>NC_080759.1:19163095-24163095 GCF_020826845.1 Diceros bicornis minor | reverse complement strand
TTTGTCAAATGGGAGAGATGAAGACTTCTGGAAAATGAGCCTTTGGTTGTTTTCTGGTGAGAGTGAAAAGCGGACTTCGGGCAGCCCATTGAAATAGCTTTGGTTTGTTCACGTGACTATACCAGTAAGTAATTGATTGAAGACAGTATGAAATAGCTTCCATGGAAAGACTTTAGGATTTGTGTATTAGAATATGTTAATCTATGGTTCATGATTACAAAATTATTCTGCGTGTAGTTTTGCTTTTCCTTATTGAATACACGCAGAAAAACTTCTGGAATGGTGATATAACATATATTATAAAAATGTATTCTCCATAGTGAAGCATGAAGAGTTACAGCCTACAATAATTTTATGCCACAAGAAAGAAAACAGGCACTTTTCTCCTCCATGGGCTTGCTGAAGAAAATGTGAAACATTGATTGAGAGCTACTTGTTAATTCACACTAGGGAACCATGTAGATTACTTAATTTTGGAAATTACAATGTAAACAAAACCAATACCATAAAGGAGTTCAAGGGCCCTACATCAAAATTATATTTTGTTCATTTACTTTGACAAGTGTGGTTCATATACTCTAGTGTTACTTACGATTATATTGCATTTGAATTAACAGTGCATTTCATCAAAATAATGAAATCTTAGTGCTATAATAACTTAGAGAAAGTTCATCACATTTTTCTGATACAGATATTTGAAACAATTTATATGCATTTATGGGTGCATTAATGTTACCTCATCTCTCTCTCTCTCATTTATTTTCTCACATATAGAGGACTGAAAGTACATTTAACAATATTTCTGCCTTTTCATAAACTCATAGATTCTGATTATTACTAAAAATGACTGTGTAGTTGATAATTTATATATTTCTGTGTTCTTACTCTGTATTCTTCATATTTTCAAAAGCAGTTCATCTATGGTTGTGTAGTTAATATCACATTGTGACTAATTATTAAATAAAATTAAATCTATTAAAACTATGAGCCTAGTAGATCATACAGTCTAATCCTATGCATCAATCAGGAAATGGCGAGATGGGGATATTAGCAGATGGATACTGAGGAAGGGAAAGATATAAGTGTTCATCGTTTTAAAAATTCCGTTTCTATTAAGCTTACACTCCATAAAATTGATTAATTTTGCTTCTAGGTTCAACATTTTCTATTAATTTTGTATACCTTCAGAGAAAGAATATAGAAACATGTTATTATTATTTTAAAAATTATTATTATTTAAACTCTATCCTAGTTACCTAGTTACTAGACTAGACAATAAAAATAAGGTGAAAAAAATGAAAGCAATTATAAATTATCTGTGTCTATATAGAAAGCAATACAGATCTATACATATCTGGTTATAGTATGACAAACCATGGCATTTATTTTAAGAAGGGATTTCTAAAATAAATTATATCAGTAATACTTATTTTTTTTGTGAATTGATTTAGTTTATACTCTAAATGATTTGAAAGTTGCCAATCTTTAAATTTTTAAATTTTTTGTTAACTGATAGTGTGACAGTGTCCTACAAATTAAAATTCAACATTCAACTGAATTGTTACTTTTAAGTAAGAATATTTAAATACATGATTTCTTTGTGGGGCATGCTGATAATTAAAATTTTTGATGAATTGATTGTGTCTAGTTAAAGCAATCTAATCCATTTAGGCTTAGAGAGCAGGAATAAGTCAGTATGAACAGAACCTGCAAACCCGCAAACCTGCAAACCTGCTCATGAAGATTAAAGAGAAAACCCCAAAACTCATGCCCTAATAATAGAAGGTCAGGAGTAGTATTTAAACCTCAAAATACACTAACATTTTATTTAAATATTCCCTTCATGTATTAAGAAGAAAAATATCAAAATCAGTTTATCCAGGCAATCACAAGAACTCTCTACTCTTCAGTTGAATTTTGAACTAAAAAAAGGAATTAAATATCATCATATAGTATAATTATTAAAAGTAAAAAATTTATTTCTCCCCTAAAAACGTTATAGAAGTAACCAAGCAATGTTCCTTTACTCTCAGTGATGGTAAGATCACTGAAGAAGTCCAATTCTAAGAAGTTTGATTTTAGGCAGAGCTCTATCTGCAAAGCACCATAATTAACAAAAGACATACTAGCTGAACTGTTGTACTGTGTGATATTGTCTGATTTAGATAGCATTGTAAAGACGTGGATTGAGCCCATGAAGCTTTGTTGTAGCATCTACTATAAAAATGAATAGTCACAGTTTTTAATCTACATACCATTAATGTAATATTTACTTCATTGCTTTCTGTTACTTTATTTTCTACTAAGGATTAGGAATGAGCACACTTATTTAGTTACAAACTATTTTTAACAGTTTTTAAGGAAAATATCGCTTATGTGGCAAAGAAAAAGATGTATTTTTCTATTACAATTGCTTATCAAATCCTGTATCTCTAGTTTATAAAGGATGGCCTAGAATATCTCTCAGATCCCTGTCCAAGATTCTTTACTTCTAAAGAAAGAAAAGCAGATTTCATTCATCACCAGCCCATCTCTGCTCTATTAGGAAGCAAATGAGTAGACACTTCTGGGTTTCTTTATCTATAACGAATGCATGGATATTGCCGATTTCTCCCAGAGAGTCACAAAGATAGGAGATGGCTCTGAAAAGAAAAGTGCTGGTCCCTGGGGATCGGAATCCTTGTACCTGTCAGAAAGTTAAATGTGTCTCAGCTGAAGACAGCTGTTCACTTAGACTTTCAAAAAAGAAAATCCTTTTGATGGATTAAAAAAAAATTATATACACACACACATATTGCAAAATGTCAGGGGTGTGTGCAAATCAAGGACGCATATAGGTTTGCTTTGGCAAAAATGGAGAAATAGTTATGAAAAAAAATTAGATTTCCTGCCAGCATTGGCACGTTATTTCAGCCACTTTAGTCTGGCCAAACAATTTTCCCACATGGGTTTTGGCTGAGGCTCTTGCTATCACCATGGGAGATGTAAAGGGTGTGAACAGATAGCAACTCCTGGATAACTAGAGTAATCAGCAGGGTCTTGGAGGACATTGATGATTTTAATATATACTAGGGTGTTGGGTGCATAGTATAACATATATTTAAATCATGCCATGATTTGAAGGATTCAGGAAGAGCCAGCGGGTCACCGAGGGCTAGTTTCTGCTCCATTAAGAGCCGCTTAATTCACTTCCATCAGTTATGTAAATGTAGGTTTAATGTAAATTTCACGTGTCCTTTGGAAAGAGTATGAAAACATATTTTATTTTTGTAGTTTCCTGTAGTTTAGCAATACTGCCTATCACTTTAGTTTTCTGAATTGCAGGGTGGGAATGAAGCTAGTTGAGGCTTCTGGGAAAGAAAGAACCTCACTGAGACACTGACCATTCCAAGTTTCTAAGTTAGGACAATATGTTTGGTTATGCAGGGTGGCCCTGGCTAAGGTCTATTGGCAGGAAGGGGCACCAAGGGTTAAAATGTGCTCTGCAAGAGGGCTCGATTTCAACACACAGACACATGCATTCATGGATGATGGTGAATTCTGGCACGGGGCATGCTCTGCAGACCCACTGTGGTGTGATGCATGCATTGAAGAAGAATGAATGTCATGAGTGAGGAGAATTATAACATTAGAACTCATTTGCAACACATCTGAAATTGAAGACATGAGGTCTAGGCCAGCAAGAGCATCATTGCAGTTGTGAGCCCATAGGTAAATTAATCCTTCAGTGCCCAATTTTCTTCATTTGTTAAAGAGGACTTTTTTCTTATATGGTAGATATTTTTCTTATAGTGTAGATGTGAGTGATTTGGTGATCTATATTAAGTGACTAGCACAGCACCTGGCACTTATTATGTGCTCACTAAATAGTTGCTAAAAATAAGCACTAGTTATTACTGGATATTATAGCAAAGCGCATATTGGGATGAAAAGTACCCATTATTCAGGACTAAAAGTCTTGGGTACAAGTTCAAGCTCTAAGTGAATTTAGGCAGTGCCTTACAGATACCTAGCATTTTATAGTACAAAAATCATTTTAAAAATAGTGTGTCATTTAATCGCTCTCTCCGCCTCAGCTTTCTCATCTGATAGTGGAGAAACAGTAGCACCTGCCCCACTTACTTTACACATTTGTGATTATGCAGTGATAACTCTGTAAGCACTGTGTAAATGGCAATGAGATATATATATATGTGTTAATTATTATCCCTGTCATTATCAAGAGTTGGTATTGAACTAGGGTCCATGAGAGCACACATGTGAGCAGAGGTGAAGGCTTAGTGACCTTACCTGAAACAAACTAAGCGGAGGTTCTGAAGATCCTGATATGCAAACAAGATCAAATGAAATTAAGTGATAAAGAAGAAATGGTGACTTTTTCAGATAGCTTTAGGTAATTGTATCTAAGCGAATTAACTTGTATTTACTAAGCACTTAAATGAATTAAATGTGTTTATTAAGCAATTATAATAAATAACAATTAGCTTTATGAGAGCAGAGGCTGGGTCTGTCTTTGCTTACCAATTCTATCCCAGTGCCTAGCTTTGAATAAATGAACAGCATTGTGTTTGCTGCATTCAGGGATACACTGAAATGCAACACATGGTCCCTACACTGTGTATCTCCCTTCCTCAAACATTTATTGAGGAGCTATTATATGACAGGCACTCCGCCAGACTAGGGAAACAGGCAAACAAGAAATAGACCATTGCATTGACAAACTAAGATCCCAGAGAGAGATTTACATGTAGAAAGATGAGATGAATATGATACAACATGACAAGTGATATAACAAAGCACGAACAAGTGCTGTGGGAGACTCATGGATAGAGCAGTTCACTCTGCCTAGATCAGACTAGTTAATTCTATATAAAACATCTGGAGAGCAACACAAGGCAACACAAGTGTATACTCAAATGATAGAATAGATATTGCAAGAATGCAGTGATTAGAGGCCTATTTCCATTATATAGATCTAGAATATACTGTATCAGTAGCTAATAGGAAAAGTCATTTTATACCTGGCCTATGGAACAATGAAAAAATAAATATGAAATCTCTTTAAGAAAATTCTTTGCTGGGTTAGAGTCATATGGAGCCAGGCATCCGATCCCAAGTTGGTGCTCAACTGACCCCCAAATTAGAGAGTGCCTGAAACAAATCTTTTCCATCATACCGACAGTTCTGAGCATTCATACCTTGTTAGCCGGTTTACAGTTTTAAATCTTTGGTGATATTATTCTATGCTGTGACAATGGAAGGTCAAAATCTTCACATTTTGTAGATAACAATCCAAACTTTCTGACTACTGACTACTTTCAGCCAGTGTAGGAGATTTTGGCTCCTCTTCCAACAGGTGAGACAACTGAAGACTTTTTTAGCTCCTGAGTCACAGCCTTCCTGTCTGTCTCGACCCCTATCTTCATTCTCCCTGATTTCGGTATCCCCTCTTGCTTGAATTCCTCCTCTCCAATGTCCAAGTCCTCTACCCCCTCTCACCTGCCTACTCTCTTGCTCATACCCTAAATTATATATTAGCGTCAAAACTTCCACACAACTCAAATCTGGATTTTGGGCATCCCACTCTTTAAAACTTGGGCATCACTTCCACCATGCAACCTTTTCCCTCCTCATTTAATCCATCGTCAAGTCCCGTTGGTACTATGTCAAAAATACGTCTTGCATCGATCCACTGTCTCCTTCTCTCCTTGCATCACCTTTGGCTAAACCATCATCAATCACTTAGATACTGTTAAACTTGTGACATGGCTTAGTAAACCAGCAACAATCCGAATAAAAATACTAGCACAGTTAAGCAGACATGCTAAATTACCTATTAAAGAAAGATTAGAGTAAATATAAAATTTATTTATCTTAAAAAAAGAGAATACAACCTAAAAGGAAATGTAAATAAAGCTTAAAGGGCCTGATTTACAGAGATAAAGGCGATACTCCATATGAACCAACTCAATGTCATTTTATACTGATATCATTTCCCTTTTACGATCACATATGAGCTAATTTATGTTACAAAACATATTCAGAGCAAATGATACCTCTCTGTAAACTCCCTAAAAGCCAATATTCTATAAAAGTAAATCTTATATTTGTCAAGAAATTTTCAAATCATTTGGATTAATGAATCTGAATGAATTCATATATCATGAAGAGAATCAGATAATCTGAATTTTAGTATCTGTTATGCCATGTAAGAATCATGTGACCTTATCTAGTCATTTGAGTATTTGATGACTAAGTTTTTTTTTTTTTTTTTTTTTTTTTTGGTGAGGAAGATTAGCCCTGAGCTAACGTCTGTGCCAATCTTGCTCTATTTTGTGTGTGGGATGCCACCACAACATGGCTTATGAGTGGAGTATGTCCATGCCCAGGATCTGAACCCGGGAACCTGGGCTGCGGAAGCAGAGCACGTGGAAATTTAACCACTCGGCCACAAGGCCAGCCCTGATGACTTCTTTTGAGCAAAAGGGGAAACAACTGTACTTGACTTGCCTCCATCCCAGGATTGTTATGATGATCAAATGACTTATAAAGAGTATAAATGAGATTATGTAATAAGCATAATGAGTGTAAAACTACTTTAATCACTAAACAATACTATGTAAATGACAAATATTTACATTATGAAGAGAAAAAACTTATTACTGACAATTGGTAAATCTTGTCTTTGTATATCAGGGAGATAATGGCAAAAAGTACGCAGCCTCCAGGATGCACAGCTGTGAAATTCTGCCTTTAAACAGAGCACCACCATCCAAACGCCAAAGAAATGAAGACCAACTTTTTCATTTGATCACAAGCTGATCACAGGAGGAGCAAAGGGAAAAATACTGCAACAGGGTAAATGTTAGTCAGGATATGAATCAGCCTGGAAATTGAAGCACATCTCCACTGCCAGGATATTCTGTGCTGGGGCTTTTGTTACAGTGCAGTGACCTGAGGAGGCCTTTCTCTGAGCATCACGGTTTCTGAAGCCAGCAAAGAGGACACATTGCATAGGAGTTCCCACTGCCAATGAGAGATGTATACTTGATGATAACTGTCCACAGTCATTTCCTACTTTGCAAAGAATTGAAGACAGCATTATAGAGAGTCATAATGCAAATTACTCTTTTAGACCAAAGCCCATATGCAAATATACCTATACCAATATATACCTATACCTATGTCATCTATATCTATATTTTTAATTGTTAAAGGGCAAAGCAGAAGGTAAGACTGAGATTTAATATGTGAAAGAAAGATTTGGACACATTGGATGAGGTTTGTTCTAGTGAATGAGTAGTTCAAAACCGCACATAGAGCAATGGAAAAAGTTTCATAGATTATACAAGTTTCAGAGGCAAGCGCTGAAAAAAAGTGACTGGAGATGATGGATTTAAAAATGGACTCAATTACCCACTGATTTGATGGCCTTGAAATAAAAATCAGAGGGATGGATAAAGGAATACGTACAGTCGTTGGAAGAATCCAATTTGGTGTTTAAACTGGGTTTGAAAACCTCAGAGGAGTAGGTTGCAGTTATAATTATGGATAATGTTTCACTTCGCTTTAAAAATGAGTCACTGGAAAGGCAGTGAAAAAAAAAAAAACTACATCTGCTTGTTCCTTTCATCAGTACAGAATTAGAGCCCTCCTACAGAAAAGGCTAGGAGAATTTTAACACGCATTTTTGGCTTCATTCATTTATTTTCCAATCACTAGTACAATATACAAATAATTAATGAGTACTTTCTAGGTGCAAGGCATAATGTTAGGTGTGTGACTACAATATAAAAGCACAAATCTAAGCCAAAAACTGAGAATTGTGGTTCATATACCAAGTGCATGGAAGGCCCATATAAATAGAATACCTTAGACCTATTTTACTAATGCATTTATCTTTAATGAAAAAATAATTGATTTTAATAAAAATAACGCGTATATGTGGTTAAAAATATTTAGCAGTAAAATAGACACACACATACACACACACATGATTCTTGCCTGAAGCCAAGACCTAAGTCTTATTCTTTAGAGGTAATAATTATTAATAATTTCCATATTTATATAACATACTAAAAAATACTAGGATTCCACTATTCATACTCTTCTGCGACTTCACTTTCGTTTCGTTCAGCAATATATATTTGAAATTTTTCCAGGTTGGCACAAAAATTTATGTAACTTTTTTTCCAGCTACTTAGTTTTCCATCACATAGCTGTGGCATAATTTTTGTAATAATATGAATGAATACATAGTTTTAAAAAATTGTCTTATTATTACAAACAATGCTGAAATATGCATATATGCATATCTTTCTCTTGCCCCAGTTTTTCTCTTGGATAAATTCCTGAAATTGAAATTCTGGGTTTTGACCCAGATTTAGACTGATAGTGCCAGATTTTCACAATTTGTACATATTCACATGCCCTCATCACCACCAGTACACTCCTGCCAACACTGGGTATTATAAAACTTAGCAATTTTGTCAAGTGAATAAGTGCTAAATCATATCTTGTTTAGAATGTGTTCTTTTAAATATGAGAAAGAATGTACATTTTTTTATATGCCTATTGACCATTTGTATTTAATTTTCTTTGATTTGACTTATTCTTTGGATTATTTTTTCTTTTTCTTGTTGATTTGAAATGAGTCAGAATGCATTAATCGATTTGGCCTTTGCCATATATGTTGGGATTATGTTTTGCTGATTTATAATTTATATTTTTACTTAGTTTGTGAGGTTTTACTACATAGGAAATTTTAATTACTTTGTGATTAAATTTATAGATTTTTTTGTTTTATAAATTCTGAATTTTCTTTCACACTCCAGGAGTATAAAGAAATTTCCTTGTAAGTTCATCTACTATTTTTATGCTATCATTATTACTTTTTGTTTAAATATTTGATCTATATGAAATCATTTTAACAGGTTTCTTGAGGTATAATTGACGCATGATAAACTGCCCATATTTAAAGTGTGTGCTGTGATAAGCTGACATCTTACACCTGTTAAATCACCCCTATAATCAAGATGGTGGACACATTCATCCCTCTGAAAAGTTTCCTCTTTTCTCTTTTTATTCTTCCCTCCTGCCCCCCCTCCACCCACACCAACCCTAGGCAATCACTAATCTAATTTCTATCATTTCAGATTGGTTTGTGTTTTCTAGAATTTTTTAGAATTTCTATATATTTTCTAGAATTTGTGTGTATCAATAATTCATTCCTTTCTATTGTTCGGTAGTATTCCATTGTATGGATATACAACAATTTGTTTATCTGTTTATCTACTGCTGTCTACCTATTGATGGACATTCAAGTTTTTTCTTTCTTTTTTTTTTTTAATAATTTTATTTATTTTCCCCCCAAAGCCCCAGTAGATAGTTGTATGTCACAGCTGCACATCCTTCTAGTTGCTGTATGTGGGACACAGCATGGCCGGAGAAGCGGTGCCTTGGTGCGCGCCCGGGATCAGAACCCGGGCCGCCAGCAGCGGAGCGCTCGCACTTAACCACTAAGTCACGGGGCCGGCCCTCAAGTTTTTTCTAGTTACAGGCTATAAGAAATAAAGCTGTGATGAACATTTGTGTACAAGCATTTGTACGGACATATGCTCTCATTTCTCTTGGTTAAAGTGGAGTGGAGCAGCTGGTTAATTTGGTAGGTGTATGTTTAATTATTTTGAGAAACTGTCAGACTGCTTCCCAAAGTGTTTGTGCCAGTTTATATGCCTACCAGCAACATATGACAATTCCAGTTGTCCACATCGTCGCCCTTACTCAGGACAATCAGTTTTAAATAATTTTGTCATTCTAATAGGTGTGTAGAAGTATGTCATTGTAGTTTTAATTTGCATTTCCCTAATGATCAATGATATTGAGCAACTTTTCATGTGTTTATTCACCATCAATTTAACTTTGGTAAAATATCAGTCCAATCTTTTGCATATTTTTTTATTAGGGCTTTTTCTTATTATTGAGTTTTGCAAGTTATTTATATATTCTGGATACAAATCTTTATGAGATATATGCTTTGCAAATATTTCCTCTCCGTCTGTTTTTCTTAATTTTGATGAGTCCCATGTATCAATTTCTTTATGGATCATGCTTTTGATGTTCTAACTAAGAAATATTTGCCTAACCTAAGGTCATAAAGACTTTTTTCCCCTGTTTTATTGTATTTAGTTTTTATATTTAGTCTATGATTCATTTTGAGTTAATTTTTATAGGTGGATCAAAGTTCATGCTTTTTATATATAAATACCCAGTTATTCCAGCACCATTTTTAAAAAGACTACCTTTTCTCCACTGAACTATCTTTGCTTCTTTATCAGAAATCCATTGCTATTTTTGCATGTGTTAGTTATATAGTCTATTGGATTCCATTGCATTTGCCCATCTTAAATTCAATACCACACTGTCTTATAATACATCTTGTGATGAGGTAGTGTTAAACGTTCTTTAACTTTACCTTTTTCAAAGCAGTTTATATATTCTGGGTCTTTTGTATTACTGTATGAATTTTAGAAGCATCTTGTCAATTTCTACAAAAAGCCACTGAAATTTTGTTTGAGATTGCATTGACTCTATAGATCAATTTTGGGAGAACTGATATCTTTATAATATTGAGTTTTACAACTCAAGATGATTCAAAAGGGTTTAATAAACTTTAAGAGTGTGGGTCAGGGTGTCGGGAAACCACAATGAATATGCAGTCTCTGAGGCTCTTACTCTTCATACTTGAAGTTGCAAAGAAAAAGTATTTATGAAACCAAAAGTAGTGTAGAGAGGGCTGCGTTGGGAGATGCTGTGATATTTTAGGAAGTCAAAAGTATAAATACCCTATCCTTGCTCTCTCCCTCCTTCTGTTCTCTTCCTGGGGTTCCACACGGGCTGAACCCAACTGGACATGAAAGAGCAGCAAGCAAAGATCATCTATTAGAATGATCATAGGCTTTTTCTCCTTTACTTAGTTACAGAATTTCTGTGGTCAAACCATCTTTACATTCCTGGGATGAGCTCAACTTGATCATATCTTACTATTTTTACATGTTCAATATTATATTTAAGATTTTAGCATCAATATCCATGAGTACTATTTACTAACATTCTGTAGTTTTTCTTTTTTGTATTTTCCTTGTTAGATTTTGGCATGGACTTCAGAAGACGGGAAATTTTCCTTCTACGTATGATCTAAAATTGTTAAAATAACCTGCATATTCTTTGTAGGTTTGAAAGGATTGATGAATTGATTTGTGAAACTGTCTGAGGCAGAGGTTTTTGGTGGTGTGAGAGTGATTGGTGATTTTCTCAGTTTCTTCTGTAGTAATTGGTTTAACTTGTCACTTTTTTCACTTATATTTTTATAGAAAATCATCCATTTTGCATAGAGTAAAATTTATTTTTAATATACTTTTATTTGTCATTTAATTTTCTTACTTTTAATTTTAATTTAGTTTAATTGTCCTTTGTACCTGAATTTATAATTGTATCTAATTTTTAATTTTCTACCTCTCCAATCATACTTTTGACTTAGTATATTTATGGTTTCTCATATGTTTCTTGAATAAGGTGGCTATCAATTTATATATTTCATCATGTTTTCCTGCAAACAACTACCTGTTGGATTGCTTTTTTGTTTCATGTTTATTGATTTTGGTTTTATTTCTATTAAGTTAATTCTTTTAATATATTTTATCATTTATATTTCATTAACAAAATACTTAATTGTTATTTTTGTTTCCTCTTGCATACAATTTTAATACTATAAATTTTCTCTAAGGACAATGTTGACTATAGCCCATAGGTTTCAAATTGTGGGTTTTCCCTTATTATTATTTTGTAAATACTTTGCAATTTCAGTTTTGATTTTTTTGACCAGTGTTGACAAAGATGGCTTTTATTTTTATTTCTATTACCGGATTATTTCAAATTTCTTTCTTTTAAATGCTCCTTATGTCTCTTCTGATATAAATGACTAGTAAGCACATTTTTTAATAAGTAGAATTTTAAACCTAATTTTATGACCCCCAAATTTAAATTCTTTTCAGTCCTTAACAGTAAAACAATAAAATTAATATGTATATATTACAAATATGCTCACAACTCTAAACTTTCTCTTTTTAAAGTTTTTATTGGCCATTTGTTTGCCAATAGTTCTATTTAAAAGATAGAATGGTTTATAAATTTATATACATAATGTATGTAAAAAAGTATAATATATTTCATTGATTCTAAGATAAACTTTTTTAAAACATTGCAACCTCTTGGAAATTGTGAAGCACAGTTTAATTGGCAGAATTTTTTGCTTAGTGATAAGTAAAGTAATGGCATATCTTTCCATTAATAGCATCCTAGTTTCAATGAAATATGGTATTAGCATATCAGAAAGAGGTATAATCTGAGATATAATCTTATATTAAAATTTAGTTAATTTCTTCAGTAAAGATCATGTACTATTCATAACCTGTTTGCCCCTAACATTGGGGATTTGTTTCACTGAGAACTTTTACAATAGTATGTGTACTTTTATTTTGAGGATGTAATTTAATCAAACTATTTCTGAATTCTTGAAATAACTCAGGAGGCAGTATGTCATACTAGAAAGAATGCTGTACTGAAAGTCAGGAAACATTATTAGTATGATTTGGGACAGCTTCTTAATACTATTGACCATTTTCCTTAAGTGGAAGATTGTGAGATTGGACTAGGTTATTAGAACATCCTGGAGCTCTATGAATTGTAATAGTACATGAATCCATTGGTTCTAGGAAGCATAGGTTAACGTTACCGTTCTGATTACAGAGTAGGTTATGGATACATTAGAAAGTGAAATTTCAAATCTTTGCTTGCTATTCCAGCCCCCCTTGTAAGCAGGATTCAGAAATTAAGTGAATGCCAGGGTAAATGCCTGCGGAAAACAGGTGGAAAACATTTCTGTGAGTGTAGAGATTCTCTAATCTGAAAAACAGAGAGAGCTTCTTCCAAACAATTATCAACACATTCTGCTTGAAGCCAAAGTTTGCATTAATATGGGCACTCAACCTACTCTTTGATCAGTGTTAGCTGTATGACGTGTTTGGGTTATCTCACTTTAGACTTTTTTTTCTTCTTCTTCCGTAGATCAGAAGCATCAGCATACAAACTTCTCACTCATGGCAATTGAACAAAGTCTAGTGACTGAAGAAAAAAAGAATTACATTAACAGGAGTCAAGTCCTAGGTGGCTTGGGCAGTAGAGCAAAGACGTGCCCGCAGATCCCTTAGTAATGGTGAATAAAACCTTGCTCAGTGGCAAAACCCCCTTCTGCCCAATCCCCATGCTACAAACCTTATGAAGTCTTCAAAGAACAGGGATTTGTCAAGTTAGAGAGTTATTAGGACATCAGCACTTTCTTCTTTTGAGTTCTGAGAAGTTTAGAACTCAACTTTTTCTAAGTGTTTCATTCTTTGTGCTTTTAATTTTAGTTATTTATTTAATAAATGATTCTTCTCTTTTCGTTTCTAGTTGATTCCTTCATCTAGAAATAACAAGGGAACTTTATTATAAGATTATTTGTTAAATTAAAGAATTTGGTAACAGGGTGGGTCCATTGTGGACCCCGTTCAAAGGTATTTGCCTCCTCATTTCAAATCGGTGACTTTTTTTAATCACATATCTAATTAACACAAGTCATTAGGATAGGAATCTGAGAGACTGCAGTAATGAGTAAGACATAGACACTGCCCTCAAGGTGATTAAGACGAGTACTCAAATCAAGAGAGCACAAGGCAGAATAAGAACTGTGCCATAAGAGTAATTCAACACCCTACAGGGATCCTGACAACCTTGTTTGACACTTATAGTTGACACTGTTAGTGCTCTGCCCAGATCCCCAAAGATTTGTGACCATATCTTTGTGCCTCTCCCTTGGTTTCTGTATTCTTTGGCTTCTCTGACCTGCACAAGCTCGCAGGATTTTTGTTTGCCCCTCTCCTTGCCCACTTTGCCAATGACTGTTGGAGGAGAAGAAAACTTCTTAAATCAGGACAAACGCTGAGGTGTAACTGGCATTGCAGTGCTCCCCTGCGGGATCAGGCTGAGGCTGAGGCTTTTTCTAAAATCACACCCTTGCCTGACTTCATCTCCTTCCCTGTCCTGCTTACCCCAGTCCCTTTGTGGTTTCTCCTGGGAGCAGAGTGCTTTCTCAATAAATCCCTCACACATAAGTCCTTGTTTTAGGTTCTGATCCTAAGGAACGGACACTTAAGAGAGGGCATGAGGAATTTCAGGTATGGACAGGAGAAAGAGATTTCTAGGGAGAAGAAAGTTAAGGTTTATTTGGAAAGGAGTGAATGGACCAGTTTGGCTTAACGTGGGGAATTGTGGGAAAGACAACTGGAAAGGTCATTCAGGGCCATTATGAGACCCTGAGAGGATCTTGAAAACCAGATTAAAAAACGGAATCAATTTGTTATCAAGCAGCCATATATTTAGAGGAAACCCCACAACACAAATCCTGAGGATAATGGAGCGCGCATGAATTGAAGGGATTAATAGCCGAACATACCATGGGAATAAATATACACTTCATTAATTTCAGTAAAATGAAGTCAGTTCAAGCCATGATCATTAATTATAAGCCGCATTTGTTTCTAACAGTGCCATAGCTGATTGCAGCCACATGCATCAGCCAGGATGTAGACTTCTTTAAATTGACTCCTCTCAACGGCTTGGGTGTAGTCTCACTATCCGTTGCTAGTGACTTAAAGCTGAAACATCCCTTTTAGGATTTGAACCTGTGATTTTAGTGATTTTTTTTTTTTTTTAAAGGGAATGCGGAACTCCTTACTCCTCTCTTGTTCTGGTATTTCTTTTCTACAATGATGTATCCTTCAGCCGTTGCCAATATCACTAAAAATAAAGGTCATTAGCTTCAATTGCAACTTAATTAACTAGATTTTTTATTCTAAAAGGTGTTTTTTAAAAATGGTTATTTTATCACTAAGGTTTTCCTCTTCCAACTTGACTCTGAGGCCTGGTATTTAAAAAATGGCTTTGATCAAATACACACTTCACAAGTTATTACAAACACAGAGAGATAATACATATTCCTTTATCAGGGAGATGTCTGTAATTCACAGTAAATACTAAGAATGCCAGGTTTGGGGAGTAGATAAGAACATAGGTTATATCTTCTAATATTACTACTTGATAAGATAAATCAGCTTACATAATAATAACAACAACAATAATATATTCTGCATACATCAGGAACATTACATAACACTTGAATTTAGAATTTTAGAAATGAAGCCTCTTAGAATCATTAGAAGTTGATGAGATTAATACAAATTACTGAGGAGGCACAACATAGATTGGAAGAATAAGATGTTTCTGTCTGATGGATCTCCTATGTATTCCACACCTCCTCTTTCAGTTTCAGCACTTCAAAGAATCTCATAGAAAATTCAAAGATCTTGTGACCAGTGACGAACTTCAAATCTTTTACCGGGAACAAGAGTTGGTTTGTTGTAGCTATCGCACATTGTGAATTATATTAGGAGAGAATTAGGTTTTTAGTGCTTAAAAAATAGATGATTTGGGGCTAGGCTGGTGGCGCAGTTGGTTGGGTTCATGTGCTCTGCTTCGATGGCCTGGGGTTCGCAGGTTCGGATCCCGGGTGCGGACAGATGCACTGCTTATCAAGCTGTGCTGTGGCGGTGTCCCATATAAAGTAGAGAAAGATCAGCGTGGATGTTAGCCCAGGGCCAATCTTCCTCAGCAAAAAGAGGAGGATTGGCATCGGATGTTAGCTCAGGGTGCCATCTTCCTCAAACACACACACAAAAATAAATAAATGATTTATTATCCTCTAGTTCTAGCTCAACTACAAGGTCTGCAGGGAACTTCCCTTTTTCCTGATACTGCAGAGTCACACATTCTATGTGTTCTTATAAAGATCTGGTCTTACAATTCACACTTAGTGTTAATTAAACATTTATCTGCTTCTGTCCTGGATAGGACTGTCACTGATTCATCGTTATGTTCCCAGTGACCTGGGAGTGGTTGGAATATGCTAAGTATACAGAACAGTAAATAGAGGTAAATTATGTTGTACCTATGTTTCTTGGATTAAGGATATAATATGTTAATGGGCATATTATTACTCCTCAAATAGGAATTGTAATTATCAAATTACAAAATGTACACATCAGTGCAATCATTCCTAGAATAGTCCCTTGACTACATTTCCCACAAGCTTTTGAAATATTTGAGAAGAAACAAAATTAATTAAAAGGGCTGATGTTTAAATAGAAGGTTCCAGGGGCTGGCATCGTGGCACAGTGGTTAAGTTTGGTGTGCTCTGCTTCGGCAGCATGGGGTTTGCAGCTTTGCATCCTGGTTGCAGACCTATACCACTCATCAAGCCATGCTGTCGGAGTGTCCTACATACAAAGTTAGACAACGATGGGCACAGATGTTAGCTCAGGGCCACTCTTCTTCAAGCAAAAAGAGGAAGATTGGCAACAGATGTTAGCTCAGGGCCAATCTTCTTCACCAATAAATAAATAAATAAACAAATAAATAAATAGAAAGTTCCATTAAATTCCAACCGGATGTTCACATAGGCATCCATAGCCTTTTGTATCTGAAAATACATTCACTGAGAAAAGCTACTGTTATTCTTCAGCCATGCAAAGATTCAACTCAGAAACATGGCCCAGTCTTTGAGGGAATGACAAGGAAATGGACAAGAAGAAAGAATCTGACTCTCTAAAATGGTTGTGAGGCCTTTATAAGAGGTATGAGAACTTTTCCATGGAAGTTAAGAAGCATGAAAAAAATCCCCTTTCTAACCTCAACTCAACTTTGGTACTTCTCCACCTCACAACCACCCTTTCATTTATCCAGTCTTCTCATCCTTTCCTCTCCTCTCAGAAAAAGGAATGTGGTGTTTCCTTTCTGAAGCTTGTCCCTCTGTTTCTACCTCAATAGACTAATGCTCATTCCCTTCTTATGTCATTATGCCACTCTTTATATCAGGCCTCTTTTTAACTCACAAAAGTTTTGTTTTTCCCTCTCTTTTTTAGCCAGTACATTTATATCTGTGTTACTGTAACTAAAAATGAAATCCAGCAGTTCCTACAAATACATGAAAAATGTTCAACCGTCCTCATAATTTTATGTGTTAATTAAAATGATACAATTTTATGTATATCAGATCATCAAAAATTAAAAAGTTTTGCAACACATAAATTTGGCAAGGGATGGGTCAACAGGCAGTCTCAGTGGGAATGGAAATCAGTATAACCTCTGAGGATATAAATTTGGCAATATCTGTACAAATTTAAAATACAATTCCAAGTCTAGGAATTTTTCTCACAAGAATACAAATTATTGGACAAAGAGTTCATTGTCTTGGTTTGTAATAAGAAAATAGTTATCAAAAAGCAAATGTCCAGTAACAAGGAATTAACTAAATATATAATTATCATACATTTAAGAGAATACTATGGAGCTGCTCAGAAAAGTAAGTGGTGATGTGGAATACTCTCCAAAACATTTGGAGTTTCGTTTTTTTAAAAATCAAGATACAGAAATATGTACACACACATCTATCACTTATATATGCATAGATTTCTAAAGAATATATAAAAATTATTATCAGAAATTACTTCTTAGGAATAAGACTGGGGCTGTCAAAAGATTTTACTTTGGGGCCGGCACCGTGGCTCAGCGGTTAGGTGCGCGTGCTCCACTGCTGGTGGCCTGGGGTTCAGATCCCGTTCACGCGCCAATGCACCGCTTGTCCGGCCATGCTGGGGCTGCGTCCCACATACAGTGGCTGGAAGGATGTGCAACTGTGACATGCAGCTATCTCCTGGGGCTTTGGGGAGAATGGAGAGGAGGATTGGCAATAGATGTTAGCTCAGAGCCAGTCTTCCTCAGCAAGAAGAGGAGGATTAGCGTGGATGTTAGCTCAGGGCTGGTCTTCCTCACACACAAAAAAAGATTTTACTTTTCATAAACTACCTTTTAGTTTTATGGTGTAAATTTTTTGCTGTTATTTTCATGATACAAAAATCCCCCATTTATTTATATAGCTGATAGGGTGGAGTCTGAACTAAAACAAAAATCTCTTCATTTAAATTCAGGTTGTCACTTTTACTCTTTTTTTCACTTTTTTGAGGAATATTGGCCCTGAGTTAATATCTGTTGCCAATCTTCCTCTTTTTCTTTTTTCTCCCCAACGCCCCAGTGCATAGTTGTATGTCCTAGTTGTAGGTCCTTTCAGTTCTTCTATGAGGGACGCCGCCTCAGCATGGCTTGATGAGCAGTGAGAAGGTCCACGCCCAGGATCCAAACCAGTGAACCCAGGGCCCCAAAGCAGAATGCGCGAACTTAAGCACTATGCCACCGCCTGGGCCCTCGCTTTTACTCTTGAAATTGTTTATTATTCATTGCATAAAATAAAAATAACATCAAAATTAAAAGGACAGCAGCCTTCTCCCTGATGTGTCTAAACATCATTACCTAGAAGCAATCGCCGTTAGTATTTCAATATCCTTTCTTTCAGCTCCCGGTCCAGCTCCCAGTGCAGCTCTCCCAGCTCTTGCTTGAGTCTCTCCACTGGCCCTAAGGAGGGGATGCAAGTGGGAAAGGGTTCTGGCTGTGGAGTCACTGCGGCCTCACACCTTCCTGTCTACGTGACCCTCGGCAACTTACCTAACTTCAAGGTGCCTTTGTTTTCTCTTATGTTAAATGGGACCTATTAAGGTTATTGTGAAAAAGGAAAAATCCATGCAAATCACAATAACATCTAGGCCATAGTAAGTGCTCATTAGAGCTGTTATCTCCATGTTCAGGCCAATTTTTTCTATTTTTCTTCTCCTCATCCTACAATTCTCCACCCTCCATCATTAAAGTGCCTTTCCTTTGACCTTGCAGTACCCTTGGTCTATCATTCTTTCATTTTCCTTCTGCTACCACACCTTGAGTGGGAGGTTGCCTTCTACATTACTACCTTCTCTAACTACCACTCTGCCCTTTGTCCTTTGCCATCTAGCCTTTGTCTGCATTATTCCACTAAAATTGCCCCATAAGCTTTCTAAAGGCTCAAAGTAGTCACTAAATAAAATGACAATTCCTCAGTGCTATGCAATCTTTTTATGGCATTTCAAGCATCGCTGGTGGTCTTTTATCTCTTCCTTTGGTTTTCTTTATAGTTTTCATTGTACCCTTCAAATGAGCCTCTCTGTCTCAGTCTTCTGCTTTCCCTAACCATGGAATTCCACATTCTTTTTGACCTTGTTGTTTTCTCTTTTATGTTTTATCCATTGGCAAGAGCATTCAATCTCAGGGCTTTAACTTTCAAGGCTTTGAGGATTAGTTCCATGTCTTCATATCCCACCATGTGATTCCCACAGTTCACATCCTGCATTCCCAACTGACTATGTTACATTTTCAGTAGAGATACAGGTCAAACTTCAACCAACCATCATTCTTCTTCTTAGACCTGCATCTCCATCTGGTTCTCTATTTTTGTAAAGAAAAACTATTTTCTTTCTCAATTAGGATTAAATGCATAGTCATTATTGACTCTACTCTTCCTTGTCCCCACATCCAACAGGTTGCTAACAACCACCAAGTTTACTCTTTAAATTGGCTCCAAACTGCTCTCCGTTCTTTCTATAGCCATGATCTAAGTTGAGGTCTTTATGACTCCACCTCACTCCCACTCCCCCACTTTAAAAGCCTTCGAACTGGTTTCTATGCTTTTAATCTTTTTCCTCCCTTTAAACTTTCTATGCTTTAAATCTCTTCCTCTCTTTAAACTTTCCTAAACACTACTTTTGAATAAATTTCTTACCCCCCAGTTTTGGTCAATATTATTTAACTATTCTGAAACTTTGGTTCATTCTCCACTTCTTATCATCCACCTCTGTGGAGGCAGGTTTAGCATAATTATTAAGGGCATGGTCTTTGAAGCCAGTTTCCTTGGGTTTAAATTCCAGCTCTAGTACCTACTAGCTGAGCGAACTTGGGCAAATTAATTAGTCTGTCTGTGCTTGGTTTTCACATCTTAAAATGGAGATAATAATAGGATCTATCCCATAGTGTTGTCAGGATGAAATGAGATAATACCTGTTGTAAACTTTGTGTGAACAGAAACAGCACCCAATTCCTTTTTGGACCCCCTAGAGTGCCTAGCTCAGTGCTTTACATATGGTAGATGATCCATAAATGTTCATTGCATAAGTGAATGAATAAATAATCACATAAATGAAGGGAATCTTAGAATCTCAAAGATATTAGAAAATGAGGAAAGTAAATTTAGGGAAAATAAAAAAAATTAATATGATCATAAACTTATTACCTGAAGTGGCAATATCTGTCGAAAATATAAACTATATAGATTCTAAGGTGAGTTGTTAATCCCTTCTAAGAGAAGGTGGATGAATCTAAACTTTAAATATGAGTTTGAGGTGGTCAATCTTCTATTCAATAGATGATTGAGCTGGATCAGCAGAAACATTCACAGAATCTCTGGAGTGGAATATTTTGCAAGGCTTGAGAAACACACTTAGTTTCTCAGTTAAGATACCCTTTGAGAGAAACCCATTACATTAGGAATAATTTACTCTGAAGTTACTTCATGACCATCCATCATAATTATTCCTGGTACACAAAACTATCAATTATCATTCAGCTGCAAAGTTAAACTAGAAAAAAAAATCTGTTGCTTTAAAATATTGACCTTTGAGTAAAACTATAAGGAACCAGAAGAAAATGTAGGTGAACATTTATTTACTAGCAAAGGAAGAGTCATAATAATAACCTTGATAAATCTCATTAAATAAAAATTTTTAAAAATTGCATATCAGCATACCCACAAAAACAAACTGGAAAACAATGCAATACATATGACAGTCAAATCATTAATATTTTTTATGCAAAAAAATTATTACAAATTAATTTTTAAAAGATGTGCACCTCAATTAAAAAATGGACTAATGACATGAACATAGGTCTAATAAAAGAAGAATGACTAACGTCCAAAGCTTGTTCATTTAGACAATGATGACCATTTGCTATAGAAAATTATATATAAATACCTCCTATCACATTATACATATTAATAACCCAGTACTGCTGAGGCTGAAGTAAAAATGGTTACTGTATATGCCACTGGAGGATATATAAACTGGTAGAATTTACTTGAAGTAATTTGCTAGCATGGATTTAAAAAGTGTACCTTTTTATGCATTTATTCAAGAAATACTATTGGTCATCAGGATCGTTTATAGATACTGGGGTTACAAAACAAACAAAGTCTACAAAATTTCAGATAGATATAATGTCAAAGAGTAAGAAATGTTTCAAGAAAAGTGAAACAGAATAAGGGAAGAGATAGTGCCTTGGGATGCTCTCTGACTTATGGCAGTTGGGGAGTGCCCCATGGGGTAAGTACTGTTTGAGCATAGACTTGAATGAAGGGAAGGAGTGGGCCATGGGACTCTCTGGAAGAAGAGTATTGCAGACAGAAGGGGCAGCAAGAACAAAGACCCTGAGCGTGTTGGGGACCAGGAAGCCCGTGTATCAAGTACGCAGGGCACAGTGGTGAGAGATGAGGTCAGGCGGGTGGCCGGGGCCCAGATCTGGTAGGATCTTGTGATAAGAACATCAATTTTTTCTGAGTCTAATGAGGAGCTATTGGGATGTTTATGCGTGGGAGTAACATAATGTGATTTCTTTTTTATAGGTTGCTGTCTGGAGAATAGACAACAGAGAGATCAGGGCAAGGGTGTTTGCAGGGTTAGGAAGACTACTACCCAATAATATTTTAGGACTCAGATCCCTTGGAATCTGCATTTTAAATGCACAGTCAATTTTCTGGTTGATTTATTGGAGGTTTTTAAAAATAAGTTTTCCTCTGTTCTGATATTTTTATTTTAACTAAAAACAGGCGTATTCACTGTCCCTTCTGCTTCTTCCTATCACATCTGGAATTGTGCTTTAGAGCACTCTGAGTTTTTTAATAAGTGTTTTCTAGGAAAAAGTTTCTGGGAAAGTCTTTAGCCTAATTCCTGCAATAAGTGATAATGTTTCTCACTAGAATTTGCAGATGACGTAGACAAAGCCTTAAGAGGTTAAGAGTCTTCTTAAAAGTCTCAAAGCTACTAAGTGGAGGAATGGAGAGCACAACTAAGCTCATCTCTACAAACACTTGGAAATCTTCCCTTATGGATGGCACTGAATACTGAGGAAGATGGATCATTTTGGTTTCTCATTTTGAGGAAGTAGTCTGGTGTATGTGTGGGGGGTAGGAGTTTGATGCAGGATGATACACAGCCTGTCATTAGTAAGGCTACTGGTTGGTGTCACTTAAGGCATCTATCTGCCTCATCATGATGACAGAAGCCTATCCTAACAGAGGAATTAGCCAAATTCCTTAGGCAACACCAAATTTATTATTTTCAGGAAAAAGAGCATCCAAAAGATTTCTTGGATATCAAATCATTTTGTGAAATAATATTTTGATGACTTAAGTGTGAACAAATCAGAAACACATGTTTTTGGTTTCCTGGTGAATAGTGATTGCTTTAAAATTAACCTAAAGGTGCCAGGTGGAGTTTAGATTTTATTAAGTCTCAAACATTTGGCAAATAGTTCAAGATGTTGGACCCTATGTGCATCTGGATTCATCTAGTCCTGATATAAATTAGATATCGCAAGAATGTGTTGAGTTGTGTGGCTTTGATCTCCTTTCAAAAAGGATTGGATTCTCGGGACCTAACTTGCTCTCACAAATGGAAGTTCAGTGTGTGCCTGGATTTCCCTTCTCTTCACTAAGATTTTCCATTAACTAATGGGAATATGGATGAACATTCGGAAAGCCGGTTTGGAAATGTGGCATGACCAAAGAAACTTCATATTTGATAAATAAAATTTTAATGATAATCACAAATCTGCTTAGGGGACCTTTTAAATTGGAGGTTAACTTTTAGAAAGTGTTCTCATTTGAGAAATTATGTATCAGATTTTTGTCAACACTCCAACATAGGATTCATGATCATAGGAAGTCATGAAGCTTATACACGTATAAGAAAAATCCTTCTAATCTTACTCACTGTGATTGAAGAGAAAAGGAAAAAAAACCTCAACTTTTTAAAGAAAACACCTCTTTGGATTTTAGCTCACATTGAAATACTGGTTATAAATGGCATGAATCTGCCTGATTTTGACTAATGTTATTCTGTCTAAATTGATAATAATTTACAGACACCGAGTGAGCTTTATTTAATATAGTATAATTTATTATCTTATTCTTCCAACAATTTTAATTTTTTCATAGGTAAACATATGAGTATGTGTACAAATTTTTTTCCCACAGGCTGTAATAACCGTAACTCTTCCAATCTGGCAGGGGAAGGCTATGCTATAAAAGGCAGCAGTCACAGGTGTCAGGCTGGAAGGGCCAACCTCGCTCCATAGACTGAGTTGCATTTCTTCTTCTATAGCATCAGGGAATCATGGAAAATACTCTTCTTTCTTGATCTTATAATATTTAGCCATTTCCCCTCTATATCCCACCTGAACCTAGTGGTGATTTATCTGAATGGCCCCCAATTTCTATTTTTGTCAGGGGAATTTTCAAAGCTGTTGAGCCTACTTTTATACACATCTATCCTGGTTTCAAATGATCACTTGAATTTTTAGTTCATTTTTCATGATTTCTGTAGGTTTTCTTTTAAAATGGGATTAAGTATGATAGAGACATAAAATGTAAAGAAAAAACATAAGCAAATTCAGAGACTGGTGGAAGATGTCAAAACCGAATTGCTTAATAATCTTGAGGTATTTTAAGAATTCTTAAAGCGAGAAAATAAAAATGTTCTGTGAACTGATTAGAAAGAAGTTGGTGCAATTTCATTTGACTGATTTTCTTTTTTATTAACAGGTTTTCTTTGATGGACGCCTGAAGAATGACTAGAAACGGAAAGAAATAAATCTTTGGATTATCTTTATTTCTATTGCAATTTTATTTTGTAAGCTTTAATAAATAATCTATTCTGCGTGTGGTAGTGAAGTATGAGACATACTCATTGCAAATCATTTAGCAATTTTGTTTACTATTTAACTTCTCTGTGTCCCAGTTTCTTCATGTATAAAGTAGAAATAATATTATAACTATCTGATAAGAGGAGTTCATACGTGAAAAGCATTTAGAACTACCCCTAACACATAGTAGGAACTCAATGTTTTATTACTATTTAAAGGATCTATAATTGAGATGTGGGTGTCTAAAATAATCAGAGAACACTGCAGGTAACATTTGATGTGATGAAGTACTATATTGGGTAGGCCAAACCAGGCTGTAGGTTGGTGGGAAGCCCAGAGGTGGGAGCGCACACACACACAAATCTCTCCTAAAACAGGTGCACAATTTAGGCCTGAGAGATTGGTGGCAGCAAAAAGATATTAGATCTAAACGCTTTTTAAACCTATAACAGGATATTTATTTTGAAAGGTAACTGAGGAATGGATTGTAGAGTGGCGACAGTGAATACTGAGAGACCAGTTAGGAGGCTATTGTAGTAACACAGCTAAGAGTTGATGTTGTGACTAAAGTAGTGATAGCGGAGTTAGAGCAAAATGGACATAACAAAGATGTACATTAGAAGTAGACACTTTAGTGTTTTAGTGATGGGTTGCCTATGCCTGGTGAGGGTGAGGAAATTTGAAGAATTAAGGAGGAGTTTCCCTTCCCCCTTTAAATTTTTGTTTGTTTTAGCAACAGAATACTTGGTGAGAAATTTACTGAGATGAGGAAGACGGAGAGAGAAATGAGTTTTGCACCCATGAGGTAAATGTCCCAAGGAGGTGTCAAGCCACAGGCCTGGACCAGAGATATACAACTGGATGTCATGAACTTATAAAGGGCTTTTCAAGCCATGGCAGTGAAAAGGATCATACGGAGATAGGGGTCAGACAGAGAGGAGAAAAGAAATCCAGAACCCCCAACTTTGCAAGATTGAGATAAAGTGGAAAATCTCTAGCAGGGAAGACTGAGAATGAGTGACTTGGGGGAAAACCAAGATAAGGTGAATTAAGAGGAGAAAACAAAAACAAAAACCAAAAAACAGCTACTGTCTGAAGGGCACATTAAGTCATGTCCCTCCTCTTGTATTATTAAATATTGACTTCTCCATAGTCATACCCATGAGCTTCATCAGCGTAGGCTGGAGCAGCAGCCCTTCTCAGCGGGCATTAGCAAGATATGGAAGAGATTGTTTCAGATAATGGATCCCAGTTAAACGCAGCCCTCAATGGTAAAGACAGGGGCCAGAGGTCTTCAGACTTGTGGCCCCTTTATTCAGGTGTTGTGGATGGAAGACAAGTCTTTGTAACCAATAGGCCTTATTCCCCTACCAAAGGAAAGCTAGAATTTCCTTTGCAAACAACGCAGCCTAGAACCTTTCAAGTTCACACTTAGTCCCTACCAGCTGATGGTTTACTTAAGGCAGGACCAATCAGCAAACTTCCAAAAACTATCCAGTTGCATACTAGTACTTCTTCTGATATTTTGTCTCCGTTGTGATATAGAAATCAGCAAAATAACAAATATAAATACTTACGCCTCCATAGGATCATTTAGCCTTCAAGGCAGAGAACTTGTCTTATTCATTTCTGTAGCCCCAGCATGTAGCCAGCACCTGGCAGAGAGTGGGAACTTAAATCAGCATTTCTTGAATGAGTGAATAAATATCCAATACAGAGTGCTAAAGAAATAGAAATAAAGATGATACAAAAAATTCTCAGCTTCTATTATGTAAAATTCTTACATCGTGTTTTATCTATGCCCTATATAAAGTATCGATATGTTCACTATACTATTATAACTCCAAAGCTTCTTCCTAGGCCTCAATATTCTTACAAGGCTATGAATTTTCCATCATACACTTTTTTTTCCACTCAAGGAAGCTATTTTGCTAATGCAACAAAGCCAGTGAAAAGAACCAAGCCAAAACTCTATAATACCAGCGGCAATGGTGAGGCTGAGCGGTGACGTGGTAAATACTATATCTTATTTTATAAAAAAAAAAAAAATTAAATTGGTATTTAATAGTCTGAGAGTTGTGCCAGGAGCACACAGACTGCAGAAGAAACACTTGTAGATTGCAAAGTGATATTTAAAGAAAAATGCAGACCCGATGGGCATTTCCATGTTTTGTATATTTGCTTTTCAAGAAAAGATGTTGAATAGGCCATTTGATATGTTAGCTGAATGCAGCTGTTTAGATATTTGTTTGGTCTGCTATTGAATTTTTCATTAAAAATATGTGGTTAACAGCAGCCAACCTGATTTGCATGTGTGTGTTTTTGATTTGTTCACTGCTATGTCTCCAGTCTCCTACATCTTAATCACACCCAGGAGCCCGCCCCATTACATTACCAGAAGGGAAGTGATGGACATCCTTTGCCTCTCTTCATGACCCCCTGATAATCCTGTTTCACACACAGGCTCCCTGCTGTATGGAACACAAAAGCTGCCACTGTAGTTCTTTACTTCCAGTCGATATTCTGACAGACTTGATCTAGCAAATTAGTATGCCGTGGTAGGGGCATGACAAAAGACCCTTTTGACACACTCTGAATCAATACCAAGGCCGACAGAGAGCCATTTCACCATAGTTCTGTTATTTTTCCCCTTTTGATGACCCTTTGCTTTTTTTTTCCCTCAGCTTATATGACCTTGTCAGATTTAAAAACATAATGTTAGAAAAGTCATCCTTGCACACTCATGTGCACAGGCGTGCACACACACACACATGCACACACACAAAGACTGGATATAGCGTGCCAAAATTCCTAATGAAATATCAAAGAGAAATGCAGCTGGTGAGGAAATTCAAATGCCTTTTTAAAAAATGATCCTTCTTCCTACTTAAAAAAAAAAAAAAGGAAAAAATTATGAAAATAATCAGACATCTCAAATAGCTATATATGTTACTGAATATAGTTTTAGTTAAGCCAGACTAATTTTCAGATCAGGTTATACCTGGCTATTTCTAGTTTTCAAATTCTAAAATTTGTTAAAATGAAACATATAGTTCCATGGATGTTTTATATTTCAAGTTGCTCATTAGCATATTAACCAAGACTCCTGAGTATAAGATATTGAAAATTTTGTTAATTATTTGAAGTTAATACCATTAGAAAGTAAACTTCAAATAGTTACAGACAGCAAAATAAAATTAATAGTAGATGTATAAAATCTCCCTTTACCAATCGTTATCATAAGATCTTACTTTTTAAATATCATACATTTTTGGTATAGATACTCTAATTTTCTGCATTTACTCATAGTATAAGGAATACCTATATTGTATCCCACCCACCACATGCATAATATGATCTCTTCAACTGTTTATTTTTCTACAACAACACCTACATATTTAGTATAAATGTTGATTCTCTATTAAGTCTAATCTAACTGTATACGGTGTATGCAGATGTTAGAACTTCATTTTATTTTATCTTGAAGGTGTAACTATATATATTTTAAATACCACTTCCCTTAAATGATGTGCCTTTTTTCACTCTTCATACAGCAAATAGGAAACCCATGCTCTAAAAATGAACTGTGTCAAAATCATATCTGCTGTCTCCTTTTTTATATTGCAACAACAGAACACAAGAAAATACTTGAAAATGTTTCTCAGAGCTTAATAAGTGAATGCTCCAATGATTAGACCAAAGAAAAGTTAAGTCAAAAAAATAAAGACATTCCCAGGCTTAGGAAATGCTTTACCTTTGTGCATGCGTGCGCGCGCGCTCACACACACCCACACCCACACACCTCTCCTAAAACAGGTGCACAGTTGATTTCTAGTGTTTTCCAGGAAGTATGTACACCACCTACGTGGCACATCATCACCCTCCAGCACAGAAACCTTGTTCTCTCAAATAAAACAACTCTGTGCACTCAATTCAGACATAAGACTACTTCAGTTAATTCTTTCTAGAAACATGTTGGCAAAATTATCCAATCTAATTCCAAATCCTCATTCATTTTTCTTCATTGAAACATTACTAGGATCTCAAATAGTCTCTGGAATCTTCCCAGCTTGGGAATAGTTTCTATTCTTTGATTTATCATTGCTAAAATCAGAGCATGCTGATTCATGGGCCTCTCTCTATAGGGCTCAGAGTTGGATGATACAAGATAAATCACAATAGCAATGGCGTTAATTATGTAAGTCCTATTGTGAAGTCTACAATAGCAGGGCAATATAATTCTGGAATATATGCTATTCATATTTTTAAAAACTACTATTTAATAAAATTTCTTTTACATAATCCAAGTTGTACAAACTTCTGCAAGGATAAAAAGATAGATATAAATGATAGCTTTATTATTATTTCAGTTTAGACAATTCGTTAAGAGACAAAGAAAAGATGAAGATAAGAAAAATGGTTTTCCTAAGATACTGTTTCTGTAAGACACAAGCATTTTAAATTTCCTGCATTTTTTGTTTCAAGAATATACACAGTTCTTGGGCCGGCCCTGTGGCTTGGCGGTTAAGTGCGCGCGCTCTGCTGCTGGCGGCCCTGGTTCAGATCCCGGGCGCGCACAGACACACCGCTTCTCCGTCCATGCTGAGGCGCGTCCTACATGCAGCAAATAGAAATATGTGCAGCTATGACATACAACTATCTACTGGGGTTTGGGGGTAAAAAATAAATAAATAAATAAATAATTAAAAAAACCCTACAATTTCTAAAAAAAGAATATACAGAGTTCTTACAAATGGATGAATTAGAAAAAACGGTTTTTTTGGATGTCTGTAGCTTCATGTCTAAGCAAATCACACAAATCCACTATCTTTCTAGAATTTTACTTCCCCAACCCAATGTATATATGCGTGTGTGCACGTGTGCACACATGGTGACTCACCAGACTACAGAGAGACTGTAACTGCTCTACATTTAGTTGAGATGACGAGATTTCCCCTTCAGATGGAGCAAAACTTTAACTTTAGATGTTGGACAGCCAAAGGACAGGGGGTATAAATCAATGGGAAGGATATCTGTTTAATTATGATCCAGAGAGAAAATCTCCATCATGATAAACAAAGATCCCTATAGTTTTGTTATTGTTTTTTTTCCTTCTTTCTGCACTAGAGGTCTGTTTGTTTGTTTGTTTTTGATGTTTCTCTCCAGTGCTAATTATTGCTTTTTTCTCTGGATTAGATTTTTCCTAATGCATTGTCATGGCCTTATACTATTTATTTAAGGCTAAGGCCTTAGTTCATAGGAAAACCTGCAGTCCAGCCTGATTTATGCCTTGTACATAAGAAGTTTTCTCTTTAGAAAATAATTCGGTGCAAATTCGTCTCTTTTTTTGTTTCTGCAGTTTTCATCATGCGACTTCACACTTCACCCGTGGACTTTAAGTAACTGAGCTTAGATAAGAGTCAAGTTAACAATAAAGGAGTCATTTACCTGGGCAGGGAGATCTTGTATCTTTGGATGTCCTAATTGGTCTTGTACAACTTGTTTGACTAAGCAACTTCTCATGCTGTGACACAACCCAACGACATCCTTGAGGTAGCTTAATAATGTCAGATCAGAGGAAATAATATGTCTGTTTCCTAAAATAGCTTTTTAAGTTATTGTTATGTCTCTTTTCCATCTGCACAAACCATTATTTGCACATGGTTTTTGAGGTACCTGTATTTCCCCTTATTTAAATGAGAAAAATTCAAAGTTAAAATTTTTGAGTCAGATATACTCCATACTGAAGAAAATATCTGCCTAAAACTTGAGTATCATAAGGTATAAATAAACATTATTTCTTAAAATATAAATCATTACAATCTGGCATGAGATTTGAAAGAATAAATGTGTTAAATATGGGAAATATTTCTTTATTCACAGCATTAATGTGAATACCAAAGTTCTTACACAAATTCCTGATTATTTAGTAACACTTTATCCATTTTTTTTTCTAGATAAGACTTCCTTTTACTTTTTGAAATACTGTCTGCCTCCTGACAACTTTATTTCCTCCAAGGTTCTTACACCAAGGATAAACCAGTGAAGGCAGAGAAAAATACAACTCAAGGTGGTCATCTGAGTAGCTTCTTTTTAATGATCTTCTTTTATTCTACAGTTTTCAAGACAATTAAACATTGAAATGTTAAGGTGGACGACTACATAATTTATAAAAAGACTAAATGAGACTAATATGACATAAATAATACTTGTCAGAGATTTTCAAGCTTGTGTTCAAGTAATTACTGTGAAATAACACAATTTCCAGGAATGAAAAACACTCCATAAGGAACAATTTACCACTGGTGGAGAGAGAAAGCCAAACAAAAGAGAAATAAAAAAAAAAAAAAGGGTGATATTGCAATGCATACTTACAAGACTTACAACCCACTTGCTAATGATTTCTGCATGATGGTTTTATATTTATTCTACTTGACCTGGTATTTTGGATCTTTTCCCTTCTAAATATCTTAAACTAGCAGAGTGATTACAAATGGGAAAAAATTCCTCTAAAATCACTACTATCTTCATGGCTTTGAGAATTAGGATAATGTGGCAAAAGAATAAGTTCAATGTTTAACACTCTCCCCAAATTCATTACAACTCTGACTATAGCTTCAGTGAATCCTTAAGAAATAAGAAAGGTATAACTATGAAAATGCTTCTGGAGCTGTTCTACTCTCTAAATTAGGCAAGTCTGGTTTGGCTGGAGTACCATTTGCAGGAGTAAAACCCCATTGATCCCTCCCAAGAAAGATAGGAAATTGTTTCTGTGAGCTATATGAGTAAAAGCTAGTAGAGGGATGTAAGTCTCTGTCACCATCATGAGCAGTGTTGGAGGCACGTGGTGGGTTGGTCTAACTATGGATATGATTAGGCCTGGCTGTGGGCTGTGGGGCAGGCAGGTAAGTGATAGTGCTTCGCCGTCTTGGCTGGGAGCTCAGCATGATGCTTCTTCTCAAGTATGACAGCACTGTGTCTTGCCCATACACAGTGGAGACATAAAGAAGAGCCAAAGCCTTGGAAACAAAGAGGGAGGGGGTTCTACTGGGGAGATGTCCTAAGAGAAAATGAGTTCATAGCTCCTAATACTTCTGTGAAGGAGCTCTTCAGTGTCTCTGAAGATGCTAGAGAAAATTTCTGGATAGAGTGAAGCATAATGAGCCCTACTGAAATATCTCCTTTGGAAGATGGCGGGCAATTCTGATTAATGTGCTTTTACTGTAAAGAGGAGTGGCTAACAGAAGCATGTTGCAGTCAATCTCTTCATTTGACAGAGACAGATGCAAGTGTGGAGTGCGTTGTTCTGGATCTCACAGTCCAGCCTAGATGACGGTCCTCATGTACCTGGATGGGCCACTCCTTCACCTTGCTTTGCTGCATTTGAGAGAGGGAGAGGGAAAACGGGAAAAATAGGTAGAAAGTCTTGACTGAAACCAGAGACTTGAATTATTTTGCTGGGCTTTTCCATGTCCACCTCCCTATTAATTACCTTGAAAATAGTATTTGTTATGACTGCATCAAGAAATACTAGGTAAATTTTTTTTCAACAGATATTTTCCATCCTTAAGCAGCACATCCATAAATGTGTGAGTAAATTAAGACTAATTTCTATTTTAGAATCTGGAATTCATCACTTGGACAAAATCTTTTTACTCCTTATCCATTGCAATTACATCCTTTAAAGTTACAAGTCTATACATAGTTTGCAGTTTTACTGAACATAACATCAAATTATAAAGTACTATTGCAGTATAAAAAGCACTCATTGAGATTAATTAATCTATATCTGTAAGGTCAACTAATCCTTCCAGTGCCCTGGAAGAACTTGAAAGTATAAAATTTAATTGACTGACATTTCACAGTTTTAAGATTGAAGCTTTGCTGAGAAAGGCGTGTGCGGAAAACCCTATTAAAATTGCATATATAAATATGTGACCTTCACCATGCCCTGCCTTAATTTGTTTTTCTTTATTCTTAACATTTAGTTCCTATTTCTTTTTCTTCTGTCTTGTTCTTGTTCACCTTTGGATTCCACACTCTTACAACTCTAAAGATAACTTCAATGCAAGTGCCTTGCGCATCCATGTTTCTAAAAATTCAGACTCAAATTTCTAAGCACATGCTGCACGATTCAATACTTCTGGAACGGAATCCATCATCCAAAGCCAGAAGCAATCCATTGCCTTTGCTTAGGCTCCAAATACCCAAGTTGTCATCAACTCTTCTCTCTTCCTTACTCTCCTATCTGTTCAGTACGCAAATCCTACGCATACTACCTCTTTTGTATCTTTTATTTCTGTTTCTGCATCTCTGTTCTACCAACTCAGCTCTTGTCATGTTCTCCTTACCAGCAACTATGAGCATTTCAACGGTCTCCTAGTTGTTGTTCTCTCTGTCTTCTGCATTCATATCAGGACTATTTTACTGTTCTTATCTGACCTTATTTTCCTGCTTAAAAACTTTCAATGACTACTCATGGGACAAAAAATGAAGTTTCCATAGCTCTTTGTCACTTAATCCACCCTACCATATTACCCATTGTTCTTATGAGAATGTCCACCTCTAGCTCTAACACCCTAAGGCATAGCCACAATAGGGTGCTTACTGTTTCTGAAATACCCCACCCCCTTGCCTGCAGTGCTCTATATTCACATAGTCAACTGTCAATGGCCTACCCATTTTCAAAGTTCAGTTCATATAGTACCTCCTCCCTGAAACATTTAAAGATCTCACAGATAGAATAATTCTCTCTTTCTTATAGAACATTCTGCCTTGTGTTGACATTAGTAATAAATGTCACTCTCTTTCCCTAAGTTATTCCTTATTTTGCATTACATAAGACAGTCATTAAAAATATTTGCTCATTTGAATTTTTTCCTATAGGCATTAAGTTTGAGAAAGAAGAAAAACTTGAGTGAAACATATATGAGAAAACAAGCTGAATCCTATATTTCTCATAATTCTTTCTTTAAATCATTTCCATAACTTCACCTCTCTTGCTATCCCTGCTGAGTACCGTTGTGTTCTTTCAATTGTTATATCTTCTTTTTTCTTTTCTTGTCAACTGTACCAAATTTTACTTAAACATTTAGGCCATATTTTCCTAGGATCTATTGCCATATTTTCATAGAATCTATTGACTTCTTCCCCTGAAACCTCTGGCTTCTTACTTTTCTTCTGTTTCTAAGAAAACATTTGCTGAAGGGAAATATCCCAACACTAGTTTTTGTTTTTTTTTTTGTTGAGGTATAATAGACATATAACATTTTGTTAGTTTCAGGTGTACAACATAATGATTTGGTATTTGTATATATTGCAAAATGATCGCCACAATAAGTCTAGCTAACATTCATCACCATACATAGTTACAAAATTTTTTTTCCTGTAATGAGAACTTTTAAAATCTATTTTCTTAGCTACTCAGTGCTATTTTTTTTTTTTAAGTTCCTAGATACCATCTCCACAAAGACTTAGTCTTTCTTGGATTCTACTTATAGGATAAGTCAAGCTGTGGTAGACTATTCTATAGTAATTTGATGACAGGCACCAGAAGCCAGAACTTTAGTTTTTACAGAACTTTGCTCCTGACCAAATAGGATTAAGGCAGTTTAAAAATGTAATTCATTTGGATTTCCTTTTTCTTTCAGACACCTGCCTATAGTGCTTATTTTGTCTAGGTGAAAAACATATGACTTGCTGCCGGAAACAAAAATCACTTAGTTTATGTCTGGCATGATTTTTTTTTTTATTTTAAAGGGTTAGAATTTCTCAATGAAAAACTGTTTCCAGAAACTAAAACATAACGAATAACCTGATTGCAGAACCGTAACGCTTTACTCTCCAGTCAATGAAACTTTACACTACTGAAAGCTTATGAAAATGTGCTACTTTATCTACTCCCATGAATCTTAGCTAAATAAAACCCCACAGCATTTTACAGGACATTGCATCCCAGAGAGCAGGTTCAAATGGAATGGCTGCTGGGGCTACCCATTAAGCCTAACTCAGCAGGATGGACTGGCCATGAGAATATTTGATTTCTCATTTTTCTTCTCTTACTTGGTCCACTTGCCTAGTCTAGATAAACATTCATTCTACCTCCCAAGCATCTCTCTCCCTGTGGTATTTTAAAAGCTTTGTCTCTCGTTATTGGAAATAAAGACTCTCTCTGAGAATTTTTTTCTCTTGATATTTATTTTATTTTAAAATATCATTGTTGCTTTTTCTGAATAAGAAGATGATATTAAGTCTATAGAAAACACCCTTGGTTGTCTACAGACTACCTTCCTCTCTCACTCCTTTCTAAAAAGAATTCTGAGTTTTTTTCAAGTACTTACTCCTCTCCTCCAAAGCCATGTGTCTCAGGGCAATCTGACTCCAGCCCCGGCGCAGAGGCAGTCTAATGTGTTTTAGGATTGTCCTACTGTACTAATATTGGCTGAGAAAGAGAAGGTGAGCACATGTTGTTGAGATTGAGGGAGACTTTGCAGAAGAACCTGTGGGAGGTTTCCTCACTTCAGGAGAAGAGAGCCAAGAGGTGTCTTTATTCTTCCTTGGGACATTTTCACAAGTCTATGATAGTCCTGTATCATCACTCCTGCCATCTACCTCAGGATAAAAATAAAACCAAAGATGGCAGAGAACAGGGATGAAAGTGACCTGCTCTTGGGTGACATAATTAATTTGCTGGCTCAACCATCAGCCCAAACTCTGAGTTTGGCTCATGTTTGGGCTCATGTTCACATGAGAAAATACATTTTCTTTCTTTCTTTTTTTTTTACCTTTTTTTTTTGGTGAGGAAGATTGGCCATAAGCTAACATCTGTGCCAGTCTTCCTCTACTTTGTATATGGGACACCACCACAGCATGGCTTGGCGTAAGTGGTGTGTAGATCCATACCCAGGATCTGAACCCATGAACCTCAGGCCAGCAAAGTGGAGTGCGTGAACTTAACCACTACACCACTGTGCTGGTCCCGGAAAATACATTTTCTTGGTGTTCAAACTACTTTAGTATGCCTTGTGGTTGAAAATATCCTAACCATTGTAAATGTGCACAAAATTCAAGCCCTAAAGAAATACATAAAGAGTCCATGGTAATTTAATTCATTTTCCTTATCTCCAGTACTCATCTCAATGCCTGACTTCTGCCCAGAGAGAAAAATCTCTTGAGAACTTTAAGGTTTAAATCCTCTTTCATAATATGCAACTCCATCCTGCTACCCCTGCCCCCAATATCTAGTAAACTGGCACTATTAAGTGCCAACTTTTCAACAGGAAAAGCTAATAGAGAGCAAAGCCTTTCAACTCTGAGATATAAAAGAGCAGTTGGGAGAGAAGGGCAGAATTGCAAGACTGGCATTACCTGCTTCTGTTTTACCTGCAGGCAACCTTGGCAGCTACCATATACTTACATGCTTCTTCATGTAAGACTATAAAATGAGCATTTTATATCCCAATCAACAAACACTGCCTTTTTTTCAGTAACACATTTATTCAACAAATCTTTGCTGAGGGCACAAGATATCATTATAGCCCTGGTGGGAGGGAGGTTTATTAGACACACTTCTGACAGCACAGAGTTTACGGCGCAGGGTCAAGAGAAGACAGGGCTCTGCAATCACTATGAGAAGGATCATTGAGATAACAGTGCTCTGCCACTCTTTCTCCAATATGCTACTAGGTTCTGGAGAGGCACAACATTTCCTATGCAGTGGTGTAACCAGGGGTACTCACCACGACTCAAGTGCTTTTCATTAAGTCCCTTCTGTTGCTGGCCCTTCTGGATGTTACCATCATGGGTATCCATCCCCTCCAACAATTTTCACCCCAGTTTCAATGCTGTAGACTTGTGTTATAAAGCTGCTAACAACTGGAGAAATACCACACTGTAGTCTTTTTCTAGAGATATTACTTCCCTGGCTTTTACTGACACAGCCCATACCTGTAACCCTCAGCAATGGCCAAAAGCCAGACTGGGTCCCTCAGGCCTGCTGAAGCCCAAGCCTAGCTAGTAAAAAAGCCCCTTAGAGCCTTCTGCAATTCGCTTTATGAGCATGGGCCCGTGTATTGCTGCTATTCATTGAAAACCCCTGCATTAAGTCTACCCAATAGCCTCAGAGGCATGGATGGGAAAAGTCCTGATGGTCACGGCCATTCTTCTCCATAGTATGACATTAATTATCATCATCATCATCACAAACATTTATTGAGCATTTTCTCTACTCCAGGCACTGAACTAGTTTGTTACTGTGTCATTTGACTTTCACAATAGCTCTCTGTGGTAGATAGTATTATTTTATCCGTATTACAGATGATAAAACTGAGGCACAGTGAAACAAAATAATTTTTTCTTGGCCTTATAGCCTCTTTCCTGATCCTACAGGATGCAAGACAAACAAAAGTTGGTAGATAGCCTAAAATGCCATACCCTAGGGAGAGTTTTATTGCTGTGCAGTTTCTCAGGAATTAGATTGACAAGGATGGGGAGGACAATGCGAGACTAGCAAATTAAAAAATCTGTATAACTTGTAGCCTTGCTCTTAAAGAATTCTCAGTCTAATCAGAGAGACAGAGTGTTTAAGTAGGAAAGAGTTAATAACAATACCAAGGGATGTTTTATATAGCTAAATGCGTTATCACACAAAGTGATTTACAGTAGGATGTCTGTATGTGAAAGGTACCCATACTTCATCTTTGAATGAATGGGTCCAAGAGGAGGCATCCAGACACATTAAGTAAAGTGACTCCCTTCTTCAATGTCAGAATAAGCAATGTCTAAGAAATTTGATAAATAATGTTTGAAATAGATTGGCACCAGAAGACCCTGGACATCTCAGGATTCATTTTCGAAGAATGCATTTCCCATATTTCTCAGAAGAGACAGAGATAAATAACAGAAGATAGTTGTATTGTATAGAAGCACAAAATCAAACACATGTCCTCTCCTCTGTGGTCCCATGCCTGTGCTCCACTCTCCACAATGCTGGGATGCCCTCTCTCCTCATCCTCATCTGTTGAAATTCATCCCATCCAGCTCAAATAACAGATCTTCTGATAAGTCTACCCCAGTCCTCATTTTGACATGAACTCTGTCCTCTGGAGTCCCCTCATCCTTTGTGCTTCTCTAATGGCTCTTATCTTTCCTATTTTGTGTCAGAGTGATTTGCTCACCCCCCACTACATGAGCTGAAAGTGTCAATGCTCATTTCCCCAGCTTCCCTTGCAGCTGGGGCTCAGGCATGTGACAGGGGCTCAGCCAGTATGCTGCCCCTGCCCCAGATTTTGAATCAAGAATTAGTGAGATTAAGAAGCAGGAATAGTAGAGAATCCATTCTGGAAGAGATGGTAGCAGTGGCAGCAGTAACGTCCATTTCCAGGTGCTACAGTGGAAGCATCCCCAGGGGTGGTGGTCAGGGCATGTTTTGTGGCCAGCAGCAGTGGCAATCGTGTCCTCATGGTACCAGTTTTGTGGCATGGTTTGGCTCTAGTACTGGCTGCTCCTAGATTTCTTGTCTCTCCAATTTCTAGTTCCCAGTCTTCCCACTGGTTGAAAACTTCCCAGTGCCTTTTCAAGAAATTCCTTAACTGCTTAAATCAGCCAGAGATAGTTTCTGTTACTTTCTACTAAGAACCCTGACAGGGACATTCATTTAGGCTATTGTTTCCTTGTTCTGTTCTGAGTAAAGAAGGAAGTTGTTAAATATTACCTTATGAATGATAACTTTTATAACCACAAGGACTACTGAGTGCTATGCCAGTTACCTGTCACTGAGGGAAAACTCCATGGGTGTTTGGACAAAAAGGTATATTTGTTTGAATCAATATACCCATAAATCTGTATTATACCCAGCTTCCCTCATGTTTGTGATTCTTCTTCATTTAAAAAATGAGGAAAATGGTCAAATGATTGCCAAACCAGCTACAATCAGCACTCTGTTATTAGATGTTGGAAAAGAAAGTATGTCATCTTCTTTACTCGTAATCATTCAAAACTTGATAATATGGGCTGTTTTTCCTCTTTAGCAAGACTAGTCTGAATCTCTTGACACGACTGAGATTGTGTATTAAGACAAGAGATTTAAAAATAGTTTGTTAAAAGGACAAATGTCATACCTTACTACAGTGTTTACACTGATGACTTCTTCCTGTGCTACATTCATAATAGTACAGACTAATGTTTACATCATGGTTATTCTTTTTTCAAGCATCCTCTTACCTAAATTATCTTATTTGATTCTTAAAACAAGTCTATGAAGTAATCATTTGTAAGTCACAGGTACAGAAGGCATTGTATTCTTGCTTTTTTAATAAGTGTATTTTCTAGATTAAGCTTCAAGTCATACAAAGTGATTTACAGTAAGATGTCTGTATGTGACACCCTACTAGTTACTAGTTCAAGTCACCCTACTCGTGATTATTAGTTCAAGTCACCCAAACTAGTTAGCGAAATGCCAGAACTAGACTATGGTCTTTTGACCCTGAGAAAGTTGTTCTATCAGACCTAAAGGATTGAAATGAGCTCATCAGTCAGTCAATATGTCAGCCAAGTATTTTTTTAAGCCTCTGCAGGGTTCTTAACATTGTCCTAACCCCTGCCACTTGAGATATAGAACAGACATTTAACATGTCTCTGCCTACAAATATCTTGCTCTTCAAATGATTCTCTATATAAAGAGCCAAAGCAGGACATAAAGTAGGGGAGGAGAAGAAGGAGAGGAAGAGAGGGCAAAATATTTCATTTCTTCAGAAAAAGTAAGGATAGAGATGACTATCAGCAGGTCCCTTACACTTCTTCAAGCGTGTCATACATGAAGCCTTAACTGTGGCGGGAGAAGGAGTGGTACCTGCTATTCCAGCTCAGGCACCAAATAATAAATATAAAGTGCCGATGTCTTTGTGGTTGAGTCCAGTCTAAACAAAATCTTGAATTGGGAAGAATCTGTTTCCACCACTCTTCTTTTAGGATTGTCTTCTTCTTTGGTAATCTTCTTGGCCTCCTCTTCCTTCTCCTTGCCTAATACTCCCTGCATTCTGTCAGCCCCTGGGAAACTGTTTTCCAAGCTTATTTACAGTAAGTTTTAATGATTGATAATGGTTTAGTATGCTACCTCTCCCAGCAGAGCCTTCGAAGCCTCAATAAAGGTGACAAATTACAAGGGACCATGAAGCATCTTGTTAGCTAATGAAGGGACTGAGCCCAGGACAGAGCATCTTTCATCAACTTTTTAGTTAACACGACTATGCTTGGTTTCAACTTTTTTAGTGTTTATATTTTTCCACTCATATGGAAAGATCTATTATGTTACAGATATATTTTGGCAACCTCTAAGAAAAATGTGATAAATTACCTAACAGATTAAAAGAAGATAATGTTGAAATAATAGTAATAGTAATAGGGACAAAACCTAGAGAATACTACAATGTGGTGGGAAAAAAATACATGGGATGTGTAGTGAGTCAAACAGTGGCCTTGCCCCAAAAGAAATGTTTAGTCCTAACTCCTGAAACCTGTGAATGTGGCCTTACTTGGAGAAAAGGTCTTTGTAGATGTAATCAAGTCTAGATGATTTAGGTGGGCCGTAAATCCAATGACTTGTGTCCTCACAAGTCATACTCAGAGGAAAGATACCAACAAAAGAGAGAAGGCCATGTGAAGCACAGGCAGAGATAACAGCCATGCAACCACAAGCCAAAAAGAATGCCTGAAACCAGCACAAGCTGAAAAAGGCAAGGAATGGAATCTCTCCTAGATCCTTTGAAGGGACAGCAGCGCTGCTGACATCTGTATTTGGACTTCTGAGCCCCAGAGCTGTATGAGAATAAATTTCTGTTGTTTTGAGCCATCAAGCCTAAGATAATTTATTATGACAGCCCTAGGAAACAAGTACAGAACATAAGTCTAGAGACATACATCCCTGTCTGTTACTACTTCTACTGTGGTCCTGTGGCCTTGTATTCTAATATTTTTCTTAGTCTCAGATTTCCTTTTTTTTTTTTGTGAGAAAGATTAGCCTTGAGCTAACATCCGATGCCAGTCCTCTTCTTTTTGCTGAGGAAGATTGGCCCTGGGCTAACATCCATGCCCATCTTCTTCTACTTTATATGGGACACCACCACAGCATGGCTTGACAAGCGGTGGATTGGTGCATGCCCAGGATCCGAACCTCTGAACCCTGGGCCGCCAAAGCAGAGCGTGTGCGCTTAACCGCTGCATCACTGGGCCAGCCCCAGTCTCAGATTTCTTAACTGCTCAATCACATGGTTGGTTTTCCTCACAGCTAAAATTCCTTCTAGCCATAACAGTTCCCATATTCTGCTTATGTATAATGTTTTGTATTTTAATAAGTCTTTTTAGGCAGATGCTTTAAAGATAAGGGCATTGGGGGCACAAAACAGCTTATTGTTCCATTCAATTATTCGTCCAAAACATTTCTTAGCACCTTTGCTATGTCCAGACACGTTCTTGTGTATGAGGGATACAGAGATAAAGTTACTTGACCAAAGTTCTTAGCTAGCATAATAGAGATTGTTAATTATCCCCAGCAATATCTCTCCTCTTTCTTTCTGGTACGCACAGGGCAGCCAAAATTAAAAATAACATTTCCTGGCCCCTGATGCAGCTATGTATGATCACATGACCAAGTTGCAGGCAATGGACTGTAAGAAGTGAATGTCCCTAAAGGGGGAGTGTTCTTCTTCAGCCTTCTTCTTCATGTTAGGTAGAATGCCAACAAAGTGTCAGTATCCGCGCTGGACCATGAAGTAATTGTGAGTATAAAAGATGCGCAGGAGAGCAACAAGATGTGAAGGTGCAGAGCCCATCACACCCTGGTGCAGCACATCAGCCCTGAACATATTATATCCAGATTCTCAACTGATAGGGATAAATATCTTCTGCTTTGTTTATATCCTGTTACTTAATGCTTATAGTCATTTACAGCCAGATCTTTTGGCTAATGGCAAATGCAAGTCTGCCTTTCTGTTTCCCATTTGAACACACCTTTTCTCCTCCCCACGCCTTGCATATCTACTAACACCGCTCACCCGCACGTGCACTTCGAGTACTCGTGTTTCTTCCAGTTTCTCATTGGCATGGTTCCCTTTGATCCCGTTCTGTGGTTCTGTGTCCTTGAGCACTCTTGCTCATATCTGTGATCAAACTTGGCAGCTGTTCTACAAGGTTGTCAGAGACTGAAATACAGACTACGCTTCCAGGAAGCGTATCCGGGCCTGTGAATGGCTATAGGGCCAGCTTTGTATTCGCTTGCGGTGCTGAATATACCATGAGGCTGCTGGATTGCCTTAAGGGCTCAAGTCAGAGGGCTATGGAGTTGATTTGGAGCCTCAGACACCATTGTCTTTTGTCGCTGACCTAGTGACTAGCTAATTTGCTGGCATAGAAATAAATTCGTCGTCTTCCTGAAGACTTCGCCTACCTTACTATATTCCAGATTCAAAAAGAAGGGAAATATAATTTTGTGATAAAGTATTTGTTGAATCTGTGCATGTGGATAATTAGTTTTGAGGCTAAAACTAAGTGTTTATTAAAGTCCGTGTCCATTTTTCTTGATTTGGGGAGAAAGCTGCACTGTCAATATAGCTGTCAGGTATTATTGTGGGCAAAGATTTTTTTTTTTTTTTTTTTTTTGTGAGGAGATCAACCCTGAGCTAACATCCGCCAATTCTCCTCTTTTTTTGCTGAGGAAGACGGCCCTGGGCTAACATCTGTGCCTATCTTCCTCCACTTTATATGGGACGCCGCCACAGCATGGCTTACCAAGCAGTGCGTCGGTGCGCGCCCGGGATCCGAACCAGCGAACCCCGGGCCGCCGCAGCGGAGCGCGCGCACTTAACCGCTTGCGCCACCGGGCCGGCCCCTGTGGGCAAAGATTTTAATAAACAAATGAAACCTGCAAATTATAACAAGACCTCCGAGTGTCTCTGATAGTCACAAAGGAAAATACAATTTTTGCTGCACTTTGTCTAGAGAACTTCTGTTTCCATGCTGTTGTCTATAGATTGCTTAATTATCACATATTTCAGTTGTCTTGTACTTAAAAATTAAAAATTTTTAATATCTATATCTATATATTGTTACAAGTATATATGTATAAATGTAAATATATATACTCTTTATATATATATACACATATGCATATACAGATAAGTATTTATGAAATAACTGGTTTTTTCCATGCTATAATTTGTCCTTTAAATATTATTTTTGCTTGTAAAATTGAAAGACTGATATACTCAGATATTTCGTCTTTTGATTCCCTCCCTATTAGAATACAATAAACGTACCAAAAACAATCTTCATATCTTTCTACATTTGTGCTGTCCTAATAGTAGTCTTGCTAAACTTTGGCCTTTCTGGTTTGAATTCTACCCAACCAACTACAAGTATTAAACAAAATAGCAACAATACTTAAAAACCCAGTAGTCTTAAAATTTTGTTTTTAATTCTTATTTCACCTTCTCTTTTCTGGAATGTCTTTTACCCATACAGCCAATTCTTTCTCTGGCACTCTCATATTATTTAGAAACTTCCCCGATTTCTCTATCTTAAGAATCCCTTTTCCAAGAACATGATTTTTTTCTTCCCCTTACCTTTTTCCTAAAGGGAATCTAACTTTGTTTTTGTTGTTCTGGCACATTCCGACACTCGGTTAACGTGTCTATTCATACCCACATCCTTGCTCCTGCAGTGCAAGCTCTCCTGTCTTAAAATTTTATTTAGTTTTAACCAGAGGTTTGTCAAATGAGACAATAGTGTCTTAATTCTTTTTTCTACAACCTATCCATAATTCTTTTACTGTTTTCTTTCATTAGTAACTCACGTTTACCCTCTATTTTATCCTCTTCTTCACCATTTCCTTTCATAGATTGTCTTTCAATTTTCAAAAATCTTTTCTTGGGGCCGGCCTGGTGGGCCAGCGGTTAAGTGTGCTCCGCTGCAGCGGCCCGGGGTTTGCCGGTTCGGATCCCGGGTGCACAACGATCGGATCCCGGGTGCGCTGCTTGTCAGGCTGTGCTGTGGTGGCGTCGCATATAAAGTGGAGGAGGATGGGCATGAATGTTGGCCCAGGGCCGGTCTTCCTCAGCAAAAAAAAGAGGAGGATTGGCAGATGTTAGCTCAGGGCCGATCTTCCTCACACACATACAAAAAAATCTTTTCAAGGATAAAATACCCTCCGACTAATCTTCAAAATATGTGGAAGCTATATGTAATTCATAAAAGAAAAAAACGTAGCAAAAAATCTGCTTGATCAATTTTTCTTTGCCTTCTAATGGTGACACATGAATTTCCCACAGGTTTGCTTTCGATTCTATTCTGCTATTGTCATTCCTGATTATAGCCACATTGTTTTCCTCTCTAAATATACATCATTTATAATAATAATGTATCATTTCTTACTGAGTCTTCCGTCTCTTCTCCATCTCTATAATTGTCAATATTATAGTGTCTCTCTTTATCTCCCATTTGTATGTTTTTATATTTTGTTTTGTCCAATTTTGCCCTCGCCTTCTAGTATACCTGTCATATTTTCCAAATTCATAGGGTTTTCCTTATCAAGTGTAATGTCATCTGTAGAAACTATCCCAGAACTCAGCCTACAAATCACCACCCTTTGATGATAATCACCCTTTTCTCTAAAATATGTAGTGAATTATTTTAAGATTGGTGTATCTGTTGACCACACACACAATAAAGATCTATGTAAGTAGTCAATATGCCTTTCTCTTCCTAGCGTATACATTTGTTTCCTCAACCACTCATTAAGTGTAAGGATACTGGTTGTATTAGTATATGGTCCTTATATAAATCAGGGATCTCAGAGGGAAACACCTAAGTTGGCCAATTAAAAACCATTCCTTTGCTGACGTATAATGGACATCCTCTCACCTGTGGTCTTGGACATAGACCCACTTCTCTAAGGTCTATCGAGCAGTGCCTGTTTTCTACTCCTTTTAATGAATTGTAGCATTCTGGTCCATTATGCCTCCTGATATTCTTTACATTATTTTCTTAAGTCCTATTCAGAATGCTTTTAATTAGAGTTCAATAGCAATCCTAAGTTTTGTTCATTCTTCTTCTCTCTTCTCTCTTTTAGCAAATATATCTTTATTACCATTTCATGTTTCATTGTGCTTGTCCTTTCACTCATAGTTTTAATCAATTACCTTCAACCACATGTTACTTAAAGATATGGTGCTAAGGACTGAAAGGAATGCAAGGATAAATCAGGTACAGGTTTTGTCTTTAAGAGCTATGATCTAGTAACCATTGTTAGGTACAAATATATGAGAAAAATTATCCATGCATAACTCTAAAACAAGTTAGAGAGTTACGAGAACCATAAGTCTTTCCAAATCAATTACTGGGAGGGTTGGACATTCACACAGTGCTCCCAGGCAGCAATCCCCTTCAGTGGAGAGGCCTTGTGGGATTAGAGAGGTGTTTATGTAATATAAAAGTGTGCTCAAAACATTTGTAGCAAGGGGCCCAGCCCATGGCCTAGTGGTTAAGTTCAGAGTGCTCTGCTTCAGGGGCCTGGGTTCGGTTCCCGGGCATGGAACTACACCACTCATCGGCAGCCATGCTGTGGTGTCGACCTGCATACAAAATAGAGGAAGATTGGCATGGATGTTAGCTCAGGGCGAATCTTACTTAAGCAAAAAGAGGAAAGATGGGCAACAGATGTTAACTCAGGATGAATCTTCCTCAGCAAAAAAACCCCAAAAAACAAATAAAAAACAATTTGTAGTAGACATCTCTGAGGTCATCAGATGGAGGAACTCTTTCCATATCTAGCTGCTTCACTCAGCTCATTTCCTTTCTTGAGCAGTGACGCCTGCTCCTAAGTGATTTGTTTTATCATCCTTAGACTGGCTGATGGATACCCTGAATTAGCCCATGTCATTTCTTGAGACACTATACTCCCCCTCTCTTCCTCCTCATCCACCTCATGATCTCCCTGCTTTAAATTCTGTGCTGTCAGCAGCAACTCTCTCTTTCTTCATTCCCAAGGGTTATGCTGCTCTCTTGCCAGTAGATATCACTCACTTATAGATGAAGCTGACTTGATATGCAGAACACCGTTATCTAAATAGAGCAGGTATTGGTATCCACACTTAATAGCAAAGAAACTTGAGACTCAGAGTGTGAGTCATTTCTTTAGGTTGTATTGCTGTGTAGTGAAACAACATTCTACTGTTCATTCTACTATTAAACAGATACGTTTGCTTTGTGCTGTGCATTGAGATTCAAATGTTTTACTGTGGAGAGGTGGTGGAATAACTAGAGCCTTGAAAATTGAGTACGGATAAAGGGAAGAGGAATACTATTTCCTAAGAGTCTCTTTTACGTCCAATGTATTTTATATTTTATATATATGGGGGAGGGGAGAGAGAGATTATTTAATTCTCACAGCAACCCTGTGAGGTAGTAGTGTCTCCATTTTCACAGATGAGAAAAATGAGACAGGTGAATTATATTCATAACTAGCCTTTATTAAACACTCATTGTAGTAGATATTGTACATTATTGCATTTAAAACACAATAGTAAAACTGTGTGGAAAATATTATTATTCCCATTTTACAGAGGAGGAAACTAAGACTCGGAAAGACTATGAAATAATTTTTGCCCTTTCATTTTCTTTATTTTTTTCCTAAAATTCCAATTAGCTTGATATTTTATTTATTTATTTTTTGGCTGAGGAAGATTTGCCCTGAGCTAACATCTATTGCCAGTCTTCCTCTTTTTGCACTCGAGCTGCCACCATGGCATGGCCACTGACAAATGAATGGTATAGGTCCGTGCCCGGGAACTGAATCTGGGCCGCTGGAGAGGAGTGCACCAAACTGAACACTAGGACATGGGGCTGGCCATTGACATTTTATTTTATGCATTGATTCAATTTGTCTGTTGTATTTTCTCTCATTTTCTTCACCTATTTAGCTCTAAGTTCTGGGAAATTTCTTCAACTTAATCTTTCAGACTCTTTATTGAACTTCTTATATTGTCATTCATGTTTTTATTTCCTGAGATCTTATATTGTTTCTGATGTTTTATTTTTTAATAAAATTATCCTCTTGTTTTATGGCTGTAATATATCTTGACTCTCTCTGTGGATGTTAATTAGAACTTGAAAATATCTTTCCTGAATAATCTATTACCTTTGGAGTTAGTTGCCCTATTTATTCATTTTGGACTTTCTTTTTCAAGATGTTGATTTTCCTCAAATTTTGTTCATCTTAGTTCTCTTTTTTGTTATGGACTTTTGTCCAGTGACCATTAGCTATCTGTCGTATATAGAATGAAGATATCTAGAATAAAGATAATTGGTATGAGTTCTCTTTTTGATCACTCGGGGAGCTCCGTGGTCCCACAATGCCTCTCAGTGGCGGGGAGGGCTGCCTGGGAGCTCAGTGTATGGACAGACAATGTCACTTAGAAAACCTGTCTCTAGGGAGTGCTGATATGGAGAGAGCCCTTTCAATGCTAGAATGAGGAAGCTTCCTTTCTGGGGTTCCAACACCCTCACCGGAAGTCCCAGATTTACACAGACAGATGGCTCAATTTCTTTAGAAAACAATTGTCCAATTCCTGCCTGGGGGTAAACACAGGCCAGCCGGTTAATTTGGGTAAAAGGAGGTGGGAGAAAGGATAGGGAGCCGACTAGAGCAGCTGCTCTGGAAATAGTCCTCCAATGAATCACTGCTTTCTGCCTCACCAACCATTCCTGATCTCCATCTTTGCTGAGGAAAACTGTGGATCTTCTCAGGGGTGCTGTTGGAAAGTTACGTTTCCACATATGGAGCAAAGCTTATCTTTTGCATATTTTGGACTTCAGATTCCTCCAATTTGTTTTATTCAGTAAGTCATTCTCATTCACTTAATTCCTCTAGAGGAAACTTGCCAGTGCTTCTCCTCTCTAATCATGACTCTTACCCCATTTGTTTATTTTCCTGAATGTATTCCTTTTTAAATTTCTTGCTACCATTTTGATGAAGTGTTGGAAAAGAGAGGAGGCTAAACCTTGAGCTCATCTTCATCTTTATTCTGAACGAAAGTAAGTTTGAGATGACAATAGGTGAAACTCGATAATCAATGAAAAAAATGCATACTTTTGTCTTAAACCATTGGGGTTTCTACTAAGATTTTGAATAAGAGAGCAAGGTAGTGGAAGTTCATTTTAGAGCGTTGAATTAAGTGACTGTAGCCCTGAGGGATGAACTTAGGTACAATTGCTCTTAATGAACAGCATATACCAACATTTTAAGGGAATGTATTGTAGTTTTTTCTCAAGTGTATGTTATTCAGGAGTAGAGGCAATGCCTTTCTAACTGAATTTCTATATGTGACATAAAATGTTTATTCTTCTGAACCTTGCCATTTTGCAAATATTTGTGCAAATTCCTGGGTGCACCTTAAAATACTAAATAAAAAGCAAAAGGCTCATAAGTATATTCAGGAATTCCAGCTGAGACAAAGCTGTTAAAGGTGTGCCAAATGCAGTACACTATTCGTCATTGGTCATAAAGGGATCTTGTCGAATTCCGTATCTATTTGGACAAGGGAAACAAAAGAAAAAATAAACAAGTGGGACTTCATCAAACTAAAGAGCTTCTGCAAGGCAAATGAAACCAGGATCAAAATGAAAAGACAACTTACCAGCTGGGAGAAAATATTTGCAAACCATATATCTGACAAGAGGTTAATCTCCATAATATATAAAGAGCTCACACATCTGAACGACAAAAAACAAATAACCCCATCAAAAAATGGGCAGAGGATATGAACAGACATTTTTCCAAGGAAGATATACAGATGGCCAATAGACATATGAAAAGATGTTCAACATCACTAATCATCAGGAGAATACAAATCAAAACTACGCTAAGATATCATCTTACACTCATGAGAATGGCTGTAATCACCAAAATATAGACAAAAAACAACAAGTGTTGGAGAGGATGTGGAGAAAAGGGAACCCTCATTCACTGCTGGTGGGAATGCAAACTGGTGCAGCCTCTATGAAAAACAGTATGGAGATACCTTAAAAAATTAAAAATAGAAATACTTTACGATCCAGCTATCCCACTTCTGGGTATTTATCCAAGGAACTTCAAATCAACAATCCAAAGAGGCTCATGCACCCCTATGTTCATTGCAGCATTATTCACTATAGCCAATACATGGAAGCAACCCAAGTGTCCCTTGATGATGATTGGATAAAGAAGACATGGTATATATATACAATGGAATACTACTCAGCCATAAAAAAAGACAAAATTGTCCCATTTGCAACAACATGGATGGACCTGGAGGTTATTATGTTAAGTGAAATAAGCCAGACAGAGAAATACAAACACCGTACGACCGCTCTCATACATGGAATATAAACTAACACATGGACAGAGAGAACAGTTTGGTGGTTACCAGGGGGAAGGGAGTTTGGAGGCAGGGAGCGGGGGAAGGAGTGAAGGGGTGCATTTATATGGTGACTGACAAATAGTAATGTACAACTGGAATCTCTTAATGTTGTAAACTATTATGACATCAATTAAAAACAAAGTCAAAGAAAAAAGGTGTGCCAAATGGAAGCCAAAGTTGCTACAACATTTTTTGCCCTATCTTGGTTTAAACTACACAGTACAAAATTTTTTCTATTATTATGGAAATATAGCAATTGCTGAAAATTTTTGATATATCTTTACATTTTAACAATTATACAGACTCTATAGTTTGTGATAGCTTTAAGCTCTATTGAATCAAATTGACTATGTTTAGGTAAAGATTGGTGTACCTGTTAGTAACAAACTAACACAACCTCTTCTCTAGTACTACTCTTGAACATATCAACTTTACTCAAATCCTGAAAAAGATAAACTCATGCAATCTTTTGGCCTTGTCTTGTGAGAATCTATGAAAATTGATTAAAGCGTTCATCATGCATCAAAGTAATCAAGTTAGCTTGCAAGATGCCATATTGGAGAGAAAGATTAAAAATGATAATTGAAATACTTTTTAATGTTTATTTGTTGTATATTTTATTAATAATTTTCTTTCTACATGGATTGATGGATATCAACTTGCTGACTCCATGTAGAAAGAAAACAAATTGATATCCATCAATCGTACATTCTTAAAATCTTTAAGGTCAGAAAGATGCCTTAAGCAGGTTGACCTTGGCAGTTGATCTTGGCATACAGGGTCATGTAGTTCCCCAAAGAAGATGAGTCAGAATGCTTTCCTTTTCATACTACATGAGAGCCATGTTCATAGCAAGCACAAAAAAAATTGATAATTGAGTGAATCAAATAAATGAATGACTTATTTATAGAAGAGGACCTACACTGTCTTAGGAATGATTAGATGGATCCCAAAATAATTATTTCTTGGGTGTTTAAAATTAAAAACAGGAAAATAATCACTACCTTCTTTGGCATTTAGGTCTCAATCAAATATCATCTTATGATAACAACATTTCAATTCAATTACCTCATGATATTAGAAAATTATTCACCCAACACAATTTACAAAATATTGATTTAATAACTGGATTTACCATCTTCCTTCCTAATTGTGTTTTATCTCTTATAGCTCTTATAGTCTCTCAGTTGGAGGCATCACTGTCCACACAAGAGCCTTTCAAGTTAGAAACCTGGAAATCATCCCTGTCACATCCAGTTCTCACCTTTCACATGATGCACTCATTGGACCCAAAATATTTATTGAGTGCTGCTTGTGCCAGTCACTGTTCCAGGTGATGGGTTTGGAGCAGTGATCAAAATAGCCAATGTCTCCATTCTCACAGAGTTTGCATTCTAGTAGGAGAAGAGAAAATAAACATATAGCTATGCCAAGTGTTCAGCGGAGACAGGTACTATGAAGAAAAACAAACAAGAAAAGGGATAGAAAGCTATAGAACTTCATCCCATTCTCTTCCCTTCTTAGTTCAGAATTCCTCATCATCTCTCAGATCAAGGTGGCAACAGTCTTCTTACTTCATCGTATCTGCTCTAATTGATGTTTAAATAATCTATCTGAAACAATAGTCAGATCTCTCCAATTTCCTCCTGAAATTCTTCAAAGCTTCCCATCATCTTTAAGAAAAAGCCTTACCTCCTCCCCTCCATTGTCTTGCCACTGTCTCTATCTCTAGCCTCATAGTTTTATCTCCTGCCTCTGTGCCAACTGTAACTTTCTAGCAATTACTTGCAGTTCCTATCATAGACCACCAGAGATGTTTTGTTTCCACGCCTTTGCTCTTGCTGCAGTAATAACAGTACCTAATGTGTTTGAGTGTTTACCACTTATTGCTGCATAGGAAGTTGCTTCTACCCCTTCACCTGCCTGAGATCTCTTCATTCTGTCAAACTTTTATCCAGGAAGGCTTCTGTGATCTCTCCATTTCCCCTGCTCTATTAAATGCGTGTCAATTTTATAAGCTCCCATAATGCCCAATGCTTATCTTTGCCACTCCATTTGCCATATTACATTGTAATAATCTTTTTGCGACTCCTTTGTTCCTACTGGGAACTGCTTGAGAGCAAGAGCTATGTTTCATTTGTTCTGTCTACTCAGTGTCTAGCACAGGGCTTGGTCCATATTAGGTATGCAAGGCATATTTGTTAAATGAATGAACGAATGAATGAATGAATCAGTGGCATTCTAAGCATCCATAATCTAGACATCAGGGAAGTTCTGAAATATAGTGCTATTGAGCAGGGGCCAGGTCAAGGAGAAAGAAAATATTCAGGAACTCTGAGAAGCCAGAAATAATAACAGTAGCTACTAAAGCCATGCAGTAAATACAAGAAACATCAAGGCTATGATGCCAAGCCATTGATAGCCCTCATTTTACTGATGAATAAAAACGTGCACAAGGAAAGCACTTTACAAATAAGATAATAAATATCAAAGTGATTTCTTGAAAGGTAGAAACATTTAGAGGATAGCATTATATATAAAGCAATACCTATGACAAAATGCAAAAGGTATTTGTGTAGAAGAGAAATCCAGACCAGGACTGGAGTGGGAGGTGGGGATTGATTAGATTCAATAATGATCAGACCACGGAGGGACTGAGGTAGAAGGATTGCTCAGGCGGGAGGGACAACATCAGCAAGGGCTTAAAGGAAGAAGCAAGCAGGCGCAGTGGAAAGGGAAGATTAAAAACCAAAATCAAACCCTTAATGGAAACCGGCAGCATATAAGCATTTCCATTGTAAAACTGTTCCCAGGAACAATCTGCAGGCGTGGAGGGAACAACTGGGTTTCTCAAGGGAATCTATTGGGCAATGCCTCCTTAGTCTTAGAGGAAGCACACTCAAACAAGAGAGAAGCTTTCGCATATATAACATGTGCAGGAGATATTCGTCCTGATTTTTTTTAAAAAAATGCCTTTATAAAAAAATTAATCTCTGTTTGTATTGCTAGTCTGTTAGGCTTTGTAATTCAGAAGTTAGTTTGGCAAAGGTAATGCAGATAAAAACTATGTTCAAATGTCTAATGCTGAAATGGTGTGATTTCATATTCGCGCAATTATTTTAAATATTGTTTAGCTCCTAATTAGACTCTGGGAATATACTAGTGAAATAAATATGTATAGAAAAAACTGGAAATAAGTCAAAGTCCACCAACAGCAGAAGGGATAAATAATAAGGGATAAATGGGTGAGTTTTCTAGCCACTGTACCCAGTCTTTTCATCTATTAAATGGTGAAAAGAACAACACTTACTACCTCGGGATATTTTGTGGTGGGTTAAAAAATGGAATGCCATACAGTAACGGAAATAAGTTACGACTACTTGTAATAAACTGGATGAACTCCCAAAACATTTTTAACTAAGTGAAATTTAAAAATGATTAAAGAATAAATTCAGCATCATTCCAGTTAGTGAAACATCCAAAACAAGAAAACCGAGGAAATGTTATATATAGATGAATATGTGAAGAAAAGTGTGGAAATTATTTTGAAAAATTAGGCTACTTGGTACTCTTGGACAAATGAGGGAGATTCAATAATGGAGAGGTTTCTAGGGAATTTAAAGGTTCCAGTTACATTATATCTTTAATTGGTGGTGAGTAAATGGTGTTTATTTTATCTTTATTTAATTATACACTATACACACATATTACACATAGTGTATATGTAATGTATATAACTGTACATTATATACCTATCTTCATATATGTATGTGATGAAGTTTATAATTTTTTAAATGACGTAACACTTTTTATCTAAGAAACAATCCTATGTTAGTTGGTACGCATGTGAATCGGAAGTTTTCAAAATGTGTGTTAAATACTCTAGGGCCCTGGCCACACCTGATGGGCTAAGTGAACTGTCACAAAGCTAATAGCATCATTTCAGTCAGCCTGGCAATTGATACCAATCATCGCAGCTGACGTTTCCCCCAGCAATCTGTGCCAATTGTTAGCATGGGTGAAGTGAGCCAATTGCTTGAGACCAGGTTTTATTAATTTATATTAAAATTTAGCCTTAGACAGACAGATTGGGAATTAAGAAAATAAAAAGGACAAACCAAAAATGTCAAAAGGAATATAGAATATTTTGAAGCCACTGCTTTAGTTTAAAACGTGAACATTTATTCAGAGTGATTGGAAATCAAAAGCCTATTTGAGTGCACATCGTTTCTGGCAATTGTATAATTCATAAACAGACAAATGGCTTATGAAACATGGTGAAAAAATGTACTCCCAAGGAGGTGGCATCCATGCCAAGTTTACTGCTGAGATCATAAACCAGTGACAATAGGGGTTAATAATAGAAATGTTGGTAGTCCTCTACTTATAATAGAATGAACAGCGCTGCTGTAATTACAATTTTCTTTTTTTTCCTGTTATACAGAAATGAATCAATATCCAAGTAGAGAGAGGATAAAAATGTCTTCAATAATTTGCACTGCTCTTCAAAAGAATTGGCTTCTTAGGTCTGCAAGTCAATTGTATCATTCAAAATTATTACAAGGCAATTTATCTAATAGCGTAAATTAAAATTTGTTTTGACCTATTGAAGGCTATTTTATGTGATTTTTCACTAGAGACTGAATAATCATGCACAGTTTCCTTTTCTTTACCAAGTTACTTTAAAAAAGAATCAATATGTTATTTCAGCATATATTTAGAAAATCAACTCTTATTGTGATCTTTCACTAAGTTGTGCTGACACCAAGACGATTATGTACGGATGCTCCTCGCCTTGGCTGTTATTAATTAGGTCCAGGGAAACATTTGATCAGTGATTGTAGCAATAACTCGTGTATCTCACATGGACTAGTATTATCCCAAGGAAAATAATAGCCAATCTGATTGGACATCAATAGAACTGTGTTATAGAATGAGTAAATTAATAAAACTGGGATGTGTGCAATTAAAAAATGTATATTTCCCACATATCCAGGACTTAAAATAAAATGGTTTGTAAAAACTTGGCATGTTGTCTACTTTAAAATAATAGCTGGTCTAAATTCTGTGTGGTGCCTTGTTTCTTATTTTCTTTATTATCTTGATAATCCGAGTTTGCAGGAGGAAACTGGCATGAAAGATTGCTGAAATTTGGCACTAAATAAATCTTTCGAAGGATGAGTTGTATTTCAAAACCAACTTGCAAACCTACATAATGAATTTGATTAGTTCAAATTTGAAGACGGAAATAAAAGTTGAAGAGGGAAGTGAATTCTGGGTTTTTGTGTACTTTTGATTTTTTCTTTAATGACTATTTCATTACCATTTTCAAATGTAGCAACACTTTTTGAGGAATATTGCTGGTTGATGTTCTGTTCTTTCTGTTTAGTCCTTTATCTGATTAGCTGATTTTCTCTTTTACTTATTAATCTATTGGATTTCCTCCCTATGATTCCCTGGTCATCTTCTTCTCGCTCTTTCTCTCACTCTACTCACCCTGGGCCACAGACTGTCCTCACAGGAGCCCTGGCTCCCCATTGACCAGGTCTGTGATGGTAGGTGTGGGACTCATTTCCTCCGCTACTCATTTCGCTCATTCCTAAGAGCCTTAGGTAAGGGAATGTTCCTGAAAGAAATGTGAAAACTCAAAAGGCCCCTAAAATTCCATTCTACTTGCCGACTATGTCATAACTACGTGGCTAATAATTCACAGAGAAAAATAGACAACGCTCTTGGGCACCAGATATTCTTCTGTTTCCTCTGTTCTAACTCCTTTAATCTTCTCACAACCTTATGAAATATGTACTATTTCTATTTTTATTTTACAGATATGGAAACTGAGGCTCCAAGAGGTTAAGTATTTTACCCAAGGGCCCAGAGCCCACTCATTTAGCCACTATGCGGCCTCTCTAAATACTTTTTGATTAATTTCTTAAAACGTTTAATAAAATGAATGAAAAAAGCCAATACACTTTTCAAACTTCAATACAACTGGCTCTTTTCTTCATGAACTGCTTGTCCATATTGAATAATGAATAGTCATAGCTTCTATCTCTTTATGATCTAAATCATTTTCCAGTTTTAGGTTCCATTTCCCGCAGATGGCATTCAATTTTACCAAGTTGATCTTGGTATCTCTCTAAGTGACACATTCTATTTATGGTCTAACACAAATTTACTGTCTTGCCAAATCCTCAAGTTTGACTCTGGAAAATATCAACATCCTGACATTCTCCTCCAGTTGCACTTTTGAAGAATTTCCTTATAAATTTGAAAGAAGTAAAAATGCCACCATCTTTTATGTGCACTTTTCTTGCTCCTACCACCAAGCTAAGGCAAGGGTTCTCTTTGCTCACTGTTTTCTGTACCAAAATGCGTTATTTAATTCTTCTTGAAATTGTTAATATTTATTTCTGTATTCCTGCTTCCAGAAATAAATCCATTTGTTGGCTTATTTACAAACTCTTACTCTTTGCATATATTTATTTAGAACTTTAGACTACTTTGTTCTTGCACGTATATAGTTGAACTAAGATTCTCATACTATTAATAGGATTCTGTTAATACTATGCACACTCTGATGTGCATAATATCTTGTAATTAATTTTTATGAGATTGAGCCTTATCATAATCTTTACATTTTAGGGTTCTATAGGCAGGTTGTGACCACAAAATTTTTATGTATTTTATAGTGACTAGCACAGTGCTAAATGCTATAGAATTTAGATAATAAAGATTAAAGAATCATTATAGATCCTTCAGTTCAATCTTTTCATTTTACACAAACAGAAGCTGAGGTGTTAGTTATGAATTAGAAATCTGGATTAACAACATTTTCCCCTTCACATATTTATTAAGTATTTACATTATTGAGAACCTATAATGTCCCAGACATTTTTAAGACATTATCTTAATTTCACAGCCATCAGTGGAGTGGTAATTTACCACTATTTGTAGATGAGAAAACTGAAGCAGTGTCACAGCTTGCCCATGATCACACATTTAGTGGGCAAAGCTGGGATTCAAAGTCATTTTGTCTGTTCCATAGCCTGGAATAACCACTTTATTTCATCATACTTCTGCTCTAATATGCCAGAATATCCATTTTATTAGCAAGCTCCATGCTGGAAGTACCAGTCATGTAAGTCACAGTATTTGAAGCAATCAGCCCCTTCAAGCCATTCCATAAGCCCCACCAAAATTTAATCATTTAATTGAAAAAAAGAGATAAGACCTTTTAGAATATATTTGTATATCGGAATAAAAATTACCAAGAATTTTGTTCTAAGGAATTCAAAGGTGTCTTTTTACATTTGTTCTTCTGCTAACTGGCCTGAGAGAACATGGCATGTTTGGGAAAATGGAAGTATTCTGGGATAGGTGCTGTGTATGGCCAATAAGAAAGAAATTTGAGAGATGAGGCTGAGCCACTATCTAGGAGTCAGCCATGAAAGGCCTTGTGTTTCATGTTAAAGGATTCATGTTGTCCCGTGGATAATGAGAAGCCTTCAAAGACCAGATTCATCTGAACACCTTCTTTAGGACAATCTGTCATCTCAGCAGTAATGTCACACTTCATATTAACTCTTTCTTGCTGGTTACCAAGAATTCTAATATGGTCCCCATGATTTCCTGCCCTAATCCTTTAGAATGTGAATATGATGAATTGTTTCTCCCATGATTAGGTTAGGTTATATTATACGGTACAGTTAACATTAAGAAAGAGAGATCACTCAGATGGGCCTAACCTAATCACATGAATCCTTTAAAAGTAGAGTTTTCTCTGGTTTACAGCAGAAGAGGAAGTCAGAGACTCTAAGTATGGACAGGACTTGACACCCCATTGCTGGCTTGAAAGTGGATGAGGCCATGTGCCAAAGAATGCAGTTGACTTCTAGGATTTGAAAGCAATCCTTGGATGACAGCCAGCAAAGAAACAGATACCTCAGTTTTACAACCGTAAAAAAGTGAATTTGGCCAACAAACAGAATTAGCTTGTAAGCAGATTCTTTACCAGTTTCTAGGTGAGAACTCAACCCTTGCAGAAAACCCAGTGATCCCGTGCCAGACCCCGACATATAGGACTATCAGCCAATACATGAATGCCATTTTAAGCCATTAAATTTGTTATGCAGCAGTAGAAGACTAATACACAATCTTCCTTAACTCATTGGCAGAGTCCATTTCATCTGTAATAAGAGCAGGCTTTGAACACACATCTTCAAAGACTTCCATTACAACTACATTATGAGTCATGTTTTTCTTCTCATTTTAGGAAGAACAAGTAATATGAATATTGGAAACATTTCTACCTTAACTGAAATTTGGCTTTCCCAAGAAAGCATGACTTTCCCTGCTGTTCTCTTAAATGAAGACTGTTTTTTCCTCTCATTCCACAAGTAGGTGAGGGGCAAAAATTTGGAGTTGATGTTCTGTTTGCTTTTCTTATGACTTCCAGACTGTTACTACCATTGTTATTTCTGCTTGGGTACTTGAAACATCTATCCTATGTCTATACTTCTTTCTTCTCTACTCTAACCTTGTGCACACATCATTATTCATTAAATGTTTTATCTCTCACCTTACTGTCTTCAACTATTCCTGAAACCCTGCCATCATTCTTGATGACTTGAAAATCTGCAAAGATGAATACATCAACACTGTAGACTCCCAGTTCTTCAGGCTCGTCTTCTCTATTTATCTTTTTCTTCATTCTGCCTAAGCAATTTATTCCCATATTCATATCCTGTACTTTGTCATAAACAGATACTTAACTCCCAAAATCTGTATTTCAGACATCTAATTCCTACGCCATTTGCTCAAGCATCCTCACCACTACCATTTCTTTTCTTCTACCTCATGAATTTTCCAATGCTTTCTCACCACCTTCTCATTACTCTATGCCCCTCCTGGCTTCATGTTCACCCTTATCCAGCCTAAAGTCTAACACAACCTTGAAAATACTCTCTACTTTCTTGATTTGTCTCCCAAGATCGTGCTTGTCTTGAAAACCTCAGTTGTGAAAAATACCTACCATCAGCCTTCTCAATGCCTTCATGGGAGCAGCTAGATATTGTTGGAGAAAATCACCCTGTTGAAGCTGGCTGGTTTCACTTTAAAACTCAAAGATCAAATTGACACTGAGTAATTTCCAGCCATCTCATCATGTTTTTACAGTAGGCTTACTTTTCCTACTTCTTAAAGAGACTACTTTACATATTTTCCACTCTTCTCAAACATTTTTCATCCTTACTCCACTCTTTTTATCAGCTGATGGCCTCATTTTCTATTTTGCTGAGAAAATAGAAGACATTTGATAGGAGATGCTTCATGCTTTCTCCACCAAATCTAAAATCCCAATTACACTAAAATCTATCTCCTTCCCCCCCTCTTATTTCATTTGAGGAAAATCCTTGTCCCCTAGCCTCAAATGCAAATTCCTACACTCCTCCTTTGATCTCCTCCCCTGTTCTCGCAGTTCTTATGGCTTTTGCCCTTTTAGTTATCCCCTCTCTTCCCTTCTACTCGGTCATTCCTGCCAGCATATAAACATAGTCTAGAATCTCCCATCATAAATAAAAATGCATCCCTTTTCCTCACCTACAATCCCATTTCTCTGCACCCCTTCAAAGTTAAACTTTTAAAAGAGTTGTATACATTAGCTGTTTACATGTCTTTACCTCCCATTCCTCAACCGGCTACAGAGTGATTTTCACCCCATAATTCCACTGAAACTGCCTTTATCGAGATCACAATGACGTCCAATGATCTATTTCAATAGACCGCTTTCTGATTTATATTACTTGAACTTTCAGCAGTCTTCACCAGAGTCAACCACTCCCTCTTTCTTGAAATACTGCCCTCTTTTAACTTTCACAACAATGCTTTCCTGGTTTTCCTCAACTCAATGGCTACTCCCTTTCTTCCTCTTTGGCTTATTCTTCTTTTGCCTCCTAATGCTTGAATTCCTCAGTGTTCATTGTTGAGCCTTCTTATTTTTTTTACACCTTTACCTTAGAGAGTTTACCATTCTCATGTATTTGAATGTATGTTCATGCTAATGACTCCGATAATAATCCTGGGCCCGGATTTCTCCTTAAGGAAGACTCTAATAAAGGAAATGAATTAAATTTTAGTCCCTGGTAAGTGGATTGAGAAGAAATGTGAGAGCACATGAGGACTTTCAGTGCCTCATATTGTACCCCAGTAAGTTGTTCCATCTATGATGAAAGTAAGACCAGCTCTGTTTAATAGAATTGTCCTATTAGACCAGATTCTAAGCTTGCTCTATTTACCTACTGCTGTGTCTGTGACTTTGGACAAGTTATTTAACTTCAACAAATTTTAATATGTGCATTTTAAAATGAATTCATTGCAGCATTATTCACAATAGCCATGACTTGGAAGCAACCTAAGTGCCCACCAAGGGACAAATGGATGAGGAAGATGTGGTATATATACACAATGGAATACTACTCAGCCATAAGAAATGATGAAATCCAGCCATTTGTGACAACATGGATGGACATTGAAGGTATTATGCTAAGTGAAATAAGTCAGAGAGCAAAGGTCACATACCATAAGATCTCACTCATAAGTAGAAGATAACAACAACAACAAACATACACACAGAGACAGAGATTGCATTAGCGGTTACCAGAGGGGAAGGAAGGGGGGAGGGATTTGAGGGTGAAAGGGATGATCAGGCACATGTGTGTGGTGATGGATTGTAATTAGTATTTGGGTGGTGAACATGATGTAATCTACGCAGAAATAGAAGTATAATGATGTACACCTGAAATTTATACAGTGTTATAAACCAATGTTACCACAACAAAAATAAAAAAATAAAATGAATTTATGGTTACCAAATTATTATTACATTGAGATAATTAAATAAAATATGAATTTACATAGTACAATTCCCGATCTATTCTAGATTTTCAGCAAACACTAGCTATTTCTTTAACTTTAAGGTGCACTTTTCCCACATTTTTCTGAATTAGGGATGTTTCTTACATCTCACGGCATCACCTGTAAACCGTGTGGAGATCATAATGAAGCTGTGTGAAAATCTTCTGGTAATATCAAGTATCAAAAGGTCTTAGATTTAATGACCCAAAGATATTAGACTATGGTTCATAGTACTAATTATTTAACTCATCAAGGGCCTACACTCTCTCTAGCTAGAACTATGCTATGTGGATCAAGGAAGTAGAGAAACCAAAAATATGTCATCAGCCTTTGGGAACATAAAATGTAATTGGTGAAAAAAAGTCACAGTTGGTGACGTAAATGTTGTGTTTTTTATGGGAAGCAAGTACGTAACGGTATAGCCCAAATTCTACAGAAGAATGAGGAAATTTAAGATAAACCAAGGTTATCATGTCATGGTCATACTTAGGAGAAGATGAGTTGGGAGTGAAATTCACGAATAACAGGGCATAGAAGAGAGACAAAGGAAGGAAACTGTGAAAAAATTACATGATCAGTTTTGGAGAGATGAGAATGAGCATGCTGTGTTGGAAAATGTAAGAATCTGGCTGAGCTGACACTTGCAGAGTTTCATGCAAGAATGTTGAATAGCTAGTATTGAGATTGATGAACAAAGGCAGTGTATTCCAAGTAGAGTTTATAACTCAGGCAAAAGAGAGGGAAAAAGACTGGCTCAGGGGCTGTTGCTACTGTTCAGAGGCACAAGGATCCATTCTTGGATTAGAGCAGTGGCTGAGGAAATGGCAAATCCGTTGAATTTCAGAGAATAGTGGCCTAAGAAGTAAAGATTTAGAAAGATCTGATGACTCTGAGGGCAAAGAAAGGCTGCAATCAAACATGATTCTACATGGTGAGCCTGGAGAACTGGGAGTTTGAGGACTATTGTGATAAGAATGCCAAAATAAGACAGAATAAATGATTTGTGGGTTTAGATGGCCGAAGTTTTTAATCAAATGGAACAGGCATACTAATGATGAAGATATGTGCGAGGAGATTTCTCACAGAACTGGAGAGAGAAAACTGGAGCAAGAATAAGAAGTCAAGACTTGTCTACATTTGCTCTTTTTTTCCCTCACTTTCAATCCAGCGTTCTAAGTTCAGTATAATCTGCATCAGGACACTAAACTGATGTAATTAGGTGGTGAAATTTCCCTAGCAAACAGAGAAAGAAAGACGAGACTCTGGAAACTCTGATCCTCAAGTGTGCACTATCACGAATCTAGAATATATAAACTACATTTAGGTATCTATATTTTGAATTATAGGACCATGGAGAAAAGATAAGAAATTCAGGAAACAGGAAATATGAATGATTTTGCATTTCCTGATTTTTTCCTCATTTGAAATATAAATAAATCACCTTCCCCTGTTTCTATCCTAATAATTTTCTTAAACGATAATCTTGTGCTTAGACAAAATTAGATATTTTAGGCCTAAAGAATTAAAACTGGCAGTAATGAAAGAATAAGTTATCTAATAAAAACATTTTATATTTATAATTGCCAGATAAAGGATTCTCCCATAAGCTTCTTTTTAAGATATACCAGTAGTAGATTTCTTCACATTGTCTATAAAATGTACATCAGGTCAAAATACTATTCCTAAAAGCATATTATTCACTAATTGCAAATAGCAGAAGAATGTAAAATAGAAACAATTTTAAACAAAATGCAGAAGTGTATTATGGGAACATGAGCACTGATTTTATTTGCAAATATACTATTGTTTTTCCTTAAAGGGTTTCCTTAAAGGGTGCCATGAAGGAAAATTAAAACTGTGGTTTTAGCATATCATTTTCCCCTCCTCGATAGCAAAAGGATTTGAGTCTCTGTGGTATATGGTCATTAACTGTCATTAACTATTGGATGCCTCCGCCTCTTCCCTTAAAGAACAAGCTTCTTTTCTTTTTTGCACCTGGAAAATAAAATAAGGTACTACAGGAATTAGGTTTTGTTAATTTGGAAGACAATCTTAAACATAATCTTTTTTTCTGAACATTCATACTATGATACAAGTATCATTTTATCAGTCAGAAATGAGTTTACTTTGTGAAATATTATGCTACCATTATCAGGCTTATGCAAATCAAGTGATAATTATGGCATAATGGGCTGTTTACTTGAAAAACAGCTCAATCATTTGTTGTTTTGTTCTTGCTTATGTTGCTACGGGGTCAGTGGGTTTGGTGCCTTCTTTTAAAACTAGTAAACTATTGATTGGGAAACAATCCACAAAAATAGCACAATTAGTTCAGATACATGAGAGGAGAAGACAATTTATAGACTCAAAATTTGTATCGTAGAATAACCAATTATTGAGGTGAATGAGGTAGGCTATTGTAATGTTTCCTGAAAATACCATAGGTAACGGCAACCGAAAAATGAACACAACCATGACTTTTTGAGCCTTTTTTTTTACCTATAAGTTTTAGGATTAAAGAATCCAAATGAAAATTGAGACCATTTTGGAATTCAAAACAAAATTCTCAAAACAGAACAGACATTTATGGCAGAGTTCCTAAGAGTGGCACAAGGCAAGACCACAGTTATACTTGAGAGCCAAGGTTGTATATTAGGATATGTATGATAAGCAAGTGTCATGCCCACAGCTTTGGAGCACTGGTTGGGGCTTCCTCAATAATAGCAATGATGCAATCACATTGGTAAGAAGTTTGAGGTGAGTCATACTCTAACATATCCCATTTATTAATAAAAGTATAGCATGATTTGGTGCTCAGACAGAGAAAAGATTTATATTTGAGAAAACTTTCCACCAATATGGGGGTGAGGATTAAAATAAAAAAGGAGGTATAGATTGGAGATGAATTTAATACTATCAAATTAGCTAATTTTCACCTGGAAAAGTATTAATTTAAATTTCAACATTGACTAAGAATATATTTAGTTGACAATTCAGTCACATATGTGATAGCTAAAGTCTAAAACAGATTTTCGACAATCTTCGTCTAAGGAAAAGACATGAGTAATGTATCTGTCATCATTTTTTTGGTGTTTGTTTAGTCACATTCATAAAAGGGCAAAAGTATCCCTATTTATTTAGAATCTTTTTTTTCAAAGTCATTTTTTCCATAGAATATTTTTATATTAAAAGATAAATAAAATTGAAAAAGACATATTAAGTATACCATAATTTTAGAAAATATTATTTATCTTTTTTTGATTTTCTTAAAGATGGATTCTACTATACAAAGGAGAATAGAAACACAAGAAAAACATTATAACTATATTTAGCAAGAAATGATATATTGCTTTATTTTCAGTAACAGATTCAATCTTCTCTTTTCCCAGATTAAAAATTAATCTTTTTCATTTTTATGACCCTGCACATTATTGACTTTAGAGTATTTTAAAATAGTATGAAATATTAGCGGAAGTTTTTGTTTTTTATATTTGAAATTATGTCTTCAATTACAAGGTACAATATTATTTATTAAAGGTGTAGTTTTCATAAGTGTGGATATTACTATTTTGAACATTGATTTTGAAGCCATAATTTTTAGCTGTTCTAAAATAAGAACGTGTTTAGTAGAAAACTTTATTGCTAATGCTTTGTATTGTATGCTGATTAATAAATTAATGCACCAAGTCCATAAACTCAAAATTTCTAAAAGTAAACTGTATAATCAGATTTTTCTGTCTAGAAAAGAAGTCTGGTATAGGAGAAAAGAAGACTGGATTTTGCTTCTTTATCCAACTCCGGTTCTTACCAACAGTGTATATGCAGACATATTAGCCAATATAATAAGAGGTTAACCTATAAACAAAAATGCCAACCTATTAATTTATAGGGGCAGTCAGTTATCCCATCTGCAGCAAATGACCATCCCTGCTTGTGTTGGAGTGTATATCACAATCCATATTATAATTTGCAACTGTGCTTGTAAATTTGGAATTAAGGCAAAGAAAATTGGGTCATTTCAATGTCTGTTTTTATAAAGTCATAGTGATCTGTTGGCCTTCACTACTGTGGGAATTTTGCTATTTAAATGATTCTTGTTGATCATCTAAGATCTGAAATCACTTTTCACAAGTATTGTTGGCACTCTCCAACACTTACATTTCTGGATTCCTTGTCCTGGAATTTGCAATCACTACTTTGCCTGCATCTTTTTCCTTATGGCAAAATATAATTCCCAAGATTACAAACTGCTTGATATTTATTACACTTCATAGACATTGTTTGTTGATGTCATTCAGGGCAACATTTCCATTTTATGAGTAAGCTTAATTAAAATCACAAAGTAGAGTGCTATAGCTAATCCCATCCACGATGTGTTGATGTGAATGCAGAACAGATAGTGTGGAATAAACAAGGAGTAAAGTCTAAGCTAGGTAATGAGGCAGTAGGAGAACATCTAGTCATTTAAAATTATTGTTAATTCTCAGACATATTGCAATCATCCCCCTTAAATTCTTTCCGAAAAGAAAACTGAAAGTCTCATATCTCAGAGTGATTAAAAAAAACCCTGTAAATGTAATATCAGAGCCACTGTGTATAAGCTCTAAGATTTTTCAGTAATAGAATAGAATAGGTATCCAAAAATGAAAAAAATATTGCTGTATTTAAAAAATTAGACCAGATTAGATCATAGGGTTGTAAACACAGCAATAATACTAATGTGAGTGAAGCCATTTATTCACAATCTATTATTAAGTTAATTTAGCACCTATTTCACCTTTTTATCCCATTTTTGGCATTGCTTTTCCTCTGACAGCATTTTCATGATGACTTCACACTTCCCCAAACTGGTTATACCATCTCATGCCCCTTTCCTGAAGTCTCGTGCTTCTTTTAGTCTGATTTCCTCCCAAGGATGAGTCTATTGCTCCTGTAATACAGTTTTCCTCTCTCATCAGAATGCATTCAAGCTGAGGGGCTGGCACCCTGAGTCAAAATGTAAGGTTAAAATTTAGGTAACAGGTGAGGCTAATTATATAGGATTGTGCTATAGGAAGGTAATACTTGAAACAGTGAGTCATAATCATTTCCTAAGTTAAAAAATAGAGATGAGCCTGCAAGTAAGGATGGAGGTTTGAGTAATATCTAAATTTATGGTTACATTTAGAATTTCTCTAAAAGGATCCTAAAGAAATTTCTGTTAAGAAAAGAAGAAAATGAGCTAAATTAATTTTCTAGCTAAGAAGAAAAATGTTTTAGGAGGGTTTATTCCAATAGTTTAACGAATATAGGGGGAAACATTCAACCACAGTGGTGGTCAAAGAAAGATAAATAAAATCACATATATTGCCTTCTATTTCACAAAGCAAATGGAAGCTGCCAGATTTCTTCAACTTCTTTTCCCAAAACATTCACAATGTTTTCAGCAGCTGTGCTGGATCCTTTCCTCCTTCTCTCTGGTTAGTAGAGAAAAGGAGCGCTTTGTCTAGCTGGAGGTTGATCCTTCTCCTGTGCTCTGAATCCTACCACTTCCTGTCTTTTCAGCATCCTCACTTCTCTTTCTCCCGTACCTTCTATTTCTTCTCTAATGACCCATTAAAAGTGCTCATCTCTCCAACTTGAAAACAATAGCAATAAAGAACAACAAAGACTCCTACTGTTTCTCTTTTCCACATAGTTAAACTTGAAAGAATTTATCACTCCCTCAACTCCTACCCACCTAATCTGGCATCTGGTCCTTATCTTTATATCTCCGCAGCATTTACAGAGCTTCCATGCCCTTCTCTTGAGTTACTCTCTGTCCCTGGTTTCTATGACACTGCTCAATTCTGCACCCTCCCCCCTTCTGACCATCTCCCTTAATTGTCTCTGTTGGCTCCTCATTGGTCCTTAACATTGGTTTTCTCCAGGGCTCATCTAAGCCACCTACTTCTCTTACTCTGTGCACTTTCCCTAGGTGGTTTCTTCTACTGCTATAGCTCCATGTATAATTTGTAAGAAGATGAGGCTTGAGTCTTTACCTCCAACCCCACTATCTCCTGAATTTAAGAGCTATGTATCCAACTGGCCAGTGGACATTTCCAAGTGAATATCCCACAGGCACTTTGGATTCAATATGTCAAAAATTCTCTTTATAGTCCCTCTGTTTCCAGCTAAATGGACTTCTCCTTTATATATTTGTTATCATGGTGATCACAACCCCATGGATCCAATTGTCCAAGTCAGAAATTTGAGAGTAATTTTTAACTCTTTCCATTCCCTTAATCCAATATCCCATCAATCACCAAATTCTGTGTTTCTGCAACCTAAATATTTCATAAGTCTCTCCATCTCTGTTCTGGATCTTTTTACCTTCCGATCCACTGGCTTGTCTACCTTAGTCTTGTCTCCATTTTCTATTCATGGTGTGCTGGTAAATATTTAACAATCACTTCTCCATGAAGACCATGATCAGCTGTGTTTTCTTTGTCATTGTATCCCCAAAGTCTAGAACATAGTTTTTAAGTGAAACTTCAATAATGTATTTTGAATGTATGAATGATATTATTTTCTCATTTCCTTATTAGTGTAAAGTACTTATTAGAATAGAATTGAATATAAGAAATTAGAAAATACAGAAAGTCTGAAAGAAAGCCACATATAGACCTACCTTTTCCAAATCTATCCACTTGTGAAAGTATATTAGTATATATTTTTTCAATCTTTTTCTAGGCATAAATAATTTAGTATCTCTTATACATATTACCAAGGATTATCATCAATACTTAGATCTAGTCTGTTTAGGTTGACTTCTACTTTTATAAAAAGAAAACAACCAGAATGTAATATATATATTAAATCTCCCCTACTCATACCGTATGCTTCTTTGCTTTTGAAAATTAATGTGACCTAGTAGAAAGAACTGAGTTCAAATGTGGTTCAACTTTTTCTGAGCTGTTATTTAATGCCTCAGACCCTCACTTTTCCCAACTGTAAATGGGGTTAAAAATACATACTTTAAAAGGTTATTGTGAGGATTATAAGAAATGACAACTGTATAACATCTAGTTTTGTAGTTCAATAATGAATGCTACAGAGTCCCTGGGAGGATCAGGATTGAGAAAAAACACTGGGTTTGCCAGAAATAGGATCGAGCACTGCAGCCCTTCTAGAGTGCGGTTCCATAAGGGTGTGGGGCTCAAAACCAGATTGCAAGGATTTAAAAAGTAACTGTAGACCATAAAAGCAGACCATGCCTCGGAGCACTTTGACAAAGAAACAAAAGAGAGAAATATGTGATATCTGGAGGGGGCAGCAGAGTCAAGTGAAAGTTTTTCAAGTTAAGTGAAAGCAAAGAAGTCAGTGGCAAGCAAGAGTGTGAAGATGGAAGAGACACACATGTCAAGTGGGAGGCAAGTGCTCAGAAGTTGAGAAGGTCTAAGTGCGGGTGTAGGTGTTGGAACTAGTGCCCAGACTTCATCATCAGAAGGATACCTTTTCCTTCAGACTTGAGGAAGTTCAGATTAAAAGGAGTACAACTGATATGTTTAAGACCTATGTTTCTCCTGAGGGAAAGAGAGAATTCTATAAAAATGTACCTTGAGGCAGTGTTGATTATTGAAAGGAATTTGAAGGAATAAATGCTAATGTTTCTGGTAGTTAGCTACTATATTAACTTTGCATCTTTTTCAATTATTTTATTGAGGTCATAATGGTTTATAACATTTTGTAATTTCAGGTGTACATTATTATTTATCAATTTTTATATAGACTGCATCATGCTCACCACAAGTAGTTAATTTTTGTCCATCACCATACATATGTGCTCCTTTACCCCTTTCACCCACCCCCCAACTCCCTTTCCCTTTGGCAACCACTAATCTGTTCTTTTTACCCTTGTGTTTGTTTATCTTCCACATATGAGTGAAATCATGCAGTATTTGTCTTTCTCTGTCTGGCTTATTTTGCTTAACGTCATACCGTCAAGGTCCATCCATGTTGTTGAAAATGGGATGATATTGTCTTTTTTTATGGCTATATTCTGTTGTGTGTATATACCACATCTTCTTCATCCATTCATCCATTGATGGACACTTGGGTTGCTTCCATGTCTTGGCTATTGTGAATAATGCTGCAATGAACATAGGGGTGCATAGATCTCTTTGGACTGTTGATTTCAAGTTCTTTGGCTAAATATCCAGTACTGGGAAAGCTGGATCATATGGTATTTCTATTTTTAATTTTTTGAGGAATCCCGTACTGTTTTCTGTAGAGGTTGCACCAGTTTGCATTCCCACCAGCACCGTATGAGGTTCCCTTTTCTCCACATCCTCTCCTATCTTTGCATTTTTTAACATTGGTCAAGTTTAAGCACAGAAATACTTGGCAGCCAGATTTCAAATAACTGATCGTATCCACCTCAAAATCACTGTTATTATTTTTGTTCAAAAAAAAGGTTGAGAAATTAAGGGCTAATTTATTTTAAAGAATTTGATGCAGTGGAGACTGGAAAGTGTCACACTTCAAAAAAATACTAGATGTCTTTGTGCCTCTTTTTTTCTCCATTCAACTTGTCTTTCAGGCCAACTGGACAAGTTCCTGCTCTCACGGAGTTTAATTCTAAATGTGGAAGTCTGACAGGACGGTGGTAAATAAGTAACTGCGCAGTATCACACCATTATAATTGCCCTGAGAAAAGCAAAGCTGGCAAATGTGGGTCCAGAATGCTGTGAGTGTGGCTGCATTTCTTAAGTCAGTGTCATTAGGAAGGTCCTCTCTGACAAGTTGACATTTGAGATGAGATTTGCCTGGCATGAAGCAGAGTCATGGGGAGATCCGAGGGAACAGTGTTCTAAGAGTTCAGCAAATTCCACTGTCTTAAAGTGGAAAAGTGGAACATGAAAGGCAGGTCAGTGAAGGTGAAGGTCAGGATAGTAAGTGAGAGCGAGGGAGAGTGGACCAAGGTAGGTTCGGAAATGAGGCAGCGTGGCTTGCAGGCCGTGGTAAGGAGTGTGGACTGATTGTTAGTGAAATAGGATGTCATTGTAGAGTTAATCAGAACTATGATCTGGTTTGCATTTTACAAAAAATTTCTGGATACTGTGGGAAGAATAAATAATATAATTTTGATCATATTACTACTTATTACTACTGGATACAAGACTCATAAAAGCTCAGTTCATTGGTAGCCTGTTTAGAGAGGAATCTTAAGATGATTTTGATGAAACGGGCCTTAAGGACTCTCTAGCAGTTTCTTTAATTCTTTTATTTTCCAGATGAAGCTATTAAGGTCCATCAGTGAAATAGTACACCCAAGGTTATCCAACCAGTTATTGGCTAAACTGGGATTAGAATATGATTCCCTCTCTATAGTTCTTCCTCTGGTGTCTCACTTTCCCCCTTGCTTTTGCCACATTTCATAAATATAAGGCCCTCCCTAGATGTAGCATCATAGAAAGGACACTAGCTTTGGATCATTTCAGTGACTCTCCTAGAAAATGTGAAGAGTGTTACTTAAAGTGTGCTCTACAGACCATCTACACCAGAGTCACCTAGGTTATTTGTTACAGATGTAGCTGCTGATACAGAATCTCTGGGAATGGGACCTAGTTATTGTACTCCGAAGAAAGAAAAACTGGAAAAGTCCAGGAGCTGTCCAGTGTTCAAGATGGAGCACCTGTCAGTTGTACTAAATCTTAGGCAATTGTGATTGAGCTCTCTCCACGGGACATTTTTCCAACACACGAAAAAAGCCACTTCGTCTCATGTCTATTCCCACCCCACCCCCAATACAGCTTTAACAGTCTGTTTTAAAAAACAAGAAGTCGTCTCGGGAATGACAATAGTCCCAAAACTCTGTAGAGTCCTATGGGTAGACCCACAAATCTAGGACAGTGGCTGATCTAATTACTGATAACCTGGTATCATTCAAATAACAGGGATTTAGATAAAGGTATATATTGATTAGGAAGGAGGAAAAATGTTCAATATATTTTAGAAATATATCCATCAAAAATGGTTATTTAAGCAGTAGGATTTTGGTATATAGGAAATTCATTTGTATGAAACATCTCCTCTACCTGATAGTGGATAAATAAAGAGTCAGTAATAATGCTTGCCTTTTACCATTGAAAAACATTTCTAGTTGAATTGTATTTGTTGATTACTTTCTATAATTTTCTTGTTTGTGAATAAGATATCTTGCTATGTACTTTTAAAGTTTAAGTTTAAACTTCGAGCTGACCTTGAGAATGGGGCCATAGCTCCTGAAGGACATTAATACAGTAATAGCAAAAATGGCTACTAACTGCTGAACTTCATGCTAGATGCATGGTATCAACTTTATATGCATTCATTTCTCTCAATGTACCCAATTCTCTCAAAAGCTACCAAGTAGGTATTATTATATCCATTTTACAAGCAAAAAAAAAAAAAGAAAAAAAAAACCCACTACCATTTTATTCAGCATTTGTTCATATTGGCGAGTTAATCAGTCTCCTAAGCAATAGAGAAATTTTCCCAGTTTTCTGGGTGAGAACTTGATCTATGAGAATCGTGAAGGATGTGAAAACCTCTGACACAGCAGTTACAACTAAAGCATCACAGCCATTGGAACAACTCTAAAAATATTGTCTCGGAAATAGTAAAAACAAAGAATCTGAGAGTTCTGTTAGCACCTTACTTGGCTTTTTGATCCAACTCTGATGTTTTTGACATTGTTGCTGTAGTGAAATGTAATACTAATTTCAAGGATATGATGTAGAATGGGCTAAAATACAGAAAATTTGGTAAAGTGTATTATTAGTGCTATTAGTTGCCTGTGTAAGCCCTTTCTAAATTGGGTACAGTGTTCGCAGTGCTTGTAGGATGTGAGCTTTCTTTCTGTGTGCGTGTGTGTGTGTGAGAGAGAGATCTGCATGTTAATTTAACTTACAATTTTTAATTCGCTTTTAATTTAATTTAAAAATTTACGATTTATTTAATTAACTTACAAAATACGTAACGCTAGATAAAGAAAGTGTAAGAAAACAACAAAACAAAACACATAAATAAACAAAATCATTTTTGAACTTGAAAGAGAAAGAAAAATATTTAGGTGCCAAATGAAGAGGAAACTCATAATCAGAGGAATGTGTCTGAGCTGTAGCTTGAGGGATTATAGGAAAATCAGGCCAAAATATAGGCTTTAACAGTTGGAGATGGGTTTTAACACTAGCACAGGAGAGAAGCCTGTCAGAGGGCCAGAACTTGTAAGAAACTGGACTTGAAGTACAGGAACCACGAAGAGGCCACATTTAAAAAGGAGACTGAAAAAAAATCCACCCACAAGACTAGAGAGAAAGCTTACCACTAGGGCCAGGTGGAAAGCAATCGCCTGTGAAAAATTGGTAATGAGATCTGTCAGTGTTCAGATGTGAGGTCTTTGTGGTACAGAGACTGCAAATGGCTACCAATGAAACCAGCAGAGGCAAATCCACATTTATCAAATTGTACATATTGTTACATATTATCAACGATTGTCAAAGTCACAAGAGAGAAAAAAATCAACAAACGTTAATTAGAGATATATTGACATGAAACTGCCCACTAACAACACTAGATGGCAGAAAATAATGAAAAAATTGCAGTGCTAAAGAAAATTTATACCCAGCTAAGCAATAATTAAAGAGGTAAAAACAAGTAAATTTGCAGACATATAAAGATTGAGAGATTTTACTAATCTCAGACCCTTACGAAAACCAAAATTGAGGCATGAAGCTTAGAATGAGAAGGTCCAACATATATCTAATGTACACTCTAGAAGACAGACTAGAAGGAATGGGAGAAATAGGATAAAAAAGGGAAAAAAGATAAGGGAAACACAAAAAAGTATAGCAGGAATACTTAAAAATATATATTAACAATTATAAAAATATGAATAGATTAACTCTACAATTAAAAGGCAAGAGAGTAAGATTGAATTTTTCAAAATGTAGCAGTTGGTTGCATAAAATGCAGTTGGTTGCATAAAACCTCATTTCTGTGGTATTCTTGCCAAAAAGGCATCACCCACGGGAAAACATCAGATATATTTGAATTAAATATATCTCATATTGACTTAAAGTAACTCACCTTAAAGTATTCACCTGTATTCTTCGAAAATGTCAAAATAATAAAAGAAGATGCAGAAATAGCGCCAAATGGAAAGAAATTAAAGGTATGTGACAACTAAATTTAACATGTGATTCTGGAGTGGATCTTGAACCTATAAGGAAAATTTCTGAGGCAAATAGCAAATGGAATGAGGTCTGTGGATTAGATGATGATATTAGGCCTATGTTAACGTCCTGATTTTGATGACTGTACTGTGGTTATGTAGAAGAGAGTGCTTGTTTTTATGCACTAAAGTGTTAAGCAATAATGGGCTTTCATGTCCTTAGCTTATTCTCAAATAATTCAAAAATGTTAGCATTTGGCAAAACCAGGTGAAAATTACGTGGGAGATCTTTGTACGATTTTCACAATTTTTATGTAAATTGATGTCACTTCAAAATAAAAAGTTTAAAAAGAAAACCTGTCATCAAAATTCACAACTTTAATAGATGGAAGGATAAAATGTTGTGATCATATTAAAATTGTAGTAGAAGAATCTCTTTACCTGTAGGAAATGCTCGATGAAATAATAGGGTTGAATTGTAATGATGTCTATAACTTACTTTTGAAAGATACAGCAGTAAACATACACATATGCACATATAGATACATATGCATATATATACATATATACTTATAAGTAAATATATAGATACGGAGAAAGAGTGAGAGAAAAAGAAAGCAAAAAGAAAGTAAAAGATTTAACTTTTGGATGTTCCTTGTACTAATCTGTTTTACCTCAGGTTCTCTAGAAGAAGGACGTGAGGCAACAATGTAGGTGCTCTACAGCGAGAAAAAATTCTAAGGGACAAGGGGATGCAGTAGAGTGAGGGGCAAGGGGCTGAGCAAAGATGAGATCTCAGGTAAAATCATCCGGGCCTTGGCCCACAGGAAAATTTCTGGAGCTCACATCACAGCTCAGAATTGTCTACCTTGAGGTAAGGCGGCTGACCTTTTGTAGCCTAAAATAGGCAGTCACTGGCTGCGGGCTGTGGGATGGGAGTGCTGTGGGGTTTGGGGTGGAGGGCGAGGGGGGAGGCGCATAACTTCCCTGCAGAGGCAGCTCCCATTGGTTAAGAGCAATTCACTGGAGAAAGGCAGCTGTGCTCCACCAGCAGCTACACCCGCTGCGGTTGAGGACAGTTGCTCCGGCCTAGGAAAGGGAAACAGGCAGGCACTGGGAGCAGATCCTACGTATTCTTTCATCTTTTCTGTGTCTTTCAAATTTTCATAAGAAGATATCAGAGAAAAACCGTAAAATCTTCTTGGTAGACACAAACAAAGCAATTGTTTGCTTTTGATGCTTTTTGATGTTAAAAAATTGAACATCAATTTTGTAAAATATTGCTAATTTACTATCACATTAGTAATAGAAGTACTTCTTTAGCTAGATAAAAGGTATCTACGAAAAAGTCTTCACCTGACTTCACAATTGTGGCAAAATTTTGGAAGCATCTTTATTAAAGTCAGAAACGGGAAGAAAAGGGTTACAAACTGGGTGCTCTTCATCATTAAAACAAGCTACTAATCAAAGATGAAGAGAAAATAAAGAAATAACACGCGTAAGATTTAGACAGGAAGAAGCAGAGCTGTTATTACGTGCCGACTCTATAATTTCCTATCATAGAACATGTAAAATAATCTATACGCTAATGAAACAAGATCCATAGGTGAGCAGAACTCAAAATATTCTTATACATCAGCAATAACCAAAAGAAAAATGCAATAAAAAAGGATTTTCTATTCAGACTAGCAACAAAACCTGCATAGTCCCTTGGATTAAATATAACAAAAAAGGCCTATGAACTGTATTGAGAAAATGGCAAAATGTTATTGATGGAAATAAAATAGATCTGAATAAACAGAGAGAGACAAACTATTTTCATAGAAGGAGAAGTTCCCAGTTTATGCAAAATGTTCAATACAATTTTAATCAAGACGTTGATGTCACTTTTTACTGAAACAGAACAAACAGATTCTAAGATTCATATTAAAGGGTAAACAGCAAGACAATTCTAAAAAAGGAAGAAGAAAGACAGACGATCTGTCATATAGATATTAAGCCTTGTTATAAATATATAATTAAAACAATGTGTTTGATGCTGGGATAGATTAAAAGGTCTATAAAAAAATAAAGAATCCAGAACCAACTCAAGCATATATAAGAACTTGTATACCATAGAAGTAGAAACACAGCTCTGTGGGGAAAAGATAGACTATTCAATAAATCATGTTGGAACAATTGGCTTTCTACACGGGAAGAAGTAAATTTGATCCTTACATAAAACTGTAAAATAAAATAAATTCCAGATGGACTAAATTTCAAAATGTGGAAAAAAATTTTTTTAAAATATTAGATGAATATTTGGAAGAACATCTTCTGAAACTTTGGATAAGAAAGAATTTCTTAAGAAATACACAAGAGGATGACTCATAAGTAAATAGATTAATATATTTGCTTATATCAAAATCTGAACTGGTATATGACAAATAACACTAGAGGCCAAATTGAAAACAAGTGATATACTGAGAGAAAGTTTTACAAAGGCTGTTATGACAAATCCCTGATAATCAAAAAGAAAGAAATAGAGAGAGAGAAAGAGAAATTGAGAGAGAGAAAGGAAGAAAGAACAAAAGCAGCCCAAGAGAAAAATGAGAGAGGTCATAAACTGAAATTTAAGAGAGAAAAACATGAATGGTCAACAAAGAAATGAAAGATGCTGAATCTAGTTCTCATCATGAGAAAAAAAATTTGTAGCTATGTGTGGTGATGCTTGTTAACTAGACTTATTGTGGTGATCGTTTCACAATATATGCAAATATTGCATCATTACGTTGTACACCTGAAACTAATATAATGTTATATGTCAATTATAACTCAATAAAAAAAAGAACAACAACAACAAGGTGCTGAATCTTACTAATAACAATCAGAGAACTGCAAATTAAAATTACACTGAGATGTCGTTTCATATCTATCATATTGGCAAAAAAAAAAAAATTAAGCCTGACCAAGCCAAGCATTGATGAGTTTGTGGACAAATAGAAACATGCATACTCTGTCTGTGGGACATACAGTGGTACAACCGCTTTAGAAAATATCTTGACAATATCTCTTGAAGCTGAATTATGCACGTACTCTGTGGCCCAGTAGGCAAACATACTCTTAAACATATATATCAGAACACTCTTTGCAACATTATTTATATGTTATGTTATCACAACATAAAGGAGGGCCAACAGGAAAATGGGTAAATAAGTTATGATATATTCATACCATGAGCATCAGTTATAACCTAGTCTATATATATCAAGGGAGTTATAAAAAATATAATGTCAGGCAATTTGATAAATTATATAATGGCATTCATGTAAAAGTTTTAAAAACATATAAAGCAATATAATATATTGTTGGTGGAGATATATACATACATATGTATGCAAAAACATTAGAACATAAGTTGTCTGGAAAGAATCAAATTAATACCTTGGCATTGGTTTGGGGAGAGGAAGAGTGGGTAATGGATTTAAGGAAAGGAAGAAAGGAGATATTCATTTACTCTATATTGTTCTACATGAAATAGAACATTCAGAGTGTATATGAAGGTATGTGTATGTATCTGTGTGTTTGTGTCTGTCTGTTTCTAAATAATCTGAATTAAAAATGACAAAAAATTAACATTTGCAATATTGAGTGTTTTTACATCAAATTTTGCATTTTTCCACTTTTTAATGTTAAAAAAATAAAAACCCAACTGTGAATCCAATGCTGAGTTATGATAATCTGAGATCAAAGGACCACCTGAGGCATTAGAATCCCAAGAAGGAGCCTGCAAAACACTGTGCATCAAAAATGGTAATTTACCTGCCCCCTTAAGAGGAAGTCAAATCGAAGTGTCGGGTTCCAGCTGTGCTGCTAGGTAACGTCCAGCTCAAACAGACTCTGGAGTGTTTTCTTGGAGGAAGCATTTGAGGATGCAGTGGCAGGGCTGCAGCCAAGAAGTTCTGGGGAAAGGAGGCTGGGGAAGGTGAAATGGGAAAGTGAATTTTCACGAGGCCAGGGGAGGTGAGCAAGGCAAAACAAAACAAGCAAACAAAACCCCGAAAGGCTGAGCATGGAAGAAACATTTCCCATTTGGAGGGGCCCCTAGGCCACTCAATTCTTGCTTTAATCCAATCTCTCTCTTTCTCTTTTTTTTCTCTCTCTCTTTCCCTCTCTCTGTCTCTCTCTCCTTTTTACTCCTACCTTCCTCCTTTTTCCTTAAAGAAACCAAGAGAACATGGCAGTTATGGTGTGAGAGGTCACATAAGGAATTTATGTTTCGTATTTTGATTTTCATTCTCTCCAAAATACCCCACTTCCTCTGACCATCCCTCTTGCTCTTAGGCCCCCTTCTTGCCTTGAAACAAATAAAAGTCTCTGAGTGCCTCTAAATCTTTAAAACTTTAAGGCAAAGTAAACTTGGTTTTGTGCCTTAGAAGACATCTTTTTAGGATCTATGTAAAAAGTTTCTGTGGTATTTGAGAAAAATTGTTTACAAGTAAAAATGAAGGAATTGCCCCAACTTTAGATATAATATACTCTACTAAGTATAATATATTCCTTTTTTGGAATGTAAAATGGCATACACTTTTTTTTTTGCATACATCCCTAAGATGTTGAAAAGTTCTTTTAAAAATCACTAGCAATATATAGTCAAAGTGATAGACAATATTTTCATTTTACGTAGAGACGTTTCCTGTGTTCGTCTATGAAGATACATTAAAAAGAAATTTTTCTTTTTTGTATAGTTATTGAAGAAAACTTTAAAAATTCAATTAAGCAAAAATAAAATAATTTATATACCTTGTAATCCCACTGTCATAGAGAAGTTAACATAATAAATTTATTTTACTTTATGGCTTATAATAAAAGGAAGAGCTGAGTTAACCTCAAATTTTATTGACTACGACATTTATGTTATCAAAGGTTGTTTTTGACCTATGAAAACCCATCTGAGTCTACCTCATTATCTTCTCCATTCTGAGAGGAGCCTAGAATTTCAAAAAGAGATTTCAGGAGAACTGTGCTCTTCAAGAAGCTCAAGTTTTCCAACTGAAATGGACAAAGAATTCTGAGTCTGGGCTCTTGCAACAGGCAGTTAGTGAGCATCTGTAGGGCTGAGCTATACTGATTCTTCTTGTCCTACCTTATTTTCTAGCATCTTTTGTGCTAACAATTCCGTTATTGCCATAGACATGTCTACACCATTTCTCTACCTACTAAATCTCACTGGAAGTGATTACTCTAGTGCCAGGATTCCTCTGCCCTTTAAAACGCATGATTGCAATTTTCAGACTGAAAGGAAAGCCATCACAGTTTGCAAATTCTAGAATAAACACATATGTGGAATATACCTGCCAACAAGAATAAAATTATTTTTTCTACTCCCTAGTGAACACATAAGCAAGATATATATTTGGAAATCTGCCATTGGCCTCAACTAAACACACACACTCATACACACACACATGCGTAGACACAGAGCCAACATTTCGATCTGTGTGACTTAGGATAAAAATATTTGCTTAACACTAACTTGAGACAGAAATACAATTATTGTGATCACATTTATTAAAAGTATGAAAAGGTCAATCCCTTATAATTTATTTTGAATTTTCTAGAATAGCTGATGGTAACAATCTATGTAAGTTCTGTAATTCATTCAGAATACAATTCTATGTTACTGTAAAAGATTAGTCAATGAAGGCTCAATACCATAGGCAGACATTTAGTGGAGTTTAAAATTCCCTCTAAAGCAAGAATTTTTAAAAAAATTTATTAAACAGGTTGCTTGGTAATGATTTTCGTGCAAAGAAGTATATCAGTAGTGTTTTGACTCATTCTCTATCATTCAAGTTTCAGGAGCATCAAGCGTTGGAGCTGAAACCTGAACCGGGATTTGTTTGACCTTAAAATCTATCTTCTTTCTATTACCTGGAAGGTTGAAGAAGGAGAGGAATCCCTCAGGTAGAGAGATGGTGCTAGCAAAGTCTTGGAGAATTCAAACAGTGTAGAGTGTGCAAGGAAACACGAATAGTTAGTGCATTGTTAGAGGTTTACTTCTCAGGCAGCGGGGGAAACAAGAGGCAGGAACCACACATGCGAGGCTAACGAGGGGAAAATGAGTCTGTGAGCACTACAGAGCCTATAAAGAGTTTTAAGCAGGTAGGATGCATGGTAATATTTGTCTTTTAAATATCAGCAGTCAAAAAAAAAAAAGGGTTGAATTTTAGGAGTTTATTGAAATAATCCTGGTTTTCACCTAAAGCCCTGCAGGAGATAATGGGTGATAGAATGACTTGACAGAGAAGATTTGAGAATATTTAGGAGGTGAGATGAGAGGAGTTGGCACTAGATTGGTTATTGGGAAGAACAGTAAGAGAGGAGAAGGAGACAATAATCACATCCAGGGCTCAGGCTTGGGGGACAGGAAACTGAAAATGCCAACCACGAAGAGAAGGGATTTAAGCAATGGAGCAATCCCGTGGGAGTGTCAAGGCCTGGACAGTAATGAATTCAGGTGAAGAAATAATGCTAATCGTGTGGACATGTCCAAGGGGGAGTTGGATATGTGCCTGGTGGTTTGGGAAAGTAGGCTGGAATTTTGTAGCTGAAGCCATAAATAAGGGTAAAATTGATCAGGGATAGACTGTGGAGTAAGCAGAAAAGTGGTTACGGGAACAAGTTTACCATGGAGGCCAAGGAAGGAGCCTATTAGGAGCAAATTAGACTAGAAAAGTCAGAAAACAAAAGAACTTTTTGTTGTGAAAACAGAGTTAGGAATTTGATTTCAGTAAATAGAACTAGTAATATTTATCTGGAGATAAATATATCTATGAATTTACATAAATGACTATAATTATATATATATGCATATCCATCATATATGTTTGTATACACCTGTGTATGTTTGTGTATATGCAGACATATATAACAGAAGTTTTATATATTTATCGTGTGTGTATTATATATGAATTAAATATGCATATATGTACATATACACATAATAGATATATAGTCATTAGCATACACATATATTTCTATATATATTATTTATATGTAGAAATAACACATATTTATATGTATACATTTATACATATAGATGTGTATGCACTCTGCTGCTGGTGGCCGGGGTTTGGATCCTGGGCGCACACCGACGCACCGCTTGTCAGGCCATGCTGTGGCGGCGTCCCACGAAAAGTGGAGGAAGATAGGCACAGATGTTAGCCCAGGGCCAGTCTTCCTCAGCAAAAAGAGGAGGATTGGCATGGATGTTAGCTCAGGGCTGATCTTCCTCACATACACAAAAAAAAACCAATAATAGAAATATAGGCAATATCTAATAGGAACTTAGAGGAGTGAATTTATTTGTTAATTTTTCATTTATTTCTCATTTATTCAAGAATGGATTTAAAGTGGCTCACAACAACATGAACTGAAAAGAAAAATGAATAATGAAGTGAATTCAGAGAAAAAAGTGTTTGAATAGAACAGCAAACGGATATACAGAATACATAGTTAAGGTCTAGAAAATGCTAGAATAGGCTGTCAGCTGGCCTCTAGGCTTTCTGTAAGGGAGGCAAAAATTAGAACATAATTAATTACACTATTCATGTTACCTATAAAGAAAAAGAAAACAAACCTATTCCTGGTGCTGAAAGTAAAGAGTTTTTCCTCATAGATAGTCAAAAAAAGAACAATACACCTTCTTCAACAACATCTTTCTATTGAAATAGATTTCACATGGCTATTTCTTACAGTGGCTCTTAGTATGGGCCAATGATGACATAAAGCCAAATTATATTTAATAAAACAGTTTTACAAGAGACCAAACCATATGGTCCAGATGTGTGGAATTCTGCTTGTGTGGTTTATTCTGAGGATGGATTTTTGTGTGTCTGTAGGAACACGTGGACTATATTTCACTCAGGCAATCTTTTGCAAATTTATGTTGTCCAACCAAGTATTTGATGAGTATTAAGCAGCAGTGAGTTCAAGGTTATAGTCCTTGACAATCACGTAGGGTGCAGCTATTTCAGTCTACTGATTAAATAATGGGGATGAGATGGGTGCAAAGGAAAGGGAGCATGGAATTCTAGCTGTTTTTTTTTTTTTTTTAATCGTGGAAAAATACACATAGAAAATTTATCTTCAGGGGAATAGGGAATTAAAATTTGTATTTTAGAAAAAATAATTCCAGTAAAAAAGGGAGGCCTGGAAGAGGACAAAATTGGAGAGAGAAAGACCAATGAGAAGACAGTGGCAAGTATCTAGGTAAGGTTTCCTTTTTTAAAAGTTTTTTTGCAGATCATTAGGATATTAGAGTGGATCTTACAGAATTGTGGATCATGAAGAAATGTGTGCCTGCACTGTAGATCTACTGTCCTTACACACAATCTTCCTCTCCACGCTTAGAAGAAAATTTTGACATCTCAAAAAATTTTGCATTTTAGCAACGTATCCAGAAAAACCAAAGTCAAAGTCTAAATTCACATTTTAATCCAGGAAAGCACTTTTGGAGTGACATTACTCCCCATTGATCTGTCTCCTTTCCCTCCTCACAAGGTTTGTGTAGCAAGACAGGCGTGCTAATTCATTGTGTTTAGTTTTTCTGAAATCCTGTGTGAATTTGTTATTTAATTTTTTATTGAAATATAATTGACATGTAACATTGTCTAAATTTAAGATGTACAATGTGTTGATTTGATGCATTTATATGTTGCAACATGATTACCACCAAAGAGTTGGCTAACACCTCTATATGTCACATAATTATCATTTTTTTTTTGTGGTGAGAACATTTAAGATCTAATCTCTTAGCAATTTTGAAGTATGTAATACAGTATCATTGACTATAATCACTATGCTGTGTATTAGATCCCCAGAACTTAATCATCTGCTAGTTGCAAGTTTGTACCTTTAACAACATCTCCCCAATTGCCCCATCCTCCAGCCCCTGGGAACCACCATTCTACTCTCTGTTTCTACAAGTTTGGCTTTTTTAGATTCCATATAAGTGATATCAGACAATATTTGTCTTTCTCTATCTGACTTATCTCATTAGGTGTAATGCCCTCAAGGTCCATTCATGTTGTCACAAATGGCAAGATTTCCCTCTTTCTCATAGCTGAATAATATTCCATTGTATGTACATACCACATCTTCTTTATCTATTCATCCTTAAATGGAAACTTAGATTTTCCATATCTTGGCTATTGTGAATGAATTATTTGTTATTATTATTCAATTACTCTTAAGAAAAAGAAACCCAAATATGGAAGAAAATGTATTTCTCTGAAATCTGGTAAGCTTTCTGACGTTATACCACCTAAAGACTTGCGATTCAGTAATAATTAGGATGAGAACAGAGGCTCAGGGATTTGACAACAAGCAGTGTTGGGCTTACATGCTGTTCTATTTTATCCAGCGAGAGAATTAACATTTTAAGGGCCACCCTCTTCCTCTCCTTCTTTGTAACGCACAGCTCTCATGAAGCAGCCACACTCCAAACATTTCAATGACCAATGCCTAAAGAACAGAGTCTGAGTTCATAGTTCCCTCCAGTTTGGGGATCTTTTCCTGACTCTACGCCTCTGCTCTCACCATCCTGTCCTCCTGGATGCGCTCCCCAGCCCCATTTCTCTATGTTGAAATCATAACCATTCTTCAAAAATAATATGAAGAAGAAAAACATAAAGCTCCTCTAAGAAAATCTGCGGGACGTAATCTAGTCTCTAATCCCCAGTTGAACTTTATTTCAGTCTTTTCCATAGGACTTATCCCATTTTAGCTGTCAATGCTTATTTTAAAATTACTTGAGAATGGTGATGAGGTCATATTTGTGCTCACCTTCTCTTTTGCTCGTAATAAATATTCAATAAATACTGAATGAATAACAGGTGCCAATTTATTCAATAAATATTTGTTGGTAAACACTTTGTTAGGCATTAGAAATATACCAATGGGGTCCGGCCCTGTGGTGTAGTGGTTGAGTTTGGAGTGCTCTGCTTTGGCAGCCCAGGTTCTGGGGTTTGGATCCGGTTGTGTACCTACACCATTCATCAAGCCATGCTGTGGCGATGGCCCGTGTACAAAATAAAGGAAGGCTGGCATGGATGTTGGCTCAGGGCTAATCTTCCTCAAGCAAAAAAAGAGGGAAGATTGGCAGCAGATGTTAGCTCAGGGCGAATCTTCCTCACCAAAATAAAAAAAAAATAGAAAAAATACACCAATGAATAAGGAATCTTAATGTGAGTGGGAGATACCTCAGAAGTGTTTTAGAGGAGGAAGATGACATTCTGGGAAAAAAATTACTAGAGCAAAACTGGCTGAGAGAAGTGCTAAGAAATCTGGAAAGAACTGGAATAAAAAAAATGCATTCTAAGATCTCTAATTTTGGCTTGGTTACCAGTGTTTCTTCGTATGGCAATACCGAATTGTTCTTAAGATATCGAGAAACTGAACCACAAGAAGGCATATTTCAACTCAAAATAAGGCAACTTATTAGAGTTTCTCTACATTGAAATTAGTTGCTTTGTAAACATAAAGAGCTTTCTACCATTGAAAGTGTGAAAATAAATGTAGATGACCACCTGTCAAGTACAATGTATAAGAAATCATTGTAAGAGGTAAAAAATTTGAGTTCAGAAACTTAAAGACCCTAACTAATTCCAAGATTTATTAATCCCATATAAGGATAATGCCAGATAATGTCTTATTAAAAATTGATCCTTTTAAAATTCTGACAGAACTATTGACAAAAAAATTTATTCTTCACTTTCCAAGTGCCATGAATTGCAATTTTCATGTGCTAAGGCCTACAAGCCTGTTAAATGCCTGTGTATGCATGTGTGTGTGTATATATGTATGTGTGTGTATACATATACATGTATATATTTATGTGTGTGTGTATATATATACATATACATATATATATATGTAGAGAGAGAGAGAGACAAAGAGTTTGGAATCTCCTGGTGTTACTCCCAGTACATTTATATTACTCAATAAATGAAGTATATTACATCAACCATGACCTGTACCAACTTGCTGAAGAGTAACTTCCCCCTCTAATGTTTTTACAGATTTGCCCAAAATCATTATTTTGCACAAGTCATTGTCCAGACCTTAAGCCAGATTATCCTGAAACCTGAGTGTTAAGTATGTCAGGAAAAGAAGCATAGGCATTTCTTTTGCTTTTATGTTAATCTTCTGAAATTTCCTTTTCCAAATGACTAAGTATCAAGGAAGCAGTTTCCATGGAAATATTTCACTCAATGAAGAGAATGAAATAGAGGAAGATGGAAAACATGTCAACAGAAATCTCTTATTTTAAAAAAATATCCTTATATGACATTTAAAGTGGTGTACCAAAATGCATCAAAAGTGAAAAAAACTGATGAAACATTTAAAAATCCCATTTAAGTCATAATTAAAACTCCCCACTCTTAAATGTCTTCCTCCTCCCTTCTCCATTCCACCTAACGGATCATCACTCAAGCCCTAGTCATGAATGCTTGGACCACTGTTGTCCTCAGGCTCTTTCCTGTATCTCTCATGATGTCATCAAACACATATATTTTTAAAAGCACCAATCTGATCTTGTAATCAAGCTCTTTTACAATCATTTTGCAGGTGAGGAAACTGAAGTTTATGAGGTTTAAGTGGATGCACAAGATCACAGAGCTCTGAGCACAGGCTGGAACTAGAGCTCAGGTCTTCTGGTTCCTCCTCCACAATTCTTTCACCTCACCTCACTGTCTTCCTAGGTATTGTACGTATATTGTGGATACTAATAAAATTATTTTGCCCTTGAAATACAGTAAAGTTTGAACAGATTATTGGAACTGTATTACAGACAGAAAGACTTTCACCTCAAAATTTTATTTACAAAGTACATAACACCTATTCTTCTTAGCTGACAAAGTTCAGTGTTGCAGAACAACTCTCCTAACACATTAAGTTGTCAATCTTTTTTTTTTAATGTTTTTATTTATTTATTTATTTATTTATTTATTTTTTTGAGGAAGATCAGCCCTGAGCTAACATCCATGCTAATAATCCTCCTCTTTTTGCTGAGGAAGACTGGTTCTGAGCTAACATCTATTGCCAATCTTCCTCCTTTTTTTTTTCCCCAAAGCCCCAGCAGATAGTTGTATGTCATAGTTGCATGTCCTTCTACTTGCTGTATGTGGGACACGGCCTCAGCATGGCCGGAGAAGCCGTGCGTCGGTGCGCGCCCGGATCCAAACCCTAGCAACCAGTAGCGGAGCACAGGCACTTAACCGCTAAGCCACGGGGCCGGCCCATAAGTTGTCAATCTTTAAAATCATTTTTCCCTATTTGATTGTTCTTCTGTGTATTTAATTCACTCTTAAATACATGCAAGAAGTATTTTTATTTTGTTTTGTTTTTAGCCAACACTTTCATAGTTTAACACATGTTGCTCAAATATATTAAAGGAAAATATTCTCATTAAGATTAGCCCTGCTTATGTTTTCTTTATACCATGTACAATTTATAACTACAACTTCCAGGGGAAGAAAAAAGAAAGTTTGTTAATTTTCTACTGCTTACTATAATTTCTGTTTGATTTTTATATTAAAAATGTCCAAATTCTACATTGAAAATTTCATGTTTTAAAATAATGAATTTAGTAACTTTGCTAAAATGTCAATACTTGCAAAATCATAATAAGAAAGACAGAGAATGAATGAATATTTTGTTTTTAAAATTAGCAAGACCTAAAAGATATTCTGTTATGTAATTTATCAAACAAGACTTATTAGACATTGCAAGTATAATTAGAATATAATAAACTATATATAGCTGAATCCTACAATTATGACTTTTAACTTTTATTTTCAGGTTATTGCTGATTTTAAAACACATTAAATATATTAAAAATTAAAAGTGCAATTTCCTGATAAAAAGCTAAAGTAAGTGTAATTTTGTAAAATTCCATCTCTGTGCACATCAGGACAGATAACTTTTAAAAATATTTATTTTTCACTTTCTTATTTTTCTATAATAATATCAATATTAAAGTGCAACAAAAAATGTTCAAACATTTCTTAAATTAAGTGGTGAGGTATGCTTTATAATGAATAATATGTGATTTAATTTTGAGTCATATAAATACTTGCTCACGAATTTCAAAATGTGTTTAGACTTGGAGATACTATAATTCATTTTATTTAGTGTTAATTTCAGTAATAAAATGATCAAAACACAGTCTTGAAAATCTTTTTTGGCTATTATTTTAAAACAACCTAATAGCAAGAAATAAAAACTTGCCATTGATGTCGACTACTTCCGTTATTTAAAAACACTGAATTAAATCCAGCACACATTGTGGATTGTTTTTGCTTCTTCCTTTTAGGAGAGTTGTTAAAAGTAAAATAACCAGGCAGCCTTATCTTAGGTGAGACTGTTGCGGCTTAGAAATAAACAGAGCTCTCTCTCGATGAGCTAGGTTCATTTCATATTTGTGTAATACCCTGGAAGAAATTAGGTTTCAATAAAGTCCATTTTTGTCACTGCATGTAGCAATGAATATCACACCCAGCAGGGCACAGTGGCACCTGGCTGTCCAGACCCCAGTGGAGCACAAACCATCTGGGGGTAATTACAACAAGGTATTCTTTAAGGACCAGATGGGACCAAGGAACAGAAGCCCCTACCCCTCCCAGTCATTTACAACATAATTCCTTTCAATGATATACTTAATCCTCCCACCAGCTATGCTTTTCAGCTTGCCGTTGTCACTGTTCCTTTATGTTAATTCAGTTGCAAGACCGAGAAAAAGAAGGGGAGAGAGAGTGTGCAAGGAAAAAAAGGGAGAGAGGAGAGAGAGCCACCGGCGCCTCTAGGGACCAAAAGAAATTATTCATCCCTAAATTGTTTCCACCACAGCAAGTACAGTAACAAATTTTTTTTTAAAAGAGCGCTGAAATTATCCTAAAGAAGGTCAATGCGACAGCCCTGTGTGGCACCAGCTGAGGTTTACTCAGCCACCTGTTAGCTAGAAAGCTCTCTGCACACGCTTATGATGCATTTAACCAGTTTAAAGGGTCTTTATTGACAGGCCAGCCACCTCCATTCAGCAGGCCCGAGCCATGGGCCTGCTTTGTGGTCATATGTGGCACACAAGCCTTAATTCAATTACGCTGTAAGCCTATCCAATCTGCATCACTGCCCTTTCACTTTTGTGCCATTTGTCTTGTATGTTGTAAAGAATTTTATTTTGAAGAGGGAAAGCACCCTACAACCCAGTTGTCTTTATTTTTCATTTAAGGTTTGTGTGGCAGGTGCGCCACCACCTTTCAACTCCCGAAATGTATTCATCTTGAAGTGATATTTTAGAGGGAAGTGTTATTTATTGTTTGGTGACGATGCTTTTCTGGTGCTGCTGAGTTTTATGTTTTTTTAATTAGCTGTATGTTCAAACTCTCCACCAAACCAACAAAGAGTCTCCGAACTTGAGAAGTGAAAATTCAAAAGGAGAAAAACAAAAGGAAAAACATAAATGATACATGAAAATGACAAGTAGCTTTGTGCCACCATTTTTTTTTATTTAAAAAGAAATGCATTTCTTAGACTAAGCAAGTGTTAAATTTTAAATTTTTGGTTTTCCTTAAGTGTCTGACACGCCATGTATATCAGTTTATTTGAATGAGGCTCAGTGAAGCTATGTTGAAAATTTTAAGTTCTAGATGAGACTATTAAATAGATTAAATCTGTTCATATTGTTTTGTAGTCTGGTGCTTCCAAATTTCCTTGGCATTGGAACAGTGCAAATCATTGTCAAATGCTTGGCATTTTTATGATAATTTATGGACATTGAAAACATAAAGATAGACTTCTCAAAGTCAGGGATTCTGATGTTTATATTCATAATCATATTTTTCTTAAATGGAAAGATTGTCCTTTTTAAGCATGCTCCACCTACATATTCTTATAACCAACTAAATCCTACCCCCTGGGTTCAGTGTCCATATGAAGGGTATAGATCATTCCAAATCAACATTCCCCCAAATCATTAAATGACTTGTCATGGGAATTTGAAGGGACTTCAAAGGAGGGGGAGAAAAGAATCTTCTTTCCTATTTCAAATCTATTTTCCACCCAAGTCAAGGAAAGGCCAGTAGTGCTAAGTTACTTACCAGTATTATTCAATGTGTGAGGATCAGTTTTCATTGTAGCCACTTCTGTATGTCTTTTGCATGGAAGTTCTCATCTCTTTGAAATTACTAGATCAAAACCACAAATATGAAGCAAGCGAAAGTGATGGAGACATTTTAATTGGCAAGAAAAAATAGAGAGATTTGTATATAACTTTCAAAATAAATAGGATTTTAAAAACTACTTCTATATACATGTAAATTTAATGTATGTGTTTCTCTCAACAATTCTGTGCCTGTTTCCTTTGTGTTTTCCTATAGGTTCCCATTTCATAAAAGAAAAAAAAACTGAGGGTTAATAGAGAGGCTAAGTGGCTTGCCTAAGAGGTCAAAATTCTTCTGATTTCTAATTGAGGGCTCCTCCTATTACATCATAAAATCTTCATATGACTATATAGTAAACTTCATGATTTTGACTCTTCTGCACAATTTCCTGTACGCCTATATTAGAGCACCTTATCAATATTCTGTGAAGTGGAAATAACAACTGAACTTATAAAAGTCTAGAATCACATCAAAAAAATGAGAAGAAATGACCTGGTCTTGTTACATTAAAAACAAACAAACAAGCAATATTAAGGTTTAGGAATATGTCTTTAGCCACTTTTAAACCCTTTCATAGAGTTTTGAAGGAAAAAATTGGCAATGAAAGTTGTCCAGTTTCAAAATCTTATATGTGAATCGCTTAACATGTTTGCATTTTGTATCTCTATATTTTAATGTAAAAAATATTTGAGACTTCATTTTTTTAAGGACATCGACATCTTGAAATTCAAGTTAAAATATCTCAAGACATCCTTGATGTGAAATATAAGAAACCAACTAGGTATGCTTTAAAACATTATAGAAGAAAAGAAATATAGAAAAGTAGCTCTATTATAGAAACTTATTTTTTTATCAGCATTTTACAATTTAAATTATTTTTCCAAATTTCAAACATATTATATTGCTTTTCAAATAATGAAATCTGTAATAACCCCACGTAATAAATACATTTTATATACGAGAGGAATATATATTAAAATTTAACGGTCCATCATATTTTATCAGTATCTCACTTCACACAATGAGATGGAATTATATAATATTCATTTTATTTTATTTTATTTTATTTTTTTAATTGGTTTATTTTATTTATTTATTTTTGTTAAAAGTCCTAAGTGGTTTTCATTTTAAATTCTCAATTTCCAATAAAAATCATGTGCATAACTCTCTGAAGATACCTTCTTTAAGGAAATGTTGAAGAAAAAAATAAAACAATTTAGAAAAATCAAGATAGTAATAACTATAATTCTATATATTCATGTATAAAAACTCTATATATGTATGTATAGATATATAAGTTTTGAGAATCCATGCTTAATATAGCTCATTAAAGCGAAGGACTAAAGAATAATTTTGGATATCTGTTATTCAGCAGCTAATATTTGCAAAAAGATATTCAAAGCTGAAATTTCAAAACATATCATAAACAATATCAAATTTATAATACTTCAGGAATTTTGTTCATTATTTACAGATTCTCTTTCATAAGGATAATTATAAGCAAAAAACTCAGATACCAGGAAACTGATGACCTTCACACTATAGTGGAACATAATTTTAGCTTTACATACAAATTCTGTCCAACACAATGGTGCCTCCTGAGATTCAATGTGCTGTGGAGCAAAGCATCACTTCATACCCAGGCCCTGCTCCTGCAGAGCTTCCTTTCCTTTCATTGGGATTTTTAAGCACGCTTAATGGCCACAGAATGGGACATATGTGAAGGTCTCTAAGCCAATTACGCAGTTTGAGTTCAAATGAAATACTTCTTTACCAGATTTTCTGGTCTTTAAACATGCAGAAAGCTATTTGACCATCTTGAGTTTCCAAAATTTGTCTGGAAAATTCATGAGAAGATTTTTGTGTGTGTCATTTTGCCATAGTCAATTCTAATATCACAAAATGTCAATATGATATTGTGTCCAAAGGAAAAGTCAAAACTTGAGTCCACTGGTTTTTTCAGTGTGCAGAATGCCAAATCAGTGGTTTACGTGATTGTCTCCTTGAATTCACCTTTTAAACATTATTTGGCAAAGTTACATTAACGTTTTTGTTGCTATGGCCAACACTTTTCAGTCTGGAATGGTGGCTAGAAACAGGAAACAATATATGGCTTGCTAAGCTGAAGAATGAAGACAAGCAAATTCTCACTAATCCAAAGGGAGGTGAAAATACTAGAATGAAAGGTGGAAGACTGATGAAATAATCTCACAATTATCTTTTTTTTTTTTTTTTGTGAGGAAGATCAGCCCTGAGCTGACATCCATGCTAATCCTCCTCTTTTTGCTGAGGAAGACGGGCCCTGAGCTAACATCTGTGCCCATCTTCCTCCACTTTATATGGGACCCACCACAGCATGGCCTGACAAGTGGTGTGTTAGTGTACTCCCAGGATCTGAACCCTGGCCACCAGCAGCAGAGCACGCACACTTAACTGCTACGCCACTGGCCGGCCCCACAATTACCTTTTATTTTTATTTCTCCACCACCCTAGATACCCAGGTGACCCTAGCCATAAGAAAGAGAAAGACAGTGGGTCAATGTTAAATTTTAGTCTTCAGATGAAAGCTCCTGGGTATCCTCCTATTCAACCTTAAAATGGATTATAGATGTCTGTTAGTTCAACCTTTGGCTCTGTATCAATTTTCTTGTGTAACATTTGGTTTTGGGATTACACCAGAAGGCAGCCAATATTGAATGTGCTGATGTTTCTTTGCATTAAGAAAGAGCGGGGGCCGGCCCGGTGGCACAAGCGGTTGAGTGAGCACGTTCCGCTGCTGCGGCGGCCCCGGGGTTTGCTGGTTCGGGTCCCCGGCACGCACTGACGCACCGCTTGGCAAGCCGTGCTGTGGCGGCGACCCATATAAAGTGGAGGAAGATGGGCATGGATGTTAGCCCAGGGCCAGTCTTCCTCAGCAAAAAAAAGAGGAGGATTGGCAGCTGTTAGCACAGGGCTGATCTTCCTCACACACAAAAAAAAAGAAAGAGGGGAAAGAATAAAATGTAGATGTTTTATTGGGGTGAGATGCTGTAAATACACATGAACGTGAGAGTGGGAAGGAGGGTTTTGTGAGATAGTGCATTTATTGGTTTTGGCACTCTGGTGTGTTTGTGGATGTTGGGTGTATGCATGTATGCCAGAAACACACATGCATCTACATGATGCAGACAGGGAACTTAGCACCAATAGGTTAATTCCAGATTTCAGTGACGTTTACTCATAATACCAAAAAAACACTGCATATTGAGAACTATTTAAAGAAAATCACTTAATCTTTAACAATCCTGCAGCTTCATTGTACGAAAAAGGAAACTGAATCTAGAGAACTGAGTAATTTACCCAAGGTCACATTGCTGAGAAGAGTGAAAGCTGGGATTTGAACCGGCAGATGTCTGAGTCCTGAGCCTGTGCTGGTAACCACTCTATTATACACCTATACCAAAAACCTCGCAAACGCCAAGAATTAAACATGTGATCGGTAGTAAATGTATGACATGTCTACTGTACTGATATATTTGCAAATTCTCTTTCCTTTCCTGTTATTCTGACTATAGGAATGGTCACGAAATCTGGAAATTATTACTGGGGTCCTGCCTGGGTAGAAAAGGAGTAGATGATCATCTGTAGTTTTAGAAGCTTCCCAGCATCTCTCTCCCACACTGTCTGAAGTGCTACTCAACAGAAATTGATTAATCAGCTACCTCTTTTGAAATAAAAATGTCTGTTAGAGTAAGGCTCTCAATTTCATCTAAGTATCCCCATTCTGCCTGGAACAGATACACAGTCTCTATAAATATTTGAATGAATGAACAAAATATTTAATTTAATTATATTGTTCTTTACTACTTCTGGGTGAATGAGCCCACCTGAGGGAATGGAGTTGCGATTAGATTTTTCAGAGGAAGCGGGGAGGGAAGGAAGCAGATATAAGAAATTTGGGAAAGGTGGTCTGAGTGGAATGCCGCAGTAGCAAATTTAGGATGGCCTGAAGGAGCATGTGAACACACAATGAGGAGGGGACAGAGAGCTGCAGAAGAGAATGGGGGAATGCCAATGGCCGTGTATATATATGTATATATATACATATATATATATATTTTTTTTTTCAATTTTGCAAAGATTCTCTAGCCTTGACTGAGCCCCTGGCAATCTCATTACAAATTCCATGAAGCACATTGGCTTATGGTACTGAGAGTGGACTTGTCTAACCACGCTGTCAACAAATTGAGCATACTGCCGCACGGGTTGACTCTACTTCTCTGTCCTCTTTGTCACCCCTTCTCGATTAAGTCAAGAAAGATTCTGCCCTTTGTCTGAAGGCTTTCTTGTACAATTTCCAATTTTCATGTAATTTCCCCAATTGTTGCTACCCATGTGCACGGTGTGAGAGAGATGATATTATAATATCAACACCATCAATAACTAATATATGTTGCATGGTCACTAGGTACAGGCACTTTGCTAAATACCTCACATTTTATCCTCCAAGAAATCTAGAAGAGATTTTATTATTATCTCCATGTACAAATATAGAAGCTGAGGTTGAAATAATTGACCCAAGTCACACATGTACAAAGCACAACCAGAATTTGAATCCAAATGTTCTGATTCCAGAACCATGCTCATAACCACTGTGCCAGGCTCTCTCTCCATGTGTTCACTCATTAGTAAACTAATTGACTCATCAAAACCACTAAACACTTGGTATGTTCTCAGAAATATGCTAAGTCCTGGACAATACAAAAATGAACAGAACAATAGTTTCAATAGCACAGAGGAAAAACACCTGTGTTTATCTCTTCCGGTCTGGATATTTTTGCAGAAAATGTAACCACATGAATTTTGAAGAATGACTAAGAATTAAAGAAACGAAGGAAATGTGGGGCTGGGAAACATGATCAAGGCAGGTAGAATATCGCACAGAGGAAACAGGGTAAGGAGTGTTTGCCCTGGCCTACCTCAGGCCTTTCCTCCTACGGATGTGCCCTTTCCTCTGTTTCTGCTGATTGAAACTATCCACGCTTCAAGGACATAAGGACAACTATCCATCCTTCAAGACTCCTGTAAAATCCTCCTTCTTCCAAGGTCTTTGAGATTCTCCCTGCTGAGCTGGAGTCTCATCCTCCTTGAATTATCTCCAGCCCTTCTCTTAATCCAGCTGATCTTCTGATTACTTCAGGACCTGTTTCATTCTCTGTCCCAACCTGATTCAAGCATCAGACAGTATTGCTCTCATCACCCTTCCTCTCACAATAGGTCACAATTCTTTTGCCTGGCCTTCACCCCAAATATTCCCTCTGCCTGATACACTTCTTCTCCCGGCTCCTTTTTTTCCTTCAAGTTCTCCTTTCAAAAATCACTTCTTGCAGTAATCCTTGTCTAATTACCCTAAGATTCTGTTAGATGCCCCTCCTTATGTGCTCCCATGGCACCCACGGCACCCACTGTGTCCCCCGTTATAGCAGGTAACAGGCTGTATCACAATGGCCTGTTCACTCTTCTGTATCCCCCACCAGACTGTCTGCTTGGTGCGGGTAGGAACAGTGTCTGTCACGTTCACATAGAATGGACTTAATAGATATTTGTTGAATGAACAAAAGAAGGAGAGGTTTGTTGAAGTTGACTGCTCTCTTCTTCCAGGAGGGAGGTCAGGATTGCAGGGTGGGAGTGGGGGAACCATGGGGATAGGGTAGAGATGAGGAGCTCTCATGTAAAAGATACTATCATATTCCACCACACTGATGTCTTAGCCATGTATCCTCCATTTACGACCATTTTAACCTTGATATTTAAGGAGGCCAGTAAGGACTCTGACAAACAAGGTACTTCCCAGATATCTTTTAGTACCTGTCAGCATTCCCAGACTGAATTCCCTACTTTAGGATTTCAGTTCAGGCCTCTCCTTTTGCTGGGGAAGTGACTACATGGCGTCGGTATAGTCACTGGGAAGCTGGATCACCCTGGCTTAGTGGTCAAATGACTGGTTCCAACTCTCCCTTGGCTGAGCATCCTGCAGAATGAGGCAATGTCTTTAAACCTCATGGCTTGTAACTCAGCTGGTACATAAAAATGTCCTTGCTCACTATAGCCTGGTTTTATTCTCTCTCCAATACCATGGACATCTGTATTTTTTTTATTTCTTCTGGTAACATCATCTCTTTGGGAAACTACCCACCCCTTGTCTAAAGTCAAGGACATGACCCTACTTAGGTCCCCTGAATCTGAATCTTGAGGAAAGTATCACAAAAATGAAAACCTCTTGGAACTCAGTCGTTATCACCATTGGCACCCCGAAGATAGCAGTGAGACTTTGAGCAAGTTATTTAATGTCTCTGTGCCTCAGTTTCCTCATCTACTAAAATAGTAATCATCACAATAGTACCTACCTTAATGCATTGTGGTGTGGATTAAAGATGTTGCTATATGTGGAACACTTACAACAGGGCCAGGCACACAGAGAGTGCTAAATAAGTGTTATCTATTACAGCACAGCTGTTAGAATTTTAAAGTTGCTCTATTTTTGTCCATTATGAGGCCTGGCTGTATGATTTTTCCTCTAGGTTTCTGAATTACTCCAATTCCCTTCCAAAAAAGATTTTTTTAACTTAAATTGGTCTGAGTTGGTTTGTGTTGCTTGCTGCCAGAAAACTCTAATGGATGCTTGTCTCACATACTGTAGGCCTTTTCTCCCCAAAGGGTTTATTAGACCCAAGAGGGCAGCAACCATTTATTATTAATCAGTGTATCACCAAGAACATTAAGAGTAGTGCTTTGTATGTAAAAATATTCATTCTAGTGACTAGAGACCAAATACATGAATGATACCATTGACCCCTTTCTTTAGGGCTTTATCACGATTTTTCTGAGCAATAAACATCAGAACTAAGATCATCATGATCTCCTTTAAAGCTTTAGTCTCATTTTTTGAAAGCACTCTTTGAAAGTGCTAGTTTATTAACAGAAGAAAAAGGAAATTAAACTTTAAATGAAAATTTATGTGTATGTAACTGTAATGTAACTGAAATGTAAACAACTCCTGCTAGTTAAAGGGCAAATAACAAATGAAGGGAACAGGAAAAGTATAGGATCATTGGTTTGGGGCTATAAAATGATGCCATTTTACCATGAATGCAGAATTAAATGCACATTCATTTTTATCATCATTATTGATTCAGTACCTAACAGATTCTATTTTCATGCTATTCTATATATATATTTTGTAGCACACTCACTTAATAAGCAACTTGTCTAAAAGTTACTATAGGATGAACACTGTTGAGAACGGAACTCACGTCTTGAGTAGTATTATGAACACATTTTAATAATAGGGACATTTTGTTTTAAACTTTTTATCTTTTCTCTTTGTTTCCTTATTTATTCTTTAAATTGTTTCTATTATTTTTAAATGATATATATAATATAACCACATGAAAAACAATTTGTAAAATTAAAACCAATTACTTATAATGTCACTATTCTAATGTGTTTCCTTTATGAAGATTTTTTCTTTTCTCATTTTTATATAGTTGAATTATGTTCTATCCTACCCTTAAAATTGAACACAACATAGGCATTTCTGTTGCTATAGTTTTCTAATAGTCCTTTTTCTAGCTACAGACCGTTACATTGAATAGATAGAACGGCTATTCACAGTTTTTTAAATCTTTTTGCTTTTGTTTTTAGTTGTGTTTATAAGTATGGTTACATTTTGACTTAAACCTGTCTCATTTTGGAAAATTTAACAATATTTAAAAATTGGTAATAAAATTATGGCTCATATCTTCTTGGTATGAGCCATACCAAGAAGTATGTGTGGTGGAAAATCTTGAAGACAAACATAGTAAAACTGATAGTGCCTCTTTGATGATGATCACAGCCTCATCCAATTTTAAGATGCTAGTAATCACTGTATGTAGATTTTCTGTTTTCTTGAATATTTCTCCTAGTTCATCATTTCTTTATTGGTGAAGTTGGAGCTGGGGAGGCAGTCTGTGGAAGGACATGCTTTAGTGATTCTGTCTGGAATTTATGTCATAACTAGAATCTAGCTTATATTTAAATAATATGGGATGATTTGCGGGAGGAGTTGATAGAGGTTGTGGACTGCTTAAAAGCCTGTGCCCACAACACCATGCCTTACTGCTGTGCTCTAGACAGACAGGTACTCTCTGTGATATGTGTAGGGACAGATAGAGGCAGAGTGGGAGAATATAACATGGCACTCAGTCCACTCATTGGGGACGGGGAAGAAAGAAGTGTTTCCTCAGTAGAGATTTAAATTACGTAGAAATGGAAGTACAGGCAGGAATATGGAGACAGAGTAAGGGAATGTTCCAGAAAAAGAGAACAGCAGGTACAAAGACTTAGAAGTAGGAGAGAGCAGACCCTTTTGAGAACTGCATGCAAGTGTCTCCTGGGGCCTAACATGTATAGGATGAAGGCAGGAGTGACCAAGACTAGGGAGGCAAATGAAGGAGAATCTAAAGGGCTTCATAGTTTTTTATGGTTAGTTCTCAGCACGGCTCAGTACTGGGTACATTATATGTTTACTCTCATTTATTTATCCAGAAAATATTTATTGACCACTTACAGTATGCTGGGTATATAAAAATAAATAAAAACACACAAGAGTCCTGTCCTTGTAGAAATTGCAACTTGGTAAAGAAAGCAGATATTAATTTATCAAATAACCACACAAATAAACATGAAATTACACGTGTGTTCTGAGTGTGTGGAAAAGGAGGACTTGACCATTCTGAGAGCTCATGAAGGGTAAATAAGAATTATAGGAGTATCAGTAATAATTGACTGAAACATGGGAAAGGGAAGAGCATTCCAAATGGATAAAATCACATGTGCAAAGGTCCTGGAGTGAGCACGGTGAATGCTCAAGACCGAAACAGAGCCATTGAGCCCAGAGGACAGAGATGGGCAAGAGTCACAGAATAAGATGGAATCATATCAAGAATTTTGTCATTATTGTAAAAGCAACAGGCAACTGAAGAATTCTTAACTGAGCTGTGACATGACCAGATATGCATTTTGTAAAAATTACTCTGGCTATATTGTAGAGAACAGATTTAAAGTCTGAAGGAATATCTTCCATAGTAACCCAGAAGAGGGGTTTAGCATCTTGGATTTGGGAGGTAGAGATGGCTGTGGAGCAATTTCGATATATGGAGAAATATTTGAAAGGGAAAATCCACAGGACCTAATAAATTAGATATGAAGGTTAAGAAGAAGTAGGTAATTGATTTACATCTCCATTTGGTTTCTTTGTCGTAAGATGTTTAATATCTATTTTCTTATGTCTTGCTTCTTTGAAAAATATGTTTAAAGCATTATATTTATCTAACTATGAGTGAAGAATATTAATGCAAAAGCACGACCAAACTAGCTGTTTCAACAATAAGAGAAACACTTATTTTACCATAAAGAATTAAATTACTATGTTCTAATGATTTTACGTGTGAAATAAATTTTACATTGTTATGCTTTTTGTTGCTTGGAAATATGACTGTCATATTTTTCACATTTGTTTTTGCTAATCAACCATTTAAAATTATGTTTACAGTATGTTAGTGAAGAGCCTCCTCAGTTTCCCTATAATTGAACAGAGAATAATAAATCCATAACCTATTGTGAAAAGAAAAAGTGGTATTTTTTAAGAATGTGAAGGAAGATGCTTCAAACTCCTCGGAGGATCTCAGTTCAACCTCGTTACGTAAATAAATTAGAGTCATTTTAAAAACAATGATGGCAGGTTTAGAACTACTGTTCTAACTCTTCATTTAGCACCTTTTTTTTTTTGGTGGGGAAGAGTGGCCCTGACCTAACATCTGTTGCCAATCTTCCTCTTTTTTTGCTTGAGGAAGGTTGTCCCTGAGCTAATATCTGTGCCAGTCTTCCTCTATTATGTATGTGGGACACTGCCACAGCATGACTGGATGAGTGGTGTGTAGGTCTGCACCCAGATCCAAACCCACAAACTCTGGGGTGCAGAAACAGCGTGCGTGAACTTAACTGCTAGGCCACCACGCCAGCCCCCATTTAGCATTTTTTAAGGAAGGAAAATTTGCTAGTTTGGTTGAAATTTGGGTTAAGCAGACTCTATTATAAATTGAATTGGCAAATTAAAGACATAATTAGTTTGAAGCAAAGGCTAGTATAAGGATAGGACTCATTTTTATTTCAGTTTTTAATATTTTATGACTTTCAGAAAACAGTTTCATTAATATATGTCTGAATTGCCATTAGAATGCACTAGTTACAATATCTACATTAAGTTCCAATAGAGAGTGAAATATTAAAATAGAAAATATTAAATATTTAAGATGGAAACAAAATAATTCTTCAGGGAGTAGATTCAGATCTTAGATAATTACTGTTTTTAAACAAAAGAATATTTACATATACTAAAATCCAGACAACTTGTGGACAAAAATATATTTAAGCATTGAAAATTGGAGAGCCAGTTTGCATTGAAAGAATAAAAGATAAAAATACTGCTTAATTACAAAATACCACTAGCAGAGTTTGATTTTGATCTCTAGAATAAAAAGATGAACACTTGCTTTGTATTTATATGCTAAATGGTTATTACACAAAAGAGGTTAATGATGATAGACCCATAGCCAAGAACTTGGAGGATGTTATCTCACAGAGGCAATATGTACAAATTTTGGAGAAGCAAATAACTTCTTCCTATTTGAGAGGAACTTCCTCTGGACTACAATAGATTCAAACAAAGAAAAAAAAAGTATAATTTTAAAATCTGATCCCTGAATTTCGGCATATAATAACAAAGAGAACATGTTGACGAGGTCAGTTTCTCCAAAAAGGAAATTGAGTTATTTGCTATGGCAAGAAAGAATTCAATACTTTGATCAAAGTTGATCCCAACGGTACGGAGTTCTCACTCTCTCTGTCTCTGTCTCTGAATATATATATTCAAAATATATATATTCAGAGATCCATACTTTCAAGATTTCTGATCGTTTATGTGTTTGTTTAAACAGACTATGAAAAAGAAATGCTAACCAAGAAGCAAGGATGATTCATCTCACACATACTACATGCATATTTCTGATGTAACCCACTGTATTTGTACTGTTGGTTAATTTTGAATTTGAATTGAAGCACAATGAAGTAGCTGAAATTCATGGATCATTACTGAACATAGTTTTATCTTATCTCTTATCTGACACTAGATTCTTAACAAAATTCTCAACTGCATCATTTTAATAGAGTCCCAAGTGCTCTCAGGTCTCTAACAATTCCTCACCTAATCCATCCTATCCATTGTCACTGGACTCCATCCTCCTACAATGCATCTGTAGTTGTTTCCCTCTCCAGCTCAAAACTCTTTAAAGTTTCCCTGCTGCATATTAAATTAGGAGCATTCATGAGGAGCATAAATTAGGCCCTTCAGGATCTGGCCTCAGAATCTTTCCTGCATTAGACCTCGTATTTTGTGACCCTCTTCACATACCCTGTACTCTACTTAAACTAGATTCTACTCTGTAACTTTGTACTATATTGTCTTCATTTGGACATTTTGGTTGCTTTTTTGTTTGTTTGCTTTTATGGTTGATTCCTCTGCTTGATATGCTCTTCTCTACTACCCACATCTCTAGCTCTTGAAACCCTACCTTTTCATCAAGGCCCATTTCAGAAGTCATCTTTTCCACAGAGTTGTTCCTGATATTCTCAACTAGATGTGGGATTCCTCTCCTCTGACTCCTAATGCATGCTTAGTTCCTCTTTAACATGCTTTTATTTGGCTTTGTAATATACTTACATGCCTTATCCCATGGTCATATTTGTCTCTGACCACTGTAGCACTTGACAGTATTATGAATACAGTAACAGTCTAAAAACATATATTGAAGTCCAATTAAAATTTAGAACCACTGAAGTCCCTAGTGATCATCCCAAATTTGGGAAATACTACATGTTTTGCCTTCTTTAAGGCACAATAAGGAAAGTGGAGTAAAAAGGACCCAAAAAAAACCCAAATAAAAAATTAAATGCTAATTCTGTGACTTCAAAGGTATTTGGAGTAGAGCAGTGGGGTGAGGGAAGATGGAAAGTGCTTCACACACTCCAGTATGTGCATATAAGTACGTTTGTGTTATGTGTGTATATATCTACCTATCAAGCTAAAAAAGTACTAGAAATGCACTGAGTCGTCACTTGATTTAAAAATATATCATCTTGTATGAAATTTACTTAATAGATGAAAAAGAGTGTGCTTATTTAGCCTCCCTCTGTAAAACTGGAATACATGCTAGAGTTCCTTAACTATTGATTTGCAATTATCCATGTTAGGTATCATACTTTCATTCTAATGCCTCCAGAGTCTCTCTGTCAAGAATTATATTAAGAAACAATAAAAAACATTGCTGTTATTATTCAAGAGTATCCTTTTTAAGCAGGGCATGATTTTTCTAGTAGTACAAAATACACACACACACCACATGCACACACACACACTCAACAATCCAAAATCAGAAGGGCAAGGCTAACAGTACTCCAGAAACCACCCCCCCACACACACAACATATATTTTTAAAATATTAAATAAAGTGATCATGTGATTAGTCTATTATGACAAAGTCTTCTACTTTTTGTATGTATATTTGACTCAGAAAATGACTTTTTTTTAAAAAAAAGCTGATTACTTTTGAAATATATATGACTAGGAAAGATTAATATAAAACAAATATGTAGACATTGCTCACGATGCAAGCAAACTTCTCTTTGTCACATATACTTTTTCCAATTCTAAAAATATTAGATTTTAGGGGCTGGCCTGGGCATGTAGTGGTTAAGTTCACATGCTCTGCTTCAGTGGCCCAGAGTTCACTGGTTCAGATTCTTGGTGTGGACCCACACACCACTCATCAAGCCATGCTGTGGCTGGCGTCCCACATATAAAGTAGAGGAACATGGGCACAGATGTTAGCCCAGGGCCAATTTTGCTCAGCAAAAAGAGGAGGATTGGCAACAGATGTTAGCTCAGGGCTAATCTTCCTAAACGAAAAAAATATATATTACATTTTACATAAAGAGTGTTCTGATTTCCTGCAGATATGAATGCGCTTTTAATTATCCTCCTAGATAAAGGGAAAAGTTAGAACTATGAGTTTATTCATGTATTCCTTCCTTTAGCTTGTTTGTCTGATCATTGATTTGTTTATTCTTCAATAGTTGTGTATTGTGTTCTTGCCAGATGATCTGCACCATCCTAGTTAGTAAATGGCATATAAAGATTGATAAGAAATTACTCTGCCACTTTAAGTATAGCAGAAATGCAGCCCAAGACCCTATTCTGCTTGACAGTAAGCTTTGATGCAAGGCAGTCATAAAGCCGTATTCTGTAAAATTGGTAATATAGAATTCAATAGTCATAAAGTCATATTTATATAAATTTGGAAACATACTGGGAAATTTGGTCATTGAGCCATGTTCTTTTAGATTGGATAATATACGCAGAATAACACTCTGCTGTGTTTATTTTCCTTCGTTTACATACTTACTGACGTACTTATTTATTGTCCTTTCACACAAGGAGATTTTGAACATGATAACTCTTCAAAATACTCCAACACTGTTCAAAGTCTTTATTCTACTCATATTTGAATATATTTATAATTACCGTTTTGTTTATTCATGCTCTCTCCTCTGTTCCTTTCGGTCTTGAATAATATATGTCATTCTTTCACTTTTGTGCTCTGAGGATGCCAGATTGAGGCCACACATGGAGAACAGCTACCAGCTCCTCCTTTTTGCTCTCCTTTCTTAACATGTTTTATTTGCCAGCTGATTAAAGATTGTGCTTCTACACAACTCTCCATCAACAGTTGGTAGGAAACAGCGGCTGCTGCTTTGTTCTCAATCTGGAAAAATCTCTTGTATATTCACAAGTACTCATACTGGAAGACCTACAGAAGTCTCCCTCACTCACATCGAGGGCTTTTAACAACGGTAATGCGTGTTCTTTAGTTTGCCCACGTGTGTGATATTTGGGAATAAACCGAAGCATGGTAGAACCTATTCGAATAAACAAATACAATATTAAAACAGAATTGGTAAAACATTGAGAGACTCAAAAAAGAAAAATCGTAAAGATCAATTTTATTTCCACACATAAGTATTTAAAACTCCACAAATGAAAAACATCAATATGCATCTTTTAGTAAAGCATGTTAGCTGTCCTTGTCATTACCTGCTTCATAAGCCTTGAGGACATCCCTTCTAAAATAGGAAAAGCGCAATCTGTATTCTAGGAAAACTACAAAGGAGCAATAAATTATTGCTGTAATGACATGCTAATTAAAATTTTGCTTGTAACTCATGTAAGTGTTTGAAGCCCAGCAAATTTCTCTTTTCATTTGTGAAGTGTGAAGGTAAATTGCCCAGTGACAGTGGGACATCGCTAACAAGTACAAATTGAATAACATGCTATCTTGCTCTATTAGCCCTGACTAGCATGTCTGAATTAGATATTCAGCACACTCCCCATTGAAGGCCTGATTGATAAATGCTAAGGAGAATTTGTCAAAACAACAGGGGCTACACCCAGTGGGACATCAATATGCTCCATTTAGTCACCCACACAGCACTTCCTACATAGGATTGTCACATAAAATTAAGACTAGCCTCTAACCAGCCATCAAGCTTGTAGCAGACGTCAGGCAGCCTGTGTTCTGTATGCATATTAGTCACATGCTTAACAATTTGGGCTGTCAGGACAGAAGCATGCAGTGACCTCTGGAGTAGAGGTTGAATTTTCCAACTATACCGAAACATCATGCTCAGCTGTTCAAGATTTTAGACCATTTCCTGCCAGATCTGTGCACAGATGCAGCGCCCTAAGCTATAATCTGTGGCCGCGTCCAAATGACAAATGGCACCGGGAAGATTATTGCATTATATATTAAGTACCACAAGTCTGTAAATTATAAGCAAACTACTGTTCAGACTGTCTCCTCCAGCTTTCAGGATACATTCCCTCTCCATTCTTTTTTAAATAAACCCAATAAATATTGGGCAAACTAAGAGATCAAAGCCCAGAGTTTGAATTAGCCATCTCCATTGCTAATTAGCTGCTTGAATATCAAACAGTTTTGGACCAGCTGTAATTTAATAAGCCATGATTGAGGTTGGCCTGATTTTCTTTCCCCATTGAAAATTCTTCTCAGGTACAAGTTTGTATGATTTTAGAATTCTTGGTGATAAGTTGTTTTTAATACTTTCCTTGTAAACATAATTAACCATAAATACAGAGTAACAATAATAAAAATCATTACAATCCAACAGAATTTTTAATTGGATCTGTTCTTATTTCTATTGCATTATATTTAAGCTCTTTACATATGAGGTTATCTGCTCATAGAATAAAGAATGAAAATATAATAAAAATCAATAGCTTGAAATAAGATATAGTCTCGGCAAAATTGAAAATCTTGTCATTCTCTAATTTAGATCCTGCCATCAGGCATGAAAGCTAGGATAACATTTTTAAATTAATTGCTTAAGCTTCCTTTTACAAATAGTCTAATAAAACATATCTGTATGATACATTAAAGAGAATACATCAAATAATTTTTGTTTTTGAAAATCAAATATCTGTTGAAACTCAAGGAAAACTATTCTGACTTGAACTTTTAAACACAACACTCATGGTTATTCTCCATATATTTCGGAATTCTTGCCTTTGTTCTGAGACCTGAAGCAGAATTACCCAATGAACATTAGAAATATATTTCTTATGGCACTTCTAGAGAATACAGTCACAAGAAATGTATGGAATATGATGAAAAATCACTATTAGAGTTGGATAGTATTTCTCCTTTCTAAGACATAAAGGCAAAACAGATTTCTTTTTTCTAGGACATAAAGGCGATCTGCTACTAGTGTTCTGCATTTTCCATTTCAGAGATAAGGCATGAGTAAAATCTTGCCTTTTGACATTTTCTGGATTTTTTATATTCTAGAGTTTTAAAATTTTCGCCTTTTTTATACATCTCAATGGTAGTGTTGTTTACAACTACTTCACAAATCTAATCACAGGATTTCTTCCATAAAATAGTAATTTTCCATGAAAATAAAAGACATCAGATTCCTTAACATATGTAAAATAAACATTTAATTTCAAAAAACTGCTGAGCTGCAAAATGCTCATGAATTTATGTTAAACCTCAGTAAGCCTAAGTAGGAGGGCTATATATGGAACCTAAAACAAACTTTGCTCAATGTGGTTCAAGCGACAACCAAAACTGGAACGCTGGTCTAAGCAATGGCTGGATATCACCACATTGCTGGAGATTATTACAGAGGCATGTTACGGCAAGGAGGAAATAGTTGAACATTTAGTAGCGTTAATCTGGTGGCTTCCTCTGAGCAGATATAAACCTTTTCTCCAAATATATATATATTTTTAATAGAGAAGTATATCAGCAATATGGGATATCTCACATTTATTAAAACTAGAAGCGGCAACCAACTCTCTTTTAAAAACGGTCACTTTAAATTCTTCACCAATAGTTTTTCACTTAAAAATTTTATTATGGACTTTATGAATTCCCCTTTCTTGTCCCACTCCCCCTCAATCTTCCAGTAGGAACAGAAAAACAAAGGACTGAGGGTCCTTTTGCCTCAGGCAACAGTCTGCTGATGGATATTGTAGCAGCTGAATTGCTCCCCATTCACTTTCTAAACCCTCTCTCCTAATTGTCATCAGTATCATCAATGTCACTAACTGAGACCACTGCCACAATTCTACAGCCCTTCAGAGCAATATTGCCTTTGGCTTTTTCTCCTGGGGTTTGCTCCTTGCTTGGTGCAATCTGTGGAACCACTTAGTGCAGGATCTTTGTTGACTTATAACATGTACCAGATGATGCATCCAGACCTCTAGCCTGGTTTTATGCCCTTATGGCTGCTGTTCCTGCCACTGATGGGTGTGTGTCCAGATGTCAGGGAATAGATGGTGCTTCTGCTGCCATTTTCGCGAAAGAGCTTCAGGTTGGTGGGAACGAACTGAGTAGTACATGGGAAAACCTGACATGTAAAAGAAATAAAATCCTTCTTATTCTTGATGGCTTTGTATATTCTTTATTAAACCTAGCTCAGAATATTCACTAAGCATATTTATACGTCTGTATTATTGTGATGCTTGAGGAAGTAGATAGAATTGCCTCTCTTTTCTCACTGATTTCTCTGATCTTTAAATATTTTACCTTGTCCTTGCAATTTATAAAATTAAGGGAAAATTATTCATATTATAACAAATTATCTATAAGAATTTGGAAAGACACTACTCTCAGGTGGCTATTTTTAGTAATAATTCTTATTAATAATAATATTATTCTCAATGAGAAAAAATTTTTTCATGTAAATTTATATTGAATATTTCTTCCCAAGGGTCAAATTTGTATCAATTAAAGTTCATCCAGAAACGTACATACACAAACACAACTTGAGGAAAATTGCATTATCTATGTAATTGTTACATATTTCTCTCAATAAACAAATAAATTAGATATATATAATAACGTTCACTTCTCATGTGGTGTAAACATAGCGTCACAAAATATATAAGCAATTAAAACAACTGTTTGTGAAACTGGTCATGATATATCTACATTTATAGCTGAACTTCCATGATTTCAGCTCTCTGTTTAATGTTCTTATTGAGATTGAGATTATTTTATTAATTACTGCCTTCTTCCACGCAATTATAAACTCCATGCGAAAAGGGATCATGTTCCCTTTTTACTCACCTTTTTATCCACAGTGCCTAACAAAAATATGTTTGGTTCATTATAAGAGTATTGTGAAGATTGGTTGAATGAATTAACATATGAGCGAATAAATAAATGAATGAATGAGTGGGATGAATGAATATGCACAATTACTGGAATTACCAGGAAATTTTTAGTACTTGGAATATAAGCATTGAACAGGCAGCCTAACATGAATGTAGTTAATCCTAAATACTGTTGGTAGGTTCACAGTGTTGTCTCTAATTGGAACATCATATAGCCTCCTATTTCCTCTGAACTTTTAAGCAGATCCGAGCCTTGGATCCCATCAATTTCAGAGGAAACTCTCACTTTAGGCGAGTTGTTTGAACTGTAGAACAAAATAAAAAAATTCCTAGGATAACTTACTCTTCAAGAGGGATTCTAATACCTTACTCTTCCATTGTACCTAGGGAATGCCACTTCAGTTGGAATATCTTTTAAGAATTGGGCTTTTGTAATGTATTTAATCATCTCGAAATATGGAAGAAAACAGCATTTTCAATAAGATGAATACAGCAAAATAGAGTTATACAGCAGTTCCTATATTTTTAAACAGAGTATTACTAGTAATGTATTTGCTTTCTCTCCCACATCTTGAGGTGCAGAATTCCAGCATTTCTCCCTTTTCCTGGTTCGATGATGATTTGCTGTACAGATTGGATTACAGTAGTACTTTTTGCCTAAGGTTTCCCCTGAGGACCACCCAAGAGCTTTCCCTGCTACAAATGGTAACAGCCTGTGACTTTAGTGGGTTGTTTGCCTCAAGTATATAGCGCCTATAAAATATAAGGGACCTCTGTCCTGTAGTTCATATGGTTATAAAATAAATCATTTGAAAATTATTTCAAAAGTTTCTGAACAAGTTAGTTCAGTGTGATGCTTCTGACTAATAATCAAGGATGTTTGATCCTAATGAAATCTATGTGTCAGTATGTGTGTGTGTGTTTGAGTGTTTAAAAGTCTTTAACTCTAGAATACCTTCATTTATGCAATCAGGGTTCATCATGGTCACCTTCCTGTGAAAAGCAACATGATTGGTTAATGCCAATTTGTCTTATACTGCATGTAAGAAGGGACTTTTCTAGGATCATGAATCTAAATTTGTTATTGTAATAATACATCTTATACACTAATTCTTTCTTCTAAGTATGAATTTAAAATTGTTTTAACCTTGAGCCAATAAATGTTCTGCAAAGTTAAAAACAATGTAATATGTCAGCAGAAGTGGTGTTTTATGATATTTGGTATATTCTAGGTTTATTTTCAGTCATAATACATGTTAAAAAATGAAAACAAAACATATACTTATGACTATTAAACTTTTACCTTCAAAGTAAAAATTATACACACACACAGATTGATTCCGTACAGGAAAGCGTAATGAATAAATAACTGAGAATTATGGTTTCTGGTACAGACAGCAAATTAAATAATTTAATTTCAAAAATACAATTAAAATTGAAATCCATATTGGATTTCCACATTAGTCAAAATAATGAGGTAATTATCCCAAATTCACTTCACTTTGCGTATGTGTGTTGATATGACTATGATAAAGAAAAATTCTTACCTTCCCCAATATCACTTTTAAATCACTATGCCTAAAATAAAACCTGTGGTTTCTTTAAAAAAATTTTTCCTCTTCTGACTTTCTTATTTTATCCAATATTGTTACTGTCAGATTTTCAATCACCCTAGCAGCCTCTAGTGAATTTCAGACCCTCCCTCCTTCCCACCTGCTGCAGGACCTGGTAATAGTCCATTAGTTAGAAGCTCTAAAGATACTTCCCACACAACTGCTCTGGCATGCTTCCATTCTTGCCAGTTTCAATGTCACTACTCCAGGTCCTTATCACTTCCCATCTAAACTCCTGTCTCAGCAGCCTCCTAAATGGTCTTTGAGTTCATACCTCCCACACTCAGATCTTTATGCACAGACACTAGTTTACTCGTTTAAAAAAATTATTCATTTTGTTACTAATATCATCAGAGATATCTGATGGCTGTCCAGGGCTAATAGGGTAATTCTGAACTGCTTTGCTAGAATTCAGGGCTCTTGATAATCTTGCTTCAACCTCACTTTCCGTTGCTATTGCCCCTTGTCACTCAAGCTGGACTGCTTTACTTGTAATGCTCTGAATAGTTCTACTTCATTATTTTTGCCTACATTATCATTATTTCTTATACTCGAAATGACCTTCCCACTTCTAATCATCTAGGAACCTGCCTCATTTAGCCTTCCTAGTTTTCCTAACCTTCAACGTTCTTCCTCACCCTCGATGTCCTGCTTTTTAGCGATTACTTAGCCCTTGTGCTATATTTCATTGTATTATCATCATGTTTATGATTACGTATGTTTTATCTACCAATTAGTCTCGTGCCTTTAAGGCCAAGGTCTCTATTTCCTCTTTCCTCACAGTGCGCATCACACGGGTAGGTTTCTCCAAGTTACTTACTGATGGACTAGGATACAATCTAACCAGACAAAGGTTAAACTATTTTAACTCTAGAAAAAATTTTCTTGATGAACCAAACATTTTCTAACCTATTAGAAAAGTAAAATGATCATATTAAGCAGATATTTGGTACAAAATATATTTCCTTTGATGTTGAGGATATGAAATTTCAGTAAATATTAGGAAAACTGAAGTTTAACCCTAACAAAAATTTATCTTCTCCTTTGAGAAAAGCCCACATAAGTCTCTCATAAATAATCATGTTATTCGACAGCACAGAAATTAAAACATTTTATTTGCATATATATGTGAAAATTATTAAGAAATGCAACCCAGGTGAATCTTATTCATATATTTAACTCAGAGACTTGCAGAGTATCCTGCAAATAATGTAGGTTCAAAATAGTATGTATCTGGAAACAAAGTGAATATAAATGACCCAAATTTCACAAACCTACATTCAGAAGCATGTACAAAGTTCATGATGGATGGGTAATTCATCTCCCTCCAACATAATAGCATTTTAAAAGCCATAGCCAACATAATATTATAATAAATGTGAAAATTTAAATATTGCCTTTGCTTCTGTGTGTGACACTGCAAGAATCTTCACCTCCAAAAGCTCCTTCTACCCAAAGCTCAGTAGCTGTAGTAAAGTTTATATATTTTGGGGTGTTTTCCTTGACATTTTTGATGATTCTTAAAAGTCTAAAGTATACTTGCTCATTTTGCATATTTGTGCTGAAAAGTACTAATTAATTAGTAGAAAGTCACCATAAAATTTACATTTGCAGAAGCAAGAACACCCGGGGATAGTGCATTTCTTTACATGACTTGAGCAAATTATTTTATGGAATGTATTATTCTGGTCACAGGGGAGTTGTGACACTATTGGATAAATATTTTTTTAGTTATTCCTCAATTTCTAAAATCACCCTGCAAGGCCCATTAGACCAGTTAGTGCATGACCAAAATGAGAAACTTGATCCTCCAATTCATCAGATGGACTTCCTCTGTTGCACAATCACAAATAAACTTATTATCCCATTTACCTGGCAAATGTGTGCTTCCTATCACAATAGGATGGAGGATTTTCAGTAGGTCTATCTTGACCACTGGAAAAGTAAAAGTAAATCAATCCTTTAATGATGAGGAGTGCCAGCACCAACTGTGATTATAAGGAACAGAGTGAAAATATACATGAAAAGAAGTAAAATTAGTAAAGAAATCCCACAATTATGTTTTGGACTTTAATAAATATGCTCTAAATGACAATATCTATTAGTTATTAAGTACAATACTATATATAATTATATGTGTTCTATGCATAATATGATGTAAAACATATAACCCATGTATGCATGTTTTTGTGTATATATATATGTTATACAAATGTGACTATATGATATATGTGTATATATATCTATTATAGATTCATATTTCTATCTATATAATAAGATAATTCTTCATTATCAGTTTGAAATAACAACACCGGTAATCTAAGTCTGAGTTATTTTTTATTTAACATTCAGACTAATATACTTTTGTTAACAGACTTAACCTTATCTTTCTGGCACATGTACTATATAATTTGCTTCCTGAGTAAAATTTTACAAGATAAATCCATTTATTGTTCTGCAGTTCCTCTTGTCAATTTTATTCTATTTGGCGTTATCTACTTAGTTCATACATCTAGTCACCATATTTACTTCTGAAGACATATGGCTCTTATTGACAATTAAATTCATTCTTGAAGAATCAAGTTTCTCCATTACTGAGAGTCATCAAAAGAGGAATTCCAGAAATATTTGACAATTGATTGCGTCGTTATTGGAATAAATGTTTTTTCCTCCAAAGATCTACTCCCCCCACATCCTTTTCAAGATAAACGTGTTTACTGGAAAACATCTGCCACATGTATATGTGCATGTGCATATATATATCTATACCTATCTCTATATGTGTGCATGTATATATATATAGTCATAGAAAAAATCCAAAACTGCTTTATTTTTCATAAAATTAATAACACCAGCTACGCTTTGTGTTTTTGTGGGGAGAAGTTCTAATTCCATAGCATTATCTAGGAATGAGCTGCTGAAAAGACTGCCAAAACAACACCGGGTGCTCTTATGAAATAACGGTGGATTCCTCAAGCTACATGTAAAAATCTATTTATTTTATAATCTATCCGCATATGTTCTTGGTAATCTAAGTGATATGAAACATGATGGAGACTGAACTCAACCTTGTATTAGCTCTATGCACTTGGGCAAGTCTTTGAGGCAGTTTATTGATTTGCAAAATGGGTAATATCTGGTTATGTGATTTTTTTAAGACTATAAAGTAATTGTTTTATTAGTGAATATTCTTATGAAGGAAAAGTACTATGTGAAAATATATGTTCCCAAAATAGTGAAATTCAGGAGCAAAAATCAAAGACACAGAAATAAATTTTCACTGACGGGGTGACAATAAACTACCCAAAAGTTCTTGCCATTTTGAAAGTGTGCTATCTTACTGGTGAAGAAAATTTTTAAGATATATTTTTGTCTGATCATGATATTAACACACAAAATAATATTCAAATATGTCTTGTTTTTAATACTGTGAAGGAGATCTACTGTGGTGGATGGAAAATTAGCTAAAAGTAATGAGGGGTCATATCTTTAAAAGACATATTGCTGTCGAAAAATATGGGTGAATCGCACTGGTTGACTTTTTCTGTAAATGGATTAAAATTTACACACCACTGGAGATCTGTTTAAGAGCATGTGGGTTAAACACACTGAATCTCCATCCCAAACACAGTAAGGCAGCTACAAGTCAAACATAATGACAGTGCTGATTAATTAGATACTCCTACCCCCAGCACTTCAGAGTGATTTATGGAGACACATCTCTAGCCTGATCCATTGTGCTGACTGGATTAATGGAGTGAGCTAGAAAAATTCACTGGCAACAGTATCTGGCAGCTCAGCAAAACATTAACCCTTGGAGTTTTCTTATCTAGCCTATTGACAGAATATTAATTATGACAAAACTTACATGTCTCACCTAATTATCTTTTGATAGCTTTGTTTATATTTGATATATAAATATAGATGTATACATTGTGTTGAATATTTGGATATAATGCACATAAACATTGAAGAAGAACAGAGTTAAACTGGATATCCATTATGGAAAGGAAACTATGAGAACATATCTTTCTTCCTCTTAACCATATGCTTAGTGACAAATTTCTTACAGAGTGAAGAGAACATAAAAATTCTTTTTTAAGCAAAAAATATTCCCATTGCATTAGGAAATTATTAATGTGTAGGTTGCCTGGTGGTAGTGAATTCTGGAATAAAAAGAAATTCTGCTTGGGGGGGAAAAAGACATCATCGATATATAAGCAATTAAATTAGAAATATTCTGAAGTGTGCCTAACCAGAAGTGAGCTTATTAGCACATAAGTAGCTTTTGGTGTATATAAATGAATCATCATATATTATTTGAATTTCAAAATTAAAAGGCTTCATGGAGCTATTTCTACACAGTATTTAAAGCTACGTAACATTGAAATTGAACCTTCCCTAAAGTATCTAGAACAATTATGAGACATATCAATGAGTTCAGCTTTAATTATTTTTGTGGTATTAGATCCATCCCAGTCACATTTTCTAAATATGTTATGTTAAACATACGAAAACCCATCTTTTAAATAGACTTGGCTTAAAGGTCTCTGGGTAAAAATGTGTCATTCAATTAGGAGCGAAAAATAAAACCAAGTAATAAAATTCTAAGAAGGAACTCTACGTTGCACTGAGACCAAATGAATAAAAAGTTAATTTAACATATCTGCAACAACTAAGTTATCCTAACAGTATAGTAAGCACAATATAAGGAAGGTTGCAAAAATTTGGATAATTTAAAGAACACTCCTTACTTTCCTAGTAACTCAAGGTTCAGACTTAGAGGGATTAGACTGTTTGTTGTGGATTTTCTTCATTCTAATGATGGTACAAAAGAAAGAAAATGTGAAACTGAATAAATCTAAGTTCATAAATTTTTATTGCTCAAGCCATCAAAAAATGGAAACTTAATATCAGGCTTTAATGCCGATAGGTATACCATGCCTCATGAAACCAATATGTCAGATCAAAGCTGCTGTCTTAAATTTGCCATGTTGGAGTTTCTGATGGTTCTGCAAGGGTAGCCCTAAATCAGTGGTTCTCAACTGGAGGCAATTGTGCTCCCCGAGGAGATGTTTTCAAATGTTCACAGACATGGATTGTCTAAAGTAGGAGAGTGCTACTGACTACTAGTGGGTAGAGTTCAACTGATAAATATCCTACAGTGGCACAAGATAACCCCCCACCACAGAGAATTATCCAGCCCAGAAAGTCAATAATGCTGAGGCTGAGAAACCCTGCCCTAGGTAGAATACATTTAAATAACTTTATCTGAAGTTTTCAAAAGAACTTATTAATGTTGAAAATCACATCTATGAATAAATGTTAAGATTTGCTGATTAGTTATTACATAAGGTGTTAGTATCCACTTAAGAATATAAGAGTACCTTGGAAGCTGGAAAAGTGAGCATAGAACTATTAACTCTCTTAAAGGGTGTCATCATTAAAAAAGACTCAAGATATTAAGAGGCCCTGAAAATTGAACACATGATAGTCAATAAGTTTATTAGTAATGTTCCAGATACAGAACTTTTGAATTTGAATATTTTGGATTTCTAAGACCAAATGTTATCTAAAAACATTATTAAGTACCAGAAGAAAAGTTTTTGTTATTTAATATTGCTGAGATTATGAATAGTATTTAAAGAAGAAATTAATAACTCTTCTCATGCAAAGTATTATAAAATATCACGTTAGTGGAGTCAATATCTCCATTGAACACAGTTAAATGACTGAAGTTAAAATTGTGTATGAGGCAAAATTTTCATTTCTATTTTCCAATTAACTAAAACATTCTCAAGCCAAACTTTTCATCTTTTATATCATTCAAAGGCTCTATTTAGCAGAAAATAGACTCCAAAGAGAGTGGCTTTCCTTCTAATCATTACAGATAACCAATTCAAGAAGTTTTTATACCTCCTGTCTTCAAGTCTTTCCATTTCAACATTAAGATTTTATTATTAACAATAATAACAGCCCTTGCAAACGGTTGTTCCTCAGTTGGGAAAGATTTTTCATGTTGCAAATCTATTAAAATTTTACTGAGTAAATCTAGCCCCAATCTAGTCAAGTCAAATCAGTACAAATCTAGCCTTTTTTTAAGAATTCCAGCTCACAAACATCTTTTCCGCTTAGAAAAATTAGAGAACTTAAAATTTGTATCGCTCACTTTGGCACTTAATGCTATACTGCCTCAATTTTTTTTTCTTAACTAATTCTTACCCATTGAATTTTTTATCTTCTCAGTTAGATTATAAATACCCAGTAAGATTATAAACACCATATGACAAATGTCTCTGCTAATGATAAATGCTTAGTAAATATTAGAGGAAAGAAGGGAGAGAGAGAGAGACAAAAAGGGGAAAAGAAAAGAAAGGAAAAGAAAAAGAGAAAGAAAGAAAGGGAGGGAAACTGGAAAGGAAGGGAGAGGGAAAGAAGGGAGAGAGACAGGGAGAAAAAGTCCTTTCTATCACTTTTCCTATGTTATTCAGGAGTAAACTGTTTCCCTAACTCTTCTTTACAAGGAAAGCATTTTCAGCTGGCTCAGAGGTTCTGAAATTCATCAATTTCAATTCATCAATTCAGACTCCAATCCATTATGCCCAGATGTAATACAATTTGAGGGTTCTCTAGGTTTTCTCAGTAATTCTCAGCTCCACTTTAAGAGTGTAAATCCAGCTGCTAGGGAAGAATATTAGAATGTGGGAGAGGTTAACTTGAAAAGCATAATAAATTTAACGTAATTACATATTTAGAAAAAAACTTTATTTTCATATAACACAGAAAGCAAAGCTTCTACAGTCAGGGTAGACTTCTTAAACAGATCTGACCAATTATTTTCCCTTAAATATCATCCCATTTCCTGGAAGATGGATTTCCATTCTTAAATTGCATAGGCCATCGTTTCTACCTCTTTAATCCTTTTCTCTTCTTCCCTTTTCTTCTCTGTCTCTAATTCAGACTCTGATCTTGAACCAAACCAAGTTGTTTCCCTTTTTCAAACGCTCCATGCCATCTCTTCTTTCTGCTCTTTGCACGTACTTGTTAACCTCAACCCGGTTTCCAAGCCTCCTGGCCCCCAACATACATAAAGCGTGCGCACACATAAAGGCGGGCATTTGTTAGCTACTTCCTACGTCACTTTCTGCAAGAACTATTCCCAGGTGCACGCTGCTTCCAGGTCAGGTGTCAGGTCTGGGTTCCTCTGAGTATCTTCAGTTTCTCCCAAGCTGCTTCTCTCCCCATAGGTACCACACTCAAATGAGACTGCCTGCATGGCTACTACGTAAGCGCTGTGACAAGCTTTATTTCTCTCTTGCTCTCCTGGTATTCCTAGTACCCAGTACTGAGCCAGGCAGATATGTTTTTCAATAGATATTTGTTAAATTGAACTAAAACAAACTGACCTGGATCAGATTAAATAAATTTAAGTTAAATATATGGCTGGAGCTACCCAGAAAATTTTTGTTTTGATCAAAAGGGGATTTGATATTTTGTTTTGTTTTGCAAGACTGAGAAACACCTGCACTCAAATTTTTATAACTTCTCAATGTCTTTATTCTGTGAAGGAATTCATTTTATGTTCCACCTAGATCTTCTTGCTGCAAGAGTTAGTGTAAGACAGATGTCAAAAATTCCCATGGTTATGCAGTAGTTACACATCTGCTTTTTATAACTGACCTTTTTTCAATCTTAAGAAGACTTTCTTCTCTTAAATTATAGTCTCCTTTACTCCAAAAAAAACTTTTAAATTAATCTGTAATGTGTTCTGTATTTAATGTTGTAGGACATTTTACTATTCATAGCATTCCTTTATCAAAATTTCTTCTAATAAAGTTTTTCTTTTCCTTTCTGACAATTGAATTAATAAATAATCATTGGTAGAAAATTTGAAAGACAAAGAAATATAAGTAAGAAAATAGTGATCACACATATAATCCCAATATCCAGAGATGGCCCCTGATAACATTTTGTTGAATTTACTTTCCATTTCTTTTCTTTTTTTTTCAAATAATATTGTTGTTTAATTGTGAGTAAAATTATATAATATGGTATACATAAAATTTTAAAAGTAAATATTACTCAAGTCAAGTAGGTTATAGGAAAGTCAATGTGATGTTAAACCACCGAGATTTATTTTACATATTTTTGAACTACAAGAGTAAGAAAACAACTAAGTTTATTTATATATTTTTTCCATTTATTTTCTATGTGTGTACTTTTAAACAGTTAAGATTGATCTGGGCAAATAGATTATATCCTGCATTTTACAAATAATTTTATACCATAAGCATTGCCCCATGCCATTATACCATTATCTTTGTACACTTAATTTTAAATGACTATATAATACTATTATGTGAGTATATCCCAGTTTATTTCTCCATTTCCCTATTAGTGACCATTTAGGTTTCTCTACGCATTATAGTTGTTCCTGCTTTCAAGAAACAGAGGCTATAGAAACCCACGTGCCATTGTGTTTGGGTGGAATTTTTTCTTTTCCTTCCTTGTTCACGTAACTTGCCATATAGCAGTTGCTTCAGTACAATGATACTATTTAGAGAACTGTTCTATAAGTGCGTGAATAACATAACTGAGAATTTGGGGAAAGAATCATGTCTTCCTCTGCCTTATATGTTGCTGATAAATACAGTCATGACTCAGGGAATGATAATGAGTCATTTAATTTGTGTAAAGCATTTCCCCTCGGATTCTGTGAAATGGCAAGCTTAAAATTGCTGGCAGCTGAAGATGTTGTCGCTCTTTATATTTAAGGGAGTAGGAGCGCTTTCTGCACTGCCTGCCTGAAAATTGATCATTCCAGAAACATAAAAGGTATAATGACTGCATAGCAGTAACGTGGTGTGGCAATAATACCAATAACAATGTTAAACTGAATAGGTTTCAAAGTTCCAAAGGTGTATAGACATAAGGACAGGTTTTCCCACAACCTGGTGAATTATAGGAAAACCCATTAAAGTGTCTATACAATGAACTTTTCTAGATGGACATATTCTTGGCAAAAAGGTCAGAAACATGTCTGTTAAAAAACGTCATTTATGCCAACAATTTGCTTCTAGTATTGATGAGAGAGAAAAAGTCAAATAACTGGATTAAATGGCTTTTGCAATTTGACCTCCCGGAACAGGATGAAAAGAAACTCAAGTGCTCTAAATGCTCAATTATAAAGTGCTTCCACAATGAAACGCCCTTCCTCAGTCGTACATTCCCATTAAAAGATGAGACAAATAATTTCCATATTAAAGATATTTTTGTTATGATTTTCTATCCATTTTAGAGATATTGTATTTTCTCATCTACAAAAAGAATCCAAGAAAGAGTGAGAAGAACTCCAACGTCATTCATACAGTTAGATGAGAATTCAAGGACTCTATTTCTTTATTAGTGAAAGCAATGGAAATAATAGGAAAAACCTTGATGTTAGATGTAAGCCTGGGAATTTTGCACTTCCATGGCGTAGATGGAAGGTCTCATAGATGGGAGAAGAGAAAAAAAAGGAATCTTAATAGGAATGCAGGACAGAAGAAGAATCCTGGAGAAGTACTAACACCAGCACTCATCCAGATAGGAGGTGCCCCAGAGGATGGCTCCGCTGTGTCAGGGCTGGGGATTGTTGGAGGCTGAGTGCTGACTGCCATTTCCAGAGCAGATGGCCAAACAGGCAGGCGGGTTTCTGAGAGGACGCTCCTGGGCCTTTATCCACATTCTCCACCCGTACCTGAGTTGGCAGACGGCAGTACCAGCTGGCAAATGAAAAAGATGAAGTTTATGTGTTTTATTTACTCTCATAAATTATAGAGAGCAAAGTCCATCTTCTTGTATTTATAAAATTAATTCTCAACACTTGTATATATCACTTCACTCTGATATATTCACTTAACTATGATAATTCTATTTTTATTTAAGAATTTTTTAGAAGTTATATTTGCATATCATTTATATAGACTATCTAGGTTTTTGAATGACATAATGTTTTAGTTTGAGTATCTAAGAGAATGCAAACAAAATTTCCAAGAACAAAGAAATAAAATCTCATTTTTACCTAAATTCTCTATATTCACTAAAAAAATAGTTTGAACTGAAAATCAAAAAAATTTTAGAAATTCAAAGATAAATTGTTTCCTAACTACTAATAATTCTCAAATAAATGGATTGTTACCCATTTATTGCTCAAAGTATCATTATATAAAACAATACTTTTCCATACATTTAAAAATAGTTTTAAATATCTAATACTATTTCATACTTTGTGTGTGCATGTTACATGTAGATATGAATAGAAATGCTATTATATAAAATCATATAATTTTATTTTAATCAAATAACATTTATTGGCCTTTTTTTTTTTCTGAGGAAGATTCACCCTGAGCTAACATCCATGCCAGTCTTCCTCTATTTTTTTTTTTTTTTTTTTTTTTTTTTTTTTTGTGAGGAGATCAGCCCTGAGCTAACATCCGCCAATCCTCCTCTTTTTTTGCTGAGGAAGACGGCCCTGGGCTAACATCTGTGCCCATCTTCCTCCACTTTATATGGGACGCCGCCACAGCATGGCTTACCAAGCAGTGCGTCGGTGCGCGCCCGGGATCCGAACCAGCGAACCCCGGGCCGCCGCAGCAGAGCGCGCGCACTTAACCGCTTGCGCCACCGGGCCGGCCCCTTCCTCTATTTTTTATTATGTGGGCTGCCAGCACAGCATGACTGCTAACAGAGCAGTGTAGTTCTGTGCCCAGGAACTGAACCTGGGCTGCCACATCAGAGTGCACTGAACTTAACCACTAGGCCACTGGGGCTGGCCCTACTGGCCATTTTTTTTTGGTGAAGGACATTAGCCCTGAGCTGACATCTGTTGCCAATCCTTCTCTTTTTGCTGAGGAAAATTGGCACTGGGCTAACATCCGTGCCCATTGTCCTCCACTTTATATGTGAGACACCTGCCGCAGCATGGCTTGATTAGCAGTGCGTATGTCTGTGTCCGGGATTCGAACCCTCGAACCCTGGGCTGCCGAAGCAGAGCATGCAAACTTAACCACGACAACACCAGGCTGGCCCCCCTATTTGCCTTTTTTGAAGCATGCTGGTAGGAAGTGTGTCTAAGCAAAAATGCTCTCAAGTTGTTTACAGTTTGGTTGAGGAGTTAGAACATATATGAAGGACCCAACCAAAAGCTTCTTACAGAGAAGCAGAAGAGGGGAAAATTAATATAGAGTAAAATAACGTTTGTTTTAAATGATGAGGAAATAGTGGGGATAGCCGAATTAGCTGACTTATTTGTGATTAATAATGAATTTCCAAAAACTGTATCATGTCTATCCTTTCCTTAAGATAGGAGTTCAGAGTTTATGGTACCAAACTGCATAGCATCAATATTTAACTGTATTTTGAAATCCAAATAAGAACATTTTGAAGTGATTCCATATTGCCAACATAAACTATGCCATTTATGTACCTTGAAAATTCCTGTTATAAATAGGTGTATATTAAGCATCTGAGTCCAAAGAGGTAAGGTTTATCCCAGTGGTTCTCAATGGGGGTGATTTTACTCCTCCAGAGGACATGTGGTAACGAACATCTGGAGACATTTTTGTTTGTCTGGGGAGGGTGCATACACTGGCACTTAGTGGATAGAGGCTGGGGTGCGGCTGAACATCCCCCAATGCACAGGACAGCCGCTGACAGCAAAGAATCATCAGGCCCAAAATATCCATAGAGCTGAGACTGAGAAACTCTGATTTTTCCCCACATATATCTGCCGGACACTCCAAGGAAAGATTGGCCAAAAAATTCAGGGATGTCTGTAATACTAGAGATTAGATGGTTCTGCAATCACATCTACACTTTAGATGAAATTAAATCACTTTTTTAAAAGTTTCAAATCCCTCTTCAATTTAACCCCCTATTTGAATTAGTCTTCAAAAACTCTTTCAAAATATACATTTTACTCTGGGCAGGTGAATCTCCTTAGTGTCTCACAGATAGGGTAAGGTTGTATTTAATACCATCCTATTATTTCCATTATTCTTTTAACCTCCAACAATTTCTTTTCTCCTATACCTTTCCTCTCTATGTATTCAAATACTTTATACCCTCCGATAGTTCGGTAAAATGTTTTTTCTAAAAAAAATAACAGAAACCGCCCCCTGAACTTTTGTACACTTATTATGTCTGCCATATAATTCAGCATTTTTAATCATTGCCACTGTCTTTTGTCATTTTATGTCTTGCTTTTTATCTAGACTCTGTGCTCTTGTGGGTAAGGGCCAGGCATCATTCTTATACTATATGATTCTCTCAGCATTTTACACCAGCATATACAGTATACAGACCAGCATATACCGTACAACATATATACATGCCTATGTGTATACAGTATATACAGCATATACAACACAGCTTATATACATATACAGACCAGCATATACAGTAGAGCATATATACATACATATGTATACACAGTACATACAGCATATACAGCACAGCTTATATGCATATACAGACCAGCACATACAATAGAGCATATATACATGCAAATGTATATACAGTACATACAACATATACAGTACAGCATATATACATTACAGACCAGCATATACAGTAAACAGTCATTAAATTCTCATTATTTTATTCATTTATTCCTTTAGAGTGATAGGAAAACAAATGGGGAAGAAAGGTAAGGAAGGAAAGGAAAAAACCAAGAGAAGAACAGGCCTTGGAACAAGTTTAATAAATTTTTTTTCAGTGATCTTTGCTCATGTGAGTTACATCTCTCTTATAATTTAATCTAATTAACTTCCATTTTACCCTATCTCAACTTGTACTTATGGATGTTGAAATAACTTAATACTTCCTAAGAAATACCAATCGAGTAAGAAGCTATCATTTTCTAGATACTCACTGGAAAGAACAGACCCGATTCTAACAATGGAGACTGCCAGCTGTAGTGGGTCTCTGGAGACAGGCTACCTGGGTTTGAATCCTGGATCCCCCTCTTAATAACCGTGTGACATTGGGGAAGTGAGTTAACTTTTCTGACTCAGAATGTTTCATCTGTTATGCGGGAATATTATCAGTGCCCAGTTCAGATGGTTGTTATGATGACTGAATGAGATAATCGATGTGAAGGACTTAGAACAGTGCCAGGCAAAGAATGAGGGCTCAGAAAATGTTAGATAGCCTCATTAATAAAAACATGACTTAATCCTGTGATCCTTCAAGAACTTATCTGTTAACATGACCTTAGATCTAAGATCTTCAAATCATTTTAGCATTTCAAACATATATTATAATGTCCTTTAAATGAAGTTATTTTATTTCTCATTTACTCAAGAACTAACATTTTACAGTCCGTCGCGTCCGACGTTGGGCAGATTCACATCGTTTTCCAAGGTATTTTACATTTTTAAATCTATCTAATCTAAAAATCTAAAAGAAAGAATAAAAATGTTCTTAATCTCACGTACTATAAATCTGCTTTTGTGTGTTCGTAAACACTGGGTTCATGGTGAAATAAATTAGCGCTGTAAAGTACACATATGTCAACAATTACTGAGCGCAGTAATTTAAGGCCTGATTCACTAAACTTTCCTTTGGCCAATAGGCACTCTTGCCCAAGAAATGTGATTTAGGGGGCAAAAGGGACTGAAGCATAAATGTTGCACTGACTCCATCTTTCATATCCCAAAGTGCTGTAACTTTCAGAGTACTATTTCCTACACTTATGGCATACCCAATTAGCTCCCTCCCACCAACATTTATTTATGTCATCGTTTTCCCTGGATTAGTTCTGATTTATAAATAAGCATGCTTGTTGAAAGCAAAGTAGAAGTGTGATTTAACCCAAGGTAAGAAAAATGTGTAGGGTTAGTTTATCGAAACTTGTAATAGGCGTTGGTTGAAAAAAAATTCAGCTACACAACAAATGGCAAAGTGTTCAAGCTTTACCTGCTTGATTTAAAAGGGTAATTAATTCAGAATCCATTCTCCTGTTTTTAAACGTAAAACTTTAATTGACAAATACTGACTTCCAGCGGTGTAACACAAAATTTCTCAGCGTTGCCGGACTATCCGACTTCCTAATGTTACACCTGGATTATTTTTTTTTTAATTTATGGAAACCATTTTAAAAGTATGACTCGAAGAGAAAGCATTTATGTGTTAGAGACAAATAGCACATGTGCATTTCTGCATGTTATAAAAGGCAGGAGAGAACACCACTATATCATTCCAGGCTAACGGACGCTTGAAATAAGCAATAGGCTAGTCTAAGTCAGCAACTTAGATAAGAGATTCTTTATAGGCACCCTCCTCCCTTCACCACAAATTCAACAAGCAAATAAACATGCAAAACAACAACAAATGCCCAGAAAATAAAATGGTTGAAATGTGTGAATTTATTGTTATAGTTCTTTATTACCAAGAGAACTGGAAAGTCTAGCTTAGTCCTCTAACCAGACCAGCAAATATATGTTAGTTAATATCTGTTATTAATAATATAAATGATTGCAGTGGCCTCTTTAATTGCATTCTTTCCCCTTTCCTTAGTCTATGCAGTATATTTTCCTTGGAAACGCTGATTTAATTTCATTCTCTCTTTCGCTCTAAACACTCATGGCTTGTTGTCTGTGTGATCTTGAAAAAGTTACCTTTCCTGATTCGCAGTTTCCTCATCACAAAATCTCTTATAAGGGTTTAATGTATGTGAACCTAATAGAAGGGAAGTAAATGTGAGCTTAATATGAATCCGACGTGTTTCTGTTTTTAGGAGAAGCATATTACCCTGGCTCATCAGAAATTCAACTAGGCAGAAATCCAATAGAATTTGAATACAATGTATTGAGTTGTATTATAATGACCTCTGATAGATCTCCTTTTCCCCAGTTTCTCCAACACCAATGATCTTCACACTATTTGCAGATTAATTTTCATAAACAATGTCACTAAGAACGTCACTACTTTATATAAAAACCTTCTATGGCTTTCAATTGCTTAAGAAATGAGGACAAACTGTTACCAATTCAGGTCCATTTTTGATATAACCCAACCCCACCTTCTACCTCCTCTCCAGAGCATCCGTTACTTAGAGCCAAACTGGATCACAGGCTGCCCTCAAGTATTCTCAGTGTTTCCTGCCTTTACTTATGTTCCTCCTTCTCTGCCACTGGGACTTGTTGAAATTCTACTGAAGCAATTTCTCAATAACTGTTTGATGAATTGAATGAAAATTAATGAATTAACTATAATATGCTAAGTCTATAAAATAATCTGTTGTATTCCCTAAAGAATTACAATCAATTGACTCTAAGTTAAAATAAAAATCAGTTTAGTGTAAAAAAATAGTTCAGAGTTTACTTTTGGGGGGATTGGCTGAACATTTAACTTTTCAGCCAGTTGAGCCTATGTCAAAAAGACATGCCAAGTTGCTAAGGTGTCACTTCACACGTTTTTAGAATTGCTTCGGAGTCCATTTACTGCTATTAATAAAATATAAAATATGGAAGTGTGTAGGACATTTTCATTAAGACTTGGGGCACTGGAGGTAGACAACACACACATATCTTGTGAGCAAACCAATAATTTTATTGAAGCCACTTGAAAATACACGCCTTCTTTCTCAAATTTGATGCTAAAATGAATAAAATAAATGAACAAGAAAACAATATATATATATTTAATATCCAAAATGAGATTGAGAAGGCAAGAAGTCTGGTGTGAGGGTCACATCTGACTGGAAGCGCTGATGTCCTCTGATACGATTTGTCCGTAGAGACCACAAATTGAAAATTGAGTTTAAACTGAAAATTAATCTAAAGATACCACTCATATAATTCACAGACAGGAATTCCGACATGTTCAAAGAACACTGCATAGTTTGATCAAAGAACACTGCATAGTTTGATCAAAGAACAAGATAGTTTGATCACATTTAATAGCGATTATTTAGATTAAGTCAACCCAACTCTCTTTTATAAGGCCTAACTTGCTCCTTGGCAAGTCTACTACATATGTAAGTTCTGGCTATGTTTGTTGAAAGAACAACAAGTGAGTGCACCAATGGCCGCTTAGCATTCTGTGCAGTAGTAATTTAATTATCTTACTCTTACATATTGCTCAAGATTGTTTATAACGGAATCCAAAGATCTGTATCTCCTATTTTTTTTTTTACAAAGACTGGATTTATTAATCCATCCCCTACCAAGTATCAGACATAACGCTAAGCACTGGGACTAAAAATGAATAATAAAGCAAAGTCCTTGCTAAAGGAGCTTACAGTCAAGTGAAAAAGAAAAAGTAAAGTTTAAGATTGATAGGGGAGTGTCTGAGGAAGTCATCAATCAAGAGAGATGTTCTGTTGAGGTTTAGAAGATACAGATAGAGGAGTGTTCTTTGAGGAAATTATGATGACTCTGGGCCACTGAAGCATTTCAACCAAGATCTCTAAATGCTAACATTACTTTTATCTGCAATTTTTGTTTTTTTCTTAAATTGTCCTTATTCCCAATTCCCATTCTGGTTACTCATCTACACAGAAAAGCATCAGGTCTGAATTTCAAAAGCATCATCTCCTCCATCTTAACATACCAACAAAACTGTTGATCTGAGATTGTTTTAAGTGGGACCTTAAAATTTTGTGCTTATTTTCATATTGAGGATTATCTTTCTTCAGAAATGTTCCTAATAAAAAAAAATATTCCAGTTTGGAAGGAATTGTTACTTCCGAGGGGCTTAAGGGGATAAAGAGACGGGAAACCTCTCTTCTTATTTTACCTACTTTGGTATTTTTATAATGATTATATAAACTTTTGTGATTAAAAATAAATTAGAAAGTGGACATAACACAAAAAAGAGTGAACATTTATTGGTTTGAGACCACACTCAGAAAACTAAACTAAAACACTGCCACTAACTCCTCTTATTTCAAAGCAGAATGGCCGTGGTGCTTTGGCAAATATGGAGAAATGAAATATGAACTTAGAGTCAAACAACAGATAGTATGGAAGAAATGGTTGAGTATGGTCTACACAACCAATTAATAAAACGCCCACTCAGATAACTGAGTGGTTGACTAAATTTAATTATGTTTTCTCATTGTTTGAATATACATACACACTTTATAAGTTTATACTTAAATACTTAAAGACTTATGGGGAAAAGAAGACGTATAATGGTAACTGTGTGTCCGTTATCCATTTTCTTCAGACTCACAGCATTAAGTCATTGTACGTAAATGCATAATATGGTCCTTCCTCTTTCATAATATAGAATAGATCTATAGAAATTTAATGTTGATAGTTCTTTGTAAATCATATTATCTAAATCTGGTGCAATTAAAAATATTTTAAATAGATTACTGAAAAATAAAACAGATTATCCACAATGTAATTATTATTATTCAGAAGAGAAAAAACTAACGTGGTGCAAGTCCCACGTTTTCTTTAGCCTCTCAAAACTTGCTCCTCAGTCTATAGTAGAACTCGCTTTAACATTCAAGTTGGAAGTCAAGGTGCAGGAATGTGGGAGATGCCATTAGGAGTTGCCTCCCTCCCGATTTGGCTCCATGCTTGTTTTTCAAACAAAAGCTGCCTCTCTAAAATTGCTCCACAAGTAATTAAACATTTATTGAGCAGCTACAACCATGTAAGGCACTCTGTTGGGTAGTTGGGAATATAAGTACAAATAATCGTTACCTAGGAACTCACAGATGCTGTACTTACCAGTTTATCTCAGAACTGAATCTTCTAATCTTTCTTTCTTTGGGGATTCTTCTATAGATGTGTCCTTTAAAATGAATCAACTATCACATTTCTTGCCCTTTGACTTCAACATTCTTCCTATCCTCTACATGTTTTTTCCCCCAGTTCTCTGACTATGAACTAACTTTCCTCCTTCAAAATTTTGTCTTGAAGGTGTACTTTTATTTTGAGGTACCTCATCTTTTTGCTTTGTTCTTTTTTAAAGCACTTTAAAGTAAAGTATTTATGCATATAATGTAACAGAGAAAAGTACATATTTCCTAGGTGAACAGCTTGATGAATTTGTAAAAAGTAAAGATGCCAGAGAAATCACCCACAAAGGAAACAGACACTAACAGCATTACCTACCCAAAGATAACCACTCTATTGATTTCTGTCACTTCAGATTAGTTTTGTTTCCAACTTTATAGAATTGGAATCATATAACATGTACCTTTTGTTTCTAGTTTCTTTTGCTTAAAATTGTTTATGATATTCATCCAAATTGCTTTGTGTAATGCTGGCTCATTCATATTTACTGCTATATAGTATTCCATTGTATGAATATTTCGTAATTTATTTATCTATTCTGTTGTTGATAGCTATTTAGATATCCTCTTTTGTCTATAAATGAATAATGTTGCTATGATAAATTTTTATTTTTGGTACATATGCATACATAATTCTACTGGCAATATACCTAGGAATAGAATTGCTGGGTCAGAGTATTTGTGTATGGGCTTTAGAGATATTGTTAAATTGATTGTATCAATTTACATTCTGCCAGCAGTGTATGAGAATTCCAGTTGCTCTATAGTTTTGCCAGGACTTAGTATTGTCAATTAAAAAAAAGAAAACATTTTTATGTCAGTTTACTGGTATTCCATTGTGGTTTTACTTTTCATTTCCGTGATTACCAGTAATGTTGAGCACTTATCCATATGTTTATTGGCCATTTGAACACCCATTTTTATTAAGTGCTCATTCAAGTCATTTGCCCAAAGCGGGTGGAAGTGAGGTGCTTCTGTAGTGTATTTATTGATTTGAGGAATTCTTTACGTATTCTAGATTCAGAGCCTTTATCAAATATATGTATTACAAATATTTTGTCCCACTCTGTGATTTGTCTTTACTCTCTTAATGGTGTCTTTGCGTGAAAAGAAGCTCTTGATTTTTTAAGGAAACCTAATAATTGATCTTTCCTTTATAATTAAAGTTTTCTGTCCTATTTGCTATCCATAAAGTGATGAAGTTATTCTCCTATTTAAACTTTTAGAGGCTTTCTTCTTTTGGATTTCAAATTTAGGTCTACAATCCACTTGGAATTTGTGTGTGTGTGTTTTGTGTGTGTGTATGTGGTGTGAAGTAAGAATCACAATTTTTTTTTCATTTGCTATCAAAAGCATCATTTATTGAAAAGTTCATCCTTCCCTTGTGGCTCTATAGAAGCATGTTTGTCATATATCATTCAACAGTATATATGTCAGTCTATTTCTGGACTCCATTCTCTTCCATAGATCTAATTGCTTATCTTGGCACCAATTCCATATTGTCTTAATTTCTAAGTTTAGAGTAAGTCTTAATATCTGGTAGAATAAGTCTTAATATCTGCTATTATTTTTCCTTCAAGATAATCTTAGCTTTTGTTTTTTTGTGAGGAAGATCCGCCCTGAGCTAACATCCAATGCCAATCCTCCCCTTTTTTTGCTGAGGAAGATTGGCCCTGAGCTAACACCCGTGCCCATCTTCCTCCACTTTATATGGGACGCCGCCACAGCACCGCTTGACAAGTGGTGCATTGGTGGGCACCCGGGATCCGAACCTGCGAACCCCAGGCCGCCAAAGTGGAGTGCGTGCACTTAACTGCTTGTGCCGCCTGGCCAGCCCCAGATAATCTTAGCTTTTACAGTCCTCACATTTATATATAAGTTTTAGACTCATCTTGTCAATTTTTACTAAAATAACCAGTTGAAAATATGAGTGAGATTTCATTTAATCTATAGATCTTGTCTGTAGATTACTGAGTATAGATGATGTCTGTGGATTATTTTGCATTTTCTAAATACACAATTATCTTAACTGCATATAGTGATAGTTTCATATCTTCCTTTTCATCACTACATATGTTATTTATTTTTCCTATCTTATTGCACTGGCTAGGGCTTCCAGGACACAGCTGAATAGAAATCATGATATCAGTCTCCTTCGCTTGTGTCCCAAATGCTGGGGGAATATTTTTGCTCTTTTGTCATTAAATATGAAGTCTGCCACATACTATATAATATAATTTAATAGATTAAGGTCATTTATTTTATTCCTAAATTGCTTAGACTTTTTATGATGAATAGGTGTTGAGTTTTATCAAATGATTTTTCTGCATCTATTGAGTTGCTCATATATTTTTTCTCTTATATTTTGTTAATGCATTGAATTAAATTGATTAATTTTGAATATAAAATCATCCTTGGATTTATGGAATAAATTTCACTTTATCATTTCTTTATATCCTTTTTTATATATTGCTTAGTACAATATGTTAATATTTTTATAATTTGCATTTATATTCATGAGAATGATTAACCTAAAATTTTCCCTTCTTTTAGTATTCTTTTTACATATTGGTATCAAGTTTGGCCAGACTCATAAAACTCGTTGGGAAGTGTTTATCTTTTTCTTTTATCTAGGAAAGTTTGTTTATATTTTATTTCATCCTTGTATGTTCTCTGAAAAATATGGTTACATTGATGTTATATTTTCAGTACATGCCTGCAGGAATTCACCTGGGAACCCAACTATGCCTGGAGTTTTCTCTATGATAAATTCTTAGTTTTTGTGATAATATTGCACTATTTGGATTTTCTATTTTTGTGTGTGTTACTTATGCATAGGTGTTATTTTTTCTAGGATTTTTTTTTTATTTCACTTAAATTTTTAAAGTTATTTGCCTAAACCTGTTCCTTGACCTGTTATTCTCTAGAGGATCTATAGTGATGTCCACTATTTTATTCCTGACACTAGTAATTTGTATGGAGGGAGTGGAGGTGGTAGAGGTTTAATCTGTTCTATTAGGAGTTTATCAGGATTATTAGCCTCTTTGAAGAACACATATTTGGCTTGGTTGATTTTCAGTATTATGTGTATTTTCTATTTAATTATTTTCTGCTCATTTTTATTGTCTTCTGATTTCTAATTTCTTTAGGATTAATGTGATTTTTATGCACCTAAACTCTTCATATACATATCCTTTTATGATTGATGTTCAGCCTTTCTTATTTTTTAGAATTTGATTTAAGGCTTATACATCTCTATCTAAGCCCCACTTTATCTGCATGACCTAATATTCTATATGTGATATTTTCCTTATTATTCAGCCCAAAATATTTTATAAAATTGATTGAACTTTCTTCTTTGTCTCATAGGTATTCCATAATTGTGTCACTTACTTTCTCAATATTTGGGCATTTTTGGGCTATCTTTTGATTATTATTTCTAGCTTAACTCCTCTGTAGTCAGAGAAGGTACTTTGCAGGAATTGTAATCATTTGAAATTTGCTGAGATTTGCTTTATCATCCAGGATGTCAGTTTTGGTTACTGTTCTATGTACTTTAAAAAGGTGAATATATATTTACTACTTTTAATGCCCTTTATTTCATTTTCTGAATATCTGTGCCCCCATCTCTGATCATTTTCCTTCTATCTGAAGAACTCCCATTAGTAGTTCTTTTAGTGTGGGTCTATTGGTAACATTTCAGTTTTTGTTTTTTCTCAAAAATCTTTATTTCACTTTATTTTTTGAGACCTGTTTTCTCTGGATTTAAAGTCATAGGTAGGCAGATTTCTTCTTTTTCTTTCAGCACCTTAAAAACATCATTCTGTTATCTTCTGGCTTCCATTATTTCTGTTGAGAAACCAATTGTCAATGTTGTAATCATTTGAAACTAATGTGTTTTTTTATCCGTCAACCTGTAAATTTTGTTTTAGATTTTCGCGTCCAGCAGTTTGCTATACATGCCTAAGCATAGTGTTCTTTGTATATTTCCTGCCTTGTGACTGCAGAACTTCTTGAATATGTGACTTCATAATTTCATCAGTCCTAGAAAGCTCTGCTGCATTCTCTTATTTTCTTTTTCTTTCTCTTTCTGGGACTTCAATTATGTGTACATTATAATTTTTCACCTGGCCTCACATATCTTTTATGCTCTTTTGTATATTTTTTTTATCATTTTTTCTCTCTAGCTTCATTCTGTACAATTTCAGCTGAACTATCTTTCTGTTTACTAAGCCTCTCTTCTGGTCCATCTGATTTACTCTTACACTCATACATTGAACTCTTGATTTTAGATATTATTTTATTTCAAATATCTAGAATTTCTTTTTATGCTTTTTTTTTCTTTTGTAAAGATTCCAAGCCTCTGATAAGATTTTCTATTTTGGTGCTTATTTTCCTAAGCATATTAATCATAATTATTTTAAATTTCTACCTGATAACTTCAAATATCTGGATTATAAGTCATTCTAGTTTTTTATTCACTCCATTTTGGGTCACTTCATCCTATGTCAATAAATGGGTTGTTTTCATTTTTTCATAATGACAATCAACAAACATTTTGGTAAATGTCTTCTTGTGCTCATGTGTAGTAATTTAGAATGAGTATAAATACAGTAGAATTGATGGGTAAATATATCAGGCACACCATAGCTTTTCTAGAAACTGAAAAGTTATTTTCCAAAGGGACTACATCAATTTACAGTCCCAGCAAGCATATAATATTTTCCATTTTTCCATAATCTCAGCCACATTTCCATAATCTCAGCCACATTTGCTATTGCCAGACTTTTAAATTTTCTAATCTGATATTTGTGATATATTTTTATTATGATTTTCCACCAAATCATGTTACGTTATTAATAATTGTTATGTTCCTCAAGATTATGTTTCTGTTTCTAAACTGTGCAGATAAGGTCATCCTGGCTAACATGTAACTAAATGGGTAACAATCATTTAAACTAATACATTTTTATGTCATTTGTTTGTGGTTGTATAAATTTTATTAAATTTGCTCCATTTGTTTTTAAGTTGTATTTTTTTCCCCAGTTCACTAAAATGAATCAATGGCTCAAAAATGGTTTATTGGAGGGTAAAATGACACCAAAAAGTCATAACAAAAATACTATTCAAAGTTTTAACATTAAAAATACAAATAGAGAATAGATACATAGTATGAATACAGAACATGACTCAGTATGTGATGGAGTAAGTACATCCAAAATGTAAGGCTTTATATGAGTGGACAAAAAGGAGAAAAAGTATTAATAGGCATCATAACCGTCTGAGTGTTGGGTTTTATAGGATTGTTGTTCCATTTTCCCCCTTCTTCCATTGCCTTGTCTGATAAGAAAATGGCACTGGGATTTTGAATGGTGACGCAAATAGATAGATTGTCAACAATTTGACTTTTATCTCGTATTCTTTATTCTATTTTCACTCTTTCCTACTAGGTCCTAAGGTGGCAATGCTATGTTGGTACTTGGCTTTTATCAATATTATATAGATGCAATTACCACTAAGATTGTGAATCAAAGAGAAAGCAATGGTTTTAAATCTACTGTTTGTTTCTTGAGTAATTACGCCCCACGAATTATCTAGTCTAACCTACAAAATGATTCAATTATTTTGATGCAAGTAAAAAAAAATTACTTCATATATTTCTTTCTATATGCACATTTCCAAGTTTACTTATGTAGAAAGCAATGATTTATTATGAAACTATTTCACCTGAATTTACTCCATGGACTCTAACTGAACATAAAATGAAAAAAGAGTTATGCAATGTAACTTATTTAAGATTATTTTAGATGATTTGCCTTATATCGCACAAATTCCTGTAACAAGTACATAGTCATTTTCCCCTCCTTCCGAGCCAGTCAGTGCTCAGTAATGTCTAAAGATTCCTCTGGAGTATTTACTATTTGCATGCTGAAATCCACTTCTTATTTTCATGCTGCCTGATATCACTCGATGTGTTGCTTGGCCTTCTTTTCAAGTGTTTTGTGTTGGGCAAGAAGCCAGTGGTATTAGTGCTTGGAAACCAGGTAGCTGTCAGAAGGACTGTGGCAGCATGTCTAATTTTGCTATATTAAACCTGTCACAAAATGTTAAGTAAGAGATTATAGGAAGTATGCATAGAGCACATGGTTCTAACTTAATAAACTTGCAGCGTTGGGAACAAGCTAAAACCCCGCTCTTTTATCTTCTTTTCCATTTGGTTTCACCAATCTCTTTAAACCACTGCTAGAAGAATGGGTGAAACTATAAAAATTTTTCATGACCACAAGAAAGCTCTCTCTCAAGTAAATGCTATATGAACAGTTAGTCAGAAATACTTGAGAAGTTAATTAGGATTTTCTTTTCAATCCACACAAATATCTATTTCATATGCCATAAAAGTATGATGAATCCTTATAATTGCTGATGTCTAAATATATTTTTAATTTCCTAGAAATCAGATTCTTTGTGTAGCTGGCAGTTTCTGTTTTAGAAACCAAAAGACATCCCAATAATTTTTTTTTTTTAGGACAAAAACTCTTGAGCTTAGAACTCAAGAGTTCTTTGCTGATTTTCTTTTTTCGTAATGAACACGGGTTGATCTAAGTCTTGTGGTGCTTGAAGTGTATACAATTTGGAGGGGACTGTTTAAGAAATAGAAAACTTACTAGTTCAAAACTAGATACAAGAGTGAATGTGTAATTAGAGTATAAAAGAAATCACAAGTTATAAATTATAAAAAGCTGGCAATACTACAAAAATTGTAAAAACAACAATATTTTTATGAAATAGCAATCTCATACATCCTTGGTCATACACTTTGGTACCTACTATGCAACAGGCTCTATATTGTGGCCTTGGAATGGCTAAGGCTTACCTTGTTTTCTCCAGTCTTCTCGGAGGTCCTTTTGACTTTTGAGAGTGTAGCACATAATAGGCACTAAGAAATATTTGTGGAATAAAGATGGTCTAAAAAATGAATTAAAATAAAAAGATGACTCTTTCTGCCATCCTACCTTATAAATTCATGGATTCATCAAGACCACAAAGAGTAAGCAAAACAACCAAAGCATTGCGAATTGGATTTTTACATGACATTTTGTATGATATGGAGAAGAATTTTTCTGCACTGGGAAGACAAAACCTAATGAAGAGATATTATTGAAGCCATTTAAATTAACTTAGCCTCTGAAGAAAAAATGACGCAAAAAGGAAAATGATTGCATGACCCCCTTTTCAATAAATGCATTTGTGTTTTAAAAATACAAGTGGGGCCAGAGCCTCCATCCTCCACGTGGTAAATCCTAAAAGCAAATGTCAGATACAGCAATTAGGAGCCACAACATAGGCTTAATCCAGAAGGCAGATATCGAAACAGAATATTCAAGTGTGGAAAACTAAGTTAAAATGTGGTCAGGTCAGCTGGAATGCAAGTAGGGGAAGTTCACATAGGCTGCCTGATAGGCAATGGGGAGAAGATCCAAGACAGAAATGGACCAAGGTCAGGTTTAGTTGAAATGAAAGAGGCAAAGGAAGCACGTGAGGCATAGAAAGGGACGTGTAACCATCTAATCCTAAAAGCAAAGACGTCTGAGCTGGCAGACATGTACCTTTTAACAAGCTGACGTCTTCTGGAATGGTTTTACAGGAACTGGGAGTCAGAAAACTCCAGTCTCAGCATTGTAGACGTTGCACAACCTCTTGTCCAGCAATACTGTCAGGCAGTGCTTCCTCTTTGAGGTAACAAGTCTTCCAAAGTGACTTGAATGTTCCCAGTATTGCAGTCCGTTAATGTTTAAGTCATTCCCCTTCATCTTCCCCTCCCCAAGCTAAGGCACAGGTCTCTCTCAACGTTTCCTCTCTTTTTAAAGTGATCGACTGTTCCAGATTGCCCCGACTGCAAGGGTTCCTCAGATGCAAGACTTTCAGTTTTAAAAATAGGACAGTTCCAGTCAAACCAAGACGAATTGATCACCCTTATTCGGGACCAAATAATCTTGCAACGCAGCTCTAATTTCACAACAGAGCATTCATAGGAGGTAACTCATGCTCTGAACACTAGACTTCCAATCCAGTTCACCTTTCATTGCAGTTTGTTCTTATTCTGATTATAAAGTCCCTTTCTTAGAAGATATTAATGTAATAAATGTATTGGAATTTATTTTCACGTTTACATTTGCAATGTATGTACAAAGTCCTAGGCTGATGACAAAAATATATTCTTTTATGAAAGAAAGATTTAGGATGCTAATACCGAGATTTTTGTTTCTATTTCACAATTGCACTCTATGTTTGTTCGTGTGTGTGTGTTTAAATTACAGTGCTCTGACTGGGGCAGGATGAAATTTATCACTAGATACTCAGACACCATGGAACAAAAATTCTCATTCTGATAACTACTCAATTTTCTTGGAGTGGCACTGCCATGAAAATTGAGCCATTGAGCTACTGAGAAAAAACATTTTCTGAGTGCTAAAGCAAAGTACATCTTATGAAACCCATAAATTAACATTTGGAATAAGATTAATGCATCATAATCTCACTCCATTTTACAAATTCAGTCCTCTATTTCACACTCCGACAAATTGAAATAATGAAGAATCTTAAAAAGCCCATCTCACCTTAGAAATGCTGAGCCTGTGGTGTTGATTATTTTATACCAGCACACATGACTATATGTGTGTGATACAGGGTGGGAGGATTGGGAGACGTATGGATGCCAACTTGGTCTTCTCAAGGGGTAAGAAGCAAATTATGTATTTTGAATCTACTTGAATGTCTGCAAATGATGGGGCTCAGCATTTTGGGGATCTTAGCATTTCAAATGTGAACACTTTGTATTGAGATTTCATTGAGTAGTCCTCTTATATTTCTTTGTCAATCATGTTTAGGATTGGGAAAAAATGCAACCCTGCACAGTGAAAGCTGCCGAAGTATTTCAGAGAGAATATGAGTTGTAAAGTAATGAAATATTGATTGTGATAATCCACAGCCCAGTAAATAATGTATAGGAGCTATGGAGATGAAGGAATATATTCATCATTGTGTTGACTCCCAGGTTCTCAGCATGATATATAGAGAGGAACACTGGATTCGGCAATGGTAGACCTGACTGCTAGTCCGTTAATAGTTTGCAGACTTACTACAGTTGAGACATTGTACTAAATGCTTTCATATGAATTATTTTATTTAATTCCTACAACAACTCTATGAGAAAGTATTGCCCCATTTACAGAGGAGGACACTGAGAGTTAAAGAGTTTAAACAACTTACCCGAATTTACAGAGTGGCCAAACCAGAATTCAATCTCAGGCCACACAGTCCATCAGATTTCTTTCTCTGTAAGTGGACTTCTTAATACATAATGTGGGGCTACATATTAGCTAGCCTACCCTTCTCATGTTATGTAAGGATGAGATTTGCTAACACTACCAGTTTGATAGAAGTAATTTTAAATGCTGTAGAATTAATAGAAGCATTAAAAGGCATTACAATGATTGATTGGGAAACAGTATAGTTTTTATCAAGATGAGTGAAAAAAGCAGAAAAAAAAGTATATTTATACTGTGATTAACATTAAGTTAAATAACTTATTTATATGAATGGAAACCGAAATGTAAAATACTAACATTATAACAGTGTCACTTTAGAGTGGTAGAATTATGAATACTTTTTCTAAATTTTCTATAATGTGATAATATTGTTTAATGATAAAAATTCAGTAAATTTGCAAAATTAAAAAAATAATTTGGAATAAAAGAACACTGAGGGAGAAAACCCAGCATTAGGAATATATTAGACATGTAAAATGTGATTATTATTACAAGCAGAGTCTTATTAGAAATTAAATCTATTATAGAGTCCTTAATTTCCAAAATGAAGTCTATTTCAAGTGTTAGGTGAACTTAAAAAGTATGTGTTTTAGTCCACAGATTTTAAAAAATATTATCATTAGCCCCTTTCAGTCTTACCAGTAATGAATAATAAAGGATGTGAACCATTCATGCAAAAAGAAGTAGGTCCTTTGTGAATATTAATGATTGACTGACCATGTGAAACATATACCTTTTTTTCTAAAACATGCGCCTACTGCCTGTTTTCTCATAACCTTGGTGAGATCCTAGACCAATTAACGTATCTGTGTGAGATTATCATTTGCTCACTGAAGAAATTTTATTCAATCAGGTGTGTTTAATATTTCGTCTTTTCCCACAGACGCTCCTAAACGGGAGTCATAGGAGACTCTTCGTTAACATCTACAATCCAGCTTGATGAACATTTCACAGGAAGAATCCTCTGGCATTTTGTTAACTATGACTTAATAGGCTAATATCATTCTCTAATAACAGGTTTGCCATAAAAATAAAACCCTGGTGAAATGTTTTGAATTTTAAGTAGATGTGTTAAACTAGGTTAACAGTCAAATTATGATGATCACGTACAAAAGAGACAGGTTGGACAACAAATATGAGGTGAGATTATAGAGTAATAGACATTTTAAAACTCCACCAATCTATGTCATCTTTCAATAATATAATTAACAACCACTAGCCTTTTGAGGTAAGAATTATTATCCTCATTTAAAGATGAGGAAACGTACACTCATTAAGGTCAAACAACCCTGGTATGTCCAGCTTTGATGTTAGTGCTTTTACCTGCAGTTCAATACCACTTCTGAAGCAGTCACCTTGGGAAGCTGGTGAAATTATGCTGCCATCACTCAAGCTATTGCTTTATTGAAGTTGTTTTCAGAGAACCTTAAGAGGAATATCAAAAACTAAATCCTGTTGCTATATAGGCTCACTTCTTTATTTTTGCCAGCTTTTCTCAAACTTTCGGCTAGGAAATCTAGTTTACCCATGAAGAATAAAGATCTCACTTCAACGGGTAAGAATCTACTCTAAAGTCTGATCCAAAAGATAATGTTAAATATTTTGAATAATGTCAACAGTGTTAAAGTCGATGTACAGTCTCAAAAGTTGGAAACTTTGATGGCAACATATACACTTGGAAGCTTATGTTTCATTTGTAAAGTAGATAAACGGTTGGCATAAATGCTTGTGAAAGTTCCAGAAACTTGAGGTGATAGTTGATGAACTTCTTTTGAATAAAAAGATATTAAGATTCCCTTAGATGGCATATATATTGAAATTAGTTCTTGTTTGAAATTCTTTATGGAATAAATTAATAATTGATTCATATTTAAACTAAACATGCAATTCAGTAATATTGCCGTTAATATTCATCCTTTGGATCATTCCACTATAGATCCATTTCTCTGTATTATTGCCCTCTTCACATTTCTCTATCTTATCTCCAAAGATTTTATGAGATACTTAGGAAAATACCTACCTGAGATCCTGATGAATTCTCTTTTCAGAATATTTCTGATACATCCCTGTGTAAAAATTAGTTTACAAACCAAAGTTCTAGGAGTGCTTAGGAAAGGAAATGAACAATATTAACTGAAGTTGTTTTGAATGAATTTCTGAAGAACTTGGGTCTTAAATTGCACTTGGAGGATTTGAAGGACTGAAAAATGTATGGATTACTGATAGACGAGTTAACACATATTATAACTGCAGTCTATCCACAGTACCATGTATATAAAGCTGTGTGAATTTATAGAGATTTGTCTTTAATTTCTTCAATATATTGCTATCCTCCAACTTCTGAACAAAAAAAATAAAACTAATATTTAATCTAATACAATCTTCAAGGCCCAACTTAAAGGAACTCCAATTGTCATTCCTTCCTCTAAATGCCTGATGAAACGTATTGTTTAAAGTTCTCATTTTGGCATTTTATTAAACATCATCTTTATAATGTCACTAGCTCTTTTACTACATTTTTCAGCTCCCCAACATAGATTGTAAACTTCTAGAGAAAGTTGACCATATCACGTACTTTTTGGGTTCCTTACACAGCAGCTAACACAACAATAGGCTCTCAATAAATACTGGCTGAATAAATGAGAATAGTCAACATGGTTGTTTTCTGACTATATCAAGGGTTTTGGTATGTTTATTTAAATGTAGGTGGGTGTATGTGTGTGTGTTGAAATTTATATTTTCCCAGTGTCGATTTTAAAAAACAATTTAGATGCAGAAAACAAACACAAAAGCTTGACTAATATGATACAACATGTGTAACAACTTATAAACCATCAGTTTTATATATGCAATGCTAAATATAATTAAATTAATTCCAACATTACTATATTCTCTGCACTTTTGGTATAAGTTGGGTTTTTGTGCTTCTCTATGTTTATCCTATCCCTGTAATAAGGTATAAAGTTATTGAGAACAAAAGTTGGTTTTCATTATATAGATAGTTTTTCAAAACACACAATAAAGTTTTCTACTTTCAAAGTGCGCTGAAAGTATTTGACTAGCTGCTGTGATCATGAAGTTTAAACAGAAAAGGAACCTCTGCTCCCTTCACCAGTGACAAAATCAACCTGGAATCCAGCCATGCTCTGCTTCCTAAGATAGAGTTGCTGATTTCTCAGTTTGTTTATTTTCAGTCTATCTATGCAGTATCATTCTACAAAGGAGTCACTGCAGGTCAGTGTTCCCCCTTTCTCCCTAAATTACATCTTCAGTTCTTTAATGGAAATATCAGCAGGAGGAACGCCTAGGACTCCTGAGAATTATCCCCCACCCTCGTAGTGAACTGAGGAAGCAATGCCATCCTACACCTGGAGTAAAACTTTTTCTGAGACATCAAGGTGTGTCAAAGTTCAGAACATCCTGGATTGGGTGTCAATCGACCTGATTCTATTCCTGGCTTTGCTCTGAATTAGTGTGTAACCTTGGATAAGTCACTTTGCCTCCCTAGTTTTAGTTTAATTTTCTGTAATGTGGGGAAGTTGGATTGGATCGCCTTTAAGGTCCCTTACAGGTCTACAACCTTCTGAAGCTGGATCACAAGTGAAATTGCTCCTTGAGGCAACGAAGACAGACTCTAATAATAAAATCTTCAATATGCTTGAAAAATCAATGTTGCTTTCCCTTTTTGAATGGCATAAGACCTACACCCCCACTCTTTGTTTTTCACATATCCCTCTTTTTTTTTTTTTTTTGGTGAGGAAGATTAGCCCTAAGCTAACAGCTGTGCCCATCTTCCTCTATTTTATATGTGGGATGCCTCCATAGCATGGCTTGATGAGCAGTGCATAGGTCCTCACCTGGGATCTGAACCTGCGAACCCCAGGCTGCCAATGAGGAGCACTCAGACTTAACCACTATGTGGGCAGACCCCTACATATCCCTTTTTGAAAATGGTGAAGGCTGAGAACTTTCAGGAAAGAAACAGCTTAGGATTTTCTTCTGTAACATTTAATAAATAAATAAACAACAAATAAATAGTGTAAGAACTCACTTAAAATATGACTGTCTACTACTCTAGAATTAACAGCTACATCAGAGACAGCATACATCCTCAATTCATGTATTTACATGTAAGGATAAAGATTTAATCTTCGCTTTTGTGACTAAAAATTAGAAATAAGTATTTGAATGGTACAAAATCATAGGACTTGAAGACTTCTTCAAAGCTTCTTCTAAATACAACTGTACAATTTTTATATTTAAAAACTGTGCTTATAATTAGGGCATGCGTCACAGTTTGACTTCCAGGATAAATTTTGTACCTGGGAAAGGCAGACTACATCCAAGCGTCATACAGAATGCCATGTTGTGTCCCCAAAGAGGGGGCTGCTATTTGACACATTAAAAAAATCTGTGAGAAGGATGTTATACGGGATTGCAATGCAGTTCAAGGTTTTTGCTTGGTTTGGTGTGAGTTGGGTTTCCTACCATTCAACTCATCTCCCCCTTTGTCATAAATGTCTCCATTTCCTGAGTTTGGCTAGCTGCATAAGGAGCAAGAAGAAAAAAATCATCAGACTCATTTCAACTGCTGGGAAAACGAGCAATGCTGGCTGTTAAAAGCTGTTAATTGCAGTTTACAAAAGAGAAATCCCTTATCTTTGAAAGTTCACTTGCTTGAGTGACTCATTCTTCCTGGGAGGGATTAATGCTTAATTAGAAAAAGATGCTAAACAATCTGATGTGCTTCCTGAATGAAAAACTTACCTTAGTTTTAAAGATTCTTAACAAGGTAACATGCTAATGATTTAATGAAAGATTTGTGCTGAGAACCAGAGATACGTGTTAAAATAGCAGTGCTTATCGAGTTTGGCACAGCTCCCAGAAATCAGTGCACTGACTGTTCTAGGATTTGGTGCCAAGCCTGTTTTTTGTTGTGGATGGTGCTTGGTTTTGTTTTCCCACCTTTGAGTGTAAACATGTTTGTCAAGGTACACTGTTGGGAGGAGCAGGGTGAATAAGCCTTATGGTCAAGGAGGCAAGGGTGGGGGAGGTACAGAAGAGTGGAGGAAAGGCAACCAGAAGGCCATCTTACTTTTGGAGTGTGACTGCATTCTACTTACAAATACTTGGAAATAGCTGTACTCCAACCTAGCTGTGGGATATAGGGAAGTTTTAGAAAGAGGAGCATGTGCACTTCAGAGAAAGGTAACAAGGCATTGCAAGCCCATCTTCACACTTTGCTTGTCTGTCAGGGGGTTTTCTCTTTCCCAACAATACCCCAATGTTTTGGTAGGCAGACTCTTGTTCACTTAGTAAGTGAGAGGCATGGGTGGAATGCCAGGTATGTCTACAGAGCAAAGCAGTGCAGGCAGGCTGACGCCAGGAGAGAATAGGCAGGTACCTATTGAGTTACAGGATTTCTACAAATCTAATCCGCATGTAATGTGAGACTTATTACAGAGCCGGCCTCTGCTAGGGCTGTGAAGTCTGAGGATATGAACAGTCTCTGAAGCAATGATCCCCATTAACCCATTGAAACCCAGCTTCACTTGACCAAAACTAATAGCCTCTTATCCTTGTAATGCTGTTTAAGGGTGATCGTGATTACAAGTTGCTTGCTAATTGTATAAGAAATACTCAGAGTAAGTAAGATATTGTTGAACTGAAACAGAGATATTTAATATGCCTACAAACAGTGAACACACAATACAGCCACAGCAACTAGGACTATTTTAAGGTACTCTCTATTTAATATGTCTGACACTGGATAGTCTATACATTACTAATGATAGATATCTATAATTTATGGTACATTTTGGCATGTGATAAGTTTGTCGTGAAAATTTAAAATAGCAAAGTTATTTATTAGTATCTATAAAGCATCTACTTAAGGGAAACCATTTTTTCCTGGGACATCTTCATTAATTATCATAATAAATTGACAAAAATTTATTAAAGGAAGAAAATAAAAATTGCCAACACAAATAGAAAAGAGGTCCAGGGACTAGAGTCTCAAATATTAATGATGTATGTCATATACTTTCCTTGATCATCAGCTACCCACTTTAAAAAGTGGGTAAAAGAAATAAAAGCGTTGTTTCTATACTTAATATATGATCATAAGAATTTCCTAAATCAAACTTGGTCAATTAAAAATGATCAATCTTCTAGCCATCCCATAATTACACAAAGAAAGTTATGACAATAGTTCTTACTTTATTGATGTAATTCTGATTAAACTCCAACTGTAATCCAAAACTCCAAGTTACAAAATATTCTTCAGACTGATTCACTAATAAATAACATTTAACCTCACAAATATTCTATGAGTATGGCTCCCAATTACCTTTACATATTTCTTACATGTTGACACCCTCTCCAAAGGTATTTCTGTCCAATTCTGTAAGTAGATGCCTTGAATGAATCTGCAACATCTACTTCTAGAGTTTTGCTTATTGACACAGAGATACCAAAATCAAGGACTTAAAAGTCTGTATACTGATATGAGAATTAATATTTATTGAGTGTCTTCTGTGGCCCATGTATTCTAACAGGTACTTTAAGTATGTTAACTTATTTATACATTTTTATGATTCCTACTTTTCAAATGAAGAAAATGACGCTCAGATCAAGTAACCAGTAACAGACGCAGATTTAACCCAGGACTGGTTGACTCAAAGCTTGATTAGAGGGGAACTAAATGTGGAAGACAACATAGCACTCTCCAAAAGAGGATGAAAGTCTAAGGTTGAAAAAGAACATTAGATTTGTTAGCTGGAGATCTGGGTTGAAAAATGCCTCTGCTACTTCCTACTTTCTGAACTGACATAAATTGCTGAGTTTCTCTGTGCCTCAATGTCCTTGCCTTTAACTAGGAATAGAAAAGTTACATCATCATGCTTTTGGGAGGATTGAAATGACACTGATGACCACAAATATATAGACGTGTGGTGGGTAATTGTAACATACCACACAAGTCTCTCTATGTGACTTGAATCATCCACTGTTCCTATCTATACACACTGCATTGCAAATGTGATTCTCAATTTTGAACATGAGTGGGAGGAGGAGGGATAAAAACCAGTCCATCCTCCAGCTCCTGGCTGAACCACACAGCTCAGGCAGAATTTACTGAAGGACTTACCTCTGAACAATATTGAAAATTTGCTTTTAAGTTGATTTGTGACAGTAAAGCCAACCCAATCCTAAATTTGTTCACTCCCCGACTCGGCTTGTTTCTTTCAAGCTATTGCCAATTTTATCCCTGTTTAACCTTTGTGGTAGAGAAGCAGATGCTATTAACTCTTGGACTACTGAGTAGGCCTCTTGAAAACAGCAGTCAGTATTTGACAAAAGAATGTGGAGAGATATTCTAAGCATCTTTTTTAAAGCCAAAAACCTTGATTAAAATAAATCAATTAAAAACATTTGCAAAAATAGCATATTTTTGAAGGTGTTTCTAATCCCCAAGTCATTAATATTTTTCATATTTGGTAAAGAGAAGAATGCTCCCAACCTACTGAATGATTTTACTGGATGATAATATCCCACATTAATTGCTGCTTTGACGTTGGTTTTCATATGGTACGAAACATTTTTCTTTAGGCCAGACACATATTTGAAATACCAAACGTATCTCTATAATTAGGTATATTTCTATATTTTATAGATGCTACATTTAAAATTCCCAAAGAAAATGTGGTTTGGAAGAATTCATTTCTACATAAGCAAAGTAGAATAAATGCTTATAAATTAATTGGTTAAGAAATGCTATGAAGAATTAAAAGTGAAGATTAAAACATCTTAATAAATGGGATATAAATCTGAATTGTCTAAAATTAAATTTCTTGGTAAATGTTCTGTGTGCACTTGAAAAAATGTGTATCCTATTGTTATTGGGTTGAGTGTTTTATGAATATTAATTAGATTAAATTGGTAGATAGTGTTGTTCAAATTTACCATATACTTGTTGACTTTCTGTCTACTCGTTCTATCAAATATTCAGAGAGGAGTGTTGAAATCTATCACTATAACTGTGGTTTTATCTATTTCTTCTTGCAGTTCTATCAGTTTTTGCTGAATATATTTTGAAGCTCTCTTATTAAGTGCGCAATTATTTAAGATTGTTGTGAATTGATCCCCTTTTCATTACGAAATGACCATTTTAATCCTGGAAATATTCTTTAGTCTAGAATCTACTTTGTCCTATATTAATATAGCCACTCCCACTTTCATTTTACTAGCGTGGGCATGGGTATAACTTTTTTCCATCTATTAGTCTATTTGTTTCTTTATAATTTAAGTGCATTTCTTATAGGCAACATATCGTTGGGTCTTGATTTTTTAATCCAATCTGACCATATCTGCCATTCAATTGTTTACACCGTTTACAGATAATGTGATTATTAATATAGTTAAGTTTATATATATCATGTTCCTATTAATTTTTAATATGTCCTATCTCTTCTTTATTTCCTATTTTCTTTTCTCTGGCTTCTTTTAGATTGGGTATTTTGATGATGTCATTTTATCTCCTTTGTTGGTTTATTAATCATAACTCTTTGTTAGTTAATTTTTTTAGGCTATATGGTATACATATTTAAATTAGCACTTTCTCTACTTTCAAGTGATATTATCCCACTTCTTGTATAGTATACTTTTATTTCTTCTCTCCCAGCCTTTATGCTCTTGCTGTCATGCATTGTATTTTTACCTATACTATATACTCCAAAATACATTATTATTTTTGATTAAGCAGTCAATTATATTTTAAAGTGATTTAAATAATAAGAAAACAGTCATTTATTATACTCATCTAGTTATCATTTCCAATATTCTTCATTCCTTTGTGTAGATCCACAAAGGATTTCATCTAGTGTTATTCATCTATGTTTCATCTCATATCATTTTTCTTCTGCTTGAAGGACTTCCTTGAACATTCCTTGTAGTATAGGTTTGCTGGTGATTAATTCTTTCAGCAGCTTTTACATGTCTTTATTTTGCCTTAGTATTTGAAAGGTATTTTTGCTGAGTATAGAACGCTAGATTGACAGATTTTTTTCCAATACTTTAAATATGTTGTTCCACTAACTTCTTATTTGTGTTATTTCCAATGAAAATCTGCTCTCATTCTTATTTTTATTCCTCTGTATGTAATATATCTTTTTTTCTCTGGCTGTTTTTAAGATGTTCTCTTTATAACTCTTTATGAGTAATTTGATTATGAGGTGTCTTGGTGTAGTTTTCTTCACGTTTCTTGTCTTAGAGTGTATTGAGCTTCTGAGAGATATGGATTTATTGTTTTCATTATATTTGGATAGTTTTGGCCATTATTTTTTCAATTTTTTTCTGCATCCCACTCCTCTTCTTCAGGGACTCCAAGCATGTGTATATTAGGTCACTTGAAGTTATCCTCTGGGACACAGAGTCTCTGTTCATTTTTAAAATTTATTCTCTTTTCCTCTGTGTTTCATTTGGGATAGTTTCGATTACCATGTTTTCAAGTTCACTAATTTTTTCTTCTGCAATATCTAATCTGCTGCTAATCCTATTCAATTTATTTTTTTTTAATCTCACATGTTGTAATTTTCATCTCAAGAATTTGATTTGGGTTTTTTAATATCCTCCATAATCTCTACTTAACTTTTTGAATATATAGAATACAGTTAAAATAACTGGTTTAATGCCTTGTCTGCTAATTATAGCATCTCTGTCAGCTCTGGGTCAGTTTTCATTGGTTGATTATTCTCCTCATTATGGGTCCTGTTTTCTTGCTTCTTTGCATTTCTGGATATCTTTGATTGGAGGCCAGACATTGTTAGGTTAGGGATATTTTGCGTTCTAAAAAATATTCTTGAACTTTCTTCTAGGATGCTGTTAAGTCACTTGAAACAGTTTAATCACTTGAGGTCTTGTTTTATGATATTTTATGTGGGTCTGCCTCAGTGCTCATTCTAGGACTAATTGTTCTTTACTTCTAAGTGAGATCCTACTGAGAACTCCACCCTATACCCCTTGAATTATGAGTTTTTCCAGACTAGATAGTGGAAACAGTCACTCTCCCAGGCCCTGTGTGAACAGTGGGCACTGTTACCTTGAACCAGTTTAGGTGATTCTTTTCGCTAGCCTCAGGTAGTTTCTTCACATGCATGTGCTGATCAATACTCTGATGAATATTTAGGTGGCCCTCTGTAGTTCTCTGAATTTCTCTTTCTGTGTTAGGTTCTCCTCTTCAGTATTTGCCACCTTGGTCTTCCAAGATCCTCTGCTCTGTCTCCTCAATTCAGGGAGATCCCCAGACTCCAAGTAGATTTCCTTTACTATAGTTCAGCCTAGAAACTCTCCTGAGATAGAAAACTGGCACAGTAATAAAGTTCATCTCACTGCCTCCATGTCTCTTAGGGATTACCATCTCTTGTTGTGTAATGTCCACTGTCTTAAAAACTACTGTTTTCTTTCTTATGTTTTATATTTTTGTTGTTGCTATTTCAGTCTGGGAGGTAAAACCAGTCACTGTTTCCCCATCCTGGCCAGGAATAGGTAAAATTCAATTTCTAAAGATAGAGTAATTTATTGATTCTAGGAGCTGGAAATGTTGTTGCTAATTACTAGCTCATTCCTCATTGTAAGTTGAGGACATTAGTGCACAAGAAGTTGAGTAATTTTTATAATATCACATAACTAGTTGTGTTATTGTTGTTATTATTTTTATCATCTTTTAGTACCAAGAATTTGTACCTTCTTATACCTATGTCCTAGAATTTATCTCTGCATGTTTTAGTTATAGATAAATTTGAAAGGAATCATAAATGTCACCTTTTCCCACTCCTGCTCCTTAATTTTCATGTAATGAAAATCTGAGAGTCAGAAATGTTATATTGTGTGGAAACCAGAGGCTCCTGTGGATCTGGGCAAAGAAAGAGAACTGGCTTGACTGATGGTTGTTTCCTTCTTCTAGGTCATGTTCTGCCCTAAACTGAAAGCAGAGTGCCAGAGGTCAGGCTTGGGAAATAGGTCCACCGTGCCTATTCCAGTTTAGTCATAGTTTGAAAACTAAGACAAGAACAAGAAATCTTTCATGTACAGAGAAATCCCCTGAGACCATTTTAGCCTAAAGGAGTCAGAAAGTTTACAAAGCCACCGTGGACTTACAAAAATCAGATCGATTATCAGTGACACTGCCCAAGATAATCAATAGCAGCCCAAGGAAAGGCCCATGCTAACTGTATAGAAAAAGTTAAGGGTGGATAGAAGTTGAACAAGTGCATTAGGATTTTATGGGCAATGCTCATGCTCCAAAACTAGTCCTTTTGATACATTGCTTTTCCTTCAGTTCTTTCTTCTAGAATATTACTTATTAAAAAAAATCTACTATATACTGATTCATACTACAGATTAAATCTCTGATAGACAAACACCAGTGTTACCCCACCAAAGGTATTTATAATTTAAAGGAAGAATCTTGATTATTCTAAGGCAGCATTCCCAAAAGTATATTCCATGATCATTAATAGATGGCCATGTAATTTAAAAACATTCTGAGTTAAATATTTGGCTTCTCAGAGTTAAGCAGCTTTCTTTATTGTGGGTTTTTCAGTCTCTAAGTCACTGACAGACACTGTATCTCTAAAAGAGGAAATAAAATGTATATCATTTCCCAAATTTGTTCATAGAACCATTATCTCAAGATTAGTGTTCTATGAAAAATATGCTGGGAAAAGTTAACCTAAGAAATAAATTCTATGATTACATTTTCAGGTGCCCTAGTAGTTTAGTACTTAATAATACTTAGGTGACCTAGTGGTTAAGATTCAGCACTATCACTGCTGTGGCCCGGGTTTGCTTCCCGGTCAGGGAATCACACCACCTGTCTGCCTATCGGTTGTCATACTGTGGCTGCTGTGTGTTGCTGCGATGCTGAAAGGTACGCCACCCATATTTCAAATACCAGCAGGGTCACTCACGGTAGACAGGTTTCAGCAGAGCTTCCAAACTAAGACAGACTAGGATGAAGGACCTGGCCAGCCACTTCAGAAAAAATTGGCCATGAAAACCCTATGCATAGCAGCAGAGCATTATTTGATACAGCATCAGAAGATGAGAGGATGGCTCAAAAAGACCAGACAGGGTTCCGCTCTGCTGTACACAGGGTCTAGGAGTGGAATCTACTTCATGGCACTAGCAACAACAAAATAATACTTAAATAAATACTTAAATAAAAAGTAATACTTAAATGAAAGTAATACTTTCCCATAGTAGTGGGAAAGTGTTTTTGAGGCTAAGAACTATTTGTGAAATCCTAAGAGAATTAACAACTTCAGTCCTTACAAAGGTTGATCTTATGGCTTGGTCAAATTAATATTTTGAATGCTTTCAAAAGGCTTGCATGGAGGGGCCGGCCCGGTGGCGCAAGCGGTTAAGTGCGCGCGCTCCGCTGCGGCGGCCCGGGGTTCGCTGGTTCGGATCCCGGGCGCGCACCGACGCACTGCTTGGCAAGCCATGCTGTGGCGGCGTCCCATATAAAGTGGAGGAAGATGGGCACGGATGTTAGCCCAGGGCCGTCTTCCTCAGCAAAAAAAGAGGAGGATTGGCGGATGTTAGCTCAGGGCTGATCTCCCCACAAAAAAAAAAAAAAAAAAAAAAAAAAAAAAAAAAAGGCTTGCATGGAAACTATACATGAACAAGAGAAATTAATAGAAATTTTCTACCCATAATGCTTCCCAAGCAGGAACACTTACATCTTAATTACAGAAAACTGAAATTTTATTTTGGGGAACAAAGAGGAAAAGCCTTAGATGGGCGGCATAAGGAGGAGGAACTAGGGGTTCATTTTCATTTCCTTCCAAACTAATTGCCTAAGAAGCTTTTTGTTTCATCAGGAAGTACACTAACAAATGGCCTCCTTGACTTTTTGTTAATCACTTTATTAATGCTTTAGCCAGATTTTAAAATATGCAGTAGTATTAATATCTGCGGAGAAAAACCTTTATTGTGCATAAATTACAAATTTACTATCTCAATTGCAGTTGACTTTTAATGTTTCCTTTCCAGAAAAGCCCTAGTGCATATTCTTCAGGGAGCAATTCTGTACTCTTAAGGGAATGAACTGAATGACCTAATGGGTCCTTCCATCTTTAATTTCTGTAATTCAGGAAAGCCTCATAAAACACAAGCTTCCTTTGTGAATTAACTTTTCTCTGAAAGTATTGAAACCACTTTCTTGCTCTCTTTGGAAGTACTTAAAAATGTTTAACAATATTAGAAATATTTACTGGACCCATATTGAAAAATATCAGCTAAGTTATACTTAATAATTCGAGTGTAATTCTTCCAAAAGATACAATATATGGCACATGACCTCTTCACTTCCTTTTCGAATATAGGAGGCCATCCATTCACAACACCAAGAAAAATAATTTTAGGGGGAAAGAATTGAAAACAAAAATCAAATCAAACTAACAACTAATTACAGATTATCTCTTACGCATAAAGTATGGTGCTAAAGTATCATTGTTAAAAGAGCAAAGGCATTTATTGAAAACTCCAAAGGGGTATTACATTTTTATTTTAAACTTTCTAGTAAATGCAAAATATATATAAGAATTTTTATTGAAAATAGAATGTGTGCTAGAGAGCATGAAAAATTTAATGGAAATATAAGCCATAGCTGTTTACCATAAATGTTTGCAATTTGGGAGGGAAAACAAAACCTACTGTCATAGGATAATTAGTTAGAACATAATGAGTCATGAATTTTAAGCATATGTGAGTTCTGTCAGAGCTACAAGGGTGGGAGCACGCATAAAGAAGAAGAATGAGTTGAGGGGTCATTTGAAACTCTTATCTGTTACCTCCCATAACTTTTGGTCAAATATCCATCAAGATGAGAATTCTTTACCTTGGAATTTAAGGCTTGGAAGGGCTTGGGGATCCATGAACCACAATATTATCTACAAAATTGTGTGTGTGTATGTGTACCTTTGTGTTAGTGACTTTTATGATATATTCACAAGTATTTGTGACCCTAATATGTTCAAAGAGAGTAAGTATTGTCTTTATATGGTTATAATTCTAAGCTAGCATGAAAATTCATTTAAATTATAATATGCAAATTAAAATCTATTTGGAAAATATTAATGAATTAATAGTAGCCCAATTGTGTGACTGACTTAATGGAAAATGTGAGGGGATTTGTAATAGTATATTACTGAATAATTTTTAATACCATTTGATAATGGTAAACCTTGCAATAACTTCATTTTTAGCATGTATCTTTCCAAAATTCAGATATAAATCTACACCAAATAGGCCTTACCTTTGGTATGGGCTTTGGATGGATATAATATTAGACAATGATATTTCCAGCTTTAAAAAATAATCAAGAGTCTATCTACAAATGAATAAACAAAATGTGGTATATAGGTAAAATGGAACATTATTCAGCCATAAAAAGGAATGAAATTCTGATACATGCTACAACATGGATGAACTTTGAAAACATTATGCTAAGTGAAATAAGCCAGACACAAAAGGACTCATATTGCATGATTCTACTTATATGAAATATAGAGAATAGGCAAATTCATAGAGACAACAGTAGATCAAAGGTTACTAGGGGCTGAGGAAAGAGGGAATGAGAAGTTATTCTCTAGTAGGTGCAGAGTTTCTGTTTGCAGTGATGAAAGTGTTTTAGAAATAGTAGTGATATTTGCAAAACATTGCAAACATAATTAATGGCCCAAATCATAGACTCAAAAATGGTTAAAATGGCAAATTTTATGGTATGTATATTTTACAATAAAAAAATGTTTAAAATTAATTAAGAACTTTTTCTGGCTTTGCCTTCCATATAATGATCATTATAATTTAATTATCTCACCCTGATAATCTAGGGTATTATAAGACGTTTATAAAAGCCAACTACTCTGCAGATAGTGGCATTGAGGGTAACTTGCTTTGATTACTAGCCTGTTTGGCAAAGATAAGAAGAAATAATGACCAAGATGTCAGCATTGGTGGGAAATGAGGTAGAAGGCAAGCAAGCAAAGGACATTTGACCCGTGTCAGTAGGGGATTAAAGCACCACAGTTAGAGCATTTTCTGGGACATTAAGCTGTGTGGTAGAAAGAACAGAAATAATGTGGTTGATGAAGGAAAAAGGGCTCTAGGTTAAGAATCTACATTTTAGTTTTCATTCTGCTGCTTTCTATATATAGAAGTTCGGGAAACTCACTTCTCTGGGTCTTCTTTCTCTTGTAAAATAAAACGACTAGATGAATATTTTTCGGTTTCTTTCTAGTTGTAAAATTATGTGGATAGTTAATTAAAAGCATTGTGATTCAATGATAGATTACTTGTTGATGCTAATTTTTTTAAAATCAAATTTTGGTCATTTTGATAAAATTCTAATTATCTTATTGTTGTCAATACAGTCTAGATAGTTGACATTATCATTTGAACCCAACAAGTTAATTTTTGTGTGTGAATATATTTCAGAATTTAAAACAACATGAGTTCATAATTCTATCAAGATGCTCTGTCAACATATTCTTCCATGTGCCGAGTGTGGCATTTAAGCGTGGAGACTACAGAATATAACCAAACTAAATGCCATATGTTCAACTGGTATTTTTACCATATTACTGAAGAATTTGGAAAATAATCATTGATTTAAAAACTCACTAATAATTATTATGGTCTGGTATATTTAATTAAAGACTCCTCTCATGCAATATCACCGATATCATTTTCTTCTTCCTCACAAAAGGATCACAAAGACATCTTGGACTTTTTAAATAATATTCCCTTTGACCAGATCATCCATCCTGTGTATTTACTATCCATATTCTTTCAGATTCATCTCAAAATTGTTTCCCAGAAAGTTTTCAAAATTCTCACCAAACCAGACAGAGGGTTAAAGCTAGAATGTGTTCTCAGGTCCACTGCATGAGAGTCCATACAATTTGTACAAAGTCTCGTGTCAATGGCAAGGACAATAATCCCATAAAAATTCTAAACATAATTTTTATAATTTGTCTTTCAGAAATATACATATTTAATTTGTAAAATTGGTTATTACTATTTGAAATGTTTCACCTCTTTTAAATGGGTTGACTTGTTTAAATGTTAGATTTTCCAAGAATATTTCTAAAAAGGGAAATGATGTCTTCTAAGTATTATTTTGATCCCATCCTAATATAGTAGCCATTAAATCGCACGGCAGACATTGACTTTTGTTGTTCCATCTTTTTTTTTTTTTTTTGCCATCTTTGTTTTCCTTAGCTTCATGTAGCTACTTCTTGTAAGAGACCTCAGTGGTTAAGCCAGATCTTATGTATGCAAGGTATATCATTAAACTCACACCAACTCTGGGTTAGAGCTTGACTTTTAGTCGTGTTACCCCACCAGGAACTAGGTTCTCCAACTTCCCTGTATCCACTGTACTGCCAACCAGACCTGGGATTGAGCACTCAAATGGCCTCTAAATCATGGGTTAGAATGGTATTAGGGCTTGGATGACCCAGTCCATAATCTGTATTGATTCACTACCTAATGTCCCAGAATTCCTCCATTGTCTTCAGGACCTAAACTTAGCCCTTTGCTGCCTCTGGGGTTTCTTGAACACCACTAGGTTCTGCCAGACCCCCCAATGATGGATTACATTATCTACCTCTTGCCAAGGGGACTGTACGGTAATACGGTCAGACCTTCTACTGAATAAACCCTAAGTTTTTTTCCAAATTATAGTACTCAGTTATATCCTTCACTACCATGCCCCACCCACAAATTTAGCCCTCCTGGAATATATAGTAACTGACGTAGAGTCACTGATCATTCACTGTGCAATAAACAAATATACATAACAATGTATCTACAATCCTTTAAGTTTCTTCCATAGTGCTGTCCTTTTAATGATACAAGAAAAGGGTGAGTTATTGTTCCTACTGGAACAAAAGGGATGCAAAATAACTTAGAATTAAACAACTTAGAAATAGATATTTTAAAAGGTAAAAATTTTTTTAAAGCAGTTGCTTTAAATAATCCAGTAATATATTATTTGAAAAATGTTTTAGTCATCCAGACACATGTTGCCATTAGAGGGCCTTTCCATTGAGTAGATACGTTGTCATAGAGAAACTACATTTTAGGGACATTATCTGCAAATGTTTCCCAGAAAAAAGATAAAGAAAGCTATTCATTTTAAGAATAAATATGGCTTCTCACTTGTCCTCTATTGAGCCTTACATTAGAGAATCAACAACTGTGTAAAATTCCAGATTTATCTTAAAAATGAGATGCTCAATAGTAATCAGCTTATGAAATGATTTATAAGCATTGAGAGGAGAGAGGGAAAGGGCAGGGAGAGCACATATTCAGCTTGCTATGAATATACTATGTCATCCTGTCCAGCACTCTGATAGAGCCTTCATGCTTTAAAGTGCAAAAGCACAATCTGGGAAGTCTTCCAAGCCATTTTTATAAAGAGGAAGCACTTGCCAGGATACAGGAAGCACTAAATACAGTACTGGTAGTTTGTCGTGTTGTTTCAGCAAGCATTGCCAGAAGTATCCAAGAAGGTTTGAGTAATGGCGGATGATGGGAAATTTTAAAATTGAAATTTGAGACATGACATTAGCCCGATGCCAATGAATTTGTTTTTTTCTGGGGGCTAACAATTCTTCTGTAAGTATAAAATGGAGTGTTCTTCAGAAAATGAGGGCATTCACAGGTACAAGATCTGACCCTGAGAAGTCTAACATATATGTTGATTTGTTTTAAACTTCTTGTTTAGTTTCAACAGTGTGGCTGGAATGTTCGGTATTATAAGAAGTCTGAAATTGAGGCTTTGTGTTTTAGTCTAGTTTCAACCAGCTCTTCGATGACTTTGTAGAGATATCCTTGATTAAAGTTTGAAAGAAATAAATCTAATGTGGTTTTACTAGATGTTAGCTTATCTAGTTTATAATTATTTTACAAAAATGTATAAATAACTATTGCATTCATCAAATCTTGTTCAGTGTAACTGGAGAACTAAAAAGTTAAAACTATAAGCTCCTTGTCCTCAAAATATACACATCCCTTCTACTTCTTTGAGAAAGAATTTTGATTTCCTTCCTAAAATCACCCTATACTTTTATTTTTTTGCTATTTCCTTAACCATAAGGCCTAATGAAGTAAGTATATGTATTTCATAGGGTTAAAGGGGGGTGAGGTCATTATCACCCCATTGAGTTTAGTGATGTAATTTTTATCTCTTGTAAACCCTACAGTAACTGCAGCTTTTATCCACACAATTGAACAATCAATATTTGTGTGGCCAATGTGATTAGCTTATACTCTTCCTGAAAGAAGCCAAAGATTGCAGGCAAAACAAATTATGTAATCATTTTTTGTTGATTTTTTTCTAATATCTTATGGAATTTGGAAATGGTTCCAGAACACATTCACAAAATGTAGTTTAGGAAAGAGTAAAATCATTTACTGAAAATAAATTAACATCATATTGAAAAGTCTACATGGCTTAACTAAAGTATTAAGAAGGTTGAAATTAAAACCATCTGCATCTGCCTGAATTTTATTAATTCTTTTATAACCTGTTTCTTATTTGATACTTTCTTCCCATTTGACCTCTCACTGCAACTAGACCAATTCAGATCCACATTACCTCACGCACAGACTATTGCAACAGCCCTAGTCCTTGCTGCCTCAATCCATTTTGCACAATGCTTTCAGAGTAAACTCCCACAACATCACCCAAGTTCTTGTCACATTCTGACCCAAAAATACTCAATTACTTTACCTATTAATTTGATTCGAGTCTATTTATCAAATATTTTTGACTAAATCTTTTAAAATAAGCTCTACTTCAACTGGTCTACTCAACTTCTACTCCCTGAATGCTCCTTATATTTATATTTACTTACTCTGATGCCCTTGTGTGTGGTTGCTCTTTCAATAATGCCTTTTACTCTATAATAAAATAACAATAAAAAATAGCAATAGTAGCAATAATAAAATATACGTGTTTAATGATTTAACTCAAATGTTACCTATTTTATGAAGCGTTCTATGATCTAGTCAACTGGTGGTAGTCTTTTCTTCCTTTAAATCTCTTTAAGCATGTAATGCCTGTGACATTCCTATGTGCATATGGTAATCTGAATCTCTAACTGTCCCAGAAAAAGTTTAAAAGTGTCGTTGCTTCTTGAACTGACTCTCAGTATTGTTGCCCCTGAGTCTTAGGATATATGGGATAGGAAAACAGTATTTAAAGCAGTTGAGGCAGAGAAGGCATGTCAAAGATATTCTCTATGCTTCCACAGCTGATCACAGACATGCTGAAATGCTCCCTGAGTGCCCTATGGATGAGCAGTTAAGGGTTGTCTCCCTGATTCTTATTTTGATAGAAACAAATGGAAAGCCAAGAAAATCCTCCAAGGATCTTTTTCAGAACTCTAAGGAATCTATAAAGACATTCAAAAGGGCTTAAAGTTAAATCCTTTCATAAGCAACTTACACGAACAGCAAAATTTTATTCTCGCAAATCTCAGTGAAAATGTTAAGCATAGTCCTTAGAACAAAAAATGGTTTTGGGCTATGGTTGCTCACAGCATGGATTCACTGAGACAAAGTAGAGAGGTAGAAATTACTTCATGATGGTTTGAGGTACTTCTTTCAATTTAATAGCTTTCAATTTAATAGCAAACTCAAAGCAGGTTATCGGGGAGATTTTAATAAAGAGATTATTTGCAAAGATATGAGGTTTACAGGAAAGCCAACAAGCAATGGTGCAGCATCCCTGAGGCAGCAATATCAGGGAGGCTTACTCATCTCTAGGCCTGAGGGGTAAGTGGAGGGAACAGTTACCATAACCTGGCAGGAGCTATAGCTGTAGTTGTAATGTAGGAGGGGCCACCTAACAGAAGTGTGGCCTATAGAGGAATAAAGCCACTGACACATTGAGGACAAGCAAGGAGGGAGATAGAAGAATAACTTCCCTGACATTTCTCTCTTTCCACCCTCCATTTTGGGCTAGAAGGTCCCAAACTAATAAGAGTTATAGAGTTCAACCTCTGGGGCACAGAATAGAGTGGAGAATAGAGCTGAAGGGACAAATGGAAAATATCCAGCACACCCCTAAAAGTCATGCCGTATGGGAACCAATTACCCCAGTCATTATATCATATCTGATTAATTACTTCAAGTTGAAAAAAGGCCATAAGGGGAAATAGACTGAAACTATTTAAAATCTTTTCTGAGATAGGGACACTCATCCCCCACATACCTCTTTATACTACTAATTTGTGTAAAGTTTTTCACTCGAAATGCAGACTCCTCAAAGTTAGGATGCAGAATTTTGCTGGATAGGATCACAAAAATCTACCTGAGAGTTCTCTTCAGTGAACTATTTTTTAACTCAATAGTCTGTATAATTATTAGATTTCACAATTTCACAAATATATTTAACTATTGCTATATTCTATTATATACAATTAAGAAAATGGAGAGAAGTAATTTAACATTTTTGTAGCATTGATTGATCTACTAGACTTTGATTCTGTGATTTTTGTGGAGAGTGTCTGTCCTTGAGCTCAGTGGAATAAGCTCTGTATGCGTTCCAGGCTTTCCCCAAAGCTTTGAACACTTACCATATCCATTTACTCATTTATTATATATTTATTCATGGTCCACAACATACCAAGCATTTCTTTTAACTGCTGCGATGAATGACCGTATCAGAGTAAAGAGGAATGAGGTTTTGACACATCGTTAAATGTTATGTTTTTAGATGTTTAAGCTTCCTTCTATTGGACACGATCCCACTATAACTTTTCAGTATTGACTTCTAACTTTAACTATGTTCAGGGAGTATTCCAGATGCTAGGAATTCAAGCTCACAGAGCTCTCAGTGTATCGGAATAGACTGATAATCGCTACTACAAAATGTAGACAGGCGTCAGATCATGAAGGGTTCTTGTAAATTTTGAAAAGGAGCTTGATATTGGACTATATCCAAATGACAATGGGAAATCGTTGACAAGCATTAAGAATAGAAGTGACATGATCATATCTAAATTTTAGAAAGATCTCCCAGATTACAGCATAGAAAATGAATGGGAAGTGACAAAGAATACACTTAATGACATAAGTTACAAAGTATTTAATAGACTAGCATGAAAGATGGCAATGGCCTGGATTACATGGGGACAACAGGGGTGGAAAGAACTGATTCTATTTAGAAAGCAGAATTCTTGGGACTTGATGATCAATTTCACATGTGTAGTGAGGAAAAGGAATCACAAATAACTCCAATGTTTAGCACATGGCTAACTAGGTATGGTGAGTGTAATTTATCAGGATAAGGAATGATAAAGATGGGGCATATTTGGTATCAGACTTTGGCATCAGGATAAAGGAAATGTCATTAAAATGAATTAAAAATGTTAAATTATATTAAAACTTCTTAAAAAGGTTTAGTATCATGGAAATTAACTTTTCCTTTAAAAAATTTATAAGAACTTGCCTATCAAATCGTAATATAATAATTTAGGGTGGGGAGAGTTTTTTTTAAGTTTCTCAATTTTTTAATGGTTTTTAACCTACTCAGATTGTCTATCCCTTCTTAAAACAATTTGATAATTCAAATTTCCTTGTCTAGAAAGTTGTAAATAATTGGAATAATTTTGCTCATAAATTTGAGTATGGTTGTATCTCGTTTCCTATACACAAATGTGTTTTTTATTAGATTTGTCAGCAAGTAGAAATTAGGGAGGATTTATTTATCAATTCCTTGTTAATCTCTTTTCAGATTCACCAATTTATGCTTTCTATATGTTTTAATTCTTTCTTGTCTTCCTACAGTTTTTTGCTCTTTATGAGGTTAGTTCATTTTTTTCATTCTTCCACCTTTAATAATTAATGCACTTAAAGTTATCCATTCTTCTCTGAACGCATGTTTCACCACAATCTATTGGTTTTGAAAGCAAGAAATGAAAAAAAGAAATTTGGAGCAAAGATCTTAGAATGTATAATATCCATAATTTACTAATATTACTGTTACTAACACATTGTCTGGCACATCTCAAATATTCAATAAATATTTTTAGTTGAGTGGGTATTATTCATAGGTTATCATATTGATCAAAATTGCTATTTTACTAAATACTTTCTGGGATTTTCTGCATGTAAAATTTTATGATTCATATGTTAATTTTGTAAATTTTATAAATCTTTGTCCTGTTAAAATTTTTTTGCTTTGAATTCTAAGGTTTCTCTTATTCTTTTGTCAATAGCCATCCATAATTTAAAAAGAATTTTTTTCCTTGCCTTTTATGTCTTCTTGCTTATCCCTATATTTTCAACTTTTCTGTGCCATTTAATTTTTGATATATCTCTTTTCACAATCCATAGCTGTTTCTATTTCTTAATACAATCTTATACTGGCAATATCATATCAGAGTTTAATCTATTAATGTTTATTGTGACAACTGATATTTGGCCCGTTTTTTCTATTAGTTCTACTGTGTAAATTTTATGTGTTTTTGCTGTTTCCTTTTATTCTTAATTTTCTATCATTAGCTATAGAATTCAACTTCTCTATTCTCCTCTTTTCCCGAACAATTTGGAAGTTACATGTATTACTTCTTTCCTATTAACGATTATCTTTATACCTTATCTTGAACCTGTGTTTTTCTATCAGTGTTAAGAATGAAAGAGAATCCAACCATCACCACCACCTCCCTATTCTCACTCTTTTACATGCTGACACACGTGTTTTTTCTATACTGTCTTCTCAAGTTCTAACTCTGGTTGTTTTTATTAGCTAGACTATGCAAAGTAATTTATTTAAGAAAAGTATGAGTGGCATGTGTTATGAGTCTGTATTGTTCTGAAATACTAATAAATAAATATTACGAACTCTATTCTCAATTGTCCGCTTTTTGCCCTATAGACATATCACCTATATATTTTAGTCACATTAAAATGTGGCAAGTATAAGGGACTTTTATGTGAATTCTAAGAAGGCATGCTCTTACACTAAAAGGATGCTAAACTAAATTTTGATATGAATAAACTTATTTGGAGCATTTAAACATAAGAAATTGAATATGAATATTACCAACCACTGTTTTAGTCCAGTATTTTTTGGAATACATTGATTAAGGCATGTATTAATTTTTAAAGTAAAAGTTCAACTAAATATTGAGTTTTCTTGCAATAGAAAAAAGATTTCAGTTGATTTCTAGTTTATTTTGTTAATCCCAAGGATTTTTTTTTAGCCAGGGAATAATAAACCTTATATGGCATTGGAACTGTTTCAAATAGAGAAAGATCAAGTTATCTAAACTCTCAATTTAGCAACTAAGAAATTTGCTTGCATTTTGGACAGATAGTAAGGGAGAGAGTATAAGATATTTCCTTTTATCTTACATTGATGACCTATTTGCGTTAATTGCAGTTACATGTGCATCTGAGAGTGGGAGTACTCTGATATTTGCCAACTGCAAAATGTCAAAGTTATACAGGAATTCAAATGATCTACGGTCTTTTTTGTTTTTGTTTTTGTTTTTTTCAAAGTAGCACTCTTTCCCTGACATTGTGACCTTTCTTAAATTGAGCAGCTTCTCTCAGAGTGATTAATGATGAAAAAACTCAATTAATGGATGTGTTTCTTGTCAGCATAAATAAGGCGCATATCTTTAAATCATTCAATGGATTATTACAGCTTCCACGAACAAGCCCAAGTTCTTTAGCATACCATATAAGACCCTTCTCAATCTTGCCCTACATTCTTCCCTTTTCACATTATACTCGAATTATATCAAAATTCTCTCCAACCCCTAAATCACCAAGGTCTCTCTCTTTCTTCCTCCTCCATGCCTTTACAATCACAGCTCTCTCTTGTTGGACTGCTTTTGTTCTCTCTCTACCTCTTTCATCTGAACAACTCGAATCATTTAAGAATCAAGTTTCAGAGCTACTTCCTTTTAAGAGTTTGTTCTGACCATCTTAATATCAATGAAAATTAGGAGGCATTCTTATGTCCTACAATAACATGCTATGCTTTTCTAGTTTATAGCACTTATGACAGCAACTTATAATGATCTGTTTATTTGTCCACCTCCCCCAATAGACTCTATGTTTCTTGATATTGAAGATTGTATCTCACTTACCTTTCTTATTTAGAGCCGAAAATATTTATCCACGATAATCCCCTACTCCATCCCCCCAAAAAACCTTAATTGACAACATTTGAAGCAATGTTGATGTTATGATTCTCTTGAAATTTTGAACATTTGAGTTTTATTTCACTGCCATTATAATGAAGTGAACCTCACTTTGAAAAGACCACATCATGAAAGTTGATAGAGTCAAGCGATTTCTGTCCTGGTCTGGTAATACTAACTAGTTGCGTATAAAATGAGTGATCTTATGTTAAGTTTTTGGTTTGGGGAAGTTATATGACACAAAATAACTAGTTTGATGAATGTTTCATATTGCCACTTTATTATTGTTTAGCTCTAATTGAAAAGTGATAATTTATGAAAGATGAATCACTTGACTTGTAAGAAGTTGAGTTGATCTAGACAACAACTTTCATATCCTTTCTTATCTCCGTATTGAGCATCTGTGTTCTTCATTATTAAACTACTTTTGGTCTGAAAATGGAATTGCACTCTTTAATATTGCAAGAAAGATCTTAAGAAATCCTGTGGGGTTTTTTTGGCATTTATTTCCAGGTGTCAGGAATAGAGTAGATTTATTTCTTGTTCCTTGCAATATAATCTTTGTATTGGGTTTAGTGTGCAATTCCTCCTCTTAAGAGCATTGAGGATGGTGTGCAGAACAAGTGTTTTAGGGGATCCTAGACTCTCATGCTCTGTGCTTGTGGTGGAGTAAAAGAGAAAAAAAATCTTTGGGAAGGTAGAATAGTAGAACATCTCAGCTTATAATGATAATAATAATAATAACAACAACAATACAGAAGTTCTGGCTGGGTGCTGGAATCCTCTGTGGAATTTTAAAAAATACAGATGGCTTCATTTCCAGACCCACTGAGTCAAAAATTCAATGCCTTGGGAACTGGTAGATTGTGTTTTCTAAAATCTTCAAAGGACACTCAGACTTACAGCTGACTTGGAAACTACCATATTATTTCATATTTCGTAGCACTTATAACTTACATGTTGTTTTCCCATTATTTTTCTTTTAATCTTCACAATAGCACTAAGAGATAAGTAAAGTATATCTTATTTCATAAATGAACAAGCTGAATCTCAGAGGTAGTTGGTAATATTTGGGGGACTCAAAATCAGTATTCTGATTCCAAACCCCAAACTTTCCTCTACAAATATAAAAGTTAAATGTTTCAAAATAACTCAAACCAAAATACCTGTATTACATTTGTTTAATGCTCTGAGACTTATCATTATAATTTTCATCATACAGAAATTGGGAAATATTTTACTTCATTTTGGTGTAATGTGAAGATACTCTTTAAATGTTTAAAGACTTAAGATTTTTAATTATGAAATCAGGGATAAAGTAGTCATTTTTATGATAGTCTTTTGTTTGATGGTTCAAAGTCATTATCATCTATTCATTACTAGCAATAAAAATAATTAAGATATTTCAAATAAAACAAGAATTTAAAATAAGACCTATTTCTTTCATCTCTAAATTTGAAACCATTTAAGCTTCCTTGTTTCAGTTATTCCAAGAAGAATAGTAAATATATGATATTTTTATTTTTGATTAAAATATGATTATAGACAGATTTAAGTTACAACATGTAAGTGTAAAATATCTTAACTCCATAAACTCGTATTTGGTAAATAGAATAAACACTGCCTATATAAAACATACAAATTTAGCCCTACAAGGGATGGATAGAAAAGGATTCCAACATTTTAAAACCTTACAGTGATGGCTGATTTTTTAAGATTCTATTCCTTGGAAAGAAAAACATTGTATTTATATTAAAAAGAAAACTGAGAAGTATATTCTTTCAATATAAGAGCCAATTTTAAAGTCAATAGTTGATGTGCTGTGACATTGAGCCAAGTTTTCCTGTTACAGAATGGCTTTAAGGAGGATCTCTTTAAAACTGATGGGCTAATCCTTTCTTTTGTGTGTGTTTGCTACTATGTCAGGAGGAGGATGGAAGAAAGGGGTGGGCATTGTTTGCAATGTGCTCACATTTAAAAAAAAAAAAAACCTACATATGTTTATATCCCAAACATCCCTAGTTTTCTCAAAATTACCTTGCCTACCTTTTAAATTCTCATGTTGAGAAATTTTGAGAGTGAAATCATTCCTTTACTTCTCAGCTGTTCTTCAGAGTAGATGTAGTGAATGGACTATGACAGTCAGTTTGTAACACTATGAGTGAAAGATTTAAGACCTTTAATCTTGAGAATACCACTGGTGCCAGTAGACAAGCAATACACTCCTTTACCTGCTCTCCCACTATTCTAAGCTATCTCCTCCAATAAATATGAACTTACTTACAGAGTATACAGATATAATATTAGCTCCTAATCTAGGAGCAACAGTTACCCGATTCTTATTTTACTTAAATATTTTCCAAGGAAAGAAGATATACAATATTAAAACATGCTTAAATGATTTTTCGGGTGTGAAACAAAACTTTTGAAACATGGATTTTAACCTAAATGCAGATGGTTAGGTGGCTACATTTCTTCAAAATATTATTCAACCAAAGTAACCTGTATGCTCTATTAACACTCCACCATTTCTTTAAAATGATAATGGGAAAATGATCACAATTACAACATTTCAAAATGCTTTTTTCTGTATTTTCCAAATGGTTGTTCCTTTGTCATTCATCTAGTAAACATTCATTCAAAAGATATTGAGCACAATAATACTAAACATAAGAATATAAAATCCTTGAGGCAGGGAGGGATTTTTGCTTGTTCTCTTCACTGACGTGTTCTCAGTACCCAAAACAGTTCCTGAGGCTCTTTATACACATGCAACAAATATTTATTGAATGAATGAATGAAGTGTATATGAAATACCAGTCTCCCATAGCTAAATATTTTAGATATAAAGATAAAATAGGAAATGATCACAAAACTCAAGAAGCTCACAGTCCTTTTTTCCCCAAATTATCTTCCAAAATTAACCTCCCTATCCCCAGGAAAACTATGGTCAGTCCACGTAACAGCAGTAGAAGGGAGTGGGAGTCTGGAATACAATTATGGACAGAAGTCACTACTCCCACTTTAACATCCAATGTTGCCACTCTACACAGCTAAACACTTTCAGCAAAGAGTTGGACTAACTTATTTTGTTCAATCTTCGATTTACTTTAATCAGGAACATAAAATCCAGTCTCAACTGGGAAACTAAAAAATATTTCATATGTTGCATCAGTCAGATTATTAAGGCACTTCCAGGAATCCATTTCTAGTTCATTTGTTTTTCCATGTAAATTTAATTCTTATGTTCTCGTTCAACATTTGTTTGTTCAATTGATGGTCTGTTCAAGAAGGTTGTTTTCTTATAAGTTAAAAAAAATCTTCATTACAAGAAATTATTTTTTAGAAAACTGGCACACTTTAATATCCGTGTATGTAGCTAAATAAACATTTTTGAAGTGTTTATAATGAGCTTGCTAGGAAGACAATTAACTCTTTTCAGTTACATAGTAAATTATTATATAATTTACTCCAGTACATCAGTTTCCTAAAAGAGCAATTATACCTCACAGTTCACAACAGCAAATCTGATGTGAGAAATTTAATGTACTATTTACAGATAGAACATTATTCTCAATTATTAAATTTCACAAACATGTTGATGTGCAATTTCTCATATGGTGAGATTCACTGGAAAGTTTTTCTAAATTTAATACTTTTCAAAATCATGTTCTCTGAGAAACATATCTCTGAGGAGTTTAATGAAATAACATTCTCAGAACCTGTTTGGGTCACTGAATTCTGAAAATTGGAGACTTCCTCACCCAGACTCAAGGAATGGTCTTTGACTCGTTCTTAAGAACTTCAGGGTGTTCAAGCAATAAAATTGCCATTTGATATGTCTGGAAAATCAGAAGAGGATAAAACAGTACTATTTTATTATTACAGTTGAAAATAGCCAGTATTTAAATATTAAAGTAACATTTTACAATATAAATCAGAGAACCAAAAAAAGTTAGTTTTTCTACACTCTGTTCATGGAAATTGGATGTCTTTACACATTTGAAGAGTCTATTTTAGGGCCAGCCCTGGTGGCTTAGTGGTTAAGTTCAGCACGCTCCAATTCAGCAGCCCGGATTCAGTTTCTGGGCGCAGACCTACACCGCTCGTCTGTCAGCAGCCATATTGTGGTCGTGGCTCACATACCAAACAGAAGAAGGGGCTGGCTCAATGGTGTATTTGTTAAGTTTGCATGTTCCACTTCGGTGGCCTGGGGTTCACAGGTTCAGATCCCCAGAGTGGACCTATGCACCTCTTATCAAGCCATGCTGTGGCAGGAGTCCCACATATAAAATAGAGGAAGATTGGCAACAGATGTTAGGTCAGGGTGAATCTTCCTCAGTGGGGAAAAAAACAAAAAAGTCTATTTTAAAATCAAAGGTGCATTTTATTTTCTGTTTAGGTCACCTAAAGAAGCTTATGTTAGCATCCACGGATATATACATTAGCAGTGTGTGCTCAAACATACGGTGCTTCTTGATTTCTGGAAGAATTTAAGTATAGAATTCCCAAATCCTCTTTTATTCCTCAACATATAGAACTCTCTTGTCTTGAGTTGAGTTAAATTAGCTCTTTGCCATATTGTCTGCAGCCTTTTGTCCAGCCTTCTGTAAATGTAAGCAAAACTGACTATTTACTTTGTGCTAGGCTTATAATCCTTTGCATCCAAGAATAGGATTGCTGACACAGTCTGCTTACAAACCCCTTTCTGTGTGTGGTACTGTGTCTGATATGACCATATATGAACTGCAATCCAGACCATCCTGATTATCCAAATCTTCCAGCCTTTGGCTAATCTGCATATGCTCTTCTTCACCACTCTCCTGGAGAGTTCAGGAATCAAAGGGACACTAAATTGCATTTGACCACCAAATATTTGGAATTAAAAAAAAACAAAGCAAATCATATCATTTTAAATTCAATTTTGAAAAAGAGTTTGATTTGATTCCTACTTGATTTGATCGTTGGAGAGGTTAACAAACTCTCAATATTCTTAATGTATTGTTTTCCTGCCTTATGCTCTCCATCCTGTTTAATTTTTGTTGTTTGACTTTCTTCTGATGTGATGAACTCTGCTGAACTGAGCTGTACTGTACACGATTTTATGTCCATGCTTAACGACTGCTCTTCAAGTCTTCATTACTGATGTCATTTCCATCTGTTGCTGTTAATGAAACATATTTATGGACAAAATATGTCAGTAAGAGCAGATATAAGTTTCACACAAAATTCTTATCTCTCCCCATTTCTGATTAGGGGTGCCTACCAGAGCTATGGCAAATTTAGATTTCCCACAGAAATCTTGGGCTCACTAACTATAGGAGAGGGTCATAGTAAGCTTCCAAGAGCACATTACTTGATCTCTCTACAATGGTCTCAAACTTGGGCCTTCCATTGAATGCTGACAAAAGTCTCCATTCTCCAATAATCAAATAAACTCTATATTCCCCTCCAACAATATTTGCAACTGGTGGCCATTTTAAAATGCAGTTTTTCCTCTCAGAAACTACAGTCCACCATCCATCCTCTTGATCTAGAAGAGATAGCAGCCATCTCTCAAAAGGGATCACACTAAGGGCAACACGTGGGGGAAATTTTGATGCTGCTAAGGAAGGACTTGCTTCCTTCAGGAACCTGAAGAAAATACAAATTTAGAATAATTTCATTATTAACACACTCCAAATTCTTTTCTACATGTAGTAGTCTTTTCTTTTGCCCTCTAGTTTTCTGTGGCTTCATGTGGAATTCCAGCAATCTAAAGTCCCCAATATGGATCCAAGTTTTGACTTCCCCGAAGGTAATTTACATTAAAGTGTGAACTTATAGATCCACTCCTAGCAGAAGAAAATTTGGAATCTTAAAGAGGAATTTTCGAGCCAGCCCTGATGGCCTAGTGGTTAAAGTTCAGCGCTCACTGCTTCGGCAGCCCAGGTTCAGTTCCCGGTTACAGAACCGCACCACTCGTCTGTCAGTAGCCATGCCGTGGTGGTGGCTCACGTGGAAGAACCAGAAGGACTTACAACTAGAATATACAACTATGCACTGGGAGTTTGGGGAGGAGAGAAAGAAGAGAGGAAGATTGGCAACAGATGTTAGCTCAGGGCAAATCTTTCCCAGGAGAAAACAAAGAGGAATTTTTATTTCCAGTATCTCAAATGTACATACAAAGATAGATGTTAGATAACTAGCTGGATAGCTTAATATACGGATAGATAAACAGATACATAGAAAAAAATCTTCTTGATTCCTCTTGTGTATTCATATTATTTCCTCAGAGTAAAGAAATGAAGATCACAGGAATAAACAGTGGGTACTCCATTTATGAATGTTTGACCATATCTTCTCTGAATAATTCATTATCATATAAATAAAAGCTGAAGATTGGTGTGTCTGCTGATGTACAATACAGGCATCATCTTGTGAATGTTATGTCTTTAAAGACATATTTTGTAATGTATTTTCAATAAAAATGTGATTTTTAGATTTTCTCAATATTATTATATCTGACCACAGCCAGAAGTACAGATTACTCATTGAACAGGCTTCCATCTTTGTACTTATTCTACATTCAAATTATAAGTAGATCAACAAAAAAGAGCATCTTCAAATGTTTCAACATTCTCTATGATACGATTAACATTTGGTTTTCTTTTTGGAAATTCAGAAAGCTGAATTTCTTAAGGGCATAGTCCCATTGATATTGTAATACATGGCATAAAAACATAGTGCTGGTTTCTTTAATTTTTCTAACAGGGTATGACTTTCCAATCATCTCTTCCTATAGTCATGTAATAATCTCTTTTTTTTGTTAATAGTGGATGCTATTGTTGATAAGCTACTTGTAACAAATGAGTCAAACAAAAAGGCATGAATTCTACAGATGGTGGAATAATTCAGTGGGATAATCTGCATAAGCAGATTCATGTTTTCATAGAAAACATTTTAATTTAATGTTTGGCTTTGATCACTAGCTTACTGAACATCCCTAATTTTTTTCTTCTAGTTCCCACCTTCTTTTTAATTAAAAATTGTACTGTGATTAGTGATTAATCTTTTTCCAAGTAGCAACATGATTATGTTATGCTATGTTATATGGTACAGATTTTTCATTCTTAGTTATAATTTTACTCAGATACATAGCTTTATGTCACCTGCTCTATTGATGAAATACTTTCAGTGTGAAGGAAAAGCAAACAATTCAATGTTAGCTTGTATTTTATTCATCTGAAAAAAAAGCACAGAGTTTCTGGTCTGGCATGTAATGAGTTAGAAATCACCACTCCATTCTAACAAGTAAGGAGCTGAACAAACTGAAAAATCAGCTCTTCTTGGATCCATCAGAGAAGTGAGGTCACAGGGCAAACTGCGCCACCAATATTAGAGAAACAGACAGGAGGATACAGAGAGTTACAACTCACCAGAGCAGTAACCCCAAAGCAGAAACTTCCACAGGAACTAGTGCCAGGGTAGGAAAACCTGAACGGCACTGATGAATTGCTGAATATCCGAGAAAAATCTTCTCTTGCTTCCAGCTGGCGGTGGGGAAAAAAACCGCTTTGTAATACACCATTCTGTTCTTCTTAACAAAGCCAGACTGCAGAGAAACTATTTTACCAAAGCATAAACTATTGGGTTTTTTTTCAGAGCCTAACCTAACTGAAGGAAATAAAATTCTCAACTCCAGCTCTTTCAAGCATTTCACCTGGGGGAAGGGAATTATCCAACTCCAGCCCTCTCGAGCCATCCTCTCCCATCTAAGGGTGGGATGAGGAGGGACAGAGAGGCACTGGTGAAGTTCACAGTCCAGGGCCACAGGCTGACCAAAAGACTGAGACCTCATCATATGATTATATGATTACAGAATACTTCCTCTCCCACTACACCTTACCATTACATTGCTAATGGCCTAGTACTGCAGTGCCTTTTACCCAGTACATCATGTCCACCTTTCAACAAAAAATTATGAGGCACAATAAAAAGTGAAAACACAGTTTGAAGAGACTGAACAAGCATCAGAATCAAAGTCAGATATGGCAGGAACATTAGAATTATCATACCAAGAATTTTTTAAAACTATAATTAACAGGTTAAGAGCTATAATGGAAAAAATAGACAATAGATAATGTAGGCAAAGAGATGGAAATTCTAAGAAATAATCAATAAGAAATGCTAGAAATCAAAAACACAGTATTGGAAATAAAGAATGCCTTAACAGACTAGACACCACTGAGGGAATAATCTCTGAGCCTGAGGATATGACAATAGAAATTCCAAAAACTAAAAAGCAAAGAGAAAAAATACTGAAAAAGACCAGAACAGAATATCCAAGAACTGAGGGACAACTACAAAAGGCATAACATATATATAATAGGAATAGCAGAAGGAGAATAAAGAAAGGAATAGAAGCAATATTTGAAGCAATTACGGCAGAGAATTTCCCCAAATTAATGTCAGACACCAAACCACAGATCTAGGAAGTTTACAGAACACCAAATAGGAAAATACCATAAAAATCTATAGCTAGGCATATCATAGTCAAACTTCAGAAAATGAGAAAGAAACAAAAACTCTTGAAAGAAGACAGTGAAAAAAACACCTCAGAAACCATGCAAGCGAGGAGAGAGTGGAGTGAAAGGTTTAAAGTGTTGAGACAAAAAAATCCTCATCAACCTAGGATTCTGTACCCTGTAAAATTACCCTTCAAAAGTGAAGGATAAATAAAGACTTTCTCAGACGAACAAAAATTGAGAGAATCTGTTGCCAGTAGGCCTTAAAAGAGTTCTTCAGGGAGAAGAAAAATAATATAAATCTGGAACTCGGATCAACAAGAAGAAAGGAAAGGCATCAGAGAAGGAATAACCGAAGGTAAAACAATAACTTTTATTTTTTTTCTTATTGATCTAATAGACAACAGTTGGTTCAAAATAATAGCATGAATGTGTTAGAGAGAGAGCTATATATATGCTTATGTGTCCTTATGTATGGGTGGAATGAATGACAGAAATGATACAAGAGATGGGAGGGAGGAATTAGGAATAGTTTATTATTATAAGGGACTTTCACTACCCATGAAGCAGTTTAGTGTTATTTAAAAGTGTATTTGAATTAGTTGTGAATAAATGTTACAAAATCTAGGACAATCACTAAAAAAGCAAAAAAAAAAAAAAAAAAAGAAGAAGCATAATTGAAAGGCTAAGAAAAGAAAGAAAATAGAATCCTATAAAATGCTCAATTAAAATCACAAAGGGCAAAAAAGTGTGGAAGACAAAAATAGGAGCAAAGAACAAGGACAATAAAAAGAAAAAGTAACAAATATGGTAGATAGTAATCCAACTATATCAATAATCACTTTAAATGCTAATGATCTAAATAGACCAATTAAAAGACAGAGATTGTCAGAATGGACCAAAAAACAAGACCCAACTATATGTTGTCTACAAGAAACTCACTTTAACTATAAAGACACATATAGATTAAAAGTAAAGGAATGGAGGAAGATACACCATGCTAACACTAATAAAAAAAAGCAGAGTAGGTATGTTAATTTCAGACAGAACAGACTTCAAAGCAAGGAAAGTTATCAGGAATAAAAAGGGGCTTCACATAGTGATAAAGAGGTCAATACTCCAAGATGATATAACAATTTTTAACATGTTTGTACCTAACAACAGAGTGTTAAAATGCATGAGGCAAAACTGATAGAACTGCAAGGGGAAGTACATGAATCCACTATTATAGTTGGAGACTTTAATACCCCTCCATCAGAAATGGACAGATCCAACAGGCAGAAAATCAGTAAGGACATAGTTGAACTTCAGAGCACCATTGATCAACTGGATGTAATGGGCATTGATAAACTACTTCATCCAACAACAGCAGAGTACACATTCTTTTCAAGCTCACATGGAACATTTACCAAGGGAGACTACATTCTGGGCCATAAAACACACCTTAACAAACAAACAAACAAACAAACAAAAAAGAAACCATACAAAGTCTGCTCTCAGATCACAATGGAATTAAACTAGAAATCAATAACAGAAAGATAACTGAAAAATCCCCAAATACTTGGAGATTAAACAACACACTTCTAATTTATACATGGGCCAAAGAAAAAATCTGAAGAGAAATTTTAAAATATTTTGAACTACATGAAAATGAAAATATAACCTCTCAAAATTAGTGGGATGCAGAGAAGCATGTTAGAGGGAAATTTATCACAGTGAATGAATATGTTAGAAATGAAGAAAGAGAGATCTAAAATCAATAATCTAAGTTTTTACCTTAGGAAACTAGAAAAAGAAAAGAAAATTGAATCCAAAGTAAGCAGAAGAAAAGAAATAATAAAAATTAGAAGAGAATTCAATAAAATTAAAAACAGGAAATCAATTTAAAAAATCAGTGAAAACAAAATCTGGTTCTTTGAAAAGATCAATAAAATTGATAAGCCCCTAGCCAGGCTAACAAAGAAAAAAAGAGAAAAGACACAAATTACTAATATCAGAAATGAAAGAAGGGACATCACTACAGATCCTGTGGACATCAAAAAATAATAAAAGAATACTGTGAACAGCTCTAGCCCACAAATTTAATAACCCAGATGAAATAGACCAAATCTTTGAAATACACAATCTTCCAAATTCACACAAGAAGAAATAGACAATCAGAATAGGCCTATGTCTATTAAAGAAATTGAGTCAACAATTAATAACTTTCCCAAACTGAGAGCATTATATGCCCAGATGGGTTCACTGGTGAATTTTACCAAACATTTCAGGAAGAAATTATACTAATTCTCTACAATGTTTTCCAGAAGATAGCAGCAGAGAGACTACTTCTTAACTCATTCTGTGAGGCCAGCATTACTCCAATACCAAGACCAGATAAAGACATTACAAGAGAAAAAAACTACAGAACAATATCTCTCATGAACATAGTGGCAAAAATCCTCAACAAAATACTAGCAAATTGAATCCAACAATGTATAAAAATAATTATATACTGTGACCAAGTAGGATGTATGCTAGGTATGTAAGGCTGGTTCAACAGCCTTCATGGATAAGAAGACTTAATTTTGTCAAGCTGTCAGTTCTTCATAACTTGATCTATATATTCAAAACAATCTCAATCAAAATCCCAGCAGGTTATTTTATGGATATTGACAAATTTATTCAAAAATTTATATGAAGAGGCAAAAGACCCAGAATAGCCAACTCAATATGGAAAGGGAAGAACAAAGTCAGAAGACTGACATTACCCATCTTCAAGAAAAATAAATTGCTCAAGACAGTAAAAAGCTACAGTAATCAAGACAGTGTGGTACTGGCTAAAGAATAGGCAAATAGAACAATGGAATGGGACTTCAAAATGATACAACCACTTTGGAAGACAGTCTGGCAATGTCTTACAAAATTAAACACACTCTTACCATACGATCCAGTCGTACTCTTTGGTATTTATTCTAATGAATTAAAAACAAATTACAAATGTTAGAAAGGATGTGGAGAAAAGGGAACTCTCAAACACTGCTGGTGGGAGTGCAAACTGCTGCAGGCACTATGGAAAACAGTACGGAGATTCCTCAAAAAATTAAGAAGGGAACTACCATAGGATCCAGCTATTCCACTGCTGGGTATTTATCCAAAGAATATGAAAACACAAAAGCATAAAGATACATGCTCTCCTACGTTCATTACAGCCAATTGTAATGATATTACAATAATTGGCTATTATTCACAATAGCCAAGACTTGGAAGCAACCTAAGTGCCCATTAAGGGATGAATGGATAAAGAAGATGTGATATATATACACAATGGAATACTACTCAGCCATAAAAATGGTGAAATCTTGCCATTTGCGACAACATGGATGGACCTTGAGGATATTATGCTAAGCGAAATAAGTCAGAGGGAGAAAGACAAATACCATATTGTCTCACTCATAAATAGAAGATAAAAACAACAACAAACAAACACAGAGAGATAGAGATTGGATTGGTGGTTACCAGAGGGGAAGAGGGGAAGAAGGAGGGTGAAAGAGGTGATTCACACATGTGTATGGTGATGGATGGTAATTAGTCTTTGGGTGGTGAACGTGATGTAATCTACATAGAAATTGAAATATAATGATGTACACCTGAAATTTACATAATGTTATAAACTAATGTTACCTCAATTAAAAAAAAACTTATGTGCACACAAAAACCTACACATGGATATTTATAGAAGCTTGATTCATAATTGCCAAAACTTGGAAGCAACCAAGATGCCTTTCAGTAGATGAATGGATAAATAAATTGTGCTACATTCAGACATTGGAATGTCATTCAGCACTAAACAGAAATGAGCTATAAGCCATGAAAAGACTTGGAGAAAACTGAAATGCATATTACTAAGTGAAAGAAGCCAATCTGAAAAGGTACATATTGTATAATTCCAATTGTATGTGACATTCTGGAAAAGATAAAACTATGAAGACAATAAAAAGATCAGTGGTTGTCAGAGGTTGGCGCAAGTGGGCAGGGAGGAATGAAAAGGCAGAACCCAGAGGATTTTTAGGGCAGTGAAACTATTCTGAACGATATTACAGTGATGCATATCTGTCATACATTTTTCTACACTTGTAGAACGTACACCAAGAGTGAACCCTAATGTAAGCTATGGAATCTTTAGTTTTATCGATTGTAACAAATGAACCACTGTGGTGCAGGATGTCAATAATAGGGCAGTTTGTGTATGTGCAAGGACAGGAGGTATATGGGAACTCTCTGTACTTTCTGCTCAATTTTGCTGGGAACCAAAAACTGCTTTAAAAAATAAAGTTTATTGATTTTTTCTTTTTGTCAGGAACATCAGCCCTGAGCTAACATCCATGCCAATCTTCCTCTTTTTGCAGAGGAAGACTGGCCCTGAGCTAACATCCGTGTCCATCTTCCTCCACTTTATGTGGGATGCCACCACAGCATGGCCTGACAAGTAGTGCGTAGGTGCGCGCCCTGGATCCGAACCCCGGCCGCCAGCAGCAGAGCGCACGCACTTAACCGTTACGCCAGGGGGCCGGCCCCCAGTTTATTGATTTTTTTTAAGAAAAAAACACATCAAAGTTTTTACATACCATATATTTGACTGGTTTATTTCCATAGAAGAAATATGCATGGTACTCAAAATCTGCTTCTTGTATATTTTTTATTAATTCACGCAACAATTAATATTTTGTTTGGATGACAATCTTTACATACAAAAGCCGAAACCCCTCTAACTTAGTAGAAACAACTATCACTGGACTTTTCCCCATCACATTATTTTTCACATTAGGCTGATGATAGAGTACCGAAGGAGAATCCCTAGCCAGTAAACTCTATGAGATAGATGCTAAGCCAAATAAAGATGATATGAGTAAAATCTCAGGTCTCTGTTGCAGTGGCAGCCAAGTTCATGGCTAGCTCAAATCATAACGTGATGTGAGAAAAGTTTTTGAACAGTAACCTATGATTCTGACTTTCTGTTTTTCATACCCTTTCTCCACACAACTTAAGTATGTGTTTATCAGTTAGTCACTGTGTTAGCCACTTGGGGCTGCTGTAACAAACTGCCATAGACTGGGTGACTTATAAACAACAGAAATTTATTTCTCACAGTTCTGGGGGCTGGAAGTCCAAGATGGGGGTGTCAGCGTGGTCAAGTTCTGGTGAGGACCCTCTTCCATGTTGCAGACTGCTGACTTCCTCCATCCTTACATGGCAGAGAGCAAAGAGAGGAAGTAAGCTCTCTTGTGATTCTTATAAGGGCTCTAATCCCATTCACGAGGACTCCACTACACCGAAACTAATCCTCATTCCTCTCCAAAGGTGCCATCTCCTAATACCATCACATTGTGGGGTAGGGTTTCAACACGTGAATCTGGGGGGACACAAACATTCAGTCCAATACCAGTTGCTATAACTGTCTTTGTTATATCTGTCACTGCTATATCTTGACTGTGATTGTTACCATCCATTGTGTACTTAAGATTTGGGAAATTTTATTTCTATTCTGTTTTGCTTGTTTATTATCTTTTTTTTTAGCTTCTGGAGTTTAATAAATCAGTAAAAAGCATAAAATTATTTCATATTCCTATGCAGGAAATGGGAATTAATAGAGAAATATATTGAAGAGGCTTTTTAAAAATAGTTTTCATAATAGCAAGAAATACAGAGAACACAATGAGGGAAATGAAACCCTCCTACTATAACTGGAAGCAATGAGCCCTGACATAGAGCAGCTGCTTGTATTTCAAGTGGAAAAGCTGTCCTTTGATCTCTGTAGAAGGTGTATCTTTGGACCTCAAGAGGAATATGTTTCAGCAGGTAGGCTGAAACAGGTAGTTGCCTAGATTTGAATAGCAAGTTGTTTATCTTCTGCCAGTTTACTGGATAGAACTCTGGTTCTCAAGTTTTTATTTTTTGTGTGAGGAAGATCAGCCCTGAGCTAACATCCATGCCAATCCTCCTCTTTTTGCTGAGGAAGACCGGCTCTGAGCTAACACCTATTGCCAATCCTCCTCCTTTTTTTTTTCCCCCAAAGCCCCAGTAAATAGTTGAGTGTCATAGTTGCACATCCTTCTAGTTGCTGTATGTGGGACGCGGCCTCAGAACGGCCGGAGAAGCGGTGCGTTGGTGTGCGCCTGGGATCCGAACCCGGGCCGCCAGTAGCGGAGCACACACACTCAACCGCTAAGCCACGGGGCCGGCCCCTGGTTCTCAAGTTTTAATGTGCATTAGAATAGCCTAGAAGGTTTATTACATTCAGATTGCTGAGCCCACGAGCAGATCCTGATTCAATAGATCTAGGGTGGGGCTTTGCTTTTCCAGCAAGTTTCCAGGGGATGCTGATGCTCCTGGTCAAGGGAACACATATTGAGAACCAGAGGGGTAGAATATACTACTGATTTAATGTACATATAGCCTCATAATGTACTAAATTGTTATTTTCTATTCCAGCAGAGACCTTCTTTTCCGCTTTATATGAATAGCTCTTCAAGTGTGAATTAACTTTTTAAAAATGGGCTAGTCCTGTAGGGCAGTAACTTTTGTACAAGAAAAGATATACCAGAGAGAATTTGAAGTAAGGAAGTCGGAGTCTTGCTCACTTTTCAGTGAAGTGGCTTGGGATGCTCAATTACTATCAGAGGTTCACCTTCTTTCTCTATAAAATGGGAATGATACTTGTTTCTCAAAGCTGTTGTGAGTGTTAAATGGGATGAGGCCTGTGAAAGGGTCTTGTAAACAGCAAAGCACTCTACAAATGTAACACTTTAGCATGATTATTGATTTGAGAATGACTTCCCACCTCCAAAACTTGTGGTACAGAAAAGACTCATCATAGCGGGTGAGTTTTGCTGACTGACCATAGTAAGCAGTTGATAAATATTTACAGATTGATTGATAAAATAAGATAGACTCAGTTCCTTGGAAGATATCCTGCAATATATAGATAGATTAACTAAGAGAATTCTACCATTCACTTATAACAGCAAACTCAAGGGAAATTAATTGAATACAATTGAACAAGTATGTATTAAGTGCCTACTCTGCATCAAGCTCCATGATTAACCATTCCCTGTTCATATTTTAAGTTATTTCAAATACCAAACACCAAATAAATTATCCTTTTGAGACCCAGTTGCTTCTTTGAAAATAAGCCCAACAAAATAGAAAATTTAGCCAACATAATTCTGATTTGAATTTGAATTTAATCAATATAAATCCTCATACATTGTACTAGTCTAGTTCTAACTTAGTGATCTCAACAAAAAATCTTAAGCGAAAAAAAGTAAAATCTCAGAGCAATACAAATCTAACAATACAAATTTGTATCATCTCATCCTTATATATTTTTAAAATCCAAACATAGCATATATAGAGAAATGAAAAACAGGAATGATGCATATAAGTTGATGGAGGTTACCTTTGAGGGGAAAATCGAGGGGAAATTTAACATTTTACTTTGCACACATGCATTGTTTCTATCTTACAGAAATACATATTTATATAGCAATTTTGTACAGAGAACAATTAGAAAGTAAATAATAATTAAAAAATATATATCATCAGTACACTTACAGGGGGTTCCTGCTTGGAAAGCAGTATTCTCTCACATGATGAGTTTATAATTTCCTTCCAAAATATTGACCTGTGAATGAATCATTAGGCTTCCTGTCCTTGCTAAATCGGAATCCCAATCCAGTTCCTATAACCAGTTATTTTTCCTTCAGTGCTGGCTCGTATGGTTTCCAAGCTCTGTGTCAAAACGTACCACTGCTGAGCACTGGGCTTCCCTTTGAGCGGTCAGCGAAAGCGATGTCTAATCAAGAACAACTTTCCCGCAGGTTTCCTTCCTGTAATTTACTTCCCACTGATTCTCAGAGAGGCGATTCCACAGTAAAAATACAGTTGCTGTTTAATCAGTTCCCTTGATTTCTTTCTGAAATCCATAAGAAGATAGCATTGCAGTAACACCTTGTCTCTGGGGTGGCTTTAGAAACTTTCGGCACTTTGTCAACAAGCCTTTTCTGAGCAGAACCCGGCACTAGGCGCCATAGCTGCGTAGAGAAGAGCAATGAAATAGAAAACATGGTTGATGCGCAGTCCCCAAGCCTAGAACAGAAAGCCAGAAGGAAGGAATGAGGGATTTCAGTGTAAGAAATCAGAATTGGATGGAAGGCAGCTGTAAAAAGGAGCAAAGAAATCAAGAAGGGTAAAGAAAAGAAAAAGGAACTGGATCCCATTTTGTGGAAAAGGAAAATTGAAAGGTTTGAGGATCATTGAACCTAGCTTTGAAATTTAAATTATAATGTGAAATTCAAAAGATGCTGAAAGTTTCTAAAGCCACCCTAGAGATAAGATGTTATTACCAAGACAAAACTTAAGAAGATCCTGCTTCCACGATGCTCTCACTCACATCAGAGCTGCCTCAGTTAATGGTCATATTCCACTGTAATGGTGATCTGAATGTCTGTCTCCATTCTACACGACAAGCTCTGCAGAGGCAGAAATTCAGCTCTTTATCTCAGATTTGCAATGATGTCTCTATCATCCAGAATTCATAAGTATGTTGAGTAAATGGAGGAGAATCTATGGGTTTTTTTTTTTAAGTGAGTTCCTGAAACAATGTAATACTGAAAGGTATTCAGAGTTCTTTTAGAAAAATCTTGGATGCTTTGTTAGGCCCTATATTTTTCAGAATTCTATACATTTTTCTCTTCTCACAATTTCATTCTTTCTTTTCCTTTACATGGAATCTCTAACATATCCCTTCTTTTCTTTCATTTTTCCTCAGATTGGCTTCCAAAGTCACCTTCTTATTCTTAAGCTGTGCTTCTTAATCGTCAATGCAGCAAAACTTGTTGGTCCCTTTATTTTGTTCCTACTTTATTTTAAGCCAAAATAAAATGAAATTGAAGGAAACTTGTCAAGGCAGCTGTTGAGAATGGAACTCGGAAAGAAGATTGCTGCCAACAGATTTTTTTTTCTGAGCCAGAGAAAATCACTATGATTTCGTTTTCCTTTGTGTGACACCATTTCTACACATTGATTGTCACTGTGGCAAGTAACAGAAGGGAAGGGAGAAGCAATTTTAGGACAAGCCTGGCAGCACGCAGGTGATTTGGGGCATGGAGGAATTCCAGACCTGCCCACCACAACAGAAGTAAAGAAACCAGGAGGAGGATAGGAAGAGGCAAGGAAAGAACAATTGAAGGCCATTTTGGGCAAGAGATCAGGCCTAATAAACAGATGCCAGATGGAAGTCCAATTAATTCAGAACAGAATCTGGGGCAAGAAGAGAAAAGCTGTTAGAGTAAATGAATTAATTTTATAGAGAATTATAATGCCATACAGATTCAAGTTTACAATCGCAATATCAAACAGCAACCATTCTTCAAGCCTAAATCACACCTCCTCGTGGAATTCTTTCTTGACAACCCAAAGGGACATATTTCTCCTGAACTTCTTTAGTTCTCAGGGTATGCACCTCCCATTAGATAGCCAGCTATTACTACTTTGTGTTCTGGTTACTTTTCATGTGTTATGTGTGATTTCTTCCGCTGGATTATAAATATCTTTTTTGAAACGTCTGCATTGTTCATCTCTTACACAATAAATATAAAATTACTGTGATAATAATTATGATGATGTGATCATATGATGATATCAAAAGCCCTCATATGAATAATATTGTTAGGTCATCTAAAATAAGTTCAAAAGATAAACCCTCTATCCTCTAGCATCTTGCACACTGTACAAAATCGATGAGAACTGATGTCATGTCATTGGTACATGGAAGGTGTTCATAAAAAATATCTTGTCAACCAGCCCTAGACACTCTAAAATCACTGTTTTAATTCCTTCACACTCTTAATACTATCTGAAGTTATCGTGTTCTCATTTTTGCTGTCTTTTTTCCCACTAAACTATAAGTTCTGCATGTGCAAGAAATTTCTCTGTCTTGTTCACTGACAAATCTTCAGGGCCTAGAAAAGTAGCACTTGGTAGGAATTCAATAAATATCTATTAAATTGAAAAAGTGGTGTTGATTCTGACTATCCAATATGAAGTCCTATACTAAGGTCTTGACAGAGCTTATGAAATTACTACCCTAGTAGAAGAAATTAGGCAAGAGTCTGATACAGAATGAGATCAAAAGATGTGAAAGTAAATAAGCCATAAACCTGCAGACAAAAAGCAGAAATACTTTTATGAAAAGGATAATACAACGTCTCAAAGACCAGTATGAAGATTTCAGCTCACTATTTACCTAGTCTTTATGGAATTGTCCTCAGTTTCATGGCCTCTACTGTGTTTTATGCCTACCGACATGGATGTTCAAAATTGTCTTCACAATTAGATTGTACACTTAATTGTGCTGCTCACACAATTATCCATAATAGAGCTTTAACCATCTCTCTTGCCTTTTGAAGCCCATCCTTCTATGTTATCTCCTTGACTAATGTACATTATAGGAGTAACTCACAAAGCACAATACGCTCACACACTGGTCTCTGTTCCCTACTGCACATCAAGGGTAAATAGAGGTGTAGATCAGTGCAGCCACACTGGAGAGCAATATGGCACCATCTAGAAGAGATGGAAAAAATCACGTCCTAAGCCTTGGGGAAACCAACCTACAATACAAACCAACTGACGTACAAGATGCAGCCTCATCAACAAAAGCAAAAAAATTTAGAAATAAACTAAAGTTTCATCAATTTGGAAAAGGATAAGTACACTGTGATATAGTCACACAAGGGAGTACTTCACAGCAGCCAAAACAAATGAATTTCAGCTATATCTGTTAACATGGGTAAGCCTAAAAACACAATGCTGAGTGAAAAAAGTTAGATATAACATGCTTTACAAAACATAGGAAATCTTACCTATCAATTTCTTGGACTAGAGGAACCTGGCAATGAGCCAGGCTGCCATTTAGCAAATGGGGACTTGCTCAAAGGTACCATATTTCTCTCTTTTTTTTTAATTGAGGTAGCATTGGTTTATAACATTATATAAATTTCAGATAGATATCATTATATTTCAACTTCTGCATAGACTACATCGTGTTCACCACCAAAACTCTAGTTGCCGTCCGTCACCTACAAATGTGCCTCTTTAAGCCAAAGGTACCATATGTCTATGAGGAAAAAAAACCCCTCCTGGGAATTGCTACTCACATGAACTGCCTCGCATGACCTCTGCACCCTTGTTTTCGGCCAGAGAACAGAAAACTGGTACCCTTTTATTAGAAGGTTTCTCTTCCTTAAGTAACCTAGAAAGAAAGTTAAGAACACAGAGAAAGAGGCATAGAGAGCGAGTGAGAAACAGACAGTGAAAGGCAGAAGGATTAAGAAAATAAATGTCTCCAACCAGAATCAAGTCCATCAATGAGACAATGGTGATAATCATTTCATTAAAGAAAACACAGAAGCTTTTAACCTGCAGTCTCTGTGTCCAACTCCGCACTTCCCTCTGCCTATCCTGAAGCAGCACTAAAAGATAAGCACTAATTCTGAGGAGTTGGTTAACTATACTTAATGCTCCTGTTAATTGACTATTTAGATGCGACATTATTTGAAAAGGGAAAGAAAACCTCTTTTTGGAAGAAAGAATCTCACGATTTTCAATGTTTTTAAAATAAATACACAGAATTTGAATAATTTAAGGTCTTCAGTGTCAGTCTTTGAAAAACTTAATAGCATAAGTAAAAATACTTGTGGATAGCCTGCAAACAGTCCCCTCTTCAGTGGGATTATTAATTATTGAACTCGTCTGTACCGGATTAGTTATTTTGAGTTGTGTTGCCTCAATTTTGTAGCCATGTTCTCTGTGATGATGTTCAGTTCTCTTTAAACTCTATTTTACAATCACCGAGCTTCAATTTCATGAAGTTCAGATTTATCCTAAGCAATTTAGAGGACATCTGTACATACTCGGTTCCCTAAGGCAGCAGTCATCCAGTCTCCTGGCTCATTTGTTTATTACAAAAGGAATAGAGGTGATGGAAAAGGTGACGGGGGGTAAGCAGGGCAATTGACTCTTTTTAAATTTCATATTTGAAGTGGAAGTGCACTTCATTTTTCGTTAAAACAAAGAGGTATGTTTATAATATCACCATAATATTTATGGCTGGGCATGACAAAGTAACAAGTCAAATGGCTCCTCTAAACTAAGTCCTCATTTTAGAAAATCAGAGGACTTTAGGAGTCAATCTTTTAGTCCAACTCCCATGTAATGGGACGTGACAATCTCTTTGACAGGTGGTATTCTGGACCGTTTGAAACTGTGAGGTATAGCCAAATTTTTCTCTATAGAAGCAGCTGATTCCATTACTGGAAAAGTATTATTGCCCTAAAAGTCTTCCTTATCTCAAGCTTCAATCTGTTTCCCTGCAGTTTACATCCCTTTATTCTCTATCTGCTCTTGGAAACAACCTACTTCAGAACTGCTACTTCCAAGGGCTTGACAGCCTTGAAAATAATTCACAACTTTCTTTTCTCTCTCCAACCTTTCCCTACTTTAGGATACTTTTGGTTAACTTTTGTCAACAACTCCTCATGGGATACAATACACAGAACCTCCATTGCCCTGATTGTTCACACATCAGATCACTTTTGTCTAACATTCAGGATAATGGCTAAAATTCATGAGTTTTAGAGTCAGAGAGAGCTTGGTTGAAATCTCAGCTTTGCTGTATTTTAGCTATGTGATGGCATAGGATAATGTTGGTCACCCTAGCCTTCCTTCATTGAACTTCCTCTTCCGATTACCGGCATCTACACTATTCCCCCCCACACACAGTGTCCTCAGACTTCAGAAACTGGCTTTGTCTGCTAGCACGGATTGTTGAAAGTACCTAGGAATTTACATCCCTCCAGGGTGAGCCTTCAGAACTGACTATACAGTGAGGGACTATGAAGGCCTAAGTTCCCTCGTTTCAGATTTGGGTAGCCTTGAGGCTTAACTCATACTCCAGAGCTCCCCTGTGCTAATAAACTAAAGCCATGCTCTGAAACTTTGCCAAGTTTCTTCCTCACACATCTTCCTCCCCTCCCCTGCCCTGCATCCCCACTTTCTTATTGGTTTCTCCTGTAGGAATTTTCTTAATAAATCACTTGCATCAGAATCCTCATCTCTGGTTCTGCTCCAGGGAAACCTGGCGGAAGATGAGAAATTATTATAATCTCTAAACCTCATTTTCAATAACTAAATGGGATCAAAATTGTACCTGCTTCTAGAATTAACGTAGGGATCAAATGAGAAAAAGCCTAGAGCATGTCACAGTTTTTGGCATCATGTAAATGCTCAAAAAGGTAACTATTATTATCAGATTCTCTGGCCCAAAATCGAACACAACATTCAAGATGCAGAATATTCAGGATACCAGGGAAGCCATATTTCCACTAATAAGCCTAAGAATGTTGGCTTTCCTTGAGAGGCGACGACACTGACGGAATTAGAGCTCACGGCAAAGGGGCTGCAGGCCTTGTGCGTGGCACCTGGAAACTGCTCAGCGGCCTTTGCCGCTTTCCTTCCTCTTGGCACTGGTTGGCAGCGAGCCAGGAAGCCCAGATTACCAGCAGCATTATTTTGCTCTCCTCTCTGGGGCAGCTAGAGGAGAAGAATGTTTCCAGTATGAAACAGAACAAGTCAAAATCTAGAATATTTGTCCCACATATTAATTTCAAAGAGCTCTCCAAAAGATTAAACCTAATATCAACCTATAGGCCAAAAAAGTATAGAAAAACTCAGGCTTTTTGGTCTTTGTTAGGTTCATCACTGCAAAGTTGAGAGGTATAACATCATGCAACCTATTATGAGATGAGATTGATATTCGAGGTTTGTTTTCACGGCTGCAGAGCTCAATCAGGGTTATATATGTGTCTGAAGGCCACTGGGCAACGGTATAATTAATTGGCAATTTTGAGCCTCTCATGCTAAAAACTACCTTAATGATAAAAATAAATGATATGAGCAGGCAATACAATTTGAAACATGCAGCCTGAAACAACTGCTAGATTACCAACACTGAGCCTTTAAGCAGCAACCTGTTTTTCCCTCAGCAATTATATGCTAAACATTTTATGATTATAAAAATCTTAAATAAATGAAAATCAACTTGGAATTTTAAGTTGGTTAAGAGCTTTTTGGCTTCTAGAAAATTTTATTTTAACCAGACTCTAACATTGTTTGCTTTTGAGTAAAAACTACAACTATTTTACTATATTCTACTATATTATACATATATAGTATATTCTACTATACCTACCATGACTGTTAAACTGGACACTGCTTTATGATTTATAAGGTCCTTTTATACTTTATTATCTCATTTAACCCTCAAAACAAAGGTAGAGAAGAGAAAAATTATTATTACTACCAACCCTATGTTAGAGAAAAAGAAAATAAAGCCCCAAATGTTTTAAATCCATCCAGGATCATAAAGTAAGCAGTGATGTGGAACTATTGACTCAGGTTTTCTCATTCCAAATTGCATTGTCAGCTCAGCTCACATCATCCTGTCTAATAATCTTGCTGATTTTTTTAACTCAGAACAAGAGAATCTGCTTTATCATGATCGAAACATCAAGGGAAATCAACTGGTTTCTTAATATCAGTCCAATTCAATTCTTAGTCAGTGGTAAAAAATAATCATCTTCCCTTAAATTCTGATCCAATACAATTTAATCCCAGCATCTGATCCAACAGATCTGAATCCCAGCATCTACCTTATGTCTTCCATTAGACAAATAAGCATTGGAATCATGACAGTGTTATATTCATATTCTTGGGAAGCAAAGCTTAATTTTTCTTTGGTAATTCATTTCCTAAACAAATGAATGAGTTTGCTTGGGAATGCACAAATTACAAGAGAATTATCATGCATGAACATTGTTCAGGAAGAGCTTAAAATCTTGCAAATTTAGAAAAAATATATACATGGAAATAGAGAGCAAGCAGGTGCAAAACTAAGTACTGCTAGTGACAAGTTTAGGGAGACTCAGATCAGCAGAGTGCTCCACCATTAGAGAAGCAGGCAGGGAAGCAGTAGCTGATGCCCTCAGCGTTCCACCTATCCCCATCACATGACCACTTCTGCACTCACAGGCTCCCATGTGCTTCCATTCCCAGCAGCCAGCACCCAGGTGTCTTTGTCAGAGGGAAGCTGGGAATGCCTGTGAATTTTTGCTGCTTCCCCACAACCAGGCACAGCCCTTAATCAATGCCTTGGGCACCCTGGCTCCTGCACCCTGGAGGAGAGAGTTTGGAGGTGTCACGACACTGTCTCCAGAGCTCCCCTGCATGGCTGAGCCCAAGTGACCCTCTCTGGGGTTTCACTCCATGGAGCCCTTGCTTGGCCCCTTCTCCTCCTGGCCCCACTTCCTCCGCCCCTACCTACTCCTTCCTGGACCTTCCTAATAAATCAGTTTCACACAAATCCTCTGTTCTGGGTCTACTTTTGGGGAACTCAATCTAAGATAGAGATGTTTGAAACTTAACTGGGCCTTAAATACACTTCAGATTTGAGCAGTGGGCCAAAACATTCTTTCTGGGGAGAGAGAAAGTCATGAGCAAAGGCCTGGGGAGGTGGGGTTTTGTATTGTTTATGTAGATATCAGTCAGGGAAAAAAGAAGTCTTTCTGACAGCTGACAGGGGGTGTTGTGAAGCCAAGGGGTAGGTAGGACAATAGGGCGGAAACAGATCAGGTAAATCATGAAGGAAAAAAAGCCCAGAATTTTGAACTTGATGTGATACAGAGTAAGAAGACGTTTTGAGTTCCTAAGCAGAAGAATATGAGGAAAGCAGGTTTTTCTAATTGCATTTTTTAAAACATAGTCACAGAACTCCAGTCTCTGTAGACGCTATGTGAAAAAAAGGTTCTCTGGTCAAATAAAGTCCAAAAACACTTTATACATGTAGCTCACTGATAATTTCCAAATGACCAGAAGCCTATGAAAGCTGAGGTCAAGGACTCAATTTGGATTTCTTTTTTTTTAAATTTCTAATCTTCCCAGATGGAGAAGCACTACACTACACTACCGTTAGTGTAGTGCTATTCAAAGTGTGGCCCACTGGCTGGTAAAGAATCTTCTTGTGCTTTATCAAGCATTTCCTAAACACGTTTGCCCACTGCACACTGTGGGGAAGTCATTCTTATTAATACAGTACAGAACTGGTTTTCCTATAAACATACTTTAGGAAATGCTGTTTTTACCAGGCTCAGTGAAAACGGGAGAGACTGGATGGAGGCCAAGAGCTTTGTTAGGGATGAGACTAGACTGATGGCTAGAAAAATGTAAAGGAAAATGAGAATCGGAGATCATCTAAAGTCACTGGATATCGTGAACGGAGAGGTGGGAAGATTAAAAGAACTTGAATTTTCCAGCCCCACTATAGTGATGTGAGTCTAGTAGTGTGCATTTTTCTCAGACATCAGTGGCTGATATTTAATGGAAAACAGGAAATTGAACATCATCTTGAAATGGAAAAATTTTGCAAATTCAGATTTAAATGATTCAGTCCATCTGGTTATATTGTCTAGCATCATTTTATCAACATTAAAAGATAATTTTATTGAATTTAATCATTAAAACCTGACAAAATAAAATTATTTTAAGAAGCTTGTCTGTAGTTTGAGTCTTAAGCCCAAGGAGCATAAGGATGAGAAGTTTGGATATCATTTTCTGGGTAGGCTGAGCAGTTTTCTTGAATTTTAATGGACATATGAAACACCTGGAGATCTGGTTGAAATGCAGATTTCAATTTAGTAGGTTTGGGTGGAGCCTGAGATTTTGCATTTCTAACAAGCTCCCAGGCAATGTGAGCTTGCTGGTCCAAGGACCACATTCTGAGCAGCAAGAGGATCAAAGATAAGGTAAAGGTGACAACATAAATGCAGAGACTCTAAATTAGAATTTTAATAGAAATTATTTTTACTCTGTCAGATATTTATTGTATTCTGTCTTATGTATATTTGTTCATTTACTTTAGTAATTTCTTCTGATGATATTCACTGCTGGCTAACCATATGAGAGAAGAAGAAATGACAGGGAGGAAAGATGTGGGTAAAGAAAATTTAAATGAGATATAATAACCTGTGGGAGGCTTCAGTGAAGACTAATGGTATGCTGGCAAGTGAGAGGTTCCCATGGCTGATTTACAGATTTTAGAGGGGAAAGGGAATGTTTTAGCAAGATATATTTTTAACATTGTTTTCATTCTGAGTTTGTCATTTAACTTTATACATGCTGTGGGCTGAGAAATATGAATAAGATTTCCCCTTAATATCAATGTTACCTAAAGCCAGCTACACCAGTTTTCAACAGAATCTTTCTTCTTTATTATATTTTGGTATTTCAATAAACTTCATTCTCTAAGGAAGTTTCCAATAGTATTTCCTTCATTTTCATATGTCCGTACCTTCTTAATTCTAAAAGCATAAGCCAATGTCTAACAAATAAGAGAGAGAGCACCCTTGCAATCATTTATATTCAAAACAAAATGGCAACAGAGAAATAGTGATTTTCATTGGTTTTCAGATATATCTTTGTTAACTTGGTGGAAACAAAAGCAAACGGATTTAAATAATAAACCATTGAAATCCTGATGGTTCCTGAAATAGCAATGATGAAAACATAAGCTCTACCTTTTTGTTTTTCTTAAGATGGTCCTATTGACTATATCCAAAGATTTTAACCCAGAAGTCCACCTTAAAATTAATAAGGGAGTAATAAAAATAATGTTAAAAAAATGTTCATTTTAAAAGTCTCATGTCGCTACAGGATGTTACACATAAAACAAGTTCTCATTTTACTTTTAAAATATGACTATACCTTTATTATATATGCAATGTATTTTTTGGAAGATTTATAGGTAAACTTTCTATTATATTATTAGCCAGCCATGGCTTCCTCTATGGATTAAAGAATTAAAACGTTAATGGGAAATTCATGGCTCAGGAATTAAAAAGCTTCCTTTTTCCTCTGAATGACTGAGTATATATTTGGCTCTTTTCAATATCATGACCCAGAAAATTCATTAGATTTGCATTAACAAAGTGAGCAATGTATATTAATTTTCTCAGTCTAGAAAAAGGGTAAGAAAACTAACAACTCTGAGTGTCTCCAATGTCTCACATCCTATTTAAGGTGCTTTCACTTAGTCATCTCATAAAACAGCTGGAATCTGGGTCTCCACATTAAAAAGATAGAAAATTATAGACTATCTCTAAATAATCGGAGTGAAATCACTATAAAAAATTCTAGTTCAAGGAATACAATTTATTGTAATAAGTAATTACTGTGTTCCTCATATGAAACTTCACATTGATTAGAGAGTCAAGATACTGAAAAGGAAGTCCACACAGGATGGGGATCCACCAGAACCCCCCTTCTAAGATTAGACCATTGCTAATGGATCTGAGAATCTGGGGTTAACAAGCCTTCATTTCTCTCCCAGAGACGACTGTATTTTTTGCGTGCATTTCTTATATCGAAAGGCAAATGAAGGAGGCTAGATCTCTGCCTTAGTTGGAATGAATCTTTAATACCTGACTTGTGTTTGCAAGTCCTCTAGTCATAATCACCTCATGTTAGAGCAGCCAATCTTTAAGAATTGAGTTAATAAAGGAATTAATACTTATAGAAAAATTTTAAAATGGAGAAAGTTACCCAATCATTATGAAAATAAATGGAAAATTGGGAATGAGAGTATTTGAACAAAAATAAAACAGATAAAGCAAATAAAAGAATGACAATTTTAGAATTGTATCCAGAATTGTATAAGTAAAAAATCTTATGGCCAAAGAATCAGTTTACACATATTTCTGTTGCTTCCCATTGGGAATCATTGCTACAACTTAAAAAAAAAGTCTTTGGGGGAAATTTTTCTGACAGAATCTCATCACACTACTCTATTTCAGTCTTGAGCACTCATAATTTTGTCTTGTCTGGTTTATTAGCAAATTTACATTGAAATGGTTAAATTGTTTTTAGATTTTACCAGACACTATGCATGAAAAAGTGACTTCAGAGTTTTCCATAATGCATTGTTTGGCACAACTGTAGATGGAGCAGTACTTATGATAGTTTTTTTCCCTTGAATAATTAGATTTTTGAATTTCTTTGACCTCTCTCTTAATCTGTGAATTATTGTTATTCTGTGTGAACATTATCTTATCCTCTACTAAATTGCTCTTTTTGTCTCATTTATTTGCTAAAGTTACTTCTAACTTATTTTAGATACAACTTTTAAACCACAGCCAAAATTTATTTTACAAAAGACGATATTTTCCATGAAATCCACAGTGATTTTCAAAGTATACACCAAAAAAACAGCACAATGTCCATAATTATTAGCTATGGTTTGGAAAAAAAGAAATAATAATACATTTGAGTGTCACCCGTGTCCCCTAGTAGATCTTGGGAAGCCTCATCACAAAACCATGAGATGAATTCATTTAATCCTCATCACAAAACCATGAGATGAATTCTGTTGTTATTTTTCCATGTTACCAATGAAATATTTTTTATTTTTAGTTCATTGTTTGAGAAAAATATTTTTCTAAAAAAATTGTACTCTCTTTTTATGTAAAAAGAATATCAAGTAATTCATAAAAGTGCAAAGAAGAAAGCAAAGTATCTCCAAAATCTCACCATCCAGGAAAAAAAATGCTGTTAGTATTTGCATAAAAATATTCCAGACATGACTTTTTGCATGTATACAAACAGAAGAGTATTGCTATGTATTACAGCCACATAGATTGACAGATGATCCGTAAGATGATAGATGAATAGATAGCATAGACTAATGTATAGGGTGATGATAAATAACAAATGGATAGAAATCCAGCTAATAATTTAAAAAATGATATATTTTTCTTTCTTACCTTTCCATGTGCGTAATCAGCCAAAGGCATCTGTGTGTGAAAGAGGTGGTAAGATTAGGATGCCTGAAGAAATGAAAACAAAAGAGAAGAGTTATTATTGGGTATCTGATATTCAGAACAGATTTTAAGACATTAGACTTAAAGGTCATACATCATGAAAGGGAAAGGGAGTATTCCTTTATCTTCCCTTTAGCATATCAAAAGTTAGTCTTCAAGAAGTAGCCCATAGAGTTTTAAAAATGTGATTTCCAGACAGGAAGAATTTGTAAGTGATCTCCATCTTGCCAAATCCAGTGGTCAATTCTCAATCATCCTCTGATACAAGCGTAAAGGATGCTTAACTTCTTCACAACTTTGTAATCATAATTACCTTACATGTTCAGAGGTTTTTTTATTTCTTGGAAATTGTTTTAATTTTTGTTATATATTTTACCCCATATTTTTATATAACCGTGTTGTCTTTTAAAGTCTCTGTGTTTATTTCATTAAGGCAGGTATTATACTTACTCTTCTTACTAGTTACCAAAGTATACAACACTAATAGTAATTCAAATAATAATGATGATTGATTAATTAATAATGCTTTGGATCAATATGGAACTTTAATTTTCAAAATTGTTATAAGTGCTTTTTCACAAAAAGCTTTAACTAAAAATGTAACAAATTTTTAGAGATTTAAATTCCCATCTAATGGAGAAAAAGAAATTGAGTCACAAAAAGTGAGAGTAACTACGATATTGTGATTTATAAGAAATATATATTTGGTCATTCAGATAATATATTTCATCTTTGTTCACAGTTCCTGACTCACAGCTCCCAAAACCCTTGGGATTTCCTAATTAATGACAGTGATATGTGTGTCTTTTGTAATGTGAATGAGGTGACTTTTGGAAGCACCCATGGGTGGGGGCTGGTTGCCGGGAGAATCAGCCATGTGATCTGAGAACTAGAACTTTCAGGCCCATCCCCTGATTTCCAGGGAGAGGAAGAGCTTGAGGTTGAATCAATTTCCAATGGTCAATGACTTAGTGGATCATGACTCCATAAATACCCAAAAAGACAGCTTATTGGCCCTTTTCAAGAGAGATTCCGCTTGGGAAACCAGAATGCTTCCAAGTGCTGCCGTGTGGGGCCCCAAGCTCTGCAAAGACAGAAGCTCGTTTGTTTGGGACTTTGCCCTATGTATCTCTTCATCTGGCTGTTGAGTCATATCCTTTAATATCCTTTGTAATAAATCGGTACTCTAGTGAGTAAGTGGATTTTCTTGAGTGCTGTGAGCCATTCTAGCAAATTAATCGGACCTAAGGAGGGGGTTATGGGAGCCTCTGATTTATAGCCAGTCAATCAGAAGTACAGGTAACAACCTGGACTTTTGATTGGCCTCTGAAATAGAGGGTGGTCTTCTGGGACTAAGCCTTTTACTTGTGGAATCTGATTCTGTCTCCTGGTAGATAGTGTCAAAATTGAGTTGAATTCTCAGACACCCTGCTGACGTCAGAGAACTGCTTATTGGTGTTGGGAAGCCTCCACACACACAAGTTGGAATTGGGTCCAGGAACCCTTTGCAGTGACTTTCCTCAGGTCATACTGCTAGTAGCTGGTCGGTCGCTAAAAACAAATTAGATTAGTTCTCCAAATCTCCAGCCCAGTCTTACTTTCATTAAATATCTCTTTGAACTTATCTCTAGGTAAGTTTGGGATTGATGTGAAAAAGAACACGTGAGTAATCGCTGTATGTCAAGATCTATCAGAACAACGATGTTCCTGTTACCGCACAAAGGGCATGGTCTGCTCGCCACGAGACAAAAGCCAATCATCAAGAGGCAAGATGGTGGCAGAGAAAGAGCATTTTATTAAGCAAGAAGCTAGCAAGTCAGAAGATGGGGGGACTAGTGTCCTAAAGAACCATGTTAAGGGGGGCACAGAATCTTGAAGCAGTTATATAGGCCAGTGGATTATAGGGGAAGGGGTTAGGAATGTTGACCCTCTGGTGTTACAGACTGGGAGTCGCCACACCAGATCTTTCTATTGCAATTGATGATGGCTATCAGTATAGACTCTCTGTCCAGGGGTGATCACATTCCTAAGAGCTCAAAAGAACAGAGTTTTTGTCTTATTGCAGCTGGGAGGTACATATACAAGTAGGGATCATAAAATCTACAGAGCAGGTGGATCTCTTGAGGGTGCATATCCAGCTGGGTTAGTTAGTCAGGATCATTCAAAGTTACAATATGGTTTCTTTTCTACAACATGGCTTCTCTTATGTCAACCTTGTGTTGAGCCAGTATCATTCCTTCCAGTTGTCTAGATAAGCTCATCAGTAACCACATGGAATAAATGTGTATGATCAGCATTTCCAAGCTAGATTCTGAACCACTTGTACCCTGTTCCTCCTTGTAATCTTTTTCATTGGTAAACCTTGCCCATTCTTTAATTTTCTTCCATCCAGGCCCCCACACTGATACATCAATCTGACCTAGAAATACAAGGATATTTTCTGGTTACTGCGGCTTTGGGATAATCTATCTCTGCCAAGCTGGTCATTGCTCAGCTAGTTAGTCCATCCTAATTTTGTCCAGTCCAATAACAAAAACTGGACAGCAAAGAAAATCAATGCATTTGTATATTTTTAAATGAGTAAAAGAGTCCTTTGAAAAACAGTGCTTCTGAGCCAAGAATTAAAAATGCAAAACAATGATTAGATACTGAAGAAATAGTTTAGGGGTCCATAAGCTCTTGTTTCACCAGATACTGGCTCACTTCATATTTAAAATGAAGATGTTGTTCCTAATGTTTCTATTCTTTTAGTTTGTCTATAAAATTAAAAGAAAAATTAAGAAAATGGAAGAAGCTCATAATATTAAATAAAAAATTCAGAAAAAAAGTTAAAAATATGTAAAAACACTTTGTAATATCCCAGAACTTAAGTTCAAACCACTGCAAGATCTGATTTATGGATTCTGTCTATAGCTGGACATTTTTATTCACAAACGTAATAGAACTAATTACACATTAGGAAAGAGAACCAATGGAAAATAAAATACGAATTCAGAATCTCAAAGAAAAACCGACTTTTTCTCATAACAAAATAAAATATGTGAAATATTGCCTGCCCAACAAATGATGTTGAAACAATGGAGGAGACTGAAAGGAGGTTAGGGTCAAACTAACGAACAAGAAATGGAAAAATCTGTAGAGTGTGCTCCTTCATCATTGCAGCACATTATAAACTTGAAAACAGTGCTCAGCCTGGTTTCATATACACTGCTCTTCATCCTGCCCCATGTTTTGTTGTATTTGAAAAAGATTTTTCTACTTTAAACCTCTAAATATCAGGCTGAGGAAGCCTGACTTAAGAGCACTTATTAGAGCATTTCACGCCTATTTTATTACAATTTAAACTGCCTTGAAATCATTGGAGTGTCTCAGCTAGGTTTCCCTTGAACTTATTACCTTACAAAGGCACATGAGGTCTTTCCCAAAGGCAGTATCTTTTTCAAAAGTGCCATTTCATATCAGTTTATTAGTTACAATGGCCTCTTCAATTGGTTCGCAATGTAAAGGGAATGGAGGTCTTGAGTATACTGGAAAGTTTTCGATGACTTAATAATTATATGATATGGTTTTTGTAGTGTTTTGTTTTTTCGACCTTTCTCTTGGTCTTCCATTCTCAGGATCTAAAAAGGCTTTAGCCTAATATCTAAAACTCTCCAGCAGAATTTAGATTTCCTTTTGTGAAAACTGGTAGAAGAAAGGAGATAGCCTCTCATGGAGTGATAATGGGCAACTGCTCATCCACTCAAAGCTCTTCTGTTGTAGAATGTTGTAGAATACTACAGCATTTAGCATCTTCACTCCAGTTTTACTCAAGCCACTCAAAATAATAGGACATTTGCACTTCTACCACCACTCTAAAAACTTTAAAGGACACATTACCCCATAAAACTTCTGGTTTAATTGATAGCATGAAGCTTAAAGATTTTTTTCTGAATTTTTGTACTTCCCTATTGCTCCTTAACTAAAGATACTGAAAAGTCAGCTGTTCAGCTACTCCTAAGGCAAAAACCGTGTTTATAACAAAAGTATCTATACATTTCTACATGTCAGAAAATTTAAGCTAGAAGTGATTGTTTATACCAAGCCCAGTTTTATGCAGATAAGGAAGCAGACCAGTCTGATATTTCTAGTCCTAACATCGTTTTTCAGCTCCAGTCTGGTATTTCCAACTGTCTGCTGGACTTGCTCTATAGCCCCTCAACCTCAACAGGTAAAAGCTGAACCTCATCTTTCCCCACAGAAGTTACTCAGAGTCCAGTAAGGAAAACGAAATCATCCTAGGTATTTCAACAGAAAGAATTTAATATAAATGGGTTAAGTAGGTGTTGGATGGTAAAACAGAGATGGTGGCCAAAATAAGCAGCTTCTTGGGAAGAACCAAGGGAAGAGGCTTGAGGTGAACTGAATTCACAGACTTAGCAATTTGTAGGAGGATTCCCACATACTCAGATCTAGGAAGAGGGATGGTGCCCCATTATGCTAATATATCAGGTGTGGGTGGGGGATGGATGGAGGAGGGAGCACTCTGAGAAGGGGGAATTTCCAGGCTGGTATCTCTGAGGAGTCATGATGAAGCTGGTCCTTGGAAGGACAAAAACCAGCTGGAGATTGCAACCAACTGCCACTGTCAGGGTAAAGAGGTATCACAGGGCAGACGCTGAGAGTAATAGTAAGTACGTAGGAAGGCTCAAATCCTGTCTCCCTTCCTCCTGCTTTTCAATTTCCTTTTAGTTCCCCATTGGCAAAACCTAGTAAGAAGCCAGTTGGCAAAAGAAAAATGTTTTCAGCGTTTAGCCCCAGCCTCACAAAGCAGAGTATAGAAAGGTAGACTTTGAGCTGAGAGATAATTGCTCTTGTCACCTTACCCACAGCTGTCATCTCTACTCATCCTTCAAGTCTGAGCTGGAGATCCTTCCCTGACCTCCGACATAGGGTCAGTGAGTTCTCCCTTCTCTCGCTCCCATGTGTTTTGATTAGGGGCAAAGGATGCAATCGTGAGAATCGCACACACATATAAAAGGATAGACGGACAACAAACTTAGGAAAAAGATGTTCATCCTCAGCATCATTAAGAATCAAATAAAATCCTAATAAAGTAAGAAAATATTTTTCACTCAACAGACTGCAAAAAAATAAAAGGATCAGTAATGCCATCTGTGGTCAAGGAGTTAGTAAAAAGTAGTCGCTAAAATGTAAACTGGTGGTTTATCATGTTATTGTAATAATTCATTCTCTGAAACTCCCCACAAGAATATGAACCTCTAAAGCTTCCCTAAGTAGAGGTGCTTAATAAAGATGCAGTCGAATGAAGAAGGAAGGCAGCTATGGGACCTTTCTGAAGACAGAGGGTGAGTGGAAGAGACACGAGAATCCCAGGTTCTTGGATTTCATTCTAGAAGTCTTGGCACCACACCACTCCGGTGAATGTTCCTACTCTTTATATGTACATAAATCTCTCTGTAAAGAGATTTAAAAGTTTTCTTAGTTTTTTTGAATATAAAAGTGTATAAAGAACAAAACAAAAAACCCTATAATTTTACCATCTAGATAATCTCAGTTGACATTTTTTAATAAGTAATATATGTGTATAGGTAGAAAAAAATAAAGCCATTCAGGGAAGCACAAAAAAAGAATGTGAAAACCTTCCCCTCTCCATTCCAATTCCTTTAACAGAAAGATATTTCATTATGATTTTAAAGTTTTCAAATGTTAGACTATCTTCCTTGAGGTATAAAGATATAGCTGCTCTGCTATCATTCAAGTTTTTTATTTTCAGTCTAAATTACATTAAATTGTATTCCTGGACACTACACATCCTCTACAACCATCATGTTAATACGGACCTATTATCTGGTAACATGGTAAAACTGGATAGGCCTTCAATAATATACAGTTTAAAATTCTCATGGAGATGAAGAGAGTTTGGAGATGGAGAGAGTTTGTGTAACTAACCTAAGCCCCAAAGTCAATAACTAACAGAGCCACTAATAAAGCTCAAAATTCCTGCTTTTCCATTCTTCATGAATAACTTACCCCCAAATTCGAGAACAAGTATAAAGGAATTAACTAAGAATGTATGTCTTAAACTTAATAACAGATCATCTATGATTATTTTGCTTCTATAGAGTGCAAATTTTTAGACAAAGGTAATACTTCCGAATATTTGTGCAGTACTAATGTTAGAACCATTCAGGCAAAAAATCTACATTTCACCAGGTGTTTCACATGAGTCTGACAACTGTTTTTAAAACATTGCTAACCCTTTAAGCTTGTATCCTAACATAATCTGTGTTTGTGTACCTCATTACAAATAGCAACGAGAATATTCTCTAAATATTAGACTTAATGAGAATTTTCTTAGCAATATCCCAGCCTCACATGCCCAAGACTGTTAACGAAAGGCAACAACAGTTCTTTTATACTAGCAATATTATATCTGAGAGAAGAATGCTGTGTTCTTCGAATTTCTTTGCCATCATCAAGAATATCATCTTGACACAGTGAGGGACTTGGGAGATGGTGTCACCCGAGTGAAAAAGATAACACAATGCTCGAGTAAACTTTTAAGAATACTAAGTGGAAAATAAATGCAAATACTCCCTAAAATGCATCTGTGTTTATGGGAGGTAAGAATTAGAATTAATTACTAAAATAAATACATCTAGAGCAATTAGTAAATTCGATCTATGTTCTTTTGGATTAATATTCTGATAAAGGAATAGAGGATTTATTAGGCATTTGACAAAAGAAAAAATGCAGATAATCCATTAAAATAGATTAACAAATAATCAGATTTGCAAAATGGATAATAATGATAATATCTAATGTGATCAAAAGTGGGAAAATGGAGACTTCCATACATTGTTGCTAGAGGTACAAATTGGTCCAATTTTCTGGAAGGCAATTTGGCTTGTCTATTAACATTTTAAACGTGCATGCCCTTTGATCCATCAAGTCCAATACTAGAATCTATCCCAGGGGATTAATTGAAAAATGCGTCAAAAAATCTAAGTGAAAGAATATTTATTGCATTGCTTATAACAACAAACTGGATAATGTCCTAAATGTCTATCAATACAATATTTCTCATTTATTAAATGAATATACAGCCATTGAAAAGAATGAGGTAGACCTATTTGCATTAACATAGAAAGATGTTAACAATATATAATTAATCAAAAGGGAAGAAAAGTAGAAAATAGGCTACAAAAAATATATTTAGAACTGTTTTGTGTGTGTTGTGTGTAAAAGATACATTGATACAGTTATAGATTTAGTTTGGCATGGAATACTTTTATGCACTGCTTTATATATTTTTATAATATTGAATTGTTTTACAATGAGTTTTTATTATATTTATAATCAGCAAAGATAATAAAGGTATGCTAATTTTGGATGAGAAAAAGACCATGCACATAACTGCCAATTTTTTAAATTGGGTGGTAGGGAGTCATATAGTCAAGTTACGTAAAACACTGAGTGTTTTTTTCTCTCTTTTTATTCTGTATAATGTTAGCATTAAATTTTGTAAGCTGTTTTTGCAGGATATAGGCACAATAAGAATGCCCTGATTACGTAAGCTCAGGAACTCTCCAATTCAGTGTTAATGTTTTGCTTCATTTGATAATCTGTGATACATGCTACCATGACACAGGGCAAGGTTATTTCCTAGTAATAATAGCTAGTATTTATGGAAACTTACCATATGACAGTACTGGTCTAAGGGCTTTAAGTGTATCAACTCATTTAATCCTTACTCTAACTCTGAATCATAGATGCTAATGTTATCTTTCTTTTACAGATGATTTATCTGAGGTATTAGAAGTTTAAGTAATTGGCCCAATATTGCAGAGCTGGTAAGTAGCAGAATCTAAGAAGTCCGACACCTGAGCCCAGCACTAGTACTTTTCTTTCAAGAAGACTTGAGATCCCTTGCTTGATTTATGCTTTCACTGAGGAAAAAAATGTTACATTTGTAAAGCTATTTTCTGGAAATTATATAAATCAAGAGGTTTCTGAGAATCTTCTCTTTTATTCATATTTAACTAAAAACCAGCATGAGAGTTAAATGCTGCACATTTAGAATAAATCAAGCCCTACAGCATAAGAGAAACCCTGAAGAAATTCACCTTCCAGTGATGGAGATGAAATGCACACGCACTACAGTGCAATGTGGAGGACGGAGAGAGCCCCACAGGGTAAGGCAGGGACATGGGGTGTGGAGGAGGGGGGTGAGAGGCGGACTGTGTTAAGAGAACAGAATGGAGAGGGTGTGCTTGAGAGGACAATGAAGGCTGCAGGAAGGTAGTGATACAGGAGACAGTTTCTGAAAGACTGATACTATTTATAAGTTTTATTGTTCCATTCTGAATATAAAAAAACATATACTCATTGTAGACGTCTTAGAAAGCACAGAAAATCATAAAAACAACTATAAGAATCACCATACTCAGAAATAATCACATTTTGGGGTATTACAGACTGGGTACAATTTTAACAGGCAGTGATTAGAGTGGAGACAATTTTGTGAGAACAAAGGCAGAGAGGTGGGAAAGACAGGATTATATTCATGTACTGTTAAATAACTAGAACAAAAGGAAGTCGAAGGTAAATCTGAAAGAGTAGATTAGGGGATTTGATCATAGCAGACTTTAAATGTGAGGGTGAGCAGTGGGGAGATATTGAGAGTTTTAGTGCAAAGGAAGGATGAGTTGGAAGCCATGCTTAAGAAACATTAACCATAAAAAAAAATTGTAGAAGGGAATTATGGGAGTTGAGAGTACTTGGTAGTTTATTATGGGTACCTAGGGGGTAAAATCATGTATGTAATCCTGAACTAAGGAGAAAATGATAACTAGAAAAGGGAAAATACAGGACCCATAACTGTAGAGATAATAAAGTCCTGCACGTCTTGCTTAAAATGAGTGTGTGTACAGTTTTTATTACCTTTCATTGTATTTTTCTTATTTTGGGAGAGCTGGAATGCTGCAAGATTGTAAAATATCAATGTTAACAATTGTGTAAGAGTAGTTAGCTTCTTAGTTATTAAATAAGTTGTTCTACTTTTGGAACAAAATACATAAGACAAATAAGAATCAGTTACCTTCACAAACTAAGGATTTTCTACAAAAAGATCCATTTTCCACAAGGATTTGAACAAAGGCCTTCATAAATTTAATTTTTTTGCCAAAAATAAGTGAGTTGTAAGGATTTATCAAATGTAAATCTTTTTATTGACTTTGTTGCATTAATAACAGTTTATATCATATATCCTATGAACTATATAACAGAAATAACAGACAATTCAGCAAGTCATTTCTATTTAAACTTAATTAAGGGAGAAATGATGTTATGATGACAAAAGTTTAGTACTGTCCCTACATACATTTAATAAATTGCCTTAGTTTGCTTTGCATTTTTAGATATTGTCTGTTATTTCTTTCCATGACTAGTGCTAGATGACATTATAATTCCTCTCAAAGATAAAAGAAACATTTCAGAGCAGTTAGAACAGTTATTTGTACTAGAAACGCTGGCTTCTTTTCCAGATCTGACACTAGGAAATATATGACCTCATGCTTCATTTTTCTCATTTCTGATATAGAAATAGAAGTTGAAGAAACTGTAGAAGTTGAAGAAGTTGTAGAAATTGAATTGAAGTCTCCATCTGTATATGTGTTTGCATATACATTCTAGGCATTCCATAAATGTATATGTAGTATACACATCTGTAAAAAAAGTTTTCTGTTAAATTTTGCAAGATGTATTTACACCAAACACTGCAGGCACGCTTCCAGTTCCCCTTGGGTTCCTTATCCCACTGCCCCCTGCTGCCTTGGTCAATGACTGGTTGGCCAAGGAATACGAAAGCCCAGCTTCCTTGTCTAAGTTGGGTGCAACTCTGAGGCCCAACTTAATATTTCAGAGCTCTCCTGTGGGATCTGCCTGAAGTGATCCTCCATAGGATTTTGCCTGACATGGCACCCTTCTTAGCTTCTTCTCTCTTCTTCCATGTCCTGCGTCCCATAGCTCCTTACCGCTTTCTCCTGGGAGCACTTAATGGTCTCTTGTACATGAATCCTCTTCTTAGAGTCTAATTCTGGGGAATCCAACCTAATACACTATAACCTAAAAAACAAAAGTGAAACTAGTATAAAGTTTACTAAAAACATATTGTAATTTTCTGTTAAGAAACCAGGCCATGGATGTGATAATAGCAACTATACCACCATAGAAATACGTGAAAAAGCCTAGATTCAGTAAGAACTGTTAAATGTGCTTTTCCAAAAATATTGTCATGTCAAACTTAAAAGGAGAAAAATTCAATCTGTGATTCAAGCTTTTCATAACAGCGATAGCTGCCATTTATTGAATTCTATCCTATGATTATCATTGTTCTAGCATCTTCACATATCTTTTGTCATTTAGTCCTCACAACAATTCTATAATGGAGGCATTTTCTTTATTTCTCGTGTGTTTAGAGTGTGACTCTGAGATCACACAGCTTAGTAAATACCTGAACCAAGATTCAAACCCGGATCTAATCTGACACTAAAGTTCATAATCTTTCTACTTCATCTCATTGTATTGTTCTTCTATAAGAGTGTCCTGCAATATAGTGGGTGCCTATGTTCGTTGACTTACTATTGATTTTCTTCTGACATTGACAAGAAATGATGAGGTAGTATTTATCCAATGACTTTCATTAAAGAACTTACTCTTTGCAAATATAAACCAAGCTATTCCAATTACTTCAAAGGATTAAAAAGTAAAATTTCTCAAATCTTATATTTTAAGAATGCCAAGATTTCTCTGGTTTTGGTTATGTCATGGAGGTGCCCATTAAGGCAGTCATCAACAACTTGCTTGACCAGCTAGTGCAGGAAAGACAGCAATAAACCATTATGCAAGTGCTGAGTCTAGGCAGAGCTATTACGCTCAATACCCCATGGCTTACACATAACTACTTAGATGGCTTAGACAATGACTCTGACCAGCCATTTTTCTGTGGTGGTCATTTCTGACATCTTAAGGCTGATCAACTTATTAGATTTCTATTACAGCATGCTATCATGAAGTACATTCAGTTGTAAGGTTGTATCTTTTATCTGTAACAACTGTGAGGAAAATCAAGAATGTCCACAAAAATGTGGCACAAGAAGCTGAAGCCATTTTGTTCTTTGTGGTCAGACACAACAACATATAATTCATATAAATCTTTGACACTGAAAGCAGTGTAACTCAAGTGGATGGCATTGCATGTGTCTGGCCTTACAAAATAAAAATACCATCTTCACATCCTGTGAGCTCTTCCTTTCACCCTATGGAAGCAAATGTTTCCATCCCTGGAAGAGTTCTACAGTTGGTGCACCACCCCGAGGACTGCTGTTTGACCTTAGCAATTACTTGGGTGAAGAGACTCAATTTAAGAATGGATGCTAATGAAGTCCAGCGAAGGAATGATTTATTGAAGACAGGAAAACTGAATTTTATTTCTGTAGCTGTAGATTATGTTGAAATCAGAAGTGATTCATTTTCAACTGTCTCTGTAAACATGGAAAGTAATTGGATGTCATCATGGGTTGAATTGTGTCTCCTCAAAATGTTTTGAGGGCCGCCGCGCAGGTGGGTGCTGACTGTGGGGAGCGTCGCAGGGTGCCTGGCACTTGGGGGTGGGCGCTGCAGGAGTATACTGGGCTGGGAACCCGAGGCAACAGCCCACGCCTCACTGTCCCAGGCCGGGAGATGCACAGAGAGATCACTAAGGAGCTTTTCGCAGACGGAGGGCGTCTTTACTGCCTGGATCGGGGTCCCAGGAGAATAACCTCTAAGGCCCTCCCAGGCTCGTGGGCCGGGCACCCGAAGGCCGAGTGGATGTGGGCCGGTGTTTGTGCCCGCAGGGGTCCCCGCAGGCGGGAGGTGGTGGAGAGAGAGGCACCTGTTGGAGAATTCTGCAGGCTACCCGCCGCCCCCTTCACCCAAATAGGCGGCTCGTTGATTTCCGCTGGGCGAACAGGTGTCAGCATGTGCATTTCAGTGCCCACCTGCGTGTGGCTGACTGGTGAAGTAGAGGTTTTGCGAAATTAAAAAAAAAAAAAAAGATTTTGAGGTCCTAACCCCCAGTATCTGTAAATGTGACCTTATTTGAAAAAAAGAGTCTTTGTATATGATTGAGTTAATTATTTGTGCTACACCTATTCAGAAAGACTCCAATTCCCACTGTTACTGTCTAGTACGTCCTTAGCCCAGCATTTCAGGCCCTCTATATTCCTGACTCTATGTACTACTTTCAACTTCATTTTCTAATAATATCATATATAAATCATTCATAGTCTAGTCAAGTTGATGTCTTCCTAGTTCATTATACACACTGTGAAAAGCCCCAACTTTCTGACTTTATTTCCACTTCTCTGCTTGTCAAAAATGTCCTCTACTCTCTTCATTTTTCCAAGTCCTATTCTTATTTCAAGGCTCAATTTACCTGCTAGCATTCTTATAAGAATTTTCCAGAATGCACTAGAGTGGGTAATGGTCCTCTGCTTTGAAGTCCTACACCACTTATTGCCTTTGTATATTTGATCTCAGTCTAGCTAAATATGTATTATTAGGTATATCTTTTTTGGGCATATCTTATCTCTCCAACAAGTTTCAAAATTATCTCTTTGTAGTCTTAAACATCAGTTGGCAGTAGTGATATCAACAATAATTGTCAATTTTTTTTGGAAAATTGCCTGAAATTTAGAGATACTTATAAGAAAAGGGTAATCTCTTTGCACCTCATAAGAGGCAAATAAGTCAACATTATTGATGTTATAGAAGTGAAAACAAATTGAGACAGATTAAATGGCTTCTCTAAAATGAGCCCCAACATTCAAGGTAAGACGGTCAACAAAGAGGCAAAGGCTGAATACAAATTCAGTTCTAACTTAAGGCCCAAGACTTAGTTATTCATCCAGAATTTTAAAAATATTAATAGGTGTTTAATATGAGGGAGACAAAGATGAAGATATAGTCACTGCCTTAAAATGTTCAAGATATTTTGGGAATAACATATATAAATACTATAAATCTGTCTCTAGTGTACCACTGAGTTTTTCTGCTATAAAGAGTTTTTGTTAATTACAGTATCAATTAGAGAATATATGGGAAGGTATTATGTATTTTGTGATTCTGTGTCACATGGCCGTGAGTGCATAGTCAAATTTTATTGAGGAGTGAACATAGAATTACTGAAGAGAACAAAAGATTTGGACAATTCCCAGGCCAGGACTTAACAGACCTAGTTAGTAGGTCTCTACTTAGACCCTATTTCCAAATAAGGTCACATTCACAGATATTGGGGTGTTAGGACTTCAAAATCTTTTGAGGGGACACAATTCAACACATGATGGCATCCAGTTACTTTCCACGTTTACAGAGATAGCTGGAAATGAGTCACTTCTGATTCCAATGTAATCTACAACTAAGAGTAGTGAACTAAAATAAAATTCATTTGACCCACGGTATGGGATGGATGGTGCTAAGAAAAATGTAGTTTTATGAATTAATTTTTAAAAAATCTTTAAATCAAAACTTTCTAGCACTTGTACTAGTGTTTTTACATCAGAGAGTATAAATAGAGTAATATATATCAGAGAGAGAGAGAAAATGCCTTGTACTCCCAGCCAAGATTTTCCACTCTTTCAAGAGCTCAGATACAGCTTGTTCAATATGAAAGAGCAATTATTGTTCTTGTATAAAGATGGTTCGTGTAAGCAGGTAAGTGCTTAATAGGTGCTGTGTTTTCCTACCTGCCTGCTGTACTCCAAACATATAGATCAATAGAAGAGAAAGTGTTCCAGAATACATTACGTTTAAAGAGTGCTTCACATACACAAATTTATTTCTTTTATTGGTTCTTAGTGCATTTTCCAGAGTCTAGGTTGATATGCAGACTTTATCTTCTAGGCACTGGAAAAATCAGTAGCTGAGTGTCCAAATAACAGTGAAAGTACTGCAGCTCGGCCTTTGACAATAGTACCAGTGTATTCCAAAGAACTATGTCTCGTTCTCTGCAAATGAAGGAATTGAACAGTACATGAACCTTTTTAAAAATCACCAGTTTATTTACTAGCAGGGAAAAATATTGTACCACTTCTGCACACACCATCCGCTTCCATCAGTGAAAATCAGATGGCATTTATACGCAGGGTTTGTAAACTTGGGTTAACAAAGCTGCCAAGAGAGATGAGGGAGTTCCAGCAATTGAGACTGAGACAAAACTAGCTGACCAAACATTCAGCTCGTTCCCTTACCTACTTTCCATTATTCCTACCCTCATTACTAGGCTGAGTAATAGTAATTACTATTACTAGTAATAGTGAATTCTCACCAAATTCACTGAACTCGTCTTATGACATTTTTCTCACTTTATCCACCATACACTTACGAGAAAATCCATAAATCTAGCAAAATATTTTAATATAATCTATATGGTTTTGCTTGGGTATGCGATGATCAGTATGCTGCCGCGTGTGTGTGCACATGTGTGTGGGTCTAACCTTCTCTTCTCTCCTTTAGCTCATCTTGTGAAAATGTCTTATTTCAACATTAATTTAAATACATACATTTTTATTTTACACTTTTATCTTGTGCTTTTCACTTTTTCTATGGGAAAGGAATTAAAAAAAAAAGCCTAGCTACACCAAAAAGCATAAAGATTGAACAAGCCATAATCCTTCTGCTAATGGATATGCTATAATCAACAGAAATGTTACATGGAACTAATGTTTCCATTCCTTTACATTTATGGAAAGGTTCAAGACAACTGCTTTTTCATTATCAATTTTAAGTTGCAAACAAGCAGATTAAAAAAGGCAGGGAGCCCATTACTGTCTGGGAGAATTCATGTTTCTCATGGAGGGGTGAAATAAGAACTACATCCTGAGCTTTCTTGGAAAGAAGCCATTTGTCTTCCCCAGGGGTCTGGTGGGGTTTCCTGAACTCTTTCCTGGCAGTAGACGACTGTTGTTTATGGGACCATGCCAAGACGCCATGGGATTGAGGAACTCTCATTTGGATGGCTGGCCTGTCTGGCTCTCTCCTTGGTGCTGGCTGCTTGCAAGGCGCTTGCTTTTCTGGGCTTTGTTTTAGCAAGTCAGGCTGAAAAGAGGCCACCCTGCACAGTCCTTGATGGATTAACATCCCCAAATGATTTCTCGGCTTGTTACCTCGACCTGACCCACCTCCCTACAAAGCTTTCCTAAATTGCTGCAGCCCTGCGGCACCTGCATTTGATCTTTCCCTTGGTACTTCAATTTTGCATGGCTTTGGAATCCAGGTTGTGATTTGGTTGCTACTGAGTTTGTAAGCCGTTTTTGTGTAGGCACTTGCAAATTGCCGTCTACCTACAGCATCTCGCTTGTAGTAAGTCCTTGAAAAATACTGTTCAATGATAATAGTGTTTTCCTATCTTCTTCCCAGAAAGCAAAGCACATGCTTTTTAAATGATAAGATTCTGTCATATACAGAAAATGTTTATCATAGGCTTACGTGGTCCACACCCTACATTATTTTTACACTATTTTTTATCTTTCTCTCCCTTTTTCAGTAATTGAACAAAACTTCCTGCCCTTCTCTGTCTCCCTCTCTGTCTCTGTCTTTCTCACATACTGCACACACACAAACTGATATAAGCTTCACAATTTTACACACACACACACACACACACACTTATATCTCAATAGGATCCTGAGAGTAGAGGTTAAGAGCACAGAATCGGAAGATAAACTGCCTCAGCTCCTATACCAGCTCCCATAGTTAATCCCTGTGTGACAATGAGCAATTTCCTTAGTATCTCCTGCCTCGATTCCTCATCTATAAAATGAGGACATTAATAGAACCTAACCTCATAGTCTGTTGAGTTAATCAAGTAAAGCATTTAAAAGAATTTCTGGCTCATAATGAATAGTATATTAAAATTGTCCTCTATTATTACTTTAGAGTGGTTTAGCTAAGGTGTTACTTTTCCCTCTCTGGACCATCATGTCAGAGAAGATTTCCCAAATGTTCAATCTCAATTATTGAAGAAGTGGCAGTGATAGTAGAGGCAGGAATCTAAGTAGGAAAGGGGGATGCTCGTCTTGATCCAGGGGGTCCAAATCACCAACCTTTAGTTCTTTAATGGAAAAGATGCTAGTCATGAAAGAGCAACTGACTTAATTAAATAAGTTTATTTAAGTTGCAGAGAGGTTTACAAATCTTTTACACAATTTGGATTTTCTGTAGCTTTATACGATCGCTTCTCTTGAAAGTTTGAGTTTGAAAGAGCTCGTCTGAAGATCTGATGTTGAATACATAGTCACGGTAGGATAGTGTCCAAGGAAAAAGATAATTATTAGGTGCAATAGTTTGGTGCTAAAATGATGCTTTCTGTTGCTTCATCTTGGTTCTATTTCTTAGTGTCCCTTATGAAAGGCCTGCTAGTGGATAAAACAGCAGATCCTCAAATGCTCAGTATTTAAAATGGTTTTGAAAGAACCTAACGTGGTGGCTGAAAGTGAGATGCCAGACTTGAAGATCATAGCAAATGAAGCTTTAGGACTTTGCTTCAATAAAGGCAAATCTTTGGCAGTGATAACTCTGCCTTAATTGAAAGTTCCCCAAATTATGCCTATCAATGGGGATTTGTATCTGGTACCATGAAATAAGCCCGGAGGCATGACTCCCAAGGTTACCTAATTATTGACACCTGTTCTAATTCTGCAGGCTGTGTGACATTGTATTTGGATAACTCTGAAGTTGAGGAGGTGAACCTGGTTCAGATGAGAGTGTCTGTAGCATTTGTCCGGCAAGGATGTGTACTGGACTACTCCAGCTTTATGTGTAGAAGGGTCAAAAGTCTGGAAGTAGAAGTTTATGTTGATAGGAGGCCTCACTTAGAAGTCATTCCAGTTATTTATGACTAAATGTCACAGCATTCCAGAACTTTGTGGCTTAAAGCAACAACAATCATTTATTTTGCTCAGGAATCTACAATTAGGGCAGGACTTGGCAGGGTGGCTCATCTCTTCTCTGTGAGCATCGGCTGACGTGGCTTGACTGGGACTGAAAGATCCATTTCTAAAATGGCTCATGTACGTGGCTGGCAAGTTGCAGTTGTCTGTCAGCCAGGAACTCAGCCAGAGCTGTAGGCTGCCTCCTGATAGTGTTCAGAGCTGAGCTCTAAGAATGAGTGTTCCGAAAGGCCTGGTCAGAAGGTGCAGGGTTTCTTATGACTGTCTTGAAAGTCCCTGTCGTATTGTATTATTACTTAAGAAAGTCGTTAAGACCAGCCCACATTCAAAGGGAGAGGAATTAGACTTTATGTTTAATCCGCTGCAGAAGTTATCATCTCCCAATTTCTACCTATCAGTGAGGCTATTGACAACTCTCTACTATATACACTAATTGTGCTCATTTCTTTCTGTTCCTTTTAGACAAGTAAATCTTCTTTAATATACCCAAGAGGTATCTGTTTCTGGTGTTTTTGTCTGTCTTTTCCTTCCATTGACATTTGGCAATAACATCATCTGCATATTTCCACATATACCTCTGTCTTTTAATTGGCGTATTTAGACCATTGACATTTGAAGTGATTATTGATATAGTTGGATTAATATCTACCATATTTATCATTGTTTTTTATTTGCCCTTGTTCTTTGTTTTTATTTTTGTCTTCCACACTTTTTCTGCTTTTTGTAGTTTTAATTGAACATTTTATATAATCCATTTTCTCTCCTTTCTTGGCATATCAATTATGCTTCTTCTAAAATATTTTTCAATAGTTTATTCAACTCAACCCTAGAGTTGGCCATATGCATTGACAAATTCCAAGTCTACTCTCAAATAACAATATACCACTTCATGTGTAGTGCAAGTACATTATAATAACAAAATATTCCTAATTCTTCCCTCCAATCTCTATATCATTGCTGTCACTCATTTCACTTATACATAGCATTTGTTGTTAGTGTTGTCTAGTCTGTTCCAACTCCTAGTGATCCTGTGTACAGCACACGGAACCCTGTCTGGTATTTTTGCACCATCCTTTCACCTTCTGGCGCTATATCAGACAATACTCCACTGATGTTCATAGGGTTTTCATGGCCAACTTTTTTGGAAGTGGGTGGCCAGGTCCTTCTTTCTAGTATGTCTTAGTCTGGAAGCTCCACTGAAACCATGCCCACCGGCTGGTATTTGAAATACTGGTGACATAGCTTTCAGCATCATAGCAACACTCAGCCACCACAGTGTGACAATGAACAGATGGGTGGTGTGGTTCCCTGGCTGGCAAACACATCCAGAGCACTGAATCTTAACCACTAGACCACCATGCCTGGCTGTCATATACATAAGCATACAAAAGCATATACACATGCTTATATATCCTTATGTATATATATAAGCATACACACATATGTGTACATATATGTATATATAAGCATATATTATGTATATATAAGCAATTGAATACGTTTTGCCATTATTATTTTGAACAAACTGTTACTGTGAGATCAATTAAGAATAAGAAAAATAAAAGTTTTTGTTTTACTTTCATTTATTTTCACTTATTCCTTCTCTGATGCCTTTCTCTTTTTGTATATTTGAGATCCTTACATATCATTTTCCTTCTCTCTGAAGAACTTCTTTTAACATTTCTTGCAAGGCAGGTCTACTGCTAACAAATTCCCTCAATTTTTGATTGTTTGAGAAAGTCTTCATTTCTCCTTCAATTTTGAAAGATAATTTCATAGGTATACAATTCTATGTTGGTGGCTTTTTTCTCCCAACACTTTAAATATTTCACTCCATTCTCTTCTTGCTTGCATTGTTTCTTCGGATGTAATTCTTATTTTTCCTCCTTAATAAGTAGGATATTTTTTTCCTCCGGGTTCTTTCAAGATCTTTTTATCTTTGATTTTCTGAAATTTAAAGATGATATGCCTTGATGTAGGTTGTTTTGTTTTGGTTTGGTTTCGGGGTTTTTCTTTTGGCATTTATCCTGGTTGGTGTTCTCTGAGCTTCCTGGACCTGTGGTTTGGTGTCTGGCATTAATCTGGGGAAATTTTGACAAATATTACTTCTGTTCCTTTCTTTCTTCTCCTGGTATTCCCATTACACATATGTTATGCCTTTTGTAGTTGTCTCATAGTTCTTGGATCTTGTGTTCTGGGTTTTTTTTCAGTCTTTTTTCTCTTTGATTTTCAGTTATGGAAGTTTCTATTTCATATCCCCAAGCTCAGAGATTATTTGCTCAGGCTTGTCCAGTCTACTAATGAGTTCATCACAGAAATTCTTCATTTCTATTACAGTGTTTTTGATTTTGAGCATTGCTTTTTGATTCTTTCTTAGAATTTCCATCTCTTTGCTCACATTATCCATCTGTTCTTGCACGTTGTCTTTTTTTTCCATTAAAGCCCTTAGCCTATTAATCAGTTTTTTTCTTATAGTTCTTAGTCTGATAATTCCAACATTCTTGCCATATCTGACTCTAATCTGATGCTGTTCAGTCTCTTCAAACTGTGTTTTTGCCTTTTATTATGGCTTGTCATTTTTTGTTGAAAGGTGGACATGATGAACTGGGTAAAAAGCAGTGTAGTAAATAGACCTTTAGTAATGTAGTGGTGAGGTGTCGGGGGAGGGGAGACATTCCGGAGTCCTGATTAGGTCTCAGTCTGTTAGTGAGCCTGTGCCCCTGGACTGTGAACTTCACCAGTGCTTTTCACTAAAATTCTCTAAAGTGTGGGAGCCCCCTATGACTGCGTCCCTCTGGAGTTTTTAACTCTCAGACTTGTCCACATTGAGCCTCCAGTCCTATGGAAGTTTCTGCTTGTGGGTTTCCGCTCAGGTGAGTTATGATTCCCTGTATTCGCCTGTCAATCTCTCTCCAATTTTGAGGACAGCAGTTTGCTCTGTGATCTCCTCTGATGGATCTAAAAAGACATTGATTTTTCAGTTTGTTCAGCTTCTTGCTTGTTGTTAGGACGGAGTAAGCTCCTTTCATGCTGATAGGAAATCACAAGTCCCAATTCATTACATCTTTAATGATTAATATCTGAATTTCAACAAAAAAATTAGACACTTAGATATTTTGTTGGTAATAGCTATTAAAACAGGAATTTTAGGTAAATTCCAGTTTTTTAAATTACATTAGTTTAATAAATATTTGGAGAACATGTTGAGGAGAATTTGAGAAATATTTTCACCTACTGAGGATATATGAGTGTATCATAAAAGGAGACATTAAATTAGAAGAGAAACAAAATAAATTGTGACTACTGTACTGACTAATGCTGGTACATTCATTTCTTTTACTTCATAAAGCTAATGTTTGAGTCTTTCCTCATGATTTTCATGTATATGCAAAAAGTATTATTGATGCTTTAACTTTAACATGGAAAATATCCACATGGGTGCTTGTACTTCTAACCACTGGGAAAGGAATGTGTTATCTTTCAGGGCAAATCTGTCCTATTGTTGCAATCATTGTGGCTGGTATTGAATCCTTGGGAGCAGGCAGCATGTGGCACAGCTTGACCTTTCAGATCAGGCAGATTAAGAACATTATATTTTCCACCCAGTCAATGCAGGGCCCATGGTTAATGATTACTTAGAGCGTAAATCCCACAGCTGATTTTCTGTCATTTGGAAATGATCAGAGCCCATGTCCAGCAAAATCTGGCAGTGACATTTTTGGCAAGCTCTCTCAATAACAGATGCTTTCAGCAAGCCAGGATGTGGGGGGCGGGGGAATGGGGGTGGAAGCATTGTATATTTCAGGTAAATTTTATTTTGCTTATAGTTCAACCGTGCCCTCCCATTCTTTCAAAACAATGTGTTGATACTGGAGACTTTTATCATGGTAATACACAACACATCACCACTAGAATGGAATAGTATTGCCTGCTTTCTTATTCCAGTTGCACAATTATGAATTTATTTCCATAACATTGTCAGAAGTGCACTGAAATAATTTCAACCATCTCAGGCAATAGCTTCTCCTTAATATTCATCAGGATAAGCTTTTTGGGTCACTAAAAAGGGAAATTTGAAATGCCCATCTTTATTAAAATAGAGAAGAGGATATAGAGGAGTAGAATGGAGGTAAGGAGTCATATAAGTAAGGGAATAGGAATTTCCCTCCAGGAGCAAATGCCTGGTGTATATCTCACCCTTCTGTTCATTGTTGTTCTTGTTGCTTCTGCTTTCTTTCTCTCTCCATATTTCTCTTTACATTCAAACTGTACATGCTAGTATGGAGTAGACAGCACTATATATCTACTGGACAAAGAGCGTAGGCCGAGCTGGGGTAGACTAAGGTTTCCACCCTGCAAGGTTTTCCCCATGGCTTTCATCAGGCCCTGTGCTGCCCTGCATTTGAGATGTGTTCCAAAAACACGATGCATGCAAGTAAATCACTGATCAAAATTGCAAGGGAGCCAGAGTTAGCTTTTGATCCTGCTTATTTTTCTTTTTGTGACACTTGCTTTGCTGCTTTTCAGTCACACAGATCCCTGAGAATGGACTACGGATAGCTGTTTAAATCCAACTCACCAAGTGCTCCATACTCTAAAACTATGAGATTTTTCATTACATTCACAGACATCAAGTTATGAATGACTGATAGGCAACACTTTCTGAAGTATCCACATGTAAAATGAGTGCCTATTAGACTAAATTATTCTTGAATAATAAGATTACTAGATTGGAAGATGAAAAAAGAGTATATCTATAAGATATTTGATAATTTTTCTCCCTCTCTTATTATAGGTACTAGTTAAGCAGCTGTATTAAAATGACTTAAGATATAAAGATAGATAATGCAGGGCTGATATGGAAATGCTGCCATCATTGACATGTGGCTTCCATCATATCCAAGTCAATTGCTCTATTTGCAGCCATCTCCCAGTAAGTGGGACGAGAAGGGAAAACTACAGATTGTTTTTACTCCCATTCCATTGACTGGAACATAGTCACATGGCCACATAAATTGCAATGGAGGCCAAGAAATATACTCTCTAGCTAAGAAAACATATTCCTAGACCAAACTTCCATGCTTTAAAGAATGTGACCATTACATTATCAAATAAAAGCCAAGTGGTTAGTGTTAGATAAATACAGGCGTTACCACACTATTTTTGTAAAATGGATAGGGAATTTGGTCCAGAAGACGTACCATTAGGTGGATTTGATGTTAGTTAAACTATATTACCCAGAGAGTTTCGATTCCAATATTGATTGCAACCTGATATGGTTATTTCTTGAGGTAAGATAAGAAAAGCTTCAGTTGGGCATTACCCCATATACCACAAAATACAAAGATAGAAAATGTGTTCTCATCAATTTTGAAGATGACATAAATGTGGATGGAAAAGCCAGCTCACAAGATGACAGAATCTAAATTCCGTAAAATCTGGGCAGACTGAAATAATGAGCTGAAATTAAAAAGATGGGAATTAATAAATATTAAATGGAAAGTGACTTTAAGCTCACAATAACCGTACTAGAATGACTTAGCAGTTCATGTACTAAGGATATAAGAATTCCCTTAAGCATAATCTGATAAATATTAGTATTGAGGCATAGCTGCCCTAAGAGCTAAATCTATTTTTTAAAAAGCAAGCAATGATTCTACTGAATGCTGCATCAAATTGAACACATCCATATCATTGTCATTAAGAAAAATGCCACATTTGAAAGGGGCTTCAACAACATAGAGTAAATATACATAAGGACAACAACAATAGTTGCATATTTTAAATGATTGAAGAAACTATGAATATTTTTCTTGAAGAAGACAAAGCTTATGAGAGACATGAATGTTAACAATCTTCAAATATCTGAAGAGCTGTCAACAGAGTATGTAGTCCTCTAGCCCAAACTGGAATATTTGGGTTATGCTGAGATAGATTTTTAATTCAGTATAGGAAAGCTGATTCCAATAAAGATTTCCAATAATAACACTTTTAAAAATGGTATACCTTTGGAGGGAGCAATGTTTCTAATCTGTATTTTTTCACAACCTCTAAGGTTTTTTCCAACTCAGAGACTCTATAATATCATTATGTATTTTTGAGCAAAGCGATTCCCTCAGCTCCACATATGCATTGATATACAGGCATATGTACAAATATGAGTACAAATAATCCATCAGAAATAAGATAAATAGCACTCATATTGGTTGCCTGGTAAAGTGTACTACACAATTACTCCCACCTCCAATTTTTCACCTTTGCCATGACTTTCCCTTCTATAAGGGTTTAGTTAAAACATAATCATGGTTATTGAAATACGAACCAGCACAACATAGAATATTCAAAACCTAGATATAAAGGGTTTTACCATTTATGGAGCTTTGAGTGTGTTAACCATTTAGCAATGCTTGGCTTATTATATTTATGTAGCATTAAGGAATAGGTAGTATGCAGCTTTGAAAACTAAAGTAACCACTGCAAGTTATTAGAAAGACAGAGTGCATTCTTCTACTCCAATTCCAAGATTGAAGATATGATCACACGATTCTTATTTCATCATCGGGATGTCGTGGTATAGGCATGTCCTTGAAGTCACATGACTTGAGTTTGCGTCATTGATCCTGGACGTTTTTAGTCCTTTGAATTTCATCAAATCACTTCGTCTCTCTTATCATTGATTTCTTCATATTTAAATGAGAATGATGACTGCCTTACAGTATTATCTGGAACATCAAATGAGACAATCATGTAAAACTCTTTGTAAATTTTATACCAGTAAGATATTATTATTTTTCCTGGAGCACTGAAATGTTTTCAAAGACTAAATTTTCTCTTATTCTGAATTTCTCGTTTATCCTTATGGATTATCTGTATCCTCTTTTCAATTTCAGTCTGGCTCTTCCCTGCCACCTGTCATACATCTGGGCTATTTTTTCCATTCCCATGCTTGCTCCCCCATCCACTCCTATCAATTACTAATTTCTCAAATAAAAATTCATTTTTAACATTAGCTTAAGAAAAAAATATGGGGAAAAAAGTGGCTATCAAATATCACATAAGCAGAAAGCCAGATATGACTGTTCTTTAAGTTAATGGAAGCATTGAACAAACTCAAATAGCAGAAAGTTAGCCACAGCTCAAAAACACAGAAGAAACTGGAGGATTCCAAAGCTCATAACCTGCTTAGTATCTACAACAGCCAACAATCCCGAGTAAGGAAGTGATTGATCACTGCAATGCCCCACACACCCTTCCTCATATGTTGTCACCTCCTCACCTCTTCATCTACTGTGGCTCTGGTAGCTTTTGTGCCTGACGTTAGATAATCACCTTCACCTTCTGAGGTATGTCTGTGATGTATATCTTCTCCCAGAAACAGAGGGAGATAGATAAGTGGAAATTTGAGGTGAAGAGTATAAAGTGTTCACTTCTCCTCACAAGAGGAAGCAGTAGCCATTGTAGTGACTAGGTTGCCTATGCCAAGTAGGTTTCCTGGGCTGCTATGGAAGAAAGGAGGTAACTGTAAGAACTAATGAGCATTCTATGCATCCTCTCTTTCAAATGACAATTAAGATGAGTAAAATTTTGAATTTAAATTGCTGGCCTAGCAGAATAGCTATTTAAAAAGGGACTCTTCTAAAACTGGAAAAGTCACAAATATATGAAAATTAAACAAAATGCTACTGAACAACTACTGGGTCAAGGAAGGTGTCAAAAGAGAAATTAAAAAATACCTGGAGACAAATGAGAATACAACATACCACAATCTGTGGGATACAGTGAAAGCGGTACTGTGAGGGAAGTTTATAGCAATACAGGCCTACCTGAAGAAACAAGAAAAGTCTCAAATAAACAATTTAACATTACACCTAAAGGAACCAGAAAAAGAACAAACAAAGCCTAAAATCAGTAGAAGGAAGAAAATCATAAAAATCAGAGCAGAAATAAATGAAATAGACTGAAAAGACAATAGAGAAGATCAATGAAACTAAGAGCTGGTTCTTTGAAAAGATAAACAAAATTGACAAGCCTTTAGCTAGACTCACCAAGAAAGAAAGAGAGAAGGCTCAAATAAATAAAATCAGAAATAAAAGAGGAGAAATTACAACGAATATCACAGAAATACGAAGAATTATAAGAGAATACTATGGAAAGGTATACGTGAACAAATTAGATAACCTACAAAAAATGAATAAATTCTTAGAATTATACAACCTTCCAAAACCGAACCAAGAAGAAATAGAGACTCTAAATAGACCCATCACTAGCAAAATTGAGAGATTGAAGCAGTAATCAAAAACCTCCTAAAACACAAAAGTCCAGGACCAGATAGCTTCCCCAGTGAATTCTGCCAAACATTCAAAGAAGATTTAATACCTATCCTTCTCACACTCTTCCAAAAAATGGAAGAGCAGGGGATGCTTCCTAACTCATTCTACAAGGCCAATATTAACCTGATATCAAAATAAGAAAAGGATAATACAAAAAGAAAAAATTAGGCCAATATTGCTTATGAACATAGATGTAAGAATCCTCAACAAAATATCGGCAAATCAAATACAACAATACGTTAAAAGGATCATGGGGCCAGCCCAGTGGCTTAGTGGTTAAGTTCAGCGTGCTCTGCTTCGGCGGCCCAGTGTTCGTGGATTCGGATCCTGGATACGGACCTATACCACACATCAAGCCATGCTGTGGTGGTGACCCACATACAAAATGGGCACAGGGAGGAAGATGGGCACAGATGTTAGCTCAGGGCCACTTTTCCTCAAGCAAAAAGAGGAAGGTTGGCGACAGGTGTTAGTTCAGGCCCAATCTTCCTCACCAAAAAAAAAAAAAAAAAGATCATGCACCACAATCAAGTGGGATTTATACCTAGGATGCAAGGATGGTTCAACACCCACAAATCAATCAACATGATACACCACATTAACAAAATAAAGACTAAAAATCACATGGTTATCTCAATAGATGCAGAAAAAGCATTCAACAAGATTCAGCATATATTTATGAAAAACATCTCAATAAAATGGGTGTCGAAGGAAAGTACTTCTACATAATAAAAGCCATATATGACAAACCCACAGCTAACATCATACTCAACAGTGAAAAACTGAAAGCTATCCCTCTAAGATCAGAAACAAGAGAAGGATGCCCACTTTTGCCACTCTTATTCAATGTAATATTGGAAGTCCTAGCTGGAGCAATCAGACAAGAAAAAGAAATCAAAGGGATCCAAATTGGAAAAGAACACGTAAAACTGTCATTATTTGTAGATGACATCATTTTATACATAGAAAACCCTAAAGAATCCACCAAAAAACTGTTATAAAGAATAAACTAGTAAAGTTTCAGGATGCAAAATTAACATACAAAAATCAGTTGCATTTCTATACACTAACAATGAAATAACGGAAAGAGAAATCAAGAATATAATCCTGTTTACAATCACAACAAAAAGAATAAAATACCTAGGAATCATTTAACCAAGAAGGTGAAAGACCTGTGCACTGAAAACTACAAAACATTGTTGAAAGAAATCTAGGAAAACACAAAGACATGGAAAGATATTCCATGCTCACTGGATGGAATAATTAACATAGTGAAGTGTCCATACTACCTAAAACAATCTATAGAGTCAATGCAATCCCTATCAGAATCCCAACAACATTTTTCACAGAAATAGAATGAAGAATCCTAAAATTTATATGGAACAACAAAAACCTCAAATATCCAAAGCAATCCTGAGAAAAAAGAACAAAGTTGGAACAAATCACACTTTCTAATTTCCAAGTATACTACAAAACTGTAGTAATCAAAACAGCATGGTATTTGTAGAAAAACAGACACACAGATCAGTGGAACAGAATCGAGAGCACAGAAATAAACCCACACATCTATGGAAAGCTAATTTTTGACAAAGGAGCCAAAAACATACAATGGAGAAAGGAAAGTCTCTTTAATAAATGATGTTGGAAGAGCTGGACAGCCACTTGCAAAAGAATGAAAGTGGACCATTATCTTACACCACACATAAAAATTAACTCAAAATGGGTTAAAGACTTGAATGTAAGACCTGAAATCATAAAACTTCTAGAAGAAAATGTAGGCAGTACACTCTTTGACATTGGTCTTAGCAGTATCTTTTGAATATGTCTCCTCAAGCAAGGGAAACAAAAGGAAAAATAAACAAGTGGGACTACATCAAACTAAAAACCTTCTGCACGGTAAAAGAAACCATCAACAAAATGAAAATACAACCTATCAATTGGGAGAAGATATTTGCAAATCATATATCCAATAAGGGGTTAATATCCAAAATATGTAAAGAACTTCTACAACTCAAAAAAAAAAAAAAAGAAAAGAAAAGAAAACCCAATTGAAAAATGGGCAGAGGATCTGAACAGACATTTTTCCAAAGAAGATATACAGATGACCAACAGACACATGAAAGATGTTCAACATCACTAGTTATTAGGGAAATGCAAATCAAAACTACAATGAGCTATAACCTCATGCCCATCAGAATGGTTATTATGAAAAAGAAAAGAAAAAACAACTGTTAGAGAGGATGTGGAGAAGAGGCAACTCTCATACACTGCCAGTGGAATGCAACTAGTGCAGCTGTTATGGAAAACAGTATGGAGATTCCTCAGAAAATTAAAAGTAGAACTACTATACGATCCAGCTATTCTACTTTTGGATATTTATCCAAAGAACATGAAAACACTAATTTGAAAAGATATATGCTTCCCCATGTTCCTCGCAGCATTATTCACGATAGTCAAGACTTGGAAACAACTTAAATGCCCATCAATGGATGAATGGATAAAGAAGATGTGGTATATATATATATACAATGGAATACTACTCAGCTATAAAAAATGATGAAATCTTTCCATTTGCAACAACATGGATGGAACTTGAGGGTATTATGCTAAGTGAAATAAGTCAGAAGGAGAAAGCCAAATACCATATGATTTCACTCAAATGGGGAAGATAAAACAACAACAACAAACAATTCATAGATACAAAGAATAGATTCGTGGTCACCAGAGGGGAGGACAAAATGTGTAGAGGGGCACATGTGTACTGTGACGGATGGCAACTAGACTTTTGGTGGTAAACACAATGTAGTCTATACGAAAGTTGAAATATGATGTACACTTAAAATTTATATAATGGTATAAACCAATGTTACCTCAATTAAAATAAAGTTAAATTAAAAGGGACTATTCTTCCCTAAGTAATCTAAAGAAATTCTCTATGATTTAGAAAGAACAATTAAAAACTGATGTCCACAGTCAGTTACATGAAAGTGTTTTCTCAGTCTTCTTTAGATTAGGTGACGTTTTGGGGCTTAGAGCTCTTTGTGAATGTAAAATTGTGTACAAAAGTGACCAAGCCTATAAATGAGCATATTCTTCATTTAAGGTGCAATGAGGGTCACTGTCCTTTCATTGCAAATGACAATTTTTAAAATGTGGAGGCATAAATGGAGATTGGCAAAGAAAAGTGATACTTGAAGCATCCTTTATGCTGCAGATTTTTCTGTGTTATTAACCCCAAAAGTCACAGTTTAAACATTAACAGAATTTATATTCATTGAACCAGAAAGGAAATTCTGGGGTGATGTTACACATCCCCATTGTCTGGGCAGCGTTTTATAATACCTGTACAAACAGAACTTCGGAAATATCTTAAACCTCACTCTGTTAACTCCTCTAGTCAAAGTTAATTATTCATACCTCTGTGTTTCTAATCTTTTACATATGTTAATTATAGCACTTATCACATTGAATTTAATCATATAAAATTTAAGAATGTTGTTTTTTCATTTTAGCTAGTGCTACATACTGAGTATAAGGGAATTCCATTTCTTGTATGTGACCTACATTCAAATATTACTTTTATCATTCATTCATTATTCAACAAATTGTGCCAAACATTATTCTGGGCACTAGATATGGCTTATAGGAGGTATTTGAGGAATAAACATAAAAACACATCTTAAAAATTCAAAAGGATACATACTATTTTAATAAAGCAATCTTCATTGCCTGAGGATCAAAAAGACCTCACAAAAACAGCAGCATTTGAGATGAATCTGGAGGAAAAATAAGATTTTGCAGGTAGAGAGGTTCAAGGAGAACATGGAGGTATTACAGGCACATTGCAATGCAATTACACCATTGTATTAGCTTGCTAGGGCTACGTAACAAGGTACCACAAACTGGGTGGTTGAAAACAACAGAAATATGTTATCTCACAGTTCTGGAGGCTAGGAGTCCAAAATCAAGGTTTTGGCCAGGCCATGCTTTCTGTGGAGTGTCTAGAGGAGGATCCTTTCTTGCTTTTTCCAGCTTCTAGTAGTCACAGGCATTCCTTGGCTTGTAGCAGCATAACTCCAATCTCTGCCTCTGGCTTCACATGGCCGTCCTCTTCTGTAGATGTTATGATGTCCCTACATTACTTTCCTCTGTGTGTGTCTCTGTGTCTTTACCTGGCATTCTCTTCTTTTTGTGTGTCTGTGTCCAGACTTCCCTATTCTTATAAGGACACCATTCATATTGGATTAGGACCCACCCTCATGACTTCGTCTTAACTTCAGGACCTCTACAAAGACACTATTTCCAGTAAGGTCACATTCACAGGTACCCAAGGTTAGGATTTTAAAAATCTTTTGGAGGGACACAATTCAATTCATAACACCCATATTTACAACCCAAATATCTATCAGAGAATTTACAAAATTCTAGGCACACAATACATGCTGGCTAAATAAAAAAAAGTTCTTTCTTACATCCTATTGAAATCCTCACACTGTCATTTAAAATTCTGTAATTTATTTTTGATTCAGGAAAAATGAGAAATAGATGATTCCTATCATCTGAAAATATTCACCTTAAAAGTTGTGGTTGTCACTCTTAGCCATGTCTTTCTCCAATTAAATTATTCAAATACTTTTCCATATATTTTCTATTTTCTAACTCTTCAATGGTCTTTGTTACCTCCTTCTGCATCCTAAAATTGAATTTGCAATTTATCCTTTCAGAAATATATTTTGGGCTAGTTCAGACCCCCAAAAGATTTAATATGCAATATCATTTTTCCTAAACTCCTGTTCTCTTTCCTTTGTAACATATTTTTTCCATGTAGTTCTCATGGAGGCATTGAATGTTTTATAATAACTTTGAGGTTTGACTTGAATAATTTTTCATGAGGAATTATCAAAAATATGGCCAGAAAGTTTCTCTATGAACTTGATGACTTTTTTCTTTTTTACTTTAAAATGAGAAAAAGTCACATTGAAAACCATTGAAGTTAAACTGGCGTGTTTCACCTATCCCCCCACGGTAACTGTTCAGTTCTGCTTTATTAAACTCTGTGAGTCACAGTGCTCTTTCGTGGTTCAGGGCTCTTGGGTCTTATTTTACATCAGGAGCAGCTGAATTTCACACCTATATTTGCCACCCTTCTAGATCTTTCCTCCTGAGCTTATTAACACCAACCAGCAGCTAACTTGAAGAAACACTGCCAGGAAAAATAAATGTTTTCTGCAAGTAGCAAAAAAGGTTTTCTATTCCCATATGTCAGCACTTCAGTTCAGGCCTATTGCCAAAAACTAATAGCATTTAAACAATAGTTCGTTCAGGTGAGAATTATGAAAATGCTCCTCTTCTGAGATGATTCACTAGATATTATTATTCAAAAGTGAGAAGAAAATTGGTTGATTTTGCATCTAAAAACTACTGAAGCACATTGAAAATGAAGCTAGAGATCTGATTCCTAGTCCAAGTTTCACACATAACTTGATACTTGACAATGAATTTTCACATGACCTTTCAACATCTCCATTTTCTCACATGTAAAATTAAGAGAATACCATCTTTTAACCTACTGATTATGAGGACAAAGAGATATTGCATGCAGAATCACACTAAAATTGTAAGGCACTGAGCATATTTCAGATATTATTAATATTCCAACTGAGAAGTTTAAAAAAGTTAAAATCTATAAATCAAGAAAAGTGACAAAAGAGAATCATTGTTGGTTAATGGTTATTCACCTACTTTCTATGTTTGTATTTTGAGAATTAGCTATTTATATTTTCATTGCATGTGGACTTTCAATCCAGAATACAATATGAAAATTTCATGTTATTATCACCTCACATTTTTTTTCTGATAAATCTTAATAATACTTTGGGGGAGACAACTATTTGCCGGTGAGTTGAGTTCAAGGTCATGGAGAGTCACATACCCAATCTCCTGGGCTGAAAGGTAAATAAAGTCAGTATGACACTCACTCCTGGCTTGAAACTTACATCTGTTGTCATCCAGAAGTGAAAATGTAACCTTGTATAGGAAAAGAATCCAAACACATGTGGAACCAGCTATGAGCATAATAAAGAAAAGCAAAAATGGCTGTAACTCTGAATCCTGGTTTAGTATAAGATCATCAATAAAGTTGATGAAGGTCACTTGATTTGAGTAAACGTTTTGACATAGTTTTAATAGACAAGTACAGATCGAATAAAAGATTCAACAAAGTAATGAATAGTGATATTGTGCATAATTTTTATTTTATTAACATTTCAGCTTCTCTATATTTCCTAATTTTGTTATAATAAGCATTATACATCTGTGAAATTTGAATAAATAAGTTAATTAATTAATTAATAATCACCCAATCTTTAAGGCCAAACATTAATGCTATTTCCTCAAAAGCCCTTAGCAATAGCTTAGTCAACACTAATAACATTGTTGTTTGAATTAAAACTATTCGATACATATCTTATTTCTCTTACAAACTCAAAAATTGCTTCCACAAATTCAACTCAATAAATGTCCGGGGTCTGTATTATGTCTATATTTGTATGCCCCTGTGCCTTTTACAGTGCCTTGTAATAAATAAATATTTATTGTATTTGTTGAACTGAGAAGGTCATGATGAGGAAACATGATTAATCATTGGCACCAACTATAACCACCTGGCATTATTTGATTACAGAATGAGGAACTGAACATATGAGGTGTGAGGTTTTTTTTAAAGCATTGAAAAAACACTTTGAAAGAGATTTCAGATCTCGAGTCAAGATGGCGGCGTAGGCAGACTCTGAACTCACCTCCTCCCGCGGACACAGCCAATTTACAACTACTCGTGGAAAAATTACCCCTGAGACAGAACTGAAAACTGGATAAGAGGAACTCCTGCAACAACGGACAATCCTAACTGAGGTGGAAGAGGCAGAGACTCCCTTCTGGAGAGGAAAAACGCCGCCTTCACAAGCTGCCAGCTTCACGGCCACCAGGAGCAGCTCACAGGTGCGCAGCCTCCCTGGAGGCGTGGGGCCCTGAGCCGGGGAGCACCCCTGCTGTGGGCATTTTGTGGACCCAGCACAATCGACACCAGCGGCATAATATCTGACTTTGCCTGCTACTAAAACACTGGGGAGCACCCCCAGAAAACCCGGTTCACAAAGAAACTAAAACTGGCTCTTAAAGGGTCCACGCGCAAACTCATCCGTTTCAGAAAGCATCCTAAAATCACCAGAAAGAAAGGTGCAAACTGCTGTGGTGAAAGGAGACTCACCTAATAGGCCCTGAGTGCATCTCAGTGAGGAGTGAGACCTCTCCGGGGACCGGGACATTGGTGGCGGCCATTGTTGTGGCCTGGTGTGGGCGTGCTGACACAGATGCCATTGGAGTTCTCCCTGAGGCCTGCTAGCTCAGGGTCTGCCCAACCCGCTAGAGCACAGATTTAATCCAGCTCAGCCAGGGCAGGCAGCCCACCCTAGAGACTGGCCCCACCCAACAACAAGCCCTCAGGCAACTTGTGGGCCTACAGAGATTGGTGACTGGATTCTCTGCAGCCTGGCAACTGAGCCAACTTTAGCGGGACAGGGTGTGCACAAGGAGCAGGTGGAGAGTGTGGGGCGGTGCTGGAGTGTGTGGGGCTCCCGCCGTGGAGAGACTGGGTCCTCTTGGGGAGGTCGGGGGGCACACATGGGGCAGGACTGTGTTGACTGTGTGTGTGGACCTGTGGGCGGCAGGGCTTGTCAGCTGCAGAAGACTTGTGCTTCTCAAAGACCCACGTAGGGGGTTTGCCACACCTTCCAAAGCCTGAAACAATTGGGTGCTCCTGTGCCTGAGGCCAGCCCCAGACAGCTGCAATCCTCAGAGAGCTGACAAGAGACCTAATAGGCTAGAGGCTTACAGCAATTGTAAGGCCCTGAGCCTAACAACCTGCCACGCTGGGGGCCTCCTCACTTAAAAGAAATACTGCAACACAAATGTGCTATTAGAACTTGCAGCCAACTGTGCTGGGGCTCCCCACACCTGATAAAGAGACTGAAGGGCCTACAACAACTACAAGCAGCTGAGCATTACAACAGCTGGCCAGGAGCATAACTCGGCCTCCCTGGGCGCCTACAGGGAGAGAAAACAGGCCACAACAGAAGGACACACATAGCCCACATAGGGGTCACCCCCGGAATATTGAGAACTGGGGGAAGCACACTGGAAGCCTCCTAAGGCATCACTTACATAAGGTCACCTATCCAAGAACAAGAGACATAGTTGACCTACCTAATACGTAGACACAAGCACAGGGAAAGAGGCAAAATGAGGAGGCAAAAGAATACATTCCAAGTAAGGAAATAGGATAAAACCCCAGAAAAGGAACTAAGTGAAACAGAAATGAGCAACCTACCCGACAGAGAGTTCAAACTAAGAGTGTTAAGGATGCTCACTGATGTGGGGAGAAGAATAGATGAACTCAGTGAGAATGTCAACAAAGAAATGGAAGATATAAAAAAGAACCAATCAGAAATGAAGAGTACAATACTGGAAATGAAAAATTCACCAGAGGGACTCCAAAGCAGAGTAGAGGATACAGAAGAACGGATCTGTGAGCTGGACGAAAGACTAGAAGAAATTACCCAAGGTGAACAGGTAAAAGAGAAAAGAATTAAAAAGAGTGAGGACAGTCTAAGGGACCTCTGGGACAACATCAAGCGCACTAACATCCATGTTATAGGTGTCCCGGAAGGAGAAGAGCGAGACAAGGGGGCAGAGAATCTATTTCAAGAAATAATAGATGAAAACTTCCCTAACCTAAGGAAGGAAACAGACATCCAGGTACAGGAAGCACAGAGAGCCCTAAACAAGATAAACCCAGAGAGGCCCACACCAAGACACATCATAATCAAAATGTCCAGAATTAAAGAGAGAATCCTAAAAGCCACAAGAGAATGTCAAGTTACATACAAAGGAAACCCCATAAGGCTATCAGCTGACTTCTCAGCAGAAACTTTACAGGCTAGAAGAGAATGGCATGATATATTTAAAGTGCTAAAAGGAAAAAACTTACAGCCAAGAATACTCTACCCAGCAAAGTTATCATTCAAAATGGAAGGAGAGATCAAAATTTTCCCAGATAAGCAAAAATTAAAGGAGTTTGTCACCAAGAAACAGGTGCTACAAGAAATGTTAAAGGGACTGATTTAAGGGAAAAAGAGAAGACCACAAATAGGAAAAATTATCTATTTCCATGATAAGAACGTAATGGATACAAATGCACAAAAAAGAGGTTAGATATGATATCAAAAACATAAAAGGAGGGAGGAGGGGAGTTAAAGAGTACAGCTTTCAGACAGAGGTCAAACTAAAGTGACCATCAATTCTGTTTAGAAGAAGAAAGGAACAGGGAAGGACTACTAAAACACGGAGAAGAAAAAAATAAGTTAAAAAATGGCAGTAAGTACATACTTATCAATAGCTACTTTAAATGTCAATGGACTAAATGCTCCAATTAAAAGGCATAGGTTGGCTGACTGGATAAAAAAACAAGACCCATATATACGCTGCATACAAGAGACACACTTCAGACCTAAAGACACTCACAAACTGAAAGTGAAGGGATGGAAAAAGATACTCCACGCAAATGGCAATGAAAAGAAAGCTGGAGTAGCAGTACTCATATCAGACAAAATAGACTTTAAAACAAAAACTGTAAAAAGAGACAAAGAAGGGCATTACATAATGATCAAGGGAACAATCCAACAAGAGGATATAACACTTGTAAATATCTACGCACCCAATGTAGGTGCACCTAAATATATAAAGCAATTATTAACAGACATAAAAACAGAAATAGACAGTCACACAATAATAGTAGGGGACTTTAACACTCCACTTACACCAACGGATAGATCATCCAAACAGAAGATCCATAAGGAAACATTGGCCTTAAACGACACACTAGAACAGATGGACCTAGTAGATATATACAGAGCATTCCATCCAAAAACCAAAGAAGACACGTTCTTTTCAAATGCACATGGAACATTCTCCAGGATTGATCACATATTAGGCCACAAAACAAGTCTCCGTAAATTTAAGAAGATTGAAATAATACCAAGCATCTTTTCTGACCACAACGGTATGAAACTAGAAATCAACTATAGGAAGAAAATCAGAAAAGCCACAAATACGTGGAGATGAAACAAAATGCTACTGAACAACAACTGGGTTAACGAAGAAATCAAAGAAGAAATCAAAAAATACCTGGAGACAAATGAAAATGAAAATACGACATGCCAGAATTTATGGGATACAGCAAAAGCGGTTCTAAGAGCGAAGTTTATAGCGATACAGGCCTATCTCAACAAACAAGAAAAATCTCAAATAAACAATCTAACAATGCACCTAAAGGAACTGGAAAAAGAAGAACAAACAAAGCCCCAAATCAGTAGAAGAAGGGAAATAATAAAAATCAGCACAGAAATAAATGAAATAGAGACCAAAAAAACAATAGAAAAAATTAATAAAACCAAGAGCTGGTTCTTTGAAGAGATCAACAAAATTGACAAACTTTTAGCTAGACTCACCAAGAGAAAAAGAGAGAAGGCACAAATAAGTAAAATCAGAAATGAAAGAGGAGAGGTTACAACAGACACCTCAGAAATACAAAAGATTATAAGAGAATACTATGAAAAGCTATATGCCAACAAATTTGACAATCTGGAAGAAATGGATAAATTCTTAGAATCATACAACCTTCCAAAACTAGATCAAGAAGAAATGGAGAATTTGAATAGACCAATCACCAGTAAGGAGATCGAAACAGTAATCACAAACCTCCCCAAAAATAAAAGTCCAGGACCAGACGGCTTCCCTGGTGAATTCTACCAAACATTCAAAGAAGAATTAATACCTATCCTTCTCAAACTCTTCCAAAAAATTGAGGAGGGGGGAAGGTCCCTAACTCATTCTATGAAGCTGACATTACCCTGATACCAAAACCAGACAAGGACAACACAAAAAAGAAAACTACAGGCCAATATCACTGATGAACATCGATGCAAAAATCCTCAACAAAATACTAGCAAATCGCATACAACAATACGTTAAAAAGATTATACACCATGATCAAGTGGGATTTATTCCAGGTATGCAGGGATGGTTTAACATTCGCAAATCAATCAACGTAATACACCACATTAACAAAATGAAGAATAAAAATCACATGATCATCTCCATAGATGCAGAGAAAGCATTTGACAAGATATAGCATCCATTTATGATAAAAACTCTGAATAAAATGGGTATAGAAGGAAAGTACCTCAACATAATAAAGACCATATATGAGAAACTCACAGCTCATATCATCCTCAATGGTGAAAAACTGAAAGCTATCCCTCTAAGAACAGGAACCAGACAAGGATGCCCACTGTCACCACTCCTGTTTAACGTAGTACTGGAAGTCCTAGCCAGAGTAATCAGGCAAGAGAAAGAAATAAAAGGGATCCAAATTGGAAAGGAAGAAGTGAAACTGTCACTATTTGCAGATGACATGATTTTATATATAGAAAACCCTAAAGAATCCACCAGAAAACTTTTAGAAGTAATAAACGGATATGGTAAAGTTGCAGGCTACAAAATCAACATACAAAAATCAGTTGCATTTCTGTACACTAACAACGAAGTAGCAGAAAGAGAAATTAAGAATACCATCCCATTTACAATTGCAACAAAAAGAATAAAATACCTAGGAATAAACTTAACCAAAGAGGTGAAAGATCTGTACACTGAAAACTATAAAACATTTCTGAAAGAAATTGAAGAAGACACAAAGAAATGGAAAGATATTCTGTGCTCTTGGATTGGAAGAATTAACATGGTTAAGATGTCCATACTTCCTAAAGCCATCTATAGATTCAATGCAATCCCTATCAAAGTTCCAACAACATTTTTCACAGAAATAGAACAAAGAATCCTAAAATTTATATGGAACAACAAAAGACCCCAAATAGCTAAAGGAATCCTGAGAAAAAAGAACAAAGCTGGAGGTATCACACTCTCTGATTTCAAAATATACTACAAAGCTATAGTAACCAAAACAGCATGGTACTGGCACAAAAAACAGACATACAGATCAATGGAATAGAATCGAAATCCCAGAAATAAACCCACACATCTATGGACAGCTAATCTTTGACAAAGGAGCCAAGAACATACAATGGGGAAAAGAAAGTCTCTTCAACAAATGGTGTTGGGAAAACTGGATAGCCACATGCAAAAAAATGAAAGTAGACCCTTAACTTACACCATACACAAAAATTAACTCCAAATGGATTAAAGACTTGAATGTAAGACCTGAAACTGTGAAACTTCTAGAAGAAAACATAGGCAGTACGCTCTTCGACATCGGTCTTAGCAACATCTTTTCAAACACCATGTCTGACCGGGCAAGAGAAACAATAGAAAAAATAAACAAATGGGACTACATCAAACTAAAAAGCTTCTGCACAGCAAAGGAAACCATCAACAAAACGAAAAGACAACCTAACAATTGGGAGAAGATATTTGCAAACCATACATCTGACAAGGGCTTAATCTCCAACATATATAAAGAACTCATGCATCTCACCAACACAAAAACTACCAACCCAATTAAAAAATGGGCAAAAGACCTGAACAGACATTTCTCCAAAGAAGATATACAGATGGCCAACAGACATATGAAAAGATGTTCAAAATCACTAACTATCAGGGAAATGCAAATCAAAACTACAATGAGATATCACCTCACGCCCGTCAGAATGGCTATAATTAACAAGACAGGAAACAACATGTGTTGGAGAGGATGTGGAGAGAAGGGAACTCTCATACACTGCTGGTGGGAGTGCAAACTGGTACAGCCACTATGGAAAACAGTATGGAGATTCCTCAAAAAATCAAGGATATAACTCCCATATGATTCAGCTATTTCACTGTTTGGTATTTATCCAAAGAACTTGAAAACACCAATTTTCAAAGGTACATGCACCCCTGTGTTCATTGCAGCGTTATTCATAATAGCCAAGACTTGGAAGCAACCTAAGTGCCCATCAAGGGATGAATGGATAAAGAAGCTGTGGTATATATACACAATGGAATACTACTCAGCCATAAGAAACGATGAAATCCAGCCATTTGTGACAACATGGATGGACATTGAGGGTATAATGCAAAGTGAAATAAGTCAGAGGAAGAAGATCAAATACCGTATGATTTCCTTCATTAAGTAGTAGATAATAACAACAATAAACAAACACATAGGGACAGAGATTGGATTGGTGGTTACCAGAGGGGAAGAGGGGAGGGAGGAGAGTGAAAGGGATAACTCGGTACACGTGTGTGGTGATGGGTTGTAATTAGTATTTTGGTGGTGAACATGATGTAATCTATGCAGAAATAGAAGTATAATGATGTACATCTGAAATTTTTACAATGTTATAAACCAATGTTACTGAAATAAACAAAAAATTAAAAAAATAAAAAAAAAAACAAGTAAGCAGAAATCCCCTGTGATCCCACAGTAACATTTTTTAGATCTAGCTTTTGTCTTTTTCCTCTACATGCTTTCTCCCTAGCTGGGATCATACCAAAAACCCAATTTCATAACCCGTGTTTTGACATATTGTGAACAATTTCATTTCGTTATATGCAATTTCAAATAATTTTTAGCAAAAATGGTGCGTGCTTTTTATAGAATTTTGAAGAAAATTAAAGAGGAAAAAACTCACTGTTTACCACCATGAAAAAAATAAAGAAAGAAAGAAAGAGATTTCAAAGTGCAAAGAGGATTTGAAGAGTGAATGGCCAGTGGAGTTTTTGAATAGAGGACCAATATTCTCTATGCTTGAATTCAGCTCCTGACAAATACACTTAATTGTCTGACAGAAAATGTCACCATAAAATATTAGAACTCAGAATACAGGGATTCAAACTATTGAGAAATCAATGTAATGAGTATTCTTGAAAAGGTTAAGACTCTCAAAAAGCTATTTGAAATTGTTATTAGCAATAGTATTCTGGAAGGAGAAATGTGATTGTGTGATGTTTTGAGGTGATAGGTTATCTTATCTGCGGTCTGTTAGCACAAAGGCAGAGTTCATAAGAAAAATGCACTTCTGATTTACATCCCTAAACTTTGTGGAGTTTGTTTTGGCATTTAAATAAATATTAAAATACATGGCTATGGACAGAAGGTCTTTGCTATTCAGTGATAAACTTGTTGCTTCCTCAATCAGTCTGTAAGATATAAAGAGGGGCATTTTCTGGAATAAAGCTCACTCTTCTGTTCATGCTTCATCACACAGATTTCTGACAATTCAGGCTCTCTGTTCTTTGGCATGGGACACAGACCTCCATCTTTGACATTGTAAAGTGGTTCGGGTCAGTAGAAGATACAAAACACTTAGGTCATGTTGTTTAGCTCAATTTGCTAGCTTTGTTTTATGGGAAAGTGACATACAAGGAGACACACTGTCCAGATCCTCCTTCAATAAAGACCTTGTTGTTCCAGCCACTGAGAATGCTTTCAGCAAACAGCCTTCACCTGTCTGCCCCTTCAGGCCCTGCCTTGGCTGCAGAAAGCCACCTTGGCCAAGTTCATGCCCTTCAGAGAGGAGGCCATATTGGTAGATAGAAGCAAGATTATAACGGTTAGACTATTTCAGCCTAATGAAGGACAACCGTGATGGGTCATTTTAGCTCCAGAGCTCCCAGTGGAGTCAGCTGAGGTTGTTGTTGGGCCTGATTTCTACTTCGACTTCTCCTTTGGCCCAATCCTACTTCTTTTGTCTCTGTTCTACAGGTATTGATTCCAAGGGCACTCCTTAATATACATCCTGCACATTAAATTTCACATCAAAGTTGGATTTGGAGAACCCAATCTACAATAAGATGGAACAGACAAACTTGGAAGTTGAATTTTCTTAATTAATTAATAATATAAGCAAGTATTCAAAGGAAATAATAATCCTAGATCGCTAGAGAGCATTCTAGGCAGTATGAATAGTTTATTGCAATGTCTTCAGCAGGGCAGAGCATGGCATGGGTAAACCTAGGAAAGGTAAGCTTTGTAAAAGAAAGAGAGTCCCAAAATTAAGCTGGAGAAATAGGTGACTCTGAAGGTACAAAGATGATGACTGACTGTAGCTGATCACTGGCAGTAGGAGGGTATGACATTATCATCGAGAACGTTAGAAGATAGTGAGAAAAAGGTGGATTTCACGTGGTGATCAAGGAGAAGTAATTGAGTTTAAAGTAGGAGATGAGAATTCTGTTTCAGGAAACTGAAAAAGTCAGCATGAAAGATGGGTTTGAGAGACAAGAGAAAGTTGAAGAAGCAGAGGATGACATTAGGAAGCTTTTACACCTATCCCACCATGATGAAAGCCAAGTGTAAAATAAAAAATTGTGTGTGTGTGGGGGGGGGGGAGGGGGAAGAGAGAGAGAGTCTTGGAAATAATTTGAAAGAAGAAATGGCAGGAAGCATTGTGTTGTATTATAAGAGGCTGTTATATGTGAATTAAATCGAGTAGCATTCCTTCCAAAACGTTTTCTAGATGTCAAAGATCATTTGGTGAAAACCACTTATTGAACATCTAAATATACTCAGTATTGTACCAGGTACTTTCAGATATATTTCATTATTTTAATTCACATACCCCCTTGAGATAGATATTTCTCTTTTTGGTTTGCAAATAAAGAAACTGAATTTAGAAAGGTTGGAGAACCTGTCCAATGTCACTCGGCTAACAAATGTTAGAACTGGAATTTTAACACAGGCTTGTTTCAATTAATTGTCAGTCCTCTTAATCATTATACTACCACATACCTAAAATATTAAGATTTCAATATGAAAAGAAAGACTTTCCTTTTTTATTAAGTAATGTGAAGCAAGAAATTTCAAATCTTCCATCCGTGATCACTTATTGCTGCCAACATATTTTTGAACTATTCTAACCCTAAGCCATTATATCATGTGCATATTGGAATCTAGGAAGAATAAATGTTCTAAACTAAACCTGCTAGGCAAATACAAGTGCCCTCTTCTTCCATGGCACAATCTATTAACAGATACAGATGCGTTCTTTCATAAGCCCATCTTTCTACTTCCTTGCTAGGTATGGAAGTTCTTCACCCTCTACTTCAGCAGTTTGATTCTTCAGAGACTCATTGCTCTCTTCACTTGGAAGTTTTAGTGCCATGGAAGAAAGTACAGCTTGTTCCCCAAATGCTTTGTATTGTTTGCTCTGGTGTTCTGTCCCCAGTGGAAAAGCAAGTTTGCAGCAGGTGGTGAATATAGACAAAATATATGGATTCTGGAAACTGGAACTGACTTTGGGCAAGTAACAGAGCTGCATAATGGTTGTAATAAACATTTACCAAAAAGAACATATAGAGAATTATTCATATTACATTCTTAATTGTGTACATGTCCTCAATTATGTATAGAAGGAGATTCCAAGGCATATCTTGAAATATTACCTCATTCAGAAGGACAACGGAGTAATTTATTGAGTGATGATAAACCTATTCTAATGTGTTGGCCAGTTGCCTCCCAACAATCATATTCAGGATGCCCTTAGATATTTGTATTATTCTTATAATCTGACCATTTACTTAAGGTTATAAAAGGGACCTCTTCACAAACTTCTTAAACTCAATTGATTCTGTATTTAAGTATTCCATATATTTCACTATTACACAAAATGTTAGTGAAGAACCTAGAAACTCTTTGACACATTTATAAAAGGACACACTATCAAAACCTGGGAGAGTCCTATAAGGTCAACCTGAGTTCATAACAAACCTTCTTGATTACCGCCCATGGAAATGCAGCTGCCTTGTCAGGTTATAACATGTATCTCAGCACATCCACCTTCTTTTTAATCTCTTAATCCACTCAAATCAATTTGAGGCCACAGACAGAACTCCTATTTCAGGCAACATCCCATACAAATAATTTATTAGTGTGCTGCAGGAAAGCAAAATAGTGGAAGAGTGATACCACAGAGTTATGGAACTGTGTTCATTCCTGTGTTACGGCCAGGCCATCTTCAGATAAAGTGCTGCCAATTGTTGAGAATAAAAACATCGTGTTAGTCAATAGACCTTAACATTCTGAAAAGTGTCATCATGGTGACAGGTCAATTGCATGGAATAATCATTTCAAGTAGAAAATCAAGCAGGATAGCAATAATTGCATTTTGTAAAACACACGCAGTATATCCTCGCACACACACAAAAACATGAAATTCCCTGAGGAAGCATTAGGCACGTGTTTGGGTTTCTTGAGATCATGGGATGTATATATATTTTGGAGGAGTCAATATTGGTGGTCTTGAAGTAGGATTCAGATAATTAATGTATGCTCATTAGGGACTTCCATAAGTCTTTAAATTTGTCCTTTGACAATGACATGATAGGAGTGTAGCTGGTTTCCTCTTATCGTTGAGCTTTCAAATTTAATATCTCCTTTGGGAGGCCTTCCTTGGCCACCCAATCTAAAGTAACTCCTTTTCTCTAACACATTACTCTGCTTTTTTATTGTCCATTAATATGTCATTGATATTTTCTTGTATATTTATGTGATTATTTTCTTTCTTTCCAACTAGAATTTAAGTTCTATGAAAGTAGAACCCACTTTGATTTTGTTCACCACTGTATCCTCAACACCTGGCACATAATAGGATCTCCATATAAATGTACCCAAGAAACCCAAGGTTCAGAATCTTTTCCTTATACACCAATGTCCCACACAGTACATTTCCATACAATCTATCACATGATCACACACTCTTATTTTGGTTTCTAGTTGTTTGCTATCTATAAGTGTTATCAACTGTACCTCAAGCTCCTCAACGATGGGATAGTGTCTTTTATTGATTTTGTCTTCACATTAGTGCTCATCCTGGTGGTGGGCATATAAATGTTGACAAATGAAATGGTTAAAGTGGTTATGTAGGAAGATGGAAAATACATCCCCATAACTAGGAGCAGAATGTGATCCTTTGTAGAGGTCATGGAATCTCCCCTCATATCCTCCAGGAAATGGATCCCTAGCCAGGAACTCAAGATCAATCGACATATCTGGTCTGACTCAAAGTTAATAATGGGCACCATGCAATTCTGTTTTGGGATTCCTTGGCAGGCATAAAAGCATGTACAGTTGTACTAGATTCTCACCCCTATATTTGTATGTACTTTACTAATCGTTCACGTTTCATACCTGTCCTCATCCCTACTCTCATTTATCTCAAAACCTTAGGAAAATAAAAAGGCAGCATTACTTCTCAAACAGATTGCTTACTGCTGGTGCAGAGTACCTCTTGGTATCAAAATTTTGATCATGTTTCTTGTTTTTTTAAATAAGGCCTACAAATAATACAGAATCCTGGTCATTGATGAGCAGAATAAAAAATACTACTAATTTTAAGCCTGCACTGATGATTCTAGCTTCTAGCCAGGAAATAAGAAAGAAAGAGAACAATGAAGGTCCCAGTCTCTTCTAAATCTAGCAGACTATAGAGCACAAGGCGTGGGCATAACTGTGATGTTAATGAAAATAGTAAGCATTAATTGACTGCTGAGTATGTGGCAGCACTGCACCAAGCACATTATAGGCATTGACTCTTTTAATCCTCCCAAGTATTAGTTTCTCTTGCGTTTACAGATTAGGAAGCTGAGGCACAGAGAGGCTGAGTAACTTCTCAAAGGTCATATGGTTAGTTAGTGGCTGATACAGAATTATGGCAGAAGATGCTGTAATTGAAATCGCAATGACTAAAAATCAAGGTCTGAACCAGTTCTGAATGCATCCTCCACCTCCAAAATAAATTCAGAATATGTGGTCCTATGATGCAGTAGATTTCTTCCCACTGGAACTCAGTCTATATGTCCTGTTTTTAGAGTACTTGGTTTAAAGTGTTTTAAAAGCATAGCTTTTAAACCACATTAAATAAGGATAAAAATAAGGAACAAAAATTACACGCATTGAAAAAATTGTATAATAATTGTATATTGCAGTTGTCACAAATAGGCATTTTTGAATAGCCAAAATTCTTAGCACTAAATTTTTTCCTAAATAAATTTTAAACTAATAAAGGAGTTCAAACTAGATCTTTAGCTACCTACTCATACTTCTGTTATAAATTACTTTATAGTTCCTGTCTGCGACATTTCCTTTTATTAATTAACTAGAAAAACATGATGAATTAAACGTGCTATTGCACATACTTTTGGCAAGCTTCAAAAATGAGGTAAGTGAATACAGTTATTATTTTCAGTTGTATAGTTCTAACACATAGTGACGTTTAAATAATGCTAGAGATAAATAAAATAGGTGTTTGAGTTTGAATAATACTGTCCTTTAAGATTACTGACAATACTGTAGACTCATTAGTTCAGGTGATTCCATTGTCTTGTACAGCCATGACATATTCCATTTACATTATAACTGGTATAAGACATCTATAAACTACTGAAAATATAGCTTATCTCCATGAAGTAGTTATAAATTAGATATAATTATGCATTTCTACTAAATTGGGATTCCTACCCAGGAGAAATTTCTTTCTTGTTTGCTTTCCCAAAATAGAGCTCTAGATAGCCAGAGGAAATAAACTGGAGGAAACAAAGTCATTGAATTATCTAGTTTAATAACGGTTCTTTCATCGAACGCCACCTGTTTAATAGGTAATTTCTTCCTTACTCCTAATTCATTATTCATTACTGAAATTTCCAGTTTAATTTTCTTTTTGCTCTCTAATAAAAGAATTTTGTCAATTTCAGGGGTGATTATTAAAAGATTTTATTGTATTTTTTCCCAAAGAATTTCGAATGTGTTAGGAAAATGTGAAAGACTTAATTCAAAGAAGTAAAATGGATTCTCTTGGCAGAAAAACGTGGTACTTGTATACAAATTGTTCATTTGAATCACAAAACCCATAAATATAGGCTGGGTAACATTTTTGCACACCAACTAAAATATAATACCATATTATCATACTTTTAATTGCTTTATTCAGAACTCACTTCTTTTAAATTAGCCATAAAATATTACATTTAAAAATTTTTATTGTAGTAAAATGTATGTATTTGTAATCATAAGACCACATTAAATAGACGTCCTACTTGGAAAAGTGAATTAAGCAAAATCCATTATTTATTTTAATATTGAAAGAATAGGAAAATCTGGCAAAGGAGTAAGCTGTCAAGCATGTAACTCATTTCAAATTACTACTAGGTTTTCCTTTGTTTACATAACAATGGTACTCCCTCTCTGTAATAACACAGAACAGTTTTCCCATTTTCAGAATTCTTATTTAACACAAGCTCCAAAACTATCATGTGCCCTGTTGCTCAACTAAATCTACATCTTCCAGTTTACAAATAAAGGGAATGAAGTGTGCTGTTAAAATCCATACTTTCAGAACAGATTTTTTTAGAATAATTTTCTGGTGTATGTTCCTAAGTGCTCAGCATGTGCTTAATATTTATCATAAGAGTAGATTATTTTATTTACACATCAAGCCCAACACATTCATTGAGCTAGCAAAGCCATGTGGTAAATGTGCCATTCATCATTTGGATCTGATGAATTCTCAAATCTTATCAATTTGTTCAGTATTCAACTTCCCTAGAAATATAGGAAAGCCTGTTTTCAGAGACTTGCTTTTAATGTATTTATTTGCCATCCACAAAATTATATTATTTGGTGCTGAAAAGAGGACACTTTTATTTTAGAAAAACATAGTTTCTAGCTTTGAAATTACCAGAGGAGGCTTTGCCTGGTTTGTAAAGGGACATTAACAGGAGTGTTGATATAGATATACGGATCAATTGATCAATCTACTATTTGTAATATAAAGGAGATTATTTCAGACTAACTTGAAAGGATTTGAAATCCTCTTAGAAAAATTTAGGCACAGATTTCAATTAATACCACACTGTTTTGTATATTCTGACATGTTCACTGGGATTGCTCCCCAGCAATTTAACATGAACAGGTTTTGCCTCTTCCTCATGGACCTCAAGTCCTTCGAACCAAGGAATCCATTTTCTCACCTCAAGGTGAAAACAGTATGAAAGCATGAAGACATGCTCTGAACACAGTAGGGAATAAATTCTTGTTAACTAAGGTAAATCTGTATGATAGACTTCTGATATTGTTAAGATATTCTGAATTCATGCAGAGCTCAAGCATTTTCAAGAAGCATTTTCTATTCAATATGTTTGTAGAAATCTGACATTTAGGTTTTCAATGACATGATCATTTGAACCTGGTCTTTATATAGGTTATAAGGTGACAATATTAGTTTAACTCTTTTTTGGAAAGAGTAAGTTGTAAATGACACTAATTCAACAAAGACTGATGTAACTCTTAATCTTCACCTACCAACTTTAAAATTCCTTTTGGTGACAAGAAAAACCAAGCAAGAGACAATAGGAGGTTGTGGTTTCTGGCCACAACTACTAATAGAAGAACATCTTAAAGGACACCATAAGTGTCCACATTCAAGAATTAAGAGCCAGAACATTCCATTCTCAACCCTTAATTCAAAATTTCACAATTCACTTCTCTTCTAGAATCACTTTCCACTAAATATATGAGAAACCAGTTCTTTAAAGATCTTCAGAATTGAACAGTTTCTGAAATTTGATTATGACATTTATTTTTTGCAGGAAAAGATTGGTTATGAGGTAATTTTAATGTTTATGCCTAGAATTTCATGTGACTAATTTAAAGGTCATTCTTCTTAACTCATGAATATTTTTTCTATGGATCTTTAGACACTATAAAATGAAATATGATCTTATAACACTTTAAAATACCCCGAGGATTTTATTTCATACCATGGGCAGTTTCACATCTTGAGAGTATGGAATTTCAAGCCCAATTCTTAGAAGAAAATTAGCAAATATTGTGAAATTGATTACAATTTTACCCAACATGAATAAAGAATCATACCAGGCAAAGACTACTAACTTCAAGTCAATGGAAAAAAGTCAAAATGCAGTCACCTCTGAATCTTAATCAGAATCCTTATTTTAAAGAAGCCATATTTAATAATAAGAAATAAACCTAAAAGGAGACATATTTAATTATAAAAAGCAAAGCAGATATTCTCATATTTAGTATTCATATATAACTCACTATAATTCCAAATTGCTAAAAACATGCTATCACATTTTCTAGTGTTTTTATGTATAGAGTTAAAAAAAAGGAACAAACATATGAAAGGAACCTCTCACCTAAATACACAAAGATATTTGTAATTTTCTAGGCACCACAAAATGCATGGCATTCTGGCTGCAGCATTGAAACCGTAAAGTAATACCGTTAGATAACATGTTAAATCAAAGTTTTCCAGAGATTAAAGATTACATGGTAAATCTGGTAAGGGGAAGGGTTACAAATCTAGGATTCTGAAAAATGTCTTCAAAACTCTTCTTATTCCCTCCCTAAAGCAAAGGCCTCAATAAAACATTAACTTGCAAAAAGATTTTCTGCTCAAAAAAGCTGCCAAGAGATTATTGGATATTTAGTATTGTAACACACATTTATAATTTGCAATTTATGGAATGTCACAGTTTCATGGTTACTTTAAAGCTCAGTGTCATTTCTTTTCATAGCACACTGAATCGACAGGGGTTTGTTTTACTCTACAGAATTTGGAAGTTTGCAGTATGATAGTCAAGTTTTCAAGAATACTGATTAAAAGGGCATTCTGGGCAATGGGTTTGAAGTTGCAGGAATCTTCTTAAAGGGATCATTTTCTTCTTTTACCTTAAAAAGTGAAAAATCATAGTCAGCATGGTTTATATTGAGCTAATATAAAAGAGAATGCTTTAGACAATAAAATATTTAGAATTCACAGTCAAAACATTTTTTTTCATTTAGTACCACTGGTTTAGCTAAATGCATTTTAGAAAAGATGTAATAATAAATAACATTTCCAACCTAGAAAAATTAGTTCTGATATAATAAACAAGTCTGTGCTGACTGTTAGTGGCTTTTTAAATAACGACTATTTTGCTAAAAGAGATTTGTTTCTGAATTAGTGAAAATAGTCAATGAATTATTGCAAAATATTTGTCTCAGGTCTTCTCATTTTTAGCAAAAGGTAGATCATTAAAAAAAAAAGGTGGATCAGATCCTAAAATTCTGGATAAACTATTTTTTGAAAGTCTATTGGAAAGTATTGCTGAGGTAGTGGAAAATTAGGAATGTCCGCCAAGACCAGACGCAATGAGAAAGCTCTAATTTTTTTTGTTGTTGTTGTTTATTGCAGTGACATTGGTTTATGACATTGTAAAAATTTCAGGTGTACATCATTGTACTTCTATTTCTGCATAGATTACATCATGCTCACTACCAAAATACTAATTACAACCCATCACCACACACATGTACAGAATTATCCCTTTCACCCTCCTCCCTCCCCCTTTCCCCTCTGGTAACCAATCCAACCTCTGTCCCTATGTGTTTGTTTATTGTTGTTATTATCTACTACTTAATGAAGGAAATCATACGGTATTTGACCTTCTCCCTCTGAATTATTTCACTTTGCATAATACCCTCAATGTCCATCCATGTTGTCACAAATGGCTGGATTTCATCGTTTCTTATGGCTGAGTAGTATTCCATTGTGTATATATACCACAGTTTCTTTATCCATTCGTCCCTTGATGGGCACTTAGGTTGCTTCCAAGTCTTGGCTATTGTGAATAACGCTGCAATGAACACAGGGGTGCATGTACCTTTACAAATTGGTGTTTTCAAATTCTTTGGATAAATACCCAACAGTGGAGTAGCTGGATCATATGGTAGTTCTATCCTTGATTTTTTGAGGAATCTCCACACTGTTTTCCATAGTGGCTGTACCAGTTTGCACTCCCACCAGCAGTGTGTGAGAGTTCCCTTCTCTCCACATCCTCTCCAACACATATTGTTTCCTGTCTTGTTAATTATAGCCATTCTGACGGGCGTGAGGTGATATCTCATTGTAGTTTTGATTTGCATTTCCCTGATAGTTAGTGATTTTGAACATCTTTTCATGTGTCTGTTGGCCATCTGTATATCTTCTTTGGAGAAATGTCTGTTCAGGTCTTTTGCCCATTTTTTAATTGGGTTGGTAGTTTTTTTGTTGGTGAGATGCATGTGTTCTTTATACATTTTGGAGATTAAGCCCTTATCAGAAGTATGGTTTGCAAATATCTTCTCCCAATTGTTAGGTTGTCTTTTCGTTTTGTTGATGGTTTCCTTTGCTGTGCAGAAGCTTTTTAGTTTGATGTAGTCCCATTTGTTTATTTTTTCTATTGTTTCTCTTGCCCGGTCAGACGTGGTGTTTGAAAAGATGTTGCTAAGACCAATGTCGAAGAGCGTACTGCCTATGTTTTCTTCTAGAAGTTTCACAGTTTCAGGTCTTACATTCAAGTCTTTAATCCATTTGGAGTTAATTTTTGTGTATGGTGTAAGGTAAGGGTCTACTTTCATTTTTTTGCATGTGGCTGTCCAGTTTTCCCAACACCATTTGTTGAAGAGACTTTCTTTTCTCCATTGTATGTTCTTGGCTCCTTTGTCAAAGATTAGCTGTCCATAGATGTGTGGGTTTATTTCTGGGATTTCGATTCTATTCCATTGATGTGTGTGTCTGCTTTTGTGCCAGTACCATGCTGTTTTGGTTACTATAGCTTTGTAGTATATTTTGAAATCAGAGAGTGTGATACCTCCAGCTTTGTTCTTTTTTCTCAGGATTCCTTTAGCTATTCGGGGTCTTTTGTTGTTCCATATAAATTTTAGGATTCTTTGTTCTATTTCTGTGAAAAATGTTGTTGGAACTTTGATAGGGATTGTATTGAATCTATAGATGGCTTTGGGAAGTATGGACATCTTAACCATGTTAATTCTTCCAATCCAAGAGCACGGAATATCTTTCCATTTCTTTGTGTCTTCTTCAATTTTTTTCAGAAATGTTTTATAGTTTTCAGTGTACAGATCTTTCACCTCTTTGGTTAAGTTTATTCCTAGCTATTTTATTCTTTTTGTTGCAATTGTAAATGGGATGGTATTCTTAATTTCTCTTTCTGCTACTTCGTTGTTAGTGTACAGAAATGCAACCGAGTTTTGTATGTTGATTTTGTATCCTGCAACTTTACCATATCCGTTTAGTACTTCTAAAAGTTTTCTGGTAGATTCTTTAGGGTTTTCTATATATAAAATCACGTCATCTGCAAATAGTGACAGTTTCACTTCTTCCTTTTCAATTTGGATCCCTTTTATTTCTTTCTCTTGCCTGATTGCTCTGGCTAGACTTCCAGTACTACGTTAAATAGGAGTGGTGACAGTGGGCATCCTTGTCTGGTTCCTGTTCTTAGAGGGATGGCTTTCAGTTTTTCACCATTGAGGATGATATTAGCTGGGGGTTTCTCATATATGGTCTTTATTATGTTGAGATACTTTCCTTCTATACCCATTTTATTCAGAGTTTTTATCATAAATGGATGCTGTATCTTGTCAAATGCTTTCTCTGCATCTATGGAGATGATCATGTGATTTTTATTCTTCATTTTATTAATGTGGTGTATTACGTTGATTGATTTGCGAATGTTAAACCATCCCTGCATACCTGGAATAAATCCCACTTGATCATGGTGTATAATCTTTTTAACGTATTGTTGTATGCGATTTGCTAGTATTTTGTTGAGGATTTTTGCATCGATGTTCATCAGTGATATTGGCCTGTAGTTTTCTTTTTTGTGTTGTCCTTGTCTGGTTTTGGTATCAGGGTAATGTCAGCTTCATAGAATGAGTTAGGGACCTTCCCCCCCTCCTCAATTTTTTGGAAGAGTTTGAGAAGGATAGGTATTAATTCTTCTTTGAATGTTTGGTAGAATTCACCAGGGAAGCCGTCTGGTCCTGGACTTTTATTTTTGGGGATGTTTGTGATTACTGTTTTGATCTCCTTACTGGTGATTGGTCTATTCAAATTCTCTACTTCTTCTAGATCCAGTTTTGGAAGGTTGTATGATTCTAAGAATTTATCCATTTCTTCCAGATTGTCGAATTTGTTGGCATATAGCTTTCCATAGTATTCTCTTACAATCTTTTGCATTTCTGAGGTGTCTTTGTAATCTCTCCTCTTTCATTTCTGATTTTACTTATTTGTACCTTCTCTCTTTTTTTCTTGGTGAGTCTAGCTAAAGATTTGTCAATTTTGTTGATCTTTTCAAAGAACCAGCTCCTGGTTTTATTAATTTTTTTCTATTTTTTTTGGTCTCTATTTCATTTATTTCTGCTCTGATTTTTATTATTTCCCTTCTTCTACTGATTTGGGGCTTTGTTTGTTCTTCTTTTTCCAGTTCCTTTAGGTGCATTGTTAGATTGTTTATTTGAGATTTTTCTTGTCTGTTGAGATAGGCCTGTATAGCTATAAACTTCCCTCTCAGAACCGCTTTTGCTGTATCCCATAAATTCTGGCATGTCGTATTTTCATTTTCATTTGTCTCCAGGTATTTTTCGATTTCTTCTTTGATTTCTTCGTTAACCCAGTCGTTGTTCAGTAGCATTTTCTTTCATCTCCACGTATTTGTGGCTTTTCTGATTTTCTTCCTATAGTTGATTTCTAGTTTCATACCGTTGTGGTCAGAAAAGATGCTTGGTATTATTTCAATCTTCTTAAATTTATGGAGACTTGTTTTGTGGCCTAATATGTGATCAATCCTGGAGAATGTTCCATGTGCATTTGAAAAGAACGTGTCTTCTTTGGTTTTTGGATGGAATGCTCTGTATATATCTACTAGGTCCATCTGTTCTAGTGTGTCGTTTAAGGCCAATGTTTCCTTATGGATCTTCTGTTTGGATGATCTATCCGTTGGTGTAAGTGGAGTGTTAAAGTCCCCTACTATTATTGTGTGACTGTCTATTTCTGTTTTTATGTCTTAATAATTGCTTTATATATTTAGGTGCACCTACATTGGGTGCGTAGATATTTACAAGTGTTATATCCTCTTGTTGGATTGTTCCCTTGATCATTATGTAATGCCCTTCTTTGTCTCTTTTTACAGTTTTTGTTTTAAAGTCTATTTTGTCTGATATGAGTACTGCTACTCCAACTTTCTTTTCATTGCCATTTGCGTGGAGTATCTTTTTCCATCCCTTCACTTTCAGTTTGTGAGTGTCTTTAGGTCTGAAGTGTGTCTCTTGTATGCAGCGTATATATGGGTCTTGTTTTTTTATCCAGTCAGCCACCCTATGCCTTTTAATTGGAGCATTTAGTCCATTGACGTTTAAAGTAGCTATTGATAAGTATGTACTTACTGCCATTTTTTAACCTTTTTTTTTTTCTCAGTGTTTTAGTAGTCCTTCTCTGTTCCTTTCTTCTTCTATACCGAATTGATGGTCACTTTAGTTTGACGTCTGTCTGAAAGCTGTACTCTTTAACTCCCCTCCTCCCTCCTCTTATGTTTTTGATATCATATCTGACCTCTTTTTTGTGCATTTGTATCCATTATGTGCTAATCATGGAAATAGATAATTTTTCCAATTTGTGGTCTTCTCTTTCCCCCTTAAATCAGTCCCTTTAACATTTCTTGTAGCATTGGTTTCTTGGTGACAAACTCCTTTAATTTTTGCTTATCTGGGAAAATTTTGATCTCTCCTTCCATTTTGAATGATAACCTTGCTGGGTAGAGTATTCTTGGCTGTAAGTTTTTTCCTTTTAGCACTTTAAATATATCATGCCATTCTCTTCTAGCATGTAAGGTTTCTGCTGAGAAGTCAGCTGATAGCCTTATGGGGTTTCCTTTGTATGTAACTTGACATTCTCTTGTGGCTTTTAGGATTCTCTCTTTATCTTTAATTCTGGACATTTTGATTATGATGTGTTTTGGTGTAGGCCTCTTTGGGTTTATCTTGTTTGGGGCTCTCTGTGCTTCCTGTACCTGGATGTCTGTTTCCTTCCTTAGGTTAGGGAAATTTTCATCTATTATTTCTTGAAATAGATTCTCTGCCCCCTTGTCTCGCTCTTCTCCTTCTGGGACACCTATAACATGGATGTTAGTGCGCTTGATGTTGTCCCAGAGGTCCCTTAGACTGTTCTCAGTCTTTTTAATTCTTTTCTCTTTTACCTGTTCACCTTGGGTAATTTCTTCTAGTCTTTCGTCCAGCTCACAGATCCGTTCTTCTGTATCCTCTACTCTGCTTTTGAGTCCTTCTAATGAATTTTTCATTTCCAGTATTATATTCTTCATTTCTGATTGGTTCTTTTTTATATCTTCCATTTCTTTGTTGACATTCTCACTGAGTTCATCTATTCTTCTCCCCACATCAGTGAGCATCCTTACCACTCTTAGTTTGAACTCTCTGTTGGGTAGGTTGCTCATTTCTGTTTCACTTAGTTCCTTTTCTGGGGTTTTGTCCTGTTCCCTTACTTGGAATGTATTCTTTTGCCTCCTCATTTTGCCTCTTTCCCTGAGCTTGTGTCCACATATTAGGTAGGTCAGCTACGTCTCCTGCTTTGGATAGGTGACCTTATGTAAGTGATGCCTTAGGAGGCTTCCAGTGTGCTTCCCTGAGTTCTCAATGTTCCAGGCGTGACCCCTATGTGGGCTACGTGTGTCCTTCTATTGTGGCCTGTTTGCTCTCCCTGTAGGCACCCAGGGAGGCTGAGTTATGCTCCTGGCCAGCTGTTGTAATGCTCAGCTGCTTGTAGTTGTTGTAGGCCCTTCAGTCTCTTTATCAGGTGTGCGGAGCCCCAGCACAGTTGGCTGCAAGTTCTAATACCACATTTGTGTTGCAGTATTTCTTTTAAGTGAGGAGGCCCCCAGCATGGCAGGTTGTTAGGCTCAGGGCCTTACAATTGCTGTAAGCCTCTAGCCTATTAGGTCTCTTGTCAGCTCTCTTAGGATTGCAGCTGGGTGTAGCTGGCCTCAGGCACAGGAGCACCCAATCGTTTCAGGAGAAAGCTCTAATGTAAGGAGACAAGTCAGTTTTGGAGCCAGAGACTCTTGTGGGGGTAGGTGATGATCCCTGGTGTCCCTGAACTCCATTTATTTTATGTATTTATTTTATTTTTTTGCAGGGAAAGATTCGCCCTGAGCTAACATCTGTTGCCAATCTTCCTCATTTTTTTTTTCCCTCCCCAAAGCCCCAGGGCATGGTTGTATATCCTAGTTGTAAATTGTTCTATTTCTTCTATGTGAGCCGCCACAGCAAGGCAAATGATAGACGAGTGGTGCGGTTGCGATACTAGAAACCAATGGGGCTGCTGAAGCGGTGAGTGCTGAACTGGAACCACCAGGCCACCATGAACTCCATTTTTAATAGGCACCATACTGGTCAGAAGACAAACCCAGGACTTCTGAATGGAGAGAAATTAAAACAGAGACCTCTGCATATAGCCAGGATTCCCAAAGGTAAGACCTTCAGTGGGAAAACTAGAAAAAAACCTGCCTCACAGAGGAAACTGGAGGAAACTCCTGTTTGTCTGATCTTGGCTCTAAGTGGAAGAAAAATAATGAAAATTCTTCCCAGAAAATGCCTACCAACAAAGCCCTCATTTAGGCCTGGCACCAGAATTCTTATATCCTCAGAATCTGAAAACTCAAGCCCCAAATTAAGATGACTGTAGTCCTGAGTCAATAGTGGCCCTCGAGTGCGTGGAGGAAGCACATGGAAATACTTTGGGGAGTGGGGGATGTAATATGAACCCTGGCCCCGAGGAATTCTCACAGATAAAACTCCAAAGAACACAAATTCAGAAGGAAAAATTGCAGAACATCTGAGAAAACAAATAAGATAGAGTCAACAGATACAGCAAATGCAGAAATATTCCCACAAAAGCTGTAGATACTATAATGATCAGAAACAGAATGTGAAAGAAATGCTTAATATTGTTAAAGAAATTAAAGTGAGGGAATCAAAGTTTGACCAAAGAACAAGAGATTATAACAAAAAAATAAAACAAGTTGGATTAGAAAAGAATCCGCCCATATAAAGTCCCCATATAAAGTAGAGGAAGATGGGCACAGATGTTAGCCCAGGGCCAATCTTCCTCACACACACAAAAAAATCCATATTAATAAATAGCTCAAAAAATAACACAAAGAAATATATACATTTTTCAATGTATCCATTCTGCAAATACAAGAAGATATTCTAAAATTAAAAATCCTTTGATAGTTTGCTAATTTAGAACCTTAGCAAACATTGAAGTCAGTTCAATCTTTAGTTAGTTCAACTAAGAACTAGTTTTTAGGGCCAGCCCCGTGGCTTAGCGGTTAAGTGCGCGCACTCCGCTGTTGGCAGCCCCGGCCGGATCCCGGCGGGCACCAACGCACTGCTTCTCCGGCCATGCTGAGGCCGCATCCCACATACAGCAACTAGAAGGATGTGCAGCTATGACATACAACTATCTACTGGGGCTTTGGGGGGAAAAAAATGAATAAATAAAATCTTAAAAAAAAAAAGAACTAATTTTTAATATTATTGTGAAAATACAGTATTTTTCAATGTTAAAAGAGAATACTACCTAAAATACAATATAAATAATAATAATCTAATGCAAAAAATTTTATTTTGTGTAAAACTAATTTCATGTAAAGTTAATAGGAACTGTAAAATTTAAATATATCTTACATTATCCACCATATATACAAGAAATTTTGAAACTAAATTAAAATTTTTAACTCCCAGATATTTTGAAATCAATTTAAACGAAGGCAGAGTAGTAACAAATTTAGTCAATTTCATAATCAACATGTATGTATAGAATAAATTCTAACTATGCGTTAATGTATTCATTTTCTTCTTCAGTTCTAAAGCAATTTTAAAATTGAGGATCCACTATATATGATACATAAAAGAATTTGTTTTTAGAAAATTACAATTAAATTATAAATCATTCAACATTATGCAAATTATATAAAGGAAGATCTGATTAATAAATATAATTAGTCTTCAATGAGTCAATCCACATGTATTAAGCCATCATTTGCTCAGTATGAGCTATACACTGTGGAGAATACAGGAAAGTAGAAGATATGATCCATGACATCAAGGGATTTAGGTTTAATTGAGAAGACAAGAGTACATACTTTTTTAGAAATTAAAGAAAATAAAAGAGAACATGTAGTAAGTGGATAAAATGCATGCAAAAAAACCAAAGATGCAATGTGAGTATTCAACTGTTTCAATAAACCATACAATATTATCGTATAGGTTCAAAATTATTTGGTCTATGTTCAAATTCTCAAATTAATGGTTTTAAATTTATTCACTACCTTAGATTCTTTGCCTGCAAATACTCATACATTCATATTGTCTCTCCTTCTCCTTCTCCCTCTCCCTGCCTGTCCTTCCCCATCCCTCTCTCTCTCCCTCTCTCCCTTCCTCCCTTTCTTACTCACATATATAGATGAATTTAATCACATGGTTATTATTATTATTATTATTATTATTATTTTGGTGAGGAAGATTAGCCCTGAGCTAACATCTGTTGCCAATTTTCCTCTTTTTTCCTGAAGAAGATTGGCCCTGGGCTAACATCCGTGCCCATCTGCCTCTACTTTATATGTGGGACGCCTGCCACAGCACAGCTTGGTCAGCAGGGCAGAGGTCCGCACCCAGGATCCGAAACTGCGAACCCTGGGCCGCCAAAGTGGAGCATATGAAACTAACCACTATGCCACCGGGCTGGCCCACATGGTTATTTTTTAAAGTATAGAGTAAATATTTTGAATGCTGATTACTCACGTTTTAAACTAAATTTGCATCTTAAATGGATTTGCTTATGTATGTTTAATCTAAAAATTGTCTCATCTAGATAATATTATTGAAATAAATATATAGTATCATATAAATTGTATAATTAATATCCATTATGAAAATTTAGCAAAATATTTATATTATAAATATTATAAAGTTATAGGAGGCTTAGATTAAAATAATATTATGTGCTGTATATTTTGTAAATTTTAAAAAATGTATTAGAGATTTTGGCATTTTTAAAGAATAAAACATAAATGTTGCATTACATCTTAAAACACTATTAAAAGTAACTATTTGAGATAAATAAATAATACTAAATAAAAACATCCTGCTTTAGCTTACTGGTTTGCTGGATAAATAAATTATTGACCAAAAAAATCATTGGCAATTGGCCAAAAAAATTACTATTTTATCTTTACTTCAGAAAATATTTGAGTTGCTTTCCAAAGTGGTTTACACTACTAGTTACTGTTTAAAATTGATTTTCTCCTGTATTTACTTTGCCACAAGTTACTGTTATGGATGACAATTTAATTTCCCAATAATTATGCAAATTCCTGACAAAATAGAGTGTTTTTAATCTCTGTTTTAATTAATTTATTTGTTATGTCAATAATAAATATGTGTATTAGAACAATGTTATAAGCTCCATATGCTTTAAGAAAAAAGGAATATTGTTTCTTTAAACACAAATCATAAAGAATAATAGCTATATATATTAAATATATGATCATTTATTTCACTTTCTTAATTCCTTCATTCAGTCTTGGAAGAGACCACAATTAATTTAGAGCTTTTCATTTATTTCCTATTGGACATTTGGCTACAATACAATAAAAAATAGCAAACTGCAATATATTTTTGAAAGATTCCACTTGCTTGAAGTGTAGATGCTGAAGCCAAAATCGAATGTGACTGGATTTTTCTATAAACTAGTTGACCTGTTTATTCCAGAAATGATCACCGTTCAGTCACCCTAACCATGACAAATCATCCACCTTGAAGATTTATTGAACATACCAGTTTATATTCAATAAGTGTTCTTGTCTATGGCTTTATGTGGACGTGGCCTACTCTTTAGATATGACAAATTACTAACTACTTCAGATATTTTTTAAGTAAAAAATATTCTTGGGTAGCAATAGTAGTAAATAACAGTAAATGATGAATTTTAAGTTAAAATTCCTTCCCAATTCTCAGCACTGTAGGTAGAAAAGAAGGGAAAGTATAGAGTGGGTAAAATTGACACAGCTTATTGAATGTAAAGATTAGTTTGCAAACACTTCAAGTTCAGAATATTGTAGTACCCCTCAAAGATGGGGTGGAGACACGATGAGTGGAGAACTTCAGTCCTCCAACTGATATGTTTGCTGATGGTTTCTTATTTTCATAACCATACGATTGGTCCTCAAAATAGAATCAGTGCCTGGGGAACAGAAAGAAGTCAAGCTGATGGAGAAAAAAATGTTTACCTATGTATCTAACTTGGCTCCTTGGAGAACAGAAAGAAAAGCTCTTGAAGAGGAGTCTTAATTTACAGTGTTTATAAGTAAAGTTATGAGGAAAGAGTAAATAGTACTTTTCTAGTTTCTAGAAAAGCATAAATATTAAATGACACTGAGTGTTTTATTTGTTTTATAATATATTTAACACAAACTAAAGTGAAACAACCGTAATGGAGGGTAGGAAAGAACCAAAAAGTTTTCTTAAAGTTTCCAGAGCAAATGCCAACATTAAAACAACAATATTAAGTATATATAAATGGAGGTGGTTTGGCTCAGACAGGCTGGCAAACATAATGTCTAAGCGAAAAAGGCTGCAAAATGCTTCCACCTCTATTAAAACCACAAAGAATTTTAATTTAAACTTAATTAGAGTTTTAAGTAAAACATTACGCATTAATTATCCAGTCCCCAAGGACATGCAAAATAATGTCTTTTCACAGGAAGCTGGTTCAGCATTGACTAGTTGCCAACTGTCAAACTAAAGAATTTTTAAAGGGACCTGTATGCAAAGGTTTAAAAAGGTAGGGAGAGTAAGATAATATATACATGTATAAATAATTAGTATAACTCTGGTTATAATTCTCTGTGAATCTATACTTTTATAATGAAAGAGAAGTACATTGCAAATGGGAAAGTATTCATTTAAGTCTTTTAAAGATGACAAAATATATTATTATTTTATATAAATTATCACATTTTTTTTCTGTTTTAAGAGAAATACTTTCAATCATGAAAATATTCAAGTTTAGAGATTCATGTCCTTACAATCTACAAATCTTTTCTAATTTATTCTTAAATATCTATTTGTTTATTCAGGAAAACAAATGATGAATCTATAAACTAAATACACAAATGATGATAAATGGTATCTAAATGAATTTATAGGCTAAATGCAGGAATTTCTTACATGCAAAATATGTCATTTATATTTATTATCTTCCAATTTTACATGTACCTAATACAAGTAATTGAACTCAAAACACAGGAAATCATCATCTTAAGGGTTTAATGTTGATTATGAGCCTAGACATTGGCCAGTCTTCAGCAAATAAGAAACTTTAATCAAGGGTCATTTACAAAAGCTCCAGACCACCACTAGCTATTTGAATAGAAACTGAGGTAAAGCTTCCATTGGGAGAATTTCATGTTTCCTGAAATTCTTGCTCCTAGAAAAGTAATGAAGTTGTAATGTACCTCCATCTTCCAATAGTATTTTGCATATTACCATGTGGACATAGTTTTGAAATATGTATTTTTACACGTAAATGAAAAAGTATATTCAAATTAAACATTTGTTAAGAATGGCAAAATATATTTTGTTTTTAAGTTTTTTATTACCCTTCTCCATCCTTAAGTTTTTTATTACTACTTCCCATCCTTCTCTTCCCATAACCAGCTGTTCTAAAATGTTTGATGCATAACCTTTTATTTGTATGCATTCTTATAAGATGTGTATTGTGTTTTTGTGTTCACGTATTTTAAATTTATAAACATATTTTGCTCTACAGTTCCTTCTGTTTCTTACTTTGTTTTAATTTAACACAATATTTTCAAGATCTATAACTTTTTCTATATTACGTTTAGATTTCTGTATTACGTTTAGACTGAGGTAGCCAGCTCCCAAGATGGCTCCCAATGATTCACTCTTCTTGGTATTATGTCCATGTGTGATTGTCTTCCATGTTGAATAGAGCTGGCCCTACATGTGACCAATAGGATGTAGTAGATATGATGCTGTGTGACTTCTGAGGCTAGATTATAAAACGCAATGTGGCTTCTGCCTGACTCTTTCTCTCTTGGGCCTCGGAGTCCAGGAATCATGTTGGGAGGAAGCCCATGCCAAAGGGAGAGGCCACATATAGACATTCTGGTGAACAGCCCCAGCCAAGGTCTTAGCCAAGAGCCAACTTCAAATGTCAAAAATGTGAGTCAGTCTTCAGATAATTCCAGTTGCTAGTTTTTGAGTAGCCCTAGCTGAGGCCAAGTGGAATAAGATGTGCTATCCTCACTAAAGTTCAGATCTATGAAATTTATGAAACTGTGTCAGTTAGGGAGCTCTGAGAGGTGAGTGCCAAGGTGAGATCAGATGTACAGGAGATTTGTTGTGAAAAATGCCTGTGAAGGACAAAGGGGGAGGGAGCAGAAGGAGAAGGAGAGAGCCTTCAGACTGTAATGCAAGTATGCCACTTTTGAAAAGGGAGAAGGAAGCAAGGAGAATTGAGTAAGAAGAACTTTAGACAACACTGCATTTCTGAAAAAATCTTGGCTAGGCTGATGGGGACCCCCTAAGAAAAAGTTGCTCAGACAGGCTGGCAAACATAATGTCTAAGCGAAAAAGGCTGCAAAATGCTTCCACCTCTATTAAAACATCAGGCAAAAATAGCCTGGCTCAAGTTCTCTTGCCCTGCTCAGTCATTGGCTGTGAAAAACCCAGGGAGAGGATGGCCTTAGCCATGAACGCCACACATAGATTCAATGGTATGGCAACCGAAGGCTGTCAGTTCGCTCCACACTGTTCCACACTGCAGGTTCTCTTTACGGCTGCAACAGTCTACTCCTTTCAATGCACAGATCCACTTCTCCATGCATCTTTGGGAAGAAGCTCCCTCACACTTCTATGGACTTCACCTCCTGAGAGGACCTTCCTTGTTAAAACATTCTCTTTTATTGGCTCTGATAGTGTTACACACCATTGATTTTCTCTGGCCACTCCTCAGTCTCCTTGGCTGATTCATCTTTCTCTGTATAACTTTTTAAGTAAGGGGTCTCCTCAGAAATTGGCCAAAGGACCTCCTCTTAGAGGATGGAGATTAGCGACACAAACTACAGCCCCTATCAATGCAGTTGTACTCAGGATCACAACTCGTGTTCATTATGTCCTCCCTCGACTATGCATTATATCTATTCTTCTCTCACCCCTGCAGGTCTTGATGACTCTGTGTGTGTGTGTGTGTGTGTGTGTGTGTGTGTGTGTGTGTGTGTGTACATAGAGAGAGAGAGAGAGAGATTTTTTATAAGGAATTGGCTCATGTGATTATGGAGGCTGAGAAGTCCCAAGATCTGCAGTCAGCAACGTGGAGATGGAGGAGAGCCAATGTGTAATTCCAGTCTGAGTCCAAACATCTGAGAACCAGTAGAGTTGGCGGTGTAAGTTCCAGTCTGAAAGCCAGCAGGCCAGAGCCCCAAGAAAAGCCCATGTTTCAGCCTGAGTCCGAAGGCTGGAAAAGACCAATGTCCCTGTGCAAGCAGTCAGGGAGGAGAAGTTTCCTCCTGCTCGAGGCAGAGTCAGCCTTTTTGTCATACCCAGACCTTTCACTGATTGGATCAGGTCCACCAACATTAGGGAGGGCCATCTGCTTTACTCAGTCTACTGATTCAAAGGTCAATCTTATCCAGAAACACCCTCACAGACACACCCTGAATAATGTTTGACTAAATATCTGGGTAGCTTGTGGTCCAGTCAAGCTGACACATAGAATTAACCACCACAGTGACTAACCTGATGGTGCAACACAAACCTTCTTTCCTGGGGGGACTGATTTCTTGGTAATCATATCATTCTTAGGCCAAGGTTGCTGTACATGTCCATTGATGGTTAAAACTAGAAAAGATAGTACATCAAGCTATAAAGTGGTTGACATGGGTTCCACACATATTCCTCCATGTCAGGATCACCTGCAACAGTAATCATTTTGTCCACAAGATATTAAATTTGCTTAAAAATTCAGTGCTGAGTATGCGTGGGTCTCCTTTTTACTCTAATATCGAGCATCATCAAATGAATTCCTGGGTGATAAGTTCTTTGCTATTTGAAGCTAACAGTTCTTCAATATTTTCACGATTTACTTAAATAAATCTAATTTCCTTTGCAAGCTCTAAGATTTTTTGCTTTGCATCAATCATTTTCTTTTTTTTAATATAATTTTATTTATTTATTTTTTCCCCCAAACCCCCAGTAGATAGTTGTATGTCATAGCTGCACATCCTTCTAGCTGCTGTATGTGGGACGCGGCCTCAGCATGGCCGGAGAAACGGTGCGTCGGTGCGCGCCCGGGATCTGAACCCAGGCCGCCAGCCGCGGAGTGCGTGCACTTAACCGCTAAGCCACGAGGCTGGCCAATCATTTTCTTAAACTTTGAAAAAGAGCAACAAATTGAGACAAGTGTCTTCCATGCTTCGTTCTTTATATGTTGTGCTATATTTTGTCAAAGCCTGATTGATAAGTTTTAAGGACCTTCTTGATGTTAAAACTATTTCATAAATCTTTTAGTGGAGTAGTGTCACACCAGATTCTACATATGCTATTTGAGAGGCAAAAAAGACCACTTAAGATCTTTCTAATCAATAACACTACAGGCAAAAAAGAAAAAAAGCACACTACTTAGATAGAATGTTCTTAACCAATAACAACTGAGGAATGTCTGGAACCATTATCTGTTATCAAAAGAGGCTTGTTTGCAAGATTTTCTTTCTTTATGTATTCCATTATGAATAATCATGAAGATAAGGTTTCCTATAATTATTAAACACTTGCTTCTCGGAGCAGTCTTCAATGGTCCCTTAAGTGTCATGCAGTTTGAAGAGCGATAAACCAACAAATTTTTAGCTTGACAGTACCTTATAATTTCCATCTAAAAGCAACGTTAGCCTATCTTAGGATGCTTCGGGTGTATGGCACTGTTTTCTCCTAGTTATCTGAAATAAATCTACATGATGACATTCCTCTCCACAGATATCCAGTTTCATCAATATTGAAAATGTGCTTTGCAGAATAATCACATTCATTAATAGTTTTCTACAATTTATTGGGGAGGATCACTACAGTCTCAGTACCAGCAGCAACTGCTTCACTTGTGACCTTCAAATTACGTGGTCATGCATAGTTTTTAAATCTTCTGAAGCATTCTGGACCTACTCAAACTGAGGTCTTTTGGTGAATATCTTTCTCCTCCTTCTCCTTTTTCTTCAGATCTTTGAAGATGTTCAGTGCTTTCTGCTGTATCAACATGGTTCTCGATGGCATTCCACAATGACTGAGGCTATCAATACACAACACATGGTAATGTTTCTAGTTTTTTAGTACCAACAACAATTTTCACAATTTTTTTTTTTACTTTCTCACATGTAGAAAATCACTGTTTGTCTGGTAAATGAAGACAAGTACATTGCCAGGCTTCCATCTTTTATGAGTTGTCCTCTCTTAATTCAATTTAATACTTACAATTTTTCTTCCAATGGATGGATTTTTCTGGACTTTAGGCTTGCCTAATTTCTTAAAAGACATTTTCACTTAATATTCTCTTAAAGAAGACAATAGGTAATGCACAATACTTTTAAATAAGGATCCTATTAGGAGAAGAGCTAAGATATGACTGAGACACAATCTACATCCTCTCATTCATACTCTTAAAGCAATTTAGATGTTTTTACTGGTACATTAGACTATGTTTTCAATAATGAATGTGGGGGAAACTTTGCAAATATTTATAGTGAATACGGTTAAGAGTTCAGATAGCTAGAGATACATGTATATTTGAAATATTGTTTGATTCATTAATGACTCACTCAGATAAGAGAACATGTTTTTATTTGGGCCTATAAGCAAATGGAACATGGCTGTCAAGAAGATTTAAACTTCTTGGGGGTGTGAGCAGAACAATGCTTTTAAACCCAGGAAAAAATATTATTTACATTTAAAAATATGAGACCAGTGGGGAAAAGAAAGATTGATTTGAAAAATAAGAAAACTAAATGAGTATTCTGTCATAAAATCAAACAGAAGAGAGATTAAATGATGAATTGTGCCAAAAATTTGAGAAAATATCAAGTTTTATTTTCACATGAAAAGTTGGGACAGCCCTAAACGATTCTAGATTTTTACAATTGGTTTAATTATTACTCCAAGTAACCTTTATACTTTTTATATACCATAGAAAATAATAACATAAATTATACAGCTATATTTTGTTAGTAAAAAACATTTTCATATAGCATGTCAAATAGTAGCTTTAGAAGAATGCCAAAGAGGGGGCAGAAAGTAGTCGTCTTTGGATTCCTGTTAATACTTATTTTGAAGTCTGAAGTCTACGCTACCTAAAAACAATGCACCACCACCTTGTGGAAATTCCTTCAAACTACAGACGCATGATCCCAAGATCCAGATGTATTCAAAGAACAGAGCAGCATATTGACCTACTGCACTTTCATTTAATTCAGTTTGACTATCATTTCTATGTAGCTCATAACCAAATCTTAGTCTCTCAATCCAGTCTCTCCCTTCAACTCTAGTCCTATCTTTCCAACTGCTTGGTTCACTTGCCCACCTGGTGCTTTGCTGCAACTTAAAATACCATAACTTCCAAACCAAATTTTTCATAATAGTTCTACTTTAATTAATGGACACTCATAGAGTGTTCAGTCACCCAGGCTAAAAAGTTTGGCCTTCTTTGACTTATTCTTCCACAAAAATCCACTCCATCTTAAAATTAGTCACCAAGTTCTATTAGGTCTAATTCCCAAATGTCTTTCCCACATATCCTCTTATTTTTATCTCTACTGACAAAACGCTAGATTGTGCCTTCAAATTTCATACCTAGGCCATTATAACAGTCTTATAATCAGTATCTATGTTTGTAGTATCTCCTCTTCTCCCATTACCACTGCTAATACTGCATCTCTCCCCTGTGTTAGTCAATTTACTTGGTTTACAACTGTCTTAGGTGTTATGACCTCCAATACTCTTACTAGTGTCTCTACGTTCCTCACCTTCTCTCCCACCAGTGTGCTGAATATCTGATGCTCCAACCCTACTCTGTATTCACTGTGTCCCAAATACACTCTAAAGCTTTCTTGTTTCCACTCCTATGCTCTTACTCCCTCTCTCTGGCATGCCCTTCCACCATATCTGGATGTCAAAATCCTTGTGAACGTTTAAACATTCTCGCAGTGAAGTATAGGGAACTTGAAGACCTTTGGCAGAAAACCGGTTCTCCTCAATCTGAAAAGATATTCTAATCTGGATGTTAAAGGGATATACATGGAGTAATGGATATTCATTTGACAAGCTAGGTAGCTAAATCCATATGGGTAATAAGTAGCATATAAAAAAATCTTGACATATGAAGAAAGAGTGTGTCTCCTAACATACCTTAATTTTTATTCATTTAGTGTGCTATACAGCTTTTGTTCTTTCTGTGTAAAATCTTGAGCAACTATTTAACTTAGAGTTTAGGAGGCATTTTGATCTTCTAGTTTTATTTGATAGCTCAAATCTCCTTACTGACTAACTTTGCATTTTAGTAAAATGAATTTTATGGTTTTAAAAAGAATAATGCATATAACTTTAGTTTTCAATAGATGATTTCTTTGTGCTGAGCAATATAGTATAGGGTGAGTTGATGATAGAGGAACTGGCCATAGGGTGGTAGGTCTGGGTGACGACTAGAACTAGGCATATGTTTAGAATCAGATCCAGTCACAACTGCAACAGGGGTTTTTGAAGAGATTTGGTGGGATTGGGAGGAAGCAAGATAAATCACCTTTTAAGCAAAATATACTAGAGATAGACTAGATGAGCAGTATTCAAAGAAGATTAAACAGAGGAGACAGTCTTTGGTCAAATTTTTAAGCAGCACCAGGGAGAGCTCCCTACATGGGTTAGTGTCCACTTGCAGGAAACTAATGTTCTGTTATTTTACTGCTGGCAGCCAGGAACTTTTCAAATGGACCCTATTGCCAAAGGTAGTCTCTGTGACAGCATAGGTCTCAGTCCTGTTGGGTCAGATCCCAGTCCTGAGTGGAGGAGGCTCCATTCTCATATACCTAAAAGTTATTGGGATACACAATCCAGGTCAATTTGGGGCTTGTGTTAAAAGATTTATTTTGGTGGAAAGAGATTCTCCTAAAGTCTCAAGTTCTTCTTGGTCAAAGTTTTCTTTCTCCATCATACAATAACCCTGGAGAAATGGGCTGAAGAGTCACCTTGCCCAAGATCATGCCCCACTTCCTAGGGTAGCCCACAGCTGATGACTGGTTGATTGAGTGTAATAAAGGCCAAGCCCTCTTTTCCCAACTCTGAGCAACTCTGAAGGGCCATTAAAGCTTCAAATCCCTCATGGGGTCAGCTGAAGCCTTGCTGGGACTGTACCACAGCTCAGGCTCTTATTCAGCCCAATCCTGCTTCATTCCCTTCTGCCTCAAGTGTTGACCCTGAGAAATCCACCATGGAAAAGACACTAAATAACCAGATAAATGGAACAATTTAGCCAATTGACATCAATCCAAATCCATCATTAACCACCATTGTGCTGATACAACGGACACATAAATGGAGTAGCTTTTGTGGCAGGGATGGTGGCCAAGCATGGGTTAAACAACATGGGTTCTCACTCACCAAGGCTGATACAGCTACTCCTGCAGCAGAATTCCAACCTGCTATCAACAGAAACCAACGTTGAGCACCTAATATGGCATTGTCTGTTGAAGAAACCAATTAGGCATTTGGTGGCAAGTCTATTACATTTGATCCCTTCTACCACGGGAGGAGGCAGTGATATATTGTGCTGGTAAATGACAGATATTCCAAATGTGAGTGTGACTTTATTGTCCACAGAGTCTCAACTAGCACCACCATTCAAGGACTTAGAGAATGTTTGATACACTGACACATCATCCCCTACAACTTTGCATCAGACCTATGGGCCCACTTGACAGCAAAGGTAGTATGCCAGTGAGCACATTACCATGAAGTCCACTGGTTCTGTCACATACCACACACACAGTAGCTGATGTGAGCATGTAATGACCTATTAAAAGGACAGCTAACATGGCAGTTTGCTGATGTTACTCTGCAAGGATAATGGGAGTTATCCTCCAGAACACAGTATACACACTAAATCAATGACTATTATAGAGTGCAATGATCCCAACAGATAGAATACATGGGTCTGGGAACCAAATGATAAAAAGTGGCCCTGCTTATCATCACTCTCAGTGACCCACTTGGAAAGTTTGTGCTTCCCAACTCAGCAACTCTCTCACCAGGAAACACAGAAGAGTCTCATTGAACTTTAAGCTACAGCTGTTGCCTAGGCACTGTGGACTCTTCATGCCAAGTACCAGCAGGCAAGAAGAGAAATTGCCATCCTGGAAGGAGTAATCAACCCAGATCATCAAGAGGAGGCAGGGCTGCTCTTACACAATGGGGACAGGAAGGAATATGTTTGGCGTCCAGGTTGTCAACTGGGATGTCTCATGGACATGTGCAGCAGCCTCAAAAGAGCATAGTAACCAGAAGCTTGGACCCCTCAAGGATAAGGATCTCAGTCACTCCACCTGAGAAACCATCTAGACCAGCAGAGTTCAGGATGAGGCAAATCTAGAATAGAGTAGAGGAGGGAGATGCTGAGTATCAGTTGCAGCCTTGAAATGAGCTGCAGCAGCATAGGCTTTAGATCAAACATTGAACTATCTCTTATCTGTTTTCCTGAGGAAAAGAGGACCCCCAGAGTCCTGAATGAGTTGTTCTCAACTTTCTATAATCAAGTGGAGCCAAGTAGCTCAAGGGTTGGACTGTCAGGGATGCTGTGTTATCCTACCCAAACTCTCACTTCAGGGCTGAAGAAAGGACTCTTCAGCTACTGGGAAGTTTGTTGAAGGCTATTAGATCTGTTCTCTCTTGTAGAATCACCACCAGCTTAAGAGAGCAAGACAGCTGTCTTGCCTCTCAGAGCAGCTCACATCCAATGACTAGTAAATATAAAGTTATAAATGCTAGGCCCCCTCACCTTAACTGGGAACAACCACGAAGACCCATCCCAGCTTCAGAGCTACCCGTGAGGTTGGCTGCGGCTTTTGTTGCATTTGCATCACAGCCTAAATTACACCTCTACCCAACCCAGTTTCTTTCCCTTTCCAAAAAACATCCTAATAAACTTCCTGTATACTAATCTTCCATTGCAAAGTCTGCTTCCTGGGGCACTCGGTCTGTCATATCTACCAATAGAAAGTGAGTTTGATACTTTTGTGGGTGATACAAGCTTTTGTTAATGACTAAAACAGGCATAACTTTCAAGGTCTGTGAAAGAAATACCCAGTATAGTATGTGTACTTAGTAATATCATCAGTGTGTTTAATTGATGGAAAAGTATAAGTTCTCTGGACTTATTCTCATTTTTACCTAATAGGAATGTAGATATACATTTCAAAACATCCTTAAATGTTGGGAAAAAAATCTTAATACCGAAGAGAACTAATTTATAAACCTTAATGTCCATATCCAAGAATCATAGCCAAAGATCACATCATATATATAAATAAATTTTTAACCAAAATATCCCAGGTTTTAGTTTCAGGAGGGTCATTACTCAAGCAAAGTAAACTCTCTGTTATCTGTCAGAATCAGGAAAAGGAATGTGTTGATTAATCATCTTATCCTTAATAGAGATTCCATATGTACTATGTTTGAATTACCAATTTTCAAATGTTTCAAACACATCAATATACATTTAATATCCAGGTGACTATGAAAATAATCTAATAGTTTTTTTATGATTCATAGATGTTTTAGGATCTTGTTACAACACAGGTTTATCAATATAGATATTGTAATTTAGACTTGCAGGAAAAACTGCTAAGGGAGATTTCTGATCAATCTGCTTTTGGATCTCAGAATGATTATTAAACTGTCATAATACATTTTGAACTACACGTACTAGGTGCAAAGACCACCAGAGACCATCATGCTGTCCCTTAACTGTATCCTACCATTAAAAAGGAATAGGTGAAGTGTTTGTTTAGCTTTCAAGTTATAAACTAGTTGGTCAGTATGTGTAACTTAAGAATAACTGGAAAAAAAGTGAACAGTTAGTAGGAAACAAATGCGAAAATATGACAGGCCAGTGTTGACTGTCATGCGTACCTATCACCTCGGCTGCATGGAAATCATTGGCAATGTGAAGCTCCGTCATTAGCATCTTTGCTCACAAAAGGAGACAGGATTGCTCTGATATATTTCCTTCGAACAACTACAACTCACTTTATGAATACATCTGACATGCACTCAGTGCCATTTCAGCACTCACCCTACCTTGTTGTCAAGGAAACAGACATCGGCATCACTTAGGAAGTAGTGGAAAGAAATCTGTAGAAGAACAGAAACATATTGTACATTGCAACGGTAAGAGTTCCCTTCTCTGGGGGAGAACTTGATGAGTTTCCAATGTTAATGAATAGAACTCAAATTCACTGCAAAACATGAAATCTGAGCATAACAGAAAAGATGCTACGAACAATGCTTGCTGATGGCAGGATAATAACAAGGGTGAACTGGCCTTATACTTACAGATAGATTAATTACCTAATATACTCACTATGCCCAACATAAGGCATGCTTGGTCCACATCTGATAATTAATAAACCAGCTTAACTTAGTGAAGTAGTCATTGTTTTTAAATCAGTAACTATAAACAAGTATATAAACCATTGACCAAATGCAACTAATTTATTTCAAGATATAAATTCATTTTCTTGAGGAATGTATTTTTGTTAAAGTCAATATATTGAAATGATGAAGAACTCAGTTTCTATGTCAAATATCCTTGTAATCAAATTGCAGCTAACTTTCAAAGGAAGAAAAAAAGATGGCACATTCCGAGGAGTTTAAATAAAAGTCATTTAATTTGCAGATTTGCAGAGGTGTGGGTAAGTTGAAAGAAACAACAGGGATGGTGAAGAACCCAGGGACTAGAAAAAACGGAAAGCCATTACTACCCCCAAGAACTCAAGAAAGAGTATTACCAGAATTTGGTGAGAGTCGAAAGGCCACCCAACAGGAGTGATAGCTGTATAGGAAGCAGACTCTCTATGTAGCAAGGCAGGAAGGGAGTGGGGAGAGGCACTAGGTTAGAGAAAAACACCACCACTTCTCTCTTTTTTCACCCTTAAGACTCCTGCTGGGATCTCCCTTTAGTGGAAGCCAACCAGAAGCTAGAGGAAAAGAGAGCCCGGAGGATGCAGTTTGAATAGTTCAGCCTCCCAGAGCACGACAAAGAAGAGTGGAAAATTGATCTAGGGACGCAAAGGGAAAATGATAACCAACATATCCACTTATTAGTTATATCACCTGAAATATGTTACTTAACCTATGCTTCTGTTTCATCATCTCTAAAATACAGTTCACAATAGTATCTTCTTTATGGGTATATTGTGAAAATAATATATGAAATGGCTAGAAAATTATAGCAACTCAATAAACCTTAGTGATTATTATTTTTCCAAGTCAATTTTTTTAATGATACATGTCAAAGTATACATGCCGTGAGATGTGGAGAGAACAGCTTGGGAAGTTGAAAATTTAGAAGGTATTCAAAATATAAGGGCCTAAATATACCCACCAATGTTAATGTTAAATGAAACATTAGTTTAACATTTTTTGCATTCTTCAAAAGAAATACTTTTCAAATTATAAAGTGTAATTCTTTCTTAGTTGTTCAATGTGTCAACATAGTCTCTAGTTTTAATCTCCCTATAGCAGAGACATCAGCTTCTTTTATATTCATAGCTAGTTGGGGTCTGTGGTCTACAGACAGAAAAATAGCTCCCCAAAGATGCCCAAGTCCTAATCATTACAACCTGTGAATATGCCATCTTTCACGGTAAAAGGATCTTTGCTGATGGGATTAAGTTAAGGATTTTGAATTGAAGATATTATCTGGGGTTATTTGGGTGAGCCCAATGTAACCACAGTTCCTTAGGAGAAGGAGGCAAAAGAGTCAGAGTGAGAGGGGATATGATGACAGGAACAGAGGCTGGAGTGATTCGAGGAAGGGGTCACGAGTCATGGAAAGTGTGTAGTTTCCAGAGGGGAGAAAGGCAAAGAAATGGATTCTCCCCTAGAGCCTTCAGAAGGAATGCAGCCCTGCAGACACCTTAAATTTAGGATTTTGACCTTCAGAACTGTAAGATAACAAATTTGTGTTATTTTAAGCTACTAATATTTGTGTTAATTTGTTATAGCAGAAATAAGAAACTAATACAGGGTCTGTGGTAACTGTTTATCGCTGACCCCCAGATCCATTTTCCATCCTTCCTTGTCTTGGTCTGTGCCACAGGAGGCTAACCTTTGGCTTCTAGCTGGTATCAACGAATGGAGGTACTGGCAGGCAATGGGAAGGCTGGAAGAGAGAGGCTACAGTATTTATCGCTGTGCGACCCACAGATCACAGCAGTTTTGGCATTTGATGGTGTCTCCCAGACAGCCCCCACTCATAATAGGCATCCTCCCTTCCACGGTTTCCAGGATTCTAGCCCAGGGCTGGTAAAACTCACCACTGTTTCTAGTCCCAAGTGCTTCACTATCCCGGTTGGTTCCCTACACCCTGACCGCACTTCTGTAAATAGTCCCTTCATCAATCATTCTCCAGTCAAGTCCTTCCAGTGTGCCGTCTCTTTGCTGCATCTAATTCACACTGTCTTATTCAACACAGAATATCTTTTTCAAAACTACTGTATTCCGTTAAGGCTTAATTAATTAAGTCTTAAATTTTCCTTGAGGTGCTCTGAAAGAACACCAAGCATAAGAAAGTTTGAGACAGTATGATAGTCTATCAGTAATTAAAATTTTAATTTATTCATCTTTCAAATTGAGTTATAACATATCTGTCCCCACTTCAGAGAAACTGAATCCTTCCTCACTAAAAAAACCCCATACATTTATGATGATTATTCATATTTACGTACAAAAATAACATTTACAAAAAAAGTTACAAACATACCTTCAAAGAGCAAAAAATGTGTTTTATGCACTTTTTAACTAATTAGCAAAGGCAGAAAGAAAAATAAAGAGAGACACTTTTCATGAAGTAATACAATTCACTGCAGTATTGAAGGTCAATCAGATATAATAGGTCATTACGGGAATATATAAATAGTAAATAGAGGGGCCAGCCCAGTGCCGTAGTGGTTAAGTTCGTGGGCTCCGCTTACCCGGCGGCCTGGGGTTCACAGTTTCAGATCCTGGGCATGGACCTCCACACGGCACACCAAGCCATGCCGTGGCAGCGGCCCATATATAAAATAGAGGAAGATGGGCACCGATGTTAGCTCAGGGTCAATCTTCCTCACCAAACAAATAAATAAATAAATAAATAAATAAATAAATAAATAAATAAATAAATAAAATGTTAAAAAAAATAGTAAATAGAATTTAATTTTAAAAATGTATTTGCCTATCAAGAGCACATTTATTTGGTTTATAGTCTATCAAAACTATTACCATGGCTGCTTTTAGAAACTATATCAATGTAATGCCATATGTCCGGATTGATCAAAAATATTTAGTCAATCTTCTGGAGATTGACTAAAATATCCAAAATGACTGATATCCAAAATGCATTTGTCACTTTACATCTGGCTTTTTTATATTGTATACATAGATAGATCAACTTAATTATGACCATCTAAGAGCCGAGTCAAAGTCGTCAATAGAAGAAACTTTCCTCTGTAAGCTCTATCATAAACATTCACACATCATCGAATTAGATAAAAGGGTAAAGTAATAAGATAGCATAATTTTTAAAACCCTCCGCCAGTCTCCTCAAATTGGTTTTGCTGTCAGTGCCATTGAATGGATTCAGGCTGCTGGTGACCCTGTGTACAGCAGAGTGGAACCCTGCCCGGTCTTTTTGCACCATCCTCTCACCTTCCAGCACTATATCAGACAATGCTCCACTGCTGTTCATAGGGTGTGCATGGCCAATTTTTTCCGAAGTAGGTGGCCAGGTCCTTCTTCCTAGTCTGTCTAGTCTGGAAACCTGTCCACCACAGGTGACCCTGCTGGTACTTGAAACACTGGTGGCATAGTTTTCAGCATCACAGCAACACACAGCCGCCACAGCATGACAACCGACAGACAGGTGGTGTGGTTCCCTGATGGAAAACAAACCCGGGCCATGGTGGTGAGAGAGCCAAATTTTAACCACAAGACCACCAGGGCTGGCTTCAAATTGATTAAACAACTGAACCTCATGCAAATCATGAAATTCTCTCTCCATCTTGCAAATATCCAACCCTTCAGATTAATTTATGTTTTACAGGCAGATGATGAAAGATTCTGGGATATAAAGCCAAAGTTGCCCACCAAGTGGGCTTCAGATTTCTCACATCAATTAAAATTGTTTTCCGTTACTATTTTGCTACAGATTCTACCTTGACTCTTAGTGCTACACCCTCTGCCCACCTTACTCATGGAGGAATGTCACAAAGGAGAACAGAGGACTGCGGACGACCTCTCCTGGAAATGCCACACAGAGTCTTACATATAGAGACACAATAGTGTCATTTCTACATTCTCACTGAAACAGAGATCCCAGAACAGGCTTCACTCTCTAGAAAATGCATATTTTTAAAATGCCTCAAATCAAAGGATTGTGAAAATATACAACTAATTAAATACGCACATTAAGATTATAATTTTAGCACTTGCATTTAGCTATAAAATAGGTTCCTACCTCTAAAGGCATATTAAGAACGGAAAGATTTATTCTCATGTCATCTGCACTAATCACCTGTTTGAACTATCCTGAGCTGCCTTCATTAGACTTACTAGTACTTGTTAGTAAAACATAATGTCCTTCAAGTACACGAGCATGTGTGAATACTTGCATTTCTGAGGTCAGTTTAACATTTTTACACAATATTGTAATAATAATTTGTACTTTGCAAAAGAACTAAAGATGGAACTCTAATTAATATATATGATAATTGATCTGTCTTTGGTATGAGGTGTTAGCTCTTCTTTAACTTGATGTGTACTATATAATAATACGTGTGGAGTCTACATTATAATGTTGTGATATTATACTACACAGTACATCATGGACAGTACTTATAAAATTTATGCACAACATTAATGAAAATGTGTTCATATTAGTATTTATTTGCATTTTGCTTATATATACACATATATATGTAAAATACTTCCCTGGCATCTCTGAGAAAATAATAAAGCTATACAGTTCTACATAGCTAGAAAAAATATAATCATCAGTGAATTATTTCCCAGCAATTAAAGTCTTAGCATATTTCTCATTCTTAAGTCTTGCCATTTGAACAGGAACGTATCTACTATATCCTTCCTATTGCTCCTACTATAACTACCACCAATAATAATAACTATAGTAATAATAATAATCATGATAATAATAATGCTAGCATTATTGCTGTAACTACAATGCCTAGAGAACCAACCTGCTTTATATTTACAAATTATTTTCACATCAATTATCTTATATTTTTCACATCAACCTTGTGATACTGAAATATAATCTTTAATGGCAGAGATATGCACTGCAGGTGGTAGGAAAGGAAAATTAGATTTATTTGTCTCATGTATCTCTTGCAACTAAGACTTACACTTTACCTTCTTTATGAGTAGACTTTCCATGAGTGCCTTTATGAAATCTGAAGCAGGTACCTTCAAAATGCTTTTTCTGGGTTGGTGCTTGAAAACCAACCAAACTTCAGCTGATGTGGGGCTGCCTGAATCCACCCGGGGCACCAGCTGAGAGCAATGAGGGTACCTCAACGGCCAAATAGGAGTAGGGAACAAATTTAGAATGGACAAACTGGGACTAGGAGAACGTGCCCTACTATATGATAGTCTAGATCATAATGTTGGGCACTTGAGCTCAATCGGGACCAGCATGGGCATCCAGATGAGCCCCACAGAGTTCAGAGTTTGACAAGATGGCTCCTCAGACATGTTGGCAACAGTACCATGAGAAGTGGAAGGTGCTAAAAATCAACTTGCTCCATCATTCTGCCTTCTCAGGAGGCAGCAATGCCCATTCCGTTTTCCTTTGATTCACCAGGTGACATGGACATGAAGCAGCATTTCAGTTTACAGACTGTGGGAGGCAAGTGGATAGAACATCTGGCAGGAACAAGGACCAGGAAACTGAGCAATGAATTTGGTGCCCTTTTGGCTGCTAAGCTAATCGATGGTAATTGCTTACTCATCTCAAGCAAGGATTTGATGCAAACGCATATTCTTTGGCACCTTTTCAGGAGTTATGGAAAGGAAAGAAGGTGCAGCAGTGTGCTTACATTACATCTTTTTCAGCAACATTAAATGAAAAGATTTGTGGAAGATTTTGTCCTTTGAATACTGAAATTCAATCCAAACACTCAGAGATAACTTTCATTTTCTGACTTTTTCCCCAAGAAATTACAAGTTATCCTAACTAATTTAGACAAGCAACTCACATTTTCTTTCAGATAACTCTGTAATTACTTTGTAGACAAGCTTATAATGCTTACTTGAAAGACTAGGAACACGAGAAATGCACATTACTCCAGTTGGAACTTCAGAATGAATTTGGAAAGGGCCTCTTTCTCTAATAGAAAGATGAGAAATCAGACTGGTTGCTTGGGTAGAATCTCACTTCCTTCAACTTTAGAGAGAAAATCATTGTAGACTAGATCTATTTTAGATTAAAGATGTTTCGATTACTAGATAAGAAGGGAATCTCTGTAAATGCTAGAGGAGAGTTGAACTGTTCTTTACTTTATTTCAGTTGGAAGTATTTATTTGCCCACCCAAAAAGTTTCCCAAAATATAGCTTATTGAGATTATTAAAAAAAGATAAATATTTAGAAGAACACAACATACTCAACATATTTTTAGAAAATGTTGTTGATATTAGCAGCAGCAGCTAGTTGTTTATTTTATACAGTTTTGAAACAAAGGCCAATCAAGATAAATCCTACAAGTTCTAACTAATATACTGATTCAGGATGTGTTAGTTAATAATGCTTTCTCTTAACAAAGTATATATGTATGTAATACTATAAACATGTCTATAGATATCTTTAGAGTCCTACTTTCTCTTAAAAAGTATATATATATATTTGATACATGTATAAAACATGTATTTCATATATGTACGTGTGTGTGTGTGTGTGTGTGTATATGTGTATCTCACCAACATAGGACGTTTTCAAACAACATTGAAATGTCTTGAATAAAGTCTAGAATTATCAACTACATTATGTTCCTACATATATAATTACGTGTGTAATGGATAGTTTGAAAGTGTTCTATCCCCAATTCAATGCAATATATCACTTCATCTGTATCTTTCTTTTTCTCTCACTAAAAAGATTCTCTGGGAGAATGGGAAAAGCAGCCCCTGACATCCGGGAACTTGGTCTGATGCTTAGCTGGGCTTTAGTATTGTTAGTCGTTAGGAGCTGGCCTGGGCCTCACAGCTAAGGCTCAGTGTTTTCCTGTTAGACCCACCAAAACAATCTCACAGTATATCAACATGGGGCAAAGTTTCTCTGTGATTGTGAAGAGCAAGACCACTTCATAATTTTGTCTAAGCACAAGACAAAAGCCAGGTCACTGTGCAAACCACAGAAATATCAAACAACTCCTGGTAATTTAAGTGATTGTTGCTTCTTTACCAATTAAGGATTTATTTTCCTTCTAGTCTTCCGTTCTTCTAGAAAAAATTTATTTAGATCCCCAATCATAGAATTATCCCCACTTCCCGATAGCATCCAATGCAGAGGGAGCAAACCCCCATTTCCTTGAACCCTCTCCAAAATCACCCAACCAAAGCACAAATCCTCTAAATTCTTTCTAACATCCTTTTACTAAAACACTCCACAGTTCTCCATGTGTGCAGTCTCTCTTGCTGCAATGAACAATAAACTCCACTTGTGCAAGTACAGTGAATTCCTGGAGGTCTTTGGATGGAAGGCATTAACATACATAAAAATTTTACAACATTATGTATTATATAGTTCAATTTTTAATAAATATAGATGTATATATATGTATAAATATATAACTACATGTTTTACTATATATATAATACATATACACGGGCACTTGTGTGTGTATAAATGCACAAAAGAAGGACTGTGGCTAATAGGATCTACTCTTAGGGAATGAACAGATATCAGGGTGTTTGAAAAGCACTTTCACTTTGACTCTTTTTTTTTCAAATTTACAAACATATGTTTTTGTATTAATTTTGAAATTAATTTTTTTACTCAATTATTCCTTTTTCTATTTTCCTTTACCTTTCCAGAGATTGTAACAGTCAGGAATTGTGTTTGGTTGCAGGTATTTGAGATGTGTCTGTCTATTTGGTGAGAGAAATGAGGGGTTTATCCTCTAAATGTAAAGGAAGCTCATCAGTAGACAGTTGTGACGTGCAGAATTCTAAGATGGCCTCCATGATTCTCCTCTCCTGATAGATGTACTTTTTGAGTGTGCACAGGACCTGTAAATATGAATAATCACTCCTGTGATTAGGCTACAGTATGTTGCAAAGGTGAATGAATTTTGCAATTGTAATTAATGTCCCAAATCAGTTGATTCTGAGTTAATCAAAAAGGAGATTATCCTAGGTCACTTGACATCACAAGGTGAAAGCCCTTAAAAAAGGGACTAGGCCCTTCCTGAAGAGAGAGATTCTTCTGCTGGCCTTGAAGAAGCGAACAGCCATGTTGAGAACTATGGAGGTGTCCACACGGCAAAGTCATGAACTAGAGGTTGAGAGTAGTCCCTGGCCAACAGCCAGTATGAAATGGCGACCTCAGTCATACGACTGCAAGGGAATCAGTTCTGCCAACAACTGGAGTGAGCTTGGAAGCAGATTCTTCCCCCAGTCAAGCCTCTTGATGGGGATGCAGCCTGGCTGACACCTTGATTGTAACCTTGTGAGACCTTGAGCAAAGGACCCACCTAAGCCATGCCCAGACACACGACCCAAGGAAACAGTGAGATAATAAATGTGTGATGTTTTAAGCTGATAAATTTGTGGTAATTGGTTACACAGCAATAAATAACGAATACAACAGTTCAGAGATGGTATGGTGGCTCTAGGAAATAATCAGAGATCCAGGCCATTATTCCATCGGCTCATTGTGCTGGTTCCTCCTCAAGGTCATCTCAAAGACACAAGATGGGCAGCCACAAGGCACAGGTTTCAGTCAAGGAGGAGAAGAGAGACAGGAGCGAGAGAGGTGCATGCTAGTTGTCTGTTAACCTTTTAAGTCGTTTTCACAGAAGACCTACACAACCCCCACTTGTACTTATTGGCCACTTCTATCCACAAGAGGCTAGGAAGTAGAGTGTTTTCGCTGGGAATATATCCAATAGGCAAATAAACAAAACACAAACAGGATTCTATTAGCAAGGAAGATGATGGGTGGGAGGGGTATGGACATTTGGTGAGCAAATAACAGTCTCTTCCACAGAAAGAAAAAAAAAAGAAAAAAATTTCCTGGAATCAGTCTTTCAATGTCTTTTTTTCTGCTTTAAAAGTTTTCTGGTAGCAGAGAATTTTCTAAGCAGACTCCTTACAGAAACACAGAATTAGACTAAAAGACAAGCTTCTGCCCAGAGTACAAAGAAAGGTTTCCAGTCAACACTAATTCTCTTGACCTTGCTCCATCTCCTCTGCCCCCAAATGCCTCATTCCCTGCCTTGTCTTTAACAGAGCTGTGTATCCACCCACTTGGTACTTGTCCTGCCCTGTGGAAAGACCCACAAATACGAGGCAAAGAAAATGCCTGATCCTTTCCCTGATCAGTAATGTTTAAAACCCAAATCCAAAACATGAAGAGAAATAAATCTTATATTTAAGCAACATCACATTTAAATCATTTCTCTTTTTCCATCTCTCTGCCTCACAGAGAAGCCCGTGTGTTCCTGAGTGATTAAGGATAGAACCAATATGACTACTTGAATATCAGATATTGAAGTCAGCTCATAGCAACTTCAGTTTACAAGGAAGAAGGAGTGTGCTGGGGGTGTGCTAGAGGCCCATCCACGAGGGACAGAAAGAGGAAGGTGGCTAATCCGTCTGGAAAGCCATGGGGTGCAGCCAGGTGTTGGAGGCAGCGCCCAAAAGGCATGAAGAGCTCAGACATGAATCAGGGTGACTCCAGGATCCACTGGGTGACAGAACAGAGTGCCCAGGAAGTGGTGCATTTGTTCAGGTGAACCAGCTGTTAACATCTGAGGAAGTTTAGCCAAAGGCAGCAGGACTCCACCAATCTGGCTGGGAGACCATTCAGTAATTCACCAAAGATTTGTAGAAAGCCAATAGTTTACAATAACAGACTAGAAGTGGACTTTCTTCTTAAAAAATTAAGATTTTTTGAAGATGGTGGGAAGACATATACCTAAACAAAAATTACCCACAAAGTGCTAGAAATAATAGAATTAATTTGACTTTGCGGAAAGCAGCCTATTTAAGAAGTCTTCTTGAAAGCATATCTTGGGATCCCTAATAATGATACTACAAGAGGAAGGGAAAGTGCTTATAATTATAGGATTAGGCAATAGAAAATTCACATTGATGTTTCTGAGCAACTACCTACAAAACTCAATCAGGGCAATGGCTGAGGTAAGTTCCTTCTCCTCTCCCTTTGAGCACCTTATTTCATCATGTACAATGCTGTGCATTTGCCTTTTCCCCTATCATCTCACTGTACAAAGTATATACTAACGATAATAACAATAACAACAATAATAAAGAATAGGGCAACACAATACTCAGTTTCTTTCTTTCTTGAGGTCTTTTTTTAATAGCTTTATTGAAGTATAATTGACATACAATGAATTGTACATATTTAAAGTGTATAAGTTGGTAAGCTTTGACATATGTAGTCACCTGTGAAACTATTACCACCATGAAGATAAGGAACCTACAAAAGATACATCACCTCCAAAAGTTTCCTGAAGCCCCTTAGCAATCCTTCCCTGCTGCCTCTCCCCATCACCCCCTCCATCCCCAAGCTTCCACTTATCTAACTTCTGTCACTACAGGTTAATTTGTATTTCCAGAATTCTATATAAATGGAATAATACAGTGTGTCCATTGTTGGTCTTACTTCTTTGACTCAGCACATTTATTTTGAACTTCATCCATGTTATAGAGCGTATCAATAGTTCATGAATTTTCATTGCTGAGTCATATTTCATTGTATATCACTCATGTTTAGGTCTACCATCCCTGTTTCCTTTTGCACACTTTCCTTTCTACCTTTTTTTCTTACTGTCAACATGCTTATTATGGAAACTTTCACAATAGTACAAAAGGGTAAAGAAACAGGAAAAAATCACCTACACAAACCTTTGGTATTTGAATTAAAAACCAACAAACAAAACTAATCAAAAACGTCTGAAGAGTGAATAGTCTTTATGAGTGTCAAAGAAGTAAATCTTTACTAGAGTTATTTGGTGTCCCTTTAATAGATATCGCAGCCGGGGTGGTGTTGGGGGGTAGGGGAAAGGCAGGTCTTGGTGGCCTTGGCTAGAACCCTCTAAACTGCACCATTTAGGGCTACCTATTCAGTCTTCCAAAGGCTGCCATGTAAAATGTTTTGCTTATACAAAGGGTGTCTCAATGAGGAGAGATTATAAAATGAGGCAAGATGTTAAATCTAGAAACACAAGGGGTATACATTAAAAGTAAAGTCCTAGAGATCCACAGGCTAATAGCAACCTAATAATAATCTTTATAAATTGGTATTATCCCAAAGCGAATGGCATGAGCACAGAGAGGGAATGCAATTTTGATTACGATAGGTTATCACGAGTATTTCTACTGTTGAACCGCAAATAATTTTTCTTTTGTTTGAACAGTAAAAATCCTTAGGTGTTCCCCATCTGCCATGGGCTGCACTCAGCAGCTGTTTCTTTTAGCCTAGAAAAGATCAACCTGACCTCGGCCAATCGGTTTGTACTTTGAAGAGTGTACTTTGTGAAACATGTGAGTAGAGAGGTATTCATGCTTGGCAGAATTTGCTGTCTCTTTTGCTCAGTATTTTACCATGATTAATCCCCATTTCTCTTCGCTGCTGCTGCTGCTGCTGCCGCCGCTGCTGTCAGTCTCATATTTCTTCTCTACAGCAGACGCCTGTCAAACGTTGTTGGATTCGGGCTGGGTGTGACCTTTTCTGGGGCGCTGCTGCCTCCTGTCAGGCTTTTATGGGCTTGTTGGTTTGTGCACATGTGCCGACATTCCGACCTCATGACCTCCAGAATAGATTCTATGAGAACAACTGTATCTGACCTTTCCAACGTTTTGGACACCCAAACTCTACCCAAGTGCATGGGTGTGAAGAACGCTCCCTTGTGGTTTTGGCTTACATTCTTCTCAAATCAGAACTAGTCTACGAGAATGTGAAGCCAGGTCAGAAATGCTAACATAACAGCAGTGTTGCTGGCAGCCCTTAAATTTGCCTGGCACGAATTTGAGCATAAGGCAGTGTTTTCACGTCTTTCCGTTTTTATTGTGGTTTGAGTGAGCAGGTCCAAATACGTGAATTACACTTTCTGGTATAATCCAATCTGTAGAAAGGGCAATGGCTAACAAAAACTCTGGGAAACTTTGAAGCCATTTTTTAAAATTCCTTCTCAGATCTAGTCTTTTCTCCTTTCTGAGTCCTGAGTCCTCTTGTTAAATGAAGCTAGTTACATAAAAAAATGGTAAGAATCCACTTTATGGCATTTCTAGTACCTTTAGTTTGTATTTTCTGTGCTGATACAGTTTACCAATAGTCAGTTTACTTTTGGTAAGCATCCTAGTATAATATGTTTAAAGATGCAATACAACTTTTTAAAATAATTGCCAAATAGTCTCCTTTTCTCCAAAAACCCCACCCTTAAATCAGAATTTTAAAGTTTTAAACGTCAGGTTAAAATAACCATAAAGTCTACTTTTTCTCAATCTCCATCTACTTTCCCACCCTCCACCTGCTAGTTAAGATCTGGGTTTTGCCCTTAAATGCATGGTCTATCAGGATGAACTGGGTCACCAAGACCTGTTCCTTTCTTTAGCTCCTCTTGACATCTGTTTCACTTTTTCTTTCCCTTAATAAGCTTTCTCTTTCTCTTCTCAGAATTGAATACTTTTCTCATCTTAGGCTAACACCTATTTTTATCCTCTCTTTTGATGGCTAATAAAGTCATGTACACTCAATTCTTTCACCACCACCATGTCAAAAGAGTGATTTTTCATCCATTTACCTTTTCTTCCACTTTGAGAGCTGTACTCAAGTTTCTTCTTCACTGCTGGCATAATTCGAAAGAATACATTTGCCCTGGCACAGCATATCCAGGGTCACATCAGCAAATCTACAGTGGCTTGGGTACAGGATGATGAAGAGGCACATCAAGTGACATTTGAGACATCTAAATCAACATCTCAAGATTGGAAGAAACACCATCAAGATCTAAAAGATGATTTCTATTTTTTCATATACCATATGAAAATCCAAAGCCAGTGAAACTATATGCAGTGCTTCTCATCACTATCACCAAAGGTTTGTGCAGCTCATAAAAAGGAGAGTATATAAGAAATTTTAAGACTGGGCCAAGAAGATGAAACAGCACATTGTACCACATTCTGAAATGAGACATAACATAATTTGGGGCCTGATATTTAAGTGAAAGTCACCAGGATGCTAGTTATGGGGAATAATATAATTTCTGATTTAGCATTACTGTTCAAGATGCAGTGATTTTTCTAGGCTGTTACATGTATTTGAGGAGTGGGAGAAAGATTCTTAAAATATGACAAAGTATCAACTTAATTACATTTATGTGAGAGCACACATCATATAATAGTTCAATGTTTTTATAACTAGACTGAACATTCTGATAGCAGAGTGGATAGCTACATATTTGTTATACATATGAATCTTATTATTATTACTATATTTTGATAATAGACCCTAACTAGACACTATAGAAAGTAGTTTGTTATACTTGCTCTTTTGCTTTACATGAATTTCTTGTAAATTATGAGGTGGTGATATTATCTAGTTATACTAATTTTAATATATTAATAGTTACATTTAAATAAAGATGAACACAATATTGTCAAACCACAAGTTAATCATAGCATAGTCATTCCTTAAGCATTATCTAGGACTTATTCTGATTTTATTTATTGCTGATATGATGTGATTGGAGAGTTCAGAATAGTAAGTGGTAAAATACACACTTTAGATGCACAACTGAAATAAAATAAGATCATGCAAAATAGAGGAGTAGTTTTTTACAGCATTAACCTGTAGCAACCTAGAATGGACCATCATGTTTGATGAGATTTTCATTCATGAAGTTTCAGATTTTGTTCTTTTTTAAAAGCACCCCTGAATATCATTTTTAAACCTAATCATTTTCTTGGAAGGAGGGTGTTATGTGTATTAGAAATAGCATTTCAAACTTTTCTTTATGGAATTGTATTGTAATAAAAAATGATGTTATCATTTGCATACAATTATAACATACATAATTCTACATAAAAGATATGCTAATACTTTTGATATCTTTCATATATACGTGTATGAGGTATATACAATCCATAAACAAAGCCAGTTAAAATAGACCTCTATTACCATTATCACCTTTTTACCTAAAACTTTTTTATTTTATTTTTCATTTTTGGATCGAATTTTGTACAATGGAGGCGTTCCGGATGTAAGTCAACAACAGACAATTGAGAAAAGGCAACAAGGTCATTGTTACATCTTGCCTGGTGAACTCGTAAACCAACAGAGGAGTCCGCCTTTCTAAGCTAGTCAGCTCGTGTGGGTCCCCGCCTGACAGTAGAGCACAGAAGCGAATCTACGCTGCGGGGGTTTCTCTCTTGCTTTCCAATTCAAACGTTGGCAACACAAAGTGAATAAAATAATCCTGAAAAAAAAAAAATGCCAGCTAATACTTTGGGGTATCTATATTTTGGGCATGACATCAAGAATTAAACTATTTACTCAAATCTTCTGCACCAATAACTATGCTATCATTTCCGGACGCTGCCACCAAGGCAAATGCAGAGGGAATGTTGTCTTGACGATTTTCTGAAATGTAGGCACTCAGAGAAAGTTGAGCCTCTGGCAGATGGCATAAAGAGGTGACTTGACAAAGAGTTTGAAGCAATTAAAATGGTTCTTGGATTCTTTCTTTCCACAAGTGTATTCATTTAGGGAGACACCCAGGGGATTGGGGCATGGGCGGAGAAGGGGGCAACCTAAGACTGAAAGTTGAACCTTCCTTCCGAAAGGTTGCATCTCTGAGTCCGCCGCCACAGGTTGCGCTTTCTTCTCCACTCTTCGAACCTAGGAGGTTGGAGGGTCTCCCAGCAGACAGCCCTCAGGTGGCAGGCAGGGGCCCCTCCACTTTTAGCGATGGGCGCTGCAGGTGACCGGATTCACCTTTGCTTTCGCGTCCCCACCCGGGCCCACCAATGCGCGACCGAGGCCCTCCAAAGCTCTGGCCCCAAACGTGGGTGGCCAGCAGATTCACACTAAGGGACAGAATGGCCTCTCCAGGAGCTGCGCTCGCCATCCCGGGACTGAGAGAGGTCTGCGGGACGTTGATTTTCTCCTGAAGCCTAGCAGGAGTTAGGGCAGCGGGGGTGTAGATTCAGTTCGATTTTTGCACTTCTGTCAGTGGGAAGATGGAATAGAAAAATGCCCTTGAGCGCAGAACACTGAGGGTTGAGGGGTGGCCCAGCTGGAAGGTTGGCAAATTGGAAATCGGGAAGGGAGGAGGCCGAGGGGACCGAGGTGGGGGTCACTTTCTTCCGCACTACTCATCCCTGGACTCGGGCTAGGCTAAATATCTAGCGACATATGTGCTTGAACACGGGCGGGTGGGGTTGTTGGAAAAACCAGAAACTTGATCGCAGGGCTCCGAGCCCGAATAGGACCATAGGACAGGAGTTCCTGGGCCCTCGATGAGAGGCAACCTGGGTAGAGCGGTTGACCTCGGCGCCGCGTGGCTGCGCGGGTGGGAAGGGAAGGCGTTCTTGACCCCTTCCCCGAGCAGGTTATTAATCAGTGGAGTTGTTCAAATGACGTTCTTTCTGAAAGGGGTCATCTCCTGGGCCCCTTTTCTCAGTTGGTATTTAGCAGGTAGAGGGGCAGGGCAAATTCTTCTCTCAATCTGAAGTCGCCAAGAATTGTTGAGTTTTCTTAACAGCATGGATCCGGAGGCGTAGATAATTCTAAATGCACACGCACCGGGGACTCATCCTCTCACTCACCTCCGCGGAGTCCAAGCAGATGGCAACCTTCAAAATTGTCTCTAAAATCTTATCTCTCGAACTCACTAGCTATTTACTGCAATTTGAAGATTTTCCTGCAGCCCTGAAACCACCTTCTCTTCTACTCTCAGAACCTGCTTGTAGATGCCACTAATGATTGCCCCTCCCCTTAAAAACAGCCCCCACCCACGCATCTCCCAGCTAAACGACCCCGACACGCTTTAGTCACCAGTTTAATTCATAGAAAGTAGCTATAACTCTTGACATCACCTCCGCAGCCCACCCGAGGACTCCAGCCCAGGACACCTTATTATGAGGCTGTTTTTCGAGTGGTGAATTCTGAGACTTAAGGCAAGGTTATTTGAGGCATCCTGGTAGATTTCCGGGCTTCCAATTCCCTCCCCCGCCTGGCTGGTAATTTTCTGCTGCCGCTCCTCCTCCTCCTCTTGACCTCCTCCAAGGTACCTTCGCCTCCCCTCCCCCGCCCGTTCCCCGTAAACCTCCAGCAGGCGGTGGTGGAAATCAATGTTTTGGCGCTAAATTCAGAGCTGCAGGATTGCAGTGGGGTAAAGGGTGTCATTTCTTTCAGGAAGAATGTCATTTGATCAACTACACTGAGTTAACTTGCTCCGGGTTTCCCGAGAGCTCGGGTGGGCCGGTGGGTGTTTTGCAAGATTCAGCGCAGATGTGGTAGCTTTCAGCCGAACCACCCAGGACTTGGGAGATAAAGCTTTTTCACCTCTCCAGATTCCAACTACCCCCGCGAAAATCTGATACATCTAATGAAGGTTTTGCCAGATGTAGGGTTCAGTGCGTCCTTGGGCCAGAACCTCTTAGTCAGCACACTGCACTCACTGGCTCCCACCTGGGCTCCACGCAGAACTCCGGTGCAGATAAAAACTGCTTGTTCCTAGTCACTTCGAGTTTCAAAAAGAGAAAAACAAAAAACCAAAAAAAGGAAGAAAAAGGCTTCGCCTGACACTGCCAGCCGCTTTTGTAAAATTATAATAAATACTTCCAAAAGCACAATTTTAAAGGGAGGGTGCAAATTTCTGTCCTCCCTTGGTCGAATTCCTACCGGCAATGAGCTGCGGAACCTCGAATTCTCAAGACTGATCTGAGGTTTGTGGCTTCGCCGCGGCCGGGAGCGTGGAATTCCATCTCGGCTGAGAACCGAGCAGCAGACCGCACATGAACGCTGCCTCCCGGGCTGCCGTCTGCCAGGAAAGAATACCCAGGAACGCTGGTGACAGAAACAACTACCTGAACTCAGAAGCGCAGGCTAGGAAGCTCTGCGTGCAGAAGAAAATTCTTGCTAATTCACCCAGATTGTTTTAACTGGTTAATAAAGCAACTGACACTCAACAAAACGACATTCGCAGCAGGAGTTCTCGGCAATAAAATGAGAATCACAACTAACGGGTTGTTGTTGTTAACAACTGCCTTTATTATCACTGCTTAGTATTCATGGGGAAAAAAAAAAGTAAAAGAACGCAAGAAAAAGAGATAGTCATTTCACACCCAAAGGTACATAAAGAAGATCCCTTCCCTTTTTCTCTGAAATTAGAGCGCAGATTCTCGATTCACCCTCAGTAAGCCACCACCAGGAACAACTGAAAGAGAGGCAAATTAGCCCTAAACACCCACACCCTGTTCTGGGTGGAATGTAAATAGTTAATTGTGACTCCCTTTGAAACACATATACTTTTATCTGACCCTTGGACATGATTTAAGATACTGGTGGTTTATGTAGCCTTATTCTACAAGATTAGACTACACAGAAAAAGTAAGAAGAAAGGGGAATGAGGTACATACACATATATCCCATACCTATTTTCTGAGGTGAATAAAATATGTTCATGTTTCATTTTGATCCCTAAATTACGAGTTTGTGGACATCAGAAAATACAAATCCTTCACTCATATTTTTCCATCTGAATACCTTACTCATGCAAATTGGCAGTCCAATTGTTATCCCACCCTTTCAAACCCAATTCTGACGTGGGCTAAAGAGAGCATTGCCTCCCTGGGAATAAGTTCCCAAACAAATCCATAGTTAGGGAAAGCAGATCAAAACCCCCTTTCCTTCCCAATCTTGGTTAGCTGTGGAGGAAAAGGCATTCTCCCTTTCTGTACATAATTTCCCAAAGAATCAACTTAAAACTCACTTCTATCTGCCAGAGGTTGTTGGGGGATAAATTCTAAACGTGTAATGCTACCTCTCAATTGCAATTCAAACCTATTTAGATTTTCGAAAAGTAGCTTGAGAACAAGATATTGTTCAGGAATCTGTATCTGGCATTAAGTTTGATGTGGAATGTTTAAATTTTAATTAAAGCAGAGACTGAAAGCAACAGCACACAAAAATACAGGCATAAGAGCCCACCAGGAGTTTTAGGCTTAACAGCTGCATTTGGGAAGGTGTGTACAACTGCACCTGGGCAGATGCCACGGACTCAAGAGGAACTTATTAAATCTCAGCATCTTTTATAGGCAAAGACACTGTAAAGTATATTTGGGTGGCTTGGAGATACTGGGAACTATACTTAATAACAACTCATATTCTTTTCTTTCATCAGTAGAGGAGTTGACACCAGGGGATTCACAAAACTGCTGTTCTGAAGGATATATTTTTGACCTAAGAGAATATGCAAAGGTCAAAATGAGTCCATTTTTGACAGAAGAGGGTCTAATCCCCTCTTTGAACACAAGAGGTCGCTCCCGTGATCAAGTACTGGGGGTAATACTGCTAATCACAGTTTGAGGTATTCTATAAAAACATTACAAATTTTTTACAGATATATTTGATGCATTAAATGCACATATAGCAATCAGCTAAGGAAACAGGGGGATAATCTGGGATCACATTTGAACTTCAAAGTGAAGTGAAACAATATGAATGGTATCCTAAGTTTAATTTTAATGCAAAATGCGTTAGCAACAGATACATAAAACTCCAGTGCGCTTCCATCAAGGAACAACATAATTATTGGATTCCCTCAAATTTCTCCCTTTGGCATGGGGTATCTTCTGCATGATCTTTACCTCTATCAGCTTAGGAACTTACTAAGAAAATACTTGTTTACAATAGTGGTGTGGGCTGAAAAAAAGGAAAAAACGTTGCCTTCACCATTATAATGAAATTGCCCATTACTAAAGGTTTTCCTCCAAGCCACATGCCAGCTTTTCTATTCGGAATTGCTATCATCACCAGTAATAATTCTTTGGAACAGCTTATTAGTTTAGGGAGTTAAAATACCACACTGTGTGCGTGTCTGGTTTGAAGGAGGATGGGTAGTGAGGGCACTTTTTGGATCTCAAATATAAGTCATCAGGCTTCTGGCAGCGTCTGTCATTTAATTCCATGTTATATAGGTGGCATGATGGAATATGATCGGTTAAAATCCTCTATTTTACTTTCTGAAGTTATAGCGGTATCTTTTTTCTTTTTACTCAAGTCCACTAGGTTATCTATACAGGGAAACGTGCCCATATACCCAGAAGACTTGTTTCGTGTGGATTATCAGCATCAGTGTTGCAAAAACAGCCTGACAAAAGGCTCCATGCATAGAATACCAGAGACTAGAAACTACGACCAAAAACCTCCCCGAAAAACAAAACACACAAAAACTCTGGTAAATTTATCAACCTATGTCTAGCCAACTTTTGATTTCACACACGCACCCTGATATAACTTATAACAAAAATAGAAGGCATGAGATCCAGTTAGAAATCTTCCTTGAGAGGAAACAAAACAAAACAAATACGTGTTCTTGGTCAAGTCCCAGCTAGGTCAGGAGGAAACTCATGCATCTCAGTTTCTCTCTGCGCTCTGGAGAAGCATATCCATGCATAATCAGCTATTGAGGGGCTGAGGGCTCACAGCTCTTATCAAGGGTTGGATCTGGCGAAAGATACAAAGAAAGGAGTTTTCTAACACACCGGGTTTTCTCGCGGCAACAAGACACCGAAATTAACCCTTCTACTGCTTGGGTTTGTGAGCCTTTTTAGATAAAATTGGCAGCCACATTAGATAAGGAATAGCTATTTAGAAGCTGTGGGAGCCGTGTGGGGGTTCTTCTTGGCCTCCCTGTGACTTTGTTTTTGGGAAACTGTGGAGATGACGAGAACATGTAAGAAATTATTGAAAAAGGTTACCGGCGAGTTGCAGCCAACATTCTTCTCTCTCCAGGTTGTTTCCCGAGAGAAAAATATCAGATAAACATACCCAGTGAAGTCAAAAAGATATTTCACTGTTCTTCTGTATTAGACCCCTCCCTATTCACACCCTTAGACTAATGCATTTTTAAAAATCTCTAGAGACATGGCGACTTGCCTTTATAATTATCAAAACACCGCCAACTAATTGCACACGTTTGCGTAAAAAAAAAAAAAAAAAGGCAGGAGACTAGCAGAGAGAGGAATTGGACAGGATACAGTCGCTTTACAAACTTTAAACTGCTGGAAAATCATTTCGCTCTTTGGCATCGGGTTGGTGCGCTGCCTAATTCTAGAGTTAACTACAAAGCAGACCTCGAGGGTCGGAAGGAGAGAGCGCAGTCCGCGGAGTCACCTTGATTTTACCTGTGCGGTTCCAACCTGACTCCCCGCTTAGGCAAGAAGCGCCCTTTTCCTCCCACCCTAGGTTTTTGGAGATCCGAGGTCGGGGGTAAGGGGGTAGCGGGATAGCAGTAGCGAACAATTCCTCCGGGTCTATTCATCCCATTCCCAGTACTTCTTTCCCGAGGCAGCTCCCAGCTCGCCAAGCGCAGCCAGTTCGGGAACTCACCCTCCCCGACAGCCAAGCCAGGCCAGGCCCGGAGCTGTGCGCCAAAGCACGAGACCAACCCGAGCCAAACGGCCTGTTCCAAGTCACCCCTTTTCCTAGAGCCCGGGAGGGACCTCGTCATCAGGAAGACCTACCCACCAGCCACTCGCCACCGGCGGCAGAAAAGTGAGCCCCGCGCGCAACACGGCCAGCCGGACTGCGGGGACCCCAGGAGCGCAGGGCGGAGGAGCAGCGCGACAAGAGGCGAGGGCGCTGGCGGCACGGCCGGGAAGGAGCGCGGGAGGGGGCAGGAGGAGAGGGAGGCCAAAAGCCAGAGCGGCCGGGCAGCCCGAGCATCGGGGAGAGCGGTCTGAGCCCCGAGCAAGTTGCCTCGGAAGCCCTAATCCGCTCCCGCGGGCTCGCCGAGCGGTCAGTGGCGCACGGCGGCGGCGAGGCTGAAATATGATAATCAGAACAGCTGCGCCGCGCGCCCCGCAGCCAATGGGCGCGGCGCTCGCCTGACGTCCCCGCGCGCTGCGTCAGACCAATGGCGATGGAGCTGAGTTGGAGCAGAGAAGTTTGAGTAAGAGATAAGGAAGAGAGGTGCCCGAGCCGCGCCGAGTCCGCCGCCGCCGCAGCGCCTCCGCCTCGCCAACTCCGCCGGCTTAAATTGGACTCCCCGATCCGCGAGGGCGCGGCGCAGCCGGGCAGCGGCTCTCTCAGCTTTGGCAATCCCAGGGGCCACTATTTCCCACTTAGCCACAGCTCCAGCATCCTCTCTGTGGGCTGTTCACCAACTGTACAACCACCATTTCACTGTGGACATTACTCCCTCTTACAGATATGGGAGACATGGGAGATCCACCAAAAAGTAAGAGGCTATTTTACCTTGTGGGGCTCGGTGTGCTGTTTTTGTGCGGGGGTCTCTCTCAGGCACGGGTGCCAAGGGCTCTTCAGAGTTGGAGTCATTGCCTGAAGAGAGAAAAGGTGGCTTATTCTTTTTGCCGCCACGCCTGCATGCTTGCTGTTGGTTCTGATCTTCGGGAAACTGATCTTACCTTGTGTTTGAATTCTCCTGTGTGCGCTCCAAAACCCTAGCCTCCTGGCACTAAGGGGTAGTTTCCTCCTCGGGAAGCCAGAGCTTTCGGAGAAGGTTATTCTGTTGCAAAGGTCTGCCTGCACATACAATACCCGGAGATCTGAATTAGCATTAGACTTGCAAAAGAGAACGAGTGACAACTGTATTGATGTCTGCTCTTGCTAACAATATCCAGTCCTGTGTGCTGTTTAAGAGCGTGCTTCATGGAAAATATAGACATCCCTGCGTTCACTTAACGCTTCTAGTCAAAACCTTTTCTTTGACTTGACTTATCCATAATCTTTCCCAATGATTATGGCAAAGAGGGAGGAGGGAGGAAAAAGAAATGCAAAATGAACGGGTTTGATTGCGTGCTACGCTTACAAATGTAGACTACTCAAATCGCATTTTACATATATTCCACCTCCTTTTTAAAATGAGTCAAGGTTTTGATGGCACACTTCAATTACTATTCCAAAGTGCAATACTCTTAAAAAAAAAAAGAAAAAAAAAAACCCTCCCAGAGTACGCCCTATAAGAGAACGACACTAAAAGTGTGTTTATCTCTGTAGGAAGTAAACGGTTAGTCAATCATGTATTTATTTTCATTTCAGAAAAACGTCTGATTTCCCTATGTGTTGGTTGCGGCAATCAAATTCACGATCAGTATATTCTGAGGGTTTCTCCGGATTTGGAATGGCATGCGGCATGTTTGAAATGTGCGGAGTGTAATCAGTATTTGGACGAGAGCTGTACGTGCTTTGTTAGAGATGGGAAAACCTACTGTAAAAGAGATTATATCAGGTACGCCATTTATACTGCTTCCTTAATTTTGTGAGATTTTCTCTGTCTCTTCCCACTGCTTATTTATTATTTGATGTGGCTTTGTCTTTTTGGGAAGTTTGCTTTAGTGGGGTCCAGCATGCAAAAGTTACCCTGTAAGTGTGTTACATAAATTAAACTATACTGTTCATTTCACCTTTTTAGGGGGAAGAGCCCCCACAAAACTCAGTAGTGGTTTTCCTAAATTGCATGGTATTGAAGCTTGTTTAATTGCTCTTGGAATTTGTGATGCTCAAATTATTTTCCTTTTCCACCCTCCTCCTTCCAAAACAAAACAAAATTTAAAGATGGATAAGTTGGAGTCTCAAAACTTTAAAAAAACAATAGGTTTGGTTTTCATTGTATCGTGCAGTTTTTTCTTTCTTTTTAGTTCAGTATTTTATTAATAACTTACAAATTCTTTGGAGATGTCAATGCAAGACCTGAGCATGTTTAGAGATGCGCTGAAGAACAAATAGAGGTATTGCCCCTTTTACTTTTAGGGTAAGAGCTCCTTCCTGGAAAATTTCAAAACCAACCCAAATATTCCCCGAAAAAAGGCCGGAAATTTAATCCTTTTAAATATTAACCCTTTGGTGACATCTGACTATCTTTTCTTTCTTATCTTATCTGAGCTGATGAATTAGACAGAGCAGATCAAATTGCCCATCATCTGTCTACGAACAATTGGTATATTTAGATAATTGAACAGCTTCCTTTCTCACATTAAAATCTGGTAACTGATAAAATGAGTGAATTGCCCATACTGAAAGACTAAAACCACATGAAGAACTTTCTGAGTTTTTTTTCTTTCAATTTATTCTGCATCTAAACTTCATGCTTTGCTAATCTCAAATTTTCTCTGACCTGTGTATATATACTATGTCAGAAACTTCATTTTCTGCCTTAGGAAGCCAGTAGAATTTCTAAAGGAAACTTTATTATTTTAGTAACAAACAGAAGTGATAATATCCTCACTGTTAGGTTAAATAATATCAAAATATTATATATATTTAAAATTTTTTTCCAGTGGCTATTAACAGTAATTAGTTTTTGTAAATCATAGAGTTTCTGGAGCTGTGAACTTATATTAAAGTTTAGTCAAAATTTAAGTATGCAGTCACAATTTTTTCCTGCTCACTTAGTGTCCAGCATTTTTTCTTATTTTAAAATCATGACGTAGAGAGAATAATCTTCATAGGTAAAACTGAACAATGCAAAAAAAAAGTTATTAATACTTTGGTGGAGGGGGAGAGTGGGAGGAAATAGAGGGAGGGGGAACTGGAGAAAGGGGGAGGGATTTTCCAAATTGTTTGGTCAGAGGCAAGGTAAAGTCTTCATCCTATGAAATGGAAGATCTCACATAGAGTAGGCGGAGGGAGGAAAAACTTGAATCTACCTTCTAACCTCTGACAAACGAGCTGGTTTCATTGTTTACTTGATTGGTGTGTGAACTCAAGATTCTGGAGGGGGAGCTCACTTCAAACCTCCAGGAGTATCTTTACTTCTGTGGAGATAGTGTTTTGCTCAACTGCATACAGACCTGCATGTGCCTAATTCTGGATACATGTTTGCAGGAGCCAATCGCTTTTACCTTGTCCTCTCCACTCTCTCTCAGCTGTGTGTGTGTTGTGTGTGTGTTCCTTTGAAATCCTGTAGTTGTAAAAGCTGAACAGAGAGACCATTTAGATTTCCGAATGCCTTTCTCCCCTTGGGGGAGCGAGCTGCTCCCCTTCCCCCCTTTGTGTGGATCTTTCCTTCTCTTCCATTCTCTCTGTTTGTAGGAATGCCCTCGCTTCTGTTATTACTGACACATGGAGAGGGGGCCAGGGCAGTACCACCTAGGCGGAACCTACAAGGATTGTCCCTTGGTAAGGAAAGGTCAGCGAGGAAGACCTTAGAAGTGGGTCTTTCCATTTTTCTGGCGGGTCATGGCTCTCAAGCAAAGTGAAATAGAGGTAGATGCTTCAGCAACTTGAAAAAGATTGAGGGAGCAGAAGCAGATTTTTAAAATAACAAACGGAAGAATGGAAAGGAAACTTTCTGTTAACGTTGTTGCCTGAGGAAAAAATCCTTAGGGGAAAATTGCAACGTGCCTGTGGTGCAGAAAGGGATCTGGAAACCCTCAGAGGTTTCATTTTGTTATTCTGCTTGTGCATTTGTGTGTGTTTGCAAACCGAGTGGAGTGACAATCTCACTCCTCAACCTCTTTTTCTCTTGGAAAGAGGAGTTTTTGTTGCAGTTTTAGAGACATTTCTAGCAGCAGAAATTGGAGGCTAGAGAGGAGAAAGTGTGGGACCAGTGGCTACTAGAGTCCCCTTGGACGCCCTCCTGCCAGAAGCTGCAAGGGCCACCCTGGGACTGGTCGCTGCAACCGCGGCCCAGGTTTCAAACACATCAAACATTTTTTTCTTGGTACCGACCGAGACATAGAGGTTCATAGGAAAGGAAAAGGGAGTAAAAGAAAGGGAGAGGGAGGAGAGAGAGAAATCGAATCATTTCTATCCTCCCACTGCCAGCGAGTCTGCTAATGCTGACTTCAGTGTCTCAGGGCGTTGTGGCCGGCGTCGCTGGCAATCTTGGGCCAGGGCAGTGCCCGCCTGAAGTGACCCCTTGTCCCTGTGCTTCTCTCCCGGCCCCGGGCTCGGCCCCCGCGCAGGTTGTACGGGATCAAATGCGCCAAATGCAGCATCGGCTTCAGCAAGAACGACTTCGTGATGCGCGCCCGCTCCAAGGTGTACCACATCGAGTGTTTCCGCTGCGTGGCCTGCAGCCGCCAGCTCATCCCGGGGGACGAGTTCGCGCTGCGGGAGGACGGGCTCTTCTGCCGCGCCGACCACGACGTGGTGGAGAGGGCCAGCCTGGGGGCCGGCGACCCGCTGAGCCCCTTGCACCCGGCGCGGCCGCTGCAGATGGCAGGTACTCCTTGGCCCGGAGGGAGGCGCGGCTCGCCCGGCTCGGGGAGGCAGGCGCCGGGCTAGGCCAGCGCCGCCCCTGCCAGCGCGCCGGCGGCCGCAGCAACCCTGGGAGCCACAGTGCGGTCGCTGCGACAGCGGCGGCGGCCGGCAGTCAGATGAAGTGTTCTGGGTGCAGTTTGCACTGTGCTTCCCTCTTTTGCAGCAAAGTTTAATGCACTCGCTGTGCCCTTGACTCCTCCAGCACACCTACACGTCTGTGTGTCTATATATGGGTACACGTGAATGTACACCACTTGTGCACACCTGTATACACACGCCCAAACAGTACTTTCAGTTCACCTTGGCCTCCAAACCGTGGCTTTCTGAAAACGGGCTTCAGCTCCCCGCCAGGTAGTCTCCCTAGGGGTGGAGCTCTAGGCCCTTGGAGCTTCCTCCTTTAACCCAATGAAGGAAGCTTAGGTGGCCTTAAGTCATTTGGCCTCTCAAATCCTTTTTCCTTGCGAACTGCCCCACACTCCAAAACATTTTTAAAATTTATTTTTATCCTTTTGTGAGAGAATGGACCTGAAAAGATACAGTCTTAACTGCAGGCCGTTGCACAGAGCTGTAATTTAAAACTGTCAACAAGCTGATCTGCAGTAATTGCCTTTTAAAGGGAGCCTGCCTCTTTAAACCATTCATTCTACGTGATTTGGTGACAATTTCATCTTAGGGCCTGTCGTTGTAACACTAAATTGACCCCATAGGTGTTGACTTGACCCTAGGGGGTCCTGGAAGGTGCAGAATTTGTACCATACCTTTCAGAGGGCCCTTTCCCAGGAAGGAGAGTAGAAACAGAGCAAGGTTGGCCAGGAGGAGGGCCTGGGTAAGAAGGCAGACAATGTTTCCAAACCTGCCTTCTGGTCATAGATTGGCCCCGGTGCGTTTTTGAAGTATCAATTGTCACTAAACACTGGCAGTGAGAAAACTACAGCTCTCCCCCGTCTGCTTCCTGGCAGCTCTCAGAATTCTGTCCTGGGGGATGTGTGACTAGTTTGCACTGCGGCAAAGCCAGAGGTGGCAAATTCTGTTCCGTGCAACCTGTGCTCTGTTGTGAGGAAACACAGAAGAGGCCGGAATATTCGGAGGGAATCAGGAGACAGAACACTTCCCAGCTGGCGTTTATCTGGAGCCCAGGCAGCTCAACAGTTTCGGTTTTCCTTTGCTTGGTGTCAGCTCATCTCAGGAGTATCTAGGTAGATTTAGTACTAAGAAAGGTCGAGGACTGGAGAGATGGCCGAAATACCGAATTTCTTTAGCCCTTGGACATGACTGTCCTCTCAGGACTGAAGTTCAAGGCTTTCTGGCAGAATCCTCCTCGGGCTTTGTGTTGCAGATATCCCCGCTGGTGTAGTGTCTCTGGCCGTCACTGGGGTGTTCTGCCTCTCCTTCCCTAGTACCGTCTGTGGCCTTCACCCCAGAGCCTGGAGGTGGGGGGTACTCGGGGTAACCTGGGCCCAGTCTGGGTACGAGGAAAGGAGAGGAGGGAGGAGAAATGAGGTTGAAAGATGCCGCCCTTGCTGCGAGCCGGGGGGCAGACCCTGAGACGTGCGCCCCTTTGCTTAGGCTGTGTTGACACGAGCAGGGGCGGAGGCTGGGTTCCGGGCCCGGATTACTCAGCATTGACCTCTGAGATTAGAGAGCGAGATATTATTCTCCCTTTCGCTCCCCTCAGCCCCACCTCTGCCGCCCTGCTTTGTCTCTTGAGGCTGCAAAGCCCTGGCCGTCGTCCGGGAGGGCGCGGGCGGGCGAGGGGACCGGCCAGCGCTCACGGCGCCCCTTGCCCCGCAGCCGAGCCCATCTCCGCCCGGCAGCCGGCCCTGCGGCCCCACGTCCACAAGCAGCCCGAGAAGACCACCCGCGTGCGGACTGTGCTGAACGAGAAGCAGCTGCACACCTTGCGGACCTGCTACGCCGCCAACCCCCGGCCCGACGCGCTCATGAAGGAGCAACTGGTGGAGATGACCGGGCTCAGCCCCCGCGTCATCCGAGTCTGGTTTCAAAACAAGCGGTGCAAGGACAAGAAGCGGAGCATCATGATGAAGCAGCTCCAGCAGCAGCAGCCCAATGACAAAACTGTGAGTGGCCCTGGGGCCGGGCAGGGGACGCGAGGGGAAAGCAGAGGAGGCCCGCGGTTTCCATCCTGCTCCGGAGCAGGAGCCCGGAGGCGACCCTTCACCCCACCCCCCCGGGAGAGGCAACCGGCGCCGGGCCGCCCGCGGGGACCGGGTGGTCCGGAGGCGCCTGTTGCAGGTTGGAGCCCGCGTGGGTGGGCTCCTGACCTTCAACCTCGCCCCCACCCCGGAAGCGGAAGGACGCGGCGCCCCCTGTGTGGGCAGGCGGCCGCGAGGCCTGGCCCTGGTTATGCCAAGTTCACGTCGATAGTTCCCCACGCACCAGAGAGGAGGGAGGGACAAGTCCCTGATTTCCTTATCTAATCCAGGGGTTCGGTGGGTGGTCACCCTGGGAGCCCCCTGGGCTCGCCCCGACACTTGGCGAGGCGTGCACAGCGCCTTCAGGCCGGGGAGGTCCCTGCCAAACGGGGCACCCTCAGCTCGAGGTCAAGCCCAGGCCCCGGAGACGCCAGGGCCCCGGGAACTACTATCCGCCGTCATCCCAGGCCCGCGGCAGCACCCACACCGCAGGCCTCCTGGTTAAGTTAAGCTGAAGAGTTTCCTTTGGTGGTTTTTTTTTTTTTTTTCTGTTTTTACTGCTTCGGCCTTATTTTTAAATGCCGTAAAACCCGCTGCCATTAAACTTGGCAGGCCCGGCAAGCCTGGGCCAGGGCACTTTCTAAGTTGGTTAGTGCATAATAGCACAATAGCCTCCAGACCCAAACGCTTCTGGGTGGGGTGGGGGTTGGCTCTGCGGGGAGAACTGCCTGGAGAAAATCTAACCAAAAATCTCCCTAGCTGAAACTGCCCGGAAAACCACGGTGTCTAGAGGCTGAAGGGAGGCCTGCCCTGCCTAGCTTTCTGCTTCTGGGATGCTATGGCCTGGGAAGGCACACGGGAGGAATTGGGATGAGCGGTGAATGTATGGGGAAAGAAGAAAGTCGTAGTAGTATTTGGTTTAATAAGCTCCAAGCTGATGTAACAGTCCAGCCCACAGAAGCAGAAAAACAAAACACAAAAAAACAACGCTGAACTCGGGCTAACATCCATACGTGCAGCAGATTAAGTGAGTCAATAAAGGCCGCTATATAGATAAGATAATACCAGGGTATATTTGCTTAGCCTGTGCAGACAATGGAGGGAGGGAGTTTGCTCATTAACATGTTGGGATTGGGGGGGCCTATTCACAGAATATCCAGGGGATGACAGGAACTCCCATGGTGGCTGCCAGTCCAGAGAGACACGACGGTGGCTTACAGGCAAACCCAGTGGAGGTGCAAAGTTACCAGCCGCCTTGGAAAGTACTGAGTGACTTCGCCTTGCAGAGTGACATAGATCAGCCTGCTTTTCAGCAACTGGTAAGTGTCAGCTCCCAGAGTGAGGAGGCTGAATCTCCAAGAGAAAGGAGATTCTGGTTTAACTGTCACACAAGGAAAGATTCAGCCTGGAGAGTGCCTCCCTGGCTTCGGGGTTGGGGAGGGATGAAGGAGGTGTGAGGAGGAGGAGACAAGCAAGCAAGGAAAACAAACCTCTTGTGAGTGTTTTCTATGCGAGTTCATAATTTGACCAAATAGGTTGAATTTTCTATCATTCAGGCCTGCCTTGAGGGATTAACTTCAAGATGCCTAAGTAAACAGACATGCACGGGAGGGTGTACAGGGTTGCAAAATCATACGTCTTAGACTTTTAGAGTTGGAAGGGACTTTAGAGATCACCTTGGCATTTTGATCAGCAATTAGTAAATTTACTCCCTCAGCTCCTAGAGAATGGTATATTTAAGGACCTAAGTCAAGGTGATTGTAATAATAATCAGTGTTGTAATACATAATCAAAGTTATTATCAGTGGGCAGCAGGCACCTGTCTGGGTACAGTTTTCAAATATATCAGTAAAGAGTTCAGTTATTCAAAGATATGACTGATACTTTTTGTTACTATATCCCTTTCTGGGACTATCTTAATCTAAAATGTACAACTGCTTAAACATTTTTAAGTGTATGAGTTTGGATGTCAGATGCAGTCACATACTGTGGGACATGTATAGCAAAAGGAACAGGAGTTCCACCAATCAGAGAGATAATGTGTAAAAACCTGTTTTAGCATTAATATGTTTTATACATCCAGAGAAGAGAAATTAACTCACCTTTCACCTACAAAAGGCATAAGGGTCAAGATAAATAAGATTATTAAATGTATGTCCTTTGTGATATGGTATATGTACATATATGACTTTTTCTTAAATAGTAAACAGCCTATAGAACCTTGCTCTGTAAAACAAAATCTACCCTAAAAACTTGTTCCTTTCTTTGAAAATAAGGCTTTAGTTGAGGTTAGCTTTTTACCCTCACATTTACCTGGAGGGCATTTTCTTTCTCTGTGGCAACTGTTAGGTAATAGGCCAGAAGCACTGGTTAAAAGGGGTTGGCCCAGGTTTATGTTTGTAAGTGGGCCATCCTAGAGGCTCGGCAAATTTGAGAAGTCCCTTGACCTCACAGCGGGAAAGTTTAATAGGGTAGAAGGGAAGGTAGACTCTGGAATTAGGAAAAAGAACTTATTTTAAAGTCAGATTAATCTTATGAGTTATTTGAGCGAAACCTGGATCATAGAAGGCAGGTAAGGGGAGGGTTTAGGGCAGCCATGTGTTTGCACCTTCTGAAACTTTAGTGTCAGATGAGAGCAGTGGAAGGGAATTCAAGGCAGGAGGCAGGGGATGGGGGCAGGGTGGAGAGGGAGGTTTACAGCAGCAACACAATACTTTCGGCTTAAAAGAAGGAGCCAGATATTTATAATGCAATGACCTTATAACATATGAGTCTCCTCTCAGAAGAGCCCGATTTAAAGAGAGAGAGAAAGACAGAGAAAGGCCAAAAGGCAGCAGGACCAACAACAAAGAAGCAAGCCCACTCTGTGAACCCTCTGAGGAGTTAATCGTTGTTCTGTGGAGCCTCCTCTGAATCTCCCGTCACACGATCTGAGTGTGTGTTATGGATTTTCCAACTCAAGAAGAGAGGCTTTGATGCCTAGAGACTGAGAACTCACCTGCTCCCAGGGCAACATGTAGCCAGCAGGATAATTTTATTTCGAGCATGCATGGTAGAGTTGCAGTGCCATTTTACAGTGGGAAACACATTTGTTCTTAAATAATTTAATGCAACATAATGTTGGGAATTCAGTTGCAGTTAAAACAGAGATCTCTTGGAAGATGGGAAAGCGAGAGGATTTCTTTTCACGTTCTTTTCCTTGTAGGCTTTCTAAAATTCAATTATATGTGCAGATATCTCTATCTACATATCTATCTACACACACACTTGTACGTACATACGTATGACGAGTGTACAATCCTTTTATGAATACGATCACAGCCTCCTTTATTCATTTCTCAACCTTCTATGCAGGTCAATTTTTCAGAAGGAGGACCGGGCTCTAATTCCACTGGCAGTGAAGTGGCATCGATGTCCTCTCAGCTCCCAGATACACCTAACAGCATGGTAGCCAGTCCTATTGAGGCATGAGGAGAGGAACATTCATTCAGATGTATTTTTTTCCCTGTTGGAGAAAGTGGGAAATTATAATGTTGAACTCCGAAACAAAAGTATTTAACGACCCAGTCAATGAAAACTGAATCGAGAAATAAATGCTCCATGAAATGCACGAAGTCTGTTTTAATGACAAGGTGATATGGTAGCAACACTGTGAAGACAATCATGGGATTTTACTAGAATTAAACAACAAACAAAACCCAAACCCAACATACGCTATCCAATGACCTTAGGAGTACTGAAAAAAGGAAAAAAAAAAGACGTTTTTAAAACGTAGAGGATTTATATTCAAGGATCTCAAAAAAAGCGTTTTCATTTCACTGCACATCTAGAGAAAAGCAGAAATAGAGATTTTCTAGTCCATCCTATTCTGAATGGTGCTGTTTCTATATTGGTCATTGCCCTGCCAAACAGGAGCTCCAGCAAATGAGCAGGAAGAGAAAAACTGGCCTCGGCTGAAAGAGTCCTCTCAGGAAGGCGGAGCTGCGTTGGTTCGCGATGTTTTTAGTTGACTTTAACAAGGGGTTAATTGAAATCCTGGGTCTCTTAGCATGTCCTGTAGCTGGTTTCTTTTTTACTTTCGCCCCTCCCCCCCCATTTTTTTTGAGATCCATCCTCTATCAAGAAGTCTGAAGCGACTTTAAAGGTTTTTGAATTCAGATTTAAAAACCATCTTATAAAGCATTGCAACAAGGTTACCTCTATTTTGCCACAAGCGTCTCGGGATTGTGTTTGACTTGTGTCTGTCCAAGAACTTTTCCCCCAAAGATGTGTATAGTTATTGGTTAAAATGACTGTTTTCTCTCTCTCTGGAAATAAAGAGGAAAAAAAGGAAACTTTTTTTTTGTTTGCTCTTGCATTGCAAAAATTATAAAGTAATTTATTATTTATTGTCAGAAGACTTGCCACTTTTCATGTCATTTGACATTTTTTGTTTGCTGAAGTAAAAAAAAAGATAAAGGTTGTACCGTGGTCTTTGAATTATATGTCTAATTCTATGTGTTTTGTCTTTTTTCTTAAATATTATGTGAAATCAAAGCGCCATATGTAGAATTATATCTTCAGGACTATTTCACTAATAAACATTTGGCATAGATAAATAAATAAACGCAATGATTCAGGGTCCCTCTTTTATATGTTTATGAGTAAGCCGTTAAAATGTCTGAAATTAAGGACTGCATGTGAATTGGGGTAAACTGACATACAATAGGTGTGATATTTTATTGCAAATACTTAAAGTTGAGCTTGCAAGTTTGCATTTCAGTAGCTGGATCAAAACTGGTTGAAAGCTTTTAGTTCTCAGCTGTGATGATGTTACTGGTTTTTTGAAATGAGATGCTGTCCTCTGTCCTGCACCCACCTTTGCTTCCTCCTCTTTTCTTGCCCTACTCCCCCTACCTCACCCAAAATAGGAAGAGGGTCCAGCTTAAAATGAGTTTTGATTCCGAGTCACTATTTTATTTTCTTAGAGTAAGTGCTTTATACCAAAGTCTCCTGCTTAGGATTGTTGAAATGACCCATATTTCAAGTATAAGCTCCTGCTAAAAGAGAGGCTTTCTGCCTAGTCAGTGAGGTATGACCATTATTTACCAGTGGCGGCTGTCAGCCGATTGAGAAATGCTGCTTTATTTGCGCAGGAAGAACAGGCCGAGAGAGGAGAGAGTTTCTCAGCAATTCCCAGACCAGTCAGTGTGTGTCTTTTCTTGCCTCTCCCCCCATCCCTGCCCCCAACTTGTTTCTTACCCTCCTCCTTGTCTCCTTCTCCCCCAACTCCAATTCCAAAACCTTTGGAAGGGTGACTGGCTGGGGTGGAGAACCGCGGCGGAGGCTCCGTTGGGGACCCATCCTTTATGGGATGGGGGCCGGGTCGCGTGCTCTGCAGGCCCCCATCGGTGGGGTCGCAGTTACGTGCACGTGCCCTCTAACACCTTTTCCCCCTTCTGACATTTAGCAATAGTTCCTGTGCGGGAGCTAGAACCCAGGGATAGATAAATGGCCCTACCCGAAATCAGGCTTATCGGTGCTTCTTCGTTTGCGGGTGTAGAGTTAGGATTTGCGGCTCCACCCTGTCCGCTCTCCTTCCTCCTCCCCCCCCCGCCCCCCCGGATGATACTTTGACTCTTTAGAAACTGGATTCCTTTGTAAGCGCGAGTGTAATGCCGTTCTAAATATCTGACAACTCAATAAATATGAACGCTAACGTACCCTAATCGTGTGTCTTGTGGCGTGTGCCCCTTCGGACCCCTGACCGGGAGCAGGGCGGAGGCTGGGCTGGAGACGGAGACCGGGCGAGCCCCGCGGCTTACCAGCTCTCAAGTCGCTTTCACCCTCTCCAAACCTGCCGCAAGTCGGGAAACGAGCCTCAATTAGGCTTTTGTTTGGCATCGTTCTACATAACGGGTTAATTACAGGCTCTAACGTGGGGGCAGAGAGAAAACAAACTTTGCATTGAAAATGTTACAGTGCATTAGACATGCCCGTTGATTACTTTGATTGTTGTGTCTAATTCTTGACAGAGGGGTAATAATTTGGCCGGCGGTAATAATGGCTTGTAGTCGTCTGTTGAGAAAAACAGGAGTTATGTCTTAACTTACACGGCTCTTCTCCGGGAAAGGCTTCTCCCCTCCCCCTTTTCTCTCCTGTCTCTCTCCTCTAATCTCTTTCTCTGGACTTGACTCTTTTAGCTTCCCATTTAATATTTCTATTTGTCTGCCTTTTCAGTTTTACTTTTTCCTCACCATCATACCGGGATGGCTGATTAATAAGTGCAAGGATGGCAGGTCCAACGTGAATATTGGTGTCAGGAGTGCAGTTACTGATCGCCCACGCCTTGGTTTGGAAACCATTAAATCCCCTTCCTCAGTCATAGCCTCTGGTGGCCTCTTGAGAATGTTAGGACCTAGAGATGGAAAAAACTTCATTTGGGTTTTGAAGGCAATGGAGGAACTTAGGTGAGGCACACATCTTTGTGATGCTTTTTTATCCTGACATTTATTTCTAAGATTAGGAGTATGGAGGGGGCTGAGGGAGGAGATGATGTTTTACATATATAGATGTCAGTCTATTCTGAAGTCCACAGCTTAAATTTAAGTACAGTAATTTGGGAGGGGAGTGATGAACCATTTGGTTTCACTTGCTAGATTCGGGATATTTGTTGCCTGATGGCTGAGAATGCATTGATGGGTGGATAGCATTCTAGTTCTTGTATTATTCATATGAAAGGTGTGTTCCCTTCTAGACTCCTCAGCGTGTGCTCTAAAATGTGTAGCTGAAATGTCTTCTTGTTTGCAAACCATCTCTTGCACATACTCTCCTTTCCCCTGCACACCTCTGGAGACTGAGTTTTGAGCTGTGCTCTAATGAAATTCCTCCTGTTTGCTATTATCTTTGATCCTCCCTCCCTTATTACTCTGACTTCTTCCTTCTGGACATTATGACTCATTTCCTCCAGCTTCTGCGAGCTAAAATTTAATGCAACTAAAAACATCTAGGACGCTCTCCTTAAATCAGGGAATCCTTATCAATATCTATAGTTTAAAGACAGAATTTCTTTTCTCTATTGTTTCAGAGCAATGACATCTTCTATTTCAGTCTAATACCTCTCTCTTTCCCTTTCATCAAATGGACCTAGTTTTCTTACCATTAAAAAGAGTTCCTTTCTAAGAATCATATTTGAAGAGATTTATTTCTTCATTGAAATAACATTTCTGGTTATTTGAGATTCTTTGTGGGTGTACCCACTTAACCAATTCACAGTTTTTTGGAATTCAAGATTAAATAGATGATTTTGTGATGCTCTGCTGCTATTCACCCTGATCAACTTGTTAAACTCATATATTGACCTCTTCTTTTGGTCTGTCTCACCTTTTGATTACCAGCCAAAAGGAGAATGTGCTTTTAAGGAACCTAGAAATACTTTGCATTTCCCCCGCACCTTGAATTTTTAAGCCATAAGATCGTTCTCATTGAAATATCTCTTGTAAGTCCCATGTGGATTTACTTAGCCTTTTCCTTTTTCTTAAAAAAGAAGAAAAAAAAAGTTAAAACTTGGTCAAACCACCAGAAGAGCTCAGTTTGGATGGAACCCAGCCAGTTTGGGTTTTTAGTCTCACCACTAATACAAGTAAACTATCTAAGCAGAAAGTACTTATTTTCTTATTTGTAAAGTTCGGTTTAGTCAATTTTCGTAAAGGAGATTTATAATCTAAATTATACTTGAGTTCTATTCATTAAGGACTATTTACTTCCTCTCTGCTAATCAACAATTAAAGATTAGTCACAACAAGGCAAGTCAAGATTTCTTTGGGGGCACTGGGAGACAGGTAAGGATTTTTTTTGTGCCTTTATTTAAAAAGTGTTACTTTGGAAAATAGCCCCAAATCTTGACTTCTCGTTGAGCATTTAAAATAAAAACAATTAACTTGTACAGTGTGAGTCAGTGTTTTTAAACAAAAATGCAAGTAGTTAATTCAGGGCGCTGGCAGCCGATTCTGTTTACTGATCTTTTCTGATTGTTGTTTTCTTGATAACCGAGCAAGCCACTGAATGGCTGTTTGAGCCCAGGCGCCACAAACATAAACTTCACAGCTTACACTGTCCCAAGTCGTGATGGAGGATCTCTCCACACCTCCCGGAGACTTCTGAAGTGTAGACAGAGAAGTTGGTTCACAGGGAGCAAAGGAGGGGGAGGGGCGGGAGGGAAGGCTGCTGAGTGTTTGCTGTGAGCATTGTTACTGTCACATCCTTTAATTTTTATGGCGCTTAAGCTATTGGCTCCGAGAAGCCAGTTTCTGTGCCTTGGACAAGCCGGTCTCTCCCCAGTGCTGAACTTAAGACTACTTGATTCTTTTTACTTTTTAAAATTTATTTTGCCAATCTTTCTGCTTAATTATCCCTTTGCAAAAGCGCTCAGCAAAGATAAGCAAAACGTTCTAAAAAGAAAATCTTTTTTTTTCCCCCAAAGGAGACGCCTAGATTTGGGGGAAAAGATATGGGTTAAGATTGCTTTTCGCCAGGTGGGGAGAAAAGGCACACTGACGTGCCCTTTACGACAGCCCAATGGAAGATTCCACTTAGCTGTCTCCTCGACTGGGATCCTCTTTCCGCTCCCTTGATCAAAAAGTTTGTGTTCATTTCAGGGTGGTAGTATTTGTGGATTTCATTGAGTTGGCTACATATTTTTGCTGGTGGTCTTCCGAGTGGTTCTGCCCTCTGGTGCGTTTCCCATGTCCAGCAGGCAGGGCAGCGCCTGCCTGCACTCAGGTTTGTTGGGGGGGCTGCTAGGAATGGGGGACCCCACACTGGTCTAACCAGCCCCGCGACTCCCGCGGGCAAGTCAGCCCTTGATCCTTGAAGAAGGGACAATCGTGGTCCAGGAGAGGAAAAAAGGGTGTTGCTGGGCCCTTCTCTTTCAGGAGTTGATCAGGTTGGCAGATCTGGAGGGCTAATCCAAACAAGGCGCTTGACTTGTGAGGTCGCGAGTCTAGACAGAGCTGGTGGCTCGGCGGCTCCTTATCTTTCCCTGGAATCAGCCGAAGAGGCGCTCCCCGGCCCACTGCGCTCGGCTCACCCTTGCCGGAGCCACCGCACGGCGCAGACGGCACAACAAACACAGCACCTGAGGCTTTACAGCTCGCTTTATTGTTTAATGGGGAATGCTGCAAAACAGTCATTTGTTTTCTCTGCCCCGCGCCCGGCCGCTTCGCGTTCCGGCGGCCACCGACGCTGGGTGGGGGTGTGCGCCAGCGCGGGGTCCACTCGGCACCACGCACACGGGAGAGCGCGCACCCGCAGCTCCGTCCTGCTGGCTCCCCTTCCTCTCCGCCCCCAGCGAGGGCCCCCGGCAAGCCCAACCGCTGCCCTTGTCTTTTTTCTGAACCCGGAGGCGGAGGGGGTGGAGGGACTGTGGGAGAAGGCTTAGGGCGAGGTGTCTTGGACTAATCCGGTATCTCCTCTTGCTGCCTGGAAATGACTGTTCTGCGCTATAGCCACTTATGGTTTGTGGGGTCAGTGGGTTCTGACTCAAGGGCAATCAATAAAAACGTTTAGTTCAGTAATAAGCTGCTGTTTTTTTTTCCCCCGAATGTACCTAGAAAGATGCGTCACCATCTTGGACAGGGTGTCCCTGAGCGGCGGAACAACATTTCTTTCCCCTGGAGCACAAAAAAGTGGCGTGACTTTCCAGTGTCTTCCTGACCACTTCACTGGGCTAACCGTGGAAGCCTTCCTTGAACCTCCAGTGGCTTCCACCTCAGAGAGGCTGGCACTGCCATCCACTTGGGAGCGAGGGGACCATTGGGACAGAGCTTGCAATGCCCTTTTTGGGAGCTTAGGGAATTATAATCAAGGATTTTGTGGTTCCAATTTCAAATTAATTAATTGCGTGACATTAAGTTAATGATAATTTTGGTCCTTCCCTATGAGATTTTTCTCTTGTTTCAAAAAGGAGGGAGAGTTTCTAGTTACATCTTGTTATTCACTGTTCTAGTTTGCAAACATTTTATGTGTGTATGTGTGTGTATGTCATTGGCATGGAATAGATAATACTGCCTGTTTGACAACATTGTGTGTGTGTGTGTGTGTGTCATTGGCATGGAATAGATAATACAACCTGTTTGAAAACTAACCATAAATGTAGGTGAGAGTAATTTGGTTATGTACTTAATGTGGTGATAATACAAACACCACAATCTCCTAGCTTTGGAGACATGGCAAATCCACATGAGGCTTTTCCCTGCCTGGACTCAGCCTCAAAACTGTGTGTCAGATGAAGAAAGACAAAACAAGACAAAGCCCAAGTTTCATGAAATCGAAGAATTTCTGTAGAGAGATTAAAAAACAATTTCCTTCTCCAGAAAATAATCCTTCACTGTAACTCAGGCACTGACTGTTCTTTTTTCTCATGGGTAAGAGTTGCTGTTTATTTTGACCTGTCACAAATACAACGTGTTGTTTGAAACTCGTTAAACTTAGCAGGTATATGGAGATAATACTAGACAGGACACTGAGTATGATAAAGTAAAATACGGTGGGAATTAACTTTTAAGGGCTATGAAGGATTTTACTTTTTCCAATAGCTTTTTAATTGATATTTCTTTGAAGTGTTGCATCTTTCTCACAGTTCTATAATATCAAACAGTAAACTAGTTGTTCAATGCACAGTAACGACATGATTGCCAAAATGTTACTTTTGCAGGTTCTATTCTGAAGTTATTTTGATAATTTAAGTTATTTATATTCTCAATTAGTTTTAAATAAGTTTTCTTTTCCCTCATTAAAAAAAAAAATCACACACCTAGGTAAAAACATGTTTTGTCTTAAAATTTTCAATACTAACTTACTAGAACAACTATTAATTTGTTTTTTTATCATATACAGGAGATTTACTTTAAAAATAGGTTTAGCAAAGGCAAAAGTATATCTGATTTTGGGGGAGGACTAGCAGGAAATAGAAAAAAAATTGAGTTAGATTTGTGAAAAGAGCATATACTTTGATACAGTATATTTTAAGCCATAAAGGGAGAAAATACTTATGGGCCAAATAGTGAAAATCTCATTTTAAAGTCACAGAATGTAACTGATAGTTATCTAAAATTTTATATCAGTAGTCCAAGAATTTTTGTTATGGGATATCAGTTCTCAAGGAGAAATACTCGAAATAAAAATAGCCAGGCAACTTAAATAACATTTAAGATTTAATAAGTAAAACAAAATGAGTGATTTTATTTGTAAAATACAGTAATTTGCTTCTACTAACTATGAATGCTGATGTCTAAAAAGGTTAAATGTGGAAAATATGGATTGTCAGTTTCTGGAGAATGAAAATGCTTAGTAAATTATGAAATCATTCATTTACTTTCTTCAGTAATATATGGAAATATTTTAGAGATTATTACTTAGAATTCTGTTTTTGTATCCAAGTACATTTCATATTTTTAAGGCTATGATGTGTCCTTGAAGCCTTTACAACTCCAGAGACACGAGGCACTCTTCTTTTTATGCATGGCGAAATTTCTACCTGTTTACCAGAAGTTGAACGCTTGGATGAAGGATGGCATATCACCAATAAAAACTCACCTTCAGTTCTATTATCGCATCAATGGATTCATAAATCTCATTAATGTTAATGGAAAATGTCCTTATATCATGTGCTAAACAGGGCTTGGAGATGTTTCACCCAGCAATGTCTTTATAGCAAGTATTCTAGGGCTAAACTGACCTAACTTGTTTCAAACACATCTAGGCCTAGATAATATGTTAGTCTCACAGATGAAAATGAACATGTGAAGTGGTAGGATTAGAATTGACTTTAAAAACAAATGAATTATTAAGAAAAAAAAAAAAGCCCTGAAAATATTTCCCCCCACCTTTTGGAATTTTAGGAGTAACCCTTAGTTAGTGAACTGATAGTTCAGAAATTTTCTTGCCAGGCAAATGGTATAGCTTCTCTACCACTGAGATCTAGGACCAAACTGGTTATATACTGCTTACTCACAATATAGAAAGTTGTTTCTACTGAATTATTTACTGGAATTTGAGTAATGCTTTGTTTATTTGTTTTCGTTTTGTAGTGGTGATGGACTCTGAAATCATTCTTGTGGATAAATGTATGCATTTGTAACGTGTATTATGGCAGCCTTTGGCCGTGGCGTAGAGTTTTCTCTAGGGCATTGCTAAGTGGCTGGTATTGGAATAGAATCTGTAATGTTACAGAAATGAGTGGTGGTCCAAGAGTATAAATGATGAATGTTGTTCATCATGAATGTTGTTTTGGTTATTCAAGTTAAAATCTTCTAGAATCACTATACAGACTAAGAATATTTTAAATCTTCTTTACAGAGAATATCAAGAAAAGAGGCAGTTTTTCCTAGACAAGGATGCTTAGTGGTTGTTCCTGCCGTGACATGACACTTTTCTATCTGTAAAGTACTTTACAGTCGTTAGTTATGCATGAGAGTCGGCAGAGCCCGTTTTCCTAATGACCTGTGTACCTGTTTCTCAGCACAATTCTCACTTCGTCTTTCCTTCGTATGTGTAAGAGCAGAACATCAAAGAAGCAATACTTTGTCCTCGATGACTTTAGTGAAGACTACGTTAGATCAGAGAATGGAAACTCTTTTATAGACATTTTCAGTGATGTCCACTCTCCTTACTTCCAGGAATTGAGGAGAGATGCTGAATGGTGAAGCGGGTGGGTGCATAAACTAGCAAAACTGTGATTTCTCTCCTTAAAGCAGTGACTCTCAAAGTTTTTGATTTCAGGACCCCTTTATACTCTTTGAAATTATTGAGGATCTCAAACAGCTTTTGTTTTTATGAATTATATCTCTCAATATTTACAGTATGATGAGTTAAAATGAGGATTTTGAAATATTTATTATTCATTTAAAATAATATATTTTATGTTAACATAACTTTTTTTTAAAAGCTCTCAACTCTTTTTTTAAAATTTTTTTAAGGAAGATTGGCTCTGAGCTAACATCTGTTGCCAATCTTCCTCCTTTTTTTCTTTTTTCTCCCCAAAGCCCCAGTAGATAGTTGTACATCATAGTTGTATTTCCTTCTGGTTGCTCTATGTGGGACGCCGCCTCAGCGTGGCTTGATGAGCAGTGCGTAGGTTGGTGCCTGGGGTCTGAACTGGCGAACCCTGGGCCCCTGAAGCAGAGCATGCGAAGTTAACTGCTACGCCACCAGGCGAGCCCCAACATAAATAACTTTTTAATGAAAAATAAGTATAGATTACAAATCAAAAATTTAGTGAGAAGAGTGGCATAGTTTTCTATTTTTCCAAAGCTTTTAAATGTCTGGCTTAATAGAAGACAGCTTAATTTTCAGAGCTGCTTTCTTCTTCAGTCTGTGGCAATATCGCACATCATGTAGCCTCTGGAAAACTCCATGTCCACTTGTGAAAGAATGAAAATAAAAAGGTAAATAATGTCTTAGCATTATTATGAAAAGAGTTTAGACCTCACAGGCCCCCTTAAAAAGTTTCAGGAACATCCCCACAGTGGTCCCCAGAATACATATTGAGAGCCACTGCCTTAAAAATGGGCTTTTACAAAAGTATTATAGAGAAACTATTTCTTGAGGGAATTTAATTGCTTATATCAATGCTCTAGTGATATACAGGTTGGTTTCTAAGTCAAGTCCAGGTCATAGTTTTATCTTGTGACTTTTTAATTCCATCATCAAACATTAATCTGCAAGTCACTTGTATCCAGGGCCTTGAAGAAAAAAAAAGAAACTGTGGTGTTATATAACTGAAAATTTAAGGCTCATTTCTAAAAACTCGGAGAGACAGACACATGACTGACATATGACTGTGGTCTAGTGTATGTAAATTGTGTGCTGGATTCCTTTACATTTTAGAGATGTTTTTGACTTTTCTCCTTGGGGAGTTGTAGAGGTTGATGAGCACTGAAATCCATAACAAATAATTCAGATTCGACATGGGTGGGAATTGCTAGCCATAGCATTTTGAGACAAGGAATTAAAAGTGACAGTTATAATTTGGAAAAGTCATTCGGTTCTTGGAATGAGATAGGCTTTTGAGATGAAAGACTGAAGTCTTGGAAAATAACAATCAAAGATCATAGTGGTTCAGGCAGGAGGTGGACCTTTTTATAGTTGGCATGAACAGAAAGGAAAGAATTGGTCTGAGAGAGATTCTGAGACATTGACTGGTGGGAGGAGACTGGCAGTTGTCCATCAGAATTTGTTTTCCCTTTCTTCATAAGCATATGGATGGGCTGTATAGCCCAGGTTCCCTCACAGGTGGGTGGGCCACATGACCACATCATTGCCAATGGAATCTAAGCAGAAATAATGTAGCTTGGGGATGTGCTTCCTCCCTGTTCTCTTTTCCCTTCCAACTGGCTGGAACCCATGAAAGTCCAGCTTTACCTGGGCAGATGATGCAAATGCCCTATGGGTATGATGGAACAGCATGATGGAAATAACTAATGTCCTAAATAACTTTGGGGAATGGAGCTGCCCTCCCACCTGAAACGTTCAGCTCAAACTATAAGTGAGAAATAATTTTTTTTATCTTCTTTAAGCCACTGAATTATTATTGGGCTTATTGATTACATCAGCCTAGCCTTACGCTAATACAATAGGATATAAACTAGAGCATTGAGGCAGTAAGAAATCAAGGATGACTCTAAGGTTCTGAATCTGAATGCAAGATTCTGAATGAATCATACATTTTTTCACTTACTCAGCCACTCATTCATTAACAGATTCAAATATTTATTTAGTGCTTACTACATGCCGTGCACTATTCTATGTGCTGGCTATGTAGCAGTGAACAAAGCAAAAGGTTCTTGCCCTCATGAAGCTTATATTTTTGTGGTGTATTCAAATGACATACAGATAAATGCACACTATAATGAAGGTAGTGATAGATGCTAGGAAGAAAAATCAAGCAGATAAAGGGGATAGAGAATTTGAGGTAGAGTGATCAAGGAAGACTTCTCTGAAGAGGTGACTTTTAAAGAGGTGGTGAGCATTTGAAAAAGTGAAAATGGGATATGTATGTACTGCATCAATTAGACATCGAAACTGTGTATTTGAGTTTTGATGTGCCCTTGATGTATCTAGGACTGTACAGAAAGAAATGGATCAATGTTAGAGAGATGTCTGTAAGTTATTCACTTACATAACTTAGTGAAAACAAAAGAATCCGTGTAGGATAAAAGAAAAAAGCAGGAGGACACAGGAATACAGTAATTCATCAAGGATACATTGGAAGAAAAGTGACTGGAAAGGTATTAAGGAAAAAAGAAAGACATAAGTGTGAGAAATAGGTAGAGATCAGGGTGGTGATGAAGAAAAATAAAAGACAATAGAAATGTCTCAGGAACTGAAACCAGAAGTCTTCAAAGGGGCAGGTATGAAAAGCTGTGCCCCATACATCAGAAAGATCAAGGAAGATAAGGACAGAGAAAATGCCTTTGAACTTGGCTGAATTGAGATCATTGGATACCATAAAGAGGCAAAGATGGAAGCCAGATTTAGGAGGGGAATTAGGAGGGAAGTATTTTACATATAGTTCATCTAACTCTTCACCATTGTTATTGGACATTTATTGAGTGCAGTGATTCTATAGAGCTCTACTCTGATAACTGAAGCATTCACTGAGTCCAGTTACCAGGTTTGTGAAGAATGACTGAAGAAGTATCAGAGTCTGGTACTTCTATTAACCCTTTTAGAAGGGCTCGAGGACAGAACTCACTAAAATGTTTTTAACCCCTTTGGCCATCTGGCTTTGCTGAATTCAGGAAGACTCAAGAATCCACAATCTAAGCAGACAAACCAATTAGATGTTAAAATCCCAGAGGCTAGAACTAAGCTGTCAAAAGAAAGTGAGTATGGAGAGGTAATTATCCAGTAATTATAAGAATCTAGGCAAAAATCTAAGAGAAAAAAGGCCTACTGGCATGTTGTAAAACTGTTTGAGAGGTTAGCAATTTGCTTAGTTTTGTTGATACTAGGCTAAAATATGTGATGTTTCATCAGAAGGTAATATTCCTTGGGCTGTATATTACCATACTATGAAAAACTCAGCTGAAAAGACTTTGAAAAAAGCAACATGTTTGAAAACCATATGAAGTAAAGAAAAAAAAATCATTTGAGCCTTAGAAATTCAGGTAGGGAGAAGCAAAGTGCTCATATATTTTGTATTGTTACCCATCATCCAGCTGATGCTTTGCCAGCCTGAAAACACTGGGGAATCAGATGGTATATTGTTTTGCATCACTGAGGTGTCATGGTAAGAGAAAATCAGTGATAATATCTGCCATAATTTGCCTCTCCTGAAATGGATGCCTACCAGGAATTTATAGTTTTTCTTAGTTTTACTTTGCTCTGTAAGAAATGGTAAGGTATGTACAATTAAGCTGTGCCTATAATGCAAGCTCATTAGGGGAAAAATAAAGACTAAAACTAGTTAACACATACAAACACACTAGGTTAGTTAGTATTTGTAGTTCAAAATAATTTAAAAAGATTAATTATCCCCCACCTAATACTTTGGAGTATACGTAAGAGGATAAAACCTAAAATATTCGTAAAGGTAGGAATGAATAGAGGAAGAATAGAAAAGGCTTACTTGATTTTAAGGGCCAAAATAAAGGAAATAGAAGGGAAAAGCTTCTGATGGGTAAATGCACAAGTGTGGTATGGAATAGTGTCTAGACAAAGCAAAAGACTTCAGTGAGGGTAGTTGAAATACTCAGTTTTAAAAACGCTTAGTTAGGCCGGCCCTGTGGCTTAGCGGTTAAGTGCGTAAGCTCCGCTTCTGGAGGCCCGGCTTCTGATCCCAGTGCGCAATGATGCACCGCTTCTCCGGCCATGCTGAGGCTGCGTCCCACATACAGTAACTAGAAGGATGTGCAACTATGACATACAACTATCTGCTGGGGCTTTGGGGGGAAAAATAAATAAATAGAGTTTTAAAAAAAAAGGTTTAGTTATGGTGATTTTTTTAATGCTTTTTTTCTCCCAGAATGATAGAGCTTCCATCTTTTTTTCCCCCAAGCTCTAATTTTGGGATTATGTTTAAGTACATAAAGCAATAAAATGAAGACACCTCCATGATTGTATAGATTTTAGCTATTCTATTCCTCGTGGAATCCAGAATTGACATATAAAATGTTTTCCAATCTAATCTTTGATTTTTTTTTCTGAATGAAATATCATTTGTGTTTACCGCATGCGCTTTCTAAAATGCACATCATGTACAAAATATATTAATAGTGGAAACATAATTTACCTCTTATAATGATTAATTTATATCACCTGATATTAGTTGTCTTTTTTCAAAGACAAATTCTTGATTGTTTGTCTTTATGGAAAAAAATGCCACAATAATCCAAACTACATTTGTTTTCAGAAAATTAGTTTTCTTCTAGAGAGAAAAAAAATTTTTCTTCAAAATGAATGATGATAAATCTCTTTTTATACTTGAGATTTAATGTGAATTATTTTCTTCCCCACCACCAACTATCTCAGAATGCCAGCCTGAATCACTCACTATTGCTTAGCAAGAATATATAAGCAACATATTCTGGGAAGTTATAGAGTTAAATAAAGGTCTTGGTTTTGTAAGGCATAATGCAATTAATTATCTCAGAAAGAAACATGCCAGGATAAATTCATGACAGTGGGGAACTCTACACGAGTCCCTAAACCTCCTGGCATTGAACTAATTAGCTCTATAGCAAGCCATACGTGAGCCAGATGAGTGGCCAGATGACAGAGGCAGTGAATGAGAACTTTTGTGACACTTTCTCCTAAGTTTAGGAATGTCCTAATTGTCCGCTAGAGGCCTTATCCTGCTTGGATCAAGGCTTCTGTTCTGACCTGTTGCTGTGGATTTGTAGCACATATTCTTATAGCAAACATGAATGGTTATGAAGTAATGGAAACACAGGAAGGCTTTTGAATCATTAACACAGTTGAAGTTTGCTATTAGTAAAATAATCATATATTTGAACAGCCAGTCAGGATTGGGAACCAAGTGTGAGGCAGATGAGAAAATGGCTCTTCCTTTTTCTTGTCACTAAAATGAGTCTTATGGGCATTTGGCTTTCTAAACTCTTCTCCTATAGCTACCATTTAATGGTTGTCTTCTATGTACCAGGCACCAGGCTAGGTGACAGTCTTATGTTGTTTCTCATTCTCATCTACAAACATGTAAGATAAGTGTATCCCATTTTGCAGGAGAGGAAAGCAATCTCCAGTCAAGAGAACTTGCCCAGTGTCTCACAGAATTTGTGGATATAGACACAATTATATTTAAGTTAATTGCATTGGCCATTTGCATGATGCCACTGAATTTAGGTGTGCTTATTCATAAAGCAGTTTTTATTGTTGACATGCAATCAGGGAAAACCTAGAAAGTTTCGTTTTGCATTTTGACATCGTGAATAATTTTTCCTTGAAAAGCAAACCCTCCAGGTCTTCAGAAAATGAAACTGCTCTAGGTACAACAAAGTACTTATGGCTATTATTGCACTCCAGCTCTACAAGTCACTTTTAGTTTCTGGAATGCACCATGTTTGTTTTGTTTTCTTTTTGTCTTCTTTTAATTTTCCCCCCCTTTGGCTCTCTATGGGGATTGTTTCCTAACCATGCGTCATTCATCTGTCTCATCTCAACTCATCCTTCAGTTTTTCAGTTCAGACTCCAGTTCCTTAAGCAGCCGGGGTCACGTGCCCCGGCTGTGTGCTCCCATGACAGACTGCATTTGCCTGCTTGCACGTTTGCACCCCCTACTTCTCTGTAGGCCCCCTGAGTGTCTATTTTCTTCAGCTTTGTATCCCCAGAACCAGCACAATGCAGAGTAGGTACATATGTCTATTTACTGTATATAAATTAAATTATGAGTCAATATCAGACTTGCCAAAGTAAGATGAGAACTGCACTGCTTTATTAAGGGCTAAAAGCAAGGGAAGGAACAGAAGAGAGGACTATTTCAGAATGATGACTACTAGAACTTACTTACGGCGATAAGAGAGAGAGTTGTAATTTAGTCACTAAGGGCATGGAGTCAGGCTGTCTTGGATATGAATACTGCTGTTTGACCTTGGGCATGTGACTTAGCTTCTCTGAACCACAGTGTCCGAATGTTTAAGAAGGGCTTGTGAACTAGTTTGATGTGCGCCTTCTATGTAATAAACCCTATATGTGGCATTATTATTAAGAAGAGGGTGAGAAAAGTATTATTCTCTTGAATAAACTTACTTGAGCTGGATGCTAAGTCTTTATGTGTTTTCTTGTTATTAGGCAAGTGGAGGACGCTTTATGTTTTCACATTTGTTTTCCTTTTTGTCATTACTATTTCCTTCATGAGAATGCTGGTATACGTATACTTTCATGGCTTCCTTTAACTGAGCAGAATATGCAACATTAAAGAGATTTTAGCAAATAATTAAAAGACAATTTTTAAAAATCATACCATCCTAGCAAAACCCATTTCTTTTTTTGCATATTACTTGCGACAAGCACAGATCCTTTAATAGTTACGATTATAGTTTTAAAGTGTGTGTATATATGTCTATATATAATATTTTTCTCTTTTTGCTTAATATCCCATAATAAGTATTATCCGTATGTACTTCCAGAATCAAAGACTCCTTGGGAAAATGGCTTTGTTACATCGGTTGTCTCTTAAGCCTTTCTCATTGGTTACCATTACACAGTCTAAATGCAATATTCCAACATTATTGTGTACTGTTTTATTACTTCATCACATTTCTTGTGGCATAGATTCCTAGCCTTTTAATTATGGCAAAATATTCAAAAGGTTAATGAAACAACCCCCATAGGAGCTTCTGGTACAATATAGTAGCAGAGGCTTATTGTCCCTGGCTTAAAACTGATTCCGTGAAAGAACAGCGTGCACCTCTAGAAAGGCTAGCAATTCTGCCATCAGATAAATGATTGCAGCCTTCAGTGGGCTGGCTCCCTTTATTTAAGCTACTGGTTGTAGAGCTGGGAAACAGAAGCCTGCATGGAGAATGAGGGCCTAGACTTTTTTTTTTCCTTTTTTTTTTTTTTCTTTTTTTACTGAAATGTCAAGCTATGTGACTATGCCTGGCAGAAGACGACCCCCTGCGAGATGTGATAAGCCCCAGGCCTGCTCCACACACTACACTGAAAATGCCGTGGGAGGGCTTCCCAGGCTGATGGAACTAATGACAGTAATAGCTCTGGGTAATTTGTCTTTTTCCTTACTGTGCACATTCTCTACATGTGGTGCACTTTACACCTACCACCAGGCTCACATCTGGAATGCTACGACCCTCTCAGTCTTGATTCAGATAGGTTGAATTCTCCTGTAAAGTAAATCTGACCTCTAATTTTCTTAATAATTCAAGATTATGCTAATGTTACTCAGCAACCAGTGTAGAATGGTACAGGAGAACTGAAGAAAGCTTAAGCCCTTGTATTGGAATCATGACCAAGCGTTCCTTACATATTTGGTTGTAATTTTTCTTCCATATCATTCTAATGGAGAAAATATAAATTTTGAAAAATGTGTAATTTAAATTATTTATGTGTGTTTCTGGTTATAGGACATCCTCTGCTTAAGAAGAAATTTTCTGTTTCTTTTCTTTGGTAAACAGATTTTCCTACTAAGGATTTACAAGAATACTAATGATAGGTTTGGGTTTTTAGTTCTAACTGTAAAAAATACTTAGATAGTTAAAGAGACTGACAAAATAATTTCAGGGATAGATAAAACAGACTTCACAGCAGCTTAATCTCATAAATGCAGAGTGCTTTCAGGAAGATTTTAACAATAAAAATTCTTTTTTAGTGCTAGTTTCATAGCAAGATTATACTTTTAATGTTGTATTTATGTCATATTTTCTGTAATTATGTAAAAAATAGCTGTATTATTAAAAGTGTAAACATATGAACATATCTTTTAGAAAAACATAAATGATCTTAAGTTTTAAGGAATGTTTGTACTACATTAAAAGGGTAGGTTCTTCAATCCTAGCTCTCTGTGAATAAAGGGAGAATAAAAGTATCTCCATAAATTAGTATGTGAAAGATTCCCCCAGAGAGAAAGAGATTTTTCAGCCATTGTGGAGATATGAGAACCACACTATTTGCCAGAAAAAATATGTATGCTCATTAGTATGGGTATTTGAATCACTCTGTCAAAATATTTGTAAAGTTACTTCTAAGTTATAAATAGACACTTAATTTTATTATTTTTTCTTCAGTTTAGGTCCATGAAGGTGCTAGAGAAACATTTTGTTTCCAGGACTAAAGATTGTACACAGAAACACACAAGTTGCAAATTGTTTATACTGATTAGTAATTTAAGTTTCTCATAAACAATGTAGAGATTGTAAACATTTTTCTATAAATATTATCTGTGGCTATAATTGGTCAACAAAAAGATAATTCATCAGCCATGTTCAGTCTCCCTCTTGGTACATCTGACTATTGACTTGGTTACTCATACTTCAAACCAGTTTGAAGGCAGAAGAGTTTGCATCTCTAAATGTTGGGTCACCTCAGAATTTTATCATGGACTCTGACCACTCCATAAAATTCCTTCTGTACCTTTTGGATGGATGGTACAGGTGGATTCTAGAAAGTAATTTTTTTTTTTAACTTGGACATCCTAAGAGGTAGACACTTACCTATTGGTTTAGGATAAAACCAATCATATTTGAAAGGGAGAGACAAGAATGGCATACTGAGTGTTCCAGTGCCCTTCCTGGACCATTCCTTTCTACCAGGTCTGAGCCTTTAGGAAGGACTGCTCTAGGAAAAAGTAATGATCATCGTTATTTCTGGGTGAAGCAAAAGAGGCTGCAGGAGGACTGCTGGAGAGGCTAATTGTGACAGGTGTAGTGTGTGGACCTCTCCTGGGCTGCGTCCCTTTGGGCAAGATTTGTGTACGGAGCTTAGTCTTCTGCCTGTATGACAGATCCTGTGAGGTGAGGTTGCTGAGAGCAACTTAGCTCATGGGTTTGGTTTTAGACAAAGGTCTGCAGCATTTTGAATATTACACTCTCTTATATATAATGCATTAAGATATTTGATGAGAAAACTCCCCAAACAACAACAACAAATTAGATGGTGTCTATGTGATTTCAGCAGAATCTGTGAAGGGTGAAAAATCAGTCACTTCATTTCACTGAATTAGTTGATGACCCAGTAACGAGAAATCTACAAGGACATCCTGCTTATGACAAGACCAAGGTTGACCACACGGGCTGTTTTTACCAATACCTTCCATTTATTAAGCCAGGGTCCTCATATGCATCATCATCTTACACAGTCCTCATGACAGCTCCAAATGGTCCGTGTTATTATTGAGAAGGAAGCTTAAGATGAAGGAGGTTCAGTATAGGGATGGTAGTAAGATGTGAACCTAGATCCGTCTGACAGTGAAGCCTTCCTCTCGTTTTGTCTCTCATCCTTAATCCACCCTCCTTCCTCTTCCTTGCCCCCTTCCCCAGCCGTTTGTTGTTTTACTTTGAATAGATAGCTGAGTGCCAAGAAAGCAAAGTCTGTGGAAAGAAAGAATCAGGCATATAGGGGCTTGAATCCCATTTCTGCCAGTTGAGTGACCTTGGGCAGTTACCCAACCTCTCCAGGTCTCACTGTTCTCCTTGCTGGACCACAGATAATCCCAACTCATGGACAATTGAGTGAGAGAATCAGATAAACTGCTGAGCACAGCAGACACTCAATGAGTGCCAAGCACTTGTTTATAGTGATAAACCTCCCAGTCAAAGTTCGAAAGGTTTTTTTCCTTTCCTTCAGGAATCTGAAGTAGATGTCTTTATAAAAACATATCCCTTTTCTTTAGAAGCCTTATAAAATTGAAGCGCATTTATACATAAAGGCATATTTATTTACATTTTTATAGAACATGGCCTCTTAGGATATTCAACACTTTTTGGACACAGTTATTATATGTAAAATAGTACTTTGGAATATTTTTCTTCAAACCAATTTCTTTAGTTTGTAAAAATGGTAAGCATGGCATTTTGATTTCGAAAGTAGTTAAGCTTTTATAGCTGATTTAGCTGATCCTTGAGAAATGCTGATAGTCATTTATCTTGAGCTGCCTTCCTCCCAGTACCTAATCTTTCCTTGTGAGGTGCTTCTTTGCATATTGAAGGTGGAATGGGGATGTTAACTAGTCCTTAAGAGAAGAAAGCTTGCTGGGTAAGTATTCTGGACGCCATCAGCTGTTATGTTTTCATTGCTTCATTGATTTAGCATACGTTTATTGAACTCTTAACCAATATCTTAATTCTGCGAGATGACGAAGATGTATAAAAAAGGCCCTTTGACCTAAAGCAGCTTATTGTTGAGTGAAGGAGCTGACGCGTATATATAAACAGATATAAACCTGTGCAAGGGGGAAAACTGAGTTCACAGGAGGAAGGAGTACTTTCAGCTGAAGGGATTAGGCTTCATGGATGGGCAATTTTTGAAATTGGTTATAGAATGGGTAGGATCTGGATGAAAAGAAAGGGAAGACACTTCAGGTGGAAGAAGGAAGGAATAAAATGATCAGAGGCACGAGAGTGATAGAGTGAGGGCTGTGTGCTGGGAACAGTGAGATGTCCTGCTCTGATGAGTACAGAGGCGGTTTCACCTTGAGCTACAGCAGAATCACCTGCAGAGCTTATTAAATGTACATCTTCCCGGCCACCCCCTTCCAAACCTCCCAAAAATCTGTTTTAGTCCCTCTGAAATGAGGCCCAGGAAACAGCATGTTTAACATGGATCCCTGTTAATTCCAATAGAACCACTGAGAAACACAGACAAGGCTGAGTAGCTGGAAGTAATGGAATGGCTGGAGAGTAGACAAGTGATTCTTAGCGTGGGCTGTGCACCTGTTAGGATCACATGGAGAGGTTGGTCTTCCTTCCTTTATTACTCCTCCTCCCCCCTCTCCCTACCCCCCTTCTCCTCCCTTTCCTCCTCCTTTTTCTTCTTTTCTCTCTCTGTCTCTCTTTCTTTCATACATGAGCTCACCCCAGGTCTCTGAAGGTAGGGCCTTTGTATGAATGTATATATTTTCTGCTTTTTATTGTGGAAAATTTTAAATATATATAAAAGTAGGCAGAACAGTATAGTGAATACCCATGCACCCATCACCCAACTTCAACGATTGTAAACTCGTGGCCAGTCTTGTTTCATTTGCACTCCTACCACCCTCCCCACCTTCTATATTATTTTGAAGCAAATCTTGGACATTATAAAATTTCATCCGTAACATTTCAGTATGTATCTCTAAGTCAGGATGTAGAAGTGCCACAATACCATTATAAGACTTAAAAAACAATAATTTTTTAACATCATGAAATAGCCAGTTGTGTTCTGATTTTTTACTATTTCATAAATGTGAGTGTGTATGTGTATGATTTTTTACTAAGGTTTTGTCAAGGCCTACACATTAAGGTTGGTTGATAAGTCTTTTTAAATCTATGTATTCCCTCTCCATTTCTGTCTCTCTTTCTTTTTGTTTAAGAAACTAGATTGTCCTACAGTTTCCCTCACTCTGCATTTTGCTGATTGCATTCCTATGGTATCATTTAACATATTTTAGTCATCTATAGATAGTTGGATCTAGAGGTTGATAAGATTTAGCTTCCAGTTTCTTTTTTTTAAGACCATTTTCTAGGTCTTGATGTGGTCTTCCATTAGGAGCACATAATATCTGTTTGTCTCTCTTATTGATATATTAGCAACCACTAATGAGCAATGTCTACAGCCATTAATTTCATAGAAATTGCAAAATGGTGATATTCTATCTTCTCTTCATTTACTTGCTGGAATAATTCTGTAAAGAGACATTTCCTCTCATCTACTAGTTTCTTAAAAATTGGTCCAGTTTAGATAGAAAAGGCAGGATATGTGATTCTTTCCCTTATTTACCAGTTTTCGAAATAATGCATTTGTTCATTAGCATTGTGCAATGGGATCCAATTATTTAGTTAATATGTTTATTTAGTATTATTATGAATTTAAACATGTTTGGGATAGTCCAATGCATTGAAATGTTACCGTTATTGATTCTCAGATTGTTCTTTCTTTGCCTGGTGGCAGCTTCTTCAATTTGGTTCCTGAGATCTTTTGACATGACCCTAATAGTATTTGAAACATTATTTACTTTCTGGTATGACAAGATGTTCCAGGATCATTGTGTACATTTCCTGCCCCAAACCTGCCATCAGTTATTTCTCCAAAGAGCTTTGATATCTTTTAGTGGGAAACCATGTTTTAAGTTTACAATCTGGATGCTAGTAGTTCTCATTGCTATTAGGCAATGTTTATGAACCTTTTCAATGGAAAGAGCTAGGGGAGAGTTTATTTTGTAAGATACCATCACATCACAAATTCACACTGATACTTTCAGTTCAAATATAGGGTTCTATTTTATGTCTGTATCTTCTTTTCCCCTGGTTCCCCCAAAATCTCGCTTCTCAATGACACCAGGAATGTTAGAATGAGAATATTTTATAATGGACCATTTGCTTTGTCCTACAGTGCACACACAAAAGTTTCAGATTAACAATACTAACACTTTTTCTAATAATATTATTACTGAAATTTTGTTCTTTTAATCTTTTTGTTCTTAGTGTATACGCCACTAGGGATGTACAGTCAGTTTGCTCTGTTTTAAAGTTGCTTTGAATAGTTCATCTATTTGATTGCACCAGCAATTGGTTATATATTAAGGCTCATTTGTTTTATTTTATTTTCATTTTTAGAGATTAATTTATAAATTTAATTTTGTTTTATAGGATAGCTACATAGTTCCAAAGTTAACTTTACAAGGCACATTACTGTCAAAGTAATTTAGCCTGTCCCGTCAGCCTGTCTGCTTCTTCTCCCTATGGGTAACCATCTAAACAATGTATGGTTTGTCATCCTATTGTTTATGTTCAGTACATACTTGTAAAGCTCCCCCAGTGATCTTTGTGGAGAGCCTCAGACTGGAGAGCCTTTACTGTAGAAAATGATGAGCTGAAATGTTAGCCTTGTGGAGCAGAGAGTGTGTACAACATTTTTAAAGCTGTATTTTATACATCTAGATTAGTGGCTGGGACCTACCAGGTGATCGGTAAATATGTGTTGAAACAGTGAATGAATACATGTTACAAGTTTGTGATCAGAAGAGTGAGAGGATCAAAGTTGTATTTGTTTGAAAAGTTAATCTGACAGTAGTGGTTAGGGTAGTTTGGAAGGAAAAACTGAAAGCTGGGTCATCAGTTTGGAGACTTATTTGGTTAATTGGATGATAATTTTGAAGGAAAAAACAAAAAGCTCGAGAGTGTGTGTGTGTGTGTGTGTGTGTGTGTGAATTCTGTGGATTGGCAGGGTGCTCTATCTGGGCTGGGTCCACTGGTCTCTGTTGGGCCTACTCACGTGTCCATGGTCAGCTAGCAGTTTGGCTGGCCTCACTTAACATCACTGGCAGTTGGCAGGCTTTTGCTTGGAGGCTGTCTGATTGTTGTCCGTGTCATCTCATTCCTCCTTGAGGTCTTCGTGGTTCATCCTCCAGCAGGCTAGCTTGAGTTCTTGTCCATTCACAGTGGTCTCAGGATGCCAAGTGCAGCAAAAGGCAAGCCCCAAGGTGCAAGTATGTTTCAAGGCTTTGCTTGTGTCATATTTGCTAAGGTCCCATTGGCCAAAGGAAACCAACCAAAGTGACAACCCTGATTCAAGAGTACAGAGTTTAGCTCTTGATGGAAGAGAAGAATTTATGACTATTTTGAATTTCCCACAGCGTGGGATGTGTGTGAAACAGATATGTCAATTGAGTCATCTACTTCTTATAGCTTTTAGTTCCAGTCCCTTACGTGTTTGTTAATTTCTTCTTCTGTGTCATTTCTCATGGTCTGAAATGTTTCTTATCCACATAGTCCATTTTGAGTTCTATATCCTCCACAAAAATTTCCCTTACCAATATTTTGCTTATGAAATTTCTTTAGTATTTCTGGCTTTTACTTTGGAGATTGCCTTTTTTCTTTTTGGGTGAGGAAGATTAGCCCTGAGTTAACATCTGTTGCCAATCCTCCTCTTTTTGCTAAGGAAGATTGGCCCTGGACTAACATCCGTGCCCAACTTCCTCTACTTTACATGTGAGACACCTGCCACAGCATGGCTCGATAAGCAGTGTGTAGGTCTGTGCCTGTGGTCCAGACCCACAAACCCTGGGCCTCCGAAGCAGAGCGTGTGAACTTAACCACTATACCACCAGGCTGGCCCCTTGGTGATTGCCTTTTAATTATACACTATTTTATGTTTTGGCACTGTTCTCTAAATTCTTTGTGTATGCCTCTCCTGAGTTCTCAACTAATTTGTCTTATTTTTCTATTGCAACATGAAATAAATTTAGAATAGTGCTAGAATCTAAGTACTCTATAAATAACTATTATTTGAATTTTTGATTGACTAAGAGAACCCTTCTGAAATTGGATATTGCCAAAACCTTCTTTACTTTGCTTTCCAATGGAGCTGTCCAATCATGATTTACCATGTCTAAATATAATGGTTAAAGAAATCTGGTTAGATTCAGTAGACTACCTGTTCTTAAATATTTTGGCAATTGGATGGAATTGGTTAAAAAGAAAACATTTGTAATTGTGTTTTTCCAATGATTTTACATGTGCAACAATACCACTTACAAGTAAGACACATACAGTACACTTGCTAAGGCATGTGTATAGCTGAGGAGGGGTCTTGCAGTGGTCCAGAGTATTAAAACAAAACAAAACAAAACAAAACAAGCAACAGAGATTGTGATGATCCAAAGTGTGTCATTGGGAGACTTCCTTCAGTTTCTTTTAGGACCAGGTCATATGGGGGAAATCTCAAGGAGAGCTGGTGGTATTTGTGGGAGACAGAAAAATAAAGATGAAGGCTAAGAAAAAAGGTGGAAGAGAGGAGAGAATAGAAGTGCAATGCTAGGGGATTGGTATCAACTTACGTCTTCTGGCTCTGATTTAGCTTCCTAGAGCCTGGGGAAGAGTATCTAGGAATTCTCAGAGGAGGAAGGACTAAAGAAGCCCTTCCCTTCTCATCCTTACTGAAAATTTCAGAGAAGAGTGAAGGCCAAGGGAGATGCTGCTGAGAGAGAGTGATGGGGCTGGAATCATTCTAGGTCCTGGAAGAGAGAAAGAAGGGGAGGTAAAATGGAATTTGTGCAAAAGCCTTTCTTTTAAGCCGGTAATGATCTTTGTACCATGGTTGAAGAGATCTCTGCCCCACTATTAGTGAGCTAAATTCAAGTGAAAACTGCCTATGAGGTCTGGCTCTAATAGGTTATTTGTGAAATGCTCAACCATTTAGGGGGTAGGGTGGTGGGGGTATCATAAATTGTGAGATTCTTCTGAGTAATGAGAGAGAGAGAGAAATTTTGTTTTGTTTATCTGGAGACTGTCAACCTAGACTAAAGTGAACCTCGAAAGTGTACACTGATCTGTAAAGGAAAGGACTACAAAAGAGTTAACATGTATATATGGAAAGAAATGAGGTTTAGCAAAATGCATAGCAATTTGTCAATGAGAGCTATATTAGTGAGCAGAAGTCTAATGGATGCTATCATTGTCAATAATTGTTGGAGACTGCTTGTCAACAGATGGGATTGTTTGTTACAGACGTTGACAAACTATAATCTAAGGGTCTTGAACTTGTTGCATATGTTTTATTTATGTAAATATACATATGTACGTGTACATTTTTAATGAGACTAATATTTTCATGCGTTATAAAGTTTCAGGATTTGTCTAATAAGGCCTGAAATCTTTTTACTAAATGGTGGAACTTATCATGACATTTATATACTCTAACATCCAATTATCTTGGTTTTAATGAAAATATTTTCCTTAAATATTTTGAAAGTAAATCATCTTCACTGAATCAAAACTGACATTTTAATTTGAACTCTCCACTCTGAAAAGAGTTTGCAGGCAAAATTTGTCATTAAAAAAACTCAATGAAATGAAAAATAATGGTATGCTGGCTTGCTCCTACAAGCATCTGGAATAGAAATGCTAAAGATACTATATTTTAATGCTCAGTTGGCTTCTTTTACTGCCACGCAGGAATTAAGTGGGTGGCAGCTCTCGGCGCAGTGGAAAGGGCCGTGGCCTTAAACTCAGAAGAATTGTGTTTAAGACAGAGCTGTGTCACTTATCAGTGGGATGACTTGGTTCAAGTAACTTAGTTTCTTCATCCTTAAGATTGGGATAATAGATGTGTCACGCAGGCTTAAGACAATATTGTATGGAAAAGTGTTACAGACAAAATATTATGTAATTGCATGATTATTGAAGCTATACCAATTAAACAATAAATGGTATTGTTTATATTCAGATTCTGTAAAACTCAATATACATTTGCTTCAATTATCGTATTGCAAAAGCACTACATGGTGAAGACAAAAAACCCCAGAAATTAGAATAAGCAAAAAGAAGGAACTGAGAATCACCCATAATCATTCCAAGTAATTATTATCACGTTTATGTCATTTCCATCTGAATTTTCACTTATGCATAGAATTTTTAAAAGTATATCCTATTATTGCAGTGTACAATATACAATATGTAGTTTGTTCCTTTTCCCTTGACATTATATTATTATCATGTTTTTAATGACAATATATGTACTTGGTAGGATTGCATAAGTTAACATATACTCCTTTATGTGAATGAGCCATATTTATAATTTACTTAACCATTTCCCTATTTGTTCCCTGAACAAAAACTTTAGGATATTTCCAGTCTCTCAAAGAGATGAATATTCTTTTTTGTTAATCCTTGTATACATTCACTAGTATTCCTAGATGAAAGAGTAAACAGCATTTTGAGCCTTTTGATATAAATTGCCAACTTGCCTTCCAGGCAGACTGCAGGTTTCTACTCTCCCCTGTAATGTGTAAAGGTGCTTGTTTCCCCACATTCTAGTCAACATTGGGCATTACAATAATTTTTAAAAATCTTTGTCAAGGTCATAGGTTAAAATATTATCTCACTGTTTTTAATTAACATTTAAAAATATATGTATAGTCTAGTTGCAGTTCTTTTAAATTGCTTGTTCATGGCTTTGTTCCAACTTTTTCTTATTCATTTTGAGATCTCTAAGTCTATTAATCCTGTCAAATGTGTTGTGAATATGTTTCCTACTTTTTCATTTGCCTTTAAATTGTGTTTATGATGCTTTCTAAAAATGATATATGCATTTATAATTCATAGGTAGTAATGCTTTATTATATCCGGCATTGTTGAAGAATAAGGAGTTCTACCTAAATAAAGTTTCCAAGTAATTGAGGCCTTTTTTAAATGCAAAACTTTAAAGAGAGTCAATTTTTAAAGGAAAAATAATTTAAGTAAAAAATTATTCTAAATTGTATTATCCATCTCTTCACTTCCTTATACAAAATGTGCTGAATATGGTTATGTGCCAGGCACTTCACACTTATTTTTTTTGGTCTTCAAAACAACCTTGCAAAATAGTTATGATCTCCTTTTATAGCTGGGGCCACTGAGATTACAGAGATAATAAACAATAGATAGCTTAAAAGGGGTAGACCTGTGATTTGAACCTGAGCCTAGATCCACTGCTTTTGATACTCTACTCAACACACTTCTATGTTAATATTCTGAGACCCACAAGTCTATATAAATGTACAGGGCTATATTTGCATGATGTCTGCTTTGTGGGTTCATGGTTATTTCTTTTAAAATAGTTTTTATATGTGCTTCCTCAATTTCAGCAAGGTAACTCTGAATGTCCTGCTCTCAGCTTACTTGCTTCTGACATTGACAACAATAACAAATACGTACTTACAGATGAGCCACTGTGTGCCAGCCACTGTAATGGTTGCTTGGAGATTTTCCCTACCAGCGTTTTAATTTGCTGCTCTTAATCTGTTGTAGGGTGGAAAATAGATAACCAGGTTTGTAAAAACAAAAAATGAGTCAAAGATTTTTTTGAACTAAGTCTGAGAGGCTTTCCTATAACTAAAGCTCCTGAGTGTGTTTCGCCTCAACCTGCCTCTCAATTTTATTGATGTTTGCGTCACGATCTGCGGTAAACACTTTAATAAAGCTATCTCATTTAGTCCTTAATACAATGCTGCAGATTAAAGTTATTATCCATGTTCATTTTACAGCTGAGGGAACTGAAGTTCAAAGAAAATAAATAACTTGCCTCAAATTGTATTCCATAGAGTTTGTGGATTCTGTTTGGAACTCTTTTATTTGCTGATCTTAGGCTGAGTTGCAGCTTAAGTAGTCTTAAAATAACTGCAGAGTTACTGTATCACAGCATTCAGTGGTAGAGGTGTAACCACGGGATGTAAAAAGTAGAATGTGGTCAAAATTTTTGTTTGTGTGGTTTAAGCTATAAAGAAAATCTATGCATTTTTAAATAAGATTGAATTTATTGCCACAACATGACGTCCAGATTGAGAGTATTCTTTCCTTGCTAAAAGACAAACATCTAGTCCTCCGCTAAAGACACTTGCAGTGTACTACAAAATAAAATTCCTATTGTGGTGAGAATGTTCATATAGAATAAATTATACATGATTATAAATAGCACAATATTTGATAGTGATGATTCAATTCAATGTGTACACTTCAATGTGTATTTGTTGAATGCTTACCATTACGTACAGCCCTATGCTGTATGATAGAATCGGAGGATGGGAATGTAATTGGGGAAAAATACCAAAATATCGGGTAACTATACATTGCAGAATAATGTTAGCATGCACATCTGTATTTACAAAGTGCTACCATATCAGATTTATTCCTAAGTGGGTTCCAAACTGAAAGAATCAAGTGGAAGTCAAAGTAAGACTTACCTTGGATTGCAAATAAAGGTGAGATTTTGATAGAGAATGAGAGATAAATCTTTCATCTAAGGGGGGAATAATATTGTCTTGGTTGTTGGCTTTTGGTGGCAAGTAACGAAACTGACTCTTGATAACCAGAATTAAAAAGAGATATTGGATAGCTGCCAGAACAGAACGCAGAGTTAAAAAATCAGTTATTTTGAAGAAAAGGAGCCAGGGCAGCTTTGTGGGTCCAGGAAGCAGGAATTACCATCATCCATGGAATAATTCAACTCCAACTGTTTTCAGTCTTTGTTTCCTTCTGCCGAAGAAAATTATCTGGATATGTTAAAATCATTGTGAGGTGACTAGAGCTTATTTGTATGTTCCCCAGTTGGGAGCACGATTTATAAATTTTAGTTTAGTGTTTTTTTTTAAATCATAGTTAATACCTGTGACCAGATAATCATCTAAAATGACTTAGAGTGAAAGATCTAAACTGTAATATAGTTAGTTTATTCTAAAACTTGATTGTTCTTGCTGACTTTCTGCTCTGATCACCCTGGCTGTATATTCAGCCGAGTCTGAGGCCATGTGCACCCCTCTCTGCCACACTGGTTTTGACCGCTCACCAGGGGGCTCTGGGGTCTGTCAGACCTTGATTGCCAAGCTAATTCCATCGTTTTCTTAGTTAGTTGGTAACTGTTGGTAACTCCACCAATTTGCCAGACATAGCCAAATATGTCTGACTCCCAGTTTGGGTTTAAGTTGATAGTTCACTTGCTGTTAGTGCTGTGGAGTCAATTCTGCCTCCTACTGGCCCTGTGTACAGCAGAGCAGAACCCTGCCTGGTCTTTTTGCACCATCCTCTCACCTTCCTGCGTTCTATCAGACAATGCTCTGCTGCTATTCATAGAGTTTTCATGGCCAATTTTTTCGAAAGTGAGTGGCCAGATCCTTCTTCCTAGTATGTCTTTGGAAGCTCTGCTGAAGCCTGTCCACCATGGTTGACCCTGCTGGTATTTGAAATACTGATGGCACAGCTTTCAGCATCACAGCAACACGTAGCCGCCACAGTATGACAACCAACAGACAGGTAGTGTCTGACCTGACCGGGAGAGGAATCTGAGCCATGAATCTTAACCACTTGGCCACCAAGGCTGGCTGATACTTCACTACAGACGTAATATTGTTTGCAATTCTCACCCCTCCTCTCCTTCCAAACCAAACCAAACCAAAAAGTCCCACACATTACTCACAAAGATTTTTTTTTACAGCTTTCTTTTTGTAATGCGTGTTCTGATCAGTTAAGAGGGGAAACGGTATAGCAGTATAGCTAAGAGTGTGGAATATGGAGCCAGCCTGCCTGGTTCAATCCTAGGTCCGTCCCAAACTGTTTGACCTTGAGAAAGTCACTTACCCTCTTCATGTCTTAATTTTATCATTTATAAAACAGGGATCACAATAGTACCTAACATTTAGGATTGCTGTGAAGATTAAAAGTGTTCATACATGTGAAAGTCTTATGTCTGTATATAGCTCATAGTTCTATATATGGATTAACTGTCCTTATTAGTGAAAAATGTACATGGGTCACACTTTATGTCAGAGAATCTTTTAGACTCATTCAAAATAATTAGGATCATATTTCTGAGATGAGTTAATTGATCTTTTTAAAAAACTGAAAATATATCAAAAATTTTAAATCAAGATTCTTAAATAGAATACCTAAAAAGTACTATTTATTTAATTTATTTTTTATTTTATTTTTGTTTGTCAAAGTTACTAATTTCCCTTTATTAAAATATAATATTGGTTCTAAATATTTCAAAAATGTTCTTCTGAACATTAAGGGATTTCTACCTCCAGATCATTAGATGGTCAAAACCACTCGTAAAACTAGTAAATATGGTGTATATTTCTTCTATAATAGTATTGTAGAATCCGTACGTATTTTTGAATAGTAGTTCCATGAAGTCATGGCAGTGACAGGAAAAATGGGTTAATAAGATGGTAAAAAGAGGCCTAACCTCCTCTTTTCAGCAAGCCAGACCAGCCATTCCATGTTACATTTAGATGCTCTACATCTATTTTACCCAAATAAAGAGAAATATATTTTAAACATTAGCAGTGTACTATTGAATACAAGGTACTGAGTGGTCTACTTCACATGGTATAATTCCTTCCATCTTGATTTGAGATATGGTATTGTGATAGTTAATTTTATTTGTCAACTTAGCTGGGCCACATGTTGCCCAGTTATTTGGTCAAACATTATTTGGGGTGTTTCTGTGAGGGTGTTTTTGGATGAGATTAATGTTTAAATTAATGGACTTTGAGTAGAGCAGATTGCCCTCCATAATGTTGTTGGGCCTCATCTAATCAGTTGACAGCTTGAATAGAACAGAAAGACCAGACTCCCCCAAGCAAGAGAGAACTCTTCAGCAGACTGCGTTCAGACTTCCTCTGCAACATCAGCTGTTCCTGGTTCTACAGCAGACAGCCTTCAGACTTGACCTGGAACATTGGCTCTCCTGGATCTCCAGCCTCCTGGCCCGCCCTGCAAATTTTGGACTTGCCAGCCTCCATAATCATGTGAGCCACTTCCTTATAATCTTTTTATATGCATATGCACATACTATTGGTTCTGTTTTTCTGGAGAACCCTGATTAATGCAGGTATGGTATTATACTTTTGTGTAAAATCCTTCCATAGTGCCCCATCACCTACAGGACGTATAAAACTCTTTAGCTCACATACTCTACCCTTCATGATCCAGTCCCTTGGACTTATAAAGTGCTTGGAATTCTCAAAAGGGGCCATGCTTTTTCTTGCACATGCTGGCCCTCATTCTACCTCGAATGCCTTTATGCTTCTTGTTTGCCTGGAAAAGGCTTATCCTTTAGTTCTTAACTCAAATATCATCATCAGTTCAGGGAGCTTTCCCAGCTAACCAGTTAAAGCTAAATCCTTATGATTTGGAAGCACCTGTTCATCCTCTTACACCATTTATCTCATTGCTGTAGTTATTTGTTTATATGTCCATCCTCTCCATCAAACTCTGAACTTCATGAGATAAGTGATCTTATTAATCTTCACGTTCACAGTGTGTAGTAAAGCTTCTGGTAGTATTAACAACAAACCTGTACTGGTATAGTATCCTTCCAGTCAGAGACCTCAGTCATTCTGTGGTATGTGCTTCTAGCACACGGTAATTAGTCTACTTGGGAATATTAGTGGTTGTTGGAATCTGAATTTTTGTAGATGCTCATTGCCATTGAATTTCTAAATATACACCAATAGTTGTAAGTTGATATATCAAAAATTAGACAGCCTTTGTTTGTTTAAAATAATATAGAATGTGCAGTATCTTCAAAGATCATCTTTGAGGCTCTTAGGACTTGGAAATAGATTTTTAGTAGATTGTTGAAAACCTTAGATAAATAAGGAAGGATTTTCTTCCTATCACAAAAGATTTCTGCATTTTCCTAGAGCCTATTTAGTTGTAATACTTCCTTATATATTTTTTTTAGTTTAAATTTTACTTCCTTGCCAGAGTTACTGGCTGGTGAGAAATATAAAATTCCAGTTTATGTACCTCTGCGGTAGGAAGATCAATCTTAAATTACAATAAGAAAACTATGCTAATATTGACAAAAACTACATTAACATGCATATCTCAGAGCACTTATCAAATGAAGTTGACTTTATCTGAATAGCCTAGTGGAGGAGGAGAGTCAAAGGAAAGCAGTTACAGGGAGAATCTGGATAACTGTAATATGTTATGTTCTTTCCAGTTGAGTATTTTTTTTAATGTGATTCCTCCATGAGCAAATCTTCTGGAGGTTTCCAACCTCTTCTGTTGTGTCTTTTCTGCCATCCCACCACCAACTTATTGTTCAAATAAAACTATAGAACCATCATTCTTAATCTCCTCCTTAGCTTACACAAACTGTCGCTTGACTCTTTACCAATTCTTCAAATCAATTAAATACACAAAAAATTAAATTATATATACACACACACATATATATGTATGGATATCAGTATCACTTTACAAAGTCCCTAGAATTGGACACTAATTGCCTTAAAGTGGAGTGTAATCAAAGGGATAGCAAATTGTATTGATCAGCAATTTTTAAGTGTTAAAAGACTCATTACTCTTCATCCTGTTCTGCCATCTTAGGCTAAATTTAGTTTACTCCCAATATTACTTCTGTTAATGAAATTTCTAATAACACAGTATGTTGCTGAAGTACATTCTTCTCATGAATGAAGACTTAATGGGTCCTCTTGATGGAGCCTGATACCCAGCTCTGTATACCAGGTTTTCTGGAAAATAAAAATTCTTCCTTTGTTCCCACCCTAAATCCTTGAAGTCAGTGAGAACTTTGCACAACTCCTGAAAAAATTGCCCCCATGTTCCTGCAAACAAACTTCAATATAAAATTAATGAGCAAATACTTTCTGTTTACAATGACTGCTAGTGGGCTAGTCTGGACTGGTGTGTCCAGAGCTCTATTAGGAACCGTCCCATTCAGGGTAAGGGTAAGACCCAGCTTTAAGCTCTGCTGACTTTTTTCCTTCCTACTTTGGTGTATAGATTTTCATCATTTTTAATAATTACATAGTATTCCACACTATGTGGAATTAGTCATTTATTTATTTGAATTATTGTTGGGACATCTTTTTACTTAAGTTTCTGCAAACTACTCTTATTATTTCCTTGGACTCTATTCCAGACATGTAGTTGCTGAATCAAAGTATATATGTAATTGTAAACTCCTTGATTGATATTGTCAAATTGCTTTCTAGACATGTACCAATTTATCGTTGTGCTAGTCATGTGTGGTCAGCCAGTACCTTGAATCTTCACCAAAAGCTGGCATTATGTTTAACAGATTCACTCTTAACACTTCATAGAGGACCCTATTAATGCATTTGTTAATATGATAAGTTGTCTCTGGGTTCAGTGATGCAGCCTTTAAAATTCTTTTACCATATGTTTTTTCCACTGCATGCTTATTATTAAAAATTCAGATTTTAGGAATAACAATTTCTTTTCTTCACTAAATTGTGAAACTAAGGGGATTGCAGAGTAGTTTCTCTTCTGCGCAATCGTTAATTGAATTATATATTAGAAAATCTTTCATATTGTTAATAACTGCAGCACACTAAGAAAGTTTTACTTTATTTTGTTTTTAAGGTTCTGTGAAAGACCTTGCAACAATTTAGTGAAGATTATGTCACAAAATCTTTCCTTATTTGGATTATGAATTTAAGTGTCTTTAACCTATGACAAGAAAAAAATGCATAAATTTACAGTAGGCTTTATATGAAAACAAATTGAAAATCTACTGATTTTTTTAAAAAAGCAATGTGCCGTAATTTTTCAGAATGGAGAAAGACAGCAGGACTACACAAAGAACACTGACTTGTGGAAATTCTCTTTTTTTCAATGCTAGTTTTGGCTTTTCTGTTTGTGATGTATGTCTCACATTTACATTACAGAATAATCGTGTTGAGTTTAATAGCTGGTCATTGTGTGGTGTACATCTGTTTGGTTGAAACAGAAACAGTATTAAAACCAGTGGAATGGTGTTTTATTTAAGAATTCCAAGTTAGAACAGTACTGTGTTCAGATTTTTTCTTAATTTCACCTTACTTTTAGAAAGTACATTCCTTGACATCAGCCTATTGAAAGTCATTATAATATTTGTATATTAATTTCTGCTAATTTTAGGGGTATATCATTTTACTGAAATAAAAGCGATGCTTCTGAGGAACATCAATACATAAGTTGTAGCCTTCAAGAATGATCCTCTGTTGTATTGAAGTCAGAGTTCCTTATTAAAAGTGTAATAGAAAAGGAATAAGTTCTGAGGGGGTTTCCTTCTCTCCTGCTAGACCCACAATTCCCATGGATGTAATTAGAAATTTCACCTAGAACAAATGTAGAATAAACATCTTGAGCCAAACTGTATGTAAGAGAGACAAGGGGAAGTTTGGACAATTACACAGGCAATGCAGATACCATTTCTACTTGGCACGTGACTGAATTCTATAGAGGATTCAATAAGGCGTATGTGTGTTTTAACATTTTCTTTCTTTTTGCAACATCTTATATGGTTATGTAGACTTCCTCTTATTATTGTATCATTATTGTTACTATATATTTTTATAATTATTATAATGACATAATGACAGGTGCTGTAAAATATACTCTATTCTCAATGATAGAATGCTGAAGATGGGCAGCAGTGGGGTGCAGAGATAAGATGATATCAGAGACATTTTGAAGCACACTATGATGATAGAGTCCCTGGTTGCTAGGAAGCAGCACAGCAAAGAAACCACACTCAAACTGAAGGAAAATATTATTGAGTCTGTGTGCATGTGTGTATGTTTGGGGGGGTGGTTGGAGGGAGAGAGACTGTAGACCATACAGCCACAAAATATAGCAAAGTCTACGTTAATCTTGAAAAAAATGCTATAATCCTTGTGTTTGTTTTTGGCAGACTCAAACAGTAGGATCAGTTCCCTCAACTATCGTCTTTTGAGAGGAAGAGCAAATATTAAAATTCAGTACTTTTGCCTGATTAATTGCTATAGATTAATTGCTAATTAAATGCTATAGATTTAAAATGAGCTTTATATTCCAAATGTGAACAGATTTAAAGACCATTTTCCATAGATATTATTTAAATGTTTAAATTTTTATATATTTTAAGATATATGGCACATAAAATAAAAGCTGTTATTTTATTACCATTTAATTGCACTTTCCACTTTCTACGAAGGGTGCAAAGAAAAAAAAGTTCCACTAATGTCACTCTGCCTGGTGCCAAAGAGCAGTGTGGTGTATAGTCAGTGGCTCACTCTCTGCAGCCTGAGCTCATTTAGATTTCCCACAACTTGGAGGATTATCTCAATGGGAGAGCATGACAGGAACCCATCAAGTGGTCTCTGGGAGACATGCTCTGAGCTGGAGTCATCCAAGACACTATAGTTTTGTTCTTGGTGTCAATGTCCTAGAACCAATATAAATATTTAGAGTCTCTCAAGCTGACTCGACTCCCAGGGTAGATCTGTCCCAGAGAGTCTGGATAGTTGAAGTCTGATGCAAATCCAAAAGCCATTGTCACTAACTAGATCTATTGTCTTGTATTCTCTCTCTCTCTCAGTGTCTCTCTCCTTGGAGCTCTGTAGATATTTGGAGGTTCATTGGGAGCTACCAAAAGTATGTGAGAGAGGGCTAGCATCAGGGTCTGAGCACAATTCTTGTCTGTTTGACATGAGGTTTCACTGGAAAATAAAAAGTACTTTGGGAAAAAATGTGAAAATCATGGAATTAGATGATCTCAAAAGTCCATTCTAGTTTCATCCTGTGGTAACTCCATCATTTTCCTGGATTTAAAACCCTATTCCTTGGCTCTCAAGTTTCCTAGGTTTTGAGGGGTGGTCCTAGTTGTTTTATACAGCAGTGGGAGAGAAAGCCTTTTTGAAAAATGGGTTGGTTTAGCCCTTGATTGGTAGCATGCCTATACATGAGACATATGATTTTTGTTTTGCCATGACATCTTATCCGTACTCCTAACATCACAGGTATTTGCAGCATTGTGTCATCTAAGTGGATTCAACTAAATAACAATAAAAATGTGTGATTCCTTCAATTGATATACAACACAGATAGCTATAATATATCTTTGTGCCTTAGCATGCTCTAAGCATCTGTTGCAGAGAGGAAAGAGTATGTTCTGTTCTATTAGGTCCATATTTTCTTGAGAAACCTTCCTGTGTTTTTCAGCATGTTGGTCATGACCCATATATATTAATTTTCTATAAAAACAATGATTCCTTTGTACTCAGAGACAATCTTCCAGGGAATGACCACAGAGGAGGATGAGTGCTACGTTTGAGCTATGTTTCATCGGTTCCTTTAGCTAACCTTCCAAGTCAGGATGGGTTAAGTATTAACTCTGAAACTTTTTGGGAGAATTGGACAGAAAATATAGAAAAACAAATCATTAAACACCAATTTCTAATCTTCTTTCCTCCAGACCAAAAACTTGCTATGCTAGGATCCATGTTCTCCTTCCTCACTTCTGTCACAATGAGGATAATTTTCTCTTCCTACCAAAGGTCTGGATCCTATCTTCAGCTGTCTCAAGTTCCTGATTCCTTTGATGACAATATTTTTCTTGCATCATTTTCTCTCACTTCCTTCTGGATTATTACCACAAGCATTCAATCATGTTGTGATATTTCCCACCTTAAAAGTTTTTTTTTTTAAGTCTCCCTCCTAGTCTGAGTAAACTTCTCAAAACAACTGTCTATACATGTCTTTATCTTCTTATCTCTCATTTACTTCTCACAGTTTTCGTCTCACTTCTCCACTAAAACTGCTCTTGTCAACATCACCAGTAACTTGCAGGTGCCATGTCTACTCTTTGTCCTCGATTTAGTGTTCTTCCTACTTGAAATATTATCTTCTGTTGCCTTAGAGGACACATCCCTCTCCTGGTTTTCCTTCTTCATAACTGACCCTCCTCTACCAGTTTCCTTTGCTGGTTTCTCCTTTACCACACTTACAAATATTGGCATTTTTCCAGGCTGAGTGCTGGGTTTACTTTTCTACTCAACACTTCTCCCATAGATGACCTCATTAAGTCTTATGCATTTAAGTACTAGGGTTGTTCTCATGACTCTTGAATTTGTATCTCTAGAGCCCATATGGGTCACATGCATTCTACTGTCTACTTGACATCTCTTTTTGGATGTATCATAGTCACCTCAAACTTTCTAAGTTCAAAATGGAAATTTTGATTCTTCAATCCACTAAGCCCGTTTATTTCTCCCAGTTGTCTCTGACTCAGTAAATAGTATCATCATCCACTTTGTTGTTGAGGCCAGATGCTAGGAGCCAACACTGACTTTTTTCTTGTCCTATGCCCCACTCTATCTATTAGCAGTCCTGCTGATACTCTCTGTAAAACAGATGTGGACCCATTCTCTTTTCTTTAGATCCACCACTCTCACCTTAATCCAGGCCACCATTATTTCTCTCCTGAATGACTGCACCAGTATAATATTAAGTGTCATCACCAACTTCTCTCTTCTAACCCAATTTCCACTTAGCAGGAAAAGTGACCTTTTCAAAATGTTAATAGAACTACACCACTTTCCTTGTAAAGATCCTTCAGTGATTTCCCACTGCACTTAGAATTAAATTAAAACCTCTTACCATGGCCTAAAAATTCCTATGTGATCCAACCCTTGACTAATACCATCTCTTTCTCATTTTCCAGGTGTCAGTCCTGCTAATCTTTTCCTTTTTCAAAAGATCTGAGCCCTATCTCTCCAGAGACTTTATAGATGTTCTCACCTCTGCCTGGAAAATTCATCCCAGTGCTCATCACCTGGATAGGTCTTCTCTTCCTTTGGGTCTCAGCTTAAATGGTCTACCTCTAGAAGGCCTTCTTTGACTATTCTCTGTCATTCTTATCCTCAAACCATTGCTTTTCCTTCATAGCATTTATTACAGTTTATTTATTTTTCCTAATTGCTTCAATCATGTAAGCTCCAAGAGGATAGAGAAGATGTCTATATAGTATATTGTTTTGTTTTCAGTGAGTAGCACATTTCCTGGCACATAGTAGGTGCTTAATGTTGAATGAACAAATACGTTTTCACTCCATTTTATTTGCAGATACACAACAACCATTGTATAAAAATATGTCAATTTTCTAATTAAAAAAAGAATAGGAAAGTAGACTGATTCTGATAGAGCTAACTGAAATGGGAAGAAGAAAAAACATTTGAGTGATTCAAGAAGAAATTCCCATTTTTATTCAGTCTATCTTTCACTACAAAGGTAATGAACAATATTATGTATTTACCAAGATTTTTGGCATTTTGAGGGTATACAGAAATATAAACTGTGATCTAATATAATAAATATTTTATAATCTAATTTTCTTCAATTATCTAAGTCAATTATATAAGAAGAATAATTTTTGCTTGAATTATTTGGGTAATATTTCAGTGTAATGATTCCCATGAAAACACTCACAGATAATCTCTTCATTGGCTTCAATTCCCTATTATATTGGTGGCTTCACACTCTGCTAGGCAGAGGGAGAAGGAGATTTTCCTCAGTTAACCTAGACCAGTCTTCAGTTCAGGCATTTTCATGTTTTATTTTAATTAAAAATATCTTACCCACATCCAGTGGGATATGAATTTCAAGCTTTTTTTCAGTAGGGGTTATGAATTAAACCATATTCTTTTATAATTTCCATTTGTCCCTTGGTATGTATTGATAAGATACTGATTGGGGATAAAGTTGCTATCAAAAACTGTTGCTGCTACATTTTTCTCTCCATGAAAATAACTGTGTTTTCAACCATAGCACTGACTTTGTTAAGCATATGCTCTCAAGAACTTCTCTAAAGCCAGGCACCCACAAAATCTCTCTTTTATTCTCTGTCTCATCTGGGAATGAGGTCCCTTTTGTTGATTCTTTGTCACTGGCTGAAACAAAAGTTTGAGCCTGAATTCACAAATAAGACAGAATGACTTAAGTAATTCTTTCATATATTAGGATTTTAAAAATATATAGTTGTGAATTTTACTCACCTGTTTTACATCAGGGACTTCTGTGGCATTTCCTTACTTTTCCTGATATTTAAGAAGTGAGTATTGATGGTTTTAAAAATTGCTTCAAATATAAAATTATTTTTAATTATATCACACATGATAGAAACACTTTGCATGACCAAATACTGTTGAATTTAATGTATGACCAAATGTGAGGAATAATCTATTTCTATATTGTTTATCTTCCACATTTTTGAACAACTAATCTCTTGAATCTTCCATATTTACAAAAAAGCAAACGTTGGCTGGGGCCGGCCCCGTGGCTTAGCAGTTAAGTGCTCGCGCTCCGCTACTGGCGGTCTGGCTTCGTATCCCAGGCGCGCACCGATGCACCGCTTCTCTGGCCATGCTGAGGCCGCGTCCCACATACAGCAACTAGAAAGATGTGCAACTATGACATACAACTATCTACTGGGGCTTTGCCGGGGGGAGGAAGAGGAGGATTGGCAATAGATGTTAGCTCAGAGCCGGTCTTCCTCAGCAAAAAGAGGAGGATTAGCATGGATGTTAGCTCAGGGCTGATCTTCCTCACAAAAAAAAAAAAAAAGCAAACATTGGAAAATGCTATTTTATAACATTCTAGTGCACTTTTAAAATGTCAACCTTTTGAGATATAACTTATACCCAATAAAATGTACCCATTTTAAAAGTATGGCTCAATGAGTTTTGAAAAAATGTATCTACCTATGTAACCACTACCACATCAAGATACAGAACATCATCATCCCCAGAAGTTTCCTCCAACCCCTTTGCAGCCACCACTGATCTGCTTTCTGTCACTAGATTGGTTTGCCTTTTCTAAATTTCCAAGTGAATAGAATCATATAGTACTGAATCTTTTAAGTCTGGTTTCTATCACTCAGCATATGTTTTTGTGATTCATCCATGATGTTATGTGTATCAGTAGTTAATTTTGTTTTATTGCTGAATAGTATTTCATTGTATGGATATGCCACTATTTGTCTATTCATTCACCTTTGTTGGATGTATTTCCAGTTTTTGGCTGAGTAGATTCTATGAATACTTGTGTATAAATTTTTGTGTGTACATATTCAGAACTACTGGATAATGCAGTTAGACAGTAAAATATATAAAATAAAGTGATCTTTTTAAGACCCTCACACTCAAGAAGTGGAACTAGGTTAATAATAATTGTCAATAACAGAAGCTGGTAAGTTATATAACACAGGTGTCAATAAAGTGTTGCAGAAGAATAGAGGAGGAAGCTATTAAATCACACAAAATCTTTGTGTGGAGGTATGTTTTCATTTCTTTTGGGTAACTATCTGTGATTAAAATTACTGGGTTGTGGTTGCCTTGAAACTGTGTTCCTCATGCCTCATGCTGTGAGGAGCACAGTGACAGACAGCTCCAGCTGTCACCCCTCTGTATCCACCATCATTTACACAGAGGCCATGCTGCCCACAGTCTTCCCATGCTTTCCAGCCAGTGATTCAGCACAGCAGGGGAGCTAGATCCCCTGCCTGTGAGATGTGGGACTCCTCCAGTGGTGAGTTTGACTTGAGTCCTCCTGACCACACCTTTCTTGGAACTGTACAGCAGTTCACGACTCTTTCTACCAATCCTTGTTTCCTTCCCCTTCTCTTTCACAGGTGTCAGCCCTGCATCATGGTTTGAAGGCTATCCCCACCTGCCCCAGGGTGCCACTGCCCCCCCCCCAGTTCTATTGTTCATGGGTGCTTCCCCAAATGAATTTCTTGCATCTAAACTCAGTCATTACATCTGCTGCTTAGAAGACCTGAACTGGTAACACGTGGGTCATATCACAAGTGTGTATTTAAATCCATTATAAACTGCCAAACTCATTTCCAAAGTTGTTGTATCCTCTTACATTCTCACTGCAAGCATGAGAGTTCCAGTTGTTCCACATCTTCGCCAACACTCAGTATTGTCAATCTTTATTTTATTCATTCTAGTGGGTATGTAGTGATATCTGATTATGGTTTTAAATTTGCATGCATCTGATGACGAAAGATGTTGGGAAATGTTTTTCTCTTTGAATTTTATGTAATGCTTAGTGTGTATGTCTGTGAAATCCTTTCTAAGAAGCAGTAGATGGCAATACTGAGAGATTGAATGGGAGTGAAGTCCAGAGAAGAGCAGAGGTGAGGCAAGGGTAGAGAAAAGAAAACAATAAATAATGAAGATATTTATGGAATTCCAGTCCTTGAATTGTCTTTTGTTTTCTTGTTGTTGTCTTGGGAGATCTAGTGATGGTTCTAGTGGTAGTGCTTTATTGATTATGAATGAATGTATAAATCTAAGAAAGTGATGTGTATGAATTTCAATATGATACAAGGAATTAAACAGGGCAGGCTATTCATTTTAAGAATATAATAACAGGATATAAAAGAGAGAGAAGAGATTTCTGAGATTCTAAAAGCTAAAGTTGTTCCCTACTTATCTTTAAAATATAAACTTCCATTTAAGTTTTCATAGAAAAGTTGCTGATAAATATATTGGCTCTGAGATCAAATATAGACATTGTGACTCCGACTTCATTTAACCCAGGTTTCTGATCAACTCTGAGCTTATTTTATTTGAACTTCTGTTAAAAATGAATTGAACAGATAATAAATAATGTCAACATTTTAAGATATATTAAAAGCCTAAAATTAAAGGAACATAAGAGAGCCATATTGAGTTATTGACATAAGATTTCCATAATTTATTTTTAGCAAAATGTAAACCCAAATGGAGATGGAAACAATCAATGAATTTTAGAAATATAAGGTTTTAATTTTTCTCATCGTCAAAGAAGCATATGGAGAATCAACAGATGCATTTTGATTGCAGCACATCTCTTGGGAAACTTTCAAATGTAGATCAATATAATAGAAATTCTGTCTACATGCTAACATGACATTGTGTAGTTTTAGACACTATGTCTTGGTGATTACCACATAACCCAACTGCCACATAAATTATCTTTATAAATAAAACTTTGCATACATATGCAACATCCAGAATGGAGCCATAAATTGGTCATGATTCCTTGTCTCCAATGGCACCATTTCATCACTTCCTTATCAAGTTGGGACTGAGGCTACATTGGTGAACGCCTTTGTCTAATCTCCTATCATGATGCACCTCATATTTCAATATACAATGGGTACAGTTGGTCTTTGGAGGAAAGAAAAGTTCAGTTTCCTCCATGTCAGTCTTTTTACCTTCCTGCCTACAGCAAACTTAAAAAAGAAAAATTACTTGGGAGAAACGTTAAGTAACCAAACCTTTTACAAAACATGTCAAGATTAATTGCTAGTTTCACTCATGAGCTATGTAGATTGTTTCCTAAGTTTCTCGTCTTATTAGATACAATGATTCATTTTCCCTTTCTTGGCAAAACATCTGCTTCTTTGTAGATATTCCCATCAATAATGTAGGCAGTGATGGGGTTCTGCCAATGCTGAACTCACTGAAAAATACAAAGAACAAAAACCTTTCAAGAACCTCTTTTTGGTCTTTGGTAGCTTAGACTTTAAATATTTGGTGCTTTTGTAATTTAGAACTCTCATTCTACTTAACTATATTACAAGAAGAATCCGAATCCCTAAAGGTTTTTTATTCAGCCCAAATTGGAAAGCTGTTCCTATGAGTTCTTGAGCATTCTTACCCATATTCTTCTCTTCTGTGATCTTGCACTTATTCTTCTCTTCTGTGATCTTGCAGTGCCAACCTTAAAGCTTTTATGTCTTGAAATAATTTCTTGGTCTTTTCTTCATGGAGTGTTACTATGGCAGAGCCTGAGACTGGCCATTTTAACATCCATTCTCAACTCCCTTTTTCCATACTGCATTCCCCTACACCACGTGCTTTCTTAGCTTCCCTCGTATCTAGAAAAGGTTGTGTGATTTAGTTCTGGCTAATTAAAAATCCGTGAAATACTGAAAAGCTTTTGCTTTCGTTATACAAAGGAGACACCTAGCGAGAATCACCCTGTCTTGAAAGTGGATATGATGCTGGGAGCTGTAACAGCAAGCCTGTGACAATGAGGTGACAAGCTTGAGAATCAGAGACATCCTGGTCTTGACATAGCTGGGCCTCTGAACTACTGCCAATAGCCTCCCGCTATCTCCAGACTTCTTGTCCCGTGAAAAAAACATTCTCCTACTTATTCAAGCCATTCTTTGGCAGATTTTCTTATCTTTGCGGCTGCAAATACACTGATTTGGTTACTACTGGATGCAGTAACAGAAGTCAGCTTTACATTTGGACCCCAAATGTCCCATTGAATTGAGAGAGAATCTTGCATCTGAGAATAAGATCTAAGGAGCAGTTAAACAATAAAATAGGTTTTAACATTCTTCAGACAAACCTTTATGATAGCTGATACTGAGTTAGTGCTAAAACCAAGCCCCATATTTGCAACTATGATGAAAGCTTATTAAAATTCAAATGCTTTAGATGAATGTTGTAGTCTTCCCCCCTACTACAGGGGTATCTATACATAGTTTCCTAGAAAAGCCATATGGATTCTGACTTCTACTTTTTTCTTATGATTTCCTCACAGTGACATACCGTTTACTTGCTTTGCTCTCATTTCTTCCTTTCATTCAAAACCACCCAACGGCCCCTTACCTGTACAGGAGGACTTACCTGACACACACATCACAATGATCACTCCCTCTCCTGACACAAACCTTGCTTACTTAATATAGCATTTTGCACATTGCATCTCTTATTGCCCTTTATTCTATGTTTTGAATCTTCAACTAGATTAGATGCTTTTTGAGAGCAGAGAACGTGTTTCACACTGAATGTGGCATGAATAGCACCTTCCTCGTGGTAGACACACAGTAAATGTTGAATTTATGTGCATTGGTCCAGATACTTCTAATTTTTATTCATTCGAGCTTTTTGTACAGCTAACGCAATGCTACACATGTGCCTGCTTTTAAAATACCTCCTACCCATTAAAGAAAATATGAGCTTATGTCAAATGCTCTTAGAAATCTCAATATGAAATCACTGAATCCAAATAGAAAAGTGCAAAAGAACTTGATTAGATAATTCAAAAATAAACTCAAATGACCAAAAAAAAAAAAATCTTTAAAAAAAACGACCTTACTAATTTGAAAAAATACAAGTTAAAATACAACATAACATTTTTTCACCTATCAAATTAAAAACAGCTTTCACTTCTAAGATATTATTGGCCTTGGTGCAGGGAGTGAGTCACCCTCATCTACTGCCTTGAGAGTATCTCACTGCTTCTGAAAAGCATTTTGGCAATATGCTCAAGAGTTTTAAAAGAGTTTGTAGTACTTGACCTATTTTTAGGAATATTCCCATAGAAAATATTGAGAGAGGAGTGAAAATTAACAGAAACATTTTTTTAATAAAAGCCAATTATTGAAAAAAGAAAAACACTTACCTATCCAGAAATAGTTAAATGTTTAATCTGAGAATAGGACACCATGGCAAAGCAGTCAAAATATCTTTCTAGAAGCTCTAGAAATGAAAGTGAAGAAAGGAGAATGTTTCTTAAAAACTGATGATTAAAGAAAAAAAAGAATAGAGTTGGGTGTATTAACACCAAGGTGGGGAAGAAACTAAAGATAGTGTTACTATATTTTGGGTATCTCATAAGACATTTATAAGAAATAAAAGATTGTAACATTAGTTATTTTTATAATAAATAAATTTTAATCAAGTATTACCACTCCTGATATATCTGTATTTTGGTAAAAATAATGATAAAGATTATAATCTCTAATATGTATTGAGTGTGTAGGTTCCGGGTCCTGTACTGACTATTATATACATATTTCCCATTTAATTCTTTCCACAATCCTATAAGGTAGTGAAGTAGATTCCAATATTGCCATTTTACAAATGTGAAAGCTTCAGAGATGAAATGACTTTGCCAAACCAACACAGTTACTGAGGGATGGTGCCAGGATTTGGACTTGTATCTATTTGAATCCAGACTCCAAGTTTTTAACCGCTTTTTGGATAATTTGTTTTGCATATTTGCCTAAGTACATCTTAGAGCTCGTTAATTACTTGACACTAAGGTACATATTTATTGGCATGAGAAGCTTCTCATGTGTAGAGAATGCAGTTTCTTTGACTCTCAGTTCTGTCTCATGGCTTAAGGCAAGTTACCCTCTCTAAGCCCTGGATTTTCCTGTAAAATGTGGATAATAATTTCTATCTTGAAGGATTATTGTGAAGGTTTAAGTAAAATATCCATCACAGTGCCTGACACATGAATGCAAATGGTAATTAATATTGTCATCCTATCAATAATATGGTTTGGTTCACAAATACTGGGAGGACGCATCTTGGTTGTAAAATACACAGATGGGAATAATTTTTTTTTATTGAAATATATTTGACATATAACATTGTGTAAGTTTAAAGTATAAAACATGTTGATTTAATACATTTATATATTGCAGCATGATTGCCCTGGTAGCGTTAGCTAGCACGTCTAATATATTACATAATTATCATTTCTTTTTTGTGGTGGGAATAATCAAGATCTAGTCTCTTAGCAAGTTTGATGTTTATAATACAATATTGTTACCTATAATCACGGTACTGTACCTTAGACTTATTTATCTACTAGTTGCAAGTTTGTACCCTTAAACCACATCTTTCCTATTCTTCCACCCCCCAGCCCCTGGTAACCACCATTTTACTCTCTGTTTTTACGAGCCCAGCTTTTTTAGATTCCGCATATAAGTGATAGCATATAGTATTTGTCTTTCTGTCTGACATCTCACTAAGCACAATGTTATCAAGGTCCCTGCATATTGTTGCAAATGGCAGGATTTCCTTCTTTCTCGTTATCCATTCGTCCATTGACGGACACTTAGATTGTTTGCATATCTTGGCTATTGTGAATAATGCTGCAATAAACCTGGAGTGCATATATCTCTTTGATAATCTGTTTTTATTTCCTTTGGGTATATACCCAGAAGTGGGATTGCTCAATCATATGGTAGATTCAACATTTTTTATGTTGCAATACCAATATATGTGTGGAGGGTCTTTTGCCATGGCTTTCCAAAAAGGAGATTGTAAAATACACACTTTTTTTACTGTTCTTATTAATCAGTATCTTGTGGAAATCCTTCAAGTCAACTGGGTCAGCTCTAATGTGTTATTTTTAGAGCTGCATACTATTCCATTTTGGATATACCATGATTTATTCAGCCATAATAAATCTGGCTATAAAACATTAATTTGGTTCCAGTTCAGTTTATTGTTCTTTGCAACTCTGAACGATTCAACTTTAAATAGCCGTTTCCATATATCTATATATACTAGTATTTGATTCCTTTACAATAGATTCCTAGCAACTTGCTGGGTAGAAGGGCAGTTGTATTTTTAACTTTAGTAGGCTATGTCAGATTACTTTCCAAAAAGGCAGTAAAAAATGAACATTTCACCAACAATGAGTGGGAATATGCTTTTCTGAAAAATTCCTGTATTGTTCATTTTTAATTTTGGCTGTATGAGAAAACGAAGTAAAGCAAGACAGCAGAAAAATAGGCATGGCAAAGTAACATCCAAATGTCTCGCAAACATATTTTAAAAAAACACTAAGGAGGCCAGCCCGATAGCGCAAGTGGTTAAGTGCATGCTCTCTGCTTCAGAGGCCCGGGGTTCACAGGTTCGGATCCTGGGTGTGCACCAATGCACCGCTTGTCAAGCCATGCTGTGGTGGTATCCCATATAAAGTGGAGGAAGATGGGCATGGATGTTAGCTCAGGGCCAATCTTCCTCAGCAAAAAAGAGGAGGAGTGGGATCGGATGTTAGCTCAGGGCTGATCTTCCTCACACACACACACAAAACACTAAGATAAAAAAATTAGAATGGAATGACAATGAGGTATCACTTTATATCTAATAGATTGACAAGCTCTCCCCAGGCAATGTTCTTTTTTGATCCTTCCTGAGGACATTATTTTGCTGCTCCTTTGCTCACGGGGGCCTGGAGGCTGGGCCTGGCTCCTACTCCCATGCTTTGTCCACTGCCTCATCCCAGCAACTGCTTAGTTTGGGTTGTGGGGTTGGGAGAGGAGAGATGGTTATGTTAACAAGTTATTCTTGTCTCAGAATTCCCTGCGAAATCTTTTGTAGAAGTTCGTTAAATTTAGAATTTTATAAAGATGATAAAATGTTCGTTGAAAATGACTGAATTCATATTAGGGAGTTTTGTTTTGCTTATTATATGAGGCAGCCTCATGTATTTATGTTACTTTCCTGGCCTCTGAAAGTCATTGAGTTTGGGGCCCCGGGTCTATTTGTAGCAGAGACATTTGATGCTCACCACCATCCATGCACAACCCCTGCAGCTGGGCTGTGCAACTAGTTTTGGCTAACACACCATGAGCTTCTGCACACGTGTGATGTCTCTGTGATGAGACAGGGAAACTCCCTGCACAATCATCATAGTCTTCCTTCTTGGAAGCCATGTATTGAGAGTGTGGGGACGTAAGATGGAAGTACACTAGATCCCTGAGTCAGCTCCTGGATGGGAGCTCCTGCGGAGAACTCTCAGACCCACAGAGGATTTTGAGTGGATGAGAATGAAAATAAATTCTTATGTGTTACACCACAGAGATTTTGCTGTTACCACAGCCTAGCTTAGGCTACCCTGGTTATTGTACAGTTAGACCTGTGCTAGGGACAACTCCTGTATGTAATTAATGTCTCACAGATCAACAAAGTCATTCTGAGCATCAGTTACCAGTGGAATATGTATGTCTAGAGACCACAACTGATAGCAATCTCTAGGTGAGCTTTAGACAAAAAGGAATCTGAATGTTTCAGCCCTAATATATCTTAGAGGGCAGTGCCCTGGTGGTCAGCATTAAGATGGCACCAGCCATATACAGGCAGACAAAGAGCTGGGAAATATGGGATCCAGTCCAGGTGACTGCTAATTTGTGCCAGCTTTTCAGTGCTCAAATGAAGGTATTTTAGATTTGTGTAAGCCAGACAATTTTAATGCTTTAAAAAATTTTTATTTTATTTTCTCGTAATAGTCAGTAAAATGCCTGTGAAAATGTCAGCCTGTGTTAGTAGTAGTCAAAAGACGAGTTTTGCCTACACTTGGACAAGAACTGTAAAGGGATATTGCTACGACCCTAGTGTCAGATACTTGGTGACAGTGGTGAAAAGCAGTGAGAACTCCAAGAGGGTGACATCTAGGGAGCAGAATTCTTCCAGGGCCAACCTTAGAGATTCTAAGCATTGAGCCAGACTTTGAAGGATAGATGAACTTTCCAAAGGTTGAGCTGGGGCCGGGCATTCTGGGTGGATGACACAGAGTGAGCATAGAGTCAGGAGAGCAATGGCTGGGCAATCATGGGCAAGGTGCCAGGGGAAAACTCCTCTCCCATCCTTTCTTCTTGCACTGCAGAAAGGAAGAACTGCCGCTCTAACCCTGTCTGACTTGGGGCGCTTGATTAAGCTATGTTTAATAGGGAACCAGATCACTACCCAGAGGAGGGGGCGGAATCCACTTCCATGTCCGTGGCGCTCTCCTGCTCTCCCCTTGCATGCAGCTGGTGCAGAAAGCTGCCGTCCAGCGCCTGCCCTCTGGCATCTGCCCTCGCTCTGCTGCTCCCACATGAGCCAAGGCACTCTCACCTTCTTAGCCCCCTGAAGCAGATTAAAGCGGAGGTTTTTGGTTCAGTGAAAGAGAGATCCCCTGCAGGTTAGGCTCGAGGAAACCAGAGGGCTCTGCATTGAGCATAATGGGTATGATTGTGATTAGAAATAAGATAACTGTGTGTCCCATTTACCATATTCTTCAGGAAGCTCCTGAAGAAAGGAAGGGGCAGGATTTGGTCATTCCTTGTTCCTAGCCAACTACTGTCTAAAACCAACAAAACCCTGTGAATAACTCTTAACAATAGATGTACCAATTTCTGAACCTAGAAAATAAGGATATTGATGATTTAATAACCTCCCTTGAGAGTGTGGTTAAATGGTAAGTGACTGAAAACACTTCAAATTTTAATATATATATATAGAGACCATTTTTAATCAACAGGTTAGAGTTTGAATCAGGTAAGCCTTTTACAGTTTTAAAAAGTAGTGAATCCTATTTTTATATTATTTTTTTTCTATAGTGTGATTAAAATAACCTGAAAATATACTGAAAAGTTCCGTTTCCTAATTCTTAAATATACATAAATACTCATAATAGGGCTCATATATTCAGATCAGTAACAATATACTATCTATTTAAATTCAGTGAAGAATTTTCAAGCAAAACCGCCCCCCCCCCCCACTTTCATAACTCTATTCTATTAGTTGTGTACTAGCTTTTGAGATTTTAGGAGAGAAATGAGTGTGGAAATGTAAAAGTGGACCAAATTCCCCTTTTTACTCTAAGAATGCAATAGGCATGAACAAGCCTCCTACTGCTCAGTACATATCTGTGAACAGTAGGATAAAAATGAGTACTTTAAAGATGCCCTTCTGGATGAACTCTTTCGAGTTCAGCGGTATTACTCTATGTAGAAAGCACTCAGGGGGTAAAGAAAGTACTCTTTTCTTTTTCAAAGAAATACAATGGATTTTGTATTTTTGGAGACCTCCTTCTAAAGTTTTTTATTTTAAAAGTCCCAAGATTTTCTTTAGATATTTGGGACCCTCCGCTGACGTTTTCCAGGTGCTTAGAGCTCTCTCTTCCTTCTGAGAATAGAGACTTGTGATAATTACAATATTCTCTTTTAATGTCTACAGTTACTGACTAAGGAATTCACTACTTTTCCAATCAATATATTAAATAAATAAAACTAAAGTCTATAATATATGTGGGGTAGATTTAAAACACTGTTTAACTCTACTTACTTCTAAAGGTGACTTGAGAGCCAGCACTGATGGCCTAGTGGTTCAAGTTTGGTGTGCTCTGCTTTGGCAGCCCAGGTTCGGTTCCCAGGCATGGAACTACACCACTCATCTATCAGTAGCCATGCTGTGATGGCAGCTCACATAGAAGAACTAGAAGAATTTACAACTATATACAACTATGTACTGGGGCTTTAGGGGGGGAAGAAAAAAGGAGGAGGATTGGCAACAGATGTTAGTGTAGGGCGAATCTTCCCCTGCAAAACAAACAAACAAACAAAAAAAAAGGGTGACTTGAGGTAGCTGTAATAGAGCAAATAAAAGCATGGTCTTTAAGATTAGCAAGATTATTGGAAGTTGGTCAGGCTAAGCCTCCCCAAAGCTAAGTTTTTCATCTGTAAAATAGAAATAATAATTCATATTTTGTCAAGTTTTTATGAGGACTAGTACTTTCGTCCAAGTCATCAGTGACCTATAACTTGTCTAAGCCTCACTAGTCTCAATACCTTAGCAGGCTTTGGTGTGATTGACCACTCCTTGCTTCTGGAAATAAATTTTTCTCCTTAGGTTCTGGGATACCCGATGACCTGATTTTTGTTTTCCTGCTATCTCACTGGCCATTTCCTCTAGCAGATTCTTGTTCTAGGAAAGCATAGGCAGTCTCATCAGGTCTTGTAGAACTTCATGTACTAGCTCTGGGCTGACCGTATACTGATACAATTCAGGTTTCTATCACAAGCTCAGACCTTTCTCTTAAGTTCCAGAATCATATATCTAACTCCCTACCTCACATCTGGATGTCTAATAGGCATTACAGACTTAATGTGACTAAAACAGAAATATTAATAATCCCTCTAAGCCTTTCTCCTCTCAGTAAATGATACCATCCTCCATTTAGTTGCTCAGACCCAAATCCTAGGTCATTGTTGATTCCTTTTTTTTTTTCTACACCCAATACTTCCATAAGTTTGATTAGCTCTACCTCTAAAATATATCTTTGATCCATCCACTTCTCGTTTCTACTGCTACAATCCCAGTCCAACGCACCATTGTCACTTGTCTGTCAACCACAACCATCTTCTAACTGATTTCTTTACCTCCACACTTGCCCTGCTGCAGTCCATTTTCCCCCTAACAGCTAAGGTGATCTTAAAGCATTAATCCTGTTACACCTGGCTTAAAGCCCTTGAATGGTTTACTTATCCAAACTCCTCACCAAGTTCCTCATGATCTAGCCCTTGCCTACCTGACAGATCTCATCTCCCTGCTTTCTGTCCATCATTGATTCTGCTCTAGCATTCTGGCCTTTCTTCTGTCTCTCAAATATGTCACATGTGTTCCTATCTAGGAGCTTTTACCGCATGCTTCGAAGCTTGTTCTCGGATTCGTTTTGGTTGCCACCTTCTCGTTTGTTCAAGTCTTAATGCAAATGTTGCCTTCTCAGAGAAGTCACCCCTAAGTTCCCTAATGAAAGCGACTCTCCGACTTACTCTCTAGCATGTTACTCTATTTTTTTTTTTTGTATATAGCACTTATCAACACCTGAAATTATTTAGTTACATCTTCGTTTATTGCCTACATCCCCTACCTCCGCCACCACAGTATAGGCACTTGGAAGTCAAAAATGTTAGTTTCCTGTGTATTGCTGTAAACCCAGTGGTTAGCACTATGCCTGGCACACTGTTAAGAGCTGACTAAATGGTTACTGGAGTTGTTGTTATATTGTTATTTCAGTTAAAGTTCAAACACTCACTAATGTATACATTAGTGATAGTCTCATAATTTCCACCTTTGTTAGAGTTTTTATTCTCAAAAAAGTTGTTGCATCTTAATTAGAGTTGTTACTATGTGGAAATATTGGTTAACCCTGACTTCCTTAGGAAAGACTTGTAACTACAGGATTGTGTGTTATTTACACACCTGCAGTTATCAATATATATAATCTTAGGGACACAAAAATGCAAGGACCTTAGAGATCAGCTAGTTGAACCACCTCATATTAAAGGAAATAAACTAAGTAGAACTTTTTCCCTAAGTAAATAGCTTTGTTAATTAATTAGAAATAAAATAATTACATCATGATTAATTGATGATTTATTTTTCCCTGCTATAGACATTAGCCTGTTTTTTTTCTTTAGTTAGCACTTCTTCCCTGTCCCCTCCTCCCCAGTTTCCTCTGTTTACTTTTGTAAAATGTTTTTTTCTGTGTGTCTTGTCATTATTTTTTCTTTTCTTATTGAGGTAACCTTGGTTTATAATGTTAGATAAATTTCAGTTGTACATCATTATATTTCCATTTCTGTATAGACTACATCACGTTCACCACCCAAAGACTAATTACCATCTGTCACCATACACATTTTGCCCTATCACTCCTTTTGCTCTCCTCCCTCTCCCTTTCCCCTCTGGTAACCACCAGTCTAATCTCTGTATCTGTGTGTTCATTGTGGTTGTTGATTTTATCTTCCACTTATGAGTGAAGCCATACCATATATGACTTTCTCCATCAAACTTATTTTGCTTAGCGTAATACCCTCAAGATCCATCCAAGTTTTTGCAAATGGCGAGGTTTCATCTTTTTAATGGCTGAGTAGTATTCCATTCTGTATATATACTACATCTTCTTTATCTATTCATCCATTGATGGGCACTTATGTCATTTCCAAGTCTTGGCTATTGTGAATAATGCTGCAATGAACATAGGGGTGCAATTATCGTTTTGACTTTTCTTGCTCTTTGGGTAAATACCCAGAAGTGGAATAGCTGGATCATATGGTATTTCTATTCTTAATTTTTTGAGGTATCTCCATACTGCTTTCCACAGTGGCTGCACCAGTTTACATTCCTACCAGCAGTGTATGAAGGTTCCCTTTTCTGCACATCCTCTCCAACACTTGTTATTTCTTGTCTTGTTAATTATAGCCATTCTGATTGGCAGAATGGCATCATTATAGTTTTGATTTGCATTTCCCTAATAATTAGTGATGTTGAACATCTTTTTATCTGTTTGTTGGCCATCTGTATATCTTCTTTGAGAAAATGACTGTTCAGATCTTTGCCCATTTTTTAATTGGGTTGTTTGGTTTTTTTTGTTGTTGTTGAGTTGTATGAGTTCTTTATATATTTTGAATATTAACCCCTTATCAGATATATGATTTGCAGATGTCTTCTCCCAATTGTTATGTTGTCTTTTCATTTTGTTGATGGTTTCCTTCCCCGTGCAGAAGCTTTTTAGTTTGATGTAGTCCCATTTGTTTATTTTTTCTTTTATTTCCCTTGCCTGAGTAGACCCGGTATTCAAAAAGTTGCTGCTAAGATCATTGTCAAGTGTTGACTGCCTATGTTTTATTCTAGGAGTTTAATGGTTTCAGGTCTTACATTCAAGTCTTTAATCCATTTTGAGTTAATTTTTGAGCATGGTTTAAGATAATGGTCTACTTTCATTATTTTGCATGTGGCTGTCCAGTTTTCCCAGCACCATTTATTGAAGAGACTTTCCTTTCTCCATTGTATATTCTTGGATCCCTTGTTGAGAATTAGCTGTTCTTAGATGTGTGAGTTTATTTCTGGGCTCTCAATTCTGTTCCATTGATCTGTGTGTCTGTTTTTGTGCCAGTACCATGCTGTTTTGATTATTATAGCTTTGTAGTGTATTTTGAAATCAGGGAGTGTGATACCTCCAGCTGTGTTCTTTTTTCTCAAGATTGCTTTGGCTGTTTAGCGTCTTTCATTGTTTCATAAAAATTTTAGGATTCCTTGTTCTAGTTCCACGAAAAGTGTTGAGGCTTTGATAAGATTGCATTGAATCTGTAGATTGCTTTAGAAAGTATGGACATTTTAACTATGTTAATTCTTCCAATCCAAGAGCACAGAATATCTTTCCATTTCTGTGTGTCTTCTTCAATTTCTTTCAACAATGTTTTATAGTTTTCAGTGTACAGGTCTTTCACCTCTTTGGTTAAATTTATTTCTAGATATTTTATTCTTTTTGTTGTGATTGTAAATGGGATGGTATTCTTGATTTCTCTTTCTGCTATTTCATCGTTAGTATATAGAAATGCAACTGATTTTTGTATGTTGATTTGTATCCTGAAACTTTATTGTATTTGTTTATTATTTCTAATAGTTTTTTGGTGGATTCTTTAGGGTTTTCCATAGATAAGATCATGTCATCTGCAAATAGTGACAGTTTTACTTCTTCTTTTCCAATTTGGATAACTTGTATTTCTTTTTCTTGCCTGATTCCTCTGGCTAGAACTTCCAATACTATGTTAAATAAGAGTCGCAAAAGTGGGCATCCTTGTCTTATTCCTGTTCTTAGAGGTAGAGCTTTCGGTTTTCCAACGTTGAGTATTATTTTAGTTGTGGATTTGTCATATACGGCCTTTATTGGGTTGGGTACTTTCCTTCTATAGCCATTTCATTCAGAGTTTTTATCAAAAATGGATGCTGTATCTTATCAAATGCATTCTCTGCATCTATTGAGATGACCATGTGATTTTTTATTCATTTTGTTAATGTGGTGTATCACATTGATTAATTTGTGGATGTTGAACTATCCTTGCATTCCTGTAATAAATTCCACTTGATCATGATGTATAATCTTTTTAGTGTATTGTTGTATTCAATTTGCTAGTATTTTGTTGAGGATTTTTGCATCTATTGGGCTGTAATTTTCTGTTTTTGTGTTGTCCTTATCTGATTTTGGTATCAGGGTAATGTTGGCCTCATAGAATGAGTTAGGAAGTGTCCCCTCCTCTTCAATTTTTTGGAAGAGTTTGAGAAGGATAGGTAGTCAGTCTTCTTTGAATGTTTGGTAGAATTCACCGGGGAAGCGATCTGGTCCTGAACTTTTGTTTTTTGGGAGGTTTTTGATTACTGGTTTGATTTCCTTACTAGTGATTGCACTATTCGGATTCTCTATTTTTTCTTGATTTGGTGTTGGAAAGTTGTATGATTCCATGAATTTATCCGTTTCTTCTAGATTATCCAATTTGTTGGCATATAGCTTTTCATAGTTTTCTCTCATAATCCTTTATATTTCTGTGGTGTCCGTTGTAATTTCTCCTCTTTCATTTCTGATTTTATTTATTTGAGCCGTCTCTCTTTTTTTCTTGGTGAGTCTAGCAAAAGGTTTGCCAATTTTATTTATCTCTTCAAAGAACCAGCTCTTAGTTTCATTGATTTTTTTCTTTTCTTTTTTTTTTTTTTTTAGCCTGTATTTCATTTATTTCTGCTCTGATTTTTATTATTTCCTCCCTTCTACTGATTTTGGGCTTTGTTTGTTCTACTTTTTCTAGTCCTTTTAGGTGTATTGATAGATTTTTTTTTATTTGAGATTTTTCTTGTTTTTTGAGGTAGGCCTATATTGCTATAAACTTCCCTCTTAGTACTGCTCTTGCCGTATCACATAAATTTTGGTATGTAGTATTTTCATTTTCGTTTGTCTCCAGATATTTTTTGATTTCTCCTTTGATTTCTTCATTGACCCAATAGTTATTCAGTAGCATTTTGTTTAATCTCCACATACTTGTGGCTTTTCCAGTTTTCTTCTTGTAGTTAATTTCTAGTTTCATACCATTGCGGTCAGAAAAGATGCTTGGAATTATTTCAATCTTCTTAAATTTATGAAGACTTGTTTTGTGCCCTAATATGTGATCTATCCTGGATAATGTCCCATATGCATTTGAAAAGAATGTGTATTCTGCAGGTTTTGGATGGAATTTTCTGTATATATCTACTAAGTCCATCCGGTCTAATATGTCACTTAAGGACAGTTTTTCCTTATTGACCTTCTGTTTGGATGATCTATCCATTGATGTAAGTGGAGTGTTAAAGTCCCCTACTATTATTGTGTTACTCTCTATTTCTCCTTTTATGTCTGTTAATAATTGCTTTATATATTTAGGTGCTCCTATGTTGGGTGCATAGATATTTACAAGTGTTATATCCTCTTTTTGGATTGTTCCCTTTATCATTATGTAGTGCCCTTTGTCTCTTGTTACAGTTTTTGTTTTAAAGTCTCTTTTGTCTGATATAAGTATTGCTACCTCAGCTTTCTTTTCTTTTCCATTTGCATGGAGTATCTTTTTCCATCCCTTCACTTTCAGTTTGTGAGTGTCTTTACATCAGAAGTGTGTCTCTTGTATGCAGCATATATATGGATCTTATTTTTTTATTCATTCAGCCACCCTGTGTCTTTGGATTGGAGTATTTAGTCCATTTACATTTAAAGAAGCTGTTGATAAGTATGTACTTATTGCCATTTTGTTACCTTTTTTCTGGGAGTTTTAGTAGTTCTTCTCTGTTCTTTCTTCTTTTCTTGCTCTCTTCCCTTGTGGTTTGGTGGCTTTCTTTAGCATTATGTTTGGCTTCCTTTCTCTTTATTTTTGTGCATTTATTATAGGTTTCTGATTTGTGATTACCATCAGGTTCATATATAGTAACCTATGTAAATATCAATCTATATTAAGTTGGAGTGTCTTAAGTTTGACCTCCTTTTAAAAGCCCTACACTTTTACTCCCACATTTTATGGGTTTTTGTGTGTGTGTATCCCTTAACCTTCTATCATGGGGATAGTTATTTATAGTACTTTGGTCTTTTGACCTTCATACTAGCATTATAGGTGGTTGATCTACTACCTTCACTGTATATTTGCCTTTACCAGTGATTTTTTTCCTTTGATAATTTTCTTATTCCTATTTGTAATCTTTTCTTTTCCAGTTAAATAAGACCCTTTAACATTTCTTGTAAGGCTGGTTTGATGGTGATAAACTCCTTTATTTTTTGCTTGTCTGGAAAACTCATTATCTCTCCTTCTATTCTGAATGATAACCTTGCCAGGTAGAGTATTCTTGGCTGCAGGTTTCTTCCCTACTTTGAATATATCATGCCACTCCCTTCTAGCCTGTAAGGTTTCTGCTGAGAAGTCAGCTGATAGCCTTATGGGGTTTCCTTTGTATGTAACTTGTTGCCTTTCTCTTGCAGCTTTTAGAATTCTCTCTTATCTTTAACTATTGGCATTTTAATTCTAATATATCTTGGTGTGGGTCTCTTTGGGTTCATCTTGTTTGATACTCTCTGTGCTTCCTGTTCCTGGATATCTGGTCCTTACTCAAATTAGGGAAGTTTTCAGCTATTATTTCTTCAAATAGGTTCTCTGCCCCTTTGTCTCTCTCTTCTCCTTGTGGGACACCTATAGTACGGGTGTTAGTATGCTTGATGTTGTCACAGAGGTCCCTTAGACTGTCCTCATTCTTTTTAATTTTTTTTCTTTTTTCTGTTCAGCTTGGGTGATTTCTTCTACTCGTTCATTCAGATCACTGATCCATTCTTCTGTATCATCTGCTCTGCTGTTGATTCCCTCGAATGAATTTTTCATTTCTATTATTGTATTCTTCAGTTCTGATTGGTTCTTTGTTTATTTTCCAATTCTTTGTCAAAGTTCTCACTGTGCTCATCTATTCTTCTCCCAAGATCAGTGAGGATCCTTATGACTATTAGTTTGTACTCTTTATCAGGTAGATTCTTTATCTCTGCTTCATTCAGTTCTTTTTCCAAGGATTTGTCCTGTTCCCTTATTTGGAACATATTGCTTTGTTTCCTCATGTTGTGTACTTCTTTGTCCTTATATCTATGTATTAGGTAGATCAGCTATGTCTCGTGATCTTGGAAATGTGGCCTTATGTCAGAGATGCCTTATGGATTGCAGCAATGTGCTTCCCTCTCATCACCTGTTCCAAATGTTCTGGGAGTGTCTCCTGTGTGTGCTACCTGTGCCCTTCTGTTGTCACAGGGTTGCTCCTGCTGTGGGTGCATGGATAGGCTAGGCTAGCCCCTGGGCTGGCTAGTCGTAAGGCTCTGCTCTTTGCAGCTGCTATGGTCACTTTATTGGGTGGAGCAAGCAATGGCATGGCTGGCTCTGAGGTCTAATAGCACACAACTACTGCTATTTTGCTGTTAAGTGAGGCAGGCCCCCAGTGTGGCTGGTTGCTAGGCTCGGGGCTCAAAATTGTTGCAGGCCTTGGGGCAGTTCTGTGCATTTCGCAGCTGTTGCTGGCTCTCCCAGGAGTGCAAATGAGTGGGGCTGGCCCCAGGCACAACAGTACACAATCATTTCAGGTGTTGGAAGGTGGGACAGGTTCCCTGTGTGACTATTTGAGATGGCCAACAGCACAAGTTTGCTGCGGGCAACATGCCCCACCACCCGCAGGCCCACGCAGCCTGCCAATGCAGGCCCATCCACTTGCGTGCCCAACCAAGGCAAACCCACTCACTCCACTGCAAAGGTCCCATGCACCCACCTACATGGATCCTCAAGTTCACCATGTGCTTATTGATAGGTGGGGCCAGTCCCTGGAGCGGGCTGCCTGCCTTGGCTGCACTGGATTAAATCAGTGCTCTAGTGGGTGAGGCAAACTCCTGTGCTAACAGGCTAGAGGAAGGAATCCAATGGCATCTGCCAATGTCTGTGTCAGCATGAGTGAACTAGGTCACAAGAAAGGCTGCCGCCAGTGTCTCAGTCCCTGGGGAGGTGGGCCCAGCCCCCTCCTGCCTCTCTGAGATGCACTCAGAGCTTAGTAAGTGAGTCTCTTTTACCAAAGGACTATGCACTTTTCTTTCTGGTGCTTTTGTGTTGGTTTCCAGAATGGGTGAATGTGTACATGTGCCCTTTAAGAGCAGGTTTTTCTTTCTCTGAAGTTGGATAGTTTTTATGGGGGTATTCCCTGTTGGTTTGCAAAGCCAGCAAAGCCAGGTGTTATGGGAATCTCATCTCTGTTGTGCTGAATCTAAAGGCTGAGATGCCTACTGTGGCATAGGTCCCCCACTCAAATCCCCCCGCTCCTTTGGGAAAAGCTTCGTGCCTTTAACATTGCTCCCAGCTCTGAAGTGCTGTGGCTAGGATGTGGTTTTTCCCTCAGCAGAGGTGTATTTCTGCCTCTTCCACCCCTGCCAGTGTTGTCTCTTGTTGTGGGAGTTCTTTTTATCCAGTTTCCAGATCTATCTCAGAGGAAATGTTCCCACAGGTAGTTGTGGATTTGTTGTGTCCATGTTAGGAGGTGAGTTCAGAGTCCTCCTATGCTGCCATCTTTCAAACTCCGTAAAATGTTTGATTAATTTTAATTATTTGAGTTTTTGATTCTTTCTGTTAGTGTTATTGAAAAATGTAGACTAATTCCATGGATTATATACTCTTTTATATGGTGTCAGAATTCACTTTCATTGAGAGTATTAGAGTCCAAATATGGATTTTATATTTCTTTACAAGACCAAAATTTATTAAAATGAACTTTTAATGGCTTGAAAGTTTTGAGTAAAATTTAAAAGTCTGTTATTTTAGAATTTAGTTTCAATCAGAGTGTAAGCCACCTTGTTTGCTAGACTGAATTCAGGTATATTGTGAACCTGAACTTTTCTTTTGAGATTTGATAGTTCCTTCCAGGTGTTTAATTCCATGCACTAGATACTCAGAATCTATGAGCCCCAGGCAAATACTATAGTTGCTTGAGTACCTGGCTGTTCATGCAATACTGCTCGTGCTCCATCTTGCTTTTACATTTGTGTTAGACTGAATTAGTAAGTGAATGCATATATAAATACAGCTAATGTGTCTAAGAATTCATATTTTATTTTCCTGTTAAACTTTATCGTATATCTGTCATTCATTTTGTTAGACTTCTCTTTTATCCTCTTTTTTAAAAATTGGAATATTCAAAGGTAGATGAAACAAATGTTGACTATAGGAAAAAAAAAGAAAAAAAATACAAAGGATGTCCAACCAGGGAGAGAAAAAAGTAAAGCTTTTGCTCTCTAGTCCCACTTGGATTAACTGTATGAGAATGGAGAATAAACTATAATGAGCAATAAACTGCCTCCTAGGATGGTAGGAAAGCAAGAATAAAATAAGAATTGCTGGATCAACTGCTCAGGAATTTGAAACCACAGGATATTGTAGTCCTTTGGGATTCTAAATATTCAGGCGTCTGTTAGGTAGCATATTCAGCTAAACATGATCATCAAAGGAATACCAAAATTATGTTGAGGACAAGTTTATAATCCATAAAGGAGAAAATCAGTCACTGGGGAAGTTATCTTGGAAGAATGTAACTACATATAATAATTGTGCTACTAAGTAGAAGTTCTTGGAAAGAAGTATTTCCAAAAATTTAACCCGTTCCCTTCTCCTTCCCAACCCAATCTTGCCAAACCTCACTAGAATGCCAGCGAAGGGGGAGGAGGCTGGCTTGAGTAAACCAAGCTGGGATATATAGAAAAAAAAATAACATTCATCATTAGGTACTAATGGACTATTCCAAATGAAGTGTAATTTAGGATACTTACCTCAATTATTTCCTGGCTACATTTTATAGTCACAAAGGGAAGGTGGTTTCCTTGTTCTTTATAAATATTTTATTTCCTTAAATTGTCCTTTAAGTCATAGATTTCTAGAAGAAGAAATTGAAATGGGAAGCCTAATCTTTCAAGGAAGATGTAATATAGATTGGAATTCCAAACTATGGAAACTTAAAATGGGGTGAAATTTCACACTATTATCACTCTGTCATCTCATTAATATTAAGAATATTGATTCTTTCGTTCAACAAGTACTTGTTAAGCACCTACTATGTGCTAGGTTTTAAGAATATGGTACTGAAGAAAAACAGGCAAAAATTCCTGTTTCTATAGCATTTCCCTTCTTTCTCATAGGAAGAGCAATGTTTGGAATTACAAGCTTGCAGAGGGAAAGTTTTCCTAGAGAAGGGTGACTTTAAGGGTACATCACATCAACCCATCTACCCCTCTTCTCTTCTCTTTAATAGAAGGAATTTTCTCAGCAAAATGCCATTTGGGGGTATATTATTTATTTTGTACTTACCACTTTTTACCAAATAATGAACCAGCGATGAACATGTGAGCCATCAGACATTTGATAAAATGGGAAACAATTGGGAAATGTACACAGGTACCTACCTTTGTATTTCCTTGCTTGTTGTCTTGTATAGTCACTGATCCTTTGCCCCTTACACTCCTGGTGGGTCCACAAAACCAAGAGAGTAAAGAGAAACCAAGCACATGGTGAGGATGCTTGGGTGAAGGATCAGGAGAAGGGACAAAATCAGTTACAGGTCAGCTACTTTACAAAATACATCATAGGTCAGGATTTAAACTTGCTCTACCACCAAGATTCTTCCCATTAACACATAAGCCCTCTCTCTTTTCTCTCTCTTTTAGATATCCCTTGTACCTGCATTGACCGATCTGAGCTACCAATCTATAGAGCCACTTGAAATATTTGTTAACATTTCAGAGAAATGACTTGTCTGTTGGAAACCAAAATATGGCTCTGATGCACAGTTGACATACCTGTAGATGATAAGTTATAGTCTTAGTGTTATTGGCATTAAAAAAACTCTCTTGGCTACACTCATTTTTTACCACCAATTGCTGTTATACCTAGGTTGAGCGTTATGTAGGTTCCTCTTTCTCCAGTTGGTACCTTTACCCCCTGGTCATTTTGTTGCTCACTGACAGCTCTGTTAGCTGTTCCTCAAATTAATCAATTCCGAGAGTTGCTTGATTTAGTTTGGTGTGGGAAGGAAGTTGAAAACATTTGCTGACATAGCTTTGGGGGCCTATCTATAATTTTGACGTTGGGGACTTGTAGCAAATTTGGCACAGGTAAAAGACATTAAAGCTCTAACCCTTCTGAAAATTCCCAGGGATTGTTTTAATGGGTTAGGCATAGCCTCACCATCTAGCTCAGATGGAGCCTTCGTATGTACTTTTACAGCTCACCTCTTTAAGAGAACGCTCGCAATGGAAAACAGCAGCAAGAGTTAGAAGACTTTAAAAAGGAAGCTGTTAGTGCAGCAGTAAAATTTGGCCAGGTAAATTTTCTCTCTCTCTCATTAGGTTTCAATATTCTTTAGTATTATGACTTATCCAAAACAGACTAGCATTGAATCAGAGCTTTCAGTTTTTCAAAAATTATGACATGTTTGTTTAAGCTCTATTTTAACTTGAATAACTATATTCTGGGCTTGAACTTCAATAATTCTTTTATTAGTGTTTTCAGAATAAGAACTTCAGAAGTATATGCTTGAGCTATGTCATTAGTTAGGTCTTCTAAAGATTTATAGAACTTAAAATTAATTGAATCTCTTTAATAGCTCCATCAGTATAGAAACATGAGCTCTTATGTTTATGTATTTTTCTTGTAAAAAAACTTTTTATTATGAAACTTTCCAAATATAACCAAAAGTAGAAAGTACAATAAGCCCCCAAGTATCCATCACCCAGCTTAAACAACCATCAACATTTTGCCATTCGTGTTTATGTTTTAATAATCATGATTATTACATATTAACAGGAAGAATCCTCATGTGCTACTTTAAAAAATGCTAGTAAGATTCCTTAGTTTATAACAAGTTTGGGTGAATTTCATTTTAAAAAGTACAATATTAATTATAGAACACTAACCAGATATGCTATATTGATTGAATTTTAAAAATTAGTTCCTATTTCTGCTTTTTGTAGCTATTATTTAAAATTTTGGTGGAGTATGAAGTTTTGTTTAACGTCAGCTGTTCCTTTCTCTATTCCTGGTTCAAAGCCAGCATTGTCAGAAGGGAGACAAGTTGGCAACTAGCCTAAATACCAGTGGGAATACATTGTCTCTTTTGGACTTATATTCTTAAATACCACCTTAAAAATCTGTAGATAATTAGTACAGCAATCTTGAATATATTAATTAAGAAAAGAGCTAATAATTACTATGCTTGAAACTGAAAGTTATATAATTACACTTAAACTGTGAGGTTTTTATTTGAAATTGATTAAGACCTTCAACGAATTACTTGGCAAAGAGAAATTTCGCATTTCTATTAAGTCTTTACTAGTTAATAGAACTAGAAACAGCCCTGAATATCTGTTTACTTATATATTCTCTTGTCTAATTCCATCTCATTTTAATCATCTATGGGTAAAATGCTTTATTTACAATAAGAAAACTGGGCAGAGCTGGTCAAATATTCTTGACGAAAAGTGAATATATTTGCTTGTGCTCTCAAAATGCTATATACTTTAAGCATAAAGACATTTTCTTTATTGAAATCTTAGAATATTTTCTACAAATTTACTTTGTTTTCCAAATCATTGCTTATGTATGTTAAATAATACTTTGAGTTTCTTTTTTTTTTCCCTCTCAAAATAAGGAAACCTGAAATGGTGAGTTAGAAAAAGGTCTCAAGGCAAATGAGGCCATTTTGAATAGCTTAGCGTTGACAGGCTGGGTGATAGTTTAGTAGGAGTTTGCTGACGCTACTCTTGCTCTTGGGGATGATGATATCCCTGTGAAACACACTGCCCTGATCTGCCTGCAGAGAACTTAACCGCATCAGTCAACCCCTGTTGCCTGAACCCATGAGGTCATCATTATTACTTCAGTTTTTATTCCTACATAATCCAGGCTGAACTTCAGAAGTCCTTCTGCTTTTCCCATCACAAGTTATTACTCTGAAATATGGAAATGTTCTGAGAGATCTTTCATGAAATGTATATACTCTTGTATTCAACCTAAGTATGCAGTTGAAGGAACAAACTAATTTTATAAGCAATAGATCCACCAAATCTAAATCAACTTTAGGTAAATCAAATAGTTTCTTTCTGAATGCAAATAATCCTCAGGAGAAAGAAGACAGAGACGTAATGCTGATGGAACAAGGTGGGAGTAACGTGAAGAAGAAAGATGGAGTTTGGTGAGAATGAAAAATAATTTGAAAGAAAACAATTACTGAACTAATGAAAATGTGTTAGACATTGTTAACATCACTAACTCCAACCAGTTATTTTAAAAATGGTGAATTTCTACACCTTTTAAAAATGGTTAAGAATATGAGCTCTGAAGTTTGATCTGGATATGAATCCCAACACTATCACCTGCTAGCTGAAATATCTTAGCTCTTGCTTCCATCTATGACAGGGATTGGCAAATTTTTTCTGTGAAGGGCCAGACAGTGAATATTTAGTCTTTGTGAGTCATTTTGTCTCTTTCACAGCTAGTCAACTCTGCCATTGTAGTGTGAAAACAGCTACGTATATGAATGAACATGCTGTGTTCCAGTAAAACTTTATTTACAGATACTGAAATTTGACTTTCATATAATTTTTATGTGTCCCAAAATATTCTTTTGAATATTTTTCACTATTTAAAACTAAAACCAATCTAAGCTTGTGGATCAAACAAGAAAAAGCCAGTTGCCTGGATTTGGCCTGTGGGCCATAATTTCTGAAACCTGATCTAGAATAGTGGTTTTCGAAGTGTGGTCCACGTACGGGCAGCGTGAGCATCACCTGGGAACCTCTTCAAAATGCAAATTCTCAGGCCTTATCCTTGACTTGCTGAACCAGAAACTCTGGGGTGGGATGCAGGAAGTGTTTTGCCAAGCACTCCAGGTGATTCTGATGCACATTAAGCTTGAGAATCATTGATCTATAGATATGTTACTTCACCACTTTGAGTTCTTGTGAGAATTAATGAGATAATGAATTGAAAGTGCTTAGCATGATGTCGAACTGCCTCAGTAGTGCCAAACACCTATTACCTATTACAATCAATGTTGAAGTAAGGTGGTTTTAATTTTTATCATAATTTTTCTTCTTTTTAAAAAGAGGACTGTGTGCAATAGTTTTTTTCAAGAATTTCGTAATCAAACTAATGTGAAGGAAATTGAGTGGATAATTCTAATCTTCTTTGACTGAACTGATAAAATATGAGGATTAAGAAAATCGACTCTCCACAATGTGATAGACAATGGTTTTTTTGGAAAACAGAATCCCTTCCATGCGACTATTTTCTTTGGTCTGTTAGTTATTAGAAAATGATAGAAACAGAGTTTGTGGTGTCACAAATCTTACAGCAGGATCAATTCTTGCTAAAAAAAAAGCAAAATATGGATTTATACTTATCAAACAAAAGCACCTACTACATGGCGTTTCTCGTCTTTCATTTCTCCATGAGCATGTGGACATAGGGAATAACTTTGGCCGTTCCCACCTGGTTTATGAGAGTCAGCTCTTGACTCTCTGGCTCATCAGAGGTTCTGGTTTGGATAGGATTGAGTAAGTGAACAGCAAAGGCAAATATAATATTACCTGGAAAAATAATTTATCTGTGCCTTTCGTAGAACTGATGTCATGGAAACCTGTTTCATATGGAAACCTCTATCATTATTGAGCTGAGCATTTTGAAATATAAACAACTAAAATAAATGAAAGAAGACAGTACTTGCAGAAAAAGACCATTTACATTTCTTTGACTTTGAGCTTTATACTGACTGTAAAAGTTCCTATATAATTACAGGTGAGCAGAAAACATAATAAAGTTAAGAATTGACATTTTTCATGAGTATGGACTTCATAGCAAGCTGTACCTAACACACTGGAGGGGAGAAAGGAAATCTGCCTTTCTCACAATTATCTGGATAAATTTAAAAAAATAATGGTTTCTACTATGATTTATCTGGATAGCTCTGACTACGTAGGCCTATCAAAATGTTCCACACCAAACATCCTGGATTTTTATTTGCTTTTATATGTGCATATTTTATTGCAGATGCTCATGAAATTTCTTGGGTAACAGCTGGCCTCTTAATGTCCTCATCACCAACAGTGAATCTGTAAAAGCAGATGAAAAACGTCTGTAAACTCAAGTGAACTAGAAAAAAAAACAAAGCTTGGGGAAGTCCCTGGAATAGAACTGTTTTGTTGAAAGTTTTCCCATGTTTTGGTATTTTAATAAAGACCACATGATATTAGGCTTATTTCTTGGTTATACTTAACTCTGGTTGCCATTTCTGTGATAGTCTTAGTAAATAAAGGTCAAACTTTTTTTTGTCATTTTAGCCAAGATTTGCTAGAAAAGCAGCAGGAATGATGTGACAGCATGCCTCTTGGCGGCATATTGATGCATTTTGACAGTTGAGAAGAGAATATTAGATTTCATTTTTGTATATTATGTAAAATTTGACACCAGTATATTTCTAAACATATATTTAGAAAAAATATATATATTTAGTAAACTGTTAGTTACATCTGCAAAAACAGCCCCAATGAGAAATTTCTAAAAATTATCGTGAAGACTTTCTTAGTTCAGGGTGAGCATTGAATAGTAATAGCTATCAAGCAGTATCATGTTTGATTTAACCCCAAATAGAAGCAGCTACAATCCAGATGTTTCCTACTTTCATATCTGCAAGTTTCCTATGGTCATCCTTAACTTGAATATCTAAATCAAATGCCTTGAACTCTACCATGGGAATCCTGGAATCCTCCCAACCTCTCTGGGATTTTTTTGGAGTGCACGTACTTCTGTGTAAGTGCACGTCTGTGGATGTTCATTTGCTGTTGCTTACTTCTACCATGGCCATTCGTTCCTGTGGGTGCTCTCTGCCTGTGCTGGCCCAGGGTGGGGTCTGCCCCTCTTCCTGCACCCTAGCACAGCACCACAAACTGAGGCTCATTTGAGTGGCAGCCTTTTATTACAGATGTGAGGGTTGCAGAAGGTAATCACAGGTCCAAAAACACTTCAACTTTAATGTCAGGTACAGATATCAAGTTCCAAGTAACTTGTCAGCTATGCCCCTCCATTGGAAGTTTTTTATGGCTGTGTGCCCTTGTATGCTCCAACCTCCGGCTATATGCCAGGAGCCCTCTTTCTTTTTCCCTAGATCTTCCTGGTGACACCTCTTTCTCCTCATTCCCAGGCCCCTCTCCTAGGCTATCTGCAGAAAAGGCAAAGTCTCCTCACTTTATTATGCAGAGCAATAGCGCAGCTTTGTTTTTATCTCACACCCCCATCTAGACCAGACCACGTGGGTCATGGACCTGACCTTTCTCAACCAAAGGAAACATCTTATACCGTGAAGGTTTGTTTCTCAAAAAAAGAGCCGTCTCCCCAGGGATGAATTATGTCACTTCCTGGAAGGCAGAATCAACCATAGTCAGTTTTTGCTTCCAGTAGCAATTGCTTCTCTTTCCGATGTGTACAGTATTTCTGTCCAAGCAAGCCACTTCTCATAGGAATGTTATTTTTGCTGCTTTTGATACAGTCTCCACACTGCCGCCAGGTGGTCTTTATAAAGGCATAATTTGATCATTCCATTCTTTTGATTAAACTATGAGTAACACCTCCCTGCTCTCAGGATGAAGTTTCCAATCCTATAGACCCTATGGAGCTCTATGGTTCTGCCGCCACCCCTACCCTTGTACCTCACCAGCCTTGACTTGAATGACTCTCCTTTTTTCCCTGTCTTCTCTCTCTCCTCTTTTAGATTCTGGAACAGAGCATGCTCCTTCCCACCAGAGGCCCTATGAGTTTGTTGTTCTCTCTATCTGGAAGTCCGTCCCCCCTCACCTAGTGATTTCTTACTTATGTTCAAATCTCAGCTTTAGTATTTCTTCTTAAATCTTCTCTGATCCGCAGCTAAGTTTAGAGCTCCCAGTGTGTACTCCCTTGGCACTCTGAGCTTCTCTTTCATAGCACTCATCAAAATTGTAATTAATTCATTTTGAAAGGAGGGTGTCTGTCAGATTGCTGTGGCTTCCTCCATGCAGTTGCTCAGGATTGTCTATGTCTTTCTACTTAAGGCTTCTACAACTAACTTTTTCTTTTCTATTCTGTTAACTGTCCCCCCCCTTCAATGCTCTTCCAAACGTGAGGGTAGCCTTGGCTCCCCTCCATTGACCAACCCAGGGTGACACATTTCTCAAATGTGTCAATCACTCTTTAGCTCCTCTCTGCACCTTCATGCTGTTCCCTGACATCATCTATCTGGATTCCAGTAACATATTCCTAAACTCTTGCCGTCTTTTCCAAGGTCTGACATAATTGCTTAATCATTGGGCTTTGTCTCTTGCCAGATGTCCTCCTACCCTCACAATCTCTGCTCAAGCTATACTCAGTTTTTTCTCACATCTTCCCACAGGCCATGTTCTCTTCACCCCCGGCCCTCACACATGCTGTTTCTATAATCAACACAGAGCAGCCCACCCCTAGTCCTGCTAAGTCCTCCCTTTATCTACCTAAATCCTACTTATCCTTCAAGCCTTATCTTACATTTCAATCCTCTGAGAAGACTTTCCTCACTCTTTATCCTCTCACTCCCAGTCTGCTTCTGACAGGCAGAATAAGGGCCCACAAAGATGTCCACATTCTGGTCCTAATCCCTGGAACCTGTGAAGATGTTATGTTACCTGGCAAGGGGGAATTAAGGTTGCAGATAGCATATAGGTTGCTAATCAGGTGGCCTTGAGATGGAGAAACTATCTTGGATTGTCTAAGTGGGCCCAACAAGAATCCTTACGAGTGGAATAGGGAAGCAGAAGAGTCAGTGTCAAAGAGATGTGTCCTGAAAAAGACTCCACTGGCCGTTGATGACTTTGAAGATGGGAAGGGGCCACAAGCTAAGGAATGCAGGCAGCCTCTGGAAGCTGGAAAGGCAAGGAAATAGATTCTCCCCTAGAACCTACAAAAAGAATGTAGCCCTGCTGTCACCTAGATATTAACTCAGTGAAGTGCATTTCAGACTTCTGACCTCCATAATGATAATATAATAAATTTGTGTTGTTTTAAGCCACCAAATTTTGACAATTTGTTACAGCAGCCATAGGAAACTAATATAGTGCTCCTCCCGGGGGCTTCCATATTCTGTACTTCTCTGTCATAGCTTTTATCACCCCGTATTAGAATTGCCTGTTTGTTTCTCTGACTCTTTTAGTAGAGTCAAAAGTCCACAAGACCAGGACAATGTTATTATTCACTGTTATATATCCAGTGACAACTATAGTGCCTGGAAGATAGTAGGCTTTCGATAAGTATTTGCCGAGTAAGTTGATGGCAGAGCCGGAATTTGAACACAGATATGGGCACTGTGCAGTAGTCCTTTGGTCCTGAAGCAGATACTACTTGAGATTTTCTTCCTCCTGGAAATCTGCCTAGAGGTCATCTGAAATCAGATATAGGTTGGCCAAATTTAGTTATTTGAGAAAAAATTCCTAAATATGTATTGATCCACGGTGTTATGACGTCTCAGTTACCATCTAGAAGGAAACACATTGTAAAAGAATTTATTGGATCCCTTTAAGGAGGATGTGCATTTCTCATTTGCTCTTAAAATCTGTTATGTACATGTGTTTCCATGACACATTGTTCAGAAATGGCAGAAGCAGCTGGATGGAGAAAGGAATGGCTGCTTATGGGCAACACACTGTTCAGATTCCTTGGTTCACTCTTTTTCAACCCAGGGCAAACTTAGTCTCATTTGAAGGTTATTTCCTCAGGTGAAATAAACACAGTTTCATCTCTTTCGGCCACTTGCACAGCAAAACTGGAACATCTCCGCATTCCTGGAGCAGATGCTCCGGGGAAGACAGTGCAGGGCCTCAGCCTGCCTCTCTGCATGCTGAAAGTTCCCGGTTACCACCTACATGACAAAACAGAATAAATCATAAAGTTTTAATGTGATAAAACCCAGACTTTTTCTTCTTTCCTTTTTGGTATTTCTCTCTAGTGAAAAATTTGGTGGGTGAATATCAAAAGCTGTTGGATTCAGTACATTATCACTCTCCAGGCCTTATGTTTTTAAGATGGAATGAAAGAAAGGAGGAAAAAAACCCCTCCTATATGATTCTTTTTATCTTTTCTAAATACAGTAACTCAACCAACTGAAATCACTAAGACATTAAGGCTGATTAAGGAACATTAGGAAAGCTGTCAATTGATTTTTAAAAATTGGGGAAGGTTGCAGCATTCATTAAGCCCTCAGGAGAGGAAGGCTATATTTTTCCAAATCACAACAATTGAAATGTATTTCTATTATTTTTTGCTCAAGACTCTTCAAGCACTTAGTACTGAATTTCAGAATGCTTCAACAACTTCAAACTGATAGAGTATTAAATGCCATGAAGAATGTTAGTGTGGGAGACAGAGAAGGAACATTTTGGATTTCAAGCTAGTCAACTAATGATTTTGCAGAATATAATTTTGGTTATGTTTAGATGACCTTCAAAATTTACATGCATTTTCTTTTGGACTGAAAAAGAAATATTTTGTTATGATTTTGAGGGTTAAGATTTAATAAAAGGGATATTTATTTCTTTCAGAAAGAGTCTAAATTACACAAAATTAGGAGATTTAAAAAGCAGTCAGTCAAACAATTTTGGATTATGTGAAAGATTCGCCAGAAAGTTCTCCACTGCAGCTTCTGCAGAGATTGTTTTGTGAGAGGCGTGAAAGAGGCTGGACCACTTGCTGAAGTATAAAAACCAAAGCACAAACAGGTTACTTCAACTACTCGCAGCCTTCCTGAATTCATCTGGAGTGTAGGTAGAAATGTAAAATCTGGCTTGTGAGCAATACCCACATGGCTGGATCTATCAGAAAGAAAATTTCTTGCCAACATAGATCATCAACTTCAGATCAGCAAGATGAAAGATTTTGGAAAATGATATGGGAAGCAGAGCAGAAGAAAACAGGAATAAAATTGACCCAACACAAGACTGGTTTCTATATAAGAAGGGAAAAGGCAAATCATCCCTCTGATTGATCTATCCTGTTATCTTTGTTTTACCTCCAATCAGGCTACTCCAGGATTTACAAGCATATATCAGAATAAACCCATGAGTTCCCAAACTCTCATTTCACATGCCTTCAGCTAAAACATACTTCTTTCTCCCTTAGTTGCTCTAAGACTGAAAATAGAATTTAGAGTTGATTATTCTCAGATTTTCATCCTATGAAGCAGTTGCAACTTTGAGTGGTTGGGTCTTCCATGTATGTGCAAAATGCCTTCACACTGTCTTATTTTTAAGCCACATCAGAACAGACCATCTACCACAGCATACTTCACCATATTTTGCTGGATCAAACATGGCACATCCATCTCATAAACATTGCCATGTAAAAATGCAGTGTTGTAATAATGGAGAAATAATTTAACTTTCAGTGCTTTTAAAGCAGATAACTTATATTTGCTTCAGTTATGCTGATATATTGAAAATGAACAGAATTAATGTAAAGAAGATCTGAGAAAGTACTATGTTTGTAGAAAAGAGAAGAAATGCACAACTTATGTTTTCCACTCACCAGGACTTAAATTTATCATTAAATGCAATAAATTATTTTGGAAGCTGGTTTCCCTGGAAATAGAGGTCTGTTTTTGAAAATGGGTAAAATAACATAAAATAAACACATATTAGAGATATGTAACAAGAAAGTCTATTGCAGCAAGAAAAATCTTACAATAAATCAAATATTAGATCTACAAGTAAGAGTCTTGTGAAATAAACTCCTTGCATTATGTAGTTGCTATGTCCCTGAATATTGGCTGAATTTGATATCATTTTGTTTATCTGGCATTTCTGTTAGTATTTTTCACATTAGGAAATTTCCCAATTAACTAAAGTTAATGTTAATGAAGAATGTAAGGCAGACTGTTTCCCTCTCCACCTAAAGCCACAGACTGTCAAGTTTTGAGTTTTTGCCTTTTCATCCCCTGATATCAGAATGGCAATTTGTTTTTGTCTGACAATGTCCTTTACAATGGCATAGCTATTTGCTATTTTGGATTTGTTTCAGGCTGCCTGAATTGTAACTTACCCTGTTCAAGGTGTGCCTGAGCATTAGTAATGCATTTTTTAATTTGGAACTTTTGTTATTTTTGTATTTCCTTGGAATACATATTTCCAGTTTATGAGTGGGATTGGTTGAAAAAAAATTCTAAATTATTTGGTAGGAACTCAGACTATAGTTTTCCATGGGACTGGGGGGTGTTTGTGGAGAGTCTCGATTCCTAGACCAGCCTATATCCCAAGGACTATTCAGCCGCTTCACCGCATTGTAACTGAAATAATACTAATGGAGCCAAAAAGCCAGACTGGTAGAGCCCCTGGGCCTTGAGTCCTAGCCCCCAAATTCTACTTCCCTCTTGTTGAGCTTCTTGAATTTGGGGGAGGCAGAGTGTGAAAGAGGATGATGAAGTGGTGAAGGAGCCTGTGACTGGGCATGCGAAACTCCCACCACAAAGGCCTCCACTGGCTCAGAATTAAGGAGGCGGGGGCTGGGATAGGACACTGGAGGAGGAGACTCAGCCTAAGAGAATCTGCAGCTAGGTAATGCAATTGCAGCAGGTGATGAGAAGACTTTGTCATTGACTATTAATGAGTTAAATCTTCATCAAAGCCTGAACTTTTCTCTAATCAAGTCAAAAAGTCTTCAGAAGTCACCGAAAATTTGAACATTCTTTGAGCATATGTGATTTTCACTATAGTCAATGTGGGACTTGTGTCTACATACAGGACAGATTTGCTCTAAGTATCACCATTTGAGGCACTGGTCCTGGCAGAGACCCCATTGCAGTAGTGAGTGAAAATATGGCTCCTGAGTCTAAGAGATAGATGTTTAATGAAAGTTAGTAAATAGAAAGACAACAAAATTAGTTACCCTTTCAAGCAAATAATTTAAGTAATTTTGGAGGGAAAGAGGCTTTTTTTTGTTTAATTGGAAGCTTATTTTCCAAACTGTAAGCCAGTCAAATAATTAGCATATCTCTTAAAATCTGAGTTTTAATTTAGCACTCAGGGTGGTATCACTGATGGTCTATAACCCATGATGAAAGCAGTTCATCTTCTTATATGTCAGTTTTCTTATTTTGAAAATCAATGCTGATGATCAGATTTAACCACCTCTAAATGATCTATAGCATAACTACACATAGTTGAAGATGTGCACAACTGTATGAAGAGCTAGAGGTAGAAAAAAATGAAGTGAACTTATTTCCCTGGCTTTTCCTTGGTTGCAATAAATCCCAGCACACTTTGACCCCAACTGAGTCTAGCTTTATGATATATAATTGAGGAGTAAAGAGGACATCTTAGGAACAAAAGAACAAAGAAGAAGGAAATGCTTCAAATTGGTGAGTGAACAGAATTAATGACATCCAGAAGAACTAGATTTCTCCCCCAATTCTTATTTTTAGGAATCCTTTCTACTCCTCCTCTTCCATTTCTGCCTTCTACCCCAAACCCTAGCTTTTCGTTAACACTAAGTATGAGATCAGTTTGGGGAATAGGGAAAGTGAAATATAATTTATTCAATAAAAATTACAGAAATGATTTAAAGAGGGTAAATGTAAGTACATAATTTGGAATTTGGCCAGCAAATAGCAACTAATATCCAACCCCTTTCCCATTTCTATTAAAAAAAATTACAGTGAGGAAGTCTTTATTAGTAGGACAAACTGAAAATCATGATTTCATATCTCCTGTGAATTGCAACCGCATTGTTGAATATTGAAACAATATCCAATACTATAGAGATATGTTTTTAGGAACTTTTAGGAACTGAGTTTTTAGTTTTTAGGAGCAGAAGAAAAAGATATCTAGAATAAAAATCAAGCAGGAAAAAGATACTTTAAGAATATTTATATTCTAAATTTTTAAAACCCTTTTTTGGAATTTATTAATTGAACATTTAGTAAATTTGGCTTTGATGAACATGACATGTATGCTTGTTTCTTGATTTCTGCAATCTAATAACAAAAGATAATATAACATCAATAGCAGCGGGTGATTTTTGAATGTGATCACGAAATGTGATAAAGTTTTCTAACTGAAAAATTGGAGTGAATGCAAATGCATAAAGGTAGCTTATACGAGATTTTACGCTAAAGAATGATCCATTTAAATAGGTGACATTTTACTATTTTTAATAGATGACTTGAATTGCAATCAAATGACAAAATGTGTATAGAAGAATATCTGACTATATTTGATTTAAAAAAACTGTTACAAAAATCATGATTATAATTCATTTTAGCAACTTAGCACAATGATTACACAGCAACTGTTAGTCAGGTGATTCTATGATGATCTATAAAAGTAAACAGTGACACCTAAATAACTTATAGCATAACTTGAAAATACCTTGACTAGTACACATTTTATTTTAACATATCAAAAATAATGTGAATGTTAATTTTAGTTATATGTTACTTATAGTGATATATCAAAGCACAAAATGAGCCTTTGCAGTTTTAAAATCTCTTAAATTGTATCCACATTTCATCTTCATATTATTTTGAAGTGTCAAAATAGTTATCTGTTTAATGGTAACTATAACATGGAGAAAGAGCATATTGCTAAAATACATTTGATCAGAATTTATATCTGCAGCTCTCCTGAACACACAGCTCAAGGTGCTTTCTTGATCCTAATATTAAAATTAAATTTTATAATTTGTATACACTGAAGTTAAACAAGATTAGAATCATAGACAATAAAGTTCCCATAGGATTGTTATTGATCGGAAGTTTCGATCATTTTGGTCTTTAATCTTCTGAAAGTACACAGTGAAAAATATTTTTTGAGCTTCAGAAAATGTGTTTAATCTATTTTAAAATAATTTAATTGTAAATGATAAAAATCCAAACCAGTCAATTTGGGTAGAAACTTTATCTTCCAGAGTATGTCTATGAGTAACTAAGGTTAATTCACCAGATTTTAAAACCGAACATGTTTGAACAAGCTACTTTTCATCTTAATTTTCAAATTACAATAATGGAACCTCTTGTAAATCTTAATGCCAGTTATTTCTGTCTGAATTAACTTGCAATCTTTATTGACGTGTGGAAACTGGGGGTTTCTTTTCTTGCTGATAATTATATTGTTCTGGTTGTTCGAGTTATAGTGTCTCTGCTTTGTTCAAAGCTGGTCAGGGCAAGTTTTTTGCACTTGAATTTATTACCACTTACTTGTCTTAGGTCTACTACCACCTCCAGAGTTGTGACAAAGACTCTTCCATTTATATGTTAGCATATTAAAGGATAGGAACATCAATGGGGGCTCTCGGTGCAAACAAGGTTTAGGAATATTTATTTGTGCAAGAGAAAATAAGCTTTGTAGCTATGTGCCATTTAAAAAAATGCTTGCTTGAGCTTTCCATTTTCTCAAATAGAAGAAATAGACAGAGTACGTTCCCTGAATTTTATGATTATGTTATACCAAAGAAAATGAGCCAGTACATTGTAGCGGATAAAAATTCAAGTATTTTTGAGCAAATTTTTTCTGTAATAGTTTTTTTCCTAATCTTCAAGTCTCTGCTTCTTTTCTTACTACGTTGATACTTTTCTATTGTGACTTTACCTGTCTCTCTTCCCGCCCCCACTTTTCTCTCGTTCTCTTTCAAAGCATTTTTTCAATCAGCACATGAGGTTCTGAAAGAATATTATTTAGTCTTGGCTTTTCCCTCAACTTTATTCAGAAAAGCTACTGACTTGAACAAAAGCAGTACTGTACCTGCTCCTGGCCGCCAGAAACAATGACGAGCGCCTTGATAAGATTAGATGTAATTTTAAATGCAGCGGGGACAAAGGCTCCCTCCCACTAACCCCACTTGTAACCCCCTACTGTAATTCCACCACAGTGAACAGTCGAAAAATCCCTGACCAGAGCCAGACTGCTTGGTAAGCACCACCTAACAGACACGGAAACATGATCTGCATCATTTTCAGGCTTGGCAGACATTTTGTGCATAAAAAAGAAAAGAAAAAGAAAGGAAAGAAAGGCCATCTTTGAAACCAGACACAAGCAAACTTTATACATTCCCAGTTTTATAGTTTCAAGAAGGACTTCAATCTGAAATATCAAACAAAAAGAAAAGAAAAATATGTTGAGAACATGTATAAAATCAATTTATTTAGTTTTATTTTTGAGCAGCAACTATCCCTTTATATCTAAGTTAAATTGTTCTATGGATTCTGTAGTGTTTAAACTATTGAAGTAAGCATAAATGTTTGTGTATGAGTCTAAGAAGCTAGGTGCTCAATGTATGTTTTTTTAACTCATAAAAATTTATCCTCTAATTCTGTGAAAGCACCTATGTAGTCTCAGAGTTCTTTCTTTTTTCTTCTATCCTTTGAATAAGAACCTTGACCTAATGGTCTTTACCTTTATGTATTACTTTGTTCTGGCCACAAAACTATTGATTTTTCTTTTCTTGTACTAGTATGCAAATAATAACTTTATCTTTGTTGTGTTCCGCTTCTAAATCTCTCTCTCTCTCTCTCTATCTAATCTCTCTTCTCTTCATAAACACAAAACACTGATTTTTAGATCTTAAGAGGAAAAATTACATTGACAACAATGAAAATGTATTTGTTTATTTAATTATACAGATGCAATTCTCTTTGCCCACACGAATGCTTTTATAACATCATAGTAAGTTTGAATTTTTCTGAAACAAATCATTTAAACTACATTATATAAACTGTTTTTAATCAAAAGTAACCCTTTCATAATGTGGATAAGATCTTCCTAATTTGTCAGTTCTAAGATGCATTTTTTTATGTCAAATGTTCTTTATAGGGGGCATGACTGCATGGTGAAAAAAAATTAGATGTTGAAACTGGATAAAGAGTCTTAACCGACTAAATTTGAGAGGCTTACTAATCGCTGTACTTCTGACGCCATCGTAGTAGGTATTTTTGAGTTAATACAAGAGGACAAATCTTGACGCTTGCCTAGTTATGGAAATTAGTGGCGTTGTGAGTATGGAGCCTGCCCGTTAACCTGACAAATACACTGCATGTCTGTGCTGTGCTTTGCCCTTATTTCTTGTCATAAAACTTCAGAAAGCGGAGAAAATACCTTTGGAATCTTAATCCCTATTCCAACCCACCCTAAATTCGTATGTTGTTTTCCTCTGAGAGAAGAAAGAAACCTTAACAGTAACAAGAATTTTCACAAGATTTCAGTTAACTAGATTCTGCTAAGCATTATTGAAATGTGTTGTTATCCTTGAAAATAGTGGACTATACTGATTTTTTAAATTGTTTTGGTGGGAAAGAAAGGAATTCTTTCCTTCCTTTTCTTTTCTTTCTTCTTTGCTTTTTGTTTTTTTTCAATCTGCCAATAGTGTAACCAAATATCTTCAGTGCTCTTCTGTCTTTTGTATCTTCCTCTATCTATTCCTGGAAAGATGTGGACAGGGGCAGCAAACCACCTTAGGACTGGGGGAAATGGTAAAGATTCTTTCCTTCTGACAACCTTTTCTCAGGTAGTCAGCAGCCTGTGTATTTCTAGATCCTGAATTTTCCTGAGCAGTTCCTCCTTTGTTCTCCCCCACCCCCTTCCTTCCTTCCCTTTCCTTCTTCCTACAAGCACAGGACACTGTCTTAGGGGCTGGGGATTAAACACGTGAGTAGCACACAGTTCCTGCTCTCAAGGAGCTCACAGCCTGGTGACAAGAGGCTCAAGAAAAGAAGCAGCACTTGCTTCCAACCTTTCCCTCTAACCTGAAACTGGGTCAGAACTGAAGTTTCCCCTTTTCCCATTCCTTCTACCCACCAGGAACCTGGGAAATGAGTAAGAGCTAAAGTAACTGAGAATCTTTAACTGTGTTGCTCATCTCAGACAGCATTTAAATTTTAACTCTTGCCTTCAAAAGTGGGGTAAATAGTAAGCATTTTTATCAGCAAAGAGCACAGATGAAAGGGAGAGAGATTTTATATTAGAGAACCTTCCTCAGAATCTCTCAATCATGACCAAAATGTATTTATACTAAAGTTGGCCTCATCTTCTTGGTCCAGAGTTTATGCAAATCCCTCAGGGTTCAAACTCAGGGAATTTCACTACACTTGTGTAAATTTACTTCTTTTTTCACATTTATCACTTCAGTGTATACTTTACATAAAAGAAAAATAAGCTAAAATTACTATTTACATGCCAATAAATACTCATCATAAAACAGTGAAATTTAGACATATACTGAAATATTGTTTTCTGCGTTACTAATATATCCTTGTAAAAATTAGAGATGATCTCTGGTTTCAGAAAATCTATACCTGGGAGCTCTTCCACCTCTTTTTAGTGTATTCTTGCTAGCATTATTTTAAGTTCATAATTAATACATGTTCGTTGTTATAATATCACAAGATCCACATAAACAAAAAATAACAAAAAACAATAAAATTTTATTGTATTTCTAGCTTTCAGAGATAGAAATTCTTAACATCTGCTTTCAACTTTTTTCTATCCAAATATTTTCATATTTTTCCACAAGTGAGATCATAGTGTACACAACAGTTTTAAACCATTTTAACTTAATAGGATACCAGAAATGTTTAAAATTCACTAGAAGGATTACACTTCATGTTTATAAATATGTTTCTATCTTTTAAATATCGGCATTGTGTGGATATAGAATTTATTCAAACCATTCCTTTTGTTTCTTGTTTTCTTCTTTCTCCTTCTTCTGTTATACTCACGTATTCCCTTTTGGCTCTTTAATCTCCAGCCTCCAAGCTTTTTTTTCCTGTCCTTCCACTTCCAAATGGAAAGCTCTTCCCTCCTTTATCTGCTTGCCTGTAAATTGTGTTCATCCTACGAGACTCACTGATAGGCCTCTTTCTCAACAAAATCTCAAATCCAGCTTCATCCTCTGCATTCCTAACATGCCTTTACTATACTTTCATTATGGAATTTATTGTACTCTATGTATGGAATGGCAGTGGCTTGGATCAGAGTTTGGACTCTGCAAGACTGGTAAGTGGCATTAACAATGCAGTTGCCAATGGGTCTATGTCGAATGCTCTGGGCAGAGCAGCCTTTAGATGGCTTAGGCTGTTTGGGGAATTCCTTACTTGTCACGGAAAGTAGAGGACCCTGAAACAGCTGCCTGGCTAAATTCTGTAATCTGCATGGGGCTAATGAGCCATGTGTGAGAGGACATAAAGGGTGTTCAGACACATGCAAATCTAATTGTAAGATTGTGGGCTTCTCCAAAGACACTCACCTGGAGGAAGAGCTTATAGTTCCCCAAGAGAAAATCACCTGTTAGTCCAGAGAGCTGACTGTAGTAGCTTTGAAACGTTAGGGGGACAGTGGCTGCTGGTGCACCATGAGACTGTTCCTGACTTGACCGTTCCTGCTAAGTCCTGGGAACGAGACTGCGGTCTAACTAGAATGACCCCCGCCACTAGGGACCTAAAGGCTTTGCTGTGGAAACGACTCTGAAAGAATGAGTCGGGCTCAGAGGCAGAAGCACATGGCCTGGCTGCAGCCTGCAGCATGTTGAGGTCCCTGAGCAGTTGCCTGGCCAGCAGCAGTGTGGAGAGCGGCTAGGGAGGAGACAGCGGGCAGCAGAGGGCTGAGATCAATGGAGCAGAAGGACTGGGGCGAGTGCAAAATCTTCTCCAAGAGAAGCCCATCCCCACTGCCCTGCTGTGGCCCGCTGAGGACTCCTGGAGAATCCCAAGCAGAGTGTGCTTCCTCTAGTCAGTGGTGGTGGACTTGAGAGTGTGATACACAGATGGACACAGGAACTCCCTCTTTGTTACCCTTGTGTATTCTCTAGTACTTAGTACAGTGTCTTATAGATACCTAATAGATTCACTTATTTACTAAACTCACAGGTATTGCTGAGGCCTAATATATAACCCGGCATTATTGTACCTACTAGGACAAGAATGGTCAGCAGAAAACAAACATAGTTCTTGCCCTCATGAACTAAATGTTCATTGAACTAGAATTCAAGCAAATAGATTTTATTTTATTTTTCTCTGCATGCAATCTATTTTGAAAGATAACACAAGTTTTGCTTTATTTTTATAATATACTTTCAGAAATGTAGAGGAACAAGCCATTTTAAAATATAAATAACCTACCAGGTTACAAATGTTCCTTTATAGATGCGGTTTTGTAAATTGATACTTTGGAATGTATGTTAATTTTTCCAAGTGACCATTAATTTTTCCAATGTAGCTTATTTGGAACTGCAATCCAAGGTCTTTTTATTTTGACCTGATAAAGAAGCATAAAATGAAGATTGATAATTATTTTGAACTGGATTCTTTGATAATTATTATTAATTTCTTAATGTATTCCAGATACTATGCTTAGTCTCGGGAAAGAAAAAGAGGTGAATAAAAGATTGGTTCTACTGTCATAGTATAAAACCTTGTAGTTTTGGCCAAAGATGTAGTCTTTCAAAACGAATGAGCTGCAAAGTGCTACTTTTCCCCCACTGTTGACAGATCAGAATTGTAATCCACAGCATTCAGCCCGGGTAGAAGAGGGGGACGTCCTGGACACAGGCAGGAAGTGGTATTGTCCAGACAACATGAAGTAGACTCAGTACTTCCAGGCACTCATTATTGCATAATAAATGTGCCTAAAGTGTTTCTATCCATTTCTCTCAAGTTCTGTTATTTTTAAAATCTTAAAATACGTGAATCTTCTATAATAATAATTAGAAAACGGACAATAATTAGAAAATGAACAAAAGCTACCTCTTTTCTTTTTTTTTAGAGCATAGTTTTTTGTTTTTTTTTATTTCGGTAAAAAACACATAACGTTAAATTTACCATCCTAATCATTTTTAAGTGTACAGTTCATTAGTATTAAGTATATTCACATTGTTGTGCAACAGATCTCTAGAACTTTTTTACCTCCAAAACTGAAACTCTATACGCATTAAACGCTAATTCCTTCCTCCCCACAGCTCTTGACAACTACTTTTTTTCCTTTCTTTTTTTATTTATTTTTTTTTTTGTGAGGAAGATCAGCTCTGAGCTAACATCCATGCTAATCCTCCTCTTTTTCCTGAGGAAGACTGGCTCTGAGCTAACATCTATTGCCAATCCTCCTCCCTTTTTTATTTTTCCCCAAAGCCCCAGTAGATAGTTGTATGTCATAGTTGCACATCCTTCTAGCTGCTGTATGTGGTACGCTGCCTCAGCATGGCCGGACAAGCGGTGCGTTGGTGAGCACCCGGATCCAAACCCGGGCCGCCAGTAGCAGAGTGTGCACACTTAACCACTAAGCCACAGGCGGGCCCTCTGTTCTATTTTTTATTTTATTTTATTTTTTTTATAAATTTTTTGTTTATTGCAGTAACATTGGTTTATAACATTGTAAAAATTTCAGGTGTACATCATTGTACTTCAATTTCTGCATGGACTACATCATGTTCACCACCAAAATACTAATTACAACCCATCACCACACATGTACCGAATTATCCCTTTCACCCTCCTCCCTCCCCTCTTCCCCTCTGGTAACCACCAATCCAATCTCTGTCCCTATGTGTTTGTTTATTGTTGTTATTATCTACCACTTAATGAAGGAAATCATACGGTATTTGACCTTCTCCCTCTAACTTATTTCACTTTGCATTTTACCCTCAATGTCCATCCATGTTGTCACAAATGCCTGGATTTCATCGTTTCTTATGGCTGAGTAGTATTCCATTGTGTATATATACCACATCTTCTTTATCCATTCGTCCCTTGATGGACACTTAGGTTGCTTCCAAGTCTTGGCTATTGTGAATAACGCTGCAATGTACACAGGTGTGAATGTACCTTTGCAAATTGGTGTTTTCAAGTTCTTTGGATAAATACCCAACAGTGGAATAGCTGGATAATATGGTAGTTCTATCCTTGATTTTTTGAGGAATCTCCATACTGTTTTCCATAGTGGCTGCACCAGTTTGCACTCCCACCAGCAGTGTGTGAGAGTTCCCTTCTCTCCACATCCTCTCCAACACATATTGTTTCCTGTCTTGTTAATTATAGCCATTCTGACGGACGTGAGGTGATATCTCATTGTAGTTTTGATTTGCATTTCCATGATAGTTAGTGATTTTGAACATCTTTTCATGTGTCTGTTGGCCATCTGTATATCTTCTTTGGAGAAATGTCTGTTCAGGTCTTTTGCCCATTTTTTAATTGGGTTGGTAGTTTTTTTGTTGTTGAGATGCATGTGTTCTTTATATATTTTGGAGATTAAGCCCTTATCAGATGTATGGTTTGCAAATATCTTCTCCCAATTGTTAGGTTGTCTTTTCGTTTTGTTGATGGTTTCCTTTGCTGTGCAGAAGCTTTTTAGTTTGATGTAGTCCCATTTGTTTATTTTTTCTATTGTTTCTCTTGCCCGGTCAGATGTGGTGTTTGAAAAGATGTTGCTAAGACCGATGTGGAAGTGCGTACTGCCTATGTTTTCTTCTAGAAGTTTCTTCATAGTTTCAGGTCTTACATTCAAGTCTTTAATCCATTTGGAGTTAATTTTTGCGCATGGTGTAAAGTAAGGGTCTACTTTCATTTTTTTGCATGTGGCTATCCAGTTTTCCCAACACCATTTGTTGAAGAGACTTTCTTTTCCCCATTGTATGTTCTTGGCTCCTTTGTCAAAGATTAGCTGTCCATAGATGTGTGGGTTTATTTCTGGGATTTCGATTCTATTCCATTGATCTGTATGTCTGTTTTTGTGCCAGTACCATGCTGTTTTGGTTACTATAGCTTTATAGTATATTTAGAAATCAGGGAGTGTGATACCTCCAGCTTTGTTCTTTTTTCTCAGGATTCCTTTAGCTATTCGGGGTCTTTTGTTGTTCCATATAAATTTTAGGATTCTTTGTTCTATTTCTGTGAAAAATGTTGTTGGAACTTTGATAGGGATTGCATTGAATCTATAGATGGCTTTAGGAAGTATGGACATCTTAACTATGTTAATTCTTCCAATCCAAGAGCACTGAATATCTATCCATTTCTTTGTGTCTTCTTCAATTTCTTTCAGAAATGTTTTATAGTTTTCAGTGTACAGATCTTTCACCTCTTTGGTTAAGTTTATTCCTAGGTATTTTATTCTTTTTGTTGCAATTGTAAATGGGATGGTATTCTTAATTTCTCTTTCTGCTACTTCGTTGTTAGTGTACAGAAATGCAACTGATTTTTGTATGTTGATTTTGTAGCCTGCAACTTTACCATATTCGTTTATTACTTCTAAAAGTTTTCTGGTGGCTTCTTTAGGGTTTTCTATATACAAAATCATGTCATCTGCAAATAGTGACAGTTTCACTTCTTCCTTTCCAATTTGGATCCCTTTTATTTCTTTCTCTTGCCTGATTGCTCTGGCTAGGACTTCCAATACTATGTTAAATAGGAGTGGTGACAGTGGGCATCCTTTTCTGGTTCCTGTTCTTAGAGGGATAGCTTTCAGTTTTTCACCATTGAGGATGATATTAGCTGGGGGTTTCTCATATATGGTCTTTATTATGTTGAGGTACTTTCCTTCTATACCCATTTTATTCAGAGTTTTTATCATAAATGGATGCTATATCTTGTCAAATGCTGTCTCTGCATCTATTGAGATGATCATGTGATTTTTATTCTTCATTTTATTAATGTGGTGTATTACGTTGATTGATTTGCGAATGTTAAACCATCCCTGCATACCTGGAATAAATCCCACTTGATCATGGTGTATAATCTTTTTAACGTATTGTTGTATGCGATTTGCTAGTATTTTGTTGAGGATTTTTGCATCGATGTTCATCAGTGATATTGGCCTGTAATTTTCTTTTTTTTTGTGTTGTCCTTGTCTGGTTTTGGTATCAGGGTAATGTCATCTTCGTAGAATGAGTTAGGGAGCTTCCCCCCCTCCTCAATTTTTTGGAAGAGTTTGAGAAGGATAGGTATTAAGTCTTCTTTGAATGTTTGGTAGAATTCACCAGGGAAGCCGTCTGGTCCTGGACTTTTATTTTTGGGGAGGTTCGTGATTACTGTTTCGATCTCCTTACTGGTGATTGGTCTATTCAAATTCTCTACTTCTTCTTAATCCAGTTTTGGAAGGTTGTATGATTCTAAGAATTTATCCATTTCTTCCAGATTGTCGAATTGGTTGGCATATAGCTTTTCATAGTATTCTCTTATAATCTTTTGTATTTTTGAGGTATCTGTTGTAACCTCTCCTCTTTCATTTCTGATTTTACTTATTTGTGCCTTCTCTCTTTTTTTCTTGGTGAGTCTAGCTAAAGGTTTGTCAATTTTGTTGATCTTTTCAAAGAACCAGCTCCTGGTTTTATTAATTTTTCTATTTTTTTTTTTGGTCTCTATTTCATTTATTTCTGCTCTGATTTTTATTATTTCCCTTCTTCTACTGATTTGGGGCTTTGTTTGTTCTTCTTTTTCCAGTTCCTTTAGGTGCATTGTTAGATTGTTTATTTGAGATTTTTCTTGTTTGTTGAGATAGGCCTGTATCGCTATAAACTTCCCTCTCAGAACCGCTTTTGCTGTATCCCATAAATTCTGGCATGTCGTATTTTCATTTTCATTTGTCTCCAGGTATTTTTTGATTTCTTCTTTGATTTCTTCGTTAACCCAGTCGTTGTTCAGTAGCATTTTCTTTCATCTCCATGTATTTGTGGCTTTTCTGATTTTCTTCCTATAGTTGATTTCTAGTTTCATACCGTTGTGGTCAGAAAAGATGCTTGGTATTATTTCAATCTTCTTAAATTTATGGAGACTTGTTTTGTGGCCTAATATGTGATCAATCCTGGAGAATGTTCCATGTGCATTTGAAAAGAACGTGTCTTCTTCGGTTTTTGGATGGAATGCTCTGTATATATCTACGAGGTCCATCTGTTCTAGTGTGTCGTTTAAGGCCAATGTTTCCTTATGGATCTTCTGTTTGGATGATCTATCTGTTGGTGTAAGTGGAGAGTTAAAGTCCCCTACTATTATTGTGTTACTGTCTATTTCTGTTTTTATGTCTGTTAATAATTGCTTTATATATTTAGGTGCACCTACATTGGGTGCGTAGATATTTACAAGTGTTCTATCCTCTTGTTGGATTGTTCCCTTGATCATTATGTAATGCCCTTCTTTGTCTCTTTTTACAGTTTTTGTTTTAAAGTCTATTTTGTCTGATATGAGTACTGCTACCCCAGCTTTCTTTTCATTGCCATTTGCGTGGAGTATCTTTTTCCATCCCTTCACTTTCAGTTTGTGAGTGTCTTTAGGTCTGAAGTGTGTCTCTTGTATGCAGCATATATATGGGTTTTGTTTTCTTATCCAGTCAGCCACCCTATGCCTTTTAATTGGAGCATTTAGTCCATTGACGTTTAAAGTAGCTATTGATAAGTATGTACTTACTGCCATTTTTATTTATTTATTTTTTTTCTCACTGTTTTAGTAGTCCTTCTCTGTTCCTTACTTCTTCTATACAGAATTGATGGTCACTTTAGTTTGACCTCTGTCTGAAAGCTGTACTCTTTAACTCCCCTCCTCCCTCCTTTTATGTTTTTGATATCATATCTAACCTCTTTTTTGTGCATTTGTATCCATTACGTTCTAATCATGGAAATAGATAATTTTTCCTATTTTTGGTCTTCTCTTTTTCCCTTAAGTCAGTCCCTTTAACATTTCTTGTAGCACTTGTTTCTTGGTGACAAACTCCTTTAATTTTTGCTTATCTGGGAAAATTTTGATCTCTCCTTCCATTTTGAATGATAACCTTGCTGGGTAGAGTATTCTTGGCTGTAAGTTTTTTCCTTTTAGCACTTTAAATATATCATGCCATTCTCTTCTAGCCTGTAAGGTTTCTGCTGAGAAGTCAGCTGATAGCCTTATGGGGTTTCCTTTGTATGTAACTTGACATTCTCTTGTGGCTTTTAGGATTCTCTCTTTATCTTTAATTCTGGACATTTTGATTATGATGTGTCTTGGTGTGGGCCTCTTTGGGTTTATCTTCTTTGGGGCTCTCTGTGCTTCCTGTACCTGGATGTCTGTTTCTTTCCTTAGGTTAGGGAAGTTTTCATCTATTATTTCTTGAAATAGATTCTCTGCCCCTTTGTCTCGCTCTCTCCTTCCGGGACACCTATAACACGGATGTTAGTGCGCTTGATGTTGTCCCAGAGGTCCCTTAGACTGTCCTCACTCTTTTTAATTCTTTTCTCTTTTACCTGTTCACCTTGGGTAATTTCTTCTAGTCTTTCGTCCAGCTCACAGATCCGTTCTTCTGTATCCTCTACTCTGCTTTTGAGTCCCTCTAGTGAATTTTTCATTTCCAGTATTGTATTCGTCATTTCTGATTGGTTCTTTTTTATATCTTCCATTTCTTTGTTGACATTCTCACTGAGTTCATCTATTCTTCCCCCCAGATCAGTGAACATCCTTAACACTCTTACTTTGAACGCTCTGTTGGGTAGGTTGCTCATTTCTGTTTCACTTAGTTCCTTTTCTGGGGTTTTGTCCTGTTCCCTTACTTGGAATGTATTCTTTTGCCTCCTCATTTTGCCTCTTTCCCTGTGCTTGTGTCTATGTATTAGATAGTTCAGCTACATCTCCTGCTCTTGGATAGGTGACCTTATGTAAGTGATGCCTTAGGAGGCTTCCAGTGTGCTTCCCCCAGTTCTCAATGTTCCAGGGGTGGCCCCTATGTGGGCTACGTGTGTCCTTCTATTGTGGCCTGTTAGCTCTCTCTATAGGTGCCCAGGGAGGCTGAGTTATGCTCCTGGCCAGCTGTTGTTATGCTCAGCTGCTTGTAGTTGTTGTGGGCCCTTCAGTCTCTTTATCAGGTGTGGGGAGCCCCAGCACAGTTGGCTGCAGGTTCTAATACCACATTTGTGTTGCAGTATTTCTTTTAAGTGAGTAGGCCCCCAGCGTGGCAGGTTGTTAGGCTCAGGGCCTTACAATTGCTGTAAGCCTCTAGCCTATTAGGTCTCTTGTCAGCTCTCTGAGGATTGCAGCTGGGTGGGGCTGGCCTCAGGCACAGGAGCACCCAATTGTTTCAGGCTTTGGAAGGTGATGCAAACCTCCTATGTGGGTCTTTGAGAAGCACAAGTCTTCTGCAGCTGACAAGCCCTGTTGCCCACAGGTCCACACACACAGTCAACACAGTCCTGCCCCGTGTGAGCGCCCCGACCTCCCCAAGTGGACCCAGTCTCACCACGGCGGGAGCCCCACACACTCCGCCACCGCCCCACACTCTCCACCCGCTCCTTGTGCACACCCTGCCCGCTCAAGTTGGCTCAGTTGCCAGGCTGCAGAGAATCTAGTCACCAATCTATGCAGGCCCACACGTTGCCTGAGGGCTTGTTGTTGGGTGGGGCCAGTCTCTAGGGTGGGCTGCCTGCCCTGGCTGTGCTGGATTAAATCGGTGCTCTAGTGGGTGGAGCAGACCCTGCGCTAGCCGGCCTCAGGGAGAACTCCAATGGCGTCTGTGTCAGCACGCCCACACCAGGCCACAACAATGGCCGCCGCCAATGTCCCAGTCCCTGGAGAGGTCTCACCTCTCACCGAGATGCACTCAGGGCCTATTAGGTGAGTCTCTTGTCACCAAAGCACTGTGCACCTTTCTTTCTGGTGATTTTAGCATGCTTTCTGGAACGGGTGAGTTTGTGCGCAGGCCCTTTAAGAGCCAGTTTTAGTTTCTTTGTGAACCGGGTTTTCTGGGGGTACTCCCCAGTGTTTTAGTAGCAGGCAAAGTCAGATATTATGCCGCTGGTCTCGATTGTGCTGGGTCCACAAAATGCCCACAGCGGGGGCGCTCCCCGGCTCTGGCCCCGCGCCTCCAGGGAGGGTGCGTACCTGTGAGCTGCTCCCGGCGGCCGTGAAGCTGGCGGCTTGTGAAGGCGGCGTTTTTCCTCTCCGGAAGGCAGTTTCTGCCTCTTCCACCTCAGTTAGGATTGTCTGTTGTTGCAGGAGTTCCTCTTATCCAGTTTTCAGTTCTGTCTCAGGGGTAATTTTTCCACGAGTAGTTGTAAATTGGCTGTGTCCACGGGAGGAGGTGAGTTCAGAGTCTGCCTACGCCGCCATCTTGACTCCGCCCCCTCAAAAGCTACCTCTTTTCAAAAGCTGTGTTCACTCCTGAAGATAGCCTCATCACAAAAGTAATTAACGTGTACAGCATTTCATGTTTTATAGGGAACGGTCACACATTTAATTTTTATAGCAACCTTGTGAGCACAGTAGTATTATCTTCATTTTATGGGTGGCAAAACTGGGCCAAAGGTAATTTGTCCAATTTGACTAAGACATGGAAAGAATTTGGTCAGTCATCAGAAAGTGAACATATAAATGAAAACCATTTATTTTTTTCCTACTTTGGGCAAAACATGATACTTCTAGGTGTTTTGGGGAGATGCTTGTGATGCTCATGATGTTCATCATGGATGGCATGACCTCTGTCCACAAAGACCCTCTATTTGAATGGAAGTAAAGAAACTATTTATGTAAAAGACATAGATCATCATATTAAAAGTGCAAAATAATAAAGTGCAAGTTATAGGCGTAAATTCTGACGTCATATGGAGTAATGCCATAGCTCAGTGATGTTAATGCTATTAATATGAGGATATTGCTTGCACAACGTGCAGGAGAGGTGTTAGGTGACTACCTTTAAGTCACTAGAAATTTATCATAAAATAACAGCAAAGCAACCAGGGAAAGAAATATGGATGTCTCTGAGCAGTGGAAGTGTTTCATAGAGAGGCAATTTCCTTTATAACTTCTAATTTCATTATTAGTGAAATGAAAAAGATGGGAAATAAAACACCACTAAATTTTTGCTCAGTAGATGATGACATTTTCCATATGAAAAATCCGTATAAACATTTACAAATAAGTATGAAAGATTATTTAAGCACATCCAGCATTCAGACAGAACCTTTCTCAGTGTGAAGTTTTTTTCAGGATAGAAAAATGGACTCCGTTCTCCCCCCTTCTCTCTTCTGTCAGAGGTGCTTGGAATAAATTGTAGAGGAGTGCATATTCCCTTCCAGGAAAACCTTGAAGAAAGGGAGAACGCAATACCTCACCTCCATGTCATGCAAGGTGATCCTTTTTCAAGTAGAGGTTTTATTTTACAAGAGACCTATAGCGTATATTCCCACCAGTGTAACACTGACCTACACCGAGAGCTTCTGAGATATCTACTAATTAGGTACTGAAGTTTTTGAAGAGAAAAAGATTTAAAAAGAAAAAAAGTTGCCTACATCTTTCAAGCCCCAGGGCATCTACCATTTACGTGGACAGTGATGAGTTATGCAGGCCAAGGAGTCTCAGCTTGCTCTTCTCGGAGAAATCATAGAAGCGAGTTTTGCTGAAACAAATTTTTTCCATTTAGTCTTTCTTTCAGCTTCAATTAAAAGAAATCCTTATGAAGATTTTAAACACAGATGCGAGTTTAAATTTAGACAGTTGACATGGACTTTTTTCATTTATTTTTGTAGACAACCGTTGTACAGACTGATATTGCTTAAAATTTCTATTCATTGATGCATTCTTTAGATATTTTGTCTAGATCCTAGCTGATAAACCCCAGGGTAAAAATTTGTACAAGTAAAATAGGAATTTCTCTAAGTCAACATTTGAAACAATATTTGCTTGAATCCTGAATTATAGCCATAGAAATAAAATATTTTGGGTGATGTCATTAGGTAAGTATTTCCTAAGTTTTTGAAATTTTAATATTCTTGTTGAATATTGCTTTTGTGATTAATTTTAAGATCCCATGATACTTAACATTATTTACAACCACTATTTTGTTTTTAAGAATAGTTCTAGACCCCATGTTAAGTGGAAGTCAATAGAGAGTCTCCATCCCACCTTTCCATTGAGTTAGTCTGTGTGTGACTTGACTCAGGCCACTTAATTTCTTTGTGTCTCAGTTTTCTTCACATGTCCATCGATGTTAATAAAAGCCCTTCCCAAAGTCACAAGATTTGGAAGGACATATGAGATACCATTTGTAAAAGAATTATGAAAAAGAAGAAGCATTCATATATGTGATATAATTGTGAAATATTCTATTTAGATCTTTGTATTAACCAGGATAGCCAGGCCTGGTGGTCTAGTGATTAAGATTCAGCGCTTTCACTGCCATGGCCCAGGGTTCATTTTCCAGTCAGGGAACCACACCACCCATCTGTCGTTTGTCATATGGTGTCAACTGTATGTTGCTGTGTTGCTGAAAGCTATGCCACCAGTATTTCAAACACCAGCAGAGTCACCCATGGTGGACAGGTTTCAGCAAAGCATCCAGACTCAGAGAGATTAGAAAGAAGGACCTGGCCATCGACTTTCTTAAAAGTTGGCCATGAAAATCCTATGAATAGCAGTGGAGCATTGTCTGATCTGGCGCCAGAAGGTGAGAGGATGGTGCAAAACACGAGGCAGGGTTCTGCTCTACTGTACAGGGTCACTAGGAGTCAGAATCAACTAGATGACACTAACAACAACAAATTAACCAGAATATGATATGTAATACTGTTGATGCTATCAGTGATACTTAGTTATTTATGTAAAACTAAACTAGACTTAGGCCTTGTGGAAGTCCCAAGAAGTAAGGTGGTGGTGTGCAAAATGCAAAGACTTTGATGTCAGGGAGAATATAGTTGAAATCCTGGCTCTGCTACTTACTAATTAAGTGATCTTGGATAAGCTATGGATCTTCTCTGAGTCCCCAGTTTCCCCATCTGTAAAACAGGGATGGCCATGTCTATCTAAGCGGGTTCTTACACAGAGTAATGAGGTTCAGTGTTGGCTGTAAGTATTGATTACTTATAGGGTGGGTACTTTTAGGAAGTTGATTAATATATGACCACAGCAGTTATTTAACCAATGTTTGATAATTTTTGTTCTTTTAAACTATGTGATCATGGTAGTCTGAACAAATTCATGCTCCTCAAAATGCCTGAAGTAACTAGGATAACAGCGATATTTAGTTTTTAATTCTCTAAGAAAGGATGATTTTAGGGTTGACATATCCAGCTGTTAGCTATATCGTAAAGTTTTTAAAAATCATATATTTAGCTAGACATAGATAGAGTATATGAAATAATTGCAATATTTTCCTGGAGATGAACTAAATAATTTCTTTTCCTTACAAATTCCTATACAGAATACATTTTTAGTCTCTAAGCTTTTTAGAATAAGGGTTTTTATGTATTTACCTTTTATACAAGTGAACAAAATTATAAGCTATCTTAAATTATTATTAGCTGTCATTATTTTATGGTAAGTAGCTGATTTTACTCACTCATCACTTGCTAACTTTAAGAAATTTTACTTTATTTAAATTTTAGTGAAATTTTTACAGAGTTTGATGTGTTTCCTCATTGTTATGTTTCTGAGGAAATGAGGCAAAGTTCCTTTATGGTAATAAAAATAATAATTTGGTATGATATGTATCATTGTCATAATGGTAGTAGAATTCTTAAATATTTTCAATATTTTTGAATATTTTTTAGCCTTATTAAAAATTCTATTTCTGTACTCCCAATCTAAAACTGAGTCAAAAAAAATCACATATATTAGCAACCGTGGTTACATTTTTAGAAATGGAACAAAAGTCATGCATCTTCATGGACACTAGAATAAGGCGCTTGGGGAATCACAGTTGCTCATGACTATTTGGAATTTATTTCTGAAGAAGCTAACTGAAGCTTTATGCTAGATTTTATGAAGTATAAAACAAGCATTCAGTGCAGTTTAAAAAATTGTTTTTTGGAAAAAGTAATTCAGCTATGAAAGCTGGTTCTAACGCATAAGCATTCTCATAGTAATTTTGGTTATTGTAGGTAAAATTTTAAAAAAGAATATGGAAACCTAATCCATTGAGAAATCATTTTTATACACTTGTTCAGTATGTCCATACTAGATAATAAAATTATATAAGAGGTAGTGGAAATATCAAATGTAAGCTTGGTTAGGGTGTTCATTGGAAACAGAGAAAAATTTTAGCATTTATTTAAGAATTATGATAACAATAGAATTAGAGTTAAAAATGAAAGGACCTCCCTTGAGTTGCTAATAAAGAATACAATGCCAGATCTACTCTTCCAATGGCTTAGAGTTAGTGTCAAAGTGTCAATGATTCAAGTAAACAGCGGAGAAATTGCATTTTTTGGTACTTAACTCTGTCTTAAAAAATGCGATAAAATACTCTTTTACTGATGTTCCCTATGATGTGATATCATTCCACAGAAATGCTTTTTGCAGGGAGTAATTATTTGTCACTGGAGATAAGCAAGCCCAAGAAGATCCTTCTTACCTAAAAGAAGAATTCTGTGAATAGACTGTTTTCCATATTTTTAATGAAAAAGAAATCAACATCTTGCTGATGGGATTCAGGATAGAGCTATGACTTTCATAAATTCACAGGGGAAACTTTGTGAGTTAAAGCAAGTGTGTTCGTGGGGGTTGGTGTTGGTGGATTGTTCTCTTCACTGCTGGGCAAATTGAAAGAGGTTTACTTCCAACTCCGACTCAGGAGGACATATTACTACAAAAAAGAAATGTACAAGTGCCTGGGCATCTAAAAGAGAATTAGACCTCTTGACTTTTTTTTTCCTCCATATTTTTCTTGGTCAATGTTAATATTTTGGGCAGATTTCTTTGGAGAACAGGGCATTTTGTGTGGTAGACACTTAAAAACATCTGAATGAATGTTGAATGAGAGTAGATACTTTGGAAGAATAGTCAGGACTCTGTATTATTTTTACTCTGGCAAAGGGTTAATTTAAACAATCCCCACCCATCCATTCTGTGGAGAATTGCTGATGCACTCACAAATGTGGCCATAGAATATTAACGCTTGCTGTTAAAGTTAACTTCAAATAACAGTTATCTATGTTAAACTATAGTTCAAGTTGAGAACCATTAAGAATAGAGTCAAATTATCCTTTTTCTTTAAAAAAAAATGAACATTGTTTTAATGAATATGCCTATTTTATAAAAGTAACTAATGCAGAGAAAATGAGTGATGCTTATGTGCTTTCCTAATAATTTTAATTGAGTTTTAAAATATTTTAATTCACTAATGAAAGGAGACAAGGTGAAATACTGACATGTTTTATCTCTCTGGTTATTAACATGATGATTTTTCAATACAATTATTAGAGCAAACTTGATTTTTTGAAAAATATACTCATAAAATAATCTTAATCCTCGTGTATTAAAACTGAGGTTTGTTTCTATAAAAATTCAAGACCTTTATATTTCAAAATTAGAAGAAGTGAATAGGTTGGGTAAATGTCTGTCATTCATGATAGAAGGTTTGAGGATACAAACCTTATATCTAAGTCAGGCATTAAAAATATTTTGATATATGGCCTGGTTCATTTTTTTCACTTCAATTTTAAGAAATTAAAGAAATAACATCAAAGAGTAGAAGCTTTTTGAGTATACAAATAAAAATAGAAAAAAACAAGCTAACAACTGGATAGGTAAAAATCAACTTACACACACATGCACACCTTTGACTCATTATCTACATATCTAAGGCATTAATAGTTCATTTTTTAGGTGATCATAAATATTAGCTCTAAGGGACAGTTTCACCCTTCCACTAAAGCTGCTAGTTATGACACAAACAGTTAACTAAACTAAAACCACCCGTTCTTTTAGAACTACTACTAAATATCTTGTAAGTGACAATAACCTCCAAGTACAAACTGGGTGCCTAAAATGGAAATGGTAGAACCAAGAGGAGCAAAGATTAAAATCTCACTTAAGACGACTAAGCTAGTACATATCTTTAGTTTAATAAGTACTTTTACCTTAATATTGCTGAAGTTTAAACAATATATTATGTACTTTCTACCAAAGCAATATGTTTATTCTACATACATATCATCTTGGCCCCTACTGATAAACTAGTCTTGTGCTTAAGTGATACCCACGCTGCTGCAGTTTTAAGAGTTAAAATGGCCAGAGAAATTCACAGTGCTGATAGTACTAAGTTACACATTTAAAAGTGACACCTTTGTCCTTTGATATCATTTCCCAACAAGGTTATCATTGAAACTTCTTCCATTTGAAAGAGTTGTATTTCTCAGTCGGCTAAAGTAGCTGACAACACAGTGTGAGTTGACATGTAGCTCTAGGTCTTTCCTTTTTTTTTGGAGTTCTCTTAAAAGATTTTAGTTATCTGTCATCAGGCCCAAGTTTAGAGTCTCCCGAGCCAAAGCAGCTTGGAATGTGTTGGTGAAGAGGACACTCCAGACAGGACAATGTGCCTGTCTACAGAGCGAGCGTGAGGAAGAATGCTAAGAGGTGGTAGCAATGTTGCTTTGGCTGGTGTCAGCCGTGGAGAGGAAAGTGGAGCCACTGGAAGCGCATCCTGGTGCTGAAAGGGTGCACTTCAACCTTTCAGTTTGTACACAAGCCTCGGAGCAACAGCAGTATCTGGCAATTGGCCTTCTTACGCCTAATTTTCAACCCACAAGTAGGAGTGAGGTTGTTGAGGATATCCTCACCCTTAGAGTTATTCACTTTGCATAATGACTCTACTTAGCACGTTAGGAAGAGTGCTGAAGTCTAAGTGCCGCTCTGCTCCATAGTCATTACCGTGCACCCTTCAATTAAGCAGTCCAGATATGAGTTCTTTTAAGATAAACTGAAAGTGATTACGGTGGTGGTTACACGGGTATGTCCATTTGTCAAAACTCATCTAACACTTAAAATAGGGGAATTTTATTGTAAGTAAATTATACCTCAATAGAGTTGATTTTTAAAAAAGTTTAGGAATCTCAAAGTGTGAAGAACTGTTAGATAAAATAAGAAAGCTGCTGTCATCAGGAGCATGCTAATTTCTGTTATTGTTACAGGAATAAACTTTTCTGAGTAGAGAATACATTAACTGTTTATAATAAAGAGTAAAACCAGCCCATAATTGTTGTATTTTACAATGATTATATAAAAGAGCATGCATCCCTTTTCCACCATTGTATTCCCAGGGCTTTGCCTGGTGCATTGCACATAGCAGGTACTTGACAAATATTGGTGGAATAATTGATTTCTGAAATTATAATCATTTGCATATAAAATATAGTCATGCATTACTGTCTTAAAATATACTTAGAAATGTATAAAGTAAAGGAAAAGTCTGATAGAAATATTTAATCAGTCTACATCTGAAAAGATATTTTTGAACTGCTTTGCTAAATATCGTTTTAGTGCTATCATACTTTTCTTACTATTTGGCAAGTTCCCTCTGTTGGATATTCATACACTAACTTGGATGGTCAACATCAGAAGAATCCAAGCTCATTACAATGTGTTGGATTCTGATTGGTTCCCTTAGAATCAAGAGATTTCCTGTCTATTTAGTTTTGAGTGTATAATGCTTTCTACAACCTTATATGTAACTATATGCTTATTTTGGTGGATGGATGGGAAAATAACAAGATTTTAAGTCTTTGGTCTCTGTTTATTCAAGAGCGTGGTGATGGAAGTGGGGTGACAGTAAGAGGGACTTTGCCCCTTGTATGTAGAAGCAGTGCTCTGTGTTGTGTGAGTCACAGGGGTTTTGAATGATTTGGGGAAGCATGCTGAAGGAAGGCTTATGCTTTGATTTACAAAGAAGCCTTTGTCAATTTGATTGCTTTCACAAAACATTTATTTATTTATTTTTTGGTGAGGAAGATCAGCCCTGAGCTAACATCCATGCCAATCCTCCTCTTTTTGCTGAGGAAGACCAACACTGAGCTAACATCTATTGCCAATCCTCCTCTTTTTTTTCCCTTTTTCTCTCCAAAGCCCCAGTAGATAGTTGTATGTCATAGTTGCACATCCTTCTAGTTGCTGCATGTGGGACACGGCTTGAGCATGGCCGGACAAGCAGTGCGTCAGTGCACACCCGGGATCCGAACCCGGGCCGCCAGTAGCAGAGCGCATGCACTCAACGGCTAAGCCACAGGGCCGGCCCCACAAAACATTTATTTTAAGTCATTTTAATTATGGAATCTAAAGACACACACACAAAAAAAACAGTGAAAGGGAGTAGGTGAATCTTCTCTGGTTGAGCGAAGATGGTGGATGGTGATCACAATGTTTGGAGAAAATAAGATACGTAGGGGAGGTGTATGGCTGGAGACTTTTCTACTTATTTTGTATCTCAACACAAAAGTTAGGTAAGAATAATACTCAACTGAGTATCTGACAATTCAGAACACAAGCCTGGGGAATATGAGAATGGAGGGAGAAATACCTTTTTCCTTTTGCACTGTGTTTAGCCCTCACCTAAACACAGTGTAGAGGAAGGGCCTGGAGCCATCATTCTGAAGTGGTATATTTGAAACCCTGCGTCAACAGTACTAAATATTTAAAATAATTAACTGAAAGAGTGTCTTTAAAATATTTATAAATTAAGGATTTGTCCTAGAATATTTCCAACCTGATGTTAGTTACAATTATATTTACCTTGTTTTCTTATAGTAAACTCTCGTGTAAGTAAAATCACTTTGCTTAATCTTTATGCGAAAGACGTGTAGACAGGAGATAAATGAATACAGATAAGCATTGCAGTCATCACGAATCCTCTGTGGACTAAAGTTTGGACCTAATATTCTGTCTTACTAATTATGTTGACCCTCATGATAGACGCATTTCATTTTCACAGTTTTCTTCATTACACTGTAAAGTTGCTCCACAGCTGGGACAAATTTAGTTCTCTCTATACCACCCACAGTATCCAGCATATAATAAGATGCTCATTGAATATTTCTGGAGTGACTGAATGAAAAAATTAACAACTAAAATGCATGTATGAATGCTTATTGTGGTTAAACCACTCAACTGTTTCAATTTTCTCTTTCTTCCTTTTATTACTAGAATCCTCCAAGTTTAAGCTGAGCACATGACTTCTCAGGTAGTTTCCATTTTTCAATTTTTCTTGCAGCTAATTTTGACCATATGACTAAGTTCAGACCACTCTGATATCATCAGAAAGGATGCCGGAAAATTTTGATGTTTCCAGCTGAGGGCAAGCTACTGGCCTTGGGTTTCCACTCTTATTCCTTCTCAGAAACTGGAAACAGATTTGATTGTGAGTCAACTCCAAACATGCCAGGGAGGATAACATCCCGTGAGATGACAGAGCGTGAAGATGAAAGGAGTCTGAATAACAACTTGCAGCACGATCGTCTTTCCAGCCTGGACCACTCAAACTGGAGCAAGAAAGTGAAGTAAACATCTATTTCATTTAAACTATTTCATTTGAGAGTCTTTGTTATAGCAGCTTAACTTGTATGCTAACTAATCTATATCCTTTACTAATATATACAGACGAGTATGTAATATATACATGCAATCACATGTGTATGAATTGAGTTAAAAGGGAAAGGAAGAAAACTATCTAAATGACTCCATTAAAAAAATAACTCCAGGGGCCAGCCTGGTGGTGTAGTGGTTAAGTTCACGCTCTCTGCTTTGGTGCCCAGGGTTCACGGGTTTGGATCCCAGGTGAGGACTGATGCACCACTCATCAAGCCATGCTGTGGTGGTGTCCCATATAAAGTAGAGGAAGATGGGCACAGATGTTAGCTCAGGGACAATCTTTATTAACAAAAAGAGGAGTATTGGCAACAGATATTAGCTCAGGGCCAGTCTTCCTCACCAAAAAAAAAAAGAAAAAAAGGAAAAAACACTCCTTTGCTATTATTTACTTGACATGTGAACACATAATGCTTAGGCAATAATTTGCCATTGTCCAGGCTTAAAAATAGACTACTATGGAGTAAGAGTTGAAAATCAATGCTTCAACTTTGAGCTTGTGACTTAATCTTTCTGGGCTTCATTTTCAAAATCTAAGATTTGAGCTCTAAAATTTTCTTTACCTTTGAAATTCTATGAATCCTTCTTAATGTTATAGTAATATAAATTTTTAAGAATTCCAAGGAGATACTTTTCCAGTGATCTTGCACATAGCTAACGTGTTTCCAAGCTTAACCAACCACAGAGCTCATTAGAAAGATCTGCATGCTTGCTGAGAGTGTTCCCTCTACAGTCAACCATGGATCTGTAACCTTATATTCTATTATGTAGAAGGGTGAATGACAAGATGCCCAGTAGTTATCTTAACAAGTCTTTTCTCTTTGTGATCCTGTTTTTTGGATTCCCTATCTGTAAGGCCAATCCAAGTGACCTTACACTAGTATACTTGTAAGAAAGATAGGAATTAAACTTTTCATTGATCTCTTCTAAATTTACTATATAAAAAATTTTGACAACTGAATTGAGAATATTTATTTTACTTAGAAGCATATCAAAGATTTACATTCTTTGTTTTTAGTTCTCTCAATATTTATCACTCAAAAATTATTGTAAAAATCCATAAACATTATAATAATTTTATGCAAGACAACTGTGGTAGTTCAGTGGATAACGCAAAGAAATTTCAAATATGCTTCCTATCTTTAAGGTGCCCACAGACCCATGAGAAAATAGAATACACACTCACACACACACACACACACACACACACACAAATAAAAATAAAAAGTGGTGTTACAGCTCTTTTTACTTGAGGAGCTCAGATGTGAGAGAGATACAAGTGAAATGAGGAAACTGATGTTTTAATAATCAATTTGGATTTTAAATGGATTTTGAGGTATGAATAAGCCCCAGCCAAGAGCCTTGAAGTGTCTTTCAGCCAGGTGGAGACACAGTGGACATGTTTCCATTATATTTGCAAAGCTAGAAGTAGCCTGGTTTAACTGAAGCAGTCAGCTTGAATAGGGTATAAGTGGAATATAGGCTTTGGGGATAGTTTTTGGGCCAAATCGATTCAGTTCTTGAAGATGAGCTTGAGGAGTATGGATTTTATTCATTTTTTTTAAGGAAGGAAAAGTATATAAAAATCAGATTTTTAGGAAGATTAATTTCACAGCATTATGTTAAAGGGATTAAAGAAGTCAAACTGAAGGCAGAGAATTAAACTGGGAGAAAATTACAGTTACCCAGGCAGGAGGGGATGTAGGTTTAAACTAGAGGAAATGGCAGAGTGCATCACCTTTAGAACCCTATTGTATTGACAAAGAATTTGAACTTAATGATTTTTGTGTGTTTGTTTTTATTATGTTCCCTCCACTGCCCTTCCTTGAGACCCGTCTTGTCCTTGTGAACACTAAATCTTTCATGACTCTCTCACATTGAGAATTCTTATTGTATTAGTTGAACCAGTAAAAGTAGTAGTAGTAGTAGCTATCGTTTGATAATAACTTTTGTTGATCACTTATTATGTGCCATGCACGATCTTGAGCAACTTACATGTAATAGGTTGAACCATGTGAAATTGCCATTCTTACAGGTAAAAGATGATGAAGAGCAGCAGTTTCATACAGTTCGCTTAATCCTCCCCCAAACCATATGAATTGGTTACTATTCTTATCTGCATTTTCATGCAAGGAAACTGATGCATTTGCCTAAGGTTCCAAAATCAGTATGTGGCAGAGCTGAGATTCAAACACAAGCAGTGTTGCCCCAGAGTTCATGCTCTAAACCACTTGTTATATACTTACACTGTACTGAACCCTTATATCTCATGTAATCTTCCTAACAATCTTAGGAAATAGATACATTCCCATTTTAAAGATAGGAAAAATGAGACACAGAAGAGTAACTTGCCCATTGTTACCCACATAGGGAAAAAAAGTCAAGATCTGAACCTAGCTCTGCCTGACTCCAGGATGTTAATGCTCAACCTCTATACTACACTTGGCGAGAGGAGGCAAGATCGGGATCCTCCTGGCTCCTTATTGCTGTTTTCAAGAAATTGTTCAAAAAATCCTCTTTCATTATTTAACTTCTCTGCTTAATTTATGAACTTTGTGAACAAACAAAAGCATTCCACATCTGTAATCTTACGTTTTGAAATTCTTTCTTGACACATATTGCCATCATTCTATTTCTCCCATGTCTGCTAAACATTGCCTTTGACTTCAAACAGACATCAATTCCTTACTTGCATTTGATTTCACTCGTCTATTAGTCCCTTTCTTGTTTCACTTCATACTCAAATCATAGTGGATGCCACAGTCAGTTATTTCATCTCTACCTTCCTTATCATTTTCAGTTCCCTGACACCATTGACACACTTGCTTCAATTTGCCAGTTAATCCCCAACCCTGGCTCAACCAAACTATCAATTTTCTCTAATTCTGTCTCAAGTGATTTGGATATAACTGGAGAAAATTACAGAACCATGTGGATTGACTTCAGTATAATTGTATGATTTCCAATCTGAGTTGGACCCTTTATACTATACAGTAGTCTTTTTTTAAAAGAGTCATTTAACTCATTTATCTCATTTTTATTCAAGTTTTCAAATACCTGCAGAAGTTGTTTTAAACTGTCTGTTTTGATCTCAAGCACCTAAGCCCTTTCCATCCTTTTCATTCTCAAATCCTAATTAAGTGAGAAATGAAAACTTTGCATTCCCTCACGCTTACAACCATACTTGTTTGCCTTTTCTCCCAACCTAATGATATTGCATCCTACTCTGAAAAAAATATTGCTCCTGTCTCCCCCCTCCCTGTAAAGATAACCCTTCTCCCCAAGTTTCATCCTTTTCCTGGGACTTTGAGCATTAGATTACTGTTTTTTTTTTTCAATCATCAATCTTTCACTCATTTTTATTGAATCTCTCATTGCTGCTTATAAATATACTCAAGACTTCAGCCACTCTCTTCTAAAAAGAAAAACAAATCTGTCCTTAGTCTGGATTCTGTGTGAAATCTTCTCTAGTCACCTACATTTCCCAGCTCTGCCCCAATGCCAGAAGTGTTCTCCAACTTATTCCTGAACCGCTTGTCTGTCTCATCCCTTCTCACAAAATGCTTCCTAAGCTTCTCCAGATCTTCCCCAGCTCTCATCTTATGCTCTATTTGCCATTTGCAGCCTCACCTTGCTCCTCATCCCATGAGCTCAGCGTTGCCTCTTCTTCAATCTATGGGTGCCTTTCCTCTTTTTTAAGCATAGACTCCTAACTGCAGGATTATCCAGTCATATGACTAGAAGGCAATAATTCTTCTTTCCCTATGTGTTGACCCAGCTCCTTTCTTAATTAAACTCTCAAATCCATCCCAAGAGCAGTCTTTATGTGTTGTCTCTTCTTAAACTGTCTTTGATGTTTCAATCTCTTGCAATCTTGTTTTATTCTCACCATTTTACTGAAACTACTCTTGCTAGAATAGTCAATGATCTTCAAGTTGAGTTCCCAAAGCAAATTTTCTCATTTGATTTTTTTCCCCTTTCTGCCATGTGGTCAAATCTTTCTCCAATGCTTCTCTTTTCTGGATTCTTTGATAATATTGTCATTTATTAATTAATTCTGTAAAAATTTTGAGCGAGATTTATATTACTGGCAATATACTAGGCTCTAGGAATAGAGAGATCAACCAGATACACATCTTGTTCTCAAGGAACTGGTGGTCTAATGAGCGAGAGAGACAAGAGAATAAACTTTTACAATGTAATGTATTAAGTGCTATAATAGAGCATAAAGAAACCTGAAGGGGATATGATAGCATAAAAAGAATAAAAAGACAATTTCTTGGGTTGGGAAGGCTTTTGATATTTCTTCTTTTATCCACATCCACCAATTTATCTTTTCTTCCTGCTCCTTAAATATCAGCATTCTCAAGGGTGACCTTTTCACCCCTTTTCTTTTCTGACACTACAACATCTTCCCTTTTGAAATGTCACCCATGTCCCTATCTTACTTTACCTTAATGTCCAACTCCCTATCAGCAGCTCATTTCTGTCTGCCAAGTTCATGACCAGTTATTGCTTCTTGTCATGTCTTCAGTGTATTAAAAAATAAAATCCGTGTTTGCTCCTGAGTTGCCTCTCTTGGCTAACGTGGGGCCTATCTATTCAGTTAGTGACCTCACATTAATCTGGAATACCACCACGTTAGTGACCTCACATTAATCTGGAATACCACCACATTGAGTATTTGGATCCCTAGTTAGGTAATGAGTTACTTAAAGACAGACACTTTGCTCCTTTCATTTTTGATTGAACTCTGCCTGGCATATTCAAGGCTTAATGATAAATATATAAATATAAATTAATGTATGAAGATGGGAAAAAAGATTAAGAATTATTAACATGTTAGGAATCATAGGTGATGTTCAGGTTTGAGCCTTGGCCATGGGGAGAAAGGTCATGTCATCAATACTGAGTGAGGAAACATAAATTCATGGTTTGCTTTTATTATTTTTAGGCTTGATGTATTGGTGAGGCTTGCAGGTAGAGAGATTCAGGCTGTATTTGTGAATACTGCTCCGGACAAAGACATTTGAGAGCACTCACTGAAGAAAAAGAAGGGAATGTCACCTTTAGAGCTTGGATGCAGGGAAATAGAAAATGTGAAATGGTGCAAAACTTTTAACAATGGTTAATAACACTATTTTGGTACTATTATAGATACAGAGACATCTGGGGAATTTTTATACAATGTTTTGGGTCATAGTTGAATATCCAAGTGGAAAGCCCCTGCAGATTTGTTTAGACAACTAAGGAGAAGCTAAAGATACAACCATTGAACTGGAATAGTGTCTTGTCCCAAAAGTCAAGGTTGATAGGAGAATGGTATATGGCTTGACTATTTGGTAAATAACAATGGTTACCCTCCTCACTGTTGTATATAACAGCCAAGAAAAGAGACTTTTGTAGGGAGATGATCAAGCACATTGAAAGAAATTAAAGCTCAACTTGAATGAGGTGGAAATAAAACACCAATTGATTGTCCCATTTGATTTAGTGACCTTGTAGAACAAAATTGCAGTGGAATGATAGGGGCAGGAGGCAGGTAGCAGGTGGTTAAGGAGAAACCAATGATGGAGGCAGTGAACATAAAGTACACTGAGAAGTTTGGCAGAAAGTGGAAGGAAAAATATAAGACACTACTTCAAGGAGAAACAAAATAGAAACATTTTTTATTTTAACTTCCTTTGCTTCCTTTCCCTCTGCCTCCCTTTCTTTCTTTTCTTTTATTTGGTGCGGTGGGGTAGGAAAGGGAGTCCCTACTCTGTTCATAGGTAGTCAGAAAGTAGGTAGAGTAGAAGGGAAAGATGAAAAGAGATAATTGAGCATGAACCAAATTTAATGAATAGCTAGCTTGGAAGATGCTCTTGGGTTAAACACAGCCCAGATGCTATTTGGTAAGGTTGTTCACAGCGCCAGGCTGCAAATAGTTCTTTCTTGAGGTCATAATGCTACTTTGGTGGCCTAAGTCCCGGATTCTAAGATGACTTTTTTTCTTAAATTGGGGATGTTCAAGCATATAGCGATCTAATCCTACCTCTGACCTTTACATACTTTACTTTGTGGTTTTAAGGAAAATGGGTCAAAGCAGTGAATGGAAACACGGGATTCACAGTTCTGATACTGGCTATGCATGTAGCTAACATGACTTGTAATCTTGATTATTTTAACATTTCTTTGCTAACAGTTTATTTGGGGAAAACACAAAATTAGTATTTGCTCAGGTATAAACCATATGGATTTTATCAAATGTAATAAAATAAAATTATTAAAATCTTCTGTAGAAATTGAAGGGATTACATTTATATTTTATTGTAAATTGCCTTTGTGAATACTAATTCATTGATGCTAATGTCATCTATAACTTTTCCATGTAAGACCTCCTTATAAAACAGAATTGACTGGTGTTATGCTTTATCATATTGACAGCACTCCTGTATTTATGTGTCTTCTCTAGTTTACGGGAAGGTTTTTAAAAATTTCATTCATTGGTAAGCAACATATATTAGTATGTATTTTTCTGATGATTTAACAAATTTATTCCAGAACTCACATTTATTTAAAAATACCCTTTTTAAAATTATAATTTCATTTAATGACTTAACTGATTCCCACATGTACATCATACATGAGTTCTAGCATCTTCAAGCCTATAAAATACCTATGACTGATTTAAGCTGTTTCCCATAAAAAGTTAACATAATGACACTGCATAATGAAACAGTCTTTTGCCTAATACTGAATACTTTCACATCCTCAAATTAGGTTGTAAATAAAGAAATTACAAGTTTTTTTCATTACTTAGAAACGTGCGTTTCCTACCCAGAAAAATGCCTAGAACTTCGTAAAAACATTCAATTCTTAAGGAAAAACTGATTGTTTCTTGGTGCTGTCATCATTTGTAAAGAGACTAATAGAAGTTGACAACATGTGCCATTTATGTGTCAGGCTGGTTAGTAAAATCTTTTGATATGCAGAATTATTTGTCAGGTAACACATTTCTAGTTCTCTCTTCAGCTTTAAGTGGATCTATCTACTTTGGGTCATTCTTATCTGTATCTGATAGCAGGGCCCTAGCACAGTTCAGTCCCATGAATTTTGCATTTCTATTTTATTTCCCTTTTTGAAAAACACTTTAAAAATCTTATTTTTAAAGTACCTGTTAAACTTTCCTCTGCAGCAGCACAGCAAAAATGAGGAAAAGATGGGCAAAGGACAGATTCTAGTCTCGATTCTGAACATGTGGGAGCTAATCTCAATTAATTTCATAGTTCTTTTAGTTTAGTATCTACCTCTAATTTCAGTTTAAATATATAATATATATATCTAATATCAAATATATAATAATGTATAATACAATATCTAAAATTTAAAACTTAACTCACCAAACATGTTACAAAGAGCTTTTAATTTTATAGACGTATCTGACCCCAAGATAGTTTAGAACTTCAACATTTGACAAACTAAACAAAACTAATAAATAAACAAGCAAACAAAAGACAAAATAAAAGAACAAATCATTTTTCACTGATTCAAATCTTCTCAGTTGCTATATTTTCATTGTCTTGAAGGTCTGTTGTCAGTGAATTCAAATCCTAACTATGTTTTCTGGGAAATGCAATTTCTGTTCATTATCAAAGTCAATATACTCATATTATGATATGACATGTAAAATTAATATAGCACTGGTTTTAGAAGTCTATACTGAGTAGTATAAGAAGTCAGAGAGAAAAACATATTCTTGGGCCATATTTCTTTGGGATGACTGTTTGGGGAACTGTGACCCTGATATTCTAATTGGACAGGTAAATCATTAGTTCCTTTGTTACGCTTTGTTTTTAGTAAAATGTCTATTATCTATTTGGTAATTAGTGTCTCTTAATATTTTTATAACAATTGGTAATGCAATGGTTTCTTTCTTGAGCAGGAAAAATTAAATTGTACTCATATGATTTCAAACCCATATGAATTTCTAAAACAGACTACAAATTTTTATATGTAAAGGGAAATAAATTTTCAATGTGTTATAATATTGCAATTTTTACAGTTAGTTCACATATTTCAGGAAAAAAACTGTATACCTTATACCGCTGATTAAATATTTTGACAACTTCTCAAATTCAACTTTCAATTCTTTTTATAACTTCATCTAATTTTGCCTTAAATTTGATTTTGATATATTCCATAAGATAAAATAAGTCATTTTTTTGAAAAAGTTCTCTTTTATGTTTGGAGCATGTGAAAAATGCTTTTAAGTTATATTGATTAAAAGACAGATTCGTTTTTGCGTTGCCAAATCCACCTCCTCGAACTGGCAATTAAAGGGTTATTTAATTGGAGAAGTTCAGAGTCGGATCAGCATTTCCCAGTGGCACATATCTTTAGCAGTAAGTGTGGAAGCCAACTCGGAAGAAACACGTTTGAAGTGGCAGAACTAATCATGCAGAAGCAATTTGCGATTTTCTCTCTCAGCCTAGATAAAGCAGAGCATTATGACATTGGCTGCACTGAGCAAGGTCAATTTACTGTGAAAAGCCAGCTATAGACTCCAACTTCAAATAGACTTTTATCCTGCATAGCTAAAAACAGGATTTACTCTATTGCTTACACTACAGAATGGGCAAAATGAAGTGGACAATTCAATTAGGATGCATCCGTATTTGTCACTACTCGTTTTTTTTTAACTGTTTCAGATAATCAGCTTGTAACTAGATCTCAAGATTTCGCTCACTCCTGGGAATGAAGTATAAATGCTTGGTTGTTCATCTTCTGTGCCATAAAGTTTATTTTTTAGCGTTTTAAAATTTAATCACTAAGAATCTGCCAATTGCCTTGAAAAAGTTCAATGCTGATTTCCTTATATTCCATTTAATTATTTTTTGGCCTTAAAATGAAAGATTTCTCTTAGAAATATATGCAAAACTGTTTTTTACAAAAATATAGGCATATTAAAAGCATGGAAGAACTTTTTCAGTTTAGCATTTATGTAATGTGCTATATGAATGTTTAAATAATATCCCTAATATAGGAGACACTGCATAAAGATGATCCTACTTCTGTTGGACTAGATGTAAAATTTGCATTAATTTTTGGAAATGATTATATTTATGGGAGCACTCATATAAATTGTTTGGCTAATCACAGTGAATAAACACAGTCTATCCTTCTAGCCATGGGGAAAAATACTCTCCTACTTTCTTCTTTGGCTGATGTCCAGAGTAGATTATTTTTATGAAAAATGAAACAGGAGTGCACCTTCATTAGCTGTTCAAGGATTCAGCCATCTGGGATAGCCACGTGTTAGTGCATTTAACTTTATTAGGTGCATCTGATAGACTCCTTTGTCACATTTATATTGATAATGGTGCCAATAATCAATTACATTCAAAATATCATGCAAGTGGGATGGAACTTGTTCCCAGAAGCCGAGCCAGAAAGTAAATGAAGATAGGATTAAATGTCATTGTTATTATAGTTCATAATAAAAAATATACATCCATGCCTAGGGCACAATAGCTCTACAAATTAATGTACTAGTCAACAGTTTTCTGGACCATATTCTTGTGCTCCCTGTTAAAAGTTTGGCAGGTGATGGAACTCCACGGTGCTGACATTCGCTCCTGGAACATTGTAGAAGCCAGTCTTTTAATGTTTTCATTGGCTTACTGAAATGCTGAGGTCATGCAGAGCTCATTGGTCTCCTGCTTTTGTTGACCCATTGATTGACAGTAATGCAATGTTCTTTTAGAGTTTATGACTCTGGGTAAAGGACAGAGTGAAAGATGTGAGTCAGGTCAAAAATGAGGATGAAGAATATCAGAGATGAGGTGCTCATTTCAAATAGAAGTGTAGAAGCATGAATTTTTAATATTGTGTTTTAAAACTCAAACTCTAGATAATTGAAAACAGATATGTGATTTTTTCCCCACAGAGACTAATGTTTCTGCTTAATAACAGTCAAAAATATATTTAAAAATTTAAAACACATATGTGTAAATTATTTTTGCTTTTCATTTTTCGAACTTAACCATTTTATATCACTTGTATATTCACTTATTTTCTTTTTGTTTTGTGAGACATTTGTCCTTTTAGATAGTCCTCCATAATTCAGGATCTATTGTGAATCTATCATAGTTAGGGCTAGTGGGTTGTGAACTTCACATTTCCATCGTACTATAGCTTAATTCAATTCCATTCTACATGACAAAATATAATCCAGTCAGTGATTTGCAAACGTGATATTTTCACACAAATAAAATTTTATATTTTTTAAAAATAGAGAATTTAAAAATATAGATAGTATCTTTTTTTCTTTTTTTTTTTTTTGCTGAGGAAGATTGGCCCTGAGCTAACATCTGTGCCTATCTTCCTTTATTTTGTATGTAGGATGCTGACACAGCATGGCTTGATGAGCTGTGTGTTGGTCCACGCCTGGAGTTCAAACCTGTGAACCCTGGGCCGCCAAAGCAAAACTTAACCACTTTGCAACCAGGCGGGCCCCTAGATGGTATCTTTTTGAATACAACTTTAACGTATGCATATTTTTCTGTAACTGATAGTTGTACTCTAAAATAAATGAAATGAATACTGTCATATCATTACTGTACATCATAGTTCTCAGTCTTCATTGGAGTCACCTAGCTAGCTTCAAAGTGTATTGTGTCTAGTCTCATCCCACAAAATCGTGATTTAATTGGTCTGGGATATTGTCTGACCAAACTATTTAGAAAGTAAAAGATCCCAACCATTTCTTGGTCTACATAACTCTAATTTACTGGTTAGTTCATTGCAAATTTGGGGTAAATGTCCCAAGTTTTAAAGAATTTTTTTCTATTATTTACCCTGATCATTTCTTCAGTTCTTCATCTTGCCTAAAGAGAACCTAAATTATAATATTTTTCTTTTGCATGTGTGTATATGTGTGCGGGGTGTAGAATAATTTCTCAGAAATCAGTTTTAATACAAACATTTCAGTGTTGCATCTATGAAAGAACTTTAAAAGCGCTATTTGAAATGCACCTACAAAAATTGTTTCTTTAAATTATTTTCAGTTTAACAATCACTACAATGACAATTTTATGTCAAATAAAATTACATATAAAATGATAGAATACATGGGAAAGTGCTTTTAAAAGTTAAAATGCTAAACAAATGTGAAGTATTGGTATTAAGTACTATTGCATATCAACAAATTCACTTAATTGAGAAGTCTTTATGTTCATATTCAACCATAATCCAAGCATTCTCATTGTGGAGAATATTTTAAGGACCTTCTTATGTAGTCTGTTTGACATTTTACATTTTATCTAACCTTAGTTAAACTTCTTAAGGCTTTAGAGTTCAAGTTGTGTGTGTGTGTGTGTGTGTGTGTGTGTGTTTATCTTCAAAAAGCATCTCTACTGAAGTACGTATTTTGCATTTGGATAATCTAATCGTGACAGGTTAATACTCTTAATTTAGTGCCCAAATAAGATACATCAAACAAGTTATGAAATTATTCCACTTTCTAATCAGCCATTGCCAAGAGAGTTGACTTACATAATGTAGTTTAATTACACTGAAAATTGCACACACCCCTTCAAAAAGAAATGTGTCCATGAAAGAAGACAGCAATCTGTGACAAAGCCAACTTTCTGCCTCACATTGGCAAACCAACGAACCAACAAACACGGGTCATTTTTACATTTTGAGGTACAGCTTTATCCCCAATTTCTTACAATTTAATTGACAACATACTGTTTATCAACAGTACAATGCAGAAAATGAACAAAACAGTCAAGTCATCATCACCACCACTTTTACTCTCATCACAGAGGTTAGTCTTTTCTCTCTGGAAAACATAAAAGCTGTTGGGATAAGCCAGATGCAATACAGTGTTCTTGAATATATCAGGCATACATCCTTTTTTTTTTTACTTGAACAAGAAAATATCCTTATTAAATGCTTCATGGACAGTGCTTAGCTATAGGCATAAAATTAATAATCCTGACTAATCAAATAAAAATAAGAGAATAGCTATTTTGAGTGACATCATTTTTGCCTACCCCTCCTGCCAATATTTAAGAACAGAAATTTCCAGTAAAAATTGGGACTATAAGAGATTAGTTCTGGATAGAAATGTAGAAAGGAAAAATGACAAACACGTATTAGTTTATAGAAAACTGTAGAAAATGAATAGAGAAGCTCGTACTGGTACTATATCACAACTTATTTGTTGAAACTTTGTAGAAAATATCTCCACTTGAATTGAGATGTTAGCTAAATGTGTGTGTGTGTGTGTGTGAGACAGAGAGAGAAAGAGAGAGAGAAAGAGAGAGACAGAGAGAAAATGGTAAGTGCTGGTGGGCTACAAAATAGCAAGTGACTTTTTTTTTTTAAGTGCTTATAACCCGAAGAAAATGTAAGATGAAAAGAAAATGACTGGCTGATTATACCTATAGAAACTTAGAGTAGAAAAAAAATTTTGTCCAAGATATTTAGAACAATAGGATATCAGCCCATTGAAACTAAAATATTGTCCCTCATTTCTGAATTTCAGTTTTGAACAGGTATAAATGGAAGTTGCTTATTGAGGAATACTGATTTTAAGTATTCAGTTGTATTTGAAATTGAGATTATGCAGAATGATAATCAAAGAGAAATAAACCAGAAAATGAATGAACAAGCAAACATGTGGTCCTCCTTTAGTTTATCTTCAAGGATCTGAATCTTTTTGGTTCTGTTCACAGATAACCCTAGAGTTATTCCCCTTCATGGGAATTTGTAAATCCTAAAAGTCCTATCACCAGATGGAAATCCTGTCTGCTTCAAGTATATTGAAAACTGGGGTAGCTAGTATATTTTAATTCATTATTAAATAGCAGTGGATGCTACTGAGGTTTCTTCTTTGTATTCTTTTTTCTACTGCTGTTTTGCCTCTGTTATTCTGGAGAGCCAACGTTTAACTTCTGAGAACTGTTTATGTTTAACTCTTTACCTAAAAGTATTTGAAAGCTCTTTTTTCTTTGTCTTCCCCATAAAGGAAGCTACAGGCACCAGTACAACGGTGCAAGAAGACTGCAGGCACCGTACAGTGGCTGGTGAGGGAGCAAGGATCCAGTAATGTCAGGGGTCTGGGTTTCTCTGAGAGGTAGGAATGGTACTGGCTGTGATGGATTAAAACATATTGAGTATTTCTGATTTTCATACTATAAGATGACAGTCTTAAGTGTTAAGAATGGTCTATCTTGGAATAATTGGTGTTTATATTTGAAAGCATTAATTTTGAGACTATAAAGGGTTGGGAAAGTTAGAAAACAACATAGCCAAGTGAAAAGGTAGGCGATGGAGTGTCAAAATATCTGGATTGTGGCTTTGACTTTGTAATATTACAGAAACCAGTGGATTTCTGCATGTCCAGTGTTCCTTTCCACAGAATGAGATTTTATTCTTTTCCCTACCACAAAGAAGTGCTGTGAATATATGTGATCTTTAGGACTGTTTGAAGACATTTTGCTTAAGCTGATCAAACTTTAGGCAGCTCTGCATCCTCCATGAAGTATTCCTTGACCTATCAAGAAGCGTTTCTCCTTCTCACCCTTCTGTCCTTCCTTCCTTCTTCTCCTGGATTCTCTTGTTCCAAAGAGCTAACCAGGACCGCTATGTATGGCTGTGCAGAATGGGTGTAAAGCAGGGGCACCGTTCACACTGGATATTTATTTAGACAAATGTAATTGTATATTTATTTAGACAAACTTCAGGCAGATGGCAGTAAAGTGTTTTGTTCTAAAAATATTCATATATTACAACAATATTCTGGCAGATGGGAGTAAAGTATTTCAATAAAGGGGTACCTTTTTTCTAATAAGTATAAAAGCATTGGTTAGGTAATTAGTGGCCCATCCAAACTGCATTCTAATTGGATATAGGTCTGCCTTCCTCAGTAGACAGTGGCTTCATGAGGGCATGAGGACTGGGTGAAGTAGAAAGTGATGAATAATCTTAAGGGTCTAGGTCTTATGAAAGCTTTTACATAAATTTAAGATGATATTATTATTAATGCTAATAGCTCCAAGGTCTCCAATAGCTCTTAGGATGTTATAATTTAATTATTATTAATTGTATTTTGTGGAACTATGTGGAAGGAACCTGGAAAGGCTTTTTTTTTTTTTTCAATAACCCCTCTACTTCCACAAATATTTTAAAGCGATTATTCTTTAAAAAATTTTTTTTGTCACAAATTTGTCCACACTTGGTGTTGATAGTATAGGCAGTACATGGGATGGTTGTAACATAGGCGCCTTCTGAGAATTAAAAAATAAATTTGCTCTCTCAGAGTTAAACCATAAATCAAGATATGATGGATCAAAGTAGGTATTTTCAAAAGCACCTTAAAAAAGAGCCCAGCAAGACCTGCCTTGACCTGACGAAAGATGTTAATATACCTAAAGAAGAAATGTATCAGTCAGAAGGGGTTTGGTCACCTATGTAATGTTAGAAAAAGGACAATCCCTTTTGCCTCACTTGGAAGAGTCCACACTTATCTCTTCTGGATCACTGCAGTGCCTTCTGAATTTGTCTTCTAGGCTCCTGTGTCCTGTCCCCTAGAATCCCGAGTGATCCTTTTAAAAGAAAAATAAGATTATGTCATGACCGTGTTAGAACTCCAGTGGCTTTCTACTGCATTTAGAACTCCGTACTCTGATGTACCAAATCCCATGTGGTATTGTTCCTGTCCGTCTCGCCAGCTACATCTCTTAGCCCTCTATCCCCTCCTACTATCCTCCAGACACTCTGGCCTTCTTGTGTTCCTTGAACAGGCCACCAGTTTTCACTAGAGGCCTTTATACTAGGTGTGTCCTCTGCCTGGAATGCTCCCTCCAGGCAGACCCTTTCTTAAACTGTCAGTTTAAAGATCATTTCCTCAACGACAGCTTCTCCATACCATCTAAATAGAAACTCAGTTACTCTCTATTACATTAATGTATTGTAATTATTTCCATAACGTTCAGGCACTTATCACTGGCTGATCTTTGTTTGTTTGTTTGAGGTGGACACTGCCTAGCCAGTCACCAAAATTTGTTTAGTCTTCTTTACGGAGCTGGAAGAGGGACCACAGCAAGGGGCTTACCACCTAGTTGTGGAGACAGACAGAGGGTATGGCCTCATGGAGTTCCAGGAGTTTGAATTTCAAGGCAGAGTTAGGTAAGCTCTTCTGACATGGAGCAGAGCCACATGGTTGGTCCTGGATTAGGCACCAGCTAAGCACTGGGAAATCCACAGGACTTGGGAGAGGAGGTCGAAGCAGTGCGTTTGGCAGGGGGCCCGAGCAGAAGAATTTTCCCTATGAGGCACCCTCTCAAACATTTGCTGAGGAGACAAGATTAAATCCCAGGATGTAGGCTGACTTTGGCGGGTAAATAAACATTGTGCTGAGAGCCCGACTTCATGGTCTCACTCTAACATTTGCATTTGGCCATGCCATGGGTCAAATTATGTCCCCTTTACTCTGCGTCTCCAGGTACTTAGGCAGAGTTTCAAATATATTTGAACCTAATCCAAACATCTTCCCTTTAACTCCGTTCCTCTGGAACGAGTCTTCCAATGCCTCACTAGGTTTTTCTCTATTAATTGTAACGCTGTAGTTGTTGTGGAAAAGCAAAACACAACATAAGAACTTCCGTGCGTATGTCTGTATGTAGATTCATCCTCACAGTCTCCGTAATACTGGTGTCTTACAACAGCCTAGAGGTTTTTCAAATTTAGTTCAAAACCTGTCTTGTTTTGTTTTAAATTTTGACTACTGTGAATTCCATCTTAACTGAGGTTAAAGATAGCAATAGGAAAAAATTAAAATTACAAGTCAGTCGACTTAAAAATCAGGGACGTACACAGAAGAAAGTTTGTAATTGCTGGCTGATAATCCCTATGGCATGCACCATCGGAACATGCCAGAATGCTGCTGGGGAATTGTCAGAATGAGAATCAAGGACTTCAGCTTCAGGCTAAAACGTCAGGATAAGCTTGTGTCTTACGTTGCCACCCATGACTCAAAGAACATCTATTCTTTCAAATGACGGGTTTTCTAGTTTAAACCATAGGAATGAAAAGGAACATGCCTTTCATTAACGCATCATTGTTGCTGTGGTTTAACTTCTTAACCTCTCTTCCTGTTGAAGATTCCTCCACATCTGAAGAGTGTCTACAGCTTCGGTCATTAACTACATTTCCACCTACTAGAATTGGAAAAGTAAAATTTAGGAAAACAGTCTCATTTAAGGCGTGTATTGAAATTATTTTAAACAAATTCATATTTTGGATGATTTTGCAAAGGAAAAGCTCTTTCTGACAATCTATGTAATGGGTAAAATAATTGTTGCTTGGTGAACTTTATTTTGATTTATTAAAATCAACGCATTTTAAAAATATAACAATTATAATTAAATTTATGGACCCGTAAACTTGTTCATTTGAATAATTTCATATTATGTACCAGAAAAGTGTAAAATTTCTCAGAAAATGTAAAGTTTTGTTAATATTTACAATTTAATTTTATTTATTGTATTTGAATCAATAAGGTGTTATTGCTATCTTCAAGAGGACTTTTAAGGAAAAATCTATCTGATTTTATATATTTTTGCACAGATAAAAAAGCATCCAATATTCAACCTTATTTATTCATTTAATATATCCTTATACTTTTAGCTTATATACCTTAGTTCAGCTTCTCTTAGTGTTAGCATTTTATACACCATGGAACATTTGTCAAAATTAAGAAATTATCATTGGTACAATTCTATAAACTAAACTATAGATCTTATGTGGATTTCCCCAGTTTTTCCACGTCATTATACATTTGTATAAACCCATACCATGTCCAATACCAAGAGTGAACTGCAGTGTAAACTATGGACTTGGAGTAATTATGATGTGTCTGTGGAGGTTCATCAGTTGTAAGAAATGTACCACTCTGGTGGGATATGTTGACAATGGGGGCTGCTATGCATGTGTAGGGGCAGGGGATATATGGGAAATCTCTGTACCTTCTCCTCAATTTTGCTAGGAACCTTAAACTGCTCTAAAAAACTGGTTTTAATAAAAAAAATTAATTGACTATATTCATGTGTCAATTGCCAAGTTCCCTGTAAAGTTTCATTTGATATATGCATCTATCCTTCTGCCAATACCACACTAGTTTGATTATTAAAGTTTCGCAGTACATCTTGAAATTGTGTAGTGTGAATTCCTCAATTTTGTTCATCATTTTAAGCCTTGTTTTGGCTATTTTCGTTCCTTTGCATTTCTATGTAAAATTTAGAATCAGCTATTCTATATCTGCAAAAATACCTGCTGCGATTTTGTTTGTGATTGCACTGTTCTATAGATTAAGTTGGGGAAAATTGGCATCTTAATAATATTGTTTCTTCCAATTTATAAAGAAAGTCAATTTCTCCTTATTTAGGTCTTCTAAATAAGACCATTAGTTTTAGATCTTCTAAATAAGACCACCAGTTTTTATTTTAAAGATCCTTATATTTTGTTAGATTTATACTAAATATTTTATTTGGGTGGGGAGACTATTGTAAGTTTTTTTTAAATTTGAAACTTCATACGTTCTTTGCTATCCTTGTAGAAATAAAATTGATTTTTGTATGCTTATTGACCTTTTATCCTGCAACCTGTTAAAGACACTTATTAGTTCTAGGAGATTTTTAGTAGGTTCTTGGGAATTTTCTACACAAACAGTTATGTCATCTATAAGTAGAGATAGTTTTATTGCTTCCTTTCTAATCTTTATGACTTTTTCCTTTCTTTTTCTTGCCTTATTGAATTGGTTAGAAATTCAAGTATGATGTTGGATAGGAGTATTGAGAGAGTTCAACCTTGCTTATTCCTGCATTCAGTCTCCCTCCATGATGTTTGTTGTAGGTTTTTTGTAGGTGCCCTTTGATAGTTTCAGGAAGGTCCTTTCAATTTTAAATTCACTGAGAGTATTTATCATGGATAAATGTTCAAGTTTTAAAATGCATTTTATGCACCTATTGAGGAGATCATATAGTTTTTTTTCTTTAGTCTGTTGATACAGTCATCCCCCTTATTTGCGAGGGATGTGTTTCAAGACCCCCAGTGGATGTGTGAAACCGTGGATAGCACCGATATATATACGTGTTTTATATACATGTATATATACATGTTTTACTCTATACATACATAACTATGATAAAGTCTAATTTCTAAATTAGGCACAGTAAGAGATTAACAACAATAGCTAATAATAAAATAGAATAATTATAACAATATACTGTAATAAAAGTTACCATAGATCTTAGCAACCTCAGCATACAATTTGTTTTCTTTCCTTATTAAGTCAAGCACTTTCACCTTTTCACTTAAATAGAGCACTTTATAGCTTCTCTTGGGCATATCCGAATTGCCAGCATCACTGCTCTTGCGCTTTGGGGACATTCTTAAGTAAAATAGGCACTATTGAGTAACACAAGTACTGTGATACCGTGACAGCCGATCTGATAACCCAGACGGCTAATAAGCGACTACCGGGTGGGTAGCGTATACAGCGTGGATACGCTGGACAAAGGGATGATTCACAGCTCGGGTAGGATGAAGTGAGACGGCACAAGATTTCATCACGCTACTCAGAATGGCATGCAATTTAAAACTTATGAATTATTTATTTCTAGAATTTTCCATTTAATATTTCTGGACCACAGTGGACCACGGGTAACTGAAACCACTAAAAACAAAACCGTGGATAAGGAGGAACTACTGTATGATGAATTACAGTGATTGATTTTTGATGTTAATTGACCTTACAAGCCTGAGAAAACCTCCAATTGTTTATGGCATATATTTTTTAAATATGTTGCTGAATTTGATTGGATAATATTTTGTTGCAGATTTTTGCGTATATGTTCATGAGGTATATTGTTCTGTAGTTTGCTTTTCTTACAATTGCTTTGTGTGATTTTGATATAAGGATAATGCTGGCCTCATAAAACCAGTTGGAATTGTTCCCTTCTACTTTTTTGGAAGAGAATTGGAATTACTTATTCCTATGCATCTATTTATTTATTACTTTAAATATCTATTTTTCTATTTATCTTTTCAGTTCTATCAGTTATTGCCTCATTTTGAAGTTTTGGTTTAGGTGAATTTACATTTAGGAGTTTTATGTCTTGGGAAATTAACCCCCTTATCAATATATAATATCTCTTTTTATCCCAAATAATATTCCTTGTTCTGAAATCTACATTGTCTGACATTAACATAGCTAATCCAGCTTTCTTTTACTTAATATTTGCATGGTATATCTTCTGCCATTCTTACTTTAATACCTTTGTATTAAACCGGGGTTTTGAAAACAGCATGTGGTTGGTTGGGTCTTAATTTTTTATACAATCTGACAATGTTTATCTTTTAACTGGTGTGTTTGAACCATTCACATTTAAAATTGTCATTGGTATGAATGGATCAAACTACTATCTCGCTTGCTGTTTTTTATTTGTTCTATTGTATTTTTCTGCCTTATTTTGGATTAATTGAGCATATTTTATAATTCCATTTTATCTCCTCTGTTTACTTCTGTTTATAGCTCTTTTTCTCAAAATTTATTGCTTTCTAAGATTTACAATATAGATTTTTATTTACTCTGAGTCTACAATTTAGCAAAATTGTGTTGCATCAAGTGTAATGTATTGATCTTACAATGTTATGTTCCTAATTCTTCTCTCCCAACCTGTGTGATATTTTTGTCAGAATTTTCCTTTTACACATGCTATAAACACATAGTGCATTGTTCGTCTTGTTGATTTAGGCAGTCAGTTACATTTTAGAGCAATTAACCAGAAGAAAAGAAATGAATTTTATATTACTGTTAATTATTCCTTTCCTGACACATTTCTTTGTGTAAATCCAAGTTTCTGATTGATATCATACTCCTCTGCCTGAAGAACTTCCTTTAATGTTTCTCGTAAAGTAGGTCTGCTAGCAAGTTTTCCTACCTGGAACAGGCTGCACCCGACATTTCTGTTCCTGGGCTTCTGCTCCAGTAAGCCTTGATTCTCTCTATCCTCCTGTCTGTCTCACCAGTTTTGGGGCAGTGATTTGCCCTGTGACCTCATTTCTCTGAAAAATCTAAGAAGAGTTGTTGATTTTGAGTTTGTTCAACTTTTTCTCTTGTAAGGACAGGAATGATGCCTTCAAATCTCTTTATCTGCAGGATTGGAAACTAGATGTCAAATTAAGTAATTTTGCTTAAGTTATAAGTGGCCCTGACTCTTTTATGTTCAAGAGGAAACATTTTCTCTAGTTTTGGTAAACACATAGTCTTTCTTTATTATGAACTTGATGTAATGCTGTATTATACTTTCAATTTCAGTAAATTTTATCACACTCTTTGCTGCATTTTGTGACTTTACTGAATTCAACTTTCTAGCTAGCAACCTCACCAGTATGCATAGTGTAAACACAGTTGTAGCAAAAATCAAAATTTAGGGCTTCAAATTTCTTGACACAGTTTTGTTTTGGTGCCTTGTTTTGGTGCAGATCAGTAATATGCTGTGCAACTGGACAGGGATTCAGAATCAAAAGTGTAGTGATTTGGATTCTATACTTTTGAAGTATTAGGATTTGGAATAAAAGTTACTTGTTCTTTAATCTAGCTGTTTATAGTTGGGTTGATTCCTTAACTTCTCTCAGCTTCAATTTCTTACCTTGAAAATGGGAATAATAATATCCAACTCAGAGAGTTATTTTGATGATTAATTAAGATAATATGTGCAGGGCTAATCACAATGTTCAGCAAATAAATAACCCTCAAGGTACTATTATTATTCTGCATAGGAAGAATTTTGGGACCAGTGGGAGAGAGATCCCAGAGCAGGGTATGGAAGATGATCTCATGTTGCCATTCTGTAGTAGTGTGGACTGCTGTAAGGGCTATCAGCTTTCTGTTCCTAAAAATATTCAACCTGAGGAAGGATATTTTTCCCTCAGGGATGTAGGAAAGGGGATTTTGGATTGGGTGAGAGTTAACTAGATGACTTTAAGAGCCCATACAACTTTGAGTGTCTGATTTAATTAGAAAATGCCATCATTAGTGTTTTGTTTATATTTGAGTTGTCAAATTTAATTACTGGTTTCAAGAATGATCTTCTTACCTCATTACAGTCATTGGTGCCCACTATGCCTATCAGGGAATATTAACTAATTTGAATTTTATGAGTAATATCCCTAGACTCGTAAGATCATTGGCTGGCCTATGCATTTCTTTAAAATATAAAATGCTTCTGATTCAGAGGTGTCAGGAATGTAATTTTGCCTGCACAGTTTTTTTTTCTTTTAATTTAAATTAGTTGCAGCTTTTAAGGATCACAAGTATAATGGTTTAGAATTGATGTTGCTAAAGTTAATTGGTTGGGATTGAGTGGCAGCAGCTCTCTGGATAGAACTTGTGCTCTCCAGTTAGCCACAGTCCCTACCACTCCCTAATGCCCCACACAGACCCTGCTTTGTTCATCTTTGTTACTTGGTTGTTCTCTCTAGGCATTTGAGTTTGCAACTTCTGCTCTAATTTATTTGTTGTTCCTATCAATTCTTTCCAGCTATTCAAATTGATGCCTCAATTTTTGAACTTAGTACGTATGTTCAGGAGAGGGGAAAATTAGGTTACATCAAAAGTTGTTGAATTTCTGTCTGGTAGTGTGTTTTGATCTAATTTTCTAAAGACTGGTGAGAGAAAAAGAGTAGTGGGCCTAAGTGCTCCAAGGGTAAAGGGTAGCAGTTGTGAGGTACGAAGGATCTAGAAGAAGGAAAATATAAGTGATATATACAAGTCAACAAAAGCTCAGAGAAAGTTTAAAAAGGAAAGAAATAGCCTGAAAAATCAAATCTCTCATTAGTTATATAGATCAAGGTATCAGAATTTGGCATCAAAATGATTTGGTAGAGGAGAAATATATTTATGTGTGCTGTCAATTAAATTCATATATGTGAATATGAATAAAGGTTAAAATTGTAGATTAAACACAGAAACATCTGGCTTTTGGGACTGAATTGCAAATTATGCATACTAATTGCACATTTGAAAAAATGTCCTTTAAAAAGCATATTTAGATTCATACCTTAAAAACAGAACAATATAGATGTGGAAAAAAGTTTTATTCAAAAAATTTAATATGGTGAAATATATCTACCTTGCCATGTTTAAAATTTATTAACATTCTATAATGTCATCTACTATTTCTTGTTTATTTATTTGATAGCCAGGCTAGTTAATAGTGTATTCAATTATCGATTCCATATTGGCTTGAAACATGACACTCGCTATAATTCTGAATGTTTATTTACTTATTGGTATACATATATCTTCTAAGAAAAAATGGATTTCTCAGTAACAGGTACAAATGTAAACTACATATAAATATTTTAAAATATTGATGAAAATCTAGAATAATATTTTAACAATAAGGTAATTCTTAAATTGACTAAAAAAGAATTGACTCATGGTTCTTGAAAGCAAGTTTTACACAAAGTATATATAGGATATGAAATGATACAAATATGGTTGTGCTGCAGTTAAGAACTGTACTTTTTATTACTACATGTTATGCTATCAATAGTTACGTTAAATCCTATTTAAGAGTCTAGTTCTAGTGTATGTACCTATTTTAAATGTAACTTCTTAAAATTTTATAGGCAAAGTCCTTCAATGAGCAATGAAAAGATGATTAAAAAAAGACGGTTAAATAGAAAAACAGCCAGCAACAGTAATTCATTTTGGACACAGTTTTGCATTTTATGAATAAGTCTGCAAAATATCAACATAAAGAGTGTACTTTTTTTTTTTTTTTTTTTTACGAATACAGCCTTAATAATGAAAGCCAGTTCAAATAGGGAACATTTTAAAATTCTTATGACATGGGGTTGCACCCTTGTGGTTCACACAGCACATGTTACTCAAAGAAGGGGAGAAGACAAGGTGAATAATTTGGTTTCTTTAAAAACAATCTCCATCATTTTATTTTTCTATGCTATTTAGGAAATGACGAGAGTAATGTCAGAAGCAGTATCTGTCTTTACGGGCATTTCAAATTTCATGTGTATTAAAATATAATTATCATTAATAAATGCTCACTTTATATGAGGTACTATCCAGAACCACTAGAAAACATGATACTTGACCACAAAGAACTTTGTGATTGAAGCAGGAACAGTATAAGGGATATTTACTAGCCCATATAAACATTTTACCAGCTCACTCCACCTCATGGAACTAAAGTAAAAAGAATTAGTATTTGTAACTGCCGTCCAGTATCAGTGGTTATAGATCAGTGAAGTAGGCAAATAACTTTTATTTCCACTAGCTTGAAAAAACAGGGCAAACAAATTGAATACATCAGAATTTTGACCGCTTTCTAAATCCTCAGGCCAGGGAGGTACGAAGTGGTGGAGAGTCCTTCTTTGTACTATCAATTAGCCAATCAAGTAAACATGCAGTCTAAAAACAAAACGAAATAAAATAAAACAACTTCAAGATATATCCTGCAGTTCCTTCTATAAAGAAATTCCAGACCCTTTACTGTCCCCAGGAGAGAGTAAAAAGAAATAGAATCAGAAAGAGCCTCTCAGGGAAAATGAGTTCCAAAGTATAGATATTCACATAGATAAGAAGTAAGGTTCAAAATGAGAATCATAGTAATAAGTTTGTTGAAGCTGAACCTAAATAGTTATAACTGTCAAAGTTATATAATTAGAACCATTAGTAAATTCTTATTAAATTCTTTATTTAGACGGTAATGACAAGAGAGAAAATATACTAATTGTTCATTAAAGATAAATTTAGTGAAGTTGGTAATGGGGAAATTCTTTGTTGAGAAAGATCAAATCCTGATTACGTTTTTGAGTATCTTTAAATTTGGTTGATAACAGTTTAAAATTTGTATATTTTTAATTTGTAATAGGCGATGCTTTCTTGTAGAATTCCTGTTGCCATAAACGTACTTGAATTAAGGCCAGGCATAATAATCTTCCGCCAGTATAAATAGCTAAAGTAAAGATGGTCAGAGGATTTCACTTAAAATAATGACACTTTGGGGTTTAATTTATCTCTTATTTATAGCTTTACAAAAACAATATTGATTAATTATAGTAAGAAAATGGAAAAATACAGAAAAATGTAAAGAATTTGAGATTCCTTCAATTTCAACACCTAAAAAGCTTTGTTAATAGTTTAGTGTATTCCTTCCTATTATTTTTAAGAATATATTTATATAAACATAAAGGTTATATGTTACTTATTTAATAAGACTGAGATCATGCTAGCATTATTATGAATATTGTCTCACATAATTAAATATTTATTTAAACATAATTTTTAATGCTTTTATAATATTTCCACTTTGTGGATGAATTTTATTCATTCCACTATTCATGAACATTAATGTTGGGTTGTTTCCATTATAAATAGCTCTACATAAAAATGAATATTCTTAAACATAAATTCTTGACAATCTTTGGCAATGTTCTTGGGAAAAGAAGTGGATTATTGGATAAAACAGTGTGACTACTTCAAGTGTCTTGATCCATATTTCCCAGTTGTTTCCCAGAAAATTTGCTATGTTAAGCACATCTTCAAAGTGTATAAAACTATCCATTTCATCATACTTTCACCAAAATTAAGCATTATTAATTTAGTCTTTGCCTTTTTAAGATATAAACAAAATATTATTAGTTTAATTTTTTTGTGTATTTAATAGTTATTTTTGTGAATTGTTCCAATTCTTTGTGCCTTTGCTATTTTCTCTACAGAATTGTTAATTGTTTTAATGGACTTATAAGACCTCCTTACGTGTTTAGGGTTTTAAACCTCTGCCATATTTATAGAAATATTAAAACTGAGTCTGTGGTTTGATTTTAATTTTGTCAATAGTGGTGTTTTTTTGATGCATAAACTTTTAAAACACAGCACATTCAAATAGCTTTTTGTCTTTGTAATTTCTTCCACTGCTTTATGTTTAAAAAGTCTTTCCCTAGTCAGAAACACAACAAATATTTATTTATTACAGATATGAATAGGCCAGGGAAACACTTAGAGAAAGGAACATTGAGAAAGGGAATATGTGCTATCTCAGAAATTAAAATAATAAACAGACTATTTATATTTCTCTAGTTATAATGCTATAATTTACTCCATTATAAATATTAAATATTTAATACATTTGGAATTTATTTTCATATATTATGTGGTGTGGGGGAATCTAACTAATCTGTTCACTCATGCAGCAACTCTTTAATGCCAGGCATTACTTTAAGTGCTAAGGATGGAGCTGTGACTAAAATATACAAAAATTCTACCCTGGTAGAGTTTATATTCTAGTAACATCAAATTTTTTAATGAGACGCTCAACCAATTTTCCAGAATCATTTCCTTACTATGCCTGTCTTTCTCCATTCATTTCTAAGGATATTTCTAAATTGTTATAAGAAATAGGATCTACTTCTGGGTAACTTTTTTCTTCCACTGATCTGACTAGTGATTTATATAAATACAGTTGATTATTATATATTTATAGTACCTTTTAATTTCTGATATGACATATATTTCCTTCCTCAATTTTCTTTGTAAAAAAGTTTCCGGGCCTATTTATGGCCGTTATTTTCACCAAATACAATTTAGAATTATCGATAAGTTCCGACATACTAAAGCTCTAGCAATGAAATTTGAATTACAATTATAAATTACTTCTGAAAGTCTTCACATCTTTCTATTGCTTATTCTTATCCAGGAACTTGGAAAGTTTGCCTTGTATTGAAGTCTCCATTTACATCTCTTAGTAAATTTTTAACAATTTTCTTTCAGATTTTATCTATTTCTTATTGAAGTTTTTTGTTCTATTTTATATTTTTGTTGCTTTTATGAATAAAATATTTTCATAAATTTATTGTTACTATATAGGAAAGTCTTTCTATATTTATATTGCATCTTGCTAATTTCCTGATCCACCTTGTTAATTCTAGCAGTGTTTCATTTCAATTTGTAGGATTTTTATAGATAAATTTTTTTTATTGAGGTAACGTTTCATAACATTGCATAAATTTCAGATGGACATCATTGTATTTCGACTTCTGTATAGATTACATCGTGTTCACCACCAAAAGTCTAGTTTCCATCCATCACCGTACAAATATCCCTCTTTACCCCTTTCACTCTCTGGCCACCTCACATCTCCTCTGGTAACCACCAATCTGTTTTCTATATCTATGTGTTTTTTTTGTTTTTATCTTTTACATATGAGTGAAATCATACTGTATTTGTCTTTCTCCCTCTGACTTATTTCATTTAGCATACTACTCTCAAGGTCCATCTATGTTGTCACAAATGACAAGATTTCATCTCTTTTTAATGACTGATTAGTATTCCATTGTATATATACACCACATCTTCTTTATCCATTCCTCCATTGATGGGCCCTTGGATTTTTTCCAAGTCATGGCTATTGTAAATAATGCTGCAATGAACATGTAGGTGCATATATCTTTTCAAATTAGTTTTTCATATTCTTTGGATAAATATCCAGAAGTATAATAGCTGGATCATATGGTAGTTTTATTTTTAGTTTTTTGGGGACTCTCCATTACTGTTTTCCATAGAGGCTGCACCAATTTACATTCCCACCAGCAGTGTATGAGGGTTCCCTTTTCTCTACATCCTCTCCAACACTTGTTATTTCTTGATTTTTTAATAATAACCATTCTGACAGGCGAGGAGATATCTCTTTGTGGTTTTGATTTGCATTTCCCTAATAAGTAGTGATGTTGAACATCTTTTCATGTGCCTCTTGGCCATCTGTATATCTTCTTTGAAAAAATGTCTGTTCAGATCCTCTGCCCGTTTTTTAATTATGTTGTTTGTTTTTTGTTGTTGAGTTGTATGAGTAATTTATATATTTTGGTTGTTAACCCCTTATCAAATATATGATTTGCAAATATCTTCTCCCAATTGGTAGGTTGTCTTTTCATTTTGTTCATAGCTTCCTTCGTCTGTAGAAGCTTTTTAGTTTGATGTAGTCTTATTTGTTTATTTTTTCTTTTGTTTCCCTTGACTGAGGAGACATATTCAAAAGATACTGCTAAGACTGATGTCAAAGAACATACTGCTTATGTTTTCTTCTAAGTGTTTTATGGTTTCAGGTCTTACATTCAATCTTCAATCCATTTTGAGTTAATTTTTGTGTTTGGTGTAAGATAGTGGTCTACTTTCATTCTTTTGCGTGTGGCTGTCCAGTTTTCCCAACACCATTTATTGAAGAGACTTTTCTTTCTGCATTAAATGTTCTTGGCTCCTTTGTTGAAAATTAGCTGTCCATAAATGTATAGGGTTTATTTCTGTACTTTCAAGTCCGTTCCATTGAGCTGTGTGTCTGTTTTTGTGCCAGTACCATGCTGTTTTGATTACTATAGATTTGTAGTATATTTTGAAATCAGGGAGTGTCAGACCTCCAGCTTTGTTGTGTTTTCTCAAGATTGCTTTGACTATTCAGGGCCTTTTGTTGTTCCATATAAATTTTAGGATTCTTTGTTCTATTTCTGTGAAAAATGTTCCTGAGATTTTGATTGGAATTGCGTTGAATCTGTAGATTGCTTTAGGTAATATGTACATTTAACTATGTTAATTCTTCCCATCCATGAGCATGGAATATCTTTCCATTTCTTTGTATTTTTCAATTTCTTTCAACAGTGTCTTATAGTTTTCAGTGTACAGATCTTTCACCTCTTTGGTTAAATTTATTCCTAGGTATTTTATTCTTTTCATTGCAATTGTAAATGGGATTGTATTCATGATTTCTCTTTCTGCTAGTTCGTTGTTAATGTATAGAAACACAACTGATTTTTGTATGTTGATTTTGTACCCTGCAACTTTACTGTATGTGTTAATTATTTCTAATATTTTTTTGGTGGATTCTTTAGGGTTTTCTGTGTAGAAAATCAGAAGTTAGGCCTATCTTGTTGCTTGAGGTAGGTCTGTATTGCTATAAATTCCCTCTTAGTACCACTTTTGCTGCATCCCACAGATTTTGGAATGTTGCATTTTCATTTTCATTTGTCTCCGGGTATTTTTTGTTTTCTCCTTTGATTTCTTCATTGATCCAATAGTTGTTCAGTAACATGTTGTTTAGCCTCCACATATTTTTGACTTTTCCAGCTTTCTTCTTATAGTTGATTTCTATTTCCATATCATTGTGGTCAGAAAAGATGCTTGATATGATTTTAATCTCCTTCAATTTGTTGAGGCTTGTTTTGTTTCCCAACATATGATCTATCCTTGAAAAAGTGTCCTGTGCACTTAGGAAGAACATGTATTCCCCTGCTTTTGGATGGAATGTTTTTGATATATATAAATATGTATAAAACTATATATATAAGTCCATCTGGTCTAGTGTTTTTATTTAAGGCCAATGTTTCTTTGTTGGCTTTCTGTCTAGATGATCTATCCATTGATATTAGTGGGGTATTAGAGTCCCCTACTATTATTGTGTAGCTGTCAATTTCTTCCTTTAGGTCTGTTTAATAATTCCTTTTATACTTTAGTGTTCCTATGTTAGGTGCATATATATTAATAAATGTTATGTCTTCTTGATGGATTGTCCCCTTTATCATTATTGAACGTCTATCGTTGTCTCTTATTATCTGTTTTTGGCTTGAAGTCTATTCTTTTTGATATAATTATGGCTACACCAGATTTCTTTTTGGTTGCCATTTGCTTGGAGTATCGTCTTCCATCCCTTCACTCGGAACCTATGTTTGTTTTTAGAGCTGAGAACAATCTCCTGGAGGCAGCATATTGTTGGGTCTTGTTTTTTAATCCATCCAGCCAGTCTGTGTCTTTTGATTAGTGAATTCAATCCATTTACTTTTATAGTGATTATTGACTTATGAGGGTTTAATACTGCCATTTTATCTTTTGTTTTCTAGTTGCTCTATATTTCCCTTGCTTCTTTTTTCTTGTGTTTCTGTCTGCCATTTCAGTTTGGTGGTTTTCTGTGATGTGTTTCTCAGTTTCCTCTTTTTTTACGTTTTGTGACTCTGCTCTGAATTTTTGTTTTGTGGTTACCATGAGGTTTGTATAAAAGATCTCATAGATGAGATAGTCCTTTTTCTGCTGATAACCTCTTATACTCATTTGCCTATGCAGGTTCTGTTGTTTTCCTCTTCCCCTTCTATGTTTTTATTGTCACAAATTATCCCTTTTTGTCTTATGAGTTTGTTACTAAATTGCAGTGGTTACAGTTATTTTTAATGCTTCCTTTCCCTTTACCCTTTATATAATAAATTGTTTACTAACATATTCTGATAGAGAGTTGCAATTTTCTGATTCTGTCTGTCTATTTATCACCTTGCTCAAAGGTGAATACTTTTGCTTTTTCATTTCAGATAGGATAGATCCTTTCAACATTTCTTGTAATGTAGGTCTAGTGGTGATGAACTCCCTCAGCTTCTGTTTGTTTGGGAAAATCTTTATTTCTCCTTCACATCTGAAAGATAATTTTGCTGTATAGTTATTTTTGGCTGACAGTTTTTATCTTTCTATTTTGAATATATCATTCCATTCTCTCCTGGCCTATAGAGTTTCTGCTGAGAAATCTGCTGATTGTCTAATGAAATTTCCCTTGTAGGTTATTGCTTCCCCCCCCCCCCCCCGGCTGTCTTTAATATTCTTTCTTTGTCATTGACTTTTGACGACTTTATTATCATGTGTCTTGGAGAAGGTCTTTTTGCATTGAGATAATTGGGTGTTGTATTAGCTTCATGGATTTGTATATTCAGTTCTTATCCTAGGTTTGGGAAGTTCTCAGCTATTATTTCTTTAAATAAGCTCTCTGCTCCCTTCTGTCTCTCTTCTCCTGAGATATCCATTATCTATGTGTTGCCCTTTCTAATAGAGTTGGATAATTCTCATAGAATTTCTACATTTTTAAAAAATCTTAGTTTTCTCTCCCCTTCTATCTGCATCATTTCCAGGTTTCTATCTTTGAGCTTGCTAATTCTCTCTTCTATATGGTCTACTCTATTTCCAATGCTTTCTAATGCTTTTTTTTATCTCATATGTTGAGTTCTTCAGCTCCAGAATTTTTGTTTGGTTCTTATTTAGAGTTTCAATCTCTTTGGTAAAATATTCCTTCTGTTCATTGATTTTATTCCTGAGTATATTGAACTGCCTTTCTGAGTTTTCTTGTAGCCCACTGAGTTTCTTCATGACAGCTATTTTGAATTCTTTATCGGTTAGGTCACAATGTTCCATGACTTTATGTTTGGTTTCTGGATAATTGTCTTCTTTTTGTGATGCCATGTTACCATGGATTTTGTGGTTCTTACTGAGTTATTCCTCTGCCAGTGCATTTGTCGTAGCAAACACTTTTTTTTATTTAGGTATAGCTTTCTTTGTTTCAAGTCAAACTTTTCTACCAGTTGGAGATAAAAGGCCTTTCTTTTGTTTTTCAGTAGGTGGCACTCTAGCGCTAGTTTTTGGTTTCTTTTACTTGACCTGCCTCCTGCTATATTTGAAGATCTGCACATTGCACTCCCCACTGCCTCTATTTGGAGTGTTGCTAGTACTCTTGTTGTTGCTGTCTGCACCTCTGGTGGTCACTGATACCTTGCTGTTGCTGATGTCAAAGTGGTTGCTGGCTACACTGCTGGAGGTATAGGTATGACTGATGCCTCTGCTGTATCCCAGATCACCTGAGTTGGAAGCTGTGCTGCTGTGGCAGGGGGACGATTGGGGTGGGAAGAGAGCCAGGTTTGCAGGGCAATGCCTCTGCTGTTGCCCATTGCCTTATGGTTGTAGGTGCCACTGTGATTGGGATGTTGTATTCCTGCGTGCACCTCCACTGTTGCTACCAGGCTCTGAGCCACTGCTAGGGGCTAGAGATAACAGGGCTTTGCCTCCACTGCTGGTCCACTCCTTGTGGCCATAGGTGCCACTGTGGCTGGCTGGCTGGAGTCACATGCTTGCCTCCACTGCTGCCCATTGTGTTCTATGGTGCTGGTCGTAGCTAGCTCAGCCATTGCAGCCTGGGTTTAGGGTCCTGGGCTTGGCCTCTGCTGTTCCCACATTTAGCCTCTTCTATGTGCTGCCATCCACCTACTTTTGTATACAGTGATGTGTGCATCTCTCCGACATCCTGGTGTGTTGAGCAATGTAGACTGTTGGGTTATGGAAGTTTTACTCACTGTAGATAAAAGGTAGAGATAAAGGGTTCCTCTCATGTTGCTGTGATATTGATGTCCTGATAAATATGTCCTGATAGATGGTTTTGTATCAGCAAATAATTGTAATATTTGTTTCTTCTTTCCAGTAGCTATATTCCTTATGTTTTATATCTAACACTTGACTAAAATATTTATATTTATAATGTCTAGTCTTGTTCCTAAATTTATTTTTTAAAGCCTTTAATGTTTTGCCATTAAACATGAGGTTGGCTATTAGCTTAGCTAAGTATTCTTGGTCATGGTAAAGAAATAGCTACTTTTGCAGTGGTTACTAAGAATTCCTTTGTGTTGTTTTATTTTGGGGAAGAATTTTATGGTAAATTAATTTTTTTCTTTTAATTTCTGTTGAGTTTTTCCCATTTAACTAATTGATATGTTATATGAATAGATTTTCTTCCATTCTTGTTACAAATTCTATTTAGTTATTATGAATTATTTTAAACATTCACTCACATTTACTTTAGAAATTTCTGTATATATAGACAATAAGTTAAAGTATCTGTAGTATTTTTTATTCATTCGTCTGTGTCAGATTTTGGATTTATGTCTGCCATTAAATTAATTTGAAGGCTTTTTTTTTTTTTTTTTAAGATTTTATTTATTTATTTTTTCCCCCCAAAGCCCCAGTAGATAGTTGTATGTCATAGCTGCACATCCTTCTAGTTGCTGTATGTGGGACTCGGCCTCAGGATGGACGGAGAAGTGGTGCCTCGGTGCGCGCCCGGGATCCGAACCCGGGCCACCAGCATCGGAGCGCGTGCACTTAACCACCAAGCCACGGGGCCAGCCCTAATTTGAAGGCTTTTAATCGTGTGTGTGTGTGTGTGTGTGTGTGTGTCTGCCTAGAATTTTTTTTATTACAGCATAAAATATGTCCAATTACTGAAATTTGGAAGGAATTCCTCTATGAAGCTATCTTGTCAAAAGTCTCATTGGAAAGTAATTCTTTGACAACTTTTCCATTTCTTTTCCAGTTTTATTTTACTTTAGCTAATGCTTTTAGATGAAATCAATGAGAATAGCTTCAGAAGGTAAGTGAAAGAACTGAAGAACATGAGAAGCCCTTCTCTGGAGTAACATTTCAGTAATTACACCTAAAATGCCAGGCAGTTGGGTTAGGTAAACTCTTCCAGAACTTTTTTCATTAGATCTTATATAGGTAAGCAGGGAAGAACACAGACAACAATTAATTCTCATGACCAAGAACTAGAACAAGATTGGGTAGATTTTGATAGAGATTTTAGGCAGTGAGAACATGGAGCCATGGATTTCCTATGAACAGTCTAGTTGGAAGTTTGCAGAGCTGACTTGTGGGGGACTGCTAAAATAGAATGAGGCTGAGGGGTAACTGAGAAAAATGGGAAGAAGCATCAAAAAAAGCAAGTGGGTGATGTTCAAGAACAATTTCCAATTAGATTGGTGTTATATTTATCAGTTAATTTATATTCATTATGTACTTTCTCCTCCTTTCTTTCATCATCATCCTCATCATCCTCATCATCCTGTCATCATGACAATGCTACTACAGTATCATAGGCCATTTATGTTAATTAATGTATCATACATTTAAATGACTATTTACTATGCATACACTTCTATTCAAGGCATTATGGAGAATATCAACGAAAATAATAATCACAATAACATATAAAGTATATTATAGTTTATAAAAGCATTTTTTCATTTATTACCAAATTACAATTTGTTTGGAATGGGGTTAAGCAATAAATCCTGAGGACATGTCGCCATGAGCTGGTGAGGCCAAGGAGGCATCACAAGGAAATAGGATGTGAACAAGTCTTTGTGATAGAGCATCCTACTAGGAAGGAAGTTTTTTTCTTTGACCCTAGTATATCATTTAAAGATGTGAGTAAGAGAGTGTCATGATCAAATTAATGGAAGTCATGTGTGAAACGATACATAGAAGGGAGTGATCAGGGAAAGACAACCCAGTTGAAAAGTTACTTTAATAATCTAAATAAATGGTTAAGTGTCTAAAATTCAGAAGCTTTGTGGTAGAGTAGAAAAATCACTGTTCCGTTGTGTCAGAATATTAAATAACTCTGTAATGTTGACTGGTTCTTCATTTAGAAAATGTAGAGTTTGGATTATCTAGAAACTGCTTTCCATATCTAAAACATGGTGACAATATGATTCAACTTTCAGTCTTCTCCCTCATCTTCTACTGGAAAGCAATGGAGGAAAACAGTCATTTTTAGCCTTTTTGCCCCCTTAAGGTTTGGGCTAGACCTTTGTTCTTAGTCTCTGTCAACAAGATGTCAAAGCCTTGTGTTATTACCTTTAGTTCAGTCAAAACTTTATACAGTCATATAAGTGAGTGGCAAGGAATCTGTTTATGATCCACCTGGTCTTGGGGTTTAACATCATACAGAGGAAGTCTTAAGCATTTCTGAGTATTGCTAAAGATATTGTATTTATTTAAGGATTTTTACATCTGGATTCCAAAAGAAGCTTTTATTCCTATCTCAGGTATTAACCAGGATTTAGACAATAAGAATTTGGATTTAAGGAACTAGAGTGACACAACAATGATAAAATATTATTTAAAAAATAATTTTTGATTTATTGCTCCTCCCTCCACTGGGAACTCCACTCCTCACCCCACCTCAGGTGGTCACAGCAATTAAGAAACAAATAAAAGCAGTAGAGGATGATAACCTTGTTTTCCAGGAAATAGATGCAAATAAGACGCATTATAAAAGAAATGACTGTAGAGAAGGAAGATGTTATGTTAAACTAATTTTTATTCCCCTTTCTTAGACTCCCTTGTCCCTTTCCTTCATATCACAGTTATTATATTTTCCACTCAAACCACAAGAAATATTTCCATAATGAAAACATAAATCAATTTTTGAAGACCTTTTAAAAATTAAAATGCATCCAGCCTGTGAGAGACAGAATGAGTGACATGGATTTCCAGGAGCAACAGGGAAGTTCCAGGAAATATTAGAGATTTTGAGCAGAAGTATCAGACAGGTCATACTCTTCAGAAAGAAAGGAGGTTCAGTGTCCCAGAAAATTAGAGAAAAAGTAAATGTTTTCAATGGACAGACTGGTTGGAAAATATCAAGAATAACCAGCTGAAATAAAATTCCAGGCTAAATTTTACACCTTTATTTATTTATTTTTTTTTTAACTTTGACTTGTAGCCGTTTCTCCCCTCAAATCTTGGGACTTGGCAGAAACAGAGCTCATAGTTGTCCTTAATGTAGAGATGTTCCAGAACCTGGATTTAGACGGGTGCAGTGAAGTTTGTAGTTTCACTGATACTGAGATGTAATAAAGATTTGGAGGTAGCAACTGGTTCCCTGGGAAAAATAGACCTCAGGCAAAGAGATGCAGCGCAAGTGTTCTTAGGGCTAAAGAATGATGGTAGACTTCCAATCACGTTAAGAAATATTTTGTAACAGGCTTTTATGTAGACAATTATACATGGGAAGGTTAACTTTAAAGAAAGGCAGACTTGGAAACAATGATAAAATACAATTAGTTATGACAGGTTTTGTCACACTGTTTTTTCTAAAGGTTAAATTTAATCCAGAAATGTCACACCTGATATTTCAAAATTCTTTCATCATCAAAATCAATCATACTCACAGTGTGAGTCAGCATACGCAAAATTAATATTTTAGACTATTTCTCCTATATGTGTTTCTTTGTATTAGGTTATCAATGTGGTTAATTCAACTCTCCACTCAATGAAATCCATAGGAACTTAGATGTTGCTAGATGCAAGATTTGATAGTATTTCAGCAAACATTTGAGCTTATTTTAAAAGGGGGCATTTTTTTTGTGAGCTTTTTCATGTGAAATTTTAATAATGTGAAATTCATTCTTATTCTGAAATTCTAGTTCAAAGAGTTTTGGAAAACTGAAGCGTTCTTTGAAGTGCTTTGAAAGATTTTCAAAAACATCTTTCACAAACAAATTTGTTTTTTACAGACTGTTCTGCTCATTGACACACCAAGACACCACTTCAAACATTGCTGCAGAGCTGTGGACAGGCAGGAAGCGCCCGCAGCCGCCAGGGCCGTCCTGAGACAGACAAGCTGCAATCCTGGGGAGAGAGACTTAAAGAAATCTCAAGAATCTCTCAGACCGGAGGTAAAAAGTCATTCACCAAGTACACCAGTTTCTGTAACCAGAGCCTCTAGGTCCAAACCATGTGCTACGGATAGTGTGAAAGACACTGCCGGACACTGCTGATATCTGCAGTCAGCCGGATTCTCAGAGCAGAGCAGGAGTTCCTGCAGCAGTGTCTTTGAACTTGGAGATTAGCAATAGCTTTGCTCATCAATAAAAATCTGTTTTCAGGTACATTGTCTGCATCAATAATAGGAACTTTAAATAAGTGGTTTCCACACTTTCCAAATAAAAAAACCTCTTCTTAAAATAATTTAAAAAAATCCCATTTGATTGTGAGAAGTTCTCAGGGCATACTGATTGAGAAAATATATAAAAGTGAAAACTATTAAGAATGTGTAATATGTTCAATAAATTTCCATTTTATTAATTGTGAAAGTATTTACACTCCTTTGAATTTGATACATACATGTTAAAATTATAGTTTATTCAAGCATTGCTTAGAGCTTTGAACTTGCAGTGACTCTGAGGTCCATAACATGGGAACTACACTACTCTTCGTTGCATAGAACTTTTCTTTTTGGTTCTTTTACATTTAAGCTTATCTACTTGGAATTTTCAAACAGGGATATGGTTCAATTTACAAGTTTCTGAAAAGTGGTTTTAAAAATAAAGCAAGTTGTGTTTAAAGGCAATAGGAGAGTTTATTATTAAGAACTTTACTTGTAAAATCTTTGGAAAATTAAGACTTGTTTTATAATGTAAATAATGTATATTTCCAATGCTTGGCATGTTGTGTATTGGGCAACAGATGACTTAAGAGTTGGTCTATATATGGAGATATTAGACATTTAGACTATGAAAGAAAGATCTTTATACCAGTAATAACTTAATATCTGGTTGGTAGGAGAGTAAATGTAATAAATTTAGGATAAAGTAGTAGAAGATTAAATACCAATTTAAATATTTTTACCATACCTATCAGTACCATATTTGAAAAAAGAAACAACTTGGCAATTGGGATAAACAGGATTGGGGATCAGAAATAAAGACTGGATCACAGAACTGGTTCAATCAGAGGAGAGGAAATTATGAAATGTATTAACAATTAAAAGAAGTGGATGGAAAAGGATAGGCAAATATTGTATTTGTACGTCTGAGTCACATAAGAAGAGATAGGTAGGGTTCGCTGTTAAAATTAATCAAATATAAATACAATTAAATACAAATTTAATCAAATACAAATATTTTGTATTGTCTTTGTCACAGATGATAATCAACTCCACAGAACTGTGCTGCCTATAATGCAGATTCATTTTTGGTGGGTGAAGCAGTGTTTCTGGAAGAAATCACTCTCAATTTCTACTTACTATATTCCTAAAAATATCTCTATTCTCTATGTTTTTTAGGAAAGGATATAAATATATTATTGACATTAAATAAATGACATAGGTAGAATATGGTACCTTATGTTTCTACATTAGATTGCTTATTTGTGTTTTTTCTCCTAGTAATATATATATTAAGATTCATAAATTTCCGTTTTACTTTCTTGGCATTTATTCCATTGCAATCCAAACTAAGACCAGTAGAGAAGAAAGATAATGTGCTATGGAATAGTACTTAAGGAATCCATTAGGTATTAAGAATATTCCAGATATTTATTTGTATAAAGAAATGGCAAAGATTTAGTTTTTTAATAAAAAGGCATAAGTAAACAAAATATGATCTTATTTTACATTTTGTATGTATTGAATTATTTGATTTTTATACATCCCAATGGAGAATGAAATAACTGTCTTTAATATAGAAGCTGTTGCTCATAAGCTCTTGTCTCCCTAGTGGTTGATTGATTGGTTTTTTTCCACTTTCATTACTAACAATGGCGATCAGAAGAGAGTCAGTCTTTGTGACTCTGAAAAAGGATTTTTGTTTATTTTGGTTACTAAAGAGTGGAAAAAAAGCACGCACATATATAAACAGCAAATACTCAAGTTGAACTTGAGATCTTAGGTGAAATTTACACTAAGCATCACAATATAGGGGCAAATAGGGAAAAAAAAATCTATGAGGGAAAACCAGTGAACTTTTAACTTGCTGAAAATATACATAGAGTTTTCTATGAGAAGATTTGGCTTATAAGGAAAAGTCTGGGTAAAATTTCAGGATTTAAGGGAATACCAATAAAGTGAAGATTGACATTAACCAGACCAGGCTATAAATACCACACAAAGAGACCAAACAAGTCCTCCCCTGACAGGTCTGGCCACCTCTCCCCTTCAGAACAAACCTGAAATGAACAACTGGAATGAAACCTGTTGTGCTTTTAGGATCAGCGAAACTTAACATGTTAGTTAGAGCACTTTTGTTTTCAGATGAGTTCACATTTGTGTATTTACCTGTTTACTGTGTAAAGTATAGGTTAAATCATACAGCATAACGGTACAGTCAGGTCGCTACAAGTGTCATCATTTCATCATCTCTTTTATCTTTCTTGTCTTATCACTCACACTAATGTGACTTCTTTTCTCTCAACATCATTTTGATGTGGAGGAGGAAACCGCTTTGATGGTTAAGAAAAACCTCTAATTACCTGTACTGAGAAAAAGGAAAATATGAACATGGAAGTAAACATACCTCTTTCTCTGCTCCATCCTGTACTCTTGGAAAATACTAGCGCACAGAGCTCATTTTATGTTAAATAGCACTAACATATATTTTTTAATTTTCTTTTTAGCCTTTTAAAAATATGCATTATGTGACTAATATCTTCTTATAGGAATATGATACTCTGAAGCTATCTGTTACAAATGTTGCCTAATTTACTAATTATATGTTATTGAATAATAAACATATGTTTTATTATTTACTGTTCAATATTCCAACAATAACTTTAAAGGTACAATTTCTGAAAGAATTCTTAATAAATATATCTTTTGGGATATTATCTATAAATGATCAATACATATATGAGCAATATATAAAGGCACTGATAGTCTATTTCAATGTCATTTGTCGTTTACAATTAATTATGTAAAATATATATTAGTTAAAAGTTCTAAATTCTATTTTAAATTATTATGTGACTTGATTAGGGAATAGTCAACAAATATTAATTGAAGACTTGCCACGTAAGAGTAATATGCTAGTTACTGAAATGATCATGTAGTCAGAAAACAAAAGTGATGTTTTTATATGTAACTTTCCAATTGAAATAAGTATTCTATGAAATGAACATTTTTGTAAGAAACACATTAAATTAATATGTCAATTTTACCGGTAGCTCAAACTCAAACATTGTTTCGCAAAAAAAAAGCACTCTGTTATAGATAATTGATTAATACAATGAAAATTATCTATGACGTATGATGTATGCTTGATATACCTGTTTTGGAAGTAGATGAGAGTCCAAATCAAGTGTAGGTAAGACAATAAATACAAAGCAGTGAATTTCAAATTGTGTTCCACAGATTCCTAGAGGGCTTCAGACTGTTGTTTGAGAGGGAAAGAGGGATGAGCAGGACAGATATCGATTAGGGAGTCTAATTTACATATTGGCATCGTTAATTTTCTTTGAAGAAAGCGAAGGGTATGAAATCTTTGTTCAATGATCTGTGGAGATAGTTCAGAGGTGACACAAACATTTGACTTAAACTAAAATCATCATGATGAAAGCTTTGACTGGTCTTTTTTGTTCCCTGTTCTCTCTCCAATGTGAAGCACAGTCCTAGCACATGATAGGTGCTCAATAAATATTTATTTATATCAGTGATGACAATGACAAATTGGCTGATACCCTGTATATATACAATGATGGGTAGTGATAGCACAAAGCTTAGTTTTATTTGTGTCTTGTCTTGTTTCTATGTTTATGATTGAGTTAAATTTGGGGTGATTTGTATTCACTTTTGAATTTCTAAATTTTACACGAGTTCAAGGTATAGTGAAACTATATGCTTTGAAACTGTATATTTACCAAGGGAATGTTTAGAAGAATAAATTTAACAATAAATTTGATGAAACCGTTCAGGCTCCAAATGAAGTGACTAGTAGAACCATATTTATACATGTCAACTAATTATGCAGCTATTATCATCCAAACTGATAAACATACATCCAATGAACCTGTGTTCTAAAAACTCACACAAAATGAGGTGAAGGCACAAAAGTCATTTGTTATCTGGGCTCACTTTTTAAAGGATAAATGAGTCTCACATAATAAAATTTTGCAAAATTGTCCTATATTTCCTGCCAAATCATTTGAACCATAAATAAACAAGCATAAAAATGATATTATGTTTCTTTCAGTATACATTGAACAACATGTTCTTATAAAATATATATGCAACAAAGTTTAACTATGTCAATTGAAATGCATTCATAGATTTTTTCAGAAGAACTTAATGCATCAGATGTGAGGAAGAATCACACACTATTAGGAAAAATGCTTATTAAGCCTTCCTCTATAGACATTGCAACAAGTATGTGAAGTGGACAGGCAGTGATGAAAATACAATTGGTACTGTTGTCTCATGACATAACTTAGAGATAATTCGAGAGTCCGTATCTAAGATATTATTACATTGAAGTCTAATATCATATGAAATCTTAATGCTATAACTAGGCAAGGGGAGGGGTGTTGTAGATTTTCCCGTAATTTTTGTACAATATCTTACAGAGGCCAATATAAAGAAGGTCTTTTACTTGTAAAACATTGGAAAAGTACATAATATAGAAAGAATATTTAAAGTTTTTTCACATTATCAAATAAGTTGGTAAAGATCTAGTGACGGCTATAGTAACTGAGAACAATGGCAAAGAATGTAGGAAGAGTGGTTTTTCTAAAAGCTCTTGCAGAAAAATGTATTCAGGTTTTATATTATTGTTTGGTCCACTGATAAATATAGTAGTTCTTATGATGCACCACCTTTCATAACAGTGATAGATAAATATCGTAGAATTTATATATTTTAGGGTTTGATCTTTCAATTACAGATGTTTCACAGCAATGAGTTTTAAAAAAATGGAAGTTTATTGACTCGTCCATGGCAAAGCATTAGTACAAATATTTCAAATGAGACAAGAAACACTCCTGTTTTCTAATAAAGAGACTCCGTTAACTAAAATTAGCTCAGATATAACATGGCTTCCCCATCATGCGTATCTTGCTGATATTTGGAGTAAGCCAAAGAAACTCCAGTTAGCAGTATCTCAACATCACTGTACATACTGAAAACTGAAGATAACATATCAGCAATCAAAACAGAGCTTTCAAGTTTTGATTGGAAATGCAAAAAAATATATTTACTGATTTGAAACTTTGGTAGAGTGATTTGGCTAATTTTAGAAACTGACATTGTTGAACACAGGATAGATAAAAGATAATTTGAAAATTAGTTTCCAAAGAATGATAATTTAAAATGGATGAGGAACTGTGCATCAACTAATTTCAACTTGGGAATTTAACAATTAAGGATTGACACAGAGGGACGGCCCCGTGGCTTAGCGGTTAAGTGCGCGCGCTCCACTACTGGCGGCCCGGGTTCGGATCCTGGACGCGCACTGACGCACCGCTTCTCCTGCTGAGGCCACGTCCCACATACAGCAACTAGAAGGATGTGCAACTATGGCATACAACTATCTACTGGGGCTTTGGGGGAAAAAAGGAGGAGGATTGGCAATAGATGTTAGCGCAGAGCCGGTCTTCCTCAGCAAAAAGAGGAGGATTAGCATGGATGTTAGCTCAGGGCTGATCTTCCTCACAAAAAAAAAAAAAAAAAGGATTGAGGCAGATGTTGGATAATGTTAGTGATTCAACCTCGAAAAAATTTTCTGCTACTTCTCCTTCAGTCTTCCAGATGAGTTAAATTGAAGAGCATCACAAAATTGCAGGATGTGCTGTTAAAAAACTGTTATCATTTGCAACTGTTCTATGTAATGCAAAATTGTTTTTACATGATGCAACCCAAGATAAAACACAGAAATAACTTGGATGATGTTGAAGCTGATATAAGATGCTAGCTCTTGTTTACAATCTCCACTTACAAATTTTTGTGTTGAATTATTAATAACCTTTGTATTCTCCTTGATTGCCTTTAGAGTAAATATTGTATATTAAAACTTAAAAAAATGCATACAAATAAATTACCATTTCATGTGCTTACTATTTGTGGTTCTACGTTAATTTTCATTTGGAGAAAAAGGTTCATCTGATAAAAGCATTTGAAAAGTAGGTTCTAGAGGTCCTATTCAAGTATTAATGTAAAGGACACACCTCTAATTTCCTCATTTAAAATATGGTGATCATAACACTTAACAGCCAGGGTTGTTGTAAGAATTAAAGATAATATGTGAAATGTTTACAGATAATTTATGAAGCAGTATTTAAGCACTTAGCACAGTGTCTGTCCTGAAATAATCATGCTATAAATTCTGTTATTATTATTAGTCAAGGAGGTACCCTCTCAGTCAATGAATGAGAAAAGATTCATTGGGAGCACACTGGGCTGTTTGGGAGTCTCTGGTTTCCATATCACAGCTCAGCTGCTAATATTTCTTAACTTGGATTTTGTCACAGTTCCCTTTGAAAATCTGACGAAAGCTATGGACTTGCTCCCACTGATGTAAACTTTTGTATTGTCCTGCAGTCTTCACAGATTTCCTGTAGGATCTAGGCTATCCAGAGACTCCAGATTAAGATCCCTTCCTCAAATTTAGTCTTTAGAGATTTAATAATACCATTAGTTCTTCAATGAAATAAACCCAGGAATTTTTTTTCTCAGATATATATTTAATGATCACAGCAACTATAAGATTTCAGAATTCACTTCACTGATTTATTGTTTTGTTGTTTATGTCGTTGAATGTTGTTAAGGAACATTCCTATGGCCACTAGATTGGCTTCTCACAGATCTAAGTTCCCATTTCTACATAGTTCCCTGTCTTAAAATGGAGAAGACGGCTGTGAAAGAAGAACGTTAGGACTGGCTTCTCTTTCTTCTAGAAATAAACCTATAATTTTCAAAAATTCTTTTCTCAAGCTATGATCTGATACTCATAAATATAGTAACACATATATGGTGGGTAAGCAAAAACTAAATGAGTAACGCAAATGAGCTGAAATGCTGGTTCTAATTTGTATTTATCAAAATAAATTTTGTTAAGTGGACCACAGGGAATGTAACTCATGTGTTTTATATTTTGAATGTTTTAAAATATATTTTTAGATAAAGACAAAAGAATTTTCCCTCTTCTTTCTTTTAAAGAAATAAAAGACGTGGATGATTAGCATTACAGTACATCAGTTAGTGTCTCTATTCTCTTCATCATATATCATATGTCAAAACTTCCCTCTTTGGAATAACAAAAATGACCTTTTGGTGCCAAAAGCTCTGGCTGACCTTTTAGTAGCCATAACAGTGGCAGAGAAACAATAAAGACACATCAAGCAAGAGTTACTTCTTGCCACTGGGATACTCAGGGCATGAACCACGGTACTATATGGGATTTGCTGTCCTAAATTTGTAAGTAAAAATTAACAAAAGGACTTTCTATTATGAGAATCAACTTCATGACCTTGAAGTGGTATTTAAGTATTTCAGTTAACATAAAGCTTACAACAGTCTGCACTTTAGAGAAAGTGCCATTTTCAGAATATACTTTAGTGAGTGATATAAATATCAGCATTTTGAAAGCTACATGTATAGCTTAAAGTAAATTTATTAATGGAAAATATAATTTAAACACAAGAGTAGTGTGGCTTAATCTAGAAAAATTTAATAGAGAATAATAGTTTTTTATTTGACTGCTTCCCATTAATTAAAATGTTAACATCAGCTTGTCACAGAGAAACTATTTCTTTTCAAAGGACTTGGAACCACACACTGGCTGATGTTTGAAATCCTGTATCTATATGATTTATCTGTAGGGCACCATTTGAACATTTATTATCTTTCCTGTCCAGAGTTTCTAATTTTGTTTATGTTTTTTGTGAAGTGTGGAATCACAATTATGAATTTATGTAAACCCAAGCTCAGTAGTTAAATAAGATGAAAGACCTGAATTACTTCAGTACGTTCCAGTGTGTGCAAATTGGGATTATGGTTACAGTGAAGCTCCCGCTTCTAGTTAAGTTGTTTCAGGGGCAGGAGGCGGAAGAGGGAGGATGACTTTGTCAAAGAGAACTGGGTCTGTGTAAGGGAATTTGGCTTGCCAAAGAACAATGAGTTCAGCCCTTCGAGTAAGGTTTCAGTAATTACTTATTTGCATGATATTATTTGTTCATTGACAAATATCTGTGGTCATTTTTTTCTTGGTTATTTTTGCTATAATCTTTTAATTTTTTTTCTTAATTATATATATACATATTTTTTTAATATAACCCATCTCAAAGTCTATAACAAAAGAATTTGGAATCTTTCTTAAAATAGTGGAATAATTGTTCAATTCTCTCGGGCACTTGTATTTAAAGTAGCTTTTAAAACAGTGTGTGCTTATTCACAGATATTTTCCTCATACAATTAAAATTTGGGTTTAAGTATATAGTAACTTTCACTAGAGGACTACCTGTAAATAACTCTGGGCTTCCTTCATTTATTCAGTGAGCATCCTGTTAAATATCTACTGTGTGCTGGGCTCTGTTCTAAGCTTTTGGAAAGAAAAATGAATAAGACAAAGACAATGCTCAGAAAGAACAAATCTTGTTGAATGGTGCTGCATCTCCATTTCCTCCCCAGTTCAGCTACGCCATGCTAAAATGCTTGGTGGATTTCACACAAACTGTTCTTTAAAACAGTTAACGGTTGCGGGAGGGGATGGGGGATGGGAAAGAAAACAAAATAAGCAATAGATTCAGTAGCTTTGAATAGAAACAATTTTAAAGGCGTCATTAGTCTTCCCCTTCAGACTGCCTTTCCTTGCTGTCATCCCAAGTAGAAACTCCCTTCTCTTCTTCACTTGTCTTTCTTTCAAGGCTCTGGTAAAGACACAGTCTCTTCCAGGCAGCCGTCCTCTTCTCTAGTCATTAGTCAGCATGTGGAAGGTTCTGAGGCATTTATTGCTGGTACTACTCATTTGATATTAGTATATGCTGACATGAATTGTCTATCTTTATTTAGTGTTTGCCCTAAAATTTGTGACCAGGATTTAAATCCTACACGGAAGGAGCCTTGGAAGGCTCCAAGGAAGAAGAAGAGTATCTTCTGAGGTTTTGTATCCCCCATGAGGTGGCATAATCATACGGGACACCAGAGAAGTGACTGTGATGATATTTTTCATTGTATGTAGCCAAATACAGCACCTCATTTATTGTTGGTTATTAACAAATATTCTTTGGTCCTAATGAGTCATACACGTGATTGTAAGAGAGAGTGACATGAGTAAATATCAAAATCTCAGTAAGCTTTTAGTGATAAAAATAATGATAGCTTCTACCTCTAAGAGATCGTTGAAGTATGACACACGGAATAAAGTAATGAATTTCTGGATAGGAAGAAATTTTAAGTGGCATCCAAATTAGAAACTGTTCTCTTGCTACAAAAATTAAGAAAGTCTTAAGAAATCCATCATGCTGCAATGCAAAAGTCTGCAAGTTTATGTCTTTCTAATCTGTTTTCCAAATGGCAACCCCTTTAAAGCAGAAATATGAGACTTGCATACTTCTTAAAAATCATTTAGAGACCGCCTTTGCACTCGCTATGAGGCTTAAATGCCTTCACATCTCCTATACAAGTCTTCTCATGACTGTCTCCTGACCAAATTTAGGTTTCATTTTAGTATTTTTTCTCATGGTCTCCATAATGTTTGATAGGCAAGTTGAATTACTGGCTCCCTGTAAGATTGTCCTTCTCGTCCGCTGGGCCTTTGTAAGTGATACTTTCTTTTGGAATAACCTTCCTCTTTCCCTTTCTTTGGGTAAGTAATTCCTTAGGTCTCCTCTGTGAAGCCTCCCCTGCTATCAGTGCCCCTCTACTCCCCGAGAGAATCCTCTGCAAAGCTATGTCCCGTACCTCTCAGCTACTCATCTCCAGGGCCAGGGTTCACATTTTAGTCTATTCGAATTGCACTGTGAAAAGGCACTCGGCTAGAATAAAGTGTGAATGTTATACATTCTGAGGCCCTTTCTGTGTCACAGTTTTAACCTCCTAGCATACTTTCTCTTTTACTAGTTTTAGCTCCCCCTTTCTTGAGACCAGTGTTTCTAGAAGTATGGTCTTAGTATGCCACGCATTAGAGCCATGTTGGTGTACTTGTAAAAACTAAAAGACTGCCTAAATTAGCTCTACACAGAGTTGCTAGTAATGGGGTCTGGGCATTTGTTTTTTAAATGAGCTACCCAGGAGATTCCTTTGCCACCTGTAGTTTGATAACTATAATAGTTGACTTGAAACTCCATGTGGGTACCAATTGTGTCCTAGTCTCTTTTACATCTTCAACACATATTCTGAATGTAGCAGCATTTAATACTTTTTTAAGTGAATATATATTCCTACACATGGAAATAACCTTGTATCTGGCAACCTTGCTATAATCACTTAGTTACAGGAGATTTTTTTGTCAATTCTTTGGAATTTTCTTCATGGATCATCATGGCATCTGCAACCAAAGTTTTATTTCTTCCTTTCCAGTCTGTATAATTTTATTTCCTTTTCTTGTCCTGTTACATTAGCTAGGACTTCCAGTGTGATGTCGAATAAAAGTAGTGAGAGGGGACATCCTTGCCTTGTCCTCAATCATAGGGTGAAAATATCTAGTTTCTCACCATTAATTAAGTATGTTGTTAACTTTAGGTTTTTTGTAGATGTTCTTTATCAAGTTGAGGAAGTTTTCCTCTATTCCTAGTTTGCTGAGTGTTTTTCAATCATGAATGAGTGTTGGATTATTTCAAATGCTTTTTATGTAATCCGTTGATATGATTTTTCTTCCTTTGATGGTTGATGTAGAGGATTACATTAATTTATTTCAAATTTTGTGTCAATCTTGTATACCTAGAATATATCCCACTTGGTCATGGTGTATAATTACTTTAACCCATAGTTGAATTCAATTTGCTAATATTTTGTTGAGGATTTTTGCATCCATATTCATAAGGTATATTGGTCTGTAGTTTTCCTACCTTTTAGTGTCTTCGTTTGGTTTTGCCATTAGGGTAGTGTTGGTCTCTTAGAATGAGTTAGGAGATATTCCCTCTGCTTCTATTTTCTGGAACAGATTGTAGGAAATTGATATCATTATTCCATAAATATTTGGTAGAATTCACCAGTGAACTCATCAGGGCCTGGTGATTTCTGTTTGGGAAGATCATTAATTATTGCTTCAATTTCCTTAATAGATATAAACTTATTCAGATTATTTCTCCTTGTGTGAATTTTGGTAGATTGTGTCTTTCAAGGAATTGGTCTAGGGTATCAAATTTCATCTAGGGTATCAAATTTATGGGCATAGGGTTGTTGATAATATCCTTTTAATGTCCATAGGCTTGGTAGTAATGACCCCTCTTTCATTTCTGATATTTGTAATTTGTGTCTTCTCTCTTTTTTTATTAGTTAGCCTGGCTAGAATTTTATCAATTTTATTGATCTTTTCAAAGAACTAGCTTTTGGTTTCACTGATTTTTTTATAATTGACTTTCTATCTTCAATTTCATTGATTCTTGCTCTAATTTTTATTTCTTTTCTTCTACTTACTTTGCTTTTAATTTTCTCTTTTTTTTCTAGTTTAATAAGATGGAAGCTAAGATTCTCATTTTTAGGTATTCCTTTCAAATATATATATTGAATTTTGTAAGTTTCTCTCTAAACACTGTTTTCACTCCATCCCACAAATTTTGATAAGTTGCATTTTCATTTTCATTTAGTTAAAAATATTTAAAAAATTCTGTTTAGATTTCTTTTATCAATATATTATTTAGAAGTATGTTGTTTAGTCTTAAAATAGTTTGGGATCTTCCAGGTATCTTTGTTATTGATTTCTAGTTTAATTCCGTTGTGATCTGACAGCAAACACTGTATGATTTCCATTCTTTTAAATTTGTTAACGTGTGTTTTATGGCCCAGAATATAGCCTATCTTAGTGAATGTTCCATTTGAACTTGAGAAGAATGTGTGTTCTACTGTTGTTTGATGAAGTATTCTATAATTGTCAGTTAGATCCAGTTGATTGACGATGCTGTTCCATTCAACTAAATCCTTACTGATTTTCTGCCTGCTGGATCTGTCAATTACTGATTGAGTGGTGTTGAAGTCTCCAACTATATAAGTGGATTTGTCTGTTCCTTTTTCCTTTCTATCAGCATCTGCCTCGTGTATTTTGGTGTTCTCTTGTTAGATGCATACACATTAAGGATTGTTATGTCTTCTTGGAGAATTGACCTCTTTATCCCTCATAATTTTCCCTTCTCTCAAGTCTACTTTGTCTAAAACGTTACAGCTAGTCCAGCTTTCTTTTGATTAGTGTTGATATATATTTATCACTTTACTTTTCATCCATCTGTGTATTTATATTTAAAATGGGTTTCTTGTGGGCAACATTTAGTTGGGTCTTGTTTTTTTTCTATCAACTCTGAAAATTTCTGTCTTTTAATGGGTATATTTAGACAATTCATATTTAAAATGATTATTGATACAGTTGGATTAATATCTACTGTATTTATAGTTGTTTTATATTCATTGCCAATTTTTTATCTTTCACTCTTTTTCCATCTTCTCTTTTTTAATTGAGCATTTTATTTGATTCCATTTTCTCTCTTCTATTAGCATATACATTATGCTTCCTTTTAAGATTTTTTTCAGTGGTTGGTCTAGAGTTTGCCATATACATTTACAACTAATCTAAGTCCATTTTCAAATAACATTACATCATCTGCTGCATAAAGACATTTTGGTCAGTGATGGACCACGTATATGACAATGGTCCCATAAGATTAGTACCATATAGCCTAGGTAAGTAGTGGGCTAAACCGCCTAGGTTTGTGTAAGTACACTCTATGATGTTCACACAACAAGAAAATCACCTAACGAGGCATTTCTCAGAAAGTATTTCCATCATTAAGCAATGCATGTCTATATGCTGCTTCATGGGCTGTGCAGGTACCCTGAAATAGAGTATTCCCAATTCTTCCCTCCCATCTTTTATTACACAGCTGTCAATCATTTCATTTATCCATAAGCTATAATAAACCAATAAACTATTGCTATTATTATTTTGATCGAACTATATTATCTACTAGATCAATTAAGAATAAGAGCTGTCAGGGGCCAGCCCTGTGGTGTAGTGGTTAAGTTCATGCATTCTGCTTTGGCAGCCTGGGTTCACAGATTCGGACCCCTACACCACTCCACTGCGGTGGTGACCCACATATAAAGTAGAGGAAGTTGGCACAGATGTCAGCTCAGGGCTAATCTTCCTCAAGCAAAAAAATAAAAATAAAAAAATAAGAGCTATCAAAGATTTTATTTTATCTTCCTTTATTCTTTCTGTAGTACTCTTCCTTTCTTTATATAGATCTGAGTTTCTGACCTATATCATTTTCCTTCTCTCTAAAGAAATTTATTAACATTTCTTGCAAGGCAGGTCTACTTGTGACAAATTTCCTCAATTATTGTTTGTCTGATAAGTCTTTATTTCTCCTCCATTTCTGAAGGATAATTTCTCTTGATGTAAAATTCTAGGTTTGTAGTTTTTCACTTTCAACACTTTAAATATTTCCATCTGCTCTCTTCCTGGTTGCTTGGTTTCTGATGAAAAGTCCAATGCAATTCTTATTCGTGCTTCTATATAGCTAAGGCTTTTCCTCCCTCTGGTTTCTTTCAAGATTTTTCTTTGTCTTTGATTTTCTGCAGTTTCAGTATGATATAATGATATGCTTAGGTGTAGAATTTTTGGTATTTCTCCTGCTTGGTGTTTTCTGAGCTTAATGGATCTGTGTTTATTGTGTCTGTCATTAAATTTGGAACATTCTTAGCCATTTTTACTTCAAATATTTCTATTTCTTTCTCTCTTCTCCTTCTAGTAGTCCCATTATACATATGCTAAGACTTCTTTAGTTGTCCCACAGTTCTAGGATATTCTATTCTGTTCTATTTCTTTTTCAACCTTGTTTTCTCTCTCTCTCTCTTTTTTTTTTTTTTTTTCAGTTTGGAAAGAATCTATTGACATATCCTCAAAGTCACTGATTCTTTCCTTGGACATGTCCAGTCTACTTATGAGCCCATCAAAGGCATTCTTCATTTATGTTGCAGTGCTTTTGATCTGCATCATTTCCTTTTGATTCTTTCTTAGAGTTTCCATATTTCTGCTTACATTGCCCAGCTGGTTTTGCATGATGTCCACTTTTTCCATTAGCCCCCTTGGCATGTTAATCATAGTTATTTTTAAATTCTGGGTCTGATAAGTGCAAAATCTCTGCCATATCTGAGTCTGGTTCTGTTGCTTGTTTTGTATTTTCTGACCCTAGTTTTTGCCTTTTAGCATGCCTTATCACTTTTTGTTCAAAGCCAGACATGATGTATTGGGTAAAAGGATCTAAGATAGATAAGCCTTTAGTATGAGGTTTTATGTTTACCTGGCTAGGAGTTAGACTGTATTTACTGTTACTCTACCTATGGTTTCAGAGGTTAAATTTTCCTTTCGTGTCATCATTTTTGCTTCCTGTCTTGACTTTGGTTTCTCTAGAGACTCCTTTTTATTGGGTCTGAGGTTTGCATTCTTTCAGCTGTAATCCGCTGTTACTATACTAGAAATTTATTGGTGAGGTCAAATTCAGAGAAACATAAAGTAGATTAGTGCTTACCAGGTTCTGGGGTGAGGAGGTGATGAGGAGTGGTGGCTAATGGGTACAGAGTTTTTTGGGGGGTGATTAAAATGTTCTGAAATTAGATAGTGGTGATGATCACACAACTCTGTGAATGTGCTAATAATCACTGAATTGTACCCTTTAAAAAGGTGAATTTTATGGTGTGTAATTATATCTCAACAAAGCTCTTTAATAAAAGAAGACATATTATTTGGTGATGGGGAAAATTCAGACCGTTTTCCAAATGCTTGCAACATTTTGGATAGTTGGGCGAAACTGGAATATCTTAAATTATGCTTTATTCAAACTACAAAGTTTACACAGTCATTAAAAGTTGTGTTACCAAAGATGTCAAAAGTTAAAAGAAAAATCAAGATAAAATTAAGTTCACAGTGTAGTTCAAGTTTTATCAAATAGGGGCCAGCCCGGTGGCATAGCGGTTAAGTGTGTGCACTCCGCTGCGGCAGCCTGGGGTTTGGATCCTGGGCGTGCACCAACACACCACTTGTCAAGCCATGCTGTGGCGATGTCCCATATAAAGTAGAGGAAGATGGGCATGGATGTTAGCCCAGTCTTCCTCAGCAAAAAGAGGAGGATTGGCGACAGATGTTAGCTCAGGGTTGATCTTCCTCACACACACACAAAAAAGTTTTATAAAATAAAATATATTTATGTCTTTATTTGTATATATTTCTGGATATAATTTTAAATTTATATATTTTCACCAGAAAGTAGCATAGTGGAGTTCATCTTAATATCAACAGTGATTATTTATGAATGGTAGTGTTATGGGTGATAATATTCTAGTATTTTCCTTTACAAATTTAAACATTTTCCAAATTCTTTATAAAGAACATGCACTACTTGTGTAATCATAAAACACGTCGTTAAAAGATACATCATCTTTTTACTTGGTTTTTTTTTTTTTTTTGGTGAGGAAAATTGGCCCTGAGCTAACATCCATTGACAATCTTCCTCTTCTTTTTGTTTTCTGTGGTGAGGAAGATTAACCCTTAGCTAACATCCATTGCCAATCTTCCTCTTTTTGCTGAGGAAAATTGGCCCTGGGCTAACATCCGTGCCCATCTTCCTCTACTTTATATGTAGGACACCTGCCACAGCATGGCTTGATAAGCAGTGTGTAGGTCCACACTGGGGATCTGAACCCGTGAACCCCAGGCCGCCAGCGAAGCATGCAAACTTAACCACTATGCCACCATACCGGCCCCTCATCTTTTTACTTTTGATTCTTAAATCTGTGGTATATGGTGTGAGGTGAAGTGCTGGTATAAAACTGATTTATTTTAATAATAATAATTACTGGTTAATCAATACCCGTCATCCAGTTCTCACTCCCCTTATCATCCTATTCAGTGGTTTTGCCAATGCTGATGTAATGTTCAAGCAAATGAACATAATGACACGAGCAACTTCTCAGTCTGCCTTGTGAAAATCCATTTTAAGATGAGGGTTTCAGCAACATACTGCATGGTAAAGCAAGGCGATTTATAGTACACCCTTGGAGCTAAACTTAATTATATAATCATTTATGAGGCAATTTTCGTAGAGTTCTGTGAAATCCATTTATAATTAAAAAAAATACATTTGTAAATGCTCCTTTAGTGACCAACCACAGGACAGAGGAAGTAACGCAAAATTCACTTTAGGGAAATAGAATAGAGTTGAAAATTTATGGGAAATTTGGAATGAAGTTCATAATTTTACCCATTACTCATAATGATTACACAAAAACCAGAACAGGAAGAAACTGGACTTATTAAAAGAAGCATTAAACAAAGCACTAAACAATCTAGGCTTGCAAACTACTGTATCTAGAAGCCATGTTCCCCTCTGGACCTGCCAGAAAAACACATAAAAGACTAAGAAATGTTGATGATATGAACTTAAGAAACAAAATATCCCACCTGGAGCAATTTTCTCAAGTTATTTAGATTTTGTTACTCTGCTTAAAAGCAGTTCATGTTATACTAATAGGTCCAAGCAAGCATTTTAGGTTACACAGCACGTGATAGCCATGTTGGAGCAGAGGCTGAAATATTTTCAAGCAATTAGTTTTCCCACCTTCTTATTTTTGTTTTCTTTTGATGACCAAAGTCCTAACTGCATACTTTTTCAGAAGTTCAACAGAACTTAGGGTTTGTACCAAATATTTAGAACTTTATTATGTTTTATTATATACTGTTCTTTTTAATTAAAGCAAGATGTGTTTCTTATTTGAAATGAAGTTCCTCTAAGGAAAGGACTGTGTGTTCTATTTATTATATACATTTTCACAAGGACTCAGGACTGTGCGAGGCAATGCTTAAGACATATATGATCTAATTTTGCTCGTGTTAGTTTCTTATCTAAAAACCTCAGTTTACTTGGACTCAGGTTCAGAATTTCTCTCAGTAACTATGCATTTACACTCTATCACGTTGTATCATCATATCATATATTTTATATTCTCATTCACTCATCCATCCATCTATTAAACAATCTATATCCAATCTGGCTTTCTTTTCTTTAGTCTAGGGCTTGGAAAATTCTTTCTTTAGAGGTCCAGAAAGTAAATATTTTAGGCTTTACGGGCCATAAGGTCTCTATCTCAATTACTCAACCTTGCCACTGTAGCACAAAAGCAGCCAAGACAATACATAAACAAATGAGTATGGCTGGGTTCCAATAAAACTTTATTTATGAAAACCAGCCGCAGGCTAGATTTGGCCATGGGCCATGGTTTGCAGATCCCTGCTCTAGTCCATCTTCCTCCTCATTTACAAATTCTCCACATATGTATTCCCACCACCAGAAGAAGAATCTTCTAGAGACCATACCACTCTTTTGCTGATAAATCTTTAGTAACATTAACGACATTTTTCAGCCTAGTTTTTAAACAATCATTTCTGCTTTCTAACATCCCTAAACATCTGCTACCACAACTAAACTTGTTGGTTTCCCAGAGTCCAGAAGACGACTTGAGCCTTCTCAGCACATGCTATTTATACATCCCATTCTATTGTGACTAAATTGCCCCTTCACTTATGTTCTCAAGAACCACTTTCCCTATCAAACTTTCAAAAACTACCCTTTCTCTGGCCACCCTGGCAGTAAGCTGCCTAGCTCTGATAGTTATATGTATGCTTCATTTGACCATATATCATTTTCTCTCTATTTTACATCTCACTTTTTATTATTCATAATTGGTATTTAAATCCTCTTACATTTTGTTTCAAGTTTGTAATCTTATGTTCCCAGTTAGAATATAATTCATTAAGGAAATGAACTGTTTTACACTTAGGAATTTTCCCCACTGTATCTGTATAGTAATCAACAAACAGTACACAGCAACCTTCTCATGCAATATGTAGAGCTAGACCTGGATTCGATATTGGACATGACTTGGAAAACCTGCTTTTTTTTTAATATGAAGGAGAGGGCCAAGAGTGGTCTCTTCATTGGTGAGATGCTTTCTCTGGTAAAGTGATTGCTCCACCATGAGAACAGGGGTGACCTTCCTGCCTGGATGCAGGATGAGCCGGCTTACACAGGCACATGTGATGGATACACCTGAGATCCAGGAAGAGGTGGTTTCAGTTGAAGTGGTTACACTGAACCTGAAGGAGAAGCCAGAGGCAGAAATTAGCACTACTCAAAGTCTATTTATGGCTATGTAATAGTTCCAAATATCAGTAAGAGGGTCTCCCAACAGATAAAAAAATGTGGGCCCTGAAAAAATGTGGAGGTAGGGAGGGAAGAAAACAATAAGAAGCCTCCAAGAAGAGGCCATGGGATTGGCTTCAGTGAAGACTTTTGTTCTTGAGTTAGGGTGTGGTTATGAAGTCACAGAGCTAGAACCTGGTCATCTCTTTCCCTTCCATAAATCATTTCTTTCGTGAGCTGATGGTTACAGTCAGTGTCTAAATGAAAATTTAACCTTCTTGTCACTTGAATGTCACCAAGCAGATGTATAACTTTTCAGATTTGGTTTTATGTAATAGGAATGTATTGGTAAGAAACGCTCTAAGTGCACAATTGACAAATAAGTCTGCACAACTTATACATTTAACATTTTGACATTCTAATGGTGCATAGAAACTTGTCTTTCAACATGGGAGATAATTTGTCATAGAGGTTTAATTACTTAATATTTTCTGAGCCATTACTTGCCACATAATCACGTATTTCCTTATATTGTACTCATGAACAGCTATTGCTCTTTTATTATTAATAAAGCTTTCAAAAAAGTCACACAAATAGTAGATATACATCACTGTTTGACTTGGTGGCCGTTACTCTGTAGAACTCCTCTTAATAACATATCCATTGAAGTTTCTCAAGATGACAGCATAGATTGCAACTGATGGTAAAAAATTTTTCTCCCTCAGAGGAAACAAAATTTCTGTGGAACAAACACATGATTTTTGGTAAAATGAATAATTTCAATAGAATTTTATATTTATTTCTAGTTATCATAAAGAATATTAGGCTACTGTACAGGTATATTAAAGTTTATCAATAGTCATCACATTTATTACTGAATTTTTAATAGTATTTGGCCTAGTTACCAAGTGTTTATCCAAATAGCCAATCTTTATAAGCTAGTAAAATACGAATAAAAATAACAGTTAACATGCAGGTAAAAGTGAACCTATATCTTTTTTTCACTGGATAACATTTTTTTCCTTGAAAGGGGAACAAAACACGTTTCTATGCTATAAATACTTATTTTTCTATACTTTTACTTTTAGCATGTATATTATGAATGTAGAAGGAATAAAGATTTGTTGTAAAATTCTTATTGTTACAGCAATGATTAATATAGCAAAAATCAAAGACATTTTAAGTTTTCTGTAAATATCGGTTTATACTGATTCAATCTATAAGTAGTCTATAAAGTCATTGCTGGAAACGAGATCTTTGGAGAAATCTTGAAATGATGGTTAATTTTATGTGTCAACTTGACTGGGCCCTGGTGTGCCCAGATATCTGATTAAACACGCTGGGTGTGTCCATGAGGGAGTTTCTGGATGAGAGTAACATTTGAATTGGTAGATTGAGTAAAGCAGATTGTCTTCCCCAGTGCGGGTGGGCCTCATCCAATCCATTGAAGGCCTGAATAGAACAAAAAGACTGATTAAGGGAGAATATGCTCTCTCTCTGCCTGACTGCCCCTGAGCTAGGACATGTGTCTTCTCACAGATTTGGGCTTGGACTGGAACTTACACCATCAGCTCTCTTGCTTCTCAGACCTTTGGGCTCAGACTGGAACTATACCATGGACTCTTCTGGATCTCCAGCTTGCTGACTGCAGATCTGGGGACCTTTCAGCCTCCATAATCAAGTGAGCCACTTCCTTATAATAAATTTCTTTATTATAAGATTTTATCTATGTATCTATCTATCTATCTATCTATCTATCTATCTATCTATCTATCTATCTATCAATCATCTATCCTATTGGTTCTGTTTCTCTGGAGAACTCAGACTAACACACTAGACTTGGCTTAGGCAATCTCTTCGTCTAAGATCCTGTTCTGGAGCCCTCCTGTGCCATCCCTACAGGCTGTTGCTTGTCCTACACGTGCTTGTCCTACACGTGCTTGTCCTACACGTTTCCCAAGTCACCTATGTCTCTGTTTTTGCACACACATAATTCATGTGACTTTTTCTTCAAATGTATAGTGAGCACCCAGAGATGGGGATGATACCATTTTCGTCTTGCCTACTGCAGTCTCTAATTTTAGTAATGACTCAGTAGATTTTACTAGACTCGTACATGCATACAAAAAGTTACAGAGATTGTTTGCCTTAATCTGTATACTATCTCCCAATTTTCCCTGTATATTTCTAAAAATCAAATCTGTATTCAAAGGACAAACAGCAGAGAAATGCACAATAATGATTCCCTAACAGACCAGTATTCATTTTTTCTGATAAGTCAAGTTAAAATAATCGATAAATTCATTCCTTTGAATGATCATTAAATTAGAAGATATCTGTTTTTGAACTCTGGTATCTATGCTAAAGTCAGATGTGTGAATATTGTCCTTTCCCAATCGTAAGCCTAGTTTAATGTTTGTACTTCTTTTTTTAGTAGATAAAATTTCTATATTTAAGTTATGGGTTTTGGAAATACTCATAAATGACCCAGAATATCTCTTTATTTTCTAATAAAGAAGAAAAGCATATTGTTCATTGAAAATACTGGGCTGTTTCAAGGTCCAGAGTAGGGGTGATCTTGAGTAAAGGTAAACAACATGCTATAGTTGTTCAAAACAAAAATAATGATCTCAGGAAGCTGGGTATAAATCTTTGAAAGTTTTATAGAAGAAAGAATATTGGTCTGGCTTACTGGTGAATTTATAGGATGTTAAGAGTTGAAGAGGACTTTGGTAGAGAGAACGTCAAGACCAAGGGCTTGAAAGCGGGAAAGTGTAAGACAGGATGTGGAAACATGTAATTGTCCAGTGGGTGAGAGAAGTAGGGACATGGTATTACAGAGGGAGAAGGTTAGTGACAAAGCAGGAAAGAAAAGCTGTGGTAGAATAAAGTACCAACCAGAGTTATGAGTCTAGATTTCATTCTCGGAAATCCAATTCGCTGAATGCTGCTTAGCAAGCAAATGATATGATCACATTTGTGTTGTCTTACAGGATACAATGAAGAAGGTAAGACTGGCTCATCCAGGACAGACAGAATAAGAACTAGATCTGAGGTAGAAGCACTCAGAATGACATCTGAAAGACAGGAAATGTAGTTAAGAGATGCTGTAAAGGATTAATTCACAGTACTTAGTGACTGCACGGATGGGGCACTGTGACCAGCGTCTTGAGGAAGGGTTGTGAGTCAAAGTTCATAGATTAGGTTTTGATACTTAAGAGAAAAGTTGTGCTACTGATAAAAATGGGAAATTCAGGAGGTTTAACTGGAAAAGAAGACGAGGGCTGAACATGATTGAACATGATTATCTTGAAAACTGAAAAATTAGGTGTATTGTTAGTCTAACACAGTTCCAGGTACGTAATAGACCCTCAAAACATACTTGAGAAATGAGTTAATGAATGAATGAGTGAAGTTATCAAAATATCTAAGACCTTCAGGATTGGAGATAAAAATCTGTGAGTTATCTCTACAAGTTGATAGGCAAAATTATTGCAGTAAGAAACTTCTGGGTAGGCTGGAGTAGTTTGCTTCAGATGAATAATGCCACCAAGAACAACTAGAAACACAGGGTAAAATACCAAAATAATATATTTAAAGTTATAGGAGAACTGCTAAAGCAACAAGGATTGAGGGGAGACAGAAGTGAGCTGACAATTTACAACTTCTTTTCCCCTGGGCGTTTGCTTATCTGAAGCATAGGCAAGAGATTGAGAATTCAGGCTTTATTTACGCAGAGGGACAATTTGAGGGACAGAGAAGCCTGTGGGGAACAGAGAAAACAGCTTTAGTCACTCTTGTGAGGATGAGATGACCAAAAGAAAATTGGAAATTTAAAAGGTCTTAAGTATATGATAGGTTTCTTTCTCAAGAAGTTTGTTGAATTCTGAAGCTTCACAGGGCAAGAGACTAAAAAAAAATCCCAAATCTCTGAAAAACAGAGCAGAGTTTTTCATAGCCTTTCAGTGCTGAGAAGACGAAGACTGGCATTCAGGCCCTACCAGGGATTGGGGCCTTGAAGGACATAGAGTCCAAGAAAGAATCAGATGTCAACTGAGCCTTGCAAATATTGCAGGCTGGCCTTGACTCAGCTCACTTCCTGGTCGGATTGAAAATGGTCGTTCATCTTGCCCACCCCTTATCTGCCCAGCTGTCATATCTGAGAGGTCTAGGTCACAATAAGGGTTATAGCTGACTTCTTAAAAGAAATAATTAAAGCAGAAGACGTGGGATGCTATCTTTCACAATCTACAAATAGACAACTGCTACCATAAAATTTATAAAGAAAATGTCTTTATAAAATGCAAGACAAATAAGGACATTTTCACACAAACCCTGAGAGATTTCATTGCCAGCAGTCCTATGATATCTCCCGAGAGTTCCTTGAATAGAAGGAAAATGATCCTAAATGGAAACACAGAATTGAAACTGGAAATGCAAAGCCAGAAGAAGGATAAATATTTGGAAAAATATAGATTAATTTTGACTATTAATAATAACAATGTTTTGGAGATTTTAAAATATGTGCAGAATTAAACTTCCTGACAACAATAGCGGAAATGGCAGGAGAAGGCTAGGAAAATGTACAAGGAATAAATGACTACAATAACTCAAGAGGGCTGGTTGTAATCTCTAGGATAAGTACTAAAAGAATAGGACAAGGATGTATGGATCATGAATTAATAGAGGGAAAGATACTAAAAAATATGTCTAATTAATCCAAAAAAAAGGTAAATAAGAGAGAGAAAAGAGAACATGAGGGAGATGAGTCGGATAGAAAACAAATAGTACAATGGTAGCTATAAATTAAATTCAAATATATCAAAAATTATTTTAATGCAAACTTACTAAATATTCTAATTACAAGTCTATGATTTTCAGACTGGATTAAAAACAACAACCTCCATCTGCTGCTTACAAGAGACATACTTACGAGATAAGGACACTGAAAGTTGAAAGAAAAAGATATACCATGTAAACACTATGAAAAGAGAGCTGTATAGCTATATTAATATCTGACACATTTGATTTTAGGAAAGGTATGTTATTAAATATAAAGAGGAACATTTCACCATGAATTGAATGTAAATGCACTAAGAAGAAATTTTACATTGATATGCACCCAGTGAATGGGTAATATCATTAATTTGAGAATTTCAGAATTAAAGGAAGAAAGAAAGAGATGTAATTCTCCTAAAGAGACTGAGAACTAGGTATTATCCTCATTTTAGATAAGATAAGAAAATGGCAGTAAATAGATATTAACTGACTTGTCCAAAATTACTAATTTATCCAAAGTACTGTGTGAGACCAGATTCAAATCCAAGTTTTGTTGTTTTTGTTTTAACTCTAAAGCCTGTAAGTGAGAGAAACAGGACCACAGTCAGAGGAGGCAGCAAGGCTAAACGGAGATTTTTTGGAAGACAGGGAAATAGCTTGTTAAGGAGCCAGTGGAGAGAAAGATATAAAAAGTGCTGGGTGGACCAGGAGGGAAGAAATAGTTATGGGAGCAGGGTTCCTATGGAGTTAGGAAAGAATAAGTTCTTATAAAACAAGATTAAGTTCTGTCTTTGTTGCTTTAAGTCATCATTCACAACCTCAAATACTGTAGGTCACAAAATTTACAGAAGCCAGGAGAATAAAGTAAACTCTGGAGCATGGTGGATGGCAGCATGAGCTGCTATAACAAATTACCACCAACCGAGGGGCTTACAGCAGCAATAATTTATTCTCCTGTAGTTCTGGAGGCTGGAAGTTTGAAATCAAGGTGTCGGCAGGGCCAGCCTCCCTCTGAAGGCTCTGGGAAAGAATTATTCCTTGCCTCTTAGCTTCCTGTGGTTGCCAGCAATTTCTAGTGTTCTTTGACTTGCAGCAGCATCACTCCAATTTCTGCCCCCATCATCACATGGCCTTCTTCCCTCTGTGTGTGTCTGTCTTCAAATTTCTCTCTCCTTATGAGGACAGAAGCCATTGGATTTATGGCCCATACTAATCCAGTATGACCTCATTTTAACTGGATTACATCCGCAAATACCCTATTTCCAAATAGGGTCACATTCACAGGTACTAGTGGTTAGGACTTGAACATATCCTTTTGGGAGACACAATTCAACCCCAAAGAGAGGGGAAGGTGGGAAAACAGGGGGCAGGTGTTGTATCTAAAGGGGTTAGCTATAGCGCAGCTCAGCGGATTGTTGCCATCCAGGCCTTGCTGGCCCAAATTATGGGATGTGAACTGTGGGCTGCCAGTTTGCATATTTTACTCTCAGGAAAGAATTTGCCTTAAAGAGGGTGGTTTGTTACTGGAGAATAATAAAGGGGGTCAGTCGTGAGTACAGAGCATCTAGTTTTACACGACTTTAGGAAATAGTAAATACTTCTTACCATGTAGTAGAAGAAATGTTTTGGAGGGTGTCAAGACTGTCAGAAATACTATGATTTTGGAATATCAAAGAATATCGAAGAGTCCTATCATAAACATTTTTAATCATTAAAAATTACATTTAGGGGCCAGCCTGGTGGTATAGTGGTTAAGTTTGTGTGCTCTGCTTTGGCAGCCCTGGGTTTGTGGGTTGGGATCCCGGACGTGGACCTATATACTGCTTGTCAAACCATGCTGTGGCAGTGACCCACATACAAGAAACAGGGAGATTGGCACAGATGTTAGCTCAGGGCCAATCTTCCTCACCAAAAAAAAAATAATAATAATAATAAAAATAAAGCACCTAGTTGATAGAATTTTTTAAAAAACAACATCTAAAAGACATAGTGAACATAGACTCATGTATGATGTGTAGCATTATGATCAAGTTTTCTTAGCAAGTTTCCACTGACATGTGCCTTAATCCATAGCAATTAGATTTATTTCCTTCCCTATGCACACATTTCTAAACTTGACAAGGTGGCTTCAATGCTATCAATCTTGTCTGAACCAACAATCTCCAAAGGCATGGGATGGGACTGCAGTCTGTTTAGATTTAGAATCACTAGAGTGGTGTCTAAAATGTGTCCCTAGATAAAACTATATTTTCCTAGTTCCCAGTGTGGAAATTATCTATCCTGAGGAATACTTCCTTACCTACAACTCAAAGATTACTCAATTGTAAGAATATGTTTTCCATTTGTAGTGAGAAACAGGACTTGAAATCTAGAGAGATTGCAAGTGAAATCACAGTTCATGTCTGAGGCTCACAATGTCACCAGGGATTAAATGAGAAAGATCCAACCCAACTGTCCCTTCTAGGAGTCAATTATAAATAAATTCTTCTTGTGTAGTAGACATTTCTTAAGGCCTTATATTTCTGAGCTCTACTGAGTTTTCCTCTTCCTGGACTGGGTAGACCATTTCCTTCTGGCACAGATAATTTATACACTAAATCTTTCTTTTTTTTTGGTTTCCAGAAGCAGTTGGACACTAAACCATGGACTTTGAATGGAAAACAATTTAAAGATGGCCTTTTGAGTGGAATTTTATGCTCTCATTGCCTAACCAAGGTTAAACTCTCTTACATCCACAGTCCAGCTGTGGCCGCATTTATTGGTCACACTGTAACTCAAATGTTTTAATTTACAGCTCCCAAGTTGGCTAATTCCACACACAATTTTAGCAATTACCTTTTCCATCACCTTTGCTCATTCTCTTCTATTATTTCCATGTCTGTCCACCATTAGGTTGTAAATTCTTTTGAGAGCAATGAAACCTTTTCTTTTGCTCTCCTCCTCCCTTATTAATGTGCTTTTGCATACTAGTCATTTAGTAAATTTTATGATTATATCACAACGTTAGCTTGTAAATTGAAGTAATTCAATTTCTTTGCCATAAAACTATTAATGTAAAACAACAACAAAACAGTTTTAAGCCAGGACCACACAGTACAGTTAAATCATTATTCATCACCTAGTGAACTCCAAAGTCAGGCAAGGGAATTATTTGTGCCTAGGGTGGATTTTAGATTATGACTTCTCCACTGTGTCCCATGATGGAAACACGTTTATTAATTGCCAACACTCCACTTGACTTTATTAAGCACTAGATTGAGCTTACTTTGAAATTTAGGATTTTCTCCTTCCTGAGGCAGTGAAATAAATTTGTTATACACACGTCATGGAAGAAAAGAGAAATGCAGTCCTGAAAAATTTTAGCTCTTTAGAGATTGCAGTATTTCAATTAATGACACTCTTTCAAATCTCTTAAATCCTGCTTTTTTGCTCAAAATTCTATTAGTATAATTTTTTTCTATTGTGCTAGGACAAGTCTAAACTAGCAAAGTGAAGAGAAAATAGAGCCAATTATTCAGATAATTGAAATAAAATACTTTTTCCTCATTACTATATATATCAGATAAAATCTTTGTTTCAATCTAATTACATGTAGAATTACCCGTTTCCTCTCTAATAATGTATATAGTTAGACAATATAATTTAAAGTTTCTGATTCTTATGAACTTTCTGACTTTGAGACTTGGTCTATGTAGGTAAATAACTCCATTAGCAGGACTAAGATGTGTCTGGGGAATTGAGCTGGAAGTAAAATGTTAAGCTTTGGTTAATGCGTTTAAGGTGTTAGAAAGTTTACTCAGATAGATGTACAAAAGTCTCTTCTCTGGAGTCTGGACCCACATAAGTAAAATAAAACAAAGAACTAAAGTAATTATCTCAGTAATAAAGTCCCAAGTTCATCTCTTAAATGCAAAATATAAAAACAATAGAAGTTTTTTTTAACCTTTGCTTGAATCATTCAAATTTGCCCCTCACCTTCCATTTTGTCCTTTATATTTTTATCATTTTTATCATTTAATACTAATTTTTGTTTTGTAAACTTATTTTGTCATTTCAAACTAAGATACAATTATATTTTCTGTAATGATGTAAAGTCGAAAAGGGACAAGTATTTGCTCCTTAGAACAAAAACTATCTACCTAATAATCCAGAAAATTATAAACTATGTTTCCCTCCTTATTTGCTACAATCATCCTTATTAGTTTCTTTTTTGCTTCTAAAATATTCAATAATTGCCTATTTTTACATTACATCATTAAAATATTGATTTAAAGCAGTAGATGTGAAGATTTTGGGACAGCTAGCTTATTATACAGGAAAAATAAATTTGTTGACCATATAAAAAGGAATACTTCAGGTAAATTAAAAACCTAAATGTCAAAAGTAAAACTATGAAGAGCTAGAACTTTGTGATGAATGATTTCTTAAATCGAAAGACATGCTGTAAAGCAAAAATGAGGGACTAAACATATCAAAATTAACGACTTTTATTTTAAAAAGTGCAGCATTGAGAATATGAGTAGCAGGCTGGTATTGTTCTAAAACTATAGCAGGCATTGTTCTAAAACTGACAAAGATTTAATATCTAAAATATGACTCATGCAAATCAATAAGAAAACAAAAAACCCAAGAAACAGAGTACAAAAATTGTCAAAGAAGGAGCCGGCCCGGTGGCACAGGCAGTTGGGTGCGCATGCTCTGCTGTGGCGGCCTGGGGTTCACTGGTTCGGATCCTGAGCATGCACCGACGCACCGCTTATCCGGCCGTGCTGTGGCAGTGTCCCATGTAGGGTGGAGGAAGATGGGCATGGATGTTGGCTTGGGGCCAGTCTTCCTCAACAAAAAAAGACGAGGATTGGCAAATTTTGGCTCAGGGCCGATCTTCCTCACCAAAAAAAAAAGAAAAAAAATTGTCAAAGAAGGAAGAGAAATCCTAATGGCTCACAAATGTATGAAAGATGATTAATCTCATAACTAATCAGATAAATGTAAATTAACACAATAATTAGATATTTATATGCATCCAATTATTGAAATTTAGAAAGTTGGCACCAATATCAGCCAGGATATGAGAAAAGACAATTCCTCATGCACTGCCTGTGACAATGTAAACTGGTATAACTCTTTATGAGATACATTTTACAGATTTTGATGAAATGAAGTATGTATATAATCTATTACCCAAAGATTCCACTACTGGGTATTTTCCTGAGAGAAATTTTTGCATAGCTAATTGTTGCATTTTTTTTGTGTGGTAGTGAGGATACAGAAACAAACTAGATGTCTATCACTATGGGAATGGACAAGTAAAAAGAAGATAGATACAATGTGATATCATGATGGAGTTACAATCAATGAACTAGATATACATACAGCAAAATGGATAGATCTTGAAGTGTTGAGTGAAAAAACATAAGAAATAACAGCATTTATCACTTATATGAAATTAAAACACACATACAAAACAGCATTACCTTATTCAGTAATACGTATATTACCAAGTACCTATAGTAAAATAAAAATAGAATATGTAGGGGCCAGCCCTGTGGCATAGTGGTTAAGTTCGGCATGCTCCACTTCAGCAGCCCAGGTTTGGTTCCCAGGCACTGACATATACCGCTCATTGGTGGCCATGGTGTGGCAGTGACTCATATACAAAATAGAGGAAGATTGGCACAGATGTTAGCTCAGGGTGACTATTCCTCAGCAAAAAAGAAAGAATGTGTATAGAATGAGAGTAAGTTTGGTAATGAAGAAGAAAAAAAATAATAAAAAGAGAGAGGAATCTCATATAGATCAAAGATGATTGTGTTTCTGTGGTGCAAAGAAAACAACAACAAAAACAAAGCCTCCCTATTTCACTCTTAGTGAGATCAGGGACTCTTGCCTTTTGCTCTGTGACACTTTCACTTCACCAGTTCACATAATGACATTGACATTTCTCAGCTCTGTGATTCCTTTGACAGACTTCAGCCTTATCCACGTTATCTTTGTCTATTTCTTTGTATTATCTGCCTCTTATTGATTCAATCTCTCTTGTTTTCTTACACTACTCTAAAGTCTACTTATTTTTTAGTTGTATAGTAAACTTAATGTAATTAACTCATAATCTCGCAACTTTGAAATATTCACATAAGAGTTTCAAGGTTTAAAAAAGCAAAAGATATTTTAATTCAATAATGCCCAGTGAGGCCATTATCATTTCTGGATTATATCTAAGTGGAATGGTTCCACTACTGGAATTGTTTACTCTCCACAGGGGATGATGTCAGAGGATCAAGGAAGACTCTTTGTCCTTCAAAGTATTTTCTCCATATGCCAGCTATTACCTGCAATTCCTTTACAAGGTATGTAGCTTTTCCACTCCACAATTAGTCATATAGCTCACATTTTTAAAGCTCTATTAAGAGCAATGGGCCTTAACAGAACAGGTGAGCAGGCCAGGGAATAAACAACAGAGAAAAAGGATAGAATTTTCAACTGTTTTTTGTTTATGATTCGCAGTCATGATACAGGAATATTAAGAATTATTTAGTTTAGGGCTAGATTTTTCCATATATCTCCAAAAGAGCATGGAGTGTGGTGCCAGTGGAGACCACATAGGGTTCCTGGACTTGGATTTCCACCTCCAACTAAAGGTAATAAGATACCATGCTCTTGTCTCACTGGTACAGTGTTAGATGAGGCCTAATAGAGAGTCAGGACATTCACCACCACCCAGAGGTAATGAGATAATCTCCCCAGGGTATCAATGGAGGTCACATAGGGAGCCAGAACTCTTCTTCCTACCCAACATAATTAACAGTCCCCCCTGCCCCGCTAATAGAGGTATCAATAGAGGCTGAGAGGGGAACCTGTACTTCCACATCCACTTGGCAATAACCCACTGGCACTCCTCACTTTCTCCACCAGGGTGTTGTCAGAGGAGGCCTGCTAAAGCAAAAGATTTAAATAAGGTCCAGACATTCATAATATACCCAAAGTGTCCAGACTTCAGTAAAAAAATCACTCAATCTTAAATGTATGAGAAAAAACAATCAATAGGTATCTAAATTGAGAAGAAACAATGTTAGGATTATCTGATGAGAATTTTAAAGAAGCCATCATAAAAATTCTTTATCAAACATTTAGGAATATACTTGAAATACATGAAAAAAATGTAAAGTTTCAACAAAGAAATAGAAAATATAAAGAACTAAATGGAGTTATTAGAACTGAAAAATACAATAACCAAAATAAGAAAGCTCAATGTTTGGGCTTGATAACAGAATGGAGGGGGCAGAGGAAAGAACCAGTGAATTTGAAGAGACAGCAATAGAAATTACTCAATCTAAATAGAGACAAAACATACTGGAAAGAAAAATAGAGCCTCAGGGATCTTGGAACTGATCCTCAAGATCTAAGAGTCTTATCTGTGGAGTCCTTGAGAGAGGAGAAGGAGGGTGGAGCTGAAAAGTATTCAAATAAATTACAGGGAAAACTTCCCAAATTTGTCAAAAGACACAAATCTACAGATCCAAGAAGCCAAGTAAACAACAAACAGGATAAAAAGAAATCCATGCCAAGACACATCATAATTAAACTTCTGAAAACTTATGAGATAGAAAATATATTGAAAATGGTGAGAGAAAAACAAACTCTTACCCATAGGGGGAAAACCATTTGAATGACAGAGATTTCTCATCAGAAACCAGGAGGCCAGAGGGAAGCAGTACATTTTTCAAGTGATGAAAGAAAGGATCTGTCCACCCAGAATTCTATATACAGAGAAAATATCCTTCAGGAATTAAGGCAAAATCAAACAATCTCAGATGAAATAAAACTAAAAGAATTTGTAGCCAGCAAATTAAATTTATCCTAAAAAAATGGATAAAGGAGGAAATAGAAAGGAAATGATCTAAGAAGGAATCTTCGAACATAAAAAAGGAAGAAAAAATAAAGAAAAGAGTGAAAATATGCATAAACACAATAGACTTTTCTTCTCTTCTTGAGTTTTTGAAATTATTTTGGATACTTGAAGTAAAATTATAACACAATCTAACATAGTTATCAATGTGTGTAGAGTATATACATACCCTGTGTGTGTTGTGTGTGTATCTCAATCACAAAGCTATACAAAGACAACAGCATGATACATAAGTCAAAATGGAATTCTAATAAATTTTCAAGTAACCTACAGGAAAGCAGGAAAAAGAAAACAGAGAAATTATAAAAAGAGGGGAAAACAGAAAAGAAAAAATAAAATAGCAAGTCCTAACAAATCAATAATTTCATTAAATGTAAATTGAAAGGCCGGCAATGGCAGAGTAGTTTAGAAAAGATCACTCAACTCTATGTTATCTACAAGAAACTCACTTCAAGTATAATGCTATAGGTAGAGATTGAAAGTAAAAGGATGGAAAACAGATAACACAATGTAGATATTAATTAAAGAAAGCAGGAGCAGCTATATTAATATCAGGTAAAGTAGACTTCAAAGCAAAGAAAATTACCAGAACCAAAGGCAAACATTAAATAATGATAAAAGAATAAATCCACCAAGAAAACATAGCCTTCCAAATGTCTATGAGCCACACAACAGAGCTACAAAATATATGAAGCAAAAACTGATACAACTGAAAGGAGAAACTGACCAATTCACAATTACAGTTGGAGATTTCAACATGCCTCTCTCAATAACTGATAGTACAACTAAAGAGAAAATCAGCAAGGATATAGAACTCAGCAACACCATCAATTGACAGGATCTAATCAACATTTATAGAACACTTCACCCAAAAACAACAGAATACACATTCTTTTCAAGTACCCATGGAACACATACCATATACTGGTTCATAAAATAAACCTCAACAAATTTAAAAGGATTAACATTATACAAAGTTTGTTCTCTAATCACAACGGAATAAAAATACAAATCAAAAATAGAAACATAACGAGAAAAATCTCCAAATACTTGGACAGTCAACAATATACTTCTAAATAATCTATGCGTCAAAGAGGAAGTTGAAAGGGAAATAAAAAAATGTATTGAACTGAATGACAGCGAAAATATAATATATCAAGATTTTTTGGACACAGTTAAAGCAGTGTTGTGAGGGAAATTTATAGCATTAATTGCTTAGATTAGAAAAAAGTCTCAAACCAGTAATCTAAGCTTCCATTTGAAGAGAGTAGAAAAATAAGAGAAAAATATATCCAAAGCAAGAAGAAGGAATCAAATAATAAAGATGAAAGCAGAAATCAGTGAAATTGAAAACAATACAGAAAATAAAACAAGTGAAAATCAAACAAATAAAAGTGATTCTTTAAAAAGATCAATGAAACTGACATTTAGTGTGATAGTTAATTTTATGTCACCTTGGCTGAGCCCTAGTACCCAGTTCTGGCCAAACAGCACTCTAGAAGTTGCTCTGCAGATATTTTTTAAATGTGATTAACATTTAAATCAGTAGACTTTGAGTAAAGCAGATTAGTCTCTGTAATGTGGGTGGGCCTCATCCAATCAGTTGAAGGAAGAAGGAATTCTGCCTCCAGACTGACTTTAGACTGGAAACTGCAAAATCAACACTTGCCTGGTCTCCAGCCTGCTGGCCTTCTCTCCAAATTTTGGACTAGCCAGATCTCACAATTGTGTGAGCGAATTCCTTAAAAAAACCTGTATCTCTATATTTATAAATCCTGTTCATTCTGTTTCTTTGGAGAACTCTGACTAATACCTCTAGCACTACTAATAAATGGAAAAAGAGAAGACATCGATTACCAATATTAGGAAAGAAACAAGGGCTATCGCTACGGACTGTGCTGATGTCAAAAGGATAACAAGGGAATACAATGAATAACTATACACATGTAGTTCACAGCTTAGATGAAATGGACCAACTCCATGAAATGCGCAACTATCACAACTGACCCAATATGTATTGGATAATTCATATTTGAATAACTCTATAACTATTAAGGTAATTGAATTCATAACTTAAATATTTGCAAAATAGAAATCTGCAGGCCCAGATGGTTTAACTTGAGAAATTTACCAAACATTTAAAAAAGAATTAACATCAATCCAACACATTTTTTCCAAAGTATAGAAATACAGAGAACACTTCCAAATTCATTTTATGAAGCCAGTGTTACCCTGGCTACACGACTGTAAAGAAGTACCATGGGAGACATCTTCGTGCTGATGACACTGTCTTGCATCTTGATTGTGGTGGTGGTTACAGGAATCTGGACACGTGATGAAATGCGTAGAACTAGACATAGAAATTGTTCCAATGTCAGTTTCCTGGTTTTGATATTGTACTATAGCTAGATAAGATTTAACCATCAGGGGAAACTGGATGAAGGGTACACAGACTCTCTTATACTATCTTTGCAACTTCCTGGAAATGTTAGTATTTTAAAACAAAAAATTGGAAAAAAGAATCATATAATTTAAGATGCTCTTTCATTTAAAGTTTGTTGTGTTGTAATATGACTTGGAAATTAGAATTTCCCAGGATTGCATGCCTTGAGTGTTGTGAAATATAATGACAACTCTAGAAAGTAGGATTCAAGTAATTCATGCAAAAGTGTCTAACACAGTGCCTGATCTATGGTAGGTGAACACCACCCAGGTGCTAAGTAGTTTTAATAGTTTAGAACACAAAGGAAACAAAAAATGACGCTGAGAATTTGTGAAATAGAAATTAATGCACAAGTTTTCTCAGGAAAATATATGATGGACTTGGCTTTCCTTTTTAATCTTTGAGACGATATATTCTCTTAGAGTGCTGTCCAATTGAACTGTCACCCTCCTTCAATCGCTGGATACTCCTCAAACTCATCTTCCCCATTGCCTACACCTCCTTACGTGGTGCCATAAACAATGCTGCCATTTGTTGTCTATTGTAGATACTATCTACCTTAAGTATATTCTCTCATTTAAACTTGAAACAACTCTAAGATGTAAGAATTATTATTACACGTATATGGGAATCTTTGGTGAAGAAATGAAAGGAGCTAATAAACTTATACGGCTAATGAGTGATTTTTTTTGCATGCAAAGTGCAATTTTATGTCAACAATCTAGAGAAAGAATAATAGTATCTATAATAATCCTTAAAGATGGATGGGTTGCTTACTCTAGAGTTGGTTAATCTTCAGTATGTTCTGATACATCCTAAGTCCTTAGGGACAGAACACACAATTGTGCAGTCACAATTATAGAAAAACTGACATTTTATTGCTATAACATTAATGATATAACATCTTAATGTATTTCTGACATAAAATATTATGATGTCATCCATCCTTTCGTTTTCAGAAATTTTAAGAGTGTTACAAGCAATTTTGATCTGAACATTTTAAACGGATGTTGAACTGGCAATTCATAAGAGTATTAAGACATTAAAAGATATAAAAACACCATTTATGTGAAGAAAAAAAGGAGTTAGAGCTCTATAGTTCATAGAGGGGCAAATAAGCATAGGTCCTCCAGTGTCTTCATTGAGAAAACCGGTAAGAATACCTTCAGCAGCCAGGCAAAGCTCATGGAGCCTTTAAATACAACTTCTGCAGGTGACGCCTCTGAGGATCTGAGCAACTAAGGACTTTGAAACTTGGCCTTCCTTTAGGCCAAGCACTACCATCAGATAATTTCTTGAGTTTTCTTTCAGAATTATGACTTTTTGAAAAACGGACTGAGCTGAGGTTTTGGAATATATGCACCATTACCTTAATTAAAATAGAAGACCCAAGTGTGTCTCTAGTGATTGCTATGTTTGACTTCATTTCTTTCATAATCTTAATTCTCTTTTTAATTAAAGAATCATTTCAATGATCAGTTTTAAGATAGTTGAAGCATGGTATTAGTCAGTGTACTTATCTCGAACTTGTTAGGAAAAGCCAGAGTCTTAGGTTAGGTAAGACAATGTAGCACATTTTTCTTTTAGATTCGCAGGCATAATTTTGTTGTCTAATCTTAGGACACTTGTGTGTACATCATTCTTCTACCCCTTTCCAAAGCTACCGATGGCTGCATAATTGACTCTAAAGTAGTCTCAAGGCAAAGAATGTTGCTCCTCAAGTGTGTGGAGGAAGTTTTTTACTCACTTGCTGAAGATTCAAACTAATTTGGTGTTTAGACCATTAATTTTGTCAATTTTTTAAGTGTTCTCCTATGACAAACATAGGCTTAGCATGGAAGGAAGTGCTGTTGTTGCTGTTGTTAAGAGCATGATCAAGCGTATATTACTAAAGAAATCGTAGAAATAGCTTCTGGACTGGATAGTGAGAAATAAATAGACTTATATTATTCAGTATTATAGAGTCTAAAATTCCAAGGGAATTTGTAATTTTTTTAATGGGGTATCATAAATATCATTTAGGAAACAAAGTCGTTGGTGTTAGAACACATGCAAGAGGACTGTGGGGTGTTGCAATGAGCATAGATTGAAAGTCAAGAAACTAGAATAAAATCTCAGATCTGCTTGTACTAATGGACAAGTCCCTTAATCTCTGCGTCTCATTTTTCCCATTTGTGAACTGGAAATAATACCCATTTATGATAAAATGTATTGTTAACTCTGACAAAAGAATGCTTTAATTGGGTAAGAGGGAAGTTTTTAAGCTTGTATTTATTTTATCTTTTTTCCCCACTAAAATGTGCATAGTTTTACAACAACAGCAACAAAGGAGCAAGTCTTCCTTAATATGGCATCCAGTATGATTCATCAGCAATGGTTACTGTTCACATACCTACCAGTCACTGCAGATTTTCTAAGTTTGGGGCTGCTCCATAGAGAAGCTAAAACCCGCAAGCCCTCACATGGACCTGTATTTACACACAGATGCACCCACCTCTGAGTCATTATTTTCTAACAAAGTATTGTTTATATGTTTCATGCAAATTGGTTTGAAGTGTTGCTTAGACAATCTTATTATATTTAGGAATAAAAACTTCCATCAAGAAATTGTACAAAAGAAAATGGACACACCAGCTGGGTAAATCTATCATATTGGGGGCTGAGGGGGGGCAAGCCCTTTTAATTAGCTGAGTGAATGCAGTTTGCTGAACACAGAAAGCACAGCCTCAGTCATATTAAAATGTGCCTAATTTTCTGTGAAAAAGTCCCATCTGAACAGGCCTGACCACAGTCAATCATACTAAAAGCCACTGGTGCTTAATTTGATTTACCAATATAAAATGCAAATTAGGTTATTAAGTAGAGTGGCAGACTGAGTAGGGCCCCTTTCAAACCATCAAGTTAAATGCAAGCAGACAGCAAACTGGCTGTGCAAAGAAAATTTTAGCATATTCGTTTGATTAGTGCTACAAAAATTTAATTAGGTTGGCTAATTACTTGACAAATTGCTCTACACAAGAGAAAAGGCAGAGGAGTTTTTTCCTTTTTCATTGCAAATATCCTGTGTGTATTTTAGCCGAAATGCTATCTGCCAATTTTCAAAAGCATTGTTAAATGAATGGAAGATGGTCCCCAACAATAGCAAATCGTATAATGCATATAATTAGACAAGACCCACACAACTGTACCCATATGTCCGTACTCTCTCATGACTAAAAATATTTAACACAATATTTCTATGTAACTACTGTCAAAACAGATTATTACAAAGCAGTCAGTTGTTCTTAAGAAAGAAAATATTGTGCATGATATAGAAAAGAGACATTTGTGAAATTCCTACCTCCCAGAGGAGTTTGTTTGTTAACTGTTATGTGAAGTAATGGTGACATGCTAAGGTTTATCATCACAGAGTGGACCCATCAGGCAAAACATGGCTGATTGAGGCCAGGGCTAAGACAGAGTGGAGATAATTGTCTCCTTGTGATACATTCAAAATGTCAAACTATTAAATAATTCCCAGTTAGAGTCTACTGACATTTTATAGAACAAATTTTATTTTTTTTTAAGCTATTTATTTGTCTTTGTTCCTTCCTCTATCTTTCCCCAATCACTACATAAGAGAGAGCAGGCTTCAAACATTCATCTTTGGGAAAAGCTTGCAAGTTGTGTGACCACAGGAGGAAAGAAAATTTTCTGCCCATGTCATTATTTTATTGAGAGATTTAAAATGACCTTGAGTAAAGGAAAGTGTCTTTCTCCATTTGAAGGGAAACTTGATTTTCCTAAAGAAAGTATATGTTTATATCAATATTTGAGAGAACAAGAAAGAGGATTTCATATAATCACAGCATTATTTGAAGGATTCCCAATTTTTTTCAGATACTTTATTTGATTTTTGTTGATTTTCTACAGAACTAGTGAACCTGTTCTAACTCAAGCACCATGATTTTACACATAGATAACCACTGTGCCTGTTCAAGTGGAAAAAATAAGTATCATATTTTATAAACCTAAAGCTTAGCAGTTAGTAATTAGATACTGTATTTAACCTGTTCTAAAGTAACATCTTAGGAAACTACTAACTACAAGAAATATCTTTGAACAATCATTTATGCAGGCTGTGCCTTATTTTTTGCAATTAGCATTTTGTAACAAGTTTAGAACACAAATATAATTATACTGCACAAAGCAGATGCATTAAACTTGTTATTCTATGTAACACCCTTATCATTACTGGCTTTTTATCCTAACTTACTATTTTTACTCTTTTGAGATTTATGATCATCACCAAAGGAAGTAGAGTATAAGTTATCTGTGGCAAATGGATTATGTAAATAATTTTACTAATATGGAATAAAGTTCCGGGATAAAGTTGTGGCCTCTTGAGTACACATTTGGTCATGAATTGCTGACATTGCACATAAAAGCCTTGAGGACGTCATCTTTGACGAGGAGTCCATCTTCCTATGCAAAGATAGATTCTACGAAACACTGAATTAGCATAAAATTCAGGAGCAAAGCAATTATTATTTTTAGTATAAGAAAACTATACCAACCACTTGAGGTTTTTTTGTTCAAAGTATTGAGTGATTTTCTTTATGCTCTCATTTTCTATTATTTATTTTTAATTTGATAAGCTGATTGATATTTTTAAAAATCTCGTAGATACAGTCTAATAAAATAATTGAAGTCTGAGACATTTTATTAAGGGTATGGGTATAAAATAGTAAAATTACTGACTTGCAAATATATTTCAACTGTGTTAATATTGTATGTGCTTAATAATGAATACTAATGTTTTGATATTGAATGTGCTTGACTGTGCATTAGATGCTGGCATGTTAATTACTGAAGGAATGATAATCTTTAATTATAATTTTGTGTGTTGCTTGGGACAAATTACATGCATTTATAACAATAAATAGTAGCTGCCTTTTATTGAGGTCCTAGTAGGTGAAGGCACAGTTTGATGTTTACATATATTTTATCATTTAATTCTTCGAACAATTCAAGATATAAATACTATTGCCCCCATTTTAGAAAGGATGAGATTGAGGCTGAGATAGTTAAGTAAAGGATTCAAAATGAAAGACTTAGTAACTGATAAATCTAGGATTTTAATTGAATTCTTTTTTTTGTTTGTTTGTTTTTTGCTTTGTTTTTCTTTTTTTCTCTATTGTTTATTATTATTTTTTAATTTTTTGTTTATTGCAGTAACGTTGGTTTATAACATTGTATAAATTTCAGGTGTACATCATTATACTTCTATTTCTGCATAGATTACATCATGTTCACCACTCAAATACTAATTACAACCCATCACCACACACATGTGCCAAATTATGCCTTTCGCCCCCCTCCCTCCTCCCTTCCCCTCTGGTAACCACCAATCCAATCTCTGCCTCTATGTGTTTGTTTATTGTTGTTATGATCTACTACCTAATGAAGGAAATCATACGGTATTTGACCTTCTCCCTCTGACTTATTTCACTTTGCATTATACCCGAAATGTCCATCCATGTTGTCACAAATGGCTGGGTTTCACCGTTTCTTATGGCTGAGTAGTATTCCATTGTGTATATATACCACATCTTCTTTATCCATTCATCCCTTGATGGGCACTTAGGTTGCTTCCAAGTCTTGCCTATTGTGAATAATGCTGCGATGAACACAGGGGTGCATGTATCTTTACACATTGGTGTTTTCAAGTTCTTTGGATAAATACCCAGCAGTGGAATAGCTGGATCATATGGTAGTTCTATCCTTAATTTTTTGAGGAATCTCCATACTGTTTTCCATAGTGGCTGCACCAGTTTGCACTCCCACCAGCAGTGTATGAGAGTTCCCTTCTCTCCACATCCTCTCCAACACATGTTGTTTCCTGTCTTGTTAATTATAGCCATTCTGACGGGCGTGAGGTGATATCTCATTGTAGTTTTGATTTGCATTTCCCTGATAGTTAATGATTTTGAACATCTTTTCATGTGTCTGTTGGCCATCTGTATATCTTCTTTGGAGAAATGTCTGTTCAGGTCTTTTGCCCTTTTTTTAATTGGGTTGTTAGGTTTTTCGTTGTTGAGATGCATGAGTTCTTTATATATTTTGGAGATTAAGCCCTTATCAGATGTATGGTTTGCAAATATCTTCTCCCAATTGTTAGGTTGTCTTTTCGTTTTGTTGATGGTTTCCTTTGCTGTGCAGAAGCTTTTTAGTTTGATGTAGTCCCATTTGTTTATTTTTTCTATTGTTTCTCTTGCCCGGTCAGACATGGTGCTTGAAAATATGTTGCTAAGACCGATGTGGAAGAGCGTACTGCCTATGTTTTCTTCTAGAAGTTTCATAGTTTCAGGTCTTACATTCAAGTCTTTAATCCATTTGGAGTTAATTTTTGTGTATGGTGTAAGGTAAGGGTCTACTTTCATTCTTTTGATGTGGCTATCCAGTTTTCCCAACACCATTTGTTGAAGAGACTTTCTTTTCTCCATTGTATGTTCTTGGCTCCTTTGTCAAAGATTAGCTGTCCATAGATGTGTGGGTTTATTTCTGGGCTTTAGATTCTATTCCATTGATCTGTGTGTCTGTTTTTGTGCCAGTACCATGCTGTTTTGGTTGCTATAGCTTTGTAGTATATTTAGAAATCAGGGAGTGTGATACCTCCAGCTTTGTTCTTTTTTCTCAGGATTCCTTTAGCTATTCGGGGTCTTTTGTTGTTCCATATAAATTTTAGCATTCTTTGTTCTAATTCTGTGAAAACTGTTGTTGGAACTTTGATAGGGATTGCATTGAATCTATAGATGGCCTTAGGAAGTATGGACATCTTAACTATGTTAATTCATCCAATCCAAGAGCACGGAATATCTTTCCATTTCTTTGTGTCTTCTTCAATTTCTTTCAGAAATGTTTTATAGTTTTTGGTGTACAGATCTTTCACCTCTTTGGTTAAATTTATTCCTGAGTATTTTATTCTTTTTGTTGCAATTGTAAATGGGATGGTATTCTTAATTTCTCTTTCTGCTACTTCGTTGTTAGGGTATAGAAATGCAACTGATTTTTGTATGTTGATTTTGTTATCCTGCAACTTTACCATATTCGTTTATTACTTCTAAAAGTTTTTTGGTGGATTCTTTAGGGTTTTCTATGTATAAAATAATGTCATCTGCAAATAGTGACAGTTTCACTTCTTCCTTTCCAATTTGGATCCCTTTTATTTCTTTCTCTTGCCTGATTGCTCTGGCTAGGACTTCCAGTACTACGTTAAACAGGAGTGGTGACAGTGGGCATCCTTGTCTGGTTCCTGTTCTTAGAGGGATAGCTTTCAGTTTTTCACCATTGAGGATGATATTAGCTGTGGGTTTCTCATATATGGTCCTTACTATGATGAGGTACTTTCCTTCTATACCCATTTTATTCAGAGTTTTTATCATAAATGGATGCTATATCTTGTCAAATGCTGTCTCTGCATCTATTGAGATGATCATGTGATTTTTATTCTTCATTTTATTAATGTGGTGTATCACGTTGATTGATTTGCGAATGTTAAACCATCCCTGCATACCTGGAATAAATCCCACTTGATTATGGTGTATAATATTTTTAACGTATTGTTGTATGCGATTTGCTAGTATTTTGTTGAGGATTTTTGCATCGATGTTCATCAGTGATATTGGCCTGTAGTTTTCTTTTTTTTGTGTTGTCCTTGTCTGGTTTTGGTATCAGGGTAATGTCGGCTTCATGGAATGAGTTAGGGAGCTTCCCCCCTCCTCAATTTTTTGGAAGAGTTTGAGAAGGATAGGTATTAAGTCTTCTTTGAATGTTTGGTAGAATTCACCAGGGAAGCCGTCTGGTCCTGGACTTTTATTTTTGGGAAGGTTTGTGATTACTGTTTCCATCTCCTTACTGGGGATTGGTCTATTCAAATTCTCTACTTCTTCTTGATCCAGTTTTGGAAGGTTGTATGATTCTAAGAATTTATCCATTTCTTCCAGATTGTCGAATTGGTTGGCATATAGCTTTTCATAGTATTCTCTTGCAATCTTTTGCAGTTCTGAGGTGTCTGTTGTAATCTCTCCTCTTTCATTTCTGATTTTACTTATTTGTGCCTTCTCTCTTTTTTTCTTGGTGAGTCTAGCTAAAGATTTGTCAATTTTGTTTATCTTTTCAAAGAACTAGCGATTGGTTTTATTAATTTTTTCTATTGTTTTTTTGGTCTCTATGTCATTTATTTCTGCTCTGATTTTTATTATTTCCCTTCTTCTACTGATTTGGGGCTTTGTTTGTTCTTCTTTTTCCAGTTCCTTTAGGTGCATTGTTAGATTGTTTATTGGAGATTTTTCTTGTTTGTTGAGATAGGCCTGTATTGCTATAAACTTCCAACTTAGAACCGCTTTTGCTGTATCCCATGAATTCTGACATGTCGTATTTTCATTTTCATTTGTCTCCAGGTATTTTTTGATTTCTTCATTGACCTAGTCGTTGTTCAGTAGCATTTTGTTTAATCTCCATGTATTTGTGGCTTTTCTGATTTTCTTCCTATAGTTGACTTCTAGTTTCATACCGTTGTGGTCAGAAAAGATGGTTGGTATTATTTCAATCTTCTTAAATTTATGGAGACTTGTTTTGTGGCCTAATATGTGATCAATCCTGGAGAATGTTCCATGTGCATTTGAAAAGAATGTGTATTCTTCGGTTTTTGGATGGAATGCTCTGTATATATCTACTAGGTCCATCTGTTCTAGTGTGTCATTTAAGGCCAATGTTTCCTTATTGATCTTCTGTTTGAATGATCTATCCGTTGGTGTAAGTGGAATGTTAAAGTCTCCTACTATTATTGTGTTACCGTCTATTTTTCTTTTTATTTCTGTTAATAATTGCTTTATATATTTAGGTGCACCTACATTGGGTGCATAGATATTTACAAGTGTTCTATCCTCTTGTTGGATTGTTCCCTTGATCATTATGTAATGCCCTTCTTTGTCTCTTTTTACAGTTTTTGTTTTAAAGTCTATTTTGTCTTATATGAGTACTGCTACCCCAGCTTTCTTTTCATTGCCATTTGTGTGGGGTATCTTTTTCCATCCCTTCACTTTCAGTTTGTGAGTGTCTTTAGGTCTGAAGTGTGTCTCTTGTATGCAGCATATATATGGGTCTTGTTTTCTTATCCAGTCAGCCACCCTATGCCTTTTAATTGGAGCATTTAGTCCATTGACGTTTAAAGTAGCTATTGATAAGTATGTACTTACTGCCATTTTTTAACTTTTTTTTTCCTCAGTGTTTTAGTAGTCCTTCTCTGTTCCTTTCTTCTTCTATACAGAATTGATGGTCTCTTTAGTTTGACCTCTGTCTGAAAGCTCTACTCTTTAACTCCCCTCCTCCCTCCTTTTATGTTTTTGATATCATATCTAACCTCTTTTTTGTGCATTTGTATCCATTACCCTCTTATCATGGAAATACATAATTTTTCCTATTTGTGGTGTTCTCTTTTCCCCTTAAATCAGTCCCTTTAACATTTCTTGTAGCATTGGTTTCTTGGTGACAAACTCCTTTAATTTTTGCTTGTCTGGGAAATTTTTGATCTCTCTTTCCATTTTGAATGATAACTTTGCTGGGTAGAGTATTCTTGGCTGTAAATTTTTTCCTTTTAGCGCTTTAAATATATCATGCCACTCTCTTCTAGCCTGTAAGGTTTCTGCTGAGAAGTCAGCTAATAGCCTTATGGGGTTTCCTTTGTATGTAACTTGACTTTCTCTTACGGCTTTTAGGATTCTCTCTTTATCTTTAATTCTGGACATTTTGATTATGATGTGTCTTGGTGTGGGCCTCTTTGGGTTTATCTTGTTTGGGGCTCTCTGTGCTTCCTGTACCTGGACATCTGTTTCTTTCCTTAGGTTAGGGAAATTTTCATCTATTATTTCTTGAAATAGATTCTCTGCCCCTTTGTCTCGCTCTTCTCCTTCCGGGACACCAATAACACAGATGTTAGTGCGCTTGATGTTGTCCCATAGGTCCCTTAGACTGTCCTCACTCTTTTTAATTCTTTTCTCTTTTACCTGTTCAGCTTGGGTAATTTCTTCTAGTGTTTTCTCCAGCTCACAGATCCGTTCTTCTGTATCCTCTACTCTGCTTCTGAGTGCCTCTAGTGAATTTTTCATTTCCAGTATTGTATTCTTCATTTCTGATTGGTTCTTTTTTATATCTTCCATTTCTTTGTTGACATTCTCACTGAGTTCATCTATTCTTCTCCCCACATCAGTGAGCATCCTTAACACTCTTAGTTTGAATGCTCTGTCAGGTAGGTTGCTCATTTCTGATTCACTTCATTCCTTTTCTGGGGTTTTGTTCTGTTCCCTTACTTGGAATGTATTCCTTTGCCTCCTCATTTTGCCTCTTTCCCTGTGCTTGTGTCTACTTATTAGGTTGGTCAGCTACATCTTCTGCTCTTGGATAGGTGACCTTATGTAACTGATGGTTTAGGAGGCCTGCGGTGTGCTTCCCTCAGTTCTCAATGTTCCAGGGGTGACCCCTATGTGGGTTACGTGTGTCCTTCTGTTGTGGCCTGTTTGCTCTCCCTGTAGGCGCCCAGGGAGGCCGAGTTATGCTCCTGGCCAGCTGTTGTAATGCTCAGCTACTTGTAGTTGTTATGCGCCCTTCAGTCTCTTTATCAGGTGTGGAGAGCCCCAGCACAGTTGGCTGCAAGTTCTAATACCACATTTGTGTTGCAGTATTTCTTTTAAGTGAGTAGGCCCCCAGCATGGCAGGTTGTTAGGCTCAGGGCCTTACAATTGCTATAAGCCTCCAGCCTTTAGGTCTCTTCTCAGCTCTCTGAGAATTGCAGCTGGGTGGGGCTGGCCTCAGGCACGAGAGCACCCAATTGTTTCAGGCTTTGGAAGGTGGTGCAAACCCCCTATTTGGGTCTTTGAGAAGCACAAGTCTTCTGCAGCTGACAAGCCCTGTTGCCCACAGGTCCACACACACAGTCAACACAGTCCTGCCTCATATTAGAGCTCCAACCTCCAGAAGCGAACCCAGTCTCTCCACGCCGGGAGGCCCACACACTCCACCACTGCCCCACACTCTCCACCCGCTTCTTGTGCACGCCTTGTCCCACTGAAGTCAGCTCAGTTGCCAGGCTGCAGAGAATCCAGTCACCAGTCTATGCGGGCCCACAAGTTGCCTGAGGGCTTGTTGTTGGGTGGGGCCCGTCTCTAGGGTGGGCTGCCTGTCCTGGCTGAGCTGGATTAAATCGGTGCTCTAGCGGGTGGGGCAGACCTGGGCTAGCAGGCCCCAGGGAGAACTCCAATGGTGTCTGTGTCAGCACGCCCACACCAGGCCACAACAATGGCCGCCGCCAATGTCCCAGTCCCTGGAGAGGTCTCACCTCTCACCGAGATGCACTCAGGGCCTATTAGATGAGTCTCTTTTCACCAACACACTGTGCACCTTTCTTTCTGCTGATTTTAGGTTGCTTTCTGAAACAGGTGAGTTTGCGCGTGGGCCCTTTAAGAGCCGGTTTTAGTTTCTTTGTGAACCAGGTTTTCTGGGGGTTCTCCCCAATGTTTTAGTAGCAGGCAAAGTCAGATATTATGCCACTCGTCTCGATTGTGCTGGGTCCACAAAATGCCCCCAGCGGGGGCACTCCCGGGCTCGGGGCGCCCAGTGCCTCCAGGGAGGGCTGCGGACCTGTGGGCTGTTCCCGGGTGGCCGTGAGGCGCTGCGGCTTGTGAAGGCGGCGTTTTTCTCTCCAGAAGGGTGTTTCTGCCTCTTCTGCCTCAGTTAGGATTGTCCGTTGTTGCAGGAGTTCCTCTTATCCAGTTTTCAGTTCTGTTTCAGGGGTAATTTTTCCACGAGTAGTTGTAAATTGGATTTGTCCACAGGAGGAGGTGAGTTCAGAGTCTGCCTATGCCGCCATCTTGACTTTCTCTCCTAATAGAATTCTAATATCATGTTTTCTATGCCATGAGTAGTTTCTGGACATATATTTTTTGGAGCAATTTTATGTATGTACACATGATATGTAATTAGTGTGTTTGTTTATAATTTGAGAGTTCATGAAACCACTGTGATTTGTATACACAAAGCCCGTAGATATCAAGAGTCCATATCAACTATGGTGATTTAGGCTGACAAGAACCTTTGGAAACATCGTATCCGCTAAAGTTGTATATGTAGACTCAGATTATTTGCCATACTGGAGACATCAAAAGACAGGCAAAAAAGGAAGATAGGTATGGGATTGGATTAGAAAAAGTGAAGGTTCCACCTACATGACAACAAATGTGTCGGGGAGGAGTACACCAGTGCACAAAGACATGAGCTTAAAACCAGTTTCGGCCTATTAAAAGGTTTCATTTTCTTTCAGTATGGCTATGTTGTGGTTTCTGAATAAAATAAGACTTTTTCCTCTTATTAACATTTTACTGGTTAAATTTAAGAAGGCTTATTTAAGACATATATGCTCTTTGGCTAGTAAAGAGTGATCAGTCATCTGAATGCCTTCATGTTATTTGTATCCCTGAATATTTTGTTTCAAATACTTGATATACAATAAATAATTTTTCATATAGAAATATCAATCCTCTTAAGTAGATTCAAATTAATGTTAAAAATTGCCAATAATACTTCAATTTGAAAATAATTCTTCAGATTTTGAATTGATTGATAAAATAGATGACTATAGGAATACAGGATTACCACTACTAATTCACTACACTTTTGAATTCACCATGCCATGAACTGCATGGTGTTAATTTAATCATTAATATATAAGAAATCATAATTCTTCAATACTCATACTTCCATAACCAGAAAAAAAATCTCTTCATTTAAGTTGAAACTTAGAGCAGAAGAATTTTAGAATTAAAAAATGATTTAGTATTTTGGGTCAATCATTTCCTAGTGTCTGGTTGTATTCCTCAAGTGCCTTGACTTTGTTAAAGAATACAAACCCCCTTTTATACGGAGCTCTCGTATGGCAATGAGGAGTGCCTTGCCAAATGTTAACTCCACCCTCTACCGGGTCCAGGGAATATTCCTCTCCCACTCTTGGAACTTTCCTCATGCAAAGTGGCCGTTTGTGCATTGGTACCTCTCTGTGTTCACTGAGAAGTTCAACCTATGACCTGTAGTTTCATGTTACCATTTGTTGTTGTGTTTATCATCTGTGATACAAAACATAAACATAAAAGCTGCTACGTAGCTAGAGTAATAGATGCACGTGCTTATCGAGGTCAGAAGACACCAGGAAAACAATGCATGATCCTCCTTGGTTATTCATAACCAGAAAAAATTTCCCTGCTATTTAAATGCATAAACAAAAAGAAAAATAATTTTGCCAGATGAAAGCAAAATTTTAAGCATTACAAAAAAGATAATAAGTTGAGGACTAATTTATCTGGATTAATGAACTAAAGAAGGTACTCTGATGAAAAGGGAGGAAATTATGAAAAATTATTGCAGTTCAATTTCAAAACCTCAAATATTTGAGGTATTAAGACTAAAATTTTCGCCTGTTGTCAAAAATATAAAGTTAGCAAGGATGTTATTTATTTTTTATTTGCAGAAGAATTCACAGTTCATTGTATGATAAGGGAATATTTTTACCTTATCATTTGGGCAAAACTATCCAATTTATTTGCAGATAGCTGCATAGGTTAGACTGCATGCTAATGAGCGCTGGATAAAGAATATAGACAAGGGCAGTTTGTTCTCAGGTCCTTTAAGTAGGTGACTTAAAAATAGTTTCCTGTATCAGGGAATTTCATTTTAACTCTTTGACTTAAGAGCTTAAAAACACCCTGAACTTCGTACAATAAAAAACATATGATTCCCAGAAGTTCTTCCTTAGGCAATAGCTGGGCTTGGGATGTGCATATCTGTGGTGGTTTTCCATTTAGCATTTCTAGTCAGGGCTAGAAAAACAGGCATAATAATAATTAAAAATAATAATAATTGTTGAACCTTAGAAAATTTGATTTGAATCATTTGTAGTTTTAGAAGGTCTTAGGTTGTCTTAACATTGTGGCTGCACAGTGTTAAACCAACATAATTATTACTAAATATTAATTCATGGCATGATAAAATTGATAAAAATTATAGTTTTGGGGCACAAAAACTAAATTATAGTTTTCTATTAAAACTGTATATGCAGTAAAATCTTTGTTGCAGAAGAAATGCTTTCCTGTTTTTTTCCTGCTTTCCCATTATTAAACAATCATTTTTCAATAGTAATTGTTTTCTTTCTTTTTCTGGATGCTGGAGAAATGATTGCCTAAGCTTAAACAACACTGCCCATCTGAGGGTATTTTAGTTTTCCTTCTACAGATCCAAGTGCCTTTGGGTTTTGGCAGAGTTTATAGTTTCCCAGGAGGTTTTTGCTGCTTTGGGGCTTATTTTGTCTTTGTTTCTCCCAAGAGTTAAAAACAGTTGGTGCAAGTCACATTAACAAAGGCTCACCTGTACTGAGATTCTAAAGGGAAATCCAGCTAGGTTTACTGCTCTCATATAGGGCATGAATTAATCAGCATGATCTTTCACTCTCCTCAGAAAACAGCCTTCTTTCTCAAAGCTTTGGTCGAGGACAGAATCATCTTATGTGTTTCTACAGGAAGGGCCTTCTATAAAGCCAAAATATTCACAATAAAATTGCATATTGTCTCTGTTTTTCCCTTAAAAGTAAACCACTGATGGGAATATATAAGAATATATTTTATACACAACAAGCCTTCTATAACTTGATCAGTTGTTCACTTTTAAAAGCGTTGAATTGTCTCCATGCCTGATAAGGTACTGGCTTCTTTTATTTCGTAATATTCTCTAAAGTATTGGTTACACATATGTGAAACATTCTTAGTTTATCATGATACTAAAAGTCTAACATTACAAGCTGTGAATATATTTTAGATACCTGAGAAAATAGGTACAACGTGCAGAATGACCATTTGACCATCTTGGTTTCTTTGCAAAGGCACAAAAACATTGGATCTTGCTGCAGAATGCTACCAACATTTTTCTTTTCCTTATAAGAGAAAATCATATTGAATGTCAAAAAGAAAAGTACTTAAAAAATTATATCAATATAAACAAATAAGCTACCTCATCAAACTTGTGAAAATTTAAAATTATTTGATTAAGAAACTATTTTCAAAAATAATTGTCAAGGTGCTCTGGCATCAAATTAACACATAAGCTAACTCTTCTTTTTCTACTGAGTTGACTAAAATAATTGTAAATACTAATGTTTTTAAATACTAAGAGAGAGTCCTAAACTTTGATGTTAATTGCATTTGTTTTCTAGAGGAAGGTAGGAAGAGCTTAAAGATTCAAAAATTATAATTAAAGATAAGTTTGCTTTGTAAACTCCTTTAAAGAATTTTGACTTTTGTTACATTTCCTTCTCTTCTAAGAATAATTACTATCTTTATTTATATCTAATTATATATTATTTGTATCTTTGACTACAATGTATGACAAATTAAGATAAACATTAGATATCTAAGGTTTATTATATTTTATCACATATTTGCAGCAAGTCAGTTTTTGATATATACACATTTTTAAATAACTCTTCTGATAACTCAATATATTAATTACAATAGAATCAAGAGGGATAGATATGTATGACCAAAATTGTCTTAAATTATTGTAAAGTGAGGGTATCATGATTCTAAAAGGATATGTTATTTTGTTTTACACTTTCAAATATTTGCCTTTCACATATTTCCCCCATCTAAAAGTAACCCTTTTTTTGGAGAGTTATGTATACATATTCATAGAAAAATAGGTTTTAGGTTAGGCTTAACAGTTGTTTTAGCTAAACAGGCGAGTGCTATGTAAACAGTAGTAAAGACTATTGCTATTCCTTTTTATGCACCAATTGGTTTCAAAATTCTTCTAAAACTCATTTTCCCCCCAAATGGAGACATTGTGCTCATTTGCAAAAGTTCATTCTTAGAAAAAAAAAAATCAATAAATCTAATAGTTTTGTTTCCTCTTCCCAAGCATAAGTATCTAGAAATATGTATTCTTTTTTCAAATAGTAGAGTAACTAGACCTTAATTTTTTTTATTATTATTATTTTTAAAGTCACCAACTGAGGGTAATATTGCTGTCTTCTATTATCACAAAGTTGCAATACATTCATTATTAATTAATTAATTATTTTCACAAACTTTCATTTATTCATGAATTCATTTATTACACAAACTTTTCTCAAGTATTTGAGGCAATGGGAAGCTGGATTGATGAATATAATTACGAAATAGGATAAAAAATGAATATACACAATTTTAGATTATTCCAAATATTTGAGAGTAGAAAAAAGTAGATAATGTAAAAGGCACGTTAAATAATACATTTAACTCTGGAGTTGATGTATTTGAAATCTATGGATTTATTACAATGTGTGTGATAGGGAACACATAAGAAATATCACCTATACCCATGTTATCAAGGAAATTATGTCAAGATTTAGCATTTAACTGTGAAATGTGAATTTTGAATGCAGGTGTTGCTGACAGTAAGGGAATTCCCTTCTCAAGAAGCACTAAAGCCAGTCCCTAAAGACTTAGCAACCTGGGTCAGGAAGCTTTCAGTTTTCTTGTCTCAAGAACCTCCTTCTCTCACACACTCCTGGAGCCCTCTTTAGCCTGAAGATAGACCTTTTTTCTCAGGTGGATGTATGTTTATTTTCTTAAAACTTCCCTGTAGCAGGGAATGAGTATAAGAATTAAGCTTCAAAGAATTTCTCTGCATGTAAGCAATTGAGCTGTCAACAATTGATTAATGATATTTCATATGAAAATTCATGGAAAATAACTAGATGCAATTAAGAATACCAAAGAAGAGAGTATTATTTCTCAAACACCTGAAAAATTACACATGTTTATAGTTACTCGTGGATTAAAAGAAAATATTTTGGACAACTTGTTGAATAATGGTAACAAATCTAATTTTGCCTAAGGACACTTATTATGCTTTGTGATGAAAATATTGAACAAAGAGGTTTATTTTTGTATAGTAGCTTTCTCTCACCAGTCAAAGAGAGAGAGAGAGAGAGAGAGAATGGAAACATCTTGTCGCACATGGCTGTGTTTCTTCTTAGAGAATACATTCCAGAATTACAAACCAGGAAACTAAGAGCATTGTGATGTTTCCAAACAGAATGAGGATACATCATGTGAACATTTAACTTGCTGTATCTTAGAATCCTTTAGCTAATTCCCTAATTGTGATTGCTTAGCAAGTTTCGGGAACAAAAAATATACATATATATTTCTTAGTTTACTTTTATTTCAATATATTTTTCTCTTTCCTTTTCCTTCATTTTTAAAAGCTGATATAGAATTTCATAGATAATTTCATAGAAACAGAAAATTTCATAACACGTATGCAGGGGAAAAATACAAATTAATAATTTGGTGGTTTTCAAATCCATCATTCAGTTTCTTTGGCAGAGAAGAAACAGTTATACATACACCTGAATATGTTGTTCTTTTAAAGAGACATGCGCCATTCTCCTTTGAAATGACTCATTACTTATTATCTTCCATTCACTTACTGCCTCACACATGTCGCTCCGGGTGTTCATTTGGAACACTGAACAACTTTCTGACGCCTTTGTTACAACAACAACAAGTGAGTCATAATTCCCAGCAGATAAACATCATCGTTCCCAGGTCAGGCCTTTCGATCTACATGAGTTTGCATAGTACAAACTCTAAATATGCGATTCTCCTGTTGTAGTACTTCACTTTTTGTTCTACTGTTATTTGTATACTTTTATAAAGGTTAAAATAGAAAAATGATGCTTTCTAGGAGAAGAAAAGTAACTTTCACTGAGCCCTCTATTATGTCTCCAAACCTTTATACACGTCATTCACATTTGTAATAGTTTTGTTTTCTACAGATTATTGAAATAATGGATATTTCATACAAAACTTTGAAAATAGAGAAAAATATAAGGGAGGCAATCAAAATAACAAACATTCCCACCCAGATAGATTGTTAACATTTGTGACATTTTTCAATAGGAGCGATATGTGCATTTCTTCTCTTATTTTTATATTTAAAAGGTTTTTTATATATGCGTGTGTGTATAATTATACCCTGCTTTTTAAACATTTCATCATGAGGATTTTCCTTGTTATCAAATATTATGTGAAAACATGATTACTAATGACAGCATAATATTACAATAGCTGAAACATAATTTCCTTAAACTACACTTTTTTTCAATGTTTCATTTTACAATTATAGTGAACACTTATGTGCATAAATTATTGCATACATTTCTGTTTTTCTTCCAGCGGATTTTTATGACAAATGTAATACATGCTCATGGTAAAAGATTATTAACACCGTATAGACAAGTTTAAAGTGAATAGGTGTTTTCTTCCTATCAGATCTGATCTCAGTGTAGACATTTCCACCATCAACAGTTTCTTATGAATCCTTTCAGAATTTTTTTAAATGAGGCCATTTTATATATATTATATCTTGCCTTTAAAAACATGTCTCATAATATCTTGGAGGGTTTCCATATTTGAACATAAAGAGATCATTTATTTCTACTAATGTTCATTCTATTCTATGCATAATCAGTGCCATAATATATTTAATTTTTTCCTTGGATAGTCATTTAAGTTCTTTTTGGGTTTTTTTTTTTCCTATTAAACAGTGCTACAAAAATATTCTAATCCATATATTTTCCAGCACAAGTACCAGTATATGTAAGATAAATCCCTAAAACATAAGCTAAGTAAACATTTGAGTGTATTTAATGGTGTGATAGTTATTTTCAAATTTCATTCCTAAAAAGTTTTACCAACTTATAGCTCTGAAATAAAAGATGAGAATGCCTAATTCCCCTTCTCTTAATTTTTTCCATCTGATACAAATGTAATTTATCTTTTATTTTGCACTGCTTTAATAATGAGCAAAGCAAGGCATTTATTTTACATTTTATTTAGCCATTTGCTCTCCTTCCTTCCTTCCCTCCTTCCTTCCTTCCTTCCTTCTTTCCTTTCTTTTCTTTGTTTCTTTATTTCCTTCTTCTTTTATGAAACTAATATCCATTAATTCAGATAATATCCTTTGCCCATATGCCTTTATTAATTTGTAAATGCTTTCATATATGTGTGTGTGTATTTAACTACACATAAATTTAAAAATTTCTGCACAACAAACCATTAAAAAGAAGAAGAAGAGTTAATTGAGTCTTCTTTTTAATGGTTTGTTCCGTATAGTTTTTAAATTCATATGTAGTCAAATTTATCAGGCTTTTCCTTTATGCATCTGGGTTTCAGGTCATTCTTAGAAAATCCTTTTCTTTTCCTAGATTATTTTTTAAAGTTTATGTCTTTAACTACATAAGTATTTGGACAAATTCTCTCCCATGAAAATGATTACATTGGCTAGCAAAAATATTTTTGAAAATATTATTAAAAATATCAATAATGAACACAACAGTAAGAAATGATAAGGATAAAATCTACATGGAGGAGGGAATTCCGAGGGGAAAAGGAACACTGAATCTTTCTCCATCCCCAGGGTATTTGTGGAACAAGGAAGAATGAGAGTCCAGTTCCCAAGGCCTTGTGGGAGACGAAGACAGAAAACAAAAGCTTGGGCTGACTCAATGTGGGGAGAATAATGGAAGATTCTCTCTGCTTAAGGCAGGACTCCATAGGCCACCTTGCCAGTGGAAGTGTGGAGCAGAGGTAAAGCTCTCCAACCCTGTGCCCCCAATTATGCAAAGGAATTTGATTTAATTCTGAGCAGAGCAGGGAGTAAAATCCACGGGTGCTGTAATGACTAGCCAGTCTTTGCGTGAATGTGCAGCAAAAACTCCTGTCACCTGACGGTGTAAAAATATCTCAAGTCATACATTTAAAGGGATCTCTGGCTAGTAGTGTTTCCAAGGGCCTGGAGTAAGCAAACTCAAATTCTCTCTGCAGGAAAGAACCTTTGTCTTAGGCCCAAATAATTTTGTAAAGTAACTGAGCAGCTCAAAGTAAAAGCAAACAAACAAACATAAAATAAAATAAAACAAATTAAAAAAAAATAAAGCTCTAGGGGCCGGCCCAGTGGCGCAAGCGGTTAAGTGCACACGCTCTGCTGTGGCGGCCTGGGGTTCGCCTGTTCAGATCCCGGGCGCACACCGATACACCACTCGTCAAGCCATGCTGTGGCGGCGTCCCATATAAAGTGGAGGAAGATGGGCATGGATGTTAGCCCAGGGCCAGTCTTCCTCAGCAAAAAGAGGAGGACTGGCAGATGTTAGCTCAGGCCTGATCTTCCTCACAAAAACAAAAACAAAAAGCTCTAAACTCAGATCTAGTAAAAGTAAGAATACCATAAGAAAGCTGCAAAGCTTTCAGATACGGGAATTATCAAACGTGGATTACACAAATTATAAAATATCTATGCTTACTCTATTAAAAAATTATGACAAACCAGAAAATATATCCAGGGAATAGCCAACTAAAATAGTCTCTGAGAAATTTGAAAAACAGTCCAACAGAATGTTAGAAATTACAAGAAGGAGATAATTGAAATTAAAAATGTAATGATGATGCATTTAACAGTAGATTGCTAGAGTGTCCTGGATGATGGATTAGTAGTGTCCAATCAGAACGCAGCACAGAAAAGTAGAGATGGAGCATATAAAAAGAGTCAACAGGTGAAGAATCTAGAGTGAGATGTTCTAACACTTACCTAGCCAGAATTCCAGAGAGAAGAAAGAGAATGTGACAGTATTATATCTGAAGAGATAATAACTCAGAATATTCTGCAGTATATAATCTCAAAAATCCCAACAAATCCAAAGCAAAAAAATACAAAAATCAATCTACACTTAGATACAGCAAAGGTATCTTGAAGAATTCAAAAGACAAAGAGATATTGAAAGCCATCACAGAAGACAAATTAACTTCAAAGAAGAAAGAGTTAGATAGACATCTGACTTCTCTATCACCTCAAATTAAAAATAAATGCCAATCTTGAATCCCCCTATAAGCAAAACTATCTTTTAAGAATGAGGGTCAAATAAAAGTTAGGCTGCTAACTACTGAGCTGAAGGAAATGCTCAAGGATGTAATTCAGGAATAAGAAAGTGAATCCTGGAGCCGGTCTGGTAGTGTAGTGGTTAAGTTCATGGGCTCTGTTTTGGTGGCCTAGGGTTTGGTTACCGGGTGCGGACCTATGCATAGCTTATCAAGCCATGCTGTAGTGGTGTCCCACATACAAAACAGAGGAAGACGGGCACAGATGTAAGCTCAGGGACAATCTTTCTCAAGCAAAAAGAGGAAGATTGGCAACAGATGTTAGCTCAGGGCCAATCTTCCTCACCAAAAAAAAAAAAAAAAGAAATATGAATCCAGATAAGGATGTATAATGGAAGAATTAAAGAGCTAAATAAGTGATATAAACTTAAATAAAATTGAATATATAAAATAATGATTTATTGAAGGGTTAAAATAAGATTACTGTACATAACAATGACTAACATATAAATATTCATATGGGGGCCGGCCCTGTGGCTTAGTGGTTAAGTGCACGCACTCTGCTGCTGGCTGCCCGGTTGGGATCCCCGGGGCGCACCGATGCACCGCTTGTCCCGCCATGCTGAGGCGGCGTCCCACATCAAATGGAGGAAGATAGGCACGGATGTTAGCTCAGGGCCAGTCTTCCTCAGCAAAAAGAGGAGGATTGGCATGGATGTTAGCTCGGGGCTGACCTTCCTCACACACACACACAAAAAAAAGAAAAAAAAAAAAAAGAAATCACCGTCTGGGCTTTGAACATGCCCTTGGGATTTCACTAAAATAAATAAATAAATAAATAAATATTCATATGGAAAATAATGAAATTATAGATTGAAAATATAAGCTGTGAAATAGAAAGTGATATTTGCAAAACCTGTAACAGAAGAAAACGCTAGTATTTACAGTACATAAAAACAAGGCATATTGAATCATTTTTAGAAAGTCACAAACCCAGTTTTAAAAAGGAAAAATGACTTATACAAGCATTTAAAAAACAAAAAGAAAAATTTGAAGAGATCAACCTCAGTGATAATCTTTATAGAAATAAAAGTTTAAACCACAATGAGATACCATTACAAATTCTCCCTATTAGCAAAAATAAAACCTTATTCTTAACTTTTTGAGGAATCACCATACTGTTTTCCATATTGACTGCACTAGTTTACATTCCCACTAGCAGCTTATGAGGGTTTCCTTTTCTCCACATCCTCTCTAACTCTTGTTATTTCTTGTTTTGTTAATGATAGCCAATCTGAGAGGCATGAGGTAATATCTCATTGTGGTTTTGATTTGCATTTCCCTAATAATTAGTGACGTTGAACCTCTTTTCATGGGCCTGTTGACCATCTGTATATGTTCTTTGGAAAAATGTGTTTAGATCCTCTGCCCATTTTTTAATTGATTTGTTTGTTTTTTTGTTGTTGAGTTGTATTTTAGAAAAGGTTATATATTTTTTATAAATTTTATATATTTTGCATATTAACCCTTATTGGATTTTATGGTTTTCAAACATCTTCTCCCAATTGGTAGGTTGTCTTACTACCGTATGATCCAGCTATTCCACTTTTGGGTATTTATCTGAAGAATACAGAAACACTAATTTGAAAAGATATATGCACCCTATGTTCATTGCAGCATTATTAACAATAGCCAAGACATTGAAACAACCTAAGTGTCCATCGAAGGATAAATGGATAAAGAAGATGTGGTGTATATATATATACACACACACACACAATGGCATACTACTCAGCCATTAAAGATGAATTTGTGCCATTTGTGACAACATGGATGGACCTCGAGGGTATTATACTAAGTGAATAAGTCAGACAACGAAAGACAAATACCATATGATTTCACTCGTATGTGGAAGAAAAACCAACAACAAACAAACACATAGATACAGAGAACAGATTTGTGGTTAACAGAGGGGAAAGGGGGTTGTGGGAGGGAGAAAGGGGTAAAGGGAGACATTTGTGTGGCGATGGATGAAAACTAGATTTTTGGTGGTGAACATGATGTAGTGTATACAGAGTGAAAATATAATGATATACACCTGGAATTTATATAGTGTTATAAACCAATGTTACTGCAATAAAAATAAATAAATAAATAAGTAAATACCTGGTAGTACCAAGCATTGGTGATGGTGTGGTACAACAGCAATTCTTCTACTCTTGGTAGGAATGTAAATCAGTAAACTTCTTTGGACAACAGTTTGGTAATATTTAATAGTTTTATTCTGTGCTATATGTCCTAGAGAAATCCTTGCCAATGTGTTCCAGGAGACATGCACTAGAATATTCATAGCAGCATTATTCACTATAGCCCCAACCTAGAAAAATGGAAATGTCAACTAAGAGTGGGATGGATACATAATCTGTGGCGCATTCATAGGAAGAAATGTTATATAGCACACGTTAAATGTGAAAATGAAGGAACTGGAGCTATGCATAACAACATAGATGAATTCCACAAAATTGTGTAAAAGAAGCAAAGTACAAGTGAATACCTTATACACTACTGTCTACATATAGTTCAAAACCAGGCAAAGTGACACTGTATCTTTTAGGATCACTGTGATCCCTACAGTTGAGAGCTGAGGTGGCTCCTCTCAGCTTGCAAGAGCTGACTGTTAAATTTTCCAGTTTGCTAAACATTGGTAACTTGAAATTTACCATTGTGAGAGTATTCACACCACGAAAATCAGAAGATGCTACAAATCAGAGCTTTAGGGTTAATTTCTTTTCTGGACAACCAGTTGCTAAACATTTACCGGCATTCTAGGGCTTTTGGAATAATCACAATGGTCTATTTCTATACTGGATGGTGGTTAAACAGGTTTTCACTCTCAAAGTTAGAATTTAAACTTTCACGCATTTTTATGTTCTCTTCTCTATATATGATATCTCACAATAAAAACAAAATATATTTCTCTTAATAATTTCGTGTTGTCAGATTTTATGTCTGAATTTTGACATATCTGGAATGTATTTCGGTAGTAAGAGCGAAATATGAGATGTAGCCTCATGGTTTTCAAAACTGGTCAGCAGGCAAACCAGGGTTCAGACACAACATCATCCAGTTCAAAGCCTATGTTCTTTGCTCTACTGGAAGCCGCCTCAAGCATGTTATGTGGTTTTTATACAGTTTCTTATTGTTTCTTTGTAACATCCTGCTCATGTATTGCAAGGATGTAGGTTAACAGTATGAATTCACTTTTGCAGCACCATAAGATCAAAGAAATAAAATTATTTTGGCAATCAGGTAGTGGAGTTGATTCCAAGACAATTGATTCCAAGACAATTGATTCTTCTCAATTTAAATGAATTTAAACAACCCAACGGTATTATAACAAGCAAGAGATTGAGGATGATATACAAGTGGACACATGCTCTGATAATACACAATCAGTGGATCATATTTTCTTAGTGACTCCTTTAAAATTTCTGGAACCAATTCTCAGAGTCAGAAACATCTTAGACTGCTATTACTTTAGGTTTAACATGATACATTAGAAAGAAGTACAATGTAAATATAAATCATTTTATCTTACTGCTAATTTAGTTTTTGTTCACCACCAAATCATACATCATATTTGTGGTACCTGAATCTTTCTTCCTTGATTTTATGTCTAAAGAGATATCTTTTCACCAAAAAGTGCCTTTTGAGTATTGTACAAGTATATCTTAGTAACAAAACAAAATTAAGACTACTAATTAAAAACTTGGTATTTAATACTGCTGGCTGTGACAGTGTAATTTACTGCTGCTAATTCCCCTTGATGGAATACAATCTTTCTTTGCTTTCTTCTAGGGAAAGATCATGCCATATTACACAGAGTTCTGATACTGTCACGCTCTTATCATATTACAGAAAGCACTAATCCTTAGGCCGTTCATCTGACTCCCTATTCCTGAAATAATCCATTTTGGGTCTTGGGCTGCTCTCATGAGAATTTGTCCTCTTTTGAGGATGCTGAGATCAGCCTTATTGTGCAAAGTGATCTTGGTTTTATGCAAAAGATGTCTTAGTTCCAGATGTTTAATAAGAGTTTCGTTATTTTTCACTCAAAATGCCAACTATGTGCTTATGAATGTTGTTTGTGCTCATTACTTCTCTTTCTGCCAGTGTCCTCTGTTGGAGGGCAATCAGTGAGAGATGAGTAATTTTTGTGGCTTTTAGAAAATTGGGTGGAGGTGGTAGAATAAGGAATGATAAAAAAGAAAGAATAAGAGAGAACAGAATAAGAGAGGTCTTAGATAAACTTGATTTCATTCATTGGTGTTTTATCTTCCCAATTGCCACATATTTCAAAATTAAGTATATTCTTTATTTGGTCTTTTTTGTCATCATGAGAAAAGTATTCGTAGATGAGGGGACTCAGTTCTTTTCTTAGCATCAGGATTGAATATTTCTAATAAAGATAAGTCCTTCTGCGAAAACAAGTCAATAGAAATTTAAAAGATTTAGATGAAAGAAGATGCCTACAAAATGTAGCTTAAAAATGTTCGAATGAATGTATCCATTACTGCAGATATGACTTATATGACTATTTCTTTGGAAAATATTCCCAGCAGACAATGAGTGAACAGACAACAAATTTTTAAAGAGAAACATGTAAATAAACTGTGTTCCATAGAACACCATTCCACAAGATGTTAAAAGATGTTGCCCAAAAAAGTTATTCTATGATTAAATAAATTTTAGAAAATGCTGCTAAAATAAGTTTTATTGATTTTGTTTTTGTAAATCTGCTCATCCCCATTGTAAAGATCCAAGAGTATGCAGAATTTTTCTTGACCAAGGACCAAGGGATCTCTGCATGCGTGTGTGTGTGTGTGTATAATATTAATCTCTACCTATACATTGTACGTATATTTACAATCTTGAAATATCTATTAACGTCTTAAGCAAGAAAGGGTTCTATAAACAATACTATGATGGAGCATATTTGGACAGATGTATTAGGCAGGCAGTTGAGAAGTATGTCTGGGGATATTTGAAGTGAGTCAGGAGAGTAGATTGAATTATTAAGGAAACAAGTATAAAGATTGAAAACACAACTATAAGCAAACATTATGCATAGGAGCAAGAGCAACAGTCAAAGAAGATGAAGAAGTAGAATTAGAAGAGGGCATTGGGGAGCCCACCTCATGGCCGAGTGGTTCAAGTTCCATGTGTTTCACTTTGGCAGCCTGGGATGGCGGGTTTGCATCCTGGGTGCAGACCTACACCACTCGTCAACCCATGTTGTGGTGGCAATCCACATACAAAATAGAGGAAGATTGGCACACATGTTAGCTCAGGGCTAATTTTCCTCAAGCAAAAAAAAAAAAAAATGGAGGAAGATAGGTGACAGATATTAGCTCAGAGCTAATCTTCCTCAAAACAAAACAAAACAAAACAAAACAAAACAAAAGAGTGCCTTGGTGTCAGGCGAGGAGAGGGAAAGGCTAGTCACCTCTGTGTCTGCCGTGGCAAGTGAAGGAGGAACAAACTGAACTGATGCTTTTGAATTTGGTATTGAAAACACCACTACTGATCTACAAGTGAGCATCTTTGGACAAATGATAAAAACAGAGACCAGGCAGCAAATGGTGGATGAGTGAATGTGTGGTTAGAAAAAAAGCAGCAAACGCTAACCCTTCTTAAGTGAAATTATACTCTGAATATGAGAACAAAGAGGACGAGGGGGGTTGTGGCATTATTGTACATGTAGGAGAATGAACCACGAAGTGGAGGAGGAGATCCTCAGAGACAGAAATGGAGATTGAAGCCAAGAGGGGAGCACAGGGAGGAGGAAGGCCATGTACTCTTCTAAGGCAAAAGGAAGGTAGAAAATGTCGGCTGAAGTGCCTTAGGATAATCTGATTTCCTTCTGTAAATTCTTAGCATAGAAACTCATAAAGCATTCAATTTCACAGGTAAAATAGCACCTACTGCAGAATTTCTTATCACTGACTATGAGGCATAATATTTAACTTAAAGTTTTCTTTTCACTTGTTAGTTTTTAGTAGTAGAATTCAACATTTATGTATTGAGAAGTGAGAGACATATAAAGTGACTGGTGATATCTTTACCCTTATTGAGTCTATAATCTAGAATGAAATTCAAAAGAAAATTAAAATATTTCAAAAAGTTAAAAAGTACAGAAGGACAGACCTATTTTGTCTGTAGACAATCATGGTTAAGTCCCTGATCTATATATACTCCTTATTCTGCCACTTTTTAGTTCTGTAAGTGGAAATTAATTCACTTGGTGTTGATATTTTATAATTATTATCAATATTTTAATATCTTTCAAATAGAAAAAATATTAACCCAAGGCCTAGATTTCAAACCTCTTATATGAGCCAAAATACATGTATTTTAAATGAGTCTCTTTAGATTAAGAACCCATGAACAGTTCATTTCTTGGGGATTTGACTGAGTTTTACAGACATAATTTTCCGTGGATATGTTTAGATAATTGTCTAAGAATCGATGTTTTAAGTATTTTGATGAAATGATGGACTATTGTTGGTAATAATGAATACTTTTATAAAGTGTCTCTGCAGCAACCACTAATTAGCTTCATTATAGCCCACAGTTAATTCCTGTGAATAATTTATGTAAATGATGAAACTCCAGTAGTTTTTCTGAATTCCATGACAATGAGATTTCGAGAGTAATAAATGTGGCAAATTTCTGACAGCAGGTACATGTCTTTGTTGCATTTTGAGAAAGGAATAATCCAAATACTAGAATTTATTTAGCTGTGGAGGTTTTTCCTTTTCCAAAAGCTTTGAAAGTCAACTGAGAAAAGCAGGCTAAAAAGAGCTTCAAGTTTGATTTGCATCTTAAGAACAAAGAAACAAATGAAAATGTGACTATTGTCTTTATCTTCCTGGTTATTGTGAGCAGTATCCTTCTATAATCTTTTCTTGTAATGAGGCTTAATAGCTGCCTTTGAGATATTAATGGAAATTGTCACAGACAAGGGAGATATTACGGCATCTAATGAATTAAAGTAAGACTAAAAGGAAAGGAAAAGGAACAATAAGAAAAATCTACACAAATAAAAGAACTGAACTAGTTTCTAAAATTTAACCCTATAGATGACTCTAACATAAATTCTAATGATGGAAATGCAATCCTAGTCACTTTTCTAAGATATTTTTCAAAGACAACTGGCAGTTTCATTTTTTTTTACTATTTTGCATTTATGTGGGATTTAAAAACCCCTTGACTTCAATTTTACACAATACCTAAAAGAAGAAATTTTATATGGCTCAAAGGGCAAAGAGGATCATTAAGTTTATTGTAGCTAACAAGAGGATAGATTCCAAGAAAAAAACCCAAACTTTCAAGTAAAATAATGGTGAATAACATAAAGAACAATGCAATAATTTCAATTGGATTCATCTGTATATTGAACAGATATTTGGAAAATTTGAAGTTTAAATCAGTTATTTTATAGTCATTATACTATTGACTCTGCCTTTTTCAATGTTCATCTTTGGGTTAAACTAATTTTCAGAAAAGTTGATGGTTGGGGATTATGATTTCATAAATATACACTCTTTCCCTTGTTTCTTGAAAGCTGAGTGGTGAGTGGCTGCCATTTAAGCAGTAGTATATTGCCATCTAATTAAATGAAGGATGTACAATTGAACTGTCAGGTGGAGAATTATGAGGTTAGTACATGAGTTATGATGGCAACCAGACTTCTTTTTTTTTAGGGCAGTCCCTGAGGAACAAATTGTAAATAACGCCATCCAAACTTCCTATGAACAAGACGCATGCCAGGTTTCTGCCAGGATAGCAGTTGATGCCTAATTGAGCCCGAGATTGTTAAAATGTCTCCTTTTTTATAGTCCTGAATAATGTAGAGCTAATGAACAGATTCCATTTCAGATGTGAAGCATCAGCTCCCTGGCAAACATTCTTTTATGATTTGGTTAATTTTTTAAAAAAATTAAAAACATAGAGACTGTATAGTTGCTAAATTTTCATTAAAATTTATATGTACATTGTTCACAGTACCTATATACCTATTTTAATAAGAACTGACTGGTGAATTGATTGGTCTTGAAAGCTGCATTCCATTTTAATCATATATTTTGGTTCAGAAGTGAAAAAAACTGATTTCTTGTCCATTGTGGTCTTCTTTTTTCTCTGACTTTCAGACATGTAGAACATTCCCGAAATTTTTAGACAGTTAATGCTTATCCCATGCTTAAGAAGAAATACTTATTTTTTCCCTTCAACTGTGGATATTACAAACAGAGATTAGTGGCCTCTCACTTCAGAGCTGTCAGAGCAGAAGTGGCATGAGCTATTAACATTCTATCGTAAGTGGTCAGAAGCTTCCTCTGGCATTCCTGTCAAAAGGCCACTAAACCCTCCAGTTTGTGCTGTTTTCACTAAGATAATCCATTCCTGTCGTTTTTGATTGGTCGGTGCCATTCAATATGCCACATTTACTAATGATCCTATGCAACTACTGAATCTCTTCTGCTTAAAAACGAAATAAAAGATAAGTCTTAAATCAGGTTATACGCATATTTATCTTCTGATTTTGCTTCCAGAGAAATATTTTCTAGGAAAAATGAAATAAAATGAAATGAATAATTTTTGAACTACCTTTTATTACTCAAATAAGACTAAATATCATGCTTGTTGGGTATTAGAACAGCTATCAAAAATTTCAGAAGGTTGGGCCGGCCCAGTGGTGTAGTGGTTAAGTTTGTGCTCTGCTTCTGTGGCCTGGGGTTGAAGGTTTGGATCCTGGGTGTGGACCTACACACTGCTTATCAAGCCGTGCTGTGGTAGGTGTCCCACATATAAAATAGAGAAAGATGGGCAGATGTTAGCTCAGGGCCAATCTTCCTCAGCAAAAAGAGGAGGATTGGCAACAGATGTTAGCTCAGGGCTAATCTTCCTCACCAAAAAAAAAAAATTTTTTTTCAGAAGGTCATTGTTTAACCACTAAGACAGTTACCACTACATGTTCAACATCTAGAATCCATCCTTATCTGGCTCTACATCTCCTCTATATTGTACGCTCAGTGCAGGCTTTATAACACTCCTAACCCGATGCTTGTTTATTGAAGGAATAAAATAACATTACACATTGTAAGAAGACTATACATATATTCTTAGTCACCTTGTTCAGTTAATTTACGAAGTATCACACATTTTTTTCCAAATGTGCTAAATTTTATAACTGTATCTTGGCTAGGAATCAAAAGATAGAATGAGTTTTCTTATTTCAAGTATATACCTGTCACATCAGTCCTGCTAGATGTTTGATAATGTATTTTCTAATTAATTAGTTAATTATCTCTTTCAATAACGATTTATTGTGTGCCTATTTTATGATAGACAGTGTGCTAGACATTTGAGCTAGAACAATGAAAACAGACAAAAATTTCCTAGCGTATAAGATTTGCATTGCAGAGAGAAGGACTAGAACATAAAGAGAAAAATAAGGTATATCAGATGAGGATGAGTGCTGTGAAGAAAGATAAACGATGAGAGGGGATAAGAAGAGTCCAACAGGGGCAGAGGGGCATAGCGGTGGAATACTAAGGCTCACATACCTAAAGAATCAATGCTGAGAATTTCTGTTTAGGATTTACCCATATACTATCAAACTCTTCAATTAGAGTGAGATTGATTATTTACATATGAGAAATTTAGTTGTGCTATTGGATAACTCAAATTTGATGTTTTACTTCACTCTATTTTCAAGCTTTTATATTTGCTAACTATTTAAGCTCTAATCTAAACCTCCCACTTTTATGTGTTGCTAACATAGTTATGTGAATTAGCAAGTGGAATTCTGTAATCTCCTTCAGGAAAGGTTTATGAAAACAGATAAACAATTACCTGGGTTTCATTTAGATTTAGTGTTCTCTTGAGTCACACTGATCCCTAAATAACCCTCAATTCTGCTAGTCTAGGATGCATTCCAGCTTCCAGGTAGATGGATAGATGAATAGATAGGTAGAAGAGAGAAAAAGAAAGACAATGGTATTTTGATTATTGTGACTATATTCTTTTAAATATTACAATTCTAATGAAAAACGCATTTCTTCATAAACAAAACCTTCTATTTGATACTGCCCTCACTGCAAGCAACTCTGATGAAATATATTCCATTTTAAAATTAGTTTTATTGTGACCAGAAAAGACTGGTTTTGTGGACTCTGAGGAGCCAGACTAATTGTGACCCAGTTAGAACAGGACAGCTTTGCCGTTATTAAATGATGCCTAAGGTTAATGTCAGACGGCATAGATCAACCTCTGTCCTTCGCTTGGCTTCGATGGGAGTTGTATGAGAATATAGGGTGTGAATTTGGCCCTACAAATCTAACAGACGGTGGAATAACCTAGATTACTCTTTTAGAATCTAGTGATTGTTTTTAAAAAATTGATTAATCTCTTTGACAGATCCCATGCCCTCCTTTTTCTGGAGTGGAATTAAGTGACTTTCCCTTGAGGAATAAATAATCTTCGAGCAATTCCCATACACATTTCTGTTTAGCAATATTAACCTTCTTAATAGGATGCACATTTAAATATTTTTATCCAAAAGAAATAAAGCCTCACTGTGCTTGTGATGTGTACCAATTTTTAATTTGTATTTCTTGAATTTTAAAATTTAGAACTATTTAATTCACAATTTCAGTGGCTTCTAATTTATACTAGAAACATTTCTTTTAGTGCTAATTAAATAAGTTTTCTAAATAATTATCAAACTTTTCACAACTTAGAAATCTTTTTTTTTTTCCTGCTGAGGAAGATTGGCCCTGGGCTAACATCCATGCCCATCTTCCTCCACTTTATGTGGGACGCCGCCACAGCATGGCCTGCCAAGCGGTGCATTGGTCTGCACCCGGAATCTGAACCGGTGAACCCTGGGCCACCACTGCGGACCGCGGGCACTTAACCGCTTGTGCCACGGGGCCAGCCCCTAGAAATCTATTTTTCCACTTCCAGCTTCAAAGGAGTAAATTGCAACATAAAATTAATTTTTCTTCTCATCATAACTAATTACAGACAAGAGGTTATAAGGTAACAAAAAACAATGTGGTGCTGAGGTTAGGGAACATCATAGTTATGTTTAGCTCACATTTTTCTGTTCTTTTCCAGTGATAGTCAATTTCTAATCTTCAGCAATTTATAAATAGCCTCATATGAATTATATAACTTTTCTATTATGGGGAAATAGTCTATTCTGTGGAAAAAAATAAAACAGAATCTATTCGTAATAAAAAATAGACTGTTCAGGGGCCAGCCTGGTGGCTTAGTGGTTTAATTTTGTGTGCTCCACTTCGGCGGCCTGGGGTCTGCAGGTTCAGATCCCGGACTCGGACCTGCACAGTGCTCATCAAGCTACGCTGTGGCAGTGTCCCACATATAAAATAGAGGAAGATGGGCACAGATGTTAGCTCAGCGACAATCTTCCTCAAGCAAAAAGAGGAAGATTGGCAACAGGTGTTAGTTCAGGGCCAATCTTCCTCACCAAAGGAAAAAAAATAAAGACTCTTCAAATATTTAATTGAATCTCTGGCAGTGCTTGTTTGAACACTTTCACTTGTAGCTTGATATCAAATGAAAATAAAAACAATCACATAATTAATACAAATATCTGGAAAATTAAACTAAGCTTATTAATGCTGATGCATTGATTTGAATAAGAATAACAACCATACATACTGAGAATATTTTATTATATGATCGATAGTGTTTATGTTAAGTATCTCCTCTCCCTTGGGGTAAATAAAAAATCTTTTGATATAAGAAGATCTGGTGTAGATGTTTTAACATTTAATGAAGATACAACATTTATTCACTGTTGGATTCAACAAACATTTATGGGAATGAGGTTTGTGCTGGGATGTGGCCTAAAAACATGTATAAAATATTTCCTACCCAATGTGAAAGACGTACAGTGAAATAAATAATGACAATATAATAATGTTGTGCAATAGTAGAAACACGTACAACATGGTACAGGAATTTAATAAATGGGGCAACTTTACATAGTGGATCAAAGAAGCTTTGACAGGAGAGGTAATACCTTAGCTGTGCCTTGAAAGATAACTAGAAGCTCACCAGGCAGAAAGTTGAGTAAAGGATTGATTATGGGAGACATCCCAAACAATGGGAAAAAAAATCAGGATGAAGAGGACTGAGCAAGGATGACGTATTCAGGGGGCACAGAGTAGTCTGATGTAATTGGAAATAGCATCCTCGCTTTACAGGAATCAGGCTTGGTCTGGATCATAATGGGCTTTTATTAATTTATTCACTCTAAAAAGATTGGTAGAGAACCCAAGTGGATTCTCTAGTACTGTGTTCTTCATTACGATTACCTCGTGTCTCTCAAAATTACAGCAAAGCATGAAACAGCTAGTATTCCAGTGGTTGCAGCCTTCAAGTAGAAAAGATAAATGTGTAGATATTATAGGCAAAGGATAAGAAAAGCCAGTGCATTTATGTTGCTTGCATTAAACATTTGGAAGTAAGAACATCATTGTATTCCTTGTTTGTTCTCTTGTTTTCTTGTGTTGTATTCAGTATAGGTAAAAGAGCTATGCAATAATCTAGATCAACTAAGTCAAGTTGGCAAAAGCTGTGCGATCAGTCTTTGGAGGAGGGCACACATCATGGTTCTAATGGATTCAGTAAATACCGGTTGAGTATCTATGTGCTGGAGGTCTGGGGTACGCATATGGATAAGATATGTTTTTTCCCTTGAGGATTTTATAATCTCCCAAAGTAGACAGAGAAATAAACAGATAATTTCAAAATATGGAGGCAAATTATAAGAAAGGAACAGCACATACAGGATGCCTGGGAGCACAGAGCAGGGTCTTCCAGGAATTTAAACAAGACTTCTTGGAGGAGGTCCAACTCAGCTCAGTGTAAAAGAATAAGTAGTGAGTATCCTTGAGTAGAAAGAGATTAAGCAAAAGGTAAGAATTTCTGTGGTGTTTGCAGGAACACAAGAGTCTGAAATTCTTAGAATGTCAAGTATGAAGTGAATGGATGAGCCTAGAAAGTTGAAGCTAGGGAGCTAGACAGGGACCAGTCAGAATAGAGGGGACCTTATATCCTTCTTATGGAGTCTGGAGTTGGTACTCTAGGTAACAAGACATTACATGGTTTCCAGTGGGGGTAGGGCATAATAATATTCAATTTTAATAATCATAATCATAATCAATTTTAAATTGATATCTAGCTTCAATGTGCTGCTGTTCTGCAGGAGTAATGGGGAGAAGATTCAAGGTCCCAGGACTGCAGGAACAGTATCCATCTCAGTCACTGCTCATCATAATCTCCTACAAATTAGCAAGGTGCTCCATAAATTTTTTGTTGAATAAACGAATGCACAAGCAAACATTTTGGTGTTTATTTATGAGAGAGACAAGTCTGAACCAGGGCAGTGGTGATAGGGAGGGGAGAAAAAGGGAAGGATATAAATACAGGAAAATTTTCTAGGATTTAAGATTAACAAAACATGGTGATTAGTTCTGAGAGGGAGAAAGAAATTTAAAAAGATTCAGGGCTTGGGGAAAGGGAACATTTTTGATTATGTTGATTTTATAAAAAAATGTCCTATGGAACACACATACTCTTGCTTCTTACAGGTGCATTTATATTTTTGGCTCTTATACGTCAGCATTAGCAGGACTTCAAAGGAGCCTTTGTTTGTTACCTTTTTTGTGACTATGCATAACACATCTGCAAAGAGATTGTAAGATTTCTATAGGCAGAAACTAATAACTCTTGAATCTCCTGCACACAGTGTATAGCACAGGCTTTTATTAAGTATCTATTAATTGATTGGCATTATTATTTCAATTTCAGTCAAAATCTCAAATAGTAGGTTTTAAAAATATAATTTTATTGTCGATACATTTCTAGAGTCTCTCTAAAATACCATTTTCACCATCCATCCCATAGGAGCTAGGTATAGCTGAAACTCTCCTATAATATGTTCCTTCTGATACTTTGGTACGTCAGCCCCATTGATTAGTGCCCTGGATAGATTATTTTTATAACAAACTGCAAGCTACAGAATGAGGGCAGACATATTCCTCTTGCCCTGCCTTGCTGATTCCAGTTGGTACATACACTCCGAATTCAGAACCTAGATCAGCCCTTCCCGTTTATTATTACGGTTTGTGGTCTCCAGCTTCCTATTGTGTCTCAAAAGTCTTCACTAGGCTTTCTTTCTTATTTCAGGATGATATTTTTTAATGTACATGAAATATATCTTACACAGCCTATTAATTTAAGTACATGTGATTACTTAGGCGGGGGAAACATTACAGAAATAGCCATTTTTCCTTTAGGACAATGAAGAGAAAATATAATTCAGGAAAAATAGGACTTTATATTCTTTATGAAGGGTGTGTGTTTTTTGGTGTAAAGGGCAAACTTGAATTTAGCTACACTTATGATTTCTATGAAGGACTGTGCACGTTGATAAGAGGAACTTTAAAGATGGAAAAAATGAACGTAATTTATATCTATAAATTAATATTATAATAGTTACAAATACCTGGCATTGTTTTTGCTAGTAGAAACTAAGTGTATTGATGAGCACTTAAAGAAGTAAAAGAGAAATTTAACTACCTCATACTTAAATTTGCTTATCTGAACACCAGAAATTTATTGCTATAAGAATGAATAATTTAATGCAGTCTTATTTTTGCTAGTGTCCATAGGTGAAAATTCTCATAGAAACAAATAAACTCACCTTGAATGAGCAGCTTCTAATATCACAAAATCAATAGTAAGTTATAGTCCCATAACAATAACTAATTCAATGTGTTTCACTTGGGTGAGTTATTTAAACCTACAATACCTTTTTCGTCTGTCCCATAAAATGGAAAAAAAATGTACCTATACTTAAATCTTGCTATTAGAGGTTACTGGTGAATATATAATTAATTAATATATAATTTATTCCTCGCTTACTTATAAAATAGCTAAAACTCAGTGATGGGGGTTGGAAGGATCTAAGTCCTAAATAGTTTTTGAATGAGTGAATCAACAAGTGGAAACAGACTTGATGTGGCCAATGCATAGTCTAAATATACAAAAAAATTTTAGATTTCTATTTATTATAAAAATTTATTATAAAAGCATTGGAAATATATCTTCTAATTTTATAGATTTACATAACTATTAGAACATCTCTTGATATTTGTAGTTTTCTTCAAAACTCTGCTTGATTCTAGAAAATTTCCTTCATCACTTGAAATGCACATTGCAGAATAATTTCTATAATCTCCAAACATTGTAAATAAGGAAAGAACTATAACTTAATACAACAAAGAATAATTCATGTGGGATCTCAAAATCAGATTTGTTCTTTATATAGCCAGAAGGGAGACAAGTGGATTAAGTATGAGTGGTATCTTTTCAGCCTGGGAGATTGTGTAGTCATAAAGTCATATATTTCTAATTGTGTAACTTGGCTCTGCATTCAGGAGAATATCACTTAGATGTCCTTGTTCTGACCATTTTGATTTTTTAAAAATATATGAGTCTCCTTTAAAAGCTTTCAGGCCTAAGCCTTGAGATAGTAAATCAAGTTTACCTGAGTATGCATTATAACTGTCTAATCCATGAAAGTGATCCTCTATTTGTTTTGTGATATTTGATTCCCTGTTAAATACTTTAAAATGGAGGTTCCTGTCTGGCCGTGTGGTGTGAGGGTACTTAATATCTAAGAGGATTCAGTTGTCATGAATATATTTAGAGAGTCTTAAAATACTCCTTTAGAGTGGAGTCATTTTGAAGAGTAGTCTATTCATTGCCCATCTCTGAAAGGTAAAAGTTGGCAATTATAATGTATCATGAGGGGCCATATATTTCTCTTCCCTCTGTCTAGTTCATGTTTGAGAGTGCACTAAAATGGAGCTAGAAGGGCATGTTAGGAAAAAAATTGGCTTACACGTTTTCTACTAGCTCTAGGATGCAACTCAAACTGGGAAGAATTGCAATTGATATGCTCACTAGATTTCCTGGAATTCTTTCGTTAGGCAGAATGCATTCATTTAAAACTATTCCTTCAGATGTAGGTTATAAAGAGATTTTTCTTCTTCCATTAAGAAATACCATCTATAAAAAATGGAATATTGATATGGTAAAATAAAATTTGACTATAAATAGAAAATAAAACCTAAAGCAAAGACAAACTTAAGAATAGCTGCACAGATCTTTAAAATATTTACAATTTGTTACCAAATGGTAATATACCATACTAAATTACAACTGAGCTCACATGGAACAGAAATTTATCAAATACTCTAATATAACTTGAAATTTAGGCTTGTAACAAATCAGTACTTCCAATTATTTTGATTTTGCACTTTGAATCAAGGTTTATATTTCTACATTCGTTTTCCGAGTATATCCAATATTGGATAACTATAATTATTCAACAGAAATTTATTTATTGCCTCCCAAAAGGTGGGTTGTATTCTAAGCACTAGTTATATAATGTAGAACAAGGCATTTATTTATTCAAAAATATTTATGAAGCACCTATTATATGCCTGACATTGTTATAGGCCCTGGGGCTATAACAGCAGGGAAAAGGCAAAAATCTCAGCCCTAATGGTTTGTGGTGTGTGTTGTGGGAAAGGAAGAAAATAAACAAGATAGTACATAAAATATAAAGCAGTTTGATGATAATCAGTTCCAAAGGGGAAAAGTTAAGCAGCAAAGGGTTGTAGGGAGCGTGTGGTGGCTGTAGTGATGGGGTTTGCAATTTTTGATATGGTGGTTCGGGAAGTCCTCATGGAGAATTTGACATTTGAGTAAAGGCCTGAGAAGAGATGAGATAAAGGAGTAAGGTGTGGTGATCCATGAAGGAAGTGTATTCAGGAAGAGGAACAGCAAGAACAAAGGCCCAAACCAAGCATCAGCATTGTGCGAATATGACACAGGAGAACGAGCTTTGCCAAAGGTCTTAGGAGATAGTCAGAAAGGTAGGCGGTGTGGCAGCTGCTTTGTTAGACCTTTGTAGACATTATAAGGACTTAGCTGTTACTCAGAGGGAAATAAGGAAGCCATTGAAGGACTTTGAGTGGTAGAAGGATAGGATCTGAGTTTTATTTTAATGGCATCTTTGTGGCTGCCAGGTCAAGAATAGGTTGAAAAGAGAATGTGAAAGTAGGAAGTCCATTTAAGAGGCTATTTTAATAATTCATAGACAGATGCTAGTAGAGTAGACCAGAGGGGACAGAAGAGATTGGGTTCAAGATATAGTTGGAAGGTAAAGCATCAACTGAACTTGATGGCCATGTGGCTCTGGGATTTCATAGAAACAGAGGAAACAGGGGTGATTCCAAAGATCTTGGCTAGAGTAATTGAATACATGAACTTGCCATTTTCTGAGGTGAGGAAAACTAGGAGAGGAGCAGGTTTGGAATGGAGGTCCTGAGTTCAGTTTTAGCACGTTAATTTTAAGTTGAAGTAGCTGGATATGACTATGGAATTCATAGAAATTGTCCTGGCTAGAGAAAAGAAATGACCTTATCATGAGCATAAGAATGATATTTAATGCCATGAGTTTGAATGAGATCACCAAGGTTGTGAGAGTAGAAAGAAAATAGAAGAGGTTTATTAACTGCTCCATGAGTGACAGCAACATCTAGAGGTTAGGGTGATGAGAAAAAACCAGTTAATTAGACTGAGAAAGGTTATTCCAGTGAGGTACAAAGAAAACCCAGGTGAGTAATCCTAGAAGTCAAGTGAGGGTTTATTTCAAGGATGAGGGAATGATCAACTGTGTTGAATGCTGCTAAGTTGAGTAACACAAAAGTTGAGAATTAATCATTGGATTTTAAAATGTGGGGATTATTAGTGACCTTGATAAAAAGCAATTACAGTAGAATCATGGGGGAAAAGGCCTAATTCAAATAGGTTAAAGAGAAAATGAAATGAGAGGAGAGACACTTCGGAGAGTAAGTTAGGACTTTTTCTTTCAAGGGGTTTTGCCATAAAGTGGAAGAAAGCAAAAGATCAAGGGGGATTTTTTTTCAAGATTGGAAAATATAACATATTTGTAAACAAATAACGTATTTGTGATGAGAAAGATCAAGTAGACGTGGAAAATTTGATAGACACATCCCTCCTATCATGAAAGATATGAGATATAATAATCTAGCAGCTAAATAATTAGGGATATAATCAGGTGCCATGATGCAAATAAAATAAGATGCTGTGAGAAACATAAGTGAAAGGATGAGGAGAGATCATTTTTACTGAAATGTACATGACTGGAAGGAACCAATTGCATCATGATAATCTGGGATAGGAATATTCCAGGCAAAGGGACTAGCTAAATGTGAAGACCCTAAAGCAGGGATCAGTTTGGTTTTCCGTGTCTCAAAGGCTAGTGGCAGGAATTTGCATTTTATTCTAAGAGCAGTGAGAAGACATTAGAGGGTTTTAAAAAGTCATCTTGATTGCTACGTGGAGAATGGGCTTAGAACATGGGTGCAGGCACAAGAACTGGTTAGATGTAGATTTGAACAGCTCAGATGAAGTTGATGGTGATGTGGTTTAGAATGGACACAGATAAAGATAGAATTTTCATTTTATGTAATTAAGCATTTTAGCGTACTCTTCACAATAATCTTGTAATAACAATAACTGGCGTTTATTGAACACTCATTGTTTCCTGAGGATTGTGGTGTTTTATAAACGATATTTTATTTATTTTCACATCAAGCCTATATGATACAGTAAGTATCCTCATTTTACAGATGAGAAAACTGAACTTCAGAGAGGTACTTTAACTTGCTTAGAAACACACAGCTCGTATTGGAGCTGTGTCTCTAGCTTGGTCTGCTCACGCTGGAGTCCCCTTTATTGTCTTCCCAAGCGACCATGTTTTATCTTCCACCTGTGGCAGCACAACCATCTACATTTCAGGCCTCACAACCATACTATTCATCAGTTCTAGTCTGTCCTTATAACTTGTGACAAATCAAACGGAGGCAAAGTCTTGCCTTCCCTATCGGGGACTAGCAGATCCCCAAAGTAAAATCCAACAAATGTCTTTACAAGTTCATTTTCCCAAGCTGCTTATCTCCTTTAATCTAACCCAGTCCTGATCCCCCTTTTTGGTTAAACCCACATGAGGTTTTGTGTGCAAATCCTGTTGTTTGTGCCACTGTGAGTAGAATAGCAGGGAGGCTGTAGTCCACTCCCTTTCCTAAATATAAAAGTAGGCTCCTCAATCATGAGCGTGAGTCTTTACCACTTTTCTCCAGCCCAATTCCAGAGGATAAATTATATATTCAGATAAATTATAACATGGGATGGGAGGAGACATTTTATCTACACAGAAACAAACCATTCAGTAAAATATTTTATAGTTTAATCAATTTTTATTTTGTGATAATGTTCTATGATACTGATTAGTTAAAGTCCATGACTTAGGAAATGAATGGAGGTACTAACCTTCTGCTTCTCCTTATCTGCCATGTGTGCTGGAACAGTGACAGAGAAGAACACTGGGTTTGGAGGGAGAAGACCTGAGTTGATGATAGTTAAGGGATGACTTATACCTAACCAGTGGTCTGGCACTGAATGGGCAATATATATTCATTAGGTCACTAATATCACTGTTGTCATCTCTATCTTACAGATGAGGAGACCAAGGGTTATTGAGAGTAAGTGGATTGACAAGGGTCACACAGCTAGTAAGTGGCCAAGATTTGAATCAAACCACTAGGACTCCAGACTCAGATTTAACCGCAGTACTGTGCTGCCTGTCCTTCTGCTCTCTGCCTCCCATTGGGACAGATTTCAACATCTCCATTCTTTGAAGAAAGATTAGGCTTAGTACCTTGAGTGTCAGATCATCCTTTCAAAAGTTATTTTTCTTTTGCAATTTCTCCCATCATTGGGAGGCCTAGTCACCTTCAGGCAATAGGATGTTCACTGGACCACTTCAGTAAACTAGAGTTCTGGGCTGACCATGGAAATTAGGACTCGACGATGATACTTACTTGTCCCCAAATGACGGGGATAATGTGTAGGAAAGTCTGTTAAGCTGTAAATCTCCACCACATGAATAACTTTTTAAAAAAATATGATGACAAATTTTAAAAATCCTTGTCCTTTTGGCACCATAAAGGCAAGTTCGTTTGATGGCTATTATTTGCACTTATATAAATAGAAAATGCATGAGCAGAGGGTTGCCACTTGTGTTTTCTCTCTGATCATATAAATGAAGGCAGCAGAAAATGTTCTATGTGGGAGGAAGTTAATTCCTTAAATTTCTTCAGTCTCATAAATATATCAGGAAAAAATAGCAAAATGGCCAATGTGATTTAAGTCACTACATTTTTTCCTCTTTCTATCCTGCCCTTTGCTCCCTAAAAGAAATGTTACATATTTCAGACTGTTTGAAATTGACCCTCCTTGAATGAATCATCATTTCAATAGACTGGGCCTTCCTAACTGACCAACATATACATGACCAAATTTTTTTTTTTTGGTAGTGTGATGTTCCCATATCTAGTGACACTAGGGAAAAAAAATTAGTTTTCCTATACCAAAAATGGCCTACTAACACTTCTCATAAGTTTTACCTACAAAAACTTTGGCCCTGAGAATATTTGTCCATTGCTGAAGGCTTCATCTGAATAGTCTGTATAAGCTTTTCTCTCTGCTTTTCTTTCTAACTGGTCAGAAGAGGATTATAAAACTTCTGGGGAATGTGAAAGATTTTTGTAACCATCAAAATCTGTGGAATTGGATTCTGGTTTAATATAATGGCTAAAGGAAGGGGAATTATGTCTTGTTGAGCCTGAGAAGGCTGCATGGCACTGTGGTTAAGAGTACGTATGCTGAACTGTGCTGCCTTAATTTGAATCTCTGCTCTGTTGCTTACTAGTTGTGTAACCTTGGGCGAGTTAGCCCAGTTTTCTCATCTGTAAAATGAAGTTTACGGTAGTACTGACTTCATAAAGTTGTAAGCATTCAATAAATTAACAATTATAAAGTAAGAGCTCTGTATTTATTAAATACATCATTTCTAATCGCTGTATTTATGGCCTATTGGTAATTGGTAGCTTTGGGTCAAATGGTGGTTCTGTATCTGTTCAGAAATTCTTGAAGCAGCAAAGACACAGGTCCAAGAATCCAGGTCTATAGGTTGTTTTAGCTGCTTGTTAAAGCATTCAGAGAACAGCTCTGCTCACCGTAAGAATCTGAGAATATTTGGGGCCAGCCGGGTGGTGTAGTGGTTAAGTTCGCACGTTCTGCTTTGGCGGCCCAGAGTTCGCAGGTTCGAATCCGGGGCACGGACATACGCACCACTCATCAAGCCATGCTGAAGGGGTGTCCCACACACAAAATAGAGGAAGATGGGCATGGATGTTAGCTCAGGTCTAATCTTCCTCAGCAAAAAGAGGAAGATTGGCAAGAGATATTAGCTCAGGGCCAATCTTCCTCACCAAAAAATAAATAAATAAATAAATACTACAAAAAAAAAAAAGAATGTGAGGATTTTTTTATCTGAATGAGATCTTCAAATTCAGTTAGTCCAAACCTTTCTTTTCATAGATGTAAAATCTCTGGATCAGGTAGAAAAGGACACAGTTCATCAGTACCAGAGCCAGGACTAGAACTCAGATCTCTTGACATCCATCCAGTTTCTGAGAAACATTGTAATGTTTTTTACTATGATGATCTGGTTAGGGCCCCAGTTAGAAGCCTGCCACAGGTTTATTCCTAGTAACACAAGTACCCTGCCAGTCTGTAATGCTGTCTTTACCATCATGGTCTTGGTCGAGGTTTATGTTTACTTTCAAAGAGGAGCAAAGTGTATTTTGGGACTAATATAACAAGAGAACTCATCAAAAATGTTAGATTATACCTCTTTATTGACTGACACTCTCCATTTTCTCAGGTTTTGCCACATTTACACAAAGAGTTTCAAGTCCCTAAAACACAGTCTATAGAAAGTATAAGCATCCAGAGAGGCATGTTGTACTTGATAAATATTAGTCAATAAGAATTGTCTATTGACCTTGAATTCAATTATTCTAAACATACAGTGACACTCTGTGGTCGATCATGGGGAACTAAAGCATTCAATAGAGAAAACAGCTCTATTTGGTGAATAATAAACAGACTCATTGCTCAAAGAGACACTATGGACTGAAAATAGAATACCTTAAAAATGTTTAGATGTATTTATGCCCAAGAGGTCTATGCTAGATTATTAGTAAAGGAAATGAGGATGGTTTTTGGAGCCATATAGAATAAAGTTGATTGCAGGAAGGATGAAATCCCTTTCTACAATAAAATTACAGTAGCAACCAAGTATAGCATTCTGACTGGGAGCCAGACATCGTGTGAAGTGCTTTATCAGCAACCTTTATGATATTTAATCCCCCCAATAAACTTGTGTGGACGTGCAATGATGAGATGCTTGGCACATAGTAGTACTCAACGAACAGTTGCTTCATGAATAAGAAAACTGTGGGATTTATTCAGTGAGATGTCCAGTAGGCAGAGGAACTGGCATTCTGACCCAAGGTGTTCGACTTCAAAAGGTCAAGCTCTTCAATCCTCACTGTCTTCTGTACCAGCATCTTGTCTGGGTCAGAACAAAGGATGTTGCGTGAGTTGACCTCATTGTGTTAAATTTTTAGGTTGATTCATATATATTTGTAAATGAATAACCCTTAAGATTCAGGAAGCTCAAAAACCTTTAAAAGCGTGTTGTATTCTTACCAAGTGCAGTTAATTGTAATGTATTAAAGAGAGAAAAATTAAATTAAAAAATCATGTTCTAAAATTAAAATTTAGAGGCATTCACCGTGATGCATCATTCCTTCTGGTGCTTGTAGTTATGAGTTCCAGAAGTAGGTTTAAAACTTCATAAGTATCTAATAATTTGCTAATACACGCCTAACACTAAGTATTTAGGAAATGGAGAAAAGATTAAAAAGTTATCAAAAGCCACTTTAGGTATCAGCTTTTTTGTGTTTTTGTGCAGCACTGAGTCCAACAAATTGATTTGTAATGAGAATATTGAGAAAAATCTAAAATGCTATTATATCATTCAAGATAATTAACCTCATTATTTGTAGTCATTTCTTTAACAACTGAAACCCAAACAAGTATTGATTAGGATTTCCAGATACACTTCGTTCTTTATCTGAGGAAGAGTAGATCATATTTCTCAAAAGAAATACAATTTTCTTCCAGAGGTATTATTTATAAATTCTTATTTTAAACAAAGATATTTTCTGTTCAGGTCTCTTGTGAGTATCGATATACAGGTTTTACAATTCATACACAACAGTCACTATTGTGAAATATTCATTAGGAGTAACTTAAATTCTATACTGAATAAGCACAGTACTCTCATTGTCACACTTTTCATGAGTCAATTTCCCAGCAGACAGTCAAGTCATTCACATACTACAAAGAGCTTCTGATCATGTTTTCATTATTTATTATATGGCTCTAATCTTGTGGTTTCTTTTTTTTATCATTTTTGTTTACTATTTTGCTGTACCTTAGTTTCTAATACCATAAAATATTCATTAAGACTATATGGAGGCACTTATTTAAAGAAACATTACATGGTGGCGTTTGAGGACTAAACTAGTTATTAGGTCACCTTACCCATCAATGAGGTGACCATTCTGTGCAAAAATAGTACTGTGTGGATGGAAGGCCTAAGATAATATGAAAACACAATCTATAGCCTATAATAAAAGTAGTGCAACTGTGTCCATATGCTTGTGGACATTGGTTAGAGAAATGCACATATCAGTCTATTCAATCTGATTATGTTCTGTTAAGATTATTGCGTAATTAATATGAATGACTTCTATGTGAGCCAAAATGGCCCTTATGTGACAAAATAAAACTAGAGAGAATATTTTAAAATATAAACATACTCAGTTATTAGACAGATTTATTTATTTGATACTACTTTAAAGGTTATATGTATGAAGTTTCAATATTAAGAGATGCTGTCCTGAATTACAAAGTTGCCCTAAATCACCAGCTACAAATGTAACTAATATCTTAGAAAAATAATCGGTAATGTCTAAATTGTGAATATGTATAGATTGAGTTTTATTTTACAATAGAAATCAGAAAAAAAAACTGTCTAGCAAAATATAGCACTTGTGGAGAGAAACTACCCTGTTAAAAGCATGTAGACATTCTATGAGAAAACTCAAAACAAAGACAAAGACTGATTTTGAACAGATTCCGTGATGCTTAAATATTTGCAATATTAAAATACTTGTCTATACTTAATAAAGTCAAGGTGGAGAAAAATTATGATTCAGTTTAAGACTTTCTTAAAATAAATAGTAAATATGAAATGAAATTTAGTATTTGTACAAGAGATGCTTAAATATTCTAACTATACTGAAGAAAGTAAGTAAAAAATAAAAACTCTCCATGTCCCCATTTCCACTTCCCAAAGGTGCTATTATTAACAAGTTCTTCTCTATCCATATATTCCCACACATACACCTCTTAAAATGTTATTACATATTGGATTATGGTATATAATTACAGTATATACTGTTCTCTACTTGTTTCTTAACACTTAATAATATATTCTGGCTATTTTCCATACACATAATTCATTATTTCTAACTATTGCATAGAAACTCATGTGTGGATATACTATGACTTATTTAATCAGTTCCCTGTAAGTGAATAAGTTTTTTTCCAACTTTTTGTTATTATTATTGAAATATATCTTGATGGTCCTTGCACATGTAGCGGTAGGAAACATATTCATATTCCTAGAATAGGAATCTATATTCCTGGAATAGTAATCTGGCTCAAAAATTTTAAGTATTTCAAATTTTGATATTGACAAAATTTCTTCCATACAGATTATATCATTTACTAGGGTAGTATGAAAATACCTATTTTCCTATTCCTTCATGCAATTTTAATCAATGTGATAGATAAAAAAGGGTATTGCATTTTGATGTGCATTTCTTTAATTATGAGAGCTTACCAGCATCTTTTCCTTTATTTACTAGCCATTAGTATTTCTTTTGCCATTACCTGTTTATTCCTTTGCCCATATCGCTACTGTGTTGAGCATTGTTTTGTTGAATTGTAATTTCTTTTTTAATGTTAAAGATAATAGCACTTTGCCTCTCATAAGTTGAAAATATTATTTCCTGATCATCACTTGGCTTTTTACTTTGTTTATGGCATTTTCTTATTGTATCGAATTTTAAAAAATTGTAGTAAATTTTGAATTGTTTTTGTTATATCTTCTAGAAAAAGCCTTGCCATCCAAGATTATTAAAAAAATATTAAACCTCACATTGTTTGATTTCATTTCATACATATAGTTTACCTATCACAGTATCAAAGTAAAGAAAATAAACTGAATATTTTTCTTTGGTAACAATTGAATGGAATCCAAATTCAGTGTGGTCTAAATGTAATATTTTAATATTAATATGCATTCACTATTTTCTTTCTTGAATAATTGAAAGGTTTCATTTTGCTTAATGACTGATAAAGTTACCAACATGCACACTCTATGGGGTGATCTTTGTGGTTTTACTTTTAGGGGGAAGTCTGGGTTCTTGTGATTGCCTGATTAAAGAAGGAGAAGGGAAGCCAGAAATACGTAATATAAAATGAAAAGGTCTTAAGTGTCTTATTAGGCCTGCTTAAAGGTAATGGTGAGGTCTTAATTCAAGGGGGAAAACATACTTCACATCTAACTGTATCATTGAGTCTTTACACAAATCATTTATGTAGTATTTTCCTTATTTATAAGTTAATTTGCCTACAATATTCCAAGTTGTAGTTGTATGATACTCAACTAATATCTCTGTCCACAAAAGAATACTTGTACTTAAAATCCAAAGCTTTAAATGTAAGTAATTACTTATTGCTAGTTAAATGGTTTTGGATGGAAAGCATGTGTTATTATGAACATTTTGTAGGTACGACATTAGGCCCTTCAGAGCTAACAGTCATCAGTATAGGCTTTCCTAAAATACTATCAGAACTGACAGGTGAAACAGAGCAGTATGTGTTCAAGTTCTAAGTAGAGATAAGCCAACCTTGATTTCATTCTTCAGGAGAGTTATCTGTAAGCTCTACTGTATACTTGTACAGCCTATGCTGAACACATGGACCATGATTTGTGTGTATAGTGTTAGTATCTAAAAGTGGCCTGGCTCCAAGCCCAGCTTTTCCACCAATTCTTCCCAGTGTAATAACTATTAGGTATTATAATTTACTTGGCTCTTGTCCTCTGCTGCTTCTAGCTGGAAGTCCCAATTCAAGTTAAAGAGTGGTGATGCATGAACTTTTGAAGATTTGAAGGTTTGGATAAAACCCCAATGAGATCAGATCTTTATCTATCTGAAGTTCATACTAACTTGCATGAAGATTCTCTACCTAATTTTACTTAAAGATCAGGAAAAAAATTGTTAACAATTAATTTGAAAGAAAAGAGAATTTTCCCTTACTTTTGGAAGATGAGCAAAATATTACTACATTGAAAGAGATAAGTTTACAGAAATTTAAAGGATTATCCATTTTATTACGGTGACAACAGTTCACAGCTATACCAAAATACACAATGACTGATTATAGTATTTTATGACTCAAACTACAAAGTGACCAAGTTTCACAAAACACTTTCTAAATTTAACTAAAATTACTACAAAGGGATCAAATTTGAAAAGGTTGCAAATATCTGTCTGACAATTACCAATCATGGTATGTAGTGTAATGTTTTCCAAGGCTTTGAACAGGAGAGTCTTGTCACATACATTGCTGCTTCCTGGCTCTTAAACTGAAACGGCTCCCTCCCCTATGAACCGTCTAGAAGTGGAGAGGTCCCACAGTGGCCTTATAAATAAAATCAAGTGAGATCTTTTGAGTGATGGGCAAAAAGATGAATCTAAGCAAGATTAAAATCTCCAGTGGATTTATTATACAGCTACTGTTGTACACCATCTGAAGCCTACATGTGAGATCTTATAAGGTGATCTAAACACTAACCAGACATTCTAGTCCTTTTTAATATGCTCTGAGAGAATGTGTTTAAAGGAAATTTGCTGGAGAAAAGCCATTTTTTCCCCATCTGCACTATTCGGGTCTCTGCTTGCTTATGGCAATGGTTCTGACTCTAGGACCACATGCCATTATTGGAATATCACTTCTGTTAACCACAGTGAAAGTGAAATTAAAATGTCCCAGACAAAGATATACACCTTTTGATTTGGAAAACGTGTGCAAGTTTAGTTTTCACTTGGAAGGGTCCTATAAATGAAGTATTGATTAGCTTGGGTGAACACAATATTTGTAAACGATATAGACTGGTGGGAGTTCTTATGAAGCCATTGGAATGGACTGCAGAGCCAATTAGGAGGTTTCACTATTTCGCTATGGAGATGATTCTGGAATCAAGAAGTTTCAATAGTGATTAGAATGAAACTAATAACCTTTTCAGAATATATTGCTTCTGGTTAATGTTTTTCAAGTACTGTACTATATGATAATTGTAAGTCATCTGGAACCTTTTAAGTAACATTTTAAAATTTTCTACAGTAGTCAAATGGAAATGATATGTTTCACTCAACCAAAATTACTTCAACATCAATTAGGACATGTTTTTGCACAGAGAGGAAAACAGAATCTTATTCCTTGTAACATTTCAATAAACTTCTAAAATATTCAGTGTTTCCATTCTGAAACTATGAGGATCCTAACTGTAGAACACTTGTGAAACCTTGATAATGGGGAAGGAATTGAGTACAACCTGAGTATGTATTTTGAGTTTTAATCACGTTCGGACACTGAGTTGAGAAGAATATTGAACAACTTTTGATTTGTCCTCTCTCCTTCTAGTTGAGGTAAAAGTAACATATACAGACTACATTAAAGATTAGGTTTTGATTTTCTAAAACTTGGCTATTAAAAAGTTACCAGCCAGGAATGACTTGCAGTTCCTAATGATCACTCTTTACTCGCCACAATGGCAAAGGTATTTCAGAGACGCCAGTCATAACTCTAAGCTTAAGAAGCTCTAAGGATAAGTAACTCACCATCACCCTTTTCCCCATTACCTAATTCTTTCCTTACTTTTTACCTACTCTCCTTTTTCTGACCCTTGGTCTCATCCAGATTATCATATTACTTTTACTTGTCATGTCTGCTGAGGCTCCCCTAGACTATGACGGTTTTTCAGACTCCTTGTTTTTGATAACCTTGACAGTTTTTAGGAATACTGGTCAGATATTTTATAGAATGTCTTTCAATTTTGGTTGTCTGATGTTTTTCTCATAATTAGACAGGAGTTATTGGGTTTTGGGGAGGAAGACCACAGAGGAAAATGTCATTTTTCATCGTATCATATCAAGGGTACAGATTATTAGCACGACGTTACTGCTGATCACCTGGCTGAGGTAGTGTTTGTTGAGTTTCTTCACTATAAAATTTCTTTTTTCCTGCTTTCTATGCTGTACTCTTTAGAAGGAAGTCACTATGCACAGCCCACATTTAAGGAGTGAGAGTTGTGCTTGCTTTTGTGCTAAGCCCCTTTAATAAAGAAGTACCTACATAAATTATTGAGAGATTTTTTTTTGCACTGGAGATTCGTCCATTCTCTTCAATTTATTTATTTATTTATGTCAATATGGACTCATGAATATTTACATTATACTTTGGGTTACAATGCAATCCTACGTTATCTTGTCACTTATATTGTTTCAGCTTTAGCCATTAGAAGCTCTTTTAGTTGGCTCCTTGTCCCTTTGACATACTTCCATTGTTAGCTTTTTTACTTTTTTTTCCAGTACTGTCTTGCTTTCTGGCACTACAGAATGTTCCCAGTTCATTTTGTATATTCCCTGCCCCGTCTTAGATTCAGCTGTCTCCCCAAGGAACCTTAGTTCCTTTAATTGGAGAATGGTATTTGAAACCAAAATCTGGGTGCTGGGTGTGCTAGTTGCTCCTGGGATTTTGTTACTTATAGGTCCTCTCAAGGAGGAGCAAGGAGATATATACATGCATCCTAATCCCTGTGTATACAGATGTTTATAAATACTTCTCTATGTAACTGTCTCTATATTATGCTAAACATAGTTCATTATGATGTCTCCTACTGCATTCTGTTACCACATGGATCATTCTAGCCTCCTTCACTTGTGTATCTGTACCCTCCCAATCCAACAATGAGAAATATGGCTCCCACCATCCTCTATCCATTTACTTAGCTGATAAGTTCCAGTATACATGTATAGCAATTTCAGAACTAACTTTCGTGCTTGTGGGAAACAACTTTATCAAGTAGAATACAGTTTTTATGTACAGTTCCTTTTGCCTTTAGCCCTATAGTCTCCACTCATCTCCAAAGTTACTTAGATGAGCAACTTTTCCCCACCCCTTCAGTGAGGTTATTTTACGTGTTTATAATACAGTTACATTCCTTTGTCCAATTCTGCATGCCATCCTGATATCCTCTGACCTCTTAAATGATTAGATTTTTTTTTAAGTTTACATACATTAAGGTTGATACTTTGTGTTGTACAATTCTATGGGCTTTAAAAAATGCATGGTGTCATGTATACATTATTATAGTAACACACAGAATAGTATGTAGTATGTACAATACTCATTTAGACAATTTTTTCAGAATGTCATATAAATGAAATCATATGATAGGTAGTGTTTTTGGACTGGCTTTTTTCATTTAGCAACATCAATTAAAAATTCCTCCATGCTTTGCATGGCCTGTGAGTCAATGCCTTTTTATCACTGAATAGCATTCCATCGGATGGATGTTTCACTATTTGTTTATAGGTTCAGCTATTGAAGGACATATTCATTGCTTCCAATTTTTGGAATAAAGTTGCCATAAACACTTTTGTACAGGTTTTTGTGTGGACATAAGTTCTACAAAACTGTTTTTCAAAGTGTTTATACCATATTGCATTCTCATCAGCAAGGTGTGAGTGTTCCAGTGCTCTACATTTTTATCGGCATTTGGTTTTCAGTTTTTATTTTATTTTAGCCATTCTAACAGGTGTGCAGTGATATCTTACTGTTTTTAAATTTCATTTTTGTGATGACTAATGACTGCATCATTTGATGTACTTGTTTATAGTGGGTATATCTTTTTTGGTGAAAGGTCTGTTCAAATCATTTGCTCACTTTTTTTTTTTTGGTTTTTTTGGGGGGAGGAGGAAGATTAGCCCTGAGCTAACATTAGTTGCCAATCCTCCTGTTTTTGCTGAGGAATATTGGCCCTGGGCTAACATCCATGCCCATCTTCCTCTACTTTGTATGGGATGCTGCCACAGCATGGCTTGACAAGTGGTGAATTCGTCCACATCTGGGATCCGAACCCACAAACCCCCAGCCACCGAAGTGGAGTGCACGACCTTAACTGCTACGCCATTGGCCTGGCCCCTTTTGCTCACTTTTTAATTGGATTGTTTTCTTATTATAGATTTTTGGAGTTCTTTATATATTTTGGATGCGAGTCTTTTGTCACAAATGCTTTTTTTGTACCTTTATTGTCCTATAATTTACTCTTTATAAGTGTACAATTTAATGATTCTTAGTAAATTTCTAGAGTTGTATGACTATCATCATTATTATTATTACTATTTTTTGTAGTTAAAAAACATCAAGTCTATTTTTAATATATTTATAGATACCAATGTGGAGCTCTCTGTTTACTGGAAGATGAGAATTTTGCATATTTTTTTGACCTCTTCATCTCTCTTTACCACCTAAAAGACTTTTGAGTTTGACCTTAAACTATGAATATTACCTCTTATCATTTAGACATTTTTTAATATCCTTTTAAGAAATTATTTTTATATTAACTTTATGTTTTATGACTTTAAGAATGATTATTTTAATTTGTCACTCAACTTATTCTAGTTTACAATGCTTTTGACGTTTTTGACTTAGTGAATTTCTAACAACCAACAGCTGCTATCAAACACCACAGAGTAAATATGGAATAGAGCAAGATTAAATAATGGGTAACTTCTTCCATCAATGATTGAAAATTCAATTTTATCTATATTGGAATGTAGTCATTACGTTAGTTGACTATAAGTCAGTGGAAAGATTCAATAGTAAGTTATTAGAAAGCCAATAATAAGCTAAATCTTAGACTATCTTAACCATTTTGGATGATTGGAATACTGAGGTGAAGATTCCCACTCCAGTATATATGACCTGAGGCAGGCTGGAGTGCTGGGTTCAGTTTTGTTTGCCATTCTATACGAGAGACATTGACAAATTGGACCTAATACATAGGGCAACCAAGATAGTAAAAGGGCTAGACGTGGTGTCACATAAGGAATGTTTAGAAAAAACTGGAATGTTTAGTCTGCAAAAAGAAAGAATGATGGGACTGTGGATTGGTTGGAGGAACACGATAGCCATCTATCTTTAAACATTTACAGGACCAACAAAATAAAAAGGAGGTTTTTTTTTTTTTTTTTGGGTCACAAAAAGACTCACTAGCAATGTTAGATTAAGTTCGAAGGAGGCAGGGCTTGACTTAGAAAAAATAAGAACTTTAAATTTAGAAATTCTAATATGGAATGGGTTTTCTGACTTAGATGCAAGGTTAGCAGGAAAAAAAAAGACTCTAAGATCAGCAGCATGCAGAAATACTATGTAGCTATCCTTGAAGTTTGCTAATTAAAATTATTCGTAAATCTATACTCTGTCAAGCAGTATTTTCTATGATAATTGATAAATATGTGATTCTGATAGTAAGCCTTCTGTCGTCCTGGGCATTGAATATAAAATATGCTGGTGAGAATGGTTAATGGATGATAAAATTAGAATTTTATAAATGGATAGATTTTGAATATGCAGAAAAAGAACTATTTTAATTGGAAAATGTATGTCTAAGAGTACAGAAAAAAGCATAAGCAAATGTATTATTTTCATAAGACAGTGAGTAGGCAAATCTGACTAGAAAACAACTGTATATGTAAATGTTGATGAAATTTTTGTTTGGAAGGAGAGGTTTGTCATTGATGGCCTCCAATGACTTCCACAGTCTAAATTAAATGATTAATCCACAGTCATCATCTCACTTGACCTATCACCTGCCGTTGATACAGCTGATCACTTATTCCTCTTGGAAATAAATTCATCACTTGGCTTCCAGGACTCTATGCATGCCTGGTTTTTATCCTTCCTTTCTGGATGATCCTTCTTAGTTTCCTTTACTGTTTCTTCTGTACTTATTTCGGAGGTAGTATAATTTCAATCACATAGCTTTCTATGCCATATGTAAGTTAATATCTCCCAAACTTGTTTCTCCACCATCTACTTCCCTGACTTTCACATTCAGTTATAAACGGCCTCCTTGATATAACCTCTTGTGTATTTAATAAAGTATAAAAACTAAACACGTCCCAAACTGCACTTCTGCTATCCACTCTGCCTCCCATCACCACCGCCTCCTTCCCTTGCAGTATTCCCCATCTCACTAAATTATAGCTCTGTTATTACAGTTGCTCAGGAAATTAGATTCATTCTTGATTTCTATTTCCTCTCATTGCTACACATTCAATCTATTGGTAAATCCTGTTGGATCTACCTTTGAAATATATTCAGAACACAACCACTTCTCATCTCCTCTACAACTACCACCCTGATCCCAGCCACCATTCTCTTTTGGATTACCACAGCCTGCTAACTACATCCTCATGCTTCCACCTTTCAGTGTATTCTCAGCAAAGCAGCTTTTAAAATGAAAGTCAGATCATGTCACAACTCTGTTCCAAATCTTTCAATAACTTCCACCTCATTCAGAGTAAAAGCTAAATTCTTTGTAATGACACACCTAGTCCTGGTGATCTAGCTCCCTTCACCTCTCTGGCCTCATCATTTAGTACTTTCTCCGTCACTCATTCTACTCCAGTCACATTGTTCTTCTTGATTTTTTTTTTCCTGAACATGCGTACAAGGTCCATCATCAGGACCTTTGCAACTGCTCTTCCCTTTATCTACGTAGCTTTCTTCCAGACATCCATATGACACCTGCTCTTATTTCCTTCAAGTCTTTACTCAGTAGTCATCATGTCAGTCAAACCTATCCTGTGTAAAATCATATCCCTTCATCTCAACACATAATATCCCTTTCTCTGCTTTATTTTTCCTCCTTAGCACTTCTTACTATAAATACGTAATTTACATATTGTATAATTTTATTAATTTATTTGACTTGTTATCTCACCTCCTCACTAGAAGTAAGCAAGGATTTTTGTCCACATTGCTCTCTGCTGTACTCCAGTGGCTAGAAGAGCTCATGCCACATGGTCATAGCTCAATAAATATTCATTAAACAAATTTTTGAATGCTTTTTGAAAGCCCTGAGCATTAGGCTAAAAACTTAGAATTTTGTTTGCTTGGCTTTGGGAAGTGTGTGGGGGCTTTCTGACAGTAAAGGTTATGATAAAGATATGTTGTAGGAAGAGTAATTTCCCAAACTGTGATTTGAGTATACAGAATGCTCAAAAGCTGCAAAGGTTTAAGAAAAGAAGACCACCTGGGAGTGTGTTACAGTAATTTACAGCATCTTGTGAACAAAAGGAAATAGAACACAACAAAGAAGAGACTGATCGCAAACAAAGAATTAATATCCAGAGGCTGGTTATTGGATAAGAGGAAGAAGAAATCAAAATGGATTTGGGTATGAGATTAGGTATAGAGGAGACATAGGTTGCATTGAAATAAATAAAGATGTTAAGAGAAAGCACTCATGTAAGAGGAAAAACAAAAGCATGAGCTGACATTATAACATCAACGCCCACTCACCCAAGGTCACGCCCTCTCCTCTGGAGGCAGGTTGCATCCGAAACTGGTCAACGAGCAGGTATAAAGGCCAACTCTCTTGCCTTAAGATGGGACAACTGTGGGAGATCATTCCAGCTCCAGAGTCATCAGAGATACCCAATGAGGTCTTTGTTGTGACTGCGTTACAAATCCACTACTCCAATCTAACTTCACTCTCCCCCTGATGTGGCTCTTGGAGGCCCTCTCCATAAACTTCCTATATGTGACTCTCCTCCCAGAAGACCCAATCTAAGACAAATAGATACATCAGACATCTGAGAAACATTGAAGAAAATGTGTGCTAAAAAGTTGGGAACTAATAATACTCATGTTTATGATAAATAAAAAGGTATATTACATACATTCTTAAATTCAACTGAAGTCGTTTCAATTCAATATGGATTTGTTAAACATCCAGTGTTTACAGAATACCATAGTCTTTGCTATTGGGAGCATAATAAGAGCAAGATGGCCCTTGCCTCTAAACCTCATGGTAAATACATTAAACTTATGAAAGAGCATTGATTCAGACTGAGACTGGAATCCTCCCAGATTACAACCAAATTCATGATTAACAGCCTGCAGATGTGCACGAACTTGTGAAAATGCAATGTGACTGTGAAGGATGTGAAATGATACTAGTCTGTGTTTACAAGACATTCGTCCAAAGATACTCTATACATTGGTAGACTGTTTAGTATTTTAACTACCTTCTTAGTTCCTTAAACAGGTGTGCATCTGTAGTTCTAAGAACCCAAAAAGAGTATAAATTGGCTTATAGCCATTTCATCTTGTAATGTTATCCTTTCTGATCTTGGATTAAGGCAGTACGTGGACGGGCAGTTCTTAAGGATGTTCTGAGAATGTTAGCTAATCGCTCAAAGATAACTAATTGCCAAAATTTGGGGGAAATATAATCTGTGGATTCTAATATTAGGAACATTCACACGATGATATTAACTCAGACTTAACTTTGAACATTCTCTCAAAAACAGTTGCTTCTTTCCCTCTAATCCATTTAGCAATAACAGCAAGGACTTAGCGTCTGAACTTTCAGCATTTCCACTCTCTTACACATGAACATTGCTGTAATTTATGTCACTGCATAGTTAAGGACTCTGTAAATTTAGATTGCAATAAACATGGAAGATTAAAAAAAAATGCACTAGCTGCTACATTGAAAAGACCTACAGCAAAGACAGAAATCATAGGACAACATAAAGATAAAGTAGGAAGTGGCATTCACAGGCAAAGACATTGTAAAAATACTTATTACAAACAGCTATCCACTGTGTGCTTAAATACTTCTCAGGAAGGAAATTCCGAGTTTCTTCAGAAACTCAGAATTTCATAGTTTTTGCCTTCAATCTTAAATAATCCCTCTATGACAGTTGAAATCCATTTCTTGTTTTTATGTCTTTAATGCTCTCAGTAATCCGTATAGCAGCCTATAATAAATTTTTATCATCCTAACTGAGAAATCATTGAAACTGCTGTGTTTTCTACCTCACATTTGGCGTGGATGGCCTAATTTGATTTTGTCATCCAAAATATACATAAACCATTCTCATCTATATTTTTTCATAGTTCTTGCTCTGAAAAATCTTAAATCAACGTTGATACCATGACCAGGACCGCTGTATCAGTGTGGAACAACAAGAGGAGTTATTTTCAAGCTCAAGACGTTCATCTCATAATGATGCTATATTATTTCATCCCCAACACATTCTTAAATGGCTTTCTACCCACTTTTAAATAAGAAATATGAAAGAAGTGTAAACTATCCTGCATAAAGAAAGAATTCCAGATAACAATGCTTGCCTTATTCCTGATTTTTCACCTAATGTCTCACCTTTTGTATTTAACCTTGTTCGTTCACCATTGCTTGTGTCTGGAGATCAAAGAGGTGCTTCTATATCATGCCTGGTTTTCTCATCTTAGTAATGTTTACACTATTTGTAGGGAATGGCCTGTTCACAATTTCTGGATTCAATTTTTATTTACAAATAGTCCTGCTCTGGGAATAAGATTGATCAGAGAGTTTCCTTGGTGAATAAGCTTGCATGGCTTATTCCTATCCATGCTCCCCGTTTAGAGAGTACATTATCTTAATCAGTGCACATGTGTTTGACACTGTAGAGTGATATAGAGAAATTCTGCTCTTCTGGGTAGGTAGTTATTGACCATGACATTTAAGCAAGGCAGATGTTTCCTTTACAAAGAGTGTTAAGAATTGGGTTTATCATGACAAGTCTAAATGTTTAGCATGAGTATTAATTAATAATTTTTTCTTATGCACATCTAGAAAAACAACATGATTGTATTGGCAAACACCTAATGGGATATCAAAAAAAGTGATTAACTCAACTCCATCTGGGACTCTCTGTACAATCCCAATTTTTCCATAAATATTTTGCTCTAAAGTCATGGCAACTGTTGAATCTCAATGGCCACCTGACTATTATTTGTCTATCTATCCATCTGTTTGTTTATCAAAATGTATTTGGGTAGAGCATAACATATATTTCTTTATAAGTCTGTCTCCATAGCTCAGGAAGTAAGGGGATTTAAATGGTAGCAGCATTGTCTATCGTACATCACCAAAGTTTGGAATCACAAACTATTTGCAAAAAACACTGTATATCCTTTATAAATTGCATTATTTAAGCTGTGTAATAAATATAAAAAGTGAAATATGCATAAAAAGATTAGAAATATATTTTGTTGAGCTGAAAACAAGCAGGGTGCCCAAGTATAAAACCATCTCTTTATTAAAATATATATATACATTTTATTTTACATATAATATTAAAATATATAAAAAATAATCTGGCAGAACACTCATAAAAATACTTAGAGTGATAACTTTTGGGGAAAGAAATGAGATGAGGTACAGTTTGAAGGTGATATTACTATTAATTTTCATAATTCCTTAGTGTTTGAATTGTTTTTTAATATGTATAAAATTTTTTTAACAAGTATAAAATTGTTTTTAGAATTTAAAATATATCTAAGAATGAGGTACATCATTTTGCTGCTCAGGAAATGAGGAAGCAGTAGTTTCTTTACAGGTTTACATTCTTCTATGTGGACATGTTAGGTAGGAGTCTATTGGAAGGACTACCTTTATATGTAACCCATCATTTTGTTCCTTCTTTTGTTACCGTGGCTTCTAAATTGTTTTCCTAGCATTTAAATATTAAGCTACCAGGATTTTATCATTTTTTAGTGAGACATAAGAGATCAGTGTCAATGTCCAGTAGTTTTTGGAATTGCCTTTTTTTTCTTAAGGGAAAGTTGTTAGAAATCTCCCAACAAGGAAATTAAAAATAATCTAAAGCCACTGGAAAACTCATGTGGAAAATAAAATTTTGCTGAATAAGATATAAATGTCCCCTAAATTATATTCAAACAATAATACCCACAACACGAGAGTCAAAATTATTGGAGCATTGACAGTCACAGCCCATAAAATGCTATGACCTTTTTACAGCACCAAGTGTGAACATTATGAGGTGGGGAATAGCTTCGTTTAGAATTAACAATGTGCTGTTAAATAAGCCAATAAGAGAATCTATCTAATATCTCATCTTTGCTACTTTCACTTTTACTTTGTGTAGCATTTTTTTTCCTTTATAAAAATCCTTTCTTCATTTCTAATTCTGTATATAATTCTTTTATATTGATGATAAAGTGGTTGGTAAGGTCCTAGTGATTGAAACAATGACTTTCTAATGGCAAGTTCAGTTACAGACATTCTGAAAAATGGCCCAAAGACTCCATGGTTTCCTTTTCAGAATCATTAGAAAGAACACAGTTGGTTTTAACGGTACTGATAATTTTTCCATAGTTTTGGATCTGGTGCAACTTGCTTCCAAAGTCTCTAAAGAGGATAAATATAGAAGAGAAAGGCAGAATCTTAGAGATTATTTCTGCTGGGTACTTGGGACACCTCTTCAAATCACCAGGAGAATGGTCCTTAATTGTAGTCAAGTGATTTATTACTTGAAAGACATTGCCATATTGATAGAAAGTCATAAAGAACTAAAGATCAAACATATAATAAAAGCATTAAATGATGTGTATAAGTATGTATGCATTTATATTTATAGATATATTTATATTTATTTATATATAAAATTATGTACATCCAGATTCTACTATGGATAAGTGGAAACAAGAAAAAATATATTAGGATAAAATTTATATTTGTGAAAATTCCTCCTTAGCATTTTTTCTGTTTATTGAATAAAGACTATATTTATTTAATAGGTGCAATCATAAAGTCTTGGTGTTCGGACAAAGAATAGGTTTTAGAACCTTCCATAAGGCATTCATTCACTAATCATTCATTCATCAGTCTTGAGCTCTACATTTGTATATCCAATTGCCTACCTGACAACTTCAATTAGAAGTTTAAAAGGCAGCCTAAAATTAAATGCAGCAAAACATAACGTAACAAAACAAAAAGACCTCTTGATTCCATACACAAAGCCCTGACCCCTTCCTACTCATCCCCTCTTAGGAAATGACACTACAATACTCTCAGTTGCTCAAGCCAAAAATCCTAGCAGTAATCCTAGGTTCCTTTCTCTCCGTCATCTCATATATCTAGTATATTACTTCCAAAACATATGAATCCCACTTCTCTTTATCTCCTCTACTGCTACCCTAGTTCTACCTACTGGTATCTCTTGTCTTCATTTCTATGGGAATTTCATAACAGGTCTCCTAACTTCATGTTCTTTTAAAGACTATTCTCCATATAGCAGCCAGAGTGATCTTAAAAAAAGTAAAATCATATTTCGTGCTTCTTGAAACCTTCAATGCCTTCCCATTTCACTTAGAATAATGAAATAAAAACTTCTTGTCTCTGCCTACAACACCCAACATGATCGATTCCTGGTCTGTCCCATCTCCTACCACATCTGCTTTGTTGTCTCCTCTCTAGCTACACTGGCCTTCCTTCTATCACTTAAACACACCAAAGTGATGCCTGGAACATATCTCATAATGATTATTTGTGGAATGAATGAAGTACTTTTTTCGTCCGGGGGACACAGAGATGACTAACACACAGATTCTGATTTCCATAAACTTACAATCTAGTAGAAAAACATGCATCAATAAACAAACAAGAACAATAAATATTCTGGATGGTATGAGAAAACTACGTATAGAGGTTATAAGGCTACAAAGAGGAGTCATCAATTTTACTTGAGAGAAGTCTGTCGAATTAGATTTCAAAAGATAACTTGGGAGACATTGGTCAGAGGGGCCCAGATTGAGGAGGGTATTGGAGGCAGGTGACGTACTTCCTGAGGTTCACAGAGGACTGAAACCACATCAGGAGTGAGGGGATGACACACAAATCACTCAGCCTGATTTGATCAGCATTAGACCTAAATAAGGGCCTATGGTTCCACTTTATTATGAACAATATAGAAAAGTAGAAAAAAATACTCTGTGGGCCAAGTGATATCATCAGATTAGAAATGTATTTCTTATGCCCAGTCCAGACTCACTGGGTCCATTAGAACAAATAGTTCTTTTGTTTACTAAACAGATATTTATATCATCTACACTCTATACTTGGCTCTGTTCTAACTGTGGGAGATAGAGGATTGAGCACAACAGGCTAAGTCCCTGCTCTCATAGTCCTCACAGTATAGTGTGGGAGGCAGATCAAAAACAAGCAAATAAATACTTATTTACTATTTCAGGTGGTGTTAAGTGCTATGAGGAAAAACAAGGCAGAGTAAAAGAATAGAGAGTGAGGGGGAGGGGAATTGCTATCTTACTCAGAGAGATCATGGAAGGGCTCTCTGAGGAGGTGAAAATCTGAGTAGAAACCTGAATAGACTGAGGGAGGTAGATGTAGCTTTCTGGAGAAAGAGCATTCTTGTCTGCCAAAATGGCAGTCACAGAAGACTTGAAGCACACGTGTGGTTGCTGGAGGAAGAGCAAGGAAGCAATTGGGAGAGGTCAAGTAGAAGTCAGAGAGAGAGCCAGTGGCAGATCATACAAGGCATTGTAGGACTTTTGCTTTTATTGAGAGTAACATGGGAACTACTGGAAGTTTTTGAACAGAGGGAAGACACCATACGACTTATGTTATAAAATAATCATTCCATAGAGTATGTAGAGAGGAGGCCAAGAAGGGAGCTTGGGAGACGAATTGGTTGGCTATAGAAGGGGTCCAGGCAACAGATGATGGTGGCTTGAAGTAGGGAGTTTCCAATGGAGATAAGTGGATGGAAATGGGTTGTATTTTAAAGGTGACTAACTCAGGACTGCTTGATTGTATGTTGAGAATGAGAAAAAGAGACGAATCAAGGATAGTTTCTGGTTTGTGTCTGTTTCCATTTTGTTAGAACAACTGGCTGGATGATTGTGCCCTTTTATTATATGGAGAGGCAGATTGGGAGTTAAAGGTCAAAATTTCTAGTTTTGCCATATTAGTTTGTAATACCTATTAGATAAGCAAATACATATACTCAGACTAGAAGCAAGGAGACCTTTTGATGGGGTTAAAATGGTCCAGGTTTGCAAGTGCAGAACTTTGATTTTAAGACATCAATCTGAGTTGCTAAGACTAAACATTTCAGTAGATATTAACCTAATTCATAAAAATGGATTGAAAACCACAGCTTAAGACTAGTGGTGGGAATCTCCCAGGACATTGCTTTTTAGTTAGCAACAGTAATTGAATTAGCAATTAGCAGGTTAAACATTGAACCTGGAATGTGAGAAAATGGAATTTCATGGTTTTATGAGCTTTTTCACTAAGAAAAACATGAATCACCAGTACCGCTTCAGAACCAAATATTCTAAACTTTCCTAGTGCCAAACATTAAATTTATAACATATACTATCTCCTTGTGTGGTGCCAAAACAGACTGACCTCAGGTCAAAAGAGATACAATTCATAGCTTTTTCTGTAAAAATCACATTTCAGTCCAGTCATTAAGCCTATACCCTGCCCTTGATTAAACTTTGGAAAACACTTCATTTTCAACAATTACAATAATGAAAAGAGTAAAGTAACTTCATAGATATCTAAGGACATTTATTCTGTTTAAATTTTACTAATCGTTAATTTCCAAAAGAGTGTTCTAGCTAGACTTTCCAATGTAGAATTTAGTATGCTTTTCTTGATATATTTATTTTTATACTTATTCATTTAGAATACTGAAACTAGAAAAGTAGAAAAAATTCAAAGTTGAATCATCTTTAATTGCTTAGATATTAAAGAAATTTTAAACTCACAGCAATGAGAAAAGAAACATCATAGGAACATAGCTAGACTGTGATTTTTGGTGGATTTAAGTGGAATTTTAATTAAAAATAACGTTCTCATGCAATTATTTTGCTAGCTAAATATCTCTTCATTCTGTCTAAATTATTGTCTTATGAATTAAAAAGAAAGAAATTGAAGATTATTTCTAAAAATAAAACCATAATGGACATGACCTTGGAATTTTATCCCTTTCTGTTTAGTGAATACAATTAATGTTCTGAGGGTAATTTATCTGAAACTACTGTACTCATTATGTTAAATTGTCTCTAATTATTATTTTCAGGCAATTTGGCACAAATAGACCAAGTTCAAAATTACAATCCTCATGGAATCTATGGTGTTTGATAAACAGAAAGTTATAACTTTATGTATATAATCATGATGTCAAATCAGCAGCCGATTGAGTGGAACTCAATGGAGCTAGTGCTTTCTAGTAGCTGGAATACTGAAAAGGGATTCAGTAGATGTGCCGTTTATTCCCACCTGGCCCTCCTTTGTGAGACACAGAAACACTCTCCTAAATGGGAATCGGCTGTGCTGCTTGACTCATAGAACTACGAAGATTAGATTCAGTTTTGAACTCATTAGCTGAAAGGAGGCATTTTTTGTTGTAGTAGAATACAATTGTATTCAGAACTGGGAAAAAAAAAAAACAGCCAATGATATAGATATGTTTTGGTAATGATCGGTCCCATTAGTAACTTTAGCCACTACTGAACTTTCAGAGAAGGAAATAAATATTCTCATTGACTATAAAAGCTCTGGTTTGTACCTTTGGTTCACACTTGATTTCATCCTTTTTCTGAGAAGTTGTGAGCTGTTCACATTGACAGTGGGAACAAGGAGTCTGAGAAAATAGACCTCCTAGAAGAGGCCTTGCCTCCTTCATGCTGAAGAGGATCCCAGCCCTCGGAAAAATCTTTTTATAATGGGAGCTAGCCCAACAAATGCTTTCTGCCCTAGGGGCCTGTCTTACAAATAGTGATTCAAAAGAAGTACAAGAAACTGACTGACAGGAGGGGAAAGAAATGTGGTTAGGTTCAAGGGAGGTTATGTTTAGTTAAAAAAAAAAACGCTGGTTTAAGAATTTCCTAAAATGCGCTAGAATCCCAAAATGCTGTAATCAAAAGCAATTGAAAAAATTTACTTTGACATTTGTTTAACATTTTTTAGTCTTGTGGAAATCACATCTCAACCTCTCATGATTTTTTTATTTGAACACACTTTAAAAAAGTCTTTCGGGAATGAATACATTAAAGACATATTGCTATAAAGTCAGAAGGTATAGGAATATTTTGATCAAATCAGTATGAAATCTATTGTTGTAAATCACTCTGAGACCAGAAAACATGCATCGTTCATGATTTCTTACAAAGAATCTAAGTAGATATACACCACCACGCGTATATCTGTGGCTGACTTCTAGCAGCGACATAGATAGGTGGACAAATAGAACTCCATTCCAAAATATTCAGTCTTATCCCTCAGTACAGCTGGAAACGTTGGCATTTTTCAGAAGTCCCCATCTTGTGTAAAATGCTGACCTGATTCTGCAGTCGCTTCACAAGCCAGACATGGTCTACTAATTACATCTAAATTATGTTAGTCTCTGCTCATATCCTGGCTGAAGAGTCTAAAGATTTAACTTTTGTCTTTGCAGAGCTTCATTCTAGGGCTGCCAGATTTTGAAGAATTCTCAGGACTTGGTTGGTAATTTAACACTTCTTGTGAAATCATTTCACTGAAGCGATTGTTTTATCTCCCACACGATCCTAAGCTTGGCCCTGGTCTCAGGAGCATTTGTGACTGCCACGTCGCCCTGGCCCACCTGTTTTAGGTTTCTCCTCCTCCCTTTATCTGCCTTTTCCACACAACAAGACAATCCAAAGTGTGTGTCACTTAGGTGTCACAGGGTCTGTGAGACGTGAAAAGCTCTGCCAGTTAACATAAAACAAAATCCCGGAGGTTTCATGGAATCACATTTCCCTACTGCAAAGAAAGTTGAGAAGAAAGGCAAGGTAGCTTTAGAGTGGGGGTCTGAATGAGGACACTTTGTCCATGAATGGAAACTCTACATTCTTTGTTATTTTAACAGGCTGTGTCTGTTCTCCTTGAAAGAAATTGTATGGGAGAAGATTGGATTAAGTAGTTTTTATTTTATTTCAAAGTACTTGTACACTTTTCCAAAGATCAACTTACTTTGCCAACTAATCAACTCTTGTTTTACAATAATACTAGTGTATATTATATCATCTAGCTTACTACAAAATACAGAAGTAGAGTTGGGAAACAAAACATTTGTTTCTTTGGTGAATGAGGCATATATCATTACCTATTCACTCTGCCAGCTATAACTTGAAACTTTTAAGCTATTCAAAGAAATAACTAACTAGTTAATCTGCTTTAGGAGGAAAAGAAAAATAGTTTTGCACCTACTCAGCCTCTTTTTGCTTTTTAAATCTTAGCCATTTGCAGTCCAAAGGAAGTCTAACTTTATATGTTTTTTGGCATTTGTATCTTTTGAAAAGTTAAAAAATGTGTTTTGCATGTTTTTCAATTCCACTTTTCACACTTTTTAGAGGATTTCAGTTTCACAGCGGATGAATGAGTTCATTGAACCAAATATTCATTTGGCTGTTTATTTCTCACCACACAGAAACCAGGGTATGCAGATTTTCAAATCGTAAATAAATTACAATAAAGTGTACTTCTCATACCTCAAACTATCCAAACATATGATTATTTATCCATTTTTAAGAACACGTTGGTATCACTCTCTTTAGTCTCTTATATACTTCTAAAGCTTTAGTTTTAGAAAGGTCTCTATTATTATGAACTTAATATTTGCTTAGACATTGCCATATGAAGGTAAAGCTATTTTTTTTTTTTTTTGGTGAGGAAGATCAGCCCTGAGCTAACATCTGCCAATCCTTCTCTTTTTTTGCTGAGGAAGACTGGCCCTGGGCTAACATCCATGCCCATCTTCCTCTACTTTATATGGGACACCGCCACAGCATGGCCTGACAAGCGGTGCGTCGGTGCGTACCCGGGATCCGAACCGGCCAACCTCGGGCCGCCACAGTGGAAGGCGTGCACTTAACCGCTTGCGCGACCGGGCCGGCCCCAGAAGGTAAACTTATTTTTATAATTTTTGTTTAATTAACTTTAATTTTTTTTATATGCTCACAATTTGGCCAATTCTTCGATTATTTACTTTGTTTTTACCGCTCTGTATAATAGTCAGCTTTGTTGCAGGAAAAGAATTAGATGATCTGCACATCTTTTACTAAGTGTGGCTTTAAAAAAAAAAATCTATGTATTTCCAGTTAAGGTCATTTTTACTGAATTTTGTTTACTTGCTACTAACACTACTTCTTGATGGACTCGTGTTGTACAGTGGTCACTACAGCTTTGTCTACAAAACGATCAGACAAAAAATTGTGGGTGGTCTCAGAAGATATATGAATTTAACCACTTGATTTCTATTTCCACTAAATGCTTCAGGTTAAGTGATTATTTCAGTCAGAAGTGATGCTTTCAGACATGTTACTACAGGTGAAAGACTGAACTAAACATCTTGTTCAGTCATCTTTGCATGTTGCTGGCTGCATCATCAAGAGACATAGCACCCTGTCTGAGTCAAAAATGGTAATAGCTTGTGAACTTTTTCTGAATGAAAATAGATACTGGTACAAAAATGCCCTATCATCTCAAATTGTCCCTTTATTAGGTCTGCAGAAAATTTGGGATATTGTTGGGTTTTGAAGAATGCTGCCACTCGCAGCTCCAAATAGCTTGATCTCACCCTCAGAAGAATGTGTTTCCTTGCTTAGTTCCATAAAAAATTGTAATTTTCTCTTTATACACTGAAATGACTAAGTGTGTCTTTTTTTTGTTTACACTTGAAGAATTCAAGAAAAAACTGGAGAAATGGCATCACACAGGAATACAGGTGTGAGTTGTCCCAAGTTCTGTAACAAGTCTTATATCACTGCATGTAATTGTGTTGTTGTTGTCATTGGGTCTTCATGGGCACACGAGGGCATGCATACCTCACTGCAGAAATCTTTATTGGGGAGACTCTATCCCAGGAATCAGTGAACAGTTTCCCATTACAGTGAGGAAATTTTTAAAATTTTATTTAATTTGGTGGCTCCCAAACTTAGATATATAAAAGAACCCTTAGGAATGAAGAAACAGGAGGTAGAGAAACAAGATGAGAGTCAAATACAAGGAAGTGAAGAAAAGAGAAAAGAAGAAAAAAGAAATAGTTATGGAAGTCAGTGCAGGAAAAATAACCAAAGCTTCTTTGACATTTGGCCTACCAGTAAGTAGTTTGTGAATTAGAAACAAACAAACAACAGAAAAATAAATCCTCTGTATTTCTTCGAAATCTAGTGAGGATTATTGACAAAGATGAGTGGACAGGGCCGGCTCCGTGGCTTGGCGGTTAAGAGCACGCGCTCTGATGCTGGCGGCCCGGGTTCGGATCCCGGGCACGCCCCAAGGCACCACTTCTCCGTCCAACCCGAGACTGAGTCCCACGTACAGCAACTAGAAGGATGTGAACCTATGACATACAACTATCTACTGGGGCTTTGGGGGGAAAAAATGAATAAATAAAATCTTTAAAAAAAAAAAAAAAAGATGAGTGGACAAATGATAACGTTTCTCAGCAACTAGCATAGTGTTTGTAATAGAGCAGATGCTTCTGAAGTGGTGGCAGAATTAATGAAGAAGAATATAATGGAATGCCCCTAAGGGATTTGATGTCATCCTGAGATGATGACATGAGAGGGAAGTTGGAAGAAGGCCCTGTGTTGAGGTCCTGTGGTTCTCCTGGTAGCGGAAGAAGCAAAGAGGGCGGTAAAGGATAGAGTTGACTGTCACTGCATTTCTCCTTTCCTGAAAGTGTGACTTCATGAACCAAATGAATTCAAACTGCAAAGAAATGGTTGAATTTGGTGAAAATTATAATCCCTTCAAACCTAACGTTCTAGATGTAGGGCTCAGGGTATAACTTTACTTTGAAGTAAAATTAGGTCAGATTTAGGGGCAGGTACCTCTGAATGCCTTCTCAAGTTATTAATGTTTTCTTTGAATTGTTTAAATTCCAGAATGATAGTGGTTACAAATAAATCCAAGGATTTAATTTTTAAAAATTTTGTTTAAATTGTATTTCGTTAATTCTAAATGGCCGTCCAACACCCAAATACAATTTAAAAAGAAACACAAGCATATGACCTGATATTATTATAGAATATAACACAAAAGCCCCAAATTAGGGCCATTACAATTTAAAAGTAAGGAAAGTTTAACAAATGTCAAAGCCTTTCTTTCTTTTTTTTCATTTGAAATAGACTGTTTTAGAGCAATTTTAGGTTCACAGCAATATTAAGCAGAAAGCACAGAGATTTCCCATATAGCCCCTGTCACCCCCACCACACACAGCCTCCCCCACTGTCACTATGCTACACCAGAGTGGTACATTAGTTAAAATCCAAGAACCTACATGGATACGTCATCAACACCCCAAGTCTATAGTTTACATTATGGTTCACTATTGGTGTTGTGCAGTCTATGGGTTTTGACAAATGTATAATGACGTACGTCTAGTATCACATGGAATAGTTTCACAGCTCTATACATCCTCTGTGTTCTACCTGTGTTCTGTGTTCTTCCTGTGTTCTGTGTTATCTCCCCCTCCCCCAAACCCTTGGAAACCACTGAGATCGTTTTATTGTCTCCACAGTTTTGCCTTTTCCAGAATGTCATACAGTTGGAATCATTAAGTATGTAGCCTTTTCAGATGATTTTCTTCACTTTGTCATATGCATTTAAGGTTCCTCCGTGTCTTTTCATGACTTGGCAGCTTATTTCTTTTTACAGTGGAATAATATTCTCTTGTCTGGATGGACCACAGTTTATTTATCCATTTACCTACTGAAGAACATCTTGGTTCCTTCCAAATTTTGGCAATTATAAATAAAGCTGCTATAAACATCCTTGTGTAGAAGCCTTTCTTTTTAAAAATTCTAGTGGTCACAAATAAATTTAGTGGAATTTAAGATCTTTAGTGAAAGAAATCCTATGCAAAGACTTCATAGTAAACAAAACATTTTTAATTCCTTTTTATAAATCTTGATGTCATCTTCATTTTAGTATAAAACATATATTAGCATCAGATATTTTTCTAATACTAGGAAGCAACATGGAAAGATTGTGGGTTTGCATCTTGATTCCAGCACCTCAGCTCCTACAGGGTCTTTCATCTTGGAGGAGTAACAAACTACCCTGAGGCTCATTTCCTCGTCTGTAAAGCGGGGAGTTGATAATAACTGCAAAGACGTATGTAGGAAGTACTCTGTGGCAAACAAAGAGCTCTTAAAGCTGAACACATACACACGCTCATTTATTTCTTACTTCAGACCTATGATACAAAGAATTATTATCATCATTTTATAGGCAAGAAAGCTGAAGTATAGAGAGGTTGAATAAGTTGTCTAAGTCCACAGTTTGGCTCGTGTATTTGTGCTCTAAGTCACAATTTACACTGCCTCAAGCATTCCTATGTACTAGGCACAATGTGAAAATTAAATGAAATAGACCTTGTAATGTGGTTCTAAAAGTTTCAGGCATGTAATCAGCTCTCACTGAAGGTTAAACATGATTGCCATTATATGTGTGGCACATAAATTTTAATATTGATTATATCTTTTACTTTTCCACAAAACTTTGTAGGTAATTATTTTACCAATGGGGAAATTAAAACTAAGGAAAATTAAGAGAATTATTGTTCACATAGCACAGACATGGCCAATTTGGGCATTAAATCTCTTCTGACTTCAAATCTTTTGACTATAGATCCTGATCTTCATAGTTGCTGATTATAGCTGTGGACATGTTAATAAAGGACTATCTCTTGCTCCTTTTCTTTTTTAACTTTAGTGAAAATAAGCTGGAATTGTAATTTATGGGCCCACTCAATTGATTCAGGATAATCTCCCTATTTCAAGATCTTTACTTTAATCACACCTACAAAGTCTCATTCAAAGTTCTTATTCAAAAGTAGCATTCACAGATTCTGAGGATTATGACGTGGACCCATTTGATGGGCAATATTCAGCCTACTAAAAGGGCTTGTGATGTTTCATCTCTTATTTATGTTAGCCAAAGGCTGTGTAATGATAACTTACACGGGCTTGAACCCATATGTCCAAAATTCCTAAGAACTTCCCATGTGCTCGCATTTCTAAATCTCACAGTGATACTACAAAGTTTTGTAAATGAGAAAACTGAGACACAGAGAGGTGAATTAACTTGCCTATGATCACACTGCTATGATTCTAGAGAAGAGCTAGGATTCTGTCAATCAAATTCCAGAGGTCCTGGGTTAAGAAGGTTGCTCTAGTGCCTCTTGACATGAGTGCTGTTTTTTTCAAGCTGTTCAGGTTCCTTAGAGAACAGCAGATTAACAATCAGTGTATAATTAAGTGGGATTCTTTCATCAGTGGACTGGTGGCAAACAGTAGCTCTAGGCTGAGACATCTGGGTGAAGGGCTACCCTGTTCACAGGTACAGGTAAAGCTTGTCTTCAGCCAACACTGGCTCTTCACCATGACACCTTCATCAGCAGAGGTAGCTTGTCATCACTGATGTAAGGTATTTTCCCAGAGGCCCATTCTCAGACCTTCCGCCAAGTGTAAACAATAAAACCCAACTTTTGTACCCTCTTCCTGAGGACTGTCTGTTTCGGATATACCTGAATTTTCCTCCATACTCCAGCATTCGATCACTGTTTTGTTAGTTGCTAGAATAGTTCCAGAAGGTTTTGGGAAGAAGAGTTGGCCAAGAGTGAGCACTCCAGCTGCCCTAGGACTTTTTCAGAACTAGATAATTTGTTTAAATAAGTACACTTGCCTTTGTATATGATGCTATTTCTGATTTCCTCCTAGATCCAAATCTATATACATCAACCTTCCAACACTGGAACACAATATATGCAACGTACAAATTTGATTACTCCAGAGCAAGTCCTCTGCTCCAGCTGGACCAAACTAGTTGCCATTTCTTACTTCTCTGAGGTTTCTGGACTCATGCCTCTCACTCCCACCTGTAAATCCAGCCTTCCTCAAAAGGCAGTAATTCGACTCTTCTGTTGGCTCTGGATTTTTCTTATTGTATCCCTTCCCTGAGAAATGAACTTGGAAGACCCTAGCTGTGTGAGCTCTGGGAAAGGTCATGAGGTACACATAATTACCGGTGGAAATCCTGTTGGTTAATATATCAAAATATTAACCTGCCACAGTGTTTGAACTGCTTTTTTTTGTTTTTTGTGAGGAAGATAGGCCCTGAATTAACATCTGCCAATCCTCCTCTTTTTGCTGAGGAAGACTGGCCCTGGGCTAACATCTATGCCCATCTTCCTCCACTTTTTTTATATGGGACGCTGCCACAGCATGGTTTGACAAGCGGTGCATTGGTGCACGTCCGGGGTTCCGAACCCGCAAACCCCGGGCCACCACAGCAGAGCGCGCACACTTAACCACTTGCGCCACCGGGGCCCCCCTGAACTGCTTTTTAAAGGAAAGATATGTGAAGGGCTTGCAAAGAAAGAAGAGGTCTCTAATTTGCAAGGTTCTGATCCAAGGTAAAGATGCCAAAATCTTTTCATGATATATGCTTATCTGGCAACCAAACAATTGCCTAGGTGGCTTCAGTTTGGCAGTTCTTATGGGCCATACAGATTCCGTTTATTCAAATTTTGCCTTGAAATTAATTGATAAATACATGTTCCCTGTCTGTATTGTCAGGATGTACATTTCTTGAAGGTAAAGAGACACTGCTTTTGTTTCCTTTAAGCACATAATCCAGTGACAGATATATGCAGTGACTTTTTTTGTTGTTGCACATTTTCTCCAATAGTGTCTACTATTAGTGGAGTAACTGTACAAGTTGAGACAGCTCGGCAGCTACTAATGACAAACATTTCCTATACTTACTTATCGATAGATTTGTCCTGCCAATATAAGTAAGACTTACACAGTTTTATTACCAAATTTAAAAAAAGGAGATAGATTATAAATCAAAAAATATCATTGAAGAAATGTTGGACTCATAGCCCCTAGATCACTGATGGTGAATTTAATGGGACCAATGAGAACTAATTTAACTTGTATTTTCTAATTAGTTGTATAAATCACTCAATTTCTAGCAGAAAATGGAGCCTAGAAAGATCATTTTAAGACCAAAAATAGACATTCAAAGTATCTCCCAACCAAATTTTATATCTAGTGGAACAGAAAAGCCAATAAAATATCTAAAAGCCTAGTCTGTGATTTTTATACTGGTGATGATGTTGAGAAATTAGAGTAGGCATTGAAACATAGAATTAATGTAAAATGTAACAATACACTTTGGCAGTGGTATGGCAAGGAGGAAGGGTTGTTGGCATAATCTTCCCTGCTGTGGAGGAACATTTTGTCACTGAGATTATTTAGAATTACCAGCACATGGTAACAATAAAACACTTGTGTTTAGATGGTTTACTATTGTTTTAAAATTCTCAATGGATAATGCAATCATTTAATGGGTAGATCCCAGGTAGACTAATTCCATCTCTCCCCTACACAACTGTATTTGGATTGTATAATGTCTGGAGCATGTGTTTTCTTGAATTTTGCTCAGTAAATACGTATGGAATAACCAAGTCAACCATTTTGACTGAACTCACAGAGTGAAACACAGAACTGACTTATACACTAGACAAGATAGTAAAGTAGGAATTGCCTGTTTTGGGCACTTCTTATATCATTAGTTTTTTTGTGTGTTTCTTTTTTTTTTTCTGAGGAAGATTCACTCTGGGCTAAAATTTGTTGCCAATCTTCCTCTTTTTGTTTATGTGAGCCGCCGTCACAGCATGACCACTGACAGACGAGTGGTGTAGTTCTGCACCTGGGAACCGAACCTGGGCTGCCGAAGCAGATCGCTCTGAACTTAACCACTAAGCCACTGGGGCTGGCCTGTTACTTCATTAATTCTTTATAAGAACAATTTTTGAACCCCTGCTATGGACTAAAGTGCTACAGTAGACCTGAGGATGTAAAGATACATAAGAATCAGATCCAGTCCTACTCATTGGGAAGTTACAATCCGAAAGGAATATCAGACACTAATGAACAACAAATTATAAAACATGGTGATGCATGCTGTGAGACTGGTGAGTATAAAGTCTGTGGTGGTCAAGAAAAAGGAGCAATTGATTTCCCTTGAGGTAGAAATGCTGAAGTCATGTAACTGAACTGGATTTTGAAAGGCAAAAATGGCTTTGCCTGCTGGAGTAGTGGGAGAAGGGTCTTCTGTTTCTGTGTTGACCATTTCAGTTGAAAAATAACTGGATAACTTTTATGCCAAGGCTTTACCTCTCTCAGGAATAGTATTTGCCTTCAAAAGAGGACATTTGAAGGTGGGATTGTGTAAGTCATGGAATCACCAATAGTAGCCACTCAGGCAATACAGTAGGCCACATTTTTATTTTGGGAGTCTTCTGGCTTCCCTCACATCATACTTTTGGTGATTACCTGCCTAACATATACAAAAGACTGGCCCAGGTTTGTGTTCTCCAATTGAGACATTCTAATAAAAAGGAGACATAGGGTCATTTCCCCTAAATAAATAATGCATTTCAATAGTTGGAAAAAAAACTCGTGAATTCAGAGTTGTTTTAAAATGCGTGGGTTTAGTTTTTGAAAAAGAAATCACCTCTGTTTCTCAACATGGTTGTAAAATACAAGTACTAGAAAATGTCAATGCACATTGTAAAAAATTAAGTAGTGCTGGAAATTATCTACATAATCATGGTTTGTAGGATTTCCATTGCAGGAAAATACCTATTATGGTTACTACACTGTGGGTCACCAGCATTGCATCATCTTTCCAGCAGCCTAAGTCTACCTCAGGATCCCGGAGCGCAGTGCAGCCAGCACGCTCACCAGCACTGCTCTGTCCCAGGTCTCTCCAACAAGCAGTGGTGGCTGGAGTAGCTCAGTATCTAAAGATATTGACTGTTGTTATCCTTATTGACAGAAAGCGTGCTCTCTCAACTCATTTCTTATTTCTCTTTCTAACTAGTGGATTCCAAGTCAGCAAACACAAAGAATTGATAGAAATTGCAGGAGCAAGTGCTCATTCTCACCTTTCTTGTATGTTTTTCTCCCCCTTTCCATCTCCTCTCTGACTGTTCCTGGCCCATCTGGTTGCTAGTTGAGGCCAAAGCTCACACACCTAGTTCCAGTAAGGCTTTGGCAAGCGAAGTTGCTGTTTAGACACACCTCTGAACTGCCGGCATTGGCAGATTATACACTAGGGTTATGCCTATGGAGACACTAATTTTTATTCTGTGCTTGTTTTCTCATCCTTAAATTCAAACTCATTAAAGATTTGTGGCTCTTGCTGTAAAAGAACTGCTCTGTTGATGTACAAGGGTGTAACTGGCTTTTAAACTTGTAATTCTATCTGGGATGTTTTGAAATACCATTCAATGAATGCTTTTTGTCATGGAAAATACAAATATTTGCCAATCTAGCTTAAGCAGGAAAGAAAAACCTTTATTCACAAATTGTTCTGCTTCCCGTTTTGCTTGTTAGGCTTCAGGTGTATACTTCTAGGCACAGCTCGTTTCTAAGCTTTTCAGGAGGCCCTATCTCAGAAAATAGACATTTTCACCAAATTGCCATTAAACAGAGGGTAAAATTTTATTCACCTCAGCACCTCTTCCCTCTTTGGGATTAGTTTCTTTTTTGTTCAGGTGCAAATGTCTCTGCACAGCTGTCTGGAGCACCATTCCAAGTTTTGCGCAGAAAATAAAAATATTTTCCAATTCAGTTATAGCAACCAAAGAAAAAAAAAAACAACAGTCTTGCCTTTTCTACTTTCTGAGCATGTAAGTAGGAGTTCCACACTGTCCCCTCCTGGGAGTCTGGCCCCGAACAGCACACTGCAGGCTGACTGCCAACCCATTTTGTGTAGAAGTAGCATTGGCAGGGGTTTATGTTGGCAAAGGATCTGTTTCTTTCTCAACCTAAGGCTATTACAAGCTTCCTGTTGTATCTGCTTTATCCGATTTGTTGCCTATCGTTCTGCTCTGACCAAGGCCACCTTTTAATCTACTTAGTGCATGAAGGGAATATAACAAATCCTGCAATTACTTTATCTTATCACAGGCTGTTCTTCCACTCTTCTTCTGTTTTATAGTTTCTCTCCTAGGTGTTGGAGTTAGAAAAATCAGTCTGTCTTATTCCTCATCAACATTTAGGCACCCTTGTAAATGGCCATTCTTGAACGCCCTCTCCTGAATCTGTGTGGACTACTTACAAACATTCAAAGTGAACACAGATCCCGGAGTTGGATCATTCTGGTCGGGATATGTTGGCAATATATCAAGAGCTTGGATGTTCTTATTTTGGTACTATTTTAATGAACAAGTTTTCTTTGAAAATCAAAACAATTACACTAGTCTCATAGCTCATTGAGACCTTCCTTAGTTAATCAATGGTGTAATGGATAAGTATTTAGCCCCTGTAATCAATTATAACTTTGCTTAATCCCTGGCCTTGTAAATTTCCAAGCAACTCTGGGCAAATACCTTCTCCTGGTTTCAACCGTGTCATCTCCAGAGATAGAAATAAAAAGAAAATTTACAGCATTGGGTTATTGTAAAGATTGAATTATATGATATAATTCATATACAATAATTCTCATATTGCCTGGCACTTGTGCTCAACGAATATGGTGATGAAGAAGATGATGATGATTGATGATGTGACTCCGGTTAGTGATAAGCAGCTTTCTTTAAGCTTAATCATGCTTTTGGCTACTATGCAACAGAGTCATAATGAAATAATAGAATATAGCCCTCAATGCAATCTTTTCCCACTTCCTTATTTATAGATGCAGAAACTAAGACTTAAATAAATTAAGCAAGAGCACCAGATTTCATAATTAACAGCAGATCACGAATAAAACCTGATTCCTTATCTGGGGTCTCCAAAGTTCTTGTTTTTTCCTCTACATTGTGCCATTTCCCTGTCTGACAATTTCCTTTGTCCTTTGCTCCAACAATAAAAAGACATAAATTTTACAAATGGAAAGCAGATACTAAGACAGATTTAGAGAAAGAGAAGGAGAGTGAAAGAGAGAGAATTTTAAATTCCTTAATCTGCAGCAAGCGCATTAAGATCCACCCTTGTTAGGTCTTCAAGAAAGGTCAACTTGAATAAGGACTAAGAATATCTTGGGTTTCGTTACTCGTTAGACCTGTACTAGGAAATTAGACTGGACCATATGTAACCTGCAAAGACTTCTTGTTCTTATTCTAGAAGCATTCTTGAGTGGACTTCTTCAACTTTATCTCAAGACTCATCCTGCTTTCTGTTTTTCTTGTATGGTGCACTAGCAGAAAGCCATGTTCACCCAAATCTCTTTCTCCTTTAACAGCTCAGATAGAGATTAGAAGGTCAGGTAATCTCTTTTCCAGCTTCCATGGGAGCAAGGCGTAACCACATATGACCAATGAGATGCCTAGTGGGGAGCTTTTTAGGTTTTTGCTTCATAATAAGGAAATAACATGCGAAGAGAGCGTATTCTCCATCTTTAAAAAGTTTTGAATATGAATATTATATCTGGAGCTAAAGCAGCCTTTTTCCCCCATGAGACAATAATCATGAGGGCAATAAACCAATAGCTAGGAATAGTGGAGTGGAAAGATAGAAAGAAACTGAATCCTTGAAATTATCATGGAACTGCTGACCTATCTTGAGACCACACATTCCCAGGCTTGTTGTTAACAATAAATGTTATGTTTTAACTCATTATTAGTTGAGTTCTCTATTGCCTATAGTAGACATCATTTCTAAATGACACTTTTAGACGGAGAACGTTAGGCATGTGGGTAGCATCTCTACCTAAGTGGAGGAAGGTTCCCCATTCTTCTTACCCTACCAGCTTCAGGGAAGGGGAAAAAATGTGGAAATCTACAAAGCAATCCATGGAGATGATTTAAAGATGATTCAGAAAGCAGAGATTTATTGTCTTAATATAGGTCTAATTATAGGATGGTTAATCCTACCATTAGAAGCTTTGCCCCCTGGCATAGCAGATCAATTATTTGCCTTTGAGAGAATCTTGAACAATATTGCAAAGCATCTAAAAATCTGTGTGTTTAGAGTTCCAGTGAGCTTTACAGATAAAGGAGAATCCCTAATTGTTTATCTTGAAGATGTTTCTTACTTTCCTGATACTTTATATCAGAAGTCATTTCATTTGCTCACCTGCATATTTCACATCACCAATTGACTTTTTTTTTCCCCCAAGGTCCCAGTAGATAGTTGTATGTCATAGCTGCACATCCTTCTAGTTGCTGTATGTGGGACGCGGCCTCAGCATGGTCGGAGAAGCGGTGCGTCGTGCGCGCCTGGGATCCGACCCGGGCCGCTAGCAGCGGAGCGCGCGCACTTAACCGCTAAGCCACTAAGCCACAGGGCCGGCCCCCAACTGACTCTTAATGAACATCCCGATAGAACATATTAAATGTCCCGAGGGCCACTCAGAGACGATTAATTTGTCCATGCACATGTCTATTTTGAAAGTGCACACTAAAATTTCTTTGAAATTTGTTTGGTATAAACTTTTTGGAAAGTGATTTAAAATGCGCATATCCTTTGATCCTGCAATTATACTTCAAGGGACCCTAGATTTACTCAGTGTGTTAAATTAAAGATGGCTGTAGTTATTTACTACTTCTCTTGAGAGGTAGAGTCTAATTTCCCTCCACTTAACTTTGGGCTGGCTGTAGTGGATTACTCAACGAGTGTAAAGTGGCAAAAGTGATGTTATGGAACTTTTAAGGTTAGGTCATAAAACACCTTGCAGCTTCCATGTGGGCCTCTTGGAACATTCTTGGGCTCTGAGTTGCTATGTGAAATGTCCAGCTACACTGCAACTTTCACGCTGAAGAGCCCGCATGTAGGCACTCCTGTCAATAGTCCCAGCTGAGCCCAGCTTTCCAATCAGCATTGTCAGGGTGCCAGTCATCAGAGGGAAGTTGCTTTGCTCTTCAAATCAGCACATCTAGCACCTAAATACCACTGAATCACTTCCATTCATGTCATGTGAAACAGAAGAATCACCTACGAATTCCTGACACACAAAACCTGGAGGTAAAATAAATTACTATTTTAAGCTGCTAAATTTTAGGTAGTTTGTTACATAGCAATAGATTACTGTAATACTCACATAAGCGCAAAAAGACATATAAGCAAGAATTCCCATTGAAGTATTACCTGTAATAATTAAAACCTGGGAACAATTTAAATTCCATTAATAAGGGACCAGTTAAGAAATTTGTAGCAAACCCATACAAGAAATTACCACACATCTGGCTATTGAAATGATTGAGATACATATATTTATTTATACAAAATGATGCCCATAATATATGAAGTCAATAACATTCCAAGTTGAAAAACATCATTATATATAGTATGAATTTACACACACACATATGTTCAGATAAATAGGTGTGTGCGTGTGTATCACAAACTCCTATGTATAAGTCTATACACAAGGCTGTTAATGGTTTCAGCATCATGGGAATGAATTTTTCTCCCTTTTGTCGGTTTTTTTAATGTTATTGTTTACAGATAATTTCGTTCTTGTTACTTTTGTTTACATTGCTTAGGCAGTATGTATGTATTAAGAAGTTTTGGAAATCAGCAAAAGGGAGCAAAAAGTAGATACCACAATTTTATCCCAAGATACACTTTGTATTCTCCAGTTTTTCTATGCATGTTTCATTTTAGGTAAGGTTCAAGTGTTACATTGCTTTACATCTTTTATATATTTGCGTTTTCCAGATTTAGCATCATATCATCTGCAAATAATTATTTTGCTTTCTTCTTTCCAAGTTTCACCAGCTAGACTTAGGATAATGTTCAATAGTAATAGTGTCTTGCTGTGGCTTTGGATTAAGTCCCACATTGTCTCTTGGCCCAAGCTTGATAGCCTTCATCATGTTTAGGAAGCATTTTTATTTCCGTATACTAAAAACTCATGCTAGCTAATGGTTCTTGGATTTTGCTGTAGGCTTTTTGGGCATACTGTTGGAAAGACTATTTTATTTTTTGTGTTCAACTTGTCTGTGATAAATTTTGTTAATAGATTTCATAATGATGAATAGTTTGATTCTTGAACTAAAGATCATTTTGTTGTAGTCTGTTTAAGATTTTCCATGTCTACAGTCGTAAAGATTTGGATATACAGATTTCTTTTTTGTGTATCTTTGTCAGCTTTTATTTTTGGGAGAGTTCATTCTTTATAAAGTGAATTTGGCAACTTTATTTATTTATTTATTTTCTGGTGAGGAAGAGTGGCCCTGAGCTAACATTTGTTGTCAATCTTCCTCTTTTTGCTTGAAGAAGATTGCTGCTGAGCCAACATCTGTGCCAAACTTCCTCTATTTTGTATGTGGGAACCTGCTACGGAATGGCTTGATGAGCGGTGTGTAGGTCCATGCCCGGGATCCCAACCTGGAAACACTGGGCCACCAAAGCAAAGCACGTGAACTTAACCACTATGCCACTGGGCCGGCCCCCAACCTTCTTTTTTTTCTAATCTATATTTTTCAGTAGTTTTTGTGCCCAGACATTATCTGTGTCTTGAAAACTTAGAATAAGCCAAGTGTGAAAGCATCTGTCTCGAGATGCTTTTCTGCTTGCGCTAAGTTTTTGAAAATTTCAAATTATTTTACTTTATTAAGATTTTTCTTTTTAAGTACTTGCTGAATTAGTTTTGGCTATTTGTATGTTTTTCTTTAGAAAATTGTCCATTTTTTTGAGATTATTAAATATATTAGCATCAATTGTTTTTGGAAAAAACTCATTAAAACGTATTCTATAACTTTTAAAATAGTCCCCTTTTTGCTTTTGAAATAATTTGATTAATTACTGTTTTTTCTACATAATTGTTTATAAAAGCCTCATATTTACATTTCCATTGTTTTACTACATAATTATTTCTGCTTGAACCTCCATTATATATTTCCATCTGAATTATTTAGATTTTGCTTATTTTTCTTTCTATCTCTTAGGTAAATCCTTAATAAAATATTACACTTATTTTAAAAATAATGAAAATAGCATTTATTCTGAATATAGCATTGGTTGCATCTCATACATCTGATGTGAGGTTTTTTCCCCTACTCATTCTGTTAAAGTTAACCCAATTTTCTCCTTTAATTGTTATTTACAAGGATGCGTGTAAAAGTTTCCAAGTGTTTGGGTTTTGTTGATGTCAATTTCTTTTTATTTTTCCTTTTTAAATATCTTGGAATATGGTCATTTAGGTAAAAAAATTTATATGTGGTTATACTAAAATTGTAAAGTTTTCCGTAACCAACTAATCAAAGTTAAGAATAGCACTATGCAGGGGCCCGCCCGGGGGCGCAAGTGGTCAAGTGTGCGCGCTCCGCTGCAGCGGCCCGGGGTTCACCGGTTTGGATCCTGGGCGCGCACCGACGCACCGCTTGGCAAGCCATGCTGTGGCAGCGTCCCATATAAAGTGGAGGAAGATGGGCACAGATGTTAGCCCAGGGCCAGTCTTCCTCGGCAAAAGAGGAGGGGGATTGGCAGATGTTAGCTCAGGGCTATCTCCTCACACAAAAAAAAACAATAGCACTATGCAAATTTACCCAGCTTTATACAGTAAAACTTTCCTCTAGCCCAGCCTTCACCTTTGCTTAGTGCTGTCTTCAGTAATTCAGCTTGGAGATAAGTCTCCCCAATTTTTTCTTTGTTGTCGTTACCTGTGGAAGGAAAAAAAATATTCTCAAGAACATTCTTGAGGTTATTTTCCTTTTAAGCATCTGAATGAAGTATATTCTGAGTTCAAACACATCTGAAGATATCATTGCACCGCTTTTGTACAGGAATTATAACTTGGTTGGGCATAGAATACCAAACACATTACTGTTAAAGTTTTCTTGATGTTACTCCACTTTCTTCTTGTATTTAACATGGATCAAAAATTGGAAACTAACCTGATATTTTCTATATGTTGTGAATAACCATTTCATTGTTGAGCCTTGAAGAGGCTTTTAACTCTAAAAGTTACATAATTAGGTTAATGCAAAGTGACGGTCCCTTTTCTTAATTTTTCCCTTAATATAATAAACATAAAGTTTATTAATCTATATCTCAGGTCTTTCTTGGATGATGTGATCAGTGAATTTTCTTTATACTTTTATATTTAATGATTTATTATGTATGTAGTGTTTTTATTTTTAAATATTCTTCTTATTGCTGTATGTAGAATGCTTTATTGAAGTATCATTTGGATATTTTAAAATGCACAATTCTTTAGTGTTCAATTCAATTTAACTGCCACCCAAAACAAGATATAAAAATTTTTCTTGTGCCTCTTTCCAGAACTTTCTTACATCTATTATCATAGATTTTGGAAGTTCTTATAAATGAAATCATACAGAACATATTCTTTTGGGTCCAGTTTCTTTCACTCAGCATACTGTTTATAGATTTGTCATGTTGATTTAGGTGTCAGTAAGTCATTCCATTTCACTTTTGTGTAGTACACCATTGTACAGATATACTACTGTTCATCCTGTCTTCTCTTGAGGGGCACATATAGATTTACAGTTTTTTACTATTATGACTAAATCTGCTAGGAACATTCTTGTACAAGTCTTTATTTTGGACTTGGTTTTTCATTTCTCTTGGAATAATACGTAGAAGTGGAATTGCTGGGTTATAACATAGATGTATGCTTAACTTTATAAGAAATTGCCATACAAATCTCCAAAATATTGTACCATTTTGTACTCCCGTCAACAGTGTATGAAAGTTCCAGTTGCTCTACACCATCACCATTCAATGTCAGTCTTTTTGTTTTTCAAGCATTCTATAAGCGTTGAATGGTCTCTCATCATGAATTTGAATTTGCATTTCCCTGATGCCAGTAATACTCACCACCTTTCCAAGTGCTTATTACCATTCAGTTTACTTATCTTCTTTTGTGAAATATCTTTTCAACGTATTTCCTAGTTTTTAGATGCTTGTTTACCTTTTTATTGTTGATTTGTAGAAGTTCTTTATATATTCTGAATTGAAATTCATGTTGAATAGATAGATATATTATAAATATTTTTTCCACAGAGTGTTTTTTTAATTGAAAATTTTCTCTAGAAAAATTCTATCTCAAACACACATGCAGGCACACACACATACACACTTATGCCCAAGGCAATTTTGTATTAAGTTTCTGACTCAGTAGTAGATCCATGAAGGCACCTTTACTTCACGACATTGGTGTTTTATTTTTATCAAGCTTACCATTAATTTCCTTCAACATAGCTTTAAATTAATTATTACATTTTTGTTTCCATGTAGTGTAATTTTTATGTTTTGTTTTGTTCTATTGTCTATTCATAATAGCCTCTTTTGTTTTTCTGATGTAGAAGGTGTTATATAAAATTTTCTAGCTGGAGGGGAATTGAGATGCAACTACTGTTTTAGACTCTAACACAGACTGATAATAGGATCCACCCTATTATCTTAAATGAGTCTGCATGGACAGCAGTGAGACTTATGAAGAGATTCCTTCATGGAACACTAAATTTATAAATGCTCTTTGGAAATACCTCAGCATAAAAATGAGATCCTGGGAAAATATCATATATTTGTCTATTATATTTAAATAATAATAAAACAAAGGGTATGGCCATAATAACTAGGTTAAGTATAAATATACATATAATTATTAAGTTACTATTATAACAGTATAAAAAATTAATACTACATAATCTTTTTGTGACAGCTTATAATAAATTTTAACAAGTCTGACATGAGGATTTCTTCCCTAAAAGTTAGTGAAATTTATCCAACAGGTCCTCATATGCTATCATCTATGGGTCTCTGGGGTTTCATATCTAATATATAATTGTTATTAATTTTTTAAAAGAGTAATTATGCTGCATAGATATAATGGGACTATGATTTTAGAAATACTCTATTGTAAATATGTTATAGTTTATTTTGAAGAAGTATCATTTTAGCAGTTCTTATATATTACATATTCAAAATTCAAATCCAAAGACTACAGCAAATATATATATTTGTACAATAAAACTATCAAGTAAAATGAAAACACATTCAGTAAACAGAATTTCTGGCATTATCCACCACGTTAAATATTACTTTGTGCGATATGTCTATATTAGTTTCCTAGGGCTGCCATAACAAAGTACCACAAACTGGTTGGCTTAAAACCACATCAGTTTATTCCTTCAGAGTTCAGAAGGCTAGAAATATGAATCAAGATGCCAGCAGGTCCATGCTCCCTGTGGAGGCTCTGGGAAGAATCTCTCCTCACCTCATCCAGCTCCAGGTGGCCCCGGGCTTTCCTTGGCTTGTAGCAGCATAAGTTCAAAATCTGCCTCCATCTCCACATAGCCTTCTTCCCTCTGTGCCTCTATGTCTCTGTGTGTTCACATGGCCTGATAAGGCCAGTCATTGGATTTAGGGCCCACTCTAATTCAGTATGACCTCTTTTTATCTTTCCTAATTACATCTGCAAAAGCCCTATTTCCAAATAAGTTCACATTGTGAGGTTGTGGGTGGACATAAATTTTGGGAGACATTATTCAACCAGCACAATGTTTTAGAAAATATCAAAATTAGTGACATAAAAAAGACTATGATCTTAAACTTTTTGTTCATTCTTGGTCTGAGTAACTTCTCATACACTAAGAAAACTTTGAGTGGGCGTGATGAAGGATCAATGCTTAATCTCTTGAACAACTAACTGGCAGTGTGGCCTTGGGTGAATAGATAGTATCAAAACCTTTCAGTTTTCCTAATTATCAAAAGTAAGTGGATTGGTATAATTTAATGCTGAGGTCTCGTCTGTGTCTAAAATACTTTGGTATGTATAGAGTACAGACATCATGGTCATGACTTATCCAGAAATTTCAACTATATTGAATAAAGTTAAAAAAACAAATTTAATTTAGTAATATAGACAAAATTAACTCCCAAAATGAATTCTCTAAGTTTCATACATTTTATTGGGAATATAATTTAGAATAGAATAGAATAGAACAGAACAGAATAGGATAGAATAAAGTTAGGGAGACTGACTTTCTTTTGTACTTTCTATATAATTAGCCAGAAATTTCTCTTATAGAAGAATTAGCTTATTTAGATGCCAAAAATATGTTTTCTAGTCCCAAAAAGGATCTTCCAAGTGAATAATAGAACAATTAAGTTAATAAATTTCAAGTGTCATTTTAGAATCAAATAACTGCACTTAAATATGTGCACAAAGACTAGATCTTGTCATTTACTTTCTCCCTCGGTTTCTCTATCTCTATCTCTGTCTCTGTCTCTCTGCCTCTCTGTGGGTAAGCCTGAATATATCAGTTATTCTGTGCTTTTGGAAGTATTTTTGCTGACAAGATGATTTCTCTGTTTACTTTGTTGAGGAGTGAATGGTTATATAACTAGCAGAAGCAAAATCTGAAAAGCATGGCAATTTTAAAAATTGACACTATTTAAACAGTATAGTTCCTTCCTTGTATTTCCAAACTTCTCGATAGATGATTGTAAATTCATTGATTTGGTTATGAACCCTGGGGATAGTCTTATTTTATCTAGAAAGATATTGTAAGATTTTCCCCCAAGAATCAATTTAAGTACATTTTTTTCTCTCTGTTGTGTATATCCTAATAGCCATTCACAATCAATGATAGTATCAACATTTTTTCTTGACTGATCTTTTTTTAATTTTTTTTGTGAGGAAGATCAGCCCTAGGCTACCGTCCATGCCAATCCTCCTCTTTTTGCCGAGGAAGACCGGCCCTGGGCTAACGTCCGTGCCCATCTTCCTCTATTTCATATGGGATGCTGCCACAGCATGGCTTGACAAGCGGTGCATCGGTGCGCGCCCAGGATCCAAACCTGCGAACCCTTGGGCCTCCGAAGTGGAGGGCTTGCACTTAATGCTGTGCCACTAGGCCGGCCCCCATGATCTTTTTTTTTTTAAAAGCTATCTAAGCTATCATATTTCTAGACATGAACTATATATTTATATAACTAAGTTAAATATCAAATTCGCTGTGATTAGATAATAAAAATGAATGCCCAGAGAAATATACAGATGAAAAATTACTTATTGATTTGGCTTTACACGTAAATTAGTTTGTTACAGTATTTTTTCTTGCGAGGCAGTGCAATACCCAGGAAGTGTCTATTTTAGGATAATGTGAGATTTTGGACAAATTACTTAAACTTTAGAAACGTGCTTTCCTAATTTGTAAAAATAATTACAACAATGCATACCTTTTTATGAGGAATAAATACAGTTACGTGCGATGAATATCTTACATATAGTCCATATTCAATAAATGGTGGCTACTCTGAATGATTGGAGGATTTTCCAAGAAATGCAAGAAAAAACATTAAAAATTTTTTTTCTAAGAATGGTTGTTTATAAACACAAAATGCTAGATCAAGAATTTTGTCTTACTGAGTGCATATATATGCAATCTTATTTTCAAAATGAAAATTGCTAGGCATATAATTATTCCCTGGCATGTGTAATAAATATATCACAAATTTTATTTAAGAAAGTGATTTATTTTATTTAACAAATAATAAAATTAAGTGGTTCAGAGTACTTCTTAAAAATAATATAATTCAAATATTGCCAACCGTTAATTAATTGAAGTAGTTTTCCCCAGACTTGTCTGATGATGGGAGCCTTCTGAGTTGGGGCAAATGGATTTCTTGGAAATACAGAGTCTGGTATTCACTCTAGACTTGCTGAATAAGAACCTTGAAATGCTTGCCCCAGAATTATGAATTTATTTTGGGGGGAGAATTACGTATTTTTAGAATGTTTTAAAATTAGGAAAGTCTGGGGAACATTGAATGGAAAAATACACCCAAATAATATGACTAAAGATGTGAATTAATGATTTAAAACACTTTTTCTATAGATATCAGAAATGGCAAGAACTCTTATTCTAAATAACTTCATTCAATGGGTCAATTTGTCCCATTATTCAGGGTTACATTTCAAAGCTGGTAGGCACATCAGAAGTCTGTGATGTTGTTTTAAACCAGACATCCCATATGGCATGATTGAGTTTTTCTATACGTGATGAGGTATTGCCAGTACATGTCCTGAAATTGCCCAAGTTAAAATAATCTCCCCATGCTCAATGGGATGACAGTTTGGGGTCCAATGGAGTGCTTGTCTAGGCAGCTGAAAGAAACCTTGATGAAAATGGTGGCCTTGCCAGCAAGTGTAACTGTGACCTTCTAGCAGAGTGAGAACAAGGATTAGACCCTTCAAAATAGAATGTTAGCTCCCTCACCTCCCCATCTTATATCGAAGTGGTATGTATATTCCCTTACTCAATGACATAGAATTGCAGCCCTGCCATTCCTGGGTCAAGAACTGTTACTGATAACAAAATCTCAACCTAACACTAGCAGAAACAAGATGTTCTCTATCCACTTCTGTAAGTGTACATTTTATTTTATTTTTGTTTTAATTGTGATATAATTGACATACAACATTATATTAGTTTCAGGTGTACAACATAATGATTCGATATTTGTATATATTGTGAAATGATCACCACAATAAATCTATTTAATATCTTTCACCATACATTGTTACAAAATTTTTTTCTTGTGATGAGAACTTTTAAGATCTACTCTCTTAGCAACTTTCAAATATACAATACAATATTATTAACTATAGTCACCAGCTGTATATTACATCTCCATGACTTACTTATTTTATAACTGGAAGTTTAAATATTCATTGTAGTTCAACAGTCTATGATACACATTATTCTAAGATGCTGGTCTCACCCTCACCTGAGAGTAGGAATGGGCTAGGAGTGGGAGGATAGTTAGGGAAGGCTTTCAAATGGAGAGGGGCATTGATTTATTGTGAGGGAAAGGGAGGGAATGGCCATTCTCAAGGTCAGGTCACTCACAGTATAGAAGTGTTCAGAGGCTAGTATTAAACACAGTATTATGTGTATGTTTCTGTTTTTTGAATCCATTTTATTTGCCTGTAAAATTAGATTATATAGGGTACTGGTATGTGATGAAGTACCAAAAGACTTATCTATGATCTTTTATAATTGAGACTTCAAATTTTCTCCAGCGTTTAGACTAACCAAAAATCACTAATATGATCAAAATAGATATCAATTGTCAAAAGTTGAAAATTGCATTCTCTAATTATTAAGTTTTAATCTTTTGGCAGTTTCTCCCAAATTATCCATTTCTCATTTTCAAGATATATAATTAAGTCCTCATTGTCTTTTAATTTAATTCTTATTCATTGCAACAAGTTATAATTTGTATTCAAAAATCAAAAGAGAAACTTAAGCACTATAATTTCTCTACATCTAACATTTAATCTTTTATCCTTCTATAACATCGTGACTCTCACGATTTCCATTACCACCACATAACTTATTCCATATTAATGCCATTCATTCTGACGTAGCATCTCTTATTTAATTAACCACCTTTCTGTTAGGATTTCACCATCATCTTGGTTTCATTTCAGACCATTCTTACCATAGAAAACAAATAGCTGCTTGTATTAAGGGCCATGATTATCTCTCCAGCTTTTTCACACTGGCTGTTATCAAGCTATCACTTTTTAGTTCACAATTGCTGAGTTAAATTTTAAAAAATGTTAACTGAGTAAAAACTATTGAAATACAAGAAGAACCTTCCTATGTAACGTTTTGAAGTATAAAAAGTAGCTTTCTTGAGGATTGATAACAAAATTATTTGCAATTCATTTAAAGAATTAAAGACTCCCTAAATCAAAAACTTAGAGATTAAAGAGGATTAAAGATCCTGCTGAAGATTAAATAAAAATAATATATGGAACAATCCTATAAACCAGTGCTATCTAATAGACATATAAAGTAACCCGCAAATGAAAGCCATACATGTAAATTTAAAATTTATAGTAGTCACATTAAAAAAAGAAACAGGTGAAATGAATTTCAATAACATTTTATTTAACCCAATATACCTAAAATACTATTTCAACATGTAATCAATGTAAAAAGTTATTCATGAATACTTTACATTCTTTTCTTATACTAGGTCTTCAGAACTCGGTGTGTATTTTATGCTTAAAATGTATCTCAATTTGGAAAAACCACATTTCAAGTTTCCAAGAGCTGCATGTGGCTAGAGGCTACGGTATTGGCCAGCGCAGCTATTCATATGCTGGGTGCCTAAAATTCTAGGATTGGAATAGGAGATTTGCTTTCTGAAATTTTTTCCCCTGTTGCTTCTTCTTCATTTCCCCACCTACTTCATCCAGCCCTGAAGATTCTGTTTCTTCGAAATCCTGATACCCAAGCTCTTCTGTATGTTTCAGTAAGAATTAACAGAACGGATCTCTTTGTAAAGACAACAAAAAAGTTCTATTCACAATACTTCCTACTAAAGAGAGTTGGTAATCAGAGTCTGTAAGGCTCTCGCTATCGCCTATCGTGCCTAGCAACAGGTGGTAGATGAGCCATTAAAATGCACTTCCCCTCAGATCATAATATTGAAAGACCAGCCTTGAGCTGGTCTAGGGGTGCTCCTGCTGAGACCCCCACACACTCTGCTCTCACACACCTTCCTGGCATCAGGAAGAATTGTCGCATATAGATTATAGCTTTTCTCTTCAATTTTTGACTCAAATTTGGCTGTAATTCTACGATTTTAATATACCCTTTTTACGCACACCCCTTGAGTGCTGTGCAGGACCTAGTCGTCAGTGGACCCACATTTGATGTCTTCTCTTCATTAGTAAAAGGATGCAGCAGGGGCTGGCCCCGTGGCATAGTAATTAAATCCAGCATGCTCTCCTTTGGTGGCCCGGGTTTGTGGGCCTGGATCCTTGGTGCATAGCCACACCACTGTCAAGCCATGCTGTGGTGGCGACCCACATACAAAATAGAGGAGGACTGACACAGGTGTTAGCTCAGGGCTAACCTTCCTCAAGCAAAAAAAGAGGAAGATTGGCAACAGATGTTAGCTCAGAGCAACTCTTCCTCACACACACACACACACACAAAAGATGTAGCAATTTGTAAGTTTACTCTTGAATTAAATTTTAGTGAATAAAAGTTTATACTTCAGTTTTTCCTCCGTATGAACTGTTCTTATTTTCACCCTGATGATCTCGTGGCCAGGTTTATGACAACAGTTCCTAATTGTATAATGGTGAATCTAAATAAGTGAGGAAAAAAAATCAATTATTGTTGCTGGAATAAAGTGGCATGCATACCTATTCACATGTAGTAAGTTCTCAAGAAATAATTGTTTGATTTCGTCAGTGTATCCTAGAAATATCAAGAAATTGCTGGAAACAATTAGCATAAGGTTGGATTCAGCCTCTGAAATTATGGTATGCAGACCTCAACCTAAAGATCAGCTTCTAAACTTATTAGCTGATATAGGGAATCTCTCCTAACTAACTCTCTAAATCTCAATTTTCTTTTCTGTAACATGGAGATGCTAGTCTTTAATTTATAGTTTTGAGGGTAAATTAGATAATACATATAATGTGCTTAACACAGTGCCTGGCACACAATAGAAATGTAATAAGAATTGGTCATCATTATACTTTTTTTAGCACAGACCCACCCACAGGAGATTTCTAGGCTAAGGTAAATCCTCCATTCGCTTAATATTTACTAAACAGCTACCATATGCTGGGTACTGTGCTAAGCAGTAAAGGTACAATAGTGAACAAAGTGGACATTGTCTCTGCCATCATAGGGCTTAGTGTTTTAGAAGATACAGACAAAAACGACACTGACAAGGTGCTTTATAGAGGATGTACAGAGTGCCATGTTGGAACACCGAACCTAGAATTTGAAGGTGGGAGCAGGAGTCCAAAACGTTCTGTGGTGAAAGTGATACTTAAACTGAAACATATGAAGTTGTCGACTAGTCTAAGGGCAAGAAGGAAGGTGCCGGTATTCCAGACTCAGGAAACAGCAAATGCCCAGAGATCAACAAGCACAACACATTCTAGGAACAGAAAGAGTTCAATAAAGCTGGAAGAAAAAGCACACAGGCAGGACTGGTAAGGTTTGCTTCTAGAAATGTAAGCAGCTGCCCATCCATATTAAGAAGGCAAGTCCAAGTCCTTAGCTGAGGAGTGACTTCTTCTCTTTGCTTTCATAGGCTTCTATCCTGTGGTTTGCTTTTCCCTTCAGAGCAGTGAGTGATACTCATTTTATCCTAGGTTTTCTCTTTCGGGAGACTTCCTCTCTGTGCCCCATAGTCCGCCTCTCTACTTCCTCGCATGTGGAGTGGCTCACGACATCACTTGAATTCTAAAGTGTTTGGCTGCCTCTCTCTCTAGTTAATTTTTTTGCTTAACCAAGACATTGCTCATTCTCTTCTGTCTGAGGCTGATACCAAATAACTATTTCTCTCAAGCAACTTTGGATCAGGTGGTTCTGTGTCCTGACTTGAGTGTGAGGCGATCCTGTCCTGGCAGGGAATTTCTGGAAAGCGGCCACTTGAAACCAATCTAATCAGACATAGAAGGGAAAATCTCACAGGCAGTTTATTGTTACGGTGAGTGAGCCACCAGAATTTATGATTTAAGGGGACTTTCCACTATTCCAGGAGTACATGGAGTGGAATCACTCCAGAATGCAGAAATTCAAACTTCTTAATTTTGAAAAGAAGATTGTGATTTGGGGGTAGGGAGGGTAGGGGGTATATGTGTGATAACTTTTGCACATCATATGCTTACTGTGTCAAAAATTTTCTGTATATTAATCAACTTTCTTTAGTGTTCTAGATCTTAGAGTTCTTAAATTCATTTTGTCTCCACTTAAAAAAATTAATAACATATAATATTTATCTTCTTTTTTTAATCTTTCATTGTTAGAATAAGTATTCATCCTTAAGCTATATATAAAAGTACTGCCAAAAGCTTTTCAGGACTGTGAGTGACTAATAGAATAATAGTGTGGATAATCTAGCAGAATATGCATTGTGTATATGATGAATAGTAGTGAGTTTTATAAGAATGGAAATAGAATGTAAAAGATCAGGAATTTTTGCTGCTTTTCATTATGCAACTAATTTCATCTCATTTTGTACCATCTTTTTTCAACTTTTTAGAATCTTTGCTTAATTTCCTTGGCCTACAAAACTTCATTATTCTTCTTCCACCCACAACATTTTCTCTTTCTTTAGATATAGATCAAAATCATCCTCTCCAAAGAGTCTTTTTTTATTCTCCTACTTTAGGCTAATAACTCCAAATGCATTTGTAACGTATATTTTATATTTTCTCATACTTTAGATTTTCTTGATTTGCTTGTGTATGTATGTGTGTGTTTCTCTTAGTTCATTGAGAGCAGAGAGTACGTTCTCTTTCTTTGTTATTCTTATATCTTTAGCACAAACAACATTTCGTAAAATCTTGGTGACTACATATACAAACCAGGATATTACTCCTAAACATGCTAGAAATTTGCTTTCTTAAGTAGGGAATACTAATTAATTTCTTCATATTTCTGTTTTTGCATCCATAAAATAATATTTGTCAATTACGTTCCAGATAAAACTTGATGGTTATTCCACTAACATGTTTCCTTTTTAGGTATGTATGGAAAAGTGAGACTTGGGAAGGGAAATTACACAAACTCTTCCATTGTATCAATTATTTTGAAGTAGAGGTTAAGTTCTTGGGGATAAAAATTAAATTTTCTAGTTCACATTGGTCCTTCTCAATATACTCTGGTAATAATTCATTAACTGTTTTTTTCTTAAGGATCTTAGGGCAGGTTAATGGACCTTCTAAGGAGCTTAACTTACTCAAGTGAACAACTTACTCATGTCTGCATATAGGACAATTATTTGCCCTGCTCCTTAGTAAGTACAGCAGAGTCTAGATTAGTGTGTAAACCTAATTAGGGACAAGAATTTATTCCTAGACGTAGCCAACAGAGGACTTTCTCTCCTGCACAGATTTTGACTTTGTATTATTGTGCTATGCAGTGTTGGCTCACTAATTCAGCTCTGTTGCACTGAGTAGAAGGTAAGAGGGAAGTGTCTGTAGTCATGCATACCTGTGTTTGTATCTGACTCACTCTTTCAACATGTTCTAGGGCAAGTTAGAAAATTTCCCTAAACTTCCACTTTCCCCTCTATGAATTAAATATAACAATGATATTGAATTCATAGGTTAGTTGTGTGGATTATACAATGCTAAGCACAGAGCTTGGAAAAGAGAAAATACTCAAAGATAGCTCTGACTACACTGCCATGACTGTTATTATTATGACTGGTATTCCTACTACTATTACTTATAGAGAAACATGATCTTCTTAGGTTGGACAGCTCTTAGAGATCATCTAATTCAATTCTTCTGTTTTCTACTCCATCAAATATTTAAATTTCTTCTACAATGTCCCTGACACGTGATTATTCAGTACAGTCTTCTTTACTTGTCAAGTTTTACTTGAAACTTGCCCTAACGGGGAACTCTCTAATTTCCATGAAAGTCCATTTTGTCTTTGAACAGTGTGTGTGTGTGTGTGTGTGTGTGTGCGCGCGCGCGCGCGCGCGCGCGCGCGCGTATTCTGCATATTCACTGTGTGAGCCTTTTGTGGCCGTCATCCATTGGGTTAAGTTTGGCCAAATGGGGGTGTCACAGAACAATTAAAGTCCTCCTTCCTTGTGAGAGTCCTTCCTGCATGGGAAGATAACAATCATTCTGCTTCTAGATCCAGGAAATAATTTTTTGATGTTTTCAAAATTGCATCTGTTCCCATTCTGATTACTAACCCTAGACATGCCCCAGTGTCTTAATGTCTTGAAGAATATGGTACTAGGGCTTGACAACTAGTTCAAGAGGACTATCACAAACCGGGGTTTTGTTAGCCATTTTGGGAGTGCCTCCCATTGTTGATCTTATTAGGCTCACAGTGCACTAAAATTCCCAGGTCTTTCCACTTTCAAATCTGTGTGAATGTTTTTATCTTTTGTAACTTAATGTTAAAAGCTGCATCAAAAGCAAAATTAATGCACAGTCTTATCCAACCGATTTTTGAGATATTGAGTAGGACAAGATGGAGGGTAGAGTCTTGCAAAATATTACCCTTCACAGTAAAAAGAACTATAAATAAACATTCTTTTTAGTATGGTTTTGCTCTCAATTTATTAAATGCTCTCTCACCCAGACCACATATATGGCTTTTAACTACTAAAGATGTCATCAGAGATATTGTCAAATGTATTGCAAGAATTCTGATACACTAAACCCATAAAAGTCTCCTCTACCTGGATAGTAACTCCATATAAAATGAAATTTACCTCTATTCATTTGTTTTCCCTCTCTGACTTCTAGCAGTCATTGTTCCTTCTCTATGCTCAGAAAAGATCATTTTTAAATCCAGCTTAAAATTTCTCTCAGTATTGATTAGGAGGTTATATATCTATGGTTCAAGAAATGTATCTGTTTTTGGAACACTGAAGCTTTCTTTTTAAATCTCAGGAAACACATGCACCCTATGTTCTCTCCGTAACTAAAATAGTTCAAAAGTACTCTCAGTACCATTGGTATGTAAAATCGCCTAAATTTCTTTTGTTTTACTGTCTTCCAATAAACACAATTTTACCCTTTCCCAGTAAAAGATCACTTTCTTTTCATAGAAACAAATAGAAAGATAGAAGGATATATACTTACAACTGCTTACATTAATTACTACTTTATTTGGCCCTGACTGTGGCTGTGAGGTTAACATGATTATGTTTTGCATTCTTCACTTCTCATTTTGGTTATGACTCCTGTAGATTTAATTTGTTTCCCCAGAATTGTAAGCATCTAACCCACTCGAGAAGCAAGGGAACACTATCTTTGAAACTCCTTTACACTCATTGTTGTGAGAACATGTTCGAAGGAGAGAGAGAATGCAAAGGCTTAGACAATGCCTTTTAGCCTGTCTGAATAAAATATAAAATCTAGGTAGTAATTTACAAGTTAATTTGTTTCAGAAAATGTGATTGGGTTAGGTATATGAAGGAAGAGAGGAAAAACACCTTTAACTGCATTTAACAAGAATCTCTTTTCTTCTTGATTCACTCCCTCAATCAATAGACATTTATTGAGCAGCTACTATATTGCATACATTGTGTTAGGAGCATTAAGATACTGAAATGTGGTCCTTGACTGCAGATCACTCACACTTTAATAGGGAAAAGGCCAATAAAGAGCAGTAGAGTATATTGTATTATTCTAGGTGTTACAGTGAAGTTGAGCATAAGAAATTATGAGAGAACATAGGAGAACCACTGAGTCCAACTAGCAATGGGGAATGGGTTAGAAAGCCTTGGAGAATATGACATCCCAGATAAGACTCAAAAGAGAAATAGAAAATCATAGGTAGCATAGCATAGCACAACAAACATAGCACAGCATAACAAGGTTGGGAAGGAAAGAGGTTGTGGAAGGAAAGGAATTCCAAGAATAGGAAACTACATGTTTAAATGCATTGAGTTATAATGCTCTCAATGTCTTCAGGAGACTCTAAGTACTTTGACATGGCTGGAGAGTAGGGTGTTTGACATGTGTAGGGTGGACACAGAGGGGAGTTGTGGTGAGAGACGTGGATCCAGATGGTAATTTGTAGCCTGGTAATGAAGGAAATTCTGTACCAAATTTCATCTTTATAAGATTTTAAGAAAGGAAATGACACGATCAGATGGGTGTTTTAAAAACCACGAATTTGCACTACATTACTCAGGACACATGGAGTGTGTCTGAGAAAGTTGAAGACACTAGCCTGTTTCACCCACACAGGTCCAGTTTCTGTGATTCAACACGGATATGATACAAACTTATTCATAGTGACTGCCAAATCCCAAGGTCATGGGACTTTCTAAGCAGCAGATGTGGACTCTAAAAGCTCAGCAGAATAGTATATCATCTATGTGTGCTCTCTAGACAGTTTTTAAAGATTTATCTTTTGTTCTATTCTATGCTGACACAGTCAACTGACCTGTTGTGAAGAATCACATAAATTCTCAAACTTTCTGGGTGATCTCCACATGCTGTGAATTTTTGCCAATTGCTTTCCTCCAAAACCCACTTCAAAAGACATATCTATAAGCTGATGTATAAAAATGTTTGCAAAAATAATTTAGCCTTTTCTACAAATATAACAGGAAAACTGTTTGCTTTAATGAACAAATAATGTTGTATTTTATTTTATAGATAAGAAAATATTTTTTTTATTAAACCAAAGCAAGTAGATAGTTATAATTCATTTGTCTAGGGGTCATTCATCTGGCATACTTGCCTATCTGAAACACAGCTAAGAACCTACAGATAAGAAAAAAATGTCTCCTGAGAAGCCAAATAAATATCCTAACTCTCCACGCCAAAGCCTGTGTAGCTTCCTAAAAGATGTCTTCACATCCCTGTTCATCAAATCCTGTCCTAGGATTTTACCAAAAATCTAAACAAGTTTGGTGGATATGGTTTTCTAATCTGTAGCTGATGGATGACACATTGTAATGAGTGCATTTGTGTCAGGGGGGTGGTTGTATGTTTGCTTTGGGGTTTTATGGAGTTGCATTTGGGAGTCATAGACTAAACAGTACTTGATAATAGGTGAGAAGCAAGGATTAGAGACAGGAAAAAAATCCTGAAATCAGACAAAAAAAACTTTCAAATGGCGTTAATCTGCAACCATTTATAGCATCATTGTTTCTACCCAAAACAGATATCCAATTCATTATGTTGACTTTTTTTTCAAGAATATGTGAAAGAGTGCATTTTCATAAAGATTTTTCACAACAAATGAACAAAATAGATTATAAGTATTAAAAGATAACCTTCAATTATCTTCTAAATAACTCACATTAAATACCTACTCCCAGATACTGATAGATAAATGAAGTTCTGCAGTTTTTGCTTAAATAACAGTTTGCATTATACGTGTTTAATATTACTTCTATTTAACACATTCATTAAACAGTAATTTATTGTAACATTTCCCAAAATATTTTCTCTAATAAAAATCAATAGTTCTAATAAATGGCAGGGAACCCAGAGCTGTTTTCTGAGTACTTATTGTATGCTTTCTGGTTTGTTCAATACATATGTGGTTTCATTTAATATTTATAATAAACATAGGAGGCAGATAATATATTATTCTTAACTTACAGATGTGGAAATTAAGGCTTGAGAGTTTGGTCCAAAGTCATAAAGCTAGTACAGCAACTGAGCCTATCTCCAAACATAGGTTTTCATTCCTAAGCACTATGTTGTCTTTCACTGCACTGTTGTGTATCTTCAAGGAACTGAATTCCGGTGATTGGCGTGCCTGCAGATGACACACTGAAGCCCTTTAGAGGATGTGTATCAGGTTGCAGTTGACTGCTTCTCTCCAGGATCCAGTTATCTACTCAAGTGCCAAGCTGCTCTATCTTTTATCTTTTTAACATTTTCCATTGTCAGAGTGTCTGCAATTTGCTGCCTGGCACTGGTTGGAATAAGAAACAGTTGTTGCTACTGCTGCCACCAACCCTACTGTAAGTCATTTTCATTGTGGTCAGAGCTGCCACCACTCTTTGTGATCTCTGTGGTTTACTGTACCAATTGATCACTTTTCACTTTTCTTGAGACTTCTGTCTACTGTGTAGCTTTTGCACATGAGTTGTGGATATGAATTGTGATATCACCACCTAATGCAAGGTTCCACATTATTCCATAAGAATAGAGATCAGAGTTCACTAAATATAGCTTCTATTTTTCCACCATTTTGGAATTACATTTCTAATTATTGGATATATTAGGACCACTTCAACATCAAGACTCTTCTTAAGTTGTTTTCATGTCAGACTAATTCTGGAAACTTGAGTTTCTGAAGACTGAAGTCTAGATAGCAAGTAGTGTGCGTGTGTGCGTGAAAGTTTGCATGTGTGTGCATGTATAGTAAATGGAAGACATAGCAAAAGAGGAATGAAGAAATTCAGGGATTTAAGACTAAGATTATTCAGGCCTTAATTAATTAAATTGGTTAAATCCTAGGAAACTATTTACCACCTTAATTTATGTGGTTCAATTAAACACAGCTTAACTGCCAGTAGTTTATAAAATAATGCTGTGATTATAAAACAATATATAGGTAAACGTGGACTAGTTCATCAACAAAATCTTAAGCTACTAATGGTTGGCTGGAGTGGAGGGTGAGTAGTAGTTGAAAGTGTGACATAGTAAATAGACTACTTGGGGAAAATTCTTTGAGGCAGGGTCCAGTCTAGACAGTGTTCTGCTCCTAAGAGCCAAGGCACTCTATAAATCTCTCCTAATAAACAGGGTCAGGCATACATTGTCGTACTTCTTTTGCACAATTCTGGGGACAGAAACAGGCAGGGCTGTAGAAATGTAGTTCAAGCCCAAGCATAGGCATGTGCAGACTGAGAAAAGAATTCTTTCCATTTGATGTCTCGTTCCTGACACAAGTTAAGGATCAGAGTAATAAGAACCTATTACAATCTTTTTTGATAAAGAACACACAGGAGAATCTGTTAAATGTGAGAGAGGATGGGAAACGGGCAGCATAGAGACATTCTTCTCATCCATATTAGCTCAGATTTTCATCATCACTTTAATGAGCAAATATTGAAAATTCACACCAAAACCCACACTGTGGTCACATTCTCATATCATTTTAGTTCATCTGCTTAGTCTTGAGAACATTTCCTCAAGCGTGCTCCTGGCCAGGTCATTTCTTTGCTTTAACATTGGTGTAATAGCTTCACTCAAGGCCCACTTTTCCTAAGGATCTTTGCTAAACGTTCTAGGACTGAGTGATTTGTATTTTCCTTAGAGATCTTATGACCTTTACTACTTGTTTTAGTCCTTGATTGTTTTGTCTTAAAATATGTGGTATCTTCAAAAGTTTAATATGATGCAAGGTAGGAAAGCTTTTGATGAGGGAATAATTGGAAGCAAAGAGACTCTTAAAACATGGTGCTAAGTGCTTGATGAAGAGAAATGGAAGAAGAGAGAAAAAAGAGTACTTCTATGAATTCTTGATATTCGTGGAAAATGGAATTTAAACCATGCTGGTCAGTTCTTTCAGAACTAACTTCTAGAATATTTTCCCTAGCAAGGTCAAGTCCTTGGAAAACTCTTTTGCTTTGCCTTTTCTATGAAGTTTAGAACTGTCTGCACTGTAATCTAATGCTTTGGGTTTTTTTCCCCTAAGTTGTTTTATGTATGTATAATGTGTTTTTTGCAAGATATAGACTTTGTCATCTACTGCTATAATAGGATAGCATTTTCCAACATGTGTTTCATTGAAATATTGTCCACCTAGACATTCTTTGAATAAAGCCTTTAAGTCAAATAACTTTGGGAAATGCTGGATAATCTAAGCTTTTGTTGACCAACATTTAAAAATATTTGGCATTCTCTAATATGATAACATGCTTAAGTTAAAACTGTAGCAAAACTCTCTTTAACTAGAGGCTAATCTTCATTGAAAAAAGTTAACTCCAATTACATAAGAAATTCTTGATATTGTATTGCACACTATTTGTCAATCTTGAAGTCCACAAGACACATCACAAATAACAATGTATTTTTAAGGGAAGAATTTAGTGTCATCACAGCTTTAAATATAACCCATAGAGATAGCCTGTTATCACCACTGTAACCAGTTCCCTTCCTTCTATCTCTCTATTTCTTTAATCACTTTGGGAAAGCAAATCCCAATGGTAGCATGCCATTGCAACAGAAGACGATAACAAAACTGCTCAAGTAGAGAACGCTCAAAATTTAAACTGCTTTTGCTCTAATCATTTCCCACTCCACTGCCTAAATGTTGCTAAAATAATGAATTGATTGATTTGAGGGGAAGGAATCCATCATATTAGTTAAAATTAAAAAACAAAAAGGGAATGTATGGAGTTAATGTAAGTAGTTGAAAGAGACATTTAGTTAAGTCTTGGAATATATTAAGTCCTCTTCTCTCCTCCCCCACATAAAATATAGTTCAATGAGAAGACATGGCAACTTCCATAACAGATTAAAGGCAAATTGACAACCTGGACATATTTTGCCTTTTGTCTTTGTTGTCCACTGATTTCTGTGCATGCTCCTCTGTCAACTGATGTGGACACATGTATCAAATCCTAGGTGTGGCTATAGAGCTTGAAATTTCCAGATTATACACCAAGAAATAGGAGAGAAAGTAAAAAACTACTTTTTAAAAGTGTATTTAATTCCAACCTATTCAAACATCGATATCCAGTTCTTGGTACAATTCTTAGTTTGACATACTTTTGCATCTTACACTGTCTACTTTTACCATATTTTGGGACTTTATTATAATGCTTTTGAGTGGTTAGTATTTTTTTGACTTCAAGTACAAGGCAACGTGATAAGGGGCTAACATGTCTCTATGGACTTAAGGAAGAGCTTTCAAGATTTTAGACACAATGTTTAGATGGATGGGATGGGGAGAGAGTATGCTAGAAAAATTCTTTAGGGTGCTTTATTATCTTAAATATACAAAACAGGTTTTCTAGACACTTCTAGGTGTGGTAAAATATAAGAATATAAAATAGTATCTTAAAATTTTCTAAGTTTAAGAATAAAAAATGTCTAATTCTTAAACACACTTTAGTGTTCCTCATGCTGCTTCAAAACTGAGGTGACAGATGTGCTGGCAATTGGTACAGTTTTAGCTGCACTTAGAGTGGAAGGCCACGTTGTTAAAAATGTTGATTGTTCTAATTCACTGCTCAGTAGAACCATTGTCATGAGTGGCACTCTGAGGAGGTCCATGTGTCTTCCATTCTCAACACTTTCTTCCCAGAGGAGTAAATAGGGTTGACTATATCTTTTGTTCGTATCTACATCAACTCTGCCCAGATGAATGCTTTATGTTACACATTTTACAAAATATATAAATATATAAAATAATAATAAATCATCAGTATATTCAACTTCAATGCAATTCAATCTTTTTAAAACTATCAACTATGATATAATATACTCTCATTCAATAAGATAGACAGAACTCCCGAATTTGAAGTTCAGATTAAGAAAAATAACTATTTTGCCACAGTTTTACTTTGCTGGTATTTTAAAAGCCAGATGATCTAAGAATACACACATTTACTTATCTCACAAAGACATAATCACACTGTCATCCATTTTTGAACCACAAAAGATGGATAGTATAACATGTGCTTAAAATGGATTCATTAATTATCAAAATAGATAAGTGTTTCATCAGGTATATACAGCAGATAACATTTATCTTTTCTCATAGAAGAAAAAGATTAAAGTAATTCTTCTATACATATTGGGAAGAAAAAAGCCTGCTCTGTTGAGACTTTCATAATGTGACACTAGATAATATACTTTGCTGCAGATGGTAAAGTTACACAAACATAGATACAGACGACTTATTTCATATTCAACTAGGGCAGCTGAAGGCTAGAGGAAAGCCATTCATTCCCACCATAAATATTACATAGCATTTATTTTGTTTCTTTATAAACATGGAGTCACCATAAAAATCTCACAATAAATACTGGGGATTTTATTTTTTCTGACATGTCTTTCAGAAATTCAAGAGCGTTCTCTCGAATATAATACAGCAGATTGTTAATAAAAATGGTAAGGTGTAACACATCTAATCTCAATGGCAACTATTGGAATATAGGGTCTTGGATTTACAAGGGAGTGAATCATTAACTGATACTTATTCATTCTTTCAATATATTAAGGGTGATAGATTAAAAAAGCACAATTTTTACATTTATCTGAAAATTTTAATGTGCCTATTAAATCATTATTTTCTTTCATTTTTTTCTCTATTAAAAAATTTGCTTTTTCTCATAAAGTGTTTAAAACTCAAGAATTCTATCTACTTACGTGTGTTTAAATACATCTGAAAGGAGAAAAATAATATTCTTTAATTGCTGACCATTTTTGTCAGAAATAATTTGGGGTAAAGTGAGCCTACAGGTAAAATGGAAGTGAAATCTCTTTTCCACTGGAAAATAGCCCGATATTATTTAACAGAATGCATGACCATAACATATTTCATATGGATTACTAAGACCACTGATCAAATAGATTTCATAAATTCATTCATTTGCTTTCTCCTGAGTAGCCTTAAATTGCTCCACTGTTGATGAGTAAAATGCCTCTTGATTGTGTTTGTTCCACATTTCGCATCGTTGAGTTAAGGAGCACTCAGATCACATGACCAAACACAGCTCTGCCTCTTTTCAAGTGCCTTTACTTCGGGAATATCTTGCAAATATTTTCTAACAAGTTAAAAACAAATTTTACGTACAAGAATTGTATGTTTCTATTTATACATTTTTGAATTGGCATATCTTTTGTAATATATTGCACAATACTATTGAGTTTATTCCTGCCATTTGCTAACTATAAGTGATCTCATTACACAAACGCCCTGTAGGAATGCTCTCTATGGAAGCTGAAAAAAACAATTTATTTTGCCTATTAGTTTTTAAATATCTGATAGATACAACATTTATGTGTTTGTGGCATTCAGTTTAACTGCATTATCTCACTGCCAGATTTACACTTATAAAATTCTATGCAATCAAGTAAATTCCTTTAAACCTGGTGTATATTGCAATATTGATCATGCCAAACATTTTGAATTGTAACCCCGTTGACTGGATAACATACTGTTCTCCAGGTATGCAATTCACTGAATAATGTATTACTGCTTAGGGTGGAGAGACGTGAAATAATTCAGTTGTTAGTAAACTACTTAAATGTGCTTTGCCAACCTGAGTGAAACAAATGTATAGGGATATTAAAAGAAAAATACCAGAAATGAGAGCAGTCAGATTTGTGCGTTGTTTAATTTTAACTGCACTCTACTATCGGAATTCGAGTTTGCCCTTTTGAATCATTATCAATTCATTTGAAGACTCAAATAAACATTGATAGAGGGCTCCAGGGAAACATAAATGGCAAGAATGCTCGGAACAGAAATACAGACGCAGGCCACAGTTTTAGGAAGACAAAGTTTTTCTTGCAAAGATTGTGCTGATAGTTTGTGTTTCTATAGATTTTTAAGAATGTTTTAATGGCATAAAAAAAACAAATTAAATAGGTGAAAGAAAGAAGAGTTAGTCTCTTGCTGTTTTGCTAAAGCTGAGGTAAATTTCTAAAAATATTATCTTAAAGTTATTGGATTTCAAGTGCACAATTATTACTGGGAAATAGAAACATAATTATAGACAAATTTAAGAAGTTTTGAACCATTCTATGAATAACCAGATATATTTGGCCAAGTCAACCATCTCCCCCAACTGAAATTACCTATGTTAACCTACTCGATAGTATTGTCTATTGTGGACTAAGTTTAATTGAAAATATTTGAAAGCTAATTTTGTAAAAACTGTTTGTTAGTAAATTTATTTAAATATAAAATTCTATAACAAATCATAAATATAAAATAATAAAATAAAAATTAATTCACTTCAGAAATAATCTTTTTAAAAACATTGAAACTTTTCCTTTTGTAACATGATCATACTAAGTATTTTTATCCATGTTACGTAGCTGATATTTTAGTCCTAATTCAGGGGTGAACGTGCGTAAGGTTGTGAAAATTTATGAGATGCGGAGAGTTATTTTATTGATTAAAATGCATATTTTTTCCACAGCAAGTATTTTCCTTCACTCTAAAAGTCAGTGTAAATAACAAGCGAGTACTAAATTCACTAATTATGTTAGATTTAGCTTGCAGCAGATTGAGTGACAGCCGTTTTTCTGAATCTCTCCCTCTAGCCTCACTCCGGATTAGAACTGGCACCTTCCCTTATGCAAATGAACATCTAATTAGAGACAGCTCCCAGTCAATAAGCCACTTTCTTATCACCGGTTATATTACCTGACAAGCCCTTTCTCTCCAGTCCTGGCCCACCAAGAATCTTCATTCATTTTCTCTTCTTCTTCTCTGCAAAGTGAACTGATCCCGCATAATCCCTGGAATAATGTAGTTTCTCTTGCGGAAGGGCAGCTTCCCTCTCCCCCTTTTACATCAAGCTAATGGAGCCAGTAGGTATCCTATTGATCTTTTCTCTATATGGTTTCCACAAGGATTTGACAGAATTCCTTACAGGTTAAACATCCAGGCTTTCTGAAGTGGCTATAAAGCTTTGTTTTTGATTTTTCTAACTTTTTTTTTTTAAACCCTTGCTCATCTGTAATCTTTAAAAGCTCGGTTGATGCCGTGCAGAGCAAAGCCTTATTTCTTTGCAGAACTAATCTAGACACTGTCTAGTGTTGAGTACAGTTGTCTGATTCAAATCTTCTGTTACAAAGCAGATGACATCCAGCTAGATGTCACGAGAAGAGCCTAACAATGACAATTCACTTATCCCTTAGAAAGAATCAATTCTCCCACAATGCATCTGTCAGAGAACTCTCACTCAGTAAAAGCAATTTTTCTAGCTGTCTGACACTGTAATTGCTCTTAAATTTTCAATGAACGTTTTACAAGGACTCCCCTGAACCATGATGAAAAACTTAACTTTTTTCTAAAAATGAGAGGCTGACAGGATGAAAGAGGTCTTTCTCTTTAAAGCCTTGCTTGCTTGAGTAGGAATTCTTTCATATCATCAACAAGCTGTTGAATAGAGGATAGATTACTTTCCATTTATTTCATCAATCAGATTAAAGGCTCTCCTTCACAATGCCCTTTAAACAAGAGCTGTTTATGATGTCGTCCCAGGTTTGACTTTAATGTACTATTAAATCACTATGGACAGTGGAGTCGGGAGAGAATATAAATATGACGAATATCTGACAACATTTAAGTATTGCATATATTTCGTTCATTATCTTCATTCTTGTCATAAAAGAGAGGTAAACAGAGAAAGAAAAACACCTATAGATTTGCTATTCTTTAGTCTGGAAAAAAAATTCAACACGATTTCCTTTTATGGATCAGTAAGCAGAAATGCCAAGCATAGCAGTGAATTTTTTTCTCTCAGACTGGTAATTTAAAAGAAAATAATTTAAAAAGAAAGAAGTAGAGAATTCTTTATTTCTATTCCTTTCTCAATGTGTGTTTACAAGCTTTAAAAATAGGACTCTGAGTCCACGCATTTTTGTGAGTTCAGACAAAAGACTATAGGTGGTGTGGATAATCCTCTATTTCAAGATTTTCGAAATAAGACAGGGCCAAAGAACTGTTTATGATTTTGTCAGCAACATGATAGTCTTTCCAGTGAGAGATGTATGTGTCAAATAGATTAAAATAATTGCTTTGATATGTATGTGTGTGCGAATGTGTGTATTTGGCGAGTAAGTGATAAAAAAATTTAAATGCATCAAAACTCTTCAATTCAGATGTATAATGTACCTGTGATCAAACCTTCTGTCTTAGGTGCATGATAATATTGCAGCTTTTTTAAGATAAAAAATACATTTTAAATTTCAATCTCTAATATAAATTACCCCAAATGAGAGGGAAATTATATTATAATTATAGAATTAAAAAAATGTTAAATTGTAGAAAGGAGTTTCCTAGTCATCTGGTCCTGTCTTCCACCCTCTACATGCAGCTCCTGCACAACAGCTGTGATATTTTCCCATCTTCTGCTGGAATATCTTCAGTAACTGAAATCTTACTACATCCCCTGGCAATTTATATATTTTCTCACAGTTCTATTTGTCAGAAAATATTTTTCTTATACTGAGTCCAAATCTTTATTCTGTGATATGTTACTCATTGTTCTGTAGGCCATTGTTTTTATATAAACTAAATTTTAAAATATATGATACTTGAAACAACAAGTATTCAAGTGTAGAGCAATTACTTTTTTGAAGACAATTCTCTTGCCCTTTCCACCTTCCCTTTTTGAAGCTAATCACTGTCAGTTCCTACAACAGTTTTTCATGTGTTCATTGCAACAATTTAATAGGAACAAATCACCCAGGCCTTTTAGCTACATAATCTCATTGAATCCTCAATTGGGATATCTATGGTAGACATGTCTTTTATTTAGAAAAGGAAAATGAGGTACAGAAAGATTAAATAAATGGACCAAGTCACATAGTTCATGACTAAAGAGTCAAAATTTAAGCCTACATTTGTCAGGCCCAAAGGCCACCATCTTTACATAATTCCACACTGTCACTAGTCCTTCTTATGCCACCATCCTCTTTCTGTTTACCTTCTGATTTTACATTTCTTAAACTTGGGCATCCATAGAAGTGGAAACAAGAAAACAGAATGATGGTGCTCAGGTTCAGACAAGAACTATGGCTGTGATCAAAATGGTGGCAGTGGATATGATGTCTGAAGATAAGTGCACAGATATTATATATATCTTTATCTACTAATGCCTTTTCTCTGTCTGTCTTTCTTCTCCTCCTCCCTCCCTCCTTCCTTCTCTCTTTTCTATCTTACTCACACACACTCAAATACATTTTTGTTAGCTTTCTTTTCCCATCATAAACGTGTCATGTGATGTGGCATCCAAGTCATTGATAAAATGTTTGCAATGGGTAGGGTTGAAAACTGCACTCTTTGATATTCTACTCAGAGATGTTCCTATTGGCTAGTATCAGTCTATTAATTGGCAATCTTTCTGTCAGTTACCAATTCTTCTGGATAAATCAAGTAGTCAAGTCCACTTTCCCTCAATTCATCAACAAGAATCTCTTAAAATCTCTGTCAAATGCTGTATTTCATATACTTTGTGTATGGCATTGTCTATCCTATTAGGACCATACCAGAAATTGTGGCTAATTTGGTATGATTTGTTTTAGTGATTAGAAAAGGAAAAAAACTCCTTTTGTTTCTTATTTTTTTATCTTATTCAAGGCATAACTTAAATAGACATAAGCCATTAGTTTCTGTCTGCCCTTAGTTAATCTTGTGACTTGTACTGCCTGCATATGCTTTTTTAAAAAATCTGAATTCATCTCAGAAATTCTTAGGCATTGATCTCTTCACAGGGAACTAGGGGTAAGGGAGTAATTTTCAGCTATGGAGTGAGAATTTTCTTCTTGCAAACCTCTTTAATTTCTGTAGGTATCTTTCTGCTTAGTGTCTTGTTTCATGGGTTCATATGTTCATTTCTTTGTTCTATTTACTCTGAGTTTTGGCCAGGCTTGGGTAGACCACTTGGAAAAGAATCTCGTTTGATTTTATTTTCTTTTCATTAATGTGTTCTGTTCCTCATTGCTTCCAATTTCACTAAGAAAACTGAGAACTGGTGAGAGTTTCCTATTTCCTCTACCGTTACCTATCAAGTTATATACATTTACCTGTCTGAGACTCATTTTGCCACCTTCTGCTATGGCTACTATTTCTTTTCATCTTTGATCTGCTTGTTTCGTTGATTATTCTCTCTTTCCTACATCTGTAAACTCCCCTTGCTATTTTTTATTGCTCTTAGCAAATAAACTGGATTAAGTCTCTGCTACTAAAAATATATAAAACCTACACAACAGAAAGTCCACTCCCTCTAATTATTCTCATTTCCCTCTCCTCTCCATTACAGTCAAGAATCTTGACATAATAGACCAACCTCAACATCACTACTTTTCTTCCCTCCGTTTCAGTTCTCAATCTATTAGACTCCAGCTTTAGATCTAGTCCACTAAAATTCCTATTTCCATATCCTTATCTCTCCTTACCTTAGTTAATTTTTCTTTGGTATTTGACCCTATAAACAAGTACGTTGAATTCTGAGTTACTAAATGTTCTGGTTACTTCTTAGGTAGCTCATCTTTTTCTTCTTGTGCTTGAAATATGAGTCTTTCTTAGGGTTTCATTTCCAGTTCTCTAGTTTTCTTAGAAGATATTTTCTCCCTAGATGATCTCATTCAAATTCAAAGCTTTAACCATTGACTATGAAATCTTTGTCTCCAGCTCAGGCTTTTCTTTGAGCTCTAGATCCAAATATCTAGCTGTATATACTGTACAATTTCACTGACTTTTCTACTGCCTGGATGAATAAAGCTGATACTTCTTTTTCTCTTTGGCTTCTTGCGCCTATTCTTTCTGAGTTTGAACCCAGAAGAGAAGTACAGCTGACACCTAATGAGCATACTATGAAATTCTCTTGAAATTAAACCAAAGGCTTACATTCATGGCCCATCAGATCAATGGAAATAATCAAATGGAATTCATCTAGTTTCTCCAACCACACTATACCTACTAAGCTACCCACATTTGCCACTTTGTCTGCCTTTCATTCTGTTACGATGGTTAGATAGATAACTTGCGTCAACTCCTGGGTAAGGCAACCACCTTCACCACCACCACCTTCACTGTGCTCTGAGATACCATCTGCTCTCACCTTCCCAACAGCTTTGCTCCTTCACATATTTCCTTTGTTTTGCATCAGCAATTTCTTTCTATCCACACTGTATCATTCCTGTTAGCATACTCACCTTCTTTAGTCCCTTCCAACCTTAGAAAGGGTTACATTGACTTCGCATTCTTCTTCAATAACGTCTTCAATTTTTTATTCTCTTTCAAAGCTAATCTTAAAGAGTTTTTTTTACAGTAACTATCTCTATTTTCTCATTTTGAAATTTCTCCTCAACCTACTCCATCGGCACCATACTCTGAGACCACTCTTGTCAAAAGTCATTGCCTAAATTTACCTGTCGACAACGTTAATAATTTCCTATTCTGACCACACTATTTTAAATTACAAACTACTTCTTCCACTACTCCCAGCACTCTAGATGCTTGCTAACACGCTTTACTTTTAAAAATCTTTTCTACAGAAAAAATTGTCTTCTATACTATAATATGATTTTTAAATGTATTATATTTACTGTTTTATTATCTTTCTTCCCCGGTAGAATATAACCTCCATAAGAACAGAGATTTTAATCTATTTTAATACCCCGTGATGTATCCTAAGTGCTTAGAACACTGACTGCCACATAGTAAGTGCTTGATAAATATTTGAATGAATGAATGAACTCCTTTGTGAATACGTGCTCTTCTTGGCTCTTAGTATATCTATCGATTTTCCTTCCACCTTACTGTCCATGCCTTCTTAGTCACCTCTAAATTTGACAGTGCCCAAGGACTGAATTCTTAGCTATTTCTCTTCTTTAACCATAGTTTCTCCTTAAATAATCATATCTAGATTCATGGATTTAGCCATCTTTATTCCATGGAGTCCCTAATTTATAAATACAGTCCTGACCTTTTTCCTGAACTTTGCTCTCAAACACCCAGCTTCCTATTGGGCATCTCCACTTGCATATCTAGAAGGGAACTTAAGCTTAATATGTGTACAATAGAACTCTTAATTTCTATCCCAAGCTTACTCACCCCACAGTGTTTCTATCTTACATTTATCATTCCCCAATTGCTCAAGCCCCAAACTTAAACTCATCTTTGATTCTTCCTTTTCCTTATCTCCATTAGAAATTCATGTTGACACAGTCAACATCAAGTTTCCTCTTTCTACTTTTCCCCCCTATAACATTTTTCCCTCCCATAATGATCTTTTAAAAGCATAAATCATGGCATGGTATGGCAGGCACCTACCCCTCCCAGTTAAAACTCTTCAACGTCTTCCCATTGCACAAAGAAAACAATTCCAAGCTCCTCTCCCTGGGCCCACCTGATCTGGCCTCTGTATCCTCACTTCGTATGACAGTCCCTTTAACTCATTGCTCTCCAACTACACTTGCTGTCTTTCTGTTCCCTAGACTTAAACTTCTTTCTACTTTAAGACCTTTACATTAGTTATTTTCTCTTTCTAAATTACACCCCACCCATAGTCACAGGACTGGCTCTGTATTGTCTTTCAGATCTCAGTTGAAGTGCCACCTTCTCAGAGAGACCTGCCTGAATGTTATTTAGAGTAGTAACTGGCTAGTCTCCGTAATATCACCTTATTTCATTTTCCTCAGAGAACTTATTACTATAAGATATATGGTTAACATTTTTAGTGCCGTGTTTGTTTTCCATAGCTAGAATATAAGTTTAATGACATCAGAAACCTTGTCTTTCTTGTTCCTCACTGAATCTCCAAAGTCTAGAGTAGTGGTACACAGTAGGTACTCGGTAAATGTTTTTTAATAAATGCATGAAAGACTTTTTTGTTGATTACTCTGGTGTGTTAATAGCACTTTTATTTTTCCCTTCTGGTGTATTCCAAGTGACAGTTGCATAGTTTGGACTCCATTTCCACATGTGTTAGAGCTCCTGATGTAATCTTATAGATCATTAAGTTTCTATTTTCCTTTTCAGTCTTGTATCCTCTTTGAGCTTTCATTTGTATAATCTACAGGTCTGTGTTACAAGGTCACTGATTCTTTGTGTGTGTGTGTGTGTGTGTGTATACAATCTGCTATAAAGTCTACCTAATAAATTTTTCAGTTGAGATATTATATTTTTTTGTTCTAGTATTTCCCTTTGGTTTTTTTTTACAGTTGCCATGTCTGCCCTGAAATTCACCATCTCTTCACCCATAATACACATCTTTTCCTGTAGATTCTTTGATATTTTCATCTTAGTAATTATGAAATCTTGTCTTCTAATCTCAACATCTTGGTTATATTGTCGGCTCACTTGAACATCTTCATTCTCTCTGGGGTTGCTCCTATCTCCACCCCTCATCCCACTCCATTCTGGTCTATGGGTTAAATTTTTCTGTTTCTTTCCTATGTCTAGTAGTTTTTTATTGTGTACTGGACATTATGGATGATACGTTGCATAAACTGTGAATTCTACTACCTTCCTTTGAAAAATAGTGAGTTTTGTTCTGGTAGGCCACTAAATTACTGGCAGATTGCCTTAATATTGGGAAGGCTTGCTTTAGGCTTTATTAGACAAGTTCTATTTCAATTGTGCCCTTATTCTTAGGCCAAATTTCTTAGTCTTGGGATTTGGTCTTTATTCCTTATTCATGTCCCTTCCAAATTCAGTATAAAGCTGAGTTTATCATATTCCTCTCACTTAGTGAAACTTTAAATCTAAACTCTGTCTTAGTAGCAGGCAATTTCTGAAATCTCTTTTCAGCTCTTTCAGCCTTCTAGATATTGTTTTTTTCTGGTGCTTGGAGTCTTACCCCATGTGCAGACCATTCCAGTGTTGGCTTTAGATTTGAAGAGATTTTTTGCAAATCCCTTCCCTCTGTGTGGCTGTCTCTTTTCTGGCATTACCCTTTTCATTTTGTAGCCATTCTGGAAATGGCTGGCTGCTCCAAATTCCACATCTGATTCCTCAGACTCTTTCTGCATGCAAATATGAGCTAGCAAGTGTCCCTATGGGACCAAAAAATGTGTAGTTGTGCATCTCACCTAGTTTATTCCCTTCTTTCAAGGGTCGTATTATCTCCAGTTTCTGTTTACTGCTGGTTGATTTCTAGTGCCTTTATAGAGTTTTTAAAAAAACATATTTTGTCCAAAGTTTATAACTATTATTAGTGAATGGCTACTATAATACAAACTATACTCACATTATTCTTTTATTGATTCATTACATTTGTGATTTCAGTAATCACAATTTATTATCAGGAATCACTTTTAATTCTTTTTTTTTGTTTTTTTTTTTGCTGAGGAAGAGTCACCCTGAGCTAACATCTATGCCAATCTTCCTCTATTTTGTATGTGGGTCATCATCACAACATGGCTGCCAATGAGTGGTGTAGGTCCATGTGCAGGAACCAAACCCTGGCTACTGAAGCAGAGCATGCCAAACTTAACTGTCAGGCCACAGGGCTGGCCCCTAGTCTATTATTATTATTTTTTTTTTGCAGGGGAAGATTCGCCCTAAGCTAACATGTTGCCAGTCTTCCTCCTTTTTTCTTCCTTCTGCCCCGACCAAAGCCCCAGTACATAGTTGTGTATAGTTGTAAGTTCCTCTGGTTCTTCTATGTGAGCTGCCGCCACATGACTACAGACAGACAAGTGGTGTGGTTCGTGCCCAGAAACTGAACCCAGGCAGCCAAAGTGGAGTGTGCAGAACTTTAACCACTAGGCCATCAGGGCTGGCTCAGTTCATTATTTTTATATTATTAATCTGCAATAGTTTATTTACAATTCTGAAATCTCCAGTGTTGTGTAAAACAAACATTTTTAGTTAACTTATTTGGTGACTTAGTTATTGTATGTTATTCATTTAATCTAGTTAGTGTGAATATCTATATCTTTATACTGAAGATATGTTAATGCTTTTAATTACAATATCCTACTTCACAGCCTGCTGGGGATACTATGAAATATACTTTATATGGATCACATTTTATTTCTGAACTATAGAAAATCCCAAATTTTCGAACATATCTGGCTTCAAAGATTTCAGATAAGTGATTGCCAAACCATGTCAAATTTGAGCAAGAAAAATAAATGTCCTGCTTTTGATCTGGATTAGAGATATGGTTAAAAGTGTCTTTGGTAGGAAGTACTTTGAGTTTTGTCTAAAAATTAGCAAGTAATTGATCTGGAAAGGGGCAGTGAGAAGCTGATAAAAGGCTAGTGTTAACGTACCTGCCCATCAGAACGGCCTTTGCTAATATATGTTAGTTGTGAGCTACCCATTTGAGTCAAGCAATTTGTCCATACTTTATTTTTCTGATAACGTGTCTGAGGTTTATGTAGACTAGGTATGTGGAACTAAGTCCAGTAAAACCAGCTGGCCTCTTCAGTCTGAAGTCATTAATTTGCTACTCAGTGAGCTACTGTCTTATCATTACTGTCTGTGATTGTATTTTTAGGAGTATTATTTCTTCTTTTCTTGGGCAAGCTTTAATCTATTTGAACAATCTCAGTCTGTTGAATTTTTTTTAATCATAAATTTTAGGGTGTCTGTGGAATAGACATTTCCAATTGTGAACACACATAACCAATATTTAGGAATCACAGATGAAACCTGTTGATGGCCTTTATTTATTATGGGGTGGACACCTTTCTGAGATGTCCTTTTGAAATTACAGATGTGTTTTTCTGTTTTAAAATTTCCAAAGAAGATTCTCAGGGCATTTATGTTAGGGTACTTTCAAAAGTCAACCAAGAACATTCTAGAAATGAAAAATGTTTAAGTCCAAATCCTCTTATATTACTGTTAAAAAAACTGCAGACCAAGCAATTAGAATGTTACAGTCCTTAAAATATGAGGCCATATTTTTACTACAGCTAATTGATTTTACATCTGGCATGTTAAAAGAATTTATTAAACTTGAATAGTGTCTTTGTTTATACCCTAAAGGCTCAAAATGAATTCTCTATATCATCATGCTTAAAGAGAAATAATCTACTTTAAAAATGTAATGTGATTTCAAAAGTAAATCTAACTAAATTTTTTAAATATCTAAACAGGAATGATTTCTTTTAAATGTATGGAGTGTTTAGGACATCTTTCACACATAGAAAAATAACAAAAATTTAAGTTGTGATAAGAAAAAAGACTGGTGGAAAGTATCCAAGGGAAAGTGGTATTTAAGTCTATCTTTAAGTATAAAAGAAAACAAAAAGTTACATTCATTACTAATAAAATGACTCCTCTTTGTGACAGAAGGAAGAGGCCAACATTTATTAAATACCACATATATACGTAATACATAAGTAATAATAGCTAATATTTATTGAGCCCTTATAGGACAGGCGCTGCTCTAAACGCCTAACACGCATTTACTATTTTAATCTTCACAACCACCCTATGAAGTAGTTTGATTATTATGCTCACTTTACAGTTGAAAAAAAAAAAAGAAACCTGAGGCACAAAGAGGTTAAGTACTTGCTCAGAGTCACATGGGGGGATGTGGTAGAACTGGGACTCACACCCAGGCAGGCTGGCTCCAGAGCGTGTGCACTTAAACTTTATGATATATGGCCTTTTCCAGTATTGAATGCTTACTCTGCCAGAAGAGCTTTAAAGGATTTACATGCATTATATCTTTTAAATTCAATAGGAAAGAGGTAAAGCATAGGATCACTGGTCTATCCTACATCAATACATTAGTTAGCTGCCTAGGTCGGTCAGGACTACCACTCTGGCTTCAACCACAAAGTGATTAGGACAAAAGCAAGATATTTGTAGAATGGGAAGTTTCTGGCACTCTCCTCTCAGGACCTTTTCCTGAACATGTATCTTGGGTAGTTTTAGCCAAAACATGTACGATATTTCCAGGTAGCTCTTCGCTAAAAACTACCTTGAGCTTTGCCATAGAAATCAGGCCATCTTGATTTGGAAACAATTGTCTTCGACTCAGTCAAGGAAATAGACTTATATAAGCTTTCTTATTTTTCTTGGCCCTCTTTAGAAATTTGTTTAAAGACGAGATTGAGTGATTCACCAAGTATTCATTGGATTATGGTGCAAATTCTTTACACAAAATGTAGAACACCCTTGGTCCACTAACATTTTTTCCCAAAACTTTTTATTTGGCTTGAATGTTCACTGGAACCATATGTCATTAAGAAAACTTATGTGTATTGAATGATATGTGCACATAGGTTTTATAAACTTTTATACATACAAACTATGTTGATAGCATGTTTTTGGTCTTCTGCCTTTGATATTTTATAGATATAAAAAATATATGATAGTTAAAGGAAGTTAAGTGATCTTTCCAATAAATTACTCATTCTAAATCGTTCATAATTTTTACTTCAATGTTATAAAACTCCTTTTTAGCTTTTGGTAACAACTGAATAAAGGAGTACCCCTTGCACTAAAAAAAATAATTAAATAAATTCCCTCAGAATAAATTTCCAAATAGGGCTTTAAAAATGACATTTCTGGGGGCAGCCAATCAAGATAGCTATTATCCTGTTATAAATGAGGTAACTTCTGATAATGACAAAATCTGAATTTTCAGCTATGTTTTCTGAAATGGGCTGAACTCTGTTAGCTCTCAAAAACTAATATAGCCACATGGTGTGGAGAAAGAGTGGAAATATATCCAATGTTCTCACCGAAATCAGTGGCTTTTCAATCTTCTAAACTCAATTAGGTGAAGTTAACTGAGATGGTGATATGGACATTCTGAAGGCTTATAACTTGGAAACAATTTTATATCCTCAATGCCATTGTATTACATATTATAAATGTATGACTTTTAAATTTTAAGTTGAATATTATATTAAGTAGAAAAAAATAACTGCTCTTACAAATAGTCCCTCAAAATTTCAGAGTTGTGACAGGCGCTTGTGTTTGATTATTGCTCAAAAAACATTCAATGGGATCAGCAGGTGTTTTCCTTCAAATATTGATTCAAAGACCTAGGTTCCTCCCAGCACACAGCTCTACCATGACCCTGGGCCTGCATCTAATGGCAAAAAGGAGAAAAAGAGTGTGGAGAAGTCTTACCCATTTCTCAAAAGCCTCAGCTGATTGGAAAAATTAGTTGCATTTCCACATCTATATGAAAGGGAAGCTAGGAAATATTGTGCATCTCTGGCCAGCCACTTCCCAGCAATGACTTTAAACAACAGAGGAGAACAAATATTTTGAGGGCAGCTAGCTGTGGCTATCACAGATACTCACTGATATGCATAATCTGTTCTTTAATTCTTATTAAACATTAAATAATATTCTTTCATTGCTCATTTTTCTTTTTTGATTTCTTCTGTATGCCAGGCACTATGCTAAGCACGGAGATATAAAAATGAACAAAATATAAAGCTTATAGTATATTAGGGAAAAAGAAGCTCTTAATGGTGCAATTGTAAGCCAGTGTGATAATTACCATGATAGATGTAAGCCATGGGGAATATGAGATTACATAGAAGGGGCATCTGTCTCAAACTGAAGATGGTTTGAGAAGTGTATTAATTAGGATTCAATCAGGAAAAAGAAACCATTCTAAGGAAAAGGGAGTCATGGCAATAATGAAGACAATAATGATCATGGTCTAAGTGAAATTATCGGCAAATTGACTGAAGGGCTAACAACAGATTAAAAAGAGACAAAGGAGAAATATTTGTCCAAACAATGCATTAGTGATCCAGGGCAAGGCAGGGGTGTCTGGTTTGGCAGCTGTGGAGGTGGTGCCATTCACCAAGGTTGGACCACAGGAGGAGAAGAAAACTGGGAAGGGAGTGGAGAGTGAAAGTGTAAACATCAGCCTAATTTTCCTTTTGGTCATCTATGGAGAAGCACCACAGACAGTTAAATGCCTAGATATGGAACCAGGAGAGAGGAAACGGCTGAAGCTGTAGATAAAAGTCATTCCTATGTATATTAGCATTCTCCAGGGAGAAACAGAACCAATAGAGAATATTATGTGTGTGTGATTTATTTGAAAGAATTGGCTCATATAATTATGGGGGCTGGCAAGTCCAAAATCTGTAGGGCAGTCAGACAAGCTGGCAATTGAAGCAAGAGTTGATGCTATAGTCTTCAGGTCAAATTTCTTCTTCTCCAAGAAACCTCAGTTTTTGCTCTTAAGGCCTTTAAAGTGATTGGATGTGGCCCATCCACATTAGAGAGAGTAATCTCCTATACTCAAAGTTGACTGATTGTAGATGCTGACCACATCTACAAAATACCTTCACAGGGACACCTAGATTAGTATTTGATTAAATAACAGGTACTATAGCCCAGCCAAGTTGACGCGTAAAACTGACCATCACCCGATGTAAGTGACAGATGAAATTATCAAGGAGAGAAAAGAATAAGTAAATACCAAGTGTTTAAAAGCTTGGGCTTTGGAACAAAAAGGGACCTGGGCTCAAATTTCAGTTTTACTATATTGTGAGTGTGACTGACTTCTGTAAGCCCCAGTTTCAGCTTCTATAAAGTGGTGACAGTAATATTATACATCTCTGAGTTATTGTGAGGATGAAATAAATAAGCTATGTAAAGGATTTGTCACAGAGCCTGGCATGTATTAAGTACTCAATTAACATTAGCTACAAAATGGATTCTTTTCAAGATCTAAAAATTACAAAGATAGTTATATTCTGATGAGGAAAAGTCAGTATCAAGAAAGAAGTTGAAGATAGAGAGCTAAGAAATAATTGATCGAGTAAAGTGTGTGGTAGGAGGTGGAGGGAAGAAAGTGAGACTCATAACATACCTGAAAGGATTAACCTTGAAGAAGAAGATGGGGAAGAAGTTGAATATGTTCATACACGCTGGGTTTGATTTTCTCAATGAAGAAAGGTGAAAGGTTATTTGCTGAGGGATCTTAACGGATTAAAGAAAAGTGATGTTTCTGTGAAGAATGGAAGAGAGAGCTTAATAAAGATAGATAAAAAAGGGATGTAATACAATGCTTAACGTCAGCTAAGATCTGCAGGGCTGGGTAATTGTAAATTCCTTTAGGGCAGGCACACCCTTTTTTTTGTTTGCTATTTGGCACACCATGAGTAATTGGCAAACATTTCCTTAATTGAAATACCGTTTTCTCTACCTACAGGCAGCTGGGCTATGAAAATGGAAGGCGAATGGAGTGATTGGTCTAACTTTGAGGCTTTGTTTGATGGGTAGTTGGAACATACAAGGACCAGGATATTGAGCCTACTGGTGCTTGTCTTTGAAGGCCTATGGAGTAGAGTCAAAAAAAAAAAAGGAACCACAAAGGGGGCAGCAATGGACGCAGAAAAGAGCATTTGGGGAGTAAGAATATTGGAGACCAGGAAGATGGGCGGCAGTGATTGAAGACTGGTGTTGGAACAGAAGATTTCAGAAGGAAACAAAGTGAAGGAAATCAATAAGCAATGTTAGAGTAAAAGTGAGATTCAGGTGAAGGAAGGACCCTGGTGTCCAGAAAGTCAGAAAACTTGGGCTTAAGGCCACAAGGATGAAAGGCAGTAGAGAGGAGGGGAGGAGCACTCCCAGTGATGGCTCGGTGGGAAGAGCAGTGGAATCAGTGGTAGGCTAGATGGCTCCCAACCTTTCAGCACTAGGGAGAAGGGCACTTGCTGAATCGGAGTCTTGCATTCGTGTGTGCCGTGGTTTGTCTTCAAGTAGTAATGCCAAAGTAGATATAGCAAAGCAATGGATAGAAAACCATATGATTTATTACCTAAAGCTAATTCTGGATCAAGTCAAGAGGAGTACTATTAGGTCCAGCTGGCTAACAAATGTCCCCTGAATTTACTCATTTAACTACTTCTATTTCATGAAACCAACCCCAAAGCTCTTTCTCTCCCATACCTTGAGTACCATTTTATCAATAGTTCTCACACAATGGCAGGCCTTGCAATGAGAAGAAAGACTGGTGACTTTGTTTCCATTCTGATATGAATGAAGGTAAGTGGCTGGGAGTAATATAGAGGAGTAAATAGTGAAACAAATGAGAAAGTTTTAAATAATGGAAGAAGAGTAAAAGATGAGATGCCATGGTTGAGAAACTAGGAAGATCCTCGCTTGAGGATGGAGGGAAGGTCCTCAGGACAAACTAGGCTTTAGTCATAGAAGCAGATGGTGGGGGTAGTCTGAGATGAGGGTGACAATCAAGGAAATATTGTTTTTTTAATTAAATCTGGGATCAGAGGGCATAATGGAAAGGGAAGAGAGCAGTGGAAGAATTGGGGAGGAAATTGAGGAGGATAGGAATGAGGGTACTGCTTCGTAAACAGTCCAATCATCATTTCAATAATATTGTAAAGCTATGTAACTTCACACTAACTGCTATTAACAAGAAGATCATGTGTCAAGATTAACGGTATGCAGAGACAATACAAAAAGTCTGCCTGATACACTTTTATGTAGAATCTTCCTTTGATTAACAGATATACTTCTTACATGGATGAATGCTAATGGATATATATATACACACATATATGTATATGTATATATCTGTCTCCATGGTATTATTCTTTTCATACCTTTAAATCATCGTCAAATTTATAATACTTAAATCCATTTAGAATATTATGGAATGAGTTTCCATTTGTTAAATAGTACCCTGGTGACCTGAAAGAAAATCAATATAGCCTGCAAAAGTACTTAACTTACAACCAGAAAGTAGCTAGAAGAATTTGCCAGCACATCTTACCAACAAAATATTCATTAGGAGAAATGAAAAAAAACCTACTTAATTTTCCAAAACCTAACAATCAATTAAAATCAACATGTATATCAATTTGCTCCTCTTATTGGTAATAAATATAATAAAAATGTGTTGCTTATAGAAAAGATGTATATTCCTTAAATGATTGGTTACTTTTTCATTTATAATTATCTATCATTATCTATCTTTTGATCATCATTTAATAATTTTATTATTTTTTTACATATATGTAATTCACCTTATCAAAGCAACTATAAGTTTGTGTAAAATCTAAGAGAATTCCTGGGGCTGAACTCACAGAACTGTGGATGGAGGTAAGATTGAAAAAGACATGGAGCATAAGGGCATAGTGAATTTCATACTGAGTAAACATGATCCATCCAATCTGATATTCTGTCTCTGGAAGTAATACTCACAGCTGATTTGTAGAAAGCCAGATAGGTTATTCGTGATGATATAAAATAATTAAGAATATATTGCTAAAGTCCTCCTACTTTCTGTTAATGACTATCATCTTATCCATATAAATTTCCCCTAGTATTTCGTAGGATGAAGAGTTGCATCTATTTGCCTTTTTAAATTAAACTGTTACTTTGTTTTATTTTCCAACTGAGTATTCTGAGCCTATACAAATGTGTCTTCACTTTACTTTTTCCCCAGGAAAGGGTGTGTAAATCACGCTGTATCCCCTTTCATAATGTTATGGGTTCCAATAACATCCTGTCTCCATCTTTACCTCCTTCACGCTTTAGAGGCCTCATATCATAGGCCTATCCTTTTATGAATGGTTCTCCATCTGTTGGTCATATTATTTGCTTTTCCTTGGGATGGGTCCAGTTATTCCAGCTGCAGGTGCATCATGGGAGGACAATGTTTTGTCTTGTGTTTCCACTATCCTTCCCAATGCTGCCTAGGAGTTAGAGTGCTGATCTTGTCACTCAAGCAGCCTGACACCTTTGGGAGCAGGCTTTCTCCATTGTTTCCTAGGTAGTAACTGATGACTATCAAGTTACTTTATCAAGTTAGAATGAAGTTTGGATGCTAGTCCCCTAAATGTGTACCCTGACTTTTGCCCACCCTCGTCTTACTTTCTGACGTCTGGTTATTCATAGAGCTTTCTCAGGAATGAACGTAGTAAAGAAAATTCCCATCAGCTTGATTTTTCTCAAGACTCTAAAAGAGTGGATTATGTTGAATAAAAGTCTGTGATAAAGACAACATTACAGAATGAAATATCTCTGCTTTTCTTACCTATTTCGTGGAGAAAGGTGGCTCTGTCATTTACCCATGAAGATTCTCTATTTCTATAATTTTGTCTTTTATCAAACCTGTCCTTCTGTAAAGAGAAAAGTACATGTTAGAGAAGAAGCTTTGACAAAATTATAAGAACTTTCTCCCTAGGATTTCATTACAATATATCAAAGGAGTATATGGTGTTGTTTAAGTGTGGGCTCTGGAGTCAAATGCCCAGCTCGAAATCCTGGCCTAACCACTATGCATCCTCAGGAAGGAACCCTCTTAGCATCTCTGTAACTCCATTTCCCCATTTGTAAGAGAGAAAATAGTAGATATGTCTAGGGATGTTGTGCACCTTAAATAAACTGAAACATAGAAAGTGCTTAAAATTCTGGCTACAATGTGGTTAGCGTTCAATAAATGTGGTTCTTATTAGTTCAATGGAATAATATAGAATAATTCTGTAAAATGAACACATTCATGAATACTATGCATACAACTGTAATTTCCTGGTTATCTTTCTTTCCTTTTGTTTTTGGTGAGGATGATTGGCCCTTAGCTAACATCGGTGCCCATCTTCCTCTATTTTGTATATGGGATGCTGCCACATCATGGCTTGATGAACGATGTATAGGTCTGCAGCCCAGATCTGAATCTGTGAACCCCGGGCCACCAAAGCGGAGTGCATGAAATTAACCACTACGCCACTGGGCTGGCCCCGTGGTTATCTTTCTTGTCCCCCCCCCCACTTTATTTTGTGAGGAAGATTAGCCCTTAGCTAACATCTGTTGCCAGTCCTCCTCTTTTTGCCGAGGAAGATTGGCCCTAGGCTAACATCTGTGCCCATCTTCCTCTACTTTTTATGTGGGATGCCTGCCACAGCATGGCTTGATAAGTGGTACATAGGTCTGCACCTGGGATCCGAACCTATGAACCCTGCGCCGCTGAAGCAGAGTGTGCAAACTTAACCACTATACCACCAGGCTGGCGCCTTATTTCCTTTTCATGGATAAAAATGTTTGCAAGTTTGAAATTCCAAGAGTATTCCAGGGAATTTTTATGGATAAGAGCATAATGCAATAAAAAATAATATAGCCCAACTTGAAATGGAATAAAAAGTATATGTTGATGGTTATGAACTATGGGTGCCCAGAATAAATTCTTTATTCATTAACATAGATTTTCCTAAGATAATGCAATAAAAATACAATAATTTATTAATAAAACAAAATAATTTTGGAGTTATGTTTATTATAATATTAACAAATAAGTGATTAAAACGTTTATGATGTAACCCAAAAGTAATGCTCAAAAGTAATGTCTTTTATTTAACTGATGACACAAAATGCATAGAAATGATACCTTATCAGAGGAAGGAACTGAGATTTTAAGCAATTAACATGGAAAATAGGGCCACTATTGAGTTAATATCAGCCTTTGGACAGTTTTAGACAGATTGTTTGTTAGGCAGAAAACTACCACAGGATTTAAAACATTTTATTAATGATCAGGTTAAGCATTAATTTCTGTTTTGTTCCCAATAAGTCAAAAGGCTATTCTTGCCTTAAGAAAGTTAAGACGTGTATTTAGTAGACTATTTAGAGCTTATACGTTTTCCTTAAAATATATGGAATACATACACATATAAAAATATAATTATTCAAAATATTAGCCTCTTTTCCTCAAGTACTGTAAGGACACCTACAGGTGGCAAAGACGAGAACAATAAGCCATTTAATTTGAACTGATTTGTGACAACTTCCAAACCTCTGGTTATTTTTCTTACATCATGAAATCATATTTCTTTTGTCTAATAATACAAACATGGAAGAAAATCTGTAGATACAGAAGCATAATTATGATTAAGCATCTGCATTTTTTTGTGTGTGCGTGAGGAAGACCAGCCCTGAGCTAACATCCGATACCAATCCTCCTCTTTTTTGCTGAGGAAGACTGGTCCTGGGCTAACATCTGTGCCCATCTTCCTCTGCTTTATATGGGATGCTGCCACAGCATGGCTTAACAAGTGGAGCGTCAGTGCGTGCCTGGGATCCGAACCGGCGAACCCCGGGCCGCCACAGCGGAACGCAAGAACTTAACAGCTTGCGCCACCCGGCTGGCTCCAGCATCTGCATTTTTAATTGCAACAGAGGGAGAAGATATTTGGAAAAGTGCTATTTAGAGTTTACACATTTTCCTTGACTATCTAGGAAATAGCCTCTTATGTAGGTATACACCTTTTCCTCAGTGAGAAAGTGAATTGTGTGCTCCTGCAAACCCATTAGAATTTCTGTTGATAATCTGACCATAAAATAAGATTTTGATGGGAAGGAAATTTGCAGAAGAATGTTAGAGAAATATAAGAATGTGCAGGAAGGGGGATTGAAACTAGATATCATTTCGTGATAAAGCAGTAAACAAAAATATGTAACATGGTTTTGAAGCAGAAGAAATTCTGCATTACCGTAAGCAGGTTACAGATATTGGCACGTTATTTACACAAAATGAGTACTTGTTAAAACACTACCATACAATAGATTCATACGTCTCAGCTTCAATTAGCAGCCTCATTTATTACCCACCAAGATGTGAAACTGCAAGGTGAGGTTAAAGTGTCACTGAGGGTGTCTTCATCACTTCAATATCATTGCCTTAAAAGGCACTGACCAGAAGGAGCAGATGACCTCATTTCAAAATTATTACAGTACAGAGAACTCAGTTTCAACATTATAATTCATTTTCTCATGGAATATTTCAAATTTATTATCACTTTCCTGACACGTAATGGCTAATCGTTAAGGATAGCCACTTTAACATAATATGAATACGCATTTCTCCATAGGTAATACAACAGTTCCTGCATTAGCATTATTGACTAAGGTGCATTTAACTTCTTCACTAATACTTAATGGAAGGTTAATGTATAAGTCAGGAGATTAAATGGCTTTTACTTAAAACAAGTATATTGATTAAAATAACAGCGAGATTTTTAAAGCTGATGATATAAAAATAGTCACACGTTTTAATATTTTATTTAATATTAAGAGCAAATTGTGGGGCGTAACAGATCAAGAGTAGTGGGAGTTATTGCACTAATTACTCGTGGAACTAATTCTTGCTCATAGTTAACAAATGGATACTGTATATTGAAAGCCAACAAATCATCCTGGTTAATTCTAGTGTTCAAGGAGTCCCCCTGTTTAAGAATTTCCATTGTTTCTTGCAGTGTCCTTCAAGTATGCCTTCCTTGTATCTTACACCTGGCACCATTGAAAGATAAAACGACCTTCCAAAAACAGAGCTACTATTCAATGTCATTGAAATGTAGCTCTATTTCTTTTTTTTTTTTTCTTTTTGCATCCTATTATTATTTAAATCTGTGTTAAACCTGGTACTTGGAACGCTCACTATGAATTAGCTAATGTTACTTTACCATTTCCTTTCTTTGCTCAAAACACAATATTCCACCAAATACAGTAGACTAACAAATTGGCCTTGTAATCATATGATACATGATGCCTGAGACCATTCATTTCTTTGATTCTGTTTCCACCTAGAAATACTCAGCCACCTCATCTATTCAGCTCTTCTGTGTGGGTAGCACAAAGTTACACCTGCAGGGGCTTGCTCAGTTTTAACCTGAGATTTGTATTAGAGGAATTTGATCTTCTCAAGAAAAAGAATCCAGGGCCCATGTAAATCTTGTGCCAGTTTAGAGTAAAACCGCAGAGTAAAGAACATATAGCAGATTTGCAGTGTATTCAAGAACTAAAAGCAGCGTGGTAAATTAGACAATAAAAATTTAAATGTTAAATATATAGTATAATATGAATGCCATCTATAGTCATAAAAATGCTCAGACGTGCATAGTACTTACCATGAGCCGGGCTTGGTTCTAAGTGCTTTGGGTACAATAAATCATTTACGGCTCAACACAATCTTATGAATAGGGAATTCCTACTATCTCTAATTTACAGATAGGAAACTAAAGCACAGGAATGTTAAGATACTGAGCTTTAGAGCTTTTCCGTAAATTGCCTGAGGCCCTGCAGCTGATAAGAGGCAGGGCTGGGAGTCTAACTCAGGCAGCGTGGCTCAATAGGGCAGGCTCTGAGCCACCATGCTATATGAACTCTCAGGCTCTGAAAACAGAAAGACTACAGTTCAAGTCCCAGCACTGCCATTTACCAACTGCTTTTAGTCTTGGTATCTTTATCCATTAAATGGCTAATGATAGTATCTACATCATATGACTGTTGTGAGAAGAAAGCAAAAGAACCTGTATTACCAGGCTAGCATGCTGCCTAGCACATAGTAAGGTCTCAGTAAATTATAGTTGTTGCTACTATAATTATTTTAATTTATGTATTCACTTATTCATTCAACAAACTTTTTATGTAGTTAATGCTATCTGTTTGTGCTAAGCTTTGGTAAATAAGAGCTCTTGGGCTCATAGTTTAGTGAGGGGCAACAGACATGTAAATAATTAATTGCAATTAGAGTAAGTGCTGTGAGAGATGTAGTCAGACATAGAAGAGAAAGTAAAAAAAAAAAAAGTAAAAAAATCTGGTAGCATCAGGGAGGACTTCGTTGATATGTTATGTAGCGTTATTTACATGGTTTACCGTCCTGTACATTTTCTCAGGTTGGATAATGGATATACCAGCTAGAGACATTGTGGATTTATTCAGTTCATCTCTTGATTTTAGAAAACATGGAATAAAAGAAAAAAGTAAAATCCAAATTTGGTGCTATCACATGGACAAATTTGATGAATATATTCTACTAAAGATGCTAATGAGATCAATCTATGCCACTCTGTACTTAAAACATGAGAATATGTGTGATATATAAATAATAGCCTTGCCCTCATAATATTTTCTCTTGGTTGTGGTGTAAATTATACTTTGCCTTGTGAAGCATTTTCTTATTTTTAGATGAGCATTGCTTTAGGTGAGTTACATATGATATAAAAAAACCACAGACATAGACATGCCATTTTACCAGAAAATTGCATAACACAGAACTTTTAAGCTTTATACAAACACAAACACAATTTATGTCCAAGGTAATTAATGTTGAAATGTTATTAAATCGTCACCAAATTGTTTTAATGTATTTTTCCTCTCTCAGAGTAGGACGAGATAAACAGTGACTTGATTCTTAATGTGCCCTAATGAGCAGGACCAGGATTCTGTATTACACAAGGATGATTGTCCCTGAGACAGAAGAGAATAGTCCCCTAAAGAAGAACTTTGTTTAATAAACCATGGCTTTAAAGGGCATTTTAGAAAAGGATTACTTTCACTATTCAAAGTGAATTTCAATGTATCCATTAAGCATTCTGAATTAAAAAACATTTTAAAATACGATTCCAAATTTATTCTTTTCTTTTTCCCTGTTTGCTCTGTGTTTGGAATCATCATTGAATATTAGAGAAGAAGCTGAAATAACGCCTTTAGATGCTTAGCCATCTCACACACACATCTTCTTCTATTTGTTACACTGAGATTTAGTTCATGGAGAGTGGGAATCTTGGCTCCATTGAGATTTCCAGTACCTAAATCTAAGAGTAGATTTGCTAAGTGTCCTGAATAACTAGCTCTTAAAATGTATGCTGGCAAGAGAAAAGCATATTTAAGTTGGACAATTTCCTACACATAATATAAATGCCTCACTCTAATTCTTATTCTCTTCATTGACCATATTTCATTCACTTTCTTCTCAGTCTTTTCTAATTCTTCTTCCCAATGATTATAGGCTAAATTGTATCCCCTCAAATTTCATTTGCTGGAGTCCTAACCCTCAGTACCTCAGAATGTGACTGTGTTTGGAGATTTGGAGTCTTTACAGAGATAATTAAGTTAAAATGAAGTCATTAGAGTGAGTTCTAATCCAGTGTGACTTGTGTGCTTATAGGAGGAGGAAATTTGGACATAGACATGTACACAGGGAAGAGGACATGGAGACAAGGGGAGAAGACAGCAGTCCACAAGCTAGAGAGAGAGGCCTGGAAAAGCTCCTTCCCTCCCTGCTTTCAGAAGGAACCAACCCTGCTTACACCTTGATCTCGAATTACAGCCTCCAAAATTGTGAGATAATAAATTTCTGTTTTTAAGCCATCCAGTCTGTGGTACCTTGTTATGACAATCCTAGCAAACTAATACACCAACTCATGCTTTTGATTTCTTGTTTATGAATACATATGCTCATGAGCCCTCTCAGAGTTTATCTACAGATCATGTGGATTCAGAATCAGTGTCGCTTTAAAAGAACCTGTAATAATAGTCTCTCTATTACACAAGACAACTGCAAGTGGAACTCTCTCTCTATATATATATATTTACAAACACACACACCTATATATGTATACATATATGCAGTGATATATATATTAACTGGTAGGTTGCCAGATAAAATACAGGATGCTCAATTAAATATGAATAAACAGCAAATACATTTTTGGTATAAGTATGACCCAAATATTCATGGAACATGCTTACACTAAAAAAGGCTTTGTTGTTTATCTGAAATTCAATTTTAACTGTGGGTCCTGTATTTTTATTTACTAGTTTTAGCAACTGTATTTACTGGTTAGCTTTTTTTTCAATAGTTAATTTAGTGATTTGTTGTGGTTTTATTTATTGATGTTTACTACCTGTCCCAAATAGAAGTATTTATTTCTTCATCTTTTATTTCTTCAGCATTTTTTCCATCATCTTTCTGTAACAAATGAGTATCAATCCCAGTCATAATACCTTTGCTATTTGTTATATCATGCTCAATTACAACCTCTACATTTAGAGGATCAGGTTTGCTGTATCTAACTATTTTTTATAATTTTTTAAAACTGCATTTTAAAATGTGGATTTTTAAGCAAATTAAAACATTCAAAAGACATTAATAATGTAGTTTCAAAGTGGAAAAACATTTCTCCATAAGCTTTCCCAATGAGAAAAAAGAAATCTTGAAACATAATGCCTGAATGGGAACCTTCAACTCAAAAGACAAATGGGAATATACAATAGATTGAAATTTGTATATTAGTGCAATCATAGACTTAAAATATATTACATTATCCTGGGACTTATCAAATGCTTTAAAAAGATTTAAAGCATTTCAAGCTTTGACTTTATTTACTCACATTTCCAAACAGCCAGTCTTCAAGGGAAGACTCGTGTTTTATTCTATTAAAAGATTGAAGAACTATAAGATACCACTTCATACCCATTAGAATAGCTATAATTAAAAACCTGAGAATACTAAAAGTTGGGAGGATGTGGAATACCAAGAATTTTCATACCTAAGTTTCTGATTCAACAACTTTGGAAAATTGCTTGTTTCTTATGAAGTAAAACACGCAGATACATTATAACACAACAATTCCTCTGATATTTAATTAAGAAAAATTAAAACATATGCTCGCACTATGAATGCCCATAGTCTCTTTATTCATAATAGCCTAGTACTGGAAAAAAGCTCAAATGCACAGAAAAATTAAATGCACAAATTGCGGTATGTTTATAAAATGGAATAATCCTCAAGAATAAAGAAGAATGAACTCCTCATATTCTCAATACTGTGGGTGAATCTCAAAAAAAATGTGCTAGGTTAAAGTTCGGCACTCTCACCACTTCAGCAGCCTGGGTTCATTTCCCAATCGCAGAACCACACCAGCTGTCTGTCTGTTGCCATGCTATGGTGGCAGCTTACATAGAAGAACTAGAAGGACTTATGACTAGGATACACAACCATGCACTGGAGCTTTGGGGAGAAGGAAAAAAAGAGGAAGATTGACAACAGATGTTAGCTCACGGTGAATCCTTCCCTGCAAAATAATAATAATAATAATAATAATAATAATAATAATAATAATAATAATAATGTGCTGAGTAAAAGAAGCCAGACACAAAACAGTGATCTGTTGATTTCCATTTATAGGAAATTCTAGAATATGTAAACCTAATCCATGATAATAGGTGTCAGAAAGTGGTTACCTGGAGCAGGTGGAAGGGGAGATTTGGTACTAGTGGCAAAGAAGCAAGAGTGAGGGAACTCTGGGGTGACTGGAGGGATGATTACATGGTTGTATGCATTTCCTACAACTTATCCAACTGTACACTTAAAATTGGTCCATTTTACTGCATGTAAATTATACCTCAATATAAAAGCAATGTTAGGCGTAAAATAAATCAAAACAAAAAGAGGGGAAGTGGGAGGGAGGAGGGCGAAAGGGATAATTCGGCACATGTGTGTGGTGATGGGTTGTAATTAGTATTTGGGTAGTGAACATGATGTAATCTATGCAGAAATAGAAGTATAATGATGTACACCTGAAATTTATACACTGTTATAAACCAATGTTACTGCAATAAAAAATTAAAATAAATAAATAAATAAATAATCCTTTAACAAATACATGAGCATAAAAATCACTAAAAAAAAAAAAAAAGATTTAAAGCATTTCACACTTTGTCTTTCTTTACTCACATTTCCAAACAGCCAGGTTTGGTTTAAAAAATCAAATTAGAAAACATACCAATGGATCCTTTCTCTGCTGATCTTTTCTCTGGTCAAATCGACAGTGATCATATGCTAGGGCTGAAATAAACGCTTTTTAAAATGTGCTCTCTAAGTGTTTTAATGAGTTATAAAACTTGCCGTACCTGTGTAAAAGGATCTTGAATCTCCAGAATGCCTTTTTATGGAAAACTTGCCTTCTGAATAACAGGAATATTTCTGGTTTATAGGCACTCTTATTTAGTCACTCTTACTGCTGTTTGTTTTACCGGGTCAACATAATTCAATACTCTAAAAGTAGGTATTATAGATTGTATCTTTCTTGTGATATATAGAAAATGTAGATGTGATTGCTCTCAAGTAGTATTTAGACACTATATGTTCACGAGTCTATTCAGAGTTCTGTATTGAGCTGCTTAGGTAAAAGCTCTGACCTCTAGGAGTTCACAATCCAAAATAAATCATAAATATTCAGAGCCACTTATAAATGAAGGTGTGAACATATAACTGAAAATGATACCCAAACAACACAGCTTAACAGAATCTTTCTGGACTTAATTTCTGGGGCCTCCCTGTCCATGAAAAGTGGGAAATTAAACATTCCCTTTGCCTGATTTTTAGTTGCTTTTGGCCAAAAAAAAAAACACCTAACTTTTATAAAGTACTCAGATTTCTTACATTTTTCTTGTACTACAGCCAAGTAATTCGCTTAATACTTATTTTGTACCAGGCACGGTTCTAAACAGTTTACATGTACTTATTTAGCTAATTCTCACACTAAATCCTCATAAGGAGATTTTGTTTCCACTGTAAATGTATGGAAAATGAGGAATAGGGAAAGGAAAGAATAGAGATAATATTATCTTCTTTAGAAGAGTACTGGAGTAAATCTTAAAATACGTGAATGGCCTTAGTCTGCTCAGGCTGCTGTAACAAAATACCACATCCTGGATGGCTTAGACAATAGATATTTTTTTCTCACAGCTCTGGAAGCTGGAAGTCCAAGATCAGGGAGCCATCATGGTGGGGTTGTGCTGAGGGCACTCTTCCTGGCTTACGGATGGTTGCCTTTTCTCTGTGTCCTCACAGGGGGAGAGAGAGAGCTCCGCCTCTTCTTAGAAGGACACTAATCCCATCATGGAACCCCATTGTCATGACCTCATCCAAACCTGCTTATCTCCCTAAGGTCCCACCTCCAAGTACCAGCATATTAGAACTTCAACAAATGAATTTCTAGGGGATACAAACGTTCAAGTTATAACATTCATCTGTGGAAAATCGTATACATGTTTTTATGTGTATGTGTGAGAGAGAAAATTTCATGACAAGAGCTCATCATTGATCTCCAAATTATTGTGCTCTTCAAGATTCTTAAATCCCTGAACGGTCTCCCCAAAAGCTCCTAGTGCTGCTTTTGTAAACCTCAATCTAATCCTGGCTTGGGTTCCTCACTTCCACGTCTCTGCAGAGATGAGTAATAACAGCCAGACAGGGGTGCTGGGGGTGGCATTCTTTTATATCCCACTACTCCTTGAAGGGAATTGGCCTTATTTTCATCTTGTAGACTCAATATTTGTCATAAAAGTTTCTGCGTTTGCATGCTACCTGAGTAAATGTGAGTCTGGTCATTTAAAAGCTACACATTAAAAATAGCTTGCGTCCGGTTCCGTGGCTTAGCGGTTAAGTGCGCGCGCTCCGCTACTGGCGGCCCCGGGTTCAGATCCCAGGCGCGCACCCACGCACTGCTTGTCCATCCATGCTGAGGCCGTGTCCCACATACAGCAACTAGGAGGATGTGCAACTATGACATACAGCTATCTACTGGGGCTTTGGGGAGAAAAAGGGCCAAAAAAAAAAAAGGAGGAGGATTGGCATGGATGTTACCTCAGGGCTGATCTTCCTCACACACACACAAAAAAACAGCTTTGTGTAAAATAATACCATTACATTAAAGAGAGATATCTAAGCAGGTATATAAAATCCATAACTTTATTTTTAGTTTAATCAATTATCTGGGATGATGCGATGTTTTTTATGGCTATATTCTTCCAAAACCATACTTCTCATGCTGTATTTTTTCAGAGTAAATATTTAAATAATTGTTTAAAAATAATTCTGAGAAATGACTTTTTATATATGGCCTGAATGTGAAGGTTTACTGCTGTTTATTTTTATAAAAGGTACACATTAATTTGTATTAAAATATACTATTATATAAACTCCTCCAAATGCTCCTAATGTTTTTTTTTTTTTGTACCACATTCAGGATCTTTAAAACTGATGCCATATGATTATTTTTTCTTTCCTTTTTTTTGTGAGTGTGGAAAATTAGCCCTGAACTAACATCCTTAGCAATCCTCCTCTTTTTGCTGAGGAAGATTGGCCCTGGGCTAATATCCGTGCCCATCTTCCTCTACTTTATATGGGACACTGCCACAGCATGGCCCGACAAGCAGTTCATTGGTCTGTGCCCGGGATCTGAACCCACGAACCCTGGGCTGCCGAAGTGGAGCATGCGCACTTAACCACTATGCCACGGGCTGGCCCTCCATTGATTTGAAGTCTTAATTACCAGTAGGAAATAGTTGTCGATAAGAATTTGACACATTGAACTCTAGCTTTATGTTACTGTTGTTCTGGCGGAAAAAAAAAGACATCATCAAAGTTAAGTTTATAATATTTTATCTCAGAAATATCACTAAAACATTTGTGACAATTTGACTTTCCTTTTAATTTATATATTTTTTAAAAAATCACTTATATACTTGATTGATGTGTGATATTCACATTTTAGAAGTGATTAAGAATATGTTATAAATATTATATTGAATATATTTTAGTAACTAATTCATTCTGCATGAAAATGAGCCCTATATCTTTAGTTGATTCAAGTATCCTTCCTTAAGATGTAGTTTCTCTGAAGTGTGAATGATTTGGATTCTCTGTGTAATAAAGGCACTGTAACGTAGTGATGAGGAGCATGGTCTCTGGAATCTGATGTCGGAACTCAAAGCCTGGCTTGGTGTGTTTACTGTATCAGCAAATAGCAAATGATTTAACTGTTATGCTTCACTTTCTTCATCTGTAAAAGGAACACAAATGAGATAACCTCAGAGGATTGCTGCAAGTATCACATTAGGTAATACGCCTAATGTGCTTAGAATAGTGCCTGGCATACATTAAACCCACAGAAGGTGTTAACTCTTATAAAGATGCAAAATTGATTGAATAACTTAACCTTCATAAAGTATATCACTGTGAGGTAAATTGAAGGAATATCTGTAGAGGCAGACTAACTTCATTTTAAAACTAAAGGCTATATTTTACTTAAAAGCAAGAGTGTTATACTAATAAGCTGGCAGAACTCAAACATTTACAATGCTCCATCTCTACCTTTAGATTCATGAAATGCTAATTAATCCATTCTGCATTCCATTAAAGTGATAATAGTTGCATTAAATTCAAACAATATAAATAAGTTTTAAATTCTTATTACACTGGGATACAGTGATAAGATGATTGGATTGGTTAGAAAGAACAAGCACTGGGAATTTGACTGAAAGGAAGACATTGGTATGTAAAATTATTCAGGAGAATCAACTCCCAAAGAAATAGACGAAAGGATGAGACGAACAGTGCAGTTTTAGGTAACAGGAAGTCAAGGGCAGAAAGAAAGGCAGTTAGGGGACAGAAGCCCTGCCGTGTTTGTTCAAAGTGCTCTTTTATTTTGCCTGAATAATCTGAGTGAGTAGTATTGGAGCCACACATTGGTAACTCCAGCAGTAAATCCCATCATTGACTGAATTTTGGGTAGAAATTTTAACATTACATCGATTTGAACATTGTCTCCTTCTAGAAGTGCATTCTGGTTGGCCTCTGCCTCTCATTTCCATCTTAGCCTGGATTAGGTGTCCCTCCTTGATGCCCCATAGCAGCCTCTGAATATTCCATCAATTGATCAAGTTGTATTGAACTGTCCTCTTTCCTTGTTTATCTTTACCAATAAGACATAAGCTCATGTCTCTCATTTGTTGTTGGAGACCCTGGAAGTACCACATGGTCTGGCACATAGAACCACTTAATTAATATTTATTGAATGAACACAAATTATTTCTCCTCAACTCTAACAGAACTTGTGCCTTCAGGTTATGGGCTTAAGAGGACAAACATGACAGTGGTAGCTATGTGGGTATTGACACTTCCAGGCTGTACTGACCTTGTGAACAAAGAAAAGTACACTTCTGTGAGGTAATTTGGGGGAAGATCCCATGCCCCCTCTTAGCACCTACAGCGTTAAAGCTCCATTCTTTGGGTTCAAATAGTAGACGTTAGATTTTTGAGGAAACCTCTGTCAAAATGTGAGGTGAGAAAGTTCACACACTAATCTCTTTTCAGCTAACACTTCAGTCTTTGGTTTTATCAGTTAATGCCTAGGCAAGGATTTGCAGAAATGAGATGGCAGGCAGAGCAAGGGGTTTGAGTTCGTATGGTGTGAACGTACATGGGTGCGTATTGTGGTGTTGTAGCGTGTGTGTGTGTGTGTGTGTGCGCATTTTAGGTGGGGGGGTGATGTGGAGAGTAAAGGGTGTTACCTGGCACAGAGTACCGGAGAGAGGACAGGCAACCACAGGTGGGATTCAGGAGGATGCCAAGACGATTTTCACTTCCTCTGCAAGTTAGCTTAACCTTGGCCTTGCTTCTAAGTGCCCTCCTCTACATGAATTTGTGTGTGAATTCACCTTTTGAATTGAAGCATCTAATTTTTCAATTTTGACAGAAAAAAAATCATTCACCTTTCTTACTTCAACTCTCATCTTTATAGATGTGATCTTAATTTTTTACATGTAAAATCTTTACCTCTTACGAGCCCTTGGTCTCATGGATCCAACTAATGGCAGGAATTTTTAAAATGAATATACTTCTCTGTCTTCAAATCTAAAATGAATAGAAGCAAATTTATCATTTTTCCCTCCAAACAATTTTTTTTGGTCAAACCACTCGGCCTAGAAAACTGTACATTTATGTTTCCCAATGTCTTTTTCTTGAACCCCTATAACTAGTATCATGTCTGCTTTTAAAATAGCTCTTGATTTCTCTCTTCTTGACGAGTTCTGATTAATTGCCACCGTTCTAAGGTTGCACACCCAAATGCCTCCAATTGCCAGAGTAATTGAGCAATACAGTTCAATAAAATGTGAAAAATTCACATTTTATTCACATTAAAACTTCAAATTTTACTCACAAGCAAAACCTATCTGAAAGTTGAATTTAGCTCTCAGGGCCTCCATTTTGTGATAACATTGTATTGCACCCTACTCATATGGCTTGCTTTATGAGCATATGCCCTGTACGGACACTCAGGGCCCCATGTTTAGAAAAAACCCACTCTTAGAAAGCCTTCTACTGTCACCTTCTTCAAATTATTTATAAGTTTTGGACAGGGGGCTCCACACTTTCATTTTGCAGTGGGCTTACAAATTAAGTAGCTGGTCCTGCCTGCTTGGAGTCATTATCATCCTCCACCTGAATAACGGAAACGTTGTCTCAGCTTGTGTCCCTACCATTGGGGTTCCTGTTCTCAAGTCATCCTACATAGAGCCATAGGACTGGTTTTCCTAGATATGAATTTTGTTATGCCGGCCTCTGTTTTGTAGTTCTTGCTCGAAGCTCCTTGGCCTGGCGTAGATCTCCCTTCAGAACTTGGCTCTTCTCTCTTCTCTGCATTATTTCTTGCAGTTTCTAACATGAATCCTCTACTCTAGTCAGGCTGGGCTCACTATCATTGCCTATTTAATGAGTCCTAACTCCATATTACAGCTCATCCATCTGGTTAAACCTAAGCATGTGGCCTTCCTTCTTTTTTGCATATCCAGAACCATCTTCAACTGGTTAGCCCCAGTTCTGGCTTCTCCACAAAATCTTCCACATTATTCTCATCCTTAAGCATTTATACTACCTCTGATTTTCTGCATTTGTTTTCAGCATTACCTGAATTAGCATATGTGTTATCAAATATCAATATATATGAAAATCACTCAGACCTAATGAATCCGAATCTCAGAGGAAGTTCCCAAGGAAGCTGCATTTTAAATAAACACATGAGCAATGCTGATAAAGAGGATTCTGAAACGACACCAGTGGGTACAAATACTACTGGTGGTTACTATGTTTCGAGAACCTTGGCCTTGTCTATCCATCTATACTATAAGTTCCCAGAGCAGAAGTACTACACTTGTAGCCCCTCATAAATACTTTTTCATTTGATAATATTTTAATATGTCACAGTAGATGTATTTTGGCAGGTTAAGAAACTTCTCTAAAATCTCAGTTCAACTAAAACTCCTCTAAGAAATTGTTCCTAAGGTGAAACACAGTTTTCTGATTCATATAAAAATAGAGCAGATGAAAATAATCTTAAGCTTTTAAAGAATATTCAGTAGCTCTTGGGAAATATCTTGATGATTTAAATATAATCGAATTAGAATCATATGGATTAAAGTCCCATTGAAATATATACATGGACTAATACTTGGCAAATGGTATTTCAGGTTTTCCCAGTCCTAAAATGTCCGAAAAATAGTTCAAGATGCTTTGGCAAAATCCAAGCACCATAGAATTGTCCGTTTTCTTGTTGTGGAATACATATTTGCCAGCATTATATCCCCCACATATGGTCTTTATCCAGAGTCAATACACTAAGTTCAATAAACCTGTCCCAGTGGTCACTGAAGAGCCCATAAAGTCTGTGTATTTATTTGCCTTTTTACTTTTAAAACTCTGTTATTAGGGATTGAATGTAAGATGAATATAGTGACCAGAAGTTTCAGAAATTGAGGAACTGTAATGCAGTCCCTAAAGTTAGTGCTCTTTGCAAAGGTTTTATAACTGTTTACAGACTACATGTCTTTCTAGAAGAATTGGGTGAATGTGAAAAAATGTTAAGCATCAAGCTGAAGGTTAGACTAAAGTTCCTGCTCCAAAACTGACAACAGGTGGTCCTGCCATAAGGTGTACATATGGCTGAGACATAGTACTACTATGAATTCTGCTCACAGAAGCGCATCTTGTAACCCATGGGGAATAGAGTCTCTGACATTGTGACCGGACGTGTGAATCTTCTTATAGGCAACAGATGCAATGGTTTATCACAAAATCTTAGCATTAAAGAAATTTCTGTTCTAGTCCATTCTCCTCTCCAGTAAAGAAATTTCTCCTGTGGCATTCTTATCAGACTGAGTACTTCAAATTAACTAATATAAATAAATCTATTGTTCGTATATGTTGAATTAATCATACCCTTTGTATAAGACGAATCTTTTTAAGTTCTTTATTGTGTACAGGGGTTGTTAATTATTTACATGGGTAATGTGATATATTTTCCATAAACTGCAATTAATTGGATACCCATGTTCATTTATTTTAAAAGATGTGATCATACATATATATATACACATATATGCATATATGATCTAGAAGAAAACAAAATTTTAGATTTTCAACTTCTCACTCTTAAATGAATAATCTTTCCCTTGTTGCATGTGTTGGTCACCCACATGTATAGCATCATTGTCGTCTTTACTTCAAGGAAAATGGCCATATATCAGCATGGGCTGTTTACATCTGTTGTCTGGATATAATTATTTGTTGTCTCTGCTTGGACAATAAATTATATAGTTACCTGAATTCAAACAAGCGTGATATCTTTTATTTGACTACTATCCTCACCTATACTCTATATCTACTTTTCTCTGTCTTGATTAGAAATAAGTACTGAGGTACTAATTGTAGACAAAGCTTACTATTTGTAAGTAAATAGTATTTTTCTATTTATAAATAGTACAATGTTTTAATGTAGCCATCTTAGACACTTCAAACTAATTTCCCTTGAAGTGTGTCAGTGTATGTTATCAGAGAAAAGATGGCAATGTAGTTTTTTAAGCAAATATTATAATTGAACTATATTGTGCCAGAGTAATTATATCACATTTTAAACCTATTATAATGAAGGACAGGATTTTTTTTCAATTAAGATGTTACAAAAACCTAATAAAAGCATGAGAATAGCTGATAACAAGAGAGTCCAATTCTCCCTAGCACACTTGCCAAATATACTTGTCATTCCTGGAAATACGTTGAGATCCTATGATAATCATTAACTCCTTCAAACCACTGAGGTTTATATCCAAGTGCATTTCTTCTGCAGTTCTCTTTCAAAACTTGTTCAATCTCCAGAGAGTTTTGGGGTCCTCATCTCTCTGTCATTAATCATTTAGACACCCATTTGTCTGAAGGCAAAGGGCTAGAGAAGATGATTTTTTTGAGCGCCTTTCTGGCTTTGGTTACAACCTCAGATATCCAAGGAGAAGAAAGTAGATTACATGCTTGTTCTCCAGTACCTTTCCGTCTCACTCACTGACCTGTACCTACTACTGTTTATAAATTTTCATGGACTGGCTTACTCGTCTCTTTTCAGGATTCTCTTTCCATTGCTTTTTTGAGCTTCAGAACTACCTGCCTCTTTCTTTGTTGTCCGTTCCTTTTGTGGCTTCCTCCAACCCTAGATATTTGAAAGGAAAGGAATGACTAAAGAGAATGAGTCTCTTCAAAAGCTGAGAAAGAAGCCTAGTATCTCACATCACAATCTCAACCGTTAAGTAGTAAAATCACCTAAAGTACAGAAGTTCCAGAGAACCTGATCGTTCTTTTTCCACATTAAGAGAGAATGGTAAATTGGCATGGAAGTTTTTCAGTTATCATTGTATTCATTCATTTTATTGTGAGAAGGATCAGTTATATCATAGGTCAGCAAACTACAGCTCTTGGGTCAAATTCAGCCTCCCCCCGTTTTTGCAAAGAAAGTTTTATTGCAACACAGCCATGCCCTTTTGTTTACGTATTGTCATGGCTTCGTTCCTAAGGCCAAACTGAGTAGCTGCCCAGAGACTTTATGACCCACAAAGCCAAACATATTTACTATCTGGCCCTTTGTAGAAAAAGTTTCTCAACTCCTGAATTATAGCATGTCTTGCTTTAAGAACACTTTATTGTGCCTTGATCAAGGTAATATTTTAATATGTTTGCAAAATTTAGGGATCTTTTTTCCCCCATAATTTAAGATAATAATATTTCTTTCTAATTTTCATAGTTAATGCTACTTAGTAAAGCATGGTATTACATTTATATAGAGGCTTTTTCTTTGAAGCAACTCATTTTGTTTCTAAATTAGTTCATGCAGTTAAACTTATAATTATAGTTAAATATTTTTTATCAGTATGCTTTTCTTGGCCTGCTCCTTTTATTCAGTATTATTTGATTGTTTTTAATATTGTTACACTAATAAATGATGTGGTCAGTGATGATGAAATAATTATCTAGAATGTGACATTTGCGTTAGTTTATCATTAAAGAATAGACTAGGGACTCAAACATTTCTGCAACTTATAGAAATTTATTCAGTTTATAGAAAAATATAAATGTTTATTTTCATCCTGTGCTACTACAAGCCATTCTGAGGTATATTCTAAACTTCTTAATGGATTAATAAATTCCTAATGGATTAGTTTGATATTAATCTTGTAAAGAGTTTGTTCTCATTTTTTTTATAGTTCATGACTGTACGTTCACGTATCTTTGAGAAAGGATTATGGCAATACACTCCTTTAAATATAAACTAACTTAGTAGGTTAGAAATCTAGCGATCAGTAAGTCTCCCACCAGAGAAGTCTTTTCTAAATGTCATTGGATCCCTTTGAGAAAGACAATTTGCCTTATTTCCTTAAATGGCTTTCTAGTCTAGAATGACAGCTAAAGTAGCATGTATTGGTTTGCATTTTGTTTACTTTTATTTCTGTTTTTATTTCTATTTGATAGTAGTTTCTTTGTGAGCCACCAGTACATACGTGAACATCCCTGTTTCTTCTAGTTCCATGAGACTTCCACTCTTTTTTTCTCTTTTTGAAGTATCCTTCTCCTCATCGATCTTTTTTTTTTTTGAGGAAGATTGGCCCTGAACTAACATCTGTTGCCAATTTTTCTCTTTTCTTATTTTTTCTCCCCAAAGCCCCTAGTACATAGTTATATATCCTAGTCGTAGGACCTTCTAATTCTTCTATGTGGGATGCCACCACAACATGGCTTGATGAGCGGTGCATAGGTCTGCACAGAGGATCCAAACCTGCGAACCCCAGGCCACCAAAGTGGAATGCGCGAACTTAACTGGCGCGCCACCTGGCGGCCCAGAGACTTCTACTCTTGGTAATCCTCAGTGTGAAATTAAGAGATAACTAGCAGTCACTGTAGTTAAGTAATATGCATAACTTCTGGTAAGTAGTATAATTCTAAAAGTCATATGTATTAATTAACCTTGTTTTTAAAAAATGCACTGTAGTAAGTACTGTCACCAAGTAATTGCCCAGAGGAACTCAAGGGAGGTTTCGTAAACATTTAACTCTTTCTCCAAATTGTTTTTCTCTTTTTGTTATGTTAAGGGATGCAATCACCAACCACCCTGAACCAGGCCAAGCCCCACTACTAAAGCCTATGACCTTCGCCTTATTTTTAAGGCTAGATCTCCTCTTTGGGAGGAGCTTAGGCCTTATTACCATAACCTGCAGTGTATGTGCAAGCATATTTTCCAACTGAATGTGTGCAAGCCAATGCTCACCTCTCCCTTTTGAATATTCATTCTCCATATGAAATAAAAGGGCCCTGCTGTCCTGTGCTTAGGGACATCCATGACTTTGGAAATGATTCCACTTGGCCTCCTATTTGCTGCAAATATACCCTACTTTGTGTGACAACTACTTCTGGTGGAGAGTTTGATTTTAACTTGCCAGGAGGTGAATCCACTTTAGTTTGGTAACAGTAACTCTTCTATTCGTTTGTTGGATATGGACTAATAAAATGATAATTTACTAATAACATATTGAGCACATAGGCCAAGAAATATGCAATATGTTCTTTATGCTGTGGGTGCTTTATTTCTACTATTGTTGGTGCTCAAATCATCTCTGCAAGTTAGATGTTATTATCTTTATTTAACATTTGAAGAAAGAGTCTTAGAGAAGATACATATCTAAGGTCTTAGAGCTAAGGGACATGAGAGCTAAGATTCAAACCCAGTTATTACATATATATATATCCGTTTATCTTTCAATATTTTGTTGACAAGAAAATCTCCAATAAAAGGTTCATGACTCAAAGAAAGATTTTTAAGTCCAATTTATAGACTCATGAAATGATAGAATTGGAGAATATCCCTTAGAAAGCATCTAGCTCAGGCCCTTTGTTTTATACATATGGATATTGAAGTCCCTTCATTTGTATTGAAGTCCCTTCATTTGTATTGAACTTTTAAAGTAACCAACTTATCTTTGGTTAGCAAATTAATTTCTAACCCAGCCAATCTCAAAGGCAGTTCTCTTGCCTCTCAATGTAGAAGTCTTTTCACTGCACAGCAAGTGTCTCTCTTTCACAAATGTCTTTCTTCCATATTATCCAAGGTATGTAAACAGAAATCTAAAATGTGTTTGGGTCTTATTCCTATTTGCTGATAAATTTAGGATGCATATGCTGATGCCAACAATATATACTTACAGGAAAAGTAATTTGTACTGCTATGTCCTTATTAAATTTCATGTTTCTATGACTCACACAATGAGAACAAATTGCTTGTTTTAAAAATCTTCAGCTGAAAAAAAGTAAACATGATTCTCAAATTTCTTCTGTAAATCAGTAAGAGAGTCAAGAGGATTTTTCTGACATTCTCATTTTAAACTATAATCAAACTAAAGGAAAAATGTGTTATCTAGACAAATGGAAACTTATGGAATATAGTTAAAAATTTTGAGATTTTCATTCCAGAACTAAGAATGGGCATTATTCATATTATATTCACTTGCAGAATGATGAAGTCTAGTAATTACCTAGGAACCCAAAATGTATTTAAGATTTTTCCTTTTGTAGTCCTATTCAATTACCATGGATATTAACATTGGGTAAGTTGCTCAGACTTTTGACAAGTTTTTTTTTTTAATATTATTTAGTGAAATAATGAAGAATTAGTAGATAGCTCAAGATTTTACACCAAGTTCAGATTTCCTTGAACTTTATTACTTGAAATAGAACCATAATCACAAGTCATTATGAACATGGAAATGATATGAGTGACTCTCATCTCGGAACACTTCTTTTTAATGGGTCCTTTAAATACGATGTTGCTTGCATACTAATGGTGACTTACACAGTTGAATACAGGAATAACATATGTTTGCTAGCTATACACAAACTGTTCTCCATAGTTCCCCTTTTATTTTTATCATTGTTCAAGGTCTTTCTCCTGTTTTACTTGTATATTTTATTCCTTTATTTGTAATCTGAACTCATGTATCTCTTCCATTCGTATTCACAGGACACTAATCTAATATGTTTAGTATAATATGTGAATATATAACTATATATACACACATATATATAAAAAATATATATATCTTTTATATATGTAGTGTTGTTTTATTCACATTTGTGGGTTTTTAAAAAAATATAAACAGTCTTATTCAAAAGCTCTTGTCCTATTTATTAACTTTTTATAATATTTTAATAAAAATGTGGTTAGAGTTATAGAGTGAATAAAGATTTAAAACATATTATAGGAAAAATAATACTTAAGTATACAGATGGCATACCATATCCTTGATTAGGAAAATGAAAAAATACTGAGATGTTAAATTCTTCGAATTTCGTCTGAAAGTGACAGAGTTTACATATACTGAAATTGCCTACATTTACTGGAAACACAAAGAAATAATGAAGGAACCATTGAAAATGTTAAAATGTGAGGGGGCTGGCCCGGTGGTGTAGTGGTTAAGTTCATGTGCTCTGCTTTGGCAGCCTGGGGTTTGCAGATTCGAATCCCAGGTGCAGACTGATGCACCACACATCAAGCCAGGCTGTGGCTGTATCCCACATACAAAATAGAGGAAGATGGGCACATATGTTAGCTCAGAGCCAATCTTCCTCAGCAAAAAGAGGAAAAGTGGCAACAGATGTTAGCTCAGGGCCAATCTTTCTCACCAAAAAAATAAATAAATAAATAAGAAAGAAAATATTAAAAAGTGTATAGCCATTTTCCAAAACTAAAGGAAAATCTGTAAAAACTCTAAATAGAGAGGAATCTAAATCAGAAGTCCCATAGTAAGCCAAATGACCTGGTGAGAGCAAGATTTCAATCTGAGAGGGAGCAGAAGGTTGAAAAGTGCCTCAGGTGGGAATGGGATCAAAGCTGGGCTTCCAGAATGACTGTCTTATGTTTTTCAGGGAGTAAGATGAAAATAGTGATTAACACTGAGAACTTGTTATAAAAATAAAGTTATTATTTTCAAGAAGAGCTAGTAGATTTAATTTAAGAATATGGGAGAATTTTAAAAATTTTAAAAATCTCAATCAAACAGAAGGTAAGAAGTGATTTCAAAAAAGTCAAGAAGAAAACATGGTTAAAATAAAACACAAAAGAACGTGGCAGAAATAAACTCAAAATTTCAGTAATCACTGTAAATATAAATGGCTTAAAATTAACTGTTGAAAATTAAGGAATATCAGGTTACATTAAAAGATGTAAAATCTAAGCACAGACATTTATTGGTGAAACAATTAGAGTCTTTAAGGACACAGAATGAAGTCAGCCCAGTCAAAATAGAGGATGTGGCAATATTCTCCAGGGAAGCAATATTCTCCAGGGAAACATGATTCATGTTTCTGGGTCCCAAATCCCACTCAGGAGTTTGCATAGCTGAAGATAATTGTATCAGACCATCAGAAACTACAACTGTCTTCTCTAAGTTCAGCTTTCTGTACATAGGACTACAGCTGTTCTGCAAATATGTTAAATAGACTATATTTGAGGGACCACCTTATTTGGTGCAGGTGGCACTTTATATATTTTCCATTATGTTTCATAACACCCTCCCAGATGTTTTTTCTCATTTTATGGCAGTTCTTCCTGCAAAGGTATTTTAAAAGAAGCTTTTTTTTGAAGTAAACTTTTAAGCCTTTCATGCCTTTACATTGTTGAACCTTCACTTTTAAAGGAGAATTTGGCTATATATAAAACTCTAGCTCCAAAGCTGGTTTCTTTAGAAACTTTATAAATAATCCCTCAAATCTTATCTCTAGTATCTCTGTTGAGAAGTCTGCCATCAATCTGATTAGATTTCCTTTGTGGGTGATCTCTTTCTTACTAAAAACTTTTAGAATTTCTCTGGGTTTTTGTTGTGCTTATATTATACTCTAATCTGTCTAGAAGTGGGCTTTTCCATCTATTCTGCTTGACATTGTAGCATATTAATATTAGACATTCATTCATTATTCTTTAATTCTTTGAAATTCTGTCATTATTTCTTCAAATATCCTATCTGATCCTTTTTTATTTCTCTCTATTTTTGGGGGTCTATTATAACTTGGCTACTTCTAGTCCTATCTCCCACATTTGTTAACATTTTGTTTATATTTTCCATATTGCCTTTCTTGACTGTCTTCTATAATTGATCTTCCATCTCCAAAATTCCTTCTTTGGCTCTGCCTTGTTTCCGTTTAGTTCTCGTGTGCTCTCTATTTCAATTATTATAAGATTTATTACCAGTGTGCCTTCTTAATGACTATTCCTTCTTCAATTTATCAATAGCTCCATGTATACAGTCTTTAAAAAATTCTTGGGGCTGGCTGAGTGGTGTAGTGGTTAAGTTCACTGGCTCTTCAGTGGCCCAGGGTTAGCGGGTTCAGATCTCGGCTGCGGACCTACATCCCCCTCTTCAGGCCATGCTGTGGTGGCATCCCACGTACAAGGTGGAGAAAGATTGTAACAGATGTTAGTTCAGGGACAATCTTCCTCACCAAAAAAAAAAAAAAAAAAAAAAAAAAAAATTCTTGACTTACCTATTCTATTAATTATGCAGTGTAGTATATATAATATTTTGTTGTTTCTCTTTAGTTTTGGTCATGCTCTTCTATGTCTGCTATTTTGCCTGTGAGATTATTTCCCCTGAGTATACCAATCATTTTAACTAGTATCATAAAGCATAGGAGGGCCAAGACCTAACCCTAACTTGTGAAGTTTCTGATGGGTTTGGAGGTGGAGCACGCCCCTGGAAAACTTCCCTAGAACATCATAGACTGGGTTTGACAAACTCTGTTCTCTTCTCACTGAGTGACTCTGTCCCTCAGGGAACTTTGATACCTTTGCCTGATACTGCTCTTTGTAGAAAGGATTATGATTGTCAGGCTGTAGTTTGGAAGTAGGGCGAAAGGAAAGAACTCTAAGTAGCCAGCTGGTCTTCACTCACCTGTGATCACTTGGTAAAGGCTGCTGTGTTGGCCCGGCTACTTTTCCACTCTGAGGTAGTAAGGTGGCAGGGAGTGATCCACATAGGAAATACGGCAGAGAAAAGGAAAATCAAAAGATCCCTGTAAATCAGATGGAGAAAGACAAATACTGTATGATTTCAATCATATGTGGAAGACAAAAACACCATAACAACCAAACACATAGATATAGAGAATAGATTGGAGGTTACTAGAAAGGAGAGGGGAGGAAGGAGGGCAAAAGTGGTAAAGGAGCACATATGTATGGTGATAGATGGAAACTAGACTTTTAGTGGTGAACATGGTGCAATCTATACAGAAGATGATATATAATGATGTACACCTGAAATTTACATAATTTTAAAAACCAATGTTTCTGCTGATGATGACTCCAGGCCTACCTCTGCCTCAGGCTGCCATCGCTCTTCCATTGGGCCTTAACAACCATTCTCCCTTCTCCACTTCTTCAAGTATTTCTCACAGCTTTACTTTAGTTCTTCAAATCAATGCATTTTTCTTTGACTTCTGTGATATTTTTACGTTGGACTGGGGAGACAGAGTCAGCAGCCTATGACATAATCTTCTAATTAGTAACTGAAAGTCGTTAGACACGTGCATACATATGCACACACATTCACACACACGCATTAGGAAATGGACATTATAGCATTATTGTGAAGCAGAAAAAGAAAATCAGAGGCAACTTAAATGTCCAACTGTGAGGGTGTGTTTAAGCTATAGATTACCTTCATTTACTGGAATAAGATAAAGTCTTAGATATCTAAGTGTTACTATAGACAACTCTCAAGAAACATCACTAAGGGAAAAAAATTGAGGGGCAAAACACTATGATAAATGTGGAAAATAAAAGATACATATCTATTGATAAAGATATCTTTTTTTTATCCAACATATACAAAGAAAAACTAACTGCTGACCCTTATGGGGAGGTCTCTATAGAGGGGCATTTATATATTATAATTTAAGATTTTAAATGCACAGATGTGTGATTTTTAAATTTTAAAATTTACTTTGCTGATACCATACAAAGAGATCTGCTTTATAAAACATAATATATGTTCTCACACATGTACACAGACAAAAACTTACTTAGTATTTTATATTCTAGTTGACATTATATAGGATTGTATTCAAACTTTTATGCTAATTAATAAAAGTCATAGAAAGAAATGTAAAACAGAAGGACAGTTTAAAAATGTCATTTAAATGATTATGTTGCAACAATGCCCATTTGTTTTATTAGAAGTTATTAAGGGCTAGTGGAAGCTAATACTTTACTTCATTTTAATTATATGTTTAAATTCCATACTAAATAATTTATTCATATTATATAAAATCTGTGCAGAGAAACAATTTGCATGCTAAAGTAAATGAGCTTGTGAAAAGTGTCAAGTGATATTATTGAACAGAGCAAAAAGAGATTTGTTGAGATTAGATAAACCGAGGCATCACTTGTCAGTTTGTATATTTAGAAAAGGTAGACAGAAGGGAAGACAAAAGCCAATATTCAAATTATCTGTGTGATTTGTTCTTTTTTGACTACAAATTGTCAATGTAAGAAGGATGGTGAGAAGAGACAGTAAAATCAAAACGTCACTTGTGTTAGCAGATCAAAATCTCATTTTTAATGGTATGGGAGCTATAGCGAGCTCTAACAATGGAGCCACACTTACCCTCCCTTGGCTTGTCAGTTTCCATTTTGAAGTATTGTTTTTAATGACCTATCTAGAGATTTATGTTTTAAAGAACATGAATATATTTAGGTGTTTAATCTATCAAAATCTTCCTTTGCTATTCATGTTCAGACGGTATTCTCAAAGCGTGGTGGACCTTGACAGATAGTGTCAGTTGATACTAAGGCTATGTCTACATGGATAGCAACACATTTCCGAAAAACGTTCTCACTCTAATCTGCAGTCAAATCAATTAGTGCTTGCTTGCTACATGCTGATTCAATCAGAACCTATAATTCAGAGTTTTCACACTAATTTCACTGGTAAATTTGACGGAAAGCAATAGTTACGGAAAGATTCTCAGAAGTGTTTGCAAACACAAGCAGACACAATAAAATTAAGTTAAAATTAAAATAACTCTAAAGTCAAATCATTTTCTCAAAGAGTGTTTATGGGTGGGGACATAGGGATAGATTTTTTTCCTGAGTAGTTTTCTGTTCTCTTTTCCTCATCTTCATTCTTAAAAGGCTGATTACTTTACTAATTGCATTAAATTACTTACTTTATTCTACAACCTTGAGATTAAATTTTGAATCTTGAAATATGACTTAACGTAGAGGAAAGCAAACTTGAGAAATGAGAAAATCTTGCCAATGGGGAAAAGACCGGGTAAAGGAGTAGTAAGATTGAAAACAAGAGAGCGAGAGAGAGAGAGAGAGAGAGAGAGAGAGAGAGAAAGAGAGAGCCTGATTTTGAGATTCCCAGCAAAAGATTTAAACAACTGGCCCAGACTTGTCTGAAGCCAGAAAATTCCTGGACTTTTAAATCCTCAAGTCATTAACATTATTACCCACATATAATCACCTAAACTCCTAAATTTTTTGAGGCAGAAATATCAGTTCTGTTCTTTTCAAAATTTGTTTTGTTTTCCTTTCAGGAATTACAAAGGAGGGTGTCTGTGTGTCTCAGAATCAGTCCTGGTTATTGTTCACTCCCATCAGCAAACTAAGGCAAGACCCATGGCCTGAAGCCATTGCATTTCCCTAAAGGTGAAGTTCTGAGTAGGAAATGTGCTTCTCTCCCATCACCATCACCATCACAACAGTAGGATAGGCTGATGGTTGTGTGAGTTTCCTAGATGTTTATGAGGCTGTAAATAGGGCACACTTGTGTTGACGAAACCAGAATGCTGCTTTTGGTTTCCAGTGCCAGAGATCTGAATCAGCATTTTGGGGAACTGTGCAAGCAGAACTGTTGCTTTTGCCTTGCACTTGGTTAGGAGGAAGTCTTGCAGAAGAACTTCTAAAGCACCAATCTACTGCAGTGTTAGTGATGCAGCACTTCCACACTCCACCAAGGCTGGCTGGACCAAAGCCTCCAGGACTGCCAGTTCTGCCAGGGGACCATCCCGGAGCAGGAGCTCTGCTCCCAACGTGTGGACAGGTATGAAGTTGCACCTCAGCCATGCTGGGCTGTTGTGGAGCTGTGAACCTGCCGTTGTACCTCAAGACCCCTGATCTACTTCATTTCCCTTGTAAAGTCCAAGGACAATGGTGTTCTTAGTTATGTGTAATTGGAATGTGAATGGACCACCCCCCTGCAAGGTTGCCTGAGCACTGTCATAGTGGTCAGTGACAGAATTCTTTCAATATACTCACAGGGTCTTTTTTTCTCCAGGGCATATCCACACTGCCAACTGGGTCTAGTTAGTTTCAGCATCATCCACCAGAGTGTACTGAGAACTGCCATTGTTCTCTAGTAATTTGGGGCAAATCATCTGAAACATTTTCCTACATACTCCCTGTCATTTTAGCTTTGCCAAGCCTCAGGTTCCTCTCTCCTTTCCTTCTCTGCCAAGCAAGGGTGATAACAATTCCTACCTCGTGGGTGAGAATTAATGAGTTAATATATGTGAAGTACTTAGAACCATGTCTGATATATAATAAGTACTCAATAAATGTTAACTATTACTATTATTGTTATTATTTTGTTGGTGTTACTACTGTTGTTTTGTTTTGTTATTATTATTGTTAATTCTGAATCCCTGAAGTCCAAGAGTATCTCAGCCTGGGTTCTCTAGAATCCAGATCCTACATGATAGCTCTTTATTTGGGGGAAGAGGGTCCAGTGTCAAGAAAACACTGTCAAGAAAATAAAGGAAAAAAAAGAAATAAGGGAAGGAAGAAAGGATAACAAATAAAAGGAGAATGTACCAAAGAGCTGTACAAAGCTTCACAACAAACATGGAATAGTTGGTCTCTTGTGACCTCTCTCACTTGAGAGACCTTATAAATTGCATCTTGAAACAATACATCAGGTGATGAAGAGAGAACTGCCATATCCACTGCCTTGTTCAAAATTTGCTCTACATTGTGTCAACTCTCCAGAATTGTGACATTTGGACCCTTTGGGCAACTGAGAGGAAAACCTCCCAAATAGCAGCAGCAGGACACAGGTGAGCCAGTAAGCCAGTAGTATTCTTCCCCTTCCTGCTTTCAGCCTGCCATTGGGGACAGCATGGTAAGCCAGTATTCATGAGTGGGTGGTGAGTGGGTTATAGGGCATTTGGAGCTTCAGCAGCAATGAGAAGCCCTGATGTAGAAGGCAAGAGGTGCACAGGTAGAGATAAGGCTCTGGTATGTTGCATCCTAGCCTAGAGTGACATGAGGGAACTGGAGCAGCTACCACATTAGTCCTGATCTGTTAAGCAGGTGTCATTTCATGCAATGCCACTTTCTCCTCCTCTGTCCCACAATGGTGGCCAAGGAGCTCAAAGAGTCTCCCTTCGATAAAGAACAAAGCCAGTCCTGTGTGGCTATAAAAACGTGGTTGGTGCCAGGTGATCTTTCCAGAGGAACATAGAAGCATCAAGCAGAAAAAACAGGCAAGAAATTTGGAAAGTCGAAGAATTGGGTCAGGCAAAATCAGACAAGTAAACAACACACACGAATATTAATTGTGGCTCTTGACAACTAGTTCTTTGTACCTTACAATCAAAGAAGGAGAGAGACATCTTCTCTCCCAGAGCTCTCATCCATACCTGAAGAATGACATTGGAGAATCCCACCTGGGTCAAATACCCACCTGGATGGGGACTAATAGTTTTGTTCAAAGGAATGGGGGTCTCTGGCCAGCCAGCCTGATTTGTGTGCTGAAATTTAAGGAATGCAGGACCATGATTGAGTAGAACACACGTAGAAGGGTAGAGCTCAAATGAACGGGATATGAAGTAGAATAACAACAAAACCTATGGGTAATCTCCAATTTCTCTCTGTCTCTGTCTTTCTCTCAGGGTTTTATTTGTTTATGTTTCTGTATTTTTAAAAATCAATGTGTTTATTACATTCATTTAGTTTAAAAATATTTTCATAAAGAAATTGGTGGGTCCTCACTATCTAAACAATCAAGTCTTTCCTGGAAATTTTCTTTAATTATTTCTTTGATTATATCTTTTTTTAATCATCTATTTCTAGAACAAATGTAGTGGTGCTGTTGGGGTTCCTGCATCTGGCCTTTGTATTTTCTAAATTTGTTTTGTCTTTTTCACCTTTATTCACTTTCCATTGGATTCTGGGAAAATTTTTGCTCCATCCTTCAACTCAATAATGTATTCTTCAGTCATGTCCATTCTGCTATTCAGCCTGTCTATTGAGATTTTGATTTCAGCCACCATTTTTAAAAGTTTTTTTCTTGTGTTGTGAGTGTTACACCTTAATGTACCACTCTGAGTTTACTAATTATTTCTATTACAAACCTTATTATTTGGCCCCTTTTATTATTTCTGTTTCCTTGGGGATTACTTCTTTTATTAAGATTTCAGTTATCATAATTTTAATCATTGTTATTATGCTAAGGATGTTACACTTTAATGAATTTCTCTGAATTTACCTATTATATTGATGTCTATTATTTACTCTGTTTGCTTGAAGATACTTCTATTTGTTCAGGCTAGTAAATATCTTCTGTTCAGCTGGTTAAATGGTTAAATGATGTTGAAAGTCTTCCAATGTTTACTGATTCTTGGTTATTTATTTCTATTTCTAAGAAAGAGCCTACATTAATCAGTCTTGGTAGCTGGAGAGTATTTCCTCAGCACAAGCTAAACACAATCAGTAAATGCTGATTCTGATTATAGGTACCTTGATTTTAGGGATTGTGCAGATGAGTGGCATATATGAATAGCTTGACTTCTAATTGTATGAACTCTTTCTGCTCTCCTTCTCACTCTCTATCTGCCTGTGAATCTCTTTCAACATATGCTCCATATCATTTAAAGAACTTTATTACTGGATTTAGTCCTGGGGCAAATGCCATAGCAACTGCTATGAAAAGGGATCCTAGTGCAGCTGTGCCACTGCCCTTTAACTGCATCTGAATTGATCACTCTATCACTGACCACTACCTCATTTCCTGCTCTTCACTCCTTGGAATATTTTCATGTTTTTGTTTCTTGTGAAAATCCATTTATTTGTCAGTTGTCTGTTCCCTGTGTAAGACTGTAAGTCCCTAAGCTCTGTGGAGTTTCACCACTTGTCAGATTCCATTTGCATTATTTCTTCCAAAAATTCCTTCACATCCTGGTTTGCTTTTGGCACTGATTTTGACTTTGCAGAAATAAATGGTTTTCTTATCATTTTAATATTTATCTTGTCATTTTAATAGGATTTAAGAAAAGAGAGGGGCTAAATAATTGTGCTCAATAGGTATCATAAAGCAATAAATTCTGGTTCATCTCTGAAATGCAACAGAAAACTTCTTTTAATCAAGTACCCAATAATAAATACATATGTTGTTGAGGAACTTTTTGTAAACGAAATGAAGATGCCTTTTTAGCTTCCAAATTTTCTGCCTATTATAATTAATATTGATTCACAACTAATTGAACCAACAAAATATTTTAGCTTTTCATTTCTTCTTCATGCACAGAGTGTCATCCTCACCAGCAGAATCACAATCAATGGATGCAAACATGTATCATTTCATCACTAATGATTGCCATTATGCTTTCAAAGCACAGTTCAACAACCATCTATTTATTCATTCATATCTATACAAAAATTTAATTATAAAGAGTCCAACTTCAATAACCTGAAATAAAAAATATAGATTTAATATGAATGATATTTTTTACAAAGTATCTTGTAAATCCACTAGGTAGGAACAATTCAAGTTTCTCTTTGGATCTGCTCTTCAACAGATCAATTTACATGCTATTTAAAATCTTTCAAGAAATAACTCTGAAAACCTTTTTGAAATATATTTAGGAGACAAAGTTATAGCAAAATGGATTGAAATACATAAAAAAGAAATTCTTGTATTGAATTGGAAAACAAAAACTTAACACTTCTGTTGAAGAACTGTATTGATTTTCTTTCAATATTACAACAGAAGATTTGTGTCCTGAAAAGATGACGTCTCATGTGTTGTATTCCACGTGTTCTGGAAACTGTATTATAAAATCGAACAAATAAAGTGGATTGCATTTTCTGTAAGAACAATTTTGTAATTTCAGGTTGAATTCCAGACCAAGTACTCAAAAGTAAATACACCATAACAGAGAAGAATTAATAACAAATTGTTATTATTCTGGATATGAATATAATAAAAAGGTTATATACATGTACTAGCATTGATAAATCTCAAAAACATTTTGATAAGACAATGAAGCCAGGTACAAAGACAACATACTATAGGATTCCAATTATATGAGATTCTAAAAATGGAATAATTATAAAATGTAATTTTGGAGAGATGGAAATGTTCTACATCATGATTCTAGTGGTGGTTCCATAAATTTGAACATTTATTAAAGCTTATTAAATTTTACACTTAAAATTGATGAATTTACAGTATTTAAATTGCACCTCAATCAAAATAAAAAGGAAGTAGAATAAAAATCCCCATTGATGGCTTATAATCATTCTTATAATAAAGATGAAAACCTTTAGCATAGCCTATATGGATTTGCACTGTCCGTTTCATGTCAGTATTGAGACTCATCTGACTTACTGTTCCGTTTTTTTTGTCCTGTCATACTAGCTGTCTTTCTAATTTGCCATGCTTCAACCACTCTTTCCCCCTTCCCCATTACAGTTAGAAATATGCTGTTACCTCTGCCTGCAAAACTCTTCCCTGGCTTATCTGCTACACCAATCAATTACTACTCTTTCTCTGAGATAAGAACAAAAATTACTTCCACAGGGATCTTCCCTGACCACCTGTATTAGATTAGTTCCCTTTATAAAAGACCCTCAAAAACCCCTCTTTTACCTCTGAAATGCTTTTCATAAGTGTAAGGTGAGTAAATTTTGTTTTCTTCTGACAGTCCTGCACAACTTCCTGCATCCTAACACAATGATAAGAGAAGAGGGATTGGTAATGCAAGGCAAGCTAATCAAAACATATAAATTTCTTTAGTACAAAACCACCCAAGAGATATGCTAACAGGAGGCTGATCTTGGCTCAGTGAAAGGTTCGCTCTGAGGCTAAATTACAGAGAAGTCTTCTCCCTTCTTTCCTATCTTCTACCCTTGAGCCCTATCTATTGGTGGAAATGGTACATAAGCGATAATTCACAGAAGAGGCTGAGCTTAAAAGAAGGGGTGGGAGTTAAGAAGGAATATGGGATAAGGAAGAAAAGGAATATGGAGAAGGCCCTTGGAGGAGAATGAATTTTTTTCTGACAACAATGATGTGTTGGTTATATGGGAGCATCTCTAGAGTCAAGAATTAAGGTCTGCCCATTGAAGGAGCCTCAGGCATGTGGTACAGGTGAATAGCTATTTGAATTTCAGATGTTTGAATTTCCACCCACTTCTAATTATGTATAGAGTGATTATAAGACTCATATCCAAAGGAAGGAACTGTTTGGACATTGCACAGGATTTTCTGTTTCTATTTGTCAAGCAATGTTAATGTCATGAAATGTATTATTTCTCCCTTTAAAAATAAAGAAGGTAGAGCCGAGTTTACGAGTTATTAAATAATTATTTGTAAAATGGGTAGATCGCTATTTATGTCACTGAAGATAGGGGCTCAATCTTTCTAGTGTGCTGTAAGGTCCTTCGTGCCTAGCACCATGCCCTGCACATGGTAGACATTACTCAATGAGTATCATTAAATTGACAAATTACATTTTGAAGGAATTGAAGGTCGTTTTTAACACTTCTCAAACTTTGCTTGTCTGCTCCATATCTGGGTTAGATTATGAATGTTCAAACTTGTCTCACTACTGGGTATTTGAGAAAAGATATGGAGAATCAAAGGAAGCCTGGTTTTAATCTGGGATGACTTGATTGTGGCTGTGATTGGGCTAGTCAAAAGCTGTCAAGGTTGATGCTTATTTAAATATTCAGGAGATAATTATTCAAATCAAACAAATTATGCAAATAAACAATATCTTCGGAAAAATCAGGTACAAAAATATAGCCTGAGAAGAGGGAGATGAATTACTGTTCCTATTTTCAATTACAGTCTATTTGTATATCATGGCTAATTGAAATAGCTTTTTCTTAACTAATACTCTTGCTCTCTCTCAGCATACCACTAAAATGAAAGTAAGGATATTTTTTAAAGAGGCAAAACAAAACAAAACAAAATGAACAAAACAAACATATAAATGAAAAAATAAAACAAGGACAGAGAGAATGGGGCCAAGATTCCAGCAGAGAGGTAAGTGGCACATGTATTATCAGACTGCGGAAAACTGAATCCTAAATCTGCAGCAGAATCATATGGTAAGAGTACGTTTAGTTTTGTAAGAAACTACCAAACTGTCTCCCAAAGTGGCTGTATCATTGTGAATTCTCACCAGCAATAAATGAAAGTTCCTGTTGCTCCACATCCTCACCAGCATTTAGTGTTGTCAGTGTTCTGGATTTTGGCCATTCTAATAGGCCTGTAGTGGTATCTCACTGTTTTAATTTGCATTTCTCTAATGACATATAATATGGGCCATTTTTTCATATGCCTGTTTGCTATCTGTCTGTCTTCTGTAATGAGGTGTCTGCTCAGGTCTTTTGCCTGTTTTTTTGGTCAGGTTGTTCATTTTCTTATTGTTAAATTTTAAAAGTTCTTTGTATATTTTTAAAAACAGTCCTTTATCAAGTATGTCTTTTGCAAATATTTTCTCCAGCTCTATGGCATGACTTCTCATTCTCTTGACAATGTCTTTTGCAGAGGAGAAGTTTTTAATTTAAATGAAGTTCAGCTTATCAATTCTTTCTTTCATGGATCATGCCTTTGGTGTTGTATCTAAGAAGTCATTGCTATGCACATAGTAGTTGGAGGAACTTCGCTCACTTGAACTCATTGTGGCTATATAACTTGATTTGGCCAAAGTAACATGAGTAGAAGTGATGTATCTTATTTAAAGGCAAAAGTCTCAAAACCTAGCATGTTCCTTTTATTTGTGCCACAAAAAATACTGGAAATATGACCAACAATTCCTCTAGGCCATTATCCCATGTCCCAGAGTACAAGCAATGGCAACATGGAGCAGAGACCTCAACCACCCTTTGAAGGACAATAAGTGAGAAATAAACCTTTGCTATTTTAAGGCTCTGAGTTTTCTGAAATACTTGCTATTGCAGTATAACCTAGTCTCCCCTGACTCATGCAGAAATTTGCTCAGAAGCAAGGTTCTACCATTAAAAAAAATGTGGCATAGGCTTTAGGACAGGGAAAAAGATGAAGAGAAATATGAGGCTTGTAGGTCAATCATTCATATTATGCCAAGTTGAAATATTTGGTTACGTTGTTACTTATGATAACTTGAAAGGTAGATAAGTACCTAAATATCTTATCATTTTAGTCAAAGATGTCAGAAAACAAAATATTTATAGCTTGTGTTTTTTATTATTGCCTGCATTTGAAAAAGTACTATGAGGAAGAGAAGTGGTCAAAGAAAATTTGCTGCTTTCCAAGCGTGTATGAAAGGGAATTGCAAGGGTCCAGAATTGTAGGGTTGTAAGTATGAACTGATTCTCATCCTTAACTGATAAAACTCAGAAGGTGTTTTGCTAACAAAGGCCAAATAGAATTTAGTCTTGTGGCAAAGAAAAAATCAATGGTACAGCTGTCACACCTTTTGTTACAGTCTCTGAATAAATTAAGCTGCTTCCCAGCAAATCCTTTCAGTTGGACAAAATTGCTCATGGAAAAAAGACGAAGAGTTTCACTCTCTTTTGACAGCTGATTCAGCCAAGGTAACCGTAATTCAGTTGGGAGAGAGATTGAGAGAGACTGAGAGAGAGAGAGAGGTCTCATATGTGATTGGCACATGGATTGGACGGAATAAAATATATAAGAGGCTGAATATGTTTTTAGGAGGTATTGCCAAAAGAAAAACCCATGACAGGGAAACAAGCTAAGAAAGATTTTCAATTCCCAAGGAGAACGTATTCCTCAATACCCATTCCATATATAGCTAAGGAAGATAATAGAAGAAAAAAGGCTTATCCAAGGTGGAAGGTGAGGGACATGGAGAACAGCGGGCTGAGGAGTAATCACGGAAGACTTCCTACCCTCATTCTTACAACTTCTGCCTGAGAGACATTAAAATTCTTTCAGATAAGTGACTGCTGTATTTCTCGCCTTCCCATTTCTGAAAGTGAGTGTTTTTATTCCTGCTCCACAATTGTATTTTGGCTGTGTGTGTGTGTGTGTGTGTGTGTGTGTGTGTGTGTGAGGGGATGCTAAATGGAGCTCATAATTTGTCTTTTTTGTTGTTGTTCATAGGTTCCTGGACTAAAAGAAGTCATATCTGTGCCTCATGTACATTATCACAAGATTCTTCACTTTATGTTCCATGCTATGATTAGAAGGAGTTTTTGAGTTTTGTCTCTTGGGAGAAGAAGGAGTGAACTTCACTCAGTGATTGCAGTGTGCCTCTCATTTTCATCCTATTGAACAGCAATGTCTATTACGTAGATCCTACACTTGCCTCAACCTTGTATGTGGAGTATATGGGAAGATTAGATAACACGTCCCTTCATTCACAGTCTTCCAATCAAGATGAACGATACCCAAAAAGCTGTATCCAAAGAACTACACCTGAGAAATCTCACACGCATCCAGACCAGATTCAGATGATGAGATCCTGGATTTCAGGCCCGAGCCTGATGCTGTAATGTGATGAGAATTTGGGAGTGCAGGGTTTTCCAAAGGATGAACATATTTTACATATGGCGGGAACATACATAATTTGTAGTCTCAGGGCAAACTGGAGAGTTTAACGTAATGGCTACGAGTTCTCTGTTACTCCTCTCTTGAGACTGGGTGAGCTTGGGACTGCTTTGCCCACAAAAGCATGGAGGGAGTGATGCTGTATGACTTCTGAGGCTGCATCACATACGCCATGCAGCTGCTACTTTGTCCTCTTCTCTTGGGACACTTATTCCGAGTAAATCCAGCTGTTTCACAAAAAGTTTAGACCATCACCCTGGAAAGGCCACAAGGAGGTGCTTTGGATGTCAGCGCCAGCTGAGCTCCAACCAACAGCTGAGCTCCAACCAACAGCTGAGGCAGCAGCTTCCAACCAATCATCAACTGCTGAAGCAGCAGCGTCCAGCCATGTGAGGGAGCCATCTTTGATATCCTGCCTAGCTGAGCCTTCAGATGAGTGCCACCACAGGAGTTATATGCATGCAACTTCCATGAGAAACCTCGAGTGAAAACTGCCCAATAGAGACCTTCTTGAATTTCCAAGCCACAAAATCATGGCAACATAAAATGACTGTTTTAAGCCACTAAGTTTTAGGACACTTTTTTTTACAACAATAGTAACCAGAAAAACTACCTACAGTTTATTTCTAACAGAATAGCCAGAATGATGTGCTGTTTTTTTGTTTTTGGTGAGGAAGATCAGCCCTGAGCTAACATCCGTTGTCAATCCTCCTCTTTTTGCTGAGGAAGTTTGGCCCTGGGCTAACATCTGTGCTCATCTTCCTCTATTTTATGTGGGACACCTGCCACAGCATGGCTTGATAAGCGCTGCACAGGGCCGGGCCCAGGATCCGAACCTGCGAACCCCAGGCAGCTGAAATGGAGTGCACAAACTTAACCACTATGCCGCCAGGCTGGCCCCCAGAACGATCTTTCTACAAATTAAGTGAGACCATGTAACATCTACCCTGGAAGATCCTGCAGTGGAGTGGCTTCCCATGTCATCTGAGTAAATGTCACAACACCTGCAGCTGTCTGGAACCTACTACATCCAGTTGTCCACATCCTATATATTTTTGCTAAAATCTCACTTCTCATTGAGGTCTGCCCTGAGCATCTCCCTCCCTCATCCATGGCACCCTGATCCTCCAACTGTACTCTCTTCATTCTCTTTACTTTTTATAGCACTTTTCACTTTCTAGCATATGTATTTACTATATCTATTGTTCACTTTCAGTCTCTTCTAGCTAAAACATAACATCAACGGACATGTATTTGCGTGTGTGTGTGTGTGTATTTTATTGTATCCCAAATTTCTATAACAATGAATACTTGGCACATATTAATGGTTTAATAAATATTTGTTAAAGCATGAATGAAAGATATAGAAAGAATTTTAATGGGAAAATATATTTGAATATCAGCTTTTCTTCAGATTAACCTCAGTTTATATTTTTCTCTTACATTTTGCCTGACAATTTTTAAAGTTTACTTCATAACTTTTTACATTACTACTTTGTCATAGCAAGAGCATATTACTTTTTAAGTAAATATGTACTGAATGTTATTTTACTTAAGAAAAAAAAAGAAATACTTAAATCCCAACATCAGAAATCATTCAGGGTTTTCACACAAAGTTAAATGACACTATTTCACTTTTGAACATTCTGGAGTTAAAGGCTGCCTCCTCATCTTATGATAAACTAGGGAAAAACAGTTGTACAAATTCAGATTTTGTATCTTGTCAAGGGTATTATTAATCTGCTATAAATAAGAAAATTCCAAAGTAATAGTGATATATTGTCCTCATCTCATTCTATTAAGTTACACCCATGATGTCATTTTAAGTTAAAATTCTTTTCTCTCACAGCAATACTCTGTAAGGAGTATCTTTACAGAGGATTCTTATTTTATGTTTTTTTAAATATAATCAGTAACTAATATTTTTTGGTCATTTACCCAGTTATATTCTAATGGCTGTGTATAAAAAGATTTTTAATCAAGCAGAGTGAAAATCTTTTTCATTCTTTATCAACTTATTTGCTGACTTCACACACCAAAAAACTGCAAATATAACTTCCACGAATTTCAGAAATATTTTCTACTTTAAACTTGCTTTGAAACTTGTGCCATATGTATATGATTATTACTTAGCAAAATTGTGGGTGCTGGTAGTATAAGTTGAAACTAATGCTTCACCCTATAAAACAGAAATGTTCATCAGATATCTGAGAGAGCTTCCATAGAGAATATCCACTTAATTTACAAGAGTTCAAAGGATATCCATTCTCAACTGAATGGCATCAAAAAGAATTGTAAAAATATCTTATCAAGCAGCCTTGTTGTGTTGTCTAGCTTTTTAATTGCAGCATAATGTTAATGTTATTAAAGTCTCTGCAAAGACACACAGAGGTCAAGAATGCAGGGAGGGAGAGAAATAGAGAAAGAAAGAGAATTTGTGTGTTAATTATATTTTCTGGAAGTTTAGAAGGATGATGTGATTGCCTTTAGTAGACTATATTAATACTATATTTATAGGCATATGATCTGATTTTAAAACAATTCCTTGAATATAAGTAATTCAGTGGTTGGACAAGAGTAAGCCAAGGGTCAAATATAAAAGACTTAGATTAATATTTTTGAAAATATAAAGAAGACTATGTAAAGAAATTGAATTGATATATTGAGGAAGAAATTTGGTCAGTAATGTGCATATTTGGCACTCAGATAATGTTTGTAATTTTATTTTTTTAAATCAAATCCTTTAATGATTTAACAGTAATATATGTAATTAAGAATGAGTCTATTCATCAAAGTGATTAGAATTAACATTAGATGTAGGCATATTATGTCTACATATAGGTATATGTCTAAATCACTCTCTAACCCTCAAAATGTATACACACGTACAAACTCATACACACGTGGATAGGTACAGACACACTTGAACCTCATTTTACTCAAAGACAAGTATCAATTACAAGTGTTTTGGCTTGCATTGTTAAAATAATTTGTTTATTTTTTCAACCTAAAAGAAACAACACTTCCCCTCTACTTAAAAATCTTTGTACTTACAGGCATTAATTCTAAAATATGTTCATAGATCTTTAAATGTACATGCAGTGTCAGGATTTCCCTTGAGTGCCATAAAACGGCTCTAGTCTAAGTTTTGTATTCGTATCTTGTGTATTTTAATGTTGAAAGTAACAAACAACTACCATTGTTGTCAAATACATGATCTGGCCTAGTGTTAGCTTCTCTGAATATCTATCTTTCAATTGTAAAGAAGAGACACCTTATTTTTGCCTTCTTTGATCAAAATTTTCAAGCTCTGTAATTTTCTTGCTGCTCACAGAAACAAAGCAAGCCGAGCTCAGACAGCAAGTATATTCTGAAAGCTACAAATATTTGCTATTCAGAAAACCTCAATGAGGGTTTAGTTATTTAAAACTAAAGAAAGAAAATTACTATTAATAATTGGTTTCAGCTAATGAAATGTTTTTATGCAAATAGGTGAACCTAAATATGACCTGGAAACAAAAGCCTGCTTAACAGTTACTATTAAGCAATACATTAGTAGATCAATTAAACAGAACTTCTTTTTAATGAATGTGCTGTACCCTCGTTGCCATAGAAACCTGGAAAGAGAAAGCTTCAGAATGCTAATAGCATGAGAAACACAACAAAATGTTTGTAAACATACACCTTGAAATTTGTATGATCAGTTAAGTAATAAAAGGGTGATGCAAAGAATTTCCAGGCACAAGAGGAAGGACACAATTCAGATATCAAGGTATTACATTATTTTGTTTCATTATGCAGATCAGCCAAGAAGCTGCCAAACATTACTATGGGTCACACTCACATACATTAGCTGATATAAGGAAATCGTCTGCTTTCAGGATTTGAAAGAGATTATGTCTGAAATCATCTAACGTGAAAGGCTAGTGAAAAATTCACATGGGTTATTTTTCACATTGAAGATGAAGCCAAGATAGGGTTAAAAACAAAAATTTTGAAATCATTATGCCAGTAACAGTTTCACCCAAAGATATAATCCGTATAATCTTTTTTCTCCTTTATTTTTTTCTTTCTCTAATTCTCTTGTTTGAAACCTCTTTACCCCTTTGTTTTCGTGCATGCATTAATAATATTTGATTTGGCTTAAACAATTCCTAACACACTGAAATGTGTGGAGCTCTATAGACAAATACTGTTATTAATGCAAGTACAATTGCTGAATTGAACAAGAAAAATAATTTGGGCCACTTTAGGTTCCTGACTTCCAATGATAATTACTCCAATTTGGGTTATGCTTTAAAGAGAAACAAAGCAGCTAAATAGCAATTCTATTCAGCAAAGAATTAATTTCTTTCCTATTCACTATTATGACAGAGTATTGGATTCTTTTAGAATCTAATAAATCAGAAATTCCACAGCCATTTTGTACCGAATTTCATTCATAATTAGGAAAGAGTAATTGAGACAAAGACAACATTCCAGGGTCAGTGAAAGGAAAGATAAGATAAAGAGCATTGTCCAAGGACATAAGGTTTGTGTCCTGTGCTCAGGAACCTACAAATTTGACAGAGTGTGGATTCTCCCCGTACAGCGAGCCTTGGCTGCTCCCTGATCGGAGAGGAATGAAAAAAACCTTTCTGTATTTCCTCCATTGTGTTCACTCAACCTGAGCTAATTACCAGAGTGTAGTTGAGTCCCTGCCAATTGCATAAAGGTGGCCCATGTGTTTGCTGCTTCAGAGAATATTGATTAGAGATGTGCGTTCCAAAGATATGTTCCCTTCCTTAAGGAAATCGTGATATTTCTCCAGAAGCTTGTCTTGGGACATACGGAGGGTATTATATGTACCATGTGCTCTTGTCAAGAGGGCCATATTTTCTTCCTGCCCCCATATTTATTCAGGCTCCAACTTCTGGACACTTGATTGGAAACTGGGGCTATTTTATAATCTCATATCTTACTTGATCATACCGGGTGTTATAAATTGGGAATTAATCTTTCAAAGGTCTGAGGGAAATAAATTATGTAACGAATTTAACATTAAGCATATTTTATTGAACAAAAACAGCAGCAGAGATTACTGCAAGTGTATGACTCTTTAAAATAGCCATCTACCGAACAGTCAAAATAAAAAATGTTAACTTTTGTCACATTTGCTTTAAATCTTTCTTTTTACACAAGAAAGAAATAAACCATTACACAAGAAAGAAAGAAGCCATTACATGATAGTTAAATATCTTTCTGAAGCTTAAGCATTCCTTCCATCCCAAGAGGCAGCCAAGATCTTGAATTTGGTTTGTAACAATTCAAAAGTTTTGTATTACTCATAAATAACATAGAGAATGTTTTATGTGCTAGATATTGATGTCAAACTGCATTTTATTGTTTTAAAATCTTTTTATGTTTAAATATAGAAATCTAATTAGGTCATTCTAACAGTATCTCTGGACATGGCATATTGTATTTTATTTATCCCTTAGGCCTGTCAATAAATATTTAGATAATTTTCAGTTTTTTTCTTATGCAAATTTCTACACAGAACATCTTTTGCAGATGGTCACCTCATGGTCTGTGCTATGGGTTAAGTGGGGAATACATCTAGAAGTGGAATCGTTGGGCTCGTATAATTCAACCTTACTAAATATTGTAAAATTAACCTTAAAATGTCTGTACCAACTTCCATTCCACCATCAGTGAATGAGAAATCTAATTCTACCCTCTTCCCCTAATACCACATGCACATACTGCATACTCATAAATTTTTATTATTTTCAGACTTTTTATTTCTGTAAATCTGTTGGTTGAAAGCATGAGATGATTAGTTATTCCAACTTGCGTTTTTGTGATTGCTGGTGAGGTCAATTATCTTTTCTTCCTTTTTGTCCAGTAGATCTTCCTCTTCTGTTTATTCATATTCTTTTACTTTGATCAGGTTCCTATTTGCTTAATTGTCTGTAATCTTTTTCATTTTGAATTGCAGGAGTTCTTTATATATTTTAGAAACTTATATTTGTACATTATATGTGTCAAATATCTTTTAATATCCTTAATTTTAAGCCTTGTTTATAGTGTCTTTCATGACACTAAACTTTTAAATATTCCTGTAGTCAAACATCATTTTTTTCTTTATGATATTTTATTATTTCTCTGAGAAATTCAGCCTATTGAAATAATAAAGCATTATCCCACATTTCCATCTACAAGTTTGAAGTTTTGTTTGTTATTTAGGTCTCCAATATCTCTGGAATTAATTTAGATGCATGATGGGAATTAGAAATCTAATTTTATTTTTTATACCACATGGATAAGTGGATGTCCTAACAACACATCTGGACTAGATCATCTGCTCCTAATTGATTGGTACCTATACCCACATCTATTTTACACTACATTTCCAAATACAGTTGGGTTGATAACTGATTTCTCACTTCTGTGCCATTAAATTATGTTTCTGTTCCTATACTAATATCACACTATTTCTAGGAGTGTCATTTTATCATAATTTTACTATAAAGTGGATTAAGTTCCACCTGTTGCTTTTCTTCTTCGACATTATTTTCATTATTCTTGAACATCGACTCTTTCGTCAGTTTTTCAATTTCCAGAAAAAAATCCCTTTGAGCCTTTCAGTGGAATTAAATTAAAATTGTAGATAAATTTATGAAGACGACATTTTTTTGACATCTATGAACATGGTAAATCTCTTCATTTATACACGTCATCTTTTGGGTCCTTACAATTTTTTCTCCATAAAGTTCTCACACATCTTTTATTATATTTATTCATAGTGACCATGACCTATGTTTTTTTTGGACACCAAACTTTTTCTGTAATATTTTCTAATTGGAAATTATTGTACTATAAGCATCTCTTGATTTTTATATATTGATCATGTTGTATTACCTTACTCAGTAACTTTGTTTTTAGATTCTCTTAAATTTTCTATGTAGACAACATATCATCTTAATATAATAATTTGGTGTCTTTTTTTCAATCCTTATACCTCTAATTATTTTATCTTGTTTTATGGAATTGGTGAGGACCTTCAATGTAATGGCAAATACTAACAGAGATATTAGGCACCCTTATCTGGATCCTGATTGAATAGGAATGCTTCTAAAATTTAAATCGTTAAGCAGTATCCTTGCTGTACGTTTTACGTATATGGTTTTACTTGATAAAACTGACTTCTAGTGTGCATTTGCTAAGATATTTTTAGAAATATTTGTTAAATTTAAGGAATGAATGCTTTTCTGCATCAGTTAAGATAATATTTCTTTTTCTCCTTTGTCAAGCTAGTGTATCCCACTAATAGATTTTTTGATCTGTTGTGTTATAATGTTTTACTGATCTCTAGAAAATTTTCAGCCATTGCTTCATGAAAACTTGCCTTATTGCCATCTGCACTACTATCTCCTTCTAAAATTTCTATTATACATATTTTAGAGTTTCTCAATGTAATCTCCATGTATCTTCTCTTTTATGTTTTTCACTCTATATCTATCCATGTGGCTTTCTGATTGTATTCCTAATTACTGTCTTCCAGTTTACTAACGCTCTCTTCGACTGTGTCCATTGTAGTGTTTATTCCATTTATAGAGCATTTCAGTATGACTTTGTTAAGAATTTTTTCATGAATGAGTTTTAAATTTTTTTTTCTTTTGGTGAGGAAGTTTGGCCTTGAGCTAATATCTGTTGCCAACCTTCCTCTTTTTGCTGAGGAAGAACAGCCCTGAGCTAACATCTGTGCCCATCTTCCTCTGTTTTGTTTGTGGGATACCACCACAACACGACTTGATGAGTGGTTACGTAGGTCTGAGCCCAAGACCTGAACTTGTGAACCCCAGGCCACCAAAGTGAAGCATGTGAACTTAACCACTACACCACTGGGCCATTTCCTGAGTTTTAAATTTTATCAAATAATTATATGAAATGAGTTCAATTATTCATGTTGTCATAGCTGTCATAATTTTCTATTTTTTAGATTTCTGACTGATTTTTCTGTATCAATCTGTTCTTGATTGAAATTCTGCTAGGTTTCGTTTCCTCTTAATTTTAATTACTTCTTAACTATTTTTGAAGATAAAAAATGTCATTTTTTAGATTGTTCTATTTCTTTTTCCTAGGAGTGAATTATTCTATTTGTTAGAGTGTTGGCTTAATAATATTTTTTTCTTGCAGTTCTCAAGATTAAATTGATTAATGTGCTTTGTTTTTTGGCAATTTTTTCTTCTCTCTCCCCAAACTTATCCTTCTGCACAGAATAATTTTTTTTTTTTTTGGTGAAGAAGTTTAGCCCTGAGCCCTCTAACATCTGTTGCCAATGCTCCTCTTTTTGCTGAGGAAGATTGGCCCTTGGCTAACATCCATGTTCATCTTCCTCTACCTTATATGTGGGATGCCTTCCACAGCATGACTTGATAAGCAGTGTGTAGGTCTGTGCCCAGGATCCGAACCTGCGGACCCCGGACCCCCAAAGTGGAGTGTGCGAACTTAACCACTATGCTACTGGGCTGGCCCCTGGACATGGTAATTTTCGATTGTTTCTACCTGTCCTCCTCAAGCACCTGTTTGAGACCAGGTCGTAAATTGGCAATTAGAGGCTCTGCTCTCTTGTAGATATTGCAAATCTAGGTGCTTGGCCATCAGGTAGTTAGTCTTAGTTTAAAGCTATTAAGCTATCTTTACTCCTTCCTGCCTCCTAAATCAAGTAGCCAGTTCCTGACCAGAGGCTCAGATAGCAGTCCTAGGCTGTTTCTGGCGTTGATTACAATTGGAGGCTCTTCTTCTGAGTCCCCAGTTTGCTGCACTGAGCCTAGCTTGTTCTTGCAAACATGAAAGTAATTTGATCTCTCTTAGGAGTTGAACTTCCTATCACTGCACTTTAACTCCTGCTTATACCATGCACGCAAATTTAGTTTTGAGTACACAGTAATATTTATCATGTTTTTAGAACAGATATGTGCTTTCGATTTTTAAAGTTTCTATTTTATCTATTATTGGTATATATTTGAGTAGGTAGTCCAAAATGAGCAGACAAGAACTATGTTGCTAGAAAAGTCCATGTTATTATTTAATCCCCCAAATTGTACCTTTTTAAAAAAGTATTTTACTTTTATTTGGGGGATGTGGCTGCTAGCTTTATTGTAATCTGGAGGATATAAAATTTATTAGTAGGTATATAATTATGATCATCCTCTGGAAGAAACGGCTTGGAAAATGTTGATAGTAAGCTTCAGAGGATTACTTGTATCTGTTCTCCATGAACCTAGGCCTTCAGAGCAGCTGTCTGACAAGGCCTTGTTGACCATAGGCCATCTCAGTAGAATGTTAGGTAGGCTGGATGATCTTCTTCAGTGTAAGGGCAGATTATAGCCAGAAAAGCAAGACATTCCTTCATTCACTCAAAATTATTTATCGACCACATGCTTTGTGCCAGCTTCTGGGATAGTGCTAGGGATAGTAGGGTGAGAAATTGGGGTCTTAAACTTCAACCTACTTATAACACTGACCTATTGATAGTTTGTGAGACTATCTTGTAGCTACAGCATAGTTTTAAGAGAAAATATAAGGGGAAGTATATTCATGCTAGTTTCTACAACAAATTAACTGAACCTACCAATTCAGTAGATTAACAATATAAAGGTTTATTTCTGGTGTGGGTCTGAGAGGTTTCCTTGGGGCTCTCCTGTACGTAATAACTCAGGAACCAAAGCCTCTTTTATTTTGTGATGCTGTCATTTTAAACAAATGGTCACTTATGTTATCACAGAAAAGGAAGAAAAAAATACAGAGGTTTGAGCTAGATATCTTTTAAGGGCCACATAGGGGAATGGCATGTATCATTTTTGTACATATTCCATCGCCAAGAACTCAATCACATGGCCTCAACATAGCTGCAAGAGAAGCAGGAAAACATAACCTTCCAATGTGCCCAGGAATTACATTTTCTTTTTCTTTTCTGTAGATAATCCTGGAATAACAAGTATTAGGAAGGCGGAAAACAAGTTATGTGAAAGTAGAAACATGAATGTCTATCTTTACAATAGGAAGAGTTCATTTTGTCATTCTTATTAACTTGACTCTCCCCAAAGATAATTCTGCATGTCCTTCATTGGTCTGAAGTTTCAGAGGATAGCTGAAGATATATTTATCCAATGTAATCCAACTCTGAATTTCTATTTAAAAAGTTATGACAATTTTGTTCCTATGACTATCCATTGTGTTTAAAGACTTGAGGGTCTGAATGATCAATAACTCTCTCCACCCTCCAAAAAAACAATAAATGCAAGGGTGTTGTATTATTTTTCTATTGACTCATAATTAATTATTACAAACTTAGTAGCTTAAAACAACACCCATTTATTAGATCACAGTCCTGAGGGTCAGGAGTCTGGGTGCACTTGGCTGGGTCTACGTTCAGGGTATCACAAAGCAGAAATTAAGGTGTTGGCTGGGCTATAGGCTCTGGGAAAGGATCCACCTCTAGGCTCATCATATTTGTTGAAAGAATCCGGTTCTTTGTGGTTTTAGATCTCAAGTCCCTAGTTCTGTTCTGTCAGGGGAAAGCCATTCTTTTCCCCAGGAGGCTGCCCATATTCGTTTCCGTATGGCTCTCTCTCTCTTTAAAGCCAGCAACAGCATGTTGAGTCCTTCTCACACTTCAAATCTTTCTGCCTCCCCCTTCTGCTTTTATGGGCTTATATGATTACGTCAGGTCCACACACAGAATTTCCCTTTCTTAAAGTCAACTGGGCTAAATAAGGTAACATAAACGTGGAAATGATATCTAATCATATTAGCAGGTTCCAAGCATTAGGTGACACATCTCTGGTGGTGCGTGGGTGGTATTTCAAACTTTTGCCTACCACAAGTAAATTTAAGAAAAATGATTCAAAAAATCCGTGAAGAAGGTAGTGTTTCTGATCCCAAACAATTATATTGGAGTACTACTTTGAGGTGAATGTGAAAGTAGTTCTTTTCCAGAAAAGCACCAAAAACCAATGTCTTGATTTTCTTCTATTCTCTGTACTGAACTGTCATTTTCTTTATATAGAAACCTCACTTTATTTCATGATTAACTACTCTCATCACAAGTAGTGGAATATAGTATTTTCTCAGTAGGAAATAAGTGTAACACTTGAGGATACTTGGATCTTTCCTCCTGTGCAGTCAGGGCTTGGAATAAGAGGTAGAGAGACTTATTGGCAACTGTAAAGATACAAAGGCTGTATATTGTCTTTTATATACTAGAACCACAGCATTGGCAAGAGTCTCTGAACATACAGGATCCCCATCGATGATATGTGACATGCTGGTTGTTTACAATGAAAAAGCATTCTCTTTTTAAAGCTTTGAACATGAGACTATGAAGATGAAGAAATGTGTGGGCTGAGTTGTCACTCTCAAGCACACAGTTTAATTTTATATATAAGAAAATATATATAATAGTGGTATCCAAGCATTTTTTTCCTAAGCTAAAGTAAAATGGTCTAATTTTAGCTGGAACAACTTTAAAAGGCAACAAAAATGTCAGCAAATATAAATAGATAATTTTTTAATTTTCACATATAAAATTATGAAGTTTGTCATACCTTAAACTTATGGATGACACCCCATTGGAAACAAAAATCAGCTCTAAATTAGTTATATATCAATTTTAAGTACTATCAATCATGATTTCTCTACATCATCCATCTAGTGGATACGTCATCCACTTTGTGTAAAGTCTATGATATCTTAAAATTTCTGAGGCTCTTTTCCTTCTCACATTTAGCTGTAGTGTGAACAGGAAATACAAAATTATTTTAACAGCAATCTAAAAAAATCTTAATTAGCATCAAATTATACAATACTATTAAAAAGTATAAGGTCTACAAGCATAAAGTAGTAAATTTGTGATGAACATACTAAGACTTTGCTATTCAAGTGAGTCTTCTTCAAATAATTGTCTAGGATATCTATCTATACAATTATCTTTATTGATGTTGCAGTTAAACAATATATTTTTGTAAAGTTGCAGTAAAGCAAAATATATTGGTAGCAAATTTATTCAATGGATACTTATTTAGTCCCAATTATATAGTGCTTTTTATTTTATTTTACCTATTTATTTTTTTGCTACTGGGGTGAGTAGATATTGTCCTCAAGGGCCAAAAGGCATTTGTGTTGAACCTTCTCACTGGTGGTAATTCTTTTTCATTTGAGAATTTGTTTCAATTATTACACATTTTTAATTTAACTTGCTGTTAAGCCTGATTTGTAGGTAGATGAAAAATATATTCTTGGTCTCAATATATTGTACTAACATCTTCCTCTTGTCCAAAGCAACTTCCAGATCATTTATCTTCCAGCTTTGTACAAAATTCATATTCTTGTAACTTATGTTCCTTGGCTAACCCAACCACTACTTCTCTTTCTGCCTCTACACACTCCACAACTTGCTAGTCGCACAATCTTGGACAAGTTGACATTTCTAAGCTTTTTTTACAAATTGTACTTACCACGTATAGCTTTTGTTCTCTGGACCATGGGTTTTCTCCAGGATTCAGAATTAAGATGAATAGTATCAACATATTTTTCAGTTTCATTATGGATCCATTCATGCTCTAGTCTGCACCTATGAACTTAATTTCTTGTAGGAAGTGCATTTGAGTTTTAAACAACAGGCTTACAAACTAATGTATGTTTTGCAATGTTTAAATAAGTAAAATAATTTCTTTACTGGATCTCTATCAGATTAAATACCAGCATCTTTTGAAAGGAACTTTTATAAAGTTAAGAAACTTCCATTATTTATCTAAAACTCATTACTTTAGCGCTAAGCTTCTATGTGCTCAGCAAGAAAGTCAATTAGCTCCACAAAGAAACCACTACCTGTCCTTATTAAAGAATAAGTAGTCTCTGCAAAAGAAAAATATGAGCTATAGCGTTCCTCCATTTAACATGAATAGGAAACCATGGAGGTAAAATGAAATAGTGGAAAAGGCAAGTCCTCAGAAAAATAATAACCTCACTCTCAGAAAAAAATTTAATTAAGGTCTTGGTTATTTTTTGATCCTATCAGCTGATTCTCTCATTCTCTTGTTTATCAAGTTTTGCTATAAAACTTTCTGCTTCCTTTGGATTCTTAAGTTTCAACATGATACCAGTAGGGGATAATAGTTTCAGGTTTTTGAAGAACATATTCATCATCACAAATTTTATTCGACTTCTCAAAAAAAAAATAAATGCATGAAAACGTTTACCATTCACCCAAAGTATATTTTCACTCTTCTAGTCTTTCAACAATAGATACTGAAGTGAGCCACTTTAATAATTCAGATATGATGCTGTAAACATTTGTATACTGAAATAGAGTGTTTTTCTAGAATGGAGCAATAGATATGTTCTCCTTCTCAATAATCACATATGAACAGGTATAGAATACAAAATAGAAATCCTGCCACCATGAAAATAGCTGTGATAGTTTTCCAACGTTTTCTACATGGCAGAAGTCCCAGTGAAATTCAACTGTCTTCTTTTACACATCTGTTTGTTTAGATATCAACAAGGAATACTCAGACTGTTTCATATAGTTAGATGTATAAAAAAGCTTTGGATCCTCTTTATCAGTTCTCCAGGGAGACCAATTTCTTAACACTAAAACCTATGAAGTAGGGTCTAGAATTTCCTCTTACACCTCAATTTTATGCCAACATTTAATATCCTCTAGGTAACTTAAAATGAAGCAAAACTTCTCCTCAAACATACTTCAACAAACATTCTGATTCACTTCCCTCTCTTGAAACAGACAAATAATAGTAAAAGGAACAAGCGATATATAGGGAAAAGAACTTCTTCCATTTTCAATTAAACAAGAAAATATCCATAACACCAAATACCTAGCTGGGAAAGGAGATTGGCCAAAACTGAGAAGTTTAAATTTGAATAAATGAAGATGACAAGGGACGCAAGTAGACGTTCCAAATAGTAGAGGCGTTCATTCTGAAAAACTTACCCAGTGATATATTTATTAAAATAATAAGATATATGGCTATGAGAAGGCTGCAGGAGAAGCTCGGATTGTCCATTTAAAGACTAAGCTGCACACTCAAAACAGGCAGATAGATCTGCAGAAGAAATCACTTTGTCTTGTCATTTGTACCGTTTACGAGCCAATATGCTGCTAATGGACACCATTAGATGTGCAATAGAGTGAAGGAGAGAAGGGGAAAAGAAGCCTGTGATAAAGGTGACATGTGGATCACCAACTCCATACACATAATTCTAAGAGCTACATTCCAGCCTTGACTGCGAAGTCGAATCGTCCTGAATCCTTTATTTTCTAGTGAACAGTTCAGCAAGAAGCAACTCAAATTTATATTCTTTACCCTGAAGCCATCTTGCCCTAATTTTATTTTCCTGTAAGGCTTAATGTTATCACTTCCTAGTCATCAAAACCTGAAGACTCTGAGTTATCTTTGACTCCTTTTTCTCTCTTGCCCCTTAAAGTTAATTGTCCACTAAATGCTGTTACTTCATCTGCCATTAGATCCTTCTTGTTTCTTCCTTTTCTTTCCCACAACACTTAATTATTTCTTAGTCTATATCTGTAAGTTTCTTGCCTCCATTATCTTCTCTACTTAATCCGTTCTGCCTAGTGACACTCAATTTGAATTCCTAAGATGCTGCTCTAACATGTTTCCTTCTTGAGAACTTCTCTTAAGCTACATTAAAAACAAGACAAAGCATTTAACTTGCTTTCAAAAGGTTCATCTTTTGAAACTTCCAAAGCATTCACTCCAATCTGTTTTGACTTTCACTTAGGAGAAAACCTTGTAGGCAACATCTTTCAGGTTTTCGCTTTTTTCTTGTTTAAGGTCTGTAATTTCTTTGTGAAGTCTTCCCCAAACTTGTGCATCCATATAGTGTTTCCTTCTTAAAGTTCCAATAGAATGTTTTGTTTGATACTATTCACTCAACAGCTGTGATAGATTTCACTCTTAAAAAAAAAAAAAAACCAAACACTTTTATTAAAGGCCTAATATATTTAACATTATACAAAGAATACATGTGAATAAGACACCATACCTGCCCTTTAGGAAATCACTTTTTGGAGTGCAAGTAGGAGTGCAACAGGCAAATAATCTAGTCATTAAAAGATAATGTGTTGTATTTTTTCATGTATTTATGTCTACATTTGCATTTATATAAATGTGTATCAAAATACACTTTAAGTCCATTCAAGGCAGGAACTACACATAATAACATTTGTTGTGGTGGATGATGATGATGATGATCATGACATGCTTTGGACAAATTAAAAAAATGAATATTTGTCATCTATGAAGCTCTGTGCTAGGCGGCTTAACTGAGCTAAAGCAGAAGGGCAGCGGGTTGGTATGTGTGCTTTAGATGCTAATATATGAAATTTCTATTTGGGCCTTCCTTTTAGTTTACTTTTAATTGAACAGCACAAGCATTTGGGGATAGAGAGAGAGAGAGAGAGAATAATAACTAACACTCCATTATGCAGACTACAGACCAAGGGACTGTTTTGACACACCTGTAAGAATATGGTGTCTAGCATGACAGGGTACTCCTGCATATTCCTCTAGCTCTATCAAATACATTCTGAGCCATCCTTTTTCAAAGTTTACTTTGTAGGCCAGGGAATTTTCTGTAGGAGGTGACTAGGAAGCCTGGTTGAAGGAAGTTTAGGTGGTCACTGAGATGGTACTTGTCAGCTCCATCAGATAAGACACACTCTTGACCTCTCTGAGTCATGTTCCTGGTGCAGATCTGTCCTACATTTGCTTTTTCCTCATTTCACTGTCCTCTCAGCTATTCTTAGGGTGATTTCTCTAGATCCAGAAAGCCCAGGAGACTCAGGCTGCCATGGGGGTTAAACAATTCTAGCTACACATTAGTTATTGGAAATAAAACTGTGCCACCAACAGATTCTCAGAAAGAAAAGATATTCTTTCACTTACAAAGGGCTGAGGTTGTCTTCCTGATAACCACATTCTGTTTCCCTTCCACACACATCTCCTAGACAGCTGACTCACTTTTGCTACCTCTCCTCCCTTCTGCGTTGCCATGTGCTGTGACCACATTTCTCCAGCATGGAAGATCAGGACAAAGAGTACAACTTAATGCAAGTTTTGTGCCTATTACTGCAGGAAGGGAAAGCAGTGTATGGTGGTCCGTTAGGAGACTGCAAGTGCCACCATGTCAAAATTCATCAGAGCCCTAGCTTCCTTCATGTCCTGGCAAAGTGCCAGCTCAACTCCAGCTCAGTTCTCTTGGATTCAGAACCAATTGGCAAGGGATGCATTTTAAACTCAGGAATGCATTTCTCTTATGCCTTTGCTATTTTAACTTTTGTCTATGCTTTATTCACATGTCAAATAACTCTTTATATGCATATGTACATATATATATCTCATGCAAGTGTTATTTATTTCCATACGCTCCCAAATTAACAGAGACTATTCCTCTACACGTACACACACCCCCCCACACACACACAGAAACACACACACATGAGTGATCCACTAAATGAAAACATCCTTTTTTGCTACATAAACCCATTGATATGTATTTTTCTGTTTGTTTTTTAATAAGTTTGTCAGGCATTGGACAAACAACTTATGTGTCTGAAGTGTTTTGTAGGAATCTTGCTGAGGTAAAGTATTATGATGATTGCAATGGCTTCTCAAAATGCTCACCAGAATAGAGAAACAGATGGAGAGATGATGAAGAGGAGGAGGAGGAGGATTATGATGATGATGAAGATAGATGATAGATAGATAGATAGATAGATAGATAGATAGATAGATAGATAGACAGATAGATAGATAGATAGATAAAAGAGAGAGAGAGAAAATTAATACAGTGTGAGAAAGAATGAACATGAGAGAGAAAACAAATACGGCAGGGTGTTAATAAATGGAGAATCCAGGTGAAGCGTACACAGTGTTCATTGTAATCTTTTCTTTTCCCCTGTAGGTTTGAAATTTTCCAAATAAAAGATAGGGAAGAACATAGCACTCCATGTAAACACAGCATAACTTTGAGGAACATTGGAAGATCTTGAATGTTAAAGAACAGAAAAGACAGTATATGTCTAGAATTGAGCTTTTCTGCCTGCCCTGGATTGGATTCAACGGCTTCTGGAGATTCACTTTCATTCTAGGGTACTTGCGTCTAACTGGAAATCTACAGGACTCAAGTCAAACACAGACTAAGGGTCAGAATGTCACTAGGACTGGGATGAGGCAAAGGTATTGCAAAGAATAATTTAAGTCAGAAGGAGCTGCTTTGGCTTCTATTTGACAGAGAAATGGCAAAAGAAGTATTTTAAAGGATGGCCAACAACAAAGCACAGGAGAAAGAAAATAAAAATTGGCTTCAGCTCAAACTGGCATATTATCAAACTATCCTCTTTTCAAATCTCTAAAGTAGGAAGGAGGGATACATGGGGGTGGGTGAAATGAAGGCTGCACAAAAAAAAATTAGTGAAATTTTAAGGGGTCCTTGGCAAGAATAAAATGAAAGGGGGGGGCATTGTGCTCTTAAATCAAATTGACAATCAATCAATGCTGTCAAATCCAGCCTATTAACAGCCACTATTCCCCCAGGAGAATGTCAAGAAAATGGAAGTTCTTGTCACTCTTGTATTTGAAACTTGGGGCTTTCCTTTAACGTCTAGATTTGAGCTGCTCTTAGAATAAGCAAAGGGAGTTGGAATAATAGCACAACTCTATGTTCTGGGAATCACTTTGCTCCTCTACAGGAATCAGAAAACATCCTAGCATATGAACCAGCAAAATTGCACTGGGCTGACTGTGGCAGTAAAATCCAAGAGCACAAAGGCTTCAAAGCTAAATTACTGTAGACAGAGCTCTAAAAACTACTGCACAGCTGCACTGAGGGTAGAGATTTTATTTAGGGAAGACATGAAGAATTAAATTTATTTCCAAAACAATCCAATAAGCATATCTTGAGAGTCTAATGTGTTTCAGGGGCTGCTGTAGATGCTGAGGATATCATAATATTGAGGGCAGGTCTGTGTATAGGGAGAGTGGTGAGTCAGTGATATGCCTGGTTTCAGTGTTCTACAGGAATCTTCTGTTGGGTCATGGTCTATCCCATGAGGTTCCCACAGATATGCAAAGGGTTCTTGTTACACTTAAATGTCCAGTTGACTTCTAGGTGAACAGGGGCTATTATTGATAGTATCTTTGAGAAACTCTGGAGAACCTGAACTGAATCTGAACCCTCTAGGAACCTCCTGGAATGGAATAGAACCTCCAGATAAGACCCAGTAACTGACATAAAGATGAAGACCTTCTTTAATTTAGAAATTTACATAACCTCAGAGTATCCTTTTATGTAGATATTACCCAATCCCTAATCTCCCTGAAGATCCATTTAATTCCAGGGTAGTAGGCAAAGTCCTCTCATTTTTATGGTATCCTGGAGTGTTTGTTGTAATGGTCACAGGATGTTGTTATTGCCATACTAACTTGGGTTATTTTCCCCAGTGTTCTCTTTTCTTCTGATTTTTTCCATTTCCATCCAGGCAGCAGACAGGCATTATGTATTCTGTGGGAAAAGAATGTGATATGAGAAAGCAGTGGAAGAAAGGAAATCTCTTCCTGCCTTTTGAATTCCAAAAGTCTTGGGGGAACATCATGAATTAGAGCACCCTACCCACCTATGGATCAGAAAACTAGTCTCTGCATTGTGGGGCAATAAAAGACTGAGCAAAGGTGTCAGTGAATCCCACATAGAGGAATCTTGTATCTTGCTCCTAATGTTGAGCCCCTAAGCAGGGGCAAAAGCTCAGATGAGTGTTCTATGCAAAAGCAAAGGAGACTTGTGCCCGGTTTACCTGGTAGAGTCCCAGGTGGCAGAAAACCTCAGGAACAAAATAGCTACATAGTAGATCTAGGCATAGGCTCAGTGCAGTTGCTTTGATAACATTTAGTACTTTTCATAATAATAATAGGGACTATTATAGTAATATCTTATGGTTGTATGATGTTTTATTGTTTAAATTTTTACCTAAATATGTATCTCTCTGTATGTATCATGTGACTGCTATAAGAAAAAAAGCAGTTGGTGGAAAATATACATAATTTATTAATTATTTAGCAAATCATACACTTATGTTGCCACTTTGGTAGACAATTTACTTCCAATTTTAACTCATACTAATGCCGAGTTGTTTTCTGCACTAAAATTTCGAAATGTTCCCGGGAGTAAAAGAATGGGAAGCCTACCCTAGCTTGACCATGAAACACACTTCTCTTTCAGACACTGAAAGAACAAAGTTAGGGACCTACTCTGCTTCGGTTTAAGGTTGATTGTGCCACCTGGAATGGCAGCAAGATGCCCCAGTCATAGTAAGTCTTAGCTCTACTAGAGGTCTACACAAAGCTCTGAGGTTCCAGACACAACATGAACCCAATATTGAAATTTCTCATTTGAACGTTCCAAATCAGTCTTTCATCAAGAAAGTCCTGTCCATCCAAAGAAAGTGTTTGTTGTTGTATCCATTCTTACCCTGCCAATGGAGGATATTCATATAATTATTTGCTGGGGAATCTTCTTCATGTACGCTTTAAAAAGGGAAAGAGAGAAATATCAGTATGTGTTAACATATGAAAGCTTTTGAAAGTAAGTTTTCATCTTCTTTTAAAAATGAAGTCTATGGAAATGCCCCTATCTCTGAAAGAAATGTAAAGATAAATTTAATTACATACTAAAGGTTGGGGGTAGTGACATGGATAATACAAACATGCATACAACTTATTGGTATTTTATCTAGTAGATTCTTTTATAGCATGACAATTGCGCCTGATGATCAGACAATTCATTTCCAGCAAAATAATATAGCCTCAAAGAAGGTCATCCATGAAGCATCAATTCAATTCAATACAATGGAATACTACACAAATCATCTCAAGAAACATTTATTGACTGTTTACTATGTCCTATTTTTTTGGTGATAAGACAGCAAGTAAGACCTCAAACATGACTGTTGCCTATTGTGCCCAGTGAAACTTAAATTTGAGCTGGAAATAGATCACTCTCTGTGATAGAACATGGACAGTTTCAAAAGCGATGGCAAGAAAGAAGTGGGTGTATGTCTGAGTTTCAGTGAATACCTCAGCCTGCAAGGTAAGAAGAGAGAATATCCTTGTCATCTTCTAGGTAGATTAGCTGGAGTTGATATAGAGGTGAGTTAGGATTAAAAAGAAAAGTTTTGAAAAAGTTGTCAGCTTTGAAAGCCAAATTTCCTGTAGATAGTCTGTTTCGTGTGTAAATGAGTTGCCTTCAGTTTGATAACTTTACAAAAGAAACCAACTATATGTGTTTGCTCTTCTCTAAGAATCACCATTTATACCATTTTATTAAGGATCTGCCTTACTGTGAGAGAAGATTGCATACAGTTTTCATCCACTTTCCCTCATCCCATCCCCAGCCCCAAAGAACAAAGACATACACTGGATTCCAACTGCAAAGTCCAAAGGGCATCTCAGTTGTTTTGAGAAAAAAAATGATTGAGCAGAACACGCACACCAGAAGAACTAGGTTTTCTCTCTCCTCCAAGACCTCAATATACAAAATAGATGAGAAATAGAAAAGGGAAATGGAATTGTTGATTCTGAATGTAAGAGAATGAATCATTTCCCCATCCCTCCGTCTGCAGGTCTATTTATGAGGTTGGGAAGACCTGAGGAGCTGGAGAGATTGACACACACACTCACACATTTTTCTTATGCAAAAAAAGGTTGGAGGAAATATAACAAAGCTTAGCCACCTCTGGAATAATTGAAGTACAATCCCTTAACACACCACAATCTGTCAGCCAACACATAGTACTACTCAATTGAGACTTCTGAATGTTTAGTTTGACCTTTTAGATCCTATAGACCTAAATGTGATGTGGTCCGTAATTTTTGCTGTCTACAAACATACTTTTAAAAAATGTGCTGTGAATAAGAGGGTGCTGCTTATATTGGATAATTTCCTCTACATTTATCATTTTTGTAATGCTCTCCTTTCTCCGCCATCCATCTTTTCTACTCCTATTCCTCACCTTTATTACTTAAAGTCTAATTATTCTCGCGTTTAATTCAACAGCGATTAATAGATCAGTTAGTGGTTTTTTATGTTCCTAGTCAATATTTTTGAATTATTATTTAAAAATATATACGTTTGATGGCTAGTTGAATATATGCTCGTTATACAAAATTTGGAGAATATAGAGAAGTATAAAGAATATGGGAAAAATTCCCCATCATCCCTTACTTAATGATCATGTTAGTGTATTTTATTTGTTTATTTTCTATGAGTTTATATGCATAAAAATGTTTTTTCCTTCAAAGTTTAGTGTTAAAATGTATATATAATTTGATACCCCACTCTTTAAAGTGTCATTTTCGTTGATATTAAAATTCACCAAAATTATGATTTTTAAAAGAGATTTTATTTTAGTTCATCATTCTTCTGATTTTGGATGCTTAGGTTACTTTTAGGATTTTTTTCCTACTATAAATGACATTGTTGTGAATATCCTTGTAAGTAAGTCTTTTTCTAAATCTCTGATGCTTTATTTAGGGTAGGTTCCTAGAAGTGGAATTTCTTGGGTAATAGGTAAGCATACCCAACCATCCTCCCACAAGCAATGTTTGAGAAAATCTTTCTTATGAGTTATGGAAATCATTTATTTTTAAATACAGGTTTTAATCTGGGCATTTTGATGACGAGGCAGAAGGGACATTTTCAACTTCAATGGTCACATGTATTTCTTCTATAAAGTGTCTGCCACGTCTTCCACACGCTTTTTCTGAATGGTCTTGCTTACTGATTTATAAAGCACTCACACTCTATCATCTTTTTTGTAACTTTCTCATTCATGTAGATGATCCATCCCTATCCACTACCATGGCCCCTCAACTATTCATTTTCCTCAGATTAATTTTTCCCCTAGTCCAAATTCAGCCAGTCATTTTTATGATCTGCCTTGGAGCTTGTCGTGCCCAATAAAGCTACCCCTTTGGGAACATTGATTTTGAGAATTCTGCTCTGTGGACATCACTTCCTTTTCCTCTTCCAGCTCACTTAGAACACCATGGTGAAGGGAGTGGTCTCTGGAAGCACACTGGCATTCTTCAAATCCTGACTCATCACTTTCTAAATATGTGACCTTTGCAAGTTTCTCAATCACATCGTGCCTCGGTGTCCTCATTTGCAAAAAGGGAGTAATACTAACCCCTCCTTATATCATTGTTATGAGCCCAGCTGACACACAGGAAGTGTTCAGTAAATGTTACCTATTATGACCACAATAATGTTACCCATTGTAACAATTTTCATCTTCATTATGAACTTCAATCCATTGAGCCTACTACTTATATGCTTCCCCAAACTTTCTTGCCCACTTCTGAACTTAGATTCTGTAGTCTAGCTTCATTACAAATAGCCTTACTTGTTTATCTCTGCAACTCTCTTTTCTCTGCTACTAAGGTACACTCAATTTTAGTTAAATTAAACAATCCACCAATTATGTGGTGTTATGGACTGAACTGTGCCCCCTCAATAGTCATATGTTGAAGCCTTACCCTCAACGTGACTGTATTTGGTGATACAGCCTTTAAGGAGAAAATTAGGTTAAATGAGATCATAAGAGTGGGGCCCTAATTCAATATGACTGGTGTCCTTATAAGAAGAGAGAGAGACACCAGAGACACACGTGGATAGAGAAAAGGTCACGTGAGGACACAATGAGAAAGCTGACCTCTGCAAGCCAAGGAGAGAGCCTTCAGGAGAAATCAAACCTGCCTACACCTTGATCTTGGACTTTCAGCCTCCAGAACTGTGAGACATAAATCTCTGTTGTTTAAGCCACTCAGTCTGTGGTATTTTGTTATGGCAGCCCTAGCAAACTAATGCATGTGCTTTCATGTGAGCAGGTGAACATAGCTATAGAAAATTAATTATATATTGCATATAAAAAAATTATATAATTATATCAAATGGTCTCACCCAAATTTATGGTTACTCACGTCTAATGTGTATTCACCATTAGCCAGGCAGTCAGAATGCATTTGTTTCTATGCTCTCTGCTCCCATTGAAACTGATCTTGTCAATTTCACCATTGACTTCCATCTTCCTAAATTCAACGGTCAGTTCTCTGTCCCTGTAATCTTCCTCAGCTTCTCAGGAATGCTTGATTCAGTGAAACACCCTCTTTGTTGAAACACTTTCCATGTTTGTTTTTTTAATGCTTGACTCTTTTAATTTTTTCTCCATTTCCAGTGGTTATTCATTTTTAGTTTTTTTTTTGTTGTTATTTTTAGCTTCTCTTCTTCTTCCTCTGTCTAAGCATTAAATGTTAAAGATGTGAGCTCAATCCAGCTCTCAATCTTGGCTCCTGTTGCCCTTTCTATTTTTATTCTCTCTATAGAAACTAGTCCTGTTTTAGAGATAAAAGTAGCATCTATTTGTTGATGGTTCTCAAATTTACAATTCTTCCCCCGAACTACAGACTTATATAGCAAATTGCTTAATTGGTATTACCATTTGTATAATGTCTATGAAGATTCTTTTAAAAACATATCTATTTAATATTTCTATGTTTGGAATGAGGATGTTTGTGGGTATTTTCAGTCTGTCTTCCTGACCTGGAAGTCAGGTGATTTGGTAAGAAAGAGACAACTATAATAACTGAGCCTCCAAGACAGATTTTCCATGGGCCTGCCCAAGGCCTGGGTCAGACACTCAAATTGTCTTAGGACATATTTGTACAAGCATTCCATAGAATAGCCTGTGAAGTGTTACTTAACTTTCTTTAATTTTACATCTTTGAGGGGTAACTATAATAGAAAATTGCAAATTTCAGATAATGTTAGTAAGGAGGGTACTTGATCAATCTAAAATTTATTCATTAATCACTATTATTAGTGATTATTATTAATTAGTGCATTATTTCTAGGTATTTTGGTTAGTGATTGAAAAAAATTGATGGATTATTTTTTGGTTGCTTCATTATTTCTCATGATGCTTCAATAATAAGTTGTTTTAAGAGGCTACAAAATTCTTTAAACCCAACTCTGTTAAAAATGCATGAGATCATATATGTCTGCAAACTTTAAAAATGTAACATATAATTCATTTTTTAAAAAATGAATAAAAAGGCATATGTTAAATTAGTGTGGGGCCCAGCCCAGCGGCGTAGAAGTTAAGTTCATGCACTCCACTTTGGCAGCCTGGGGTTCACAGGTTCGGATCCCGGGCATGGACCAAAGCACCACTTATCAAGCCATGCTGTGGTGGCATCCCATATAAAGTAGAGGAAGGTGGGCGCAGATGTTAGCCCAGGGCCAATCTTCCACACACACACACAAAAAAAATTAGTGTGTACCTTTTCACATAGAAGAATAAGCAGAGGCCGATTAGCACTTGCAGAGTTACAAGCATTGATCAAGACAGGCTATGTCTTTATGTCTTTATTTATTTGATCATTCATACAAGTAAATTGTATGTATTTTCATGGCTACTTTATATAGTAATATCGCACAACTATTACTTATACCACTAAAACAAATTTAACTGCAGATGAAACAGTAGCAAAAAGCTCTTGAGGTTTGCAGATAAATAATTTACAAAATGACTATATATTTACTCCATGGACTTTAATGGTATTTCTCCCCTTTAAAAAATATGTGATAAATATGTGCAGTTAGTTTATCCAAATGTGTACATGAATCTAGGAACAATATTTTTAAAATATAATCAGAAAATCACTCTATATACGCTTATCCAATCTCAAGTAGTTGTTTCTGCACATTTCTCCCTTTCAAATTTCCTACAGAAATAATGTAGAGTGTAAAGCTCTCCAAAACCCATTTTCATATAGTAATAAAATTGACTAAACTCAATACAAAAATCTACATTATGCAAATAACGTATTAATATTACACTGGAGTTAGTATTTGGGTGGTGTTTTCATGATTACATCATGAAAACATGATGTAATCCATGCAGGAAAAAAAGTATAATGTTGTACACCTGAAATTTATACAATGTTATAAACCAATATTACCGCAATAAACAAACAAAAAAATATTACGCTGGAAACTATGAAAGACCAGAGGTTTTAATTTTTTAGAAATTACCTCTGAAATCCCTGTCCCCAAAGCTAATTCAAGCACATTCTAAACTCAGCTACATCTCCCTCATCTCTTGGGTACTGCTATACACTGAAGGTAACATAATCATAGGAGGAAAGGATCTAGGTAGATTATTTAATTTAGCACCTAGACTTCAGCTAAAATGTTTAGATTAGTCAATTGTTTTCTTGTGAGACATTTCCCAAAGTATTCATTCAGTATTTTGTTATTCTGATGATCAAGTAATTCTCATTCATTTCCAACCAAACTCTCTCATAAATTTATTATTATTATTTTTGGAAAAGTAATATTTGAAAATAGAAATGAAGTAAGTGTGTATAGTTAAGGTCCGTTTTCTACGTAGAGAGGAAAGAAATATGTAAGAATTAAGTAGATAGCTTTCCCAGGGAATGAATGTACAGACGTGCAGGTGTCCACTGCTCGAAGTTCCCTGCCAGAGCAGGAGAGAGGGCACTGATATCCAGCCCAGCTTTCACTTGACAAGCTGTGTGGGCTCCTACAGGATTGCCTCAGCCTGGTAAAGGGAGGCATTTATTTTTCTTTGGTCATGGAACAACCATCTGCTAGCCAAACCAAGACCCTAAAGACTATGTCTATCTAGAGGAGGTGTCTATTTCAAACCTCATAAATCAGAATCTCCTTTAGCAGTGTGTTGGGTAACAAAGGCCCTGCTTGATGTATCTGTTCTATGCATTTAGGAGGTGAGTAAAATGAAAGCAAGAGTAAAAGGCTTCATAAGTGACCCAGCATAATCTAATTTGAACATGATTTAGCTTGAAAGGATTGTTGGTTGATTAGCTAATACAAAGGTGCTGAGCATAGACAATGTAGTTATCTGTGGATCAAAACAAAAAGAAAACCAAGAAATAGACATCACAACCTCTTTTCCAAAAATTTATCAAATAGTTTTCAGTATTCTCTATGGGCATTTCAGAATTTTAACTCTGAGAAGGAGAAACAAAAGAAAGAGGAAGGAGGGAAGAAAGGAAGGAAGGAAGGAAGGAGGGAAGGAAGAACTTAATTTGACAGCATCCCCACTAAGGATAGATGTTTGGGATCATCGAAGACAGCATTTCCATTTGGCAGATACGAAAAAAAAAAAACCAAACAGGGATATTGTGAAGTTTCTAGATTAGTTAGTGAATGAAAAAAAAAATTCAGATAATATTTTTTCATATTTGAAATTCCCATTCAATTGTTCTTTCCTATATTCCCTTATAATAATTGCTACATCAGTCGACGCTTTACGTGTATCAACTCTCAGAAAACTGATACTTTCTCTATCGTAATTTTACAAATGAGGACACTGAAGCGCAAATAATTTAAGTTACCTAAAATCACACAGCTTGATCAAAGATTAGTCCAAAAGAGCTTGACCAAAGAGGAATGCAATGCCAGAGAGTGTGATGCCGGAGCGTGTGAACTTAGCCTTCACACCTTACAGATTTCCTTAAAACTTGGTTGAGAAATTAGAACATTAATACATAAAATAAGGAAATCATTCAAAATGTTGCCATATAAGACTGATGTTTATAATATCTTTATAAGGGTTCTGAGAAGAAGGGCCTCCACATGAGTGAAAGTGAACAAGAAAGGCATTCTGCAAGTGACTTAGGTTGGACCTTGAAAATGGAAAGGGTTTGAGTTGGGTAAATGGTATAGTATATTGGTAAAGAAAGAAAGCATTCTGAGCAAAGAAATAACCTGTTCAAAAGAGTCTGGAGTTACCAAACTATATTTAGGGTAAAATGGGGTCATACTATAGAAATTTTTAAATTCCAAGTAGAGATGTTTTTATTTTGTTTTTTTAACCATGGATGCAATGAGAAACAAATGCAATAAGAAGATATATAATGAGTCATGGCCTTGGTCTGGCAGTGCTATTTGGTTTTGATTGAAATATAAATATATAGAGAAGATCGAGCAAAATTTTTACAGTTGTTCAGCAGAAACAATTTAGAAATGATATTTGTTAATGTCTTTTCTGGGATTATGCATCTTATTATGATAGTGTCACCATATTTTTCAACTTTAAATGCAATGAACTCAGAAATGATAAAAACGTGATGACATCATTCAAAATTGTCACTGTGAATTAGCAAGAGCCATTTGCCGAATCAGACAGCATGCACAGGGGCAAGGAAATATTAATTTGAATCAAGTGGGCTTTTAAAATGAAACAGATTCAGAGAGTGGAGTTTCAATTTGATTGAGTATAGTGAAAATGACAACAATTGGTTATTTCAGTGGGTTGATAACGTTCTCCACTCGGATATGCTTCAACCAGTTTTTAAATTCAGTTTCCATTTGGTTATTTAAAAGAAAAGCATAGTGCATATTTGGTAGGTAACACTGAATTCAGTATTTTTGACACCAGATAGGACTTGTCTTAATGGAAAGAGTAAAAAATCAAGTGTTCTTTGAAAGTCTCATAAATATCACAAATTACAAATTACACAGTAGTATAGCCAAATGCGTGTTGCTATAATCTTTAAAATATGTGTTTTAGTGCTTATAGCAATGTTTATTTTACTCAGAAAGCTTGTTTTGGCATAATATAATCTGGTTACATTAAAAATAAGGAAGAGAGAGATTAATTCAGTAATTTCAACTTATTTTTTAAGTATAATTACAAGTTAAATTTTCACTAAACTACCATTTAAAAAATATATATTAGCAATTTACAATCCCCTGAAAATGTTATTTTCACTTAGCAAAAATAAGTGCCACTAGTTTTATTAAAACTTTTTGATTGTAGAAACAATAATTTTAGAATATAAAAATGCTTCATATAAAATGCAAATAATTCAGAAGTGTTAGGTACAGAGCCTCTTTGATATTTCTACCAGGTTAATTAGAGAATTTCCATTTAATTAGAGAACTAAAACTTTAACATGCATCAGAATTATCTGGGTGGCCTGTTAAAACACAAATTTGAAAGCTCCACCTCCAGTTTCTGATTGAGTACATCTGAGATTGCGCTTAAGAACTTGCATTTCCATCTCTCTAAGAACAGGAACTAGACAAGGATGCCCATTTTCACTACTCTTATTCAACATAGTATTGGAAGTCCTAGCCAGAGCAATCAGGGAGAAAAAGAAATAAAAGGGATCCAAACTGGATAGGAAGAAGTGAAACTGTCACTATTTGCAGATGACATGATTTTATAAACAGAAAACCCTAAAGAATCCAAAAAAACTTTTAGAAATAATAAATGAATACGGTAAAGTTGGAGGATACAAAATCAACATACAAAAATCAGTTGCATTTCTATACGCTAACAACGAAGTAGCAGAAAGAGAAATTAAGAATACCATCCCATTTACAATTGCAACAAAAAGAATAAAAAACCTAGGAATAAACTCAACCAAAGAGGTGAAAGATCTGTACACGGAAAACTATAAAACATTGTTGAAAGAAATTGAAGAAGACACAAAGAAATGGAAAGATATTCCATGCTCTTGGATTGAGAGGATTAACATAGTTAAAATGTCCATACTTCCTAAAGCAATCTACAGATGCAATGCAATCTTTATCAAAGTCCCAACAACATTTTTCACAGAAATAGAATCATAATAAAGAATATAATAAAGAATAATAAAGAATCATAAAATTTATGTGAAACAACAAAAGACCCTGAATCCCGAGAAAAAAGAACAAAGCTGGAGGTATCACACTCCCTGATTTCAAAATACACTACAAAGCTATAGTAACCAAAACAGCATGGTACTGGCACAAAAAAAGTTACACAGATTGATGATACAGAATCAAGAGCCCAGAACTAAACCTGCAAATGTATGGACAGCTAATTTTCGACAAGGGAGCCAAGAACATACAATGAAGAAAGGAAAATCTCTTCTGTAAATGGTGTTGGGAAAACTGGACAGCCACATGCAAAAGAATGAAAGTAGACCATTATCTTACACCATACACAAAAATGAACTCAAAATGGATTCAAGACTTGAATGTAAGACTTGAAAACATAAAACTCCCAGAAGAAAACATAAGCAGTATGCTCTTCAACATCAGTGTTAGCAACATATTCTTAAGTACCATGTCTGATCAGGCAAGGAGACTCAATAGAAAAAAAAAAACAAATGGGACTACATCAAACTAAAAAACTTCTGCACAGCAAAGGAAACCATCAACAAAACGAAAACACAACCTAAGAACCAGGAGAAGATATTTGCAAACCATATATCTGTCTGATAAGGGGTTAATCTCCAAAACATATAAAGAACTCATACATCTCAGCAGCAAAAAAACTAACAACCCAATCAAAAAACGGCCGAAAGATCTGTACAGACATTTCTTCAAAGAAGATATATGGAAAACCAACAGGTACATGAAAAGATGTTCAACATCATTAACTATCAGGGAAGTGCAAATCAAAACTACAGTGAGATATCACCTTACTCCCGTCAGAATGGCTATAATTAACAAGACAGGAAACCACAAGTGTTGGAGAGGATGTGGAGAGAAGGGAACTCTCATACACTGCTGGTGGGAGTGCAAACTAGTGCAGCCACTACGGAAAACAGTATGGAGATTCCTCAAAAAATTAAGGATAGAACTACCATATGATCTAGCTATTCCACTGCTGGGTATTTAGCCAAAGAACAAGAAAACATGAATGCTTAAAGATATATGCACCCCTGTGTTCATTGCAGCATTATTCACAATAGCCAAGACTTGGAAGCAACCTAAGTGCCCCTCAAGGGATGAATGGATAAAGAAGATGTGGTATATATACACAATGGAATACTACTCAGCCATAAGAAATGATGAAATACAGTCATTTGTGACAACATGGATGGACCATGAGGGTATTATGTTAAGCAAAATAAGTCAGAGGAAGAAAGTCAAATACCATATGATCTCACTCCTAAGTAGAAGATAAAAACAACAACAAACAATCACATAGAGACAGAGATTGGATTGGTGGTTACCAGAGGGGAAGGGGGGAGGGAGGAGGGCAAAAGGGATGATTAGGCACATGTGTGTGGTGATGGACTGTAATTAGTCTTTGGATGGTGAACATGATGTAATCTATACAGAAATCGAAATATAATGATGTACACCTAAAATTTATATAATATTATAAACCAGTGTTACTGCAATAAAAAAAATAATAACTAAATAAATAATGAAATAAAAAAGAATTTGTATTTCCACCAAGTTCTCAGTTGATGGCAAAACTACAGAGCTCATGCTTAGAGAATAACTGTTCTAGGGCTTGTACAATCTTAATGTGTACTCTGAATCAAGAAAAATATATTCATAATGCTTTTCTTTCACTTTTCTTTTTGTCAGACATACATGTTTCATCTTATGAGCCAATTGTATGCCAAAAGGTCATCTCTAGTATAATGGAAAAATTCCTAGACCAGAAGAAGGAAGACCTGATCAAGTCCAATTGTTATATGGTACATGTATGGGTAAGTTAATGTCTTTGATTCTTATTTATTCTCTTGTAAAATAAAAATAAATATTCTCAAATTGCAGAGTGTGTGAATGAGTGTTAAATATATATTTGCTTTGTAAATTCTATATCCTGTACAAATGGAAGAGACCAGATTATTTGTTTGGAGCTCAGAATCTCTTAGCAAGGTTACGAATGTTGTTAGATACTCAATTTAGTCCACCAAAATCTATTTGATCAATCCTGAGCACTTTTTAAAAAGTTGTTGAACATATTTAAATATCAAAACTTTTCTAAACCTATCTAGAGTGCTTTTCCCAAGTGTAACATTTCTTTAATATGTTTCTTTCTAGGGAGTTTTTGAGTCTGTTAAGCTTTCACAGAACCCATCACAATTTCTCAGACACAATAATTTCTCAAAAATTTTTGTTGAATTGAACATATATACATCACATGAATAGAAAAATTGAATAAGTTGAATATTTATTTTTAATTTATCTTTGATATTAATATTTGAAGGGGAAAAAGCTGTTATTAGTTTATGAGGAAGTAGATAGCGACTCTTGAGTTTCTCTAGTCTTCTGTGCGCTTTGAAACGCTTCAGAGGTTCATGCCAACATTACCTTATTGTGTCTAATTTTGCATCAACACTTCATTTTTTTCCTCAGTATGGTGAGTTGCCAGACTATTTCTGCAACTTTCAGACATGATCAGATACTGACTGGATCCACAAGTTGGCCATACTCACACTATTTTCACTCCAAATGCTCAGAAATTTCTCCAATATCCAGAATAAAGTTAATTTTCAAATTATTTCTTGGATTCTTGTTTTTAAATCTGCTTTCTTAGACTTAAGTTCTATGTTTTTTACTCTGATTTCATCAGTGATGAGTATTATTGCTTTCCTAACTGGAGAAAGTATCTAGGTGCTAACAAGATGGTGCACCTTGAGCTATGGATCTTCCATCTCTCAGGCCTAGGAGAAAGCAGACTCTTCAGTCTTTGGGGTCTAAACCTTGCTTAAGGTTATATTTCAGGACAGTATTCATAGCATTGTGCTGGGTGCAAAAGCGAAGAGAGTTTGGTGTTCTAAGCTCTTATCACAGATTGGAAATAAGAGTGCTCTGACCATGTTACCTGCGTAACTTTCTAAGCCACTGGGGAAACCACACAGCCTTCAGTGGGGGAGATGGGGGCAGGGACTAGACTCTATTGTTTCTACTTTTAGGAGCCTCAAGGTGAAGTTCTTCCGTTTGTGGGATGAGGGACTCAAGTTAGTGCATTCCAGAAAGGTGGGCAGCTATATTTGAAGGGCTAATCTTCCAGGTAGTTACTCTAGTAGCCAAAAAAAAAAAAGGTTGGGCCTGTATAAGGTAGAGGGGAAAAAAGTGAGATAATGGTTGTAGTAGCAGTGTTATAGAGGGAATCTTGGGTTACCAGAATAGGAGGAAAAGGATTTCTAAATTTGTAAGCCATTAATATATGTCATCATAGAGTTGGTTCACTAATATCAAATTTCCTAAACACTGTTAATTGGTGTGTGAGTTTAATACAATAAACTGAACACAGCAGAGAGGTCTTTGCACAAAGTACTTAGCTCTGGCCTCTATCTGTTGACACATGAGCCAACTGGCCAGGGGGGGAAGCCTCATCTGGACTAGAATTAGCGCTTGAATAAGTCTAGGGTGGGGAGCTGGATTATTTCATCTACTTGGGGACTGAGATGCCGGCAGTGTGTCCGGGGATTTCAGGCCATGTAATGAACATGTAAGAGACTTTCCATCAAGCCACATCCCAGGGAGAAGATTGTCACACATATAATCATCCCAAAATTCACTTAATTCAAATAGACAAGAGCAAGACAGCTCATAATCAATGTGCAGCTTACCAATTCACCCTCTAGATTTCACAAGGCATCACTTGCCAGTGGCTTGCTGAGGTGGATCTCATCAAATATATAGACTCGGTTAAGTGGGAGAGGCTGCCCACCTATTCCTTATTTGCCTTATATTCCCATCCTTAGTTTACAACCCACAGTAGTATGTCTTTCCAATTTAACAGAAAATATCTGTATATAATATACTCAACCCAACAGGGTATATCTACTCAGAGCACACTTACGTAACTTCTTTTGACTTCTCTGAACGGATGCTTTGGGTGCTGATGTTCCTGCACACCCTTCATATGAATAGCCCCGCGCACCCACCCACCCTCAAGACCTTCAACAGATTCAATATTGTCAAGTACAGAAGGGCCACAAGATGCTGGTGGTTTTGGGTTCAGAGAGGGTGAGTGTTTAGTGGTGAGGAAAATATGGTGTCAATATAAGCCCAAAGATCTCTCTCCCTGAAGTCTCTAAAATGTTGCTGCTGAAGCATGAAACAGAAGGAAGAAGCATTGACCATGCAAATTCATGGTTGGTTAGGGTGACTTGGCAGGAATGTGGGCTGCACTGGTTATGTATTTACAGCTAAATTGAAGCTGAAGCCAAGACAGGGACAGTGGCAATGAAGTCCCGCTCTCTAGACTCTAGGGTTGTGCTGATGAAGTGCCAGCGACACCAGCCCCCAGTAATAAGGGGAAGAGACTTCCAACCTGAACAAGAGAGGCTACAGAAGGAATGATGCCAATTAATTCAGTGGAAGTAGCATTCTCTTGAACTTCATTTGGAGCCTAGGCATCTTTGCTGTGCATGCCAACCGAATTTAGCGCATCAGGGAGAAGTATTGTTTTCACTTTACGATAGCCTCATTGCACAAGGGTGATGTAGATGTGATAGTCAAAGAGCAAAGATCCGCCTCAGTGGCACCATAGGAAAGAGACGGTGGCGGCAGCCAAGCCTCAGTGTACATTCAAGTTCTCAGGGGCAGGGCCAGAGGAGTCCCGGCTTGGCTGGCTGAAGTAGCATGCAATAACCCAGACCAATAAATGGTCGAGTGTAATGGACTTTGGGAGAACGCTCCACGTAATTAGGGAGGAAAATACCACTGCAGGGGACTATTGTGCTTACCTGACTAGGTAAAAGTTCAGACCTAGCAATGATCATATATGTATTAACAGGTTTGAGAAACTGAGAAAACTGAGCAACAATTAAGCCTGGTGTTCTTATAAAGAGCTGGGCTTGGTAAACTATAGTTTTATATTTTTCCAAAGGGAGATGAACTTACATTTTAACTATTAGCTGGTTATCACTGTAGTTATACAATCTCTCTATGAATTTGCTGCTGTGAAGATCTTTTTTTTTTCTCTGATTTCTAACCAGCAGAATATTAAAACTAATAAAAGAACTTAATATTATGCTCAGGTTAAATAGATCAACTTTGCAATAAGAGCAGGAAATAAAAGTATATTTTAATACATTATAGTGGACATATCACAATTTTGTTGCTGTATCTTAAATTCTTTTTTTCTGAAATTTTATTATGAAAATTTTCAAGCATACCACAAAGTTGAAAGAATTTTATAGTGAACACCCATACACTTATCACCTAGATTCTACCACTAGATGCTGTGTCACAGATCTACGCATTTATCTACCTACCTATTAAACCATCCTATTTTATTTTGAATAAAATGTTGAAATAATTTCAAAGTTATTTCAACTTTTTAAAATCATATACCACTTATCTGATTGTCAATAATTAGTAATAAGTAAGCAATTTGCTTATTTATTATACAAAATTTAGCAAATCCTTGAAATTCTACCACTGAGCAATTACTATTACTGACACATTCATATTTTATATATATACACACAAATACATTTAATATATTTGGAATTTACTATACAAAATAGTTTGTAATTTTTTTTTACTTAAAGCTATATCACAAATATTCATCTGTGTAATTAATTATTTTTCTAAATTTGATTTTTATGGATGTAGAATTCTCCATTTTATGTATATATTATAGTTAATCCAATCAGTCTTTGAGGGATATTTAGATTACTTCTCTTTTTATTATTACATAACACTATTGTGAATGATATTGTAGATACTATTTTTGTATGGGTCTTATGGTCTCCTTATGATCGATTCCTGTTACAAAATTGCTTTTGATATAGATTTTCAAATATTTTCTTCCAAGAGATTGCATCAATGGATCCATCGCCACACATGTGAGCATGTTTGCTGCCCTACATTTTGATCAACACTAAATGCTCATTATTTTGAATTGCTGTATTGACACATATACATGTATCAATATACATGTATCAATATAGCATGCTATATTGACAATAATACTTCTTTGGTTGGTTTTTGCTTTTCATTTCTTATAAGTAATGTTAATTATAGTTTGCACATTTGCTATCTCTTTGAATATTTTCTTTGGAAAAATATCACATTTTCCCGTGTGTGCTTGCACTTGTGTGTCGTTATATATGCGTATGTTTTAGCGATTGTAACTGCTCTGTATGTAGGAAAGTTAACTTGGACATAAACAATGCAAATTATCTTCCCATTGTATTTTACGTCTTTTATTTTAGTGTTTATCATTTTGTTTTTTGGAGCTAATTACTTTTTATCTTCATAGTTATTTTATATCCTTTAAAATGTTTTTCATTCTCTAAGAAAATATTATGGGTCTACATACTCTTAAAATATTTATGTTTTTATTTTTTTACATTTAACTACTTGAACTAACTGCTGCTTATTTTGTATGGTATGAGTTAGTTCTACTAACTAAGCCTAATCTATTTCTCTTCCCAGGAAGAATATTTTTCCATTGTATTCATATTTGCCACGCAACACTGCATCACTTTTTACATATGTCTAAGTTCTCTTTCTCCCTATTCAAAAAAGGCTGCCTTACACATTTTTCATCTACTGATTAGCCCTCATCATTTTACAGTTGAAACACATGCTTTTCAAGTTTGTCCACCATTTGGGATTGATAACAAGGTTTTTGACCAAAATTTCTTTAAGCTACTCACATTATTTATGTTGGTCAATATATGGCATTTGGGGTTGCAGTATGGGAATTCATGTGTGTATTTCAAAAAGCTTTTATCACCTTGTACCTGACCTTTCACTTCTGTAATAACCACTCACAATTCCTTTATGCAATCAACCTGTTTCAATTGATTGCAAAAACACAGCTTCATTTTTTTAGTGACTGTTTTCTTCCTTTTATCCCCTCACCTTGAAATTCCAAGCTATTTATAGTCACACCAAGTCATGTATTAATTATAGTGAATTGTCTCCAAATTTAGAATTCTCTACATTCTTTCTCTTCTCTTTTTTAACTCTTTGCTGAAGACTTTAAAAAATTCACTCCAAAGAGTAGAAATCTCAATGACCTTTTGATCACTATTATGTTTTAATGACATGTATTAATTGAAAAGGGAAAGAAAATCAAAAGTAATTCGCATATAGTACTACAAATGGAATTATCATTCTACTGATAAATAATAATAAATAATAGAAAGCAGAATATGTTGAGATACCGGATAAAGTCCTTTGTTAGCTCTTTTCTTTTGAGACTCACCATTTAAATCTGTTCTCTTCCTTGTTTATGGTTTTCTATCTACTGTTGCCATTAGTGTGTGTGTGAATTTAATATGCTTTTCTTAATTGATCAACTGGCTTCAGTCCTGTTACCTCAGTGTTGTATAATTTTAATTTTCCTCCCTACATCAGAGTTTTAGGGTACACAAGTTAATATTCCTAGTTATCAAAGAAATATGAAAATTATAATTAGAAAACTGCCACTTAGACAAGGAACCTAGAAAATATTTGTATACGTCCTTGCAACTTCTTCCATATTGGCTATGCTGTGCTGCACAAAATTCTACTCACCAAAGGCAACAGCAAAGTCAGATAACAGCATGTTCCTGTTAAACTTTCCTAGACACATTAACCCTGTGGGTACCATGGTTGACAATTTCCAAATAGATTTCAAGACATATACTTGAAAATTGAGGAATGATTTGTGATGCTATAATACTATTATTTATCTCATTAAATTGTATTATTACTGATCTTTAAGAACTCTTTCATTTCTGAAACATTCAACTTACTAAACCCTTCACTTTTTTTGTAATTAATTATTCTGGATAGACAATCTACCTATATTGCCTATTTTTTCTTTTCAATGTATATATTATTCTTCATTTGCAAGAATTAACAGCTCGTTCCCGCCAACTGCCCTGGCCCACCAGAACTAGCGTAAGCAAAATCAGATCTTGGTTATGTTGAAATAAGATCCCAGCTACTTTTGTTTGTTTGTTTAACGTTGTATGATATACCATTACCCATTCTCTTTCTTTCAACCTTCATGTCATTTTGTTTTAGATTTACCTCTTATAGGTAGCATACAGGTGAATTTCTGGGTTTTGAATGAGGCTAAAATTTTTAACTTAAAATAGAGGAGTTACCCCTTAGTATTTATTTTCACAACTATGTCACTTATAATGTGTATCACATATTTATGCCTTCTATTTTTATGTTTATTTTAAGAAATCGTTATTTGGATCAAGTATTTCTCTCTTCATCCTTTATACTGATTTGATTAAAATAGCTCCTGATTATCATTCTTTTAGGGATCACCTTTTCATTAAGTGAATTCCTCATCCATTTCCTAGTATTATTTCACTTAGAGATTCCAGACCCAGAGGAATATGTTATTTTTCTTTTACCTTTTTTTGGTAAGGAAGATTCTCCCTGCGCTAACATCTGTTGCCAATCTTCCTCTTTTTTTGTTTGAGGAAGGTTAGCTCTGAGCTAACATATGTGCCAATCTTCCTCTGTTTTTTTATATGTGGGTAACCACCACAGCATGGCTGACAAGTGCTGTAGGTCTGTGCCCGGGATCCAAATCCGCAAACCTGGACTGCCTAAGTGGAGCGTGCCATACTCAACCACTATGCCACAGGACTGGCCCCGTTTTTTTTTACTTTTATATTAATCATCTTCTTTTATTTTAGCATCTAAATTCTGTTCTGAAATTAAATATACAAAATTAAGCTTAAATAAATATATGGTTGCTTTCAATGATCATTACCAGTTCTATTCTAATACAGCTTTCCCACTTTCAACTTACTTTGGTTCTTTTCTCAATCAGTTATACTGAACATTTGAGACTTTATTCAGGAAAAGTATTTAGGCGAAATACTTTCGGAATCCTCATATAAATCAAAGTACCTTTTGATTGCTTTATCCTATTAACAACAACTTCACAGAATATTGAAAAATGAGCCATATAATTTTCTCCTTTGTTAATTCATTGTCTTCTGGCATTTAATGTTATAAAAGATAAATCTTAAGCAAGCTTAATTTTATTCTTTTAAGACAACTTTTTGCTTCTTTATAGTTGTTTTTTATTCTTGAATTTCAGAAAATGTAACTGGTATATGTATATTTTAATTCTCTTTGCAAAAATTGAAGACTTGGGTCTTCAATTGGGTCTATTCAGCTTAGTAAATTTTTCTTATCTCATGACTTTGATTATTACTTCTACTTTATTTTTTCTGATCTTTTGTTGAGGAACACCAACTTTATAAATGTTCAGACTGTCTTCGTTTTCTTCTGTAATTATCATTTTTAGCATCATTTAAATCTTTTTCGTACTCGCCATTTACAAGTTACTTTATTACAAGTAGTTTTTTTCTGCTATTAATGTTTTGTTTGGGTTTTCTTTAGTTTTGTTTCTGTTATTAATGTTTAGTATTATTTTAAATCCAACCATAGAATGTTTTGAGAATGTACGAAAAGAGTAGAAAACTCTAAAAACATAACAAAGATTCCCTTAGCTACATATACTCAAATTTGTATGTTTTATTACCTTTATTTTGGTCCATACTAATTTAAATTTACTATTGGACTTTACTAATATTTTTTTTTCATTGTCACTTGTTGCCTCACATTCTTTCTACTTTCAATTTTCTTCTTGCTTCTTGTACAAACTGAAAGAATTGAGAAAGAGGCAGTCAGAAAATATAACAAATCATCCTCCTAAAATCATTATTTGGCTGGGAAAAAAAATTAAGTTCCTGTGTTTTATTTCCCCATACTGTTTTTAAAGCTATCAGTCCACTGTATTCCGATATTCTAGTTGCTGATGAGAAACTGGCTGTTGGTTTTGTTGCCATTTTTTTGTAAGCAATCTAACTTTTCTTTCTTGCGGCTTTTAGGATTTCTTTTGTCTCTGATAGCCTACAATTTTATTATGATGTGGCCAGAGGTGGATCAAACATAATTATCCTACTTCTGGCCTTTTTCAATATGAATAATATTTCAGTATGGACAATTCTTAGTCATAAACCTTTGGACTACTGTCTATGCAAATGTGTTCCCATTCTCTTCTTCTGAAATGTTAAACGTGAAACGGAGCTTCTTAATTAATTGTATATATATCAATTTTTCTTTCAGATTTTCCATCTCTGTGTTGTACATTATTGCAGGTATTCTAGGTTCTATCTCACAATTGAATCGTTTGTTCCTTAGCTGCTTCTGGGTGACTTTAAAGCTCATCTATTCTTTTCAAACATATTTCGACTGTACATTTAATCACTAATATTTCTAATAGACTATTTTTCATAGACGCCTATACTCTTTAAATAACAGTTTCTTACTTTTTAATCGATTGTGTTTCTCTTGTTTTATAGGGACTGTTCCCTCTACTATAGCTACAGAAATTTTAAAGATTCTTCGTTAAAGTCTTTTCCAAATTGTTTCATTATTGTTATTTCCTTGGATGTGACTTTATCAAGATTGTTGGGTCCATCTCTCTCTTACATGTCACTGGATTTCCTCATGTGGTTTTAATTCATTTTAGTCATTTCCTCTTCCCGGGGATTTTTCTCCAGCATGCTCCTCCCTGTAAGAGGTTTTTAAGTCATCTGGAGCCCAGGTCTGCCACGTGGCAGATCAGGTTCCACACCTGGGGACAGCCTGGCATGGATTTTTATTTCCTTTGGGTGATTCTACCTCTTTTCCCAGCCTGGTGGGTGGTATTCTAGTTCTTATTCACGAACAAACAGAGGGAGTGTGTAGGCTTCCTGTGGGAATCTGCAGTTTTGACCATCCAGCACATAGAACGTGTTCTCATGCCCATCCTCACATGGGGCTTGGGATCAGACTGAGATGACTTGTTTGAAGGTCTGGCTTCCAATGAGCAGTGTCGCTACAGTCCCTGCTTACATCATGCTTTCCTTCTCTGTTCCTGGTCCACAGAGATTTCTCTTTTCAGCATACAAACCCCATTGTGTGTTTATATATTATTTTTATAATCTGTTGATTATTTCTATGTGTTTGGAATAGGAACATGTGATCAAACTGCTATTTGACCTTAAATTGCTATCTCATTGAATTTTTATTTAAGAAAATATATATTTACTTATCTCATTTTATTCTCTTTTTTTATCCTTCTCTCAATCTAATCTTTTTTACCTTGGGCTTTTTCACTAGTAACAATATTCCAATACAAAAATATCTCATCCAAAAATCCTTTGAATATTTTTTATTATATTATTTTTATGAGCTTGTTTAATAAGGGAAAAACTTTAAAATTCCTATAGAAATCTTTTTAAAGTATATGCTTTGTCGTGTATTTAGCTATGTTATCTCACATTTATTTTGCTAAAAATCTATATGTTTTCTATGATTTTTAAATTTGTTCACTCATCATCAAACACCAGTTTTATATATGCAATGTCAAATAAGGGATTATTTTTAAAATATATATAAAAATTTTGGAAACAGCTGTTTAGTATGCTGGCACTGGGTAAATTAGTTCAGTTGACTTTGAATGGCAATACGAATAAATCTACAATGTACTGACAGGTGTTACAATATGTTCTTACTTGTTGGTAACACTGATATTACAATTAAGTCACGTCAAAACTGCAAAACAATAAGAATAGACTACCCATGACAAAAACATTTAATTTAAAAATACAATTTGTCGCAGTTCTAAAAATGGAAAGTTATATTTCAAGTCATAATGATTTAATGTTAAATTACCAAAATAGCTGAAAAGCTTAAATTGGATAGTAGTGACTCTTCTATTCATGCATTACATGTGCACAGGAGTGCTATGACAAATACATTTAAATATGCTTAATGCTCCAAAACCTGCAAAGGCAATTAGTGGCAATAAAATTTGTATTGAATTTGGATAAATTTTAGGCAATTAGCCATCTTCTAAATGTGATTTTAGCCAAGTAATCCAATGGGACACATGACTTATCCACATTTATTACTCATTAGAGCAGAGTAATTCCTGTCATAGCCGAACATCAAGGGATTTATTGTCATAAATTCAGATCAGCTAATGGACTCTGTAACCCTTTTTGCCCGAGGACAAATCCCTAGGTAAGACATATGAAATACAAATTGATCACAGATATGTGCTCTCATATAGATTGGATGTGTATACATATGTGAAAATTTCCAGCCTGCATATTCTAATATTTTATAGAGTTTATAGCTGTATATGTATACTATGTGAATTATATAAACTCCTGTATACATATATACACACACACACACACATATACACACACACAGGAAAATTACAATAATTCTTCTCCATATACACCCAGTTATTTGTGGCTAGAAGAATCAAGGTGTTTTATATATACTATGTAAATGTTTACATGCAAATCATATGCATACACGCATACACACATTTTTTCCAGTGAGTTTCAACATCACACACTGTACAAAAATGTCTCATGACTACTTATCACCTGCTCATGAGTTTCAAAAATCACCACCAGAACTCAAACAGTATTTCACTCTGACTCTTTTGCTTCCCCTTACTATTACTTCTTTTCTAATAATATGCCACACTGTCTTAAGGAGCAGAATACTCTCCCCTAAGATTATTCCAATGCCCTTCCAGCCAAAAAAGACACAAACAGGCTCCAGGAAATCTCACATATTCTTCTGGGGCACAGGTCATTTCTGTTTACATATGGGCCCCTTCTCCTCATCTGTCTCCGAGGTGCTGATGCTTCGGAGACGGCAGCTTGCTGCCCTATTTCCTAGCAATGACATTTCCTGTCAGCAGCAGAAATGGTGAACCAGCTTTGATTTTATGAGAACTGGCCTGTGGCTTTCTGTCAAATTTAAACCATACTGTGCTCATGTGTGTGGAGGAACTTAACTGAACTTCTTACTTTACATTTTCAAGTCTATTATACCGTCTGCCGTTTCCTTTGGAGATTATCAAAATAGAAGAAGAAATACTTTAATTATCTTCTTTTACTCTTGATTTTTTATCCTATTATACCCGCAAAGAAGTGTTTTCGACTTAATTTTTTTGCTGTTTTATTCAAATTGATGTTTTGCCTCTAATATGTTCCCTGTGAAATATTTGTGAGATTGTCAGTAACTAAAGAAAAATTTAAAAATCTTAGTCAAGTCAAGCCATAGGTATATAGACTACCAGAAATGTTAAGCCGTTAAAGCTACTCCTCTTACAAAAATAAATTTAACGCCTATAGCAAAATACTAATCAAATGTGAGAGAACTCCTTCTACACACAAATTGTGGCAAGTTACAGATATAGGATAAGGAGGAGGAATGACCTGTTGGAAAGCCAGTACAATAGAGCTATCCTGCTTTCTTCATACTCTGCTATAATCATAAGTCAATTCAGTTTTTCCCTCAAATGGAATCATATATTCTTACCATTTCCAAGAATGGGGCAATGGGCTCATATGAACTAGTCTAAGCCCAAGTAAAGATTGTAACATAAAGCAGCTGGGATATCCACATGGCCCAAAGAGACCTTCTCTATCCACCCACCTATCCATCCAGTCTTCTCTGTGGCCTTACCAAGCTTTTCTGATTTCCACTGAGTTTATTACATGGCATATTACTTACATTATTGTTTTTAGTTATGTATTGTCTGTTCTCCTCCAATAGAATGTACAGTTCCATGTTTCCAGGGATTTTTTTTCCCTTCTTTCCTTTTTTTGCTGAGGAATTTTCACTCTAAGCTAACATCTGTGCCAATCCTCCTCTTTTTTTCACTTGAGGAAGATTAACCCTGAGCTAACATCTATGCCAATCTTCCTCTATTTTGTATGTCGGTCACCACCATGGCATGGCTGATGAGTGGTGTAAGTCCATGCCCAGGATCTGGACCCATGAACCTGGGCCACTGAAGCTGAGAGCGGCAAACTTTAACCACTACGCCATGGAGCCAACCCCTCCAGGGATTTTTTTTTTTTTTTTTCTCAAAATCTCCAGCACCTAAAATTAGACTAGCACATTGTGGGTCCTTGGTAAATATATATCGAATGAATGAATGGTTAAATAAATAAATTACATTTCTATAGCTCCTGACAGTCTAAAAATTTTTTCATCCTCTACATCTATTTATTTAATGAAATTAAATTTAATTTCCTATATAATTATGCTATTTAATTTCTTACTTAATTTCCTTTCCTATTTAATTCTTCCCAAACAAGGTAAACATTGATGGAATATTTGAATCATAGTTTAGATAAGAATAAGAGATCTTATAAGGAAGGGAATAAGTAATTTAAAAAATTGATTATAAAATAAATGAGTTACGCAAATATTACTGGAGAATAGTGATATATAAACTCAGGAAAGCAAAGACTGGGCAGATTTCACAAGAACAGTAAGAGGTGAATTGGGTTTGGAAAATTGGATGAAACTTGGATAGGAGGTAGCATGTAGACAGGGGACTAAACACATGTGAAATTTTACCAACAACAAAGCTCAGGGGCAGGGAGGAGAAATTACCGGTCAGTCAAGAGAACCCTTTGCCTGAAACTGGATTGTAATGGGAGAAAACAGTAAACGGTAAACCGAGAAAGACTTTTGTTAGGAACTAACTGAAAAGGTAGCTTCTTAGCTGAGACCACTCTTGGATAGAATTGGGTGTGAGCCGGGCACATTTTTTATTAGAGATGGAGAAAAATCTTTGGTACCGGGCACTTCCAAGGTGTGAGTGAGCGTCTTAGTGGGGCTTCCTGGGCAGCATCAGAACATCGGGTTTGAGGTGTGGGAATGGGAAGTGCTAACAGTATGGAAGACATTTGAACAGATTATCTGCTTTTGGCAATTTCTACTTGGGCTAGTCTTGAACATTATTTCACAAATGAGAGTGACCTCGGAGATCATCTCATTCGGTAATCCTCAATCCCCGCTGCACATTAGAATCACCTGGGGAGCTTTACATAACTGCCAAGGCGGGGCCCGACCCCCAAAGACACTGATTTAACATTGGCTTGCAGTGGGTCCTAGACATAGGTAGTTTTAAAATCTCCCCAGGTGATTCTAATGTGCAGCCAGGGTTGAGAACCATTGATCTAGCCTTATGCCCTCTCTTTATAAGTGAAAAAATTGAGACCCAGAGAAATTAAATGTGGTTCATGGCCACACAGAGTTTAAGTGGTTAATTCTGATTCATTCAATTCAGATTTAGCTCTAGGATTGTCTTTTCTAGAAAATCTTCTCCAGGAGGTCAAGGGTGGGTACGCTTCTCATAATACCCTGTAGATTTCACTCTTATGGCATATGTTGCCTCTACTCAACCCCCTTCCCCACTATTGGGATATCTCTTTAAGGGCAGAACCACTGGATTTTTTTTTTTAATCCAGCTTTTCCCCAGTATACAGTACAGTGCTCAGTAAACATCATTAAGTGAAAGATTAAATGAATGCAAGCCAGCCCCACCCTTGGGGGTTTATTTTAATGCTCTTCCTACCACTCTCTCCAATGTCCCTGTTCTCCAGATGATGACTTCAAATTTGCAGGGCAGAGAGAAATTCTTGGTTCAACTTTTCTTCATTAGAGGCACTAAAGGCATTGTTGACTGGATAGCTATTCTCACCTACTCTTCTCATTTTCTAGAGAATAAATCTCAGAGTCCATGTATGGCATCCAATGTCCTGAACAATGGGGTCACAGACTATCTTTCTAAATTTACATTTTAGACTACATCTTCCGGTTTCTTCATATTCTTTCTCAAAAAAGCTTATGCCATCTGGTCAATTGCCTTTCCCTCTCCCTGGAATTTCCTTCCCCCTGCCCCTTTTCCATCCAACTAAGTCCCATCCATCCTTTAAATTGCAGCTCAAATATCACTTCTCTGTGTAACCTTTCCCTGACCTTTCAGACAGAACAGATCACTTCCTATTTCATGCTCCCTTAGCACTGGGGACATTGTGCTGCAGTCAATGGGTGCCCCCCCTCCACACAGTCCTGTGTGATGCCTCTTAGAAGAGAAGCCTCCATGGTTGTATTTATTTCTATATTCCCAGCGCTTGGTATGATCAAAATGTACTTGCTACCTAATAAATGTTTGTTGATTAAAGTGAGGTAAAATCTATTAATTTTTTCTTGTGTGTTCTCAGGGTTTAAAGAGTATGATGGTATAAAGAACCTAATTCAAATTTTAAAATTAACAACAAATCAAACAAGAGAACTCTACTTTGAAATCCAACCTTGGTACTGTTAACTGGAATTTAAGGCATTCTATAGTGTGGCAAAATTCTGAGTCTCCAGTTCTAATGAGTCTCTAAGCTGGTAAACAGTGGTTTCTAGTCTATAAAAGTGTGGAGGTGATATATTCTTTATTGTTAGATGCTAGTGTCCACTCAGGATTTAACTTCAAATTCAGGCCACTATGGTCTTCCCTCACTTTTGTGACAGAAATATTGAGGCTTCTAATCAATTTGTGAATGTGTATGATTTGATTGGCAGAGTAAATTAATCCGTGTGTATTCCAGAACAATAAATAAATCAAAATTTTGAACTCAAGTAAGAGGGAGGAAACAGGTTATTTTCTGGTGCCCAAGTTCTTCTGTAAATGTAGAAAAAAGCGCCACTGTAAAGCAAAGATCAACATTAGCTAAAACTAATTATTTCATCAGAGTAAGTCATTCCAAAGTTGGAGAATATAGAGCAATCTCACTTGGGGTGATGGTTAATTATTTGGTTGCAAGACGATTAATTGCAGAGAAATATGAGTATGGCCCCAAATCTTTGCAAAAGAACTCAGCCCAATGAAAACAACAGCAATGTAGAAATTCAAAGAGATGGACGGGGTCTTAGAGATACTTTTATAAACAAGGAAACTAAGCCTTAGGGCCATGAACTGACTTGCCCAGGATCTCTCAATGAGTTCTCAGAGGGTGGGTGTTTGAGGTCAAGCTGGCTGGTTGCTCTCTCCACCATCCCATACTGCTTCTCTTCTTCAAACTTTGTCTTGCAGCTTTATTTTCATTGCAGAACAACCATTTGAGGTAACTGTTATAGTTCCCTTGGATGGGGGGCTACTTTTTAAGTCAAATATGAAAAATTATCTTGAATATTTAATTAAAAATGGACTTTAGTGCATGCCTTTGCATGTCTCAGACATGATTATAAAATCTCATCTAATTCATAATATAACAATTTTGCTCTAGCAAGAGCAAACTGTCTCACTATCATGTCATCTTTCATGTTTGTGAGACACTGGCCCCGTTTGGATTGTCCTTCCTACTTCTCTGCGTAAAGCTTGCCCATTCTTGAAACTCTATGTCAGATGAAAACTTCTTCAGGAAGATGTCCAAGACCTCCCAAAGCTTGATTGTGTGCTGTGTCTCGTTATGCCCATTACAGGCAGTGCCGGTTCTCTCTCCACATTTCCACATATCTGGTGGACATTCACGAGCTGGTGTGCCTAGCCTCAGCCTCCACAAAATTCTCTCCTAAATTTGGTACTGCATCCCTGTTCACATGGCCATCTAGGGAACCACTATTTCTGTCTACGATCTTTGTCATCACTGAGTTTTCTAGGGGCCAATCCCTGACTCACTCTGAGACTCTCATAATACAGTATCCCTCTTTTTTACAATTTATTGATCTATTGGTGTGCATTTGACCCATGCTGACTTCTGTCCCCCTCCCTCCATTTTTTAGCTAAATGTGTTATATGCATTTTTGGGTAGTAAATTACTAAACACTGAGCAGATGATGTTGCTATTTTCCAGAATAAAGATTATGGGGGAGGAGTGGGCAGCAGATTTGAGTGCAAGATAAATCTTCAGGTCTAGGTTTGGAGCACTAGGCAGTTCTGTGCATGTGGTAGTTGAAGCCATGATGGAACAACACATCTGAAGGCTCAGCATGTAACGGAATAGATATGAAGCTGTATTATAAAGTTCTCTTCCACTCAAACTTTGCAGTTTTGCAACAGGATGTTTGTAGTATCCTGAAAAATCATTAAAAGAAGGTTTAGCTGAAGTCCCTTGGCTTTTGGAAACTTCTCCACCTTGGTGATCGACTCAGTCCTTGCAGTACTGTCTGAAACAAGTTTAGCAAGACATGAAGCACAAATGTCAGTTCCCTAGGGCCTATGTATTCAGCATATGTTCTAATTAAAAATTTATTTTAGTCCATTTAAATAAGGTTCATATGTCATGCTGATTGTCTCTTTCTTCCCATCCTTTGTCCCTCAATCCACCAACCTGAAGGTCCTATGTCAGAAAGTTGGAGAAGAATTCATCTGCTGGAGGGGAGGGGAAGCATGCTTATCAAAGGCTAGCAAACGAGAAGTGGGACAGAGCAGAAGAACACAAGCTTTGTGTGTCATTGTTTCCAGGGTTTGTTGGTTTAAGTATTCACAGCAGAAGGTGCAGGTGCAGACCAACCCCCTCTCAGCTACGTAAGATTACCTTGAGAGTTTCGTAGTCTTTCTAGCAGCAATGACCTGTCACCTCTAAATGCCTGAAGAGTGGTCTAGAATTCTGAGAGCTGTTAAGACTTGCTTTGTATAGTCAGTTTGGGGGACAAAGAGCAGGAAGTCAGAACAGATTCCTCCTTATGACTTTCACCCATAAATTATTCATTGATCCATAATAACATTCACTGTTTATTTGAATGAATGTGAAGGAAAAGCTCCTTCTCTGCCTCTTCTGATCTACCCAAATATACGCAAGATTAGAGATAGAACCGGGTTTAAATCCTTTCACAACCATCATGATTTTGGATTAATTCCTTAACTTCATTCAGACTCAGTTTCCCATTTGTATTGAATAATATATTGGCACTGTGCACTGACCACTGTAAAGCAAGGGGCTCCGTATCAATGGACTTTGGAGAAAGAAGGAGAGAGAGAGAGTGTGCGCTGAGGAAGCACCTTTGCTTCTAGACCCAGGAGAAAAAGTTGCTGTTTAGTGCTCACTGAGGAAGCTACGAAAGTACTGAATTTCCAAATGCCTCAGAAATTTAAGGGTATTATTTGATTATGTTAAATATTTTATCCAAAAATTTCAATTTTATACATGCCTTACTTTATTAGCAGCAATGACAATTTATACTTTAGGACTCTATACTTTTCCAAATCCTGTCACACAAAAATTACCGTCTTTACCACAATTTGAGGGGAGGTGCAAGGGCAGCCTTCTTTTCCCCATTCTCTTGAGAGGGGATTTAAGAGATTGGAAGGAGAAAGGAGTACTCTGTCATTCAGGAGATCAGGGTTAGAACCAGGACAAATATCCAGATCTTTTAGCTTCCTGTCCCCTATAGAAAACTGAATCATCACTTGCAAATATTTTCATTGCCTCTGAGGTAATAGAATGTAATACAGTGTAACCACAATTACTCGTACAATATACAAATAAATTCCTCTTTGAATATGCCTCATGGCGTGATCTCAAATAACTCACAGAGCTTCTTGGGTCCTCTCATTAATTCTCACCCTCTTTCTAAGGTGGGAGGAGGAAAGGCACCGGTATTACATGGCATGGATACAGATCTATTCTAAATATTGTGGTGATGGTAGTGGTGGTTGTTATTGGGCTCCAGGACACAAGTTTTATGGGCCATTGGAAATCCAATAATTCAAGAACAACAATATTAATTGAATTTTAATTAACATCCTTTTATTTCACAATTAATTTTGATGACTACCCTCTGTTGAATGGATAATTTAAATGAAATACTTAAATTCTAACTCAGGGTCAACGCAATGATGTGGCACATTGTGATTTATTTTTCTCATGTTGTATATTTTAACGCATGTTTTTAGAAATTTCTTTTATTTTTTTTCTTCATTTCATTTTAAAATCTTAGCTGTAAATCTACAAAGCAATACAATGAGTATTTTGGATAAAATAACATGGGAACTTTTTATTTTAGTTAATGTCACATTAGGTTAGTTACAATTTATAAAAATTATATGTATATCAGCAAAGACCTTGTTAGTGTTTATTTGATTTTCAAATATTATAACTTAATTGACAGTAAAACATTGCTTATACTGGTTTATAATAGTATTATAAAAAATGTCCTTGAACTTGATTTTTCTAGCATAAAATAGTAACAATTTTTTTAAAAACCTCCTGTTTTAAAAGGTTCTGAGAGCATAAATATTTTAAAATAAATTATTTGCTTTCAGCATTAAGAAATCATATTTAGTTCATTAGGGTAAAAATATTTGATTTGAAAAATACGCTATGAAGATTTTCTTTCATTCATTTGATCCTATTAACTTAGAATTTATAGAAATTTGAAAATAACACTTTTGTTTCCTTCATAATAAGACACAAAAGAAACAACAACCATATTTTTACTAATATCCTCTCCAGCACAGTGCCAGTAATTCCAGATCTTCCGTAATACCTCTGGTGACTGGAGTCATTAATCCCATGTTTTGAAAATTATTTAAGATTGAAGGTGCCACAGTTGTACATATTGGTTCAGTCTCTGGAGCCCTAAGAAAAGATTTAGTGCATTTTCAAAAGAATTTTGCAGGTAGGAGCCCAAATGGATTTTCAACTAGGCCTCAACCTTTTTGAAACCTACTGATGTTGAATAGTCTTTTAGTGGTTGCCATGCCAACTGATACCAGAGGAACACTCTGCAGTGTGTTCATCCCCTAGAAAGCTTCACCAGATGTCTTCAACAAATTGCTATGAAAAGACTTTGGTCTGTCAGCCTTGTTAGGAGATAAAAATCAGGCTAAGAGATGTCCCTGCCTCCACTTCTGATAAAACCAACCCATAAAATATGTAGACTTGTTCTCCTCTCACAATAAACCAGTAAAATCTCTCACCCCCACCCCAACCCTCCTTACTTCCTGTAGCAGGATTTTTAAAATATTTATGCCCTTATTTCTACATGAAGCACAGGCCATTATGTGTTGCAGCTGACTTTGTCTGGCCAAGCAAAGCGAGAAGCATCTGGCTGGCAGCAAGGAAAGACAGCAAGTTGATAAATTATTGATTTACATAAATCAACACCCTTTAAATATTGGGCTTTTGAAGAAAAAAGCTTTTACGTTATTTCAGGTTGAAAAGTGTTAAGATGATAAACACAGAATCAGCTGTGTCATGATTTTATATTTCTAATCAAACATGTACAAGCATCGCATGAATATATATCATATATCTAATAAGTTTGGAACTGAAATGACCAAATTTTGTTTTCTTGAAGATCAAATGGGCAAAGAGGAGTATTTCTTTCAAATATGTTTAAAATTTTTAAATATTTTTATACCTGAATATTCCTGGAATATTAACAGATTTTCTGTAATGAAAAAAAAAATCCTAACTATTTCAAGGATTGGTTTCTTTAAAAAGAGAAAAGGGACTGGGCAAATAGGGTCCACATGGAATATTATTTACATGTACCAATTGGCATCTGTATGTTAAAATTGTGGGTTTGCACGTGCAAATGATTCATTAACTGTCAAATGACCTGTTTGCATATGTAGTTATTCCACGCAGTATGAAAATGTGATGAATTTGCATATACAATTGAGGCTTAGGCATTTCTGAAGCCTGATTTTTAAATAGGAATTCAAAATCTTACTGCTAATTATCAAGACAAGAAATTACAAAATTGAATACAAAATGGATTTTGGGCTACATTGTTGTACAGCAGTTCAAATTCAAAGCCCAGACAAAACACCTAAAATTAGACTTAATCAGCAATAATGTGCTATGTGTGTTTCTAAGATTATACAACCCTTTGTCATTCTGTGTGTGTGTGTGTGTGTGTGTGTTCGTGAGTATGTGAGAATCTATTTGATGTGTTTGTATTTTTGGCACGTACCAGAGAAACATTTTTGGAGATATGAGATAAATTCATATAGTCATATTAATATCTTGTCAAGTCTTTCCAAGAACACAATTATTTTAGTATCAAATCATCTAATGTGATTAAAAATTCCATTTCATGTATATGTTTTGTTTTCGCAGACCCATACAAAGTCAGATTGATTGAATTTCTTCCAAGATTTCAAAGTGGACCCGAAACACAGACATCCATGACATGACTGCTTATGAAAGAACCACAAAATAGGAGTTTGAAAAAATATATATAAATGAAAGAAATGAGAATTTTTCGATATGGAGAAGAAAACTTGGTTAAAATTTTTACTATATTAAGAAGATTGCTTTCTACAGAGAGAAAAGGACTCGTTAATATATGTCTCCAGATGGCTAATTAAAAAGAAATTGATAGAAAATAGATACCATATATGTCAAATATAAGAAGCATTTTTCCAAATTAAATTAAATGTTGGTCTTGTTTACAGACTCCTTTTATATATATTTTTTTCTCCCCAAAGCCCCCCAGTGCATGGTTGTATATCCCAGTTGTGAGTCCTTCTAGTTTTTCTACGTGAGCCGCCACCACAGCATGGCAACTGATAGACGGGTGGTATGGTTCCATGACCGGGAAATGAACTTGGGCCACCAAAGCCTTGAGAGCGCCGAGCTTTAACCACTAGGCCATCAGGGCTGGCTCAGGATTTTTTTTTTTTAAGTCTTAGATATTTTAAGAGAGATCCTGCAAGTGGTTTTTTTGGAAGTTAAAGAAATCATGGAACTGAGAAAGAAAGGAAAGCAGACAACACAGGTTGAGTTCAAGCCAGCCACCACTTTAGTCAGCTGGAGAAAATCTGAAAGTCAGTGTAGAAAGCATATCTCAAAGTTATCCAACATTATAACCTGAGTTATATCCCACACCCGTTGGTCATTGACAGGTGGAAGTCAGGCCAGCATGCACTAAAGCAGAAGGGAAGAGAAGACTTGAATGGGCTGCTACAGCTATGAATACATTATTTCCTCCCAATTTTTCTCTCTATTCTATACAAACTTTTTAGTAACTTCATTATGATATTCACACTCACTAAAACACTTTTATTATGCCTACATTAGTGTGTCCAAAATCTATCACCTGAATTGATTTAACTCTTATTTCAATAACACTAAACAAATTAATTTCTAAAATAATGGCAGCCCAGCTTCAGTGTGTGCATTAGAATCACCCTGGGGCACTTGATAAAAACGTGGCTCACCATGTCCCATCACGGGCAATCGTGATTGGTTAGCCGACATGGATCATATACAGTCATGCATCGCTTAACGATGGGGGTACGTTTTGAGAAATGCGCCGTTAGGTGATTTCGTCATTGTGTGAACATCATAGAGTGTACTGAAATCAAGCAGGAGAGAAAATGATGCAATCAAGAGACACAGTAAACACAAAATATATGAGGCTGCTGCTGGCATAACACAGCACACTATTTTACAGTAAACTTTTTTTATAAGTAGAAAGAGTACACTCTAAAATAACAAAAAGTATAGTATAGTAAATGCATAAACCAGTAACGTAGTCCTTTACCATCATTATCAAGTATTATGTACTGTACATAATTGTATGTGCTATACTTTTATACGACTGGCAGTGCAGCAGCGGGTTTGTTTACACCAACATCACCACAAACACATGAGTAATGCATTGCACTACAATGTTAAGACAGCTACAACATCACTAGGCAATAGTGATGAAACAATTTCAGCTCTATTATAATCTTAAGGGACCACTGTCATACATGTGCTCTATCTTTGACCAAAACATCATTATATGGCACATGACCATACTGAGAAAATTGTTCTGCAAGACACTCCCAATTCCCGAATTCTATTCCAAAGAACACTATCACAATATAATTTCATATTCAATCATTTTTCTAACTCATGGCTGATAGGCCACCGTGTTCTTTTGAGGTGACAGAATGCCACAACGAAAGAACTCCGATGTAGTCATTGAAAGACTGGATAAAACCCCTGGCAATACTACTTAATAGCTGTGTGAGTTACAAAATAACACTTAAGCTCTCTGAGTCTAGTTTCATCACTGAAATAATCTAGTAGAAGTGTATCATGCAGAAATTCTTTAAGTGTTTCTAAAACTAATTAAATATAAAAATTTGATTACTCTTTGGTTGTCATTCACCTTCCCTCACACCAAAACCCGAAACCCACATTTAGAAATCTCAATAATTTAAATTTATTGACCTACTTGGATGGAATACTGATTGTTCTACTTAAAGTTTCTGCCACTCGGGGCAGTTCACTTGACCTCTTCAGTTCTTTTTTGTTTTGTATTAAATGAAGACATTGGGCTAGAATTATTTCTTAAATTTCTTCCAGCTATGACTGTCTATGAGTAACTTGATTCTGTTTTTTAATATTAGATTGCACACTATTTGCCCCACATTTCTTTGTGTAGTTTGGATTCTCAGAAGCAGATGCTGAGATGGAGTTTGGGGTACATGATATTTACTAGGAATCAACACCAAGGGAAGGAAGGGAATGGAAACAATTTGACTGGTTGTCAACATTGTTTTATAGCCAGTCCAACGTTCATATAACACTTTTTCGCAAACTCTCTCTGGTACTGATGTTTATAAAAGTGATTTTTTTTTTTAAGTTGATAGTGTTTGTGGCCAAGAATGTGGGTGGAGAAAACAAAGTGTTTCTCCTCAGGGTGGGTTGGCACATTTACTTCTGGAATCATTAGTACTTGCGTGTTAGAGCAAATGTGTCTTTGATACACAAACATGAGGCAGTCAGATTATTCATAGACATGTTGTAAAGCAGTGTATCTGTATGTCCTGTATCTGATGGTGATGATGGAGAATGGCAAACCTCATGCCCAGCATCAACACTATAGAACGTCTGGATTATTCTCTCTGTTCCCTGTACTCCCATTACACTTTGTTGTAAACTTCATCTCTGGGAATGTCAGTTCCAAGACAGCAAAGCCCGTGTGTGAGCATGTTTGTCTTATTCATCATTGTAGCAGATGCTGTTCATGGCTGCCCCATATCCTCTCTGTAAGCCTCTGAGTTCATCTGCAGCTGTGGCGGAAAGTTTCCTGGCAGGCTGACATCTTCCCGCTTCATGTGTCTGCTTCTCTTTACTTCCCTGCCTGAGGGCAACTAAGAAAAAGAGGCAGAGGATATTCTCTCTCGCCCACAATCCTCAGCTAATGGCAGATGAGAGGTGATGTTCAAATGCTCCCCATCCCTGTCTCAAAGTTTCTTAGGATTTCTTGGAGTATTTCCAGCAGAACTGAGCCCCAGTTGCCTTGTTATAGGTTTTCCCACGTTCCTGTCTTACTTTTCTTTCCCTTGTCACTTGTGCTTCCCATGGTCATCTACTAAATAAACTACATGCAACCAATTTCTTGTCTTAGGATCTCCTTTTGGGAGAACCCAAACAAACCAACCACGGTATCTCCAGTAACTTAGTGTCTGGCCCTTAATAGTTCAACAATGTGTGATCAATTCTCTGATTGTGTAGTAGTCTCTTGATTAGGCATCCAGTTTCAATTGAAAATCTTGGACCTAGAGCCAGAGGACCTAGATTGTAGACCTCACGTTACCATTTACTATTTGTGTGGCCTTGGGTTCCAGGCTTCATCCTGTTCCATTGAAAAACAACCTCCCTCACAGGGTCATCATGAGATCAATTGTCATGATGAACACATATGAAGGGACCCTATAACGCAGCGTCCCCCTTGACATTTATTTTTATGTAAATTTCCTACAGTAGATTCTAAGCTCCTATGGGTGGGGATTATGTTTCATTAAACTGTATATTTTTAGAAGTTCATAGTTTGGAGCCTGGAAATTGGAACATAATGAATGTGTGGTGAATATATCTGAAATAGCCAATGTTATAGTTAGGACTGTAAAGGGTGAAAAGCAATAAAGACGATCCCTGTCAAGTGAATTATTATCCAGTTGGGAGAAAAGAGGTAGCATCCATAAAACAATGGGAGAGCTAAACTGTATGGTAGGCTACTGGATAATTGTTGAAGAGGTTAAGAGAAGGGAGAGGTCAATAGTTGTTTGATTAGTCAAGGGAGATCACGGAAGAAGTGGGACCTGGTGGGCACTGAAGACTGGGCAGGAAGAAGTCTGGAGAATGTACAAAGAACTGGGTCCACGATGAGCGTGTGTCCAGGAAGAGTGAGGGACTTGAGGTGTCCTGAAGACAGGGAGTCGAGTAAACTGACTAGAGCATAGAGTGCAGAGTGGCAGTATGGGACGTGGTAAGGAGCTTCAGCTTGGAGTCCCTTCTTCTTGCCTTAGAAAATCCCCGGGTCCTTGTTCTAACAGACAAACCTCCATTTCCATATCTGTATTAATGGGGATGATAAAACTAATCCCCAACTTTGTGTGAAGATTCAGTTTTAAAATATATGTGAAGCATTTAGTGAGGTACCTAGCATCTCACTATATCTTACATAATTATTATATTCTTTTTTTTTATATTTTTATTTTTGGCTGGGAAAGAGTCACTCTGAGCTAACATGTGTTGCCAATCTTCCTCTCTTTTTTTTTTCTTCCAAAAGCCCCAGTACATAGTTGTATAGTTTTAAGTCCTTCTATGTGAGCCACCACCAGAGCATGGCTACTGACAGACGAGTGGTGTGGTTCCACGCCTGGGAAACTAACCCCGGCTCCTAAAGTGGAGTGTGTCGAGCTTTAACCGCAAGGCCATCAGGGCTGGCTCTAATTATTATATTCTTATTGCTATTATCATTGTTATATTACTGAGTAGTAAAGGCACTCTGTAGTCCAAGCTTGAAGGTTCTTCTAATTCACCATGAACTTGATATATTTGACTTTTGTCTTCCTTCCTCACATCAAAATTCAGCCACTACACTACTGGGAAACAAACTAATAAAAACAATAACGTAAAAAGTCTACTGAATTTTCAAAACACCTACTATTATCTTATTATTTTTCCAGCATTTAGAGAAGAAAAAGGGTGTTGGTAAAAAAGGTGTAATATTTCCTAGAAGGCGATTGCTATTTTGCTTTCCAGGCTTCTAATATGCCTTTCACTTGCAAATTCTCTCTCTCCATTCAGGGAAGTTTCGGCAAGAAAGGTTACGGCTGAGCAGGGGAATGATTCCCAGCAATGTGCTTGTGGCACCAGTTTTACCGTCACGTAAAAGCTAAATGAAGTTATTTTGAGAAGAAACAAAATCAATCCTATATTTGAAGATTACACAAATAAAGTGCTGAGCAGCTATGCAGAAGGTTGTTCTGCCTTCAGCTACCTTCATCATAACCTAATTACGCAAGTTGGAACTTTTGGTCAGTTGTTTCCAATCGTGCGTTATTGAAAATACTGACCTGATTTCTTGTAACATGGGGTCTTTGATGCAAGACATAACCTAGTAACAGCCTAGTGTAGTGTTCAGAAATTCTTTGCAAACTATTTCAAATATGTTTGAAAAAAATACTTTTACCACTAGGAACAGTCAATTGTGGAAAAAGAAGGACTAACACGTATGTAAATATTCATTCTACAATCCTGATATACAGAGTATCCTACTTTTACCTGTATTTTTACAGGCTAGTAATATTCATTCGGCTTTTATTGGAAGGCTATGCAATTTTTGTAGGTAGACTTTGGTTGTATTATTGTTGAAAATGAACTCATCATTTTTAATAAACTTTTTCTTACTCTTAAACTAAAAGAAGATTTCTTTTGAAATATTGTTCAACGTCAGAACAGATTGTGGTATTTTCATTTAGTTGAATACTATACAGCAATCCTGATGAATAAACTACGGCTATACAAAACATGAATGACATTTTAAAAACTAAAACTTAATGTTAGGTTAAGGAAGTAATATAAAAAGGTATAACTCTATTTATATAAAGTTCAAAAACAAGCAGAACTAAATTGTGCTGCTGAGGAGTGCATAGGTAGGTGATAAAACTGTAAAGAAAAGCAAGGAAGTGATCACTATAAATGAAAGGATAGCGATCACTTACGTAGAGAAGAGACAGAGCTGTGATCAGGAAAGACACATGGTATGTGCACCCCGTACAATCACTCCCTTACATACAACCCCTACTTCTTTAATCCTCTCTCCTCTGATTAATTGTCAGCAAATTTTATTTCCCATTAATCCTTACTCGGTCTGCTCTGTACCTGTATGGGACTAGCAGACACTACCTGAGGAAAAACGATTACCATGCACTGTCTTCTTTTATACTTATGATCAAAAATCCAAGAGGTTCCCTAGTGTTGTCCAGTAATCCTTCCACATTTCTACACTCAATTCACCCTCCCTATCTCTAAGGCGTATATTTTACACCTTCTCCTTTCTCCTCACACCTTTGCATTGTATCCTCTCTATACTCTTAGCTGAGGATCTCATTTCCCTGGGAAAACCAAGGCAAACAGAAGAGAGTGTTCTCATATTCTCACCTCTGAATCTATCAATCTGTATGGCCACCCATATATTGTTTGTTCCTTGCCGTTAACAGAAAGAACTGCTCTTTTCTTCTCTAAAGCCAACCCTTCTATAAGTATTTGTTCTGAGTCTTCCTTATCTTCTTCAGATCATTGCTTTGGCTTGTGTCTGTTGTCTCTTCTCCACTGTCAAATTTTCTGCGCTGGATTACTCCCATCATCATGGAAACATACTGTAAGTTTCTCAATAATTAAAAAGAAAACAGCCTTGGCCCATTATCTGCTTCCATCCAATAACTCATTTATTCTGTTCCTCTCTATTGCAAAAATTATTGGAAGAAGTACTTTATTCTCAATGTCTCCACTTTCTAACTGGCTTCTGTTGTCTTCTCCACTGAATCTAATCCAGCTCCAGTGTCCCGTATTCCACCAAAAATGTACCTACCAACTAGTGAATAACCACCATGGGTCTAAATCCAAAAGTTTACTCTCAGTTTTTATTTTATTCAACCTCTAAGCAGCGTTTGCCATGGTTGACCAAGTTTTCAGGACACCATCTCTCCTGGTGTTTTGCTTCCCTCACTGCAGCTGTACATTATTCTCACACACTGGATTTTTCCCTTTTGTCTGGACCTCCAAATTCTGAGGTCCCTAGTGTTTCAGTCCTCTGACCCTTTCTTTCTCTATACTCACTCCAGTGATGGTTATATCCTAGTTTATAATTTTACAAACCATCTTTACACTGAAAACTCAAAATTTATATATCTAACCAAGGCCCTGACCCTAAATACCAGACTCCAATTTCCAAATGCTGATTTGACATCTCTATTTTAATTTCTAATGGTCATCTCAAACATAACTAGGCCAAAACATAATTCTTAATTCATGCCTCTGTCCCCACCTTCTAATTCTTCCCATGTCCTTCCCATCTCAAATAATAGTATCATAATTTACTCAGTTGCTTAAGCCATAAGCCAATAAAGCCTTATTTATCCTTATTTTCTTCTTATACTTTCCACATGTATATTATAGTCTAATCTGCCAGCAAATACTATTGGTTCTATCTTCAGAATATATCTTGAATCCAAGCACTTTTATCCACCTTCATCAAAACCTATTTGGAGGGGCCGGCCCTGTAGCTTAGCAGTTAAGTGAGTGCGCTCCATTACTGGCGGCCCAGGTTCAGATCTCGGGTGCGCACTGACACACTGCTTGTCCCACCATGCTGAGGCGGCGTCCCACATACAGCAACTAGAAGGATGTGCATCTATGATATACAACTATCTACTGGGGCTTTGGGGAGAAAAAGGAGGAGGATTGGCAATAGATGTTAGCTCAGGGCTGGTCTTCCTCAGCAAAAAGAGGAGGATTGTCATGGATGTTAGCTCAGCGCTGATCTTCCTCATCAAAAAAAAAAAAAAAAAAAACACCTATTTGGAATCCATGCAATTCTCTCCGTTCCTGCCACAAACTGCTCTCTGGTCTAAACCAACGCTGTCTCTTATCTGGAAGTCTGCAGTAACCTCTTTACTGATCTCCTGCTTATACTCTTACCCCATCTCCTTGAGATCTATTCTCCACAGAGGTAGAACAATCTTTAAAAACCACACCAATAATAAGCTAATAATAAAATTTTATGTTTTTCTATGAAAGGAGGTTGAATGACAAAATTGTCCACCACCTCTGCTCCTATTCAACTTTGTAATTGAGTCATTATCGATGCAATAAAACTAGAAATGGGAATATATGTATAAAGATTAGAAGAGAAGATGCCACCCATACTTATTTTCAAATAATATGATTTTCTCCATAGAAAAATCACATAGACTATTGGGGAAAAAAGCAGATATTCATGTAAATATTTATGGCAAAAACTGATAGCTCTCCCCCAATAACCATCCTCCATCTCCTTCATAATAATAAAATTAGTAACTTGGGCACATGATCACCCAAGTAAAGACAACATTTTCTAATCTCTCTTACAGCTCAGGTGTTCACATGGCTAACGTCTAGCAAACAAGATACGAAGTGGGGTGGTATTGGGTTATACTCTCAACAAGAAGAAACAAGCCCTCCTTTTCCTTTCCTCCTCCTGCTGGTTGGAAAGCAAATATGATGGTGAAAGCTGAAGCACTTATCTTGGCACAAAATAGAAACCAAGAATGGCAGGGAAATCATATAGGAAGGTCTTGGATCTCGGAACTCTTTCTAGAATAAAGCTACTTCCCAGCTTAGATATTGATTAAGACCCTGTCATTCTAATATGTCTATAATAGCAGACAGATGTATATAATATATTAATACGTCAACAAATAAATTAGGCAGATATTAGCTTATTTTGTAATTGCTTCAACATATTGTTTTTCTTTTTAAATAATAAAACCTTAAAGATAAAATTGATGTGGCCCATATGTTCCTCAGAAATCTCATTCCCCTCCTTCTTAAAGGAGGTTGGCATCATCATAAAAATGTGTCTGTATCAAGAACATAATTTATATATTTATTAAATATTAATATATCCATAAACTATATAAAATGTCATGTTGTTTGTTTTTTGTTTTTTTTAATTTTTTGTTTATTGTAGTAACATTGGTTTATGACATTGTAAAAATTTCAGGTGTACATCATTGTACTTCTATTTCTGCATGGACTACATCATGTTCACCACCAAAATACTAATTACAACCCATCACCACACACATGTACCGAATTATCCCTTTCACCCTCCTCCCTCCCCCCTTCCCCTCTGGTAACCACCAATCCAATCTCTGTCCCTATGTGTTTGTTTATTGTTGTTATTATCTACTACTTAATGAAGGAAATCATACGGTATTTGACCTTCTCCCTCTGACTTATTTCACTTTGCATTATACCCTCAATGTCCATCCATGTTGTCACAAACGGCTGCATTTCATCATTTCTTATGGCTGAGTAGTATTCCATTGTGTATATATACCACAGCTTCTTTATCCATTCGTCCCTTGATGGGCACTTAGGTTGCTTCCAAGTCTTGGCTATTGTGAATAACGCTGCAATGAACACAGGGGTGCATGTACCTTTACAAATTGGTGTTTTTAAGTTCTTTGGATAAATACCCAGCAGTGGAATAGCTGGATCATATGGTAGTTCTATCCTTGATTTTTTGAGGAAGCTCCATACTGTTTTCCATAGTGGCTGCACCAGTTTGCACTCCCACCAGCAGTGTATGAGAGTTCCCTTCTCTCCACATCCTCTCCAACACATGTTGTTTCCTGTCTTGTTAATTATAGCCATTCTGCCGGGCGTGAGGTGATATCTCGTTGTAGTTTTGATTTGCATCTCCCTGATAGTTAGTGATGTTGAACATCTTTTCATGTGTCTGTTGGCCATCTGTATATCTTCTTTGGAGAAATGTCTGTTCAGGTCTTTTGCCCATTTTTTAATTGGGTTGGTAGTTTTTTTGTTGTTGAGATGCATGAGTTCTTTATATATTTTGGAGATTAAGCCCTTATCAGAAGTATGGTTTGCAAATATCTTCTCCCAATTGTTAGGTTGTCTTTTCGTTTTGTTGATGGTTTCCTTTGCTGTGCAGAAGCTTTTTAGTTTGATGTAGTCCCATTTGTTTATTTTTTCTATTGTTTCTCTTGCCCGGTCAGACGTGGTGTTTGAAAAGATGTTGCTAAGACTGATGTCGAAGAGCGAACTGCCTATGTTTTCTTCTAGAAGTTTCACGGTTTCAGGTCTTACATTCAAGTCTTTAATCCATTTGGAGTTAATTTTTGTGTGTGGTGTAAGGTAAGGGTCTACTTTCAATTTTGTGCATGTTGTTTGTTTTTAAATGTTCCTTTAATGTTTCATGTACTGCAATATGTAACATTTTGCAACTTACTTTTTCACTCGCTATATTTTCAAAGTTCTAATTATGTTATTAGATATTAATTTAGTTCATGCATAATAATATTTTATAGTATAATATTGTATGAATGTATCACAAGTTATTTACTGAGGTCATAAATTATTGTGTTTTGTTCAATGATATGTGAATGTCTATAACAGAGTTTAGCAAATAGTAGGCATTTAATAAAAATTTGTTTAGTGAGTGAAACCATTCATGTCCCTGATTATGGGCTTGAGTTACTTCAAATTTTTGTCATTACAAATAAGGCTGCAGTGAATACATTTGAACATGTCTCTGCATTCAAAATAGCTGTGAGAATTCTTTAGGCACTGTACCCTGAAATACAATCAATAATTTGCAGCAGATGCGTAACATCAACTTCACTGTCAAGTTACCCTCCAAAGTTTATCAGAACATCCTTGTCACCAACACTTGATATTGACAAACATGTTTTTGTTTGCTTGTTTTTTACCAGTCTGATGGGATGAAATTGTATTTTTGGTTGTCTTTGTTGTTTTACTTTATTTTCATTTCCCTAATTATTTGTGAAATTGAGGTCTACCTATCTTTAGAATCACTTATGACTCTAGTAGAAAATTTAAGTATAAATTAAGAGCATGGATATTTTTTCCTAAGTTTATTTATTGGCCATTTGAATTTCTATCTTCTGTGAATTATGTTTATATCTTTATCCAATTTTTGTCAGACCCTTATTCTTATTTATGTGTAATAGTCTTGTATTAATTGAACGCTAACCCTTTATTTGTTATATGTAAGTATATTTTTTCCTTTGTTTAAGCATCTTTTTCTCCAAAAATCTTAAAGTTTTGATATAGTCACATTTGTTAATCTTTGTCTTTGTCATTTATGAATTTAGTATTTAGTTAAGAAACTCCTCCCAAACTCATATTTTATTTTAATAATCATAAAATTTTATCAGTTTAGATTTTTAATCCATCTAAGGTCAAACAATTCGTCTTTCTACACTGATTTTTAAAATCCCTTCACCATTATATACACAGGTTCTATGTATACTTGTTTATCTATTGGCTCTATTCTGCTCCATTAGCCTATATTTTAGTTTATTTGCAAATATAACACCATGTTAATTGCTATAGCTTTATAAATGCTCCAATTTCTAGTATGACAGATACACTTCTTTGTTTATTTATTCAGGATTGTCTTAGCTATTGTCAGATGGATATTCTTCCATACACTTTTAGAATAAATTTGGCTAGTTCCAGGAATAAACCAATGGGGATTTTTGATTGGAATTGTACTGAATTTATAGATTGCTTTGAGGAGAACTGACGTCTTTCTAGATGTATTATGATCTCATTTTTATATATTTATACCTATCAATCCATCTATTTATATACGAAAATATTAATGGTTACATTTTAAGTGGTGGGATATTAGATACATTTTTACTTTTTTATTTGCACCTTTCTATATTTCATAGTATGTAGCTTTAAAAATAGCCATCATCTAAAAATTCAAAAGAGTATTAAAATGTTCCAGATATATATTTTAAATCGATCTTAGCGTGAATCACAATGGTAAAATGTATTTTTGAACAAATGACACTTTCCTTATAACTGCCTACATGACCTGTTAGAGTAGACGAATGGTGCCCTGCCCAGAACCCCCAGGGTCCTATTTACCAATCCTGTGGGTGTTCTTTGCTTCTAATGGCCCACATCTGCAGCTCTCTCTGGAGTCCTACGCACAGGGTTCCTGGATCTGCTTTGACTGCACACTCGGAGTCAGAAGTGAATGAGACGTTACCTCCCACCCCTTCATCTGTGGCCAATAGCCAACGGTGAGGGTAGGGTATGAAGACACAGAAAGGGCAGTTCCTCTCTTGAGTCAGGACACACTCTGGGGTGCACTTCACACTCCAGATCTCCCAGCACGACCAGGCTAAGGCTGAGACTTTGCCTGATATGTGCCTCATGTAGCACTTCCCCTTCCTGTTCTGTTTTCTCCAATCCCCTAAAAGTTTCTCTTCGGAATACTTCATTAATTTGCGTTATGGACTGAATTGTGTCCCCCAAAATTCATATGTTGAAATTCTACCCCAGTACCTCAGAAGGTGACTGTATTTGGAGGTAGGGTCTTTAAAGAGGTAATTAAGGTTAAATGAGGTCCTATAGGTAGGCCCTAATCTAAAATGACTGATGTCCATATAAAAAGAGGAGATTAGACACAGACACAAACAGAGGGAAGACCATGTGAAGACACAGGGAGAAGATGGTGATCCACAAGCCAGAGAGAGAGGTCTCAGAAGAAACCAATCCTGCTGATACCTTGTTCTCAGATTTCTAGCCTCCAGAATTGTGAAAAAATAAATTTCTGTTGTTTATGCCACCCAGTCTGTGGTACTTTGTTACGGCAGCCCGAGCAGACTAATACAATAAGTAACTTGCAATGAATTCTCATCTAATGTTCTGCAAGTGACTTTTCTCTATGCTTTTAAAAATATCATGGAGTTATTTAAAAAAATACAAAACAACCCAAAACTTGGTTACACGCTTATCTGTTGAATCACATACCACTCTCATGGAAAAGTATGTGTAAAATGTAACCAAGGATGATTCTTGAAGTTTAGTGGATTTTACCTTTTTTCCCCAAAGGGAGGAAATGTAAATATTTCTCAATGTTCTGATGCTTGTAATATTTATAATGGAAATTCTGATTTGTAACTTCATTAGTCACATGAATTGTGACCTTTTCATCATAATTTCGAATGTCTTTATTCTGGAAGCATTAAGCATTTAATTCAAAATATAGGGGATGGGTTGAGAATGTTGCAATAAAAATAGCTTAAATGTCCTTCATGAAAAGCAATGTTAATCTTAAAAACAAAGTGATATACAAAGTGTATGATGATAATGGAACATTTATACAAATATCCATATATCCAAGTAGTCTTCCTAAAGTTTCCAATTTTAAGTCTAAAGTATAGAGATACCATTCAACCATTTTCTCAGTGTCACAATCGAGGCAGTGGTCCTCATAATCCACCATTTTGCTTCATTCAAGGGCAAAAGAATTGAGCAATGAGCAAAGATAACCGTGGGACAAGGTGCTGTTCACTTCTATAGTGTAATCTGTCTCCCGCTGATTTTGCTTATTACTGCCCTGGCTTCATTTTATTTCCCTTCGGAACGTGCATGCGGCTTGGGCAGGATAGTAGAATTATCACTAAAATCAGCCCCATTGCTGCTTGACCAATGAATAAGACCTTGATGATTCCTTGATCCCTGTTTGGATTTATACATTTTATCAATTGTTAATGTGGCCTCTGCCTGATGTTCCCCATCCCCCACAATTATACCTCCTTAGACAAGAAAAAGCAAGTACTTCAAGTTCTAGTATGGAATGGAAATGTTCTTTCATTCTTTCCCTCCTGTTTCTCATTTCTCTTTTCTCAAATCCGCCATAATAGAAACTATTATTTAGAAACAATTATTTGGATATTATGATATTTTGAGTGAATGTGTTGAATTTGTTGGTTTGATATACTTTGACTTACTTTGTCTCAGCCTCTACCTGCGCTAAATTCTTTTTCTCAATATAATAGAGATCATAATTTCTGATAGTACCTTATAAAATATCTAGCAATATGAAAGTTGATAAGGTGTCTATTTCTGTTCTTTGTGACAGAAACTCGTAAGACATGGGATTTGGAGACAGAGAGCCTAGGTTTGAATTTCTTTTCCATTGATTGTGTGCTTTGTGATTTTATTCAAATGATTTAACACCTCTGTAACTCAATTTCCTCATTGGCAAAATAGGAATAATAATCATTTTAAAAAATTAAAAATGTTTTCATAAAGTCACGAGAAGTCAATGAGAGAATAGCACAATGCATACCACATACTGACCACTCAATTTATAACTATTATTTTTGTTATCATTCAGATTTTAAGAACTTTAATTAGTTCATTAAACTTTTATTGTAACTCATTGCATGCTAGTCATTGTGCTTGGTGCGGGAAATACCTAGATGAATAAGACATAGAACATTTCCTGGGAAAATAATTGGTCTAAAGGTGGAGTCAAGCAAAGCACACATAATTATAGTGCAGCATAATAACTGTGATAGAGGTTTATGCAAAGAATTTAGGGGGCAACCTCTCCATCCTATCTCAGTGCACACACCTGACACTCCCTACTCAGCTTCCCACTTATTTCTCTGCATAACATCATTGTTACTGTTTATATATTTTCCTCACATATTTGTTTATTGTCTGCATATTCCCAATAGAATATAAGCTCGTGAAGGAAAGGGATTTTTCTCATTTAGTTTACTGCTGGAACATCATTGCCTAAAACACTGCTTGGCATATGACAAGTTCTCAATAAATATTTGTTGAGAGAATGACTTATCAATTTTCCCCAATTTCATACTATCCTCATCAAATGGCCATGGAGTTTTGTCTTTCAGGCTCTTCTATTGTCCTAGAGGATAGGATTTACCGTGTAACTCCTCAATTCAAAACACTGTTTTAAGAGTTTTAGATAAAGAAATATAGTGCATAAATATTGGGTTTTCAGATGTTATAAATCTGAAGAGAAATAGCTCAATCATTGAATGAGAAATCATGAGCTATGCCTAATAAGATGGAATTTAAAGGAAGTAGGTTTAAATTCTTACACTCATGATCAAATTAGAAAAATCTAGGACTAGGGAGACTTTGCTTAATAGCAATTAATGAAAAACAAGAGGTAGGGTATTTAGTTTATTAACAAGATATAATGAGCCAAGGGACTTGCCAAGATAAGCTAAGACAAAAAGTATGTTTTTAGTCCACTTAGTAAAGAACTAAGACTTAACATTTCCACTCTAGTATGTACTAGTGAGGCAATATTTGAGGAACTGTGCTTTTGACATCAAAAGTTGACAATAGCTCTGAATGGTCTGGAGACCAGGTCATATAAATATTGAGCAAATTAAGTGTACTTGGCCTGAAAAAGAAGGATTTAGGGAAAAATATGAATGCTACTCTCAAATATTTGATGGATCATTTTACTTAAGAGTTTACATTTGTTCTTATAATTAAGTAGTGGTATGGCATAATGGAGAAGACACAGGCATTGTAGATAAATAGAGCTGATTGCAGTTCCAGCACAGATATGGACCACCTGTGTCGTTTTGGTACCTAGATCCTCAGTTTCCCAGTATCAAAAGTAAAAATAGTCAAGCTTATGTTATACAGTTGTTGCGATGATTGAAAATACCACTGACTAAGCATGTGACACATACTGGTTTTTCTATAAATGATAACTCTTCTGTATGGTTCCCAATGGAGGAAGTAGTACTAATAGAGTTATAGCAAAACTCAAAACAAAGAAGTTGTTTAAACATGGAATTGGCTTTCTTCTCAGTGAGTTCATTATCACTGGAAGAGAGTCAATGACTAAATGGCCATCCATCATCAAGTTTGCAAGGTCCCTTTCAATTCCATGATTTTAATACCTACTGTAGTCTCTATCAGTACAATGGAGGCTATTCTAGGGAAACATAATATAAAATAAACCCAATAAAGAGGTAGAACGTTTCCAAATAAATACTATTATTGCACCTACAGATATTATTGAATATAGAAAAAAATTGACTTTCATATGTCAGTATATCTTCACGAACAGTAGAAAGGTCTTGACAGGACTAGCTTTGAATCCCAGCTGTGTCACTTAGCAGCCTTGAACTCTTAGGCAAATGCTTAATCTCTCTTGGCCTCGATAAATAGAGTAAATTGGAGTTGATATCATCTCATGCGGTCATTGAAAGTGATTGTCCTGCACTTGGTGCATAATCTAGCACATTATAGTCACTCAGTATAAAATTTTATCTCCCTTCTTACTCCCCAGAGAAATAACAATTATGATCACTTTTCTTCTCTTTTTTAAAATGGAGACCAGAATGCAGTACTGATATCATAGCAAAACGAGATTTGAGAAAATGCCCATACTTGTTTGAAACTAAGGGTAATCAATTTATAAATGGGCCATAAAAAAGGATGGGCCAAAGAATCAGGCAATAAGAATTTGATGCAGGTCTACCACTGATTCTGTCACCTTGAGCAAGTCATTAAACTGTTACCTTCCTTACAGGGCAAAAGATGAAGATGCTTTTAACCAAATAGGAAAAAAAACCACAAGGTAAATATAAATGGCACAATGTACTGTTGATTTTACTCAATAAATTTTGCATTTCATTTCCAAATGACCAAGTGTATTATTTCTATGGAATTAACAGAAAGATAAGGACAAAAAATAGAAAATACTTAGTTGTCTATAAAAGACTTTATTTCTTCCAAGCAATAATGAATTATAATGATCAAGGTCCTTGTTTTTATAGGAAAAATTAAACAACCACATTAAAATTTTAAGCAAGTTAGTTCTCAAAGTATCATTATACATTTATTAATTATGTAATTCATTTTAGAGTCTTTCTTGCTGGATTGTAAGTAATATAAGGACAGGGAACTATCTCTCTTGTTTACCTCCATAACTGTAGTCCTATACAAACATATGTTCCATGATTACATTTTGGAATAAATAAATTAATCAAACAGGCCACCTAAGAGTTTGTGCCAAGAGGCAATGGCAACCCATTCCCACTCTCTCCCTCATCCTCACCCTACTGGGCACTTAATACACACCTGTATCCCACCATAGACTTTTTTATGTCAGTTGTGTTTTTCTTGATTCAGCTTTTTGAATAAAAGACTCATATTATTCTTGCACCCACAGCACCTGGGAAATAGTAGCCATCAAGAAGTGTTCTGTGAGTGACAGAACGGGGGACCCGATAAATGCAGGGAGGAGAATAGCTGATGCTGACAAACAGGCTTTAGGCAATATTCCAACTCTGATTGTGAGACATCTCAGCTGCTTCAGCATTGCATCATTATGGCCGTCTTTCCCACATTTCTATTTCTGTTACACATGCCTAGAAACGTACTTAGGAACAAGAGTTATATTCAAAGTATTCAACAACTGCTCGAGAGTGAGCACTGACCAATCAAACTTGGGGCCATCCGTATGCCAGCCAGAGCAAAGTCCTCAAGTCCTCTTACAGTGCTGAACATTATTTTGTAGATACAGAATAGTAAGTTGGGCTGGAGGGGGTCCTAGGGGAAGAGGCCAACTGGCAAACCAGAATGGAGGAGGGGATACTAGGAGGCGTGGAGTAAGTGGCTATTTACCCACTGGAGTGGAAATATTTCAAAATCTTAACTATCAGTATGGCTGTGCTAGAACATACTGGCTGAATATCAGCTCTGTTTGGCAACACACATTAGTAAAAGAATTGGCAGAATGTCAACAAGTTCTACAAATTGGAATTCTGCCAATTCTTTTCGACTACCACAACTCTTAACAATCTCTGTTAACATCCCTTTTCTTGAAGAATGCAGGCTGGAAAATGAATGGGGAATTTTAGTATCTGCAGAAATGTGAATGGTATAACTCACTATTTTACAGAAGCCTGATTTATAGGAGGGGAATGGGAAATTATGTGTGAGATCTAAAATTGCAGTCTCTTGGGATCTTTCTACTTTTCAAAAGAGAGCCAGGTCAGGTCAGAATTTTATTATTTTTGGCTAAAGGCCAATGAATGTCTTACAATGTGATCTTAACATGTTATAAAAAAATCAAATCAGAACAAAGTTAGAGTGAGATTCTGAGCACAAAAGTTGGTAGCAACAGTTGAGAGTTAATTTTATAAGAAGAGACAACAGCCTAATACTTCATTGTGTTGTTTTAACTTGTAGTGTCTTAACTTTTCACTAGTTGCTTCAAATATCAGACATGGAGAGAGAGTTCAAATTCTATCATAGTCAGACCACAAAGAATTTCTTCTTTCCTAAATTTTTTCAAATCCCAACTGTACCCAAGAAGTTTTTTACATGATCACAGATTCACGAAGTAGAATCTGGAGCTATATAAAGGGCCTCTCAACTCAGAGATTCCAAAGTTACCAACTTACTGGTTTAGAAGAGTCCTGAGTTCTTGCCTTTAATGATAGCACTTGCCATCATGACATTTTACAGCAGAGGAAGTTAAAACTAACCAGGCAGAATTATCTATTTCAAATTATAGTTAAATATTTTAAATCAGCTGAATTTGGCAGATTATATCTTTTATAAAATTCATTTAACAACATTTATTCATGGTGGAAATTGGAGTATATGCAAATTCCTCATAGTGTGGGACTAAAATAGAGCAGGTGTGTCTTGATTTAAACCACATGTTTTATATAGACCATAATCAAGATGGATTTATAAAATATGCAAGCTCTTTTTATAGTAAATAATTCCTTCCCAATCTGGTAAAAACAAACTAAAACTTGCATAAAATGGGAATAAAAGAATTTTTTTGAATTTGAGCATGCTAGAAAAGTCAAGAACACATGTAAATTGTTTTTAAGGACATTTTTTAAACTTTCTGATAAAATAAGTTCCTACACACACACAAAGGCAAATCATGAGCTATTAGTTTGGATTTAATATTCTTATTTTATGCTTTCCTTGAATTTTCTCAATCAGTTAATTAGTTCCTAAACAAACAAGCTTTGACCAAACTTGTCCCTAACATTGGGAAAAATAATTCCCATTTAGCTTCCTGAAATAGTTTTATGGTATTTCAAATATTTCAAATATACATCCTTTATAACTATAAATCTTTTTAAAACATAGATCATAAAGAATGCAGAAGATGTTTGCTTCCCTGATTTATGCTTCAACAGGTTAAAAAACTTACCATTTCATTCTGCAATAATGGTAGGATAGTGAATTTGTAAATCATGGCAGAAAATGGGTGGTGCTCTGGAAATGGAGCCTCTCTAGCAAGAATTGAATTCACTTCACTTCCATGTAAGGCATCCTGTGGATTTGAGAGGTAGGTAGAAGGAAGGGTTTCTCCCCACAGTGTCTTAGTCCTGATCACCTGAATCACTGCAACTATGAAATCACTGCTTGGAATTGCAGTTTAGGGAGAGAAATTGATGTGATGCCCAGGTCTTATTATCCATTTCATATTTAGGGAATGTAGTCTCATTTCTACAATATATCTTAGTTTTGATTCCATATGCCTGTTAATTGCCTTTATACTCTGTAGACTTATGAAGCCCACATTGCTAAGCTTAGTTTTGAAATCTTGGTTGTCCTCCAATAGTTCTAAATTTGTTTGTCATTAATAGATTTTCTGAGTCCTCCACTTCACTTAAACTGATCTACTTACACCATCTCTTACTGTCAGAACAAAGCATATCACTTCTAATTTTTACGAAAAATATCCTTAGGGAAAAATGGAGCAGGATCTGAGGTGTTAATTAAATCCTATGCTTTCTTCAATATCCCTCTTCCAGCAAGGCTTCCCAGCCTACTTTATGTTTGTGGCATTTATAACATTATGTTCTTGCATCACTTGCTTTCCTTGCTGAAATAAAAGTCACTTGAGAGGGAATCTATGTCACATATTTTGCATCACAGCACCTCTCTAACAAAGTGTGAGAATAGACAAGGTACTTAATGAAGTCCAGGCTTTCTTTATACAGTTCTATAGCTCTTTATAATTAAAGCAACAATGATGAAGAGCAAGGGATGATCACAGTAGAATTGCGTCTGGTTTATAAATATTCAGGGTGTCTTCTATATTTTTAATGAAACTTATAAGCAAGAATGAAGAACACATTAGCCATTGCTCCCCACCTATGGTAGTTGTAGTGTTGGTCACCATTATTTCTGGCTCTGGCCCTTCAGGAATGTGGAAGGAGAGCATCTGCTGGCCATTTTGTGGTTGAGAAGGATGATAGGTCTGGCCTGTGAGTTGTGAGTGAAGTTGTCACTTCCTGGCCAGACCCTTACTTGCAGGTAAGAGTATAATTTCACTTTCCCTCTGGCTCAGCAACTGGCAGCGTATGAGATAGTGGCTGCCCTGTCATCCAGCCTGTCATAATGAGTAGAACTCCCCTGCAAACCCTGGGGTGATTAGCAGGAGTAAGAAATAAATCTTTGCTGTTTTAAAACCCTGAGATTTGGGGATTACTCGTCATCCCAGAATAATTTAACCTACTTCATGCATAACCTTACCTCCATATTCTGGCCTCATGTAATTAGTTTGGTAGGTATCTTTCCACATTTTGGTTCACATTCATGAAAAAAAATGCAAACATATAAACATAAATATAGGGCATTTTTATAATCAAAATGGGATTATATTGTTCTCACTAATTTGCAAATTTTTACAAAAATAGGATTATATCATATACATTATATTTTGATTCTACATAGAAGATTTTATATAAAACAAGTGTGTACTTCTATATCTAATAATATTGAGAAATGCTAATTTTATAATTAAGATAGAACTTTCTTATATAAAGCAGGAAAATTTTCAGGGAAATTTGTGTCTTTTGTAAAAATTGTTCTCAAGCCAGCCCTGATGGCCTAATGGTTAAATTTTAGCATGTTCCTCTTCAGTGGCCCGGGTTTGGTTCCCAGGCACAGAACTACATCACTTGTCTGTCAGTAGCCATGCTGTGGTGGCAGCTCACATAGAAGAACTAGAAGGACTTATAACTAGAATATATAACTATGAACTGGGGCTTTGGGGAGGGGGGAAAAAAAAAGAGGAAGATTGGCAACAGATGCTAGCTCAGTGCAACTCTTTCCCAGCCGGAAAAAAAAAAAAAAAAAAGGGAAAATAAAATAGAGAAGGCTGTTAATTCTTTTAAAAAAAAAAATTGTTCTCGATTTAGAGATATAATTCTATTTATAATTAAGGTTAATATATAGAGGATTTCTTTTTTTCTCACTGTATTATATTCTTTTCTAATTTGAATTCTTTGCACTTTGAAATATATGCAAAATATAAACAGGAAAATGTAATTATTAAGAAAATCTTTATAGAAGTTTTCAGAATGGCATCTAAGAAACAAAATTATATAAATAAAATACTACTTAACTTTCATACTCTGAGGCTATAATTGTACCATTTTAATCTATTCAAGTTTCATGTAAATGCTAGATTATCTTATAAATATTTTCTTCTATTTCTACATTTAATTAAATGTCTTATGTAAAATAGTGTCAAATTATGGTCAGACCAAGCAAATATTGATTCAGTTCTGGGAACTAAGTTGCCATGTACATTAAGATTAGCTTATGGGTGGTGCCTTGAAAAGTCCCTGTCCCTAATAAATATACAACAATTTCAAGAACAAAAGACCTATATATGAAATAATTTAAAAACGGATTATACAATTAAGTGCTAATCACTATTCCTCATCATATTTTAAAATAAAATTCTTTCACTTTTTAGACAAAACTTCATCTTCCGAGAAAGAAAGGCAAATATGATGTAGCTTTTACGGAGAAAAAAAAAACTTTTGAGAAGACTGATTTCCTGAGAGTTTCTTTGTTTATGACATGGTTTCTTTAAATGTGCAGTAGCTTGGTACATATTATATAATGGAATAGTAAAATCAATCTTTATTAATCATTGTTCTTTTGTGACTAAGGTGATCCAAACGTAATTGAAAACTTTAAAGTTGCAAGTTTTATCATTTCTTATTATCTAGAGAAATAATTAAAATTATACAAAATGTATAATTCCACCCACCATTTGCCATTAGTAGAATGCTAACTAATATTGCGAGATAGTTATTCATAACGTTATTTTTATATTATTCAAACAGGCACACAATCCCAATTACCAGGATATTTTTGGCTGTGTCTTTTATAACACTACATGTTTCTTATCCATGAGAAACATGGAAAGACACAGGGAAACCCAAGGAATAAAGGCTTTTATTTCCTTATATGTCAATCATTTAAAAAGTCATTTATAGAACAAAAAAAAAATGGTTTTATAAGAATGTGGCCTTCCACCCCAGCAAATATTTTTAGGTTCACAGGGAACAATGTACAATAAGAATAGAAACTTTGTTCGCTATTTTAGAAAGCTAATCAAGTTCATTGATGAAGAAGACTGCCTAATTCTAGATGACGCATACACTCAGTGAGGGAAACCCATTTGGAATTTTATTTTTGATCAATGCAAGTATAAGTTCTGGGTTAGAATGACATGCATTCATCCAAACCAAGGAAGGGGCTGAGCCTCCACGATGCACAGAAAGAGAAACAAAAAGAGAAAAAAAGAAAAAGAGAGAAAGAGAGAGAGATTTAGATAGGATGTTTTCATCCTTCTTGCATTATAAAATATTTCTTATGGAAAACTACCACCAAAAAGCAGCTTTAATATTGCCCAAAGTACTTGATCACTTTTTCCACAAGTGTTTCCGTTAGCAGTAAAGTTCGTGCTCTCCAATGAAATGAAAGAAGCATGCTTAAAGAATAATTCTTCCAACTGCCAGGAGTTGGTCTAAAAAAAATCACCTGGATGTCAAAACTCATGTCTCAGGAAGAGTTTTCCTGCAGGCACTAGTGGAAAGGCATAAGCAGGTAAGGCATTTATGGTAGGAGAAAAATGATGTGCCAGTGGGCTAAGTATCTCTATGCACAACACGCCTTGTCTATCCCTCTTAGAAGCTGAGTAAACTTACCACAGGGGCATCGCCCTTGATGCTCTCCAGGACATCACTTGAGAACGAGTGATGGAGTCTTTTCCAAGACAGTTGAGTTACATTTGAATGCTGGGACAAAAATTCACCTAAGCTACCATTCTTAATGCAACATATATACAATGCGAAAGTACGTAAGTGTAATAAACATGAATGTAATAAATGTATAACATGAAATCCAAATTGTCTCTTTTGTTTATTCAAGCATTTAGTTCTTAATGAAAATAATAATCATATGGTCTATTTTTACACACCTACTCTTTGTCAGCAAGTACTGGTAGTTTTACATTATCTTATTTAATCCTCCCAACCACCTTAAATGATTTATTTTTCTCAATTTGTACATGGTGAACTTGAGGCCCAGACAGGTTAAGTAAACTGTGCAAGGTCGTACAGCTAGTAAACGGCAGAGCCAGAGTTGATAGTTAAGGTGTTTGGTTTACAAATCTATATTTATTCCATTGTGTCACACTGAAATTAATTCAATGTCAAGGTAAACATGCAGCAATAATAGAAAGAAATTATTTTTATTGTACTAGCTGACACTTACCGTGTAAGTACTATGTGCCAGAGACTTAGGAAAAATATTTTTCTGATATATTATTTAATCCTCCTAATACTCCAATATTATCTTCAACATTTTAAAAAAAGAGCAAAACTGAGGCACACAGAGGTTAGTCACTTGCCCCAATTTCATCTGGCTAGAAAGTGCTGGAGCTGTGGTTAGAGTCAAGGCAGACAGAAACTAGAGCCCACAGGATGTTTGTAGGTGAAGTTAAGATTCTGAGGATGAACACACGAGGAGAGTCTGAGCAATTCCTTAGTAAATTTTCTTTTTTTCCACCCATAAATGTACCAATTATATAGGTAGCTGTCTCAATATTCCGCTACACTTTCCCTGTCCAGATAGTAACAAGAGCATATAGTAATCTCTACTGAAATCTTTTTGCCACTTTATGATCAATAAAATTATGCAGAAGTCAAGTCAGAAACAATCTTTTGACCCAAATGGTGGTGTTCTGTTTTTGCTTAAGTGCTACTGTAAAGGTTTTATTTTTAAAAATACCCTGAACCCATAAGGAAAAAAAGGAGTGGGGAGGGAGAGATTCTGAAAAGATTCTTAACATAGATTTTTTAGTGTACTAATTCTTAGATATGAGTGGAAGTGGAGAAGTAAAAATAGGTAAAAAAAGTACACGTACCCAAAGGCTCTACAGCAGTGGCCTAAGGCAGCAAAGCAAAGAGTGTTTTGATGGTTCATTTTATCTGTCAACTTGCCTATGCTACAGTATCCAGTTATTTAATCAAGCACCTTTCTAGGTGTTTCTGTGAAGGTATTTTGTAGATGTGGTTAACATCTACAATCAGTCAACTTAAAGTAAAGGAGATCACCCCCTATAATAAGCGCACTGTATCCAATCAGTTGAAGGCCTTAGGAGGAAAAAGGCTCAGGTTCCCTGGAGAAGAAGAAATCCAGTCTGAAGTCTGCTGCATCACCTCCTGTCTGAGTTTCCGGCCTGCTGGACTGCCCTACACATTTTGGACTCGCCAGCCCCCACAATCACATGCGCCAATTCCTTAAAATAACTCAAATTAAATGTATATTTTATAATTTATAAAATAAATCATATATTTTATATAGATCTCTCTCTTATTGGTTCTGTTTCTCTGGAGAACCTTGACTGATACAAGTGTTTATTTCAACCACTCTAAACTGTAAGGGCATTAATGCCCATCAATAACAGAGTTTTCAGAGGACACAGCCAACTGCAGATAGGTGTATCTCACAGCATCTGCCATCATCTGTGAAGCTCACCCAACGCTTGGATTCAAAAGATTCTCTTCAAAAATGTAACTTACATTATTTTCAGAGCACTGACCCCATTTTTACAAACAACACATTTTGGTTTGGCCATTAGTCAATGGCGTTCAGGTTTGTGATCTGTGGTGTTTGGGGAAGGAAACAACTTATTTCACCAAAGATGTATTTCTAGAATGTTTTTATTTTTCTGGGATACTGAGAAAGACTATAAATAATTTTTTGCTTATGGTAAATACTTTTCATACAAGTGGATTTAAATAAAAACAAGGAAAAAATTAAGATTTGAAAAATTATAGCTTTATAACAACTTTTATTGTTTAGGGCTATCTTGACCACTACTTAAGTTAAAATGCTAACCAGTTATTTGATGTACTTGATATGTTAAAGTAAGATATTGCATAAACACCACTTCCATTGCTACTATTCAAATTTCAAGAAAGCTAGATTTATATTAAAGTATTTTACTTTGAAGTTATTATATAATGCAAATGATTTCTCTATAAAAATTAGTTAATATGAATTCATTATGCTAATTTTAATGAAATTGTACAAAATATTTCCTATATGTTTATTTTGCATATGAACTATGTTAAACAAAAATAAGATATAATGCAGATTCTCTTTCCAGAGTTGAAAAATGAAGTAACCTATTTCTTCAGAAGATCCCATCAATGACTATAGATTAATGTTACAATTAAAAATCAATGTGAACAAATTATTTCATGCCCAGGACAGTGCTAGTGATTTAATTACCAAGCCATACAATAATTAGTGAAAAAGTTATGTTCTATATTTCATGATGGTTTTAATTGCAATTACATTTCTTGTTTGAAAAGGAGCATGCAACACAACCATAGTCTCATTATAAAAAAAAATGTTCAGCAGTAAAGAGTATTTAATTATCAAAGAATAATGACCTGATTGCACGTTTGCAAATTGTTCTTATAGGTAAGATCCATGAAATAAAGAAAAAGAAAAGAAGTCTCAATATATAGTCATAAACAGTCACTGTCCAGTGCTGGGTTGAGCCCAGTATTTCTTCAATTTATTTAAGACGAAACCCCAGATTAGAGTGCGCCTACAACAAAGTCAAAGTTAATTAGTCTTGACTAACAGACAAGTAGTAAACTGCTTGAGGTCAGCTCCACCCTCAAGAAAGTGGACATTAGTGAGAGGTTTTAAAGCAGTGTCTGTTTTTATAGGCAGTGCAGGGAAAGGCTAAGCCAATAAAATGTAATGGTTCCAGTCTATATTTTAATAGCAACCTCCAAAGGACAGAACACTTCCCCAAGGTTTGAAGGCAAAGCCTTGTACCAAGTTAAAAAAGGTACGTGAGCAAAGAAAATTGCAGTCATTTTACTTTCATCCTAAGCACTGAATGTAACAAGTGAATAGCCATCAAACACATACCAATCATTGGCTTTTTGGGGCAGGATCACTCATGCGTTGGGCCATGTAGCCACCCCAGGGACCACCTTGAGGCTCTCTCAGTTTACCCAGTGGCTAAATCACAGGAGACTCCCATTGGTCTGTGTTTGAGAAGGAGAAAGAAACAGCAGCCGAAGAATCTTGGGATGCTGTCGGGAAATGTTAGGCTTGAGCAGCTGTAGTCAATTACGCCTTCATTTTCTCTCCAGCCGTCTTTGGTTGCATGCCATAACTGCACGGGGCATTGAGGTTTATGGCTCTAAAATAGCCTTGTCATTTTGTGAAGCCTAACAGAGCAAAGAGGTTTGATAAATGGTTTAAAAAAAAAAGTTACTTAGAAAGCTGCTTCAATCAGATTAGTTTTCTGTTGTTCTTTTCCACAATCCCAATAGTCCTCAACTATCTAGTAAGTAAATAGTGATGGCATCAAATTGATAAGCAAAATAAAAGCTTTAAAAAAAATCCATGTCTTGCTTTGTTTACAAGGTGTTTATGCTGCATGCTATGGTAAATTAATCCAATAAATGGTGTGTTTAGTTTACTTTCAGAAAAATCACTTACCCGGAACACTGGGGCAAAGATGTTATAAATGGGTCACAAAGAAGATATGAGTTGCAGCTCTCAACAGCTTCAAAGTTTTCATTTTACTCCCAGCAGGAAATACTAATGATTTGTTTTACTGCCATATTTTTCATTTATGTTATCACTTAATATATGAAGAAGAAAAGTTATAAAATAGTGTACCATGTGTTCAGTGCCAGTAGGCCCATCAGCTGATCCACAATATTGAATTCTTAGTGTGGGAAAGAAAGGTGGAGAGGTCTATAAAGAAACAGTCAGTGCTTTAAAGACTCAATTACTTAACTTACTATTAAGTATACACATCTAAACAAGTTTCAATTTATTGAAAAAGAAATTATGTGAAATTCTGGAAGCCAATGGCTTGAAAAAATTCTACTAATTTGCAGCAGACTGCAGGAGGAACAGGGCATTTTTTCCACTGGTGTTCAATGTAATTGCAACAGTGATGGGATTCAGACTCTCCTCCACATGAAATTTGTCTTTCATCCAATCAACGCAAACAACTAATGCACTGCAAGGTATATTATATTCCATCCACTTCCTAATAAAGTCAGTGGTGTCCAATCAGACACCTATTGTTAGCAGAGAATCTGAAATTGATACAATCATCACATTGATCCAAAGTTGTCAATCATCCTACATCTGTACTTCCTTCTTTCTCTTCTCTCAGATTTTATAGATTCCAATGGATATTGTCATATTTATTCTAAGTATTATAAAGTAATTGTTGAAATCATAAGTTTTTCAAATTATTTGCAAATGCAATGTTTAAAGAGTGCTTCAAATTTTTTTCACTTTGCACTTAATACTTTGATAAATGCTATTTATTTTTTACTAAAAATTAGTACTACTTTAATCTAATATCTTTTATCTATTCCTTTTTAGAGTATTCTATAAAACCTATGCTACATTATAAAATTTTGTTATTTATAAGGATATCCTGAAGTTCAATTTTATTTCTATTATATTTCTTTATATATATGATACAAAGCTAAAAGCTGTTAAGTATGTAATTTCTATAAGAATTTATTCATGAAAAAATTCATATTTTCCTACTATAAACTCCTTAAGGTTTTCAGATGAGTAGATTGCAAGCTTCTTAAAGGCAGGGACCTGAATTTTATGTTCTTCGCTGTCTTAATCCTAACTATGCCAGATATTTTGGCATTATGCCACATAGTGGAATAATAAGACTTTTATGTTAAGTAAGCATCTCTTTTACTGCCACCTATTTCTGAAGATGTCTGAGTTTATTATTCATAATGTTTGCATTTAATTTCCTATGGTTTTGTGGTGTCAGTTCTTTAAATGTCAAGTGATGTCAGGGCACTGGTTGTAGCAAATTAATAGTTTACACATTGAAGACTTCTTGTCCTGATGTAGCAGTAGAAGCATTAAAATGCTACTCTGGTCTTCTTTTGTCTGTGTGAATGAATCATGACTTTCATTTACATTTTGGTCTCCACCTAATTAACTATTCTATATCATTTGTAGTCCAACAATTCTGCCAGTATATTATAGGATGGTTATAAAACAGTATTTTTTTTAGGTTCTCTCTTATACCCAATCAAAATAACACATAATGATCTAGGAAACCATATGAAAATAACTAGAATATAGTTTCAAATGCACTATTTAATGAAATAGATCAAGTTCACAATAAGCTTGAGATGAACATTTAGAAATATTTTGTGCTGAATTTAAACATAAAAGCAGGAAAAAAGAATGCAGGTCAGAAATGTCAAACTTTATACATTCAAACAGTTACAGTTTATTTTTACTATTCGTATTGAGAGCAGAATGCATGAAATTTCTGAAATCTCATTTCATATGTGACTCAGTACATTCAATATTTCAGGGAGAATATCACTAAGCCTGTTTATAATAATTCATTAAACAGAGATAATTAAACCAATGTGTAACATATATATAAATACAAATGTGTTTTTATAATACTCATGTCTGTGTCACAAATAGAAAGATAATTACCATTTCTCAGATTCTGACTTCCCCACCCTCAACTCCAGTTGCTGTTTGTTACAAAAATGGTTGCTAAGAATATATACATATTCTTATATACACACATACACATCAATGTGCCTATCAATGACACAGGGAGCAGATGCCACCCATAGGCTAAATGATGTCATTGCCATTTGAGCTACTAGCTAGTAAACAGCGACAAAATTAGGTCATTACTGACCAGGGCTATGCACATGTGACAAAATTGTTTCACAAAGAGAAGAGTTGTAGCACCTGTTTGCAGAGTTGCTATTAATATTCATATATCCATCCATAAAATCATATGTAAGCAGATGGATGAAATTTGAAACGTGTCAAAGCATAATTTCTTAATTGCTTTAAATAAAACATTCCTACAGTTGGTGGAGAGGCAATTAGATGCATGCTATATTCATTACCATTTTCCCGTGTCACAGTTTTCATAGTTAGGAAAACTAATATGCAGGATATTCATCACAACATTGGTGATTGGTACGAAATTCAACTTCCAAGCCTTCAATGGCAGTTGTAGAGAATCCGGGTATACCACAAAGTTGAGTAAATGATGTCTCTCTAATTCGTCATGGTTTTTATGTGTGGTTGGAAAATATCAAAGCTGGAAATTGTATTAGATAGTATAATTGGACCTACAGTTTGAACCTTATATTTTGAGAAATTTGTATCTTTTTAACCAGAAAATTCTATATTATGTCCATAGGCTCTGTTATTTAATCTTTGCTTAGTGTCAAAATAATAACCATATAATAGTGGTGTGGTTAATAGCATGAATTTAGCTTATTGTAAACTTTTATAACTATTCATTTTTTAAAAATAATATTTAATTTAGTCATGTTTTATTTATTAGATGTTAATCTTCTAAAAATGACCCATAGAATCAATCTTTATATCTTCATTATAGTCTTTTTCCCTCTCTGTCTCTCTCTCTAACAGCAAATCAAAATTAAATAAAATACAAGCAGGAATACGGTACAGATAAAAACAGTAAATAATAATTACAGCACAGAAAAAGAATGGACCTGATATGTTCATTTTAAGATCTTCCTTAAAAATTATTTTAAAGATTAAGTTGACAGAACTTTGGTAAATTTTATTTAAAATTAAATTAATTTTAGAGTTAAATTAGATCAAGTTAATTAATTTAGAGAGAACACATGAGTTTAAAATATTAGAAAACATAAAATAATATAAAAATACATTTGAAAGCGATTAATTTAGTAAACAATATTATATAGAACAAATTGAAATTATCTGAAAATATTTAGGAAATCTTGAAACCTGTAAAATTGAATAAAAAATTGTATAAAGCTTTGTAGTCTCTGAAACTATGAAAAATATACACTAAAAAAAGGAGAATCGGAGCCGGCCCGGTAGAATAAGCAGTTAAGTGCGTTCCGCTGCGGTGGCCCGGGGTTTGCAGGTTCGGATCCCGGGCGCGCACCGACGCACCGCTTGTCAAGCCGTGCTGTGGTGGCGTCCCATATAAAGTGGAGGAATATGGGCATGGATGTTAGCCCAGGGCCAGCCTTCCTCAGCAAAAAGAGGAGGATTGGCAGATGTTAGCTCAGGGCCAATCTTCCTCACCAAAAAAAAAAAGAGAGAGAGAAAGAGAGAGACTCACTTAAAATAGTTTCTGCATCCAGATAGGCTTTTTGGAGCATTCTTTTCTTTTTTAACTGGTTTTTTAATTTATTTTTTTGTGTTCTTGAGGAAGTTTGTCCCTGACCTGACATCTGTGCCAGTCTTCCTCGATTTTTGTGTGTGTGTGTGTGTGGGATGTCGCCACAGCATGGCTTAATGAGTGGTGTGTAGGTCCACACCCGGGATCTGAACCCACAAACCCCAGGCCACCGAAGTGAAGTGCAAGAACTTAACTGCTATGCCATCAGGTGGGCCCTTGGAGCATTCTTAAAAATTTTCAAAGAAATACTTATTTCTGTTAAGTCATGTCCTATTCATCAGTGGCTATATGTTGGAATATGTCAGAGACACAGTAAGTTCTCAGACTTTATTTGTTAAATGACTATTATATTTCAGAGCATAAATAAATATGAAAAGGAATAATGATCAACTTAAAAAGTTACTAAAATCCATGTGGCAAAACCTGAGAAAATATATCAAAATAGGAAACTAAAAATCTGTTTTATTTGTAAGTAGATACAAAACCTAAGGTATGTAATCAAGGAACCACAGTAAATAGTGTTTTTCCCCGCAGTCAAAACTAGTGTGATACTGGGAAACGTGTCACTAGAATATAGTATTTCAAGTAGTCAAAGTATAGAAAAGCAAAATCACCTCAAGCTGCCTGAAAGGCATTTGATAAATTTATCTCTGATTTTAAAACACAAAGTAAAACAAAACAAAATCCCTACATACTATGTATATGTTAAAAGTATCTTTCTAAACTAACCATCAAAGTCATTTTTATTTTGATTAACTTCAGCTAGTCACATTAAAAAAAGAATGGAGCTCAGGATAGTACCTATCATTATTATTATCTAATACTGTCATAAGCATAAAGTCAATGCTATAATTTGAACCAAAAGGTGTAAACAAGGAGGAGGATTGAAAAAGAAGGAATGCAGGGGATTTAAGAGTTACACAGATAGCTATACACTCTTTTCAATGTTTCCAGTATCTGTAAGTTTACCTGCCTATAGGAGTGGTCAAAATATAAAGTAATGTATTAATATTAACTTGTAAGATTCAGATGACCAAAACTTATTTGTTTGGTCTACGTGTAATCCCATTCTACTATTTAAGTTTTAAATTGTGATTAAGAATTTGCTAAATTGATACTAATTGCCTATATACTATTTTGCTCATTTTGCTATGTAAAAGGGATATTGATAGGACTATTGCATTGAGAAGTAAGCATTCAAAGGCCAACATATTCAAAACTTCCCACAAATTAATCTTTTTTTGTGTGTGTGTGAGGAAGATCAGCCATGAGCTAACATCCATGCCAATCCTCCTCTTTTTTTGCTGACGAAGGCTGGCCCTATGCTAACATCCATGCCCATCTTCCTCCACTTTATATGGGACGCCGCCACAGCATGGCCTGACAAGCGGTGCGTCGGTGCACACCCAGGATCCAAACCCGGGCTGCCAGCAGCGGAATGCGTGCACTTAACCGCTACGCCACAGGGCCCGCCCCCAAATTAACCTTTTTAATTGTGCCCCCAAATAATAATATGACTATATACAAAGAAATCTAGAAAATCAACAAAAAAATCTTAAAATTTTCAAAAATAATTAAATATTAAATGAATTAAAATTTGATAAGTTTTCTTGGATAACGGTAATAATCATTTATAAATGTCACGGGAAAAATATTACACTTTAAAAGCAACAAAATGTATTAAAGACTAGAAATGGTTCTAAAAAGAAATATGGAAACCATATGTAAAAGTTACAAAATTAAAATGTTAGTTATAAATGCATATTAGACTAAGTGGAAAAAGATCTTATAGTGGTAGTACAAGTATTCTGGAGAGCATGAAAAGCAAATGCAAATGACCTATGTTTAGAAATAACGTGCATGGTGAATAGAACTGAAAAAATAATCCTTAGTTATAGAGAAGAGGGGCCTGAAATAATGCTAGAGAGGTAGGTAGTGACTATAATTGAAAACTTTATATTTTATTCTGTGAGCAATGGGTCTCATGGAAGAATTTAAAACAGTTGTGGCATGGATGTGAAACAGCACATAAAACAGACTAGCTTAAATTAGTTTTGCTCCCTTAAAACAGGCTAGTGATTAATCAAACCTTGCTCAGTAACAAAGACAGCACTACACATGTGCCAAGCAGGAACCCAGGAGCCACCATAGCTCCAGGATGACCCTAGAACCACGAATCTTCAGAAATGTTGCCACCTGAGCCCTTTACAAAGTGAGAACTCCTTCAATAAGGGAAATCTGGCTTCCAGCAGCCCAAGTAGCTTGATTACCATATATGGACTGATTCAAGACTAGCCAATCAACTCACATGGGTCCAGCTGCAGCTTAATGGCTCCTAACTCCTTAAATGTCACCCTGAACCTTGGATCGGTGAGAGAGATTTGAGAGCCTTGCCTCCTGTCTCCTTGCTGGTTGACCTCACGATTAAAGCCTTTCTTTTCTCAAAAGCTGGCATCATAGTATTGGCTTCTATGTGTGTCAGGCAGTGGACCCTGGCTTGGTAACAGATACATTTTGAATTTTTAAAATGATTACTCTGCTGTATAAAGAATTCATTGAGAGGTATGCAACTGGAGGCAGAGATCATTTAAGATGTTCTTCCAATTGTCAAAGAGAAAAGTGATGGGAATTTCAACTAGAGATTGGCAGTGAAAACTGAGAAAGGGAGGCATTTAGAAAATCTTTAGGTAGTAGAATCTATGGAAGTTGGCAGTTGCTTGATGACAGAGAGGGAATTGATGAGAATGACTCCCATTATTCTGGCTTAAGCATTTGGGAATGGCTCCACTGGATGAAATAAGGAATACTGGGGGGAAAATTGGAGGAGAGAAAATAATTCCATTTGAGATAAGCTGTTCTTGGGATATTTGTGAAATATCTAATTAGAGAGTTGTGCAAGCAATTACATATATTTTGGTAATCCAGTCTGAAATATAAACTTCAGAATTCACAAGAATAGATAATATTTGCATTCATAACACTGGTCTTTCTCACCTATAGGTATAATGCAGTTAAGAAGGAAAGAGCATCAATTATCCAATCCTGAGCACTTCTCTATGGAAGAGAGGAAGATAAGCCAGAAAAAGATCCCAAGATTGGGGAACCAATGATATAGGAGGAAACCAGAAACACATGGATGGCCTCACAGAAACTAAGGGTTGAGAATGTTTCAGAGAGAAGAGAGGGATCTGTTCTGAGGAATATTGCTGAATGATAAAATAAGATTAGGAATTAAAACAGTCCATTACATACAGTAGCTTGGAAGTTATTAACAGAGTTACTAAAAAGGGCAGTTTTGGTGGAATGCTAGGGATAAATACCAAATTTAAGTGGTTTTGGGTATAAGTAGGTACTAAGAAAATGAGTGGACAATTCTTGAGAAAATTAATAGGGGGAGCATTTTTAAACAACAGAATTTAAAGGATGTGGTGAGCCAAAATTTTTGAAAAGGGAAGAAATAATGGAGTGTTTATGATTACAATACAACAGTAGCATCTGGAGGCCCAGAAGAGAAAGCTTTAGTTACGATAAGTATCATGAAGAACACATTCAATATATTAAAATACATTATAAAATTACAAGTCAAATTGTGTGGCATAGATTCAAGACGTTAATTTTTCTTGAAACACACCCTATTACATAAAATATTTTAGAATATACTAGAAGACACAATAAATACCAATGGTAAAGTCTATGTGTCATACTTTCAAGAGATACTGATGTAGCACCTACTGTGTACTAGTCACCCTTATAAGAGCTGAGAATACAGTGTGAGCCAAGCTGAGAATGCCCCTCGTGTCACTTACATTTTAGTGGAGGGAGATAGCCTATAAACCAGAGTGGTAAGTAAAGGATGTCATTTGTTATGCTATGGAGAAAAATAAAGCAGAAAAGAAAGAGTATTGAGGGAGGGGAGATTTTGAACAAATGTCCAGAGAAAACCTTCAAAAAGAAGGTGAATTTTGATAAACATCTAAAAGTACTGAGAGAATGAGCCATGGGCGTATCTGGCAAATAAAAAAAAGCCCTGAGATGTAAACATATTCAGTGTTAGAAGAAAATAAGGAGACAAGTGTAGCTGGAACAGAGTGAGCAAGGGAAGAATGTACCAGATGAGGTCAGAGGAAATGAGAGTGAGTGGGTTAATCATGTGGAGATGATGCACGGCTGCTTAGACCACTGTAATTATGTCACCTTGTCCCTGGTAACAGAGGAAGCGTTGAGAAAGTGGTCTGATTCTAGGTATATGCAGATATTTCAAAGTAGAGCTAGCAAGATTTGCTGAAAGATTTCATGTTAAGGGTTACGATGAGTAAAAGGGGATTTCCAGGTTTGCAGGCCAGAAACCCAGGCAGTGGTTAAGCTCCTCATCTCAGGAGGCAGACTCAACATTTGTCATTCTAGCTCAATCACTAGCATGGCCTTGGGCAACTTATTTATCACTTAATGCCTCAGTTTCTTCATCTGTAAAATTGGGGCATAATGATACTTATGTTGTAGAGTTGTTATGAGGTTTAAATTGGTTAATACTTTCAAAATACTTAGATCAAGGTCTGGCACACAGTAACAGCTGGGAAGACTCTGGCGGGAGTATGTTGGGGGATAACTGGGAGGTAAATTCTACAGTCTTTAAGTTTGAGTTACTGCTAGATGCATACATGGAGATGTCTTGAAGGCAGTTAGGTACACAAGTTTCCAAACTTGGAGTACCAGGGAAATATCCAGACTAGAGACTTAATTTATAATGCATCAGTATAGAGATGGCATTTAAAGCTGAATTTAGAGAAAGGAAAAACAAGCATCAATAGACTGAGACCTGAGGGCATCTTCATGTTTAGAGGACTAGAAGATGAGGAAGAAATGGCAAGGGAGCCCATGAAGGCACAGAAGAACATCCAGGAGTGTGGAGTGCCCTGAGTGACCAACTGAACTAAATGCTGCTGATGATCAAGTTACGTAAGGACAACAAACCTACACTGGATTTAACAACGAGTTACTCATGATTGTTGGAGATAAAAGTTGCTGAAATATTGTAGTGGGGACAAAACATGGTTGGAGAAGGCTTAAAAGAGAATAGAAGTAGAGAAATTGAAGATGGAAAGAAGTAGCATCATGAGACGGTGTTTTTTGGTTTTTGTTTTTAGTATGAGATAACAGTAACATTGTAGGTTTGTAGAAAAATTTTCAGTGAAAGGGGAAAAGTGATTATGCAAGAAAGAGAGGGCAGAATTTCTAGAGCAAGGTCCTTGAAGCAAGAAGGGGTAAGATTTAATGAAAGGTTTGGCTTTTTCGAGGCTCATGGATAATTCATCCTTGATAACAGGAAAGAAGGTACAGATGCTAAGCGAGCGGATAGAGAGTAGTGGAAGCACGTAAAAATTAACTTCTAATTGATTCAATTTTCTAAGTGAATTGCGAAGCAAAGTAAAGAGTTGCGCATGGGAACGGAGAAGAAGGTATTGGAGATTTAAAGAAGGAAGAGCAGGTAGAAATAATTAGCTAGGCATGTGAGAGAGTGAATGGACTGGGAAATATTGATTGATTTCCAAGCAGCATGATGACTACTCAAGTTCGGTTATCATGAATTTAAAATGAGACTCATCAGCATGTTTGTGTGTTTTTTGTCTCCAGCCATATTTAAGTGTGAGGATGAATGAATAGAGCAAGTACAAGATGGTGGTTTAGCTGAGTGGAAAGAAAAAGAAAAAAAGGTGAGAGTTGAGGGTGAGGGTAAGGGAGTAATTTTAACCATTGACCTTGCAATTTAAACTGGATTAGAATGGAGTTGAGATATGGGGGAGGTGTGGGACAGTGGGATTGATGGATTGTAGGTCTTGTTGGAGTGAAAGTGCTTTCAGAGGCAGAATAATTGAAGATAGGAGCTATAAAGATAGTTGCTGATAATGGCAGGATAGGATCCTTAAAATTGAGATTATACAGGGATTGCAGTTATTGGCACTAAATTCTGGAAAAGGATCATGGGAACGAGTAGCTGAGGTAGGACTGAGGACAAAACGGATGGACAAGTAGAGATCAAGGAACTTAAAGGCCATGGTATTAGAAGAAATCATCTATCTGGATAGTAGAATCAGCAAGAATTATGACAGGAGTAGTATTGGAGAGAATGGGGGCAAGTGTTAAATCTTCAAGCAATTAAGGGGAATGACTCAGAATACTATAGGTGTTTGCAAAACAGAGGATTATCGGTGAAGTAGACGGATGGCATAAGATTCAGGCTGGTTGCCTTTAAGGAGAGAGCAGAGAATGATCTGAAAGCAGTATTAGGATCAATGATACCTATACCACCTGAGATTTTGAGAAGAAAGCATTTATCACTTGATAGGCTTCAGGAGAAGCAGTGTTTTCAGGAGAAAGCACATTTCCTTCAGAGCAAAATGGTCAGAGGAATTTTATAAAAGAGGCTGAATGGTTATTTAATTAAAAGTTTGGAAACTGACAATTTGAAAAAACATCTAGTTAAATATCTACTTTTACTACATAGGCAAATCAACTCCACGGAAATAAAATAATTGGATGAAGAAAATCAAAAATATATAAATATGGGTTAATATTTAAGAAATTTTGGAATGGGTAAGAACATTTCTAGTACAAAAGCAAGGGAAATACTCACATGGAAAAGATTCGTAATATAACTCCTAAATACCTGGAACTAATATTTACTGTAGATATAGCAGTATCTATATACATATATGATTCATACATTATTAAGAAATAAAGGCCCTTATAGAAAATAATATACATAAAATTCAAAGAATTTTCCAAAGATAACTGGTGTTTTTAATTATTATTTTAAGTAGAGCCATGACGGTATGGTAGTTAAGACCTTGGTTTTAGAATCAAAACTATTGTGGGAACAAGTACTTGTTCTGCTAGTTATCTGCTAAACGACCTGAAAAGTTATAAGTTTTATAACTTTTCAAAGCTCCTATTAAAATGTAAATGTAAAAGAATGCTCCAATGTAAAAGGATGAAAATAATACTATACCACTTACCTCGTATGGCTATGCTATGTTTAAACAAGATATGGGCACAGTGCCTGACACAAAGAAAGCATTCACAAGTGCTAGCTATGGTTCCTATGATAGTGGTTGTTGATGTTATTACTATTATTAATAGCAGTATTGACATTAGATATCTAAGTATCTTATTTATCTACTGTCCTTATAAAATGCGTTACAAATGTTGTCAATCAATAAGGTTTTGTTAATTGAATAAATTGGTGTCCAATCCAGTTGTCAAGTACAGCACATTAAATATTATCATTACCAAACTCTACTCATTGCTTACTCAGAGATTGACAGGCTCCTGACTAAAAACTGTGTAACTGTGGCTAAATTGATGCAGAATGAGGGCCTCTGATAGGTTCAACCTTCGAGAGACAGTCATACAAAGTTAAAACAACAGAGCAATTATATACTAATCATGCACTAGTCATACAGAAGTAGAAATCAATTAGAGACATAACATCTTGGATGTCTATCAGTGAAAATTCCCATAGAAAACAGAACTCCTCCGGAATTTACTCGAACAAAAAGCTTTAAGAGGGGACAACTCACAAGTGTGACAAGATTGAGGGAGCCAAGCACAGATAAGGAGGCACTCCCACATTGGCAGCAGAAAGAAGTCCTCATTCTCAGAGTTGAGGGCACGAGGGAGGAAAGTGGTGTTCCCAGAGCTCAGTGAGAGGTGAGCTACAGAGTAGTGTCACCCAACAGGAGCAGTAGTCACTGAGGGATCACAGCCAGAGTCACAGCATTGAAGCAGGGAGGAAGTGGGGAAGAAAGGCCCCAACCCCTTTCTCCTCCAGCCCCTCATTGTTTGCCAGTATTTTCCATTGGCTGAACCTAACTGGAAGCCACCATCAAGGTTAGTCTCCCTGGGTGTAGAACAGGGCTGCACAGGCAGAGAATGTATTTGGGAGTATGTACGCATGGGGTTGGAGCATGGTGTGGGAAAGAAACGTAACAGGCATATGATGCCTAAAATATACTCTTTCCACTACAGTTTTCAATTTTTGCTCATAATTTTCATTTTTACAACTGCCGCGGGGCCTAGCGTGTATTTTGTTATTCTGGAACTGCGAAGAATGGTAAGTTGAAATGTCAGTAAGTGGTGACACTGATCACAATGAGTGGGACTCATAAAAAACTTCTCATTTATTTCAAATTTGAAGAGATTGGAATTTTGTTGACCTTGCTTTTCAGGCTCTTGAATAATAATATTGAATCTAGCCATGGTCAGTAATAATGTATTCATGTCTGACATGGAAAAATCCTTTCTGTCAGTCATATCACTTCAGTTTCTAATCTTCTTGAATGCATCTAAAGTGTTAGCATTCACAGAAAGCAAACATCAGACTCAATAACCTTTATAGTCAGACATATTCTAAGCAAATTATGGGGAAATTTTTTCTGCCTCTAACTTTCCAGGGTAGACAATAAAAAGACTGGACATAGAATTTGAGTATTTATACCAGCACTTTATCCTCTTAGAATATATGTAGGCAAATCACCCCAGAATTATAAAGATTCTGGGCCTCTCTGAATGAGAGAGAGAGTGTGTGTGTGCTGTGTGTTTTTAAATGTTTTCTATTTTATATTCTTGAATATATTCGAGGATATTTTATATTCTTGACTAAAGTGGGTAATGACTATACAATCCACGTGCCACTGTCTAATATATGTTTAATTAATATTGCATAAAAGGCTTGCTGTGGTTTTTTATGCAAATAGGACCGTAAGTATATCTGTAGGTTTTCTTTTCTTTCCTACTTCTCTCTTTTAGAGTTTTGCTCTCCTGAGGTACAAAACTGAGTGACAAAATTACCTTAAAGAGGGTTTATGAATCACAAAGGAGAATTCTTTATGTACCTTGTTTCCATATGAAAGTAGCAACATTTGTGCATAAATGGCTTGATCATTTTTTTATGAATTGGGCCTTAAGTGCTCATGATTGTCCTTGGTATTCAGTTTTTAGTCATTAAGTAGCGTTGAAACAACAGGAGGAGAAAAAAGGAAACATTTTGTACCTGTGGTACACGCTTGGACAACACAGCTTTAGGAAAATAGCTACACTCTTATCCTTTTATATGTATAAATTATGCAGGGACAAAGACAAGCGTGAATTGACGAAAAGGCAAATAATATATTTCTGAAACATTAATAGTCGAAGCCATACTCAGGATAAAAAAAAATGCATTGATTTTCTTATTTGATTGGTGTGCACTCTCATATTTTGCCAATCTATATGGCTCCGTTGACAGAATTAGGTTGCTCTGGATGAAGAAAGGAATAATTCTCTTCCTAACTGTAGGGTAATATGTCACCTTTCTTACCACATTACCTAATAATCTCCTTCAATGACTGAGGAAGAGGGTCACGACATATAGATATTTTTTAAAGTTGGGTTTTAGTACTTTATTATTTTATATTACAGACAAAGGTGAAAGGTTTGGACAAGAGGAATGTTTCTTTAGAAAATTTGAAAAATATAGTCATACATCACTTCACGATGGGGATACATTCTGAGAAATGTGTTGTTAGGCGATTGTGTCATTGTGCGAACATCAGAGAGCGCACTTATTCAAACCTAGATGGTACCTAGGCTATATGGTACTAATCTTCTGGGACCACTGTCGTATATGTGGTCCGTTGACTGAAACATTGTTACGCGGTGCATGACGGTACATAAGAGAAGAAAAAGTCCCTTTGCAGTGTGAGGTGACCCAAGTTAACTTTTTCACTCTCTTTCTACTCAGGGTCACCTTTTTGACTCTACCACTTCCTTGTATTGTTATCACAAAAGTATGAACAACTAATTCTCTACCATACCATTTCTAATTCCTGATGTCACTTCAAAATTCTCCTCTAAACTAATTCAAGTAAAAATAGCAGTGGGTGATGAGAAACTGATATCTTACTCTCTCAACTACAAATATAACAAGAGTCTCCTGGAATCATGTCACATCACCTAAGAAAGAAAGCTCTAATAGTGAGATTTCAAATATTGTAGCAAGCAAGAGGAATCTATCAACTCAAACCATGGAAATGGCTGCCAGCCTATGACGTATGGGGAGCAGCCATTGTGTGCACAACACTGGACTAGTAACATATATAGTACTATGATGCCCTCTGAATTGTTGTCAAATCACACCAAATTGAAAAAGTAAGAAAAGAAAAATGCACAAGCCAGGGAAAATAAATAATATGAAAACTAACTACTAAATTTTAGTAAGAACGTGCTTGAAACTTAATAATACCTCAGAAAAGGATGAATTTTCACCAGATTTTGAAAATCCAAGGGATGAGAAATAGAAAACAACGGAAGTAAGACAATATGTTGAATGTAGCAAAGATGTTTTACTTAAAGATATTGGTTAAGATTCCACAATGCATCTTTTATACATGTCCTAAATAATAGCTCACATGTGGGAACTGAGTTTTGATGGTCTATTATGAAATCATTCAGAAACTAAGGCTTCACCTCTAGCTTACAACTAATTGTATCAGCATTTTTGTCATCTTTCTTTTGCATTCACAATCTGGTTTTGTTGCATGCTAAACTGAATATTAATCCTTCATACTAACTTAGATACTTTCAAATATCTAGTGGGACCTGAGACCAGAGCAATAAGAATAGTAATAATAACAATAGAATCAAAAGGGGCAATAGCTGACAGAGAACTTACCATGAGTCTACTGCTATACAAACTCTTTTGAATGCATTATCTCTTAATTTTCATAAACCCATGAACCCTACTATTATCTTTGCTTTACATATAGGCACAACTGAGTATCAGATAAGAAATTTCTTAGTCACACCACTAATAAAAAGCAGAACCATGATTTGAACTGGATTATTTAATTCCAAATATAATGCATTTTCTCATTCCATGGAAAAAGACAAAAGAAAGGTTTAGGAATAACACAGTACATGGCAAAACCATTAGCTTATAAAATTAATAAAATAAATTAGTCATAACATTGATAACAATACCAACTAATTAATCCAAATGCTCTGTGTAATTAGCTGACAAAGATTGAGGGCCTCTGCTGAATATCCCACACCTATGCTGCTACCAAACCCACTTCCATTTTGTCCTTTCAAGTTGACAACAAATAGATCTGCTAGACTTCAAACAGTAATTGTTTTAGGAGGAGTCTTTTTTTTGTAGATAATTTTAATTGATATGCTTTCTATTAAAATGTCAATTAACCTTGATTTTCATCCTTTATTATTTAAAATAGGTACTGAATAATTTTGTTGCAGACATAAAATGCAAACCTTTAATGAAGTAAATTGCTTATGAGGCTCCTGCTTAATTAGTTCAGTCACTAGCTGTCACTCCTAATTAGATAACTAAATTTCCTATATTTGTAAAATATCACATCTGGTATGAACTTAACACCGACAGCCATTAGTTTAATATCCTTTGGCTACATTTGTGAATTCACTTATGAAAACTTGGCTCTGTAAATATTTGTGTCACTCACATTTTAATTTCAACATGTACCACTTTATTATTTTTCTTTATTTTTTTCTGTCAATTTATGGTTTATTGAAAATAATCTTTTGATATATGATTTTTAAAAAATTAAATAAAATTGTTTGTGATTGGGTTTGTTATTTGATCTTTATCATGCAATCAAAAATCTTATAAAAATCTCTAATATCTTTTTCAAGAGACTCCCTGGGATTTTCACAACATTCTTGCTAAACACAAGTTTCTGTCTGCTTACTCTGGTTTCTGTTCAATGTGATCTCCTACATCCTGTCTTTTTTATGGAAGCTAAATTCAACTCTGAGCCTACAGACTCCTCTCAGACACTCATTCCTTTCTCTAGTTCAATTTGGCTTTATTTTGTAATAAAGCTATAGCTCACATTCTAGGTCTAAAATGTAGAAGACCTACATTAGATTAAAAGCAGCTCATATTAGGAAATGTAGAATTGCTCTCTCACATTTTTTGATCTGTGGATTTCATCATCAGCATAGGGAATAAAGAGATTACTTTCCAAATTTTAAAGTGATTTTTTTCTTCTTATGAAAAGACAAACAAGAGCTTGAGAGTAATATTTTGACTCTTTTTAAGACATAATTAAGAGTTCTAAGGACATTCTAATAAAACTAAATATAATAATTCTATATTTATTCTCCTTTTCTAAAAAGACTAAGACATCATGTAATACATATATGAAATTTGAGGAATGAAATTATTGCTGAAAGAGTAGGTCTTTCGATAATATTACTTGTGGCAAAAAAACATGGATTTGGGGGGAAAACATTATAATGGAATGGATTCTTCATTATAATAATTATTACTAAAGGGATATTATGATGATCTATATAGAATATGAAGGTTAAAGTTTAATTAAACTTGCACAATTGTATTTATTTGTAGTATCCTAAAGGCACATAAGTTGGACAATTTCATGATACGTGGAACATTCAAAGGGCACAGAAAAAAGAGAAGACCAGGACGATAGCTTCAGCAGATTTAGGAAGTGCTCACCAGTTTCTGTGGTCTATTCCTCCTTGGCTGCTTGACCAGACGACATTTTCCAGACTCCCCGGCATCTAAGAGGAGTCAAATGACTAGTTCTCATTCATGGGCTTAGGTGGCAATGATGGGTATCATTTCTGGGCTTACATGGTTAAGATCAGTTCTTATTCTCCTCTCTCCTCAAGGGCCTGATGTGTAAGGTTCAGCAAGTAGCCCTGACCCTTTAGGAGACGGCAGGGGCACCAGATGGAAGGAGCTGAGTTTCTGCATGACCATCTGATCCAAAGAATACCTGCCTCTCACTTCCACTCCCTCCCTCCCATTGACCTGCCTTAATGGTGACATGAATGAGAAATTAACCTTTATTCAAGTTTGAGATTTGGGAGTTACTTATTGTAGCCATTAGCTTATCCTGAGTTACAGCAGCAAATTTGTAGGAAAAGGATTGCAAAGACCAATCAGTAACAAACAGACCAAAGTGAGGATACAACACCCCAGTTTAAAAGAAACAGCTATACAGAAAAGTAAAAAACAAAACAAAAGACCTAAAATAGACACGACAGAATACGGAAGTATAAAGACATAACCAACGTAACCAATGTGTGCTGTGTCATGAAAGATACTTACAGATAGTGTCTTGGAGATGATGTCAAAAGCCAAAATCAATTATACTAACATTCACTGCAAAAGTTACATGTTTAAAGATCTAACATAAAAAAGCACGTGTAAATTCCATGTGTTTTCCTCCTACTTTTCCTAACAATTTTGTATACAAACACTACGGAGCCTGAAATAATTGACTATACTTAAGTTTAGATTATAGTATAAAATACTTTTTTATTGCTACCCTCCTGCCTACCACCACTCCTTTCCTTCATCAATTTCCCAGATAAACTTAGTAGTAAAAAAATTGGTGGTTAAAAAAGTCAAGACATTTTGAGAAAAACAGAGTTGCAGAAATAGAGAGAAGAGAAAAAATTTTAAGTCGTATTTTTATGTTCGCAAAAGTAAAATAAAGAAGGTCACACTTTAAGTATGCCACCAGCATATTTGCAAATCTGATACCAGGACTAATCTGTGCAGTACCATTTCACTCCCCTTTCTTCTTCAGGATCTCCATCTCCACGGGTTCAACAAGACCCTGTGGACGTGCTTGCTTATTTTAGTTAATACCGTTAGGAGGGATATTTGCTCTTTCTTTCTGTTTGTTTTTTTTTCTGTCTGGTTCTCTGTAAAAATGATCAATGCTCATCTAATTATCTGATGCCTGCTTCCTCCCTGTTTGTCTTGATTCCCATTTCCTACCAGGGTCCCAGAATGTAGAGAAACTTGAATGTTTGAGATGGAGTGGGTGAGTCAGACACCGTTGTGAGTAGGCTTCATTCTAAACCCCATTCCATCAAACCCAAGGTTTTAACTTTGCCTATAACAACTGTGTGCCTTCCTTCCTTCTTACAGAGTGCCCTAAAGCACAGCTTGAAAGCCCAGACTTTCTTTCCTCCATCTTTCTTTATGCATTCCAACGATATTTGCTTTACCTAAGGCTTCTCTTCTTAAGCTCTAAACTTAAACTCTAGATTCTTAATCCTCATAATTCTGAAGATGAAACACTTAAGACTGATTAAAGAATAAAAACATATATAGAATGAGTTAGTATCTGCCAGAGCACACAGTGTCTGGAGTGAATATAATTGTAGACAAAGTGAATATTTATTCTAAATTAAGATATGCCACATTAATATGGTCATGGCTTTTTATTGTTTTATGGGAGTGTTTTTTTATTATAAAAATTTGTCGGAAGTTAAAATAAGTAACTTTCTCATTAAAGAAGACTTTTGTTATAAAAAATTATAAACAATTAATAACATGTTTGACATTTTCTTTATGTCTTCTGTGTTAGAAATCTCCCACCAAATGTGGATATACCTTTAAAATTAGAGCAGGAAATTTGTACCCAGAACATTTGATTCAACATTATGTTTGTACCCAGTAGTCAAAGCTATGAAAATAAAATACAGTAGAATGTTCTATTTGACCAATTTTGAATAAAGATAAAACTGAAATAGATGAATTTATCATAATTATAAAATAGCTAATTCATGTAAAAAAAAAAAAGTTATTCTTTCTGGCCATCATCTTGTCTTTTGACCCAGAAACACTATTCCTATTCACTCTAAACTTTAAAAAAATGAAGAATGTAATTACTTAATTTGTTCTTCTTTGATTCTGTCACTCATCTGTCTACAGAAACAAAGTATACTGATCACTGGTTTATAGATCCTTGCTCCCACATTTGTATAGAGGAATAATTGAGGATGGACAAGATCTGCAACATGTGTTGTCATGCATAGCTTATAAATTAAGTAGCAAATTTTATTTAGTGGTTTTATTTTATTTATTTATTTATTTTTTTGATGAGGAAGATCAGCCCTGAGCTAACATCTGTTGCCAATCTTCTTCTTTTTGCTTGAGGAAGACTGGCCCTGTGTTAACATCTCTGCCCATCTTCCTCTATTTAGTTTGTGGGTCACTGCCACAGCATGGCATGATGAGCGGTGTAGGTCCGTGCCTGGGATCCAAACCCATGAATCCTGGGCCGCTGAAGTGAAGCATGCCAAACTCAGCCACCACGCCACTGGGCTGGCCCCTATTAGTGATTTTAAATAGGAGTCCTTCAATTTTAGATTGCATAATATCCTTGTCTAATTTCTTTAAAGAGAAAGAGCATTGTCAAGTTTTCTTCGTGGGTTAGGGGTGAAAGTTTCCGGAGGAAGAAATTTTAAATACTCTTTTATGCATCATTCTATGGCATCATAACTAAAATGAATATGTAACTAAAATTAAATAAAAATGAGAAAAAAGAGAAAGAAAATACAATAAAAATCCAGATTATGTAATGAAATACTCAGATAATTAAAGCAAAGATTTTTTTTCCCTGAATTAGTTTAGCTGTATATTTAATTCCCACCTTTCACTTGGCTTTAAAGTAAATATTGAAATACTCCTAACAGAATGTAAATTTACGTCATTTATTTCTTTTAATCCAATTCCAAACTGAAGAGAATTTTCAAAATTATTTGGCATGCATGGTTTGTAATGTAGATGCAGGAAGTCAAAACTAGAATTTAATTCTGATTTTTCTTATAAAGCAAAGTCTTTGGCAACCCTTGCATATTGCATTTGCTCCTGACCGCTTTATTCTGAACAATCAATCCTTTTGTGAAACCGTCTCCCTTCTGCAATCACATCAGGATGACCACCCTCTAATATCACTCTGAAATGCCTCTAGATTTAGAATGATAGATTGTGCCCAGGAAGTATATTCATCATGCCCGTGTCAATCATTAGTAAAAAGAAAGGACTAACAACTCTAACTTAGAAGTAAAGCTTTTATCATAAAAATAATACATGTATATACATATTTAGTTATGTGTTTCCAAAACACTAAATAAATAAAAATCAAGATTATTAGTAAGCATACAAGGAGGGAAATGAATTATATTATCAAATTCACTTTTTCAGGGAAAATAATGAGACCAAGTTATAGTGATAGAAAAGAGGAAAAATATTACAAATGTGATTGAGAAAGGAAAGGGATTTTGATTATATCAATTAACAAAGTTTGCCTTAGGAGAAGAGTTTAAGATTTAAAAGAAATAATGAAGGCATAACTAACAATTCTTAGCATTTAGCACACTATCTCTGTGGTAACATTTACTCTAAAAATTGTGTGTAAAACAATTACAATTTGGCATCATGACAACTGCTTGCCAAAGTCTATTCCAAGATCAGCCACTTACAGCTGTTTTACACAGGAGAAAAAAGATTCATCTTGGGTGACTCTTCCCCCTGATGTTATGTTTCCTTTTCTTAAAGACAGATCTTCTCAGTAAGGAGATTGACTTTATTGGAACAATGAGTATTCAGTGGATCTCAGATTTTGATGCAAGTATTGGAATTTCAAAATATACATTACAAATAACTACAACCACCTGATGATGATTTTAAGATTAAATTTCGTTAAGAGAGAACTAAATAAAAATCTAGAGTTCTTTTTTAAATTGTCGCAACTATAATTTCCTCACATTTATGCACGATTATTTTTCCAAGAAATCTCCCAGATTTATGGAATCTATATGCAAAAGGCAACAGCACCAGTTAGACTCTAAAATTTATGTAAAAACACCTACATAATTTACATAAAACTACCTAAAGTACTTCTAAAAAAGTTAATGCTAGTGCAAATAGTTGCAAATAGTAAGCTAGTTGGCTTGATATATAAAATGAACATAATCAAGTCATAATACACTGGTATCAGACTTTTTATTATGTTCTCCCCCAGATGAATATTATTAACACTCTATCATATTTCCAACCTCCAAAGGCTACATAGGATTAAAGTGCTACAAATCAATTGGCTCATTGCAATTTAAAATTCCACTTTTTAATTTATTTTTAAAATATTGTCATTCTCATATTTTTTCTTGAAACTAGGGTATAATTAAAGTGTTAACATTTCAAGAGGAGAATTAATTTCTTTATTAATAATAACCATTTACCTAGATGCTATCATAGTTCTAAATATTCTTGGACATAATTTGGCAATTTTTACACACAAAAAAGCCTTTCATTTGGGTAATGGATATTTGCGATAATTTACTAGCTATTTTTCTTACTTACAAACTTTTTAAAGAAGAACAGTATACATTTGACAACAAAATATCTATATGTGTGTTTAACATGTATAAACAACATTTATATACAGGCATTAATTGCTTTATTGTGCTTAGCTTTATTGAGCTTTGCAGATACTGCAGTTTTTACAAATTGAAGGTTTGTGGCAACCCTGCATTGAGCAAGTTTATCGGCACCATTTTTCCAACAACATTTGCTTCCTTTGTGTCTCTGTGTCACATTTTGGTAATTCTCCCAATATTTCGAACTTTTTCATTATTTTTATACTTGTTTTGGTGATCTGTGATCAGAGCTCTTTGATGTCATTACTGTATTGTTTTGGAGTGCCACAAACCATGCCCATATAAGAGGGCAAACTTGAATGATAAATGTTGAGTGTGTTCTGACTGCTCCACCGACCAGCCGTTCTCTCTCTCTCCCCCTCACCTCAGGCCTCCCTATTCCCTGAGACACAGCTATATTGAAATTAGGCCAATTAGTAACCCTACAATGGCCTCTAAGTGTTCAAGTGAAAGGGAGAGTCGCCCGTCTTTCCCTTTAAATCAAAAGCTAGAAATGATTAAGCTCAGTTAGAAGGCGTGTCAAAAGGGGAGCCAGGCCAAAAGCTAGACCTATTGCGCCAGTTAGCCAAGTTGTGAGTGCAAAGGACACGTTCTTGAAGGAAATTAAAAGTGCTTCTCCAGTGAACACATAGATGACAAGAGAGCGAAACAACCTTATTGCTGATATGGAGCAAGTTTTAGTGATCTGGATAGAAGGTCAAACCAGCCACAACATTCCCATAAGCCAAAGTCTAACCCAGAGCAGGGCTCTAACTCCCTTCAATTCTATGAAGACTGAGAGAGATGAGGAAGCTGCAGAAGAAAAGTCTGAAGCTAGCAGAGGTTGGTTCATGAGGTTTAAGGAAAGAAGCCATCTCCATGACACAAAAAAGTACAAGACGGATCAGCAAGTGCTGTTGTAGAAGCTGCAGCAAGTTATCGAGAAGATCTAGCTAAGATAATTAATGAAGGTGGCTACACTAACAACAGATTTTCAGTGTAGATGAAACAGCCTTATATTGGAAGAAGATGCCATCTAGGACTTTCACAGCTAGAGAAGAGAAGTCAGTGCCTGGCTTCAAAGCTTCAAAGGACAGGCTGACTCTCTTGCTAGGCGCTAATGCAGCTGGTGACTTTAAGCTGAAGCCAATGCTCATTTATCATTCTGAAAATCCTAGGGCCTTTAAGAATGATCCTAAATCTACTCTAGCTGTGTTCTGTAAATGGAACAAGAAAGCTGGATCACAGCACATCTGTTTACAATGTGGTTTACTGAATATTTCAAGCCCACTGTTGAGAACTACTGCTCAAAAAACAAAAGATTTCTTTCAAAATTTTACTGCTCATTGACAATGCACCTGGCCACCCAAGAGCTCTGATGGAGATGTACAATGAGATGAACGTTGTTTTCATGCCTGCTAACACAACATTCTGCAGCCCATGGGTCAAGGAGTAATTTCGACTTCCAAGTCATTATTTAAGAAATACATTTTGTAAGAGTTTGGCTGCCATAGATCATGATTCCCCTGATGGATCTGGGCAAAGTAAATTAAAAACCTTCTGGAAGGGATTCACCATTCTAAATTCCATTAAAAACACTTGTGATTCACGGAAAGAGGTCAAAATATCAACATGAACAGGAGTTTGGAAGAAGTTGATTTCAACCCTCATGGATGACTTTGAGGGGTTCAAGACTTCAGTGGAGGAAGTAACTGCAAATGTGGTGGAAATGGCAAGAGATCTAGAATTAGAAGTGGAGTCTGAAGATGTGACTGAATTGCTGCAATCTCATAATAAAACTTTAATGGATGAAGAGTTGCTTCTTATGGATGAGCTAAGAAAGTGGTTTCTTGAGATGGAAACTACTCCTGGTGAAGATGCTGTGAAGATTGTGGAAATGACAAAAAGGATTTAGAATATGACATAAACTTAGTTGATAAAGCAGCAGCAGAATTTGAGAGACTTGACTCCAATTTTGAAAGAAGTTGTACTGTGGGTAAAATGCTATCAAACAGCATTGCATGCTACAGAGAAATCATTCATGAAAGGAAGAGTCAATCGATGCGGCAGACTTCACTGTTGTTTTATCATAAGAAATTGCCACAGCCGCCCCAACCTTCAGCAACCACCACCCTGATGAGTCAGCAGCCATCAGCATCGAGGCAACACCCTCCACCAGCAAAAAGATTACGAATCTCTGAAGGTTCAGATGATGGTAAGCATTTTTTAGCAATAAAGTATTTTTTGATTAAGGTATGTACATTGTTTTTTTAGACATAATGCTATTTCACACTTAATAGACTACAATATAGTGTAAACAGAACTTTGTTTTGGTGAGGAAGATTGGCCACAAGCTAACATCAGTTGCCAATCCTCCTCTTTTTGCTGAGGAAAATTGGCCCTGAGCTAACATCTGTGCCCATCTTCCTCTATTTTGTATACGGGACATCGCCACAGCATTGCTTGATGAGCAGTGCGTGGGTCCATGCCCTGGAGCTGAACTTGCGAACCCCAGGCATGCAGAAGTGGAGTGTGTGAACTTAACCACCATGCCACTGGGCTGGCCCCTAAACAGAACTTTTATATGCACTGGGAAACCAAAAAATTCGTGTGACTGGCTTTATTGCGATATTTGCTTTATTGCAGTGGTCTAGAACTGAACCTGCAATACCTCCAAGGTATGCTTGTATATGCGTATGTGTGTATATATATCTATATATGCATAATATATACATTATCAGGGATAAATATCTTACCATTTTAGTTAAATGAGGAAAAAATGCGCATTGTGATTTTGAAATGAAAGTATATATGAAAAGATATACAGTAATGTGTTAAGAACCATTGTTTTGGGGATATGGGATTATAGGTAATATTTACTTTTGTCTTTGCTTCTTTGTACTTCAATGTCAATGTTTTTCACATTATTAGGACAGATCTTCTTGGAGAAACATTGGCAAGCACCACACAACGAGGTGCCAAATGTGTGTTTAAAAAGGCAGTGGGGACCTTGACAATATAGAATGTGGAACATGTGAGCTTTCTGGGGCAATTAGGCCTCTTTTGCCATGAACCGCAGAATTTAAATTGCACCACAGTGCTGAAGAGAAGATGGAATCAGGGAATGTCACAGTGAGAAAGCAGAGGTGGGGAATGGGCTCCTGTGAGATAAACTGAGGCTTTACATGAATGAGCTTATGTAACGGGGTTGGGTCTAAAGGGCTATGAATGTTCCACGGTGAAAATGTTTAGTAACATCACACTTTTACACTGGGAGGCTATACCTTGAAGATTTCGTTGTTGTAGTGGTGGTGATTATTTTGTCCTGTTTTATTGATTTTTGTTTAGTGACATCACACTTTTTTTTTTTTTGTGAGGAAGCCCTGAGCTAACATCCATGCCAATCCTCCTCTTTTTGCTGAGGAAGACCGGCTCTGAGCTAACATCTATTGCCAATCCTCCTCCTTTTTTTCACCCAAAGCCCCAGTAGATAGTTGTATGTCATAGTTGCACATCCTTCTAGTTGCTGTATGTGGGACGCGGCCTCAGCATGGCCGGAGAAGCAGTGCGTCAGTGCACGCCCAGGATCTGAAACCGGGCCGCCAGTAGCGGAGCGCGTGCACTTAACTGCTAAGCCACGGGGCCGGCCCAGTGAGGCTATACCTTGAAGATTTTGTTGTTGTAGTGGTAGTGATTATTTTGTCCTGTTTTATTGATTTTATTTATTTACCCTCCCCTCCATGTGTGGTAAAAAGCCTGTCAGGGAATATATCCCACTTGAAGCTATACGTGTTCTTAATGGGGTCAAACGTGGTAGGGAGAGAATGGCAAGGTGAAACACAATTTTTAATTTCTTAAATTATTTAAACAATTGTGCAAGTATTTGATAGAGTAATTCAACAAAATCACAACTCTGAATTACAGACCAACTTTACTTCAACGAAAATTTTGTATAGATTTACTATAAAATAAAAATTAGAAGGTAATAATAGCAGTAATGACTTACACTTCTATAGCATGCTATTTTGTTTTCCATAATAAAATCTAACTTGAAACTTTAATAATATTAATAAGTTATTTATAAAATGAACTTTTGTTTCCTTGGTAAACACCATTTCTTTCCAGCTTTTGTTTTAGAGGAAAAATTCAGAAATTTAGTAAAAAAAATACTTTAAAATATGCATACATTGTGTATATTTAAAATGTTGTCAGCCACGTGTAAACTACTTCAACATAAAATGACCAAGACAAGACTTAAGGTAAATTGTTGGTAGAGAGTAAAGGCTATTTTGAGTTCTGCAAATATGTACCGTGTGTCTAAGCTCAACTTTTGATCTAGTTTTTCTATACAAGTTGTATTTAACATCTTTGATCTCCGAGTTAGTGATCTAATCTGCTGTATAACTTAGCTTTTATTGATCTGTTCTCATGCTAAGCAAATCAAGTCTCACTTTTATGGGGTAGATTGAAAAAGATAGTAAAACTGCCTCTGAGACAGCAGTTTAAATCTGTGCAATAACAGTGAAAGCAAGAGATAAGACTTTTATTACACTGCCAAACTTCACATGAACTCAAAGTGTCATTAAATAGGTATGTGTCATTTGCCACAGATATTTATTTTACTAGAGAGCATGGTTACCACCCATTTGGAGGCAATGTAGTATATTTTCTACTGTCATAGAATATATTGCTTGGCCAGGTACCTACATTTATAGTGATGTTCGGTGCATAACATAGCATCATTTTTGAATGAATTATTTATTCTGATTGAGTGCTGTCTGCATCTTCTGGTTTTTCTTTCCTTTCAATGTAGTATCAAGAGCAACAGAGACGAGGTTTACATTGGGTTGCCTTTGTAATGTTTCATTTTTAAAAACCATGTTCCAGGGAATAAAAAGCCAATCATATGATTTGACTATCTTCAGTTGTCCCCTGTAATGTTATTCCTGCTGTTCCAAGTGATATTTTATCACAAAAGCGGAAGAAGGTGATGCAAAAATTGATGCTCAGCTAACTAATAGTGACGGATTGTCAATTGCTCTCTAAAGGACACTTTTTCTGTTGGAGCTGGAATTAAAAAGTCAGAAAAACTGGATGCAGAAATGGTAGTAGTTTGAAGATACAATGGACTGTAATAAAAACAATGAAGACATATTTGTATAGCATTTTATGTCTCTATTATGAATGTGCTCTAAAAATTATAATACAATATTAACAAATTATAAAAACACACCATCGTAAAGCAGTATCTGTTATTGCGTGGTGTACAGCACATGTGGAAAATTGCAGGAAAGAAGAAAATAACTTTTACCATAATTTCAAAAGTGAGGAAAAATCACTATTAGAAATTTAAGGTTTCAATTTCTGTTAATTTCCTATAGATTTTTTAATTAAAATTATTAGATTGATAAAAATATTAAATATTTATTTTACTTTTCCAGTTTAATACTGACTTCTTTAAACTTGCAGTTATTTAAAGGCTTTGTAATATACTATCACATGGACACTATAATTTACTTTATCATTCACCTAAGGTTGACCTTTATGGTTTTTTCAAGTTAAATACTGCTATAATAAACATTGTCGTGTCAAAATCTTTAACTGCACTTTAAGTTTTTACCTTAGCTTAGATTTTTAGAAATGAAATTACTGGACTGAAGAGTATAAATATTTTGATACATTTTGCCCAACTGCTTTCCAGAAAAGTTATGTCAGTTGTTAATACCTTCAGTCTTTTGTGAGTGCCCATCTGACTCTACCTTCCCTGCGTTACATTTAATTGGTTAAGCCTTTCCTGATTTGACAAGCAAAAAGAAGTATTTAATTTTTAAATTAACATTTTTTTCATTAATATTAAGCTGAATATATTTCCTATATCCACTAGCTATTTTTATTTCTTTTTGTGAGTTATTTTGTTATCTACTGGAATCTCAGTGTCTTCTTATCAATTTTTAGTTACTCGTATTTTAAGAATTTTTACTGTATGATCCCATGTTTCAAATATTTTTCCATTTTTATGTTTACCATTAGGTTTACTCATGTTTTCATTTGATAATTAAAAGTTTAAATATCTATATTTGTAAAGAACAATATGATATTTCCCTTTGTTTTAACACATTAAAGCTCAGAAAGTATTTTTCCATCCAAAAAGAAGTGGAAATTATGCTATATTTTTCTAACTTTTATGCTTAATTTTTTCCCCTTAAGTTATTTGATACAATTTCAGTTTATTTTGTTGTATTGTATGAGGTATGGATTCAAATTACTTTGGATATTCAAAGAGCTGGCCAACTTCCTGGCACTACTTATTAAATAGAGTGTTAATAGTAGTTTAGTTATAACAGAGTTGACATATCATTCGTATACCCTTTTTCCATTTGCTATTACATACAAAAATTTCCATTGCTTTATGGCCTTCAAAAGCGTCATTTTGAAAGCCTGCAAAGTATTTTTTGTAGATGTAGCGGATATATAATGATTTAATAGACCTATATGTCCGGACATTTACCTTGCTTTTCATCTTTCAACATTATAAAAAATGTTGACATTTAACAACTCTCTAAATTTACTTTTTTTCTAATTTTGTATTAGATTTATACACTCGAGTCCCAGAGGTGGTATAATGAAAATAAAATATGTGAACTTTTTTTAGTATTTGAAACATATTGAGAAACGTCCTTGCAAAGTATTATGTATATTGATAATGTCATTGACAGTATAAAAAAGTAGCAGTTTCATTCTACTCTCCCTTTGTTTTTCTCTTTAGGTTGATGGGATGGGTGAAACCTCATGATTCCTTTTATTGCTTTCTCTCAACTGCTAATGAAGGTTACAATATTTTGCACACTTTTTGTTGTCATTGTTGTGGTTGCATTTTTTCTTGTGTAAGACGTATGTGTTCATTTATTGGTCTAAGGCTCTTAGTGCTTTTCATTTTTTAGGCTTTTTTAATTGTGTATTTTATTTAGTTATTTATATAATTTAGTTACTAACTCAGATTGCAGTAGTTGTATATATCTTCCTTTTATTTTGATTAATTCATATAGATGTGTTCAGTTTTGCATTACCAAATATGTTCACCTTTCTTTTATATAGACTATGTCATATCTGCCAAAAAAGGTTTGATAAATATGCACTTCCACTTTCCACTTGTGTTTCATAGCTTGGATTTTTAATTATTATTTTAAAATATTTTTTACTATTACTAAAAATAAAGGTCACTTATTAAAGAAATTTTTGATGACTAAAATTCAAAAATTTTCAAAGTTCTTTGATATGAAAACAATCATTTTATTTGATCTTTGTTGTTAATTTGATGGCAACAAGTGCTGAGAACCATAATTCAGAGAAAAAATGGTTTTAATTCAAAACTATTTTATATCCAAATCAATGTAGGTTAAAATTTAAAAAAAATAATTTATAGCTCACATAACTAGAAAGTCTAAAGGTGTCAACTTGAATCCATAGCTGGATCCAACGTTTAAATAAGTTGGATCTCTCTAACTCTTATGTGACCTCTGGGCTCTGATTTTCTCTTGCTGTATTCTCAAGTCACATAGCCACCCTAGACTGATGACTGTGTCCTAGAGGAAGTAGTACCCCCACCGGAAAGCCTGAGTAGAAGTCCCTACTCCTGTGATAGGCAAACCTTCTGATCCTAGCCTTATAGGGTTGGGCAGATAAGGAAGGGATATAGAACCCACAAAATAAAGGATGTCTACTTCCATTCAACCTCACATCAAATATCACTGCATTTCTCCAAGACTCTATGAGTTAAACTCATATACTTACTTCCCTTGTCTCGGGTTGATGATAAAATCATTGGTAAGTTCCACCACACTGACATGTCATAGGACATGGAATTCGAATTCAAGGTTCGATTTTAAGGTTATTTGAGCAGAAGTAATCTTCAAAATAATTTTGTTATGTTTCTACTTTTATGATATTTCTGCTTGCCAATAAATTGATAGTCTTTTACTACTTCAGAAATACTTTATTATACATTGAAAGTTCAAGAGAAGCTTTGCCAAAACGCTTGTAGTTTGTCAGCAATGTCTATAACATCAATTATAAGGCCTTAAAATGGGTCTCTCTTGTATAGTCAAAAATATCTGCCAAGTAAGCCAACCTGAAAAAATTCCTCCCTATCGAAGTATGCCTTACTTGCTCTTAAAAAAAAAAAAACTTCAAATTAAATCAAAGTAGTTTTAGACTTATTTTTGTGAAGAAAATAATCTTCTGTTCATATAAAATAATTATATTGAAATTTTTATTTGATTGACCTAGCAAATATACCGCTGAAGGAAATGAGGTTCTGGCCAAACTGGGGAACAACAGTTGCTGATGAGAAATGGGGTTGCTATCAATTACTCCGTAAGCTTCTTGCTTCAAAATATTAAAGAGCATCATAAATGCTGGAGTAGATGGTATCGTATGACAGAGGTTTTCTTTGGTATTGTTGCCAAATGTAAAAATATCTACAATTCTCCCACCTCCCGTAAAGAAACAAAATCTGTTTCCCCAGCCCCTGAATCTGTGTTACTTGTTTTGGCCAGGGAGATTAGCTAAGCAAACCGACGTTTGTAAAGACCTTGCCCATTGGAGCCTTCGCCTTAGCTCTTCAATTCCTGCTGCGGTTACTCACTATGTGAGTAAGCTCTGTCTAGCCTGCTGAATAATGAGAGATACACGACCCAGTTAAACCTGTTAGTCCAGTCAACAGCTGGACTGCAGCCAGACATGTAAGGCCATCTTAGACTGCCCAAGTCCTCGCTGAGCTGCCAGCACACTGTAGCCACATGAGAAAGCCCAGCTGAAACGAGCAAGTCCCGCCCAGAGCGGGAGAACCGCCTGGCCATTCTGTAGATTCATGAGCAATAATAAATGTTAGAGGTTTTAAGCCACTAAGGGTTGGGTGCTTCATGATACACTATTAGATAATTGATAGAACTCACCCTGTTCTAAGTAGCAAACCAGAGAGATTGTTTCAAGGGGCCCTGGAATGACTTCAATCACGAGGTACTTCTTTTGCTTGATTAGTAAATAAGCAACATTGCACAAAACTCAGGACAAGATTCTGTTAACGGATTACATCCCATTTCAGCCTCTTTTAGTGAGGTCTCCTTTTCCATAAAAATGATCCACACTTTCTCATGGACAGAGCTAAGTTGTTCTTTCTTTTGAATTTCCAAATGTTACTTGCCTTATAAGCAGTACTGAAAATTTTGGTTCCTTTGTATTTAGCAATGCAAGTTAAAGACACAGAAGTTTAGTCTTATCTTTCTCTTTGACATTTTCTGACTTGTTAGGCCACTTTAAACAAATACTAAGGGTTGATAATTATTGACAAGATATTTTTCTTTTATTCTTATAATAGGAAAGTATTCTAAACATCAAAACAAAGATAGTGATTGTGCCTTACCTGGCTATATACAATGTAGTTTCATGCCACCTCATATTTCTTTGGAAGGAAATCGTAATAGCTTATTTGTATAAAGTGACATGAATTATTTTTAAAAGACAATTTTCTAAGTAACAAGAAGTACATTCAAAGAAAAATAATTCCCTCTTTTATTTTTTTAACAGCCAGTTCACAGATGCCGTGACGTACAGCCATGAGTCACAGGTAATAAACCTATACTCAAGGTTTACTATTAAATAAAATGTTGAAAGTAAGTTTTAAATACTTTCCATCACAGAAGATTAGGAATAATTTAATTTACTCTCAATTGTCCTTGTAGAATCTTCTAAAATGAGAACATTAATCTCACCTGTTTTGTTTTTTTATTACTGTATTTCCAAGTAGCAAACCATCCTTAAAAATCCAGAATACGTTTCCTGATTCATGGCAAATTACGTTTTAAATATTTCATATTCTACTTATTAGTATCTCAACTATTAGTTTCCTGTATTATGATTTTAAAATAGAGACAGATATGTATATATATGTGTGTGTGTGTATATACATATACATATATATACATATAATATATGTTCATTTTCCAGTTGACATTTGGGTTTTCCTCTGAGTACTTGAGCCCTTTCCATTATTGGCTATTAGACATAAAACTGTTATATTCTTGTACAAATATTTCTGTGGATGTATGTTTTTATATTTCTTCAGTAAACAAATAGGAGTGGAACTGCTAGGCCGTTAGGTAAGTGTATGTTAAACTTTATAAGAAACTGACAGAAAAGTTTTCCCAAGTAACATTTTACAATACCACAAGCAATGCATAAGATTTTCAGTTGTTCCACATACTTAACACCATTTAGTGTTGTCAGTCTTGTTTAATTTTTAAGTTTTAGCCATTCAGTTGCAGCATAGTGTTATCTCATTGTAGCTTTAAAAATTCATTTATCTGAAGACTAATATGTTGAATATCTTTTCAAGAATGTAAAAATCATTCTTAGTTTGTGAGTCATACAAAAAGTGGCCACACATCATATTCGGCCTATAGGCCTAAGTTTACCTACATTTGGTCTTTTATCCATTTTTATTAGGTTATTCATCATTTTATTATTGATATTAATTCTTTATTTATTCTAGATATGAGTTTTTTTCAGATATATTTATATATCTGAAAAATGTATATAATTATATTCTGGCCAAATACTTGAGGATATTATAGATTTCTTACTGCTATTGATTTAGAATTTAATCCATAGATGAAATAGGTAAGATATTAAACTTTTACAGTTTATTGCAACTTCTTTAATGGTCTGCCATATGTTCTATCTTAGTAATTACATTTGTACTTGAAAAGAAAGTATATTCTGCATTTAGGGGTGTAATGTTTTATAAACAATTGTTGTGTTAGGTTGGTTGATACTGTTGTTCAAATTTCCTATATCCTTCTTGATAATTTTGTTTAAAAAATGTTCTATCGACTACTAGAGAAAGAATGTGAAAACTTCTTTCTATGAGTATGAATTTATTTATTTCTTCCTTTAATTCCTTCCACTTATGTTTCATTATTTTGAAGCTTTGTTATTAGGTACAAATACATTTATGATTATTATGTCTTCCAGAAGAAACAATCTTTTTTATTAAGAAATTTCCTTCCTTGTCTCAAGTAATTCTTAGTCTCTTGATGTATACTTTGTCTGATATTAATGTTGCCATACTAGCTTTCTACTGCTTACATGTGATACCTTTTAAATTTTAATATTTTTAATTTCAACCTATGTCTTTATACTTAAGGTATATCTATTGTAAATAGCATATACTTGGGGCTTGCTTTCATATTCAGTTTGACAATCTCTGCTTTTTAATTAGAATATTTAACCACTTACATTTAATGAACTTATTGATATAATTGAGTATAAGTTTACCAACTTGTTATGTGTGTTTTATTTTTCCTTCTACCTGTTTTTTTGTTTGTTTTTCTCCTCCTCCTTTTGAAGCTTTCATTCATTTTTTTTTTTTTGCAGGCAGTGGTTAAATTAATATGTTATTCATTTTCCATTTTATTTTCTCTATTGATAGTTAGTGATACTTCTTTGTAGTTTTGTAGTGATTACTCTAAGAGATTACCACTTGAGTCCTTAACTTAACACAATCTATCAGTTATAATTAGAACAAAGCTAATTTAAAAAGCATTTTATTTATTCTCCCATCAGTTGTGCCATTGTTGTCATATATTTTACTTCAAAGTACATTATAAACCTCACAACACAATGTTATTATTATATGCCTTAAGCATTCACTTGTTTTTTAAAAGAAATTAAGGAAGGACAAAATTTAGTCTTATATTTACTGACACATTTACTATTAGAGTGCTCTTTATTCCTTCATGTTGATCTGCATTTTTATTTGGTATTTTTTTCTCTTCAGCTTATTGAACTTTAGTATTTCTTATAGTTCCAAGTCTGCTATTGACAGATTCCCACAACTGTTGTTTATCTGAATATATCCTTTGTTTTGAAGGATATTCCTGTTTGATCTCTAAATCTGGGCCGATGGTTTATTAATTTGTGCATTTGTTTTTGTGTATTCCGTAGAGCACTTTGAAGATATTGTAGCATTGTTTTTGGGTTTTCATTACTTCAGATAAAAAGTCAGCTGTCATTCCTGTTGTTGATCTCTGGTATATAATGTGTACTTTTCTTCTGCTGCCTTTAAGATATCTTTCCTTGGCTTTCATCAGTTTGACTAAGATATGCCTAGGTGGGGTTATCTTTTTATTTATACTGCTTTAAGTTTGCTAAGCTTCTTGGATCTATAAGTTGGGGTATTTTCAGTCATTATTTCTTCACGTATTATTTTCTGTACCATTCTCTTTTTTACTTATTGGACTCCAATCATGCCCAGATTATATACCAATTATATATTACAACTGTTAATATTGTATATTAGTCCTAAGCCTCTGTTGATTATTTTTAATCTTTTATCACTGTTATTGATTAATCTATCTTCAAGTTCACTGAATATTTCTTCTGCAAATTAATTTGCTGTTAAGCCTATCCAGTGAATTTTTCATCTAGCATATTGTATTTTTCAGTTATAGAATTTTTATAAACCATTTATCTGCTGAGATTCCTCAACTGATCTCTTATTATATTTTCCTCTAACTCCTGAATACATGGGTTCTGTTGGAGTTTTGTTTCAATGGGCTACACTTTTTCTTGATATGATCAGTTTTCTTATGTCTGGTAATCTTTTATTATATAGGTAAGAGAATGGAGTAAAAGATGCAGAAAGTTTTGATTATGTTATCTTCCCTTAAAGAGTCTGGAGTTTTGTTCAGACTTGGTTTATTCTTCATTAGATTTAGTTTTCCCCCTTTATTCTAGGTTTTGTCCTTTACTTTACAACATGGGTCTTACCATTAAGGCACGGTCTTTCTGTTGTCTCACCTGAATGTCTGAAGTGCTCAGGGAGCTCTCCATACTCTATCTGGTCAAGATTCCAATGTCTCTTAGCCTTGTGTGATCTATTATCTCTCCATTTCTCAGTTTCCCTTCGTATGTGCAGTCCAACCTTCAACCAGGACCAGTGCACCACCCTCTATCTCCAATGTCTGAATCTCCTCTCTGTGCAGATTCCTTCACTGCCCTGCAAATGCCATCTGCCTCAGAAGCATCAAACTTAGTATCTGACTCCTCAACTCAGTGAGTCTGCGTGTTCTGCTTAGGCTCCATCTCTTTGCATTGCATTTCAGAAAGTATCTCCAGGCAGAAAGTTGGAGCTAATGTATAGCTTATGCCTTGTGTTTCTCTTTTATCAGAGATCCCAGTCCTAAGATGCTAGTTTTCCAATGTCTGAAAATAGGAACCTCATATATTTTGTCTTCACATATTTTATAGTTGTTTATCCCAGGAGAATAAGTCTAGCACCAGTTACTACATCATGCCCAAAATATAATTCTCTTCATCCATTCTTTTAAGAACATTTTCATCATGCTTTACTAGTAGACAGTGCTCATTCTTTCAATCTTTTCTGCCACCAAGTAGGTAATTCCACCGGATTGTTAGTTTTAGCCATTGGTATTTGAATTGTGATGACCACTCTTAGTAACACTAGTCCCATCTAAGTGTTATATTTCATTAACCAAATAAATGAATGTGGTTAAATATTACTACTACTGACATTATAATTGCAGTTCTAATATAAATCTGCCTCATCATTTTCATAGATGATAGATAGATAGACATAGATATGATACTTACAGGCATACGAATTTAATGTATAGATATAAAGATATTAAGAAAGAGATACATATAAAAAGAAGCAGAGATGGAGAGAGAAGGAGTAAAAGAAAGGGAATCAAAGCAGTTTTATATGTTAAATTAAAGACTTTATTTTATTCATCTCAGTATCTTCCAAGGCATACAGTGGTGTATGAACAATATAAAAGATTAAATGACTGCTGAATTTTCATATATGAATATATTCTCTCTTGGTGGTTCTTAAATGAGGGTAATCTTGGCCCCTGGAGTACACTTGACAATAACTGGAGACCTTTTTGGTTGTCACAACTGGAAAAATTCTACTGGCATCCCATAGCTGGAGGCCAGGGCAGTTTTTAAATATTCTACAATATACAAAACAGTCCACCACAAGAAAGAATTATCCAGTCCAAATGATCAATAGTCCCAAAGTCAAGAAACCTTGTTCTTTCTATCTAAATATAAATATCTGCTCTAGGTACACTTATATATACTTTATATTCACATAAATATATATTTATTCAAATGACACCCTGACATCTCAATGTAAAATAATATTCTGTGGTACTCTCAATCCTCTTTCCCATGGTTAATTTATTTCTTTGTTGTATATATAAATATGAAATATTTTGTGTGTGTATATATATATGAAAGATTTTCAATATTTATGGTCTTTCTCTTCCCTTTTAAATGAAAATTTCATGAGAACAGCAACTTCATCTGTTGAGTGAGCGACTGCATTCTCAGCACCTTGCCTAGTGCCTGGCACTTAGTAAGTATTCAATAAATAGTGAGTGAATATGCAAATGCGTGAATATATTCCTCAGTTTTCTTAGATGTATTTTGTTTTAATTTCTATTTTTGAAGGGTCTGTTGAGAAGAAGAATAATATTAAAAAATACTAAAATGCCATTCTGAGAATTCTTTTATTGAAACCTGGAGTAAGAATGTCAAATGTAGAAAATGTTACTCCACACATTTCTATAATTTACAAATTTAATATTGTGATAAGCAGGTTTTAATAACCTTATTTTATTAGGACAATTATAAAATGTCTAAATTCTTTTTATATCTGCTGCTTTAGTCTAGATTAAATTAAATAGTATTCTTATATTAATATTTAGAAAGTAGAATTGTTTATACCTTAATTGCATTTGGGTAACTTCCAGATCATGGGTATGTATGTATGTATGTATGTATCTATCTATCTATCTACTATACATATGCATTATATATATGTGTGTGCTTGTTTGAATGTGTGTGTGTCTGTGTATGTGTGTGAATGAAACTGCTGAGTGACTTTAATAAAAGTTATTTCCAATAAATAGGTCAGGCAAAGTTTACATTACACTGCTCTCCAGAAATGACACTGATTTAACAGAGTATTCTCTTGAAAGCAACACAGACTATTTAAACATTAAAGAGAAAAATTAAAAGAGAAAATAGTAGGCCATAAATAGAGATAGCTGTGTGGAAGAAAAATCGTCATATTTAATATGTAGGTGTACTTATTCCATCACTACAAATGTTGGCATTTACAGCAAGAGATTACATATTTTTCAAAGTTTTTTTCAGCCTAACTCATGTGAATCAAGGGGAAATTAACATTAGGACATGATAGAGCAGCCAAAAACAAAACTGAAGTTACTAAAGGCTACTTTGTGTTTCACCATCATAGTCCCGTTTTATCAATCTCATCTGGACTGAGGAAACGAGAAGCTTTGAAAGGACTTTTGAGATTACTTATTTTTTCCCTCTAATATGTTTAAAAAATGAGGTTACTGAGGCCCAGAGTTTTTTGTAACATGCCCAAAACCACACAGCTAGTTAGAATCTTCTGATTTTATTCAGCTCTTCTACTTTATTAAATTATACTCATGAAATATATTCTAAAATTCAAATATTATTTAAAAATAAGAGCAAGGCTAACTACATGATAAAAAATATAAAATGGATTTATTGATGAGTGTCAAGTATATATCAATAAATATTTGAGAATTTTTTTCTTTTAATATGACAAACCTGTATAAAATGATCTCTACTATCTCTCAGAATTAAATTCATAATTTGTTGACCCCTTTTCTGCAGACTCATTTTTTTAAATTGTTTATTCTATGTTAGGGTAGAGAAAGGAAGACATAGCTCTAGAATAGAAAAAGTGCTATAGGAATAATGTCTGTTTGCTAAAAAAAATAAATAAATACAAAACCTCCTTTAAATGTTTTAATCAAGTTGATAACCTCCTCATTTTAATTACAATAACCCGAGGAAGTATAAACCCTAGGAAGTAATCTCTATGTTAATGAAATCCTTATTTATTTATTTATTCACTTATTTACTTATTTATGTCTTTTGCTTAGAACCTAACCTCCCTTGGGGAGTGAGAGTTTGGAAATGGAATTAAAAATGTGGACAGAGAGCATCATTTGAAGCAGGAGTTTATACTTCCAGGGGGAGCATAACTGAATTGCATACCCCAATTGGATCTTTTGTGGTGACATGTAAAGGCAAGTTTCAGAGAGGTTGTTTGTAGCTATATTTATTTCAGGGATTTCATAAACAACAGGTACTGAGATGATTTTTCTCAGGCACCAGAGAATAGTATTCCATTGAAGTCCACCAGGCTGCGGAAGTGACAAGCTGGCCATCCTCTCAGAGAAAAAACACATTCTTCATGGAGCAATCTGATAAAGTTCACTCGCAAATTCTGATTAATTTGTAAGTAAATTAATTTTTAATTAAGTAACCAAGAGCCAATTACTTCTGCCGGTTTGAATTCCTATTTTACTGAATCAGTATTCTTATCGTCTAGTAACACAACTTTCAAGGGTGTTATCTAGAGAAATCTATCCTGATTTTCTATCACCAGCACCCAGAAACTGTTTACTCTCTTCAAGATGGTATAGTATTTGATTTAAAAGTTCTCCATGCCATGGAGCTTTTCAAGTACCTCCAGATCATGTAAGTAGGAACTCAGAGTTTATTTAATAATAAAGCTCTCTGTTGAGAGTAACAGTCCAAAATGAATAAGCCTCATCAACACATACATATATACCAAGTGACTACATAGTACATACCGTAAAACAACTAAGATACAATCTCTAAAGGCACTTACCATCTAGTTTAGACAAGACCAAAGGACATGGAATCCCAGTAACCATGTATATACACAATAGGCTCTAAAATATCTTAACACATGGTCCCCAGCTAAATGGTTTGCTAGTAAAGCATGTGGAACTTTAGTTGGAGAGAACAGGCTAACGTTTCAGTTCTATTCTCCTAGGCAGACTATACGTGCATCAGTGACAACCATCTGACAAGATGTTCCAAACCTCTGTATACAAGAAACAACCCTGCTTCTCTCTGGGTGGATTAGAGTGCCACATGTAGCTTTGCTTTGTCTGGTTAAAGGAGTTCTTCGTTGTCTTTTTTTTTTTCTTCTGTTAAAAAAGTGTGTGGATTTCAGGGGTAAAGTTAAAAAGGGAAAGGTCAAAGTGAGATTGGAATTTAGGAGACAGGGTCATTTAAAACAGTCCAAGAGAATCTTGATCTTGAGAAGCACTAAAATGCTTTGGGAAACATGAGTGGGGGAGAAGAGGCAAGACTTTTGGAATAACATCCTGAAATGTAGATATAAACACAGCATGATCATTTGTCTAATAACCCAAAATTGATTTTAGGAAGCAAAGTATTTTGGCTGGCAAAGACTTAAAGCTTATCAATTGAGAAATGTGAGCTGTTAATGAGTTTAGTCCAATCAAAGTTTGAAATAAATTAAGAAAGGTAATATTTCCTGAAGGAGTTTTTAGATCTTTTGTTTAACTTCTTGTTTACAATAAGTCTACCCTTATTATTTGGTTGGAATTCTCGTTTTTGTGTTTTTTTTTCTGTCTGAAAGATCATATCTCTGTACTCTGAATCTGGTAAATAGTTCCTGAAGTACTAGTTAAAATACCCTTGATCCTACTCTGAGACAGCCCTGAAAACTTAAATGAATGGTGTTTGGTGATTTCAGCTCCATCCCCAGTAAATGTCCACATCACAAAACCACAACACTTAATTTTAGGTGATTGATTATATCTGCTTAGCTTAAACTCAGGCTTGAGTCAGCCAGAGGACTTTATTACCCTCCATTCCCGTGAGGGTGGTCCAGCCAGGTCAAAGTCGAGGTCAATAATAGGGCAGGAAGGTACTGGCTTTGCCAGTAAGCAGACCTAGTCTCCACCAGAACAAAGAACTTCACTCCTCAGAGATGCTGTTTGTGCGAATAGATCTAGTCACCACTAATACTAAAAGGCTACAGTGAACTCAAATAGCATATTTGATGAAATAAAAATCTTTTCATTATCCAGAATTTGTTTATATCTTAATCTAGAAAACAAAATATTAAAAATGATTAACTTATAGATACTTTAAAAACATTAAAATTACATGAATCGATTCATCAACCAAAATATCTTTTCAAATATTATAATTGAAGATACAATTTTAAAAGTAACTGTTAATAGAAAAACTTTTAGTTATAAATAATAGACTCAAGTTTAAACTTTTACATGAATATACTGTGAAACACTTTTAAATATGTTCATAGGTTTTTCCAAAAAGGAATTTCACATGTATAGTTATAACATCTATACATTTTTATTTTAAAAGTCACATTTTAAAGTAGAACTAAATATTACTCATTGTAGGGGATTTCAGATTTTACAACTGCAGCAAAATAAGATGATCCATTAGCATCGAACATATATAATTATTTTGTATGATTTTAATGAAAATTATGACAAGAGAAATATCGATTTTAATACTAACATTAAAAATCAGGCACTAAAATATGCAATCAAAAATATGATCCAAAAAAGTTAATTTGGCTCTTAAGTACTATTAATTAGCAACTTTCACATGAATTAGGCCATTAAATTATGAAGAATAAATTCTTAGATATATTTTTGAACTTGAAATCATATTTTAAATAAAGGGAATTAAATTGAATTGGATGAAATTAAGGATAATAATAAGTCCATAGGGAAACATATAAAATAAAGTTTTAGTGGGCAGCCAAATAGACTCTTGTTTAAAAACCACCACTATCTCTTATTAGAGTGTGGCCTTGGAGAAGTTATTTAATTTCTGAACATTCCTCATGATGTGGTGAGTTGGGGTGGAGGATGTATGGGAAATAATTTCTACCATATGGGTTTGTTTTAAAGAATCAAATTATTTAATATAGATGAAACATAGGACATATATTCAATAAATATTAGTTTTTTTCCATATAAAGCACTCACAAAGATGGCTTTAAAGAAAACGTGCTAAAAACTGTAAGTCAAAACTGAGTGACTATTTTGTAAGTTTTATAATCTTTGTTCTGCAGTAGTCTGTTTCTAGGTAACATCTAATTGAGCAAACATAATCTTAATTCTGTGTCATTTGTCAATTAGAAAATTAGTTATGATAACTTAAATTGGGCAGTGGGCAATGGAAATTCCCTCCTGTTGCCATGATGCGAGGCAGTGTGGCCGTGTCCACACGGATAGAATGAATGACCCTGGCTGTCCTTAGAGTTCATCTCACCATCTCAACAATCAGTGCAGACTACTGCAAATGCAGCTCAGGAGTGGCAGTCAATACATATCACTATGACAACCAAAATAGACCAACCATGTCCTGATTCTCTTAAGAGACCTACAAAGATGCAGATTTTTTTTCTAAAAGTTTTTGTTTTAAAGAAAAAGAAAATGTTAATTCCTATAGGGATTTCCAAATTCCATTTCATATACAACTTCATTAGATATCAAAACTTCTTTTACTTTTTGTCTAGTTTGCATTTTTAAACACTGAAGTAATGTACAGTTGTAATAAGAGTTAATAAAAAAATTACAGAGGTGCAGAAAAAGAGAAATGAGAGTCCTATGACCAATGATCCTACTTTCCTGGGATAAACATTGTAAGATATTTATCCCTTCAGAGTTTTATATACGTATAAAAATATATAAACTTATGTATTTTAAACAAGACTAGAAGCTTATGTATATGTGTGTGTGTGTGTATGTATGTATATGTATATATATAATAGAACTTTACCATATTTTGGTCAGTTTAGTATTAGACTAAGAGCCCGAGTTGAAATAGAAGCTCTGCCTTGTGATCTTGCTTAAGTTACTCAACCTCTTTGTGTCTTGGTTTACACATTAAAGAGGAATGATAATGATGATTATCCTAGGATAGTTGCAAAGTTTCTAACTTATTATATGTGCTCAGTAATGTTAGATATTATTACTATTTCATGTCAGTAAATATAGCTTTTATCATTTTTAAACTGTATAGTATTGAATAGATATGCTATATTTATTTAACCAATTTCCTATTGATGGGCTTTTATATTATCTTCCATTGTTCTGTTATTATAAATAAAGTATAATAAACTAACTTGAGGATAATTTTTCATATACAACAGTGAATATGTCTGTAAAACAATTTCTTAGAGGTAGAATTGCTAGATTAAGCAATGTGCACATTTACAATTTTGGTAATATCGTCAAATCATCCTTCCAAAGATACTGCGTTAGAATACCACAAACTGTGTAGAATACCTGTTTCTTCACACTATCCACAACAGTAGCTTATCAATAATCTTAATCTTTACAAATTTTATTAAGTGGAATAAAGGATAACTAGTCCAATATCTCTTTATTTTATTACTAGTTATATCAAATATTTGTTCATGAACTTAGACATTTGCCTTATTTTTTCTGTAATCCATTCAAATGCTTTGCATTTTTCCCCCCAAGGGGGGAAAGGTTTTTGTCTTTGTATTCTTTTTTTTTTTTTTAATAAATATTAACTACCTTTATTATCACTATTATCTTTTGGGTTTTTGTTTGTTTATTGCAGTAACATTGGTTTATAACATTGTATAAATTTTGGGTGTACATCATTATACTTCTATTCTGTGTGGATTACATCATGTTCACCACCCAAATACTAATTACACTCCATCACCACACACATGTGCCTAATTACCCCTTTCACCCTCCTCCCTCCCTTCTTCCCCTCTGGTAACCACCAATCCAATCTCTGTCTGTATTCTTATTCATTTGTCAAAGATCTTTATATATTAAGACTATTAACCATACTTTACATCAGAAAATGTAAGCAATTTGGCAATATTCTCAATCATTGCTTTCTGCTAACAATATTTCATCAATACAGATAAATTTGAGGCCCTTAATTTTAAAACATCCATATATGTATATTTGTACTTAATTAAAATCATATGGTTGCTTATTCTGAAATATTTTTCCCTAGAAATAATCCAACATTTACTTGGTTACTTTTATAATTTTCAAGCTGTCTTGATCACTTTTGTAAAAATGAAAATCCTCCTGTTCATCATGGAAGATCTAAGGATCCCCAATACTCTAGTTTACACTAACTTTTATTTAGGCTTAGGCGAATTTCTTCATTTGGGTCCCATAAAAGGGATAATTTATTTTACATTTTAAGCATTTGATTTCTCTCTGCTTTAAAAAAATTTTTCACACTACAGTCAGGGTGATCTTTTTAAACCACAAATATGATCATGTTTAAAATTCTTTTAACAGCTTCCATTTGCAAATGCTTAAGATGCCTTACAGCAGGGATACTGTGTTGTATGAGGAGGGGTAGCATCGCAGCATCCACATCACCCAGGACCTTATTAGAAAGGCATATTCTAGGGCCCCATCACAGACCTACTGAATCAAAATTGATGCTGAAGTTTGAGAAGCGCTAAACAGGATCCTGAATGAACGGAATGCCTAGTCTTTCCTTGTGCTTTTGCCTTTTTCTGCTCTCTCGTTGATCAGTATGCTCCACCTTGGTTTTCTTTCTGCTAAATATACCTTCCACCATCTTTTCCCATTGCTTGGACTATTTCTTCCTTCCTTTTGTTCTGTTAAATCTTACTCATCATTTAGATCACAACTTAAATGATACTTCCTCAAGGAAGTCTTCCTCCACCATCAAACCATTCCCTTCTTTATTTTGTGTTTTAATATTTCCTTGTACTTTTTATCAGTATATGCTTTGGGAATTCTTAAATCCACCAATCCCTACCCCCTGCTACTTGCTAATCATAAGACACTGCCTGTTTTGGTTCACCCCTGAATCCTCAGATCCTATCACAGTGGTTGACACGTACTGAGACTGACGTAACTATTACTTGAAAGAATGAATAAATACATAAATGAATAAATAAATCCTCCCCAAAGTGTTTATTCACTAATTTGGGCGTCAAATCTCAACTCAATGGTCACTTCCTTGGTGAAACCTCCTCTAATTTCCTCCTATTCTTCAGGATGTCAAGTGCCTTTTTTTCTGTGCCCTTTTGCGTTCCCTGTTCTAACATTTTCCTTTGTGTTATATTATAACTAGTTGTCTAACCGCCTTGCTTCTCTGCTCCTCCTTGAGGGTAGAGACAGCCTCTCTTTCTCTCTCTCTCTCATTTTCTCTCTCTCAATGTCTTTTATTTTATCTTTGGTGACTGGAGCATAGCAGGCCCTCAATGAAAGCTTTGTGAATTAAATTAAAAGAATTTTAAGCCAGACTTTGCCACAAGGTTGTGCTGAAATCCAGGACCAGACAGTTAATCTCTGTACATTTCAGTTTGCTCACTTATAAAATGAAAGCAACTTGAGGGAACTTTTATGAAGGAAGGTGTTGTATATTTCGATCCTGGTGGTGGTTATCCAATAAGACAAGATGAACAAAACTCATCAAACTATGCACTTAACATGGGTGAATTTTATGTAAATTACAACTCAATGAACTTAGAGGGAAAATGAAGGCATGAGACTAAATCACAAAATAGTGGTCCAATAGATATTTTTGAGTTGGACTTAAAATGGGTTTTTATTTTTTAATTTATTTTAAATGAATCTGAGTGATTTTAAGCCCAGCACTCATTTCCATCTCCCACAGACCCAACTCTATGACTGTTTTACGCCAGAGTTGATTCTCCCATTTTTATTCATTTTTCAGACTATAAGCCCTTTTTTCCAGTCTCTTTCAGAACTAAATTTTTATGATTCTGCCTCAGAAACATCAGATCACAATTACAGGTCATTGCTGAACGTGATAACCACCTGATGATGATGTGAATCCTTAATTATCTAATTTGACCTAATTTTAGGGACTTCCATATATGTCCCCCCCACCCAAAGATTTATTTGTGTTTAGTCACTATGGTTCAAGTGCAACTTGAATTAACATTAATGTTAATTATAATAATTAACATTAATTTTCTACATTATAGGAAGATCATCAAGATTTTTTCCTGTGATGATTAAATTATATCTTATCAGGACAAGAGTATCTAATAGAGTAATATACATATATTACTCTATAATATATACAATATAATAATATTTATAACATATAACAAAATATAAATAATGTAAATAAATATATTTTATATATATATAATATACACACACATATATAGCATTTTTAATCTAATGTTTATTTTCAGTTCATATTAATCTTCCACTACTAATATAAGGAGTTATTTCACATCTAATGTGCTATTAGAAAAGTGCCATTATTTAGAACCTCAGAGACACCTGTCTGGCTTTGCGGGTGGGTTATTTTTAATTTTATTATGCCAGGAAATTGTTTTTCCTTCCCATGTGTTTGTCCTCTTATCATTCATCCCATCTCACACTTCCAAATCCATCCTGACTCTAATAGGCTAAGATGATTAATCATCCTAGAAGCTGATGTGTGTAACACTGAGCAATAAAGAAAAAAGGAAACAAAGGGGGTCTGAGTCCCCACAGCCACCTTTGATAAACAGAAGTGGCTACTTCACGTTTTAAACGGCAAAGAAAGAACTTATAAAATATAATCTTATAAAAGGATATTTTCACCCTTCTTTTCCTTTATTTTTTAAAAATTGCCCTCCACCCACACACAATCTGGGAATAGATGGATAAAAATATATTGCATAATTATATAGTTTTAAAAATAAAAATATAAATAATTTATGGATCAGTCTTATTTTCCTTCAAAGAACAGCCAAACAATAATTTCTGTAGTTCATAATATAAAACATCCATTTCTCATTTAAAAATAGATTATTTTTCAATTTTACTAAGGAAAATACATAAGCTGAATTTATGTCATAAAACTTCATGAAACATTTTCCTAATTAGGATATTGGCATTAACTTAAAGAAAAACGAGAGGGGCTTCTCCTGCCTGCATGTAAGATATTAAAGAAGTTATTCTAATCTAGTCAATAACAGGTAATTTCTCTTCTGAGCTTTAGGTTACTTATCTGGGAGAACCAGACTGCTGGGTCCATTATCTCCATGAGTATGTTGTTAACTTCTTACTCTCTTTTTAGAAGCAGATAGACGCTAAGCTCCTGGAAGTGATTCCAGAACTTGGCTGTATCCGGAATCAGCTGAAAAGCTTATGAAGAATGCAGATTCATGGGTCCCCTCCAGACACACAGAATCAGCATTTTAATGAATAGTATTTTTTAATAAGCCCAGCAGTTGATAGTAATGTATCTTGACCTCAGGATGAAACTTATGACTTGCATTTTGATATACTAAATAATTTTAAGGCCTGATCTCAATTCTCAAATTTGGGGGTAGTATTCAAGAGAAAAAATGAAAAAAGAAAGGGAAAAGAGTATGCACCCAAAATTTAAATCATTTTGATAGAAGTAACAAGAAGGTTTTATAATAGTTATTTTTAAATGAGTATACTTGATTCAGTTGGCAGTTTTACATTCAGTGACAATAATCTGAAAATGTAGTGGGAATTAGTAAGACATATTGAAAACTACCTAATTCATCTCTGCTCCTTAATGACTCACAAATTTGCCAGCATATTTCTTTTAATGGCTTTCTAAAAAGAAGTAATGGCAAAGAAACAGTTCGTGAATGCTTAGGGAGAAAACAAGGTGGAAATGAGCCAAATACTAAAAATAATGTGTTAAACCTTATTCACCAGTGAACATATAGCATTCTAATTAGTTGGCAGAAAAAAAAGCCAACCCAGAGGATAAATGAGTGGTTAAGTGGGGGAGAGTGTGAGTGTGTGAATGTGTGAATGTATGAGTGGTGAGCGCACGAGGAGTGTGGGAGTCCATGTGAGTACCAAGTGTGTACGTGAACCAAGAAACATGAGAGAAGCAGAGATGAGAGGAGAAAAGGAAAAGTGTGGAAAGAAGACAGAAGAGAGGATGGCAGAGATGCACAGGAGCTACCGCACTGAGAAAACTTGTAGAAGAAGAGGAGTCTGTAGATAAAGTGAGAAAGAAAAATCCAGAGAATAAGAGAAACCTAAAGGGAGAGAGGTTTTCAAGTTTTATTTGGTGATGGTAGTGGTGGGTGTGGTCAACCCCCTACATCTCCTTGCCCTTAACTAATCTGTAGCAACCTGTATCTTTTCTGGAAAGTGTCTAAGACAGACCTAACCCCAAATTTGTTGTGTCAACAAAAAACTTTTCTATCTCTAGTGAAAGAGTCACCGGGGCTGCCCCTGATAAAGGCTCTAAGTGGGAAGTTCATGAAATCCCACAGGTTGAATCCTTTGTTGATGGGCAGATCCATATAATGCTGCTACTTATATTGAAGCACTTGTATAATGCTTTTCTACTGTAATGAAAGCTCTTAATTATTGGATCCTAAAAATGCCTAGTACCCTACTAAACATATTTCATTCTTTAATTAAATTCTTTTAGTAGTATAGCTATAATAATTTCCATTTTAAAGATGTAGAAACTAAGGTTCAAGGATACAGCAATGTGCTGAAGTCAGGTAGCTAGGAAGTAACAGAGTCAAAATTCAAAGGTCTAACTTCATAGTCTGTGCTCATTTCACACATTAAACTCTTTCTGACCAAGACATCTCAAAAAGTTACGATGTTTATCAACATACTCAGATAACAAGGATTTGTTATTTCATGCTGACTTGACATCATAAAGCTAGATATAGTTGGTGATCCATAGTTAATAAATTGTATGTCTGCAAATAGTGACAGTTTCACTTCTTCCTTTCCAATTTGGATCCCTTTTATTTCTTTCTCTTGCCTGATTGCTCTGGCTAGGACTTCCAATACTATGTTAAATAGGAGTGGTGACAGTGGGCATCCTTGTCTGGTTCCTGTTCTTAGAGGGATACTGTTCAGTTTTTCACCATTGAGGATGATATTAGCTGTGGGTTTCTCATATATGGTCTTTATTATGTTGAGGTACTTTCCTTCTATACCCATTTTATTCAGAGTTTTTATCATAAATGGATGCTGTATCTTGTCAAATGCTTTCTCTGCATCTATTGAGATGATCATGTGATTTTTGTTCTTCATTTTATTAATGTGGTGTATTACGTTGATTGATTTGCAAATATTAAACCATCCCTGCATACCTGGTGGTGAACATGATGTAATCTATGCAGAAATAGAAGTACAATGATGTACACCTGAAACTTTTACAATGTTATAAACCAATGTTACTGCAATAAACAAAAAATTAAAAAAAATAAATAAATAAATTGTATGTCTGTAGGGCCAGCCCGTGGCTTGGCGGTTAGGTGAGCGCGCTCCGCTGCTGTCGGCCCTGGTTCCGATCCCGGGTGCGCACCGACGCGCCGCTTCTCTAGCCACGCTGAAGCTGCGTCCCACATACAGCAACTAGAAGGATGTGCAGCTGTGACATACAACTATCTACTGGGGCTTTGGGGGGGAAAAAAAATTGTATGTCTGTAAAATTGTTTAGTGACTTTAGCAGAGAACAAGTTCCTGTGCAAATCTGTTATCTAAAATATTTTACTAAGTTACTGAAACTAAATTTGAGGGTAAAAGTAATGCTTGTCAGTTTCCAGCCTGGCAGATGATGGTGACTAAAGTAACTCTAGGTTTAAGCAAAATCAAAACAAAACTTCTTTTTTTTATTGTTTAGTATGTGCTATACCATTGTTTCATTTAAAAAGAAGCCTCAATTAGTTAGAAAATGTTAAAGACCAAAAGCTTTCAAATATTTCACATGTTTAATTTTTGTTTTCAAAAAAAAAGGTAAAATATAGATCATTTTTTTTTCGGTTGACCAGTCCTATCATCTTTTGGAATCTTAAATAAGAAATTATGTCTGATCTTCCACTCTAGAAAACTTTCCTATTGCCAAGCAACTGTAGATCTCAGCCTGAGAAAACAAAACTAAATTGAAAACAATTTTCAATATCTTTATGTCAGTTTTAGTTTATGTCACTTATCTCGCTAAATCAACTCATAGATAAAGTTATTAATCAAAATAGGAATTGTTATTAGAGAAGAAATTTTATGAGACAGTTGATCCATAACAATGACTTTCTGCTGTTCCTTCAGCCTTTGAGGTGCTGAAGATAACATTTTGAATGGTGTTAACGCTACAATCTCTGATTTGAAACAGAAATCCAGCAAGCATGTAAGACAGAGGTTCGTTACCCAAGTTTTTAGGAATATATTCTATCCATAATCGAGAAGTCTTTATAGTAATGTCAGTGTCTTACTTAGATTTGTTAACATCACTCGTTAGTTGAGTTTCTTCAAAATTGTTCTAAATATAAGTAATATAGCAAAATTTATAAACTGCATTTTTACATTCCAAAGTCAGCATAAAATTTGGGTAAAATTACATGTTTATCAATTTTTACTATTTTTTTTAATTGGATTTAAAGATTTATCTTTGATTCTAGTTTTCTTGTAAAGACTTAACTATTCCTAGGTCTTAGCAGTGGGATTTAGTTTAATAATTGTTGAGTCTCTATGTTTGAGAACACAAATTCTCTTTGCTGTATTCAGTTTGAAAAGACCCGTTTCGGTAATTTGTTGCAATATGCATGAAATATATCTCAGAATGTGGGTTAAGATTCCTAAAGAACTGTTTAAAAAAATAAAAGTTTTGAATAATACAGCTTCAAATTCCTTGTGTCAGCTATTTACTGGTATAATACCTATCTAAAATAATCTGTGCAGGAAGGACAAGGATATTTCATTCAAGTAATTGGTAGTAGCACCATCTAATGGTGGAGTGGGAAAGAAGGAACCCATCTAAAATGTGATGGTCAGGGAAGGCCTCCTGAAGAAGGTGACACGTGGGGGACACCTGGCAGAAGGTGAGAGAGCACATCATAGGTTAGAAGTAAGTTCTAATACAGTGAACTGTTTCAAGAACTTAAAATTTTTTTTTTTTTTGGTGAGGAAGATCAGCCCTGAGCTAACATCCATGCTAATCCTCCTCTTTTTGCTGAGGAAGACTGGCTCTGAGCTAACATCTATTGCCAATCCTCCTCCTTTTTCCCCCAAAGCCCCAGTAGATAGTTGTATGTCATAGTTGCACATCCTGCTAGTTGCTGTATGTGGGACGCGGCCTCAGCATGGCCGGAGAAGCGGTGCGTCGGTGCACGCCCAGATCCGAACCCAGGCCGCCAGTAGCGGTGCGCATGCACTTAACCGCTAAGCCACCGGGCCGGCCCCTCAACTATTTTAAATTTAATGGTAGATACACCAAAGTTTACGAAAAGTAAAACTCACACCTTTCTTTCTTTACCAGGACCCATATATTTTCATTAAAAACTTCTTTTTATTTTTATAAGTATTTTCACACATATACTTTCTATATAAATTACATTTTAGTAGTAATAGCCATGTACATAAAAATTTTTACTAATATTAACTTAATACAACTCTATTTCTAAAACACAAAATAAAAATGATTAAAGTATTTATTTTCTAATAGTGTGATGAGAAAAAACGCTCACCTTGATTTTCACTCTTAGTTACTTTCCCTGAAATATTTAAAATGTAGTAGAGCATGAATGAGTATAATACTCTTAACATATATCAGGAAAATATAGGGAAAATATAATCTTTTTCAAGCCATGAGCCTAGAGGTATAGGCTATGTAATCATTCAGGCCTGGAACAGCATGTAAACATTTGGACATTTGTTCTACCTCAGAAATCTAGGCTTGCGTGTCTAATGATTTAAGACTTCTTTTTAACCTCTGACTCTTTATAGCATCTGAAAGTCCTCTGTAAACCAAGAATCTACTATAAAAAAGGATTATGTTGGGCTTTCAAACAACAAATGAAACCAAGAGGATGAGTAGTAAAAGGCGAGGAAGATCAAATAGACTGTTTTTCATTCTCAACTTTAGTCTCCATTTAAAATTTTTTTCTACTACTTGGCACTTCTGAAAGTCTTGGAAGTCTGTTCAAGACTTCTTTGAAAAAGAACAACAATAGATATCTTTAAGATTTTACATTCTTGGAAGAGGCTATTTTCATTGCATTCTCAAAGAAAATCTGAATTTCTAAGAACTGAAACAATGGTGAAAAGGGGAACACAGAAAGTCAAAACCAGTACATTGCTACTTATTTACGTTGCTTAGTTTGGTTTGGTCTCTTTTCTAGAGGCAGAATTAGATGGAGTGACAACCTGGCAAGCAGAGTCCACGTGTTCACATTTCCTTTTTCTCTTGGGTTGGAGTAGGTGAAGAGAGCATTTCCTCCAAACAAATCACTCATGTGAAACTGTAAAATAGACTAAAAAAGTTTCTGACAAAATATGATAAGGTCACCATATTAAATACGAAAATCATCATATTAAAATAATAGTTTAGAGACCAGCCTCATGGCCTAGTGTTTAAGCTCAGCGTACTCTGCTTTGCCGGCCGGAGTTTGGTTCCCGCTTGTCAGCCATGCTGTGGCAGCAACCCACATACAAAATAAAGGAAGACTGGCACAGATGTTAGTTCAGGGCGAGTCTTCCTCATCAAAAAATATATACAGATATAGGTCCGGCCCCATGGCTTAGCGGTTAAGTGCGCACGTTCCGCTATTGGTGGCCTGGCTTCGGATCCCAGGCGCACATCGTCGCACAGCTTGTCCAGCCATGCTGAGGCCGCGTCCCACACACAGCAACTAGAAAGATGTGCAACTATGACATACAACTATCTACTTGGGCTTTGGGGAGAAAAAGGGAAAAAAAAAAATATATATATATATATATTAGTTTAAACTTCTTAAAAATAATATTTCAGGAATGGTAAACTTATTACAGAAGGCTTTAACCACGATTCTTAATCTGTAATGTGGAGGACTTTTACCAGATGCCTTCTACACTTTACACTTCCTAAATACACGAACGTAAAGAAATCATGGGATTCATTTTTAGCTTTCTACACGCTTTTTACAAACACAGTAACAAATGTATGTAGGAAGGGGAATAGAGAGGGAAAGTCTCATTCTTACTGAGTTCCAGTTAATTTCACGTACATTTTTTTGTTTCATTACTCCTGGCAACACAAGTAAAATAAGTTAATATTTCACTTTTTGCATATGAGAAAACCGCCAGTTTGGAAAGGTTAGTAACTTGCTGTAGTAGTTTGCTAGGGCTGCCATAACAAAGTACCACAAATTGGGTGGATTAAATAACAAATTTCTTGTCTCAGTCCTGGAGGTTAGAAGTCCAAAATCAAGGTGTTGGTAGAGTTGGTTCCTTCTGAGGGCTGTCAGGAAAGATCTGCTCTAAACCTCTCTCCTTGGCTTGTAGATGACCGTCTTCTCACTGTGTCTTCACATTGTCTTCCCTCTGTCCATATCTGTGTCTCAATTTCCTTCCTATAAGGACATCAGTCATACTGGATTAGGGCCTACCCTAATGACTTCATTTTAACTTGATTACCTCTATAAAGACCCTCTTTCCAAATAAGGCCACATTCTGAGGTATGGGAGTTGGGACTTAACATATGAGTTTGGGGAGGTGTTACAATTCAACCCATAACACTCGCCAAAGGTGCCTTAGTAAATGAGTAAAGAAGGTAGGAGTTCAAACACACATATGCCTAATTCCAAAATCTATGATCTGTACACAACAGGGCACTGTCTTCTTGTGTAAAGTATGATACATTTGGTAGATAGCCGTGCAGCAGAGAATTGAACCTACTTTCTCATATTACATAATTCTATATGGAAGAGGCTGCTTAGAGTTGGCTGTCCCTTATCAGTCTTAGAGCCAAGGAGCTTATTTCTCTGCCAAGGGAGGCAGTTGCATGAGTATTTTGTGATATGACTTAAGGCAGCTAGAAATGGCCATCTTTTCCCGTAGGTCAATTCAAATACTACCTGCACTTGTATGGACTTTCCTAATTCCTTTATTACAACTAATGGATATTTTTAAGTATTTTCCTCTACCTCGTAGCATGATTAATTTTTTTTCACATCTGACTGCGCCAACGAATTAGCCCTTTGGGAACCTGTCTTCTAATAAAATAAAAATCTAAGAGAATAAAAAATTAAATTGAAGGGAACTATACATTAAAACAATCATATCCTATGACCATCTATTAGAATACTTAATATTTAAAAATACCGAGAATCCCAACTGAAATTCTCATACATTGCTGGTGGGAACAGGAAATTTTATAGCCACTCTGGAAAACAGTTTGGCAGTTTCCTATAAAGTTAAACATACACTTACCATATGACCCAGAACTTCAAGTCCTGGGTATTTACCCTAGAAAAAGGAAAACTTATGTTCACACTAAAATTTGTACACAAATGCTCATAGCAGCTTTATTTATAATAGTCAAAAACTGGAAACAACCCCAACGTTCTGCAATAGTTGATGGATAAACAAATTGTGGTACTTCCATTCCCTAGAAAAATATTCAACAATAAAGAGAATGAACAACTGATATATGCAATGACTTGTACAAATCCAAGTAAAATAAGCCAGTCACAAATGTTATACACTGTATGATTCCATTTATATGACGTACTTGAAAAGAAAAACTATGTTGATAGAGAACAGATCAGTGTTTTCCAGGCTTTACGGGTGGAGGGGGACTGTGACTATAAAGGGAGAGTGTCAGGGGGTTTTCTGGGGGATGGAACTTCTCAGTGTCTTGATTGTGGTGGTGGTTACATGAATCTATACATGTGTTAAAACTCATCAAATTGTACACCAAAACAAAGAGTCCATTTTACTATATGATAATTTTAAAAATAAAATTAAAATATTTTCCCCCTCCAAAAACAAAAACAAAAAAACATTTAGGGATTAAAAAATGTTAATTGTCTCATTTTTTCTATTTTCATTATAAGACTGATGCTTTCATATTTTCTGCAAATAATTGAGTTGCTTTTTTTTTAACCTAAGATAGATCATCTATATAAGCAAGTAATAATAAAATAAATAGGTATGATTAATTCTCTAAAAAATGGATTATAATTTTAAAAATGGATTCTCATTAAAAATTTATTTTTATGAATTATTTTGTCAGGCATTTGCAAGGTCCACAGAATAGCAAACTTTTAGCTTTTGTGTGACGTGTTTTTGTTTCACATCTTCTTTTGCATGAGAGCTCAGCAATGCGGAGAATTCTAGATGCCAGTAATTTTTCCTTAGTCTCTATTATTGCTGATTAGAAGACTGTGTGAGGAGATATCTAATTGTGCTTCCTGATAGGCAAATTTGTCTTCTCTTTTTGATGCTTGTGAGATTTCCTTATTGTTTTCAATCTTCTACAGATTCGCAGAGCTACAGCAAGATTGTTGGTGTTTTTATCTTTCCCAGGACTCTCTTGGATTCCTCAAATTAAAGACTCAACTTTTTCTTTAATTCGGGGAAATTTTTAGGCATTTTCTCTTTGACTAGTTCCTCTCCCACACTCTTTGTTTTTTTCTTTCCTCAAAGAGATTGTATTTTATGCAATCTTATTTTTAGGCCCCAAATCCTATAAGCTTTCCCACTTCTTTCCATTGGTGGATGGACTTTTCTAGTATCTGAGAATAAGGAGCACTTCAAGGCTTCAGAGTTTATGTAGGGGCCCACGTACAACTTCCCCAGTATTCAGAACTGTGGCCATGTCTCCTCATTGTGTACAGTCATTAGAACCTGAGATTAGCGTGCAGACTCTGAGCCTTTATCTGGTCCAGTCTCAAGGGGCTGCTGGAGACTTCTCTTTCTTGCTCTGCCTTTGATTTTTTCCTTCATTAAGATCTGCATATTTTTCATTCATTATTTAGAACTTAGCAATGTATAACTTTTTATTATTTTTGATCCAACATTTCTATATGACTCTGTGTGTGTGTGTGTGTAGGGAAAGGTGCTTTCATTTCAGCTCATTCTACCATGATGATGGAAAGCATCTCAGACACTTACTAAGGATTGAGAATAGCCTTAGAAAAAAAGTTGACTGTAGATCCACAGAGGATAGGATAGCATCTTATATTTTATGTTATTCCCCACCCCCACTACACACACATATAAACACAGCATTCTCATATGCTCATAAGCAGGATTTATGCTAGAAGGTGCTCAATAAACAATTCTTCAGTGAATGAATGTATGAATAAAGAATGTCTAGGACGCTGTACATTGATGAGTAGAGTAGGGGCCTTCAAATATTTCTCAGTTTTTGTTTATGGTGGGTATTACTTTCATTATTTATCTAACAAACAAATGTATTATTTCTTTCTATTTGTCAAAGTATCATTAACTTTCAAAAGTTTACAATTTAGGGCAAGGTCTGTGTAGGTATGTTTGTTGACTAATAATTCCACCAATCTGATGCATGCATGCTAAAATCCAGGGGTGTAGCTGTCTTATGGAAACAATAAAAATATCATTAGTGAAGGCTTCCCATAGAGAGCTGCATTTGAATTGAGACTTAAAGAGAAATAGAAGGGAATAAGGGTAACAGGCATTAAAGGAAGACCATTTCTGGCTAAGTGAACAACAGAAAATGCAAAGGCAAAAAGATTTGAATGAGGAAAAAAGAAGTTAATATGACTGGAGAAATGCATATTTGTTTCGGGGTGGCAGAGGGGCTAAGAAGGCATTGTGGGAGGTAAATTTAGAAATGTTGCCAGAGACAGATCATGAAAATCATGTCAGGTCATCCTAAGAGGTTTGGATTTTATAGTGTAGGAGACGTGTCATTAAGGGATTTAAAGAGGGAAATGATACGATCAAATTAAAGATTTATATAAGGCATGCTCTTAGAGCAGTATGGACATGATCTGGAAGTGAAAGCAACTAGTTAAGTGCCCAGCAAAAAGTTGTAAGGCCCTCACTGAAGGTAGTAGAAGGGGGCCAGGGTGAAGGAGCTAGAGTAGAGAAATAACTAGGTGATCGGATCCTCAGAGCTTGGTAAAACCTGGAATATGTGAATGGACTGAAAATAGTAATTCAGTCAACAAAAAGTATTCAGCCCATGTAAACTAATCATTCAATTTGAGTAGCATCTAAAAATTGGAATTGATTCTCTGATGAGAAGGATGGAAATTATTTGCTCGGGCCCTAAGAAACTCCTCAGGCCCACAGTTGATACGTTTGTAAAGTGTCTGTAAATTATCTGAAGGTGGTCATACATGGATGGTTCTGAGATTTAAAAAAAGAAAAAAAAAAGAATCTACATAGCTAAGATTGTACTTTGCCAAGAGAGTTCCCTCCTCCCATAGTTTTAAAATTGCAGGCCAAATGTGAATTGTGAACATATTTGCTTTCACCAAATTCGGGCAACCTCATTTACAGTAGCATCATCTGCAGACAATGTTTAATTGCTTCTTCTTTTCAGCACAACTGAAACTACCTGGTATAACTTTTTGCAAAAAAAGAGTCAAAAGCAAGACATGGAATTTTAAAGTGCAGCTTTTGTAGTAACATTTTGAGCAATTTCTAGAAGTTGAGAAATGCTGATTGGTTGCCTAGAGGGTTATGCTAAGGAAAACAAGACAGAAATCCAAGCTGTAGAATTCATGAAAACCTTTGTCATGGCAAACAATAGTGAAACCCAACATTGCCTGGAAGGGGAAATTTGAGTCTGCAATCTGTTAGACTTTATGCACTGATAAGCGATAAGATTCTGTGCTGCATTTTGAAAGGAATACGGTAAACACAATTCTAGACAGATCTGCCTCAGGCTTAACATGACACTTAAGTGCTCTGTAAGAGAAAAGGAAAGGCAATTCTGGACACATTACAAACTGCTTTTATTTTCTAGCATTAAAGCTAAAAATCAAGTAATACCTATTAGCAAGAAATCAGTCCTCTGCTGTTTCGTTTAATCTATATAAACTTTGATGTGGGGGGAGAAGATAATTATTATGTCAAAGAAGAATATATGTGAATGCTTGAAAATTCTATCACAGAGGCACTTTAGTTTTGAATTTGTTACAACTCCAAAACAACCAAATGCAATTGCAGTAGAATAAGTAAATACTTATAAGTATGAATTGAAATTCATTTTCTACAACGGAAAAATAGTAACTAATGACTATAATTGTTAGCTATAAAAAGCATACATATTTAATATATTGGTTTCCTGTAGGAACCCCCAATCCAGGAGCAGAAAAACAACAGCAACAACAACAGTATCTTTTATTATGTTGGGTCAAGCATTTGATGACCTAAAACAGAAATTATCTGGGTTTCCAAAAGTAAAGCCTTTGTCCAATGCCTTGAAACTGGGGTAATCTGTGGAACTGTACATGGTGACATCTCTAAAATTTACATACTCATTTAAAAATTATAAAAGAAAAAAATGGAATGATTTCTAGCCATTTACTAAAGAAAAGTATTCTTCACTATTAAAGCATATTAATTTCCATAGCGTGAAATATAATACAAAAGTTGTATGACATTTGTCTTAAAACTATGGAGGGATTTTTGGTTGGAGAACAAAATTCATATTTTACAGTTTGATACTGAGACAAATTTTCTTTCCTGCTAATAATCCGAAGTAGAATTATCCATATAGTTTACATGTACACAACATAAATACAGTGAACTGGAGTTAGGCAAGTATATGGGTTGAATTGAAAAACTATAGAATTATAGTTTCTCTCTTATCATCTTGAATCATCTAAGTTTTAGCTCACATATTTTTCTGCTTTGTATTAGCTGTAAAGGCACATTTTCTAATCATTAAGGAACTTGCATTTTGTTCTTTGACATCTTTACATGTTAAGACTAACAAATCTGTAACAAAATCTTTATTATATTAAACATTTTTATTGGAGTTTCTTTTTTAATTCAAAACGTTCTCTATGTAATATCCAAGTTATTCTAATTATGTACAATTGATTAAATAATTTAATATCAAGACATTACATATATCATTTCCCTGAAAGCGAAGCCAGAATCAAGAGGAAAGTTCTACTTGGTTTATGAAAGCTTAGAGCAGCCACTTTTCCTTGTACAATTCTGGGAAAAATTGTGTGGTGTATTTGAATAAGCAATAGAAATTCGAGATTGACTCTTAGTTCTACTACCATAGCTTTTTGGCTCTGGGAAAATTAATATTTAATGAATGAAAAATTTAATTATCTAATTTCCCTCAAATATGAAATGGAAATAATAATAAGAAGAATAGCAACAACATTGGAAGACCCCTTTAAGACTTAGAGATGATATGTATAAAGAAATTATCAAGGCAGTCAGCACACAATAGGTTTTTAAAAAATAACAAATATCCTAGGGGTAGAAGTAATAGTCATTAGTAGTGGTGTGTTATTATCACCGCTATAGGTGAATGTAAAATAGTTATATTTAATATCCTATTGGTAGAATTACTTTAAAAGGAAAGATTTATTTTATAAACAAATACTTTTAAAATTGCTTTAGATTCTTCTTACCTACATTTTAACAATATTTCCACTCTTTGTGATAGCTTATCCTTACTGAAGATAATATTATGCCAAGCGGTATTCATAATCATGTCACACTACATCAGACACCATGCAAAGTGATGGAGATGCAAAAGTGAAGAAAGGCTGTACCATAAGAAAGCCATAGTCAGTCTATTTAAAGAAATAAATATGCATATAAATAATGATTGGAGTATGGAAAATGTCAAAAATAGGGAAATATCGAGGATGTCTGTCCAATACAGGTGGCACTATTCAGGAAGTTGGGTCTTCTTAGAGAAGGTAACAAATGAGAATAAAGTTAAAAGAAAAGTAGAAGTGAAATGGGCAGATGACTAGATATTAGACCTTAGAGAAAAAGGGCTTTTCACATCAAAAGCCAAAATCTAGGAAATTATATGGCATTTTGAGGAACTGCCCTTAATGTGGTATTGTAATATTTAGTAAGAATAAAGATGTTGTACACATATGGTTGTGAAGAAACATAGGGCCAGATACGCCATACTAAGAATTTGAGATATTTTCTTTTCCTTGAAGGTTTTGGAGATTCAATGATGAGTTTTAGCCAAGGAATGGCGTGATCAAATTTTCATTTAAGAAAAAAAAGAATTAAAGTATGTTTTAGAGGCTGAAAGACAAAAGCTGAGGACATAAGATACAGAAAAAAAGCCAGGGGCCTAGATTTATGTAAGGAACAGCAAAGATACCTTTAAATATTGTGGAGTGAAGTAAATCAGGAGAGAAAGGGTATTTCATCTCAACTTGCCAATATCCATATTTAAAATCATGATTCTCTGCTACTCATAACATTTTTCACCAATGTTTAAAACAGCCTATGATTTTTCAGTGTGAGCAGTCAAATTGTAAGGACTTTATATAATTTTTTTAGCTATTACTCAGCTAATTACACTTTAATTGGCCTATAAGATTCTAATTATAAAATAAAATGGGTTTACTAGGGAATATCTGAATATTAATTAAAGTAAGCAAAATGAAGAAAATAGAAATCCTCAGTAATCAAATCATTGAGAAATAATCACTGTTTCTAATTTGGTGTATTTCCCCATATATTTGGTTTAGAGCTGCCAAAGACCTTGTGTTGCTGAACCTTAAAGCATTTAACCAATTCTTAATTCTTGTGCACTGAAATTCATTTTGATATTTTGAAATTATCCACAATAACATGGTGAACACCAATGGAAAAATCTCTGATAATTTCTTTAGGATAAATCCTATATCAATGGGTGAAGGTTAAATGTTCCTTCCGTTAAAATGTTCTCCTTTCTTGTATTAAAATTCAAGCAAATATAAATTAGCTTTAGAGATATATATTTTTTTAAACAAAGAATTGAAATTAGGAGATAAATTAACCAAGTCTAGTCACCATTTATTGAAGCAGCAAGAGACAGTTGTTGGGAATAGGAAGAAATCAACAAAATAGTTTTAGATTTCTTTGTTTTTGATCTCAAGAAACAAGATTATTACTTCATGGAGTAACTTCTATCATAAACACTGTTAAGAAAGAAACATCAGTTGGTATACTAAAAGATAGTTCTAAATTTAAGGTTGATAAGCCCCAGGTTTAGGAGGAAAAATGGAAGAACTATGGTTTACTCTATCAAGTACCCAATACACCACATGTCAAGACACAGTTTCATAATGTAGATCACACATAGTCACCTGGAGTTATTTCCACATTGCTGAAAAGCAGCCTTAGCTGAGTCTAGCATCCAGCACAGTGTCATGCATATGCCATGCTTATTACATGATTTCTTGATTGACTGAGTTCAGAGCTATAATTATCCGGATATGTAGAGTTTAAAGAAGAGGAGGATAGAATAAGAATACATTGTCATAAAAATGTAACTATTATTTTTCCCAAATGTTTTTGTCTAGAAGCAAACTATTAGGGCTGAAAATAAAAATACTATTACTAATAATTGGAGGCAACATTCTTAACATTTTTCAGATTTTATAAATGTAAGATTTAGGATTAGATCAAACTTCTACGAACTGTTGAAAATATACGGACTTGTTTGAAAATAAAATTTCAATTTTATGAATTGTGCTTAGAAATCAACACAATTGTCCATACTTGGTCTCAGCGAGGTTGTGGGAAATTGATAACATTTCAATTCCAAAGGTCGAGGAATTAAAGAGAGTAAAAGTTAAGTGCTAAGGGAAATTGTCACAATCACAGTGTCATTATAGCTACTATTTGATGATAAGGCCTGAAGATGTTATGATAACTTAAAAACGTTGAATGTGGCACTTATTAATAGCAAAGAAGGATGTATCAGGGAATTACAGTACGGTTAAAGTCATTTGCACACCTGTAAACCTTCTGAAGTTACACGATTAATTTGTGTTTATCAGTAGAAGAAAAGAGCAGCATTTCATTCCCTTCGTGGTTCCTGCCACCAAACTTCGAATTGATAGAATTAAAGAATAATTTTTGATAATTTTGCCCCTGAATAAGGCTACATTTAAACAGACTGTCTTTCATTTAGTAGCTGTTCAGGAGATATTCTTTGTACTAAACTGAATTTAAAGGCTTATTATTTTGCTCTGAGAGTCTAAGCTCGCATTTTCTACTGTGCAACGAGGGAAATTCAGGGCTGGTTGGGTAGCATTCTTGCAACATTTAGATTAACTCTGAGGGTATCCCATTAGTATTACAGAGATTACATGATTGTTCTACTCAATTAAATTTTTATATAAAACATAACTTTTAACAATTGAATCAAGCAATAATTGCCACCATCTGTATGTTAACCTTCATAGAAATATCACTGAAGAAAAAATGAATTACCTACTTAATGAACTAGCAAACTTTATAAAATGCTTCTTCTAATGGAACCTTAATACAGTTCCTAGCCTCACAAAAACACATAGAAGCTTCAAGGAATTTGAAAGCTGTCCTGGTTGTCAGCTTATCCTTGTAAGCTTTGGCTTATCTTATCAAAGTAAGGCATCACTTTTGCTTCCTTCTGCTAATAAGGTCTGGAACAGAGCTTTCCTCTAGCAGCTTAGTAATTCCTTTTGCAGACAGAAGTGTTCAGTCTGCTGGCTCTCCCCTCCCTTATCTCTCCCTTCAGTTTTTTTTTTTTTTTCCAGAGCAACTAGAGATTCAAATCCCTTTTCCTCCACTGTTGGAATTTTAACATTCTAAAGAATACGAAGCACCTTTTATCCTCCAAACCTCAATTCTAAGTAGATATTGGTTTTCTAGATGTCTAAATGATTGTGTAGGAATATAGATTCTGGGGTCAGTCATGAATCCTGGTTGACTCATGCTTAAATCAAGCATAGTCATACTTCTGTGACTTCTGCCCAGGACAGTGGTAAAATTATTTAACTCTCAGTACCTCAGTTTCCTTTTTTGTAACCCAGTGATGAAAACTAGTAATTCACAGGGTAATTGCAAAGATACATGAATTAATGTAAACACTCCAAAATTGCATGTTTTATTATTACTACTATTACTACTATTAATATTACTATTAAGTGAGATAATCTATGTAAGATATCTGCTACAATTATTGTTATTTTATATTAGTCCATTATCCCAGATAACTAAAGAGTAATTATCATTGATTTACAAATAGCAGCTTCAGAAGACAGATTTCTAATTCAATATTACATTAGTAAATTTGAAAGACAGTCAGATATAAACAGATTACAGCTTCATCAAGATAAAGGTAAATTACAACAGTTGAAGAGGATGGAAGTGAAAGAAAGAGGAAGAATTAATTGATATATTTGAGAGCAATGGGAAAAAAATCAGGGTATGTAGAAGAAACCAAGTACAGTCCATCAGGAGTATAAACAATGCAGTTGAAAAGGCAAAGTTAATGTTGTGCTACAAAACGAAGGACACAGTATGTGAGAAGTATGAGGTAATCTTCCTAATGAACAGACAACTTGTCAAACCCTTCCTGGAATTCTGCAGCATGTAGAAGACTCCCAATCTTAAAAGGAATGTGAAAACTTGGAGAGGGTTCAGAGGACAGCCACAAAGATAATGAATTGGTTGTAAAGTAAGACCTACAAGAAAAGGTTAAAAGATCTGGAATTATTCAACTTAGAGGCAAGAACTTAGAAGTTATTTAAATCCTCAAGTTAAAAATATATGGTACCCATCTCAAGCTTCTCCATGAATTAAAAGGAGGAAATCAGTTTAAATTTCAGGATGGGAAATTTATGGAATTTAAACAATAATTTAGCAAACAGATTCATTACACATCATTAAGGGCTCCTGAGAGTGGTTTACAAAACGTACATGCTCCTTTAAGTTGTATAATTTATTTACATATTTATTTTAGTTAGCTGTGAAGGTGCAGTCTTTGATGAAGAAGAGAAATGGCCTAGATGACCTACTAGGGTTCTTTACAGCCTTAAATTTCACTGAAATCCAAAGTTAAGTATTAATAGTCCACTAAATCATTGCCACATTTCTAGCCTTGTCTCTCATTCATTTGTTTTAGGACTGTGGGAGTGAGAAGGAAATGGAGGTGATTTGTACCAAGGTGAGTCTGGGAGAATGGGACAGGGGTGGGGGTGGAGAGGAGGGAAGGTGGAAGAGTTGGGAGAAGGCATTCCAGGCAGAGAGAACAGTAATCTAAAGACACAGAATTGAGAAAGAGAGAGTGTGGCACATTCACGCAAAGGGGCATAATTTGGGTCTGGTTGAAACATGGTGTGCATGGAGAGGATGGTAGGGGATGGAGGATACTGGAAAAATTGGCTGACATAAGACCATGTGGATGTTTTAGTTTCATAATGAAGCTGGTCTCCATCTCTTAGGTGTGAAAGTCTGAAGGATATTTAAGGGAGCAATGCTGTGATCAAATTTCTATTTTAGGAGAATCACACTGAGAACAATGTGAATGATGGATTATGGAGGGGAGACTGGAATCAGGAAGAATTGGTAAGTCTGTATCCAGTCAATCCATTTGGGAGACAATAAAGATTTGAACTAAGTCATAGTGGGAACAGGGAAGGAGAACAAAGTTGAGGGATATTTACGAGGTAAGGTGAGCTAAAGAATCCATATGGGTGTTAGTGTGGGAATGAGAGACGGCTGGGTTTGGAACAATTTTTAGTTTGATACTTCGAACATATAGAAGAAAAATGATCATTTATGAAGGAGGATATTCAGTGGTATGGAGTTTTGACTGAATCATTTGCTTATCAGTTTATTCAACAAATAAGTGGTTATTATGGATCAGGCATTATATTAGGCACTAAAGACACCAGGATGCTTATCAGTAGGTAAATACAGCCTGGTTTGCTCGGGACAGTCCTGGTTGACACTTGCTATCCTCATCCATAGACAGATGAATGAATAAACAAACATGATATATACATACAATGGAATATTATTCAGCCTTAAACAGAAAGGAAATTCTGACACAAACTACGACATGGATGAACCTTGAGGAAATTATGCTAAGTGAAACAAGCCAGACGCAAAAAAGACAAATACTGTATGATTCCACTTATATAAGGTAGTCAAACTCATAAAGACAAGAAGTAAAATGGTGGCTCCCAGGGGATGGGGGGAGGAAGAAATGGACATTGTTGTTTAATGGACATAGAGTTTCAGTTTGCAAGATAAAAGGGTTCTGGAAACTGATTGCACAACAATATGAATACACATAACACTACTGAACTGTACACTTTAAAATAAATAAAAGGGTAAATTTTATGTTATATGTATTTTACCACAATTAAAGGTTTTTTTAAAGTTTTGGTTAATGCATTGAGTTATAACTTGAAATTTCTTTTTAATTTTTTGAGATAAAAAATAATGAATGAAAGATTCTCTATAAGTAGGGGTTTGTCAATTCCCTGAATTTTTCTTACAGTGTTTGTGGTTAACAGTACCTTATAATTTTCCTTTGAGGAAATGAGTTAAATGTCCAGTGATGTCCAAGAGTAATTTTATGTTAGTATCATTTTCTGCAAATTGAGTCTCCAGGCTGAAGGACACGCAGTTGTTCCTGTGGTTTGCCTTTGGGAACAGCTGCTAGAACCTATTAATGATAAGCTTGGACATAACACATCAAACCTCCACAATATTTGGTCATATCACCCTATTAAACGGCAACATCAAGGACAAGAGTTAGGTCCCTAGACCCATGGGCTATCTCTGCCTCAGCTCATGTGGGGATCATCTATGAGTTCCTATTGGTGTGGACCTGATGGCCATGACAGCTAATGGCAAAGCCTTTGGCCATAACAACTAAAGTTCCCAGATAATTTTATCAGTTTCAGCTTTGATGTGACATTCATTCATTCCATTTTATTAGAGGACTAATGATGGTAAAGGTGAAGCTTCTGAGTTACAGAGTTCTTTAATTATTTTTCCATTGAAATGGGTAGCTCTGTTACTAGACATATAGGAGAGTCTTCCCCAAGTGGAAAATGTAAAGTCTAAAATTTCTTTGCTTTTGTCGGAGCAGTTGTTTCATTGTTAGAGAGTCTGGAGAAAGGACTGAAGGAGGATAAAAACGCTTCTAGCCAACCAGAAATCAAACAGACTCTATTAAGAACATATTCATGGGGCTGGCCCAGTGGCACAAGCGGATAACCGCACCGGGGTGCTCTGCTGCAGCGGCCCGGGGTTCGCCTGTTGGGATCCCGGGCGCGCACTGACACACTGGCAGGCGGTGCTGTGGCGGCGTCCCATATAAAGTGGAGGAAGATGGGCATAGATGTTAGCCTAGGGCCAGTCTTCTTCAGCAAAAAAAGAGGAGGACTGGCAGATGTTAGCACAGGGCTGATCTTCCTCACAAAAAAAAAAAAAGAATGTATTCATAATCTTACGGGTCAGGGGCTGAAATAAACATTATTTGTAGGTATTCAAATGGACGTAAAATTTTAGCCCATAGTCTTATCCCACTTGTATATTTTCTTAGGATTGTGGGCTCCAACGATTAAAAAAAAAAAAAATAGACATTCTGGCCAATCCCATTGAATCCCAACGAAGCTCATTGGTTTTTAAGTGTTCCTCTCCGTGGTGGTTTATAACAGACAACATTTTTGATAAGATTCTATTTCCACTTATTTGAGCAGACCATCTTAGTGCCAGCAGAGACGCTCTGAGTGGAATAAAGAATCTAATCTTTACCAAAGTGTCTTTTTTTTTTTCTTCCCAGAATCAGTTGCCTGAAACAGGTATTGAATCAACGTTTGATGACATCAGTCAAGATTTAGTTTTGGCTTTAATTTTCAAACTTGTTGGATAGTCTAGATGCATTTGAAAGTAGCTCATTTAGCGTTATAATCCACTAAAGCATTGCTTTTTGCTTGTTGAATCTGCTTTTTAGTAAGTGCTTCAACTTTAATTATAACCAATTCCTCTGGAAGAACTAAGACAATTAATTGGGTTTTGATATGGTTGCCATGTTTAGTTGTAGTACCATCTCCAGATAAGAAGGCTTGTTGCTTCCAAAGCACCAAAATCATTAAGGATCCAAAAAAATAACTGCTATCTGTAGAGACATTTCCTCTCCTATCTGTAGCTGCTTTACAGGGCTCAGTAACCCCAGCATCAATGAAATATTCTGTTCTTGCTATTGTACAAGAATTTCTCCCTGTTTTGTTAAGGGTAATTTTGGTCAAACAGGAGGCATCATTTGGTCAGACAAAGTTTGTTCTTTATCTTTTTAGATTTTATCTTTTAAGTTAAGGCAAGGCAATTGTTTTTTCAATGTCCCTCCCTCTTCCTATATTGACAAGTATGTGGGGTTTTGTTGTTGTTGTTAATTTGTTTTGCTTTGTTTTGTTTTCCAAGAGCAGTCTCAGAGATGCCCTTGTTCTGAAGTTTACTTAATTTTTAAATTTGAAGAGTTATTAGATTGGTCTATAATTTTTTTTTAAGTCAAAGTATCTTCATAATGCTCAGTGAGCTCTGATAGATCAGAGAGGGGAAAGTCTACCACACTGTATGTATTTCTCACTAAATCTGCCATGTCAGATTTAAGACAATCAACAACGAAGGTGAATAGGGCAGTCTTCTTCTTGATTGGAACAAGGATACTTTCTGAAAGGTTAGTGAGATGGCAGATTTCTAATATCTGGGATGTATTCATTTTATTCCCTTGTACACAGGACTGGATTTTTGACCAATTTTTATAGGAAGGATCTCATGGATTACCTTTAACAGATATTGTTCTATTTTTATACTCCTTTTATATCCAGCCTTGGCCAAATTTTGATTCATGTGTTTGATATCACTTTGGTAATCAATTCACTCTGATTTTTCATACCAAGTTTTAACATTCTCATCCCAAGAGGAGACATCTAGACTGAATGTCCCAAGGGCAATACTAAATTTTTCTATGAATTTTTATCTTTCTTTGTGAGGGTTAGGAAAGTCTTTAGATAATGCAAATCTAATCTCGACTAAGGCTTAAAATCATGAAGACAGCAAGGCTGGTCATCATCTGCAACTATGTTATAAGACACTGTAAGTGGGTATTGACCAACAGCAGCGTATGTGTGTGGGAAAGGTTGGTGGAAGAAAAGGAAGAGGGAGAAGGAGCAGAAAAAGAAGAAAATGTATATCAGGGGGCCAGGGCCGGCCCAGTGGCGTAGTGGTTAAGTTCACATGCTCTGCTTCGGTGGCCCGGGGTTCGCAGGTTCAGATCCCAGGCACGGGCCTACACACTGCTCATCAAGCCGTGCTGTGGCGGCGTCCCATATACAAAATAGAGGAAGACTGGCACAGGTGGTAGCTCAGGGCCAATCTTCCTCACCAAAAAAAAAACCCAAAAAATAAAAAAGTAAAGCAAGGGGAGATGAGTGATAGGTTGGGGTCAAAGTAAAGGAGGAGGCCAGGAAAAAGGCCAGGAAAGAGTTCAGTCTAGAATTGTGTCTGGAAGACGGACAGTTCAAGTTTAAATTTTAGCTCTTCCACGTAGGTGCTTCTTTTCTCTGGGTAGCAATTTTAGAATTACCTAGATTTTAGAAGCCTCTTCCTATCAATCAAAATACAGCTGCCATTGAGTGTTCTAAATCTTGGGATCCTTTGATTTCCAAGATGCCACACAGGTAAATTATTTTATTCATATCCCAAGTTCCCCAGATAGTTCTCAAGTTCTATATGGCCCTTAGTAAAATCCTGCAAGAGCTTCAGATATTTGGTGCTTTTGTCACTATGCTGTCTCTACACATATCCTAGACAATGATCCAGAGGTGCATTAAATAACTGGTGATTATCTGTATTCAAATGATGAGAATAAATGGGAGACAAATAACTAGATCCCAAGAACCATCTAGTCTGTGGGAGCCCTGAGTAGTGAAACAAATCAATCTAAATTTTTCAGCAAGCAAAATTAAAAGTGTGAATAAGGGCTTAGGCGATGCTCAAGATAAGGGAATGAGCAGGACTTATTCAGTTGTGCAGTGCCTGGGACTCTGAGCAGGAGAGCTGTCAATGGCCTCCTGCATCCTCCATTCTTGTCAAAGTGGCCTGGACTGAGAGGCAAAAGGGTCTAGGTGCATTCAAGTGACAGCAATTATGTTTTGACCAGATACCAAGGTCAATTTTCGAACTGAGCTTCTATATTCTTTTAAACACAGAATTAAAAATGCATTTTATTAGTTCATCAAACATGAAACATGTATTAATCATGAGCTAGTTAATCTTTGCTATCGTTGGTTTACGGGTGATCAATTTAGAGTTGCCTAAATGAAAGTGAACAGAATTTAGCCATAGTATTGTTTACAGTGCAGTGCCTAAAAAGTATGGCAGCTACTGGTGCCTAATTGTTAGCTATGGTTCTGTGTTCTCTGTCAAATGTATCCAAGAAAAGAAAACAATCTACTAAGATGGGAGAAAGAAACATAGCTTAAAATACATATTTTTTAAGACTTTTTCTTCAGAAGAAAAATATTTTAGATATTATTATATTTCATAATACATATATGAACTATTAAAATATCAAATATTAAATTAGTTTTGTCTATGGTATTAATTTCCCACTATGCATTAAAAAGCAAACTTATCAATAAATATAAAATTGAATGTACATTTTTAAACTTCAAGACAACTTCATAAACAAGTGTATGATTATGATAAAATTTAAAAAGAGAGAATTTGATATGAATGGTATTTTTCAAAAAATGTCCCAGTGACCATCTGAAAAAATCTGATATTTTATTTAAAAAGGTAATACAAATAACACCCCTTAAATCCACCTATAACCAGTATACACATATCCCAAAATCTGAAAGGCAACAATTGAACATTTTTCTTTTCTTGAATTGAGGAAGTGCTTTTTTCAAGTATAAAAGAAAAGGAAAAGAAGATGATATTCAATATTAATACCTTAATATAAAACAATTTCTTATAAGTTGGATAGAAATCTCTAACCCCAGGTACAGAGTAAAGAACACATCACAAACAAGAAATACAAATGGCAATAACGTATAGACCAATATTCCTTCTGACTAGTAACCAATAAATGTGAAATAAATTGTAAGTTAACGATTTTCTGCATATGAAATGGCCAAGCACTCAAGGCGACAAGCTCTCTTGCTGCTCTTGGTGAGGGATGACTTTTTTCTAAGGGGAGGTTTGATAATATTCATTAAAAGCCTTAAAAAATATCTTGCTCTGTAATCTGAAAAATCTACTTTTAAGAGTTTATTCAAAGAAAATAATCAGATACAGAAAAATGTTATTGTTAGAAATATTCATTCTACAGTACAAAAAGCAAAAATGTTTTTGAAATATGTTTAAGTACATAAGACAATGAAAACTTTGTTAAAAATCAGGAGACAAAACTCTACATATGATAATAGCTCAAATTTTCAAAAATGTTTCGTGTAATTTTAAAAAAGACTCCAAGGCAAGATACTAAAAGTAGAAAATGGTGATTTTTGTTTTGTTTTGGAATTATTGGTGATTTAAATTTTTTAATTCATACTTTTCTGAATTTTCTAAATTTTCCCAACATGTCATATATTACTTCTCTAATCATAAAAATGAAAAAAAAATTATAAAACTCCATCTCTATATATGTTAAATAGGTAGAGGCAACATTGCAAAATACCCTTGTCTCAAATTATTCATGGCATTTGTCAGCTTGATTCCCCTTTTAATATTTAAAAGACATAGTTACATATATTATATATATATAACTACACGTGTATATATGTAATTATACATATATGTATATATATTTATAATGGAAGCAAATGCCAAAATAATTATTGTGACATCAGCATGTTAATAATTAAAAATGACCACTACATCATTCATATTTCAGAACTTCGTTCAATGAGATCTATAATTTCAAAATTTACTAACATGTCAAGTATCTGTAAATTCCAGCAAGAAAAATATAAACAAAATAAAACAAAGCAAAACAAACCAACACATAAAAAGTCAACAAATAAAATGGAAGTGTTAGTTCAGAAACATAATTTATTGTTCTTAATTTTTCTAGTGAAACAATGTATGGCAAGGCTCACTACTACAGTTGAGGTCCAAAACCCAGATCAGTTGGTGATATCATCAAACATTACACAGGAAAAGATAAAGTTCTATACCACCTATCTACTAATCTATTAAGTTTTATCTTGAACAAGGGGGAAAAACTTAATGTCTACTAGCAATGAATAATTCTGCCAATATCCTTCACAGTAGAGCAATTCCTCCAGCGATTTTCACTATTAATTACCAGTGGTGAGCATTTTCATAATCTGTTTTGGTTTTGCAATGTTTGAATGAACTTGGCTCTGACACATTCCTCATTATTTCCCTGCTACCGGCGGGATGAACTACTGGTCCAGGTCACACTGGGTCAAAGAAGGGCTAATGTGTGTCCATAAATGCTGCAAACAGCACCTGTCTTAAAGACACTGTATTACTTTTTTTTTCAGCCAGAGTAGAACACATACTATTTCTTGGTGTAGGAATGTAAAAGGGAGAAAAACATGAGTCAAAAAATTCTAACAATAACAAAAATTAAATTGTTTTTGCCGAAGCACAGTCTGCTACTATAACATTAAAACCAATTTCTTTTCCTTATCCACTACTTTTCCTCATTTCCACTACTTATACAGGTAGAAATTTCAATTAGTTTGTTTTTTTCAAATGCTTTGAGAGTGATAACTGAACTTGTTTCCATTCTTTTCCTTGATATGTACATTGAAATTGAAAGTAAAATTAATATGGTATCTCTTTTGATATATATTATACATATATAATATAGATGTAATCTAGATTTTTTTCATATGTAAGGTAATGAATACTTAGGAATCAGCCAAAAAGAAAACACATAATTATGACTAAGCTTTCATAATATTTCTGACCCCCAAAATTATCTGCCTGATGAATAAAAAACATTATTCACTTACGTAGTCCATGTTATTTTGAACTGTAGAGCAAATTTTTAAATAACCCTTATTTCAACTTCAAATGTTTGTATGGGAAAAAAACCTCATTTTCAATTCCAGTGAACATATGGCACATCTTTAGTGTCCTTTGCTTGCTCTTTAAGTAAAAATAAGTTTACATAATTTAAGTAAAAATTTTAAGTAAAAATAAGTTTATCATAATTTCCAAATAAACATAAAATAAAATCCATTCCAGCTACTTACATGATTCTCTTACTTATACTAAAAAATTCAGCTAGGAAAAAAGTTTATTTTTCTAAGGAGTTATAAAATGTTGCAATTTTGATGAATTATGGAATAAAAAATGGAAGATAATAAAAATATGTGAAAATGAATCAATCACACTTTTTAAATGTAGGTAAACTGTTCTAACATAGAATTGTCTTATTAAGTTGATAAGTTCAAGCTGGTTTATGTTCATTAGCTTTTATTCATATCTTATAAAAGACAAACATCTTTTACTGTGCAATGTGAAAAAGTTGTTAAAACTTATTGTATTATCTTGCTTTCAGTTGGCATTCACTCATTTTCTTAGAAGTTACTACGTTTATGCTGAATGTTATAGCAAACTAATTCCTTAAAATGTACAATGGAATTGGGATTTGATAAAATGCTATTTCCAGTGTGAAACAGGGTAAGCTGAAGCCAAAAATAAACTGTGTATCTTAACTGCAGCTAAGTAGCTTAGGAATGTTAGAAAAAAAAATTCAAAATAATAGTGGAAGTTAAATCAGTTTTTATTTTCTGCCTTGGAATATATGAGACAGATTGAGAGAGTGAGACAAAGAGATAAACATGCACAGGGACATGTACTACGTGGTCGTAGACATATGCTTGAGGGCCAGGGCTGGGCTCAGAACAAGGGTGAAAGGGCCAGCATATGGAGCCTGAAGTACTGTAGAGCGTGGTTTTAGTTCTAAGTGCTACCATGGGGCTCATAGTAACCTTCATTGTTGAAAAGGAGTCACCAGCTGGATCAAGATTTGTAACCACATTAGAAGCAAGTTTTCTAGTTGTCAGTGCTTGGGGCAAAAGATTGTAAGAAGTGAACAGCTGTCTCCTTAGAGAAAAGAGATCAGCTTTGGTGAATTCTGTGACAGTTCTGTCACTGACAGAGGGGTTGATAGAGGTCACGCATATGAGAATCTTAAAATGGAGCTTCAAGGTCAAAAGGGAAAAAGGAAAGTAAATTTTGAACATTTCTAGGATTGTTGGGTTAAAGGAAACTAATATAAAAATAATTCCTGCAATATGTGTTTAAAGAAAAGCAACAGCACCCAGTTGATCACTGTTGGATTATAACGGTGTGTAATAAGTTAAGTAGATCTAAGTCTTTATTTCTAATGTGTGCAATCATCACTTTGAGTAATAAATTTGTCATTCTGACCTAAAAATTACAACTAAAGATTCTTTGGGCGATGTCAAAAATATTCACAGCTCTACATAATGTGAAGAACAGTATTATAAGAATATGAATTTCTAAACATATACATTATAAATACCATACTAGTTTCAGTAGCCCTCCCTACTGCGTACTCAATTGAAAGGACGGTCATTAACTTGGAATTGGGTCAATAGACATACACTTTTTGGGTAACTAACCCCATATTAATCACATCAGTTTTTTTCTTTCTGTATTGTCAAATTTGTGACCTAAAAGAAGAGTGAGAAGGGTAAATGTAGGTGAGAATAAGGTCTAAGAGTTCCTTTGGAACAAGTCAGAAATAATACATGAAAGATGGAGAATGAGAGAGAAAGAGAGACAGACAGAGACAGAGAAACAGAGAAATGGAGCACATGTGCACACACATGCAAGAGAAAAATTGACTAAAGGAGCTGAGAGGTGCTAAGAAAGAAAACAATGTGAAAGATGCAGCCACTGAATGTATTTCACTGTAATTATACTTTTGGTCAGTTTTATCCTGTAAAACATTCATTAGCAATGCACGTGCTAGGAGAGCTCTTCTTGAGCCACCCTTTTTTTTCCAGAACACAATATACCACATGCACTAAGTAGGGGTTATTTTTCACAACAAAATGCTTCCATCAGCACTGATGCGGTGCTCTGAGTACGCATGTTGTTGGCATTCAATAAATGCTTAATAGTAGTAATAATACCACAGATAACATGTAGTTGAAGGAGTAAAATTGGCCTTCACTTATTTGTCTCTTCCCCAAAGAATAAACTATCTTCCCTGGCCCTTTATCACCCGATGTTACATGAACATTTTCCCATTAGTGTGAGGGTGGCTCTACTTTGATGAATGCTTTGGCTGCACTCAGGAAGATAAAAAATAGGCTAGGTCATAATTACTTGAGTTGTGTTCATGGAAAGGAATGCCATAGGTTCTCAAAACATTTTACTCATCATGTCTAATGTATCTAGTTTAGTTTCATTGCCTTTCTCTACAATCCTTGATGCTAGATGGAATATTTGTTATACTGAATCATGTGGCTAATTTCAGATTCTAAGAGACAGATGGAGTAGAACAAATTATATGAAGTAGGATTATTATTTTAACGCATATATATCATATTTAAGATATGCCAATCTGTAAAAGAGTAGTCTAATGGTGCCAAATAGGCATCTAAGAAGCTGAATATATTATATGTAAAGAAGGAAAGCAATAACACAGAAGAATAGAAGGAATACAAGAGTAAGTTTACACTTTTGCAAACTACACTTGGAAATTATGCGCATTCAAACAAATTGGTTATATAATAAATATATAATCATGATAGGATATTTAGGAGTTTACTAAATTATATGTATAATTACCAAATCAAGTTATTTGGACATGTAGTGAAGTTGTGTCAGTTTCTTTCAGTCTTGTAAGAGAATTTAATCTTAAACTACCATTCCTATCATTACTAAACTCTAATGAGTTACAGAAGATAATCTTTGTGTATGCCTGATATTTTTTCAAGGATCTGATGATGCATTCTTATCAGATGTATTTGTATCTGTTTGATTTCCTTCTCAGGATTCTTTGTCACTTTTGATTATTTGCTTGAGTCTCAATTTGCCCAAGAACCCCTGCCAGTCTTCAAAACACCATGATAAAGGACAGGGATTAGAGAAAAAGACTCACCCCCTGTTTGTGAGTATTCAATGATCTTTTGCTGGGGAGGTAAACTACAGCCTACAGGGCCTCTCTTGTTTTTGCAAATAAAGCTTTATGGAAACACAGCCATGCTCATTCATTTACATATTGTCAATGGCAGCTTTCTCACTATAAGGGCAGAATTGTGTACTTGGGACCTTATGATCTGCAAAGCCTAAAATATTTACTATCTGGCCCTTTATAGAAAATGTTTCCTGACCTCTGATTTATTATAACAAAATAGCTAAATTATCTTAAATTCTCCTCCACTCCACACTTCCCTCTTCTCTTTTCTTCTTTCCTTTCTCATTAAAAATACCTAGATCTTACTCCCTTCCTACCTTTCATTGACTGGCTACAGGGGTTTCAAATTTTGACTTGGGAAACTTAAAAAAAGTAGCCTAAAATAACGGTTCAGTTTGAGTGACTTTCAGAGATAACCAACAAATTCTAAGATCAATTCATTTTAAATAAAATTTAAAAATAATAATAGCAAGTGTGCTCAGCACTTACTAAGTTCCAACCATGGTTCTAAATATATTGCTTCCATTAACTTATTTAATCTTCAGTACACTCTTTTGGAGAGAAGCATCATCATCATCTTCTTTTTGGGGATGAGGAGATCTGGGCACAGAAAGTTTAAATAATTTACCTAAAGAAACATAGCTAAATGGGAGGCAGAAATGAAATTGGAACCCAGGCCAGCTGGATAATCACTAAGCTCTATGGCCTCAGTGTATATCTGCTGGCCAATGAATGTGTGTTACATTTTAATCAACATTATCACTCCACTGATAAGATCATTATCTCTTGTTTCCCACATGTTATCATAAAGCTCTAGTGTGAACCAGGTGATACATTAACAATTTGAGGTTTCCATCTAATATATGGAGATATCCCATGTCTAACTTTCTAGTGCTTAGTAATTCTCAGAAAACATTAAAAGAGCACTTAACAGTGGAGAAGGAGAAGAGTGGTGATACTTTGAGTTTTATGTAACATTGAACTGAAATTGAAAATGAGATTAAATATTTTCTGAAGAGCGTAGAATTTCTTTATGATAAAGAGATGGGACATTTCTAGTTCTTTCATTATAAATCTTACTAGCATGTGTCAGAAATAAAATAATTTTACTATTACATGTAATTTGCATATGAGGCGTACACAGATGAAGCACAGAAAAATAAGTGCACTTATAGCAATAAATACCAGAGACAAATTTACTTGAATGATGGTCATCAGAATCAAATTAGAAAGAAGGAATTTGCCCAACTACAGAAATAAACCATCACTGATGGTTTGAATACTTAATGTTATTCAAACATTATTATTATTATTAGTCAGCATAATAATTGGAAAAGGGAAAGATAAGTTTGGGAAAATGACTCTCTAATTTCAAAATAAGCTGCATTAATTACTCTAATTATAGGTAATATAGCTAGGAAAAAATATGTGAGATCTGAATGTCAGTAAGACATTGAGAATTCTCTAGTTTATCAATTTTTCTTTCTTTTGTTAGGAATATACCCAAACTATTCAAACATGAAAAATTATCTCACCTTTAAACTCACATAATTATTTTTGATTTATGAACTTCTCTTTATAATCCATTGTCTGAGAATCCCCTCTTACTCAGTCTTTGATTCAAAAAAACAAAATAATACACCTACATTTTTCTAGGAAATTATCTAATGTACTAAATTGAGAACAACAATAAATGTTTCTTTTTTTAAACTAAGCTCTGAAAGGAACTGAACTGCTATTGTGTGATATGGCTAGTGCTCAATTAATTTTATTCTATATCATTACATAGTCACCTTGAAAATGAGAAATGCTATCAATTCAAAACATTATTGCTTTTTTACATTTAATAAAAATATTGGCTACTTAGATCAACCTTGAAACAAAAATAAATTTTACTGGATTAAAATTTTGTTACAATAGCTGTTTCTATAATACTTCTTCAAAAACGCTTAAACATTCACATCTGACAAAGGGATAAATCTGTTTAAAGGGGTTTAAAGCACGAACACTCACAACTAAGCTGGCCTTTGTCAGCATGCACTTGACATCTGAGAGAGTCTATTCTCTGTGTGGTGAGGGGTCAACACAATAAAATGGCTGTCATTGAATCATTGAGTGGCTTTGGAGAATACTACCGAAATGCTGTCTAGGTGTTCTGACACTGATCCGTGGAGAGGCCACTTTCACCTGAGTGACCTATGAAACCTCATGGTCAAGAAGACACAAAGAATGGTTAACAAACCCAGAGATAGTAAATAGTGAAGCAGCTCTTCCTTGACCAATGCTTTGCATTTAACCAAAGTCTTCTATAGGAGTATTGTTAGATCTGCTTTAGAACTATGGAAAGAATGTGAACTTGACACCTTTGGATGGATGGGAATTTTCTGTCCCAAATCCATCCTGATTCAACCACAGCAACTTTATTATGTTCTTTATTTTTATTATTGTTATTATTGTTGTTTAAAATGTTGAAAATATGTAAGATTTCCATCGAAAAGAGGGATTTGCTACTTAAAAGTGGATTAGAAAGCCACTGCCCTAAAGAAGTAAATAAGTTTCTGATACTGTTTCAACATTTAACATAGTTACATACTAATTAAGTTTCTTAAATTATAGGTGGTTTGACACAAGATGACTTTATAAACAGACTATGTCTTCAAAGGTCTATTTTAAAAATTAGGCAGAGTATAAAACAACCTACATGTAATTTCAGAATTAGATATGATAGTCACTTTGTTTTAAAATGATGTAATTATTTAGATTTAGGATTTTTTTAAGTACATTGATTAATTATTACTATGGTTAAGAAAAAAAGTGTGTATTATAGACCCAAAGATATTAAAGACCATCTCTAGAAAATCCTGTAGAATAGAATTAATAACAAAATCTGTAGATAGCAAATATTGCCCTAATTTACCAAAAAGGTATGTAGATTGATCGGAAAAGTCATAAAGAGTGGCTTACAATTAATCTCTAATAAAATTCTTGAATTGCAGGAGTTTATGAATTAAATTAATGATCATTTGGAAGCTAGCACCATTCCCATTGAGTAGGTCACGCTTTTTCTAGCATGCCTTGATAAAGTTCTTTAAGCATGAAGAGCCTCATATGGACATCAGATATTTATACCTGCTTCTGGCCTCTTCCTCGGTTCGACTTCTTCCTTTGGCTTTCTACTCAACATAGCTCTATGTTCATTCTTGAGTTCGGTGTTAGAGTTATGACTAAAGAAACTCTCTCTTAACCATTTTGGTCCTACAAAATCTTCACTGGCTAGGCTCTAAGCTGAGGATAATCAGGTGATGTTTAAAAAATCAAATTTTCATTGTTAGTAGGCAGTCTAAACAAATATCAAGAGTCTGTTTTGAAGAGAGTGTTTTGGACATAGTGTATCTTGATTTCACTGGCATGCTTGATTTTCTGGTGGGTTTTCTTGACAAAATATAATTTGCTGAAAGTGTTCAATTAAAGTGAATTGATTGTAGAGGAAAAGTTCTAGCAGCAAGCTATAGACTTGGTTATTGTTTCCTTGGTCATAACTTTTGATAGAAATTAGATTGGCGTTTGTCACAACGTATTATATTTGTTGTTTATATTCCTGCTTCCTCTCCAACATCCACTCATTAATTCACAGGGCATCGTGGACTTATATGTGCAGGCATAATGCTGATTCTGAGTGTCAAAGTGGTGAATTGGCGAGACATATCCCCCTCTTCATGGAGTTTATAGTCTTGTAAAGTCCTTCAAGGCAGGAAATGAGTCTTATTTATGTAATTGTATTACAAGTACATACAATAGCTGCTTAATACATGTTTATGAATCCTGTTAAAAATTTTTAAGGTAAGTGTGTGGTGATGGAATGTAATTAGTCTTTGGGTAGTGAACATGATGTAATCTATGTAGAAATCAAGGTATAAGGATGTACACCTGAAACTTATATAATGTTCTAAACCAATGTTACTGCAACAAAAAAAAGATATAAAAAATTTATAAGGTAAATATGGCCTATTTTCAAAATTTTGAGTGCTGTTGAAGATCTACTCAATATATTGAATAAGTGACCACGTTTAAAAGATTTTTAAAATCTAGATTTTTTTAAATCTGGGGTCCTGGTGAATAAGATTAAATTTGTAGAAATATGCTTAAAAAAATTCAAGGTAACTGTAGTGTTACAGGATAGATAGATATCACCTTAATGGAAGTTTCTATGAAAATCATTTAATGATTTTAGTTTATTGTCAGTTCCTTGGTGTAATTTATTTCTGAAATAATGACTAAAATTTTAGGTAGAACACTAGTGTTCAGATGAAGAAAAGAGTAATCCCATTTGCCAGAGTATAATTAAAGCTAAGTTTTTTGTTCCCAGATTCACATTGTGAGAGAAACTCAAGGAAATGCTGAAGGAATTTGGCTCTCCTCTTGATGAAGAGATGCAGAAGAGGAGAGCTAGCTTTACATATACAAAGGATTGTCAAATGGAGGATGAATTATATATATTTTGTGTGGTTCCAACTGAAAGAAAATTATCAAGAATTAGACACTCGACTCTTAGGATCAGAATCAGGAAAAGAAGAGATTTTGAAAAGTCACACATTCCTGAGGAGGCCTGTGAGAGAGGTAAGGGAAAGCCTGAAGACTCTCTGGAGATGTCTTTACTCTATGAGAGCTGACAGTCACCGTACCTTCTGTCAAAAAGGGATGAGAAAGTCATTAGTAGGAGATAAAGCTATAGATCAGAAACTTGAAAAGGCAGCACTGAAGGGCTTAAGTGAGAATAATTTGGTTACAAATAATTGGGAGGTCTAATAAAAATGGGGAATATGTCAAATGTGGAGTAGCTGGAGAAATGGCAAGGCTTGAGTGAAGAGAGGGGCCAGACTAGGGAGACCTCATGGCTGTCATTTTCTAGTCGTGGCATTACTTTTATACGGGGTCTCACTACTTCTGTGCATCAGGTGTGGGTTCCTAAAGGAACATGATTCCTGGAGATACTAAAGCATAATTCAGTTTAATTCAAGTATATATGTTCCAATAAGTAAAGTCGTTTGAAAGTACAATGAGATTCCCTATTTCTCATCACTGGAAGAATTCTGAGGCAGGGTGTATTTTTGAATTCTTCAACGTGTGAGAATTTTTCTTAATGATCATTCTAGAAGGTTATGTATTTCATACACTACACATTAAATTTGGGCTCTGATTAGAACCATGAAGTGTGGAAAGAGTTTTATTTTCTGTGTTTGAAGTTAAAATATCAACAGCCAATGCATATGTTGCATGCAAATTACCTTGACCCTTCAAATTCTGATGGCTTCGATTAAAAAAATCCATCAATTAATTTAATCTGATGGTTGAAGTACCTTTAAGCATTACATAAGAATATAAATTAGCACTTAGAGAAATTCTAGGAGTCAAGAACTTCTTAAACTAAATACAGAATTAAGTAAAGTGACACAGTTCACGGCTTTTAAAACTTTGAGACAATCGTTCAAAACTGAGTTAACACCAATATTAAAGAACAATACTGACAATCAACATTCTAAATGAAATTGAAGATGTAAATTGGTCCTTAATCATTATCTACATGTATGGCCAATATATGAGTCTTAACAATCTCTTTAAAAACACACCCTAGGGACTGGACCAGTGGTGTAGTGGTTAAGTTAGAGCGCTCTGCTTTGGCCGCCTGGGGTTCACAGGTTTGGATCCCGGGCACGGACTGACACACCACTTGTCAAGCCATGCTGTGACGGTGTCCCATATAAAGTGGAGGAAGGTGGGCACGGATGTTAGCCCAGGGCCAATCTTCCTCAGCAAAAAGAGGAGGACTGGCAACAGATGTTAGCTCAGGGCTAATCTTCCTCATACACACACAGAAAAACACATCCTAAACCAGTCATAACCAAAGGATAAACACCAAGACAGCCACATTTTAGTAGTTCCCTTCAATCCATTTTCTCTAAACTTGCTTGTGTTTTTTTTGCTTTCTGCTGCTATTTTTTGTTTTGTTTAGATTTTTTTTCTCTTCCCCTGAGAGAAGGGTAGAGTGGTGGGAGAGCTGGAAATTCTCTGGGTTACAGGATAAATCCCACTTGGCTGCATGTGACTGCCTCATTTAGCAGCTGGTAATTCTGTGGAGCAATGCTCAGCACTCACTCTTACAGTCTTTTATGTAATATAATATATATTTTTAAAATTGATTGTAATTTTTTTAGCACTTTGGGGGCTGCTGGTGGTCTCTTTTTCAGGCTAAATAGACCAACTGCTGCTGCTAAAAGAGTTTATTCGACCACCCACACTCGGAAGCACAACCTCCTTCTCCCCCTGTCCGCTGAAGTAGCAGTCAGCGAGGCCTATGCAATAATAACTGTGAGCAGCCTTCAGGCTCAGAAAAATGTCACAGCTTGATCCCCAGAGCCTCCAGTGCCCCCATTCAATCAGTGCTCGACTGCATGACGCACCCTGAATCTTAAAATGAAAGCCCTGGATTCATGGCCAAAAACACAAACTCCCTACCGGCTCTTCCTGTGGGAGTTATAGAAGTTCTCCGTTAGCCCGCAGATGGTTACCTACCCTCTCCTTCTGCCCCAGGTAGCAAGGAAAAAAGGCACAACTGTAACATTTTCTGCACAAAGGCCTTGACTGGGATGCAGAAAGACTTAAAAACAGCAGGCATATACTTTTTAAAACAACATTTTGACAGATAAAGTCAAGTGATAAAATATAGTGAACTTATAATTATCTCTGCTGTTGGAGGCAAGCAAAGGAGGGGAAAGCCCAGAACAGGGGTATGCCAACTCATCGAATTTCATTTTATTTTGCTCTGAAACCAAGAATTTGACTGTGTGTGTGTGTGTCCAAATTATGGTATGGGGTGATCATTTTCAGGCCCAGATAAATACAGAAGAATGGGGAAAGCAACACCGGATATAAAATTTGTTGTAAATATTTCTACCCCACTCCAAGGCAAAAGGTACATGTGGTTGTCCCTAGAGGATCACATACAAAACATCCAGTGGCCTGCCTGCATCTACAGAGAGGCCCAATACAAAGTGGACCAAGAGGTTTTGGCCACAGGAAGATAGGGTGATAAACAAATGTAGAAATTCAAATCAATATCAATAATCATTAATATTAGCAGTCTTTTTGATGACTAGATGCCCTTACGATCCCTGGCCCCCCAACGACCTCTCATATCCTGAGTTTATTTGTTTTTCCAGTAAAATCTCATTTTCTAAACTTTCAAACTTTGTTGTTACTCTGGTAGAAGAGTTCAGAGAGGAGTAAATCATGTCCCTTACTTGCTGCCATATTTTTAAATTATCTATTTTTTCCCATAGTCTGAAACAACAAATTTAATACAAGTGACATATAAGCAGAAATATGTTGTATATTTTGGCATATATGTCAAATCTTGGTTCAGACTTATTTTGGTTGATAATTAAATTTATCATAATAGAACTTGAAAGATAATACCTGCTCTCTAGCCAGTAAATTATAAGATTCAATCATGCAGGCTAGTGGTAGATCCTACTAATTTTAGAATCAGACTCACACACTGTTTTTGCACATTAAATCTTGTCCAGTAATTCAAACCCTAATACCTGAGTTTATTTTTACCTTTTTAAAATTTCTAATTTACTATTCTTTTGTAAAGCATGTTTTTTTTCTTGATTAGGGAGGTTAACAGAAGTTCAGTGAATCTAAAGATCCGTCAGTTGCGCGTGTTCACCATGGTTGAAGAAGCTGGCCCGTTGAGAAGTGAGGGGGCTTCCTCAAGCTAAAGAATATTTCTTCAAATAATTGAGCAGTGATGGGTGTGTGGAGGAATCCTTGATGAATAAATGAATGACCTTTCTCAAAATTTTATTCAAATAAAATATTAAATTATTAAAAGTAAATAATATGATTGATTATATTTATTTACATAAAAATACAGCCTTTTATTAGGTAGAGAATAGTATTTAAGATATTTTTGTTTGTTTTTTGGTGAGGAAGATTCACCCTGAGCTAACATCTGTTGCCAATCTTCCTCTTTTATTTTGCTTGAGGAAGATTAGCCCTGGAGCTAACATTCATGCCACTCTTTCTCTATTTTATATGTGGTACACCCCCACAGCATGGCTGATGAGTGGAGTAGGTCTGGGCCTGGGATCCAAACCTGCAAATCTGGGCTGCCGAAGCGGAGTGCACAGAGCTTTAACCACTTGGCTGTGGGGCCGGCCCCTAAGATGTTTAATTCTGTTAACCTTAGATGGGTGGGGGGAAAAAAGAATTGTCTCTCATCTTTCTGGAACAAAACTAACATAATGGTGTATGGAAAAGTCAACAAAGAGGTGAAAGAAGGCAATGCCCAGATTTTTAATGAGGTTTTGTGGTATAAGATTTGATATAGCTTTTATTTTTATTATTTCTTCACCTTTTTACTGATGTCATAAACCACTGTGTTTGTTTGTTTGTTGTTATTATCTACTACTTAGTGAGTGAGATCATTCGGTATTTGACCTTATCCCTCTGACTTATTTCACTTTGCATGATACCCCCAGTGTCCATCCATGTTGTCACAAATGGCTCGATTTCATCGTTTCTTATGGCTGAGCAGTATTCCATTGTGTATACATACCACATCTTCGTTATCCATTCGTCCCTTGATGGGCACTTAGCTTGCTTCCAAGTCTTGGCTATTGTGAATAACGCTGCAATGAACACAGGGGTGCGTGTATCTTTACGCATTGGTGTTTTCAAGTTCTTTGGATAAATACCCAGCCGTGGACTAGCTGGATCATATGGTAGTTCTATCCTTAATTTTTGAGGAATTTCCATATTGTTTTCCATATTGGCTGCACCAGTTTGCACTCCCATCAGCAGTGTATGAAAGTGCCCTTCTCTCCACATCCTCTCCAACACTTGTTGTTTCCTGTCTTGTTAATTATAGTCATTCTGACAGGCGTGAGGTGATATCAAACACGTAGAGAGAGAGATTGGATTGGTGGTTACCAGAGGGGAAGGGGAGAGGGAGGAGGGCGAAAGGGATAATTCGGCACATGTGTGTGGTGATGGGTTGCAATTAGTATTTGGGTGGTGAACATGATGTAATCTATGCAGAAATAGAAGTATAATGATGTACACCTGAAATTTATACAATGTCCTAAACCAATGTTACTGCAATAAACAAAAAATTTAAAAAAAAAGAAAAATATAAATAAAATAAACCACTGTGTATTAGAAAATATTGAGGGGAAGCAGCAAGGAGAAGAATTGTCTAGTCCAGATCGCCTTCTTTTAACAAAATTTTGTAATATATCACTAACTTTTCCCCCAGGGTTTTGAGAAGCAAGTGATATATTTCGGGTACAGGACTATGGACTAAATATATACGGAATATATGTATATATATATATATAGAGAGAGAGAGAGAGAGAGAGTAATGTTTATACATTAGAGCAGAGGTTGGCAAAAATGTTCTATATAGGGCCATATAGTGCATATTTTAGGTTTTTTAGGCTTTGTGGGCCAGAAGGTCTCTGTTGCAACTACTCAGCCCTGTCATTGCAGTGGGAAAGCAGCCATAGGCGATATGTAAACAGATGAGAATGGCTGTGTTCCAACAAAATTTTATTTAGAAAAGCAGGCTGAGGGAGTGACATCAGTGAATGGTAGAGTAAGGACCTCCAAAAATTCTCTCCTCCATAAAAGTAATGAAAACTGGCAAAATTGTAAGCATCGACTTTTTCAGTACCCTGGAAATTAATCAAAGGCTTGCAGCAATCCAGAGATTCTATATTAAAAATAGATGGCTGAATCTCAGTAAGAACAGTGTGCTTTGTGGCATTTTAACATGACCTATTTCCATTCTCCACTTCAGCTCCAGGGAGTAGCCTTGAAAATTAACAACCCGCAATTATAGTGAAAGCCAGCAGCATGGCAGCCACCAGAAGGTGCAGAATAAGGTTGGAGCTTCTTTAAACCTCATTCCCAGAGAATTGTCATTATTTGACCTGTCAAGTATGTATAGTAAAGAATTCGACCTTGTCCAAAGAGAGCTCTGGCCTTTGCCCTTGGCTTCTGGGAGGTAATCAATGTCATACCTGATAGAAGTGTCTTTGTTTAGAACAGAGCCTGGCCATACCAGATCTTAGGGTAGGGCTGGCCACATCAGAAACCCAACCATGTGATTAAGTGGGGAAGGTTTGGGTCACGTGGTATCAATTGACCTGGAGACAGAGTTCAACCGAGTGGGCAATCAATCAGTCATGTATATGTAATAATGTCCCAATAAAAACTCTGGACAATGAATCTCTGGTGAACTTCCTTGGTTGGCAATACTTCATGTGTATTGTCACACATCAATGCTAGGAGGATAAGGTGTCTGGGCAACCATAGACTTTCATGTTGGACCCCTTCCAGATTCTGCCCTATGCATCTTTTCCTTTGGTTGATTTGAGTTTGTATCCTCTCCTTGTAATAAAACATAATTGTGCATAAAATAGCTTTTAGTGAGTTCTGTTAGGTCTTCTAGCAAATTACAGAAACTTACAGTGATTTTGGGAACCCCTCCAATCCTGCAATTGGTGTCAGGAGTCTTGGGAAGACTTGGCAGTCTGGAGGACTATGCCCTCAAACTTTGCAGTTTGTCTAACTCTGGGTAGTTGGAACCAGGATTGGAAGTTCCCTAGAATGATCCTGATTCACTAAACATGTGGTTTGGAAAGAGAAAGTATGATAGGGTAGAGATGAGGAACATTTGGATGGTCATAGGGTCACCCATGATATGGAACTACAGCTGTGTTTTGATCAGTTAATGGAAGTAAAAGTTACCAATGGAATTTAGAAATGACGGATGCACCTCCTGTGGATTTGGTTCACTGGATACATAAAGAAATGAAAGTAAGAAGAAGTGAGCTAAATATATAATCCCTTCATCATTGATATCTGTAATAGCCAAAATGAAAGCCTGGGAGAATTTGGGGCCAAATTTAGATTACCACTGGGTCAAGCTACAGCCTCTAACCTCAGATCCCATGCCAATGGGTATGCTTAAAATAAAAATTAAAAAGTGTTAAGGCAAATCCGGACTCTGGGCCAAGGTTGGGTCCTGACCAGTTTGAGTTACAATCTCTAGCTTCAGGGCCCCTAGCAATGGGTAAAGTTAAAATAAAAACAAAGAAAATACTGGGGTGGATCTTAATACTGGGCCTTAGAGCCACTTTTAAAGGGAGAAATTATGCAGAAACAATAGATAGAAAAGAAGGTTAAAATGATTCATAAGAGAATGGACAAAACAAAGAGGAAAGAAAAAGGAGAGAGTCAAGGGATTCATTCCAACAGGGTAGAAATCTTTAAATGGTTAATAAGTGGAATCAGACCTCATCATTGATGAGGTCAAAACAAAGGTCTTAATCCAGTGCTCTTGAAAGTTGGGTAGACTGATGGAAGCCCCTGCAGTTTTGCCAACATATTGAAGGGCCTCAAACAAGTCAAACGAATCTGCTTTATTCATCTTAGTTTGGAGGAATTTAAAAGACTAGAAGGCAAAGATGACAATGAGAAGCATGCCCTACAGTCACCTGGGACAATAGTTTCACAGTGTGTTTAAGACAAGGACTGATTAGAGAGTCTGGGTCCCTGGGCCTGACTGCTGGCTGGGGATGCAAGGCTATATGCACATGAGTGAATAAAATGGTCAGAGGGTGCACAAAAGACATTTTGGGGACTCTGACACGGGAGCTTCATGCACCGTGTTTCCAAAAGAAAAAAAAATGAACACTTCCTCAGAGACATGGTATATACCATCAAGTGTACCAGCAAACACATAATGTGAGACCCAAAGTACACCAGAGAAACAAAATTACAGAAAAGTATTTGAAGAAATAATTTCTGAAATCTTTCTAAATTTGATGGAAAACATTAATCTACACATCGAAGAATCTCAATGAATTCAAAGTATAATATACTCAAAAAGATCCACAACTAGACAGATCATAATGAAATGGTTGAAAGCCAGAGAGAATCTTGAAAGCCACAAATGAGAAGGACTCATAACTTACAAGGAATTCTCAATAAGATTAACAGCTAATTTCTCGTCAGAAACCATGAAGGTCAGAAGGCAGGGGTACGGCATATTCGAAGTATTGAAAGATAAAAACAGTCAACCAAGAATCCTATACCAGCAAAATTATCCTTCAAAAATGAAGGAAAAAATAAGACATTAAAAAAACAAAAACAAAAAAATAGAGAATTTGTTGCTAGCAAACTGCTCCTAGAAATACTAAACGGAATCATTCAGGCCAAAATGAAAGAATGTGAAACAATAGCTTGAACCTACATGAAGAAATAAATGGCACTGGTAAAGGTAACTACATAGGTAAACATAAGAGACAGTATACATATATTTCTTTTTTATAACTCGTTTTTTCCCTCCTGATTTAAAAGACAACTGTATAAAGCAATAATTAAAAATCTATGTTTATGGGCACGATATATAAAGATGCAATTTGTATGACAATAATAGAATAAAGGAAGGGAGAGGGAATGGGACAATATAGGATCAATGTTTTTGTGTACTATTGAATTTAAGCTGGTATTAATCAGAACTAGATTGTTATAAGTTAAGATGTTAATTTTAATCACCAGAGAAACCACTAAGAAATAACTAAAAAAATTATAAGGAAATAAATGATAAGGAAATTAAATGGTACATTAGAAAGTATCTATTTAACACAAAAGAAGGCAGCAATGGAGGAATAAAGGAACAAAAAAGACATAAGACATATAGAAAACATCAAAATAACATACATAAATCCAATCTTATCAGTAACTACATTAAATGAAAATATATTTGAGTTTGTACATTTACCTTCAACTGCCCTGGGAAGAATCTCTTCCATTAGAAAATCTCACTAGCAAACTAGAATATGATACTTATACAAGTTCACTTGGGCATCAACAGTACTATTTTAGCTCATCTGATGCCCATTTATGGATATTTGCAAAGAAAAGACTTTAAGTAGGTTTTCTATTTCTTCTTGTTGGAAATATGTTCTGTGTGTCTTTCTTAGGGACTTTTTTCTTTTCTCAACATCTTTGTGAGCTGTTTCATAGTTTTTTTATTTCTTATAATGTTTAATTTTTACACTACAATAATTGATTATATTTTGCTTTTATTTTAGTAGATCCCAAAGATCCCCATATCTGATATGTTACATTTCTCTTCTTTACAATACCTTGGTCAGGGCAAATAGAAATTCAAAATACTTATGAGGAAATGAAGAACACTTTACTTTCCAGTGACTAAAAATAACTAACAAGTTGGTGAAAAGAGAGCTTTCCTAGCTTGCAGAAGTTTGCTTCTACTATACCACGCTGGCCTATGTACAAAATGGTGTCTGTTCTCATCAGGATTTGCAGAGTAAGTCTGACTTTTAGTAACTGTACAATAATATTTCCTTTGTAGCAATGATCTGGTGTATTATCTTTAGGCTAACACAGGACCTCTGGGATCTAATATTAGTTTTTGCCTTGAATGGTGTTAGTCTTTTTTTTTTTTTTTTTGCTGAGGCAGTTGCACCCTGAGTTAACATCTGTTGCCAATCTTCCTCTTTTCTTCACTTGAGGAAGATTTGCCCTGAGCTAACATCTGTGCCATTCTTCCTCTATTTTGTATGTGGGTCGCCATCACAGCAGGGCCACCAATGAGCGGTGTAGGTCTGCGTCCGGGAACCGAACCCGGGCCACTGAAGTGGACTGTGCTGAACTTAACCACTAGGCCATGGGGCCAGCCTCAGTCTCATTTTTTTTTTTTTTTACACATCATAGCATGATTGAGATTAGACATTCATGAAATGTATACGGTTACTATCCCACACTGATATGCTGAAGATGAACGAATGATTTTCCTTCAATATTGTAGGCTGTGAGACATGGGATAAGTCAAAACTTTAATTCAAATGTACTGATACAAGGCAGGTATTCTAAGCATTGCAGTCAAAGTCATCTCCTTTCTTTCTCCAGTTCTATCTCCTCTTTTCCACCATTATGCCTTTCTTCCACTTTGTTTATACATTTTCTCGATTCCTTACAAAAACTCCCCTTGCCTTGACTAAGAAGTAAATGATTCTGAGCGCAGACAGGAATTCTAATCTTAAAGAAGCACATGATATCCTGCAGGATTCCACACTATTTCAACACGTGCTCTCCACTATGTGATTTAGCATCTGTGTACTGCTAAATGTAAGAGGGCTTATGCAATACTGCAATTAAACAGCAAAGAACCTTGACAGAGGGGCCTTTTTGTCCAAAGAATGACAGTGTTGGGAACTTAGACTTGGATTCTAGTGTGGTGTACAAATAATCACCTGTATGAAGTGGTTACAATTCTCTTAGGCATCATCTTCCATATTTTGACATCCCCTCTAGAATGCAAGCTTCTTGAGGGCAGGAGTGTTTTTATCTGTTTGTTCATTTTTTTAATTTGTTTATCACATTATTCTTAATGGCTGACAGAGGTTCTGGCATCAAAGAGGTGCTCATTAAATAAGCACCTGAATGAATGATACCTCTCAGGAAATAAGGAATAATCGAACTATATGATGACCAATATCTTTCAATTCTAAGTTTTCTGAGGTTTTATAACTGTATTCTACAATTAGGAGGAGGATATAATAAATATATATTTCAATATTATACAGGTAAAATAGAAATTAATGCTTGATATACATCGTTATTACTTGACTTACATATCCTTTGGGTCAATTAGTTCTGACTCTCCATCTCATGGCAACTCTATCATGCTATTAATTTAAATCATTTCTATTTACAATTTTCTCCATTAGCTGTGTTTTGAAAAGGCTCTGTGCCTGTCCCCGATACAGCACTAGGCAGAGTGTCTTTTTAACTAAAATTTAATAATATTTCAATTTTTCACTCTGTTTTTCCGTTTCTCTCAGAAGCTGTGAAAGTAAACTACATTGGGCTCATTTTATCAAAGAAGCTAAGTCTGTGGCTTATTTATAGGAAAATGAAGCAAATTGATGCAAATGGAAATTGACTACTTTACCCCCCAAAACTGAAGAAGTCTAATACCCGAGGTGCCCACTGCATGTGAAAATTTTTCCCACACTGCTCTACGTCATTCTTGTAGAAACTTTAAGATTCTTTAAAAGTATCTACAAAATTAGGTGAAGGGTAAAATTATGAATTTCCCACTTGGAAGAAAGTGGCTTAAATTCTATCCAATTATTTGCCATGACAACCAGCTAAACACAAAAGGGCTAGAATGGATGTAGAGTACTGCCTCTATAATCATCACTGTATGTCCTTCAAATCAGAGATATGCAGCACCACTATCCCCGGCTACTTCAGGGCCATAAGCCTACACGGTAATTACATGCTTTGGAACACTCCACTTAAGTGCATCAATAATATAGTGAGAGAACGTGTTCTTTAATTCTGCACCTGTAAATGGAGGGAAAAATAAAGAAAATATCTCTATCCAAAAAACAGGAAGATTAGACAGCCAAATTATTTTTAAGCTGCTTTGTGAGGTCTCCCTGTAAAACTCAGATGGTTAATAATTCAGTTTTCAATAAATATAATCAAATGACAAAAATATCTCTAAGTAACCTCAAAGATGAGGACATAGGTAAATAAATGGTGAAAAACAAAAACTCCCAATTAAGCTTAATATTTTATCTTTAATTGACCCATTTCGATTGTGCAATACAAAATCCCAGGCTACTTTTCTTTCCATTGATATGTCTCTCTATAGCTGCTATTAACGAGATTTAGAAGATAACACCAACTATTCCATAACGGCTGATACAAAAGAGTTAACAGATCATGGCGTTGCAAAACTGTATTACTCTTCATGCTATTTATAATACATTTTAGAATGAGTTGTGTGTGTGTATTTTATTTTATGGACTTGAAATCCGTATTTTTCTCAGAAATGGAAAGTTCATACAGTCAATTAAACAGAAAAGATATAAGTCAATGGAACCATAGAGAGAATCAGTAGTGGGTATAGAATTGTAAGACCTTTCTCCCAGCTACATATTCTGATAAAATAAAATGGCTAATTTCTTAGAATCAAAAATTTCTTCTGAAAGTAAAATGTTTTTGAGTGACTCATTTCCTATATTCTTGTGGAATTGCAGAGAAACTCTTAGGAAAATTATGCACCAAACTTTATAATCAAGTTAACATCTTAGTATTGGAAACAAACCAAGTTTTTAAGTGGGTCAAATCTAACTTTTTCCACTTAAGAAAATAAAAATAAATAATAAGAAAATCATACGGGTACCAATGTTTCTTATGCAAATTAGCCAACATTTTTTATTGGAAATAGTTTAAAAAATGTCTCTGTATATTGATTTCAAAATACGAGCGCTATTTAAGTAAGAAAATCTTGCCATAATTTCAGAAAACCGCATAAAACTTGTAAAATTCGGATACATAATAGTCCAAAATTCATAAAGGAAACAGAAAGGATGTACTGAATAAACAGAATAGAGTGTCTTATTTCAAAAAAAATAGTTATTCCAGAATGAGGTTGCAATTTTTTTCTTTGTGAGGAGGACTAGCCCTGAGCTAATATCCGATGCCAATCCTCCCCTTTTTTCTTTGAGGAAGACTGGCCCTGGGCTAACATCTGTGCCCATCTTCCTCTACTTTATATGGGACGCCGACACAGCATGCCTTAACAAGCAGTGCCTCGGAGCACACCTGGGATCTGAACCTGTGAACCCCGGGCCGCGGCAGCTGAGCACGCGCATTTAACCGCTGTGCCACCGGGCAGCCCCTGCAATTTTTTTCATTGTGATTTTAGATTGGCAAATTGATGGATGTGCATATGTTTTACTAAATTAATATTCAATACATGAGTAAGACCTTGTGTTCTATTAATTTCTACATATTTACTTCTTAGAAATGATCATATGTCTCAAATATTGCTTTTAGTATAAACAACATTTATTTTCTCCATTATGTAATCAATATACGGTATTTTTCTGATACTAAATATCTTTTGCGAAAAACATGCAATTTAATTTACCATGTGGCAATGCTAGCTAAAATAACAAAATCATTATATTTTAAAAGCTGCACATAGAAACTTTACCAAGAAGTTTCAAGCAATACTTACTAGAATTATGTGTTTAATATTAACTATTTTTTCATGATCTTGGATATCTGTAGATTTTTACTAGTTCAGACAGTGGATTTTTATATTTGTATGCAACTCCTATATAGATACCCTGCTACTAAAACAATATTCTGTTATATAGGGAGACTACTGTTTCAAAGTTTAAGACTCTTCCTAGGATGCAAATTACATTAATTTGGCAATGAACCATCAGCACACTAAGTCCAAGATGAAACATCAGTTGTTTTTTTGAAGGAAATACAGATAATCATCTGAGAGTTCAAACTTCTTAGTGTTTACAGTTTCTTTTCTCTTGCTGACACAGACATATGAGCAGGCCAATGGTTTACAACCATGTAAAGACGCATAGTACTGAAAGTTGGATTATAAAATGTGGACTGGAAAGAAGTATTCTAGTTGAATTTCAAGCCCCTGAGAAGGTTTTATTACAGAAGTGCTGGCAGAAGCATTCCAAAATCACAGTAGCAGTAATGACTCGCCTGGAATACCTTATTAATGGTACATAGAGCAAGAAACAAAAGTGAAATGTTTAAGGTTGGTGTCCAAATGACCCCACATCCAATATTTTTAGTTTTGTTTTGTTTTGTTTTTGTTTCTCTTTGGTCTTATTTTGTCTTCCTGATGAAATGGTAATTGACGATATTGAAGCAAGGTGATTCTAAAAATTTAGATCACTTAATTGGCCTACATCTGTGATCTCAATGAAAATCTTAGCAAGAATGTCACATTGGAACAGGCAGCTGAGTGTGAGATATTAATCAGACATATAGAAACTATCTCTTGGTGTCATCTAGTGGTTGTATTTCATCACTGCATAAAAGAAACGCCTTACTGGTTTTCTGAGTACCGATTGTTTTCTTACATTTGTTTCTGACTGACTGGAGTGAAAGAAGCTGCCATTTTTAGCAGACAAGAGAAGGTTAGTAGCAATCAAGACTTTCTGGGCTGTTCACCCTGGCCCTTTGCTGTGCCTTCTTATAAGGTCAAGACACGTCATGGGAAGCTCAGTTATTGTACCCTGGTGTGAAGGTGCTGTCTGCTGCCCCGTTTAGACCGCGTGACTGAGTGACTGGGTGTTGTTAAGGGAATCCACAGCCAACACACAAGGTATTTTCTCTGAGCAGGCTGAGCAGCGCTCAGGGGATTCTGACAGACTGAGCTGACGTGCTAACAATCTGATTGCAGATGGCAATGGTAGGAGCCTCCGAGTGAGAGAGGAGTCCCCTGACCCTCCTGTCATCTACTCTCTCAATCTCCATCCTAGGATGGGAACACTGCACAACTATCACAGGGAAAGGTGACATAGTGAAAATAACTTATCCACAAACGTGCTGAAATGTCATCTCTAATGTTATAGTTCCTTTAAGACGAACTATAATTTCTAATATAACTTTTCAGTTTTGAAAGGCAAGGGCACCAAGCCTGGGTTGACAGAAATAAATTATCCAGATAATTAAGGCTAACTACTCCACTTTCTCCTACTCCCTGGCCCACGCACAGACAATAATAGGGCTCAATTATTTATAATTCAGGAATACTTTTTCTTTAAAAAAAAGGATTTTCTGAAAACTGGGGTTTGAATGGCTCAAAATTATAATAATTAAGGAAGAAAATTATTAACAAATTATAATCAGGAAATTACAAATTTTAAATCATTATAGTTTCTGTTATCATGTCCAATGTAACAAAGATAAGGCATGATAAAAAATGGAAAAAATGAATGTGACACTTCATTCTCAATTTTCCATAATTATCTGATATTTTTAGCAAATTTTGTGGTTTTTTACATGATCTTAATGGATTTATCAATATCAAGCAAGATATTCCTCCACATACTTATAGACACATTTTATATTACTAGGTGAACATTTCTTTTGTTTTTAAATTTGCTACTATTTTTCATTGATGTTTGCTTTTTCTAGTCCATAGGTCTTTAATTTCTAGATGTCTTACACACAAACACAAATTGAGAAAAATAATTGAATGAGAATATCGATGGATATAAATTCCTAAAATTTCTATTTGCCTTTGCTATAAAGGAATTTTCTACTGCTAGTATTCTTGAAATGCAAATGTATGTACTACACACGCAGATACATAGATGTCTATAAGGTATACGTGTGTGTGTGTATACACACACACACATATATATATATACACATATATATACACACATATATATACACACACACATATACCTATACAGAGACATATATATACACATACACACACAACTATATATACGTATATATTTTTTTGTTGGAGATATATATATATATCCAACAGAAACACTCTCAATTCACACACACATTAATCCAAAATATATAGGACCAATTAGTGTTCTGCATATCCCCTCAAAACATATCACCTTTCTTCTAAGCAAAATCATAAGACTAGATCATTTAATCTAATATCTTGTGTAAGAGAGAATCAAATTTAGTTTACAGTCACTCCACTTCTGATCATTGTGCCTTATGTTACTTTATCTTATAGAGCAAGTGATTGAGAATAACGAAATAGTTATGTGGGAGGGTATGTGTTGGCAGCATTCATAAATCTCTCATCAGAGTTTGCTTCCACTCACATGAACTATCTCAAGTCTGCATCATAAAACCTATCATAATTTTCTGTCTATTAATACATTTTCAAAGCATATTTCTTGGTACCACAACTAAAATAAGATCACAGAGAAAAGATTTCTTTGACAAATAAAACAGATGATTTAAATATCTTGGGTGAAGAAAATAGAGCTCTGTCTTAGTCCTCTCACCCTGATTTCATTTTAACCTTCTCAGTAAACAAAATATATAGTATCTAATAAGGAAATAGTTGAATGTCTACCAGCTCCAGTAAATGGGAAACGTGGACCTCCTCTATGTTAACAGAGCTGGTTTATGACACCCAAATAGAAGGAACCTTAAGTAGCAGCCGAAATTGTTGGTTAATCATCAACAAAGTGAGTAAATGTCAACTTAATGTAATTCATTATTCTTAAAAGATATTCTTTGATATTTAAATTGGCTATGCTAAGTGGCCTTATCAAATAGATTATTTTCTTCAATTAAATGGCAACACTTTTAGGAGCCAATTCATCCCTGACAAGTCTCCTGGAATTCCACTTCATGTTCCTGTGCTGTTTAGCTAAGTTGTGGACAAAGTGGTACATTAAAAATACCTATTCATTTTTTTTTCCTATTCATGTTAGGTATTGCAGTAATCTGTGGTTTCAGTTACATATTTGCCCAAATGCTGAAGCTGATGTAAATTGAATACGCATTGGAACAATTGCCTAAATTTTACAGATTACGAAAACAACTGATGCTCAGAGAAGTTACGCAAGTCTCTCAAGCCATGTAGTAAATTGTGGAACTGTGATTTGACACAAAGTCTGAGCTTCTTTATAATTTAATTTATATAGTATATGGATCCCTCTTCCAAATATCACATAGAATAACCAGAAGTTTGTTGTAATGTAGCCCCTTAAGATAGCTTTCATTTAAAAGAGATAGTCCAGAGCCAGCCCTGATGGCGAAACGGTTAAAGTTCAGTGTGCTCCACTTCGGCTGCCCAGGCCCAGTTCCCCAGGCGTGGAACCACACCACTCAGTAGCCATGCTGTGGTGGCTGCTCACAGAGAAGAACCAGAACTTACAGCTATATACAGCTCTCTACCAGGGCTTTAGGGGTAAAAAGCAAGAAAAAAGGAGGAAGATTGGCAACAAATGTTAGCTTAGGGTGAATCTTCCCCTGCAAAAAAAAAAAAGAGATAGTCCCCCAGTGACATGCTAGCTTTCTGTCTCTGTAGATTGTTGAAATCCTTCCTTTATTCAACCACACATGCAGCTAGCATGGCTGTGCATCTAAAAAATAGCCGAGTAGATAAAGGCATGAGTGTTATGGACTCCTGGACTTCTTAAAGAGGAATGGACATGCCCTCCTTCTTACCCTCTTGCTTCCTTCTATTTTCTAGTAGATGTGATGGCTGGATTTTGAGCCACCATTATGCATCATGAAGTGACACAGTAAGAAGGGCAAAGCAATAAGATAGAGCTGCCTCAATCCTGATGACTCAGACAGCATATTAGTCCTGGACTCCTCATCTCTGGGCTACTTTTACATGAAAAAGAAATGAAATTCTATCTTGTCGTATTAGTTTTCTATTGCTGCACAACAATTTACCACAAACTTGGTGGCTTAAAACAATACCCATTTATTATCTCACAGATTCCATGAATCAGCAATCCAGGTATGGGTTAGCTGTGTCCTTTGCTCAGAGCCTCACAAAGCTGAAATCAAGGCATTGGCTGGGACTAATCTCCTATGATGCTCTGAGGCCTCTTCTAATCTCCTTGCTTGGCAGAATTCAGTTCATGGTGGTTGTAGGAGTGAAGTCCACTTTTTCTTGCTAGTTATCAGCCAGAGATGGCTCTCAGATCCTGGAGACTGCCTGGAGGTCTTTGCCACATGGTCTTCCCCATAGGCCTCTCATAACATGGTAGCTTATTTCCTCAAATCAAGCAGGAGGTTATCTGGTGTTGTGCCTCAATCTCTTCCTTCAGAAAGGGCCCAGTTCCTTTTAAGAGCTCATCTGATTAGGTCAGGCCCACCCAGAATAATTTCATTTTGATTAACTCAAAGTCAGTTGATTTGATACCTTAATGGCATCTGCAAAAATCCCTCCACCTTTGTTATATAGTACAACTTTTTCTACATGATCACTACTTCTCATTAATTGCTTTCTTGAAAATATCCCACCCCTGAAGTTTACATGGCAAGTTGAGTTTATAAAACTTGCTTGTGATTGAAGAGATACATTAAGTATTGTTTTCCTTTTTACTCTTCTTCTAAAGGGGTGAAAAAAAAGCTGACTTATGGATGTGTTCTGTTAAACTAAGAGAATATTTTATCTTCCCTGTGTTACAATATTTATCACCATTTTGCAATCATCCTTATGATTTAGTTGTTATCTGGATAAATCAGCTATCTTCTAGCAGGACTCACAAACTCAAATGCCTACAGAGCCAGGCATGAATTATGAATAAGTGCAATAAGTCAGGTATAATAAAACAGCATATAGTGGGGAATGTGATAAACTGGATAGTGAACTTCTATTTAAAGACACACCCCCACATAGTGCCAGCTGCTTCATCCAAGGCCAAGTTTACCAGATCTTCCAATGTACATAAGGAGCTCATACTCCAGATTTCTTTGTGCAATAACTTAATTTTCAACGTTAATTTTACGTTCGAACAATTATAACTGGTGTAGGCTAGAAAACATTACGCCTAAGTGAAGGTAGCCAATGGGTTGGCAATGGACAATTTCTGCTCTAGACAATTCAGTTGGTTAACAATAGTAAACATTTTGTTGTTGACTGTGAATATATGTTAAAAGCCTGACACATAATCAGTGCTTTTGAAATGTAGGCTAATTTAATTTGATATATTACAGAGTAATTTCCTCTTTTCAAGATCTGTCTCTTTTTATTAAATGATATAATAAAAAGATACCTAAAGGAGCTTGTCATGAGATTTTTGTACACCTAATTATTTTTAGCAAAATAACAAAATCGTTACATCTTATATTGTAGATAAAACCTGAGCTATCTTTTGGATAAAAAAGTTTAATTTGTTCCAAGTAGGTATAGGATATTTTATAATCTCTGAATTATATAATAAATGGGTCATAAAAGTTCTAAGTTGTTTTTCCTATGTCCCATTTCTGGTCAGACAGGACTTCTATCTCCACGACCATACTGAGCCTCTGAAATCTAAGGGAGAGTTTTCCACTTTTCATGTTAAAAGACAAAACACACTGTATCCAGAGGAGAAATGTGACTCTGTGTGTTTTTTAATTTTTATTTTTTCGGTAAGGAAGAGTGGCCCTGAGCTAATATCTGTGCCCATATATCTCTTTTTGTATGTGGGACGCCTGTCACAGCATGGCCTGATGAGCGGTGTGTAGGTCCGCGCCCGGGATCCAAACCTGAGAACCAGGGCCACCGAAGCTGAGCATGCAAACTTAACTACTATGCCACCGGGCCAGCCCCTGTATGTTTTATATAACTTTTTTCCTGCATTTATAGCTCCTGTCATGACTAATTAATCAGATAATTTCAAACTCTGCTTAGATATAATTGACTATTGGATTTCATGAATTCAAAAGATATGATTTTGCTCACTCACAAATACTTCAGAGGATTGATATACTTTGCTATGTTATTTTGATGAAGCAAATTTACATCAAACTTTAATCTGGCAGCTGACCTGTGCTGAACTTGGGGGGAAATCCGTGTAAGCATCTAACTCCTACATTTCAGCCAGGCTCTGTTATTCTGTATTCTTTGTCTTCTCTTTTCTTCTCAAACTGCACATCCAGGCTTGTTGGGGCATTGCAGTAAACTCACAGGGGTGCCACAGGGTATTCAAAATTTTTAAATTTTAAAAGTTTGAAAGAAACGTAGTGATACTTGACATCTGTTGAAACTATGTGAACTACAAGCCCAAGATAGTTCTGTATTAGATGGCACTAGTAGATGTGATGTCATCATATCCTTAGGAAGCTGGTTTTCAGTAGTTCCTATGATACAAAGAAAACACTATGTATAAATCAATGTAAAACAGGAAATGAGGGTGGTGGTGTTCAATCTGATTCCAACATTTGAGAACTTGTGTAGTGCCCAACAGCCGTGTACATCTCATTACTAAGTACCTGTAGTTATTCAAGAATAAACTAACATATTACTTTTTCTTTAAATTGATATATATTATTTACATGTACTAAGTTGTTAGACCAAAAATACTTATTAAATTATTTGGTCTTCACTACCTATTAAATGGAATGCTAGGTACTTCTTTTTGTCTAGGTGCACCATGAAAAAACTTATTTAGAAAATATGAGGTCTGCGAACAGAGAAAATTTGGAAACCTCTGGTGATGGTTATTTCCACTAATCGGTAAGCTCCAAATGGTTAGAGACCAAGTCAATCTTGTTTGCTGTTCCATTCCCAGCACCTCTGTAGTGCCTGGCATTATCACTTCCACTCAAATCTACGTGTTGAATTCTTTTATTCAATAATCAAATGACGTAAACGGTCCTGATAAATAAGCCAATTGCTACTGCAGGCATGGAAAGTAAGAGAAACTAACTGATCCAAGAAAGATATGTTTCCTGGTAAAAATTGAAGGTTTGGATAAATTTTAAGTGGAAAATCAATTTTGGCAGAGGCCTGCATCTATTATGTGAATGACTCCACGTTTTGATCTTTTCAGAAATAAGAGAAAGCAATTTTTGAAATCATTTTTGTGAGTGTTTCTGCCAGTGTTAAAATGCTCATCAAATGAGAAATAAAACTGTTAGAAAGTCAAAAAGGCAAGTAAGTTCTTGCTTATACATGTGCATAAAAAATATTACTCTTAAAAATGTGATTTGACTCTAATACAACCCTCTGCACTTAACCTTTTCATGAAGTAACAGCTGGCAAATGTACCAGTTAAGGCAACAAACCAGTTCTCCCAGTGAATAAATATTCCAGTCATCTATTGCCACATGATAAATCACTCTAAAACTTAGTGGCTTTGGGGCCAGCCCCGTGGATTGGCAGTTAAGTGAGCACGCTCCGCTACTGGCAGCCCGGGTTCGGATCCCAGGCGCGCACCGACGCACCGCTTCTCCTGCGGTGCTGAGGCCGCGTCCCACATACAGCAACTAGAAGGATGTGCAGCTATGACATACAACTATCTACTGGGGCTTTGGGGAGAAAAAGGGAAAAAAAGAAGGAGGATTGGCAATAGATGTTAGCTCAGGGCTGGTCTTCCTCAGCAAAAAGAAGAGGATTAGCACGGATGTTAGCTCAGGGCTGATCTTCCTCACACACAAAAAAATAATAATAAAAAAACAAAACAAAACAAAAAGAAAACATTAGACAATGTGAAAGTCCCTATGCTTAAGTGAGCTTAGTCTCCAATTTGGTACAAAGGAGAAAAATAACCCTTTTTATATTGACCATATATTGGGATAATTGTTATCTTAAATTTCTTCACCACTTGCTTCAATCTGCTAAATTTGATGAAACTGACCCCTGAATGATTGGGATTATTCTTAAAATCTGATAACTACTTCTGCTTTTCCAGTAGGGAATAAAATCAAGAAGCCTATCTCTAAAAGATGATAAACTACAGACTAAAAATATAGATATCTTCCAAATATAAATGGACAATTTAATTAATTATCATGACAAAGAAAGGAAACTAGGTGGCTGAGCACATAGGAATTAATCTGAGATCTAGAGTTAAAAGCAAGCAAGTCTTCCTGGTTACTGTGGGTATATTTACAGTGATTTTCCTGGTGTTTTCTCCTCAGTACTGAAATATTTTTAGGTTCTTAATTAATGTCTCTTTCTTTATATTTCCTAGATAAGAACTATTCCTCATCTGGTTTAGCATAAAGACTCTCCTCTTTTCCTGGGTCAGACTAATATTTTCTAGACAAGCTTTGTTGAGACCTTTCTCATAATCATGAAGGTATTGAAGAAAACTAGTGGATTCTAGAGACTTCCCAGAACCTCAAGCTTAAAACATCAGCCACATTATGCCTCGTGGAGCCAATGTCAGAGAGAGTAGACTGGATCAATCACATGGCAACAATTCTTTTATTTTCATAATCAAGTCTTGCTGAAATGTGTTCCTTTTTATTATTTTCCTTACTATATCCAGGCAGTTAAAAAATACAGCACCTAGAATGAAATAAACATTTAATAAATATAGGTTAAATAAATGATTTTTTAATTATCCTATATTTTTAATAACGCTAGGTATTCTGTATGTGTGTGTGGCAGGGGGTGGTATTAGATTTTGTTTGTTCCATCCTACACCTAGAATTGTTTTGCATCTCAGCTATCAACCAGCGGTACATTTCTTCATTTATGCTGTACCTGCCTTAGTTCAGGTCTGTATTACCTCTTCAGTGGGCTATTGAAATAGTAACTTAACCGGTATCTTTTATTCTACCGGTATGTTCTCTAATCCATCATCAGTGTGATGCAAAAGGCCCACTATGATCTATCTCCTTGTCTTCCTCTCTACTTCTCTTCATCATTTGTATTAGTTATCTACTGTGGCATAATAAATTACTGCAGACCTCACAACCTAAAACAACATACGTTATTATCTTACAGGTTCCGTTGGTCAGGAGTCTGGAACACCTTAGTTGCATGCTTTTCTTAGGGTCTCACAAGGCTGCAATCAATGTGCTTGCTGACCAGGGAAGGTTCTCACCTGGAGGCTCCACTAGGGAAGGGATCCATTCCCAAAGTCACTTAGGTTGTTGGCAGAATTCATTTCCTTACGGATTGTAGGACTGAGGCATTTGGCTTCCTGTTGGCTGTTGGCTGGAAGCTGCCCACAGCTCCTGGATACTGCCCGTGATTCTTTGCTACAGGGATTTCCTCAAAAACAGCTGCTTACTTCATCAAGTCAGCAAGAAGAGTCTCCTAGCTATCTGCTACCAAAGCAGACGTCTTATGTAATATAGCAATCATAGGCGGGACAATCTATCACCTTTGCCACATTCTATTGGTTAAAAGCAAGTCACAGGTCCTGCCCAACCTCAAAGGGAGAGGATTACAGAATGGTATGAAGACCAGGAAGTGGGGATCATGGAGAGGAGGGGGACGCTGAAGAGTCTATTTGCCACACCTTTCTCAAGCTCCATCTGTGCAGGACAACCAAAGATTCTGTACTGTTTTTATGTTGCATTTATGCGTACTCTTCTCTTCTTTTCGATTATCATTTCTATACTAATTGTTAGACAAAATCTCATTTATCCTGCAAAATAAAGTTCTGTTACGTTTTTGAATAGATATTGCTGAGGTTTCCCTTGAAAAAGATGTATTACAATTCTTGGCTTCTCTTTTGTACTTTTTACTTGCTTTTTTTTTAAATCATTTATCATAATACATTACAAAAATTTGTTTAGTTGTCTGCCTCTCCTACTTTTGTGTCATTCTAAAAGATGGGGATCATATCTCAATTATATTTGCATTTTTAGTGTTTAGCATAGAGCTTAACTCCTAATAAGTTGGTTGAATGAATAATTTAATGGTTTCCTAGGAGAAGAAACCTTCCAAATAGCCCAGGTCTTGGCTGTGTATTTATTAAAGGGGGAAAAAAAATGACTCACCTTAACCACGTCAGCTTACTTTCCATTGGTGAAACAATAGATTCTGTTTCTATCGGGCATTCCTTGCCTCTACTTTTGTTCTAGAACCACAGGGTCACATTTCTTCCATGACCCAGGTTTCCTTAGTCATCTTGAGCAGTAACAGTTTTCTCTTACTCTTAAAAATGAGTAGAATGATAGCGAAATATCTCCCTTAACACAACCTACACACATACACACACGTACACACAGAAATGTGAGGAATCAGACTCAGCTCTCCAAAAAAGCCATTTAATACAATATCATTATTAGCTTATTTTGCAAATATTCACAAGGAAAAGAGGGCACATTTTCTCTCCATACCAATGTAGGTTCTGTTATAGCAACTGTTTCCAGATGCGAATATTTTAGTGAGATAACAGGTACAGGAGTCACATTTTTTCTACTCAGTTTCTTTTTAGGTTTCGTAGAAACATTTCCAGAGTATTTGTTACATTAAATTCTGATTTTCTACTTACTGAACAATGTAATAATAGAGCCAAAGAAAAAAGAATCATGTGAAAAGGCGTGCAACACATGTTTAAAGAATTAAATGTCTCTTATCAGAAAATTTTAATGCTGAATAATAATAACCATAGAAATTTATGGTTTCCTTTTCTTGCCTCCATGTTAATGTTTCCGAATCTTTGATATTACACATCTCCAATCAGTAAGATTAAGCTTCTTTTAATGAACATTGCAACCAAAATATTTAGAATTAAAATCACAAATAATGTATTTTTTGCTAACAAAAGTAAGGGAAAATTGGTGCTAATATCATAATTTTTTTTCATGTTATAGAAGCCTATAACTTTAGTTAGCTAAGGCTACTGCAAATTTAGGGTAGAGATTACAGCCTGTTTCCATAAAGGTAGACAAAAATATGGAAAATAAAGTTAATCACTCAGTTTAACCTTTTATTGATGATGTTGTATTTTAAACCTTCCATTTTATAAATATTTATCAACATCATGAAACTAATAAATGGAAAATATCCTGTTTGAAATGTTACTTTCTAAAATCCTCATATTGTTTCTTACTCATGATTATATCATGGTCTCCACAGCATACAATCTGGTGTTAAAAAAAGACAAAATTTATGATGAGAAACAATAACATCTGTAATGTGTTGAACTTCTTTTCTTTGAGATCAACTTTTTATTGGTCAATCAAGAGGAACCATAACAAGATTCCATGCAAATAGAAGGTATAAAGTATTGCTTTAATAATTTGATTTTTATTTTTCTATTGTAACGATGGCAATTATATTGTAATATCATTATCATGTTATTATGGAGGATATTGGGTTTTTCTTTTGGAATTTATTCAGTGCTTTGCTTTTATAAGATCTGGAATAAACGTATAGAGTGTTGATTCAGCTGAACACGGCAAAGATTTGGGGTTGACATTCATGTTTCATAGGAAAAAGTATTGTAGATGAATTTTATTTTTTTATATTCAGTTTTAAATTTAGTTTGACATATTTTATTTCTGTGATAAAATGCCATAGTTTTCTTTTTGAGAGTAGTTATCATTGGGGGATGGGTTACTTTCTATATTATGTATTTCTGCAGTATTGAATGTCTTTTTATTTAGAATAAGGATTTTAAGGAGAAATAATAAAAATAAACATAATTTTTTAAAAAGATAAATTAATTACAAATGATAAGGTAAAATTTATGTCATTCAAAATATAATTTAAATACGGGAACTGAAAACTTTAAACAATAAAGATTAGAGAAAGTCAGGAGAAAGTAAGAAGCTAGTTTTTTTCAGCAAAATATATATATATTTATTTATTTATTTATTTATTTATTTGAGAGGAAGATCAGCCCTGAGCTAACATCTGCCAATCCTCCTCTTTTTGCTGAGGAAGACTGGCCGTGAGCTCACATCTGTGCCCATCTTCCTCCACTTTATATTGGACGCCGCCACAGCATGGCCGGACAAGCAGTGCGTTGGCGCGCGCCCAGCGTCTGAAGCTGAGCCGCCAGCAGCGGGAGCGCTCGCACTTCACTGCTACCCCACAGGGCCGGCCCCCGTTAGCAAAATATATTTTTATATTACCTATTCTTTTTGCTCGTTTGCCTTCTAGAATGGTTGGACCAAATCACATTTCTATCTTCATATGTATGAGAGTTTCCTTTTCCACTGGCTGCTATATGAGAATACGTTTTTGCTGATTTCATATAAAAAGTTTATCATTTTTAAAATCTGTATTTGATTAGTAAAGAAATAAAATACTTTTTGTTTGTTTGTCATTTCTTGTTTCTTGTTAATTATACCATCACATTATTACCCACTTTTTCTGGGAGTTTGGATTTTTCTATTTTAACAATAAAAGCTCTTTATATATTACTGGGAGCAACCTTTGTCTGTCAATTTTGCCATAAATAATTTCACACTTTGTATTTGCTTTTTTAATCTATTCATGGTGTGTTTGGAACTGCAGATGTTTAAAAATTATATGATCATATCTATCTATATTTTATTGATTTTATGCTTAAATAGCTTTGCTAAATAATTATTGAGAATTCTATGTTTTATGTTAGGCCTTTTGTGATTATTTCCTCAATCTTCTTCTTTGTCTCTAACTTAAGTTTTTATTTTGAAATAGTTACATTCTTATGGAAGGTTGCAAGCATAGTACAGAGAGCCCCATGAGCCTTTCAACAAACTTCCTTCAATGGTAACATCTTATATAGCTATAATATAATATCAAAACCAGGAAATTGACATTAACACCATATTGTTTACTAGACTATAGACATTCAGATTTCAACAGTTTTTATGTGCACTCTTGTGTGTGTGTGTGCGTCTGTGTGTAGTTCTATGAAATTTTATCACATATATAGATTCATGTAACCACCAACCACAATCAAGGCACAGAACAGTTCCATCACCACAAAGGAACTTTCCTGTGCTACGTGAATCCCCTTCCCCTTATGCCTAGCTCCTGGTAACCACTAATCTGTTATCCATGCATAATTTTGTCATTTAGAGAATGTCATACTCTATGCAATTATGCAATCATGCATAATATAACATTTTTTGGATTGGCTTTTTTCACTCAGCATAATGCTTGTGTTTATTAAATGCATATATTTCTTTCATTGTTTTATTTTAATACCTCCACTTATCCTCATATTATTATTCAATTTTATTATTTAAGTTGTTTTTATTAATTTATGCTGTTAACCATTGTGATTGAGTCTGGGGGGGAGGGGTGGTTAGAAGTCTCCACCTCTCTTCTTTATCCAGATAAGGTATTAACAGGACTACTTCATGCTGCTCTACAGCTGGGTCCTGGCCTCTGGCTCCACCAGTGGATCTTCCAGCCCTTCTCACCCTTACTCTTCAAGTAATCTTGCACTTAGGACACACAGAGACATATAGCTTAACTCTCCCTAAGGCTAAAATCTCTGTGTAGTGCTACTGAAAACTCACGATCCTTAAATAAGGCTTCTAAAACTCATGGTCTCTGATATCGACAATGATGATATAGTACTGCAATTTATTCAATATTTGGTAAATACTGAATACTTTTCATTCAATGTCTAATTTAAGCCTTATAAGCATTATATTAAATAGATATTGTATCCACATTTTACCGATGAAGAAACTAAAATAAGGGCATATCAGAGTTCTTAAGTAGCAAGTTCAGAATGAGGATTCTAAGGAAAGTCTGTTGAACATTATAGTCTGTATAATAAACCATTCTACTATTAATATTACAAAATTTTGGACAACTGTATTAATAAAATTCAAACAGTCAGGAGAAAGTATCTAAGAGATTATACTTGTGGGAAAAGCCCCTATTTTCTGCCCATAACTATGGTGATAAATTAGGTGATGCTAAACCTTCTGACGGATTGACATGGCCGCAGGCATTTGGCCAGAAGAATAGTGACTCATACATCACTTTTACAGCAGCCTGATTTTAATTTACTAATTTTAATTTTACTAATTTGGTTTACACTTCTACACAAAAATCAAAAGAAGATCCTCTCAATGAGCAGCTTATGCTGGTCCATTGTTATGTTAGACAGGGATTAGCTGGCTAGAATGAAAGTTGTTTGAACAATGCCTTTTTAAAAAAGGTATCAACTTGTCCTGACATTTTCTTGACATCTCTAATATTTTATATTCTGTACTCAATGATCTAGGCTCATCTAGTTAATCAGAACATAAGGAGAAGGGAAAAGCCAATTTAACTCCAGAAAGTGACCTTGATCCTATCTGGAAAAGTCCTCAGGTAATATCATTCAGCTGATGCTGGTCTTTGTGGATCCTTTTCCTATTCCCAAGAAGGAACAGAACACTACCCACGACTTCCTGACTGGAAAGTTGGGGCTTCTTAATAATAATCTTTGAAAGAAATACGCCAACAATCCCTTTTCTAGTATAAGTGGCCCACCTCAGAGAACCTATGGGTTTCATTATTTCTAGGAACTAGTTAGACATGCTCTACCTTGAAGTAGTTGAGTTAAGTTTAGTTTATATGTTGTAGGAGCAGTGCCTTCCAATAAACCATATATAAAGCTGTAAGTTGAAATTTTCTTTTTTCTTTCATTTTTCTAATGAATTGATTCTTTCAATGTACCTTTCAATCATTAAGATTAGTTTCTTAGACCATTTCCCAATGAACTCCTAAATGATCCTGATACAGGTTCACTTTTTCTGATATGTTTAATATGGCATCTTCTTAAGAGATTTAAATTTCAGAATCATTTAACATATGCATAGACTGTCAGAGAAAAAAATATAATTACAATTGATGTCAACTTCAGGGATTCTTAAATACATGTTTTCACCTATATGATTTTCTACGCACTTCTCTTTTTTCCCTATTTGAAAAAATAGCTATCTTGATCTTTTGTCATTTGGGGATCTGAATGCCAGGAATGGCAGCACCTCCAGTGGCGTTGAGGAGAGTTGAGGAATGTAAGAATTGCTATCTGTGGGCCATTCTTCTAGTCATAGTGAATATTTATTTAAATGGTAAATTCTTCTACAAACTTATGTAAAGAACATGAGTATTGAAAGATGGTAAATGTATGATTTGGAAGGAGCACACCAAATTGTACTTCTCTCTCACCTGTGTTCAAAATCAAATAAAAAATAATGCTCAAAATCTTTAGAGCAGATGCTCTCTCAAGAAAGAATGAAGGATTAAGAGATTTAAATCCTTCAAGTCAGAATTTTTGATGAATTAGATCCACTCAGTTGAAAAGTTTGGATCAATAACTATCATCAAAAAGCCAGGTAACCCAGGAAGTTAAGGGGAAAAAAATCGATCTTCAGGGAAAGAACAGCAGGAATGGCAAAGAAGCATTTCTCCTTCTAACAGTGGAGGGGAAAACTGAAGAAAATTTTATCCCTATATCTTACCACATTGATCATACTTTCTTGAGCTCCTCTCTGAGGTGCTTGTAACTTCTAGCTGTGCCACTTGCTAGCTGTGAGAGTTGGGAAAACCATTTAACCTCTCTAAGTATCCATTTCTTTATATGCAAAATGGTCATTATAACAGGACTTACTTTATAAGTTTGTTATAAGGATTAAATGGTGTAGTTTGTGTCCAATCTTCATCATAGTGCCTGACACATGACTGACATTCAGTAAATAACAGAGCAAAGCAATGTCTGTCCCGTATGCAGGATGATTTCACAGGTACCAGAAACTGGCTGATGTCTGATCATTCACATGCCAAATTTAACGCTTGGCCTAACTGTGTCTTAACTTACCTGTATGTATGGTTGGCCTGGCAGGTTAAAGGAATAAAAAGAATTAGGTGAACTGCATTATCGACTCGGTATTTATGGCTCTTAGTTTCTAGCAAAAAAATCTGACTCTCGGCCAAAAGGAAAACTACTGTAACAATATGGAGTCACTTAGAATATCAAAGGAATACTGAATAAACAGGTAACTGCTGAGAGTTCAGAAGCAAGAACTGATCTGTAGCTGAAATGAAGGAACAAATGTCAGCCATTTTTTTTATCTTTGTAGTCCTCAGCCTTTGAGAGAGAAAAAGCCATACGATTGTATGAAAGTCATGTTCTTGCCTCTTGGCTGTACAGGTGGTGAGAGAAAGGCTCTAAAAGAAGTTGTCAAAAATCAGACTTCCCTGGAGAGAGGACTCAGCAACCTGACTTAGCAAATTCCCAAAACTGCACACAGCAGAGGAGAGGTAATTTCTCAGATGGAAATTGTGGAGTGTTAGAAAGGGCTCATTGGGTCCAGGTAACCTACAAGCAATATGTAGCTACTGTGGAGACCTTTTGCTAGTCAAAGACCATTTAAAATCCCAGGTCAGATGATTAAATGGAAAGATTCTCTTCTCAATTTCAACCAACATATTACTGTCAGTATAAGAAACACTTTCAATAAAAAGATTCAGTTTATTTTTTCCAAGATAAAATCTTCCACTGAACAACACATTGAATCCTTTATAGTTTATATTTATGAAATGAAAACTTCTCTTCTATCCTGACAACCTAGACTTAGCTAGCCTCTAAGAACTTCAATAGAAGGAATTAATGTCCATTTCTGGCACAATATTGCAAAATTGATATTTATGCTTATTTCTACTATCTGTTATCTAGCCCCTCCTAGATTGATTGATTGATTTAGTTAGTTAGTTACTGGGAATATTGTGTTCATTGGAGTAACAAGGGAGTTCTTAGGGGCTTTAGGAACTAGACACAATTGAGAACTACCCTATTATTCTAAGTCTTAACTCTGTCTAGCTATGTTATTTCTTGAAATATATTTGACCTCAAGATAATTCCTCATTTTACTTTTTTGGTCTTTGATTTTTTTTAGTCTTTAAAAGTATCCAAAACAGTAGTGTATTTAACATTTTCCTAAAGTGTTCTTAATTAACTTCTTAGATAATAAAGCTAGAGTGACATTGAAGAAACAAACTACACATTTTCTAATATTACGTAGCTAAAACATTTCAGTTTTTATTGCAGTGGCTTTTGATGCACAGTCCAGTTGGAATAAATATAGCAACAGTATTTTGCAAAATGTTACTTTAAGGAGTCATTCTTATAATAAAAGAAGAGGAAGTAACGTATAAGAATATTATATATTTTTAGTTGATTGCTACAGATCTTTTGTGTGCTAGAATTTATTCCAGCTTTACATTTACGTTTCCAAGTTAATATTTCTGTTCAGACAAAACATTTCGGGCACTTTAAAATCTCTTTGTCATACTCAATTAAAAATGGTGTCCAAAATGTCAGAGTCCTTATCAAATGCTAAGTAGTGTATGGGGAAAGGAATTTTGAGTATCTAAAAGCTAGTCAAGAATTAAATTGCTCCTAAGCATCAATTAATATACAGAACAAAATACCTTTAGTTATCATTCTATTTTCTTACTATTTCAGTTTTAAAAAGTTGGTTTACCTTTCCACTCACTTACGGATATTCTTGTTTAAATCCTCAATGAAATAAAAACATTTATTGAAATAAATGTTTATCTTTAAAATTTTTTGTCTCTACATTAACTCAGGTTGAGACAAAATCGCTATATTCTAAATGTCCACTAAAAAGCTTAAAAATGCAATGGATTAAAATGTAAATATTTTCTTTGGTACTTGTGATGCAAAAATATAAAAGTCATTGAATTGCCCCACTGTTCAGGGCAAAGCAATGTCTGTACCACGTCCAATATGATCTCACGTGTACTAGAAACTGGAGAGTTTAAAAGCCCTTCTATTCTTTCCCTTTCAGTAACTGCCTTCACCCTTCGGGGCCACACTTTCATGTGCCAGACCCAGTGGAGCTGTGTTAACATTAGCACAATCCCCTTGACAGAAAATCAGATCAATCGTAAGCCAGTTCTTTACTGAGGTAAACAGCTTTAAGGGCTGACTGGAAACCCACTTGACAAAATAAATATATATTTATTACCCTAGCCTTGTTTATCTCTCATACCTGTTTTTTTTTTTTTAATAATATGAAAGAACCCAAGTCTTAATATAATTGTGAATATAGTAAAAGAAAAACTCTCTTTCAGTTCACAAAATTAAGTCTACCTAAGATTGGGGTTAAAAAACACAGAAGGGAACTCATGTGTGCTATGTGTGTCTTCTCCTTTGATAACTGGGCAGCCCTGGGATGACAATATGCTGCCATTCCCATTTCACCAATGAGTCATTTCTACAAGAATTACACGAATACGTATTTCTGTCAATGGCATTTGTGAAATCACACTTTATCTGATTTATCTTCTTTATCCTCCACAGCAACCTCATGAAAAGGACATTGGTCCAATTTCACAGAGGAGGAAACTGAGGCATAGAGATACTCAGGAATGTATTCCAGAATAAGCAACTGCTTAATGGAGAAACCAGGGTTGTAACTTAAGCCTGTTTAACTGCAAAGTCAGTACCTTTCCATTTCTCTGCCTCATCTAGGCAGAGAGTTGGATGTTTCTACTAGGAGTGTGTGTGTGCGCATGTGTGTCTGTGTGTGTGTGTTCTGACAAAAATCAATGATAATGTGTCCGGCACTAGTTAAGAGCAGAGTGTATTTCCCCAGTCTGAACAGTTTCTGATTTTAAAATAAAATCTAATTTCTCTCATCAAATGAAAGAGAACATATTTACATGAAGTTATTACACAGTTGAGTAATAAGTAAGAATAACACCCTACGTTTTACACAACAGTTGGCAAGGCACTTTCATATCCAATAATCTCATTTTGCTTTTCAAACAACACTGGGTATAATTATTGTACGAATTTTCAAATCAAATTATGACCAGTAAGACTGGGAAGCTTAAAGAGGTGGTACAGGGCTAGGGACTGAAAAAAAATTTGTTACATGGTCCAAAGCAAATGAGAAGCAGTATTATAGCAAATAAACAAACAAAAGCACTGAATTTGGGGTTTCAAAACCTTGTTGCAATTTTCCAGCTGGACAAGAATGCAGTGCAAGAACATGTCAGTCCTCGCCTCTCAAGGCCCCAATTCCTCATCTTAAATTAAGGGACTAAATTAGAGATAATTCCCGAGGTGCCTAAAGCATTCAACCTCTATTTTAGTGTAGATATCTCTTGGTCTAGATCATGTTGCCTAAAATCTAAATCTGTCCCCCAAATTTCTGCAATGTCAGCCCCCCACCCAACCTCCCCAGCTTGTATTCCCCTGGGCACCAGCTGCCCCCAGGCTCCACTTGGGGTGTGCTGTCCCTGGTTTGCATTATATCTACCCAGCTATGAAATTCTGCCCCTTCCTTGGCTGCCAGGAACAAAACAAAAGGTAAACAATGAGCATGTGTAAGTGTAGCAGGTTCTACTGAAGACATGAGAGGTCACAAGGAAGAATCCCACAGTGCATATGTACAAAAAAATCACCTTTCAATCCCACATTAGACATTCTTTTTCATAACAGTCGTGTTGGGCACCCTGCCAACAGCAAATTTTCATTTATCCACCTACACCTAGCCTTCCCTCTATGTGTTAGTGTGCTCAGGCTGCCTTAACAAGATACTACAGACTGGGTGGCTCAAATGACAGAAATTTTCTCACAGTCTGGAGTCTAGGAGCCCAAGATTAAGGTGCTAGCCTGGGTGGTTTCTGAGGAGACCTCTCTCCTTGGCTTGCAGACGGCTGCCTTCTTGCCACATCCTTACACAACCTTTCCTCTGTGCATGCACAGGGGAAGGGAGGGCACAGTCTGGGGTTTCTTCCTCTTCTTATAAGGACAACAGTCCTATTGGATTAGAGCCCAACACTTATGACCTCCTTTAACCTTAACTACCTCCTTAAAGATCCTATCTCCAAAGAGAGTCACATTACTGGCTAGGGATTCAACATACGAATTTTTTTTTCAGGGAGCACAATTCAGTCTGTAACATTCCAATTATTCCAACTTCTCTCTCCACTTCCTTCTTTTGGCTTCCTTGCTCTCGCTCTCGCTCTCCTAGTGCCCTGATACATACAAATTCTTCTCTTCCTAACACCCTCCAGGTCGTAATTCTGAACTTGCTTTCCAAGTACTGAATTGGAGGACGGCGGTGGGGAGGAAAGAAAGAGAAGGAAACAGGAGGGAAAGACAGACAGACTTCCACTGTTAGGACCCACCTTCTTTAAATACCAGTCATGTATAAACGGCATTTTCTCTGTTGCACTGGTTCTTTAAAGTACAAGAAAGCAATACAATTAAATTTCCCAATTTAAATATACAAATATTATTGCCAGAACCCCCTCATTTTATACAGTTTTAATGACACCACGAGAAAAGAGTGTAAAGCATTATGAATTCTCAGAAAAGAACAGTACCATAAATACACAGAGCATAAAAGTGCAGACTTCACTGATACAGTGACCAAATAGTCTGTTTTGAAAGTTGGCAAAAATATTAATACCCACATTTCAATTAATCAGACAGAAGTTTTGCAACTTGGAGCACATCAGAATTTTGCCTAGCACAGGGACAGTTACATAGGAGGTATTTAATCAATATTTGTGAAATGAATGAGCTAGTTTTCTCACTTAGAGCGTGCTTCTACGCCCTAAAGTTACTAATTTTATTTTGGTTAAGTTTATTACACAATATTGAGGTTAAAAAATATACATATATTTACATATAATGTACAAATATATAAATATATTAAATATAAAATATATATATACATGTATACAGCAGCTGTAGCCTGCTGTCTTACCTCCCATCAGGCACTGTGGTAAAATGCATGTTAATGCTTTGTTGACAGGACACAGAATAAATTAGAGGCATTAGGGTTCAAAGGAGAGGAATTTACCTTCACTTTTCTTGGTGGAAGCTCTGCACTGGTGTCCACACCCATTTGTCCCCACCTGGGCCTAACTTCAAATATGAGCTGGCGCTTTTTTTTCTGAGTTGCATAAGTCTGAGTGGATGTCAGATGCTCAGTTCTCTCCAAAGTGAGTCAGGATTTAGGAAAGCAGTTGGGTTACCCTCCTGGCACGAAGAACAGCAACACAGCTGAGGAGGATTGGTGATCTTTAACAGCCAGTAAGAGAATTTCCAAGCATTCCTTCCATGAGATGCCTGTGGAAGAAGCTAGAAAATAGTGAGTTCAGGTTTGTTTACTCTTGACATGATTTAAGTTTTCTGGTTAAATCTTTAAAGACATGTTTGAAAAGTTTCAAACAGCTTCTGGAATAGCAAAAGGTTCTTGCTAGAAAGTGATTGGATAGTTTAATTATAAAGTATGCAGACTATTTTGAAACATTTTCCTTCAAAATAATATATTTTTATGAATGTGAATGTCATTGGTACATTCACTGGACCACTGGAACTCCAAATGCAAAATGTGCCCATATTTGTACATTTTCATCTAATTATATAATCAAATTTTAAGAGGCTGTATTTTGATAGGCATGAGGAAGAGGTAATGAGTTTTTATAATTAGTTAAGATTCACCCTGACTTTTCTCCTTTAAATGAGAAACAAAAAGTTAACTAGAAGTTTCCATAGGCTGTCTGTCATTGGTGAGCAGCTTGAATCAGGATCATGGTATCACTAGATATCCTCAGCCCTGTGACTGATGACTTCAAGGATATTACCAGGACAACATCTCTTTTCATAGGAAAGCACCTCAATCTTGTAGTTTAATGGTGCAGCTTCTAGAAAGATCTTGCTCTTGCCCAAATGTAGTGCTACGAAGGTTGGGGGTTTAAGTCGAGGATGGGGGTTATCTCTGGAGGCATCAGCACAGACGGTTGTCAGAGACCAGTCATAAGCATTGGTACTTCCGGTGGCAAATTGCAGCTTCAATCCTGACTGACTCATTGGAGAAGCTGGAGATGTTCCTAGGCTGTAAAGTACAGTGGTGAGGAGCACAGGCTCTGGCATCCAATTCAGGCTCAAATCCTCCTGGTTCTACCCCTCTCTAGCTGGGTGTCCTTGGCTGATTGACTTCACCCGTATAAACCTCAGTTTCCTCATTTGTAAAACGGGGTAAAATGAGGCTCATACCCAATCCATAGCAGGTTGCGATGATTGCATAATTTAGATAATTGATGACACCACAGTGCCTGTACTAAGTGCTCGATAAATGTGAGTAGTGTTGGAGTTAGAGGAATGGCCTGCATTTGGTGACATCATAGAGCTGTGGGTCACAACCCTGCCTGCACATTAGAATCACCTGGGAAACTTTTAAGGCACACCAACAGGTCCACCCCCAGAGATTAATTCAAGTTAAAGCTCCCCAGGTAATTCTAATGTGCAGCCAGGGTTGAGACCCACTGCCATAGACCCTCTGATTTTCAAATCTATAAGGGCTTTTAGTGATCAGCAAAACCAATGCCCTCATTTTACAGATGGGCATGAGGACCAGTTGAGTTCAATGATTTGTCTAGGATCATTTTTATTAAGTGGCAGAGAATGCGAGCTTCCTGATCTCTAGCCCAGAGCACTTTCTTCTCCACGGAATATATCAAAACCTGGTATATTTCTTCTGATTGTTTTAGGGATTTTATAATTTATTAGGTTAACTAGTAATGAGATTTTGTAGCAAGGTGGTTAAAAGATTCTGGTTAGTATACCATGCTCCTTTGAGAGGATAGTATTCCTAAAGCTTTATTGTGGTATGCCTCTTACCGGGAAGCTGTAACATATAAGGGAAAATAAGTTAGTTTATTAGAAAAAGGAGCTGTACCTGTTGGCCATTTGTATGTCTTCTTAGAAAAAATTTCTATTAGGTTCCTTAGCCCATTTTTTTTAGTTGGATTGTTTTTTTTTTAATTGAGCTGTATGAATTCTTTAGATATTTTGGATATTAATCCCTTATCAGATATATGGTTTGCAAATATTTTCTTCCATTTATGACAACATGGATGAAACTGGTGGGCATTATGCTAAGTGAAATACAGACAAAGAAAGGTAAATATTGTATGATATTTATACATGAAATCTAGAAAAGCCAAACTCATAGAAACAGAGAGTAGAATGGTGGTGACCAGGGGCTGGGGGTGGGTAGGGGAAATGGGGACATGTTGGTAGAAGGGTAAAAACTTCCAGTTATAAGAGGAATAAGTTCTGGGGATCTAATGTACAGCATAGTGATTATAGTTAACAATAATGTATTATATACCTGAAAGTTAAGAGAGTAAATCTTAAATGTTCTCATCACAAAAAAGAAATAGTAATAATGTGGCGTGATGGGGGTGTTAGCCAAGGCTATGGTGGTAATCATTTTGCAATATAACAATGTACCAAATCAACACAGTGTACATCTTAAACTTACACAATGTTATATGTCAATTATATCACAAGAGAGCTGGAAAAAAAAAAAAGCTGTGTACATGATCTCCAAAGTTGTGTTATTCTTTTACCCCTAGGTTTATCCCTAGGGCAAAGAAGCAAAAGCATTTCTCTGTCGTGCCTGAGTTTCTTAGGTATGTGGGACAAGTCCCTGGCTGGCACAAACTGATCCTTATGCTGGAGGCTGGAGGGCAGCATCGATGCTGCAAACTTCCAGGACTGTCTGCCTGCCTCCCTCCTGGTGCCCCAGTTACACAGCTGCTGGAGCAGCACCACTAATTAGGTGATGTGCCTTGTTCCCACCATCTGGATGACACCGCCCAGTCCCATCCCAAGTCTCCCTTGTGGCTCGTCGTACACCATGCCCCTCCCTCTCACAAAGTACTTGGGGATTCTGCCCCTCACTCCGGCTCCTTGCAGGGTGCAGTGGGGTGGCAGGTACCACACAGGAAAGGGCCAGGGTCAGTTCAAGCAAGGGACCCTGAATGTACAGGAACCAGGAAAAGAACAGTGAAGTTGAAGTAAGTCTTGTGCCACTCAGTTGGAATATCTTCTCAGGAAGCAGTAACAATTCAATTGTTTTACTACATTCTCAAATCAAAATATGTGAAGCTCGCAAACATACTTGTGAAACAGAGAGTTTACACATTAGGATATGCCTTATTGTATATATCGTAGAATACTTCACTCTGCTTTCCTTACATTTTCTATAATAAAGAATGGGTAGCATTTACTGTTGGGAAAAAGAAAGCCTCCAGTAAATACATTAGAATATCATTTTCAAGCATTTCTGAATCTTTTCTTTTTAAATCTAAATTTCTTAATTTCTTGATGGAGAGTCTTCAATAAAATAAAACTATTCTAAGAATATGAATATATATATATACGCCAGGATATTTGTATCAAGACAATATACATTCTAAAGCTTATTGTTTCAAGAAAATTTGCAGTTATATAGTAGTGCCTGGTAGGAATTGAAAATACGTTGAATTTTTGTATGTGATACAAAGTTAAGGTTTGTTTAATAATTAGTACAAACCATTACTCTTAAAGAAATTGAACTGCACCCAGACTAAAATTCCCAGATTCATCCTTCTTCTGCCAAATGTTATTAGCAGCAAGTTAAAAGTGGGCCTGCTGTCACTGTGACCCCAGCTGACCTCTTAATTTCTTGAGTTCAAGTCCAATTAACCTCTAGGAAGAGGCACAACTGTTCTACCAGACAAGTCAATAGAATCCAATAGTAATCATTTCATTTTCTGCCTTGTCAAAGGGTGGCCCTCCCACCTAACCCATTTCACACAAAGGTGGTCATTTATCACCGTTTAGAGGACTATACTGAGCCGTGTCCTAGCTCTGCCTTAAGTACATTCATCAGCTGGACGGACAGGAGCGGAGCTGTGCTGAGCTTTGGGAGGGCTTAGCAGAAGGTGCTGCTTGAAGACCTGCCTTGTCTGTGCAACCTGTTGGGTGTGCTTTGCATAACAGCACCCAAAGTTTGGACCCAGACTGAAAGTGGTTAATGGACAATCTATTCCATTCAGAGAAAGCTCTCCCCTTCCTGATGAATACATAAAGCCTTTCTTTCCAGGGCAGTCAAAGATTGTTATGATTATTTTTAAAAGACTCACTTTGAAAGTAAACAGTGAAAAAAACATTAAAAAGAAATAGATATAGACAAGCAAACCTAGTTCCCATCTAGGCTGCTCCTGGCAAATGAGGGGAAGAATATTACCTGTGTAGTTCGCATAAAACAAAGTTTACTTTAAACCAATTTTCTAGATGATTATTCACAAATAATCTAAGATGTTCATTGTGATATATGTATTTCCAGAAGTGGTTCTCTGAAATAAGAATTTTTTCTGGAAATAACATGTTTTTTATTCCAATGTTAATATGATTTTTAAACTGGCTTATTAGAATTTGAATTCTAGAAAGGATCTAAAAGGAAATTATGTTCAAATATTTTCAGTGCTTCCAACTAAATAAGACATCAGTATGGGAACCTGATGTTATTTTATTTATAGTCCCATATTGGGGATATGGATATATATCTCAACTAATTTTCTTATGCTTTAATTTTTATCATTTAAATTAATATGAAAAATTATAAATAAAAAACTGATTATTGAGAAAATATGTAATGTCTCTGCTCTGGCAGCTATTTAAAACTAACAAAATTTCTCAATACAGTTTTGAGAAGGGTCCAAGTCCTTTGGCATCACTAATACATCACTATATATCCTCATATCTTGCCCTTCATTTATGTTCCTCTATTTCTTTTTTACATTCTTTTTCTACTCTTCTCACCAAAGAAGACTAACTGTTAGGTGCAGACAAGGACATAAAATTGGCAGAGTTAACAATTCCAGTCCCAGATCAAGTCATTCTCCAAAAATGAGGCCACTAAAAATGTAATGGACCCTAAGGTATAAGGAATTGGTCCCTTGATTTCTAGAACAACACTCTCCACTAGAACTTTCTGTGAAGATGGACATGTTCTATCACTACGCTGTCTAAAACAGTAACCAATCAGCCGCATGTGGCCATTGAGCACTTGCGATAGGGCCAGTGCTGCTGAGGGACTAACAGCACAGTAGCTAGAATCTCCTCAGTCTTCACTGGATAGGACTTAGCAGGTAGACTCTGTTCTCAAAAGTTAAACAACCTCAGACTCTCAAATGTGCAATTAACCTTCAACTCTGTTTCTACCTTTACATTCTCATTGAGTCTGTGGCTTTAGGTTGTGTATATAATAACATGTGCATGGGAAAGATATGCTGATTTTCATCTCACATAAACAGGACCTGAGAGTCAGCATGGATAGTAACATACCTATATGGGAATTAGAGTTATTTTCAAAAGGAATTAAAACGTAAAGCTCTATGTATCTCACACACTTCCAGGAGGATAGTCTCAAGGTGATCTGAACTTGGTGTACATGGATTAATTGGTAAATGTGAAGGACTTAGGTTATTTTTGACACAGGAAACTATTACTCCTTATATTTCAAGCGTATATTCCTTAGAGTTAACTGAATGTCTTATGCAAATAGGTTGACTTTGGATGTAAATATTTTAAGATCTATACAGAGATTGACATAAGTAAAAATTGAGGCACCTTTTGAATTATTATTATATAGATATGAAATGTTGTTTCTGTGAATAAGCAAACTGTCCTCCAATGACTGTTCACATGTATGAGACAAAAAACAGCAGTGAAAAATATCTCTCTAATTTAGTTGTTCAGTTTCCTACTGTCTTGTATTAAAAGCTACCTAATAGAATTTATAGTTGAAGAAACCTTTTAGGCAGCACTCTTTGTATTTTTTATTAAGTCCAAACTCAGAGAATCTACTTAATGTCAATTTTGTGCAATGGTTATACTGCACAGCATATTTTATTTTAAATCTGCAGGACATGATGATAAATTGATAATTGACCCCAAGGCCATTATAAATAAAGATACCCTGTTTTTCATTAGTACAGTATTACCTAGTCATAAGCGAAAGAAGACCAATGCTAATTTAGCCCTGAGAAGTGAGCAATCAAGAGCTCATGGTTTTAAAAATGCACATTTAAAGAAAGCAAATTTCTAGTTGCGAACAGTAAAAGAAAATGCAATTATAGGAACACATGAATAGAAACATGCCAAAAACAATTTGTGTTGTGTGCTGATAAATAGAACATTGCTAATTGTGTTTACTTAAAAAAAAAGTCTAGCTGAGAAATAAACTAAATAATGTCAGGTAATACAATTCCTGTTGGTATTTTTGTTTAGGAGTATCCGAGTATAATTGTCTCATCTTGACATTCCCACCCTAGCAGAAAACAGTTTTCATAGAAGTTCATTCACATCAAGAGGTCACTTTAAACATGCTGCCCAGACTCACATATACTTATACCACCATATGTGGACTACCTGTTTTAGCTCTACTGGCTTTTGCTTCTTTAATAAGTTAACAAAATGTGTTTGGAGACTCTTGCTATTAGCAAAGATACCACGGAACATGCAAAGTCTATAAAACACAGTCACTGATCTTGAGAATCCAAATGTAGAGGGAATGAACACATCCAGAAGGGAGTATTGAATAAATATAATAGCAGATATTAACCAAGTGTCTGCCCATGCAAAAAAATAAAGAGATAGCATGAATTTGAGAGAGGTAAAAAGACTATCAAGAAATACATTGTATTTAAAAATAATCTTGAAGGATGAGCAGAATTTTAATTGATAAGATGCAGAGGTGGTTTTGTGTATCAAGGATACTACCAAGAAAATGAAAAGATTACTCACAGAATGGGAGAAGATCTTTACAAATCATATATCTAATGTGGGACTAGTATCTCTAAAGAAGATATACAAATGGCTAACAGGCATATGAAAAGATGCTCAACATCTTAGTTATTTGGGACATGCAAATCAAACCACAATCAGATGCCACTACCTACTACGATGGCTAAAATAAAAAATACAAACAATAATGTTGGCAAGGTGTGGACGATAAAATGAGGTAGCCACTTTATAAAATAGCTTGTCTGTTCCTCAAAAAGTTAAAAATAGAATTAACATGTGACTCAGCATTCCAATCCTAAGTATATACTCAAGGGAATTGAAAACATGTCTACATAAAAACTTGTACACAAATGTTTATACTAGTATTATTCACAATAGTCAAAAAGCGTAAGTAACCAAAATGTCCACTAGGTATTGCATGGATAAACAAAATGTGATATATCCATACAATGGAATATTATTCAGCCATAAACAGAAATGAAGTACTGATACACGCTACAACGTGGATGAACTTTGAAAACATGCTAAGTTAAAGAAACTAGACACGGAAGACCACATACTCTATGATCCCATTTTTATGAAATGTCCAGCATAGGTAAATCCATAGAAACAGAGAGTAGATTTGTGGTTTCTTTAGACTAGGGGGAAGAGAAGATGGAGAGTGACTGTTAATGTGTACAGGGCTTCTTTTTGAGGTGATAAAAATATTCTGGAATTAGATAGTAGTGATGATTGCACAGCTTTGTGAATATACTAAAAACCACTGAATTCTACACTTGAAAGGGTGAATTTGAAATATTTCTCAATTTTTGAAAAAAGGGATGCAGGTGCACTCTGGATAAAGTGAGTGGATGGAATGAACAAAGGAGGAAAAAGGTGAGAAGGAACCAGATATGTTTGGAAGAGGGTAAGTGATCTCGTTGATTACAGTCTAGGATGGAGATATATATCAATTTACATTTATATATATAGTAGTGAGAGTGGGAGGTGAGAGGTGAAGCTAAAATGTTGGACAAAGGGAAGATCAGGGAGGGCTTCAGAGGGTAGGCTAAGGTGTTTGGCATTTATTTGTTGATATGAAGGAGTTAAATTAATTTGGCAATAGTATCATTTTATCTGATCTGGAAGAAGAAAAATGTGGAAGAGGCAATCAGCTACCACAATGCACATCAGTTTCCCTGAAAGAGAAGAAAATATCATATCTGCTAGTTGAGGTGATGAGAGAGAGTCATGGGGTGTGAGTTGAGGGGTCAGTTCAACTGAGAGAAGCAATTTCCTTGAATCAAGAATTTCCCTCTGAACAGAAGAAAATGTCTCTGGATTTCTATCATATGTACAAGTAAAACGAAATCTGTGTCTTTAAAAGTACAAGAAGAGGAATTTGATATTTTACTTTATTAATGTTATTAAATATCAATTGTGATCTCTTCTTGAGATGTTGCTAATAATTTTAACAAAGCCTTTAATTCTTTACAGAAAAACAAAATGACTCATCAGCAGTGACAAAGTTTAGTCTTAATCAGAGTTAGGAATTTAGTTAAGTTGTAAAGGAACTAAAGACTAGAATAAATCCAGGAGTAAGTGGAAAACATCTATGGACAGAAGTATTTTAGGCATGTTTTAGGTAGGCAATTTCCCCTCACAATAAAAGGCAGTGCGTTAATTTTATCTGTGGAATATTTTAGAGGGGAAATACACAGGATACACCCAAGAAAAATTGACCGAAGGGCACCATTTCCTTTTGCTGTCATCCGTGGTGGGCTTGCACAGCGTATTGTTCTCTGATGTCCAACGCTGTCCACTACATATCCCAGAATTTCACTGGTCCTGAATATATTGTTATTTATAACAATTTACATGTTGAACAGTAGACAATTAAGTTCTAAATTATTTCTGCTTATATTTCAGAGAAGACAAAGGACAAGGATTGGAGCAGTGACGAATGTTTGCCTAGAGAAACTAAGTTCACTGTCAAGATTCGTTAGGTAAATAAGGATAGAGCATTTTACGTAAACATATCCCATGGCAGAGAAAAGGAAGGCACTGTAGATATTTTAGGAGGAAAATGATATAAGAAAAATCAAGTTTAAAGACATTTAGCACATCAAGGAAGGAAGGAAGTCAGACAGGAGGCTACAGGATGATCAAGATCGGTGAGAACCTTAGTATCAATGAAATTTCAGTATATGTGATGGTTGATTTAATGTCAAAGATTCATGAGTGGTCCCAGCAAGAGGCAATGATGCCCTTTTATCAGTTCTGGGGCAGTCATTTAATGTGGCTGATTCTGAAGTGTTGGCAATATACTATGGAAGCCTTGGACATCAGGAAGAATATTTGTTGTGATAAAGAAGGATCAGATCACGAGGGTGAGGGGCATGGAGGAAATGTTTGTCCATAAGGCAACTGCCCAGTTCTCTGCCTGGGTGACTAATAAAATGGCGGCAATGTTAACAAAGAAAGGAAAGTTTAGAAAGGAGACACTGATTCATGTATTCATTGGTTCAACAAACACTTGCTGATTTTTTTCTATATCCCTTGCAGTTAGGCATCAAGACTGCAGGGAAGAAAAGAATATGGTCTCCACTATCCACGAGCTCAGAATCTCTGGAAGATTTTCTGTTGTTGTAAACAATTACAATAAATGTGATAAGCACAAAGCTGGGAGCAATGACAAGTTGGTGGAGGATAAGCGGGAGAAATTGTGACAGAGAATGTTCTATTTGAGGTGTGTATTAAAAATTAATAAGAGGGACTAGCCCCATGGCATAGTGGTTAAGTTCAGCGCACTCCACTTCCACGGCCTGGGTTCCCAGCTTCAGATCTTGGGTGGGGACCTACACTACTCATCAGCCATGCTGTGGCAGTGACCCACATGAAAAATAAAGGAAGATTGGCACAGATGTTAGCTCAAGGCTAATCTTCCTCAAGCAAAAAAAAAAAAAAAAGTTAATAGGAGCTCGCCAGACCAGAAAAGTCATTAAAGATCAGACAGCAATGTTTGCAGCCATTGGAAACAAAGAACAGGAAGGATTCTGAGTATTGATGAGAAATTTGGTGAGGTTGGATCCTCTGGTACTGGGGAGGGAGAAGATGCTAGAAGATCTTGGTGATAATAAATAGACTTCAGATCATTTCTTTGGTAATGGGGAGCCAGTGAAGGTTATAAAGCAGAAAAAAAATAGGATTATATTTACATTCTAGAAAGATAAATTTTGTGGTGGGATTTGAGGGTGACGGCGTGAGGAGGCTGGCTAAGATTTTACTCTTTTCCAGAGGCGAGACGATGAGGACCTCCTCTGGGGCGGGTAGGGGACATGGAGAAAAAGGCACAGATTCAAGAGCTATTTCGGAGGCTGTTAACAGAAATAAGTGATGTGATAGAGAGAGAAAGTGAAAGGGAGTGGAAGCTATCAAGGAAGACTGCAAGGCTTCTGGTTTGTGTGACACAAAATGGATGTGTCGGTTACCGAGATATGGAAGGCTGGAAGAGAAGCGGGTCTCAAAGGGAGGAGGGGCAGACAATAAATTCATGCTGGTGTATGTTGAAATACACTCTTTGGGAAAAAGAATTCAGAGATGTGGCTTCTCTTCGTCTTTAGCTCCATGAGGAAAAGGCGATTAGCCTACACTTTTCCTTGCGTCCATGGCGAGAACATGATTCATTTTGTTCTCACCAGGGTTATCAGGGCAATTTAATTGTTTTAGAGCCTTTCATCTTTTGATTTAGATAAGGACTATTTGGATTCCCAAACTAGCCTTGCACATTTTTGTACTACGGATTGTGAGTTTTTTCGCTGTTGTTGTTGGAACTGAGCCGATTTTTTTCTGTTCTCTGCTGAAATAGCCCACGAGGAAGAGAGACAAGTTGAGCATTTGAAATTCAGTATCTGGTTAATGATGCCTGCTCAGTGGGTCTAACAATATTCACAGATAAGCAACTCCAAAGAATGAGACTCATATTTCAGGCCCCAGCTATTCAGGAAATAGAGCTTCTCTTATGATCCAATAGCCATAATCCAAATTAAACATCTGGCTTCTCCAATGTGTGTTTCTGAATATTATGTGTCATTTCTTTGTAAGCACATCAAGTAGTCCACTCTATGGTGAGATTTCATCCACATTTTCTTCCTCTCTCTTCCTAAAGTCTTTATACATAGCCATTTTTATTGAAAGCATGAAATTATTTTGTGATAGACTTTTATTATATAATACAAGGATATAGTCATTAATTTCCTACCTGCAAGACATTGATTTAAATTTACATTTAGATATATTTGAGAAGTTGGAGGGAGAAAGTCCTCAGGAATTGGGTACCTAAGGAGCCAGGGAGTCAAGGAGAGTTAATTGGAGTAAGAATAAAACTGTGACCTCCCAAGTACAAACTCTTTTCCATCTCACCATCTCCAGCATCTCTCTACCTCAGTCCCCAGACTTTGTGTGTGTTTTTACATATGAAGAGTTTAGGAAAAATTAAGCTGCAAAGTTAGTGGGAAAAGGTCAAGACTGAGAATCTGAAAATCCTGTTTCTGAAACTAACCACTGAAACTGACGCAGCCTGGATGCTTGTTCTTTGGCCATTCTCTAACTGGAGAGGATAGTGAACAATTAGACCCAAAGGAAACTACTGCAAGTGATAATAATGGGGATGATGATAAATATCATTTGGGTAGATATAGAAAATACAAGTCTGTAGGTATGTTTTAAAATATCTCTATGTGTCTTTTGAGAAATCTAAGTGCATGAAGTATAGAGTGGCTCTTCTGGTATTGAATTTTTTAAATAGATTAAATAATCTATTTTTATTTTTATTATTTACAGATCCTGATACTTTACCAATGATCTTATGGAAAAAAAAAGAAAGAAAGAAAGAAGGAAAGGAAGAACAGGAAGAAGGAAGGAAAAAAGGAACGAAAAAGAAAAAAAATAAAATAATTTTTATAAAGGGAATTTTCTATTTTTTTTGATATCAAAGAGCCTGCAAGCAACTCATTAAATAGGTAACACTAAATAGTAATTGAATTAAAATTATTGATTTGTAGTAAGCAGCTCTTTAGTGAAGCTATCTCCCATATTCATTTCTATCTTGTCTCTACTAAGCTGTTGTCGCTGAAATAAGTGTGAAATAAGCAAATACACGCACATTTACTACAGCAAACAGGCCGCCCAGAATCTAATTAGACAAAACTCTGCCCATCTGCTCTGCATTATCATGGGGCCTGCTCCAATGGATGCTGTTTCATTACTAAAAGGCAGAGAGAGGCAAATTGAATTGAACTGGACTTCCTCTCAGACAGAGACCAGGGCATGAAGTCAAACCCTTGCTGTGAACTAACAAAGCACCACTGGGAAAAAGTGGGATGAGAGGAGATTTCTTTTTCTAAGGCCACATGTCTAGTACTTAGCAGAGGCCATAAGGGAGCATTCATCCTATTGTTCGGTACAAGGCAACATGAGTCGCTACAATATAAACCTTGTTCACTATGCAAATTGTTGATTTTGGTACTTAGTCCCTTGTGACAGATGCCCTCTTATTAGCTGTATGTCATGGCATGTTGAAATGCATTTAACATGAGCAAGACAAAAACTAGCAGTTTTGAGAGTTTATTTCAAAAAGTTAGTAATTTGCATTTAGTACTCAGTTATATACAACAACTAATTAAAACACTGATAAAACTGTTGCTCGACATAGTGTATGCAACAGTTTGCATGCACTGTTTGCAACAATTTGCAAATCCCCTTGTATGTGATTTTCCTGTTTAGGAGATTTTAAACTAGTTTTGACAATTTCTCTGTTAATAGGGGTAATTAATTGCTGATGTTTTCAAAAGGAGTGAAAAAACCCTTTAGCTTTAAAAATTTGTAGATTTAGAGTAGCTGAAAAGCTAATATATTGTATTAAAAGTTCTACATTTTGATCTTGGAAATAGGCTTTGAAATGACATTTTTCTCCATATGATGAATTTGTGCCATTTTCTTCAGTAAAAGCTATTTTCCTGCACAAATGGATGCATTTTATCCTGGATTCCATTCATGCTTATTTTTTAAAATGTTTATCTCTTTGTAGAAATGCACTCTAATAAGGATCCAGTCTTCCAAGCTTCAATAGGAGCAAAAGAATTAGGTTTTATGTTAAATTTAAAGGTTTTTCCCGTAAGTATTTTTCCTGATAAAAGGTTATACTATATCAAAAGAGAACTACATACAACTGGTAAAATCTTAAAAACTGGAGACCTATGTGACAGACTCAATTTTTATTCTTATACTTCCAGTGACAGGTAAGCCTGAAGTAGGGGGGCAGGAAAGTTCTATATGCCCCAGACCTCCCCCGGCTGTGCTCTGTTTTCCACACAAAAGGTTCATTCCCAGGTTGTCTCCATATACTCAGACCTTCTCAGCCAGTAAAACCCATCCCTAGTCACCTAGGTAAGAATCAGGTAAGCAACACTACCCTGCAAGAATAGTTAATGAAGTTTAAAATGTTGCTTCTGTCACATGTCTCCTAAAAGAATAAACTTCCACTTTCTATTGACTGCAGTGATTTTTTCCAAATGGGAAGAAGACACCTTTTAGTGTTGGGACAGCAGACATTTGTGTCTCATGACATAGTCCAACACTCATGGTAGACGTCAATGATTGGTCATAAAAGCCCTGTCAGCCTAGTACTCAAACTATCCATTTTTATCACTACCTTCTGATAAGATGAAGATTCTGCTGTCCTTGCTCCGGTATCTGGAAGACCAACCATGAACCTCAAGAGGGAAGGGGTTGTTCAAGCTCTGGAAAGAGTAAATCCATTGGGTTGGCCTGAAAATCCAAGAGAGGAACTTCAATGGATGTGGCAGTGTCTTTTCTGTTGCGTTAGAATGAATAAAGCACATACCAAATAGTATTCTGATCCTACAATCCCTTTTGCTTACACAGCTCCCTTAGACCCACCGCCACCTTTTGTAAATCTGTACACTGTGTTATCTCTGACCTGAACACTGAGGTCAATATAGCCTTTTGGATATCCCATTTGGCTTGTTCCTTGCCATTCATACAAGGATGGTCAGTTTGGACTCCCTGCCTTGAACTGGCCCTTCAATTGCTACTCTCACTTTTCCCCTTTCTTTGTCATCACAGGTGCACACCATTCTCCTCGCTTGTTCTAACACCCTAATTTTCTTTTTGTTGGTTGTAGATCATTGTTTGCCTTTTTTTTCCTTTGTTGTTGAACACATAAACCTGTATCTAGTTACCTTGCTTATATATGGCTCTTCCTACTCATCTAACTAGATTTGTCTGCACACAGATTGCTGTGTTTCTAAAAGATGTCTCTGCTAACTTCGTATCCAGAACACAGCCCACTTTCTGAGTCTTTCTTGCTGACTCTATCTATTCTTGATCAAGAGTCATTCTAACAACCTGTTATGCCTTTAATTTTTGGCATAACAAAAAGCCATGCTTGTGGTAAATTCTAGAAATGAAGTTTTATTTGTAGTAGTTTAGGTATAAAATAATGCTGTGGACGAGCTTTTCAGGGGAAATAGCACCTCCCCACTGTCCTTGACATTCTGGGATATAAGAAAGAGCCTATGTTCTTGGGATCAGCCCTTGCCACAAGGAAGGAAAGACAACAGTGATTAATTTTTAGATAATATACCAAACAATTAAACCTGATCCAGAGAGACTGCCTAATTCTATATCTTTATACCAGAAGAATTATACAGATAAAATCATTAATAATAAATGGTTAATTAAGAAAGCAGTTTTAATTCATGGAACTTTTTAACTACCTAAATTTTAATTTTGTTTCTAGCATATATTCAAATAACTGATAAATAGTACCTTCAATTTATTTTAATTGTAGAATAAAATGTGATCAGACTTTTGATTATATTGTTAATGGATATATTTCTTCAGACCTGGGGATATTTGAACAAGAATTGGGATAGAAGAAGAGACAGAAAAAGTTACTCTTGAGTTAGATGACTAGGAGGCTGACACACATCTGGAGACATGCATGATTCATTCCACCTTTTGTGAAAGAATTTAAGACAAGGGTCTAAAACTCAAGTGTCTCAGGGGCCAGGCCTGTGATATAAATGAGTACAGTCAGCTGGGTGTTGGCAAGTAGTGAGAACTGTTGAAAACTGGAGGGTATGCGGCCTACTATTCAGCTCTGTGTATCATGGCCATCTTTCGGTATTTCAAAAAGAAGCCAGCAAGCTAGATTATTACGTGAAATCTGTCAATTTTCAAATGCCAATTCAAATATTTTAAAACCCTATGAGCCCTCAAATGGTCTGTAGTCTGCATTATAGCCTGAAAACTGCCAGTTTATAACCTCAAATATAAGCTTATTAAACTTATTTCATGTCTACCCAAACTATAATTCTTGTAGAGAAAAATCTTCCTCCAGTAAGGGATTGGTATATGTTAATTTAGGTCTCATTGAGTCTGGTATATAATAACAACGCAATATATATTTGTTGAATGAATGCTGAGAATTGCCTATTAAAGTAAAAATCATACCTTCTTTATACTCTTGTGGTATATCAGACGATTATAGCTAATTATTATAATGGGTCTATAGATATACTCATTTTACAAACCATACTGAAACTAACTTGTTTGATTCTTAAAAATTGGGAGAAATTAAATTTGCTATTGCAACATGTTGATGGTTGGAAATTCTCAACTTCATGGCATTGATAATTTCTATTTCTATCAAATTTTAACGATGATTAAATGTTCTAAGATCAGCAGTTTTTAGTCTACATTTTTCTTTTTACACAAATAAGCCAGTTTGTGCATCTATTTTCCATCAGGAGTTAGTTCTCTTGTTTGGCAGAGTTAAGTAATGCAGAAGAACTTATGGTGTAGCCTACTCAAGTCAAGATTTCTTGGAGCAACATTACAAAATCTGCTTTAGGGACTGCAGTGGTCCTCAAGGCCTTGTGTTTGATAGTTTCCTTGAGTTGATTTTAAATTATTTTGAACGAAGGGTTCACATTTCCATTTATTAGCAATAAATTATTTAAATACTTGGGTGTAATCCATTGTAAAATGGTTTTTTGGTTGCTGTTTGTTTCATGTTTTGAAGGGAGAGAGTTTGTGCATTAATTATCAGTGTTAAATTTGCTGTGCAAGCATAAATCAGAGAGAATGGCTTAAACATTAGGTTTTTGATTTGTATTTGTCATATGTGATTTTAATGTCTGTCTGGACTTGATTCGTTCCTCTCTCAGGTGCCTGCACACAAAATGGGCTGACACCATTCTCCAATGATTGATTAGGCACCGCAAAAACCCATGTGTCACCATGTAAAAATAGATACTGGAACCAGCAAAACCTGCCAGTAGTCTCAAACAGATCCTTAAGCACTAGTTCTAGGTGCCAGTTCCTGAAGCGGAATACCTTATTGCATCTTCTTTGAAGTGAGCAAGAGGCTGAATCTGGACTTCAGAAGCTGACTGACTGTTCGGGGAGTTCATTGCCACAGTGAGAACACTAGAGAAATAGATCCATCTTCCCCACTTAGCTGGGATACTTGGGCAATGTACGGCTCATGGCACTAAGCTTGGAGGGTGCTATCCTACTGCACTCGGCTGCTGTTCACACTTTTGCTATAAAGCCGTATTTTATGATGGAGGCAGTACGTAGCCTTAACCACCACCTAATACCACCTCTTCTATAGGCCATTCTGTCTTATTGCTTTATATTTGTGCGTATTGTAAGATTTTGACCAGTGTGTGCGCGCTGTGGTAGAACAGCTTTAGTGATGCATTAACCAGGGTAAGAAATGTCAATACAAGGCGGGTGGACTGAAAAGCATGGTCAAGTTTGGGTGAATATGGGGAATGTGTTGCCTATAGGTGGTTTCAATGCTTTAGACTGAAATTAGGGTCAGTGAATGAGGATGACAGGATATGGGACTAAGAGATGGTGAGGAGTTATCACACTGCCCAATCTTAAAGTTTAAAAGCAGCAAGAGGCTTTCTGATAGCCAAAAGGTTTGTTTATCTGCGAGTGTTGCTGCAAAAATAAATGAGAATTTTTGGTGGGTTTTTATTAGGGAACTATTGTTATGTTATAAATAATGTCAGATATCTAGCAGAAATTTTTTCTGCTTTACTGACTCTGATAGCAGGACACATCAGCCAGAAAAATAGGAAGGAGAAAAAGTAGGAGTGAGTTGTTTTCACGGCAAAAAGGAATTTCAGATTAGGGAGTGCATCTAAGAAGGTAACTGCTCTTCCTGCCCTTCAAAGTCTGTTTAGGTTAATTTTGGGCCACAAGTATTTCCTTAGACGTGGTTAACTAACAGAAGCATAAATATAAGATATATATTTTTACCATCTCTATAAATATTTTTTTTGAAAGAACATATCTAGTGCCAACTTCTTTTCATTGAAGTAATTTGATACCCTAGTTACAGCAAGGTTTCCAAGAAATGCAAAACTTCTAAAACCAAATTATAACTGAGTATCATAAGTAAAAATGACAGATTGTTTAACAGTCACAAAGTTTATTTTCTGAAAAGGGGCTTGTGTGCATAATTTAAGAGAAATTATTGTCTTGCATCGTTTTGTCCAGAAGCCCTTTGAGAGTGTCCTCAAAATGAGAATTATAATGCCCATAGACTAGCTGGTTGTGAAGAGGAAATGTCATGATATGTGCAAAATACCACCAAAGTGTCTTTTAGAAAAATCTACATGATCAATAAATATTTATTTCTCTACCTTACCTGTACTGTGGCCCCATCCCTCCAACTTGCTATTCCAATCTGCCTCTTATTTGGACCATTTGTGGTCAGTATTTACAGGACATGTTACTTGGTTAGTTGCAAAGATTCTTAAATATTTTCTACCTTGAATTGCCTGAAGTGTTTCCTCTTAACCAGGTTATAAAGTTACTGTTTATTTTGTATCAAGAAATATACTTATGTCAGTCCTATATTCCAAACCCTTCTGAGCCATTTCAATCACAGCAGATCACACATAGGTTCTCCAAATATCACATAAACTTTGCAAACTTTGTGCTTCTGATCGTTCTCTTTACGCTCTCTCGGATGCTGTTAATTGCTTTATTGTCTTGGTGTCCAAAGCATTTAAAGATACCTTATTTTTGACATTTATGGTACATTCAAGTCACTTGTATTCTCTGATAAATAAAGACCTTTTTCAAAATAGGGATGGTGTATCCTTTAAATCTGTGTCTCTGGTGCTTTACACAGAGCCTGGCCTGTATCAGGTATGCAATGAACAATCGTTGAGTAAATGAATAAATTAGACCATTAACTATTAACCAAATATAGAAATCAGGCAGTAAAGCTGTGCTCCAACAAGGTAGGTTTCAACCTTTGATTAATGTCCTGATGAATGGAGGACAGAATAAGGATACTCAACACACACCAGGGGTATAACCCATGGTAGTGTACAGTTTCCAAGGTACTAAACTCAACTCCTCCCTTCTTCTCCCAATCAGAAAACACCAGAATGTGAGTGAGTGAGACTTATGATATTTAAGGAGAACTATGAATTTATTTTTAAAAAAAACAAGAAAATTATTTACAATTTTTTCTGTGACTCCTTCAGAAGCATGCTTCTAAAAGGAAATGATTTGTGAAGGAAATTTTCACTGTAACGGTTAAATGCATTACCATTTTTTTAAGAAGAAATATCATTTTTGTTTAAACACAAGTCAGAGCGAGATACCATTTCAGAGAAATCATTAGGCTTTTGATTTTGCCAGTAAGGCTGTATTTCATTTTTGGAAATCTACAATGAATATTGAAGTATGTGAGAAGTCCTGCAGTAGAGGAATCGCTTGGTAAATATCTAACGAGCATTTGCATTAATCTATGTACCAATTATAATTGTCTCTTATATAACTTAGTCCTGAAGTTTAACTTATCTATATTTTCTGTTAAATCTCTGATTTTCTAATATTGATCTGGAATATCATCTGACAGAAGATTCTCAAACCTAGTGAGAAAATAAGACTATTGCTTGATTATAGAATGGTCCAGCTTTCGTGCAGCTGGGAGAGAAAATGGAGGAACAATTACCTCCTCCAAATTAGGGAAACATTTTGGCAGTTTGAGAACATTTTAGAGCCAAATTATATACTTCCACAATATATGTTGTCTATGCGTGCATTGTATTGTTTTCCTGTCCTAGAAGAGGAGAATTAAGTAGAATATATGACTTACTGTTACTTATTACCTACCCACACTGCTAAGTTTCATTCCTTTTTATGACATTAGTCAGGATAGGTTAAGTTATACCAAACTATCAAACAAATCCAAAATCACAGTGGCCTAAGACAATGAAGGTCTATTCCTTGATCATGCTACATACTAGTTGTGGTAAACAAGGGACTTTCTCCCACTTTGACTTTATTAAATGATGGAGGACGATGGAGAAGCCACAGTCTGGAAACTCGAACATCGACAATTCCATGTTTCTGCTCAGAAGTGACGTATGTCACTTCCATATATATTCCACGCCAAAGTGAGTCGCGCCCACATATACCATCAAGGGAACAGAGAAGGACAATTCCCTCTACTACACAGAAGCTGAGAAGAGCAAAATATTATCGAATAGTAATAATGCCACTATATTAGTCAGTATTTATAAGACTAAGTGCCAAATTCAAAATTCTTAAAATAAAGAATTTATTTAAACGAACAAACAAAAAGGTGAGAAGACTAAAGATTGCAGCTAGCCTACCCTGTGGTTGCTAGGAAGAATGGCATTAAAATCCCAGAATGACAGCAGTAATAATTATATTACACATCACCAGAAAATTTTATAACAAAAATATAATGTTATAGCGTAGTAAAATATTCCTGTAAACTTTCTCTTCAAGATAAAGTGCTCTGATTGTTTTTGTCTTCCCTCATAAAATCTATTTTTCAAACTTCCCACTGAGAAACACTTTTGTTATTTTGCACAAGCTGTTTCAAAACCTTAAACTCTAAATTCCTTATTAGGTGGGATAAACATTGTGGAGAGTTAGATGTAGTCCATAAAATCATTTAATTTTTGCTTTAAAAATATTGCAAGGGTAATGACATTTTACAGGTTCTCATTTACTCTGTGGAAAGTGTCATAAGCAGATCTTTGACAAAGAGCAGTTTCTACTATACAGGACATGAGTAATTTGAGAAGGAAGATAGAGATGTATACTAATATAGCTATTCTTACACTTCTAATGAAAAGAAAAAAATGAATATAAGGGCGAAAGAATGTCTAATTTAGTTTGATGAAGCAAGTAGAGTCCCTAAAATTTAGTCCACTAAGAGAGTGGAAAACATTCTAAATATATAAAGAGAAGTTTGCTCTTTTGTTGGAGTTTTGAACCTTTAGAGACAGAATCCTTGGTGTCAATTTAGGCAAGCAGCACATCTCAAACCTGAACTGGGGCCCTGGGTGGACGCTTATTCTGAGGGAAGATTGCCACCTACTGGATCGCCAACACCACTCCCTCAGGCCTTATAGTATATGGAAATATGGTTCCTTTAAAATTATATACGTTAAAAATATAACCCCAATTTGTCTACAGAACTTTCCCACATTTACTTCAATAGAAGCTCCTAGATATGAAATTATTGTAGTCATCCTCCAGAGAGAGCTAAATGTGAGCACTTCAACTGCCACTATTCTGGGGTCACTCTTACAGCTGTTTGGGATGTGATAGAGGATAGTCTGTTTTTCTAAATGTCAAGTAGGTATCAGCTGGCTCTCCTACCTCAATCAAATCCAACTCTCATGTTGGATTTGTAATAGCTAAGTATTCTAACAAGAGAAAAAAGCATTATATTTTAAAAAAAATTATCTGACTGCTTGAAGCAGTTCTAATTATTATAAAATTTTCATCTTTAAACTATTTTGTGAACCACTTTTTACAAGTACGTGGATAAGAAGAATAACAATGCAATTTAAAATGTATTCTTATGGGCAGCAAAACAGCTAGTGGTTTCTCTGGAAAACTGGCATACAACTGGAAATTATACTTCTCTATTCAGTTGTCACAGTATGGCCTTTTGTAACACAAGCAAGAGATTTCAGCTCTATCTTTAGAGTACTGATGAGAGAAGGGTGGATTTGAGATGACTTACACTCCACTGTCAATTTTAAAGGTAAAAGTATTTTAAATATTAGTGAGTTAATATAATTCTATGGTGTTCCAGTAGATCAGTGTAAGAAAACATAAAGAGAACACACCAGGCAGCAGAATCACAAAGGCTGACAATGGGAAGGGTAGATCTAGAATAAGAGAGGTCAAGGAAAGAGAAGGAAAAAATGAGATAGAAGACATTAAGGAGAATTGTGAAGAAAGAGGGTAAAAAGCTGAGATGGTAGGAAAAAACAGTAAAGAGATATCTATGCAGGAGACAACGTGATATAGAAATAACAAAAGAGCAAAATCAGTTTTAGAAAACACAGTCCTGACATCATTAGCAGCGTGATTTTAGGCAGGTTCTTTAACTTTGCTGAGGACCAGTTTCAACTCCTATGAACTGGAAATAGTTTCTCTGTATTTTTTAAATTAAATTAGGTAAAGCATACAAAATGCTTAAGGTCCTGAAACACTCAGTAAATATTTTCTCATTTCACTGTTGCTTTGAAGAGATTAAAAGAGAAATAGAAAAATAATGAACACCTCTGGCTGTGGTAGACACACAGACAAACAAAAAAGGAGAGGCTATAAAAAAAAAAACTTAGGAAAGGGGAGCTGAAATAAAAGGGACTAAAATGGCAACAGCAGCACAAAAAGCAGGACCTTGATGAGAAAATTGTTGCTGTAATAAGAACAGCACTGACTCAATATGATGTCCACTTTCTCAAAATAAAGTAAAATATATAGGCAAACGTGTGTTGGCCAAACCACATTCAATAACCAATTTGGCTATTCCCATGACTTTTTACCTGTATGAATGTCATTTCCAATTTTCACCTGTAAATTTTCCCCTCGCCTCTCTTTGAGCTATGTTTCTACTTTTCAACAACTTTCTGGACATTTCTGTTTGAATACCTTACCCACATCTCCAAATCAAAATTTCCATAATGGAATCTTATTATCTTTATTATCAAATTTGATGCTTTCCCAATGACTTTTTTTCCCTTGACTAATAGCATCACTGTTCTTCCAGGAAGACGTTACTTAACTCAGTACTTCTACTACTTTCTCTTTCTCTGCTCCCACCTCCTCCAACGTCCTGTGTTTGTGTCAGCGTTGGTGATGATAATCATGAGAACCAGAATGCATATAGTATTTTACAATTTACATAGTGCTTTTCTACACATAACATTACTTAATCTTTACCTAAAGATTTATTCTGCCTAATCCATCTTCTTATTCTAATTACTGCCACTATCATCTTAGCAAATATCCTTTCCATTTCTTGCCTGAATTATATATGTAGTGTCTAACATGGCTTAAGGGTCTTAAATTGATGTTCAAAAGAAAATTATTTTTTCCTAAAAATAAAGTGTACACTCCTTAAGAGAATGTTCAAGACATTCCATGATCTTGCACAACTTGGTTTTTAGCCTAATTTTCTAAAATTAGGCTATATTTATAATATATATTTAGATATATTATCTAAAACTCTCTTCCTGATTGTTTTTCCTCCAGTATGACTCTGTTCTTGTCTGTCTCTCTGCCCATTAATAGCCCAATTATACTTCAAGACACTGATCCAATGCCAGTCTCTCTATGATCCCTTGTCCAATGAGAAGCCAGCCAGCCCAGAAGTTGCCAGATTCCAGTCTCTCAGGGTACCAGAACATCACTAGAATAAATTGGAGCTATTTCTGACCAAAAGTATACATACATACGTGTGTCTTCAATTGCACATAGTGATTCAAATTTAGTGTTTTTAAGAATGTCATTATTACTCTGAGACCACATAATGTGTAGCGTAGCTCTGCTTAATAATATTAATAATCTATTTTATCATCAAAGCTTCAAACTTTCCCAAGTAGTTGTCTAATTCAGGATAGGAATTTTAAAAAATAAGAAATAAAGAGAGAATAGGCACCATAGAGAATTGGTAAACTGTTTTCTTTCTTTTTTCTTTTCTTTCCTCCAGAACAGTAACTCTTAATTGGTCAGTGGAAGAAATTGGTAAACTAACTTATTTTTCTATATAATATTTATTAACAGAAAAATACTATTTCTGCCCACATCCACTAATAAATACTGAACAAAAAATGAAATAATATTTTTTGAAAGACCCCAAATTTATTAGCCTGCTCAAGCCTTCAAATGCTTACATTCCTCCAAATTTCTGTTTTTTGTCGTATTTATTGTCTTGTTTCATAAAATTGAGCACAGGTTTGTCTCCTTCTCTATGTCCCAGGAAGACAGACTTTTTATCTTAGACAACTTTTTGTTGGAACAGAAATATGAAGAGCTGCGAGAACTGGAAGTCAAGAACCATACCCTCCATGTTAGTTCCTGGGCACAGAGCCTAGTAAAATTTGGCATTTTGTCTCATGATTTACATAGGTGATGTATTTGAAATGAGTTATGAAGACTTAACAAGTAACTTGAATTTTAGTTTATTACATTATAACTAATGGCATTAAACAGGATTTCACGTACACACACACATACATGCATACACACACTAAATATCAGATTTAAAGGTAGAAATAAACTGTCTGTTTACCCAATAAGGACTATTGTGTTCATAAATGCAAGTGTTAAAAAGCAAATTTACCCTCAAAGCAGCTGTGCGAGTTTCCTAGTTTTTTTTTCCCCCTGAATTTTAGATTTATAAAAACCATGTCTCAGCTGCTACCTTTCAACAATTTTACTCTGAGGCAATAAATAATTCAATGTGCTAATTTGACAGATGACTCTCCAGGAGCCTCCTACCATTACTAGCATCATTAGGCCATAATATGCATGACGAGGATGGGCCATTCAGCAAATGTCCTTCACTTGTTTACCCCTAAAGAGCTGTACTCTGCACAATTAACTAATGAAGCATTATGGGCTTTTTTTTCTTCCCTCCTATTTCAATATATCAATGCAGAGAGTCTGAGGGAAAATACATTCTGTTTCCTTTTACTAAATAAGTATTTATGGGATGGTTAAGACTCCACAGTAGCTCCCAAATGAATAAGGGGAAAATAATAAGATGCTCAAAATGGATCATCATCATCATTATTATTATTACTTCCTTTCTCTTCTATGGTTTATGAGGAAAATGTAAAAGCAATTTCATGTTGAAATGCCAAAAAAAAAAAAAAATCAGCGCTCAAATCATCTGCGTAATATTTGCTGGTTATCAAGAACCACCAACTTTGGAAATTTTATCCTCACCTAAAAACTTGATCACATGTGAATTTTATCAGACTCTTATTTGAGTTTAAAATTTAATTCTAGTTTTAAAATAGTACTGTAAATATTCTTCTAATTTGTGTGTGCGTGTATGAATCTACCCTTGCTGTTCAAATCAACAAAGCATGTCCCTACAGACGCTCAAATGAAGTCAGTGAGTCCTAAATAGTTTCATCCCACAGAATTGAATTAAACAAACAAACAAACACCAGCTGACTTGCCTGTTGTTATTGTTTCACTAAACATTTGATTGCCAAAACATTTTGTTGTTGAGAAAAGATGGCCTAACGTGGAAATGATTTTATGAATATCTTTTTTGCATTTGCGGAGGGTGTATTACAGGTTCTTAGTTAAGAAATTGTTGCGTTTACCATTACCTGGCATTGTTTTGTGTTTTAGACTGTAGAAAGTGAGCTCAGCCCAAAGCAATCAATTACAAGAAAAGTGGGAGGGTCCTAGGACAAGAGCAGTTACATTCTCCTTTTTTCCAACCTTCATCCAGACCCACAGAGATGTTGATGTTATTTCCCAAGAGTAAAAGTCACAGCCATTCTTCCTAGATGTAAAACTACTTTTTTTCCCAGTTGACAACACACGTTCAAAGACAATTATTATAATGTTCCTCTTTTCACAAATAAAATAATAATAAATAATAATCATCATTGTGATACGAAAATAATAAAATAGCTGTGATTCATTAAAAGCCAATTCAGTCTAAGCCCTTTATGTTTATTGCATGTATGAAGAAAACATGAAACAATGGTGTGAAGGGCTTCTTGGTTCCTCTATGAACCTCAAGGTTACAGAAAATATTCACATTAAAAGAGAAAGAGAACCGTTATATTTCAAGAGTTCTGCAGATAACTTCTGGTAGATTATCAATGTCATCAATATCACCTTAATAGGGTTTCAAAATTACTTAGTTCTATAAGCCATATACCTCCACACACTATTCCACTTGAACAATCGTTCCATTTCTTCTTTCAGTAGAATAAATTTTAAACATGTTAACTCAATAATGAGTACATTTAGTGAGAAATAATTCAAACACTTTTTTCAGTGTAAATGTCCCTACCATAGCCTTATGGTAAATTATAGGTACAGTGCAAGTCTGATAATATTTCTGATATTTTGTATTTAATAAGTTGGATACTGTTTAACTTTAAAATATTCTCTTTTTTATCCATATATAAAAATGAGATAAAATTCAATGGTACATGTAAACTTTATTTTTCAAAATGTAGCTAAACATGGAAAAGATTACTTGAATTCCAAGGAAAGCAGTAGTTTTTGAGCTTTTATCTTGGGGAGAGGGCTATGTATCATGTTTAGAAAATGTATACCATCCATGGAAAATCTGAGGAACATTAGTAAGAAGTAGGAACATTTTTATCCAAAGATAATGGAGGAATTTTACAAGACTGAATATATTTGGTGCAAAATTTCTTTAGAAAACATAAAAATCACATTTTTATACAAATGGCCTTTCTTTCCATATGAAATCTTCCGTACAAAGTTTACTTAAATTTGTTAAATGTGATGGAAAATTGTTTTACTATTTGAAATATGTACTGAACCTCTTGGTCTGCTATATGCAGAATCTATAATTTAACCCAGATATTCTGTTAAACAGAAAAGAGACCAAAATATGGAATACCTTATAGAATAATTAAATGCTTCATAAACATGGAACAGGCAAACTTCATTTTAAACGCTTGGTGATTTATCCACAAGAGCTATTTAGCAAAAATAGTATGGGTAATAATGTTACAGCTTATAATTAATAAAATTACCTCTACATTTTTAGGATTTTGGCATCTGAAAGGTTTCAAATATCACTAACAAGCACTGAAAGTTACTAGCAAATATTGCATACTAAAGGTTTTTTTAAAATTATGGTTTCCATGCCAAAAAAAGCTAAAATTTTATAGTCAATTAGTCACTGAGATTAAAAAATTATATGCATTCAAACAAATACATTCCCTAAAAATTTATCTATAATCAACAGAATTTAACCAAAATTGTCTCAAATTTTATTTAACATTTCTAATGAAATAAATATTTCTGTTTTTTGTAAGGAAAAAAATTAAAAACTACACACGGCATTTTGCTAGAGCTTTGCTCATTCTTATGTAGTAATTTCTTCCTTTTAGTGTGACTTTGCTAAAAATTCAATAATGTACTATTAAAAAAATCATAGCTATACTAAATACATCCCAGAGAGGCACACTCCCGTAGATACGCCACTTAACTGCAGGCTCACAGTTCATCGAAGACATTTCTGTTTATTTTTATATCTTTTGTTAAAGAAATCCACAGTAACAATGATGACCAGACAAAGAGAGGGAAAAAAAGCCATTCATCCATTCGTGGGTAATTGAATTCCCTTGTATTTCATAAACAGACTGCCTATCTCTAGGGTTGTATTTTATTTGAATAACTTTCTTTAAAATACTTTTTCTTATAAGATGGGGAATTACAATAAGGCTTAAGAATTCAAGGTCAAGACATTTTTAAGTTAGTTTATTTGATGGGTGCATTGCCGTGGGAGGAGGCGCCCTTCCCTCTTCTAGCCGCTCTCTCCTACAAATTGCCTTTAGACTGGATGTTTATTGCCCAATGTAAAGAACAAAACAGGGAGGTAATTAAGCCTAGAATTGCCTGCTGGTGATTATGACAGCCAAACCACCAGCCTAAGACTAGGAGTCCTCCCAAATCTGCAAAGAAGGAGCCTTGGCTACGCAACAAAGCTAAGCAGCAAGGCATCATTACCGTTAATTACCTGACAAACAAAGAAGACTTGGTGTCGGTGGCAAAACACCAAACTCAGGGTGGCAGCTGATGCTGTAAAAGACAGTTGGCCTTACTTTGTCCTGTTGGGCATTGTGCTGTGAGATGATCCACCTCCATAAAGAACTCAAGTAATTAGACTCCAACCACTGTGTTTATCCATGCTGCACTCTGTATGGTGCCCTATAACAACAAACAACCTGTCCACTGGAGACAGGTGCCGTCTGCTAAACATCAAATAGAAGAAAAAGGATATGCTTTCAAATAGTAGTTCATTAATTTATAAGCCAGAGGACAAAGTACATGAAGGCAGGTGAGAAATATGGAAGCACACTGAAGTTTATAGCTCCCTTAATAAATAAATATGAATTAAATAAAACAGGAGATCTAGTTCACAAAATAATCATTGGCCTTTGTGAATTATCCTGGGATATAATAGCACCCAAGATGTATTTTAACAGGAACATATATACATATATTGTACATATTTGTATACTACATTTATACATGTATATATATATTTGTTATTGTGTTTTCATATTTTTTATTCTCATTGTCAATGATTATGCATGAAAGTCAACCAAAAAATAGGTAAATAGAGTGGAGTGGCAGACAGGATAAAGTGCAGCTCAGGGAAGGTTGCACTGTAGGAGACCTATGTCCATATAACTGCAGAACATGGAGTTGATTGAGCAGATTTGAGTGTACTAGAGTAGGTGATGTAGAATTAATGGCATCATCAGATAGACCTGGTTGGCTCCTTGTCAGCTGGTTATCCTTAAATGAGTCAGACTTCTGGAATTTGTTTTTTTCATATGTAAAATAAGGTCATAAGTTAATAATGCATTTCTCTCAGCATTGTTGTGAGGACTAACAATCATAGTGTGTATACATGCTTAGTGTAGTGCCCAATACATAGTAGGCTCTCAGTAAATAGTAGTTCTAATAGCTGACTTGGAATAAATTACTCACTTTTGAGACAACTGGCTATTTAAGACATTAAGAAACACAGAGCCAAAGGAAATATGAGAAAAAAGAATGAAGCTGGAGGTATCACACTCCCTGATTTCAGAATATACTACAAAGCTATAGTAACCAAAACAGCATGGTACTGACACAGAAACAGACACAGATCAATGGAACAGAATCGAGATCCAAGAAATAAACCCATACATCTATGGACAGCTAATTTTCGACAAATGAGTGAAGAACATACAATGGAGAAAAGAAAGTCTCTTCAACAAATGATGTTGGGAAAACTGGATGTACACATGCAAAAAAAATGAAAGTAGACCATTATCTTACAACATACACAAAAATTAACTCAAAATGTATTAAAGACTTGAATGTAAGACCTGAAACCATAAAACTCCTAGAAGAAAACACGGGCAGTATGCTCTTTGACATCAGCCTTAGGAGTATCTTTTGGAATATCATGTCTCCTCAGGCAAGGTAAACAAAAGAAAAAATAAACAAATGGGACTACATCAAACTAAAAAGCTTCTGCACAGCAAAGGAAACCATCAACAAAATGAAAAGACAACTTAACGGTTGGTAGGAGATATTTGCAAATCATATATCTGACAAGGGGTTAATATCCAAAATATATAAAGAACTCATACAACTCAGCAACAAAAAAACAACCCAATTAAAAAATGAGCAGAGGCTCTGAACAGACTTTTTCCAAAGAAAATATACAGATGGCCAACAGGCAAATGAAAAGATGTTCAACATCGCTAAGTGTTAGGGAAACGCAAATCAAAACTACAATGAGATATCACCTCATGCCTGTCAGAATGGTTATTATTTAGAAGACAAGAAACAACAAGTGTTGGAGAGGATGTGGAGAAAAGGGAATTCTTACACACTGCTGGTGGGAATGGAAACTGGTGCAGCTGCTACAGAAAGCAGTATGGAGATTCCTCAAAAAATTAAAAATAGAACTACCATATGATCTAGCTATTCCACTGCTGGGTATTTATCCAAAGAACATGAAAACACTAATTCAAAAAGATATATGCACCCCTATGTTCATTGCAGCATTATTCACAATAGCCAAGACTTGGATACAACTTAAGCACCCATCAACGGATGAATGGATAAAGAAGATGTGGTATATATACACAATGGAATACTAGTCAGCCACAAAAAAGATGAAATCTTGCCATTTGTGACAACATGGATAGACCTTGAGGGCATTATGCTAAGATTATACTAAGCGAAATAAGTCAGAGTAAGAAAGACAATTACTGTATGACTTCACTCATGTGGAAGATAAAAACAACTACAAGAAACAAACACATAGACACAGAGAATAAATTGGTGGTTACTAGAGGAGAAGTGGGGAGGGGGAGGGTAAAAGGGCACATGTGTACAGTGACGGATGGCAATTAGATTTTGGGTGGTGAACCTGATGTAATCTACACAGAAATCAAAATATGATGATGTAACCTGAAATTTATATAATGTTATAAAAAAATATTACCTCAAGAAAAAAGGAAAGGAAAAAAAAAAGACACACAGAATGGGCTAAATCATAGCTGATTTGGTAAGGATGTGCAGGCGACTCATATTCTCCACTAGCAGAGATCCTACCAGCTAAGGTAAGACTACAGAAAAGCTCTGAATCTCGGAATTTTCACTACTTCAGACATTCCTCATATACTTCACAGGATAATGGGATGGTTGAAAACTCTGAGTTTGAACCTAGGTTCAAATCCAAGCTTTGTGCTTTAATCCTATGTGCTTGGAAACTAAACTTTTTTTTTTTTTTTTTTTTTGTGAGGAGATCAGCCCTGAGCTAACATCCACCAATCCTCCTCTTTTTTTGCTGAGGAAGACGGCCCTGGGCTAACATCGGTGCCCATCCTCCTCCACTTTATATGGGACGCCGCCACAGCATGGCTTACCAAGCAGTGCATCGGTGCCCGCCCGGGATCCGAACCAGCGAACCCCGGGCCGCCGCAGCGGAGCGCGCGCACTTAACCGCCTGCGCCACCGGGCCGGCCCCGGAAACTAAACTTTTTAATTCACTTTCTTACCTAAAAAATGAGATCTATAGGGCAAACCACTTTAGAACATGAACTACCTAAGTTTGAATTACAACTCCACTATTAGTTGCTTATCATATCTCTGATTTAGTATTATCATCTACAAAATGGCGGTATAATTATAACTGCTTTGTAGGGTTCTTGTAAGAATTAAATGAGTCATTTTATATGTAGCCCTTAAAATAGTGCCTGTGTTATAATTTGCTTTTATTACTTGCTACTTAGGGACTTTTGAGACCACTTTCAAATTGAGGTCTTACCTACCCGCAAAAATATTTTTTTAATATTATTAAAATATTATTTTTAATAATCACTACCTGCACATGGATACCACCATCATGCCCCAAATGCCCCCTACATTTTTCTGAGAGATTTTAAACTGTACCTTCACATCTGCTTACAGGACAATCAGTCAGCAGTATGACCATGACAATTGCCACCTGACACTCTCCATGTATTTTCCTTTCTTTTTTGGTTCACCCTATTCCGTATAAAGTATTAGCAAAGCTGCTCGAAAGGGACTCTGTTTTACCACTGCTATCATAAGATCTCAAGTGTCTGGTGTCTGTCATTCAAGGTTGCTAAAGCTTCTCATTCTGGTAGTGGATTCCCAACAGACATAGGGGGATGGGATACCTCTGCAACTCTCCACCACTCTTTGTCTCCTGGGCCCAGAATACTCCTCGTGCCCAACCGGTACAAAGGCTCTTGTGAAATTAGCCCCTAACTCCTACTTCCCTAGGCCTCCAACCTGAAGGAAATCAAACCCAAGGTCATCTTTTTCACTGTCGTAGTCTCTCTCCTCACACACTCCAGAGCTGTAATGGCATCATGCTTAAATAACTGGTTAAAAATGAAAAATTCATTAATGCACATTATGTGTCCCCTCATGTGGACCCACAGAATCTATTTCTTTAATTTTATGGAAATTTAAATCAAACCGAACTGGCATACTTGAAGCCTCTGAGACTCAGTGTTTCTGAATCACCATAGACCACTGATTGTAAAATCCTGCTCCTTTGTTATAAAGACAAATTTCTTGCTTGCCTTTCATGATAAAAAGATTAGTCTGATACAGCACTCTATTCACTACTGTACTCTTGTATAGTAAACTTTTCTGAGCTTTTTATGACCCTCAATAATTTACATAAATAACTAGAGCATTGAAGTGCACACACTGCAGTTCTAGGGTAACGAAAGCAAGCATTACATTTAGCTTAGTAAGTAAGCATCCGGAATAAAATCCAGCAAGAAATAATAAAGGTAATAATACACATAGTGTACTTTCTACTTTTGTGTGCATTAGCTCATTTAATCCTAAATTCAAAAGTAATAATTCGTGAACTCCAAATTCCAAATTGTATGTATTCTGAAGTTAATCATTTGCTCAAAAACAATCATAAACTTTAATAAAGTAAGTTGTTTAAATGTCTAAATTTCTTATCAGAAATTCCTGTCGACTATTCAAAGAAAGGTCTTTTGTATGTGGATCCAATCGTCCTTTTATTTTTGTCATGTTGATTGAAACCTTCATCATAGAAAGCTTTTGCTACAGTGCATATGTGTTCATGACATTTCAATAAAACATATACCAAATAATACTGATAAGACATTGGAGGCATAGACAAAAAATGGTCACTCTATTAGCATTTGTGTATATTTGTATGTCATACAACTGACCTAAATAAGGTGTCCTAAAAATGGTAAAAGTAAAGGTCTTGTTCAGGTAATATAAGTGAATTTTAGAGGAAATTTAATGAAAGACTGAAAATGTTACTAAGGTGCAAAGATGCTCAAGATGTATATTTGAAACAGAACAATGGAATCTTGTAGGTCTTGCAAAGCCAGGCTGTAACATCAAGGCAGGTGATGCTAAGTAATTAGTCAGCACACCAACTTTTAGTCAACTTGAGAAACACTTAGCAAGACAAAGATAATGAGTGTGTGTTCCTTGATTCCTCATGTCACCTTCACAATATTTTCATCAATGAAATGAAAAAGTTACTGCCATTTTCTTCTTTGTTTCTCTCGCTAGGCAGAATACTATTGTTCTCCAAAATTCACTCTCTTTTAAAGGAAGTTTTATAGTATTTATAATAAAGCATTGTGAACTTGTGGAATACAAGCTGTATTTTTTATAAACATTGGTATTATACCTATCCTTATGTATAATCTTGAGATAGATATTTTCAACAACTAAACCAAAGCTGTAATTTAAAATTAACCATTTGGAGAGATTCTCACTCAAAATATAATTGTCCTACATTTCAACGATTTTAATATTTTTATTTACCTAATTATAAACTCAAGAGAGCAGACTTTTTGTGTGTGTTCACCAAGTTATTTATGCTGAGTCATCAAGTATTTACTGCTGTTTTTGTTATGTGCTTCATTCTATTTGTGTTAAATGACCTTTAGTCTCTAGTCTAAAGCAATAAAGTGAATGCTTCCTGTTCTATCGATTAGGAAAGGCCTATTTTCACACTAATAAAATGAGAAGCCCCGTTTAATAAAATATTTTTTTCTACCAGTGGCCATAGGTGAACTGGAGACTTGAAAATGTTGGCAGAGGTCAACTCAGAGGACGGAGGTCAGATCTGCGGTAAATCAACTTCCGGGAACAAATCACTGGACACTATAAAAATCAAAAGTGGTTCTTTAAGAGACCAGCTTGACCCTCCTTCACCAGAAAATAACATCTGACCTGGCAGTGAAATTTATCACAACATTTCAATTAAAACTTGGCAGGCACACTAGCAACACACTGTTCTTCTACCGTTGACCTTGTTACAGGAAAAACAGAGAAAGGAGGAGAAAAAGGGATATTCTTGCTTCATATTACATAACAAATATGGTCTGTACAGTAACATTTTCTCAGCTACATGAAGTTTTCTGGGCTCTAGATTAACACACTAAGAGTGGATAACATACAACTTTTCATCTATTATTTTCTGTTCAGGTGTCTGCTTTTTTATGATATTAAAAAACAGCCTGTCAATATTATCAGTTAAACAATAGCCTGTTCAGGGTTTTATTTATTTTACACGAAAGTAGATATTTGAAGTTTGGCAGGCTAAACAAAGGCATTCTTAGGTATCTCCTTTTTTAATTGATTTTTTCAATCACTTAGTATTCATATTCTAGATTTCAAGTAACTCAATTTGATCACGTGGTTTTCCTCCCACCTCTACTGAAGAGAAGTATGCCAAACATCAAGCAAAACATTTATTTTATACCTGCTAGTCCTTTTGGATGTAGTGATTGTGATCTTATACCCAGTATAAAGCACAGTATTTAAAAATGAGTTTTTATCTAAATGACATACATTGTCTCCGCACTTCTCACAGTGGAAGTACTAGGAAAATGGGCGTAGCTTAACTCAAGTGACATCACAATTTTGACAACAAAGGGTCTTTAAAGATTAAAAAAATCTTGTCATGTAAAATGTTTGTTAATTCTCTTGAATAGTTTAATTGCTCATGTGGTTCACGTGTATAATAAAAGAACCATAAGAAACAGGGACATTGTCTTCTCCTTTGCTAATAGATGACTGCGTGACCCATCGATGATAAATCATTGTAAAGTGAGATGGCAGAAATAGATCACTTTGAAGATCTCTTTTAGTATAAATAGTTATAATCTTTAAATATTTCAAATATAAAATAATACTGTAATCCAAATTAGTTGTAGAGTCAGGATAAAGCTTAGAGTTTTCTGACTTCTAGGCTACAGAAACATTTGAATTTAGGGGTTTTAGTAATACTTCAGAAAGAAGGTACATGGTCGAGTTGCCTTACCTAATGTAGGCAACAAATCCTAAAATCAGATAGAAAGTGCTCCTATTCCAGCTGAGTTAACAAGGGCAAAATATGAGAAAAGTATATATGGTCATGGCATCTTTAGGATTAGATCAATAGGTAGATATAGATGTTTATATATTTACGATGATTTTATCTATTTAATGTTAAAGAGAATATTAAAATATATAAACATTCTATATTATTCAGTTAAAGACCACATAACAGACGTCAGTGTTTGTGTTAACATTTTTATTTTCAAATTGGGATTTGTTAGTACTGATTTAATCATCACAGGATCTTGAGAAAAGACCTGAGATGGATCATATACATGAGGGAAGGCCAAACAACAACTCAACACGCTGTGCAAATGAAAGTTTTGCAAGAAATCAAGTAGAGAAATTAAAAAAGGGGAATTAAAAACAGCAAGTGACACATGAAAAAATAGTATATCAAAATGGAGGGAAACTGCAATGACAATGTTCCAGGAAAATATCATCAGTTATTGCATTTTTGTTTTGCACTTGAATTTTAACAGAAGTTGACTTTGTTTTTAATTTATAACTTCTTTTTATATAACAAAAGCTGATTCAAAGCAGGAGTGATGCAAAGTTGGGAGGTCGATGGAATGGCTGCGACGGCATGTTTTCATGGTACACGGAGCGGCTTGATGAAGACTTGAGGAGAGAGAGAATATTCTTTTAAAAAGAATGGGGTAGCTGGTCCAAAGAGAGATGAAATTAAAGATATTGGCAAAGTTAAAATGTTCTTTGCAACGTTTGTTTCGTGCCTTTATTATGGCTTCAAATTACTCCAATACTTAAAATAGAATTTTAAATTAACTATTTACAATGTATGTGTTAACAAATAAATTTGTTTGCATTCTTAATTTAGATGTTATTGACCACTTTATTTCTGAAAAGATTCTCTTAGGGTGAAGCAGACATGAAGTTTCCCCACTCAGAACTCCCTTCAAAAGAACATTCTATAGGAAGCACAGTTGTCTGACAGCCTTCAGCTGTCACCATTTTTGATAAATCAAGGAGTTCAACCCAATGACTGAGCACAGCTGGAAGTACTAGAGCTGGGCTATTCTCTCTTGACCTGGAACTCCTCCTATAGGTAAGTGTCGCGAGATTAGCTACACTACTCCATGGTATTGCTGCCTCCATTTTGTTTGGCCAAGCAGCCTGCAGTGATTTTAAACTGACACTAGTCCCCTCATGCAAGTACATGCCCTAGAAAGCAGCCTGCAGAGTCACAAGCAAGTGTTAAGTTCCTGATATGACTTCCCCAGAAGCTCTTGTGATCAAGTCTCTGCTGCCTCCTAATGCCTGCCCCTTAGATAAGACTCCTGTGAAGCTCACCAAAACCCCAGCCCAGTTTGAATTGACCAATCCACCTTAGCCTGGGAACCTCAAAGCACTCTACCCACAGACCCTGATAAATGCTGGTGCCCCAGATCCAGCCTCTTTTTGTCTGCACTCTGCCTTGACCTCCCTGTGTGGTTCTTTGAGGCATGCCAAATACATCCTCCAGGACCTGTGAGTAACAAACTTCTCTTATTTCAATTCTGTTACCGGACCAATGTGAGTCCTCTTCTTGGCAAATTAATCAAACTATACCAGAAGTAATTATCACTGAAAGCAGAAATTTTATCCACAGCATACAGCAAACAAAATGGAGACCATAGGAATAATTTCACAAAGCTATGGCTCCCCCAACATGGGGAGCGGGTGCCTTTTATTTGGGGTAGGGGATGAATATGTGTAGAAGAAGCTTTATCTTGGGGCCTGCGCAGATCTCCCTTCTTGCATGGGGCACTGTCTGCACACGTCTCCTTCTGTGCAGGGCACCCCGTCACCATCTTGGATCTTTCCGGTTTGGGCAGGTTCTGTGGTTTGACCATCTCACAACGTTCTGTCTCAATGTGCCACCTTAGTTCCTGTAGACAAGCATAACTTCAAAATGAAGTGCTAGATATGGAAAGTTGTTTTAAGGACTTCCCAACTACTTTGAGGAATACTAACTGCTGGTGGGACTTTTCTTTTTTAAGCAACTAAGCAACAAGCATCTCTTTAAGCCTAAGTAACTCCTTAAGCAACTTAGAGCGGTTAGCTGGTGACAATTCCTCTTGTGCTCTGTTGTTGAACTGCAGCTTACCATCCCGCACCCTGTACTCCACTTAATAAGGGTTAATTTGACAAATTCATAACAGCAAGCTTTGCTTGGTGGCTCCTCATCTGCCCTGCCCAGGCTTTGTCAGAACTGTGCTGTGGTCTGGGGCTTTTCCTACCTAATCCTTCCTTCTTTCGGTTGCTCTCTTCAAAGTGTCAGACTGGCACTGTGTTCTGAGGGCTCTCCCCTCCTACTCCGTCTCTCTATATCTTTGATGAGATGTTCCCTCAATGTATCACTTGCATGTCTAATCCCATCTTGGGCTCTGGTTCTCAGAGGACACTAACTGACGTAGTGGGACAGTCACAAGTTTTAAGTACTTGGATCTTCTACATTTCTTATGGGTATTTATTTAAGTCACGTACTCATTTGTTGTTAGAAGCTGCATGGTTTTTCTATTTTTGTTCTGTTTGTACCTTAAGTTCTCTTAAATTACTTCTTATATTTAACCCTCATACAAATGAAAAAATAATTCATTTATTCACAAGTCAAGATATTAAAAATATCAAAAGCTTATTTTTCTCTTTGCTTCCCTAATTCAGTATGAATTAGGAGCATGACTCTCAATAATTGAAAATCACATATACAATTTTGCAAAATTTTTTAAAAACTAGAATTGTGGAGTTTGTGATGTAAGATAAAACCTCTACTCTCTGAATATCAATAAAAACTTTAAGAATAATGATATTATTTGCTTAATATTATTCATTGAGTGATTACTATGTACTAATTTCCATAATTTACATGAAATAATTTATTTTCTTATGATTATAAAATAGCTATAGATTTATTCTACAAATTGTTCTTTATCATAAAGGAAGAAGGATTACTTGCCTAGAAATGCTTCTGATTTTTTTTTTACATGATTTTTTTTTAAGTATTGGAAAAATACATACTTGTTGAATAATGTCATTCAGATTGTGTCTTTGATGCCACATGGTGGCCAAATAAAAGGTATTATGGATAAAATTATGGTGTTTTGAAAGACATATTTTATTATTTGAGGCAAATCCTTTTGGTAATTAAATCATAGCCTGAAGTAGTCAATTACTGATTGTCCATGAGCTGATTTTTCCATGATGAGTAAGACGTCTGACATTGGCAATTATCAGAAGAATTGATAAACATTTAAAACAGCAAAAAAACCCCACAAAAACCTCAAAATGCAAAGTTCAAATGACAGTAATATAAAAGCATTGTTGATAAGAGATTTTTAAATATAAATTAAACAAAAGGCAAATAACTTAGCATATGCTTTGCAGTAATTTTGAAAATTTAAAGACATTTCTTTAAATGTTTAATATTATATACTGTACACATTTCTGAGTAAAGAAATTTGGTGTTAGGGGACAGAGATCTTACCAAAAGATGTACCATAAAATTTTACAAAACACAGGAAATCACAAATCTTTGAGCTACGTGATCTGTAGCTGTTTGAAAAACTCAAAATTACTAGAAAAGAAAATTGTCTTGATTTCTGTTATAGGATTTTTGTCTGAATATTCCATTTCAAGAGATGGCTCATGAAGGTTATAACAGACACAATCATTAATGGTACTTGTCTCTAGGAGTAAAGGATGGGGCATGAGGAATATTTCCATTTCTTACATTTTTTATAACAAACTTACCTTTATATTTAGAAAAAAATGGAAATTATAACATCAGGCTCTAAAATCTCTGAGATCTCAGTATACTTATCTCTATACCATTGGTTTTCTGAAATAAGTTCAGTAGTTATATATTAAATTATATATGTAACATTTATATATAATATATAAAATTTATAAAAAAATAAATATAAAAACTTATATGTGAAATGAAACTAAGAATTAATATATTCAATTTTTCAAATTCCCATAATTTTACAGATCAGGAAAGTGGCTGAGGAAATTAATTTAGTTTCCCAAGTTCATATGCGTACTTTGTGATAGAGCCATGATAGACATTCTGTATTTTTACTCAATCCGTCTGTTAGTCAGATAAAACATATTCTAATGAATGTGTTCTATGTAACATCCTATTGTAGATGCTGAGGATACAACCGTAAGCAAGGCAGATGCTGTCTTTGCTTTCACTGCCAAAAAATTAGGAGGCTTGAATAATATGAATAATAGGTACTGAGTAATTTGGAAATATGTAACAGGGTTATCTGATCTACTTGGAGAGATCAGGGAAGGCTTTTCTGTGGAAGTGTCATTTGGGCTAAAACATAGACAGTTCGTTTTTATAGATATGTGTTTTCTTTAACTTGACTCTCTTATCCTATGCCAGGTAGTAGTTTGTACTAAAATGGTGGTTGCATGTTTCAAGCCATTAATTCTCAGTCCCTGCTTATCAGGTACTCAAAATTCCCTTCACATCTAGTGTTTATTACTGCATTATGCAGAGAGTCTCGTCTACCAATATGACTGGCAAAATTTAAACTTAAATAAACAGTCTTTATTAACCAATGCAACACTTCCTTCTGAGTGCCCCTGGATTTTCACCTGATTCATTTCTGAAGCACACTGGGTCCTTTTTGGATGGCATCTCTTTTATCTTTACATAGAAAACTAACAAATTAAAATTTAACAATTGTATAGAAAATTAAAACTTAACAAAATACTTTCAACTCTTTCTAGTTGGACAGGCAACTTTCCGATTACAACCAGAAATTAATCTCTCCTCTTTGGAGCTGCTTGGGCATCTTGACCCTTCTTTTGCCTGCAGCAGGAATTTAACAACAGGATGGCGATATCAATCAGGATTCTGCTACAAGCATCAGAATCCACTCTGGCTAGTTTTAGCAGAAAAAATAAATTTATTAAAGGATTTTAATAGAAGGGCCAGAGAACCAGACACAGAAGGTATGCATGCAGTCAAGAAAATGCCAATGGCAACAACAGAGGCTTTTCTTCCCTAGCAAGTACGTCATTGCCTCTCCTGCTCAGCATCCGTGACACTCAAGTCCGCATGCTACAAGCTCCACCACTCCGCCATTCCCAAATAACCTAAAACTCCTATCACTGTGAAGGGAATTCTCCTATAAAGGGTTCCTGCCAAACATTGCTTGCTTCTAAAACCAAGATTTGCATGGATCCCTTGATTATTAGAACCTGGGTCAGGTGCCTACACTCTAGCCTCAAGGGAATCTGAAGATTAAAATTTTTTGGAGTCTGCATTGGGAATACGGGCAATTACAAAAATAAGAGGAAGATATTCAAAGCTATTGGATGGCCATACATGGCAAAATTCTACTACATTGCCCAATAATGGGTAGGCAACAGAGCCAAAGTGTTCTAGAACAACTTTGTTAAAAGTGTCCCTAATTATTTACATTTTAAATGAAGTCTAATCAAAAAGCAAAATCTATAAATATACATATGTACATCTATGTGTGGCCAGCCCTAGCCCTGGTGGTCTAGTGGTTAAGATTCAGCACTCTCAATGCTGTGGCCTGGGTCTATTTCCCAATCTGGGAACCACACAACTCATCAATGGATTGTCATACTTGTGGTGGCTGGATGTTGCTGTGATGCTGAAAGCTATGCCACTGATATTTCAAATACCAGTATAGTCACCATAGTGGACAGGTTTCAGCAGAGCTGACAGACTAAGACAGACTAGGAAGAAGGACCTGGCCACCTACTTCCAAAAAAATTGGCCATGGAAAACCTATAAATAGCAATGGAGCATTGCCTGACATAGCGTGGAAGGTGAGAGGATGGTGCAGAAAGACCAGGCAGGGTTCCACTCTGCTGTACACAGGGTCTCTAGGAGTTGGGATCCACTCAATGGCACTAACAACAAAAAGATCTGTGTGTACAAACACATATAGCAAACAGTTACTCAGTGTAGTGGGCACTAGTCGGAAGTGTAATGAAGGTTTATGATGAAAGGCTCATGTCCAAAGGAAATTAAAATAATAATATTAAAATATTTTAATTTTATGGTGATAGTATTGGAGATATATGTTGAGCAATTGTTAAATAAATCTAGTACACCTTCTACTGATAATGCTGTATTAGTTTTCTGTTTCTGCTGTAAGAGGTTACCACAAATTTAGTGACGTAAACAACACAAATTTATTTTTTTACAGCTCTGGAGGACAGAAGTCCAACCCCAGTCTCACTAGGCTAAAATGAAGGTGTCCACAGGGCTGCCTTTCTTTCTGGAGGTTCTAGGGGAGAATCCATTTCCTTGCCATTCCAAACTTCTAGAAGCTCCCCATATTTCTTGGCTCATAGCCTCCTTTCTCCATCTTCAAAGCTAGCAATGTTGCATCTCTGACCATTCTTCTATAGTCACAGCTTCCTCTGACCACAGCTGGGAAAGATTCTCTCCTTTAAAGGATTTAAATTGATTATGTTGGGCCAGATAATCCATGATAATCTCCCTGTCTCAAGGTCTTTAATTTAATCTAATTAGCAATGTCTCTTTTGACTTGTAAGGTAACATATTTGAAGATTCCAGGATTAGAACTAGGATGTGGATATCTTGGAGGAGGGGGACATCATTCTATCTACCTCAGGTTACATATTCTGCTTAACCTGGCATGTTCAGCTACTTAGTGAAGATAAAAATATAATTTGGGCCAGCCCCATAGCTTAGTGGTTAAGTGCACGCACTCCACTACTGGAGGCCTGGGTTCGGATCCCAGGCGCGCATCGACGCACCGCTTCTCCAGCCATGCTGAGGCCGCGTCCCACATACAGCAACTAGAAGGATGTGCAACTATGACATACAACTATCTACTGGGGCTTTGGGGAAAAAAAAAAAGGAGGAGGATTGGCAATACATGTTAGCTCAGAGCCGGTCTTCCTCAGCAAAAAGAGGAGGATTAGCACGGATGTTAGCTCAGGGCTGATCTTCCTCACACACACACACACAAATATATATATATATAATTTGAAGACAGTAGAGAAAAAAACTTACATTAAATGTTAGTATGTCCACAAGTTTTTAAAATCTTCTCTTTAAAAAAATGTCTTCACTCAGAATTTATAAAACATGTCATAGACTTCAAACAATAAACCTTCAATAGCTCCATAGGACATAGTTTGCAAATGGCTTCCCTATTATATTTGAAGTGACAGTGTGATGATTCAAAATATAGCAATAACTCATATGTCCTGGTAGCAGAAATAAAAAGAATAACAAGCAATCGTGTCATACAGTTTTGTATAAAAATTGATAAGCATTTCAAACATAAAATAATAATATAATTCTAAATCACATTTTCAAATGCTCTGATCTAAGACTGACAGTAATGGGTTGGCCCTACTTTGTATGTTGTCAAGATTTACAACTTTTAATGTTAAGATTTTCCACCTTTGGTTTGTTATCAAATCATCACAAAGCAGTGCAGATAATATACACCAGACGGGTGCGAATGAGGTTCCCTGATACTTCCTTCATTCATGAAGCAAAGCCTAAAGTTATCAGTGCAGACTGCATGGAGTAAAGAACTCTCCAGGTCAGAAAGGAAAAAATCAAAGGAGTCTTTGTCCTTTGTTCTACTAGGTTGGGAAAGGAAAAACATCAGCACTCGAGGGTGTTCCTACTATTATGTAAGGTAACTTCTTATATCATTGATTTCTCACTGTATCATTAGACCTACAGAGAGTTTTCCATTGTCTACCATAGTTTTAACATACATTTAAAAAAATTGGGGGAAGGCCTAGTGGTAAGTGGTAAGTTCGGCATGCTCCACATGGGCAGCCCGGATTCAGTTCCTGGGTGGGGACCTACACAACTCGTTGGCGGCCATGCCGTGGTGGCAACCTACATACAAAACAGAGGAAGACTGGCACAGATATTAGCTCAGGGTGAATCTTCCTTGGCAAAAAAAGAAAAAAAAAATTTTGATCCTTAAAACAGCCTTTAGTTACCTAGCGGGCACAATTTATTTTTCAGACTGTTTTAAAACATTCTAACAAAACCTTTCTTGCTGGAAATAGTAAATCTGACTTCCAAAGATATCCTTTTTTCAAAAGGAACAATTTCCAATTTGTGAGGATTCAACAAAATTAACAACTTAGCATATATTCATCCATGGTGGTGTATTGGTTCTATAGAAAATGGAAAACGCTAAAATGTTTCCTGCTCTGCACTCATCAATCTGTTGCACAGATAAGAATGAGATCAATCGTGACTTAGATGGTTAGACTGCATTGGGAAACCGGTGTTATTATGATTGTTCCTGAGGAGAGCAGTAAGTGGAGGGCTCTCCTGGAAGGTAATAGGTCAAGAGCAGTGTGAGGTCTATAGTGTTGAGGAGGGAGATAAAATTGGAAAGGGGGAAACATTGAAATGTCTCCATAATGTGGAAAACAAGAATGATCAATCAACTTAATTTACAAGTTGATTACAACTTAACAACTGCAAAAATCAGAAGACTACAGATTTCAGTGGAGAAAAACTTGTAATCCAATAATTTTAGCATTAGCTAAATCATTTCCAAGTGAAGATAAAAAACATTTTGTATTATTCAAGTACAGAAAACTATACTACCTGTTCACACAGTTCCTGAAAAAAAATCTAACAAAATATAAAAAACAAAATGAAAAATGCATGCATAAAATTATTGAAATAGTAATAATTCAGTAGTTTATTAGAGGTCTCTTGATTATTGATAGATCAAATAGGAAAGCCATGAATGCATTTATAATAGATTTAATTAACTAATTAGCATGTTTTTTTAATAAGTGTAGTTGACATCCATCACCACACAGTTACAAATATTTTTCTTGCCATGAGAACTTTTAAGATCTACTCTCTTAGCAATTTTGAAATATACAATACAGTATTACTAACTGTAGTCATGGTGCTGTACATTACATCCTCAGGACTTATTTATTTAATTAACATATTGATATTTCAGCTATATAACTTAAAGTGCCCTTCGAGAGGGAAGCAAACTTTTTCACCTAATATTCATTTTACATTTATAGAAATTGAGCATGTAATAAACCACAAAGAAAATCAAATAGCAATTACAAGATACTTATTTGGGCATCAGTATCATAAGATTAAGAATTAACAAAAAGATATAAACAAAAATGCCAATTACATAAATTAAAAAAGAAACCTTTTCATAGTTAAGTCTACTTACAAACAGTTTTCTTCAAATACAAAATACATAGAAAAACTGGTAAGATCAGATTACAAAATCCGTGAGGTAACAACAATAATATTGTTAGACACAAATATTCTTTTTTGTCAAGTAAAATAAATGGAAGTGAAGGAATTAAAGGTTCACCTGAGGAATTTAGAAAGAGAACAAAAAGAAAACTAAACAAAGCAAGGGGAAAAGATTTATAAATTAAAAAGCAGACTAAAGGCAATATTATAGAATTGACAAATGCATTATTCATATGATTTTTAGCAAAAGGCATAACATTGTGAAATGCAAAACAACTAATATACCGAAAAACATATACAAAAAAAGAGTAATATCGTAATCGAAAGAGTAAAAAAATATACTTAAAATATAAAGGATAATTTTTTTAATTTTTAATTTAAGGATAATTTAGTTGAATATAATTGATAATATTTCATCATTTTATGTTCATTAGTTTAATAAAAATAAATCATTTTACTTTTGTTTAAAACTTATGAACTTGTTAAACTTTAGAATTTACATTGGGAATGTAAAGCAACTGTTTTAATAAGCTTCACCATGCCACAAAATGTAGGGAGAAAATTTATAAGATTATCTAAATCAATGGTAAAATACATGTCACTAAATTTCATGTATCTTCATGATAAAAACTAGATATAGAAGAATATATTTTTAATATAATAAATACTACATTTTAAACTAACAGCCCACATTAACCTTTATAGTTGAAACTAGAGAAACATGTTCACTAAGATCAAGTGTTAGGAAGTCATGCCTTTTGCCACAACTGTAATGAAATATTTTTCTTAAAGTTTTAGCCATTGCATATATAAGTAAGAAATATAAAGTATCTGTTAAAAACAATTTTATTTCTAAATATAATTTGTCTTATTTCAGGATAATAACTATTTTATTACATCCAAGACAATCAACTTAAAATTTAAAAGAAATATTAAGAGTCCTCAATAAGATGATTGGTTATAAAATTAACATCCAAGTGAAATAGCTTTCCAACATGCTATTAATAACCTATTGAAAATTAAAATGGAGAAATCACATTTACCATAGCAATCAAAAATATAAACTTTAGGAAATAACCCTAATAAAAATGGCTGATGTATATGAATAAAATTTTAAAATACTGAATGATGTATATGAAGAAAGCATCTTTTCTCATCGTAGAAGGTAAAATGCTAATTCTCTATAAATAAATATATACATGAAATGTGATATAAAGCAAACCTATTGATGAAAATACACACACATATACACAGGTACTTTCACAAACTTATTCTCAGGTTCATATGGACTGTAGAAAAGGTAAGGATAATCACAAAGATTTTGACAGAAAATTACTGAAAAGGGACATCCACTTCCAGATATTAAGACGAATCATATAACTAAAATAATTAAAGAAATGTACTACTGTACACTAAAGTAATGACAAAATTGTCAACCAGAACAATAAAACAAGATAAAAAGCTCAGAAATATACCTACAAATATTTAAATATTTTATAAATGAAATTGTAATTTAAATCAATGATATAAAGTTTAATTAATAAATGCATAGTAATAGAAACTGAAGAATTGAAGTAAAAAAATAATGGTTAAAAATTAAATGAAACAGGGGCCAGCCCCGTGGTGTAGTGGTTAAGTTCAGTGCGCTCCGCTTCAGTGGCCCAGGTTCGTGGGTTCGGATCCCAGGTGTGGACCTACACTACTCATCAGCCATGCTGTGGCAGCGACCCATATATAAAAAATAGAGGAAGATTGGCATAGATGTTAGCTCAGAGCAGATCTTCCTCAATGAAAATAAAAATGAAAAAATAAATGAAACAAACAAAAACAGCCCAAAAACATACAGGTAAACATCTATATAATTTCACAATATGATTTTTTTTTTTGAAAAAACGTTAGCATACAGGAATACAATAAATGATTGGTAGGTTAATATTTTATATATAAAGAGCCCTTAGAAACAAAACTTGACCATCCCAGGGAAAATTGAGCAAATGAGATAAACCAGCAAGTCACAAAATTTGAAACATTTATGGCCAGTTAAACAAAAAATTTAAACCTCTGTACGAATAAATTCTTAATCAAGTGTGATACCATTCTTCATCCATCAAAGATACTTTTGATTTTAACAATTAAACACGTAAGAGTTAAAATTATAATTAATTAGGCTTAAATCTTAGCTTCGCTTTACTAATTTGATGATTTTGAGTAAATTGTTTTAATTCTCTATGCTTTTGTTTCTTCATTTGCAAAATTAAGACTGTTGTACCCCCTACTTCACAGTTTTGTTGTGATGCTAAAATGAGCTTGTTTCTATAAAACACTTGGCCCGATCCATGGCACATGGAAAACACTAAAAAATATTAGATTTAACCTAAATGTCTAAACATAGAAGATATATTATGTAAACTAATTCATTGTAATAGAATATTATGCAAATTTTTAAAAATCATGTTGGTGTGGATAAAATGTTCATACCTGTTGGCAAGTGAAAAAATGCTCCGACAGTAAATATGCACTTTTCTTTGGGGCTATGGCAGTAACTAGTACTGGACTAGCTCTCTCACTGAAAACTATAACTGACCAAATATGTGAGGTGTCTATTTTCAGATAGTCAACAATAGACGAGCAAGACTATGATGCCCAAATAGAGAGAAACTTATGACTTGATGGTATGATCACCAGACCTCTCCAGGGGACAAGTTCCTGACTGTGGCACAAAAAAACTAGGGTCCAAGCAGAGCCCTACAAAGTCAGGAGTAGCTGAAGCACTAGACAGGCCTCTAGACGATAGAGATCTGTGCAGAGAGAGTCATCCAGAAGCTGTATGAAGCTTTTCTGTGAGTCCTTGGCCAAGAGCAGGGCAAACCTACTTAAGGCTTAACAGAAAGTGGCTGTTATGGGCTTGAGAACAGAACAGCACAGAGGTAGTACAGATTAAACAGTGCTGGGGGACCTTGCAGCTCAGGAACATGGAGAACGGAGACATCGTTAACATGTTAGCACACTTAAAAATCTGGCCATCCAGCTTAGAAACCAGAGAGGCTATGAATTAACACTAATGACCATGCCTCAAAGAAAGGCCTATTCTACCCCTTCTCTAACAAATCTAAAATCAAATCCTGATAAGATCATTAGAGGAGACAGATTTAGGAGGTCGAGTCCCTTTAAATAAGAGGGGCTTGAGAAAATTCAGATTTCTGTAGAACTACCCTAAGCATAAAACTAAAGCTATAACAAGTTCAAGATGATCAGCCAGTTGTAGAAATGCCTACAAGTACAAAAATCAACATCTTTTAGAGAAAGAAAATAGAACTAGAGTCTCTGTACATATCGTCTATAAAGTATAATATAAATCAATAACTATATGCAACAAAATAGGGAAATATGACCTGGAGCCAAGAAAAACATTTCCATAGCAATATTCAATAGCAATTAACACTGAGATGGCCCAAATGTTGGATTTAGCAGGAAAAGTCTTTTAAAAAGCTATTATAAATATGTTTAAAGAAATAAGGAAAATATATTCAATGAATTAAAGGAAAATGTGTTCTTAGTGATGGAACTGTCAGGGAATGTCAGCGAAGAAATGTCAACAATGAAAGAAGAGTCAAAAGAAAATTTTAAAACTGGAAACTATAAGAAAAGATATGAAAAAAATTCACTGAAATTGCTTAACAGGTGATTAGAGAAGGCAGATGAGACTCCGAATTTGACAAAAGATCAATAGAAACAACCCAATCTGAAAAACAGATAAAAGAGATTGAGGAAAAATGAACAGACTTCAGATATAAAAACAAATGGTTGAAATATTTGTTTTAAAAAAGCCTCAGAAGAAGAGTGAAAAAATGGAGCAAAAATGTGTTTAAATAAATAATCACAAAAATTTTCCCAAATTTGATAAAGATATTGACTTAGAGATTCAAGACCTCAGCAAAGCTGAAAAAGGTGAAGTATAAAGAAACCCATACTTGGGCAATTCTTAGTCAAAGTGTTGAAAACCAATGCTAAAAAGTCACCTTTTAAAAAATTCTATAGCTGGAGAAAATACCCTTCAAAAATGAGAATGAAATGAAAACATTTTTAGATGAACAAATGTTGGTTGAGACTGCTTTTATTCTACATATCGAATTGTGGAACATGTACATTTTAACAACATGGAGTTTTTCCCATCCGTGAACGTAATATATCCCTTCATTTATTTAGATCTTTATTTTTCTCAGCAATATTGTCTATTTTTAAGTGTTAATATTTGCACACATATTTTATGTTAATTCCTAATTATTTTATGGTCTTAAAACTATTAATTTTAAATTTCATTTTCTAATTGTTCTTTGCTAGATATGGAAATACAATTGATTTTTGTATATTGAGCTTATATCCTGTGACTTTGCTAAATACTCATTAATCTATGGTGGGAATGTAAGTGGTGCAGCTGCTATGAAAAACAGTATGTAAGTTCTTCAGAAAATGAAACATAGAATTACCACGTGATCCAGCAATCCTGCTTCTGGGTATATATCCAAAAAAACTGAAATCAGGAGCTTGAACAAATATGCACTCCCACGTTCGCTTCAGTAATAATACAATAATAACACAATAGCCAAGCTATGGAAACAACCTAAATGTCCATTGATGAATGACTGGATAAAGAAAATGTGGTGTATATATATATATATATACACACACACATATATACGATGGAATACTAATCAGCCTTAAAAAAGAAGGAAATCCCGTCATATATGACAACATGGATGAACATGGAAGACATTATGCTAAGTGAAATAAGCCAGGCATAGAATGACAAATACTGCATGATTCCACTTAATATGAGGTATCTAAAACAGTCAAACTCATAGGAACAGAGATTAGAATGGCAGCTACCAGGGTCTTGGGGGAGAAGGAAATGGGGAATTGCTTTTCAAAGGGTGTAAAGTTTCAGTTATACAAGATTAATAAGTTTTAGAGATCTGCTGTACAACACTGTGCTTATATTTAACAATACTGCCTTGTGTACTTAAAAATTTGTTAGGAGGATAGATCTCATGTTAAGTGTTCTTACTACAATAAAAAAAAGTTTAGAAAATATCATCGTAAGTGAAATAAGCCAGACAGAAGAATATATACTGTATGATTCCATTTATATAAAACTCTAGAAAAGACAAATTTATATTGTAGTGACAGAAATCAGTGGTTGTCTTGAGTGCAAGCTGGGAGGGGAGTTAACTCAAAAGTGACAGGAGGAAACTTTCTGAGATTACAAAAATGTTCTAAGTTTTGACTGAGATGATTAAATGAGCGTATAAAATTGTCATTACTCATCAACATGTATGATATTGTGATTTATAAGGAATATATATTCAGTGTTTCAGGTGACTAAAATATATTTCTCATATATATTTGGTCTCCGTCCATGGTTCCTGACTCACAGCTCCCAAAACTCGTTAATTGCCTGAGTGATAAGAGCAATGGCATCATCTTTTGTTATAATTTTGGTCTCTTGTTCTCAGTTTCTGAAATGACCTCAGAGCCATAAAGGTGAAAGGGTGTCTTGTTATTCCTAACAAGCCCCTTTTTACCACAACTGCATTTATGTTAATAAGGTGACTTTTGGAATGCACTTAAGGATGAGGGCTGGTTGCCAGTGGAGCCAACCATGTGATTACAGGATTGGAATTTTCAGTTCCACCCCACCCCCCACCTGCGGGAAGGGAGGGAGATTGAGTTCAATCATTAATGGCCAAGGATTTAATCAATCATGCCTATGTAATGTAGACTTCATAAAACCCCAAAAGGATGGAGTTTGGAGAGCTTCCAGGTTGGTGAACAGGTGGAGATTTGGGGAGAGTGGGGCTCAGAGAGGGCATGGAAGCTCTGAGCGCTTTCTCCATACTTTGCCCTGTGTGCCTCTTCCATCTGGCTGTTCCTGAGTTATAAGCTTTTATAATAAACCAGTAATCTAGTAAATAAAATGTTTCTCTGAACTTTGTGAGCTGCTCTAGCAAATTAATCCCAAAGAGGGAGTTGGAGCCTCCAACCTACAGCCAATTGGTAAGAAGCACAAGTGATAACCTGGACTTGAGACTGACATCTGAAGTGTGTGTGGGAGGCAGTCTTGTAGGACTGAGATCTTAACCTGTGGGATCTGACACTATCTTCGGGTAAATAGTGTCAGAATTGACTTAAATTGTAGAACATCCGTCTGGTGTCACAGAGCATTGCTTGGTGGTATGGGGAACCACTTGCCCAACACACACACACACACACACACACAATGTAAATGAGTGCATAATTCTTAACCCACTTACTTAAAATGGGTAAATTTCATTTAATGTAAGTGACGCCTTAAATTTTTTTTAGTATGTATATCATGATTCCTGTTTTTTTAAGTGTAAAATTAAACTTCATTCACTAAAAAATTAACAGAGTTTATAATTTACAGCGGTATTATGGCTAATTTTGATTTTCCCAGCTTTTGGAGGGATTTTTTTTTTTTTTTTAGTTTTTAGTGTTCTCCCTTGAATCTATGTACGAGCTATCATTAGATAGAAATAACTGTTATTAATACATTGACTGAACACATTAGTATATTTTAAGAGAATATATTTCTAAGAGTATATTAAATAAAATATATTTCAGAAAATTTAATGAAGTATAGAGTGAAGGCAAATTTCTTTTTTTTTTAATTTTATTTATTTTTATTTTTTGTTTATTGCGGTAACATTGGTTTATAACATTGTATAAATTTCAGGTGTACATCATTATACTTCTATTTCTGCATGGGTTACAACATGTTCTCATGTTCACCACCCAAATACTAATTACAATCCATCACCACACACGTGCCTAATTATCCCTTTCACCCTCCTCCCTCCTCCCTTCCCCTCTGATAATCACCAATCCAATCTCTGTCTCTATGTGTTTGTTTGTTGTTGTCATTATCTACTACTTAATGAGTGAGATCATATGGTATTTGACCTTCTCCCTCTGACTTATTTCACTTTGCATAATACCCTCAATTTCCATCCATGTTGTCACAAATGGCTGGATTTCATCGTTTCTTATGGCTGAGTAGTATTCCATTGTGTACGTATACCACATCTTCCTTATCTTCTTTATCCATTTGTCCCTTGATGGGCACTTAGGTTGCTTCCAAGTCTTGGCTATTGTGAATAATGCTGCAATGAACACAGGGGTGCATGTATCTTTATGCATTGGTGTTTTCACATTCTTTGGATCAATACCCAGCAGTGGACTAGCTGGATCATATGGTAGTTCTATCCTTAGTTTTTTGAGGAATCTCCATACTGTTTTCCATAGTGGCTGCACCAGTTTGCACTCCCACCAGCAGTGTATATCAAACTAAAAAGCTTCTGCACAGCAAAGGAAACCATGAACAAAACGAAAAGACAACCTAACAATTGGGAGAATATATTCATAAACCGTACTTCTGATAAGGGGTTAATCTCCAAAATATATAAAGAACTCATGCGTCTCAACAACAAAAAAAACTAACAACCCAATTAAAAAATGGGCAAAAGACCTGAACAGACATTCCTCCAAAGAAGATATACAGATGGCCAACAGGCACTTGAAAAGATGTCCATCATTAACTATCAGGGAAATGCAAATCAAAACTACAATGAGATATCACCTCACGCCCGTCAGAAAGGCTATAATTAACAAGACAGGAGACAACAAGTGTGGGAGAGGAGTGAAGGCAAGTTTCAATGGCTTGGTAGACTTTGCATTGTAGTATGAAGGAAGACATGCCTGGAAAATCATTTGGAATTTCTGAAGACACTAATTCAGTATGGTGCTTGGAGTTTATTGAAATAATTTATTAATAAGGTTTGAAAAGGATATTTACTACCAAATTGGACAGGTAAAATAATATAAAAGTAAATTCACAGAAATACATAGCAGTTCTTGATGACCAATTAACTTCTGGATATTAAAGATGGAGAGCAATTTAAAATAATTTGGGATTTATAAATATGATTACTGGAAGAAGAGTGATATCAAAATGACAACAGAAAAAGTCATCTGAATTTATGGGAGGGTGGATGGCTTATGACCATTGCCTACCAGACTGAGAATTATATTAATATATGTAATTATATCAACATAAAATTATATTAACATATATTAATAAATATTTATTTAAATAATATGTACTGAAATAGAGTAGAAATAAAAGCTCTTATAGAGTCTAAAACTGAGGCTAAGAAGCATAAACTTGTTTGTGCTCATTAAACCGTGAGTTTAGGTTAGTAGTGATAATATTCTTTTTCATAATAACCTTCTACAATGTCAGATTCATGAGGGCAGGGACTTTGTCTTACTCACTCAGTACTAGAAAAGTACCTGGAACATAGACATGCTATAAAGATGTATTAAAGGAATGAGTATATCAACTCCAGTGAACTCCCCCAAATGTCTCACTAAACCACTACAAAAATTAAACCTTGGAATTCTCAAATAATACAAAATATACTGAAAAATATCTATTGTTGAGGTTGTTAAGGCAGAATGATTGTCCTAGAGAAATGAGAGCATATGGAGAAGTTCATTTTACCCCAGTATCATATCATCCTGCTCTGACCTCCTGCACTATTCCCGCACTCTCCATTTTTCCTCACTTCATCCTAATCCCTAGAGGACCAAGGAAGAATAGATCTAGTAGGGATTTAAGGCAAGATAGCAATCACTTTCCCAGTTGGAAGCAGAATTGGCTTTTCCTTTCCACATCTATGGAGTGTTCACTTTTATTCCATATTGTAAAAGAAATTGTCTTTACATGTCAGACTAACCTTTTAGCGTACATAGAAATAAATCTTTAAAAAATTAAATAATTCTTCATAGAATGTGGGAGGGTTTTAAAATCTTTAATTACTCTATTACATCTCTCAGTGTCAGTTTTCCAGGAGGCATTTGTTCAATTTTCAACACATGCATGGCATCAACACAGTGTCAAAGAGTGTCTTTGTCACAGCTGGTATCCCAATGGAGCTATTAATTTCTTTTGAAATCATGTTCCCTTTGTGACATAAGTAGAACATAAATAAATGTGTTGGGAGAAATTATTTTCATGATTGTAACATGCTACCTGTATTCATGAAAAGAGCCATGATCAAACATATTCTCATTTGATAAACGAGCTAGACAGATGATCTATATAATTCTTTTGGATGCAAAAATCTAAGCAATATTTCAAAATCATGAACACCCACTTCAGGATTGATATTGCACAAGGTTACTCTAATTTTCATGTGAAGTCCAAGTGTTGTAACAATTATGGGTCATTATGTTGTCAAAGAGAGACCTGTATTCAGTAACTATTTCCAACTCAAGGCGGACTGTGTTGTTGCCAACAGGCTTTTCAATAACCTGTGACAATCCAGCCTGCAGAGGTTAGAATTTAGCCACTACACTGTCATCATTTTGTCTCAGTTCCTAAATCATCAGGCTTTTTTCGCAGAGATCATAGATAAATCCCTTGTTCTTGTTCGTTCTTGAAGAGTTCTTCCTCTTAGTTCTCGGTATAATAAACATGATTTTCTAATGATTATATTCTTCGTATTTGTATTACTTATGGCTTTCATCTAGCACAGTATATGAAGGGAAGGGAGAAAGCAATCCAAATGGAATAGACTGCTTTTAACTTAGCTTCTATGGAAGGAGCAAGAGGTCTTGCATTTAAAATGTTTCATCATCTCCTTGGCTGTGTACCTCGTCCTTTTCTGGCCATCTCATATGACCTTGTTTATGCAGGGTTACTCCGGGGCCTGCTCCTCTCCTAGATTGTGATCAGGCGACACCAGTGAATATCTGCAGGACATTCACCAATTCACATGGTTCTGATAAAAGCATTATATATATATATATCCCATTTTAGAAATAAAATAAAATGATTGAATGATTGCTATTTCTGTCTGTCATGTGAATTTAAATATAAGACTGTAAATTAAATTTACAGGTAAAACTGCTTTGTTTAAAACTGCATCCTTTTTCTCCAATTTGAAAATGAATTGCCGTAAAAGTTTAAGAGCAATGATCCATTTTTGCGCGTAGAGAAGTTAAAAAATAATCAAAAAAGTGTTTAGATTATTTGGATTAAAATGCAGTATACTTGTTCCCAATCTCAAAAAGGGCACTCAAAGACGAAAGAAAAAGGATGAGTGTTTCCCTTCATCTACCCCTGCTCTCTAAGACAAATATTTTATGTTTTGGGATCTAATGAGGTCTCTTGAGTTGGGTTAATTGAGATGTGAGAAAGTGTATAAAAAGATAACTACAGCTGTTCAAATGAAATAAGCCACAAAATCGCCATCTTGATCATTAGAACCATAATCACATTAGATTTATAACAATAATTATGACAGTGGTGATGTTAATGAAGGAGGAGGAGGAGATAGAGAAGGAGCAGCTGCACTGTGAACATTATTTTATAACATGATAATGTCATTTTTGCTTTTTTGTATGAGCTCCTCAGTGGAAATCTAGAGGGAACAAACTTTTCATTAAAATTTATCTTGCCTGAATAGTCACAGCAACTGTTCTATGAACATATGCGCATACATAGGCACATATCCGGTTAGCAATATATATATATGTATATTTGTGTATACACAAATACATACATATATATATTTAAACCATTTAGACTGAGGCTTGAAAATAGTAGTGCTTTTGTTAAAAAAGGGTTAAGGTCAATTTGGGGATAAAAGGTGAATAAGTTTGATTCATTGAATACTACTGCATGCACAAATGAAACAAATACCAAAGGTGCAGCCGAAACCTTCTGATGGCAAAGACTGATACTCTGATTATACAGAATTTTCTTTTTCTTGCTTCAAGCATTCACATTGTTGATCACTGATGAAAATGAGGAGGAATGCTGGGGTAACTAAAGTTAATTTTACTGGCTTATAAACTTGAATGCATTTGATGACATGGAAGGTTCTAACTACAGCAATAACCAGATCAGAAATTTTTCTAGGCAAAAAGCACTTTGCACATTTGTAAGAGATACCTATATCAATAAAACAACATCCTTGGTATTATATACATAACTCAAAAGTTTTACATGTTTTAGTTTTCTGTATACTTATGCATTTTCTACTATGCTTGACTGGAATACAGACATACCATGTTCTTACTTTCTTCAAAAATGCTACGAGAGGGCTGGCCCCGTGGCTTAGCGGTTAGGTACGCGCACTCCACTGCTGGCGGCCTGGGTTCGGATCCCGGGCGCGCACCGACGCACCGCTTCTCTGGCCATGCTGAGGCCGCGTCCCACATACAGCAACTAGAAGGATGTGCAGCTATGACATACAACTAATCTACTGGGGCTTTGGGGAGGAAAAAAAAGGAGGAGGATTGGCAACAGATGTAGCTCAGAGCCGGTCCTCCTCAGCAAAAGAGGAGGATTAGCATGGATGTTTGCTCAGGGCTGATCTTCCTCACAAAAAAAAAAAAAAAATGCTACGAGAACCGAAAACTCCACATAAAATGAGTCTAAAACAATTCCAAGCCTTATATCTGTGGTTTAAAGTTTCAATACTAATGATTAATACTAACACTAACACTAATGATTGGTGTTAGGTTTTGATCCATATCCAAAAGTTGCCGTGCTTGGGAGAGGTGATATATTTAACTTTATTAGTCCTTCATACTTAGCATGAATCAGTTTATCATGCTCTGTCCTGAGGATCTATAAATAGGAGCTAGGAGAGCAGGGTGCTCACAGTGCTGAGTGTCTGAGAGCTGAGAGAGGGCCACCGGCGGGTGGGGGAGGTGAACGTAACTCCGTTTATTTCACTGTTATTTAGTCAGTGCTGCAAAGCAAGGACGGACACTGATTTGCTCCTTAAACTAGACACACAAGCATTATGTTCTGAGGCACATGGACATTATTGACACTGTCTAGTTGACGTTTTAGTGCCTGTCTTTGACATTCGTCTCTGTTAGGCTTGAGAAAGGTATCATTAGTCTCAATGTTCTCCCCCACCCTCACTCCCTACCCCCATTGTACAAAGCTTGTGAAATAAAAAAGATCTTTACTTGATCTTTTCTTGACTCTGGATTCTTTAAGAAGAACACCTATGAGTGAAAGTCTGATTCTTATAAATGGCGTCAGGTTTATGGTGTGATTTGTTTATTTATTCATTTGCCAGATAATAGAGGAAGAACTGGTGGATCTGAGGTCAAATCGACATATACATAAGATATGTTATTTCAGAGCTGGAGACAGCTCCACAGACATGGGTTGACTGTCACTGACTATGGAACTGTCATCCCCATCATGCATAGGCATATTAAATGGCGCGACACTTTAGTAGGGCATGTCAATTCAGTGAAGAATGATAAAGACTAAGCTACATGCATGCTAATCTGAAAAGTGTTAGGAAACTGCTTTGTAGCCTATGATTGTAGTTTGAGAAGTGACAATGTCCGGTTTGTTGTCATAACAAGGGAAAAAGAAGAATTGTTTACAAAATTGCAGGCCTTAGATGGAAATTTCTGACTTTTTACTCTTTGTTTTATTATTAGGTAGGACTCAAAACAAATGGGATTTAAGAATACAGACATGCAAATCTCATGCAGAGTTAGAATAAAAATGGTCAGTGAGGATGTATCTGAGAGACATATCCATTCTAGAATTCAAGATATCAAGAAAAACGCTGATTCCAAAATTAAGCTCTATAATAATGAGTAATAGACAATAGCAGTCAAAAATATCAAGGCAAATGTGAAAAAAACAAATATAAGGAGAATCTTATTCTCTTTACCCTTTAGAAATAAAGACCTTTATTTTTTTCTCAGGAGAGAAATTAAAAATTTAAAACCACAATTAATATTCACATCTTTTACATTGTGATTTTTTTAAAAAGAGAAAATAGTTGTTCCTGAGAACTTTATAACCTGATTGTAACACAAACTGATTTATAATATTGTCTTATTTATACACGTAAGGGTTCAAAATAGATTCATAGGCAAAAATCTAATAGCATTCAGAGACGGAATTTGAACACGGATTCACTGTTATAAGACCAATTGAAAAATACTTGTGCTTATCCCACGTTGGGGCATTGCAGCTTACTAGGATGATATACATGCAAAGAATGTGCCAAGTCTGGCTGGCCCCGAGGCATAGCAGTTAAGTGCGTGCGCTCTGCTCCTGGCGGCCCGGGGTTCAGATCCCGGGCACACAGCGCTTGGCAAGCCATGCTGTGGCGGCGTCTCATATAAAGTGGAGAAAGATGGGCGTGGATGTTAGCCCACTGCCAGTCTCCCTCAGCAAAAAGAGGAGGATTGGCAAATGTTAGCTCAGGGCTGCTATTCCTCACACAAAAAAAAAGGAATTCGTCAAGTCAACCAAGTACACTTTTTCACTTAAAATTATCCATTTTATTACTCTCAGGAAATTAGTATAGCTGACTGTGTCCCGTGCACAATGACTTTGATAGGTCACATTTTTTTCTCAGCAAATTCATGATTTACACTTAATGATTTCAATTAATCTCATTTTTGTAAGGAACTAGTCAATTAAAAACTGCGATGTTATTTTTTAACTACATATTTTGATTGTTGGATTTTGATCCTGATCTTGGGCAACAAATCAAGTGACTTTGATCAGAGTCTTTGGAAAATGTAATGTTTTAAGGACACAGTTAATTGGATCACAGTTTGAAGTGGTAGCAAAGTGAGTTTGCCCTTTGTCATAGGGTACCTAGGAATCCTGATCTATATTCCCGATTGCTATTGATTTTGCTAGATTTCATTATAAAATCAATAACTGTTGCACAGGGTAAAATAGTTTACAAGGGTTGCAACGTACTGAGGACTTCTGAAAACATACTGAGCTCGGTGAAGCCACCCAGGCAGCCAATTAGGAGAAAACATCTATTAGGTAAAAACAGGGCAGTCCCATTGACTGCTATTGATTTTCTTAGCCCTGTGAAAAGACAATCAATTAGATAAAGAAGGCTAATGTTACAGCTGCAATTTAATAACCCCTAAAAAAAGAAGGAAGGCTATTGATTCCTGACATGGAATGTTGAGGCTTATTGAAATATACTGAACTTCACCTGTCTTTTATTCAGGCCTGCAGAGACGAGAGGAAGCCTGCTTTTCCAGCCTTGTGGTATAGAATCCCAATTATTACAGAGCCTTGGTGATGCCAGACCTAAGAGATGCAAATGAAACAGAACTTTAGAAGGAACACAAGCCCAGATTGAATACTAAATCATGGAAGCTATTGACAGAAACTGTCTTGGTGAAGGTTGTTTCTTTTTCCATACAGAGCTCACCAGAGTACCACCTGTCATTTTCAAAAGCAAAGTCAGTTTTGCCAACCAGCCGCGAATGACAAATAAAGCTTTATATGAAACACAAGGGCATATTATGTGCTATTGTGAGTTCTGCTAAGTGCTAATTTATCTGGCTTGTTCTCTTCAGCAAACACAGGCTCAGACACACAAAATAATCCATCTAATTATGGAGCTATTTAGGAGAAAAACAAAGCAAGGTGTTTTTGTGTGTTGCACAAAGTACATGATACAAGAAAGGTTTTCACAAAACCTAACATAGCTAATGAAAATAAATGAAATGCTGTAAGCGGTAACAATTTTAGAACAAATAAACTTTTGCTAGTTTTGGATTTGGGGAGTCCCAGCTGCTTTTCATAAATAGATGAGGACTTTCATTCATTTTTTTATAGTCCCTAATTGGAAATGGCTAATAGGCCTTGTCCCTTTCCAGAATAAAATCTGGGCTAAAATACTGCATATAGATATTTTCTTTATGCTTTTCTTTTCTATTGCATGTATTTGATCCTTTCTCCCTCATTATATATATGCCTTTTTACCAGCAGACAGCTGCTATTCACAATAATTGCTAGGGCAGTCAATTATACTTTAAATAGACCTACTTGAGGACAAATGGTGGTCTAAATTGTACTAAAGGCATACCATACACAAAGACTATGTCATTTCTAGTATCTGAAATATTCTAAATATTCCTGAGCAGTGATATAGTTTATATATCTTACTCCAGCATGTCAAAGGCTTTCTCCAAAATATTTCCAGAATACGAATGTCCTATTCTGTGAGCCATTACTTAATTACTTAAATTTCTATTTATAAACAGAATATATTGTGCTAATTACCCCATGAGTATTTGGATAGCGAAAATCAGCATTGTAGGGAATCTATTTTGTTGACAGTATTTTCCTTTTTGTTTAAAGCCCTGAGTCCAATATGCAAATATACTTCTACTCGTTAACATGGATGTTTAAAATGTTGTATTCTTTAAAAGGTGCATTTTTCCTTAGGAATTACACATTTGTAAAAATAACTTTATTGATTTGGACAAGAATTAGATTTTAAAATTTAACATCGCAATCAAAAGTGAAGGGAGTCATATATATGGTGATGGACAAACAAAAATGTACAACCCAAAATTTCACAATGTTAGAAACCATTAAAACATGAATAAAAATAAAAATAAAAATAAATAAAAAAAAAGTGGATAAATATGTCCCTTATTACATCATGCTTTACACATATAATACTAATATTATAAACACTATTAGAGACAGTGTCGCAGGTGGGAATATTGCATTTCTGTTTCTGTTCTGTGGAACATTGATATGATAGTCAACACATTATTGATTGGCAAGAGGACTGCAATCCATAAAAATCTGAAATGCAATGTTTATAGATATCACAGTGAAAATATTTTTAGAATCAAAATTCAGGATATGAAAATGTTTATCTAATTTAAATATTAAAAATACAATTTATTCAGCATCTTGGAACATCATACCAAAATGTCAATTATTCTCTCACTTTGTTTTTTAGTTGCAAAGTATTACATATAGGTCATTTATTCTCAAAGGTATGTTGTGCTGTTAATTATATAAGAATACGTCTTTATTCTCATCTATTCTCATATGTATCTGGGGTAAAATGTCATGTCTCTTAGGTATCTTGGATATATGTGTTCTGAATTGTATTTCGACCTTAAAGGTTTAAGATAGCTCTCCCACTGTTATATTAGCATAAGTGAAATATATATATATATATACATATATATATATATATGTATATATATATACATATATATATAGCATAAATATGTATATTTATATATATATATGTATATGTATATATATATATATATACATATAAATATATGTATATATACATATATATATATATAGCATAAATAAAATCTAGGTTATAAAGGATAAGAATCTACCAAAAGAAGAGTAATGAAAGTGCATATTTAAACATAAAGAAATGAGCTTTTCAAAACTTACACTTCTGTTGGAGACACTAAAGTAGCATTTAGCTGTCCAACATGCAGTAGAAGAGTCCTTCACTCAGACATATTTCCTCAATTTTCTAAGACTATAAAAATAAAAACTTCACTTTAAAGCATATGACTAGTGTGGCAACAAGGTCAAGTTACGTTTTCAAAACCTTAAAACGTGGTTTATGAGTGAGTGAGGGCAAGTGAATTAACTAGAAAGATTTTTAGTGGGGGTTCTATAGGACACTGACAATAATACTGGTTCTAAAGCCTCAGCAGCTGGGTTCAAACCCTGGCTCCCCCCACTTCATAACTGTGCGATTCCAGGTACTGTTGCTTAACCTCCCTGCTCACCCATTCCCCCGTTTTCTCATCTGTAAAACGGGGAAAATTGTAAATTTTTTCTTAAGGTGGTTGTGCATATTCAATAAATAATAAGCAAAGAACTTAAAGAAATCTGATTGAAAAAGTGTGTTGTCACTGTTATGATATGATTATATTTTTATTATTTTGTTAGTAGTATACTAAAACATTTGCCCTGAGAACACTTTGAAAATTATTTTTTAAAATCTCATTTGAATGGTTTAGATTGTGACTTTAGATTACATTATAGCCACTTAAAAGCACAATCTGTGAAAAAAAGGTTTATAAACTGATTGGAACTAATGGTATGACCACTTCAAAACTTGAAGGACTTTAACTCACAGATGCAACTTGTTTTTATTCAAGTAGCATAAAATAATGTATATTTTAAAGCAAAAATTGGATAAATATATGCAAATGCCCTCCCACCTTCTACCCTGTATGTGTGTGCATGTGTATGTTTTAGATTTGCAAATAGTGATTGAAATTTGATTGATCTGAAACAATATACTCTTTGAAGTGGAATGCAATTTATAGGTTACTGGAAACTTCACACAGTAGAAAACATCTTGAACTGGAGTTGATGAGACTATTCTCATTCTGGTTTTATTATAGAATAATTTGGGCAAGTGGGGGCAAATCTCTCAGCTTTTATCTACCTCACTGTATGCAAATTGCATGACTAACATGAAAATATGTTTCCATTTCAAAAATGGTAAGACATAGGATTCCAGATCAATAGATAAGGGCTCTTAAAATGGTTAGCATAAGAAGTTTAAATATGCATGCTCTCTTTGGCAATGGTACTTTCCTCAGCCTCTACTATTTTGATTTAAAGAGATATTGGCTTAAATCAGTGGTTCTCAACAGGGGATGATTTTGACCAACAAGAGGCCTTTGGCAACATTTGGAGACATTTTGGTCATCATAATTAGGGGACAAGAGGCTCCTGGAATCTAGTGGTTATTAGGCTAAGAGGTTGCTAAATAGCCCACAATGCACAGGATAGTCCCCCACAACAAAGAAGTATCCAGCCCAAAATGTCATTAATGCTGCTGTTGAGAAACGCTGACTTAAATGTATGACCTTTGTTTTCATTGTCTTTGTCATCCCTGGACATGTATGTACCTGTGCCGGACACCAAAGAGATGCACTCCAAAACCTTTACTGGTATTAATTCCTTTATAATTGGGGCAATGGAAGGCTGAATATTGTCTTGCAGATGGCATAATTCCTTTTGGGGTTGGAATCTTTCCTCAGTTCTCCATGGGCCTTGTATGAGAATCCAGAAGAACAGCTTCCAGGAAATTATTGTGTTAATTTTTTTCTTTATCACATTAGCTGAAGAGCACGAGAAAAGACCCTGGCAAGGAAAATTGTCAACACATTGTCTATATTTAGTCTGTAGGAGTTTTGTTGTGGAAACCATTTTGCAGATATGGAAAAGAAAACACACTTGAAAGAATCTCATTTTCCTCTTTCTGAGAATGTTAAACATTCTGTGCTTTTCTTGTTAATTTGGTAAGTACTGTGCTTTTGGACCAACAGGCTGACAGGCTAAATGCTGAGTCTCATAAAACTTTACAGCTAAGCTCTAAAGCATGTCACTTCAATGCTTCCTTCTGTTCTCACCTCCCTTTATAGAGACATGAGATCTTGATCAATCACTTCACAGGTAAAATTTAAGATTAATAACATGTTAGTGGAAGTCATTTTTTAAAATCTGATTCTCAAAATTAGTATGTTACTCTCAAAAACTTTATTTTTTAATTCTTTGAATTGTGAAATAATGTCAGAAATATTTATAGCTTAAGAAAAAGGAAAATATAAGCATCTACTTGCTTGAGTCTATATAATTGGAAAAATTAAATATCATTTCTAAATCTTCTTTTATTAAAAAATAAACTAAAATAATGAAAACTGGAGCAAAGTGAATGCAAACTCATAAATATGGGGACATCTTTTCAAATAATTTGATTATTTGTTTTATTTTTATTCTTTTCTCATATATGAGAAACAACACTGACAAATGAAGGAGTTTTATGGGCCCAAGCAACAGAAATAGTGACATTTCTTTTTTCTGAAATCATTTCTCTTCAATTGTTCATCAGTTTGTTGAACACTTATGTTTATCATGCTCTGAAAAGACCTTTGAGGAAGAACAAGAAGTTTAAGGCAGGTAAAGTTTCTACCAATGAAGAATATAGACTCTAGTGTGAATCATCTAGTAAATGCAACAAAAGATACAAATAATCCAGCTAAATTTTCCGTAATCTATACTATTATTTATTAGACATTTTTTTACTGACCATCTCTTCTTTATGGCTCATGTACCAAAAAAATCCTAATTTCTTTTACATAAACTCAAGAAATTTTGCAAGTCAGTAATACTTAAGGTTGTCCAATAGTGCATGATTATTAGATCTATTGATAATTTAATAAATAAGTCAATTAATATTTTAGAAAGCTTGTCATTGGGGAAATATAAAATTATGAAGTGACATTTAGTCAGCTCACCCACCTGTGATTGGTTAAGTGGAAGATCCCACTTAATCCTATACCAAACATTTATTCAAATTAATTAATATTATTTATCATATTTTTTCTTTATCAAAATGATCTCAGAACTCCTTGATTATATAATACTATCACTGTTTTGCTACATTTACCTTCTTATCTAGTATTAGAGTGATTACATTCTTATTTTGATAAGAATGGCTAGACTCTAAGCTTCTTGAGAAAAGATATGTCTAATTTATCTGTGCCCATGCTCATAGTCCCTAGTATATAATTGGCTTTCAATAAATATTTGTTGAATTAAAAAAAACTCAGTGAATGACTGTGTGGCTTACTCACAATTCCTTGATATTTCTACATGATTCAAACTATTGCTCACATCCTTCTTGAAACTATTTTACTTTACACAAAAGTACACTATCTCATTTCTTCTGAGATTCTTTCTTAGTTTTTTTGCCAGTTCTTTTTCCTTTTCTTGAATGTGGACGATCCCCAAAGTTCTCTCTCTGTCCTTTCCTTCTCTTCCCTTGGCTTCCTCGGAGATCAAATCTAGTGCTATGTCGACTCTCATGTGTTCTCTGATGTGGACATTGTCTTTGTTGTGGGAACTTCGGCCCATATTCTTCCTGGTCTGTTGGCCATATCTACTTAACTTGTGCTAATTGCAATGTAGTTAAAACAAAGTTAATGGTAATTATTAATTGGAATCAAAAGCCTTAAAAGTGAATGGGATTTAACTATACAATTCTTTTTTTTGTGAAATTATTCTGTGACTATAAGTAAGGATATAGTTTAAAATGTGGATACAATTAGGCTTTCTAATATATTTTTTAATATACTGGAAGCAATAATCAAATTGCTCCAAAATGGAAAATGAAATGTGTATACTCTGTTACTTCCAGGAAACTGAGTATGATACAGCTATTAAAAATATGGTATTTTAAAAGTCAATTGAATTAAAATTATATTCCAAATATACTATTAAATGTAAAATAAAAAGTATTTGAAAAAAATGTATGTCTAGTATGGTCCTTTTTGAATAAAATATGTAAATAGTTATATCACCTTCCACATTAATCTCCATTAACAATGCATACTAGTAGAGTAGTGCAATTATGGCTCATTTCATCTTAATTTGCTCCTTTATCATTTCTAATTTTTCTTCAAAGTCCATACATATGCATGCATATAGACACACATGTAAACAATAAAATATTATTCAAAAATAAATCAAACTCAATAATATTCCCTTTCTGCAGAAGGAAAATCCTTTTTACTGGGGATAACACCTGAATTTTATGGACAAATTCTCAAACAAACCATTCAGGAGACAAAGAAAAAGTGAATTTTGTTAAAAACACACACACAAAAATATTTGGAAAATGTACATTGCTTTTTATCTCCTTGATTTAATTCAGAGTTTTATATACTGAGTTGACATCGCATTTAGATCAAATGAGAGTCTGTTGCCTTATACGAGAAGAGTATACACTTTCTTTGGGTAGATTACAGAGGTTCAAGTTGTGGACAATGTAGGAGGCTGAGTAATGGCATGAGAAAAAGACAAGAAGGGTTGGAAACATACATTTTAGGCCAAGGGAATTGTAGGTAAAAAGACAAAATTATGGAGTTATTCTGACAATAGCAAGTAGCTAACTTTAGCTGGAATCCAAGCTTCGTAAGGCTGTAATGAAACTAAACTAAATATAAAACTAAATGAAAGCACATGTTTAGAAAAGTTTCTGAAGACTGTCAAAATCATCCCATACCAATAATTTACAACATACTCTATAGAGTCCACAAGGATGTTGAATGAGACTGTTCTCTTTATCCCTGAGTTCGGATAAACCTTAAAGCTGAAGTAGGAGGCACTAAATTTCCCACATTACGAATGTAGTCATAGCTGAGAGAAAATATTTCCAGCTAGGGTTTACTAAAAGGCAGCAGAAATCAGACTTAGTGCCATCAGCTACCACCCAAACATTTACTCTCAAGTTTACATTTAAAGCAAACAAGCAAACACTGTAATAGGAAAGAGAAAACTGAGAGTAATCGGCCTTGTGAGGAATGCTTGTTTATGAGACATCCACTACCACTAATCCAAGAAAAGAGGTCAGAGAAACCTGCAAAAAATCATGCAAAGAAGCTGGCTGACTAAAGCAATGGGAGACTGGATTCTTGTTTCTTAGCTGGGTATTTTCTGAACTGCTGAATCTACAATCTTATGAGGTGGTTTCATCCTAGTCAAATGTATTGACAGAATCCTTAGGAAGATTTCACATGATCTTCCTAATTTGGGAGCAAAAGTGAACAGAGATGATGGTGCTTGCGTCTGTTGGAGATTTCTGAAGGTAGGAGTCGTAAAGAAATAGCCTGAGCTAGTAGCATAAGAAGGGACCAGGCAGATTGGCCCTGATTACTGAAAGTCTACTGATTTAAATGTTAATCACATTTTTAAAATACTGTCACAGCAACTTCTAAACTAGCATTTGATGAAACAGTTGGGCATCATAGCCTAGCCAAGTTAACACATAAATTTAACCAGCATGTCCACCCCAGTCAACTTGGCATCCATACATGTCCCCTGAAATCATACTTAACAGACAAATAAAGATAATAATAAGGTCATACTTTCACCTAACATTATACAACTGTTCTGCATACAACTGAAAATGCACCAACTCTTTTCCCTGAAGAGAAGTCAGAGTTCTTGGGTGATGTTCATTCTTCTTGATATCCTGTAACTTAACTACCATGATGTAAAATTAAAAATAATTAAATGCTATTATATAAAGTGAATGCATCTTATGTTATATGATGCAGGGATAAGAGATAGAAGAAAATAAAAATATTTGCTATATGCACATACACACAAACAAACATATTCATAACAAAATAAAGAAGAAATCCTCATGACAGTTACAGTCCTTGTTTCTGTAACTGGTCACATGGTTGTAACTGATATTTGTAAATACTTTCTTCCGCTACCCATTCTGTATTTCCTTTATCCTCAGTAAGTGCCTTGGCTCGTCATGGGTTTTTACCTGGTGGAGTGACCCAAATCTTCATTTGTGAAGGGTCTGGGATATTAGTAGTCCTGCTTGAATTGGGCTGTTGCAGTTTTCCATTGACTCTAATCACAAGGCATTGTAGTACTAAAAGATGCCCTAAAGGATCTGCTGTATGATAGACATACTCTTCCTTACCTCCACTGTAGCAGTCCAATTTCTCCTAGGTAACCAGGATCAATTACCCTAGTCAGTACGGTAACTCTCTCCTTTGCCTGTTTATTCAGAACATGAGGAGGCTAAAGTGGTTGAGTGGCAGTCCTGACTTCTAGTTGAGTGGAATCATTTTTGTGTCTCCTGTTGCAAGCCTTTCTCCCTTTGGGACCAAGACCTCGAGACAAGCAGAACATACACAGGAACTTCTTGCAAAAATTTTGCTATTGGGTCACTAGGAGTAGTAGTGAGTGGTACTACTCTTATTTTTCACTCTTTGATTCCTGTATCTGTGAATCGTGGCTTTGGGAGAAATAGTATCATATATTGGATGCTGATTTAAAGCATATACCGGGCACCATAGCCTAACCAAGTTGACATATCATTTAATCATCACACTGGGCAACCATCCATATCCTGGGTCTTTGTCACAACTACTCAACTCTACTATTGTAGCATGAAAGCAGCCATTGACAGAATGTAAGCAAATTAGTGTGGCTGTATTTGAATAAAACTTTATTTACAAAAACAGTCAGTGAGCCAGTTTTGGCTGATAGACCATAATTTGCCAATTCTTGGTCTAACCACTTCAGTTATGAGTCAGAGATTGTCCAACTTGATAAGAAATTAAGACACAACTAATACAGTCTATAGAAAACACTTTAAAGATAAAAACACATGTTCAGGCAGAACACAGGGAGTCCTATGTGCATGAAGACCATGAGAAAAAAAAAGAGAAAAGCATTCATAGGTTACAATGAAAAGAATGGATAAAGAACAACGCAAATATTCATCATAGAGAACATGAAGTGGTTCTATCTATCTATATTACTTGAGCTGGTAATCCAAATCCCTGAGCTCATCCTTTTTATTCATCACTTTGTCTAGTGATATTATGAGCAACCAACAAATCCTATTATATTGACTAGTTTTCCAAAAATGTTCAAAAGTATCTACACACAGTCACCTAGCTCCTTACCACCACATTACTAATAGCCTATTTAAAACAGTTTCTTTTGCTCAGTTTATCATACCAGCTAGCAAGAAAAAATTACAAGGCATACTAAAAAGCAAAAACCACAGTTTGATGAGACAAAGTAAGCATCAGAACAAGACTTAGATATGGCAGGGATGTTGGAATTATCAGGCAGGAAATTTAAAACTGTGATTAAAATGCTAATGGCTTTAGTGGATAAAATAGAGAGCACACAAGAACATATGGGCAATGTAAGCAGAGAGATGGAAACTCTATGAATGAACCAAAAAGAAATTCTAGGTATCAAAAACACTGTAACAGAAATGAAGAATGTCTTTGATAGGCTTGTTAGTAGATTGGAAATGGCTGAGAAAAGAATCTCTGAGCTTGAGGATATTTTAATAGATAAAATAAAGAAATAATAAATAAAACTGAAAAGTAAAGAGAAATAAGACTGAAAAAAAGAACATAATATCCAAGAACTGTAGGAAACTACAAAAAGTGCAACATATACGTAATGGGGATATTAGAAGTAGAAGAAAGAAAAGAACAGAAGAAATATTTGAAACAATATTTGACTGAGAATTTGCTTGACTTAATGCCTGATACCAAACCACAGATTCAGGAAGCTCAGAGAACATCAAGCAGAATAAACGCAAAAAATGCACATATATATACATATATACAACTTGGCATATTGTATTCAACTTCAGAAAATCAAAGATAAAGAAAAAATTCTGAACAAAGTCAGAGGGGAAACAAAAACAGCTTCTCTATAGAAGGACAGGCAAAAATGATATCTGACTTCTCCTCAAAGAACATGCAAGCAAGAAGAGAGTGGAGTGACATAGTTAATGTTGAGAGAAAAACCCATCAACCTAGAATTCTGTACCCTGCAAAATTATCTTTCAAAAGTGAAGGAGAAGTAAAGACTTTCTCAGACAAACAAAAATTGAAGGGATTTGTTGCCAGTAGATCTACCTTATAAGAAATCTTTTAAAAAGTTCTTTAGAGAGAAGGATAATGATATAGGTCAGAAATTTGGATCTACATAGAGAAATGAAGAACATTATAGAAGGAATGAGTGAGGATAAAATAAGAACCTTTACTTTTTCCTATTCTTAACTGATCTAATGGATAACAGTTTGTTCAAAATATTACTAGCAGCATTGTATTCAAATATATATATGATGTATTATATCGATGTATTTCATATATATGTATGAAATGAATGACAGTAATGATACAAGGGACAAGATAGAAGAATTAAGATTATTTTGTCATTATAAAGTACTTGCATTACCTGTAAAGCAGTATAGTGTTATTTGAAAGTGGACAGGTATTAGTTCTAAATGTATATTGCCAACAAATCTATATGAGAAAAACTACAAAACTCTGAGGAAAGAAATCAAAGGATTAAATAAATGGAGAGATATTCCACGTTCATGGATAGAAACACTCAATATTTTCAGAATGTCAGGTTTTTCCAACTTGATCTGTAGATTCAATATAATTTCAATCAAAATCTCAGCAAATTATTCTGTGGATACTGACAAACTGGTTCAAAGGTCTATTTGGAGAGACAAAAGATCCAGAATATCCAATACAACGTTGAAGGAGAAGATTAAAGCTGGAGGACTGACACTATTCAACTTCAAAACCTACTATAAAGCTACAGTAATAAAAAAAATGGTATTGTTGAAAGAATAGACAGATAGATCAATGAAATAGAATAGAGAGCCTAGAAATAAACCCACATAAATATAGTCAACTGGTCTTTGACAAAGGAGCAAAGGCAGTATAACGGAGAAAAGAGAGTTTTCTCAACAACTGGTGCTGGAACAACTGGACATCCACATTTTTAAAAAAATGAACCTAGACAGAGAACTTACACCTTTCACAAAAAATGGATAACAGATCTAAATGTAAAATGCAAAACTATAAAACTCCTGGAAGATTACATAGGAAAAAACGTAGATGACCTTGGGTTTGGCAATGACATTTTAGGTGGAACACCAAAAGCACAATCCACGAAAGAGAGAATTGATATGGTGCACTTCACTAAAATTAATAATTTCTGTTCTGAGAAATAAACTGTCAAGAGAGTGAAAAGACTAGCCAAGCACTGGGAGAAAATCTTTGCAAAGACATTTTTTATAAAAGACTGTTATCCAAAATCTACAAAGAACTCTTGAAATTCAACAATAAGAATACTAACAATTTAACTAAAAAATGGGCCAAACCTTATCAGACATCTCACCAAAGAAGATATATAGATGGCAAATAATCACATGAAAAGATGCTCCGGGGAGCCGGCCCAGCGGCATAGTGGTTAAGTTCCTGCGCTCTGCTTTGGCCACACAGGGGGTTGTGGGTTCGGATCCCAGGCATGGACTGACGCACTGCTTGTCAAGCCATGCTATGGCAGTGTCCCATATAAAGTAGGGGAAGATGGGCACAGATGTTAGCCAAAGGCCAATCGTCCTCAGTAAAAAAAGGAGGGTTGGCATCGGATGTTAGCTCAGGGCTAATCTTCCTCACCCACACACACACACAAAAAGATGCTCTGTATCTTATATCATCAGGGAAATGCAAATTAAGACAACAATGAGATACTAAAACATGACTATTAGAATGGTGAAAACCCAGAACCCTGACAATAACAAATGCTAGCAAGGATATAGAGCAGCAGGAGCTCTCGTTCATTGCTGGTGGGAATGTAAAATGATGCAGCCACTTTGGAAGACAGTTTGGTAGTTTCTTACAAAACTAAACATACTCTTAACATACAATCCAGAAGTTGCACTCTTTGGTATTTACCCAAAGGAGCTGAAACTTATGCCCACACAAAAACCCATACCTGGATGTTTATAGCAGCCTTATTCATAATTGCCAAAACTTGGAAACAACCAAGATGTCTTTCACCAGGTGAGTGCATAAATAAATTGTAATTCATCCAGCCAAAAGGAATATTATTCAGCCCTAAAAAGAAATGAGCTATTAAGCCATGAAAAGACATGGAGGAAACATGAACGCATATTACTAAGTGAAAAAACCAAATCTGAAGAGGCTGCATACTCTATACTTCCAACTGTTATGACATTCTGGGAAAGGCAAAACTGTGAAGATAGTAGAAAGATCCAGTGATTGCCAGCGGATAGGAGGAAGAGGGAGATGAATACGTGAGCACAGAGGATCTTTAGGGTAGTGAAACTGCTCTGTATGATACTATAATGGTGGATACATTTCGTTCTACATTTGTCCAAACCCTAAAACTAACACCACCAAGAGTGAACCCTAATGTAAATTATAGACTTTAGGTGATTGTGACGCATCAGTGTAGGTTCATCATTCAAAACAAATGTACCACTCTGGTGGGACTTGTTAATAAGAGCGGGGCTGGGCAAGTGTGGGGCAGTGTTTATATGGGAAATCTCTGTAAATCCCCCTTAATTGCTGTAAATGTAAAATTGCTCTAAAAAATAAAGTCTATTAGAACAAAGAAACAAATAATGGCAACACCAGATGCTATCAAGAATGCAGAAAAACTGGATCACTTAAACATTGTGGATGGGAATGTGAAATGTTACAATCAATTTGGAAAAGAGTATTGTAGATTCTAATAAACACTTCCTTATGTGATCCAGCAATTGCACACTTGAGCATTTATCCCAAAGATAAGAAAACACTAAAATCTGTAGATGAATGTTCATAGCAGCTTTATTCATAACTGCCAAAACTTTATACAACCAATGCCATCAATGTGAATAGTTAAACAAAATGTTATACATCTGTAACATGAAATACTACTTAGTGATATAAAGGAATGAACTATTGATACGATAAAAACTTGGATAGATTTCAAGGGAATTCTGCTAGAGGGAAAAAAAAAAAGCCAACACCACATAAATGCTATATCAAAAGTCAATACCAAATAAATCATAAAAATTATTTCATTTATATAACAATCTTGAAACAGCACAAGAATAGACTTGGAGAATAGCTGAATGGTTGCCAGTAGTTAGTTTGGGGTGAATGGAGGGATAGAGGTGACTGTAACTACTTGTGATGAAACTATTCTGTATCTTGACTGTAGTGGTGGTCACAAGAATGTATGTATATGCTAAAGATGCAAAGAACTCAACACACATGCACACACACAAGCACACAAATGAGTGCATATAAAACTGGTGACATATGATAAGGTCAGTGAATGGTAGCAATGTCAGCGTCCTGGTTTTGATATTGATATTGTATGTTTTCTCAAAATAAAAATTGTTAAAAGAGTGGATATAGATTTCAACGAAAAGCTATTTTTTAAAAAATACAAATGCACTTAACAAACCTTTTGCAAGTTTGAAAGAGATTTTGAAAAGGTAAAATAAAAGCATTAAAAATGATACATATGGAGACAATTAAAAATGAAACCTGTATATTTAAATATATAAAAGAATATAATGCATAACATTATACCAATGAATTGGCAGATATAGGCCTATGTCTCTCAAAAAGTGCAATTTTGAGTATGATCATTGTTTTGGGGTTGTTTTTGTGTGTGTGTATAAAACTGTCTTATATATTGGATGGTGTTCATCATGCCTGCAATCCATCAGTAATATCTAGTGCCTCTACCTCGTCATTGTAAAAATCAAAAATGCCCACACACATTTCCACGCATCTTCCAAGGAGCGCCCAAGTTGAAAATCTTCTACCTAGATTAACCATCTTCTTTTCCAAAAAACTAAATAATCAAAATTTCCTGGAAAAAAAGAATGGTTTAAGTTTTTTGAAATTATTGAAAGAGCAGTCACATATATACCTATTTAAAAGGCACCAGGACAAGAATGTTTTAAGAGTGAGTTTTAGCAAACTTTGAAGAAAGTCATAATTCCTTTATTATCGAAATGTTACTTATCCCAGAAAGAAATATCTTTTGACTTTTTGACTGACTGCCAATACAAAAATGTAAGTAATGTTAAAAAATTAATGCAAATTATGAATATCAATGCAAATTTTACAAGTAAAATATTAGCAACAAATATTTATAATTGCATAAAATAATAAAATATAATACACAAATGCAGTTTATCTCAGAAATACGGGAACAGTTCAACATCAAAAATCTATCAATGATTTTCAATATTAAAAAATCAAATGAGGGGCCGGCCTGGTGGTACAAGCAGTTGGGTGTGTGCGCTCTGCAGTGGCGGCCCCGGGGTTCACCAGTTCGGATCCCAGGCGCGCACTGACACACCACTTGGCAAGCCATGCTGTGGCAGCATCTCATATAAAGCAGAGGAAGACGGGCACGGATGTTAGCCCAGGGCCAGTCTTCCTCAGCAAAAAAAGAGGAGGATTGGCAGATGTTAGCACAGGGCTGATCTCCTCACAAAAAAAAAAAAAAAAAGTCAAATGAGGTGAAATAATTATTTTAATACATGTTGAAATGTAATTGGAAAAAATAAAATACTCATTTTAATTTATACTTGAATGAAGAATAATAAATAGAATAAAACAAGTGCGGTTAATTTTCTGTTATAAAATAGCTAACAGTTATTAAGATTACAGCATGCTGTAATATTATAAAATAGTTTTATGATTCTTTATTACACAAAATATTCTAATTATAAAAATATCAGAAATTTAAAACATGAAAGAAAATAAAAATCTCCTTATTAATTCTACTATCTCCAAATAAATTATAATTAACATATTGGTAAAATTTATCTATCTCTATAAATATATCTAAAAATATATGTAACTTACACAAATGAACTCAATAGACAAATATGCTATTTATTTTTTAAAAAAGCACATTGTATAGTCTCTATTTTTTCTTGATTCCCTCTTCTCCACATCTTTTATTCAATCCTGTAAGAGATATTGATAGCTTTATTCCTCCCATGCCTAGCTCTAAATACATGAATAGAATTGAATAAATATAACATAAACTGATTCCTAGATGAGAAGATTCACCATTGCCGAACTATTTTCTCTAAATTTATCTATAATTCAATACAATCTAAATCAAAATCACAACAGAATTTCCCTTAAAATTTAACAAGTTCTTCATGGAAGAGTAAAAGGGAAAAATTGATAAGGCAATTTTTTAATAAACATAGTTATCGGTCATAAAACCATATTATAAAGTATCAATTATTAAAGCACAGTATTGGATTGAGAATAGATAAACACAGCACGGAAAGTGGTCAATGGATTGCACTAATTGATATCATGTGTAATGGGAAAATATAAAAAGATATAACTATACACATTGAAAAGGAAATATTTCTAAAACTCTTAAAAACTATAAAGTTGTGTAAAAATTAAAGTAGTGTAAAAAATCATATAATGGCATATTTATAATTAATATCAAATTCCCCTCAAAGACCACTAGAAAACCTGTTGGGATCAAACATCAAATTAAGTTCATTAGAAACTTGCCACTGAGCAAATGAATTTATTCACATGGAATGCTCAAGTATCTTGAGTGCTCAAGATACTCGAGCACTCGAGTTTCAGAAATGTTTGTGGTGGAGGATTAGGTCATAGGGTGGTTTCAGGCAGGGATTATTAAACTAGATTCTGTCCAGGCTGGTCTTGCTCAGAATTAGTAAAGAGGGGAAATCGATTGGTTCAGTAGGGAAGTGAGGCTGGATATTGAGATTGTGTTTATACAGTTTGTCAAGGTTCTTATTTTTCTGCAGCGCATGGAACAAACACAGAAGATCCAGCTGTTTATATGGATAGATACGCATTGTTCTCCAGAAAATTTATAATCCCATTTGGTGTACAGAAAAGAAAGTGCTCCTAAATAAAATCTCAAGCTGGGACAATTTTTAATGCATTTCAAACCCGATTACTGATATTAAGAGAAACAACTTATATATAAATGACTTATTTTCCTTGTCAATGTAGTAATTTCTCAGAAATGTTTTGCAATAAATGATATCATTCACAGGCGGAGCTGACATAAAATAGATTTCTTACCCGACTCACCAAAATACTATGAGCATTGTCTTTTTTAAGTTGTTTATCACTGATTTGAGATGGAAAGTTTATACCTGTGTAAGAGTGAAATTATTCTCAACCTTCATATACCTTTTGTTTTATTTTATTTACTTAGGAATGTTGCTGTTGGTGTCTAGTGGGAATTTCTATTTTTTTTTTTTTTTTTGCTTCAAGTCTGTGAATCTCCTGACTATGATACCCATAAAACGTTGCCCCATTAAGTAATTTTATGGCAAACTGTAGAACAGCGAACATTACAAAGCTTGCTGAAGCAGACTCAAGTGTAAATAACAACCCACACACAGGTGCCAGAGATCTTTCACCCTCAAGCTTTCCCTTTCACACTCCCTCACCCCCTCCTTCTCTCATTCACTGTAGCTGAGCCTGCTAATGTGAGGAGTGAGTGAACCCATCAGGCTGTAAGCAAAACCATGAGTGTGAAAAATTCTAACAAGGGCAATGATCTGATGAATCATCAAAGGCAGTTAAGTGAAGAATTCAGAGGCGGTATGATCTTGGAACTAGAGACTACAGTAGAAAGGGTTAGTACAGTCAGTTCTGTCCCTGTTGAATTACTGATATATGTAAGAACTAAGTCAACATAAGATTTCAGTATATATTTCAGGTAACGGAACCAGAAGCATGGGTGAAAGTTAGACGTCTAAGGCAACAGATTCCTGCACTTGGCATAAATTCTCCATTGCTCACTAAGTAAAGGGCTACAGGAGTATCAGAAAACCTGCTTTAAAATCAAAGGTCTAAATAAACAGGGAGATATTCCATGTTCGTAAACAGGAAGACTCAATATTATTAAGATGTCAGTTCTTCTGAACTTGATCCATGGATTCAACACAGTCTCAATCAAAATTCCAACAACTTAGTTTGTGGATATCAACAGATTCTGAAGTTTATATGGAAAGGCAAAACACCCAAAATAGCCAACACGGAACTGAGAGAGAGGAAGAAAGTCAGCGGACTGACTCTACTCAATTTCAAGATTTTATTTCTGTAAATCTATAGTAATTAAGGCAGTGCAGTTTTGGTGAATGAATAGATAAGTAAGATCAATGAAGAGCATAGAGAGCCCAGAAGTAGACTCAAACGAATATAGTCAATTGAACCTTGAAAAATGAACAAAAGCGATGCAATGAGAAAGGGTAGTCTTTTCAACAAACAGTGCTAAAACAATTAGACATTCACATGCAAAAAAGTGAAACTAGATATAGATTTTATATCATTCAAAAAAATTAACTCAAAATGTATCATAGACCTAAATGTGAAGTGCAAAACTATAGAACCCCTACAAGATAACATAGGAGAACACTTAGGTGACCTTGGGTTTGGCAATGAGTGTTTAGATATAACATTAGAAGCACAACCCATGAAAGAAAAAGTTAGACTTTTGATTAGTTGGACTTTATTAAAATTAAAAAGTTATGCTCTGTGAAAGACACTGTTAAGTGAATGAAGAGACAAGTCACAGATTGGGAGAAAATTTTATAATGAATTGATATTCAAAACATACAACTCAACAATGAGAAAACAAACACCCAATTAAAAACTGGATAAAAGATCTGAACAGGCATCAAAGACAATATAAAGATGAAAAAGCATATGAAAAGATGTTCAACATCTTATGTCATTGCCAAATAGTAAACTAAAACAATGAGATACCACTATACACTTATTAGAATGGCTAAAATCCAAAACACTGACAACACCAAATGCTGGTGAGGACGTGAAGCAACAGGAACTCTCCATTCATTGCTAATGGGAATGCAATATAGTTCAGCCACTTTGGAAGACAATCTGAAAATTTCATACAAAACTAAACATACCCTGATCATACGATCCAATAATCATGTTCCTTGGTATTTACCCAAATAAGTTGAAAACTATGTCTACATGAAATCCTACATACGGATGTTTGTAGCAACTGTGTTCATAATTTCCAAAACTTAGAAGCTACCAAGATGCCCTTCAGTAAGTGAGTGGATAAATAAACTATGGTAAATCCAGACAATGGAATATTATTCTGTGCTAAAAAGAAATGAGCCATCAAGCCATGAAAAGACATGGAAGAAAGGACAAATTCATATTGCGAAGTCTGAAAAGACTACACACTATATGATTCCAACTAGATGACATTCTGGAAAAGGAAAATCTATGGAGACAGTAAAAAAAGCAGTGGTTGCCAGGGGCTCAGGGGAAGGGATGGAAAGAGAGATGGAGGAGGTGGAGCACAGAGGATTTTGGGGGCAATGAAAGTATTCTGTATGATACTATATTGGTGGATATATGCCATATACTTGTCAAAATACATAGAATGTATAAAACAAAGAGTGAATCCTAATGTAAATTATGTAAGAGAGGAGAAGGGAAGGGCGTATAAGGGAACTCGCTGTACTTTCCACTCAATTTTTCCGTAAACCTAAAACTACTGTAAAAAATAAAGCTTACTAATTAAAAAAAATATTTGAAGTAATAGTAAAAAGGGAATCCTTTACTTCTGTTCATGTGTCAAGGGCAGGAGAATTTTCCTAGAAGCCCCACAGCTGGTGTCCCTTTACTTCTAATTTGTAAGATTTGGGTCAAATATCAAATTCTGTACCTGACAAGGAGAGTGGAAATGCCATGATTGATTTAGACTAAGCAGAATTCTCTTGCTGGGTCTGGGAAGGGGTCCAGGTGTATGTCAGCTTGTAGGTAATCAGCAGCATCTGCCACAAATTGAAGTATTCCAAGTACTGCTAAGCCATTGTAGGCTTCTCAGGTGCTGGCCAGTTAGGATGATAAAAATAGAGAGGTCACAATAGTAAATATAGACAATATTTCCCTCTTACTCTTTAGATAATTGTGTAAGGACATATTAGGACAGAATTCAAAGGCCCATCTTTTGAAAACACCACGTAAAGCATTCTAACTCAGTTTGATTGGAGAGCAATTAAGAACATGGTCTTGTCTACACTCACAGGCATGCACGCTGGTACAACACAAAGATAATTTATTCAAATAAACAAAGTTGTCTATTCAGGAATATTTAGTGTACTAAAATAGAAAAAGGAGAAGCTCTCAGGAAGTTTGTGATATGATTTACTTTGGTTAAATCATGTGGACAGGAAGAATCTGTGCTGGTAGATATTTGGCAGCCTGCTTTTCCCACCTCAAATTCTAAGAAATTATTGAAAAATATAAAATAATGGTAGCTCCATAATTTCAGTGAAAGTAATAAAAATGAATTCACTTTTTAGTCCCAGAAGAAGGAAATCAGAGCCTAAAAGATATGTAGAAGAGAGTCATTGCCCATCCTCTATTGCCTCAGCTGAAATCAAAGTCTGAAACTAGAGGATTCCTAAAGGTTGTTAATTTTGGTCAATGATCCCAGAGATCAGGACTGAGTGACTGATAGCGATTCAATAAAAGGGTAAGTTCCTAAGTGGTGACAAATGTAGGCAACTTGACCCTCTGAGGACCTTTTAAGAAGTCACATAGAATATATATCAGAGATTTATTCACTAGAGAATAAATGTTGGAGGGCATTTTACTTCTGCCTCCTGCCTCAATGGTCAAGGGTGGCCTGTAAGTCTTCTTACCTCCAGGTTGCACATAAGTGCCTACCAAGTCCATTCCCATGGACATCCCACAGCACAGCTTCAGAGTAGGCCTGGTTCTGAAAGTGAGACATGCAAAGTGCCTTTGAGACAAAGGGCACCTATGCTAAGCTGGTTGCCACAGCAATGGTGGGGCTAAGCATAGACTGAGAGAATGGAGCATGAGACATATCCGATATATTCACCAGGAGGATGCATTGTGGTTTATTATTTTTCATTACTGTGTAAGAAATCTCTATAAATGTAGTGAATTAAAACAACACCAATTTACTAGTTCATAATTCTGTAGGTGAGAAGTCCACGTGGGCTTCACAGGGTTCTCTGCTGAGGGTTTTACAGTGCCATAGCCAATCTGTCAGCCCAGCTGGGCTCTTTTCTGCAGGCTCTGGGAGAGAATCTGCTTCCAAGCTCATTCAAGTTGTCGGGAGAATTCAATTTGTTGTGGCTGTAGGATTGAGGTATATTCTCAGCTGGGGACTGCTCTTAGTTCCTAGAGGCCACTCTCAGGTCCTTGTCTGTCCAGAGTTTAGCTAAGCGACTCATGATATTGCTGCCTTGGCGTCCATTTTGTTGCCAAGCAACATGTAGCGGCCTTAAACTGACGCTGGCCCCTCATGCAAGCATATGCCTTGGGTAACAGCACTCAGATTCACAAGTAAATGTAAGTTTCTGATATAACTTCCCCAATGGCCCTTGTAATAAACAGTCTCCTCTGCCTTCCAGAGCCTTCTCCTTATGTGACCCTTAGATAAGACCTCCATGGCGTTTACCAAAACTCTGCTCTTTTTTATTTGGATTTTTCAATCTGGCCTTAGCCCTCCACAAAGCACTCCACTCCACACTAATAAAGGCACGAGCCAGAGGTCCTGCTGCTCTCTGCCTGCACTCTGCCTTGACTTCTCTCTATGGCCCCTCAAGGTGTACCACGTACTTCCTTAGGACCTGTGAGTAACAAATTTCTCTATCTCTATCTCTATCTAATTTCTCCTGTGATCTTTTGTTGAACCATGGCTCACCCTCTGGCACACAGGGGCTCTACTTCACAAATGTTGATCTAACAAAATCATAACATTGCCCCATGGCCACCTCTATCTCAGCAATAGAGAATTTCCCTCTTGTCAAATTCTTCTCATGCTTCAAATCTCTAACTTTTTCTTCTGCTACCAGCTGAGATTTTCCACCCACCCAGATAATCTCCCTATCTTAAGATCAACTGATTAATAACCTTAATTACATCTGCAAATACTCTTTGTCAGGAAACAATCATGGGAGGCAATTAAGGTCATAGAGACCATCTAAAACTTCAGCCTACCAATGAGGGGCAGAAATATTCACATACCTAGACACTTCATAGTGAAATTTCTGGGCACCACGATAAAAACAAAAAACTGAAAGTTTCTCCAGAAAGCAAACTAGATTATTTATAAAGTAATGAGGATCACATTAGCTTCACACTTCTCATAGCATCATTGGCTACTTCAAAATAGTGGAGAAATGTTTGCAAGTTTCAGAAGAAAAATAATTCTGAATATAGACATCCATACCTAATTATGTATAAAAAGCGAGTAAATATTTAGGACTTGAAAAAGCTTAGAATGTATTAAAATGACAATTTTTTTCTGAAAAATGTACCAGAGAATATATTACATAAAAAAAAGACTGAGAAAAGAAAAGAAAAATAGAATAAGAGGATGCATTGCGGTGAAGGGTCAGATTCAAGAAGCAGTGGAAAGGTGGGAAAAGAGTAAAACTCATTGTTATTTGTTACTTCTCAATAAACTGATTATATAAAGTTAAAAACCTGGAAGTAAAGTCCCAGATAATAACAAGTACTTGTTATTTCTAATCTGGTTAGAAAAACAGTTTCAAGTATCAGTGATAACAATGGTTAACTAAAGAAAGAATAGAACTAGAAAATGTTAACTTCGAAATCATTCCAAACGGTGCTCTCTGTAAGACACACTCAAAACCAAAAGGAAGAGTGACTATAAAGAAAATGAAAAAGATATGCTCTGCAAAATCTAACAAAATGAAAGCAAGTGGTATTTATGTCAAAAATAGAATTGTGGGTGCAAAGCCTTAAAAGTGACAGAGAAAAATAATCTATAATAAAATGGCAAGCATTGATTGAGTGCTTAGTGGGTTAACACTTAGAGTTAACTCTTTCAATATTCATAACAAAGCTATGAGGTAAAGACTGTCATTACCTTCATCTACATTTTTCAGACAAGGAAACTGAGACATAGAGGATTTAACTGGCTTGCCCAACCAGGTAGCTATTAAGTGGTAAAGATTCAATTCAATTCTAGGTGGTCTGATTCCAGAAACAGTATGGTTAATGTAATAGTATATTCTTTGTATTTCCTGTTGGTGATAAAGACAATCATATACATATACACATATATACATATATATGATTATATATATGTTATATGTAGTAGTATATATATAATAGTATATAATATTATATGTAATAGTATATATATAATGTTAAATGTAATAGTATATTCTTTTTCTTTCCTGTTGACAATAAAGACAATCATATGAACATATATATATACACACACATACCTTTATGCATTTAGCAACACAGTTACGATATGTAAAAACTAAATCTAGGGGCCAGCCCTGTGGCTTAGCGGTTAAGTGCGTGTGCTCTGCTGCTGGCGGGCCGGGTTCAGATCCTGGATGCGCACCCACGCACCGCTTGTCAAGCCATGCTGTGGCGGTGTCCTTAATAAAGTGGAGGAAGATGGGCACAGATGTTAGACCAGGGCCAGTCTTCCTCAGCAAAACGAAGAGGATTGGCATGAATGTTAGCTCAGGGCTGATCTTCCTCACACACATACACACAAAAAAACACTAAATCTAGTAAAACTGCAAGGAGAAGTAGGCACAGAGTGCACAAAGTCACAGAGTTTTTAAACAATTGTCTTGAAAATTGTCTGATCAAAATATACCCAAAAACATAATATGTATAATGAAGGAGTCTCAGGATATATATTCTGAGAAAGTTGACACTTTGTCGTGGTTAAATTGATAGATGACGATGAATTATCAAAGGGACTTCCAGTCAGAACATTATAACTTGTTAATATAAAGCAACGTGGTCAGAAGGAATCTTAGCACAACATGCAGAAATAGGAATATGGTGTATTTTCAGAATTCTGAGAATCAAGAGCAGTTGATTTACATGGAGAAATTATACCTGAAACACTAATTGGGAAACAAATATGTCAAGCAATAAAATGGTAAGTAGGAAAAGTATGCATAGGCAGCTTATATCTGTAAATGCCGAAAGAGATTTTTAGCTTCTAAAAGTGTGGAACAGATTATTGTGCATTCAATCCTCTTATGTTTCTTATCCACAAAAACCATCAGAAACAAAAAAGATAAACATCACTTTTATGAGAACAAAAGAATTGGTGATGGTAAGTATAATTAAGACAGACTACAGAAAGTAATTACTATTACTAATGAGAGATTTCTTAGCAATGCATATATTTTATATTTTTAGAAATAAACGGTAGTTTGAAGATAACGTGAAGTGATTTTATTCAATTTATTTTATTAATGTAGTAATAGTAGTGTAATAATATTCTCAAAATTACATTCATATAGAAGTAGATTATGAAACAAGTTCACATATTCATCATGGTTTCCTATTTTAAATCTCTACTGTTCTATATTAATTTTGTTTAGACCAGCATAATTGTGATAGCCAGCATTTCTTTTTATTTAAACATTTTTGAATTAATAGAACAGTGATCTTTCTCCTGTTTGATATGTATGATTTATGTGACTGCTTTTTGTCATGCTTGCTAATAATGAATGGAGAAAGGAAACTTGGGGATGTGCTCAGTGTTAAAGATGCATATGATTCACTTGCTTTTCTAGTGTCTCTCATAATGCCCCCTATATGGTTATCGGTTTCCCAGATTCTGGTAGGAGACAGAAAATTTCCAGTGGAATGACCCATAAAACTAAAAATGTACTCCTTGGAATTGGCCATGCAACATCTCACGTTGCCTGTTCTATAATGTCACATACCATAAGGAAGCCACATTTCCTAAGTTTCCAAAAATCAAATTAGTCTTCTTTACAGTACACCATGACAGGAAAGGGAAGGCTACTAAACCTGGGTCCCAGAGTTGGTAACAGCTTCATAAAGAATTAGGCCAACAACACATCTTGAGTGAGGCAGGGGGTCTAGCTGGAGAACTTCAAGGTGGCTTTTGGTGCAGGTTGATCACCTGCAGAAAGGACCTTTGCAGGTCTGCCATTAACTTGGGTCATTTTTACCAAAAAGCAGCTCAGTTTCTGATGCATAGGAAATACCCAAGTGGTGAAAAAGGTTGGAAAACATACATGTTTGAGCACAAGTCATTTGTTCACAGAGCCCACTCAGGATCTACCTGCAGACCTGGGGCAGGTGGTTTCCAGGGATCCTACGGTCTGTGCTTTGATAGAAGATAGAAAAACACTCTCCGGGAGAAAAACTAAAAACATGAGGAAGTTATTGAGAGGTTGTTTATTTGTCTGATAAAAATATAGAATTTGATTACTTCAGGGACATTCAGATTACGGGAATTTGTCTTTCCATGTAATCTAATTAGAGTTGGGAGCAGCAGAGTGACAGAGCATGCTCATGGCCAGCTCTGAGACAATAATGAGGAAAAGCCAACTTATATCCTAATTTCAGTCCTTTATAAACACAGGAGGTAACTTTTAGAATTAGGATTTCTACAAATATAGATGAAGATTAATATCCTTTAAAGAATAAAGCAAGTGATTAAAAGCTTGCAAAAAAAAATTGAAGTCCAACTGAGACTTGGAATGCTCATCGAGACAGGAAAAATTTTCTATTATAATGGATATCATTTCGGCTGCAGCTTTTAGAAATTTAGAGTTCTCCTTGTTAGTGATTTTTTAAGAGTCTGTAATCAGTTTATTTTTGGCTGTGATCCAAGAGTTATTTGATGTTTTTAAATTACTAAGCAATTGAGACTGAGAAAAATTAATTTTCTGTATTATTTTTCTTGTAGGTAGAAAATATGGTCTATGTAATTTATTCCTTTATAATTTATTTGTGGTTTGGGGAGGTATTTTTAAATAAATATTTGTATTTCATGGATGCTGGGAAAGGATGTATTATTTTGCTTATATGGAGCAAATATATAAATATACAAGTGGGCAGGGTAAGCTTCTGATATTTAAACCAATGTGTTTTTCTCCTTCCAATTTGTTTACATTAACCCTGAGCTCATCAATTGTTCAGTAGCAAGGGGTTATACACTTACTCCCTATTGGCAGGAGTGTACAGCAGAAAAGCAGGGGAGAAAGAAACAAAGTTCAACTTTTGAGTTTTCATGCATCTGATGTTAGTCTGCAGAGTGAAATGAGATCTGGTGGTCCCAGAGAGGTGTGGCAGGTGGAATGAGGCTAAAGGCTGCACAGCAAGGTGCGTGGTTGAGGGTAAGTAATAAAGTCAGTGACTGAAAGCCATACATAGGCTTTATTTAAGGGATCCTGGCACAGTATCTTGTTACATCCGTCAGGATTTTCAGATTCCTACCACTGATCCTCTCTAACAAATTGACGCCAAAGAAGGATTTTTTTAAGATTTGGGGACAACTTCCATCATACCCAAACTTTATCTGTTAATTCAGGTGATATTCCTGTCAATCACAAAACCATGCAGAATCTGATGGTACCAGTAATCTGGCACTGTTTCCAGTACCAAAACTATTCTGCCTTTAGTAGTGAACAGAAGCTTCCACCTCTGTCTTCACCCACAGAAACACACAGTGTCTGTTGTCACCAGCGTCAACAAGATGGATACCCCATTCCCTACCTGATTGCTCGATAGTTTTGTATCAGTCAAAGTCTTGTTTTGATTCATGTGACGGGTGAAGTCTATATCAAATGACAAGGAAGGTTGTAAATATAGTGATTCTTTTTATTCTATATAAATAACAAGGGATTTGCAACACAGAGATATTTTCCCAAATGTCGAAGGAATATTCCAAAATTTCAGAGCAGATACAAATGATGGGTACTCACTAACGTCTATCTCTTCATTGCCAACATCAACAAAACTTTTTTTCTATTCTTTAATATCGAAAAAAATAAAATAGAAACAAAAAAATGTTCCCACAAAACATAAATTAACTGCATTACAAACAAATAAAAACATACCAATTTTCTCCCAAAAAAGGAAGGTACAATTTATTATCAAAATTGCTAAATTCAGTTATTAGTTCTAGTAGATCATTTTATTAGATGTCTTAAGATTTTCTATATACACAATTATGTCATCTGTGAATTCAAACAATTTTACTTTTTTTTTCAAATTCATATGCCTGCTATTTCCCTTGCTTGCCTTATGAAACTGGCTAGGACCTTTGAAAAAAGGTTGAATACAAGTGAGGAGAGTAAAAATCTTTGCCTCATTCCCAATATTAGAGGAAAAGCATTCTTTATTTTGCCATTAAATATGATACTATTGTAAGTTTTTATAGATTTCTTTATCAGGTTCAGGGAGTTCTATTTCTATTGGTTTGAGAGTTTTATCAAGAATGGATGTTGAATCTTTTCAAATGCTTTTGCTATATCTGTAAATATGACCATGCACTTTTCCATTTTATTCTGTTAATGCATTGAACTACATTGATTGCTTTTTGAATATCAATCTTATATTCCTGGGATATGTCTCACTTGGTCATGAAGTAGTATCTTCTTATATTCCGTTTGCTAATATTGTCTTATTGTTTGCATCTATGCAAGGATACTGGTCTGTAATTTTTGTTCTCATTATATCTTTGTTTGGTTTTGGTGCTGGGGTAATTCTGGCCCATAAAATACTTGAAAATGTTCTCACTTCTTTTTGTATTTTTGTATATTTTTGCATTTGTGTATGATTGGTATTATTTCTGTATTAAATTTTTGATAGAATTCACCATTGAAGTTGTTGGGGCTTTTAATTTTCTTTGCTAAAACCTTCTAATTACAAATCTAATTTACTTAATGGATATAGGGCTGTTCATGACTTCAACTTCTTCTTGAATCAGTTTTGATAACATACTTTTAAGGAACTTGTCTGTTTCATATAAATTGTTGAGTGTGTTGGCATAAAATAGATTGCAATACCTCCTCAATTTCTTTTACTGTCTTTAGGATCTGTAGTGGTGCCCCCCTCTTTAATAACTGATACTGGTAATGTGTGTCATCATTCGCTTGTTTTCTCCCTTGATCAGTCAAGCTATAGATGTGTTAATTTTATTAACTTTTTCAAAAGAAAACAACACTATAAATCCCCCCTCTAAACACTGCTTTATCTGTTTCCAACAAATTCAGAGATGTTTTGTTTTCAGTATCATTTTGTTCAAACCCTGCTGCAGCTGCCGACGTTTATGCTGCGCCACTGTCTTGTCCACGCGTTGAATTAACCCTTGGTTTTCCCATGCTACTTTATTGCAGGTTCTTGATCCTAAAACTTAGACATAATTTCAAAGCTGAGCCAGAGAGAAATCAGCAACAGTTATGGTTCTAATCTCCAAACCACACAACCACTTAGATAATGATCCAGTGTCCCTGAGTCCAACTTTAGCTCTAATTTTATGTTAAATTATTATTCAGAAATGTCCTCAATAACTCTTAAAGTAGAGCTTTAGTGAGTATAACTCAGCATCCTTCAGATTGACTTACAAATGCCTGAATTCTAGATTCAGTCTAGAACAGCTGCTGAATAGTCTCATGGCGACAACTTTAGATGGATTAGAATATTGCAATTCTCATGAATTTAGAAAGTCTAGAAATTTTGTCAGAATATTATTTTATAATAAATTAAGTAAATCTTTCATTTTTTTATATATCATTATTTTTACCAATGTAAGTGACCGTACTCTCCTTGTTCTAAAGCATACGGATATTGTAAAGCTTAACTTATTTTAAATGTTTTTGGTAAATTTGACTATTTGTTCTTGTACCCAAGGCTATTTTTTTGGTTATCATTTATGAAGGCTTGCAGAATTTTACAGAATGGGTATTGACTTAGTGCATCACTGAGAGAGTTAAATGTTCTCTCTTTCTAAGCCCATTACTGAGAGTCATATACGAAGGATAGCAGTAGGCTTTATCAGGTCTATTTTTAAATTTTAAGTAATTTTTACTAAAATCCTAAAGAATGACACAGTTTAGGAATACTTGGGACTAAATAATAATCTGTTGGAATGCATCTCATTACTTTTATTTGCAGGAGTCTATGGTACTAATTCAACATGAGAGAATATGTATGAAAGGACATTGAAAAATGTTCAATATATAAACTCATCATCTTTAATCCAAAATAAAGTCTACCCTCACCTTAATGTTTATATGCCATACATTTTTTTGGAGAACTCAGAAGTGTTACATTTTACATTTGAGTCAACTCAATGCTAAGCCCGTGTGGGAGTTCACATTACTCTGTATGGAGACATAGTGTTCTTTAGATTTCTACAGGCCATAGAATTGGGGATTTGAGATAAACCTATGTAGGTATCACGAACCCAAATACTCTAAGTCACATCATGTGTAAAAGAGGGAAATTAATTCTGAAAATTTCTGACAGGCAGAAATACCTGGAGGTATAAGGGGTAGTTAGAGTGGTCAGGAGGGAGGATCACTGAGAACTTGATAAACTCAAATGCTAAAACACGAATTTTACAAAAGCGTGAACAGGTGGTTCAGGGAGCTGTGAGTGGCATCATTTGTATGTGTGCTCTTTGCTTCATTAGAGACTAAGAACATGAAGACATAAGGTTGTTATCCCTGAGTGGAGCAACGTGTATGAGATCAGTTCAACTAAAATACAAAATACAATTCTTTAGTTCACCCAAAGCACGTAAGGAACGGCTCTTGAACTTTCTCCAACAGTTTTCAATTAGAGGGACTGGTCAGGAACATTTAAGACCGCTGGCTCCAGCTATAGCTCTCTGTGACTTGGCTTCCTGCTTACAAATAATGTACGAGGGCAATAGCTGAGACTCCTGGGTGGAAACCAGTAGCAGTAAGTGACAACTCCTTCTCATGATCTAACCATAACTTAGGTGTTCCTCCATAGGTAACCAAATCTGGAATAAATTCTCTCTTTGACAACAAAGTGTTATCATTACATGCAGGAAAAAATAAATAGAAACTCAGGAGGTCTGAGTTACCTCTTTGCCTAGGAATAAAGTTTTCATTATATAGAAGTGAGCCATCTGAAATTGACTTTTTAAAATTTCCTTTAAAATTATAAGAAGTATATCAAATAATATATACCTAATGTAGATAAGTGAAGTCCTCATTTTCTACTTTGTTATATCATTTACAAAGCTTATGTCATTTCTTCATTTCTAATATGTGTTTGAACCTAATTTAGTAACATTTAAAAAGATAGTCAAAAATATCATTTGCTGCAGCCAAGCTATCATAGAATCCTTTCATTATTTGACAGTTATGACAGATATTATTGATTTGGGCAGTAACTGCAGCTAACCAGAGGGGGACAATGTGACAGTTTTATGTAACAAAAGGCACAGTGTCATGTCAACTGAACTAAATGTTGTACAAAGTGACAGCAGGACAAAAAATCCTTTCAGACTTAATTTTCTGCTTCATTTTTTTTTTCTACCATCAATACATAAGGCAGTTCAGTAGGTGACACAAATTAGCAGGATGGAGCAAAAGGTCTCTCCCTGTCTCTGTGGCTGTACTTGACTTCTTCCACCATAGAGTGGCAATTATTTTTAAGGTGAATGAACAAGAAGAGCAGCTTATAGTAATCAAACTACCCCTATAGGAGAAAATATATCCCTTATCAAGATGCTTTATATATTTCACCTAGGTGGCTTCTGGGGAAAGATGAAAGGAAAAAGTCCCCATCTGCCAGGTCATGCCTACAAGACACATTCTGTCAAGTCTTAAAAGCAACAACAGCTTTGCCTGTGGGATAGCTATAATTATTATGCGGAGCAGCCCAGTGCCCGCTGCACTTCATTGTTCTGCTAACACAAGACCCAACGAGAGCAGTGGCTCCAGGCTGTGAGTGGATAAAGTACAACTTTTCGATTTTGCTCTTCGAAGGATCCTGCATTGTGTGGAGTCCATGAGCGACATCTTTGGCCTTCCTTGGGGCTCAGCAGATTGAATCACTCATGCTGAGTTAAACAATGAGTGGGGGACATAACCTTAGCAGTGCCTGTCATTTTTTTTCCTCCTAATTCAATCTACATTTAATCAATGAAAGTAATTTCTTGTTTGTTTAAGTCTTATATCCAATGGATCTTGAGGATTTTGAAATAGTGCACCTTCACCTTGACCTTCCCTGCCATTTGAACTTCAACTACTGGTATATCAAAACTGGGGTATGCAAAAATGGTAGGCAGCAACGGTATTTCTCTGATTTGTACTTTTAAGGGGGCTTTGGGTATAAAGTTATCTAAATGAGAAACAGGAGAAAATATTTTAAAAAGGGAAAAAAACATTAGGGACAACAGTAAGAATAGCATAATTTGAATTTCTAGAACACTGACATAGGTATACAAACTTGAAAGAATACTTACAGGGGAAAAAGCTATTGTCAAGTTATCTGTTGCTCATTTTGTGCTAACGGTTTGAGGGTTCACTTTTAGGCTACCACCATTATTAGGAATAGCCAGTAGTAACTTCTGCAAGTTCAAGGTCTTTATTGATCGGTTCAGCTAGTCTTAATCAAAATACATCTTCTTTTCCACTCATAGTGATTAAACATATCTGAGAGAGCTTGACACTGAATCTCTGACATTTTATAAGTTTGTAGAAAAGTGCTGATCTAAACATTTTATAACCTGTCAATTGTCAGACTGGAAAGCAAACTAAAGGATAAAGTTTTAAGGAAATGGATTTACTTGAACAGACACAATTAATTAAATGCCACAATAAAGAAGAGCAGTTACCATGCTGTTTAAAATGGCGGAAAAGGTCTTAGTATTTTTTTTTTCAAGATTAATGTTGCCGAAATGTCAAATAGAAAAAGAAATACCTACATAAAAAAATGTAAGAGAATATCAGCTAGATGGGGTAATATTATGGTGGAATCAAGGACTGGTTTGAAATAGATCTGGAAAGCTTTGGCATTTAGGATTTCTTAAGAGGAAGAAAAGTTGTAAGTAAGAAAAATAAACCCTGTAATAAAATGTAGGTTTGATACATTTTTGTAAAAATAAAATCAGGTTTTATTTTGAAAGTAGCCTGGGAAAAATCTGGAATATTGAAAACTTTGATTTTAATTTTAAAAGTAATTTCAATATGTAATTTCCCAGTGCTGCTCCATGAGTCTAAGGGGAAATAAAAAAGACTTTGGTAATAGTTGGATTCTTAAAAGGTGCATAAAAACTGGCTGAACATTTCACCTATGTAGTCCCTAAATAGTTTGAAAGAATGAATTTATTTAAGAAGTGAGAATTATGTTTGTTTGGCTTTTCTTCATTCTTTAACTCTTTCCTTTGGCTCTCACTGGCCTCCTACAGTCTACTGAGTATTATGATAAATGATAAGGCAAGGTGCCTGACCTTAAGGAGCTCACAATCTATTTGAACTATGTTGAATGTGTTTTGACATTTAAAGGAATAAAATTTCACCACTATAAAATGCTTCAAAACTGTTGGCTAAACTGTGCTTAGCATCAAAGGCCGAATGAAGTCTTTCCGGCCTCCAGACTCACAACAAGAGCCCTGTGTACAAACACCTACCTTCTGAAACTCAACCTCATTTGCTGCATCCTAGGGCCTCCCCACCTGATGGAGGCCTGTAGGCTAAAATAAGGTATAAGCAGAGGCAAGATGTGTTTCAAAACCAAAAGAACAAAAGTCCAGGGCCATGTATGAAGCCCAGAGGGATGATCCAGGAGAATACTAAAGCAAGGTAGCCATACCTAAATATGGAAACGGGCATTACAAAATTGGGAGATAGGAGTCTGTAAAGCAGGGTGAGAATGTATAGGAAGGGATCTGCAGGTGACTGTTGAGGCCATACACTATTTATAATATGCTTTTATGTGCCAGCAGGGTAGGGTTAATATCAAAACCCATCTAAACTGCTGTATGGTTTGACACCCACCTCTTTGGCTGACTCCTCTCTCCTTCTCAGGTAGATTCCTGACTTCTTCTAGAAGGGCTCTCTGTTCTTGGTTGTGAACCATGTTACAGACTCAATTGTGACTGTGTCCAAGTTTAGGAAACAAATATTTCATCACATTTTTTCAGAACGGATAATGCACCGACAGGGTTTTGGTTTCTGTCTGAGCTCGGCTCTCTCATATCGGACTGGATCCGTATAAGTCTATTGACATTGTCAGGATTTTTGTTACTTTTCAGCCAATTAAATACCTGCAGACTTTTCTTCATAGGTGCGTGTACATGTGGATGTCTGTGTATGTGACTGTGTGTCCCCTTTGTTCAATGATAAAGGTGACTACATCATAAGTGAGTAAACCATTAGCAACAGAACAGACTAAACCTTCTCACATTGATGTTTAATCAAAATTAATCAAAATTGGGCTTATAGATCTCAAGTATAAAGGTATATCACTTTGAAAAAGTGTATCCCTTTTCGGTTTGAAACAATTATCTTTTAGCAATGACTCTTCTATTACCCAGAAGTTCAAATTAGTAAAAAAAAAATCTGGGTAATCGAGTTTGATTACATCTGATTTTGAGCTCTTTATTTATTTATTTTTTAAACTATCTAAGAAGCATAGTTGATTCTGATAGGTTGAGCTCTTCTGGAGGCAGAGTTGCAGGATGCAGTAGCGTAGATTATCAATCAGTTCACTCAGACGAACCATGAGCAAGTTGGAGCTTTAAGTCTCCTCAGCAGGATGCATTACTGAGTTCTCTGAGTGGATCAAATTGTGAAGTGAACCCCTTCTGTGACCTTGGTTACCTCCACCAATCAGCATTGCCATTTTCACCTATCCAAAGCACTTCAGTATGGAAATAAGAACGGCTTCATGAAATAGAGTGGGTTATTGACCCCAGGAGGGTGGTTTTTCTCTTATTTTCAGATTGTTGCGTGGCCCTAGTTTCTTCCACATTCCAACTAGCAACGTGGAGTTTCAAGACTAATCAGAAAGTTCTCCAAGTATAGAGAATCAAAATCTGGGGACTATATTCATTGGTAAAGGAAAAAAATAGATTGAAAATCTGTTAGATAAAGTAAATTAATTTTTACCATTAGTAACAGATCAAATTTCTAGGCAATTCTTCTCAAAGATAGTAAAGTAGGGAAGGGGAGAGAAATATATTTGCTAATTGGAAGCATCCTCTTGCTGTTTATTCATTCGTTCATTTATTCAGTACATCATTATTAACCACCTACTAGTTGCCAATCACTTTATTTGCTGAAAGAAATGCAATGGTAAACAGAGATAATTCTGGCCCTTAATAAAACATGACAAAAACACATCTCAGATTATTGAAATAATCTCAGATTTTTGGTGGTCTCCTTAAAAATACCACTGATTCTTTTCTCTTTCAGAATATGAAATTTTGGCATTTATGCAATGTAAATATTTACAACAAAACAGCTAAAAAGAATTAGAAAATAGCTCTAAATCCTAACACTATTAATGTTTGGGTGAGCATTATACCAGACTTCTATATCCCTAGTTATATATATCTCACTATCAAGATATATTTAAAGATATAAAAGTATATAGAGATATAGACAAGTATATTTTTATAGAGTGTATATATGCGTATGTATATATATGTATAATTTGTATATATACTGCTACCTGGTGCCATATGTAATAATATATATATACACATATGTATATATAGTACATATATAGTTATTATATTATCTTTATCTCTTTCTCACTCTACACACACACACACACACAAGAATGAACATTCATCCTTGTAGATGTTTTTGCATAGTTTTCTCATTATATTTTTAGAATAAACGTCCAGAAATCAAATATCTGCACCCCAGTATATCCATGCTTTTTATTGCCATATTTCTCCTCAATTTACACTACTACCAGCAATTTATGTCGCTACAGATTTCTCTATATCCTTATAAACAATGGATATGATTAAACAATTAAAAGCTTGCCAGTCAGATACATAACAAAAATGTAAATGCTTTAACTTGTAAACGTCAAGATTGAGCATATTCCATATCATTGGTGGTACTTAGCATTTCTTCTTGTAGCATTTTTTTTCTCTTCTAATACTATGTCCATTTTTATATTATGATGGTGGACAATTCTTATTGAGGCCATTTACTAAAAACTGTAGTGAGCCAGTCCATATGCTGGGTACTGGAAATATCTCATTAAATTAAACAGATAAAAATAACTGTTCTCTTAGGGCTCACATTCTATTGGATGAGGAGAAACAATAAAAAATTAATATATCAATTATGAAGATAGTGTTTATTGTTTATTAAAAATAAAACAAGGAATGGGTCCAGTGGCATAGTGGTGAAGTGCACACACTCCACTTCAGCAGCCAGGGGTTCACAGGTTCGAATCCTGGGCACGGACCAACACACTGCTCATCAAGCCATGCTGTGGTGGTGTCCCATATAAAGTAGAGGAAGATGGGCACGGATGTTAGCCCAGGGCCAGTCTTCCTCAACAAAAAAAAAAGAGGAGGATTGGCAATGGATGTTAGCTCAGGGCTAATCTTCCTCACAAAAAAATAAAAATAATAAAATAAAACAAAGAAGAGGAATGAGTGTTTGCAAATATTCAATGAGTGTTAATCACTTGCTAGCCATGTATGTTAATTTTTGCCCCATTTTAAAATGTTTTAATTTGGTCATGAATTACTTTCCTATGCAAGCTTTTTTAAAGTACAGATTCTGATATAGTAAAATGTATTAATAATTTGCTTCCTGATTTCGTATTGTATTACATACTTCAAAAAATGTGAAAACATTTACATTTGTTTAGTCCGGCACTTTTATCATTTTATTTTTATGTTTATTTTTTTCATTGCAGTGTTACTAATTTGGGTTTAGGTTAGATAGAAATCCAATCATAGGTATATATTATTTCCTAAATGAAGAGTCAGTTGTCCCAACAATGTTGAAAAGTATATTCGTCCCATTGCTTACCAATGTCAATTTCATCCCACATTAAATCCCCATATATACCTGTATTTATATCTAGGTGAATCTTTTTGTCCCATTGAGCTATTGGTCCATTCCTGTTCTAAAGCCAGTGCATATTTTACTGTTTTAAAACTGTTATTTTGAAACAACATTGGATAGCTGGTAAGAAAAGTATAAGCCCTTCCAGTTTTTCCTCAAAAATTTCTAATCATTCTTACTATTTTAAAAATAATCTGTAAGACTTTTTAATTTAATATAATACTTATTAGTGACTCAATCAAATCTCTCACTGGAATTTCATTAGTGGCTGGATTATATTTCCATGGTAATTGAGGGAAGGCTGATATCTTTGCTTTGCTGAGGTATAGAATAGATGAAAATCTTCATGAATTCCTGAGTTTAACACTGCTATCATCAAACTCAGATTGGGTCGCATTGATAGCCTTACGCACACACTCCCTGAGAAGATAATTACTGGGTTCCTTCAATTTGTCAGTCATGATAGTGAATGAAATGATAAAAAATAAGAACAAGAATTAATGTAATAAGAACAACCAAACAAATGAAAAATATATATCATCAAAGCAAAGCAAAAGTTAGTTCCTGAAATCACATAGAATTAGTATTTACTTAAGATGAGATACAAGGAACTAATTTAATTGAAACAATTTGTCTAACACTGTTATACTCCATACTAATAATTTTGTAATGATGGCTATGTCATGTAAGATTTTTATATATATATCTGTTTGTATGCTCTGTATTGGTTTCCAGTGACACAGTTCTGATCCAATATAACACAATTTAAATACTCTTGTTTTAAAGGTATAATTTTTATATGATACCAAAAGGATGTAAAGTATTGTCTTTCTCAAGATTATTTTTCTACTCTTTGCCTTTTGTTCTACCAGATGAACACGAAGATTTGCTCTTTAATTTCTAAAATAACATAAACAAAAACAAACTTGTCATTTAAAATAATTTTGTAGTATCTTTAAAGATTAATTTGTGGAAAATTATATAATAATATATTTAGCCTTACAGACAATTTGGCTGAGTCATATCTAAGTATTACAATGTCATTTTATATTTTTCTTATAATTTATTAAATATCTTTTATTATATTTATTCCTGAGCACCTTATATTTGCCATTATTGAATATTATGTATATTATTCATTATATCAACAAGACAGGATATCTGCTCCTGCTACTTCTTTTCAACATTGTACTGGAGGTTCCTGCCAGGGTAATTAGTAAAGAAAAAGAAAAAAAAGGCATCTAGATTAGAAAGAAAGAAGTCAAACTATTTCTAGATACAGATGCCATGATCTTTTCATAGAAAATCCTAAGGAATCCACAAAAAAATCTGTTAGAACTAATAAATGAATTCATCAAGGTTGCAGGATACACAATCAACATAAAAAAACCAATTGCAGTTCCATACATTAGCAATGAATACTCTGAAAATAAAATTAAGAAATAATTCATTTTACAACATCAAAAAGAATAAAGTGCCTAAAAATAAATTTAATAAATGTGCAAGAATTGTGCAATGAAAACTATAAAACATCATTGAGAGTAATTTTTTTTAATTGAGGTAACACTGGTTTATAACATATTATAAATTTCGTGTGTACATCATTATATTTCTATTTCTGTGTAGATGATATCATATTCACCACCCAAAGACAAATTGCCATGCATCACTGTATACATGTTCTTTGTCAAAAGGTCTAGAGGCATCCAGAAATAAACTCCTACATTGATTTTTTAAAACAAGTGCCAGAGTAATTCAATGAGGAAAGAATATTTTCAACGTTGGTACTTGGACAACTGGATAGCTACATGCAAAGAATGAAGTTGCATTCTTACCTCTTACCATATATAAAATTAACTTAACATGAACCATGGACCTAAATGTAAGGGCTAGAACTGTAAAACTTTTAGGAGAAAACTTTGGGTTAGGCAGTGGCTTCTTAGATATAGCAGCTGACTATGAGTACAAAAGAAAAGAGATAAATTGAACTTCCTCAGAATTAAAATCTTTTTTACTGCAAATGGAATTGTAGAAGAAAGTGAAGACAACCCACAGAATGACAGAAAATGTTTACAAATCTTATGTTTGATAAGGGACTTGTATCCACTATCCACAATATATAAAGAACTCTTATAACTCAATAATAACAAGACAAATAACCAAACTTAAAAAGGAATAGATATTTCTCCAAAGAAAATATAAATGGTTGATAAGTACATAAAATTTACTCAAAGTGTTTGTTAGTCACTAGGGAAATCCAAATCAAAACCATGAGATACCACATCACACCTTCTAGCGTGACTAAAATAAATAAAATTAAAAAGGCAATAATAACAAGTGTTGATGAGGATGTGGAGAAATTTAAACCCTCATACATTGCTAGTGGGATTTTAAAATGATGCAATCACTTTGTAAAATGATTTGATATTTCCTCAAAAGATTAAACATAGAGTTACCATAGGACCCAGCAATTCCACTACTAGGTATCTACCCAAGAGTATTGAAAACACATGTCTGGAAAAAACCTTGTACACAAATATTCATAGCAGCATTATTCATAATAGCCAAAATATGGGAAGAACTCATATCCCCAACTCATCCAATGATGAATAGATAAACAAAATGTAGCATCTCCATGCAGTGGACTATTATTCATCCATAAAAAGGAATGAAGTACTGATACATGCTACAACTTGGATAAACTTTAAAAACATTATGTTAAATGTCACAAAAGATCACATATTGAATGGTTCAATTTATATAAAATGTCCAGAAAGGGCAAATCTACAGAGGTGGAAAGTAGATCAGTAGTTAACAAGTGCTGGTGGGTTTGGGATTAAATGGGAGTGATTGTTATTGGGTACAGGATTTATTGTTTGGTGATAAAAATATTCTAAAATTAGATAGTAGTTCTGGTTGCCTAACTCTGTGATACACTAAAAACTATAGGATTGTACATTTTAATTGGCTGAGTTAATGATATGTGAATTATATCTCATTAAAACATAAAAAAAAAGCCACAGAGGAAAAAATCTCTAAACAGGACAAAAAGCTACATTACATATAGAGGACTAATGATAAGAATTACAGCTGACTTTTTATCGTAAAAAATATATGTCAACTAAAGAATAAGGTCTTTAAAATGCTAAAAAGATACCAACCTAAAATAAGTGTAATTCTATATTGCTTTTAAATTGATTAAACTATAGCTACATATGTCTTCCAAGATATCTGGATATATGTTCAAAATCCTGAAAGAATAAGGATATTTGACAAACACTAAGGTTATAACTTTTACAGAAGTATATATACATTTGATCAATTATGACTAAAATAAAATATGAAATTTCCTTTTAAAACAAATCCATGACCTTTGCAAAGTCTACCAGCTCCTTATTATCTTCGATGATCCCACTCTCATTTTACTGTAACCATTCAAGAAAATCTATTTTCAACCTCCTTGACAGTAAAATAGTAACATTACTCTCTAGGTACTCTGGATTTCAACTGATAGAATTCGTTTTTCTCTTTGGGAAAGTAGTAAAGATATGAAACAATACAAAATATATAACTTGAATTTTTCCTTTTTCTTAATGATATACATACACAATTAATTCAGAAAGTGCATGAATGGAGATTATGTATACAGGGGTAGACTGTATAACTCTATGAAGTTTCCTAGAATGTAATACTTCTTTAATATTCCAAGAAATTACTATAATTCCTAGACTGCAAGACTATTCTACTAGAATACTCATTGTCTGTGCATGATTTGACAATGCACATCTTCATTTTCCTGTATGTTCTGTGGTCATTATATAACACTGCTAGTTGAGATAAGGGTAAATTACTGGGTTTGTGTAGTTTACAAATACATTACCCCAGAGAAGGCAGTTACATTTCTTCAGGTATCGTGCATCTCGCTGCTAGGATGGAGTCATATTGAAAAGGGCATGCAGGATACACATGTCCCAAATTCCTTCTTTCAGATTTGGAGTGACAACAGTAAGCAGGTATATTAATGAGAACATTGTTCCCCTGAGAAAGATGCTGTGTGAACCTACTCCAGCCAGACTGAAATTGTAGCACTCTCAATTCTTTTTAGTAATGTTTGGAAACCCCCCAATCTAGGAAATAGAACTTTAGGAACCAGGAAGTTAACAATAGAAGCATCAAAATGTCTTTTTCATTTTGAACAGATTGGAAATATCTTAATCAGCTGAAACCTTTAGATGTCAAAAATTATATCAAAATACAAGAGAGGATATATGCTCTATATTGAGTGATGTATAAAATCTATTGCACAAAGCTTTCCATTTTAAAATGGACTAAAGAGGGACCCAGGTTCCAAATGTCGAGATTCAAAGTGAAATTGTGAATAATTCTTAGTCATTAAAGCTGAAATTGTTCAAAAAAGCAAAATCCCTGTAAAATTTTGCTGCTTGCCCCTAAAATGGAAAATGTTTTGCTTTCAGAAATCTACATCCAAAATTTTCAGGTCAGTTCAATTTCTGTAATGAGTAGTAATCAGGAGTTTTTTTTAGCGAGTTCTTAAAGAGTGTGGTTTGTTTCACAGTGATGCTTTTCAATAACAAGTATCTATTACTTCTCTCTAATGAAATATTTAGTGCTTCTCAGTCAGACTATGCAATCTCGTAACTGCACTTTATGTCATGTATCCACAGAATTAAACCTCAACAGCTTAATTTTACCTTCTATCTCTACGTGTCTGCTTCTAACATTATGCTCAGCTAAGCATTGCCAAGACTAAGTATGAACCTGCCATGAGGGACTTCCTAATGAAAGTTATTTAGATTTAATCCAAAAATATGCTCAAATTACCTACATAAAGAATGTAGAAAAATTTATATTTAATTTATCGTTTCCTTCCATTTCTCCTTTTGTCGACCTCAGGCACTCTCCACACTGCAGCTATTGCTTTTTCTAAAAGGCAAATCTAATTCTATCGATTTGCTACTGACAAGCTTGTATATTTTCCCATTGAACCGTAGACTCCTTGTCAGGGCGTGCAAGGCCCCTCAAGATCTTCTTCCTCTCCTTTTTATTCTCTCGCTCTAGAGCTAAGCTCCAGCCACAATGAACTCTTTTACACTTTCTTGAGATTGTATATGACTATTCAATTCTAGGATTTTCTGCACTTGATAAATACTTTCTGCAATAACTTTCATCCTCCTCTTGACCTCACTCCTATTCATCACCCCATTCAAAAACTTTCCCCCATCCCTTCGTTTGGCTTAGCATCTCTCATATAGCACTCATTCTTTGTCCAATATTTATTAAATGCCTATTATGTGCAAGGTATTGTCCTGAGCACTGAGGATTCAGCAGTGAACAAGAGAGTACCCCTGCCCTTATGATTCTTACATTCTGGAATAAAGTCATGAGTCTACCCTTAACATGATACTTATCCCCATCATATTCTAATTGCTTGGGGTTTTGTTTGTTTGTTTTTTACTAAGCTTCTTGAATATATAGGCTGTCTCATCTGTCATTTTTACTTATATCATTTACCTCAGTAACCAGCACATAAAGAAACCAATGAAATGTTTGTCATGAGGGAATAAATGAATATCTGAATGCTTCCCACCACCCACACAATGTAATAACAGTCTTATGCAAAATTAGCCATCCATATGTCTAGAGATTAAAGGGATAGGACATTTTGAGGCAGCTAACCTTATCAATGTAGAACTCTATTTGTCAGAAAGTTATCCTAAAATTAAACCTGCTATACCTCAAATCTGTCTTGGTATATAATAATAGCTGTAGCAGTAATAATTAACACTATGACTAAAAATTATTAGACATTTATTATGGGTAAGTTGTTTAATGTATGTTATTCGCTTGATTCTTGCCAGAGCCTATTAAGGTAGACGATGATCTCCTTTTTTTAACATAGATGATAAAACTGAGGCCAGGAGAAGTCAAGTGACTTGCTTAAGTGATAACATTTAGTAAGTGTTAGAGCTGGCTGACAAACCTGAAGGCTTGTAACCTGGATAATTAACTTCTTTTATCGGATATTAGAGATACAGTCTTGTAGTGAGTGATAAAATACTTTGCCACTTGCTAGCTAGGTGAACGAGCTCACTTCATGCCTCAATTGCTTCATCTACACATGGGTATGGCATGGAAATTAAATGATACAATCAATTAAAAACATTTGACACACTACTTCTCAAATAGTCAATATCCTCTATATATTGCAACGTTGTTGTACAATATTAAACATGTGGGTAGTAATTTCCACCGAAAGCATCAGCTATTTTCCTCCCAGCATGAATCATTTGAATGCTATCATTTAAAAATACATACAAAACTCTTAATAGTGAACTTCTTGAAAGAAAAAAAGTTGTTTATTCATTGTTTACTGATTCCACCATCTTCTTCCACCAGCCTCCCACAGAGGCTTGTGCAAAGCAGCTATATTTATGTGCTACTTGGAGTGTAGAGGTAAAACAAGTATAGATACTTATTCAAACTAAAAATTCATCTAAGTCTACTATCAACTTACCTTAATTATTTACATAGATCTTAGGGAGATGGGAAGTGGTAAAACTTACAGGAAATAACTACTATTGCTAGATGTTAATTATTTGAGCCTATGTGCCAGTGCCAGTAAATTGGCAATGTATTTTGAAACAAATTATATCAAAGCATGCCATGAAATATATCAAATGTAACTTGACTAAAAGACACATCCTCCAAGTAGCTGCCTTTGAGAGTAGACTAGTTGATAGGGCTATCTATGGCACTCTGGGGACCATTATGTTACCGCCCAAGGGGCGATTTATTTTTATCTTTATCAAAACCAGAGGATGATATTTCCAATGAAATAAGTGTAGTAACTTTCTACTTTTCACATTTTGTCAGAATATAAAACATATATATGCTGAGTGTTCAGAGTAGAGAGAACTGGAAGTTGTTCCTGAGTTAAGAAAGATTCAAGCAGCCAGCATTTTGCAAATATTATTGGAGGAAAACGATATCTTTTGCAAGAATAGTTATATGTAAAGGTAAAATTTTTTTAGCAACTTAATAGAGACTTAATGTGAAGTTTCTAATTTTAGGATGCTACTAATCCAAATACAAAGTGGCACGGAACAAGATCAACTTTATAGAAATAAATCAAAAGATGTCGTCAGATTCAGTACATTCCCATTTCCTGCTTTTACTACCTAGGGACTCTCGCCTTCTCACAATTTCTCTGAAATGGATTTTTAAAATCAACACTTCTATTTGTGTTTGGATTTGTCATTGTAGATCATGATCCATAACCAAACTTTTCCTCTAGATTCAAGAAACGTCTCTCCAAAATTTTGTAGATATACATGTGGGTCAGATAAACCCAACTCCATCATTGTCAATTTTATTATATACAGAGAACACAGTTAACGTACTTTGCAGGAAAGATACAGGCAGCACTAATGTTACAGAGAAGAAGGAAGGAGGCAGTAAAAAGTAGGAAATGCAAAGAAAGTGCCAAGAATGTTGGACCTAATAGTGATTGGGCAGAGGAGTAGATTCAAATGGGTGAGACAGAGAGCTGCATGCAGTAGATAAAGATTTCAATTTTGAGTATTAAGAAAAGAAGTATAGTTATGAATAGACTGTGTGAGAGAGGATTCAGCCTAATAGAGAGTAACAGTGTGTTGATGGTTATAGTTAGCAAATATCCAAAATAATCAAATGCATGGATTTGGCAGTGTGAAAACAATACATCCAGAAACAGGAAGAATGGAGAATGAGGAAATTTGGAATAAATTTGAGTTCTGTTTTTGCCATATTGAAATGGTGATCAAACCATGAAGTTTAAGGTGTTTGTACATCCAGCAAAATCTTAAATTAGAATAATAAGAAAGGATTGTATTAAACAGACAGGATTCATAAATGATGATATGATTCAAGTGAGGGTGATGTCAGGATATTAGTAATACCACTGGACAACACATTCTAGTGAGTAGAGACGGAGCTCATAGAAAACAACTAGGGACTTCTAGTAAGTCAATGAGAATAAGGTGGTACAGATCTCCTTGGTTCCTGACACTTTATATGCATAGAGTTACTAAACAGAATATAACAATGGATTTGAAAATATAGCTGAATCAAGAGCAAAAAAGAGAACATCCTAGAAGACCAGAAAAAAAAGACCAAAATAGAATTTGATGTAGGAATTGGAGCCAAAGCCAAACAAGTCACAGTGCATTGGAACAATATATTAGGCTTAAGAGCTCTAGGAGCTGGAATTGTAAAGCCCCAGTGAAAATTGAGATGAGGGCTAAGTCTTCGAGAGATGAGAAGCTGGAACTGTGCTACTTGCATAAAGCTAAGAGCTACAAGTGTTGTTCAATCTGAAAACAAGGACTAGGAAATCTCTACTGACCAGTTTAGGGAAGCTCTTGAAAGTCCAAATGGAGCAGTGGAAGGCAATCAGAAGTCTAAACTAGTATCTCCCAATGGTGTAACCTTCAAATTCATACTAACTGTGGAGCAAAAGACCACCTCAATAGCTCATCATAAAACGGTTCCTGAACCATCTATGGAGCCCCAGCAGAAGCAAACAAAATATCTCCTGGTAAGAAAATGGTGATTGAAAATAATAATAATAATAATAAATAAATGAAGATTAAATTTTAAAGCAAATCAAGAAAATCTGAATTCAGACTAATAATGGAGAATGGTATTAAAGATGAAGGACTCATTAGAGTGTAGGATTCAATTATCCATGTCAGAAGAGTCCCTCAAGGAAAATAGCCTTTGATGAAAATGAATTCACAGTAAAATGACATTTTTTAAATCAAAAGATACGAACAGCAATGGGAGAAAGATAATAGGAGCAACAAACATGATAATGTATGCATAAAAAACTAGAGATAGTAGAATTATTTGAAAGAAATTTCAAAAAAATCATGAGAAGATATTCAAGCAGTAGAAAAAGAATAAGACCACAAAGAAAAAACAGGTAGATTTGAAAACACAAACTATGAGTCGATTTTATGACAAACACACACATAGAAATTCTAGAAATGAAAAAGACAAACAGACCTAAAAGTTAACAGCTCAAAGATCGAGTCAAGAAGAAAGAATTAGTAAATTGCAAAATACTTCTCAGCAGCTTCAATATATGACGAACATGAATTCTAGAAAAAGAGAATTGAAAGAACAGAGAAGAATAAATATTAAAAGTGATAATAGAATTTTGGAAGACATACCATGTCCAGAACGGCAAAATAATGCACATTCAGATTTAGACATAGCACAATGAAACTATAAAAAATTAAAGACAAAATATGAAATTCTTAATAAGATTCTGGAGAGAAGAGACGTTATTTACAAAGGAGTAATAATCAGGCTGATAACAGATCTCTTATTAGCAACAATAGATATCAGAGACAATCGTACAATATCTTGAAAATACAGCAGAGTAATAACCTTAAAACCAGGATTATTTAGCCAGACACAGTATCATTCAATGGGGAGAGTAAAATAAATACATTCTCAAACATGCAAAGACTGTGAAAGTTTGCTACGTAATGATTGTTGCCTAATGAACTAAAAGGTATACAATTCCGCCCAAATGAAATTGAATTCCAAATGAAGGAGTAGGGTGAGGTGGAAAAGGTAATGGAAATTAAGCTGAGTGGTTAATATGTTGGGAAATCCAAAGACATATTATTGAGATATATGACCATCTTGGAGTGACAGAGGAGTTAAAAGCAAAGGTGGAATGAAAGAGCCCCCCCAAAAAGGAAGAAGGGGTATGTTCGGTGTTGAGGCTAAAATATTGACAGTGTATAAATTAAAAAAGGAAAAAATGGAGAGTAAAAGGAGAATCCAGTATTGGGGAATGTACAAAAATATAGATATTACTAGAATGTGTCAGCATGCTTGAAAGGACCAGGAGAAATAGGATCAGACAGGGACCATTCCCTTGGAGGTTTTTGGGCACAGCACCCTATTATGAGAAGGTTTATGGGATTTAAATGGGAATAATCATAACTAGAGTAATATCTCCAATCAACCTGTTTACAGTGTCGTTCTCTTAGTAAAATAGAGCCCATGTACTTTATTCAAGTGTGGCACTTGTGATAGAAATATGAGAAGAATAGGTAAGGGGTAAGAATAGGCTCTAGAAAGTGGAAATGTTTCGTTATTTTGTACATATAGTAACTAGTTATTTCTTGTAAGCCACAGACACACTTAATAAAAAAATGCACTTTTTAAATAGATGACTTAGAACTTGCATAAAACAGAAAGCAAACTTATAGGTAAATGCCTATAATTAGTCCACAAAGACAACATTTGCTCTCTAAAATGGGACTGAATACAGAAGGCCACATATTTTCCTGAGGCAAAATTCCCCATTTTCACAATGAATTTTAACTTGAAATAAAACAGTTCCTTTCATCTGCCATTGCTTTTTCCTTTGTGGCCAATCCCTTCACCAGGCCTGAATGTGAGAAATCATACATGAGACGCTCAGAACTACAACACCTTGAAAAGAAACATTCTTTATTGAGATTTTTTTAAGGTAACAAAGTACTTTCCCAGTTTTGAGAATTCTGATTATAATCAATGTGAACAGTAGATATTTAAGAGACCAGATGTAGGATTTTCATAAATGAATGGCTACATTAAATATAATGTATGCCTGAATTACAGCTTCACAGAATAGTGGGAGATGCTTTCAAGGTATAAATTAACAGAATGCACTTCCAATGGTGTAGTGACCATTTGACCACACTTTGGCTAAACAAGGCCTGACCGACACAACAGTCTTTCCTTCCCTTAGTCTTTTTTTTATTTTTTTTAATTTTTTTTTTTTATGAAATGCATCACCAGCCAAAATCAGGCAATTATCCTTGATCCCACCCATTTCTTCTTCCCTAACTTCGAATCAAGTACTAAGTCCTTAGGTTCTACAGACACTTTATAATCCAATTCAGTCAAATCCCTCTCACAGAATGATGCAAATCCTACCTGTTTCTCCTGATTTGAATTTTGCACAGCATTCGTTAATTCAAGAATAGTTACTGGGGACTGTCTTAGTCAGTTCGGGCTGCTATAACAAGCTACCATAAACTGGGTGGCTTATAAGATGTTTTTCTCACAGTTCTGGAGGCTGGGATTCTGAGATCAGGGGGCCAGCATGGCCAAGTTCCAGTAAGGGCCCCTTTCGGGGTTGCAGACTGTCGACTTCTGGTCCTATCTTCCCATGACAGGGAGCAGAGTGAGGAAGGACTCTCTCTCCTGACTCTTTCAAGGGCACTCATCTCATTCATGAGGGCTCTACCTTTATGACCTTATCTAATCTTGACTAGCTTCCCAAGAGCCCCGCCTCTTAATACCATCATATTGGGGGGAAGGGTTTCAACATATGAATTTTGGAGAGACACACATTCAGTCTATAACAGGGACATTTGTTACCTGCCTGTCATTGTTCTAGGTATAGGGGCTGTAGTATTGAACAGAATAGACGAAAATCCCTGCCTTCACGGAGCTTTATCCTAATGGGGCAAACACAATGAATAAGAAATGTTAGTAGAATACATATAGTTTAGATGGTGAAACATGCTAAGGGGGGAAAAAAGTATGGAAGGGGAATGAGAAATTGTGGGGTGCAATTTTTAATAGAATAGACGGACATGGCCTTACTGGGAATGTGATACTGGAGTAAATATCTGAGGAAGTTCAGGGGTGAGCTACGGAAACAATTGGAGAAGAAAGTTCCAGGTGAAGAGAAAAGTAGGAACAAATAGCCCACAGTTTGTAGCCAGAGCTATCACTTTAAAATGTAGATAGTAATATCAAGCAACTATTATGCTTAGACCATTCTTCAGGGACTTTCCATTTCTTCAAGAATGCCATGTAAATACATTTTATGCAATATTCTAAGGCCCTTCAAGATATGGTTCCAGGACCTTGTTTCTCCTCGCACAGCGTGTTCCCTGCCTTCCCCTGCAGGGTGGTGCAGTTCCGCCATCGCAGTTCTTAGAAAGTGCCAGGCACTTTATTATCTCCAGCCCTTGCTCTGGTCATTTTACTTTTTCATTTTTACCCATTTCTTTGTCTAACTACTCTTCATTTTTCAGGTCCAAGTTTAAATTGTATCTTTTCAAAGAAGACGTTCCCAAACATCCTGTTATCCACCATTGTCTAAATCTCCCTGGAGAAGCTTGCCGATTCTTTCATCATTTTACTGTCTGCCTCTTTCCTTATAATGTAATAAATAGGAAGGTGGAGACCTCCTGTGTTGTTTTTTCTTCTGCTGGAATGACCTTTCCCAGCTCATCCCATTGCTTGCGTGTCATTGTCCTTCAGTCCTCAGATCTAACGCCACCTCCTCAAAGATGAGCCTTCCCTAAAACAACTTTCTTCGAGTACTCTATTTCACAAATTCAAATGCATTAAAGGGCAAGCATGTAACCTGAGTATGAAGTGGCCTGGTGTAGATAATACAGAGAGGTGGGAAAGATGTCTTTACTGGAGAAAAAAATTAAAAATATATATATGTATGTCGGTGTGTGTGAGACACAAAGAAGTAATACCTATAATATGTATAGATTTCCTAAAATTACCAGTGATCAAACATTCCAGAGCAAAATTTGGCAAATGATTTGATTGTGAAATTCATAGAAAATTCACCAAAATAACAATATAAAAAGACATTCTAATTTTTTTTAAAGAAAATACAAATTTCAAACACAATATCATAAGTTCCATGGGAAGGAATTTGTGTGCTTTGCTTCACCATTACATCTCTAATTTCTAATGTGAAATCTGACAGTTGACACTGTGTGTGTTTGTGTGTGTGTGTGATTAGTTATCATTTGTTCCTACCACATTCAAGAAAATGGATATAGTTGGTCAGTGTTGTGGTTGTGTGGAGAAACAGACACCTCTATACACTCTTTTTAGAGCTGGCGATTTGGGAATATCAGAATTGGAATTGTGTGTGCTTTTACCCCAACTTTTCTTTTTTTTTTTTTTTGTGAGGAAGGTTCGCCCTCAGCTAACATCCGATGCCGATTCTCCTCTTTTTGATGAGGAAGATTGGCCCCGGGCTAACATGTGTGCCCATCTTCCTCTGCTTTATATGGGACGCCGCCACAGCATGGCTTGACAAGCGATGCACCCGTGCGCGGCCAGGATCCAAACCCCCGAGCCTGGGCCGCTGAAGCAGACCGCCGATCTTAAGCACTACGCCACCAGGGTGACCTCTACCCCAACTTTTTTAACTCTAGGAATTTATCCTATAAAGTGCCAAATATACATAACGGAGTGTTTACATAAGCATTTTTTTGTAATAGCACATAATTAGAAAAAGTAAATTTGCATCAATTGAGCAATGGTTAAATATGTAATGCAGAATAACTATTAAAAAGTGCACTATGTAATATGTCTAGAATGCATTATTAATTAAAATTTCAGAATCGAGCAAACTTGTATATATATGCCTAGGCAGAATGAATAGAAGAAAATGCAACAAAATGTTATGTTTGCTTATCAATCGTCTTGAAAATCCAGGCCTGTCTATTTATTTGTTTATGTATGTATATATGTTTGTGAGTATTTATATATGGATTTTCCAAATTTTCTGTAATGAACTTATTTGCAGTTTTAAGTCACAGAAAAATTTAAAAATATAAACTATTCTAATATTTCTCACGATACTTGCCATCACACTGAAGTAAGGAATTTCCAAACAGTCCTTCATAGTAAGAAATTTCATTCTTGCTGATCTTTGATTTGGAATATATTTATAGATATTTCTTTCACATAGGTTTTGTTTACTCTCTCATTAAACTTTTTTGCAATTACCTGATGTTTCTGGATGATATAGGGGAGAGAAATTGGCTTGGAAATGTACTATGAATGTACAAATACCTTTAAATCCACACATATAGTCAAGAGTAAATGATGACCTACTTACCGGAAATAAAAATGCTGTTATACAACTGTCTTAGTTTTCTATGGCTCCTGTAACAAATTGTTACAATACTAGTCACTTAAAACAATTTTTTAACTTATAGGTCTGTAGGTAGAAGTCTAATACAGGGATCATTGGGCTAAGATCAAGGTGTTGGCAGGGCTGTGTTCCTTTCTGGTGGCTCTAAGGGACAATCCCTTTCCTTGCACTTTCTAGCTTCTATGGACTGCCTGCATTCCTTGGCTGGTGGCCTCCTTCCTCCATCTTCAAAGCCAGCAATAGCAAGTTGAGTCCTTCTCACATGGCATAACTCTAACCAATCCTTCAGCCTCCCTTTTCCACCAGGACCCTCATGATTACGTTAGTCTCACTTGGATAACCCAGGATAATTTCCCTGTGTTTAGGTCAGCAACCTTGATTAGCAACCATATTAGCAACCTTGATCCCATCCAAGATGTTAATATCTTTTGTCATATGAGGTAACATACTCACAATTTCAGGGATTAGAACGTGGGCATGTTTGAAGGCCAGACATTATTCTGTCTACTACACCAACAAAGGATCATTTCAGACCATAAGTAAAATATTCGTCTTCTCAATATTCTTACATGTCTTTATTATAACATGCTTTTGATAATTTGTATAATTGTATATTAGAGGTAAATTGTATCAAGTGATAGCATATACCTAAAGAAGGATAGATTTCAGCTCAATCTTGAATATTCATTGATAGTCTTGCAAAATCCTCTAAGATGTGAGCTGGAACTGCGGCTTCAGCACTCTTATGTTACCTGTGCTGATAACCATAATTCACCAAATGCCATGGACATGTGTCTGTTCTCTTGAGTTTATCCACTAGACTAATTTTTACAAATTTAATCTTTTCCATCATTATCACACTTAGAGATAAAATTAGAAAATCATTGCCATTTCATTAATAATCAGGACTTTTTTATAGTATATGTAGCTATCTTTAATGTGGTTTTAATATTTCTCTCAAGAGAGCAGCAAAATGATGTAAACAATTCCTGAATAGTTCCAAAGCCTGAATTTCCTATCACTATTTTATTTAAAGATATATGAGTTACTAATAGGTCATAATTAGATTTTATGGCAATGATCTTGTCGGGTGTTGTAGATATCCTGGGCTCGCCTTATGCACAAAGTGACTTGCTATAGTGTAGCTACTTACATAAAGGAGCCGAAGAATGTGATAACAAAGTCCTTTCAAGTGTGCCACTAAATTTTCATTTGTGTACGTTTAGGCACTTAATAAATATTTCTTGCGTGAAATAATTCTTTAACATTGTTCATTTGAATGATTTTAGGTTTGTTCTTTAACTTCTAAAGAGTTTATTGAAAAAGTACTTTATAAGAACTTTATTAATAAAATTTTTGGCCACTCTCTGTCTCCTTCCCCTCTTCCCCCACTCCCCCTCCCCCCAAAAAAAGAAAGACGGAAGATTTATCAAATCTTACCACTGCTATTTTATAAGGCAATTATATTCACGAAAGGAAATGATTATAATCTGACTCCATCTTGTTGGAAAAGCTGGGTGTTCTGCATTACCTACAAGACTAAACTTGGTGCAATCCATTCACTCTCTTTTATTGGGAGTCTGGGGCAATAATGCTTTTCTCTTTTATTTCACTTGCACCAACTTGATGTCGTCTGAACATCTTCTGTTAATCCCAATGTGAGTTTTGTATTTTGTCCAATGAGGAAGCTGTCATATTTCTTCCTGTTTGAGTATCTCTGGGGTAAAAGTTTCTAGTTCAATCTGGTTTCCTTGTTAATCTTTTGGTCTGTAAGTTTTCTACAGACTTTTTAATAAGCTGCTCCCTCTTTAATTTTTTTTACCATTATATTCAATTAATTTTGGTTATTTCAAAGCCTATTAAGAACTATGGTGATTCACTCATATTCAACACATATTTATGGAATACCCACCATATGGAAAGTACTGGGCCCAGCAGTGATTCATTCTTTTTTGAGAGAATAATTATATTTCCTCTTTTATGTACTCAAAGTGGTAGATAAATCTGAATATTTTTATGAGAATAATGAAAAGTTTATAGTTTAGTGAAACTAAGGCTATAAAAAGACAACAAAACATTAAAATTGTTGGGTTTCTAGTGGCCTGTCACCAAATAGAATCAAATTATTTGGAGTCATTGGGACATTTAAAACAATCTCTGTAATACTTTTTATTATTTGCTTATATGTGATTCTCCCAGGGGACACTTAGCACGTCTGGAGACATTTTTGATTATCATGACTGAGGGGCGGGATGGGTACTACTGGCTTCTAGTGAGTAGAGGCCAGGGATACTGCTAAATAGCCCGCAATTCACACAACAAAATAACATGTTCTGTCCAAAATATCAATAGTGCCAAGTTTAGGAAACCCTGACTTTTTAGTGGTCCATGTGGTATGCCTCTTCAAATAATCTAAAGAAAAAGTAGTTAATACGCCGGGTTGATTTTTTTTCATATAGAATTAGACCAAGGAAATTAGAATCATTTATTTTGTACATTTAATATAGAGTATATAATATTTATTCACCTTTTCCCTTTGATTTGTAACAGTTTTGTTAAATTACAATTGCAATCAGTTAAAACCATTAAGTGCAAACCTGATTGGCTCCTCAAGTATCTAAGGAGACACAGCTGGAATGAAAACAGATGGAAGGTGTAAATGAGAAGATTCAATTAACATTTTTCCTTCTAGTACAAGTTTCACAAAGAAAATCCCCTGAGATTGAAAATGAGACTTTATTTCAAGAAATATGGTGCCTTTTTACCATGTTAGGAATAAAATCTTTTAACATCTGTTTACGTCATTTGGTGTTCAGACCAAATCTATGTCTTTAGGGTCAAGACACAAATATGGTAACAAAGGAATTCTCAGAGCTACGAAATTACCACACATTAGAACACTAGGCAATTTAGCAGCAGCCTGATTCTTTCAGGAGTCTTTCTCTACTCTTAATAGCATTATAATTGTTATTATAAGATTAGATGTGACACCCTGATTCCTAAGAATGATCATAATGAAAACACACTATTTATTATAGTGCTAGCAATTATCCTGCTGTGCCTTCATCAACATCTAAAGGGATCAATGAAATGTAGTTAATCAGATCCATGTGAAACATCCTTATCTTGAAAGTTTAATGCCTCTTTCAATGTTAATTTAAAATATACTAAAATTGAGTTTGGCCATTTATAAGGCTGAGATTGTTTCTCTTAGGGATCGACAAAGAACTGTAAAATGATCAGCTGGGGCCGGCCCCGTGGCTTAGCAGTTAAGTGCATGCGCTCCACTACTGGCGGCCCGGGTTCGGATCCCGGGCGCACATTGACGCACCGCTTGTCCGGCCATGCTGAGGCAGTGTCCCACATACACCAACTAGAGGGATGTACAACTATCTGCCGGGGCTTTAGGGAGAAAAGGGGAAAAAAAGGGAGGAGGACTGGCAATGGATGTTAGCTCGGGGCTGGTCTTCCTCGGCAAAAAGAGGAGGATTAGCATGGATGTTAGCTCAGGGCTGATCTTCCTCTCACACACACACACACACACACACACACACACACACACACACACACAAAGTAGTCTTTAAAATGATTAGCTGATGGACAGAGGTGAGGTTATGTATTCACTTCTTCAGTTATTTCATTTGTTCAAAATGTTGTAGATGCTTATAAATAAAACACTGCAATTATCTGTCCAGTATTTAGCAGGAGTCTTTCAGATTTCAAGAAACAGATGGATGTTCAACTTACTGTGGGATGGAAGTGAAGGAATACTTGGGGACATAAAGAAACACAGACCCCTCGGCAGTAGCTGTGTCCCACTGGACAACCTCGTGTGGTGCACCATACTCATGAGCCAGTTTGTCTTTGTCTCTGCTTCTACTTTCACTGCAATTTACTACTACCATTTCCACTACCATTTCTTCCTGAGGGCTTCTGCTTATGGGTTTCTATGCATCGTCTACCTTCTGTTTTACTTTCATGTAGTCTACTTCTCTGTGTGATTCGTATTCAGAGTCTCCAATAAGAAAGTTCTGTCTAAGCTGGTGATTTACCAACCAGAAGAGAGAATTCCTGGCAGTTAGAGTTTTCAATTCAAACCTCTTCACAGGCAACTGACTCCTTTCGTATCCATTCCATTGATGGCTGTGAATTCTTGATCCAGTCAGTTTTGGCTGGGATTGCAGGTTAATGGACATAGAGCCCAGAAGTGACATGGAACATGAGGAACAACCGTAGACCTCTTTTTTCAGACATGAGCTGTGATTGTGATATGCACTCAAAGCTACATGGACTTCTCTTGAGTTTATCCAATTATCAATAATTGCGATAATTCATATGTCTGATATCATGATTAAACATTTTCTCTTAAGAAACCAAATTGTACCCCAAATAAAATATGAGCAAGATGAGATAAAGAAAATATGATAAATACTTGGTAAATACTTCCTAAAGCAGTTATTAGTAGACCTTTTTCCCAAAGTTGTGACAAGCCCACAACTGGAATACAATACACTGTTTCACTAGACCTTGAAAAGAGGACAACGTATATCTGGAATTATTCAAAGACAGAGAATGAAAATGTTTCAGTAACTGTAGCAGTAGATTTTGATATAAGCAGAGAAACAAACAAAAAACATTCCTTTATCATGGAAAAATAGTGGCGATAAGAGATTAAGAAAACAGATCTTTTTATCATGGAAAAATAATAGATAACAACAAGTGAGATATTTTTAAAATGCACAGAGTATGGACAGGGTTTACCAAATATCAACATAATAGGGTTATTCTTTGACAGTGTAACTTACGCATTTGGCCAATAAAAATATAAAGTAAAATAAAAACTATGTTTTTTGAACTGATAAAATGGTATGAGATAAAAATACAAATGCCAGACAAAAATATGAATAAATCTATGGAAAATAGGTACATAATAGGTCATTTATACACTTTTAGTTTTTCTAGGACACAATTAAACTTTTCAAGGTGTTAGTAGGACAGATAATTTTCAACCCAATAATAATTTAGTTTTGCTGTATTCAAATACAATACTTCACTGATTTAAAAGGTCCATTTAACCATAAGTTAACATGGCATTCCTTATATACATACATTTTTTTTAATATGTAACTCACTTTCTGAAGAATACCTGTTAGATTTGGAGGGATGCTAATATGTCATGAACACTCCTTGGAAAATTCTATACCAAACTGTGTACAGGCAGATTCTCTGCACTGCAATATTATGGTAGCCTTTACTTTGCAGCACTATTAATTATGTGAAAGTAATTAAATCAATGGCTTAGTATCTCCCTCAAGTTGTACTATAACGTGTGAAAAGTAAATAACAAAGTCCATTTTCTTCCCAATTCAGACTAATCACTCCTTTTAGTACCTTTGGAGAAATAACACCCATTTCCAAAATTGACACAAAAGTAAACTTTTAAAAATTCTTTAAAAGATACAAGTGCCGCTGTTGACTTATTGCATGTGTTAATCTCAATTATTATAAACTGGAGTTAAGAACAAAAATAATTGCTAAAAAGTACAAAATATATCAACATTGTAGGTAGCCTATAGGGAAAAGTATCATATAATAGCTGATATCGGATCAAGTTTTTCCACACTCAGTTTAGACAATGGTCATTCAGAACTCATAAGGGACAATTTTTAATGAGTCATTTGACCTGTAATTTAAAAACTCAAATTACTGTGTTTATTAATCCCTTATTGCCAAACCTTCCTTAGTAGCCAAAAAAAACTTAAATTTTGAAAGTAACCTGCAATAATTTATTTTAAAAATCTTACAATTTATATATATTTAAAATTTTTTTCCTGATAACTGATGTATGCAAACAATAACATTTATTTATAATGGGAAAATATTAGAATAGCCTCGTTTTCAATAACATGGCATTGAATGAATAAAAACTCAGAAATCCATATGATAAGATGCTATCAATTCCCATATCAGATTTACCCATTCAGATCCCCAAGGGTAAGTTCAAGGCTCTGTTAATTATCAAAGGCTCTTCAGTGATTCTGATGCTCACCAGAAGAAACCATCACTATTAGACAAGATGTTTAATGACTTGAAGACAAATCACATCATGTTATTGAGCAAAAATACAAGTTAAAGTGTGCATAGAGTGAGCCAATTTCCATGTAAAAGACTGCACTCATGTATATGCGTACACACATACATATATGCACACACACACACACACATTTAACTTCAACAATCCCTGCACCAAAATATCTCCAGTGATTCTCTCTTAATGACATGATTATAGGTAAATTTTTCTTCCTTTTGTTTATAAATAGACTTTAAATTTTCTACAGTAAATATGTGTTTTGTAATAAAAAGTTATTTTTAAAAATAGCAGATGACCTTCCAAACACAGTGGTTGATGACTGGATACCAGGAGAAGTACAGACCAAGTGGAAAAAAGAGCAGAACCCAAAAGCTTGATTGTGTATCCTGATCACAGCCATGACAACTGATGAGATTTGGAAGCGAATTTAAAGAAAAAATATCCAGTAGGACTTGGATGTTCACAGGCTGGTTGTAAAATTGCTCAAGCCCCTACTTTTTAAAAACTTTTTAAAGACTAATAATAAATTGTGCTGGTGGCATACAGTTAAAACTGGATTGGGGCGGGCCCCGTGGCTTAGCGGTTGAGTGCTCGCGCTCCGCTACTGGCAGCCCCGGTTCGGATCCCGGGTGCGCACCAACACACCGCATCTCCAGCCATGCTGAGGCCGCGTCCCACATGCAGCAACTAGAAGGATGTGCAACTATGACATACAACTATCCACTGGGGCTTTGGGGAAAAAAAAAGGAGGAGGATTGGCAATAGATGTTAGCTCAGAGCTGGTCTTCCTCAGCAAAAAGAGGAGGATTAGTGTGGATGTTAGCTCAAGGTTGATCTTCCTTACAAAAAAAAAAAAAAAAACTGGATTCACTTTCCAAAAAAAAAAATTGTGTGGAAATGTTTTGCTCAGCGAGCAGCAGCAAACTTTAAGCTGGCCTCACAGGCACAGGTGGAGAAGTCTGGGGTGGGTCATAGAAACCAGGTGATGCCCTGGTTGGCTCTTTGCAGGGCAGTACAGTAATGAGGAGAGGATGCTGAGGACAAAGAGAGGTGGGGGGTGACAGTTCTTCCTAATCCAGCCCTCCAGCCCGTGACCTGCTGCTTTCCCATCAGCATTTACAGTGAGAGTCTGCGGAAAGGATTGAAGGAGGTGGAGGGCTAGTGAGCCCATCTGATCAGTCAGACCCGCTGTGCTGATGGGTGCTCCACATCCTCAGATGGGAGTGAGGTAAAATCAGGCTCCCTCCCACAGCCTGCAATTTCTAACCAAGCATCAGAACAGATGAGTGAAGTCAATCTTAAACCAGCAACCTGATAACCCACCTGCCAGACTAGTAGCGCATCTGCTGGATCTTTCCTTGACCCCTAATATGTACCATCCACTGATGTCCCAACTTTCTGTTGTTTTTTTTTTTTATTTTATCTTTATTGAGGAATAAATGACATATAAAATTGTAAGATATCGCACCAAGGCACTGCTTGGTCAAGCCATGCTGTGGCGGCATCCCATATAAAGTAGAGGAAGATGGGCATGGAGGTTAGCCCAGGGCCAGTCTTCCTCAGCAAAAAGAGGAGGATTGGCAGATGTTAGCTCAGGGCCAATCTCCTCACCAAAAAAAAAAAAAAAAAAAATTGCAAGATATTCAAAGCATACATCAGGATATATATATATCAAATCAAATATATATATACATTGTGAAAGAATTCCCTCCATCTAGTTAATTAACACATCCATCACCCTGCATATTTATCTTTTCTTATAGTGAGAACATTTAAGTTCTACTCTCCTGGAAAATTTCAGTTGTACAATACAGTGTTATCAACTATAGTCACCAAGTTTTGCCTTAGATCCTCAGATCTTCTTCATATTATGGGTGAAAGTTTATACCCTTTTACCAACCTTTCCCTATTTTCCCCGCCCCTACCCCTAGCTCCTAGCAACCACTTTTCTACTCTCTATTTCTACGAGTTTGACTTTTTTTTTTTAACATTCCACATATAAGTGATACTATGCAATATTTGTCTTTCTCTGTCTGGCTTATTTCACTCAGCAAAATGCCCTCAGGGTCCGTCTATTTGTTCCAAATGGCAATATTTCCTTCTTCCTCATGGCTGAATAATATTCCATATTATTTATCCATTCTTCTTTATCCATCTATCACATCTTCTTCATCCATTCATCTGTTGGTGGACACTTAGGCTGTCTCCATATCTTGGCTGTTGTGAATAATGCTGCAATGAACACAGAAGTGCAGGTATCTCTACAAGATCCTATTTTCATTTCGTTTGGATATATACCCAGAAGTGGAATAGCTGGATTGCACGATAGTTCTACTTTTAATTTTTTGAGGAATTTCTATATTGTTTTCCATAGTGGCTGCACCAATTTACATTCCCAGCATGTTTTTAATTTTAATAGTGTCACTTTCATATTATATAATTTTCAGGAAGATTGATTCATTAATGTGTTGAATTGGAAACAAGAATATAATTTTGTTGTGATTGCTATATGCATTATGATTTTTTTAAGGAATTGTGTATTAGTTTCCTATAGCTGCAGTTAACAAATCCCATACACTTAACAGCTTAAAATAATACAAATTTATTCTCTTACAGTTCTAGAGGTCAGAGTCTGAAATGGTCTCACTGGGCTGAAACCAAGGTGTTGGCAGGGCTGTACTCCTTCCAGAGGCTCCAGGGGAGAATCAGTTTCCCTGTCTTTTCCAACTCTTAGAGCTGTATTCCTGGGCTCATGGCCCCTTCCTCCATCTTCAAAGCCAACAGCATAACATCTTCTCATCTCTTTCTGCTTCTGTCCTCATATAGCCGCCTTCATCTTCTGTCTGTGTGTAATCTCTCTTTGCCTCTCTCTTATAAGGACACCTGTGACTCCATTTAGGGCCCATCCAGGATAATGTCCCAGTCTCAAGATCTTTAACTTAATCATGTCTGCAAAGACATTTTTTTCATGTAAGGTGACATTTACAGCTCTACACTCACAAAATGAACTTCAGATATATTAGCAACAATGAACAACACTCCTTCCTCAGAGTCTAAGATCCAGTTCCACAGGGTCCCACCTCTCACCTCCTTGAGGTACTAACACCAATTTAGCTCTGTGCTCTCTGGAGCTCAACTCTGCAGGATCTTTTCTGACAACCCTAACCTCTTTCCTTTCCCCGCAATCCTACAGTTGGTAGCTGCTTGTTGTAGTTATTATCTCTGATACCTCAAAGTTCAATTTTTGCCTTTTTAGTACTTTAAAATCTGGTTAAGCCATTTTCTATTTTATATTCTCTTTGATAAAAAAGAAAGTGTGGTATATGTTGAGATATGAGTGTTTTTTTTATTCTGAGTATCTGCTTCCTCACTTATAAAATGTAATTATAGTATAAAGTACTAAATTATTCATGAAATACACACACACAGACACAGAATGGCAATTACAAGCAAGAGTTGGAATTAGACCAGATTTTGACTAAATGTTATAGTTCAAGAAAGTTGTTAAACATTTCTTTAAGTCAATTTCTGAACATTTAACTTGCAGTAGATAAAAATAGCAAACACTTTAGAGCAAAACTTGTGTGCAGTATCATTTATAATGGTTAAAAGGAATTTATAGAAATATGTGCATCTATAATTTACTACATTAGCAATATAGAGGACAAATATACATGATTATCTTGAAAGATTTTTCAAAATCAATAAAATTTAACATATGTTTATGATGAAACATCTCTGACAATTAGAATTAAAAGAAACATTCTTAATCCAATATGAGGTGTCTGCAAAACATCTACAACTTATCCCATATCAAATGGAAAAGTATTGAAATTCTTTCCCCTAAGGTTGGGAAAAAAACAGAATAATGTCCACCATAAGCACCTCTATAAAATATAGTACTGGAAGTTCTAGACCATCTAGAAAGACAAGGAAAAAATATATAAATATTAAAGAAGAAGTAAAATTGTCATTATTTGCAGAAGACATGATTGTATGATATAAAAAATCCAAAAGAATCTACAATCTATTTTAATTAAAAAGGGGTTGTAGCAAGGTTGCTGGGGATTTCTGCATAATGTATTTTTATATATTAGCAATCAACAAAAACACATTAAAAAACCAGATGGTTGACAAGAGTATAAAAAAAGTAAGCACTATGTGGAAATATGTGCAATATATTACACTGAAGACTAAGCAATATAGATGAGTGTAACTAAAGAACGCCTATTCAGTGGAAACATATCATGTTGGAAGAGTCTATTTTTAACATATCAGTTCACCCCAAATTGAAGTTGATATATGAATTAAATCCAATACCAATCAAAATATACACATGTACGTACATATATATATGTGTGTGTATGTATGTGTGGACATTGAAAAGTTCTTTCTGAAATTTATATGGAAATGCAAGGCAATTTTAAAGAAGAATAAACTTAGGAGACTTAAATTATCAGTCATCAAGTTTGCCATAAAGCTACTGTCATTAAGACAGGATTGGATTAGTACAAGAAGAGAAAAACAAATAAATAATACAGAATAGAGAGCCCAGAAAGTCACAGATATACTGTCACCTGAATTATGACAAAGAGGACATTGTACAATGAGGGCAAGGATGGTCTATTCAATCCATGGTGCTGAATCATTTGAATGAAAAATGATATAAAAACACACCTTGAGAAAATGAACTTTGACCTCATCTCACTATCTATAATATTTAGGAAAAGACGATAAATTTAAATGTGAAAGGTCAAACAACAAAATGTCTATAAGAAAACAAAGGAGAATATTTCCATGACCTTGGAGTAGGAAAATATTCCTTAGAAGAGACAAAAGAAGTAACCATAAAAACAAAGGATAAGATATTTGACTTTGTCAATATTCAGGACAGCTTTCTTCATTTTTAAAAGATAATTTCTGAGGAGACTGTAAAGGCAAGCCACTAACTGAGAGGATATAAGTGCAATACATATATATATATATCCAGAATAAAGTACCTCTACATATTAAAAAGAAAAAAAGCGAAAATTCAAAAATCAAAGGGACAAAAACTTGATCAGGCACTTCACTAAAAAGGATATCCAAAAGAACAAGAAGCATATTTGATTTTAAACATCAATAGTCTTCAATCTTCCTATCTAATTGAAATGCAAATTAAAACCCCCTTTAGAAGACACTGCACTTGTACTGGAATGGCTAAAATTAAAGAGACCATCAATACCAAGTTTTGATGAGACTATGGAACAACTGGAACCCCCATGCATTGCTTGTGGGAGTTAAATTGGTCTGACTTAGGTAAACTGAAAGCTTCTGACAAAACTACCACATGTATTCTATGATTCAGCAGGTTCAACAGAATTTGGCATATATTGTGTGAAATCTAACGCTTATTGCCCCAAATGACATGTAAAAGTATGTTCCTAGAAACTTTATTCATAATGGCTGAAAACTAGAAACAACATAAAGGTCCATGAACATTAGAATGGATAAAAATAAGTGCAAATTCATACTGTAAAAGGCTATGAAACAATGAGATGAATGACTCCTCTTCTTGCAACAGAAAGGCTGAATCTCATAGAAAAAACATTGAGCAAAAGTAGACAAACCTCAAAGAGTGAATACCGTAAGATTAAATTTACATGAAGATCAAAAACAGGCCAGACTAAGCTATGTTGATAACAGATCAGAGTAGTGGTTACCTTTGTGGGGAGAGAGTATTGACTGGGACGGGGAACGAGGAGCCTTCTGGAGGACAAGAAATATTTTATATGTTGATCTCTGTATTTTGAATGGTGTATACATCTGTGAAAACTCAAGCTGTGCATTTAAGAGTTGTGTATCATACTATATAAAAGTTATATGTTATACTGCAATAAATAGTAAAAACTAAGAAATAAAAATAGCAAACACAGCTTACGTCTCTGTGGCAGGCATTATTCTAAGCACTATACTCTTATTAACTCATTCAATCTTCATAATTCTCTTTTACAACTATGCTCATCCCTGTTTTTGCCACTTTGATATATAACTTGCCCAAGGCCCCACAGTTAAGTGGTGAACCTGGAGCTCAAATCCAGGCAAGACTGTCCGAGTCTGGAATCACAAGCACTGTCCTATAGCCTACTTATAGAAAGTCATTGGCAGTTATAAAAGTGCTAATGTGTATGTAACTATTAGGTTCAGTGAACATGACTAATGAACATGGTAATCAGACAGCACTTTTGTTTATGTCTTTCAGCCTCCCATTAATTTTACTCAATGAGGCCCCATTACTTCTCTAGTTACTCTTGAGTCACAAAAACATGTTCATTTACTTTAAGTTGCATAATAGAGTCTCAATTCAGTAATTAAAATGCCCAGTCTCAGAACTCAAAATTTGATCTAAGTTGAGGCTTCTTCCCTCCAGAGCAGTCAGACCTGTTGTAGGCTGACTGTCTGCTGTGTATGTGTGCGTATGTGTGTCAGAGGTTGGAGGGTAGTGAGAGAAAGTGGGGAGGAGGGAGGGGCATGGCCAATCATTTTCTTCTTTCTCTGCCTTGTGTTCCCAGTTTGGTGACATTGGTTTCAATGTCCACACAGAATTGAAGCAGGAAAGAAGACAGTTCACACTTGGTTGATAATGTCATGACAATCTGCCAACCTTGCTCTCTGGGCTTCACAGAAGTTGACAACTGGCTCTTTCTGGGTGTGTCTCCTGCACACTTCCTGGTATGAGTGAAGGATGAAATACAGCCCAGAGGCTGGGTGGTAACTTTGTGGAGCCCATGTAAGTGTACAAATGGGGCCGTATAGCATATTTGTAAACATTTAAAGTTATATCAAAAGAAAACTGTTAAATAAAATGCATTCCATTGTTCTAACTTGTCAAATTTAGAAAACAAGCAAGCAAAGGATGTGTAAAACTATCTTTTTATATGATTCAGAAAATTTTTAAAGAGGTTTTGATTTAATTATTCTTGTCCATGTCTGGGTAAGCTTTTGATTGGCAACACTAATATAAAGACAGACAATTCATCAATTATTATATTTTCCATAAAAATTATTTATTTAATTAATTTCAATGCAAACATTATATTGTTTTATTAAAATTTTCATATATTTTGCAATCTATTGAAGTAATGACCTAAAGCACAATCAGCAAACTTTTTGTGTAAAGGGCCAGATACTATAGATTTTAGGCTTTGAAGGGCATACAGTCGGTCACAATGACTTGACCTTGCTGTTATAACACAAAAGCAGCCATTAACAATAAGTAAGCCAAGGGGGAAACTGTGTTCCAATAAAACTTTATTTACCAAAACAGGCAGTGAGCCAGTTTGCCAATCTGACCTAAGGGATTAAAAAATTGAAATGTAATTGTATTCAGAATTTACAAATTTTTGTGCATTGTTACTAAAGTAATTTAGTAAATGTAAGCAATTTCTTATATTTTTCATCCATATTCTCTGGTGAACTCTGGTATTCAATATCAATCAGGAAGCCAATGTAAAGGATCAGAATTACATTTCTTGCTGATCTAAGCACACACAAATTTAAGAATAAGATGAATTCCATTCTGGTCAAGATGGCAGCGTAGGCAGACTCTGAACTCACCTCCTCCCACGGACACAGTCAATTTACAACTACTCATGAGAAAATTACCCCTGAGACAGAACTGAAAACTGGATAAGAGGAACTCCTGCAACAAAGGACAATCCTAATTGAGGTGGAAGAGGCAGAAACTCCCTTCTGGAGAGGAAAAACGCCACCTTCACGAGCCGCCGGCCTCACGGCCGCCGGGAGCAGCGCAAGGTACGAAGCCCTCCCTGGAGGAGCGGGGCCCTGAGACAGGGAGCGCCCCCGATGTGGGCATTTTGTGGACCCAGCACAATCGAGACGAGTGGCATAATATCTGACTTTGCCTGCTACTAAAACATTGGGGACCACCCGCAGAAAACCTGGTTCACAAAGAAACTAAAACCGGCTCTTAAAGGGCCCACACGCAAACACACCCATTTCAGAAAGCAACCTAAAATCACCAGAAAGAAAGGTGCACAGTGCATTGGTGAAAAAAGACTCACCTAATAGGCCCTGAGTGCATCTCGGTGAGGGGTGAGACCTTTCCAGGGACTGGAACATTGGCGGCAGACATTGTTGTGGCCTGGTGTGGGCGTGCTGACACAGACGCCATAGGAGTTCTCCCTGAGGCCCGCTAGCCCAAAGTCTGCTCCACCCGCTGGAGCACTGATTTAATCCAGCTCAGCCAGGGCAGGCAGCCCACCCTAGAGATTGGCCCCACCCAACAAGCCCTCAGGCAACTTGTGGGCCTGCAGAGATTGGTGACTGGATTTTCTGCAGCCTGGCAACTGAGCTAACTTCAGTGGGGCAGGGCATGCACAAGGAGCAGGTGGAGAGTGTGGGACAGTGGTGGAGTGTGTGGGGCTCCCGTCACAGGGAGACTGGGTCTGCTTCGGGTGGTCGGGGCATGCACAGGGAGCAGGACTGTGTTGACAGTGTGTGTGGACTTGTGGGCGGCACGGCTTGTCAGCTACAGAAGACTTGTGCTTCTCAAAGACCCACATAGGGAGTGTGCCCCACCTTCCAAAGCCTGAAACAATTGGGTGCTCCCATGCCTGAGGCCAGCGCCATCCAGCTGCAATCCTCAGAGAGCTGACAAGAGACCTAAAGGCTGGAGGCTTATAGCAATTGTAAGCCCCTGAGCCTAACAACCTGCCAGACTGGGGGCCTACTCACTTAAAAGAAATACTGCAACACAAATGTGGTATTAGAACTTGCAGCCAACTGTGCTGGGGCTCCCCACACCTGATAAAGAGACTGAAGGGCCCAGAACAACTACAGGCAGCTGAGAATTACAACAGCTGGCCAGGAGCATAACTCAACCTCCCTGGGCGCCTACAGGGAGAGCAAACTGACCACAACAGAAGGACACACGTAGCCCACATAGGGGTCACCCCTGGAACATTGAGAACTGAGGGAAGCACACTGCAGGCCTCCTAAGCCATCACTTACATAAGGTCACCTATCCAAGAGCAGGAGACGTAGCTGACCTACCTAATATGTAGACACAAGCACAGGGAAAGAGGCAAAATGAGGAGGCAAAGGAATACATTCCAAGTAAGGGAAGAGGACAAAACCCCAGAAAAGGAACTAAGTGAAACAGAAATGAGCAACCTACCTGACAGAGTGTTCAAACAAAGAGTGTTAAGGATGCTCACTGATCTGGGGAGAAGAATAGATGAACTCGGTGAGAATGTCAACAAAGAAATGGAAAATGTAAAAAAGAACCAATCAGAAATGAAGAATACAATACTGGAAATGAAAAATTCACTAGAGGGACTCAAAAGCAGAGTAGAGGATACAGAAGAAAGGATCTGTGAGCTGGATGAAATACTAGAAGAAATTACCCAAGCTGAACAGGTAAAAGAGAAAAGAATTAAAAAGAGTGAGGACAGTCTGACTAGAATAAATTACCCAAGCTGAACAGGTAAAAGAGAAAACAATTAAAACGAGTGAGGACAGTCTAAGGGACCTCTGAGACAACATCAAGCGCACTAACATCCATGTTATAGGTGTCCCGGAAGGAGAAAAGTGAGACAAAGGGGCAGAGAATCTATTTCAAGAAATAATAGATGAAAACTTCCCTAACCTAAGGAAGGAAACAGACATCCAGGTACAGGAAGCACAGAGAGCCCCAAACAAGATAAACCCAAAGAGGCCCACACCAAGACACATCATAATCAAAATGTCCAGAATTAAAGATAAAGAGAGAATCCTAAAAGCCACAAGAGAAAGTCAAGCTACATACAAAGGAAACCCCATAAGGCTATCAGCTGACTTCTCAGCAGAAACCTTACAGGCTAGAAGAGAGTGGCACAATATATTTAAAATGCTAAAAGGAAAAAACTTACAGCCAAGAATATTCTACCCAGCAAGGTTATCATTCAAAATGGAAGGAGAGATCAAAAATTTCCCAGACAAGCAAAAATTAAAGGAGTTTGTCACCAAGAAACCAGTCCTACAAGAAATGTTAAAGGGACTAAGTTAAGGGGAAAAGAGGACACCACAAATAGGAAAAATTCTCTATTTCCATGATAAGAGGGTAATGGATACAAATGCACAAAAAAGAGGTTAGATATGATAGCAAAAACATAAAAGGAGGGAGGAGGGGAGTTAAAGAGCAGAGCTTTCAGACAGAGGTCAAACTAAAGAGACCATCAATTCTGTATAGAAGAAAAAAGGAACAGAGAAGGACTACTAAAACTTTGAGAAAAAAAAAGATAAAAAATGGCAGTAAGTACATACTTATCAATAGCTACTTTAAACGTCAATGGACTAAACGCTCCAATTAAAAGGCATAGGGTGGCTGATTGGCTAAAAAAACAAGACCCATATATATGCTGCATACAAGAGACACATTTCAGACCTAAAGACACTCACAAACTGAAAGTGAAGGGATGGAAAAAGATACTCCACGCAAATGGCAATGAAAAGAAAGCTGGGGTAGCAGTACTCATATCAGACAAAATAGACTTTAAAACAAAAACTGTAAAAAGAGACAAAGAAGGGCATTACATAATGATCAAGGGAACAATCCAACAAGAGGATATAACACTTGTAAGTATCTAGACACCCAATGTAGGTGAACCTAAATATATAAAGCAATTATTAACTGACATAAAAACAGAAATAGACAGTAACACAATAATAGTAGGGGACTTTAACACTCCACTTACACCAACGGATAGATCGTCCAAACAGAAGATCAATAAGGAAACATTGGCCTTAAATGACACACTAGAACAGATGGACCTAGTAGATATATACAGAGCATTCCATCCAAAAACCGAAGAATACACGTTCTTTTCAAATGCACATGGAACATTCTCCAGGATTGATCACATATTAGGCCACAAGACAAGTCTCCATAAATTTAAGAAGATTGAAATAATACCAAGCATCTTTTCTGACCACAACGGTATGAAACTAGAAATCAACTATAGGAAGAAAAGCATAAAAGCCACAAATACATGGAGATTAAACAAAATGCTACTGAACAATGACTGGGTCAACGAAGAAATCAAAGGCGAAATCAAAAAATACCTGGAGACCAATGAAAATGAAAATACAACATGCCAGAATTTATGGGATACAGCAAAAGCAGTTCTAAGAGGGAAGTTTATAGCGATACAGGCCTATGTCAACAAATAAGAAAAATCTCAAATAAACAATCTAACAATGCACCTAAAGGAACTGGAAAAAGAAGAACAAACAAAGCCCAAAATCAGTAGAAGAAGGGAAATAATAAAAATCAGAGCAGAAATAAATGAAATAGAGTCAAAAAAACAATGGAAAAAATTAATAAAACCAAGAGCTGGTTCTCTGAAAAGATCAACAAAATTGACAAACCTTTAGCTAGACTCACCAAGAAAAAAAGAGAGAAGGCTCAAATAAGTAAAATCAGAAATGAAAGAGGAGAAATTACAACAGACACCTCAGAAATACAAAAGATTATAAGAGAATACTATGAAAAGCTATATGCCAACAAATTCGACAATCTGGAAGAAATGGATAAATTCTTAGAATCATACAACCTTCCAAAACTGGATTAAGAAGAAGTAGAGAATATGAATAGACCAATCACCAGTAACGAGATCGAAACAGTAATCACAAACCTCCCCAAAAATAAAAGTCCAGGACCAGACGGCTTCCCTGGTGAATTCTACCAAACATTCAAAGAAGACTTAATCCCTATCCTTCTCAAGCTCTTCCAAAAAATTGAGGCGTGGGGGAAGCTCCCTAACTCATTCTACGAAGCCGACATTACCCTGATACCAAAACCAGACAAGGACAACACAAAAAAAGAAAATTACAGGCCAATATCACTGATGAAAATCGATGCAAAAATCCTCAACAAAATACTAGCAAATCGCATACAACAATACGTTAAAAAGATTATACACCATGATCAAGTGGGATTTATTTCAGGTATCCAGGGATGGTTCAACATTCACAAATCAATCAGCGTAATACACCACATTAACAAAATGAAGAATAAAAATCACATGATCATCTCAATAGATGCTGAGAAAGCATTTGACAGGATACAGCATCCATTTATGATAAAAACTCCGATTAAAATGGGTATAGAAGGAAAGTACCTCAACATAATAAAGGCCATATATGACAAACCCACAGCTAATATCATCCTCAATGGTGAAAGACTGAAAACTATCCTTCTGAGAACAGGAACCAGACAAGGATGCCCACTGTCACCACTCCTATTTAACATAGTACTGGAAGTCCTAGCCAGAGTAATCAGGCAAGAGAAAGAAATAAAAGGGATCCAAATTGGAAAAGAAGAAGTGAAACTGTCACTATTTGCAGATGACATGATTTTATATATAGAAAACCCTAAAGAATCCACCAGAAAACTTTTAGAAGTAATAAACGAATATGGTAAAGTTGCAGGATACAAAATCAATGTACAAAAATCAGTTGTATTTCTATATACTAACAACGAAGTAGCAGAAAGAGAAATTAAGAATACCATCCCATTTACAATTGCAACAAAAAGAATAAAATACCTAGGAATAAACTTAACCAAAGAGGTGAAAGATCTGTACACCGAAAACTATAAAACATTGCTGAAAGAAATTGAAGAAGACACAAAGAAATGGAAAGATATTCCGTGCTCTTGGATTGGAAGAATTAACATAGTTAAGGTGTCCATATTTCCTAAAGCCATCTATAGATTCACTGCAATCCCTATCAAAGTTCCAACAACACTTTTCACAGAAATAGAACAAGAAATCCTAAAATTTATATGGAACAACAAAAGACCCCGAATAGCTAAAGGAATCCTGAGAAAAAAGAACAAAGCTGGAGGTATCACACTCCCTGATTTCAAAATATACTACAAAGCTATAGTAACCAAAACAGCATGGTACTGGCACAAAAACAGAGACACAGATCAATGGAATAGAATCGAAAGCCCAGAAATAAACCCACACATCTATGGACAGCTAATCTTCAACAAAGGAGCCAAGAACACACAATGGGGAAAAGAAAGTCTCTTCAACAAATGGTGTTGAGAAAACTGGATAGTCACATGCAAAAAAATGAAAGTAGACCCTTACCTTACACCATACACAAAAATTAACTCCAAATGGATTAAAGACTTGAAGGTAAGACCTGAAACTATGAAACTTCTAGAAGAAAACATAGGCAGTACGCTCTTTGACATCAGTCTTAGCAACATATTTTCAAGCACCATGTCTGACCAGGCAAGAGAAACAATAGAAAAAATAAACAAATGGGACTACATCAAACTAAAAAGCTTCTGCACAGCAAAAGAAACCATCAACAAAACGAAAAGACAACCTAAAAATTGGGAGAAGATATTTGCAAACCATACATCTGATAAGGGATTAATCTCCAAAATATATAAAGAACTCATGCATCTCAACAACAAAAAAACTACCAACCCAATTAAAAAATGGGCAAAAGAACTGAACAGACATTCCTCCAAAGAAGATATACAGATGCCCAACAGGCACATGAAAAGATGTTCAACATCATTAACTATCAGGGAAATGCAAATCAAAACTACAATACAAAACTACAATGAGATATCACCTCTCGCCCGTCAGAATGGCTATAATTAACAAGACAGGAAACAACATGTGCTGGAGAGGACGTGGAGAAAAGGGAACACTCATACCAGTGCAAACTGGTGCAGCCACTATGGAAAACAGTATGGAGATTCCTCAAAAAATCAAGGATAGAACTACCATATGATCCAGCTATTCCTCTGCTGGGTATTTATCCAAAGAACTTGAAAACACCAATAAGTAAAGATACATGCACCCCTGTGTTCATTGCAGCGTTATCCACAATAGCCAAGACTTGGAAGCAACCTAAGTGCCCATCAAGGGACGAATGCATAAAGAAGATGTGGTATATATACACAATGGTATACTACTCAGCCATAAGAAACAATGAAATCCAGCCATTTGTGACAACATGGATGGATATTGAGGGTATTACACAAAGTGAAATAAATCAGAGGGAGAAGATCAAATACCATATGATTTCCTTCATTAAGTAGTAGATAATAGCAACAATAAACAAACACATAGAGACAGAGATTGGATTGGTGGTTACCAGAGGGGAAGAGGGGAGGGAGGAGGGTGAAAGGGATAATTCGGCACATGTGTGTGGTGATGGGTTGTAATTAGTATTTGGGTGGTGAACATGATGTAATCTATGCAGAAATAGAAGTATAATGATGTACACCTGAAATTTATACAATGTTATAAACCAATGTTACTGCAATAAAGAAAAAATTTTTTAAAAAAAGAATAAAATGAATTGTTTTATATTGTAAAATTCCTCAGAAATGGTTTTCTCAAAAACCATACTAATTTGTAGGTAACTCTTGAACAATGAATCAGAACACAAAAAGATGCAAGAAAATGGAAATGATATTTCATTATGCAAGTTTCTATTGAATTTATGCTCTCTGAAAGGAATGATTTGACAGGTTAATTAACTTGTCTTTTCTCCTACCCAAGCTCTTCTGCCACTCATGTCCTCCCTGTGCTCTGAGGGATTATCCATCTCTGATGTTGGCAGCGGCAAAACTCACAGACCTTCGTGGATGGCATTTGGGTGCAGTTGCCTTTTGTTTGGAGTGTATTGGGCAAGAGATGTGGAGAAGCAGTGCCCTGAAACCTGAACCATGTTGGCCAGGGGAGCAAATGGTTCTGGGTAGGGTTGTCCCATGCCATGGCTGAATGCTGGATCCTGAGTCACGGGGAAAGGAACATAGCTACTTAGTGGTAGATGCAGAACTTATCATTGGCTCCAAATGCCAATTATTTTCCCCTAAACTAGTATTTCCCAAATCTCAAAACTACCTTGCATAAGAAGTCAGCTGGGGAGCTTAATATACATGGAAACTGACATATATATGTATATGCAAAGGGATTCCTCCGTCGCTGACCAATGCTATATAATAGGTCTCCTATTACAATAGACCTATATAATAGGTCTCCAAGTGATGGTTGGGATGTGTGTGCAAGAGTCTGTCTTCTTACAAAAATCTCCCCAGACCATTCTACCATAAAGCCAGGTTTGGGAACCACTGATTTAAACCATGCAAGAGAGAGAATCAATAAATCTTTTAAAATGATGATATTACCCTGCCTTACACAAGATTATTTCTTTAAGGAAAGCCTTGTTACCTTGGTTGTAGTACTATATTTGTTACTCAAGCACTTCTTAGACAAATCCCAGCATCCCGCCCTCCAGCAGCAGTACTGAGAGAGTGATTCTGAGAGTGGTTTAATAAGAAACACTGACCAGCTGCCAAGGCCTTAAAATTTTTTCTAAGGAGCTAAAATACACTGTTGTGAGACCAGACAACTTGAGCAGCTTCTAGGAGCTCATAGGAACCATTACTTCTCCCCTTGGAGGAAACCACATGACCATGCTCTTGGCATAGTATGGCTACTTACAGCTCTGGGATCCACTTACTGTGGAAGCCACCCTTGATGTCTCAGCAACTAATGAGGCATTGGTTTTATATGTTTCTCTATCTTTCTCTGATGATATTTTTTATTTGGTTTTGGACTTATCTTCTAAATTTTATGCCCTCACTTGTGTATACACTTCTGGAGTGTGGAGACTTTGCCTAATTAGTCATCATATCCTTAGTACACAGCACAGTGCCTAATCCATAATAGGTTCTCAATAAAAATGTAAGCCAAATAAGTATTTAATAAACACAGAAGCTCTCAAGGAGAACCAGCTTTACTCTGCTGCTGAGAGACCTCCTCACACAAGAGCAGGAACAAAGAGATATTTGCTCCCCATTGCTGGTAGCTATCACGTGAAGCGGGCTGCCATTTGGAATAACAGATTGAGTGTTATATTGGGGAAATCTCTGCCATTCTAAGGGGTACCATCACCATTATCTGAAGAGAAGGCAGAAATCAAGGGAATTTTTATATGAAAGTTCGTCCTCTGTTACATCCTAATCCCCATAAGGAAAATTGTTAGGTTGGCATAAGAAATTCAGTTCAACTCTGGAAAACGTGGGTTTATAAGTTAGTTTTCTGTTTCCTGTTATTACACGTGAACTAATGATTATGGAGTTAAATTTTTGAAAAGTATTGTGGGCCATTTTAAAATATGAACGATAAGCCCTGTGTTTCTTTGTACATAGGTCCTTAGGCTTCGGTGGTGAGGAAGAGATGCTAGCACAGAAAAGAGAAGGTTCCTGTGAAGGCTTACGCTACTGGAGCCCTCAATAGATGCAAATATACTTAAAACTCCGATCTGGAATTACATTAGATTGTTATTGAAAATTGTTTCAGAACATTCGCTTCTTCGTACTTATTTTATTCTATCATTAAATTAAGATTTAAAAGCCTCCCTAGGCTCCTTCTCCAGGCACCGTCGCCCTCTTCACCTCTATGCCCTCCACCACTTTCTCTTTCTCCTATGTTTTGCCTGCCATCTGGAACCACTTCCCTGCCTCTCTAGACTTAATTGACTCTTTTCAAATCGCATCTCTAGCCCCCATCTCTCCTGTCCGCCTTGTGACTCCTAACCTTACAGAAACAATCAACCTCTTCTCTGGGAGCCTGGCCAGTTCCCTCTGCTAAAGTTCTTGTCCTATCCAGCCTTTCCCACTCTTCACCACTCAAGTGGCTCTTCATAATCTCTATGCTGTTGCTTGTTCCTTTTTTAAAGCTATTTGAAGAAGCAACTGCAAATGTCGTCGCATTGTTCCAGATATACATGTACATGTGTGCAAAGCCACACAGAAGCTTATTTAATTGTGTTGCATCTTATATAATCAGTATGAGTCACTGAAGTAAAACCCATTAAGAAAAAATTGTTCTCTAAGGAGTTAGAATATTGCCCTTGGGTCACTTCTTCCTCTCGGTCAGGAAGCAGAGCGGTACTTCCTTGATTCATAATTGGCTTGAAAAGCTTAGAAAGCAGATTTCAGTAGGAGTGTAGTTGTAATATGTACCAAGCCTTACAGAAATACTCAGAATTAGCGCCCCCTCCACAACAACAAAAAATTAAGATCTGTTTTTTGGAACTTTGATTTAAAATATTAAACGAGTAATTAAAAAATAAAAACAAAAGGTATTTGTAAGTTAAAACAATTCTTAAAATCTATCATGTATAAAAATATCAGCTGAATAAAAAAATTTAATATTAGTGTTGAAAGAATACAACCTCTTTATGAAGATTTAATATGAGAAAAAATATGCTGATCAGTGTAGAAATTCCGATACTGCTATACTACCCTAATTTAAAATCCTTCAATATCCTGTTTTGACGATTAAAATAGCAGTATAGTTTGGTAATCTATCATGAGGTTTTACGTGTTTTCAGCAATTTAGAGAAAGTATTTCAGTCTTCATTTTAGGTTCTTCATCAGTGTGCAAGACAACTGAAACAGGTCTTCCTTGATGTTCACTGGAATTTCATAAGCATCTTGAAAACTCATGGAATCCACTTTTACACTGTCAATTTTGACAAGAACATTTCTAATATTGTTGGAAGCTACAAATAGATGATTAGCACATTCTAACTCAGAATATCATGCCCTTTGCTTCCTCATGCAAACTCAAATTAGTTGTAACCAGAACACTACAAAAAGAGCCATACTTGAATAAAATTAAAGCTTTAATAGATTTTGCTTTCAGTTTTCCAGTAAAATAAAATAAAATGAAATCTTTTCAGGTTCACATTTTAGGTATTGACTTTTTGATAAACAAAACAATGTCATTGAGAAATGTGAGCACTTTCTTGTAAGATTATTAGATTCATTTAACAAATAACTTATTGTCAGGTATAAATATTAAGTGACTAGAGATTTCTATAACACCCTCCCAGACTCAAAGGGGCCATAGTCTATCCAGAAAGGGAGATCTGCATGGGTCACAGTAAATAAATCCAAACAGTATGTAGATTAATATGCCAAGAGGTGACAACATTCAGAAAACTAACATATGAGTTCAAATTTCTGAGATAAGTCTCTACCATTACTCATTTTGTTAAGCTTAATATTTACAACAAACCAGTTTACGGCAGCTCTTTAGTGACAGTTCAGTCAGTGCCTACCTGAAATGAGGTATTTAGTACATATTCTGGCAAGGGATAGAGTAGCGCTACTTAGGATGTAACAGATTTGTTTTCTTTCCATCGTTTTTGTGCATCTTCCAAGATGACACATTTTGCCCTTCATCTTGGTGGACTACATCGAAGGAAAAATATTTTATTCATTTGGGTAACTCTTCATGCACAAATGGGCTACTCTCTTTCCCGCTGGCACTAGCTCTGTTTGTGATAGAAATTTCTCCAACCATTTCTTTTTTTTTTTTTTTAACAGTAGGCTTGTTAGGGCATAAAACAGAGCACTATCATCGACTGTCATCAGGGTAAAGCAGATGTTCCTTGGCCTTGTGTAGTTCCCACCTGCAGCATACTGGGTGCCCCTGACTGCAAGACACACAGTCAAGAGGTCCTAACGTCTGTCACTTCTGCTCTCTTGAAGTGTAGCACCTATTTTTCTTTGTCTGCTTTCGACAGTCACATTAAGGGGAAACAGAGTATGAATGCCAAACAAAAGAAACGCAGCTAAAATCAGTAGACGTGCCTTTTTAGCTTCAGAGAAGTCAGCATTTACCCCAGACATTTAGTGCCTAGGTTTTCATTCAAAATTTACGACAGACTCTTACACAGATAAATGATCGCACTGACAAGACCCTCTGGGATACTGAACCATTATTTATAATTATTGTTCAAGTGCGTTTTTCAAGTTGAAGGTCTACTTGTACCTGCCAAAAAACTATTTTCAAAGAACTTTACTTAATTAATTACACTCATGTTTGTGTGTTAAAGAAATTCTATAAAATATTTAAATTATAAATAAAAATAGGATTGAAAAGAGCTGGTAGAAAATGACCATAATTGATTTTGCAAAATTTGAATAAACTGGAATGATAAATTTAATCAGGACAAATATTATTTTGTAGATCATGCTTATAACCTTTTTTTAATTGTGGAAAAGAAAAGCTATTTATCTTTCTAATTATGTAACTGCTACCTTAAACTATTTCTTTCGACTCAATTTCCATGTTAATGTTAAATCAAAAGATAGAAACTGTTAGGACACCTGAAAGGATGAAGTGAAAAAAGGAAAAATAAGTTAGAGATTCAGGAACTTGAGAATTCTTCAATTTAAGACTTAGCTATAAGATTATCAATGCATTTTTATTGGGTTATTTTCCATGTTATAAATAAAAAATTTCCCTATTTGATAAACCTTTCGATAAAGTTATAACATGGTGGGCTTGAATGGGATGGGGATAATTTGATTTTGATTTAAATTAATCTATTTTATTATGTGTTGTCAGAAAAAATATCTATTTGATGGAACTCAAGTCTTTGGAATAAAATTTTAATCTGTAAACAGATGTGTAAATAAAAAGAAGAAATGTAGATCAGTTCATTTGTGTAAAGATATGGAATATTACTCAAAGCAAAGATGATGTATTGCAAATGGGAAATAAATCATACATAATGAATTATTAATATAACAGACAAAATCTGAATTTGATAAATTATGCTCTAAAATATTCACATTTTTATAATTTTTCATACATTTCAATTACCTTATTAAATAAAACATGTAATTATTTTTATTTTAAAATAGTTGGGTATTTCTTCTTTATTGGAATAGGAAATTAACCCAATTTTCTTTAATCTAAAATATTATAGTTGCATCTAAATTTTAAAATGAGCACAAAAATCTAAAACCATACTAAATCTAATAGCTAAAAAATACAATCCTTGACTTTTGACTATATGATAGAAGTGATCCCCACAGAAGTTAGAGAAATCCACTTGCCTGTATCATTTTAATTAAATGATTCAAATTAAAGTATTTAACACATATATAAAGATAAATGATATAACCGTAACTTCAAATATACTATGAACTGATGCTTTCTGTAGGTCATTCGCTAAAGAGCTTGCTTGTAAAATTTTAAAAGAGATTTTACTTTCTACCTAGGGAAATATTTAAAAAGGAAAGTAGAATTTGACTTATTTTTCCTTTGTGGTAAATTAATAACAAATTTTATTATGTAATATATACATACAAAATGAAGAATTTTATGAATGTGTTTTCCACTATATAATAATGACTATAAAGTTGTACATACAGCAAGAAAAACTGAAGAATAAAGTTAAAGAAAGAACTGCTAAATACATCCATCATTATAGAATAATAGAACAATTTAATTTTGTTCCTTATCAGTACAAGACAATTTGGTGCAACTGTTGCTTTGTTTTTTGAGGTCTTTTGTTTTTTGGCTTAGAGTTGAAGAAAATAACCCTTTAAGTATGTATTTCAACTCTTTCAATATATAAAAAAATAATTGTATGTGCATGTGTGTTTTTGTATGCATGAGGGCATGAGTAGTTACCAAGGATTTGAAAATGCCGTATTTCTGTGTGCAATTAGAAATATTCTGAAAGTTGCCTACAAATGTAAACACAGACTTTGTTTTTTCACACACAAAGGCAGGGAGTCAGTATGAGACATTCAACCTGCTTTCACTTATACCATCTCAGGGCATCAGTTATATGTGATTGACAATGAATCAGCTAAAATCTGTTGCCACAAGATGGAATTTAAAGAGTTAAATTGAAATGGTTTGTTTAGACAAAATGAGGTCAATTAAGTTGACTCTCTGGCTTCAAGATATGTGGGAAATCTCAACAGTGGCAAACATCAAATTAAAATTATTGACAAAAGACCAAGAAGTATATGACTCAGTGGGTGATGTGAGAGTCATCACAATAAAAGAGAACAATAACCTCTATCTGAAGAAATGGCTGATGTTCAGCACAGTCAAGAGTCAAGAGGACAAATCATCAGCTTTGTGTCAGAAAAGAGACCAGGAAACTCCAACAGAAAGCACAGACTGCATCAACATATTACACGTCTCACACTCTTCTGGTAATCATGCCACCTAAGCTTGCTGAAATAGAGTTAAGGAAAGAAATTGGATATTGGGTTTCTATTCAGCAAATCAATCAACTATGCCAAGGAAATACAATGATCCAGAGAAATGCTAAAGAGAGCTTGAGCACATAATCTGCCAATGGGAATGGAAAGACATTATGGAAGGACCATAAACATAATTTGGCAGTGATTTACAGGTGGGAGCATGAGAGTACATGGAGAAATTTGTGCCACTGACATCTAGTAGATAGAGGTCAAGGATGCTGCTAAACCTCTAACAATGCATGGGACAGCCCCCCCCCCCCCCACACACACACACAACAATTTATCCAGTTCAAATATCAATAGTGCAGAGGTTGTATCCCATAGGTAGTTCTTAAGTCTGGAATAGAAATTAGTTTGAGAGCATCTCTATGAAAATAAATGTGTTGAGTAGTGTGGTGGATAGATATGTGAGAGGAGAGAAGTATTCACTCCACAAATAATTGACGAGCACCTTCTATATGCCAGACATTGTTCTAGGTTCTGGGGATAAAATATTGAACAAGACAGAAGAGATGCCTGTTCTTGGGAAAGTTACTTTCTATTAGAGAAAATAGATAATACCTAAGAAAACAAATAAATAAACAAATAATATCAGATCATTATAAAGGATATGAATAAAATGCCAACAGGTTGATGTGACGGAGAGTGACCATGTGAGAGGGATTAATTTAGAATGGAGGATTAAGGAAGACTCTTGATATGATGATGCTTTAGGTGAAACCTAAATATTAGAAAGTCTCAGCCAGGTTAGAGTCAGTCAAAATGCCAAGTTGGTTTTGACTACACAATTTGGAATTTATGATATAGGTCAGGGCTGCAGATATAATTTATAAGAATTTACAGAATTAGCAGAACTGGCAAATGAAAAAATATCCATGACTGTTTTGGTTTGTGCCTAGGAGAATTGATAGCAAAGCAGTTAAAATCCAAAGCAATCCCCTCAACTTATGGAGTAATTCTACTTGCATGCAAATAATCTGATGAACAATCTTCAGACCTTGTCCAAATAAAGTACTTTTGGTTTGGGGGAATTCGGCATGGGAAAGCTGAAAGATATAACAAGATACTTGATTGGCAGTTGTTATCAAAAGAGAGTTTCCTTGGTGGAAGTCAATCATTACCAGCATTTAATTGACTGCTTGAACCTGTATATACATTCAGTTAAATATCACTGATATAATTATAATGGAAAGACAGATTTATAAAATGATTCCAAGTTATCACTTGGTACTGCAAAAATATAAATGTAATTTGAAAATCTAGAGACCTATAAAGAAATGTCCAGACATAGAATTCAGAGTCTATTGTAGACTTTTGACTTTCCATATATTTTTAGATGTTTGTTTCACAACAGTACATTGCCTAGGAGTTCTTCCTGACTGAGCTAATTTTTCCCGAAAGTCCGGGGATCTATCAAGGATTGTTCTGATATAAACCATTAAGTATATCTCCACTCATTCCCATCAAACTTCTCGTTCTTAACCTTCAGCATCAATAGTTATTTTCTGCTATTGTTTCAGAACCATTTTGATCTATGTAGAATGTTATTGTAGTAATAATAATTAGTTTTCAATGAGTTATTTATAATGTTTTTTATATGGAATTTAGTTCCTCTATTTAGTTCAGAACATTTTTCTTACTTAAATTACTTGCAATAAAATAGTTTTCTTAATCATGAATCAGCAAATTAAATTACTTTTATTTGTGAGAAACAAATCTGTATTGTAAGTGCCATATAAAATGCATGATTTTACAGGTATTATATTACAAAGTCCTGATAATCATCATTCTTCACTTTATCTATACAGAGATGTTGAATGACTTCTTGTACTACTGAATCACGGTCTCAATAGTGCAATGCACTAGCAATTTGTATTATTGTACAAATCACTTGGTGGTTTGTTTTTTGCAGTGCTAAAATTATAGATAAATATAAAATAAGATGAATATTCAACCCTTGGATCACTTGGAATAGTGTAATAATTGCTAAAATAATTTTTAAACTGTAACTAACAATGTAAATGCTGAAGGTTAATCTGTTATCTATATAAGACTTCTCTAAAGTAAGTAAGAATTATCAGCCAATAATACCACCAGATAAAAATCTATGAAAACAGAGGTGTCAAATCAACACCATGTTCAAGTGATCCAAGACAGGGTCTACTAGGGAAAGAATTAACACAGTTTTGAAAGCCCATTTCCGTACGTTTTAGCAACTTTTCTTATGAATGCCAAAACAGGCTTTAGTGTAGTTTCATATTGACTTGGTTCTCTTTGGAACTTCTGTTTGGCATTAATGCATAGAAATTGTATTTTTCCTTCATGTTATGTTTAATGTTATGTTTAACATGAGGGAAAAATATGCAAACCTTATACATTAAATACATTAACCAAATTATTTCAATAAGATTGGTCCTGTGCATAAACGAGTCTTTAATCTGTTAAAATAATTACTTGTATATCATGTTAAAATCATGTTGGTGTTTTAGAATAGCACTCAAATTACCCAGGCAAGTGATCAAGTGAGTGCACAATATTTCCTAACAGGGTTTCTCTAAAATTAGAGAAAACTTAAAACAGTATGTATATTAAAATATATATATATTGCCTTATAATATTTAACATGTATTATTCACAAAAAAAATTCAATACTTTACTTATAAAAACATTTTAAATGATCTATTTTGAATAATTTTATTCTCTCACCACAGTTTTAATTTTTTTAAAAAATTCTAACTCTTTGCAGTAATTAGCTTTATTTCACTCAGCCATGTACATAACCGTAGCTATTCACACATCTTGTGTATGTTTTTGGGGGTGGGGGGAGGTTGTCTTTGTTTAAATTGTGTTAAAGAAGACGAATTGGATCCCTGCATTGTATGTGCTGCATCCTTGAATACATACTAAAAAATTGAGAAAACTGCTTTTTATCCTATCGAAGAAGACTCTGACCCTGATAACAATATTTCCGTTTCTAAAATCAATTGCCATTTCTTTTTAATGAGTTACTAAGTGTTTAAAGAAAATCTTCTACATGCATAGTCAGTACTCCATAGATATCTTGCACGACACAGCATGAAATGTTTTCTAAGTCAATGATAAATCACCATAATAGAATATTATTTGGCGGTAAAAGGAATGAAGTACTTATACATGTTTCAACATGGATGGACATAAAACACAATAAGTGAAAGAAGCCAGTCACAAAAGACCATGCAGTGTATAATTCCATTTTTATGAAATTTCCAGGATAGGCAAATCCATAGAGACAGAAGGTATATTAGTGGTTGTCAGGGACTGCGAGAATGTGGGTGGGGAGTGACTGCTAATGGATGTGGGTGTCTTTTTTGGGGTGATTAAAATGTTCTAAAGTTAGATGATGATGGTTGCATAACTCTGTATATTGACTAAAGAATACTGAACTGTACACTTGAAAAGGGTGAATTTTATGGTAGGTAAATTATGTCTCATTAAAGCTGTTTTTTAAAACTAATAATAAATCAACAATATTCTTTTGGTCTTAATCCACATTGATAATAATATACACTAAGCATTTTTTTCTCATTTTTATTTATGCTGTGTTAGAGTTGTTTTTTCCACTTAATGAAATTTGAGTGATCCATTTCATTCTCTATAAGTTTGGAAATAGTCTTTTTAAAAAAATAAGGACAAATAAACAAAAAATTTTGTGCCAAATTAAGTTGATCTGCCATTTTATGGAGTGCTATAATTAATTTTACATTCACAAGTGTAGAATATTTATTGCTATTTAAAAAAATTGCTCAAGTGTTTTGCACACTTTTTAATGTTTTTTTTTATTGTGAGTTTTAAGAGTTCTTTGTATATTTTGGAGAGAGCTACTTTATCAGAGAGGTGTTTTGCAAATTTTTTCCCAATCTGGAGCTTGTATTTTCGTTCTCTTAATAGTGCCTCTCACAGAGCAGATGTTTTTAGTTTTAATGAAGTCCAACTTACCAATTTTTTCTGTCATTCTTTTTTGGTGTCTAAACTAACATCTCACTAAAGAAGATGTACAGATGGCAAATAAACATATGAAAAGATGCTCAACATCATAGGTCATTAGGGAATTGCAAAATAAAACAACAAGAGATACTACTACTATGTACCCATTAGAATGACTAAAATCCGGAACACTGACAACACCAAATGCTGGTGAGGATGTGGAGCAACAGAAAGCCTCATTCATTGCTGGTGGGAATGCAAAATGGTACAGACACTATGAAAAACAATTTGGCACTTTCTTAACAGAGCTAAAGACAGTCTTATGATATTATCCAGCAATTACCTTCCTAAACACTTACCCAGAGGAGTTGAAAACTCATGTCCACACTAAAACCTGCACACGAATGTTGAAAACAGCTTTATTCATAACAAAATTGGAAGTAACCAGCATGGCCTTCAATGGGTGAATGGATATAAAACTGTGGTACATCCATAAAATGACAAATCATTGGGTGATAAAAATAAATGAGTTATCAAGCTGCAAAAAGACATGGAAAAATCTTCAATATTATGCTTAAGGCTAGTTGAAAGAAACTAGTCTGAAAAGACTAGATACTATATGATTCCAACATAGGACATCTTAGAAAAGGCAAACCATAGAGAAAGTAAAAAGATCAGTAATTGCCAGGGATTGGGCAGAGAGTTGTGGGACAGAGGGGAGTTTTAGAGCAGTGAAACTATTTTTATGAGACTATCGTATTATAATGGTGGATATATGACAATGTGCATTTGGAAAAATCCATAGAATTGTACAACACAGTGAACTCTAAACACCAGACTTTTAGTTAATAATAACGTATCAGTTAATCAGTTATAACAAATGTACCAATTCAAGAGGTTCGTAATAGAGGAAACCCTGGTGGAGTGGTGTGGAAAGTAAGTATATGGTCTCTGTACTTCCTACTCAACTTTTCTGTAAAGTTCAAACTGCTCTATAAAATAAAGACTATTCATGAAAAAAAAAATTGCTCAATCCTACCGTGAACAGTTATTTTGATTTTCAAAAAATTTCATTGGTACTTAAAAATCTCACCTAAATTCTGAACAAAAGTAATGAATTTAAGAAATTGTTCAGTAGGAGTTTATAGAAATTTTGACATCAAAATTGTTCTATCTTTGGGAAGAGAGCCGCTAGACACTGATATCACAGTTGACAGAGTTTGAGACGCAGAGAAACAGGAAGGAAAAGTGAAAGGCAAGAAAGAAAGGGAGGAAATTGTCAGTTTAAATAAAATTTTTATTTTAATTTTTCATAGAAATTACTTAAGTATCAAATAAAGCTTAGGATATACATTTGGCATTGTGGAAAAAAGAAAACCTGAAAGTGAGATGTAGGTAATTGTTGTTGTGTCTCAAGGTGGCTAACTCACTGCATCATCCTTAAAATTCACCAACTTTCTAGACCGTTTTCCTTCTCTGTTAACTGAAGGGATGAGTCAGTGTGTTCACTAAGATCTCTACCAGATCTGAGAGCGTATTCTTTAAGGAAAAAAAAAAAAAAACAAAAAAAAACTACCTCCCGTGAGCAAATCTCTAAGAGAATATGAACAATTTTGAAGGATAATAGTTGGGAGTTGGGGAATATGATATTAATTAACCCTTTTCAATAATCTCCACAATTTTGGAGCAACAATGACAAAAGAAATGGAGGCCAAGTACCACAACTATTTAAAATAAGCCACATTTTAACTCATATGTGTCTTACTGAAGAGTTTTCTCTTCTGGACTAATGAACTGTCCTGCCACATGTTACGATGAAGCTCTGATATCACTATCTCATTTTAGTAAGGACTAAACTAGAGTGCTTGGTCTCTACACATTGCTCACAACACTTTCATTGTTACTATACCAGTGGTCATGTCTTATTTGTGTTTTGGAGAGAGAATTCATCAAAGAAATTTCCTATTAAAAATATAGTTCTTGAGGCCGGCCTTGTGGCATAATGGTTAAGTTCGGCACGCTCCACTTTGGCCACCCTGGTTTGCAGCATCGGATCCTGGGCACAGACCTACAACATTCATCAGCCAGGCTGTGACAGCGACGCACACACAAAGTAGGGGAAGATTGGCACAGATGTCAGCTCGGGGCAAATCTTCCTCAGCAAAAAAAATATATATATATATATTTTTTTCTTGCTTTTGGTTTTCTAGGTATTTCTCACACAATATAAATACGGAGAAGGTCAAAGATGACATTTTTATCATACTGGATTTGTGAAGGTTCAAAAAATTATCTAGCACTAAAGTTTATCATTACACAACCCTGGTTTAGAGTATGGAAAGTGTTACAGCAGTGCTCCTTAAAAATATTTTCCTGCACAACCTGAAATCTGTTGATTGTCTCTCTCCTTCCAATGCACAGTAAAGATTAGTTTATGTATGCACAAGTTCATGTTGTAGGTATACTTTTTATCACATGTGTATATCCAAGGTTTTCCAATATATATAAAACATATATTTATGATCTTCTCTAAATAGTTTACTTATTGCTCACTGAAAATTTATTAAAGATTTTGAAGTATTTTGTATAGTTCTAATCAACAAATATTTTGAGTTAGTACTCACTGTATCTAAGATATTGAGATAAGTTCCATAAATTTCTGGGTGTAATAAGTCTTCGTTTGCTTCTGTGATGAAATTAAGTCTTCACTTTGTAGGAAAGAGAAACAGGGAGAGAAGGAGAGAAACAGAAATAAAGAGACAAGGAGAGAAAGAGACAGGAGAGACAGAAAGATGTTCTTTGCATACATGTAAGTTTTTAAATTGCTTTTGTTACATGCATGGAACACATATATTAATTTTCATTAGTAAGGTATAGTGTATGATTACTTAGAAAATAATAAGTTTAACTATTGTTTAAAGTGAACCATATTTTGGAGATATATGAATTAATAACCAAAATTCTTAAGCACTAACAACATTTAAGAAAGCTAAAAATATTACATCATATTTTCTCTTTATTATATAATCAAGACATTTCTGTAAAAAACTCTTTAAGAATTAAGATAGAGAAGACTCTGCTAAAAATGTTTCTTTTGAAGAAATACAAAAATTTCATCTGTTCTGAGAATATGTGAGAGAAAATTTCAAAAGAATGGAAAATAAATTCTGTGTTGAATTTATGTTATCAGCAGGGTTTGTTGGTAGAAAGAATGCTAAAAGAGGACATTCAAAAGTGTTGTAATGAATAGCATTTTCAATATTCTTCAGTTAGCTAATTGCTAGAACGATTCTTTATTTTATCTATTATAAACATAAGAATTTAAAAACGGTAAATAGCAATTATAAAACTCTATTCTTTAACCTTTTTCCAATAACCTATGCCTGGGCAAACTTTATAGTGCTTCTTTCTTCCTGGCTAAAAGGACATGTTTATTGCCTGAGAATGAAGTAAGGAAATGTCATAAATTATCTCTTTTTAGGATGTCCAGATACTCAAAAACCAAAAAATTAATTTGCGAGTGAATAACACACTCTCTGACTTTCAGCTCCTTTTTATAAGACTGGCCTATGACTGCATTTGATGTCACTGAAAACTAGTCCACAAGATGGTATAGATCTCCGTGTAACTAAAAATATAGCAGAGGCACTCCCTCATTATTATTCAGAAGTGTAATAAACATTTGTGACTCTCAGGAAGTAGAATAAATACAGAAGTGTGCATTGGTCACATAGCCAGTCTTAAAGTATAGCACACTGTACCTAATAAAATCAACCACAGGCTCAAAGAAATTTAATGCACTTCACATCTTCTTTTTAGTCTGTTTTAGTCCTGTTTTATGGGAATCAGCTACTAATTCACCAAAAACAAACATAAGAAATATATACTGACCGCTGACCACATAGCAAGTCCTAAGTAATATACTAAGTGCTAAGAATTCAAATATAGAAGATAATTCTTATCCTTAAAAAATGCAAAGTCTCATTGTAATTTTTGATCGTCTCCATGACTAAATTCTGTGTATTTCAGGATGTTGGCTTTGTAGCATACCTAATTTAGACTTTTCAATAAACCAAGCCACTTGATAGGCGTGATGAATGCTGGAGCTTTCCATCTCCCAGATGGAGGTAATTGATTGAGGATATATTTCAGAATGCTGTTTGTTCATCCAAGTACCTGCAAACCTTAGTTTAATTTATGTTATCAGCTCTGGGGACATACCCCTAAAATGAGTTCAGTGTTAACACTTTTTATTTGTTAGTTTGCTTTATACTTAATTATGGAAAGACCACACTTAATTTACATCATTAAAAAACACAACCTCCACACACAGTTTCAAATATAATATAATATTTTATTAAAAGCTACTTCATCTCTAAGATGCTAAAAATGGCTTTAGGACCTCTTAAAATTTTTCTGAGTATTTTTTACTTCTAGATATATATTTACTTCAGCTGCCAAGATAAATATAATGCCCAGCTAGTTTTAACATAATTCTTGATGTTAGAAGCGCAGGATGTTTTCCTATAATAAAGAATTTTGTGAAAGAATTACGCATTGTGTACTCTAATTTAAAATAAATAATAAGGGCAAAGCATACAGAATAATTATTGTAGGGGGAAAGTTTAAAAATATAGAAATGATAAAAGGGTATTTCTTTGGACACAACATTCTGGATAGTCTTTTATCCTCGAAATAACAGAAGAATAGAAAATTACACAAAGATATTTGTATTTAGCTTTTAACTATTGATCCTTTGATCTTTGGAGTGCATATTAAATTTTCTGATTTAAAACATGCTAAATAACTTCTTATAGAAATTGGCAAGGCTATATCTGATGAATATTACTTCTGAAAAATGATTACAATTCAAAAGATGCTGTTCCATTCAAAGCAAGTGTGTCCACTTAAAAATCTGTATTTAATTGAATTTTTAATTTAATCAACTTGAAGCTATGAATTTAGTGCCCCTGAAAGAAAGAGATTAAGACTGAATAGAGAGAGGAGGTTCCCATCTCGCTTTGCTGGTACATTTAAGATTTCACCTGAAGGGGCCACCCTCCAGTACACTGAACAATGCTTTCCACATGGTTATTAAATCCCATGGACAACAAAATAATAGGCCAGTGGATTTCACTTAGGACTTTCTTCAGCTCATTAAGTCTTGGGGTTTTCTTATGGAAAGTCAAACATACTGTATTTTTCTTACAATAGGGCAGTAGGTATACTGAGTTTGATAAAAGAACTACCACCTATATCAAGTTGTAATTTTTACTTAAAAAACATTTTTCACAAAGAAAAGAGCCAAAAAAAATTGTCTAAATGCTGAAAAGTCACCACGGAAAAGTCCAGAGGTAAAAAGTAAACACACACATACACATGAAAAACATGTAGAGATAAGAGATACACAGAAACAAACTTGAGGTTTACTTATGAAAAACATTAAACTAAAACTCATCAGTGTTGGCAAAACTATTTTTCGATTGCATGCTGTAAGATTGTCTCCCATGTCGCAAAGCCATTGACATCTGAAATGAATTACATAAACTTTCATCATTTCTTTTAATAATCAACTTTTGTGAGGTAAAACTTGGCAAGGAGTGGTGTGGGAAATATCTTTGCTTTAGATAAGGAATCAATAACACATCGGAACTGGTTCAAAGTAACTTTTTACTATTTCAGTATGCTGTTATTTAAACACTGAGCCAATTATTCTGATACCACTAGGAGAAAGAATGTCCACGTCAAAAATAGTTTATAAGAGATACATACTAGCACTGAGTTCATCAATTGCAAAATCAATTAGATTCTAATGAAACCACTCCATATAAGCCAGGTAAAAAGTCCAGCTGTCAGAGAGAGAACGTGTCACAAACTATCAATGAAGAGCAAACAATCAATGAAATGTTAGTGGGAAAACAAACTTTCCTCTTTACCTTCAACTATGCAAACAATAGGCATTTCAAAAGCTACAAAAGCGCAATCCTACTGATAATGACAAAACAACAGTGTTGATTATTCGGTATGCCGGTGTAGACAGCTTCAAAGTTTGCCGATTACACATAATCACTTCCATTCATAATGAAATGTTGACTTCCTTTGATTTGTGTTTAATCCTTATCTTGGAAAATGTATAATTTTCAAATAGCATAATCACACTTCAAACACTCGTTAAATTCTTTGCGTTACAAGTGGATGAATTAACCACACTATCAACAGCTATTTCAAAGTTAGCACAACAAAGTTTGGTGATTGATAAAGATTAGTCATTGCGAGAATGTGTTAGGCACCATAGATTAAATTCAGTTCATCAGTTCAGATATGTAGTAGTCAAATACGGAAAAAAAACAAGTCAGGAACAGGATGTATCGATGTTTTTATACATGATATTTAACTAGTTACTTTTTTTTTTTATTCAGACAGTCAATACAATCCAGCAAACAGAGCAGAAAACTAAATGTGGAGAGTGCTGAAAACTTAGAATTAGCCAAATTTAGAGATGGAACAGAGCTCAGAATTTTTTTACAGTTTTCTCATTTTGAAGGCGAAATGACTAAGGTCTTTGAGCGAGATATCTGGCTTTAAGCTTGTGTGGTAGAGGCAGAGTTAGGAATCCACTTTTGATTCTAGTTTTTCCTTCTCCCTCATCTATTCAGAGCTTAATTATCATTCCAAGTTCCATCATTGCTATTTACAAACAGAGCAACACATTGTAAAAGACTCTCATGTCCCTTGCTCTTAATTCACTGCAGTTTATTTCTATGTTTTATTAACCTCCTAGAAATGTTTGTAACCCAAGAATAGTATGGTACGCTTCCAGTCATATAATATGCTTCTGTAGTGGTTGAATTTGGTCACAACCAGGTAAACTATAGGTAAGTTATATTTTTATTATCTGTTTTTGAAATACATTGTTATGCTTCAATCCTATTTGGATGTCTTTTCTATATTTCCCTAAATAGAAGCCAAAGAAAATATTAATAGCTTCATAGCCTAACAATGTCTTTACTTTAACGTGATGGGCCAATGTTTTTATAATGTCTCATTTTGACAGTCTAGATTTGCATATATTTCCTGGGGTATGGGGTAGGAAGAAATAGGAGACATTATTTTTAGACACAATTGAAGGATTTTTTTTTACAGAGAGAAACACTTCCACTCTATTAAAGGGGAGATTTTGTCAACAGGTTTCAGCTTCTTTCACAAAGGTTAAAGCAAATATTTTTAACAAATTCTTTATGGGGTAGAATTGCCAGACTCAGGTAATTCAAATCCTAGACATTTGAAAAAATTTGCAGATGTTATTATGAAGTTATTATCAATAATTTTTGAGAATGAGAATTTTTTGAAACTATAGCAAAAGAACTGAGATGGAATTCATTCTCTCTTTCTCTCTCTCTCTCTCAATATTAGAGAGGTAAATTCTATAAATGGCTAAGGTTATCTAACATCAATCTCTGGAAGAATTAGTAAAGTAGATACCTATCAGAGGAATTCATTAACATCAAGTCCAGGCAAATCTTATTCTCATTTTATTTATAGTAACTTGACTAATCATGCATATCTAAGGAATGGTCTAAAATATATGTATTTTCATTTCACCAAGGCAAATGATCAAGTACCTCATGATATTGGTTTTAATTATATAAAAATGGGGAAAATGTTAGGTGATTAATAGTATAGATGTGTGGATTCAAAGCTTATGGAAAAGCAGCACCCATTTGGTATTGATTAATGAATCACTTGCACGTGGGAGAGTGGTCTCACGTGACTAACCACAAGACACTGGCTCTACCTTGTCAACAGTCTAATCATTGATTTCCACGGTTTTTAAAAAGATGCTATTTACCAGATTTTATTCAAAACTGAATTATAAACATACTTGGTGATGAATTTTGTATCCAAAAAGGTCTTGAGAATCTTGCAAATCCTAGAAACAGCCAAGCGCTAATAATGAGAAAATTGACTGAGCGGTATTGTAAAAGATAGGTAACAGGTTACTTGATCATAACTTCAATATACGTGAACTGTGTAAATATCTACTAAAAATAAACAAAACAAAGCGAACAACAAAAAAATATTCCTCAAACTTGTCTTATAAGTAGTTTATGTGAAAGATGGCTAAGTGTTTAGTTGGATACAAGTTCAATGTAAGTTAATGGTGTAAAACATCTAAAATCAAAGAAGTGGAACTAATGTAGATTTAGGATTGAGGCTTCGTATACAAAAGTTGCAGAATAAAAAAAGTGATTCCTTTTTGTTTGTGTGCATTATGGGAATCACATTTTTTAAGATAGGCATTAATTTACTAGAGTATACCAAATAAACAAAGGTATCAACAAGAAGAGAAGCTCTCTCAAAAGTATATCACTTGAGGGTCCAGCCCAGTGGCATAGTGGTTAAGTTCTCACACTCTGCTTTGGTGGCCAGGGGTTCCCGGGTTTGGATCCCGGGCGCAGCCCTACACCATGCTCATCAAGCCATGCTGTGGCAGTGTCCCATATACAAAGTAGAGGATGACTGGCACAGACTTTAGCTCAGGGACAATCTTCCTCACACACACACAAAAAAGTGTATCACTTGAGAAGTAGTTAAGGGATCTGCATTGAAATTCCATTACCTTTTATGGAAAAAATAAGGATAATAATAAAAAATAACTTTAAAGCAATTAGTTCAATCCAAAAGTCAAATAAGCGGTATGGAAAATCATGAGATTTTCATCTCTGGAAGTCTTGAAGCAGAGAATACATGATTGTCAGTTAAGAATGCTGTAGAATGAGTTACTGAACTGAGAGTTGATTAAATAATCTCAAGTTTATTGAGCTTTTCTTTCTACAATTTTCACTTGTTTAATCCATGGCCATCTCAAATTTAATATGCCAAGCAATTATCTCACACTGTTTCTTTGCATATCAGTTCCTTTTCCTCTTATGCATTTTTTTCACATGGGAATTGTCAGTTGTAGAGTGACAGGAGAGTCGTCTAAGGCCAGCTAGACCTTTTGAGAACTCCCTATATAGGATACTATCATCATGTTTGGTAGTAGGCCAATTGTGGTATTCTCATTCCTCTTTACCATTGATTAGTCTAGGGACAGGTATGTGACCAGTTCCTACCAAAAAGATAGACAGGGAAAAATTCTGCTAGTTATTTTCTTCCCTAATAAGGAGAAAGTCTTGTCATAAAAATATCATTTTCTTTCTTATCACGTAGGTAACCAACGTGTAGCCACCGTGTTTGTAATTGTGGCTGCCATCTTGGAAATCAATGGAATGGTCAAGGGAATTGCAGAAATGCTGATTCAGATCCTTGATATCACTGAGTTACCAGATCACACTTAGGACCAACCCCTTCCAGACTCTTGTTAAGCAAACCCTAAATGTTCTTGTGTTTTAATTCACTTTTAGAAGATATTCTCTCTTTATTTATTTATTTATTTTTTTGGTTAGGAAGATTATCCCTGAGCTAACATTTGTTACCAATCCTCCTCCTTTTTTGCTTGAGGAAGACTGTCCCTGAGCTAACATCTGTGCCAATCTTCCTCTATGTTGTACATGAGTCACCACTACAGCATGGCTTGCTGAACAGTGCACAGGTCTGTGCCTGGAATCCGAACCCGAAAACCCCAGGCCACCAAAGCAGAGCACGTGAAATTAACCACTATGCCACCGGGCCGGCCCCTGAGGATATTCTATTTTAAGCAGGCAAATCATTTTTAACACATTATACAAAAATTATATGACTATAAGATGTGGTAAGTTTCTTCAACAAAAAATAAATGAGGAAATAAAAGATTACTCATAACTGGAGGGACTTACGTATACTAAAGAATCTGAAAATTCTTCTCTGAAAAGGTACATTAAAGGTTAGGTCAGAATAGGAACTATCCATGTGCTGAGTGTATTGTGTGAATATTTTGTGGGGAAGGGGTAAGAAATTTCATATGGGAAGGCTCTGAAGCAGTAAAGAACATAGCTATTAGTAGGAGGTGTAAGAAGGCTTGTGTGCCTACAACATAAAGAAGAGGAAGAGGAGGGGAAAGATTAAGAGTTAGATAAAGACTTTTGCTATTCACATTAGGTGTTTATATTTTATCCTAGTGCAATTGTAGCTTTTGAAAACCTGGTGGTGAGAGGCTGGAGTTTATAAAATCAGACTTGTGTTTTCAATGTGACATTCTGTGTTGAGAAAGTTTGGGGGAGAGGGGCTGAGAGTGGCTGTGAGGACATCCATTATAAGGCTATTGCAGATATCCAGGGAAGAGATAACAGTGACTTGGAGTACGGTGGTGGTGGTGGTAATGGAAATATGTATATGAATTTAAAATATTTTAGCAATTAGGCAAAGCTTGTGATGGATAGGCTGTGGGGCCTGAAAGAAAGAGGAGAGTGTCAATTAGGACTCCTAGATTCTGACATAAGCCATTGTGTTGATAATGGTTTTAATCACTAAGATTGGCAAAAATGGAAGAGGCATTGATTTGGGGAGAAAAAAAATGATGAGTTTGGAATTTCTGTGATAAGTGTAAGCAGAAATGCAAAAGAGGCATTGGATACCAGATTCTGGGATGCAGAAGAGTGGTATAGGATTGTGAAAAAAATTTATGAATAGTAAGTGTATATATGGCACAGCTTTGGGTATTGCATTGTTGGGTGTTTATAAGATTAATAATCAGCAAAAGAATGGGCAAAATTAACATAATGAGAATGCACGGATGCTATTATTAACCAGGAAATACGTTTGTATGAAAATTAATTTTCTAAAGGGATTAATTCATTAATAAATAGTTTGCTCCTGTTCATGAAAATGGCAAGGACTTGGGTAATGAATGTTAGAGCAATGAAGAACCCTTGTATTTAAAGTCATTGGGATGACCTGTTGAACAAGTACATGCTCTGATAAATGCCCTGGGCTTCAGAGAGGGGAAGAGCCTTAACTCACTCCGGGGTACCTTGTTTCCTCATGTGCCACCTACAAGGACTACCATCTTCCTTAATGACCATCTTGACTCTGCCATCTTTCATGTACCTCGCTTGTTGATTGTTCCTGCTTAGTGCCTTCCCACATGTTTTTTGTTTGTTTGCTTTTTAAATTTTGATTGAACCCAATATGCTCAGAAACATGGCAATTATAATAAACTCTGTGTCCAGGTCATCATTCAGTGGTTTTATCCTGAATATTACGGCTGGTTTCATCTACTCAAAGTATTTCAGTTGCTCTCCATTTTTACAACATAAAGTCTGATTTTCTTGGCTTGACATTTGAGACATTTAACAAAAATTAAGATTTTTCTTTTTGTGTAAACACTAGTCATGCCTAATACTGCTTATTTTAAATTTATCTATTGTGATTTATGTTTTAATTTATGGTCTAGTTTAACAGCATTTAATGGATAACTGCTACGTGCAAAGGACTACACTATGTTTTACTGGAAGGGATGTAGTCTTTACCAATAGTGGCTTATAATTAAACACACTGTATCATTAATTATCTTTCTATGTAGATATTTTTAAAAAATCTCCTTTAGTGTAGGGACTTATCTAATACTTGTTAGCATTCTCTAAAGCCCTTAACACTAAAACATAGAACATTTTCTTTGTAGATGTTGATCATTGCAGTTTAGATATGATAAGAATGTTTAAATAACAAATTCAAGAAGACTGGAAATGTAGTCATGTAACATAGTCAGTGTAGGTATAGGCTGTTAGAAGAAGCACATGGCTTTATATGTGCTTAGTCATCCGGGCACTATGAACAAAACCAAAGATGTGCGGGGAAAAATTTTTTCAAACTATGCTTTTACTACTGCAGTTTTGAAAACATTGTTTATAGCAGTAAAAAATAAGAATCAGGGCCGGCCTGGAGGCATAGTGGTTAAGCACGTGCTCTCCTCTCTGGCGGCCCAGGGTTCGCGGGTTTGGATCCCAGGCACACACGGATGCGCTCTTCAAGCCATGCTGTGGTGGCGTCCCATATAAAGTAGAGGAAGATGGGCACGGATGTTAGCCCAGGGCCAATCTTCCGCAGCAAAAAGAGGAAGATTGGCATCGGATGTTAGCTCAGGGCTAAGCTTCCTCACCAAAAAAAAAAAATTAAGAATCAACCTAATGTCTAACAATGTGGGTTAGAAAATATTATAGTATGTATCCATACCGTTAAATACTTGACAGTCATTAAAAGGATAATGTGGATCTGGATTTGATGTAATGGTAAATATTTACCGAAAAAAATAGGCAACAAAATCTGGATAGATTATAATGCCAATTTTAAGGTTATAAATTAATATAATTTGATTTTATTATAAATGAGAATTCGGAAGCCACAAAGCAAAATGCTAATAGCGTTTACCTGTAGTGCTGGAATTTTGCATACTATTTACTTGTTTTCATATCTGTGTTTTCAAATGTTATTTTAATAAAGAGGAATAATATGCATTATTATGACGTTAAGTACCAATAACCATTATTATAATGATAATATCAGTAACAATGCACACCGTTGTTCATAGTGCAGGTTCCATGTCAGAAAGATTTGATTCAAATTTCACTATTGACACTGTCCAACATTGGGAAAGTTACTTCATCTCTCTGTGCCTCAGTTTCCTCTCTTTCTAATGAGGATAATGATAGTACCAACCTCAAGGTAATATGAGACAACAGCACCCGGAATGTATTAGGCACTACACAAATTTTTAAAAAGAGTTGAAAGTAAGTAGGTACGTAAACACCAGTTTCATTTTGGTTCACAACTGTTATCTCTAATAAACTTTCCACAATATGCTTTGTCATATGTGAGCACTAAGCAAATGCTTTCTGACTAAAACTTGAATATATATGTGTGTATTTGTATTTTCACATACATATGCTCATGGTATTAAGGAGATTTTTTGATCTGTGCTCGTCATTTTATTTTACATAAAAAGGAGATGATTTTTGCACAAGATACTCTGAGGCCAAGTCCATTTTTATATATTTCAAATGGTAAATGAGTCATGGAAAACTTTTATTAATTATATACATTTTAAGTGAAAATAAGGAGAGACGATTAAAAAATATCTTATTGAATCAATGAGGAAGTAGATTTAAAATCCTGCTTAATCACCAAAGAACTCCAATCCTTTAAATTAGCAGGGTCTACACTCACTCTCCATACATGTCTAACTACAAACAGATGCCTTATAAATAGGGAAATATTTTCTTTTGTCCTTAAGTTATATTTATTTCCCCTTAAATACTTTTGCTATTTCTATAATTTTCTATGTTTCGTTATTTTCTGGAATATGTTTTCTTATACAGTTTAAATACGAGCCCATGTCTTGCAAGGACAATATTGAAACAGCAGATTGCAAATTGATAGAGATTTTAGTTGTTTTGTACCCAAATATAGTCGGGCATCAAAGCCATGAAATAATAAATGGTAAAACATTTTTTGCCCCCACATAGTTGTTGTAATTGTGACTCCTGGGAACCAAAACTGTACCCTCAGGTCTTCATGCTTATTCTTCCAGCATTAACATTGGAATTGAGACTTCATATTAATCAAAAAAATGGCTGCTTATGAATAATAGATTATTTATCATGATCCAGAGAAAAAAAGATTGAAATAATTTTTTCAAGAGAAATATCCTTTTTTTTGACATGTAATACCCCTTTATATTCAATTACCTAAGTGACTACAGCTAGCCTTTTGTGCTTAATTTTCAGTGTTACTGATAAATGCCTCCCAAGCTGTGTGATGCTATTACTTAATTACTCCCAAATATGATTATGTGTAACAATTTATTTCCCTCATAATATCTGTTAAGTGATGTTTATTTGTTCACAGTTCTGATAGATGATAAACCTCATAGAAGGAACAGATGTGGCCTTATTTTATCTCTATTTCTCCAGGAATATTTAATAAATGCAAAATGCATGAGAGTTTATACATATATGTATATATGTTCATATATATGTATGTACATATATATATATATACACGTCTGTGTATATATATATATATAATATGTGTAATAATTTGGGAGCTCCCAAGTTCTTTCTGGTTTTTCTATTTTGTTCTGTTAGTCTCCTTATCTATCTCTGTACCAATGTCATCCTTTAAAAATTAATATAAAATTTGTTGATTTTGCACAGTGCAATTTCTCCTACTTGTCGTCCCCCTCCTCTCTGCTTTCCAGATTTGAATCACAAAGCATTTCCTTCAGATTTGTGTAGACATTGATCCGTTGCCTGTTAGTGTTGACTATTGCAGTGTTTTTACATTTATATTTTTTGACATATAAGTGTTTTTCTAAAGAGTTTAATGGTTTGTGTTTCTTAATTTTGAGTTTTATTAAAATGGAGTTTTACCATATACAAGTGTGATGGGTTAATTTTATGTGTCAACTTGACTGGGCATCTTGTGCCCAGATATTTGATCAATATGGGTGTTTTTATGAGAGTGTTTTTGGATGAGATTAACATCTTAAATCGGTGGACTGAGTAAAGTAGATTGCTGTTGTTAGTGCCCTCAAGTCAATTCTGACTCCTCACGACTTCGTGTACAGCAGAGCAGAACTCTGTCCCATCTTTTTGCACCATCCCCTCACCCTCTGGCACTAAATCAGACAATGCTTTGCTACTATTCATAGGGTTTTCGTGGCCAATTTTTTCGAAAGTGTGTGGCCAGGTCTTTCTTCCTAGTTTGTCTTAGTCTAGAAGCTCTGCTGAAACCTGCCCACCAGGGGTGCCCCTGCTGGTATTTGAAACACTGATGGCATAGCTGTCAGTCTCACAGCAACACGCAGCCACCGCAACATGCCAACCAACAGACCGTGGTGTGGTTCCCTGACCGGGAAGTGAACCCGAGCCGAATCTTAACCACTAGAACACCAGGGCTGGTTGTTCAGCAGAGTGCCTTCCCTAATTTGAGTAGGCCTTATCCAATCAATTGAAGGCCTGAATAGAAAAAAGGTGACCTTCCCCCAAGTAAGCGAAATTCTCCTGCCTGATGGCCTCCAAGCTAGCACAGTGGCTCTTCCTGGGTCTACAGCAGCTTCAGGCCTTCAGACTCAGACAGCAACATCAGCTCTGCAGTTTTGGACTTGCCAGCCTCCATAATTGCGTGAGGAACCAATTCCTTGTAACAAATCAATCTCTCTCTCTCTCACTCTCTCTTTCTCTTTCTATATATATATTACATGTCCAAAAAAAAAGGAAATTTTTCTCTTGGAAAAAAAAATATATCCATCCTATCAGCTGTGTTTCTCTGGAGAACCCTGACTAATACAACAGGATTCTGCAATTTTTTTTTTACTCTCAATATTTTGTTTATATTATCAATGTTGTTGTGTATAGCTACAACTCAACAATTATTGTAACTGTTGTCTAGTATTCCATTCTGTGACTATAACAAGATTAATATATGTATTCTACTATCAGCGGACATTTGACTTTTTCCTTTATGGTTTTACTATTATGAACAATGCTGTTATGACTGTGTTAGTACTTGGTTTGTTGTACTTTTGCAAGACATTGTCTATGGTACATGCCTTGAAATGGAGTTACTCTTTTGAAAACTATGGCTGTTCAGTTTTTCAGGAGAGTGCCCAATTATTTTCTAAAATGTTACACTTATTTGTATTGCAGTGAGAAGTTTATAAGATTCCCATTGACACAAACATTTGCAACAATATGCTACTTAAATTTAACAAATATAGTGAGTATAAAGTATTATATCATTGTAATCTTAATTCACATTTCTCTGGTTATTAATAAGGGTTTGAACATTTTTCCATTTGTTGATTTATATGCCTTGTAACTTTCATCTTCTATAAAGTGCTGTTTGTTTCTCTTGGTCATTTTTCTGTTTAGATGTTTGTCCTTTTATTTTTGGTATTGATACATTAGTGTAATCATTCAACAAATATTTATTGATCCTGTACAACTTGCCAGACACTCTTCTCATCATTGGAACACAATGTAAAATAAAGTAGACAAAAATGCCTCCTTCATAGATCTTATATTTAGTGGAGGAATATAGACAAAACAAAATAAATGCATAAAGTAATAGTAATTAGAAGATGATCATTGCCTTGAAGAAATATAAAGCAAGGAAAGTAGATAGAGAATGAAGGAGGTATTTGCAACATGCAGTTTGTTAAAAATTTTTATGCTGTTTTTAAGATAAATAAAAATCATTGTCTTTACATTGTGGAACTTGTACTTTTTTTTCAAGGGTTTATGCATTTTGTGTCTTGTTTAAGAAATCTTTTAAATATTTTTTTTCAAATTTCTGCTAATTTTATTTTACATTTTTTTTTCTTTTACATTTAAGTCATAGATATATTTGGAATCAATTTACTGTTCTGGGATATGAAGTAGGCATCTAGTTTTTTTCTCCAAATAGATAACTAATTGTCAACTTACTGAAAAAATATCTTCTTTTCCCTCTAACCTGTTTCTGCATTTTCCGTTAGTGTCTGCTTGTTAATTTGTTTCTTCCTGTGCCAATGGATCTCTGTTTTAATAACAATTGGTTTATAAGAACTTGGTATCTCGTAAAATATTTCCCTCACCTTACGTTTTTTTTTAGGAGGTCTTGACTATTCTTGGTTCTTTAAGTTTCCGCATAAGTTTTTGAATCAGCCTATTGAGTTCTAGCCAAAAACCCTACTGAGATTTTTATTGCAATTACTGTGAATCTTTAGATCAATTTTTACAGGATTAACACATTTACTACATAGAGTCGTCGTCTTTATGTTCAAGGCGAGTGTGTCTGTTTGTGTGGGTTTCCTTTAACGTCTGTTAAAAAGTTTTCTATTTTTTTTCACAGAGTTCCTTTAATATTTGTCAATTTTATGTCTAGGTAATTGATATTTTAGGAGCTAATGCTCTTAATTTTTCTTAATGGTTTATAAATGAAGTACAAAAGGGCAATTGATTTTTTTATGAGTTTTCTTAAATCCACTCATCCTGCTAAATTTTCTTAATGTTTGTAAAAAGATGTCCACCAAGTTTTTTGTAATCTCTATGCAGTCAATTATATCATCTTCATAATCAGTTTCATTTACTCTTTTAGAAATAGATTTTTTTCCTATCTTCTTGTGCTGACTAAGATATCAAGAACCATGTGGTGTTTTCATTATTGTCTGTACTAATAACTATTTACAGTTTTCAGTATGCGTTTCTCTTTGATGTATGAGATTATTTAGAAATAGTCTCCATAATTTCCAAAGGTATGGAATTAGAAATTGTTATTGCCAACAAATTAAAATAACATGTTTCTTAGCCTTGATCAGAAATTCAAGTAGAATGCCTTGAATCATTTTATCTGTCTGAGGAATTCTCTTTTTATTCCTAGTTTACAAGAAGGTTTTTTTTTTTTAACAAAGTGCAAGTTGAATTTAATTGTATGCTTTTTTCTGCAGCTTTCAAGGTATTTATATGATTTTTCTCTTTCTCTAGCTTACTTGTTTAAATTATAATAATTGATACTCTAAAATTTTGCATTCCTCTGATAATCACAGTATACCCTAATATGCATTTTTTATACATTGTTGGAATGGCTTTGCTAACATTGTTTACAATTTTTGCTTCTATTTTCATGAGTGAGATAAAAATAATTTTTATTTATTACACTGACTTTGGCTTTAGATCCATCTTACAGTGGTCTTATAAATGAGTTTGAGTTTATTTCCTATTTTTCTCCTCTCTCAAATAGGGAAGAATCTTGAAATTATGGAATCATAATTTTATGTAAAAACTATATATATGTATGATTTATTTGGTGGGATAAATTTTAACATCTAATTCTCTTCCTTTAACTTATAGAAATATTTATCTCTTTTCTTGAGCTAGTTTACAAGTTATATTTTTATTGGAATTTGACCATTTTGTCTGTTTCTAAATTTATTGGCATAAATTTTGTCATAGTATCTTCTTCTTAGTGTATCAAGCTTTTTCATATAAGTTTATAGGTTTCCTAACGTTATTTACTCATGCTCTATTTTTTTCATGCATAATCTCTCTGCGAGTTTATTTCATTAGAGTTTTCACAGAAAAAAATCATCTTCTGCATTGTGTTTCTTTTCTTTTTCCTAGATTTATTTCTTTTTATCCTTATTAACTTCTCCTGTCTATTTTCCTTAGATATATTCTGTTGTGCTTTTACTAATGTCATAAGATGAACACTTAGTTCAATTTCATCCTTGTTCCTTTCATAATATAAAAATGTAGGGAAAATACTGCCTTCAATAACAATTATATTTCACCTTGCAGTTGTGATATGATATGTAGTATTTTAACTGTTATCTATGTCAATAAATATTTGTAATTTTCATTATGATTTACTCTTTGTTGCTTTATGTCCCATAATCTGTATTACTAGCTTTCCTTTGGTGTTTGCTTGGTATACTTTTTTCATCAGTTTACTTTCAAATTTTCCATGTTCTCATGTTTTATGTGTATCACATGTAAATCAAATATAGTTGGATTTTGTTGCTGTTATTTAAAATCCCATTTCATACTCTCAGTATTTTAACTGCAAGTTTACTTCATTTATATTTATAGTAATCATTGATAGGCTTGAGCTGTATTTTTTAGTAACTTATCTTTCATATTATGCTTATCTCTCTTGTTTATGCTTTTATTTTCTTTCTTGTTCCCTTCCTTATTTTTAATATGTTGAGGATTATTTTTAAAATTTAAATTAATAATTCATCCTTCCTCCCTACCCGCTTCCGTTGGTTTAGAAGTTATAGGATTATATCTCATTTTTTGTGTGTATCATTGACATTGGACCATGCACATTTAAGCTTTTAAAAATCTATATTTATATTCTTAATCTGTCTTTCAATCAAAATAAGGACCTTGGAACCCTTTAACTCTCATCACACATTTTACATGCTATGTTTGTGCAGCATTTTACTTTCACCCTAAAATTAGTCGAGGTTATTATTATTATTGCTATTATGTATTATTGGTTGTAGTATAGCTTATAGAAGTAATGTTTAAAATCACTATCACATAGTTCTGGAATCTTTTGTTTGTCCTCCTGATCCGTTCTCCATCCTTCTTTGCTCTGCCATGATATAATTCCCTGTATCTTAACCTCTATTTCATATTGTCTATCTCTTTGTATTTTTGTGCTATGTTCTGCCCAGTTCTCTCCTTTCCTTAATGATTCTAATGTATTTTTTATTCCAGAATTTGTTATTTTTTTGTTCTATATTTGTTTCCTATGTTTTGCATCTTTGTACTGCATTTTTTTAAAAACACCTGTTCTTATTTAGTTGTTCTAAAGTTGAAAGAGTTGTGGGAAATTTCTTTTAGCCCTATGATATATTATATTCTGGGTTGAGCTCTTTTGATAGTTCATGTAATGATTCTTCTTTTCATTTTTAATTATTGAATGTTATTTGCAGAATAGCCAGCCTTGATGTTACTTTTCTATTTGCTCAGATATAGTGTGGATAACTTTCTGTGTCTATCTCTGCTCTATCTAAGACTGTTTTCCTGCTGCTGAAAATAACCACTTGAGCACTGGGGGATATGGGAGTAGCTTGGGAGAGCACAGACGAATGAGTGTACAATCTTTATCAGACTATGTTGATGGCTCTGTTTTTTGATTCTGTTTTCACTTAAGAGATTTTATTAAATCTGAGTTAATTCTATCTCTTCGGAAAGTGTGTCCTATTCTTATATGACTTTTTCCAATTTGTCATGTAATATTAGAGACTTTACTTATATCACTGACCCAGACCTCTGTTTATTTCTTTTGTTTCATCTGGTTCTCCCAACCATCTTTTTTTTTAATCCCCTTGATATTATAGTTTTTTTTTTAATTCCCACCGAATTTACTTTTTTCTAGAAATAGCAAATTTATGGGAAGTAAAGGCTTGCCTATTTTTGCCATTTTTATGTACCAAGAGTAAAAATACTAATTTTATCCAAGAAATTATAAAACGAATTTGCATTTGACATAAATTCACAATATAAATATATTAACAATTTACATTTATAATTATAAAATATTCAATTCTATTCTTTTACTATTTATGCAAAAATAAATACTATAATTCTCCAGTAAAAAGATAAATAAGTAAAAAACGAACATTTAGAAAAATTTATAAAGTGTGTAACATTTAGTCCTGGTTTGGGGATAATGAGTCTTATTAAAAAAAAAGTGTTAAAAGGCGCTGATAACTGAAGAAAATCAAAGATGAAAACATACATTTTTGGAATGAAGATATTAACCAATGGGAAAATGATATTATATTTAGAATTTGGGGGTCATGTATATGTTTTTAATGTGAGTTATGTCTAAATTATAATCAGAATATAATATGTTTAATATAGTACAGGAACATGGTGCTTCTGCTTATTATTGTTCCTTTTATTCTTCGTTTTTCTTTTTTTATTCAAGAATAACTCAATATTCCATTTCAATAAAAAAAACAAGTTTGGATAGATATGTGGCTGACTTCCCTTGAATTTGAGTTACTCTAGTGTTGTGACTGCCAAAAATATGATGAAGCGATGTTCTCTGCATCTGGTGTTGAATGATTCTGCAGCATCCATTTGGGAGTTTACTTTCAAAATTACTTAACAGAGATATATGAACTAATAGCTGTTTATCATTTCAATAGATATTGTACCTAAACCCTTCAGATTCAAACATTCATATTATAAATTGTTGCTGATAAATGTTTTATAGATGATGTAAGATAAAATTGAACATCAACAAAGCTGAGATCATTGAGTTATTGATTCAATGTCCCTTGCTAAAATTATTAAGCTAAATATGATGTCAGCACAGAGATCAAACAAGAATGAAATCTATTAGTCTTTGTCATCATGCTTTTAATTTCAAGGGATGTTTTTAATTTAATGTGTATTTTCTTTCTTGGTCACCGTCAATATTTCAGAGGTGTCAGTAAATCAAAATATAAAGCACGAAAGGTGTAACTTATATGTTTTATAAGTCTCTTTTCTTAATCTAAGTATATTTACTATTTGCTTTCTTCACTGAAATATATTGAGAAGACTCTACAGTAATGATGAATAATCTATATTGTACATGCACATTCATATTTTATTTAAAAACATTAGCAAGATCCCTGAATGTAGAAAGGCACAGATTTTAATGGCAGATGCGTAACTGGTAGATGATTCTGTTCTTCCCCCAGAGTCTATTTGGGGCCGTTATACACCCGTGTTATTTTGATGTTCACTAGTTTGGTAGCTATAATTGCTTTTCTGATCCATTAAAATTTAATCTTTAATGTAAGCTTGTTTCTTTGGATTTTCATAACGCTTAAAGATAAACAGTGAGCTATGTAAGGAGGTAAGGGGATGTGTGGGGACTTGATACTTTTTAACCATTTCAAGGTTCTTTATTGTAAGATTTGCATGATATTTGCTTAAATACTAGAATAATACAGGCTCATTAGCATCTAAAATTCATTTTTTTTCATGGCACTTTTAAGATAGAAAAGATGTAAGTAATTATGTAGGCCTAGAGTGGCAAAGTTATTTTAATACATATGCAAATTTTATTTGTTTGAATGTGTGATTCTTATAAAGATTGATATAGATTAATACAGGATTGTGCTATTGGAGAGTGTAGTTTTAATTAAAATGCACAAAAATATTTAAGTAATTTTGAATAAACTTTTAGAAACTAGAGTATCAATATTAGAAATGAAAATATTTTTCTGAATACATCATGATTAACATAAAATCAATGCAGTACCATTATTTATTTTACAGCAAAATTTTTTTCGCCTTTTAAATTTAGTTGACAGGTAGAGTTTATGCTTTCCTTTATCAGAAAGAGAAGTACCATATAAGCTGATATCTTTCTTATAGTCATCTAAATTGGAACATTAAAAACACAAAGTGACTATCCACTATTTAATTATTTACCCTTGTATTGTTATACATATAAAAAGAAGAGAACTGGGTATGGAAGTATATAATGGTATATCTTTTATGTCATTCCCTTATTAATTGCATATACAATACAAAACAACTTCTAAATCTGAAGAAGTAGAAGAATCAAAAGTGAGTTCTGTAAACAGTTTCCCCCCACAATTCCCCCTCTCTCCACAGAGGTAACCGTTCTTAACTATTTAGTTCCTCACACTTAAAATGGTTTTTCTGAAACATTTTTTTTCACTTAATGAAAGAGTTCTTTCAATATGTCATATAAATCTCCACCACATTTTAAGAGCTACAAAATATTTCTAAAGAGCGTCTTCCATTATGTACTCTATTCCCATTGATGGACACATAAATAGTGTTTTATTTGTTTATTTATTGGTTGCAAAGAATGATGCAGTGACTATTCTTGAGGATACATAGTTGGGCTCAAATACAATATTCTTTTTTTTTTTTTTTTTATAATTTTATTTACTTATTTTTCCCCCCAAAGCCCCAGTAGATAGTTGTACGTCATAGCTGCATATCCTTCTAGTTGCTGTACGTGGGACACGACCTCAGCATGGCCAGAGAAGCGGTGCGTCGGTGCACACCCAGGATCCGAACCCGGGCAGCGAGCATTGGAGCGCATGCACTTAACCGCTAAGCCACGGGGCCGGCCCTCAAATACAATATTCTTTAGGCAAATTCCCAGAAGAAGTTTGTTTAGTTCAGAGGCATGCGTTCATTTAAAATTATAAGTAATACTGTCAAAGTACACCTTTAAAAGACTGGATCAGGGCCAACCTGGTGGTATAGCGGTTAAATTCGCGCACTCCACTTCAGCGGCTCAGGGTTCCCAGGTTTGCATCCGGGCACAGACCTACACACCGCTTATCAAGCCATGCTGTGGCAGGTGTCCCACATATAAAGTAGAGGAAGATGGGCACAGATGTTAGCCCAGAGCCAATCTTCCTCAGCAAAGACAGGAGGATTGGCAACAGATGTTAGCTCAAGGCTAATTTCTCTCACCAAAAAAAAAAAAAAGACTGGCTCAGCTTACAGTTGATGCAATATTGTATATAAGTGGCCATTGCTCTACACCCTATTCTCATATTGTGTGTGCATGTGTGAATCTGATGGAGCAAAATAATTTTACATTGTTTTGTAAAATTCATTTGTTTAAATCATAGTGAGGCTTAACATTGACTTGGAATACATTTTGTTTATTTCTATATTTATTTGTCATTTTTATATCTGTAGCTCTTAATTATTTGCCTATTGCATGTGTCACAAAAAATTATCCTTTTGTAGCTTATCTATGCATAGAGTATTGCATCTTTCTTCTGTTGGTAGTTTTCCTTTTGCATTTTTATACAAGAAATAAATATTTTTTCTTTATCATTTCTGAGATGTATTTGTCTTTTGGAAGATATTTCCCACCCCAGTAAGTTTTTTTAATTACTTGTATTTTCTTCTAACAATTTTATCATGTTTGCTTTTAACATTTTTTGTTGGAATTTATTTTTTATTTATGACAAGGGATTGAGATTAGTAACCTATTTATTCAATCATTTCTTTATATCGGCATGCAATCATGAATATTTATTTTATACTTAGGGTTATAATCCAAAATTATTTTATTTTGTTGCTCAAATTTTTTTAGCTTTGGCCATTGGGAGTTCTTTCGGTTGGTTCCTGTTTCTCGTTCCTTTGACGTTATTCCTGTGTGTCTGTGTGTGTGTGTGTGTGTCTTTAGCAATTTGCTTACTTTTTGTCACTACAAGATGCTCCAGGCTCATCTTTGGAATTTGCTATCTCAGTCCTAGAATCAGCCATTTCTCTGAGGAACTCTGGTTTCTTTACTTGGAGAATACTATTATAAACCAAGATCTGAATGTATTATAATATTTACTATGGATTTAAAATGAATTTTAGAAGAAAAATGCTGAAATTAATTATTTTTTTATTTATTTATTTTTTAGGAAGACCGGCCCTGAGCTAACATCTATTGCCCATCCTCCTTTTTTTTTTTTTTTCCTTTTTCTCCCCAAAGCCCCAATAGATAGTTGTATGTCATAGTTGCACATCCTTCTAGTTGCTGTACGTGGGACACGGCCTCAGCATGGCCCGACAAGCGATGCGTCAGCGCGCGCCCGGGATCTGAACCTGGGCCGCCAGTAGTGGAGCACGTGCACTTAACCGCTAAGCCACAGGCCGGCCCTGAAATTAATTATTTTGAAGAAACATCTCTAATATTTTATAGGACACAGCTTCGATAACAAAGAACCAGATCACACATGGATGCCTTATTTGAGTTAGCACACTTAATTTTGAGTAATAAAATTGAATTAAATAATCAATAATGCTGACACTTCACTAATTAAGATTGACATTTTTCCTAAGAAATGCCATTTACTATTCTGGGTTCTTTTAAATATATAAGATGAAGAGAATGAGTAACAAAATACTTAATGTTAAAGCAATTTTCTTGTTAAAAATAATTATAAAATCATTTAAAATTAATAGACTTGATAGAGAAAAAATAGAATAGAATAAACAATGTAATAACCTTCCTTGATTCTAAACAATAATACAATAAATGTTTACACAAATAATTAATAGACGAATACGGCCAAAATATCTACTTACCATTTTTATATACATAAAAATATGGTGTAGCTATTATGTCTAAAGCACTCTGTGTGACATACCAACATTGTTGATGTGCTCTGTGTATAATCCCAGTAGTTCCTGAAATTTTATTAGCGTAAGCAAACCCCGGTACATATCAACTATGTTTTCTCATTTGATTTCTCTCTTGGTATTTTTATGGGATCCTTAGTTAGGTCTAAATCCACATTCTTCTGCTCTTTTTTCTGCCAGCAATATGTCAAACACTTAATACAAATATGCTGAATCAGCTTATTTACAAGACGACTTTCTTCATCTTTTCTTTTCTTTGGAAAATTTCTCTAGTTATGTATGCATGTATAAGCAACTTTATAGTTAAGCTATAAATAAAATATCCAATCTTCATGACCATATGAAGGCCGAGCAATTTCATAATAAACTCACCAATATCATTTATCAACTTGAATATTTTAGATGAAAATATTCATATGTGATTTTTTCGTTAACCATTGAGTTTTATTTTAAATTTGGAAAATATTATCTAAACTTTACACTCTGATTTTGTGGCTATGAAAAAGGTGTTATAGTATACGTAAGTACATAGTTATTTTGTTGAGTTTTTTCTAATGTATGAAAAAAACCATAAAATTAAATACCTCCCTTGATACTGGTCTCTCTATATCTCTTCCCTTTTCAAGGAACTTCTTAAAATGTGGTGTTATTTTATTCCCTAAATTAACAAAGGTTTCACATAACACTTATAGCTGTGTATTTTGCTACATTTAAAAAATGCACAGAAATGCTTTGGAAAATTACTGAGCCAATGCTAATCCATGAAGGAAAACCAGATTTCATATTTCCATTGTCCCATTTTGATGGGGAATTTTGGAACACTCTGAGCAGATTGCCGTGTATGCAATCAACTATCCTCTAATGCTTCTCTTCTAGAGGCAAATTTACCTTTCAGTATGTCCATCAGTCTTGTAATTATAAGTTCATTTAAGAAGTTAAAACTAATTCAGCTATGATAAATCTTGACTTAAAGTCATCCATGGGAACAAGAGTTGCAATAAACCATAGTGGTAGAATCAGGGAATTTTGCAAATATCAAGAAAATCTCCTGTTGTTAAGGTGGAAATGACATGAGAGTACTTTTTTAAAATTTAAATTTAGCAAGCTGTTAATTGATTTCAGTGACTTTAGTGTGTAATCGGTCAATCTCCATATAGGTATTAGGTATTAGGTATCTCCATATAGGTATTAGATTGGATATTATATTTAAAAGAAATTAGAACAAGGGACAGTCTATTAAAATCATTAACCTCCTTGTGGATTATTACTTGGGCTTAAGAGAATTACAGAATTTATCAATTGCTAGAGGCTACAACCCACTGAGAAATTCTAAAAATTCTTCTTCTTTTTTACTTCATCCTAAACCTGTTGTGTCTTTAACTCCATAATTTAAATAATTGTGTCTAAAGGGAACTTTCCTTTCAGGATTAATTAGACACGGAACAATGTCATATCTTTGGTGATGTGGGGCAAAGCAAGTTGGGTGCTAGATATCCTTTACCACCCATGACATAAACAAGCATTTACAGTAATCAATACAATGTAAAAAAAAACCCACTCTTAGCAGATCAAGGTCAATGCCTTACAAAGTTCTAATAAATAGTAACAGAAATATTGTAAGTAGGCAGGAAAATCCTTCTTTTAAATTGTAAGATTGCTATGGGAGCAGGACTTATGTCTGTGCTGTGCATTTAAACATAAGGGACACTGGCGTAGAGCCGAACTAGGTAAATGGGGCCTCTTTAGCTATGAATAATGTAGCTAGAGAATTTAATTTGGAGTCTGCAGTCTTCTGCTTGGTAATTCCCACAATAGGCTCTATGGGGAGAGTCAAACTTGGCAGTGACCATGAGTGTTTTGCAGGGTTTTCATGGTCTATAATGGTCATTATAGATCACTGTTCCTTGAACAATATTTAAGTGGTAGCTGTGTTCAGCAGTTCAGGTGTAAACACAATAAGAAGTTGGAAAAAATACTTTTGAGCCAAAGATTTTAACAAGTCTACAAAATGGAGCAATGCCAAAGGGAAGAATCAAGAGCACTGGTACTGGAAACAAACAGGAGCCTGAGCCAGGAAATCTTACTTCTGATGCCTGCAAAGGTACACAAAGGTCTAGGACAGTCTTTTCTGGAGTTATCTGTGCTGAATCAGCTTCTACCTAATTACATTATGTATTCCACTGGCAATGGCCAAGCCAAAGTCGTTTCTGACGGACTTCAAGTTAAGCATACTCAAAGAGAATTTTTGATGTTGATTCAAAAGCCTGTGTACTTTCTCCTTATTATACAGCTTTTCTACAAGAGTCCTTATGTTCATGTTTTTCTTTCTAAAGGCCTTCTTAAAACTTACATCATGAAAAGATAAAAGAACTTTCTAGTATTATGCTATTTTCTTCAATCAGTATTTTATATTCAGGGTCTATTTGGGAACTAGAACACAAATATTGATCTAAAAACAGATATGTTGGACATTCATGTGACACAATACTACACAGCAATAAAAGTGTACAAACTACTGATAAGTGCAACAGGATGGATATATCTCAAATATATTGAGCTAAATGAAAGAATTCAGACTCCAATGGTTACATATTGTACGTTTCCATTTACATGACATTCTGGAAAAGGTAAACTTTTAAGGACAGAAAATAGTTGTGCCCAAGGTCTAATGGTAGGGACATGAGCTAATTATCTGGGGTGATAGAAATATGGTTACATGACTCTCTACCTTTGCAAAAACTCATAGAACTATTTAGCTAAATAGAGTAAATTTTATTGCATATGAATTATACTTTAATAGATCTGACTTTTAAAAATTATATAATTCATAAACTATCAATTATGAAGTACTCTTCAGTACAGCCAATTAAACAATTGCAAAAATTCATAATATGTGTTTAATATTGCAAGTATGAAGCTTATGCTTTTTCTTACTACACACAGGTCACAGAAGAGACCAAAGAGAGGAGGTTTAATGCTTAGAATTTCTATTTCTTGGGCTTGATTTTAATCTTCTACAAAAAGCTTTTTCCTTAATAGACTGAATATTTAAAATGTTTAAATGAGAATTAACATTAAAAATTAGTCATCCTTGAGACTTCACAAATCCTCTATTACGTTGTTTTGAATCAATATAATATATGTTTTGAATAGTATAATATCAACCAGTTTTTTTGTCAGAAATCTGGGTACTGGCTATTTAGATAAAAAGACAAGAGTAAAAGTCACCCTTCCATAATTGGCTTATTGTCTAATCAGTGTTTTGACTTTTTTTCAAAAACATATGTAGTCTTTAGACATATCTTAAGTTACTTGTCTCATGTAATTTTCTAATATATATTTTCACCCAGATCAAGATGAAGCCATTCAGTTATAAATTTAAACTCTATTTATAAATTCTAAGTATGAGGTAGACATTAAATTTAACTTATTTTAGATTAGAATTTCCACTTGGATTTTGATATGTTTTCACCTTTTAGATCATTGAATTGGAGGAATTGACCTAGTCGATTAAACTGGCCAAGGACAAAATCAAGAAGTAAAATTCGAGAGTCTCAGCTTAGCGTTGCTAGCTGTTGTCCACTTCTTCTCAACCTTTTGCATAATGTTATATGTCAGTGTTTGAGGAATTTTATTTTTTCTTACAGTGAATTCTACTTTGTAATAAACAGATAGATGTCTATAACCTATGGTTTGGGGGATCTCAAATTCACATCAAAATTTACACTTCTTCATTTTATCTTCATTATTTTATATATATTTATAGGTTATTTAGCATGTTGCATATGTATTATTAAACTCTATGTTTCTTCATTTTGTGGCTCAACTTTGTATTTTATAATTCTACAGTGACTTTATAATTTTTCATTATTTATTAGTTTTTCATTTTTTCTTATAAGAAAAGATGATGTAAACAATTAAAACACCTTAATTATGATTGTGCAACATGTCAGGTGTCCAGTCGTTGTACAAGCTAGGGATCAAGATGTCACTCAAATGATTAAAAATAAATTCCTGCTTTGTGTTATGAATATTGCCAAATCACAATGGTTCACAGTGGCCGCATACATAAAAACAACCTTATGAAATACAATCAATAAAGCTTTCCAGGAAACATTAATGACACATTTCTTAGAGAGCATAGAAGATAATTCTGTTAGGTTCACACCAGGGTGTTCTTTACGTTCTTGAAAATAAGAATGGGAGAAGAATTATTTTGCCCAAAGATGAATCAGAGCTCACTCTTCACATAATTTCCAAATTTGTTCTATCCATGATTATATAACTATGGTTTATAAAACCAGATGAACCACATCTTTATACCAATGGAATATACCTAGTATTCTGTTTCAATGGAAAATAAAACACATAGCATTTTTTTTCAAATAAGAAAACAAAATTGCCTCTCAGGAAATCACGGTCAACTTTTTGGCCACCAAATACGTAGTTGGTTCTGCATTTGGAAAATCAATAGTATTGCTTTCCACAATTCATTGCTTTCATTGAACATCTCAAAATGACTACACTCAAGGTCTACCCAATCATGACTTATAAATTTCAGTTAATTTAAACTACTCATAACCATATTTTCCTTGTTGAAAGAAAACATGAAGAGTTTGCAAAGTCAGAGAATTTTCTCAGCACATTAGTTTTCAAATACTCATCAGGTGGTGGTAACATCATCATAATTAACAACAAATAAAGAAGCACAGTTAAGAAACAGTATTTCCAGTACTTTGTCTACTTGTATCTAGGTCCATAGGGCCCCAATATACTTCTTTAAAATTTTACTCTCCAGTCAATTTTTCAAATAACTCTCAACATGAGCTTTCAGATAAGAAACTAAAAACCTAAGTTATGATGCTATATTCCCATTTAGGGGATTCCAGAAATGCAGCTCATTGTGAGATTTATTTTCTCTCTAATGTTTGAAACTCACATGTTCCTATCATAGTGGTTGGTCAGAAGCTATTTTCTGTCAGTAGATAATTTTTTCCTTTCATGAGTCAATTCAAATATAATTCGGTGTTTCAAGCATGGTATCTCTATTTAAAGAGGAAGACATTGGTAAATATTAAACCACTTTAGTGTGAAAATACCACAAATATGAAAGACATAGTCAAACAGTAATTTAGAAAACTTGCTTGTGATTGAATGGTAGACAAATGGTTATGACGTAGAGCTGGAAGTCATACCATCTCTTTCAACCATGTCTCCAGAAGCCAAAATTTCAATTGAACTAAGTATGTCATAGAACAAGAAGGAATTGAAAAACCACACTTCTTCAGAGGGATTGTTTTAAGCATATGCTGACTAGATTAACAACTCAATATTTATCAGGGTGCAAATTCCAGTTAGGACAAGATGGAAGCCAATTAGTTCTATAGGAATAACCAAGTTTGTTGACATTGCATGATTTTCTCTATAGATTTATTAGTCTTCAAGATGATTTTAAGTGTTGACTAAAGAAAATGGAACTCTCATAAGTAGCTCGTTCTAATAAAAGAATGACGTTTACTTCTCTTTTGCAAAAAGACAGCTAAAGCAATTTTGATTAACAAAGGTTATAACATGTCATTGAGTTAATGCATCCTGAAAGTAAGGGCACACCAGCAAGATTTAATCCATCTCTGGAAAGTAGTTCATAAATAAATTCTCAGGCTCTTCTGACAAAATGTTTTCTGAGAAATATAAAATTATAGGTGTGCGCTTGGCCATAAAATACATAAGAGAGGCAGTAAAAAGAATTTCATCAACATAAACAAGCCAAAAATCCTCATGCATTTCAACAGAAATGGGCTCTCGTGTAAGATGAACTATGGACAAGAGAGCTCGTGTATAATTCAAACTTTTCAGGAGCTTCTGCCAAATGTACTATGATTTCTCTTAAAAGACCTGGAAACATTCATGGGGGCAGTAAAATTTCTCCCATACTTTTTAGTAAAGACCGAAAAAAATCCAATCTAAAAGTCCTGGGAGTTTTGAGCAATTAAACTTCTTACTAGGAACAGGTTAATCTCATACAGGTTACAGAATCTATACAAATTCTCACACCCATAAAATTTGAACGACACGAATCTAAAACAACCAAACAGCATTAGAGGACAGGTTACTTTCCAATCCAGTACTAAAATAAAAAGAAAATTCCATTTTCACATTTGCCACCAAGAGCAACACCTTGCATTGTATGTCTGGAAAAATCTGTCAATATATATTTTTTTCTGCATCAGTGCTCTAAGGCGACATCAAAGAGACATGGAAGTAGAGAATCAATATCTTAGTGCCAGCAGCAGCCGCAAAACTGTGACCGAGATGGTGTTTGCTGTTGATCAGGTTACAGCCTCTCCATCCAAACCTTCTAAAAGTACCAGCGAGCACATCCAGAACCCACTTGGCAGAGCCTTTCTTTCAGCTGTGGCTATTGAATACATTTCACTTTTATCTCACAATGAGAGTGTGATGGTTAAGAAAGAAACAGAGATAAAAACAAGCAATAGGAAAGGGTTTCTAAGTAGTTCATTAAATGGCACTGTTTCAAAACAGCAGTGCTGATTGAATTGTGCCTCTGAAGTGGGGTGAGGCTATGCAAAAGCAAAGAGATAGAGAAAGTGTACCGGGGCATCGTTAGACCTGCTCAGGCTGCACAATTGGCTCTCAGACATGCACAATATCAAAAGGGAAGATGGAAAGGAGTTAAAGATATATCAGAAGTATTTCAAATGACTGTCTCCCAATTTATATCTAACCTGTAATTAATGGAATGGCACTGTTTAATGTAACTTATTCTGTACTTTAAACAGTATTTCCTCAGTTAATTTAAAAAGCAAGGTTACAATGGATGATTCTACTGCATTGTATTGCTTCATGATAACAGATGTTATGATAGACTAAATGTCTAATAGTTTTAAACAGAGCATCTGTTATGACAATAAAATGAAAAATCTTTGATTTCAGTTCTTGCTATTGGACCACATGCTTTAAAAAGTGAATAAAAAATTTATTCCAGATGAGGTAAGATGCATCAATTTAATAACCAAGACTGAATACTCCAGTGAACTCAGTAGCCACAGACAGTTGAACCACGTCAAAATGATATTCCTTGAACGATTGGCAAGCAGAATTTGATGTTTTAAGTGTAATACTGAAAATGAAGTATTACTACTTAGCACTAGATATACGTAATATCGACATCATAATGCCATTATTTGTGTGCTGTCTGTTTCTAAAATGATTTAAGCAACTTGCAATAGAAAGATATAGGTGCCCACAATCTTTTCCTTGCAGCTTATCTTGAAGTCAGCACAGGGTTTTTACTCAACATTTACTGTCTGGGGACTAGGGCGTCACTGATGTCTGTATTCTCAGTATCGCTCACCATGCCACTTTACTCCTTTTATTTCAAAAATTCCTTTTTTTCAAAATTTGCATTTCTACTAACATATCTAGAACACTAAGCATGATTGAGGCAGGCAGATTTATTTTCTTCTGCTTGTTTGTCAGTTGGTAAAGGCAGATGGAATGAGGGGGAGAGGGGATGTAGGACTCAGTACCTGGGTTTATGGCAGAAATTGAACTCCTCATGCAATCCTCTTTGAATCCTGTGTTCGCCACAACGCCTGGCACATGAAGGCTCAGAAGCTTTTCGTTAATGAACTAAGAAGAAAAAATGCACAGATGTTCCTCAATCACTGTTTTCTGTGGCTGATATTTTTCTTTAAAAAAAAGCAAGAAAAAGAAAAAATATACCTAGTGTATCACTTGTGAGATACGACAGAAATATACATTTTATTTAAGAGAAAGTCACTCAGATTTTTCTAAACTAAATTTTTCCTCCTACAGTGCTTAGGAGAACTTAGTGTCTCAAATGTTGATGAACTTACCTTATGGACAAAGATAAAATCCTAAAACCACTAGAATCAAATTCTCACATTTGACACTTTTCCAGGAGCAGGTTCTATTAATTTTTTCTATCTTAATTTTTAAAGGAAGGTTTAAGATCGAGTTTTAACTTCATGGCTAACTTGTATAGGAATACAGAAGAAAAAATTACCATAGCCAAACTACAGGGGGTTTTGTGACATTTTGTTTTGTTTTGATTTTAGGAACTGTTAGTAATTTCACAAGAGATTCTTACCAAAATGAAGCTTCAAAACCCAGAATTTGAATCACATGAGCCACTACTACAAGATTGTCAGAGAGATAGAAGTGGTAAGTGAATGTCATGGTCACCGTGGCTAACTGTCATATAGGTGCAATTTCAAAGAGATGAATTTCCATAAAAAGTACGTGCATAGTTGAAGAGCGAAATATTTTCCCAACTTAATAAATTTACTGAAATGAAATTAATTTACATTTCCGTTTTAAGAATTCATGGGGGGAAAACAAAACTCAGTTTGTATTTATATAATTCTAATTTTGGTAAATGTAAAATTATGTTTTTATGTTGTGCTGAAAATATATAAATGAAAAAAATATTTTCAAATATAAAAAAACCGTATGCATAAAGAAAGAAAATAAGATTTACTCATGAAGAAATGTGTACTGCCTTATTTTAAGGCGTTGTTTTCATTTTGATTTAAAATTAGTGTAGGTTGGCTCGTTACATAAAGCTAACTCTTGCGCTACATAAGTGTCAAACTATAATGTGCAAAAGATCTTAGAGATTATTTAGTGCAGTCTCTCACCCAATCAAACAATATCCCTGACCTGACCAATAATTTGTCACTAACAAAATCAGCTAGTGCTGGTGGATACTGCATCTGGAAACTGCTTCCATACTGAGCATCTCCAATTGCTATAAAGGTCTTCCTTCTATTAACCTCATATCAGAATCCCATGAATCATCACCATTTGGTTCTAATGGGAATTCTCCTTCTACTTAAAATTTTAAACCAGTTTATTGTCTTCTTGGAGTAATTTTATTTCATTCAGGCTTAGTGTCTACATTTCCTTGAACTCGTTTCTAGACTCTTCCTTGTCCTGCTCACCCTCTGTTGGAATTTCTCTGCTATATCAATATCCTTTTGAAATACAGCATGCAGGATTAAGAACAATAACTCTGATCTGATGTCACTAGGTTCCTCTTCTGCTTCTCATACATAAATGTTGGCACTCTCTAGAATTCTGAAATTGCATACTTAGACTTTATTTCACTTTCTACATTTATGCTTAGACTTCATTTTATTTTCCACCTTTAATATTTTTGCATCAATCCAAATGGCTTCAAGTAATAACAATACATTGATGACTTGTAAAAATATAGAAAAGTCCAAATTACTCTCATGCACTCCAGAGTTGTGTATCTAAATGTATTTCTAAGTTCCATAATCTGAGTTCATCTTGGAGGCTTCACAGGCAACTCAAAATTTATCTCTTCATTCAACATATATGTATTGATTGTCTTCCACGTGTCAAGCGTTATTCAAGGAATTTTGGATACATCAGTGACCAAATATCTCTGCCCTTGCAGGGTTTATATTATGGAGTTGGGTGGGCAGGCAATGAATAATAAATACAATAAATAATTAAATTAGTATGCCAGAAAATAAGTGCTATGAAAATAAACAGCACCGTAACAGGGTAACAGGAATCAGAAGGGGTGGGGGGATGGTTGTGGTAGGTCTTATTGAGATGTTGACATTTGAGCAAAATTTGAAGGAGGGAGCTGAAAAGGATACTCTTTGTATCAGAGTTAAGAGGAGTCTTGGGTGAACCATTCAAGCTTAAATAAGTTAAAAAGGAAAAAAAGGCAAGGTATTTATGCAAACACTCTGTTGGAAATATAAAGAACCTGCAAGCAATATAAAACATGAACACTGGTTAAATGTCATCAATTGATAATAATTTTAAGCAATTAAACTACATTTTCCTGACCCATTTATACTTCCACTCTACCTAGTTATCTATTTTATTCCTTTTCCTCTCATTTATAACCTCTAACACCTCCTTTCCTACCCTCTCTTTTAGCCCACCACTTTGCTAATTCACTGAGAATATCGAGGCAATCAGAAGAGTGGTATTCCCCATGTACTCTCTTAGCTGCCTCCCTGCCCATATGTTCAGCCTTTCCTCATTTACAGTTTCTTGCTGGTTCCAAACCTTCTCAGCACTAGAGTAGTCTTGTGTTCAGTCCTTAGATCTCTCTTCTTTTCTATCTACCTTTTTTTTTTGGTGATCTTGTTCGTTGTCATGGCTTGATATACAATCTACAGGCTGATGCCTCTCCTCTCTATTTTTTTGTATTTGCTCTGGATCTTTCTGTGAATGATAGGTCTGATTGCTTACTAAAAATACCTGTTTGGATGTTGGGTGGGCAGAGTGACCTCCCCCCACCGAATATGTCAACTTCTTCATTTTCCCTATCTATGAATATATTACATTACGTGGCAAAAGGGATTCTGAAGACATAACTAAGATTACAGGTCTTAAGATAGGTCCTGGACTATCCAGGTGAGCCCAATCTAATCCCATGAGCCCTTAAACGCAGAGAACTTTTTACTGGCTGGGTGCAGGGCTCTGCAGCAGAAACAGAAATCTGAGAGATTTCAGCATGAGAAAGATATAATGTGCCATTTCTGGTTCTGATGTGGAGGGCCATGTGGCCCTCAGCTCACTGCCAGCGGGGAAGTGGAGACCTCAGTCCCATAACCACAAGGAACTGAATTCTGCCAACCACTTGAATGAGTTTGGAAGTGGATTATTCCCTACAACCTCCAAAACCAAAGGTAGCCTTGCCTGCTGACTCCTTGATTCAGTCTTGTGAGACCCAGAGAGAACCGGCTGAGCCACATTGTGCCTAGAATTCTGTACCGTTAAAACTGTGAGATAATAAATGTGTGTTGTTCTAAGCCTAAAAGTCTGTGGTAATTTGTTATGATAGCAGTAGGAAACTAATATAAATACTTATTTGGCATCTTAACATAGACAATTAAAATAAATGTCTGACAGGCATTTGAGATTTCAAATGTGAACCAAACCAAATTTCACATATCCCTTAATTTCCCTTCAAACCTGTATTCTCCACAGTCTTCCTCATCCCAGTAAATAGTAATTCTGTCCTTCAATAGCTCAGGCCAAAGCCTTGGAGTCATCCCTGACTCTTGTCTTTCTCACATACTCCACAACCAATCTGTCAACAGCATCTTTCGGGATTAACTTCAGGAGATACCCAGCGTATGACCAGTTCTTAGCACCTCCCTGACGACATCGTCCATTATATCTCAACTGGATTATTGCAATCATCTCCTAACTGGTCTCCTTGTTTCTGCCTCTGTCCCTTCAATTTCTTCTCATTCTACCAATCAGAGTAATACTTCCAAATCACTAGTCAAATCGTGTTTGTCATTAGCTCAGACCTTCCAATGGGATCTATATAGACAATAATAAAAAACATGATGTGAAAAAAGCAGGCACAGGTAGGTAGAGGCACAGAAGCCCAGAGAAAGGGTGCATCATGAGATCACAAATTATGGCATTTTTCATTAAGCGGCTTTAAGTCTGTCTTTAGGCTATAAAATTAAGAATTCCAAGAATTCTCATCTACAGCTTAAGAAACAGAGAGAGTTCAGTTTTATACTGGATATGATTGAAAGAAATACAGAAATAACTATTCACAGTGGTTATAATGGGAGAATGAGATTGAGGAGCTAGGGAAAAGGAGGTTTGTTTTTCCATTGATGCTTTTTTTCATTGCTATAAATTTTTACAACTAGCATGTTTTCTAGAGTTATATTAAACGACCCCTTAAGAACTTGAGTTTTTATCTGGTCTTCTCTGAGTAGTGAGATCTTCAAACATTAAGTAAAGGTAGAAAAATCAGAGACTATGTAGATTTTCTCAACTGCTTAGTGAAATAGGATAATTTATACCAAATACCCTCATGTTTTTCCATATAATAGCAAGAATTTCTCTTTGAATGTGAAAAAAAAAAAACTTTTTAAATTAAATATCTTGTTGGACTCTTTTTGCATATATGATATTGATATAAATCAAACTAAATAAATATTCATTACAAACAGTAAATTTTTGAAAATGTGACAGGTAAAAAAATAATCCATTGTGTTTGGGGGGAAAATTTATATTTATATGAATATATTGATGTCCTAAGTAATATGATGGATGTTCTTTCAAATGGAAAAATTAAAGCAAGTAATTGCTCTACAGTATTTAGATTATAATTATATATATAATTAGTATCTAATATTAGATATATGATATCTAATTTTAATAATTTGGAATGGAAGTAATTATATATAGCTATAAAATAATTCATGTTCCAAGGCCACTATAGGACACTAGCTACAATTTTAGAGAAGATTTTAAAGGGCAGTTTTGAAATCAAGACTTTTGCTTTGACAAAATAAAAGCAAAAATTGAAATAGTAGACTTAGTCTATAACTATGTGAAGTTCTAATAATTTTGTAAAAGGTTTTTTAAAACATATTTTTGGAAAAGCTTTTAAATATTCAGGAAAATTGAAACATGTTACACACGTTCTTTATTTTTTAGTATACTTTTACTGGAAAGTAAGCTGAACTATATCTAAAGGATATTTTCTCTCTTGTTAGAATAGAGAAGTTACAAAAATAATGTTTTTAAAGTGTGGTGGATAAGTATCTGGGAGTTGTGAGTAGTTAAATGATTCAGTTCCAGGAATAAAGATGATTCTATTAGGAACAGATTGGAAGATAGACATTTAAAAGGTTTATTTCAATTTCTTTTTGAATCAAGCATCACTAAGTCAATAACAATTTGAATTTAAATGTAAAAATACATTTATTTCCAGAAACTGAAGTAATTTGACCAAAACCAATAGTACATTTCTACCAATGAATAAGGAAGCTAATGATGTGTATGGTAAATTAGGCATTGGCCTTAGAAATATATGTATTAGTAAGAAGAAAAAGAGAAGACAAAAGCATATCTGAAATATCACTTTCACATACTTAATTTTTATTGTGAGCTCACTTGTGTTCTATTCAAAAAGCCATTTAAAAAAAAAAGAAGAAGAATCAATAACTTCTCATCACAATCTCAACTTTTCCATTTCTCTCTTTTCCTTACCTGTTTTTCATCTCTCTCTTTTCTTTACATTAATAGAGCAGATACCAGGCCAGGCCACTCAGATAAATTGATGATTCAAATACAGATCACAACTCAGAGAAACTAATAGTCTAATGGAGACAGACAAGCAAACAGGTAATTTCGGTCCCATACACTAAGAATGTGCACAAGCCAGGATACCTATATGAGCATATAGAAATATCCAGTAAGGCTAGAAGGTAAACAGATGTATCAAATGGACTGCTTCACCTGGGAGCAGGTATGTAGATATTGTCCATTGTACACTGGACTATTGGTTTTTAAATATCCATTTTAGAGGTAACATTTCACATTAAGGATTTTAATGTGAAATCCTAACATATATATCATCAAATGTATTATGGTTTCATTTTCATCTTGTTTTCAAATTTTAATGGTGTTTGTGACTTAATATAGTCCCATAGCCTGTATTTATTATTATGGCTTCTCTCTCTTTTTTAAAATCATGATTGAGAGCCTGTTTCCCTTAAAAAAATGAATAAGTGAATAAATGAATAAATATATAAGTAAATATAACATGATGATATATTTTAGTATGTATATGCATGTGTATGTGTAATAAATTCATATATGCATATGTTTACTAAATATTCGAATATATTTAGGAATTATAAAATATCTTCATATTACTTAGATTACTTATAATATATAATATTTTATTATATATAATATAATATATTATATATAAATATTATATAACAATAAATATATATAATATATTATATATTATTAATTATATAATATAATTAACTACAATATATTGTATAAATATGTAATAATAAATATAATATAATAATACATTACTTATAATATATACTATATAATTAACTGAATATATTAATATGTGGTAATACATACTAACATATATAATTTCTTATTTCATTTTCATGTATATGGCATTATATTACATTATTATATTCTATAGTATTCTATTATGGTTCTTCTCTTTTTAAGTCATTATTTGAAAAGCTACCTCTTTCTCTTTCATATAATTATAAGCACATACTCATATTATAAATATACAATTGCTTTTTGCTAATTGCTTATATATTACATATTATAAATGTATAATTTCTTGGAAGATACCTTTCAAATGCTGATTCCAAAAGAGAAAGAGAGAACATAATAGTATATTATAACGTGTAATAATATAAGAAAAAATATATAATGGAAAATGAAACCAGAAAAGTATATACATTATGTAATATATATGTAATATGTATTATGTGTTATGCATATATATGTCTATAAACATATGTACATTGGTGTGTGTGTATATATAGTAGAGCATAGCATTTAGGTGACTAGGTACCTATTTAATCAGGGGCATTAATTATCATATTCAAACTATTTTTATATTCATCATATGTCAAAATTTTAGAGGGATTGTTAAACCTGATGCAACTATTGAGTTTTTATCAATTTTCCTTTTCTAGTAATTTCTATTTATATATTGCAATATAATGTTATTTAGCATATGAGGTTTTTGGCAGTTATATTTTCATTATGCATTTTTCTCTGTTGAGATAGAATGACTCTCTATTTCCACTTCATTTGATACAATTATTGCAATTAGTCTTTTTTTGTCCATATACCTCAGATATCATTCCTTTCTAAGATTTTTTTATTTATTTTGCATCATTTTGTTTGTAAATATCATAAACTTTGATATATTTTGAGCTAATCAAAGATTCATTATCTCTTAATAGGACAATTTAACTCACTTTTACATAAAAGTTTTTTGTGTTGTTCTTTTGTTTATTTAGCATGTTTTCTCATTCTTTTTTTTCCAATTTCTTTTTGTCTCCTTTTTCTTAGTTTTTATTTTCTCCATGATTTTTCAAAACAGTTTTAAAACAAATGAGTAATAAATCTTTAAGCGTTCCAAAATAATTTTTTAATAACTCCAGTCTAATTATCAAAGTCAAAACATAGTCTCTTTAATTAATGAATTTACCCTTTTACCTGTGAGAAAAGCAGTTAGAGTTAGAGACTATCCTAAATGCTCCAGGATGATGAACATTCCTGGGAGAATTATATAATAAAAGTAAGGACTTTTTGAAGAATAGCAATGTTGGAGTAGAACTGATCTGGAGGAAAGGAGAGTGGGGGAGTGAATTAAATTCCAGTGAGTCTGTGACTAAGCATGTTGAGTTCAATGGTGGTGTCTCTCCTCTCTATGATTTCATAAATCTTAAGTAAAACCCCCAGAAAAATCATGAGATGACGCGCTGTGTTCTTCTTTTGCAGTTTCTCTGCCCTCCACCTACAGATCATCATCGCCAACCCTGTACCTAACCGCTATTCATCCTTCAACTTTCAGAGCAAACCCGTACACCAGGAGAGCTCAAATCCCTCAGCTGCATATTCTCAGAGCACCCTATACTTTTTCTTCATAGAATCTAAGAGAATTGTAATTAATGTTTGTGTAATTTTGTCTGCCTCTCCTAGACTCTATGAACTCAATGAGGGCAAAATTGAAGTAATTTGAGCAAATCCAATAGTATGTTTCTTCTAGAAAATAAAGATACCAATTTATATGCATGACAAATTTATACAAAGAAAGGAACTCAATTTGTTCACTGGAGCATAGCACACAGGTCATAATCGTTGAATATCTATTGAATGAATATGCAACTATTAAATATTAATGATGTATATTTATTGACATGCAAACATGTCCCTGATGCATAGTTAAGAGAAAAAGCAGATTATAAAACATCATGCATTTATATCTTATTTTGTTTAAAAATAGTTATATTGAACATACAATTTTATTCAAGATGCTACATATGCTAGTCTGAAAATATATATTTTAAGCTATAAATTATACTTACGTCCAGATGATAGAATTAGATGTAGTGTTCTTATTCTTTTTGTTTATTTACACTTCCAAATATATTATAAACATATAATACTTTTAAAATTAGAAAATCAAAATTCATTTTGGAAAAAAATACCTTGTTGGTAACAGGATTGAACTTTAGTGAAAAATAGAATTTTCCCCAATCACAACTCCCAGAAAGAAAGAAACACAATTTTGAAATCCCTGAAGACTGGTTGAAAAGGAGGTAAACTATAGTCAGAACTTTCAAGAAAGAAACAGTTGCCATAGACCAGGGTGTTGATGGTAAGAACCTGAAATAGAGAAGTAATAGTACTTTTTCTATTTCAGTTCTCTGAATAGTTGGATATGGACACCAGATATTGCAGAGAAGAAACTGACAACACATCGACGTAGTTTTGTGGTTGGAAGAAGACATTGTTTAGAATACTATCTACACAGAGATACAAAATTTGTACTGCAGGCATTTCCCACATCCACCTCCTCAACGACCCCACCACGCCGAATGGTCCACTACTCTGAAAACAGCACCTGTGATACCTATAAAATATTTTATGTTCTATCCTGTCATTCCCTCGACTGATAGAAGTAAAATTTCACTCCGCTTGCCAGACTCAAGATTCAAAAGAAGCAAGTTAAAAACAACTATCGCTTTTCAGCTCCCCCTTGAGTCATTCAGGTCCCTTGGTTCCTGGCGAACTCATTTGCTACTGTTTTCTTTGCTACCCAAACTTAATGTGATACATAAATATTTTGCTAACTTTTAAAAACTTAATTGTATCTTTGTAGATGCATGATTTGATATTTCTTTGTATCCTTTTACCAAGAGAAAATGGAGATACAGAATTCCCCTCTAGATCTACTCTGCTGCACATCAGTATCTTGTTTAATGGCAAGGATAATGTTATCAAAAATAATAAAAACAGAAAACAACACATATGTCTGTGCAATCCTGATAGTATTTCAGGCACTATAATAAATAGTATTGGTTACTCTCATTTTACAGATAAGAGAAATTGAGCAATTTGCCCTAGTATGCACAACTAAAGAACAAGTATTGAATCTGAGTGTCCATGCCTTAAACCACTTTTCCTTTCACCCCCTCTGTTTTCTTTCCTCTAGGTAACTGATTGTTTTATATTGTAACTAGTGTCCCAGGCAATTTTGGACAATAGCTCCGATGGTCTGGGAAACTATCCTCCTCCTAAAGGGCGGCAGGAATATGAGCTATGGCAAGTGAGATCCGTGGAAGAACGACACCTACTACTGACTTCAATAGCACTTGAGGTGGATGAGAGATGGTGATGTCTCTTCTTTTTAGATAAAATAAACATTCCACCATAGATATCACAATGGAGAGAGACTAGAATTTGGAATCAAAGACTTGAGTATAAAACCCAGTTCCACAATTAATTAGTATCATCATGTTGGATATCACATTATGACATGATGTCACACTGCTCAGCACCTACCTGGCACTTGACAGCATTCAAATATTTGCTTAATGACTTTTTTTAATGCACTGTGAGCTAGTATGTACATTTCATGAGTATAAATCCTTGCTTGTCTTCTTTAGAAGTTTAATTTTAATGCCTGTTAGCACATTGTATGTGTCCAACTAATATTTTTTGAATGAACTGATTAGATAGTTTAGAATTTTTTGAAGACTCTACAATGGAAATAATGCTTCTGATAACTGAGTGGCTTAACATATTTCAAATTCCCAGTTTAGTGTTTAGAATATACTTGGTGCTATATTTCAATAAATGTTAGATCTCTACCTTTCCCCACACCCCCAATTATCTTAGGGATTTATCACTGGTATTAGTATTTATTTCTAGGCTAATTTAAAACCTATGACAAGTGCATTCTTAAGCTTGGTCCTTTGGATGGGCTTGAAATACAAGAAACAGCTCAGCTCAGAGTGTCTCAATTGCATTGAATGGAACATATGAAAATTCTAATCAGTGCAAGTTATGCAGTGGATAACTACTGTGCATTCTAAATTATATTTATCCATTACAACTTTGTCATCAAATATTGGATATGGCCTATAGTTAGCGTCACTGTAAATTTGCATTTCAACTGGAGAAAAAGACACCTTCTTTTTGTCTTCACTGATTAACATTTCCAAGCTCTGTAATTTTCTTGCTGCTCACAGAAACAAAGCAAGCCAAGCTCATACAGAAAGCCTATTCTCCAAGATATAAATATTTGCTATTCAGAAAATCTCAATGAGGGTTTAGTTATTTTAAACTAAAGAAAGAAAATTACTAGTAATGATTGGTTTCAGCTAACGAAATGCTTTTATGCAAATATGTGAACCCTAAATATGACCTGGAAACAAAAGACTGCTTAACAGTTACTATTAAGCAATACATTAGTAGATCAATTAAACAGAACTTCTTTCTAATGAGTATGTGGTACAGAGGTTGCCATAGAAACCTAGAAAGGAAAAGCCCTTGAATGCTAATTTATCATTATAAAACTATAAAATACTATAGATCTGTTGGTGGCTGGTAGTAACTAAAGTTGAAATAGGTCACTTCTGAAGAATAAACTTCTTGTATTTATAGGATGGCTTTGCAAAGATTATCTATTAGATTCTATTGCCTCAGTCTTCTAGTATTTAGATATGCCATTCAGAAATACCATCTGTCTGGGTAGCCCCTCCAATCCAGATCTGTGTCTGCAGAGAGAGCTGTTATACCTAATTTTTATATGCCTAAACTTGAGATTGCTCCAAGAGGAGAAACACACAGAAAATTTAATAGGAATATAATCTTGACTCCTTTTTGTGCTGTCCTGGTGAAGTAAGTCTCTACCATACTCCTACATTCTGTGTACTGAAATCATGAAATTGGGCTTTACTAAGTGTTGCAGCTGTGCTGGAGAGGAGACAGACAGGATTGGGCAGAGAAAAAAGTTGAACAGTACAGACCCAATGAGGGACTTAGCCAACCCTACAAGGAGATTTGGAAATAAAATGGCCCTTCAGAGTTATACTATGTTTGACCAAGAAAAGGGGAACTTAATTCCACCCCTTGATGAGTTATTGAACGCAGGTTGTCCCAGAAAGAGATGTGACCTTAGGCAGAACAGCTCTCTGCCACTGAGACAGAAGCTGACAGCTGACTGACCACTCCTCTGACTGTGCTTATACCACACTGAAGGGGAACTCGGTAGCAAACCCACATGCCCTCACAAAATGCTTAAATCAAATGTTTAAAAGCAAAGATCAGACTAAATCTATACATCTTTTCTTTATGTATGAAATGAGAATTATCTCAACAACATGGTTAATGATATCTTTGTGCAATTTGATCTTCAGTCATTAAAATACTAAAAACTATTAAAAGTACCAATTTGGGTTGAGATAACAGTGTACGATGACACCAAGTGCACATTTCACATTGGCAAAAGGGAATGTACGAAAAAAAATTCTCACATGTCCATTGTATCAGAATGTGGAAAATCTAACACAATAGGGAAATGGTAGCAAGGATATTTCCAGATATGTTCTACTCAAAAAATAATCACATCTGTCTAAGGGGAAGTAAAGAGATCACTATAGTTAAAAAAGGACTTAAAGTATGTTCATTGGGAAAACATGTAGGTGAAAGCATGTAATATTTTATAATAACAGTATGAGGACACTGGAATTAAAAAAAAGTTATTTCTTCCTCAATTGTGTCAATGTATCTGAGAAACCATAAAATTATAGAGAAGGGATATTGCCGCCAGAATGACTGAACCTTTAATGTTGTTCAAGTCTGTGTGAAGGGTAAGGAGGCTAAGGAGAGTGGCAAAAATATTTATCAGAAGAATTATAAAGATAAAAGCAATTAATTTGGGGTTATAGGAGCTCTATGATCATCGAATTGACCTCTTGACTGATAATTGTTAAGAGATTTTTGCATGAGATTTCGAGTGTAGAGAAAAGAGAACGCTATAGTCTAATGAATCAGAGCTTAAAGATTATGGGAATAGGAACTTTGTAAGATCATATATAGGTATCTAGTACCTTCAAAATAATGCACATTAGTATCAATCCCCTTATTATTAATTTTAATTTAAAAATTAACCTTAAACTTCTCATCATTAAAATCTGCATGCCTAAGAGAGCGGTGAGGAAGTTATGGGGTACTTGCAGTTGATCCTAGACAGTAAATAAAAATACTTACCTCATCTAGAATCTGATAAGCTAGAACAACCTTAAAATTAGAAGTACATTTTCTGTCAAAATGCTTCACCTGTAAGGGTTAAGTATGAGAGACTAGTATCTCCCTGATGTTCTAGAATTAATCACATAACAATATAATCACTGATTGTAACTACTTGCTGAATTTTATATAACTTGGACAGATGCTCTAATAGACTAAATGTCAGAGTATGATTAAGCAAGAAAATATTTGAATTATTTAGTTCAATAAGTGCCAAAGATCCAAACTGATGATAATGAAGCTCAAAAGGAATAATTAACTTGTGTATACTTGCCAAAAACTTCTGGAGAAGGATAGAGGCAGGCATTAGTCCAAACTTGAATATAGTAAGGAAATATATCAACTATTTGAAAAAAAAAAGAATTATTTGTAAAGCATACTATGTAAATTCCAATAGCTTCCATCTGTAAGTTTTACAAAACAAGTGGAACAATTTTCCTGGAAATCCTGCTTTGTTTCTCTCCTTGAGTAGATGTTCCCAGTAATGACAAAGCTCTTCAAAGGTTTAATATGTGTAAACGATCTGCCTTACTTATAGTCTCCTCATCTTTTTCCTTTTGTGTAAGCATAAGAACAACTCTACTATCATTTTCAATATCAGTGTCATATTGGTAGCGCTGTGTCATCAATAGTCTATTTGGCATTTTTGTAGTGACAACGTTACATGATGAAACTTAGTTTATAGAATGTTATGCTAATTCTAGTGGTGTGTGTGTGTGAGTGTGTATGTGTGTATTTTTTAACCACTTTTCCTTTAAAGTGGAGGTTTTGCTTGTGGTTCAAGTGATAACTAATATCAAACAAAATATATTTAATTATGTGAACTTTATTTATGAAACAGCTGTACGTTTGATAATGACCTACATTATAGTGATATGATTTATTTAAAGAGTCTGAATGAGAGCTGATAGAGCCATCTCTACCTTATTTTAAAATAAGTTGATCATTAATAATTTTCTGTTTATAACAATATATTGATTAAAAATATATGACATTTTCTAAGGGAGTGGAACTTAAATCTGCTCAGCAAGAAAAAAGAAAGATAATGTGTGAGGTGATGGATGTATTAATTAACTCAGTAGAGAGAATCCTTTCACAGTATATACGTGTATCAAATCATCACATTGTACACTTTAGATATCTTACAATTTTATCTGTCACCTATACCTATCTCAACAAAGCTGGAAAGAAAGAATGGCTAGTAGAAAAATGGATAACATACATAAATCAAAATAAGACAGAAGCATAATAAAATAATTGTAGTTATGTTCATTCATTATTAAAAAATATTTAAAGCATTAAAAATATTTTTCTGTATATAAAAACATCAGGAAAATTTTCTAGACTTGTTATTGTTCTGAGTTGAAATAACAAAATTAAAACTTAGAGGAGTTAGAAGGAAACAACCTTCAGACAGACTTCTAAAAAAAGGAAAATACTAGTTCTAGAAATGAGCATTTGGAAAAGAGGAAATAATTTTCTGGTAAGAAATAAGTTGTAAGTTAAAAGGGTCAAAAATAGATGCTGATTCTATGGGCAGAGTGTCACTAAAGCGAACTGTGTTAGAATAAAAGCTATAAGATGGAAGGATAACTCATATGACATTTGATTCAGTTTGAAAAGTTCAAAGACTTTAAATCGTTACAACTAAGAACCAATTTATATTTGTCCCCCAGCACTAAAAGATAATTTTAAATGGAAGAATATCTTCATTTTAAGAAAAATGTTAGAGGTATTGCCAAAGCCCCAAATGACTTGAGGTTAATAAGACCTTTAAGAGCATGCATCAAAAAACATTTGCTCTCAATTTCTCTTTCTCTCTCTCTCTCTCTTTTTGATGTTGTTTTTTCCTAAAACTTTATTCAATCATCTAAAAAATAATAATACTTTGAGAAAAATTTAAATAATGTGAAATGACTATTTTCAAAATGATTGTTTAAATGCATTCTTAATGACTGTAGAAACATTCTGCTTTTGCCCATGGGACTTGTAGTCTACTAATAGTTATAACTGTCCAGTTAATTTTGTACTGGAATAATATTTTTTAAATGCTGTTTTACATGTTCTCCTTCACATTTTTTCTCATTTTATTCCTTTTTTTTTTAAATTTTTTGTTTATTGCAGTAACATTGGTTTATAACATTGTAAAAATTTCAGGTGTACATCATTGTACTTCTATTTCTGCATAGATTACATCATGTTCACCACCAAAATACTAATTACAACCCATCACCACACACATGTACCGAATTATCCCTTTCACCCTCCTCCCTCCCCCCTTCCCCTCTGGTAACCACCAATCCAATCTCTGTTCCTATGTGTTTGTTTATTGTTGTTATTATCTACTACTTAATGAAGGAAATCATATGGTATTTGACCTTCTCCCTCTGACTTATTTCACTTTGCATTATACCCTCAATGTCCATCCATGTTGTCACAAATGGCTGGATTTCATTGTTTCTTATGGCTGAGTAGTATTCCATTGTGTATATATACCACATCTTCTTTATCCATTCATCCCTTGATGGGCACTTAGGTTGCTTCCAAGTCTTGGCTATTGTGAATAACGCTGCAATGAACACAGGGGTGCATGTACCTTTGCAAATTGGTGTTTTCAAGTTCTTTGGATAAATACCCAACAGTGGAATAGTTGGATCATATGGTAGTTCTATCCTTGATTTTTTGAGGAATCTCCATACTGTTTTCCATAGTGGCTGCACCAGTTTGCACTCCCACCAGCAGTGTATGAGAGTTCCCTTCTCTCCACATCCTCTCCAACACATGTTGTTTCCTGTCTTGTTAATTATAGCCATTCTGACAGGCGTGAGGTGATATCTCATTGCAGACACAAAGAAATGGAAAGATATTCCGTGCTCTTGGATTGGAAGAATTAACATAGTTAAGATGTCCATACTTCCTAAAGCAATCTATAGATTCAATGCAATCCCTATCAAAGTTCCAACAACATTTTTCACAGAAATAGAACAAAGAATCCTAAAATTTATATGGAACAACAAAAGACCCCGAATAGCTAAAGGAATCCTGAGAAAAAAGAACAAAGCTGAAGGTATCACACTCCCTGGTTTCAAAATATACTACAAAGCTATAGTAACAAAAACAGCATGGTACTGGCACAAAAACAGACACACAGATCAATGGAATAGAATCGAAAACCCAGAAATAAACCCACACATCTATGGACAGCTAATCTTTGACAAAGGAGTCAAGAACATACAATGGGGAAAAGAAAGTCTCTTCAACAAATGGTGTTGGGAAAACTGGATAGCCATATGCAAAAAAATGAAAGTAGACCCTTACCTTACACCATACACAAAAATTAACTCCAAATGGATTAAAAACTTGAAGGTAAGACCTGAAACTGTGAAACTTCTAGAAGAACACATAGGCAGTACGCTCTTCGACATCGGTCTTAGCAACATCTTTTCAAACACCACATCTGACCGAGCAAGAGAAACAATAGAAAAAATAAACAAATGGGACTACATCAAACTAAAAAGCTTCTGCACAGCAAAGGAAACCATCGACAAAACGAAAAGACAACCTAACAACTGGGAGAAGATATTTGCAAACCATACTTCTGATAAGGGCTTAATCTCCCAAATATATAAAGAATTCATGCATCTCACCAACAAAAAAACTACCAACCCAATTAAAAAATGGGCAAAAGACCTGAACAGACATTTCTCCAAAGAAGATGTACAGATGGCCAACAGACACATGAAAAGATGTTCAAAATCACTATCAGGGAAATGCAAATCTCATTTTATTCCTTTAGACCAAAAGCCAATGTTTAGCAGAACTCTGCATTTAACATGGCAACTGAAGAGTAGAGGAGAAGCGACAGAAGGGGGTTCCTATACAGATGGGTCTGAAATAGTGCTGGAGCTCTTCGTAGCTTGGGGTGTCATTGTGGAATGCTGAGGTTCTTGTATGCGCCAGAGCGACAAGGAAGTTAGGGGGAATTTCCGCCAAGTTCATCAGGAGGAGCACCATGGAGAGGGGTGAGGCCTCATTACCTAGTTGAACAAACGAGACTTCTGCTGGCCTGACAATATCAGGAGTGCCAGAAAAAGCCAAGGCAAGAAACAAGGACACAAGTGGAGTGAATGGGTCTCAGTCATACTCTGATAATGTACTAGACGGTAACCCAGCTGAGGACGGTTAGATAGTGGGTACAGTGTAGACCAAAGAACAGCATAAAAGGAGCAGTTCACTTCCTTCACCAGGAGGCGTGTAAGCTACATGCAGCATTGAATGATCTCAAGGGAAAAGGAAACAGGTGTCCAAGAAGACATCCTGAAGAAATTGAGTTAACTTTGAGTTCACTGGAAAGAAAATATTTTGAATTAGAAAGTACCATATTGCTTTTTTAAACGTCAGGCTTCGGTTGTATGTTGTGTATATATCTGCATGTATCTGTGCTTCTGATACACTCTGGGAATGTAAACAGGTGCAAAATTTCTGGAGAAAAATTAATAATATCCATCAAAATTCAAAATGCATATATGTAGCAATCTCACAGCTGTGCCTTTATCTAATATATATACTCACAGAAATTCACCGATTTATATTTACAAGGAACTTTATTGAATCATAGCTTGTAATACCAACACTACAAATAACTGAGAACTGATTTAATTAAGCCTGCTACATCCATGAAAACCATATTGCCGTTGTATTTAACAGACAGTGACAACTCAATATGCATGGATAAATAATCAAGCAAGAAACAAAAAACACGTGGTTATGGTGAAGTACAGAAAAATATGTATCCTAAATTTCTCTTTGTGTAATTCTTTTAAATGGAGCATATAAGTGGGTACATACATGTAATTATATGCATGTTTTTACATTAGGAATTACATGAAATTGATGTTTGGGCTGATAGGAGATTTTTATCTTTCATCTATTTAAAATACTTGATTATTCTAATCTTAACTATGTACTACATTTATTTAATATTTTTAATTTCTTTATTCTGAAAAAACTCAGACACACAAAATAGAATAATAAACTGAACCCCTTCAACTCAGGTTAAAAAATCGTCAGAATTTGTCAGTTGCATCTGAGTCTCTCTGGTCACATCTGCCACTTTTTTTTTCCACCCATCACCTATTATTGGGGCAGAATGGTAATACAACATGTTTTACTTTTCTTCCTTTTCTTTTAATGTATTTTTTAAAGTAGTTGAACCTACAGAAATAGATTGTCACTGACATGAAGTATCAATTACCAGGGGACAATAATGAAAGCAGGGATGGATAGGCAAAACCCTGCAGTGGTCTATACGAAAGCTGATGACATTAGAGGTCATTTTATTGGGCTACATTCCTTTCTAACCCCTCTAATAATCCTTTTGATTACTCCATTCTTTCAAAAAATTCCATTCTTATCTCACCAAGTAATTAAGGAAAAAAAACCTAAACTAACTATAAAATATTTTTCGACTTGTTATATTTAACAAGATTGCTGTTTTTAACAATTTCTATAGAAATTGTATTAAGTCACAGAATCAGAAATTTCCAAAGGAAAAATAACACACTTTACCAAGCCTCCTATTTTTACTTTAAAGAAAAGAAGTCTTGCTTATGTGAGAGTTCGTTTTCTCATGTCTAAATCAAAGCTTATTATTTTTTAAAGACGTAAAATACAAAACATGCAGCACAAGGAAGGCTATCAGGATACTCTGTTGCGATTGCCCCCTGGATCTGAAATACTGTGTGTTGAACTATTCAGAGAATTCTCCAGGCTTTTCTTGCCATCATAGCATAAAGGTTAAACTAGATATAAATACAGTTATGGATACAAATATAGCTACAGATACAGATATAGATGTTGTATAAGTTTTCTAGGGCTGCCATAACAAATCAGCTAAATTTTAAGACCCGTATGCACAGTGATTATGGATATTTATGCTCTTTCTTATGCTTATCCCTTAATAAACACTGGCTGAATAAATGAATAAACAGCTGACCTACTCATAAGAAAAACTTAGTAATAGCGAAGCTGTTTTTCTGTAATGTCTAGATTATGTGTGGCTTATTTACTAACTTAATTTACATATTTAAGATAAATATTTAGCAGCTACTCTTTATCTAAACTAAATAATATCTTGTAGTCTTATGGTGGTTTAACCATTCTAGTTATCAGTGGAGTCCATAAATTGCACAAGTATATCCTCTTTTTGACTTCTCAGTCAGAAAATAGATACACAATCAAAAACAGACATAAATGTTATTGTTGATTTTAAAAGGGGCAAGTTTTTTTAATTTATTGTTTGCGAAAAATGATAATAAAGCAATTCTTTGAGGCAAACATTACAGATAAACCACAATTTAAAGAAAATATTATATTAAAAAAATTTATTGGACAATTGTATATATGGGTACAGACAAACAAAATTCTACAGCAAACACAGTAACATTTTCCTTAATGAAACACTTAGTTATAGATGTATTGTAATTCTAAATCGATAATCTCATATATTAAATATAGAATGACAATGTTAAATAAATAACACTAACATATAGGTACATGACTCTCCAATTTGGTAGAAAGGCATTCAAATTGTTAAAGATACAATATGTTATATATTAAATATATTAAATGTTTGTATGTATGTCTATATAACTGATCCCACATTTCCTGAGTTCTACGAATCCCATGTTCCAGTGGAGAGCATTTCCTCTCCTATGAATGTTTTCTGGGCAATAGGATCACATCAGCAGTTGAACTTGACAAAATCCATGTGTTGGCCAATGAAAGAGGGATGAGGCAGACCTGTCAAAGAGGCATAAACAAAATCCCACATCAGAGATGAGCTTGCAATTACACTTCAGTAAAGTCAGAAAAACAGGGACAGCAGGCTGATTTTGAAAAAAGCCATTCTTTCTTTGTAAAAAGTAAATAATCTTTCAAATGGAATTTAAAAACAATTGTTTTATATCAAACTATAAGTCACAAACACTGCCTCTCGCCAATAGCTCACTCAAGAAATTTGTTTCTTCTTCACAATGTTGATTAACTAAAGCAATAACACCCATACTTCACAAAAATAAAATTGTAAAGTGATGAAGTACTTCTTTATAAGCATGTCTCTGAAATATTTTGTATACCATAAAGAAATTTTAAAAAACCTATACTTATTATCTTCTCTAAGGAAGTTTATTTAAATACCCAGGTCGGATAATGAAACATGCATATTTCAGGTCAATAAAAGAGCAAATTTGCTTCAGCAAATGGGTTTGTAACACCTAGAACTGGAGCTTTTCCCTTATAAGTCTACCTCGTTAATGCAAATAGTAACTATACGATTTATTTGACGTATTTATGTATATTTATCAGTCCAGACATAATTACAGAATGTAAAATAACCTGTATGCCATAAGGAAATTATGTCTAACTGCTGGATAGTACATTCGGCTATGGTGACCAATCATGCCAATTTGCCTGTGACTGAGGGGTTTCCCTGGATGTAGGACTTGCAGGGCTAAAACCAGGAGAGCCCCAGGAAAACTGAGATGGCTGGGCACTCAATGGCAACGTGCAGGGGATTTTATCATAAGAAAGGAAAGCAAAGCCAACCAACAGCCAAGAACAGCAGCATGGGCAACAAAAGCCATGTCCCAGAATCAGTACTCGTTCCGTCTTAACTGTCTTGCTAAAGGAAATCTTTGGATGGAAGAAAACTATGAGGTTGTCTCTGGCTAGGATGTTGACCATTCTCACCAAAGATACCAATGGCTGCTAATGACATTAGTAAGGTTCACTTTGGTCTCCGAGACCAACATATTACCAATGTGACAGCAATAAAATAAAAAAATAAAATAAATAAATAAAAAAAGAATTTATTGAATCTTGTGAATCTGTCCTATTCTCCACATTTTCTACTACCATTGCTTTTATGTTTTCATTGTTGCTCACCTACACCTTTGAAATTGCCCCGTGCTTTACTTTTTTACCTTCCAATTCATCTACATTGCAGCCAGAATGATTCTTAAATTAATTTTAAGCAAATCTGGTAATGTTTTTATCACACCTAACATTATCACGTTTTCCCTAATTCATTCAAGACTGCATATAGGGTGACAAAGAGTAACCATATTTTATTTATTTGGCTAATTTTTAAAAATAACATGAATGCCTTAGCTAACCTAAATTTCTACACAGTCATCAACAATTGAACTGTTGTAATCCTAGATGTTCCACCTTTTTGTGTTACCTATTTGGCCTATGGAGACAACTGAGATTGTATGTATCAATGGGCACCACTGACATTTGGAACAGGACACTTATTAATTGTGCTCTTTTCACAAATGGAAATCCTAGGTCTGGAACATTAAGTTGCAGTAGCATCTCTAGTTACTAAAACAAACAAAAATACCCCAAAATATGTCCAAACACTCTCTGAGTGGAGAGTAATGCCAACAACTGAGAAATACTGAATAGAATTAATCATTATCAAAATATTTGAAGTCTTGTTGGTAAAACTGCCCTTCCATCATCCTCGATTGCTGACCAGACTAATTTTTTAAAAATTGTGCTGTATCTTTATTGTACATGGATTATTATGAAATATATATAAAATACAGAGATTTTGTAAATGTATATGTATATATATATGTATATGCATATGTATATGTATTTTATACTTAATGTAATATGTTTTACATATTTATATACAATATGTTTTATACATTTATATACTTACATGTAAATGCTTCTAGAAACAATATAAGTTAATTTTTTTGAAATTTAGTAATGTATCTAGATGGAAGAATTTTTCTGCATCATGCTATTTTTCATTGAACAATTTATTTTCAACATTTATTCATTTGGATACATGTAGATATAGTTCATTTTAACTATTGGATAATATTTTATTGCATAAATATAACACAGTTTATCCATTCCTCTATAGCAGGACACATAGGTTATTCTCTGGTGGTGGTTTGTGCTGTTGCCATTTCAATGAATAATATTATGTATATCTCTTTGGGCACACATGGGAAAATATCTCAGGGTTAAATTTTTTGTTGTTGTTGCTGAGGAAGATTTGCCCTGAGCTAACATCTGTTGCCAATCTTCTTCTTTTTTTTTTTCATGTGAACTGCCACCACAGCATGGCCACTGACAGACGAGTAGTGTGGTTCCATGCCCGGGGACCGAACACGGGCCACCAAAGCTGAGTGCAATGAACTTTAACCACTAGACCAATGGGGCTGGCCCAAATATTTGTTTTTTGGTTAGGAAGGTTAGCCTTGAGCTAACATCCAATGCCAATCCTCCTCTTTTTGCTGAGGAAGACTGGCCCTGGGCTAACCTCCATGCCCATCCTCCTCTATTTTATATGGGACGCTGCCACAGCATGGCTTGACAAGTGGTGCCTCAGCCTGCACCTGGGATCCACGCCTGTGAACCCCAGGCCACAGAAGTGGAGCATGCACACTTAACCACTACACCACTGGGCCGGCCTCCCAAATATTTTTAATTAAATATTTTTGACATAACTACAGATTTAAATGCAGTTGTAAAAAATAATGTAGAAAGATCCTAAGTACCCTTTACTCAGTTTCCCCCGATGGTAATATCTTGTGAAATTATATTACAACATCACATCCAGGAACATTGACATGGATACATTGGTACAGTCAAGACAGACAATATTTCCATCACCACAAAGATCCCTTGCGTTGACAGGCTATACCCACTTCACTCTTACCCACACTGCCCTTAACATCTGGTAACCACTATGAAGTTCTACGGAAATGTCCATTTCTATAATTTTGTCATTTCAATAATGTGATATAAATAGAATCATGCAGTATGTGAACTTTTGGGATTGGCTTCTTTTCACTCAGCATGATTCTCTGGAGATTCATCCAGGTTGTGATGTGTATTTATAGTTCATTCCTTTTTTTTTTTGATGAGTAGTGTTTCATGGTATGTGTGCACCACAGTTTAACTAGTCACTTATCTAAGGACATCTGGGTTTTTTCCAGCTTTTGACTATTATGAACAAAGCTGCTATCAACATTTATGTACAGCTTTTTGTGTGACCATAAGCTTTCATTTCTCTAGGATAAAGGCTCGGGAGTACAATAGGTGTGCCATATAGTAGTTGCATGCTCAATTTTTTTTAAGAAACTTCAAAATTGTCTTCCAGGAGGCTGTACAATTTTACAATCCCACCAATAATGTATAAATGGTACAGGTTCTTCACAGCCTTTTCAGGGTTTAGTGTTGTCACTATTTTTTTATTGTAACCATTCTGATAGGTGTATAGTGTTATCTCATGTGGTTTTAATTTGCATTACCCTAAAAGCTAGCATTTAAGACCTTTTGATATGCTTATTTACCATCTGTATATCCTAATATATCCCATAAAGTAGCCCCCTTTATCTGTGGGGGATTCATTCTAAGACCCCCACTGGATGCCTGAAACTGCAGATTAGTACTGAACTCTATATATACTATGTTTTTTCCCATAAATACATACCTATGATAAAGTTTAATTTATAAATTAGGCAGAGTAAGAGATTAACAACAACAATAATAAAATAGAACAATTATAACAATATACTGTAATGAAAGTTATGTGAATGTAGTCTCGCTCTTTCTCTCTCAAAATACCTTATTGTTCTGTACTCACCCTTCTTCTCCTTGTGATGATGTGAGATGATACAATGCCTACGTGGAGAGATGAAGTGAGGTGAATATGCAGGCATTGTGGTAAAGTCCTGGGCAGGATGGAGTGGGATGGAGTGAGATTTCATCATGCTACTCAGAACGGCACACAATTAAAACTTATGAATTGTTTATTTCTGGAATTTTCCATTTAATATTTTTGGACTGTGGTTGACTGCAGGAAACTAAAACTACTAAAAGGAAAACTTCGGATAAGGGGGGGCTACTGTACTCTTATTTAACATAGTGTTGGAAGTTTTATAAGGCAGAAAAGTGAAATAAAAAGTATGCAGTTTGGAAAGGTAGAAATAAAATTGTCCCAATTTTCAAAACATACAAATTCTATGTAGAAAATCCTAAGGAATCTCGGAAAAAAACTCCTAGGATTAAGTAAATTCAGCAAGTTTGGAGGATACAAGTTAAATATATAAAAATCAATTTTTTTATATACTAGCAGTGAGTACTGACAAAAAAATACAATATCATTTACAATCATTCAAAAATATGAAATATTTGAGTGTAAATTTAAGCAAGAGTGTACAAGACTTGTATGCTAAAACTACAAAATGCTAATGAAAGTAATCAAAGACCCAAATAAATGGAGACACATTGTATTCATGGATTGGAAGGCAACATAATAAAGTTGTCAGTTCTCCCCAAACTGATCTATAGATTTCATGCAATTCTTCTCAAAATTCCATGAAGGGTTTTTTGTAAATATAGTTAGGTTATTCTAAAATTTATATAAAATTGAAAAGGAATTAGAATAGCAAAATTATTTTGGAAAGAAAAATGGAGTTGAAGGAATCAGTCTCCCCAATTTCGAGACTTATAGTTACAGTAATCCAGTTTCTGGTATTCATGGAGGGGTAGACACATGGATCGCTGGAACAGAATAAAGAACCTAGAACTAGAACCAGATAAATATGCCCAAATGATATTTTGACAAAGCCAAAAAAGCAATTCAACTAATCATTCTGGGCAATTGGGACCTCCATAGGTTAAACAAACAAGCAAATGAACTTTGACCACATCTCACAACTTATAAAAATTAGCTCAAAATAAATCACTGACTTACATGTAAAACATAAAACTATAACACTTTTAGAAAAAAATAGGAAAAAAATTTAGGATCTAGAACAAGGCAAATAGTTCTTAGACTCTACACCAAAAGCATAATTCATAAAAAGAAAAATTGATGGGGGTCAGCCCAGTGGAGTAGTGGTTAAGTTCACATGTTCTGCTTCTGTGGCCCAGGGTTCACAGGTTCAGATCCTGGGCATGGATCTATGCACTGCTCATCAAGCCATGCTGTGGCAGGTGTCCCACATATGAAATCGAGGAAGATGGGCACAGATGTTAACTTGGGGCCAATCTTCCTCAGCAAAAAAAGAGAGGAAGATTGGCAATGGATGTTAGCTCAGGGCTAATCTTCCTCACCAAAAAAAAAAAAAGAAGAAAAATTGATAAATTGGATTTTATCAGAATTAATAATTTCTGTTCTATAAAAGATCCTACTAATAAGATGAAAATACAAGCTACAGACTAGGAGAAAATATTTGCAAACTACATGTACAACATAGAACTGAGTATTTAGAGCATTTAAAGAACTCCCAAACTCAGCAGTAAAATAAAAAACAACCCAATTAGAAACTGGACAAAAAACATGAAGAGACATTTCAATATATACAGTAGTCCCCCCATATTTGCAGTTTCACTTTTGGCAGTTTCAATTACATGGAAAATCCCAGAAATAAACAATTCATAAGTTTTACATTGCATGCCATTCCAAGTAGCATGATAACATCTCACACTGTCCTGCTCAATCCCACCTGGGACACTATGTCACAATGCCTACATCATTCAACTCACTTCATCTCATCAGGTAGGGATCCTATTATCTCACATCATCACAAGAAGAAGGGCGAGTACAGAACAACAAGGTATTTTGAGAGAGAAAGAGAAAGATCATATTTACATAACTTTTCTTACAGTATATTGTTATAATTGTTCCATTTTATTATTAGTTATCGTTAATCTCTTACTGTGTCTAACGTAAATTAAACTTTATCATAGGTATGTATTTATAGGAAAAAATAGTATATATAAGTTTCAGTACTATCCACAGTTTCAGGTATCCACTGGGGGTCTTGGAATGTATCCCCTGTGGATAAGCGAGGACTACTGTAGTGGGAAGAGACTTCTTTGCCTTGCCCTATCTCAGGGAGAAAACATTCAGTCTTTCACCATTAAGTATAATGTTAGCTGTAGGCTTTGTAGATGTTTTCTCTCAAGTTGAGAAGGTTCTTATTTTGAGAACTTTTTGAGAAAGATATTCTTATTTTTCTAAGTATTCTTTGTTGTAAATTGGTGTTGAATTTTGTCAAATGATTATATTGATAGGCATTTCCATATTGAACAGGTTTGCATCCCTGGAATAGTGTTCACCTGGTCATAGTATATAATTCTTTTTATATATTGCTGAATTTTATTTGCTAATATTTTGCTAAGGATTTTGCACCTATATTCATGAGGGATATTTGTCTGTTATGTTTTATACTACCTTAGTCTAAGTTAGGAATCAGAGTAATTCTGGTCTCATAAAATAATTTAGGAAGTGCCTCTTTTTTTTTTTTTTCTATTTTCTGGAAGAGATTCTGTGGAACTGGTCTTAACCCTTTAAACATTTGGTAGAATTTTCCAATGGAACTACATAGGCCTGGAATTTATGGGTTTTTCTGAAGGAGAGGGAGAGTTTTTAATTTAATTTTCTTACTTGTTGTAGGACTATTCAAATTATCAATTTTTCTTGCCTTAGTTGCAGTAGTTTGTGTTTGTTGAGGAATTGGTCCATTTCTTCTAATTTGTCAAATTTATGTATGTAGAGTTATTCACAGTAGTTTTTAAATAATTTTTTCCCTTCCACAGTATCTGTAGTGATAACCTCTGTTTCATACTTGATATTGGTCATTTGTGTCTTTTTCCTTTGTCAGTTTTATTGATTTTATTGATCTGTCAGAGAACTAGCTTTTTCCTTCATTTATTTTCTCTATTTTTAATTTCATTGATTTCTGCTCTTATCTGTGTTATTTCCCTCCTCCTGACTGCTTTGGTTTTATTTTCTTCCTCTTTTCCTAGTTTCTTGAGGCAGGAGTTGTATTATTGATTTGAGACTTTTCCTTTTTTTAATGCAAGAATTTTAGTACTATAAGTTTCCCTCCCAACACTGCTTTATCTGTGCCTCACAAAGACTTCATTTTCTTGCAGTTTAATGCATGTTTTTATGTCTCTTGGGACTTTCTCTTTGACCCAAACATTCTTTAGAAGCGTATTGTTTAGATTCCAAGTGTTTGGAGATGATATTATTATCTTTCAGTTATTGATTTCTAGTTTGATTCCATTGTGGTCAGAGAACACAATCTGCATGAATTCAACTTTTATAAAAATTAGTTTAGGTGGATTTTATGTCACATGATATGATTTACTTTGATATATGTTCTGAGGCAATTGAAAGAAAAATTGTATTCTGATGTTTTGGGGTGGAGTGTCCTATAAATGCTCATTAGATGCTTATGGCTGATTGTTTTTTTGAGTTCTTCTCTATCCTTGTTAACTTTGTGTCTAGTTGTTCTACCAATTTTTGAGAGATGGGTTTTGAAGTCATCAACTATAATTATTGGCCTATGTCTCATTTCAGTTCTATCAGTTTTGCTTCACATATTTTATAGCTCAGTTTTGTGATGCATAGAGATTAAGATTGCTATGTATCTTTGGTGGATTAACTCTTTCATCCTTATGTAACATCCTCTCTCTGTCTCTGGTAATTACTTCGCCCAGAGTCTACTTTATTGGAAATTAATATAACCTTTCCTGCTCTCTTATATTAATATTTGCATAGCGTATATTTTTCCACCCATTTACTCTCAAGCTTCCTATATTGTTATGACTGAAGCAAGTTTCTTGTAGATAACTATTGCTGAATCATTTTTTAATCCACTTTGCCAATCTCTATCTTTTAATTGTTATATTTAGACCATTTATATTTAATGTATTTATTGATATTTTAAGGCATAAGTTTGTCATTTTATCACTTACTAACTGATGTTTTGCCTCTGTGACTCATTCATCTGTTTATCTTTCTTTATATTTCTGTGGGTCATTTGAATATGTTTTAGAATATCATCTTAGAGAAAAGTCAAGATGGCGGCGTAAGCAGACTCTGAACTCACCTCCTCCTGCGGACATAGCCAATTTACAACTATTTGTGTAAAAATTACCCCTGAGACAGAACTGAAAACTGGATAAGAGGAACTCCTGCAACAAAGGACAATCCTAATTGAGGTGGAAGAGGCAGAAACTGCCTTCTGAAGAGAAAAAAATGCCAACTTCACCAGCCGCAGCACCTCAAGGCCACCCAAGAGCATCCCAAAGGTACGCAGCCCTCCCTGGAGGAGCAGGGCCCTGAGCCAGGGAGTGCTGCCACTGGGGGCATTTTGTGGACCCAGCACAATTGAGATGAGTGGCATAATATCTGACTTTGCCTGCTACTAAAACATTGGGGAGTACCCCCAGAAAAGCTGGTTCACAAAGAAATTAAAATCGGCTCTTAAAGGGCCCATGCACAAACTCACTCGTTTCAGAAAGCAACCTAAAAATCACCAGAAAGAAAGGTGCACAGTGCTTTGGTGAAAAGAGACTCACCTGACAGGCTCTGAATGCATTGCAGTGAGAGGTGAGACCTGCCAGGGACTGAGACATTGGCGGCAGCCATTGATGTGGTCTGGTGTGGGCGTGCTGACACAGAGGCCCTTGGAGTTCTCCCTGGGGCCTGCTGGCCCAAGTCTGCACCACCCACTAGAGCACTGATTTAATCCAGCTCAGCCAGGGCAGGCAGCCCAACCTAGAGAAGGGCCCCACCCAACAACAAGCCCTCAGGCAACTTGTGGGCCTGCATACTTTGGTGACTGGATTCATTGCAGCCTGGCAACTGAGCCAACTTCAGTGGGGCAGGGCATGCACAAGGAGCGGGTGGAGAGTGTGGGGCAGTGGTGGAGTGTGTGGGACTCCCACCGTGGAGAGACTGGGTCCGCTTCAGGAGGTCGGGGCATGCACACAGGGCAGGAATGTGTTGACTTTGTGTGTGGACCTGTGGGTGGCAGGGCTTGTCAGCTGCAGAAGACTTCTGCTTCTCAAGGATCCACATAGGGGGTTTGACCCACCTTCGAAAGCCTGAAAAAACTGGGTGCTCCCGTGCCTGAGGCCAGCCCCAACAAGCTACAATCCTCAGAGAGCTGACAAGAGACCTAAAGGCTGGAGGCTGATAGCAATTGTAAGGCCCTGAGCCTAACAACCTGCCATGCTGGGGGCCTACTCACTTAAAAGAAATACTGCAACACAAATGTGGTATTAGAACTTGCAGCCAACTGTGCTGGGGCTCCTCACACCTGATAAAGAGACTGAAGGGTCCACGACAACTACAAGCAGCTGACCATTACAACAGCTGGCCAGGAGCATAACTCGGCCTCCCTGGGTGCCTACAGGGAAAGCAAACAGACCACAACAGAAGGACACACATAGCCCACATAGGGGTCACCCCTGGAATATTGAGAACTGAGGGAAGCATACTGCAGGCCTCCTAAGGCATCACTTATATAAGGTCACCTATCCAAGAGCAGGAGACGTACCTGACCTACCTAATATGTAGTCACAAGCACAGGGAAAGAGGCAAAATGAGGAGGCAAAGGAATACATTCCAAGTAATGGAACAGGACAAAACCCCAGAAAAGGAACTAAGTGAAACAGAAATGAGCAACCTACCTGACAGAGAGTTCAAACTAAGAGTGTTAAGGATGCTCACTGATCTGGGGAGAAGAATAGATGAACTCAGTGAGAATGTCAACAAAGAGATGGAAGATATAAAAAAGAACCAATCAGAAATGAAGAATACAATACTGGAAATGAAAAATTCACTAGAGGGACTCAAAAGCAGAGTAGAGGATGAAGAAGAATGGATCTGCGTGCTGGACAAAGACTAGAAGAAATTATCCAAGCTGAACAGGTAAAAGAGGAAAGAATTAAAAAGAGTGAGGACAGTCTGAGGGACCTCTGGGACAAAATCAAGCACACTAACATCCGTGTTGTAGGTGTCCTGGAAGGAGAAGAGGGAGACAAAGGGGCAGAGAATCTATTTCAAGAAATAACAGAAGAAAACTTCCCTAACCTAAGGAAGGAAACAGACAGCTAAGTACAGGAAGCACAGAGAGCCCCAAAGAAGATAAACCCAAAGAGGCCCACACCAAGACACATCATAATCAAAATGTCCAGAATTAAAGATAAAGAGAGAATCCTAAAAGCCACAAGAGAAAGACAAGTTACATATAAGGGAAACCCCACAAGGCTGTCAGCTGACTTATCAGCAGAAACCTTACAGGCTAGAAGAGAGTGGCGTGATATATTTATAGTGCTAAAAGGAAAAAACTTACAGCCAAGAATACTTTACCCAGCAAAGTTATCATTCAAAATGGAAGGAGAGATCAAAAATTTCCCAGACAGGAAAAATTAAAGGAGTTTGTCACCAAGAAACTAGTGCTACAAGAAATGTTAAAGGGACTGATTTAAGGGGAAAAAAGAAGACCACAAATAGGAAAAATTATCTATTTCTATGATAAGAGGATAATGGATACAAATGCACAAAAAAGAGGTTAGATATGATAGCAAAAACAAAAAATGAAGGAGGAGTGGAGTTAAAGAGTAGAGCTTTCAGACAGAGGTCAAACTAAGGAGACCATCAATTCTGTATAGAAGGAGAAAGAAACAGAGAAGGACTACTAAATCACTGAGAAAAAAAAAGTTAAAAAATGGCAGTAAGTACATACTTATCAATAGCTACTTTAAACGTCAATGGACTAAATGCTCCAATTAAAAGGCATAGGGTGGTTGATTGGATAAAAAAACGAGACCCGTATATATGCTGCTACAAGAGACACACTTCAGACCTAAAGACACTCACAAACTGAAAGTGAAGGGATGGAACAAGATATTCCAGACAAATAGAAATGAAAAGAAAGCTGGCCTAGCAATACTCATATCAGACAATATAGACTTTAAAACGAAAACTGTAAAAAGAGACAAAGAAGGGCATTACATAATGATCAAGGAAACAATCCAACAAGAGGATATAACACTTGTAAATATCTACGCACCCAACACAGGAGCACCTAAATATATAAAGCAATTATTAACTGACATAAAAACAGAAATAGACAGTAACACAATAATAGTAGGGGACTTGAACACTCCACTTACACCAATGGATAGATCATCCAAACAGAAGATCAATAAGGAAACCTTGGCCTTAAATGAAACACTAGAACAGATGGACCTAGTAGATATATACAGAGCATTCCATCCAAAAACCGAAGAATACACATTCTTTTCAAATGCACATGGAACATTCTCCAGGATTGATCACATATTAGGCCACAAGACAAGTCTCCATAAATTTAAGAAGATTGAAATAATACCAAGCATCTTTTCTGACCACAACGGTATGAAACTAGAAATCAACTGTAGGAAGAAAATTAGAAAAGCCACAAATAAGTGGAGATTAAACAAAATGCTACTGAACAATGATTGCGTCTACGAAGAAATCAAAGGAGAAATCAAAAAATACCTGGAGACCAATGAAAATGAAAATATGACATGCCAGAATTTATGTGATATGGCAAAAGCGGTTCTAAGAGGGAAGTTTATAGCAATACAGGCCTATTTCAACAAACAAGAAAAATCTCAAATAAACAGTCTAACAATGCACCTAAAGGACCTGGAAAAAGAAGAACAAACAAAGCCCAAAATCAGTAGAAGAAGGGAAATAATAAAAATCAGAGCAGAAATAAATGAAATAGAGACCAAAAATAGAAAAAATTAATAAAACCAAGAGCTGGTTCTTTGAAAAGATCAACAAAATTGACAAACCTTTAGCTAGACTCACCAAGAAAAAAAGAGAAAAGGCTCAAATAAGTAAAATCAGAAATGAAAGAGGAGAAATTAAAACAGACACCTCAGAAATACAAAAGATTATAAGAGAATACTATGAAAAGCTATAAGCCAACCAATTCGACAATCTGGAAGAAATGGATAAATTCTTAGAATCGTACAACCTTCCAAGACTGGATCAAGAAGAAGTAGAGAATTTGAATAGACCAATCACCAGTAAGGAGATCGAAACAGTAATCAGAAACCTCCCCAAAAATAAAAGTCCAGGACTAGACAGCTTCCTTGGTGAATTCTACCAAACATTCAAAGAAGACTTAATACCTATCCTTCTCAAACTCTTCCAAAAAATTGAGGAGGAGGGGAAGCTCCCTAACTCATTCTACAAAGCCTGATACCAAAACACACAAGGACAACACAAAAAAAAGACAATTACAGGCCAATATCACTGATGAACATCGATGCAAAAATCCTCAACAAAAATACTAGCAAATCACATACAACAATACATTAAAAAGATTATACACCATGATCAGATGGGATTTATTCCAGGTATGCCTGGATGGTTCAACATTCACAAATCAATCAATGTAATACACCACATTAATAAAATGAAGAATAAAAATCACATGATCATCTCAATAGATGCAGAGAAAGCATTTGACAAGATACAGCATCCATTTGTGATAAAAACTCTGAATAAAATGGGTATAGAAGGAAAGTACCTCAACATAATAAAGACCATATGTGACAAACGCACAGCTAATATCATCCTCAATGGTGAAAGACTGAAAGCTATCCCTCTAAGAACAGGAACCAAACAAGGATGCCCACTGTCACCACTCCTATTTAACATAGTACTGGAAGTCCTAGCCAGAGCAATCAGACAAGAAAAAGAAATACAATGGATCCAAATTGGAAAGGAAGAAGTGAAACTCTCGCTATTTGCAGATGACATGATTTTATATATATAAAACCTTAAAGAATCCACCAAAAAACTTTTAGAAGTAATAAACAAATACGGTAAAGTTGCAGGATACAAAATCAACATACAAAAATCAGTTGCATTTCTATACACTAACAACGAAGTAGCAGAAAAAGAAATTAAGAATACCGTCCCATTTACAATTGCAACAAAAAGAATAAAATACCTAGGAATAAACTTAACTAAAGAGGTGAAAGAGCTGTACACAGAAAACTATAAAACATTGCTGAAAGAAATTGATGAAGACACAAAGAAATGGAAAGATATTCCGTGCTCTTAGATTGGAAGAATTAACATAGTTAAGATGTCCATACTTCCTAAAGCCATCTATAGATTCAGTGTAATCCCTATCAAAGTTCTAACAACATTTTTCACAGAAATAGAACAAAGAATCCTGAAATTTATATGGAACAGCAAAAGACTCCAAATAGCTAAAGGAATCCTGAGAAAAAAGAACAAAGCTGGAGGTATCACACTCCCTGATTTCAAAATATACTACAAAACAGCATGGTACTGGCACAAAAACAGACACACAGATCAGTGGAATAGAATCGAAAGCCCAGAAATAAACCCACACATCCCTGGACAGCTAATCTTCGACAAAGGAGCCAAGAACATACAATGGAGATGAAAGTCTCTTCAACAAATGGTGTTGGGAAAACTGGATAGCCACATGCAAAAAAATGAAAGTAGACCCTTACCTTACACCATACACAAAAATTAACTCCAAATGGATTAAAGACTTGAAGGTAAGACCTGAAACTATGAAACTTCTAGAAGAAAACATAGGCAGTATGCTCTTCGACATCGGTCTTAGCAACATATTTTCAAGCACCATGTCTGACCGGGCAAGAGTAACAATAGAAAAAATAAACAAATGGGACTACATCAAACTAAAAAGCTTCTGCACAGCAAAGAAACCATCAACAAAACAAAAAGACAACCTAACAATTGGGAGAAGATATTTGCAAACCATACATCTGATAAGGGGTTAATCTCCATAATATATAAAGAACTCATGCATCTCACCAACAAAAAAACTACCAACCCAATTAAAAAACGGGCAAAAGACCTGAACAGACATTTCTCCAAAGAAGATATACAGATGGCCAACAGACACATGAAAAGATTTTCAAAATCATTAACTATCAGGGAAATGCAAATCAAAACTACAATGAGATATCACCTCACGCCCATCAGAATGGATATAATTAACAAGATAGGAAACAACATGTATTGGAGAAGATGTGAAGAGAAGGGAACTCTCATACACTGCTGGTGGGAGTGCAAACTGGTGCAGCCACTATGGAAAACAGTATGGAGATTCCTCAAATAATCAAGGATAGAACTACCGTATGATCCAGCTATTTCACTGCTGGGTATTTACCCAAAGAAATTGAAAACACCAATGCGTAAAGATACATGCACCCCTGTGTTCATTGCAGCATTATTCACAATAGCCAAGACTTGGAAGCAACCTAAGTGCCCATCAAGGGACTAATGGATCAAGAAGATGTGGTATATATGCACAATGGACTACTACTCAGGCATAACAAACGATGAAATCCAGCCATTTGTGACAACAAGGATGGACATTGAGGGTATTATGCAAAGTGAAATAATTCAGAGGGAGAAGGTCAAATACCGTATGACTTCCCTCATTAAGTAGTAGATAATAACAACAACAAACAAACACATAAAGACAGAGATTGGATTGGTGGTTACCAGAAGGGAAGGGGGGAGGGATGAGGGCAAAAGGGATAATTTGGCACAGGTGTGTGGGTGCTGGGTTGTAATTAGTATTTGGGTGGTGAACATGATGTAATCTATGCAGAAATAGAAGTATAATGATGTACACCTGAAATTTATACAATTTTATAAACCAATGTTACTGTAATAAATAAAAAATTAAAAAAAAGAAAAATAGAGTATCATCTTAATTTCTTTATAGTGTATTTGAGGGTGTCTTTTTTTTTTAAGTAGTACATAATATACATATAACTTGTCATAGTCTACTGGTGTTGTTATTTTGCCAGTGACAGTGAATGTAGAAACCTTACCTACATTTACCCTCCTTTGCATATGATATAATTGTCTTAAATATTCTACATACATTTATAACCACTTCAGACAGTATTATAATTTTAGCTTCAGCTGTCAAGCATAATTTAGAAAACTCAAGAGAAGAAAATATATCATATTTACTCATATTTTTACTTTCTGTTGTTCTTTTTCACTGATTTTTCCAAGATTTCTTCTTTTTTAACTTCCTTTTTGTTTAGAGTACTTTCTTCAACTATATTTTTAGAGTAGGTCTTCAGGTGACAAATTTCTTTCATCTAGGAACGTCCTGCTTTACTCCGAAAGAAATTTTCATTAGATATACGATTCTAGGTTGACAGAATTTTCCTTTCAGAACTTGAAAAATATGCCACTTCCTTCTGGTCTCCACAGTTTCTTATGAGAAATTTGGTATCATTTGAATTGCTTTTCTCATATAGGTAAAGTGTCATTTTTCTTCCACGGCTTTCAAGATTTTTCATTGTATAAAAATAACGTAGTTAATTTATCCATTTCCCTATTAAATGATACTTAGATGATTCCCTGATTATTTGCTCTTTTGCCACTCCCATTAATCATTGTATACATCTCCTTGAGCATGTATGGGAGAATAAATCTTTAAATGTAAAATTAGAAAGTTATAAAGTATAAATTTGCAAAATATTGCACATTTTCAATTTCACTAAATATTTCCAAATAATTGTCAAAGTGGTTGTACTATCTGCAGTTTTGGGGCATACTGGTTTCTCCATATCCTACTCAACAATTGGTATTCATACATATTTTGTTTCAAAATTATTTTTGCCACTTAAATACGTCTATTGAAATGTTTCTATTGTTTAAAACCTGTGGAAAGCTGTACCTAAAACTTTTTTTTTTTAATTATTTTTGGTATTAAGAAAGGAAAAAGTATGCTCATTTTCTCCAAGAAATATTTTCGGGAAGATATAGGTAGAAGTTTTAAAGAGTAAAGATTTGTCTAAAAAAACCTTGATACATTCTTATTTTGCCCTTTACAGAAGAAAACTTGACAGTGTGAATGGTATATCAAAAACAGAGCATCTATACTACTTACAAAAGACATTTGGCTTGAAAATTACAACTAGAACAATTTGGACAATTAAAAATTGTTTTATTTACATAAATTTACTTTCAGTAATATTAGTTTTCCTCAATTGGGCTATTAGTAAACAAATTAAAAATGTTAAACAGGAAAAACAAGTAAAAACACAATGCACTATTTTGAAAGGTTCAAAATAACATATGGACAAATTGACGTGCTATGTTAAGATAAGGGATCTCGTCTTGGATGTTCTCTTCACAGAAAGATAAAAGAAAAAGAAAATGGTAAAGCTGTGAAGTGATAGATATGTTGTTTGGCTTGGCTATGATGAATATTTCACATTTTTCATAACGTATACCTATATCTGGTTGTATATCTTAAACAGGTACAATTTTTCATTGTAAATTATACCTTCATAAAGGCAAGGAAAAAGTAGATAAGGGATCGCAACTAAATAATTTCAAAAAAGTACATTTAGTTAAAAAATAGATATTTTGAGGCAAGCATAATGTTCCAGATTTTGATGAATATCAGCTTTCTGGATGTAATTAACTGAATCAAATATACCTTGCATTTATCTAGTTCTTTGATTTGTTATAGTTTTTACCTCATGTGATATTTTTCTTAACTATTTTTATTTCTTTGTCATAAATGTTTAATTAAAGTAGCATACTTACCTTTCCTATAAATAAGTACAGAAAAAATTGTGTGTGTGTGTATGTCTGAGTAATGTTATCCATTTTAATGTTACATATATTTGTATATCAAGAATTTTGCATTTGGGGGTCAAACACCATATTTTCATTTCTATTCTAAGAACAAAATTAAATTTTAAATAGTATCTTTTAAATAACCCCTACTAGGAATTTTTTGTTTTACCTTAAACCTTTATCTTTTGCTGAAACTTTATGTAGTTTCTTTATAGTGTCAAAGGATATGTTTTGATAATAAAGTGTCAGAAATCTATGATTCCATAGCAATCTATTTGAATAATAAAGGAGAGACTAAGACAAATTTTACACAAAAAAGTAGACCTTGAATACTGTGACAACTATGAATTTTTTAACAGAATAAATTACAATGAAAATATGACCTCCTACAGATTTGCTACATAATCCATTTTATTATTTGAATTAAAAATAGAGATAGTACTAGTTCCTGCATATTAGTTTCCACTGCAAAATTGATTTTAAATCTCATATTTAATGTTATCTTACTAACTCTGTCTCATACAAGTACATTTTCAAAGGACTGTTTAGATTTTATTGGTGCAAACATTTTTTTTGTTTACCTGTTTATTCCTTGCTTTCTTTCTTCTATTAATTTATCATGGATTTATTGAGTGTACCGCAATGTATATAACATGATAATACTTACTTTGTGAAATCAAAGAGGACCTGAGATGTTAAGGTTAAACACTTGCACAATATATTTCGATTTGATAGGACAAAATATCTAAATTTATATAACACACTCAAAAACCATGATTTTCCCTGATTTCAGATCAATGGCTGCGTTGAAAGGAATTGTCTTTAGGGAGAATACTTTTTATTTGTGAGTTAATTTCCCTTCCAGAGTAAATAATTTGACATGTTTTAAAAGTTGATTTAATAATTAAGTGCGTAACAAGAAATCTTCATTGCCTCCATAAAGCCTTTATAAAACAATGCTAAACCATGAGATGTATACAGGTTATTTTCTCTGCATGAACTCCTTCTAAAAATATTGCGTTGGTCAAACGTGTGTGTGTTTGTGCATGTGTGTGTTTCTCCTTGGTAGCCCAGAGTGTTTTGGATGTATGAAAGAATTAGTTACTCTGTAATTATTTAAGCATTTGCAATTTTCTCCTATTCTGTTACACTCAAGATTAAATATAACTATTCACAAAAAAGTAATGTAGTTATATTGGTACTTCATGATCTCATGTTTTTATGTGTTTACTGGTTACTTTTCTTCAATATATTTTCCTTTCTGTATCACTTTTTCTTTTCTATTTTACCTATTATGTTGCTATTCTTTTTTTCACTCCATAATTTGCCTTTTAAAAAATATTTTATTGTAATTACCTGTTATTTAACAAACATTTTAAAATATCAAACTTCCTCTATAAACACCCTTAGTCTAGACAATGACGAAGTATTTAAATAAATTATCCATAATATTTGAGGTGTTATATATAATAAATAAGCTCTATTTCAGTAGAAGTTATCTTTATTGGATAAGTTTTTCTTAGGATGGAAATTTGTCTAAGGCTTAAGGAGATATATACAGATGATGTAACTAATGTATTTGTTGTTTAATGTAGATTGAAACCAGAGAACATAATTAGACTCAACCCTGTCTGGAGCATATGTGGAGCCACCAATGCCTAAAAGAGAAAATGTCACTAGATATTAATTCAGCTAAGCCAGAGATGTCTTGTAAGAGATAAGTCTCTGTACTTCTTGAAATGTCATTTTATTAGTAAGAAAATTCCTCCATGCGTTTGGGCTTTATTTTTCCTTATTATCTGAACTCTTACAAATAGTTCTCCGTATTAATGTTAGTAGTTATTCTTACCTTTCAGGAACTTTTGTTTGTTTTTTTGTCTTTTGGTCTTGTTTTGTTTTTACAGATGAAATTTATGAAATTGTTTTCTTAGATCCTTAAAGAGTTATAATTTATGGAAGATTACAAATGTCTTGGAACATTACTTTCCAACAGAACATCAGAGTCATTTGCAACATTTTTTTCTCCAAGGGCAGAATGTAAATAGCCCATGGTAGATTACACTTTCATAGTTTTAATTTTTTTTATTTAATACCATTTAAGTATGCTTTAGTGCTGCAATTATATATAAAAATAGATATCATTTATACTGCCACAAGTTTACTGATGTTCTATGTAATGAATGAAAATTATTTTGTAAATTGTTGCATTAATGTTCACTGCCAAAAAAATATTATTTATTGATTTTCTTATACCTTCATGTTTATCCGCTCATCTCCATGTTGCATATTATAATTTTCCATTAAACTAAAGTTTTAAAATTTGAAAGTCATTATCTTAACCTTTTGACAAAATAGTAATATGATATTATGGCAATATGATCATTCTAGTAGCAGCAGGATCATTATGGATGTCTGAAGGCAAGAGTTCTTTCCTTCGATAAGAGTTTACTATTTTTAAAAGGGGAAACATATTTAGCATGTACTTCTTAAAACATTTGTATTTTGAGAAGAACTGATCTGCCAGGATGAAGACCACATATACCAATTAAATATTAACCCTCTTATTTGGTTTTTATAAATTAAATAAAACTAGAAGAGAGAGGAGTAACTTGCACAAATGGCCTAGCTCTTCACTCTTTTCTGTATCTAATCCATTTTCCACATGATTTTGCAGGGCCTTGTGCACTGTGAGTAGAGTGGAGGCATCAGGACTCATATTTTAACTCTAGCTTCAATCATCTGACTTGTTTGGCTAGCGGAATGGTAGGAAATGTAGATTCTTGAGAAACTCTTGCACAACTGGGCTTGCTTTCTCTTACCTTCTGCCATAATAATGAGAACGTGCCCCAGTTACCTGTTGGAAGAGGAGACACACATGGGACACACCCAGGTCTTCTAGGTAATTCCAGTTAAGGTTATCCTAGATCCATCGATAACCAGCCAACACACAGATCTCAGAATGGCCAGATAGCATTGGATAAACGGAGTACAATTTCATGGAAATGTGTTTCAAGGAGCCTTTTTTTAATTATGTTGCATTCTTTATAAGAACATGACTGATTTGCATTAGAAGTATGATTATCAAGAAGATCAGATGGAAAGATCCCAAGATTAAGGAGTCACAAAGTTTAGTCAGTTCAAGGAACTATTGAAACATAAATAAACACTAAGAAGTTTGGTTTCTGGATTTCATTGTATATAATACTTCATGAGGATTTTTCTAATTCCTTGATGAAATATCACATAAAATTATCCTTTAAGAATTAATAGAAACATTTCTTATACAGTACAAGCTAGGCGTCTTACTTAAAGAACTGGAATTTGGGGCCAGCCTGGTGGCACAGCGGTTAGGTGCACGCGCTCCACTGCTGGCGGCCCAGGTTCGGCTCCCTGGCACGCACTGACGCACCACTTGTCGAGCCATGCTGTGGCGGCGTCCCACATGATGTGTTGGAAGATGGGCACCGATCTTAGCTCAGGGCCAGTCTTCCTCGGCAAAAAGAGGAGGATTGGCATGGATGTTAGCTCAGGGCTGATCTTCCTCACAAAAAAAAAAAAAAAGAACTGAAACTTGCCCAATTCCCACCAAAAAAGACCTCCCCTTCCCACTAAAATAATATAATACCAAAATAATACTTCACCATCACCAAGAAATAAAAGTTTTAATAATTAAAATTTTGATGGACCATGAGTACGGTTATTTATGAAATCTAGAAATGTAAATTCTAGACCATAATTCCAGGTTATATTTAGGTTAGCACAAAAGAATCTTAAACATGTCACTAATATACAAAATAAAAAGAGAAAATTGATGAGTGTTATTTAATGGAGAGAGCTTCTATTAACATGTCTTGTGGTATCCCTTTCCACATCTTTGTCAGTTCTCAGTCACTGAGCATCTGTCTTGCTATGAGGCCCTCTTGTATTCAGCAGATGCCCTTTCTGCCATCTCTAGGTAGGCGGTCTCCAAAACAATAGTTTGTGAAAAAATACAGTTGGAAAACTAATTTGATTTCACTTTTAAAACACTGTAATGTGTCACATGGTATGCTCACTTAAGAGTAACAAATCTTAATATAAATGTCTTGGCATATACTTTCAATATACTTACGATCCTGGAAATGAAATGTTCATCAGTAATGCCTCTGTGATCATAGCTGTTAGAGTTTATGTTTAACAAGATATTTTATATATATATATATATATGTATATATATATTTAGAATGCACCGAAAATATGTCAAGATTTTCCATTAGCGCCTGGTCTACTAGGAAAGGAGCTCAATGCCATGCCTTGACCTAAGTATAAACTACATTTCAAAAGCAAGCTTCAACCATTATCCTCTGAGCAGCTTTCTCCAGTCTTGAACCTCTCAACACAATAGTGTTAAGCGAGATAACTCAAGTACTACACCCTTGTTTTATTTCTTCTCTCTCCAAATTGAAGGCTTCATAATTCTGATACATATGATTTCTGATTAATCTCAATATTACTTTTCACAGCTTAACCTATAGAAAAATCTGTTCTATATTATTAGATTTCTTATTACGACTATTCGTGACTTGCTGAGCACCCCCCGTGCTTTTAGAACAGTGCAAGATATAAAGATACAGTGACAACTGAAGACACAAAAGCAGAAATAAAGATGCCAAATGAAAGGGTGATTACGTACATCTCCAAGAGGCACATTTACCAGCATGTATGCACTTGCTTTTTATATTTCAATATTATGATTCTTGTTTCACCCCATTATCTTTGAAAGGCACTTTGCAAAATAAGGGAGAAATACTTTGGGTTTACCTATGAATATTTTTTTTCTGAAATGATTTTAAAGCAGTGCTTTGAAGGAAAAATTGTGGTCCCAGGTGTTTGTATTTTCTCCTCTAAGCCAAAAATATCCACTCCACATAATATTTCTGAGTGTAGAAAATAAATTTAAATTTCTCAGTTAGTCTGGTTTCATTTTTCCCAACCTCACTTAAAATATGGATATATTATCTGAATTTCCTTAAAAAATAATCATAGCACTCAGCAATAATATTTTTGAAATTATAAGAATAACATAAATGGTTTTTTATTCTATTTTCTAAATCTTGAATTATCTTTATAATATTCAGGTTCTTCATTATTATAATTTTATGTGGAAGCCTGGATTATACTATCTACGAAACATTAAATTATGACATCTGTTAAACTAAACATTGCTGAATAACAAAGAAAACGTATACCATTATTAATGAATTTTAAATATCAAGATTAATTTATGAAAGATTTTCTCTCACAGAAGGGATTTAGAATATCAGAAAAATATGTTAAGCTACTGCTATTCATTTTTTAACCTCTCTCTTTGTACAGAAGTTAAAAAAACTATTCAAGTGATGTTTTTGGTAAAGAAACTAATATTATTTAAAATGTGTGGTGTGCAGAAATAATTATTCTTGAATAAGAAGACAGTTTGGGATTGTATTTCAGTCTTTTTTTTGTTTTGATTTTTTTGTTGTTGGCTTGTTTCTATTTACTTTAAATTTTACTGTGAAAATGTGACATTTTGCTTGACATTTCCTCATATGTCATTCCAAAAAATGCTTAATCTAGAAATTCTTGGAGGAAAAAATTTGGTCATGAAACACATTAGAAAAGTAGTATATCTTCTATCCCACTCTGAGAAAGTTACATAAAGTGTCAGCATAATAAAAATTCAAAGAATTCCTACAAAAAAAGATACCTATTCAATCTGGATTTACTCAGGGTGTACTGTAAATATATTTGATTACAAACCATTTTTTCTCTTCCATACAATATCTAATTAAGATCTCACAAAAATTGTGCTTTATATAAAATATTATAAAATATTGATGTAGATCATGGTTTTTTTCTCTAAAATATATAAACATATATAATATTAATATATCTAAAATACATAAATATTATACCCTTGCTAGGATAATATTGACTACTTGAAAATAAACATCCTTCAATTTGCTGTGTAAAAATGTTTTCTACTTTCATTTTAGTGACTAATTATGATGCTGTTTTAATAATAATTAATTACATTAGACTTCTCTTCCTTTTTAAAAATGCCACATTCCCCAAAACTCCAAAATTATGTAGCTTAAATATTAGTGATCCTGCTCCATAAATGTGAAAAATAAATTGACCAAAAATAGCTGGTGGGTAGTAGAAGGAGAATTATGATCCAGGTTCATAGCTGGTTAGTAGTCGAAGGTAATTTAGAATCCAGGTTTTCTTATATATAGTCTTGGAACTAGTCAACTGGCCCAGGTTTTGAGGATATTCTAAATGAAAGCAAATGAAAATTGTTTATAAAATTATTTATAATTTAAATTATTCATTCCCATATGTTTATTCGTAATAGAAGCCTAAAAGGGCACTAATTTATTAATAATAGCTTCTGTCTTCTGGTTAAAAATATGTTAGTTTATGAATGTTCCAGATTTCTGAAAATTGTTATGCTAAGAGACTGCCAAAGGAATCAGAGCCAGAGGAATCCCAATGTTGAATTTTACAAACGATCAGAAAGTATAATATTCTCAAATCAGACAATTCAAGATAATTAATTCCACAAAACCAGGTTTAATATTATTTTTTTCCTTCACAGTCAAGCAGATTCATTAGGGGAAAAAAAGGGAAGGAGTTAAAAAATTCTTAAAGAATTAGAAGCAAAATATACTTCAAATGTATCTGAGCTATTCCTCAAACTGCATCAATTAATCTGGTACAGAGTATTTTATTTTCTTTTAAAAAATTTCTTATATACACACCTACAGAAAATTTTTACAAAACTAAATTAATGTGATCGTCTTATACATATATTGTTGCACTTGTGACTCTTTCTCATTCTTTTTCTTCAGAACAAAAACAACAGCCATGCTTTACCCCACTGCCCTTTCTGTAATCCCATGTTAACAATCTCTGTAATTTTTCTTTATGTTTATTTAATGAGAAGGACACACACATCATACATTTTTGTCAGTTTGTTTTACAAAAATGGGGGCTTATCATATACATATTTTCTGAGTTTTTTTCCTCATTGAACATTATCTAGTGATGGTGGTATAGCAGTTAAGTTCACGCACTCTGCTTTGGCGGCCCAGGGTTCGCAGGTTCAGATCCTGGTCACGGACCTATGCACTGCTCATCAAATTGTGCTGTGGCGGCATCCCATACACAAAGTAGAGGAAGATGGGTACAGATGTTAGCTCAAGGCCACTCATCCTCAGCAAAAAGAGGAAGATTGGCAACGGATGTTAGCTCATGGACAGTCTTCCTCACCAAAAAAAAAAAATTCAAATTAACTGACATATTTGCAATTCGTTCTTTTTAATGGTGGCATTTTATTCCATAGTGTGAATGCTGTGGATATTTCCTAAATCTTTTTATTTTTATTTTTGATATGTGTACTTGTGTTCACATGTCCCACTTTTGCTCCTACAAACAATGTTGCTATACATACCCCTGCATATGTATCATTGAGTTCTAATAGTTTTATTTCTGAGGTATAGATTCCCAGCAGTAAGATTGATGGGTCAAAAATTATTTACGTAATTAATTGCAATAGATGCTAAGAAATTGTTTTTTATCTCTAATAATTCACACATCTTGTATCAATTTCTGAGAATATCTCGTGTCCTCACATCTCTTCCAATGACACTCTTCAATTTCTCCTAAACTGTCTATAAATTGATAATTCATTCTTTCTTTAACTTGTGTTTCCCTGACTGGTATTGTATTTGAATAGCTTTGCTTATGTTTGTTGGCTATTTGGATTTACTCTTTTGTAAAATCCCTCCTTATTCCCTTTGCTCATGTTTCATTGAATTTTTTGTCTTTTCTTTCTAATTTATAAGAGCCATTTGTTTATTGCAGAAATTCTCAACATGTTACAAATGCTATCCTTTATACTACAAAAGTTTGTAGCATATTTATATGTTATATACAATAAATATATATAACATATATGTATGTTTCCTCTATATATTTTTTTCTTTTATGGCATCAGTGATTCCAGACTTGGTTTTTAAAGTCTGTTTTACCATTATATTTTAAAGGAAAAACACTAAATTTTCTTACTTTATTTCACTACCATTCACTACATTCTCACTTATAATGGGATCTGTTTCTTTATTCTCCATCTCTTCCTAGAAGCTATGGCAATATCAAATTGAATCAGTATAATAGCTTTATGTTATTATCTGGTAAAGCAAAGACACCATAGCAGTGCTTTCTCTTAATTGCATTGGAAATTATTAGAAAATTATTTTAACGTGAGCTTGAAAAGGCTTTGTCCAATTAAAAATATTATGGTACAAATTGGAATTGCATTGAATTTGTATAAAAATATTTGGAGAATTGTCATTTTTATGACGTCTTCCTTTCTAAGAACATGGCCTCTCTTTCCATTTGTTAGATATATTTCAGTCTTTTAAAAGTTTTCTTTACTAGAAATACTGTGATTTTGAATTAGGATTATTTTTATATACTTTATAATTTTTTTAATTACTGTGAATAAGTTTTTCCCATTTACATTTTTGAGTGTTAGTTGCTAGAATGTAGTATAGATATTTATTTTTTATATTTATCTTCTATCAAAGTAACTTGCCTAATTCTTTCATTAATTTTAGTAAATTTTCACTAGAACCTCTTGGGTTTTCCAAGTATACAGTCATATCATCAGAAAAAAATAATTTTTATTTTCTTCCCCAATGTTTTGCTGGTTATTTCATTTTCTTTTCTTACTGCTTTCCTAAAACTAGAAGACAATACCAAATACCAATGCTGAGAAAAGGTAGCCCTATTTCATTCCTGACTTTTAATTGCAATAATTTAGAATTTCACTCGTAGGGTAGTTATTTGCTATGGTTTGTTTTGTTTTGCTTTGGTAAAGAGAATTCTACTGCCTTGAAGTGTTTATCTACACTCACTATCACCCACTCACTCCTGAACTCGATCAATCAAATTTTTGCTAATAACCTTCTATCAAAATTGCTTTTGCCAAAGTGACCAATAATCTCCCATTGCTAAATCGAATGCAGCCATTCCTCTTCTGTATTTATTAACAATATTTAGATGGGTTGTCATCTCCCTCCTCTTTGATATACTTTCTCCACTTGGTTTCTAGGAGAACATACTCTCTTTTCTTTCTACTTTCATACTCTCTTTTCTTTCTACTTTCTCCTTCTAAGTCTTCTTTTTCTCATTCCTCTTATTTCCCCCAACCTTTTGATATTGGAGTGACCAAGGGCTCAGTCTTCAATTCCCTACTTACTCCATTGGTGATTTCAACCCAGTTCGTAGCTCTAAATGCCATCTATTTGCACAGCACTCCTAAATTTATCTCTCCACCCCAGAACTTTCTCCTAAGCTCTAGAGAATACATCCAATTGACTACTTGAATCATTATTTTGATAATAGACACCTTAAACTCAACGTGTTCTATAACTAATAAGTAGTGGCTTTCTCCAAAGTTTATGCACCTAACCACTCTACTACCCTGCTTTTTTATACTATTAATACACAGTCTTATATGTTAAAATAATGATACAACTATAAAATTGACCAGAGGCCTTAATGATAAATATGCATATTGACAGAATTTCTTTTGTGATAAAATCTTTTCCAAACTAGGTATAATATTATTTCTTTCAAAGTGTAGATTAAGGTCCCCAGAAGCAAATACGTTCATTTCTTGGTAGGAGATAAAAGGTACTCAAACAAAAATATTTGGCAGTGTATCACTGTAAAGAGTTATCATAACAAAATAATTATAAAATCGGCATTCTAGTGTGTCATGGGATCCAAAAAACCAGTGTGTATGTGTGTGTGTGTTCCATAAAAGAGTCATGAAAGTTTTGCATAATTTAAAAAATATAAATATACAAAATTTACAAGAAAGAATGTAATTCTATTAAATATTCTTACTGAAAGTACAGAATAAATGTACTCTGAGCATACAAAGCCTTCAAAAAGCAGAACCTGAATGTCTGACAGGAATAATAGAGAAAGGTCACTTTCTTCTCTCTCAAGCTAGCCTCACTGTCCCCAAATTATACTAAAGTCATCAATTCACTCACGTCGACTGCTCTCCCACAAATCCTACTCATTATTCTATGGCCTACTTTTTCTTCCCTAAAGCAGCCTTTTTTTGGCTTTATTACCTGAAATTCCTACCTGTAATTTAGGACATGATTAGATTCATAAGACACAATATATTTTATATTGAATCAATTTTATAACAAGCGTATTAGTCACATCACCTGAAACAAACTGTAACCTTCATGATGAGAAGTGCATATTCTATTGTTCACCGTTTCTTATAATACCTAACGTTTTATAGGATTCATCATTGGCTAATAAGCATCACACAAAATTGATAATTTTAAGAAATGTAATAATTATAAAAACAAGAAGAAAACAAAGTCCACATATCGTTTAAACCCCAATCATCATTTCAATCCATATCACTGGATACGATACAAACACATTACTGGAGCCAGAAGTGACTCAGAGAATCTAAGCCCCCTGAATTCATAGATATCTTGGGAAGGACTTTCGTGAATAAAGAGATAGAAGGCTGAAGACAATCTCCTTTAAATCTTAAGAATAGCTGACCTCAGCTCAGATCTAGGTTACAACAAAGATTCATAAGAATCTATGGAAGGCAAAGCATAGATGGGAGGTTTTTAACAATGTATAAATCAGAATTCATCGGAACTTCTGATCTAGAAAGAAATGGAACACCTACACAGAAACACCTACCCATCACGGTGGTAATAAAAATAAACATCACAGAAACCAAGAGGAGGAAGAAGCTTTTCTTATTCTCTAAAAATATTTTTAATAAAATTTTGCTTGATTAAGCAGTAGCAAATGTATAGCATGTTAAAGTTAAAAAAAAAAGAATCAAAATTAGAGTTGGTTGGGGGAAAAAAGACTCATGTTTTACAAAACTTATTTTTCTAAATAGATATGTTTTTAATTTTTTTATATCACAAACTGAAATGTAAGGACTATCTGAGCTTGCATAGAAGAATAAAGGTTGCTTCCAAAGAAAGTGATGCTATTATCAATAAAAATTATGTTTTGTTCAGGTATTCCCATATTGGTCACTTATTTTTCTGATGGAATGTATAATCAGCTATGCTGTAATAATGATAACAACAATGTTTACTAAATGCTTCTTGAGGTGTTTTATATATTTCACCTCATTTAATCCTTGCAACAACACTACATGGTACATAATATTATAATCCCTCTTTTATAAATATGTCAGCTGAGATCAGCCATTCTTTTAAGGAAACTGAGATAAACAAAAATTAAATAATTTGGCTAGGTCTTCACCCAGGCAGACTGATTCTAAGACCTATTCTCTTCTATGCTCTTAACTGTTATGTTATTTGTTTTTGTACAATGGCTAACATAACAACATATTTAGACATTAAAGTAAATTACTGTTTTCTTCTGTATCTCTATTATTGCTGCTTATTATGATGATAACATTGATGATTTAGGAAGGACTTGCCAAATAGCTTGAGAGTAAGTCCAAAGCAAATTACATTTTGGCCATTTATTCAGCCAGTGTTGATTGCTGTGGTCCAATCACACTGTTACATAACAAACTGGATTAACTGTACAAATAATGAAAATAATTCATAGTTTTGATGCTAATTTTAAAGTAGTCATATTTTTATATACTTATCACAATAATGTGTCATCAAGAAATCTGATACATAAATTCATTTTTAAATATCATATCCACTAGGAATAAGCCATATACAATAATACTTATTTAAATAATTATGAACAGAGAAAACATTTACTGAAAAGATTCAATTTATCTATTGCCTCATATAGTATAGGATCTGTATTAATGATTCAATGTTAAGCTGCTAATTTATTACTACATTTTGTAAAATCAAATTGAATACCTTAGTCTTATGAGTTATAAAACCTCTCTTAGCAGGCACAAAATGCTACTTGTGGACTATATTTACTTACTTTACTCTTAATTACAATATTGGGAAAATGCTAAGTATATGCCAACTTTTAGATGAATGCACAGAAGTTCTCTTGTTTTTAATTTCCGGTGACTCAAGGCGAGGTAGAGGAAACAATCTTACGCTTAACTGGAACCACCAATTTGAATAAATTAACTGTTAACATAAAATCTATCGGGAGTTTTTCAGTGATTGAGTCTGTGCAAAGGACCTACTTGGTTCCCAGTAGTGTTGTTTGGAAATTGAGGTTTCTCTGCCCCAGTCATATATTGCACTTGTGTTGTTTCACCATTGTTCTTCTGTGACAGGGTTCTTAAGGAGTCTAAAAAAGCACTTTACTCGCATCTTTTTAGTTGTCCCCCACTTATTTTGATGCTTTATAAAGTAACTTACATACTCAGATAGGAAACATTTTAACTCATTAGAACTCATTTGTGGTATTATTGAACTTATAAAATAAATTTATATAATTAAATAATAAATACTATTTTCAACTATTTTATATACTGGTTATCCACATGAAATTTTATTTGAAAAAATTGGCTTCTGCTGATGAAATAACTTTCAAAACAAGAAAGAAGAGTTTTCCATGTATAGGAAAGGAAATAATGTCCTCATTTGAAGAATAAAAAATAATGAAAATTGAAAGAAAAACTGAAATGCCTCATAGACAAGGTAAAAAAATATGAGAAAATTACTTCAATCGCTAGAGTGTATGGCTATTTTTCCTAAAACTACTTTTTTAAAAAGGATTTCTAGTGTTTCCACTGAGTTATAAAATTGGTATCCAAAATTTAATCATGATTTATAGGTCTGAAAATGTATCTTGGTTGTCAAAAATACCTGTATAGTGTCACTGGTTTCAAATTTACATACCAAGACATCAAAGCATTTGCATTCATCATGCTTATTATTGCCATTAAAATTATAATATTGGTAGAATCTAATTTGACTAAAGATAGTTTATTTCTCTTACAAATTGTTCATTTATTTTCATGCATTCAAAATTAGTTTGGCAACATTCTTTGAAGCTAACGTTTTCTAACATTTTTATGGAAAACTATACCTTTAGTTTGATATTCACTAATGATTTTGAATGCATACATTATGATTTTACCTCTAAATAATGATATTGAAGGATTTTTTAAATATCTGAATGTAATGCAATTTAGATTAAACATACTAAATTGTTTTGTGTCAGATGAAATAATTTGCAATAGACAGGCTTTATGTTGAGTTGGGAGACTCTCGTTGGCTGTTTTTCATCCTCGCGCACAGCCAGGGACTGAATTAATGCGCTGTGTACAGTCATGCCGGCCACCGAAAGACAAATGTTGAGTGCACTGAGAGGCCCCAACCTCTTCAGGACTAAAAGAATTTTCTGACTGCTACATTTGGAAAACAGATAGCTGAAAGAGAGCAACATCATTTACAGCTGCTCCTGAGATCAGTGGAAGTCCATTTCCCCTCTTCCATCTTTTCTTTTCAAGAGCAGGAGATGGAGTCTATTTCTCAGAAGTTCGAAAAAAACAAATGCAACTTTGCCTTAGGAAGTCTAAATTACTTACATGTAACCTCAGAGTCGTTCAGAGTTGCACAATAAAGCCTAGACAGCGCCCGCGGCACACTGACGTGGTGGAGGATGATGAGAGGGCCTCTTCTGGGTTTATTCACCGCTGCGTCTGTTGCTATTACCTGGCCTTGAAATCTCTAGAGTCTCCACGTACCTTTATTTCTTTTTGGTGTGTTTGGATCTCTGCCTGTTTACTACAGCGCTCACGCTGCATGAAAAGAAGCCGGCCGGGATGTTTTATCTGTTGTCCGAGCTTGCTTCAATTAAATTAATGGACCCATTCAGCTCACTCTGTCCCCTTTCAGATGCACCCCTGATGAATACATTAAAAAGATCTTAAGTCTCAAGATGGTACAGCATGGTATTAGCCAGGGCACTCATTTCCCTCTGCCTTCTTTTTCTGTAAATCAAATAATTAATGAGATCTCCACCTCAATAAAGCACTTCATCAATATTTTGTGGCAAAGGAAAAAATGCCCTCTTTGCTTGTAGCAGAGCTTTTATCTCCATCTGTGTAGGATTTTTGTGGGCAAATGGAGTAATATTGAAATGACAAAATATTGACTGATTCTTGCAGTTTGTTCTTCAGAGCTGAGAAGGATTAGTTAAAGGCTTTCTACACTGTTCAGCAGAGAAGCAAGTGACAAGCTTGTCAATATGCTGTGGATGTTTTATATTCAATATCTAAGTTGTAAACATCAAGTGGAACAAATTACTTTTGCCAGAGTTACATGTCACTTGGGGGGTGGGGGGAGAAGTGGCATAGGTTTAATACGGAAAGCATGCATTAATTTACTATTTCAAAAAAAAAATGAGTAGTTGTCTATATTTAGCTATATTTGATTGTATTTATTTTTATTACATTTTAGGATATTTTGTCTTTTAAGAACAATGGAATCAACTACTTTCAACCTTAGAGTTTCAATTCAAAAACGACACTAAACATATAAGTGACTGTAGTAGCTCCACTTTAACTTGCTGCATGAGAAGGTCCATTTTTATAGATTGCAGAAGCTACACATTAAATTAGAGGAGAAAAAAATTCTATTTGCTTTGTGCAATGCTCTCCAGCTGAGCTGGCGCCATTTCTCGTTTCTGTTAAGGGGGCAACACGGTAAAAGTTATGGACATTTCCCCTTCTTGTTCATTTGTACAGCTGGACTATCAATCGAAGGTACAGGTTTGCTTTCCTGAAGTGTTTAGACTTGCTTTGGGATGAATGTCAATAAGCCATATATGATGTTTCCTTGAACATCTAATGTTAATCAATATGAGTCATAGTCTGAATGGTAATTGAGTCTGGAGAGAGGGAGAGAAAGGAGAGGTGAGACAGAGATAGAGAGAGACAGAGATAGAGATAAGAGAGAGAGAGAGAATTTAAATTTGATTCATACTGCCAGATATTAAACTTAACTCTGTCCATCAAAATCACTACCATCCGAAACACAATTTGGTAAACTACTGAAGGGAAGGGATGATGTAGCCCTTATTCTTGTAGACTATGGATTCAAACAACCAATTTTAAAGCAATAAGAGGCCTAAAACATAAACATAAGCACGTGAATGGGAGGGGAGAGCAATTAGAGAAAACTATGAAATTTGTTGCTTTCATTAGAATAATTGGATACAGTTAGAGCAGGACTGGGAAAGACTCAAGAAGAAAGGGAAATTTGGTGGAGAAAACGCATGCTCATCTGGAGTTCTACAAAGGATGAGAACTGTCTTCAGGAAAACTAAGAAGTTGAATAGTAAATAATTCTTGCCAGGGGGTCACGGACAATTTCCTTTCATAGCCACTAATGATCGAGTCATGAATCCAGTATCGATTTATAGTATACATTTAAACTGTATTTCAAAGACTTCATGATTGAGATAACACTTATATGTCTACTGCCAGGCAGGTGAGGCAAGATTCATATTTCAATTGTTCCAGATTGCATACAGTGTCCAGCAAATGAAGTGGATACCCAAATATAAGTCTTACCATTTATTGGACTTGCTTCAATTAAATTAGTACTTATTGAGACTTACAGATAATTCTACACTCGACCTCACCACAGTCAAATCCCAACTGATCTGACAAAAAGAGTATAAGGGAAAGTAAAAATAGAAAACTCACAATGGGTGTGAGAAACTTAAAACCACATGCCAGAAACTTAAGAATATTTTTGACAGATATAGTGTATATTAAGTAACACATTGATAAAAGGCATAGACTCCAATTTATAATTTACTCTCCAAATAAAAATGTCAATTTGAGATCAAACTAAAGTGAAGTGATCCATAAATGCTAAAGGAAGAAAATATGAACAAACACAAAAATAATTAAAGAAAGCACAAATGGTGATTGAAACTGACATTTATCTTAGAATTAAGACCAAATACTACACATAAAAATGGACAAAAGATAAAATACAAGAGGATGCTATAGTAGTCATGAATTTTCATGAATTAACAAAATACTGAAATACCCAAAAGTGATAGCAATTAAAGGAAACTAAAAAACGTCATAGATGTAGAAGCCTTAGAACACTTCACTCAGTCTCAACTGAATTTCAAAATTAAATATGGATGTAGATCATCTGAAAATATAATTAAGTTTGGTTTAACAACCATATAAAATATATGTTGTACCCTGAAAATAACAGCCTCATGGAAAAGTATGTGAATGATTGATAGTATATTGACCTAAAAGGAAAAAAATATTCATAAATTTTGAAGAGCAAATATGATGTTTACATCATTGTACCACAATACAATAGAACTTGAACCCCAAAGTCACTATCAAAACATTCAAAGAAATTGTCCAGAAATTAATTAAAATTTTTTGAAAATTACCTTTTTCTAAAACAAAACAAAACAATACCAACAGCAAGCATCTTGGGTCAAAATAAAAAGAAAAACATTTAGGGATTACCACATTTCACCCCAAACCAGTCATGTCCACAGATCCTGTAGTTTTAATTAATTCAGGGTTTTATATAAATTTTATTAAATATTGAGTAGATAAAAATTGTTTATAAAATATGTGTGAAGTATAAAGACTGACAATACAGCAAAACACATCAAAATAAGGGAGAAAATTACTTGGCATGTGAAGTCCCTTGTGTAACCTCCCCAGATCCTTGATCTAGTTTCTTCTGCTGTTCTCTCTAGTTAACCACGATATTAAATCTTCTGTTTATCATTCTCTGACTTTTCTGAATATTTTTAACCACAAAAGTGGCGGCCCAAATGATATATTTAGTTGTGTATACATTGAATTAAATGGAATCATATGCAAATATGCAATTCCTGACTTGCCCTTTTCACTTTTCATCATGTTCTGGTTGTGTTTAGCTGAAGTGAATTTATTTGTTGCTGCTGCACAATAATCCATACCAGAGTTGATATATTTATTTTTCTGTTGATGGCTATTTGGATCGTGTCCGGACACTGGCATTTGCAACAGGACTGCTATGAACTTTCTCTTATGGGTCCTTGGTACAGGTAAAGAAATCGATCTACTAAGGTATTACCTAAGAATTCCAGTCAAAGAGAAGATAATGTTTAATTTGCTTTGCTGAGATTTTTTTTAAGTGCTTCCTGACATTAGGGATGCCCTTTCCAAAGAGAAATGATTGTATTTAAATACCATTAAGTAAGATTCCTGATTTCATGTTTCCCCAACTTATATATGACTATAAGCCTGAAATGTTCTTTCAATTTTATGTCAAATAAAACTTTTTCTATTTATAAGAATAATTTATGCTCAAAGTAAAAAATATTGAAGTCTATAGAAAAGTACAAATATTAAAAATAACTCACATATATAAATATGTACAAATGTTATATATAAATGTACACATAAATAAAATGAAGATGTATTAATTAGTGGAAGTGTAATGACTGGGTCAAACATTTTTTAATGGCAAACTCTCCTGGCTGTATTCGTTTCACACTGTTGTGACAACAAATTAACACAATAGTGGTTTAAAACAACACGCATGTATTATCTTACAGTTCTGAAGGTCAGAAGACTGAAGTGGGTCAGCACAGCTGCATTCCTTCTGAAGGCTCTAGGAGAGTCTGTTTCCTTGCCTTTTCCAGTTTCTAAAGGCTGCCTACGTTACTTGGCTCCTGGCCCCATCTTTCATTTTCAAAGCAAGCTGTGTAACATCTTTCAATCTCTCTTTTTCTCTCTGACCCTCCTGCCTCTCTCTTATAAGGACTGGTGATTACATGGTTCCTACCTAGATAATCTGCCCCATCTCAAGCTTTGTAAATTATTCACATCTGAAAATCCCTTTTGCTTTGTAAAGTAACATTCACAGGTTCCAAGATTAGGGCATGGACATCACTGGGAGACCATAACTCAGGCTACTGCAAGTACTTCCTGAGCAATCCTGTGTCTGATTAGGCTGAAAAGGGAAAGACCAGTAGTGATCTAAAACTCAAAATCTCACATCTTCTTTAAAGGATTCTGTGCACTTATAGTTAATAAAGCAGACTTCCTCACAAACCTATGGACACTGGATGACAGTAGGTTTCTGTACGATGTCTCCAAGCCTTTGGAAGGAGGCTTTGATGGTGATGCTAACGTACTCTGCGTAGCCCACTACCGTACCTAATTTGCTCCATTATTGGCTTTCTATTAAAAGGAGCTATCTTATTGCTAACCTTAAGATAATTATAGTGCGGTTTTTTTTGCTCAGATTATCAAAACATTTGGCATACTCTCCATACTAATTTTTCTATGTCAACTGTGGTTTAGCTGTACCTAACACTTGTATCCAAGTGTGCTTTATAGTTAGAAAACTCCATTGTTTAACAGTTGACTTTAAAGCTTTGGCAAAGCTTGAAGGTAAATCTCATTTGCCTCAATATTAGTGAAGCCATTTGTGCTGTAGTAAAACTTGCCCTCATACTTGGTCAAACTTACAAAGCAAATATTTTCATCTTCTGCTACCTACGTCCACACAGTCAATGTAATCTTTTATGCCGTAGGAGGCTAAATGATTCATTTTTAAAGCAAAAGAGAAATATTGTCTCTATTATGATGTCAAAAGGTAGCTTATCTGATGTATTAATAAACAAAGCCAAATGGTCCTCTTCTACATATTTACCCATCCCAGAGTCAATCACTTAGCTGAATTTATTATAACTGCTAGGGTTTAGTTAAGAAGACATTTAATTATGAGGCACATAATTATCATAATATTTACTTAAATGGGATAATGAAATATATCTTGCATAAATATTAGTATAAATATAGACGGCTGCAGCAGAAAAGGATAAAATTATGCTAGCAAAATATTCTGTAATTAGATAAAAAGGTTTTGAATATTTTAATGAAAAAAGATTCAGAATAACTAACTTTTTAAAAATAAATCACTGGTAAAACATGGAAAATGAAGAATGGCCAGGATGAAAGACCCCAGAGTCACTGGAATTGCTTGACAATATGTTGAAACCTGAATCTTATTTAAAAAGCTTGTTGTTACAAGACAGCATTGTAACAATGACAGCCTCAGTTTTCCTGGCTCCTCCCCTCTAAATACAAACAAGTGTCTTGGAAATAATTCAACAGACAATCATAAATGGACTCAGAACTCTGAAAGGTATAAAGAAAAAGGTAGATTCACAGCCCTGAGTTCCCTAGATTTTCTTTTTATCTCCCAGAGATCCCCAACTGGGCACCAGAGAGGCCTGCAACCTGGAAGCACCAATAGGTGTAGACCAAAACAAACAAATAAACAAAAAATCCTGCTGTCTTCAGTCAAAGGGCCAAGAAAGAGACAGCCCAGCAGAGACCTTGCTGGGAGACCGACTCCATGGTCCCCACCCTGAGCACAGTGGGTCCATTCAGCCACAGCAGCAGCAGAAGAAGAGCCAGGGCAGAGACCCATCACTTGCCCCAAACTTGGGTCAGTAATAGACCTGGTCCACTGCAGCAGCAGCAGAAACAGAGTAGAGACCTACCTCCTGTCCTATATCTCGGACATTGCTGCTCGATTCAATACCAGCAGCAGAGTCTACCAATACACCCGTGCCCCACATCTGAAGCACCAGCAGACCTGATCTGTAGGAACCTGCACGAGCAGCCTGGGCATCTCCCAGCCCTCCCTCTTTGACTTAATGACACTAAACTTCTTGAGATTTTGATTTTTTTAAATAAAGTTAGGTACAGTTAGGAAGCATTTAGTTCTAACAAAGAGGAAGGAAGTTCATAGTCTTTTAAGACAGAAGAGGAAAACTAAAATATTTACGTAGAAGAATCATTTCTAGTGCAAAACAATGAAGTTAGATCTAATTAAATCATAATCTTTATTTCCAATAGTATTTAGAATCAAGACACATTGTATTAAGTTAGACGATGATGTTATCTTAGGAAAAGGTGATGCGTGAGAGAATTTAAAGTCTTACTAAATCCTCAGAGAAAGGGAGAAGCTTGGATCTCTCACTCTTAAAGTACAAACAACTACTCTAAATCAGTAAAGGGAAAGTAGTAAAGGAAAAGACTAATTTGGTACACAGACATGAATTTCATTTAGCCCTAAGGAAATTAATTAACAGAAAGGATACATACACATACGTGTTTTGGTCAGCAGTGTAGCCGTTACTTTGAACAAATAGAAACAAGCTGCTTAAGCTAGATTCTCTTATTTGGAACCAAGAACTCAAACTGATGCAGAGGGTATAAAGAACTGTGGTGAGTAAGGATTAAGATAGAAGGAAAAAGACATATTGCTGAAAGAGAAAGGGCAGAGTTGCCATGAGCGTTATGCAGTTTGTACACTGCGTAAAGGATCTCGATGAAAGGGCATGTGGGGGTAAAATTTAGCCCATAATCCACATGTCAAGACTTGTGCCGTGGTACAGGCCTGCACCTACCAAGAAGAGAGGGAGACATCCCTACACATTGCAATGTCACTGTTCACCAAAGCAGGCACTTGCAGGGCTGCAGCTACTGGAAGGAAACCTTGTTCTTCTTTTCACAAAGGCACTAAATAGGCTAGTGATAGACCTGGGGAAAATTATACAAAATAAACACTCAGGACATGACCCCCTCCAAAAAAAAAAATCAAAAAGAAAGTATCAATCCCCAAAGGAGTATTTCAGCGGTGGCATTTAGAAAAATGAGAGTCATCCAGACAAATATTTGTGGTCACCATCCAAGCCTTGTCTACAACCCTTGAGAAAGCTTTGGCTACTGGCTTGGAATCTTTTCATTCTTAACTCTTCCTATGGATGCTCTGAGTCTAATGCCATTAACTCTTAAATTCATTAAATATCTTTTATTCTGACAAAATATTTCACAAGCGCCATTTTAATTCTGTTGTATCTGTGCTTGAATGGAGCATCCATAGCCATTCTTCTGGCCCAATTTTCTGTGGAGAAAGAATTCCTGGCTGTTTGAACAAAATTTAGACATGGTATTTTGTTGTACTAAAGAATAGAGCTTCAAAATGGAAAGAGTCAAGGAGGGCTAAATTAATTACCATGAGAAAAATTATGAGCGGCCTATGGCTGAAAATAATATCAGAAAAGAAGGAATAGGGGACAAGAATGTTTAAAAAGGTGAAAGTGAATACTTGATGGAATTTTGACTTAGAAAAATCTGGGAAAATAAAAGAGTTTTTTTTTTAAACCAGGTGCTCTGAGGAGTTTAGGGATATGTATGGGTGAAAAATATCTTCAATGATATTCTTTGCACCATACAACAGAATTCTTTGGATCCTCTTGTGAGAATTGGATATAGAATTATAAAACTTTTTAAAAAACAATTTTTCCAATAATCTTTTTATTGAGGTATAACTCACAAAAAATGCACAGATTTTAAGAGTACAGTTAATGAGTTTTCACAAATGTATACACCCATGTAACTCTACCCAAATCAAAATGTAGGAAATTTCCATTCATCCTGGATATTTTCATCACAACAAATTCCTGTCAACTCCTATAGAACTGACCAGAGTTCTGATTTCTGTAACTGTAATTCAGTTTTGCCTTTCCCAGAACTTTATATAAAGGGAATCATACAGTAGGTACTGTTTTGTGTCTGGTTTCTTTTTTTCTTATCCAGTCTGTTGCGTATATCTGTAGTTCATATTTTCTTACAGACATTGAATTATATGAATATACCATTTCCAGTTTGGGGCTAATTAGAATAAAACTGCTATAAATTTTCTTATACAAATCTTTTAGTGGATCTATGTTTTCTTTTCTCTCAGGGAAAATACCTAAGAGTGGAATTGCTGGGTCATAGAGTGGTTGTAAATTTAATTTTATAAAGATATGCCAAGTAATTTACATTCCTGCTGAACATTTTACATCACTACCAACTATGTATGAGAGATCCAGAGGTCCTCCTCATCCTTGCCAAGGCTGAGATTTGCCAATCTTTTAAATTTAAACCATTTTAGTGGTTGTATAATTATATCTCAATATTTTAATTTGTATTTCCCTGATGACAAATGATGATGAGAGCACTCTTTTCTGTGTGTATTGGTCATTATTATATTTTATTTTGTGCAGTCACTGTTTGCCCATTTTTATATTGAGATTTTAACTTTTTATTATAGATTTGTAGGGGTTATTTGTCTATTTTGGACACAAACCTTCGTTTGTGTCTGTATATGTATTGAGTATATTTTTTCACAATCCTGTGGCTTGACTTTTCATTTTCTTAATGGTCTTTTAGTGAGTAGAAATTTTTAATTTTGAGTAAGCCCAATTTATTACTTACTTTTTTTTTTTATATCCTATATATTTTTTCCCTACAATATATAGCAAAGATATTTTTGTATTAAAAAACTTTATATTTTTGCCTTTTAGGTTTAGGTCCATGACTCAACTCAAACTATTTTTTTGCAAATGGCATGAGATAGGGGCCTAGGTTTATTTTTTCCCAGACATTAGGCAGTTCTTTCAGCATCTTTTGATGAATGTTTCCTTTTTGAGATTGAATTACCGTGGTGCCTTTTTGAAAATCAGTTGATGATATATGTTTAGCTCTATTTCTGGATACTCTATCTTCCACTGGTCTATTTTCCTATCTTTATGCCAATATCATGTGTTTTGATTACTGTAGTTATATAGTAAATACTAAAATCAGATTGTGTACATCTTCTAAATTTGTTCCTCTTAAAGATATGTTTTGGGTGCTATAGATTCTTTGCACTTTTATATATAATAATTAGAAATTTAGCTTGTCAAGTTCTCTAAAAGTAAAAGCCTACTGGAATTTTGACTCAGATTACTCTGAATATACACATCAATTTAGGGAAAATTAACATCCATACTAACAATATTGAATCTTCCAATACATTAACGTTACATATCTCCTCATTTATTTAGGACTTATTCAAATTCTTTCTTCAGTCTTTAATAGCTCTCAATGCAGAGGTCCTGCACATAATTTGTCAAATCAATTCTTAAGTATTTTATTCATTTATTTATTTATTTTGTGAGGAAGATTGGCCCTGAGCTAACATCTGTTGCCAAGCTTCCTCTATTTTTGCATGTGGGGTGCCACCACAGCATGGCTTGATGAGCAGAACATAGGTCCGCACCTGGGATCAAACCTTCGAACCCCGGGCCGCCAAAGTGGAAGGTGAGAACTTAACCACTATGACACTGGGCCGGCCCCTTAAGTACTTGATGTTTTTGATCCTATTGCAAATGGTATTTTAAATTCATTTTCCAGTTGTATGTTGCTAATATATAGGACGTGGTCAGTATTTTTCTGTTGACCACAAGCCTCTGACCTTCCTAAATAATTTTATCAAGATTAGTAGTTACTGTTGTGGTTGTTTTGTAGGTTTATTAGGATTTTCTATGTTAATGAAAAGAGGTTAAGTATCTCTTTTCCTATTTTTAGGTTTTTCCTTTTCCTTGCCTTGCAGATATGGCCAGGACTTCCAGTACAATGTGGAATATGAGCCATAAGATCAAATATTCTTGCCTTCTTTCTGATCTCAGTATGATGTTAGCTCTATGTTTTCACAGATGCGTTCTATTAGATTAAGTTCCCTTCTACTTCTAATTTGCTGGGAATTATTATTATTATTATTATTATTATTATGAATGAGTGTTAAATTCTGTTAAATTATTTTTTTGCATCTTTTGATAATTTTTTTCTCAGGTAATCAATTAATTTGTTGATTTTTACTAATTAATTTTTCACGAGATAAACCAAACTTGCATTTCTGGAATAAAACCTACTTGTCAGGAGTTCTTATCCTTTATTTATATTGCCAGATATGATTTGCAAATGGTTTAAGTATTTTTTGTATCTATGTTCATGAAGGATGTTATCTGTAATTTTCACTTCTCGTCAATTCCTTGTCAGATTTTGGTATAAAGGTTTTGCTGGTCTCATAAAGCAGTTAAAGAATGTTCTCTCACCTATTATTTTCTAAAACTGTTTGTGTAAGATTGGCATTATTTCCTTCATGAATATTTGATAAACATCACCAGTGAAATAATCTGGGGTTGAAGATTTTTTTGGGTAGGTTTTTAATTACAAATTCAATTTTATTCAGAGATATAGGACCATTAAGATTTTGTGTTTAATCTCATGTGAGTTTTGATAATTTTTATCTTTCAAGAAATTTGTCCATTTCATCCATTGTTAAATTCTTGGCATAATGTTTTTCATTATATTCTCCTGTAATCCATTTAATATCACTAAAATCGTTAGTGTTATTTCTTTTCTATTCTTGATATTGGTATTGTGTTTTCTCTCTTTGTTTTTTTATCAGTCTACCTAAGGATTTATCAATTTTGTTCATCTGTTAAGAATCAACATATGGCTCATTGATTTTCTCTATTGCTTTTTGTTTCATATGTTATTAATTTATGTTCTTATCTTTATTATTTGCTTTCTTCAACTTACTGTTTTAAATTTGCTTTTCTTTTATTTATTTTTTGCTCTCTAAGGTGAATGGTCACATAATTTATTCAAAATCTCTCTTCCTTTCTAATAAAAGCACTTAAATGAACAAGGTTCTCTTTAAGAAAAAAATTTACTGCATCTCACAAATTTTGAAATGTTGGATTTTCATAGTCTTTCAATTTGAAATATTGTTTAATTGCCTTTATTATTTCTGGCCTTTCATATGTGTTATCTGGAAATATTTTGTTTGTTTTCAAATATTTGAAGTTTCCTAGTTATTTTAGGTATAATTTTCTAATTTAATTCCATTGCAGTTTGAGAAAATCCCCTCTCTCTTTATTATATCAAAGGATAACAACTAGTTAGATATGGATATAGATACGCATAGACATATATAGATATATACATATATAAACGTGTAAATATATAATGTACTTCTTTTGAAAATGAAGACAGGACTATGAACATCACAATGATTAACCACCTTACTGTGACTAAGTTCCTTTTAATTTAACAGTTAATATAAAAATCCTCAAACAAGCTAAAATAAGTAAATATATAAGTATATTTATTACATATTACTTATAGATATAGATACATATTATATATAGATATATCTATATACTACACTATATATCTAGCATAGTATATATATATCTCTATATATCTTTCTGTATACTATATACATATTTATGTATATAAATATCTATATACGATATATACTTACATATATACTTATATATGTATTGGTATATATGCTTTATCTACACCTATATTTATATCTAACTATCAACCTACATACTATTATGGCACAGCACATGGTCGATCTTGATGAATGAATATTCTGATGTTATTGGCTGGAGTGCTCTATAAATATTAATTGTGCTATGTCAAGTTGCTTGAGAATATTTTTTAAATATTCTATATGTTTACTTATTATTTATCATTTCATCAGTCACCAGAAGAAGAGAGTTAATATCTTAACCATACTTTAGATTTGCCTATCCCTTTGGTCCTCTCAGAGTACTTCAAGTATTTTTAAAGCTCTATCATTTTGTACACACTCGTGTAGGATTATTTGATCTTTTTTGATGAGCTGATGATCTTTCTATCGTTATGAAATGACTCTCTTTACTTCTGGTAAAGTCTACTTTGTTTGATGTATTATATCCACACCAGAGTTTATATGCTTAATATTTTTTTGGTTCACTTTTAAAACCTCTGCTTTTTCACTGGAATATTTCATGCAGTTACATTTAATGTGATTATTTGATATGGTTGAGTTGAAGCTTACTTCTTTACTATTTGTTTTTTGTCTCCTTTTTTGTGAGTTTGTTTCTCTTTCTTCTCTATTTTCTTTTGGGTTAAATATTTTAACTAGTTCATTCTCTCACTTTTATTAGATTTTTAGCTGATTTTTTTGCATTTTTAATGATTGCTCTAGTGATTATATTATATTTCCTCCACTCATCACAGTCTACCGTAAATTCATTTTATGCCACCATAAGAACCTTAAAACACCATAATTCTTTTTATACTCTCTCTCAAACTTGATGCTACATGTCCACACGTTTTATAAACTCCACAGTACATTTTTATCTTTATTTAAAACAGTGAATGAATGTATAGATAATTTAAGAAAAGAAAGAAAAATCTTATATTTATCCATAGGCTTACCATTTCGAGTGCTTCTCATATCTCCTTTTGGATCTGAATTTCCATCTGGATCACTTCTCTTCAGCCTGAAAATATTCTTTTTGCATTTCTTTTGTGTGGGTCTTCTGGCAACATATTTTTTTCAGCTTTTGTTTATATGAATATATCTTTATTTCATTTTCACTTTTGAAGAATATTTTGTCCGGATCTAGAACTCTGGATTGGCAGTTAGTTAGTTAGTTGGTTAGTTAGTTTTCCTCTAAGCATTTTAAAATGTCAAGATGTTTTATTTTCTCTAGCCTTCCTTATAGCTGACAAGAAACCGATTAACATTTTTATTGTTTTCCTCTGGGTATTTTTAAGACTTTTTGGTTGACTTTCATCTTTTTAGCAACTTGACTGTGATGTGTCTATGAGTATTTTCTCTTGAATTTCTTTTGCTTGGGATTTACTGAACTTCTTAAATTTCTGTGTGAATATGTTTATACTTGGGAAAGTTTTGGCTAATATTTCTTCAAATAGTTTTTTCTGATCACTATTTCTCTCTATTCATCCCAGAACTCCAAATAAACACAGATGAAACACAAATTAGGTCACTTGATGCTGCACAGGTTTTGATTCTCTCTTAATTATTTTTCATTCTTTTTTTTCTTCATTTGCTTCAGTCTGGATAATTTTTCTGAGGTCACTTCAAGTTTTTATCTTTTTTTCTTGTATTGTCTGCTCTTGTGTTGATTATACTCAATGAATTTTGATTTCAGATATTATATAGTTCATTTCTTGAATTTTTCTTTGGGTTTAGTTTTAGAGTGTTCTTATGTATTCTGAATTTTCCCATCTCTTCACCACTTATTTTAATTGTTTTCTGTAGATTCTTTAACAAATCTATAATGGTTAAGTCCTTTTCCACTAATTCCAACATGTCATCTCTATATCTGTTTCTATTGACTAATTTTTGTCTTTATTACAGCCCATATACTTGGGCTTCTTTACATCTTAAATATAGAAATAGATTATAGTTATTATTATTATTTTATACTGGACATTTGACTATATGCTGAATGGGATTGAGTTGTGTTCTACTTAGGCAATTAAATTACTGTTGGTCACTTTGATCCTTTAGAACGTTTGGGTTTAGGTGTCTTCAGTGCATATCTCTTGGTATTTTTTCTTAATACTAGGGAATAGTTATTATTCTTTGTCATTAGGGTTCTTAATCCTAAAATATTATCCTTCTGGAATTCCAATGGGTAAGCTGAGATATTTATCAAGGCTGTCTATCTTGACATAATCCAAACTCCAAATTCTTATTCCCAAGCACTGGACAGTTCTTCAAATTTGTGTTCAGTCTGTCATCTTCCTCACTGTTGCTTTCACGTATGAGTCTCACTCCACTTCTGTACAGTTGAAGAGTCAATAAAAAATTTGCAGAGGTTTGTTTGTAGATTTGAGTGCCTCCTTTTTCTGTATCTCCCTCCTTTTCAGCATTTCTACCCTCAATTTAATTAGCTCTGGAAGTCCCACACTCTGACCTCTGACTCTTTATCCCATAAAACATTTATTTTCTGTTTGAGGTTAATTCTCCATGTAAGGAAAGAACTGATGAATGCCTACACTAGAGAAGCTAAATAAATGAAGAATTCACTCAGTATGTTTATCTTCTTTCAAAGGCTTTATCCCTTCTTGTTTCTGTCTACCACTGGTTGCTCACCAGTACCTTAAAAGAGAGATTTTTTTTTCAGAAATGTTTGTCCAGACTTCATAATTGTTATCAATAGGAGAGTTGGTCTGATATACACCAATTGACCAGTCCCAAGAGTAGAAATCCTAAAATTATTTTAAATACTTTTTAAATAATAAATTTGTGCATTTTTAATGCAATCTCGTATTTGGATAGTATATGAGATGGCCTGCTTTTATGTAGAGTACATTTTACAAGTTACTGTTCAGAGTTTTGCACCTAATATATAACATTCAACTGATCTATATAAAATTTTCTTACCACAAGAGCAAGCCAAGAGTACACTTTCATCATGATCAGATGGAGGCTAAATTTATGGTACAACAGAGTTGCAGTTGAGAAAAATATGAGCATTATGACTTTTAGAATAGCACTTCAAAGTCAAAGACGAACTATGGAGATTTCTTTGTGTTTATAATTATAATTTTGGGGAAATGTCTTTAGAATAGACTATACTATATGAAGTATTAAATTTATACAGTTATATGAATTCACATAATTGTGAAAGTATGAGAATTCACTATAGAATTTTCAATTAGAATTTTAATTTTAGCCTAACATCCATTGACTCCTGTATTCTTAACAAAAGTAAATGGGTAGCCATCATGCTTAGCCTAGTTCAAGGCATTTTACTCATCTTTCCTGGATAATTCTAGAAATATTGGAAAATAGATTGAAACAATAGATTGTGCAGCCTTTACAACCATAGGTAAAGCCACATTGCTTTTACCTTGTAGGTCTTGTTACAAGACCTACAAGAATTCATAAAGAACACTCTTCCATGGATGAAAAAAAAAGACTTTGTATATGGTTGGAAAAGGCTATTGAAATGGTCAAAGGAGCAGGTCTTAAGATTTTGAAGCATGTGAAAGAATGAGTGAGACTCTGTACTTTTAGCATGAGAATATATATTATTTTTTTCTCAAGTTCCCAGGGACTTCTGTTTCTTCGACGGACAACTTGGCCACCCAGAAAGAGTGTGCTTCATGGTGGAAAGTTTCTAGGATCCTTATATGGTATTCACAATTGCATTTCAGGATGAAAAATGTTGTTCTAAGAGCTTCATGCTTCAAGGATTTTGTAGCAGGTCAGCTATAGTGATGGGATACTGTTTTGAGGACTACAACAAAAGCAAAATAACAAAAAGCCACAAGATTCAGACAAGTAAGAGTTGGATAGCCAGTAATATTTTATGAGGCTTAGAAGTCACCAGCAGTAGAGGGGACGCATATTTCAAATATTACTGAAGTCAGTTGGAGAGGAGGAAAAGAAAGATGCCCTCATGGAGACTCTCAGAAAGTGAGATATCAGAAGAAATCATGGACTTGAAATTTCCAAATACTCAGGGACCTCAAAATGAATTCAGACCCAACTCACTCTCCTTGCATCGGATATCAACAATCAGGGTTGCAATACGCAAGAGCAAATGCTGTTGCTCATAGTCAAACAGAAGATAAGCTCAGAACTAATTTGAGTTAGGAATTCACCTCTTGATTTGTTTGTTTGTTTTATTGAGGGACGACATTGATCACAAAGGAATTATTTTAGCTAATGGGGTGCTAATCTCATAATGTTTCAGAGAATCCTCAGATAAGTAAGAATGATTGAGTCACAAACCGGGACTTCCTAGGAATTTTGCGTGTTAGAATATAGAAGTCCCTGCTTTATTCAGTTGTAAAAAGAGGGATAATTTGTAGCCAACTTCATCCACGATAGAAAGGATCCCATTTCGTTCTTTTTATCTTTCCTTGCAGACGAATCAGCTCTAGTGAGTTCTGGAAATATTAAACCCATCTTAGATATGTTTGCTGCTCTGAAAGTGCAAGTTCCCCAACATCTGCTTTGGTTGGATAACACAATGATAAAAACCAGAAAGATGAATTGCACACTTTCCCCCATTTATATCTGGAGGAACTCAGTTCCATCCTGGAGGAGGAGGAGGAGGAGAAGGGAGAGGAGGAGGAGGACAAGAAAGGAGAGGAGGAGAAGAGGGAGGTGGAGAAGAAGAAGGTGAATGACAAGGAGGAAAAGGAACAGCTTTGCTGTGAACTGAGGTTCTCCGAATTGCAGAAGACAATGGTTATTTAACAGAGACAGAAAATACACATTACAGAATTCTTCCCTATTAGAAATATTAAAGAGCAGCTCTTCAAAGAAAATAGCAGCCTAAGAAGGTTGGAAAATGAGAGAAGAATTAGAAAGTAGAAGAATAAGTGGGAAAACATTAAGATTAGGAATTTGAGCAAGAATTTATATTAAGAAGGTAAGAGACAATTTTTTTAAGCAATTGCCAAAAGAAACGAAGAGGATATTTTTATGTTTTACTGTGTATCATGCAATTAAAATTATTTTTCTGGGTATTGAACTGGCATTTCCTTTGAATGCAGTACTGATCTGACACAGACCACATGACAGCTTATTTTTATCTGGGTTACAGTAAGCCCATTCTATTCATTCTTTCAAAAAATATGCATTGATGCTAATCACTGGACTACTTGCATGAGATGTGATGAGAATAAATTCTTGGCCAAGTTTGGCTTAACATCTAATGGCACATTAACAAACTTGCTTTCAATTATCACTTGCAGACCATGACAATATAAATAGTGTAGTTGGCATGACCGTTATGTTTCTCATTGTATATTAGTAAATTGCAAATCAGTCTCCACTTCCATGAGATTTTTATTATGATATTATTAGGACCTTATCATTTATGGGTGAGATTAATTGCTAAGTTTGTCATATAAGAGACCACATTTATATAGAAGCATAAAACTTTACTATAGGAGTAATAATATAATTAGAAAATCATGCTTCATATGCTTACTATGTGGCAGTAGCTGTGCCAAATTACTTTAATCGAACTGTCTCACTTAATAATATAAACACAATTAATCTATGAGGTAAATATTGTTATTATACTCCTTTCATACAAGGAAAAATTATACTTATTAATTTGACTCATTTTCCTGTTGTTACTCAATAACCCATATAATATTCTTATCACCACTAGGTCTACCATATTTTCCTGAACAGAATGGGGACTTAAATCACTTTGTTGATGGATCTTCAAAGTGGGAATTTAAATCACATTGTTGATGGACCTTTAAAATCCTGGTGATTTTCATATTTCCATAAGCTACCAAACTTCACTCACGTGAATCATCATTAAGGTAATCTAATACCCACATTGGCTGAAAATCTTTAGGCCAGTCTTCTCATTTGTGTTAGATATAAAGTTCAATTTTTTAATTTAAAAAGTGCAATATAGCATGTCAAATCCTTGACAGAGTAATTCAATTGCTTTGTTCATAATGGTGACAACTGACATAGTTACCTAAGGGAAGGCTTCTGAAAGAAAGGGTTATTTATACTGAAAAGACTTGCTAGATGATGGGGGTCAGAAGGCAAACAAAGATTTGGGAATTATTTTACTGTTTGGAATTATAGACTTTCCTCCATTTTGATAGTCTTGTTCCCAGCAACAGAGAGTCATCACTTTCACTAGGTGAATGTAGGGCCAATGTGGTATGCCTCCATTTTAAATCTAGGTCCCATCAACATAAGGAATTGCAGGGTGGTCATGAGGGAGACCTCTCAAGTAATTCAGCCTGAATTCAATATCAGCTTTTCTACTAAAAGCTACACTACCTTGGACAAATTGCTTAACTTCTTTAGGTCCTAGTTTCCCGGTAATATGCCTGTTTTGGATTTAAGCATGTGATAAATATTGGCTTCATTTATTAGTTGCTTTGGCTTTTCTATTTAAATGGGCATGTACTTTAAATCAGGAAGATTCATTCTTCAGTTTCAATTTTTGTTGTTAAATAAAATAATCATACCTGACTATTTTATAAGGTGGGGGTGAGGAATAAATAGAAGAAGGCATATGAGAATGATTTAAAAATACAAAAACATAAAAATATAAGGAATTTTAAATTACATGTTGTATTCTTTAGTTCTCTAATTATGTGCTGCATACGAGTCTTGTTTCCTGAACTTCTCTGAGGGATAGGTCATTCTCACACTCTTCTTGGAGGTTTCTGATACACTTTGCACCGTGGTAGCATGTAGAAGATATCCAATAAGCACTTCTGGTAGCTTTTCTTGATCATAGCAGCTAGACGGTGGTTCCCCTTTGAAATACATAGGCCATTTTCATACATGTTTTTATGTACTTAAGGCATAATTTACTGGTGCTTTGATTATTTGTGCACTTATTTTATTTTACCCTAAACACTGTAAACTTCTGAAATGAAATAATATATTTGAACACTTAGAACAATAGAGGGCATGAAGTAAGCCCTACTGAAGGGTTTGCTGTTATAATAATACCTATAATAATTTGTTATTATAATTAGTTGTCCTTTACCAAATGGGGACCATGTGTACCACTCAGTGGCTAGCCAAATGCCTAATAGTAAAAATGATATTACTATGAATTGAGCAATCTGGATTTTAAAAATAACAAAGAAATATAAGCTATTTTCTTAAATGTGCTCATTAATTATTATTCAGGAGTTTTATGGAACTTAGCAAATTCCTATGGGAACAAGAATACAGTGGGCTTAAGGGGAATGAGACAGAGAAAAGGTGAAGAAATCACCTCAGTTGGAAAATCACATAACATTAACTTCATGCATAATCACATGTAAGCAATGAACAGTATTACAGCCAATTTCAATTTATGGAATCAAAATCATGACTGGAGGTCATCTGCCTAATCCTTGAGAATAGCAGCTTTAAAAGGAGAGATGCCTGAGTAATAAAATGCCCATTATCTGCTTCTCCCCATAGGTAACCTGCTTTTACCCTTCGACCCAAGAATCTGCCATGCTGAAATATCTGTGAGAGGGAACGCTTCCGAAAATGACATGTTAGTGCCAGTGAATCAGCACATCCAATAGTGACATGTCATTTCTATGTCCTGCATTCAGAGGCAATGCTCCCAGAGATGCTAATCAGAAGAGTGAAGGACAGGAAGCTTTCTCATTCAATCATTTTGGGGCAAGAGATAGAAATAGAATGGGAAGAGAGAAGCATGGGCTAAATATTGTAAGTCTCAGGAAACTTTTATGAGCATCCAAATTTCTTTAAAATGTATCAATTTTTAAATACATTATAAGCTCCATCTAGAAGAGCATATAACATCTGTCCCCTTCTTCTAGAACATGAGAATCACATATTTTATTATCAAAGAAATATCTTAATTCTTCCCCCAAAACCATTACTTTTTTTTTTTGGTGAGGAACATTAGCCCTGAGCTAACTTCTGTTGCCAATCCTCCTCTTTTTGCTGAGGAAGACTGGCCCTGGGCTAACATCCATGCCCATCTTCCTCTACTTTATATGTGGGACACCTGCCACAGCACGGCTTGATAAGCAGTGTGTAGGTCTGTGCCCAGGATCCAAACCTGTGCACCCTGGGCCACCGCCAAAGCGGAGCTTGTGAACTCAACCACCACACCACCGGGCAGACCCCCATTACATTTTTATAAGAAGGTGCTTAACAGTTACTCTTAGAACTGTGTCCATAGCTTTCACAAATGTTCTGATAGCTAATTTCATTTATAAATACTGAATAAGTCCTGATTTTGTCCTGAGACCTGCACTGATTACTGCGTGGGACACACTGATGAATAAGACAAGACGCTTTCTGTCTGAAAGTAGTAAACAGTCAAATAAAAAGAAAATTCATAATGGGACAGGGATGCAAGCTATTTTCTCTTCAACAATTCAAGCATCATAAATACTCTAAAAGTTTTCTTTCTCAGTCCAGTGGAGATTGCGTGGTGGATTATATTCTCCAACTAATTTTTAAATTTGCACTTGGCTTTGTACTATATTGGCATAGTATCAAACAACTGTCAAATCCCCTAGAGAAGAAAAAAATCCTATGACAACCTTTCTAAGTTGTGATACTTTCTAAAACTTTTGAACACCTAAAGACTAGAAAGGGTCTTAATTTTTTCATTTGTTTTGTAGCCCGATATTATATTATTATCTGAAGTTTATTAATATCTGAAATAATATCTGAAGTTTATCAGGCATAAAACTAAATAAAATAAAATATCTTACAATTCTATTTAATTTTTTTCCATCTAGTTTTTTCAACTTCTACACTTATTTAACTTGATTATTTTACCTCTGGATAGATCTTAACCATCTGATATTTAGGATTTACTCAGCAAAGAATTGTTTATTCAGCAAATAATTCATGGAGTGACTACCAGGTGCTAAACAGGACCTGCCCTCCTACAGGTACAGTGGGAATCATAGAAGGAGTCAACGGCCATCTGCATGTGAGGAAGAATTTTATAGCTGGAGTGATCACACATCTCGGTTTTCTTCCTACAGCCAGTTCATGTCAGCAGTCCTGAGTATTTTATTAATATCCTCCCATTTCATTGTCAAAAATGGCCCAGTTTGGAAAGTTAATTATATGGTCACAGTAGAGAGTATAAAGAGTATGGGAATCCAAGTCGGACAGATTTAAGAATAAATCCTGATTTTGTCTCTTACCTATTTTGTGACATCGGGCCTCGTTTTCTTCCTCTGGCAAACAGGAATATTACCATCTAAATTACAAGATTATTGTGAGGATAAAATGCAGGTTTTGTAAAACACTTTGTTCTCCCACCCCTCAACCCAGGTGCCTGGCACCATTGTAGACACTCAATACATATTTGCCAGTATTTAGAAATACAAGACCAGCTGCATAATTTGTGGGACCCAATGAAAAATAAAACTGCAGGGTCTCTTGTTCAAAAACGTGAAAAAACTACTACTGAAGGTACTAAAATATAAAGCCTCTTCTTTCTTCCACAGACTGGGTCTCAACTTTTCATAGTGTATTCTGCTATTTCATTCTATCATAAGTAAAGAAAAATTAAAAGTTAAATTATTAGCATGGATTTTACCAACATCTTTATACTGTGCAATGCCAGTTTTAACTGCAAAGACAAGAGCATTTAACCATATAGAGAACCACCAACTTATGTGGTTGGCCAGTACAGGGAAGTAACACAGTTAAAAGGATATGATAGGGTTTCTCGGTCATTTGAGCTTTTTAGAAGGCCATTGTCTTCCTTCTGTATTCAAAGCAAGTTCTGGCTCAAATAATGGAAAGTGTGGTTTCTTGTCATTGTCCCCACATAGTCAGTGGAAGTATAACATGTTTACCATGTACTTCGAGCCTGAACTCCCACCATCATGGATGCACTGGAATTCTGTGCTCCTGGGCATCGCAAATGCTCTATGCAAATGACACAGCAGGCACTGAGACAGCCTGTGTAATGTGAGCATCGCCTCTGCTCATCTGCATGTTACATTGTTCCGTTGGATTTCACTTACAAACACAAGTTCAAAGATTATATTATCAAGAATTTCAACAGTGACAACGTTAAACCAAGCACAAGGCCCTTCTGGATGGTGGGATCTGTCGAACATCACAGGTCACCATCTCATGAAGCTGGCCTTACGGAAGTATAAGAAAAGCTTTCCTGAGGCTACCATAAGAACCATAGCAATAAACACAAGGCTGTTAAGGAAAGGTAGAGCCTTTGAAGTAACCAAGATCACAAGAGGAATACAAAATGTCAGAAAGTCCTCTACAATATTGACTCTAAGCAGAAGTCCTCCAACACCTACCCAATTATGCCCTCAACCGTCATTGTCACTTTGTAAGTAAAAACTCTTCTTCTCTTGTATGTACATTACTACTCTTAGCTTTTTACTTTTTACCAAAAAATGAGTTTTATTGATTATCTTATGTCTTTCTCTAAATTGGCATAGGTAGGACAAGTGCTATTATTACATTGATACTTTGAATTCTCACACTTACAAAGGTCAGTTGAGAGGCCATTTAAGTCTTTTGAATAGGTAAAGGACAAAAAGTTTATTTTCCTGAGATCAAGTTCAATGTTCTATACAAGCTATGTTGCCGACTGGAACTGTGTCCATATTGCAATTGTGGAATTTCCCACCTGTTTAGACGTGTATCTTGCTGAAATGGTGAGGAAAATAGTAGTATTTATGCTACTAAACCTCTGGCTCACAATCTGATGCAGGTGAGCATGGGAGAATTTGTCTGTGTTCTTAAAAAAAAAAATACTTCAATGCTCTTATCTCCTTCATATTAGCATCTTGTAAAGGGAAAGTTAAGTGAAACAAATATTGCAGTTATAGTTTTACTGCATTTATACATTTTTTGCATGTCCTTTCTGACTGAAGTTGCATATATTTCTGAGGAAAATGGGACCAGGGTCACTATCAGTCAATTGAAACCGAAAATATTTGTTATTTTGTTAATAAAATAACATTTATTATTGAATTTAGTTTACTACAAAGAGCAAGAATGTCATAATTTAAGGCCTTGAACAAAATTTTCTCCTTAGTAAAAATTTTCCAGCACCCCCAAAAATCTTGTGAAAATCTAGAAATAGGAAAGTTTTGAAGGCCAAAATATGCTTTAAAATAAAAGTTTCTGACGTAAATGAAACAGTAAAACTGTCAAGCCATTAAAAACTAAATAGTAAAGAACATAAGTTGGGACACACGTTGTTGGCATGTATGTGTATACGGGTTTGTATTGTAAATATGAAATAATCAATCTAGATGCAGCTCTGTCTGCTTCAATGCTTCCAGCTACAACTTTACCCCATTTGAAATAAATTGCACCTTAAATTTGAAGGCAATTTTCAGTAGTTTGGTGTGCAATACAGATTTCATCTTTGATATTTAGTAAGCCTGAGATCTTTCTAACTTGTGAAGTCTGCATGTCTGCAAACTAGGGTGTCTGTGTTTGTGTTTATTACCTTTTTCATGCATGCCTTGAAATGACTAAATTACAGGTATTTTACATGTGTTTTGTGGTACAAGACAGATACAGTCCACTGGTATAATTTATCTTGAAACACCCTGTTTTCCAAAATTACAGAAAAGCACTGCAATTTGCTCAATTTTTTATTTCTAAGACTATGGTAAAGTCTTCAAAGCCCAGGAGATGTCTTCCAGATAAGAACTTAGCCGTGCAATAAACAATTTTCATCAAAGCTCTGGGTTGGGGGAAATAGAGTACAATTGTGAATTTCAAATCTTGATAATGTTTCTTATTTATTAGATATTTTGTCTTTTGTATTTTCACCTAATTCAGCCACCAAAGTCATCAACTCTTAGATAAGATGAGATACACACACACGCGCGCACACACACACACACACACATACAGCAGTCCAAATCAGATTATCTACAATCAAGGTAATTGTGGAGAACAAAACTGTTCCTCTGTGCTGTGCAGCTGCCTTTTGGATTTAGTGTTTGATCCCGGTGCCTGCTGAAGTTACAACCATACACGTGTTCTTCCCTAATGCAAAGGAACTTTTTTATTTTAAAAATCACTTTTTAACAACTCGTTTTGACTTCTTCATTTTTCCTAGAAGAATAATATATGAATAGCCAAAAACTCAATAGAAAACGTGTAAACCTTGTGGCATTTAAATAAAACGCAAGATAATTTGATGCTGAAAATAATTCTTACGAATTTTCAGTGGATATTTAAAATATTGTGTGCCTCCAGTTCAGTTTTAAATGTTGTCTTCCTAACACTTAGGTAAGAATCTCTGTACATTAGAAAAATATTTTGTATTCACATGTGATTAAATTATATGGATTGTGAAATTTTACCGTAGAATTTGACACGTCATTAAAGACAGAAGTAACATAATCAGTTATAAAATATGAATCTTTGAGTTTTGTATTTGAATCTTTGAGTTTTGTATTTGTTAGTGTGGTTGAATGTGTAAAAATGTATACCCATTTTTTTTCTTATGTTGAGTCTACCTATTTAATATTCTGGATAATCTATCAGAGTATCTATTACTTATTGGTGGAGCTCAATTGGCTAAAGTAAAATTCTGCATCTTAACCCATTATTTCAAATGCTTCTTAAAGTAAAATGTTGTCATCGCTAAAGACATGTTTAATCTTTCTTTAGAATAGAACTATTTGAGGAACAGCTTAACCTGTATTTGTATCTAACCTTATCTAACCTATGGATATTAAAAGGGGCGGTTTATAAAGGTTTTCTGCTTTACTTGGACATTTTCCCCCAATGGAAAAAGTACCCTTTGCACATTACCTGTGAAGTACAGATCCTCATTAGCAAATAATCCTTGAGAAGTTGACATATTTTCTGAATTCATAGTTTCTGCCTAGATTTTATATATATATCTCTCACATATAATAATTCCTTTATATCATTTATAAATCTTAAAATTCATAAGTAAGAAAGGCACACACTTATACTTTCAGGAAATTCAAAGTCACTGTTTATTGCTCGAGGATAAATTTTCTGCTTCTTGCACTTGTAGTCTTGAGTGAGCCCCAGCATCTGCATCCTCTGCTATGCTGGGTGTTAGCACTTGTATTGGCCCACAGCGGAGGGGAGGGGAGTTCTCAGCTGCCATAAACTCTCCTCCCTCCATCAGTAGTTCCCATGCTAGCTTTTTACTTGCTTCTCTCCCAAATAGTGGCTTTGCCTTTATGTGGACAGTTAGTTGTCCTCGCCATGAAAAAACCAAGTAGTAGTAGTAATAGTGTAGTAGTAGCAGTGGTGGTGGTTGTGGTGGTGGTAGTAGTAGTAGTAGTAGCAGTAGCAGTAGTAGTAGTAGTAGTAGTAGCAGTAGTAGTAGTAGTAGTAGTAGCAGTAGTAATAGTAGTATGGTAGCAAAACTACAGGCATTCCTTTTCTTGGTAAAATTACTATTGTTCATTTAAAGAATAAGAGCCTCCCAAAATACCAATACAATCCAACCTACAGAGATAGAAGTCTAAATTTAGAGAAACATATCATTACAAAGCATTCGTAATTACAATTGCAATAACTAACGTTTATTTTGAGCTTATTGTATGGTAGGCATTGTCCTGAGTATTTCATACATGTTGTCCTTTTGAATCTTTACAATTCTATGGATAGGATTATTCTCATTTTTCATGTAACTAAAATAAAATTTATCAAAGTTTAGTATACCTTTCAAAGATAACGTAGCTAGGAATTTTTAGAGCTGGTATTTCAATATTCCAATCCAGGTTCATCCACTTTAGAACCCATCCAGTGTTATATGCCTGAAACATAATGGAGAGTCAAATACATATATATCAATACACAATGAAGTAAGTCTTGAGAAACACTATTTCAGCAACAGATGCATCTTAAAAAGGTGGAAAATTCCAAAATTATAAAATGAGTACAGTTTCAATATGGGGATCAACTTAGTGTGAATAGAGCATTGAACTAGATCTCAGGAAAGCAAACTTTTTGCCTCTCACCCATCCAAATGACTAAATTAACTTGGCCTCTGTAGGTATGAGACTTCTAAGTATTAGTGAAGTAATAACACTTGTCTTTCTTAATGTTTTAATGTCAATTTGGGGACAGACAGGATAATCAGTAAAACTCCTCTTTCCGAATATGAAGAATCAATCTACTATGTGGCCTTTTTAAAACTACGTTCATGGGGCCGGTCCGGTGGTGTAGTGGTTAAGTTCATGTTCTCTGCTTCCACGGTCCGGGATTTGCCGGTTCGGATCCTGGGCTCAGACCTACGCACCACTCATCAAGCTGTGCTGAGGCAGCGTCCCACATACAGCAACTAGAAGGATGTCCAACTATCTACTGGGGCTTTGGGAAGAAAAAAGGGCAAAAAAAAAGGAGGAAGATTGGCAACAGATGTTAGCTCAGGGCCAATCTTCCTTAAAAAAAACAAAAACACAGAAAAAACTACACTCAGATGTTATAAAAGCAGCAGGGCTTCATTAAGACAAGTCAAATATTATTACTAGCAAACTATTAAATGCATATTGATCAATAATAATGTTACATACAAAAGTAAAGAGTCAGGGAAGAAAGAAATATGCTGAATGATTTCTGTCCTTAAGAATCTAATAATGTAGTAAGAAGATGACATATACACAAAAATATAATTAATAAGAAATATTTAATGAACTGACTTGAATACAAGGAATAATATGGACAATAGGAAAGAAATCCATAGTGAGAGGAGGGCAACTATTGAGTCCTCCTGACACTGGTAATGGAGGAGCCGAGGCTTTGAAAAAGAAAGAGATTTGGATAAATAAAATGAAGTATAATTATTCTCTCTGGTTTCTGTTATGTGGAACCGGGACCTTCATACTTTAGTCTCCTCATGCTGTGGACTGAATATTTGTGCCCCTCAAAATTCAGATGGTGAAGTCCTAATGTGATGGCATTTGGAGGTGGGACATTTGGAAAGTAGTAATTAGCTTATGAGGGTGGAGACCCCAAAATGGAATCCAGAATCCTTATAAGAAGAGGAAGAGAGCTAGGCCCCTCTCTCTCTCTGCCATGTGAGGATGCAATGAAAAGATGGCCATCTGAAGGCCAGATAGACAGCCTTTACCAAGAACTCAACCACGCTGGCATCTTGATCTTGGACTTCCACACTCCAGAAGTGTGTGAAATGTGTCTGTTGTTTAAGCCGCCCAGTCTGTGGTATTCTGTTATAGCAATCCTAACTAAAACACTTCGTTTGCCTTCACTTACAGAATTGAGACGATGTAACATAGTGAACCAAGGATACGGCCTTTGAGTTTTAATCCTTTTTCCACCATTTATTAGCACCATATCATTGGACTACTTACTCAACTTCTCTGAAATTCATCATTAAAATAATTATATTGGCTAGTTGTGTCGTTGGGGGATTAATAACGGTTATAGCTAACCTGTATCAAAGGCTAAATAAATGACAGCGTGCGAAATATTTTCCATGCAGTATCCCACTTGTCTCTCACAAAAATATATCCAACATATGTACAATTATTATCCTTATTTACAGACAGCAAAACTGAAGTTCAAGGGAGTTAAATGCTGTCCAGTGTCATATAAGTAAACTCAAGATCTGGAATTCAAACCTAGGCCCTTTGATACCAGAGGTCATATATTCCTCCATTACATAATCCTCAAATACTGAGATAGTGTTTAAAGTGTGGTGTATACAGAAAATAACAAGGATTAGTGAGGATGTGGAGAAATTGGAACTCTTGTGCACAGTTGGTGGGAATGTAAAAGGGCATAGTCACTATGGAAAACTGCACAGTATCTGCTCAAAAAATTGAAAATAAAATTACCATATGATCCAGCAGTCCCACTTCTGGGTATATATCTAAAAGAATTGAAAGTAGGGTTTTGAAGAGATATTTTTACCCCCATGTTCACAGCAGCAGCATTATTTTCACTAGCCAAGAGGTGAAAGCAACCCAAGTATCTATCAGTTGAAGAATGGATAAACAAAATGTGGTATAAACATATGATGGAATATTATTCAGCTTTAAAAGTTAAGGAAATTCTGACACATGCTACAAAATAGATGAAATTTGAGGACATTATGCTAAGTGAAGTAAGACACAAAAGGATAAGTACTATAGGATTCCACCTAAATGAGGTACCTAGCATAGAAAAGTTAATAGACACAGAAAATAGAATGGTGGTTTCCAGGGGCTGGGGAAGCAACCAAGGGGGAGTTTCAGTTTTTAAAAGAGTTCCATGGATAGATAGCGGTGATGGTAGTACAACAATATGAATGTACTTAATGCCACCAAACGGTGCGCTTAAAAATGGTAATTTTATATTATGTGTATTTTACCACAATTAAAAGATGAAATCTTGCCATTTGTGATGACATGAATGGACCTTGAGTGTATTATGCTAAGTGGAATAAGTCAGACGGAGAAAGACAAATACTGTACGATTTCACTCATATGTGAAAGATAAAACAACACAACAACAAACACATAGGTACAGAGAACAAATTGGTAGTTACCACAGGGGAAGGAGGGGAGAGGGCGAAAGGGGTAAAGGGGGACACTTGCACAGAGATGAATGGAAACCAGACTTTTGGTGGCAAATGCAATGCAGTCTCTATAGAAGTCGAAATACAATGATGTACATCTGACATTTATATAACGTTATAAACCAATATTACCTCAATAAAAATAAACTAAATTTTTTTAAAAAGCATGGTGTGATGTGTGTGTGTGTGTGTCTGCGTGTGCATTGAGTGACATGAGGAAGATAGCAGGCACTCTTTTTTAAAAAAATAAAAGGAGAAGAAAAATAAGGCCATCTCAAATAATATTAATTAAATTTTGCAAGCCACAACTTTTTTTTTTTTTTTTTGTGAGGAGATCAGCCCTGTGCTAACATCCGCCAATCCTCCTCTTTTTTTGGTGAGGAAGACGGCCCTGGGCTAACATCTGCGCCCATCTTCCTCCACTTTATATGGGACGCCGCCACAGCATGGCTTGCCAAGCAGTGCGTCGGTGCGCGCCTGGGATCCGAACCAGCGAACCCCGGGCCGCCGCAGCGGAGCGCGCGCACCTAACCGCTTGCGCCACTGGGCCGGCCCCACAACTTTTTTTTTTTTTTAATTGATGTTTTAATGGTTTCTAACATTGTGAAATTTTGGGTTGTACATTTTTGTTTGTCCATCACCATATATATGACTCCCCTCACCCCTTGTGCCCACCCCCCACCCCCACTGCCCCTGGTAACCACAGTCCAGTTTTCTCTGTCCATGTGTTGGTTTATATTCCACATATGAATGAGATCATACAGTGTTTGTCTTTCTCTTTCTGGCTTATTTCACTTAACATAATACGCTCCAGGCCCATCCATGTTGTTGCAAATGGGACGATTTTGTCTTTTTTTATGGCTGAGTAGTATTCCATTGTATATATATACCACATTTTCTTAATCCAATCGTCAGTCGAGGGACACTTAGGTTGCTTCCACTTCTTGGCTATGGTGAATAATGCTGCAATGAACATAGGGGTGCATAAGCCTCTTTGGATTGTTGATTTCAGGTGCATTGGATAGATTCCCAGTAGTGGGATGGCTGGATCATAGGGCATCTCTATTTTTAATTCTTTGAGGAATCTCCATACCATTTTCCATAGAGGCTGCACCAATTTGCATTCCCACCAGCTGTGTATGAGGGTTCCTGTTTCTCCACATCCTCTCCAACATTTGTTGTTTTTTGTCTTGGTGATTATAGCCATTCTAACAGGCGTGAGGTGGTATATTAGTGTTGTTTTGATTTGCATTTCCCTGATGATTAGTGATGTTGAGCATCTTTTCATGTGCCTATTGGCCATCTGTATATCTTCCTTGGAGAAGCGTCTGTTCATTTCCTCTGCCCATTTTTTGATCGGGTTGTTTGTTTTTTTGTTGTTCAATTGTGTGAGTTCGTTATATATTATGGAGATCAACCCCTTGTCAGATGTGTTTTGCAAATATTCTCTCCCAGCTGGTTGGCAAACCACAACTTTTGAATGACTTGAACTTTCCATTTTTACAGTACATGGGATAAAAAAGAAGCCAAAATTACCTACTTGTGCAATTTTAGTCACTATTATGAGAAACATAAAGATTCCAATTTTTGGAATTTGGTCCAGGCTCAATGTTACATCTTTTAATTAACTAATCAGGATTCTGGAACACTAGTCCATGCTACTTTATAAATCAAACACTGAATCAAAAGGCAGGTCATAAGAACTCTGTCTAAAGACTCTATAATATACACTTTAATTGCTGAGCTGTCTTTTTCTTTAAAGTTGTAATTCCCCAGTTTTGGATATCACAGTAAATTTGACACAAAAGATGGCATCTTAACATAGTATTACTTAACAAAGACGGCTGTCATTTCTGTCACATGAAAACCCTGTCAGGAACCACACTTCAACTTTTCTGTTGCCATAGTTACCACTTTTCTTCTTGTGACCAAAAGTGAAAAATGCAGCTAAGTGTCATGATTCAAATATAAAGAATGGAAACCACTTTAGAAATATATACAAAGACTCAGGAGCAAGTCACTTATCACTGGGATTTCAGTTACACAAGGTAAAATTCTAGAACATCAATACTTGCTTGGCCAGTGGAGAAGTTGAAGAATAGAATACTAATAATGCAAAAGTTAATTGCTCCATAAAACAGCAAAAGATGTTTGAATCAATGTATTGCTTCTAGATGCATTTTTTTCATTCATTAATAAAAGAAAGTACTTGGGAGCTCATATTCAAGTTGCAAAACTTAACCTGGACAAATTTAATTTCTTAGTGTAGTTTACATATTAATAAAAGAGCAAACCTGATATCGTTATTGTGATTGTTTTATCCTGACCTGTGCTTAATTTTACACCGAAGAATAGTAGTCAGAGATTATCTTTGAATTTAAGGGCATATTAATAAATGATGTGGATTTTGAGACTAGAGAAGTTTGAAGGGAAAAATTACCTAAATTAAAATTAAAGCCCAGCTGGAAATAATCATATGGCTGAAAATCAGCTGTACAGCAGTAGACAACATGCTCAGGGAAAGAGTCACGCCGCTCACAGGCTACTCTAGTCACCCAGCTATTGTGGAGTGTTGCCACACTTGTCAGAAACTGTTTAACCTTCTCTGGTCTCTTGTGTCCTCCGGGTATGCAAAGAGACAGGAGATACGGGAGTCTATGCTCTAACTACTTGGAAATTTATAGGGATTAAAAATGCAGCTTGGTTCTCCTTTTCTTCCCTGTGGGCCTTATTTGTGGAATCTTGCAATAAATTCAAGTTGAATACTTCTGGTCTAAGTGAAAAAGCTGATTAAAATAATCAGCCACTAGAATAATTACTCATAAAATAGCTATTTTTCAAAAAACTCTTCATTTTTATACAAAAAGGCAAGTGGGAAGAGACTGTTCAACTGTCATATTTTCTAATGTAATTAGCATTATATTGCATCAAATAATACTTTTGGGATCAGAATTCCTTCACAAGCCATTGCTTACAATAACTGGGAGGCAACAGGTATGATGGGTGAGCCGAGCCTGTGGGCTTCAAGTTAGATAGAACTGGCGTCTGCCACTCACTAACATGGGGTATTGAATAAGTTATCTACCCTCTCTAAATCTCAATTTTCTTATCCACATAATGATGATAATAATATCATCTACCTGATAGGGTTATCACAAAGTTTAAAAAGATACTATGATTATTAAAGTTCCAACCACGCAGAAAATCCTCATACAAAACATAAAATAAAGTAATATTGAGTGACATAAAAATGGCTATATAGAGACACGAGACATACCACGTTGTTTGATGGGAAGGTTAGATTTTGTAAGGAAAACTGTTTTTACCAAATTGCATTTTCATTTTAGCCCATTTCCAAACAAAACGCTAGCAGGATTTATTTGGGAACTGACAAAGGTCATGTGGAAGAATAAATGAAATCTAATAGCTAAAAATAATTTTAGAAAGAACGTTAAGGATTCTAAAGCTTTTAAGATTTACTAACAAAAAGTATGGTCATATTGCAAGAATTACAAGGAAGCTCAATAGAGGATTCATAACTCAGAAATAGATTCCAGCATATGTAATAATTTGCTAGGATAAAAATGTTATATAACAAGTCAGAGGCGAAATAAATGGTTACTCTCTAAATGATTTTAGAAGTGTTGGGTTAATTAGGAAAGAAAAGCTAGATTTTATTATGTATCTTAGGTAGAAGTAACACACAAATGTGCTAAAACATTAGATGTAAAATTTAAAATCATTCAAAAAGATCTAGAAGAAATAATAAAATATCAATATATTTAGAAATAGGAGATGAATTTCTAGGTGTATATCTTTGTAGAACTCCCAGAGGGAAAGGTATAAATGTAAATAAATATGTTAGATGTTATATATCAATGATTTCATAACCAAATGTGTAAGGCAAATGGCAAAATGAGATATGACGTCTGCAACAAATAGTATTACACAAAAATCACTTTCAAGTCAAGTAAATAAGTCACTAACTCGGCAATAGAAAAAATGGCCCAAATAATTTAGACACTTGAGAGAGGAAGAAACACAAATGGCCATTAAATGAATGAATAAAGGTTTTATGTCACCAGTGAGTAATGCAAAATTTTAAGAGGCCATTAACCTTCATAAAATTGGCAAATGTGAAAAAAATTCCAAACACAGAAATTGGTATGGTGGGACAAGGATTATCATAAGGTACTTACAAAAGTGGAAATTGGCATATAGGGAAAGCAATTTGGAAAAATAGAGCTTTTACTTTTTTTCATTGTCTTTTTCCAATGACTGTTGTTACTAGAACTCTATCTTAAGGAGATGGGAAACAAAGATATATGCTGAAGAATTTTCATTGCAGTGCTTTTGTGATAATATAATAAGCAATCTAATTATCAATAATGATGGAATAGTTAAATAAATGATAATACATCCATTAATTGAATTATCATATATCCATTAAAATTATTTTAAAAGACCTTCAGTGATATTAAAATGCTTGAAGTATATTAAATGGGACAAAGGGACAAATCAGAATACAAATTGTCTAATTGCATAATTTGAATTTTGTGTAAATAAACACGTACACTCTACTTTTGTGTGTGAGTGTATTCTTGAAATAAATCCAATTAGAATATTAACAGCGATATAATTGTGGGATGGTGGTAAAAATATACCTCAACTTCTTCTCTATACATTTTTGGGTTTGCCTGATTTTCTAAAATGGATGTTTGAAACGGTAATATGTGCAAGGCACCTTAAGCATTTCACATATTTCAAATAACATAAACCTCAAACCACTCTTTGTGGTGGATTTTATTTTCTCCGTTTTTTTCAGATGGGGAAATTGAGGCACAGACATTAATTTGCCTGAGACAAAACAAAAATATAGCAAGATGGTACTCAATCCCAAGACATGTTTGACTCATGAATTCCGTCTAATATACTAAATTATAGCAGTCATTGCTTGTGTATAGCTTTTATAACACTAGTAAGTTCATTAATAAATAAACACCTCACACTAATAAATGAATTAATAAACAAAGTCCGTAGTACCTCAAAGTTGAATAGGACATTCATCCTCAGTCTACCCTAAATCATTGGTATTTGGTAATTCAAATGTCTAGGCTGCTGGACATTTCCTCGTTTTTAATATTTGTATTAGATTTCTTCCCAAGAAAAAAATAACAAGTTTTATTGTTGTTATTGTTGATGTTTCTTAAATAACTTGGAGAACAAATAACATAATAACAAAACCCAGTCTAGTGATGAGCTGCTAAAGCACTCTCTCTTTCATTGCCCAGAAAAGCTCTTCTGCATCAATAATGACATGTTATGTAAAATAAATTTTTGGCTTCAACTTACAACTGGTCTTCCTCCAATTAACATTATTGAAGAACTCTAAGTCCTAACCATATTTTCAATTGAAGGGAACATATTGTGGAAGGAGAAAAATTCTTAACAATTATTTTTAACAGCTTTGTTATACTTTGCTTCCGTAAGACTCTAGTTAATAGTGTTTTTATTTTATAACGCTCTACATTTAAAAATGTATATTTATTAATAGACTGTAGCAGTATGTTAAAAATTTTTAAAGTTATTTGAAGTATATATTATTAGTATTTTTAAAATATCTGTGAGTAACTATACACATAAGAAGGACATTGTTATTCCAAACCAATGCTTTTTATGCTACCTTATTGAATTATTATAAAATTGTCAATGAAGTCTCTGATATTTCTAAAAATAGACTCAACTGACTTCAACTAAAATTCCACATTCTCTGAAAATTATATAGTATTATAACCTAATATGTATACATTATGAGCAAAAATCTGATTTCAGAAATTTTTAACAGCCAAGTTTTTATCTACCACCAGTGTTCAAGTTGGCTCTAGGGCACTAGAAACAATAGTATAGTAAGTGGGCCGGGATCCACTTCAATCTCCCAATTCAGTCCCTGCATGGGTCTTTCAGTAACAGTTGCAGAAATTCTCTTCATATTTCATTTCTTCTATTTCACCTTTTCTTTCTAAATTAACAATATTTCTTGAATATATAGAAATTTGTCACATTAGACTGAAGAGAAAACAAAAACGCAAAGTGCAAAATAAATTTGACATGGCTTAGCACAAATTGTTCTGTAATGGTTCTTATCATTCCTTTTTATTGTAATTCTAAACACTCTGACAGATTTTTTATCTGACTATATATGAATATATGTATATATGTGTACATGTACATTATACATTTTTTAGAAACAATGACGATAACAGCAATAACAGTCAATTTTTTCTTCCTTGCTTCTAGGGAAGAAGAATAAATAAAATACCAAATACTCTAAGAAAATTATACTTTTCCTATGGAGCCCAAAATTACTGAATTGGATGTCTAAGAATATTTTGTACTTGAAATACGATACTGTAATTAAAATCTGAGCATAAAACTTCAATTCATTTTGAAATAGCTTTTAGTTTTGTAATGTGATTAAAGACACATAAGTTCTAATGGCCATAGTTTTATATTAACAGATTTAGTATTAAAATGAATTACCACTGCTCCAAAGTTCTGCTGTAAGCTAGAAGAATCAAAATGGAATCAAAGTGTATTTCCTTCACATACAAAATAGTATACATGTTATGAATGTGCTTAAACATGTTTGCATTGTGTCTGTGTCTGAGATATGTATATAATTTTATAAAGTGTACTTACAAGAATGTAACTTTCCAATGATTTCATTTACAACTATTTACCTTTTGTGCAACAACTAAAACAATAAAAAATATATTTTATATTTAATTCCACTTCAAGTTTTAAGATAATTGCATAAAGAGGAAAGTAGTAAGACATTCATTATTTAGTATTACTCATAACTATGCAATTTAAGATTAAAAATATTTCAATGGTCTTAATTTTGACACTATATATGCTATAGCAGTCAACTAATACAAAGAAGTCATTATCTGGGAGTATCAGGTTTTCTACAAAGAAAAATGCATGTGATTAACATGCCCCTATGCTGGAACATTTGAAAAAATAAAAATGTAACATATGTAAATAGAAAAGAAAGAATAATTTGCCCCAAATCAGATATAGCAAAAATTCTAAAAGAATAGCAAGTGAAACTTAAAGATCAATATTAGTCTTAACATTATTTTTCTTAAGAAAGCCATAGTAGCATAGATCTTTAAGTGCTGTTGACATACATCACCACTCCAGCTTCCAGAATATTCACTAGAGCCAAGTTTCCTTTGCTACACGCATGTATTTGTCTCCCTTCCAATATTTGAATTGATCTTTATTTGTTCAGTATAAATCACTGTGTAGTTGGTGGAAATGTTTTAATGAAAAATAACAAAATCCAAGAACAACAAAAAAAATAGCTGGTTATATAATATGTTATTTAATCTTTTTAAATGAAGCCTCATTTTAAAAATAAATAGACTAAAGACAGAGTAGTTAATTATATGCATTCTCTTGAGTTAGTTCTTTATGATTTGACAACTTGCACGGCAGCTGTTCCTGTAAATATGACAATAAATTTCTAAATCTCCAGAGAACTGGTAAATACAGGCAGATGCACTTAACCGCTGGTGGGTAACAAAAGTCAGACTGCAGGAAACTGTGGCACTAATGTAGCTCTTGATTAATCTCTAATTACAGTTTTGTCATCTTAGCAGGGAGACAAAACTATATCACTTCCTAAATAGGCAAGCAGCATTTTGGCACCTAGCAACCGGCAGTTCGTTCCTATTAGCTGCAGTGGACTCGATGCTGTTACATGGGAGGTGGTTATGGATCACTGCTCTATTATTTATGGAGCAGCATTTCCAGAGGCCTTCACAACAGTAGATAAATTAGCAGCTTAATAGGCCAGCACTAACTAAAAACATGGCATAAGCTGAAGCATCAAGTATGAAATTAAAATGTGACTTGCCCATAATGTTTCCATCATACATGGAAAGAAATGCTCATTTTTTTCTGTTAATTATTCAACAAACATGACATGAATGTGAGCCTATTAATGAAAACCATGTAGACATGTTTAATCATTTCATATTATTTCATAAAATACTTATATTAAATCTTTCAGAAAACCTTTTTTTTAGATTCATTTTCCTCCCCCTGATGGGATTCTCTTGGTTTCGTTCTTAAGCCTAGGGATAATGGGTGGCAAGCATTAATTAGAACTAGTGCAGCCACAAGAGAGCCCTAAGTATCCGTGTAAAAGTGCCTTATTAAGCTCAAAATGGGCAAATGAGGCTGATTCTCATGCTTCCATTTCTGTTTCACTTTGGGTATGATAAAAAAGTCTAAGGGATGACCTCACACGTCTGTCTGTGTCAGTAATTTGAAGGGAGATATAAAATTCTTAAGTATTTTTTTTTCAAAAGACAATCCTCAGGCAGGTTGACTTAATTAAAATTAATGGAACATCTTCCTTAATCTTAATAGTAGAGATTATATTATAAATATGATCCTGCTCAGGAGATCCACAATGTAATATCCAAAACGATGACAACTTTTCATTTCCTTCAATTTTACTAAAAAGTATCTTGAAACAAAATGGCGTGATACAACATGATATATATTTTTAAAACATCCTCTTACAGTTTTCAATTATAATTCCCATAAAAAGAATTTCATCCAAAATGAAAATGCCCTCTATTTACATCATTGTATGACTTCAGAAAAATAATTTTTTCTGACAACACAAATAGGAAAGTTATTTTTAAAAAATGAACACTGTAGTAATATATTATGAACAAAATGAAATTCCTTTTAACTCAAGTGCCCAGAATAACCTGAAACAATTGAGAAGCCATTTTATTGAAATGAGAACAATCACTGAAACTGTTTTCATTTATAAATTTTTCTTTCAAAGAATTCTTCCTTAAAGATAATTCAAATCTCTATCACCACAAATTCTGAATCTAAATTTTCAGTACCTTTCATTGTATCACATTACCCTACAAGGAAACACTGGAAGGTGACAAAGTTTGGAAGGGAGGCCGTGGGTTCAGTTCCAGCATGTAAAGCTCAGGTGCCTTTGAGGTGTCTACGTGAAGATGTAGGTAGCCAGTTGGACAGAGGTCTGGAATTCAGAGAACACACAGCCAGAAATAGAAATTTCACATCGTCCTAGAGACAGTAATTGAAGCCAGAGCTGTAGATGAGATATCTAAACAGAGAGAATGTGAAAGAAAAAAGAAAAGCAGGAACAAGCCTTGAAGAATCTCAACATTTAAGATCCAATAAAAAAAGATTAAAGTGGAAAGAAGACTAAGAAGAAATGGCCAAAGAGTATGAGAAAAAGTGGAAAATGTACCATCGCCAACGCAAAGGGCAAGGAGTTTTGAAAAATGGAAAAATTTTGAATGTCATCAAAAGACCAAGTATTATGAGAACTGAAAAAACACTCAATATACTGACTGATAGGAGATCAGCAGAACTATTCATAAGAGTGATGAGGATGGATTAAAGTCAATTTGAGTGAGTTGAGGAGTAAATAAATGGGAAATATGGAAAATGAGTAGAAAAAACTACTCCATTCTTCTATTAAATACTATAATTAGAAAGGAGAAATTCAGTGGTGCCTGGAGGGCTTGATTTTGTTGTTGCTGTTATTATCTTAGGCAGTAAAGGCGTTGAGTTGAGAAGATTCTGGAAGACAAAGAGATAAGAGTGAAATGAATAATGTAAGAGTGTCCATAGGTGGGCATTGTAATTATTCTATGGCCTTCTTTTTTGTCCTAAGGAGTTTCATGCTTATCTTTGGTAGTGGTGTTTGGGGGCAGTGAGGGTGTGAAAAGGCAGGAAATTTGCTGTTATGGTTTCCCATCTCTAAGGGATTTCTCTGATGCTCATGGCACACGGGTCACGCTGTAACTGTGACGACCAGTAGAAATTGTGTAGTACTTCTCAAGTAAGCCCAGCAAGCTTTGCCTCTGACTCCACCAGAACCCCCGCAAGATGGTAAGGTGAAATTCCAGCCCCATTTCTAAATTCTGCTTGTCAGGCTAATCTTCTCCAGACCTAACACAGCCCAAGTTATCAGGTGGAAAACCAAGTTCTTCAATGAAGAAGCAAGTGTTCCCAACGGAATAAAACAGCATAGAGAACATAGAAAATATACTTTTGACTTTTTTCTATTCCCTCCTGATTCACAGACTTGGACTTTCACTGTACGTCCCATCTCCTTTTTCTCTCACCTCCCATTTTCAAGCTTCCGAGTCTGCCCCCCTGACCCGCCTTCAGGAAATCCATTTTTCACTAAAAAAAAGTTTGTGTTTCTTCATCCCCCACCATTCTTTATTCAACCTTGGTCTCTTCTTGTGCCTTACTGAATAAAGTATTTCAGTTTAGCCCAGGTGATCATGAAGGCTTCTCTTTATTTACTTCTTGTGATTCTAAATAGAAAGTGCTGTGTCCTGTTGGCCCAGGAGTGAGGGCAAAAGTAGGTGCTCCCATTCTAGCTTACTTCCATACCTGGGAGAGCTATGACTAAGTTTTTCACTTGTTTACCTAAAAATCAAACCCATATTAACCAAGAAAATATGTATTTCAGTGGTAATACAGTCTAGTCTCATTTGAGTAGAATGTATTCTTTCTTTAAACATGATTTTCATCTTGACCTTTGTGGGACAATTACATAAGCATTATTTGCAAATGAATATTTGTGCTTTTACTTGGGTAACATATTATAGGTACCACCTTATGAACGTAAACATTCTTTCTCTCTTAGCACTCCAAATCTCTCCTTACACAGAATGAGGTCAGGGTGATTTCCAAACCACTATCCTTCTTAATATTTGAGAAATTTAGAATGTATGGGATCCAGAACAATGGCGGAAAAATTGTCTATAGAGGGAAGATAAACAACTTCTCTTAAAGGAAGGAACAAGAAGTACACACATGCAGGTGTCCAAAAATTAAAGAACATTTGAGTGAATTCTTGTCTCATGCTTTCTATTTTCTCTGTGATGGAAAAAACATGCCCATTTGTTGAGAGCCATTGCAGAGGACTGGCAGAATCAGAGTTTTGAAGAGAGTGAAGAAAGTTTAAAATGGTTTTTGCCATGAGTGCCAGGGGAGTGAGTCAACTGGAGAAACGTAGTAGAATTTCTGTGCTGATTAAGGTGTATTTGAGATTGGTAATCACAAATTAATAAAAGTATCAATCTATACTAATGGACAATTTTCTGGAGCAATAATCAGCTGCAAGAAAACAGACAGATAGTAAGTGAATATTTTTGTTCACCGAGGGCTGGGCTTCTGCCAAACTGATAATATAGGATAAAGAAGCAAGATTTTACCTAAAATGATAGGCCATGGAGCCTAAGCTGGATGTTAATAAAAATAAAAAGAGGAGGGGACCAGATTTATAGAAAGAAGAGAGTCCCCAAGAAATCAAGAAAAAGTCCCAGGAAGAATAGTTGAGTTCTCAAGCAGAAACAATAGAAAATTTTCTCAGGGAATCTAATACTATTTTCAATGATTTGGGGTGGTAGAGTAGTCTCGGGGGAGGTCAGTGTTCAGCATATGACTTTGGTAGTGTGGATGAAGTAGAGTTAAGAAACCAAGAAACAGAGAGGTAATGGAATTGGGTGAGTCAGTCATGTGGAAATTGACATGTCCACAGACGATAGAGAAAACCATGAGTCATGTGTCCAAGTTTAATACTTTATGAAGAGGGAGAGAATGATTCAGCTATAGAGCATTAGCTCCAATGAATAGGTATTTTTACTTTATTTTAAATAGGTGGGTTGGGAAATAATTGTCTGAAGAAGCAATCAAGAACAAGGAAGACACCAACTCTTCCTCAAAACTATTAGTCAAATAAAAGAATTAACACAGGGTAACTGAGAGAAGTTAACAATGCTGAAAAAAAAATTCTAAAATGTTCCATAGAAAACACCATAAATAAAATGATGGTGTTTCTTAAAAATCAGATTTCTATGAGGTTAGATAATTAAAATTTTTAAATAGGTAATGGATATGTTAAAGTGAAACTAATTTTAAAAGTCATAGTTGTTTTTAGCATTTCTAGATGATTTTCCTTTTATTCAAAGATGGAAAAAACTTTCTTGAGGTCTTGAGTAAGAGGTATCATCCTGAGATGCTGTGTGTATGGGGTAGAAATGCCAGATAAAAACCTTCCTTAGTAAGCACTTGAAATGCACAGCTAACCTTAAAGAAGAGACGTGGTCGATTAGTTTTAATAGCATGGGTATTCGGGAAGATTTGTTTAATGATGACACCCTCATTTTACTGAATCAATACCAGGAGATGTTTTACAATGAAATGTCTCTCTCTAGTGAGTAATTTACGATAAATAAATCCATAAATCTATCAAGACAGAAAATAAAGCCCCTTTCCTAATCTGGGAATCTATAAGATATGCATGGTTAAAGATCAGCAAGAACTTTTGACACCAAGTTCCAGGTCAGCAAACAGGTCACTGGAGCTCTAGTAGTAAATTTGGGAAAGGCTGTTCAAAATGATGCACTCATTAAGGATTTGTTTACTGATCATGAAAAACCCATGCATAAATAGCTAAGGTATATACATCAAAAAATGGACTACATTTTTGGGAAAAATAATCTCCTCGCTTGATATGCTATCAGGTTTTGTCCTTCTCAGGTGCTGGTTAAGTGTGTGTATTCCGGAGTCCAGTGTCTGTGTCAAGTTCTAGACACTTACTAGTAGTGTGATCTTGAACAATTTAATTGGCCTCTTTCTGCCTCAGTTTCCTCATCTATAAAATAAGGTAATAATAGCACTTGCTCATATGGTAGTTCTGAGAATTAAATGCACTAGTCTGTGCACAGAACTTGAAGCTGAGAACAAGGTCGAGCGCAGTGTAAACACTCAATAGCTGTAACCTAGCATTGTTCTATTCTTGTCATTGTTATTAATAGTTAGATGACCAGAGCAACAATATTATATATAATATTTCAACCAATGACAAGGAAATAAATGTTTACAATTTTTAGGATTATAACTGATTGTGTCCTTTAGTGAAATTTCTACAAGTCAATATACCAATTTTTGAATCAGAGTTATTGATCTTGGAGTGATAATCGGAAATACCACATAAAAGAAAATGCTCAATTTCCTAAGTAAAACAGCTTCATGTATAAGAAATTGGATGCACATAGGCATTAATTCTCTGCTGAAAGAAGCAAGTTTATTGAAATTACAAATGATCCATCCACATGGACTCTTTGTGGGCTTTGTGTCCATTTGGTGACATCTGTCATCTTCCTCTTCCTCATTCAACATCACGTCCTGGATTTCTTTTGTCCAAGTCAACTCTTCATATATGCTTTAGCTGACCTCTGGCAAAAGTACAATTGCCATTTTTTATTTTAATCATGTTCATTCTTTTTTCCAGCAACCTGAAAATATCACTGCTCTGAATGATAGTCAAAATGAACATTTAGTATTTACTATACGCCAGGCCCTATTTTAAACAATCCCATGAGCAAGATACCACTAAAATCCCATATTCCAAATGGGGAAACAAAGAGGTAGAATAAGTTGCCTGGGTCCATAGAGCCAGTAAATGGTATAGGTAAACGGTAGACTTCCTTCAATCCAGGAAATATGACTCTAAGCAAACTTTTAGGAGATCCAATCCACCATTGGCCCCAAGTCTCTCCATACATCTATTCTGAGTATGCCATACTGCAGGCCTCAACATCCCCTGACCCTGAGCCGTTCTTGTAGCTAGACACACGGACAATCAAATTAGTCAAGGCAACCACAGCATGACTACCATGTAAGAACTTGCTCTCCCAGGAAGGTGGGCTGGCTTGCTTGCTGCCTGCTGCTGTAGGTTCCAAGCCTTACTCTTGGGTTTTTTAACTACAGTGCAACCTGAGCGTGAGGCCATTATGTGGCCCATCATGTCACCTGTGGGGAACCATGTCATGATGGGGAACCAAGGCCACAATGTTGATGCTTTTACTGCTTTCTGTGGTGAGAACAATAAACAGATCAGTACATTGATCTACTGAGACTCATTGTCTACTTTTGGCACCTACGAAGTGGTGGCAAGCCAACCGGCTTGCATGCTTAGCCATCTCCTTTGGAGTCTTGATATCTCTTGCCATCTTTTTATTATTATTATTATTTATTTGAAGAAGATTGGCCCTGCACTAACATTTGTTGCCAATCTTCCTCTTTTTTTTCTTTTTTCTCCCCAAAGCACCAGTACATAGCTGTATATCACAGTCGCAGAGTTGTAGCTCTTCTATGTAGCTCTTCTACTTTGCCTCAGCATGGCTTGGTAAGTGGTGAGTAGGTCCGTGCCCAGGATCCAAACCAGTGAACTCTGAGCCACTGGAGCGGAACACACAAAGTTAACTGCTACGCCGCTGGGCAGTCCCCCTTGCCATTTTCTATACGGTTAATGTTCTTGCCTGACACACAGATCCTAACCACTAACGTTACTGCCTCTCAGATTTATCCACTGGGTCCTTAGCTCTTCTTTCCATTGCTAATCACCTCTGAATTCCTGGGTCAGTGAGAAATTCCATCCAGGATCATAGATATAGGATTGGAAATATTCATTCCACTCATTTTTAATATATCTATAAGATTTATGTACTGTAAGATTCTCTCAGGCAAGGCTCTCTGTACTTTACCTTTGCAACACCGGTTGCTAATGTATTTCATGACACATAGAAGATGCTCAATACATGTATGTTTAATGAATGAATACATGAAAAAAAACGAATGAACAACGGAAAGAATGAATACACAACAAGTGGTGTTTCTTACTTGAGCAATCATCCTATTATCACTTTTTACTTCTAGCTATCTGCTTAGAGTAGAATGGGCCTCACCTTTTGAAATGTCTTCATGCAGAAAAACAGTGTATATAGTAAAAGTCTAATCATTAGCATTTGGCTATTCTGCATGTGTTCTTTTTGAAAGGCAATATGACATTTTATAATAATACCCCTTAAGCTCCAGGATTAATTAGTAGAATTCTAATCATAGATTTGCCACTAATTAATTAAGCAGCTTATTTGATTTTTCTGAACTGCAAGATACTCATCTTTAAAATGAAGCTATTAACACTTGCTTTTCTTACATCAAAGTTTTCTTGAAAAGAATAAATGGTGCAGCCATTATGGAAAACAGTATGGAGATTCCTCAAAAAATTAAGAATAGAAATACCATATGATCCAGTTATTCCACTGCTGGGTACTTATCCAAAGAACGTGAAAACATGAATGCGTAGATGAACCCCTATGTTCATCGCAGTATTAGTCACCATAGCCAAGACTTGGAAGCAACCTAGGTGCGCACCAAGAGATGAATGGATACAGAAGATGTGGTATATATACACAATGAAATACTACACAGCCATGAAAAAGGATGAAATCTGGTCATTTGTGACAACATGGATGGACCTTGAAGGTATTATGCTAAGTGAAATAAGTCAGAGGGAAAAAGTCAAGTACCATATGATATCTCTCATAAAGAGAAGATAACCACAACAGCAAACAAGCACATAGAGACAGAGATTGGATTGGTGGTTACCAGAGGGGAAGAGGGGAGAGAGGAGGGTGAAAAGGGTGATTAGGCACATGTGTATGGTGATGGATTGTAATTAGTCTTTGGGTGGAGAACATGATGTAATCTACACAGAAATCAAAACATAATGATGTATACCCAAAATTTATATGATGTTATAAACCAATGTTACTGCAACAAAAAAAATTATTATGACAAAAAATAAAATAAAATGAAGCTATTAATACTTGCTTTTCTTACATCACAGATTTCTTGAAAAGAATAAAGGAATTAACCTATGCAAATAGTTACAAAACATTTGGCTGCAAGTAACAAAACAGCCAGTTTAAAATAGTTTGAAAAATGAGATTTGTTGTCTCAAATAATAAGGAGTTAGGAGAAAGGGTGGCTCCAGGTTTCATTAATTCAGTGACTTGACAATATCATTGGGTTAGTGACACAATGATCCTTCCCTTTTCCTCTCTGCCATTCTGAGCATGGCTCTTTAATAAAATCCCCTTCACAATACCAAGATGATTGCTGTAATTCCACGCAGATATGACAGCATCTGGAAGCAAAAAAAAAAGGCTGTTTCATTTTTAATGTTTCTTTTTAAGATTGAAGAAAATAAGTCCCCACTAAATGCCCTCATGTTTTATTGACAAAGAAATAGGGCCACCATGATTCTTCTTATAGAAGCGGTTCTCAAGTTATATGCATAATGATTCAGACCTTTCCATCTATGCTGCTTCTCTGTAAGTTCGGCATTTGCATTACAGTGTACACTGTACGCAGATGATAAAAAGTAGTGAAGAAATGTCAGGAATTTATTTTGAGATCTAACCTTAGTTGGGTAATAAAAAGAAAAATTAGTACAAGCTCCTTATAATACTATTGAAGAATTACCCAACACCTATAATACATCGCTGAGTTGAAATTATCTTCTTATGTCAAGGTACAAAGCTCCTAATCAGGATCAAAGTCTACTATGCTGAGAACAATGAACTTAATGCTGACACTACCAGTTTCCACCAGTGAACTGCATTAAACTCTCAATCTCAGTAACGATTTTTCTTCTAATGTGTAGCTAGTCTTGCTACTCTGAAAATTGCAACGGCATTTATCAGATCTATTACTTCTACATTTGTGATCCCAATGGGCAAGCTCAATCTCTGTTTTCTGATGAAGACATGTTTTTTTCACTTGCTGGCACATCTTATAGGAAACTGCAACTCCCACAAAAAATAAGGCATTAGGAAATGAATTAACAAAAATGGACCAAGCTCTTCTACCAGGGATCCACCAACATGGGCCGAATTTGCACCAAAACTATGAAGAAAGTGGCCTGGGTCTTCATGGAGAAGTCCTATATGTACCTGGGTAACAATTTCCACGTGAACAAGCACTTGTGCAAGGAGATAGTCATTATTCCCAGCAAGGACTTCCACAGCAAGATAGAAGGCTGTGTCATGCATCTTATGAAATGGCTTCAGAGTGGCCTCATGAGAGGTATCACCCTCATGCAGTAGAAGGAGCAGAGAGAAAGGCAATATAATTATGCTCCTGAGGTCTCAGCCCCGGATCAGGAGAGCATTGAAATAGATCCTGATACTAAGGAAATGCTGAAGTTCTTAGACTTTGGCAGTCTGTCCAACCCGCAGGTCACTCAGCCCACGGTTGGAATGGATTTCAAACACCGCATGGAGCTGTTTGATCTTTCTGCAATGCTATAATATTGTCAACAAATCTTGGACAACAACAGTAAAAAAGTAGACAGAGCAATAAATCTAGCTCTCTCCAAGATATTTACCCAGTGTAATCCTTGTTTTGGCAAAAATACAAGAGAAAAACATTGCGTTTAATGAATAGCAAATGTTAGTCAGGACATGCAAGTTCAAAAATGACAGAAAAAGAGGAGCAGAAGCGCTAAAAAAGGAAGTTCAAGAGCTGGGTCCGAAAGGATAATTTGGAAAAATATATTTTCTCTTGTACAATTGCATGTTTGAGTATTTGATTTTGTGTGTGTATACATGCAATTATGCATGAGCATATATACAGAAATAGGTATATATATATACACACATACATATATAAAAGTAAATTTATAGATAGACTACCTGTTAATTAAAGACTGTGTTTGATAGAAGTGATCTGATCCTTCCCTGAGAGGCTAACTGAGAAACATATGTAAGATAAAACCAGTGGGTAGTTAGTGGCAGACACAAAAAGGAGCTAAATCAACAAGCTGATGGATCGCTAGAGAAGAGCAGTGCTTCACAATTCTGGGTCATGGGAAGTGCCCATTTGGTTACATGAATGGGGAAGTTTTTGAATAATAATTTCTGGGTCTCTTGTGAAGAATCTGATTCAGAGGAGAGGCCAAGAAAATATATATATGTGACCTATCCCGATGGCCATCCCAGAATATGAAACAAAGTACAAAGAAGGACTAGATAATCCACGCCGTCTCCATTTGCACTGTTCCCAAAAGGACCTTTCAGTTCCATCATTTCTGTTAAGCCTGGCAGTGTGGCTTTCCCTCTTTCCCTTAATTCTATACGCATTCTTTTTTAAGTTTGTTTGTGAGGAAGATCAGCCCTGAGCTAACATCCATGCTAATCCTCCTCTTTTTGCTGAGGAAGACCGGCTCTGAGCTAACATCTATTGCCACTCCTCCTCCTTTTTTTCCCCCAAAGCCCCAGTAGATAGTTGTATGTCATAGTTGCACATCCTTCTAGTTGCTGTATGTGGGTCACGGCCTCAGCATGGCCGGAGAAGCGGTGCGTCGGTGCGCGCCCGGGATCCGAACCCGGGCCGCCAGTAGCAGAGCGCGCACTTAACCACTAAGCCACGGGGCCGGCCCAATATGCATTCTTAAATTACGTTGTTTCACTTAGGAAACATGAAATTTGTTTCTTGCAACAGAATAATGCTCAACAAACTATAAGACCTCACACCTTTCATTTACTTTACATTTTTGAAAAAAATTGCTTCTACGACTACTTATACTGAATTACTCACATAATCACAAAAGTAGACATTGAATTGTAAATTATATGATCCAGTTCAATTTTCAAGAAAGAAATAATCCATTCTCCAATTGTAATAGTATCTATACTTTAAGATCAGTTACCTTACACGGGTACATGTTATTGTTTCATAACTCTAATATTTAGGAAGTTCTAACATATGTCTTATTAAAAATTCAATCTCAAAATTATCATCAAACTGTACAAAAAATTCTGTATGACTCAAAAAGTTAAATAATACTGAGGCCCACATCATAAAATTTTGTAGGAAATATATGAAGGTAAGAAATCAATCAATGAATGTATTAGTCAGAGTTCTCCAGAGAAATAGAACCAATAGGATATATATATATATGCACACACACACACACATATGAAGAGATTAATTATAAAGAATTGGCTCAGACAATTATGGAAGCTGAGAAGTCCCATAGTCTGCTGTGGCACACTATGAGAGAAGAGATCAAGATAGAAAAGTGAGCATTCTAGAATAGATCTGTGATACAAAACTGGAAAACTCACCAACTGACCATGCTGTTTTGGAGGGACTGAAGGACATTTTGTTTACCAAGACAATGAGGAATGTACTAATGAGGGTGGCACAAGCATAGTTTAAAATCTCATTAATGTCTGTGCTATGTATATTGGAACTTCAGTTAAGAGATGCTTTTATAGAACCAACCTCCCTGGTAAGAACGGTGATGATGCAGACTTGGGATAGCAGAGGGCAGGGGGCAGCATTTAACTGTCTGAACCAAGGTCAGCGTAATTAATATAATGAGCAGAATAGTTGGAAGGGCAGTCGGGGGGCATGGCACTTAGAATTCTATGAAGATGGCTCATAAAACATAGATGGGCAGCTAAGAAATATAATTAATTAATTAATTAATATAATCAAAAGATATTAAGAAGAAATGAACAGAAGAATGAGGTTAGCAATGCCAAATGGAAGTCATAATCCCTTTCCTAGTTACCAACTAAGCCAGTTCTTAGACCTAGACTCTATTGACTAGAAGCTGGGTCTCCATGAGGCAGGATCCCGCAATACCACAGCAAGTATACACTGTAGTGATTTCCCAAGTCCTTCTGCAAAGGGTAACTACAAGCTGGGGAAGGGGGATATTCAGATCCTTTGAGGGTTGTTGGATAAAAGATTCAAGTTTATGCTGATATTCAAGGAAGCAGTGCTATCATGCCTCATTCCAGTAGAGGGATATGTGCATCAGGTAATAAATGGAGCCTTTGCTCAAATCCGTCTCACAGTGGATCTGCTGGGTCCACAGAAGGCTTTCGTCAGTAGCGTGCTGTTAATGTTTACAAACTGGGTCTACGAGGAGGAAAAACCCTATTTTTTCACAGCAGTTTTTTGTTTCCATGGTGTCAATACTCCCACCATGACTGATTTTAAGCTCCCAACATGACGACACTGAAAACGGAGTTGGGAAGAGATGTACAGGATTGGCTCTTGTGAGCCACCGTAAGCCAGCTCCAGCACACCACTGTATATGGTGCTCATTTCCCAGATCACAAACATAAAATTGGAATAGACATTCTTAACAGTTGGCAGAACACTCATATGAATTCATTCACCTGTATGATAAGAGTTATTGTAGTAGGGAAGATGTCCCACCTCCATCAGCCAACATAGTAAATAAAAAAACAATACTTGTCCTGGGGTTGGGGGTAAGTTAGCAGTGATAGCACTACCTTCAAATACTTAAAGAATGGAGGGGTGGTGGTTCTTGTGTGATATAGGTTGGGTTCTCTGGAACCAGGTTGAAATGGAGTTTGGTGTAATATGTTTATTAGATATCAGCACCTACAAAAGGAAGGAGGATAAAGCACTTCTGGGCAGAAGAAGAAGTCAAAATTCAATGAAGAACTGATAAAATTTTGGCAAATCCAGGTGGGAGTTCTGGAGATAGCGTGTTTATCAGAATGTTCCACACTGGATTAAATCACTGGCTTTTTGTACCCTACCTTGATCAATGATTGGATGGGCATGACTTCAGCAAAGCAATTCTCTGAAACTAAGGCAGACTCTGAAGGAACTCATAACTGGATGCTCTCTATTGACCACACTCCATATAGGTAGGCAGCACATTCTTCCTCAGAGGGCATCTGGGTGGCATATCTCTCTGTTAATCTAGCCATCTTAATTCTTATTTAATTCACGAGTCAGGAATCTGAAAAACCCACATGAATAATGGTGGATAACAGCAGTCAGTTGAAAACTCAACCAATAACAAGTAAGAAAGAGTTGCAATACTTAATAGGCCTTTGTGGCAGCCATAAAAATGCACCTCGCAGATCTTCTGCTTCAGGGACCACAATTGACTGATGGCACTGGCTGTTTTCCTTTTACATCCACTACCATGTTTACACTGAGGCCACACGTCCCACAAACTGCTCCCAGCCAATGATTGAAAATAGTGAGGGTACTAATGCAGTCCCATTTCTGCAAGACACAAGCTTCTTTCATTAGCAACTGTGGCCTGAGAACTTCCCATCAGCCAAGACAAAACCTTTCTGGAACAGTGCTAAGGTCTGAAATTATTCCTACCTGTAGTAGGATAAATAATGCCCCCCCCAAAGATGTCTATACCCTAATCCCCAGAATCTATGAATACATTACCAAAACATGGGGACATCCATTGACCACGTAACCAGAACTGCCCATCATGAGCTGAATACTGTCAGACCTACCAATCATGATGTTAGGTGGATCCAATAGCAATCAGTTTCAAAGTGGAGGCAGTATATTTTGACTCAAGCTTGAGAAGGTTCTCATGATACAAGTAAGCTTGCATGAAGAGGTGGCCCAGAACCCTTATCTGCCACAATTGAAATGATGCCTCTCCCTTGGTTCATATATATATGGTCTCATGAAAGAGTGCCAAGACCAGCTAGCAAAGAGGAAATAGTTTGAGCTTTGTTCTCAGATGCATCAACTCAGACTGTGGGGACAAGCCAAATATAAACTATTCATGTACCACAGATCCACTCAAAGGTGGTCCTCATCAGTGAGGGGAAATCCTTCCAAAGGGCAGGGCTTCAGACCCTGCATCTCAACACCTTGGTAAAGAGTGAACTAGCCCAAGATAAGTATATGCTTGAAATAATGTGCAGGGGCAAATGGCTTAGCAGGTTGGACAGAAATCTGAAGAAGCAAGATTTAAGGATCGAGGACCATAAAGTCAAGGCAAGAGGTATGTGTATGGGCAAATAGTGAGAGGATCTTTGTAAAATGGCATGTTACTATAAGCACTCAATCCTTCTGGTTGTGATTATTATTATTGCTGTAGTGGTTGTTAATTTGTTGTTCTACCATTTCACAATGATAGGTTTAATTAGTTCTTGTTTGCTAATCTTGTTTAGTATTTGTAGACCATTTCAATTTGTAGACTTCTCTCTTTACCTTGATAGATTTTCTTGCATTAATTCTTTGAAAATGCCATTCTCTTTTTTGTCAAATCTCTGTTGATTAGATTTTGGCCATCCAGAATTGAAATTCTGCATATTTTTTTCTTTCAATTTTTGAACCCATTGCTTTTTTGATTTTCTTTAGGAGTTTTCCTCAATTGTATTTATAACACTTCTATTTAGTGTTATATTTTGGAAACTAATGCTTAATTTCTAAGAGTCCTTTCTTTTTATTAGCTCCTTTTTATTGGCATCTTATTCCAGATTTTTAGATATAATATTTTTTCAACTCTATATGAGGATTCTACTTAAAGATTTGTTTTGTTTTAAGTTCTATACTGTATTTCAAAATTGTTTCTCCTAGGATTGAGTTTTGTTTATTTACTTATTTATATTTATCTCCTAGGGTTTTATTTATCTCTTTACTCTTAGGGTTACATTTTTTTGTTTATTTATCTTAATTTTTTTTATGTTGCAGCCTTTTCTCAAATCTTTGGTGATTCATGGGTATCCATTCATATTTAATAATGAGCCTCCCCTCCAATAAAAGCTTACAAAGCTCTGTGCACGTGGGTGGGTTTGTTAATTTTAAGACTTGACTTTAGAGTGAGAGGCTATGATGCTTACCTGAAAGCCATCATTATATAGGAGGGTATCTAAATGCCAGACACAGAGGTCTTTACTCTAGGGATCTGTAGCCTACACTAGCTGCCTTGCTGTCCTCCAGATGGTTCATTCACTTTGTTTAGGTAAGAATATTTTCATTCTTAGCCTAGAAGAGAGTGCTCAGCTTCTGCTATTCTACTGGAAGGGACAAGCCAGTTTACTCTTCCATACATGGACCTGTAAAATGCGCTCTGGTTTTCATACCTACATATTCTATCTGCCCTTTCACAAACCTGATACGTCCTAGTGCAGGGCCTCTCTAGAGTTAGACCAAATAGGTCAAATATATCCTCAGCTGGAATCCTCTCTTCTGCTTCATCAGTCAATGGAGTTAAATATGCATGGTTCTTGCTTTAGAGACTCTAGGAGTGTTGATAAACACAGAAACAGATAATTATAATACAGTTGTGAAAACATATTGCTCAAAAACACGGGAGTAGATTTATACAGGTGAGATTGCATGAGTCAAACAGTGTTGAGCTTTTGTGGTCAGGTAAGATCTCCTAGGAGAGGGAGCATCACATTTCGCAACGCCTCATATCTCACCAGTGACAAATTATGGAAACACAAACTTGGTTTCCTGGTTATTAATTTCACTGTCATCATATGAAAAAGGGCATAATTATATATTCCTCATAGGGTATTTTATGAAGATTATATCGCATGATGTATATAAAGCCCATACACAAATGCTTAGAACTAGAAAGATCTTGCATATAGAATGCCTTCAATAAATGATAGTTATTGATTTTCTTCAATTCTGTCATATATCTTTACCCATATTTTATCTTCTCTGAGATAGGAAACATTCTTATGACTCTTGACAAAGAAATGTGTTATCTGTCAGACAATGGATTAGGTTATGACATAGCTGTCATTGTCTGCTCATGTGTGAATTTATCTGCTTATCTGCTTATCATCTCAGCTGAGATATTTTTATTGGTAGTTCTACAAATTATTGAAATTAAAAGTGAATTTTTAACTGTTGCTTCAAATATCTTCAAGGAAACAATTCTATGATGCAGAACTGAAACAAAAGACTTATCATATATACAGAAGACATCTGTAATTAAATGTAGTAGAGATTCCCAAATCTCTTGGGATAGAACTCATATTTTCAAATCTATTACAGGTTAGTGTGACAGATTAATTCACAATGAGCTATGAATTAGGAGATAACATTTTTCTGCCCAAAACTTCTTTTAAGAAAAATGGAGCTATTACAGATTCATATCTCAATTAAAGGGGAGAAATAAGTTTAATCTGGTTTCTTCAATCTGCTTTAAAAGTGTATTGTTAATGTTAGGGGTGCAAAATGATAAATACGGATAAGGACATGCAACGTGTCTTCATGATAACATGCAAACTGCCTATGTGCATGATTAGATCAGAAAAATATTTAGTCTTCAACAACAAACTCAATTTTTTTATTATGCTGAAGAGAAAAATAATGTGAAACTCTTTGTTAGTCAAGAGAAATGAACAAAAATATAATAAAATATGTACGTTTAAATCTAACAAAATATGTTTAATAACTTTATGTTGAAAACTACAAAATATTAATGAAAGAAATCAAACAAGCCTTAAATAAATGGCAATATATACCATGTTCATGGATTGGAAGACTTAATATTCTTAAGATGACAGTTCTCCCCTAATTGATTTATACATTTGAAGTAATCTCAATCAAAATCCAAATAGAACTTTTTGCAGAGCTGGACAAGCTGATTCAAAAATTTATACAAAAATAAAGGAACTAGAATTGCCAAAAAAAATTTGTGAAAAAAGAACAAAGTTGCAGGACTCACACTAAATGATTTCCAGACTACAATGAGGTATGAAGGCAAGCTTGACCCATAGATCAATTTAGCAGAATAGAGCATCCAAAAATATACCCACACAAATATTGCCAACTGATTTTTGACAAAATGCAAATATAATTCAATGGAAAAAGAAGAGATTTTTCAGCTAATGTAGCTAACAACAACTCGTCATCTATTTGTAAACAAAAAAACTTGATCAAAACTTCACACTTTGACAAAAGTTAGCTCAAAATAGTTCAAAGAGTCAACAAATGACATAAAGCTATAAAATTTATATAAGAAAACATAAGAGAAAATCTTTTTGACCTTAGGTTAAGCAAATAATTCTTAGATACATCGCCAAAAACATGATCTTTAAGAGAAATATTGATAAATTAGACTTTATAAAAATTAAAATAGTTTGTTCTGTAAAAGACATTGCTAAGAGAATAAAAAGATAATTCACTGGTTCCATATGTAAAAAGATTGAAAGTCGCCAAGCAGTCCCCAGTAAAAAGCTGAACAGACTGAGCAATCAACAACTCTTCTTGAATCCATAAGATAGGGGAGGACACAGGACAAACCACCGCCCCCAAGATTGGGGACAGACAGGTGAATACAGGGAGTCACAGCTTACCAGAGGAGAGAATCACAAGTAGCAACTTCCATGGGAATCAGTGCCAGGGTGGGAAATCCTGAACTTTAATTGACAAATTGCTGGAGGCTCAGTGTGGACAACTCATGAGAGACAAAAACTCCAGGGGGACCCGGTCATCAATACCGAGATTTACCTCGAGGAGCTTCACCAGATTCCCACGGTGAATTTTGAAGAAAAATCTCCTCAGGCTTCCAGCAGAGGGAGGGTAAAAGGAACCATTTTGAAATATTCCAGAGCACTCTGTTCTTCTTAAAAAGGCCTGCCTTCAGGGAAAACTAGTTAAGGAGAGCCTAACCAGCTGGAGTATTAATCAGAGCCAAATTCACCTGGGGGAAGGGAACTACCCAACTCCAGCCAGCTCTAGCCATCCTGTCTCACCTAAGGAGAGAGAGAAAAACAGACACCGAAGTTCACAGTCCAGAGGCATAGCCTCACTAAAAGACTGAGACCTAATCATAGGACTAGAAGACTTGCTCTCCCCTCACACCTCACCACCACATTACTAAAGGTCTTTTACAGCAGTTCCATTTACCTGGTACCTCATATCTGGCTATCAAGAAAAAAATTACAAGGCATACCAAAAGGCAAAAAACACAATTTGAAGAGACAGAGCAAGCATCAGAAGCAGACATGGCAGGATGTTGGAATTATCAGACAGAAAATTTAAAATGACTATGATACATATGTTAAGGTCTCTAATGGATAAAGTTGATAACATGCAAGAACAGATGGGAAATGGAAGCAGAGAGATGTAACTCCTAAGACAGAACCAAAAAGAAATGCTAGAGATAAAAAACACTGTGACAGAAATGAAGAATGACTTCGAAGGACTTATAAGTTGATTGGACACAGATGAGGAAAGAATCTCTGAGCTAGAAGACATGTCACTAGAATCTTCAAAAACCAAGAAGCAAAGAGAACAAAGGTGGGAAAAAAAAAAAAATGAACAGAATATCCAAGAACTGTGGGACAACTAGAAAAGGTGTAACATATGTGTAATGGGAATATTAGAAGAAGAGGACCAGCCCCGGTGGCTTAGTGGTTAAGTTCAGCGCGCTCCACCTTGGCGGCCTGGGTTTGGTTCCTGGGTGTGGACCTACACCACTTGTCGGCAGCTGTGCTGTGATGCCGGCTCACATACAAAATAGAGGAAGATTGGCCACAGATGTTAGCTCAGGGAGAATCTTCCTCAGCAAAACAAAAAAAAAAAAAAAAGAGAGAGAGAGAAGGAGAAGAAAAAGAGAAACGAACAGAAGAAATATTTGACACAATAATGATTGAGAATTCCTACAAATTAATGTCAGACACCAAACCACAGATCCTGAAAGCTCAGAGAACACCAAGTGTGAACCCTAAGGTAAACTACAGACTCTGGGTGATATCGGTATGTCAGTGCAGGATCAGCTTGGTAAAAAATGTACCATTCTGATGAATTATAATGGAGGAGGCTATGCAGGTGTGAGGGCAGAAAGTATATGGGAAATTTCTGTACCTCCCTCTCAATTTTGTTATAAACTAAAACTGCTCTAAAAAAATAAAGCCTTTTAAAAAAAAAGATGTCTTATTATAAATCAGGGGCAGAAGTACTTTGAGCAGTAAAAAATAATAGATAATCATAGACTAGGAGAAAATATTTGAAAAATCCACATGAGACAAAGGACATGTATCCAGAAAATAAATATGTATATGGATGTATATATCTATATTTTTGTATATATACACACATAAATTCAAGAATAAGAAAACAACCCAATAAAAAATTGACAAAACTTTTGAGCAGAAAATTCACCAAAGAAGATATACTGATAGCAAATAAGCACACAAAAAGATGCTCATATTTATTCGTCTTTAGGGAAATTCAAATTAAATCAATTTGTACCACCATTGTAGTGATACAATGTGATACCACCTCACATCTAACAGAATGACTAAATATTCTTTTAAAGGATAAAGAAACTGACAATACCATGTAGCTATAAGAATTTAAAACAACTGGAAATCTCATATATTGCTTGTGGAAACATACAAAGTACAGCCACTTTAGAAAACAGGTTTGTAGTTTCTTTTAAAATTAAACACACACTTACCATATTGTCCAGCAATTCTACTCCTGGATGTTTACTTGTGTTCACACAAAAACTTGTATGCAAATGTTTAGAGCAGCTTTACTCATGATTGTCAAAAACTGGAAACAACTCAAATGTCCTTCAACCCATGAAGGCTAAGCAAACCGGTACAGCCACGTAATGGAATACTAATTAGCAATAAAAAGTAACAAATTATTGACATACACAATAACATGGTTGAATTGCAAATACATTTTGCTAAGTGAATGAAGCCAGGCTCCAGAGTACACCTTATATAATTCCATTTACGTGACATTCAGGAAAAGGCAAAACTATAGGGACAAAAAACAGATCGGGGTTGCCAGGGACTAGAGTTGACAGGAGGAGTTGACTACAGAAGGTTGGGGGTAAATTTGGAGGGATGATGGAGGCCTTCTACATCTTGGCTGCAGTAAGGGTCTCAAAACTGTATATGTTTGCCCAAAATTACGAGCTGTAGACTTTTCAAAATCAAGGACTATATCGCTCCTTTGAAACAAGAGCTTGTAAAATTTCTAGGTTAAAATTTATGGTCCCACCCTGTTTCTTCTAAATTAGTTTTTTATTTAATCAATGGATATTATTTAATGTTATTTTTATTTTTAAATTCAAGTCAGGGAGTTTGATATATAAACATTTGAGCCTGAATTTTAAAAACGAGAGTTCTGAAATCCAGCATGAATTAGCTACAAAGACTTTTGAATAACATAGTTTGCCTGTAATAACAACTCAAATTAAACTCATTATGGGCTCACTGTGTTCTAAAGTAAGTTAATAAAAAAGATACCTACCTATTTAATTACAAAGATAAAGAAAAGAAAAGAAACTTTAATGATCACTAGGAGGAGAGAAATAAAACTAGAGAAGCTTGGTGATGATACAAGATTGAAAAGACAAAGAGAAATTATCTACAAAGTGTGGATGAAAGTAAAGGTTGTACCTCAAAAATTTTATGTAAAATAGGATAGATAAAGGAAAATGACTCATGGAGAAAAATTAAAAAGTAAGAAAGCATAAGGTCTGGAGCAGTTTTAGTGTAAAAGATGGAGATTTGGGGGTTGTTTGCACGTGTGACAGTTAAAGACATTTGAGTTGATTACAACTCAGAATATGATGATGTATAAAGATGAAAGAAAATAGGTACAAGGAAAGGACCTTGGGGAGAAATCTATATATATGTGGAAACAAGTAAAAGAGAAAGGGGGAAAAATGTGGCCAAGAAGGAAAATGATAACAGAGCGTAATGAAAATATATTCAATGAGATATTGAAAATAATTTACTGATACACCATTACCCACTTAACCTTTATAAAAACATAAGGGAAAATCAAGTGACAGAGTGTTAATGAATAGTAGATGCTAGAGATAGGAATGGCAGTTCAGTCTGTGTTACCCCAAATCTCAACCTCTCATTTTTAACACCATTTTTCCAAGCTCATTGATGCATGGTTAATCTTTTGTTATATTTACTTATCAATAGATTCTCTATGAACAGTTGGGGGAAAAAGTCCATATGCCATAATCTACATAACAAGGGAAATTTTATTTTTTATTAATGGTAGGAAATTAAACAAATGTATGTCATATTTTCAGTTCTTAACCAAAATTACATCTTTTCTCATCAAATAAATATTTGCCTGCCTCAACTTCAGTTTGCTGAGAAACAAAAATAAATAACCTTCTCATCTTGTGTTTTATGATTAATTAGGGAAATACACAGATGTTTCTTAAAAATCTGCTGTATTTAAAGAACATCCTCCTCCAAACCTTCCACCTCTCTCTCCTATGAGCTAGCGGATTCAGATGAATGATGGTTTTGCGGGGATATAAAATAACTTTTCAAGGACTGAGATTTGTGAATCATTTATGTGTTCTCAACATGTTAAACATATAAAAGAATGATACAAAAGAGATACAAAAGACAGCTTGAGGAGCTCAAGTCTACATCTCTAGGTACAGAGCAAGACAGAAGGTATTTGGTTTAGGTAAAAGAAGTTACTCAGTAGCATGTCAAGTCTCTGAGGCAATTAAATTCAAGAAACCCCAGACTACTAACCCTACTGCCCACCCCCTACCTTTATGGGAAATTGAAAAGAAAGAAAGATATTTTCTTTTAATGATCTTTCACTTTAACAAATATTTATTGAATCTTTGAATATGGAAGGCAGGCATACTTTCTGGTTTTTGATCCTTTATTATAATTTATTATTACTAAGTTTTATAAGAAAATGACCCCAATTTTAATCAAATTTAAAATAACTTATTTGGTTGTAAAGGGGAAAAAAGTTTAGAAAATAATTTTATACATTTTGCAATTGGCATGTAACACATAGAACACATGTTTATGAAGAAGTTTAAACATAAAATCGAATAAGCAGGAATACGTGCAAGCAACAGACTTGGAACTGAAGTATATACAATGATTTTTCTGTTTCTTTATCTAAAATTATAGAAGCAATTATATGGAAGCCTTAAGTAGAGAGTCAGGGCATTGATTTAAGGAACTCAAGAAGCCTTTATAAAATAAAATTTGTACCAATTATTTGAAAGCAAAAAACTTAGCAAAAACAAGAATGAGAATGTTACCTAGAATGTTGGGAAATCAAAGGGCTTTGTTGGGATTTCTTTACAACTCATTATTAAATTGCTTGCAAAAATAAGGACCTTGTAAAACTCCCGTTGATAAAAAGCAGATAAGCAAGCACTGGGAAAAGAGGAAACTATTACATGGGTCTTAGGACCATGCCTTTCCAGAGGGTCCTGGGGACATATATTTAACCGTGTAATTAACTCTCTGTGTTTTACATCACTAAGCACAATTTCTGAAACTCACAAACGTCTATTGAAGTAACTTAGTTCTCTCAAGTAAAAAGAAAAAAAGAAATACTTGGATAATTTTTTTAAAAAGAGAAGATATTTGGTAATAATCTTTCATTTGAACGACCTTTATTGAATGTTTGAATATGGAAAGTGCCCTTGATTCCCTCCTTCTGAGAATTCCTTTTTTAATAGGTAATTCATTCTAGTCTTAATCAAAGTTAAAATAACTATTTTATCTCTCTAGAGCAAGGAATATAATAAAGAACTTCGTATTTTTATAATTAAGTCAATTATTTATAATGTATAGATAAATATTTATAAATGAAGAAACATGAACACAAAATTGAATTAGCAGGCATTGCACCTAGATTTATACTACTAGAAGTAAAACTGTAATGCTTCCTCTAAAATCCAAGTATTAGTATTTGCCAATAACGTCCTGGATAAATATATATCCTTGACAAAGGCCCACAGAAGACAAATTCAACAATAATTCAAACTATCTGGAAACGTATTACAGGTGTATAAATATGTATAATATAGGATAAGGAAATTTTATACATTAAAAATATTTTCTGTTAATAACATAGAGGAAATGCTTCTGCTACAATAGCACCTAGAATTTCAAAAGCATCGACTGGGAGGGATTCTTTTGTGTGTGTGAGGAAGATCAGCCCTGAGCTAACATCCATGCTAATCCTCCTCTTTTTGCTGAGGAAGACCGGCTCTGAGCTAACATCTATTGCCAATCCTCCTCCTTTTTTTTCCCCAAAGCCCCAGTAGATAGTTGTGTGTCATAGCTGCACATCCTTCTAGTTGCTGTATGTGGGTCACGGCCTCAGCATGGCCGGAGAAGCGGTGCGTCGGTGCGCGCCCGGGATCCAAACCCAGGCTGCCAGTAGTGGAGCGCGCCCACTTAACTGCTAAGCCACGGGGGCGGCCCCTGGGAGGGATTCTTAGAGGCAGACGGCTTGCCCAGGAATTTGAAACGTGGTGAGGATCTCTCAGACAGAGATGGAAGTAATACAGACATCCCAGGCAGAAGCAGCTCAAGGAGTGGCGGCACAGCAGTGGGGGCTGTACTGTGGCAGCCTCGCATCCCTCTAACACAGTAAGTGTGTTTGGCTTCAAGAAAGTTTCATTTGCTGAGCTCCTTTGCACGCCATCAACTCTGGCCCTAACATTCACCCTGTCAATGGCTGATGCAGGTGGATGAACATATGAACATTTAGCATTCATTGGGTCCTTGTATCCCTTTCTATCTATGGTCGGCACACATATACTTTACTCATTTTATCTTTGTCTAAAATGTCTCACAAGCTAATTGCTTCTGTACTTTTTTTTTCATATGAACATTAAATGACGTAAGATTGGAATAATGTGGTCATTCCATCCCACTGTACCCTCTTCTAAGTGTGTAAATCTGCCCCATCTCTTTTCCTTTTCCTTTTTGCTGTATATTTCAAATTGATTCAATCAATAAACAATCCAATTTGCATAGTTTAACCTGGGGCTTAATCTGTTCCTGTAATGTAGCACGCTTGGCAGCGGCCGCAGAACCGCAGTAACATAAAGAACACATAGGATGGTGAGGTTTGTTTTGCTTTGCTTTGCTTTCCTGGAAGTTTGTAATAAGTATACTTATTCTTATATTGGAGTACTAAGTATGCTTATTTTTTATACTTATATTTAAGATGCTAAAAACCACCCAGTGGACGTAGGGAGAATTTGAAGATACCTAAGTAGCATGGGATAATTGATGAAAGACAATTTTGCGTAAGGAGTTGGAGGAAATGGTGACTAGAGTTCCTGTGGAGGAATTAGCCTTGGACAGCATTAAGGACATCTCTTCTCCTGGTACAAGAGAAAAAGATTTGGGGGTCATTTGTATTGTGATGAATGGAAACTAGACTTTTAGTGATGAACCCGATGTGATGTATACAGAAGTCAAATTATAATGACATATACCTGAAATTTATATAATGTGATAAACCAGTGTTGCCTCTATATAAAAAAGTAAAAGATTTTGGTACAGTCGTGGTGTAAACCAATTTGAAAAAGAGGATAGGAAGTCAAGGGGTATTCTTCATGTATTTATTTAACTAATATTTGTCAAGAATCTACGACGTGCAAGACTTGGTGATATGTTAGGTCTTCAGTAGGGTGTACTCTGTACACTCACAGGGAAGACAAGTTGTTCAGGATGGCACAGTTGAGGTCTGCAGAGTCAGTAGGAGTTGGCCAAGTGGGGAAGAGTAGAAGGAATGAAAGCATTTCAGGCTGAAGGAATGTCTGGTATAGAGTCCTAAAGTTCAAGGATCATGTGACACATCAAAAAGTCAAAGAAGTTGGCTGAAACAAAGAGTATGTATGTGTGAAGTGGTGGAAGGCTGGGGACATAGGAGAGTAAGATGCACAAGGGAAAACTGGAAAGGTAAGTGGGGGGATAGATTGTGGAAAACTTCTGCTTTTATCCTAAAGACAGTGAAAAGCCATAGAAGACTTTTAAGCACAAAGTGATATAAAATAATAATAATAGTAATAATAAACCCATCTGTTGGCTATGTGGAAAATGGATAGAAATAACTTTGAGAAAAGAAAGATTGAAAGGCAAAAGTTAAATGGATAGATATTCCTGGAAGAAGTTTGAAAAAGCAAAAATGAAAAGTAAAATATACTAACATCTTAGGGGTAAAGGAATGATAGAAGTATGGCCTGATGTTTTGGTAGCTATGACATGTGTAAGAAATGGAACACAATCTTTCAGCATTTGGAAAGAAAGAGCTAAATTCCATTACAGTCAAATATATACACTTTGTTATCCATTCTAAAAAATTTTGCTCTAAAATGATACAAAGAAAGTATCTTATAGTCATTTTCCTGTTAATATCTGTTACATAGTTGTTCTTGACAGTTATGAGGAGAAAAATGGAACTTCTTGCAACTGTAAGTTTCTAATTTTCTATATCCATGCCCATTACTCCAAAAACTTAGCCCAATGATCGACACAGAGTGCCTAGAAATACTGATGGAAATTTCCCATGTTTTATGTAGTGCCTTTCCTACAGAGCCTTATTTCAAACTAATTTCAATTAAGAACAGTATATCAGCACCACTATAATTGCTAAAGCCTATAAATTCGTGGGCCATTTCTAAGTTCTCTAAAGCATTATTCTCATTCTGGTATAGAAAGATTTTTTTTTTTTAATTTTTAAAAAGCACATATGTTGATGCCCTAATGCTGAAATAATACTAAGCCACCAGCACTAGCACTGAAATCAGAATGGAAGGTGACCTTAGATCTGGGACAGGGGCCTAAAGACCTTGCTTCTCCAGGTTTAATCTTAATTGGTGTATTTGGGAAAACTCCTGGGAATTTCACGGAAGGGACTAGAACAGCACACACACTTGGAGGGTCTGGGGCACTCACCGTTTACCATCTGCATGGTAGTATCTCAACATTTTATCAATCATAATGCCCATTCCATTGTGCATTATTTGAACATTGGCCCTGTCATAATGTTTAATTTATTAACAGTTTCATCAATTTACTGTCTTCTGTTCTGTATCCAATATTCTGCCCATCCCTTCTTTCCAAATCATACATAAAATTTCCTCCTTTTCCCCGTCTATAAGAGGTGGGGATACCATGGCTTACACATGTCCTCTTTAACTGCTTCTTGACCTGCAATTAATTCAGTTGTCGCTTTGCAAATGGTTACACCTTGGCTATGCCTTTAGACCTAAACAACTATATTTCTCATAAGCTTGCTTTGTTGAGAATGCATCTTTTGAATGCTTTTCCACTCAAGCTTTTCCTCTTCCCTTCAAGTGGTTTTTAATAAGCATGACATTTGTTATTCAAGTTTGTAGGGAGCCACAGATCTGCGGTATGGTTCATGCAGATAAGGCTGTCTTAAAGCACTGCATCTATTTTTCAAGGACTTCCTTTTAAAAAGGATGCAATATTAAAAACAAACAAAAAAGATACAATGATTCATTTCCCTAGTGTCTCCACTGTCTCTCACAATTTAATTCAATTTCTGTATTTCTGTGATTCTCTCTCTCTCCCCTCACAGTGGTTTTCTCCATTTTCTGACCCTGTATATTTATTATCCATACCATGTCATATGGTAATTATTTCTCCTTGAACATAGGAATCACATCTTATGTTTCATTAACATCCTCTCCACTACCTACTGTCCTCGAACTGGTGCGTATATAATAGGAAATGATTGATTTTATAGTTCAAATACTAGAATACACAGTTTTCTCTTTATCAAGCAGTGGATCCATAGATTCCTCAGACCCACTAGCAGGGCTCTTAATTCATGACACGTAAATAATGTGACATGCTGATAAGTTATGATATAAGCTAGGAAATTGTCCCATAAGGATTCATGTTCTCCCAATTGAGTAGTTGCACAACTAAATATCACAATGGATAGATAGGATAAAAAGGTCACATAGATCATCTTATTCATTCAGCAAAGTCATTCCCCTCTTCCCTCCATCTTGCCTCACATCCTTGCTAAGCACACAAGCTTCTCTGACAAATTATGGATGCCCTTAGATAAGCATCAGTTAAGAGAGTTCAATAAGATAAAGTGGCAAATAGCTTTCTTACCCTGGAGTCAAAAAATCCTCTCACCGTCCTCATGAGAATGCTTTGTGATGACTATTATGTCTTAATGTAGCTAATTTAAAATGGAGTTGGAAACTCATTCAGCAGCAGAAACAAGATCACAATAGTAGTGAAAAGGGTATTCTAAAGTAATACATAGTCTGAGATCCATTTTCTTATCACTGTTGTTTAATACTTCAAATCAAGTCTCTAATTTATTAGCTCTACTAAGTCTGAACAATTGATTATTTGCTCTGTTTTGTTCTCTCTCGGTGACACATCTGTAGCATGCCATCACATTCTTAATGAAAAGAAACAAAAGTCTATTTAGAAAGAGAGCCTCCATTATCAGATGCTAATAAATTACACAAGAGTAAGAGTCAAGATTAGCAGTGTTGGAAATCAAAAATCATCTCTGCTGAAATTAAAACTATAGTAAGGTAAATGGATAACTCTTGTGTAAATGATACTCCAGGTAGGATGGGACTGCCCTCACTGCCAAGTGAAACTTACAATGGAATATTCAGAAGACATTCTTTGTTTACTCACGAAACTTCTTTTGTATTAAAATAAATTTTGTCAAATAATACGTGGAAGAAAAGGAAGTTACGTCATACTTAAAATTGATTCCACAAGTTACTACAAGTTACTTCAGGCATTTTTTTTTCTGCAAGGGATTAAGTATACAGAAAACCTGCTGATGTCTAAATTGAAAAGATAAGAAAACATTCCTATATCACTACTGGTGTATTAAGTGGGTATTACAAATCTCTGGAGAATTTGCCTTCTTTTCAATTAATTACAGGACATCACCAAAGATAGAGGAAAACAAAGAATAGAGAAACATTATTGAGAAATGTAAACCAATGGCAAAGACAATCTTCTTGAATTAATCGATAAGTAAAACAGGCATAAGTTTGAATATCAGCCTCAGTGCTGGCTCCGTTTGGTCTCGGCAAACGATTTTTTGGATATGACACCAAAAGCACAAGAAACATAAGCAAAAATTAATAAGTGGGAGTACTTCAAACTAAAAAGTTTCTGCACAGCAAAAAAAAAAAAAATCAACAAAATGAAAATGCAGCCTATGGAACAGGAGAAAATGTACATAAATCACATATCTGATAAGGGGTTATATCCAAAATATATAAAGAACTCAAGCAATTCAATAGCAAAAAAAAATCCAATTAGAAAAATGGACAGAGGAACTGAATAGACATTTTTTTCCAAAGGAGACATACAAATGGCCAATGGGTACGTGAAAAGATGCTCAACATCACAAGTCATCAGAGAAATGCAAATCAAAAGTACAATAAGATAACACCTCACACCTATTGGCATGGCTTCATCAAAAAGACAAGAGACAACAAATGTTGGTGAGGTTGTGAAGAAAAAAGAACTCTTGTGCACTGTTGGTGGAAATGCAAATTGGTATAGCCAGTATGGAAAACAATATGGAAGTTCCTCAAAAAATTAAAACTAGAACTACCATATGATCCATGAATCCCACTTCTGCATATATATCCAATGGAAATGAAAACAGGGCCTTGAAGAGATATCTGCCCTCCCATGTTCATTGCAGCATTATTCACAATAGCCACGACATGAAAACAATCTAAGTGTCCATCAACTGATGAATGGATAAAGAAGATGTGATTGATACACACACACCTGAATATTATTCAGGCATGAGAAAGAAGGAAATCATGCCATTTGCAACAACCTGGATGAACCTTGAAGGTATTATGCTCAGTGAAATAAATCAGTCAGATAAAGACAAATACTAAATGATATAACTTATACGTGAAATCTAAAAAAGCAAACACATAGAAGTAAAGAGTTGAGTGGTGGTTACCGGAAGCTGAGGGGTGGGGGAAATGGGTAGATGTTGGTCAAAGAGTACAAACTTCCAGTTATAAGATGAATAAGTTCTGGTGATCTAATGCACAGCATGATGACTATAATTAATAATACAGTCATGTGCCGCACAATGATATTTTGGTCAATGACAGACTGCATATATGACAGTACCATACAGCCTAGGTATATAGCAGGCTATACCATCTAGGTTTCTGTAAGTACACCCTGTGATGTTCACACAAAAATGAAATTGCCTAACAACACCTTTCTCAGAACATATCCCCTTTGTTAACTGTCACGTGACAATACTGTATTATATACTTGAACGTTGCTAAGAGAATAGGTAGAATAGGTCTGAAATGTTCTCATCACAGAAAAGAAATGGTAATTATGTGACATGATGAGCTGTTAGCTAATGTTATGGTAGTAATCATTTTCAGTATGTAAGTGTATCAGATTAACATGTCATACACCTTAAATTTATACAATGTTGTATTTCAATTATATGTCAATAATGCTGAGAGAAAAAAACAAACAGACCCCTTCTCTAAATGACCACATTCTTGCATAGAAATAAAGGGAGCACATTCAATACCAGAAGCCATGAAAAAAATAAATAAAATAAAAAGCTTTTTTTAAAAAAATCCAAGATCTGGGGCCAGCCCAGTAGTGTGGTGGGTAAGTTGGCATACTCCGCTTTGGTGGCCCAGGGTTCACAGGTTCAGATCCCGGGCATGGACCTACACACAGCTCATCAAGTCATGCTGTGGTGGCGTCCCACATACACAATGGAGGAAGATTGGCACAGATGTTAGCTCAGGGACAATCCTCCTCAAGCAAAAAAAGAGAAGATTGGCAACAGATGTTAGCTCAGGGCCAAATCTTTATCACCAAAAAAAAAAAAAATCCAAGATCTACTACAGAAAGAATTATCAAATATCATTCTAATAGTTGGTTACTTGACTTATTAATTTAGGCTTTTTGTGAAGTGTGTGTGTTCTTTTCTTTAACTTGCTACAATTTATTAGTCAGTTACATTTTAGTTTACAGAGTGCTGTCCTTTAAGATAAGAAATGGTTTAAAAATAAATTGTACAAAGCTGATTTTCACTAAATCAGAGGCCATTCTGTTCTCCAACCCTCATTCTAATTTTGAATTGGCAAGATATTGAGTAACAAAAAAAAATCACTTGAGTACCAATCATGTGCTCAGAACTTTGTAGATGTTCTGGGAGACACAGGATTTAGTACTGAGAGCCATTCTCTTAGGACTTCGCGTTCCCTGAGTTACAAATGTTAATGAGATGTTTTTACAATGACAGCATCCTCTACAAGAAAGGAATCATGTTAGTAATGAAGGGATGACTCTCTAGAAATTGACTCAGCCTCTACTGCCTTCTTGAAAGGCTCTCTTCCTTTAACTTTCATGACATCTTTTTCTTCTGGTTTTTGTTTAACTTTGGGTTACCTTATCCTATCTGAAATTACTTATTTAACGTTTATTTTCTATCTCTTCCTAGTAAAATTAAAGTTCCATAAGAGCAGATACTTTGCTCATGTTATTTTTAGGGCTTAGAACAGTTCTTGAAATGTAGTAGTCATTTAATGTATATTTGTTGAATGAATGAATGAATTTATCCATTCATGAATTCAACACAAATATTTTGAATTCAAATAATGTTGGTTCCTTAACATCAAAGTGCTTAAAGTTTATGTTGAAGTCAGTCATGGAAACAGGTGAAATGATGTGATAAAGGCCATGATCAAGGTACGAAGGTACGTACGTACAAGTCTTTCTGGAGACAGGATATCTAAACCCAGTTTCAAAATATAAGTGTCTAAGAGCTAGCGGAAGTGCAGTGGGGATAGGATAGATAAGAAGAGAAGGAGGAGGTACATCAATCAATAGGACAGAAGAGCAGTGTATGAAAAGGCAGGAGATCCTGGTGGAGTCAGGAAACTCTAAGTAGGTTAATACAACCAGACGAGTGTGTGTGTGTTGGGCATGGAGGAGGGGGTGGTGGTGGGTGAGTGTTGATTGTAAGAGGAAGGTTGGAGTTAGAAAACATGAAATTGGAGATCAAAACAAAGACCAGATGATGAAGGGCTTATTAGTCAAGCTAAGGAGTTTGATCTTGAAGGCAGATATAAAATTTGACAGTGCATAACATGATTTGATTTTTAGAAGTATGTGAAGTAAATTAGAAGTAAGAAAAAAGCTGGGAGCAAGGAGACAGTTTAAAACCAGTTGCAATAAGTCAGGAGAGAAATTGCATGAATGTGAATTAAGGATGAAGGAATAAAGAAGAGAAGGACTCCAAAAGAAGAGAGAAATTATAGGACATGGCAGTGGTTTAGGTGGTGGGTTGCTGTGCGAAAGGGAGCAGTCATGGATAACTCAGGATTTCTGAACTGATTAGACAGAAATCCAGGAGGTTTATGCCTTAGTGGAGGATGAAGCAAAGAGGTCGGTTTTGCATGTGTTCAGTTGCAGTTTCAGGACATTCTGTGGAGTTCTCTAGTTGATCAGAGCTCTGAAGAGACAAATGGGTAACAAACTGAGAAAGATGAGAAGAAGAGAGAGCTAAGGATGGAACTCTGCAGACCATCAATAGTTCAAAGACTAGTGAGCAGAACTTTATTAAAGACACTGATAAGAAGTAACTCCGCTCTCTTGGAACTCTAATTTTACTAAGAAAAGATAGAAAGCAAACATTCAATACGTAATTTAAAATAGGGTAAGGTAAACAGAAGAAAGAAAAGAGAATCCTAGGGCCTTAAATGTGGATATTAAATTCAATTAAAGAATATTTAATTTAATATCAATTCTCATTTTTTTCCTTCTCAAAAGAACTCCATTCCTGTTTTAAGATGGCAATGTGCCCACTCAATATATTCACTTCTTGGAATTTCTCGTAATTATGTATGTCCATGTGATGCAGCCCTAACCAATGAGCTCAAGTCACTGGATGGGCCAGTCCAGGCTGTTTTTGCTTTTTGTTTTCTTTCTTTTTCTTTTTTTTTTTTTTTGGTGAGGAAGACCAGCCCTGAGCTAACATCCAATGCCAATCCTCCTCTTTTTTGCTGAGGAAGACTGGTCCTGGGCTAACATCCATGCCCATCTTCCTCTACTTTATATGGGATGCCGCCACAGCCTGGCTTAACAAGTGGTGCATCTGTGTGTGTCCGGGATCCGAACCGTGTGCCCGGGATCCGAACCCGCGAACCCCGGGCCGCCGCAGCGGAGCGCGCACACCCAACCACTTGCACCACCAGGTCGCCCCTTGTTTTCTTTTCTTCATCCATCCTCCTACCTGGAAAGTGGAATAGGTGATTATCAGCCATGAAAATTTGTCATGCCCTAAGGACATAAAGTAGGAGGAGGGGAGCCTGGTTCTTAAACAGCAGGATCAGCCACCGCTCCATGTCTGGTAAGAAAAACAAACAAGCACTTACCTGTTAAGCCACTTAGGTTTCTGTTAAGCGCACCATAATGCAACCCTAACAGATATGGTGGTCATTCAGTTATTAGCGGAAGAAACATGTGCTCACGTGCTTCAGAGAACCAGCGGTGAGTGTGCGGCACATTTTACTATTATGAAAATATACAAATAATGTTAAAAATGTTTTCGTGAAACTTTACATCTTATATCTACATGGGAGGATTTTAAATTTAGAGACAGAAAAATATGTATTACTTATGATTTCAATTCGTATGAAACAAGGTGATATAATTTTATAATATTGACATCAATATATTCCTGATTAGAAAATACAGTAAATAAATGACACTATGAAAATACTTATAAAAGGTTGGACATGGACAGAAGAAATCACTTAAGAACAGAAGGTGTGACACTGATAATTTTCTTGGTGGGGAGGGTGGTGGGGGGGACTAATATTAGCAGCAAATGCACGAGGTCATGAAGACCAATAAGGTCTTTTGCCTTCCACACTTTTAACTCATTGATTGTCTAATAATGGTAATTTCAATATTAGAGCTTTATTTCTTCAGCCTCTGACTCTAAACTTAAAATAGAAATCACATTTAAAATTAACCTAGGCAGGGGCCGGCCCCATGGCAGGGGCCGGCCCCATGGCTTAGTGGTTAAGTGCTGCGCTCCACTGCTGGTGGCCCCGGGGTTTGGATCCCGGGCGCGCACCGACACACCGCTTCTCCGGCCATGCTGAGGCCGCGTCCCACATACAGCAACTAGAAGGCTGTGCAACTATGACATACAACTATCTACTGGGGCTTTGGGGAAAAAATAAATAAATAAATAAATAAATAAAATTAAAAAAATAATAAAATTAACTTAGGCAGATTAATACTTAAGTTTTCATTAATCCTTTTCTCTTTAGTGGAAATAAGTTCATCAGATTCTCTTTAGCCAGTATAGATTGTGTGTGTGTGTGTGTGGCACATGCGCGTGTTTGTGACTATATGACTATATGTGGAGTTTGTGGTACAGACAGGAGGAAAGAAAATGAGCAAAAGAATTTGCACTCCCCAATTTTTTTCTATGGGGTGTCTTTGTTCCTAATTATGCAAGATTAAACATCAAATTAAAAAGCTTACATTTTATTATTACTTGAAACAAATAATATGAGTTCAGCCTCCCTAGAAAGATGGAGCAGAGCAATTCTTCATAAAAGGCTCTAGGAGCTGTCTCCAGAGCGAATGTTGACACCCTGCCCTGCGGTCTCCAGTAGGATATTAAGTATCAGCTCCCTCAAAGGTTGGCGCCAACCTTCTTCTTCAGTGCACCGCAAACCAGAATTAATTGCAAATCAATCGAACAAATACAAGTGATCAGCAAACCAATTAGTAATTTTAGCTGTTCATCCTGTCTTCATTTACGATGGGAAAAAGTGGGGAATGGAAGTGCTTTTTAGACCACATATAAGATTCCAGTCTTTCCCTCACTGCCCTCTGCTTCTCCACCCACTTACATTACAAAAACAATCTTATGTAAACCCTGTGAAAAGCTTATGTTGCATAAATATTATGCAGGTAGTCACTGAATTTCTCCACTTTGTTTTAGAAGTATAAATTAGCTTTGGCAAATAATTAGTGGAGAAAAGGAAACTAAATAAGTTTTCCTATGCAAATATGGTATGTTCTATTTTAAAATCAGTTTGAGAAAAAATTAATATAAGTTTTTTTCCACAGTTTTTGTTATATTACACTCATCCTCCTCTTAAATGATAAATGTATGAAGTTCTCTGATTTAAGGGTAAGTAACTCTTAGAGGTGTATGTCAGTCTCTTTCCTAAATTTCATTATGTATGTGATATCTTTTTCTTTCACTATTCTTTGCTGTACAGAAATTATAATATAAACATAGATAAATCTATATTTTATAGCTTTCTCAGTTTCCTGTCAGTCCCAAACGAATTCGCCTTTGATAGTATGTTACCTGTTAGTGAGTTGAGGTTCATATTGTTTACTTTGTATAGGCCTGCACTCTAATGCTGATTAGGAATTTTTTCTTTGTTACTTAATTGCAGGGCAGAACATCAATTTCCAGTGACCTACTGGGCTGGGTTTATATAAAATTATTCTGCTTGAGAAAGAAATTAAATTCAAGTTAGCACTGCCATTCATAGAAGATGAGAGGTTTTTAGTCTAGCTCAAGAGATGATATTTAAGGAACTATGTTGTCTTGTTATGGATTCGGGTCATTGCTAATATTGTCTTGCAAGTACAAATGATGGTAGCCAATAAAAGGAAGTTTTTACATACACTGGTTAAAATAAAATGATTTCTTTTGAGAGCAGTTGAAATTCAACCAGCTAACTTAGTTACAATACTCTTCTTTTCTATAAGGCTCTGTTGCTTAAAAATCAATGATAGAGAAAATCTAAATGGTCATTGTGTTGCTTTTATCACTGGAGAGTAATCTATCTACTTCAAAAATCTTTTCTTTCACAGCAGGTCTCCAAAGATAAATGTATCTCAATAGGACTCCTTAGATTAAGGAGTAGATTGTCTAATAAAATTAAAATAGGGAATATAATTATTGTTTTCCAATAAACACTCTCAAAGCCTGTCACAAAATTTATTTAATATTACCTACCTTTCCATTATTATTTGTTAAATGCTGTGAACCTTCTCCGTTATCAGGGAAACATTTTTAGTGATTTTCTTACATTATAGGAAATAACCCAGTCTAGAAGCAGGTGTTAGAGAAACTGTGTTGGTGCCAGTGAAAGAAGAATAAGCAAAGCAATTCAAGGTACTCTCTGCAAATGATATAATTGTCATTATAGGATTATATTATAAAGTTATTGAGAATTGAATGTAAAACTGATTAGCAAGAAAAGCAGCTATCATTCTGTAAGGACTTGGGGTGAGGAGGGACTGGGTGGTCAGTAGCAGACATCATCTAATATACCCAACCTAGACTGCATAGCTTTCTCTAGGTTCACTCTGTAATTCAGCCAACCAAACTTATGTGTGATTGTCTCAGTACAAACAGAACTTTAAATTAAAGAAGTTCTAAGATCTGAGTCATCATTTCTAACCTTATAACCTCTAAGCAAAGTGTACTAGGTAGGACGGGCACATTTCTAGGAGCTGTTAAACTCTAGGAATGCCAGACGAAGCACGCACTTGAGGACATTTAAAGGAATTAACTATGAGTCTTAAATCAAGAGAATGATGCTTTATTTTAATTTTTCTCAGAAAACTCGTGTCCTTTCATCACTACCCTCGAGAAACAGTATAGTATTTAACGACCAAATCCTCACAAATAGAAAATAACTAGAGATTTGCTTTGTTTTTACCAAAACACAAATTTTGGAAATCACGACTCTCCACTGATGTTGTTGGAATAGATAAGTAACATCAAAACAGCTTCATAAGAAAGTTAACATAAGAAATAAGAGGTACGCATTCAATTCCTCATCAATCGATCTCCTCACATTTCTACTAGGTTATAGAAGGAATCAGCAGTCACATTTGCGTGGAGATTTTCTTTCATCACAGTGCAAGCTTGGCAGCAGAAAGCACATAGTTGAGTGTTGAGTTTCTGTATCTGCTCTGACAATCTCTGTCTTTTAATTGGCGTACTTAGACTGTTTACATTTAAAGTGATATAGTTGGATTAGTATCTACCACATTTGTAAATGTTTTCTATTCATTGCATTTCTTCTTTATCTCCCCCTCACCTTCTCTTCCTTCTCTGGTCTTAATTGAGCATTTTATATCATTCAATTTTATCAGTTCCATTAACATGTCAATTATACCTCTTTTTAAAAAAATTTGGTAGTTGCCCTAGAGTTTACAATATATATTTTAAACTAATCTAATTCTACCTTCAAATAACACTATATCACTTCATGCAGATACTTATAACACAGTATTTTCAATCTCTTTCTCCTACTCCTTGTGAAATTGCTGTCATTCATTTCCCTTGTCCACATACTATAATTACCTAAAAACTATTGTTATTATTACCTTCAACAGTTATCTTTTAGATCAGTTAATAATATAAAAAATAAAAGATTTTATTTTGCTTTCATTTATTTGTTCTTTAATGCTCTTATTTTCCTTATGTAGATCCAAGCTTCTGACCTATATCGTTTTTCTTCTGCCTGAAAAACTTAACATTTTTTCCAGAGCAGGTAGGCTGGCACCTTTGAAATCGTCGTACAGTTTTGTTTTCTTTTTACTTTTTTTAAAATTCTTTTTTATTCTGTTTTTTTCAGTTGGGGAAGTCTCTATTGACTCATTTTCAAGCTTATAAGTTCTTTCCTCACTTGCGTTAAGTATACTGTCGAGTCCGTCAAAGGCATTCACCATTTCTGTTACAGTGTTTTGATTTCTGGCATTTCTTTTTAATTCTTTCTTAAAGTTCCCATGTCTCTGCTTACTTGAACCATCTTACTTGCTTGTTTTCTAATTTGCGCCCTTAACATGTTAGTCACAGTTAATTTAAATTCCCTGTCTCATTATTCCAACATTTATGTCTGAATCTGTTTCTGATTATTGCTTTATCTCTTCAAACTGTTTTTACTTGCCTTTGGCATGTGTTGTAATTTTTGGTTGAAAGTTGGACGTGTGTATTGTATAATAAGAACTGAAGTAAGGATGTGGGTAGTGTGAGGATGTGTGGTAATCTGGCTAGGAGTCAGGCTATGTTTGTTGTTTGCTCTAGCGATAGATGCCAGAGGCTTCAAAGTCCTTTAATGCCCTTATTTTTGCCTCCTCTCTTGACTTTGGGCTTCCCTATGTAGTCCTCCTCTGAAAGTATCTATATCAGCTGTAGTACACGGTTATCCTTGAGGATTGTTGGTGTTGTAGTAATGTGTGGAGGACAGAGAGAGTTCCACACTCTTCCAATTGAATCTCACCACTGTTAGTGAGCCTGTGTCTTGGGGCTGTGACACTCACAAATGTTTCTTCAGTGGTATAAATTTTTCCCTGCCCCCTACTCCCTTTCCTGACTGCAATGCCCCCAATCTATTTCCTTGAATCCTTGATCCATTTTGATATTTTTTTATTATTGTTTGTTTGGTTTTTGTTTTCCCACCTCTTAGGTGAAACAGCAAGGCTACAAGTGGCTCTGATGGGAGGAGGAATGCCCTTCCTTCAGCTAGCATAAAACTTCGGCAAAATCATTTCTTCTAGAGTATAGGCCTTTTACATGGAAAAGGTTCTGGGAATATTTCGCAGTGATTACTCTTGCCCCCTCCTGCCATAATCATAAGGGGATCTTTCTCGGATCTTCACCATGAGAACTTAGGTGGCGGGTAGTTGCTGGATGTAAAGCCTATGAAAAAGGGGTGGCTCCCCTAAGGCTGTGACCCCAGGAGTTTCTTTACTCTCATGATTGTTGACACTCAGACTCTAACAATTTGTCCAAATGACCATTTAACTGTCCCTGCCAGTGTATGGCTCCAGCAACTTAAGCTCCAGATAGGCGGATCTCAACTCTGTCCCTCGGTATGAGTCTGCCTCTCCAGATTTTGGGGTGGCAGAATGCCTTGTAACCTCAGTTCTTTTGAAGGACCAGAGAAAAACCATTGATTTTCAGTTTGTCCAGTTTTTTCTTGTTTGAAGGACAAGAGTGATGAATTCCAATCTCTTTACATGTTAGAGCAGAAACCAGAAGTCAGTGCTATAACACAAAGAAGCACAGGCTATCACAGTAAAACATAAGGATGCTAAAACTCAAGAGTCAGAGACAGAAAAACTTTTGGAGCTAAATCACAATAGAAATATTAGCCGTGTGAAGATTCAAAGAAAGGACTTTCTAGACAGACAGTCTCATGAACAAAGGTATGTTGGTGCAAAAAAGCAGTAGAAGAACATCACGTTCTATAACCTGGCAATGTATAGAGTGCAAGTACTATGAAATAAGTTGACCAAGAGAAATATGCAAGGACTTGCATAATTTTCTAATATTTTTTGTTCAATTCTTTCCTGGTATCCGGTTACCTAAAATCAAAGTATGTAATTAAAAGATTGATGTCAGTACACAGAATCAGCTCACAGTTTAGAGCGATGTTAATAGTCTAATCTATCAAAGAAAAACATTTCCTGTGATGAAAACGTGTCCTTCTCCTCTTTTCTTGCATATTTAAAATAAAACAAATATGTATTAGTTAACTTTAACAGGGAATTACGGCAAGAAGTAAAACAACTGTATTGTTTTGTTTGGCAGGAGTGAAGGAGAACAACAGAGAGGGTGTATAAAGAGACCTTGAGGCAGAGAGGCTAACCAGAGCACGGTTCCTCTTATTGCTGTAGCCGATACTCAAAAGTGAAGACTTTCATAAGCGCTGAGAACAGAGAGCTGTTGAACATCTCCTCCCCCTACAGGTGAGCACCCATCTCAACCTCTGTGTAGGTAGCCATAGTAGGCAATGATGTCAAAGGATCATTGGATTTGACAGGGACAAAGGCTTTTAACTTGTGCGATATTATTTTCATCTTTATAACTCAAACATGACTGTTGGATTTATACACTAACAGAGAAAGAATGCCATCCCAGGAAACTAAAATCAAGTGACTGACAACACTGCTGCTTTTATCTTTGGTCTAAAGTTTATATTTTAACTCTCTGGAGTCAAGGTCTTTATTCGTTTATCCTTTTTTCTCTCTTTCTGAAGAACCAAGGACACTGACAATGCTACTTACATAAAAAATAGGAGCACATATAAGTTTATGATCAAGTGAGAAATTCTTATTTGTTTTAATAACATAAAAAATATTTTGACTTCTAAATGGCTTAAGGAGCTTTTAAAGAACCTGGAAGATTGCATTAAATCTAAAAATATATATCTTTTCTGATTTTTATTTCAAACATGAAAATAAACATTGTCTTTGATACTCTAATTATGAGCAGTATATTTCTGCCTCTCTCTAGCCATGGTCCTGAGGCTGAGTTTCCTGTTGGAGGTTGTAACAAGATGATAGAGAAGAGATATAACAGAGCAATTACTTCATAATAAACGTGAAGATGATCAACTCTAGAAGAGCAATGGTATGCCCAGAGAATCTCACTTACCTTGGATATGGCTTCTATGGAAACCTTTCCTTTCTTCCCAACTCTGAGCCCCTGGTCTCTTTGCATTCCTCTTCTCTGCACTCCTCTTTCCTTGCATTTTTGTCTCCATGTGTATGGCTTCAGTTGGATCTATTTGAATTGGAGAATGTCTTTCTAGCAAGTAAACAATAGCTCAGGTTCCTTAAATCTTCAACAGCCTGGGCAAATCCTCTAGAAGCCCGATATCTGTTTTCCTTAGAAGTACTTGTTGGGGGCTGGCCCAGTGGTGTAGTGGTTAAGTTCAGCATGCTCCGCTTCAGATGCCGGGGTTCACTGGTTCGGATCCCGGGTGTGGACATACACCACTTGTCAAGCCATGCTGTGGAGGTGTCCCACATACAAAACAGAGGAAGATGGGCACAGATGTTAGCTCAGGGCCACTCTTCCTCAAGCAAAAAGAGGAAGACTGGCAACAGGTGTTAGCTCAGGGCCAATTTCCTCACCATAAAAAAAAGTACTTGTGCAGACTGCTGATGGGAATGCAAACTGGTGCAGTCACTATGGAAAACAATATGTAGATTTCTCAAAAACCTAAAAATAGAAATACTATATGATCCAGCTGTTCCACTACTGGGTATTCATCAAAAGAACATGAAATCAACAATTCAAAAAGATTTATGCATCCCTATGTTCATCACAACGTTATTCACAATAGCCAAGACACGGAAGCAACACAAGTACCCATCAATGGATGATGGGTAAAGAAGATGTGGTGTGTGTGTATATATATATATATATATATATATATATATATACACACACAATGGAATACTACTCAGCCATAAAATAACGCTGAATAACGCTGCAATGAACACAGGGGTGCATGTACCTTTACAAATTGGTGTTTTCAAGTTCTTTGGATAAATACCCAGCAGTGGAATAGCTGGATCATATGGTAGTTCTATCCTTGATTTTTTGAGGAATCTCCGTACTGTTTTCCATAGTGGCTGCACCAGTTTGCACTCCCACCAGCAGTGTATGAGAGTTCCCTTCTCTCCACATCCTCTCCAACACATAGTACAATGGTACTATGTATTAATATTCATTGTACTGCTGGTCATCACCTAAAAGCCCAAGATCAAAACTCCAAAAGGATGCCACTTCCTCTCCACAGACATCAGCAAAAGAATATATATAAGAAAAGCCACACTTCTCCATTACCAGTCATCTCCTCAGTTGATCCAAGATGACTACCTTGTCTGGACAAATAAATATAGTACACAATTTTTAAACTCAGGGGTTAGGGCTATTTAGCAAAGGTGGTGAATGATTCAAGTTGGCCAAATGTTCAAGGCTAATAGAAATAGATTTCCCTTCAGGGCCCAAAGGACCACCAAAGCTTAACTGAGAGGTTAAGCTTCTTTTCCCAAAGGTGTTACATCTTCTAGGGGCCTCCAGTTCCTAAACACCTTTCCTGGCTTTCAGATTTGGCACTGCCACCCAACTTCTTCAAAGTTTTCTTGCATAAAACTTCACTCTACGCACAGGTTAGGACCTCATCCTGGATCCATCTCTTTTTATCCCAGTTGTACATTTTCCAAGTGTGAATCATTGATTCTAGAAATTATCTCAGAATTTCAGCAACACAATAAGTGCTGGTCACACCACCACAAGCTAAATATAAAAGAGGATGGGAAGAGGCTTTGAGGTTCCAAGTTTTGAAAGCAAATCCAGAGTGAGTAAAGCCCAATCAGATTAGATTTCCTCACCAGTGTGGATTTCAACACAGCGGATGCTTTAACTATTTTACTTGAAGGACAGAGCATCATTACACACATCTCCCAAGGATCAAAAATTTTCAAGGACAGTATAGACTAATGACATTAGAGGTAGAAAATATTTGCAGAGTGCCTTCTCCATCAATGAACTTTGTAATTTACATTACTATGTTGAACAATAAGTTCTCTTAGAGACCCCCAAATATTTGTACCACTCTTTTCTACCTTCCCTACTGAGTAAAGAAGGAGGCAAAAATATCAGCCAGCCCTGCTGGTCTAGCAGTTAAGATTCAGTGGCAACCCGGGTTCATTTTCTGGTCAGGGAACCACATCACCTGTCTGTCGGTTGTCATATTGTGGCAGCTGCATGTTGCTGTGATGCTGAAAGCTATGCCATTGGTATTTCCAATACCAGCAGGGTCACCCATGGTGGACAGGTTTCAGCAGAGCTTCCAGACTAGACAGACTAGGAAGAAGGACCTGGCCACCCACTTCTGAGAAAAATTGGCCATGAAAACCCTATGAATAGCAGCCAAGCATTGTCTATCTGATATAGTGCCAGAAGATGAGAGGATGGTGCAAGAAAACCAGGCAGGGTTCCACTTTGCTGTACACAGGGTCGCTAGGAGTCAGAATCAACTTGACACTAACAAAAATATCACCTTTATGACTGTTAGGGGCCAAATTGATGGATGTGGCTTTAGATCTCTTTGCCACAGGGGCTTGCACTACTAAAGTCCAGTTATAGGCAAAGTTGAACTAGGACAAGCCCTTCCACGCAGATGGGGTGTACACAGGCCTGATTTATCACATAAAGGAGCAGAAGGGAACTCATTCTTCCTATGATCAAGCTTGTACTCGAGAGGAGGAAAAGGACAGATATGATCTGAGTGTGCCTAGTTATTCTCAAAGTTACTCTACCTCTCTAAGTTCAGTCAGTAAAGAAGCAAAATGTGCGCTTAGGGAAAATCTTTCAAGAAGACTGAGAAAGCAGAGAGGGTGTTTCCCTCTAACACAGAGTAGTACAAGTCCACATTGCCTTATCCATAACTTCAAAATCCAAAAAGCTCTATTTCTTTTTTAAAAGTTGCAGCCAACTCATTTGGCTGCAAAACTTCAACTGAACAGCCATTTGTTTGTCGTTCCTACTTGGGGTGAATATTAATTATTTTTGTTATAGACATACTAACCTGTTATTAAGCTATTGTCTCATACTCCAATCCACCCTTCCATAGTTGACTCCGAAAAGCTGGGGCTGAGACCCTCTGACCTACATTTCTCCTTTGCCAACTGGTTTCCCATTCTGGTTTACCAGTACATGGCACTAAAGGGAGGCAGGAACAGGGGAGATGAGGCTTGCTTCTTACTGCTAGTTTGCTGTTCCCAACAGAATCACTTCCACAGTTGGTTCCAGCCTCCAGCTTCTTTTGGCACCTCCAGAATCAGCCTCATAGCTCCAGTTGGACAATGCCCTTTTCTAACCTTCTAAATTCCCATGATCTCTTCTTGCTGTTATTTTCTCTGAACCCCTCAGAGTTTTCTTTTTTGTTTTTTCATCTCTCTAACACCTGTGAAACCAATCTCTTATGTTAAACTTCCTCTATTGAATTATCTAGTGGAATTTCTCTTTTCTTGAGTGGACCCTGACTGATACTGGCATGCTATTCCAGGACCTGCTGAGGATATCATGTAATATGTGGTATGTGCACCACATTACCTTTCCAAAATTCAAAACCTTCAGATGTTGAAAATACTTCTCATGCTTACAGTTTTGAATAAGGGATTAAAGAAAAGTATTTTTGTAGTGCTTTTTGAATAACTGCATCAGCATCCCCTGGGTTGCTTTTTCAAAGGGCTGACTCCTGGGCTACAGCAGAGATCTCAGAGTCTGGGGATCTGGCCTAGGTTCCAGTATTACTAAACAATCTGCCCAGGTGATCCGCGTTGCTTGGTTTAAGAACCACCCTCTTGGGCCGGCCCCGTGGCTTAGCGGTTAAGTGCACACGCTCCGCTGCTGGCAGCCCGGGTTCAGATCCCGGGCGTGCACCGCTTCTCCGGCCATGCTGGGGCCGCGTTCCACATACAGCAACTGGAAGGATGTGCAGCTATGACATAGAACTATCTACTGGGGCTTTGGGGGGAAAAAATAAATAAATAAAATCTTTAAAAAAAAAAAGAACCACCCTCTTCTATCCACTAGAAAGCAAAAAGGGCCACATATACCTTAGTGGCTACTCTCCTAAATGCACATGGAGAAGCTATGAACTGACCATTCCAGAAAGTTCTCACTCATTTATTACACAAAAGCCTATGTTCTCATAAGTCTCCATCTGGGGAAAAGGGAGGAGATAGTCTATTTTTACCTGTATTACCCTGACTGAAAAACTAAAGTATGTATAAAGATTGAGATAACATTTGAGGTTGGCTTCCACCAATACCATTCTTGAGAGCACCGGGTGGTGAGCTCCCTGCCAATTAGGGCTGAGTAATTTTATACCCTTTCTTCTGGTATCTAGCCTCTGGTTCCTCTCAGCCTCTATTCTTGGTGGATTCATCCAGCTGCTCCTGTTTTTTATGTTGGCTCTTCCTTACTTACTACCATTTATGGATGCTTATGGAGACACAAATGGGTGTTTAACAACTGTCCTAACAGCCTACAGTTTCTGAACTATGTGTGCAAATGAAGCTATGCCTGTAACTCCTTAGGAAACATTCCTTCTTAGCAGAGATTAAACAAGAATCAAGTGTTCAAAGGGAGATGAGATATACACCCAAATTGCCAGCAAGATAGTGGAAGTGTGTGAGTAGATACATGTATTTAATTTAGGTTGTAGAGTAGATAATAGAAAACCTTCTCTCCGTGTGATGGATGGATGAGATAAATAATCTGAATATAAATATATACAGTCATACAGCCATATACTTAGACTCATACAAAGTTAGGTTTGAAAGGACCTTGATGGTAATCGAAACATGATCATTATATAGGTCAGTAGTCTCCAAATCTTTTTAATTGTGCACCATGATATTCATCCCTTTAATGTGTGTAGATACACAAGGACTACTGTATTAATACAATATGCACATTATAAATCATACAGAAAAAAAAAAAACAAGAGAGAAAGAAAAACAAATATACCCAGAAGCTCCAATGTTGTCCTTCTCAATCCCAACAGAGCACCTGGCATGTACCATCAGGTGCACACACCCGGAGATCACTGAGGTAGCAAAAGTAATCAACATCCATATAGCAAGGAAATGCAAATCAACAGCAATACCAGCAACTGAATCTGTCCATTGTCAATGCCAGATCTCTCAGGTAAGCATATTCACACCCTCTTTGCTTGCTGTGACAGTCGATGAGAAATCTCGTGTTGCCATTTGTTGCTGCGGGTAACTGTGCGCAAGATCTTACCTTGCTTTCTCTTCTTACTGTGCCATGGTTTGGTTTTGTGTTTCGAACCTAAAAGTTATTGAAGGCACCTCACCCACCACATTCCTACTTTATTTTTCCTCTTCACTGTAGCTCCTTCTTATCTATTGTGTGGCCTCCCTACATTACTTTTTTCTCCCAAACTAGTTTTGATTTTCGTGTTAGATATAGCATGAATATCAGCATAGGTTCCCAAAAGATGGATTTTCCACAAATTAAAATATTCTATTTAACTCTAAATATGGAAACTAAAAATATGCAACCCACTGTGAAATGAATTACTCATACATTGTGTGTCACATTTTAAACTAGCAACTCTATAACTTTAAAATACAGCTCAATCTTAAAGTATTAATTTTGAAATGATGCATTTGTGCTAATGATTTACTGGGGGGAAAAAATCCTTTAATCTAGCCCTTTTGCTTATGAACTTGAAAGATGAACTCCATAGAAATGACTGACTGTAACAGCGGGGCTTTTCGCCAGCTGATCAAAATTAACAGTTTCTTTCAATTGTTCTAATTAAGACCAAGGGGAGTTCTGGAATGTACCAACAGTATCTCAAATTGCTCCCTTGCTTAAAACCAGCTCCTGGGAAGGAATATCAGCTTTTACCTTTCCCTAAAAATAGTTTAGTCTAAGTTGCTATTATTACTATTTACCTAAAGGCTTTCTATGAATACATCCCATGAGAATTTTTTCGGTTTCATTTTATTAGATTAGAAAGGATAACAATTAAAGATGAGAAACATAATCATCCTGAGTAGAAATTTGTTAGAAACCAGAAGCTCTATCAATGATCTGTAAAATCGATGATAGCTTTATAAATATAGGTTAGTGTTTTATGTAGTAATAATTTTATCTTACACAATTATTATTTCACATTCATACCAGAAGCACAATTAGAGAAATCAGATAATTGAGTCATAATCATGGTAATAATATAAAAATTGTTTATTTAAATCCTACATAATAAAGAGTATTGCTTTAAAGTGTATAGTTTTTCTGCTAGCTAAATATCTCTCAAGGAACATTTTCTACCCTTCAAATGCAGTTCTTTCCTACTATATTGTAGTCTATTGTCACTCATTATCTAAAGTCCGGATCTGGGTTATTAATAAAACATGTTTTCTTATAGTAATTTATTCTAAAGTTATTCATTTAAAATGTTTATTTCCTTCAAGACTCTTGCTTTGGAGGATTTAAATAGGTTTTATTATTTAAATAAAACATCCACCTTAAAAAGGTTACATAAACGGTGAAGAGTGCCTAAAAGCAAATACCAATATTTTCATCATTGAAGCAAAAGCAAGGTAAACTTTAAAATCTTGAACTGTATGTAATTCAACAGCAGGTTATTTAAATGGCACTTATCAAGTGATAAAATAATTAAATAAAGAATTGTTTTCAAGGTCAACCTATTAAATTCTGAGTGCCTTATGTATTGTGATAAAGATTCCAGATCCCTCTAAGTCAACCAAACACCAGCTTGCTTATAAAGCATGATTGTGTTATGGGTGATGAAAATATGTTGCCTTGCTTCATCACCATTTTAAGCCATTTCTTCTTTGAATGTGGCATTTCTCAGTTTAAAGACCTTTGAGAGGGCATACTCTTTAACCTCATACACAATCCCTAAATAAGTAATTGACTCTTTCAACTCTCACCACAGTGTTAAGATATAAGCAAGCTCTTGTTGTAATTAGCATTCTTTCCTAGGAGAAGGATGATGACTGGGTGACTAAATGGGCTAGCCATCTTCAGGGAAGCATTCTCTTCCCTAGGGCTGGACGCAGACTATTTAAAACCGCTGTGAAAGAGTCAACAGGATTAACATGGAGTCAACTTCCTTGGGAAATGGAGCCAAAGAGATTCTGAGGAGACAAAATACTTCAAGGCAATCACACTAGTGGTGAAAATCTCCAGACTTACTGGTCTTGTCACATCTAATTTAACTGATGACATGAACATTAAGCAGGGCCACAAAGACTTTTTTTTATGAGTTTAAACTCTTTTTTCACTTCCCGAAAGCTTAGGATATTTCCATTTTTTTCAAACAGAAACTGAAGTAAAATCCATCATAAAAACTTGGGAAACACCTTCTGTTTATTTAGACATGCATGCAAGAAGATTAGCACCTTTACATAGAAGCACTTTTACCACCGAATTTTAAACTGTGTTCAGGTTTTTCTTTTATTTAACTTGTAATTCCTATCATGTATCTTTTAAAAGTTTTAATTATACATAAAAGCTTTAATTTATAGATAATTAAAGATTCTTGAAAGTAATTTGTATTTTGTGGAACTTGTTTACATAAATTTCTTTAAGGATTTGAGTATTTTCTCATTATCAAGTCTCATAATTGAGGATTTAAATACATAAGTAGAAAATAGAACTTCAGGAGACAATTTTATTATATATAAAATGATTATTTCATTGTCACTAGGTTAAGCCCAAATATTCTATTAATGTTAGGTTTTTCACAGAAGATAAAAATTTTAAATATAAAGAACTATCATTCCTTGTTTTATCTGTATAATTAGAAAAGCATTTTATTAACTATGTACAAATCGTTATGATGTATATTTGTAGTGAAGAGACGGATAACACTCAGTTTCTCCCTCTAAAATATTTATAGCATAGTTGGCTAATCAGACATATTCATGAATAATAGGACCTATTAACTATGGACAGTGGGCTATGTCTAGAAATAACCAGCTTCTATGTTGAAACTGCAACACTGGTATAACCACGTGGGCCAGCATTAAATTCTATCCCAGGAGAGCCGTAGATGTCAAAAACCCAGTCCGGGTCTATGGGTGGGAGAAAGCCTGGGGCTTTTAATTATCTACCAAATTTAAACTAGGTCAATTTTCTAAGGAAAAGAATTTTTATTTTAAGAGAAAATACATAAATAATTATTTCACATTGTTATGGTTACTTGCCAGTCCAGGAGTGGTCTAGAGACTCAAGTTAATCTTGGATGGAGTTTAACTCATTTACTCATTAATTTGTTCATTCACGTATGCATGCAATCATTTAATAACAAGCACTTACGTAGTGCATATAATGTGCTTGACACTGATTTATCCACTTTACAAATACTATTTCCTCCCTCCTCTAAGATCTTGAATCTCCTGGTATATGTAATTGTATAGACTTTCCCAGAAAAAGTAAGCTAACTCTGTTCACGACTGTGGCTCTGGCCTAAAGTTAATGGGAAAAAAGATGTAGGAGAAGTAATGATAGAATCTACCACGAGGGAATCTGTGCCTCTGGGAAAAAAGTTAATATTAAAATAAGACCAAAGCAGATCTAATAAGGGGGATTCAGTAATAAAGCATGGAAGTCAGCAGTGTAGAGCTTGGTGGCTCTTATTTAAAGCTTTCTTGCCTCAGGCACTCTGGATACGTTACACAACCTGAGAATGAAAGAGTTACTGTGTGACATGTGTGACATATTGCGTATAAACCATCTCAGTAAACCCTCATACTTTGTGCCCAAGCAACTCTGCTATGGGACATCCATCTGTGTATAACATTGAGTGGAAGGAACCTTTCCTCTTCCTACTTTGAAACAAACTTAGAATTGGCACAGCCCTGTGATAATTGAGAGAAGAATTACTTAAGATGATGTTTTAAAAATCTGAAACCTAAAGTATGTCTTAAATATACTGAACTGATTTATATCAAGAAGGGAAGCTTGGAATGGATACTGGAAGTCTTGCATTATTACAGGTGAAGATCAATTAGGTAGAAAAGTTCATATTCTAAAGGCTGAAGCCTTCAAATTTGTAGAGGTCATTATCTACTTTCAAATAAGACCAACCCATGAAACGTTAAATCCTAACCTTCTGATGTACCTAAAGATGATATCATGGCCTGGGGACCTTACTATTCAACCCCTACAACTGAAATGTTAATGGAAAAAATTGAAGGTAGATAAACTGGTGTCATGTCAGAAAAAGTTACATTTCCTAGCCTGATATTTGTATATCATTAAAATACTACACTAGATCTTAAAAATGATTTACCAAATCTTCCACTCCATGAAAGTCTTCCCAACATAAAGGGCCATTATGCTAAGAAATCAAATAAAATACGTCAGTGGAATTTGGGAGGTCAGGAATTTGGCTATTTGAAGATAAGACACTTGAATTTGAAAATTCAAAAATCGTGGAACCCAATATATAGGGAATCCATTATATACTCGTATATAAATTTAAAGGTAAAAAAGAAAGCAAAAAACATTATTTTGAAAAATTATACTACCAGAATTCTTAGGAAAAAATAACAAAATAACAGCTGCATAGACAATGTGTATATATATATATATATATATACACACACACACACATACAAGCTACACCTCTTTAGAATGCTGAAATCTGCAGCAATAGAGGTTACTTAGTAGAAACAATACTTTAATATACAATTCCAAATAAATAACAATCTACTGTTGTACTTTTATTAGGACAAATGGACTTAAGTTTACAGAAATGAAAGGAATCCATCTAGTTTCCCCCTAGTGATCCTTAAACAATCGGATATATAAACTTGAACACTCAACTTCTTCAATTGCAAAATGAATATAATAGTTGCCTTTTATTTTACCTCATGTTCTAGTGAAAGATAATAGATAAGAATGCATTTTGAAAAAAAAAAAAAGCAACTTTAAGGTAATATAAAGGAAAAATAAATGTATATGTGAAATTATCTAAACTGATAAATATTATTTTATTTATCTTTTTATCACACAAATATAGACCACAAGTAGGGTTATAATTTTCCCAAGGCACTTGTCACCTCATGAGTTGACAATGACTATATCTATGCCAGCACTGGCCCTGTTTGCTCACAGATCTGTTCTTTACCCTTCGACTGCTCCACTCTCTGGGTGGGAAGGCCAGCCTCTGTAGGCTCCCTAGGCCCCTGCATAGTTGACTTCTAGCTGGGTGTGGCTCAGGAAAGACATGGATGGAAAACTGGAGGTTAGGAGAAGGGGAGAAGCTAAGATAGTTCGCCTCCTCCTTTGGACAGCAACTCCAGCTGCAACTACATCCCCTCCCTAACATCAGCTTCTACCAGAGTTTTCTGTGTAGTTACAATTTCTCCTGGGTGACTTACCTCTGAACTCCCTTAACCTCACCTCCTATCCATATGCCTTCAACCTTGACATGAGAGCAGCTTCCTGCTGTTCCTAATCTCTGTGTTGCCTCACTGTGCCATGGGTAGCGTCTTGGCTCTGTCATCACCAGTGTAATCCATTCCCCTATTAAATTCTCTCTGTTTGAAACATGCAGGGTGGTGTCTGTTTCCTTGGTTGAACTCTGACTCATACAGTAGTTAACACATTTATAATGTTTAAAATATGATCTGCCAGACTCCCTTCAAAGTGCTTTATATTTACTAAATCTTCACAATAACTCTATTAGGGAGGTTATTAGTATCATCATAATTTATATATGAAGAAACTAACACAGAGAGAATTTTTAATAATTGCCAGTGTTCACATGGCTAGTAAATGGTGGTGGCAAGATTTGAATTCAGATAGTTTACATTCTTAACCATGCACTGACTACCTCTCTGCTAGGGTTGACCTTATGACCTCTAACTAGATTATCACCCACACTCAAGCACTTGATCAAAAACACACCACTGAATGTCCAGAGTTCCATGCCATATATAAAACTTAGAATGATGCCAGGCAAAGAGAAAGCATTCAAGAATTCAAGAAGTTTTAGCTATCATTATTATTATTCACTTAATTACAACATTTGAGGCTCAAATTTTGTCTTACTGAAGGCAAAAATACTTGTCACTTTAAATTTTATGATTAAATTTCAAAGATTTCAATAAATAATAAAAATAACAAAAAACTCCAATTATAATAATTCTAATTATAACAAGAGAATTGCCATTTTTAATTTGCCAAATTTAAATTGCCAAATTTACTTTTGCCAGGTAAATTTCTATCTTTTTATCATTTCTACAAAGGAAAAATGTTGTGATACCAAAATTTGGACAGATATTGAGAAAAGGGTAGATCCTGAAATTAAATAACTTTAGTATTGTGAAAAATTTACCAAATTATTATTTCATTCCATAGTGCCCTTGTGAAATTAATCTGCACTCTACTCTTGAAAAAGCACTCCTCTAAATAATGTATTGGAATAATTATAGCAATTAAAAGCACTAATAACCTACTACATAAAAAATTTAAAGTTGAGGTAAATATTGTTGTTTTCCAATCCAGAATCTCTTCTCTCCCTTCTCCACAAATTCTAATTTTGCTCAGGAATTAATTTATTCCACCAGTCCACATGCCCTGGCAGAAGCTGGTCCATCAGCAGTTACAAAAGGTAAGTCCTGATTAGATCAAGCCACTCAGCGGTCCTCTCTGCCTTGATACAGAGTTTCTAATGTTTAAGAAATGGGCATTTGGCCTGATTCTAGTCAATGAGACTGGGAGCTTCTGGGAAAGGAGATCCCTCTTTTTCTCGGAGAGAAATTTAAGTCAACTCTCTCTCTTTCTCAGGAAATGAACAAGGAAGCCTAAAGCCCAGAATTGTTGCTAGCAGTTATTCAGTAGAACCAGTAGCAGGGTAGACTGACACAGTAGAGGACTGGACAGACAGACAGGAACTATCTGGGTGCTGATGAAGTCATTGTGTTATTGGACAAATCAGTCCTGAAACTCACCCTACAGTTGGACTTCCTGTTACTTGATCAAATAAATATCCCAATTGCGTTTTCTATTCCATGTAGCCTATATTAACTGATATAATGATAATAAGGAACAATAGATATTAAATTTTAAGAGTCTGAGTTCAAATCGTATTGTTGTAAAGGTGGTGAATCCAATTAACACTTACTGGTCATGTATCCTAGAAAGGACCAACTATATAATATGTGGGGCCCAGTGCAAAATGAAAAAGCAGAGTCCCTTTTGAAAAAATTATTTATTCAGCAACAACTAAGTGCTAATTCAAGCACAGGGCCCCTCTGAGCAAGGGACCTTATTCAACAACAGGTCTCATGCCCATGAAGCCAAACATGGTGCTAAAGAAGGTCCTCTAGCCTCTTTATGCCTCAGTTTCCTCACTTGTTAATTGACAGCATTATAATAATATCTATGTTAATGATTTGGTGAGTTTTGTTTAAACTATCAATGAGGTAGAAGAGTAAGTTATTTAGGGTCAACCATTTTTAATTTATATATTTAAGTGACCATTCCACTATAAATTGATATTGTTCTTTTATTAGGGATGCATTTGTAAATCTCCTAATGTATTTTTGAGCTATAATTTAGTATACTTGCCTCTGCTTGGACAGAAAAGTGTCCTGTTGAAATGGCTATCTAACTGCTAAATATAACAGCCACAGTGACGCAATCTTCTCTTGTTAAATTATCTATAGAAATAGACAAATAAAATCTATATGGAATTACAATAGTTCTAATTTTTTTTCTATATCCAGTCCCCTAGCCATCCAGTAAAATTAATGATTTTTAAACAATTTTAAGTTATAGATTTCTTTCAGAAGGTGAAAGCTAAATAATTTTCCAAGAAAACTGTGTGCATGCCTATCCATGCAAAATTTTCTGAAATTTTACTTTTAATTTGAAGCCCATCTATAGAATGCTGAGTCATGGTCTGTAGACTGCAGGTTGAGAGTCCTTGCATCTCTGAAAATAACCACTCAAACAGAAATTTGATATCGATTTCTGGCTTAGAAATCTTTCAGTAGTTTGCAATAACCATAAGGATAAATTCCAAGTTGTTTTGCATCATGTTCAAGCAAAACCACTTTCCCCTTTTGCTCTGCTCTTTCTGGATTAACAAGTCAGCAATATTGAGCTCTGACAGTTCTTCCATGTGCCATGGTGTTTCCTACCACTACAGTAGTGGCTCTCAATTTTCTTTAGTTTAGAATAACTTGAAGATATGGAACCCTGGGAAGTAGCCCCGGAGACTCTGATTTAATTGGTCTCGCATAGGGTCCAAACATTAGCATTGTTTGAAATTTCTCCAGATAATTCTAATGTGCTCTCTGGATTGAGACATGTCTGAGTTGTCAAGTAAACTAATTTTTATAAAAATGCTCACTTTAAATGCTGTGGATCACAGGTAGGTATGGGTGCTATGGTCACTGACAAGCAGGTAAATTAGTAGAGTTAAGTAAAGTTTAGAAGAGGAGTAAATCAGGAAGAATCATTCTTGAGAGGTAAAATTAAGAGTGAGATTCCAGTAGGAGAAAAATTCAGGCTGGATGAGGGGACAGCAGTCATAATAAGTCGAGCACACCCTTTTCCTCCCTAAACCCCTCCACCCAACCCCTGCAATGCCGAAGATAAGCAAATGTTAAAATATGCATTAATGATGAAATAATATGAATGTTTCTCTTACATTATACCGCAGCTCCATGTGTTTGTTGGGGGGAGGGGTCGCTATCCACTTGTTTGGATAGTGAAGTAAAAGGAATTTATAAACGCTATTTCCTCTTCTTCAAATTACAAAGACATTTTGGGATTTAAGACAGCCAGCAAGCAAGATTCTAAGTCTGTACCTGGCCAAAAGAAAAAGCTCATCCTACAGCTTTAATGCGGTTAAAGATACAAATAACTCATTACTACAGCAGGGATGATATGAGAAATAAATGATGGCATTCTTGCCATTTGCAAACGTAACACAAATAATGATTAAAATAAAGAACTCAATTAGATCGGTCCACATACGTCATAGTGCACACCTGATCTTTTCTATGCATAATGTTAAATAAACATTTGCTTTAGGTAGCATTACTTTTTCGGGAAAATGTTAAGTATATTCTAATTCAGAGTGGTTTGCCTGTGATCATTTTTTTCAAACATTCATCTAAACCACTCTTACTCCTTCAACAGTAAAAGAAAAAAAAACAAAAAAATTCTTTTACAACAGTTTGAGCAGAAAAAAAGAAAAGTAGAAATATGTGTATCAAGTTGAATGATTACTAATAGAAATGAACATCATTCTAAAAAAGTAGAAAATCAGTGACTTGAAGATATAAGGAAGCAGATTCTCTGAATCAGTATGAACCTGGGCAGTGTTATTAGGTGCCATTTCCCAGTGAACTACAGTAAAAAGCCATAAGGCTTGCACCTGTCACCACCGTGCTGAGATTAGTTACTCTGTTTGGCGTGGGATTTAAGTATGCTGCTGAATGCTGTTTCACACCAGACAATCTGAATATGTCATCTAGAAAATAAACCTGAAGTCTCCATTGTTAGTTTTCTTAGGATTTGGGTCCCTGTATATCCCTACTAGAATTTATGTGGAACTCTGATACGCTGCCATACACATAGATGTTTTACACAAATTACAGGCCCTTGATCCATTAAGATACAGCAGCATAAGACATTCATTTTCTTGAAGAAATTCTAGGCTTCTAAAAGGAATTTAGTAACAGGATCCTACTTCGGACCTCACACCACCAGGGCTGTCAGGCTCTTCTTCCTTCTCTGAGACTGGAATACACGTAATAACAAAATGACTTAATAGCAGAAGAACACATTACCTTATAAGAGACAATTTTAACTATTTCAAACCTGGGTAACTCATGTTAGCTCTCAATAATTGCTGTTGTAATGCTAGCTACTTTAGCTTGTCTAAGAGACATCTTTTGCCTGTTCCTTCTCTCTAGTACAGGAGATGAGGTAATTCCATGGATTAGCTGCTATTGTTAGACAATTACGGCCACACAAATGATAATGGATATCAGATGCAACACCCAGGTAGATGGAGGATATGACGTAAATACTCTTGTCCATAAATGACCTCATGTTTGGGAAATGGATAAATTAAGGGCTAAGTTAATACCTGAAGATATCACCACCGTTATGATTCTCTTCCTCTGCCGTCACTAGCCAAAGAGAAAACAATGACCAGAGGTAACAGGGATATGCAAAGGCCTGGCCTATCTTAGTGATTTTACTCAAGAAGTACAACTTGTAGAAAATCAACATAAATTAACTTGAAGCAAATTAGCATTTGCTGAGGAACAATACCTAGAGCCAGATCTACTCAAATGCACATGGTTTAACTTTTTTAAAAAGGAAACCCTCAGGTGAGGATTATCTACCAGAGAAGCTTGTGTTTTTCCATGACTGGGAAAGTTACCACTATGATTTCTAATAGTATTACTCCAATTTCTCTCTAGTGATGTACAGAAGTATTAGATGATAGGGAATCTAAGATTCATTGTAAAGTGGTTCATCTATGATCAAACACAAACAGACCCAGAAATAGTTGTAATAAATTTTATTTCCCAGCACAAGGAAGGCAGAATAACATCTTTAACAACAGCATCTCCAATAAAAAGATGCAAACATGAACTGTAGGTATATAGCCTGATTACAGTGTTTGGATTCGGGAAAAAAAAACTAACACACACACTGATGAATTCATTTAGTCATTTGTTTATTCATTCAACATGCTTCACACTGTTTCGTTCCAGAGTTGATCACATAGCATCCGTACCATAATGGCATTAAAAGAAAGAACATCCTAAGAGTCTCTAAAAGATGCTGGCTTTATTTGGTTTCATTCTTCTTCTATTGGTTCCCCAAAGATGACATCCTTCAAAATGGTCTCCTAATATATTTCCTGATTTCAGAGCAGGCTGAACTTCTCTAATGGATTATCTCCCCCTCCTCCAGACCCTCTTCTCTACTCTTTGTAAGGAAATGCCAGCCAGCTGGAACAGCAGGGCAACAAGTACAGCTGGGAATTCCGAGCCCACAGGTGTCCATTCTCGCATTTGATAGCTTGCCAATATCAAAGCTGGATTTGTTGAGGGGATCCCCACAGTTGTTTCACAGAAAGAAAATTATCCACTGGCACTAATAGTAATAATCCCCTCCTCCATATCTGACTTAGTACTTGAGCTAGAGCCACAGGCCCCTTTCCCCACCAAGACTGAACAAGTATCAAGTTCTCTATCCTTTTAACAAGTGGGTGGCAGACTGTCAGGATAGGAATTAGATGGGTACAGGTGGCACCACCTGCTTGAAATGCTTTTGAATATTTTATGTTTCATTATTGCTGCACACCATTGCACCATTCTTTCTTTTCTTGCCAATAACCATGGTGCCATTTGTTTGAGCTTAAAGTTTATTCCAAACTCAGATTTTGGATAAAGAGAACACGAAAGAAATTTTTTTTCATTGAGAATACGAAACAAGTCAGAGAAAAAGTAACCATTTTGTTGTGTAGAATGGAATACAAAGTAATCTAATTAGAAAGTGTGTATGTTCATTAGCAGATAGATGAGAAGTGATATTATTGATGATTCTCCAGGAACTAATTATTTTTGGTTGTTGGTTTAGCTGAAATACAATAATCAGTAAACCGGGTGTTCCTAAACAGTATTTTTGGATACAAAATTCAAATATAAACACCTATAAATTAGTAAGGATGAATTCCTAACTCATCCATATTTTATTTTGATTTTTGCCTTATACAATATATTATTTCTTTTGGAGATGTTAATCATCTTATTTTATGTTTCAGCTAAGCTTTAAACAGATAAATGGACTAGCATTTGCTGGGCTTGTGAAATGGGGTACAGTTTCGCTACGCCATCTTGAGTGGGACAGCAGACAACAGCGAAATTGTTTGCAAACTAGAAGCAAAGGATGAGACAGTTTGACCAAACTTTAGTCTGAGTTAAAAGCATCAGGATAATGACTTCAAAAAAGTGTTTTCAAACTTCCTGAAGATTGTGTGCAGTGGTTAAGAGAGGTTCTGGGATAAGACTGCCCATCCACAACACCCAAAGTTTGCTAAATGGATCTCAACATACGGACCAAAGAGTATCGCTGAAGTTTGTTTGTTTGTTAAATTTGTTTGTTTATTTGTTTTTATCAGTCAGGGTCCTGGCATGAAAGATATAGCACATTTAAACAGCACAATTATGAATTTAATAAAAGAACCATTTATCAATGTGTGGGAGTGAATAAGAAAGCTAACAAGGATAGTGCAGTCCCTAGCACAAGCTCTGAATGGACAAGGAGAGAGAGTGATTACTGGAACTCAGAGCAGAGTTATAAAACAGAGAGGGCCAACTGATAGCTGACGTGGCCTTAAATCAAGGGATGGACCTACTGCCAACACAGACAGGGAAAGAGATAGGACCTCATTCATCACCTGCCCCGCAGTCTCCTGCCAGTCATTCCCATTCGCCCACCCCAACCAGAAGCCAGAGGCAAGGGAGTCCTATAATGTAGTCCATACAACTTAGCCTCCCAAAGAAACAAGCAAGGGGTCAAAGGGTGGAGATCTGGAGGGGAACATTGAAAATATCCAGTACAATCCACACAGTTTGCCTTATAAAATCTATTCTTTTTCTTTTTCCAGATCATGACATAATGTCGGTTCACAATTTATTGTATTCTTTTAATAAGGTCCTGAGAGGATGAAGGGAAGAGGGAAAAATAAACAGCAAAATAATGGAAAGACAGATAGATATAGATAGATAGATAGATAGATAGATAGATAGATAGATAGATAGATAGATAGATAGATAGATAGATAGATGATAGATAGATAGACTATAAAGCATTACTGCTACAGTCCCTGCTTCCATACCTGGTCACGAGGCCCAAGTTGATAATTACAGTTTCTGTCTTCCACCACATATCCCACGCTCCCCTTAGCTTTGGCCATCATCTTGACTGGATGGTGTCCTTTCCCTGCTGGAGTAAACCAAACCTCCATTTTTCCAGGATCTGCTGTAGCTTTCCACCAATCGGGAATATTAGGCAAGAGATCACTAAGGGGTGCCTTAGTAAATTCTCTGGGCTCTCTTGCCTCAATTGCATAGCTGAAACCCAATATCTCCATTGATAATTAGGATCACTCTCCTTGACTGCTATAACGACCCTCTCTCAGCCTTTTGGTTAAGCAACATACCCAAAATGGCCAGGGGAAGGATTCAACTTCCAGTTCATCTGCCCCATGATAATGTTCTCTGATAGGATGATTCCTCTCTTGAATCAGATAGGATCTCTAAACACACAAAGTTCAAGGTGGCAGGAAAGATAAACAAAATGATTCACAGTGGGTAATTTAGTGAAATAATGAGGGGCAACTTCCACCTCTACCCCCATGTCCCCAGAACAACAAACTCTGGATGAGAGTTGGTACCATCACATATCAACCACAAGTTTATGGCATATAGCATATCCAGTAGGGAAATGTTCTCCCAGCTGGCACCACAACTAACTTTTCAACAGTCTATTTATTCATTCTATCAAAGCTGCTGCTACTGGGTGATAAACACCAGCTTCTACTGACCTCATGAAAATTCCAGATCTGGGAGAGCCCATTGTTGCATTTCCTTTGGATGAAATGAATCATCTGATGTGAAGCAATGTTGTATGGAATATTATGATGATAGGTAAAGCATTCTTAATGTCTGAACGGTTGTTCTGGCAGAAGCACTGCCCAAAGAGAAGAAAACCAATTCCCATAAGATGTGTTAATCACTGCACTCCTCCATGGGGAAAGAGCCTCAGGTAACGTACCTGCCACCAGAGGATGGTGCCCTGTTGGGAGCTGAGGGTTGCTGTCTGATGTTGCCAGGTTAAAAATTCAACTGGGCAAAGAAGCCAGAAGAATTTTGGTGAGAGGAAGTCCATGTTGGTGAGCCAACATGTAGCTTCAATCTCTGTCTCCATGGGTATTTTGTGCATAGGCCTTTTGAATGAGGGAGGCTAAGGAAAGAGACCAAATGACATCCCCAGGACAGGTCATCCTGTCTCCCTGTTTAATGAAATCCTCCTTTCAGTGAATGGCCTCTGGTGGGCATTTAGTGAGAAACTGATACTCTTCACACCCTGTGCCACCTCTGAGATGTCCAACCAAATACTTCTCACCTGGATTTCTTAGTTTTCACTCTTCTAATCTCATTTTATCAGCCATCCAATCTATTAGCTGCTATAAATCTGTATCAACCGGAGCCTCAGGCTATCTCTTTCACATAAAGTGACCACCAGGAACATCTAAAGTTCTTCCCACTGTGAAAATTTCCCTTTACCACTGTCTTCCAAGGCCACCTCTGAGTAACGATGTAGTGCTGTTATATGTCAATTCTCTTTTGGGTACTGGAAAAAGCCAAAGAGACAAAGCTCTGTCTGCATGGACCTAATAGTTTAGGACACAGGTTCCCAAACTGTCTTGGTTCACAGCACTCTTAGTTTCTCGGTAATCCTTTACAGCACCTTTAGGCCAAAAGAAATACCTAACAGTTCCATTTCGTTAAATATTTAGGTCTAAACAACTTATTTATGTCCTAACACATTATTGAAAACAATAATACACATACATTGAAAAAAATAATATTTTATTCCATTCTTTAATGACCACAATTAATTACTAATGGGAAGTGTGCAGCTGTCGGGTACTGCTCAACCATTGTAATTCCATTGGAACACACTACTCTCATTTATTATTCCATATTGATTTTTTCATGGTACTTGCTTTTCTTTATCACTGTCACCACCACCAAAAACCCAGCTTTGTAAAGCTATGACGCCACCTAAAAGAATGTAATGTGATCCAGCATTAAAACTAAACCTCCTCAAATTAGCAGTTTATGTGGCTTCTGAAATATATCAAGTATCATGACGTTTCCCTCAAATTTTACGATATCCCACAGTGCCCCCGTGAGCTCACTGTGGTGCCCCAGGACACCTTGGTGAAAAGTTTAAGAACCAGAGACCTAGGGAGATATGACAAATAAATATATAAACTTTTATGACTTTATAAACGATCTAAAAAAAATCAGGATGAAATGGTAGAAGGGAGTGCAATTTAAAATAGAGTTTTCAAGGGAGATTTGACAGTAGTGAAACTGGATCAGAGTGAAGGGAAGCAACATAGGGCACAGCACTCCACACAGAGAGAACAGGAAGACAAAGGTTGTGAGGAAATGAGGGAGGAGCACAGCTCACATACTTGAACGTCAGGGAAACAAGTATAGCTGAAGTCAAATGAGTAAGGGGGAAATAGAATAGATGAGGTTAGAAATTTTCCAAGGAGGGTTAGATTGTTTAAGGCCAGGTGCCTGCAGGGAATCTAGATTTTGTCCTGAGTGAGATACGAACTATTAGATTATTCTGAGGAGAAGAATGACATGATCTAACAACAACAACAACAACAAATCATTCTGGCCAAATATAGTACAGAAAGTGTGTCTGTTTCATTCACTAACATATGTCAAGAACCTAGAAGAGTGTTTAGACTATAGGAGATGTTCAATAAATACTCGTTGAATGAATGAATGAATGAATGAATGATTTACGTGTAAGAACAAATTGAAAGAGAGACAAGAGTGGAAGAAGGAAAAATATTTAGGAGGTTAGTGCAGGAGTACAAGGAGCTAACAACGGCTTGGTGTAGGGTAGAGTTGGAGAAAGTGGTAAAAAGTTATCAAGTTTTGGATGTATTTTAAAGGCTGACTTATAAGATTTACTAATGGATTGGACAAAAATTGTGAAAGAAAAATAGAAATCAAGGATAGTAAAGATAGCGAGAAGAGCAGTTTGGAAGGGAAATCAAGAATTTAATTTCGGACATACTAAGTTTAGATGGCCATTAGATATCCAATTGGAGATGTTGAGTTGTTAATATATTTATATATTTATAAATGTAGTCACATATTATGACTACTCATATACGATTATTCTCATATATACAAAAACTCAGAGTAGAGGTCAGGCTGGAGATGTACACCTATGATTTGTCATTATATACATGGTATATAAAGTCATGGGGTATTACTGTCATGGAACCTCAAGTTCTCAGTTGCTAGCATATTGTTTATATACTTTCATGTTTGTATTTATTCATGTATGTATTTATGTAGGTTTGTGAGCGAGTCTTTAAGGGAGCTTTTTAAAAGATGCATATATTTTTAAGAAATATGTATGAGTGCCTTCCAGAGTGGTTTTGCATTTGTTTCCGCCAAGCACCTGAGAGGCATCATTAGCTAAAGACAAATTTTTTGTTGTTGCTAACTTTTCATCTGGGGTATTAGACCAAGTGAGAAGTATAAATTTGAATCCTAAATCTATGGAAAGTACAGGCCTAGAGTTTTGAATTCTCAAATCCACTATGCCAGAGAACAGAGCTTTTATCGTGTCTCTTGGGAGCACAGTCCTCAGGCCCCAAGTTTAAGCAGGGTTATCATTTAAACTACTTACTTACCCAATGGTAAGGCCTTGTTCCCTATTCATTTTGTCATTAAAACTGGAACCTATAGACTAATGGGAGATAAGAAACTTCCACATACTAAGGGCAATCACGGTTACTTCAGTGGCTTCCCATGGGTTCTCTCATTTTTTTCCCTTGCCAACATAGTTTTGCATTAGTATTTGTTACATTTTATGATTTGTATTTTTGTTATGTTTATATTAGTTTTAGTATATCTCATTCAACATCAACATTCTAACACCTTAAGTGAATATATTTTAACGTGTTAGTGTTTTATTTTACTAGTACTGGGAGTGTTTCTTCATTTTCTCACTCTTTTATCATGTTAATTCAAGTGTTCATCAAGACACATTTAGTATTCAAGTTTTTATTCTTTTTCTCAAGAATATTTTGAGCACGTTATTTTTTCAGTTCTGGATAATTTTTTGCAAATGTTTTGGGTTCTGGTTCTTTCTTCTTCCTTTTTCCCTGAAGTAAAGTGTAGATCTTAACTCGCCTTTAGTCAACATATTTTTTGAGCCAAACCACTGTGATACTTCTGTACCAAGCCCTGGGAGTACACCAGTGAACAAGATGACAGAACCCCTTCCCACACGGACCCGATAGTCTACTGGTTCTCTGTTTTCTCTGTCTTCCATACCTTTTGTCTTTCCTCCTCATTTTTTTTTAAATTTTATTGTGGTAAAAAACATATAACATGGGATGTACCCTCAATAATTTTTAAGTGTACAGTGAAATGTTGTTAACTATAAGCACAATGTTGTACAATAGATCTCTAGAACTTTTTCATCTTGCATGATTAATCTCCAGACCCATTGAACAGCAACTTTCCATTTCTCCCTCCCTCCTGCCCCTGACAATTATCATTCTACTTTCTTTTTCTAAGGATTTGACTACTTTGGATACTTCAGAGAGACAGAATCATGCAATATTTGTCCTTTTGTGATTAGCTTATTTCACTTAGCATAATATAGTTGAAGTTCATCCACATTGTTGCAAATGGCAGGATTTCCTTCTTTTTTAAGGCTGAATAATATTCCTCTGTGTGTGTGTGTATGTGTGTGTGTGTGTGTGTGTATCACGTTTTCTTTATCCATTCATCCATCCCTGGATATTTACATTGTTTCCACCTCTTGGCTATTGTTAATAATGCTGCAATGAATTTGGGAATGCAATATCTCTTTGAGATCCTGATTTTAATTCTTTTGGACAAATATTCAGAAGCGAGATTTCTGGATCATATAGCAGTTCTATTTTTTATTTTTTGAAGAACTTTCATATTGTTTTCCATAACAGCTACACCATTTTACATTACTACCAACAATGCACAAGTGTTCCAATTTCTCCACATTCTTGCCAACACTTGTTATTTCCTCATTTTTTAATAATAGCCATCTTAACAGGTGTAAGTGATATCTCATTATGATTTTGATTTGTATTTCCTTGATGATTAGTGATATCAAGTATCTTTTCATATGCTTCTTGGCCATTAGTAGGTCTTCTTTGCAGGAATGTCTATTCAAGTCCTTTGCCCATTTTTCAATTGAGTTATTTGTTTTTTACCATTGAGGTGTAGGAATTCCTAATATGTTTTTGATATTAACCCCTTATTAGATTTATGGTTTACAAATATTATCTCCCATTCCATAGTTTGCCTTTTCACTGTATTGATTGTTTCCTTTGCTGGGCAAAGGCTTTTTAGTTTGATGTTGTCCTGTTTCTCTGTTTTTGCTTTTTTGCCTACGCTTTTGGTGTCATATCCAAGAAATCTTTGCCAAAACCAATGTCATGAAGGTTTTCCCCTATGATTTATTCTAGGAGTTTGATAGTTTCAAGTCTTATGTTTATGTCTTTAATTTATTTTGAGTTGATTTTTGTTTATAGTGTAAGATAAGGATCTAATTTCATCCTTTTGCATGTGGATATCCTGCTTCCCACTACCGTTTGTTGAAGAGACTATCCTTTCGTTCCCCACTGTGTAGTCCATGAACACTTGTCAAAGATCAAGTTTGTGTGGTTTTATTTCTGGGCTCTCTATTCTATTCTATTAGTCTACATGTCTGTTTTAATGCCAATACCATACTCCTTTGATCACTGTAGCTTTGTAATGTGTTTTAAAATCAGGAAATGTGAGGCCTCCGGCTTTGCTATTCTTTCTCAAGATTGGTTTGGCTATTCAAGATCCTTTGTGGTTCCATATGAATTTTAGAATTGATTTTTTATTTCTATAAAGAATGCCATTGGGATTTTGATAGAGATTGCATTGAATGTGTACATTATTTTGGATAATATGGACATGTTAACAATATTAATTCTTCTAATCCATGAACACCAGATGTCTTTCCATTTATTTGTGTCTTTTTTAAATTTCTTTCATCAGTGATCTGTGGTTTTCAATGTACAGGACTTTCACCTCCTTGGTTAAGTTTATTACTAATTATTTTATTCTTTTTGATACTATTGTGAATAGGATTATTTTCTTAATTTCCTTTTCAGTTGTTCACTGTTAGTGTATACAAATGCAACTGATTTTAGTATGTTGATATTATATCCTGAAACTTTGGTGAATTCATTTATTAGTTCTAGTTTATTCACATTTTTGTCAAATCGTTAGGGTTTTCTACATATAAAATCATATGATCTGTGAACAGAGACCATTTGACTTCTTCCTTTCCAGTTTGGATGCCTTTAATTTCTTTTTCTTGTCTAATTGTTCTAGCTAGTCCCTCCAATACCACATTAAATAGAAGGGGTGACAGTAGGTATCCTTGCCTTATTTTTGATCTTAGAGGAAAAGCTTTCAGTTTTCCCACCACTGAGTATGATGTCATCTGTGGTTTTTTTGCATACATGGCTTTTATTATGTTGAGGTAATTTCCTTCTATTCTTATATTATTGAGTGTTTGTTTTTTGTTATTTTTTTATCATGAAAGGCTCTTGAATTTCGTCAAATGCTTTATCAGCATCTATAGAGATGGCTGTGTGATTTTTTTGTCCTTTATTCTGTCAGTGTTGTGCATTACATTGATTTTCACATGTTGAATCATCCTTGCATCCCAGGAATATATCCCACCTGGTCATGGTGCATGATCCTTTTAAAGTGCTGTTGTATTTGGTTTGCTAGTATTATATTGAGATTTTTTTCATCTATATTCATCAGGGATATTGGCCTGTTTCCTTTTTTTGTAGTGCCTTTTTATGGCTTTGGTATCATGGTTTTGCTGGCTCATAAAATGAGTTTGGAAGTGTTTCCTTCTCTTCAGTTTTTTGGAAGAGTTTGGGAAGGACTGACATTCATTGATCTTTGAACATTTGATAGAATTTATCAGTGAAGTGATCTTGTTCTGGGCTTTTCTTTCTTGGCATGTTTTTGGTTACTAATTCAATTTTCTTACTAGTTATAGGTCTGTTCAGATTTTCTATTTCTTCACGATTCAGTCTTGGTAGATTGTATATTTCTAGTAATTTATCCTTTTCTTCTAGATTATCCAATTTTTGGCATATAATTGTTAATAGTAGTCTCTTAAACTCCTTTTAATTTTGTGGCATCAGTTTTAATGTCTCTTCTTTTATTTCTGATTTTATTTATTTGAGGCTTCTGTTTTTTCTTAGTTAACCTAGCTAAAGGTTTGTCAATTTTGTTGATCTTTTCAAAAAAGCAACTCTTAGCTTAACTTTTTTTATGTTCTTTTTCTATTCTCTATTTCACTTCTTTCTGCTCTAATCCTAAACATTTCCTTCCTTCCACTTTTTTTCTAGTTTGTTGACGTATAAAGTTAGGCTGTTTATTTGAGATCTTTCTTCTTCTCTAATGTTGGTGTGTTTCCTTATAAATTCCCTGTTAGTATTCCTTTTGCTTCATCTCATAACTTTTGGTATGTTGTATTTTAATTTCCATTTGTCTCAAGATATTTTCTAATTTCCCTTTTGACTTCTTGATTGACCCATTGGTTGCTCAAGATTGTGTTGTTTAATTTCCATGTTTGTGAATTTTCCAATTTTCCTTCAGCTGTTAATTTCTAGTTTCATTCCATTGTGGTCAGAAAATATACTTGATATGATTTTGATCTTCTTAAATGTAAGATTTGTTTTATGACCCAACATGCAACCTATACTGGAGAATATTCCGTGTGTACTTGAGAAGAATGTATTTTGCTGCTGTTGGGTGGAATATTCTGAATATTTCTGTTAGGTCCATTTATTCTATAATGTTGTTCAAGTCCTCTATTTACTTATTGATCTTTTGTCTGGATGTTTATCCATTATCAAAAGTGGTTTATTGAAATCTTCTACTATTATTGTGATGCTGCCTGTTTCTCCCATCAGTTTTGTCAATGTTTGTTTCATATATTTAGATGTTCTGATGTGCATATATAATTGCTATATCTTCCTGGTGAATTGATCCTTTTATCATTATGTAATGTCCTTTCTTGTCTATTTTGACAGTTTTGACTTAAAGTCTATTTTGTATGATATAAGTGTGACCACTCTGCTCTCTTTTGGTTACCATTTCCCTGGAATATCTTTGTCCATCCTTTCATTTCCAGCCTATGCATGTCCTTAAACCTAAAGTGAGTCTCTTATAGGCAACATATACTTGGATCTTTTTAGAAAAATCTGTTCAGCTACTCTATGTCTTTTGATTTGGGAGTCTAATCCATTTGCATTTAAAATAATTATTGATAAGGAAGAACTTACTATTACCATTTTGTTAATTGTTTCCTGTCTGTCTTGTAGCTTTTTAGTCCCTCTTTTCCTTTCTTACTGTCTTCCTTTGTGTTTTGTTGATTTTTTGTAGTGACATGCTTTGATTCCTTTCTCACTTTGTATATCTTCTATAGATACATTTTATATATCTGTATATTTTCTTTGCCATTACCATGGGACTTACATAAAGCACCTTATAGTTTTAATAATCTCTTTTCAGCTCACAAATAACTTATCTTTAATCATGTACAAATACTCTACACTTTTTCATCCACCCAACACTTTATGTTATTGAAGTCACAAATTATATCTTTTCATATTATGTATCCATGAACATATTTTAGTTATAGTTATTTTTTATACTTTTGTCTTTTAACTTCTATATGAGAATTAAAAGTGATTTTTGCACCACCATTATAGTATTACAGTTTTCTGTATTTGTCCATACATTTACCTTTACCAGCCAGCTTGATACTTTCATATGATTTTGTGTTTCTGTTTAGCATCTATTCATTTCAGTTTGAAAGACTCCTTTTAGCATTTCTTGTAAGGCAAGTCTAGTGGTGATAAACTCCCTCAGCTTTCATTTACCTGAGAAAGTCTTTATTTCTCTTTTATTTTTGAAGGGTAGTTTTGACAGATATAGTATTCTTTTTTGGCAGGGTTTTTTTTTTCCAGCACTTTGAATATATCATCCCACTCTCTTTGGGCCTGCAAAGTTTCTGCTGAGAAATCTACTAATAGTCTTATGGTGATTCTTTGTACTTGGTGAGTCACTTTTCTCTTGCTGCCTATAAAATTCTCTTAATCTTGGATTTTTGACAATTTTATTATAATGTCTCGGTGTGAATTGGCATTGGAGTTTTATGACTTTAAAAACAAGCATGGTGACATGTATGTGTGTGTATATGTGAGAGTTTTCATGAGAGCAAATTGGATAGGTGTTGGTATAGAGCTGGGTATACATGTGGGCTGAAGGCAAAGTTTATTTAGTTTTTATCAGTGTAATAAAATAGAAAATTATTTTAATTCAAACATTCATCATCAAAACCATCCAATCTCTCCTGTGGTTTTGGGTATGATGCCCTTTTCTATGCTGTTGAGCTCATCATCTAAATATCCATTTCTTTTGTGGGGGAGCGGTGAGGAAGATTGGCCGAGCTAACATCTGTGCCAGTCTCCCTCTATTTTGTATGTGGAATGCCACCACAGCATGGCTTGATGAGCGGTGTGTAGGTCTGCACCTGAAATCCAAACTCACGAACCCTGGGCCGCTGAAGTGGAGCATGTGAACTTAATCACTACGCCACCGGGCCAGCCCCAAAATATCCGTATCTTTTAATCAGATAATTATTTTTTTTACCCAACCTTTACAACAGAATTTGATACTCTTCAAAACTATATGCTATGTAGGTTGGTATTCCACTGAAATACTATTTAGCTCTGCAATATAATGCATCTGGAAGAACATTTCATGCAGGTGATTGCATGAAATAATTAATACTTTCTACTTATTTAAGGAAAATAATGAGCCAGCCCTGATGGACTAGTGGTTAAAGTTCAGCACACTGCTTCGGCAGCCTGGTTTGGTTCCCTGGCATGGAACCACACCATTCATCTGTCAGTAGCCGTGCTGTGGTGGTGGCTCACATAGAAGAACTAGAAGGACTTACAACTAGAATATACAACTAGGTACTGGGGCTTTGGGGAGGAGAAAAAAAGACGAGAAAAATAACTATTCAATGCCACAGTAAGTATCTACTACCATGCAACTTTCTGGCCCAGGGTACGTTTTGATCTTGTCTTCCTAAACACAATTGTAGAGTGCCCTGGCCTTTCAGTATCCAGGACCTCTGTCTTACTTTGGCTGTCCACTATAGCAGTATCAGAGATCTCCCTTTAGAGAAAAAAAATGCAAACCAATCCAAGATGCTGTGCTGTGAGTTTTATAGTAACCATAAAAATTTCTTAAAAATAAATATAGCAAGTAAATTCAGATAATGAAAATGCATTTGAGATAATTGATTTGAGAACTTGTACAGCCCAAACCTGACATTTCCATTCCCATCTTCATTTTGCTTTTAAGGAGATTTCCATTCCTTGACATGTTTATTATTTTGACGCTCAGCCAGTTTTCTCAAAGCATTTTCACTCCAAGGATCCTAAACCAAGCAAATAAATATTATTCTATTTAAAATATTCTTAGCTTTGCTTAGAAAACCGGTATACTGACAAGTCAGTGATTGTTTACACACTGAATCTCTTATCAGAAACCTGCCACCTTCATTCGTAAACTTAAAACTATAATTCCAAGCTCGTCAATAGAAAGACAAATTTCAACTTATGAGAGGTGACTGGTTTTTTCTGCCCTCCACATGACCCCCTACGTAGATTGTCCTTTAGGTGCTAACTTTGGAGAAGTGAGGTTTGATTTTATTAAGAGTGTAACAAGAAGTGACATTCAAAATATTTAACCACAGTATAGTAGGGGCACAAAACCATCTAAAAGGACCATTGGCCATAGAGTTGGAGCCCAGCTCTGGCCTCCAATTTTGTCAGATATCATCCCTTTCTATGCTGGATTGTGGGAGGTATGGGGGTGGGGGCAGTCAGGGCATCAGGATTACTCAGGGAGTTCAAGATAGCAATTATTTATCAACTGGTGTGGAAATATGGCCATACTTGAACTATTAGTGAGTCAGCGTGCACCAACTAACTAGCAACTAAAACAGCATTTGTTCTCCTGCATCTTCATGGACTGACTAGCCTTAACTGCAAAACTCAGTCCCTTCACAGGACTGCAGAGGGAAATCAAGCACAAGCACATTGTACATTTATTAAAGATTTGTAAGTCACAAGAAGGGGTCACATCTCTTAGCATATAATATTTATTTGAAAGAATCTCCATAGGGCTCCACTCAGGGCTCTCAAACCTGCCTCCAGCCAAAGAATCCTCCTTATTTTCCTACTCACTTGTTTCACGTGACTTCAGAGGTAATAGAGAGGATTATCTTTTTCCTGAATATTCTCCTCTTCCCAATAAATCAGGCTTTCTCAACCTTGGCACTATTGACATGTTGGAACACATAACACTTTGTTATGGAAAAAGTATGTGTGTGTTGGGGCGGGCGGGGGGGGGTGTCTCTTACGCGTTGCAGAATATTTAACAGAATCCCTGGCCTCTACCCACCAGTTTCCAATATCATCCCGCCTCCCAAGGTGTGACAACCAAAAATGTCTCCAAACATTGCTAAATGTCCTCTAAGGGGCAAAATTGCTCCCATGGAGAAAAAGCGCTCTACATCTGTTACTTATTTCTTACTTAGAGCAATTTAAAAGCTCTATTCTAGCGCCTTTAACCTTCCGCACATACATCCATGTGTAGCTCAGAAAACAAAGGACACTTCCTTCTAAGAGGGAAGTGAAAGGAATTCTATTCTGTTGTTGTTGTCAGCCAGAGGATTTCCTTAGAACCAGACAAACACCTTGACACTGAAGGGTGTTCATTGAGACTGTGGACTTCCTTATTCCAGGTAGCTTATGTTTTGTGTGTTTGCTATGTTGAAAAGATGTTCAAAGATAAAACACAATCTATTATTGTGTTGTATAAAATCTTTGTTCTGACAAGGTCTAAATTAAAATCAATCGTACATGTAATACTATAGTCTAGAATCTTTCTCCGTGGTTTGCAAAATCCTCAGGAGTGAGATAAGTTGGGTTAGCCTGTCATTTGAGGGCTACTTTTGGTCCATCTGCTTAGATATTCTTACTTCCTTGTTTAATAATCTTTGACCCTTGTTGATCTGTTATTTATATTCCTCTCTTTATCCAGGTCATATGTAAGTGTCATTAATTGTGAAGCTTAGAACTAATTCTAAGGTCTTATATATTTTCCAAATAAGCCCAGATTGTATAAGAAATTCCTCTCAAACCATGTCCTACTTTTGTATAGTAAGTTATCTTTGCATCATAATTTGTTTCAGTAAAATTCTTTTTTAGCCAAATCATATTTTCTAAGAAAAAACTTTCAACAGAAACAATCCAATTACTGACAACCTTATCAAGTGGGTAAAATTTGTATTTGGTTTTCTGGGCCTCTGACAATCACAGAAATTAAGATTTGTGGAGAGTACATAATTTGTTCATTATTCCATGATTAATTAAGCTATCAGAAACATTATTTTAACAATTGTTTACAGAACTTGATTTCATAAAGGAACTCAATGGATTACATTTTATAATTTTTAAAAGTAGGATGCAAATTCACAATAAGTAAATTTATGAAAAATTGAGATATATATTAGGCTTTATACTCCAAGTACTTCAAATCATTGCCTATAACAGTAAATAGAAATTCTACTTCTAGAAAAAATACAGAAATATGAATTATGAAATTACTAGCTAAAATCTTTTATTAATTAATTTTCAATAGTTTGTTAGTACATACAGTTAAAATGCTTGATACCAGAACCACATAATTGTCACCAATAAATAGTGCCCACTTAAAATAACATATAAATTTTATGTTGCTGGTTTTCATGACAATGTCAAGGTAGAAATATGTTTCCAACCTCAAAAGCATGCAAAAAAATACTCTGGAATATTTTATTACATCACACTTTCTTTTTATCTATATATAAATATGGATTTATGTTCTGTCATTAATCTTTGTGAGATCCAACCTAACCAATGAAAACTCTAGAAACATTCATTGCCAGAATTCTATCTCTTATTAGGAACTCAATTAAAGAAATATAATTTTGATAAAGTTCTTTTATTCCCCAGACTATTCCATAGAATAGAATTGAAAGCACTGATAAAAACTCTGTAGAAGCATCACCAGTGATATTATTCCTCCTGTTATGTTTTTAACTCTCAACTTTTTTTTTGTTGGCAAAGCTAGAGGATAAAACGTTTCTAATTTAAATCAATCTCTTTTAATGTAAATTCTTTCCCTATGGAGAATCCTAATTGGGAAATGTAGTGGAAATAGCACTAATGATAAGCGTTTCTTTCCAATAAAACCTAACTATAAAAAATGCTGATGAGAGTACAGCCAAATATTTTCAAGTAACAAAAGTTGATTTTGATAAACAAGTAAAAAGAAACATTTTTAAACAAAAGTGAGTTTAATTTAATCATTTTTAGCAGATTTGTCTTTATTTTTGGCTAGCTATGTTACCCCATGAAAGGCTTTTTTCTGCTTTAATGCTGATGGATTTTCCACAAACTGGTGAAATATCGTCCCCTACTGTTCAATTCTGATAAATTGGTTATAAGGAAACTGTTTCAGCCTATCAAATCGTGGCTACCCCTGAGACCTCTGTGTGTATGCTAGATTGCAAAGAATAGAGTTCCTTCTGTAGTTCTAACCACACAGCCATTAAGCTCTCTATGTTCAATTAATTCAGTAGAGGCATTTTCTAATTGAGTGAATTGCTGACATTTTAGACAATTTTAACTATAAAACTAAGAAAGAATATATATTATTTTACCTATCCGTCTTAGTATGAAGGAATATAGTACCATATTTATTTAGTAAACAAGTGCATTATTCCATTTAAAATATTATATTCCCATGCATGATTACTTTAGTAAACTGTATACTTATACAACTGGATTTTCTCTCAACAAAGCTTATCACTCATAGATTATTTTGTCATCCATTAGAGAATATAAAGTATTTTTTAATTTAAAAATCAGAAGGCATCATTTATTTGTAATATAAGCAACTCTTCCATTCTAGCTGCCTGCAATTTGATGCATTTTTGTCAAAGAAGATAATTTTTTTTAAATACACACTTATATATTTAAAAGCCATTTATTCTCATTTTTACCCATATTTGAATACTATTATTGTGTGTTTGGGGAGGTTGGACTTACAGTTATCCAGGGGGCTTTTACACTTGCAACCTAAAGACAAATATCTGAAGCAATTTTGTCTGTTTGAATTTATATTAAATTGTAAAACTTAACAAAAGAAACCATTTTGAAGTAACACCTACAGAGGGTTAAGGGGTTTGTCCCCTCGCAGTTACTAAATTACCACACTTCTCTTTTACCAGTCTTTTAAACACTTAGCTGTAAGAAAAGAAAAGAGAACATACTTTGAACTGATTTATTTTTAAGCAAAACACCTTTAAAATCAAAGATAATTTCCTTTCCATTTCTGCTTTGACTAACCAAAAGGGCAATAAAGTGCTTTTACCTTATCTAAAAGTTGACATCTCAGTCACTATTGAAGCTATGAGTGACTATGGTCATAAGTAGCAGAGACAGAAATCCAAAATCCAAAGCCATGGGTGTCAGTTTATAGTCTTTTGCTCATATAAGGAAGAACATTAAGAGTTCAACTGAGAGCATTTTTTAAATCTAACAATGTTATCGTATGGAAAAAGGAGCAAATAGCAATCTCTATAGGAAGATAAATAGTGGTTAAATGAGTATAAAAATTTATAGATACATCAACCCAAATCTCAAAGACTAGTTATATATCTCATTTTCCTTTTGTTGTTATAAATTCCACAAAGATCAACATGGCCTAGAAAACTGTCATCACTGATGCAGGACCAGAATCTTCTGCAGTGTTGGATGATATGCTTAGCTCCTTAAGAATAATCTTCCAAACATCAGCTCTACTCCCCATGTCCACCTCTCTGTTTGGGGCTAAGTCATTGTTTACTTTCTGCCAAACATAACATATCTACATTGAAAAGATATTTCCTCTTAGTTTTAGAACATGGGCTTTCACAAAAACATATGTACAAGGATATCCATTGGAGCATTTCAATTAATGAAGAAACTGAAATAGACTGTGGTTCACCCAGAGGGAAATGGTTAGATAAATCCTGGAACACACATGAAATGAAACATATGGGCAATTCCTAGTGCAAGGTGCTGCATGAATTATTTACTCAATATATACTTGTCAAATTAGAAAATTGATTTTTAAGAATACAGGTAGAAGAATATGAGGTTCATTACATTTGTGAACATATTTTCTATCCACATATAGAATAAAATTCTATAGAAAGTCTTTTTTTTCCTGACATCTTTGCTACCCTAACTACTCCATCAAGAGAAAGGATAGCGGGAAAAAACACATTAACTCAAGAAGCATAGAAAAATATAATAACAAACCAAAATTACACAGAGGACTCCATTAGAATTTAAGCACCCCTAGAAAGCTAGCACTTTAATTTTAAGCTATAATTTGAAATTTATATGTTCATACATCTTATAGAGATACATTGAGGTTTTGCCCAAATTCTACATTAAACTTAATTTAAAAAAATATATATATATACGTATATATATATGTACGTATATATATACATAGAGAGAGAGAGAGAGAGAGAGAGAGAGTCAATCCCTAAAAGATAAAAAAAATTGAGACCAGAGTTCTTAGAAGCCTCTTACTCTAATATTAACTAAAGGGTTAACAGTACATCTTTCAACACAAACTTCCTTCTCTTTCACTCAGGACTAGTTTATCCCCAGAATGAGTCAAGTCAGTGAAATGAGTGTATACAATGGAGAATTTTGAGGCTTAGGCTGCCACTTTGTTATTTAAAGTAAGCTATGTTCCAATAAATTATTGTCAAGTTCAAAAAGATCTGTATTTATTTCTTTGTGACCTTTAGTCAAACTGTGCATAATGCTGTTTCCTGTACAAGAACCACCTGTACAGATAAGCTTTGATATATGTTCATGATCATTTGGCAAAATATTATTCAACTTGATTTTCAAAGCCCTGTTGTATTTTCCTCATCTTATGGATAGGGACTATGTTTGCAATACTGTTTAAAGTAAAGGCCTAAACAAGATTCTAACAAGAGGCGTATTCTATCTTTGTAAAAGGTACATTAAATCGAGTGTGCTACATATATTTTAACAAATGTGGTTATCTTTCTGGTGGTCTAGTGGTTAAGACTCGAAGCTCTCACTGCCACTGGTTCGTTTCCTGGTCAGAGAACCACACTACTCGACTGTTGATTGTCATACTGTGGTGGCTGTATCTTGCTGTGATGCTGAAAGCTATGCCACTGATATTTCCAATACCAGCAGGGTCACCCATGGTGGACAGGTTTCAGTGGGGCTTCCAGACTAGACAGACTAGGAAGAAGGATGTGGCCGCCCACTTCCAAAAAAGTCGGCCATGAAGACCCTATGAAGAGCAGTGGAGCATTGTCTGATACAGCACCGGAAGGTGAGAGGATGGTGCAAAAAGATGAGGCAGGGTTCTGCTCTGCTGTACACAGGGTCACTAGGAGTCACAATCAACTCCATGGCACTAACAACAACAACAAAATCATCTTACTCAGGAAAGTAAAGGATGGAAAACAGATATAGTAACTAACTCAATTATTATTATCAAATGTACTGCAAAGTTCCCCATAAATTCATTATATTTGCAAGGACTGTGTCTTTTATGTACATCATATTATGTTAGGTAACCTGATCCATTTGATTCAGTTGGGAGGAATAGGACACAAATAGTCAGAGTTGTAAATTGATCATCTTAATAGCCTGTTATTTTACACAAAGACACTATTCTTCAGCCACAGATTCTAGCTCAGGTAAAGCATGTGGCCTGTGTAGGCCTTTTATTACGTGGGAGTCCAGGAAAGAGTGTTGATAATTTATCATGGCTTATCATTACTATTAAAAAGAAAAGAAACCTGCTGCATCCTTCACTGCGTAGTCCTCCATAATAAGGAGCCTTCCAACTTCTTCAATATCATCTTGTGTTTCAATTCCTTCAACATGTCACCAAAGAATCTCTTGAGACTTCCTGCTGTTCCCTCTGCCCACAGTGTTGTCCGCAAGCTCTTCACTCAGCTGGCTCCTTCTCTTCTCCCAGATAAAGGACACGCCCTCTCTGGTGCTGACCATGCCAAGTAATCTCTCATCCATCCATACCCCCCACCCTCTAATACTCTATTTCATCACACACTGTTTGCTTTGTATCACTCTCCAAAATCTATAATTTACCTGTTTCTCTTGTATTTTCCTTATTTACTATCTGTCTCCTCCACTTGAACATAAGCTTTCCATTGTATCTCTGGGTTCTATCACGATGTCTGGCAAACAGTAACTACTCAACTAATATAAGAAGCAAATTGCTCATTGTATTTAATACAGAGGAACATATAATGCATATAAAGGAACTGCATTAAGTAATTCTATTGAGTACTATTCATAACCAGGGATTCTAGAAGGGAACTGTGGGGAAAAAAGAATATTTTCATCCACATGAATGGACATTTGCACTATAGCCATAAATATGCCAGCAAGGGTAAAGTGACGGAGATTCAGTTGGATCCAGTGATGTTAATGAAACAGCACTAAAGAGAGGTAGAGTGACCCGGCATTAATAATCAGGACAGACATTGTGAGGAAGTGAGTTTGAATCTCATATTTGAATTGGGGTGTAAAGGATTCCTACAGCTCAGCAGAGACACATAGTGTGCCTGAGGTCTTAAAGTGAAAAGTAACACTTCAAAATAAAAAGATAAGATAAAGTCTCAAATTAATTAATATCTGGATTAGGCTACTGCCTGAAAGAGATCCTCAGGATTAGTTCTCAGAAATGGTAGGCCATGGCTTTCAAAGTTGGCAGTAAGTCTTAGTGTTTTATATGGCAACATTAGGCACTGTGAAATTTCCATAAAGTCTTAACTTTGTAAATATGTGCTGTTTCCCCAGAACCCTAAAATATGAGCATGAACCCATGGGAAGAGCATGCTCAGTGAAGCTAGGTAGGACCACACAAAGAAGGCAAGAGAAAAGGTGATGAGATAAGGCAAAAGACAAATCACATGATTAAGATGCTTTCAACAACGGCCCCCTAAGTAATTTACACAATTACGGAGAAACAACTCAACTACGTAGTTCGGCAGTCTTCTGTCTCAAACTGATCCCCACAGTGTAGAACAACGCTGATAATTCAGAGCTCACAATTTTGCACTGCTTTTCTCTAAAATTGGGGCTTTTCACCCACCCTTGAGGGAGGAGAGTAAATTTATTTTCTTCTGTGAAAGTACCAGAGAAACAGATGTAAACAGATTCAAAATTTCAAAATATAATTTTCTTCACTTTGTAAAATGACTGTACCCTGAGATAAAAACATAGACTCTTCCTTTGGATTCCTTCTACTTTGAAAGAGTTGTGCCTAATCTGGAACACATAAATGCATGTATGGGTGTACATCATCTTTTTGATGTGGGAAATTGTATCTTTCTTCTGTTTATTTCCTTATTCTCTCTTGACTCCAGTAAAATTCCACATATAGAAATGCATCTGCTGTAGGCTTTTTTAGTCACATTTAAAGTTCCTACTTATAATTCCTTCTAGCTTCTCTGAGGATGATTTAAAAAGTAATAAGTAATATTTTTCGATCAATCAGAAAATGTTTTTGTTACTGTTATTACTATTATCTGTTCTTTTCATATATGTGTGGCATCAAAACAAGTAGATAAAACACAAATTCCTTTATTAAGTGCTAGTTAGGAACAGAGGCACTGGATTCTGACTTAACCTCTCTGTGCCTGTTTGCTCATTATAAAATAGGGGGAACAATAGTGTCTACTTCATAAGGTTGTTGTGAGGATTAAATGACTTAATCTTTGTAAAATAGTTAAATAGTGCCTGCCACATAGTAAGCACCCTGTAAATATTATATATTACACACTTATGAAGATTAACTTTAAAGAAGGTTGAAAATTAATTTGACTCTGCTTTACACAATTTCTGAGATGCCAATTTGCTTGGAATTGGGTGGAAATAGAATAAGATTCACAGAAACTTGCTCACGTCAACAATCAGTAGATTTCACCTACATGGTTAGATTCTGAATTGGCACTATTCTGCGTCTTCTGGTTCTCAGTTCTCTCTAAATGTGATCAAAGTTTTTCTTTGTCACTTAGCATACTACTGAACATCAAACAGATTAGTTTTTGACCCAGTGTGTATGCTGAAAATCTTCAACTTTATGAACGACTTCTCCTAATGCCGTCCACTGTAGTCTTCTTCAGCCTGCTAATTGACAGAGGCTATAGAGCAGTCCACTTATATTGATATTTCTTTCCCTTGATGTGATTCAGTGGAAGTTTCTCAATAACTCTGAGTACTCATGATGCCTCTAACTCGGGAACTAAAGGAACCTTCCAAAGGCCTTCTTAGATTACATACAAAATAACTTTGTATTCTTACTTTTCTTTTCATTGAAGTTACCTTGTATTTTCCACACTGTGCTTTGTTTTCTGAAACCTACAAAAATGTGTTGCTCCTCTGGTAAGCTACACATATTGCTATTTAGATCCATTCTCAAGGAATCTCCAGAAATCAGAGATAAGAAAGATCCAAATAGAATTTTTTCCCACAGTATCTCTCCATATTGCTACTCACTTTCCTAAACAGTGTCTTCCCTTGATTTTAAGATGAAGAAATGAAATTCAGTATTTTATGATGTCTATCACAGAGCTAAAGTAGTGAATTCTTCTCCATTCCAATTAAAATGCTGATGTTAGTACTGGTACTACTACTACAACTACTTATAAGAACTAACATTTATTAATTATTTATTATGTTAAACATTTTATATGTAGAAACTTATTTAATCCTCATTGCATCCCTCTAAGGTATGATTATTTTTGTACTTAATTTACATATGAGAAACCAAGGAACGGAAAAATTAAGTAACTAACTCATGATCACAGAGCAAATAAGTAGAGAGCCAGAATTTGAATCCAGGAAGTTTGCATCCAGAGTCCAGACTACGATTCACTTTACTGATAGAATATTATAATAATACACAGTAACATAACAATTTTAGAGGCAAGGTGACCATTCACTGAACTAAATGATCTATGGGTTCCCAGTGTCGGGGAAGAGGGAGAATCACCCCCACTTTCCCTTAAGGTTCTTATGGCTGGCCAAATAATTAAAAAGGCAGGTTAGCAGGAGAACATAAAACAAAGTTTAATAACATGTATACGTGGGAGAAATTCAGAAAATAAAAATTGAGCAACTCGTCATTCTGACTAAGGTGCTCACTTAAGTATATTCAGCTACAGATAAAGAGGGTGTTGGGGTAGTGGTTTGGGATTTCAGAGGAGAAGAAGACAATTCACATGGAGATGGAAATCTCCAAGTGAAATCAAAGATAGAATTACGATGTCAAAGTCGGGATTACCCTTCCTGGAGGATACTCTCTTTACGTGTTTACTAGTATCATTTTGGCGTCTGCACGTCTTGTATTACGTAAAATTCAATTAGAAAATAAAAATAAAAAAATAATAATTTAGTTACATTAAAATGTAAAATAATTAGGAAACTAAAATATTCAAAACGTTGTTCTCTTCCCTCCTAAAATGACCCATATTGTCTTGGGTTATGGCAACCATATATCATTGTGCCTAAATTAATCAAGAGCATAGATTGAGCTGATGTTTTCTGGATAAAAATGTAGATGTTGATCGATATTGAGTATCTCAATCATAGACACCCACATCCATGGTGCTTTAAAAGTTTCATCCAGTCAGGGTCGGCCCGGTGGCACAAGCGGTTAAGTGCACACACTCCGCTGCAGCAGCCCAGGGTTCGCCAGTTCAGATCCCAGGCACGCACCGACGCACCGTTTGTTAGGCCATGCTGTGGCGGCGTCCCATATAAAGTGGAGGAGGATTGGCATGGATGTTAGCCCAGGGCCAATCTTCCTCAGCAAAAAGAGGAAGATTGGCAGATGTTAGCTCAGGGCCCATCTTCCTCACCATAAAAAAAAAAAAAGTTTGATCCAGTCTATCAGTGTTTATTAATTAGTAGAGAACACCTTAGTTGAACTATACTGTTCCTCTATATTCTCAACATTCTTGTTGTACATTCATCTATTTACTTTCTAGAGCTGGAATTGAGAGGTTTAAATTGTTGGTTTACCCAATTTAAGAGGTTGATATAAATGACAAATTACACTGTAGCCCTATAATTGACTGAAGTTCTAAAATTGACAATAATGAAAAATGGTAAGAATATAAGTCTGACTCTGACACACTAAGTACAATTCATAAATGTGTGGAATAAAGTCCTCTGCATTTACCCTTGGGAAATAGTCAACTCAACCTCCATAATATGAGTGCCAGAGAGAATTTCACCATGATACAGTAGTGCTGCTTATTTCAGAGCAAAGAATAAAAATTTAGAGTGAAATTACACTGTAAACATTTAGAAATTCAACCAGCTGCCTCGTTATAATGTTCTTTATTTTTTGTTTGTTTGTTTGTTTTTTGTCTGTTTTGCTTTGTTTTTTTTGAGGAAGATTGGCCCTGAGCTAACAACTGTGGCCAATCTTCCTCTTTTTCTTTTTTCTCCCCAACACCCCAGTTCACAGTTGTATATCCTAGTTGTAGGTCCTTCTAGTTCCTCTATGTGGGGATGCCACCTCAGCTTGGCTTGATGAGCAGTGAGTAGATCCATGCCCAGGACCCGAACCAGCAAAGCCCAGGCCACCGAAGCAGAACTCGCAAACTTAACCACTATGCCACCAGGCCAGCCCCTGATAATGCTCTTTATTGATCCAGCCATGCAATAGGATTTCTTTTGGGGCTTCACACACACAAAGACATATGAAACTCTATTCCAGATCTACTAGCTCTTGAATGTCCCATTTCTCTGAAAATAACACCAGAAAATTATTAAAAGCTCTATAAGAGATTAGGATGCATGTCCTGAATCGAGATCTCATACTCTTAGTTCTAGAAGATGCACTCTAAACAAAAGCCTGCATGCTCCAGATTTGGTGTATCTTTATAGGTTTGGGTTCCACCAGCTTATACTCATGAAGTTGGTTATTTCATCATAAACCTACTACCTTCGGTCTGGATTCATGACACCATATGTGAAGTGGTTTCTTGGTTATATTCTCATGGTCCAAACAGCTGGACTTTTTTACAGGCAAAGTCCACCTAACCACCTCTGCATCATTTCCCTTTTAAGAATACCTTACTTCTCCAGGGTTTGGATTTGAGAAAAAACAATGCTCTTAATAAATCTATAAACTCAAATATAAGTGAAAAATTTGTTGTATGTTTGAAATAATCCTTAATAAGTCTCGGCTTTAATGTTTTCTACTTCAGTCCTAAAACTTATACTCAGTTCCTCGTTGATTCATATTTTAACTATCTTTTTTAAAATCTTGGTTATCTCGTTTCCTTGACAACAGGAGATGAGAGCAGCAATTTAAGGGACAAGAAAAAGGGTTGGTTAATGTCAAAGAGACTATGAGAAGAGGTGGAATTTGACACATAGAAGAATGATACCCTGGATTTAAAGGATGCAGAAGGAAAAAACTAAAGGTAAACACCAATTCTAATAATATAGAGTATAATTAAGTTCATAATGACTCCAAGTCAACAAGAAAAGATTAACTTAACTTTAATATTTTCCACAAAAGAAGACAGAGACTTAAGGAAATTTTAGAAAGAACCTTTGAAAAATGATATTTCAAAGCCGTCATTCTTAAAGGAGAAATTTAGTGGTATAAATAGTTCTCATGTATAGGACAAGTTATGTACTAATGAAGTGAACTTATGAAGTATTTTACTTAAATACTTCATACCTTCACAGCCATGCTCTAAGAGATTCATTTGGATTTTCTTTCACAAATATTTGTTGAGCCCTATTATGTGTCAGACTTTGGATTAGGTATTGAAGTGGCCAAGGTGAACACAACATCCTAAAGGGGAGTAAGATATTAACCAAATAAACACAAATAGAGTAACATTGCAACTACAGTAAATGCCACCAAAGAAAGGTATTTTGTGCTCTAAGAGTGTTTGATAAAGAGCATCAGCTCCATCAGGAAAGTAGGAAAGTCTTCCTTGAGAAACTAACTATGCATGGTAATAGGAAGTGGAGGGAAAGATTTGGAGGGATGGGGTGGGGGCAGGTACAGAGAAGAGCATTCCAGCCAGTCCAAGGGCTTATGGTTAGAGGGCACAGGAAAACAAGGAAGAGACATCAGCAAGAGTTGAATTACACTAAAAGAAAAATCAATAGAATATAAAGCTTAAAAGCATATATAATTAAATTGTCTAACAAAAATATCAAAAAACTAAACTCAGTGTTAGTATACCCCTGGGAATTGAACAGCCTTGATCATTTCACTTTTTTTGATGAAGCCGCTTTAAATCTAAATATATGCAAATCTTGAACAGAGACCAGTTTTTAATCCTACGAATTAGGACCCCATCCTAACATTTTTAGAAGTATAAATCCAGTAGCCTACATGATGTTTCCTACTGGACAACTCAAGCCCCTCAAACTCAATATGTCCAAAATTTATCTTGTAAACATATACCAGCCAAATAGCACACCCTTTCATTTTTCTTTCTCAGTAAATCGTACTATCATTTTATCTAGTTTATTCAAGCCAGAAAACTAGCTATTACTGTTTGTATATAGTCTCTGAGAAGTTGAATGAAATTATCCTATAAAGATATTTTACTTATGTTGTACTATAAGTACCCCATTTGTGGACAAAAAATAAAGTGGTGGCAAATGATAGTTAAAGGAATGTAATGTATATTGATTAAAAAACATAAAACAGGGGCCGGCCCGGCGGCATAATTGTTAAGTTCGCATACTCTGCTTTGGCAGCCCAGGGTTCACAGGTTAGGATCCCAGGTGTGGACCTACACACCACTTATCAAGCCATGCTGTGGCAGGTGCCCCATATACAAAATAGAAGAAAATGGGCACGGATCTTATCCCAGGGCCAATCTTCCTCGGCAAAAAGAGGAGGATTGGCAATAGACGTTAGCTCAGGGCTAATCTTCCTCACCAACACAAAACAAAACAAAACAAAACAAACATAAAACAGTGCTATATCTCAGGGTCTCAATCTTTACTTATATCAAAATTCTAACATATAGGAAAATAATATTTATTTTTTATGTGTACTGTCATCTTCTTCATGAGATCATGGTTAAGGGGGCATGGGAACTACATATTTCATTCAGATTGAAATTTAGTTTCATCTAAAAACTTAAATCCTGCCTTTAATTTTATCTCATTCTCTCTAGGGAAAAAAAAAAATCTGTTAACTGTCATAGATTTCTAAATCTTTTGCCTTTTCCTCTTTTCCTTTTTAAGATGGAATCTGGATGTAGGTTGGAGGGATATAGATTACTCAATCTCTTATTACAGAGAAAGATTCACAGCCTCCTGGCTCCTAGAGTGGATGGACAAAGTCTGTTATTCATCTGAGTGTTGCCTGGCTGATGGTTTCCTGCAAGTCTGTTTTTGGTACATACCATGGATGTGTCAGTCTAGGCTTGGGTTCAGTACAATGGCATGCCCTCATACAAGCTTCTTCACTTTGGCCTTCACTCGTGCTCAAGATAGTTCTTGGATCTCCTCTGACTCACTGTGGCCCTGGCACATGTGGTGTACTCTGCAGACTTCACCCCCACTTCAGTGCTCCCTCTAACAAGCTTCCAACACAGTCTCTCAGCCGCTTCAGGGCTCTGTCTCAACAATCCCTTGGGCTTGATGGGGAAGAGGAATCCAGAGCAACTCAATATTGATAAATCAAAGAACCTCATTGTCTGTATATGTTCTGGCTCCTCATTTTCTGGGCTTCCTCGCAGAATCCCTATAGACAGCAGGGCAGGAATGAGATGGGCTTTTGTTTTAGTAATACTTCCTTTCTAATTTATCCTCCTTATTTCCAACTTCAACGTCATGGTTCAATCATACCAACAACAGGGATAACGTTCTCTACACTGCTGGAGAATTCTAAGGCTTCATACTCAAGGCTTGACCCTCAATAAACTAAAAGAAAAGATAATGGAGTCTGGAAACCTCTTAATACATTGGCCCAGCTTACAGGAATTCTGTCTTGCTGCATAAATCTATTTTGCATGTCAGAGGTTGAAAATCTATATCTTCTTACTCCTTGTATTTTTCCTGTAACAAAACTCTCTTCTCCTTCCCTTACCCGTGCTGCAGTCCAAGTAGAAGAATGCGTACCTCATTGCCTATTTGTTCTCACATCCATTCCTTCCTCTTTTTCTGCAAACAGTTTCCCCAGCCCCCTTGCCAATTTTGGCTAAATTAAGTCAAATGGAAGCATTGGTAGGAGACTAGAGAGCAGAAGGCTGGGAAAATCCAGGGTATTTCTCCCTCTCTTTCCCTGTTTTGGGAGACATTTTCTTTGGCATCTCCTTCTCCTCCTTCCATTAATAGTCCTTGCTATGGTTCTAGTTCTTACCAGACACTCCAGGCTTCTAGATTAAGATAATACCGTCTCCAGGTAGACTTGTTGTGGTGATCATTTCGTAATGTATATAAATGTCAAATCACTATGTTGTACACCTGAAATTAACATAATATTGTATGTCAACCATACTTCAATAAAAAAATAAAAATTGAAAAAAAAGATAATACCATCTCCAGATTTTGTACCTTTAGCCCTGGATGGCAGATTTTGCTAATCTATAGTAACTCAATCATTCTGTCTAACCTCACATCTTACACGGTGATGGATGGCAACTAGAATTTGGTGGTGAACATGATGTAATCTATACAGAAGTTGAAATATAATGATGTACACCTGAAATTTACATAATGTTCTAAATGAATATTACCTCAATAATAAATTACTTAATTTAATTAATAAATACATAAAATAACCTCTCATCTTACATGTATTAAATTTCTTAAGATTACCTATTATCTTGACTGGATCATGATTGACATAGATATCTAGGCTCAGATAGAAACAATGCCATGTATTTGGAAAGGCAGCAGAGGAAAGGATGTTATTTTCCTCTAAATATCCACATTGCAATTTACTCAATAAATTAACAAAAGGTTTTATTATTAATTTTTCTTATAAATTTTCACATTTGCTTAGCTGAATAGTTCTTATTGGTCTCAAAAGATTGTACAGTTCTTCAGGCTAAGGCCATATCTTATAATTCACTTAGATTCCTTACAATTCTTAGAACATTTTAATCTCTAATAGTTAGAGAGTCCCTGAAAGATAACAAAAGCAAGATTTTTTTTTTTGAAAAATCACTTCTCAGTTTATAGATTTGGGTAAAATGTGGTTTGACCATAATTCCTGAAATACTGCTACCTACAATTATATATAATATGCTGTCCACATAGGTCATTTGTATGCAACTTTCACAAATTTGCCACATCTAATACGGTGACTTTGTTCACATCTCTTTTTTATCCTCATCCTTTGGTGATTGCTCTGCCACACTGGCTCTGGCTTGGCCATGAGATTTGCTTTAGGCAATGGTAGTAACAAACCTGACACACTGTGACAAATGTGATATAAGACAATGAAAGTGAAAAGCACTTGACCATTCGGGTATGCCTTCAGACTGCTCTGGAACTCTCCCATTATAAGAACACCTGCCTAGCCTGCTGGAAGGTGAGAAACTTTATGGACAGAGACCCCAGTCATCCCTCCTGTCACAGGCGAGTGTTACTACACAAAGGGCACTATCTCCTTGCTGCAAGACAAAAGCCAATCGTCAAGTGTCAAGATGGTGGCAGAAATAGGGCAGTTTATTACAGCTTGCTAGCAAGGGGGAAGATGGCAGACTAATATCCAAAAGAACCACCTTATAGAACAAAGATTACAGGCCAGTTATATAGAGGGCTAGTATCTGGGTGGGGGAGGCATGTGGTCTCAGGGTGGGTGCATCCATCTGATCTCCGGGTGGAGGCAGACATCTTGTCCTGATATTCTTTTGTTTTACTTGATATGCTTCAGAGACCTGAGCAAGGCCCTATACCCTGATCTTTTAGTTGTCATTGATGATGGCTATCAGCATAGACTCTCTGCCCAGGGGTCATCATATTCCTAAGGAACTCAAAAGAACAAAGTTATCAACTTATTGCAGCTGGGAGAGGTCACAAAATCCAGAGCATGTCAGTTAATCAGAGGTCATTCAAAGTTACCATATGGTTTCTTTTCTACAACATGGCTTCCCTTACGTCAACCTTGTATCGAGCCGGTATCACAAGGACATTATAAACCAACCAGCCCACAGCCAACCAGCCAGCTGCTGAGAGACTCATGAATGAGTCCAGCTGAGATTAACTAAGCTAATGCCAGACCAAAAGAACTGCTCACCAGAGGCCAGCCCAAATCACCATTCTACAAATCTGTGAAATAAATAAATGGCTATATTTTAAACCACTAGCTTTTGGGTAAGTTTTATAACAGTAAAAACTAATTGTATCCCATGTATGACTTATACTGCTGTTTAAATTTTTCTTTAAAGCAGCTTTGTGTTTAAATATCTGCTTTATTTTTGTCCTAAGCATACTTTGGAAATTCTATTATATTTAGCATATGCTAATACTTGTCTTTCCCCTTCTCTGATGTGGGGGAAGAAAACAGAGATACACAAGGGGAAAAAGAAAGAAATGACTACTAAGAGATAAAGTTATAATACGCATCAGTATGGTACCATTAAACACAATTTTGTTATAGTATCCACACACACACACACAAAAACTATTTTGAGTAGAGTTCAAAAAGGTATTGCATCAAGGAAAAGAAAGTGATAATCCTGCTCTTATACAACTAATGATGCTGTTTCTGGAAAACCATATGATTGTTCTTCATCCCCTCATTACCAGAAAAACACCAACTAGAGGGAGTTCAAATAATGGTGAAGCCTTTGGAATCATTGACTTATTTACTAAAGAAGCTAAATACGTATTGATTGTCTAAATGATAATGGAGAGAGAAAACAATAACAATTCATGGGTGTTTGAAATGGCTGAGAGCAGCTATATCCTGCCTGCCATTAAAACTGAACCAGAGCGCTAAAGGTCATTGTGTGGTGAGAATTTGAAAAGAAAGAGGAAAAAATTTTCTTATCCATCTCATCTCAAATGCCAGAGATCTGCATAAAAATAATTAGTAGTTAAAAACAATCCCAGATGTAAAAAGATAGAATTCCTTCCAGAAAAGAAAATTTGTAAACAGATATCATATATAGAGTAAAGCAATGCATGGTGCATAGCGGGCGCCCCTCAATAGCAGCTATAACTGTTACAACTATGATTGCAGCCTTTACTCCCCTTCCCCCTCTTTCCTCTTTACTACTATTTTCACTGGAAGGTTTTCATCTTAATTTAAAGGACCCCCTGAATAACAAACTGCCCCATCTTTCTGAGATATGATCTCCTGTGTTTCCCATGTCTCTTCTCGGTTCTCATAGATAGGCTTCATTCAGACTCATTAATAATATAATTTTTAACTACAAGTGATCTTAAATATCATGTAGTTTAAACCCCCTCAGTGAAGAACGAGGGTACTAGAACAAAAGGTTCATAGATTTGGAACTTGTGTCTGCCACTCTCTGGCTGTGTGACTTTAGGCAAGATATTTAATTTGTCATAACTTCTTCTTTGCCTATAAAATGAGAAAAATAACAATATTTACATCCTAAGGTAGTTTTTAAATCCTGAGGATTTTTCAGATTTCTAGAAAACACTTAACAATTTGTTTTCTCTCTAGACCAAATTAGGCAGCCTCAAGGTAATTCTTTCTTTACCTTTATCCAAGATATTCTCAGAAGATCTAAAAACCTTCCCTATCTCCTCTCACTTTTCTCTTTTGAATTCAAGCTCCTAAAACATTTCTTCTTTAATTTCTGTTGTTTACTGTCCTCTTCTAGGATTGCTCTTTGTAAAGTTATCTAATGATTTAAGTTCATCTCAATTTCTTTTGATAAATTTGATAACTTCATGTTGAGTACTTGCTCTATACAGAGAACATGAGAATATGAGAGTATGAGGTCTCCAAATAGGTAAATCATATGCCATTTCTCTTGAAGTGTGTTCACCATTTTCCAATTATAGAGACAGCCTGTTAGTAAATCATGTGAAGTGCAGAATCAAATCACCAATAGTGACTGAATCGTGGAATCTAATGGAAATTTTTTTGTGCTAACTTCTTGCTTCTTAAACATCATTCTATCACACTTGATTTTTTTCCCTACCTTTCTGGCCAACCATTTTTTCTATCTTTATCAATCTATGGTCTCTCTGTACTGGTCCCGTCATTTCTAGAGTTTTCTTTTATGCTTAGTTGGATCTTTGCTCTTCCCTCTCTATATTCCTTCTCTCATTGGTATTCAATTCCAATGCCATGAATACAACACCGAAGTTGAAAGTTAATATCCTCCTTCCAAACATCTGTGTCTCTAGCTTAGAAGTTTTCTCTGTGTCACATACACACCCTTCTATTCACCCATCCACCTGCCTAAGAGAAACAGCAGAGTGTGATGGTTCAGTGTGTGTCCTGGAGTCATAATACCTGGATTTGAATCCTGGCCCTAGTTAAATGTGTGACCCCAGACAAGTTATCTAGCCATTAAGTACCTCACTTTCCCCATCTATAAAGTAGGAATAATGATAGTACTATATCATAGCATCGTGAAGATTAAAAAAACAAAACAGTAAGTAATCTGCCTATTTTCCGTCCGTCCTTAATTTCTTCTTTCCAATACAGGAAAATAGCCTTTAGCAGGACCCAGTGAGTTGAGAAAGCAGCCTGGTGGCAGCTGGGACCTGCATAAGGATGACATTGGAGCAGGGAAAAACGTAGCCCGACAGGAACCAGGTGTGGTAGTGGCCTAGTGGGATTAGGGGATTGACCATATACAGAAAAATTGAGTAAAAGGTAATGTATTGAGGATAAGGAGAGCCAGAATTTTTCACTGTTTGAGAAGGGAGGTGCAATTATGAACTTTATGATAAATTGGAATTATCACTGTGAACTGATGGTTGTCAATATAGACAGATATAGAAATAATATAAATTACATGAACACATACATACATTTATGTATATTCATGTGTACAAGTTGTATCATTATACATATATGTATATTTTCTAGTTCCACTGTTAAGAGAACCTGGAAGCGGTGACATCACAGTAGTTGCAACCTAGTGCCTAGGTCTTGGCTTCCACTACTGTCCAACAAGATGAACAAAGGCCTCTTGGAGAAATAGCTGGTTCCGGGACTGGAGCAGGGAAAGAACAAGATCAGCCTGGAACACTCCGTATGAGAAAGTAAAGAAGTGCTCAAAGAAGGACATGGAAAGTGGCTTGAACAGGCTCTAACTGGTCAAATCTGGAAAAATCTGAGCATCAAAATAAATTGTGAGAGTAATAGAGTATAACCCACTGGGTGAAATTTGGATTCCAGGGGTACACACTGATATAAGTAAATAAATGTAGTAATAATTGAAGATTGGACATTATTCTGTTGGAAATGGGGGAAAACACACTCATAAATACAATTTTCAAATATTGCCATCGTAACTATGAAGAGCCCATGATTTTACCCACATCACTTTAGTGCTCCTATGCCAGCCCATGAAGGTCCACCTGCTGTTCCCTAATACACCATGTGATCTCATGTGTCATGGTTTCACAGAAGTCATTTTCTTTGCCTAGAATCTTTTTCCCTGTGTTCTACCTGGAAAAATGTTCAACTCATCATTTAGGACAGCTTATTCGTCATCTACCCTCTCACTCCACAGTGCGATCACCTCTAATAAGTATCTGTTTATGAAGATTTCTCTTTTCCTAGATTTGAACTGCTTGAGGGCAGAAACTGGAGTGTCCTGTTTTATTTTCTCATCTCAAGAACATATCATGACTTACACCCCATGATTTACACTCGATTAATGTTTTTATTTAAATAGTTAATGAGTGCAACTGTTTGGTGTGCCAACACAATATAATGTGGCATAAGCAGTTCAAGCTGTTGAGTAAGGAGATCCTGGAATTAGATGCCAGCTTCAGAACTTTCTCGTTGTGGACCCGTTGGGAAGTTGTATAATATCACAAAGCTTGAGTTTCCTCATTTGCAGAATGGAAATAATAATGCCTTCTCCATCAGGCTGTAAAATTTAATGTAAATATCCAACTTACACCAAATTTCTAACTACCTTCTTTTGTGCTTTGCAGTCCTGCCTTGGGAAATTCTTATCAATTGTTGGTCTCTTGAGATCTTCCCAACCTGCTTTCATCAACCTTAAACATGAAAAGTGACAGTTTGGGGGAAAAATTACATCATACTCCATATCATACCAAAGGATGTTTTTGGATGTTAATTTAAAACACATTTAACTTTAATTTTTTGGCTAAGAAAGTTTCTCCCTTTCTCAAATCCTTGAATTGGACTTTGCTAAAGAGTTAATTTTACTGTAAAAATGAAGTAAAATTTAATTTAATTTTAAAATAATTTAAAATTAAAAAATTTAACTAAACATATACATTCTTTATCCAAACCCAGCTACTACACTGTCTGCTTGATTTTGATTCTTTTGATAAGCACAGTTTCACTTTATTCTATTTCCCTTAGTTCCTCGTGATGTCTCATGAAGATATTAAGCTTTAACTGAACTATATTATGGTTAAACCCAACTTCTAAGAAAAATGAACAATGTTAGGCATTCTCATAAAAAGAGTGTTTTATTGTACAGAGCTCCACATTTGTAAATAAAGAGACTATTGTGTGTCAGCCAAACAAGGTGATGAATAAAGTGGAGGGAGACAGTTCTCTACCAGGTGCAACGGTTAAGTAAGAGGTGCATCTTACGGGCAATTTTGTCATGCACTCATCTCATTTAGTTTCTTTATTAAAATAGTCTGTCCAGGAACACTACCTCCATTTCTAACTTTAGATATGGTATTGCTGGAAGTGCCATATGGAAATGCCATCATGCTTACCATGAAATTTTTAGCCATTATGATTTAATTTCAGGTTAAATTTAAAGACAATAAATGTAATAATGTACAGGAAAACTAAACTATAACCTCATCTTTATATTGAATCCATCTCTAAATTGTCTTTGCAAAGATTCCATATCCAGAATAGATAAGGGAATAGATATTTTAAAGTCCATAACATATTTGTAAATGAGATCAATGTTCAACTTCGCTGTGAAGGGAAAAATAGGCTTTAAAATAAAAAGAAATAAGTCTTTACAGTGACCCTACGGTGGTAATCCTCACATCATAGTAATTAAGTATGTGGTTTCTGCAGTGAAATTGCCTAGAGTTGAATTCCGGCTGTGCCATTTATTGTGTGTGACCTGTGTCCACTGACTTCACCTTTCTTAACCTCAGTTTCTCCAACCATAATAATAGCACCTACCTCATAATGTTGCAAATGAACACACACATATAAAGGGCTTAGAAGAGTGTCTGATACTTAGCATTCAATAAATATTAGCTATTAGTAGTGATTGATACTTAACTGAACTGTAGGGTCTCAACAAATTTACTTAACCTTTCTTGGTATTCACTTTTTTCTTCTCTGTACAATGGAGATAACAATCTTGCAGAATTTGTATGATGATTATATGAAAGTATATATTTATATACCTAGCATATAGTAGTAGGTACGCATAGGTTCCATTAGAATTAGCGTTAGTATTCTGGAGGGCTGCATATATCTTATATCTTAAACCATGTCCTACTTATTCCAGGTTCTTGAACTTGGCTGTGAAAATCAACCCAGAAATTTCTAAACAAGATTCTAAAGTGGCAAGATGCCTAACTAGAACACTTAGTCAATGTTAGGACAAGCCTCTGAGGCCAAAACAGATGGGAGACAGTGATAGAAGGTGACTGAGACAAAGCTGGCCTTAGTTTATAGAAGCTTCCTAGGCTGTTTCTGGCCAAAGAGGAAGCAATACAGTGTTTTCCCTTGGCCTTGAGGTCAGGTTCATTAACGCATTCATTTTTGCATGCATTTGACAGCTATTGAGTGCCCCGTGTGTGCCAAGCACTGTGCTGTGTCCTGGAGTCACTGTGGTGAGCGAGGCAGACAGTAATTGAGTCTGTGTGGAGCAAAGGTTGCTGCAACACAACAGCTCATCACAGTTGCCAAGTTCTGATGCCATTTTTTTCAAAGCTTGAATATGTATTTTAAAAGAAATCATAGTATTAACATCTAATAATTGTTGAACAATTCTATGTGTCAGAAATTGTTGCCAATTCTTTACATGCATTATTTCTAATACTCCCAGTAATCCCAGGAGGTGAGCACTATTGTTACCCCTAGCTTAAAGTTGAAGCAGTTGAGGGACAGAGACATCAAGTCATTTGTCCAAGATAATGTAGCTGGCGTAGGAGAGCTAGAGTCCACAGTCAGGCAGTCTAACTCCTAAATCGATGTCCTTCAGTTGTTGTTGTTGTTGTTGGGGAAGATTCGCCCTGAGCTAACATCTCTGCCAATCTTCCTCTATTTTTGCATGTGGGTTGCCACCACAGCATGGCTGCCAACGAGTGGTATAGGTGTAGGTCCATACCCAGGAACAGGACCCAGTCCGCTGAAGCGGAGCATGCCAAAGATAACCACTAGGCCACCAGCCCCCCCAAATCGATGTTCTTAACTGCAATTCTTCTATTTATTATGAAGTTTTAAAGAGCTTTGTAATTTCAATGTTTATATGGAAAGAGGGAAGAAATAATGAGCTTATAAATTTTAGTCATGTAGAAAAACACTAATCCATCTACCAAAAAAGTAGAAAACCAGGGGCTGGCCGGGTGTCATAGTAGTTAAGTTTGCCTGCTCTGCTTCTGGTGGCCAGGGTACAGAGGTTCGGATTCTGGGCACAGACCTACACACCACTCATCAAGCCACGCTGTAGTAGGTGTCCCACATAAAGTAGAGGAAGATGGGCACGGATGTTAGCCCACGGCCAATCTCCCTCAGCAAAAAGAGGAGGATTGGAAACAGGTGTTAGCCCAGGACTAATCTTCCTCACACACACACAAAAAAGTGGAAAACTGAAAAATTTTGTTTTACTTGCTTGCATGGGTTGCCAGACTATAGTGGATGTCATAAGGGGATGGTGGTGGGGAATGTTCCCGTTTTGATTCAAGTATTTCCATGGTGATTTGTCTGCAACCTAAAATGTATTACAACTTTAGATATTTTCTTGGAAATAGTGTCAAATTCAAATTTTACTGCTAAAATGTCAGTTTTTATTTTAAATATACTCAGAAGTAAAATTATTTATCAGTTGAGAGCTTTTTTATAAATTGTATTTTCTAATATTTTACTTGACAATATCAAAACATGCTTTGTGTTTTTTAGGTCAGAAACACCTTTGCTGTATGTGTTTGCTCCTTTGCTAATGCTGCCGAATGACCTCAAAATGACTAAGGCTAGTCATTAAAATTAAAAAGATAAACTTAGGTTGTTTAAAATGTTTGCCTAATAAAAATATATGGTTTAAATATTACAGTAATATATAAAAACACCTCATATTCATATAGTGTTTAAACTTTACACAGCATTTCACCTGCATTATTATCTGTAGCTTTAAAGCCTTAGGTAGAGTAGCATATTAATTTTAAAAGTTCCCCCTTCCCCACCTACATTCCCAATCATAAGCTTGGCTGGAATGAGATCCTTGTTATCATATAGTGTCCAGCAGCTAATATTTTAGGTTTGGAATACAGCTTCAAAAAGACCTCCTTTGTCACTGATAAAACTTGAGATGATAAAGCCCTATGTTTGAGGTTTTATTTGTAGTAATTTTATTTAATAGCTTCTATTCATCATTTATTCCTTATAACATCCTGGTGCTTCTTTCCAACATATATTAGACTATGTCAAGAATGTGGAAGGCGAGATGAGATAAAACACATGCTGACTGTCACCAGGTTGGACCACCACCAACCAGGCAGTCAACCAGCACCTGACTGTTTATAGAGATGATCATTAGTCATGAAGTAATCTTGCGTGATAAATAATTTCCCGTGGGACCTTTAGAAACACATACCCCTGCAATTGCGAGCAAGGCACCTGCTTTGGCAATATAAGGGGATGCCAAATTGAAAAATGGATGAGAACGAGTAGGGAAGCATTTGACAGGAAACAGACCTAGAGTAATAAGCTTTTACACTTTAGAATATAGGCCTTCAGCCTCTACTTCTTGCTTTTCCTACACTGTCATTTTAGAATCATGTCTTTAGCATTTAGCATTTTGATTTAAGATGATTGTGGATTTTTTTTTTTCTGTTCTAAATTTAGAAAACACGTGTAAGTTTTTTTTCATAAAATTTTTGGCAACATCGGGGCAGCCTGGTGGCGTAGAGGTTAAGTTGGCGCACTCCGCTTTGGTGACCCAGGGTTCGCAGATACGGATCCCCGACGTGGACTGATGCACTGCTTGTCACGCCATGCTGTGGCAGCGTCCCATATAAAGTAGAGGAAGATGGGCATGGTGTTAGCCCAGGGCCAGTCTTCCTCAGCAAAAAGAGGAGGATTGGCATTGGATGTTAGCTCCATCCAATGGAGCTAGTTTGGGCTAGTCTTCCTCACACACAGAAAAAAATTTTTGGAAACATCTTTGTCTAATTAGGTAGGAAAAAAAGATCTTATAGAATTACCACTCGTCTAACTAGGAGTGGAGGTGTATTCCTACATAAAGTCATACCTTAAACATAAATACATAAACACACATATTCATACGTAGGCAGAGGTGTGTTGTGGCGACTGATGAGAACAATAGTCTGATTGCAAATGGGAAGGGCAAAACTAATTCTAGTCTTCTTTTTTTAGCCTTTGCCTTAGGAACTACATGTATATATTATTCCATTTTCTAAGTATGGTATAGAACTACCAGTTTTTATAAAGACTGCATCATATTAATTTTCTACTAAATATTCATAAAAATGTAGTATGTGGGGTTTCAGTAATCATGATACATATTTAAAATAGAAATAATGTTTTGAGCTGGAGACCTTCTAAGTGTATACTTTTTCAACTGTATTCCTAGTACCACCTTTTTTGTTTTTTTTGAGGAAGATCAGCCCTGAGCTAACATCCATGCCAATCCTCTTTTTGCTGAGGAAGACTGGCCCTGAGCTAACATCTATTGCCAATCCTCCTCCTTTTTCTTCCCCCAAAGCCCCAGGAGATAGTTGTATGTCATAGTTGCACATCTTTCTAGTTGCTGTATGTGGGACATGGCCTCAGCATGGCCGGAGAAGCAGTGCCTCAGTGCGCACCCAGGATTCTGAACCCAGGCCGCCAGTGGCAGAGCGCGCACACTTAACCGCTAAGCCACCGGGCCGGCCCCCCTAGTACCATCTTAAGAGAGAGGAGACATATTAAATATTTGATTATTTTCTATTCAGTAGGCTTTCTTATTACTCTATTAATAGACAAGATTGGCATTTATAGGACATTTAAAAAGGCAATAATTGGCACAAGAAAAAAAGACCCTTTTATTGCCAAGACTTTACTTTTGGTTTTCTAGTATTAATAAGAAACAATATTAATAAAGAGTTAGACTAGGGGTTGGCAAACTATGGCTGGCAAGTGAAATCAGGTCCACTTCCTATTTTGTAAATAAAGTTTTATTGAAAACAGCCACCATCATTATTTACATAGAGTCTAGGGCTGCTTTGGAGTTACAAAGGCAGATTTGAGTTGTTACAACAGAAACCATATGGCCCACGAAGCTGAAAATATTTACCATCTGGTCCTTTACAGAAAAAAAATCACCGACCCTTGATTTCAGTACTTATCAGTTGATCTAAGTTTAACGATAATAATCAGAAATTTCTAGCCTTTTTCTGTATCTTTAAAAAACATTGAATTAATGTCTATGCAAAAAACACCTCCTAGCTGATCAAAATTATAAGTCAGCACCTGCGTGGTTTGAGTTTGTTCCCATTATTGTTCCTCAGGTCCCGTTTTGGGAACTTGATCTTTTCTGATTCACGAGAAAGCTCTACCTGTTGAGGAATGCCAGGTGCCCTCCCTGAGTTTCACGAACTTTATGAACCAATCAGGTGATAGTTATTTGAATGACTCAATCACTTAAATGTGTCCTATTTTCTACATTTCTATAATTTTTAACTTATTCCTTCAGTTTAACAAATATATAAGCCACATTTTCTAATATCTTCAGCACTTTTCATTTCTGATCAAACAATTGATTTTATAAAGAGGGCCCTATATCTCATTTATTCTCTTTTGAACTCTGCAAAATATATTGTAAAATAATATGATAGATTAATTTCATGCAGTCTTGTAATATAAATACTTCCCGAACATCTTTCCAAGATGCTAATAACCATATAGATGAATCTCTATAGAAAAGATGTTTTCCAGCTGGGCCCAACCATGACAGCTAACACTGAAGAACACATTGCAAAGAGCAGCCACATTCAGAGCCCACGAATCTACTTCAAGACAGCAGTGTACCACAGAGAATATCAGAATAGATGTCTAAAGGTCCAGGTTCAAGTTTCAGTTCTGCCACTGATGAAATATGTGACCTTGGGCAGTAAGTGCTCTACCTTCAGCTCTGTGCTCCAGAAATAATCCCCTGGGCTTGACTGCAAACCCTGCCTTCTTCAGGCACATCACCACCACCACCACCAGCAGCACCACCACCCCTGAGGTCTGCAGATCTCCCCCTCTACATTCTGGGATTTTACCATCACGTAAAATAGAAATGTTAATCGCCCTTTTCGTACTTACCTCATAGTACTCATGACAATCAAATAATATAATACATTGTTGAAAGATCCTGAAATGAAAGAAAATGGTTGGATAAACTATATCTCTATATCCTTATATGCAGGTGTTTAGAGATAATCTCGGTTGACCAGGATCTGAGATTTTCTATTATTCTCTGTTAGCAAAACTTCTGTGCTGACCAACTCTTCTGTTTATTTTGACCCGTTTCTGTAGAATTGGGGCCATGTAAGACTCCATGGGCCTCACTTTGAATCCATTATAGCTGCAAGCACTGGGATCTGTGGTATGCTTATATTCCGAATTTCAAACTGAAAGATAATCTTGACATGTGAGGAAGTCAATTTCATTCATTAGGTAAATTGCCACATTTGAGAACAAGCAAATTAAGCATTTTCATCTGTCTTTTGGCTTCTCTGAGTAGGGTAATCACTATGGATTGTGTCATGGATCGGATTCAAAGCCTTGTAATTGTGTGTCAGTGGGCGACATGATGCTGAGCATTCTCCTGGGGCTCTTTCCCAGCCCACCTTCAGCTACACACTCTCCTTGGACATACCATGACTTCTGATATACAATAAGGATCATTTGGAACCATTGTTCTTTCAAGCCTCTTAGACCATATCCAATTTGGAGGATCTTGCTGTCCCTGTCTTAAGCTGAAGTAATAATAATACACAGAAAAAGTAATGACTAGTTGCCTATTGTTTGTGAGAACTGTGTGGCAAAGAAACACTCTGCATGTGGACCCCTTCCAGGAAACTCAAATTTGTATTATTAATCCTTGTTGTAAATTGCTACCATCTATGGAAATTGCTACAGTGCAAAATGCAGAAATATATTTCCTTTGTTAAAAACCTAATTGATTCATTTAGAGCTTTCTATTGTTAGTCTACCAAATCACAGCTACTAAATATTGCATGTTATAGCCATAGATACAGTCATTATTAACACGACAATTATTGTAGGGGTTTTTCAGCCCACATTCACATATATTTTCCTTTTACTATAATATGGCCCATACTTCAGGAAATTTTCTTGCAACAGAATTTACGGTTTATCTTTAAAGGCAAAGCATCCAGGAGAACAATATGAGAAGTCTTTCTCTACTATATAAGAAATGCTTGTGTGTTTGTATATGTACTTGTGTATATATACATATATATACTCATTTCTCATTATATATACTCATTTCTTATTACAAATTATATTTTATGGCAACCAAAAAGTATCTTCCTGATTAAACAGCACTAATCAATTATTTCTCTCCCTAAAATGAAGCATATTTTCAAACTGCAGAAAACCATTTTAATTACGTTGATTAAGCACAGCAATGAGGCAAAGTAAAAATCCTCTACTCTCCCTTAAATATGGCCTTTTATATTAGTGGTTATAAAGACTCTTCTAAATAATAAAATCTAACAACTTATGTATTACTTACTATGTACTAATACATATGTAGTAATACATACTATCATTATACATCTGCTTCCTACTCCCCATAACAGTTCTATGAGGCAAATACCATTACTTGCCCCATCTTAGAAAAGATGAAATGAGAGGAGAGGTTCCACACCTTCTCCGAAGGTATAGAATCTTGTCTTGTGTCATCCTGGACTTGAACTCTGAAGCTCTGGTTCTAGACCCTGAGTCCTAAATCACGATTATACTCCCTGTCTTGCAACACAAAGAAACTTAATATTTGTCAAATTGCATGAACTAACTGCACAAATAATTAATGAAAATTTCAGTTTTTCCAAGATTTCTGAGTTTTAGTATGGCAATGGCCTTTTTTTGTTTGAGATTTTTTTTTTGGTCTATGCAGTGTGCAGGAATGATGTATTTATACAGGATTTTTATCCTACCTACTTTTTAAAAGGATTAGAGTGGTGTGAGGAAGATGTGTTTTCTGTCTATGGCTTGTATGTCCATTCTATGCACATTTATTTGGCTTTTGGTTCTTCCAAAGAAATCAGGGCTCTCTGCAGGTGGCAGAAAACAGATCTGGGGGATATTCTGGATAGATCCTTAGCCATGTTTTTTTGCAGTACTCATTTCACCTCTCAGATTTAGTTCCCACATCTGAATGACAAGTCTAGAATATTCTAGACCTGAGACTAGGCAAGGTACTTTCCACCTCTGACATTTAAAATTTTAATGAAATTCTCAGCATTTATTGAATTGTCAGGCATTTAAGATAATTAATCCTTTACAATACTTTGAATTATTGCTTGAATGGTATTAACAACTCAAACTAATTCTTAGTCCAATACTCATTGAAGAGCCACTAATGTTAAACATTACTAGCTGCATCTATAAGTAGTCTATTTCTACATGGCAATAAGGACTCTTCAAGGGTGAGCCATGTTCCTTTATTCAACTTTCTTATATGAATCTCTGTGACTCCTAGTGAAGAAAATCAGTTATCCCCAGGGTTCAGCAATAATACCATGGACCTTGGTGTATGCCTTATTAAGATGACAACATCTCTGGCCACATAGCATCCTTTTGGTAACACTAGGACACTTACTGTCTCAAATTTCACATCTGAATCACCAATGTCACAAGGGGTAGAAATCTGGATATATTTTTCATCCGTAGGGTATCTATGGACATTTCGTCTTTTCTCTTACAAAAATAAGTCAAGTTGGAGCCTAAAACATGCTTGTTTTATGACATATACAAACTCCTAGGGATGTCATTTTCTGCTTCTAAAAAGTAAGATGTCAAATAAAAGATATTTATAGTCCCCATTTATTCCTTTCTATATATCTTTCTCTTCTTTTTCAGAAGTCACATCTTCATTTTCATGCCTAATTTCTGATGCTTTAGCAAAAATATACCTTAAATCTCTTAAAGTCCTCACAAACTTCTATATCAAGTTTTAAAGCAACATTTTACTCGCAAATTAGAATGCAAAATAGTTGGACTTAGATGGTGGTAAAAGGAAAATTCCTATTACAGCATCTGCAAATTACAAGGAAAGTCACTTATAACTTATCCTGCAGTGCTTTTGAGAAACTTAGCTTGTTTTCTTCAAAGAAGAAAAATGCTTCATGAAAGGCCTAATAACACATTTAAATTACTGACGATAATTTGAAAATTTAAGTTTTATGGAATTTAGATGATTACTAGAATCCCAGCAAGTAGCATAATGGACATAATTTTTATAACAATTGAGAATTACTCTGCACATGATACACTTGCATTTGATTTGAACCTAGCATTTAAAAAATGTACTTAACCCAAGTCACCAATCAGAAAGGATTTTTTTTTGACAAAATACAATTAGCTAGATAAGAACTTTCGGTCGCTGACATTGTCATATAAATTCAAATTAAATGGAATGGGACATTTATTTGAGACATAAAGTCATATAATTTTTGCATATTTTCATGAAAGGTATTCTGAAAGCTAATACACATGGATATAGATTTAGATATATATGTGTCTGAGTGTGTATGTGTGTCTATGTACATATCTGTATCTATATTGTGTAGACACACCCATATAAAGATTTGTTTGTTTGTTTTACCACCCAGAGGTTTACAACTCCTCAGGAAGTCTCTGGCTCCCCCTGTAAGAGTGGCTGCCTTCACTAAAAAATGTCGGGATAGGCAATGGCTGAATGCCTTTTAATGGTCTTTTCATCGATCGCCTGAAAGTGCAAAAATGGCAAAAGTGGACAACTGACTTCACGTCAAAAATATTATATAATTTGAAAAGGGAAAAGAGACCAGGAAGAGAAGCAGGGAGGAAAGGAAGGAAAAAGAAGGAAATAAAGTCTAGAAAGAAGGGTGAGTAGGAGGGAGAAAGAGTGATGAGGGGATCTTAAATCGGCTTAAATCTGCCTCCACCCTTCTTAACCCACAGCCACCCTGAAGGTATAGTGCCATTGACCAGCCTGGAGAGAAGAACAGCAGGGAGAAAATCACGCACAACCAACGTGGAGAAAGAGCCTCTTTAGACTCCTAACTTGTGGATCACTATTGAAGCACAAATCAATAATCTAATTTAAAGAGAGAAGACGCTGCAGGTAGACTAACCTGAATGCTTAAACTGGATTATCTAAGCCTTAGAATTCTGAGGAAAAAACAAATTTACTTCAGTCTTACAGAATAAACAGAATAAAAAATAATTATGTACATTATATCTACATTATATATATTATCTAGATTTTATTCCTTTAAGAAAGGACTTGGTAAACATATCAAGTTGAGGTGATCCAAATATGTATTAAATATCTTATACTATGTAACAAATTATTTCAAAGCTTCACAATTTAAAATAGTAAATATTTGTTGTCTTACATAATTTCTGAAGTTCCAGAGTCCAGAAGCAGCTCTGCTGAGTCAAAGTCTCCCGTGATGTTGTAGTGAGGCTGTCAGCCCTGGCTGCAGTCATACTTTCGTAAAGCTCAACTAGGGGTGGAGGATCACTGTCAAGTTCATTCATGGTGGTTGTTGGCAATCCTCAGTTCTTCATCATTGAGCTGCTCATGACATGGTAGGTAGCACCCCCCCAGGAGTGATCCAAGAAAGAGAGAACACCAAGATGGAAGCCAGGGTCTTTCAGAATCTAATCTCGAAAGTGACATACCATCATTTCTGCCACATTCTATTGGTCATACAGACCACCCTGGTACAATATGGGAGGGGATTGCATAAGGAAGTGAACATTAGGAAGTGGGGTTCATTGATAGCCATCTTGGAGGCTGGCTACCACACCATCCTTACACACTTATTTGTTCCCTAAGTCATATAGATACATAAACGAGTATATGTATCTTCATAAATTCATGCATTCATTGATCTATTCTATTAATGAATACAATTTATGTAGAAATGTTTAATATAATATATTCCCACATTATCTTACGATCTTACTGCTATATTCCCCCAAATGAAGGCCATTTTCTATCATTTAGCTGGAACTGAAACATGTAAAAGACAAAAATGAAGAGAAAGTTCTATTAATAAAGCACAGTAAATATGATGTTTTAATATATGTTGCTACTACAAAGGAATGAAGAAAAATGTCCTTTCAGCATGTAGAGTAATCTGAACTCTCCCATTTAAAAACAAAACAAAATAAACTCACTCCAACATACCTACTGCTTCTATCATCACACTAAAGTATTTCTTTGCCCAGAAAGGTCATAGTTACGTCTTAGGTGTCAAATCCCCTAAAATCCTTTTGACCCTGATCTTCCTTGACCCTAGGTTATGGTACTTACTGCTTCATTTTTGGTTTTGATCATTCCAATCACCATAATCTCTAAGCGCCCATCCCCTCCACCTCCAACTACATTCTCATCCCTCCAGCCTGAAGAGAAAGGTTGGAGCCACCTCACCCAAGTATTTCTCTGCCACTTATAAATTCACAGTTTCAGATCAATTTCCTATTCATATTTTGAATGGAAATCTAGATAGATATCTTCATTTTGCATGTCCCCAGACATCAAATTCATTAGGTCTAAAACAAACATTATTCTTCCCCAAACATCTACTCTTCCAGATGATTTTCTTCCTTCAGTGAATTGCATCCCAGTGATGAAGTTTTTCAAGTCAGAAATCTGAGAACAGTCTTACTTCCTGAGTCTGCTATGTAAGATTGTGCAGTTTGTGTACCACACAAAGGCATCCAGCTGAGAAGACAAGTAGGGGTTGAAATCTGGTCCACTATCTGCTCCCCAAGCCCTGTGTTCTGGGTGCGTGTGCTCCATCAGGCAGAAGGAAAAGACACCCTACTTTTTTCACAAGGTCTTCTCCTGCTTGCCAGCCCAGAGGAGATGCATCTGTCTAGAAGAAGCATCTTTTCTTTTACTTTGCAAAATGGCACTGAACCCTGAGCTCCCTGATGTAATCTGCCACCAGACCCTGTGGATTCTATCTCCTATACAGCTTAAATCAATGACCTACACGTCAGCCCCATGTCCTCCTCTTTGGTTCCAGTCCTCATCATTTCTTGCCTAATCATGCAACAGGCTCATAACTGGTCCTCCTGCCTAGAGCACCAACTCGAATCCAATCTCCACACTGCTGACAGATTGATCTTTCTAAAATGCTCATCTGACCAAATGTCACCAGAACCTTTCACATATTCATTCAACCAATATTTTTAAGTACTTACTATATGCCTACCACTATGTGACACCTAAATCCTCAAGCAAAAGTCCAAATTCCATACCAAGTAAAGAGCTCTTCAGGTCTGACCCTTGCTTATGTATCCAGCCTTATTTTCTCTTAAGTCTCTGCTCACTCACTGGGAGTCACTCACCCTGAACCATAAAAGAGTCATGACATCTTATGCATCCAAATTTTCAAACATGCTACTCTTTCTGTCTAAAATGCCTCTCTACCTTCGTTTCAATAATTTTGCTTTATATTTAAAAACTAACATCAAACATCATCTCCTCCTTTCCTGCCTCCCCCCATCTTAGTTATTTTGTTTCTTCTATGTTCTCCCACAGCACCCTATATATTTCTAGCTCTCAGAGCATTTTTCACATCGCATGATTATATTTCTTTCTCATCTGGTTGTAAAGTTCTCAAACACAGGAAAAATAACTTATTAATCTTTGTGTCCCCACATAGTTAACATTCCATAGATCATCTTTTTTCCTGAGCAAAATATCTGTAATTTTCAACATTTATCATTTTCCAACATATGTATTTTAATATTTGTTCTTAGCATGTTAGTAATTCTAGTTTTCCTGTATCCTTCAATATTGAATAGCCAGAAAAGATTACAAATTAGCATAGGATAAAAATAAAATGCATTTACTTTTAATTATCCCTTTACCAGAATTCATGCAATCATTTCAACTGGTCATTTTTTATAATAATGCCATTTTATTCTTACAATCATTTTTCTTACTTGCTGCAAGTTTAAAATCTTTCTAAAAATTGAACATACATCATATGTATCTGGTATGTAGGATTAAAAGGTAGAAGTAACTTCAAAATTGGAAGTAACTTCAAATATGGAAGTAACATTTAAATGAATTTTGTTACCTGAGGAATTTGTGTACAGAGCTTTATGTGTTTGGGTCTATAGATAAACAGATGTGTGTGAACCAAAACCCTAGTGTCTGATTTATTCCATAATTCCTTCCAATGCGTAACTTGGATCCTATGAGCAGCTCTAATGAGACCTTTATTCTCTAAAGATTGCTTTTTCTAGAACTTGATTTCATCCATGCACTATTTGGCCAATTTACAACTATTATTTATTTGAGACTCCTTTGAATTGTAAAAAGGACTTTCAAAACATCATCTAATTTAGTGTCCACAGCAACTCTATGATTAAGTAGCACAGATGTTATCATACCAAATTCACATATCCTAAACTTAATATGATAAGCACATGGGAATTAATATCTTATGTTATTAGAATAAACGCCTTTTTCTGTTTTTCTCTCCTGATCTTCTTGACGCAGAGGCAGACGTCGCTCACAGCATCCTCCAGCCCAGTTGCTAAAGTTCACATTTACATCTGTAATGGGAACATTTCTGAACCTCCGCTGGCTCTTCACAAGTTGTTTACTGCACACTGGTGACATAACCATTATCTTTTCATTCTAATCTTCCTTGTCAATGTAACATCTGAAGTGCAGGATGGAGGATTAGCAGTGCCCTGACTTAATCAGTTTATAAAAATCTCCAGAGAAAGCCACCCTCCCTTTCATACATCACAGATGTTTTGTTTTCACTTGATTAGGCAATTGATTGGGCCCCCAGTGCCTCAAGAAAGGAAAGATGCTCTTACCATTTATTCTCGTACTAAAGGATGGCGAGGAATGGGACAGGTCGTGTCTAGTGCAGCTGGATACAGAATAAAGCATTCTAGGAAGCTGCCGTGCATTGACTTTACCAACTGGAAAAGGGGAAAGAATAAGGCCTTTGCAGACATTTTATTCTTTTCGTACCACAACCTGCTTAAGTGTGGTCGAGTGCACCATGATTCACAACACAGCGGGACCTTCTCTGCTATAATTCATGTTTTATATATAGCAGCTTTACATTGGGAAGATTATTAGGAAAGCACTTGGAGAGAAGTCGAGATCAAGTTGTTTGCACAGGTGAATGAGCAGTGCAGCTGGGGTTCAGGGCTTTTCTCTCCTTTCAGCCCATTACCAATGAACCTATTAAAGTTTCATTTAAAGGAGTAGAGGTGGGACAACGTGTCTATCTAAGTGATGTCTGGAGTGATTTAGTTCCAGAACTGTTGCTTACTGCTCTCCTGTCTGAATTCTGTATTTCATTCAATGGAATCTCTGATGTAACTGTTCTGCTTATGGCTGCCCAGCTATTAAGACGACATTTTGAAAGTTTACTTGTTGCACTAACCAATTTATTAGTGTGCATTTTCTTCAAGCACATTTCTTAGCCCAAATAGTTGAAGATATAATGTTTAATATAATATATTCTAGAAATGCTGTTCCCTGATAATTTTCGCAAGCAAAAAAATAATAGTGGCTATTTAATTCAGTCTTAAGGCTACTAGGGGCATTTAGCTTACTAAAACTATTTGCTATTTGAAATTTATTTTTAAATTTTTTACCTTATTTTATTTTGGGGGATGTATTTGTACTTAAATTATCATCCCAGCCCAATATCTCGTCACAAGATCGAGAACGTATTTTCAGTGAACAAAGTTTATTAGCAATAGTATATTGTGTGCATATCTGTTACAGTAATAGATTTTTGCAATTTTAATTGTATTTAGCATGTTTTTATGAATTTAAATCAAGCATTTCATGAATGAGAGAATTTTATTTTTGTTTTATTTACTATTTGAACATTTGCGTGTTAAGGAATGGGGCCATTTGTCATTGCGTTCTTGCTTGGAATGTGACTATCCATGATGAGGTGGAAACCACCCTTCTCAATAAAGGAACTCGGCGATGTATTACCCAGTCCCTCTTCATTCGCATAGCCCAGTTTATGACAGATAAACTAGAATCACAGCAACAGCCATGAATATTGCAACTGGACAATCACAGTAGAGCCCCTGCTTATTATAAAGAAAAGGTATTCAGAGCAGAGTTGTGAAGAAGAGACTAAAATATAAGCAACAACACATCTCTCAATTATATGTTTCTGAAATACAACGTGAGATCAAAATTTTTATATAAAATTCAAAAAGCACTTGTTTTAGATTGGTCTCTAACAGGAAGTTCAGCATTTCCACATGGCTTCTTCTTTACTGAGGTGAAACATGAACATTTAACATGGATGAGAAAGCTAAGGTATTCTGAAAAACTGAATGAGTCAGATACATTCATGTTTATGACCAACAATGGGCACACAGATCACCATGGAGATGAATAATCCTTTTAATCCTTCTGAGAATCCATTTTCAAAGCCAAAATGTAATCACTGCATAATGGGAGTTATATATGCCCCCTGATAAAAGTGCATGGACTAGTATGAATAATTCTAAGGAGCACCCCTTAAACTGTCCTTTACAGACAATTAGGTTCATGAGATTAAGAATGTACACTGAAGATTAGCCAAGAGACCCTACTTCAGAATATTGTAACATGTGAAAAGCTCTTTTAGGCCATATGGTGACCGAAAGGCCTCCAGCCTCCAGGGAGCCTTGTCAGACTTTGCCACAATCTGTTGCCAGGCCCCACGGGTGAAAGCTGATTCCAGAGGAGTTTAACTCCAGGCAGCCTCCTGGAAGACACTGTCAAGATTACAAGGACGCAACAACTACCCTGCTGCTTTTCTGACTGTTGGTCGCATGTTCCTCTTCCCACTTGTGTTTATTGTACCATAAATCCAGTGTTCTCTCTCTTAACTTAAAACCATCAGCGACATCAACGCTAAGAACACCCGCTCTAAGCTGAGTGCGTTTCAAATTAGCCCTGAGATGCTGCAGAGAATACCTCAAGCCTGTAAAATCTCATATTTGCATCAATTTATATATCTTGTCCTTTACATAGCTTAAATAATTTAGAAGCTAAGTTATATAGCTAAAAATGAGGAATCATTCAATCAGCGATCACTCATTATTATTATACTCTCTCTGAGTTTGGATGTGCATCCGAAAAAGAAGCAAAATCTTGTCACTCCAAATGCTTAGACTTCTAGGATTTCAAAAAAAAGTAAATATCAACAGCAACAATAATGGCCCAGACGTAGCATTGCCAAATCTTTATTTCGCCAAGTATTAATCTGTTTAAACTGTCTTCTATCATTTTAGTAAAGGAACATTTTCTAATTTTAATTTTAATACTAAAATTGGGACAGATATGCTCTTAAAGGATAGTCTTTTAAATTGAATAAATTAATAGAAATGAATTTTAGAGGTGGCTTCACATCTTTTTAAGGGGCTTGAAGCCCACAGCTACTTACTCTTCTGTTAGTGTTTCTTGATTTGCATATCTTAATATATATGTATTATGCAAATCAGGAAATATTTGCCATATAATAATATTGACCATATTTAAATTGTGAAGATTGAAAATTTGCTGTTATGAAATTGTCATGGGTTATTTTGTGGTCCAATTTTTTAACATGGTACCCTTAAGATCCTACTCGCATATAGATAATCAAAGAGTTGGATGCTTAGTTATTTTAACTGATGAGATCTTCCTGTTTTTAATCAAAAGCACAACTATTATGATTGTTTGCATGTATGTCTCTATCATCAGTCCATCTATCTATCCATTTATCCACTCATCCACATATATATTTTGTGTGTGTGTGTGAGGCGATCAGCCCTGTGCTAACATCTGCCAATCCTCCTCTTTTTTTGCCGAGGAAGACTGGCCCTGGGCTAACATCCGTGCCCATCTTCCTCCACTTTACATGGGATGCTGCCACAGTATGGCCCACCAAGCAGTGCCTCAGTGCGCACGACAGAGCCGAACAAGTGAACCCCGGGCCGCTGCAGTGGAGCACGCACACCCAACCGCTTGTGCCACTTGGCCGGCCCCCACTCACCCATATATTTTATTCATATATTTACTGACTCAGTAAAGAATACTTAAACTTTTTCACCAGCAGTCTTCATAAAATATTTTCTCTTCTCATTCTGTAAACTGCAGAAATATAAGAGAATATGCCTTCTCATTGGTTTACATTGTCATTTACACACAATCATGGATGGGTGTGGCAATGGAGATGCCACCATCTAAATATGATGTTACAAGAATTGAGAATTTGAAAGTCAGCACTTACATTCAACTTGGTTTGCAACTGTGCATGTTTTACTATTCTAGGCTCCCTCAGAATTTCAGAACTTCTAGAGAGTAAGGGAGGTTGGGGGTCCTGGGAGAGGAACGGGCATGACCAGGACAGCAGAGGAGAGAGCTTGAGGCAGCAGCACTGAACCAGACAGTATGGGAGTCATCTGTATTTCAATATTCTAGCAATTCATATGGCATAATATCTCATGTAGGGTTCCCTCAGAAACAGACTTTGGGACAGAGATTAGCATGCAAAACATTTATTGGGGAGTGCCCACAGGAGCAATACCTATGAGAAAGTGAATAAAACAGGATTGAACAAAGGGATGAGCTGAACTTGAAAGCAGTGCCAACAAAGCTGTTGGCAGAGCCCATAAACTTTGAAGCTGAGATGGCCCTTCAGAACTGCCCACAACTGAGGCAAGGGGGCCAAGCTTTTATACCTCACATTGACCATTTATTGGATACAGGCTGCTCTGAGAAAAGGATTGTTACTGTGGAAGGTGGCTCTCTTCAACTGAGGGTAATTCTCAGAGAGAGATTCAGGTGAGATCCTACAACTGCCAACACTCCTATCAGCTAAGAGATGAGTCCTCAGTCTGGAAGGAGGAATTTGGACAGCAACCGTGGCGTTTATCACACTGTACTAGTGTGTACCTGCCAAATATCAGCTCTAGCCTTTCCCTGTTTGTTTGTTTTTTCCATTGCACTCATATCATCGAACATAGTATATATTTTACTTATATATTCTGTTTATTATATGTCTCCTTGCTTATATCGGGTTCCCCAAAAAGAAGAACATGAGGCAAAGGCTTACGCGCTTTCTTAAGGAGTGCAATCTCAGAGAATAAGGGTCAGATTAAAAGGGAACTAGGCAATGAAAAGATGTTCAACATCATTAACTATCAGGGAAATGAAAATCAAAACTACAATGAGATATCACCTCACGCCCATCAGAATGGCTGTAATTAACAAGATAGGAAACAAGTGTTGCAGAGGATGTGGCGAGAAGGGAACTCGCATACACTGCTGGTGGGAGTGCAAACTGGTGCAGCCACTATGGAAAACAGTATGGAGATTCCTCAAAAAACTAAGGATAGAACTACCATATGATCCAGCTATTCCACTGCTGGGTATTTATCCAAAAAACTTGAAAACACCAATGCGTAAAGATACATGCACCACTATGTTCATTGCAGCGTTATTCATAATAGCCAAGATTTGGAAGCAACCTAAGGGCCCATCAAGGGGTGAATGGATGAAGAACGTGTGGTATATATACACAATGGAACACTACTCAGCCATAAGAAATGATGAAATCCAGCCATTTGTGACAACATGGATGGACATTGAGGGTATTATGCTAAGCGAAATAAATCAGAGAGAGCAGGTCAAATACCATGTCATCTCACTCATAAGTAGAAGATAAAAAGAACAACAAACAAACATATAGAGACAGAGATTGGATTGGTGGTTACCAGAGGGGAAAGGGGGAGGAAGGCGAGAGAAAGGGATGATTAGGCATATGTGTGTGGTGATGGATTATAATTAGTATTTGGATGGTGAACATGATATAATCTATGCAGAAATAGAAATATAATGATGTACACCTGAAATTTATACAATGTTATAAACCAATGTAAGCGCAATTTAAAAAAATAAAAAATAAAAAGAATTTAAAAAAAAAAGGGAACTAAGGGGCCTGCCCAGTGGCGCAGGCAGTTAAGTGTGCGCACTCTGCTGCGGCGGTCTGGGTTGGCCGGTTTGGATCCCAGGCGCGCACGGACGCACTGTTTGGCAAGCCATGCTGTGGCGGCGTCCCATATAAAAAGTGGAGGAAGATGGGCACGGATGTTAGCTCATCGGCAAAAAAAGAGGAGAATTGGCAGATGTTAGCACAGGGCTGATCTCCTCACAAAAAAAAAAAAAAGAAAAAAGGGAACTAGGACTGAGAAGTAGGGAGAGACACGCCAGGTGAGTTAGCAGACCAGCAACCACCTGGGATTAAGCAAAACTGATTGCTCAGTCTCTTGAGACGATCTCGCAGCAGACCATGTAAACAGCTGCTTCTCAGATGAGCCCACACAGGGAAAGAAGAGAGAAGATTTCCTCTGCTGGCTTTCTTCTCTCATTGATCAAAGGTTCATCCTACAGAACAGTGATTTCTTTGTACTCTGGAGTTGAAGATACATAGGCACATGCAAGCCTGCACACAAACTCAGCAATGCCACTTTTAGCATTTAATCCAAAGACGTTCTCAATTGAAGCAAAAAAACAAAAGTAATGTAAACACAAAGTTATTTACCTCAGCTTTGCTTATAATTGCAAAAGATTAGAAATGATCCAAATGTCCATCAACTGGGGCAGATTAAGTAAATCAGGGTAAGGCCATATTATGGACTACTGTATATCCATTAAAAGAGTAATGCTATCTTTATATACTACATAAAATAAGCTTCAAGATATATTGTTAAGTGGAAAGGACAAAAAAACCAAGAAACAGAATATATAAAATAATAAAAATGCATTTTATTATACCTAAAAGCTAGAGTTCCAAATATGACCTGGGTCCTACCAATGAGATATATTCACCCAGACCTTTGTTCAGAGTCAATCCACACGGAGAAAGAAACAATCTTGTGAAATATAAATACAGCCTGAAATTTCCCAGAGAGAGGGAGAGACAGAATGTTAGGCATTCATTTTGCGGTGTGACGCCAGGCAGAGGCACTGCGGCTCTGGCATTGACAACCACGAATGGGCTTCATAACTGGTCAATAGAGCTCTCTCTGGTAGTTCTGGTTCTAGATGAGGTGTGGCTTTTGAGTATCCCTGGAATTTCAGCCTAGAGTCTGCTTCTTCAGACATCCCATTATTTCTGTGAGCTATTCATACCTTTTAGTAAGGACTTTTCTCTTTAATCTACCTAGCTAGATTTTGTCTATAACTAGACATGCTGACATATAGACTATGCCACCAGGTTTGTATGAAAAAGTATTCTTAAAAGTATATGTAAAGACATTTTTTGTATGTACATGAAATATCTCTTAAGGATACATGTGAGCCGATAACATTGGTTGAGTCTTGGGGGGGAATTGGAAGTCTTGGAGACTTGGATAAAGAGAGACTTCATGATATTCTCTTTTAAAATTTGAACCATAAAAAAATATTATTTTTCCAAAAATAATCAATCAATGCAAATTCTACAAATATGGAATAGACATAAATGTACTTCTTACAAACCTTTGCTTGTGGAACTAAAACATTCAATCAGTAGTTTATTGAATTATTACTACATGCTAGACACGTGCAAGAAATAGAGTGGAGAACGAAACCGGTAAGTTTCTTGATGCTATGAAGGCAGATGGGATTGTAGACACAAGAATGAGCACATAATAGTTACAAGAACATCGTTAGTGTCATTTGCACAAAAGAGCCAGATTATTATCATTATATTGATTAAGCTAACCATTACTATCATCACCAAAATCTTATTTTATATATATATTATATATACATACATATATATTGTGTGCATGTGTGTGTATACCCATATATAATATTATAATTATACGTAGTTAATAAGCAATATCTTGATTATTTGAAGGGGCTAATAAGCCTTCCAAATATTTATAAGTAAAAATAAGTACAATTTATAAGTAAAAATAAGATTTTGCATAATCCTAGTCGATCAAATATCTGAATAAATATTTTGGTGTATTTTACCTCTTATCGAGTGATGCCCAAATAGATGACTTCATGGTCACTAGCTGGTTGGATGGTCATAATTTTAAATCTTTCTCATCATCTAGGAAGGAGAGTATCCTAGCCCTTTCAAAAATTATAAAGGTCTTTGTTAATTGTATTCAAAGTGTCAAAGATAATCATGGAAAACACATTAAATCATTTGAAGATGGTACATTAAAAAATGCCCCCTGAGTAGATATTCTCTTTAAGCTGCCTCTAGTTCTAATCAAAACTGAAAAGATTTTTTCCCTCATTGAACCAGGAAGCTGAGTAAACATCAAGTTTCTCATATATTATATAAATCTAAGAAATAATGACATGTCAATCTTCATGGTTCTGAAACTGAATATGTTCAAATATATGAAGACTGTTCATTATTATTTTGTAGACCTTGGAATAGTCACATTTAGTAAAAGGCAGCACAATCATATGGGCATTAAGAGCCCAGCTTCTGGACTTTCTGGAACGGGTACCAGCTGGGCCATTTATTAGCTCCGTAGTTTTCAGCAAGGTCATCTATCTACAGCTTAGTTTCTTCACCCCTAAATGAGGATGATAATAGTACCTACCATAGAAAGTTGTGTTAGGATTACAAAGAATATCTGTGTAAAGTATTTATCCTAGTACCTAGTAATAGGCATGGATAGATTAGCTATTTAAAAAATAAATACTTATTGAGGATCTCCTTTTTAAATGGTGTCTGGCTAACCACTAGTCTCTCCCTACTTTCCAGTATGCACCCAAGAAGCCATATAAAAGTTTCAACTACCTAAAGCTTTGGGAAAGAGTTTTACGAGCCTGATATATCTGGGAGAATTTCCCCACTAATAATAAGACGTGTAGATGTGAATTGCGAATTTCAATTTGTGGCTGATAACGTGCTTATTTTTTGTCTGTCTGCTTCTAAAATGAAGCAAATCTATGATCTTTAAAGAAGGTAGACTTCATCTGTGACTCAGTGAGGCAGCCAAGTAGAAAAGAGGTGTCACTTTACTGTCCTAGGTCTGTTTTTGGAAGTCCCTCTAATATATTCAGTCACTCCAGCATGCTGTAATACCAGGGTAAGAAGTACAGGGGACAGGGAAACAAAAGATGTACCATCAATGACCCACTAAATTTTGGGAGATGTTGTTCAAATAATTCAAATAATATCGGTTGAGAAAGATCTAGAACAATCTCTTCTGGAATTTTCATTGAGGATTGCAGTTACATATACATTGTCCAAGTCAATCTTAACAAAAGCTACCTAAACAATAAAAATGAGCCTGTAGTTTGTAGATATTAAGATGTGTTCTCAGAAAATGATTTGTCTGAATGTCATGAGTTGGGCTAATGGGGCTCTCTTTACTTTTTCTCTTGGAAAACATTCATTCTCATAAGAGTCTGTCTTCCTTGCAGCAAGATATGGATACATTTTGGTCAATAACATGCACATCAAAGTGTCATTTAGCCACTTCTATGAAGCTTTCTCATATAATTACTGATGTATGCCTTTTTCACATTTTTAATATTCTTTGTCCCTTATTCTATCCTATGGCCTAAAACTGGAAATGGTGGCTGGAGCAGTAGCCACTATCTTGTGCCAGAAGTGGTGAGCTGGAAGAAACAAGGGTCTCATATGACGAGAATTACCATGCCAACAGTAGAGCACCCACTCCAGACCTTAACAGAAGAGAAAAACATGATCTTGTTTAAGGCACTATTATTTTGCATCTCTGTTACTCCCAGTCAAGATTATCCTAATTTACTTTTTTTAAGTGGAACTTTAAGGAAATGGATCAGTATCCTAAAACTTAAAGAATATTCTACTACAAAAAGCAAAAAAAAAAAAGTAAAGTAAAAAAGTAATAGGGATACAAGATAACATGCAAAAGGTTGTGAATTAATGGATCTAAACACAAACAAGACCCAAAAATCTAGGGGAAAGACAAGGCTGAGATGAAAATGCAACCGGGGAATCTCATTTCTACCAGTATGGTGGGCTAAATATTCTGAAAAATTCTTCATTATAAAACACGTGGGAGTGCTGCATAAATTACTTAAAACATTTTTAAATGTATAACTGAAGGCAAAACAAACTGAGTGAAATTCTCAGGGGCCGAAAATCAAGATAGAGCATGACAACCAAAATGGCAAACTGAAGCTCTTGTAAATTTTGGGAACCTAGGACCCAGAATTTCCAATGCCATGCAGGGAAATGAGATAAGGCCTAGAGCCCTGGTGAGGTAGAAAAGAAACAATTGAAAAAAGAACCTGCAAAGGGCTAAGTGCTCAGTGGAAAGATATGTTAGAAAAATTCCACTGGGAGTCCACTTGGGAATAAGCAGTTTAAAAAAATGACTCCATCTTTTTAATGGTATCACATATTAATATTAGAACATTTTTAGGTGTAATATGTCTTTGATACAAAAATATCAAAATAAAACATTTATGAGATATAGAATTTCTTTCACTTTTTCTTTGGTTTTGTTTTTATATTACATTTGAGTAAAATTTTATTATGCTTTATTTCAAATGTTTTTATAATATGATTGAATTTTTATAAAATTCTTTTTGCTGCCTATAGAAATTTTATTACCCATTGGGCTTCCTTTTTGTATATATGAGGAGACCTAATATTAATTAATATATTATTATTGTTGTTAATTATTATTAATAATTATTATATTAATTTGTGCATATATGTGAGGAGACCTAATATTAAAACTGGTTATTCCTGGGTGACTGATGTGAATTAAGGTGGTGGTTATATTCTTTTTTCTTCTATATTATTAGATTTTTATAATGAGCATATGTCCTTCAATAGAACAAAAGAAAACAACAAACAAAAAGTATACGAGTTCAACCTTCAAAATCATTGCCAAATTCAAAAAGGAAACAAACACAAAAAGAAGAAAGTTCAAATTTATAAGCAGTTGTTGAATTCAACAAAGAAAGAAAACAAACTTGAATTCACTATAGCGATACCATGCAGGGTACCGCGCAAAGAAATTGAGTGGAGTGAGTGTAGCTCAGAAAATAAGAGCTACCTTAGCAACAGTCACATGGTCATGAGGTCCAGGGATCTTTTTGCATTAGAACACTGAAGCCCTTGCAATATATTAACAAGACATGAAGTACACACAGAGGGCATCTACAAGGCCTTGCAACAAACTAGGAAAATGGAGCTGAGTAGAAAACTAGCTTAGCTGGAGAATGACTGCCACCTCCCTAGTAAGGTTGGACTGGAAAAGCTGGTCAAGTAAGAGGTGTGTATATGCACTATCTTTAACCCTCAGTCATCCTGACAAGCTGGTCAGGGTACTGGTGTTCTGGTTAAGGAAAGCTTCAACATTAATGTCTTGGAAATGCTCTGGCCAATAATGAATTAAAATTTGACAGCAAAATTATAAATCCAATCCCCATAGAGATACTATATTAGATTATGTTTTCATTGACTCCAACATATATATAGATAGGGAATAGTACAGTAGTGTGTGGAATACTTTTGTTCTTTTTATAATATTAATATTATAATGAAGAATTTTTAAAAAGCAGACATTTGCAGAATGCAAGCCTTGACCAAACTCTCCAGACCCCTTTCTTAAGTTCTAGCTGACTTGATGAGAATGGTTGTCATTTTTCAAGTAAATAGAACTTGTAGATTGATAACTCAAGGAATCAAATGGGAATAATCTCATTGATCAATTCATAGCTTTTCATCATAATACAAATATTTAGTAGTTTTTTCTAAAATGATCACTATAATATTGTGTTATCCTAGACTTCATTCTTTTGGATTTAGTTATTGGAGTACTTTACCATATAGCAATCACACTTCACAAAAATAAATAAATAAACAATAAATAAATAATAAACAAATACCAAGATCTCAGCATATTTGGCTGCAAGGTCATTTTAGGTATATAAAATACTTTTTTGATTATAATTTAAGATTTTTTTTTCCTTTTTACATTTGTTTCTGGTTTTAGCAGTCAATTTTTGCATTGAAATAAGTTTGAAGAGGGAAGTAACAGGCCTGTTGTTCTGGTGCCTCCATAAATTGGTTTAGAACTGTAGCAGTCTGGCTCTTCGATTGTGCATTCTGCAATTTATAACTTATCAAGATGCTTGAATATACTCACATATTCAAAAGGAATTATGGAAGTAGAACATAAAATTAAATAAATAAATAAGCCAGATAAGGGTGTTTCCTCACCCCTGCCCTCACCCTCATCTCCTTCACAGAAGAGCACATGGCCAATATCACTAGGTATTGAAAAGAACTTTTCGTTTTAAAGAGGTATTCTTTTTTTTTTTTTGAGGAAGATTGGCCCTGAGCTAACATCTGTTGCCAAGCTTCCTCCTTTTTTTCCTTTTTTCCTCTCAAAGCCCCACTAGATAGTTGTATGTCACAGTTGTACATCCTTCTAGTTGCTCTATGTGGGATGCCACCTCAGCATGGCTTGATGAGCAGTGCGTGGGTCTGCGCCCGGGATCCAAACCAGCAAACACCAGGCCGCTGAAGCAGAGAGTGTGAACTTAACCACTACGCCACCGAGCTGGCCCCAGAATTTTTTTTTTCATTGAATATGGTGGAAACAAAATGGTGGAGTCTCTACGGGGAAATTTACTGCTATCATGAACCATGAACCACTAACCCATGGTTGAGGACCTCATAAGTAAAAAGCAACTTATTTCAGTTTGAGGAATTTGTTTGTTTGTTTGGAGGGTGGTTTAGAGTGGAAGAGAAACATAAGACATTTTATTCATATGTTTTTAAATACAAAAAGGCATGCTCTGATAAGCTTACATGGTAAAAATGACAAATTATAAACTACAGTCTTATTTGGGGACCATTTCCAAATGAAGCTGAAAAGAAGGAGATGAAATATTCAATTTATACTGCTTTTTTTAAAAAATAGAGTTCTATAAGTTTAAAAATACACAATTTCTAGGATGTTAACTTTATAGGCTTGAAATGCTCTTCACTGACAAAGAACAGTAGGAGCAGATACTGGAGGGGAGAAGCATGACTTCCCTCTTTGGCATATTCAGCATAAATGCCCTCTGGTCATTTACATGGACTCATCCAGTGTGCTTTAGAAAGAAATCCAGTCTGGAAACATAGATATGTGAGTCATCAGCACCTAGGTGGCAATTTGGGCCTGGATAATGTAATCCTGTAGTTTTCATGGGTAGTACAGAGCTGCGTCCACTCCAAGCCAGATGCTCAAACATTCGAGACTTTTTATTTTGGTACTTACTGTTGCTCACATTTGTTCTTATCACCAAATTAATTTGAACTTTTTTTATGAATTCATAGGGTCGCTTCAAACATGAAGAAGTAAACATTATTAATTTGCTTGAGGGAACCTGAGCATTTGGCTTAGTCTAGCATGCAAAAATGACCTGCTGATTCTTCCACATGAATGTCTCTTCACCACTTTAGACCCCACATGCCCTAATCTAAGGGTTTAATTTTCTCTGAACCTGGGCTCCTCTTCTGGACGCCCTGTCTCGTTTTTTAAATTATCACACCATCCTCCATCCCATCCACGCTTGAAAACTTTGAGTTTTAAACAATATAAACTTAGTCTTATCAATAATTGCAATTGAAAAGTATAAAGGAAGGAAGACAGATTTTATTATTTAACCCCATCAAAATGTTCTATAAAAAATAAATTAGTATTCCTAATAACAATCACTGTTCTCTGAATTTAAAACTTTAAATTTTCACCAATTGCAAAAGTCTATAATGTCTCTATGCAATGTTAAAGTGTATGGAATAAAATGGCAGCTAATGGTTTAAGAATATTTAAAGGATAAACAAGGAATACCGGAGCCTCATAAAGACGTGGTTATTATGGATCAATTTACTTCACGTATCCACTCCCACGCAAAGAACTATGATCGCTAAACTATGAAAAGAATATCACTGTCATTTTCAATTAAAAGTGTATCCATTATTTTGGACCCTGCAGTGCGTCTGTAAGACATGAATTTTTTTCAACTCTCAGTTTATGCACAACCCAAATATATTTTGTCTGATTCAGCCATCTTAAGTGAGATAATATTTCTTACTTAACTACTTGAAGACCGTCTGGGGTCTGAAACCTCATTACGATAAATTAACATAAGTGGCTCATGGCTTAGGTAAGGCAAACATAAGAATCTATGTGTATATACATACATGTATAAATTCATACACACACACACACACACACACACACACACACAAAAACTAAGTGATAAGAGGCCAAATAAAATTTTCCACTTCAAACTACATCTCCTAGAATCTCCCCTGGAACCTAGTATTTCAGTCTTCATAATGGCGTCATGGCTTAGGAACTGATTATGAGGATATGATAATTCAGGAAATTAAGGAACACACGCAGGCTACACTCTCAGCAGGAATTCCTTCCAACAGAACAACTGGCACAGCTGGTCTGCTCAGCGCAAGTGCAGGCACAGCACCAGGTCCCACTTCAAAATCAGTCCTCAGCATATCAGAGATTTCACGTTCCAATCTTAGCAAAATAGTCTTTTTTTTTTTAAAATGTTCCTTTTGAGGTGTTGTTTCAACCCCGCTGGAATATGGAACAGTCTTACAAGGAATCTATTGCATATCATTTTATGATATTAATTAAAAACCAAGCTGAAATTTTCAAGTAATTGTTTTTAATTCAAGATGAACAGTAAGTCAGTCCAGGCTTGTCACATAGTTTCTTTTATTATACCAATTTTCATTTTTGCAAAAGGGACCTACTAAAAATTATTTTCTTACCAATATCTGCCAAAAAATCATTAGATGCTAATGACTGGTATTTTATTTCCGTACTTTTCTGGTTTTTACGAGCTTCAAAAATAATTCTATCATTCATTTTAGGCTATCTTAAACATTTTGACAAAAAACAACTTATCCATTAGGAAACTAAGCAAATTAGATGACTTTTAAGGTAATATTTATTCTTAAATGCTATAATTCAAAGATTATGTGACTGACTAAATAATATATCCATTTGTACTATAATCTTTAAATTCTTTTCCGTTAAATTGAGACAGGAGCTACTAACAAGTTATAAAACTCACCTGACCAGGATTTCACAACCAGACTTACGTAGAGGAACTACTTGATAGCGAAATGCCAAGAGGAATGAAGAAAAAAGAAAGACTTGGGTCGGTGGTACACAATCTGCAAATAATTAAGAGTTGACTGCAAAGAGTAGGAATACAAATTGGCGACGCTCTAATGTTCCATAAATAAATATGTAAAGTTATTTTTAACTTTTGGAATCTCAAAATATATAAAGCTGTTGCCATTCCTATAAGTACTTTGAGACTTTAAACTCTGAGGAAATATATTTCTTCTCTCTTACCACCATTCAGATCTATCTCTATCGAGGTAGACAGAGTTATGGCAAAAGACAACTTAGTTGTAAAACCTACCTACCTCTTCTAAGTGTGATATTATGCATTTTAATTTTAGTTAATCCCTCCAGTTACCAGTTTCTGCAAAATGGACTTAGTAATACCTCAAAGGGTTTTCATGAAAGTAAATGAAAAAAGCATATAAAGAATTGGTACAATGTCTAAAATCAGATAATAATGACTAACATTTATTGATCACATAATGTGTCCTTTGGAGTTACCAACTGTGGCAGATGTCTGTGAGGAATCCCCTCACATAACCCCAGCCCCCTGATTTCAGCTCAGCTCTGGTTGACAGTTTCATGCATAATGCCAGGGCCCCTATCAAATTGCCAGTGGTGTTTCTGCTTTGAGCCTCAAGGCTTTCTCTGAAGCCAAGGAAGACAGATCAGCGGTGCACAGGCACAGAAGCGAGGGAAGTTACCGCCCTACGGCAACTTTCAACCAATGGGGGACAGGAGTTGGTGGATAAATCCTCCAGCTTCTCTTTTCTCTTGTGGGGCAATTCTGAAACATCCCTCAGAAGGTCCCCATGGTACTGAACCCATTGTGCACCGTGGTAACCAGCTCCTGGCTTCGCTCTCTACTGGCTTTTCTCCCTTTCCTTTCTCCCTCCTTTTATTTCTCAAGATCACTTCTCCAATAAGCAATTGCACCCAAATTCTTGTTTTAGGCTCTGCTTTCCAAGGAGCTCAACCTAAGACAAGTGCTTAGTGTGTGCCAGGCACTGTGCTAAGTACTTTTGTGATTGATGCATTTAATCCTCACAATAAACCTATAACGCAGCTACTATTATAAGTTTCATTTTACATATAAGGAAACTTAAACTTAAGTAAATTGCCTAAGATCTCACAGCTAGCAGTGACAGAGCTAGGATTCAAATCCAGTATATTTAGTTAGACAGTCCACAATTTTAAGTCACTATACCTTTGTACTAGGTGCTCAATATATGTCAGAATTATGTTAGTGGCTTTTTAGTAATTAAGATTTCTGAGCGCCACACAAGACCTACTGAATCAGAAACTCTGGTAGCAAAGCCTGAGATTGAGTTTTCAACAAGCTCCCCAGATGATTCTTATTTACATTAACGGTACAGAGACCAACTAAAGTAAGTTATTATTTTGAATAGCGAATAATCTTTTTCTTTGTTTTTTGTGAGGAAGATCAGCCCTGAGCTAACATCCCATGCCAATCCTCCTCTTTTTTGCTGAGGAAGATTGGCCCTGGGCTAACGTCCGTGACCATCTTCCTCTACTTTATATGGGACGCCACCACAGCTATGGCTTGACAAGCGGTGCATCGGTGCGCACCCGGGATCCGAACCTATGAACCCCGGGCCGCTGAAGCAGAGCTCGCGCACTTAACTGCTGCGCCACCAGGCCAGCCCGTTGAATAGTGAATCTTCTTAACATCATCCAGAAATGGCAATCAGCAAATTTGCCTAGCTACCGTTAGATATATTTAATATATATCCGTATTAGAAATGTGCATAAAGAAGCTACCCATTATCCCAAACTTAAGCCATATCATGGGAAAAAGAAAAGGCAGTGGCCTCATAACTAATTAAAGCGACAAATTAGTGATTGTGTGGGGCAGGAGGGAATGCTTGTTAGTCACAGGCATCCTGACCACAACTTGAAATGACAATGGACTACAGAGAAAGATGACAGGAAACACTTTAAAAAAATAGACACAGTAGGGCTGGCCTGGTGGTGTAAATATCAGAGATATATACATAATATCTCTTCATCAGAGATCTCTTCATCTCCCCACTCTGCTTCCCAGATCCAACTGCAGCCTCCTCCCTGGACTGAAACCAGTAATGAGAATGGACGTCTTACAGGCACAGCTCCAGGACCCCCATTATTGCCCGCTGCTCTGATCTGCAACCCTAACCAAGCTCAGCCAGCCCAGCTGGTCTCAGACAAAGGAAATGAAACAATGGTCAGCGATATGCTTTGTAAACTGCAAAGGGGGCCGCATGAATGTGGGCTCTTTTCATTTCTACTGGGAGGGAGGTGTTTTGGATGTATATTACCACCACTGTGGAGACTATAACTACTATATCGAGCACACTGTCTGTGCCAGGTACGGGGCACAGTTTACATAAAAAATATCAGATTTAAATAGAGATCCTCAAAGCTCCCTCTCAGACCTCTTGTCTCACCCTACACTCTCTCCTTGGGCAATCACAGCTGTGCTATCAAAATCAATTACTGTCTTTAGGATGATGATATATGACATTTATATCTCTGAATTGGACCTGTTCTCCAGTTTCCAAACTCACATATTCAGGTGCCCACCTGACATCTCCCTTTGGATATCTCAGTGATAATTCAAACTCAATCTTCCCAAACCAAACCCAGGATTCACCTGCAGAGACAGGTGTTTTCTAGTTTTCCTTTCCTCAGGATATGTTACTACCACCATCCACCCAGTTATACCACCCAGAAAACCAGCACTCACTCTCCACATGCTTCTCTCTCTCTCGACCCATATTCATTGGTCTTAACTCTTCCCTATTTCTTAAAACTATATCATTATTTTCAGATCCATGACAATTTCTGTAGTCCAAGCTACCATTATTTCCCTTTTAACAACTGCCAAAGCCTCTTAATTGGTCTGTAGCATCACTCTGGCTTGTTCATTCTGTTCTTTACATTGCAGCCCCAACAGTCTGTTCAAAAGACAAATTTCTACCACTAGTGACAAGATTTTCCAAAATGCTGACAACTATTTGGCAAAGATGGAAACAAAACTAAGTAAAATCTTCCCATTTTCCCCATAGTTGTATTCCCGAAAAATTTAATATATATTGAAACTGTGCAAAATCTGCCTTATATTTATAGATAGAGTCTAGATTTATTAATTAAATATATATACATATATAAATATATATATGGCATATAAGAGTATTGTGTATGCATATGTAATCTACTATATATCCAGCAGGATATTCAATAGTTGTGAGGAACTCAAGACAACCCTTCTTTGGGAGGGATTCCATCTTAGTTTGGCATCCCCCCAAAGCAGACAATGAGATAAGACGTGGGTGCAGGAAAAGAAGAAAAAGGGAATAAAGGATGAATTAATAACAGGTGGGATATTGCTGTGGGTAAATAGGGTAAATAGGGTAAATAGGATGCCCACTGGGCATCCTCTGAGAACACATCTGAGAAGTATCTTACCGAGGATAGGAAGGCTAGGACATTTATCCATGGATTCCCATGACCCACTGGGGTCTCCCAACAACTCCTCATTTCTGCTTGTGGCTGAGTAAACTCCTGTGACGCTAGAGACAACTCTCAGCCAGGGAAGAAGAGACATGGAGATGTTTGAGGTAGAAAATGCCTACCTTAGCTGGGAAGGGCAGATGATACCGGCATTACAGGATAACTGGGGCTGGTCCCACACACTAAATGACAGTGGTACACAATTCATTGTGACCTCAAGAAAGGCAGCCACAACTTTTCAAAATATGTTCTAGGGTAAGTTAGGACCTCCTTGGATAACCACTTGTACAAGTATTAAATAAAAGTTCATTGAATAAGTCAGTTAATTAGTATGAACAAGAATTCTTTTTTTCTCTCCGAAATCTTCTTTTAACATTCTAGTATAAAATGTATAAATTTTGTGACTGGAATTAATTTACATTTTATATAAAGGAAAGTGTGAAGGAGATGTTTTAAAGCAGGTAACTGCTTGAATTTAGTGTCCACAATTCCTCACAGATTTAATTTATTAAAAAATAGACTAGAAGTATTCCGCAGCAATACCCATTCTTAGAAAATAAAACCATATCTTTTCCTGGGTTATTAAATGAATTATTACATTGTATTACCATTGCCTCATATTAGACTAGTCTGTTACTAAAGCAAAACTTTTACTTTGTGCCAAAAAGCTAATTTTAGATGCAAAGTGGTGAATCATACTGTGGATTTTTTTTAAATAAATTAACCAGGTGCTGGCAATATATAAACCCCTCTAATCTACCGGGTACATATTACCACATACAGCATTCATGGTGGTAGTGCATTTGAAATGTTAGAATACACCCAGGCACTAACTGACGTGGTGTTCATCAACTCAACCTTCAAGGCATAATCATTAACAGGACTTTCCAGACTATTTTTTTTTTTTTTGTAGTTCATTTCTTTTTTTTTTTTTTTAATTGCAGTAACATTGGTTTATAACATTGTAAAAATTTCAGGTGTACATCATTGTACTTCTATTTCTGCATAGATTACATCATGTTCACCACCAAAATACTAATTACAACCCATCACCACACACATGTACCGAATTATCCCTTTCGCCCTCCTCCCTCCCCCCTTCCCCTCTGGTAACCACCAATCCAATCTCTGTCCCTACGTGTTTGTTTATTGTTGTTATTATCTACTACTTAATGAAGGAAATCATACAGTATTTGACCTTCTCCCTCTGACTTATTTCACTTTGCATTATACCCTCAATGTCCATCCATGATGTCACAAATGGCTGGATTTCATCGTTTCTTATGGCTGAGTAGTATTCCATTGTGTATATATACCACATCTTCTTTATCCATTCGTCCCTTGATGGGCACTTAGGTTGCTTCCAAGTCTTGGCTATTGTGAATAACGCTGCAATGAACACATGGGTGCATGTACCTTTACAAATTGGTGTTTTCAAGTTCTTTGGATAAATAACCAGCAGTGGGATAGCTGGATCATATGGTAGTTCTATCCTTGATTTTTTGAGGAATCTCCATACTGTTTTCCATAGTGGCTGCACCAGACTATTTTATTGCTAGGCTTTCACAGAGGGAGAAATGTTTTCTGGCTTCTCTATAAAACATAGACCCAAAGCTTCTCAGTGTCCATTGCCTGGTAAGAAAAATAGAATTAATTGAAGCCAATGAGTTTATTTTTTCTTTCAAACCGTAGCGTGAGTAAATAGATTCTGGTAGCACCTTTCCATGAGGCAAACAGAACCCTAGAGTTTAGGGCTGTGCTTTCCATAACAGGTGTTACCTCTAATACCTGAACTTGGAGGTGTCTTTAAGCCCTGGTCACTGTGGCGGATTTCCAGTTGTGACTAATCTTTACTTGCTGGAACTTTAAACAGTTACAAATGTGCCATATATGTATGTTTTAATTATGGTAATCACCGTACCCTGAAATTCACTCAAAGAAGGCATTCTATATTCACAGGCAGCGCTGAAAGTGTCAGAACAGCATGCCCTTACTTGGCTACTTTCTTAATAGCACATTTGCTTCTGTCACAGACTCGGTGTCCTGTGCCCATGTGGTCTGACTAATCTTACTGGTCCTACAATTATTTTGTCACTATGATGGTTGAAGGGTGATCTATGAAAGGCAGGGTTGTTGTTTTTTTTCCTTTTTCATATTGATGATTCTGTCTGGCAGAATCTACAATACTAGTGGCAGATATTCTAATTTTTACATATATTGTGCCAAATTTCAAGAAGAAAATTGCAGACAAAGCGCAAGCAAAATAGAACCTGCTATGGGGAACATTATGGATAGCAGCCATGCACTTTTTTGTTATACGTACTTGCCTAAAAAGGAAAAGGAAAAAAGAAAGGGGAGGGGTAATTAATAGCATTTTAAGTGTGATATTTTAGTAAATTAACAACAAGGCAAATATTCATCAACTGTCTCCAGAAAATACCACTTGCACAAAAATATCAACAACTAGTCATGTTAAATTCACGCAGAAGGGAATCTTTACCCAAGTTTTTTTAAAGCTGCTAAATGAATTTATTACACCTAAAATGTCCACAATTTCACATGTCTTTAGAATAAAATCATTTGTCTATGGAGTAGGAAGTAATTTTTTTCAATACAAGAAATCAACCATCAAGGTACATAATAAAATGAATCTGGAAATATGTTAATCCCCTACTTATTCGACTGTACTAGAGATTTAATATTGATATTGCTGGGAGCTGAACAGGAGCCAAACTAATTCCACAAAAGTGCTCTATCTGCATATTAACTACTGAAAATGCACAGAGATACAATCCTATTTACGCTGCTCTCCAGCATTTGATGTGATTTAGTTTTGCAATCTCTTTAGCTTCTTAATGCATTGCTACGCCGCCCTCCCACTTACCTGGAGACAAATGCTCTTTTCAGTCAAATTTTAGGACATCTTACATTACACATTCTTCAAATGTAAATATTTATAGACACGAGAATTCATTTTATTTTACTGGCTTATACATTTCTTTTATTCCAATGTTTAATACGGTACCCACTGAATTATGAATTTTCTTGAGAAAATAAGGTGCCTCATTTGTCCAGTCAAGTATGGCTAGATCATCTTTATGACACACAGAGACACCAGTAGTCTTCTTGAGAATAAAAACACAAATTTGAGACTATAGTCTTAATTAAAGTTGACATGACATCAAATTTTAATCGGCAGGAAATAAGAGATAAATTATTTTTGTATTTTCATAACTTCTGAGTTTGGTTATAATGTTTCATAGAAGGTAACTTTGACTTCTATATAAGATAATTTTCAGAAATGATCTTAAAAATCACAACTTCTCTTTGACAATATTCAGATCATTTACTTTGCAAATTATAAAGCAAATTTTTAATTTTAAAACTGCCTTTACAAAAGGAGCCATAAGAAGATTACTTTAATTCAGTGATTCTCAATTGAGGTTTTAGAGAAAACATGAAAGAATATCCCAGAATGACAAAGAATATATTCTAGAAGAAGGAGGCTATGCTAGGGTATTCCCAGTATTATAATGTAGCAAATATATAGAGAGCTATATAGCTAGATAGTTAGATAAATAGGTAGCTGGATAGATATAGATATAGATATAGATATAGATATAGATATAGATATAGATGATATAGATATAGATACAGATATAGATATAGACACAGATATAGATAGTTTCCATAATATCAACTAGGTAAAGAAAAGCTTGATGTAACCTTAGATGAAGACGATGCTGTGTAAAACTTCTAGGGGACACAGCCCAAAGGAGCATAGTCAAAAACTCTGAGATGGGAAGGTTCATGAGATTCATGTACATTTGAGAGGAGGAATCCCTTTTAAACAATAGTGAAACTTTGCTTTCAATCATATATTTTACCTATGCCTATAAAAAAGGAATTTGATGTATGAGAATTAGATATGTACACTGTGCTTAAGCATTGCATTTAGCTATTGACAATGTGAGGTGCAACAGTGTACTGGAATTTCCTGGATTTAGGAAAGAAAAGAAGAAAAAACTCGTTCTCTATTTCCTATTTTCCCAGGTACAGGAATTTTGTCACAATACTCCTTAGTCACAGCTATGCTCCTTGATATTTTCTGTTTGTTTGGTTTTTTTTCTTTTCTCCAAAGGATAACTGAGGAAAAGAACTACTCTTGATTAGAACCAAGGAAAAGGCTAACCAACTCCTTGTTATACTCGTTTAACCAATAAACTTTTGACTATTCTTTTTCATACTTGAGGTAACCTACCTGCCAATCATCCCTTTCCTTTCCATCCAAGAAGGAAAATATTGCAAACAAGTTGCATCCCCAACACACGTATAATACTTCTCTTTATACGTTTATAATGCTATTCTATGACAAGAGACCTAAAAGCTGACTTAATAGTACTGAGTCTAAACCTGAGATAAATGAGGAAGAAACTTCTGTAAATACGAACATTGCACTCCTCCCACAATTTCCCAAAGTCACTGCAGCATAGGAAAACTCAATATACACTTTGATTTGATGTTTATTTGAGATATGCCAACAGATGTTTAGACTCTCTTCAATACTATAATCAGAGAATATTTCGGTTCTGAAATAATGCTCATTTCTAAGATCAGATAAAACGATAGGACTATGCTTTAAATGCCAATAATAAAGAGTGAATACTAACAAAATTATAGTAAATCAAGACAACCTGAATATCACTGAAGGAGAGGCATCTGGAAACTAATCTTTAAGGTAGATGTGCAGTACTTAGAACTTCCTTATAATGAAGAATATAGGCAATTTCCTTTGCATATTGTTTTTTCTCTTTTCATTTATTCATCATACAATACATATGTATCAATGTTACTAGGTTACAGCTCTTCCAGGATTGTACATCAGTTTGCCATAATTACATTGTAATATAAATGGCTGAAAAGACTTTGCATGAGTCAATCAGTGACCTTGATTTATTTTTCCAGGTCATGGAGATCCATCTTTGAACCTCATCAAAAATTCCAACTTAATGGCAGGCGTCAGCCTTTAATATTCCTCTGGTTGTCGCAATTGGATTTGTCAGGAAACAATCCTATAAATAATAAAGCAAGTTGGATAAAATTTTTATTTTTCCATCTTTAAATTATTTTACAAGTTTTTGTAAAAAAATATATAGCTAATGTGACACAAGACAAAGAAGAAAGAGAAAAATGTTTATATATACTCTTTATACTCTCTATTTTCCTTTGGAAGCAGCCGACTAAGAGACAGTGATCTTTTATGTATTTGGAAGAGAGTAGGTAAAGCTTCCATACTCCTGGTTACCTTTCTGAGAACAGCACAGCACTTAAAATTGCATCTGTTCAAGAATGCTACAACCCCTCTTAGTGTTAGAGCAAGCCTTTCAGATGCTATTACATTTAAAGCTGGATAGTACATTCAAATACTGTCACATTAGAGAAATCCTTGCCTGCTGGCTACCCTTTGGTAAAAGCATGTGATCAAATTTGAGCCCAGGTTGGTAGTGTCAACATTCCCATGTCAAAGCAAATTTTGGAGCTGATGAAAACAAGCCTAGGCTTGCTTATCAATCTGAGATAAATAAATGTTCCAGCTGGGCACACACATTTTAAATAAGAATTTGATAGAGACTCCACTTTCCAGAACAAATTCACCCAAGCATTTTTAACTCGTAGTTATCTGGGGCAGCTCCCTGTGATGAACTGCAGTGAGACAAAGACATGGTGTAGGGGCTGAGAGGTTGAGAGGAAGAGGAATCAGTGAACCTAAAATGGCAGCTACATCCATTGAAGCTGGGTAATTGTATTTGCCCATTCAGAAGGGACCTCCTCAGCTCCAGGCACACACCCCTGTGAGACCCCAAAGAACCAAGCTCATAGACTTGGAATGACCTCTTTTTACCAGATGACTCTAGGGTTATGATGCCTCTTTCACATAGTTGAGAGGAATAACCAATGGGGAAATTCACTCGCAGCTACTATTTATCTCCCATTCATTCTGTCACCCTGCTCCTTAGGACTCTGTTCTAAGGCAGGAGATCAGTGTCTGACATTAGGAATTTCGAGACAACCTACACCAACTTCTGCTCAGGACAGTTAGTTAGCCAAAAGAAAGTAATAGCAAATTTGAGATTGGATATAGCTAGTTGACAACATGATGATGTTACCGGGAGCTGGGAAGAGATGCAAGCAATTGTCTCTCTCAAGCCAGTTGCAGCACAGCGCTGACTATATAGCTGACTATATAGCTCCCAGAGTTGAGATCTCCATCCCAGAATTCCCTTTTTTTTTTTTTTTTGTGAGGAAGATCAGCCCTGAGCGAACATCCATGCTAATCCTCCTCTTTTTGCTGAGGAAGACTGGCCGGCTCTGAGCTAACATCTATTGCCAATCCTCCTCCTTTTTTTTTCCCCAAAGCCCCAGTAGATAGTTGTATGTCATAGTTGCACATCCTTCTAGTTGCTGTATGTGGGACGCGGCCTCAGCATGGCCAGACAAGCAGTGCGTCGGTGAGTGCCCAGGATCGGAACCCGGGCCGCCAGTAGCAGAGTGCGTGCACTTAACCGCTAAACCACGGGGCAGGCCCCATCCCAGAATTCCTTATCTCTGAACATCAAAACCTTGTTGACTCTTAGAATTCTTATATGGGAAAAAACAAAAAGAAATTTGTATAAATACCATCAATAGAACATACAAAAGGAACATATCTTTAAAAGGGCTCCGCTGGCCAAATGTAAGATCATTTTATGATTTTAAAAAATGTTTGTATGGTTTATAAACCATTGAATAAAATAAAAATCCATAAGTCCATATTAAAATAAATGAAGGAGAAGGGAAATATCTTCCCTACATTCTACAGTAGAATGTCAACTCATAAATGCACAGAAATGATGGAATGATAAAATCACCACTGTGCAATAACTATGGTAATTGATTCAGGCAGGAATGAAAGATTTGTCGGAGGAAAGGAATACTTACATGCTCAAAATATCTCCTCACATATAACATATTAATTACCCACTTCTTTAAAGTGAGCAGAGAATACCACCTTAAAGGAATGATCAAAAGTTACCATCACCAATAATATAAAAACAAAACAAACAAATAAATAACAACAACAAAAACAAGATGTGCCTCCAGATGCAATGCACTGTGAAGGATACAATATGACTTCTGTGAAATTCTTGACAAAAATGCATAAATTTAATCATCATGAAGAAAAATCAGACAAAACATCAGACCGAGCCTTCAGTTATTCTACAATATAACTGGCATGTACTCTAAAGTATGTCAAAGAAATGAAGGAGAGAAAAAAAAGGAGTGAAGAACTATTCCACATTAAATGAGTCTAAAAGAGAGATGACAACTAAAGGCAATGAGTGATCATGCACCAGAAATAAAGAGCTAAAAGGATCTTATTGGGACAACTAGTGACATTTCAAAATTGATCGTGAATTAGGTAATGCATCATTTTAAAATCATTGTTAAATTTCTTTATTTTGATGATTGTATTGTAGTTATATAAGAGAATGTCTTTGTTCTCAGATAATAAACACTGAATATTTAAGAATAAAAGGACATGGTATCTGCAACTTGTTCTTTCATATATATATATATATATATATATATATATATATATACACACACATATGTATCTTCATGTATAGATAAATCTAGATCTAGATACCATTCTCTCTTATATGAGAGAGATATGAGAAAATTTATCTATATATTTTTATGATATATGAAATTTTAGATTTATGAAAAAATTTTAGATATATTAAAAATATATATATATAAGAGAGAGGGAGAGAGAAAGAAAAGTAACATAATATAGCAAACAATATTTATTGAATCTGAATGAAGAGTAGACTTGAATTCTTTAGCCTATTTTTGCAACTTTTCTGTTAGTTTGAAATTAAAGTAAAAGAAGTAGAAAAAATCAGCAACTGAGCTCATTTATTTATCCATTTAGCGTGTCTTATATGTTGACAGCAAGCCAGTCACTTTGCTGGGCATTGGGAGTATAAGGGCACAGCTTCACAATACATTGTAGAAAAATTAAATATGATTTTGCCTTAAACGCAATAACACAGTATTGCTAAATAAGAAGACAAAAAGAGTCAGTTGATTCAACGCAAGGGGTAGTGGAAGGGTGGGCAAGGAAAGCCTTCCAGATGTGATGATGCTTGGGCTGCTTTTGAAAGATGAGCAGAAGAAAGCCAGGCGGATGAGTGAGGAATGCAACCCAGATAGAGGAACAGCACGGGCAGAGCCATGACAGTGTGGAACCCTTGGCAGAATGGTGAGAGTTAGGGCAGCATAGCAGTTAGTATCATGGGCTGTAAAATCAGACCGAATTTTATTTGAATACTACTTCTGTTTATTAGCTACATGTTAATGCTAATTTACTTGATCTCTCTAGGCTTCAGGTTCTGCAATTGTGAACTGGGAATAGTATTAAGTTGTTATTCACAGGGTTGTTTTCAGGATGAAATAAAACAACATATTTCAAGTATATGATGCAAAACAAACTTTCAAAACATTTTAACTGCTGCTGCTATTATTGTTTTTGGACTTCAAGTAGTTAGAAATGACCAGAGACAGGGATGCATGGTGGAGAGCTCAGAAATACAGCCTCAGTTATAAAGCACATAATAAAGAGAGCTAACCAGCACTCATAAGAAATTACCAATAGTAGTAGATGAGGAACTCACATATTTGTGTTACACAATGCTAAATATTTTTAACTATCATATTTTTTTCCTACATCACCTAGTGAACTGTGATGATTACATGGAATTGGAGTTTTTGTTTGTTTGCTTTGTTTTTTTCTGTTTTCCCTGAACAGGGAATACACTATTCCTGGCACTATTCCTGGCAGAATAGTGTATTTTCTTCCTGGCTTTCATAATGTAAACCAGAATCACTGAGACTTTGCCTTAACCAGAGTTTGCACAGAGATGCAGTCATGAGGAAAAAAGGAGACAAGGACACAAACTCTAGGGTTGTGTGAGCAGTGATTGGGAAGCAACAAATGTCTCTATTGCTCCTCTTTTTGTGAATAATTTGGTGACCCTGACTCGAAAGCAGCCTAACAAATCTTTAGTCCAGACTTCAGAGCCACTGTAATAAACGTTGGAGGAAGTAAATCTTTGTGTTAAGACCTTGGGCTCCAAAGTCAGACTAGATTTAGACTCTGGCTCTGCTGCTTACCAACACATTGACCTTGGCCCATTTATTCTAAGCTATACCCAGATCTCTCATCTGAAAAAAAAGGGAGACAGAAATAGGCAACTACCTCTCATTGTGTTCCTGTGAAAAAATAAATAAAATATGCATGTAAAGCTTTTACATAATACAGTGATGATAACAATGATGACAATGATGATGATGATGACAGTGATATAAGCAATGGTGGCAGCAGTTTTCAAGGCACTAATTCACTCATTACCCAGACATGCATATTTTTTTTCAGTCAATATGTTAGACACTAGTAATACAAAAATAAATAAGGTAGAGGTTTTTTCTCATGAAAATAAAATATAACGGGAAACAGCAGAAAAATAAACCAAGTTCTGCAGTTCAGTTTAAGAAATATATATAACTATGTGCAAGGCATGGCAGAAACAAGAGAATTGTATAAATGAGACTGAGCATTTAAAGAAACCTGGCTGGGAAAGGTCAAGGTGTGTGAAATCTTTCTGGACTCAAAACTAAAGAGTTAATTTTTTGAAGAGGAGTGAAAAATTGTAGACAATGTAAAGATATAAACACACAAAAGACTAAAATGAAAACAGCATTACAAAAGCAGAAATCAGGAATTAATGGTTGAATGATTGATCCCTAGCAGAGGCAAGATTAACATGTACGAAAACAGAAATCCCTCATATTAGCCTCTGAGGAGAAAATAATGGCAGATGTGTTAATCTATCCCAAGGGAAGTCTGGTTTTACTCAATGTGGCAATCCCAGATTCCATTTCAAGCAGAGTAGACCATGAAAAAAGGTCACTCTTAGAATATTAGTCTCTTAGATTGTCAGAGCTGAGAGAGCAGCTAAGTCAGTTCCTTAAACGGCAGTCACCATCACAACTGCATTAAAACCAACTGGAGAGTTTTAAAAAATACACATTCCTGGGCACCACTCTCAGACATTTTGAGATTGTTGGTCTAGGATGAGACTTGGCATGGCCCTCTTTGCTTTGACACCCCGCCACGGGACCACCACCACCGCCATGTTATTCTGTTGAATACTAAATCTGTAAACCTCTCAGCAGTCACCCGTTGTTCTGTGAGCCCAAAGAGGAAAAACTCTTATCTTAAAAATCTTAAAATCAGTAAATGACAAAATTAGAACTAGAACCCAGGCTCCCCAAACAGAACTTTTCCTACTGGACTTTAGGAACTGTAGAAGGTAGTGCTACATTTTCCACTGGCTTTTTCACGATGCGAATCAGAGCAACCATTAGAATCAGCCTTTAGAATTAAAGCAGAGTTTCAGATTAGGAATCACAAAACAGCAGACTGTGACTGTGTCTGGCTGCCAAGCTGTTTCCTTTATCCTACACATAGTTTTTTAAATGATTTGTAACGCCTTTACACTGGACATGCCCTCTCCAATTGGCCAAAAGCTTCTCCACAGACAATTCTTATACGAGGAGGTTGTTTAGATAATTTTCAGTCCAACCCCTTGGAAGCATTAGAGCTTATGATCTAAGGGCTAAAGAGTCATTAAAAGGCAAAAAGCTTTAACAGAGGGTAACTCACTAGCACCTTTTGTACACATTAACACAGATTATTTAATCGATTTGCCAAACAATTCTTTAATTTAAAAAAGGCAACAAAACTGCAAAGGGAAAAAAAGTCCCAGTTACTTTTCATAGCCAAGCCACCTTTCTCCACTCTCCATCCTTCAACATTGCTTGTGCCAGATACTTCTTGCCCTCTAGACACAGCTGACTAATTCAGGGCTGGATACCTAATCCAGGGGCTGCATTGGGCCAATCAGATTCTCTTTCTGAGAAAATTACAATTGTTACACTTAGAGATCAGGCCAATCAAGTTCAGGTACTAGATTTGTAAAAAACATAGCCTCAAATATAGAGGTCACTTTTGGGGAGCAAGTCAAGATGAGGCCTCCTCTGCACATAAGCAGAGTGTGTCTCTGAAGATAAAGAGAAAAAGATGCATGGAGAGAAGAGACGTATACACATGCAACCCCAGAGAAAAACAGATGGACAGGATAATTGCTTTTACTTTAAATGACCTCCAGGTCCTTTTTCCAATTCCACATAAGGCATGGCTACAATTTCTGCTCTTGGCTTTGGACAGATGGTCATTCTCAGTTGCTTAGATTAGTTGAGGTGGGTTTCAGTTTCTTACAACCAAACATTCCCTGGCAAAGACAGCCACCTAGAGATACACTTCGATCATAGAGGAGGGTAAGGATAGTGCAGAACAGGCTGACTTCGGAGGTCAGCCCAGAGAGTACATATCCACAGATAGTGGGGTTACTAGTGGGGTGGGGGAAAGAATTGGGAAAATCAAAAGGGAAGACACACTCTCATGAAAAGAAAATTTGGGCAGAGAAGGGTGTAGGTTATGAAAGTGAAGATACCAGTGACAAATTTTAACTATTTCATAATTTTAACAGATGGCTCTTCCTGAGCCTATGAAATACCTTTTTTTAATTCAAAAAAATTGAATCATTCATTTCTACTAAAAGAATGAGATATGTTTTCAAAGCCATCAAAAGATACAAGACTGTTTGGGCTATTTCCATCCACTAAATTAATTAGCAGGTACTCTAACTGAATTAGATCATTGCAAAGATCATTGCAAAATTTGCTTATTTAGTTTTGTTTCTATTACAAAAATATGGTTGTATTTTTGACATTTTAGCTATAACAAACTTTGAAGTATAATCTGAAGCATAAACAAGCTTATTTGGAAGCCACCGAAGTTTGTTGTGTGACTCTGAACCACTGTGCAACCACTTTAGAGCCTACACAGCTATCAGTAAGCATGGTAAGAAGATCAGACGGTGTTCCTTATGGTTTTTTCTAGCCTGATCATTCCCTGATTACAGGTTCTTAAACTGCAATGGAAGCCAATTCAGATGCCCTTACAGTGAGTTTCTGGGGTCTGTAGCTCTGAATCTGAGAAAATACTCAGCCATTCACATTCTTATCACAGATCTCCCATCCTTTGCTCATACAAAAAAGGTCCTTGTTCCTCTGCATCCGCTTTCAAGTTCAGTACCCTTTCTTAAATGCACAATTGAGGCAGCAATGAAGAGATGAGACTCCTTTCAGTTCATGCTTACTTTCCTTAGCCCCACTACATGAAAACATTTCTCTAATCCTGATCCTTGTGGTGAAGAATGAAGACTTGCCCTGCAATCTGCTACTTGGACTATTTATTATTTGGCTATGACCAAATAATAAACTCATTGGTCAAATTAACAATCTTGGATTAGGAAGTTTTTAGTTCTAGCCACAGAAAGCTCATTCATTTGCTTTTTTATTCTGCTAATATTAAATTTTGCTATGATTAAAAAATTATCTTTTGATCTTAAACAGTTATTTTGTTGAAGAATTCAAGAAGATGAATTTAGTTCTAATGTTTTAAAGTCCTTTGAAAAATTAAAGGTAAAATCCAGAGGAAATCAATATCGCCACTATAATACTTACTGAAAATGAATGCTTAACTATTATTCCCTTAGATTGAAGGCATTTTTTAGTGACATAGGAGCAAATAGAAGGCATGCCTCTGGTAGTTTTTACAAACAATAGTGAATTTTATTATTCGAGGGTATAATTCAAGTGTAGCAAAAAAATCTTCCTGTACTTTTGTGGCAAATGAATGCACTAGCTTGCATATTGATTTTAATCTAGTAAAGTAAAATGCCGTATAACAAGATTGTGTAGTATTTGCACACACAAAAATTGCCATCTGAAAATATTTGTGAAAACCTATTTTTATGCCTGAATCTAAGTTGAATGCATAATTTAGTACCTATTTTCAGAACAAATAGCCTGGAAAAATTTCATGCACAATTGACAATAATTTGAGCGTGCAATCCATTGTTGGAGCTTATTAACATATTCATTCCATCTAAGCTCTGTGTGCAAATTTAAATTGTAGCTTTCCAAAAATGGCTCATAACAACTCCAAAACATCAAAACCAGCCATTCTTAGCACCAATGGTGGAGCCTGAAGACTTCCACATGATAAGCAAATCTTTTGGAAGACAATTCCCAACTCTGGCAAAAAGATCATAGCAACACTGAATATAATTTGCACTCAGATTAAACCGAATACAAAAGTAAAAAAAAAAAAGAAAACTGCAAAATATAAACAGAAATTTCATGCGGAAATAACAAAGGGAAAGTGTCTGTTTGTATAAAATTCCTAGTTGACAAATGCCAAAATATCTCTTTGGTTTTGTTTTCTCTTTCAGATAGTGATTTTTTAACTTCGAAGCAGATTTTTTTTAAACTAATATATTTATCATCACATTAGCAAAAACTTTTTTTGAAATAAAGGACATTAAATTACTATTTTTCTGAGAAAAAAAATTTATGTATGTCTATATGAATTAGAAATCCCAAAACCTCTTTTTTAAATTTTATTTAACGGGTATAAGTGTAAATGCTGTTCTTGGGAAGGCAAAAGAGGCTTAGCTATGATTTACAAAACACATTTTGCATGCTAGATTTGATATATGATTAATTGTTTCAAGTTGATCATGGTGTGGTAGAATCATTTATTTGTCTTGAGTTGCAGTTTTATAAATTATTATAAAAAGTAGAAAAATATATTACTAGAAATAAGTAGAATATTTTAAATAAACATGGTTTCCAAAATTTAACCAAATCCTAAGGCATCGTTTTACTATAAATAGTATTATAGAATACAATACTTTAAAAAGGTCATATTTTCTATACAAATTTTAGACATCTCTTTCATTAAAATATATAACACTGGATATTTTTCATAACTCCAATATTTTCCATGGTTTAAAAAATTGATGATTTGTGATTATTTTATGTTGGACATAAAAGTAAACATACCTTAACGAATCCCCCATCAACAAATAACAGATAAATCAATAAAACTTCTAGAGGAAAACGTTGTGTATAAACCAGAATTACATATTTAATAGTACAGTTTTGCAAGAGTATGCCTTTCAGCACTGATGCCTTACATAAGAGGATTTGACAAGGTTAGAATTTGTGTTGCTAATGGAAATTATTTTTTCAAGAATTAACCTTTAGGCTATAAAGAATGACAGATATTCAAATACTCTCAAATGAGTATTTAAATCAAAAATTTCTATTCATTCCTGCCCCCCAACAGAACTTCCATTCTGGATTCCAGTGTGTCATACACACAATTGAATTCTTAACAGCTGCCATTCAAAAGAACTGCGGAGGACCATTTGAAAGTAATATTTTGCTCTGTGTGACATCTCATTTTTTTCCCCTCAGAAATCATAATTTTTTTTACACACCTCATAGTCTTCCTAACAGGAAACCAGCTCTGCCTGTCATTTTGATTGGGGAGGAACCTTGTTTTCCGGGTCACTGGCTTGAATCCTGGAGACGAGATATTCATGAGGGACCTGGATGGGGAATTTACATCTCGGTACAGAGTTTTCCTCTCGATTTGCCAGCATGCCAGGTCAGTGAGCTGCTCTGTCAGAGGGAAGATAATGGCTGCTGTAGTGCCCCCTGCTTATTACACACTCAGTGCTTCTGACCTTCTTGGAAGACCCCCCAAAGCATTCTGACTCGGGGCATCCCCTACTCTTTAAGCCCCTCTCACACCCAGAGCCTTCTGTCTGAAATACAACATTATTCATGACTTTGGAGAAGGTACTTCTGAATACCAGGTATCAAACTTCTTCCTTCCACTAAAAACTTCTTGACTGTGCAGAGGAAAACAAAAACAAAATTATTACTTTTTTTAAAAGAAAAAAGCTAAATTTTATAAGATAAACACCCAAAGTCAATGCATCCAATTCAGTAAAAATAAAGTAGAATAAAATCATCAGTACAATTGAAAAAAGTCGTAATTTGTCAATATTTATTTACCCCTTGAGCTAGTCATCTTTAAAACAAGTAAATATCCTGTATTTTAGACATCAAAATAACAAAATTTTATTTCTGAAGAAATTAAATATGTGTTTTTAGTAGATCATAATGCTGTCTTGGGACCTGGCAAAATTAGAAATGACTCCGCTTCCTGTGCTTGTGCCTTAATTTGATTCTTTCCTTTGCAATAAAATGGATATTTGGGGACACTGAGAGATGGAGACGAAGCAGAGGGTTAACTGCGCCTTCACTTCCTATCCTAGACATTCAGATATTATCTGAAATAACTCTACTATTTACCTTATCGTTTTTTTAATTTCCTTGAACAACCAAGCAGCCTAGCACCCTCTGATCATTTGGATGATGAGCCAGTGAAGACGAATTTACATGCAAGTGGCATCAAAGCTAGGTGACTGTCTCAATATGGGGAGGTGGGTACCACTTCCTCTGGATCAGAGATGAGGCCCAGAAGTGGTTTCCAATCACAACGTTCTTACGTCATTTATGATACATTCAATGTTGACGACTATAAGCAGGCATAATTTCTGGGCAAGAGGGACTCTCACAAAACTTTTTCAGATACTCCATATTCCCTCTCCTTATTTCAGTTACAATGTATTTGTTAGTAAAAGGAGCACACATGGTCCAATACAACTTTTTAAAAACTTACAGACTGTGTATTTTTTCTCCAGGGGGAAACATAATTATCTACTGATGCTGGAGGAACCCCCCAAATATTTTTCCTAATTAATGTCTTTTGTAGATTTCTTAATTCAGAAATTTAAAACTGAATTTTCGTGATGTGCTAGAATCATCTGACTGCCAGATAGGATAACAACGAAAAGGACAGAGTCATTACGTTATATGAGCTTACGTTTTGTTAAGTGTAAAGTCGTAGTAAATATCGACGACTGACCCGATGGATGTAGAGATTAAAAAGAATGTATTTATGTTTTTAGAAAGGGAAAGTTCTGAAAGTCCAGCTGTATGCCAGTTGCCTTGGGGCATTTTCCATTCAGATCTGGCAAGCACTGGTGTGCAGTGATTGGCTCTGCAAATGACAAGGCACAACGGAACAACAAAGATGAGCCCTACCAGCATCCAACATCCACACTGAGGGACCAGCTTCCAGGAGAGGTTCAGATTTTATCAGAGGTTTACCAACATTTTGGTTTCAGAATCCCTTTCACTCTTAAAATACATTGAGGGCCCAGAAGAGCTTTTGTTTGTGTGGATTATATCTATTGACATTTAACACATTGGAAATAAACAGAATATTTTTAATGTTTATTTATTAATTAATTTAAAAGTAAAAATAATAAACCTATTATATGTTAATATAAATAACATAGTGTTTATTAAAAAAAAAACTCTATTTTCCCAAACAAAATAATTAGTGAGAAAATAACATTGTTCACATTTTTGAAAACCATTTTAATGTCTAGGTAAATAGAAGACAGCTAGATTCTCTTATCTGCTTCTGCATTTAACCTGATTTAATATGTTTGCTTTGTCGAACTGTATGAATGAAATCCGGCCTCATGTAGATATGCAGTTGGAAAAGCCAGGAGTATTTTAGTAGCCTTTTCAGACAATTGTGTATATTTTTCGTTGATACTATACCAAAACTCAACCTTTGGTAATTTCCTAATGGTTAGTTTCAATGCGGACTCTGAACCTATAGAAACCTTTTGTACTATGTTATATTAAAGTGATTAGTCTATTTTTCCCTTTGAATGAATCTTTTACCTACGCATGATTTTATAACATGATGGACTGGTTTCTGGAAAATATTGGACCACTGAGTTACGGAGATGTTCCAAATATTGATACATTTAATTATATAATACCAAAAAATTTCCCACTTATGAATATCACTAAAAATCAGTTAGAAAAGTCCTCAAGTATTGGGAAAGTGTCAAATCCAAGGGGAGGTTGCAAGTTTGAAATTCTAATTTTTGTTTAACAGCTCAAATTTTATCATTGGCAACAAATACTGTGAGTTGTTTTCCTTGAAATAACAGGCTTACATTGTTTGGTTTTGAGAAAATATCTGCCAAATACCCAAGTATGCATAACCGTAGTTTGTCAATTGTTCTTTCAAGTATAAATGATACTCCAAGACAAATGTGGCTAATTTGGCTTGTAACTGGAGCAATCACATAAATTCTTTTCATGGAACAACCATCATAATTCAGTATGCAACAGAAGTACTTCCCATGAATTTCTCAGTTTGTCACATACACTATTAAAAAGTCTTAAGAATCAGGATTTAATAAAATTATTAATTTTTACTCCTTCATCAAGGATATGCTTAAAAAACTGGCAGTAGATTTTGGCATCACTGCCTTGATTTATACTATGGTACTAGTACTTTAATCCACAATTGCTTTTGTATCATCAGGGCAAATGTCCACACAGTGAAAAAGGCAAAGAATATCTAGTATTATTAGGAAAACAGTTTTGAACTTCCTTCCCAGTCCAGTGAAAGGGTCTCAGGCAGGGGTCCACAGATAACACTTGCAGAACTGCAAAGTTTTACAAATTCACTTGATTCCACCAGCCAATTCTAAGCAGTTCAGAAAAGTTAATGAGCACAGCACTTCACACATTAGCAGCAGTAAAGTCTAACTCCTCCTGTCTATCAAATTCTTAACTTCACTTAACTACAAAAGGATTTTCACAGGATTGTAAAGAGGGAGAGTAGCCCAATGGTAACACATGCTACCTAGGACTACCTTTAGGGTCCATGTGCTTCATATACAAATGCACGTCCCACACATCCCATAGAAGTCTATTACGTCCTTGGGTAGCATTTTAATTCTCAGTGCCTGCGGAAGTAAGCATTATTCCCACCCAGAATACTAACAATCTTTTTCATGCTTTTTAAATTATCTCATTCTCTCTATACATGCACAGTGATAGATTAGACATAGCTAATTAGAAATATGTTTGAGTAGCTCAAAAAAGTACGCATACTTTAGTAGATGATATTTTTTTAATATTAAAAGTGATCTACCACCAATTGTTTGGAGGATAACAATAGGAACTAACATTTATCCAAACAGGTACTATTCTTAGCACTTAACAGATATTATCTCATTGAGTTTTCACAACAACCTGGAAATCTTCATTATCTTTACTCTACAGAGGAGAAAATGTAATAACATTTATCGAAACAGGTACTATTCTTAGCACTTAACAGATATTATCTCATTGAATTTTCACAACAACCTGGAGATCTTCATTACCTTTACTCTACAGAGGAGAAAATGTAATCACAAAACTGTTAAGCAAATTTCCCAAGAGGGAAACCAGGATTTGTACAAGAAGTTAATGTCTACAGCCTATGTTCTCTACCACCACAATACACTGCCACTAAAGAGATGGATGCATTTTGAAATTTGAATACATATATTTGAAATATTTGAAATATCTTTTGAATATCAAGACATCAGAACATTATTAAATATTTGCCAACAGTTATATGCATTTTTAATAAAATAAAGTGTTCATGGCATTCCAATTTCAGAGTGCACACAAGTAGAAGTTTCAGATTTAAGATCTGAGAAGTCATGAAGTTATCTCATACATATTTCTTATCCTAACCATTTTCCAGCTTCTCTTGGAAGTTTTGAAATGGAGTTTTGTTTGTGCTGTTGATACCAGTTCAACACAAGGTTAACACAAGGGAAGCCATATTGTAGAAAAGAAATCCGATTGTAACTTTGCATGACCTCTGATTAACTAACCCAGACACGCTCTGTGGATTTTATGGCACCTCCCAGCTGCTATAAGTTGATAACTTTGTTCTCTTGAGTTCCTTAGGAATGTGATGACCTCCAGGCAGAAAGTCTATGCTGATAGCCATCATCAATGACAACTAAAAGATCAGGGTATAGGGCGTTGCTCTGGTCTCTGATGCATATCCAGTAAAACCAAAGATTATCAGGAACCAAGACCAGATATCTGCCTCCACCTGGAGATCAGATGAATACCCCCACCCAGAGACCAGATGCCTCCCCCACCTGGAGACCAGCTCCCTATATAACTGGCCTGTAATCTTTGTTCTGTAAGATGTTTCTTTTGGACACGAGTCAGCCATCTTCCCTCTTGCTAGCAAGCTGTAATAAAAAGTCTTTTCTCTCCTACCACCTTGCCTCTTGACTATTGGCATGTCTTGTGGCGGGCAGATGAACCTCCTTTTTTGGGCAGTAACACTGTTAACACCTGCCTCAGGTTTATCTTGTTACATATCACTGGTGGAGTTTTGAAACTGTTTTTTGAATCTCAGGAACTATTTCAAATTATTTCCATTTTTTATGTGTTTTTTTTTTTTTTATTGGTTTATAACACTGTAAAAATTTCAGGTGTACATCATTGTACTTCTATTTCTGCATGGACTACATCATGTTCACCACCAAAATACTAATTACAACCCATCACCACACACATGTACCAAATTATCCCTTTCACCCTCCTCCCTCCCCCCTTCCCCTCTGGTAACCACCAATCCAATCTCTGTCCCTATGTGTTTGTTTATTGTTGTTATTATCTACTACTTAATGAAGGAAATCATATGGTATTTGACCTTCTCCCTCTGACTTATTTCACTTTGCATTATACCCTCAATGTCCATCCATGTTGTCACAAATGCCTGGAATTCATCGTTTCTTATGGCTGAGTAGTATTCCATTGTGTATATATACCACATCTTCTTTATCCATTCGTCCCTTGATGGGCACTTAGGTTGCTTCCAAGTCTTGGCTATTGTGAATAATGATGCAATGAACACAGGGGTGCATGTACCTTTGCAAATTGGTGTATTCAAGTTCTTTGGATAAATACCCAACAGTGGAATAGCTGGATCATATGGTAGTTCTATCCTTGATTTTTTGAGGAATCTCCATACTGTTTTCCATAGTGGCTGCACCAGTTTGCACTCCCACCAGCAGTGTATGAGAGTTCCCTTTTCTCCACATCCTCTCCAACACATATTGTTTCTTGCCTTGTTAATTATAGCCATTCTGACGGGCGTGAGGTGATATCTCATTGTAGTTTTAATTTGCATTTCCCTGATAGTTAGTGATTTTGAACATCTTTTCATGTGTCTGTTGGCCATCTGTATATCTTCTTTGGAGAAATGTCTGTTCAGGTCTTTTGCCCATTTTTTAATTGGGTTGGTAGTTTTTTTGTTGTTGAGATGCATGAGTTCTTTATATATTTTGGAGATTAAGCCCTTATCAGATGTATGGTTTGCAAATATCTTCTCCCAATTGTTAGGTTGTCTTTTCGTTTTGTTGATGGTTTCCTTTGCTGTGCAGAAGCTTTTTAGTTTGATGTAGTCCCATTTGTTTATTTTTTCTATTGTTTCTCTTGCCCGGTCAGATGTGGTGTTTGAAAAGATGTTGCTAAGACCGATGTCGAAGAGCGTACTGCCTATGTTTTCTTCTAGAAGTTTCATAGTTTCAGGTCTTACATTCAAGTCTTTAATCCATTTGGAGTTAATTTTTGTGCATGGTGTAAGGTAAGGGTCTACTTTCATTTTTTTGCATGTGGCTATCCAGTTTTCCCAACACCATTTGTTGAAGAGACTTTCTTTTCCCCATTGTATGTTCTTGGCTCCTTTGTCAAAGATTAGCTGTCCATAGATGTGTGGGTTTATTTCTGGGCTTTCGATTCTATTCCATTGATCTGTGTGTCTGTTTTTGTGCCAGTACCATGCTGTTTTGGTTACTATAGCTTTGTAGTATATTTTGAAATCAGGGAGTGTGATACTTCCAGCTTTGTTCTTTTTTCTCGGGATTCCTTTAGCTATTCGGGGTCTTTTGTTGTTCCATATAAATTTTAGGATTCTTTGTTCTATTTCTGTGAAAAATGTTGTTGGAACTTTGATAGGGATTGCATTGAATCTATAGATGGCTTTAGGAAGTATGGACATCTTAACTATGTTAATTCTTCCAATCCAAGAGCACGGAATATCTTTCCATTTCTTTGTGTCTTCTTCAATTTCTTTCAGCAATGTTTTATAGTTTTCGGTGTACAGATCTTTCACCTCTTTGGATAAGTTTATTCCTAGGTATTTTATTCTTTTTGTTGCAATTGTAAATGGGATGGTATTCTTAATTTGTCTTTGTGCTACTTCGTTGTTAGTGTACAGAAATGCAACCGAGTTTTGTATGTTGATTTGGTATCCTGCAACTTTACCATATTCGTTTATTACTTCTAACAGTTTTCTGGTGGATTCTTTAGGGTTTTCTATATATAAAATCATGTCATCTGCAAATAGTGACAGTTTCACTTCTTCCTTTCCAATTTGGATCCCTTTTCTTTCTTTCTCTTGCCTGATTGCTCTGGCTAGGACTTCCAATACTATGTTAAATAGGAGTGGTGACAGTGGGCATCCTTGTCTGGTTCCTGTTCTTAGAGGGATAGCTTTCAGTTTTTCACCATTGAGGATGATATTAGCTGTGGGTTTCTCATATATGGTCTTTATTACGTTGAGGTACTTTCCTTCTATACCCATTTTCTTCAGAGTTTTTATCATAAATGGATGCTGTATCTTGTCAAATGCTTTCTCTGCATCTATTGAGATGATCATATAATTTTTGTTCTTCATTTTATTAATGTGGTGTATTACATTGATTGATTTGCGAATGTTAAACCATCCCTGCATACCTGGAATAAATCCCACTTGATCATGGTGTATAATCTTTTTAATGTATTGTTGTATGCGATTTGCTAGTATTTTGTTGAGGATTTTCGCATAGATGTTCATCAGTGATATTGGCCTGTAATTTTCTTTTTTTTGTGTGTTGTCCTTGTCTGGTTTTGGTATCAGGGTAATGTCAGCTTCGTAGAATGAGTTAGGGAGCTTCCCACCCTCCTCAATTTTTGGAAGAGTTTGAGAAGGATAGGTATTAAGTCTTCTTTGAACGTTTGGTAGAATTCAACAGGGAAGCCGTCTGGTCCTGGACTTTTATTTTTGGGGAGGTTTTTGATTACTGTTTCGATCTCCTTACTGGTGATTGGTTTATTCAAATTCTCTACTTCTTCTTGATCCAGTTTTGGAAGGTTGTATGATTCTAAGAATTTATCCATTTCTTCCAGATTGTCGAATTGGTTGGCATATAGCTTTTCATAGTATTCTCTTATAATCTTTTGTATTTCTGAGGTGTCTGTTGTAACCTCTCCTCTTTCATTTCTGATTTTACTTATTTGTGCCTTCTCTCTTTTTTTCTTGATGAGTCTAGCTAAAGGTTTGTCTATTTTGTTGATCTTTTCAAAGAACCAGCTCTTGGTTTTATTAATTTTTTCTATTGTTTTTTTGGTCTCTATTTCATTTATTTCTGCTCTGATTTTTATTATTTCCCTTCTTCTACTGATTTTGGGCTTTGTTTGTTCTTCTTTTTCCAGTTCCTTTAGGTGCATTGTTAGATTGTTTATTTGAGATTTTTCTTGTTTGTTGAGATAGGCCTGTATCACTATAAACTTCCCTCTTAGAACCGCTTTTGCTGTATCCCATAAATTCTGGCATGTCGTATTTTCATTTTCATTTGTCTCCAGGTATTTTTTGATTTCTTCTTTGATTTCTTCGTTAACCCAGTTGTTGTTCAGTAGCATTTTGTTTAATCTCCATGTATTTGTGGCTTTTCTGATTTTCTTCCTATGGTTGATTTCTAGTTTCATACCATTGTGGTCAGAAAAGATGGTTGGTATTATTTCAATCTTCTTAAATTTATGGAGACTTGTTTTGTGGCCTAATATGTGATCAATCCTGGAGAATGCCCCATGTGCGTTTGAAAAGAACGTGTATTCTTCGGTTTTTGGATGGAATATTCTGTATATATCTACTAGGTCCATCTGTTCTAGTGTGTCGTTTAAGGCCAATGTTTCCTTATTGATCTTCTGTTTGGATGATCTATCCGTTGGTGTAAGTGGAGTGTTAAAGTCCCCTACTATTATTGTGTTACTGTCTATTTCTGTTTTTATGTCTGTTAATAATTGCTTTATATATTGAGGTGCACCTACATTGGGTGCATAGATATTTACAAGTGTTACATCCTCTTGTTGGATTGTTCCCTTGATCATTATGTAATGCCCTTCTTTGTCTCTTTTTACAGTTTTTGTTTTAAAGTCTATTTTGTCTGATATGAGTACTGCTACCCCAGCTTTCTTTTCATTGCCATTTGCGTGGAGTATCTTTTTCCATCCCTTCACTTTCAGTTTGTGAGTGTCTTTAGGTCTGAAGTGTGTCTCTTGTATGCAGCATATATATGGGTCTTGTTTTTTTATCCAGTCAGCCACCCTATGCCTTTTAATTGGAGCATTTAGTCCATTGACGTTTAAAGTAGCTATTGATAAGTATGTACTTACTGCCATTTTTTAACTTCTTTTTTTTTTTCTCAGTGTTTTAGTAGTCCTTCTCTGTTCCTTACTTCTTCTATACAGAATTGATGGTCACTTTAGTTTGACCTCTGTCTGAAAGCTGTAGTCTTTAACTCCCCTCCTCCCTCCTTTTATGTTTTTGATATCATATCTAACCTCTTTTTTGTACATTTGTATCCATTACGTTCTAATCATGGAAATAAATAATTTTTCCTATTTATGGTCTTCTCTTTTCCCCTTAAATCAGTCCCTTTAACATTTCTTGTAGCACTGGTTTCTTGGTGACAAACTCCTTTAATTTTTGCTTATCTGGGAAAATTTTGATCTCTCCTTCCATTTTGAATGATAATCTTGCTGGGTAGAGTATTCTTGGCTGTAAGTTTTTTCCTTTTAGCACTTTAAATATATCGTGCCATTCTCTTCTAGCCTGTAAGGTTTCTGCTGAGAAGTCAGCTGATAGCCTTATGGGGTTTCCTTTGTATGTAACTTGACTTTCTCTTGCGGCTTTTAGGATTCTCTCTTTATCTTTAATTCTGGACATTTTGATTATGATGTGTCTTGGTGTGGGCCTCTTTGGGTTTATCTTCTTTGGGGCTCTCTGTGCTTCCTGTACCTGGATGTCTGTTTCCTTCCTTAGGTTTGGGAAGTTTTCATCTATTATTTCTTGAAATAGATTCTCTGTCCCCTTGTCTCGCTCTTCTCCTTCTGGGACACCTATAACACGGATGTTAGTGCGCTTGATGTTGTCCCAGAGGTCCCTTAGACTGTCCTCACTCTTTTTAATTCTTTTCTCTTTTACCTGTTCACCTTGGGTAATTTCTTCTAGTCTTTCTTCTAGCTCACAGATCCGTTCTTCTGTATCCTCTACTCTGCTTTTGAGTCCCTCTAATGAATTTTTCATTTCCAGTATTGTATTTGTCATTTGTGATTGGTTCTTTTTTATATCTTCCATTTCTTTGTTGACATTCTCACTGAGTTCATCTATTCTTCTCCCCAGATCAGTGAGCATCCTTAACACTCTTAGTTTGAACTCTCTGTCAGGTAGGTTGCTCATTTCTGTTTCACTTAGTTCCTTTTCTGGGGTTTTGTCCTGTTCCCTTACTTGGAATGTATTCTTTTGCCTACTCATTTTGCCTCTTTCCCTGTGCTTGTTTCTACATATTAGGTAGGTCAGCTATGTCTCCTGCTCTTGGATAGGTGACCTTATGTAAGTGATGCCTTAGGAGGCTTCCAGTGTGCTTCCCTCAGTTCTCAATGTTCCTGGGGTGACCCCTATGTGGGCTACGTGTGTCCTTCTATTGTGGCCTGTTAGCTCTCCCTATAGGCGCCCAGGGAGGCTGAGTTATGCTCCTGGCCAGCTGTTGTAATGCTCAGCTGCTTGTAGTTGTTGTGGGCCCTTCGTCTCTTTATCAGGTGTGGGGAGCCCCAGCACAGTTGGCTGTAAGCTCTAATACCACATTTATGTTGCAGTATTTCTTTTAACTGAGTAGGCCCCCAGCGTGGCAGGTTGTTAGGCTCAGGGCCTTACAATTGCTGTAAGCCTCTAGCCTATTAGGTCTCTTGTCAGCTCTCTGAGGATTGCAGCTGGGTGGGGCTGGCCTCAGGCACAGGAGCACCCAATTGTTTCAGGCTTTGGAAGGTGGGGCAAACCTCCTATGTGGGTCTTTGAGAAGCACAAGTCTTCTGCAGCTGAGAAGCCCTGTTGCCCACAGCTCCACACCACTGCCAACACAGTCCTGCCCCGTGTGAGCGCCCTGACCTCCCCAAGCGGACCCAGTCTCTCCATGGCGGGAGCCCCACACTCTCCACCCACTCCTTGTGCACACCCTGCCCGCTCAAGTTGGCTCAGTTGCCAGGCTGCAGAGAATCCAGTCACCAATCTATGCAGGCCCACACGTTGCCTGAGGGCTTGTTGTTGGGTGGGGCCAATCTCTAGGGTGGGCTGTCTGCCCTGGCTGAGCTGGATTAAATCGGTGCTCTAGTGGGTGGAGCAGACCCTGGGCTAGCAGGCCTCAGGGAGAACTCCAATGGCCTCTGTGTCAGCACGCTCACACCAGGCCACAACAATGGCCGCCGCCAATGTCCCAGTCCCTGGAGAGGTCTCACCCCTCACCGAGATGCACTCAGGGCCTATTAGGTGAGTCTCTTGTCACCAAAGCACTGTGCACCTTTCTTTCTGGTGATTTTAGGATGCTTTCTGGAACGGGTGAGTTTGTGTGTGGGCCCTTTAAGAGCCAGTTTTAGTTTCTTTGTGAACCGGGTTTTCTGGGGGTCCTCCCCACTGCTTTAGTAGCAGGCAAAGTCAGAGATTATGCCGCTGGTCTCGATTTTGCTGGGTCCACAAAATGCCCACAGCGGGGGTGCTCCCGGCTCAGGACCCCGCACCTCCAGGGAGGGTGCGGACCTGTGAGCTGCTCCTGGCGGCCATGAAGCTGGCGGCTTGTGAAGGCGGTGTTTTTCCTCTCCAGAAGGGGGTCTCTGACTCTTCTACCCCAGTTAGGATTGTCCGTTGTTGCAGGAGTTCCTCTTATCCAGTTTTCAGTTCTGTCTCAGGGGTAATTTTTCCACGAGTAGTTGTAAATTGGCTGTGTCCGCGGGAGGAGGTGAGTTCAGAGTCTGCCTACGCCGCCATCTTGACCTTTTTTTTCCATTTTTTATGTGTTAAAATCCACTTAGATTTCTCAAACATCAGACATAAATTTCTATATAAACACAATATATGTGCACACTCACAATTAGCATTCTGTCATTCATTTAGCAGATATTTGAGAGTGCACAATTGTTATGGACTGAATTGTGTCCCACCAAAATTCATGTGTTGAAGCCCTAACCTCCAATACGACTGCATTTGGAGATAGGTCCTTTAATAAGGTAATTATGGCTAAATGAAGTCATCAGAGTGGGCTTCAATTCAATAGGACTGGTGTTCTTATAAGAAGAAGAAGAGACACCAGAGCTCCCTGTTTCTCTGCACACACACACAGAGGAAAGGCCATGTGAGGACTTAGTGAAAAGGCAGCCATCTGCAAACCAGGAAGAGAAACTTCACCAGAAACCAATCGTGGTGAATCCTTGATCTTAGACTTCTAGCCTCCAGAACTGTGAGAAAATAATTTTCTGTTATTTAAACTACCCAGTCTGTGGTATTTTGTTAGGGCAGCCTAAGCTGACTAATAAAACACGTAACAGACATTTTAAATCACAGGACATATATTAATTTCTAGATCTAATCAGTGGTGACATCATTTCAATGCATGATGAAAAAGATCAAAGAAAAGCTAATTCTCTCTCACATCACACACACACACACACACACACACATACACATACACACACACATTTACACCATGCCACCTCACTTATAAATGATCCTTTGGTCAACACTGTTTATTCAGAATCAAGATTTTAAGTTAAGCACAATTTTTTAAAAAAGTATAGCCCAAGTTTTCTGATCTTTTAGAGTTCAATCCAAGCACAAGTGAAGTGAAATGAATAGAGGATTTTTAATTGAGGATTGGATTCGGATTCAAATCTCAGATCCTGAGCAAGTCACATTCTTTTTCACTCTCTGAGGTTTCAGTATATTCAAAGGGAAGAACAATACCTTTCTCACTGGGCTACTGTCATAATTAAGTGAGAAAAAAATATAAAAGCATACCTAGCTTTTCTGACAACCTGTCAAGGCTCAGCCCGAGGAAAAATTAGAAAGCTAACATGGTCTTCACCTCCCTTTCCATACATTCCTATTCTCCAGGAGACCCACTACCCAAGTGCACCCTTTGCCTTTGTGTCACTGAGCTGACGTACTCTAGATTGTTGCTCTAAATTCCTAAGTTCAGTCACCATAAAGCTTCTAGCATTTTCTTTCCAGCTAATAGATTACTGCCTAGTTACTTAATTATCCTCTCAAGCTTGGGTCTGGCTTCTTCTGCCTTTTGAGGTGTGGAACAACTAATCTGATAAATTAATTCTTACAAGTATCAGAAGATGAGAAATTTTCACACCAAATCAAAAACAATTTTGCTAAGAGACACACACACACACACACACACACAGCCAACCATTCTTTGTTATCTCTTACTTAATTTTAAAGAGTAAGTTTTCTAATTAGTCTGTGAGTGTGTGTTTTCTAATTAAAATTTTTTCTATTTCATTTGGAATTAACTAATTGAATTCATAAATATAAATCTCTAATCATTTTATAAAATTTTTTCAGTACCTCAGTTTAGATGTTACTATTAAACAGCTGTGTATTTTATATCCTGTAGGTAAACCTAAATAATTAATAATATTAAAGCTTGAGGGATCCCAAAACTATTTGCACCTATTTCTCAAGAGTTTTATGGGTAATAGCACTTAGTAATAACTGTGGTACTATTTCAAAAACCTCCTAGAAAGCTCCTGCCATCTGTTCAAAATCCCTAAACCTTTATGTTAAAACTGCAGGATGGCTGCTCTAACAAACTTTTCCCTAGTCCCCTACTTCAAACCTGAATGGAAATCCTAGTGAGTTCTGTACTTTCTGTCATTGGATCTTTTGAGCATAAAAAATTATTTCCTCAGTGGGTTTTCTATTAGGGAGGGAGATTATATCCTTGAGCCTCTTCAAGTAAAGTCCCCATGAATTCAACCAAGCTTTCAACATGCAGCTATACAAATGTGTTTCAGACCCTGACTACAGGAACATTCTCTTTGTTCCTGTGGATAATTGAGTTTCCACTTCCACTCTGTTTCTGAGGAAAGGATACTGAAAGGTGGTAGGAAGAAAACTAGACTAGAAGTAAGGAGACTTGGGATCTAGGTCTCTAATTAGTTCTGTGGACTTGGGCAGAGAGGCCAGTTAACACTCTGCTTCCTTCCTCAACCCACAGGTCAAGACAAAATTGCCTCCCCTATCTATCTCTCAGGTTGTTGTTAAGTTCTAAATATTGTGAACACATGTAATGAATTCTATGCAATATAATCATGACAGAAATTATTGTCATTTTTTATTATATAATTTCTGATTAATTTAAAACACAAATATTTATGAATCAGAAACTGATATGAACTCCAGTTTTAAAAGATCAAGTACAACCCTGATGATAGCTATAATTCTGACAGCTGAAAATCAGTAATGCTACTCATCTCTCATGTTATGAAATTTTTATCTTGGGAACGGGATAAAATCAACAAAAAAGTAGTTGGTTTTTTATGTCATATAGACTTCTCTAGAGACTAACTTGATCTCAATTAACCACTAAATAAAATATAAAATCAATCTTTTAAAGTTGGATTTCCTGGGCCAGCCCCAGTGGCCTAGTGGTTAAGTTTGGCGCATTCTGCTTCAGTGGCCTGGGTTCTATTCCCGGGCACAAACCTACACCACTCGTCAGTGGCCATGCTATGGCAGCAGCTCACATACAAAATAGAGGAAGATTGGCAACAGATGTTAGCTCAGGGTGACTCTTCCTCAGGAAAAAAAAGTTGGATTTACTCATGATGTCTTTTTCTAAAGCCTTCATTGACTAGAAAGAAAATCTTAAGAATTAATTAAACAAAAAGTGGCATAAATTTATTTCTTAATATTTGAAATTTTCTGTCTACTCTTTCATGTGAATTTCTACCTTTCTGAAGATTATACTGATTCTTTCAAAATAATAGTCTCGTAACTGTTGGGAGACAGTTCTCTATGGGTTTCTTGTCTTGCAAGTAGAGACATTAACTACCTTTGTTCTAGACAATCTTCCAAGAATGTTTGTATAGAAAACAGTCTTGTGGGCTGGCCCTGTGGCATAGTGGTTAAGTTTGGCGGGTTCCACTTCGGTGGCCTGGGTTCGCAGGTTCGGATCCCGGGCGCAGACCTGTACCACTCATCAGCCATGTTGTGGCGACAACCCATATATAAAATAGAGGAAGACTGGCACAGATGTTAGTTCAGGGCTAATCTTCCTCAAGCAAAAAAAAGGAGGAAGATTGGCAACAGATGTTAGCTCATGGTGAGTCTTGAGAAAGAAAGAGGGAAAGAAAGAAGGAAGGAAGGAAGGATGGAAGGAAGGAAGGAAGAAAATGATGGATGGAAGGAAGTAAGGAAGGAAGAGAAGAAGGAAAGAAAGAAAGAGAGGGAGGGAGAGAGAGAGAAAGAAAGAGAGAGAGGAAGGAAGGAAGAGGAAGGAAGGGAGGGAGGGAGGGAGAGAGAGAGAAAGAAAAGAAAGAAAGAAAGAAAGAAGGAAAGAAGGAAAGAGAGAAAGAGAGAAAGAAAACAGTCTTGAAAATAAAGATAGTACTTCCCTCTAGGGAAAAAGGCAGGTTTGTTTCAGCCCAGCATTATAAAGATAATATCACCCTGGGGCAAAGGTCAGTTAGGCTTACTGCCAATTATAAAAGAGTTGAGTTTTCTAAGCTCAGAATTCCTCCCCTATAGCATAGCCCAGTGCATGTGCAGATGGTACCTACCCTTCTTTGCACTGCTTTATGGCAACTGGGGCTCAGAAAACTAGTTAAAATGCTGATATTCTGACTACTGCTATTGCTGTGGAGTGGTGATGTTCTTTGTCTCTGACCCAGGAGTCTCAGGCCTTCTACCATTACACATGAACCTGTGGTAGACTCACTTGTTAGCGTTCAACTGGGGTAGAATTTTAGATTCTTCACAATTCTCCACAATAAAAACATCTGATAAAAAGATAATATAAATGATCTTTCTCATTATTTTCTATCATTGAATTCCACTGGTGAGTTATTAGAAAAAAACATTAAATCTAAGACATTCCCATACTCAGTGACCAAGAAGGTACTATCACAGTAAACTTTCACTTGAGTCTAGCTATTAAAGCCTAGAATATTTAGCTAGGCAAATAAAATTGCCCAAATTGAAATCTGGGGTTCAGTTAGACCATAGGGACACCTGGTTCCTTCTTCTTTCTCATACTATTGTACAAGAGCTGTCAATTATTTTATTTCTGTCCACACTTCTTAATGAAACACATTCACACAGCTCAGAAGGAGCAAGTATCTCTTACTGGCCACAGCCATTTGTTCTGGGGGTAAACAACTGAAAAAGTTCTGCCAATCCTAGCTGTCCTGCCAAGGAATTTGGAATAGAGATGCAAGAAGTGAGATTTTTATTGTGAGGTTATGCTGAAAGGTCGTGTTCACCGGAAGACTGAGAATACCATTTGAAGGTTGCCATGGTGAGAGGTATGCACATAGAACAGCAAGAAGTCAATCTTCGAACAGACAGAAATGAAGCAGACATATACAGTAGTGAGAAGAGACACATAAGGCCCACAAGAGAGAGACAGAGACAGAGAGATAGATGCTTGCTGTCATTCCATTTCCATGGACACTGGGTCTGCTTCTTGCATTGATGCCCATAAGATCTTTTGGTATTTTGACAAGAAATTTCCTTTATTCAAAAAACAAAAGAACTCCTGATTAAGTAAGCATGTTAATTTTATTTATTTATTTACATTATTTTTACTTTGGTACAAATAAATATTTTATTTAATGGTTTTCTTAAAATTAAAATAAAATAAGTCTAGTTCAGGGACCATCCAGAGCATATCGCTCTATAATGGAATTATATATGGAATTATATACTATTATTGGAATTATATATACTATTCCATTAGATAATGGAATAGTATGATAAGGCCCCAAATATCACAAACATGGAAATTTCACAATGATGGGAAAAAGCAAAGGCCATAGACTTAGACAGACTTGACTTAGAAAAATATTAGTTGTGTTTGCATAGGCTAATAATGTAAATTTTCTGAGTCTCAGTTTTTCCACCTGTAAAAATAGACTATTTAATGCCGATCTTATAGAAATCAATTTTTGCAATACTATAAGGACTAAAAATTATTGACATCATAATAATGTCACAACTCCCCAGCCATCTCCACTCCCCCCCATTTCTCCCCACCCCTACAAATCTCTCCCCTCATTGTCTGCTAGGCTAGACTAGTACTGAGGTTAATATCTTCGTCATCCCTACATTCACCTGCCCTACCCTGTGACCTCATAGTGAATCTGTCTTTGTCAGACCAGATACTAGACCTTGATGATGACAACTTATAGAATGGATGGAAATGGACAAAACTCAAGAGGCAGAAGGTGGGAGAAATAACTACACAAAAATCAGTCATGACAATATATGTAAAGAGGAGGAGATAAAATAAGAGGAGGGAAAGAGTAAAGGCATTGCATTCCTGGGGATCCATCTCTGGAGAGTGTGGGAAAGGTGAAAAAAATTAGAGAAAGGAGAATAAAAAGTGATAAAGAATTGCTAGAAGATACCAACTGGATCTTCGAGATGTGTAATTAAAGAATTAAAATGCTTTTTTAATTTGGAGATAGTAGCCGGAGGAGGTGGCTGTTGGAATGTGATTCTTTGAAAGCAACATTACCCTATAGAACCACAGCATCAGTATTTATACATAAATTATACACAAACTATTAAATAATGCTTTCAATAAAGAGTGTCATCTTTATTTCTCCTGCTATTCCAGATTCAATATGAGTAAGAGGAATATAAAATATAAAAGACCTAGATTCCACTGTTAAAAGCAATGAAGATATATTTGTATTTGGGTCACACCCTGTAAGAATGATGGTGCAACATCACTGAAACCTTTTGTTGTCAGTCTGAAACGACTCTACTGACTCTGTATAATGCAAACCTCCTAGTTACCCAACAGTTCCTTCCTTTGCTGTGAGGAGGAATCTGAATTAGGGCCTCAATGAGAGTCACACTAGGTCACTACAGATAGAGAATAATTGTCATTAAGTATTAAACAATTACTATACGGCATGCACTACATTATCCACATTATATGTTATCCCATCTATTTCTCAGAACATATGTGGTAGGAAATATTAGTATTATGATCATCTCTACTTTACAATAAAGGGGAATGAAACTTAGAGAAGTTAAATAATATACTGTATTAAGTTAGACTAATATACTATATTAGTATCACAGACTAATATAGTATATTAGCATATTAGTTATATATAGTTAGTAATTATATAATAAGTATGGTAATTACTATATTAATTAATATATTAGAGGCTATTTACATATTGGGATTCAGGATAAAACTCAAATTACAGCAAAGATCTGTAGAGCAAACCAATATCTGGGCTAGAAGTCCAGGGCATATTCAAACAGATGAAGTCCAATAGAAATAGAGGATGAAATGGGAAGCAGGAGGCAGCTTGAAGAAGCTCTGGATTCCCTCAGTTGTACCAGATCTGATTACTCCAGTTGTCCACTGGCCAGTATAAATGGGGATCCCAGTATTTGTCTAGGATGGCTCAGTTTAGCCAAGAACTGGGCAGGGATGAACCTGAAGTTTGGCAGTCTTAGTGTCAGCAACTTGTTGGGCCCTGAGCAAGCAGAGATGGGCACTAGAATCTTGTTTTCATCTGGATACCATGTCTTTTTAAGATTTTTTAACAGCAGAATGTATCTCACGTGAATAAACACTTTAAATGTTTATATCCTTATAAGTTTGGTTCTTAATAATGTTTGTTGATCTTCCAAGCATTTTTGAAGATTGTATACTTCATTCTTGTGATGAAATAGACCAGACTAAGTACAGTGTTTCAGTGTGGTTTTGTATTCTGTCTTCCTGTCACAGATAAACTTGCATGCCTGGCAGCGATGTCAATATTATCTTGCAGAGAGGCATTAAACACAGGGGAGATGGTGAGCCATCACTTAGATTAAATTCCATAGGCTTTTTCCCCCCATTATAAATCTAAACCATCCGCCCTTAACAGCAGGTGCATCCTGTCTCAGAAGATGCAGGATTTGGTGGATAGACCAGCCCTGCAGGATACTCACAGACTGTATTTTATGACATCCCTTTACATAGTGAAGGCTGACTACAAATTACTCAGTATGGCCAAAAGTAGGAGAAAACTCTCATCAAGCAGAAAGGAAAGTTTGCTTGTATAAATTAAGCAGCCCTTGAATAAACAAGCAGTAATTGCTATAGTAACTTTGCAAATCACAGAAACAATAGGACTGCAATTTTTTTTTTTTTAGTATTTGAGAATGTCAGTACGTTGCTTCCTGTTTACTTGCAATTATTTGAAAATAACCTGGATAACTTTATAATCAAGGTATTTCCTCTTGGCTCCCTGGTATACATCAGACTGCCTGAGGAGAGGATTGACATCCTAAGGTGTCCAAAGCATAATCAGTCTTAAGAGCTGCTAATGTTAAAATCCTGACTAATGCTAATCAAAAATTAAAAAAAAAAAATCTGAGCTTGTTAAACACACACATTCATACACAGACACACACACACACTAAGATCACATTAGTTTTTAAAACACAGCTGGTAAGTGATGCTGCCTAATTTTAAAATTATTTTGGCCCATGTCCACTTTGCAAAACTAAATTTATGTGTGTGCCTGTGTCTTTGTGTATGTGTTTGTTACAACTAGTACAGTCAATAGAGGCTATTTAAAATTTTCCAAGTAATGTCCAGTTTCTGCCTAAACTGGACAGTTAGCAAAAGTCAAAACATCAGAAGAACACATATACCCTTCAGGTAAGAACATTTTAGTTAATTAAAAGAAATACTTTCTATGCTTTTATCATGTGCCAGCATTGATTGGACTGATTTATTTTATGGCTGCAATCTCAGGAACTGTATACAACTCTGCTGAATATGACACTAGTTATAGGATATGCTTTATGTATCTAGGTAGTGGTGTGCTTACGCATATATTCAGTTATTAGGGAGATATTAAATTGGATCAAAGTAGACAGACTTGACTTACCTAAAAGATAGGCAGAAGCTGATTGAACCTGCATCCCACTAATAGAACTCTCTGTGTGCAGTGCACACGTTCCCCTTCAGTTATGCTCTGGCACAACTGCCCTGCGGATCCCGGCTCTCCTTCTCCAACTATATATTTTTCCTAGGTTATCTTATCTAGTCCCGTGATTTTAAACACGCATATATGCTAGTGATTCCTAAATGTACTTCTCTAGGCTAGCCCTCTCGCCGAATGCCAATCTAGAATATTCAGTGGCCTACTAGTATATCCAACTGTCATAACGATATCCAATAGACATATTTCAATGTTCAAAATGGAGCTCTTATTTTTTTCACGGTGATTGAGGGGCTTCTGTTGGCATGAGCATAAATGTTCATGCATTGTTTTCCCTCAGGGCATGGACTTCCACTGTTAGCTTGGTTTTATCCCTATGCTGATCACAATGCTATGTTCTTTCACTGCCTTTATGGCCTCAGATACAATATCCTTAATTCTAGGACTGCCTTCCAGCTAATATAGGCATTTTTTCCAGGCAGGCATATCATGGGGAAATCATCAGGAAAATCCCACCATATGAAGGACTTCTAAGATGAATAAACAATGGAGAGTCTACTATTTGAATTCCTCATTTTGTTACCCCTTGTTGTCTGATCCTTTTCTTGGCTTGAATACCAAGAAAAGATGAATATGTTATAGTGAATATGGAGACAGACAAAATTAGGTTCAAATTCCAGTTCTATCATTTATAATCTCTATATCAATAGGCAAATGATGTAACATACCTGAGGATTATTGTCTCAAAAGTAGGAATGATTATAACACCACCACAAGGTTGTTGAAGAATTAAATCAGATTAAAAATGACAGGGCTTTGCACATATTGGCTCTTTCTCTCCCTCACCAAACCTGAGGAATTACTTTGCGGTACATCATTTGGAGAGTTCTTTGGTGTATCAAATTATTATTAACATAACTACTAACATAGCTTCTCACTTTCATGAAGACTCGAAGGTGTTCCAGAAGGTCCAGAAGGTCCAGTCAACTGCACCTTCTTCTCTAAACAGAAGAAAGAGTGTAACTTAGAGCTGGATGGAAGGAAAGCCAGTTCCAAATTTTCTCTAATTAACTGTATTATACCGTGAGGTAACATAAAGGAAATCATTTTCTCTATTAAGTAAGGTAACTAACCAAAATGTTTCTTGAAATTCTAAATTTCTTTGAACCATTAAACAACAAATCAACAAACAAACAAAAATTGTCACTGACTACAGAGGATGCTGCTGCTCAGTTTTACTCTCAGCTTTATTATTATCATGCTAAGTCACTTAGTATTTAAGGATGCAGCTGAATTGGAAAATACTGAAACAGTAGATTTGTTTCGTTCATGGAATGCTTGTATGTGTGTTTTGGTATCGATGTCTAGAAAGTAATGGCTCTGAAGCATCATCCCTAAGGGGTCCCAGAAGGAACAGACAATGTACTTATAGACCTTAGCCAGTCCATAATCTATGCCATAGTTTTCTGACTTGGAAACAGCTATTTGTTATTAACATAATCCTTCCTACTTGCCTAACTCTTGGTCCAGTGCTGTGTATCCAAGACCTACTCTCAGTTCAGAGGCTCTCATATATTCAAGGTTCTTGGACTTCATACCATACTGATTTCCAACACCATCCAGTGCCTGGTCAGAGCTTATTATTCATACAATCCTCCCATGGCCTCCATTTTCCTTGTCTCCAAATGACAAAGATGATTTAGTCTAGGGCATCTAGAGCAATTAGGGAAGGGACTTTCCTCTTTAGTTCTCCTGCCACTTTAAGAGCATTCTGCCCCATTCCTGCCTCTTCAGAGACACCCACACACACATACAGGTGCACATTTCCACTCTTCTGCTCCAAATTTTCCACTGTTCCATTCTGGCAGATGCTGTCAGCCCGCTACTCTTCTATTCTAGTTTCTCTCTTCAAGGGCAATTGTTGAGCTTCAGATTTTCATCCATCTATCCCAAACGGCCAGGGCTCTTCCCAAAGACACTGATGCTCAAAGATTCCCTTGGTGGTCTTTTCTCAAGTAAATTTTCATGCCTTGTTCTCTGGAGAACTCAGTGTCATTCCTTCAGCATTAGCGCTAGGGGACAGCTCTCGGCACAATATCTGCTGAATTCTTCACCTAACTGCTGCAATGCTTCCCAGAAATCTCAGAATAAGTTTCATAGCACAATTCATTCCAAATTACACCAAAATATATCTTTTGTCTGTCTACCTTCCTCTGGGAAATGGGTCTCTTTGCTCAGGTGCTCATTTATGTATTCATATGCATTCATTCATTCATTCAACAAATATTTATTCAGTTCCTACTATTGTGCAAAGCATAGAGAGCTGGATGCAAGGAAGAAAATGGAGTGCAGGAATGGTTTCTTCTCCATGGAACTTATGTTCCAGCATTCCAGTCAGATAGGTAGACAGGGATCAAATCATTGCAGGACTGAATGAATAATGACCTACTCAGATATGTGTTTTGAAAAACAAGAGCATTTAATCAAAGAACCTAGTCTCAACTGGGATTCAGGGAAGACTTGCCAGAGGAAGTGATGTTTGAGCTAAAGGATGAATGATTAGAAGGAGTTAACTAGACAAAGAATAGAAGGAAAAGTGTTCCAGACAGAGAGAATGGGATATACTAATTCCCCAAAGGAGAAGAATAAAAGAAGTCCAGTGTGGCTGGAGCATAGATATAGGCAGAGAAAGTGTGTGTGATCCATTGGACTGAAGACCAGGGTAAGACCATGGCCAAATCAGGTATCAGGCCATGTAGCATTTGTGAGGTTTTGATCTTTGTCCCAAGAGCAATAAAAAGTCATTGAAGGCCTTTCATCAAGGGGCAGACAATGGGGGAATGAAGGGTGGTGTGATGAGATTTGCATTCTATGAACCCACTCTGGCACATATTGGAGAATGGAGCTATAGAGTGACTGTGGGAAACCCAGTTAAGTCAAACATTGGTAAATTAGACTAAGGTAGTGGCAGTGGAAACAAACATGTGAAGGAAATAAGAGGTAAAATTAATGAAGTTTAACATCACATCCTGAGGTCAGAGGTGTTCTCATATATTTCATGAGTTTCCTTCCATTTCAAAATCAGATAGCCAGGAAACAGAAAATTTTCTGTTACCACATAGATCAAGAATCATACTATACAAAGTAATTTGAGTCCCCCAAGAAGCCACAATTATTCCCTAGAGAGAGAGTCAAAGAAGCCTCTAATAGTGTCCCTGGGTTACACCTATAATTTTCACTACAGAAAAGAACAGCTTGTTCCTCATAATTAACACAGTCACAGTTTCATCATCTAGCATTGAACCAAAAATATAATTGATTTTTTTCCAGTAGAAATATATACCTAAAGATATTACTACAATGCTAGGAATGTAAGTGAAAGCACTTGTAAATTGCATAGCTCATTAAATGTGAGTTATATCACCTTACCTGAAAGCATTAAATTTTGTGAGAAACATACAGTGTTGTTTGTTAGAAACTAGAGAATTGCATTTCATTATGTGACCCAAGAACAACAGTTTCCACTCCTCTTTGCCGTGGAAAAACCCATCCATTTGAAGAGAACATAAAAAGTGCATGATGCCTCTTGCAACATGCCAGTGACTAATATTTTCCCCTCATTTCTTTGTCTCAGCAAGAAAACAAGAACAACCTCTTTATACCATTCTCAAGTGGTTTTAACAGCTCTTTAAACTACTCAGCATATTAATGATTTGCTATTTATAAGTTACACCCATTGAAAGGCCAAAACGACAAATAAATAGAATATTGAAACTTGTCTCTGTCAGAAACTGGCCTCTCTCACATCCAAAAAGAACAAAGGGAAGGCACTCTCCAGTTGACATTAGTGTTGTCAGGAGCTGAGCTATGAGACCTCTAAAACCCTGAGTGATAAGCTGGCTATTTTTTTTTTTCAGTAGAAAATCTTCCCTGAGTTCATAAGTCAAGAAAGAACTTAATTAAAGTGTAACTCTTCCAACAGAGAATAAAAATGGGGGAGCTGGGGGTCATCTTGCTTCTTTTATGCCCTTTTCCTTTGTTTATTTTAATTACTAGACAGTCCCATTTACTATGATTCAGTTCACATATCAGTGCCATAAAACCACGCAACCCACCTTAAAAACAAATTCAGCAGGCAAGGTTCAGCCTATTTTGCCAGAAGCTTAAAGAAGCTAAGAAAATAAAATGCACATTTATAGCCCATTACTCACCCATATTTATAGATCTTCACATTAGATGTTAATTTGTATTTCTAAATAGCTTTGGAAAGTATATGAAATAGCCGACAGTTTTTGTGTGGCTGTTTTCCCATCAGAATATAATCACTTACAGAACAGTCCTGCACACTGCTGTCACAGAAATGGCAGCAGAGGGGAACAAGTGGTATTAGCACAAATGAGTACATACACATCTATTTATTTTAAAAGGCAGAACAAAAGCTCATATTCTGAAGAACTCATTTGTTGACTGTTGCTTAAATAAGCTGTAAATATAGATTATGACAAGTAGGACAAATTATAAAACTTAGAATTGAAAAGGTATCATTTACCACTTAAATAATAAGTACCACAGTTGACTGAAAACACGTCTATTAATAGTTGGAAAACACCAGAGATACGGAGTTAGTCATTGGTATGCTTAAGAGCAGGAGAACTGCCCAGCAGTTTTCAGAGTCTCCTGGGATTTATCATGCCTACATGACTGTTAGAAAAGAAGACTGTAGACAGAGGGAGTGCCTTCCCCAACTATTCTGGCCTCAAACTAATCTATCTTCTCTGACATTCTCTGTAAGGAATTTATAAACTACAATATATTTCAAAAGTTAATCAGATTACATATTACTATATCATTGTTCTTTAATTCACTCACATTGTTAATAACAAATCATAGGAATTTGTTAATATCTCAGCATCTGTGGCTCTTATGTGTTGGGTGTTGCATAGTATTCACGTGACTGGGAGACAGGTCCTAAGGGAATATGCTCTTTTAGGATGTTGGGAAGGTACAGAGCTAGAAGACTCCAATGAGTCCATGCGCCACTAACCTGCTGAGTAGGAAGCTATGTGAGTTGGGAATAGAAATGGAGGTCAGGTTATATATTCTCCCATGACACAGGCAGGGAATCAAAGAAAGGCATTTAGTTCCTGAAATGCCAGTTTTCAGCTGTATGCTCCACAAGATGTAAGAGGGACCTCCTGGTGACAGCCAAGTCTTTCATGTTCTGGTGAGGTAAGGGGAGTTTGAGAAGGAACTGGTATGCCTCAGACTGTACCAGGCAGGCTTAAGGAGTGGCTTGTTGATGTTATTTCCTTCCTCTGTTAAATGCCGAGAAAGAACTTGGAAGCCTTCAAAGATTTCAATTGCTCACAAACTAAGAGAGAAAAGCAGTCCAAATCTATGATGCTGGTGAGAAAGAATTCTCCCATGATCATGGAGGCAAAGTCATCACAGGAGGAGGAGGAGGTCCATTGAGGGCCTGCAGTGTGAGTCCAGAGAGCAGAAGTCGGGAGAGTTTGCACTTGATATCAAGCACTCTTTCTGCAATTGATATCAAGCACTCTTTCTGGTTTATTCTCTCGGGTGTGTATCCATGAAAACGGCTTTTTGGAAAACATAGACAGTGAGGGAAGGTAAGAATGTTCCACGTAGGAAGACCTTACTCTACTTCATCTCTCCTTCCCCTATAAAACAGACATACACACAACACACACACACACACACACACACACACACACACACACACACACCCCAATACTGTCTCAGGACCTCGGGAGTTAGTTGTTTCTGTATGTCTATTCCATTATCCCAGTAGGGGTCTGCCTTTCTCTGATGCTTCCATACACCTTCAACTGGCTTAAGGTTTGATTTCCATGGTGGCAGCTCCAGGCCAAATGCTTCAAGACTTTACAAGTTCAACACTTCACCATTGACTAAGAAAGCAGCTGGCAGAAAAATTAACATAGCAATTAGAATATTTGGGCTGATAAAAAGGAGAGGGGGAAAAACCTCCACTGAAGTGACAGAAAAATAATCAAGATTCCCAATTGAATTATGATGAAATGCCCTGTTGCAGATAGTTACATCCAATTTGCTTACTGCATCGCAATGGCAAAGTCAAAATATCAAGGGAGTGATATTATTAATATTTCAAATAGGAATTTATAAATATGATGTTCTCCATATCATCCAAGCATTATGAATATTTTAGTTTGTATTGACATGTATTAGCGTAGAGTGACTAGTTTGAATGAGAACTTTGGATTTAGGCCCCAAATTATTTCATACAACCTAATTTTAAGATGGAGTAGTGTGATTATGGTTAGGGCTCAAGCTCCAGAAGCAATACTCTGCCTGTATAGCATTGTGCAAATTACTTAATCGCTCTCTAAGTGTCCTCCTTGGTAAAATGGGGATGCCAATTGTACCCACTTTACAGAGTGCAGTAGGCATTCAGTGGCACCAGATAAGCACTCAGTACCTGCCAGCTGTTGTTCTGCTAACTCCTGCTATGCCTTTGACTCAGCATGTGAATTTAAGCAAGTCACTTAAGCATTTCAAAGCCTCATTTCCAGTCAATTCAACTCAGGTTTTCCTCTCTCTTATCTGTAGATTTAATAGAAATATTTTTATTTTAAATATTTTATAGGCTTCTTGCACTAAATAAATGCAAGCCATTTTATAAGAATTAAAGGAAGTTCATTAATACTCATTTCACATTAATTCAAACCAATGATTGTAATAAAGAATCAATTGTGGCAAACATTGGAAAGAGAATCTGATTCCTTGGTACTTCCATAACTCTACCCAAATAGTACTTTGACTAATGTGAAAAATAATTAAATAATATTTAGTTTTTTCCACTAACATTTATTTTTCACTATGTTAATGTAAACTTTTATATTGCATTAGTTATATCATTATACTACAATCTTATCTATACTTTAGACTCGTGCTGTCTAATACAGTAGCCGCTGTATATGTGGCTATTGAGTGCTTGAAATGTGGCTAGTCCTAATTGAGAAATACTGTAAGTATAAAATACACACTGAGTTTCAAAGACTTAGTATTGAAAAAAGAATGTAAAATATCTCAATATTTTATACTGAATACATGTAGAAATGATAATATTTTGGATGTAGTACGCTAAATAAAATGTACTAAGATTAATTTTACCTTTTTTTTCTACTTTTTTAAAATGTGGCTACAAGATTTAAAGTTATATACGTGGCTTGCATTTGTGGTTTGCATAATATTAAATTGGACAGCACTGACTTAGAATTTCTTTTGATACTTGATTAATTAATATACTTGGGATGATTGCAACGTAAAGAAAATAATATTAAAAATCTTTTTAAATGTTGCCATTAATCAGTGGTTCTCTATTCAACACCCATTTGTTGGCTACTGATTCTAAGCTATGCCCTCTCAGGTGTTGAAGCCACAAGCAAGTGGAGGTTTTGCCCAGACTTGTAGTTCACCCCAAATCTTAAACATAACTCAAAATGTAAATCCACTTCTGGTCCACTTTCTGGTCCAGCTAGTTTAATAAAACGCTATTGTTTCTTGCCTATAGCTTATATTTGGAAAGAAAATCATCTGGGAGAATACTTCCTATCCTGCCAGGAACCCTAGGCACTGAGGAGGAAGATGGAAGACGCTGGGATCAAATCAAATCCAGGAAAAATGTCAAGTGGAGAGAATGGAAATTAAGCAAGTCCATATTGGATGGCTTTCCAATAAAGAATGGTCAACTACAAAGGGTAAGGTGGGTTTTTCGTTTTGCTGTTGTTGTTGTTGGTTTTTTGTTTTTATTTGAAGGAAAGAATTTGGAGCAGGTTCTTTGGCGAATCTGATTGGGAGGCAATTGTAACTAAATTTAACATGCATCTCGAATAGTCAGCCCAGTTAAAACCAAAACCATAAATTTATGCTTTAATAAATCATCCTAATTCTTCCATGTTCTCAGTGTTCTGAAGCACCATACCGTAGATGAGGTGGTGTATCTAGGGCTGTGTGTGGAACAAGGCAGATGTGCTGTACTAATAGAGACACCAGGGAATCATGGGGGCTAGAAACGTATTATCAAGTCGTTGACTGTGGAACAAACTGGGTAGGAAAGAAGTGGATCATAAGAGGACCAGTGGGTAGTAGGAATCAAGAGATTCAGTGCCTCAGTGACGGAAAAGAGCAATGATTAAGTATAACTTTGAAATTAAAAAGACATATCCCTCATCAAATTAAAACTACTGTAAACGATCAATTTTGCTTCTAAAGAAAGTAGCAAAAGACTTACTACATGCACAGATTGGAATTTTTTTTAAAGGAAGCAGTTTTATCGTTTATTGTATAGGCACATATTCAAACATGTTTTGTCATTGTAAGAAATCTATTATGAAGTTAAAAGTCTGACATCGTTTCAAATTATACACAGCTATATTCAGAGGTTAATCACTGTCCAACGGGCTATTATGCTCTCCATGGCCCCAAATGCAGCTCTTCTCAGTTCAAGAGTCATATTTGGAAGCGAACCCACTTCCCAACTTCATCTTTCTGTATTTAATATTTAATAACCTTCATGACACATTTCCTTATTTTCTCTTTTCCAGCCACCACAAGACTCTTTGATTACAATGCTACTTCTTTTGGCTAGTCAGAACTTCACATTATTGCCTATCTCAAGGATTCAAACTATTCTCTTATTTTTAATTATAATATTCATGAGATAAACAAACATCAAAAAACAATGCTTTTCTGTTCTTCCATAACTTTTCTCTTTTCCTGCTTGTCAAAATATAAGAATTTGTACAGTAATGTTAACTCCATAAAGGCAGAAACTCTTTCTTCTTCCATGCTTCCTAAATTTCTATCCCAATCCAGCACCTAATTCAGAGCCAGACTCCTGTATGCATTAACTATGTACTAATGCATGTGGAAAGAATGAAATAATATACAATACAGCTTATGACACACAGAGGGTTTACAAATACATCTAATTTTATTTATTTATTCTACTATTTTTTACTTGCTTGATTAAATTTCTAGGGCCCTGCTCTATTCGGTTGCAAGTGGAGAGCGTGCTTTATAGACTAGCTTATGGTACCACCTTCAATGTTTCTAAACTATAATACCAAGAAATGCAAATGTAATTAATTAAAGTAGAATAAGCTAAAGCAAAAAGAAATGTGCTGTTTTATGCTAGAAGGCAATTTTATTGACAAATATAAATTTTTAAAATCAAAATTGTGTCTAACTAAAGCAGCCAAACCTTTGAAAGGCAAAAACAACCCATTTGACTATTTTATTACCAGTGTTAATTGCTACATGTTAAATTCAGGTGTTAGATCTGACAGTAGAAACAGAAGGCAGGTCTTCATAGTTTAACTCATCATTTTTGTTCAAGTATTATTCAACCGTTTATTCTTGAAATAATCTTAGTTGGAGTATGTATTTGCATGTAGAAAATTACTCATTCAGAATATTTTAACCTCAAATAGAAATAGCTGCCATATTCAATGTATACATTGAATTCCAATTCATATTCAATATATACATTGAATATCTGTTGGGAAATATGATTATTTAAAAAAAGCAAGTATTTTAATCTTTGCTTGAAGGACATAAAGAAGCAATAAAGTTCAACATAAGAAAATTAAAGAGTTTTTGCTTTTGTTTCTGACAAGATAGAAGTTTCTCTTCTCACTGTCCAGAGGTTACCAGTCCAGAATTAGTAAGACAACTCCACAATTATCAGAGACCCAGACTCTTTCTTTATTGTTGCTCGGCCGTCTTCAATTTATAGCTTTATTCCTATCATCCAAGATGACCACTTGAGCTCCATGTAGCAAGTCCACATTCCAGCCAACAAGAAAGAAAAGAGGAGGGGCGGCTGGCCCGGTGGCGTAGTGGTTAAGTTCACGTGCTCAGCCTTGGCAGCCCAGGGTTCACAGGTTCAGATCCTGGGAATGGACTTACACACTACTCATCAAGTCACGCTCTGGAGGCATCCCACATACAAAATAGAGGAAGATGGGCACAGATGTTAGCTCAGGGCCAATCTTCCTCACCAAAAAAAAAAGAAAGAAAGAAAGAAGTGCATGCACCCCACCCCTTAAATTTCGTGTGACTTATATCCCATTGGTTAGAATTTAGCCACACCTAGTAGTAAAGAAAGCTTGATAATGAGGCTTTTTTCCAGCTGGCCATGTACTCAGCCTAAAATCTGGAGTTTTATGGACAGTAAAAAAGGGGGGAAGAAATATCAGGGGACAAATAACTGTTTCTGCCACACTTTCCCAGAGTCTCAGACTCTTACCAGAGAACCCAGAGTTTAAACCTTTTCTTTCAATTCATGAATTAAGAGGATTAGCAGGAAGAATTCAGATTTGGGAATGAAAATCGCTGGGTTCATATCCCCCGTTTACCATAGAGAAAATTTAACAATTAATACTCTTTCTAAGAAGTGGCTTGTCTGTAGAGAGGGAGACTAATAATATTAAATGTTGAGTAATGTTGCTTGTATCAAATGAATCAATGACTACACATCACCTCTTAGAAATAGAAAAGCAATGTTTAAAAATTGGTGTTATTAATCATATTGTTATTAACTAACAATTGACTGTTTAGGTGATGAACATAACATGGTAAGAATAAATTAAAATGTCAACATTATGAATGATTCTCTAAACAGTTACGTAGTGAATAATGCAGATAAAACATTTCTGACATTTTTTCTCAGGGGACCCAGAATTTAATCTACTATCATTAAGCACCAATTAACAGAGTTTCCCAAAAACATTGGCCAGGGGGATGCCCTCAGAATTTACTTTTTCAGTTGATCAGAGTAGCTATTTGTCATGATTGATTCAGACAATGATATGTTAATAATTCTAGTTCCTTACAGAAGTTACAAGTTTCCAAGCTTCTTGCTTATGTGCCATGCTACCGAATACCAAATTCCATCAAAAATGATAGGCCATTCAAGTGTAATCCTATTTCTCAAATGAAGAAACTAGAGCTGGAAAAAGTTATTTAGTTTTCTCAAATTCACACAGATATTGAAATCATGGTTCAGTGCTTTGGTAAACCACACTGAATTCAAGAGTTTGGAATATTACTTATGTGAAAACTAATATAAAACTAATACAAAGTGCAAAACTAATGCAAAGAGTACATATGTGTCTGTCTACTGATATTGTTTAAATGTCGTGGTAAATTATGGATTTGTGGATTCTAGAAAGAAGTGCTTGAAATTGGGGAAAGGAGATCATGTTTTGTTTATGATAATGTGTATTATATGTGAATATAAAAAATAAACATAATTGGGCTGGCCTCGTGGCTTAGCAGTTAAGTGCGCGCCCTCCACTACTGGCGGCCTGGGTTCGGATCCTGGGTGCGCACCGACGCACCGCTTCTCCAGCCATGCTGAGGCCGCTTCCCACATACAGCAACTAGAAGGAGTGCAACTATGACATACAACTATCTACTGGGGCCTTGGGGAAAAAAAAGGAGGAGGATTGGCAATAGATGTTAGCTCAGAGCCGGTCTTCCTCAGCAAAAAGAGGAGGATTAGTACGGATGTTAGCTCAGGGCTGATCTTCCTCACACACAAAAAATTAAATAAACATAATTTAAAACCACATTACATGAATAGATGGGAAAATATACAAATTATGGGAAATGAATTTATTGGGAAACAGAAGACAAAATAGCTCAGCAGATGACTAATAGTTTGTGCAACCTTTTGTTATGGGTAATTAGTTCAGTTTAGTAATTGAAAAATTTCATTGAGTCAATAATCACTTGCATGTAGATAAGCAACTATGAAAATGTTTATCTGGTCCCTGCTTATAAGTCTAGGCTTATCTCTTACTCTCTTTCTCCTACCCCATACACCAATTATATTTATTTATTTTTGTTTTCTTCATTCATTCAAAAAATTGCATATCAAGTACATAACACATACCAGATAATGTTGTAGGTGTTTGAGATACACAAGGGAACACAGATATCTGGCTTCGTGAAGCTTATATTCTCTTCCCTAACCCTGACTAAGTCACTGAAAGGTTCAGATAATGGAAAATGGAGATAACAATGGCAGCACCTTCATTGTGTACCACCATATCTGCCAAGTGCTCTCTCATATAGCATTTAATTTGATAATCACTTGAACCCTGTGCTACAGCCATGCTTTTCATACTTTGGACCTTTGAATGTGCTGTTTCCTATATCTGAAATGGGTTTAATTCTCCCCCTTCTCACCCCAGTTCTGCCAGCTAACTCTTCTTGTCCTTTAAGACTCCACTCAATCATAACCTCATTCATTCAAAACTGCTCAACTGAACCCAAACTCCTCTCTTCAAGATGGGCTTGGGTATTTTTCCACGTGGCGCTCTGACATAAATCAAATGTTACATGTTTTATAAGATCACTTTGGATACTTAATTTATATTTTATTTGAGGTAGATTGTTATGATTGGTTTTGGTAACCTGCAAACAGATTGTTCAATTCCTTAAAAATATTCAGTAGATATAAATCTTTTTGGCTGTTCAGATCAAGAACATAATTTTGCAAGAAAACACAACTCTTTTCAATAAGTGCCAAGCAAAGATATGCTCTTTTGTTAATGTGCTTATGTTGTTACAAAAATTGTTAAGAGATTTATTTTGATTAAAGTTCTTCAAAGGTGCATCTGAGATTATGCATTGTTCGACTAATGACTCAAATGATACTTAAAGGTAGGGAACCGTGTATGTATATGTTTTAAGCATGTGTGTGTGTGTAAATAATGAGTTCATATGTGATGTAAATAATCATTAGACCTGATTTTAGAATAAAAAAGGATATGTGTTTCGCACATGCTTATACATGGGTAAAGAGCACGTTTATTAAATATTGAATTGTAATCTTAGACATGGGATGAATGAGTTACTGTCACAGCTTTTCTGAGGAAATATCTGAGAGTTTGAGCATGAGTAAATGAATTTAAATCTCAAAAGTTAATACTATAAACTGATATAAAGTAAAAAGCACCTAATGGCGTGGACATCCAAAGCAGAAGCAGATTTCCTATAAATTCTAGAGTTTAGATTATGTTACATTGATGCTATAGACTGAATGTTTGTGTCCCCCCAGAATTCAAATGTTGAAACCTCATCCCCAATATGATGGTATTAGGAGGTGGGGCCTTTGGGATGCGATTAGGTCGTGAGTCCTCATGAATGCATTAGTGCCCTTATGAAAGAGGCTTCTAGAGAGCTCCCTCGCCCCCTTCTACCATGTGAGGACACAGCCAAAAGATGGCAGCCTGTGAACCAGGAAGTGGGTTCTCACCAGACACCAAATCTGCCAGAGCCTCGATCTTGGACTTCCCAGCCCCCAGAACTGTGAGAAATAAATTCCTGTTGTTTATAAGCCACCTAGTCTAAGGTATTTTTGTTAATAGTAGCCTGAAGGGACTAAGACAATTGCCAAGGAGAAAAAATAGAGACTGTGGTCCCTGTGATCTCTTAATCCACAAAAGTAATTTACAAATTGAAAGATTACAGGATTATTTAAAGCAGTTGCATATTGTTAATGTTCTCTATTCTTGACTCTCTTTAGAGTTGTGAAACAGTGATTCATAGTCTTTCAGAAATGTGGTTCCTCTTTCTCTTCTCCCATATCTTCCGACTTTCTTATTTGGTTTCCTTGTAAGTTTGATTCCAAAGTAGAATGGGTTTAATCAGAAGATGATCTCTAACATAAGTGACAACTGCTGATCAAATACTAGAAAGTTCTTCATGCATGGCAAGACCACCTTTTAAAAATAAAACCCCATGAACAATATCAACATGAGCAGCAAAATTCTTCCAGGAGGGAATTTCAAGCTTCTATTTCACGACTTGCTTTTATGGGTTTAAGCACAAGCTTGACATTATGTGAATGCAGTTTGCTGTGTTTAATTACTATCATTATTATTATTATAGATACAGTAGTAATTATCTCTTCCTACTGTCTCATTATGTTTTGATCAATTCACATAATAAAAGTTTACTGTAAATATAAGGTTAGGTAACATTCAAGAAAACATGTAATTATGGAATATATAATCATATACAATCTAAACAGCCGAAAATTTCCCAACATTTCCAACAATTAAATGTTTAGAAAGTAAAGAATTAGCTGCTTTTAATAACATAGGTGCAGTTCTGTAGGCAATGGCTACAGAAGGCTTTATTTGTTGACCTAAAATTACTTTACTTCTGTTATATTAATAACATCTAGGTTTCTCAAAAACCTGCTGGCAAAAAAAATCTTTCCAGCTTTATTAATGATTCATATGGCAGTTTCTGAAGAGACAAGTCCCACAGAGAAGGAGCACTTGATTAATGACCTGGAAACACTTTTCCTTTTCAGCTGATTAAATAAAATTGACTGGATTTTTACATTTTTATAATAAAATGACCCGCAGGGCTGAGATGACACAGTGAAAGCAGCATGTTCACTCTTCAGCAGATTTTTATTTTGTCACTTGTAAAAATGAAAGGGCTAACCACCCAAGCAGAAAAATGCACTCTATCATTGTCCATGGCTGCCATGCTGACAAACGCTGCATACAGATATAAAAACATGGAGGAAAATAGATAGTGTTTATATTCAGCATGATTTTGTCCAATAATGACTAAAGTCTTATTATTCCTGGACCTAGAAACTGTATTATTAAATTATTATTTAAAAATGAAAAACCTAGAATTAACAAAAAAAAGAACTCTAACCTTTACCTGCAATCTTTAGAGGCATTCAATGTGACCATAAATAGGGTTATTGGATGTCATTACTGTAATCTTTCTTGCTCCTGGGCTGAGGGGATTCTCTTTGGAGACCAAAGTTCTGTTCTTACTTTCACACTAACAGGCTCACAGATAGCCCCAGGCAAAACTGTGAAGTAGGAAAAACTGTATTTTCTTGTATTTCCCACAGCACTATCTTTTTTTCTCTCTCTGGATTCTTTCCAGAGCACTCTTCAGCCAGGATCTGACCTCCCTAACTTAATATCACTTTGCTGTTCTTTTGTCCCCTAAATTCTTGCTTAATTGCCTAAACTTGTCTGCTCCCTTAAAGTACCTTTGTTATTCCCCATCTCCAAACTGTGGCTGCTATCTACATCTATTCTTTGAAGTGTACTAGTTCCAGGCCCATTGCCTCAGGGATCTCAAAAGGAATCCCTCCCTAGCAGTTAACCGATAAACAGAAAGGCCAGAGGAGACTCCTCAGGGGTAATTATCTTTTAGATCAGAGGTTACTAAATGGTAGCCCTATATTTAGCCAAAGATGTGCTCTGTTTGGCCTAACAATTAAATTCAAGATACTTTACACAAAAACTATAAGTTCTGGGTACTTTTGAAAACTCCAAAATTTTTCAGCACCAGGCTAGCTTTCCCACATGGCAACAGTCATCTGAAGCTGCCTTGGATGGAATGCAAGCTCACCACATCTTCCCTTCTCCCTGGTGCCCTTGACACTGAGGTTGAGTATCATTCAGTTTATCTCATTACTCCCATCCTACTTCTCCCATTGATATTACCTGCCTGAGCCCTGAAGGGGGTTTTTGATTTTGTGGGTCCTAACCAAGATCTTGGGGTTCTTCCTGATCTGCAAAATGATATTTTGCAATTTTACCTTTCTCTCCTCCTAGAAAAAAAATATATAATTGCCCTTGCCATCTAACCCAGTGAAACAATAACAATGGGATAATTTCTAGCCAATAGGAGTAGGCCGCATTGTGAAAAGTTAATGGGGTAGCTGATATTTGGGGGCAGACATAAGTTGTCTGTGTCCATGTTAATACTCTGTCCTCTTAACTGCCCTGATAGTCTCGAAATTCAAATCAGTCAAGAAAGAAACTGGATCATTTGAATTTGAAAGTTATTAAACTCAGAGAAGACTAGCATTAGTTAATATACTTGACTTCATTTTCTATTTATTTTTTGTGAAGTTTCATGATAGTGGTGCCGATATTGGTGTATTTTCACAGGAAGAAAAAAAATCGCTGAGAAATACTACCTGTTGACCTTGAATTGCACAAGCACTGTTTAATAAAGCCACCACACTATGGCACTAAGTCACTCTTACTACCGCTCTTGCTTATTCTGATCTGTTTCTCAATGAACGCATAAGAAGCTTTGAGGTTGCCAACTGGACCTGAGTAGAAAAGGCTATATTCTTGTTATTATATCTTTATGGTATAGAATGATATAGATATAGAATGATATAGAAGTAACTTGTCCAATTCAGCTTTATGATGTAAAATTAACATTAATGTTGATAACTCTGTATGTAACAATATATCTCTAAGTAATATATTTCTAGTACTTACTATTTTCAGTGCATCTTGCCAAGCATTAATTTCCCAGATCACCATGAATGGAAAAGAATATAAGCCCTGTGCTGGCAGGTTTTTGGTCTGCTTTGTAACCACTGTACATCTAGCCTTAGAACCATAGTGACAAATAGTCAACACTCAAAAAACATTTGTTATTCACTGAAGATAGTGGCTGAATTTAAGGTGAATTCTCAGACTCCCCCAAAATGAAGCATTTATATAGCCTCCAGTAAATTCTAAGCAACCTGATTATTTTTGCCCTTTCCAATTCAATAGTTATCTGATTCAGTATGGCTGGGCAAAAATCTCAGTTACATTTGGAAGAATGTATTATTATTCTGTGCCCAGATGAATGTTCAATTCAAGAAATCCACCAAAATCATTTTATCTAGATATCTCATAAGTACTACAGAGGTACAAAGAAGTGCATTAACATCTGCTCACGAGGAGTTTACCATCTAGTCATATTGATAGATATATTTTACCTTCCCTTTATTTAGAACATCACTTAATAATTATTAAGCTCCAATACAGAAAGCAATTTATGTAACTGACATCCATGTTACACTCTTGCTTCTGCACAATCCTTTCTCTGTATAGTCACTAATATATCTGTAACTCATTTCATATTTCTTAAATATATATACACACACGTGCGTGTGTGTGTTTGTGTGTGTGCGTGTATTCCTTAAGTAAGGTTGTTTCTAAATCTTCCCAGGGTAATTGAAGACTGTTTTATTTCTATTCATTGCAATATCAGTTTAGCTGTTTTGTGTTACATAATGATTTTAGCTTTGAAGTTAAAGGTCAACCTCAGGGCAAGAAGCACTTTACTGTGAAGCTGGAAATATAAAGAAGTGTGAATAAAACTGTTCATGACCCTCTGAGTCTCTGTGAGCCAGGACTTAAGCAAGAATTTGAAGGATGTCAAATGCACACTCACTTCAACAGGCCATTATAAATGCCATACAACTCTCCATAGCATGCAATAAGGCTGGCGACACCGGACACATGGTGGGGTGCCTGTAGCAAACCATAAGATAATTGCATTTACATGGAGATCTCTGAGGAGTGCAAAGCCCTTTACGGATTTCATTCTGAATCGATTTGTGCAATTCCCAAGTGTGTTCTGCCAAATTTGAAAGGGATAGATTATATCCCAAGTTTTATAGATAGAAAAATGAGGCTAAAGAAATGATAGGTATCTTACTGAAAGCCCCAGAAAACACTTTGAGAACTGTCCATTTTACATGACATTTTCATGCCATTGCACTTTTGCTCTTTAATAGAGAGCACACTTACCACCGCACAGACGCTGAGGGAGGCCTCAGAAAACAATTTCATGCAGCTTTCACTTTCAGGTTTATAGGCTCTCAGAAAAAGTTCAGAAGTTCAATTTGATGACATAATAAGAAGTTCAAAGGTTCACAGTCTATCAGTGAAAGTAATACCATGAAATTAAAACATGTAGATTATTTTTCTCTTTCAAATGCTAAGAAACATTTCTGCTTCTAGATGGACAAAAAATTCAGGAAGAACTCTGCTTAGGAATATCCCATTTTTATTTTACATGAAGTTTTCAAAGGGAAAATGGAAATGGAAAAAAAAGTGGGGAAAGAAATTCCTGGTGTCATAGGGAAATGAAAATATGGGATTCCATTATCCTCTGAATGTGACTCTTAAAGGACACAGCCAGCACACGGACCCCAGGATTCAGCTCTCTGAATTCCTTTTGCTGAAGAAAACCTCTTCTCCTATGAGAACGCTGTACTTTCTCCCAAATGAAGTCAGTGGTGTTTTCATTTTCACAAGTCAAAATGAAGTTTTGAACACTTCTAGTTATGCCAGCCACGGCTCTTTGCAATCCCTTGTGCCAGCCCTGGCAAAACAGCTAAAGTCAAGGGAATGGAATTTGCTGGTTAACTTCACTTTCATATTTTTAAAACACTAAAAGCATCAATAATAGTCACTTTGTTAAACTTCCTGGCGTACTTTGTTGACCAGAATTACAATGTAGAAAGGATTCCTAAGAAATTAGAATCTAAACGATGATGCTGTTAACTTTAGTCTAGAAATATAATGTGGATGAGTATTGGGGCCGATCTCAGGTTTATTTACCACTGCAGTAATACATAAATTTTAATTTTTAGAGCAAAATATTTTTATGTATTGGATATTCTTTTTAATAGAGAGTTTCATCTCTATAGCATCTAGATTCCTGATTTTTGAAACTCAGAATACAAGACAACGTGTATTGCACAGGTCCCACATCTTAACAATGAGCCACCATATAGGCAGTGAGGAAGGACTCTATTAGCAGCAACACTGAACTATCTATCTCACTGGAATTTGCACCAGAGTGGGGGCATGGGTTGATACTGAAGTGATTTTGCACAGTCTTAGTGCCCACTTCTGCAACTACATATGTTCTCTCTCCTCAAATCCTCATCCACAACTATAGAATGTAGAACTTAGTTGTCCACGATAGGCTTTTGTGAAATTTGGATGGGTTCTATGACTCCCCTGACAATATATGCAAACTTTGTATGTGTGTGTCTGTGTGCGTGGGTGCATGTTTCTTTGTGGAAAGAGAACACATAGCTTTCCTCAAGATTTTGAAGAAAATTCATACTGAAGCAAAAGAGAGAACAAGTGTGTGATTTGCCTGGAGGCAGTGTGGTCCAGTACAGCTTAGCTCTGCCAAGGGGTTGAGAGATTTGTGCCCTAGTCTCAGTCTATCATGAAGCAACTGTCTGACCTTAGGCAAGTTACCTAATCTCTTCATGTCTCAGTTTTCTCAACCATGAAATGGGGGAAATAATACCTCGCACCTGCCTTTCTTAGCTCATAGGGCTATGGTGAGGATCAAACAAGAATTTGTAAGAAAACCCTTTGCCTTAAAGTGTTCTACAAACACATGGCTTATGGGGATCAATTCCTCCTGCTCCTCCATACCCCCTCCCCCTTTCATTTACCCCCCTCACAAATTCACAAGAATCAGCCCTTGCTCACATAGAATTTCCCATCTAACACTGCCTTCGTGTGCTAAATTCAAAATTTTATAAAATTTCACATTTCTGAAGTATGGAGAATTTATTAGGCTCTGCTCTTACTTGTATTCTCATCTCTTCTCTATTTAATAAAGTTTCATCTACCACTCAGGACAGTGGACTGGAGCTGTCCAGTCATTTCCTGGATGAAGTCTTTCCTCCTAGGTTGAGGGCCCTCTCTTTGTGCTTCCTCAGAGCTCTGTTCAAGATCTGTATTTTAGCACTTTTCAAGTTATATTGTGCTTATTTACTGGGCCACCTGCCTCACTAGACTGTCAGCACCTTCTCTTCATTCCCCTTTGAATAAATCCCCAAACATTGCACAGGGCCACATACATCGTAGGCACATGGTGAAGTAGTTGTTGAATAAGAGAATGGACATTAACTGCACTTCTATGGAAAAATTTACATAAAATATGCTGTAATTTCCACAGAAAGTACAAAAAGTTTCTGTAGTTTCGCTATGTGAGGTATAGTGCATATGCTACTAAATGGCATATGATGTTTCAGTGGAGAACTCCTTGTGTGTCTTATTTAACTATATTTTAGTATCTTTTGTAGCCAATTGTCTGGTGTTTTTATTTTTCAAGGCAAAAATACTTCCTAGAACTTGTCAGTTTCAACTTATTCTGAACAGATCCCTTACAGAACTTTATATCTATTTCCGTATATAGATTACTTTCGTTTGAGAACATTATATTTAGTCTTAGGGTCAAAGCACCCATTATACTCATTCTACACATTATATACATTCAAATTTAAATAAAAAGAAATCCAAGCTTATGTCAAATTTTTAAAAACTAAAACAAAAAGCAAATTACTTATCTTGATAATTTAAAATTGCCTAAAATTGTCTACTGTAGCCTAATCTTTATGGTCTTCTCTCTTAGAAATCTTTGCACCATCAAGAGGAAATAAGAGTAAAATTTGCCTCAGATAGTAGCTTGCAGTGCTAAAACCAACTCTTCTTCCTCTCACCCCTAATCATATGCTGATTAGAGCCTAATTCAGGCCCTTCTACTACTAGTCTACCAAAGACCAGTGAGGGAAAAATGGGCAGTCCATCTAGCAGGGATAGCCTGGTTAAAATTCTTCACATGGGATTTGCACTGTCCGGGGTTTAAACTTCAGGACCCTAGTGAGTTGTTTCATCTTTCCTACCCCAACCCCATCTACCACTTTGGCCTCATTTACCAGTCAGCAGACTGTTTCAGATACTCTCTCTTGAGAACTATTTCTCCAAACTTAAGTTTCCTTTTGATAATGCCCACAGTCTCACTACTAGTACATAGAGGAGCAGCTGTTTTGAGCATCTCAGTTTAAGAGTAAGTAGCAAGAAGTCATATCTATTGTCATGTTGCTATAATATTAGATATAGAGTTGTAAACTATGTTCATATAAAAAACTTAGCATTCAAATTTGTTTCTTATTTTATTGAGCATGCCTGGTTTTTAGAAAGAATCCCATTTTTTTAAACTCGCCATGACTCAAGTCTTTGCTGTAAGGAGAGAGAATACTCCCCAAGAAATAAGAGCTCAACTTTGAGGAATATGACCCCTTTCATTCATTCTGATTTTGAAGATAGAACCACCCCAAGGAGACCAAAACACAAATTAGAGAATGAAAATAAATCCCAGGGCTTAAACCCAGTGAGCAATGGTTGGTCACTTTAGCAAACTTAATTCAAAAGAATATGACCAATTAATTTAGCTATTCTGGAATTGTGATGATAAAAGTATAAATCCATCACTTGATCCCATAAGTGGCCACATTCCACTTCTTTCCTATGAAGTTAGCAAGAACACTTACTGATCTACCTCAACCCAAAGTTTTCTCTCACCCAATAGGGTAAGACATTTTCCCTCTACTCCTGATATTTACCCTCCATGAAATTTGTTCTAGCTCTTACTTTCCCAATGCCAAATGCCTTAAACACTCTGAAGTTTCACCCACACAGTGTGCTATTTTTGTTCCATGTCTGGTGTCTTTGCTCAGACTGTCTCTATCGCATGTTCTCTTGTAGAATAACAAGAATCTTCCCTCACCTTCCACACCATTACTTAGCATGAAGACAATCTCAATATGACCAATCTGAGTATATGTAGGTACTAGAATTCATAAGTATTTTAATATGTTGCAGAAATAGTAAGACCTGATATTACCAATTCAAATATTATATTTTGATAGTGAGCATGTTATAACTTTTTCTAAATTCTATTTAGGTGGGTCAGAAAAACATCTTGATTTTAATATCATTTAGGACATTTTTGTGTACATAGTATTATTTTACTAATCACGCATTTCAAGCTCTGTGATGCTGTTATTTTATTATTATTATTATTACTATTATTATTATTATCAGTTTGTAAACCTCTGAAGAACACAGCACAGCCTCAGAACTATAGATTTTCCATCCTTGTCTTTTTATATGCAGATCTTCCTCAACTTACAATGGCGTTAATCCCGATAAACCCATCGTAAATTGACAATATCATGAGTTGAAAATGCATTTAATACATCTAAACTACTGAACATCATTGCTAAGCCTAGCCTACCTTAAATGTGCTCAGAACACTAACATTAGCCTACAGTGGGTAAAATCATCTAACGCAAAGCCTATTTTATAATAAAGTATTGAACATCTCATTTAATTTATTGACTATTGTACTGAAAGTGAAAAACAGAATGGTTGCGTGGGTACAGAATGGTTGTAAGTGTGTGGGTTGTTTACCCTCATGATCCTGTGGCTGACTGGGAGCTGTAGCTCGCTGTACTGCCCAGCATCAGGAGACAGTATCTTACTACGTATCGCTAGCCTGGGAAAAGATCAAAATTCAAAGTATGATTTCTACTGACTTGCACATCATTGCAAAGTAGAAAAATCCTAAGTCAAACCATCATAAGTCAGGGACCATCTATAGTATATTCATGCATACTTTTCAGCCTGGAAGAGCTGTGTTTTCAAACCCCAGTGGCAAACAAAAACTCTCCTGGTGATCTCTATCTCCCCAAATGTCATTTTATATCATATGAGAAGAAAGAATAGAAAGATAAGAGTAGTAAATTGTGGGTGACCTTAAAATGTTGGCAAATATGATTAGAATTTATCCTGCCCAGAACAAGACCTACTTCTCTTCATCCATTCAGAAACATGTATCAAATGTATGCCACAGAAGCAGACATAATTCTTTCCTTCATAGAGCCTACAATCAAGTGAAAGATAAAATAATCATATAAATAAATAAAAATTATAATTATGACAAATGAAGAAGGGGTATAGTGATATAAGTGATATAGTAGTGGTATAAGAGCAAATAATAGAAATTTGACTTAAATAGGAAGATTGAAGAAGGTATCCTTAAGGAATGAACGTTTGCGATGACAGCTGAAGGATGACTCTTATATTTAACCAAATAAAGAGGGTACTAAGGAAAGTTCATAAAAGCTGGAAAGAAGACCAATATGGCTAGAGAAGATAGACTAAAGAGAGACATGATTCAAGTTGAGTTAGGGGAAAAAAGATAGAGATCTTATAGTTATGCCTTGTAAGTCAAGTTCAGGAATTTGGTGTTTATCCCAAGAGCTATGGGAAACCACTAAAGGACTTGAAGAAACAGGGAAAGAGGATGGAGTACCAGGAGGGAGGGAGAAGATAACCATATGATTAGATTTGCACTTTTGAAAAGATTCTTCTAGTTGTATGTAAAGAGCAGATTTGAGAGATGAAAGGCAAGAGTAGGTGAAGTAGACCAGTTACGTGAGTTTTGCAGTATCTACAACGGGAATTATTACAGTATATATTAGCATAGTTGCAGTGAAATTGGAGAGAAATGAACAAATTAACGAGATACTTAAGAGACAAAGCCAACAGGACTTGGGAAGGGATGGCTAGTGGATAAGTTTTAAGGAGATGTTTAAGAAAGATTCAGGTTTCTGACTTGAGCTGTTAATATTTAAGTTCCGTTTCCTGAGATGAAGAACATTCAAAGAGGAAGCAGGTTTTAGGAGAAAGACTATGAGTTAGGAGCTATGAAGTGTGAGTCTTAAGGGCCACTGAGAGTAGTAGCAGCACAAAAATAATAGCCTTTTATGAAGATTAATTAAGCATAGGTTTGCAGGGTGAATTGGGTATGGTAATAATAGAAACAATAAAAGCAGATAGAAGACTATTATAACAACCTACGTGCCAGATATCAAACAGAAAAAGCAGACTAATAAATAAGTAAAAATAATGAAAAATTTTTTTCATTATAAATTAAAATGTGAATGCATTTAGTAGATGATTTGCAAAGAGGAAGGGAGAATGGACTATTTAGACAAGGTCAATTGGAAGTTAATTCTTCCTTTTCCTTTGGAATAGGATTATCTTATGGGAGAAATGCAATTCTAAAGTGCTTTATTGGATAACAGCCAATTTAAATTTTAGCAAATTAAAATGTATAGAATATTTTAAGCATAGGGTGTGGTTTGAAGGCCAAGACAGAGAAAAATTTCCACAGAGGCAGTAAAATTTGTTTCTGTTGCTTCTGCTTCCTGGTTACCACCTTATTCATCTTTCCTATAGACTTCTCCTTCTCCCCTTCCCTCACTAGTCACTTCTAGTACACTATTGGTGCCTTATAACTAAAGATAAACTTATAGTAACAAAAACAAACAAATGGTGTTATGTAGTATATCTGGTAATGATCTACTAAATATTTGCTACTGTATGAAATTACCACAGTCATGCACCACATAACAATGTTTCAGTCAATGACAGACCGCATATATAGTGGTGGTCCCATAAGAGTAGTACCATATAGCCTAAGTGTGTGGTAGGCTAAACCATCTAGGTTTGTGTATGTATACTCTACATTGTTTGCACAATGACAAAATCACCTAACGATGCATTTCTTAGAACATATCCCTGTTGCTAAGTGACACATGACTGTAGTATATTTTTAAATTAAAACAATAAATTTGTGATTTCTAGGAAACTTGTGGGAAAGGTGTTCCTCTCTGATTAAAAATAAACAAGACATGAAAAATTGCCTTTTTCTGACTTTTATGGGTCCATGTGAAACAGTGATGCCTGTTAACTGTGGCAGCCACCTTATAGTCACAAGGGACAAGCCTGCAGTCAAAGCTAGAATGCTAAAGATGACAGGAAGGAAGATTGAAAGAATGCGGGTGCTTAACGACATGGTTATGATACTGAATTTTTAAACCCTGGAATGTCTTATCTCCAAATTACTTGTTTTGTAAGATGATATATTTCCTCATTGTTTAAGTCATTTTAGTTGCTGCTTCCAAATGTATCCTGATACAACTTAATTCATATAAAAATGTACTTTTTATTCCCTCCCTAACCTCAACTTTCCCATATTGCTGCTTTTACCAATAGACTAACTTTGAAATAATAACCTAAATGACTTATAAATTCTTAAAAAATAACTATCTTTAATCCATATAGGATATTTGTTGAGTTGACAACAGAAGTGTATGAACAGACTTAGAAGGGATATTATAAAACCATAACTTGTAAAATTAAAAATAACCCAGTGAATTTATTTAACAACACAAACTCAGTTTCTGATATCTTATGAATTATCATTACAAAATACACATCTTGGTGGCATATCTGTATCCATGTCTATGTCTATATTAAAACTGCTTTAGCAATAAGTGTATGGATGATTTATTTGAATTACAATGAATTAATATCTTAAAGTTTAGTTATTGGTAAATATAAGCCAGTTACAATATCAATGAAAAGATGTTTCACTGTATTGTAGGTATAACAAAACTTTAAATTTAAAAAGGCTAAATTTAAAAAATAATGGTATTCAGATTTTAACTTATAAAAAATTAAACAAGAAGCAATTGAAAGTGAAGATTAACTCAAAAGAAAATGAAACGGAGATATGTGCATATGAATAGTAATCACAGATGAAATGATTCTGTCATCGACTAGGTGCCTCCAGAAACTCCAGGGTGGGTTTGGAAGCAATTAACTGTTTTTCCAAGTTGTTTCTTTTCCTTTTGTATGTTAAGGAGATGTAACCACCAGCCATCCTGAAACTGACCAAGGGAGAAACTCAAGGAAGATGTAACCACCAGCCATCCTGAAACTAATGAAGCCTCACCACAAGAGCTATGCCCATGACCTTTGCCTTATTTTTAATGCAAAGATCGCTCCAGGAGGCTTAGGCCTCATTATGTGGAAGCATGTTCTCCAACTGAGCCTGTGCAAGCGAATACCCGAATACCCGCCTCTCTCTTTTGAATATTCATTCCCCACCCAAATAAAAGTTCCTGTTTCCTTTTGTTCCGGGACGCCATGACTTTGGAAATGATTCCTCATGGCCTCCTATTTTCTGCAAATACACTTTACTTTTTGAGACAACTTCCACTGGTGTAGAGTCTTATTTAACTCACCAGGAGGAGAGCCCACTTGGTTTGGTAACAATTCTATATGGTAAAGATGGGACCACAGAAAGGTGAAGCCATATTCAGCCAAATTTATAACATGCAGCTTAGTATGCTTATCAACTTTGACACATAAATATTTGCAATTGATTTTGATGATAGAAAACACTAACTCTGAACTTGAATTAAGCGAAATGTTACCACCCTACCCCAAGAAAAAGATTTCTATTTATCTCATTAGTAGAAATAGGTTTAAAAAAATTATACTCAATTATTACTTTTAAAAAATTTCATCAATAAAATATCTGTGGAAATTTGTTTTCTCTTGTTATACCTGTATAATATTCACTATTTTGCCTGTTGGCCTACGAAAACTAAAACATTTACTATCTGTCTCTTTACATAAAAAGTTTGCCATCTCTTCATTTAGTACAATGCCTGGAACCCGTTTGGTATAACTAAACAAATAAACAAATGAACTGGAAACCCAACAGCCTAAACTCCTTAATATCTGATACAAAACCATTCTGACCTAACTGCTTCCTACTTTTCCTATGGCATGTCCCACCATTTCCTGCCTTGGACTTCTGCTCTAGCATACATATACATATGTACACACAGATAATGAGATTTTAGAAACCCAATATTGACAGAGTCACATTAAAAAAAATAATAATAAAAGAAAATTTTGACTTCACAGGATGTAATAGCATCCTTACTGGTGCTGTAAAAAATTACCATATATATAGTGTCTTAACCCAAATCAATTCTCTTATAGTTCTGGAGATCAGAAGTCTGAAATAAGTCTTATGGAGCTAAAATCAAGGTATCAGCAGGGCCAGTTCCTTCTGGAGTTGTTAGAGAAGAACCTGTTCCTTGCCTTTTTCAGCTTCTAGAGGCTGTCAGCATTCCTTGGCTTGTGGCTGCATCATTTCAATCTCTGCTTCCATCATCATATTACTTTCCACTCACTCTTATCTCCTATTTCCCTATTATGAAGATCCTTGTGACTACATTGAGCCCATTCAGATATTCCAGGATAGTCTCCTCATTTTAAGATGCTTAATCACATTTGCAAAGCTTCTTTACCCATATATGGTAACATTCACCGATTTCAGGGATTAGGAGAGCATAGGCATCTTTGGCGGTCCCATTATTCAGCCTATCACACAGGTCATTTGAGCAATGACTTGTTTTAGATAGATAAATTTTCCGTGTAGCTAACATTTTATCCTTTTATTGGCAAAGTCTTCTTATTAACTAAATTATATTGAATGGATATATTTTTGAAATATAGTAACTACTTCATGAGTTTTTATGCAATTGTCTTTCTTGATAAGTTAGAATTATCTCTCTAGATATTGTTTTACTATGTAAAATATAATGGTGACCACAGAGTCTGCTGATGCTGGCAGGACAATCTCCCCTAGATTTAATGGTCTCATCATAGTGTTTTGTATCAGGCTTTCCTCTGTGCACTCATCCATAAGTAAAACGTTTCACAGTTTCTGTATTTTTCCTCCCATTGTCTATCCCAATGCTTCTCAAAGTATGTGGTCCCTGCACCAACAGCATCACCTGGAAACTTGTTAAAAATACAAATTCTCTGGGACCAATTAAGACCAGACCTACTGAATCAGAAATTCTAGGAGTGGTGTCTCAAGTTTCCGCTGATCCTGGAGATTCTGAGAACCATTGGTTTATCAAATATAATCAATTCTCAGTGACTATATCTGTTTGTAGTAGACTCTCTGATCTTTGTGCTTTTTTGCTTGTAATCTATTGTGGGATTGGAAACCAGATGACTATTCTAGCTATAACTATCTTCAGTGTATGACCACAGAGGCTCTGAGTGAAAACTAGGAGTTTCTTGTATGAGTAAAGTCCATGAACTTTTATAAATAAGCCATTAACTATCAATTTTAGCTACTTCGAATAACATTTTATTCTTATTTCTTACATATCCATTTGGTCACCTATAGACAATGTTTTGTATATTTGGTTAAATGCCATAAAGATTAGGTAAAATTGAAGTAAGAGGTGAGGTAAAGAAATTTTACAAACCAGATTTTCCAGAAAATTTCCAAATTCGTGAAATTAATTTTTTAAATAAAAGTGAATCCTCAAAAATATGACCAAAGATATATATTTATATCTTTATTGAAATATTATTGAATATTTAAAACCTTAATTATTTTATCCTAATAAATAGGCTAACCTGAAAATATTTCATCCTATCAGATTTTTAGAAAATATGGTACTATAAATAGATGCAATAATTGGATAAATGATTATTGGATAAATAATGATTTGAACTACGTTTCTGGGTATTAGAATTAAACAGAATGAATTATGTTGGTTAGACTTAAAGTTTTGAGAAGCATGTTATTGCATGAATGTAATAATTCAGCATCATTCCTCATATGAAATGTAAGACTTTTGAAACTAATTTAACAAAACAGTTTTTGGTCATTTAATAAGTGGCTTTGTGAATAAAAATGTAAAATGTAATGATTAATGTACTAGTAGAATATACTCTTAGTAAGAGCAATGACATGCCAACATATATGTTCAATCACCAACATGCTTTTTCTATAAAAGTTAAATTTTACTGTTTAAAAATATATTTTCTGGGCCAGCCCTGTGGCGTAGTGGTTAAGTGCGCGCGCTCCGCTGCTGGTGGCCTGGGTTCGGATCCCCAGCGCACACCGACACACTGCTTGTCAGGCCATGCTGTGGCAGTGTCCCACATAAAGTGGAAGAATATGGGCACGGATGTTAGCCCAAGGCCAGTCTTCCTCAGCAAAAAGAGGGTGATTAGCATGGATGTTAGCTCAGGGTTGATCTTCCTCACAAAAAAATTTAAAAAATAAAAAATAAAATAAAATGCATTTAAAAATAAATAAATAAATAAAAATATATTTTCTATCCTTTGAGTCAATATTTTTTTAGTTAAAGATAATGCTGCTAGAGTGTTGCTGTACTTGTTAATAAGCATAGCTGAAATAACATCATATGTCCTTCTAAATCAAATGTTGCATTTCTATAGAAAACAAAAACACTTTTTGAAGTGCTTTCAGTATTCTTTAATAAAATATCTTTGATCCAGAGAAAATGGTTACTTGAAAACAAATTATAAACCTTGTGCACACAACATAAAAGTATACATGGAGTTCCACTGATGGCTACACATCATCACCTTTGGTAGACTCATTGTTCCCATCCAGATCCCCTCATGCCTTACTATTCTAGTGCATAAAAGCGCAGACCTTCAATGGTCTGAGGGCCTTCTCTGTGGGCCACAGGTCATTCTGCCACATTCAGGGCAGGCCAGAAGCGCCAGGAAATTAACACCCCTTGTGAGCAGCCTGTAATCAAAGGCTGATAAGAGTTGGTGTGTTAGTACCCTAGCTTCCTTGTCCCTCAGAGGAATAACTCTGAGGCACATATTCTACACAAATCATCAAACTCTGCAGTAGGATTAAGATCCAGTTACCCACAATGGCACTGATTTGATCATTCAACCTTATTGGCTTTCTTCTCTTCCTTGTCTCTCTTCCTCAATTACCTCCCAGCATGTCCTGAGACCATCTTCAAATAAACTATTTACACTCCTATCCTTGTCTCGGTGTCCACTTCTGGGGGAAGCCAACCTAAAGCATCACATAATTTGGACAGAAAGGAAATCACAATTTTGAAGTTTCAAGTATGGCCTTTAAATGAATCAGGCTTTAAAACAGTGCCACTATAAGAAGAGATAAAATAGAAGTAAGGTTATGGGATGGGGATTGAGGTAAGACAACATTGGAGTGAAATTGAGAAAAATAAATTTTAGCTGAATTTAAGGAAAAAAAACTGTTTCAATGAGCAAGACTTTTAGACAATAAAATGTCTTGGCACAGTGGTAGAAGTCCTACTGTTTGAGGCATTTAACTCTAGATGCAACAATGTGTTGTAAATTACAGTGCCAAATGGCAGTGGATGGACATGATAACCTAATAGGTCTCTTCTGGCTCTAATATCTATGATTGTATGATTCAATTCAAATACAGTAGTTTACTGTATCTCAAGTGTGTAATACACTTCAATTGTGAAGTGCTACAATTTCAATACTAATATGTTTGAAGTGACAGACATGTCACCTAAGTACCTAGTAGAGTTGTTTGAAATGCTACAGAAAACAAACTTTCCCCTTATGGATATACACCCCTGATCTTCCATCAGGCAGACACTGTTCCTATAAGCAGTTGTCATTCATTAACAACACCCATATTAAATCTTTTGAAAGCCCATGTGTGTGAAATTATTCCATAAAGAAATAAAGAAACTGGGTCTTGCTAGTTTCATGTGAAATAGTATAGTTTGCACCAAGTCACTGATCAAAAGGCATGCAGATCATTGCACTTTCAAGGGAAGTCTGTCTCCATCAACATCAAAATCACTGAACTGAGAAATCTACAGTGTCTAAATGATGTTGGGAGTTTTGCTGTTATGTCTTTGTTTAGTGATACAACACATGTGGCTAGCCTCTGAAATATGCCAAGTATGTCATTCCCAGTTGAAATAAGGAAAAGAAAGTTCACTAGTAATCCTCTCTTTGACTCAGTCCAAATACTGTTTGTGTTTTCTTTTCAGTTACAAAATGTAATTCTTGAACTTACAGGTCACCTCTTGATTACTAATGAAGATGAAGAGAAAGGAACAGTGGCTCAATTACATGAGCTCAATTTTCATGCATGGAGCTTTCTTTGAAGGAAATGGGACCTCCCAACCCAGATCATGGGAAATGAGGCCCATTGACAAAGTGCCTTCAAAGAAGCCAGGATATAGATATCATAGATTCAGAGCAATGTTTCCTTATTAATGCCACCTTGTTTTAATGCTACCTTATCTCACTGTTAAGGTCCTAGAGTACTTAAAAGAAATAAAATTAAAATGTACTATGCTTCTCAGATCAATAGGTTTATTTATTAACCTTTCACTTGAATGAGATCTTTCACTCCACAGAAATAAATGAGTTAAAGGTCTTTGTTCAGTGCAGGGATACTGGTTCAGACTTCGTTGAATATATCCCCATGGCCAGTTACACACCCAGGCAGATATGAAGAGGAAGTTTCAAGTCCCCTTCAAAGAAAGGAAGTGTGGCAGTTATAAAACATGGCTGTGGTTTCTTTGACACTTCTCTCGTAGAGAGCGGGGTCTTTATCTCCTTTCTGTGAATCTGAGTGAGCTTATGACCACCTTATCCAGTAGAATGTGGCAGATGTGATACTATGTGACTTCTGCAGCCAGGTCATAAAAGTGCATTCATCTTCAATCATGATTGCTTCAATCACTTCATTCACGACCATCTTCAATCACTTCTGCAGTCCTGAGACACGGTGTAAGAAGTCTGACCATCCTGAAGTCTCCATGGCATGAGGAAGCCCAATCCACATGGGGAGGCCACATTGTAGGTGTTCAGTCCCAGCTGTGGCCAACTTGAATCATACCAATACAGATGCCAGACAAGGAGTTAAGAAACCTCCAGATTATTCCACCTTCCAGTCATTTGAATTTTTCCAGCAGAGGCCCCACAAATTTAAATGAGACAAGCCACGCCTATTACGTGCTTCCTGAATTCCTGACCTGCAGAATGGTGAGTATAATAAAATGATTGTTGTTTTATACCACTAAGTTGGAGGAAGTTTGCTATGCAAAATAAAAAAATAAACATGACTGGAAGAAAGATGGGAAGGAGGGAGGAAGGGAGAAAGCCAGAAAGAGTGAAAGAGGAAAGAAAGAAGGAGTAAAAGAAAGAAGGAAGAGAGGAAGGAAGGAAGAAAAGGAGTACAGAGGAGAGGAAGGGACATCTGGAGAGAGAAAGGAAAGGAGAGAGAGATGGAGGAACCGAAGGAGGAAGCTGTCCTGAAATATTGTTAAGCCAGGCTTCCTTCACATTTTACTGCAAATAAATGGATGGAGAATCTCTATTATCTGATTTAGTCTTGCCTTCCTCAGAGAGGACTATTCTATTTAAATACAGATTAATTTAATAAGGATACTAAGAAAAATGGAAAAAAGGAGGAGAAAGAATTTCCTTTATTTGGGGGAGATTGTTATTGAATAATGTGTATTTACTGTAGAATGATTTTAAAAGGTAGCACAGCAAATAAAAGGTAAGAGAGAAGATTCTTGAAAAACAGACACAAATTATTTGTCTACTAAAAAAGCATCATGATTAGAACTTAAACTTTTAAATAGGTTCCTCCCACCAGAGCCAGAGAAACTCCAAGCAGGACATATGAAAGAAAATGTTTCTTGCTGAGTGCACATCCATCAACATAACATGTTGATTATCAACTGCTGTATGACTCATTATTTTAGAGATTAATTGGTGGAAATTAGTCACAAACTATTTTTTTTAATTGTTTAAAGGAATTTGCAATAAAATAAAATTTTTTATTTAAAAAATTTCCTTAAAAATGGTGGTATAATTAGAAATATATCTGTGACCCTGTTCCTGGCATAGGGCTCTTAAAACCCTTGGACTTTCTGAGTGATGGGAGTTTCTGTTAGTCATAAGGAACCCCTTTTGAACACATCTGGGTTAACACTTATGAGTTCACTTAGGTTGATTGGGGTGGGGGGTCCCTAGAAAGCCTCAGAATGGAGCTGGTCACCAAAAACACCAAGTCGTTAGGGGTTTGAAGCTCTCAGTCCCATCTCTGGGAAAGGAGGTTAGGTGGGGCTGGACATTGAGCTCTATAAAAACCCTTGAACAAAGACACTTGATGAGCTTCTGCATTGGTGAACACACTGAGGTACTGAGAGGCTGGTGTGCCCGGAGAGGGCTTGGAAGCTTTGTGCCTCCCTCACCTGCATACCTTGCCCTATATATCTCTTCCATCTGGTTGTTTCTGAGTTGAATCCTTTGTAATAAATCAGCAAACATAAGTAAACTGTTTTTCTGATTTCTGTCCACCATTCTAGTAAAATCTTGAAACTGAAGAGGGGTTCATGGGAACCCCAATTTATGGCCAATAGGTCAGAAGTACCAATGACAACCTGGGATTTGCGACTGGCATCTGAAGTGGGGGCAGTCTTGTGAGACTGAGCCCTTAATCTGTTGGGTCTCTGCTAACTCCTGGTAGTAAGTGTCAGAACTGAATTGATTTGTAGGATACTAAGTGGGCGTCTGCAAAGAATTGGTTGTTAGTATTGGAAAACACTCCAGAAAAACCGAAAAAACAAATTACTGACCAGACTTTCAGTTCTGTGGAAGTCTCTTTTTCATCCCATCATTTATGGGAGCCTAATTCTTCCTATGAACTATCAAAAACTGACCCAAAGCATGGAGTTCTGTGCTTAACTTCATTCAACTTGAAGAAAATTTTCCCAAATGTTTAAGTTTCTATAACTTGCCTACCCTCATTAGCGTTCTCCCACCCCTTCCATAAAAATAAACAAATGCGTTTGTAACCTGGGGCTTCGCCATTTCAATAATATATTCAGCTTTAGCTCTCTCATAATCTAGAAATTGCCAATGTCTCTAGAAAGTGGTATTGGAGATAAAAGAAGGAAGAAGTTAAAGAGAGAGAACGATTACCAGTGAACCGGGACAAGGATTTAGCAAGAGGCGATTTTGATCACTTGGAGGATAAGCGGTGCTACCTCTTAAAATAGTTGATTTGTTTTCGTGTGCTAGGTAGCTAAAATCTATTAACCTCCTTTGGGGGCTTCCTCCTCTCTATGAGACTAAGTCTCGTTCTTCATTTTCTCTCTGCTCTAGTCTGGGCTTGTGTACTTTTCTTTTTCTCTTCTTATTTCTCTCCCCATATCCTAATCTGGTCTCTCTTGCCCAAGGGCTAATATTCATACCCATTCTTTCCTACATTTCTAAGTCCCTCCCTAAAATTTTGTCTATTCTATTGCAGGTATTGATAGCATACATCCCTTATCCTTAATCACAAAATTGGTGACAGTATTTTTCATTATTTAAAAAAAAATTATTTAAAAAAAAATTTTTTTTAAAGAAGCATATATATAAACTTACCCTCCTCCTGCCAAAATATTTTTATACCTCTGACATAGTTTTTTTATAATTGACTATTTAAAGCTGTTAGGTTATTGTAGGTCATAATCATATAATTTTTCTCATGGAAAATTTCAAACATTTCAAATAAGAGAGAATTACATTAACTCCCATGTATCCATCACCCAGCTCTAATGATGATTAACATCTGGCCAGACATCTTAGAATTGTTGAGCTTAAGAGAACCTTAATTACAGTGAGTCACATTATAGAGTTCTGTGATGACCCATCACTTAAGACAACAAAATTGTACTTCTCTAAATTAAGGGTTTTCAACCATGTTTAACCCATGTTCATTTTGGAAAATCAAACAAACAAACAAGTTCTATCTGCCTTAACACCTAACTGGAATGTTATTTGACATTTTAAAATAAATTTAATTACAATAAAATAAGTATTATATCAAATATGCTATTCCAAACTATATATAAGTCCCCTTTCCAAATGCCTCTCTGTTCATTCTTACATTCTTCCCTGACTGGCACTCATCTCTAATCCTACTTGCAGTTCAGAATTACTATTCTAAATATTTATTTTAGATAACTTCTTTTGAAATAAAATAATAAAAATATTTAAATCCAGACTTTCTGAGAACTCCAAGAGGAGTAAAGGCAGGCATTTTAAATTGTATCTAACACAAGTAGACAAGCCTGTTAACGGCCACCATTGTCCAATCTCCATCGAGGGTGATCTGAATAGGTTCCAAAGAGTATAGAGGTCATATGACAAACTAAGACTGATATATCTGGGCTTTATATTTGTGGATCTACATTTTAAAATTAAATACATATTACAGACATCACTCATTGTCCTTTTCTCAGTATATCACTTTTCTGCCCTGACTTTATTTTAGCATGAAATAAAAGATAAACTTGCAGTATCAGCCACAGATAAAAATAAAATCCTGTAAGATGTTTCTTGACCAAAATAAATAGGGGTCAAGGGCAATTTATTCCACAAGAGTCTTCTATAATTATTGGCAGCTTAATTACTTCTTTGCTTCTCTTCAAAATTGCTGGTGTTAGAATGACCTTTCCAGTGCAAGTGACAGGGGCTGTGACCTTCTTTTCGATTAAGCATGCCTTCTCATCAGAGACTTACCATTAAAAAAGAGTTTGCAAAGTAGGGGCTTACCACATTCCAACAAATATGCTACTCAAAGGATTTGTTGCAAGTTCCTAAACTTTTAAACAGGAATAGTGATATACAAGCAAAGACCCTTTTACCTCAGGTTTCTTCCTGTCAAATAACTTCTATTTTGGAACATGGCTGACTATAGAGAACAAAACACTGGACAAACGTTTAGGGTGGAAAATGGTACCTTCCGATGGAGGTTGACTTAGAGGTCAGGATCACAACGATGATTAAGTTTAATTTTTCCATAATGGTGTTTAATGATATCTTGAGATTCAGCACAATATCAAGGGATTTACAAAGTAGTCCTTTATAAAATGTTATTTGGATAATGTGAAATAATTTGTTCATTGCTTAAGTGTTAAGTTTTTGTCTTTATTCAGTAAAGTGCCAACTGCCCTACAGTTTTCAACAATCCTAGTGCCTGACAATCTCCTAGGTATGATTTAGATTTAAGGTCAACACGCTGACTACAATTAGGAGCCAGTACTTTGCTACCTTTATTTTAGGAACAATAGAAAATATAAATGGGAAATCGCCACTAGGAATGGTAGTGCACACTTGTCTTAGTTTTGCTATTCTAGCATCCAAACTCTTTAATTTCGGAGAACGTTCTGCCTCTAGCTATGGAAAGGAAGGAGCCCAGACCCTCTCTTCCCTCACTCATAGAAAGCCAGGGCATTGCAAGCGATTTAACTTTGGTAACTGAAGGGTCTCTTCCAGAATCTTGAAAATAAAAGGAGATGAAGGAACTGTTAGAATATTCATACCATTGATCCTGAGAGGGAGGTCTTGCAGCAATGTCAATGATTTCTATCCAATTCTCTCTAACTCATATGAAAACAGCTCAGTTCATCTTCTTTTAGAAAGAATCAGTGTATTCCAGTGGGCTAAATTTCATGAATTCTCCATCTGGATTACAGAATTTAATTGTATACATGCCGTCTATCTCTTTCCTTCAGCATAGTTACATCTGTTACTAAGTGGATATTCTAAGCCAGCAGCCTCCAAGCGTGGTCTTGTGACTCCCTGAGGGTTCCTGAGACCTTTTTATAAAGTCTACGATGTCAAAATTATTTTCATAATAATACTAAAATATTATTTTCCTTTTTTGCTCTTATTCTCTCACACAGGTACAATAGAGTTTTTCCAATAAACTAAAGCACATACAAATATCCAGCAGTCTTCTACTAAGTCAGACATTTATGAGATTTGTAGATATCTTTGAAAAATCAACTTTTCTCTCTTTTTTGAAAACATAGTCATTTTTTATAAAAATTAGGTTATGTTACCGTGAAATAAATTTATATTGTCACAATGAATTAATAAATAATTCGTTTTAGTTTTAATTTCTAATTCAATAAATATTAATTACTATAAACCAAACAATCAAAAGCTCTTTCAGGTCTTCAAATATTTTATAAGCAAATAAAGTGATCTTGAAACCACAGTATTTGCAAACCACAATTCTAATCAGTTTGAGCTGTGAAGAGTAATTTATTATTGATTATATGGATAAATTAATCAGAGTTAAATTAAAATAAAACAAAGCGACAGCATATCTTGGTTTCCTCAGTAACCAAATGAGGACAAATAAATATATAGCTTCTAAGATCTTTTTCTTTCTATTTTCCAAAAGAGTTAATAAGAGAATAACATAATTGGCTTAAAACATATATTTTCCTAAACAGCAAGCTATATGTACCATTTGGAAAGGTGCCTACTTTATTCACATTTAATTTCATATACATCACTCATTCTACCTACCTGCTTTCCTGAAATACTATTTGATTTTTTCAGAAAGTCATTCCACAGAAATCAGACAAGTATATAAAGACACGGAGAGAGTCACACTTATTTAAAATCTCTTTTATCAAATAGTTCTATTGAATTGTTCAGTTGGCTATGTTGCTATAGAAAGAGGAGAAAAAAGACACCTGTGGATATATTAGAGCAATCAGAGATACGAAGTAATCATAGTAAAAAATGAGAACATGAATGTATTCTCGAGTCTGAGGTATATTGTAAAATTCTTTCGCGACATGCAGTGAATAAGCAAGAATAGCAATATAATAAGACTTTGCACTGAAACAATTACTGAATAAGTCTAAAGTCACAGTAACTTTGAAATTTATCACATTTTTTAATTTATTACATATAAGACTGTCAAATAATTATATATGTTGAGTAGTTGCAATTAAAACATAAACTATTGCAAGTTGCTTTATTCTCTTTTTTAACTATAATAATTTTTAAATTCCAAACATTATATTTAAAAGTAAAATTAACTAATATAAAGTCATGGTAATTTATAAAAGCATTTAAAGATGAAATAAAACCAATTGATAAAAATACACTCGATATATTTTTATCAATTGGTTTTATTTCATTAAAATAAATTTCCACAATTGAATTGATGAGTTTTAAGGTTTTTGTATATTTAATATTAAGAGATATTGGCAGATCCATTTCCACTGAGGTGACAGACATTTATACTTCCACCAATGTACAAAGCCACTAGTTTACTCGTATTCTTGCCTGCAAATGATGTTATCAGTATTTTACATTTTTGCATTGATATTCTGGGTAAATAATGTATCTTGTTGCTTTAATTTGCATTGGTAGTGAGGTTGACATCTTTTCTTGTTTAATTGCCATTTGGATTTTTTTCTGTGAATTATCTTTTCCTGTTTTCTTTGGATTATTTATTATTTTCCCATCAACCTATGAGAGTGAATTTAAATGATGACTATTAACCTTGATCTGCCACATACTGGAAATATCTTTCACATTCTATTATTTCTTTGTTTATGATTTCCTTTTAATCTAATCCATTTAAAATTCTTAGCTTATAATGTATGCCTATGTTTTTGCTTTTTCCCTTTATTCTTTTTTGTGTTTCCTGTATTGCTCAAGAATATCTCTTTGCATTATTCAAATTTTTTCTGTCTGTATTATTTTATTTTTATTTTATTTTATATTTATGGAAATACATTTAATGACTTAGGAAAAGCACATATAATAAATAAAATGATAAAATAATATTAGGACTTAACACTTGACCTAAAGAGATGTAGAGAAATACCCTGTCCCTGCATGTGGAGATGATATCATACAAATATTAATTCTTCTGAAATTAATAATGAATATAATTCAACTCTAGTCGGAATCCCAGAAGAGTCTGTATTTTTATATTTGTGGGGTTGTTTTGTTATGGAAAATGGTTAGAGTGATTTAAAAATTCATGTTGAGTTTAAATATCTCAAAGAACCAAAATATTTTCATGAAAGTAAAAAAGCAAATTGCCATCATATGATTCTGTAAGGATTATATTCTGAGCCATGTGACAGGAAGTTTTGTTTACTTTTTTTTACAATGATATATCACCAATGATTAGACCTTTGGTAGGAACTAAAATATGTTCATTGTTAGGAATAAAAATAAATGAATGAAAGGGGAAGCAGAGATGGGTCATCAAAAATCTTTCCACTTCACTTTCCCTCCATGTCCTTCCTCCTCCCCCTTCGATTCCCCATCACTCACTCTTTTCTATGTTTTCAGTGTTACAGTGTAGGAAAAGCACTTAAAATGGGGGTTTATATATTAAATGTGTTTCCAATTTTTCTCTGTTATAAACAAAATGTAATTAATAATCATTTCACAAATTTTTGTTCCTATGTCTGATTATTTCTTTGAGATAGATTCCTAGAATGAGGAATGAGAATGAATGGGTCTACAATTAAGCATATTAAAGCTTGTATAGCCAAATTTTTTTCCAGAGTGGTTATTATCAATTTACACTGTCACTTGCAGTTTTTCCTCAAAAAATTTTCACCAAGCCCTCACCAATATTAAGATTCAAAATTAATTTAAAAAAAAAAACTTTCCATAAGAAATTGAAAACATTGGTTATCTCCTGGGACAGAATTAATGAGCTGAGAATAGGTACAAGGGGGGCATTTTTACCTCTGAATTTTAAATATATGAATATATTAACTTTAAAAAATTAAATTTAATTAAATTTAAAATGATATGGAACCTTGGGAACAGGAATATGTTTTCTGATGGCTCTTTTAAATGTATATTTTAATTGTCAGGGGGATGTGTAAGTTTCACGTGTCTCATCTTCTGTGAATTGTTTTTCTCCTAGGCCCAGTTTGGGATACTATTGTTTATTACTGAGTTCTACATAAACTAAAGCTATTCAAGCTTGTCTTATTAATTCTTAAGGTTTCCCAGCTTTTTATTTATCCTCTGAATTTGGTTTAAATTTTTATCACTATATTAATTTTTTTATATATGGTTAAATCAGTTTTCCTTTATTTGTATTAATTTTATGTTTAGAACATAGTTTTCTTTACTAACATTAGCTAATAATTTCTGTTTTCTTCCAATTTTGTTTGTTTGTCCCCATTTTACACATACTTCTATAATCCACCTAGAATTCATACACTGTGAGGGGAATCTACAAGGCTCTTGTTGTTAGGATTTTTTATCCAGCTGATTATTTCGGCATCACTTATTAAGTAACTAATTATTTCCACTGACTAGCTACATACTTCATGGTCATATATGCTAGTTCAAGGCTGTTTTGTTCTTCTGATGTATCTGCTAAATCAAATACCAGTTATAAACTATTTTAAATATTTTAGGTTTCATAGCATATTTTTGTATTACAATAAAACCCCCTTGTTGGTCAAATTTATCTTGAATAGTCTTACTAATTTAGTCATTCATTTAAATTTACAATTATATTATCAATCATCACCCCAGCCTTCTCCCTAGACCATCCCTTCAAAAACCGGTTTTTTGATCAAAACCTCCAAATCTGAAGACATCTAAAGTTAATACATTTACCTTCCTTCCCTTGTAAATTATTTTAGAAGGAACTGATATCTTAAATATAGTCAGCTTTCCAAATATAAATCTAGTATATATTTCTAGTATATTCTGTTAAGGTTAAGGCCTTAGTATGTTTTTAAAAATATAGATATTTAAAGCATTTAAATTATGATATAAGAAATGAGCTCTGAGGAGTTAAGTGACCTGTGGATATAACTAATTATTTATTAAATTGCAAAAACTCTGTAATTCTGACTTCAAACTTCATTTTCATAGAACAGAGTGTGCTAAAGAGATATCATGTTACTAAGTCTGTCTCCTTACTTCAAACAAGACTCTCCAATAAACCTTAACTTCCTGTTTTATCCATAGAGTTTCCATTTAATAGGACAAGAAATATATACATGAGATCTGGGTGGACCTGCATTCAAGTTTAATGGAAGTAAACATAAAAACTTGAAAACCACATCAGCTTTGGCAGAAATGTTTGGCATGACGGGTTAAGAATCATAGGAACAATCTTTTTATTGCTAGTTGGAATTAAATTTAACATATTGATTTCAGCTGTTCCCAAATAAATAATTTGATAAAATACTCATTTAACTGTTCTTCTTATTAATTTACTTTAAAGGTCCTTCTGCCATGTGGCATCGAAGAACAGAACTGATCTCTCCAATTATAAAAGAGTTTATTGGGGCATGCCAAGTGTAAACTACTGGGGTCCCTGGCAACAGTAAAATGGTAAATTAAACCAGAACCACATGCAAGTTGAAGTGAATCACTGGTCGATGAGCATTTAGGAAGGGATGCCAAGCAAATAAACAGTCAGTCCATTAGTTAGTTATTGCCAGCACTAAATGAATAAAACTCTTGAGAAAAAATCATGGCAGTGTGGCGACAATCTGTGTTAGGTTTGTTGAGTCCTATGGCAATGGCTGAAAGGTTCACATGGCTGCTGTGAAACAGAGGAATGCAGGTACAGTGGCCAGGCTTAAAGATGCCTCTTATTTGAGACCTGCTGATGAGCTCCAGTCACTTAACGGCATCCTGAAAAACAGCTGGCACCTAACCCTCAAATATTGATTTAGTGTTTACAAATCTGGTCCAGTTTCTAGGCAAACAGCTTATATAAACATAGTATGCCATCTGGTTTTATGGCTCAAGTGTTTCAACTACACTTTTGTCCAGGTGTGGGGCTCATGATTAATTGGAGCAATTTCTACTATCCCTTCACTTCCTGTGAGGTAGGTAAGGATTGGCCTATATTAGATACAAATTTTGGATTCTGGGAGCATGAGATTTTTCAGTTAATCGCTGTTAGCAAGAAAAGAAATCACTGCCAACTATTTGTGTGGCTCCAGTAAGAAGGTGATAAGTCCAAATCCTCTTGAGCATAAATTTGCAGGGCAAGAAGGAAGTGGATTTTACAGGCAGTGTGTACTTTTGTTATGCCACATTTACCACACACTATCAAAGGCAAACACAGGGAAAGGAGAGGTTTTGAGGAGACAAACAAGTTTTGGACCTTCTGCAAACAGCCATAGTGGTTGGGAGGATGGTAGCCAAGCAGAGTCTAAAAGTGGATTTGAGGTGGACCGCAAAGCGTGTGGAATTTGGGCAGTAAAAAGCACTGTCATTAAACCTGCATTCCTTCCTCACTAATCTGACTTGCCCACAACACTGTCCTCCCAAGGTTGCTTGGGGGACTGCAATTCAACAAGCTGTGTTTTTGCTTAACTGGGCCATGCTGGCTCCTCTCTTGCTGAGCTCTTAGGAGACAATGACTACATAAGGTGAACAGGTTTATTCTTTTTTCTTAGATGACCCTCTACTCAAAAACACATTCATACTAGCTATAAGCAAAAGAGTACAACTTACTTGTGCTGTTGCACTTTAGGTGTGCTTCTCACACAATCATCTCATTCCTAGCTTCATCACACTGTTCACTTTTCTCTTTGATCATTTTTCCTACTTAATTTATGGCACTCTATTGTTAATCCACTTTAAATGCTTTTTTTGGAACAGTGTGAATTATAAATAAATAATTGTATGGATAACATTCCAATACTCCTTCCAAAATCACCTCATGCTTCCTCCTGACTATACTGTACATTGCTATATTTTGATATTTGATGGTCAGTGTCTACTAGTTTAAAGAGACAATAAATAAGTGGAAGCAAAATCTTCTGAGTCAAGTTAACTTGTCTACTGTATTTTTAAATTTATTTATACTATGAGACCAGTGAGGCCAAGTGGGTCACGAAAAATATTCCAAGAAAAATCACAGTTCTCTTTGAAGAGGGTAAATATGAATATTTTACTAGATGGCTATATGTCATCAGAATTACTAAATAAATTGCAAGGAGTTCATCATTTCTAAGATAGACTTTAATTTCATTTCCCTCAATATTTCTAATGAATTGAAAACTCCACTAGAAAAGTTAGGATACCATTAAGTAGCCATACACTTGTAGTTGTTCTCCTCAAATACTATGCACTTCCCAAAAGGGACTTTTATACAAGGATGCTTTAACAGCCAAGAAGACAGTTCTTCAACTGTCCATCCACACACAGCAGGAATCTAATTAATAAAAATGAAATCATTTACTATAACGTGTCCACCATGTATCCTAAGAAATGTGTTTGATTTATGCAAGTTAATCATATGACTACAAGTGTGATGATAAAGTCGTTCATTCAAACATTTGTTGAAGGCCAACGATGTGCTAGAATCCTGGAAGGGAAGTGTTACTAAAATATAATCTCAAGGATTTTAGAGTAGAATTGGGGAGCAGGAAGGTAAGGAGGTAGTTATATGACAATGTGGTATGTGAGGGAAATCCAGCCAGGCAAGGTTTCCCAACTCAGCCTTGGGGGAGAGGGTTCAAAAAAAGCTTCTCAGAGGAGGTGACAGTGGTGCCAAGTCACAGGAAAAGTGAGTATTAGCTGAAGGAAGAAGTGGAGATGGGATTCCCAGGCAGAGAGAGCAGTGCACGCAACGGCGTGGAGAGCTGGGAAGTTCAATGTGGCTAAAGTTGAGTGAGTGAGGTCCTGCACTGTAGGAGATGAGATCAGAGAGAAACTCAGGGTCTGAGGAGCCACTGAATGCTTTGAATAGGACATTATCAAATTTGTGCTTCAGAAAGCACATTTTAGATGAGTAGAGGTAGCAAGCTTGGAAGCAGAGAGACCATTAGGAAGTGATTATAGTAATCACAATGACCTAGTCTTTATACTGTGTAAAGTTACCAGAGTCCAAGAAAATATGGCGGATAGTTATTTTGCAAAGCTCTGCTAGAGCTTTCATATTCGTATCTCAGTTGGGACAAGAGAGAACATCAGTGAAGGAAAGAGTTAGGCAAAAAAGGACCTTGCATGTCCAAGTGCCCCAACTCCACTTGCTCTCAGGTTCCACATTCTGGCTGATACTCCTCCCTTATCTCTTCCAAGTCCTGAGATTCATCAGTTAACCTCAATCTCTACATACGCCCCAAAGCAGGCCCTAGATTCCTGTGTATCCTTGGACAGAGCATGGAAAATCCAAGCAAGATGGGATTTTCAGAAAGAAAACCTGAGGAGAATCCCAAAAATAATAATGATAAAATAAAAGCCACAGCATTTAGTCATTAAACAGATTGCAAAGTGCAAAGTTTGGATCCTGTCTTTGATGTCTAGCCAAAGATCAGTTGCCTGGACTGTAACAACTTCAGGGGCATACGTTTACCTTGTCTCTACCTTATAGTGGCAAAGCTGTAAACATTTACCTTAGTTCAAATATCTTGGTTCTGAAAAGATCATTTCATTTGGTAAAATTTAGGTAATTGGAAACAAATTCTCCCAGATTGTGACTTACAGATTTTTTTTTTTTGTGTGAGGAAGATCAGCCCTGAGCTAACACCCAATGCCAATCCTCCTCTTTTTTGCTGAGGAAGATTGGCCCTGGGCTAACATCCGTGCCCAACTTCCTCTACTTTATATGGGACACCGCCATAGCATGGCTTGACAAGCGGTATGTCAGTGAGCACCTGGGATCCGAACCTGCGAACCCAGGGCCACTGAAGCATAGTGCGCACACTTAACCACTGCGCCACTGGGCCGCCCCACTTATAGATTGTTCTTGTTTTCTTTCTGGACATGCCTCCCCTACCAAACTTCATCATCCACGACCATCCTGCCTTGCCCTCCACATGCACATACGTAAACAGAGTCCTAAGCAGCCATACATTCTGCCTCTTTTTTCAGCAACCATTGGCCTCTGACCATCTTCTCAAGTCCACTGTTCTAACAGCTCCTCTAACAGGATGTCCATAGAGTACAGGGAATCCTTTCCTGACACTGTAATCACCTCCGTCAACACGTTCCTGCCATTCCCTATGCCCACAGGGTGCTGACTAGGTTCCTGAGTCTCTTCTCTTTCTACTATTGCAAATTCATGAGTAACATTTAGTATCTTCTTCTAGTAGGAGCTGTTGCTGTCCTTTTCAAATCTCTTTTCCTCACAGTTTCACTCATCCCCCAGCTGCTGAGAATGCTTACACCTTACCTTCTCAGGAGAATTGCTCTTAGCTGACAGGAGGCATCTCACCCAAGGACGCCTGGGAGATTAAACCTTCCCTTCTCCAAGCAGCCAAGTTACAGATGGGGTCACAAAAGGTCCTAAATCCATTACCTGAAGGCAGGCCAATTTTGCTGTGTAATTTATGCATTAGATAGAGGCTAGACTTTACCTGAGGCCAGATCCTTGCTAGGTTGTTTCTCCTTCTCTATTATGCTTCCCTTATTTTCACTAGAGCCCTCTCTCCAAAAATCATGCACCGAAACCCTGTCTCAGTCTCTGCTTCTGAGAAACCTGACCCAAGACACCTCATATCTGGGCAACCTTATCATTGCCATCTTTTCCTATTGTTCTAGGTTCTTCAGCAGGTGCCTGTGCCCACACAGAGGCAATGACAGAAATCTTAATGTCCCTAGAAACTGCTATAGCACATGAACAACTTTAGATGTTGGAAATCAGGCTTGCCTGCCTCTTGTGTTCTAGAAGGTATGTCCCAATCTCTATCTGCAAACTAAATTCTCAAGCTTTTATTGCTGTCTGAGGGCACTGCCCTCAGTGAATTTTCTCAAAGTCTTGGCCATTTTGCAACATATCTGGATCTCATTCACAACTTTCATTTACTGAGCCCGTATAATTATTGCTCACCAACACTGGACCAAGTGCTGTACAAACACGAATATAGTTAACCACACAAAGATCTAATGGGATCTATAACACCACCACTCGCATTTAAAGATGAGAAAACAGAGAATTAGAAAAGTTAAGAGATATTGCTCATACGTATATGTAGAAGTCACTCCAGAGCCCATAGGCTCACCTGTCCAAGTCTTTTCTACCCAACTATCCACTTCACTCACTTCTCAGCATATTCTCTTTGACGATTTATTCCTCAGTTTCCCTGTATAGAGTGGTTAAACAGAATTCTTACCATTTTATAAGTACAGTAAAGCAAGTAAAACTGGGAACAATTTCTGGTAATAGAAGAGGATCACGCTTTGGAGCAGGCGTGCATTATAGTGGTTAAAAAGATGCCCTCATTACACCTGAATTTAAGTCCTGACTCTGCCATAACAAGTGACGTGTGATATTGGTCCGGTTAACTAGCTTCTCTGAGCCTCAGATTCCTCATCTCTAAAACGGGGATACTAGTAATACCAACCTCAGCAGCTCTCTAGAAAATTAAATGAATTGATGCACCTGTAGTTCTTAGCTCAGGGTTTGGCATGTAACAAGCACTCAATACACGTTAGCCATTATTATTTCTCTATAAACCCCATTTCAGATATTTTTCGGTTACAATTTTATTTTCTAGGTAAATAATTTCCTTCTGCTTGCCTCCTACATCAATGATAATGGGTTCTACTTTCAAACTTGGTTTACATTTCACTTTTGCTGTTTCCATCTCCTGGGTATAATAGATCTAATATTTATTCCACCTGGAGTAAGGCCTGATCCTCGCCAGGATTCTGCAACATCCTTCTCCAGATGGAAATCAGCTCCATACGTATTTCTTCCACAAACTTTCCCATCCCCAGAGCTGCCAGCTGAGGTAGTAAGAGTAGCAACTCTCCTGTTGTCTTGCCTGCACGGGTCTTATCTCGCCATCTCGGCCTTATTCTCAACGTGGAACTATCTCTGTATACATCCTCTGCCCACTAGCACTGATCACATGGTTCCAAAATCCATAAACAAACTATTAAAAAGAGAAACAGTAAGTTTCTCATAAAAGTCCAAAAATTTCCAAGGCTTCTTTTTTAAGTCATATTCTCCATTCAACTTCAGAGCCAATCCCTCTCTACTGCCAATGGTTAGCAAGTGTGGTTGCTTGCCTTACTCATTAGGTGGGAGAGAATTAAGCTCATGGCCAAGAGATGCAGCAGTCATCTCTATTTACTCTTTGATTTCTCAAGCCCTCTCTTCTCAGTCTAAGCCTTTCGGTTTAGCAAAGCCAAGGTGATTTTTCAGGCTTGGCCAAATCTTCCTTCTTTGTGTCCGTGCTGTGAAAAGTAAACATCTTTCACTTTTGGCCAAAGAAATGAGACACTTTGAATTGTTTTCACTTTGAGATCTGTTGTTTGATGAGGTCTGCTTGTGGAAAAGAGAATATAAATTTACCTGGAGAGTTCTTAAGGGAAGTTCAGGCACAGTGCAGACTTCATTTTTCTTCTTGTCCTGAATATTCGACAATTATTTGTTTCTTTCCTGCAATTCCAGTAAAACACTATGCAAGAGTCATGGGGTGCGCCTGTATTTTTTCTTCAGGCATCATATCCAAACTATACCTGAGGAAATTGCTCGTTTGGCTTTATACGTTAGATAATTCTCTGATTCTTTTTATATGGTAAAAGCAGTAGACTGTGGAGTAAAAGGAACCACAAGGATTTCAACATTTGAGCTTAAATTTCCCCAAGGCAGCCCTGCAGTAACCTTAGGCTACTCCCACCTAGGAGCGTTCTTTAGTTGGACAACAAAATATTGCTTTCCCCCTCCAGCGACATTTTAAAATCTCCTTCAGGAGTTTAAGTTTACATTTTATTATCATCTGCCTGGCAGCAGGCGGTGCAAGTGGCAAATGGTGTCAGAGGGAAAATATGACAGCTGGGTTAATTGGGAGCTGGCAGCTTGGAGCGTTGTCAAGCCGCCAGTGGGGATGGCAGGTGCTTTGGGCAGAAGTATGCAAAGATGTTCTCCAAGGATCAAAATATTTGTATTTCTCACACTACTTTGATTTTCTTTTTGTGGGTATCTATACCTTAGGGAAATGTACTCAAATTAATCAGTAGATGTTATTTCTACTCATAGATAACTAGCATTTTCACAACATCCACTCAATTTCTCATTGTCTTCTCAACTTTTTCACGTGTGAGCACTTGTTGGAATAGAATTTACATACTGCTTAAAAGATTTTCATATTATCTAATAGGTCTTTTAAGGGAGAAAGGGCCCTTTCTTTCTGCTGGCTAATTTTGGATTATAATTCTGAGCCAGAAAATACATTTTCTATTTTGTCTAGAATTTTTTTTTCTTTTAAGTCTTTTCTCTCCCCTGGGGCACATGGATACAATTTTCCTACTCGGTGCTATTGCTAAAAGAAAAAAATATTTTAGTTCTCCTATATCTCGCTTTAAATTTCCTCAGATCTGTTCATTATAGATAGGTGGATGGATAGATAGCTAGATAATAAATAGATACACAAACTTGATAGATAGAATCAAAGGTTCCCGGTGAATCTTGCTCTTTGTGAATAAATAAAGAACATTATGGATGAAATTGACCATTTTGACAATAATTTTAAAAGTGATTTCATACATGTAATTGTTTTTGATATTCGTCTAACTGGCAATAAAGAGGCTATTCAGAATAAACTGAAAGACAGACCATGTTCTTCATTATTTCTATTAGAGATATAAAATCTACATTAGAACTGCCACAGACCCTCAAACTATTTAAATAGTCTCTATACTCTTTCAGTAACATTTTCTATATAGACCATGGGTTTAAATTCTTCAAGCTATTAACTCAGCAGCATTACAAGACAAATCCATCCTATAATCATTCATTTCAGATATTTTACTCAATACCATAATTAACTTTGGCCACTTACTATGTATTTTACTATGCCAAATATTTTTAAATTAATGTCAATTTGTTCAAGATAGAGATCATTAAAATCAAAAATTAAGTAATGCTAGTATCATTATTAATGTACATGTTTTTCACTCTATATACCAAGGTAGTAGCTAACACATTACAATCATAAAATTCATAACAGACATAAAATCGTAATGGTCATAAAATTTAAATAAAACATTTAGGGAAAAAAGTTTTTGTATCTTAAAACTAAATTATGGATTTTATGTTTTAGAATTCAGTCAATTCTCTACTAAATCATTGTATAACACATGTTTGAGGCTTTAAGATATTTTGGGACTGAGATATACAACTTATACACATAAATGACAATATAGAATAAAAAATATTTATTGAGTTTCTATTCTAGGGTGGTACTATCCCGAGCTTTGGCCTTGAGAAGTGAAAGGCACAGTCCTCTCAAGTAGCTCAGCTTATTTAAGAGGAATCAGAAAAGAAAATACACTACTAAAATACACTGCAATAAATATTATGATAAAGATGTGCTCCAGAAACTATGGGAACTCTAATTTAGACTGAGAAGAAAGGAAACTTCCCGAATGATACCAGAGCTAAATTTTAGACAGTAATAATAGTAACAATAACGATGCCACCAAAATATATTGAATGCTTATTATGCAAAGCTATTTATGTACATTTTCTCATGCTATCTTTACATGCTATCTATCATCATGTAAAGATAAATGTAATGAGATACATTTATTATCTTCACTTTCTAAACAAAAATTGATAAATCGGGCTGAGCCATACAACTAGTCAGCAGCAGCACTGGCGGAGAAACCCAGGTCTGGCTAACTCTTCTCAGGCACCTCTCTGATATATGTAACTATACGAAGGGACCAGCATGACTCAAGCTAGAGGAGCAGAAAAGCACGGAGTATTTGGGGAACTTCAAGTAACTTAGAATGAGTGGACTCGGATGTATAAGGGAATGGGGCAGGGAAATGAGGATAGAGGGCCAGGGCAGTTCAAAGAGAATCCCATAGACTCTAGTCAGAAAATTAAATTTTATCCCACAAGCTATGAAGAACCAGGGAAGACGTTAAGCCACGGAGTGTTTAAGTCAGAGGTGCTCTTTTGAATAATCACCCTGTCAGCAAGATATAGCCAGAGAATGGAGAGTAAAGAATCTAGATTGATATTCAGATGTTTGGATTGGGGAGAGGGGCTGGGAAGTGGTGGTGTCATTCAGAGAGACAGGAAGTGGAACAGAGGAGATATCTGGAGGGGAGGTGAAGCGCTCTGATTTGGAAATGGAGAGTTTGCTCCTTATTTAGGTGGAGGTGGATGCGGAGCTCATTTGCCTATGTTGATGACATGTGAACTGCTGAGAGTGTATTAAGAACAAATGGTTTAAAAAAGGATATGTTGGAACTATTTTAACACAAAAATGACACATTTTGGAATCTCTTTGTCAAATCAGAAAACGTTTTGGAGATTTGAGATTATACCTCTTTTGGGAGAAAATACCTGTAAGAGAAGAATCAAGAGGGTAGTTTGACAAGGCAACCTATTCTATTCGGAGTTCCTTTATTAACCTAACAATTTTGTCACATTGATTATTCTCTTTCTATTCTATTCTAATGTATAGACTCAGAGGTATGTTCTTCAGTTGTGCAGAAATAAATAAAGCAGGAAATCAGTCGAAACTATAGAGTTCTCTTTAGCGCATCTTATTTATTTTACTTATTGTACTTTATATACGTTCTTGACATTTACTATATTGAGCATTTTGCTGAATTATTTCCTGTAAATTATATTTCCATTTATATTTAAATTATATATATATCAGCTAATGCTTTATTGTCTTTAAACCCAGAAATTGGAACTGGTTTATGACCTTACAGAAGCTATGTGGCTTAGGTATCAAAATCCAGCTCAACACACATTTATTGACGGTACACTGTGGGCTGTCTTCAAGGAGCTGATGGTATTTTAGAAAGAAAACTCTTGTATTAAACTTTAATGAGCATGTAATTCGCCTGGAGAGCTTGTTAAAATGTTGTATCCTTTTCAGTAGGTCTGAGGTGGGGCCTGAGATTCTTCTTTACTATCATAATTTTGGGTGATGCCACAGTTATTTATCTGTCGCTCTTTGAATAGCAAAGTTTTAGGGAAAATCAACATGTATCTAACTGAGTCCAATATCATTTGAAGTCAATATTAGCAGAATGAACAAAACACTATGAAAGCCCCAAATTATAGATTATATTTCTTAGATCTAGACTCATGCTTTGAAATGGGAGATTTCCACTTACACAGAAACCAGTGAATGACTGTTGACAGACTGTTCAACTATCTTTAGAATGCGTTGCAAAACTTTAGCAAGAGAAGCACCCCGGTCTCTTTAAGAACTGGAGTTTGAGTAACTACATCTGTTAAAAGTAGCAATTTCACAATCTGTTGCAAGAGGAGGTACCATTATAAAATGTAAACTTGAATCAAGTAACTTATTTTGGTGCTAAATCACTAAAAACAATGGAGCTAAATTTAGGAATAAATGACAACACAAGAAAGGAGGACAGAGAGTCCCAGAAGTTTATTTATTCAAGTAAATGTACCTTAATTCCAAATTGAGGATAAAAGGATTTGGGGACATATCTAAGCATTGCCCCACGGCAAAGCTTTCATTCCTTTTTTTCAGTAATAAACATGGAAAGAACAAGAGGGAAGGATATGCTGTGTTTTTAAAGGCCGGGCTGCAGTGTAGGAGGAGGCCTGGTGAGACAGCCTCTGAGGTCTCCGGCCTGTGTTGGCTGGGGGGTTGCTAGAAAAGGAATTAAAGGTAATTAACCCAGCAGTAGCTTTCACAGAAAGGATAATTCAAGCAAACTGGAAAGAGCTGGAAGTGGAGCCACGTGTGATAAACTATGCGCAGGCCTCGAGCACTCCAGTGGAAAGGAGACATGAGATGAATTGAAGCAGCAACTGGCCCTGGGCATGGCGAGGAAGCAGCAGCCATTGATTCAGACTCCCAAATACTGTCTTTACAAACAGACTTCTAATCTGATTCTCCATTTTGTTCACTTAAAAATATATAGTAATCATTCTCTAACCAGTCTTAGCAAAATCATACATGTATATTACATATACACATACACATGTATACACACGCATGCACACACGTGGTTTATTCTATTTTTGTTCCTCCTAAATCATTTTTTTAACTGCTACATGACGGGTCAGAAGCACAGATGCTGAGTCTGTTTAAAATGGCCTAGAAAGCAAAGCACATGCTTTAATCTGATGTCTAGGATGCATTTTAAAAAATTGGATTGAAAAGGATTAGATTAGATTAGACCTTCTGGATTTAAAAATGTTAAAGCTCCATTTATGCTTTAACATAATCTCTTTCTACTCTCTGGAGCCATCAAGCAGAATGCAGTCTTGGGTAGCTTTTTTATTATTATTAAATTTTAGACCTTTTTTTAACATCCCACTTTCATATTTGTAATAGAAAGAAATCCTCAGAGACTGAGCTAAAAGTTCTTTTGACCCGCTGCTAAGGGAAGGGTGGATATGTATGCCTTCTTATTTTTACAATGACTTTTATGTATTTGTACACACACACAGACACATGTAAATATGAATAACTAGTTTTTAAATCCAAATAATAGTGCATGCTTTTGAATACTATGCATTTTTATGAAGGTATAGTTGCTAGTATAAAAATTCATTATAAGGCTTAAATAAAAAACCTTTATAGTAAGACTTTATATAGTGTACCCCAATTTGACATACTCATTAACTCCAATCTCTGTAAATAAAAAAGACAAATAACCATACACCATCTTCAAACTACTGAGATTCTGAATACAAACAGACTTGTTTTGTAGTTTTGATGTTCATGAATCATAAAATAGAAAATACAATTATATTTGAAATTATATAAAGTATTCTGGGGTGGAAAGTTGGAAAATCTTCTTTGCATGAGCAATGCAAAACTCCTTTAGCAGACACATTTTTATTTCTCAATATTTAACTATCGCTTCTTTAAAACACTACATAAAAGAGCTGAGGCTGACTTTTAAGCACTTGTAAGTTTTGTTACCACTGCACTTGGGTTACAGATCTCAAAATTACTGCAATTGCAAATGATCAATTATATTCATGTAGTATCAAAGATGTAAGATTTATGGCTGATCCCAGGTAAGGAAGTGCTATCATTTATCTAAGACATAACACTACTATCTAACCAAAAAGCCCTGAGGATATTAATAAACTGTTTTCCAACTAAACATATTATTTTTAACTAAATTTTTAAAGCTAGAACATGGGCAGAATTAGCAAAAGAAATATTAGTTTCCTTATTGTCCTCGATGTGAAGGTTGATAACCATTTGGTGTAAGGCACCATAGTGCTGCCTCTATATCCAGACTAAAAGCATTCATAGTCATAGAGCAGAATCATCAATATCAGTAAAATTGAGAATGAAAATAAGTTTTCTCTTTTAGGAGATTCTAAAATCCATTTGGTTTCACCTTGTGAGGTCTGCCTTTGGGATTTTGCTAAAAACTTTCATATTCAATATTTTGTTCTTCTCAATTTAAAAAGAATTCCACTCGTGTTTCAATCAATTAAACTTTAACTTTTAGAAAATATGAGACAGAATTTATCACTTATCCTTTCTTTTCAATAAATCTGTGTCCATGCGTAATGAAATAGCGATGAGGCAGTTTCTCTTTACAGAAATATTCTAGCTAACAAACAGGGACGGAATTATAGAATCAGAATATCTCCATTTTGGAGCCCCTAAGGAAAAAAAGAGGGGGATGCATTTAATGATCCCCAGTGGCTGCTAGCATCACAAAATGAGAAACATCCAGATATTGTGGGCCTTCTGATAAAATCCACATCACAAATGAAGCTCTTTTGCCTTTGTAAAAACACAAATCTGAATCTGATCAAGCATTATCTACCAATTTAAAGGAAAGATATGGGGCAACAGAACACGTTCAAAAATACAACTGGATGGAATCAGCAAAACCCTGACTCTAGGAAACTCCATATGACAAACAACCCAGTTTCTTCAACAAATAAATTGCAAGGAAGAGAGAGAAAAAAGGGAGAGGGGGAGAGTAAAAGAGAAGAAGGATGAGGGAGGAATGGAAGGAAAGAGGGAAAGAGGGAGAGAGAAAAGAAACACCTATAGATTAGAAGAAACTTAAAAGTTGTATCAACCAATTGCAAAGTATGGATCTTATCGCCAACAAACGACGCTGTAAAAAAAGGTATTACATTCTCAATCAGAAGTGACAATTGGCAAATTCAAGAAAGTTGCAAAAATTATTCTATTCTAAGAAGTACTTATTCTTACAAGACAACAACTTTGCAAAGCCGCAAGTAATTTTTCACAAATCCCTTTGCCTCTGGAAAAACCAAAATGGTGATGCATTTAGTGAAGGCTTAAATTCAGCCAAGTTAAACAGTCTTTGCCAAGCTTCAGAAGAGCACAATAGCTCTTAAAAGTTAGTATGTGATTGCCACTTTCACAAACCAAACCCTAACAACTTAGTAAACTTGGGGCAACAAAATCATTATGCTAGATATCAGTAGTGTTTCGTCTGCAGCTAAGCATGGCCATAAATAGGTTCTTTTCTGAGACAGCCGGTTAGCCTTCCGTATAGCAAACTTCATTATTTTACATTTATAAAAAGATGAAGATCTAACATTAAAAACTATAACCAGGTTCTAACTCTTGAAAAAAACAGGAAGAAATAAGAAAGAAAATGAAAGCCCTGAAATATAAATCTAAACTTAGCCAACAAAAGCTTTAATAAGGAAATATACTGTAAAAGGAAAATAAAGCACTAATAAGATATAATTTGTACAAAATTAAAAAAACACACGCACAACAAAAACAAGGGAGAGAAATCCCAGAGCTACTGGACATGAAATATTCTCAGAACACATTACGCTAAGAGGTACTTATTTCATTTGCAACTTGTATTTGTATTTTTTTTTTAATTGATGTTTTAATGGTTTCTAACATTGTGAAATTTTGGGTTGTACATTTTTGTTTGTATTTGTATTTTTTAACGTGGAAAAATACCAGAAAGCAACACACCATGTTAAAAGCTACTTATTTCTTTGTTATTTCTATTTAAAGAAGTAATAGCCTTACTTGAATTACATATAGATTGAATATGAATCTACATTATTATTTTTTTTTTAAGTGGCTGCAGAAGGTAGTTTTGTTTTTTGTTTTTTGTTTTTTTGTGAGGAAGATCAGCCCTGAGCTAACATCCATGGCAATCCTCCTCTTTTTGCTGAGGACGACTGGCCCTGAGCTAACATCTATTGTCAATCTTCCTCCCTTTTTTTCCCTTTTTCCCCCCAAAGCCCCAATAGCTAGTTGTATGTCATAGTTGCACATCCTTCTAGTTGCTCTATGTGGGACGCCGCCTCAGTATGGCCCGAAAAGTGGTGTGTCAGTGCGCGCCTGGGATCCGAACCCAGGCCGCCAGTAGCAGAGCGCGCACACTTCACCGCTAAGCGGTGGGGCCAGCCCTTGAATCTATACTATTAAATTTTACTTTTTTTAGCTCAGTGATATACACTTTAAAAAAAACCTTAGGGAAAAGGAACTGTAATTATTTTGTGTATTTTTGGTTTTTATTCCTAAAATATTGAGATCTAAGGCATTTTTTTACGTCAAATTCTTAAAACATCGGCTTCCAACTATTCAAGAAGGTCTATGAATATCTAGTTAGTTCTTTGTTGTAGGGACTTATTGCTTTCTCCATTTGACCACAGTGAAATAGGTTGATATTGTAAATCTCTTAAACATTCTATGGATAGTACATATTGTTATATAACTGATTTGTGTAAGGATAAAATTTCCTCTTCATCAGTATTAGAATACATCTGAATGCTGGGGAGTTGTTAGCATGAGATTATATCAGCAAGTTAGAATGGAATTTTCTGATAGCAAAGTCACTCTGAGGAGCAATTTCAAATGCTCTGAATTGGAAAATGGTAGCAACAATGTGTTCTTAGGTACCCCCCAATTTTTTTTTTGGTGAGGAAGGTTAGCTTTGAGCTAACATCAGTTGCCAATCCTCTACTTTTTGCAGAGGAACATTGGCCCTGAGCTAACATCTGTGCCCATCTTCCTCTATTTTATATGTGGGACACCTGCCATATCATGGCTTGATGAGCAGTGTGTAGGTCCACACCTGGGATCCGAACCTGCAAACCCCGGGCCACCAAAGCAGAGCACGCGAACTTAACCACTACACCACCAGGCTGGCCCCCCCCAAACTTTTTTTAAAATCATTTTTCACACTGTAAACATCACTAATTTTTTATATATATTCTACCTAATATTGTGGGCTTTAAATTGCTAACAGTATTTTTTTGAACTCTATTTTTAGAAACTCAACTAGATCAATAAAATTAAACCCCTTGCTTTCAGTATGAGGTGGAGTATTGTTTTAAGAGAGAACTATTTCTGAGAGAGTGACGTCAGCATGATGGCAGAGTGAACTTTCCCGTAAACTCTTCCCCTGATAAGATACAACAAAAGGAACAGTCACAGACCAACAACGGAATCCTAGACAGCGAAAACAAGATCAGAAAGATCCACACCGCCACACATCTGAGAGAGGAACGTGCTGGGCCCCCGGAGGAAGTGGGGAGAGGTAAGGAGAACTCCTCTCCCTCCCCATCAGATCAGCGATCCTGGTCCGCGTGGCTCCCAGAGAGCGGGGAGGGGCGGCCCTCTGCCGGGAAACCGTAGCTCTTCAGGCTCTCTCAGCCAGTGGGAAACTCCCACACAGAGGACTCAGAACTGCTACGGGGTACCATCAATATCTGAGCACCCCAGGAGAGCAGATAACGAGGGGTGAACGAGAAGCCTCCCATGCCAGGGACCCAGCAGGCAAAAGAGAGAGCCCCACCCCCACCCCGCAAGCCGGACCCTACAGCTCAGCCGACCATACCAGACCAAGCCACTGGCGGATCACAGCAAACAGCAGGAGCAGAGTGCAGGGGGCTCAGATTACACAGCCCTGTACCCCCACACAGTAGTGGCGGGTGGAAATTGCAACCAGATATTTCCAAGATGAGGAAAAACAAAGCCAATAAAGGAACCACAATGCAAAGATACATGAAATCACCAGACCAGAGGAAAATGGCAAGCACCCATAAACCAACCCTGAAGACACAGAAATCCATAATCTAAACGACAGAGATTTCAAAATAGCTATCATAAGAAAACTCAATGAAATACGAGACAACACAGACAAACAATTCAATGAGCTTAGGAGTTTCTTCACAAAAGAGATTGAAATCATAAAGAAAAAACAATCAGTGCTGATGGAGATGAAGAACACAATGGAGGAGATAAAGGAGAATCTTGAATCTTTAAAGAACAGAGCTGACAATATGGAGGAAAGAATTAGCATTATAGAGGATAGGAATACAGATATGCTCCAGATGGAAGAGGAGAGAGAACTAAGACTAAAAAGAAATGAAGAAAGTCTCCAAGAAATATCTGACTCTATTAGGAAATGTAACATAAGAATTATAGGTATTCCTGAGGGAGAAGAGAGGGAAAGAGGAACAGAGAGCTTATTCAAGGAAATAATAGCTGAGAACTTCCCAAATCTGGGGAAGGAGCAGGAAATACCAGTAAGCGAAGCCAACAGATCACCTAAATACGTCAACAGGCAAAAGCCCACTCCACGACATCTAGTGGTAAGGCTGGCCAAAGTCAATGACAAAGAAACAATATTAAGGGCAGCTAGACAAACAAAAAATAACATACAAAGGAACTAACATCAGGCTCGCAGCAGATTTCTCAATAGAAACCTTACAGGCTAGGAGAGACTGGAATGATATATTCAAAATACTGAAAAACAAAACCTTTCAGCCAAGAATACTCTATCCAGCAAAAATATCCTTCAAATATGATGGAGAAATAGTAACTTTCCCAGATAAACAAAAGCTAAGGGAGTTCATGGCCACAAGACCCCCACTACAAGAAATACTCAACAAGGCCCTCAGGCCTGGAAAAAAGAAGAGAAGGGAATACAAAGCTTGGAGCAAGGAGAAAAATAGGTAGACAAACTCAGAAAAATAGTAGATGTTTATCGGAATAGGTTAGCCTTATTCCACTTAAATACCAAAATCAAAGATCAAAGGAAGGAATTCACCAAAAATAAATTTAACCTCATCACTGTAAACACACAGCCACAACACAAGATAGAATAAGGTATAACAAGAATGACTTAGAAGGGGAAGAGGAAAGTGATTGAATTGACTTAGTATAAGGAAATAGGAGGCCATCAGATAATGGAATAACTCATACACAAGATTTTTTACACAAATCTCAAGGTAACCACTAAACAAATAATCAAAACAAAATCACATATGATAAACAAAGAGAAAACTAGAAGAGTCATAAGACAGAACAACCAAACTGAATTGGCAGTCCGAAACAAATGCGACAAGAAACAAAGGAAATGCAAAAGAGAGAACTATTTCTTTGCAAAAATTCCTATTCTCCATTTGTTCATAAATTAGCACGATTCTAACTCTATTTTTGCTGCTGGATTTTTTTAATATACTAGATAAAGATATTTTACAAAAAGAAACCCCACCACCACCACTGCCTCTCTTAATTTTCTTCTTTACCCACAGTAAGGAAATTTTCATGTCTCTGTTCAAATTTTTTATTTTCAGTCAGTTAACATCAGTATTTATATATTTTGATTTTTATTATCTTTTCTTCATACAGGCTGATAAATTATATTTTGTAATAGGCAAATTTCTACTATATTTCTCAGACTTTATTTCTTTTCTTTCTAAAAGATAACAAAGCAGTACAATCATGCACCACATAATGATGTTTTGGTCAATGACAGACTGTATATATGACAGTGGTCCCATAAGATTAGTACCATAATGCCTAGGTGTGTAGTAAGCTATACTATCTAGGTTTGGTGTAAGTACACTCAGTGATGTTCACACAATGACAAAATCACCTAACAATACATTTCTCAGAATGTTTTCCCATCGTTAAGAAATGCATGACTGCAATTACATATTTCTAGAAAGAGGAATACATAGGGCTTTTCAACCTATATTTGAAGTTTCTTGCAAAGAGCATACATTTGAGTCATGTTTTATTTCATTTTGTTTTGAATCCACTCTGTCAATTTCTGGCTTTTAATTGGTGTATTTAGACCATTTATGGTTAATATAATTATTGATTTGTTAAGATTAAGTCCACCATTTTATCTTTTGTTTTCTGATTTCCTTCTCTGTTTTTTATTTCTCTTTTGTTTTTCTTGCTTTTCTGCTGGCTTCTTGAACATTCTTTAGTGTTCCATTTTGATTTATCTTTAGCGTTCTTGAGTGTATTTCTTCACATGCCTTTTTTAGTGGTTTCTCTAGGTATTTTATTATATATCCATAACTTAACACAGTCTATTGGTATCAACATTTTATGATTTAAAGTGAAGAGTAGAAATTAACTTCCTTTGCCCTCTCCTATTTATAAGACAATTGTCTTAAATATTTCCTCTTCATAGAGAACCATATCAGACAGTGTTATAATTTTCGCTTCAACCATCAAACATAATCTATAAAACTCAAGAAATGAAGGAAACTCTATTCCATTTACCCATGTTTTTGTTCTTCCTTTTGTTCTTTCTTCCTTCCTGATTGTTCGAGATTCCTTCTTTTAGCCATTCTTTTAGGGTGGGTCTCCTGGCAACAAATTCTGTTAGTTTTCCTTCACCTAAGAATGTTTTGATTTCCCCTTCATTTAAAGGATATTTTCACCAGAAACAGATTTCTGATTTGACAGCTCTTCTATTTCAGTATTTGAAAAATGTTGTGCCATTTCCTTCTGACCTTCCGGGTTTCTGATGAGAAATCTATAATTCAAATTATTTTTCCCCTATAGGTAAAGTGTCATTTCTCTCTTGCAAGATATTTTTCTTTGTCTTTAGTTTTCAGAAGTTTGACTATGATGTATCTTGGCATGGATTTATTTGCATTTATTTTGTTCAGGGTTCAACCAGCTTCTTGAATCTAGTTTTATGGCATTTGCAATTTTGAGACATTTTTAGCCACTATTATTTCTTTGAGTACTTTTTCATCCCCTCTCTCCTTCTTCCTCTTCTCCTTCCTGGACTCCAATGACATGAATGTTAGATATTTGCTTAGAGCCCCACAGGTCCTTGAGGCTCTGGTCATTTTTTCAGTCTATTTTTCCTCTGTTGTTCTAATTGAGTAAGTTCTATCTTCAAGTTCACTGATTCCTTCCTCTGTCCTCTCCATTCTGCTGTTGAGCCCATCCATTGAACTTTTTTTATTTTGGTTAGTACATTTTTCAGTTCTAAAATTCCCATTTGTTTCTTCTTTATATCTTCTATTTCTTTGCTGAGACTTTTTATTTTTCATTTGTTTCAAACATAACTATAATTGTTCATTGAAGCATTCTTATGATTGCTGCTTTAAAATCTTTGTCAGATAATTATAATATCTGTGTCATTTCAATTTTGTCATCTGTTGATTGTCTTTTCTCATTAAAGTTGAGATTTTCCTGGTTGTTAGTGTATCAAGTAATTTTCCATTGAAACTTGGACATTTTGATATTTGAAATTCTGGATCTTGTTTAAATCTTCTATTATAGCAGGACTTCTCTGACAATGTTGCTATCAGGGAAGTAGCGTACTGATTTGTTACTGACTAATGGGATGGAAGGCCAGGTTCTCTACTAGTTCTCCATTGATATTACCATGACTGGGAGGGGCAGGAGTGTCCCATTACTGCTCCCTGAATGGCTTCCACTGACACCAAGGGAGAGTGGTCTCATTACTGCTGATTACAGTGAAAGTCCTGACTCTGCACTAGACCTCCTCTGACACCACCCCAACAGGAAGTATGAGGGATGCCTCGTTACCACTGGCTCAAGTAGAAGTTCAAGCTACTCACCTGGTCTCCACTGACACCATGGGGTATGAGGCCTCATTACCACCCAGCTAGGGTGAAAGTCCAGCTCCCCGCTTGGACTTTCCCAACAACATCTTGTAGCGGGTTTGGGGTATTTCATTACAGACTGGCAAAGATGGAAGTCTAGTTTCCCCGTGTGGCCTTTGCTGGCAGGGGTTGGAAGTGGCATTCAGTGTTTTCTATGGTGTTTAGCTAAAGTAGAGCAGTTATTATCTGAAAGTTTTCTGTCTTGCTAGATTACCCCTTTCCTGGTCCTTTCACTAGGGAGAGCAGGCTTTTCTTGAGTTTTTGTTTCCCACTTTTGTTGGCATTTGTGGGTTGCCAGCTTCTCTGGCACTCAATCTGAAACCTGGACATTTAGGGGAACAAGGGAAAAAGAAAACCCATGGAACTCACTGCTGTGTCATTGCTCAGTTTCAAGATCCTTAGCCAGTATGCATACTACTTTCCACCTTTTAGAGTCTTCTTATTTCTGTTTTATATAATGTCCAGGATTTTTAGTTGTTTTTTGTGGGAGGAATAGGTAAAAGTACATTTACATAATATTACTGGAAGTGGAAGTGATTGACAATATTTTAATAGCTAGTACTTTAATATCATATCAAGGTGGTAACCACCAAATTGAACATTGTAGCATAGTAAATTTGTTTTGATCATTTTTATACCTTTGATAAATAACCAGATGTTATGAAGGGTAGCAGTGCAGAATAGTGAAATGCAGACTTTTGAATCAAGGATCTCTGAGTCTGAATCCTTGATCTGTATCTTAAAAGATGTACTATGTTAATAAAATTATTTGACAGTTCTAGAACTAATTTTCCACACTTAAAAATAGAAATAATAATGGCTGCCTAATACGGTGATTACACTAGTTCAGTGCAACAATATAAATGGACAGTGCCTGGTACAATAAATGAGAGCTTTTACAATCGTAGCATATGTATTTCTCTTTTAAGGTATCCTTATATGAAATGATAAATTACTCCTTCCGCAGAGTACTAATTGGTACTTTGCTGCCTTGAAATGGTGAGAAGAATGAAGTTTCTTTAAAAAGTATTTTCTTCTGCCTGATGCATCATAGGATCAGGTTAAAGGAAGCATCTGAGTTGTTCAACAACCAGAAGTTGTCACAGATGAGCACACAGTATGCTCTGAAAACACATTTGAAAGTATCTTATATTTTGGCCCATGACTCACTCCTTGACATTAATTCCTCTCTATAAGGGATTAATGTACTCAAGAATCAATATGCTTTCAGACAGATCCTACATCAGTGAGTTTCTTTGCTGGTCAGTATTTTCATTATTAACAACTTATGTCAGCAATATACCCTATTCGTCCAGCGGTATTTGAATTTATTCTCTCATTTTAGTCCTGATTGTTGAGCATTACTTTAAAGGTCTTTTATAACTTGATTTACCAAGAAAGTAGATTAGAAATCTATACGAAGACTCAGAGGCCTGAAAGGGGAGCAATTAGGAAGAGTGTACTATTCAGTTCTACTTTCCGAGGACATGGGGTGACTATTTTGAGTTACTCTGTACTTCTTAAGGTTTGTATTTTAAAAATTATATCCTTCAATACTCTCAAGTTGTTCTAACCAAATTTGTTTTTTAGTCTTTTTTCATCATGATAGATTTCTGTGATCATTTTCCTGCTTGGATCCCATGTTTCAACAAATTTGACCTTAATATAATATGTATTTAATCAGTATTTAATTATATTTTCACTAATCCTATTTTATGTTTTGATGTTGTTTTCATATAATGGCTAAGAATATATGTTGTTACTCAGATCTGGGTTTCTAGATGCCATTATCCACTGAAAGGAATCAGGATTCCTTGGAGAAGTGTTGATTTTAGGGCTAGGGCAGGGAAAGTATGAAATGAGTTTAGAACATATTTTTGTTCCGGAAAGTAAGGAAGGGCTCAATAAATTAGAGAGTCATGTAGAAATGACACTGGGGTTAGTTTGAAAGGTTTCCCACAGGCCAAATCTGGAACAATTAGAGCATGAAAATGAATAATGACAATAATGGATTATACACCATTAATTTAAAAAGACTCCATGAGTCTATACTGAGAGTATATACATATATATACATGCATAATACATATGTACACATAAGCTCGTTCTTACAGTAGACTGCTACCTAATAAATATGGAATAAATGATAGGTGTTATGGGCTGAATTGTGTCCTCCCAAAATTCATATGTTAAATCCCTAATCCCCAGTATCCCGGAATGTGACTGTATTTTGAGATAGAGCCTTTAAAGAGATAATTAAGTTAAAATGGGGTCTTTAGGGTGGTCCCTAATCCAATATGACTGGTGTTCTTATAAGAAGAGGAGATTAGGACATAGACAACACAGACAGAGGGATGACCACATGAGGACATGGGAGAAGGCGGCCATTTGCAAGCCAAGGAGAAAGGTCTCAGAAAAAAACAAACCCACCTCCAGAATTGTGAGAAAATAAATTTCTATTGTTTAAGCTACTGGGTCTGTGGAACTTTGTTATGATAGCCCTAGGAAACAAATACAATAGATTTTTTTAAATCATCATTATATAACCATCATAGTAATAATTCATTCAGGCAAGAATTATCAATGGCTCTATTGGATTAAAATTTCATGGTGGACAAAATATTTACATGGTATCATTGTATGTCCTGCACATGACTTATTAGTTTCACTTTTTTTTATTGGATCTCACTGAATATTGTTCTGGCTGCTAATTTTTTTTTTTTTTTTTTGAGGAGGATTGGCCCTGAGCTAACATCTGTTGCCAATCTTCCTCTTTTTTTCTTTTTTCTCCCCAGAGCCCCAGTGCATAGTTGTATATCCTAGTTGTAGGTGCTTCTAGTTCTTTTCTATGGGACACCGCATCAGCATGGCTTGATCAACAGTGAGTAGGTCCGTGCCCAGGATCGGAACCGGCAAACCCCACGCTGCCGAAGCCAAAAGCAAGAACCTAACTGCTACACCACCAGGCCAGCCCCCTACTTATTAGTTTCAAAGGAAAAAAATAGTAACTTTACGCTGGAGAAAACTGGCAAACACCTGACAAATGATCAACATTGACATCAGCAATAATGAGACAAACTGACTTAAGGTGCCTCCTGATATGACGCACTGAGAAGGATACCATTCTTAGGCATTCAGTACTCCTAACGAAACCACATAACTTGAATTGAATCATGAGGAACAATCAGATAAACCCAAATTGAGGAATACTGTGAAAGAAACTTTGTACTCTCCAAAAGGACAATGTCATAAAAGAAACAGAAAGTCTGAAATATTCTGGCAGATTAAAGGATTAGTCTAGAGTCTATAAAATATTTTTTATGGATAATTGGGAAACTTGGAATTTGGACTATACATTAGATGATAGTATCATATCAATGTTAAAGTTCCTGAATTGATAATTATACCATTATCACATTAAAAAAATGTCCTTCTTAGGAGATATCTGCTGCAATATTTAGGGGTAAAGGGGTATAACGTCTGTAAATTGCTCTCAAATGGTTCATATGTTATATATACATAAATATATAATAAATAAATACTACTGATAAGTGTGTGTGTGTGTGTAAATGTGGCAAAATTTTAATATCTGAAGAATCTAGGTGAAAGATAATTGTGCGTTTGTTGCATTATCCTTACAACCTTTTTGTACATTTTTTTTTCCAAATTACAGAGTTGAAATTCATGTTCTGGATAGAGATATCTTGAGTCTAATTGTTGGTTTTGCCACTTATGGTGTGTCGTTAGGCAATTTATTTAAATAATTTAAACCTCAGATTTCTAATTTGTAAAATCAAATAATATAGTACTATTCTTAGAGTTTTGTGAGGATTAAACAAGACACTACCAATAAATCTCTCACCCTGATATTTGGAATTGAATAACCTCAAAAACGTTAGTTGTTATTAATGCCATCTTGGTATAGATCCATTATAAAATAGTAATCTATCAGCATCAACTATTTAAAATCAAAATTGAAGTTTCTTAAATTTTTATAGTAATTATTATATATACAAGCATCAAAGTACTGTTTACTGTAACTAATTGATCAGCCTGAGCTGTTCCTGAGGACAAGTGAAATGGTAGACTAGGAATATCAGATCAAGCTCTGTAACTCCTTAACGTGAGTCAGCATCTGAGTTTCCCAATCAAGTACTAGAGGTTTCTATCATCAACAAATAAACTGCAGATATTCAGTGTTTCAAATAAGTATTTCCTCAAGGAGTTGACGAAATACCAAACTAGAGAAAAAGGAAAAGAAACTTGGTACTTTGATTAGTTAGTTTATGACAGATTAGTCTGTGATTTGCCATGAGTTTTCTTAAAACCCTAATTACAAACTTCATAGACTTTAGAACTAGTGTCGTGAGAACAAGTGAGACTTGGGATTGTATTAATGAAACCACAATAGTAATTCACCAGATGGTACAAATAACAAGGAAGAATTCTTGCACTTTACACTAGTAAAGAAATTGAATGTTATTTCCTTTTTCCTTTGATGATGAAGAGAATTTTGTGCAGACAGCAAGGTGCATATTTTATGTAGAGGTACATATAAGGTTTGGCCTTAGAGAGCAGGACTCTGGGGAGAACATCCTTGCTTAGAAAGGGGTGTGGGATGGCAGCAAGGGTTGACATCTCTGGTTTAGTCTCTGGATTGAAAGAATTTATAATTTTTATGGAAAGATAGGTCATATTAATAATCCCAAACAGCAGCATTTTGAGGTATTTGGAGGGAAGCAACTATGAAATTAATCTACGCTAATAAATAAATGACTATCTCTAAACCATCTCCAAGAATAACATGTACCTTCCTCCCCCACCAAATGTTAAATTCCCAGTGGTCAGAGGCACGTGTTATCTTCGTTTTATTATTCTTTGCAGCACTTAGTAGGGCGCCTGACACATATTAGGCATTCAATAAACACAGTTCGAATGAGTAAAAAATACAATTGGAATTTTGGAATATATAATAAAGTGTGGTGACAAATTTACAGAAATATAAGAAAAGTTGTTTAGTGACAGAGGTGAATTGGGAAGACAGGCTCTGCCTAGGAGTATGACGAAGTTCAGCTCCTCTAATTTTAACTTCATTTCATCATTTCATTCTTTTCTCCATTCATGACTGTGAACTTCTATCATCTCAACAAAACATACAACGTTTACCTTGTCCCATGTATTTCTGACTTAGGAAGGCTTATTTTCACTCTTCAATGATTCTCCTAACAAGTGCAGTTCACGAGAGAGATCTAAACCACAAAACCAAATGGAAAAATTGCACTGATAGAGTACTGAACACGTCATTAGCAACAGAAATATAGTCCTGCTACCATTACTAGCAATATGTGAATAATGTATTTCTAAATGTAGCTTTAAAATACTAAAATGAGTATTAATTCTCTTTACATAAAAAATATGCCATACTCATTCCAAGAATTTCTTAAATTTAGTGGTGTTTGACACACATATATTTTAGATATTAGAATCCTTTTTCCAATTTAGACAAGTCACTTTCTATTTTTAAAATTTACTTAAGTATTTTGATAAGAGCCATACTAATTTATGACTTTCATTTCTGCATTTGAAGCCTACTTCATTATTTTATACATAGTAACGTTCAAATAATTGTAGATTATTTTATTTATTGTGCGCAATTGATCTAGTTTTAATGGTTTTTAGTTTTCCATTTATACAATATTTTAAAAGCTAAGCAGCTACTCTGTATTAATCCACATTGTCTTTGCAAATATACATGCAAATGAGGAACTGATGTATACATGAGTATGTATATATATACACAAAGTGACAGATCAATCAATATTTATGAACATATTTGCAATGACTCAACACCATAGTCAATCCTAGAAAAAAAGGGTTCTATTTTATACTCACCATAAAAGCGATTCTTTTTTGTTCTTATTTCATAACCTTCGTCACTAATTCCCATGAACATTGTTTTATGAATTGTCTTGAAAAACACTAGTTTCAAACATCCAGCATGGTCACAAGCTTAAGTTTCTGCTATTGAATAGCACATAGCAGCATTAGAAACATAAAATAAGAGCCGGCCCCATGGAGTAGCGGTTAAGTGCGCGTGCTCCGCTGCTGACAGCCCGGGGTTCGCGTCCCGGGTGCGCACCGACGCACTGCACTGCTACTCTGGCCATGCTGAGGCCCGTCCCACATACAGCAACCAGAAGGATGTGCAGCTATGACACACAACTATCTACTGGGGCTTTGAGGGAAAAATAAATAAATTAATAAAATTATATAAAAAAAAAAGAAACATAAAATAAGAAGTCCTGATTTTCACTGTTGATCAAAATAGAGGAAAGCATTGAATCACTCAAGTTCTCTTTTTTGAGCTGCCAGATTACCTTCCTCATGAAGCCTTTGACAAAAATGTTTGTAGGGTACTTTATTGATATTTCAGCATTTTCACTCCCCTGACAATGATGTCTTTAAATGTTGTGAAGTATCATGTTCATTTTTATCTTCTGCTTAACTGCATTCTTCTATGGCAACTGGTAACTAGCATTCAGAAAGTGTTTCTATGCTGCATGGTAAATCATGAACTACCAACCTGTTTTCTGTTTCATTTGTCTTCTTCCAACATCCATTATTATTCCATTTATTATACTTAGAAATCAACATACCTAATTGTTTCTCCTCCTGCTTCTGGAATTTAATGAGAAATGGTGAAACAGAATGTTGCATTTGTAAAATTCAAATTACTGCATCACAAACATGTCAAAAAGAATGCGTTCTTGAATTGATGTTGTACCAGTCACACTCCAAACCTCTCCTGGATTCCCTTGGCCTTGAGGAGCCTTGGTCTTGCCTCATGTGTTTCAGGTTCCCTGTGGGCAAGGGTGACACTTTGTCAAAGCCTCCGTCTCAGGCAACACAGTGGGAGCTGCAGCAATTCCAGTGCCAGGCAAGTTCAACATTATCTGACATTCATTGCACCTGCAGGGGTGAGGGGGTAGGGGGGTAGAATGAGGGTTGGTAGGGGAGGATTGAGGGAGGGCCAGGCAACACAACCCACCTGTGCAGGACAGTTAACTTTGACCAATGAGAAACAAGATACAGGAAGAAGGACTGTTCAAAGTTTCCCGGATTCCATAAGGACTTTCCAAAGACATGCGTGTGATCTAACAGCAGGTCTTTCCACTTGTGGCGTCCTGGCCAGCTTGGTAAGCACTATCTTGTGTTTACTTTCCCTCCTTTCCTGCCTCACTTCCTTTTATTCTCCATGAAGTGTTGGCACGTAAGTTTTCTCTCCTGTTTTTATGGAGAATGCAGGCTAATACATAGGTAGAATATATTTAAAACAAAAAATTCAAGTGGCTATTACTTGATTTCTAAAATCTCTGTACATTTATAAGACTGTAGACCAATGCCACTCACACCACTTTCTGAGGATGATTTCCACTACCACAATCTATTAAAAGGATGACCTGGAAGGAGTGGTTTTTATCTTTCATACAGCTAATAAATGGTAGTACAGGGATTTAAAGTAGCAGAAGTTGACAACCAGTTAGATGTAAATGTAGGATCTAGGAGAGTAAAAAGTTAAAGATAGCACTGAAGTCTTCAGTCTGAGAGACTACAAAATGATGGTTACACCAAAAACTTTGACAAGAAAAAGATTTCTAGAATAGGGGTAAAAATGATAACCTAGGAGAGTCTACATAGTCTGGAAGCCCCATTAATCCTCATCATATTTTAATAATGTTTCTTGTCCTTGGGCAATTAAAAAGATAGAAGTATCAAATTATGATTGGAAACTCTTCTTAATTAACCCAGATCTCTGTGCCCCTTCCTTGAAATTCAATGCTACCAATGGAAATCCTTGTTACCAATGGAAATTATCTGTAATTTACCTGTAAATTACCATATAAGAAAGTTCTTTTAAAAAATTGTCAGCTTCTTTATTAATATAACCAGAAGAACAGAGAAAGATTAGCCCATTAACCTAGCTTGTAGGGCAGTCACTTCTTCCAACAGGGAAGTGACCAACAGCACAGAGTTCCCTGCAGGCTATTCAAAGTGAGCTCTTGATTGTAAGCAAAACTCTTTGATCAATACCCATCCTCCATCCTCCAAAGTGGGGATCCAGTCTGCTCAGACTTCTAAAAGAATTAATATCCATAAGAATGCATGAAGAGAAAAATAAAACCAGTAGGTTAGCACCTCAATGCTGTATAATACTGTTTTGACTAGTAATTAAGTGAAAGTAGAATAAATTTTTTGACTGATCTCTAGATCTTTTAGTATCCTAAAATTGCTGCCTTATTGTTTAGAAAATCACCTCTGATTTTGGCAAGTACCCATCCCAGATGATCAGTTCTATTTTGGACACAGTGTATTTGAGTTACCTAGTATAATCTTTTCATAAGCTAACATTTTTAACATACCACAAAGATATTATTATCCCCAGGAGACTGATGCTTATAGAGAATTTTGACTCCAAACTACATAGACAATAATTGTCAGAGATAAGAATTAAAACTAAATCTATCTAAATTCTCTTTCCTCTACACTACACTGAATCCTTACTTTTTTGTTAAGTATCTAAACTCATTAACTGTTTAAATAACCAGTATAAGGGTCATATAGTTATGAAGGGACAAGTTACTGAGTGTACTCTTTTAGCAATGTACAAAAATGGAAACATAACATAAGCAATCCTCTTAATTGCAGACTTGATCTGAACGCATTGCTAAGTTATTGTTCAAATGCATAGTCCACGTGGCTTCATTCCATATTTATCAAAAAAAAAACACTATACATCGATTCTAATGTTACCATCCATCTGTGAAAACTACCTTGATTCAAATTTAGCCACCATTAAAAATGTTTGCTAGGGAGTTGTTTCCCTAGCAACAGTTATCATGTGCATAGATAATTCCTACCTATTCATTCAACTCCTTTCCAATCCGACAATTGGCATAAATGTTCATGTACGGCAGTAAGGTTGAAAATTCAAATTCAACACAGAATGACAAGCTCAAAGTGAAAATATAATCAGAATTAAATCAATGTTTATACCAACACACTGACTAGGGCAATTGAATAGACCATAAGACAAAGTTGGAAAAGCGTGCAAATGTCACTGAGGGAAGTTGAAAATGACAAGAGAGGATTTATAAATGCTGTCCTCCAGATCATCATGGGTCCACTGATGTAGAATATGGAGAATACCAGCTAAATTGGGGGGACTTTCAAACTTTTCTGATTTTTCTGATGGTGAAAAACCTCACTCTAAAGTAAATACATATAAGAGCAGTTCAAGAGATAGAGGGATCTGGTTCATGTACGCTTTAAAAATATAAAAGGTCCTCTTTAATTTCCTATTTAGCAGATTTCTTACGCACAGATAAAATGAGGATACAACTGCAAATCACTTTGGCATTCACAATTTATTGATCCTCATAAGAAATTAGGCTCCTAGGGGCCGGCCCGGTGGCACAAGCAGTTAAGTGTGCCTGCTCCGCTGCAGCAGCCCGGGGTTCACCAGTTCGGATCCCAGGCACGCACCGATGCACTGCTTGTTGAGCCATGCTGTGGCAGCATCCAATATATATAAAGTGGAGGAAGATGAGCACGGATGTTAGCCCAGGGCCAGTCTTCCTCAGCAAAAAAGAGGAGGATTGGCATTGGATGTTAGCTCAGGGCTGGTCCTCCTCACAAAAAAAAAAAAAAAAAAAAAATTAGGCTCCTAAAATGAAGCATACAAATGTCTCCAAAAGCAGCAAAATAATAGTAATCATTCACTGAGTGCTTGCCAAATCACAAAAGAGGCAAAGCCAGGTCTAGATTACCAAATTCAGGAGGAAAACTTAGTGTGTCAATTGTGTTAGTGTGACTCAAAGGGTGCTAAATATGACCACCAATGCAGACTCATGTATCTTGAGCATGGAATTACACACTCATTTGTCTGTTATTCATTCATCTATCCATTTATTCATTCAATATGAATTTATTGAGCTCCTACTATGTGTTACACTGTACAAAGTGTTGGCTCAAATGTAAACAGATCTGAAATGAATGACAGCTTGGTGAAAATAAAGACCGGTATTTAGAAGAGGCAGCTAATTGGAGCAGAGAGAGATTCCCCAGGACTCAGACATCTGAGCTCCAATTCTCTTTACCATTTAAAGCCTGTGGGATATTGGACAAACCCTAAATCTTTCCAGATTTGTCCTCTTTACCTTACAAGTAACTATAAGAGGGGCAAAAGACTACTATAAATTTTACATTCTCATGTAAAGTTTTGTGTATTGTAAAGTGCTCAAACATGTAAGTGTAACCATTTCACTGCCAAATAGCACTCCTTGGGGTACAGCCCCAAACAACTTTATCCTTTTTCTCCATTGCACATTCCAACCTGCTCTGTCCAGCTAGTTCTTCTCTGCCCCTTGTTTGAAATATAGAATAGGTCCCAAACTTTGCTGTACTCTCTCAGATAATTTCTGCAGTAACAATTAGTCAATAAGCTTCTCATTTCATTAATTTAAGAATGTTCAGTTTTCTATGATAGGAAATTATTGGCATGTCTTTCAAATCCTGTTGTGGGAAAGGAGGTGTGATTAGATTCTTGTCTATTCCATCCTGTCTTGTGTCTGTTTTTCTTTCTTACTTCCCCTAGACGACTACCTTGTGCCTACTGAGTTGTAACTGGGGAAGAAGGAGAGAGAAGAACAAGAAAGGTCTCAGTTGACAGTGCTGTTGGGTTCTAGCATTGGTGTTCCAAGGACATTCAGCACTGGATCTTCTACGCAGAGGATGCTTTATCCATTCTTCAGGAACTCATTCATTTATGGACATCTGTCAACTGCAGATTTCTTCTCTGGCAGGCCACTTAGTCTCTCCTCTCAGCCTCTAGTTTTGAAGGTCTAGCCCACAAAGAAGCTCCCTGTTTTGGGCCCATAACCCCTCCAGTGTTCTCTCTTTTGTGCATGACCCAATTCTGGTCCAGAGAAAATCTCATGCTTCCTTTGCTATAGCCAACTCTAGGAGTATAAGCCATTCCCAGCACAGCTTTCTCTCATCCACCCACAATCAAGGGGGTCTGCCATCACAGGCTTTGTGCCTTTGGCTAGATAGGATATTCACATTCATTGTGTCTATCTTTTAGATTGTGTTGAACTTTACTAAAAATAATGGCAAGTAATGATCTGGACCCATAAGCTTACTAAAGTCACAGTTACTGAACGAGGTCAACAGTAATGATTTCAGTCAGCGACTTACGTCAAAGTACAGATGGATTTGAAAATTTTTCTTCCTAAAATGTAATCTGTCATTTTCAAAGTAAATGAGTTCCAGTGGGTAATATTATTAAGGGAAATACTAAATTTTTACATTTTTAAGACAGCATTGTATGAGAAACACAATTACCCCTCATTGCTTGCCCGATTCCATGTTGCAGCAAGGATTGAAAGAGATGGGCTTTGTTTCATACTCCCTGTCAAAAAGAAGCCTAATTTCAAGTTGCAATTTTGCGTGGCTTAACCAGTACATGAAAGCTGGAACAATAATGACATTGAAATCCAATATTGTACCACTAAAACTAACGACAGTCTTTTCTAATTGTAGGATGGATTCTATGTTGTCAATTCTTGTTTAATAAAATGAAGACATCGAGGCAGATTTTTTCCTCTATCTTGAATGTTAATCTTAATTCAGCTAAACCAGAAAACCTAAAATGGATTTGATTCGTGAAATAACATTCACTGTTTTTATAGAGCTTTCACAAAGTTTTTTAATATTAGTTTTTCAAAACTAAAGTTAGTTTGCTCTGTCTGTTGCATATGCTATAAAGAGTGCCATTTTTGACAAGAAAACTAACATTTAGAAATTCATCACTATATTTCAGGATGCCAGTTATAGAACAAAAGTAAGTGTGTGAAAAAAGCAAAAAATTCTATGAATCTTTCATACAAACCCAAATAAATCGATATAATCTCATTACACAACTACCACCCTGAAAGATGAGAGTGTTTCATGCTGTCTCAGATTATCAGGTGTTCTTAAAAATTGCGTTCTGCCTTTTGTATAATAAAAAGGTATTATTTCTCTCAGAAAGGATGACAGTAAATGTATGCTAGATGCATTTTTTTGAAGTTAATCCTCTACGTGTCTGTGTGTCTTAGTCTGACTGCACGCAATGTGGATTAGCAGAAATTAGACATGAAAACTCTAGTTGTCTTCTATTTCCCCCATCAGCGTTTACATTTCATAATGACATATTATTTGTTATATGAAGTGCAGTCAAGTGTAGTTCAGTCCCATGTTAAGTGACTAAACGTAGGAGATCTAAATTTCCCTTAAAAGATTACATTCTAACTGAAGAATCTGCTTGCCAATAACATGCATCTTGAATTACCCTGTGGTTGAATATAGCTCAAACCATATCTTGCAAAGCAGTCATCATGCTTCAACAAACAAATACTTACTAATCTGACTTTCTACTCTAGAAATTAATCTAAATCTGAAATTCATTTTACTTTACCTCCAAAATCTGACTGAATTAGGAATGTGCCATTCATTTCTTTTTCTCCAATGTATATAAAGTCATAGTCACAAGCCTTCTTATTGTAACAAGAAATAAATGCAAGAACTATGATAGGTAATAAATGTTCCAATTCTATCAGTGCAATTTATGAAATCAAAATGAGAGAGAGCATGACCTCCTATGAGATAATCAACTTCTCGGATGATCAGGACCCAGGCATTCTTAGTCAGGCTCATAATATCCCATCTGTTTATTTACCTGTGCTCAAGTCCATTATCTTATAACTGGAGAAAGGAGGAAGAAAAAGTTACAGACACATGCTAAAAAAAAGTTATCCAAATAATCTTAAATAATTATCCAAATAATCTTAGTAGAGTGGTTTCAACAAGAAAAATTTATTCAATTTTTTTCCAAATTAAGCTTATTTTTTTGTGACTCCTTAATATCTTTGCTTCCTAGGCCACAATTGTTACTAATCAAAGATTCTGAGGGATCACAAATAAATAAGATAGAGTCTCTGTTCCTAAGATGCACACAGTCTTAGTGGAAGATACAGATGCATAAAAAAGCAATTATACCGCAAAGGGATGAATTCTATCAGAGAAATAGAAGGTGCTGCAACACATATGAAGAAGCTAGAGCTTAAGAAGCAACTGTTTTGGCATTAAGATGAAACTATACAGCTTATTTTATAAAAATTACAGAAGATATCAGCCAAAGGCAATTTATAAAATATTTATTCTAAGCAAGTATCAAATTAACTAACAACCTGGAACTCAAATAAAGCTTTTCATTATGAAAATAACCATTTTTGGAAACCTGTTTTCAAATGTTCATTGTGTGGCTTTTTAATGTAAATTCGAAATGATAATGGAAAGTTCACATTAGAAAATCAACAGTCTTAATTCGCATTAGTTCATAAATAAATCAAAAAAGAAAAAGAGGGCCGGCCCCGTGGCTTAGCGGTTAAGTGCGCACGCTCCGCTACTGGCGGCCCGGGTTCGGATCCTGGGCGCGCCTCGTCCGGCAATGCTGAGGCCGCATCCCACATACAGCAACTAGAAGGATGTGCAACTATGACATACAACTATCTACTGGGACTTTGGGGAAAAAAAGGAGGAGGATTGGCAATAGATGTTAGCTCAGAGCCAGTCTTCCTCAGCAAAAAGAGGAGGATTAGCATGGATGTTAGCTCAGGGCTGATCTTCCTCACAAAAAAAAAAAAAAGAAAGAAAAATAGGAAAAAGAATTAACACCATTTTGCCTGGTGCAATTCTTGGGTCACAGAGAACTAGCTGGAGGAATCAGAGAGACCTGCATGGTCCTTTGACAGCTGCTGCTCCAAGAGAAGAGGCAGCACAAAACACTATGTATACAATACCCAATAATAGAAATATACTGTAACAGACTGGCCTGTGGGCCCTCTCTATTTTTTGGAATTTAAAACCAAAGACCTGTCTGCTGGCATATGAAGTATATAGAGGAACAAATAAAAACATTTAACCAAACAAAATCATGACTAAGCATCATTATAAGAAAGAAAAACACATCTCTGTTCATGATAAAAATGAGTCAGCATAACGATCTGGAGGGTAGAATCGATTTACCATATTCTACATATGTGATTCACACAGTACACATGTTGCCTTATTTTTGACTCTAATGGGAACTGGTAAAACTCTTTACAAACTATAAGGTACAATGTAACATGAGCTTATAATCATCAGCTTTAAGCAAAATTGTTTTGCTAGAGTGACTTAGTCTTCTTAAACAATTGTCTTCCTATTCAAGAACCAAGAAAAATGTAGAACAATGGACCTGTCTTAAGGAAAGGGGGAAGAAAGAGGGTTTTGAGCAAAAGACAAGCATCAACTTGTGAAAACTTGGTAAACCCCACGAATGGGAACAACTAACTTAGACCAAAAACAGAGCCCATTGGTCCCATGGAAAAGGCTTTCTGACTTTGGCCAATGGTAAATGTGTTCAGTATGAGCCAGGGAGGCAGAGTAGAAACCACTGATTCTACCCATTGGAGTAGGATGCCTCCTCTTCAATCACAATACAGAAATGTGACTGAAGGCAAATGAGGCCTTTGCCATATCTGCACCCCTAGTATCAAGAAAGCAGTTCCACACACATGACATTTTGTGTGGCACTAGAATTTCCACATGAGGTGATTTCCTTTAGCAAATGATTCCAATCTGTCACCAATTTCATACAGAGCTCTCCTTTATGCTTATTAGAATTTTCTTTATTAAAAAAATTTAAATGTATTACTCACTTATAAATAATTCCTCCCTAAATTTGCATATGTTACTGCAAATTTAGCAAGCATATCACTCACACTGTCATGTTGAATTTAACCTGTGGCTTTGTAAAGAAGGAATGAAATTACGCCCAAGTCAAGTCTGCAGTTAGCCCAAAAATGAGATGACTCCTTGAAAAAAAATGTCATTCTGAAAAGCCACATAATTCCAAGCACATCACTGCAGACTGATTTTGTACTTAATGCTGAGAGGAAAACAAGAAAAAACTTGGTGGCATAAAACTCATGGCCTTGATGAGGTATAGCTTTTGCTCGAAGAAAATGATTCACAATTTTCCCGTGTGAAACTCTTACCAATACATATCCTGAGGAAATATAAACTTTGACTCATAAACAAGCTTTAAAGAGGTTGGGTTGATACTGAGCAGTAGTTTTCTAGATGTCCTTTAGTCCCTCCAAATAATACAATAGTGATTTTTTTCCTACCCTCTCCCCACACAAGCTTCTGATTTGCTCTTAATTATCTTAGATGCTGAATAAATTACTGTTTACAGATGCTTCCTCGAGGCTTGAGAAAGAATTTAATACAATTGTTCTTGTCTACTGTGAGACTCAGAATCTGGAAACCTAGGAGAATCCCCATGTTAACAATCATATTCATATTATACAGACGCTCAGCATACTGCAGCATCATATTGAATTTAGGTGAAAGAGAAGAAATGTAACAAAATACCAAAATAAGATTTTTTTTTTACCTAGGCAGCTCAGGATGAGAGTATTTCAATGTGCCCTCTTGAAAGACAGCAAGAAGGCATTTGGTTCTGTTGAAGGCATCTGGTGACAAATCAGTCAAATTGAAAATAAAATTACATGAAGAAAAACGTCACGATTAATTAGGTAAGAGACTTTGAAAATAATCAAAAAACACACAGCTGTGTGAAAATCTAACAGGACACACTGAGTTAGAAAATTCTCAATAAACGATCATAATTGTTGTATTGTGCAAAAGTGAAACTGACCTTAGAGAAAATCAGAACACTTTAAAAGAGATTCAGCTCGTATGGTGGAGAGCTTATCAATATGAGTTCATAAAAGTAAAAGGAAACGTCTCTATTCTGAGATAATCCACCTGCTCTTTTGCTTTATTTGAGGCTGCAAATATTCATTTAATAATAGAAACTGGTATGCAGACTCGAGTTTTAGTAAGCCAAGGATTTTCCAAAACTCTGATTTTGTTCAGATCTCAGTAGATAAAATTCTGATCAGGGTATCTTTTAAAGAGCAAAGCAACCACATTTCCGTTTCTTAAAAACAGAACAAACAAACAAAAAAATCCCCAAACAAAAAACTATCTGCTTGGGAGTTTTAAATAGCACAATGAAATTTTTTTCATCCTTTCCAACTCCTATGTTCATTTAAATTCAATTATCTACCCACTTCACCATAGATGGAGAAACTGGGCATTTAGGGGAAACACTTGTTTTAGGACAAGCTATTTTTTCCTATGTCACAAACAGATTGAAAGCTTTTCATGCTTGGTGAACATTCTGGGCTCCTTGAAGGAAAGAAGCATCGGTGCAGAGTATGGGCTGGAGTGTTCTTCTCTCACATACACTGTTCTAGTTTTTGATGCACCGGCCCACAAATCACCTTTTCGTCTTTGTCAACCTCAAAGCCTCTATTCTTCTCCAGTGACCTGCGGCTGATGCAACAAGAGGAGGCAATTCCAAAGCAACGTCAGAGGCCCTTTGCTACCGAAAATAACACCCTGCTAAAATTTGATAGCTAGAAAATGAAAAGGCAATGTTTGTATTGGTTTTTATGTAGGGCATTTTAAAAATAAGACAAGTGAAGCGTTGTTAATTCAAAGTCCTACCTGCTAATCCAAGGAATGGGGCTACAAGTTCTAAGTTCTGTAGATAAGACAGAAATGAAATATAATGACATAGTTTATGGCTCCAGCAAGCAGCAGCAGAATCTCTGACTCAGAACACTGGCACTGCCTCAAGAACTGCCATTAACCCCTTCGGCACCCCTGACTCCTGCTTTTTGGACAGCAGCCAGGTGACATGTCTTTCTTTGCTTTGATATGCCTCTCTCTTTTTGTCTTTATAAAAAGTACCAAGTTGCCTTCTATTGCATTTACACACATGCTGCTGCTGCCTAGTTTACTTATAATGGTACTAAAAAATGAATATACATTCCAAGTATTTAAATATATATGTAAATATAAATATACACGAAAAAGGGAGCTTGGAAAAAAAATTTTGACGTTTATTTTGTTGATACAATTTCAAAAAGTAGGAGAAGGGCTTCCTGATTAGAAACAGTCAAACGCTACTCATGGCCTCATACTTTTCTGGATTTAAATGTTTTCTGATTTGTACAATTTTCTCAAATGTCCTTTTCACATAGCTCAATTTTTAGTATTGTACTAATATAGCTTTTCTCCTCCCATTTCTAAAGATACGGTGGAGATATAGAAAATTCCAGATCATTTCTAATTATTTTGTATCTGTTAAGCACACAAAATATTTATTAATCTTTAGCAAGCACTAAAGGAAGGCACAAAGGAAGTGAACTATAGTAACACAAATACACATATTTATTGAGTATTAACCACATGCCAGGAATCCTGCTAAACCCTTTCCATGCATTATCGCATTTAATATTTCCAATGACCCCATGAAAGAGGAACTGGTTTAAGGAGATTCAATCACATACCGAATTTCTCATATCTGGCCAGGAGAGGAGTTGTATTTGAAACTCCTCTAGTCTGAAAACTTTAAACAGTTTACAATCCAAAATAGAAAGTTTGTACTTCTTTTCCATTTCTTCCCTTACTATTTTGCCAAAATGTGCATCCAGAAAATTTCTTTTGCACCAGCTTCTGTCAAATGAACGAAAAGATCAAATAACAGAGTAACAAATATCATCAAAGGATAACAACAGGTCACCTGGCAATGTTTCCTTGTTATGGGAACAGCAAAGCCCTTGTTAGCAAAATTATTTCAGATGGTTGCCAAAGCAGCCTGTCTAGACACCTTAAAAATCAAGTACAAAAGCAGATAAAAATTTGTTTTTCTTGGGGAGTGGGAGGGTGGTGGACATAAAGAGCAACCTAGCAGTAAACTTTAATAATTTACACCTGCTTAGACTACAGCCCACAGATCCCACCTAGAGTTCCCTCGCTAATGTGGATGGTCTTTATCAACCAGACTGTGAACTCCTTGAGGGCAAGAAGGAGTTCTTGTATATGGATGGCCTCTGTATCCCCACTGATGCCCAGTATTTATTGAATTTAATTGATTAGGGCAGATAGGTGAAATTGCTGTTAAATTCTAAATAGTGTTGCAAATTCTCAGGTGATATATAGGGTAGCGTTTTTCCCTTTTTATATAATAATAAGATATTTCAGCTGGGAGAAAGCTCAGACATCATCCAGCTCAACCTTCTCATACTACTTTTCTTAAACATTAAATCTTAAAAGGCTCTTTTTTCAGCTAGCAGACTACTCCTGCCATTTTTAGGATTTCTGAAACTTACGTGGATTAATAGGAAGCCTGTCAATTAGGTATTCCTTTATACAAGGAGCTGAGGTCAATAAATTTAAATTAAGGAAATGGAAGTAGGGTGATCAATTGGCACAGTTTTCTCAGGACTTTCCTGGTTTTAGAATTAGGATGGTTGGTCACCCTAAAAAATCAAAAACAATTTCTATAAGAGTAATTTCGGGTGGAGGAACCAATCAAATAGTAAATATTTTATGAGCTCCCAATTATTGCTTAAGTTTTTGTCTTTGCATTTGTTTATTTCTTAGTTTCTTTGTGTGTGTGAGAACTGGGTGGATTTTCTATCCTCAAGACCTCTACAGTCTGTAGGCAAAATAAATTCATGTCAAAATCAAATATTTATATACTCAGTTGAAGGGACTTGGGGAATTGAAGTTTGAAAGTAAGCTGGCTTCATGCAAGCAGTATGCTAGGCCAGAGAAGAAATATATCTGATTGCACAAGAAAACTTGTTTGGAATTAAGCAGGAAAAGCTCAAAGAGCGTGCCGAAGGCAGTGGTTTTCAGACTAGGGAGCTGTGAAAAACCACTCATGCCTGGACCCCACCCCTGGAGATTCTGATTTCCCATTTTTGGGATGGAGCCCAGGCATGGGTATTTTGGCACAGTTCTCCAGGTAAATTTAATGTCTATTTGTTATCTTCCCTTGAATTACTGTATTCTTGTGGAAATAAAAAAAAATTAGCAAAAAACAGCAGAACCAGAGTTGAAATGGGCCTTCTGATTAATAATTTCTTTTCATGTTATTATAAAAATGCAGAAATTTCTGCATATAGTTAGGTCTTCTTTTAGTCTGGTTAGGAGTTGAGAATTTTTAACTATTGATAGAAAACTTACATGTCAGCAGATTACCCAGGTGGCAATAAAAACTAATGTATACAATGCCTCCATTCCATGTGTTTTGCAAAGTATATACTATAACTTATCTATGTACATGCATGCATGCATGCATGAAATAGTGCATCAGAATTGATTTTTTAATCAGATAAGGGAACAAATTATCATCAGTACAAGTCCTTCTCTTTAATGAAACCCAAGGACCTCTATAAAGAGAAATGGGCATTGGGAATCAGTAATAGCATATGAAGACAATGACCTCTTAAATGCTGTTTTAAAATTTCTTCAGGTCAATAATAGCCAAATATTCTAATATACTGATTTCTCAGTGACCTATGTCAGTTAACTAGATAATGTGAGTCTTATACTAGTAAAAAAAATCAATATTTTAGAGACAAAATTGCACAAATGAGTACTTCTGAGGAGGTATTTAAAAAACCAGATTGAGAAATACTTGTTTACATTCTGAATGATTTCTACTCTAAATCTCAAACACATCAGATCTAGAAACTCAAGATACATACATTGTTAATAAGAGCTTGCTTAAATCTGTTTTTCAGTAAGAAATACTCACATAGTAGTATAGAAATTTAGGACTTTAGAGACTTAAAGAAGAGTGGTAAATTGCAAATCCTTTCAGTGTAAATGGTGAAAAGAAAATGAAAATTCAAACCAACTCTGAAAAAAGAATTGAAAGCAAACTGGGATTCTATTATAATGACTAGAATAGGTTTAGGAATTTTAAGTCTCATTCCGTGTTCTATTAGGCAATTCACTTTGCTGCCTTGGACCTGATTTTACATTTGAAACATTGACTTAAAAAAAATACAAAAACTTGATGTTAGCATTGTCTACAATGGTTTAAGTCAATCATCTAATTAGAACAAGGCTACTTGTTTGATTACCATATTGAGCAATCAACTTAAAATCAAAACTCTAAAGTCATGGGTTAAATTTACAAATTTGAGGAGCCATTTCTAAAATTTGTACTATTTATCATAACGAGGACAGCTGAAAAAGCATACACCCTTCTATGGTACATCCACAGCAGTATCTTCACACAAAGATTATACAATAATATGGGGTCTAAAATGACAAGTACTTTTCAAACAAAATATCTTTTCAGAAAGAGAATCCAATACTTATGTTCTTATAGTTGGAAAAAGAAAGAATATTTCAATAGAAAACATTTCCAAATGATAACCATTTGTTTCCATCTTTGCAGCAGAAATAAATATTTGGTTTAATGTTATTAAAATGCCCAAATGCCCTGAAAATATTTCCAACTCATAGTTGCTCTGTCATCAGATGGAAATTGTCCAGCTGTTTTAGCAGAGTTTTTGAGCTACAAACACGAGAGTTTTAGCTCTGATTAGCAATAGGAAAAGTAGTATTTTTTTGATAATATATCTCGCTCTCTCTCAACCAACTTAAGGTGTGCAAAAGAATATTATTCCTTTTTCTATTTCAGGTTCTAATGATGTCATCAAATGTTGCAGGAAAACGCATAACTCTATGTCCCCAGTCTTGACAGGTAAATGCCTCTTATTTAGCTATTGTCATTTTTTCTCTAGAAATAACTTCTTTCAGTTGTCACATGAAAACTTTAGACAAACTATGCAGCAAGATCTGCCAATCTCACTCAATAAGAACTTTAGCAAACCATGGAACTCTTACTCAAAAAAGTATGTCAGGGGAAGAATAGGAAATGGTTCCCATCCCTTAATGGCATATTTAGGTATTACAGGTAGATGATATAAAGTAACAATTCATGTTGCTCTTAGCAGGTATGGGAAAGCCCAGGTGAGACTACTAGGCCTTGAAGAAAGTGAAAATGCATGCTGCTTGTGCAAAAATGTATTGGATGCAAAAAAAGAAAGAAAAAACAATGGTGTAATATACTCTGTTTTTCCATCATATTGTGATTGACAGTCTTTGTAAGTTTTTATTAAAAGACATGGAGGGAAATATATACGGAAAAAAATAACAAAAGTTCAACTTTGCTTTTTTATTCCTAATGAAGTGGTCCTCATGAATTTATTTGTAGTTAAGTAAAATGAAAAGATATTGTCCTGCTGTTTAATCATAATTCACAAGATGAAGATAAACACTCCAACATGGTACCTAGAAATTCCCAAACACTGCCAAGGGGAGAGCCAACCATACCACACTGAAAACACTTGTCTTGTGTGCTAAAAAGAAAGAGGAAAGGGAGCGTCTATTTTAGCTAATCCACAGTGCCACTCAGGCAGAAAACCTCAGGGAGAAGTTTGAGAAAAGAAAGTTCCCGTCTTTTGCAGCAGCTAGTTCTATTTCACCCATGTCCAAACTGCAGATTCTTTGGTGACTGGTTGCTGGTTTACAATTTCTTAGGCCAGGCAGCAAGATCCTTAATTTCTTTAGTATTTCAACCCTCCTAAGCTAATCTAATAGCCAGAAATTCTTCTTGCATTTTTTATGGAAATGAAGCATTGGGACAAAAAAGATTTATTTTGTTCTCATCAACAGTATTAGTATGAAGGCACAGAAGCACGAAGCTGGTCTAGTCTCCTCAAACTCTACCTACACAATGTATTCCAATCATGATTCTTTTATTCTGTTCTAAACTCAAACCCACGTGAAAAGGGGGGTTGTTTAGCAAATCATTGTCTCATTATTCACATAAGTAAAAATCATTCAGGGGCCAGCCCTGAGGCACAGTGATTAAGTTCGGCGTGCTCCACTTTGGCAGCCCAGGTTCATGGGTTTGGATCCCGCGCACGATCCAAACATCACTTGTCAGCCATGCTAAAGCGGCAACCCGCATATAAAACAGAGGCAGATTGGCACAGATATTAGCTCAGAGTGAATCTTCCTCACTAAAAAAAAAAAAACAAATGTCATTCACATCTGGTTCTACTCACTGTTACCTGAGAAAATACATATGCATACATATATGTTATATACAAGATACTTTATATATGATATATTTTTAAAAATAAATACAAGTAATTTATTTTTTTAAGAAAATTGCTTGGAGCTTTAACCTTTGAAAGCACACACTTACTGCCATCTCTTCTAATCTATTCTATAATCGTGATGATAACTCAACCAGGGAGTTATAACAGTGAAGAAATAAACATACACAAAACAGAGGCATAGGGACATTATGACTTGCCTAAAGTCTCAAAATCAGTTAGTGACAGAGGCAAGTGATCTAGAATCTAGGTTTTCTGGCTCATGGCTCTTTCCATTAAGCAAGAGATTAACAAGGTTCAGAGCAAATCCATTTCTTAGGACTTATTCCTAAATATCAAAGATGCTGATCTAGTATAAATTTAAAAATATAAAGTGTTTACTAACAATAATAAATAATAAACAATAATAAACAACAAAACACTTTTTGAAGAGAAAATTCAGGCTCCAGATACATCTAAGTTAAGTGTTGGAATTTTACTTGAACTAAAGTTTTTATACATCTTGCTTGTACAATACTGTTATTTAAATTTTTTAAATCAAATTTTGTATCTCCATCAGATTATAAGTTCATGAAGGTCACGAAGAATCATTTTATTCAGCCCCCCGCCCCAATAAAACACACACACTCTAACAAGCACAGTTCCTTGCACAGAGCAGCAAACTCAGTAAATATTTGTTGAAAGAGTGCATGGATTTTTCAAATAAATGATCAAATAATTCCAATAAACATGTGGAATAACAGCTGGCAAATATGTACTATTTCTGAGTTTATTCAGAATTTGCTTCATCTTCATCACTATTTTATTCACAAACTTATATTTAGATTGCTGGGAAAGCTTCTTATCTAATAGGGAAACATGCATCTTATATATTCACATGAGTTTTGATTATAAGGATCATTCACTAAACCAACCAAGATGTCATGGACCATACTGGGTAATGGCTTCTCCCTGCCAAAATAGTCCATGTTTCCTCCTTCTTTTCCTCTTACTCTCCACAGAAAAGACAGATTTAGATTGGGATACAATGGACTCTATATTGGCTCAGATTTTGTTAAAGAATATGAAAATCCCATCAGAGTCACCCCCATCTCCATGAAGAGTCATCATCAGCCTAATTTCTGAGAAATAACTGGGCTACTCAGACCAAACCAATAAGTACACAATGATTAAAACAGCAACAGGCTATGATTGTATTATCAACATTACCAAAGTTGCATTATCACCAAATCCCTTTAGTTTCATCACTGATATATTTGCCAAACTCATCTACTTTGTTCTATTTCAACCATCTCCACTATCTGCACTCAAACTTACATAACCTCTCGCCTAGACAACTAAAATAGCCTCATAAATGATCTCTATAGATCCACTATTATTCTTTCACCATGATGTTTCCAATCCATTCATCATAGCACAGTCATAATAACTTTTTGAAAATGCAGATCAGATCGTCTGACACTGTCAAGTCTTCCCTTTGCAGTTTGATCAAAACAAAAACTACTAACATGGCTTGAAAAAAATTGCATTACCTGACTTCCCTCTACAGTATCATTTCCCATGGTTGCAGTTATTTACTGTAATATAACAAGGCACCCAAAACTTTAGCAGCTGAAATAACATGATCATTTATTTGCTCATAATTTTGCAGTGTGAGCAGGGCTTGAAAAGGACAGCTTACTTCTGCTGCATGTGGCATCAGCTGGGGCCACTCCACCGCGGCTGGAGGCTGCATTTCCAAGATGGCTCACTCACATGTCTGGAAAGTTGATTTTGTCTGTAGGCTGGGAGTTCAGCTAGAGCTGTGGGCAAGGGGCCTCAGTTATCCTACGTATGGCTCCCCTCCTTGTTGCTGATTGGACTTCCTCACAGCATGGCAGCTAGGTTTCAAGAAGCAGAAAATTAAAGCTGCCTGTCTTTTTAAATTCTAGGATCAGAACTGTACAATATCACTCCTCCCGTATGTTGTTCACCAAAGTAGTCACAGGCCAGCTCAGATTCAAGAGGGGCAGTATTTAGGACTCACCTATCAGTGGGCATAGTAACAAAGAATTTGCAACAGTATTTAATCCCTCAAGCCCATCACATGCCTTCTTTCTTTCTTTGTTCCAGTCTTTTAGCACCTATCAGCATCACGATAGAATTGTATATGGATAAAACAATATAAGAAAAATAGATCTAAATTTATATCTGTTCTCCGTAACAGTTATCCAATTTTACATTGATACCATGACCACATCCCAGATGAAGGGTTTGTAAAATGTAATTTAGGCTAAATTATCAATCTTAATATTACTAATGAAGATTTACCTGAGAATCCAAGTCTGAGGCATAACTTAACTTCGCTCCTCCTGCCCTTTTACTAAGTTGCTCACACCATGATGCTCAGTTTGTGATATGCCTGACCCCACTAGTCCATTACCAGAAAATGATAGAAGAAAAGTGGTATACAAATAGAGAGAGAGAAGGAGCTAGAGAGAGAGGATACAGAGCCCTTAACTAAATATAATTAATTCTGTAAAATCTCTTTATATAAACTATATATAAACTCAAATATATTAAATCAAATGTACTTATTTTGTAAAATTTCTTATTCAAAGAAAGCCACTGGAAATATTTATATACATAAAATAAAATAACGATAGATAATTTCAAAAAATAGAGCCAACAAATATGACCAGTAAAAATCGTGAATATTTGGAAATTAATTGACAATTATTTTGATTAAGAAATAATTTGTATCCAATTACTTGCTTTGCAAGCAGACATTAACCAGATAAATTAGAGAGGGATTTGAGCAGTGTTATACTAAAAAGAAATTCAATTTGTCTTCCTTTCACTTAAGAAGGATCTACTTCAAGAGTCAAAAAGTATGAAAATGTTTCATGAATCAACATTGTGGTTAGTAAAAATGTATAGGGACTAGTCAAGCCCATATATATTCCTGCTGGAAATTTTGTACTGAATCAATAGTCACCTAAACCATCAAAATGCTTTATGAAACATTATGAGTTGGTTCTCAATAAAATTGTACCAACTATGAGGGCTCCATAAGGAATATAAAATAAATACATCACATTTTATTTATTATACATAATTTTCTTATCCTAGAAAGATAATCCTCCATATCATATTTCACATGTATAACTACATGTTACATAAAGATGAACTAGAATCTTGTTGCGACGTATAAAACATGTGCAACAAGGATATGGAGAACTCACAAGTAGAGCCAAAAGATCGCAAATTGGTTTCAGCTCATTTTTAAGGTTAAATCTTGTACACCCTATGAACAAACTGTAAGAACTAGGGCTCTGTCCAGACTTGAGTAGAGAGAGAGGAAGCTTGCCTGTATAGGATTAGTTTTGGGGCGATGGAAAGTCCTTTAATCTCAAGTAATTTGGCCAACATAATGGCACAATATACAGAATTCATTAGAAAACCATCTTTTACACTTTTCTATGAAGTTTACACATTAGATTAATACTGAAGCCGGGTACTTGAGGGGTACTATAGATATTAAATCAATTTTGTTGTTTTTCCTGTGTAACTTGAGGGGTGACTCAGGGGTCTTGAGGATTTGTGAGCTTGTTTGCCAGAGGACTTGTCAGCTTGTTTTGGAGGAGAAAGAGAATGCCTTCCTTGGGGGCGGGGGGTTGAAATGACCGGATGGCCGGCCCGCAGCAGCTGGTGAAGCCCAGAAGTCAGATTGCCGAGAGGCTTATCACGAGTGACCCCTTTGTTTCCCTGGAGCCCCTCCTGCCAAGCTCTTTAAGACCCGCTTGCTTTCTGTTCTTGGGGAGGTGGATTTGAGTGAACTCAGAACCCAGGCTCCCACCTACTCGTCTTGGCCAATTTGAATAAATCTTTCTCCATCTCCAAGCACTGATGTCTCAGTGTTTGGCTTGCTGGGCATCGGGCACATGAACTTGAGATTAAGAGGCTCAGTATCAACACTTCTTAAAATAATTTAATGATTTGCCATATGCCTTTTTTTTTTGACCAGGGAGACTGAACAGCTTGAAGTTAGTGATCCTATAGGTGATGATGAGGAGAAAGAGAACTGGAGAGAAATGAGGATATTTTACAAAGACATGGAATACTTGTAAGAAAATCTTTGTTTTCATCACTATATTGCCTAAAACAAGTCTAGAAAATGCTGTGAGGTTAAAAAATAAGAACTATCATGGAAGGATAAAACCAAATGGCTAGTAATAAAATAATGATTATACTATTAAACAGTTTACTAGATGGAATATTTTGGACTTCATTAAAAATTAAGACATGAAAAAATAAGCTTGAAAGAAAGTTCAGTAAAAAAATACATTCATGAATTCATTCTGACTACAACTATTATACATATGTATATATATTATATATATACATATGTATATACATAAATATGATGATATATACGATGACAGTATGATATAATAGGTGAATACTTTTTCTTCCCATAATCTAAATTGTTTCAAAGCTAAATTATATTTTTTATTAAAAGAAGAAATTGTGAATACTCAAATGACCATTTTTAGAGAAAAATAAACAATAAGGAACTTAACAAGGAACTTAACTAAACTTAACTTGAACAAGGAACACTTGAGGCAAAATAGAGGACAAAATTGTAAACATAGATGGCATTTATTCTTGTTCCATTTGAAGGAAAAGCAAGCAGGATCTAGAAGGAAAATGAAGCAAGGGGCTATGCAAATTATTGGTCAAAGATTTGGTTCAGGATACAGACTGTTAAGAAACTAAAAACTGACTTGAGCCATCATTGGCTGCATTCATTGGTTTTCTTCAATATTTCCAAGTCCACTATGCCTCAAAATATCACATGGCATTTTCCATTCCACTAGCATGAAAGCCTGTCAGATTTCTTCTTCTCTTATCAGTCCACCTCTAAATCTGAGTCTCAATTTCATGCCAATGTGCTGACTTAGCAGAAATGCTGTGCAAAGTGGCATGGCGACTTCTACTCCTAACCAAGAGACACTTTTCATTTATATTCATCAAGGAAGTACTCCACAGGCATCCAACCATGTACCCAGATCTCAGTTTGTTATTTGATTACCCAACTTAATCCCATTAGACACTGATCTTTTAAATAGCACAAAAACTGCTGACAAAATGCCTGTGCAAACATTAAAAATTCCCTATGTGAGGAGTATTCAATTTCACAATTAGCCTTAGTAAAAGCTGGTGTTTACATTTATCTAAATATTAGTGGAGGACAATTTCAAGTGAAAATGAAAAGAATTGAATGCCTTAAGAAAATAAAATCTTGTATGACACAGTGAGACAAAGGTGATGAGACTTAGATGAGCTGCTCTCTTCTCTTTCCATATAGAAAACTGGGGATTCTCCAGGAGCACTTTCTCCATAAATGGCCACATGGTTTAGTCTCTTCAGCAATCTAGATTTAATGTCTGTTTCCACTTTACGGAGAATCTCTGATTTCTGTTTGTCACAAAACCTGGCATTTTTGAGGGGATACAACTGTATGTAGTGGTATGCAATATATAAGAAGATGCATCAACAGAAAATAAAATGTCTACTAATGTCTGGGAATTCAAAATATCCTAAGAAAAAAGGGACTCCAGCATATATAAGGAAAGACCATATGAATACTTTTTGAACAAAGAAAAATAGATGAAAGTCAATATGTAAAAAGTCATTGTAGTTGTGTTCAGAGAAGATGTTCAATGACAGAGTGATTATGGGATACTCAGTAAAATGTTCATCTAGAGAAACAAATAAAAAATCTTCTTCTAGATAACTCATGTTAACAGAGCGCCAGACCAAAGTCAGAAAAGCCACATCATGAACAAATCTCATTATTTACTCAAGCCTCCACTTCCTCATCAGCTAAATGGATCTAATGAGACATCTCATCAGATCTTTCAATTCACAGGGAGTTTAGGCACAGTATTATATTAATATTATTATATAAGTGGACTTGTGGAAAGCAAAGCTCTGTAAAGGTTGAACACTTTCTTTCTTTTAACCTACATTATACCCTTTACCAAAATAATCAGGGAACAGAATAAAAGGAAAATTTAAAAAGCACACTTCTACATAAAAAGTTTCCACGGACTTAGCAGGATCTTTTTTTTCTTTTTGAAAGACAAGAAAGACGAATATGACAAATTTCTAGAATCAAAATAATATATCAACAAATGGTATAAAATAGTCACAAGACTGACAAATTTTTCCATGTAAATTAGCAAATATTAAAAAACAATCCTCCTGAAAAGACAAATCCAATTTTTAGTTCTGGCCCAATGGTTTTGGCACTGTTTCATGCAGGAAGAAAAGAATGACATCTGGGGCTAAATTGAAGTCATGCCCTAAGTTGAATAATAAACAATTTCTTCTCTTGCCCTTACCTCCCATCTCTATTTTCTTGATGTTTGCCTTACTTGGTACTTAAGCTATTGTATATTTAACCATTTAACATTTACTGTGCACCTACTATATACTAAGTTCTGAGCTAGGTATTTGATAATAGGGAGAGTGAGGTATAGTCCCTGACTTTGAGGGGTCACTGCTCATTGGAGAACGCCAGCACATAAATTCTATACAATCAAGAGGAAATGTCCACTGTTGATAGGAGTGCAAATTGACACATACATTTTGGAAACAATTTGTCCTTTTTTTCTATAGTTGAACCTGCATATATTCTACCATCCATTAATTTCAATCCTAGGTATATGCCCTAAAGTAATTCTTGCAAATGTTCAGTCATGGAATGCTCAAGAGTGCTCACAGCAACATAATATTAAAAAATTGAGAAGAATCTAAGCATTCATCTTTGAGAGAATATATAAACAAATGTAAACAGTCTCACAGTGAAATATAATGCAGTTGTGAAAACGACTCACTCTCAGCCCATGGGCAATACCATGGAAGAATATTAGAAATACAGCACTGAGTGAGTAAAACAAACTGAAAGAAGACTACATGCGGTATGACACCATTTTAATAAAATTCAAAAACAAGAATATATATGCATTATATTTTTAAAGAGACATAAATACCTGGCTACATTATTTTAAAATGCAACAGAAATATAAACCTAAATTTAGCATAGTGGTTACATTTAATGGGAGGCAAGATGGAGGCACTGGGGAAGTGCATCCAGGTAGCTTCAATGAAACTGTAATAATCTAGTTCATAAATTGTGTCATGGTCTCAGAGTTCAATTTATTATTACGCTTCTTAATTTCTCATAGGTTAAGAACATGTTTGTTTGCATCAAATTTCTCAAAATAAAAATTAGATAGTTAAAAGAAAATTTCCAATGTCATGAAATTGCACTAATTCTGCCTGAAGGTGTTAGGGAAGGAAGCCGTGAAATTTCAACTGGGCTAGAAAGACAAATTAAGTTTCCAGGAGAAGGGCAATCCAAAGGAAAGAAACAGCATGAGCAAGGGCCCAGAGATGTGAAAGAGCAGTGTACTGAGAGTGTCCTGGAGCGTAGGGCAGAAGAGAGAGAAGAGGATATTGACGAAGGAACTCATCGCTTCTATGGAAGGCCTTATATGCCACAAAAGGAAGAAGTTTATCTTGTAAGCAATGGAACAATGTTGATGTCTTGTTTTAAAGCAGATAAGTTACAAGATCATAATTTTTTATAAGGATAACAATGGTGGCAGAACTGTGGAAAAGAATTAGTGGAGGAAAGACAAGTGTCAATGACAGTGATTAGAAGAGTGATGCAGTAGTCTAGGTGACACAGGACAAAGATTTCAATAAAGGTTTTAGCAGTAGAGGAGAAGAAAAGAGATGGGCTTAAAGATATTTAAGGGTCAATTATACCTCAGTAAAGCTGAAATTTTCAAAAAAGACATTTAAGGGGTAGATTTGGTGATTAAACAGATGTGGAGTGTTAGGAACAATTAAGAGCCACAGGCAACCCTAAATTTTGATATGTAATAGGTTGATGGATGATGAAGCTTTCAAGCAATTAACATGAGAGAGAAAACGGCTTGGCGGGGCAGATGAATTCAGTTTGGGACTTGCTGGGGTTGAGAAGGTTTGGGAGATCCATGTGGATATGTTGGTAGACGCTTAAAAATACACTAGTAAGTTGGTACAGACGTTCAAATTTACGCACCCTAATTAGGAGTTGCGACCAAGGAATCAGATGATGTCCTTTACAAAGTAGAGAGAAAGACTTGAAAAGTACCAAGGATGGATGAAACTTTGGAAAAGAGAACTAGAAAAGAGAGAGAGAGAGAGATTAAAAAAAGAAGAAGAAGAAGTGTTTAAGAGCACCAGACTCTAGAGCCAGAGAGCCAAGGTTCATAATATTCCTCTACCATCCTTGGGCAAGCTATCTAACTCCTCTCTGCTTCAGTTCTCCCAGCCATAAAATGGAAATAAGATAAGAACAGTATTTACTTGATAGGATTGTTTGTGGATAAAATTAGTCAATGTGTGTAAAATGTGTGGCATGTATTTCTTATCCATTCAACAATTTATTAAAAGCATGTACTACCCACTAGGCAGCTAGGCCTGGTTATGCAGGACTGTAATGATCTGTTACCTGAGAAGTCATCGTATATATGTCGTGATTTGAAAATCCGGAAAGGACACTTTGCTGCTACCACCATAGTCCCAAAACCACCCAGTGTAGCTCCCATCTGTTGCCTGATATCAGGAACTCCCTTTACTGATGGCAAGACTTTCAATCCACGGTACTAAGTTTTAAAATCCAGTGTACAGGAAAAGTAATATAGTAGCTTAGGTTTATAATAGAGTAAAGGAATGAACTTTGATTCATTTCCTAAGAACATATGTTGAAAATGGAGAGAAAAAAAGTAAAAAGGCACTGAGCACCGGACGTGGAGTGAGAGCACCAGGCAGGGTGAGAGGCTCTAGAAAGATGAGGCTGGAGGGAATGTTCAACTCCTTTATTTTGCATTGAACTAACTCCTCCTGACCTGAAAGTTTTGGCAGTCAGTGCTTGTCCATCATAACAAGGAGTCACTCTACTATTGAACTTCAGTTTTCTCTTTTGCAGATTAAGTGATAAAATCCACGTAACATACTTAGCATAGTGCCCATCATATAATATGTGCTCAACAAATGTTGCCTATAGCTCTCTATGCTTCAGGCTGTACAAAATCTCCCGCTAGCTCACGGTAATCCTATCCCATTCTCTCCCACTGATGTGACGCATCATTGTCAAGAAATGCCCTGCAGGGGCTGGCCCTGTGGCTTAGCGGTTAAGTGCGCACACTCTGCTACTGGCAGCCCGGGTGCGCACCGACGCACCACTTCTCTGGCCGTGCTGAGGCGGCGTCCCACATACAGCAACTAGAAGGATATGCAACTATGACATACAACTATATACTGGGGCTTTGGGGAAAAAAAAAAAGGAGGAGGATTGGCAATAGATGTTAGCTCAGAGCCGGTCTTCCTCAGAAAAAAAAAAAAAAGAAAGAAAGAAAAGAAATGCTCTGCAGGACGACTTATGAAATTGGATTTCTGTATGGGGGAAAGAGATGATAGTTATAAAGAAACAACGGCAACAACAACTATAATAATATCAATAAAGCGTGTTTGCAGTATGCCAGATACTACACTATCACTTTCAATGTGATGCTTAGTGCAAGAAGTATTTAGTCTATGGATTGCCTTTTTCATTACCAAGTACTACCACTTACTTTTGGCTAAGAAGGTAGTGATTAATGAAAAATAACATGGTTCTAAAAATTTATGAAAGTACCAAATAAAAAATTAAATCAGTAATAAAAAGAGTTAGTATGTGAGAAATTGGTCATTTCATTGACATTACCACGAACAGCTGCACAGATACCATTGTTGTGAGAAGAGTCAACTTCAGCACAATACTCCCCCTTTTCACCCTTTGTTTTCCCTCTGTCCCTCTTGAAAGCACTAGTCAGTGACTGTAAAATCCACATTGCTTCTCAGAAAGTCAAGGATAATTGACATTTTCAGATACTTTGTAGCTTTCTTCCTACTTCTCATTAGTTTCAATCCCAGTATTTGAAAGCTCTCTAACTACATGCTTGATATTGTTAAGATTAACCATTCCATAGCAAAATGAAAGAACAATTTTTCAAACGGCTAAGTAAGAGAAAGTTGAGTCCAAAAAATGTGCATAAGAAAGGAATAAGAAGGAAAAAAAGTAGTCAGCTGCTTCCTCTGTTGGCACCAGTTCAGGACTGAATTTTTCTTGGGGGAGGAACTTCACAAAATGAAGATGAACAGACAGAAGCATACTTCAGATTATCATCATTAGACCAGTTATTTAATGCACCTAAACAAACTTTGCATAAAATCATATCTGATTTCTCAGTCAAAAGATTCTCTTCATTTTTTAGCGCCAAAATCTTGTTAAAAATTGTATTCACTCTTTTAAAAATCTACAATCATTTTATATTAGAAGCATGTTAATGCTTTATGTGCAATTGGATGAAATTTTTTTTCAGCGATTACACGTTATAATGATAAGAACATAGAATAAATCAAGGGAAAACAATTTTATTCTGGTTTTAATTGAATTTGATAAGAGGGAGACAAAGAAAACCATGGCATTTCAGAGACTTTTCTCTTTTTGACATCTTAAATTACCTGCTTCAGGTAAGATTATGTTTTTTATTTTCTTCTAAATATTTTTTACAGTTAACTTGTTTTTATTTGTCAGGTATTTATTTTCATTTCATATTTAGAGTAAAGGAATATCTGACTTTAAAATAGGAATGGTTTACTCAAAAACAACTACTGACTAGAAGACACCAGAACACAGCAGTGGATGTATATAAAATAGACTTTTGCTGCCCTCTTTTGGAATAAACAAAGTGAACAATACCACTTTTGAGTCTGCATTTTACTATTGTTTGTTTCCTACCACTGCTGTGTTGCTTAGGAAACAAAGGGCTAGCACTCAATTATCAAATGCCTTTTTATTAAAATATTGGAGATTTATTTTAATTTTACAGATGCAAAAAAGTAAAATGTTATTTAGTAAAGGCTTATTTAATAGCATACTGAATAAAAATAGAATTGTTTGAATACAACAAATCCAGATTAGATGATAACCCCACAAACTAAAATAGTAATCTTATAATCAGTATGTTGGGTTTCACATAGCCTTATAAACAGTTACAATAAGTGCAAATTTTCAGTGTAAAATAAAAAGTAATGGATTTAATTATGAAAGACATTAGGAAAGCTTTTAGTCTACCATAATTAAGAAGCAGCACTGAGTATATTTTAGTTTTTAGTATATTTATACCCATTTTGGCACAATAATATTGAAACTTGCCGGTAATATTACTGTCATTCAAAGATAGTACTCAAATGTTTGGTGAGCCCATAGAGATTTTAAAAATTAGATAGGTTCAGACAAAGCTTAGGTCTAATCCTACCACTCATCATACTTCCCTTCTTCCACCAGAAAAACTACAAACAAAAATGTATGACCTCAAATATTAAACCTCAGTAGTAACTATAAATTACATCTGACACCAAACAAAACAAAACAAAATCAACAAAATTAAATACACGCATATGCTTTTGCTGAGATGGACAATAAAACCATCAAGTACAGTGTGTATCAAAAGTCCCAGGAATGTTGAAATCTGGTTATGTTCCTCAGCAACATGAGCCCCTTTGGAAGGATGCATCTTGAAAATATGACAAAATAAATGACTGCATGTAATAATTCTGGGTAGGAAGAACCTAATATTTCAGGATACTAGAATACATCACCAACAAACAGAACTCAACAGAACAGGAAACAAAACAATTAAGTGGACTTGGGACAAGATAAACACGTGGTCCAAATCCTCACGATAAAGAAAAACCATTGTTTGCTTAAAAAAACCTTGTTTTTGAGCATATAAAAAAATGAAGTTTTAGAAAATCTTATTCATAAAATTAAATTCTTCCATTATGGCATACGAATTACTGACAGCAGCTTCATGTGTGGACAAAAGCCTTGCTGTAATCGTTCCATGTAAAGAGGTAATTTCAAAACTCTTGGCTACAATACAACACATCAAGAGCTGGATCAACAATGTCAAATGTTACCAGTGATTAGTACATTTTACTATACAATTTTATGTGAATAAATTATAATCAATAGAATATCTATGCAATATATGGAATCTTATAATCAGTAGTCTTCATTCCTTTTTAGGTATCTTTGCAACCCTACTCACTATTATTCCATGATATTTAGATGCCTATATCGAAACACTTGTTAACTGAATTAATATTAATAGTTATAAATATGGATCACCATTCAAACCCCCATCTCATTTTAAAATTGTATAAATTTCAATTCAGTTACTGTTATTCAAAAGTTACAAGATATTTCAACACAAATGGCAAACAAAAATTGTCAACTGATTGACAAAGATTACATTTAGAAGCAAGCAAAATTTCCGGATAACCTTTGGGCTAGAAGGCCATCACGACAATGAGGTATAAATGAAGCTAAATTATGTGGTCTTGTTGTAGGAGTCAAAACATGCAGGTGCAACTAACCATATTGGATATTGTAGAGTAAGCCTTGATCTATAGATAAGTAATTTGTTTGATTTGGGGTAAGAAAATTAAATAGACTTTGTCTAGACAGAATGACCTCACTGCATACATTTGCTCTCACAGAAGCCAGAATCTAATGAAAATTTCAAATTACTTTATTAAATAAATGTCTTTAGCTATGCATATATGTTGCTTTCTATTGAGGCCCTGGCACTTCTACTGTGGCAGTAGTAAATTTCATACTGAATTAAAAATTATAGAAAAGTCCTGTGATATGAACATAACAAATTGTACAGAATTCACCATGCTCTTATTTATTACTTTTTTGTAGCTGTGGATTTCTATTTAAATTTAATATTATCAATGAATGACCATTCAGTCTTGTAGGATCCTGCAGACTAAACATGGTGATTTCAGGACGTATTGTATAATTGTTAAACAAATAAGAATTGGCAAAACTGAGAACATAAGAAAAACCCCAATTTGCTTTCATTGTCTGTTTCTAATATGGCATGTATGTGTGTGTGTTGCTTTGTTTTAAATTTAATTTAGTTTTGTTTTTTGTTGTTTTTCTTTCAATTGTGGTTTGCTAGCTTGGGGAAATGGAATATTTAATTGAAGGAAGATATAGGGCAATGTATGGATGCAGCTTTAGAGTTAAGAATTGAAACTCTTCCTTGATTGGCTTAAGGTGTCAATAACAAAACTGTCAAGAGAAGTTAGCAATTCCAGGGGAGGTGAGCTGGCAGCAAAACTAAACTTGATATTTGGACCACTCGTATTATCTTTTTATATAACCAATATTTACCGATTTGTGTCACAGTGGGAGGATCAAATCCTTAAAAATCAAGTTAAAGGCTGACAACTATTTGGGCTACTTTAAAATACAAATAAACATAGCAATGAACAAATGGTTGTGGTGAATAATTTAAGGAAGAAACAATGGACACTGTGGCTTTTGGAGCTCTGAAAAAGATACATGGGTGTAAGTAAATGTCTTGTGATTTCACAAATTGTACAGATTTAGCAGGTATCACGTTTAGGAAGTAATTGCAGATCTGAGAGCAACAGTGAAGTGGTTTCCATTGCTTTATAGTTTGTAAATTAAGGACAAAACCTGAAATATAGCCGGTGAGATATAAGTATGTAGAAGGTCCCTTCATTTAAAAACAAATGATTCTGCTGATTCTGCTACTTCTAGCAGAGCTGGAAAGTCTGTGGGTGATCAGCATTTCAGCATTCCTCAATACTATAGCTACTTAGTCTTTTTTTTCCCAGTTATTGGCTGCTGCCTACAATCAATTCTTATTGCCATTGTCAAGTCAAACTTGCAACATGTCCATCTTTCAAGGCTTGGCATAAAAACCCAAATCTGACTTGGCACAGAGTGACTTTATCAGTTCCTAGTCTTTGTTAAACTACTGGTGTCAGGGGAGAAGTGCAGAGACAAGCAAAGGAGACCAGAAGGCAGGCTGAGATGAGGTGGGAGAAGGTTGTCTCCTACCAGTTCATGTACACTCTGCCAGAGGAAATATCAGGATCTCTCCAAAGGGAAATATGTGAATGGCCGAGAAAGCATAAATATTATATACCCTGATTACCACACGAATACATACATAAGGCTGCCAAATTTTAGCTCCTTTTCTGTGAGAACTTGGGTTCCCCATCTTGGAGCATCAAAATTGTTTACAAGAGTTCATATTGGAAGGTAGGGTTTTAGTGGGAAGAATGGGTCTTTAAAAGAGAGGTTATAAGGGGCCGGCCCGGTGGCGCAAGCGGTTAAGTGCACGTGCTCTGCTGCGGCGGCCTGGGGTTTGCCGGTTCAGATCCCAGGCACGCACCAACGCACCGCTTGGCAAGCCATGCTGTGGTAGCCTCCCATATAAAGTAGAGGAAGATGGGCACAGATGTTAGCCCAGGGCCAGTCTTCCTCAGCAAAAAAGAGGAGGATTGGCATCGGATGTTAGCTCAGGGCTGGTCTTCCTCACCAAAAAAAAAAAAGAGGGGGGGGGGTTATAATGCACGGGGACAGCAGCTGTAGAAAAGAAGAGAGAAAAGGCAAAAAGGAGCTTACGGAGTCCACCATGTGAAGGAGTTAAGGCAACAGTCTTCCTGGTCCCAGCATGGGCCAGTGGTGTCCATGAGTCAGAAAAATATAAGCCCTTTTTAGGGTGCTCTTTATGCTGCTGGATGCCCAGGAGGGTGGACTGGCAGTCTTATTGCACAGAACACATTTTGTCCAGGCAATGGCTGACCACCAGCACCTGACAAGCACTCTTAGCCACTATGCAAAAAGCATTATCCCTTCTTGCTTGCTAACAGAACTCCAGTTCAGTTTGCATGATGATGTAATCAGCCCCAGAGATAAATCATATTTAGTAGTCTTATTCACTTTTGCCCAGAGATTTGTGCAGGGGTATGTGTGTAACCCAATCGTAGCCAATTAAACTAAAGAGAAAGTTGGCTGGGTATACAGGATAACAGATGCAATGAAGAATACAGTCCTTTTTCTGCTTTTACCTTCACTCTTTTGTTTCCTACCTATGATGCTGCTGTAGGAGGGTATGAGGCTTAGAGCTCTAGTTACCACTGTGACCATAAGTAGGCCCCTGTGATGTTGATCCACTGAATAGGGAAGAGTAGAAAGATAGAAAGAACCTGGATCATTGTAACATCACTGAGCTGTTGCAACTATCTTGTACCACCAAACCTCTTGTTACTTACAATAATTAAATGTCACTATTGTTTAAGCTATTGTTCTCAGAGCATTCTATTACCTGAAACAAAATTTAGTCCTTACAGTTACATAACAGTGGTGCTGGAAATTTAGGTAAAATTGCATAAGCAATTGTTGTGAATGGGGATGTTCTGGCTGGGCAAAGAGCAAGGCTATGGCAAGCCAACTCCTCAGCAACTAAAGAACTGAGTGTGTTATTCTTAATAATTCTAGAACATTACTCTCTAAAACCAGAATGCAAGCTCAAGTCTGTGATAGAAAACTAAGTGTTTGGGCAACCGGTGGACATTGACTCTGTTGTAAGCAAAGTAGCAGTGACAGGGCATGAGGGGGCCCAGGTATAAGATGAAACCTGTTGCTCTAATAAGGAAGTCCACCATTATCTAGTGACAGGTTCATCTAGAGATAAAGTCAGCAAGGTGTCTCCCAGGCCAGGGTTGAGTGAACTAAATTTTCTCAAGTCAAAGGATTTACCGAGATGAAGACGCCTGCACTGCCTTCTCATACTTCAGCCCTTGGAAATAATAATAGAAACAAAAAGAAAAACAACAATAGCAACCACTACTGTTTGCTGAACAATTAGTATATGCCAGATATTAAACGAAATATTATCTTGATTAATCCTAATCACAACTACTACACAGGAGAGCAACAAGCATATAACGTCTTCAATAAACTTACGTTCATTGTAAAAATGAACAAATGAATAAACGATATAACTCTTATTAATTCCATTTAGCAGACAAGGAAATTAAGGCCCAGAAAGGTTAAGCAAATTGTCCAAGACAATACAGATAGTAAGTAGAAAGGCTAAGATTTAAGACCATGTCTTCCTAATCCCCAAACCCATGCCATTAAGAAGCCTGGTCCACAGTGTTGCCTCCAAGGTGTTCAGTGGAAGACCAATTTTAACATTTAAAAGAAGTCAGTGCATCTGTCTTGTTGTGGGCTGAGTTTCTTAGGTTTGTACTGGATGTCTAATCTCTGATGTTCTGAGCATTCAGTTACATGGGTTATGGATGAGTGAATATTGGGCAACACCATTTTCTTCATGTACTTCTGTTTTCTATCTAGATGGAGATGGTTTCTTGAATGACATGGTCTCCAAGAGAGATCTTAAGTGGGAAGTGCCCATTGCCATAATGAGAGATATTGGGTTGCACAGACATTGGAGTCTACTGAGCATGGCTGTGTCCATAGATATTCTTGAAATTAGAACCTCAAATTGTGTGCAAGAGTCCACCAGCCCCAGTTCCTTAGAGATAGAAGATGCCTCCCTGTTTCACACCTCTAATCATGGCCAAAGTGTTAGGAGTAAGATTATAGAGTTTAGTGGGCCCCGATTTGTCCCCTAATATCCTAGTAGCTTGGATAGGTTCCCACAACTAGAGTTAATGCCAACTCTGGCCTGAAAGCCAGTTTCAAAGAGGTCGATGCTACTCTATTATGTGCAAGGTTTCTTGGGCTTCAGTCTACTGTAAGGTATTTATTGGGAGTACCTACTTACAAATAGCTTTCTCTTATAACTAACCAAGTGACACCTATCACTGGGAAATAATTGACATGTGAAAAACACAAATAATTAATACTAACCTAGCTTCTTAATGTGAAATGCATTTAATGTAGTTGATGATAAATTTGTACTGGAAATTCATATAATCTTTGAGATTTGCAATATATAAATTTTCTTCCATATGGCATATCCTCAGAAAAGTTTTATTTACCAGATCCTGGACATATAAGGACAAATCATTGAGCCTGGTCTGGAGACAGAGGTGTGATGTTTAATAGCATATATTTTTAAAGTAATTTTTTGAAATTAAGTATAAAGGACATGTAGATAAATGCAAAACCCATATGTATAGCTCAATGAATTTCTACAAAGTGAACATACTCATATAACTAGCAATCGGAACACAAAATGGATCTTTACCAGCACCAGACACACCTCTCGGGTTCCTTTTCACTCTCTGTACCTTCAAGGGTGAACACTATTCTGACTTTTCACACCCTAGATTGGTTTTACTTCATTTTAAACTTTATATAAGTGAAATCACATAGTGTATGTGTTTTATTTTTTTTAACATTTTGCTTTTAAGATAGATCACATTCTTGGATATAGTTATAATTCAGTCATTCTTACTGCTGTGTAGTATTTCATTAAATGAATACAGCACAGTTTATTTATACATTTTACTGCAGACAGAAATTTGTGTTGTTTCAAGTTTGGAGTAATTATGAATTATAAGGCAATGAACATTCATGTTTGTGTTTTTTGATGAACACCTTATGCAATTTTTTTGGATATATACCTAAAAGTAGATTTACTAGATCACAAAGTCCACAAATGCTTAGCTTTAGTAAATATTGCCAAACACTTTCCCAAAGTGATTGTATCAATTTACAATCTCACCAATAGTTTATGGAAGTTCCACTAACCACAGATCCTCAACAATACTTGTTATTATCGATCATTATCATTTTAGGCCTTCTGGTATATAGTGGCATCTTACTTGAGGTTTTAGTATGCATTTTTTGGGTTATTAATGATGTCTAGCACTTTTTAATAAGTTAATGGGTCATTTGGTTAGCCTTTTTTATAAGTACCTATTCAAGTCCTTTCCCCGTTTTTTTTTCTACTTTCTTCTCTGGTCTTATTCCTACTGATTTTTAGGAGTTCTTTATATTTTGTGGATATGAGTCTTCCATCAAACATATACTTCAGATATACCCTTTAACTCAGTAACTTGCCTTTTCTCTCTTTTAATGGCGTCTTGTGATGATAAGTTATTAATTCAGAAATTCTTAATTTTATGATGGTCCAACTTTTCAAAACTTCCCTTACAGTTAGCACCCTTTAAGTCTTATTTAATAAATATTTGTCTGTCCCCAAGGTCATGAAGATATTTTATTTTTCTTCTAAAACCTTTATTTTTTTAATTTTTCATATTTAGATCTGGAATGGATTTTGGATATAGTTTAAGGTCAAGATTTATTTATTTAGTATGGATACATAATCAGCCAAACACCATTTCTTGAAAATACCATTCTTTCTCCTCTGCCCTGCAGTGTCACTTTTGACATAAACTAGGTGCCCAATTTTGTGAGTGTGTTCCTATATTCCACATTTATTCCATTTGCCTATTCATCTAACCTCACATCAATACTTCACTGTCTTAATCACTATAACTTTACAATAGTTCTTGACATCTGACGGTGTAAGGTATAGGAACTCAAGCTTGGTTTTTCTTCTTCAAGATTTTCTCAGCTCTTCTTAGCATATTACACAGCAGAGATTTTCTTTAAACACTCTGACAGCAGGGTAGAGGGACTAATTAACTACCTTTAGGTTACATGAAGGTGACACAGAGGTGAGATCTGAGATGGGACTTGAAGGCTGAGTAGCATTTTGATAGGTGGTAGATTTTTTAAAAAGTATAAATTCATGATTGTAAATTTGAAGCAACTCAGCATGCAGAGAGAACTTTAATTCATTTTCAAATAATGTTCTCTAACAGATTTTGCCCTGTAAGCCTCACCTAATATTACTCAAACTGAAAACTAGAATCCAAATGATCATTACAAATATGCCAAATGATACATCCTGCAAACGTAGAAAAGAAAATATTTCCTCTCACGTCTCCATTCTTCCTTGGAAATGATAGCCATTGGACATTCAGATTCACTAACTTCCTAAAATCGAGATAATCTAGAAAAAGGTAGGTGAAATAGCAGTTACTTAGTGACTAGGAGAACACATTTTATCTAGTCCTACACTCTCCTTGGTTTGCTTAGAAATGAAGGAGGTGATCACAGATTGTGAAAGGTGAAGAGCCTAGATAGTTATGGTTTGTTCCTATATACACAAAAAGAGTTTAGCAAATGCATGTGAAATTATAAAAGCACCAAATCTGAGATTTCAGATTATTTGTAGATGGGATGATAAATCAGAAGAGACACGATAATGCCAAAAACAAAAAACAAAACCTCTACTGGGAAATATGCAACAAACATTATCCCGTTGCCAAGACCTGTCTTATAATATTAACCAGTCTTCCTCTATAGGTCCTATATGGAAAGAGTCATTAGATTCTGATTTGGGCTCTGAGCACAGCACCAACTGTCCTGTCAGATCTCATGCCCAAGCCCTGATTTCACCATAGCCCTTGTCCAAGACAGTTTCTAGGAATTGGTGGGAAGATGATCAGTATATCATCTACCATTCAATAGACACATTTCAATTATCTACAACTCTGGGATTGGAGGGCCACTCAAATGCATATCAAATCCTGCACAATTTAGAAAGCCTCAGAAGGTCTATTAAGAGCTTTGGAGAGGAAAGTTCAGAAATATGCATAAATTTGAAAGCTGAAGTTGTTTGTAATACCCACACTATTCACAGAATGTATTCAACTTTTGTAAATTAAAGTTTTAATTTCCTTTACTAAGCTAATCATAAATTATATGATTCATTTATTTAAATTCATTCCACTTTAATTATACTATTGAATGGGGATTGGAGAAAGTGATTCAATATACTATATAATTAAAAATTGGAGCAAGGTTTTTATAAACTTTTTATGAGCAGTAATAAAGTGAAAACTTTTCCATGTTGCTTATTTACAGGAAGCCTCTTTAGCTGGATAAATCACGTAGTTTAGATAACAGATGGGTTCATGTGCAACAATAACATTTAGAGTTGATATTAATGTTTTTGATCATAGGAATAGAACTGCACTTAATTTATTGCAAATTTAATCATCTTTAGAATTTGAATTCCATTTCTATGATAAAAGTTTTAATAAACAAGCATAAAATAGATTCAAAGCCTAGAAAAGATGTACATAAATAAGGAACAGGTTCTCAAAGTGATTTTCCACATGGTGAAAATCCTGTATTTTAATGCTCTACTATAACTTTGTTGAAATCTCCTTTAAAAAGCTGATTGGGTGGCCGGCCCCATGGCTTAGCGGTTAAGTGCACGTGCTCCGCTGCTGGCGGCCCGGAGTTCAGATCCCGGGTGCGCACTGACTCACGGCTTCTCCGGCCATGCTGAGGCCGCGTCCTACATACAGCAACTAGAAGGATGCGCAACTATGACATACAACTATCTACTGGGGCTTTGGGGAGAAAAAATAAATAAATAAAAATCTTTAAAAAAAAAAAAAAGCTGATTCGGGGGGGCGGCCCCGTGGCTTAGCAGTTAAGTGCACACGCTCCACTACTCGTGGCCCTGGTTCCAATCCCCGGCGCGCACCGACGCATCGCTTCTCCGGCCATGCTGTGGCCGCATCCCATGTACAGCAACTAGAAGGATGTGCAACTATGACATACAACTATCTACTGGGGCTTTGGGGAAAAAAAAAAGGAGGAGGATTGGCAATAGATGTTAGCTCAGAGCTGGTCTTCCTCAGCAAAAAGAGGAGGATTGACACGGATGTTACCTCAGGGCTGATCTTCCTCACAAAAAAAAAAAAAAGCTGATTGGTTGGTGTGAAGCAGTAATGATATCACATTTACACTGTCCAATTAGAAGTTTAACTTTCTACATTGTAGAACACATTCCAACCATATTTTAAAGGTAAAAGCACACACACACATCCACACACTCCACACTGCAAGAATTTTTAAATAAATGGCTGTTCAGATCTACATACACTGAATTAGCTCTCAGAAGGTACACAGAATTTCTAGAGATCAAAGAAATGATTTATATGGGCCCTGTCTATGTAAGCCAGAAGCTGAAGGCCTGGGATTTGGGATACTCTTTTGTCATGGATTCATTTCATAAATATTACACTAGCTGTGGCATTAGGCATTGACTTTTTAGAAATGAATGCAGCATAGTCTCTATCTTCAAAAACGCTCAAGTGAGTAAGCAAGAAAGATAAGTAGAGATAATTACTAGGCCAAGTGGTAAGTGATTTAACAGAATGTAAACCAAGTTGTGCAGCAACAGAGACAGAACCACTAATTCAGCTTAGAGAGTTTAGAGAACACTTCACAGAGGAGATGTCACTTGAGTTGTAGTCTCAAGGGTGAGTAGTATTTGCAGAATAAAGAAAGGAGGTGATAATTTCTGGTTCCTGATGGAGGCTTGAAGGTATGACTTTGCTTCACTTCCCTCCCAATATCTTATCAAAATCACTATAAAATTATTTTTAAAAAATCAGCAGACCAGAAATTTTTACATATTTCTGAATAGTGGAAAGTTATCTCACTTACTTTTAGAAGTAACGTAGAACAAAGGAAATGACATTAGGGACCATGCTTGGTGGAAGACTTCTCCATAAGTAGATTCTACCCTGGACTGATCCAGAATATCCACATCTTAAGTTGGCAAGTATGATGTAAAAAATTGGTTGCTGGGCATCAATAATGGTAGTTAATTAGAGAAGTGTTTAGAGAAGTGCTAGGTTAGGGACTCTTCCTCTTCTGCTAACAGAGATATTGACTGCAGCATTTATTCCTTTCGGGAAATAGGAAGTAGGGATCTCATTGTGGGTATGTGGCTGATGAGAGAGGCAGAGTAGAGCCTAAGACAACTTTAGACTTCTACAATGTACCCAGAGGAATAAAAGGAAAGGCATATCCAATTAGGAGTGAGAATCTCTTAGGTACTCTAACTCCAGAGTGAAGTCCTCCTTATTTTGAACTATGCTGCCTCTGCATTATTATCAACAGTAACGTCCATTTCATAGAGTCTACCTTCTCTTTGGGAGCATGGTATTTTAGGTAAACAGATCTCCCACCTGCTACCGAGGCTAATTAACAAGACTTTCCTACGTTATTTTCTTATATATTAAAAATAGGAATGAAAAAAGTAAATGAAAAGAACAAAAAACAGAAAAGGAAAAAGGACAATAAATTTACAAATCACATGAGGAAAAATCAATAAATGAAAGAAACGAACAAACAAAACCATGGACATCAGAGGAAATAGATTTAATGCAAGAAGGAGATAAGTTAAAAAATATTTTTAACTGATATCCTCAAAGAGATGTGAAAGGATAATGTATCCAGAAAGAACAACAGGCTGCTTTGGGAAAGGAAGCAATCAGAGAAAAGGAAGAGCTCCTAGATATTAAAAAAAGTGATTGCCATATTTTTTTTAAGTTGAATTATATCTTGGGCACTATTGGAAAATCCCTCAGAGAGTAAATCTAATTCTTGTTAAATACCACTAAAAAGATAGTGATGAGATTTTTTTTTTTTAAGACATAAACTCTCAAGAGACAATAAAAGAAGACATCAACAAAAAATATTTTAGACATTGGAAAAGTCTATAAATAGGTTGTGACAGATTTTAAAAATCTGATACCTAAGTAAGCAATATGGGGAGCCCAGAGATAACTCTTTCGTACTGCAGAACCCCCCAGAGACTCAGGAATTGGCAGCAAAGTGGGGTTGAAGGTGAGGTTGAAAAACGAGCGTTGGTTGTAAATCTATTTAAAGAGCAGGTAAAATCTCAGATTTTCTACCTCATGCAGCTGTGAGATTGTCCCCACCTCCCTCTTTCCTACTCTGGAAACCCCGACTCAAAGTCGGAAAGTTTACTTCCTAGGAAGGGTGAAACAGAGAAATTCTGAACTAGTGATATAGAGGCAGCAGGCAGAGCTGAAAGGTTTGATATCTTACTGAAAACAAAGGGCTCCATCTTGGGCCTAGAAGGTTATTTCAACAACAAGACCATGTCATCTGCAAATAGAGATAGTTTTATGTCTTATTTTCCAATCTGGATGCTTTTTATTTCATTTTCTTGCCTGATTGCTCTGGTAAGAACTTCCAGTACAATTCAATAGAAGTGGTGAGAGATTAGGGCTTTATCTAGTTTTTCTTGAGCATGTGCACAGCCCTGAACATATGCATGGCCTTCTAGGTCCCCAGGAATATGTCAGAGCTTTTCAAAGCCCCCTATGGACTTCTTATTCCCCAGATTTTCCTTTAAGTTTTTTGGCCAGTCTGTTGTTTGCCTCAACTGATATCACTGCCCCAGGCAGCAGAGGTGTTAAACAATTGTCATCGATTATTTTTACAAATTCCCTGGGCATAAGGTTTCTTATGAGTGAATTTTGAGTAGTTCAGTCAAATAATAGCAATCCCAGAAAATGCAGCTTTCCAGGCTGCTACCAGACAGGTCAAATAGTGACATTTGTCTCCGTATCGGGTTTCAAGGGGAGCTGCAAATGCATTCTGTCCTCTCCAGTGGCTGCTAGGCTAAAAGCAAGGGTTCCCAATCAAACACAGAATGGGATACCTATTTTAATTGGCATGCAGAAGGCTTTAAATGGCTTCAAGATTCCAAAATAGCTACATTGAAAAATTCATTGCAAAAGGTTAATGAAAAATTAAAAACACAAGAGGTACCTGAAACAAAAGACTAACACTGATGTGACTCCTACTGCTTCCCTCTATCCTCCTTTAGCTGAGTCCTCACAGTCTACTAATGCTTTATCTGAATTACCTTTCCACTCTGAAGAGACCACAAGACTGTAAACAAAAGTCCACCAAGTTAGTGGCCCTACAACTGCAACAGCTCCAAGGCCAGAAACCTAACACAACCCCTGGGCCTCCTCCGTCACACCCTCCTAAGGGAACTTTAACACACTGGCCCAGAAATTGGTGTCTCATTTGCAATCAGCTGGGACACTGGAACAAAGATCATCCTTGAAGGTTTTGTACAGATCCTTCCACACTAACTTGAATGCCCCCATATCTGCTCTCAAAGGAGAATCCTCCTTTGGGCCCCTCCCAGGGTTAACAAGACTCCAAGGGATTCTCTGGTAAGAGTTATTCCCTTACAGCCCAAGGGATACTAAAATCAAAATTAAGGGAAAACTTTGCCAAATTCTGGTAGATACCAGGGTTACACTCTCTATTTTACACTTCACTCACCTGGAAGCCCAGGATCCTGGGAAGTCTGGCAGAAGCCCATGAAGGGTGAGAATTCTTAGCAGAGTCAGCTCTCCTGGATCTCTGTAGTGACTGGTCGAGAAAGGAAGGTAAAATCTCACATTGTTCCTTATTGGTTATGTAAACTATTGCCTTCTTGTTTGTATTGTTTTGTGTCCAGAGAACTTGCCTTGGCTTTCTGTCTGCCTGGAGCACACAAGATATCAGTTCTTGCGTATGCAGGCATCTCGCGTATTCAGGCTGGGGGCACAAAAATATGGCCTGTCGGAAATGTGGGTTACACCCCATTTGCGGCTAGGGTCTGTTGAAATAACTTTCTAGGCCCAAGATGGAGCAGCTTCCGCCTGAGGTACTGCCTCAGCAAACCAAAACTTAGATAACTTTCGTGTCCCTGTAAATGCTCCACTCGACGATAAATGCAGTCCCTAGATGCCAAGTCAACTCTGGGCCTTCTCACCCCAAACAATGTTGTCTATGTAGCCCCAGCCAATCAGTTATTTTCTATTTTTCTCATCCTTGTTTTTTATTCTTTATCCTATTAAAGCTTTCTGCCCTCTGCTCCATTTTGCAGTTCTCCACAGGAGACTGTCCACTTGATGAGGCATTCAAGTTTGTTTGTATCACCTAAATTGCCTTAATTGCCTTCTTTAACCATTTTTTAATAGTTTTGGTGACAAGGAATGGGATCCGAAGCTGACTGCTAACAGCCCGCAGGACAACGAGACACACAGGTGAGGTGCCTGCCCAACTCTTTTTGCTTTTTCTTTTGAGGAAGATTAGCCCTGAGCTAACATCCGATGCCAATCCTCCTCATTTTGCTGAGGAAGATCGGCCCTGGGCTAACATCCGTGCCCATCTTCCTCTATTTTATATGGGACGCCGCCACAGCATGGCTTGACAAGCGGTCCGGCGGTGGGCGCCTGGGATCTGAACCTGCAAACCCCAGGCCACCGAAGTGGAGCGCACACTTAACCGCTCTGCCATCAGGCCGGTCCCCGAACTCTTTAAATTCACTGCTCCTCTCGTCCTTATAGAGGGCCAAGGGTAAGTCACTCTCAGATTTGAGCTCTGCTCCCTTGTGTGCAGCTCTCAGACCTAAACAAACTGTGAAGGGTGAGATTTCTTACCGGAGTCAACTCTCCCGGGTCTCTGTAGCAGCTAGTAGAGAAAGGAAGGTAAAATTTTATGTTAACCTTTCCTTTCCAAATCCCGACTCTCATGAATTAGATTTTGGTGTGCCCATTGGGTATCAATCCTTTTTCTCCCAGGGACAGCTATTGCTTTCTTGTTTGTACTGATTTGTGTCCTGAGAACTTGGCTGGGCTTTCTGCCTGCCTGGGCCGTGCAGATTGTTGGTTCTTGTGTATGTAGGCAGCTTAACTGTCAGGTTAGGCGCCCAAAAATATGGCCAGACAGAAATGTGGGTTTCATTCCATTTGTGGCTAGGGTCCTACAGACTGTTGCCTGCTCTCAGGAAAACTGTCTAAGTCTGTCTTTCTTTTGGATATCTTTGAGAGTGGCTCTGGGTCCTAGGAGAATAGTGTCTTTTGCACCCTCTTTAGAGACGCCTCTTTCATCCATAGGGTAATTCAGTACTGCGAGTTCAATACTATCCAGCTCTCCTCCCTTTACAGGCACTTCTCAACCAACCTGCAGTGAAACAAGGTCACAAGACTAGGTCTGGCTTGTGGGAGGAAGTGACTAACGAATTCCAGGCTAAAGCATAGAGAAGCAGAGGCAGGACCATCCAGCTGACTCTTCTGATGCACCAACTAAGGAGGTGACATATTCAGGGTGGTCCACTGCACTTGTGTGTATGGGGAGAGGGAGGCAGGGGGTGGACAGAGAGAGGAAGGAGCCCTCAGCATGAGTAAAAATGTGCTCTGGACAGTCACTTGGTCTGATAGCAGACTTTGCATGACTAAGCTGTCACCTACTGCCATGTTAAGCAATTTAGATTTGGGGGCTTGTCTAAGACTGCAGCACAACCCAGCCTCTTCTGATACAATAGCCAATTGTGCAAAATGATCTGCATAGCTGATTTTTAAATAAATAAATTCCATTAAGGCCATTTCCAGTTATGTGAAGTTTGTTTGGTCGAGCTACACCAATGTTAAAATATTAGTAAACTGAATCTATACAAATTCTAAAACATAACTTTAATTCAAAAATAGGATTTTAGAAAGTTTTGAATATATGTTTTAATTCTCTACAATGTGTCAATCAAAGCATTTAATGCTATTTTTATGCCAACATTTAACAGAGGAGTAAATGGTCAGGATTTTTAATTTTTTAAAACATTTCTTATAAGGGATGAACTACTTCCTTCATAAAGAAGAGAATACAGAATAAGGCTGACATTTGTCATATTGAATAGCATTACAGGTCTTTTATCCGGGAAAATTCCAAGTTTGGACAAAGAGCTTGTCTGTTTGGTGTCCATGGCAGAGTGAAAGCAGAACATAAGCCTGTAACTTTCTACACAGGCTTTCTAAAGGCTGCCACTGCATCACAGTGTGTGGTATATGCTCTGTGTCTCCAATAACGCTCAAGGGGTTAGCTAATAGCAAGGTGAGAGTCAAAGGCCAAGGGGGAGCAGGTGATCTCTGGCCATCAGCTATTTTACTATCAATTCTAGTTTCCTTAAGGGGTTTAAAACTGTCACTCTGTTCAAAGCTTTAAGCACTTATGACAGCCTCGGGCAGCAGAAAGATAGTCGATTTTCTACTATAATATTATAATAGCACTTGTGCTGTGGTGAGCTGTACTCACACGAATTTCTGGGTCTAGCAGGCTATAGTTTCCAGTGTGGCAACTTTACAGAGACTGCTCCTAGCCTCACCAGAGTTAGAACGGTTTTCAGTACTTAGAAATGGTCTTTTCCTCACCTCTCACAGTGATGGCCTTTTTTTTGGTCTCTTTTTGTTTTAAATAAAAACAAACAGAATATAGTTGCATTTCTGAAATGTCTTAACACTGCTTAAGAAAATTGGTGAATGATGGAAGTCTGACTATAAAGTTAATAAATCACATGCCCTAAGACACTACGAAAGTTTATTAGTCTATGTTATTTTTTTAGTCTAAAAGAGTTATCCATTCTGAATTTTCATTAAAATATGAGAATGTCTTTATGAATTGATTGAATAAAATACACCTACCTAAATATTTGCATTCACTTTCATGGAGTTTTGTTATTACAAATACAAATTATTAAATACTTAGAGATAAGTTTCTGCTTTAACTTAATAATTACAAGCACTAGGGATTAATCATGTCATATTTTCTGATTAAATCTATATTTCCCTGTTAAATATCAAAGTTAAAAAGGAAAACAAATATTTCTAGAATTAATTGTAGCTCATCTTAAAACAAAGGTGAATTATAATGCCACTTGGGAAAATTTAAGTTTCTCCAATAATTGGTGTAACCTGCATTATAAAGCAGTGTGATATTATAAACCCTTGTCTGATAGTCTATTATATCTGTATGGTTTACCGGAGACAGAAATGTTTGCAAAACAAAACAAACAAAAAGTATGTAAGAAAATATCATGTCATTATAAGAAGCTATATTTTTCAGTTACAAAACGACTGAGTTCTGGGGATCTAATGTACAGCATGGTGATTATAGTTAATAATACTGTACTGTATACTTAAAATTTGTTAAGAGAGTAGATCTTAAGTGTTCATCACACAAAAAAATGATAACTATGTGAGGTGATGGATGTGTTAATTAACTTGATTGCGGTAATCATTTCACAATATATATACATATTAAATCATCACACAGCACACCTTAAAAAAATCATGGTGTATAACCCAAATATACACACTTTTTATTTGTCAATCATACCTCAATAAAGCTGGAAAAAATAAAGTAAAAAAAGCTATATGTATAATGAACATTTGTGAAAGTTCATCTATGTTTTGAAAAGTAAGGTCTTAATGATATCAAAAATAAATCAGTTATTTACCCTGCTTTGTTGGCTACTAAAATGAAAAAATAAAAACATATTGACCTTTCTTTTATCTAACTTTAGCCAACATTGTCTTCCTTCTAATACACTTCCCCAAGTCTATATATAAAAAAAAACTAGTTATACTGAACATTAGCATTTCAGGTAACAGTAGCAATTCTATGGAATAGGAAGATGGTTTTGTGTGTCAAAGTTTTTATTTCATAAACTTTTCTAAAATGGTCATTTATTTAAATCAGGTTACTTGACAGAATAGTCTCTGTGCAGGCTTTGTAAAGGGGTTTACTAAAAGTAAACATATTTGAATAAATGCATACCACGATTATGTTCATCAAATTGGGAAAGTTGAAAACAGAGCTGAAAGGAAGCAAGATATGGCTCATAAAAAGTGCAAAAATTATAGCTACTTTTTTGAGCACTTCATTAGTTCCCAGACACTAGACAAAATCCTTTACATAAATCTTCTCATTTAATCCTTACCCTGAGAATAAGGTACTTATTGAATTAATATTTGACAGCTGATGTTTATAAAGCATGATGCATTTTTAATAAGATCTGTCACTTATTTCCCATAATCATACTATAGAATAGATTACTATCACTTCATGAGGAATCTGAGAGCCATTTTAGCCAGGTTCATTTACCCACAATCGCTGCTCTCCAAAAAGGAGGACTTTGCACCAACATCTCACATTGTTATTTCCATCAGAGGAAAAGTGATCTGAAAGCTGAAACTCTGGTGACCAAACGGGTCTCTGTGATTGCTCAGCACATTGAATTTAGCAGTAATTCAACTTCTAGCTCCAATCCTGCCACTTCCTGAATGTGATCTTGGGAGCAACTTACTTTGCTGAACCTCAGTTTTAACAGTACCTATATCATAGGGCTCCTATAAGGATTAAAAGGATTAATCCATTCAAAGAATTTACAACTGTGCTTAGCCCAAGCAGGTTCTCAATAATTCTTAATGAGCACTGTGCAAGTAGGCAGAAATATCAATAAATGTGCCCAGCTTCTGCCTTCAAGGATATTAGTAGGAAAGACTGACATACAAAACAATTGTTTTTATTGGTGTCATAATAGTTTATAACATTGTGAAATTTTAGTTGTACATTATTATTTGTCAGTCACCATATATATGTGCCCCTTTACCCCTTATGCCCACCCCCCAACTCCCCACCCCTCTGGTAACCACTAATCTGTTCTCTTTGTCTATGTATTTGACAAAATAATTTTTTAAAACGATATGAATAAATTTTTTAGTGCTTCAAAAGGCACCATGAAGAAAACGAAAATATAGTCCACAGATTGGGAGAAAATATTTTAAATCATATATCTGATGAACAATTTGTATTCAAAATATGTAAAGAATCCTTGCAATTCTATAAGACAACAAACAACTCAATTAAAAAATGAGCAAAAGATATAGACAGACACTTTACCGAAGAATGCCTAATAAGAACATCAAAATAATGCTCAACAACATTAGTCATTAGGGAAATGCATATTTAAACCACAGTGAGATACCATTTCTCACCCACTAGTATAATTATAATGAAAAGACAAAAAATGACAGATGTCAAGGATGCAACGAGACTGGAACTCTCATGCATTGCTGGTGGGAATGTAAAATGATACAGCCACTTTGCAAAATAGTTTGACAGTTTCTTATAAAGTTAGACATAAATTTACCATACAACTCAGCAATTCCACTCCTGGGTATCCACCCAAGAGAAATGAAAACATATATCCCCACAAAGATTGTATGTGAATGTTCGTAGCAGCATTAATCACAATCTTATTCACAATAAAAAAAAGTGGAAACAGATGCCCTTCATCTGGTAAAATGATAAAATGTGACATATTCATAAAATGGGATACTATGCAGCAATAAAAAGGAACAGACTACTGACATATATAAATGAACATCAAAAAAATGCTAAGTGAAAGAAGATAGATACAAAAGGCTTCACATTGTATGATTTTTGTGTACGTGAAATGCAAGAAAAAAAGTCAAATCTGTAGAGATACAAAGAGATCAATCCAGGCCTGGGGATGGAATCAGAAATTGACAGAAAATGAGACAAAGGAACTTTTTGGGGTAATGGAAATGTTCTAAACTGGATTGTGGTGATAGTTGAACTCTGTAGTCTACTAAAAATCATTGAATTCTATACTTTCAATGAATGAATTTTACAGAATGTAAATTATACCACAAAAAATGCTGTAAGAAATATAGTAAGTACAAAGTTACACACAGGGTGTTATGAAAGCATTGAGGCATATCATCTCACTCTATCAGACTTTCTGCACAAGATGCTGCCTGAAGTGAGTCTTTATGACTGACTGAACAAGAATCAGCAGCTGAATTGGAAGCAGGAAATCCAGGCAAGGAGGCAGCATGAGCAATGGCAGGAGGGAGGTGACACATGGATGTGCTAAGATACAGTTGTCCCACCATTTCCGTGGGGGATTAGTTCCAGGACGCCCACAGATACCAAAATACTCCAGTTCTCAAGTCCCTTATGTAAAATGGCTTAGTATTTGCATATAACCTATGCACATCCTCCCATATACTTTAAATCATCTCAAAATTACTGATGATACCTAATACAATGTAAATGCTCTGTAAATAGTTGTTATACTGTATTGTTTAGGGAATAATGACCAGAAAAAAAGTCTGCACATGCTCAGTACAGGCACAACCATCAAAGGCCTTTCCATCTACAGTTTGTTGAATCCCTGGATGTGGAATCCTTCGAGATGGAGGGCCGGCTGTACATGAAGGAGGCTGGAGATGAAACAGAGATGAGAAGGGATGCCAGGAAATGGTGTGCAATGCTACATACTGGGACTTTGCATCTCTTGTTGTTAGGCGAATGAAGTGATGAGGAAGAGTTATTTTTCTTTTCTTTATACTCCATTTTGAAAGTGGATATGCATATTGATAATGGAACAAAAAAAAAAACCCTGGCTCTGCCTTCAGATGGCCCATGTTGGAAAGTTTAGTACTATCCAACTGAGGGTACTTAGGACTCAGCCAAGATATTTGTGGTAACCTAACCAAAAATTAGTGAAGAGTTAAGGCCCTATCCTTGGCTTTTACGACTTTATTTTCTGCATTGCAGGAATTACTCAATCAAAATGGCCTTATTTACAAAGTGAGAAATGACTACCAACATGTTGACATTATGGGAATTTTTTTCTCATTTTTTGATAGGAATTTGGAAATTCTTGGTGAGTACATTAATGGTCTTTCAAATAACACTTTCTTGCTGCAAATATTACCTGGAGTAATAATTTAAAATTATTTAGAGATGTGCCAAAAATAACTCTGAGCACATTTTCCTTGGCCCTGAGCTGCCCTGCAATGTCTCCGTCTTTATTTCACCAAAGACCTCATGAGAACTGGCAGACCACCAAGAATCTCGGAGACTATTTGTTTTTACTGTTGTTGCTAACTATGCGTCTAGTTCACTAGAATACATCTGTCAAATAAACTTGGTCCAGTCAATGCAGTGGATTTTTATAAAAAACATGTTTAAATTAGAATATATAGGAAATTTCCTGCCTTCTTTTTAACAATATGTAAGTACTTTTGAAAAGGCACAAGGCAACTAAAATGTTTATTTCAATAACATAGTAAACAAGTCTCTAGCACCTTCTGTGTGTCACCTCTCAAGCCTTGGATCAGGTCTCACTATGGTAAATTAAAAAGATTTACAAGATTGGTCGGTCTATTTCCCTGCTGGAGTTTGGATGGAGTGGAGTGGGCCAGGGGATATGGAGACTGACTCTAAACTATGGCAAAATGTGATAAGATGCTTGGTCCTAACAGACGTGGATTTTAGAGTCTCATGGAGTGTACAAATACAGAAAGGATTCATTTTGCTTAGAGTAGGTCAAAGAAGGCATCTAAGGGTAAATTCTATTTGAGTTGAGCCTTAAGTCCCTGGGAAAGCAGAACACACATGTCTGCAATCACTTATATGTTTGGCAGAAAAATCAGGCTCAAGAAGCAACAGTGGTGTACTTCCCGTAAAACTGCTTTCAAAGACCCTACATGTGATAGCAGACTCTGTCAGTTCCACTCTTTCCCTTGGCACTCATGTTTCTCTGCATTCCCTCAGCTTCTTACTGCACACACTGGAGTCTTGTCTGAAGACTTTCTCTAGGCTCAGGAACACAGTAGGCCTGCAAGCAGGACAAGCTGGAATGCCGAGTCTTAGCTCCAGCAACAGTCCTCAACCCTGAGCTGCATTCCTCTTGGCCTCCAGAGCTCTTTGGGAGATGGAGACTCAGTTACCCACGGAGCCTGCTTATTAATGGATTCTATATATTGACTTCCTTCCTTTTCCTGTCCCACTTTGCCATTTCCCCTACCAATACTTCTTTGATCACCACCTGTTTGAATTACCTGTCACTGTGTAACAAACTACCCCAAAACATAGTGGCTTAAAAAAACAACCATTTGATTTTGCTCACAATTTTGTAGATCAAGAATTCCAGCAGGACTCCATTGGGTGACTCTTCTGTTCTGCATTGACTGAGGCCAGTCCACAGTATAGTCAGCTGGTGGATTGGCTGGTCTATAGGGTATAAGATGGTTTCACTTGTATGCTTAATGACTTGGCAGTGGTGGCTTGAAGACTGGACTCAGCTGGGACTGTCAACTAAAATACTAGTTTTGGTCTCTCCAGCATGGTGGTCTCAGGGTATTCAGGCTTCTTACCTGACATTGTAGGGCTCCCAGAGGGAGAATTGCCATTCTCTTAAGATCTGGGTCCAGAAATTTGCACAGAGTTACATCCACAGTATTGAGTTGACACAGAAAACACCGTGATTCAAGGGGGATCATAGACTTCACCTAGGAATGCCAGGAGTAGCAAAGATTCAAGATCAGCTTCTAGGACAACCCAACCTAAAACATGAGTGTTCAGATTATGCACTGTAACGAAGCTCCACATCTCAGGGTTCACAATTCAGATAATAGTAATACCCTAGCTTATTAGAAAGCACATGGGCAGGCATGGAGATGGAAATTCCAGATCTTCCAGAGGAGTCCAGTGCAGTGGGGGAGATCTCGCTCCTGTATAATCCCACACCAACTCTCTTGAAAAGAGCATGAACACCTGTTTCCTAGTACACCCAAGGGCATGCCAGTGCCTTGCCTCAACCATGGGCCAGGAATGTCCTGAGAGTGCTTCTCTCACTAGCCTACTGGTGGCTCTGAGAAACTCAATTCCCACTCCCACCTCAACTCTGAAGCTGACATTGTCACCTCATTTTGGGGGAGGCCATTTGGCTCTGCTTGTGATTGCTGTTGACATGGGTAATCTAGGGTATATGGAAGCAGACAAGAGTGCAGACACATGTGTTCCAAGCTTGTCTAGAGCTCAGCTGAGTATGGTGCTTTAGGGTTTGTAATAATATTTAACTTAATTTTTCTTCTTTTCTTTTTTTCTCTACTTGTGTTTTTATGTGAACAAAGGGTGACTTCACACAAAGGTATCTTATGGCTGACAGAGACCCTCATGCTATATCATATTGGAGGTATTATTTATATCACCTGAACAAAAATCGTCAATAGTTTCACACTGGATTCCTGAAGACCTAGGAATTCTGTATTCTGTTTCCAAATTATTTGCTAAATAAGTGACCTTCGAAAGAAATAAGCCTTATGTGATTTAGTTTCTCCTAACTGACACATTGGAATAATAATCATTCTACTACCTACCTCATGAGGGATGTGGAAGGATTAAATGGAGTAAGAGATGTAGAAGTCATGTGAAAACCAGAATAAATCAAAGTGTTGGTTAAACGTCTTAATTCCTTGAGAGGAAAGATCATTACTATGCCTGGGTCATACTAAACATGTAATATCTATTTGTTGAAATGAACAAAAACATTATCATTAGTTCTGCAAATAATTAATAGTAGATTGTAAATTATACAGAAAATATGCTTTGATCTCACAGAATAAGAACCAGTAAGTAATTAGAACCAGGAATTAACTATCCTCTAGCAAAAAGTACTATGAATTGTCCCAGACTCACAAGTTCAAAGAAATTGCAACATACACAACTTTGAAAAATACAAAGAATCCTTGCCTAGTGTATTTCTAAGAAGGAAAATTTTGGTTGCATTGGAAATAGAAACTAGTGAGGAGAGAGAATTTTTCTGTGAACCAGATGGATTATTTTTTAGCTCTTAGGAAATATTGTAACCAGCCACCATAAAAGCCTCTGGCTGAGATGTTTAAAGGTGAGCAGTTCCAGCCTTCAACCAGGCAGGCTGGGGGAGGGGTGAGTAGCTGTGCCAAAGAACAGGGAGTCATGTGGTCCAACTGAAAAATAGAAAAATTGCATGTAATTATTTTACAAGCAGAGTGCCATGATGTGAAAGGAAGAACTAATGATGATGCACTCAGCTGGTTAGAGGCTTTTCCTTCTGGGGAGCTCAAGGTTACAAGAAGTGCTGCTCACTGGTATTTTTTTCTTCCTTTTCCCTGGATACATAATGTTACAATAAACCCTGCACAGAGGGAGTTAATGCTGCAAGGATGTTTTTAAATAATTTCTGTGACCAAAGCCGGAGATACAAGCCTGGCAATAATTCTCCCTGACTTCAAGCATCCTGTATTGATTGATTAATTATTCCACCAATGAACTAACAGGTATTGACCTTATCTGGTTGAGTAGCATTTAGCCAAAAGTCAGTAATCTACATCGATCACTTAATGGAACATCAAAGCTCAGCGTTCTGACAGGTTTATGTCATTCAGCAAAAATCTGTCTGCGTTTTGCTGATAGCTTGACCTTTCGTATCAAGCAGTTTTTACAAAAAACGAAAAGCAATGACAAAATTAAATCTTGGAAATAATGCTTTGTTACGTAAAAGGAAGTTCTTCTTGGACTATTGCAAATTGCTTTTGCTTAAGATCCCATCAAGGGTTTGGTTTGCAAACTGAAAAGCAGTTTTCTGCATGCTTGCAATACATGATATTCTGCTGAAGCATGAAATTATCAAAACAATGAACCCTGAGATAATTAACGCTACAGCAGAGCTTCACAGAGGTAACACTGAACAAATTAGATTCTCCAGGGAGGGGTCCATGTCAAGGAGACTTAGGCCAAAGATTCAGATGGGCACGACTGGTGCTATCTGTCCTTGCCCATTCTGAGTACCAGAATCCTGATTCAAACATTTGGACAAATCCACTGATCCCAGCAAATAAATACCTACATATCTACCTCAAAGACCAGAAGAGTTTGTTATAAAAACAATAGAAAGATCAGTTGATAATATCTAAACCCACCTTTACAAAAATAATTATATACTTTGGTATCATATTTATGTACATTGAATATGAAAAATACACTGTAGATGCTTATTATAGTTCTGTCTCCTCCTCATTAAAGAATTGGTGATGAAACCCTTAGCAAGCATGGCTCTGGAAATGGTCTCCAGTCTAGTCTCTCTCAAATCCTCTTCTGTGACTCCAATATTACTGTTGTCCCATGAGGCCTGACTGCAGAAGAATGCCCACTTCTTACTGCAGAACTCTTATTTTTAAGTTTTAATTATTGTTCATGCACTTGACTCAAGTAGAATTACTGAGTACTAAGGCTTGCCTTCTAGGAAGATTCTGCTACCTTTTAATGTGTTAAGATGGTGGTTCTACCCATGCAGCGCTGTATCACAGTGCAATGTGCTCTCTCTGCACCTCTGCCCCTAAAGGCTGCTTTTGGTCTGGAGGATCCACCTTCTAATACACTATGGTGCTAGGTGGTGGGCCTATTAGGTTTAAAGCTCTTTTAGTGTGAAGCAGCTATTCCTGCTTGGAGTCTTACTTAAAATTCTTCTCACAATTGCCAAGCACCATTTTGATTCATCCTTTGCAGTGCCCAGAATGCCTGATCTGTCTGCATTTGAAGACAAGCCACGTACTGTGGCTCCCCGACAGTTTGATAAGCTTATACGCTCCATGACACTCTGAAATTCAGGTCTATGTCCATGACTTCTTTATTAATTAAAACTAAAATTTCTCTTACTGATAATACTTTTCAATAAATGTTGAATATTTTCCACAGCTAATCTAATAATCACTATAATAAAAATGGTAAACAGATTTCGGCCTGGGTTCTGATTTTTCTGTTCTTATTTATTATTTCTGCAACAGTGGATAAGTCATGAGTCATAAGTTTCCTTATCTGCAAAATATGAGTGTTGGCCCAGGAGAAAGTAGGTCCATTCTATCACTTGTATTCTATTATGCTTTATGAAATATTTCTCAGTAATTTATTTCAGAATCTGTTGATAGCAAAATTCGCAAAAAAGAAAAATAATATACTGGAGTAGCTTTTCCTCGGAGCTAAAATGAAATCAGAAAAGGCAAGAAATAGGAAAGATGCTCTACACTTACTTTAAATGACCATGTGGGGTGATTTGATTGATTACTAGATGAACTTCAATGCCTTTTGAACTGAAAGTTGGTCTCATTAAGAATCTGACCTAACAGGCACAACTCATGTGGTGTCACAATCATGAAAAAAGAAAAAAATAATGCCATAAAACATTTAGGATCTCTGAGGAAGGACAAAAAGCTCAGACTTTTACCTGGGCCTTCTGTGCTTCATGGTTCACTAACAATGACAAGTTCAGAGAATTACTGAAAATCTTAAATGGATAGTTTTCACATTAGACTTATTTTCCCTTTAAATATGAAGTGATTAAATTAAATCCAGGCTAGAGAAAATGTACAACATCTTTTGTTATGATTTTGTAGAGTATATGATGTATTTTGTCTAAAAATAGTTCTTACTTTTGGCCAAGGCATACATATTAATACTGACTGTTGACTGACATTTTAGTCACTTGTTTGGATTTTGTGTTCATTTTGTATAAACTGGAGAATTTTGTCTCCTTATATATTTTGCTCCACAATATACACTAGTCAATTGAATTTACATCAATGCTTATATATCTTCATAATATGCACAGAGACCCTATATGCTAAGTAGAAGATATATCTTCCTCCTGGAGAAATAAAATGAGACTTAATTTTCCAAAAGCACTAACCCTTGGATTTCATAATTTGAAGAATAACATGCATCTTCTTGGAAAAATAGGTTAGCAGAATAAACAGTCAAATATTGAGCAAACCTTTTTTCAGGTAGCTTGGGAAACAAGTGTACAAAATAGTAAGTATAACTAAATAGGTAAACTCATACTAATTGTTACAACTCTAGAAGGCCAAGTCATTGAAGAAAATGAGGAAGCAGGAATCTAAATTATGACATCCAAGAGAAAAAAACAACTTTTGACAAACCGGCAAGAGGCATTGCTTTTCTGCAGTTGAGGGATTCCAAAATGTTTTGGTCTTAGGACACATTTATACTCTTAACAATTATTGAGGACCCCAAAAAGCTTTGGTTTATGTGGGTTCTATCAATTGATATTTACCACATTAAAAATTAAAACTGAGAAATTTAAAAATATTTAAACAGTTCATTTTTAAACCACAATAGCAAACACTTTACACATAAATCAAATAACAGCTTTAAGAAAAATAACTTTTTCAAAAAAAATTTAATGCAAAGAATGACATTGTTCTACATTTTTTTTTTCAAAGATCTTTAACATATGTCTTATCTGAAGACAGCTGGATTCTAGCATTGGCATCTACGTTTAATCTATGGCAATATGTTATTTTGGTTGAAGTAAATGAGGAAAATCAGACCTCAACAGATCTGTAGTCGGCAAAAGGAAGAATATTTTAATACATTTTTTTCAGACAATTGTAGATATTAATTTTTAGTACTACAGCAAAACTCAATAAGTGGTAGTTTCCTAAACGTCAGTTGCAGTGTGGAATCCATAACCATATCAATGAATTTTTTTGTACCCTATTACATTAAAATTCTTTGTTCTATCTTGGTATGGAATTTTTTATTAGATATGGCATTTTATATGGAATTTTCACCCATAAGTGATTTTCAGTAGACTTTATTTCATAGAACAGTTTTAGCTTCAGAACAGAATGGAGCAGAAAATACAGAGAGTTCTCATACACCTCCTGCTCCCATACATACATATCTTCCCCCACTATCAACATCCTGCACTAGAGGGATACATTTGTTACAACTGATGAACTACACTGACATGTCAATATCACCCAAAGTCCATTGTTTACATTAAGGTTCATTCTTGGTGTTGTACATTTTACAGGTTTTGACAAATGTATGATGACATGTATCTACCATTATGGTATCATACAGAACAGTTTTATTGTCCCAAAAACTCTCTCCACCTGTTCATCCCTCCCTCCCCCTAACCCCTGATGAACACTGATCTTTTTACTATCTCTATAGTTTTGTCTTTTCCAGAATGTCATAAGGTTAGAATCATATAGTATGCAGCCTTATCATTTTGGCTTCTTTCACTTAGTAATATGCATTTAAGCTTTCTCCATGTCTTTTCATGACTTGATACGTCATGTGTTTTTAGAGCTGAATAATATTCCATTGTCTGGATGTACCACAGTTTATCCATTCACCTACTGAAGGACATCTTGGTGGCTTGCATATTTTGGCAATTATAAATAAAGTTATATAAACATCCATGTGTAGGTTTTCATGTGGATATAAGTTTCCAATTCCTCTGGGTGGTAATACCAAGGAGCATGACTGCTGGATCATACGGTAAGAATATGTTTAGTTTTGTAAGAAACTGCCAAACTGTCTTCCAAAGTGGCCACACCATTTTGCATTTCCACGGCAATGAATGAGAGTTCCCATTGCTCCCCATCCTCACCAGCATTTGGTGCTGTCAGTATTTTGAATTTTCACCATTCTAATAGGTATGTAATGGTATCTTATTGTTTAATTTGCAGTTCTCTAATACATATGATGTTGAGCATCTTTACAAATGCTCAAATTTTATCATTGGCTACATCTACTGTCAGTTGTTTTTCTTTGAGAGTATCATTTCATTCACTTTTCAGAAAGTGTGTCTCAAATACTCAAATCTGAATAACCATAATTTGTCATTCATTCTTCAAAGTAAAAATAGTGTTTTGGGGGGACAAAAACAGCATCTAGTTAAGCTCCCTTATCAAATAACTGCTCAAATTCTTTTCCTCAAGACAATCACCATACTTCCATATACACCACAAGTGTTTTATACACACTTCCCACTTTATCATGCAGAATATTAAAGATACATACTCAATGGCCAAGATTCAATAAAATCAATTTTTATGCTTCATCATTTGTAAACTGAAATGGCTTTTTTTTTTAACTGTGAGTGCACAGCAGTGAAAAATACACTGACAAGAGTATAGGTTCATGTAAGTGCTTTGATTTTGTGGTAAGGGGCCATCAGTTTTACCCACCATCAATTTTGCACCATGCCACAGTGAAAGGCAAATAATGTTTTAGTATTATTATACAAATAGTTTTGAACTTTGGACTCCCTAGAAGGGTCTTAAGGACCCTCAGGATTTCATGAACCAGCCTTTGAAAACTGCTGCTGCTGTGTGTTTTTACCTACTGGTAACAGAAGTCTTGAGGAATTGCTGAAACTTGTACACTCTCATTCTAGACAAATGTACATATGCAAAAGTCTTTATGTATGGTTTATGGGTTCATGACAACCAAGAGGCCACCCATGGATAATTAGAACATGGTTAATGAACCCTACTTAAGAGCTATGGGTTTTATTAGTTGTCCATGTAGAATTTTATCATAAAACTCTGAGAAGTATAAGTGCCTATTTTCAAACATAGTGTCCAGAAATCATGTGTGATACACACGTCATAAATAATTAAAAAGAAAATCATTTAAATAATAATAATGATGTTTCTACAACCAAGGTTTAGAAATGTGATTTCTAAAAATCCCTAGATCTATCCCTTTAATTTCTTCCCTATTAAGAAACCTAAAATAAATTATTTTTAAAGATTTTTAAATTTTTGATGTATTTGACCTTAAATGAACTGGTTGGATGCTCATTTTCTGATGATTTGAGTTTTATTTGGTTTTCCCACCATACTCACAAGACAAGGAACATAAATAAAAGTTCTCTACACTTAAGCCTATTGCTGCCAATGACCTTAGGAGAGTATCCCATTCAATACACAGCCTCAAGTCAGCATCAAAGGTAGACACAGAAGCGTAGGCACACTGATACTGTACTCCTGGACCCAATGATATAGTAGACCATTATTGGTATCTGCAATTTTTAAAAACTATCAGTTTGGCACTATTTTTACTCATACAAATAGACATACATTTATAGATGCATTTTCTAGAAGAAGGAAAAGTAGCCTTTTAGTACCTCATTGCATATAAACTGGGCTTTACGTACAGAAAGTTACTTTACATAGATAATAAACCTAACATAAAACAGTTATTTCTGGCAGCTAATTTACCTTTATAGTTTATAGAGGTGCCTTCTTCATAATGGTACCTTCTGATTCTACTTTCCCTGAGTTCAGCAATCAGTGTCAATTACTCCTGGTTTCCATAGAAACGAGACAACTAACGGTTTTAAAATCTTCATTCATGGACTAGTTTTACAATTAATGTAGAGTCTGGAATGACTGCATACTAAAGACATAATGCTTGAAACAGATGCCAATAAATTTAACCCTTCAAGTAATGTTTAAAGTTTTTTCTGTAGTTTTCGCTGATAATAGACCCACATATTTAAACACAGTGATCTATAGATCAAACACTAAGAGAGGAGTAAGTGACCATCTCCTAAAGGGACATTGAATGAATTGTATAATATGGAAGCAGCTGTTGAGCAGTTATGAAACCTGAGTTGTTGGTACACATCAGCTAGTCTGTCAGGACCCTATTGTTCTTATCAATGTTAAAGAAAATCCATATTTTTCTTTTAAAAAATTGACATTTAGAAAGACTTTCTACACTCCTCCAAAAATTAAGGAGTAAGAAACACTGATAAGGTTAAATTAATATTGCTAATTACATGGCTTTAAAATGCATTCATTTTATTAAGCAGTGATGCCAATTGTTGATCCTTGATAATAAGTAATTTCTTACTATGCTGTCTTAGAACTTTGTGTATTTGTAATATAAATTTAATGTGTGGAACACTTTTAGTCATTATTTTCTTTATGCATGCTATGGTTGTACACAGATAATGCATTCACAATCCATTTATAGTACCTATTAATTAATTTAGTAATTAAAACACAATTACTAAGAGCAACACAGACGAGAGTTCCATCAGTTCCTGTGTCTCATTACAGTTGGCATCATTTTTAGCTCTATAACTTCCTTCAAACCATTTTCCAGGTTCGATTTTTGTTTTGTTAGCATTGCTTCACATTGTTGAGATTACAACGATAATGTTAGGTTTTCACATCATCTCTCCCACTAACACGAGGTAGCAGTAGAACACTAAACTTCATCTCAAACTGTCCAAGGAACTATGGGATATGGTATTATCTGGTCCAAGGTGCTCTAGAAAGGTGAAAGAGCACTAATTTTCTGATTCTTTGAACTTCATATACATTTCGACCTGAGTTAACAATAAAGCTTCATATTCTTCCTCTTTTCTTAAGCACATGGTGTCACCTCTCCCATTTCAGAATCAAATCTGCTGAGAGTTCTCTGATATTATGGCACCTCACACTTTGTTGCAGGATATAATTTACAGTCATTAAGGGTGCTTTATCTGTGACACTAAAGTTAATCCAAACCTCACTTACCCTTAGAGCAGATTATGCCAGTATTTGTAGGTTTGGCCTTAAGTAGAGTGTTTGCATGGCTGTTACGCGCCTCGGTGGGCTTACTTGTCCCACATTTGTTAATGTCAGGAGTTTGCCATAGCTGGGGCTCACTGTTATCTAGCATTTCAAAGGCAAGTTAAAAAAACCCAGCAGGGCCCAGATGAAATATTTTCTTTCACTACAGCCAAGCTGCAGGCATAAAACACAATGGTAACATATACAATGGAACAAAGTAAAAGGCCTTTATAACAGATCTTTGTCATGCCACTGCAAGTATTTCATAACATCAGCTACTGTTTTTCTCAATTGACATCATATAGGTCTCGGTTAATGAAAAGAGACATGGAGCATATTGCATCAAATAGATGCTGGACAGGAAACAGAAAACGGATCATGAATCCGGGCCCTCTAGCTAAAGCAGTCAAACTTCTGAATAGCGAAAGGACTAATGTGTTTTAGCTGTTCTCCCTTCCAGCCATAAACCCAAGAGCAACATTGAAAGTATTTTTCTTTTCTAGGCTGCTCACCAACCCCCTACCCACCCCACCCCACCATGAAAGCCAGTCAGCAAGGATCAAAAACATATCCTTTTAAATGAATCATGGCAATCCAATAAAGATGCAACACGCAGATTATGTTCAAATCAATGACAGAACCATAGCCAGTATCAGCAAGCCTCAAGGAACAGAAATTGCTCACAGTCAGGGGGTGTCTGTCCAATAATGAGCTGTGGGACTCAACACAGAACACACGCTATGCTCTGGGCAAAATCCCTCGAGCTTCTACTGTTCTGGCTTCTTTAAGTCACTTTGGGGCGTTGTAGTATTGTCCTCCCCCTTACCCTCCCCATATGGGCCATGACGGCTTAGCTTAGTTTTCTGAGGGGGACATTCAATGACACAGTTGTATCCGGGAACCACAGGCAGAGAACTGTAATGCTAATATGTAGAAATAAATGGTCACATAAATAGGGGACAGGGTTGATTTAAAAGAGTCAATTACCATGCATGAGCATTTAGAATCCTGAAAAATGAATACAAAGAAGATTCTGAAGTGTTCAGAGCACTTGCCAACAACTACCTGTCAATTGTTTTTTAATTGCTGCTCATTGCAAATATTTGAGGGGAGAGGAGATATTTTTTCTATTTGAAAGACAAAGGGATAAACTGGGTTTTTTTTAATATATATATATGGCTCTGTGTCTACCACATTCTTTCATTCTTTTAAAACATTTAATAGCATCAGCCAATCTGCAAACTGCTCTAATTTCCTGATATCTCTCTTCCCCGGAGCTTGCTGCTGTTCCTTCCATAAAACACTGCAAGACGGTTTTCACATTAGCATGGCAAGGAAACAATGACGCTAGGATCAGTAACGCTAAGGTAAGAAAGAAAAGAGAAAAAGATGATCAAGCATTAATTAGCAAAATCATCAAATGCTTCAGAAGACCTAAGTTTTCCTTCCAGAGTTACACCCACTTGGTGGAAGGCAGGTCCTTTATCCTCCTAGAGCTTTAGCTTCTTCAGCAGCCACATCTTTTCAGCTCTAAATTTTCATTTTCAGATCTAAGAGTGTGCTTCCGATTAAGAGAAGAGCAACCTTGAGTCTTTCACATGTAATTAAAAGAAAGTTTATGGCCTTCAGACCCTCTCAAAAGCTTTTCATGTGCTATATAAAGATTTGACAACACTTGATCTACCATTGGCTATTTTTCTTCTTTCATATTAAAAGAAATTTTATTAATATGAGCCACCTTAGTTAATCCATTACCTGCTAACAGCCTTCTTTATGATTAGCCCAAAGGTCTAAAATAATAACTAATAATCAGCTGATTATTAGAAAACTATCTGCTTCTGAGGACACTCCTACTTCCTCTAAATTCAACAGCCCATTGTATTTCACGTTCATATACCCAGGGTTTACTGATCTCTGTGAAGAGTCAGGGCATATGGCACAGTTATCCTCTCCAGGAGGACAGAATCAATTTATTCCAAATAGAAGGAACTTATCAGATCTAGACAGATCTCTAAAACACCTGTAAGATAATTTGAATTCACAGCAATAATAAAATAACGAACAAATTTCCTTCTCCTGAAAATGACAAATTACTGTATTTCATTGAGCAGACCTGTCCTTATCTGATTTGTTTTAAAAATGATAAATATGTCTCCATAAATCTAAAGGCAACCCAGGAGTCACCATCTACCTAATTGAATCAGAGCTTAAATGATTCAAAGAGATAAGCACACATTAAACAAATGAGAATATTTTACATTGTAAAAGTGGACAAAAAATTCAGCTTTGAAGAATAGAGGGTGAAGCGTAAATACTCAAAACAGATGAAGTATCAAAACTGAAGCGTGACAGCAGAAACTTGTCTCCATTTATGAATAAGACGCTGTTTGAAACCTCAATTGTACTTTTGCAAATATTCTGACCAGTTTTATTATGATTTCCTTGTACATTTACTTTGTTGATTACCAGTTCCTTGCAGTTTATAATGAAATCTTTTGTCAGCAAACTTTCCTTTCTGTTCACGACGTTAGTGTTTCCATTATCGTCTGTTAAATGTTCCGTGGCTTTGAGCTTCATCTTTTCAGGAAAACAATCCTCTGTAAGCTACGCATTTCTTTCGCAATTCTTGCTGTCAGCGTTCAGCTTGCTTCCTCTTGGGTTCTGCCCTCTTGCCCCTTCTGGCTGCCCTCTAACTGAGACCTCTGCTTCATTTCCTCTTAACTCTTTGTCATTACTTTTTATTCTCTACTTTCTCTTCAATTCCTCTCAAAGTAAGACTCTAGATCCTTCTCTGATCACTTCTGGACAAATATTTGGCTTTGGAATTCTGCTCCTGGCTCGTTATTCCTGCCGCACGGCAGGAGAAAATCTGAAAACTCACAGTGACTTAAAGGAAAAGAGTTTGGTCTCCTCTAAACAAGCAAAGAATGAGTTTCCAATTGATTTTCATGAACAGTGACACTAATACCATTTGGAATCAAGGATCCTTGACACAGACTCTTAAGACAGAAAAACAAAATCTGTCTTTGGCATCAGAGTGGTAGGTAATTGTTTCATTTCATATCTGGAGACTTTTCTAAATAAAACAAAATTCCTTCTTCTGAGATGGCTTAAGCGAATGCTATATGAAATCAGTGAATCCCTTTCAGTTTATAAATATATTTAAATATCTCTTTATTTTAATGTGAGTAAGGGGAAGAAAAGAAAAAGTAATGAGGTGAAGAAACGTAGGTCTGCACAAGCTAGGCGTATGTGGTGTACTGGAAAGAGGGGTTACCTCAGAGTAGCTAGAGAAGGCTTTTGAAAATATAAATGAGGTCACAATACTCCCCAGATCCAAATTCTCCAATGGCTTCTTATCATATTTAGAATAAAATCCAAACTTCTTGTTACATCTGCGAGGCCCTACATTATCTAGTCCTTTCCAGTATCTCCAACCTTAAACTTCACCACTCTCCCCACCCCATAACCCAAACCCTGCCCCTGGTGATTGCACTGGAGCTTCACATGCATTCTCTCAGTTTCTTGAGCAAGCCATGCTCATTTCCACCTCAATGCAGTGCCACTTCTTGTTCCTCTTTCGGGAACGCCCTACCTCCAAGTCTACTCAAGGGTCACTCTTGCACTGCCACTGGTATGTGACCGCCTCAGAGACACCTTCCCCAATTCTTCTATTACAAAAAGACCACTTTTCCTTATCATTATCCCCTAGACCTTTTTATGCTTCATTTTTTCCATAACACTGTAGAAAATAGTGCCTAGCACAAAATGCGTTATCAAAAATACTCGTTAAATAAATGAACGGAACTAATAAGATTATTTTGAGCATAAAATGAAATAATGTGTGAAGAGTAATACAGTGCCTGGCACTTAATAAATACTCAAAAACTATCTTCTCCTATTATTACAACTTACTTGATCTTTTCCCACTGGATTACCAAGTTCTCCAAACCAATGACCATGTCTTTTTTGTTTCCTAGTCTATTCTCAGAACCTAGGACAGTTCCCGGCTCACAAGATGTGCCCACTGAATCTTTTTCTTTGAATGGATGGAAAAAAGAATATTATATGCTAGGCATCATCTTAACATACTTACTAATCAAACCAACAGTGAAGATCTGAATAACACTTCCAGTTCAATCACCTAATGTATGAAATTAAGCAAGCATTTACATTCCCCTCATTCAATTATATTCACTGAGAACCTACTACACACAAAACTTGATGCTATATGCAGCAGAAGAAGTGAAGATAAAACAGCAATAGATGCAGCCTTACAAAGCTCAAGATAAGGCTAAGAGCAACTTACCTGGGGTCGAAATGAGGGAGTGCAGTTAGGCAAAGACATCACAATTTTAAATTTGGATACCTTGGAGAATTGTGTATCAATAACCGAATGAAGAAAGAAAAACGAAACAAGTGGATAGTGAGCTATAACGTAAATAAGAAAGAAATGATTTACAGTCTGTAGATCACATTTAATTTCGTGGTTTAATTAAGATACATCTACAGTTTTACCAATTTTTTGATGCAAGTATTATCACATGGCAAGAAAAACAGTCATGCCATTTTCACCAAATTATTGTCTCCAAGAGTGTAACACCTTCACTAAAATCTTTTAAATAATCAAGTTTAATAACAAATTTCCAGATAATGAAAAAAATATAAAGATAAAATATTTTAACTAATAAATCTAAAGATACAATCTACAATGTAAGAGACACAAATATTTTTTAAAAAAAGATGATTTTAGGGCACCAAGAATGAAATCTTCATGCAGATATATAACCTACTTAAAGCCAGAGAGAATTCTAAAGCATTTTTTGTATGTTTTATTTTTAAAAGCTTGCCATATTATAGTTTATAGTATAATAATGAATCCTAGTTTTCAAAATGTATGTGCTGAACTCCTGATTTTGAAGCAAGCTACATCTGCAAAATTATGCCAGAAGCATGAACCAAATTTTCCCTTCGACTACAATAAAAACAAATAATTTTGTCTTATACTTATCACTTTCTTTTCTAAATATGCAAAAGCTTGAGGAAACCTTTTCACATTTAATTATCTACTCTTAAAAACAAGAATCATTGTCTCATGAAATCAGGATAAATTAACTTTTTAAACTGCTTTTATTAAATGTGCTTCCCAGCTAATTACTACAATAGTTTCTTTTCAGCTAGTTCTCTTTGAATTATCATATCAAATTATGTTCATTCAATAAATATGACATAACTCATAAATGTATTCACTGGACCTAAATTGAAAAGCTTCTTTAATTAGCTTGGAATTGGTATTTTTCTGCAGATAAGCAGCTAATTTGTGGCATCCCACTCCCTATAGGTCACGTTTAGTGATGAATTAAAGTTGTTAATATAAAATAGCTCTTTTATTTTTAAAAAAAGAGAAGTTCATAATTCTGCTTCTACATAGTTCGTTTACCTTATGGATGACTCTTTCATCTGATACTATACTTCTATAGTCAATTCCACCAAAAATGCATTAGAAAAACTAGAAATAGAAAAAAAAAGTTATTCTAAGAAGCATGATCAGGCCTATGTATTACACTAACTTTAAAGTACAAAATTCTGATTCCTTTATCACGTCCTTTCACCATGATAGTGAAAACAGCATGTGCAGGTCACCAGCGCTGCTCAGATGGGAGCGGGTGCCATGTGCTACCAGGTTCATCCTCACAGAGTAGACCACTAGTTAAAATACTTGAACTTGAGGGGGCCAGCCCAGTGGCATAGCAGTTAAGTTCGCGTACTCCGCTTCTGCGGCCTGGGGTTCGCAGGTTCAAATCCCGGGCATGGATATACTCACTGCTTATCAAGCCATGCTGTGGTGGCGTCCCATATAAAGTAGAGGAAGATGGGGATGGATGTTAGCCCAGGGCCAGTCTTCCTCAGCAAAAGAGAGAAGGATTGGCAACAGATGTTAGCTCAGGGCTAATCTTCCTCAAAAAAAAAAAACTTGAACTTAAGTAAACTATTTCTCTTTTCATTTTCTGAACTTTTCCAAGAATTTATTGTACTAAAATAAAGAGGAAATTAATTTGATGGGAATAACTCATTTTCTAAAAAAGAAATAAGACAACTCCTGCAGACTCACTTAGGAACCAATACTCACATTAATAAAATTGAAAGATGTACAGATATGCCAGCAAATGAAAATAATTGGGATGTCCTAAACTAGAGAACCATCTCTTAAATTGACATGGCTGATGTTTGCAAAAGCAAGATGGCCCCACAGTAGGTAAAGGAACATGGCGGACCAGCTCATTAACCCACAATTCGTCTTGAACAATGGTTCTTCTGGCCTCGTAAATAAGATAGAACAGAAAGAACTTGAGTATGGATACTGCACATATTAGCATATATTATATGACTCATTTGGAAATTTATATTGTCAGAATACTAAAACACTTCATTTAAAGTTATGTTGTAATGGGATTACTGCATTTTTAGTTATGATCTTATTATTTCTCAAAGGACTTTAATATATAAAATATAAAGAAAATGAATTTACAATGATTCAAATCCCAGAATTCTATCTAAAAGAAATATTTTAATAATCAAGTATAACCAGTATATTAAATAAGCATGATGTAGAACTGTGATCAAAATGCACCTCTAATTCTTTCTCCAACCATCTCTCTAAACTTTCCTGAGTGGGTGTACTCTTCCTCTGTCCCTGTAAGAAAACTTTTGAAGGTCTGTGAATTTTCTGCTATCTCTCAGGTAATAAACAATCCTACAAGTCACTTTAGGTTGCAAACAGCCTCAAGCCAGAATTTAGATTTTTCACTTCTCTGCAATAACAAAAAATCTAATGTCAATTTAAAACTTCCCTTCTCCTGGAGCTTGAAACCTGAAGTGTGCAAAGAGTGCCTGGTCACCTTCTTCTCTCCTCTCCCTGCTCACACCTCAGCCCTGCCTCTAGCTGCTCTTGCACTCCCTCTAGGACCAAAGGTAGGAAAATTTGGAGAGAGAAGGATAGGACAGGTCTTGCTGGACTTGCTAAGTTCTTCCTTTCTAGTTCTGAAGATGTTTACAGCTGAGTTCATTTAATGGGGTGCTTTTGATGCCCCTCAGAGATTTCCTGTTAAAAGTCTCTTGCTGGGCCGGCCCCATGGCTTAGCGGTTAAGTGAGCGTGCTCCGCTGCTGGTGGCCCGGGGTTCAGATCCTGGGCGCGCACCGACGCACTGCTTCTCCGGCCATGCTGAGGCCGCATCCCACATACAGCAACTAGAAGGACGTGCAACTATGACATACAACTATCTACTGGGGTTTTGGGGGAAAAAAATAAATAAATAAAAAATTAAAAAAAAAAAACATCTCTTGCTTTTCCTTTGACTAAGATGAATGCTTCCTCAGATCCTGGGCATCCAGGAAATCCAGTCTCTTTCTCCTGAGATTTCCTTGATGCTTGCAGACTTTATGGAAGAGAATCCAAGTTCCCTTCTGGCTGTCTCTGCAGTCTGGCTCACATCTGCATGGGGAAAACTCATGCATCCTTTGACTCAACGAACTCTTGGACTGTTCTCAGCACTACACCACTGACTGCTCTGGCTCTTCCAACAGAGCAGCTACGTCGACCTTTCCCTTGCTTTTGGAATTCCCAAGAAGATAGCATCCTCTGTGTCTCCCAATGTTCTCCAGGAAGCCCCTCAAAGCCCTTCTTACTGAGGTGGGGTTAGTGTAAGTCTACCCTACCCTTTCCCAGAGACGGGTCAGGAGCTACACAGTACCACAACTGCTCCTGCTGAAAAAATCTACTTACCAGACTTCCTTTTCACAAAATCCTCTGGCTGGCCCCCTTTTAAAAAGTCTTTGTTCTTGTTAAAAGTCTAAGAGTTATGGAACAGAATCTCTTTCCATTCCCTTTGTAAACTCTGCATACTTGGGCAGAGGGTAAGAGGGGGTCTTGTCTCACAATGATTTTGTATATTGATATCTGTCACGCTAACCTCAAATGAAACTGAAGCTAGTCCATATTGTGAGTTACAGTAATAGCTTAGTTACTCCATATGTGGGCAAATGGGAAAAAATTAACAAACAAGAAAATAATGAACACTAATATCTATACACGTGTGTGTGTATGTGTATATATATATATAATTTCACTCCTGAGCTGCTTTTGTGATACTTTAGCTTGTCAACGTGAAATAAGTCTCCATTGTATTAGCAGCTCTGTATAGTCCATATAACATTGAATCAATTTTTCAGCTCTTTCCTTAGTGATTTGCATTAGAGGAGAAAGGATATCAAGCTTACTGACATCTAAGCTTTGGGGCTGCCACTGAGGTTATTTATTTTCAATTATGTATCAAGTGACAGCAACAATGCTGTGTTGTGAATTAAATAGCTTTGATTCTCCATTAAGTGTGAATTCAAAGCTCAAATATAGATGTAGCCAGCCCTGATAGAGGTGAAATCCAACAGGGGTCCTGAGAATAACAGGATTTAGTTTAAATAGCTGCATATTCAACTTGGACTCTCTGTTCATTCTGTACAGCAAATAGTGACCATTATAACTAAGAATTAAAATGTACTAAGCCCAGAGACTACAGGAAAATAAATTGAGGTGTCGCCAACACCATTTATTATAGCCTGTAATTATTTATTTACGTGATTAATTGTTTATTTCCTGTCTGTATCACCAAAATGTATATGCAAAGAGGGCAGACACCCTGTCCTTCTTATTCATCATGTATTTCCAAGTAACTAGAAGAATAATGTCTAGCACAGAGTAAGCATTTGGTAAATATTTGATTGATTGAGATGGGTTGAAGAATGAGTGAATAAATTAATGAAAAATAAATTTTTGAGTGAATACTGGAATTAATACCAGAATGGAGATTTAATAGTTTATGTTTCCCAGTTAATTACCAACTCTAAATCATCTAGACACTGATTTTTTTCCTATAATCATAGAATTTTTTAATTTTTAATTCATTCCCAGAGCTTAAAAAAAAGATTTAACTATGAATAAAAGAGGAAAGAACAATCAAAGGCGATTAAAACAAATACTTCTCTCACATTAGCTGGAAAATAAAACCTAGAGAATATTAATGTTACAGATCAGGCACGGGTAACTGTATTTCCTAGGGCTGCTGTAACAAAGTACTACAAACCAGGTGGCTTAAAACAACAGATATTTATTCTCTCACACTTCTGGAGACTAGAAATCCAAAAGCAAGGTGTTGGCAGAGTTGGTTCCCTCTGGCGGCTCTGAGGAAGAATCTGTTCCACGCCTCTCTCCTAGGTTCTGGTGGCGGTAGGCAGCTCTTGGTGTGACTTGGCTTGAAGCTATGTAACTCTATTCCTCACCTCCATCTTCCCATGTCCTTCTCTCTGTGTCTCAGGTTTCCTCTCCTTTCTCTTAAAAGGACACCAATCACTGGATTTAAAGCCTACCCTAAGATCCTTAATTTAACTATACCTGCATAGACCGTATTTCCAAATAAGGTCATAGTCACAGTTACCAGGATTTAAAAATTGGACACATCTTTTGGGAGACATAATTCAACCCACTATAGTAACTTTCAGGCACTGGCCAGTGGAAGCCAATACTAATCCTCTTCAGAATTATAAATCCAGTTAAACTCAATTTATTTCCCAGCATTGGCCTCTGAACAAGTGCTCTGATTTCTCCACGTATAGGTTCAGATGCATTCCAAATCCCAGAGTAATCCAGGCATGATTTGGTCCTTCCTGTTAGACTGGATCCTGCCTGTGAACTTCTGCCACAGTGATATAATGAGCACCTGCCTTTCCAGTCGCCAAGTGTCAATTCCTGCCTGCCATTAAACAGGTACTCTCCACTCTGGATGCCATAACACTTCCTGCAGCATCCTCTCTAAACCACAACAGAAGCCTGGACACTGCGCTTTACTCAACTGCAGTTTTCTCCATCCCAGCCTGTGGTTCGACACAGAGGACACATTTCATACTAAGCATGCAAACCCTGTCTGCCCTGTGTGGTCAGGAAACACCATGATGTCTTGTATATTCAACTGCCCAGAAAGCAACATCCTGCCCTGATGTTTCTTCTTCACTGAGCTATGACTTTGCCTGAAATTCAACATGAAAGTGTGTGATCCTCAAATGTCTTCTTAGAGAGAATTGCTTACATGTGTTCTGCCAAAAGAGAGAGAAGAGCTGGAAGCTCGGATGGAGTGCCATGAGGAATAGGGACAAACCTGGGAACTAACCAGGGCGCTCTAGTGAGGATCTGCCTTTTTCAAATGTTCTCTTGTACCTGATCTATCTTCAGTCCAGTCATTCTCACCAGTGATTTTTTTTTATTGATGTTTTAATAGTTTATAACATTGTGAAATTTTGAGTTGTACATTTTTGTTTGTCCATCACCATATATATCTCCCTTCACCCCTTGTGCCCACCCCCCACCCCCCTTGCCCCTGGTAACCACAATACAGTTTTCTCTGTCCATGTGTCGGTGTATATTCCACATATGAATGAGAACATACAGTGTTTGTCTTTCTCTTTCTGGCTTACTTCACTTAACATAATACCCTCCAGGTCCATCCATGTTGTTGCAAATGGGACAATTTTGTCTTTTTTATGGCTGAGTAGTATTCCATTGTATATATACCACATTTTCTTGATCCAATCATCAGTTGAGGGACACTTAGGTTGCTTCCACTTCTTGGCTATAGTGAATAAGGCTGCAGTGAACATAGGGGTGCATAAGCCTCTTTGGATTGTTGATTTCAGGTTCCTTGGATAGATTCCCAGTAGTGGGATAGCTGGATCATAGGGCATCTCTATTTTTAATTCTTTGAGGAATCTCCATACCGTTTTCCATAGAGGCTGCACTAGTTTGCATTCCCACCAGCTGTGTATGAGGGTTCCTGTTTCTCCACATTCTCTCCAACATTTGTTGTTTTTTGTCTTGGTGATTGTAGCCATTCTAATGGGTGTGAGGTGATATCTGAGTGTTGTTTTGATTTGCATTTCCCTGATGATTAGTGATGTTGAACATCTTTTCATGTGCCTATTGGCCATCTGTATATCTTCTTTGGAGAAGTGTCTGTTCATTTCCTCTGCCCATTTTTTGATCAGGTTGTTTTTTTTTTTTGTTCTTCAGTTGTGTGAGTTCTTTATATATTATGGAGATCAACCCCTTGTCAGATATATGTTTTTCAAATATTCTCTTCCAGCTTGTGGGTTGTCTGTTCATCTTGATTCTGGTTTTGTTTGTCTTATAGAAGCTCTTTAATCGGATCAAGTCCCACTTGCTTATTTTTTCTTTAGTTTCCCTAGTCTGGGTAGGCACGTCATCCGAAAAGATTCCTTTATGACCAATGTCAAATAGTGTGTTGCCTATATTTTCTTCTATGAGTTTTATAGTTTCATGTCTCACCTTCAGGTCTTTGATCCATTTTGAGTTAATTTTTGTGAATGGTGATAGCAGATGGTCCACTTTCATTCTTTTGCATGTGGCTGTCCAGTTTTTCCAACACCATTTATTGAAGAGACTTTCCTTTCTCCATTGTATGTTCTTAGTTCCTTTGTTGAACATTAGCTGTCCATATATGTGTGGTTTTATTTCTGGGTTTTCAATTCTGTTCCATTGATCTGTGTGTCTGTTTTTGTACCAGTACCATGCTGTTTTGATTACTATTGCTTTGTAGTATGTTTTGAAGTCAGGGATTGTGATGTCTCCAGCTTTGTTCTTAGGATTGCTTTAGCTATTCGGGGTCTTTTGTTGCCCCATATGAATTTTAGCATTCTTTTTTCTATTTCCGTGAAGAATGTCATTGGGATTCTGATTGGGATTGCATTGAATCTGTAGATTGCTTTAGGTAATATAGACATTTTAACTATGTTTATTCTTCCAATCCATGTGCATGGGATGTCTTTCCATTTCTTTATGTCATCATTGATTTCTTTCAATAATGTCTTGTAGTTTTCATTGTATAGGTCTTTCACCTCCTTGGTAAGATTTTTTCCTAGATATTTTATTCTTTTTGATGCAATTGTAAATGGTATTATCTTTTTGAGCTCTCTTTCTGTTAGTTTGTTATTAGCATAGAGAAATGCAACTGATTTTTGTAGATTGATTTTGTATCCTGCGACTTTGCTGTAGTTGTTGATTATTTCTAATAGTTTTCCAACGGATTCTTTAGGGTTTTCTATAACTAAAATCATGTCGTCTGCAAATAGTGAGAGTTTCACTTCTTTGTTGCCTATTTGGATTCCTTTCATTCCTTTTTCTTGCCTAATTGCTCTGGCCAAAACCTCCAGTACTATGGTGAATAGGAGTGGTGAGAGTGGGCAGCCCTGCCTCATTCCTGTTCTCAGAGGAATGGCTTTCAGTCTTGTCCCATTGAGTATGATGTTGGCTGTGGATCTGTCATAAATAGCCTTTATTATGTTGAGGTACTTTCCTTCTATACCCATTTTGTTGAGAGTTTTTTATCATAAATGGATGTTGTATCTTGTCAAATGCCTTCTCTGCATCTGTTGAGATGACCATGTGGTTTTTATTCTTTGTTTTGTTGATGTGGTGTATACGTTGATTGATTTGCGGATGTTGAACCATCCCTGCGTCCCTTCACCAGTGATTTTTAATGCCTTTTCCCCCAGTTATCTCAACTTGGCAGTGAGCATTGCAGAGGGAGAATGTCACACTTTCCAAAAAATGCCATTAGTATTATTCTACTTCATGTATAATACTGTGCGCCCTGCAGAAATTTTAAGGAGATAAAAATTTATCTAACATATGGCTCTTTGAGATTTGTGAGGAATAATTTTTCTAACAGATTTGAGATTCAACTGGACAGGGGTAAGCATCATGTTCTTCTGGATCATACACTGAGCCGGATGGAGGAGACTTGGCTTTCTATACCACATAAGCCATTAACTTGCTTTGTGAGCTCAGACTTTTGGGAACTTAGCTTCTTCCATCCGTAAAAACCAGCACAGAAATTAGATTCATCTGAACTCTAAAAAGGCACAGTTATAATTGTCAGACAGGATTCAACGTCACAAAAAGAAAAGAGAATGGAAGTAGAGATTGCTGATTCTACACAGTGGCGGTCATTAGTTACACTTCCCTATACGTTGACACCTGGTGCAGTAATGCACGTTCTGTCACCAAAGTGAAACAAGAACCTTGTATTCATTAAAGTGAAAGCAGAAATCACGAATGCTGGTAGTCTGTCAGATTTTAAAAATTAATAATTTCAAATCAATTCCAGCTAATCTTGAAAAATCAGAAACTCTCCAGTACTGAGTATTCATTTTCATGAGGCAAGAAACAACTGGAACAAACACAGCTACCCACTTTAGACGGGGCCTGGGATTTCCAGTTTGCCATAGTCCCTCCTGTATCCCTGAGGTTGTGGCTAAAAATCATTTGCTATGCCTGTACTATTTTTCCCATGCTAGGCCTGTTTCAGGCATTTACAATGCAAACCTGTCCCCTAGAAATTTCCAAATTTAAAATTTGCCTATGGTGTAACATATCCCTAGACTCCCCCGAAATGAAGGTATGTCTGCATTCGTTGTCAAGCATTTTGTGTGAAAGGATGGATCCTTTAGAACCTAGACTTCTAGACAGAGGATGGACCTTGATTGTGAGCCTCTATTCCTGAACTGTGGACTTTCAGTCAACAAACACTTGGCCTGTGTATGGAGCACTTCCTAGGTGCCAGGAACTGTGTGACTCTAGAATTTGTGCCAACAAAATTCCATCCACGAAGACTTTGATAGTGCTCTGAAAACAACAATATGGCTGGGTAACAACTAGAACTTAGCCTTTCCTTCCTCATACAGCTTCCCCTTCAACCTGAGCCTCACCTCATCTTTGGCTCAAGGCTGCCACAAGAGTAGAAAGACCTCTAAAGCACTTTGGAAATACACCTTGCAGAGTACTTACCTTTGTCTTAATTTGAGATTGAATCTCTTCTTCTGTGTTGTAGAAGACAAAGCCCATGTCCTTTGGGCAGACTCTGTGGAAGAGCCCATTTAGGCTTTTGCAGACTTTGAAAGATCAGGCAGGATTGATCTGTTTGCCATGCAATACCTCAAGCTGACCCAGGATAAAATTTCACAGAGGAAAACAAATCAAATCAATTTTTAACTGTTCCTTAGCTAAATCTTCTAAAAGCAGGCTTTTCTTACTCTTTCAGTTCCCCCAGTTGCTTTTGAGATTTTTCCATTCCAGGGCAGAAGAAAAGTAAAAACAATTCCATAATCATGATTCAACGTGAAGTCCATTCCGTCCCCTACAGGAGAAAAGATAGGCGGGTGGCGGGGAATGAAGATGCAACATGTTGGGATAACTGGATGCGGTATAACCAGTTTTTCAAGAACATACCAAGTTATCATCAAAGGACTGATGTTCCCCCTCCTTTGTGTGAACATTAGTAGACACTTAAATTGATGTATCCATTGTATAAGTTATGAAGTTTTCAAGGTGGTAGCAATAGTCAGAACCACAAGACTTTGTTTGCACAAATTGTATGATGAAGTAAGACAGTTGTCTAAATGTACTACTTTAATGATTTATATAGCTTGTTCAACTGATGGAGAGAATATTAGTTTCATAACCTGACAGCAGCATAGGTCAAAAAACTGAGAATTTTAAAACAATTGAAATGGTCTCTGACTTCATCAATATTCCTTTAACCTTTGCTGAGAAAGCTACATGATTCATCACAATCTAGAGTTTCCATTAGAATCAGCCTTTGCCTGGAGACTTCAGACTCCTGGGATGTATCTCACTTTCTCTCCTATTAATCCTAAATAAACTTTGCTGATAAGAGAGATATAGAGGATCTCCATTTGCTACTGTCAAAATTTCATCTCAGTCTACAAATTCCTGACTCAAATATCAACTGTTCACAGTGACCTTCCATTGGCCAAGCTATCATTATGTTAATTTTAATTATTCCATGTGTCAAACTCCAAATATAAAATATATATTCAGCCTAGGTCTTATTTTTAAAAAAAGAAAAAACTGAGCGGTAAACAAATATCAAACACTAGTTTAATGGTGTATGTGCAGAAATGCTTAGGGGTGGAGTCTGAAACTTACTTTTAAGAACATCAAAAAATAAGATGGATTGATGGATGGCTAGAGGGATGATGGATATATGTGTGATAAAGCAAATATAGTAAAATGTTAATTGCAGAATCTAGGTAGTGTGCATACAGATGTACAATGTATAATTCTTTCAACTTTTCAGTATGTTTAAAAATTATCATAATAAAATATGAAAGACAAAAATTCACTTGAGGTATGACATTAAAATTTTTAATAACCGGAGCAATGTTGGCACTGACCAGTCAGAACAAATGCTGGCAGTCGAAACTGGCAGGGACAGGCCAGTTATCCGCATGGAATCACCACTCCTATTTGTTCTGAAATCTAGGAACTCCAGGGGATACAAGAAATATAATTATACGATTCTGGGCCCTGACCTCTGAGAGCTGACACTTTAATGGTGTATAAATCTTTATATGGTAGCATGGTCAAAAATAAAATTCACACAACGTAAATGTATTAGTCAAGGTTCTCTAGAGAAATAGAACCAATAGGAAATATATAGATATATTTATTAAGAGTGATACTGGCTCAACACAAGGTTGACATAGGGAAACCATATTGTAAAAAAGAAACCATATTGTAACTTTTGAATGACCTCTGACTAACTAACCCAGCTGGATATGCACCCTCCAAGAGATCTAACTGCTCTGTAGATTTTACAACCCCTGCTTGTGCATGTACCTCCCAGCTGCGATAAGACAATATCTTTGTTCTTTTGAGTTCCTTAGGAATGTGAAGACCTATGGACAGAGTCTATACTGATAGCCATCATCGACGACAACTGAAAGATCTGGTGTGGCGACTCCTAGTCTGTAACACTGGAGGGTCAACATTCCTAACCCCTTCCCCTGTAACCCACTGTCTTACATAACTGCTTCAAGATTCTGTGCCCCACTTAAGTTGGTTCTCTAGGACGCTAGTCAACCATCTTCCAATTTGCTAGCTTACTGCTTAATAAAATGACCTTTCTCTGCCACTATCTTGCGTCTTGACAATTGGCTTTTGTCTTGCAGTGAGCAGATCGTGCCCTTTTGTGCGGTAACAAGAGGAGATGTATTTAGGAATCGGCTCACATGGTTATGGAGACCGAGAAGTGCCAAATCTGCTGTCTGCAAGCTGGAGAACCAGGAAAGCCAGTGGTGTAATTTACTCCAAGTCCAAAGGCTTGAGAATTGAGGGACTGATGGGGTTAAGTCTGGTTTGAGTCCAAAAGCTGAGAACCAGGAGCACTGATGTCCAAGAACAGATGAATGTGCCAGCTCAAGCAGAGAGAGTAAATTTGCCCTTCCTCCACCTTTTTGTTCTATTCAGGCCCTCAACCGATTGGATGATGCCCACCTGCATTGTTGAGGGGGATCTTCTTTACTCAGTCTACCAATTCAAATGCCAATCTATTCCAGAGACATCATCACAGACACACCCAGAAATATTTTACCAGCTACCTGGGCATCCCTTAAATCAGTCAAGTTGGCACACAAAATTAACCATCATAATGAGAAAATAAAATTCTTTTGTTTTTCATTAATTTGTCTTTCCTCCTGAGCCCCCAATTACTGGTAGCAGAATAGAAACGACTTTCGTCAGGTTTTTAACTTTATTGTGGTCTGATTATTTAAATGGTTCCTTTAGGATGACAAAGCTTTTTCTCAGAAAAATAATGTTTTATCTCAGACTTCTCAGTCTTCTCTCCATCTCTCTGGCTCTGCTCCAAAATTGCATCTGAATGTATGTGCCAAAGGGAGGGAGGTGTGTGTTTCCCACCATCTCACAGTGGAGAGAATGAGCTAGTCTGTCCCTCTGGGGGCTGCCCTCTGGCCTTCTGGTCTCCAAGGCAATGCCATCCACCTTATTGCTGCCTGCTTTATTTGCACTTACCTGAATACCACAACTATGACACCTCAGAATCTCTGCTCTGCTTGGTCAGGGCTCCAAAGAGTTCCCTGTGCCATTGGGCCCCATCTTGGCTTTCAGTTGCCCCTCAAACCCTGCAGTGGAGTCTGCAGTGATGACTTGGTTTCACCTGTGCATATAGGAACCAACCGCTGCCCAGGAAAGTTCAATTTCAAGGCCTCCTCTTGCCTATGCAAACAGCACTGCCAAGTTGCCTTTACTGAGAGGTAATGCACCGGCACCCCGGTAAGTAGAACACCCTGTACAGAGTCCTCCTTCTAGTGGTCCTCCATTTTCTAGCACATGTCCCCTTCTACAGTCTTCAGCCTCTGAGGATTTGGGATGGTGAGAAGGACGGGTATTGGAACCAAATGCTTTGTCACCTCCTTCAATCTTTTTTCTCCCAGCAATCAGGGTCTTTTAGTTTCCTATTGCTGCTGTAACAAATTCCCACAAACATAATGGCTTAAAACAACACCCATTAATTATCTCACAGTTCTACAGATCAGAAGTCTGGGCACAGTGTGGCTCAGCAGGGCCTTCTGCTCAGGGTCTTACAAGGACTAAATCAAGGTATCGCTGGGCTGTAGTCTTTTCTGAAGGTTCTAGGGAAAAAATCTACTTTCAAGCTCTTTCAGGTCATTGGACAAATTCAGTTCCCAGTCGTTGTAGGACTGAGGTCGCCATTTCCTTGCTAGCTGTCAGCAGGGACAGGTCTTTGCTTCCACAGGCTGCCTGCATCCTTCTCATGTGTTCCCTGTGACCTCCCTCCAGCAACAGCAGAGTGTGAGTCTCTCTCTCACTTCAAATTTCTTCCCCTTTTGCTGCATCTCTCTGCCTTCCTCTTCTGCTTCTAGCCAGGGAAAGTTCTCTGCTTTTAAGGGATCATGTGATGAAATTGAACTCATCTGGATAATCCAGGATAATCTCTCTATTTTAAGGTCTGTAACATATTAACATTTCCAGGGATTAGTGTTTGGGCATCTTTGGCAGGGGAAGGTATTCTGCCTACTACGGAAGGGGTAGGTATTAATGATCTTCCTCTTCCTGCATGGACATCTCTTAGGTATAACACTTTGATCTAATTAACTAAGCCTACCATTGATCTATTACATGAAAGCCAAAAAAATCGGTACAGCAGTTTTGACCTACTGTACAGATAAGAAAAATGAGGCTCACAGAATTTGATTGCCTTGCTCTCACACTCTGAATATTTACAGTGTACAGTGATGAGTCACATAAACAATATACAGACTATTTTTGTTTCCACATTCTTTATCTTTCTATTTGTGGAGTCTTTTTGTCAGTTCTGATGACATTCTAGGGAGAGTCCCTGAGAACTAGCAACCTCTATTTTTAACACCATGGTACAAGCTCAATTCAGTTAAGCGACACGGGCCTAAGGCAGGCACTGACTTCTCAGGTTCCCACTTTACTTGTGGCCCTGAGGTACTTAGGGACCCAGTAGGTCTCTGTCTGTGATGACCATAAAGATCAAAGAGTAAAGAGAAGGAAAAAGAATCATTATAGTGAAGGCAGGAAAGTTTGTCACAAATTTAACTATTGGCTTCCTGAGTTTCCTCTTCCTTTAACAGAGAGGCATGCTACCCACCATAAGAGGCTGAATTCTGGAGCATGAGTCCTGGTTTATATAATTTATCTCCTAACCTATTTTATAATGTTAGAGGAGTCAGGCAATATGTAGAAAAATGTGACCAATTTAGACAGTATGGGAAAACATGCCATTTAGTCTCACTTATCATAATAGGGATTTAAAAGGATACTCATGAGCCATTTAGAACCTATGAGTTAGTTGAGCAGAACAAGTGGTTTTGCATAAGATCTACCCTCAAATCATTTAGTGCCTTGTTGCATCATTAAAAGCACATATATATATATTTTTTAACTGCAAGAGTCATAACAATTAACTTCTCAGAAAAACAATTTCACCACTACTTAAAGGGCTTGCAGGGGTCAGGAGGACCACCTTTATTCCAAGTTCCAATCCATTTGAGACACTTCAGTACATTTTTGCCCTGGCTATGTGACAGGGAAATGGAAGATGCTTGGCCCCCTTCTGCCTCCTTTGTAACAGTCTCCAGCTACGGTGTGTTAACCGACTGGGCACTCTGTCCAGCAGAAGAGAGAAGCCACCCACAGCCAATTCTGACACAAGAATAAAACACAAGAGCAAGATACAAGGAAAGGCTCAGCTTTGTGCAGTGGGCTGGTCTGCACATTTGGACACGTTCAAGCCAGATCTGGCCTCCTGCTCACAGGCATCGTGCCCCTCTCATGGAAGTATACACTGGAAAGAGATTCACATCTCCCACACACACCACACAGTTGACATCAGAACCACAGACTAGGATCTCTTAATGGCTTGTGAGTCAATGTTCTTCTGTGAACACAGGAGACAGAGACCTATAGGGAAGAGACTATTTTGAACACCAAGCACAGTCAGCCAGACCTCACCTGACAGGCAAAGACCCTACTAATGCAACCTCTCAAAACCATTAGACACTGCCAACATCCTACTTTAGGATTCATGTCCTCATATTACAAACCAAGTACAGAAGATATCGATGGTACATGCGAATTCTCACTGGACTACCTCATCACAGCTCCCATAACACCGTTTTTGCTGACTGCTATTATTATAGCTTTGTCACAATACATCAAAATTATTTATTTAAATAATTTGTAAAAGAATAATTTGTAAAAAGAAATAATAATTTTTTAAAATAAATTGTAATAAGTTAAACTTTATGTATGTTATCTCAGTTGATCCATACAGTAACCTGAACAAGTGACACCACGATTGCCCTATGTTATGGGTGAGGAACCGGGCAGTGTCAAGGTTAGGTCATCCCCCCTGGATCACACAGCAGCGCTAACCCAGGTCTGACTCCAGAGCCTAGCCCTTGAATTCTGCGCTGATACTACCTGCAGTGGCCTGCCTTTTCTGCTAGGCAGCAAGCTCCCTGAGGGCAAAGCCTGCTTATTACACATCTCTGTATCCCAAATGACTGACATACAACAGCTGCTTAGAAAATTATAAATAAATGTCACATGAATAGTCCTACATCTTGTCCAACACACTACACTGACACTTCTGGCTAAACATTCTTTCTTTAGGGTCATAAACAAAGACTCATTCATAGGAAAAACAGAGTAAGGCGCTGTGAGGAGAATCTGGTCAAGAGGCCAGTAATACTCCTTGAATTTGCTATCATACTGGTTACTTGCCCTTATCAATCTACTGGAGGCCAGACTGACAAACTCATTTGGCAAAGTTGCCTTGACTCAGTGTTATTCTATTGTATGTAACATGAGTTATTAATCAAGCTATAATTTATTTACTTTTATACTAAAAGAGATAAGACCCACATAATTATTGTCTAATAAGTATCACTGTTTTCTTTATTACCCAACTGGGAGAAGAATTTTGAAAAAAAATTCAAATATAGAAGTATACACAGGCAAAGATCAAATGCTTCAAACATTCTCTCAATTGTGTTTTTTTTTGCCCCCAGAGGTAATGACAGTAAACAATTGATTATGTATCTTGCTTTGCATTTCTATACAACTTTTCTCTCAAATAAATGAGATTGGGTAAACTGTTGCTAGAATGGTGCACTGAAACTAGGTTAAGCCCCATAACAAAGTAAGATAGAGGATGTAAATATAACACTGTGGCTCAGCAAAGGTTGCTTGTAGAGAAATTGGGTGGGTCTTTGGAGCTCATGCTCCCACCCTCCACTCTCACCATTTTTTTCCTGTCCTGAGGGATTCTTCATTTCTTATAGACTTTGGGGACATCCAAGCTTTGTGTAAGCCTGTATTAGGAAATTAGGAGCAAATTCATCCATTAATATGCTCAATCTGCGGTGCATCCTCCATACTGCTCAACTGTTGCCTGGGTAGTAAAAGTGAGAGTAATTTTAAGTAAGTGAGTCTACAATTTCAGAATTCAGACCAAGCCTTATGGACTGGCCTGGCTTGGGGATCACAATACTTGATGATTTTTAAACTAAGTAAATCTTGGACATCTTTCCATTCTTCTGAATAATTGAATAATATTCTCAGGCATGACTATTCCATACTATAATTAGCTACTTGACTTTTGATGAAGGAGATTTAAGCTCTTCTAATTCTTTTGCTATTAGAAACACTACTGCAATAGATTTCCTATAAAATTAGCTGGACTTACTGTAGAAAAACGTTCAAAATGTGTATAAAAATACTCAAAAAAGGTAACTGTTAAGGACTGCGTGGTTGCATCCAAAAAAAATTCATTTGTTGAAACCCTAACCCCAAATGAGATGGTGTTAGGAGGTGGGGCCTTTCAGAGCTAATTAGGTTTAGATGAGATCATGAGGGTGGAGCCCCCCATGATGCAATTAGCGTCCTTATAAGAAGAGAAATACACTAGAGCTCTCTCTCTATCTCTTTCTCTCTCTCTTTCTCTCTCTCTCTCTACACCATGTGAGGACACAGCAAGAATGCATCCATCTGCAAACCAAGAAGAGGGCTTTCACTAGGAAACAAATGGACTGGCACCCTGATCTTGGCCTTCCCAGCCTCTAGATCTGTGAGAAATAAATTCTTGTTATTTAAGTCACCTAGTCTGTGGTACTTTTGTTTTATAAACCTGAACTGACTAAGATAGAAATCCAGTCTTAAAAAGATAATCTCTGATACTACCTTGAAATATTTACTTATTTTGAAGCATTTTTCCAAATATATAAAGTATTAGTTTATATGTTTGGCTAATGCTGTATAATGGATTGTGTCCTGCTTTGTATTACACATAACATTATATCATAACATTATCTTAATTCATTATTAAAAACATGATTTTTAAAGGTTGCCTACTGCATCACATGAATTTAACAAAATTTATTTATCCATTCCTCTATTTTCGTCATTTTCAACATTTCTAATTTTCAGCTATAAACAATGGTCAAATAAATATTACAGCACATAAACCAGTAAAGTAGGTAATGTTATAATGAACATTTTACAGATAGAGACCCTGAGCCACAGGAAGGCTAAGAAACTTGCTAACTAGAAGAAGTGTAGGGAATAGAGAAAAAGAGGAAAGAACAGTGACTGTGTTTCACACTATTTACTCTCTCTGCCTCAGTTATCTTACCACCTCACAACATGGTTATTAGGGTCAAATAAAAAATGGTGAAATTACTTTTAAAGAGAATATTATTGTTTAAATAAAAGGGATCCTTATAATGTCCAGATATTAAGTCAAAAATGAAGGTGAAGCTCTACTCTGGGAAAAGAGTCAAATACAATGTAACTGTCACTTAACCAATTTCCATTTTGTGGGAGTTTGCCTAAACATGCCAAAAATGCATCTATTGTGTGAAAATAAACAAACCTGTATCGGATAGTTAGAAAATTGACTCTTCTCATTCTTATTTTATACTTCTTTGGTAATTCCTTTTTACGTTTCAGTTGATTCCCTAGAAAAATTGTGTTCTAGAGGTCTTATATAATTTATTAACAGTTTACTTTTTAAAGTAGAATTCGTATTTCTATCAATGTGAACAACCTCTATAACCTTTAAATCTCTTTGAATCACTTATGAAAGGTAAGTATAAGGATGCATATGTTTTTGGTGGTTTATATTCTCATATCTAGGTTCAGTAGCTTATTGAACCTAGTGGAAACATGTTTCTTATAAATAAAGAAAATATCATGGAATTAATATAGAGTGAAATTTCTTAACTATGAAGACTAGTAGTAATACTAGGTAATACCTGTGGCTGCCACCCATGGGCACTATTGTCTGGTAAATTAAAATAAACAGAACAAAAGAAAAAAGGAAGGAGTAAAATACAAGATAAATAAAAGAGAGAGAATGAACAATGAGGAGGATTAAGGAGGTAGATACATGAATGAGACATTGCCAAAAAAATCACAGTAAGTAACAATTAATGTAACAAAGATTGTATGTTACCTATGTTTTTCAGTAAAGATTTCAAGAAAAACGTAATTTGGGGTTGGAAATTATAAAGCAGTGCATTCAATATAAGCTGTATATCACATCTCTTTAACAAGTAAGTCATGATCAATAGTAGATCTTACAGACATTTTATAATCAATATCTCAGCCCCACCTACCAAAACAATAAATGATACCTTTTCTAGATTCTAAGGATAGTTAGTAGGAAAAGGAGTCTGTTTAGAAGTGTAATTCCTACCCATTCTCCAAAATGATGGTGTAGTCAATTCTCCTTCTGGGGCCGAACATGCCACCTGCCATGAACTGATTCTATCTCCCTGTCCTAATTTCCACCCCATCCCAACCATCATTTTCCTAATCAGAAAATCATAAGAAATCAAAACATTTCCGATGCCTTCAGAAATCTTTACATATAAAACGGATTTTTTTCAGTTCCAAGGTATATAAATCCCCATTCAAACTAGCTTAAAACTGCAAAAGGAAATAATTGGCTCATGACACTGAAAATCCAAAGGCAGTTCTAAACCAGGAGAGGCTTGATGCAGCAGTTTCAAGGAGGTCACAAAAACTCAGTTCTCTGCACCTTTGCTCTACTATCAGTGGTACTCGCTTCATCCTTGGACCCTCCCAAGAGGCCTAGCAGTAGCTCTGGGCTCTGCTCTGGTGATAGCAAATGGCCAAAGCAGTTCCAAATTTTGCATCTTCACACCATATCAATCAGGGGAAGAAAGAAAACATCTACATTCCAGAAACATCAGCAAACATCTCCTCATGTCTCATTAACTCTGATTTGGTGGTTGCCAACCTTTGAACCGGCCAGAAGAAAGGGATTTGTTGATTGGGTTCAGTCACTTAGGACTCAAGGCTGTAAAGTGGACTGGAGTGGACGCTACTCAAAACATGTGGCTGTTATTAGGAGACATTTGGTATCCCAAACCAAATATTGAGCTTACATAAGAGGGGGGTTGGATGCCAGGCAATAATAGCACCAACAGTGCCACAAATGCCTATTACAGCTGCTGTATATGATGTTTTAGAAGAGAGAAGACAGTGAAGAGAGGAAAGGTAATGATATCATGACAGCACGTAAGATCCAGAAGTTGTTGTAAATTCTGTAAAACAGCAAAGGATCAAGAAAGACTTAAATCATCCTACCTCACACGTCAACAAACATAACGTCAGGAAAAGTATCCTGACTTTCACTTTTCTAGGTTGCGTATACCTATGAGAAATGTTTAATGCCATTTTCCTCATCATTTCTGCAGTTAATCAATTTTGAAAGAGCATTTATTAAAAGTTATAAAAATTGGAAGAAAAATATGATCTTTGGAAAACATTTCAAACATACATTAATATAGTGGCAAACCTTCTAAAAAGCAGATGATAATAAATAATGTAGACATTCTTAGTTTTTTGAAGCACGAGAGGAAAAAAAATCAGATCCGCTCTAAATGGAATCCAAATTTATTGTAGGAGGCAGATTTTAATGCTACTTTGAGAGAGCTATTATAGTCTATTATGTCAGCTCTCGCTCCTCCCACAACACATCTTGTCACTGCACAGCCTTTCAAAATATGAGAAATCATAGACCTCAAAATGTTTAGAAATCTGTGGTTTGTTGGCAGTGCATTTGAAGGAAACATATTTAATACGATCAGAAAATGCAACAAAAAGTCAGTAATTCTCTGAATCAGAAAGCTGCAATGCTTTCTCGGCAGGTAGTGAGAGGGAGGTTGGCATCATACCAATTGATCCTTAGGCTCAGGTGCCCCCAGGAATTGATTTACAACAATTCCGATCTATTACACCGCTCAGCTTCTTTCCTATCTTAGAAACTAGCCATCTAACCCAAGGGCCTGAAGGGTTCGTGAAACAAGAGTATAGAACTCAGCCTGCAGCCTCAGGGCATGTTGACACAAGAAATTATGGACTAAAAAATATGTGACATGGACTGCAAAAGATATTTCAACTCATTCATCTATTTAATAGACCATTACTGAATATATCTTTGTGCTAGGTATTTGTGACATTCAATAGGAATGTAAACCACGAGTAACAAAGTTTAGTGAAGGATAGCGACAAAACTACTGTTCAATACGGTCTGGGTTTGTAACTGAGAATTGAGATGTGGATTAGGTCTATGGGACCACAGAGAAAGAGGAGCCAACCTAGAATGGCCAGGTATAGAGTCAAAGGGAGGAAGGAGTGCAAAGAATGGGGGAGGCTGGGAAATACATCATGATAAGCATGAACTTAAGTTGAGTATTTAAATCATGGGTAATTCAAGAGTCTTTGTAACTAGTTAATGTAAATAGATATTTCTTAAAAGTGCATTTTCAAACCCTTATGCAAATAATCAGAAACTATTGAGTATTCTATGTAGGGCAATCATTTGTCTCAGTTTGCCTGAGGCAGCACTGATATACACCTGCTGTTATAGCATATTGATTATTTATTTATTTATTTAGTGAGGAGATCAGCCCTGTGCTAACATCTGCCAATCCTCCTCTTTTCTTTTTCTGAGGAAGACTGGCCCTGGGCTAACATCTGTGCCCATCTCCCTCCACTTTATATGGGACACTGCCACAGCATGGCTCGCCAAGCAGCGCATCGGTGCGCACCCGGGATCTGAACCGGTGAACCCTGGGCAGCCACAGCAGAGCGCGCGCACTTAACCACTTGCGCCAACGGGCCGACCCCAGCATACTGATTAATAGCACCTGCTTTTGTCCTCAAATGTATCCTGGTTTGAATGATAACTTGTATAGTTACCTTACTCTAACAAAATATCAGTGGGACATTTTGTCACTCAGAGACTTAAGTAAATTTGACTAGAAGCCTCTCCCTTCCCTCACAATGTGTTGGCCTTTGAATCGCTCCCTGAGATTTTGACAAATTCCCAGGGTCTTACATTAACCCAGACTTCTGGGCTCCTGTGACCCTGCATTCTCTCTCTGTGCTGCCCTCAAGCCCCAGGCAAAAAACTCAGCCCTTCAAATTCCACAAAAAATACACTCCCACAATCAACACTGAGATTCTCTATTAGTGACTACAAGTGGAAAACAGAGCAGAGTTGTGCAACACCCATCACCCAAGAAACTAATTGGATCTGCAAAGTGCATATCTGTCTTCTAATGGAAATGGTTGAGGAGTTTCCTTCTGACCTCTTCCTCCAGGTAAGATCCAGTCTCACATTTTCCCAAATCCTCTCCCTCCCCATTTTCCTTTTCCTCCTTCTTTACTCTTTGCTTCCTTTCAAGGAGTCAATTTAACCATTTTTTCCTTTGTTTTATATACCTTCAACATGATGTCTTGGGATCTGCTAACATCTGTTCTAACTGACCAGGAGGGGACACAGGCAGTCTTCTTTCGAATTGCAGTTCTGGTGCTAGCAGAAGTAGAGCTAGAAGTCTGGGAAAAAACAATGAAGAATTAGAGGGATTATGTCTTGGTGGTGACTGGAACAAGAGATAGCACAGAGACCCAGATAAATAAGGCAGGTGCCTATTCTTAGAGGCACTTTTTAAAATAATTATCCTAAAGAGCCACCTAAAAGTCTTCTGCTCTTGATTTCCCTTTCCAAATAGAATTCCCTACTGAAAAATTCTCTGATATTTTCTTTCCATTGCAAATTATTAAATTGGTTTTTTGACATAAATCATCGTTGTATAAGCTTGAGTAGCAGAATATCATCTTTCTTAAGATCTGATTACTTTATGTATGTTTATACATATTTACTATTCTGGAAAAAAAATCCATGACTATTTCTCAAAATACAAACAATAAGATAAAATACGTAGAAGGGAAATATAGAGGAAGGAAAAAATGTTTGGTTAGCACATTTAAAAAAAATGCATTTAGGGGCCAGCCTGGTGGCGCAAGTGGTTAAGTGCGCGCACTCTGCTGCGGTGGCCCAGTGTTCGCCGGTTCGCATCCCGGCATGCACCGACGCACTGCTTGCCAAGCCATGCTGTGGCAGTGTCCCATATAAAGTGGAGGAAGATGGGCACGCATGTCAGCCCATGGCCAGTCTTCCTCAGCAAAAACAAGAGGAGGATTGGCAGATGTTAGCACAGGGCTGATCTTAAAAACACACAAAAAAATTGCATTTAATAACCATGTCTATATGTGCTAGAGGTGGGTAGCAAATTCGACTCGGTGCTTCTGAGTAATGAAAGCAAAGAGTGAAACAAAGCCAGTAAAAAGATTCATGGTAGCCATAAGAATTTTTTAAAAAGCAAAACTCAGGAACAGAATCGGAGGACTTTCTTGTTACTAAGACCTGAAGAGAACTTCTCCAGGAATTTTCATTAAAAGATACTCTGAGATTTAACGGACCACCTCCTCAGCAATATCCCTTTGAGAACTTGAAGTAGATTTCTTTTGCATAGCTGCTTCTTCCATGCAAGTTAATGGCATACGCCCAATGTAATTGATTAAAAACATTTTTAGAAGAGGCTAAAACTACATGGTAAAAATATGTAACATTCTGATGGCTTGATGCAAAAAATGTTTTATACCATCTACAGCATTTGATGGTTTGCATAGCTTTCAGTCAATTCTCCTTGATTATAATTTCTCAAAACCTAGATTTTGATGGGAATTGAACAGCAAAGAGTTCAACATTGTATTCTCTGGCTAGAACTTATAGTGTAGATATTGTGTGCTGCTGATTAAGGGCAAATCCATATTCTTTGACAATCAGGTTTCTGAGCTGAGCAGGTTTCCTATGGCAATTAAATAGCCTAATCAAGACTCGTTGCTGAATAGATGGCCACCCCATCTACACATGGGGTGGGTCAAGAAACCCCTATTGGCGGAGCAAAGAATCCCTCAGAACACAGTTCTGGGTCTGCTCCACCACATTGACAAATATGCAATCAAGACCCAAGAATTCTATGTCACTATTCTATTTCCACTGCACTCTAGTTTTGGTCTGCAAAATGTACTATATCATATTTGACCTATTGAATAGAATTTTATGGTCTCAATCTATTAAACATTGGGTGACATTTGCTGAAAACAGCAATTAGGGCTTTGAAACAGATTATCTTGACCCATTTTGTGTAACAACAATTAGCTAACAGAACTTGCTTGAAATCATTCATTACTTAGTACAGAAGAACAAGTTTCTATTTTTTCATATGCCATGAGAAAAAGAAGGTATTCTTCGATAGGCTGAACAATCCTTTGAAGAAGTGAGAGGTCCATGCTGGAAATACAGAGAGGTACCACCTAATTCCACTGGAGACAGTGCAAGGCAGGGTAAGGGAGGCACAGAGTCACAACCCAGAGGCCAGGCTCTGGGTTCTGGTTGGAGTTCTACCGTTTACATGGTATGACCTGAGTCCATCACTTAACCTCTTTGGATCTTTGTCTTTCTTCTATAAAATGAGGAGAAAGAAAGATCCAAAACAGATTAGTGGTTCTCAAGCATTTTAAGGTAGAGAATTTCTTCAAATAAAAACATTTGCTACTGCACCGTATAATATAGGCAACTAAATCAATACCCCTTTATTAAAGTTTTGAAGCAATTTTTCTTCTCCAAAGTTAATCTGTCTTCCAATTTAGAATATTAATAAGCACAATATACCTTCATCAAAAGAGAGCAATGAGGAGCTGTAGATAAAATATATAATATTCTCACCTATATACACAATACTCCAACAAAGGTATATTTTTTCTCCATCAGTTGTATGTAGCTTCTGTGGAATTTTATGAATATGAGGAAAGCTAATAAAATGGAGTTTCTAAGTTCTCAATGAGGGAAAATGTCAATTCAGAGTTCCTTAATTTATATATCTTTATTTTCATGAAAACCGTTTTCTTTAATGCTATCTATGAACAAACTGAAAACATCTGCATTATTTTAGTACTACACAGATAAGTTTACACCAATAGCCTTTCACAGGAAACAAAAAGTGAGCTCATTTTTCATTAACGTTAACATTTGCTGACCAATAATGCTATGTATGCATGGGGCGCCTACATATTTCACTGGTAAATGTTTCCCTCTGAAACAAAGTGGATCCTCCAAATGCAAAAGAATCCACCATAGATAAGGAGTCTATTTCAATAATGCAGCAATGAATGTGTGAGTTTCAATTCTTTTTAGTGAAAGCTGACACTCCCATGTTAATCGTACTTGAACAAAGTATGTCCAATATGCACAATCACAGGAAAGCACACTTTCCCCCATTTGATGCTCATTTATAGATTTCAAACAGCTTTAATCTTTTAAGCAGAGTTCCTATTTTACAACTCTTTAAGATTATATTTTCTAGCTAGTCTTCATTTCATTAAAAAAAATTGTTATTTAAAAAAATCAAACCAAGTCTTAGATTGTGTTACATACTATTCCAATTATGCCCGATATTTCATCAGCCAAAGATCAAATTTTAAACCATAATTTATTTCTCACTTTTACCTTCAGAGATAAACATGAAGACTGAAGGGAAATCCATTACCTAGAAAAGCATCACGTTCACACAGAAGGAGATCAAAACTGATTCAGAATTTTTTAGAAGAAAACATACAGTTAGGTGATGAATTTACTAAGATATAAGCTTTAGCAGCATTAACACTGGTATGTGGTAAACCCGCATGTGGTAAAACCGCTCTCACTTCAGGTGAAAAAAATCACTTCATTTGTTCTACAAGGAAGTAGCTAAAGCAAAGGAAAAAATACTTAACTATAAAGGTAAATGCTCCCATCTTGTGGCTGCTGTTGAAACAACATGTTTTAAATGAAGATTGGTTGATGTAGAAAATTTAATTCAAGAAATCATCATAAACTTCACCGCCATTTATTGATCGTTCCTAAGTGCCAGGCACCATAGAGGTACTCTATGTAAACTATCTTATTTATTACTCACAACAACAGAAAACGTAATGTGCCACTTACATTTTGCAGTAAATCACGTAATTTTATAATATGAAAGTAAATTCATGCTTCTACAATTCCACTTTTTTATTTTACTGATGAGAACAACTCATAGTCATTTATTAGTCATTTATTCTGACATACTTTGGACCTCTTGGTTCCCAATCTTGTGCTAAAATATCCCATTCCCATTTGCATTATATTATTCTCAGTTATATGTGAATGGAAAATACAGACCTCAAATTTAAAGCCATGGTCATTATGATCTTTGAGTTCTTTTTTACTGAAATAAAGGGTATTAATTTCTTTTTTTTGGCAATTGGATGTCAAGATACAATTGATCTCTTACTGGGGTAGGTGATAGATTTTACTTTGAATGACCTAATGCTAGGTCAGGTCAAAATACTACTTCTGACTGATCAAAAGCCACTGAAAAACTTCTAGAAGAAAGAACAAGTACAATTGGTCTTCAGACAAATGACAAAAATTCAAAAAAGAACATAACATGAAATTCTATGACTAGAAATATATATTATTAACAAACTAATTTTATGAAAAGGAATTATCAAACCCCCAGGCCGTGGAGCCCATTTTACTGTTTCATCTTATTCCAGCAAAACCAATGAGAGACAGAAACAGAGAGAGACAAAGAGATTCAGAGAGACACACAGGGAGAGACAGAGACAGAGAAAGAGAAAGCAGGACATTCATTACATCCACATCTCTTTTAAAAAGAAAGTAACATTTTTTGGAACTGTTCTTTAGTAAATATTTGTTAGATTTACTTAAAAAACTTCCCAGCCAATGCGAGGGACAGAAAATGACACTCCTCCGAGAAGTTATCCATTTCAGAGACTCTAGTTATCCGTTACTGGTTTGGAGGTCTCTGCCTTAGACATGGCAGTGAGCAAAGCTTGAATAAGGATTTCCATTTTCAAAAGCTTGCTTAAGCTTGGAAAAGATAAGATTGGCCAGATAAAGCCATCCATCATAATCACTGTTGTTTGAAATACCAAGCCGGGATATGTACAATGACCAAATTAGCACACCACTGCTTCTTGCTACTGTCAAATTCCACGAGGCTTTCTTTCTCCTGAATTATGGCATTAACTCCTTCCACTAAGAATAACAATCGAATAAAATGGAAACATAAGCAAATGGTATCAAATCCAAAAGTACCATCTAGATACACTTCTCTGAAATAATAGGATGCCTACAGAATCCTTTGAAAACAATATTTGGAGAGTGGTCAGGATTAGATTTATAAAGGATATATCCACTAATAAAATCTGTGGATTCTTGCTCACCTCAGGGGACAGACAGAATTCCCCTAAATTCCCAATTCCCCTATACTTTGGAAGGAGGATGCGAGGTAGAAAAGATGTAATAGCTCTCTTAATGCATCCCTCAGGCCCTATCCTCTGAAAGAAGAGCACTCTTCTTCCAGTAGAAATACAAACCCTACACACCCAGCCCCTGTAATCCTGACAGTGCTTGTGGCAGGCTGGAGGGAAGAGACATCCCAACACGAATAGGTCAAGAACGTTCTAGATGGAATATGTGGCCCACACATAGAATCTGATTTGAGGAATACCAAGGTATCCTCAGAAGTAGCATCCTTTCTCTTTGAAGGCACTGAATTGCCAGCATTCTAAATCCATTTGTTTAATTTTAAAGCCAGAAATTCTTGACTTTCAGGAGTTTTTTATTAAAAGGAAAATATCCTTGTGCATGGTAAAACCCCTCCACAATTAACACTTAAATGAAGATTAGACCCTTCGCTGAAAAGAAGTTAAGGGAGAAGATAGTTGCTGGTTACCTAGCAGCAGCGAGAGAGCAAATGGAGAAAGCATGAGTTTTATAAAAACACACTTTGTCTAGCATCTAATTTTTCCTAGGGCTGATACTATGCTCCAATTCAAAATATCTGCTTTTGGTGGCTCCTCTAGGAGTAAATAGCTATGATTTGTGCCTCTCAAAATAAATACAAAGGCTGTGAGAAATACCTCACACCTTCTCTAATTCGCAGGCACAAGATATGTTTTGCATTTGGAAAACCTATATTCTGACATCTATCACTGAGATTTCTATTAACCTGGTTCTCAGGAATATCACATAATGAGATGTTTCATTATAAAATGGAAGAGCATCAAAAAGCAAGGGAGAAGTTACTGGCAGATCTAGATCTCTTGATTTCTATTGGAAAGCTCTTTGCCTCCATTTTATTAAGAAATATTTCTTAAATATTTATATCTTCATTCACTGGTAAACCTTTGTTCCCTAGGATTAATATGTCACAAGACATAGCATAATTGTCTGCATTCTGGTTAACTTGTCTTTCTTCTATAAATGTGGGAAGAGATCATTTGAAGTCATAGAAGGAGTGCCAATCTGGAAAGATACATAGGAAAGGAGAAACTAAGGCATCCTGCAGACTCCTTGTCTCCAAGGCTCAAAGTCTTGTAGGTTTGTCCCAGCTTTCAGTGACAACAGAGTCCACTTATCCTTAAAGTCTTACCTCTAGGAAAAACCTCACACTTACTGAGCCAATTTGAAGAAGATAATCTACCAGTCCTAGTCAGGGCCCATAATCCTCTCTTTGGGCCCCAAAGTGAGGACAACCATTGCTGAAGCCAATACATTTAATATGAGAAAGAAAAACTGCTCTCTCGTTTGATCGAAGTATAAACTTGGTTAGCTATTAGTACCCCTTTGCATCAAATTACCTTTGCCATCTTACCGTTCCCTTTAGAGAGTGGGAGCCATTGAACAAATTTCTCTCTTTACATAAAACTAACAAATTAGACTTTAACACATCAACTCACTTCATCTGAACCCAAGCAAGAAAAAAAAAAATATCGAAACCCCTGAAATTTGGGTATTATTTCTTTCCTTTTCACTATAGACTGAAGTATTTCTATTCTATTTTAAACAGACTGGACCAGTTTCTTGCCATCCCTTTCGATTACAAATAAATCCTGGACTGTATTCTTTAGGTTAAGAATGAAGGCCATAAATATTAGCATATAAAGTGTTAAATTTCAGAAGCTTTTAAAATAAAAGATTGTTCAGATTAGGGGAAAATGCTGGACACTTCAAAGTTTTAAATGTTTTGTAGGTTCTTGCCAAAAGATAAGCCAGAAAATAGACAACAGATATTGAACATGAGACTGAGTTGATAACTATTTTTTCAAATAATATAAAAAGTATTTATCAAATTCTTTTCACCCTAGCTGTATGATGCTAACCTTGCCATGTTTGAAATTGTGGGTTCCTCATTACAAAAGCAACCCCCCAGCTTTGGTGCTCACTTTTGTTGATGTTTGGCAAATGGTATCTTCCTGCTTTTAGGAAGGGAAGGCTTAAGGAGGCTTATGACCACCTACACATCAAATGGTTGCTACAGACAGCTTCTTTTTTAAACACAAGTTAGATATGCATGTAATAATTAGAAAGTTGAATTAAAATGGTCACAACAAAATACAGGAGACACCGGTCCAACTAACTGTTACCTATTTGAAAGCTCTCTTAAAGTGTTCACCAAATCAAAACTACAGCTGAATTCCCACTTCCTTCACATAAAACCATGATGGTTATAAAACTTGGCTAACCTCCAGTAAAGCATGTTTAGTGGACCAATCCCAGAAACATACAGTGAGCAAGCCCTGAACTTCCTTCTCGGGGATCCTTGAAAGCCAGAGGGGATGCAAATGAGACTTATTAAAGGTTAAAATAATTTTAGTTGTTAAAAATGTGTGTAGATTCATATAAACATTTAAATCATAATTATATATACATATAAACATTATATGGGAGTAATTTCTCTTAAAGCTTGATAACAATTAACTCTATGCTTAAAATATGTTAAAACTTTTCATTAACCTTTTAATCTGTCCTTCAGTTCAGTTCATTTTTTAAATATCTCACAGCTAATAGGTGGTTTCTGAAGAGAAAATTCAAGACCTAATACCTATCTACTCAGGTCTATTTGGCTCTCTATGGATAAATGTCCTATAAAAAGTTAAAACAAAGGAAACACAGACAGTGTTAAGGACAAATAGCCAACTAAGTCTAAGGAAAAAGGCTGCCACCAGACTTGAACCTTTCCTTCAAACAATAAGATTGTCATCGCTTAAAGCCTGCGCCAAGATGCTTTGAAAAATTAAACCAGGAAATTATGCCTGTGGGAATTGCAAACATTTCATCAATCCTGACAGAAAAGTAGAGATCTGAAAAAAATCTGAATAAATAAAAAAATTCAATCGAACCTGAGTCCAAAGAGCTCTGAGCATGGTGGAAGAAGAATTCCAGGAAGGTCAGTAGCAAAATCTAAAATCTCTCTATTCTCGATCAAAGCCTTCGTCCTACATCAGTTTAATGAATTCTGAAACCCACAGTTATTTGGATACAGCCTTAAGATGAAAAACTATCATGCATCCAAAAAGGTGTTTTTCTCATTAATCTCATAGCAGAACATCAAACACAGCGATCTAAAATGGACCAGCTCCAATCCATCTGGAGCTATCAGACTATGGGAAGGATTTCCAATCACAGAGTGAAGATCAGAAATGAAAGAAAGCTGTATCAAAAAATATAGTCACCTCATAGGAGGAAGGAAGTCTCCTTCCTCCATACCCCTCCCTTCTACCCACTACCTTACCCCATGACCTCAAATAACCCCCAAATCTGGGAAACATTAGTAGAGTTTCTCCAGCTGACCCCCACCACTGTCCCCAGTAGGTGAAGGTAGTCTCTGAAGTAGCAAATGTCAAGGTTTAGTGTAAAGTGTAACATTCATTTTAGTCACAAAGATACTCCATACGAAATAAAGAGGCCATTGATGGAGAAGTGCATAAAGGCCTTACAAGCACAGAACAATATCCTGGGTGAGGAAGTGATAAATAATAAGGCATTCTGACCACACCTGCTACTCGTTAAGAGACAGAAGCCTCTTGGACACCATTAATACTTTCAGCATCTGCCAGAGGAAATAGAGGGCTTTGTGAAGGACAAGATGTTTTTAAAAGGTGGTGGTAGGACTGAACAGATGTGTGTCTACTCGCTGATTACACTACAGTGGGATTTAGTGAATAAAGGTTTAACAATTAAAGCTGAGACATAAACAACATAGATCAAACACAATTTATCTAAGAAACTGAAGAGATTAAATTCAACTCAGAGAGATTTGGTTCCAGTACCCACTCTGCAGTTAACCCTGTGTCATTAAAAGTTATTTCTTGGGCCAGCCCAGTGGCATAGTGGTTGAGTTTGCACACTCCGCTTCAGCAGCCTAGGGTTCACAGGTTCAGATCCCTGGCGCGGACATATGCACTGCTTATCAAGCCATGCTGTGGCAGCATCCCACATACAAAATACAGGAATATTGGCATAGATGTTAGCTCAGCGACAATCTTCCTTACCAAAAAAAGAAAAAAAAAGTTATTTCTTAACTATTGGGACATCCTTCCGAGTTTCTATAAAATGAGGCTTCTTATAGATAGTTTTCAGATTTTGAGATTAAGGGAGAAAATGAAGAATATAACCAGATGCCAATCCTTCCTTCACAAGAGGGAAGTAAGCAGTCTTAAGGGTCTATAGTAGTGACATGAAGTGGCCTTGGATGCTTTTGCAAGGCCCACTATCATGGGGGACGAGAGCAGCAGCATGGAGACAAGCCCTTGCACTTTCTCAGACTGAACATGCAAGTTGACCCAGGGATGGTCCCTCAGCACCTGGGAAGGGGCTTAAGGAAACCAGCAAAACTGTGGACCACTGGAAACATTGAAAATTGTCCTTTTTGTATTCCCACATCTCATTTCCTACCAGGAATCACTGCTGGACCCAAAGGAAAGCAAGCTGCACTGGATAATATCTACAAGGCTGGAGTTCTTCCATCCTTGGAGGCCTGCACCTAGAGCGTCCAACTCTAACCCCAGCTTGAGTGTGAAAAGGAAAAGGAAATTTATTATAACTGCAGTGGATTAATTTCTCACTAGAAAATCATTTGATTTGAGTCCTCAGAGTCCAAGTTTCTGGGAGAAAATTAGTAGGAACTTTAATTCTTTAGGACCACTAAGGGATAATTTAAACCATTACTGCTAAGCTGGTATCTGGCCCTGGATCCATCTCTAGTGGATTTGCAATGTGACTGACTTCTTTCCAGAGTTAGCCTCAGCACTAGGGGAAAGTGATTTGATAAGTATTGAAATTTTTTGATTAAGATCAAGTGTTCTCTCAGAGTATTTAGCCCTCTCTCAGTGATCTGATTTGTTTTTCCTATCTCAACAGCTAAGCTTGAAGTCTAACCACTGAGTACAGCTTTTGCTATTTCACGTTGCAACCACAAGATAGCAGAATAACTTAATTAGAGCTGCATCCGGTGAGGTAATAGATTCCAAAACTGATAAGAGCAAATTAGGAAACGTGAGAAACATGATTATGATGTGGTACAGAACAATATGAAATTAAATAAAATAAACTTAACTATTTTAAAAATAATTTTAAGAACTTAATGCATAAATATGTTATTTTTAATAGTCAATCATAAAGGAATATTATATAGAAGTTTATAAATTGTACAGCAAACTGAGTACTTATTAATATCATGATGGCTGTTAATATTAAAACCCCACTTTCAAGTCATTACAGATTAAAATGATACATATGTATATATGTAAATCTGTGTGTCTCTAAATGATTCCCAGCCCTTATTATTTTGAATGTCTCTATAAAATCCATAGTTTAATTATAAAATGAACATTAAAAAGGAAGAGAATATTGTATTAGGTTTTTTATTAACTACTGCAGTAATAAAATATTCTCTAAGAATATTTAAATAGATAAAATGTCTCATCTTAATAATCATGGATGATTCTTCACAATCTATTCTATAAACATGTCTCAAGAATACTACCCAGTCCCTAGAGATTTCACAGAGCTTCCTTCACGTCTCTCCCCAAGGGCAGAGCCTGAGAAAACAGATGGGTCTTCCTCTGTGGCCCTGAGGCCGCCAGTCCCAGCTTCTGGGAATAGTCAAGGGGGAGTTTCAGGGCCAAGGGCCCTTCTCAAAAATTCTTCTGCTTCCTTTTCCCCAGAATTCAAAGTGAAACTATACATTCATGCATCATTGGGTATGTGGCTTCTCAACAAACTACTAAATGACCCAGTAGATTCAGTACAAAAGAAGAAAAAAAAAAAGATAGACATGAGGGAGTAAGCAAACCACTTAACAGCACAATTTTGTTAGCAGGAGAAGTCCAACACTTCATAAGATACATCGGTGTTATATGTGTTATCATGGAATGGAGTAAAATAAGCACAGGCGTGCCTCAGAGATATTGTGGGTTTGGTTCCAGACCACCACAATAAAGCAAATATCACAATAAAGCGAGTAACACGAATTTTTTGGTTTCCTGGTGCATATACATAAGTTCTGTTTACTCTATACTGTAGTCTATTCAGTGTACAATAGCATTATGTCTAAAAAAACTATGTACATACCTTAATTAAAAAATACTTCATTGCTAAAAAATGCTAACAATCATTTGAGCCAATGAGTTGTAATCTTTTTGCTGACAGAGGGTCTTGTAAAAAACGCATATCTATGAAGCGCAACAAAGCGAAGCACGATAAAATGAGGATGCCTGTATAAAATCAAGCAATGTAGCCTTGATCAATGCTAATGAAAGACAAAGTACTAAACTTTAAGTATGTCTGTAAGAATGAATGGTAAATGCCACAGTTGGGGGCATGAGTATAAAAAATACACAATCTGGTGGGAAATACTGCAAAATATTTTCTCAGGCTAAGGATTTTTGAAAATTATTTGTGAGAATGAGTAAATCTCAGCATCTATATTAGGAACAAAGTAGGAACTGAGTAAAAGAGAGCTGGGAAGACTATACTCATCTTAATTTTTGTTTCTGTCTCTGAAAAGACTTGATTTCCTAAAAATAAACCAAGAGTTTGGGGCTATGACCTATTTTACAGAATCACAGTTGGGAGTAAGGCGCCAAAAGATCTTACTCTGATTTCATTAAAAATGTCCCAAAACTATCCTTACATTTTTTGAATATATTATTGTTCAGATATACACTGATACAAATTGTCTTCAATTTTCAACTCAAAATTAGAAAAGATTAGCAGATATAATGGTTACGGCAATAAATATAACAATAACTGTCTTCTTGCATAACTCTCCCTTCCTTTCCTATATAGCCTAGAGCAAGAGAGATGAAATTTATTTCCTTTAAGCATAAAACTTTTCTTCACAACATAAAAAAATAAATAAATAAACCAATCACTGAAAAGACTTTGGGTCTGTTTGTCTTTGCATTCTCTCCCAAAGCCATGTTTATATTTTCACCGAAAAGCTGATGAACCTCAACTTATATCTCCATCTCAGACTGCTCTCCTGCCATCCATATTTCTGTGTTCAGCTGCCTCATGGACACCTCAGCCTGGAGAGTCTAGAGACCCCACGAATTCAACAAGTCTAAAACTTTAAGGAATGAATGAGTTCATACCATTTCTTGCCAAAGCATTTCCTCTTCAGAATATCTTTTCTTCATTAATTCCATTACTATCCATCCACCAATCATTCATTGAATTCTTTCTCCACATCCTCTCTGCTACTGCCTTAATTTAGGACTTTACAGTAGTCTCCTTGAATCTGTGTTTTTGCTTTCCGTGGTTTGAGTTACCCATGGTCAACCGTGGTAGAAAAATATTACATGGAAAATTCCAGAAATAAACAATTCGTAAGTTTTAAATTGCACGCCGTTGTGAGTAGCATGACGAAATCTCATGCCATCCCACTCCATCCCTCTCGGGACATGAATCATCCCTTTGTCCAGCTCGTCCACGTTGTGTATGCTACCCACCTTAGTCACTTAGTAGCTGTCTCGGTTATCAGATCAACTGTCATGGTATCTCAGTGCCTGTGTTCAAGTAACCCTTATTTTACTTAATAATGGCCCCAAAGAGCAAGAGTAGTGATGTTGGCAATTCAGATATGCCAAAGAGAAGCTGTAAAGTGAGAGGTGAAAGTTCTCAACTTAATAAGGAAAGAAAGCAATCACATGCTCAGGTTGCTAAGATCTGTGCTAAGAATGAATCTTCTACCCATGAAATTGTGAAGAAGAAAAAAGAAATTTGTGCTAGTTTTTCTGTTGCATCTCAAATATGTATGAATAGAAAAAAACATAGTATACATAAGGTTCAGTACTATCCACTGTTTCAGACATCCACTGGGGGTCTTAGAACGTATCCTCCCATGGATCTCTCTTGCCTAGGATATTGCAATAACTTTTTAAATTACTTTGTTGCCGCCAATATTGAATGCCTTCATTTTCCTAGCAGAGAGAACTTTCTGGAAAACAAATCTAAAAAAGTTACTCCCCTACTTAAAACTTTTAATGGCTCCCCTCCAGGAGAAAGCCAAAACTTCTTAGGATGACATAGGAGGGCCTCTATGTATGCTTGACGTTAAGGCTTCATGTCTAACATCTTGCCTTTCCACTCACCTAGACCTTCTTTGTGTATTAATCATCTTGTGTTCTAGACACTCAGAAATACATGTAGTTTTCCAGTAAGTGTCATGCCATTTCACACCTCTAGGCCACTGCTCAAACTCTACATGCTTTTTAGGTAAATAACACTACCCTTTAGAGCATAATTCTAATACTGTATGCATAAAATTTTATTTTAAAATAATTTTTAGAATGTCTTCCCTACTAGATTTTGAAATCTTTATAACAGAGAAACATGTCTTTTTTTTTCTTGTGTTCACAAAGACTTGGAGAGTGTTTGGTATGAAAGAAGCACTAAAAATTAAATTAAAACATAGTTAAGAACTTAATTAAAATTATACAAATTCCATGGTTTATATGGTTACAAATACAAATAAAATGATGTCTATACTTAAGGAGCTAGTGGAAGTCACAAGATGTGTATGTAAACAAAAATATAGCAAGATAGAAAATAATATTGCTGTGAGAAATTATAGAAAAGATATTTTTTTCTAACCAAAAGGACTAGAAAAATTTCATGGGGAAAGAGGAAATGGATATGGGAATTAAGAGAGTCATGAAGCCAAAATCCAGACTGAAGTGTATGGACTTTAGTTGAAATGAATCAGGAACCCTCAATGTTTTGCAAGCATGGAAATAAATATTCAGAGCAAGGCTTTAAAATGATTAATTTGATAGCAGTAGGTAGGATAAATTGAATCAGTGAAAGCCGGATGCAGAGAGGCCATTTAGACAATTATTATAATATTCCAGACAAACCATTCTGAAGGACTTGATATTTGAATCCCAGAAATGGTGTTGCAGGTGAGAAAGCAAAGAAGTAGGAACAAACTTGGGACTTTGCAAGCCAGGATCAATGAAACTTAGTAAATGATTTCATACAGGGCCAAATTAAAAACATACTCACTCAAGAAGAATTCGAAGTTTTAAATCTGAAGAATTGAAAGGATGGTGGTACCATTAATAGAAACAGGAATACATGAAGAAGAGCTTTGGAAAGGAGGATTACTTCTGTTTTGTCACATACCTGAAGACAGTGGTACCTCCAAGTAGGGATATTCAATAATCAACTGGAAAGGTGTCTAAAAAGTCAGAGAAAGATTGTGACTGAGAGTAAAGATTTTGGTCATTCATCTAAAGAAGATATTTAAAGACATAAGAATGAGTGTTACCAAGGGATAAAATGTAGGAAAAGAAGAGGGTTAAGAAAGAAACTTGAGAAGAACTTACGTATAGGAAACTGGAGGAAGAAAAGAACCCAAAAAGAGAGCAGAGAATAAGAACACAATCATGAGATCATGATCACTGAAACGAAGGAAAAGCAAAGTGTGAATATGAAGAGCCATTGACAAGATCTAATGACATGGAGGTACTGAAGTTGTGCCATCCAATAGGGTAGCCACTAGCTATATGTGCCTATTTAAATTTAAATTAAATAAAATTAAAAATGCAGCTCCTCAGTTGCATTACTTACATTTCAAGTGCTTAACACCCCACGTGGCAAGTGGCTTCCAGAAAAAAATAGTGTAGATAGGGCCAGCCATGTGGCTTAGTGGTTAAGTGCGCACGCTCCGATACTGGCGGCCCGGGTTCAGATCCCGGGCACGCACTGACGCATCGCTTGTCCGGCCAAGCTGAGGCTGCGTCCCACATACAGCAACCAGAAGGATGTGCAACTATGACATACAACTATCTACTGGGGCTTTGGGGAAAAAAAAAAAAAAGGAGGAGGATTGGCAATAGATGTTAGCTCAGAGCCGGTCTTCCTTAGCAAAAAGAGGAGGATTAGCATGGATGTTAGCTCAGGGCTGATCTTCCTCAAAAAAAAAAAAAAATAGTGTAGATATAGAACAAATCCATCATGGCAGAAAGTTCTTTTAGACAGCGTTGAATTGAATATAAAGACTAAAAGAAGTCAACATGAAAGTGGTCTTTCAGGGCATTTAAGGGCATTGGCTTTACAATTAAATCAGGGTTAATTCTTCCCTCTTCCACTTACTATCTGTGTGTCCTTCCACAAGTTACTTAATCTCTTTAGCACTTACCCCTTAGTGTTCTTTTCTAAGTGATTAAATGGTAATATACATATATTTTACCACAATTCCTGGACCACTGTTAGTCCTCAATAAAGGGAAGATAGCAGCAGTAGCAGAAGCACTAGAGTGCAGAAGGGAGGGAAGCCAGACTGCTGAGGATTAAGAAGAATACAGGTAGTCAATAGATGGATGCAGCAGGTCTAGACCAGACCTTAATGAGAGAGAAAGATAGGAGGGCAGATTTTGCAAGTAACAGTTTTGGGAGGAGTTCTTTTAAAGTAAGCGCCCCAGAGGAGGCGTGAGTGTAAGGGGATGACAGAGAGAACACATGAAGAGGGAACAGACAGGAAGACAGCTGGAAAGATGTGTAAGCATTGATTTATACTTTCTAATTGTTGAAGGGATGGTTGTGTCGTCTGTCAAAGATAATATCACGTATCTGTGCAGAGATTGGGTAGGGGAATTTTCACTGGGGAAGAGCAAGAGGAAATTAAAATAGGAGCAAGAGGTGTTTCCCATGGCCCCTGAAATCACACTACTCTTAGGGCAGGGATTGGTTTTATTTCTAAAATCCAAGTCTAACCTTGTTGATAGCTGCTGCTTGATGTCCTATGTTGAAAAAGATTCTAAGGCTGTATTTGAACTCACTGGGAAGGAGTGAATGAGTAAAGAGCACTTCTGCCTGGACACTGAAAGTTCGCCTGCAAGTCAACTCTGTGTATGAACCTGGTGCACATGTCTGACCAGGCAAGAGAAACAATAGAAAAAATAAACAAATGGGACTACATCAAACTAAAAAGCTTCTGCACAGCAAAGGAAACCATCAACAAAACAAAAAGACAACCTAACAACTGGGAGAAGATATTTGCAAACCATACATCTGATAAGGGCTTAATCTCCAAAATATATAAAGAATTCATGCATCTCAACAACAAAAAAACTAACAACCCAATTAAAAAATGGGCAAAAGACCTGAACAGACATTTCTCCAAAGAAGATATACAGATGGCCAACAGACACATGAAAAGATCTTCAAAATCATTAACTATCAGGGAAATGCAAATCCAAACTACAATGAGATATCACCTCACGCCCGTCAGAACGGCTATAATTAACAAGACAGGAAACAATATGTGTTGGAGAGGATGTGGAGAGAAGGGAACTCTCATACACTGCTGGTGGGAGTGCAAACTGGTGCAGCCACTATGGAAAACAGTATGGAGATTCCTCAAAAAATCAAGGATAGAACTACCATATGATCCAGCTATTCCACTGCTGGGTATTTATCCAAAGAACTTGAAAACACCAATGCATAAAGATACGTGCACCCCTGTGTTCATTGCAGCGTTATTCACAATAGTCAAGACTTGGAAGCAACCTAAGTGCCCATCAAGGGATGAATGGATAAAGAAGATGTGGTATATATACACAATGGAATACTACTCAGCCATAAGAAACGATGAAATCCAGCCATTTGTGACAACATGGATGGACATTGAGGGTATTATGCAAAGCGAAATAAGTCAGAGGGAGAAGGTCAAATACCATATGATTTCCTTCATTAAGTAGTAGATAATAACAACAATAAACAAACACATAGAGACAGAGATTGGATTGGTGGTTACCAGAGGGGAAGGGGGGAGGGGGGAGGGCAAAAGGGATAATTCGGCACATGTGTGTGGTGATGGGTTGTAATTAGTATTTGGGTGGTGAACATGATGTAATCTATGCAGAAATAGAAGTATAATGATGTACACCTGAAATTTATACAACGTTATAAACCAATGTTACTGCAATAAATAAAAAATTAAATAAATAAATAAATGAACCTGGTGCAATTGGTTTCAGGTAACTAAATGGTCAGAGTCAGACAGAACTACCCTTGGCTTTTCTTCTCCAGAAGGTCTCCTGCTTCTGGACATGTGGACTAGAAGGGCTTAGACTCTGCCCCTGGAGAACTGTGCTCTAGTGTTTCACATCCAGGTAACCAACAGGCAATAATGTCCTAATCCTTCCTTCACCAAACACAGGGTAAATTCCCCAGGCCCTCATTCCTCACCCTTCCTGTGCTCCAAGACTTGCAAATGGCCTCAATGAAGAATTTGCCCCAGCCTGTTCTCCAAGATCCCCTGAGGCACCTCTGGCCCCCACCCCTGGTGAATGTTGACATTCTTTCCAGTACCATTCACAGCCACTTGGATTTTGAAAGGTAGAGAGCAGCTACTTGCATTGGTTAAGGACACCTAGGTCATGAAAGATGGAGGCTGTGATTGAAAAAACAAAAAGCAGTGATACAGAGAATTCAACCTAGGTCCTTTTTTGTTTTGCTTTATTTCCATGTGGGATTGAAGGTGATGAACATTGAACTGATATGTCGAAATGCATTAGTAAACGTGCTTACACAAACTGGAAACCTCAAAAGGAAGTAGTTTAAAGATTCTGTATAATAGTCTCCATGCACTACTCATTCGTGTGTGAATTTTGAGTAGCTACCAATCATCAGCCGATGTATTTGACATTGGTGCTAAAATCATGACTAAGATGTCACTCCTGACTTCAAGGCAATTAAGGTCTTGCACATAGTAGGCACACAATGATTTCTGTTGTTTTTAAGTGAGTTGAGAAAAATAATGAAGATTTTATTTGACTATTTATAAGGGACATTAATTTCAGTCATTACACGCTCTTTTACACATATTGTGCCTAAAAACTTTCTAGAACAGTGATCGTACTCATCATTAAATGTGTCAGAATAATTTAGTTGTGAGATGTATTTGATTAGATAAAATGTATGAATTTTGCAAATTCCCTTCATAATTTTTAATCATAGTCCAGTATCCTCTATACTTGAAAAAAAAAGAAAAAGGAGAATATTGCTCACACCCTAGTTCTCAGTCAATTAAAATCCCAGCATGGTTTCTTATGTCCTACCTCCTCCTTACTCTCCCCTAAAAAATACTCAGTTTTGGAAGAGATGCAAATTCCTGGATTAGGTCAAGTTTTGCCAAAAATATAGTGGCCAGACATTACCACATGTTTGGCTGCTCTGCTTTAATATATTTTTCTTCCTTAAATTGAATCATTCATGACAGGTTTATGGAGAACTCAGAGAAAAGTGGAAGAATCGATTTGAATGATCCTGTTCCGTAGGAAAAAAACTGGAATGAGGCCTTTTCCCTCCTTTACCTGAAGTATGGTTAATCCTTAAGGTTTTATTCTCCATGATCAAATGACTGAAAAACTAAAGAGTTTGGGAAGTGAGACAAGGAGTCTTTAAGCTAAAACAGAGACCTCTCAGAAGTTTGTTGAGCCACACCAAAAAAATAGGGCAATGTGAAACTGAAAGGAGGCTTGCTCTTTAAATTTCAGCGTGCTGTACAGGAGCTGTGTGGCTATTGGAGTCCAAAAGAGCCTTTCATTTCTCTCTGAGGCAAAAAGTTTCTATGTAGATACAAGAGCTCTGTAAATCAACCAAGCCTTCCAAATCACTGCCTCAACTCTCTCTCTGTTTATATACACTAAGCATATGCTTCCTGTGACCACTTCAAAAGAAATATAACTTTCTTAAATATTATTTAAGTGTAGCTCTATGGCTGTGAAAGATAGGAAGCATAACTGACTTTGAATCTTTTACTACACGGGTGGGGAAAGAAGGAAGGAGTGATTGAAATGTTACGCTGACCAGTCTAGGAAATGGGTAATAACTTGTGATTAAATGCAGATGTTAACCTGAAAAATTCAGTTAATCACAGATATTAAACATGCCTGGAAGCTATAAAAAAAAAAGCAGAGCGTAAACCAATGAATAACCTTTCACTGAAGTAGTGTAGTGACACACAATTCACATTGGAAAAAAAAAATGGACTAAATTTAAATGACTTCAACTTTTCCATCTTGTATAAATGTTTATGTACAAATGAACAGACTATTACATGGACTGGTAACCAGGGAACACTGGCAAACTGAATAAATCAAAATCAGAGTGGAAAAAGCCGTGAATGACAGGTATGTAAGTAGCACTTGGAAAGGAACAAGCTGAAAAATATTCCATTTGAGTAAGCATAAACCACACTAGAAACATTATAAGTAGGTTTTAAAATACAGAATGCCTGTTATATCTAAAGATAGTGCAGTAATATAGAAAGTAGATCCTAATTTGCTATAAGTGGTGCTTCGAGATCACAACTAGGCATTTCATGGTTAATGTTTCCCAGCCTAGCACCGGGCTTGGCACATAATTGACACTCAATAAATGTTAGTTGTGATTTATTGTTAGTAGTGCTCCTCAAAACAAAAAAAAACCTATGCTATAATAATAAGAGGACTTCAAATAGAATTCAAATAAGTATAATTGCTACTATAATATATATATTCATACATTTTTCCAGCAGTCACCACTCTTTGCGATGTCCAGTTACCAATCTAACATTGTTGAAAAGCACCCATATTTCACTTTGAGCTACAATGAGTTTCTCATTCATCATTTTCAGCTGCTGATTTATCACTTTCAGCAGCTGGTTCTTCAAAGCCCAGTTGTAAACGCAGTCAGGAGTTTGGTGATAGATAGGATAACCACAGGTGACAGAGTGGCTTCTTCGGAAACAAAACTAAACTGTTTCCTGCCATGTTTGCTTTCCGAAGCAGCCTCCAAGATGCATTCTAGCAAAATGTGGGGATGTCCCATATCCATACATCAAAAAAACAGAGCCCTGGGAGCCACAATATTGGCCAAATCACATTAGAAAGATTGGAAGAGAATTTCAAAGTTTTGAATAGTAAACAAGCAAAATGAAAAGTTTGACGTTGAGGAAACCAATGAAACTGAAAACTGAATTCCTGGTGCCATTGATTCAACTGTTTATATGTTTTTCTTCACCAGATTAAGGGATTGATGTAGCATTGTTGGTCTATGGGGAGAAATTCCTTGAAAGACAAAGGGAAAAGGATGTTGATGGAATTGGTGAAAGAAAGAAAAAACTCTAACTGGAACATGTATTCCAGGATAGAAAACAAAGGAAGCAAGCCCATAAGGAGGTTTGTAAATTGGAATAAAATGAAGGACTGGAGGGGGCCGGCCCGGTGGCTTAGCGGTTAAGTGCGCGCGCTCCGCTACTGGCAGCCCGGGTTCGGACCCCGGGCGCGCACGGACGCACCGCTTCTCCTGCCACGCTGAGGCCGCGTCCCACATACAGCAACTAGAAGGATGTGCAGCTATGACATACAACTATCTACTGGGGCTTTGGGGGAAAAAATAAATGAATAAATAAAATTTAAAAAAAAAAAATGAAGGACTAGAGGAACAAGAGGGCAAAGAGCAGTGGCTGTGCAAGGTATAGCATGTCAACTGAGATTCTCTTACCGTGAGACATATTAAGCATGAACAACTAGTCTACAGTCTTTCTCTGGCAGAAAGGGACAGATGGAGAATATGAAAGATCAGAAGTCATCTCAAATCTCATACCTACAGTCCTTAATAGTAATGAGAGGAAAATTCTGATAAATGAGGCACATAGAGATTCTATCAAATGTTATTTCTTGCCCATATTAGAATACATAAAATCCCACATTTCTGATGGGCCAGTGTTTGCAAAGTTAGTAATGTTATCATTGTATTTCTACAGATCAGTTTTCCTTATCACAGAAAAAATGTTCTATAGAACAGAGGCTGAAAAAAACCTGCAAAACATGTCACAGCTTATTTTCTGTGTTGAATTGGGAAAATCTGAACACCAAAGAGCAGAGATAGTCATTGTCACAACTGGAGCCATACTATACATTTTGAAGCTGTAGTTTCTCATTCCGTGATATATGCTATAAACATGGAAATATATGTAAATGTGTTTAATTAGAGAGAAACTATTTTGATATTTTTCTTCCTTTTTATTCTCCTATGCACACTCCTGAAATAAAAATAGAGTTAGACCTATCTCCCGTGATCCACTGCAAGTTTAAAATATAGTTGGATATTTCCAGGGATGAAAAAATCAGTATATTTGAGGCTAGAAATAGAGTCTGTAATCTCTTAAGAATTTAGTGAAATCCCATCTCTTCCCTGTTGTGGTTTATCCAAGCGTCTTTGCCTGAAGATCTCCAATACCTCTGATGAGGTGAGTCATCTTGTTTATCACAGGCCTTTTCAAGAACACTTTTCTTGGTTCATCAATACTGTAGTTCCATCACAAGATAGCTCACCATGTTCCTTCACTTTCTGACGTCTTTGTGGGTTTGGATGCTTATTTTTAATCTTGAGATTTCTTTACCTGAAAACAATTATTCTGTTTGAAGGAATTGGAGTCCACTTAGATGTATCATAACATAAAATAAGAAGATACCAATGAAGCAGCCTGCAGATATGACAAGCTGGAACTACCAACTCAGCAGATCTTGGTAGGCCACAAATGCGTTTCATTCAGGAAAATAAACTTCATTAAGCCAGGAAAAAATTCATTGCTTGTAACTTCAGTGCCCACTAGGGTGTATAGTTCATAATAGGTGTTCAATAAAGATTTATTGACTGACAGAGTCAATGACTGAATGACTGAAAAATAATTTAGGATTTAGTTGAAGGATCTTTTTTTTTTTTTTTTTTTTGCTGAGGAAGATTCACCCTAGCATCTGTTCCCAATTCTCCTCTTTTTTGCTTAAGGAAGATTAGCCCTGAGCTAAGATCTGTGCCAATATTCCTCTATGTTTTTCTATATGTGGGTCACCATCACAGCACGGCTGACATGTGGTGTAGGCCTGTGCCTGGGCTCCAAACTCACGAACCCGGTCTGCTGAAGCAGAACGCACCGAACTTAACCACACCACAGGGCCAGCCCCTAGTTGAAGAATCTTAATGCATATAACATTTAATTTGCTGGACTTGAAAACTGGGGGGCCATGAAGGTGCTAGATTATTATTTGTGGTCTTGTCCAAGATTACTAACTCAGTAGGAGATACAAAAGGAAACCCAAAACACTCAATTATGTTTCTACTTATATGTCATTTTTTAAAATTTTTTATTTTGAAATAATTATAGACTCACATGCAGTTGTAAGAAATAATACACAGAGATTCTATGGACCCTCTACCCAGTAATCTCCAATGAAACATCTTGTATAACTACAACACAATATCACAACCAGGAAAGTTATACTGATGCTATCCATCAACCTTATAAATATATGCACTTATAAAAATATGCACTGATTTGTATGTGTATGTGTACTTAGTTCTAGGCAGTTTTATCACATACATAGATTCATATAATCCACTTAGATGTCTTTTATTATTTTTAATTCTATTTTATTTTATTTCAAGGAAATTTCTGCCAGAGAGTAGGTGAAGTTGGTCTTAAGGGGAAGAGAAGTGACTGAAATCAAGGAGTCTACTACAGTATCTGTATATGTGAATAAACATAAAAGACAGAGTCAGGCTAGATTGTCTACAACAGTATAAAGTGAGGGAGACACAAACAGGAAGAACAACTCTATGCCTGGAGTCACACAGATAAACAAGGGGCTAGTAAGAGTCACAGGAAAGAATCAGGTAAATGGCAGAATACAAAAGAGGATAGGCACTAGAATGGGAAAATATCCAGGAAAAGATTTAGGACAATGAAAGAAAGTTACATATATATATGTGGATGTTTTGATTTTTGTTTTCCAAGGTTATCATCTTCCTTGTCTCTAATAGTTCCTACTAATTTCATACCACATTCATTATTAAACACCTGGTCAGCAAAACCATTGGGCATATTAAAATAATTAAGTATAGCATTTCATAACAATGCAAGGTATGAGTTATGTCTTTTTTATTTTATAAAGTTATTCTTTCGCACACACACAGACACATGCACACACACACACAAACAGACTTGGAACTGACATCTACCCTTTCAGGTAGAAAAATGAACACATGAGGTCAATGTCCTAAAATTATTGGCAAGTCTAATTGATGTCTCTTTCCTGTATTTTCGCACGCCTGAGAAGTAATGAGACAAGTGCTGTCACCCATAGAAAAGGCTACAAGAACTGAAAAGGGGTATGTTTATGGAAAAACAGTCTAAAATATACTTGTTCCCCACACTAAATTTGAATCTAAACAGTAGTGATGCCTCCTGAAATCCTAGCAAACATAAACATTTGCTCTTTTGAGCTGTTATTTCTTCTTCATGAAACTGCAGATTTATCTCCAAATTTTTGCTTATATTGTTGGTCACTTAAATTAATACCCTAAAGTCAGGCTATTCCCTAGAGTTTTTGTAATGTTTAGACCTTCTGACTTCCCTTTCAATCTTGCTTACTTGCTGTATAAGAACTTTTGATAGCCTTTCCTGGGAAATCTATTGGCTTTCTGCCCACATGCCATTCTCCATGGTGACTGATTAATGAATTTATTAAAATTTTATCAATTTCTGCATTCTTTCCCTTTTTTATAATAGCTCTCTCACACCCATACTTCTGTTCTCCAACCATATTTATAATTAACTATTCACATTCTTGAGGCATTAGGCATATAAATTCTTCTGAAGCTAGCAAACAGTACTCTCTTTATATTCCTAATTGAACATTGAGTAAAGAATTCTTATAAAAATAAGATTTGGCCCTGGGTTTAGAAGAAACTAAGACAAAATGACATTCAAAGAGTGAGCTCACCAAAAAAATAATATATAGTATCCTCTTGATAAACTTGGCTCTCCCAACTCTATACACAAAGGAATTGCACCTATATGTGTATAACATTAAGCTTTCCACAGATAAGAAAAGAGGGGGAAAGTTGACACTAAAACAAAATGCCATTCAGATAATAGAGGACAATTCAAATCAAGTCATAAGAACTGATTTAAAAAATATACTGGACTCCTGATGCAAGTAAGTGTCCTTACTTGGAACCTAGGATAAAATGGCTTAAAGCAGAGTTATTTCAGTACATTAAATACTAAAACAGTCTGGTTAAGCATGGAAGAAGGTAACAAGAACTTATATACCCCTTCCCAATTTCCATTAAACCCATGAAACATACATTGGAAAAAACTTTAAATGCCACCCATTAGCCTGGAAAAGTAGTCAAAATGCTTGCTGAAACTCAGAACAGTAAAGAGGGAAGAGATTTTAATAAAAAGATATCAGAAGCCTAATCCTATTCTCTAATGGGTTTAAAATCTAATTCACACCAAGCAGAAAATTTATTTTAAAAACTGGTCCAGAGTCAGAAAAACTCACGGGGATTGAATGCAGGTAAATTTAAATCCACCCTTTAGAAATGTTTCCACAGCCCTGGGCACCAGTATGATGGAATCAGTCGGAGCTGAAGATGTATCTGATTGCTAAATGACTGCGTTCTTGGCAACCACGGGGGGAAATCAGCAGGCTCAACAAGAGAAAATTTTGCAGCCAAAGGACAAAAAGTAATTTTAAAAAATCAGAAAGAAGCTTCAAATAAGTAAGTTTAAAATGTTCTAAGAGGGGGCCGGCCCCGTGACTGAGCGGTTAAGTGTGCGAGCTCCGCTACTGGCAGCCAGGGTTCGGATCCCGGGCACACACCGACGCACCGCTTGTCTGACCATGCTGAGGTGGTGTCCCACAAACAGCAACTAGAAGGATGTGCAACTATGACATACAACTATCTACTGGGGCTTTGGGGAGAAAAAGGGAAAAAGAGGAGGAGGATTGGCAATAGATGTTAGCTTAGGGCCGGTCTTCCCCAGCAAAAAGAGGACGATTGGCGTGAATGTTAGCTCAGGGCTGATCTTCCTCACAAAAAAATTTTTAAAAAATTTTCTAAGAAATAAAGAAAAAAATAGAAACAATAAAGTTTCCCCATGGTAATAGGAGAAGGTGAAAAAGGACTACTTAAAAAATGACTAAAATAGAATATGCAGGAAAGAGACATATATTTTGCATGTCAGGAGTCCCCAACACCACCCTCAGCCTCCATGATTCATTTGAAGGACTCACAGGACTCAGAAAGCTGTTGTACTCATGGTTACAGTTTGTTATAGCAAAAAGATACCGATTGAAATCAACAAGGGAAGCAGCATAGGGGGTGAAGCCCAGGAGAAACCAGACTCGAGCTTCCAGGTGTCCCCTCCCAGCGGAGTCACACAGATGCACCTAATTATACCAACAACAATGTGTGATGACGCGTGGGAAGTGTTGCCACCTAGGGGAGCTCACCTGAGCCTTGTGTCCAGGGTTTTTATTGAGGGTCATCATGTAAGCATGCAGTACCTGCGGGACTTACCTCAGCTAGTCAGACTCCAGCCCCAGGAGGAAAAACAGAGGTTCACCATAAATCACATTTTTAGTATAAGCTATCTGACCAAATTGGCACGGTGTAGCCCAAGCCCTCAGGTATACAAAAATGCTCTTATCAGGAAGACTAGTCCCAGGACTCAGAGCTCAACTCCCAGGAGCTGTCCAAGGGCCAGTTCTGAAAACAGGTTTTTCTTGGGAATGTGAAAGTTTTGAGCAACGCACACCTGAATAGTTAACCCCTCCCAGCACACATACAAAATTTAAAAAATCAGTGAGTGAGTTGAATACAAAAATAGACTCAAAGAAAATATAAATGAATAAATTGAAAGATTGATCCAAGGAAATCTTCCAGAATTCGGTGCAAACTGACAAAAATAAATGTAGAGACAGGAAGCATGGAATAGGAAGGTCCAGTGGCCCACTAGGAAGGGTTACCAAAGGAAGACATAGAACTAGAAAAATGCTCTTATTGTTCAAAAATATGTGGAAGAATCTGAATCTCAACTTGAAGGAGAAAACCAAGTCACCAGCAGGATAAGAAAATCAAATCCATACCCAGACCCATCTAAATGTACCTGCAGATTATCAAATAAAAATTCCTAAACTTTCCCAAAAGAAGAGATTCATTATCAAATAGAACAAGATAATCAGACAACATATTTTGCATCAGTGGATGTCAGCTAAGGATAGAATTTTAGAGAAGTAGTTATTTTCCCCTCAAATTATATTGTTCCATTGCCTCTGGCATTCACTGTTGGTAGCTTTTAAGAATTTCCCAGTCTGAGATTTATTTATCCAATCAGTGATTCTGGTTACTCATCTACAAAATGAAAATAGAAAATAATAGTGCTTACTTTATAAAATGAAATCCAGACATTTTCAAATATACATAGATGAAGAGTTCATGATTTGGTAGGCTTTCATTAAAGAAATACTCAAAGAAGTGATTCAACAAGAAATTGAACCTAGAAAGAAAGAATGCAAGAAATAAAGACATTTTAAAGCTTGTTGGCAAGTATAAATAAGTATTCGCTATAAAATATTTAATGATGAAACGGAGAGGCAATGCTAAAACTAGTTGGAATTAAAATATCAGACAATAATAACATGGGATAAATCAAAGTTAAATTGTTCTGAAATCCTTGTATTATATGGGTATTCTATAGGAGGGGGTGTAAAGATACCGAATAACATTAAACATGGTTCAGTTAAATACACAAGTTAAAATTTAAGAGAAACCATTATTTTAAAAGTTAAGTGAAATGAATAACCTCTGAACCAGTGGACAATAGAAAAAGAGAGAAATTCTGTCAACCAAAGAAATAAAAAGCAAGAAAAGGAGTAAAATCAGAAGGAAGAAAGAGGAGGAGAAGCATTGTACTGTTAACACAATTCAATACATTGTATCAAAAATACAAATTAAATTGCAATAAATATCTAAATATGGCAGTAATTACAAAGAATACGAATGCATTAAATCTATCCTAAAAGATAGAATATCAGATTTGACTAAAAATAAAATCCAGTTATACACTGCTTATAAGTAAGTTCATATGTCCCAGGTTGCTCAAGACCATCCTAGATTTCACATATTATCCTAGCATAATTATTAACAGCATCCCTTTTACTCTCAAAAGTTCTGGGTTGCATAATCAATGAAATAATAAAAGCAGCATTATACAAGTAAGTTGAAAAGAAAAGGATGAAAAAACCAACTGAACAAATATTTACCAAAAGAATGCTGGTATAGAAATATTATTAACAAAACAGAATTTAAGGTAAAATTCATTAATAATGATAGAAGGGCATCTCATAAACTAAAAGGAACAATCCACCAAGGAGATTAAACAGTCATTAACTTGTAAGCCTTCTGCAACATCATCTTAAAATATACAAAGTAAAAACAGAAGTACAAGCCAAATGGAGTACAAGCATAATAATGATGGGAGATCTTGATATACCTCTCAGAGAAACTGATGGATAAATCAGAAAAAATAGTAAGGATAGAAAGAATTTGAACAAGAACTCGAACAATCTTGATTTTTACAGAAAACATGCATTGTTATCAAGTGCTCTTGGAACATTTACAGACATCACCCATGTACTAGACCATAAAGTCTATGCTCCCCAATTTTACTACCTTGAGGCTGCTTGTGGCTGCATTGACTGCTCTGTCCATTCCAAGCCCCACCTGGCTGTGCCAAGAGCTGAAGAAGTCAACACGTTGACACACCTGTAATCTTTTCATAGTTGGGAAGCTCTACTGGACAAGTCGCAAAGAATCAGTATTATATCATTAATGTCCCCTCCCCAATATTCAACTAAATTAGAGAGCACCAATACAATGAAAGAAAAAATATATATAATATATATATATTTATATATTAAATATTAATATATTATTAAAAATAAATATATAATATAAATAAAATATATATATATAGTCATACTCCTAAAAATATACATTGAAGAGAAAACCACAATGAAAATTGTGGACTATTTAAACTGAATGACAACAGGAATACTGTTTTGAAACTTGTGTGATGGAACTAATGTGGTAACTAGAACGTTATTTCCTTGAGTGCATTTTTTTAAATGTAAAATTTAAAATAAATGAATTACACATAAAATAAAGAAGTTAGAAAAAGAAAATAAAAAGAGTAAATCAAATGAGGAGGAAGACAATAATAAAGATGAGAGTAGAAATTAGTAATATAAAAAGAGCCAAACAAAAACAATAATAATGATTATGAAACAAAAGCTGGTCTTTGAAAAGACTATTAAACTACAAAAACAGGTAAAAGACTACTCCAGAAATGGAACACACACACACACACATCTTAGTACTGAGTGTGTGTGTGCGTGTGCGTGTGTGTGTGTGTGTATATGGATTAAGGATATTTATCCTTTAAAAAGAGAATCCTTTAGGGGCCGGCCCGGTGGCGCAAGCGGTTAAGTGCGCGCGCTCCGCTGCGGCGGCCCGGGGTTCGCTGGTTCGGATCCCGGGCGCGCACGGACGCACTGCTTGGTAAGCCATGCTGTGGCGGCGTCCCATATAAAGTGGAGGAAGATAGGCACAGATGTTAGCCCAGGGCCGTCTTCCTCAGCAAAAAAAAGAGGAGGATTGGCGGATGTTAGCTCAGGGCTGATCTCCTCACAAAAGAAAAAAAAAAAAAGAGAATCCTTTAAAAAGACAAATTGTGGAATATTGGTAGGATGCAATAATACATAGTAGTTTGAATAAATGGACTGGATCTGTAAATATCATGAGTAGATCTTCATAACATAACACAATGAAAAGAAAATATTGCAGAATGTTATCTACAGCATGGTATTATTTAAGTAAATATAAAAATCACATAAAACTCTCAATTGTTTATGAATGCACATATATGTAATAAAAGTATAAGCACATGGATTGACTAAACACCTAATTCACGGTGATACTTTCCTCTGGAGGAAGAAGGTGAGGGCAGGGGGAGGATTTCAGAGAAGGAAAAAACGAGCTTCCACTTATTTGTAGTATTCTGTTTCTTTTGTTTTAAAACTTCAAAGCAAATGTGACAATTCCTTTTTGGTTTTTTTTCCTTTTAAATTATGGGTGGTGGCTCAGTTTGTAAAATATTAAGGTCCCTCTCTAGGATTCAAATGCTTCTCCATCAGCTCTCCTGGTGAGGAATAACATCAGAAATCTGGGATCCAGACATATTCAGAGGTCAATTTGGTGATCTAAGGCATCTCCAATATTCCCTAAATTAACTGCAAGGATTTTTATTAATCTCCTACAACAGTGGTTCTCAATTCTATTAGACCCAATACTCCACCATCTTTTAAACAAATATTGTATAGTATGCTCTCCTAAAACAAAATTGTTAAATAACCTAGCCTGCCATCATGCAATTTTAAAAAATCAATGTAGTGCCCCAACTGTGAACCGAAGAAGAAATGAAAGTAACTTAGGGGGTCAGCTCTGTGGCGTAGTGGTTAAGTCTGGCACGCCGTGCTTTGGCAGCCCAGGTTCATGGGTTAGGATCCTGGGCAGGGACCTACACCACTCATCAAGCCATGCTGTGGCAGCGACCCACATACAAAATAGAGGAAGAGAGGCACAGATGTTAGCTCAGGGCTAATCTTCCTCAAGCAAAAAAAACAGGAAGATTGGCAACAGATGTTAGCTCAGAGCGAATCTTCCTCACCAAAAAAAAAAAAAAAGTAATTTAATAAAACAATGTACATTTAATTATGTAAATACTCAGGCATTATTACACTTGAAGGTGTAAGGAAGTATGCAGTTACTTAAATGTATCAAACTAAAAAATAGATACATGTGCAGACCAATATAGGTATATTACATAATATAGTCTAATACTATAAGCAGTGTGATTTTCTAAAATGATTCACATCTCTTGAAAAAGACCTCAACAAGGTATTGGACAATCTTCCCTCAATTGACATAGTATTGGCATTCCTGGGAAATTGGGTGTATACTATAAACTTTGAGTTCTAAGCTTAGATCAGTGGTTCTCAATATTAATGTGCAACAGAGAGCTTAATAAAACACATTTTTTTGGTCCTATCCTGAGTTTTTGATTCACTAGGTCTGGAGTGGGACCCAAAATTCTGCATTTAAAACAAGTTCTCAGATGATGCTGGTGCTGTTGGTCTGGAGGCTGAACTTGAAGAATCACAATTTAGAAAATTTTAAATGTGTTATTCGCATATGTGAAAGCCTTACAGAACATTTGAAAGACATGTGTAACCATGTTCAGTTTGGCATGACTGCCCCATTGTTGCAGGTCTAGCATCCCTGGCACCCACTCACTAAACACCAGAGTAGTTTATCTTCTTGCATGGTAGTTCAGGGTTCCAAGCACAAGTGTTCTAAGAGAGAGGACGTCGAAGCCATCAATCTCCTACATCCTGGGCCAGAAACTGGCACTTCCACTGGATTCTATTATTCGTGGAGTCAAAGATGCTGCCCAGGTTCAAGAGGAGAAGAAATAGACCCCACCTCTCAATGGAAATAGCAAAAAATAAATGGCAGGCATCTTTAATTTATCACAATCTACCTTCTTACTACAAATTGTGTACATTCCTCCCACATGCCAAATTAATTACTTACCCTTCCCAAAACTCCCACCCATCAATGCCCCAGATCTTATCATCTCCATCAGGTTCCAGTGCAGATAAGGTTCCTCAGATACAGTTTCTCAGGTACAGCTCTTCCAGTATCACTTTTCTCTATGTGAATATCCGCCCCCCACACACTCACCACATGATGTCGGGACAGAGATAAGATAACTTCATTGGACACTACCATCCCAAAAGGGGAGAACGGGAGGAACACAGTGGTCTTTGGTCCATAGAAATTCTGAAATCTGTTGGGTATATTTTGCCAGTTTACTAAAGACTGAATTGTGTCCCCTCTCAAATTCACATGTTGAAGCCCTAACCCCCAATGCAATGGCATTTGGAGATGGAGCCCCTATGAGGTAATTAAGCCAGAGGCTAGAGCCTTCATGATGGGATTAGTGCCCTTAGAAGAAGAGATATGAGACAGATCTTCCTCTCTCTCTCTGTCTCTCTCTGTCTCTCTCTCTGCGTGTGTGTGTGTGTGTGTGTGTGTGTGTGTGTGATGTGAAGTCAAAGCAGGAAGACAGCCATTTGCCAGTCAGGAAGCAGGCTCTCACCAGGAACCAAATCTGCTGGCACCTTGATCTTGGACTTCCTAGCCCCTAGGAATGTGAGAAACAAATTTCTGTTGTTTAAGCAACCTAGTCTATGGTATTTTGTTACAGTAAACCAAAGAAACAAAAACGCAGTTCCTTGATTAGGGCCCAGCCCTGCTTCACGTAAAGATTTTCTACAGCTCTTGCCTCCACTTTTGGGGCTCTTTGTTCCACTCTGAGACATCCTTCCTTTTCCATAAAAAAAAAACTTCTTTTTCTAGCTAGGTAACCCATGTTTCCAGGTAGGTTTGGGATCTAAAGATCTCTTTCCATTTTGCATTGTTCTGTTCTTTCGGTCCAAGCTGATACTATTTCTTTTAAAACAGTCAGTTTCTTACATAGCAATTTATAATCAACTCCATTAAACAAAAATCACATCTATATTTTTTTCCAAGACAAGCCTTTTTGTACCTATTCCTAAGAAGTCGCTATGGGATAATGCACTTAATATTCTTAAACATACTACTGTCTGGTTAAAAGAGTCTAAGAAGTCTGCCTTTAAAATACTTAGAAAGTTTATGAGGTCCTGCCTTAAATCTTTCTGAGGCCTTAACAAAGGTTCTTACAGCCACCCACAACCTGGATCTGACCGTCGCCTTGAAGCAATTTCATTAATAATATTTTGCTGGCAGAAGCTGGGATGAGAAACATCCCCTCCTCCTTTTTTTTTTTTTTTAAATCAGCATGTACTGAATTCTTTATATTTCCTCTAAATTCTGCTCAAAAGGTTAACAGTTCAATTTAGCTCATCTCTATCTTTTTCCTATTTTATCATAGGCAGCTAAAATAAATAAGTTGGCACTTTTGGGATTCCACTTAAAAACTTCATCTGATATACCAGTTTATTAGATATATTTTCTATTTTCCACATGACTGCAGGCCATAGCTTCACTAAACTTCCAGCCACAATAGTCATCTTTCTCCAACCTCTAATAACTTTATCTTCATTGTCCTTTGAGGCCTCATCAAGTCTTCTAAAGGCGTTCCAGTTATTATATTTAACTAATAGCCTCCTTGAGACCCATCCAGCTTCTGCTCACTGCCTTGTCCTGAAACCAATGCTACATATTTTATGTTTTCATTACAGCATTCATTTCAGGTACCAAATTCTGTTCAAGTTACCTTTTCCTATGTAACAAACTAGCCCCAAATCTCAGTGCCTGTTTCATTCACATGCCTATAGCCCTAGCAAGGACAGCTAGAGGGCTGAGCTCACCTGGGCCCCTCCTCTTCTTCGTATATTCTCTGAGTCTTCCCACATGGTCTGTCATGAAGGATAGGCAGACTTCTTGTATGGTGGATCAGGGCTCCACAAGCGAGTGCTCCAAGAAAGAAAAAGGGACAGCCACTAGCCTTGTAAGGCTGCACCCCAGAAACTGGCAAAAAATCTCTTCTGCCAAGCATTTATAAAGCCCACCCAGATTCAAGGTAAGGATATAGACCTCACCTTTCAATGGAAAGAGAAGCAAAGAATTCGCATCTATCTTTAATGCACCACACCTCCCATCACTATGACAACCAAAAATGCCCTCGCCCATTTCAAAAATTCCTCCCAGGGAAAGGGAATACACCCTGTTAAATTACTGTTGATAAGATTTAAATTTTTCAACCTGACTTTAGGAGCATTACCTAAAGGTACTTCCACGAGCCTGAGGTCTAATGTTTCCTTTCAGTGAAGGAGCTGTTTTGTCTTGGGAAGTGACCACGCCCATAGACAGTTCCACGATCATGCTGGGGATACTTCTATGGACCTGGGAAGAACTTTGCAAGACTAACGTGTACTCTTTCCCTCAGGATTAATGTTTACTGTTTTTGAGGTGTGGTAATGCAATCACCGAGTGCCTCTATTTTGGCTGACAAATACATTCCTGGCTTATCTCCAGGGAATTCCCAGAGTGAGTTTCCTATTTATAAGCAGGAGTCTAGGCTTATCAATCTTTTTAGATTGCTCCTGGGAGAGGTAGGAGCAGGCTTCTCTGGGCTCTGAGTGGCCTGTTCATCTAGTGCAAACTTCCTTATAGAGATTGTGCTCAAACATCTTTCTCATTCTGCTCAGCTGGAACTGCCTGGGCAGTGCTAGAACAAAAAAAAATAATTCAAAGGATCTAGGATTTCAGGCAAAAAATTGCTGAGTCCTAAGCTTCAGCGGAACCAGAGCTAACACTGTGGAGCAGGATTGGACATAAGAGGTCATCTTTGCCTGTGGGTACAAAAAAACTGCAGAGGAAGGGCTTTTTGTATTCCTCTGTCTACAGTTTTTTAAAACTTCTGCTAAAACATAGACTTTCTAAACTGTATTTCAGTTGTGTTAACTTTTTCTGAAACAAAGTGTGACCACAGACAGTCACGTCAAGCAGAAACTTCAGAACTGGGGGCTCTCCCCAGTGCAGCAGCCTTTATAAAAGGCCTGTGACTAAACACCTTCCTTCTCTTAGCCATGGGCTGGAAGGACTTCTTAAGCCTCCTGCCTTAGTGCAGATGAATAAGCTCTTTCAATTTGGGGGTCGCGTCTGGCTCACTTAGACTTTCTTCACTCTGTTATTTCTAGCGAGCTTAGACTTTCTTCACTCTGTTATTTCCAGCGAGCCATAACTAAATATTGAGGTCAGCTGCAGAGGCTAGGGTCACTAAGTTAAATGCTGTCCACTAGCTGGGAATCTGCCAAGTTTCCACTCCAGTTACATATAGGTTATGCTTGTGAAGAGTAAGCACTAAATAAATATTTTGAAGTTGCTTACTAATCTAGGATTCTATGCTTTTCTGTGGATCTATTTCTCCTTTTTGAGATTTATTAATTCCACATTAGTGTCCTAGTCAATATATTTCAAACCATCTCAAACCTATGTAGTCCCTTTGTGATCCTGATTAAGGGAACCGAGACACCTGAAGTATTAACATTTTGTGCCCCTATTTGTCCGGGCTTCTTTTTTTACATCTAGAAGAATTCAGCTGAATCACACATGTGGTCTATAAAAACAAACATGGGAAAAACAATTGGTGATTTTAAATCAGTTAGAGATGTAGCGAAGTTGTCTGTTTGTTCTTTGAACAAAGAAAAACTTTTGGTTTTCTTCTGTACACTCTTAATCATGTTCTAAGCAAATCCCAAGCATGAGTTTATCACTCATGAATAGAAACTATGATGACAAATTTTCTTAGACTTGTTTGGGTCTTGTAAACTAGCCAATAGATTCACTGCATGAAAAAATGGAATGTTAAACCATCTTTACTTTTTTTGGTAAAACAGCAGATTATTTTTTTTAAGCCAAACCCAGATGAGGCATTTTCCAGAAAGTCACAAACTGTAAATGTAATTTTATAATACATGAGAATTTTATCTGTGCCAATTGGAGCCTGGAAGGAAATAGTTTAGAGTTACTTGTCTCTTTGTGCAGGTTGTGTTACAATGGTTCTCGAAGACTAATCGAATACTCAGTGTGTGTTGTACAGCAACATCTAAAGTGAGAACAGGGGAAGAAAAGCTGAGCTGGTCAAATGCAATGTCCTCTTTCATGAGGTCAGCCAATAGGAATTGTAACAGCTAATATCCTAGACAGTGGGAATGCAGTAAAGGGTTTTTTCTCTTCTTTCCCAGGAGAAAAAATAAATATCAAGGCAGTCGTTTTGAAATTCAGAAAAATTACAGCTGGAAACCCAAAATAAACCATCCTCAACCCTCAGATTCTATCATTTGATCTATTAGCTCCTTGGGAGTCCGGCTAAAGTAGGACATTAACTTTACAAGGGGTTTCACCCTGATTTCTACCGGGGGATCCCAATTAGAGGTAACTTGCTGTTTGGATGAAGGATTATTGTACACCTTTAAAGTTTAATATCCCCTCTAACTGTTTAATATAAATGATTCTCTTTTTTGTGAGGAAGATCAGCCCTGAGCTAACATCTGATGCCAATCCTCCTCTTTTTTCTGAGGAAGACTGGCCCTGACCTAACATCATGCCCATCTTCCTCTACTTTATATGGGATGCCACAGCATGGCTCCACAAGCAGTGCGTCAGTGCGCGCCTGGGATCCAAACCGCAGCGGAGCGCGTGCACTTAACCGCTTGTGCCACCAGGCCAGCCCCTAAATGATTCTTATCTTTTTACATTCTCTTTCAGCAACGTGACTTTTATCATCATCTTCACCTTGTCAAATAAGACTTTGTGAAGTCTAACCTGGATGCTTTCCTGAATTATAGATTTCCTTCTCTTACATACCTTGCACATGGGTGTCAGTTTCCTTTTTTTCGCCTATGGGTTTACCAATGAGATAAAATTATCACACAATCAACCAACTTCTCCTCACAAGCTGCATCTATGGCCCTTGTTGCCTTATCTCTATTTTGAAAGCAAAAGGACAACAAAGAAAACAAAGGACCAAAGGATGGCTATGTCCAGACTTTTATATTACTATTGGCATCATAATAACTGATTGTGCATTTTATTCAGATGGATCTTGGCCATATATTGTGTCCAGTGAGGTTGGCCTCAATGTAGAATAGACAAGGTAAAGAGCAAATGATAGAACCAAACCATCGCCACTGCTCATCCCACACTTGTTCTGAGCAACACCTGAAAATCCTCTCACCGACTGAAAATGCTCTTTAGCATAATTCCTGAAAATTTCACTAGTTAGATTAATGCTGTTAAAATTCTTCCTCTTCTAAAGTATTGATAGAAGCTTGTAGACAACATTATAAACTCATTTTAAAGAATAGTCTCTAATAGTGGTACACAATTATATGGCATTTTCCATGTACCAGGCACTGTTCTAAGTATTTCACATACATAACACATTTGAGTTTCCCCACATCCCTGTGAGGCAGGTATGATTACACCCTCATGATATGGTATAGATGAAGAAACTGAGGTTGATAGAGGCCAAGTAACTTGCCCAGGGTTACAAAGGCAGTAAACAGCAGGCCATGGGTTTGAACTCAGGAAGTCTTGATTCTAGGTCCCCGCTCTTAACGTGGTATGCTGCCTATCTGGCCACCAGAGGTCAGCTTCCCTGAAGGAATCAAGATGGATTGAGGTTCGGTGCTTTCCCAAGGGAAGCAGAGAAGAGTCCTGGGGAAGATCATAGTGTTTTTAGCATCAGAGTTCTAGACAATAGGAGAACACTGGCAACTGGTGAGAGAACACAAATAGCCCTTGATTCAGAAATTTCCTGATGCACAGCTTTTCTGAGGTTTGTTTGTAGTAGAAAGAAGCATAAAACATTCCTGGGAATATTACAGATTTAAGGGTATTATGGGGTACCCAGAGTATAGACGACTAGAGTTGTACATATATTATTATTCTGGTGCTCATGAAGGTAATTCTCCAAACATTTATTAAGCATCCATTATGCATACGATACTAGACTAACAGGGTGATGCAAAGATGAATGCTATTTGGAGGCTGAAATGAATAAGCCTTGTTATTAAACTCAACTTGCAGAGCAATGGTTCTTGAACTTTGCCACATATTTTAACCACCTGGGGAGTTCCAATGAAAAATTCCAATGGGAAAAATTCCAATGACCCCAGACCAGTAAATTCAGAATCTCTAGAGTGGGACCTAGAAATGAAGATTTTTTTTCAAGCTCCCTGGTGATTCTAATGTGAAGCCAAGGTTGAGAATGCTGAGAACCACTGCTTTAGGATATCCATTGTGTCAGAGCCTAAATGCCCTCAGCAAAAGGATCTCTTTTGCTTACATTTTCTTCTTCTTTTTCCTTCCTGAACAGATAGATAATAGGCTGTAGTTTCCTTATTGTATTTTATTTAACTCATTTAGAGTGCCTTTATCTGGAACACTTACCTGGAGCAGCTTCTAATTCAAAATAGGCAGCAGGGGAAGTGGTGTGGGGGTATGGGTGGTCACTGCTACTTGCTTTGTATTTTGGACTATGGGAGATCCTGTGGGAAATTAGCTGGGAAGGAGGGTACTGTGAAAAGGCCTGGGCTTTATAGACAGACGCACCTCAGCTCACATCTCTGTTCTGTTCCATAGTATGACCCCAGGTGAGTCACTTAACTCTTTTAGTCTTGGTTTCTCTTTTTGTAAAATAGTGATAATGATGCCTGTTTGTGAGAACTAAACTAAATAACTTAGGTAAAATGCCTGGTACAGACAGGTACTCACTGAATGGCGTCTTCTACTCTACCATAATTATCTTACTAATTAGAACACATTCTGACCCTTCTTGAGGACTTCTTTGGTAGCTTCTTCTTCTAACTGCCATGCTGTGTGATGAAGCCAAGGGGTTATTTTATTCTCTCCCATTCAGACAAAAGTCTTTGAAACTCTTCATTTCCTTGAGCAGCAATTTCCCACACTGGCCCGCTGAAGTCACATCTTGGCTTCATCCTAACAGTTTTCAATTCTTCAGATTCTTTTGTCTCTTTCACTTTTTTTCCCATATCCTCCGACTTCTACTTTAAAAGTGGTCTTTGCTCTCAAGATCTTTCCATGTAGTTCCTTCCTGTTAGCTTTCTCCTCCCTCTGCTGAATCCCACTTTAGCCTCTCACTGAGCTTTCAAATACATAAAGTGGACACTAAAACTCTTTATTCCAGCCTTTTACTTTTAAGCTTAAGGCTATAAACCCAATGAATATTTCATGTGGAACAGTTCTCAGCCTTCATTTGCTGAGGTAGGTGTAATAACCAGCAAAAAAGCTGTAATAAAATAAACTCAATAAAGATAACCAGACAGACTATATTAAGAGATCCACTTTATGACCACTTGATGAGTCAGTGTTCTAGATGATTTGCAAGTTCCCTTTTTTATCTCACCTTCCTTAATCTCTTTTCTCAGTGCTGTTCAGCATCATCTTTTGCACCCAACCTCTACCGGCTTCCTCTTTCAAATCCGTGAGCATTGCTTATTCCCTATTCGAAGGACTTTCCCTTCACTTTTTTTGATTGTAGAATAGACTGAAAACAATGATCCACTGTGACCTTCTTAGGTATCCCTGAGTGTCACAGCCCTGACCCCATTTTATGTACCAGATCTGCTTCTTCTCATTTCTCATTTTTCCCAGAATTCTAGCCTAGGGATAGCTGGAAAATCTGTATAACATATGGCCTCCTTTCAAGGCATAGAGCAGATCCTCTGTGGGAAGTTTGACTTAATCCTGGTGCCTTCTTCTTTTTGCCAACCCCACCCACTCACTAAGGAAATGCCAAACATGGATTTGTGAGGTGCCATGAGTGACAGATAGCAATGAATTTATATTCACTATTTTAAAGAAAGCTATATCATCAGCCTGCCTAATGCTATTTGGCTCATCAATCTTCTCATTTCTAATTTAACCATCTTTTCCTGTTTTCTCAACCTTTTAATGTAGTTTGCAACCTTCCTCTGACTGCTTATATCTGTGCCTCTTATCCACTGTTGTTTCTGTTAAATTATCTTTTCATTGTAGGCTGTGAGTTAACATCTTCAATTCCCTTTGTCATAAACTCTATAGGGTTTTATCTTGCAGATGATTATTCTTAAGGAATCTTTCTCTTACCCATCCTATCATTTAAAAATTCAAAAATCTTCTGAATTTTAGTCTATGCTTTTTGGTCTTTTTCTCTTTCTTTGGAGGACTGAAACATGCATATATATGGCTTAAAAGCAAGCAATCTTCAAGGTAATGCCTATTGCCCATTGATAGCTCTGAGCCTGTCAAATAGGTAGTAGTTCTGTCAATGCTCTTCAAGCTCTTAAAGATTGTAAATCTTCGCTAGTGTGAAGTTTAAGTTACTCTTGGAAAAATGTATATAATATTGATAAAATATAATCTCTAAGATCCAGAGATTAATTAATTTAGCCAAGGTTAATAGCTCTCTCTAGGGGTTTTATAAAATGCACTGCTCCTAACACACACTTAATGCTAAATATATTTCTTAATCTATGTGCCACCAAAATTATGGGCAACAGAGAGGAGCAATAAAAGTTCTGTGAACAGGAAATCCCAAGGTGTTTGAGGAAAAAATTCCAGTTAGGAAATCGTAGCCAGCGTCAACATGGTTGAATGTAGAAAAAATTCACCTTTTTTTTTTTTATCCCAAATACAACGTTATCAAGCACAGAGCTGGACACTCAACAGAATATGTAAAAATATGTAGTAACTTGTTGGATTTAGATAATGATATTTCAGCCAAAATGGATATTTATGAGAAGGTCAGCATCCAATTAGTTAGGCTGTGATCTTAATATAGAATCATAGAATTGCTTACGAATTAAAAAAAAAAAAGACATTTGAGGTCATCAAGCCCAGTCATTGAAAACTTAAATAAACAAAACAAGAGAGCCCTTTCTCCTAAAGAAATCTTGGGAGATAAAAACAAAGTTTCCAGGTTGATGAATGAGTGGGAGACAAGAGTCCCACTCTCTAAGCCCACCCTATCCTCCCCATCCCTGTGGAGACCTGTTTGAAAATTTCTGATCTGGTTCAATGTGTTTATTTATAAGTGAGGACACTAAGGCCTAAACAGGATAAATACCTTACCCAAGGACACAGGCCTTGTTAGTAATACAACATAAACAAGAACTGAAGTCTCCCAACTTCTGGCTTGGAGGGCTTTATGGTATGTCATAATGTCTTCTCAGAGAGGTCCATTTTGAAAATTGTACTTTGACCACAAAAGCAGTAGTGGTGGAATGTCTTAAGATTCTGCTCAAAATTGTGAAGTGTGCATTCCAAGTAAATAAGGCCTATCTCCGTGTCTGCATATGTCCTGTGCTTTCTGTACTCTTACATTTATATATTTGACCTTATGATTAACAAATGGGTTGGATAGCAGCTTATAGCGGAGAAGTCTGTGGTTTCACATATATGGAAACCTGTGACCACAGCGATGACAATAAGGATAGGATTATACAAATATTAGTTATGGGATCATTCAGCTGTGTTTAAATTTAGGCAAACTTTAATGAGTTTGAGTAAGAAATATTTTCAAATATTTCTATATGATCACTGTCCTATAGCTATAACTCAGCCAGTGATATGAGTCAGCCAACCAATAAACACATTTCTATAAATATGATCTTTTCTGAGAGTGAGACATTATCACAAAGTCTTAGGAAGACATTAACAGGACAAATTATGTTTATAAAAGACTATGAAAACTTGTGTATCACTCAAAATGATTAAAAGAATAATCTAATTAATCTGAGTCCCATTGAATTCAGAACCTCTGATACTTCTAATAAATGTGCACTTTCTTAGTCAGCTCAGGCTGCTGCAATAAAATACCATTGACTGGGTGAGTTAAACAACAGAAATTTATTTTCTCACGGTTCTGGAGGCTGAAAGTCCAAGATCAGTATGCCAGCATGGTTGGGTTCAGGTGAAAGCTCTCTGCTGGTTTTGCAGACACTGTGTCCTCACATGGCAGAGAAAGAGAGAGAGAGCTCTCTGGTGTCTCTTCCTATAAGGACACTAATCCTATTGGATAAGGGCTCCACCCTTATGACCTTATTCAACCTTAATTACTTCCATAAAGGGCCTGTAACCAAATGCAATCACACAGGGCACTAGGCCTTCAACATATGAATTTAGGACAGACACAATTCTGGAATTTGTGATTCCACAATTTAGGAATCATGCATTCCTAAGCATGCATGATTCTCATTTAATATAAAATTGGAATGAATGCCATAACACAGGCCTTTGATATTTATCACATATATTATGAAATATTTTATGTATTATACAATATATTGAAATCCATATTACATCTATATTTAAAATAATTTATAATATAGAGAAAAAGTCATTTTTCACACATCATGTGGGAATAAAATATTTAGTACCTATGAATTTTTCAGATAAGTAAAAATTACCATTATAAGCAATGATTCTTAAATATTATAGCCATTTAGTGGAATTATCTGCAGCATGTTCACATTTCCCTCTTATAGATAGCATATTTAAAAATAATTCAAAAATATTTTGACAATGCAAGGCCATCATTTGAAAGATCAAGTTTTATACTCTAACAGGAAGAATATAAAGTATGCAAAACTGTTTCCCTCTACAATGAGACAACATATTTAATATCTCCTTACTCAAAAACAAAACAAACCCAGAAAAACACAATCCCAGACATTCCAGATAATAGATCTTCTATGGTACTGTTTTACACTGTTCTTTATTGCATAAACTAGTATATTAAACTGCAAAGTTTCCTCTTACACTCAATTCCGAATCAACAGGATGTAAAGTTTCATTCCTGGGAAAAGAGTATTAACTCTGTAACTTTTAAGTTTGTTGCTACATGTCTCTTATTTATTTGTGTGTGTGTGCACGCGCACATGTGTGTGTTTAATTTATCTTAAGGATCAAAGTTACTAAAAGTCTAGTGATATGTAGACTCATTATTTGAAAGTAATGAAGCTGCATTTAATTTAAATATTCTACAATGCAGTCTTTTCACTAAATGTAATGTATTTATAAGTACAAATTTGGGTTAACTTAGCATTCAAGAAATGAATAAGAAACAAATTGGCATGATTATTATTTTTGAAATATAATCATGTAAATATTTCTTAGCTCCATTGAGAGTAGCCTAAATACAATTTTTAATGTATGTACTTCCTTTCTCATAGCCTCTACATGTTTAAATAATTTAAACTAAATAAAAACAAATGTTTTTGTATAGTTACAAGAATTTAACTCAGCTGTCTCATTACAATAACGCCATTTTATACATTTTCAATTTTTATTTCATTTCTCCTGAGCTGACTCATGATTTTACTAACAATTTTTGAAATTATTTTCATAGATTTTTATTACTATTGGTGAAACTAAGCCCTAAATTGTATTTTGCATATACAATATTCATTATATTAAGTAACATTCAAATATATATTAAACATATAATATGTCTGTGTGCATTTTGGAGTTTTAAAATATATTTGTTCCCTTTCAAAATTCAATATGTACAATTCCAGGGGGACATAAAATAAAAACTATAGGTTATTATTACTAATAAAGAGATTAGTTCTACATAAGCAAGAATCTATTTTTTTAAAAAGAGAGATTTTGGGGACCGGCCTCATGGCGTAGTGGTTAAGTTTGACATGCTCTGCTTCTGCGGCCTGGGTTCATGGGTTCGTATCCCAGGCACAGACCTACACCTCTCGTCAGCCATGCTGTGACAGCAACCCACATACAAAATAGAGGAAGATTGGCATGGATGTTAGCTCAGAGCTAATCTTTCTCAGGCAAAAAAAATAAAAAAGAGGAAGATTGGCAACAGATGTTAGCTCAGAGAGAATCTTCCTCAGCAAAAACAAAAAAGAGAGAGAGAGAGGAAGATTTGGTAAATATTCTATATTGAGATTTGACTAAAACTTTTGATTTATTTTCTCTTAAGATTACACTAATGCTTAACTAAAATGTTATCCTTGTTGAATAGAATTTGGTCTGAGTTTTGACACTGCCATCCCCAATCTGATAGATCAAGGCACTTACATTCCAAGAAAATCACAAAGTAAGCTGTTACATAAACTTCATGGACAGTGACTTAATAATAAGTTCTTTTAAGATTCCTTCATTGTCACAAGCATTCGCAGAAGCAATGTGGTATAGTAGAAAGTTTTCAACTTAAGAGTCAGAAGTTTTGTTTCAAAGACATTTGGGAATATGTACCATGTAACCAAACCATCTATATCCTTTGTCTTAGTATTTTTCTCTTGGGCTTCTATTTTTAAATATGAAAATATTAAGTAATATTTAAAACTATATAAACCTTTTTGCATAAAGATAGGCATTGGGGTATTATTTATGTTATAAACATCTCTAAAAATTCAATTTATATGACAGAATATTATGTTGTCCTAAAAATGTGGTATAAGGCCTAAAATTAAGGCCCAATATTATGTGCTGCTTTGACATGTGGTGAAATCAAGAGGACCTCGAATGGCCTAACCACAAGTTCCCCTCCCCACTCTGCTCCCATGGATAAGGTGTCCTAGCCAAACAATCCTCTTTATCAAGGGGACCAGGTGCAGTTCCTGCTTATCCCTGAGTAATCGGTTCCAGTTCTCCATGTTCCATAGAATTATTTGAACAAGCCTGTCACAACCTCTTCAGAAACCAGGGGGTACCCTGCTCTCTTGATAATACAAAGTCTGTCTACCACAGCTCCTGGTTGTTCATTCTGGTCCAAGTGAAATCTTCATGTGGGCCCGCATGATGCAGTGTCCTCTTCCCTTGGGCTGTGACTTTACATGAGTAATAAACTGCTGTCCATGTCATCTGTCCAGTGTTGCGTGTCATGTGTTCAGCCATCCCCATAACCCTAGCGTGGGAATCCCTCCCTCACCAATGGGGTAAATAGGAGGTGATTAAAATAAAAAACTTATGTACACAAAGAATTTGTAGTTACATGGGAAAAAGAACAAGTTATAATAATACACGAGAATGCAAGAACAAAAATGTGTAAAATATACAAACTAAACTTTATTTAAATAATATTTTCAAAGGACTGGAAGGAAACAGCTAATATATTAATAGTGGTTTCCTTCCCATAGTGGGATTCTGTATTTTTCCTTCTTTCCTACTTGCTTTATCAATTATCTAAAATTTAATATGTAAGAATATTCTAAAATAAGAAGTTCTATTTTTCCTTAGCTATAAAAACTTGAACAGATAGTTAAACTCTCTCTATTCCCAATTTTATCCCCCTATAAGGGGGATAATAGTACCTTCCAGAGTCATTGCTAGACTCAATTCAGAGTATTTTGAGACTACCTGATAAATTCTAACTGAGTAGATAACGTAAGGCATTTTTGTTGTTAATTATTACAGTAATAAACCAAATTCTTTCCATTAACACAGCTAGAGTTGGCTAAGTACACAATTTCCTCTCTGGTACGCTCTGCTAGCTCTACAAAAATTCCATAGTTAGGTAGGCTGACTTCAGCATTTCCCTCCTCTCCCAACTCCTCAGCATTATTCTCTGGATGTCCAGAGCCCCCAGACCTCTCTCAGACAAACCACAATGAACCTTACCCCGCGGTGTGGCTTTTCCTTTCTCCCTCCCTCTCCCCATCCCTTGACAAAGTGGACTAAATTGTATCCAAGTTTTTCTAGTTCCTACTCTCTGCTTTTTATGGTAACAACCAGAAAACCATCTAAACCATCTTCATAATGGGTTAAAATCTGTCAATGCTTATCCATCCAGGGTAAGATATGTGTATTTTAACAGTGCCTTCTTATAACCTTAACCCAAAGAAGTGATTCAAATGGATGTAATTTATTTTAGTCTAAAGTTACCATTCTATTATGGGCCTGATTGCATAATGAAAGGGATTTATGGCACTAAAGCTGATCAATGGGGCAAATAATTAAAGGTAGGAGGACCCTCCTATACTGCCTCTGCCCAATGTATTACCAAGTCCCTCATGGAGAAAATCCAGTTGGCAGTGTGAAGGAAGGCTGGGCCCAGGGTTGGCTCCACAACCTGCCTGAGACAGACTGTGAAGTAAGGGGCTAAGGCGGCCAAACTTCTAAAATTATTACTTTACATTATATTTTCCAAGTAAATTTGGGAAAACATACCAGGAAGGGAGTTAAAAAAAAAAAAAAAAACTCCATGTGAATTTAGTCACATACAAAAATGTACCCTTAGAAATAAATGTAATTTATATTCTCATTTTCATTTCTCCTTGTTATTCCTTCATCTTGATGGACCTCAGAAAGCTACATTTTTCAGGGAAGTTGCAATTGCTTCAGACTTTGAGCATCTGCTGTGATTACATACTACAGGGTCGACAGCTGAGGTGCTGAACGGCCCTTTCTAATGCTGTCGGCAATACTATTTCTCCTTTTGTGCCTGGAATTCAGGTGCTTGTATCCTCCCATAATTATTACTTGACATTTGGGCTGGGGTTTGGGCTATTTTTTTTTTAAACTACTGATCATCAAAAGACTACATCAATGATTATTTCCAACATCTTAGGAGGCCTGTTTCCATCTAAATTGTTTGATCTTATGTAATTATAGGTTAATACTCTATTTCGAAAGGCCTTGGTAATTCTCATTCGAAGCATTCACAGATGTACGTGCTGCATCATACAGGACAGCTTAGTTTTGGAAAAGCAAGGTTAATAATGATAGATGGTGGACCGGAATACAGTTTGAGTGATGATAAGGTGCTGAGTGAAATTAAGTGAGTCAGGGGGAAAAAACAAACAAACAAAAAAACTTCTGGGACCTATTCTGAAGTAAGTTACCACCAAATAAACTGTTTCCTTCACTTGAAAATAAAAAAATAAAAGTAAGTTTTAGAAAATAAAAGGCATATCAGAACTGAGGGAATTACATGTTATCAGATATGACTTCTTTCTGATTTTTCTCTCCTGAATGGGTGTTTGCTTTTGCCCAGAGCTTGAAAATTAGTTCCCTTCTGTCTGTCTATCTGTCTGTATTTATAGCTGTGGGCTGGGAATAAAGAGTCTCTGTTTCCCACATGAACACCACCAATTATAACTTACATAAGCAAGGAGTCCAGTGGCTATTTTTAAGAATATTTTGGCTGATTTTCTTTTGTAAAATATTAGGGAACGTATCTAAAAATCCACAGAAGCAATTTTGGAAGGCACGCAAATATTTAACTCTTGGACTTAAAAAGAGTTCCCAGGAGCAGGGCCCACCTCAAGATGGCCTGTGGAATCTGATGAATAGGGGACCAGGCAGTCCTCCTGACCCTTTATTTGCTGGTTCAAAACCCCAAACTCACCACTTAGCCTTCCACAAAAAGGCGTTCTAGAGTCAAGTGTCCTTAATATTAGTGACATTTAAAGCTTTATCTGTAGATGTTTTGGGCAGAATTGAAATTGAAAGTCCTTGAGTAGGACTTTCAACTTACAATAGGAGCTAAGAAGGAAGGAGAGAGTCCCTCATAAGGAAAAGGATTGGGGCCTAGAGGTGAAAGAGATTTACCATATCCTTTACTTTGCAAAGCTATCAATATCTTTTGTATAAGTTCAGAAATATGCATTAAACCACACACACGTATACACACAATTTTGACATTAATTCAATGAGTATTTCCTCATCACTAACTAAGACCATATCTATTGGATCACTTCAACATCCAATTACAGGCTCACATTAGAATTCAGCTCTAGGCACAATACTTACTAAGGCACAAAGACCTGTTACTCTTTCCCAGTCTCAGGAATTGGGACTAATGTTACAATTTTACCATAGCCAGAAATCAGTCAACTTAGATTAATGCATTAAACAAATCAACCAATAAATTTCAACAATTCTTTCTTTGTTATTTTTTTAGATCTGCAATAGCATTGGGATTCAGTTTTACTTCATTAGGCATATGTGGGTGCATCTAGCTGAGTATTTCTTGAGGAAACTACCAATAACATCCTTTTGCTACAACACCACTTGTTAAACATTCTTATAAAAATTGTCAGTACTGCCATATGTTTTTGAGATAGACAAGCCTAGAGAAACTTTAAGTTTCTGTGTACATGAATTTACTGGTTTCAATTAAATTATTTAAATTTCCATTTATTTAGATGACAGAGCAACTAACTAAAGCCTAGAGGAGAAGCTCTCAGTGGAACCACATATAGAATTTGAGTATTAATGGCAAAGCCCAAAGTTTATAGAAATCTCAAATCATAACTTCAGCTCACGCTCATTATGGAAATCCTGCATTTTTCTCACACCTCTGCATTTCTAGCTATCTTAAGACTGAACATGGAAGTGCTCAAATACCAAAGGCATGACTCTTTTATGTTATTTATGGCCTGGCCAGGGCAGGAAGTATCAGAAACCTCAGGAGGATTCCCTCCCTCATGTTATTTTCGGCTCCATGTTTCGTGTTTTTAGAGGTCTGCATAGTTCAGAGGTCTTTCTCAAAAGCAAATGAACCTGAATCTTTTTCAAAAGCAAGTCCAACATCCTCATAGTTGTATCCTCTAAATTTTGTAAGAGCTAGGAGGAATGTATCTCAGAAAGCTAACTATTTCCTGACCTGAAAACTAGATTCAATAAAAAGCAAAAGGTTCCCATATATTTAAAAGGTTTAATCTAAATCTTACTCAAAATAATCACACAACTCTCATATCTAGGAATAAGCCCAAGGACCCAAGTTGGATACAGAGCATACAACTCAATACACTTATCTCTATTCCTCTTTGTCTAATAGCAGTTTTCTTTGATTCCATTAAAAACACCAAGTCATAAAGTTTTCAATGAAAGGAGGCTATGGAAGAGTGGAACCAGGTTTCACCATCAGAAATCATAGAGGCACAACAACAATAAGTCAGCAAAGGGATAATAAGTTACAGTAATTCTAACCAAGACCACTGCTGGCATAGGTCTCCCTCTGTGGAGGGATATATGGAAAAGGCACCTCCCCCAGGAAAGACACATTGGAAAAAGGATGCTCCTTCCTACAGGAAAATGCATTTGCATCCTAGGGCATGTGACGTTGTGGGTGGAGCATAGGCTGCAGAATTCTGCCCCCATCTCCCCCTCTGATACTATCTTTGTACATACTCAAATACACAACCATAATGCAGGCTCTGCTTTTTATGCACAGCCCTGACTATTGTCATAGTTCATAAACCCAAAGCCTAAAACAAGTCAGTAGGTGCTGGATTTAAGTATTGCTCTCATTGTAAGTCTTCCATTTTATGTTCATTGGGAGGTCAGGAACTCAAAAGGTGTTTTCTACTGATAGGATCTGTATTCTCTTATTCTTATGAAGTAGGAAGCAACAGAAAGGAGAAGAGAGTATAAAAGGAACAGAATAGCACTTGTTTATGTAGGATTAGTAGAGACTACATGAATTTTGTGGACCAAATGCCACTTTTTCAGGTATATTGAATTTCATAAACTATTTACAATGCTGACAACTAATAAAACTCTCACAAAATGACCTGGTGTTTGTCAAAATTGAGGATATATGGCTTTTCAAAAAAATGAAGACAGCAATATTTTTGTCACGTATATTATCGAGGACAGAATCACACTGCATTATGTAAGAACTTCATCTGGCTTTGGCCCAGCAAGAGTTACCATACTCTTCTCTGTTCACTGCTCTGACTCAGGTTGTTTACTGATAGATAGTTAGCTATTGAATGTTGAAGGGCATGTAAACTGTTGTGTCAAACCTCTCCGATAACAGATTGACAGATGAAATGGTGCACTGGGTTAAAAAATACATTATTTTGTGACCAGAATACAAATGGAAAAGATATAAATCAACTACACTCTTAGTTTGCCTACAAGTTGGATCATTGCCATTCATGTTTAGAGGGCAAGTACTGCCTAATACACTCAAGCTACAATGCTCATTTGCTCAAGAGCATCCCTTCCCTGGTATAGGGTGTTCTAGCAATACTTAACTTGACAACAATGTTATAGAAAAATCTGGAGACCCATTTCATAGTATATTTCATCTTTAATACCAATGTAGTACAAGAGAATAAACCTGTATAGTTTATTGGGTTCTACCCCCTTCACTATTATAGATTAAGGTTGCCAGACTTAGCAAATAGAAATACAATCCATCCAGGTTAAATTTGGATTCCAGATAAACAACAAATAATTTTTAGCATAGGAATGTCCCATGCAATATTTAAGCAATAATTTTTTTAGAATAAGCATGTCCCAAATATTGCATAGGACATACTTATTCTAAAAAATTACTTGTTGTTTATCTGGAATCCAAATTTAACTAGGCATTCTATATTTTATCTGGCAACTCTACTCGTAGACATCCATTCCTTGAACACTAGCTAGTGTATTAATGAATCTTTAATTATGTGACTTCCAGAATAAACTTATATTTCAGGTAAATACTTTGACAAATGAAACGAATCTCTGTAGACCAAGACACAATTGGACCAGACACAATTCATCTAACCATGCCATCTAATACTATGTTAGCTCTTTTGGCACCTGAACAGCAGTCTTGATTCATTGAACTTCTCAGTCGATTAAACATCCTAGGTCTCAGGAATTACTGTTGCCCAGGCTCCCACATCTTGTCATTGTGTAGCAGATTTCTTTCACTCCATTGTGTCTGCTTTATAAGCCCTTTTAAACTACCCATTGTGTTAGTTCTACTCTTTGCCTTCATCTAAAATGTTAAGCAAGATAGAGCTAAATTCTGAGACTTGTGGCTCACTAGGTCAGAACTTCCTCTAGATGGGTTGACATTGATTTACTAATGACTTTCTTTAAGGGAGATGATTAACCAGTTATGAATTCTATAACAATTATATCAAGCGATTCATACTTGAGCACAAGTATATAGCACAATATATTTTAAAAATTCTTCCTCCTAATCTAGAGATACAATGGCAATGCCATCCTCTTATTTGCCAATCATAGCGCCCTATCAAATAAAAGAAGTGAGGTTTATTTAGAATTATTTGGTTTCTGCTGAAACTATAGGGCTTATGATAATTAGCATTTTGTTTTTGGGGTGTGCGTCTGTCTAGAATTTTGTCTTAGACAATCTTGTTATTCCCTAACTTCCAGCAATCTCTTTTTTTCCCAAGGGCAGATTATCTGCTAGTAACTCAGTATCATTTTCTCCCTTCTATGCTTTCAATGGAATCAGAAGGCCTAGAAATCTGGGAACCATGTTTCCCAGAATCCCTGCCAGCAATTTCCACTTTAGACACATAACAGGCATTCAGGTGAAATTTAGAAGGAGAAAAAAAAGCAGAACCCATATGTCTGGTACCCTGGAGGCTGCAGTGGGAGGCTCATGGACTTCAGCAGACATGATCTTACAGCAGCCTCTACTTATTTTCCTGAAAAGCACCCTTTTGGTGCTGGAAGCCATTTCTTACAATCTCTTCCATTTCCTGACTTCCTAAAAGCAGCAAACCAGAGATCTAGAGGTAACCTCTCCTCCCGCCCTTCCAAAAGTCTTATAAGCACCTAATTTCTGTCTTGAATTCTTTATTGCCTGAAATATGCAGGGTGGCTTCTGTTTTCCTGACTGATAAATTCCCCATTTAAAACAATGGGGGACACAATATAGCATGGTGATCAACAGCATGGGCTTCTTTCTTGTCTTTTTAGATTTTTTCCATCAGAAACTTCATTTTCCAATGAATTGAATAAAGTTATTTTTCTATTCTACTTCTATTCTATTTTCTATTCTATTTCTATTCTATTCCTACCTCAACCATAAAGCTGGAAATATAGCAGACACAGGAAAGAAATTTAGGACTGGTCAAGACTGGATGAGAGCGGGGGAAATGTCACAAACTAATTTTATTAGCAGTAATGATGAAGATACTCAGCCTTTCAAAGGCCAAAGGAAATAGGAAGAAGTCACTTTTTCTCAGAACATGGACATTTTTGACGCAGATATGGGTGAACTACTGCCAGATTCTACTTAAAATGCCAAATACACCCAGAGAATTGTAAGCCGGGTATTTCAGTGTCACTCCTGTGCTCGAGCGGCTCACTACATTCTTCTCTGGAGCATCAGACTTAAATCTTCATTCAGTGCTTGGAAAAACAAAAATTACAGGAAGTTGCAGAAGAATCGGGGCAGACAACATGACGATTGTCTGCTCTTTAATTTTACTTTCATTCTCATATTCCTGTTTCAAAAAGCAAAACGTTAAGTGAGATTTCTTGTTTTCCTTAGCAACATCTATCAGCTTTTGCATGTTAAGAAAAGAAAAACCGCACAATCTGAAGGCAAAATTGCTTCCTGAGAGACCTGAACAAAATCGCTTATTTATTTTAAAAGGCCCATGGTACATTTTGTGGTTTGGTTCTGCTGGTGTTAATTTCCTCCCTAAAAAGCACTTTCTGCTAATCTTCTTGCATATTCTGTAAAGGAAATTTTTTTTCAGAGGAGAAAAAGAATACTAAGAATCAAAGACACCAAGAAACAAACTTTATTTCTTACTATTTGGTTATTTATTATTATTCTACTCTCAAGTTAAATGAAAAATCTAGCATATTAAATTTGCTTACTTACTTTAAAATAAAAGTTGTAGTTGTTTGCGCTAAAAGATTAATATCTCCCTTTTGTGTCCATTATTCCTAAGATAGCCATGTAGAAGAATCCCATATATTCAATTTGTAACAGATATTTATTGCCTACCTACAAGATTCAAGTCATGGTCATGGTTATAGCTTCTAGATTGGTACAGATATGAATAAGCCATAATTCCTGCCTTCAAGAAGCTCAGAGTTTGTCAATCTAGGCAATAGATCTTACCGTCCCATGGTTCCTATGCCTTTTCTTCAGCAGCCTAAGAGTGAAAATATACTTATCAGCCAGAAATAAATTTTCTGACCTAAAGTCACATATATACAACGAAAGGGAACAAAATAAGCATTTGACTCTTCAAAGCTTTAGAGGCTTCCCACAAACCTCTGCTTGACCCAGCAGCAAAAATGACTAATGGAGGTAGTTAGCAAAACATGAGACATCCTGTCAGATCTTCCTTGTCAGTAAAGTTCACTACAAACTTCACAAGAATGCATGCTATTTGCTCAAGAGACCCCTGGTGTTTCCCTGGGAGTCGCTGATTGACTGGTCTGAAAGGTTCACTTCCTCCTGCCACACTAGCCAGGAGCAGATGGCCTGCTTTTCCCACACTTAGTTCAGCAGGAAGGATGCAGCAGCCAAGGGCCTTGGCCTTCATGACCAATGAACAATTCCAGGGCTCAAAACTGCCCTTCGCATTTTTATTTTCACATTCAACTTAATCCATTGCTTTCCGGCCCATTTAAGCATGTACTACAGGTTAAAGGAGCAACTTGTACTGCTCTTAGGTTTCTCCAACAGTCCTCAAGCATTTCCATGCAAAGCTGGTGGAAAATTCAAATCCACCTGGATCAAACGAGGGCCCGCCATCTCTCAGATATCACCTGTCAATGGGAGTTTGCCCACATCCCAATTTAAAGCTGCTCTCCTAGCATTTCCTGACCCCTCTCTTGCTATATTTCATTTTCCTTTATAGTATTTATTGCTTTCTAACAGACTATAAAACATCCTTTTTGTTTACTAACTGCTTGTCTCTGCCAGAATGTAAGCAGAACATGGATTTCTATGTCTCTTTTTTTTTCATTGCGGTATCCTCCCCAGCTAGATTAGTGCCTGGCCTACAGGAGTATTCAGTCAATATTTGTTCAATGACTCTTACAAATAATCTTATACTGAAAATCATTGTGGACATGTGACACGGTCTATGAATCTGAGAAAGAGTAAATAATACTGTGGACCCCTCATAAACAAATTTGTTTGAGGGAGTGATATGGTATAATGGTTGACTGCACGGCCCATGAATTCAGACTGTTGAGTTCAAGTTCCAGATTGCTGTGTTAACTCATCTAAACCTCTGTTTTTTCCGTGAAGTGAGGATGAGGATGTTATTAGTGCCTTCCCCGTAGGGTCGTTGTGAAGATTAAATGAAATATACAGTGTGTGTATGACAGCATTGTTACTATTTCTGCTTATTTCCACTTCATGCAATCGCAATATCTGGCCAGGCTATATTTACAATAGCTCTTTTCATTTTGTAGGGCAAGTATTTGACTAGGTAATCTGTCAATCATCACAATGAGTGACAGTCTCCTATTCCTCATCTTTACCTCAACTGCCAGACTGACACCCACATTCTGGGATCAGTGACCAAGTAGGAGCCCTCTTCCCTGGTGTCCTTTATAGTGTCAGAAAAGACTAGACTCTCTTTCTAGTAACCACCCCTTCCAAACCACCTCCCCCACCCAAAAAATAGTCTAGAGTTATAGACTCTCATAAACAAAAGAAATTTCTCTTGGATTTCATTGACGCCTTTTTTCCACCAACCACTGCTCTTCTCACTCTCACCCCCATGCTGGATCCCTTCTGAAATCTCCCTGGAAAGGTGGTCCTGCAGCTTCTGCTTCATCTCTTGTATTTGCCCTTTACAAAGGGGTGCGTCTCATATATGCACAGTATGTGTGGTTAGAAAGCGCTTCCTCACACTGAATTAAATCAAGCCACTGGCTTAGTTCTGACCTCCAGGGTTACACAGAGTAAGATAGCTCCACTTTCCACATCATGCTCATGGGATATTTGAAGACAACCTAGATTTCTCTTCCTCTGATGAAACATCCCTGGTCCTTGTGACTATTCCTCATATGGCAATGTTTCCAGACCCTTCTTCATCCTGCCCGCCTCCTTTAAGTGTTTTTCACTTCAACAGTGACATTTTGAATTATGATCCCTATGACATGACCCAAAACTGTAAATGTGACATGACCTGTACTGTGCCCTGGAATTCAATCATTTGGGATTTAAAATTTCAACTTCTTTAAAGGCTATGTGGGCTTGTACAGACATTTCTAGAAACTACGTCACATTGTTGGCTCAGAAGCACGGTTGTGGTCAAATAAAATCCCCAAGTCTGTTTTGTGTGAGCTGCTATCAAGCCAGGTTTCCTGGCTTCTTTGTAAACTTGAGTCAATGCTCTGTTTTCTTCAGATGGTCCAGAGATGTGCTGGACTCACACATGAGTTTCTTTTGGTAGGCTGTGTACTATGCTCCAGCTAAAGATTGCTCTTTAGAAGCCCAAGCTAGAGGTTTGGTGTCAGGAGGAGACAAACTTGAGCTACATCTGAAGGAACTAAAAGGAAAGGTGTAAGTTAGAACAAAGAACTTATTAATAATTATTCATGATCCTAAAGTGATTTTGGGAATCCTACTATATAGAAATGTAAAGTTCAAAACTTGTTCTGTCTGGTTATTCTTACCCTCAAGTCCATAAATGTACTTCGAGAAGTCAATGACTTTCCTCAAAGGCACAGAAATTTAGTGTGAATACATAGTCATGAATTTTTCTAGTGATAGCATCTATAGATTTCATCAGACTCATAAAGGGACTCATAACCAAAATAGAGATTAAGAAGCACTATCAGCCCCCTTATTTTAGAAAGGGCATATTTGAGACGGGGAGGTGTTAAAAAAAATTACCCAAGGTCACATAGCTAATAGGTAACAGAGTCTGAATATAATCAAGGTCCTCCAAATCCTAGCCCAAGCTCCCTCCATTGCCACATGTAAATGCAGGAAAGTGTGATTAAATAAAAGAAAAATATACATGTGTATGTATATTTATATATATGTAAATGAATATGTATATTTAATACATACATGCCTTAAAACTTACATTGTTCTACTTTATATTAGTACATTCAAATCTCTTATTGAAAAGGATTCTAGGTATTGCTAATTGACCACAGACATAGCTAAAAACATGGCAACTGATACAGGGTAGGAAATAATGTTTTCTCATAGATGTTATATAATAGCCTCCTTTGTGCTTCGCAACTGATGGCCTGAACATTGTAAACTTCAAAGTAAAATCTGTACTTCGAAAGATCAAAGGAATTCATACCAAAAGAGTATTTTAAAATAATCAGCTTTGTTTCACTTGTGTATATGGTACACAGTGCTGAGAACTATGAGAATAGTTACATTGTTTTAAATCAAGGGTGGATACCTTTTCTGCTGGGAAGGAGTGAATAATAATCCTGTAATATTTGTAATTTACTAATTTAACAAATTCTGTTCAACAAGAGGGTCAATTTTGTGTTTCTGAGTTTTATTCTTATGCTGGTTTAAGTTTTTAATTAATATATTAAGTTCCATTGTAAACCTCGTGTTTCTATTACCTACTTTGAAAAGCATAAGCACCAATAATAGTATTTAATGGTAATTTAAGGCATGTTGGACTTCAAAATACTAAGTTACAATATCACTTAAGTAAAAAATAGAATCATAGAAACATATAATCTTTGATTTGGGAAGGAATGGATAGATATTTGACTGTGACTTCTTGTTTCATAAACGGGGAGACTGATACCCAAAGAAATAATGTGACCCAATTAAAAATTAACAAAATTAACATCAACAAGACAATGAAAAATCAGGTTGAAGTCCAGAACTATAATAATTCTAACAATGGTAGCCTGTTTAGTCTTTCAGGGTATACCTGAAGGGATATAAGAAATCACATCATTGGCATTTATCTTATCGTAGTCTTTTATTATCTTAGTGTGGTCATAATTATCCAAGTCCTCAAAATGGGCTTTATTTCCAAAGGGCTATTCACCACAACCAGTAAATTTTTCAGCCTTTTGATGTTGACTTGCATATATGTTGAAAGTTTCTGAAATATGAATGATCTTAGATCATATGGTCAATCATAGATTATCAGCAATAGAAAGAATGTTAGAGATTGATCATCCACACCAAGGGCTCCATTTTTGCAGACATAGCAATAGAAATGCCAAACAGTCGCAATCACAGTAGAAGTGATTTAAAATCACAATAGGTGTGGCCCCACTCTCTTACTATCACTCCCAGTAATTTGTTTGGAGAATTTGTACTTCTTGTCCCCTCAAATCTGGGCTCTGAAGGAAAAGCTTCATCAAAATTTAAGCTACAGCTGCGCCCTAGTCACTTCGTACTCCAGGTTCCAAGACACCAGCAAGCAAGAAAAGAGGTCATCATCCTGCAGGGGTATTTAATCCCAATCATCAAGAGCTGCTATTACACAGTGAGTGCACGAAAGAATGTGTTTATCACCCAGCCGATTCACCTGGACATCTCTTAGTACTCCCTTGTGCAATTCTGATGACAAATGGACAAGTGCATCAGCAATGGCCTGAAAAGAGCATGCTGACCTGGGGTTCAGACCTTTCAGGGATGAGGGTCTGGGCCACCCTACCAGTTAATCCACCTAGACCAGCAGAAATGCAAGCCGAGGATGAGAAGAATCTAGAATGAATAGTAGAGGGGGGAAAAGGCGAGTATCAGTTGGGGCCTCACGATCAGCTGCAATGGCAGAGGCATTAACCAGAATCCCAAAAGAAGTGTTCTCAGAATTTATGTGAACCAGGTCTATCTGAGCAGCTCAAGAGGTAGTTCACCACCATGTGGTTCACCATGGTGAACCACATAGATTACTCTTGAAGACTGAAGTGCTCATTTCTCGTTTCTCAAACTGCAAACTGCTGAGTCCCTCTCCAGAGTGTGCCCTTAACAGAAGACACCCACCTTGCCCAGGGTGATTGCCCCTTCTCAAGGGCAGCACATATTCAACAAGGGTTCATGCAGGAGTACGAACAACTGGTCTCCCCATTACCCAAGTCAGAACTACTCTTCAGAGTTATCCCAGCTCCAGAGTGCCCCGTGGGATTGACTGAGGCCCTTGCTGAGCCCTCATTGCAGTCCACTGCTTCCTCTGCCCTATCCCACTTAATTTATTCCTACTGATCCTGACTCTACTCCCCACTAAACCTTCTTTCTGGGGAAACTAACTTTCAATAGTCACCCAGCTGGTTAATACCAGAAATAAATACAGGTTGCCTGATGCCCAGGCAAGTCAACACAAGGCCCTTCTCACTTTATGATTGCTCTAAATTGAATCGAAAATCTGGAATTTTGTTCTCATGCATACGATAGGAGGCTCCTCACAGTATAATTTTATCAGAGATCTGAGGAACCTGAATATCTCAGACAGATGAATGTTCAGCACACGCTGACCACTCCTGGTAGAAAAGAAGAGCGTGGTAGAGGATCCTATACATCGGACATGAGGGGCTATTGAGAGAGAAGCAGCAAGGACATGAGGACATCCACACGGAGCAAATAACCCTCACCAGGCTTCATCATCCCCTTTGGAATGATGGAAATTTGATTGAAATTGATAAAGTTAAGGGGTCTACTTTTGAATAAATTTATTTAAAAACCTCAGATAAAGTGCTTAATTTCCTAATGAGTGTGTTTACTCTTATGTTCAGTTAAAACACACACCAAAATATCTGGAACATACATTGGTAAGATTGTTTTCACTTATTTTGAACAACAAAAGTGTGTCTTAATTTAACACAGGAATCAAAGGATCTGAGATGTTAGATGTTCATCTTTTTCAAGTATTTCCTGTCATAAAGTTCCTCTAATACATTGAAGCATATTACATTTGATGCTTAGTTGAGCAGGGTTCTTCAAGAGTTTTGATAATAATGTAGTGACCACTTCCAATAAATAGTTGACCCTGTTTTAATGAGATATAAGAATAAAGTGGGATATTTTAAATAAAGAATAATAACTTAAACCTCTCTGAATACTCAATAACAACTCTCCACTTCTCCATCTGACATTTTTTGCACTCAGTGACAAAGCCCTAGACCCACTGGACAATTAATAAGTATTTGAGAACTTATTTGGAAATGATCGATTTTCTTCTTTTCCCATATTTTCTCTTGCAAACAGATCCATTAAGTTTAGGCAGATGAACTAGGGAAAATCCAGAGATGAATGTAAAGAAAAATTAAGCTATTAGTCCTTTTTCACCTGAGCTGGAAAAGTAAAACATGGATTTGAAATATTTTCTCTTTCATTCATAGAACAAGTCACGATTCTGAGGGTCCCAGACCCAAAAGTGTACTGATGGAGACAAGATGTAGCTGACTGAAAAAGTCAAATATTTTAATCCTATGCAATGTCAGTCCATACAGACACATGTTTCTTCTCCTGTTCTCTTGCCCCAACCAAAATCACTATACATTGAGGAGTTAAACTAGAGAGAAAGAGGCTGGTGACATGCAGGAGTGAGAGACGAGGGTGGAGCCTGTGTAACAATACAAATATGCAGCCTGAAAACTTTTAAACTTTAATGTAAGTCAATGGAGCTCATCATCAACCTGCATACTATGAATACCTGAATATTACAAAAGGAGAAGGAGAAGTTTTCAACTTAGTGCTTTTTCAGGATAGAAGTGTGAGCAAAGTGTCTATCTTATATACCTGTATGTTTGGGGCAGAAAGGTGGTTTATCAGAAGGAAATGAAATGGAGAGGCGGAAGGAAAAATACAAGCGTAGGCAATAGAGCCATTTAAAGAATTGGTTGAGTGTGATGCTTAATTTTATTTGTCAACTTGACTGGTCCAAGAGGTGCCCAGATTTTGGTTAAATGGTATTCTAGGTGTCTCTGTGAGGGTGTTTCTGGATCAGATTAACATTTGAATTGGTAGACTGAGTAAAGCAGATGGCCCTCCTCAATGTGGGTGGGTCTCATCCAATCCACTGGAGGCCTGAATAGAACATAAAGGAGTAAGGGAGAATTTGCTCCCTCTCTGCCTCACTGTCTTTGAGTTGAGACACCAGTCTTCTCCTGCCCTCGGATTCAGACTCAGACTGGAACTTACAACAGTAGCTCTTCTGCTTCTCAGGCCTTCAGACTGGGACTGGATCTACATTATTGGCTCTCTTGGATCTGGTCTGGACTTAGCCTCCATAATCATGTGAACCACGAGTTGCTTACAATAGATCTTTATCTATATCTATAACTCTATATATGTATGTGTATATATACACATATATAAGAACTTCTTGTATATATATATGTAAATTATATGCATAATGCATATATACATATAAAATGTGTTAAATGTTTAAACAGAGCCAATAGGAGATATATACATATACACATATGGCTCCTATTGGCTCTGTTTCTCTGAAGAACCCTGACTAATACACTGAGGGAACAGGAAGGAGAGAGAAAGAGGTGATCCAGGATGGAGGGTCTGAAATACAAGAGGCAGGGAACCCGTTACAATAAAGGCCAGTACCCAAGCAAACCAGTGAGCAGATGCTCCTGAGCTCACAGGAGTATAACCCTACCAAAACCAAAACCCATGTGGTCCAGGCCAACACAGGGATTGTCTTTACTCAAGCATGAGCAAAATGGGAATTCCAATCTTTATTTGCATCTTTCAGAAACATTTAAAGAGATTCTAGTGCCTTGTACATTCATAGCAGTTCTTATTAACTCTCTGGTCCTCACCTTTCTTTAGTCCTCAGTAATTCTCAGCTGCTTCACATTCTTCCTGCCCAGACAAATTCAATATATCTTATTACCTGATTACCAATCACCTCTGAACAATGCCTTCCTCTGTGAAATACTACTCACCCAACCTGCTCAACACTAGGTGTTGTTTTTCTTAGGAGAATCTACCCACTTTAATTTGTCCTTTCCCTCTTCAAGGCCAGCGGTGTAGGGGGGAGGAAGGATCTTGTAAATCTCTTATTATTAGTAATTTTGTCTCCTCATACTAGTTTTAATCAAGGTTGTCTAGGGGGCTCTAAGAAGATCGGACCTTATTTCTTTTGAGAAACCCTTATCAACCAGGCTCAATTAAGCCCTACTGGCCTAAGGCATCCATTGTATATAATGAATTAACTTATCTCCTATGAATCTCGAATTGTACCAACTACTTCCATCCTTGAAATAATTGAGAAAATAGTCACTCGAATCATTTTCTGTACTGCTTAATTCTCTTATGGCAGCTTAAGGTTAAGGTAATAGTGGTTATGGTTAAAAGCAATAGCTTCTCTACAAGACCCATACCATCAGGAGCTATGACTCTCAGGACTACTTCTCACACTCCTGAGCACTGGCATAGTGCAGAGCATTCAATAAAGATTTGTTGAACTGATGAATGAATGACTCAGTACTGGTGGTTCCATCCGGATAAACCTAAGCCCTAAAAGTCAGGGTCCTAAAACAGCAGAGAGCACCTGACAAGGATGCATTTGTACTTTAACCTGTGCCTAGAATTTTATTAGTGACACCTTGCTTGTATTAAACCATAATTACATCATTTTTCGTCATTCCCTTTATCTGCAGAAGGGTTTAGTTGTGTACCTGGACAGTATGAGCCAGAGCACAGTGCACCATATCAGACAAAGGACACTTTTTAGAGAATAGAGCAAGAGAAAAACCCAAACCCAGTGGCTTGCTTTTGATATATACTTGTCCTGTTTTTACCCTAGAACCTACCACACTGCAGGGGAGGCAAGGCCAGTGCTTGGTATTATGACATTTCTAAACCAACCACTGCTTACTGTTTAACCCCAGCCATCAACAGCTTCCAGCAAAACTTCCTGTTGTTTCATCTGTCAGATGTGGTCCGAAAAGAGCAAGGTGGGGAGTCAGGGTGGGCCATGTTCTACTTCTCATCTCTGATAAATAGGGCTCCATCTCCATACAGCATGAGGTGTTATGTAAAACAAACTGTGATGGAACTGTCCAGGAGTTGCTGCAATCTTCTAACTTTCAGGATTTTGCAAAGTTCTTTCACCATATTTTGAAGTCAAGGCAATAAATATTCTTTCCTTCTTCTTCTGCTCCTCTGTTCCAACTGGCTTGTGGATTCTTGAACCTTCACGATAACAGACTTGCAAGAGGTGGCACACCTGGGTTCTTGATCAGATTCAACAAGATCAGTAATTACAGAAACAGAACATTAAATAAAAGGAAGGGCATACACAATGGGATCCTGGAAGGCAGCCAGTCCCTCAGCCTTCAATCAGTGCTTACCATAGCATAACGCCAATAACTAGACACAGGTGGAGGACAAAAGGCCCAAGCTGCCCAGAAGAGACCCCAAGCAGCTGCTATCCTGTAAGTTCAAGTAGGGGGATGTATTCAGACTTTCCGGAAAGTTCCACTTCTGTGTGGGGGAAAAAAACACATATCGTTCTTTTCAAAAAGTGGAATAGACTACAGCTTAACAAATGAGTTCCAGCTGTTTAAAATTAAACTGCTGAAAGAAATTCCATATAAGAACATTCCCCAGGACTATAGCATGTTCATTAAATTAGGACCTGGATGATTCATTCACTTAAGACACTGGCCTCTCCAAAGTAAAGCCTGAGATAGCTAAGTAAGCGTTGATAAGCGTATTGGTTGTAACGATGCTGTCTCCATTACTCAAATTGCCTACTTTACTTACTTTTAAAGTTGTATATTTTTTTAAAAACAAGATGCTTGCCACTCAGAAGACATTGACCTATTTGACTCCTGAGAAAGCAACAAAGTGTAACCTGGAAGAATTCTGCACTAGGATGCAAGAAACCTGGGTGATAATCTCTATTTTACCACCTGTCAGTCACATGACCTTGGGCGACTCTCTTCACCTCAGTTGTCCAACTATAATATGGAGATGATGTGTATGATGATGGAACATCATGGTTGCTTGAAGTCCCTCCTAGCATTCAAACTGATAATTCCACGACTTTCCTGGTATGGATTCTTGGGTTTTTTTCCCCTGAGGAAGAGTTGCCCTGAGCTAACATCTGTTGCCAATCTTCGTCTTTTTTTTTGCTTGAGGAAGATTAGCCCTAAGCTCACATCTGTGCCAATCTTCGTCTACTTTATATGTGGAACACCTCCACAGCATGGCTGGTAAGTGGAGTAGGTCCATGTCTGGGATACAAAATCGGGGACCAGGGCCGCCAAAGCGGAACGCGCAGAACTTTAACCACTCGGTCACAGGGCTGGGCCCTGGATTGTATTTTTAATGTATGTCTTAAAATCAAACATAGGTATGTATAACTTGGCCCCTTAAATTGGTGGGGGTTTTATCCAAGATGTGCCTTATGCTTCTTCCTAGGCCTTCTTCATGCCTCCTTAATGTGATAAAGATCCTAATGTGACAAGATCCTTTCTGGTTTCTCTTTTCTGGTCTTACAGTCTGCTCTTATGGGAATGTTGGTCCCTTCTAGTTACAAAACCTACTACTCTTGTGTCATTCTTTGACATACCAATTCAGATTATGGTAATTCAGATTATTTCAGAAGATAATTCAAACATACTGGTATTTTTGTAAGTTCTACTGTCAGATGTTATACAAAATGATGCAAATATTATATGTTAAATACTAGTAGTTAGATATTCAGTGCATAAAAACTCCATAAGTTATTTAAAGTGCACACAGCCCCTCCTTAACAGAGTGACTAAAAGATATTTCTTTTTTGAAAAATTTCCATGTCAAATGACTAGGGACTCTACAACCTAGAGACCCAGGGTAAATCTAGAACCCACAAATAAGTCTTTGTTGTTCTTTTGTCCCTGTTTATCCTTAAAAAAAAGACCCCTCCATCATCTAAGGCTATGCTTCTTAAACAAAAATAAACAGAAATGCATAGAGGTACATGTTGACAAATAGTAAGTCTGATGCATCTTCCTAGAACATCTGTTTTAAGATTTTTTAAAAGTTTGTATGATTTTCTAAAATAAAACAGGAGACACAAAATAATTCTCAAATCCTATACACTGCTTGAGAGTATGCTCCCAAACTCAACTTCCCGACAGATTGAAGATATCCATTCTTACTTCTCTGCCATTTAGGGACACTTCAATGGACACTTCAATGTCCCATTTAGAGACACTTCAATGGACACTTCAGGTGAATAGACCTCAAGAAATCTGAAAGTGTCTCTTCTTTGAAATACAAAAAGACCTACATAATAGAAAATATACATATATCCATTTTCTTCAACAATATAGATAACTTGCATTCTAAGTTTATGTCTGAGTGTACACAGTTGCCCCTCTGTATCTGCAGATGGGGAACCCATGAATATGGAGGGCCCACCAAGGGTCTTGAACATCCCCAGATTTTGACATTCACAGGGGGGTTCTGGAACCAATCCCCCGCAGATAACAAGGGAAGACTATATTTTGAAGTTCTTGGAGGTTTCTTTGCCATCGACGTTTTTGCTGCCTGCTCACTTGTGCTGTTGCTCACCCTTTGATACCTTCCCAATGCACCATTTCAGTCTTAGAAGGGTGCCCTGATTCTGAAAAGAGGCTAAATGTTTCTTATCCAATATTTTCCATCTTTGCCAAATCAATCATCATTATTTTGTGGAAAATGCTACCCAAGTTTTGCCCTGCGCTACAGCAATATCAATTAACACTATTTATAAAATGTATGATTTGCTTCAGGTTTAATTTTGTGAAAATGAAATAGGCAAAGATTTCAAATCTTTCTGTAGTTGTAACAATAAAAAAGAAAATTATATATCTCTTGCTTTCACACACACACACACACACACAGAATAATTCTTAGAACAAATAAAAAAATGATCCTGAAGTAGACAACGTTCCTGAAGAGAATGGAGTAAGAAGGTAAATATCACTAGGAATTTGGCCCCCTCCCTCATTGTCTACCTTCTGTCATAAAAGAACTAGCTTTCTCTAAAAAATATTTTTTCACAGAATGCTGGAGAAGGTCTGGTTTCCTTTTCGCTTGTCTCTCTTCCATATCAATAAAGCTTGGTTCACAGACTTTACATGGCCTGTTCTTTGTTTGGAAAATAACTCTGGCACACTAGGTGTGGAGAGGAGAGAGACCAGAAAACAGAGCCAGCTTCACTCTGAGTCAGAGACTGAAGAAAGGACTGTGGGAAAACAGAGCCAGCCTCCAGGGCCTTCCTATCTGACCGCTCTTCCAAGCCTCTCCTTTATCCCACAGGAAGGAGGGGGCCGAGCCCTGTTGCCACCAGAGAAGATCAATCAGGATCCCTTTGGGCAGGGACAGCCACATACCCCAGCTTGCCAAAGACAAAAGATGGATTTCAAAGGGACAGATATGGCGAGTCACCAGTAAATCAATCCACATGTTGTTTTTTTACAGGGAAGATCGCTGAATTTTTTTTTTATTAGAAAACTACTACATGCTTATACAAAATTCAGATGACACATAAAAGCACAAGGAAGAAAGAATGAGAAAATCATCTGAAATAGGCATATAATTTCTTGAGAATCTACGATGTGCCTGGCATTGTGTAAAACGCTAGTAGTAGTAATAAAGACACTGCTAGTAGTAACAAAGACACATAAGCTGCTCTCAAGGAGTTTATAATCTGGTGGAACCATGGTTTGAGGCAGTCTCAAATAGGAAGACAAAGGAGACCACTAGACTTATGTATTTAAGCCCTCAGGGTGTTTGTCGAGTCAACAAAGGGTTGGCTGAATGCCAACGAAGAGAGGGCACTCTGGGCAGCTTCTCTTACTCCTCTCAAGGAGGACAAAGACTTATAGAAGACCATGCTGAGGAGAGAGGGCACACCAGGCCCTCTCCCATTTATCTATTTTTTTAAATGACATTGAGGAAACATTGAAGCAGCACCAACTCTGAGTTCAAATAATGGCTCTGCCGCACACAGCGGTGTGACTTTCAACAAATCTGTTGAATTGTCTGAGCCGGATTATTTAAAGCAAGCATAATAATCTCCACCTCACAGGATTGTTGTAACACATATTAACTCATTTAATCCTCATAACAACTCTATGATGTAGGTAGTTTATTACCACAGTTCTATGTTATGAGGAAACTGAGGCATAGAAAAATCTTTGTAACTGGCACAAGGTTACATATGAAGTAAGTAGTGGAGCAGGATTTGAACCCAGGCAGCCAAGCTCCAGTACATTCTCTGTCCTCCGTAGTAGTTCATCACTACTGCCTCATGCATCAACTCTGAATTTAGTAAAAGCCCAGTCACCACCAATCAAATCATAGTTTGGTGAAGACAGAAGGACTGATTTTTTAGAGCCTGGGGACATGGCACTAAAGAACAGATTTTATAAAATCTTAAACAGAGTAATAATAATAATAGCAGATGTGCTTATCGGGTAAAAGGCATTATACCAAGTAATGTAGGTAGAGGGGGTGCACGTGTGTATGTGTGTATAAATGATTTCATTTAATGTTCTCAATAACTTGCCAGTTATGACTTACTCTCATCATACTCACTCATTCTACAAATGTGGCAATTGGCCTCTAAGGGTTTTAGCAATTTTCTGAAGTCACAAAGCTAAAACTCTGTACCGCTGAAATTAGGATTGTGGTCTGTGTGACCAGATTCTCAACTCTTAGCATAAATTTGTCGAGTCAAAACGGCAGGCAGGTACAATGAAAAGAAGAATAAATACAGGAAAGAAATGAAAACTCATAGATCATCTCCCCTACAATGCGTGATAGTATCTGATAGTGACACCATGGAATGCCTGGGTGCTGATCCTAAGTCAGCCATTAATGAACTACACGGCGATGAGCAAATCACTCAGTGTCTGTGCTTTGGTTTCTCCATCTATCAAATGAGCAGGGTGTAATAGGTCACTGGTTCCTAATCGCTTAGTGATCATAAACCACTCTCATGAATTCAGTGAACTCTCCCTCCAGAAAAATGCATACATATACATAAGACATATATCTCTGCACTCAATTCAATAGTGACATCATATTATACATTAATTGCCAGGCTTTGCCACTGAAATGTAACATCCATGAGGGCAAGGGACTTAGCCTTTTTCACATCTATATCCCAGTTACCATAACAGCTCTTGGCACATCATAGGCTCCCCAAAACTATCAATTGAATGACTAGATAGATTAGGGCTTCTGGTTTCCTTGAAGTCAACCCATATTAACCCAGGTGAAGAAACCTTAGATGAAATTACTTCCAAGGTCATTTTTGGTTCTGAAAGATTAAGGTTGCGTCACATGAAGTTGCCAATACTCCACTGCCTCTGACCACAAAATGGCAATTTCATGTGCTTCAACCTGATCCATTAACTTACAGTTTCATTCACTTGTCTAACAGTGAGTGTGTGCACATGCGCTTTGATACCCGGCGCTAACATTTTAGTACTAATCATGTTTATCTGTGACAGTTGTTACTCACCTTGCATTTACCACAGGATGAAACCTAGGTGAGCTGATAAACGTGGACTATTTCCTGCTTCTTATAAACTGCCTGTGAATGCAAACAGAGCCCATTTCTGTTTAAGGTACAACTCGGCTGTAGTTTCTCCTTAAATTACACAATTTGAAATTTATCAGCACTTATATAATTCCAAATGCTTTCTTAATGAGGTAGCAACTAAAGAGGTTAAGACTGGATTTAATATAAATAAGTCAGACTTCTGGAATAATTGTTAAAACAAGAACATAGTGTGCTCAACCAGAAGCAAAGCTTTCAAAATGCATACCAAGTATAAACTTTGGGCTAGTTAAAGTGTAGAATAGCTATTCCATTGTGTGACTTCTGTATTTGATCATAAAACTTTGTGTTTAGCATTTATTCAGCATTCCAGGTGTCCTATAGCATCCAGTATCCACTCTTCAAGAGTTGTGCATTATGAATTTTTAAAAGCCTCTAGAGATACCTACTTGTAGAAAACTCTTGATAGTCAAAATAAAAAAAATATTGCTGAAACAAATAGAATACACTTTTAGGAGTTAACTTGATGCAGTGTAACTATTATGACAATATTTCTGAAATATACTATGGAATATGTTGCCTAATTAAGTCTTACCTATTACTTATCAATGGCAATGGCAACTTACTTGGATTTGTGAGAAAAATAAAATGGCATCATATGAAAGTTCTGTGTGCTAAAACCACTCCTGCCTCTTTTTAACCATAAAGATTTAACAGCAGTGTTTCAATCAGACCTCCACCAGCGCCAGCTAAACTTCCTTTTTGCCTTCTCTAAAAGAAAGAATGTTTCTGTTAAGATGGGTTGAGATCAGGTCAGGTAGAATTAAGATTAAAAGCACAAACCAAAGAAGCTTCCTGCAGAAAGGGTGAAACCTAGCAGAAGTTCAGCACATGGCAATCAATGCCTGCTAATTAAAAGCAGAATAGAAGCAATGTGATATGAATATTATCACGTTTAGCATGTATTCCCCTAAACGATTCCTACTGTCTGCTATATCCGCTAGGAAGTCCAAAGTGGAGAAAAAACAAGTAAAAGGTTTTTTGTCTTACTTTCCTGGCTGCATTTTTTAAATATTTGGCTTGCCCATTGCTGGTTGAAGGTATCCAAAAAAATGATAGAATTGGATGAAAGAAATGAATATCTGAATCCTAAAGCAGTTCAAATTCCTGAATGGGGTGTGTGTGTGTGTGTATGTGTGTGTGGTAAGGGAGGGAGTACTAAAACAAAAGCAACAAACATTGAAGGCAAAAAATTAAAGATACTTATTCCTCAATTGAACTGGAAAATAGCAAATTTATCACTATTATGAAAAGGTACTGAACAAAAAGGAAAAGGAAAAACACAGAAATTGGATCATCTAACCCAGAACTACCAAACTTTGCAGACCTCCTATCATTCAGTGATGGGGAAGCAAATCTGAATCCACTTTCTAGAAAACAGATTTTGTCAGCACACCGCACAACCGTTCAAGATAGTTCTTTCTGAATACAACATTATCACCATGTAGACTTAAACAACCATACTCCAGGAACTTTTAGAGGGAATGAGATGATCAGGGGTAAAAAAGGATGGAAACTAGATCTACTTGTAAGAAAAACAGTAGGGGGAAACTTGAAACTATTGGATACAATGAAGTTTGAGAATTCTTTGTTAATTTTAATGATTCGTTCTATACATATTTACCTCTTTTTATCACTGATCAGGTAGTTGTCTATACCCAATAAGGGTAAATGCAATTATTATATTCAGAATTTAATGCTATATTTCCCCCAAAGAAATGCCTTTCATAGTAGTGAGTAGAGTTCAGACTGTAAAATTAACTACTTTTACAGAGTATGTGATACCAAGTGTTTTGAAAACCAGTGGCCCAGAATTCCTTTCTAACCTCTACTCCCACTTCTCTCTGATCTCCTTAAGTCATAGAAAATTCTGGAGAAATACAATAAAATTATTTTCTTTAATATAAACATTAAAAATAATTTAAAAAATAAAAAGGAGAAGGAAGAGGAGGAAGAGAGACAGAGAGGAGATTTTTTTCCTCCCTGGAGAGAGCCACAAGCCCCATGAAGTTCTGCTTTTGTGAGGTCATGTGTGAGAAGGGAGAGAAAGTGTGAGAAAACCCAACATTTGCAGAATCGGAAGCCAGAGCCAGAGCGCATCTGGCACAGTGATGTCCCTCCTCATTATCTTATCTGCCCATATGAAAGGAAGCAGAAACAAAGCTCTGGGTCTCTCCCTAATCAGTGGGCAGAAAACCAGCTGTAAAGGAGGAAAGAAACAATTACCCCAAAGGAAGATTTGAAAACAGATGTTTCATTGAGAGAAAGATTACTGATCAATACATTTACTTACAGTTTACATTAAAAAAATAATAATAATATCTCAAAAGTATCACAGAAAGCAAGGGAGAGAGGAAAGTATACTAAAACGTAAGAAACAATTATCATAGGCAAAAAAATAAAAATTGAATATGCTTATTCCTCAATTGAACAAATGAATGGCAAAATTGCAAAGAGATACTGAATAAAAGGGGAAAAAACACAGAAATAAAAAATAAATAAAATATTAAATAAAGCACCATTAAGTATTTTCCTTACAGTCAGATGGGAAACACTATAAGGAGGTAAAGGGGAGGAAAATTATCCTCTACCTACTCTGGGTCCTTTCTGGCTGGGCTACAAATTAAATTGCCATGAGACAGAATAACAGGAGACAATCAAACAAAGCTTTATGACATGTATACATGGGAGAGACCCAGGAATAACTGGGTAACTGAACAAAATGGCAGAGGTTCTCATCTTAAATACTATGTTCAGGTAAAGACAAAGGAGGATGTTGGGGGTGGGAGGAGTCAGACATGGGAGATTACCAGAAAAGCACAGTAAACAAGAATAAGGTTAATATGCAGATTTAACTCCTTGCCTTCCACAATGATAAGAATTTCTAGGGATAAGGTCATCTCCCCTTCTTCCTGGTACACAGAGGGAGATACCTTTACAAATGGAGATTTCCCTTATAAATGTAAATATCTCTTAGAAAGGATCACTTCTACTTTTACTTGGTTTTCAGAGCTTTGATAAGAATGAGCTTAGCAAGGACCCTCCCAGTCTACCCATATCCAGAGTTACCTGTGGTGATGGCTTGTCTTGGGGACAAGCCTTCTATCTTAAATTCTTTTAGGCAGTTATTGCGGGGGAGGTCAAAGTTTCTTTCTGAGTCTTCTGAGCCTTTATTGTCTTCAACTTGAAATAATCCACACACCAGAGTGGCACATCTTGGGGCGGCCTGCCCTGAACCCCGTCAGAGGAAAACTATGAAGTCTCAAAACAGCAAAATAATCTTCAATTTAAAACTGCAAAACTCCATCAGAGAGAGCATCTCAGATTACACTGGAAGGAGTGTAAACCTTCTAGTTTGTTGGCTTCAGTTCACTGGTTGGCTGCAATCGTTCCTGGCTCAGGTTCATCCAGACTCATAAGGAGTCTCAGGAAAAGTCTGCTCCTTCCCCCAGATCACGATAGTCAAGGTCAGCAATACAATGCCTTTGTATTCGTCAAAAGGGTGAACAAAAGAGCCACTAACAGGGCGGGCCCGTGGCTTAGCGGTTAAGTGCGTGCGCTCCGCTACTGGCGGCCCGGGTTCGGATCCCAGGCGCACACAGAAGCACCGCTTCTCCGGCCATGCTGAGGCCGCCTCCCACATACAGCAACTAGCAGGACATGCAACTATGACATACAACTACTTACTGGGGCTTTGGGGGAAAAAAAGGAGGAGGATTGGCAATAGATGTTAGCTCAGAGCCGGTCTTCCTCAGCAAAAAGAGGAGGATTAGCATGGATGTTAGCTCAGGGCTGATCTTCCTCACACACATAAAAAAAAGAGCCACTAACAGGAGCTCTCTGATGTAGAGTGCATTAGAATCACCTGGGGAACTGGTTAGGCTTTCTGATTCCCTGATCCCTCACCAGGGATGCTATTTCATTATCTGAGAACAAGGCCCAGGGATCCACATTTTTAACTAGAGTCTAGGGTGATTCAGGACAGGTGGCCCTTGCATCCCACCTTGAGAAGCACTGCGTTAGAAATTGCTAAGGAATCCCTCTACTCATGTGCTGTTCTGTGCAGGCTGTCTTGGTGAATGCGAGACATCCTGGTCGGCTCCCTCAAAAAAAGGGACAGGCACAACTCTAGTTGCTTCCATATTTGGGTAAATGATAAAATATGCAAGGCGTTTTCCAGTAACCTGTGCAACTACTAGCAGGCCTTCTCTCTATTAAACCTAGAAATTTTGCTAGATTCACCAGACTTCTGCCTCTATAGATCCAAAGAAATACTATGCTTTGAAAGCCATTTTCTTATTACTTCTTAAGAGTCTATAAAAACGATCTATGTAAGTATATATCTCAGTATATGTTTTAGAGGGGAAATATATGCTACCGGTCCAAGTCACCAGAGGAGGTTTTAAGTATATTCAGTGACTTGATTTTTGAATGGAAATTTTTAGAAATAAGAGTTTTTAAAAGTTATCCTCAAATAATTAAGATCACAAAGAAAAAATTAGACAGTCCTACATCTTGTTTCTGATAACACTCATCTTTCTAGATTTTCTTACCGCTCTCTGACCCCAAACATGGCTAGTAAAACTCCCCTGAAGCACAATGGACATGTACATGTGTTTACATTTGTAAGAATCTCAGTACATTATTGACTGCAGATCAAACTCCAGAAAACCATCTTGCTTTACTAACTTAAAGAGAGCTTGAAATAAAGTGTCCCTTTTCAAAAGGGGCCTCACGAGTTACTTTGCTCCTTCAGCAGAGCTAAGGTATATTATTTTGCCTCAGACTAATCTACCTTTTTAGGGATCAAAAATAATTTTACTATCACTCTTCCATGTTTTTTGAATTGTGGAATCTTACAGTTTTTATTTTAGTACTCTATGATCCATTGAGTACTCAATGATAGATATTTTCTATAAAATAAAATATAAAGTATTGCTAGACTAATAAAATCTTTGTTTTTTTTATGGCCATGATGGCCTATCCAAGCATCTAAGTCTTGGTCTAATATAAGATGTGTTAATATTTTTTGTGTTGCTGTTGGAGCCACGAATCACATCAATCCCTTTTGTGGGAGACTGAGGCTTATATTTATATGATAATTCCTTACACTATGGAAAATCACTCTTCTCATTCTTTTTTCCAGTCTAGAGTAACTACAGGAACTAATTGGCCTGGATATTCTGAGATAGTCCTAATATATATTTTTCTTCTATAGTCAGATTCTATATCATAATGCCAAGCCACCCATGACAAATTTTTCTTTGGAAAATATAACTACAAAGTCAATACATGCCTTAAAAATGACTGATTTAACTTGAGCATCTCACGGGTACCTTCTGCCCCCCCTTCTCCTACTCTTGGGATCTGTTAGGATGATGACTTGTTGAGGATGGCATTGATCTTAACCCTCAAGGCCTTAGGATGCTCTTGCTCTGTAAATTACATCACCTGTTTCCTGCTTCAGCAAGATTTCCTGCTGAATAGACTGTGCCTTGGTTTTAAAGCCCTCCTATCTCTTATCTCTTGTGCATGTGTCTGCTGCTGCTCTCCTGGTAATTTTTCTAACTGTGACCTGGTCTTGACCTCTGGTTTTCACCTATTCTCTTGTTCCTCTTACTCAGCTACAGTCTCCTGTTTTTGATCATCAGTTTATCTATCCCCATCACTCTGATTCTGCTGGTCCAAGCTTTTAGTCTTAAATACCTGTAGCATCCTTACCTGTGACTCAGCCTAACTCCCACCGCCTGCTCTCAAATTCTCCTCCACACTGACTCCCACCTAGACTTGCTCATGCCCTCTCTTCCTAGCTCCATAATATCCATTCCTTTCCTTACAGCTCTTGTTCTAAAGTTTGGTTTTCTCTTCCCTGCCACTTTCCCTATATTTCCCTGATAAATTTCTGATCATTGAAGCTGCTAGTAACAGAAGCCGAGATCCACTAAGAAATGAGTCTTCCAGGAGAACTATATGTAAACCTGGGAGGAATGCTGACATTGAACTGTGAGAGAAATTGGAGTTCAGCTTCAGAAAAATGGGGACTATACACACAAATAAGTTGATGGTTTTTTGTACACAAACCAGTTTAACTGTTTTGATTTATTCTTTAGTAAAAAGGAATATCAAGTTAGTAGAAAGATAATAAAGTTAATTATTTAACTTACTTGATGAGTTTTTTAAACCAATTTTTTCAGGCAATTTGATCAGAATAGTCAAACTTGTTTGTACATATGGTCCAGTCTCAAAAATATATATACAGCATAACCAAGAGTCTAATAATAAGGGTGTTTTTTAAACTATTAAATGTTAGACAAAATTGTCAGCCAGCAATAATAATCCAGGTACTTTCCAACTTTTCTAATTAGAAATACATTCTTATGTGCATATCTTGCTTATTGTATTACTCTTTCATTCCCTAACAATATCTAGCCTGACCTATAATTCATTGCAAAAACACTAATGCCGACTCACATTACTTCACATACCACCATGGTTTTCTACTAGCCATCTGCCAAAACACAAAGGTACTGTAGAAGTGAGGATGCCATTTCCAATGAAAGAAACCACTCATAACAATGAGGAAGCAAATTGCACTCAGAATAAATGAAGAAAAGAAATCAATCCTTTTGCTTTACCAGTAGTTGGCTGAATACATTGGTTTCATTTGAAATACATGTGTTTGGACTAGGGCTTTCTCCAGAGGACTAGACATGTTGTTTGGGGAGTTAATAATATATATGTGGTAGCTGAAGACATAAGGTTAGATAATACTTCTAAGAGCACTCACTATAAGGCATGAAAAGAAGAATCCATGCTGGATTAGTAGGAGATAAATTTGGAACAGGCAGGGCCTTTTATGGTCTCCCAAAAATCAGGGTCAACTCTTGAAGTCAAAGGATCTATCTTTAGCATACACACACACACACACGCACAAACACACATTATACTAACCACCTGAATTACTTATACACATAAAAAAGTATAGCAGATTTATACAAGACTGTTGAGGAAAGAGGCAAAGTCAAGCTATCATAAATATGGGTGGAGTCAAGATTAAGCATTTATTAAAATCCCTGTGGTGATCATGATTAAAATTTTTGGACAACATCAGAACCAAAAATAAATATTCTTGAATTTTATGGATCTTTTTATATGCTCCATGGATACCACACACACACACACACACACACACGCATACACACAACTATATAACTGTTCTGAGCTGCACATAGATGTTTAATGGCCTTAGCCCTTAGTAAAATTGTAATATGGTTAAAATGTGTCCCTGGCACTTCAGAAATATGGAATTGAAACTACTTAGAATTCACTTAATCTAAAATATTAATTTTATAGATGAGGAAACTAAGAATCAGTAAGATAAAGCAATATCTCAAATCTTACACAGACCATTGCTTCCCCAATCTCTGTGACATTTTCTTCTTGATGACAGGAAACAGCTGTCTTTTGGGATTTTCCTCAGGGTGAAGGCCACATCTGCATGTGATTTGCATATGTTCCGCTAGCCTGAAATGCTGGCTAATTTTAAAGTCCAGACTTGGTTTTCATAATGGCAAGATGCCAAAGGTTTATATTTTTCTCATGAATGTAGTAGCATCTACCATTTATTGAGCATTAAATGTGCCAGGCATTGTGCTCAGTACTTGATTCATATCATCTCATTTCATCCTTACAACAATCTTGTATATTGAATCTTATTATTCCCATTTTACAAGTAAAGATGATAAAGCTGAAAAAATAGATATTATACCCCAGTTAATATACTGAGTAGATAATAAAATCAAGATTTAAACCCAGGTCCATCTGATTACCAAACCTTTTCTGTGCTTCCTCCATCACTAGACTCTCTTTCTAGGGTCCAGGGATACTAGAGGGGAGACAAAGGACCAAGGAAAGTCAGAGTCACCTACACACTGCTCTAGGAGGAAACACCATGCGAGCCAACATGGCACTGCTGCACGACTGGTTCTCACTGTTTACAGAATAGTAGATAATGCTGTATCAGCACTAAAAAACATACGCCTGATGGGAAAGAGTGGGGAAACACCACAATGAAGACTCTCATGATATAATTACCAGGTTCAATTCTACCAGAGCAGACTTCAGTGACCTCCTTCATCAACTTTACAGGTAGAACAAAACATCCTGCCACAAGGTTCTGGTGATCGTGAAAAAAAAATAAATATCAATTTAGGATATTGCCCTATTGAAATTATATATCCTAGTTTGAGTATTCGATCTAGTCCAGCATTAGTTTTTGTAACAAATTCTCAAACCCCAGAAGATTAGGAAATGTTATCCCCAAGTCGTTGGGGACACCTGGAAAAAAAGAACATTTTGAGCTTGAGCAACTTCTTTGATATGCCCTGTCTTCCAGGAGCCTTGAGAAATGGATTCCACCTTAATAAATACCAGGTGTCAATTTTACACAGGATCTGGAGAGTAATTAAGAATAGGCAGGAGCAGATCCAAGGAGTTATTTTAGTTTTGGTAGGAGTTATGAATTTCAGTTTGCCAATATGCAAAAATACACCCTGAAATATGGTCAAGGAAAGGGATGATGTTTGCCCTTCACCCTTTCCATTGAAGTTCAAGAATCCAAATCCCTGTGAGAACATCATGCCTGCCGACAGGCGAGGTTCTGTCACTCCCTGACTTAAAATCCTTCAAAAGTTACCCATGGCTCTAGAATAAAATCCAAACTCCTAAACGTGAATTTTACAGCTTTCCCTTATTGCCTCCTCTTCTTTATTTTTAGCTACTCCACACATTCTACTGTTCAGTCATCAATTTCCTTCCAATTCTGTCTCTTCTCCAAGCCTTGGCTCATGCTATTCCCTCCTGCTGGAGCATTCTCTGCGGCAACATTCCCCTCCCCCCATATTCTTTCCATTACCCACACAGCTACCACTGGCTGGCTAAGTCCCACTCATTCTTCTTCTCACTGTGACATCACCTTCTCCAGGAACTGTTCCCTGACTCCCCAAGTCTGGGTTAAGTGCCTCCCCATAAAGCCCCTACTTTCCTCTGTACTTCTCATAGTTCATTATAATTGCTTGTTCTGTGTTTTCTCTTGCCAGCTGGACTGTAAGTTCTATGATGCAAAGACGTGTTGCCAATTAGCAAATATTTGTTGAGTGTCCACTCTATGCTAGACATTTGGTATTTTTGTGGTAAACTGAAAGTATAAGATCTTGTATCTGCCTTGTCCAACATTGCATCCTGACATAAAGCACATGCTTTTCCTCTCAAATAAGATGTGTTTATGATAGAAGATGCTTGTAGGGATATCATGGATCTTTACATTCCCTGCATACGCATGAGGCAGGGCAACATCTAGATGGTGGGATCCTACTCTCCTGGAAGGGGGAATCAGAATGATCCAGAGGGCAATCATTAGAGACTGCCTCCTGCCTGGGCTAGATTAGGCAGTGCCAACGTCAGAATGCTTTGGTGGATCCTTGGAATACTATGTGCCAAGCCCTATGCTAGAAACAGGAAAGATATTGTCCTTGTCCTCCTGGAGCCAACTTGTCTCAAAATACTCTGAGTATAAATCGGGGTAGTCTTGATGGTACTTCTTTTTCCATTAATAATGAAATTGCTAGCTAACACTAACCCATCACAAAATTATTTTCCAGTATGATAGCTAGTTTATTTAAGAAAACTCCTGGTATGTGATACACATGCCAAGCAATCAATGAGATTCAGAAATGAAACTGGAAATATCAACTGTAGAAGGCTGCCATTTCTACCCAATAAATTTAAATTTTGCTGAAGATTCCCAATTTAGACTCCATCTCTCTGGTCTTATAGCACCTGGACTAAAGTAGGCATCTCATTAAATTATTCAAATATATTAACATGTAAATTCAGGCCATCAGTGAGAATGAAGTGAGATGATGAATTAATGCCTCAGCACTATGGACTTTGAAAGCCCTTTCTCTCCCCAGTATAATTTGTGCTGCTTTATCAATTCAGAAAATATTTCATTTGTCACAGACGCACTAAGGTAAAGGAAATTATTGCCATCTGGATGATTGCCTCTCTAATTTTCTGTTACAATATTTGCAACTCATATATGTAAGAATCTTTACCCATTGAGCATATTATACCATTTTACATCTTTCCCTTAATCTAAGGCCATTGGTAAAATGAAAGAGGTTCAGAGAGAGAGACACATAGAGAAGATGAAGAAAGAAAATAGAATATTATATCAGATGCTTGAGATGAGAATGAATGAGCCTACCTCCAGGAGGGCTTGGGGAGAGATACCTGTTAGTCATGAGTCCACAAGAGGGAAATGTGTGATTTATTAAGAGAGGAATTTTGGACTACTCAACATGCATGTTAATTTCCATTCCTTTCTCAAATCTTTCTAAAATTATAATGTAGGAGAAATAGTATTGATGCTACTAGGTAGATGTAGGACTGTACTGACTGAATAGAGCAGAGGAAGTGACACCTAACTATCTGCAGGGGAGCAGCCCCAAAGAGAATGAGTCATTTCACTCTGCAGAACCATGAGAGGCTCAGGGGTGAGGGCCACCAGGCATCAGGTCAGGCAAAGCTCTTGGGGAGGCACCTAGCTGAAAACACGAGGATTATTCAGTCTACACACTAAGTGGAAGGGTCTTTCAAACAGGCAATTATTAATTATAGGAAAAGTCAGAAGTTCTCCAAGGAACTTAGAACAGCAACGGTTATTATTTACGTAATCACAACGTTAACACACCTATTTAACCAAAATATATGGTAGAACTATATTAGGAGGCCGAAGAGAAGGGAAGCTGGTGTGTGGTGATGACAAGAGAGTGCTGGGGAGGATGAAATTTTCAACTACTACAACAGGAAGTCAACAAATCATACCTAAAATTGATATATCAACAAATATCAGTTAGGAATATTATTTATAAATATGAAGGAAATAGCAGGAGATCAAAGCTGTAAGAGTTGAAAGTTATTTCCTCTGGAGCATGGTGTAAAGTAGAGTAGGAAAAGGGACCACAGCTTTTCAACAAGAAACTTTTAGCTTTATATGATTTGTTAAACTACATGCATTTATTAGTTTGATAAAATTTCAAAGAAAGAGAAGTGCCTCTGGGTTGCCAGGATGTTGTTGCCTTAGGGATATTGTTGTTCGTGTCATCCAGTTGATTCTGACTCCTAGCGACCCTGTGTACAGCAGAGTGGAACCCTGTCCAGTCTTTCTGCTCCATCCTCTCACCTTCCAGTGCTGTATCAGACAATGCTCCACTGCTATTCATAGGGTTTTCATGGCCAATTTTTTCAGAAGAGGGTGGTCAGGTCCTTCTTCCTAGTCTGCTTTGTCTGGAAGCTCTGCTGAAATCTGTCCACCATGAGTGACCCTGCCAGTATCAGTGGCATAGGGTCAGCATCACAGCAACAATCACACAGCTGTTACAATACGACAACTGACAGACAGAGTAGTGTGGTTCCCCGACCAGGAAACAAACCCCCCAGGCCATGGCGGTGAGAGTGCCAAATCTTAACCACTAGACCACCTGGGCTAGCTATTAGGGATATTAGTCTGAAGAAACCTTGATTCCATACTTTTCTATACCAAGGATGTCAGGATCTTCTTGGTATCTATGTAGGAGACACATAATCATGTCTGGATTGGTGCATCATTAAAGCCACCATAATAGTTTTACAGCAAGAAGCAGGCATCACAAAAATTCAGACCACAAAATGTAATACTTTGACTCTTTTACAAACTTCAACACAGTGTTAGAGGGTTCTTTGCAAGGACTATTTCTGTCTTGTTGGCCGCTATGTTTCTAGTGCCTCACATAGTGCCCGGTTAACATGGGTGCCTTAGAAGTAGTTGCTGAAGAAAATGTAAAGCAATTACAGAAATGGGAGTTAATAAACAATTACTGAATTAATTGGAGGGGTTGGAGAGGAAGGGAGGAAAGAAGTTCTGATTCAACTTGCAAAAGGCCAAATATAATGAGGAAACATGCCAAATTTTCTCCCTTTTATAAAATCAAAACCAGGGTAAAGTCAGGGTCAAACCACTGGGAAAGGGAAGTGAGAATAAAACAAATTAAAAGTGGTATATTTGTGAATTTAATTTGCTGGATAAGCACTTTATGTACGGGGGCGGAGGGAGCTTATGAACGGAGAGAGCAATTCCATATCCCACAGATGTCATTCTCACTGATATTTTGAAATATAGAAAAATAGTAGCGTTCAACATCCAACTTGGATGGTTAAGAAAATGTATAAAAGTCTAGGTCATATACGACACAGCCAATCAAGTTCAACATAAAATTTTGAAAAAGAGGAGTGGTCTTCTATCTTAGTAGGAATACAGATATTATGTTTAAGAGTATATATTAGTTTGCTAGGGCTGCCATAACAAACTGCCACAAACTGGGTGGCTTAAACAACGGAAATGTATTGTCTCACAGTTCTGGAGGATAGAAGTGTGAGATCAACGTATTGGCAGGGCTGGTTCCTTCTGAGGACAGTGAGAAAGACTGTTTCTGGCCTTTTCCTAGCTTCTGGTGGTTTGCTGGCAATCTTGTGGCATTCCTGGGCTTGTAGAAGCATCACTCCAATCCCTGCCTTCATGTTCATATGGCATTCTCCTTTTGTGAGTGTCTGTGTCCAAATATCTCCTTTCAATAAGGACACCAGTCATTTAGGGGACTGTACTCCAGTATGACCTCATCTTAATTAATTACGTCTGCAAAAGCCCTATTACCAAATAAGGTCACATTCTGAGGTACTGGGCTTAAGACTTCAACATATAAAGGTGGGACATAATATGTCCCCTTCAACATTTGGGGGGACATAATATGAACACAATTCAACACAATGAATTTTGGGAGGAAACAGTTTTCTCTAGTCTAGGTTTTCTGGAATAATAATCCTCATTTTTTCTCCCAAGTACTTTGATACTATGGCTTTTGTACATTTTATTATACACCTCCTCAAATCTTCCTTGGAAATAGGCAAGCTATACAGACAGAAGGGTTGATGGTTGGATAAATGAATACGTCAGATTGTGATTGTTAGGCTGCAGCCAGCTCTGAAGTGAGACCTTGGGAACCAAAATTAGTAGAGCAAGTGTCTCTTATCTGGTTGAAATCACAAAAAGCTAGCAAAAATGTGAAATTTTGAATCAAGTGAGCTGGGAAAGGAAGAGAGTCCAACAGCAGAGGATCCAACCCCCATAATCAAAGATCACAAAATCAAAGAAGAGGGCCCACAACTGATACATGGGACAAAATTGAAAAGCTAAGGAACTGAAGAGTCAGTGAGAAGAGAACAGAATACAACAGGTTGAGTGGGCAGGTTGGAGAGCCTATGAGGAAATATCTTAGAGTCAAGTTATTACCTGCTATTGTCCTTTATGTGCTCTCTATGGCATGAAGTATGGGCAAGTAGGTAGATTTACAAAGCCATGACTAAGGGTCATGATAATAATAATTGTTCTGGGCCAGCCCGGTGGCTTAGCGGTTAAGTGCGCACGCTCCGCTACTGGCTGCCCGGGTTTGGATCCCGGGCGCGCACCGACGCACCACTTCTCCGGCCATGCTGAGGCCACGTCCCACATACAGCAACTAGAAGGATGTGCAACTATGACATACAACTATCTACTGGGGCTTTGGGGAGAAAAAGGGAAAAAAAGGAGGAGGATTGGCAATAGATGTTAGCTCAGAGCTGGTCTTCCTCAGCAAAAAGAGGAGGATTAGCATGGATGTTAGCTCAGGGCTGATCTCCCTCACAAAAAAAAAATAATAATAATAATTATTATTATTATATAATTATATTATTTTTTATTATTTTATTATTATTATTTATATATATAATTATATAATTATCCAACCATGAGATTTATGATTTTCATATCAATGTGATATTTGAAGAGCTTAATATAAAACTGCATCTGAAGTTAACTTTTGTCTTGAGTGATTAAAATGAAAGAAGAAAGAATCACTGTTTGCATGTTCTGTGGTCTAGAAAACTCTTGTGTGGCTCCAAGTAGCAGGAACCACTTGAGTTTGGGGAAACCAGACCTAAAAGTATCATAACCCTTATCACCAACATCTCTTACATTGCACCATGCTCTAAACTGCATGTAGTCCTGGCCCCACATGAATACTAGGTTATTACAGATTTATGATACATAGATGAAAAGCTATAGCCAAACGAAGGTTGCACTTCAAAGTCACCCCATGAAGAAGCTATTTTATTTCACAATAGTTCAATATAGTTGCAGAGTTCCCACTTTGGAACTTATATCAGAACCAGTGTACCAGGGGTGAATCTTATTCTATGAAGTAGTCAGGTATGCCACAAATGTTACATCACTTTATTTTCTTTAAATTTAATTAAATCTAACTTAGTATACCTACCTGTATGGGCTGGTATGAAAATAAATATTAGCTATTACTGGAGGTTTCTTATCATACCATTCTGTACTACCTACAACAATCATATGTAGAACTTAAAGATGCTACATAGAACAAATATTTGTGGGCTTTCTCAGGTCTTTGGGACACACCAGTAACTGTAATACTGTCTTTCTCCAAGCCCTCATGGTCCCTTAATATTCAATATCTCTGTGTTTTCACTGGGCACAGGAATCTTGACCAAGGCTGGAATCATCAATACCCAAGACCCAGTCTCCACATACACACTGTGAAACTACCCCTTCTTCTGCTATCAGGGAGGACCTGGCCAACTCTCTGGGTCATTTTTATTGGAATAGATCATGGATCCCAACTCCCAGAAAAATCTGAATGTTTTCAACCGTTCACCAGTCTAGTGTCACTTCTTACTTTGAGTCCTTCTAGTTCCTCCTCCTGCCTCTCCATCGCCAGTAACCCTTGATATCGTTAAGTAGCCCAAGCTTTCAAACTACAACCAAACCAATACTAAAAAGAGAGTTTGTGTACAGGAAAACCTGTTCAGTGAGGAAACAAAAAGAGCCTGTCTACTCTCTAGGAACTAGGGAAGAAAAAATATCTCTCAAACTAAGCACAAATTAATATCTCAACAAATTATCACTACACCAATTTCCAACTTCCATTAAGAAAGTAATCTTACTACATTATAATTATCTTTCACTTCTTTTAATAAAGTAGTAATGATCTTCAAAAGAGACCAGCACCACAAGAGCATTCCTAGGACCATACCAGGGTCCCTGAATGCAATTCTGAAACAAGAGATTTAATAAATTATTTGAGGAATGGGAGTGTAATCACTGAATTTAATTATCAAGAGTAATTTTATAAGAGATATGTTTGCTGGTTCAAGAAAAAGTTACTTTCGGGTACTCAATGTTGTCATGGGGTACTTGTCCACGTCATGGGGTACTTGTTCATGACTACTTAAGTCCTTTTGATCATAAGTAGAACTCCTTTTCCTATCTCTTGATTTTCACCTGAAATTTCCTTTTCCTTTCACCATTTCTCAATTCTCAATGCCTGTACTTCTTCCACCACTACTTCTAGACCCCAAAACTGATTACTACAAGAAATGAATGATTACTACATTCCCAGGACAAGCAGCAGCAGGTTTTGAAGTTGGCCACATGCACAGTGGTAAAGAGAAGTTAGAGAAAGAGAAACCACAAAACATTGTTGAAAGTGATTAAAGATCTAAAAAACAGAAAGACATCCTGTGTTGATGGATTGGAAGACTTTATATTGTTAAGATGGTAATACTTCCCAAATTGATCTACATATACGATAAATCCCTATCAAAATTCCAACCACCTTGTTTTGCAGAAAGGAGCAAGCTGATCCTAAAATTAATATGAAAAGACAAGGAACCCTGAATAGCCAACGCAATCTTAAAAAAGAACACAAGTGGAGGACATTTGAGAAATTTCCTGACTTCTAAACTTACTACAAAGCTACAGTAATTAAGACAGTGTGATACTGTCATAAGAACAGACATATAGACCAATGGAACAGAATTGAGTGTTCAGAAATAAACCTATACGTCTATGGTCAATTGATTTTCAACAAGAGTGCCAAGACCATTCAATGTGAGAAGAATAGTCTTTTCAATAAATAGTACTGGGAGGACTGGATATCTACATTTAAGGATGAAACTGGACCCCTGTTCACACCATATATAAAAATTAACTCAAAATGGATCATAGACCTAAATGTAAGAGTTAAAACTATAAAACTCATAGAAAAAGCATAGTTGTAAATCTACATGACCTTGGATTAGCAGTTTCTTAGACATGACACTAAAAGCCCAACAACCAAAGGAAAATAGATAAATTGGTCTTCATCAAAATTACAAACACTTGTGCATCAAAGGACACTATCAAGAAAGTGAAAAGATAGTTCATCGAACAGGAGAAAATAATTGCAAATCAAATTTTGATAAAGACCTAGTATTCAGAATATATAAAGAATTATTACAACTCAACAATAAAAAGACAACCCAATTTGAAAATGGGCAAAAGATTTAAATAGACATTTCTCCAAAGAAGATATACAAGTAACCAATAAACACATGATAAGATGTTCACCATCATTAGTCATTAAAAAATTGCAAATTAAAACCACAGTGAGATACTACCCTACACCATCTGGGATGGCTATCATCAAAACAGAAAATAACAACAATTACCTCTTTGGGAGTTTATCGAGATCTTAAGGTATCCAGGTCAAAACAGATTCAGAGGATAATAAAGGGCCAGAGGATCTCTGGATCATCTCTAGTCTTAACAGAGAACTCTTAGGACATCCCGGGACCAGGACATTGTACCCAGACATGTAAACGTGGACCATGCATTCTGTTAAGCTGTGACTGCTACATGTCCCAGCTCTGGGTTATGCAGCCAGTGAAGCAACTGCCTAGAGAAGTACTCAACAGAAGATCACTATCTTTAACCTGGTTTTAGAAAAGGAAAAGGGTGGGGTTGGAATATATGGAAATAATCTTGGCTCTGTATGCACGCTGCTCAATGTACTTAATTTCAATGTAAAGAAATGAACTAATATCTATGTAGAGTTAATTCTCTGATAATTATTATGTGTTATGATATATAAATTTTATCATATAAATATATATGATATTTTAAAATAAGATCAGAAAATCATAGAAGACATTTAACATTGCCTTATCGTTCTCTTGTTTATTCAAGAAATGTTTGAAATAGTTGTATGGCTATTTTTGCTCTCCTCATTACAATATTTATTTCATCAAATAGATGTTCATCACTTTCCATTCTCTGAAAGGCACTAGTGTAGTTTGCGTTCTTGTGCCCTGACCTTTGAAATAATTCATAATTGAACTAGTGAATGCTGTTCCCTCATTTTCCAACCTCAAAGCTAGCAAGTAACTGCTAGAATAGTCTGTGACCTATAAGAAAGAATGCTAAAAAGCTTATAATTATTAGAGAATGGTACTGTTTTCTGCAAAGCAACTAGACACAATGTCTTGTTCTAGAGAAAGTAAATAATAGGAATAAAAAATGATTCCTCTATAAATTTCTCTATAATCTATGAACAAAGTTATGCTCTAACTCAGTCAGGAAACAGTTCATCATTTTTCATATTTAATATATTCCTATTATCCGCCAAATAATCTGCTCAAGACAGAGATTCAGAAATGAGTAAGCACCTCACAGCTTAGTGGTAGAGATAGACATATAAATAAATAAATTTAAATTCATTTTGATAATTGTAATAACAAAACCATGCACACAATACTGAAGAAGAGAGTGTTTAATTCTGTGGAAATGTCAAGGAAATCTCCTCCACAAGGTCAAATTTCCTAATTTCACACTCACGTGGTACCATGACTCTATCTTTGATAGCAGTTATATCACAGATGCAGCTTTCCATTTATCCAGGGATTGTTTGATTAATGCCTATCTCCTCCACTAATATGTAAGTTCCATTTGGGCACAATGGAATTTGTCTGCTCTTGCCCACTATTAAATTCTCAACACTCAAGGACAATGTGTACAAAAGGCTATCAATTAGTATCTCTTACATATTGTTGATTATATGTAGGAAAAGTATTCCTAAAGGAACACATTAGGATACCTGACTTGGCTGCTGGAAGTAGATTAGGAGTTTGGCAAGAGAGCTAGGCAAAAAGAAGAACACATTGCAGGCAAAAGGCAGAGCAGTACGTGCAAAGACATGAAGGTGCACGTGCTTGGTGCTGGCATGTAACATCTAACATGGGGTTTGGAGGAACATGGGATAGAAGGCAAAAGAAGAAGAAGGGGGGCCAGCCCGTGGCTTAGCGGTTAAGTGCGCGCGCTCCGCTGCTGGCGGCCCCAGGTTCGGATCCCGGGCACGCACCGACGCACCGCCTCTCCGGCCATGCTGAAGCCGCGTCCCACATACAGCAACTAGAAGGATGTGCACCTATGATGTACAACTCTCTACTGGGGCTTTGGGGGAAAAAAATTTAAAAAAAAAAGAAAAAGGAGGGTGCAGAACATGAGCGATGTCATGCTGAGCGATGTCAGCTTTTATCTCATAGGTATGAGATAGGGAGTCACTAAAGCATTTCAGGCAAATAAGAAAGATGACTGGACTTTCTTTAAATCTTAGAAAGACCGGTTTTTTACAGTCCATGTTCATTAGGATTTTTAGGTTGTAAGGAACAGAAGTTCACCTGGGTTATATTCAAAAGTATAAGAATAAGCATGAAAGTAAGGGAACTTTCTGCCGATTGGCTCTCTTCCATGTCTTTGGCAGGAGCAATTTCATTGATGTTGTGGAAGCAGTCACCTGATTTTAAATAAAGGACTTAATTGGTGAGGAAGAAATGGAGATAATGAAAATGGACTACTTTTTCAAGAAGCTTGAAAAGAGAAGAAGGCTTCCAGGCCAACATGATGCTGAGAATTTATGCTTCAAAAAACCTTCTTCCTAACCCATAGCAACGAGGGGTAAAATGTTAAACACACACACACAAACACTACAACTGGACTCAATATAAGATAGATATCTATGTGGATGAAAAACAGAACACAAACAAAGAGTAGTGAATGGAGATGAAGTCATAGTTTTCTAGTTTTTGTAGTTGTGGCAAATAATTCAGCAATACTGGGCCAAAGGTCATTAAAAATAGTCCTCACATGATGGGGGAGGACTTCGGTTTTAGTTACTGCTTAGAGCCATGGATTTGTCAAACCTCCCCCAGTTGTAAAAAGAAGTAGGGGGAATATAAGATCTATCGACTTACTGAATAGAGCTAAAGGTATATAGAAATTGTGGGTTCAAGGAGGCAATGGGGGAAGAGAAAAACAGTTTCATTCTCTAAAACTGAGTCCGGTTGCCTTCAGGCTTCAGCCTAGATTCATCATACTCCCAACCAGCCCACAGAGGCAGTAACTTCAAACTGTGATTATAAAATCTAGCCCTATATTGGAGATTCAAAATGTACAGAGGCAACCACAAAACCCCTAGACCAAGAGGGGTGAGCAGTGCGTGTGTGTGCAGGGCTGGTGGGGAGGAGTGCATGTATGTGTATGAGGGGCGTATGTGTGAGAAAGACAGATACAGAGACAGAGAGACGGAGAGAGACAAAGAAAGACAGAGAGAGATGAGAAAGACAGGGGGAGAGAGAGAAAAATGTTCTTATTCAAAATAAATCAGCATACAAAAATTCCAAAGTATATGAAGAAAATCTAATGCTAAAAAACATGATCAATGATCAGCTAATAGAGCTTTTCCATATGATATTTACCTTATAGAATAGTCTGACAAAGACTTTTAAACAATGTTGAGGATGTCAAAGAGATAACTGAAATAATTTCCACTAAAATAGAATAGATAAATTGTTGAGCAAAAACAAACACAAACACAGCAAGATCAGAGAGAGAGAGAGACAGACAGACAGACTGTTATAAATCTTGAAAATGCAAAATACAGTAATGGATTTGAAAATGCAACACATGGGATCATTTCTAGACAAAACAAACCAAGAGTGAATTAATGAGCTAAAACATAGAACTGAAGAATTCTAGCAGGAAGAGATAAAGGTAAAAAGGAAAACATTGTTAAGAAGCTAGACTGAGGTGATCCAACATTTGCAAAATAGGAGTTCTTGAAGAAGAAAAAAGAGATGCAATATTTAAAGAAATAATTATTGAAAAGTTTCCACAATTACAGAAGGATTAGGTTCTCAGGTTTAAGAAACAAGGGGATTAACTAAAAATAAACCTACATTTGAACACATTATAATAATCGAGAGGGAGATGATCTTAAAAGCTAGCAGAAGAAAAACAGTGATTACTTAGAGGTAATGACAGTAAATCTAACAGTAGATTATTTATTAGCATAATAGATGCCAGAAGACATTAGGTAAAACCTTCAAGCAGACACCGGAAATAAGTGCCAATTCATAATTTTATGTCCAAATGAAAAGTCATGCAAGACTGAAAGCAAAATGAAGATATTTTCATATATACAAAGTGTACTCTCCCCAGTCACACACACAATTCACATTCTTATACTCACATAATTCACTTACACGTATTCACATTCATATACACACTCACACACACTCACAAACACACTTATACTCACACTCACATGTAATACACACAGTTCTGATTTAAGATGTACTTTAGCTGGCAGACAAGTGAACCTGGAAGAAGGGCAAGAAATATGAAAAATTGATAAAAATATCTTAGTTGAGTTAATTAGCTATTGACTATGAAAAATAATGTTTAAACCTTTTTCAAAGAGCATAAAGTTAAAATTCCAAACAAAAATAATGAGGTAGCGGGTGCAGGGTTATTCAATGAGTAATCAAAGCCTGCCAGAGCTCTTATCATGATTGAGAGAGGACAGAAATATTGCACAGCAATAAATCTTTTAGATAGTTTTATATTTAAATATGCATCCTCAAATTGTAAGTGTAATTACTAAAAGAAAAAAATAGAAATTCAGTCATGAGCCAGAGAGATTTAGCTGAGATGGACCATTATCACTGGTCAACAAGTTTTCTCTAGGTGGATAGAAGATTTCTCAAGGACAAAATAGCGGTTGGAACGCCCTTAACAAAATGCTGGATCACCCACAGGGTGACAAATGTTTTTGTCAGAAGATAACAAGCTTCAAGGGAGTGAATTTCTGTCTTCACCAGTGAATATATCACTGGAAGTTGGCCCTGGAGTACTGTGATTGATACTGGATTCCCTGCAACGACTGTTACAATAGGTGTCAAAGTGGAATCTTTTTATAGAGTTTCTTCAGGAAGTGGGAATTCTCCTCCAGGGCCTCTAGGCCCTCCAGGCCCAAAATTCACAACTTCTTGAGATAAGCTCTTGGGTTTTTTTGGGTCTTTTTCTTGGTGAGGAAGATTAACCATGAGCTAACATCTATTGCCAATCCTCCTCTTTTTGCTGAGGAAGATTGGCCCTGGGCTAATATCTGTGCCCATCTTCCTCTACTTTATATGTGGGACGCCTACCACAGCATGGCTTGATGAGTGGTGCATAGGTCCGCGCTTGGGATCCAAACCTGCAAACCCCAGGCCACTGAAGCAGAGCGCACAAACTTAACCACTATGCCACCTGGCAGGCCCCAGGTTTTTTTTTTTTAAGTCACCTATCAAGGTACAGGTCAGCTCTTAGAACACTAGGTCAGGACGAAACCAACATCTGCCACTGCACTAAGACAGAACTATTGTGCCCTCCCATTCCCCTCAAAATCCATTTTCTCAGTGGAGTCAGGCCAAAATAGGTCTTTCTACAGCTCTCCTATCCCCAGACTCCCACATCAACTGACCCTATATTTCCCTTACTGGAGTCTACCCTCAGTGATGCCAGGGTGACATTCTGTTCTTACCTATGCTGTGGTAGAGGGTCATATATAGTGCTACAGAGGGGAGAAAAGCACAGGTAGGTCCCTATCCAGGCTCAGGGAGCCCCTCCTTGATGGCACTGCTGGCCCCCGCTGGTCCCAGGCACTGGAGGGAGACTTAGAACATGTTGAGGAATGCATTCTAAGGCATGGGTTCTGTAAGGTACAGGGCCCCTGCTGTCCCAGGTCTAAGGGCAGTACCATACTACAAGAATAACATTTAGGAATGAATTTGATCCAAATTCCCAATTCTGGTTGGGTTGAATACCCCAAGACTCAGGTCTCAAGTTGGCAGGAGCAATGTAGATCTGTTCCTCCTTGAGCCCTTTGAGAGGATACGAGATGAGATACAAGGCTGAGGGTTGGTTATGAAAAGAAAAAAAGAGGACACTTCTCCATCAAACTCAATGTTCTTGTTTTGCATTATCACAGGATGTTGATTATTTAAGTATTCACATCCAAGACTCTACTGACTATAAAATAATTATTACTACATCAATAGCTGCTATTTAGTTACTTTGCCTACAAGAAATTTACGGGAAGATTAAGTAAGAAGGCTTGACAAGGCAATACATTTCTGAGAAGTTGTAGCATGCTACAAATGGCGACATAAGGTCAAATGCCAACGATTTTATCCTCAAATGAACTGTAATAACTTCCCTGAAATGCACTCTTTGGAATTTGCAATTGTTATGAAATTGAATTTATAATTAAAGGAAGATACTAACACAGTGTGCCCGACTAGAATGGAAATCCGAAAACTCCAACTTATTTTTAAGTATAAATAAATACAAAGAAGGAAATAGAAGAGAACTAAATTATCCTGAAGTCTATTGAGGGCTTACTATAGATCAGACAGTGTATTAGGCAAGTTTTTTATCATTTAAGTTAGAACTTACAATGGCACAATAAAGACTATTCATTAAACAGGTAGGAGATTTCAGTTTTAAAGGCACAGCAGCAGTCTTCTCCGGTGAATGGATTTATTAAGAGAGAATATGAGGATAATTAACAGCAAATATTTTCAACAGCCGATAGCCAGACATTGGAAGACATATCTAGGACACAGCTACATATTTACAATCAGGCCTCCGGAATGACTAAAATTCTTCCAGCCTCATTGTAGCTTGTTTACCTTTGCAGCAGGTTCTATCTGCTCCTTCACGATGATGACTCAGATACACCTTGCCTCTGTTTCTATGTCTCCTTTGGTATAATCCCAATAATATTTTCTATAGGTCTTAAAGTCAAACTCAAGGAAAAAGTAGGGAACAGTATAATCTATTAAAAAGATATCTGGCATTGGAGTCAGAAAATTTCTTGTAATCCAGCTTCTAGGCATTATTTCCGATAAACTGAGCTTCAGTTTACTCGACCAAAAACCAGGTGTGTTAATATCTACCATAAAGAGTTGTACACATTAGGCATAACTTAAAGTTTTTGCACAGTACGTGTCTAAGGCAAGAACACAATGTATAGTACCACTTATTTTTATTACTATTTTTGAGATTGGTATTTTTGTCCAAATATTGTCTAGTACAAGGGGTGAGTGCTCCACGCCTGGATATCTCAGAGATTGTTGGCCAACTTTTGGGCAAGTGTAGGCCTATCAATGGTGGCAAGAGTAGTAGGGTCATGGAATACATTGGGCTGGCAATGACTATCTAGCTAGGCTACTTAACAAAGTTCTGGAAGGTTTCAGACATATCCTAAAGTGGGTTGGCACTAGGTTGTAGTTTTGCCAGCTCACTGCAGCATCTTCAAAAGGACAACTGGTGGCAGGCTTGCCCAGCTCCAGTGAGGCTTTTGTGAAGCGTCTCAACAGTGCATGTGGTCCATGGTTAGCGTAATAACTCACAATTAAACATTTTATTGTAATTCATCCAACACCGTCCTTTCTCTTTTGAAAAGCATTCATTAACAGACTAAGTCCTATGAATGAAAAAGCACCTTTTGCCAAGTTTGATACCCACTCTAAATTGACAAATCTGAGCTTTGAAGGCTAACTAAAACATTTGGGATTTTGTGATCATTTTCCCATGACCAAACCTAACTTCCTATTTTGGAGGGGAAAATTAATATTAACCCTCATCTGAAAGTGCCCAAAGATTTTTCAGATACCGCAAAGCCTTTTCAAACCAAAAGCTGGAAGAACAAGCATAAGTAAACCAAAACATGTGGGATTCGTTTCCTTTAAAATGTATATTAATTTTTTAAGTTCAGACAAAGGTTATTTGAAAAATTCTAAGAGTTGTACCAAGCCAAAAACATGGGTACCTCATGGGATTGTGGTAAGAGGATCTTGATTTTCAGTGTGCACATATGCACGCAATATTGTAACTGTACTCATTGCCTTTACAACATGTATTAAGGAACAAAGGTAACCTGAAAGCCCTTAGAGACTTAGAGTATGATCACTAGTATAAGAAATCCCCAAATATTTTCAAGTAGCTTAGGAAGGACAATTTACCTAGGGTGAAACCTTGGTCATCTGAATGACCTCCTACTTCTCACTTCCTCTCCTCTATAGTAAGACAGTAGACATTCTCTAGAGCTGTACTCTCTAATTGAACTGTCTGCAGTAATGTAAATGTTGCCCATTCTGTGGTGTCCAACACAGGAGCCACTACCCACATGTGGCTACTGAGTAATTGAAATATGGCTGGGACTGAGCAACTGAATTTTTTATTGTATTTAATTTTAATTAACTTTAAATTAAATTTACATAGCTTTATGTGGCTAGTGGCTACCATAATGAACAGGGTAGCTCTATAGAACAAGAATATACTACTCTTTGAATAAATCTCTATAATAGTAATAATCATAAATACCTAGCATTTGTTAAGCACCTAGGGCTTTAACTGTTTATTCCTCACAGAGCCAATTCCCACCATCATCCATGCCCTAGGTGTTGGTAGACTTACCCTTGATAAGATCTTATCCTAAAAACTAGAAGCGATGACTCAGGTGATAAATATAATGACAAGCATTGGACCCAAGAGAATAGAGCACACCAGTTGCTAGAAGTAGTGGTGGATGAGCTCAGCGGACCAGATGGGAAATCCCATGCAAGGATAATACAAAGCAGAGATAATTTTTTGGACCAAATGAGGATGGTGGGCTCTTAAGAGTCAGTAGTCCCCTTACAAGACAACAGGTTATAGGTGATCTTGATGTGGGTTCCAGTCATTGCTCTACTAATCTTGGTGTCCTCTGAAAGGAAGGGAAGAAAATGAACAATTGACAATGAACTCCAAGGAGTGTATTATAGTCCCAGGTTTTAACAAGCTGTTGGGATTGGGATAGGAATATTTGCAAGTGAAGAAGAGCTTTGCCTCTTTCTCTCACACTACACGTCTGATCTCTTCAGCAAATGCTAATGACTCTATCTTTAAAATATATCCAGAATCTAACTACCTCTCATCACCTCCATTGGTCTGAGCCACTATCATCTCACACCTGGATTATTTCAATTACCTTCTTACTACTCATTTTGCTTCCACCCTTGCCCCATTATAGTCTCATCTCAGAAAAGAATACAGAGTGATTATTTAAAACATAAGTCACAGGATGCCACTCTTTAATCAAAATCCTCCACGGGCTTCCATCTCTGAATAAAAGCCACTTCCTCTAAATGTCCTACAAGTGCCTATATGACTCGATCTCATCTTCCTCCACTCTCAGCCTCCATCACGCCACTCCAAACAGACTGGTTTCCTGAACATTCCAGGGATGCTCCTTCCTCAGGACCCTTCTACTCTAACTCTCTAGCCCTGGATTCCAATGCAGACCTTCTTCCCATCTTTGCTTTAAAGTCATTTTTACAATGAAGCCTTTCCTGATTACCCTATCTTAAATTTGCCCCCTACAATCCCTATTACACACTTTTTCCTCTATTTCTGCTTTATTTTTTCTCCATAAAACTTATCACTAATATACTATTTTTCATATTTTATTTACTTCATATTTCTCTCCGTTAATGTAGCTTCATTGAGATGGGAATTTTCTTCTGTTTTATTCATTGCTGTATCCCCAGCACATACAGAATTTCCTAATAGGTAGTAGCCACGGAAATAAATGAATTGATGAAGCTTTCTGGATGGAGATTTGATTAAAGAGAAGTTTAATAAACCCCTAAAAGTTTATAGTTGGGATAAAACTTGCATGCATTTAAACTATTTCACTTGTCCTCAAATGTCTGTTTTCTCAATTTCAATTAACAGAAAGTGGCCCACAGCTACATTTTGTTTTTAAGAGAATTTCTTTCCAACTAAGAGTGCATGGGTCTTGCTTGGCCACACTTGAAAAATGTAGATGCATGGAATGTTACAGCTGGAAGGAGCCTCGGGGAACCTACTCCAGTGGTCCTAAACTATGTTCCCACAAAGGCTAGACCAAGATTTCCCACCACAAAATTGAATAATGCAATATTTTTTCCAATTTGCAGACACACAAGTTTAACAGGAAAAATTTTCTCAATTAAATTTTTTCTCATAAATTTCTCTTAAGATATTGGCACTGTAGTCACTTATCAACTAACAAGTACTAGCAGATGTCAGAAATCAATAAATAAGAAGCAAACAGATGAAAATAAATATAAAATATATAGGAAAATATAAACACAAATGTTTATTATGATAGTTTGATTTATCACAGGCACATGCAAATGGTTGTGATTATATTTGGTCTCTATCTAACCATATTTTCTACTAGTACAATTTCTCCTAGTTTGTCTGAGAAATTAAAGCTCACGTATACAAAAAAATGAAAGTAGACCCTTACCTTACACCATACACAAAAATTAACTCCAAATGGATTAAAGACTTGAATGTAAGACCTGAAACTGTGAAACTTCTAGAAGAAAACATAGGCAGTACGCTCTTCGACATCGGTCTTAGCAACATCTTTTCAAACACCATGTCTGACCGGGCAATAGAAAAAATAAACAAATGGGACTACATCAAACTAAAAAGCTTCTGCACAGCAAAGGAAACCATCAACAAAACAAAAAGACAACCTAACAACTGGGAGAAGATATTTGCAAACCATACATCTGATAAGGGCTTAATCTCCAAAATAAATAAAGAACTCATGCATCTCAACAACAAAAAAACTAACAACCCAATTAAAAAATGGGCAAAAGACCTGAACAGACATTTCTCCAAAGAAGATATGCAGATGGCCAAGAGGCACATGAAAAGATGTTCAAAATCACTAACTATCAGGGAAATGCAAATCAAAACTACAATGAGATATTACCTCACGCCCGTCAGAATGGCTACAATTAACAAGACAGGAAAAACGTGTTGGAGAGGATGTGCAGAGAAGGGAACTCTCATACACTGCTGGTGGGAGTGCAAAGTGGTGCAGCCACTATGGAAAACAGTATGGAGATTCCTTAAAAAATCAAGGATAGAACTACCATATGATCCAGCTATTCCACTGTTGGGTATTTATCCAAAGAACTTGAAAACACCAATTTGTAAAGGTACGTGCACCCCTGTGTTCATTGCAGCGTTATTCACAATAGCCAAGACTTGGAAGCAACCTAAGTGCCCATCAAGGGACGAATGGATAAAGAAGCTGTGGTATATATACACAACGGAATACTACTCAGCCATAAGAAACGATGAAATCCAGCCATTTGTGACAACGTGGATGGACACTGAGGGTATAATGCAAAGTGAAATAAGTCAGAAGAAGAAGGTCAAATACTGTATGATTTCCTTCATTAAGTAGTAGATAATAACAACAATAAACAAACACATAGAGACAGAGATTGGATTGGTGGTTACCAGAGGGGAAGGGGGGAGGGAGGAGGGTGAAAGGGATAATTCGGTACATGTGTGTGGTGATGGGTTGTAATTAGTATTTTGGTGGTGAACATGATGTAATCTATGCAGAAATAGAAGTATAATGATGTACACCTGAAATTTTTACAATGTTATAAACCGATGTTATTGCAATAAACAAAAAATTAAAAAAAATAAAATAAAATAAAGCTCACGTATACATGGCACTCCACAAAAAACATATGGCATCTTGAAAACAGAATTCTAACCGCAAGTTCTCCAATGTTGAACAAGTTTGAGAACTTCTGGTCTAGTCTAGCCCCTTAATTCCAAAGTTTAGCAACTTACACCCAAGAGAAATGATTTGCCCAAAGTCACACAGTTAATGACAAAAATAGATACCTGACAAATCTTTTCTGTCTACCTCTTCCTTCCTTATTTCAACTCTCAAGAATTCAACGCACTTTTTAAAAGTTCTCAACATTTACTTTACTATGTGGGGAATATCCACTCAAAAATCTGTCTGCTGAGTGAAGCAGAGGTTCCCTGGCACTCAACCCCCCTTCTATCCCCTAAACAAGCCCATTTTTCTAATCACTATGTAAGAAATAATTTTTTTTAAAAGAAAGAAAGTTACAAAACTACCCAAAAATATTAAAAAAAGGGAAATTTTTACCTCATCTTTTTCCAGACATGGTCACAAACTAGAGACCCGTGGACTGTTTCCAGGCCCCAAATAGGTTTCCCTTGAAGAAATTCCACTGAAGAATTGGAAGAGAGAGGAACAAAAACCAATGTATAAAAATTAGATGATTTCCAATTTTTAAATATTCTAAATTTCTGCCTTCTTTTAAAGCACTAGGAGATATTGCTACATTAAATCCACATTCCCCAGTGACAACAATCATCAGGATCTAAGTAGTGACTGTTCCCTTTATTCAAGGCCTAGAGTTTCTTGTTCACTGCAGTTCTCTCCAGTCTTTTTACCAACAAATGATGTCAGTTTCCATTTATTATCTAATGTGATCTGCATTTTTATTTTATTATAGTAAAATATTTCTCTGTCTCCATGTCAACATCAAAATTGAGGAAAAAAATAAATTTACAAGGCAATGAATTTAAGAAAAAATGAGAAGAATCACATTTATTCTGTGGAAATGAAGAATATTTCTATACGTTTTAGTATGCATATCACATGTATCTGGGTGAAAACCACTTAAGATGGGTTTTTTAATACTCCAGTCCATGGTCTTATTTGTTTGTGATTTCTGTCTTTTTTTTTTTAAACTCTGTTTTTGTTTTTGTTTTTTTTTGAGGAAGATTGGCTCTGAGCTAACATCTGTTGCCAATCTACCTCTTTTTTTTTCCTTTTTTCTCCCCAAAGCCCCAGCACATAGTTGTATATCCCAGTTGTACATCCTTCTAGTTCTCCTATGTGCGATGCCACCTCAGCACGGCTTGATGACTAGTGCATAGGTCTGCGCCCAGGATCCGAACCCGCGAACTCCGGGCCATCAAAGTGGAGCTCGTGAACTTAACTGCTACACCACCAGGCCAGCCTCCTGTTATTTCTGTCTTATAGTCAGGATTACTAACTCACTTCATAGATAGTAACTGAAAGCCACTGGTTTCCTGTTTGCTTTTTCTTCTGAAGAATAGTTATTACTAAGACTGTTAACCCACAGTAGACATATGTGTCATGCCTAATGTCTTAGAAACTTCCTTGCTCATCAACTACCCACCTCACAAACACGCACAAACACTCATAAACTACATGTTCAAAGAAATAGCTTTCAGCTGTCCTTTGCAGAAGAGTAGTCATTCTTTGTGACATTCCTGGGCACCTAACCTAAGGGCACTGCAACTTGGATTAGCCTCTGAGCCATGAAGTAGCCTGGCTTTTCACAAAGGCAACCAGATTTGCTCCCTTTTGAATTTTTGGTTTTATAAGATTTTCATTTTTGTATTTGTAAAATGTCAATTTTTAATTTTATAGGATTGGCCAGATATGAGCGAGAATAGCAGGGACAGCCAGAGAGAAGCAGAGAAGATGAGACCAGGTCAGCCATAAGAAAAGGGATTCCTAAAAGCTGCATCTGTGACCAAGTGATTGTTCCCTTTCAGAATATATATATTAGCCTAAATTAGATTATGCTGTTATAATCAAAACAGCCTTATTTACTTTTTTTACATCTCAGGGAGCTGTCCTATGGTGAGTGACTACTACCTGGGTCTGCAGCCCCTTGTTCCACGTTTCCCTATAATAGTTCATGTGGCCAGAAATCCACAAGTGTGCGCTGCATGAGTCTTTCATTGATAACATTGGTAATATACAACCCAATAAATGGGCAAAATATGTCAAAGTAATCCAAACATGGTTGAATCAATTTCTTAACTATAAATTTTTTTAATTGACCCAATGTTACTTACTGATCACTTTTGATCAATAACAATGCAGTGTTAACATTTAAGGAAAGGCTAAAGAACTTTTTTCAGGGCTCATCCCAATTCTGAATCTAGGTTAACATCATCAGTGGTGACTTTCTGATATATTTTGGTAGTGATGGGGTTCAGGGCAGGCCACCCCAAGATGTGCCACTCTGGTATGTGGATTATTTCGAGCTGAAAACAATAAAGGCTCAGAAGACTCAGAAAGAAACTTTGACCTCCCCCCCAATAACTGCCTAAAAGAATTGAAGATAGAAGGCTTGTCCCCAGGACAGGCCATCACCATAGATAACTCTGGGTATGAATAGACTGGGAGGGTCCTTGCTAAACCCATTCTTATCAAAGTTCTGAAAACCAAGTAAAAGTAGAAGTTATCCTTTGTAAGAAACATTCACATTTATAAGGGAAATTTCCATTTGTAAAGGTATCTCCCTCTCTGTACCAGGAAGAAGAGGGGATGACCTTATCTCTAGAAACTCTTATCAGTGCAGAAGTCAAGGACTTAAATCTGCATATTAACCTTATTCTCGTTTACTGTGCTTTTCTGGTAATCCCCCATGGCTGACTCCCCCCACCCCCAACATCCTCCTTTGTCTTTACCTGAACATAGTATTTAAGATGAGAACCTCTGCCATTTTGTTGAGTAACCCAGTTATTCCTGGGTCTCTCCCATGTATACATGTTATAAAGCTTTGTTTAATATTCTCCTGTTCTTCTGTCTCATGTCAATTTAATTTGTAGCCCAGCCAGAAAGGACCCAGAGAGGGCAGAGGACAGTCTTCCTCCCCTACAGTAGATCTTCCTCCATGTTTACCCAGTTTGGTCCCACAGCTGAATATTTCATTAGTTTTAAGATTTATATATATACACATCTCCAGAATCCCAGAATTTGTGTGTCAACTTCTTGAAAAAAGTTCACTTGCAGTTTCATCAGTTTCTTTGGATATTGAGCACTGCAGCAATACCAGATTTGTGATTGTCTAGGAAGATCTTGAGGTTTATCTTCTAAGAATTTCTGTCAAAATTTAAAGTGTTTCATATTTCTTGTAACTTGAGAACTTCCTCTGAAATTGGACCTTTATTTACACCAACACATCTGCAAATATGAGCAATCTATGACTCTACTATACTCAGGATAGATCAGAAAAAGGAAATGACTCTCCATTCACTCAATTCACAAGTCTGGTTTGAATCTGAATATTTCACTTCCTTGAAGAAAGCAGAGCTATCCTTATGTAGTTTGGTTTTTCCTTAGGATTAAGTTCAATCTGTGGTGTTATCTTCTAATATCAGTAAGAAATCACCTCACCACGATCCCTGAGGGGTCTGAAAAGTTGGTCCTTACAGATCTCCTTAACTCCAAAAATTCCTTAATATCAACACATAGTTTGAATTCTCTTCAACATGCTTTCACCTCCTGCCCAGCTGACAGCACAAAAATAAGCAAACTGTCCATATTTTGCTTGTAATTCCTGCATACACTGGTAAGGTATGGTCATGAGTATAAAAACTATTTATAATGTCGATAATTTCCTTTGTCATGTCATGAAATGAACCCAACTTGGAAAGCTCACAGTAACACTTGCCTGATGAATTTGGACACTGGACACACTAACATTCTTTTAGAACATGAATAAACTGTTGAAAGCTTCTTTGATCTCTTTCCTCACAGTGCTCCATCGGAAGGAAGTAAAATCAATTTTCCAAAGTTTGATCAAACCTCTCAGCTTTTTGCTGGCAAATACTTACTTCATTATCCTGTTCTTAAAATACTGCTAAAAATTTCAGTCTGCACTGGGAGTCAGGTGGCCACAGTTGATCTGCCTTAGAATATTCCTTTCCAACCCCTGGCTCTTCTTATTTCCCCCAAGCTTCTGTGGACCAGTTTCTTGCATGCTACAGTTCTTATTTGCCACAATACAATGTCACCCACCTACCTCACCCAAAATAGAAGCAACAGATAAAAGTGATAACTCATATGTGAATAATTTCCTGTAACCTACACAAAACCAGTTCACAAAATCCTAGGCAAACTGACATAAACAGGTATTAATACAACTTTGCTTACAACCCCTAGTTGATTCGTGACTGAAGTGACAGGGGCAGGAACACTATTTTAAACTAGCTCAGCTGGTGTGTTACTATGTGTGATCTAGGAATTCTAATCTCTCTGTATTTTCTCTCGCTCATGAATGGGCCCTATCCACAATTGTGTTATAATGTAGACATTTATTTTCCACGTGGGATCCTTACTTAATCTTTACTTTTTTTCCTGTCCCTAGCTTAAATCATAATGTTTAGTTCTCATCTTGTGAGTTTCTTTAGTATTTTATCTTCTGGTCTTTACTATTCCTTGGGTTCTCCTAACTACTGGGCCCAGCTCAAGGGGTAGAGTTTATCATTCTTATAATCCACGGTCACTTCTGAAGGCTCTATGGAGAAGATGACATTGGAAATGCACATTAAGGATGAGCAAAGATGGAGCAAATGTAGGTTGACTTTTCTGTTTTCAAGATCCTCCAAATATGCAGGGTTCTTGGGCTGCCAGGAAGTGACCTTATTTATCACCTGTAAGACTTACCTGGTAGGCCATAGAAAAGACATCTGATCATTTTCTTGGTAGGGCTTTAAAGGCACTGATTCCACATACTATGTGCAACCCTTATTCATTAAAGATGGACTTATTATGCTTGATTAAATGAGACTATTCTCAAATACGGCACTCCAGAAAATGCAAGCAATTTGGTTGCATAATCAGTTTGTTCACTTACATCCTGAAAAAAAGAGGACAATTTTTATCATACCTATACAAATAACTACATTGTTGTTAATATGCCAGAGAGAGGGAGAGAAACAGAGAGAGAAAAGAGTAAAAGGATTTATTTCTGAATTCTAAGGGTCAGTGAGAACAAGAAAGCATTTCAAGAATGTTCTACTAGGTTAATTATTAAAGAAAAGTTAAGAATAAAGAGAAAGGATAGTCAGCTTAGGTCTTATCTTTCTTCATCATTTACAGACAGGTTTCTCAGGTCTCAGCTTGTATGTGTCAGCTTAAAGGTTTAAGATTCTGAGAAGCTTTCACTGACCTGCTAGACTGGGTTAAGTGTCCATCATGTGTGCTTTTCTTTTACCTGACTAAGTCCATTAAAACACTGTTTTTAATAATAAAAATTGGAAATGGTTTAAGTGACCAACAGAAGAAGACATGGTAAATCTACGCAATGAAATGTAGTAATTAAAAGAGATAGTGTCAGTGCATATTCAATAGCATAAAAATATGTTTATAATAAAAAACAGATTACGTAGTGAAATTATATAATGAAAAAACATATTACAAGAACATAGCATGCATAGCATGATCCCATTTTTGTAGATATTCATGTATACATATATGCATCAAAATAAGTTTTGAAGGCTCTAAATGTTATTAATAGGATATCACTTGATGGCAGGACTATGTGTTTTTTTATTTTTATTTATTGTCTAATTTGTATACTTTGTTTACTTGTCTAATTTGTATAATATTTATTGTCTAATTTGTATTTGTACAGATTTATTTTGTCATGAGGGGAATAATAAAGTTTATTAAAGTAAACATTTCCTAGCAAAAAACTGGTAATTTAAACAACAAAACATGATTCATTCAGTAAAAATACACAAAGTTGCTTTACTACTCATCACTTTAGATGTAGCATAGAGTTTTAAAATGGAACATTGCAAGATTGGTTTTTTTCTGCTTAAAATAATGAAATGTCCTTCCCTTCCCCCTTTCTTCTGAGGAAGGCTAGATTAGAGGTAATCCTCATGAACAGACATTTTAAATTGAGCCCACAGGTTCTCAAAATATTAATGAATTCTACGCTCCATTTCTAAAGGCCAGACATGTGTTTTCTGGACACTTCACATTAGTGTTCTGGATTTTGTCTGGGGCGCTGAACTCTGAAGACAACCCAATGTCAGCTGGTTGATTTTTCTGTAACTTCAGTTTATGTAGCACAACCAAGAAATTAGAAACCAGTTGGCTCATAGATTTTCTTAATTGAGTCTTAGGCATTCCACTTAATGACCAAATTTATTTATGCAATTTTATTTTCTCCAATTATAAAGAGACATTTAGACACAACTCTAAGATGGAAAATGCATCCTAACAAGCCTTGGGGCTCCACATTTAGATTTATGCAAAAGATAGAGAAGCCACAGTTTGAAAGAGAAACTGGTATTTTTTACACCAGTACACTAATACCAAAAAAAAAAAAGTCTATTGTGAAGGCAGAGTGTCAGGATATATGTAACTAGATTGTAACCTATTCTTTAAATATGCTTAACTTTTAGGTACATATTTCCAAGTGGATCTTTTAAAGTTGCTTTTTATAATGTAGAATATAGTGCCAGATTCTGAAAAAATGATGCTACGAACTGTGGGTGAAAGTGACTTGACTCTCTGAGCGGTTCCCTCCTACGCCTACACACATAGCCCAAGCTACTTGGTCAAACCCTCCTTTTGCTAATTCTTTGCATCTCTAGGCCCAGTGGGAAGAGAGATGAGAACTAAATGGGAATGGCTGTTTAATTTTCTTGTTCTTCCCATGTTCTCCTTCTTCCTACAATCTCCATGTATTCATGCCATGGCTCATTCCTACTTTACATTCACCTCTGCAAATACCTCACCCTCAATGCAATGTACTCCTGGATTTATTTTTCAAAAATTGCTTTTGTTACATATCTACACCCATTCACCAGTCTTCTTGACCAGAGGTGTGCACATCCATGAAGGAATGGGCATGGGCAAGGGAAAATTTGTGTCACAAAGAGATTTGATTTGTTTTAAGTTTACTTTTGCTGTCTTTGCTTTGTATATAAACTTAGGTGATACTTATGCAAACTTCACAAGGCTGACTTCTTGTCATTCAAAAGACACATTAAATGTCACTTCCTCAGATAGGTCTTTTCTGACTATCCAAATGAAAGTAGCCACCAGCCACTCTATTATAATTATCTGTGTAATATTTATTCCTATGTGACATGTTTTCTCATTTATTCACTTATTGTTTATTGTTGATCTCCTCTCCACAAATGATAACCTTCATGAGGGCAGGGATTGTCTATCTTATTTACTACCTGAGAATGGCTTGGGATATAGCAGGTGATCAATAAATTCTTAAGATTAAATGAATGAATATGTGTAAAAACCTTCCCACCTAAGAGGAGACGTCACTTAACTAGCAGAATAGTATTTAACAAATACAGCACATGAAGTTAAATAATCTTAAATCTGTACTCAGTCTTGCCCTACAGTTGTGGTCTCAGTCAAGGCCAACGGGAAAATAGATATGATTAATCACTTTTACTAACTTATGGTTCAAAAAGCAAAACTCCACAGTAACAGAAGACAGTAGATGTACTCATTAACAGCATGTAAAATCTTGGTTCTAAAAATAAAATTCAATAAAATAACAATATAAAGTTATTTTATATTTACTTGAGTAAACTATTAGGTTAAAATGTGTTATTGCACTCCCATTAAGTCATCAACACACTTAAGAAGTTCCACGGTTAAATGAGAGCTCATTCTAACAGAAATTATGTTTGGAGGCAATAATTAAGTGAGGCAGGGTCATGGGTCTTAATTCCTATTCATAGAAAGTGATTAAATATGTACCTAGACTATGAATGTGGATTTTTAAGGATAAAACTATCCTCGGCATGTATGAAATATTAATCTCTATGCCTGAACAGTTTCAAAACAAAACCCCCAAATTTTTTTGATTTGACATCCATCCATTCTATCTGTTAGAAGTCATTTGATTTCCAGTAAATGGAGCTCTATAGAGTGATCCAAATAATAAGCCACACGTTCAGTGACCGCCAGTTATTTAGTGTCACACTGCATTTCAACAAAAGCCATTACATCCTGTGTGACAGGAAAATGGGTGGAGGACCTTGTATATCAAACTTCCAGAAATCCTTGTTTACAAGGCTGATTTTTTGTGTTGCTGTGTGGTTGTCCAAAATTTTTTCAGCAGGTCATGGCTTTTTTCTAGGGAAGTTATCTTTGTAAAACACATTGATAATTCTTTCCTTTTTATATAACAAAATATCTAAAACACAAACACACACACATATACCCCAGCATGAAAGACCCTTATTCAATTAAAGGTTCTAGACTAGAGAAAAAGTTGATATTAGGTGATAAATATTTTTATTGTAGCTTATAATGCTTCGCACATATGGGTACTCCGTAAGTATTTAGTGTACTGCTGAATCAAGAAACTGAAGCACAAGCTTCCCATAAACGCCCTGCGATCTAAGTTCTGAAGACTTCTTGTAGGTTCCTGAATAATAATAAATATCTTTTTTAACAAAAGTGGCAGATCCTACTGATAAGCAGATTTAAAGAGTTTATTGAGAATTCATATATACATATATATATGAAATTTGGCAGTTTTCAATTGCAGCTGCAAACTAGATTTAAACAAACAAGCCCTTTTACTTCAGCTGCTGTCTGTCACAAGAACCCTTCTGCCCTTGACCCTCTGACCTGCTCTGTGTTCCTCTCCTGGTAGTTCAGCGCTTTATCAGCCTCACCCAAATGAAATGAAAGCACTGATTTGTATTCTCCCTGCCTCCCAGATTTTTCACAAGTGAAACGAAAGCCCCAGATTCCTGCTCCTGCATCTGAACATTTCATAACCCCTCTTGCTCAGCTACCTAGAAAATGTACTCAGCGTTCCTTGCTTTGTGCTCTCATAGCAGGCTGTGGAGCCTTTAGGTAGCACTGATCTCTACTTCTGTTGATTTGTCTACTAACAGACCAGCCCTCCCCTTAACATGTCCCCACCCTTGCACTATACGCCCCCACCCCTATCCCTAGTCCAGCACTTAAAAGAGGACCTCATGGTATGTGTTGATAAATGAACCAATAAAAATCTGAATTTAAAGACAAGAGGGTTTCAGCTTAGATTTTGTGATCTTTCTCTATATAAATCAATAAATTACAGACAAGGCAATTTTTGGTACACTGAGCCATGAAGTAGGAGAATCTCAAGGGCAGTTCATTAAATAGGAGAACAATCTAATATCTTTATTTCCTTTATTTGTAAGTTTCAGATTGTCTTTTTAAGCACTCTCTTATTGTATTTTCTTCTTCAACTTTAACACTATATTTTTTGAATAAGGGAAACACTACAGAAGGACATACTATCATAATAGCAATCATAGTACTGGTCATAATTTTCTCCATATTTTGAAAGTATTTAATTCCTAGAAGAATTGGATCCCATTGGATCAATGGTGTCATTCAGTAGAATGTTGCAGCTAATTCCCACGTGTTCATTGGCTACGATTTTCTCCCTGACCTCCTAGAGAGGTGAATTTAAATACCTTTCAAAATATGGGAAAATAAGATTCATTAATAATTTTCAATAATATTTAATTATCATCATATTAGTCCATGTTTATATGATACCAAACAGCTGTGTTTTTAAGGACGATTCCAGTGCCTTTTGGCAAGAAGGTTTCTTTCCTAACATGAGAACTAGAGCTGCACACAAACGTAACAGAGGAAAGCTTATTCCAAATATATTTTTTTCACCATATTGAGGAGTGTATATGGTCTGAACCCCCAATGTTAATGAAGAACGAATACTGAATTTGGTTTCAAAACAATTTCATTTCATAGAAATAATATTCCAGAGTTTTGGACAAGGGCCTTTCTAGGTGAATTTTCATCTAACTAAAATATGCATGCCAATGCTTTGAGCTCAACCAGAGTCCCTGGGCACCTCAGAGGAGCTATCAGCCTCAAGGTATGTGCCTATTTGAAAATTGAAGCCCTGGCCTAATTGAACTTACCTGAGACGGCTGTAGCCCACCAGAGCAAATCAACACCAAGCTCTATATAAGAACCTGCAGGAACTCGCCTCCAAAATTATGGCCCTGACTTTGATTCATCCTTGTAAATTAACTCTGGGACATGGAAAGCCCAAAATTAGAGGGACCTATTAGAAAACACTCTTCACCCGCAAGCACCACCACCAATAACACGAAGCCTAGAGGTTAAGAGCAGGGGTAGAGGGATGCCTTGCCTGCTTTACTTTGGTGGCCCCACAGACAATGCATCATCCCAGCCTTTTGGGAAGGAATGCTCACTTAGGTAAGTACATAGTTAAAGCTGTGAGCAGGCAATTCACCCAGCAAGTTAGGCAGCCAAACTAAGAAAATGAAGCACTGGAGACAGGGGCTGATTATTTCCCATATGCTCTCCTTGTCCTTTAGATTCATTCTCTGCCATTTTCCACTTTGCTTTGTGTTCCAGGGGAGACCAGCCGCTATGAATGGCATCACTCAGGTCCCCTTGCCCTCTGGAGGGTTAGGCCAATAGGAGCCTTTGGCAGGATTTGGAGAGTAGAAGAAGGGAGAAGGCAGAGGTTTCCTGGTGCCCTTCCTGGCTCCTTCTTACCCCCCGCTCTACCTGCAACCCCACCCCACTAGCTGCCTCCTTTTGCACGAACAGCTTCTATTGGACACCCACTCCCTTCCAAGCCTCCAAATTCTCATTGGTAATGCCATCTCCTTCCTTTGTACTTGGAAGTCTAGGGTGGGAATAGTTTGTGACCCAACATGCCTTTCTGGTTCCCTTGGCCCTGTTACAGTGACTACATGTCTCTGTAAACAGCCCCTTTATTGAATTCTATTCAAACTCCCAGCTGGTTGTAACTTCTATTATCTGCTGGGTCATGGCTGACAGGGTAGGAGATAAACACTTACATGCATACATGCATACATACATACATACGTTTATGTATGTGACCAGAGAGGCCTCATTTCCTCGTGAGGGATCTTTGATTTCTACAGAAAAGAACCAAAGACTGCAGAAACTTTCCCTTGAAGGAGGTGAGAAAGGGAAGGAAGGGAGAGGATAGGAGATAGAGGCAATTTCTTCTTTGCCTTAGTACAATTTTTTTAGTCCTTTATGTCTGATGTGTGTTACAGATTCACTTCAAAGAAGGTGAAGTTAAATGTGCTTTCTCATCAAAGGAATTCTAATTCTCAAATCCTTCATTTAGATTTTTAAGATCTAAACTAAGAATTCTTAATTTAGCAAATTAAGATCAAAGGGCAAACTTCAGTAAATTTTCTTCCAAGTCAAAAGTTAGTAACTTTCCCCAAATATAAGATTATTTAAAAGCTGTGCACCTATTTAGGTAGAAAATGTGTCCTGCTGTTTCAACCACTTGTGTTCCCTAAAAGGCAGAATAATAGGTGTTGCACACATGTAGGCATCAACCTGTGACAGCATCATAAAATTAACAAGAACAACCTGGGCAAGTATTTACGAAATTCAGTATTTTAAAAAAATCACTGAGTTCTTTGTTGAAACTCTTATTTATTGCTATTGGAAACCATATCATTTCAAGGTTTATTTCCTAACTGAATATATTCCAAGGTTTGCTTTACTTTATGAAAGCTTTTGAGATAAATAATCAGTTCCCACATTACCAGTGAGAGCCAAAAAACATCATCACTGCTGCTATTGTCATTTCTTGAGGTTTTCAAAATGCCACTTTTCATTCCAAGAGCTTATAACATGATGTGCACAATGAACAGGAAACAGATGTCTCCTAGAGATTTATTCTAATATTACGTGTGTATTTACTACAAACAGACAAAAATTAAAATACCAGCTTAATATAAAGTAAATTCCTCTAAAAAATTCTCTTAAAAATGTTCCCAGATTGTGGGTACACAGAATTAAAAAACAAAAAACAAAACCTCCAGAGTTAGGTTTCAGTCTTGGCAATTTTATTTATTGTGTGGCTCTGAATTTCTGAAAACTAAAGTTAATTAGAGGTACCTACCCGGCCTTCCTAATGAGGAAATGGTGAAATTCAAATATAATAATAAATGGAACAATTCTTTATAATTATAAAATGTCATACAAAGATAAATTAAGAGGTTTTTCTGTCAATGCTTATGAAGGGTCATAGCTCCTCTTAAATTTGGAAAGAGAGTAAATCTTTGCAAACAATAGTGAAGGATAATATCACTTTTTAGAAGCCAAGAAGCTGAAATGTAAAGGCAATAAAAGAAGCAAAAGGGTAGAATATTGCAAAGAGCCACATACATAACTAAGTAGGTAAGCATTCTTAACCTCATCCTGTATTTCTGCAAAGACCCATGTCTTATTGTGGTTGATGCGCTGGGATATGTGTGGGGGGGGGCGTGTACTTGCATACGTGTGTTTTAAATGTTAGGACACGACCTGACTCACATAATTTACTGATTTTATTAGTTTTTGACTGAAGAATAGTCTTTTTTTTTTTTAATTGTAAGAAAATCTTAAGAATCTCCTAGAATACAGAGTCACTTCAAGTCTATTTCATTTTGTCAACTTTGAATTCCATTTAATTGCTTTATAAATAAGGGTTGGAATAATTTTTAATATAAGCAACTGCAGTTAATTACAGACCATTAGAAGTTGCTTACTTGTTGGGATTTCATTTCCAGTGTTTCTTCCTGTTTTCAATTTTAGGACATCCAACTTTATTAGGACAGTTATAATCATGGATTCAATGACAGGGCTTAGAGCAAATGGAGAGAGCATTTCCCTGTAAGGCCCACTTTGCCCATGGTCTCCTGTTGACGTCTAGAGCTTTCCCCCACTGAATATCGTCTATATGTTTTGTTTTCTCGTCTACCTCATACAAGTGCCCTAAAATTTTGTGATCAACAGAGATATTCTGGGTGAATTTTATATTGCCCATCCCTTTGTTCTAACTAGTAGATATTATTGAATCAGTGCCTCAACCAAATAGTAAACCAACTACTATCATTTAAACAAACGATATTTATTTTGAAGAAGTCGGGTAGTTCATTGTTTCTGTTTTGTAATCACTGTCAGTACATATAGTACTTCATGTTGTTCTCTAGAATTTTTACATGCATCGAGTTGAGAACTGAAAAAGAACATATTATTTTTCACTTGTTCTGCATCTATTTGCATAGCAGAAAAATTGCTATAGAATATTTTAGACTACAATTTACAATCAAGCTATTCTGCTGTAAAATCTCTACACATTACCAAAAAGCATAACAGACAGCAATTACAAATCACTGATTATTCCAACTATGCCAGTGCAGACACATAGGTTAATAGGCTTTACCAAAAGTCAAAGAAGAAACCATTCTTCATTAATTCTACTACTGTGCATGTAGACCAGGCCTCTTGGTATCTACCCCTCCCCTGCGGTTTACTAGCAGGATATTATTTTTTTAATAACAGCTTTATTTAATCCTTTTAGTACAATTCCAGTGGTTCCTAGATTATTCACAGAGCTGTGAAATTGTCACTACTATCTAATTTTGGTACCTTTTCATCACCTTAAAAAAAAAGAATCCCATTACATATTAGCAGTCCTTCCTGATTCCCTCTCCCTTTAGCCCCTGGAAACCACTAATCTACTTTCTTTCTTTCTGGATTTGCCTATTCTGGACATTTCATATAAATGGAATCACACAATATGTGGCCTTTTGTGTCTCGCTTCTTTCACTTAGCATGTTTTCAAGGTTCACCCATGTTGAAGCATGTATTAGTACTTTATTCTTTTTTATAGCTGAATAATATTCCAATATATAGATATATCACATTTTATTTATCCATTTATCAATTGACGGACATTTGGGTTGTTTCCACTGTTTGGTTATTCTGAATAATGCTACTATGAACATTTGTGTAAAAAACATAAGTTTTTGTGTGGATATATGTTTTCAGTTCTCTTGGGTATATGGGTGTGTGTGTGTGTGTGTGTGTGTATATATATATACATATATATATATATATATGCCACCCAAAGAGTGGCATTGTTGGGTCATATAGTAACTATTTTTAACTTTTGAGGAACTGCATAACTGTTTTTTAAACTGGCTGCACCATTTTGCAATCTATGAGGGTGTTCATTTTTTCATATGCTTGCCAACACTTGTCACTGTCATAGTCATCCTAGTGGGTGTGAAGTACTATCTCATTGTGGTTTTGATTTGAATTTTCCAATAACTAATGATGTTTAGCATCTTTTCATGTGCTTATCAGTTATGTTTATCTCTTCTTTTTAGAAATGTTTATTTACAGCCTTTGTCCATTTTTAAATTGGATAATCTGTTGGTTTTCTAAAATTATTATTGTTGAGTTGTAAGAGTTCTTTACATATTCTGGGTACTAGATCCTTATAAGATTTATTATTTGCAAACATATTCTCCAATCATGTAGGTTGTCTTTTTACATTCATGATGGTGTCATTTGAAGCACAAAATTTTTAACTTTAATAAAGTTCAATTTATCTATTTTTTCTTTTCTTACCTATTAGAAAGAATAGCTTTGCTATTAGCTTTGTATCTAAGAAACCATTGCCTAACTCAAGATCATGAAGATTTATTACTATATTTCTACTAAGTGTTTTACAGTTTTAGGTCTTACATTTAGGTTTCTGACCTATTTTGAGTTAATTTTTGTGTATGGTGTAAGGAAAGTTCTTTTATTCTTCCATTACCGCCTTCGGTTTTTGTTAAATGGATATTTTATAGTATGCTATGGTAATTCCCTTGTTATTTCTTTTACAAATTTTTTGAGTTATTTTCTGCATAGTTACCCAGGGATTACAATTAACATCTTAATTTAAAACAATCTAGTTGGGATTAATTTCGATAGTTTACAAAAACTTTGCTCCAGTATAGCCCCATTCCCTCCCCTTCTTTTGTACTACTATTGTTATACAAATTGCATCTTATTAATTAGCTCATCAATACAGTTTTATAATTATTGCTCTGTGTAGTTACTTTTAAATATAATAAAAGAAAAGAAACAAAATACATTTGTATTCTTCTTCACAGTTACATATATAGTTACCTTTACTGGTGTTCTTTATTTCTTCACGTGAATTTGAGTTACTGCCTAGTGTCTTTTCATTTCAGAATGAAGGACTTGAAGTATTTCTCGTAGAGCGGGTCTGCTAGCAATTATTTATCTCAGTATTTCTGTATGTGGGAATGTCTAAATTTCTCTCTTTTTTTTTAAAAGATAATTTTGTTGAATATGGTTCATAGTCTTTTTTCTTTCAGAAATTTGAATATGTCCTCCCACTCTGTTCTGGCCTTCATGCTTTCTGAAAAGAAGTCAGCAGTCAATCTTATTAAGAATCCCTCATGTATGATGAGTACTTTTATCTTACTGTTTTCACAATTCTTTCCTTTTCTTTGGCACTTGACAGTTTGACAATGATAAGTCAAGGTGTGGATCTCTGGATTATTCCTCGTTTGAATCATTAAGCTTCTTAGATATGAATATTAATATTTTTTACCAAATTTGGAAAGTTTTCAGGCATTATTTTTTCAAATATGCTTTCTGGCCCCTTTTCTCCCTCTTCTCCTTCTGAGACTTTCATCATGCATATGTTGGTACAGTTGATGGTGTCCCACAGGTCTCTGAGGCTCTGTCTATTTTTCTTTTATTTTTTGTTGTTGTGCTCTTCCTCAGATTGGATAATCTCTTCAAGTTCACTGATTCTTTCTTCTTCCAGTTCAAATCTGCTGTTGAACCCCTCTAGCAAATTTTTATTTCAGCTATTGTGCTCTTCAGTTTCAAAATTCCTATTTTTCTTAATAACATCTATCCTTTATTGATATTCTATATTTGGTGAGACATCATTCTCATACTTTTATTTAATTCTTTAGATATTGTTTCTTTAGTTCTTTGAATATATTTATTATAGCTGATTTAAAGTTTTTTCTAGTCAGTCCAAAATTTAGGATTCCTAAGGTACAGTTTCTATTGCTGCTTTTTTCCTATGTTTAGATGACACTTTCCTGTTTCTTTATGTGTCTTGTGTGTTGTTGTTGAAATTGGACATTTACAATATTTCAATATGAAGACTGAAAATCAGATTCCTTACTCCCTAGGGTTTGTTGTTATTGCTACCTGTTGTTGTTGTTGCTGCTGCTGCTGCTACTGCTACTGCTGCTGTGTTTGCTGACTTTCCTGGATGAATACTGTAAAGTCTTTACTCTTTGTTTCTTATGGCTATGGCTACTGAAGTCTCTGCTTGATTAGCTTAACGGTCATTTAAGATTAAACAGAGATTTCTATTTAATACCTTGAAACGTTAAGTCTTCTTGCTTTTGCTGAAGGGCTCTCTCTGCATGTTAGGGTACATCTTCAATGCTCCCGCAGGCAGTTTGCAACTCTGCCTTAGCATTCGCTTCCTGATTGCAGAGAGCTTCAAGGTCAGCCAGAGGTGAAAGATTGGGGTCTTCTCAGGTCTTTCTAGAGCACAAACATAGCCTCGAACATGCACATGTCCTTGTAGGTTCTCAGGAATATGTAGAACCTTTTCAAAGTTCCCTATGGACATCTTATTCTCTAGTTTCTCCTTTTGCATTTTTTGTTCAGCCTCTTGTTCACCCGGACTGGTACTGCTGCTCAGGCTGTTGTGGTGTTAAACAAGGGCCAGTGATTTTTTTTTTTTTGACAAATACTCTTGGAATAGGGCTACTTTCACAGAGCTAGCTCTGAGTCAGCCCAAAAAAAGACAAATTTTGAGAATGGAGCTTTGCAGGGAGCTGCCATTCAAGTCAAATAGTGATGATACTGTTGGGTTGGGGATTTTGGAGAGATCCGAACCTGTTCTGCCACGTACAGTAACTGCTAGACTGACAATTTTCACAGTTACTCTAGTTGTGAGGCCATTTGCTTTCAAGGTACCAGAGCTGGGAGGAAGGAGACGGAAATATAGAAAATTAAAATGCCACACAGTTTGCTACTTTTTGAGATTCAGCTGTTTTTCTTGATTTTTTTTTTTTTAATTTTAGCAACTCTTCATTTAATTCCAGAGTTCTGAAAAAGTTAATTTTCACAATTTTTGCTAATGCTCTCACGGCCTTTATAGAGGAGCAGATTTTTGGAGGTACTTACTCCATAATTCCAGAAATACTTCTCTCCCCTTGTTTGTTTTAATATCGCACAAATATGCCTATAAGTATAGTCCACATGAAATGAGTTTTTAATTAAGACATTTTTATGGGATAAAGATACCATTTCTACTCCGAAGAGTCAGCTTTGATCACTAGTGTGGAAAATTCTAATTCATTTTCCCTAACTTCTAAGTGATATAAAATACAAAACAATCTCAAAACTAAGTATTGTAGAGATGATAAGAAAAGTCTAAATATTGTTACTCTAGCTAGATGGAATTTATATCAAAAGATTTATTCTGATTGTGTTTGTGTGTTTTTGGCAGGGTGGTCATTGTAAAAATGAGTTATAAGATCTTGTAAGAGATTAACATAAATACCCAGTTACGATATAGTCAGGCGCCAGATATATATAGTTTATAACTTTCCAGGCCTTGTTTCTAACACGTTAATGTCTAATTTTGCTAAGCACTGATAATCATTCCTCGACTAATTAAATACAATTTATTTTTTATAAATGTAGATAGGATGCTTTTGTTCCGTCCCAACTCAGAGGAAAATTTCAATTTGGTTCTAGTCAGTCCCCCACAAACACAGGTGGGATGGGAGGGAGTGGTTATCTTCCTTTCTACATCACCACCACTCCTCCAAATAACCAGGGCCCACCCTTGGGATATTTTAAGTGGTCTAGACTATTGATGGTTACATTGTCTTTATGGGTAGTTATATGTGGATTGACTCAGGCCATACCCAGGCCAACACAACAGCTGGCTGTGGCTGATGGGGAACTTCTAAGCCACTGGGTCCTGATACGGATCATATATTCTGCTTACTCAACAGCAACTGGTAGGCCTATGAATAATGAGTAGGCACTAAATAGGCTCCCGTGCAGCTGCTAGGTGCTAGTAAATGATGGTGCTGCTTTAAGTATGGATCCTTTCCATCTTTATCTTGGTAGTCACTCTAGGTCGAGTTCACCCATCTCAGAATCCACCAATTTCTCTCCCTTCTTATACTCTTTATGACTCTTTTTTCATCCAAGGCATTCAAGAAGTTTCTGTAGCTCTTGTGAAAAGGAAAATTCATTCCTTTGGTCACATATTCTTCTATTTCTCTTTTGTTCTTAGCAGGACTCAAATTAAAAAAAAAAAAAAAAAAGTCAATCCCGGGTCAAAAAAGAGGAGAGGGAAACACTCAATTACTTCTTTGTGTATTGGGGGCTTGAGAGAGAAATTTAGGTGCATACAAATAGTTTCCTTTTTTATATTCCTCATTTTTGTGACTATGAAATTCTTCCCTGCAATATACACATATAATTATTTAATTAATAACATTTTTAATTAGCCTTACTAATACACCTAATATAGGACAATTACATGTCCTATTACTTTTTATGGCTCAGATAAATTTAGCAATAACTCCATAGTAGGTGCTTTAAACTCTTCTCTTGTTCCTTTGCAGCACAGCTGGGCACACATGAAAGAAAAACCCAGGCAGATCCGGGTATTTATGGCCTTAGTTTTGAACTCTCCAGGCCTTCCAGTTCAAACCTTGCTCCGCAATGCTTCCGTCTTCATTGCCTACTTACACTTGGCTTTTCACTTTTGCTTTACCCTGGCAACTTTAGTGGCTTTTAACTCCCAATCTCTGGCTGTATCTTCTTGGCTACCCACAGTTTCTTTTCCTGGAGAGGGACCAACTAGCCATGGCTATCTTTCACGAAAAGCCCCAGAATCTCTTCTTTCAGTGCAGGGCCTTTAAAGGCAGTCCTCACCCAAATGAACAGACACTTCTCCAAAGAAGATATACAGATGGCCAATAGGCACATGAAAAGATGTTCAACATCATTAATCATCAGGGAAATGCAAATCAAAACAACACTAAGATATCACCTCAGGCCCATTAGAATGGCTATAATCACCAAGACAAAAAACAACAAATGTTGGGGAGGATGTGGAGAAACAGTAACCCTCATACACAGCTGGTGGGAATGCAAACTGGTGCAGCCTCTACGGAAAACGGTATGGAGATTCCTCAAAGAATTAAAAATAGAGATGCCCTATGATCCAGCCATCCCACTACTGGGAATCTATCCAACGAACCTAAAATCAACAATCCAAAGAGGCTTATGCACCCCTATGTTCATTGCAGCATTGTTCACCATAGCCAAGAAGTGGAAGCAACCTAAGTATCCCTCGACTGACAACTGGATCAAGAAAATGTGGTATATATATACAATGGAATACTACTCAGCCATAAAAAAAAGACAAAATCGTCCCATTTGCAACAACCTACTTGGGCCTGGAGGGTATTATGTTAAGTGAAGTAAGCCAGAAGGAGAAAGACAAACACTGTATGATCTCACTCATATGTGGAATATAAACCAACACATGGACAGAGAAACCTGTATTGTGGTTACCAGGGGCAATGGGGGTGGGGGGCGGGCACAAGGGGTGAAGGGAGTCACATATATGGTGATGGACAAACAAAAATGTACAACCCAAAATTTCACAATGTTAAAAACTATTAAAACATCAATTTAAAAAAAAAAAAAAGCAGTACTCACCCCAAGAATGAAGACTTAGACAGTTATGAGTTCATGGCTCCCTTCATCTCATTAATCTACTCTGGAACCAAAAAGCTTAAAATGGCTGGTATTGGCAGTGTATCTTTACTAATGTTTAAATACCTATTATATTACATTAGAATTAATTATATTATATATATAATTATAAATATATTATATTTTTATATTATTATAAAATATTTCCATATTTATGGAATAAATATATATTTATTTCTATATTTATGGAATAACATATTTATATATAATATAAAAATTTATATATAAATATATTATAATTATTATATTATATATATTAATTATAATATATTATATCTACATATTATATTAAAACACCTATTATATGGTGTCCAACTGGAGTATCTAAAACTTCTTTATGCATCATGATAAGTAGCTTCATTTATATCTTCTTCAAATTTTGGAAGAACCACCAAAGATTATTCTTCTATACCATTTATGCCATTTTGTTTGGACAAATGTCCAATCTTCCACCTTTATTCTGGTAGTTCATATAATTGTATTTATTAATAATAAATAACAATAAATTGCCTTAAAGAAAGCATTGCATAAAAATTCAGAGGATAAAAATTTCACAGTGTGCTTCATGACTTTAATGTATTTCATTTTCTCTACTACAAAAATTAGATCAAATCAAGGCACTTCAGGAAACAAATAAGAGGAAAAAATAAAAACAGAGTGAAAAACATGTTTGAATATGTCACTCAGAACTGTGAAAATATTCTATGCTTTCAAGAAGTCCACATTCCTTGGCATCTTTCTAAGATCCTTTAAAATCTGGTCACAACTTCTCTTGCCTTTCCTAACTTCTATTCCAATCTATTCGTCCATTTCACGCTGTCTCTGTCTAGAAAGTCCATTACCCTTTTCTCTGCTTGTGAAACCCTCTGTGCACTTCCTGTAAGGCTAAATTCCAGTGTTACCATGTCTAGGAAACTCTGTCTTTTTCTTCCTGTTAACTTTATGTTCTAGTCTAGGGATCATCAGAAGCCATTAGAAATATCATTCTATGGACAGCTCTAGGCAGCTTGTGAATTTTCTTGAGGATAGAGGCAAGCACTTCACCATCTCTGAATCCTAGGACTTAGAAGACTTTCTGCTGCACAGAAATAACTCCATAAATGTTTGAATGAATGAATTACATGGAGGCAGATGCTGCAGGCAATAAAAATGAGTAATTGGCTGTCTTGGCATAGATTATGGCCGAGTAGAGCAGATGAAAAATAGCCACATAATTTGTAAAACAAGCTCTTTAAGTGTTATTATTTCAGAGCCAAATAATAGACTCCCTTTCTCTTGATGTATTTATCTTTTACTAAATACAAAAGAGAATTTCCCCACATACATATTTAGTGACCTAGTCCTATTACAAGAAACATCAATCTTCTTGGTTTAATTACTAACTAATCACTTATTTGTTGCAATCCTAAGATTTTAGAGCCCACCTACTCGATTTAACTTTTTAGAAACTAGTTAAAGGAAAATAACTAAATCAATCTGCTCAAATAATCCTAGAATTGCCTAACAGTTTAAAACATAATTAACTCACATTTCAAATTAAGGGATCCAGCAATGCAGCTACAATGTTACTGCTCCTCAGTGGTGCTTATTCTGAGTCAGAGAGTGCCACAAATGGAAAATGCTTGCCAGGGCACCACGCTGGTACCCTCCCGCTGCAGCCCTAGTGTGTTACTTACGTTGAAATCTGCCAATAAGTTTCAGGGAAGTTTCCTATAGTGTTAAGAACAGTCCCTCACCAGGATTCTAAAGTCAATTTTTTATTTGTAAGTACCAGTTGCCCAAATGTCTTTGGACCAAGTTTCTGGCACAGACTTATTCAGGAAATAGGGTGGGAGGAACACCTATTTTATATTTTAAGTGAAAAAACATTCTCACAAGAACATTACGCAATAAAAAAAAAAAAAAAGGTTGCTTGGTGGTGAAGTTCAAGATCCACATCATTGTAACTTTATTTTGGTCATAGAAGAAGCAATCAGGAGTTCTCAAGCTGAAGTAGCAACAACTAATATGGTAATTTCACTAGACTGTTTAATTTAACAGGCTTAAAATGAAACATGTCAGTGTTAGAACTGAGGACAAAACTGCTTATTTTCTGTTCCTAGTAACAAGTGAAAGAAACTAATGGGCAGCAGATTTTTAGTAGAAAAACAACTGCCCTACCCATTTTTGCCTCTGCAGAACATAGTCTTGGAGTCCAACACATAGCAGGCACTTAAAATTGTTGAACTAGACTAAGCTGCCCATATGAGTTAGCCCTGTGAGCTAGTATCATTGTCTTGGAGTGCATTCCCCTGAATATATCATAGCAAAATTTAAAAATCTGAATCTTTACGAAATCTTTGTAAAAACAGAAGCACCTCCAGACAATACCACCTACCCCTAAATCCTCAGAGTTGAGGAGGAGGGGTGAAACCACACTGTGAGGCTACCTTAAAATTCATTTGAAACCTCATATTTAACTTTTCAAAATACATCATTTTGCATTTTTCTTATAAAAATCTGTTATTTTGACATACAACAATTTAAAAATTATTTACTATTGAGTAAAATTGACACCCCCCCCCAAGGTGGGAGTACCTTATTTATCCTGTGCCTTTGAGAACCCATCATCTTACTACCAAAGAACCCTGGTGTCCACCAGAAGTAGAACTCTAAAATCACTGCTATGCCCAACTCCTTAGTGAAATTTTCTTCTCTTGTTAAAAAAAAAATAATAATAAATCCCTTTGACAGCTAGCTAATTTGAAAAGCAAATCCTTGTTAATGTCATAATGGGTTCTGATATCTTAATGTATACTGATCTTATAGGGATATCTTCAAGATAATTTCCCCATCCAAAATAAATATTCTAAAGGTGAAGTTTCCAAAAATAATAATAGGAGTTGATGGAGATGTTTTTACCCAAACACTCAACTTCTCTTCTGATGCCCACGAAATTACATCGCTTGCCATAGGGCCCACCACACACAGGCCCTGCCCTGTTTCCATTGTCTATCTAATACTAATTCTCTTACTACTGGGAAGAAGAATAATTCATTTCTATTAAGCACTTACTCTAATCCAGGCATTGTGCTGAATGCTTTGTAGCCTTGTGTCCTTTAATCTTCATAACAGTCTTCAGAGAAAGGCAGTATTTTCATCCCCACTTCATGTCTGAGAAAAATGAGGCCTAGGCAAACTAAATAACTTTTCCTGAATCACACAGCTACCACATGATGGTTCTAGGACTTGAATCCAAGTAGTCTAACTTCGGAACCTGCAGTACTATTACTCAGTATGTTAGATTACCTCCAAAGAGAATATTTTGGAATGAAGTATTTGCTTTTCTTTTTGAGATTATTGGTCAGTATTCCCAATTAATTTTGCCTCATTTCATAGACTCTACTTTTCAAATTCTTAATCAGTTCAGTCTCTAAACTCTAAGTGTACTTTTAATTTTCACCTATATTTCCAAACCCTAAAAGAGATCTAATCTGATTAGGTCTCATTTAAAATAGAAGAGTATATAGTAAAAAGTCTAGAGCTTAACATTTGCCATCAAGTGACCTCATATAATTACTAGTTTGTGACACTAGTTTTCATTTTCTCTAAGCCTCAGTTTACTCAATGGCATGTCTTCCTGTCAGGATAAAATTGGTTAAGAAAATAGCTTTCCTGACATTGATTTGTGCTTAGATTTATTGAAGTTCAGAAAATGAGCACTTATTCTAAATTCAATTCTACAGCAATAGCTATTTTCTCTGTCTCTACATTTGCATTGATTTGACACGAAGATGATCAATAAATATTGCCATAAGATTCATAACACATATGACAATTAACTTCAACCACAGCACTGGTAGTGGTGGTGATCACCATTAGTTTGTATGTTCTAAAGGAGATGGAAAAACTATTTAAATTCAAAGCATTTATTAACCCAAAAAAAGAAAGGTAAAGTTCTCAGTAATTATAGCCTTAATCATATTATAAGTATGTTTTAACTCTACTTTATTTCAATAAGACATAATTTTACAACTTCTTTCATTTTTTTCTAATTCAATATAATGTAATTTTCTAGAATTCCATGTATGTATATATACACACACACACACATATATATAGTATATATACTATTATCTATTTTTTTTTTATAATTTTTATTTATTTATTTTTTTCCCCCAAAGCCCCAGTAGATAGTTGTATGTCATAGTTGCACATCCTTCTAGTTGCTGTATGTGGGACACGGCCTCAGCATGGCTGGAGAAGCGGTGGGTCGGTGCGCACCCGGGATTCGAACCTGGGCCACCAGTAGCGGAGCGCGCGCACTTAACTGCTAAGCCACGGGGCCAGCCCAACTATTATCTATTTTTGAAAACTCTGAGCAACTTAGAGAAACATTGTTGGGAAAGTATTTAGTATTATTTTTAAATGTCTAAGCATTAATCAGTTAATCATTATTTATTGGTTATTGTGCAATGCCCTATAGGTCATATGAGATGCTTAAGACATAACTGAGACTATAGACAGGGAGATGAGATGTATACAGGAACGGCATTCTGTGGCAAAACTCTCCCAAGAAGGGGAACAGCAGGAGACAGGTTGATGATATCAGCTAATGAAGATGGGAGAGATTGGAAAGCCAAATTGGGAAATGAGGACACTGAATGCACATAAAGGAGCCTAAATAACGTCTAATAGGATTGAACTGTGATCCAATACAATGATATTTTTCTAGGGATTTATTTGTGCAATTTTGAAGATAGGCCTAAGAAATGAAAATATGAAAGCTGGAAACAGGGAAAGACAGGATTTTTAATATATTTACTAAGTAGTGAATCATTTCAAATACATAAATTAGAAATGTAATTCCTTAGCTGATGGGTCATGTTACTGAGATTTGATGGCCTTCAATCTCTCAGTGCTACCCATCCTATTTTTGATATTCATTATACTTTAACTTTCGTCTTCTCCAACTTTTAGCCCCAGCATCTTCTATTCGGCAGCAATCTATTCAACCACTCTTGTGGGCTTTCCCTTCCCTTCCCTTTGGTTACCTATACCGTGTCACCTATATTGTGTTCCAGGCAGAGTCCTCCTTTGGGTGGCACTCTTGTCCTGCCTAGCCCTAGTCCTGCTAGACAAATACTCAATTAGCTATTGAATTGAATTGAATCAAATAGATTGATTCCCTCCACCATCTGTAAACACAAATCCACTTACCCACTCCTCCCCTTTCTTTGAAATTCTCAAAATCACTAAGACACAGCTGCAAGGAATGGGTGAGGCTAACGTGTGGATGTGGCTCTTCACTCAGGGAAGTTGTACAACTCACCAGACAAGGAGGAGGGGAAGCACTGCAAACTCCTAAGGGCTTCTTCCGGCCTGGGTGTCCCAGAGAGGGGTAAGAGCCCCAGCATTTTGACCAGCCAACTTAACTTCCCAATTCTCAGTTCCCTAGAGTAGTGGGAGTGGGAAGGAGGGCATAACAGGAACATGATTTAATACACTCTTACTTTGTAGGAAGAAGAAATAAAACAGTGCCCCGAGTTCTTTATTAGATCCAACTCCCAGTGTACAAACATCCTAATTCAGCTTAAACAAAACAACACACACATATTCCATTTCTAAGTAGACTGTTTTCCTCCCCTCTTTCCCCTCCTTCTTCCCTCTTGCATTTATCTTTCTCCCTTTCTTTTATTTTTTTTTTTCTTGTTTCTCCTTCTCTCCCACTTATCATAGTCTTCCCAAAGAAAAGTTTATCTGCAACAACCCTTTAACCACGAATCCCCATAAACGAAGCAAACTCTCCATAGGCAAAAGCAAAGCCCTCAGTGGGGCGTATCTGGGTGGACGTCCCCCTCCACCCCACAAACACTCACACACTTAGTGCGAGACGACTGCACAGCAAGGTTCAAGTGTCTGCAGGAAAGGGAAGGGGGATACCAGATCTGCTCGCTTTCATAGACGGTCTAATCCCTTCTGCGCAATCGGACTCCAGGAAAGCAGCCTCCCCTTAAGGGCCCGGGAGCCCCGGCACTTTGAAAGTGCCCTCCTGCCCAGACTCGGGCAGAAGTAAGGGGTGTGAAGGCGGAGCCAAAGAGCTGGCGACACCCTCCTGAAGGTCCAGCCCTCGCCAGTCTTCCTACCACCTTAGGGAGTTGGCACGGAGAGCGGGCTCACCCTCTCAATGAAAGGCAGATGTCCCTTTAAGGTTTGCTTCGCAGCTCGTGGACTTTAGCCTAAACACGGACCCGCGAAGTTGGCTTTATTTGTCCATGTCTCGGACAGAGCCTGGGAGGCTGCCAGTGGGATTTCAGAGACCCAGAGCGCGAAGGGGCGGGCGATGTGGCAATCGGTCTGGGATGTGAAAAGCGTGGAGCGGACTTAGAGGCACTGGTCGAAAACACAGGAAATCACTCTGCGGCTACTGGGCGCCGCGACCGGCCAGGCCAGCGACTGAGACCCGCGGCGGCGCGCGGAGTGGCCCACAGCGCGCGGCTTCGCGCCCGGTCCTGCCGGGTCCTGCCCTCCGATCCAGAGCGTCCCCCCGGCGCTGCGGCCACTCTGGCCATGGCCCCCCGGCGCCCCGCCAGCCCAGGGGTCGCTGTCGCCTGCTGCTGGCTCCTCACCGGTGAGCTACCCTGCTTTTTTCTCTATCTCCTGCGCGCGGGGCTCGGGGCTTGAATTGGGGAGGGAAGTACGCAGAGCTGTGGCCCAGAGAAAAGGAGGGAACGCTGATTCCCTTTCGGGCGCTCCAGGTAGTCTGGGCAGTCTGGAGTACGGAAAGGAGTTTCTGCGTTTGGTCTCGATATGCAATAGTTTTGATGTCGTTTCAAAACCCTCCACCCCAATAGTAGGAGGGAGGCGGTGCTGAAAACTTAACAAGGTAGAATTGACTTTTACAATTAAAGTTGTTTTGACAGTATACATTGTATTTTAGGACTTGGCCGAATGGCTCCTTACCCCTCTTTTTTTTTTTTGGAGAGTGGTATCTAGAGGGCGCCTGATTTATATGCAAAGTTCCTACCCTCAGGTTGCTCAACAGTGGGCATTATTGCATTTTCTTGCTGTCAAGTATTCAAGATCTTTCCTGCTACAGAACAAGAAAAGAGAAGAATGCAAGGCAAAATTGCTTCTTGTCCCGAAATGATGTTTCCATATTAGTACCTAGGAGGAGGAACATTTTGAAATTGAGGAAGGAATAGTGAATATTTACTCAGTAAATACCACAGAGCAGACTATTTTTTTTATTGCAAAATATAGTATGTATTGTTACTTGTGCATAAATAGGTATTTTTAAGGAGGGACTTAAAAAACACGGTGGAAATGCAAAGTTATACCCAATTTAGAAAAAGGTTGAATCACGGCATTTTCTAGGATTTTCCAAATGATTAACCCATGGTCAGATCTATTTTTACCAGTTACTGATTGAGGAGGGAAAGCTGCAATGCTGAAAGAAAGAAGGCAGGTGAGGTGAAAACTGTGTGTGAAAGAAAATCACCTGATTAATGGTTTAATTAATGGCTGGCTTTACATATCATCAATATTCAATTGTTCAGTGTCTTTACTGCTGGAATGCTTATTAGTATTAGTTAACTTAGCATTTTACGGTTAAAAACAGGGGTGATCCAGCCAGTTTAGCCAGGCTTAGATGGCCAAGCATTATAAACTTTTATGAAGATCACTTAGAAATGGATTATTAGTAAGCAAAGCTTTTTTTCATAGTGAGGTGGTAGAAAAAGAGTTAATGAGCTACTGGCTTTTCATCCAGGCATTTCCCACTACTCAGGAAATGTCCGATACTCCCAACAGTGGTCACTTCTGAACAGCTTTACAGCCAGGGAACGGTTGAACTTATCAGCTACTGTCATTACCCTTTACACATATTTGAACCATGATTCCTCTCCAATTAAAATCTTTTGGAGGTTGTTTGCATTTTTTGGTTGTTGGGCAAAATCTGAATGGTTTACTAACTATTCAAGTTGTACCTTTTTCATTTTACCAAATAAGTCACTAGTGCAGAAATGATCAAATGAGGTTTGCATATCCTGTAAAAAGACAAGAATGAAACTTAAAAAAACACAGGAGGTTAACAAGTTACAATTTCATATATAGATATATAAATTGAAGTACTTATACTTCGATATATTTATATTGAATATTCAATATGGTATATCTATATGTGTGTGTGTGTATATATATGTATATATATATAAATTGAAGTATTTTCTTAAGTTCAACCACTTTACTTCCCCAAGCCTAAAACAGTCACAAGTTGCATAGTGTGGGTTTTCTGCAATGGTTGGGGTAATAAACCATGCTGAATTCAGGAAGGGACTTAAAATAATGCAGATATTTCTAAATTATATTTAATTCCCTTTTGTGTGTGTGTGTGTATATATGTATTACATCTATATATATTAATCATATTGAAAGTTAGAATTTAAAAGGTTATTGTCTCAGAATCAATAGGTTCATCATATGTGCTATATTTATGCCTATTTCACAACACAGCATAAGAATCTGAAGTTCGACTTCTTCCTTTCCTTTGCTGGTTTCCCTGTCAGTTATCACATTGTCAGCTTCCTCGGAAACTTCTCCTCAATTCGTAGAGTCCGCACCCATGCACACTACTGTAGAGCTCATCTTCTTGTCTCCAATCTGAACCCAACCTCTAATCTATCTTCCTAATTCGTAATTTTCATTATATCTTAATCTTTAGTCAAAATCTTTGGTAGTTCTTTGTTGTCTTTCAGATAAAATCCAAAATTCTCAACCAACCTTTCAGGGTCTGCCCTACCTAGCACCTTCTATCTCCTACGACCCTTGTGTCAGTTTCCTATTGCTGCTGTAACAAATTGCCAGATTTATTGGCTTAAAATAACAAATCTACTATCTTACAGTTCTGTAGATCACAAGTCTCACTGGGCCAAAATCAAGGTGTTGGAGGGGCTGTATTTCTTCTGGAGGCTCAAGGAGAAATTTATTTCCTTGCCTTTTCCAGTTTCTAGAGGTTGCCTACATTCCCTGGCTTGTGGTTCCATCCTCCATCTGCAAAGCTAGCAGAGTAGCATCTTCAAATCTTTCCCTCTTACTCCACTTCATCATCACATCGCCTTCTCTGACTCTGACCCTATTGCCTCCTTCTTATAAGGATCCTTCTAATTACATTGGGCCTACCTGGAAAATCCAGGATAATTTCCCCATCTCAAGATCCTTAATTTAATCACATCAGCCAAGTCCCTTTTGCCATATAAGGTAACATATTTGCGTGTTCCAGGAATTAGGACGTGGACATATTTGGGACATCATTATTCTGCCTACCAAAATCTCTAAACATAAACTGCCCACAATAGCCAGTCACATTTCCTTCCTTTCTGCGTCTTGCTACTGTATGATCTTGTTTTATGCATCTAGAAAAGCACTCCACCCTTCTTTCTCACCACCCCCTGCCATCTAAACAAACTCTCTCCATCCTTCAAAGGTGGGTGTACCTCACAACAACCACCCACCATGGGTTTACCTCACAACAACCACCCACCACCATTCTAGTACACTTTCGATTATATTCAGAACTGTCTTGTTGTCGGTTTTTCCAGTATGTAAAAATGATTCATCATGAAAGATGTCCTTCTTTATGTCCAAATAAAGTTTTTATTGTTATTTTATATATGTCAAAGTCCCAACAAAAAACTAGTGGCACATAAATAAAGGATTTAACTGAAGAAAGTTTAATAAAGAGGCAGTTTGCAGAGGCCTTGAAAGGAACCAATAAAAGATGGTAGCACACCTAGAATAAGCAATAGTGGGAAGAAAGCACTGGAAGCAACAGTGGGAAGAAAAGCCATTACCATTCCCAGGCCTGAGGTAGCAGGGTCAGCTTGACTGTGAACTCTAGCTATGGGAGAGGGCCACTGGACAAGACTGTGGCCATAGGAAGAGGAATGCAGCTAGTGCCAAAATTGAAGCCCGTGCTAGGAGGGAGGACACAGGGGAAATAAATATCCCTCCTTTTCCTCCTACCTTCTAATGCCTTGCCCAGTCCTCCCATTGGCCATATCCAAATGGCAGAATTCAAACTCCCAGGGGATGAAGGTCAAGACAAACAATAACAGAGAAAAACTAGCACAACTTAACGCTGAAAGGCATGTATTTTTTGAGAACATATTATGCATGAGGCCCTGTGCCAAGAACTTTGCATGTAGTATTTCATTTTTAATCTCAAAAAGGGAAAATTTTAGAACTATTATCCATACTTTAGAGATGGAGAAACCAAAATACTAAGAGGTTAAATTACTTTTGTCCAAAGTCACACAATTAGTCAATGGCAAAGCCTCTGCTCAATTCACATCTCTAATGCTCTGAAATAATATGCCACAGAGGCTGTCTAACTCTAAGTCCATTTCCCTCTTGCTCAACCCTCTAAATGTTAAATCCAAGCATAATTGTCTAAAAGGCTTTGATAAGGATCTAATTAATGATGTGAGTCTGTTATTTTCATGACTTTTAGGTATATAGTGAAATTAGATGATGTCCCTCGCTACATTAATTATAACTCAAATAAGACTACTATCTCTGGTTATTAAGAATATAAATATAGAATTACCCTTAATTGAGTTACATGTCTCTCTTCCCTAGAAACATTTTAGTTAGCCTAGAAGCAAGGGTCTTCTTTTGTTACTTTTTTCCAGGCAAGATTTCCTATTCTAAATGAAGCCCAGTGAGATGATGGCTGAATATGGGAGGAAGTCAGTCACTTACCCCATAACAAGGAAATGACCTCCAATGGCACACAATGAATTGTCAGGAATTACTCAAGATGGTGCACCTCTTTAGTCATGATGTCAGTAAAGGCAGCAATAAATTCATAGGGCTTTTGTTTGTTTGTTTAGTAAATAGGCAATGAGAGTAGCAATGAAATATATATGCTAAATAAACTAGTTTGCCTATTTTTCTTCTCTGCTGTCATGGTGCTATTTTGATGCATGAGCTCTTGGGCCACAGCTTGTTAACTGTTGATCTTACTTCCTTAGACGGATGCTCCTCTGCCTGTGTTCCTCCACCTCCAACCAAATAAATTTCCCATTAGATTTAGAACTTGCTGAATTTTCATATGCCCCTTAAACATGAGCTATTGTATTTTATGAAATATTTTAAAATATATTCAGAAAATTAGGGATCAAAATGCTATTCTTTACCTACACTTCTCTTCTGTTGTATGAAACACAAAATAGTGTGTTTGAATTCATGTTAAGAAATTGAGATGAAAGATATTTGGAATTATTGCCACAATGCGACAGTCAGAATACATTGCCTATTCAGGGTGGTCTATGACTGGAGAATTGTAATCGCTCTCAAAGCAAGTACAGTAGAGTATCAAGAGATGTAAATGAGCTGAATATATTCCTGTCCTCAAGATTATTGAGCTTCTTTCAGCTCCTCTGTTGTGCCAGCTCCTCTGAAGTCTCTGGGCCTTTGCATAAGTTACTCACACTGCTACTGAACCTCAAGTCCCCACATGAATGTCATTTCCAAGATGTGTAAGCCCCTAGCACCTTTGATTCTATAACATACCACATGATATTATAATTAAATATCTAATTGTCTGTCTTCCTAGCTTGCTGTATGCTCTGTGAGGGTAGGGTCTTTGTCTATTATCCTTAGCATCGAAGAGTAATAGGCACTTGAAAATCTGTTATTGAATGAATTACAAAAGAATATAGACAAACTCATAACATACTTAAGGGATCAGATTGTCTCCTTTAATTATGTCCCCACCTGGAACATTTATATCTACCCATATTTATATCTAATTGAATGGAAGACACCATTAATAGAGTGATGCGCCATTATTTTATGCATTACTAAGAAAGAAAAGCACTGCCAATCCAATCATAATTGCTAGATTTGTTAGATGCCTCCTAGTTTCAGAGATGTTGAAATGTGGGAAAATGTGCACCTGAAAATTACAATCAATAACATATAATATATCTACACGGCAATTTTCTATCACATTTCTTTGTATTTTTAAAAACTGTATCATAAGATTTCAAATGCACTCCTGGTACAAATGACACTCCTTCTAGATACAAAATTATGAACATTGTCCCTGTTCTTAGTTCCCTTCCAGAGCCAAGTTTATATCTAATTCAGGAGATAATGCTCCTCTGGCACCAGCAGCCTCACCAGATCCCAATAACAAAGCTTCCTCTGAATACCCTACTTTTAAAAGGAAGACTCAGGAGAAAGGTGACAATAAATTAATCAAAAAATGTTCTAGTTGCACAGGATCAGTGACTCTAGTTTTGGCAAACCGTAACTCTCTGTAATATTGGTGGCTGGCACTTGGCATATATATATGAAGGACCTAACTTTTATCTAAAGTCGTCTATAATTTAAAAGGAAGAGTACAACGTCAACTAAGTCTTAAAAAGAGATTAAAAGATATTCACTGGTTGGTGTTCAGAATTCACTTTATGTGCAAAAACACTAATATTGTTTTATCCAAACAGTAGATCTCTATAAACAACACATGTGAGAAATTTGAATTGAAAAATCATTGTAATTCAAATATTAAGGAATGAAGACATAGGCCTTTTTTGTATGAATTATCTGAGATCTGAAATAAATGCAAATTTTTATGTTTAAATAGGGCACCTATACACATTAGAATGTCAAATGATTAAGATGAATGGTCTGCATATTTTATTATAAATCCTATACTCTTAATACAATACAAATTACAGTGTACTTTCAAAATTATTTTATTAGTTACACTTGTAGTTTGCCAAATACTAAAGTTTGAAAATACATGGGTATTGACGAGTCCTTAAAATTATACATCTTATTGTTAATATTTTTGGTAAAATGATCCTGTACGATGTAGGGATACATACAAACAGAAACACACACACACACACACACACACACACACACACTTTTGTTGATAAGATTTTGTTTATTTGGTAGGAGGTTTTGTATTGTTTTGTGACAACTGCAAGTAAGTATTTTTAATCACAGGAAATTCAGATAGTAAGTGAGTATAAGTTCCTTAAAAAAAAAAACACAAAAAAAACTTACCCTTTTCCTTTTTACTCTTTTGCCTGAATTAGCTGAATAATCCTCCAGTTGTCCACTAGCTTTGCTTGTGGAGGTCACATGGGCATCTTGGTACAATCTGAGGTTAGCATATTCTCTCTAAATAAATGATTGCATTTATCAGTAGATATTCATAATCAAGAGCTCTGTCTACTTATTCTATAAAGATCATTTTCCAAACCACGTGTGATAAAACTAATTGTTGTTATGCATTATTTTAAAACATTTTAAGAACTTTTCCTCAGTGAGATGTGTTTAAAGTAAGCATTTTCTTATCCAAGCATAGATATCTCAAAAATGGAAATAGGTTTATAGAAGCTTACCTTTAAGAGGAATCTTCTTTTAAAATTTTTAGTAATGTTATAAAACAGAATGAGATTTCCTAATTTTAAGATGTCAGTGATAGACAAGTTAAAAACTCTGTAGTAAAGGAGAACTAACAACCCCTCATTCTTTCATATAATAACTATGATATGTACTACTTATTGTGCTGGGGTCCAGGGACACAAAGACAAATAAAAGGTAGTCTCTGCTCTTAAGGGGCTCAGAGTCTGAAAGAGGCAATAGACAAGCGAAGAAGCAAAGATGGGAGGAGCCCCTAAGCAAAGAAAGGAAAAGATTAGCAAAGAAAGGAGAAGATTGGGTTTGTATTGCTAGAAAGTAAGCTTTGCAAAATACACAAGATAGAAACACAATTTACACAGCCCCTACTATTTAGGGGTCACTGTGCTAAGTAAGCACAGGGTATTCAAACAAGATTTCCATCCTTCAGGAGCCCATAATCCCTGCTGCTGTCATGCAACCATTTCTAACGTATTATTGTAATAGCAAGAAGGATTGTAATCCAATTCACCAATGAGGTGCAGGAACCACTCACTTCATGCAGTAGGACAGACCTAAGATTTCCCTGGAAAGGAGATGCTAGTATAAATAAATGCACTCAGATCATCCATCAGTCAACTCTACTGAACCAGTTATTTTTCCAAAGCTGAATAATTGTAATCATGTTAAAGTGAGCCCTCACCCTTTGCTCTGTCTGATCCAGATGTCTAGCTTCAAGCCAGGCATTCTTAGAGATTTACCATAGTACCTTACAAGTTTATAAAGCTCTACAATTCATCATAATCTCATTAGAGCCTCCTAAGGGTTGTCAAATGACAGAGGCAGGCCAAATAATTTTGTTAACAATTTAGAATGAAAAAGTTTAGGTTTATAGAGGTTAGGGGACTTATCAGTTGCTAGAATCTAGCTAGAAAAGACTTGAACCTCAGGTCGGCTCACTTTTGGTGTGCAAGCATTAAACTTAGTATCGATCTTTTACTACTAAAATGGGCCTTAGGAAGAATCAAATTCAAAAGGTAGTATGCAAAATTGAAAATAAATGTGCTAGAGTGAGATTATGGATATCGTTTTAATTTTTTTAAATACTGTTACAGCATAATTTCTGCAAGTAAAACAATTTTAACCGTTTTAATCATTGAATTCAATTTCCTCAATTCTTAAGTAAAAGAAACTGAGTTTCAAAGAGACTGGGTGCTGCCAAAAGTTACAGTAAAAACAATTGACAGGGTAAGAATTACAATCCAAGATGCTTGACTTCTAGCCCAATTCTCTTTTTGGGACACTGGAAGTATATCAAAAACAACAAATTGAAAACTTTTGGAGGCAAGAAGACTGACTTTTTTTTTCTTCTAGAGAGACTAATATAAATAAAATGTTATAAGAAAAATAAATGAATTAAAGTTACTGATATAAAGATTTCTATTTTCTAAGAGCCAATAAATAAGTATAAAATTAGAATTTATAGCAACATAGCTAAATCATAGTTTTTTGCCTCACAATTTTGCTTATTTTGGTAAAGAATGAAAACACCATATACGGCTATATATTATATCACTGCTATAACCGTAGCAGTTTTAAAATAAGAGGAATTACTTTGTAAACTTCCATTATTAAATTAAGTGAACTATAGTTGATAACAAGGGCAGGGTCTTAAAAAGTGTCTGTGATAATGTTAATATAGTTGCCACACTACATCTGATCCACTCAGCTTATCATTCATATACCAGTGTTTACTATGTGCACGGGACTTTTCAAGGGACCATGGACAGATACAAGGATGAATCCATCCAGAGTTCAATAAGAGAGAAAAGATAGGCATTCCAATTAATATACTGCATGGTTTCAAATTTGAGATAACATTTAAGCTAGTCCTTGAAGATAAGCAGGATTTATGGAAGCAGGGGTGAGAGAAAGTGATATTTTAAAAAGAGAGAACAGCATGAGCTAAGGCTGCAGGAAGTTCCCAGGATGTATGGGGAAGAGAGATTACTCCCATAGTGAAATATAGGGTGCTGGAGGGGACAGGTGAGAAATAAAGCTTGTAAGGCCATGTCATGGGGGTCTTGAATGCCAAGGAATTTGGATTTTAATTAATAGGGAATGAGAACTCCAAATAACTCAAAAGTGCAATGATTGGTCTAGAAATACTAAGTTATAACACAAAATCTGGGGGAAAAACATCTGATCATTCAACAATAAGCTCAAATTACTAAAAAAAAATTCTGTTACAGATGTTTCAGATCAAATAGTAATTCTACGAAAAAATTTGTAGTATGTTAAATCACTGAAGCACATTTATATTTAAAAAGACAGCCCAAAGCAGTCTGCCTCATAATTAAAAAAAAAAAAAAAAACCATGGAATTAACAGTCAATGTGGGTTTTCCACGGTTTTTAAATGTAGAAATAATGTGTATTTTTCTAAAGTAGGATATTAGAACTTTCTCAAGTATTATAATGGTGACCTAGTCTGGGCAGAAGAAAAACTACACTGAAAAGAAGAATATAAGGATTTTTAAAAACTAATAAAAGAGCAAGGAAGAGATGAGTGCCTTTCAATCCTCTAGGCTGGTTCCTAAGCTGAGTCTTTGTTTAACTGGTAAAGGCGGCAGTTCAGGGGAAATGGCAGTGGGTAACCTCACAGAATTGGTGGGGATGCAGAGAAGATTTCAAGCATCCATAACATACAATTGTGTTAGTGGAAAGAAGAGTGTGAAGTTAAGCAGGGCTGGATTTGAATGCTGGTTATGTGATCTTCAACACATTTCTTAACTTCTCTGTAATTCATTTTCTTCATCTATAAAATGAGGATAATAAATATTTACCTTACAGATGAGGATTAGAAAGAGAGAAAGAGCATAGGAAAGTACGTGCTGAACATTTAATAAACAATAGCTCTTCAATAAAAACCTAACATTTATTAAGATCCTACTGTGACTACCACTGTGATTCTGTGGTTTTTGATCCTTGGCAGATTTTCCAGAGAGGTGAATTGTACTTAGAAAGGCAATCGAGGAGCGCCTCTTTCTCTCTGTTACACACACACACACACACACACACACTCACTCTACCCAGTTAGGAATTATTCTAGGTTAACAAGCACCTTTTAAAAAGATACAATGTCCTTTCCGGAGCCGGCCTGGTGGCATAGGGGTTAAGTTCATGCACTTCGCTCCGGAGGCCCGGGGTTCACAGGTTCAGATTCGGGGCACAGACATATGCACCGCTTATCAAACCATGCTGTGGCAGGCGTCCCCCATATAAAGTAGAGGAGGATGAGCACAGATGTTAGCCCAGGGCCAATATTCCTCAGCAAAAAGTGGAGGACTGGCAACAGATGTTAGCTTAGGGCTAATCTTCCTCACCAAAAAAAAATAAAATAAAATACAGTATCCTTTGGAGAGGCAAACCATCCCTACACTTTAGTGTGATCAGTTCCTTGCACAGTGGAAAGTTACTGAATTCTCTTGCAAGTGGTAAGAGAAGGCGGCAATCTGAGTGAGGAACCGTGTGAGGGCATTCAGTATAATAGGAAGGTGGGGAAGGAAGAGGGCGGTAAGGAGAGAGAGGGAGGGAGAGGAGGCCACAAAATAGCGGTTCTGCTTTGCATTAGCGCTTTGGAGGGGACCTTTGTGTCCCCTGACAATCTCTGAAGAAGATAATTGAGACTTGAGTATCAAGACTTGTGCCAGTGTCAGATTCTTCCCTTTCATCCCCGTCTCACCAGTTCAGGGTGGTAAGCTTTCCTTTCAATGCCATGCACAATAAGACAGGAAAGAGAATGTAAAGACGTGTGTAGGACTCCTCTGCCCTCCACCCCATTTTAACTCTCAAGAAAACTTTGGGGGGCTTTTTCTATTCACTGGTCTTTTTAAGAGGTAATTGCCATTTCTCAAACTCCTCCGCCTACCCCCGCCCCTCGCCTTAAATAAAAAATGTTACGTGACTTAAGGATTTTCTTTCAAATCAATTCTGTAGCTATTCAGTCGGGGTCGGTCACAGTAGATCAGGTTTATCCCCACTTCCCATATCCTCAGCTCTCAGTTCAGCTTTAGCAGTGAAGATCCTACCCTAAGCTGTTGCGACCCAACCGCCACCCTAAACATTTCACTGAGCTGCGGAAAGCTGAGACAGCCAATTTTGGATTATGGGATTCCTAGGACATCAGGTCAAGCAACTGAGAGGTCCACCCAGGGTTAAATTCCACAGATGATTTCTTCTCTCTCTGGGATCAGTTCTTTAACATCTGGGTTAATCAGATCGTGCAGACTAAGCGCAGAAAACAGCTGGGCACGTTGCTCAGCGCCCAGAACCACCTGACCAGTCGTTCTTACAAACAACTTCAGGACACAACAGCTCCAAAAGGCGTGGAGCCTCTGCATGCGGATAAGGCAGAAGCAAAGCCAAGCACAGTTTGGACCGTTAAGGCCAAGTCTGCACTTTTGAGAGTTCCTTTGACTTTTAGATAAGTTTTGAAATTGGATTTACTCAGAGGGAGAAGGTGTAGAGTGGCAACTGCGCGCAGCTGAAAAAAATATATTTGCACTCACATATTCCTCAGATTCTTCACAAACAGGGATGGAAGAGAAAAGTTAGGTAGTCAAAGGTCAGCATTAAAATAAAGGACTTGCCACCAAAGAGCCCGTGCATTTTTCTCAGCTGGTTTATACGTCGGGAGCACCTCCCCGCTTAGTGCGCCTGCGCACGCGCAAACTGCGGCCCCGCCTCCCCTTGGGGCGTAAGACATGCGCATGCGCCCTCATTGCATCAGCCACTTGGTCCGTGCTGGCGGCTGGAACCGCGGAGAGTACGGCGTTCGCTGCGGTGGGTCTCGCGCCGGTTTGGCGCGGCGTGCCCGAGACTGAGAGAAGAAAGGCTAAAGTAAGTGCTCCCCGCGGCCGCTTGAGTCGGAGATAGAGTATTTCCTTTCCGCCAGGCAAGTGCTATAGGAACCGGACCCCGCCCCCTTCCCGGCCTAGACTTCCTTTCCCCTCCCTGCCCCTTTCCCGGTGGGGACCCCCTCGGTTCCTCTTGTTCTGGCAGTGAGCCGCTGCCAGGGTCATGAGGCTCGTGAGGAAGGACATCGAGAAAGACAATGCGGGCCAGGTGACCCTGGTCCCCGAGGAGCCCGAGGACATGTGGCACACCTACAATCTAGTGCAGGTGGGCGACAGCTTGCGCGCCTCCACCATCCGCAAGGTACAGACCGAGTCCTCCACGGGCAGCGTGGGAAGCAACCGGGTCCGCACCACCCTCACTCTCTGCGTGGAGGCCATCGACTTCGACTCTCAAGCCTGCCAGCTGCGGGTCAAGGGAACCAACATCCAAGAGAATGAGTATGTCAAGATGGGGGCTTACCACACCATCGAGCTGGAGCCCAACCGCCAGTTCACCCTGGCCAAGAAGCAGTGGGACAGTGTGGTTCTGGAGCGCATCGAGCAGGCCTGTGACCCAGCCTGGAGCGCCGATGTGGCAGCAGTAGTTATGCAGGAAGGCCTCGCCCATATCTGCTTAGTCACTCCCAGCATGACCCTCACTCGGGCCAAGGTGGAGGTGAACATCCCTCGGAAACGGAAAGGCAACTGCTCCCAGCATGACCGAGCCTTGGAGCGGTTCTACGAACAGGTGGTCCAGGCCATCCAGCGCCACATACACTTTGATGTTGTAAAGTGCATCCTGGTGGCCAGCCCCGGATTTGTGAGGGAGCAGTTCTGCGACTACATGTTTCAACAAGCGGTGAAGACTGACAACAAAGTGCTCCTGGAAAACCGGTCCAAATTCCTTCAGGTAAAACAGTCTTACCCAGGGGTGATTAAGAATGGGCAGAGGGATTTGTATCAACTACTGCTAAAGTTTTAGAACTGGGTGAAGTACAAGAGGAGAAAGTCTTTACTTGATTGGGATTGTAAATGAGATAATGAAAAGGGAACTGTTAAATAGCTAGCAAATTTATGTAGTAAACTTTGCTTAAGGCCTTCAACGTATAAAGCTTTCTGAGTGCTTTTGGCTTTAGGTCATCGTGGGCTGATTAATGGGTGCTCTAAGAGATTCTTTTGTCTAACTTTTATAATTGTGTTTCTAGGTACACGCCTCCTCTGGACACAAGTACTCCCTGAAAGAGGCCCTTTGTGACCCTACTGTGGCTAGCCGCCTTTCAGACACTAAAGCTGCTGGGGAAGTAAAAGCCTTGGATGACTTCTATAAGATGTTACAACATGAACCAGACCGAGCTTTTTATGGACTCAGGCAGGTGGAGAAGGCCAATGAGGCTATGGCCATTGACACATTGCTCATCAGCGATGAGCTCTTCAGGCACCAGGATGTAGCCACCCGGAGCCGGTATGTGAGGCTGGTGGACAGGGTGAAAGAGAATGCAGGCACTGTTAGGATATTCTCTAGTCTTCATGTATCTGGGGAGCAGCTCAGCCAGTTGACTGGAGTAGCTGCCATTCTCCGCTTCCCTGTCCCTGAACTCTCTGACCAAGAGGATGATTCCAGTTCTGAAGAAGATTAATGATTGGAACTTATGATTGAGACAACCTTGTGTCTCTTCACTGTTACATTTTCTCAGCATCCTTGTGACAGGGAGCTGTGGCACTTTGTGATTCTTACAAGGATTTCTCATGTGTTTAATCTCACTAGGTATTTTGTGGTTGGCAGGGCATGTATTCAGACCAAACAATAAATTAAAAGGAAATAATCTCCATGTTCGGTATACCATCTTTATTAATTAGGATAGTTTTATATAGGAATTATGACTTCTTTGCAATACTTAAAAACATTTTGTGTATTTAATGAGAATGCCTATATATTCTTTGGGATAGATCATAATACCCCATACTTGATGCTTTGAAATAGTTTTCCTTAGGAAAAGCCTTTTAATATTTCATTATCCTCGGTTTCCGTTATTTTAATTCTGCATAGTGTTTCTTGCACTGTGTTTAATGATCCCCTTTCTTCCCATTTCTCCTACACTCCATTTTTTTAAAATTTTTAAATTTATTTGCTATTTTAAATGATAGCCAAATAATTAGTAGACTTTTTTTGAAGACAAGTCTAAAATGGTATTTTTCTTAAGAGACTTGTTAAACCAATCATGTTAAAAGTAAGCTCTAGGTGTTTTTTCATTAGAATTAATCATATTTGCTTTAGAGCACCACTTAATCAGTTATTTTTAGATCATGGAGTTTTGATCTGCTAGGGATTCTCAAGATAATCTATTTGAGGCATCTTTATTCTTAAAATGAGACTGAGGTGTGTGATTTGCTTGCTGTGTGGCTAATGGCAAAGCTGGAAGTAGTCCCCGTTTCTTTGCGCTGCCACACTATGTATTTATTTTTTGGCTTGTCATAGGTATACTTAATGCTGTCTTATATTTGTATGTGGCATTAGTCTGTGCTTTCACCTTCTTGCTGGACTTTCTCTACACCTTATTTGAGGGGTGAGAAAGCCTGTTCAGAAAGTTTGAGTAAGTCCCATAGTTAGTATATGGTAGTTGACTTGAACTCCAATACTCTTTAATATAATTAGGGAATTTCTGAAATACCTGCGAGTTTAAAATATTCTTTTTATTTAGTATTTTTGATGTGCATTTCTAAGACTTAAGGAGGGAGCCTAGGAATGGAATTGCATCTTGACCTTTTACAAACCTCAACATAGCACAATAATTAGGAAAGGCCTTATGAAGAAAGAGTAATTTAGTGTGTAACTCCAGGATCAGTGGTACCTACTTCAAGTAGGGATACTAAGTAAACTTTTGCTTCTCTTTCTGTGTCTGGGCTTTTCTTTTGGTGTAAGTACCAAGTTTAGGGATTGTTTTTTATAAACTTCCTAACTACTCTGAACCTTTTTTTCTATAATTAGGAATAGACACCTCATATACTTTAAAATCACATTTTTACATATCTACCTCCTAATCTAAAGATAATTCAGATTGTCATTTCATTGTAATATTTAACTTTAAAATATTATTAAAAGTATGCTTTAAATAATTTGGTAGGAGTAAAGAAACGAAGCCACTAAGATTCTTAATGTTAGAACCTGTTGAATAATGAATCATATTCTCAGTGAGAATTTGGAGATTCAGGGCATCTATTACTCTCATAATCTATGCAGTACTGGTTATTCCTAGCTGTGGTATCTACGGTAATGGAAACCAGGGGAAATAAAACCTATCGATACATGTAACCAATACATTTTAGGCCATAGGTTCACAAATTTAGCTACTTGTTAGCTGCTTGTTAATCTCTCGGGAGCTTTTAAAACTCAGTACCCAGACTGAACCCCAGACTAAATAACCCTTCACCCCTAGAAATGGTTTTTTAAAGCTCCCCAAGTGATTCCAATAGGCATCAAGGCTGAGAACCACTGATTCAGGCCTTGCTGTTCAAAAGTGTGGTCCGCGGACCAACAGCATGCCTGGAATCCAAGACTCTTCCCTGGACCTACTGAGTTGCATTTGTATTCTAACGACATCTCCAGTTGATGGCTGTGCATGATAAAATCTGATAAACGTAGGCAATAGTTCATTCTCCCTGTGCTAGTAAATCTCTGGCTGGGGTTGCCAGCCATAGAGAAAAAGATTTGAGTTTTAAGTTCTTTCAAGAGAGTTAACTGGCCAGTATTCAATTTAACTATCCATAAAACTTCTCTAAATAAAAAGCCTGTTTTCTATGTCTATAAAGTATTTAAAATATCTTTAAGGATTTCTGTTTTCAAGAAGTTACATTTTATACCATTATCAAGAGTATGAATCATCCTAGATACATAGGTAGAAATATCAAAATGGGGCTAGGAGCATATAAAATTAAAAGTTCTAATAATTATTTTTTACTGTTCTCTAAAAAACAAAATGAACCATAAGTCTTTGGAAATCATGTTCAGTAGTCTAATTCCAACTGCTGTTCATTAATAAGGAGTGACTGTGTGGTAACAAATGGAAACACTACCAGTAACATACCTCTCAAATTAATGCAATATTGTACTGTAAATTTCCATTTACCACCAGGTACTTGTGAACAAAGATTTGCTACCCCTACTAGGCACAATAAATGAGAAACTTGCAAATTGTTTTATTTTACTCTAGATATGATACATATCAAATTACATTTTGCTATTCCTCGTCCCCCATTTATATGTTAAATATTTTGCTGATTTTATGTCTGGATTGTTGATTGTGGATTTTACTTTCATTACCCCCTTATATACAAGTTGGATCTTTTTCCTCCCAGATGCCACTGGAGTAGCTTTGGAAAGCTAATTTTCCTGTATCTCTGCTTACTTTCTGTCACTAACTTTAGCTTCGTTTTTTAATCCCTATGACCAGTTCTCTCAAACCTCAAATTATCTTTAACAGAATTAACTCAATTTCTGCAATTCCTGTATTCTGGAACTGAAATTCTCTTTGTTGCTAAAAATAAAAGTGCACAGATGCAATGGTGTTATTTGAATTCCCCGAAGTTGAAGCTGTTATTGGGAAAGGAGTATTGTGCTTTTAAAATGATGGTTTTCTAAGCAAATAAGACTGGCTGTTTGCGTTCAATATCAGAATATGTTGTAAAGGGGTTTCTAAGGTGATTCAGAGGATTTGAGGAGAGAGGAAGCCTTTCGCCTGTGGCTGGAGCTTAGATATGGGGTGTACATATTTATATTATACCAGTCATTAAGGGTAATGCATTTAATTTTATCCATTTTTTTTTTTTTTTTGTGAGGAGATCTGCCCTATGCTAACATCTGCCAATCCTCTTTTTTTGCTGGGGAAGACTGGCCCTGGGCTAACATCCGTGCCCATCTTCCTCTACATTATATGGGATGCCCCCACAGCATGGCTTGCCAAGCAATGTGTCAGTGTGCGCCCGGTATCCGAACCGGTGAACCCCGGGCCACCGCAGTGGAGCACGCGCACTTAACCGCTTGTACCACCGAGCCGGCCCAATCCCTTCATTTTTTTAGTGCCTACTTTGAACCACGCACTGAGCTGTGTTTAGTAAAGACAAACATATAAATAAATCACCATTATCAAAGTAACTTGTAGAAAGTGTGTAAGGGGTCGCTTTTAGGAGGAACTTTATAGAGCTAGAGCCAGTAAATTAACTTAAAATGGTGAGAAGAAACCTAGAGAGGTTATGAGGAAGAGGAGGAGGGCAGGGCGAGTGTGCTAATCACATTAGACCCTCCATGGAACAATAAAGAGTGGGGGTTTGTCCATGATGAGAAACCACTGAAAGTTGAAGCAGGAGAAGGGCATGATAAACTGCATTTCACAAACGTCACTGTTGGGTAGCATCAAGAATGGATTGGAGGACGAAAGATTGGAAGCAAGAAAACCAGTTAAGAGAATGCATATTGGAAAAATCCAAAGGAAAAATGTTGGCATGAACAAGGCAGTGACAATAATCCTTGCAATAGGAGTGAAAAGAAGTCAAAAGGAGATAGTAGGATATGAGGTGGGATCAAAAGGACTTGGGATGCAGATTGTTGTTCAGAGTTACAGAAAAGAGTAGAGTCCAGTGGTAAATTTCACCTTTCTGTGTTGGATGGTGGGAGAGATGATGGCACAATTCAAAAAGACAGGAAATATAGCAAGAGAAGCTGACTTGCAAGGAAAAAGAGTAAGTTCAGTTGTGAATCTTTGGTTTGACGTGCCCGTGGGACATCTGGTGCTTTCCCACCAGATTTTTATATACTCACTTCCTTCAAGTTTTTGCTCAAATGTCACCTACTCAGTGAGGTCTTTCCAAACCAGCCTTTTAAAAAAATGTACCCTCTCCCACATTCCCTTCCAAGCCCTTTCTTGTCTTATTTTTCTCTATAACGCTTACTTCACTTAGTTGTTTTGCTTACCCGCTGTATAGAATGTAACCTCCATGCAGGTGGAGATTATTGTCTGTTAGGTTCATTGCTCTGTCCCCAATGCTGAGAACAGTCCCTGGCACAGAGTGGATGCTCAAAAAATTTTTGACTATATAAATGACCAAATGAATGAGTCTACATAAGGACGTCCCTTAGGCAATTGTGCATACAGGTCTGAGGTTCAGGAAAAAGCAGTTGGCTGGGGATAATGACACAAGAGTTGGCAACACGTAAGTAGACCTGAAATTGTAAAGAAAAAAAAGATGACCCAGCAAGAATTACTAAAGCTAGCAAAAAAAGGGGCCAGGCACAGAAGCATAGGGAAACAGAAATATTGAATCTCTTTACATACTACTTGACTCCATTATCTGTGTTATAATCATTCAAAGCAGAGATATTTATATATTTCAATAATTAATATGGTCAGATAATTATTTTTTCCCCTACAGATCTCTATAGTTTACTAGAGATACATGCAGAATAGCTAAAGTGTTGATTTCATAGAAATTGAGTTTTTAAAAGTTCTTAAGATAAAAAATTTCCAGGTTTTAGTGCAAAAGCCAAATTACTTTTGTATATGGTTTTTAAGTGAGTCTTAATATACTTGTACATTTACAAATTTAGTATACAAAAGTTCCAGTTAAAACGATATTTTGGTGGGGGATAATTGAATTTATTAAGAGACTTTTTTAGGATTCCCATAGTACAGGAATTATTAGCAAGCTCTGTCCCATTCAGGCTGGGTTTATCGTGGATTACTGCTATTGGACCCTTAGTGTTTGTGCTCCCTATCCTAACATGAGGTCTTTGACGTCCCTCACCCACTTCCTCTGTTACTCCCTGCAGAACTGCAAGTGTTGGAATTGTGGCATAAATTTTGCAAAGTTTTATTTATATTTGTTTTACAAGTTGATTTTGCTCAGCCCATGATTTTGTTGATAGACATTTTTCAGTAAATGAGTTCCCAAGTAGTAAAGAGCTAAAGTGAAGACTTGAAGGGCAACTAAAAAAAGAATCACAATTTCGGATAAGGTTTTTAAAACCCTAAATAAAATAGTTTTCTTCATATCATCAGTATATTTAAACTTTGTGCTATGATTCAGTTTATGTATTCTAGGAGGTCTGGTACAATAGTCCCCTTATCCTCGGGAAACACCTTCCAAGACCCCCAGTGGATGCCTGAAACCTCAGATAACACCAAACCCTGTATATACTGTTTTTCCCTATGCATACCTACTTATGATCACGTTTAATTTATAAATTAGGCACAGTAAGAGATTAATAATAATAACTCATAGTAAAATAGAGCAATTATAACAGTATACTGTAATAAAAATTACCATCGATCTTAGCAACCTCAGCATATGATGTTTTTCTTTCCTGGTTAAGTTGAGAACTTGCACCATCTCACTTATCAGTAGCACTTTATAGCTTCTCTCTGGCTTGTCCAAATTGTCAGCATCACTCCTCTTGCACTTTGGGGCCATTATTAAGTAAAATAAGGGTTAGTTGAACACAAGCACTGCGATACCTATACTGTGACAGTTGATTTGATAATTGAGACCACTACTGAGTGACTAATGGGTGGGTAGTATATACAGCATGGATGCGCTGGACAAAGGGATGATTCATATCCTGGGCTGGACAGAGCAGGACAGCTCAAGATTTCATTATGCTACTCAGAAGGCGAGCAATTTAAATTTTATGAATTGTTTATTTCCGGAATTTTCCATTTAATATTTTGGACCACAGTTGACTGTGGGTAACTGAAACCATGGAAAACAAAACTGTGGATAAGGGGGGACTACTGTATTTTAGAAAAGTGCTATTCAAGATTTTCTTAATGCATTATGTGTACCACTGATGAATTGTCAATTCAGAAGTTTAGTGCAAACGTGTTACTGAAAAGCCAAAATGATTTCTAAGGGAGTTGAGATGCAAATATAATATTTTTGTGTATCAAGGATGTCTTATTTAGAAAAGAATCAAAAGTAACAAGGCAGCTAGTTAATAGGTTGGAAAGTAAGATCTATAGTAATGGTCTTGTAATTTAGCAAGGAGAACAGTCTGAGGAGTTACTTAACATAGTCATCAAGTACCAGGTAAACTTCACTAGAAATAAAAAGAAATTGGCCAAGTTCAGTAAGGAGATAGATTAGAAATACCGTGAAAAACATTGGCAACAGATATTTGTTAAGCTGAAGTGGAGATGATAAAATCTGATTCGTTTTTCTTTATGTAGCAAGAATTCTTCCTTTTTAGGGAGTTTTTGCTATAGTATCACCATCTGTATTCTCATCCATAGTTTAGAGTGTTCTTTATAGATATCTGAGTATAATAATTTGTAAGATAGCCATTTATATTTCAGCATTTAATTTCTCTATTTTAAGAAAGGTGTTAGTATATTCTGTTGTGATAAATAACACTGGAAAAGAAACTGGGATATTGCAAATTTGTTCATTTAAATTGAGGAGAAACTAATGCATTTTTTGAGGAAAATCCACTTTTGTATGCAAGACTTTAGTTGCATACAAAATTTGAGGCTATCATTTTTGCTTTTGACAGTGAATATTTTAATTCCACAGTAACTGGCATCAACATGGGAAGGTTGTATATTTCCAGATGCCAGGTGCAAAAGATTGTAATGCTTATGATAAATTGTGGGGACTTGAATTACCAGTCTTTTTTAAGTTCCCTTTTCTTCATCCTTTAACATCGCCCACATTAAAATCCCATTCTTTAGAATGCTGGTGTAATAGAAATTACTGTTTTCTATAATGTAGGAGACTTAGAAGACTTAGAGCTTATTTCAATTTATGGTGCCACATTTGGTTCCAAAATACCCAATACTGAGGCAGAGCAGTATCTGCTAGATAGCAAATACAAGAGAAAAATGTCTTTGCAGCCACATTGCCTGGCTGTGCACGGGGTTAGCACCACTGTCCCATCTCCAGGAATGGACAATGTATTATAATAAAAGTAACTTTGTGCTTATTAAGGGCCAGGCCTATGGTAAGTGCTTTAAAATAAATACTTAATTCTTTCAAGTGCCCTAGGAGAAAAGTTTTGTCATTACTATTTTCAGATAAGCAAACTGAAATTAAAAGAGACTGAATAATTTGTCCAAAATCACATACCTAGTGGATGTGATGAGGTGCCCAATCAAGCAGCTCCCTAGAAAATATAAGAATGCCAGTTCCATTCATCTGTTTTCTGTTTGGAGTAGATCCAGTGTGCCTAGAAATAGAAAAATTATTTGATAACACTAAATTTTATATAATCAGCTGAAGTTTATGCAATCATTTCATATGTTGTTTATCTACCGCTATTATCTTTCATCTCTCATGAAAAATCAGGAACTCGATCCTATGGCACTCTAAAATATCTGGAATATGGTTGAGAATTAGAAATTGTACAGAAACTGTTGCAAGTCTATGTATTAGAGCAAGCCCCTCAAGCCTTTACTCAGCATCTATTTATTATTATTTCACACCTAGTTTTAGCAACTTTGTTTTTTCTTTTAATTTTTAAACCTACGATGTTAATTCATGCATTATTTCAACAAATATTTATATACTAAATACCTGAAGTAGGAAGAACTGTGCTACCCTTAGGTATGCAAAGATGAATTAAGAAACCTTTCCCTGCCTTTAATCAGCAAATTAAATATTAGGGAGAGATGACCATAAATGGCCCAGCTGACAGGGAGGTGACAGCAGTGAGAAGTGACAGCTGACAGCTCAGGTGGATCCTGAAGCGCCATCAAAAGAAAAAAGTCTAAGGGCCAGCCCGGTGGCGCAAGCAGTTAGGTGTGCGGGCTCCGCTGTGGCGGCCCTCGGTTCTCCAGTTTGGATCCTGGGCGCACACCGAAGCACCGCTTGTCAAGCCATGCTGTGGCAGTGTCCCATATAAAAGTAGAGGAAGGTGGGCATGGATGTTAGCCCAGGGCCAGTCTTCCTCAGCAAAAAGAGGAGGCTTGGCAGATGTTAGCTCAGGGCTGATCTTCCTCACAAAAAGAAAAAAGTCTAGGGCTTAGAGTGTTTCACTGGGGCCTGAAGACATTACTGTGTTAGTGTAACTGATGTTCATATTGAAGAAAAGATTGAATTACATTCAGTGTATTCTGTTAAAGAAGTCAAGGAAATATAATGTCTTTCAAAATGATTTTCCTCTATAAAATTTTTAAAAGATAGTGGTACTTAAAGAAATCTTTAGTTATCTGTTGTACCTAGAATGATAGTTTCAGATAGGCAGAGTTTTACTATACCGTAATAAGAAAATAATAAGTTTCAATAAGAAAACTCAAATAATGGTTGAAAGATGAACTCTTATTAAGGAAAAAAAAAATCCCAATAGATTTTAGTTGTAAAATTTATTTAGAGGTGGGAGGTCCTCTGAGTTCAAGTCTGAGTTCCAGAAGTTTGATGTCTGGAATTTTCATCAAGTCCTAGTGTAAACATTGACTAGAACTTTCTGTTTGACGCCATGGTGAAAAATTGCTTTGTGGATATAAAACATATTTTAATCTTGTGTTTTGACTCATTGATCCTGTGACCATAATTTATAATTTTTTCTTGCTCTTCAAGTTTATTGTTGACAATGGTAGAAGTCACTTTTTTTATGAGGTGGAGGAGAGGAAGATTGAAAAATACATCACAGTGCATGGTTCTGAATCATTTAGAATCATAAAAGGTTAGTGCTGTAAGGAAATTTATATATCATCTGTCCTACTCACTTCATGATATAGATATAAACTGAGGCCCAGAGAGGGTTGGTAATTTGCTCAAAGTCACACAAACGGGAGTTTTTCATAGGGTCCACCTTCCTATTTCATTCACCCTATTCCAGTTTCTTACCCATTTTCTTGTCACAAGTGCATATTGGGAGGTGGTTGGGGTAGAAGAACAAGAAACAAAGTGGGATTTTAAAATGCCTCAAACCCTCCTTATTTATCAAATAATTCTGTATCTTGGGCAAGACAGTTTCTCTCTCAGCAGCATCACCGAGACCTAAACCCAGCTTTGAAGTTGGGTTGTTTATTCCTTGGAGGAATATTTATCTTTTGCTAGAGAAATACTCTGCCTCCTGCCTTTCTTCTTCTGAGAACCATTTCCTTCTTCTGACAAATATTTACTAAGCACCTACTATGCACCAAACACTCTGCAAGCCCCCAGTGATACAAGGTGAATAGAGACGATCACAGTCCCTTCTTTCCAGGGAAACCCAGTCTAGGATAGGGAACAGACGGTAAACACAAAATTCCCGCAGTAGGTGCCGGCATACCAAATAAGAAACATGGGAATAAGAACCATGCAGGAATATGGGAGCTCAGAGGGTGCTCTTAGCTTTGCTTCACTGAGGCGGTGCTATCAGAGCTTAAACTGATCAATTCCAGAAGCCCACATTGATCTTCCATTACTTTCTAGAGAGATGAGGCAAAGGGAACTGAGAGTATTCCTCTTTTAAAGCCTCTCAGATTTACTTAGTAACATTTTTTTCTTCTGTGTAGTGATCCCTGTAATTCCTAAGCTCTCTAGATGTTAAATATTTATAGTAAAGAGTCAACGAACCTGAGGAGAAGAGACATCCTGGAGAAAGGAGATTACATCACGTACTACCCTCAGAAAGAAGTGAAAAAGGCATCAGTGGAATCAGGAATACGGACCAAGGACGTTTACTGAAAGGACTTGGAAAGATTCCAGAATCTTTATATTTTCCATGTTTTTGTTATCTCCTGTTTCTCTCTCATGACTAACAGCAAAACAGTTAAACCAGAAAAGAGAGTTTGGTGCCTTTTTCAGGACAACAAGGAAGGTGCTGGTGAGGGGGGAAGCATAGGACATCACGTCCCATTCCACAGCCCTACTTGGGAAAGAGAAGGTCTATGACAGAGTGGGTGGTGGTGGCCACCTCAGGGAAACGGAAGCAGACTGCTGGGCCTGCTGTCAAGAAGGAATGACAGGGAGCTGGCTGGGGCCTGAGGGAGGCCCAGAGGCTAGACAGTAGGAAGACCTACTGGAGTCTTTCCTCTCTTTTGTTCATCATTTTATCCTTGGGGTAGAATTCAGGAAAACACCTTAATAAACAATAACAACTTCTCTGTTAAGTCATGTGTTTCACTAAATTGAGTGTGGTAGAAGGAAGGGAAATTTTCTGTAGAAGGGAGAAAAGAACACAATATATTTTATGAGGAGGAATGAACTCCGGGAACAGTTCTCTGACCCTTTGTGTCTCAATGGTATTCTCAGCCTGACTGAAAGGAAATGGAATAACATGTGGAATGTGGGGAAGAGGGAAGAACGGAGACAAAATTAATTATCTGCCTCATGAAATGTAGTCATATATTTTTAAGAAAATGAGTCTGTTATCACCATAGTAAATTTCTCACTCTGTGCGTAACTCTTTGCCTAGAACTTAATAGAGCTTAATTAATAAGTGTTAGAATTTTTCCTGCCTTTCTGGGAATCATTTTCATCCTTATCTCTGGCTCCTATACTTTACCTAGGTCACAGTAAAACATCGTGGGAAGTGGGGTGAGTAGGCTGGTGATGTGGAGAAAGACCTGGCCTTTTTATAATGGTTTGTTGTGGATTTAAAGCTCTTAGATTTGCATTTGAAGCATGGGATTACATATGTCCTTGTAGATGAATTAGAAACTTTGTCTGGCTCAAGAAAGTAATATAACCAGATTTTATATTTGGGACTATGGAAAGGATGTTGCCTGCCAAAAATTACAACGTAATTTACATGCTGTTGGCTACAGTTACAGAAGATATATAAGCATTTGCAAAAACATTGCGTTTGTGAATAACCAACTATGAATCACAGAAGAAATCATCCACGCCATTCTCAGAGGACTCTGTGGCTGTGGTGGAGCAAACATGAGAACTGGCCTGTGAATCAGGAGATCAGGATGTGCCCGGGCCCTTCCAATAGGTTGTGTGACTTGAGGAAATCATTTCATCCTTTCGAGCCTCCGTTTCTTAATCGGTAGAACAAGGGAAGACGGGTGGCCCTTGATTTCATAGTCACTCTTGCAGATCTCTGATTCTATCTGATGCAGTAGCAATAATTTCTTATTATTTTTAAAAGTTGTATCTATCCAGCAAAATAAATCTTCAGTGACTCTCGGGTTTGAAAAGAATCTATTTTGCACCATATTTCAAAAGCTGCCAAATTTGGGGTTTGGCTGACTGCTAAAGAGAGCAGCCTGATAGAAGGAGCAAATTCCATAGCTGAGGGTCATTTATTTGGAATGCTTTGCCAAATACTCCCATATTTTCAAAGTTGTTGGAGGCCTTTAAACTTGAGGGGAGAAATAGTTATTTAAAACACTTTGTCAATAGGTGCACAAAAATTTTGAGGTTTACAAATATTTTTGAATAGTTTGCCACATTCCAGTGGCATGCCAAGTTGCATAGCCCTGCCACTTTCCTCCTTGTTATTTTCCTCCACTATCAGCTTTGCTTGCTGTCCCAAAGAATTAGGCAATGAGAAAACACAGGTCTTTATTTTTACTGGAATGTTCTTTCACTTTGGCCGGTGGTTCTCAAACCAAGCAGCATATTAGAATCAACGAGGGTTTTAAAATCACAGATGACTGGGCCCCACCCCCAGACTGTTAATATTAGGGAAAGGGGCCCAGGCATCTGTATGTTTAAGAAGCGCCCTGGGTGTTTCTTATCTATAGCCAGGTTAAAGCATGATGCTTTGTCGTGGAGTAGGCTGGTTGGCTTTAATGTCTTCTGTGGCCACAATACCAGCCAGCTGTCTGGGTAAGAAAAACAGATGGAGCATAGAAAAAGTTGTGCAACTGTAGATTAATTGATCTCCACTGCTGAAAAGGCAACTTTAAAAAGTTGATGAGAGGAATGTATTTCTTTAGCTCTAATGCCTCATTGTAGGATATGTCTATACCTTTAGGTATCTTCGACTTTCTATAATAAATTCACAATCAGGACTAATATTGACCAATTTGTTGACATTTATTGATGCCTTTTACATGCACATATGTTGCTAGATACAGTGGGATGTTACAAAGAAGTAGAGAACCTGGTTCCCACTCCTTGAAGGATGGAACTTATAAATCTTGGGATGCAAGAATGATGTAATACAGAACAAGACTGCAAAATCATATATTGCACAGAGAGCAAAAGCTACAATTGTTGACAATGGGAAGACAGCACAATTGGCTGGAATCACCTGGGAAGTCGGTATTTGGGTATGGACCATCTTCTGAATGTCTTCTTTCACTCAATCAGTAGGCAGCAGTGGTAAGAACATTGGTTCTGAACTGAAAAATCTAAGCTCTGCTCTAGATGAGCTCTGTGACCTTGGGCAAATCATATTACCTTTATGATTCTCAAATCTATTTTTGAGCTTCAATCTGTAATATATGAAAAATGATAAAACTTTCCTCATAGAGTTGCAAATGATATGATTTAAGCAAAATACCTGGAAATTACTAAGAACTCTATTTAACTTTGTTTTATTCCTCCTTCCTGTTGCGTCTTTGTACCATATGTACCACCTGGGCACCTGATCAGCTGTGGAGGTATGATGCAAAAGAAGTACCTCACACCTCTTCCTATCATAAATTCCTACCATCTGTCAAAGATGGTGTTAAAACCAGAAAAAGCAGACCCACTCCCTCAGAGTTACTCTCAGTAAGAGATGGACTAGCCAGATCATTCTCAGCCTCTGTAATATTTTCATTTCTTTATTCAGTTACATATGCATGTCCCACCTCATTGCACAGAGGATGGGTGTGAAAACCCACTTTTATAACTAATACAAGCCAGTAAAGGAGAGGAACAGTTGGGAAGTTCATGCCAGGAACAGTAACCCCTTCAAGGATACCACTGTGCACACACAGAGAACTCTAACCACCCACCTAGGAGATACTGGCTCTGTGTGCAGGAACCATAGAAGCTCGTGCAGCCCCACGATGCTGAAGCTGGTTCTGTATCAGCCATGACCCATCATTAAACTTCCAATTAAGTTAATGTTAATTCTTAGGTTAAACAATAAGTGTTGTCTTTCTTTCTGTTTAATCACCTTAATTCCTATGCTACCTGTTCATGATTATTTGAATATCACTCCTTAACTGCTTAGCTTTTTTTTTTTTTTGTGAGGAAGATCAGCCCTGAACTAACATCTGCCAATCCTCCTCTTTTTGCTGAGGAAGACTGACCCTGGGCTAACATCCGTGCCCATCTTCCTCCACTTTATATGGGACGCTGCCACAGCATGGCTTGCCAAGCAGTGCACTGGTGCGCGCCCGGGATTCAAACCGGCGAACCCCGGGCCGCTGCAGGGCAGCATGCGCCCTTAACTGCTTGCGCCACCGGGCTGGCCCCTGCTTAGCTTTCTTTATCTGGGTTTTTCAGCCATGCAGTATAAGTCATAAACAAATCACAGTTCTCTTACTATTTCTAAGTCAGTTGCAAACAACAGAAAGCAACTCTGGTAATGTAAGCAATAAAGGAATATTTTGGAAGAAGAAGAGGAGGCTCAGATAGGAAGAAAGAGAAGAAGGTACAGGCAAACCCGTGTTACAGAAATCATCCTTGTAGGACAATGCAGCTGGTGGAATCGCCACCCCGACAACCACCACCAATCCACTCGACTTAAAACTCAAGCAGAGCTTCTGAGAGTAACCTCTAATGGGCAGGAACATCAGATTGGCCATCCAGAGGTCACATGCCTGCAATCTGTGGACCAGGAGGCAGGCTGAAGGACTGTTCTACACTCCCATTTCTATCTCCCATGTCCTTGGAATTCCACCCCTTTCCCCAACTAGGAAGAGGAAAATATCCTCTAAGCATTTCAGAACAGTAGACGTAGGAGAACTAACATTTACTAAATCCCTTACCGAGGCAGCTGCTGCACTTGTGGGAGCACAGGCCCTGCAGGCAGACTGGCATTGTTCAGATCCCAGCTCAGCCACGTGCTGGAGGAAGCAGTGGTGGTGCTGAGCCTGGGACCCAGGTCCGTTTGACTCCAGGGCCTGATGTCCCATCACTAGTTCATTCAGTCCAGTAGGACAGTTTTTAACTCTTAAGTTCATCAGAGCAGAGATGCCAACTTGTTAGGAAAACCTTAGCACCCTTTTCAGGCTTCACGTCTGCTTGGAGAAGAAAAATTATCTGATGATTTAAATCAGTTGCGTAATTGACACAAAATTATTTTTTTTCCTTTTACCTGACTTTTTCTGAAAGATTACCTTAAATCTTGACTTTAGTTTGCTCCTGCACTCCTGATATTGGCATGGGTGTCTGATTCACCAGCAAGTACTTAAGGACCAGCCTTGTTGGTAGATTTAAAATAGCAGATTGTTTAAATACTCAAAGTCAGTTGATCTCTGAATTTTCAGCCCAAGAAATTCTCAGCAAGAGATTTGGCATTCCTCCTGAAGCGTGAGGGAAGTGCAGGAGACTCAGGGAAAGCTTGGCTTCTACAGTCTCAGGTCTTCTTGCGGTCACCTCAGGCCACTTACATCTCTTATCTCTGCTTTTCCCCAGCTGACATTTGGTTCTGGAAGGAAATGGAAGCCAGGACAGAGGAAGATGATGTTCTACCTCCCCACTCGCAACACACACTTGTCCTTAGCCTGAACATTGTTTTTCAATCCAGCTGTCAAATTTCAAGCATGGAAGAGGAGGACCTAGCAAATGTATCCAGATTTCCTGTTGGGCAACAAATGCTAAGCAGAGTAGGCCACAAAAATTTAAAAGAACAAGACCCGTCAGGGTTTTTACTCTCCTACAGTTAAATCTAAATTTAGAGGTGAGCCAAAGTTAAAAATATAAAACATATAGCAAGCTTCTATTCTACCTTTCTAAGGTTGCCAAATTTAGGGGGTGGGAGAAACTGAACGGGACATACTTATTCTAAAATATTATTTGTTGTTTATCTGAAATTCAAATTTACCTGGGTGTCAAGCAACCCTGAGCCCTCATGTTCATCTCTTTAGCATCTCTGGCCATGATTGGCTTCGGTAGGAGAGATCGTTGCTTGGGTGGATGTTGGGAGGAGCACTGGAGAGTGTATTCCTGCCCAGGACTGGTCTTGGCTCTAGTTTTGGAGCCTTTATTAGAAGAATGGAGAAGGGCCGATCTCTTCTCCTGTGTTTGGAAAACATTGATCTAAGCTTTTCCACATTAGCATTGAATGTAACTGAATGTCTACTTAGCAATCCTCCTTTCCAGATGATTCTTATATCCTAAAATAATGAGGTCATCACCTTTCTCAATTCAGTTGTCTTAAACTGTTACTCCAAGGACGTGCCTTATTGCATGACATCTTTATAGTCGTAGTAGTTGTGTTTATGATGCAATTTGATAATGTGAGGTTCTCTTACAAAATAAAATTAGTAATTACAAGTGGGCTTATACTCTTGATAAATTAAGGAAGATTAATTTATAATGCATCACTAAGTCACAAAAACTCCATAAAGGCAGGAACAACATATAACAGGAAGATAGTATTCGGTGGTGGTTAAGGGTGAAGGCTCTGGAGTTAGACCACTGGAGTTCAATATCTCTAATACTGACCATTTCAGTGTTTCCTCACCTATAAACTAAGTCCCAACCTAATCGGGTTTTCTGAAAATTAAGTGAGATTATTGACACTTTTTATAATGCTTGGTTCTGGAGTAACTGCTCAAGACATTTTATCTGTTTTATATGCTATATCTAAAACTGATCTCCTTGGAACTCAGTAAATATCCATGAACACTGAGCACATTTTCAATTCTGAAAGGAAACCAGTCTGCCAGCAGAAAGAAAAACAGATACCCTTGTTTTCAAATAAAGACAATTTCTTTATGGGAAAGATGAAAATTAATGATGTCTTACAGACAGTTGAACATATCAGCCACTCATCCTTAAGAGCTTAAACCATGAAGTTAGTGTTTATTTCTATTAACCTAAAAGAATGGTTCCTGAGCCAGGGCATAAAGTTTTCATGTTGCCCCCCACCATACATGAACACACTGTCATTCGTAGAGAAGGATAGGGAATCGGGGGCTATTGAATGGACTGTTTTGTGAAGTAGTCAGTTAGCAGCTCACTCACAGGCTGAAAGAAAGTCAATAAGCCCATCATCGGCCACCCCAGCCATTCCTTCAAATAGAGACCAGGGTCCTAGTTACTAAGGAAGGACCATGTGGCCATGTTCAGAGGGGAGGAGCAGGTCTCAGAGCTGATTCCCTTGCACATCTCCTAGAGTCATGGAGGTATAATCCTGTTGGAGAGATAGCAAAGCTCTTCTCCAATACTCTGTATTTCTGGAAAGTGGGGTGTTTATTCCCTCTCAGGCCTTTTTGCTTTTATCCTGGTTCACGGGAAAAATAATAATAGTAAAAGTCTGTCTGTATTATGACTGGCTACAGCAGATGGGGGTTTTCTTCAGAGTAATGTTTTCAAGTAGTGTCACCCAGCAGCTGGTTTCCTTTGCCTAGACAGAACTGGCGCCTTAAAAGCAAAAAGAAATGGAAGCACTTGGGGTGATAAACTTGTGTCAGTTTGGCATCAATTTAGAACAAATTAAAACCTCTCAGACCCAACACATTCTAAAGCTTTAAATGCTATCCACTAAGAAATCGTAGCTGAAGAATTTTTTCCATTAAACATTTAGTCTAGTTCAAACCTAATAAGATGCTAATCTTTTCAAAACGTGTTTTCCCTTATTTGGCTTTCTTACTTTTTGTGAAAGTCAGTCAGAGTTTAATATACCAGAATTGCCAAATGCAAGGAGCGGGGAGTAGAAAGTGACCTGGGCTTGGTTTCAGGAGCACTAGATCCAAACCTAGATTCCGTAACTAAGTGATTTTATGACCTTGAGCATCCCTAAGCCATTGTGAGCCTCACCTATCAAGTGGGGAAAATACCCTCTGGAAATGTGGGGAAGATTAAATTATGAAACCTTTATGTAAGCACTAGGCCCACGTAGTAGGTGCTCGATACATGATAAGTCTGTGGCCTCAAGGGGGATCCGGTCACAAGCTCTGTTAGAGCTCCTTCTTTGAGTAAATACAAAATGAATGTTACTTTTTTTTTTTTTTTAATTTTTTGTTTATTGAAATAACATTGGTTTATAACATTGTAAAAGTTTCAGGTGTACATCATTGTACTTCTATTTCTGCATAGATTACATCATGTTCATGAATGTTACTTTTAAAGCATTTATGTCCTGACCATGTAGAGATTCTTCCTCCCAAAGAAACTAAAATGATTTGAGAAGACACATATCATTATAGGATAATGATAGAAATCTGCAGTAGTATCCTATTGTGCTTTAATGCATCAAGATTAAAAACAATGCAAGTCAGAATAACATCTCTTTCATCTGCCAGAATCTTACCCTATTGCTTGCGTTTGACTTAAGTGTGGGAGATTAAGATGGTACAGATTTATGAAGATCTAAAATATTTATAAATATAGATCTTTGCATATGCACATTGTAATATACATGTCTTAAAAAGTTGTTTCAGGGGCCGGCCTGGTGGGGTAGTGGTTAAGTTAGCGCACTCTGCTTCGACGGCCCGGGGTTCGCAGGTTTGGATACTGGTTGCAGACCTACACGCCACTCATCAAGACATGTTGTGGTGGCATCCCACAAACAAAATAGAGGAAGATTGACACAGATGTTAGCTCAGGGCCAATCTTCCTCACCAAAAATAAATAAATAAATAAAAGTTTCTTCAGCTTTATTTTTAGCAGAGATCAGCAACCTTTTTTTTGTAAGGAGTCGGAGAGAGTACATTGGTTAGCCTTTGCAGGCCACACAGTCTCTGTAGTGACTACTTAACTCTGCCATTGTAGTGCAAAAGCAGCCACAGACAACTAAAGGGTATAGCTGTGTTCCAAAACACACTTTATTTATAAAAACCCTTAGTGGGTGGCATTTGGCCCACAGGGCAGAGTTTGCTGATCCCTGGCCTAAAGCATGATATAGAGTGTATTTACAAATTAGGCATGATTAAGATAACTTATCTAAGGAAAAAAATGTTTATGAATATAACCTCTTAAGTTATTAACTCAGCAGTTGTATAAACATAACCTTAGTATATACATCTATTCCTTTAACATCATGGCTTGCTGAGTTTTAAAAAACAGTGTGATTCTCTAAGTATATTCAGTTGAGACACTGGTATGTAAATCACGTCGCAATCAGCTTGCATTTCATCAGTACTTTTTGAAGTTCTAACAGAGCCATGTGTGTTTGCACAATAGGCTTTACTATTTTTCTGTGGTAGACAAATTTCAAAATTGGACTCAAACCCATTACATGAATGTCCAGGACAGGATTTCCTTCTGCTGCACCAAAATATTTTGTGAACTTCCTGGGAAGTACATTCAGGGATGGCTTACCTGACAGCATCTGAGCCATTGTGTTCTAAGGAATTTCCTGCAGGGATTAAACTGGTAAGACTTAGACCTCAGCCTTTTATAACCATTTCCCACATCCACCTTAAACAATGCCTTTTAAGAATGTTTTTGTGTGATTCCTTTCTCCAGGAAGAGACTGAAAGTAATGCAATACCTAGACTATTAGAGAATTTTGAGAATTAGAGAAGGCTAGTGCATCCCTTTTTTGCCATAATAGCATAAGAAGCCAACTCAATCCTAAGTGCCTTCGCAAAGCGTCCAGCATTGATGTGTACATTGGAAGGGCACCCAATTTCTCATTATTTAGCAATTCTAGTTTTAATTTTATAAATCTAATTCTGTTGTATTTTGAGAGTATCTAGGAATCAGAAGCTTTGTGCAAACGTAATAACAAAGTAGACACTCTTAGCTATCGAAAGACCTCAAAATGTCAGTGGCTTAATGCTAACTTTATTTCTCCCATGTCTCAGTCCAGTGTGGGTTGGATGACCCCATTTCATCTGTGCAATGCCATCGGGCACACATGCCTTTAAGGTCACGGTAGAAGGGAAGAGAAAAGTATAGATAGGGAACAGCACACCTGCTCTTAACTGGCTTGACTAGAGGTGACACATGATCACTTTTCCTCATCATTCATTAACCAGAACCAGCCCACATGGCTCCCACCTAACTGCAGGGGAGGCTGGGAAATACGGAGGAGCATGTGGATGTCTGGTGGTAACTGGTGAGCCCTAAGTGTCACAGAAAAACATTTAAAGCACTTGGTTCTTGTGCTAGTCCAAAAATCAACGAGATAAGGACCAATAAGAAACTTGTAATAACATCTCGGTTTTCATTTAGTTGGTTTTGACAAGAACATACGCTAGTAGGATGTTTGCTCACATTCTGCTTGCTATTTCATTTTAAGGTTGTTGTGTTTAAAATTCTCTGCCCTTTAACTTAGTGGACGGATGAAACTCTTGTCTAACTATGTAATCCTTAACATCTGCATCGGATCATATATTCCTTTGTGTTGATAGCCTACATCCTAAATGTGTGTGTGTGTGTGTGTGTGTATCTTGTTTCTCCAGTTACAATCACTGCAGGAAAACAATTATGTATTAATGTGTACTCAATAAATAAGCATTGGCTCATAAGTAGAAGTTAAAAACAACAACAACAAACAAACACATAGAGACAGAGATTGGATTGGTGGTTACCAGAGGGGAAAGTGGGAGGGAGGAGGATGAAAAGGATGATTAGGCCACATGTGTGTGGTGATGGATTGTAATTAGTATTTGGGTGGTGAACATGATGTAATCTATGCAGAAATAGAAGTATAATGATGTACACCTGAAATTTATACAATGTTACCACAATACAAAGAAAAAATAAATAAAGGAAAAGAGAAAAAATAAATAAATAAATGAATAAGTGTTGGTTGATTAATAGATAAAGGCAATTTTATATACACCAGTGAATTTGGAGATGTATATTCAGTAAACTTTGGTGCCATGCAATAGCAGAGTAGGGATGACTGCTTTTAGTTTGAAGTTCTAGACTCCTTAGGGATTTTAGTTTGGGTCAGTGTTTCTCAAACTATGTCCAATGGATGCAACTAAGAAATCTGTTGCAGAGTCCAGGAACCTGTATTAGTCAAAAAACTGTGTGTTTAGGCTGCTCTTTTTTCCCTCATTCTCAGTGAAAATGGCCCTATTAAAACTCATGAAAGAAGAATAGAGTCTACTCTGTTCAGGTGCATGTTGCTGTAAGCAAATTACCTCATACAATGTTGGTAAACAGGGCAATGACATCACTATTACACATGTGACTATAATGCAGTTTTCCCAACACTTTAATGTTTAAGCCACCAAGTACCAGCACCTGAATGCCAAGTCCACTAAGAGCTGGACACAGCAAGCATGGGCCAATACGCTCATTCTCCTTGTATTCTTCCTCTTGGCTTAGTTTTGCCATATGTGTGATTTTCTTGGAAGGGCTTATTACATGGTTGGCCCCAAACTCAGTTCATTTTCCCCCTGCCCCCATCACTCTGCAGCCTCAACATTTTCTTACTCCCCTGTATTGAAGTCCTATATTTACTGTATCATTTATTTGTTAGGAATTTTACATGCCTTTAAAATCATGCTGGTATTTTTATTTGGGTTGTTATTGATTTTGTTTGTGCTTTGGCTAAAAAGCTGTGTAGGTTTTGAGTAGGCTGCTCCTAATCTATTTTTACCTCAGCTCTATTATTTTTACATGTGACTTTGTAGAAAACATGAAGTTGCTTTTAGGAATAACTATATCACTTTATAGTACACATGCCTGTATTCTTACAACTTCAATTGCATATATTTTGTGGAATAGAATGTAAATAACAAAATTGGCACTGGGCTTATCTGAGAAGTTTCCATGTGGAGGCAGTTTTCCGAGCTTTTATCCTTTATATTTTAGAATGCTTTAGAGTTCCCAAGTGGTGTTCACATGCAGAATCTCATTTCAATCTCAGAACAATGCCACAGGGATCATTATCAGCATTTTCTCCTTGGCAGACTTGGAAGTTGAGGCTCAGAGGAGAGAAATGTTTTGCCTAAGGTAGACTGGTGACAAATTCTGGCTATAATTAGTTATTCTATTCAAATAAACATATTTTGAGCACCTATTTTATGCAAGGCACTGGAGATAAAGAGATAAATATGATGAAACCCAGTCCTCCTCTAGCCAGCTTCTTCACCTCCCCTTCCCAGTGATGTGGAGACACTGTTCAGTTTGTGCTGGGTGGGGGCCAGGCAATTTCCTCAATCCCAGGGAGGCAACAGTGTTGCTAGTTTCCTAGAAGAACTGGCAGCTGAGTACCCTGGCTGCTCTGCACAGGGCTGTGGGACACTTGGGTCGCTCCTGGCCGAGGAGCCTCAGTTGCCAGCTGGAAGTCTGTCACTTGACTTTGCTCCCTCACCAGTTCCTGTTGTAGTCCTCTACCCATGACATTGTTTTGCCCAGTGGAAACACAGCTGCAAGACTGTAGAAGGCCTGTTGCCTCTAATCTTTCTGCCTTGTGTGAGCTGTAATTACATCCCAGGGATGCATAGTGAAGATGGCTCATCATTTCTTCATGTGCTTCATAGTGTGGGATAGGGGACAGGGAACTCAAATAAGAGCAAGGAAATTGTTTTCTCCTCTGGGTTTCATCAGCAAGCTAGCCATGGTATGTTAGGCAAGATATTTCAACTTCTTGAGCCTAAGTATTCTCATCATTTAAGGACACAGTCTAATTAGATAGTCTAAATAAGTCCTTTTCCAGCTGTAGCCTCCTGAGATTCCTCAAGGGCACACTTGGGTTCATTCAGTGTGTGCTCAAAGGAGGGTTCCAAAGAGCCAAGTCCAAAATGCTTTACGCTGAGTGAGGTCTCTCAATGGTGCTCTGACTGTCCTGAGATCCTTCTGAATCATAGACAAGCCTCAGAGCAAGATACAGACTGAATGATCAAAATGGTGGCACTTGATTTGTATGGAGTGTTTAAGCATTTTAGATTATCACGAATTGTGTGTGTGTGTGTGTGTGAGTGTGTGAGGAAGATCAGCCCTGAGCTAACATCTGCCAATCCTCCTCTTTTTGCTGAGGAGCAAAAAGAATTCGTGATAGGGCCCGGCGCCACCGGGCCGGCCCCTATCACGAATTCTTAAAAAACATTTTTAAAAAAACATTGTAGAGGGGCCGGCCCAGTGGCGTGGTGGTTGGGTTGCCCCCTCCGCTTTGGCGGCCCAGAGTTTGCAGGTTTGGATCCTGGGCGCGGACCTACGCACCACTTATCAAGCCATGCTGTGGCAGGCGTCCCACATATGAAGTAGAGGAAGATGGGCACGGATGTTAGCTCAGGGCTAATCTTCCTCATCAAAAAAAAACCATTTTAGAAAGTACAGAGCTGTTTAAGATACAGAGACATTAATAAAGAAGATGAATATGTTTGAGTCCAGTTCAAATTATTTTTGATGAATAAAATTTTGGAGAAGATAATCATTTTCAAATATGGGAAAGTCTATATGATATTCATATTACTGTCAACCTCCCTACTTGATTAAATATCACGAATAAACATTTAAATGTTTGTGTTGATAGTGAGTGACATTGAAGGCCATCTTATTCTCTCTGACACCTCAATCTCTTTCTGCCTTAGGAAAGTGGAGGTCACGTAACTCCTGAGATCTCTTCTGGTTATGGCTCTGATCCCATGATCCTGCTGTAGGCAGAACTCACAACCAGTTATATGTTTTTGGTTTTTTTTTTTGTGAGGAGATAAGCCCTGTGCTAACATCTGCTAATCCTCCTCTTTTTTTGCTGAGGAAGACGGCCCTGAGCTAACATTTGTGCCCATCTTCCTCCACTTTATATGGGACGCCGCCACAGCATGGCTTGCCAAGCAGTGCGTCGGTGCGCGCCCGGGATCCGAACCGGCGAACCCTGGGCCGCCTCAGCAGAGCGTGCGCACTTAACCACTTGCGCGACCGGGCTGGCCCCAGTTAAATGTTTATTTACTTGGTCAATGTTTAGCTGTCATTGGGCATTTAAATACCCCAGTGGAGACTGAGAAAGCAGCGCAGAGAATAGTGAAATATAGGCAAAGGAAGAGAAATAATTGGAAACTAGGAGAAAACAAGGAAAACGGACAGGGAAAGGGTGAATCATGCTTTTAGCATATCTTTTTAATTTCTCTCACATGCATAGAAAATAGAATAGATTTTATATGGCTATAATAACCTTACAAAGAAATTAAACATATCATCAGCACTTGCCATTTATTTCACCAGTATACAAAATATCATGAACATGTCGTATACTCCCCAGATAGATGATATGTCAGATATTTGAAGAGTTATAGCTTGAAGAAAATGTACCCTACCTTAACAGTGCTGTATTTGTTTTATATTCTCATACTTAATGGTCTGTGACCTAATTTCTTTCAGCCCTGACCATGCTTTGTTCTATGGCTTAAAAAAAAGAAAAAAAAATTATACACACACGCACACACCATTATAAGTCACTCAAAATGCAAAATACATTTGAATATGTATATGAATCATCAAAATTACAGTATCTATCCTTGTTTGTGTTTCCTTTTGTCTCCGGCTAAAGATAAAACAGCTGGGAAGATTGTTCTCTTTTAATGGACTGATAAGTAACCAAGTAAAACATATTGTTCTTTTACCCAGCGTTAGTGGCAGGAAGCCCAATTTGCAGAATGCCCAATTACACAATCCACTATTAGCCACCAAAGAAAAGATACTTTTTAAATTTTCATTTTATTGTTTTAAATAGGAAAAATAAGGACTGAATGTTCTTTAAAAAGCTAGTTGGGTAAAGGGTAGATAGGAATTCTGTGTATTATTCGTTACAACTGCATGTGGATCTACAATTACCTCAAAATAAATGTTTAATTGAATAAAAGCATATTGTTCTATGATTAGGGTGGGTAATTGAGCTGCTTTGTGTTTTTTTATTGTGGTAAAATATATATAAAATTCACCATTTAATCATTTTAAAGTTACAATTCGGTGGCATTAAGTACATTTACAATGTTGTGCAACCATTACCACTATCTAGTTCCAGAACTTTTTCACTACCCCAAACAGAAACCCCATTTCTATGAAGCAGTCAGTCCCATTCCTCCCTTCCCTCAGGCCCTGGAAACAGCAAGTCTGCTTTCTGTTCTTATGAAATTGCCAATTCTTTGTATTTCATATAAATGGAGTCATACAATATGTGGCCTTTTGTGACTGGCTTCTTTCACAGCATGTTTCCAAGGTTCGTTCATGTGGTAGCATGTATCAGTACTTTGTTACTTTTTATAGTTGAATAATATTCCATTGTATGGATAGATCACATTTTGTTTATCCATTCATCAGTTGATGGATATTTGGGTTGTTTCCATTTTTTGGCTATCCTGACTAGTCCTGCTATCAACAATCATGTGCAAGTTTTTGTGTGAACATTTGTTTTAAAATCTTTGGAGTATTATACCTGGTAGTGAAATTGTTGAGTCGTATGGTAGGTCTATGTTTAACTTTTTGAGGAACTGCCAAACTGTTTTCCACAGCAGCACACCGTTTGATATTCCCATCAGCAATGTACGAGGGTTCCAATTACTCCAAATCCTTACCAAAACTTATTTTCTATTTTTTTTTTATTATAACCATTCCTACTAGTTGTGAAGTGTTATCTCAATTGTGGTTTCGATTTACTTTTCTCTAATAATTAATGATGTTGAGCATCTTTTTATGTGTTTATTGGCTATTTGTGTAACTTTTTTGGAGAAATATCTATTTGCCCATTTTTTAACTGAGTTTGTTTGCCTGTTTGTTGTTTAATTGCTTCTTATTTTAAAAGAAAATAGAGCCAGCCCTGACGGCTTGGTGGTTAAAATTTGGCGCTCACCACTTAAGCGGCCCAGATTCATTTCCCGGTTGGGGAACCACACCACCCATAGGTCAGTTGCCATGCTGTGGCATCACATAGAAGAACTAGAACGACTTACAACTAGGGTATACAACCATGCCCTGGGGCTTTGGGGAGCAAAAAAAAGAAAGAGGAAGATTGGCAACAGATGTTAGCTCAGGGCAAATCTTCCCCTGCAAAAAAAGAAAAAAAAAAGAAAATAGACCCAACAGGGCTTCAGTTGTGCTAGAAATGTTCTTTTCTAGACTTGGGTGGTAGTTACATGGGTGTGTTCACTTTGTGCCCTTTTGTACGTTTGTCAGAAATAAGGATGTGTGCCCTTTTCTGAACAAAGGGCTGCTGTAACAAATTATCATGAACTTAGTGGCTGAAAACAACAGAATTTTTGGCTAGCATCAAAAAGACAAAAGATAATATATGTTGGCAAGGAGGTGGAGAAAAGGGAACCCTGGTGCACTGATGGTGGGATTGTAAATTGGTACAGCCACAATGGAAAACAGTATGGAGGCCCTCAAGAAATTAAAAATAGAACTACCATATGCTCCAGGAATTCTACTTCTGAGAATATATCTGAAGGAAGTGAAAACACTGTGTTGAAGAGCTATCTACATCCCCATGTTCATAGCAGCATTATTTACAATAGCCAAGACGTGGAAACAACCTGTGTCCATCAATGGATGAAAGGATAAAGAAAATATGATACACACACACACACACACACACACACACACAGGAATATTATTCAGCCATAAAAAAGGAGGAAATCGTGCCATTTTCGACAACATAGATGGACCTTGAGGGCATTATGCTAAGTGAAATAAGTCAGATAGAGAAAGGCAAATACTGTATGATCTCACTTGTATGTAGAATCTTAAAAAAAAAACCCTAACTCATAGAAGAAGAGGTCAGATTTGTGGTTACCTGGTTACCAGAGATGGGGAGTGAGGGAGGGGGAATTGGATGAAGGTGGTCAAAGGTACAAACTTCCAGTTATAAGATAAATAAGTACTAGAGATGTAATGTACAACCGGATGACTGTAATTAACGCTACTGTGTAATATGTTTGAAAGTTGTTGAGAGTAAATCCTGAGTTATCACAGGAAAAAAATTTTTTTTTCCTTTTTTTTTTGTATACATGAGATGATGGACATTAAATTTATTGTGGTAATCATTTCATGATATATGTAAGTCAAATCATTATGTTGTTTCAACAGAGCTGTATGTCAATTATATCTCAATAAAACTGGGAAAAAAAGTGAAAAAAAAAAAACCCAGAAATTTATCCTTACAGTTCTGGAGGCCAGTAGTCCCAAATCAAGATTTTGGCAAAGCTATACTCCCTCTGAAGGCTCTAGGGGAGAATCTTTCCTTGCCTTTTCCAGTTTCTGGTGGCCTCTGTAATTCTGTAGCATTCCAAGACTTGTAGACTCATCTCTCCAGTATCTACCTCTGTCTTCACATGGTTTGTGTTTCTGGTTCTAGGTGTCTCAAATCTCCCTCTTCTTTCTCTTATGAAGATAGCAGTCATTGAATTTTAGGCCCGCACTAAATACAGCACAATTTCATCTCGAGATTCTTAATTACATCTGCAAAGATCCTATTTCCAAATAAGGTCACATTCACAGATATCAGGGGTTGGGACTTAGGACATGTTTTTGAGGGGACACAATTCATCCCACTACACTAAATACATGCTTTAATTTTTAAAAAAAAAAGATTTTAAGAAAAGAAATGGTAAACAATTTTAGAAAAATATTTTAATTTAAGAAAAAAGATTTTAAGAAATGATAAACCATTTTAGAAAAATGTGGTAATCAGTTTCTGAGTCAAAAGATCTGTAGGTTGGAGAGAGAAAGAAAATTGCACAAACTCGCCACCCTACAAAGGAGAAACTCTTAAATCAGTTTTTGAAAAATGTCTCCACTAATTATGATTCTGAAAAGAATTTTCAAATAAGGTTTTTCAAAGGACATTGATTTTTTATTTTTCTTTTTTGAGAGGAAGCTAATGAGAACAGTACCATATTCACATATAGAGAGAATACCTTTTAAGATACTATAGAATTTGGTTTTTGGTATTGCAAAATACAGGACTCTATTAAAATGTTCAGAAAGCATATTTTTTGTGCTCACACTGTTACCCATGAGGCACTCTTGTTTTTTTGCTTTTGTCTTTAAATCATCAATAATGTTGAGATTTAGGCCTTTTGACTATTGTGATGGTTCAGGTCATAAAAGGAATATCATACCTGACACGCTTAGCCCCAGCGCCTTTGTATTTTAGTATAGCATGTAGATTATGACCCACTTTGTTGGGGTCTCATTTCATGCATCAGTTAAATAATTATGTAAATGAAATAATCCTTTCTTCTCAAGAATTCTTCTCAAGAACATTTGATCTAATATATTAACAGTTATTTGAGTTCCTAAATATGAAAAAGCTGACAGGGTGTAGTAGTTCTGTGAAAAGCTGTTTTAGTATGAGAGCATAGAAATCTAAGAATTCAGACAATGGCCTTATTCAGAAGACGGAAAGCTTGGAAGCCCATTTTCTGGACCCTGGTGCTATTCTGGAATCTCTTTTTTTCTGCTTGGATAGTGCTATCTGTTAAGAAATAGGTGACAAGGCTTTGATTCACCACGTTCTCAAATTGTCCCCACTATAAAACATGTCTTCAAAGATAAATTTTGAAAGCTTTTGTAACAGGATTGTATGAAAGTTTTAAATAAGTCCTAATTATTCACCAGGGAGTATATCTTTAAAAAAACAAAACCAAAATTTTTCCTTACTTTATTTGACGGGTATTTAAGAAATATATATACAGTCGTTTTTAAGTTGATTGGAGTTCATCCAGAAAATCATTGCTTGTTGGTAAAAGATTAAAAATTAAGGAAATTCAAGTTTTGAAAATTTTCACAAAGATCTTTTTATGCCTCTAAAGTAGTAAAAGGCCAAGTATTTTAGAAAGTGTCCACACAAATTATATTACTGATGTTTCATCATAATATGGAATAGTAGTTACACTCAAGACATGAAGGAAAAACAGGCTTCAGAGTTTGGCTGTGAAATAACTGACGTACAACAGAGTCACTCACCCTAGTAGTTTTTCACTCCAGATGCCAAGAGGGGTGTCAGTTTGTAGATGGGCAAGCCAGTGCCTCATTCAGCGCTGCCCTCCTAATAAGACCAGCCTGACACAAAGCTGCAATTATTCTGTGGTGACATCACCACCATCCTGCCTTTTCGCTTATATTTAAATGAATTATTCTTACGTTGCATAATGGAAGATTTCAACTTTCAACCTGACCTAGCCTTGAATGTCAGTGTGAGTTCTGTGTCTTGTTTTCACCTTGCTTTATTTTTACCTTCTGGCGATACTTCTAGCACAGACATAAAATTCTGAAAGTGTTTTCCAACTTGAGATGTAGAGTCCTCTCAGGAAGTTTTTTACATATTTAGTCACCTGCCTAATCAACTAAAAGAGGTGTCACACTTTTTCAGAATACATAAAGGATTACCCAAATTAAGTCCCAAGATACGTATTCCCAACTGTCTTGTAGAAGGCACAGACCTTTTCAATGATTAAATAGGAAAGAGAAAAAAATTAGGATTGTTAGGATTTATAAAATTGGCATCCAAATTACAATAATTCCAATTACAGTGATCACTTATGGCCCTTGAGGTTTTTTTTGTTTTTTTTTTTTTAGCTTCATGGATTAGTTATTTGATTATGCCTTATTTCTCACAAGTAACTAAAGGTCTTTGAGGGCAGGGCTAATGTTTATTTCACCTTGTAATCCCTCTAGCTCTTCCACATTACCTTGCATGTGGTGGACTTTTATTGGTGTGTGCTGAATGAAAATAACATATTCATAATGTTGTCACATAAAGACATTTATTTACATGCTTGTAATCTACATACAGAGCAGGCACAGTTCCCTTTTCTCTCTCACTCTCTGTCTTTTTTAACTTTTTAATAGCTTTTGGGAGAAAAAGGTAAGAAGGAAACATTAAATCTGTTAGGATTAGGTTTCCCGGAAACTAATGAAACTGTGACTTTAAGTAAATTTAAGTAATATGGAACAATGCAGAATAACATGTAACATAAAAGAAGTCCCTATGAAGGTAATTCAGGGCTAGTGTGGTGGCTCTATTGTCGTGATAATCCCATGCTACTTCTTCCGTCTTTCTACTCCACCATTCTATCACATCATTTCCATTCAAGTTCACCTCATAGTCTAGCCTGCCAGTTGAAGCTTATATTAGTCTGCTCAGGTTGCCATGACAGAATACCACAAACCAGCTTAAACAACAGAAATTTATTTTCTGATAGTTCTGGAGACTAAAAGTCCAAGATCCAGGTGCCATCATGGTTGGTTTCTGTCAGCCTTTGTTTCTTTTTTTGCTCGTCCATTTTCTCCTGATGCCTCTCTTCCTGGCTTGTAGACAGCCGCCTTCTCACTGTGTCCTCACATGGCCTTTCCTCAGTGCGTGCCTGTGAAGAGAGAATCTCTGGTGTCTCTTTCTCTTCTTACCAGAATACCAGTCCTGTGGGATTAAGGCCTCACCGTTATGGCCTCATTTAACCTTAATTACCTCCTTAAAGGCCCCGTCTCCAAACATAGTCACATTGGGGGTTAGTGCTTCCATATTTGAATCAGGAGGGGCACAATTCAGTCCATAACAGAGCTCTACCTATTATGTAGGAATTCATAATTGAGGAAAAGAGAAAGAAGAAGGGCAAAAGAAGGAGAAAACAGAAAGGCAAAAAAAGGCAATGCTTTCAAGTGAGTCAGTTCTGCTTACGGAGCTTCCTGGATGTCGCGTATAATACTTCCGCTTACTTTTCCTTGGCCAGTATTTAGTCACAGAACTTTATGTAGCTCCAAGTTGTCTTTTAGCCATGTGTACTGCTGCCCTGCATAAAGTAGATTTTATTACCAAAGAAAAGGAAGAAATGGATATTTAGATTCAACAAACCATCTTTGTCATATTCAGAAATTGTGCTAGGCATTGAGGATGAGAATATGAGTTCCTAACTTTAAGTAGTTTATAGTCCAACAGGGGAATAGAGCATGTAAACTAGTCACCTGTCATATAATATAATATGTCCTATGGGATAAATGTGTAAAGGTTCTATGGGAACATAGAGGAAGAATGATTCAGTGGGGGCAGTTGGGGAAGGTGATCTTGAGATAGACTTTGAAAGATGGATGGAAGTTCATCAGGCTAAGAAGTGATTCAGAGGAGAATACAAGATGTTTCAGGGAACTGCAAATAGTAAAGAGTGGCCATAACTTGATATTCTTAACCAGAAGTGGTAAATGAGATTAGAAAGGTGGAATGAGGCCTCATTTTAATGAGTCTAAAATGCTATTTAGGGAGTAGGACAACATTTATTGGGCTCTGGAGAGCCACTCAAGAATAAGACAGTATTATAATCAGATACATGTTTTTAAAAATACATTTCTGGCAACAGAGTGGAAGATAAGTTGATGAATTTATAGACAGGCATTTGTTCGTGTTTGTTCTAATACAATAAACCCTTCTGAGGAAATGTGGTATTAGATTCCATTGACGGCACAGGGTGCAGTCTTTGTTGTTCTTTTGATGCGGTTGTGCTAATTGCTGCCCCTTTAAAAATCCAAATAATAATTTAAGATCAGAAAGTGGCAAGAATACATGGAATGGTGAGCAATGATGAGTTCAGCAAGCTTTCTAAAGTTGCAATACTTGAGGAAAATTGTCAAATACACATTCTCGTTCATCTGCCATAAGCTTGCTATATCCTGTTTAACCTTGCTGATAATTGTAGAACTCCTTGGCATTTTTTCCTTCCATCTTTAGATGTTTATATTCTCAGAAGTAGATGTTCAAGCCACCTCTAGCATGCTGGACAGTTCAAAATTGAGTGGTGACCTCTTTCTTTTACATCTTCCCTGAGCTCTAGTGTTGGTGAAATAAAGATGGCCAGTGGAAAGTCATTATGTGTTACTTGACTTACTTCCATATTTCTTAGCTAAACTTCTCCCAGACAGGGTAAGGGATTATGAGTTCCTGCAGCAGCACATGTGTCTCTTTCTTAACATAACTCTCAGTTCCATAGTGAGGATTATCTGCAGTTCTCTGAAGAAGCAATGATCCATCCATATAAATACAACAGTCCTAGGATATGAAATAAGAAACTAGACTGTGGACAAGAACTGAGAAAATTATCGAAAGAAACTAGTGAAAATTCTAGCAGTCAATACCTTTTCAGGCCAGAATATGTGTTTAAGCAAATAGTGAATGTTGGCTAATCAGTGTTCATTTCATTTCCAAAATCTTTGGCTTTTTTGGCCCTTGCAAGCTGACCTTCAGTGATTTTCACCAGAGTACAAGCATGAGAAGCAGTTCCCATAGCAAACCACCCTTGGCCAGAGCTCCACCATGCTCTCGTTCACATTGCCCGCCTCTGAAGTTACCATATATCCCCCTTATCCTAATCATGCCTCCTTATATCTTCTTCTGCTGACTTCCACCTCTTACTCTCAATGTCACTGAAAGTCTTGAGATGGTAGAAAATAGGAAATGGATAAAGATAATTAACACCATGCACTCAAGTCCTTTTATTTTGTGCCTCATTGCAGCCTAAGAAACAAGAATGGCATTGTGTTTGTTCTAATTTCTTTAAAAGTTATGAAAATAGGAAAAAAAAATGTGAAGTTCCCTCCACACAGAGGAAAACATCAGGAATGTGAAGTAAGCATTTTCCTCTAAAAACGTATAAAGTTAAAGCCACATTTTTGTCTCCTTTTGGATCCTATTCTCTTCCTTACCTTTCCCCTAGTCCAGAAGTAACTCCTACCTGAATTTTAAGATCCTTGTATATAACAAAATCTTAGTCACTGGAGTTGTGATTCTAAGTACCAGAATGCTTCCATTTAAGGAAAATATTGGCTGCCAGTTCTGGGGGATATTGACAATAACATCTGTATTTACTTCAATTTCAAGATACCCTAGTAGACTAATGGAAAGAATGTAAAAGATGATGCTACTAGATAGGAATAGAGTTTGGATCCAAGGATGTTACTATTCAACCAATGTTCTAAGTGCTAAAAGATCATCATGATCTTAGCAACAACAATTATAGCTAAGAAAACAAAGTTTAGAGCTATCTCAAAACAGAAAAGAAAGCATCAAAAAGTTATCTCTTTCCTCTGAAAAGAAAACAAGCATTCTACTGACCCTTGCCTTCTGAAATATTTCAACATTCCAGGCTACTGAGATTTTTCTTCATCTCTTATAAACAAACCCCAATGTCCTTTAAAATACTTTCTGATTTATTTTCCAATTTTTTTCAGGTGAATAACAAGTTATATTTAATTGGCTTACATTATTCCCTCTTGATAAATTGGACAGGTTTTAAACTGAGCAGAGGTACCAAAAAACTTTTGAATGAAGAGAATGTTTGGTAGTGAATGATATAATGGAAAATTGCTATAATAAGTAGCTAGGCAGGGAGGAAAATTATACAGAACCATTTTAGTTTAAGTGATAGTGTACGTATTATTAGGGGCAGTACTGAGCCATTCAGAAAAATGAGTCTACTAAATGGTATAGGAGAATTAATAATGGCATCTCTTAGTGTCTGGACTTTGAAATTGCCAGTTAAAGCTCCTGGGTAACTCTAGAATGAGCAATCATTTTCTTACAGATTTTGTTTTGGTTGGGGTATACTGTTGGAGTTTGTACATTTCATTTTGTCAGTTAGCTTCATGAAGCCCTTAATTTATTTATGTCAATTATTGACCACTTGTGTGTCAAACCAAAAAGTATTTAGATAACTGTATTCCATCAAAAAAGGAATATTATAAATCTGTATACTTTGCCTCCTGCTTCTGAGCAATATGGCAAATAAAAAAATGAGAGGTTAAGGCAGGCTAAATCTAATACCCCTTTGTGGTCCATGGCAAAATAAAATTAGGTAGACTTCGTTTTATGTGTTGATTGTGTTCTTAAAACCTGGCATAAAAATCAAAACATTTTTAAAAGTCTAGGCATACCCCTTCTTTGAAAAAATATTATAGCTGACTTAAAATGCCAATAATTACTTCCAATCTAAATAGTCACAACCTAATTTGACTTATTTTTTTCACATGTTAGAATTTCTGTAAGTGAAGAATGTCTGTTAGATTTTATAGGTGATACCATATTGTAGTATGAATGATCACATTTTTTAAAAAGCTTTAAACTTTTACTTCTCAAATTTCAACAAGCTAAATAAGTGCCTTCAAGTAATATGTATACTTGAAAATTTTTTATTATTATTTTCTATTCATTTCTATTTTATTTTTTGTTACATGTCTAAGTGTGTTTTCACTTGAACAATTTTAGCTCCAAACTCCAAATTGTACAATAAAGACAGAATGGCTTTTGGCTCTTTTTGTACTATTTCTACATTAGGTAACTGGATAATCATTTTTTCACATTTTTGAGATGTCCTCAGTTCAGTCTCAGAGTCAAATCTTAGCCAGCTAGCATATACATTCTGTCCATCGATGCCTTAGTAAAAAGGACCTGAGTAAAAAGTTGTTCCTTTATTAACAGATTCTTTTCAAGGAATTTTATTAATTTACATATACTTTCTTCTCAGTGATGTATATGAGCCAATAACACATTGCCGGTCCTAAGGTTGTTTTTGCTAGTATGCCCAACAAGTAGTTTCGTGGGTCAGGAAAGCAAAGGAGTAGTATACACAGTGATATGAATGATTTTCTATTTCCTAATTTCCATTGGAGTTATTACATATATAAGCAAACAAACAAACAAAAACGTAGGATAAACTCACTGTCCCCAGTGAAGCAATGCAAGTATCCGAAGTAGCAACCGTGTCTCACACACTTGGACTTGTGTATGAACTTCAAAAGCCAACACTCAAGCCATCTAGAAAAACTTTCCTATTAAATGGTGTAGGAGAATTAATAATGGAATCTCTTAGTGACTGGACTTTGAAATTGCCAGAAAAAGCTTTAGGTAAATTGAAAATCATTTATTTCACAGTGCAGACTACCTCTTTGCTTTCCTGGCCCTTGAAAGTGCCTGTTGTGCATACTAACAAAAATAACCTTACCATGGCAAAGTCTTACTGTCTCATGAAGAAGAAATTATATGTAAATTAATAAAATTCACTGAAAAGTTTTCCTTAATGAAAGTACAACTTTTATTCAGATTCTTACACACCCAAAGACCTCGTATCTCATATATTTGGGTAAATACTTGAATAGGATGCAACCCTGCTCTGTTTTGAAGTGTAATACGCCTTTCCATATGCAGCACTCCATGTTGTGTAGTCACGGAAATTAATGAGTTCAGCTCTCAGGACGCCAGGGCAGCTGGAGAACACAGTTCTGTGCTCATGTTGCTTGCACAAACACACAAGTCGTGTTTCCCACAGCAGGCTTCAGGGACCCCTAAGGTTCTGCAGCTTTTTTATCCTGTAAAACACAGAGCCAGAAGATGATGCTGATAGGGTGGAGGCGTTGGGTTCTGAGACTGTTGAAGAATTTCAGGAAAAGGGATAGTCTGAGAGGAGCTAGCAGAGCAGGCAATTATTTGTGGTGGGAGGATATGGGAAAAGAGCAGATGTCTGTAGATACTACAAAGGAAAATAAACACTGTGGAAGAACAAACTTATATAGAAAAATTTAAAAGGGGGATTTTTAACAAAGGATGTTTGGGAAACACTCTATCGGGGTTTAATATTCTGGGCAGCACTTATGAAAGGGGGCATGTTTTTACACCCAGAATGACCTTTCTACCAGAAATCTTCGTTTCTCTGTTTATTCCATCCTGTTCCATTTAACAAACTTGTATTAAACACCTACTGTGTGCCAAGAATTAGGTCTCCTTGTCTCCTTCCCACCAGCCATATACTGATACACACATATACACACTCACTTTGAAGTTCAAATACCATTTGTAATAACCGGGGACCCGCAGGACGTTAACACTAAAAGTCAAAACAATTCTCTCACTAGAGCACGCTGAAGTTAAAAAACAGCTTGCCAGGATGAAACTTGGAAAATGCTTGAACACCGAGGTGTTTATTTGGGTTGGCTTTTCTGGGCTTGCTGATGGAGGTAGATATCTTGCTGACATATTACATCATTTCTGATGAAAGAACTTTGAATGGTGAGATTAATTGAGCCAGTTTTTTTAGGGAAATTCCAACTGTTTGAAGGAGACATTGAGTTGGATATGGTATTTTTTCCAGAAAATAGAAATTACCTGTATGTGACATTATGATGTCTTTTCCAAATGCTGGTGTTGAGTCTATACTCTTCGCTCAGGCTCTAATATTGTCTTATTTTCATTCTATTTTTATTTTCTGTGTCTTCACCACTGGAACTCTTTGGCTCCTCCTTCTCAAGACTGCAATGCTGTAAAAATAATCATCGCAGACTTCAAATGGTGAAGCACTATAACGTTTTTGGACAAATTCAGTTACACCACAGATAAGATTTTATCTTTTAAGGCAACTGTGTAAACCAAAATTGAGATCTGACTCACTTAGCCTATTAAGAGTAATTAAACTAATTAAGATTTCAGATCCACAGCCCTGATATTATAAAGATGTTTCATTATACATTACAAAATGAAGAAAAGGGCTTCCAACTTTCACCAACTCTTATCGTTAAAATGCTTTTCTTCCAACTTCCTGGAGTGCCTCAAAGTTGAATATATTTTTTCTGAGTTTAAGGAGAAAGAAAGTAAACTTGGAGTTATGTAAAATACCTAGTGTATCACATCATTAGTTATAGTGAGAATATACGACTTGAGCAGTTTATATCCGTTGGAGCAAGGGTAGATGAACTCTTTCCACCAGGAGGCTTTGGCACAGTAAGAGGTAAGAGGTGCCCAGGATGGACCAGCACCCAGATTTGGGAAGTACGAGGGCTCTGCAGCTCTGCACCACAGAGGTTGCACTGCCTCCGTGTGCTGATTCTCAGGTGGATCAAGATGGTACTCTGTTAGAGTGGCCTGAATATATCAGAGGAGTCACTGCGGACTTATCCTGTCCTTGGAATAAACTTGTGATCTTTGAAGAGGGGAGTAGATTGTCAGTGGAGTAAGAGAAGCCTCTACTTGCTATTGGCTCAGAGCCTGGGTGGTATCCTAAATATGCACCACCTCTTGAGGGACTGAGGTTAGAATCCGAGATCTAACTGCAAGGACAGGGATCACATGCACTCCCCCTCCTCTGCTGGCTCTTCCACTTGGAGGGCCTGACACCTTATCTCAGATGTTCTTTACACCGTCATTGTGGCCAGGTGTAGAAACAGGAAATCTGCTGTGGAAATGAGTCAGTGAACCCACCGTCCTACCTCACTGATATAATATATCTGTATCACTGTTCAAGATACAAATGGTCATCAGAATGGGGGGAAATCTTTTTCCAAAAGAAAACTCAACTTCCAGGTGGTAAACTGACTCTGGATTCTACCTATGAACACAGTTAACTGATTTATTGAGCATTCTTTATTGCTACGTGCATAATTTGTATTTCTCAAGCAGCCAAAACCTGGAAGGCATTTGTAAGCTCATTTTAAATATGATAAACTGAGGCTCATAGATGTTAAATCACTTGCTGTATTTTTTCCCAGCAAGGCTGTAAGAACTGGGAAAGCAGGAGTACCATCTTTTTATGACTGTATCTCCAGGGCCTACCATATATCCAACCCAAAGTAAAGACTTGATTAATATTTGTGGAGTAATTGAATAAATATGAATAACTGAATAAATAATATAAGTGAAAGGGCTAGGTTTAAGCCCAAGTTCATGTATCTCTAAAGATCACCATCTTTCTATACTACCAAGGAATTTTCTCTAAAAACCACTAATTAACTGTAATAACACAATTATTATTATTTCTTAATATTGTGACATTGTTTCACTCTTTATATTAAAAATAATAGAAATAATGTTAATTGCATGATTTTTCCTATTATTTCTAGATGGGATAAATGTATAGGAAGTTATTGAAAGAAAGCAATAGCATTTTTTAAAAATTATTTTATTGAGGTTGTATTGGCTTATAACATTATATAAATTTCTGGTATACGTTATTATATATCAGTTTCTGTATAGACTGCATTGTGTTCACCACCAATAGTCTAGTTTTCATCCATCACCATTCATATGTGCCCCTTTACCCCTTTTGCCCTCCCTCTACCCCCTTCCCTTCTGGTAACCACTAATCTGTTCTCCTTATCTATGTGTTTGTTTATATTCTACATGTGAGTGAAATTACACGGTATTTGTCTTTCTCTGACGTATTTTGCTCAGCATAATACCCTCAAGGTCCATCCATGTTGTCTAAAATGGCACAATTTTGTCTTTTTTGTGGCTGAGTAGTATTCCATTGTATATGTTTACCACATCTTCTTTATCCATTCATCTGATGGGCTCTTGGGTTGCTTCCACAACTTGGCTGCAGTAGCATTTAATATATATCCCAGGTCACCATTTATTTGATACTCTCTTGCGTTGGGCTTGGAATTTAAAATATTTAAAATTCCACTGGCTATTAAATACTCCAATCTGAATATTACTAGATCAGAATTTCTGGACCTCCCTGTGAAAGACAGACTTTCTTCATTAAGAAGCAACAATCAAACAAGCTGCAGTGACTTTTCTTGGAACTCAGAGGATGTGTAGAAGGAGACCTTCCTTCGACCAGAGAGTCAATGCCCTCTGGAAATGTCCAGAATTTGCCCCCTTCATTCAGCTTTTCCTGCCAGCCCTACGCTCAAATACTCCAAAGCTACAAGATGGTGAAGAGCTCTCATGGACCATTTGAAGGTTGTGCTGAGCTGCATTGTTATATTTATTTTTATTGATGTGACCAACTCAATAGCTCTGTAGTCACGGAGAGTCTATGATTTGACTTCAGAACACCAATGTGGAAGTCCGTTCTCTGCCACTAACACAGCCTGACCTTGGACAAAACGCTTAACCCTTCTGAGTTCTAGCTTCCTAACACACAAGAAGAGAGTAATGACTGCTGTCCTGCCTAACCTCCATAGTTTATTGACGAGCTCAGTACCATTATTTGTATGAAAATGTTTGTAAGCCGCAAAATGTTGGTAAGCAGAAAACGCTACACAACTGTAGGTTAGTTCTCCCTCTCTTTCTCTCTCTTGTTTAGTTGTCTTACACATCAAATTCCATCCTTGGGTAAATAAATTGCACCAAATGGTCTCTTTCATAAGAAATACCCTTCAAGAGCACAGTCTCATCTTCCTCCTCAGTTTTTGGCCCTAAGATATATAACCATATTTGAAGGAAAGCAAACTTTTTCATTTCCTTTCTACTTAACATATATATTTTGGCTGAAGTCCCTCATGCAGCTTTATCTGTATCCATGACTTCTCTCTTACATAATCTTCCCCCTCATTCCCAACATCCCCCAGCCATGGCTACTGTAGAAGAGCCTCCTCCCTAAATCTGCTTCTCAGGAGATGGAGTTAAATGGACTAATCATAGCCTCTCTTCTAAACCCATCCTCATGAGACCTTCTACTAGGCCTTAGTTTTAGTGCTAAGATATAAGAATTGAATCAGTGTGAGTGATTTGGAATCTTGGGGAAATGGAGGCAAATTTCTCTGCCATCCTGAGCTTCCTTCTCCTCATCTACACAGTAGTGATAATGGTATTTAATTGTAGGTTTGTTGGCAAATTATATAAGAAGGAGCATGTGAGGAGTAACACATAGGAAGTCACAATATTGTTATTATTAAGGAAAAAAAAAATCTCTCTTTTGCTAGTACAGGTGAAATCAGAATTTACTTTTGACATCTTCCTGTTGTCTGTGTTTTATTTCTCATCATTTTCATCCAATATGGCTCCTTAAGCTACCTCAGTTTTTTGTTGTTGTTGTCATTTTTTGGCTTTGATTAAGAATAAGTATGATTTTGCTTAGCTTCTGGTACATAAAAGTTCCAAGACAACTTAGTATAAAAAAATGAACATTGAGCTAAAAGTCATGAGAAGCTGCTTTTACTGTTTATGCACTCCTTTAAATCAAAAGAACAAGATGTAAACTATTTTTTTTATGTCATCTCCTGGGCTTCAGGCTCCTTGGTGCCTTAGCAAACATGAAAGAGGCTGATTTACAATCACTTTGGGAAAATTGCCTGTAGAATTATGAGGACAGGAAATGAAAAAAAATGCAGCACACACCCCCGGACATTCCACACAGCATGTAGAATAAACAAACAGGCCCAAAAAGGAAACCAAAAGCTCTTGGTCTTACGTTGAGGAGTACCATGAATGGCCTTTGGGAGGGCATATACTAAAGATGATGAAGTGCTAGAAAAATCCTTCTAGGGGGTGAAATTGACCCTGATTAAAGATAATCCCTTCCCCCTTTTGTCTAAAGGATGCTGAGTACTTTCAATTTAGGTAAATTCTGTTACCTGCATCAATGTTATGAAAGAGGGGTACCATATTACAGACCTCTGCCTCTCAAACCTTAACAGGAATCAGACTTCTTGGGGATCTGGTTGGGATGTGGATATTGATTCAGAAAATCTGGGTGGGGCCTGAGATTCTGGATCCCTCATGAGCTCCTGAGTGGTGCAGATGCTGCTGCTCTGCAGGCCATAGTTGGTTTTCAGTCATCTGTTTCAACAAAATCATTGGTGGTGGTGTTCTTGTCCTTAGCTATATGGAACAGGTGGTTTTCAACTCAGATGATTTTGGTCCTACGGGAATCAGGCACTGTGTGGAGACATTTTTGATCTTCACGACTCGGGGGATACTATAGACATCATGTGGAAAGGCCCAGGGATGCTGCTAAACACCCTACAATGCACAGGATAGCCACTCATAACAAAGAATTTTCTGACCCAAAATGTCAATAGCGCCAAAGTTGAGAAATTCTGATGTAGAACTACTGTTTTGGTGTATCTCTCATATAAAAAATAATCTGTTGAACGTGTTGAAATAAATAAATTTGTGAGGAAAGGGTAGGCTTATGTACTGTTTAGTTTGGAGTAGAGAGTGAACAGTGTTTAAAACTGTCTTCAAATATATGAAAGGCAATTATGCAGAAGATGGTAACCAGCTGCTCTTCATCACTCTTGAAGAATGAACAGGAAATGTACATAAATGGACCTGTGCATCCCATCCATTCTTTTTCTGTATCTTCCATGCCAGCCAGGCAAATCTCTCTATGATCTTGCAACCATATTTGTCCCGTCCTGTGTCTTATTACTTGCAAAGAGCCTCCCAAATCGTTGGGATACGTTTTCTGCTCACTGCCAAGTTGCATCTCCCCCACTCCTTAAAAATCTAACTTTCCATCTCCATAAAGTCTTCCTTAACTAAGGTGAAATAATTACCAGTTCATGTCTAACTACAACTGGCACACTTCCTTTTTCAGCATGTTATCTTTTATTCTACAAATATATTTTTGGCCATCTGTGTACAAGAAGCTGTGCTAGAGAAGGGATAAGGAGGATGAGTAAGAAAGTCCCTGCTTTTAAGAATTTTCCAATCTTGGAAAAAAAAATCTCACAGATAACTAAAATGTAGATAGTATTTAATAATTATTTCTATGAGATATTCTTTTTAAAAAATTAAAGAGGAGGGTTTAGTAGTTAAAAGATTATTTCCAGGTGGGGAGATCAAGGAAGACTTTATAAATAGGTATACATAAGTGTCTTTTTTTGAAGAACAAATTTTCTCTAAGTTATGTACAATTCTGTGCATAAAAGAAGCACTTAATATTGTTACCAAAATTTGAAAATTATGAATTAAAGAATAGAATGAATTAGAGTCTAGATTTAGACTGTATTTATGGAAGAGTTTAAAGTGAGTAAGGAAAGAGAATTTTTCAGGGTTATATGTGGCTATATTGTGGTTTTAACAAAGGAGACTGAATTTAATCACCTCTGTACCTTATGATGCTCTGTGATTTTATACGGGAGTGGTCTTTGGGAAGAATTCTTAGTTACGTCTAGGAGGCGAATACTTTGGAACTTCACAAATACACTTTAAAAACCAGTACCAAAGATGGAATTTGGCACCATCTATTTGCAAGAATTTGGCACCATCCAGAACGCTTTTAGGAGAAAGTCTCACTTATAACAGATTTCCATTACCTGAACTTCAAGGAAATTGAAGAGAATTAACCCTCATTGAATATCTAGTATGTGCCAGGCATTGAGTAAACTCTTTAGATATATCATCTGATTTAATCTCAACAGCAACCTGTGAGGTTATCACCACCAACAACACGATAAGGAGACTTTAGTGTATTAGTATAAGCTTCCACCTACTGCTCGATTCAGAGAGGGAAGCAGAGAAAATCTCAGGCCTGCATAGGAAGCCATCTCTGAGTGGAGACAATCAGCTCGCCTTCCCATTGGAAGCCTCAAGGAGAAAGCTTCCTTTCCTGAGGCTTTAAATGGTGATACTTGAATCCTCTGTAGTCAAAACGGGAAAATTAAGCTCTTTACATTTCATTAGTGGCCATAGTTTGCTGTAGGACTCTCTACTGGAAAATTGTCTGCAACTGTATTAGTGATACGTGAGCATGAATTTCTGCCAGCTCTTTCCCAGACATTTGAAAATCATTAGTTCTGGGAATGGTACAGATACTGTATTACTATGGAATTTTTCAAATTTTCGTATTTATATTCTTTAAAGTCATTATGTTGATTTTCAGTCAGCAATATGGTTAATATCATAGGTCTTTCTTGTAGTTCTCAATCTTTGAGCATCATTGCTCTTTTCAATAAGAGCACAGACTTCAATGGTAACCTCAAGAATGCCTTTCATAATTCGAAACATGATGGAATCTTAGTTAACTCTGTGTAACTGGACTTTGTTTTCTCTCTTAAAGTTGTTCTAGGCTTCTGCGTATCATTCAATGTCGATGTGAAAAATTCAATGACTTTCAGTGGCCCGGTGGAGGACATGTTTGGATATACTGTTCAGCAATATGAAAATGAAGAAGGAAAATGGTAAGCCAGTGGATTTTGTTGCTATTGTTTAGTTTTCTTACAAGGTAACGGAAAATATTATTTGGCTACAGTTTGTTTTATGAATGAGACTTCAACAGAATGAATCATTTATGGTAGAAAATGCAGTCTAATCATTGGGTAATGGAAACTGACAATGTAAAAAAAGAAAAATTTCTTGGCAACGTTATAGGAAGTGGTTAGTGATTTCTGTTAAGCCTGGGTTGACCTCAAAGAAGGTCCTCATCCAAAATAGTCATTGTTCTGTAATTATGTTGTTCTGGCAGGAGTTCTTTAATTGTTCTCATTTTAGAGTAGCTGAAATTTAGTAGGCGAGACTGAAAAGGCAGATGAGATGTTGTCCTAAAAGGGTTAATATTGCTTCTACAATATAATATTGGGCTTGTATTTTTGGTGTCTTACTGACCTTCTGAATTTGGTCCACTACTTAGAATGAACCTTGCCGAATTTTTTTATACACTTTTAAACCCTTTTACTATTGGTTAAGTTCACTTAGATATGAATTTAAAGCATATTTAACTTGTTGAAAATTACACAAGATGAACATTAGAGCTCTTTTGCTTTCTATTTAGCATAATTTTTAGTAAGTGTAAGTCTTTTTGTAAATTGGATCTTGTAGTAAAAAAAGACCAAGAGTTAGTTAAATTTTGCTTCAGTTTAACAACTTAAACTAAACAAGTTCATTTTTTAGTAACTACAATAATAAACAAAAAGGGATTTACATCTACTTGGAAAACAATGATCTTTCACTCTACTCTATTTCATAGATGGAAAGATGTGGCTGTTCGATATTTTGTTTTATCTTTTAGACTTGATTAATTTGATAATAGTCCCCTAATTACTATCAAAAGTAAAAATTTGAGGTCTTGTATTTTCTAAGTGCAAATATTACATTCTAGGTATAAACTAGAATTTGTGGAGGTGCTTTACTCTTCTACTCTCCTTACAAATATCTCAGATGAGAAATCTAATAATAGAGTATGAGGTTTTAAATCCTCTTTCCTTCCATCCTATACACCCCGTCCCCCTTTTTAAGGTTAAATGGGTTAAGTCTTCCCTCTATACACCAATTTTTCTTTTTTTAAGCATTATGCCTACAATTTAGGGAGCTCTACCTCTGGGAGAATAATGGTGAGTGGGCCAAATGGTGAAGCTTCTCTTTGTGCATAAGATATAATAAACTGAAACAGTACCTGTTTTTCTAAAGGAACTCAACTTTTACATAAAGCACATATAAAACTTAATTTTCACTAATTCATAATAGTTACATAAATTTTAAAGAGGTATATAATAAATAGCAAGCCTTAAATCACCTATTTAAAATGAAGTATCTTTTTAAAGGATAGTCAAATATTGTTAAAATATTTTATGAGAGCCTGGTTTTCATTTTCTGATATGAGGAAAACCTGTAAGCTTCCTCCTTATCCAGTCCTGTCTCTCTGATTTTAGGGCAGTCTGATATCAGAAGTCCTTAATTATCTGAGTGAATTCTGGTGCAATAGAGTAAGAAGGGGTTCCTATTTCCTGTTAGGAGCCTTAGTGCACCCATTTGATCTCTTCAGTCTTTTTCTGTCCCTTATTATAAGAGCCCATCGTATTGTGAGAGTTCCACCCTCTAAATTCTCTATTTCAAGGCACCAGAAGGCAAAGAAATGGGAAACTGAGAAATCAGGCCTCAAAATGGAAAACAGATAAGAGAGAGAAGTTGACATATTAAGGGAAATGTCTGCAGAGCAAGGACTTTTGGTGCCCACTTGAAAGCCTGTGCATTGCCCGGCATCTAGCATGAGGCATTAAACATTATATGCGCTCAATGATTATTTGTTGGCTGAGCAACTGCATCTAGTTTATTTCCCTCTTATCACAGATGAAAAAACAGACACATAAAAGTGACTTTTCTATGCCTATTATCAAAAAAACAAAAGATAACAAGTGTTGGCAATGTTATAAAGAAAAGAGAACATTTGTGCACTGTTGGTGGGAATGCAAATTGATGCAACCACTATGGAAAACAGTATAGAGTTTCCTCAAAAAAATTAAAAATAGAACTACCATATGATCCAGCAGTCCCACTTCTGGGTAGATAGCCAGAGGAAATGAAATCAGGATCTCAAAGAGATATCTGCACTCCCATCTTCATTGCAGCATTATTCGCAGTAGCCAAGATGTGAAAGTAATCTAAATGTCCGTTGACAGATGAATGGATAAAGACGATGTGTTATATACATACAATGGAATATTATTCAGCCTTAAAAAAGAAGGAAATCTTGACATTTGTGACAACATGGATGAACCTGCAGGACGTTATGCTAAGTAAAATAAACCAGACACAGGACAAATAGTACGTGGTACCACTTCCATGAGGAATCTAAAATAGTCAAACTCGTAGAAGCAGAAAGTAGAATGGTGGTTGCCAAGGGCTGAGATGAGTAGAAAAGGAGGAGGTATTAGTCAGAGGGTACAAAGTTTCAGTTGTGCAAAATGAATAAGTCCTAGAGATCTACTATATAGCATAGTGCCTACAGTTAACAATACTGTATTGTATACTTAAAAGTTTGCTAAGAGGATAGATCTTACGTTAAGTGTTCTTATCACAAAATAATAAGAATTAAAGAAGGCAGGAAGAAACTTTTGGAGGTGATGGATATGTTTATGGCATAGATCGTGGTAATGGTTTTCCAGGTGTATGCTTATCTTCAAACTCAACTTGATATCAAGTGGTATACATTAAATATGTATAGCTTTTTATATGTTGATAATACTTCAATAAAGTGGTTTTCAAAAAAAGTGACTCCCCTAGGGAAATGTAACTACTTAGGGCCAGAGCTGAAAATAGAACTCAAGTCTCTCCACTCCAAGTCTAGTGCTTTTTTCTTTATTAGAACTATATTTAAAAGTAAATGTTGAGGGGCCGGCCCGGTGGCGCAAGCGGTTAAGTGCGCGCGCTCCGCTGCGGCGGCCCGGGGTTCGCTGGTTCGGATCCCGGGCGCGCACCGACGCACTGCTTGGTAAGCCATGCTGTGGCAGCGTCCCATATAAAGTGGAGGAAGATAGGCACAGATGTTAGCCCAGGGCCGTCTTCCTCAGCAAAAAAAAGAGGAGGATTGGCGGATGTTAGCTCAGGGCTGATCTCCTCACAAAAAAAAAAAAAAAAAAAAAAGTAAATGTTGATAATAACTATCTTTGCGGTGAGTATCAGACTTTACATATTAATATGTGTGAGAGTTTGTGAGCATTTGAATATATATGGATGTCTGACACTTTAATTCCATTTTGACATTCCATATTTATAATGATTTTATGGAAAAGGTATGAAAAAGGTCAGCAAAAATGATGTAGCCAAATGAATTTAAAAATAAGAAAGTTATAAAAATCTAAATTTCCAAAGCTTTAAGGATGGTGTGGTAGCAGCATATTGTTCTAAATAGATTCAGGCACTGGTAATGCGAAATAAACTTTAGAAACATGTTTGGATATTCTGTAAGTGTTTATAAAATCAGATAGGATGTAGATTTACTTTAAGAAATGGACTATGGAATAATTGACATATTTGGGAGAACATGGAAATCATTATTTAGTTTTCTCCAGAAGTGGTTACCTTCAGAAGTCATATTTACTGTTCATGTTTTGGAAGCTCATCAACCTCAGATTTTTAAAAAATCATCCCGGGGCCGGCCCTATGGCTTAGCGGTTAAGTGCGCGTGCTCCGCTGCTGGCGGCCCGGGTTCGGATCCCGGGCGCGCACCGACACACCGCTTCTCCAGCCATGCTGAGGCTACGTCCCATATACAGCAACTAGAAGGATGTGCAGCTATGACATACAACTACCTACTGGGGCTTTGGGGGAAAAAATAAATAAATAAATAAAATTATAAAAAAAAAAAATCATCCCGACCTATCTTATATCGTGGCTGAAATACAAGAAGGAGCACTTGCTGGTCCATTACAAGTGCGGTCTGTGTATTTGAAAAGCATGACTTTACTTCTTTGGAAAGAATTAAAAGTTAACAGAAAAGGCAGCCTTCTGCCCTCTTTACCTTTCAGAAGTTTACAGTGAAGTGGAATTTACTTTATTCTTTGGCTTAGAAACCACATGTTTTCTTAGTAGCAGAACACATTATGCCTCTGATTAAGATCAGCCGTTGTTCGTTATGGTTAGCATGAGCTGGAGCATCCTGGTAATTGCAATGTGGTTCAGAAAAATTCACAAAGAACACAGTTAGTTTAATAATTTTGCTTTGAAGAGGAGAAACTTAAATGTGCTCAGCATTGCACAAGCCTTCCAGATTTAGTGGTAATCACCAGGATGGCAAGGTCTCGGCCCAATGGGAAAATACAAGATGTTGGTTCAGGGCTTTCCACTCTGTTTTTCCTTTGCTTCATTCCTTTCAATATGTGCACCCACCCTTTTAATTGCTGTTCCAGCAACCGTTCTTGGGGGCGTCAGTGACTTTAGTGGGCCTGTCTTCTCAAAGTGAATTTTCATGAGGCAGATGCCTCGCTAGCGAATCCTCAACCCAGTATACATCAAAACGTGTTGGCTTCATGCCTTTTCCCGAGAGGACCCTGCTTCGTGCCAGGTAAGGTTTATAGTGGGCTCAGGTGATTGATTCCCTCTTTCCAGTGTATGTAGGCTTTAAATAAAGCCCATTCAAGCTTGGGGTAAAAAAGGCTTTTTAAAGGTTCTATCACATTTTCTCTTACAGATTTTAATATAATATTTATTTTCCATTGTTTATAACATCTTTTGAAGTTGAATTTCCTCTTTGCCAAGCTTGTCATTTCTTTGGCTCACCTCATTTCCACCCCTCTACCTTTCATGACTGAAAACCCTCCAGCTAATGGGCACTGTATAACTTCATTCCCTAAGATGACCAAACACTGACTCCATTTATGTAAAAAAAAAATGGCTGTCAGGGATACTTGGCACTCTGATAGTGACTTTGGCTTGGACATCAAAAAAGAGTTAGGTGAAAAGAGCATTCATGAAATAATGCAAATATGAGACAACAATCTCCAGGAAACTATCTTTTACAGAGGAAAAAATAAGTACAAAATAGAGAAGTCAGGCCAGCTACTCTTCAAATAAATAGAATAATGGTTATAATGATAAGAATGACTATTATGAATAGCAAACATTTCTCAGTTTACTAAATTTTATTATAATTGGAGCTTTTTCATGGAGAAGAGATGTTTCTCTCACTTTGATGATCTTTGAGTTCATCAGGTGTTTCTGCAGAGATCAGTAATGACATCCAGAACATTCTTTAATCCTTTTAATCTACAGACAGATAATTGCAATAATGCCATGTAAAAAACAAAAATCTAATAGAAATAAAATGTAATGAGTTAAAACAAACTTGCATAAAATTTAAAATAACAGTATTCGCAGTTCATGAAACAATGTGCCTTGGGTCTTCACATTGACTCCATGGGTTTAGGCGGACATCATTGTTATTATCCTCATTTTCTAGACAGGAAACAGGGACTGAAAGAAAGAATTGCCAAAAGTTTAATATAGCAAGTATGTGAGAGGGCCAGGACGTGGAACACCAGCCTCCTGATTTTCAGCCAGTTCTCTCCTCTAGCAACAAGGATTCTCTGGAACATTGACCTGTGGAAATGCCTCCTGTGTCACCCAAAGGTGTATATGACATTCTGCTTAAGCAAAATATCCAGCCTCTAAAATGGAAAAAAGACTTCACAATTAGGACCTCTTAGCAGGTCACATGAGTCTAAAATTTCCAGGTTTGCCTTATTCAGATTCTTAGAGCATTTGACACAGTCATTCATTCATTCATTCATTCATTCAATAAATATTTATTGAATGCCTATTTTGTACCTGGCACTGTTATAGGCACTAAGGATATATGAGTGAACAAAAGAGACAAAAATTTCTGCTATTGTGGATCTTATATCCTATTGGGACAGGGGGAAACAAAAAATAAATAATCAACTTAATAAACAGGTAGGTTATATCATATGTCAGAATATGATAAGTACTTGAGAAAAAAATAGAGCAAGATGATGGGGATTGAGAATGCTGGAGATTCCTGAAATTCCATAAACACTGTGCTGATACTTTCCTAGCATCTTGTTATCTTTATGCAGCTTGGGAAAAGTGAGGCTTCCTTAGGATTAAGTGGTAAGATATATGTACTTTCCAGAGCTGCATGCTTGATGTCAGAACAAATAGCTCCTAGGAAAATACACAAAATTATTTTATGTCTTATGTCCTGCTAACCCATTCTTTACCATGAGTCCCAGCTCTTAAACTCCCTGTCTCAATCCTGGCCTACAACACTCTACCACTTTCTGATCTCTCACATCGCAGTCTTGACTTATCCAGAATCCACAATAGGCTATGGTTCCAGTTGCTGTATCAGCAGCTCTGGGGGCTTTCTATTGCCCTTGAGGTCATATATAAGCTCCAGACCCTTTCCTTCAAAGTCCACTGCTTGCCAATCTCAGCCTCCCTGCTGCAGTTGATGCAGAAGCTTTGTTCTGTGTTGCAGCCACCCATACTTCCTCGTCGCCTTCCATTTTCCGCCTTCGCTCTCCTGCTTCCTCACTTGTGTCTAGGCTATCCAGGATCACTCTTCCTTCCTGCCTTATCACTCACAATCACTTTACTGTTAACATGCTGTTCAGGACTCACTTTCATCCATTATCCTCGATATTCCCCAGTTAATGGTACATGTTTTCCAACTAATCAGTGCTCCTCTACATACTTAAAATTTGTTCTGTTTAGATGATGGAATCTTAGAATTGAAACGTCTTTGGAGGCCTATCTTACATCTGCAGTAGAAACACCTTCCAAAACATACCTGACCAGCTGTCACCTACCTCCTGGTGGCCTAAGTGGCTGCCTGACTGACCTGTGGATGTCTTGTCAGTTTAAATCCTCATTACTCTCCACAACCCCGTCACCCTGCTACTGCTCCCCCTAAATCTCACCAGATGACTACAGCTACTGTATTCCAAAGGAGGGAGGAAAGGAGGTAGGAAGGAAGGAGGGAAGGGGAAGGGGAGGGAGGGAAGGAGGAAAGAAGGAAGGAAGGGAGGAAGGGAGGGAGGGAGGAAGGAAGGAAGGAAGGAAGGTCAAAAATTTATCCTCCCTTCCTGTTTCAGTTAGCTGTTGCTGCACAACAAATCACGCCAAAATTTAGTGGCATAAAACAACAATAATTGGTTATTTCTCAAGGTTTTCAGGATTGAATAGGTGTTCCCCTGCTATCTGGGGAACTGCATGCATACTCATTCATGCAGCTGCAGTCATCTGGTACCTCTCTTGGGACTAGAGGGTCCGAGACAGTTTAACTCACATAGCTGGCATTTCATCCCGTCAGCTCAAGCATGGCTTCTCTTCCGTGTAGCCTCGCATCCTCCATTAGGCTAGACCTAGACCGGACTTCTTCACAGCGTGGTGCTCTCAGGTTTCCAAAAAAAGGTAAAGTGGAATCTACAATGCCTCTTAAGACCTAGTCTCAGAAGTCACAGTGTGATTTCTGCTGCATTCGAATTACCAAGCAAATCCCAGTTTCAACAGGAGGAAAAATAGATTCTGCCTCAATGAAGGACAATGGGGGACAATGTCACATTGCAAACATGCACAAAATTCCAAACCATCTACCACACTTACAAACCTGTGGCTACTGGGCCATCCAGAGCCCTGCCGAGGGAATCGGTAGCCTTTCTCATTTCTAAGACAAATTCTGGATCCACCGCTTCTACCTGCTCAGGGACTATACCCCTTTCCTGCGACATCAGCGTTTCTCTTGTTCTTGGTTCTTTCTCATCGTGATTTAACCATATCCAGGTTTCCTCCATAATAAATTTAAAGTGGCCTCAAACCTTTAATAAGTCTGAAATAAGTCTGCTCCACACCCATGGCTCCCATTCTTGATATTCTTTCCTTCTTTGGCTTCTGTGACACCACCGTTTCCTGATTCTCTCTCTCTGATCACTCCTATCAGTTTCCTTCCTTCGCTCATTAAAATCTTGTGTTATTTTCCCCTAGATGTCAGCCTGCAACTTTCTTCTTACTCTATGCTCTCTTGAAGTGATAGTATTTACTCTTAGGGCCTCAACCATGCTCACAGCATGCTCCTGTATGTTCCAAATGGTTTCTGAGATGTTCCCCAGCAAGACTGTGCCCAGATGCCACAGAAGTAATCCATTATCAGTGCGTTCTTTATTGGCCTCTCTTCCTTCCCTCTGTCATTTTCCTCGCCTCCACATTTGCACATACTTGGCATTGCCTCCCCAAAATCTATCTGTACCAAAGTCTTAATCTAGGGTCTGCTTTTGGGGAAACCCAAACGAAGACAGCTTATATCCTAAATATTTTGACAATTGGTTATTCCTTCCTCTCCACTCTCTTAATTCAGATCCTTCTTTCTCATCTGGATTACTTTAGGAATCCTTACCTTCACTCTCTGAATCTAATTTGCCCCTTTTCCCAATTTATTCATGACAGTGCAAGCAAATAATCTTTATAAATCAGAGTTGGCCATGTCACATCCCTCTTTGAAATCTTCATTGGTTCCTAACTTCCCCCTCCGTATAATAAATCCAAAGTTCTTAAAGTGGACCGTGAGAACATCCATGATCTGGAGCCTGTTTATCTTGCCAGGCTCAACTTCTACTGCAGCTGCACTGAGCTACTTAAACTTATCAAAAGAGTGGTGTTCTTTCTTGCTTCTGAGAGTTGGCTGAAGTTGCACCAGGTTCAGACTATTCAGTATTATAATAGTACATTTATAGTTTTGCTTCCTCCCTAAGTTTTAAGCAATCTAAAAAATTGTATTTTATCCATTTCATATTCCCAGGACCTGGCATAAATGCTGGGCATGCAGAATGTTCATAATAAACATTAATCAGTCTACCTGGTCTCCAGTACTTTCCATAACAGTAGGCTCGCTATTTTTCTCTCAACTGTTTTAACTATAAAACTATTTTAATCAATCACATTACAAAAAGCTTTGAAAATATTGGGGAAAGAAACCTAACCGTAACCTCCTTAATATAGTTTGTTTTTTGGTGTACTCCCTTTTAATCTATGCTTATCATAGATATAGAAGTTCTATCACCTGGAAAAAAAAAAAAGAGATAATAATAGAAAGAACTAACACTTAGCACACACTATGAGCCAAATGGTATTTTAAGCATTTTATATACATTGACTCATTTAATTTTCATGATGATCCTGTGAGGTAGCTACTCTTATTTCCATTTTACAGATGAAGAAACTAAGGCACAGAGGGTAATCAACTTGTCCTAGACCATACAGCTAAGTAAATGGTAAAGCCATGATTTGAACTTGTGAAGTCTGGCCCCAAAGTTCATGCTATATTTTATGGAGAAGATTAAATTACTTAATACATGGAAAGCACTTAGAACAGTGTCTAGCACTTGGTATGAATTTAAAAAATGCTAGCTATTATTGCATTGCTATTATAATGAGTACATTGAATATAATTTGGTATCTTTCACTTTAAATTGCCATAGGTTATCACTAAATTAGGTAGGTTTTTACTTTAAATTAGGTCATAAATAATTTTTAATCCTACCATGCAATCTTATTAACTGTTGATTTTTATGACTGCACAATAGTCCATACAATGACCATTCAATAGTTAATTAATTCTTGCTGTTTATCATATATCTTTTCATCTTTTATTATTGTATGTAACACTATGAGCGTTATCTTTAAGCGTGAAGCTTTTTTCCCTTAATTTAGGTCATTTCTTTAGGGTAGATTCCCAGAAGTGGGAATTATGCGTTAAAGGGTTTGAACATTTGTATGGTTATTTGTGCATATCAGAAATGGCTTTGCAAAGGCATTATATCATAACTGTGTTTTAGGGAGTCTAACAATTTAGTATTTGCAATTGTTATAAAACTTATTTCCATTACTACTATCTTTGCTCAAAGGACTTACACAAAATAAATTCCATCCCTTTTCAATATGACAGACTTTTGTATATTTAGATTTTTAAAAATGTGTGCCCAATCCACCTGCACTCATATACAATATCTCAACTCTCCTTCAGACATTCCTTATCCATGCTAAACAGACCAACTTTCCCTCAAGCATCTCTGGTCTGACAAAATTACCAGCCTCTTAACCATCTGAGTCATAGTCTCCTAAATACATTCCATTGTGCCTATGTCCCTCTTAATTTGGAGATTCCAGACATGGCCTGACAGTGCAGAGCACAGAGGGGCTATGACTTTCCTTGACCAGGGCATCTATTTCCAGCAATGCAGCCTAAGGTCACATTAGCATTTTTGGCACTAAAACGCTGTTGGCTCATGGTTTACTTGCTGTCAACTAAATCTCCCATGACTTTTTCACACAAACTCCTATTAAGTCAGGTTTCCCACATCCTGCACTGATGTAGATAATAGTAGGCAGTTAAGTGAAGTTATTTACATAGGTTCTTATTAAACTTTAACTAGTTTGTTTAAGTTTCTTGTTTTAGAGTGTTGAGACATTTCTGAATGCCTGGATATGTATATTGATTTACTTGATGAGTGCCTTAATGCTTTCTGTATCTTCACTCAAGTCATTAATAAAGACATAGGCTAAGACAATCCCACATGCAATCTTATAGTGCATAATTAGAGTCCTTTGGTTGCTAGTAATCAGCGTCTTTGGATACAGCTGTGGAATTAACAGCTGTGGATCCACCCAAGTACCTTAACACTCAACTACATTCATCCATCCTATTCCTGAAGATATCATAGGAGACCTTGTTAAATTACTTGCTAGGACTAAAATAAATCATGATTATATTTTTTCCATTAATTATTATTAGAGTGACTTATAATTCTGTCTAAAAAGATAATTGATTTTAACATGGGTCTCATAACTGTCCTTCTTTTCTAAATTCTTAAAAACTAGCACACACTAATATTAAATCTTATGATGATCAAATGTTTATATTTCCTAACTTCTCTATGAAATTATCAGTTCCTCATGGGGAAAAAGTCATTTATACTTCCCTGTGTGTTTTGTAAACTAACACAACAGCAGGCTTAACCAATAATTATTTTGGCCCTCAAATAAAAAATACGATAAAGTAATATATAATACAAAAAATAAAATATTCTGAGATATCTTCCTTATATATTTTATGGTTTTTTAATTCAAATGCATCTGCAATTTGGAGAAGACACTGTGCTTATTTTAGATAACATTAAATTACTAACAAAGGATGACTAGATGATTATGTCTGTGGGAACTAGTCAATTGTCTTAGAACGAGTCATAAAATAACTAAAATAAAATGTTTCTCATTGTTCAAAAATATTAATTGAGTTATTTAACTTCCAGGGTGCTTATTGGTTCTCCTTTAGTTGGCCAACCCAACAACAGAACTGGAGATGTCTATAAGTGTCCAGTTGGGAGAGGCGAATCATTACCTTGCGTCAAGTTGGATCTACCAGGTATGTAAAGTCAAAATGTTCAAGTCTGATCCTAAGTTATGCCCAACACTCTCAGTGAAAATAAATTTCAACCAACTCAAGAATATATTAAAAGTAATCTATAAACATTCTTCAGTTCTTATCATTCAAATTTACGTAAAATGACGTTTTTTTCCCCCAAAGCCCCAGTAGATAGTTGTACGTCACAGCTGCACAGCCTTCTAGTTGCTGTATGTGGGACGCGGCCTCAGCATGGCCGGAGAACCAGTGCGGTGGTGCGCGCCTGGGATCCGAACCTGGGCCGCCAGCAGCGGAGCGCATGCACTTAACCGCTAAGCCATGGGGCCGGCCCCGTAAAATGACATTTTGATTCCCTCTACCTTTATTTGCTTTAGAAATTCTTCATAGAATATCCATAGATTTAGAAGATCTTACTAGTTTTGTAACTTTTAACTGCCTCCATTGTTCAGAATCCTTTGTAAGCCAGTGGTAACATAAAAGAACTTTTCCAAATAAACCTGCCTGTCACATTTCCTCCTCAAAGTGTAACTTAGTGTTTCTTTTTTAAAAGAAAGTAGCACAAGAGGAATTGCAACAGATAAATTTAATTTTTAAAAAGAGAATAGCACAAGGCAAATTTATATTGAAATAGATATATTTGATAGAAATATCACTGTAATTAGAACATGACTAGAAAATTCCTACTAGAACTGTCCAGGATTTAGAATCCTGTCAGTATTCTATACAATATTAAATACCATAGAAATGACTCCTACCCTACAGGTTTATTTCAGATATTGTATTTTTCAGTTCTTTCTTTTTCCAATTTCCTTTCTGTGTGTTTATTATGAACATTTTTTCGTTTACATTCATGAGCATAGTTATAATAGCTGCTTTAATATCCTTGCTTGATAATTCCAACATTTGGAATATCTCAACATCACTTTCCATTTATTACCTTTCTCTTGAGGTTGGGTCCATTTTCATGTTTCCTCTTATGTTTAGTAATTTTGGATTATATTTTTGAGTTATAAGTGTGGAGAATCTAGATCTGTTATGTGCCTTTGAATAGTCTTAACTTTTTGTTTTAGCAGGCAATTTACTTGGCTGAACTCAGTATGCAAACTGCAGTGGGAAGCAGTTAAAAATCTCGATTCAGTTCTTCTAATTCTGTCTGGGCTGTTTGAAGTTTACCCTGCACATATACAGTTCAGGTCATGCAGATATTTGGACAGAATATATGCACATATATTAGAACTCTCCTTTTGTGACTCTACTGTCTAAGATATCCCCCTCGCTCTGCAGTTGCTGTCATTACCCCAAATGCTGTCTTCTGTTTCTTCAAGACAGTAAGACTGTGAATTCTATTTGAGGTTTAGCCACTGACCAGGGCCTTCTCTTAGGGGAAAACAAACAGACACAAAAACAGGAAACTCACCCAGTGCTAATCTCTTCTTACAAGTATAGATTTCCCTCCAGTATAGACTCCTCTCCTGTTTCTGCCTGCTTTTGGTTGCTTTCCTGTGCATTTAGAGAGTTGTTTCATAAATTTTTTTTTTCTTTTCCTAGTTTATAATTATTATTTGCAAAGTAGTTGTTCTGATAGGAGCTACTCCTCCATAACTGGAATCGTGTTTTAACATTAACATGGAGATTTTAGCTACATCAAGAACAGTAGGGAAGTTTCTGCTATAGTGCCTAATACCCCAGGAATGCTTATCCTGGGTCAACCCTGGTATAAAAACCTCTAATCCAGGTTATTCAAGCCCAGTTTAGATAATAGCCCAGTTCTAGGTACTTTTAAAGCAACCAGACTAAACTCTGGGACAAAGACCAATGCTCAGATTAGAAGGCTAATGTGACCATTCAGGAATCTGTGCTTCCATTCCCCACTTTAAAACTATATATAGTCTTAAGGTAGGAAAAACTTCTAGGCATGAACGGTGAGATAAATCTTTCTTGAACTTGAGTTTTGCCACTTTCAAATATTTCAGCACTCTGCTAAGCAGGGTTTAGAAGCTTTTGCTTTTGCTGTCCGATCTTTTTTCCTTTTTTAGTGTAAATAAGTGGAACTTCTTGCAAACTTTGCCAGGTTGGCATGCTTCAGGACCCAGCCTTCCTATTTGGGATGTCAATTGTAGCCCCTTCATTGTGTTTCTTTTATCCAAACTTCCTGACCACACTCTAATCTTGCTCCAGTTTTCTTTGTAACCCTCATGATGTCCCCATAATGATGAAGTTAATGGTCAAAAAACTGTATTTGAGGATTTTTCTTCTGGTCTTCTACCTGTTTTCCTTCTTTTTGCCAGAAATCATGTTTCATCATTGATCATTTATAACTTGTAGATATAACATGTAAGATAAGTGTGTAAGTTTACATTATATCTACAATATTATGAGACTAAATATTTTGTTTGTTTTAATTAGTAAAAATGTGTGAAAAACTATCCCACATCCTCATTGCGCCGATAGTTCTGCATTCTTTTACAGTTCAGTAAAAACTATTTGAGACAGTGATCCAGACAAAGTTTCTGGGACATAAGCCAGGTTTGCAGCCTTCACTTGTTCATTATATTCCTTAATAATACTTTGAAGACTATTTAGTTGAGCCAAAAGAGGAATGTGCTATGATATAAGCAAAGCAAATAGAATGTTTTAATGATAAGACACAATTTTACTTTGTTTTTCACCCTCATAAAATTTTGTTCTATTTTTAGTTAATACATCAATTCCCAATGTCACAGAAGTAAAGGAGAACATGACATTTGGATCAACTTTAGTCACCAACCCAAAGGGAGGGTTTCTGGTAAGAAAGCAAAGAGTAATTAATGATAGTTAATGAACCAGCAATGCTATCACTGTAAGTCTTTATAAAATCCGTTACATAATTTTTAATCTTATGGTTTTTAATATTTTTTAATTTTTTAAAAGGCATGTGGGCCCTTATATGCCTACAGATGTGGCCACTTGCATTACACAACTGGAATCTGTTCTGATGTCAGCCCCACATTTCAAGTTGTGAACTCCATCGCTCCCGTGCAAGGTACAGATTTTATGCATTGTTCTTGCATGTTTGAAAAGTGTAAGCAATGAGTGAGACATATGTATACACAGGAGCATACCAAAAAGCTTGAGGTATTTTCTCAGCTACCAGCATGACCAATTTAGGTAAATGTTTGCTTTGCCAATATATAACCAAACCTAACTGCTATTTTTGGAATTGATATTAGTGTAAAAAACCTTTACAGAGTCATGTTTAAACATCATAGCTAAAGCTGTCACATTGTTTTTATTTAAAGGGTGAATCTCTTTGAGGAAAGTAACCTCATTTGAAATACAACAGAATGAGAACTGTTATATAGAATTCATATTGAGAAAATTTCCAAAGAAACTTAATGTGAATTAAAATTAAACAGAGATGCGTTTTACTTGATAAGAACCCCAAACAAATCGTTATTGAATGCAATAGCATTTATTACCTGTACTTTTTCTAAAACTATTTTTTCTGATTATAAAAGCAATGTGTCTAGTTTGTAGAACATCAGTTAATCTTTTAAACTGAGCTTCTATCAGCCAAGAAGCTTCATATACCTCTAAAAAGATAGACTCCAAATTTGCTCAATTGACTTGTTTTATTGCAGAATGCAGCACTCAGCTGGACATAGTCATAGTGCTGGATGGTTCCAACAGTATTTACCCCTGGGAAAGTGTTACAGGTTTTTTAAATGATCTTCTTAAAAGAATGGATATTGGTCCTAAACAGACACAGGTATGTGACTCTGTTTTGATTTCTGTTATCCTAAAGATAAAAATGCATAGATTTTTAATAAAACAAAATATTCTGAAAATCAATTAATCAATACAGCTAAAATTCAGGATGAATTTTATATTCCATATCCCTGTTCTTATTCCTGATGAAAAGGACATTACTGGCAGATCATGTTATTTTCTAAACAGAAAATTTTATGAAAGCTGCCATTTTCAATGCTCTTGGAAAACATCCTGTTTAGATCTCTGTAAAATCATAATTGAATTCTTAATTATAAAATAAGTGTGGTAATTTCAGAGCAGGGTTTCAGAATTTGTAGAAACTAATCTGACATCCCAAAGAACGCATCACATTACAATCACCTTTCTTATATTATACAAATAAATTAAGAATTGCCCACAGGATATTGCTTAAAGCCCATTTTTCCCTATATTTAATAATTTCTTTCCTTAAGCAAAAAGCAAATGCTCTATGCTTTAGCTGCAGTAAGTCAAATAGTTTTTTAAAATGGTCTCCCCATGAGTATCTGGGGAGATGCTAAACACATCTAAACACAGCTCCTTTATTGCCACTAAATGAAGTGGAACTTCTCATGTGGCTCCTCCACTTTAGACAGAGTTTGGATTTAATTAATCTAATGTGTATTAAACTTATATGGCCATATAGCTTAAAATATAAAGGAGACATAATAGATAACAGGCAAATTAAATGTCAGAGTGAGGTCAGTGCCTTAAGGGCAGGAATGAGCACGAGAGTCAGAGTCAAATGGTTGTTCCGTGGTTTGGGGAAGATAGGAGAGCACAGGAGACTTTAGAACTGCACGTGCTCTTTGTTTTTCTCTCTGACAGCTCTACTTTTGAAGAAATTTTCTGAGGCACTGAAAAAGTGGTCTGACTGCATCAGTGTCTATCACACCCACACTAAAATTGGCACATAAATACACACACGTATGTGTATAGATATATATACATATATATGTGTGTATATGTATATGTGTATGTATATGTATAAATATATATATCATAAATTTTCCCCAAAGGATGGTACTTGAAGATTGCACATTAGACTCAAACCTCAAAGTGAAATGTCATATGGCTGTGTCCCAAGGCTGAACAGGTCTCTTTAGAGAGCAGGTGAGGGGTAAGGTTGTCTATATCCTATTGGACAATAGAGAACTTCTTGAAATCAGTGTAAAATTATTATAATAAAATGGACTTTTGCACATCACAAAATGTAAATTTTCCTAGATGCAAATTTCTCATCTACAATTGATCTTCCCAAGTGAATTACTAGAAGTTTAAAGAAGATACTGTATCTCTTCTTGCTACAGGCAAAACTCTCTCCCTTACTCATTTCCTCTCTTCCTTTGTTCTTTCTCTCCTCAGTCAATAAGATTTCATAGAGCCATAAAATTAAAGCAGGAAGGAATCTTAGAGGTCATTTAGCCCCAAATCTCAATTCATGGAGAGAAGACGAGAGGCTAAGTGACTTGTTGAAGGTCCCTTGCTTGTTGATGGCAGATCAGAACACACAGCTCTCCAACTGCAGTCCAGTGTTCTTTCCTTTCTGAGAGCTCTACTTCTGGACAAGTTTTAGAGCTGGTCCTTCTGATGTCCCTAAATAGTAGGTCTCTAGTTCTTTCCATGTCATCATGACTGTCCCTATCCTTCCTAGGCCAGCTCGTTGGCTGGTACCAGCCCAGGCCTCTTGGTGCCCCATTCCCTGCACTGACATTCCTGGAATCCACAGCTCTCCCCTCTCTCATCACTTTTCCCTATGATGTACTTTTTTCCTTCCCACCTCTTTAGTCCACCTTATTTTACCTTCTTATCCAATCCTCTCTTTCCAAATTTAATAATATTCTTGGAATATTTTTTAATTTCTAATATTTTTAATCATCTGAATATTTGATTTTTACTTTTAAATTCATTTATCCATTTTACTTTAAAAAAATAATTTATCTGTAGCTATTTGTGGAAATTATTGCAGCTGTGACGTGTTTGAAGTTGCTCCAGAACTTCAAGAAGAAAATCTGCAAGACTATTTTAGAATAATAATCACGGCTTCAGTAGGGCTCCGTGCAGTGACTCAGTTTTGTAAAGAAATAGATAATCAATTGCTTATGTGCACAACCCATTCTGCTGCAATTTTGATATTTCTAACTATTAGAACGATGATTAATTTTACATTTCTCTAGTGAGAGTCCTAATAGAGGAGCTATTTTGCCTAACCACCAGAGGAATTCTAGCCTGCCAGGGTGAGCTTCATGGAGTTATATATCTTTCTCAGAGGGAACAATGACTCTATTCAGATGAATGGGGGCCAGCCCTTGGGATCCAGATGCTACCAGTGAATGGGAGGGAGATGAACTTACTCTGAGGGGGAAGAGTCAGGTCACATTTACTCAGTTCCAGGACCCCATTCCACAGAGAAGAAGATTTCAGAATGCGACTCTGGGCACTGAGTTATTTGTAGTATGTACTGACTTCATCCAAGTGTACCTCCTTCCTAAAGAGAGAGGAGCTGCTTCAATTGCTAAATTTTTATGTCACATTTTCATATTTTGTTTGTATCATTCATTGTGGAGCTTAGTTATACTCATTCATTCACTTATTCAAATGTTTTTCCTGAGAGTTTACTGTGTACCAGGCTCTGTGCTAGGACTTGGATAATCACGGAGAATAAGATAGACAGGGCCACTGGCTTCATGGAGCTTCTGTATAATGCAGTGTTTCTCCAACTGTGGCTCATGGAATTCCTGCTTCTGAATCCCTGAGCTGCTGGGACTGTAGCCGAGACTTTCAGAATCAAGAGTCTCCAAAGGTGGGGCTTTAGAGCCTGCATTTTAAGTAAGCAATCCACATAATTCTTAAACAGGTGAAAAATTGCAAAACACTGGACTAATGCATTATTATGTTGATATGTGTGTGTGTATGTATGTGTGTTTGTGTCTGTGTTCGCTGCATCCTCTAGATTACAGGCACCTCAAGAGTAAAGACTGTACGTCATCTTTTTATCCTTGTCAGTGGCCAGCACAGAGCTTTGCTGTGACATAGGAGGCTCGCAATGAGCACTTGTTGAATAAATGTGTATATCATAATGAATGCATTTTGTATTTTTCTCTGATGGGTGGACATTTAATGAAACTTTTTTCTATAATTGGCATTTTAATATTCTTTTAAGTAAGCCTTAGTAGGGGGAGGAGAGAAGATTTAACTATAAACTTTGATGGTTTGCCTTGTTGGTTTTAATTTAGGTTGAACCATAGGAAACTGTTGCTATTTGATCATTTTTTGACCTACAAATACAGCAATTTCATGTACAACATAAATTAAAATATACGACTTTTTTTTAACAGACATTTTTAAACTAAGAATAAGTCATAAGACATTTATCTCTCCATCCAGGGAGAGTGGAAGACCTTCACCCTAAATAAGTTTTAAAGGGATGATGGGCCAAAAAAAATTTGTATGCTAATTGTACCTCATGAGTTCTTGTTTGTTATATTGATTACAGTTATACACTTGGTACAATAGGTGAAGATTGACATATTCAATCTTCAGTCATTGATTTGTCATTTAGTAATTGTAAGTATTGAAAGGTAGTGTCAAAGATGTGAAACATTCCTGGAAGTAACTGTCACCTCCACAAGGAAAAAAAGAAAAGATGGAAGGAAGAAAGGAAGGGAGGGAGGGAGGGAGAAAGGAAGGAAGACAAAACAGCTTGCATTAAAATTTCCATATGACAATTAGTATACATTAGAGGAAGGCAACACAAGTGACAAAACCACTGACTCTAAATAGTTACTCAAAATTTCTTCCATGTTTCTGTGTGGTCCCATTAAGACTTTGGCAAACATAGTCAAGGAATTTTTGCAAACCAATTTTTTACCCACAACAGAGTAAAGGCTATAAAGTTGCCTTTTAAAAAACCACCTATAAAAACAAACCTGAAATACTCTGAGCTTGCCATAAAAGATGGTATAAACATTATGGAGGTCTTATTGATCCTCAATACCTAAACATAACATTGCTTTCAATAATAAATGAGAATGATATAAATATGCCAAATACTAGTGCATTACCCTAAATAAAATCAGTAAATTGTGAGGCTTCATATAAAAGTGAAATATACTAATGGAACAATGTCTAGATTGTCCCCATCAAGAGTGTAGCATAACATTAAACCAAGCAAAACGAAAGAGAAATTAATTAAATTTTAGGAATATTATTTATCTCTCTTTTTACTGCACATTTTATGGCCATTTCCCAAGAAGCCTTACATATGAGGACTGATTCATTGTTTGGAGGTCTAAAAGAAGCCTGACTGAGTTATGCAGCCATAGCCTTGTCAGTCAGGCTGCAGTTTCTGAAAGTGGTGTTGTGAATGAGGTGAAAATTCGTGCGTGTTAGCCTCCTGGTCTCTGTTCTCCTACCTCCGTCCATCACTCAGCTGAGTTATCTTTCCAAGGTAAAGTTCAGATCATGGCATTTCCCTGGATAAAAATCTCCTATTATCACCTGCTGAATAATCTCCAACTCTCCAGTGGGCTATAAGGCTTTTGTTGCCTGGCACCAGTCATTCCCACTGCCTCCTGCCCGCCTCATGCCCACCTCTCATCTTGCCCTGCAGCTACTCCTCACCCTGGCCTTCCCTGAACACGTTGTTCTGGGCTCATGTGATTCCCTCTGCCTGGAATGCCCTTCTCCACCCTAGGCCGTAGGTGCTAGGGAAACTTCTTAGACTCAGTTCAAATGCCACTTTCTCTGTCATTTTCTATGATTATTTCACCCACCTTTCCCAAGAAAAATTCCTTCCCCTCCCATGTACCTGTAGCATTTGCATACCCTTCACTTATTGCTCTCATCACTCAGGAGCATCACTTTTTGTCTCATGTGTCTGTCTCTCTTGGTGGACTGTGAATTCCATGATGACAGCATTGTGCCTTAATCTTTTTATTTATAAAATACAGTCCAGAGTTTTATGTGTTGCCTAGGACAGAGGAGGCAAGTCATTTATGTTGGAAAAAATGTAATTCCTGAAACTTTCATTTCCCTTTGTGTTAAAAATCATTATTGTAGCGACCACTTTCTCTCATCTACTTCGTGAAGTCATTGACCTAGAAAGTGCTTGCTTGGGGGGGACTCCCTGGACACCCCTTTACATTGTGTTTCAGGCTTCTTTTGCAGTTGTTTGCTCATCTAGCCCCATTCACCTCTAGTCCTGATTTCTCCCAAAGTCTTTTCCCTTCTCCACAAAACTTTAACATCTCCTATCCTTGCATGTTTGAGCATGGATCAGTTTCATTGTAGCATCTTCCATAAAGCAAGAGGCCAGCTAAAGACACCCTTTTCCTAGAACCCATATCTATCATCGATCAACTTTATATTTTTTCCTTTTTTGTGTGTGTGAGGAAGATTCGCTCTGAGCTAACATCTGTTGCCAATCTTCCTCTTTTTTTGCTTGAGGAAGATTAGCCCTGAACTAACATCTGTGCCAGTCTTTCTCTATTTTATATGTGGGTCACCACCACAGCATGGCTGATGAGTGGTGTAGGTCCGCGCCCAGGATCCAAACCCGTGAACCCTGGGCCGCCGAAGCAGAGTATGCTGAACTTAACCACTACACCACAGGGCTGGCCCCTTATTTATGGTTTTAAGGACTCATTTCGTCTACCTGTGAACCAGTCCTGTTTATGTCCCTCTCCGTAGTGACAGATAGTTAAGGCTGGTTTCAATTACCATAGCCTCAGCATGGTTTGTGCTGACAGTTACCTTGGACTGCAGCCTGAATTGTCACCACACTCAGACTCTGACTTACTTGCATGGAAAGCATGTTGTAAGGCAGGGCTTTTGTACCATATTGGTAAAAGGAAATAGAAATTGGCCAGACACAAAGCCTGAGCTCTTGTCAGGTTAAGCAAGTGTACATCTTACAGAAACACAGAAAACCTCATTGTTTTCCCCTGTCTTTACTCCCCTAAAGAAGCTCTTGACTTGATAATGTTAATTGTTGAATGAAAGCCCAGAAACTTAGCTCGTGCTGGGCCTTAAAATTTTGGTGCTGGTGTTATAACTCTGACTTAACAATACAAGGTAATAATGTAATTCTAAATGAGGAAATAATTCCATTCCTTCATAACTCTTTGACTTAATACACTTAATAGCTATTTAAACGCTTTTCTTTCTTAAACTCCCTTGTCACTCTGTTGTGACTTTAAATTTCATAAAAGCAAAATCAGTAAGGCCCTCCTTTCAGCAATTTCTAACAGTGTCATTCTTTTCATATTCCTTATATTCACTTTCCTCCTCTTTCTTCTCTGCTCCCAAAAGAAATGAAGCCATTGGGTCATTAATTCATTTTAATTCAGCAGATACTTATGAAGTATCTTATTGATGAAGTATTATGCTAGGTATCGTGGGCAATATAAAACAACACTAAAACTCTGTCCCTGATCCCAAAAAACTTCCAACTTAGAAATGGGGTAAAATCTTATATTTGAATAACTGCAATGCATGATGGTGTATCATAAATATAACAAGGGTGAATGAAGTAGAACAATGAATTGATCTTTACAAGTAGGTCACTCTTAATATTGTAAAGCAATGATTTCCAAACTATATTGTTTGAGGTGTTGACTATGGTCCTCACAAAAATTATTCTCTTCAAAAAGAATAAAATACATATATCAAGTCTTACAATTCATGATTCACAATGCATATTTTCATATTAAAAACTCTGAGAACACTTTCAGAGGAATTTGCTTTATGAGTCAGAGTAGAGCAGTGGGGACAGGAGTGAAAGAAAGCCTTGCTCTTGACATTTTTTCATTTAATATAAATAGCAGAGGAAGAAAGAGGGACAGAGAGAGACACAGAAAGGGATAGAGAGAGGGGCGTCCTGCTGTAAAGATACATGTTTAACTTTGTGTTACCCGTTGTTTCCAAGATGACTTCACCATGGAACTCTTTTTTTAAAATCATACCTAGCAACATACAAAAGGATGCTAGGATTCCCTGGAAAAAGCATAAGGAATATTAGTTTGGGGCTTAGCTGAAGAAACATTGTAAATCTTATGTTTAAGTGGAGGGTTCGAATAAGTGTTACAAACCTCTTGTTCATGTGACGAGCCTCAGCTAGTTGTGTGCCTGATTTATGCTATAGCCTGAATCAGCTCTTCGTTCTCTTTGGCCTTAGATTGCAATTTTATACCTATGTCTTCTGTTCTACTTAATCAAGTTCAAACTGCATCTCCCAGGAAGGGAATGCATCCCTTCCAGTTGTCTCTGAAAAACAACTGTTCCTTCTGCTTGTGACTTATCCCCTCTTGATAATAGTCTCTTGTTATTATCTTCATCCACTCTTTTATGGATGCCAGAAGCTACTCTCTTTCCATTCTCTCTTAAAGAAAGCCCACAGCTAACCCAGTTGCTTCTTTTAGCTGCCATCCCTGCTTATTTTTTTCCATTCAGCAAAAATGCCTACAATCCCTCCATGTGCATTACTCCTCACCAGCTCTCTACTTAACTTCCACCTTCTGGTTTTTGTACTGTTCCAATGCAACTGGCTGCTTCAAGTCAAATAGGATGATGATTGGTTGTTTTTCCTTTTCTCAATTTCTAGAATGATTTAAATTCCTTATCATCCTTGACATATTTTCCAAGCTCAAGACTGCTTTGCTTTCTCTTACTCTACTTCCATAACATGTTATCTGTTCTTTACCTGAGTATCTCATTCAGGAAGCTGGGTCCTTCTCCCTCCATGGGGCCTTTCGATGTGAGGCTGTAAATATGCTTGTGATTCTCTCTCCATCTGCCTCCTCACCATGTGTATTTATCACTTGACTCACTTTTTTTTCTGGTTATTTAATTCTCATGCTTATTTGATTCTGTTGCATGTGCGTATATACATATTATGCTAATACGAACCTGCCTTAAATTATAAACTAAGCTGAGACGGAAACTATTTCTATTGAACTTGGTCTCACCAATACTCAGCAAAGCATTACATATTTTTTATGATTTCACCATTTTCCTGTGATGAAAATTAATAAATGGCACCCTTTTCTGGGGAAGACACAGCAAGCCTTATTCTATCTGGTTCTCTAGGAAATAAGCAGCCCCGTATCAGCCAGGGACCCACACTGAATGTCATTTCCCTGAGATTTGAGTCTCCGCTGCCCACTCTTCTCATTTCCCACACTTCTTTGTATCTCTCTTTTTCTGCTTATCATTATTTCCCTGCTATTTCAGTTTTCTACTTGCTCATGTGAAATGTTAGTCATCTGGTAAGAATGTATGAGGGTCAGTTGTGAGCAAAGCAAAGCAGTGGTAAGGGATAAGAGAATACCGAAAGCTATGACATAGTCCATGCTCTTTCCCCCTGCTTGCCCCCTTAGAACTTATAATGTAGTTAAGGAGATAAAGCATGCATACACAACAGTTGAGAAGAATGAAGTACTCACAGGAGCAGGACAGACAAGTTTGCTTCAGAGTTTGGAGAAGGGGAAGATGAGTATAGGCTATATTGATGACTAGATGGTGAAAGTTTTACAAAGAAAGTGAAACTTGAATTGAATCTTACAGAATAGTTAGAATTTAGCTTAGTTGGAAGGATAAGGAAGGGCATTTGGTTAGGGTAGAATTCATGTTAGTAAGTCTTGAAGATGAGGGAGATAGAGAAGGTAGGGCCAGACTGTTAAGTGACTGAGAGTTAGGGGAAGAAAACAAAATTTTAACCTATAGGCCTAGTATTTCAAGGAACAGCTTGAAGTTTTATCTGTTTTCTATTTTAATTAGAATAAAAATTCTCTTTTAAAGTGTATTTCAGAGTCGTTGATGTAGGCAATAGAGAGTTATTGGAGATTTTTGAACAAGAAAATTATGTGATAAAAGCAGGATTTGAAGACAGTTAATCTGCCGTTAATATGTAGAAGGATTTGAGGAGAGTGGAAATGGAAAGAAGGAGATCAGCAGTGGAGGGACCGACCATTGCCATGGTCCAGGTTCAACGCCATGACGTCTGGCCTTGGCTAAAGAAGAAATGCAGACATGTAGATAATAGCTGCCTTAGGTCCTGTTCCCCAGAAACAAACCCTGAAAGAAGGAGTCAAGTGAGGGGATTTACCAAGGGAGTGCTACCAGGAGAAAATAGGAGGGGATTTGGGGGAGCAAAACAGAGTAGCACAGAAGACACACAGGGTGTGATTTCAGGTGAAGTCTGGGCCTCAGCCTGATCTGGAAGGGAGCTCCAAGTTGCGTCAAGGGGCCTGGGTGCCCTCCGGCATGGCCTGTGGAGCAGGGCAACGGGGGAAGAGGGAGAACTCTCCCAGGCGCTTCTGGCTTTTTGATCCTTTGGGACAAAGCAGCTCTAGCAGTCCGAGGGCAGTCATCTGAAGAGAATCGCAGGTGGAGTTGTCAGGAGCAAAGGAGAAAGAAGGGGTGAGGGAACGGCAGTTCTAAGTTCTCTCCTATCTTAACATTTACAAAGAATAAGCTTACAGAAGTCAAATATATGTTGAGTAGGTATGTAGCTAGAAAGAGAGAAAGAGAGAAAATATAAAACACTGATCTCTGACTTACAAAGATTTAAAAATTTTCTGCTATTCCTAGTGTGAAGATAATTTGTCCAGATAATGCAATAGTTCATAGTAGGTTCTATAAAATATATAAAGTGTGTTATAAATGTAAAATATTATGGCACTAAGCAGCCTTGTTTAGTTGGCATTACTTCCATCTCTTCTCCTGTTGATTGCTCCCCATGTATAAGTGAGATACTCTCTTTTTTCCTGAGAAGTTAACAGCTTATGACTAGAATTTGACTGAACTCAATAAATGGGAGCAAAGTACACTCATTAGTAAAATGTAGTAGGACTGTTTGGGCAGTGCTATGGACAACCACATTTGAGATTCATGTCCATAACTTTAAAGTGAGACCAGTCTACAAGTTGTGTGACTTTTGTCTAGCCACATTCAGTGTCACAGAAGTACCCGCAAGAAGGAGATATTTGGACTTAACCAGAGTTGGAAGTTAGCCAAGTGAGTTAATGGAGGGAAAAAATGGTTAAGCGAGTTAAATGTTTGCAAGTAAATGATTATGGTGATGGACCATGGAATCTAGGCTAGATACAAAAAAAAAAAAAAAAGGAAGGATCTATGAATTAATTGGAAGTCTTGATGTGGTCAATGAATTGATGAATTAGATATACTAGGTAAATGAGCTGAAGTTAATGGTCAGAGAGAAGAACACTTGATATTGAGATTGAGGTGCTGCAGTTTTTCCTGATGACAAAGTCAAGAATAGGACCTTGGGAGTAGATGATGTAGGTGGGCTAGAGGAAAAGGTTACTGATGTCGAGGAAGTCAAAGAAATAACAGAGGAGGGTATTCAATAGATTCATCTAAGTGGTAAAATGTCCAAGAATAATGACAGGAGTGACAATCTTCAAAGTGCTTTAGCCTCCTGCTTAATCAAATAAAAAAAAGGGAAATATAAACAAAACCAACTCTGTAAGATGTCCTGAATGGATAAGCAATTAACTTCCACAGCAGCATTTATTCACCTTGGTACTCAAATTAGGCATAATGATTATCTAAGTAACAAAATCATTTTACTTTTATTTGCACTGAACATTTATATGCACAAAGACAATGTCAAACCTGTTAATAATTATCCAGTGTCTCCCTGAATTACTAATTAAAAGCTATAAGGGTCATTGGGAAAATAATTTTAAATCTATGCAGAGAGTAATAGATAACTTTCCATAACATTTAATTATAAGTCAAAATATTATTATAAAAAATAACCTGAATTGGAGTCATGGATGTGTCCTCATCCATTTTGTTATTTTTGTGTGTAATTAGTTGGTTGTCTCCTACTTTATTTCCAAAAGAGCATCTGGTCATCTTTATTCCAGTTATAACAGCACATGGTCTTGGGACAGATGGTGATAGATTTTGGGTGAAAGATATATTCATAGAAGAGCAGGGCTAACCTGGACATGGACTGAGCAGACTGCATGTTCATTCAGCTTATGATGTGCCTTGTCTTACACTTGCATATATTCACTAGTTATTTTTTATTTATCTCACACCTGACTAAGTAACCCTAAGGAAAGATTCATATGTTCTATTTCCTTTTTTAAATATTATCTATTTATTTGTTTGTTTTATCATATTCTCTAGTTTATCTTAGTTAGCTAGCTAGTTAATTGAATTCATTGAGTAGCCATGAAACGGCAGCAGCATTTAGCAGAAGCTAGCAAGGCAAGGTGATTGGAGAATGGCGGGATCTGGGGGCAGGTGGGGGGAAGAGGTGCATTATTATCAAGAGGAAGTGGAGTGATGGAAAGGACCGTGGGATGAAGGATACATGTCTTAGACTAGGCTCCCTTCAGCTCCTTCATTATGACGAGTAAGTTTTTTAAACTCAGTTTACTTATTTATAAAATGTGATACTAATTTCTATTACTATAATTTGAATAAATTAGGAAAGAAAGTTTTTAAAAAAGCAGTAAAAATGTAGGATAGTATTCTCATTTAGGCATGACAGCATAATTGCTCCAAGATGTCTAAGGTACTCTAGAAGGTAGATCAAAGACAATAAAGATTATTTTAAATTGGAGGTTCTCTTATTTTTTTCTGCAAATGCCAGAGTATACTTTTGGTTTCTAAAAAGACCTAGCTGTGGAAATGTATCTATAAATCCGACATGTAGTTAACCCTAAAGATTTCTGACACCTGTGATATCGGCAGAGGAGGCTAGAAGGCAGATGCTGATCTTTTGTGCCACTTGGAAATAGGATCAGACTTGGAAGTAGGATTGGCTCTAAAGCAAGTGCCAGAGGCAACTTGACACATGAGCAAATCAGGTAATTGCCTTGGAAAGAAGGCAGACCCATCTCAAATTACCTCCTCTTCCCAAGAAACGAAGTACCCAGAATTCCTGCATTAAAAAGATGTTCCTTTTGGGTGAAGAATTCTCTGAGTCCCTAATTTTGAGCTAAGAAGGTTAAACAAAAAGTTATCCTTAGTTACAATTCTTGATGTAGATTGGTTTAAGGGTGTAGAAAAGGTTTAAAAAACCGGCCTCTCTGGAGGGGAGGAATATGGAGTGAGGAAAATCAAGTCTAGGGTGCACTTTATCTTCCATATCATTTTACTTCATGGTGGCTCTGCAGTTAGCTGCCTGCATGATCCAGTCTGTGGGAAAAGAGAGAATGAAAGGAGGATGGCAGTAAGAGAGGGAAGACAGAGAACAAGAAAAGGGGTGGTGGGGAGAAGGGCTGATTTGGGAGAAATGAAGCTACCACTGAGCTACATAAAAAGTGAAGCACAGGTGTGCCCTGCCAGCTACATCCCATGCTTACTCATCCAGCCGCCTCCTGCTTCACGCTCCCCTCATAGCCTGGGCCACACTCACTGACTTTCCTCTTATTCTTAGGGCATACCGCCCTCTTTCCCATCTCAGCTTCTTCACATACACTTCCCTTTGTGTGGACCCCATCCTCCCTCTCAGCCACCATTCAGGACTGGCCTCCGCCCTCCTAGCACCTATCCTTTAAGTCTCAACATAAATCTCTCTTCTGAAAGGCCTTCGCTGAGCCGCCATGTTAAATTAGGGCCCTAGGTTATGCTCGCTACTAACAGCTTTTCTGTTACAGCCCTTTTCACAGTTTGCAATTGAACGTATATTTGAATGATCGTGTGTTTAATCTCTCTCTCCCTCTAGTTTAGAAGCTCCATGAAGTCAGAGAGCATGTCAGTGTGTTTCACATTCTACCGCGCAAGGCCTATCAGAGTCTTTTGGTAGAAACTGCTGAAAAGATAAACCAATCATTTGAGAAGTTTAATAACAGCACTTTCATTTGTATTCTTTATGCTATGAGTATGCACAGAATGGCAGTGATTATTGCTGTCAAAGTAGAGGATTTGTATACTGGTAGATTTTTAAACTCTTCTGAAAGACTAAAATGTGTTATATCTGATCTACATGTTTAAACTGGAGTATTGAAACAGGGAGTATTGCTAGATGGATAACTCACAGTGGCTTGGTATTTCAGGTTGGAATTGTACAGTATGGAGAAAACGTAACCCATGAGTTCAACCTCAATAAGTACTCATCAACAGAAGAGGTGCTTGTTGCAGCGAATAAAATAGTCCAGAGAGGAGGCCGCCAGACCATGACAGCCCTTGGAATAGACACAGCAAGGTATATGGGTAACAAATAAACCCAAGTAAAAGACTATGCAAAAATAGCTGCTCACCATCTAGCCCTTTGGAGTACTCATTGAAAATTTACCTTAGCAATACTTAAAACCATCTTGTTTAAAATTAGATTCAGCTGATTACTTAATAGTTACAGGATCAAGTTTTTTCTTTATTACAATCTTACCACTTTTCTTATCTTTCCTCTTATTTCAAAGGTTTAATTGATGGAGAATCAGTCAAAAAAATTACTGTAGTCTACGACGGCATGTTCTTGGGTGCTAAAACATAATATTAGTGAATATCTTTTCCCTTTATTCTTTGTTTTCAGCTTCTAGGAGTCTCAATTTTTTAAAAAAATGGATTACTGTTAGTCCACTTCTACTCAATGTATATTTATATCCTAGTATGTCTATAATTTTACAGTACCTGATTTAGGGCTATTGAAGCTCTCAAATAAGAGGTTTTAAGAGGCCAAATTAAATATTGTCTTATTTGAAATCATTTTCAGTGCAAAGATTGAAAGAAGTAGAGAGGATTTCATCATTTGTAATGCTCTCTCTTTCTTCTTCCTTACTTTCCCCAAATTCCCTCCAGTTCACATCCCATCCTTCTTCCCTTCTGCAGTTTCCTTCACGGAGAGCACATAATCCACTTCTAATCTCTTCTCTGAGAACCTACAGAACTGTCCTTTTCATATAACGTGGAACATTTCTTTTCTGTATTTTCTCTGATCTCATTCAGCTCTTATCTCTTGCCTTTTCTCCCCTCAGTCACCTTTAAAGCTAGTAAGTTTCTGAACAAAAACTAAACAATACTCATAGGAAACGTAATAAGTAGTTTGACTAATGTGAAAGGTCCTTCTGTTAAGTGCCTCCAACTTCTGGATTCTCACCTGATTTTGAAGAGCTAATTACCCGTGCTCTCCCTTCGCCTGCCGGCTAAGATCAGTGTTTTAAGGGGGTTAAAATAGTTAATATGGATACTCCAAAAAATGGGTTGGATATTCAAAAATTTAAAATTTCTTGTGCAGCTTTAGATGTGTAAATGTTAGAAAAGCATGTGGTTCTAGTTATATGGGGCCCAAGAGAAAATAACCACAAACAGATGGGTGATTTTATATTTACCTGCCCATCCGATCACCAATTTGCATGCACAAAGAGCACATATGTTTAGGTGTCCTGAATGCACCCTCCTAAATAATTGACCAAATATGACCTCACTTTCAAAGTAAATCAAAGTGTTCTTTGAAAGGTCTGAGCCTGTAGGGAGCTGTGTATTTTCCAAAGGCAACCACTTAAGAATGAATATTCATCTTTGAAAACTAACTGAAGAAATATTCTGTCTGCTTTTGCTCCTGCATAAATACCACTCTAAATACCGTGTCCCTATATGGTTTTTCCCTACTTGTTTCACAAAGGCTCTAGTTGTAGGACACAGAGTTTATTGATTTTTGTATGTATATAAAGCTCCATAATGATATTAATAAGTAGTCTTCTTGTACATTAGTTTTTCACGTTGAAGCATATTTTTAATTGCTCCGTATTCCTTTCAGGGAGGGCCAGATGCAAACAGTATTTTTAAGTTTTTAGAATCCTTTGCTTTCATTTTCAGTGTCTCCCAGTTCAAAATATTTTTTGTGTCCCCTTAGCCCTACCCCAAATTTTCTTTCTTTTCAATGGTTCACAGTGTTTAATCACAAGGCCTGGATTCTCCTGTCCCAAAGAAAGATTCTCCTGGGATATTTTAATGGTTAAAAGCATACAGAGAGATAAATGCTTAATTCAAAGAAAGGACACTGGATGATGATATTTGAGAGTCAGGGGTAATTTGCTGAGGAATATATTTGAAACAGAAAGAGTATACTCAGGATTTCTGCCAATGGCTGCTCTTACATTATATAAACCCAACCCTGGCTTCAGAGCTTCCAGATTTTCTTTAAGAAAGATCTTTTAATCATCTTCTTCAGTTGATATTCATTCGGTTATGGCCTTGAACTTGGAGAGAATTGAAGTTTTGGTGATCCTTTAAGGAATTAGAATTGTAAAAGGTATTGAATCTCATATGATATCCATGTCCGAACTTCATTTACAGACTAGCCTTTAACATATGTTTTCACCTTTATTTGTGCATATAAAGATGTCTGAAAATCTATGTGTATAGTGTAAAGGCCAGAGATACATAGTTACCCAGTGATCAGTTTTTTTAAATAACTTTTTTTTTCTTTTGAAAATTCTAAGAAAAATAGAAAAAATAGTACAATAAAATCTTGTCTATGCACCAAACAGTTGTTAACATCTTGTCACATTTGCTTTAAGTCCTTTTAAAGGAAAAATAATCAAGGTAAAATCCCTTTGCCCACATCACCAGGACCCTCTCTTCCTGCTCACAAAATACCTACAATTGCCCATTTACTGCGTATCTATAGTAAAACTAATGTGTATTGTGCAAACTGTTTGGAAGGTTAGTTTAAGAGAGATGTTTCTTTGGCTGTTTGTCCTCACAACCAAAGTAAAATATTTAAATGAATCTTTCAGTCTAATGATTGCTGTACTTTATACCAAAATCTGAAAAATATTATGACAGCATTTCATTGTTTCAGTCCTGAGTAAAATGTACTCTTCTCTTTCAAGACTCTAGGGAGGAAAGTGAGGTGAGTTAAAGAAAGTAATACAGAGGGCGGAAGTGTGCTTCCGCGTGTGTAACATACAAAACAAACAAAAATTGTCAATTTCTTGTATCTTCCATACATGATACAATTTCTTGTATCTGCCATCTCTTTCCATAAATGCTTGTTTTTTTTTTTATGAGGAAGATCAGCCCTGAGCTAACATCCATGCCAGTCCTCCTCTTTTTTTTTTTTTTGGCTGAGGAAGACCGTCTCTGAGCTAACATCCATTGCCAATCCTCCTCCTTTTTTTTTTTCCCTTTTTCTCCCCAAAGCCCCAGTAGATAGTTGTATGTCATAGTTGCACATCCTTCTAGTTGCTGTATGTGGGACGCCGCCTCAGCATGGCCGGAGAAGCGGTGCGTCAGTGCGCACCCGGGATCTGAACCCGGGCCCCCAGTAGTGGAGCGCATGCACTTAACCACTAAGCCATGGGGCCGGCCCCCATAAATACTTGTTGAATTGAATCAAAATTCCTTTCTTTACAATTAGGTTATAGCATTTTTCCTTCTCTCTATGCCACTTCCTCCTACCCCACCCCAACAGCCTGTGTCCTAAAGCTTAGTTCAGACCAAATCTTTTGTAGCTACTCGAGCCACCCCTTCCTGTCCACGATAGCCCTGCTCTGTCACTGACTCACGCCACCACCATCTGCAGTCTTTTATCCTGATGTCTGATTTTTCCCATACCCAGAGCGCTCTCAAGCCACACAAATATTGTTTTCTCCCATCTACCCTCCTCAGCTCAGAAGATTTCCTATCTGTTCTATGAATGTCAGAGTACGTATGGGGGAAGTGTGGACTAATGCAAAAGCTTCTGCCAAAAGCAGAAGAAAAGAGGCCTGTCAAGCAAGAGAAGGAGTGTTTACAGAGAAGGGAGTGGCTGGGAGAGTATTTAAGATCTGACCTTCTCTAAATCTGATGTACGTTCCAGTCACACCCTCCCTTTGAAGTTTCCAAAGAATGAAATACTGTTGCCTTTTGTATACGGGATATGTGGTGACTAGCCAAATGGTGACCTCTCCATCATCTGGAATAAATCTAAAACTATTACAAATAATGACCATCATGCCTCCCAGCTTGAACAATGGGCGTCAATGTGGATCTTGGCGGGAAAGCACTGGGTACCTAGCGTTGTCAGTGTTTTCCTTGTGTTCATCACTTTGCCTAACCTTGGAGTGGTGCTTTATTTGCTTCTCTTTTGGTCTGTAATTATTTCAGGAAAGAGGCTTTCACTGAAGCCAGGGGCGCCCGAAGAGGGGTTAAGAAAGTCATGGTGATTGTGACTGATGGAGAGTCCCATGACAACCATCGACTGAATCAGGTCATCCAAGAATGTGAGGATGAAAACATTCAGCGGTTTTCCATAGCTGTAAGTACATGGCTAGAGATGGCCTTCATACTCTGGTGTGAAGAGAAGAACTATGTGCGTACCATGGTTATTTTATGAAAGTTACACAAACAAGGTTGAAAAGGAGAAAATTCTCCATTTGGAGGTAAACTCTGTGGGGGCGGGATTGGGTCTTGCCCCTCTTGTGTCCTCAGGAAGGGAGGGAGAGAAAGGAAGGGACAGAAATAGGGAGGGAAAAAGAGGAGAAGAAAAGGAGGAAGAGAAGATAGGGAGGGGGAAAAAGATGGAGGGATGGAGGGAGGAAAGAAGGAAGGAAGAGAGGGAGGGAGGAAACTGAAGATGTGCTAGGAAATAAATAAACATTACCTGCTAATTAATAATTTGTCTCATAGTTTGGGAGGGTGGAAAATCAGGCCATGACTCATGATAATCTATTAAAATTCAATAATGGTATTTCCACACCTACAACTCAAAGAGTAGGAAAGAAGCAAAAGTCACCTAATTTTTTGTCTACCATGGACAGTCTACCCTGGGACTTAGGAGAGAAGTCCCATGCTACTGCAAGACTTTCTTACGGGTTCTGTAGTTCTGGGTGCTCCTCTGTGCATGCCACCTCTTGGCATTACTAGTGAAATGGGGAGGAATTGGGAGATACTTATCATTCTCTGTGCAGAGCCATTTCCTCTCTACTTCATTTCCCCAAACTGTGCAACCAAAGTGAAGCAGCCAGTAGCTATAAAAATATATTTTCTCTATAACTGCATTTAAGCTGGATAAGAAGGGCAGAAGGATCAGAGAAGAAGAAATTTCCTTTGGTTCTAAGGAAAAACCTAGCCTACTCTTGATGATATAGAAAATATTACATATAAAGTCCTGTGTGTGCTTTGTGAGCAAACCTGTATCAATACAAAGCAATCCATTATTAATGACATTTGTCTCTCAAATACAAAAAAAAAAAGGAGAGAGAGAGAGGCTGAATACTTTATACCTCTTATTAGTGATTTTTTTCTAAATCAACTGTAATAGTTCCGTGAAATCAGTTGACAATTTTCATGGTGCCAGCCCAAGGAGAGAGACATTCAGAAAAAGAGATATAAAAATTCCACCTTTCAAACATGAAAAATAATTTAAATTACTACTTAGATAGCACTCTGTAACCTACAATGGTTTTTTATATCTGTGGCCTATATACCTTCCTTTGCCCCACATGGCACCGGAAAGAGAGGAGGGCGGCTTTTATTATCCTCATTTTATGAATGAGGAAACCAAGGTACAGCAGGCCACATGGCTGTAGACCACATGGCCGAGTCTCCAGACTACCAGCTTTGACTCATATGACCCACTGCCCTGGGCTTTTCTTTCTTTCTTTCTTTCTTTTTTTTTTTTGCGAGGAAGATCAGCCCTGAGCTAACATCCATGCCAATCCTCCTCTTTTTGCTGAGGAAGACCTGCCGTGAGCTAACATCTGTGCCGATCTTCCTCCACTTTATGTGGGACGCCACCACAGCATGGCCTGACAAGCGGTGCGTCGGTGCGCGCCCGGGATCCGAACCCGGGCTGCCAGCAGTGGAGCGCGCGCACTAAACCACTACGCCACGGGGCCGGCGCCATGGGCTTTTCTTTCTCAGGGCCCATTTTCTCATTCCTGCTGCCACAAATCTCTGGATGGTGCTGCAGGGCCATCCTCACCTGCATCCTCCCCTGTTTCTACTCATTCCCCCACTCTCTCAAAAGGCACCACAGTCCTCTCCATCTCACCCCGCCTTGTACCAGAGCAAAAAATCCACCAGAACAGAGATAGTCAGCATGTACTATTGTATGTTATAACCTTAAACAACAAGGGACTCATGGACACTCTCCAGAAGTGAGAAGTGGAAGAGTGGGGGTGGGGAAGAGTAGAGGAGACTACACTTTGGAGCCAGAAATACCTTTGTTCAAATTCTGCCTTTGCCATGTGCTGGCTCTGTGACAATGGACAAGTTACTTAATACTCTGAGCTTAAGCCTCTTCATCTATTCAATAGGGTAATATTGTTTCTGTCTCTTTCTCCCTCTCACTTCAAGAATCAGTGAGATAATGATTGTGAAAACATCTAGCACAATGGCAGGCTAGGCAAATCAATAAGCATTTTTTTTCTTAAGGATCTTTATCTCAAGCAGTTTGCAACCATGAAATAATAAAATCATAGTGTTTTAGAGCTAGAAGGAATCTTTCAGATAAATTATACTGACCCCTTGCTCAGAAACCTTCAGAGATTTCCCCATAGACTATAAAATCTACTCTCAGTTTCTGAACCTTAACAATTGCTCCCAGCCTTTCTTTCTAACCCTTTCACTCAATTCCATAGCATATGCCTTTAGCCTAGGGGGAGGGGAGTCTGCTTAAGATAAGTTGATTTTTTTAATAAATCAGAGAATAAAAATTTCAGAACTCTAAGAGTTCAGCCAAAATTGTTTTTCAACAAAATCCCTTTTATTTATAGGAAGTAATGACAGATATTACCCACAATTGTTTTTCAGAATTCAGTCAGTGAGATTTCCTTTTTTCCTTTTGAAAGTATGAACAGTGAAAGACACCCCACTCCATTGTAGAAAGAGAAGAAAAAGAGAGATTTCTCCCTGATGAAGTCCCAGAACACACAATTGATTCACTGCTTCCCAGGGGCACGGGGACTATAGTTATTGTACAACCAAGATGACTAGGTTGTTAAGAGTGATAACTTCTGGCTGCAATATTTTCTTTTTCATTTAGGGTACAAGATGTAAGAAAAACTTAAAACATCCCATTATTTCTCTCTTTCCTCTTATTGTTATTTCTACAAATTATCGTTTGCCAATTATTATTCAATCCATTATTACCTCTCCTGTTACTATAACTATTTTGTTCTCTTCTGTGGTTGAGAATAATTGCATATGGCCCAGACTTCACTCAGAGATACTGTCCACAGCTAGAGTCTATGGCTGGTCTCTTCAGTATGCAAAGCCCGTGCATGCCCAGTTTGTCCCAGACAACTGGGTACCATAGGTGCTATCATTTGTTCCATGACCCCCCAGAGGATATAGTCTAGCATTCCAGGTACCATACATGTAGGCTATGAGCTGAATTAACCATCAACAGCATTAGCAACATTAGGAAAACTTTACTGGAAAGAAAGTATCTATCAATGGATGGCTTCTTAATTTGCAGTGAATCTTGTATCACTTTTACATTGTATCTGGCTACATATTCAGTATTTCTTGTCCTTAAGTCACTGTTTCCCTTGGTTGGATCCCTAGTTGATAATTCATATTTTGCCTCCCATCTGGTCAGAAAGAGGTCTCATGATTGCATTAATCTTCCTGGAGAAACATTAAATCATGCATTCCTTTTCCATTTTAGTCAATGAATTATTATCAAATTGTTCTTAAAAATGGTATAAATAAAAGTGTATAGGAAAATTTCACTTTAGCAATAGTTATTTGTTATTTTCTCAATTCTTCTTTCTTTTCTCCAATGAACCTTGTATTTTCTAGTTTGCACCAAATGCGGAAATAAGACAGTTATTTTACTTCCTCTCTGTGCATTCACACAGAAAAGCCTTAGGCATTTCTCGAGGTCCGTTCCTGCTGCACATGATCAAATATACCTGGGAGTCTGGCCCTGTTATCGCCTGGCCTGTTCCTCCTGCTCCATCTTTCTTTACCCCTCATCTGATCCTGAACACCACAGAGATGTGTTTTGTGGGGAGAAGATACCCAAAAAAATTGACTACTGAAAATATAAGCACTCTGTGATAAAACTGCGAACATTTCCCATTCAACTCTCAGATTTGGTGAGGGTCCTGAGCTGGCGTGAGTACTCTATTCTATGGTCTCTATTCTGTCACCAAGGATATTAGACATTGCCAGCAGGAGCCTGTTTCATATTCAGATTCTAATCTTACATGATAATGGTTGGGATTATAACGGCTATGAAACATGCATCACCTACAGCATTCAAATGAAAATAAGAGATGTTAGAAAGTGTTTTAGAGTCTCATTCATTTGCACATAAAAGGCACTGTACTACACGTAAATGAATCATACACTTTACATTTGACATGTCTGCCTCAAGGGAGCTTCAATTCTCAATGTCTTTTTCAGATAAATATTAGCAGAATACCAAATACCTGGGCTTAACATATTTGTATTATGTGAAACAGGAGTAATTTATAAGTGTTATTTTGTATCTCTTCTCATTCATAGAAAATAATGTTTTTACAAGCTACCAGATTCTTGGGTAAAGGATCAAAATCATTTCTCTCTATTTCCGTTTTTATTCTGTGATGCAAAATAGTTCAAACTGGATGCAAGTCACAGTAATTCCTAGGAATTCTTTTATATTTTCTTCAAAATATTTACTCCCATATTGCATTTATACATTTTATTTTTATTCTTTAAGTATGTCACTTGAGCATTTTCCCCATTGAACCTTATCCATTTGTCTCTGTCCTTTCACATAGAGCACTAAATGTCTGATAACATTTACACAACTAAGAACCTCAGTCATGCACAGTCCAAAAGTCTTTGCAATTTTTTATGTGTATTTTCAACAGCATCAATTTATAAGTGAAGTGGAAGTTAATGTGTCAATGTGATTGTGAATCTAGAATATGTTGGGGCCGGCCCCGTGGCTTAGCGGTTAAGTGCGCGCGCTCCGCTACTGGTGGCCCGGGGTTCAGATCCCGGGCGCGCACCGACGCACTGCTTCTCCAGCCATGCTGAGGCCGCGTCCCAGATACAGCAACTAGAAGGATGTGCAACTATGACATACAACTATCTACTGGGGCTTTCGGGGAAAAAAAAAAAAGGAGGAGGAGTGGCAATAGATGTTAGCTCAGAGCCGCTCTTCCTCAGCAAAAAGAGGAGGATTAGCATGGATGTTAGCTCAGGGCTGATCTTCCTCACACACAAAAAAATAAAATAAAATAAATAAAATAGAATATATTAAATAGGAACCAAGGAGGAAAGATGATGACTTTTCAGCCTAGGATGTTATATAACTTATCAAATAAATTAGGTAAATCATTGGGGACTCAGAGGGCTTCACATGATGCAGAATTTGTGTGAATCTAAAAGAAATCCATGCAATCAGCTTAAAAAATCCATGCAATTTGCTAAAAAGAAATCAGCAAAATGGCTGACAAAAGAGGAGTCCAACAGTGTGTCCGGAGAAGAATACCAGGTGGAGAGTGAGGTGTTGAGCAAGGCTGCAGTCATCCTGAAACTGACACTACAGATGTAATGGAGACTGGAGCTTGGAGACTCTTGACTGCCTTTTCCATGCTTACTCTGGGGCATGTACATCCAGATGTGGTGAGATGCCCAAGTGTAAGAAGAACATCTTAATTGTTTTTCAATAAGAGAGAGGATTTGTTCCATGTAATAAGAGCAAATGACCCTTGGGTTTTCCCTCTCTATTTGGACAATTCTCTACTATCTTTTCCATTAATTCTCTTCCCCCAGCAAGTAGCTAAAGTGGGAAAAGCACCAGTGGTCTCTGTTCAAATGTAAACCACTTCTGATGTCTGGCATTTGCTTTTCAGCCAAATAGACGGGAGCGGAGTTTTTGTGTTCTGGTGCGATTTGTAAGCTCTTGGTATAGACCTTCCCACCTAACATCTGGACATAGTAGTTGAGAGGAAGTTAAAAATCAAAAAGCTACCCAAATTGTGTGCTGATTACCTTAGAGCCAGCTCTAGTTTTCCTGAATAGCCAACATTTTCAAAGTAACTCAGAGTTCTTCACAGACATTAAGGCATTAAGCCTTTACAGGGGAAGGAGCTAGAAAGCTGACAAGGGCACTTGAGTGACTCACTTGTTGTCCCAGAGCTCCTGAAGATCCTGGTGTTCAGATGTGCACAGTATTTCCTCTGGGAACCTCTGGGGTTTTCTGGAGAAAAGGGGTGAGAGAGTTACTCCAGCAAGGAGAGAGAACCAGGAATAAATCCCCCATCACATTCTCACTCTGAAGGAAAATTTGAGAACCATTGCACTGCCTGCCTGACTAGTTGATGCACAACTCCTTTTCTCTCACTGACATTGAGTGTACTCTGTAGTGATTTAGTTGTTGATCTAAATGTGTTTTATGATACAAATAAACATGTTGTAGATCATAAATAGCAACACTTAAAATGGTAATTTTAGTTCTTTTCTTACTTTCTACAAGTGAAAAGCTGTACCCTTCTTAATAAAAATATGAGGTTTTAAATCTACCATTAAAAAAATACACGCATATGCGGAGAGCAGGAGGCCAAAGCAGGGTGGGTGGGGAGCAGTGTGCTCAGAGGAGGGAGTAGGGGGTAGGCGGCCAGAAGACCCAGTGGGACCGGGACTGACACCTCTGCCTGTGCCTACCCACCCACCCACTCACCTGTCCATGATCATTCCAGTCCACAGAGCTGAACTGTGGTTGAAGATTATTTTAGGTCTGTTTTGCAACAGGACTTTAAAGGCACCACAGAGCTCTCTCTTTTTAATGATACCGAACAAATCTATGGCTATCATCTAAAAATGGAAATTGAAGCTAGAAAATTCTGGTATCTTCGTGGTAACTGGAGGTCATGATTCTCCTTCTCCCTAAGGCGTCGGATATTCTAAAAAAATCAAGTAACAGCACAGAGTTCAGGGTCTTACATTTGCTTTTTGAATTCCAGGAGCACAGAACTGAATCAATCATGATCCGTGGTTCAGGAGACATTCTCATCATTTATTGAAGCGTGGTCCACTTTATTTGTTTCTGTGTTTAGAATTGTACCTGCATTTTTTAATGACATTATAAGCATCCATGGAGGTACCACCCAAAACAAGAGCTAGCTCAATCCTCTGACAACTTACATCTGATCACATTCACCACCTGCCTTCCTCCACCTCATAATCTTCTGCCTAAATCCTATACTCATCATCTCTTGCTCTCCTGTTCTAAATAATCTTTTGGTATCTATACGTGTCTGAAAAAAATAAATTTTAAAAAGGTTTCTTGTTTTTAACTTTATAAAAAGGGTGTCATGCTGTGTATAATATTTTGAAACTTTTAAAACTTAATATTATAGTGTTAAGATTCATCCATATTGTTGCATGGCATTCTAGTTCGTTCCATTTTTTAAAATTGAGGTAACACATACAGTGAAACGCAAGGTTTCAATGTGAAAACTGTGTGCGTACAAAGTGAACAATCTGATCAGTTTTGACAATTGTATGCTCCCACATCACTGCCACCCCCATCAAGATGTAAAACATTTCCATTACCCTTGGAAAGTTCCCTTGGGCTTTTAATACCCACCTTCTATAGCAACCGCTGATTAGACATATCCCCATAACTTAGGTTGCCTATTCTATTTTATATAAATATTCTCTTTTGTGTTTAGCTTTTCACTCAACATAATGATTATCCATGATATTTTGTGTATTGGTGATTCATTATTTTTTTATTAATATCCGTTGTATGACTACCACAATTTGTTCTATACTCTACTGTTTATGGACATTTGAGTTGTTTCTAGTTTGGGTTATTATAATAAAGGTGCCATAAATACTAACAAAAAAATGTAAAAACCAAGGTAAAATCTTCTTTTTTTCAGTGAGGTCACATTGGTTTATAACATTATATAAATTTCAGGTGTACATCATTATATTTCAACTTCTGTATAGACTGCATCTTTAGGTAACACTTGTAATGAGGTATAAACTAAACTTTTGTATCTTATTACAAAAGTGATGTTTTCATTATAAAAAAAAAACTTATAAAAACACATTTAAGCAAAAATAAAGGGGCAGCACCTAATCTAATAAACAGAAATAAAAAAATAATAAATTATGGTACAAATTTTTCCAATTTTTTCCTTAAAAATTCTTCCCATTTTTTCTTAATGTTCATAATGCCATTTTATTAATTTCATTTTTTTGTGTGTGTGTGTGAGGAGATCAGCCCTGTGCTAACATCTGCCAATCCTCCTCTTTTTGCTGAGGAAGACTGGCCTTGGGCTAACATCCGTGCCCATCTTCCTCCACTTTATATGGGATACCGCCACAGCGTAGCTTGCCAAGCAGTGCATCGGTGCGCGCCCAGGATCCGAACCGGCAAACCCTGGGCTGCCGCAGCGGAGCACACGCACTTAACTGCTTGCGCCACTGGGCTGGCCCCTAATGCCATTTTTTATACAATAAAAAAATAGAATTAGGTCCTATCTTCATGTTGAGGGTTTTTTTACTATTTTTTGCATTTTTAATTCACATATTATTTTTAAAAGATTGTTTTCATTTAACTTGTACATTTTCATATTAAAAACTAAATTTTAAGAAATGCTCACTTTAAAAACTAAATTTTTAGGCAGAGAAAGTACAAACCATAAAAGAAAAAATGATTAGTTACTTAATACTAATACTTAAGTACTTAGTACTTCATCAAAACTAAAAACTACTCTTCAAATGATACTGCTAAGAAAAAGATGGGTCAGCCCCGATGGCCAAGTGGTTAAAAGTTCAGCATGCTCCACTTCGGCAGCCCAGGTTCGGTTCCTGGGTGTGGAACCACACCACTCGTCTGTCAGTGGCCATGCTGTCGTGGTGGCTCACATCAGAAAAAAAAGAGGAAGATTGGCAACAGATCTTACCTCAGGGCAAATCTTCCCCAGCAAAAAAAGAAAAAGAAAAGACAACCCACAGACTGGGAGAAAATATTTGCAAAACACATAAAGGACGTGTATCTGGAATATATACAAAATCTCACAACTCAATAACCAGAAAATAAACAATCCATTTTTTTTAATTGGCAAGAGATTTGAACAGACACCACACCAAAGAAGAAATTCTATAGCAAATATGCCCATAAAAGGGTCTCAATATCATTTGTGATTATGGAAATGTAAATTAAATCAGAGCCCATTGCACACAAATAGCATTGCTAAAACTGAGACAAGCAAAGAAAATAACTGATAATACCAAGTGTTGACAAGGATGCAAAGCAGCTGGATCTCATACATTGCTGGTGGGAATGGTCAAATGGCAGAATGGAACAGTCACCCTGGAAAACAGTTTAGCAGTTTCTTATAAAGTTAAACATACACTTACTATAGAACCCACCACTCTCACTCCTAGGATTTTACTCAAGAGAAAAGAAAATATGTCCACAGAAAAACCTATGTGCAAATATTTATAGTAGCTTTACTCGTAATCACTTGAAGCAGAAAACAACCCAAATGTCCTCAACAATAAATTGTGGTGCATCTACACAATGGAGTCTTACTCAGCAATAAAAAGGACTGAGCTTCTGATACATGAGGCAACATGGATAACTCTCAGAAGCATTATGCAAAGTGAAAGAAGCCAGACACAAAAGGCTACATACTATATGATTCCTTAAATAGGACATTCTGGAAAAAGCAACGCTATAAGGACAGAAAATAGATCAGTGTTTGTGAGGGGTTAGGGAAGGAGGAGATTGACTACAAAGGGGTAAGAGAGAACTTTTTGGGGGGATGGAAATATTCTACGCTTAATATGGTAGTGACACAACTGTATAGGTTTGTCAAAATTCATAGAATTGTATATCTAAAAAGGGTGAATTTTACTACATATAAATTATATCTCAATAAACCTTTAAAAAATAAACTAAATGTTCGAGAAAACCTGGTAGGGCATCTAAATAATTATAGTTAACTATAACAGATAATTCCTGCCTCTCTTACCTCTCTATAAAAAAGAATGCCTCTGTTTTGAGCACTTGGTTTCAAAAAAGAATGTCCCAATTATTTATTTTCCAGATTGCCAAGTTAGATTACTAGTTAGTCCAATATCTGTTTAAAAATATGTATGTGTTGGACTGCCCCTTGGTAAGATTTTCAGGAAGAACAGCTTATTCAAGATCAAGCAACTCACTTGCTAATTGCTTTTGACAGCAAATGGTGATGTCACCAGCTGGAATAATATCAGAGACATTCAGAAACTATAACATGACTCTCGAACTGTCAGATTTTAAAGATACAGCTGTTAATAAAGAGAGAGACAGGAATGCAAGAGAAGAAACTTTCACAAACATACAAGTTGCCTTTTATATTTTCCTACACCAATTACAGTATGTAACAGTTAATATTAGGGAATCTACATATTCTGAAAATTACTCTTCCAAGAATGTGGAAATACATAAAAATTGCATTGTGCTGAGGTACTATACATGCTCTTGTTTATTGACAAAATGCTTGAGATCCTTATTGAACACAGAATTTAAAATATATTCTTGCCATTTTTATTGTGTCTTAGATTCTTGGCAGCTATAACCGAGGAAACTTAAGCACTGAAAAATTCGTGGAGGAAATAAAATCAATTGCAAGTGAACCCACTGAAAAGCATTTCTTCAACGTCTCTGATGAATTAGCTCTAGTCACTATTGTTGAAGCTCTGGGAGAAAGAATATTTGCCCTGGAAGGTATGACTATTTCTCGTAATCCTGCATGTTCTCTCAACAATTCAAACTCAATGTGATGGGTTTTTGGTATTTATTCCTACCACATGGCTAATGCATTTTTACTGTGTACAATAGCCAGCATGGAACAATGCCCTTTTATATAAATCTGTCATTGAGATGGCTATTTCACATAGCACTGTGTCTGCTGCAAGCTCACTTTGGAAGGACATGGCAGTGCTAATGTGAGAGCTGGATGAAGACAACGGTCAATATAGACATGCACGAACAAAAATGTGCCCATGTGTTTTATTCCTTTTCTGTGACCAGGTTTAGAAAATGGAGACACTAGCTCAAGTTTTGCTTTTCTTATTTGTTTGTTTCATTTGGGGCTTCTGTGGGACTGTTTGTACACAATAACTTCTTTGTTCATTTATTTTCTCCTATTTTGCTCTTTGCCCATTTTAAAGATCTTCATGAAACTGCCTCAAGTCCCATGGCAGCAAAACATTGATTCACTATATTTGTCTAAGTCGTATTACTTCTTTGTAGATGTTTTCTCTGATTTTTCAGTGGCAACTGGCTACTGGGGATAATGAGTCATAGCCTTGTCTCCTCTACCTTAGGTAGAAGATGTCAAGTAACAGATTACTTTGGAACTAGATCTTTCCTGATAAAAAAGAAGTATTTGGAATTGTCATGCCAGGCAAACTGAAAAAGTCTCTTTCTTCATGTTTTCTGATAATCTGGAGACTCAGAGAACATGTCTTTTCTCTCAACCTAGGATGAGAAACCACCAGAGAGTTCTCCTCTTATGCTCCATCCAAATCCAACTGACTGTGTCTTTGTGAGGACACATTGAAGGACTATTGTTTTTGCATCTTAATCATAGAAATTTAAAAGCACCTGTCTCCCTAATATGACCTGATAATGGGAAACAGAAAGAAAAGATAGGAAAGAGACATAACGGAAAAAAGGTGGACACTTTTGATTGAGCATCAAATGACCAGGAGAATGCAGAAAAGTGACTGACAGACAGAGAATATTAAAATGTATAGAGGGCCGGCCCCGTGGCTTAGCGGTTGAGTGCGCGCACTCCGCTGCTGGCGGCCCGGGTTCGGATCCCGGGCGCGCACTGACACACCGCTTCTCCGGCCATGCTGAGGCCACGTCCCACATACAGCAACTAGAAGGATGTGCAGCTATGACATACAATATCTACTGGGGCTCTGGGGGGGAAATAAATAAATAAATAAAAATTAAAAAAATAATAATAAAATGTATAGAAAGGAAAGAAAATGATTTAGAGTAATGGCTTTCAAACTTTTTTTGGCAGTGACCCATGATAATAAATACATTTTTCTTTGTGACTGAAGGGGAACAGAATACGCCACCCCAAAATATGCCACTTTGGCATGTGGATTATTTTGAGCCAAAGGCAATCAACACCCAGAAGACTCAGAAAAAACTTTTACCTCTCCCTTAGCCACACAAAAGAATTTAGATAGGGAGCTGGTACCAGAAAAAGAGCTATTACAGCAATAACTTTTTAATCTGAAAGACCTATCTGCATGGCAGGGCAAACTTCTAATTACCAGACATCTGCTCTTCTTATCATCCTATGAGTTGCCCTCCTCCCCTTTGAAGCCCCAGGCCTCTATCCCGTTCCTTAGTTCAGGATGGCATAAAGTCTTAACTGCCCGACTCACCCTTGAGACTCATATCTTTGGGGCTCCCATACATATGAAATTAAATTTGTTTTTCTCCTGTCAATCTGTCTTACATTGATTTGATTATTAGACCAGCCAACAAACCTAGAAGCGAAGAAGTGAAAATTTTTCTGGCCCTACATGACCCAGTGCACACACATGTATACCTATAAAAATAAAACAAAATTTCCAAAAATAACCCTTATTATATGCAATGCACTCTGATAGTTTCTCATCTCTTCCGTTCTACTCTATTTTCTTTCAATTAAAAAAAATGCTGGGCCAGCCTGGTAGATAGTGGTTAAGTTCGTATGCTCCACTTTGGCAGCCCAGGGTTTGCGGGTTCAGATCCTTACACACTGCTCATCAAGCCATGCTGTAGCAGCATCCCACATACAAAATAGAGGAAGATTGGCACAGATGTTAGCTCAGGGCCAATCTTGCTCACCAAAAAAAGAAAAAAATAATGCTGGTTGTAACTCACCCTATTGATTTCATGACTGCACCACAACAGTAAGTAGGAAGTTTGATTTAGAGATGATGGGGACCTACAGCCCATCCAGACTGAATTTCTCTAGTTCCCTTTTGCCCTGGCTCCTTTTCCACTGTGCCTTTAGAAACAGAACACTTGAATTATTTATCAGTCTGAAGTTGCAGCTGCTTCTGAAGAACTTGGCTCTTCTATGTTCTGTGTACAAGTCACTTTTAAGTGGCTTTGGTCTCCCAAAAGCTATCCCAGTATCACTTACTAATAGGCCAGATCATGAACTTAGCTGGTCTTCAGGAAATGCATTAGGTTTTCCAAGTCATTGTGCACTTTTAATTTTTAATAACATGGGGCAAGATATGATAGAAACAATCTGTAAAGATCATTTAAAAGAAAAATTACTTAGTTGCATTCGATAGTTAAACACAATACGGTCTCATTTCTAAATCTCATCTTAAGCAAGTAAATGTAACCTAAAACTTGTAGAAATGAAGCCTATATCAGCTTTTGGGGGAAGGGGAGATCAGTTTGCCTTAAGTGACATTTTCAGATGGTTTCTAACCTAACCACACCATGAGTTAAAGGTTACGTGTTGGAGGGCCCAAACAGTTCAGGAAGTCTCCATATTTAAAAATGAAATTCTTTGATAAGGAACTCTCCTGATTAAAAATGTCTCCCACATCTTTGTTGCTGCACTTTCAGGGCTAACCGAAAGCAGTGTTTTGACTAGCCGATTTCTGATTTTTTTCATAATGAGATCAGAAGGGGCTTCATTTCCTTGTTACTTGGAAAAGCCCCGTTTCCTATCAACATTTATCTTTAGACAGTAAATAGCAGCAATTATGAAATTCTTGCTGCCGAAGGGCAGTGCCACCTACTGAGGTGAGCGTGCCAGCAACTTGCTCAATAAAGTTAGAAAATGGTCTAATGTCTCTCTTTCCTATCAAGCACTGGGAGAAACGCTGAAATTCCTGATCAGAGACTGCACAGTGATCAGAGTGGTTGTCTCAGTAGTCATGAACAGTCCAGGGGGGAGTCAACAGCAAGAAGTTCAGGGATGTACAGTGCACTGTAACCTGATGCCAATTCAGCAGGCGGAATGTCACATCTTCCTTCTCTCTGTTGTCAGCTCTAAGCAGACCAGCAGCAGCTGAAGGTATTGGAAATAGGCAGGTCTTTGCTGCTGCATTCTGATAACAAATCTTGCAAAGACACATGAGAAAGCACCTTAAAGCATTGTGGACTTAAAAGAAAGGTTTAAATTAAAGTGCATCTCAGTCGTTTAAATTAGAGGGCAATCGCATGTGAGTTTAAGATGATATATTTGAATTCTTGATGGATTGCCCCACTTAATCTAGTCCTATAAAAAGGCAATCACTGATGTATTTGTTAACAAATTTATTCCAGTAAATAAGTTTGATTTCACAGATTTAATTATTCTCATGCCTCAATGAAAGGGCAGACTGAGTTTCTTAAAATTATGTGCTATTTTTAACTTATTTGCAGGCCAAATAAATCAGTAACTCCCTACTGAAGACAAATAAATCAACATTCCCTCAATCCCCTCAGGAGGTTGTGGCTCTGGTTTGGTGAATGTTTTGAGAGTAGCATGTTTCCATAGAATGCTCTGGATTATCTCCACATTTCAGTGAAGAGCTTCGAAATGGGTACAGAGTCTTAAAAAAATATGTGATTGAATGGCATGTGGCCTGGATCTCTGTCCAAAAGTCCCCTCCTGATCTGTGAGTGACACCCACAGCCAGAAATTAGAGCAAAACCCCAGAATCCCTACACCCTGTAACAACAATGGAATTCTGAGAGGATCTACAGCCAGATATAAGGGTGGGGCTGGCAGAGTGGAGAAACCTCTTTAAATATGCGAATGACTCTTTTTCAGCCCTGTAACGTATCAGGGAATGTGTCAGCAAGATTCTCAGGGCGTAAGGATGAGACAGAGGTTTCCAACTACAGAACTTTCAACTTCAACCACATGGATCCACAGCCCCCTAGGATCCACGAGCACGCTGGAGTATAAGAACAGACGCAGGAGTGGAGATTTTCTGGCTCTTCCAGCAAGGGTGGGGAAGCTAAGGGTCAAGAATCTGAGACAGCCCTTCCACTAACCTTCTCTGTCGTCTCCTCAGCCCTACCTAGGAATTTGGGGTTGAGAAATATGTGGCTGAAAATGCCCTAAAGATGTTAGAAGTTCTGGTTGGTCAAGACCACAGACTGTACCAGGTGTCTGTCTCCTGCAAATCAGCAGTATGCTAAAAGACGTTTATTTCTCTGTTACAGCCACAGTGGACCAGTCGGCAGCTTCATTTGAAATGGAAATGTCTCAGACCGGCTTCAGCGCTCATTATTCACAGGTACATTGACTACTAGGTAGACAATGAAATACCTTTTTTTTTTTTTTTAATTTTTTGTTTATTGCAGTGACATTGGTTTATAACATTATATAAATTTCAGGTGTACATCATACTTGTATTTCTGCATAGATTACATCATGTTCACCACCCAAATACTAATTACAACCCATCACCACACACCTGTGCCGAATTATCCCTGAAATACCTTTTTTTTGAGGTTTATTCTCCCCAAACCAGCACCCAGGAATCAGTATTATAAATGCAACTAGCAGTTTATGGCTTGAGCAGTTATTCAAACCATGAAGATGTTTCTAATCCAAGTAAGAAAATCGCAGTTCACAAGCTTCTTATTAGGAAAACATGTTATTTCATACAGTTGACTACATTCTACTAATAATTGTGAATCGGGCGGTTTGAAGTTTGCCTTCTGTAATTATCTATCTGGCTAAATGATATACTTAATTTAAAATATTTGCTAATGCTATGGAATATATCTATTTCTCAGTGTCAGGATATTCAAGGATCCTACTAAAATTCCGTGTTCAAGACCTAGCATTCTTGGTACCCAGAATAAAGCAGAAAGACAAGTTTAGAAAATATATCATTTATAGTTGACGGAAGAAAAAGCATCATAATCCTTGCAAAGGAATATTGACATTTCAGTGTGCAATTTTACTGTATAACCTAGGGCAAGTTATTTACTCTGCCTCAGTTTCCTCTTCTGTACAAAGGGGATGATAATAATGGCATCTAGCCCAAAGGGTTATTGTGAGGATTATATGAGTTAATATATGTAAAGCGCTTTGAATAGTACCTATCACATTGTTAATGCTATGTAAGTGTTTGCTCTTACTATTTTTGTTAAATATTGTTTTCTCTATTTGGATGTAAGGATTGGGTCATGCTTGGAGCAGTAGGAGCCTATGATTGGAATGGAACAGTCGTCATGCAGAAGGCTAATCAAATCATAATCCCCCAAAACACGACCTTTAATGTTGAGTCTACCAAAAGGAATGAACCGCTTGCTTCTTATTTAGGTAAAGTTTGGATGTAATTGAAAGAAAATTATTTCTTTTTATTTTTGTGGGGTTTTTTTATTTTTAGCATTGTTCGCTTATATTGATATAGGCTTACTTACAACCATGTAAGAGTGATCACTTCCAAGAGTCAGATATTTTACAGGACCCATTAAGTTTCCAGGCAGTTTTGGTTTATGAGCAGCGTTAGTCAGAATAACAGAACGTGAAGGTCATTCTTTCTCAGAAGGGCTGTGCAGTACAGGAATGATTCAGGCTGATTTGTGCACTTTTTGAGGTCTCCCTATGTCTAGTATTCTCATTAACTTCCAGGAGAGCTTTGCACCCGGTTGACAGGAAATGACGGTAGAAAAAGAAACCTTGACTCAACCTGTATCCTGAAGATCAGACTCCCATATTCTCTTTTATATCCTCTATCGTTAGTTTATTTCTATGGGTCCTAATTTTGGAACAGAAAATTTTAATTTGTTTTATTATATAGCTTCTTATTTAATAGCTCTATTCACAATCAAATATTGAACTTAAACCCAGTGATGTAACATCATCTTATTTTCCAAAGATTTGCCTGGAACGAGGAGGTATGTGTCTAGTATCACCTTATTCTGGATCTGCACAGGGCTGCAGGAGACTCTTCTATCACTAGATGCTCTCTATAAACAATTGGCAGGGCCTAGGATGGAAAGGACCCTCAGAGTATGGTTTCCAAGCTCTTTACTCACTCAACAAATATTTTGGGGACACGTCTTTTGTCCCAGGCGTTGTTCTTGGTGCTGAGAATGCAGTGGTAAAGAAAAATACCTTGCAATGCTCATATTTTTGCATGTTAGCATTCCTCTCTGGGCTCTTTCTGTCCTGGAGGGAAGTCTTTTTCTCTTTCTTTTCCAGTTTCTTTCTATTTTATGAGGAAGGTGGGAGGCCTTTACTGGCAGGTCCATACATCTCCTTATTCAAGGGCACATATTAAAGCTGTAGAAGCAGCAAGACTTAAGAAGAATAAAAGGGCTGAGGGTTTTAGATAATTGAAAATATAGTGGTAAGCAGCGGGTATAATGTGAGTGCTAAAACCCCTTAAGACATGTTGAACTGCATTAGTGCAAGTCTAGCGTATTTCTCATAAAAGTCCTATTACATTCTGCCCTGGTCAGAGAGCAGCTAGAGTATTCCATTGCTCTAAGCATCACATGTTACAAAAGAACATGCTAAACTAGGATGTGCCAGTAAAAGATTATCTAAAGGAGACAGGTCTGGAAACAATCCCCTTCCATCCGTCCCTCTCCCCACAAAACTTGTAGAAACTGATGGTTAGAAAACAAAGTATACACTGCATATCTTTTAAATATTTGGAGGATTGTGATATAAAATGAAGGGATTCAGCTTAAAATTCATATTGAATTTTAGTATTAAAAGAGATCTTAGCATATAATAAACATCAAATTTTCCAAATTAAGAAATTGAGGAATAGAAAAATTATGTCACATTTATCTGTGGCAGGTCTGAAGCTAGAATCTAGGTCTCTTGATTCTTATTCCAGTGTTCATTTCAAAAATAAAGACAAATTACAAAATTAAAGACATTGTGTGAAGTCCGTAAAGATGTGTGACCCAGTTGCTACTCTTAGGAAGTTCACACATTTTAATTAATAACACTACAGTACTTTTGGTATTCTGAGTTACCATCATGTGATTAAATTCCTTAAAACCAAATAGTCTTAAGAAGCCTAAATCTATTATTCCCAAAAAGCATGGTTTAATGGTTGCCTGAAGCAGATGTAGAGAATTCAAGACTTGAAGATGTCACTGTGGGCAAGAAAAAACTAAGAGAACTTCATTCTTGACCATGGGATTTATAATATATGACTCCTCTCTGCCCAGAAAAGGACATTTTTGGGTATGTTATCTACAATGGACTACAGTGATGTTTTTTTCTATTTCAGAAATCATTTCGTTAGCTTAGTCACAGGTTAGCGCATAAGACACTTTGCCAACATAAAGTCTGATATATGTAATATTTCTTTCAAAATAGAAAAGCACCCAGAGAGGGGGCAGGGGAGAAAAGTAGCTTTTTCCCCCCAAATATTATTCTAAATCTGAAATGAGACTTTCAAAACATTTCCTTGTTTGTGTGGGTTACAAATTAAGATGAGTTTGAATGTGTTAGCCCGAAATCTTTGTGGATTGCAAGTTGTTAGACTATGGAAACCTTATGGAGGAAGCAAAAGAAGAAAGAGATGCTCTATAAAAAATCCCATGCTAATCAATAATGATCAGAAAGAAGTAGGAACTGAAGCTGTTGAACCCCTCTCAGGATATAGTCACACACCCATCTTTCTATAACCCAGCCTTATGCTGATATGCGCTTAGCAAGTAGTTTTGATGGCGAGAATACAGTCGAGATCCTGTTCTCTGCCTCCTCCACCCACAGTTTGCTGTTTTCTAAGCATGCCAGACAGATTCAAAAGGAAAAGTAAAGATATGAGGCAAACGCATGAAATCAAGGCAGATAGACCTGTTTCCCATTACTTCCCCAGATCCTAGCAGTTTCCCCAAGAAATGAATTATGAGAGCTGACAACATTTATTCTTTATAAATCCATGCACGGGGCTGCACCATCAATTTTCCTTTCTCTTCAATTTTGTACTTCTCTTTTTCAGAAGACAATACTAAGCTTAAATGTTTATAATTATTTTCCTTTCATTATAGTTAGACTTTACTTGGCCCTCTTTCTCTCTCCTTTATTGTCTTTAGATGCCTGAGCTGCAACCAGTAACTACCTGACTGGTAGTTACTGTCCCTGTGAAGACTTCAACTAATAGTTTTAGTTGTCAAGTGCAAATCATCAAAGTTAATTAGCTCAATAATCATACAACTCCAAGCCTCAAATGTAATTTTCAACTTTTTTTTAAAAGGTTCTTGTATCAGTTTGCATTCATACTTCTGAAAATTATTTAAAAAAATGAATGCATACTAACACTCTCATCCCAATCCCTTATAATATCTTTCAGTAGAGCAACATGAAATAACACAGCCTTTGTTTTGCACATTCTTCCTTTCCATTTTATTTACATATAAACCTGACCCTAAAGTTTTTATTTTTTTAAGCAATACTGTGGTTAGTAACATAAAAAATATAACACATCACATGTTTGCAAAAGAATATTTTATTGTCTATTATGTATAATTTTTTTTAAAAGCTCAAAGAAAGATGAAGAAATGAGAATGTGAGAAAAATATTCATGAAGGAAAATATGCCTGAGGAATTGTTTCCCTTTAGCACTTGTAAGAATAAGCATTTTTAAGTATAAAAACATGTGTTCCTTTTTTAAAATTTTGGAAGAAGGTGGAACTATTACCGTATAGTAAAATACTTAGCAAGTAAATTATCAATATAATCTTTTTCTCAGTAAGAAATGCTATTCTGTGGCATTTTGAAAAACAGTCTACCTTCTGCTCCAAAGATGGACAGCTCTGGTTACTGGAATATTTCTTCCTTCTATTGAGTTGAAATCTACGTGTGGTAATTTTTATCCATTGGTTTACCTCTGTTCTCTGGAGACACAAACAATAAATCTAATTCTTCACTCAGAAATTAATATTAATCTACCTTACAGACATAATTTAAAATTTTAAAGGGCATGAAAGCCCAATTAAAAAGAGGAATGATTAAACATGAAAAACTGTTCAAGCTCACTTTTAATCAAATAAATGCGAATTAAAATCACAACAAGGTACTATTGTTAAATTATGTTTAACATCTATTAGAACATCCATAAATTAAATGATACCCAATGTTTGGGAGAGTTTGATGAAACTAGTTTCTCCTATGGCTGTTCATGGAATAAATTAGTACCGATGTTCTGGAAACCATTTGACAGACACTATAAGAACCACTGAAAATTTGATCCAGTAACCTATTCTTTGAAATTTATCATCAAAAAAATCCAAAAGAAAAATAAATTAAATGTTTAAAGATGTCTTTGCAGACTTAAGTATAATACCAAAAGATTTAAAACCATCTGAATTCCACCATTCCATTAGGGAATGATCCTGTGGTATAAACACAATGACTTTAGGCCTTAACTCAGAGAAATAAGCTTCAACCATTTAAAATTACAATTTAAAAACCTGGGCTACAACACAGAAAAGGCTTACATTTGCTATGACTCCAACTATATAAAATTATTAATTTCTATAGCACAGACACATACATCCAGATGAAATACAATTGATTTATTACAAAGTGGTGAATTGAGATTGCAAGAGTTTCTTGTGGGTTGTTTTTCTCTTTCTGTCATCGCTGTTATATCATTTGTGCCTTTAAACAATTAAAAACTGAGAATGGGGGAAAAATACCTTTTCAGGACAAAGCAGTTATGGTAGATAATCAGAGAACACACTAAAAGCTTCGACCAAGACAAACTTACCTGCATTAAAAAATATATATTTATTTTCAAAAAAAGAAAAGTCCATCTAAAAATATAAAAATGGTTATCTCAACCATTTAAAATATATCTTAATTTATTCTGTGCAGACTTTAAGGGGTCAGAGAGTGTACGTGCCATTTCTCTTTTGTTAGGTTACACAGTAAACTCTGCCACTGTTTCTGGAGATGTGCTCTACATTGCTGGACAGCCGCGGTACAATCATACAGGCCAGGTCATCATCTATAGGATGGAAGATGGAGACATCAAGATTCTCCAGACACTCAGTGGAGAACAGGTAGGCTTGAAAATTATTGTTGTAAATTAATCCATTCATACTCTGTCTATGGAAATTTAACTTAACTGTCTGTTGTCCTAAACTTTTAAAAAACCAGTACCTCATATTCAACATCAACTGAGAACAGGGCCCCATGTTAGGTTCCTTGGAGGGATGTCAAGTGTCTGCATCTTTGGCCTCAGGAACATTTCAGTTGGATGAGGGTGGAGGTAAGATGTATAGATAATAGATGTAGATACAGATGTGCAAATATATATACAAGAAAAGAGGTCTAAAACATTAAGAAGCCTGAAAGTGCCAGTGGCACAGACAGTAAATTCAGAAGAAGAAAAGATTGTTTTAAGCTAGGACTGGTGCAGAAAGTCTTAGGAAGAGATAAAATTTGGGCTAGTCTAGAAGGACAGAATGTAGACAGGTAGAAAGAGCCAGTTAAAAAGATAACGTGGACCTCAACGGTGTGAGGTTTCGAGTGGCAGACTAAAGAATTTGGATTTCCTCCTGAAGGTGACGGGAAATTATTTGTGACATGTGAAATCAGAAAATTCTCATTAGATCATATTGAATAGTCAAGCAGTTTAAGAAATTATACGTGCAAAATGCAAATATAAGTATATATAAATATATTTAAAATATATATAGATATATTTAAATATTATATATATATATTTAAAATATATATATAGAAACATCTATGCTATTGTTGATTATTATTGAATTGTGATGATTTGGGTAATTTTTATTCCTTTTTCATAGTTTTCTGTATTTTCCAAGTGTTTTTATACTGAGAATTTATTAACTTTATTCTGCAATCTTCATAGGACAGGAGGGTTCGTAGGCTTCATTAAATATTCCAACTCACCAAACTACCCTCCTGCAGACACATACACAAACTACTCTGAAGGGCAGAGCAGCACCCGCCCTCCTCCCCTGCAGGAGTCCTTGTAACAGCCAAGTACAAGAGTGCAGCTTAGGTGCCACGATAGACACGTCAGGTTGGTGCAGGAGCTGCCCTGGCTTAAAGCCCCACAGGAGCCAATGTCTTTTATAACACCACAGACAAAGCTTCTAGAGTTCTTGTTAAGGACATGCAGTTACAAGAGTCACTGCATTCTAGGAAGCCCAAAATATGTTGTCTCCATCACGTATTTCTAGTTCCATGCAACCTAAATGCAATGTCCCAATAAGAGTTTAGTTTTACCACACTCAATGTTGCTTAGTAATATAGTTGAAATCCCTCCCTCATCATATTTCCAGGGGAACAGAGTTAGAGTAAACTAAAGGTCAGATTCTCGTATACCAGGTGAAAGAGTTTTATTAGCCTTTTGCCCACATATATCATCAGAAAATGCATCAACAATAAAAACAAGACTTGTAGCTCACGGATGAGGTGAGAAGAACCTGAAATGATATAACAACAGTAAAAATGGAAAAAGAGGGAGTATGGTAGACATAACTAAGGAGGAATTAGTGAGACTGTAAAATGAAACATTTTGGACAACATCTGATGTCCATTATCACTCTATTAATTGTCTACAAGACAGCAAGTATAAAATTTTATGCAGACTTGCTTATGAACATTTGAAGAGAATATCACAAATGATTTAAATTATGAATGACTTGAGTTTCAAGCCTGGGAATCTGGGAGAAAGATGGCACCATGATTAGAATGTCAGCAACTCAAGTGGTTGAGATGTTATTTTAAATGGTATTTGGTTTTAGACATGTTTTCTATAACCGTGAGCACAAATTGAAATAGTTGCGGGTGCCAAGTAGGTAAAGGAAATAAATAAAGCTGCTGTACAGACAACAACAGGAAGCAGTGGGAACCGTGGCCTGAGCAGCTCCTGAGCCGTATAAAGGTTTTGCTGAGCTCCAGATGGCTGTTTCTGTGTTGGAATGAAGGCCCAATGTTGCCAGATCTTACAACATTTTATTTATGTTTGTAATTAATTCAACTTTTTAAAAAACCTTTTAAACCCTTCATAAGCCTGTGAGAAAAGGACATTCAAAAGCCAATGTCTAGCAGCTGTCTAAATGTCTAGCACTGTGTGGAAATGTAGAACTGGAGGCTCGAGAAGGAGGATGGAATGAAATTTGCAATTTGCGGTAATGGAAACGTCGGGGAGGATTGGTCATCTAGAGTAAGAGAATGAGGAAAAAATGCTGGTCTGAGCTTAGGGGGTGCCAAAATCTAGGGGATGGGAGGAGGGAAAGGAGCCAGCAAAGAGGAAAAGAAAGGATAGTCTATGATACAGTGGCAGAATCAGGAGAGCAAAAATAAAAGCATGGAAGCCAAGAAGGAAGTTTGAATTGAGAGAATTATCAAGAGCGTCAAATACGCAGGTCAATAGTTGCGAAGGTTATTGCGTTTAGATAATGAAGTGTACGTCCCCTGCATTTCCCTAAAATACATCCCTATCTTTAAAAGAGAAAATATATTGCTGCAAGGGGATGGTCCCCCCTGCAACCCTATTTTTCCATTTCCCATAGCTGCTGGGACAAGGCTAAGCCATTTTGTTGAGTAGACAGTCTTTCTAAGACTATAAGGTGAATATGCTGCACCTCTATTCCAGTACAATTCAGCTCCTCATAATGTATTTTATTTCATATTTCCATATTACTGTGTTTAAAGGAATACTGAAGCCTTTCCAGAATGCCTTCTATTGCTTATTTCATTTTATTTCCTTACAAAAAAATCACTGGGGGCCAGCCCGGTGGCGCAAGCAGTTAAGTGCACGCGCTCCGCTGCAGTGGCCCGGGGTTCGCTGGTTCGGATCCCGCGCACACCGATGCACTCCTTGCAAGCCATGCTGTGGCGTCGTCCCATATAAAGTGGAGGAAGATGGGCATGGATGTTAGCCCAGGGCCAGTCTTCCTCAGCAAAAAAGAGGAGGGTTGGCAGATGTTAGCTCAGGGCTGATCTTCCTCACCAAAAAAAAAAAAATCACTGTATCATTACTGATCTTTTTTTCTTTGTGGAGAAGAAAGAGAGGTTAGGATGAAATCTAAAGGAAATCATTTCTCTGACTCTCAAGCTGCGGAATCTATAGCAGCTGCTCATCCTCAAGGATGGACCTGACTAATATTCATTAGCCTCATGCAAGAGCCAATAGGGAGCCCTCAGGTGGCATCAGTTTCTATATTTCATTTCCTTTGCCATCTGAATGTCGAATACTCTTCTAGATTGGTATAACAAAAGAAATGCAGGTTTTTAGCTTCCTTGAGAATTTCTGACGTTCATCAGACTGTTTTGTTTTGTGTCCTAGATCGGTTCCTATTTTGGCAGTGTTTTAACAACAATTGACATTGATAAAGATTTTAATACTGACATTCTTCTAATTGGAGCGCCCATGTACATGGGAACAGAGAAAGAGGAACAAGGAAAAGTCTATGTGTATGCCCTGAATCAGGTAATGGTAACCGTGAGTTTGGTAGAAATCCAGGGAAATCTCTCCCTTTCAATTTCAAATAATTAACGTAGTTCTAATTTTTCACTCACTTTGGAAAAAGGAGCAAAGAAGCTTTCAGGAATTATCTATCCCACTAACCCCTCAGTTTCTAAATGAACATTTAGAATTCTAACAAAATAGTTCAAATCCTTAGATATTTTCTGCATGGAAATGTGAACTATTCTTTTTTAACAGAATATATAGGATAAAGATAAATATAAATCTCACCAAACTGCTAAATAAACTCACAAGGCAACCACTCATGAGCACTGGCCTGGAGGCAGTAACATGAACAGTTAAAGCTGCATGGGGTGTGGGCGGGGAGGAGGAGAGGGGAGGATTGTGGAGATAGAGTAAATTTTAAGGCAATGACACCAGACACTTTCAGAAACTACTGTGGTCTCTGGAATACTTCACTGCGCTTGAGGGAGGTTTGTTTTCCATTCCTGACTCTAGACATCGTTAGGTGAGATAATTCTTAGTTTCTACATTAGCACAGTTTTTTGCTGGGTACAACAAAGTCGGTATTCATCTATTTAGCTTTTTAAACTCTTAGAGTCTCTCCCATATTAATTATTTTAAATCATAAGTTATATGTCTTTCTTCCTATCATTTTTTTGGCTTGCTCCTGTCAACTTTTTTGGTCCTGTGCCATTTTTCCCTTTTGTCCAAGGAAGTGTGTTCCTGTTGATCATTGCTAGTATTTTCTGCCCTTTTCTGGGTTTGGGGTGTTTTTTTTTCACTCTAGGCAGCTTTGGAAAAAGTTTGTTTTTTGAACAGAGTAAATTTTCTCTTTGTTCTATAGGGGAGAATATGTAGAGACTTTTCAAAGAAGTACAATACTAGGTGAAGAAAGGATAGTGACACAGATTGAGGATTTAAAAATTCAGTTCTGCTTTAAAAAGATGCTGTGAGTTGTATACTCACCCGATTGCATTAAAAAGAGAGTCCATGAAAATCCTCAATATGTCTTCCTTCCCACAATTCTGTAGTCTGTTCTTTGAAATCTCTAACTTTGCTCTCAGTTAGGCATACTTTTTAAGAAATTTTGCAAACTTTACTGTTGATGTACGAATGGTTTTTAATAGCACTGATTTAGTATGTACTTAAAAATTCCACTCTGCTGTAGTAATGATAGAAACCCCTAAGTATCCTGTTTATCTCTCTTCCAGACAAGGTTTGAATATCAAATGAGCCTGGAACCCATTAAACAGACTTGCTGTTCATCTCTGAAGCACAATTCATGCACGAAAGAAAACAAAAATGAGCCATGTGGGGCTCGTTTTGGAACAGCTATTGCTGCTGTGAAAGACCTTAATCTTGATGGGTTTAATGACATTGTGATAGGAGCTCCCCTGGAAGATGATCACGGGGGAGCCGTGTACATTTACCATGGAAGTGGCAAGACTATAAGGAAAGAGCATGCACAAGTAAGAAGTTAAACCTACAGATTCTCTCCTGGAAGTGATACGTGGGTTCAATGCCAAGCATCACCTGTCTTACTTCATGAGTTAATCTCTTTCTTCTGACTCTATTGGGAAACTAGGTTTCTACTTCTCTTCCACGTTTTCTGTCTGGAAGAATTTCTTTGTATTTTGTCCTTTTAGCTAGTTTTTTTGTTGCTATTATTTGCCATGTCTCCATAACCTGATCTTTTGAAATGGTACAAAATGAAACAAAAGAACACTTTTTAACAATGCTATTTAACATCTGCAATGTGTCTGATCCTAAACAGAGGGTACCACTGTCTGAATGAGAGAACAATAATTAGATGATTTTTCCAATAAAGGAAATGAGATTATTGTTTTTATAGTCAATATCCAAGTTGTTATAATAAAATTGCATTACATTTATATTTATTAATTAAGTTGGTATATTTTCATCAAATGAATTTGGATTCCCGAAGGTTTATAATTTTCTCACAAGTAATCCCTCTTGGAAAAACATCTGAATAATTAAGCTTAACCTGCAGGGGATTTCTATTGTTCCTGCTTTAAATTTATTGTCAGTTAATGGCTCTAGTCCATAAATGTAATTTTTTCCTACATAAGAAAAATATCAATTTTTAGAAGTGTTTAGTGCACTATAAAAATAAGAGCGTCTACAGGAATTCTTCTAATATAATTGTTTTTAAGTAACCATAGTTAGTTAGGCATTGAACAGCTACTTATAAATAAAATAGAATTCACTACTTTCTAGCTTATGTAACATGATAAGAAAATCAGAACATCAATTATTTCTTTTTACATTTGATTGTTCTCTTTGGTACTGTAGTCAACATAATTCTCAAAATCTATTCACGTATTGAGAAGTTGTGCTTAATTTTTCATAAATTCATAATGACATTAATAGTGAAACAACAAAATAAAGGGCATATTTCAGTAACAACTCTCCTACCCGTTTAATAAATTATTTCTTTTAAAAATCTGCATGGTATTATTTACTTAGCTGGAAACAGGCAATGTTAACAATTGAGTCCTGATGGAAACAGGAACTGAGGAAGACTGCGTTTCTTTCTTGTGTTTTACCACTTTATTCCTTCAGGGTTAATCCTGCAAATTTAATGGAGTTGCATTTGCAGTAGAAAAAGAAGGATTTTTAAAACATTAATAAATGGAATACATTGTCATGAGCAATTTATTTTGTAAAATGATAGTAACTCAAGATGAAGCTTTAATCAACAGCAACAAAAAAACGAATATTAGAGTTGAGTTTATTTAATTATCAGCAAAATGCTTTCCCAAGGATAGGGGAGGATGTGCTCACTCGTTTCCACGGTAACCAGAGGTGCTACTTGTGTATGGGATGATCCAGAATCAAACTGAATCAACAGCACCAATGAGGCAGATATCTACTGATTGTTTGCTGAAAACATAAGGAAATACTTCCCAGTGAGCCACAAACATTTAAGCACGAAAAATGTTTCCATTTGGTTTGCTTTAATTGGCTTCCTAATTTATGATTTTTAAGTGGAAAATAGCAGAATAAGAGTCCAAGTTTAGGGAGGGTCTGTCAGTCCTGTCTCCTTGCCATTAGATTCTATTAAAATATTATCAGCTTGAACCAAAGCTAAGTCAGGAAGTACAGATATCAAACATATTATGCATGGGGATGTGTGCAAGTCAGCCTTCGAGAACTTGATATTCATTTATGCCTTCCCAACATTGTGGATACATGTGAGTGGAGTGAGTCTGCTGTGCCCTTGACTTTCAGGACAATTTTTGACAGTAAAGAAGATCGCATATTGAAAAATGTATTTGATGGAATGTGTTATTTATACTCAGCCCCAAAGTTCAGTGAACCCCAAATTGACCCCTAGGCCAGCTGGTATGATATGTTTTCAAGGTTTCCAGTACCTTTAAATACCTCTGTGTAATGGGATTGAATAGGAACTAGAAAGCAGAGCCAATTACTCACAATGTTTTCCTTGAGGATTAGACAAGATGACGTTATATAATTTCTTCCCCTCTCTCTGGTGTCAGTAACTCTGAAACAGTTTTGTTTGTGCTATAAAAAGAATATCCTTTGGGAATATCTGGGTAATTCCTCTTGTCTCCATGTGAGGCGGCTTTGGGGCAGGTTTCCAAAAGATCTTTAACTGTAATTTTTTGTTAACCAATCCAAGTTCTAGGGTTTATTTGAAACTGTTTTTGAAGAGACTCTTCTAACATGAAAACTCTCTGCTGGGATTTTCACAGCGTATTCCATCAGGTGGAGATGGTGAGACATTGAAATTTTTTGGCCAGTCTATCCACGGAGAAATGGATTTAAATGGTGACGGTCTGACTGATGTGACTATCGGGGGCCTTGGTGGTGCTGCCCTCTTCTGGTATGTATTTTAATAACATCCAATAATCTGATAATGTCTCACCAGTAGTTCCAGAGCTCAGAGTATGATCAGAGCTCATGTCATACCAAATATCTGTTTCCTTTTGTGCTCTATTATTTAAATAAAAATTATGGAGTTTGGGAGGCTGGAGGAGTCAATAAATCTTAAAAATAAAGAAATCGTGTGAAAGGAACAAGTAGAATCAACTCTTAATTTGGGGTATCTATTATGTGCTTGGCCCTAAGATAGATATTCTGTTTTGGGGGAGGGGGAGGGGAGAAGAGGGCCTCGTAGAGGATGTGTATGAACAAGAAAGCATCTCTAACTGAGTTGCTTACAAGCTTTTGGGGATAATTGACTCTTCATTCATTCACCTAATTGTGTAATTAGACAATTGTGCATCATCGTCTGATTGTATTTATATTGTTGGTCAAGCATAGAAGCATTTTCAAGACTATCTTTGCTCAGCCTTTGAAATGCCTGCATCCCCAAATTAGTTTCAGTTAATTCTAAAATCCTAGTTGATGGTCAGATACATACATTAATATCATTTACTTATTAATTTATTTAACAACATAATTTATTAATTAATAACATTAATAACTCTAGCTTTAACCAGATTAAAAACACAATTTCACAAAAGGTTCTATTTGAAAAAAATGACTAAAAAAATATCAAGAGTAACCTTAATGAGAATTTCGTGTGATAATTTTGAAAAATGTTACAAGCTTCATTAAGAAATATAAAGGAAGAATTTAACAAAAAAATACATATTTATGCCATGTGTCTCAATGGAAAGTCCACGTGTAGCTTCTTTTAAATTAATCATTGGTTTAATGAAATTCAGAGGGAAAAATACATCAGTGGTCCTTTTTCCAAAAAGGTATCTAGAAGAGTAGTAAAGAAAATTGTGAAAGAGAGAGGTAACAATAAAGACCTGAAAATAGACGACTTTGTCATAATTTAAGATGATGCTTAAGAACTAATGGTCAAATAAAAATTGTACACTAAAGTGTACACAGATAGTAACCATTCTGTTAAAAATATTTTGGGCCTGCCTGGTGGCAGCCCGGGCGGGGTTCACGGGTTCGGATCCCGGTGCGGACCTACACACCGCTCGTCAAACCCTGCTGTGGTGGCATCCCACATACAAAATAGAGGAAGATGGGCACGGATGTTAGCTCAGGGCTAATCTTCATCAATCAAAAAGAGGAAGATTGGCAACAGATGTTAGCTCAGGGCCAGTCTTCCTCACCAAAAAAAAAATGTTTTAACTGTACAGTAGAGGGAAAAGAAAACTGAAAGACATTGCCTAGGAAAGGAGAATGCTGGGCAGCAAGTGGCTGTGACTTTGAGTGGGGCCCACCCAAGACCAGGGCTCAGACCAGAAGTCACCAGTGTCAGCAAAAAAGGGTACATTTCATTTTTGTTTGGACTGTTAATCCTGAATTAATTTATTATGATAACGTTAACTCACAAATATTTATTGTATTCACCCTTAACAGTATATATGTTTTAAGGGCAATTTTTATTCTCCAGTTTTGTTTCAAGGGCTTCTTACAAAGCTCTGAAAACTTATCTATGGCCTCTCTTGCCCCCAGTCAAGGCTTTGTCATTGATGGGCCAAAATGACAGAGTCGGGTCCCTGCCATTGCCCAGCAGAATGGACCAAACCAGCCGACTGGAACATGAAGAGCAAGATTTGTGATGCCAAGGGAGGGATTGGGAGTGGATACAGATGACAGGTGATAAACACAGGCCCACTCGTCAGTCAGGGGTGTCTGGAGCAGATAACTGAGAGCCCCATCATGTGGACTAGACTGAGCCATAGCCCCTATAACGATCTGGTTGGGGCAGAGAGAAGGTGTGGGGTGGGGAGAAGTCAAAGCAGCCTCATGCCTGGAAGATCCAAACTACTAATGGTGCAGGAAACCGGACTCATTCATTGCTGGTGACAGGGCAACTGGTTACAACCCATTGGAAGGTATTTATCGTTAAGTGTTAAAAAGTGTTTAAATGTTCGTACTTTTTTTTTTTTTTTTTTTGTGAGGAGATCAGCCCTGAGCTAACATCCGCCAATCCTCCTCTTTTTTTTCTTGCTGAGGAAGACGGCCCTGGGCTAACATCTGTGCCTATCTTCCTCCACTTTATATGGGACGCCGCCACAGCATGGCTTACCAAGCAGTGCGTCGGTGCGCGCCCGGGATCCGAACCAGCGAACCCCGGGCTGCCGCAGCGGAGCGCGCGCACTTAACCGCTTGCGCCACCGGGCCGGCCCCTAAATGTTCGTACTTTTTAAGAAGTAAAAAATATTCATACTTTTTTTGGGTGTGTGAGGAAGATCAGCCCTGAGCTAACATCCGATGCCAATTCTCTTTTTGCTGAGGAAGACTGGCCCTGGGCTAACATCTGTGCCCGTCTTCCTCCACTGTATATGGGATGCTGCCACAGCATGGCTTGACAAGCAGTGCGTCGGTTCGCGCCAGAGATCTGAACCCTGGGTGGCTGAAGCAGAGTGTGCACTTAACGGCTACGCCACCGGGTCAGCCCCTGTTCATGCTATTTAAGAAGGAATTTACCTCCTAAAATTTTATAAAGACATAAACTGTGGTGAAAGGTGTATGATCTATAGAGTCATCACAGTGCTGTATGTAATAACTATTTTTTTAAAAAAGAAATTAAGACAAATATCCAATAAGAAAGCTTGAGTAAATCAATTATGGTACATGCATGTGGTGGAATAGTATACTGCCATTAAAAATAATGTTCCCAGAAAAATATAAATATTGTAAAGCTGTTCGTTATATTATGATAAGTTTTAAAAGTATGTATGCATAATATGTATATGTACCACTGTATGTGTATATATGTATGTGTGCATGTGTGTGTATGTATGCGTCTCTCTCTATATATATTCTTCTGCAAAGAAAAAAACACTAAGTGTACCAAATGTTAATGATGTTATTGCTGAGTGGTAGAATTATAAGTGATTTTAATTTTCTTTGTTTCCTTTTTATGTTTCCAAGTTTTCTGCGGGTAAAATATTTTAAAAAGAAAAATAACTATAATTTTTCTTTTAAAATGCAAAAGCGTAATCAGGGACTTACATATTCACAAGATACCTAGCTATAATACTTGTACTCATCTGTACAAGTATGACAACTTATACTCGTCTGTACAAGTATTACAATGCAGAAAAGTTGTCCAGGGGTCTCTGGACTCTTTCCAGATTGGGAACAAACTCAAAGATTCCCAAAATATGGTTTTGGTTCTGAGATTGCACCTGAGCACTTGGTTCCATCTCTTTTCCATCACAGGCAGAACAGATCTTTGGCCTGTGAACTTTAGGAGATGAAAAATAATGTTCCCTCTACCCTTCTGAGTTCTTGGCTGAGACCCCTGTAACGAAAGACAGATTAACAAGCGAAAAACGAACAGAAGTTTATTAACGTGTATACCTCATGTATACATGGGAGAGACCCAGAGAAAAATGAGTAACTCCTTGAGGTGGCTTAGAATTCAGACTTAAATACCATCTTAATGGGGAAAGAGGAGGGAAGATGTAGGCCTCTTAGGGCAGAGGAAATGATTTTTAAGAAAGATGAATAGGCCCTTAGAAGAATAGATGGGAGATGAGACAGTTTGTGACGAAGTTTGTCTCAGTATGGTGTCTTTTCTCCTGTGATAAGAGTCAGTCCTCCCTGGTTGATGACCTCACGGGGAGGAGACTGATGACAATTGAGTTCCTTTTGGAGGGACTTTCTTTAGGCAGATAAGAGGAGTTCAGAGAAAGCCTCTCCCTGCCTTTGCTGTTTTTCAAGTGCCCACAGCTCAAAATAATCAATATACCAAGGCAGTATATTTTGGGGTGACAGGTCCTGAACTCCTGTAGTCATATTTTTGGGGTGGCATATTCTGCGACTCTTCAGAACCAAAAGCCTAAGATCGTTCCAAAACAACCTGGGTATCCTCAGAACATCACATACAATCTCTTCTGTATCAAAAATTCCCCAAAGAAACGGAGTCCTGAGAGCCGACACCATACACAAAGAAGAATCCCCTTCGATGCATTCCCATTGCACTCCCAAAACGATGGCGTTCATTAACTGGGAACATGTGTGAGTCATCACCACTGTTTGTGTGTTTGTAGGTCCCGAGATGTTGCTGTAGTTAAAGTGACCATGAATTTTGAACCCAATAAAGTGAATATTCAAAAGAAAAACTGCCGTGTAGAGGGAAAGGAAACGGTATGCATAAATGCTACAGTGTGTTTTGATGTGAAATTAAAGTCCAAAGAAGACACGATTTATGCAGCTGGTGAGTGTAATGTATATAGCAAGTCCTTTGGGGCAGGAGGACAATACATTTGCTCCAGCATGATGAAATCCAGTAAGATATTGTATTTCCCCCAAAGGTAGGGATCTGCACATCACGTTTGCCCCTGTGAACATGTTGAACCTTGAAAAAATTCTACAGCAGAAAGAATAGGCTATGGAACCCAGTAGATTCTGGAGCAGAAACTATATGCTTATATATAACGGCCTCAACATTCTGTACTTTCCCTCTGGCTCTTTGGCTTAGTATGAACAACCAGGTGCTGAGGAAAAAAAAAAAGAAAACAATTCAGAGGTGGTGTTTGGAAACTGGGCTCTAGATGAGCCCAGTTTTCCTTCCTGTGCGTTTTCACAGACCCTCTCTTCCTTCTCCTGCCGTGTCTCCGGTAAGACTGGTGTTGCAGAGGACCCGAATTCTTTGCCACCCCCACCCCCGACTTTCCTGAGATCCCTTTGCTCCATACAGAAGGTGATTCTGGTTTTTGAGAGTCAGACGTGTTCCGTGTGTGTGTTCTCAGGCACATCACGTCAGCCTGTGTATCCCCCTCATCCCTATAGTCTACACTGCCTTAGGCAGTTTTTTAATGATATTGAAATATGTTGGAGTGAAAACTGTGAAGGCCATTGGTTACAGAAGAGTAATTTACTCTGTAAACCAAATGTAAGTGAAATGAGAAAAACAATTAATCCTTAAGATCTATTTTTCTTAGTTTGCTCTGAATGTGCATATTTATGCTCCACAGTTGTCCTCTGACTAGAAGATAAATAAGGTATAGGAATGTAAAATAATGATTTACGTTTTCATATGCAACATTACTTCAATCTTATGTAATTTTTTTATAGTAACTAAGCAGTCAAATAAGGAGGATTGTTGCCTTCATAGAAAGTATAAGGTTTAACTTGTTTTTATTGTGGTATGCTTATTTTATTAAACTTATTTATTAAGCTTATTTTATTATGTGCTTCAAACATAGTCTAAAATGACATTTTTTATAAAATAGGTAAAAATGTCATTAGCGTATATTTTTGTCTCTATTGAAATATAACAATCAATATTCTAAGCAGGACTCCAACATTTCTAAGCTAAAAAAATACTTTAAGGGGCTGGCCCAGTGGCATAGTGGTTAAGTTCGCTAGCTCTGCTTCAGCAGCCTGGGGTTCGCCGGTTTGGATCTCAGGCACTTACCTACATACTGATCATCAAGCCATGCTGTGGCGGCGTCCCAAATACAAAATAGAAGAAGATTGGCACAGATGTTAGCTCAGGGCCAATCTTGCTCACAAAACAAAAAAACTTTAAGTGAAAACCCAGTAAACACAGGCATGGTCAGAAAATTAGGTGATATGTAGATATGCACACATGTGTGTATGTGTGTGCATATATACATATATATTATAAAATTAAGTGTAATTAAACATTAAAAGCATAGTGAACTCGGAAAGCAGTTCTATAGAGTTCCTCAAGGTTATCCTCATGACTGCAAAAACCGTTGTACTTCAGTAGTGTCGATATGCTGAATAATAGAAACTTTTTGTTGACTGAGTGCTCAAGAGGTTTTTCTATAATGCTAATTTAATGAGCTGAACCATATGAAAATCATCCCAAATAAATATTTTTGTCAATTATTCTTTTATTTTTATAGATATGCAGTACCGTGTCACACTAGATTCACTAAGACAGATATCACGAAGTTTTTTCTCTGGAACCCAAGAAAGAAAGATTCAAAGAAACATCACAGTTCGAGACTCAGAATGCACTAAGCATTCCTTCTACATGTTGGCAAGTAAATCATATACTATAGCTGCCTTATTCCAAAACAAGCATAAAGTATAGATGTCTTATTTCAAGTCAATCAATCTTATTGTTTTATTTCAAAGTGCACATGACAAAGTAAACTTTATTTTGTTTGGTCACTTTTAGCAGATAATTACAGGTCTGATTTTTTAATTTCCAAATACATTTCATAAAACTATCTTTCATCTTCCCTGTGTGTGTATCAGACATCCATATATTATGGAATAGTAAAAGGCACAGTGCCCTAGCTGATAGGAGATCTTGTGTCTTCATCCATTTATTCATTTCATTCATTCATTCATTCTTTCAACTTGAAAATATCATTTAACTTTTGTGGGCCTTGTCTGTCAAATGTGGATGATAAGGGGTTAAATGTCCTGACGGGGACTGTTGGGCCATGCGCTCTCTGACATCTCTTCTTGTCCACTGAACTGTGGATTTCACTCTTTGACTTTAAATTGAAGGGGCAAAAATCTGATATTTTCTATCATCTGTAGGCTTTGTGCTACCTAAGTTTCTCTCTATTTCAGTGGATGAGAGAGCCTTGGAAAGCAAATTGTTAATCTCTAGAGATGGCTAGTAAGCCAGTTTGAACCATTTTGAATGTATTTTATTGGATCACTGTGAATGTGGAGAGCATTCCCAACTAAGGGCAGGAGTTTCTGAAATATTTTCTTAAAATATGATGATACAAAAAAAAAAAAAACTAGAATGAATGTAATGAGAAAACACTGATTTTAGTAATCAAGATTGAGATTTAGAGACTTGAACATGACCTTGAAATTTTAAAGGAAATAGGCTGGTTTTTCCCCATCTCTGACTTATATTTTACATTTTATATTTTACATTTAAAAATAGTTAGGGGCAGCAAAGTGACAGAAAACATGCATGTGGGTGTGGTATATTTGTCCAAAATTTAGTATCTAGCTATGTCTAGGCACTGGTATTAAAAGGAATAAACTAGTTTCAAATTTTCCAAAATTCTTTTGGATTTTAATGGATACTTTTACATTTGTTCTGGAGTCAGCCAGGATGGAATTTATATTCCAGCTTCCCCACATTCCGAGTGATTTTGATAAAGTTGTTTAGTCTCTTAGAGGCTCCGTTTTTCATCTGTAAAATAAAGACTATAATAGTTATTCATCTTGGAGCTCTGCTGAAATAATTCTCAATAATGTATACAAAGCTCATAATTCTAGACATGCTATAAAAGATGGCTGTTACTGATGATAGTATAAACAATCTTGATCACATTCACATTTTTTACTTATCATCGCACATTATAAAATTCTTACAGCTCAAGGTATATATTATATTAATGAAATGCAGCTCAATTTAAAGAAGGTTTGCTCTTTTGAAGTTGGGAGACGTTCCTAAAAGTATTACATAGTGATTTTTTAGCTCGAGGTCTCAAGAGACACAATATTGTTATGCGAGTAGCTTGGAATGGTATATCCTGACACGGCAAAGTACGACATATCCCATCACTCCAGCAGGCCCCTCTGAGAAGCTGGAGGTGAGTCACCTGGTCATAACCTGAAGCCTCTCATTCCAACAGTGTCCCTTGTCAAGGCAGAGGGCAGTCCCTCTCCAGTGAAGCAAAAGCTTGACGAGGACCCACAGGGGCAGCAGAAGGAAGCCATAACAAGGTCAGAACATCCAGTAAATATGATGCCAATGATATATTTTATGTTTCGACCTCTAGGACAAGCATGACTTTCGGGACTCTGTGAGAATAACTTTGGATTTTAGTCTTACTGATCCAGAAAATGGGCCAGTTCTTGATGATTCTCTACCAAATTCAGTCCATGAATATGTAAGTCAATTTATTAAATTCAGAATACCTATTTGCAAATATATTAGGAAAAAAATGTGAAACACATAAACAGACACACACAACCCTAAACCAATTATATTTAAAAAAAAAGAATTAGACTATTCTAGAGTTTTCCCAACTGCCTATTATTGGAGTTTAAGAGAACTTATAAATGACACCTATTTTTATCTCTCCTGAATTTAGGACCAACTGAAAGAAAAACATAAGTTGGCCAATTGGAACTCCCCTGTATTACTAATGAACACTTGCAGGGCATGGTTTAGGTATAATGGGTGTCCTCCTACTGAATCACTTTAGACCAGAGATAATCAAATAGGTCATCAGCAGCGCTCAGCAATCTCAGGCCGTCTTCATGGGGGCCCACCTCGTGAAACCTGCAGAATGGAGATGTGGAGCAGAATGTATGCGTCTGATGGCATATCACTGCCCCAAGAGCAGAAGAGATAGAAAGGGACTGAGCTGTGTTCACCCAGTTCCTGCTTCCAAATTCAGAGTCCACTGTCCGACCCCTTGAGAAAGAGTGAATGAGTGGGTAAAGATGGGGTCACAAATGTGGCACCAATGGAGGAAATATTGGGGATGGGGAGTTAGTTCTCCCCATGCACTTGTCTTTCGCGCTCCCTTCCTTCCTTCCAAATGTATTTATTGAGTGTCTTATATGTACCAGGCATCAGAGCTTACCGTCTAACCTAGGAAACAGGTATTAGGTAGTAATTAAAGTGTGTGCTCTGGGGCAGAACCTCAAAGCTCTGTGGGAATTTCTGCCGAGGCTGGGGAGTCAGGGAGCACTCCCCTGAAGTTGTGACATTTAAGTTGAGACTGAAGCACAGGATGATTTTCCATCCTATTTAGAGGAGCGGAGGGAGCAGTGTTCCAGACAGAGAGATATGTGTGAAGGTTCTGAGGCATAAAAGGAGCTAAACTAGGGGCCGGCCCGGTGGCGGAAGCGGTTAAGTGCGTGCGCTCCTCTGTGGCGGCCCGGGGTTCGCCCGTTCGGATCCCGGGCACGCACTGACTCACTGCTTGGCCAGCCATGCTGTGGCGGTGTCCCATATAAAGTGGAGGACGACGGGCATGGATGTTAGCCCAGGGCCAGTCTTCCTCAGCAAAAAGAGAAGGATTGGCAGATGTTAGCTCAGGGTCGATCTTCCTCATAAAAAAAAAAAAAAGGAACTAAAGTAAACTCCCTAGTGTGGCTGAAACTGACGAGTGAGGAACCAGATCCTTCAGGACGTTGTGTCAATGTACAGACTGTAAACTTTTTTGAAGAGCAATGGAATGCTACTGATGGCTTTAATTGGTTCAGTGATAGCACTGGATTTGTATTTTTTTAAGGATTACTTTAGCTGCAATGTAGAGAATGATTGGAGGGAAACAAGACTGCATGTGGGAGACCACTTAGGAAGCTGTTGCTTTAGTTCAGGGAGGAAATAAAGATGGCTGGACCAGAGGTGGTGGTGGAAACAGAGAGACAAGAAGAGATTTGGGAGATATGTAGAATAGAGGTAGAATGCACAGTTCTTGGTGGTGGATTGAATAAGAGAGAGGGGCTTAATGAAGAAGAGGGGTCAAGGAAAGCTCCCAGTTATATGGCTTGACCATTTTCTACCCTCTTAGCTGAGCTCTATTATGTTCCCAAGTATTTGATTCTTTTCAATAGAAAATCTTATAATCGGAGTTGAGTGTTAAAGTATTCTCTCATATGATTTAGATCTTAGAGAACTTGCCTTGATTTTTTTGAAACTGTTCTACTCTGGCAGACTAAAGCCAGTGAAAAACATCTGTGAAAGCTGTTCATTCTTTAAAGGACTAGAAGAATTTACATCCAAAAGTAAAAGTTTATTATTTTCCCCTATAAATTGTAGGAACAAATATAAAATTCCTTATGATTTCTGCAGTGAAATCTGTTCCCTTTGTGAGTGGCTTCACTAAATTTTGAAAAATGCTTTTCTGTGACCATTTCAGATTCCTTTTGCCAAAGATTGTGGAAACAAGGAAAAATGTATCTCGGACCTCACCCTGGATGCATCCACCACAGAAAAGGGCCTGCTTATTGTCAGGTCCCACAACGATAAGTTCAATGTTAGTCTCACAGTCAAAAATAAAAAGGACAGTGCCTATAACACCAGAACCGTAGTGCATTATTCTCCAAATCTGATTTTTTCAGGAATTGAGGTAAACTTTTAGTTTCATGTTTGTTTATTCTTGTAATGACCATTTTTTGAACCCACTTTTCATACTACTGAGCTAATTGTTTTTATTACATTGATTTTAGAAAACATTTTGTACAAAATTAGTATGCACTAATGGTGAAAGTACCAAGCTTCTTTTTAAAGGTTTTATTTTGATACATTTCTTTGGAGATGTATGACTCTTCTTGGATTCAGTATGAGAAAGGATTGCCGATGTATCAAAATCGGGTTTTTCACAGAGGCCTTACGCTGCTGAAATTGAGACTGAGTCAAGGGAAAAAATAAACGTAATCAAAGTCAAAATAGGTTTAACAGAGGTGCAGAGAGGGAGTAATACATGTGCTGAACAACAAAAAAAATTTACATGCAGAAAAATCAAGACATCATTTCCCACTTTCTATGCAAAATCCTTACATTGGCAAGAGAGTTGTGTTAAATGACTATGTCTCACTGTCATGACAGAAGATTTTCTTATTTTGGCAATAACATATAGCTGCATGAGATGCTATATCAGAAATAATTAATACTTCCAAATTTGAACTTTGCTTTTAATTCTGATCTCTGAATGAATCCTCCTGAATTAAAATTCTGTATATATTTGTATGAATCAGTAATCTATATGATTCATATTAAAAACCAATACACTTATTATATATAATATTAAAACTCTAGTTTCTGTAAATTCAGATTTTCATGAATATTTCTCTCTATTAGCATATTGCTTAGAGACACAATGGCTAAGATAGGCTTTAAAAATGTCCTTTATTATTGCCACATATTTTAGATTCAGTAAAGAATGTTAATTATAAATCCAAATGTGCAAAGTGATGCTGGGAAAATATTAGCACTGAATTTTTCTCTGGAAAGGGGATATATTAAAAATCATTCCCTGTGTCCTCTTCCACTGACTTCATGGCCTTGGCAGAGAGGCAGAACTGTAAAGTCAGCAATGCATCTCCTCTACTTCTGTTCACAGTGACAACAATAAGAATAATGGCGGTCTTTTCTTGAGTCATATTATGTGCCAGGCCCTGTTCTATGAGCTCCACTTATTTAATTCTGATTAATTCTTTTGTAAGTAGATGTTACTGTACTACAGAGATTCTAAGATAAACCATTTTTTTCACACTTTAACACTTCTGTAATTGCATTTTATAATTGATGTGTTTATTTAACTGGCAGCATTATTTTTTCCTTCTTATTGGTATGTAAAATACTGGTGAGGCTCATAATCAATGGCATATTCAATTGATGAAATAGAGTATGACTAACCTCACTTGACAGAAAATCAGGTCCAGAGAAGTGAGGAGTTTTGACAAAGAAAAAGCTAACAGTGGTGGAGTCAGGATTTAAATCCTGGTGGTCCCAGTTCAGAGCCCAGTCTCTTACCCACTGCGCTAAACTCTTCTAATGACTGCCATTCCCTGTGGGCTTCATGTGGCAGTCCAGTACGTGTGGGTTATTTTGTTCAGCCACCTAATCCCGTTGTGAGGTAGGTGCTGTTAGTACTTCCATGCTACAGTGCAAGTGCTGTGTCCTTCAGTCCCCTCTAACTCAAGTGTTGTTTTCAGATTTCCTGTGGGCTGTGAGACAAGTGATCCCAGAGTGCTGTGACTCTCCCAACAAATCTTAGCAAGGCAGAGTCTAAGGCACAGCTGGAAAAATTCTAGAAAACCAAGCTCAAGTATTTCACCTGCGTGTCTGCTCTAAATCTGTTTGTTTTCTCTCCCTAGGCTATCCAAAAAGACAGTTGTGAATCCAATCATAATATCACATGTAAAGTTGGATATCCGTTCCTAAGAAGAGGAGAAGGGGTATGCTGATTATACAACGTACATTTGGCAACTGGATATGAAAAATAATATGCTCAAAGTCAAATACGTAAATCCTTCTAATGGTAGTTTAGGTGACGTAGATGAAGAAGGTTGAGTTCAAAATTTTGAGATCTTAGAATAAAAAGCTAATTATTGCATGAGTCAAACTTAAACACCAAGATAAAATTTAAACTGTATACTAGATGACTTATCTGATAAAATGGAGCTGGGAAATTCTGGTTTTGGAGTCTCCTCTGTAGTAGGCTTTTCTGGCCTGTAGGAAAAAGAATCTTTCAAACAGGTTGGTTTAGAACTTTGTATAGAAACTCTTTTCATTTCTTTCTTTTTTAAAAATAATATCCTCCTTGAGATATAATTCACATCCTATAAAATTCACTCAAAGTGTACAATTCAATGAGTTTTGGTATATTCACCATATTGTGAATTGAACAACTGTTACCACAATCAATCTTAAAACATTTTCACATCCCAAAAAGAAACCCAGTACACATTATCAGTTACTTCTCTTTTTTTTCCTCAACAACCCCTTCTCCACCCCCAGACAACCACTAATCTACTTTCTGTCTCTATGGATTTGCCTGTTCTGGACATTTCATATAAATGGAATCGTACAATATGTGGTCTTTTGTGACTGGCTTCTTTCACCTAGGATAATGTTTTCAAGGTTTTTCCGTGTATCAGTAGTTCATTCCTTTTTATTTCCAAATAATAATCCATTGTGTGGATAGATCACATTTTATTTATTCCTTCATCAGTTGATGGGCTTTTGGGTTGTTTCCACTTTTTGGCTACTATGAATAATACTGCTATGAATATTTGTGTACAGGTTCTTGGTGGACATGTGTTTTCAGTTCTCTTGGGGTTTAATTGCTGGGTTGTATGGTAACTATGTATAACATTTTGGAGAACTGCAAAACTGTTTTCCAAGGTGGCTGCACCATTTTACATTTCTACCAGCAATGTGTGAGGATTCCAATTTCTCCACATTGTTGTTGCCTGTCTTTTTGATTAGCCATCCTAGTGGATGTGAAGTAGTATCTCATTGTAGTTCTGATTTGCATTTCCCTAATATCTAATGATGTTGAACATCTTTTCATGTGTTTATTGACCATGTGTATGTCTTCTTTGGAGAAATGTCTATTCAGATCCTTTAGCTATTTTTTAATTGGGGTATGTTTTTTATTATTGAGTTGTAAGAGCTCTTCATATATTCTGCATTCAAGTCCCTTATCATATATATGATTTGCAAATATTTTCTCTTATTGTCTAAGTTGTCTTTTCACTTTCTTGATGGTGTTCTTTGAAGCACAAAAGTTTTTACTTCGATGAAGTCCCATTTTTCTATTTATTCTTTTGTCACTGGTGCTTTGGCGTCATATCTAGGAAGGCTTTGCCCAACCTAAGATCATGAAGATTTACTCCTATATTTTCTTCCAAGAGCTTTATGGTGTTAGCTTGCACATTTAGGTCTGTGATTCATTGTGATGAACTTTTGTATCTGGTGTAAGGAAAGAGTCCATCTTTATTCTTTGTGTGTGGATATCCAGTTGTCCCACACCATTTGTTGAAAAGACTGTTCATTCCCCCATTGAATTGTCTTGGCACTCTTGTTGAAAGTCAGTTGACCATAAACATATGGGTTTATTTCTTGACTCTTACTTGTATTCCATTGATCTATGTGTCTACCGTTATGCCAGTACCACACTGTTTTGGTTACTGTAGCTTTTTTGTAAGTTTTGAAATCAGGAAATATTAAGTCTTCCAGCTGTGTTTTCCTTTTCAAAATTGTTTGGCTATTCCAGGTGTCTTGCATTGCCTTTTGTATTTTAGGATAAGCTTCTCATTTTCTGCAAAAAACTCAGCTAGGAGTTTGATAGGGATTACGTTGAATCTGTCGATCAATTTGAGGAGTGTTACCATCTTAAAAATATTAAGTCTCTGATCCATGACCATGGGATATCTTTCCATTTATTTAGATCTTCTTTAATTACTTTCAAAAATGTTTTATAGTTTTTAGAATACAAGTTTTGCACTTCCTTTGTTAAATTTATTGCTAAGCATTTTATTCTTTTTGATGCTCTTTTAGATGGAATTCTTTTCTTAAATTTATCTTCAAATTGTTTATTGCTAATGCATAGAAATACAATTGATTTTTGAATATTGATCTTTTACTCTGCAAACTTGCTGAAATTATTTATTAGTTCTAACAGTTTTTTAGAAGATTCCTTAGGATATTCCCTATACAAGATCATGTCATCTGCAAATAGAGGCATCCTTTCCAATCCAATGCCTTTTATTTCTTATTCTTACCCAATTGCCCTGGCTAGAACCTACAGTAGCAGTTAAATAGGAATGAGGAAAGTGCTTTCATCTCTGTATAAAGACAATATTGGTTTCCTTGAAAAGCAGAGAATAATTATCTCAATGATAAGCAAGGTATTTACATATATTTTCATTGAAGGTTGCTTTCTGGTAAGAATATTGGCTCCTCTGTCACTATTGAGTTAAGAAAGGAAATACTTAATTAATCAAAATGATGAAGATAGGAAGATACTTTACTTACTTAACTTAGATTTAAACAAAAAAAGAGAAATACTATTCCCCGTATTTATTTCAACTTTCTCACATTATGTTTTATAATATAAGACTTCAAAATAGATCCCTGTCATCTTTAACACACATCCTAAAAGTTGATGAACACTGGGTTGGACATCTGGAAATGGCAGAGTCACATATCTGTAATGAAATCTTTTAGCTCTTCTTTTTGCAAATGAGAATTCAAAAAGGACTTTGCTGTTAACACATGTAGCATGGTTACCAGTGATCCAGCAAACTAACTACGAATCACAGTGATTATCATTAAATTCAATAAATCTCTTCTATGTCCATTTTTGCTTATGGAACTAACTAAATGTGCCATTTTACTTTTGGAACCTCATCATAAAGTCTATTTCTTGACTACCCCAATTTGCATTTCTTCCCTACAAATCTGTAAATCACACATCACATTTGAAAAAATATACCCATGATTCCTCTAATTTGACATGGAAATAAGGAGTGTCAACTCATGTCTACTCCTTCCTTTGACCACTTTAGTTAATCATGAAATTATCTCCATTTCTTAATGAATAATGACATACTCCATGTTATATTCCAGTCATTGGAGAAATTAATTGCAATCTTAATCATTTCTTAACCATTTCTTCCTCTCTTTAGCAGTTCCTTGCTGCTTAGGTAAAAGCTTAAATCAAAGTGTCTCATGTCCTCAATAGAGAAATGGGAAGATAATTTGCAAGTAATTTTTACATGGGCTTTACACTTAGAATATACTTTGGTTTCAAGATCTAGATTTATAGTTTAAGCATTTCAGGATCAGGTCAATATGCAATAGGCACCTTCTTCAGCCACTTCTCTGCTAGTATCTTCCCTATATCTGAAGACGCATCAGAAATGGGAAGACTTTTATGAACAGGCCAGTCAGAGGGCTAAAGAAAGTCAGGAAGGAAGGACCTCACTAAGAGACTCTGGCATTTTGACCTTTGTTGTATTGTAGTTAAAGCCCACCCAGTAAAGCTTCTACTGGAATTGCGATTACTATTTCAAAGCGAGAAAAAAACTGTAGAGCTACAGATTCTTAGAAGAAATATGTTTTTTAATGTAATTCAAAATATATGTGGGAGAAGAAAATGCAAAAAAAAACACTTCACGCTAATATGGTACAACCATGCAAATCTCATGACCTGTGAATTCTAGTCATCCCTTCTATGAATGGTGCCTAAATTGGTTAAAAGAGCTTTTAATATCAAACTGTGTCCTCTCTAGTACTTAATCACAAAGATAAAATTTTAGGTAGTTTCTGTTAATTGTGCATTTTGGACTATCTATTTTGCTAGCCAAATTCCGAAACACCTTAGCACAAATTAGGATTAGTTTTGAGAATGGGAAATACAGTTTTCTAAGCATTATTCTGAGGACTCTTGGACTAGAACTATGCTGAGGACATATTTCTTCAAACAAATAATCTAGTTTTTGCTCTGCCTGTCAGTGGTTAGGAAGAGTCCTGAATTATATAATTCATATGCTCATGTATAGTTTCTCAAAAGTAAGTTACTTATATCAGAGTGTCAGTATAACACTGTTACTATAACACTGTCCAGTTTTTCTTAGGTATTATTTTTACTATTCAATTTGTAAACAAAACTCACTGCTTTTATTATTATTATTATAGTTTATTCTAAACAGCCAAGCCTATTTGTTTTATTTTGTTTTTGTTATTCCTTAAAGGTCCAAAACTTTTTTTATATTATCAAATTAATGGAACCAAGTATGTTTTCCCGTATTTTGTAATGAATATGTACAGACGGTTGCTGGTACTTGAAGTTTTCATATTAAAGAGGCTTTAATTATGACCATTTCATAATTACATTGTTCATCACTGTGATCTGATAGACTATGGTAATATAATTAAAAAATAGGATGTACCTTCATGGTAATGGTTTATGGTTAGTATAAATGATTTTTACTAATATAATTTGAATGAAGTCTTTAAATTCAGTATTAACATGCAAAGCATATTACATATTCACGTTTAAAAGCATGTGTATATCCTATCTTATTCCATCTATTTTTGAGTTGTGATGAAGTTTTATTTTATAAGAATATTTCTTAAATAACTTTGTAATTTGAGTTTAGGTAATATCATTTAAGTAATTGAATATTTTAATCAAAGTAAAAATTCTACTTTGTCACTAAACTAAAGATATTTTTATTTCATAGGTAACTTTCAAAATATTATTTCAGTTTAACACATCTTATCTCATGGAAAATGTGTTCATTCATTTAAGTGCAACAAGGTTGGTTCATTTGTGCGCATGAGTGTGTGTGTATATAATTTCTTTCATGTCTTTAGAATATTTTGCTTTATAGACTCACTGGAACTTCTTATAGCTTTTATGGGATCAGGAGAAGTAGCGGGCAATGAACCCCTTTGCTTCGTAAAAACATCCTTATGAATAATTAGCAAAATAAAGAAATTTTCATTTAATAGAAATAATACACCTAACTGGATTAAACCATTGGTTCTATGAGACATAAAACATGAAATCACACATCACTTTTATTTGCCAAATTGCATTTAAATTCACTTAAAATTTTACAGGCTTTGCTAATTTAAAAACTTTACTTCCTGCCCATCAAGGTCAACTGAATCGTTAGACAGACTTAAAGTTTTATGATACCCTGTTGTTGTTTCATAAATTTTACCCAAATCACTCAAAGCTTCTGAAATATATCATAGAACACACACACTTATAGTAAAAGGCTAGTAAGGAAATTGAAATAGTGGCTTAACTTTCTTATAAGTGTAATTATCCACTGGACCATAAGTTCCTTGACGTAAAAGTCTATCTTTTGTTGCTGTATTCCCCAGTAATTAGCATGGTGCCTCCATCTAATAAGTTAATTCTGTATGCTCAATTCAATTCAACTCAGCAGCTATTTATTTGACATCTGCTATGGACAGGGTATTGAATTAGTCACTGCAGGGAATATAAAACTTAATAAGGGCATGAATCTTCTCGTGGGGCGAATAGTACAGTAGAGGGCTGAGACTAGTATATAAATTACTGTAATACAAGGTAGAACAAGGAAAATTCATTAGAGAAATATAAACCGTGTGTCAGAGACTTAATGGGGGGTGAAATTATATGTATGTGGCAATGAGAACCTAAGGAAGCTTTATCAAGGAGATTATAATTGAGAAGGACCTTGAAGGACGGGTAGCAGTTCACAAACAGAGAGGTCAGTGGATAGAGTTAGGTGGAGCATTTCAGGCAAAACATACAGCTTGAGGAAAAGCTCAAAGGTAGACCACTAGATCTCTTTGGGGGAATAGTGTATTGGGTAATCCATTTTAGCTCAAATATAGAGAATACATGAAGGAGTGAGGGAAGATAACCAGGGAGTGTGTGTCCTACCATGTTATGGGGCATATTAAATGTCAGAATGAGGCAATTTTTCTCAATTAAACAGGCTATGAGGAGCCAGGAAAGTTTTTGAGGGGTTAAGTCATATGTACAAGAGCAGCTTCTTAGGAAGATTCATTTGGCTGCAGTGTGGAATGGGTGGGAGAGAAGGGGACCATTCAAAGCAAAAGCCCCATCATACAAGTATCTATAGCCCAAGCAGGGGGTTGCCTTCACTGCCCCATCCCTCATACCAAGCCACTTAATACACTTGGGAACGAGTAGAGCTGTTAAAAGGTACTCATTGCCCATTCTGTGAGACAAAATGCTAGGCACTTGGTCACTTGGTAGAGGGGTGTGTGTGATAGTAATAATGAAAGCTAAACTTGCTAAGTATTTCCTATGTCTTAGGCATAGTGTTAAGCACTTTATACTTATTACTCATTTAATCATCATTTATTAATCATTTAATGATAACATTCCCATTTTATAGATGAAGGAACCAAGGCACAGAGAGATTACATAACTTGCCCAAAGTGTGTTAATATTCCAGAACAATCCCATGCACTCTGGCCCTGAGCCAGAGTTGGTAACTGTTGTATCACTTGTACGTGTTTTTTTTTAATACAGGGAGTATGAGAAACGTGTACGTGTATATGTGTGTATAAATATACGTGCATGTATTTACATAATATATAATTGACATGATAACTAAAATCAGGGCAACAAATAAGAGCTGACAAGTAATATAAGCATCAACAAATATATAACAATATAAGCATGTTATTGTTAAGAAATAATATAAGCATCAAGTACTTAGCATGGAAAAACTATTAAGACAGAAGATTTTAGACTTACTCTCAGCTGCGTGATCCTAGTCACATCTCTTTACAAGGTCCTCATCTGTGATAAACAAATAAGAATCACCTGTGTGATTTGTGTAACAAACACAAATTCCTGGGCCCCAACTCAGACCTACTAAATCCATATTTCTAGTGGAGAAGCCCAGAAATCTGTGTATTTAACAATTGACCCAAGGATACTTATCATTATCCTCATAGAAGTGGGAGAAACCTTGGACTAAATCAGTGTGATGTTTCAACCCTAGCTGCACTTCAGAATCAACTTAGGTAATTTAACAATACCCATCTCTGACCTCCCTCCCTACCCTGATTTAAAAAAACAAAAAAATCAAGAATTGTGCTCTGTGCTTTTATTTAGTTGCCAAGATAAGCTTCTCTTTCAAACGCTCAGAAATGTCTCTAAGTAGTCAATGGTTTAGTGATTTGTCTGAATGTGCTGTGTATTTTCTAGTGACAGTGAAGAACCTCCTGAAGCCCTTTTTGACAATGAAGTAAACATTTCTATGCCAGTAAAATATGAAGTTGGACTACAGTTTTACAGGTAGGAGGAAACCGCATTTTTATGTTTATGATGCCTTTTTACTAACCCAGTGGTTCTCAAAGCGTGGCCCCTGGCCAAGGGTGTCAGAATCACCTGGGAACTTGTTGGAGAGGCAAATTCTCAGGCCCCACCCCAGACCTACTAAATCAGAAACTCTAGGGGTGGGGCCAAGAAATCTGTGTTAAGCCCTACAGGTAATTCTGATGCCCTCTAAAGTTTGAGAACCAGCAAACTAAATAATCTAAAATATGAGGTGCTAATGATACTGGACTGCTAATGCAGTCCAGTCTTATCTCCTAAATGCAAGCTGAAGACCCAGAAATCCTTTGCAAAAGGCAATTTTCTTAGGGGCTGGCCCAGTGGCGTAGTGGTTAAGTTTGCGCCCTCCACTTTGGTGGCCCAGGGTTCGCAGGTTCAGATCCTGGGCACGGACACATGCACTGCTCATCAAGCCATGCTGTGGCGGCCTCCCACATACAAAACAGAGGAAGATGGGCACAGATGTTAGCTCAGGGCTAATCTTCCTCAGACACACACAAAAAGGCAGTATTCTTAGAGGTCACCAGCATACTTCTTGGCTCTCACTCTTTTTGTGTGAGATTTGATTAGCCTGCCCATTCTGTACACGTAAGATTAAATCATTTCTCATTGACAAGAGTTATTTATTTCTTCCATTATTCACAAACCATCCTTTCTCCTAAGAACTTCTGATCTATCCAAACACCAGTCACGTTGGCAGACTTTCTCACTATAAATTCCCTTGCTTAAGCAGAACTCCAAGCTTTTGCTAAATAAATATGCACAATGTATACAAAAAGTACAAGAATCAGTGGCAAGTTTAGTTTAAAACTTAGTTTAAAAGTCTTGTCATTTTATTAGTTTATTTTCTATGGCACTTTCCTTTTACTCACAGACCACAAAAATGAGAGGATTATAGGATGTACATGTAAATTTTGCTTATATTTCTTAGCCTTTAAATTCCATTGACTGTTTTCTATTTTGCTGTATCTACTTCTCTTGGTACACTGACTTTTCCCAAGAATTTTTCATTTACTTAAAATCAAATTTTGGCAAACATAAATATTTTTTATCTTCTCTTAACTGAAGTGCTCTTTAAAAATGTTTTTATATTATATTTCATTCTACCAAGTATATCCAAAGAACATGGAGAAGTTGTATGGAAGAAAATGAATTTTAAGTTTAGCAGTAAATATAAGACTTTAAATAGTGAAAAAGTAACAATTTTTAAAAATCTATTTAAAATTCAGCACTACTAAAATTACCAAATTTTAGCCTTATTATTCACTACATGTAAATTATATTAGTGAATTCATGGAAACTTTTCACTTGACAACAAAGAAATTTTTGTTTGAAAAGCTCTACATATTTTAGCATTTTAAAGCCATATAAACATCAGTTACTATTGAACTAAGTTATATAATTCTTCTCACCCTCTTCAAAAATTCAATTTTAGGTTTCAGGATAAAAGAATTTGCCTCTAATTTGAAATCTCTAAGTATTTTTTGTGGGATTACCTAGTATGAAGAAAGACAAAGAATGAGGCCAAATAAAAGTTGAACTTTGTTGTGTTTTCTCTTCTTCCAATTAATTCTTTTAAGCTCTGCAAGTGAATATCATATTTTAATTGCGGCCAATGAGACAGTCCCTGAAGTTATTAATTCTACTGAGGACATTGGAAATGAAATTAATATCTTCTACTTGGTAAGAAATGACCTCTAAGTTAGTATTATAAAGGAGTTATTTGTAAGATTAAGATTAAGGGATGCTGGGGGTCTGGCCCCGTGGCTTAGTGGTTAAGTGCACATGCTCCGCTATTGGCGGCCTGGGTTCAGATCCAGGCGCACACTGATGTACCGCTTCTCCGGCCATGCTGAGGCCACGTCCCACATACAGCAACTAGAAGGATGTGCAGCTATGACACACAACTATCTACTAGGGCTTTGGGGAAAAAAAAAAAAAGGAGGAGGATTGGCAATAGATGTTAGCTCAGAGCTGGTCTTCCTCAGCAAAAAGAGGAGGATTAGCACGGATGTTAGCTCAGGGCTGATCTTCCTCACAAAAAAAAAAAAAAAAAAGATTAAGGGGATGCATTCAATCCTTGGCAACCACAGGGAATTGCTCCAGATCTGAGTGGCTCTTAGTCTAGAAGGCTCAGTTAGGTGGGTCAGCTGGACTTTCTGGCATCTGTCTCTAGATTAAGGGGCTCCCTACCCACCTGGGGATTCAGCGCAGGGAGGCCATGGAGAAGGCTTAGGGCCTGGAGATCATGCTTGAGTGGTGGGAAGGGAGGGCCACAGCCCCTGGTCGCGCCAAGTCAGTTGTACCTCTTCTAAGCAGGTGAAGACTTCTGGATAGTGACTTCAGCTTCCTGCTGAACTTGACCCTGTCCACCTTTCCTTCCCTGTGAACTACACTCACCACTGGTGGTATGATGTGATATTAAGTGGGAATTTTAGGTTAACAGATAAAATCAGATGGAGACCGAGATGAGAATCAATCTGACTCTCATCATTGACACAACAACCCTAGCGGGGGATAGGATTGTAAAGGGAAGCAGACGGGAGTCTGGATTGCCTGTACAGTGGTGGCAGGTCCCATCTAGCTGGAGTGAGTAATGTTTATGGGCTTAGGGAATTATCAGAAGCTGGGTCGAGGCAAATAAAACTATGCTCACCTGGTCTGAGTGGATCGGATAAAGTTCTCCCTCCTTTCCTCCTCCAAAAAGCCTAGTATGTCGGAAAGGATAATGAGCATGGTAAACTGACAAAGAAAATAATTTTAATTCTGATTTTTCTTTCATCTCAGTCCTATTTTGGAAGTGGGGGGGATGAAGGAACAATATGATTCTAGCTGATGCATATGACCACTGACCATTAAACATCCCTGTTTATCGGTTAATTATGCCAGTTCTTTGTACAATGCCATAAACTGTCTGCATGCATTTTAGGATTCAAAATATTTCACAACTTAATTCATCAATTAAGAACCAAAGTCCTACATAAGAGAGAAAGGTCACCATTGAAAGAGAAAGAAAGTATTACATTTCTATTTTTTTTCTGTAGATTAGAAAAAGCGGACATATTCCAATGCCAGAACTTAAGCTGTCAATCTCATTCCCCAACTTGACCTCAGATGGTTATCCTGTGCTATACCCAAGTGGATGGTCATCTTCTGAGGTGAGTCATGTGTGCCTCGGAATTATATCATTACTGTTATCTTTTCCAGTTTATATTCATAGCCTTTTGTTCTGCATGCTACTTGTGATAAAGGGCTTTACCAAAGTAACATGGAGAGGCATTTAGGAAACTAGAATAATAATAATAATACCTTACACTAGTTATTTAGTAGATGTATTAGTTCCCTACAGCTGCCGTGGTAACAAATTACCCCAAAGTGGGTGGCTAAAAACAACAGAAATTTATTCTCTCACAGTTCTGGAAGCCAGAGGTCTAAAATCAAGGTGTTGGCAATGTTGGTTCCCTCTGGAGGCCCAGAAGGAGAAGCATCCATTCCATGCTTCTCTCCTAGCTTCTGGTGGCTGCTGTCAACCGTTGGCATTCCTTAGCTTGTGGCAGCATAACTCCAGTTTCTGCCTATGTCTTCACAGGGCCATCTTCCCTGTGTTTCTGTCCTTCTCCTTCTCTGTTTCTTATAAGCACACTCATCACTGGATTTAGAGCCCACCCTAAATCCAGAATGATCTCATCTGAGATCCTTAATTTAATTACATGAACAGTGACCCTATTTCCAAACAAGGTCGCGGTCATAGGTTCCAGTTGTTAAGACTTGGGCATATGTTTTTGGGATCACTATTCAATAGAGTAGATTTTAGATAATTGTTGACTTGTGCCTGAAATGTTTATTACACCTTTAAGTTGTTTGAGGTGATCAAACTCTATAAAGGGACTTATTAATTTCTCCTAACCACACACAGCTGTACCTAAAGCAGTACAATACTATTTACTCACTTATCCCAAACAACAGCAATATCACACTCACTTTGTACCTATAGCATTGAATGAGTCTATACGGTAGTTAATTGTTACGGTTCAGTCTCTAAAACATAGAAAATCACAGTAAGTATTGAAGTAATGCATGCATGATTTCAGCATTTGACAATCTGTCTTCTTTTCAGAGTGTTTTTTTTTTTAAGTTAAAGTGTTTTCAGAAATCAAGAAATAGCAGCAGTCATAGTTGGCTTGTAATATTTAAATATTTTCCTAAAGGCAAGGAAAAAGTAAACCTCTAGCATTTCCCTCTAATCTAAAAAAGTAGGTTTGTGAGAAGCTAGAATAAAATTGTACTTTTATTGCTACTTATGAACCTTTATCCTTTTTACCTTTTTTTAAGGATGTAGAGAGTCCTGGGGAAGCAAAAACTTTATTAGATTACGTCTAGAGAAACAATCCAAGAACCAGCTGTCTTATAAACGTGGCATTTTAACATCTATTGGGCTGCTTACTTACTTCTTCCTCCCACAGAGACTACGTGTCTTACCCTTGGTGTGTAGGGATTCCAAAAATATTATTGGGTAAATACATAAATACAGATGAAAGTTCCTTTTTTTTGTTTCATAAACCATCATATGAGCCATCATATTGAATAACAAATGCTAGCTCTTTTTTTTCCTCAGTAGAGTTTTAAATTTCTTTTCTCTGTGTTATGGGAATTTACAAACTAATGTTTGATGAAAACAGTAAATTAGTGAGTTGTATTACTTAGGTAATAGAAAGTTCTACTAGCATCCTTCCTTTTCCGTAACAACCTCACTGCTATCTATTACAATTCAAAAGTGGCATGGTAACTATGATCTGGAGGTGGGTGTATATGGCTGGTGCAGAATAGCTTCTTCCCTATTGCACACTTATGAGGATGGATCTTTCATATATGGCAATGGCTGTCATTCACAGGTTCTTGACGTTATTGCCCCAACTCGTTTTTCCCTCTGACATCTGGTATGGTTTGATAAAAGAAATATTTTTATTTCTTAGAATGCAAACTGCAGACCCAGTAGCCTTCAGGATCCTCTTGGTATCAACTCTGGGAAGAAAATGACTATATCCAAATCTGAAGATCTCAAACGAGGCACAATTCTGGTAAATTCAGATAACCAAGACAAGTGCTAATTTTACCTCATGCTTTCCAAGTGAATAAATTCAATATTGACCTAAAAATAACTATCTTATAGAATATTTTAATATTCTGTCTTTTATCAAATGGCAAGAATACTAATATATATGTCATTTAAACAGGACTGCAGTACTTGTAAATTTGCTACCATCACATGTAATCTGATTCCTTCTGACGTGAGCCAAGTGAATGTTTCACTTATCTTATGGAAACCAACTTTTATAAAAGTAAGTGATTGCATTGTTCTATGCAGTTATTGAATTATATTAACAAATATTTGTTCGTTGCTTAGCATATGCAAAGCCGAGTGCTTCTGTAGAAAGAACACAAGACTGGAAGTCTAAATGTGGTTCAAGCCCCAGAGCCACTTAACCAGCTATTTGGGTCTCGTTTTCTTTGTCTGTTAGTAACTAGATTATCTCCAAGGTCCCCTTCCAGATATATGCTTTTTTCAGTCTCTCTTATTCTTTTTCTTTGCACCTAAAGAGATAAATGCCTATACGGTACCAAAGTTTGCACTTGTCTTAATACTTTGGAACTCAGTTAAGGGACAGAGAATTACAGAGTGACAATCCTTGACACCATTAACAAAGGATAGAGCTAACATATATTACGGACTCATGGTGTTAAGTAAGACTATAGCTATCTATCTATCTATATATATATATATTCTCTCTACATATTCCTCTATATATATTCTATATAAATATATTTTGGAGGACATTTTTTTTTTTTTTTTTGTGAGGAGATCAGCCCTGAGCTAACATCCGCCAATCCTCCTCCTTTTTTGCTGAGGAAGACGGCCCTAGGCTAACATCGGTGCCTATCTTCCTCCACTTTATATGGGACGCCGCCACAGCATGGCTTACCAAGCAGTGCGTCGGTGCACGCCCGGGATCCGAACCCGCGAACCCCCGGGCCGCCGCAGCGGAGTGCACGCACTTAACTGCTTGCGCCACCGGGCTGGCCCCTGGAGGACATTTTTTTTAACCCTTAATAAAGTCAAATCCGTTTGACAGCAAGCACCTTTAAAACTTACTCCATTGTATTTTGTATTATTTGCTTCTCTCTTAGGAAGCCTTTAGTTAATTATATGAAATTTCTATCATTTATATTAAATTACTAGTTTTGTAAGTCATGAATTGTTGAATATTGGCAATTTCATGTTTAATCCTAAACAAGTTCCTATATAAATCTTATTACCAGAGTGTAGCTATTTCATACTTAGCTACATGAAAGGTGGGCAGAGTTGAAGGTTTGTTTTTTCTAAAGATAAATCTGAATAGAAATTATTTCGAAAAATTTTCCATTTTATAGCAAGGATCTAAGTGAGAATTTGAGTACAGAGAGGGAGGGTGGGTACACACTCATCATTTTGATACCACCAGTTTGATTTGGATGTTAACAGAGCCAGTGCTTTTAATCTCTCAGAAAAATCTTAGTTTTAAAAATTGTGCTACTGGGGCCGTCCCGGTGACGTAGTGATTAAGTTCACGGGCTCTGCTTTGGTGGCCCAGGGTTTACAGGTTCAGATCCCGGGTGCGGACATGCACATTGCTCACCAAGCCATGAGGCAGCATCCCACATACAAAATAGAGGAAAATTGGCACAGATGTTGGCTCAGGGTCAATCTTTCTCAAGCGAAGAGAGGAAAATTGGCAACAGATGTTAGCTCAGCGCCAATCTTCCTCACCAAAAAAAAAAAAATTGCACTACTCAAACATGACTAGCTCTCATTGTGATTAACATAATGTGTTGAAAATAACTCCTGTTTGCTTTTCAGACACGTTTTTCCAGCTTAAATCTTACTGTAAGGGCAGAACTTCAGAGTGAAAATGCATTGCTGGTTTTAGGTACTGGAAATCAAAAAAGAGAGGTGAGTGCAACTCTAAGTTTTGAAAACATTATACATTTCATTCTGAATTTTCTGACATAACGTTTTATGATTGTTTATAGTCCCTAAAACAGTGACTACTACTTCCCTCAATAAGTGGCAGACAGTTTTTGCTTCAAATTATACTTGATTAACTTCAAGCGTGATTTCAGTCTCCTTCTTCTTTGTAAGAAACTGGGAAAAACCATGATATTTACAATTAACATGCCACGTTTGATTTTATTGCTTCTAACTATCACAGTAAATTGATGTTTTTACTTTCACCTTGATAACAAATGATGCATTTGTAATTTTCCTCCTTAAAAACTGGCATTATAAAATGCAGTTTTATATCTGAAAAGCAGACTTGAAAAACAATTTCTTTACAGAAAGTGTCTTTATACTGTACAGGAATACAAGTAAATTTTTTAAAGTTTTCTTCATTTGGTCATTGGGAAATTTAAAACAAAAAAATGGAGTATTATTCCATAATACAAATTCATACTTGAGTCTTTGGTAAACATACAATGGTTTGAGTCTTTTCCTCTTGTCCTTTTATAAAGTAAGGCCAAAGTACTTGTTATAGACGTGGGCACTTTGGCATGATATTCCCTCTCATCATGGGAGAGTCTGAAATCCCATGTGGACGTTATGAGTCATAAAATTCTATTTGGAAGCTACCTAACATTCAGATATTGTTTTAAATTTTCTTATTTCAAATTAATGTGTATTTCAAATTATTTCAATGTCAATGACCTGGGATAGGTAACTCGCCTTTAAAGAATATATGCATATAATGCATATAATATGTGCAAAATATATGCATATAATGTTTGCTTACTTAATAAAGAGCACTTAGCCTGGTAAATGCAAAGTTGTTTCACATACAGAAAAGCCAAAATTTCACCAGTAAGCACCTGAAATATGTGAGTATATGTTGTATTGGAAAAGAATACACTTGATTCTTAAATGTGTTTTGTTAAAATTTTATACTTAGCTTTATTTCCCCTAAATGTTAGCTTAAAATTCTCCATGGAGCTATTTATTCTACATTTTATCCTAAAAGAAAATTGTACCTAAATTGTTAAAATTACTAAAAGTGATCATTTTGTAATTGTGTGATTTTAGGGAAGTCACTGATCCCATCCAGACCTCGGTTTCTGTATCTGTAAGTTCAGGGAATTGTTTTAGATGGGTTTAAAATCCGTCTTAAAAGGTCTTATTCTGGGATCAGCCTGGTGACATAGTGGTTGAGTTTGCGTGCTCCATTTCAGCGGCCCTGGGTTTGCGGGTTCAGATCTTGGGCGTAGACCACCATTCATCAGGCCATGTTGTGGCGGCGTCCCACATGCAAAGTGGAAGAAGATCGGTACAGATGTTGGCTCAGGGACAATCTTCCTCAAGAAAAAAAAAAAAAGAGGAAGATTGTCAACACATGTTAGCTCAGGGCAATCTTCCTCACCAAACGAAAAAAAAGAAGAAAGGTCTGATTCTGTATATATATCTATACTCCTGCCAGCTCTGTCTTCCCGATGCATCAGCTATGACCTACCGAGAATGATTTGAGGGGTTGAAGGGCTTGGATCAGTGCACTGCATGCGTATATCTCCCCTGTTAATTTCCTTTTTTACCCCTAATCTTCCCTCTAGGTCAAGGAATGGAGATGTTCCCTGTTAAAGGCAAATACAGAACCTTGAGCTATTATCAGTCATTCATAGTTACCCTGAATTAGTTTTTTTCTCAGAAACCTAAAGGATGAGACACAGAGCAGACAAGTTTCATTGAGAAAGCTTGAGTAGCTGGAGCACTAAATGCTGTCCACTTCAAAGTTTTACTTGAGTTAAGACCTAATTCATAGATGCTGACTAAGAGTGAATTACCTGGAAGAGACAGGGTAGTATAATAAAAAGCACATTGGGGGTGAATATATGCAAAAATTCATTTATCTGTACACTTGAAGTTTGTGCATTTTACTATATGAAAATTATACCTCAATTTGTAAACAAACAAAAAAAATAAAACCCATTAGAATTAGAATAAGAAGACCTACTCAGGTTTTTATGTCAACAACCTGTGCCATTTCAGCCTAACCCTATGCTATTGTGATAATGCAGTAAAGTCTATTAATAAATCATTAAAACATACAGTACTTTTGGTTCTCCCAGAGTTAAATTCACCCCTCCCTTGAGCATTCTGATTCAGACAGTTGTATGTATAAGTTTCTGAAGGATAAGATTATAAATTTTTTTGGTAATAATAAATTTGACATAGATAGAGATTTAGAATAGATTAAGGGCATTTTTAAATATAAACTCAATGTTTTCTCAGTATATAATAATGAGATTAAGTACAGTGTTTGGTAGAAAATTATAGCCAGAAAGAACTATATGTACCGGGAGTTGTAATAGGTGTTTATCAATGTTGACAATCTTGCTTAATAATTTTCAGCTTGCTATTCAAATATCCAAAGATGGGCTACCGGGAAGAGTGCCATTATGGGTTATCCTGTTAAGTGCTTTTGCTGGATTATTGCTGTTAATGCTGCTCATATTAGCGCTGTGGAAGGTAAGCACCAAAGTTCCTTTAACTTTCTCTTTCAATCATCGACAACAAATTGGTGAAATAAATTATGATTTATTCATGTTGTGTAAAACAGTATCATATAGCAATGAAAAACACTGAAATGATGACCAAGACAAAAAGAAAAAAGAAAAATGCATGTCTCAAACATTGTGTACAACTTGATCCCATTTTTGTGAAAAAAAAATGAACATATCCAAAACTCATGGAGGCTCTCTCTAGAGGTTGGAATTATAGGGGACCTTTATATGTCTATAAATTGGAAAGTTTAAATTAATTATGCATTACTTTTATAAGCAGAGAAGAATGAAAACTCTCTTTTATAGAAAAAGAAAAGAAGGAATTCCTATGTCAATTTAAGAATATATAAGCAATGGAATCGTGATTAAGATAAGCCTTATTCTAGTCACACATCTCTATGTATCTTAAAAATCAAATACTTCTTTAATATATAAACATATATACCAAATTTTATGCAATAGTTGTGGGCCTGAGTGAGAGATGAGAGATTTATTAATAAGTTGATGAAAGGAAAATCTTATAGTTTCATGGACTCCTATTTCAAATCCTCTTGTAAAACTGAGAAACCATCTATTTTCTGTCAGTTAAATGTATATATTTACATAGATGTTTTGCTTAAACTGAGGTATGCAAGATTTTTCAAACCCTTAGCTGTATCACTTTCAAATTAAGCCAAAGTGAGATGATAGCTTTTAGGATAAATTTAACAGAGAATAAAATCCAAAAGAAAAGTTGAATTTAATGTTTTTCCAACTAAACATCAAACTGGCATTTATTCTAGCACAATATGACCCTGTATTTTCCTATTGTTTTGTTAAATAAATAACCCATGTTAAAAATACAGATTATGGCTACATATTCATTTTTCTAACACCTGAGCAACAGAACTATCTTTTTTTTTTTTTTTTTTTGTGAGGCAGATAAGCCCTGAGCTAACATCCATGCTAATCCTCCTCTTTTTGCTGAGGAAGACGGGCTCTGAGCTAACATCTATTGCCAATCCTCCTCCTTTTTTTCCCCCAAAGTCCCAGTAGATAGTTGTATGTCATAGTTGCACATCCTTCCAGTTGCTGTATGTGGGATGTGGCCTCAGCATGGCCAGAGAAGCGGTGCATCAGTGCGCCCCCGGGATCCGAACCCGGGCCGCCAGTAGTGGAGCACGCGCACTCAACTGCTAAGCCACAGGGCCGGCCCAGAACTGTCTTTTAATCAAATAGTTTAAATAACAAATTTCTCTCCCACCAAATTACCAACTGTTCCTACCCTTTCTGACTCATACTGACTAACTTTCTCTTTGGGGGAGTTACTCGCAGAGGAGAAGATGAACAAAGCCACGTAAAGATGTAAGTCAGTAAATAGAATCCATAGCTTTTCTCCAGCAAAGTCTTTAAGACAGAATTCTCCCCCATCTCAAAACTCCAGCTCTTCTTCCTGCTTTCCCGGGCTATCAGTGCTCTGTCTGTAGTACCGGGCTTTGCCACACTGTGGTACCCAAGGCCTGGCTTAGTGGTGTCAAGGTTGTGCTTGAAATACAGAATGTGGTTTCTTCATTTATATGCATCTCTAATAGAGAAGGCATGTTACTGTTGATTTCTTTCAGTATGGTCTTCTATTCTGAGCACTGCACTTGCCCATGTAGTTGGAGGACACTGCTGACATGAGAAAAGGAAAGCCAGAGCTGATATTTGGATAGATTCTCTCTGGCTACATACCTATGTTTAAAACAAGTTTCATCCACCTGTTTTTTGATCATCGGTCTGAAAAAGCATAAATATCAAAATAAACACATTCTTCCTTCCAGTAAATGTTTTGTTGATACATTTTAATGCCTTCTTAGATCTTCTTTTCAGGCCCAAAGGAAGGTCATTTAACAACCTTTGGACTGTCCTGCCCATAGGTATAGTTAGTTCAGCCACTTCAGTGGGAGATCCAGCAATCAGGGCTGTGATTCCGTGGCAGGAGGGAAGGGAACAAGCACTGACTGAGTGCTTACTATATGCCAGGAACTGTTTTAAGCTTTTTCACTTTAATATTAACATCAACCCTAAGATGAAGACACTATTATGAACCTCATTTTGTAAAGGAAGAAGCTGAGGCATAGAAAAGTTAAATATGTTCCCAAGGCCACATGAGTTGTCAGGTTCAGAGTAAGGATCTGAATCTGGGTCATTTCCCTTCAGTGCCAGCACTATTAACCCCATCGCTCTAGGTTCTCTCTTGCTTTTATTCACTCTGTTATCCATACAACATTTTCAACTAAGTATTTCAACTACATTTTCACTTGAGGACACTGAAGCAAAGAGAAAGGGTTAAGTAACTCTCCCAAGATTACCAGCTGGCAAGGGACTGGATGGAAGCAATGATCTCTCTGCAATGCCCATCCTTTTCCCAATACATCCCACTGCTGCAGGCTATGGGGCAGGCTCTTTACTCTGGAGCTCCAGGAATTAGGTTTTGTTCAAGAGGGTCATGAACTCTCTGAAAAGTATAAAAATATTTGATTTTGGAATGCGAGTCCTTGGTTGGATTCAGACTTTCAGCAGCTCCGTTATACCAAAAAGATTAATTGCCTCCTGCTTTAAAGCCATGTTGAACCTCGCTGAAGCATGTGTGTAGTCTGCAGTAGGCTCAGAAATCTACTCTCATCTCCAGGCGTCTTTTCATACTAATTAGATCTGGACTAATTAGACACCTCATGACTATCCCTTCTTCCTCCTTTTCCCAAATCCCACCACTCTGGGGGTTCGTAGGAATTCCCAGTCTGAGACTTTACGCAAGGCACAGGCTGTGATTCCATTTTAAAAGACACAGTCTTTATGTCTTCATCTTAGTAGTACACATGGCAGAAATTAAAGCTTGACAAAATCTTACTAGCTATTTAATATATTTAATGTTCAGGGGAGAAGCCTTGTAGGGGACATGGATTTAAATAGATTGAGAAACATGTCCTGAAATATGGTACCACATGCTAAGGGAGAAGCCCAGTCAGGCCGGTGTAACCAATAGAGTAGAATGAGACTCGGCCCACAGCAGAACCCAGAGAGAGCAGAACATTCCTCTCCCTTAACTTGATCTCATACTAATGCCTGAAGCTCCACCACTTATGATTTACTTGTTAATCCTAAAGCTTTGTTCCTCATCCAATGTGCATACCCTTGGGGGGTGTGGATAGGGAATAACACCTCACTATTTTTTTCCTTTTTTTTTTTTTTTGCTGGGAAAGATTCACCTTGAGCTAATATCTGTTGCCAATCTTCCTCTCTTTTTTTTTCCTCCCCAAAGCCCCAGTACATAGTTGTATATTCTAGTTGTAAGTCCTTCTGGTTCTTCTATGTGAGCCGCCACCACAGCATGGCTACTGACAGACAAGTGGTGTGGTTCCATGCCCAGGAACTAAACCCAAGCTGCTGAAGCAGAGCGTGCCAAAATTTAACCATTAGGCCATCAGGGCTGGCTCTTCACCTCACCATTTTTTAGCCTTTTACACATTAGTATGAATTAATTCATTCCACATTTATTTTGATTATCATCACTAAGCACATGCTTTCTACCAGGGGCTGTTTAATCAGACCCTCTGCCATAGGGTTTTGAAGTAGGGGAGCATAAATAAGATCATTATGCAAATAGAGAAAGAAAAAGAAGGAAAGTGAATGCTGTAAGGAAAGTCTGGAGTTGACTTGTTTCAAATTTTGGCTAGTATTGGCCTTGTCTAGTCTGAAGCTATGAACTATATGTTCCTAATCTCTACTCCAACTTCCACTGAAAACTCAATGTTAATAGAACTGGTTGGATGGAAAAATTTAGATAACAGAAGGTAAGTTTTAAAATAGCACATTTAGGGGCCAGCCCTGTGGCATAGTGGTTAAGTCTGGCGCACTCTGCTTCAGCGGCCTGGGGTTCACGGGTTCGCATCCCAGGCGCGGACCTACACCACTTGTCAAGCCATGTTGTGGTGGCGACCCACATATGAAATAGAGAAAGATGGGCACAGATGTTAGCTCAGGGCTAATCTTCCTCAAGCAAAAAAAGAGGAAGATTGGTGGCAGATGTTAGCTCAGAGTGAATCTTCCTCACCAGAAAATAAAAAGATAAAATAAAATAACACATTTAATGTGTGAAAGCAAAGGAAAGTTGAAAAGAAGGAAAGAGACCTGAGAGAGGAAGGATAGAAGATCAAGAGCTGGCCGGGCAGGAAAGAGAAAAGTTTTATAATGCACCACCGGCTTTTGTGGAAGCCTAGTCTGATTGATTTTCAACTGAGGACAAGCAGGTACAAGTTAAGGCACCTACTGGTTTGTGAATCCAGAACTTTCATAATTGGCTCAAAGGAACAGGCCTGAGACATGTGGGAGAACTGGCATTCTATGGAAGACAAATTTATTGTTTTTTCATATTCATGTGTTCTGTTGTCACCTTTTCCTCATCTACCACCAACTAGATTCTGGTATCGTGGTAGACATAAAGCCCTGAGTAAATCTTCTTTGATTTAAAACTGCATTTTTTGACCATTTATCCCCTCCAAGTCCTCAATTGTTTGATAATTAATTTAAGAATATATAATTCCCATGCATAATTTACCATAACTTCATGATTAATATGATATGAAAGGACCACACTTTCAAAGAATTAACTCATTGTGTTTGCTTGAACTATTATAATTCACTTGCCAATTAAAAAAAATACACAGATTAAAAAAATGCCTCTCTAAGACCCTTAATTTCCTTTATTTTAAATACCCGTTTTATTTTATTTTTTATTTTATTTTATTTTTTTTCTGAGGAAGAATCACCCTGAGCTAACATCTGTTACCAATCTTCCTCTATTTTGTATGTGAGCCGCCACCACAGCATGGCCACTGACAAGTGGTGTAGGTCCACACCCAGACACCAAACCCAGGCCGCTGAAGCAGAGTGTGCCAAACTTAACCACTAGGCCACTGGGGCTGCCCCAGAAATACCCATTTTAGATTACTTTATTACAAATATCCCTTCCAGCCCCATACTTATTTTTATTATTCTGTATAATAGGAAATAAATAAATAAAGCACTTATAATTTTTATGATGCCTCAAATCACAAATCATAATGAAAAATGACCCCCAATCACCCCTATGTGAAGGTTTTCATATTTTCAATGACTTAATTTTCACATCCAAATGATACAGGGTGTTTTTAAGAGGCTCTTCATGTCAAGCCTATGTAGACAAATGTTCTGACACACTTAAAGTTAACCCAGACAACTCAGAAATCTCCCCAACCCCTTAGCCATAGTGTACCTGCCAGATTCACCATCAACGCCAATGACCCCAACTTATGTCAGTTATCTGATGGAAATTTCTCTGCCAAGTCCCTGAAAAAAAGATGATGGCAAAGTAGAGACAGTGCCAGTTAACTGCCATTTTTACGTCTCCTAAAATATTTTCCTAGAACTCTTTAATTTAGTTCACCACATGTACTAGTTTTTATTGGGAGACATGATATATTTAACCAACAAACAAGTTAAAAATGAAATAGCATTTTTATAAATGTCATTTCTTGACATTCATTATTATTTAAATGAAGTCAATGAAAAGAATACCTCTCAATTATGTTAATTATTTGTATGCCCAGAATTGCTAACATGTTATTAAATTAAATTTTATTCAAGGAGATTAGTATTTATTACCTAAACTCAAACAATTAATTGTGTTATGTTTGGTATTTTCTCAACAGATTGGATTCTTCAAAAGACCACTAAAGAAGAAAATGGAGAAATGAAATATTTTACAAGAAAAAAAAATAACAATTATTCAATGACCTATCCTCAGGTTTGCCTAAAATATGTGACAAGAAATTTATAAATACAATTAAAGACATAGTCTTTATGTAATCCACCCAACTGTATGTAATCCATCAGGGATTAATCACTTGGAAAATGACAGATCAAACAAGATCCAAAATCAATACCATAAAGATATATTTTGTAAAATGATGAAAAATATTTTTAAATAATTACTCATTTTTGTTGAGTAATCAAAATTACAAAGTGTTTTCAAGATGAAGAATAACCTGTACAAATATCTTTATGTATTAAATAACCATTCAAAGTATTTAAGGAATGCATAAAAAGACTTTTATGTTCATTGAAACATTTACTTTCTAAACAATATAAATTAAGTTTTTTCCATTGATTCCTGATGGATATCCACATAACAGTCAACATCTGTAAATGCCAAGAAAGGAATTGCCTGAAAAAGATGACTTCCTCCTATTCAAATGAGAAAAAAATTCCAGGTAGAGTCCATATACAATATGGACTGAAAATAGAATTAAATCACAGAGGGTATATTCAGCATCTTTTGTGTTGGATTCTGTACTGGAAAGTTTTCTTTCCTAAGTGTTTGGAAAATGGTGCAATTGAGCTGAAATTCTATCTGGCTTGAAAATCAAGATAGACTTGTTTAAAAGCAAGTGCACTGAATGGATTAATTTAAGCTTTTACAGAACACGCTTAATTTTGTTGTTGAGCTCTAATTTTTTTAATTTTTAAAAATTTTTTTTTTTAATTTTTTTTTCCCCCAAAGCCCCAGTAGATAGTTGTATGTCATAGTTGCACATCCTTCCAGCCGCTGCATGCGGGACGCGGCCCCAGCACAGCCGGAGAAGTGGTGCATCGGTGCGCGCCCGGGATCCGAACCCGGGCCACCAGCAGCGGAGCGCACACACCCAACCGCCAAGCCACGGGGCTGGCCCCATGATATTGAGCTCTAAAACTCAAAACTCTTTTATACTGAAAAAACACAACAGTTTTGTGTGGCATAACAGTGATTTGTCATGAAAAGCTGAGCTGTTTGTGGGATATGCCAAAATGGTTTCTGAATGGAACATGGCAGTGTAGATCGAGGCCACTGAAATGCTGAAGTCATCTTTGCTGGGCAGCTTTTAAATGTTAGGGGTCCCAGGATGTAACCAAAAGTAAGAGTTTTCCCAACTCCTTGGTACATGGTTCATTCAAACCCTCAAGCTGTGAGAGTATGTTTATTTTTAATTTTTTAAAGGTATTTAATTTTCCAAACACATTTCTTATTTTTATGAAAAGGCAGTATTCCATTTCAGTATTGCGTTTTACCAAAAAGCCACTGCTTTTTAAGTGTGGCATATTAATATTTAAATACCAGAAATGTATTTTAAAGAATTTCAGGTGAAACCTCACACCAACAGAAAGATGTTAACACCTTTGTATGTGCTTCTTTGTTCTTGAAGTAATCATGATGGTGCATTGGACTCTACCGTAGCGTAAGCTCCTAGGTTGCTCCATTTCTTAGGAAAATACCAATGAATGAATGTATAGTAGCTGCATGTGTGAACTACTGCTGTAAAATTTGATGATACTTCTGCAACAACTCCATCTCTCCACCCGGTTGACAAACACAAGACCAGAACCTGTAATTATCCAGAAAGTCCTGGGCTCTGCTTTTCTCAAAAAGTAGCAAATTAATGGAGAAATTAAATGCTATGGATTTAATTTTTTAAACTAACTTTCAAGGAATTATCTGAGGACTGAGTCAGCCTATGTCATAACTCTCCATATCTACATCTAAGATCCTGATGGTCAAAGCCATGCACCTGGGGAGTGCCGAGGTCATCAATAGCTAGAAGAAGGGCTGAATCTTTCCAGAGATTTGGTATCCTCCTGCTGACCTGTCATTGTTCAGAAATGTCTGCTTTTGGAATTTCCTTCATTCTCGCTGTTATTTCCAGGTTCAGAAATCATTCTTTCCACCTGTTCTTTCTTTACCCAACGAAACTCCAGTCTCTCTTATTCAGTCACGATGTTGCACAACTCCAGTGCGTGGAGACCTGTTCAGCAGCTCTGCTGCAGTCTTAGCACATTCTTAGAAATAAATTTAACACACAAAATTAAATTCCCGGTTGGCCTCTGTGACCCCTAGGCAAAGCATTCACTGAACTTGAAGTGTGCACATTTAAAGTAAATATGTTGTTAACCCAAAGGGGAAAAATAGAAATGATGGCATTTTGAACTTTTTTCAAAAAGAGAGGAAGAGCTGTTTGGCTAGATCAAATAGCTACTTATAAGCCTGTCACAATTTTTAGCATAAGTCATTCCTGGTTTTTATGTAGAATATTTAATGAACCAGATATGCCATTTCCCTAATATTATAATTGTTGAGGTTTATGTGTGTATGTGTCTGTGCGTCTATGTGCACGCATGTGTATAAACATATATGTACACACACACACATATGCAGGGACACAAATTGAACATAAAATACCTCAATAACACCAAATGACAGAGTTTACAAAAAATAAACACACAAAAGCTCCACCAACAAGAAAAGTTTGATTCATCCACTTTTCATATAGTTTTCATTTTCACTAATATTTAACTTTAGGTTACAGTTCTGCAGCTATCTAACAAACATAAATGCAGAGGCTTTGATTCAAATAATAAGTCAACAGATGTCCCAAATTGGCTTTGTGCAAGTCTTCTAAAACATAGTCAATGATTAAGAAATATACTAAACTCTATTATTTTATTTTAAAACGTTTAGTAAGAAAAGTGAGTGATATTTTAGACTATGAGCTTATTGGCTAAATTAAATTGCCAAAAACTTTCTTTTTTTTTTTAACTTTGATATTTTTTAAAATTGATTATTGTTTCCACTGTGAACCGAACAATATCTGAAGCCTCTTTCCAGACCAAACCTACAATTGTATGTTGGTAAATTGTTTAACAACTGGCTCTCTAGGAGGAAAAAAATCCCTAATTTATATCATTTGCCAGTTTCCATGGTGTAAATATTCTTCCCATGGCCATTTTCAAGCTATCAACGTAACCCAAAGTAGCTTGCAAAATTCCTGAAAATTTATCTGTCAGCTCTCATGAACCAGCATGAGCTGGCTTCAGCCCATTGAGATAGATTAGATGACAATGATAGGTGATAGATGATTAGATAGATAAATAGATAGATAGATAGTAGATGATAGATAGATAGAAATATAACATGTTGTGTATATATATATATATATATATATATACATATGCAAACACATACAATATAATCATGTTTCAAATTGTGCTTAAAATGCTGATCTCAAGCCCAGTAGACATAATGCTACCTACTTCCCCATTCTCAATTTCAATTTCTAATATTATAGCCTTCCTTTAATATTAATAAAATGATGTGAACTTACAGGAGAAGAAACGAGTTGAAAGTAGGAAGATATACAGGATGCCGCACAGTGAAAATCAGACCTACACAGCCACAGAGAAGCTGTTTCACTTTCTCTAGGAATCCAGAGCCTTGGAGCGATACTGTGAAAGGTCCTTCTCTGTAAATATTTGTAATTTCTGTGATCCAATTTGAGCTTCAATGATCTGATTTGTTCACTTATTTTCTCTGAGCACTAGATTCATGGGCAATTTAATCTCTGAATATTTTCTGTCATAAGTGTGCTTGTCGTGAAGCTTCTGGGGGGAGATAGTTGTACAAAATTTGGTGCTTACTCAACCGTAATAATTTTACCTATAAATGCATACATGTATATGTATCGTCATTTCCTTTTAGCAAACCAATGTCTAGGCTCAATTGGAAAACAAATATTTGCACCAAAAGTAAAAGGTGGTTGCCTCGTGCTTCAGTAAAGCTGGGTTGTAGTAGAGGCTGTGAGAAGCCCTGGCCATACTTTCCCTGGGCATCCCCCGAAGGGCCACAGCTTGCACAGTGTGAGTGGCTGCCCCACCAGCTTTCAGGCGGTGTGCTTTCGTACAGGAGAATGTCTTTGTCAAATATGTTGTAATCTGCTCCGTGTGAATTAACTGTCTTGCATTGCACAGCATTGAGAAAACTAGGGAAGACCCAGGCTCAGAGCAAGGTTCCTGTGCCAGGTGCAGTCACATTATTGCTCAAATAAAGAGGCTTCTGGTAAATCAGTTTTTTAAAAGTAGTATCCTAGGTACCCTTCGTTTATTTTCAACACTTCTCGAGTCCCCCTCCATTAGTCTTCTCCCCCAAGGGAGATTTTCGAGAAGACTACTGGAGAAAAATCTGCTTCAAACATGTGCTCTGTTTGGTGTGAATACTAGCTTCAGTGAGTTGATCATTTCTACAGGATTTCAGTCCTCGGTTCTGTGGCACTGTAAACAGATCACATGGTATAATGTAATAGGGACAAAATGCAGTGTACTTCAGAGATGGAACATCTTTAAGAGATTTACAAACCTTTATGGGACACCATCAGCAACTGTGCCAATGGGGGACCTGGCAGGGTGTAGCCCTTCCGTGGGTCTCCATCAGCACCCCACAATCCCTGTCCTCACCCATGGAAATGATAATTCGAAAAATTAAAAGAAGGGCTTTAAAATGCTTACACTGATGCTATTTTTTAATTAAAATAAATAATTTAACTGTAAACAACAGAGTTTTTAATGCAAACACAGCTTCGTGGTAAGTCCACTGGGCAACCCCTTCCAATCAGATTACTGACCCTAAATCCCTCCTACACAGAACTTCTGAAACCACCACTAGATGCTAACTCTGCAGTACATTACAAATGCTGCCATTTCCCGAGTGGGAAGCACTGTTGTAACATCTTATGCAGAACAATAAAATATACTTAACATTGTAATCTGAACAAGTCAGTATCTTTGATCCTTATATTAAAATTTAACTTTGAATTTAGAAATTCCAAGTAATAGCCTTTAACCATCAACCTTGGGGAAATATAAAGGAGTATGTGTAGGCTCTTAGGCCCCAGCCCCATTATTCCTACAACATCTGGCACCCCAGAGGTCCAGTTCTTAATTGATGAGAATGGATCCTTCTGCCCCTATAAAGAGCCTGAGCTTAACTCCTGAATCCACTACATCCCAGGATCAGCCCTCCCACATCAGACACATGCATAAGCACTTCTTGCTAAAATTTTACCATACCAAAAAATATGCAAGGATGAGCTATCACTTCTAATTTTGGACTCCCTGCTATATAAGATCAGCTTTCTTTTTTCTTTTCTTTTTTAAGTATATCAAAACCTTTCCTCTGTAGCTAATGAGTTCAGAACTTTACATAAAGACTTCCTTGCATTTTCCTCCCACCACAGGCTGGGAATTTCAATCATTTTGGGATTGGGCAGCAGGAGCTACAGCCTATTTGCGGGATCTCTCTGCCTTCCACCTTCCAGTTGATTTCTTCTCTTCTCAGCTGCACAGTGGTGATGTTCTGTTTTTTGACTTGGGGCCTCCTTGGCAAGACCATTCATCTAAGCCTTGCGCTCCTTGCAGGACTTTGAATGGTAGCATGTTCTTTGTTGGCAAGTTGAGACTTGGAAATCCTTTAATCATCTAACACCTCATGAAAATCACAGCAATAAACGCAGGACCAGTGACACTCATAACTATAATTATGTTTAATCTTACCATATTTCAAGTCAAGTCTTTATAAAAAAAAGACTAAGTCTGGAATTTTAGGAGGTCGTCTACAAAAGACTGAGACTCAATGTTTAATCTTTTATTTCAGTTTATTTCAGATCCATGCGTATAGACTGGGGACAAAATTATAAAAAGAAATCTTCCAAATGACACAGAATGTAAGCCAAGTGTCCTCTTGAACAATACCCTGCTGACAATCCCTGTCCCCACCCCCATTCTTTCAGAGGTGGAAAGAGATTGGATGGGGAAAAGTGAGTGACATGATTGTTCCTTTCATCCACAGAGTTGCCCAGCAGAAGGGAGCCACCACATAGAATGTAATGGTGGCTTTTGAAATTAAGCTATTTATCTTTTATGTCTATACCCTTACTCCTCAAAATACCGTAAGCTCCCTTAGACCACATCATACCCGCCCACAATACTAACACATGTACTTTGCACATATAAACTGACTAAATAGAGTAAACGTATATTTTTATTTGTCTATTAACCAGGGCTAATTTCCTGGAGTTTAACTCACTTTGGGCTCAAGTAAAAACAATCATTTGAAGCAACAACAGTTCAGATCTTCTTCATACTAGAAACATTTCACACACAACAAAACTTAGTGTTTAATTCTGACACTCCCTGCCCTTATTCAGGATGCAACAGCCTCCTCTCTGCCTTCCCTATTAGGAAACATTGGCCTCTAAGGAGAATGCTGTACTGTGTATTACTACTGTGAGGTTGTAAAAGTGTTAACGGACATTGTAAAGAATTGTATCCATTTTATTAAAAAGAAAAAATATTGTATATAATAACTACTGCCCTGAAACATGTACCATAGGTACTCCAATAAACTTTTCTGCACGGTCTAACATAAAGTATATTGCATTGCTTGTTTTTTTATTTGCCTCAGAATAAACTCATTAAAATGAATAGCTTAAGGGGTATGTGCATTTCTACGAGACTTTTATTGGACAAATTCATTAGAAGAAAATGTTTTGATCACATTCAAGAGCAAAGAAGCGCAACCTTTGTTGACTCTAGTAATTTACCAGGTGTCTAATTTAAACCCATTTTTTTAAAGAAATCAGTTATTAGGTAACAGTCATTTAAACTGATATAATTAGAAATAGCTGAGAGAGTAAAAGAGTGTTTTGAATGTCCTGTGTATGGTGCATCCTGTACACCGATTTGAGGTCAGAGTTTTGGTATTTTTGTATAATTCTGTCTTATCTTGTGCATCAGCTGTGTATTTTACGTCAAGGTAAATGAGCATCCTGTCTAATATGTTAAATAAAAAAATGACTATTTCAAAGAAGAATGTGACTGCTGTAATTTTAAGTACATGAATTTTATCCAAGATTAATATTTCTTCCACAACTCCAACTTTTTTTTAGCTCCTTAGTAGGTTTTCACTTTGATGCTCTAAAAGGAAAAAACAAAAAGCAAATTAAGTCTGTCTGTGGTGTTTCCTGTACACAATATAGCAGTGCAATTAATCTTTTGCAAACTTGAGACAAAAGCCACAGAATCCATATTACTACCTATCTTCTCCTAATGAGACATTTTAATAATAAATTATCTACTGTATAATAATAGATTGGACCACATAAAGTGAAACAAAAAAAGTACTAAGAAGTAAAAAAAAAAAAGTTATTTTCTCTATTCAATCTATAGTTTAAAGAAATAAAATTATTTAATATATAAGGACTAGAAGAAAATACAAGAGGAAGTGTTAGTAGTAATAACACATATTCATCTTGTAAAAGATGTCATCCTCAAATTATGCCATAGAGTGATTGAGGGAGGTATTTTTACAGAAGAATCAGACTGAGTTATGCAGAGGTTATTTATAAGGTCCTGTACCTAATTTGTGTCAGCACATGTACCCAGTGCCCTGTCTTTTCTCTCTTGCTATGAGATAAGTAGTTCTGCTCCCACTTCACCCTTCATCCAGGATGAGAATGCAGTGGAGGTACTAGAAACATTCTGGATATACATATTCACTATAAAATAAATGTCATACATCAGGATTTATTATTTGTAAGTCTAGAGCACAGGCACAATGTTTGCTTTCTTATCCTTTGTTTACTTTGATTATAAAATTAATGTGATAATCATAGGAAGATGTCAGGAAGAATTTTAACTAAAAAGTGATCGTTAAGAAGACTGGAGGTGATTTCTATTATTTTCTTCAGAATAGTTATATTATTTAAGTTGTTTTTAAATAAATGAGTATCAATTTTTAAATCAGGAAAAAATCATTTAGGGCAAAAGGGAACATGGTAGAAAATTTGAAAAACAAAAAAAATAATTTGAAAGCAGTCATTACACCAGCACCAGAAGTTACTAACATTAAATTGTCTTTCTTCTGGACACACATTTATTTTTTACATATTTCTATTTTGACATATTTCAAATCACAGAGAACATGGTACCCTGTACTTTTTAGAAATTTAACATTATATTTCTTAATTTTTCTTTAGTATTAAGAAGGTGATAGCCATCACATTCTTTCCCTTACTCCGGAGTTGACAATAGGGAGGAAAATTACCCCTCTCCCACATTCTAAGTTAATAACCGTTATACACATATACACATATTATACTTGAATTCTCCTTAGTCCAGATATCAAATAATTGCTTCTTTACCTACTTCTTCAAGCAGGGGAGGGAAGGGGCAGAGAGCCAGGAGTGGATGGGGAAAGATAATCTCACTAGGAATAATAGCAAATGTGGCCCTGTTTATCATGCAAAATCAACTGGGTTATTTTATGAACAGTCCTAGAAAAAGAAAGAATTTTTGCCAGAAACAAGACCTGGCATCATTATGTTATAAGCATTAGCAAAAAGGAATCAGTAAAGGTGTAACAGAGGAACAAACAGGAGACATATAGAAAACAAATAGAAATATGGTAAATGCAACTGTGACCATCTCCATAATTACATTAAAGGTGAATGGTCTAAACACTCAAATCAAAAGGCAGAGACTGTCAGACTAATAAAAGAATAAGGTCCATCTATATGCCCCCTAAAAGAGACAGACTTTAGATTCAAAGTCACAAATAAATTGAAAGGAAATGATAGAGAAAAGATATACCATGCAAACAGTAACCATAAAAGGGCTGGAGGTGGCTATGTTAATATCAAACAAAATGAACTTTAAGATGTGTGCAATTCCAGACTTGGGAAGATTCTAATCTTGTGAGGGAGAATGACGCCCCTGGAATTCCTCGAAGTGTATAGAAATCCTAGATTTCTACTTGTGTTGACTTTAGTGTCCTGCAGATTTTCAAGGACTCATTGGTGCCTGAAATGAAACTTCTGTGTGGATTAGAGCAGAATCAGAGAGTCGTCCCACTTTGAGACTTGAGTCTTAAATCAGTGGGTAGGGTCCCTGAGCTGCACAGATTCCATTGCAATGGTCCAATTCCTCCAGGATGGTAGGAATAATAGGGCAAGCACCATTGTCTGTAGGCACTCAGGACTGCCAGCCACTTCACAGATGAATGCAGTTTGGTCATGTGCCAGGGCTCTAGTTAGTACTTTACTGGCAAGTACTGGCTTGAATTAATAAAAGCAGCGCTGAAACATCTGCATGTTTAGTCTTTAGCTTCTGCTTCATTCACTATTTTTTTGTTTTTGTAGTATCTTTCAACCGAGTATGTGTGGCACGAATTCATTTAGATACTACAATTCCAAATGGCATTCCAAAGGCAAGAGTGGAAATGCCTCAACCTGGTAAATGAAGAATAGCATCCAGAATTGGACATCAGACTGTAATTAGTGGAGTTGGAAGTTAGCCATACAACGGACTCTGTCTTTGATGAAATGCCCAAGGCCCTTTAGTTTCACATGCTGAGTCTCTTATTTTCTATTTTCTTCCTTCCTTTACTCTCAGACTTTTCTATTCTCTTTGCACCTAAGTACCATCTGTTATTCCTTTTCACACGCTTTTCAAACCCTTCTTTCACTCCTGCCCATTCTGCATACCTCATCATTATAAGGTGGGTAATTCTGCAAAGATTCCAATTAATGTATTGTTTGAGAGCACATCAGTTTTCCACCTTCTAAGACGGACCACATCTTCATGAATGGAGGTTGAATGTTCAAATGAAGAGTCATTTGTATTCTGCAAGAGGTTTACAGTTGGTGGTTTCAAATGAAACTGATGGAGCTGAGTGGTCTCCCATTTTTCTACAGGGAGACAAAAAAGAGAGGAGACTAACATTTATTGCCTACATCCTGTGTACTGGGCAATGGGCTAGGCACTTTTCAATATCATGCTTTTTAACCCTATCAGTAACACTAAGTGATGGTACTATTATTATTTCTGTTTTTCAGATGATGTAACTGAGACTCAGAGGAATTCAAGGGCTAGATCAAGGTTATAAATCCAGTAAGCGGTGATGCTGAAATAAAAACCAAAATCTATCTGATTCCAAAACCATTTCCCCCAACAGCACGGACATGAGAGGGAGTCACAGGAAGAGAAATGAAAACACACTGATACAGGAGAATACACATCTATCTTTGTAGTACCTGGCACATAGCAGACACAGTAAATATTTATTATTGAATGATGACAAGAATTGATAAACTGAGTAAAGTTTTATTTATCCAGCTATTACACCGCTTTGGGAGGAAAACCGTGAACATACAGTGCGGTCGCTAATCATAGACTTATAGATTTGGAGGCAATTTAAAAGTCACCCAGTACTGGAAACTTCTTTACAATGTTCCTGACAGTGTGATCCAGCCTATCTAGGGCCCTTCCAAGAGAGTGGTTCTCACTACTACAGCTGCAAGCCCTGCTCTGCTTCTGAGAAGCACTAATTGTTTGTAAGCACGTAATTAGATTTTATATTCTAATGTTAGCTCTGCATCAACTTAAGTGTCTGTGTGTTTGTCTAAATCTTCTTTAACCTATTAATTATATCCTAGAGTAATAAGTTCCATAAACTTTTTACCTGTTGTGCAAAGTCATACTTCATTTAATTTTTGTCTCCATATTATTTTAGTATCTAAAATTGCCTCTCCAGTTTCTGTTTCTCAATGTATTTCCCTCTATCAACTGTCAGGACTCTCAGATGAGTGTTTTAACTTACCCAAAAAATAAAAGAGCCCCATTGATAACATTGTAGCAATATCAAGATCATTACTATACAATAAACTGTTATAAAGATCAAGACAATATATGACAGTGCAAGCACAAAATACAACACAGCTATGATGCATTTTGCATCTAATGATCTTTTCTCATAGTGACAATACAAATGCGTGCTTGATAGGATTATGAGAGTTTATAAAATGAAAGAATGCATTTTACAAAGAATATATTAGCTCCTGTATGCTGCTGCCATAGGTCAAAAAATTAGTCCTACTTATTTAAGATCTTAGATCTTTATGTTATTATGCTTATGGGTAAAAAGTTTAATTGAAAACTATTTCAGCATTAGCAAGCTACTTATGGTAAAAGATGGTAAATATTAACTAAAACAAAAAATAAAAAATGGTAAAAAAAAATTTTTTAATGGTATCTAGAAGATGGGAAATTGAGACTTTAAAGAATTCCATTCCTGAAAGTGCCTTTAAAGTTTTCCTAAAGTTTCAAATAATCTCAGAGCCATAATACCCAAATACTATAAATCAAAACATTAAAACTAATCATCTTCCATTTGCATAAAAAACATAAATATTTTCATATACATGTTGCAGAATAAAAGAAGTATTTTGGATAAATAATAATTCATTTAGGGATGTATTTGGTTTCATGTAACAGAAAACTAAATTTAGAGCAGCTTAAAATTGTTTATGACTATTAAAAAAATTGTGGTATAGCCATACAGTGGAATACTACTCAGCAATAAAAAAGGAATGAACTACTGGTGCTCATCAACAGAGCTAGTTTATTCTCAAAAGCAGTACGCTAAAGTCCACATACTGGATGATTCAATTTATGTGAAATTCTGGAAAAGACAAAACTATGGTGATAGAAGACAGATAGCGGTTGCTGTGGCTTGAGCCGGGGTAGGGGTTGGGGAAAAGGATTGACTGCAAAGAACCATGAGAGAACTTCTTCAGAGTGATGGAAAAGTTCCACATTGTGATTGTGGTGATAGTTACATGAGTGTGTACATTTGGCAAAACTCTTCAAAACTAGTTAATTTTGTTGTATGGAAATGATACCTCAACAAAGATGACCAAAAAAGAAAAAGATTTTTAAAAAGGAAATTATAAATACCTAGACTTTGACAGAAAATCAGCGGTTCAAAGGATGATGATGAAGCTGAGTGACAGGAGTAGGCAGTGCTCTCATGAACAAAAACAGGAGCAAAAGAAACTGAAAAGGGGAAGACCCACTATGCGTATAATATTTACAGAAGGATGGAAAGGAACAAATGGAAGAGATGCAATAATCTGGGAATAACAGAAGGAAATTTCCCTGACCTGAAAAAAGTCTAGAATTTTCAGATGAAAGAGGCTCTCCGAGTTCCCATCAGGGTTGTTTTTAAAAAGGCACAATCCCTTAGGAGTGGGTGAAAGGGGTAAAGGGGCACATATGTATGGCGATGGATAAAAATTAGACTGTTTCTGGTGAGCACGATGCAGTCTATACAGAAACTGACAAATAATAACGTACACTTGAAATTTACACAATGTTATTAACCATTATGACCTCAGTAAAATAATTGGAAAAAAAAAAAGGGCACAATCCTAGACACGATCTAGTGGAATCCTGAATTCCAACGATAAAGAGAAAATCTTACAAAGTTCCCAAGAGATAAAGATATTGTGTATGAAGGGAAAAAAAATTAGACTTCAACAGATTTCTCATCTGTAACATGGAAAACTAGGAAACAGAGACCAGAGGGAAAAGGAAAATGACTTTAGAACACCAGCTCGGTCCCCATTGATGTACAAGTATGAAAAACAAATACCAGGTACCCGAAGACTCCATACCATGCCACACATGGGCATGTTTTTGGGAAAAAGAACAAAAATTGCCCTAGTCAAATAAAAAATTTTAAAATGACAACAAAAATACATATAAAATAGAATAGGTCACTTAATCCTCTGACACTTAATAGTCAATAAAATAAATGTTAAAAGATGTTTGTTTTTAGAAGATATTCTTGAAGGAGGAAAGGGACCTTAAAATAAAAAGGTGTATTTTTAAAATTAAACTTCTTAATTATTTTAACAAAAAATTAAAAAGGGGTGGATTCAATTTTCTGACATGAGCATAAGTCCAATGGTAGGTAGTTTGAACTGCTGCTGTAGTTCAGTGATATCGTGGTCAGTTCTCGGAAACTTTGATTCTCTTGGCCTTTTTGCCGGCCTTGGTCACAAGCCGGTTTGTTGCCCCTTCTGGAATGACATCTGTGTTCCTAGCTGGAAGAAGGTAGGGGGAAGGCCAGTCTGCCCTGTTTTAAAAAAAAAAAAAAAAGAATCGTAAAAGATCACCCAGAATTCCTTCCTCCCAGCAGACTTCCATTTATGCCTTGTTGGCCATAATAGTGTTACATGACCATTCCTAATTGCAAAGGAAATAGGATATTTGACTTCCAGCCTGTATAGTAGAAGTAAGACAGAAGATGGGTGAGATTGCATATTAAGCGATTCAACTAGTAATGTCCACTCAAATAATATTTCAAATAAAATCAACAGGAAGAGGGACATCCTAGGGGACACCTAGCTCTCCAATGAGAAATGGAGCTTTATGTTTAGATATTATTTCCACTGACTATGAAAGGAAACATCATTTCTCTTTAATCAATTTTGATGTGCTTAGATTGAAAATTACTATGTCTTTTAAAGTTTATTCTTATATGATTGGAACTTCAGACCAGAAAGTTTCTCCAAGAGCCTTTCCAACTCCAAAATTCTATGAAAGTACAAAGGAAAAATTAAAAATATTTTTCAAGGTGATTCAACACATACTCCTCATAATATGATATATCATGAATCCATATAGTGCCTTTCTAAGACTCATATAACATTTAAAACTCTAAAACTATACATTGTTTTAAAATATTTAAGACAATATTCATTTATTAAAATATTAATTTAACATTTATTAAGTATCCACTATATGCAGGTAATTTTACACCTGTAAACCGAGGAGCAATCTCCATTCTCTCAAAAAGATGTCAAAAGATGCTTCTTTATTTGAGGGAAATTCTTTTCTGACAATTCTTTGGAAAATGTTTTTACAGTTGTGAGTTAAATATATCGACTCGCAAACTCCAGTCTCTCTTTCTCAAGGAAGTCCTACCGCATGGCACACTATGATCTCTCCTTTCTCTGAATTCCTATGGTAATCACAGTGTGCACCAGTCCAAGTGGACTAAATGGCATTTCAATTTCATACATATGCATTAACCCAGGTATACCTATTCCAGGCCCACCTGAAGGTAAATTGGGCTCATGTTAACACTTACAAACATCCTTGGATGTATTGAACCCTTTGTTCTACGACCTGCAGTCTACCTACTCCTGGCCCTTAAAAATAACTACCCTCCAATTCTTTCTGGAAATCCCCAAAGGGCTGTCTCATGCTGATGAACACAACTTCTTGGTTGTCAAGTGGCATCTGCCATTTTCTTCCTCTAGTTCTTGCTCCTGGCATCTCCTGCTGCTGGCATCTTCAATACAAAGGTGCTATGCAGTCTTCTCTTCCGAGATGAGGATGAGAATACCTTCCTTCTGTGTCTGTGTGACTCAGTTACCCTGGTGCTCTCGCTCCTAAGAACAACGCTTTCTGTTTTAACTCACCAACAAGAGCCAGGCCAGACAGTTTTCTGTAATCCAAGTTGTCCTCCTTTCAGATGCCAGTCTAGATGTTTTATCTATCTCCTCCATTAAGGTAACTTCATTTATGAAGCTCCTTAATCCTGAATGCAAGTTGACTCTCGTCCTCCAGTCTCCCAACATGCACAGGCAGAGTCCAAGTAGGGGCCTATCACGGGAGTACTTCTCACCCCACAAGTTGACTTCTGTTTTGCCCTCCTGAGGGCAGGATGCACAGTACTTCTGTTTTGCCCTCCCTCTGCTGTCCGTGCAGTAGCTGGCCACAACTGCTACTCAGTAAACATGTACTGGATTGACTGTGACAGGACCTATTTAGCATGAAGAGAGGAACTTTCCTCACTGCACAGAATTCAGAAGTTGGCTGAAGGCAAAAATGAGAGTGAACTTAAGATTTTCCCAGAAATGTTGATTGAATTGTATTTGATGACATTGTCGGGGAGGCATCCTTGAAGTGATAGAGATAATAGAGGAAGAGGGACTGCTCAGACATCCTAGGGGCTACCTAGACTCTCCGATGAGGTCTTTGCTTTATGTTAAGTATTATTTGCACTGACTATAAAAGGAAGCATCATTCTCTTTAATCAATTTATAGTCAAGGCAGCCAAGTTTCTTAGATTGAAAATGCCTTTTAAAGATGTGATTAAATATGAAGAATTAGTCTCTCTTCTTTCCTTTCCTAGACATTGTGGCATTAATATTGGCATTTTGTTTCTTTAAATTGCATCCTAAGGTCCCCTGTCACCACAGTTCCTTCCCCAGATGGCATGTCTATAGCCCAGACTTTACCCCACCTATCTCTCTTCCTATAGATTTATATTTTCTTTTTAATTTGGATTTAAAAAATTTTAAAGTCATGATTATTGAGGTATAATTTACATACAGCAAAGTTTTATCCTTTTCAAGTCAATAGTTCTATGGCTTTTGAAAAATGTACGTAGTATGTAACCACCACCACAATCAAGATATAAAATATTTCTATCACCCTAAAAGTTTCCTCATGTGCCGTTTCCTCCCCTCCTCCCCGGCCTCCACACCTGATATGATTTAGTTTTGCCTTTTACAGAATGTCATATCAAAGAATTCATAAAGTATGTAGCCTTTTGTATCTGCCTTTTCTCATTTAGTGTAAAGTGTTTGCAGTTCATCTGTGTTGCTGCATGTATCAGTTCTTCATTCCTTTTTATTGCTGAGTAGTATTCCATTGTATGGATGCATTTTGTGATTATGATATATTTATTTGTTTTTCTTTTTTCTTTTTTTTTAAGTGACTCAACATGGGAATTTCTGGCAGTGTATATATTTTTTTCCCTTGAGGAAGATTCGCCCTGTTCTAACATCTGTTGCCAGTCTTCCTCTTTTTCTTTTTTTCTCCCCAAAGCCCCAGTACGTAGTTGTGTATCATAGCTTTAGAGTTGTTGCTCTTCTATGTGGGATGCCACCTAGAATGTCAGCATGGCCTGACAGGTGGTGAGTTGGTCCACACCCAGGATCCGAACCAGTGAAACCTGGGGAGCTGAAGTGGAACGTGTGAACTTAATCGCTACACCACTGGGCTGGCCCCTGTTTTTCTTGTCTTTGAAACTTGTGTGTGTGGCAGGCAGGAGGGGATTGTGTTTATTTTATAGTTGGGTTTTTTCGTTTTGTATTTCTTATCAGACAATATGGTTCTCGAGAGAAAATCATAGCTAGTATTGAACATATTTACACGCCTTGTATTACCAGACTGAAAGGTACTCAGAGCCTATATGCTGCCTAAACAACCTAACACATTTATGTGATTCTTTCCCCCATAAAATAGTTTTGAAGAGTCTGATCTGGGATTTGTATCTCAAAGTATAATTTGGCCACAGAGTATACTGGAAAGAATGAACTTTGGAGTTGAGGAGACATCCCACTCTGCCATTTATTAGCTGCACAGGCTTGGACATGTTTCTTGACCTTGGCTCTTGAAGAATGAGCTTCTTCACTCACACAATGGACATCATAATACTAGCTCATCAAGTTGTTATGAGAAGCCAAAATAAAATGAATTTAAAATAATAATATATGTCACATTCTTAGCACATGATAGGCAGTCAAATAATTCTCTTGCTGCCCCTTCTCAGCTCCCTACCTGAATAGTCTCTTTGGTATATATAGATTTTTAATTTCTGTAATAATTTAGGGCAACAAAAAAGTTGTTCTGCCTTTAGATTTCTAATAACTTATTTAAACTATTTTACATGTAATTCCCACTGTAATTGGCATTAACAAATATGATTAATTTTTTAAGTCAAAAATAGGCACGTTTTCCTTTTGCCACAGTTTATAGAACATTCATCTATATTTTTAAGCATGTAGAAATAGCAACAATTGAACATTTGGTTCAAATTAAACTGTATATCATCATATAGAAAGTGACTCAGGAACTGGTTGATCTAATTTTTTCTGATCAGCACTGGTAGTTGTCACCTATCTTCCCCTCCATTCAAATGTTCATCTCTGCAGCCTGCAACCCAAAGATGATGAATACAGGAAGTTCTGATGCTTTACTGCAAATATTGAGAGCCATTAAGAGGAGCATATAAGGAAACTCTATCCCGGGGTGTTGAGGGGGTGGAAATAGACTATAAACAAAAATAAATGGCAACTTACATGCAATAATATGTAATATACCAAGGAGATGTGTGTAACCCTTGGATTCTCAGGCATGCAAGTAGTTACATTGAGGCATGCAGTAGTTAGATTATAGTATTACAATAAGATTTCTCTGACTCAAGGCCTACTTAGAGATGAGTACGAACCCCAGGGCTAAATCTTTCCTTCTGATTTTCTGTAGGTTACTATAACGTTTATCTCTCAGTTATCAATCAGCAGCAATACTGTCCTCCTGTCATCTTTTTCCTTTGCTCCTCTTACTACCACGATGGTCTCAACTGTCAAGCAGACCATATGGCATGGTGTCCAGGTCACAGTCGTTTTCTTCTGCTCTTGGTATTGAACACTTAAACATGCTTGGTGGTAGGGGAGTAAAAAACTTTTTCCCTCTCCCCTCCTGGTTTCTCTGGCTGAAGCCCTGTGAATTAGACTGACGAAAGACAGAATAACAAGGGAAAACCAACATAGGTTTATTAACATGTGCATGGAGCACACACGCAGGGAAACTCAGTGATAAGTAACTCGAAGGTGTTGGTTTGCAAACTGGCCCCCATACACAGAGGGCAAGCAGAGACTGAAGAAAGAGGCAGACGACCCTAGATTGGTAGGTGACAGGTTTAATAAGCAAGGGAACTTACATACGAGGCTTGTCTTGGGCAGCTGCAAGGCTAGTAGATCTCCGCACTCGCTCACCAGAATCTTAAAAGTTTATGTAGAGGCCTCAATGGGGTTCAGTCACGTTTAATGGCCAGATGCTCTCAACAACACATTGCTCTCTTAGGCTGCATCCTTGAAACAGCTCCAGCTACGGGAAAAGTGGATGGAAGATACATTCCAAGGATGGGAGGGCGTGAGGAGCCTCCACTTGCCCAGGTCCAGCTAATGGGTCAACTGAGGATCACATCCTCTAGATGACCTCTTCCAACAGAAGGGGTGGTTAGAACTTGGGGCTTATATAGCATCTTATTTTTTTTTTATTGTGGTAACATTGGTTTATAACATTATGTAAATTTCAGGTGTACATCATTATACTTCTATTTCTGTATAGATTACATCATGTTCACTACTCCAAGACAAATTACAATCCATCACCTCACACATATGCCTAATCATCCCTTTCGCCCACCTCCCTCCCCCTTCCCCTCTGGTAACCACCAATCCAATCTCTGTCTCTGTGTGTTTGTTTGTTGTTGTTTTTATCTTCTACTTATGAGTGAGATCATATAGTATTTGACTTTCTCCTTCTGGTTCATTTCGCTTAGCATAATACCCTTGAGGTCCATCCATGTTGTCACCAATGGCTGGATTTCATTGTTTCTTACGGCTGAGTAGTATTCCATTGTGTATACATACCATATCTTCTTTACCCATTCATCCCTTGATGGGCACCTAGGTTGCTTCCAAGTCTTGGCTATTGTGACTAATGCTGCAATGAACAGAGGGGTACATGTATCTTTACACATTCGTGTTTTCATGTTCTTTGGATAAATACCCAGCAGTGGAATAGCTATATAGCGTCTTAACAAAGAACAATAGTTTTGTAGAGAAATGACAAGCAAAAGGGAAAGTGGTTTAGGTTTTTAGGGGCGACAAACTATGGAACGGTAAATATATGGGGAAACTAAGGAGAGATAAGGGCAAGTAGATAAGGTTTGTTATGCAGATTTCTCTGGTGCTCTCTCTAGGCTTATAAGAGTCTAGAGTTGTCTCTGCTGATTAAGTTGTCCTGTTCTTCTTGGTAGAGAGGGAAAGGGCAGAGAGTTTTTCTTTTATCTGCTTACTCTTAATTGCCTTTAGCTCAAGACAACTCTTATGTCAAAGTGGCATATTTTGGGGCGGCATACTCTGAACCCTTTCAGTGGCTTCTAACTTGTAGTCAGTCCCTCCTCTGGTTCATGATCCAGTAATGTGCCTGTTGAAATGGAAAAATATCTACTACTCCACTTGTGTTATAATTTAGCCAAAATGTAGCACTAGCTTATACTTTATTGTCACTGACTAATTGCCCCAAGGAACTCAAGGCTGGGTTCGGAAGCATTTAACAGTTTAAGAGATGCAAACACCAACCACCCTGACCCAGACCAAGCCCCATCACAAGAGCGAGGCCTCTGACCTTTGCCTCATTTTTAATGCTAAGATCTCCACTCCAGGGAGGAATTAAGGCCTTATTACCATAACCTGTAGTGTATGTGGAAGCATATTTTCTAACTGAGCTTGCAAAAAGTGAATACTCACCTCTCCCTTTGGAATAATCATTCCCCATCGGAAATAAAAGGCTCCTGCTTCCCTTTGTTCTGGGATGCCAGGACTTTGGAAATGATTCTGCATTCTGCGTGGCCTCCTATCTGCTGCAAATATACCCTACATTGTGTGACAACTACTTCTGGTGGAGAGTCTGATTTAACTTGCCAGGAGGCAAACTCATTTTGGTTTTTAACACTATCACTGGGTTGGTGCTACCATTTTTGCTCTGTAATCATTTTAGTATGTTTTCTTCCCCCCGAGATTTAGAGCTGACGCCTTGCTTTCTTCAGATTAATCTTGCCCCTTGAAAACTTCTTGTTCCTTGGATTAATATTTCCCACTTTGACTATCTCCTGGGGATAGTTTCTCCCCTAGATGTTCCACAGTTCAAATAGATGTGTGGGTCTGTCAGACTAGCCCTGTGGACAGCCAGACCCTGTCTGGATCCTGAGGTTAGCTTGCCTTGTGTGAGTGCCTCCTCCTTGCCCTTCAACCCCACACACAAATATGCAAGCATGTGCGAACACACACACATACACACTCCTACACAGTTATGTGTGTATACTTTTAAAAATCTTTTAATATTATTCAAAAGTTCATTCAAAGTATAAATATGAAATGCCAAGACTTACCAAATTGTACGACTTAAACATGTGCCATTTATTGCATGTCAGTTATATCTGTATGCAGCTGTTAAAGAAAAAGCAAATACAATCACTAGTAAAATCTTATACTTAACAAATATATATATAAATACAGCAGGGGTTTGTGCTAGGACTGGAGCTGCGGTTTAGTCATATATGTCATGTGGAATTAGGTAGTTGGGGAAGGAGAAGGCAGAGAGTGGAAAAGAACAGAAGCCAAATTGCAAGGAGATATGGTGGAAAAAATTCTGAGCCAGACTCAGAAACAGAGCCAGGGGTCAGGAGGAAATAGTGTTTCTGGATATAACGTGGTAACTTACTGAACGCTTTGTGACCCAGCTACCCTGGACGTGGGTGTGTACCGAGGGGGCGGGGAGGGAAGAATGGCTCCAGGTAGATCTCACTGCATTGTGTAACATGCCGGTGCATAAGCAAGCCTTCTGGGAAATCCCTCTAAGAGACTGTGGGTCTGAGGCGAGGTAGCAGCCTCCTCATTTTAAGGCAGACTTGCAAGCAGACCTGGCAGCGTGAAGTCTGAAATCATCACAAGCTGTGAAAATGGAAAGGGAGCTATGCCCATTTAGTGGTGGAGGAGAGCACGGGCCCCAAGCAGCAGAGGCCAACAGCAGCCAGGCCTGATCTTCAAGCACATGTGTGTAAGTCACAACCCAGGGACACAAGGAATAGTTCAGGGGTTGAGGGCCCTATATATATGAGTGGTAACAGTGAGAGGAGGACATTTGGGCATTTGCATGTATGGGATCTCATTTGTCCCTAGAGACTGGCAAGGCTGACAAGTTTCAGTTTACAAATGAGTGAAAATTACTACCTCTATGTATATGTCATGGACTACAACTGTAAGAAGAAAATGAACTATTTTACTGTAGCATACTATGTGAAAATGGGTGGTTTTAACGGCTTTAAAAATGTTAAGTTCTATCAGATTTAAGCCTTGAAACATCTACATTTACCTTCAGATCTAGAATTTTTGTTGGTATAAGCCACCTTCCATATAGCTGTACTTTTATAAAAGTTCATATTGAATGTAAAGAAAAAGTGCATAAACGTTCTTTCTTTCCACTGAATAGCATAAACCAGCCTGAACTTCCATATTCTCTGCTCATATGCCGCATATGATTTCAGCTAGAGCAAGACTCTAAAGACAATATTTAGTAATGACATTTCAAGCTGATGGAGAACAGCCAGTTAATGTATTGATTCTCACGACAGTGCTTAGCCTATTGCTAAATAAATGTGTCAAGTGAATGAATAAATGACAAAAGTAAAGTTATTGTAAGATTCTCAACTTAATTCAAGTGAAGGATCATGTTAGAAATTATAAGAATTTGTAAGAAAGACAGGTAAAAAGTCTGGAAGAGAATTATGCAGGAAACTTAGAAACAAATATGAGAAGACCATGAAATGAACCAAAGTTTGTGAGCCAGGAATAGTAGCTGTTGCTTTTTCAAAATATAACATAACAGGGGATGTAGAAGCAGAAAAGATTTAGATCTTGATTAACACTGAGATTCCTGGCAAAACTTGAGTTCAAAATCTTTTAAGGCTCTCCCATCTTCACTGATTTCATTCTTTTGATGTATAAACGAAGCTCACTGGCCTGCCAGTCAAATAAATCCTAATGGCAAAATTGGCTCTGTTTGACTTTTTGATGTTAAACGTTTGAAATTCATTTCCATCTAAAAGGATAGACTCCAATCTAAATGGTACAGTCAAAACTACTTCAAATAAAATAGGAGTTAGCGTCACTCATAGGATGCATTAGAAGTTAAATTGCCAAGTGGTTGAGAAAGGAGGAGTCTTGGCTTCAGAAAAGAATAAGAATTACCCAAAAAATCAAAGATTGTGTATCTTGGCTGAGGACTTTAAGAAAAAAATATCGGGAATGGTGTTATGAGTGTTAAACTGAAGACCCTGTAATGAGTTAAAATTAGGTCTCAGACAAGCAGGACTAGAGACAGCCTGTGGAAAACTAAAGGCACTTGCAAGTTGAAGTTATAGGGCCATTTATAGGACCATGGAAATGATGAGTAATTAAAGAGGAAGTCAGTTTACAGAAAGGAGAATGGATCGGATACACACAAGGAGGCAGAGCCATGAACTCACACACTCCCTAAAAGTTGTGCAGGGTGAATTGTGTTCTTCTCTTTTCAGTCTCCACTTTAAGTCCCTGAGACCAGGCTGTAATTCATGCCTCTGGGTTCTCTGAAATGTGCTCACATCCTTTCAATGAACTATTCTTAGACTTAGACTAGTTTAGGTGAGATTGATTTTTTCGCCCTTGAAAAATAGCTGATCTCTAACTGAAACATCCAAGATTTCCAGAGAGAGCCATATGATGGCTTGATCCATCATATGACACATTTCTTTAAAAAAAAAACAACCTAAAGTACACGTGAACAATGTTTCCCCTTCGTTGAGCTTTTCCATGTTCTAAGAGATAAACTTCTTAACTTCTTCTTTTCTCTGGGTCATCTTGATAAATTAGGATGTTAGTCACTAGTTGAACAAATGTGTTTATTCACTAGTGGAACAAACATTTATTGAGCATCAGCTCTGTGTCAGGCCCTGTTTTAGGGACTGTGAGTAAAAGAAGTTAATGAGACATATTACTGTCCTCAAGGATTGCCTGTAGGAGAAACATATATGTCTTACAGATAAGCTAGTGCGAGGAATAGAAACCTACTCAAACTAAATTAAAAGAAAAAGAGAAAATATTAGGAGAATACCAGGGCATTTCATGGAACTAAAAGTAGGAAGGGCAGTCAGATCCGACAAATGATTGGAAACAGGAAATAGAAAGAGATAAGGAACTAAAGCAATCTCTCTCCCTCTCTCTCTCTCTCTCTTTCTCTCTCATGCATCTATGTCTCAGTTTCTTGGTCTCTCATCTCTGCATCTCTATTTTCTATGAATAACTACAGATCGGCTTTATTTCCATGCTCATTAAAGATAACATCTGCCCCAAGTGAATGCAAATTCCTAGTCTGTGTGGTCTGCCAGGACTCTCTAAGAATCTCTGTGCCCTGAAACCAGATCCCTGGGAGAGAATCTGATCGATCCAGCCTGGGTCAGGTGTCTACCCATATCACCAGGAGGCAGGGTCATGTGACTTGATGACTTCCAGAAGGGAATTATGGCAAACTCAGCATGACCTGTGGGCAGAGCTGGCAGGCAGATTGCTTTGCATATCTGCCAGACACAAAAACAAATAAAGACAATCAACCCTAGAAGTGCTAACATAGAAGTATCAATAAAATGTGTAGGCATATTAATGAGTCCAGGAAGAATTATTTTACTTTTGTTTATTTGTTTTAAGCTCAAAGCATCTCTTTTATTTTTGGACATTATGCAACTCAGGTGGTGCCTGGAGACCTGTGGGTGAGTCAAACTCAATGGATTCCGAGCTTCACTCCACCTTATCATGGATTTACTGGGTAACATTTGAGGAATCGCTGGTTACTTCATTTCAGATTTTCCAGGACTTACATAGAATTTCACATTCACTGCCCTTTTTAGGTCTAGGGAGAAGAATATGGAACTGTTAGGAAATTCATTTCAATTTAGTAACTATTTTTAGCAACTTATTTGCCAGGTATAGGATTAGACTCTTGTGATATAATCGTGTAAGATTTCAGAGATCCAGCATTGAAGTGAGAAGGTGGATTAGTAATTAAATTTAATTCACACCATAATACATACAAAAGAAAGATTTTTTTTTTTTTTTTTGAACTAGGGGAGCCAGGAGCCAAGAAAGAATAATTGGTTCTGAATAAAGGAAAAGGCTGGGCAGGTAATATAAAATTCGATTGGAGCCTTGAAGTAGAATTTTAAAAAATGGATAAAAGAGAGAAAGCCATCTTAGGCAGAAAAAGAGCTAAGGACTTAGCAAAGAAGAATGGGAGCAGCAGGTCGCTGGAGAGGTGAATTTGCCCTAAGCGTGGGATTCAGGGCAGCAGGTCGGGGGGAGAGACTGGGGGTTGGTAGGAGAGGCTGCAGAGGCATGTTGGGGGTCATCTGGGAGCCTAAACGCTAAGGTACTTGAACTTCATCCTGTAGACATCCAAAGATTTTCAGTAGATCAATCCTGCCATTTAGAAAGAGAACTGGGATGATGGTCTAAAGGGTAGACCAGAGACAGGGAGGAGGAAGCCCAGAGAGATTGTTTAGGAGACTGTCATCATGGTGAAAGATCAAAAGGGCTTTAACTAACGCAAGTAGCAGTAGAACAGAGAATAGGAAGTGGCATAGATAACCATGGTAGAGAGTAAAGACAGAATTGATATGGCCTGGCAAGGAGGCCTGTTAGTAACCCCACACACGAAAAGCAAAACTTTCTGGTTTAGGTGATTGTATATGTGGAATGAGATAAGCAAAGAAGAGCCAGATATGAAGATAAAAAGAGGTCAGAGGGGAACAGTGGGAAAATATACCTCTGAGCCTCCTCCCTTAGTGAGGAGAGGCCTCACTCCATCCCTTAGCAGTTCTTCGACTGTGGTCCCTGGGTGTCTCAAGACCCTTTCAGGTGCTTAATAGGTCAAAATGATTTCCATAATAATACTGAGACGCTATTCGTGTTTTTCACTGTGTTCACATTTACCCTGATGGTGCAAGAGGAAGGGAGAGGAGGCGGGAGGGAGAGAGGGAAGAAAGAAGGGAGGAAGGAAGAAGGAGGAGCTAGTTTCACTTAAGAATACCCTTGATAAATCAGTAAATTTATTACTTTAATAAATCTTGACCCTTGAGTATGTCTTTTGAATATTTTGCATGCGTTAATCTGGGCAGTACACATAAAGCACTTCTGCTGTGCACTGAAGTAGGACGGTTGTCTCAACGATGCCTAAACTGAATGTGCCATTTTTTTCATGAAACATTAGTTTTACCTGAAAGAACAATTGATATATAACTTATGGTTGCTCAGACTTGGGTAGCCGACAGACATTTCTAAAAAATGAACAAAGTGGGCTTTTCATTTCAAGCAAAACAACTGACAGTATTTGTTGCCAACGATAAAATTCCAGCTTTCAAGTGAAAATTAGAATTTTGGAAATGTGTATCTACCAGCATAAGCTTGACATTTTCCCAATATGTAGAGACTTTTCTGATGAGATAGGTGGTGACAGGATTTTTTTTGATATTGTGTACTGAAAGGTGTCAACAATTGGAAGATCTGCATAACTCAGTGAACCAATAATTTCCAAATGCTAATGCATCTTGGGACAAAATCTTGCATGGGTAAAAGATCTGTTCAAAGGGCTCATAGACCAATGAATTTGAATGCACTGGGGTAGGAAAAGTTCATTGATATGGTTTCAGATTCCACATTACAACTAGTCTTGAAGAAACCACCACTTGTCGAGTTTTGGTGCAGTGTCTGAAGAATATCCACAATTATGTCCTGTTTTTCCAACTGCATATCTGTATGATGCCAGATTAATTCATATAATTTAACCAAAACTACATATCACACAGATTGAATGCAGAAGCAGATATGAAAATCCAAGTGTTTATTTTTAAGCCAGATATTAAAAAGATTGGCAAAAATGTACAATAATGCCATTCTTCTCATGAATTCTTTTATTTTGGGGAAATATCGTTATTTTTCACAAAATATATGTTATTTATGTTAACATGTAATAGGCTTATTGTTATTTTAAAATAAATTAGTACATAAATATTGGAAAATGTATCTGTTTTAATTTCTTATATAGTAAACATTAATAGAAATAATCCACATAGAAGTTCTTTGGGATGCTCAATAAATTTTTTTCAAACTTGATTGAGGTATAATTGACAATTTAAAATTGTATACATATGGTATACATCATTATGTTTTGATACACATACACATTGTGAAATGATTATCACAAGCTAATTAACATATCCATCACCTCACATAGTTACCATCTTTGTGTGTGTGTGTGTGTGTGTGTGTGTGTGTGTGTGTGTGGTGAGAACACTTAAGAACTACTCTCTTAGCAATTTTCGAGTATACGATACAGTATTGTTAACTGTAGTCACCAGGCTGTACATTAGAGCCCCAGAACTTATTCATCTTACAACTGGAAGTTTGTACCCTTTGACCAACGTCTCCCCATTTCCCCCACCCCCAGCCCCTGGTAACCACCATTCTACTCTCTGCTTCTATGAGTTTGACTGTTTTACATTCTACATGTAAATGAGATCATACACTATCTGTTTTTCTCTGTCTGGCTTATTTCACTTAGCATAATGTCCTCCAGGTTCATCTGTGTTTTTGCAATTGGTAGGATAACCTTCTTTTTTGCGGCTGAATAATATTCAGCCATATCTACATACCACATTTTCTTTATCCATTCTTCCGAGGGATCTTCAATAATTTTACGAGTGTAAAGGGCTCCTGAGATCAAAGAGTTTGAGAAGCCCTGCCTTGATCTTCCTTATTTCCTGGTCAGAATGTAGCGTCCAGAACAATTACACCTAGGCAGGATAGTCCCTAGGAAGATTAAGGGGAGAGTTCTCAAAATGTTTTGTCTCAGGAACCCTTGACACTCTTAAAATTAACATGGGGCAGGAGTTGGCTTTTCTTGAAATTTGAAATTTTTGCCTGCTCCAGAAAAACATAGCTCCTGATTTATTCCGTACCTCATGCCAGCATACTGTTGATTTGTTCAGTTCTGAGCACAAAAGGGAAGAAAGGTGCATTTTCCTCTCCAGCACCCAGAGACAAAGCACAAATTCCTGTCTCACATGAAGAGAACTATCTTGCCTCCCAAATAAGGGTCTGTTCCAAATAGTTACTCACATTTCAGTGAGTCAGAAGGAAACAGACAGATATTCATCTCCCTGAAACCTGGCTGACTTTCCACGAGAAGTTGGTGAGGAGAGTCAAACTTGGGTGTCAGGGTTACTGAGCCGCCACCTACGAGCTCTCGGGTGATAGCTAGAGTCTTAGTAAGCAGGTGAGTACCGCAGGCAGGTCAGAGGAAAATGCCCACAAGTGTTTGTCAGGATTAGTAAGTGGAGTTAGTAAGTGACAGATAAGAAAACAGGAAACAACCAGGGGCTATACATTTTGGGTACAAAGGTATTGAGGTTAGAGTCATGATTATAAGCAGTAGCATCTGACAAAAACCAATTTAATACTTTAAAAATTGGAAACTCCAGCCTAGCTATGGTAAAGGGGAACATTTGATTTTTACCAATTAATGAATTCTTTCCCATCTTGAACCACTTTGCTTCATGGTGGCAGTATCCCAAGCATCCTATCTTGCTCATCATACCTGCTCCATAAGACTTGGAATAGTGATAGTAATAATGATTAGACTAATAACTCCTTAAGTTTAATTTATTAAAACATTTGGCTGTTTCACAAAAGTAGTCACTGCAAGAATTCTGGTTTCAGCAACGTGTTGGGAATTTGTGGTTGAACTTTTGGAGGAAAAACCAAATTTAGAGAAAAGTGAATGTCCTGTTCCTAGGTAGGTAAGTAAAAATCTCAGATATGGTTATAGACTGTTCTCTTTCCAGATCTGAGACTGAAATAATGGAAGAAAATGGTCACGGTGTACTATAGACAGAGGAAGAGTCACGAATTCATGTATGGGCTCTCACTCGTCTCTCTCTGTGTCTTGAAGTAAATCGCTTAAATTTAGTAATCAAATCAGCTCCTTGGGCCTGCCCGGTGGTTTAGCGGTGCACGCGCTGCGCTACTGGCGGCCTGGGTTCAGATCCCAGGCGCACACCGACGCCCCCCCCCCCCTCCCGGCTTCTCCGGCCACGCTGAGGCCACATACAGCAACTAGAAGGATGTGCAACTACTACATACAACAGTCTACTGGGGCTTTGGGGAAATAAAGGAGGAGGATTGGCCGTAGATGTTAGCTCAGAGCCCGTCTTCCTCAGCAAAAAGAGGAGGATTAGCACGGATGTTAGTTCAGGGCTGATCTTCCTCACACACACAAAAAAATCAGCTCCTTATCTTGGAGGAGAGGAATGAAAGAAGATTTATACCACACACACACACACACACACACACACACACACACACACACACACACACACGATGCTCTCGCAGCAGGTCTTGCTTAAACATCACCTCGGATAATCATCACTTGTGAGCAGATCTTCTTTCCTGTCCAGTTGGTTTCTAACCTGGTCATTCTGTGCTTATTTTTGTCCGTTTCTCCACCTACCTGGGAAAGGCAGAGAAAGCCACGCACCGCGCAGCCCCTAAGAACTGGGGCTTAGGGCTCGCGGCTCCCCCTGGCCCTCCCACCCCTCCCAGGATCCCGGAGCGGCGAATGGCTGCAGAAGTGCCAGGGTTCTCTTGGGGACCCGGGGGTCTCCTGCGGAGGGGCGTCAGGCTGTCGGGGGTCGAGGTAGTGACAGGCGGGCTCTTGCCCGTCGGATGTGCCCGGCCAGTCCGGTCCAGGGCAGGAAAGGCCCGTCCCCATCCCCAAGGCTTCGGGGATCCCGGGGCTGGGACCGTGCAGGGGAGTTAAGGTGTGGTTTCCGGGGGTGTGGAGGAGCCAGGTGCAGCCCGGGGCGGAGGGCCGGGGCTCGGCGGGGCGGGGCCAGGGCAGATCCGGTGTTTGCCGAGGCAGAGGGGCGGGCCGGGGCGGGCCTTGGCGCCCCAGAAGCTGCCGGGCAACTTTTCCCGGCTCTCACCCGGGAGGAGGAGAGAAGCTCTGGAGACTGCTTTGGAGAGTGTCTGGATTCTTGGATCTCTCTGCAAACCCAGAGCAGCTACAGTCCCCAGGGCAGGCGCAGGATGCGGCCAGGACGGACAGGGGCCGCGCCGCTGCGGCTGGTGTTAGTGCTCAGTCAAGGTAAGCGAGGAGTTTGCTCCGCATCGGCTGCAGGAGGGACCTGCGCGGGTCCCGGGGGCGGGCGGGAGGGGTTATGTGGAATGAGGGCGCAGGCAGCGCGCGTCTCCCCTTGGATATCACGTGGACCAGGCTCCCTGCCATCCGGAGCCGGATGGAGAGACTCCCCATTCCCGCTCTCCCCTGCCTGGTGTCCCCATAATGCGTGTCTCACCCTGTCTGTTAAACACCCTCCAAAGTCATCTCAGTGCGCGCTTTGGTTTTAGACACACGCACGCGCACACATGCATAGAGGGAGTGGAGATTAACGGGTGTCCTGGAGATGGAGAGTCCTGCAGCCTGGCTCAGACAGGTGCCGTGCCACATTGGGACCAGTGGGTTCTGTGGGTCCCCGGAATCCAGTCTTGGGCAGCAGCCTGCACCTCCTCAGCGCCGTGCCTGATGACTTTGCAGGAGCCTGGGAGCCCAAAGTGCTTATTTTTCAGCCCAAGGGTATGAATAATGCCTGTATTTCTTCAGGACGCAGCACTGACGTTTCCTCCCATAGGGTACATAGAAAAACCAAGTGCCTCTTAAATACTTGGCAGAGGGGAATTCTTCCTTCCTTCTGCCTTCCTCTTGTTGTAACGTCGTCTGCTCAACGAAAGTAAACTTAGGCCAGGAAAAGTTCTTTCCACTTGCTTGATCTTAGCCGCCAGAATTCACCGGAGCAGCAGCTGCAGCTGCAGGGCGGTGAGAGTGGGGCCCACCCATCGCCCGACTCCTTTTGCACTGAGAGGGGAAGTGAGGCTGGGGTGCTGAGCTGCTGTGCGACCATCGTCCACCAAGAGAACTGTCCCCAGACCTTATCCAGAGCCTAGAATGTGCTTACTTGAAGAACTTCAGTTTACTTGGTGGGAAAGAAGCCACATTTGTATTTTGTAGTTTGAACAGCTATCAAAACAAAAAAAATGGTCTCTGATTTTCAAGTGTTTTCACAAAGAAGATAAATATTTCCTAAACTGTCCTCCTTTCGAGGCATTTAGCCAGTCGCTATTTTTTATTGTGGAAGAAACCTAGTCCAGATGGACCCTGTAGCATTTTCTCCAGGTCAGAGATAACAGAGAAATAGCACCACCATCCCCACGCCCAGCAGAGAATAGGCATCAATAGGTTTTCTCTCTAACCCTGTGTCTGGTGCTTCACAGATATTCTTTCTGGGGACTCCAAGAGTGTTTTGAGAGGCCATCAACCCTAATTTAGGGGTTTCAGATAAAGTTGGATTCACATTGAAAATTAGTCCCTGGAACATGGCAACCTTCCCAAGAGCTAATAGACGTTTAATTCCAAGCTTTGCATTTCTCTTTAATTATCCATTAACAGAAGCTATGGAAACATAACATCATTTTCTTATCTTTGAGCTGTTGAGGCTTGTTTTTTAAAGGGGAATGAGAAATACTTTGATGGAATGTGTTGCTGCAAGGCATGAGGTCAGGTACAGAGATTTTCACCTGGAGTTATTTGCTAAGGACAACTCAATGCAAGCAAGCAGAGGTGATCTGAAATGACATCTGTGAAAATATGTTGCATGTTTATTCCTTCCTTCTGCTCCAGTTGTTTGCATACTCAAGGAACAGGTTTTCTTTTAATTCAGGATGATCATAATAAAGCTTTGTCATCTGTGATATCAGTCGAGGTTCCTATGGAAGCAGCATCATTTTTTTGAACCATGAATATCCAAAATTAACATGAACAAATGAAATCTTTAGGTCCGTGATAGCTGAAATTTTTTATGGCATTACCCTATCTGTATAAAATTTTGGAGTATTTGTCATTACTATACACACACAGATATAGTTGTTTACAAATTATATACATGTACAATTGTTTTATATAAATACATACCAAAAATTAAAATGTAAAAGGCATATATGTGTGTGTCTTTATATATCTTCATCCTCTCCAGCATACACACCAACCACTGTGGAAACTTAAAACCCTCAAATCTCATTTAACACTTAGATGCACATTCGCTTTTCATAAACCTTCTCACGGGTATTTAAGAAACAGCGATATTCATAGTTTGGTTCCATATTATCACCTTTCATTGGTCATTCCTGGGTTTAAGTGCTTGCAGTCATGAGACCTAGATAATCCCTAAACTAAATAATAGGTCTGTGGAGAAAAGTGAAATGTAATTTTAAAATGATGATGTCACACATTCTCAGGTGTGTTGCCAGGCCAAGGACAATCCTCCCCCTGGGTTCTAGGCCTCATCTTCTCTCACTGCCTCTGGTACCCTGCACCAGTCATCCCCTCTTTAAGGAATATCTTCACATCCTCTCTCTAATTTTCCCTCAGGCTGTAAATAATTCTAGTTTCTCTCATAGTAAGCAACTCCTCCTTTTAATATGTAATTTGGCAGCTCCTTCCTCCTGAAACACTCTCCACCTCTGGCTTCTGCTCTTTTCTCCTATTTTCCCGGCTGTTCTTTCTTAGTCTCCTTCACAGGCTCATCTGTTTGGCCCGGTCCTTGGTGTTCACAGAGTTCCATCCTGGATCCTCCTCTTCATTCTACCAATTCTCTCTGGGCCAGTTCCCTGCTCAAGTCATTATCTCCAGCCAGACTCCCCTCCTGAGTTCCAGATCACTATTTCCATCTGCTACCAAGTATCTCCACCTAGATGTCATAAAAGCACGTCAAACTCCACATGTCCTCAACTGAGGTCAACACCTGTCCTTTGAAATTTTCTCTTATATCTTCTACTATTGTTTAATGGCAGCAATATCGTGTATTCCTAAAACTAGGAATCCTTTCCCTCGTTTTCACCCTCACGGCCAATCTCTCAGGTTCTGTTCTCTCTCCTCTCCAACTCATGCAACTTCTGCAACCACCCCGTTCAGGCCCTTGCTTTTTTTGTGTCTGGACAACTACAGTTTTAAAATTGGTTGTCCTGTTTTTGTCTCTTATCCGTCCAGTCCATTCTCCTCATTGTCACCAATGTTACTTTCTGAATGCTTACCTGTATTCAATCACTGCCTTGATTAAACGTTTGGTCCTTCGCCATCTGGCCGCAGCCTGCCTATTCAGTCTTTCCTCTACCACATCCACTCCTGCACACACTTAATGCACAAGCTCACACACTACACATATGCACACACAATACACACACCCCAAAGCCATGTATATCCACCCTTCTGTGTTCTGACTGCACCTGATTATCTTATATTTAGTGTTATAATATTTTCCAGACTATTCTCTTTGCTTTCACTGCCTTGATGCTTTTTATCTTTCTCTCTCATCCCTTTGCAAACGACCGTTGTCCAATGTTAGAAGAGACAATCTCAAGCAGAATTATAAAGTAGGGAAGTTTTTCTTTTGTAACAAAAAAAGGAAGCTTGAGATAATCTCTCATTTCTGGGACTAACTCTAAACTACCTCTCTCCTCTCATCCTCAGCCCCTCAACAGACTTAGGCCCCCCTCTGAGAACGTAACTCCTCCCACCCCGGGGCTCTCCAGCTGTACCTGCTATACCTGCCCAACCTCCGCTGAGCTTTGCTCTCTTAAATACTGGCTTATGAGCCACTGTTTGATTTAAAGTCATGGATTGGGGCTCAGGATTCAGTATTTAAAAACAATTACTCATATGTTTCTGATGTACAGCCAAGTTTAGAAGTAATTGCTTAAATATTAGCACTGCACCTCCTCTTTCCTAACGAATTAAATTTCCAGTGTTGCCTGTACTACCTGGTTGTGAGATGACCACCAAGACAGGTAGATTTCAACACAGGAGTCAGTGAATGCCTCAGTTTGAGTGAATTCCCTCTAAAGTGGGTGCTGACTGCTCCTGTCTCAGTGCTAACAGCCTTGGGCATATTAAAAGGGAGAAGCCTATTAATGTAAAAAGATGAGCTTGTAATGATGGAATGTTAGACATTCAGCAAAATAAAGACACATTTAGTTAGTGTGTCAAAAATAAAGAATTTCAGGGAAAATATTTGGGACCAAAAGTATCATCCTGACATCATGTAAATATTACTGTTAAAGTCACAAGCTTTAGTCTGGACTATCAGCCCTGCTTAGCTTGGGATATTGCTGAAAGATTCAGCACAGCATAAAAGAGAAAAAACCATGGAAGGCTGTCACTCTCATTAGCAAGTCAAAGATGTGAAGGGTTTTGTGTTTTTTTTTTTTTCATTTGTTATAGTGACAAATGATTTACTCGGATGAACACAATAGAAGAATACTCTCTAAAGAGAAGAATCTTGATATCACAAATCCTGAAACAACAATAGCTTCTGGATATGAAAGTGATTCCTATGATGCCCCTTCACGTGATCCACAGGTGCTTTGTTGATCTGGCTGCAGTGAATTCCATAAAACTAGTATTTGATCATATTTTTACGCAGTAGTTGCTATATGTAAGGCAACGTGCTAGGCCCAATGTGGAACCATAGGAAACTTGAAACATGGTCCAGAGAGGTTGTAGTCTATTCAGAAACAAGTTCAGACATGAGGGAAGGACTTCGTCTCAGCCCCTGGAGGGTGCCTAACCAATTTCAGACCCCGCCATCCTCCTTTCTCACAGAAGTCCAGTTATTGGGTTTCCCTCCTCCTCTGCACACCTAGACGATCCAGGGGATGTTGAGGGGTGATTGGACTGAGCCAATCATGATGGTCCCATACCTCTCGCCGGTGTCTGATTTATACATGGGCATGTAAAGCACTTTTGGCCAATGAGATGTGGAGGGAGATCTGCTCCAGGACTTTTGGGAAAGAATTTTTCATTCCTCGGAGAGATGCTGGTTAAGAAACGTATTCTCAGATCTAGATAATGAAACTTGGAACAGCTATAGCCATCTTGCAACCATTATGTCAGGTAGCTTGAGGATAAAGCCAATATACTGGCCTAGTGGAAAGATGGAAAGAAAGCAGGTCCTTGATGTTGTCTTTGAGTTTCTGAATTATTGAAATTTAGAGCCATCATACCTCTTGGTGTCCTAAAAAATTTCCATGTAATTTAAAACTTAGTTATGTGTTTTTGTTATGTCATTGTGTTGTCAATGCTTATGACATAGAGATATTACATAAGTTTCTATAACATGAGATGTCATATGATCGTATATAATTAATGGCTAAATGAGTGATACAGAACTAAATGTTGAGTTCAGAGGATGGAGAAATATCACTGTGACACATTTAAGTATCAAGTCCCCAGAGAAGTCTTCATGGGGACAGGAAAGAATCATTAGAGTTCAGACCTACTGTGAAGGACCTCAGAGATCACAGAGTCCAGTTCTCCCCTTTTAACACGGCTGTAAGTGATAATATGGTAATATAAGATAGAGAGTAACATACCCAGGAATAGGACCCAAGTCTCCTAGTTCCTGGGTCAGATGTTTTAGATACTTGAATAGGAAAGGGGGAGGTCATTGTGCCCAGAACACATTGCTCACGGTATTCACAGAGAATGAGAGCTAAGAAGTTGGCAGGCCCCTGCCATGAAGGGCCTTGTAAACCATGGTAAGGAGCATGAATTTTATCCTGAGGACCATGGAAAGTTTTGAAGGGCCTTAAGCAGGGGAGTGACATGTGCAGATTGGCTCCTGAGGTAGATCCGCCTGGCAGCAGGGAGGATGGTGGATTGAATGGAAGCCAGACTGAAGGCACCAAGACCACTTAGGAAAGAACCGGTTCTAGTTCCAGTTTAGTTTAGTTTAGTATGCCAATTGAGAGATGATGGGGGTAAAAACTCAGATAGTGGCAATAGGGAAAGATAGCAGGGGACAGATTTGAAAGATGTTAAGGAAGAATGGGTAGGATTTGGTGATTGATTTACTACGGTGGCAGCGAGAGAGGGAGAAGATAAGACGGAGGCCTAGGTTTCTGATGTGGACAATTCAATGGGGTGCCGTTTACTGAGATGGGGAGTGCTGAAGGAAGGCAAATTAGAAGAAAAAGATGATCAGTTCAGCTTGACAGGTTGCGTTTGAGACATCCAGGTGTACAGGTCTAGTTAGTAGATGGTTATATATAGCGGCGTTAGGAACAGGAGAGCGCAGGGTGAGGATGGAGATTCAGGAGTCATACGCATCTAGAGAGTATTCAAAGACATGGTGTTGATGAGTCACGCAAAAAGAGACTAGGAGATGACTTTGGCCACAACCCGAGGAACTACCTTACAGTCAAGTGAGGAAGTGGAGACACCAAGGGAGAGAGAAGGAGAAGCTGGAGTAGCAGAAATAAGGCTGTGGGAGTGGGATGCCACAGAAATATTTTGAGAAGGAAGAGATGGTCATAGGATCTACTCCTTCACGAAGTCAAGCAAGTTTGACAGCTTGGCAAGGGCAGTCTCTATGGAGTGAAAAACGTGGAAACCAGAGAGGAGTGGGCTGAGGAGTAAGTGGAAGATGAGGAAATGTAGACAATGTCGGGGAGTTTGGCAGTAAAAGGGAGGAGAGAGAGGCTAGAGGGGCGAGATGGGAGTAACTGCCTCAGAACAATCAAGCAAACAAACGTGGGAAAGACCTGCATAAAAATTATTATAATGAGATTTTTTTTTACTTCTATTACTCATGGTACTGCATAATACACTTGTAATTTTTGAAAATTGCATTTTGGCATCTGTATGTGGCAGAGTCTATAACACAAGAGGGGAGAGGAGGGGGATTGATGTCTATGGAAAGGGTGTTATCAGGGTCTATGGAGAGGGAGAAAATTGGATGACCCACAACAACAACAGCTCTGGCAACAGATTAGAAGTCACAGTTGATCATGTGAAGGAATGCAAAGTAGGTTCTGGGGTGTCAAATGGAGAGGATATTAATTGATGGGAGAAAGGTGAAGTTGACCAAGGATGCCAAGAGGGAAAGTGAGCAGAGCTTTGCGGGACACAGAGGAGGAGATAGCAGAGCTATGGGAATAGGCACCTCTCCCCCTCCCAGGTGGCTGCTTGGATTGATGAGAGCCGTTGGATACATGTTTGTTTCGGAACATACTCACTACGCTAAAGTAGTTTTAATTAATAAGCGTGATGCAGTTTTTAGGATGTGTAATATATAACAATATTCCAATTCTGGTAGTAGAATTAATATCAGTGCTTTAGTCTGATTTTCTAAAAGAAGTTCTTTTAGAGCTATAGATTTATGTTTCTCCAATTAAGCTTTTAATTCTTTATTTCTATCCAGTATAATAAAGATCCTCAAAGTAATCTTTTCGGAAATCATAGTCCCATCTAGCACAGAGAATTAGTGTTGGCTTTGAAAGGTTATGTTAGTAAAATATTAAAGCCTTTTATTCTGTGTAACTCAGGGGTGTTTTCAAGGCATTTAAAACATTTTCATTTAATCATATAAATTAGAAAAGAAATTACTATCTATTCTTAATTTTGTTAAAGTCATAATTAGTTCAAAGTGCTTATCTTCAAGCACTTTATCCAGTCTATGCCTGCTGAACCCTGTGCATGTAAATTACATTTACTAACCGGTATAAACTTGCACTGCATATTTTGCTAATATTTTCAGGTCCATAGAATATTAGGACTGTAAATAATTTTCAAATATATTTTTCTTCCTTTGAGAGAGTTGTCTGTTCAGCTGCCCAAACAGTTCATAGAAACTGTGCAGTTTTGTCAGTGATGATTCTTGCATTATTATGCTATGTTCAGAAAGGGTAACCACAATTCTTTTATTAGTTTAAAGTGTCTAGAGACAGTTTTTACTGCAGAAGCCATACATAACTCTTGATCATTGAAAGGCTTTCTGTATAAAAATGTGGTTAATGTTTAAACAGAGCAGTGGAAATAAAAGCGTGGTCGACACTGTATTGGTCAGCGTGAGAGATTATTTCATTGTGTTTTGAAAAGCATGAACAAAGCGATTGCACCCATGGATGGCTGGAACATTGGCAGTTGTCATTCTCCCCAATTCATTTGAGGGTGGCCTTTGTCTTTGTGCAGCCTGATCTCATTTCCATGGAGACCGTGTAGAAATGCAGACTGAATACAAGCTGGCTTCTGGTCAGTTCAGTCAGATAACTCTATTCCAAATTGTTTACCAGTTACCTTCAGGTCCTTTAACCAAATAGCTTTTGGATCCTTGTTAGAATATGAACACGGAACCTTCTGGATTTTATAACCTTTCCTAAACCATGTTCTGAATGCTAGTGCATAAAATAGATATTTCAGAATAATTGACTTAGCTTTCTGTTACTTATTAACATTGTTCCCTGGAAAAAAAAAAAAAAAGAAAAACTTAGCCTTGGAGATTGGAATACTTTTATGTGATTTTTATTTTCCTTTTAGTACAAAAATGTAATAAATAGCCCGAATAAAAAAGTCTTAATGCAAAATCAAAAGATGATTAAATAAATAATTTATGTAAATGTCACAGTGTCTTAGTCCATTCAGGCTGCTATAACAAAATACCACAGACTAGGTGGCTTATAAACAACAGAAATTTATTTCTCACATTTCTGGAGGCTGGGAAGTCCAAGACCAAGACGCCAGCATAGTAGAGTTCTGGTGAGGGCCCTCTTCCTGGTTCATAGCCGGCACCTTCTCGCTGTGTCCGTACGCGGTGGAAGGGTCTCTGGAGCCTCTTTTATAAGAGCACTAATCCCATTCATGAGGGTGAAGCCTAAACCCCTCCCAAAGGCCCACTTCCTAATACCATTGTCTTTGGGGGTTAGGATTTCAACATAGGAAGTTTGAGGGGACACAAACATTCAGACCCCAACACATAGTAAGTAAGAAATCCCTTTATTATTACAGTATTTAATTTTTGCCCTCAAATTATCAGACTTTAATATATATGTCTTTTTGTTATTTTCATTGTTGTTGTTATGGTTCAAGTGAGATAGGACCTTAGCCCTTTTTAAGAGTACAGTTCCATGGTCTCTTACCTTGGTCTGTGTTCTCTCTTTCTGAAGTACTCTTCAGCCGCCAACACCTATTCTGTATATCATTTAAGTCTCAATTTCCTTGAGGCTCGTGTACCCTAGGAAGCCGTCAAAACCCCTAATCCAATTTAGGTGTCTTCTCACATGGACCCATTCATAGCAGTTGTCACATTCTATTTCAATAATCTGTTGACTTAGCTCTAATTCCTATAGGTCGCAAGCTCTGAGAAGACACGGCCCATGGTTCTTCGCTTGTGCCAAGTTGAATTTTGTTGACTGAATAATGAATGCATGAGACATGTATGGCAGCTACTGTAACATGGATTAAAGGCACACTTTCAGAATGAATGCCAAGCTGAAAACTTCGTATTTTTTCCAATTAGAATATGCAAAAAAGCCTCTATTTGCAAGTTTATCTGAATTTGCTAAAATACTTCTGTAGGTAATAAGTTTTTTTCACTTTTTTGACGGAGTTTGTTTGCTTTTGAAACATTTCTCCTTTGTCTTGAAATATCTAGCTAGGATAGCTCTATTGACAAGAAACAAGATGAATAAAAGTATATGACAGGGCTGACATCTTTTCTTGCCCAAAAAAATTCTTTCCTGTTACCCTTTTCTATTCTCATAAAGTGGCACCATAATTTATCTTCAGCTTGACTCTCTCTCCCACTGAATACATTCTTTAAGATCACCTTCCGTTCTATTTATCAGTGTATTTCCAGGACCTAACATATAGGAAGCGCCCGGAAAATGATTGGTAAAAAAATTAAAATAAAACTAGAATTCAGATAACTGTGAGGTAAATATGTCCATTGAAATACTAAACTTGATTAATAATTTCAGCTTATAGAAGCTTTTCTTTATAAAGAAGAATATTTTAATATCCTTATAGAAAAATGACAAATACTAGAATAGTCATCTTAACAGAAAACATATTTGTATTTCTTTCTTTTCATATTTATGTGTGAAAATATTTTTTTCATAGATATACTCTATGAAAGGAGTATAGATACAGGCATACTTTCATATACTGTTTATACGAAAATGAATAGTTTATTTTTTTCACTTGATATCTTTTGTGTATACTTTTCCATATGGACTTCATATTTTTAAGTTTACATTACTGTATCCTGCCATGTCATGGTTAACTATTGTCACATTGTTGCATATTTAGGTTGTTTCCTGTGGGATTTTTGCCCCTGCTGTAAATAATGTAGCTATAAATATCATTGTACAAGAAGCTTTTTCTTTTCTTTTTCCTTTTGGATGGTTTCCAGAAGAGGCATTACTGGGTCAGAGATTATATGTATTTTTTAGTTCTTGTTGCATATTGAACGCTGCAGTCATCAGTAAGGTGTGAATTTACCAATTTCACCAACATTAGATTTTAATTTACTTTTTGTAGTTTTTAAAAATTTTTTTGTAGTTTGATGGATATAAAGTGATGCTTCGTATTTATTTTAATTCGCATTCTTTATATTCATCAGAACACATTTTTTAAGTTACAATTTAAAAATGCCAATCTTTTGAAAAATATATATAAATTAGGATATTCTAGAATTTAGGCTAGAAGAAACCTCAAGAGATCACCTTGTAAATGCCTCATTTTTATAACAACCAGCCTATAAAATGACTAATGCCCAGAACTCCAGCCTGCAGTGTGCTGTCCATTGTTTAAGGATGCCCTTCAGAATTTCTTTTGAAAATCTGACAAACTTCCCTTTGTCACCTGTTTCCCACAGGCTGATTATAATCCATTTTCACTTGAGGAGTGGCGTTCTAGTTAAAATTTCCATACTTCCATGGATCAGAACTCTTTAGGGAGAAAAAGAAGACATTCTATTGACTGCGAGTAACTGAATCTGGAGATTGTTCTGGTTAGCTATTGCCATGTAACCAATCATCCCCAAACTTAGTGGCTTAAAATGACCGTAATTTGTTATCTCTCATGGCTTCTTCGGTAGGACTTTGAGAATGCCTTGGGTGGGCAGTTCTGGCTCAAGGTCTCTCATGTGGTTACCATTAAAGGTTAGACAGCTCTCTCTCTTCATGTGGTCCCATCAAGTGGTCTCTCCAACATGACTCCCTCTGGGAAGTCTGACTTCTTCAGGGCAACTCAGGGATCCACAGGCAAGTGTCCCAAAAGAAACTGCATTGCCTTTTCTAGCCTAGACTCAGAAATCATGCAACTGCATCTGTTCATCAAAGCAATCACACAGTCCCACCTAGATTCTGGGGGAGGAGACTTACTCTGTCTCTTGATGGGAAGAGTGTCAAATAAATCCCAGATGTGTTTTAAAACCACAACAGGAACTTAATCAACTCAATGGTGTTTGCAAGACTGTTCATTATTTAGCCCAGAGTTGCTCAACATTGGCATTATTGACATTTGGGGCCAGATAGTTCTTTCTGGGGGGAGAGGAGGAGCTGTCTTGTGCATTGCAGGATGTTGAGTGGCATCCCTGGCCTCCACTCACTAGATGCCAGTAGCCAGCCTCCCCAGCCCAGTGTGACAACCAAAAATGTGACCAGATTTTACCAAATGCCCTTTAAGGGATGAAATTATTCCAGGGTTGGGAACCACTACACTAAACAAGCATTTATTAAGCACATTTAATATTCATGGCATCATGGAAAGATCTCCAGCTCTGAAGAGTAAGTTCAATGCCATTTTTCTGGGTGACTTTGGATAAGTCACAGGCAAACTACTCCTTACCTTGCTGGGTCGTTGGGAGGATCAAATGGGATTATGAATGGAAAAGTATTTTGCAGACTGTAAAAGCATATGTAATTTTATTTTTTTTTAAATCCATATACTTGATATTCCTCCATTTTTATCATTATTCATTTATTTACGGGACCTTTATGGGGTGCCTATCATATGGCAGTGGAGTGTCAGACACTAGGGGAATTGGAGGGTTCAAGGCAGCCCCTCTGGAGCTCTGCTTTCTATTTCCAACATTACCTGTGGAGGAGAATGGTAGCACCCAGATCCTTATTGAATGTAAAATTTAACATTCAAAACAGAGACTTTGAAAGAAAAATCACATTTTTTTTTTCTTAATGAAAGCAGGAGATTGTTACACCACTATATTCCAAAAGCAGTTGTAAGCGTCATTTTGGGCTTTTGGTTTTGCACTAACTTTTTTTTTTTAAGCACCATAGCTATAAGCCAGACATGATAGAGCTTAAATCTGTATACAATGTGTGGTCATTTCCAAATGGCCTATAATATCCGTTTCGTTTCTTTGTTTTTTTGAGGGGAGGGGGAGGGCTTTCTCTATTATTTTTGCTTTATTGTCCTTTCAGCATGAGGACAATGCTATTGAAAATGATTTCCTGAGGTTAGGTGTGTGTTCTAACGATCTAATGTGACCTATGACTATTTTCCGTTGTCATACATATTCTAAGTAATGATTAGCTACACTTTAGAGTTTGAAGTTTATTTTCTTAGTTTCAGAGTCAGGGTCTGAGTAACCACACTTCCTGCTTGTGTGGCTTCCTGGAGAGTCCATGGACTGATAATGTTTTCTTGGCTTTCCTGGTGTGCTTTGAGTATGTCTCAGCAAAATGCAGCAGTATGTCATCCTCCTACCCATTATACAGCAGTTCTCAGAGACTCAAAGGGAAGTTTATTCAGGATACGTTTTTCATGTTAGAGGTGAAAGTGGGATCACAAACTGGTAGGCCTTTTTCAAGTTCTCAAAAAGTATGCTAGCCTCAGTAACGTATAATGTTATTCATAGTAAAAACAAAACGAAAACAAGCTGTCTTTACTAAGTGCTCATTTGCTAGGCACTGGATTGAGAATTTTATATGCATTGTCTGATCACAATGAGGTAGGCTCATGTTTTATCTATTTCACAGGTGAAAAGGCGGTGGGCTTATATTGGATGAGGAACTTGCCCAAGGTCACAGAGCTATTCATACCTCAGAGGCCAAGCTCTCAGGCACTATGTGACACTGTTGGTCTTGCCCAGTATATGGATTTTTCAGTTAAAAAAAAAGTCCTTGTACTTCTAGCACTGGTATACTTCTGCCACCCCATCACCCCAAAATACAGTCCTTCTTCTCTTTAGGGTTCCCTATATCTAGATAGAAAGCAAAGTTAAATGTTCTCTAAAATTCTAAATATAAAATAAAATGTGTGTGTATATTTGTATATATATATATGCATGTACGTCTATGTATACATATTTATTAATCTATCTTTTAATCCATCTACCTATGTATCTTCTCAGTAGCCTGCATTCAAGCGTCTTCCTTTGAACCAGTCCAGAACTCATGTTTATTAACTAAACTGGTCTTTATTGATCTCCCGTTATATGCATAACTTATTGTTAGGTGGAAAGGTGAAGCCATCAGTAGTCTATCTGTTAATTCAATTAATTATTATTGGTCCACAGTCCTGTGCTGGGCACCATTCTGAGTACTGGGGGATATAGCAGTAGACAAAATAGACAAAGTCCCTACTCGTAGGGACGAAGGCAAATTTACCATAAAACAAGTGAATCTTAAGCTTCGGGGACCCTCACTGTGCAGGCCCTTTCCCATGTGTTCAAATGGCCTGATATTCTTATTAAGTATGCAAAAGCTAAGATCACTGTCTCTTTTGTACCCTAACATAACACGTTTCAACAAAGACATCAACCCCCGACTGATTAATAAATGTCATCAATTCAAAGAGTTTCTGGATTAATCCCTATAAAAGAAAACTTGAAATGCCTTGAAATATTATAGCTCCTGGACGATACTGGAAAACAGTCCTAAACATTTACATGACATTACAAATAAGGAGTTATGAAAATGCAAGGAACTTTTCTTAACTATAAATAATAATTTAAAAAATTCAGTTTACCATGACAGAAGAAAAATTGAGTTCTTTTTAGAGAATATGATTTTACATGATTATTGTCAAGTGAAGAGGTGATCAAAAGATGTAGAGCCGAAGACTGTAGGAAAAAGGTATTACCGAAGTGTATCCGGCAATCAGTAAAATGTATGTTATTTTTTTTTTTTTTTGGATTTTTCAGCTTTTAAAAACATGTAACTTGCTAGGATTGCTTTTTTCATTCTATAGAAATATTTAATTTTATACCTGAATTTTTTTTACAGTTTTGTAATTTTTTTCCTTAAAGAGCCACTCCCCCCCCCCAAATTGTAGAAGCTTCAGTCCCTACAAAACTTAGAACTCCCCAAACGGACTTCAATGAGGGAGGCAGAGAAATATAAAAGATAAATATATAGTATATGAGGTAGCGATGCTCTATTGAGAAAAATACAGCAGAGTAAGGGTACAGAAAATGCCAGGCAGGGGGTGGGAAAGAGGAAGGTATTGTTTTACATGGGGTTATGTGTTACTCATCTACTGCTGTATAACAAAGTATCATAAATGAAGTGACTTAAAATAATATACATTTATTATCTTATAATCTCTGTGGGTCTGGAATTTGTGCATGGCTTCACTGGGATCAATCAAGGTGTAAGCCAGGGCTGAGGTCTCATCTGAATGCTTCACTGAAGAAGGATCCACTTCTGCTCACTTCCATTCTTGGCAAAATTAATTTTCTCCAGGGTTCTTGGACTGAAGGCCTCAGCCCTAGCTGTCTCTCTGCTTTCAGTTCCTTGCCCATAGGGCCTCTTTGCTTCATCAAAGCCAACAAGAGAGAGCGTCTGCTAGCAAGATGGAAGTTACAATCTTATGTAATGTGATTGCGGAGGTGACATCCTATGACATTTGATTCTGTGTTTTGAATCTTCAATTCTAGTGATGTGAAGTCACAGGTCTTGCTCTCACTCTAGGGGAAAGGATCACACAAAGGCATGAATAACAGGAGATGGGGATCATTGGGAGCCACCTGACAACCACAGGTAGTCAGGAAAGGCAGCTTTGATAGACTTAGGTTTGATGCAGAAACAAGAAGGCAGTGAGAGTGAACATGACACTCTCTGGAAAAAGAGTATTCCATGCGGAGGGAACACATGAGAGAGGCCTGAGGTCAGAGTGTGTTCAAGGAAGAGCCCGGAGTCCAGCTGAGTGATCTAAAGGGATAGGGTAGGAGGTGAGGTCAGACAGATGGGAGAGGGAATGATTATGCAGCTATCGAGGTGAAACTTACACATGAGAACAGTTGAGTAACATTTCGAGGTAGTACACCACAATAAGAGATGCAAATGGTGAGTATCGAGGGAGTTAGAAGGGTATGTGCAGGCTAGAATGGTAGGGGAAAACCCAAACCAAAAGTTTATGGAGAAGTGGCCTGTGAACAGAGATATAAAGGAAGAAATACTAACTTCGGTTATGCCTATTGTTTCCGTCTATTGGCTCAAGACATGCGAGGCATATCTTGTTACTGAGCAAGTTAGTCAACAGGCGCTGACTTGCTAACTGCACAAAAATGCTATTCTGAAAGAGAGAGAGAGGAGTTTCTCTTTTCACCCAGAAGGAATTGAGGAAGAAATTGTAGTGAATTGATGAGCTGATACTCCGTATTTCTCCCAGTCCTCTTGGCAATTAGGAGACAGTGAGTCTGCCAGATGGCAACTCCCCCTCCAGCATCCTTATGAAAAAAAGAGAATCTATTGAGTTGTTAGGAAGCACTAAGTCATAGTAAATGGACCTAAGAAGCAATTGCAGTAGACTTTTGAAGACATTCATTGCCTGCAAGATCAAAAAAGGTGAAAGGGCCTCAAAGTCACCTAAGTGCCACAGTATGACAAGACTTGATGCAGTTACTTTGTCACTTTGATTTTTTTCTCACAAAACATTAATCTTTAATAATATAACTGAAATTAGTATGTATCTCTCCCATATTTATATATGTGCATCTATGCATTGACAAAATTATCTTTAAAACTCAGAATAGTAAATTGAAATTTTCTGGTATAATCTGATTTCCCCGTCTTAGTCTGCTGGGGCTGCCATCACAAAATGCCGCAGACCGGGTGGCTTTAACAACAGAAATTTATTTTCTTATAGTTCTGGGGACTGGTAGTCCAAGATCAAGCAGTCATCAAGGTTGGTCTCTGGTGAGACCTCTCTTCCTGGCTTCTAGACTGCCGCCTTCTTGCTGTGTCCTCACATGGCCTTCCTCTGTGTGCACATCGGGAGATTTCTGCGCTACTATTCTTCTTTTTATATAAACACCAGTCCTGTCAGATTAGGGTCTTATGATCTCTTGTAACTATTACCTCCTAAAAGGCCTTATCTTCAAATATAGTCGCATTAGGAGTTAGGGTTTCAACATAGGGATTGGGGGGGATGCAATTGATCCATAACACCCTCTTAAGCTTAACAATATATTAATGGATTTTTTTCTGGCCATGGAAGTGATGTACGTGTTTCTTTGTTATGAACAGAGAGTAATTGTCGAATAAATGGTACATACATATACTGTAGAAGAAAAAAGGTTGCCACAAATCATGAAGCAGGCAATTATCACCCAGGTGTCAGCTGGAGTCTCTCTGCTTCTTAAAATTGAGAGAAGATTCATTCAAATCCCTATTCCATTGCAGGAAGATACATTGCCCTCCCAAGATTTCTCTGAACTCCCAGGAGGTATCCATTTTCATTGTCGTTCAGCCCCAAAGTTCCTGACTGCAGAGTTTTTGTTCTCCACTCTGTCAGGTCTGGTATTTGATTTTACACTGTGTACAAGCTAATGCATTAGCCTGTTACTGTTTCATCGTTGCTGATAGATGATATGAGATTCCCGAGTCAGAGACGAAGGGCATTATTGCTCACAGCACAGCAAGCAGCACGAGCATGTTTACATCAGTTTCCCTTGTGCTTCCTCATGAAGTCTCCTGGGGGCTACATGAAGGAGTCCAAATGGAAGCCTGCACGGGCAGCAGGGTGCATTACAAGAGAAGCACACTGAGCTTGGTGAACTTGCTGTTTTATAGCCAGAAGTCAGCAAGCCTGCTCTTTGTCTTAGAAGGAGATATTATTACCTCATCCCCCAAGGTTGCTTGCTGCAAACACAATCCTGAGAAATGGCCCAGGTAAACAGCAGTCAGGATCTTACATTCTTGGCATACACATTGTATCGAGTTGAATGGTGGCCCCCCAAAAGATATTTCTATGTTCTAGTCTCCCAAATCTGTGAATATTACCTTATTTGGAGAGAGGGTCTTCAAAGATTGCCTTGCAGAGACTGTTGATAGAAACGTGAATGTTGAAGCCATTTCTGATGAAGGCTCAGGAGGGAAATGAAGAACCTCTTATTGGAAACTGGAGGAAAGGTGATCCTGGTTGTATATGGGCAGAAAATTTGGCCTAATTGTGTCCTTCAGTTGTGTGGAAAGAGGAACTTTCAAGCAGTGAACTTAGATATTTACCTGAGGAGATTTCCAAGCAAACTGTTGAAGGTGCAGCCTGCTGAATGTAGTAAAATGCATGAGGAAGGAACTGTTAAACAAAAAGAACAGTACTTAATGATTTTGGAAATTCTCAGCCAATGTAGATTACCAAAAGAAAAAGGTAGTATTAGGAGACTCATTGTTAGGAAAGTGCCCTCAGAAGAGAAGGCCAAGGGTGTGGTTGGAAAGTGTTTTGCTGAATGGATTAGGTGTGTGATTTATGGATCCTCTCAACAATCTCGGCAGAGGCCAGGAATAGAGGTGGAGTTATCCAGGAAAGATCTATGCAGAGCTCTCTTGTCTAATGGCACGGACTCCCATAACATACACAGGAAAACTACAAGGTTTTTAGGAATGTTGTCTCAGCTGAAATGCTACCATCTTGGACTGAAGGGGACAGAGAAGCAGAGGCCAATAGAGCTGCTACAGGCCCAGAGGACCTACTGTCCTAGCAGCTTTCAAATATACAACACAGTACTATTAACTATAGTCACCATGCTGTACATTACATCCACATGATTTATTTATTTTATGACTGGAAGACTTCTTATATTTTTGTTCACTATTTAACAGAGACATTTTCCCCCTAAAATGTCTCCATACATCTGCAGGAATGGGCCAAAGTGCACACTGAGGATCCTAGTTAAAAACACCTGTCTTCCCAAGGCTACCTCTTGCTGTTAGCCTTGATTCTCTTCTCTTAACATGAATTTCTTCCCCTATGTCTCCCTAGACCTTTTCGCAAATGAACCCCTTCTGTGAAAATTCTGCCCGATCAGCCTTTCAACATATGTAGATATGCCTAAATTTTGCATTGGCCACACAAATGAGACTCTCCTGCCATCTTTTACTGCAAAATAAGTGTCATTAAGCTCTGACAATGATATCATGGAAGTCAATAAGCTTCCCCTGACAAATTTTTGTTGTTGAATATAGAATGACATATTTTGTTTTATGCATTTATTTTGCCTTGTTTTCAAAAGATTTTGTTCCTTTCTTTGCTTCACTACATTTTTGAGAACAAAACTGGGTTAACTACATCTAATCCCCAAACATATATTTCTCTTTTGAATTATCCTACAACTTAAAATTGGGTTCCAGAGTAAAATGGGAGAATGAATTCTATATTTGCTGAAACTAATTCTTAAATTATTAAGGTTTCCAAAAAAATCTATTTCAGAGATAAGCAGGAACTCTCAGGGCAGGAGGTTCTATAAAATTTTTAAATGAGTGGGGAAAAAAAGAAGTCTTCATTAATCAATGTGTTTACCTATCTGGTTTGTGTATGGATATTAATATGGCAACAAGCCAGGTTATAATCAAGGCTGAAACACTACCCCCTTTTATTGTGGAAATAGAGGAAATTAGTTAACCCTCTAGGACATACTACAATGCTTATATTTGCAGTAAGTTTTGGTGAGATTCGCTGGACTACTTTGGTTTGGTTGCTGTCAACAAATGCACAGCAAAGTCACCTTTGATAAATACTTTGAGTTTGCTGTGCTACTATTGCATTCACAGGCATTCACATGAGGACAAGGAGGGAAGATTACACTCTGGGTAAAAATATTGGTACTGGTGACCCCTTTGGGCAAAGCTCAAGTCACCTTGAGACTCACTGCATCTAATATAGACCCGGACATGTATAACTTAATGAAACAATCTAGGACTTGCTGTGCCAGATTTTTCACTGTTTCCATAGTCTTCTCTTTCACACTTTTAAGCTGCTGAACAGGATGTTCCTTGTGCCTGGAATGACCTTTGCCTTCCTCTTTACATAGTGAATTCCAAGTTGTCCTCCAATGTCCAGATTGCTCCCTCTTCTGTGGAGACTTCAAATTGAGATTTACCTTCTTCTCAACTTTTGGCTCCAGCTTCTTTGTACCTCTCTGAAATTTAATATTTATTACATTATGATGTAATGATTTGTTTTTCAGTCAAATTACCAGAATGAAAGCTCAAAGACAGCAGAGATATGGTTCATTTTGTTCATTGCTATATCCTCAGGACCTAGAAAAATGCCTAGCACAAAAGAACTGGATGAATTTATTATTATTTTATTTTTGGTGAGCAAGATTGGCCCTGAGCTAACATCTATTGCCAACCCTCCTCTTTTTGCTTGAGGAAGATTGTCTCTGAGCTAACATCTGTGCCAGTATCCCTCTATTTTGTATGTGGGATGCTGCCACAGCATGGCTTGATGAGTGGTGTAGGTCCACACCTGGGATCCAAACCCGAGAATGCAGGCCGCTGAAGCAGAGCATGCCGAACTTAACCACTACACCACTGGGCCGGCCCCCAGGGTAAATATTTTTTGAATGATCCATTTATTAGTGTGTATAGACAGGTGGGCACAGTTGGAGGGAAGGAAACAAGATGAATCAAATGTGGTTGTTATTTTCCATCTGATCCAGTTAAGTTATGAGAACAAACATAGGAATATATTACTATAAGCATTAGTATTGCAAGGAAGAAATAGACATTGAATTAGATAGAATACTTACATAAATTTATATTTGCTAATTAGCTTTCATAGGCTAAGTGTGAAACGGTGACATAGACAGTGAACTATAAGTATATATTTGAGAAGAAATAAGTATAGTGAACTGAGATTATCCAGATTTATCAAAAGAGGCAAGGTCTTGAGAAGGATTTAAGAAGCAGAAAAGAAAAGATTTAGGGAAAATGGAATGAAGGAATAGTGATGGAGAAAGACATGTTTTGTGAAGAAAACGAGCAGACCCTTTATGAATGGAAATTCTCGACAATAAGGTTGAGAAGATGAGCCAGACCAAGACTCAGAGCTCAGCCACCAGTTGTGTGACATTGAGAAAAAAAAACATTTAACCTCCAGGAGTTCTAGTTTCCTTATTCGCACATTGGTAAAAATACCCAGGTTTTCTGTTTTACAATGTTGTGGGGATCAAATGAGTTAAGATGATTCTGAAATAAGCAGGGAGACATAAGCATCAAGAAATAGTAGGACACAAATTGGGATATACATTATGGTTTAAATAATACACGAAAAAATGCTGGAGGGAAATAACATTCAAATTAACTGCACTTGCATCAGAATGCTATGATTATGAGTGATCTTTTTCCCCCTAATTTTCTGTATGTACCAAATCATTATTGAAGAACATATATTAATTAAAAATTCATTTCATTCAACAAGTATTATCCTAGGGGCTGAGAAAATAAGAATGAATAAAAGAAACAAGGTCTGAGCTCTCAAGGAGCTTTGATTTTAGTAGACAGAGACAGACACCAAACCATGCAGATACATAAGATAATTTCAGATAATAAGTGCTGTGATAGTGGTGTAGTGATGGAATGGCGTGGGCTGCTAGATAGGGGAGTCAGGGGAGGTCTCCATGAGGAGAGCTGAGACCCATTTGAGCAAAGACCTAAATGATGAGTAGGTGCCAAGACATAAATGCCGAGTTGGGAAGAATGTTGTAGGCAGTGGGTCGAGCAGCTGCAAAGGCCATAAGCAGAATGAGTTGCATGTGTTCAAAGGACAGAAGGAAAGCCACTGTGGCTGGACCACAGTAAGCAAGGAGGGAGGTGGAAAGTAAAGTCACCAGATACACAAATGCCAGATCATGGAGGATCTTTGAAACTATGGTAAAGGAAATCGGATTTTGTTCTCAGTGTAATGGCAAGACATTGGGGTATTTTAAGCAGAGAGATGAAATGATCTGATTTACATTTTTTGACAATATTTTCTATATGTGTGTATATACATGTACATATCTGTATATATACATATAAGTGTATATTTACACATATATACGCACATATATAATAAAATTTAACTGTTAGATGATAAAATGAGCTCCAGTTTCCTTATTTCTGAATTGGTAATATATAAAAAATAAAATTTAACTGCTAGATGATAAAATGAACTCCATCATGATTTCTTGTCATTACATGATCTGCTGAGGTCTAACTAATAGGGTAAAAAATGATGTCATTATATATAGAGTCATATGAGGTCTTTCCAGCATTAGCTATTTTAAAAGTGAGAGCAGTTTGGCATCAACTCCCCAGGCTTTTACTAGTATGTTAGATAATTGGTAACATATTTAAATAGCATTTATTGAGCTCTGCACAATGGGGTGAAGTTTAACTGTTGATTGGAAGCACCAGTATTCTGAATGTCCTGGTTCTCAGGTTAATTTGCTGTTATTTCCTTTTGCATTTTATTTCCTCAAAAATAAAAAGGAGTGGTGGTGCATATGAAAAATAGACATTAAGGAGAAAATTGCAAATGTAGCTTTTGCTACAGAGAATTTCAAAATTATTATTGTCCTTCTCTTCCTGGCAGCACATATTTCTAAAAAATAATAAGCTGAGCTCTGTCAAGTGAACAAATCCGCAGCACAATGATTTTGGCACATAGAGAGGCGTGTTAACTACTTGAAGTCCCCCAAGCTTCTTTGTTGGCTTCATTATGCCTTTGGAGCTCTCTGCAGAATCTGCTCCCAGAAGTACGCAGGCACAATGGAATAGCAAGCCCTTTTCTTCCATCCTTTCGGTGCCCGAAACAATAGACTTATGAAATACTGTGCACTTTCAATGCTGCCCAGAAAGTGGGATATCCTTTGTGCAAACACATATTAATGGAACTTTGATGTCGGTTTTTAAAAGTCCACTCTGCCTTCTGTGTCTGCAAAAATAAATACTGATCTTAAACAGCGTGAAGCATATTCCCATCTCCACAGAGAGTGTTAATATCCACACAGCCTTCTTTCTCTAGAATGAAGGATGGCCAGCATTAATGCTATCAGTGTCAGAGAGGGAGACTTCATCAACCTAACTCTTTCCCCTCGCTCCCTTTCCAGCAGAAACAAGGCTTTTCAAAAAAGTCTGTCAGGGCTTTATCCTATCAAGGTCTTTGTTGTTTTTGAAAATAATTATCATTTCTTGAGCATTCAGAAAGAAGCATCAAAAAGCACTTTTGACAGTTCCTATGGGAAAAAAGATATGACATCTCCCCCTACATTTTCAACCTCAAAAATGATCCCTTCTGTAAGAAAGTGATGCAATTTTCAAGGAGCTGTGAATTTTCTACCTCCTTTGATGTAGTCAGCAGTGCTTTTTCAACAGACGTTTCATATAGAGTCCATTCAAGATCTTCAGGGGATTTAGAAGAAATAGAAGATAGCCTTCAGACCCTGCCCTTGGGTGGCTTAGAGTCTTGCTGTGTTAGAAAGGACAAATAGAACTAAAGTTACTTAAGAAGCCCTAGGGGTAATAGGTGGTTATAGATTTCACGCTCTTGAGTGAGACAGCCATGTGCTCAAATCCTGACTTTACCCTTATCACTTCCCACCAGTGAGATACACATTTCCGGAAACCTCAGAAATCTCTGCAAAACAAATATAATAATAGCAACCATCTTCTAGGGTTGCTGTGAGGATGAAGAGGTAATAACTCATGCATATAGAGTTCTTAGCATGGTGTCAGGGCCCCAAATAAGTACTTAAAAAGCAGTAGCTATTATTTCTTGGTAAACACTAATAAAGAGAATAATTATTATGTCAAACAAGTTTTTTTAAGTGGCCTTTGAGAATTATATTACAAATTTATATTCACAAATTGTAAATATGAACTATGTTTTCATTTTAGGCATTTTAAATTGTTGTATGGCATACAATGTTGGTCTCCCGGAAGCAAAGATATTTTCTGGTCCTTCAAGTGAACAGTTTGGCTATGCAGTGCAGCAGTTTATAAATCCAAAAGGCAACTGGTAAGAATAGTCTCTTCTTTATGATTTCAATAAAAATACTAAATAGATTTAATATTTGATTCCAATTGCTTGTTTGAATTGGTGCACAAATATATTATGAATGGGTAGCCCTCAAATATCCTTAAATGAAGGATCTTTCCTTGAGAGTTGATAACTCTCAGGTTGATAATTAATCGGATGGTGTAAACCTGGATAGAAAATTTTCTCTAAATATTCCACAGTGAATTCATAATACCAGTTTTGACCATTTAATAGACAGATAGATAGATACACACATACATAAATGCATAGAAACATAGATACATAGATTTGTCTTCATTTCTTATTCTGTAAACTGGTACCCACTGAGCTTTGTAAATGTTCATCTAGCTAATGCTGCCTTCAGGCCATTTCTAGACGGTAGAATTTTTCCCTAAATTTTCTGCTTCAGCAAGGCTTTGTCTACTGGCTTCATTCTAAGTCAGCCTTACCTTCTCCATTTGGTAAAGAGTCCTCACAAGCATCCATGCAAAATTTACAAAGGTACCTTTCTCTAGTGCATTTAGCATCTTTTATTTTTGCCCCAAAGGGCCCTCGGTTTTTTAATGCTATGTAATGGTTACATTTATATACCACTACCTTCATGGGTATGGAAATATATACCCCCATTGCTGGTTTAAGTTTCCCATAATAATAATAAAAATCAACTCAGGGGAAATCAGACGATTCTGAAAGTCGTCTTTAGGCAAGAGCTGTAGCTCCTCTTCTGCCAGAGTTGATGCCACTGTTGCACAGGAGTCCTGCCACTGGAACCTTATCTCCCTGTTGGAGCAGAAGGCTCCAGACTCACCCTGTAGCTTCAGATCCCAGATCCTCTAGAGCTCTTTCCAATGATTAAATGGGCTGTTGTTGGCTTATCAAATAAGAGCTATAATTTATTACCTTTTCTCTGTGTGAACTTATGTTTGAGGTTCTAAAAAATTAAGTTGAAAGAAACATTAGAATCCAAATTATTCACATTTTGGAGCATGCCTGTCTGTGTGATAGGGAAACAAAATGAAATTCTCACTTGAGAGGGCAGTGTGTCTCAGAAGGCATCTTGGAGGAGGTGAATCATGAGGTGGGTCTTAAGGAGTGGAGATGAATAGGCTGGAGAAGAATATTAACTAATGTGAGGAGACTTGGAAAGCAGTGTATGTTGCAGAGAGTTTGTCAGTCACTCGGAAAGATAAGAACAGGATAAGAACTGGTTGGAAACCCAAAGAGTAGCAAGTACTGTCATTATCTGGGATATGAGAAAGAGTGCATCGCCCACAATTATCTAATTAAGCTTTGATAACCATAAACCATGGTAAGGTCACAGTTTGACCTTGGAATCTAGCAGATGAAGTTGCTTAGGACCCACAATTCTACATATCCAGCCTTGATTCTTTCCTGAACTGTAGACACCCATATCGAACATCTCCACTTTAATGCCTAATAGACATATCAAACTTAACTGAGACAAAACAAACATCTGAATTTCTGTACTAGCTGATGAGGCCAAAAATCCTTGACTCCTCTCTTTCTCTCACCCTTACCTCGTCTCATCCATTAGCTAGTCCTGTTGACTCTACCACGAAAATACCTATGCTAATGGGCCATTTCTCATCATCTTTCTTGCTGTCACCTGATCGAAGCCCATACTGGCCATTGCAGGTACTGCTGTGACAGGTCTCAACCCATCTCCTGCCCCCTTCTTACCCTTCTTTACTCTCCTCACTGCAGCCAGTATGAACTTTTTACAACATGATTCGAGTAATATCACTCCCTCGATTAAAACTCTCTGTGGCTTTCCACTGCAATTAGAATAAATTAAAATTGCTTAAGGGATCTTCCATGGTCTGGTCTCAGTCTGTCTCCCCTATCTCAGATTTTATCCCTTCACCCTTATTCACTATGCTCCATGAATTCTGTCTTTTGTCTGCCCCTCGAACACACCAAACTCATTCCTGTTTCAAAGCTCCTTCTGCACATGGTTTTCTCCTGGAAGGAACCATCTTTCCAAGATCTTCTATTGGCTGGGTGATTCTCTTCTTTCAGTCTCAGGTCAAATGTCTCCTCCTCATAGAGACTTTTAGGACAAGCCCATCTAAATTAGCACTTCACCACAACTCTTGGTTGCTCTAGCCGTCTATGCTGATTTATTTTCTGTATAGCAGTTATTACTATCTGAAATGATCTGTATTTGTTTATAGGTTCATTATCTGTCTTCGGCCCGTCTCTGAGTATAGGGACATTGTTTTGTTCACTGGTGTGTCCTCAGAACCCAGAGTGGTATATAGAATTGAGTAGGGGATCAATAATTATTTGTTGAATGACTGAATGAAAGTCCTTTCCAAATGATTCACCTGAGGTACTCTACAAAGTGAACTATAGTAGATTCACTTAAGTATGAGCTGAACAAGACGCACTCTGATGGTCTACTTCATAAGCATGGCCTCGCTGAGGACAATCAGGGATTAAGTTTGAGGTTATTCTTTTTAAGTAACAATTTTTCTGGGTTGGGATAAATCTAAGAGAAAGAGCCACCATTAGTAATAGAAACTATTAGAGATGATGAGCCTATCGAGGATTGTAAGGCAACTTAACCACTGGCCACACTCCAGGTTGGAAGTTGAAGAAGAGAAAAAGGGACAAAAAGTTGACAGGAACCTAGCAGGCAAAGTCCTGGGAAGGTGACAGGCAACATTACTCCTTTCTCTCTCCAGGATTCTCTCTAAGCACACAAAACATTAAGACCAGTGTATTAGCAGTTTATGGTGAGATTCTAGTACTGATAGGGTTAAGTCAAGACCAGGGACATCAGACATTTCTAAATCCTGCCTGGGCCTTCTCATGACATTCCTGAAAGATATATAAACACAGGACAATGGCTATTGGGAAACAAGGCACCACTCTATTAATGACTGGGCTAGTGCTTTTAACTCCAGTGTAGAGCTTCCTGGTAAAATGTGGTATTAGGCTTATCAAGGCCTTACTTACTTCAATTCCATATATAGCTACCAGCTGGTATGAGCATACCCTACCACACAAGAAGAAAAGAAGGGAGGGCTGGAGGGCTAACCTTACCTGGGGGGCTAACCTTGTGGAGGCATGAAGCAGGAAGGAAAGAGAACAAAAGCTGGCCTGGCATGACAGTCTGCGTCCTTTCACTGATCTGGTCTTGTAAAGCAAAGAAGCAGAAGAGGCCACGTCCTGGATGTGATCTTCTAATCTACCACAGGCTGGACACTATGGGAGGTGCAGAAACTACAAAGCATAGACCTTGACTTTAAGGAGTGTGGAGTAGAGTCAATGAGGAAGATATTTATGCAGAGTAGGCAGCCATGAATAATGCCAGAGACATAAGTGAACCCCTTGTAGTTAATAGTGTATGTTCTTTTAGTGTCACTAGCTATATTAACTTGCTATTAAGAGCTCATTTTCTCTTCCCTAGGCCTGGGACACTAGAGGGACCAGGTCCCCTCCTGACCTCTCTCATTAGCCTGGCCTTGCCAAGGTGCCTTGCCACAGAGGGCAGGGCTGTGCAGGGTCCAGGTGAATGGGTTTTCCCACTCCAGTGCTGGAATGGGCCACAGTTAGGACAAGCAGCCGTCACCACTCTCAGGTTCAAGGAAAATAATATGAAACTTGGAATCCAGGATTGCCTATTTGTTTTGACAGTTGGCACTGTGCCCTTCTCCACTCCTAATTTATGACAATTGCACAGACATTATGGAAGTAGCAGATGTGGGAAGGACTGTTTAAATATTAACTTTCCTTCTAATACTAATCAAGTTAACTTTGGGCACAGAAAGTGGTATTACTGTGAATGCCCTTAATAAACTGTGAGTCTCTTTCTCTTAGGCATTATATATATATATATATATATATATATATATAAAATACACACACACACACACACACACGCACGCACGCACATCCCTTTCTCTTTACTCCCTTACTGCTTGTTCTGAAGCTGCCTTTTGGTAATTTTTTCCTCTGCTTACTTTGACTTTCTTTACAATCTGTCTTGTTGAGCCTCACTCCATCTCTCAGCCCTTTCCTTCCTTCTGACAACTCGCTTAAGGCTCTAGACTGAGTTTTCTTAAATCACACTCCACTATTTTTAAAGTACAACTTTAGCTATTCCATATGTCCTATGTTTCTAAGAATTTATAGGCATATTTTACACTGGGATCTATAAGGTTTTAACAAAATAATCTTGGTTCTTTTGCTAGTGTTATTTATTACGCTTCTATTATACTGTGGACTTTTACCCTAGAAATAGTGGTGATATGGCTGCTTTGAGAATTCTTGAATCTTTTTAACAGTCTCAGATGAGCTGGATAATTTTAAAAGCAAGATTACCTCCCACACAGAGCACCGGAGCGCCCCTCTGTCTGTAAGTAAAGTTGTGGTCTGTTCTCCCTTCAGTGTAGGCAGAGGATCATCTCGCCCCAGAGCCCTCATTTTATACACAGGATGTTCAAATGTAGATGATGCAATCCTTATCACAAACAATTATACAAAGGATTGAGATTTCCTGGAAGCTCGTGGTGATATGCACTGTTTCTGTTTGTCTAATCTGAAGGCTTTTTCCAAGAACAATCTGAGCTCATTATATGACTCAAAAACCTTAGAACACTGCAATCATTTGTGTGACGAGGACTGTCTGGGAATTGGGGTATTTCCAGTGGTAGAAATGTATTTTCTTGTTCCATCAAGGACTAGAGCATGCTTGTTCCTTAAGAAAAGAGGAGAATTATAATCAACCTGTGTCATGGCCAACAAAAATTTCCATCTATATATGAGCTTATATTATAGTTTTAACTATTTAATTAAGAAAAATTGTAATAAACCTCTATGTGTGTTATAACAGATTGTCTTACACAGATATGTCTGCAAGAGAATTTTAAATAAAAAATAAAGAAGAAACATTCCATTCTGTAACAGACATCAAAGATTATGTCAATGGCCAGCCCTGTGGCGTAGTGGTTAAGTTCGGTGTGCTCTGCTTTGGTAGCCCGAGTTCACAGGTTCAGATCCCAGGCGCGGACTTACACCACTCGTCAGCCATGCTGTGGCATTGACCCACATACAAATTAGGGGAAGACTGGCATAGATGTTAGCTCAGGGCTAATCATCCTCAAGCAAAAAAAGAGGAAGAGTGGCAACAGATGTTAGCTCAGGGTGAATCTTCTTCCCACACACACACACACACACAAAGATTACGTCATATAGTACATTGGTAATAACAAGACCTAGTCTTCATTGAATACTCTTTCTTTTCCAAACACTTAGTACTCATAATGACTCTAAGAGCTTTGTAAAATTATTCCCCCTTTTACAAATGAAGGGACTGAGACTTAGAAAGGTTATGTAGTTTGCCTAAGATTACAGAGCTAATAAGTAATAAACACAGGGTAGATTAACACAAAACCGAGATAAGATGTTCCAAATATACATATGTTTATAAGTATCCAAGGAGGAGAGTAGCAGAATGTAACTGGCATTTATAAAAAATATTTAAATATAATTTTCTTGTATGTAAACTTTATAAAGTAAGGTAAACTTCATTCAGTATTTTGAATTAAAAGTTGTGTTATGTAAAAGTGTTGCCTGGGCAGGGATAACAGTTAGCATCTGTCTTTTCATTGTCTCATGGACAGGGACTTGTCATATAAGTCAAGAGCCAGAGCACAAGGGTTTAACCCTCAGCTTCCCCACCACTAGCGGGGTGACTTTGGGAAAGTCACACCACCTCTCTGGAGCACAAAGAGTCCCATCTCTACCAAGCCAGAATATTCTGAGCACTTCTTGAGAGAATAAGAGTAAAGCACTTCAAAAACTCAATCACTGTGTCTATGTGAGGTACTCTCATGAGCCCTGTGTAAGAATATATAGGGAGAAAATCAGCATTCTTCATCACTAGTTCCTCCCTACTTCTCTCCACCGCCTGCTCCTTAACCATTTCTCATCTGTCGAGGATTAGCTTCCGTGCAGATTGGATTAGCTTCTGTCCATTTCTTCCTCTTCTTGGCGAAGAAGGATATTCTGATCCCTTTTCCAAAATAATCCTACCTTTGTCTTTCCTTATGGCCTTTAAATATTAGCCAATATTGTCCTTTATGTCTCTTTCTGAAGATAAAATTTTCTTGCCATTAGGTTGTCCTGGCAGTGCCACTTAACATATTTACTTCATTTATTCATAGGGTTTGCTTTTATTTTTAAATCCATGACATACATATTCCTTTGTTCCTTCCATTACATTTTAGCTATTTTCACTAACTTATAACTTAGTCCAATTTTTGATTCTGTGAAGGCATTAGAAGTCTGACTGTAAGATAGTCTTGCACTTTTTTTTTTTTGAGGAAGATTGGCCCTGTGCTAACATCGGTTGCCAATCTTCCTCTTTTTCTTTTTTTTCTCCCCAAAGCCCCAATACATAGCTGTGTTTCATAGTTGTAGAATTGTAGGTCTTCTTTGTGGGACGCTGCCTCAGCACTGCTTGTTGAGTGGTGAGTATGTCCTCGCCCAGGATCCGAACCGGCGTACCCTGCGCCGCCGACGCGGAAGGCATGAACTTAACCTCGACGCCACCGGGCTGGCCCCATAGTCTCGCAGTTTTAAATTTGAAAAACTTGTTAATATTTTTATAAATTATTATTATGCTATTCCCATATAATTAAACCACTGCTCAACATGACTAATAGAGGTGTGCAAAGTGGCACGTCTTCTGTCAACAATGACTTTGCCTTGGCCAGCAGTAGGGGCAGGATAAATAGGGAACCAAGTATCTTTGAGGACCCCACAGACCATCCTAGTGTTGATTCATCTACATTTGTCACCCCAGAGTTGTTATTTTTCTTCCACTAAGTTCAAGTAATCTTTATGGCTAATTCTTGTAATGGCTTGTGTTATTTATCATAAATAAAAATCTGTAGTAGAAAGGACACTTTAAATATCCCTTGCTCTCACTTGCTTCTCCCTTCCCCTGCTCTGGACACAAATCTGTGTATACCTACAAACACACAAACACACATACCCATCTTTTGTGACTTGCCTGTGGGATAGATCTGCTGCTCCAGAATGTCTGGAGACCTTCAATGATCTGTGAAAACCCTCCATGCCTCACCAGCTAGTCTTAAAATTTTAAGCTTTCCTTTATGTTAACATCTGAATGTCTGTTTCTGGAATAAAGTTCATTTACAAAAGGTGAATAAGGCTTAGACACGCACACCTTCCTGGTGACCGGTTGTTGTCTGAAACTTTTCCATCCATCCAACTCCATCTGAAGAGGGCTTTAGGGAATGCTAAGTAGCACAGGTGGAACCTGTTTGTTAATTTGTTTATGACCCATATGATGGGAAAACAATAAGGACTTCTCCTCTAGAAGAGTTCTAAGCAAACTTAATATGATAGGAAGAATTGGGGATTTGGAATGAAAGGACATCAGTGCAGATCTAGGCTTTGTGGCCAATTAGACACTTAGACTCAGTACCTTTATATGAAAATAGGAATAGTTATAACCCTTGACTTCACAGGCTATTTATAAGGATCAAAGGAGATAATGCACATAGAAACTGTTTTATAAACTGTAAAGCAGTTTACAAATGTTGCTTTTCCAGTTTTTATCATTGATAAAACAACCGTCTGCCAAGCACCTCGTTGAAAAGTATTATCTCATGGGCTTTGATTTATAAAAATGTGGTAGTCTTAAAATCATTCCTTCCCTCCCTGCCAGGGCCTGAGAATGTGGAATTTATAGCATCACGAGGCTTTAAATGGAATATTTCAGCTTTTGTTTTTAACTTCGAGAAACTGCATGTTGGATGAATCAACATTATGGAATCAGTTTTTATTGATTCATTTGCTTCCAGTGCAAAAGCTAATTTCCAGGGTTTTTATGAGACAGAACAATAGGCTTAAGATGTTTTACAAATAACTTGGTTGGTGGACTCCACATCAGGGAACTGAAAGACCTTGAGGGTATAGCCTGCCATCCCACTATTTGAGGAAGCGATCTGGCAGCCAAAGGAGTCTGAGGCAGCGTCATGAGGCTTAGATACTGAAACTGCCTTTCAACATATGCCAGAGAGTTTAACTATTAAATTTATAATAGCAATGTTTCTCAACCAAGAGCTAAAAATGAACTCTCTTTACCTGTCTTCCTCCTTCCTAGAGACCCACAGTCTCCACGGGTGACTTCTTTCCATCATAAACTCCTTTTACATTACAAGCAGGAAGCAGGTAGCCATATAGAACTCACTGGACCTCTCATGTTGTCAATGGCCTGGAATTAAACAATATAAGGAACAATATTTACATTTATATACCGTAGGCTTTGAAATTTCTCACATTAATGTGGGTATTGTATACAATAGCTTCTAATTTCAAGTAAAATATCTCCCTGGATGTCTGATACACATCTCAAACTTAAAATACCTCGTGCTGATCTCCTGAGCTCCCTTATCTCAAAATCTTGCTCTACTGATAGTATCCCCCTTATCTGATCGTGGCCACTCGGATCCTTTTAGTTTCTCAGTGAAAAACCTTGGAGATGTCCTTGACTATTCTTTTTTTTGTATTCAAAAGCTAACTTCTCAAGAAATCCTGCAGGCCCTACCTGCAAAATATATCTAAAATAAGACCACTTCTCACCACTTTCCTTCCACCAGCCCTTTTGGGGCCCTCCATCACCTCTGGCCTGGACTATTGCAGTTGCTTTCTAAATACTTCACCTCCTTCACCTTTGATACAATCACTTGATACAATCATTTTCAACAGAGCAGCCTTCACAATCCTTCTAAAATATGTCAGATCACATCACTACTCTACTGAAAACCCTCCAGTGGCTTTCTCATTTCACTCAAAGGAAAGTCAAGTCCTCACAATGCCATGCAAGTCTCTATGTGATCTGGCTCCGTTACCAATCTGATGTCATCTCCTACCACTTCCCACTCGTGAGCTCTGGGCCAGCCAAAGGCCTTGTGCACTTGCTGTTCCCATTGCCTGGACTACTTTTCCACCAGAGTCCTATGGTTTACTTCTTCACCTCCTTCAAGTCTTTGCTTAAATGTCGCCTTCTCTGTGAGGCCTTCTCTGACCATTCTAATAAAGATTTCAATACCCTCCACCCACACTCCTAACTCTATCCTGCTCATTTTTCCCACAAAGCACTGCTCATCATCACCATATGTTTTACTTACTTATTAAATTTATTGTCTATCTTTTCCCCCTAGAATGTAAGTTTCACGAGGCCAGAACTTTTTGACTGACTTATTCACGGATGTATCCTCAGTGCCTAGAATCGAGTCTGGCACATAGTTGGTCTGGCCACCACGTACTGCCTCACAGGACACACCATTTGTATAGGAATGCTACCCTCCTCGAGTTGTGCAACCTATCAGCCCCATGGGATCTCAATAAACATTTGTTGAATCAAATCAAAATGTTTTGCCATAGTATTTTAAGTATACGTCTGTCAACAATCTCTTGAAAAATCTCTGGTATTGAAGGAACGCTTGGAGAGTTTAGAGACTCATAGACCAAAGGAAGATATTTATAACAGACCCTGGATTGTGGGTTTAAAACTACCTACACCACCATAAATACTGTTTACTAACTAAACAAAGTATTTTGAATTCCACTGGAGGTGGGCAAATTGGCTATGTTTTGGAACTCTACATAATCACTATTTTCCCACAAGATAATTGAACAGTAAGTGTTATTTTAAGTAGTCTTGGAAGAATTCCCAGTTTCACTGTAGGAAAAGAGAAGTTTGTGTCCTGGGATTTTGTTTTGTTTTGAGAATAAGCACACACGCCTGTTCATGCAGCTCTTTTGTCTGGTTGTGACTAAGTTAAATCCATTCCTTCAAAGAGGCTTTGCCATCCTTCGGCAGGTTTACCCACTAACTTATCCTCTTTCCCACCTTTGTAACATGCTCTCCTGGCATGTTTCTTCCTGCTACAGCTGATTACGTAAAATTTTACAGATAAATATATCAGCCTCCCTCATCTTCCTGTCTGATTAATTTAAGAATTTCACAATTCCCTCGGAGTAGCCATTGGTGATGTCATAGCCTTTCCTTATGAGAATGAGTTGTCAGGAACCAGGATTTCACCGAGGCCTCGGGGTGCAAGTGCGGAGGAGAGTCTACTGGAAACGTTGCCAATAAATGAGGTGGGCAGTGGTTTTTGAAACACTGTCTGTAGTCACTACCATGATCTGTAGGCTACTTACTAACGTGGTTCACGATGTTTAAAGAATGAGTCATATATGATAAGGACACCTTTGTTGTTCTTCAGCAGTCACCAGAAAGGTCTGGCTTCGCCCAGTTTTCTATTGCTTTGTGTTAAGAGTTTAATATGGCATAATACTGCCAGAGATTTATATGTATTCTTTGAGAGAATTTCAAGTTCTTTCGCATCCTTCTTAAGGGGCACACAACTGTGCAGATACTTGCTTTCTCTTCTTCCTGTCTGATTAATGTAGGAGGGCCGTAACTCTCACAGTGGTGCTGGAGGTGTTGTAAGCCCTCCAGAGCCTCGAGATTATCAAATCCTGAAATCTTTGAAGAGGTGGGAGGAGGTGAGGGGGAGACTGTCCAGGGAACGCTTAGTCAACAGAAAACACCAAGTAGCCTTTTGAGCTACTGTTTTCATTGAGAAAACGGGTAGCTAGTGGTGCGGCTTTACTTCTGGAGGCTCTGAGGAAAAAAATGGTTAAATTTTAGATGAGAATCACTTAACTTTACTTCCTCAGTGTGTTTCTCTTGGGCTCTGGTGAGGATGGAGGGGAATGTGCACCACAGACGTCCCCCAATGACCACATTTGGTACTATCTGAACATACACTGTTCTTCCCAGCATTGTACACAGTACAGCCTGGGCCCCGCAGTGGGGATGTGTTCTTACAGCGTGACCTTGGCTGGTGTCCCTCCCCTGTGCAGCCTCCTTATAAACCACACAGCCAAACTCCCCATCACTGTAGGTGTGGCCTGGCCCTCAGTTTCCAGTTTCTACTCCTTGATGATTCGGGAACCCAAGCCACCTGTTCAGATAGTTTTCCCAGTCTGGGCCCTCTTTCAGCAAAGAGGAGGAAGGACAGACTAAGGATTAAAGGCTTGGCCTTCAGAATCAGTTACACTTGGCTCTCATTAGGCGTGTGAACGTGAGTAAATTGCTCGTCTCTCTGTGTCTCAGTGGTTCCATCTGTAAAAAGGAGATAAAATAATCACACACTTGTTTTGCATATTAGATAACGTTTGGAAAGCCTCACACACAGTACCAGCTGTTGTAAGGTTTGCTGTAGTTAATATCAGTTCCCAGCATGCCGAGGGGCAGAGCCACACTTCCTATTATAGTTTCTTGCTATAAGGTGCTATTTTGTTCCCTACAGGATCCACAGTCAGCTTTGGCTTAAAAAAACACAAGTTTGGTGCAGAGTAGATATGTGGAGACTGAATCAGGAACAGCTGACGGAACAGTGATAGTATAATACTTTCCTCTCAACTTGGTTGAGTTTTTTCACCTCTTTTTTTTTTTTTTTTACTTTAACTAGGACAAAAAGAAATGCTTCTCTATAAGAACAGAAATAAAAATTGTCTACTTAACGTTTCCTCAACCAAAAGAGTTCTTTTAAATAATAATGTAGAATCATCCATTCATTTGTTTTTTCATTTATTCGTACAACAAGTAGTTAGTCAGTGCTGGGGGCACACTGCCTACCCCCATGGACCTTTCCTCTCCAGTGGGGGATTTAGTCAGTAGGCAGGCAGTTAGAGAGTAATGGGATAAAAGGGCCAGGGAAAGGTCAGAGGCTATGGAAGTACTCAGGAAAGCCACCTTGCCCAGATTTGGAAGAGCCAGGGGACTTCCCGGAGGAAGTGGGCTTAATGGGAGTCTAACTAATGAGTAGAACATTGCCAGGAAGGGAACAGTATGTGTGAAAGTCTAGAAGCGAGAGACACTCTGAGTTGGTGGAGGAACTGAGTTTATTATGACTGAAATATAGAGTTTTAGGAAGGTGCATGAAAAGAAACGGGGTTGGAAAGTAAGCAAGAGCCAGATTATCTCTTTACTTTTTTCTTATACTTTAAGAAGTGTCCTGCACACAAAAATCCAAGATAATGCTGTATAGTACCACTGTGGAATGAAGACCAAGGACTCGTAAATGTGGAGAAAATTCAGCAGCTGGAAGACAGTTTTCACCATCCAGAGTCTTCATATGTTTCCTAATTTCCTCTGAGTTGTCATGAATGTGAAGAACATCAGATATGCTCAAACATGCATTTCAAATCCTACTACTGACTCTCCCCCTCCATTAAAATGACTATTGGGACTTACTAATATCTGACACTTAGATTTCTATCTTTTTCAAAAACTTTAACGTATGTGCCTGGTATTATTATAATTCTGTCTAAAGGTAATATTTTAACAGGTAAATTATGCTAAATTATCTGCTCATAAGAAGACAGAAATCTTTCAACTCTACCCTTAATGAAAGTTAACTGAATTAAAGTATTCTAGAATGTTCTATAAAATATTAGTTTGAGACTAATAGTACAAGATGAATAAGGGGAGAAACTTATTACCATTAACTGTCTTTCAAAATAATCCATATTTTTCCCTTTCCATGATTGTTCATGCTGTTCCCTCTGCTAAGAATACTGACTACTACCTTCGTCCTTCAATGTCCATTTTTGCTTCCTTTGACCATTTTAATGTTTATTCCAGAGGGAAACTTATTCATATCTTTTTGTTCACTTGTATTATTATTATTTTACTTGTCATGCATTTTAAACAGTTGTGCTAGATTTAGTAGACAGGAGTATGCCTTAGTCTTGTTTTATGCACTGTAGCACTTAGCATGGGGCACGTGTTGTTTAATGGATAATGAAAAAATATTTATACAGAAGGCTATGAAACAAATTATACAGAATTCGTTTCACAGATAGATAATCTAATCCTTCCCAACTTTAACAAGAAAAAAACATTGAATCAAATATGCTTTCTTAGTAACTAGGTGCTGCTGAATAATTAACTTGCTGTAGTTTCTAAAGATCAGACTCTTACATAGAGTCTTTCTGTCCATTCTTCTCTGTCCAGAAGTGTCAGGTGAGTGGTTCTACAGGGAAATGCATAGTCTCCAGTTGGAGAAGCTCTGTAGGAAGTGAAACTAACCAAAGGGAGGATGTGAGCACCAGTCTCTGATCTCTACATCCTATAGTCTGGCTATAAACATGTTACACATAGGGAGAGCCCCAGTAGTATATTTGCAAAGGATCCCTGATATAGACAGTAAACACAAGCCACTTAGATAACCCATCTGCTCCCTAAGTAAGTTAACATATGAAAACGTTTAGGGCACAGAAAGCACTCAACAAATGTTAGTTTTTGCTTTTGGTTTTAATATTATTTCATTCTTTAGAGCTATACTGACCACTATGTGCCACTAGCCACATGCAGCTACAGAGCACTTGAAATGTTACTTGTCTTTATTGATATGTGCTCTAAGTATAAAATACACACTGAATTTCAATGACTTAATGTGGAAAAAAGAATGTCAAATAGCCCATTAATAATATTTATATTGATTGCATGCTAGTTTGGATATATTAAGTTAAATAAAATATATTATATAAGTTAATTTCACCTGATGCTTTTTATTTTATTAATGCGGGTGCTAGAAAATTTTAAATTACGTATGTAATTTTACTCACATTGTGGCTTGCATTATATTTCTGTTGGACAGCACTACTTTAGAGAGGCCTCCCACGATGTTGTGGCAGGACAGCTGTATTGCAGACATTCAGCAAGGATCTTGATCAACAAAGAGGAAAGGAAAATGATCAAATTCTAGCTGAACAAATATGAACTGTTTACTTGTTAAAAATTGAAATTAAATGTATTTTTTTTCACTGTTTTGTGGTCAGTCTTATCTTTAAGAAACTATAGCTAACATTTTATGGCTAATGAAAAATAATTCCTATTTCTAGGTTACTGGTTGGTTCACCTTGGAGTGGCTTTCCTGAGAACCGAATGGGAGATGTGTATAAATGTCCTGTTGATCTGTCTACTGCTACATGTGAAAAGCTGAATTTGCAAAGTAAGCGGTAATTAGCAATGTGATTTTTTACAAATGACAAAAATCTCAATTGTCATATACCTGAATGAAAAACAACAACAAAACCAACCATAGTTCTGTCTTAAGGAAATATAGACAGCTTATTTTTGCCTTTATTTCTTTAGTCGTATGGGGCCAAATTGTATCCAAATTTCCAACACAGTTTGAAGACATAATTTAATAAGATGCATGGGAAATATTTTGCCTCCTGGAACATCTACTTTCCAGACTATTGGAGGGACCATCTACCCTCCAGAATTATTTTGCTGATTACTTACAGAAATCTGAGGCTATCCATGCCTCTCTCTCTCCTCAAAACAAACCATTAAGTATAGAAATGTCAGCACTAGGGCTGATTTTGGAGGTGCTGAGAACACTGTGTGTTTCTCATCATATGTAAATGATTTTATTCTAATAAAAACATTCACAATTTGGAATTATTTGTAATTGTTTGAAATTGCTGTTTTAATTATCCACATCTCAGATGCTTTCTGTTAATGCAAAAAGTTACTAAAGGTACAAAACTGGAAAGCTAAATGAATCATCTTTCCACACCTTCCTGATGCAAGTAAAAAGTTACTCAGTTTGATCATCATCACTTTTCAAAAAAAACAAGCACTAAGAAGTCACAGAGTTCTGAAGAATTAAGGCATGAATTAGGAAAATACAGTGTTATGGAAATAAAGGAAAAAAGATTCAAAAATAATGGTTAACACTTAGAAACAGTGCAGGAGTGTTTCTTACACATCCCTGTATACCTAATTTCTAGCATAATTTCTGGCATATAGTAGGGGCTCAATAAGCATATTTTCAGTGAGGTAGAAGGAGTATCAGGGTGTCAAATGCTACGGAGGTTGAAGAGTGTGAGGACTGAGTAAAGATCATCAGCTTATTTGTGGAGGTTGTAGGTGATCTAGATCAGTGCTCCCAAAACATTTTGAACACTCACCATATGTATACAATACATGTATATACATATGTAAAATTTCTAAAAATAATAAATATATATACATTAGGGTTGAGTGCTAGAAAATTTTATTATATAGTTTAAAAGTTTTATTATATCACCCCTAAAGTATCATATTTCCTCTAACATTTGAACATTCACCCCTAAAGTATACTTTTTTAAATTATATACATGTACTGGCATATTATCTTTCAAAATAAAAATAAATTCAAAAGAATAAAAACATACACATAGAAGTTCTATTATTTTCCTTCTGTCTCAGGAAATCATATTTTGTAACTTTCTTGCCTAGAGTATAAATCCAGTATTATTGAGGGGAGAAAATAGATTACAGAGAATTTAGGTGCGGGTGAGTAGTGAGCAAGTACGGGGAGTGAAAGTAGACCTGCATTTCCAGAAGTTGAGTAGAGAAGGAGAACTGGGAAAATAGTTTCATGGAGTAGCAGAGTTAGGAGAAGATTTTTCTAATAAAAAGGAGATGATCCTGTTTGTAGGGAGAGTGGAAGGAGGTGATAAAAAGGGAGTGATTTTTCGTCAAGCATAGAGTTAACTGGGTGGAATTAACATCACTGGTACCTGGGAAAATAAGTCTTAGAAAGAATGCTCCCTTCTCTAAGACACAGGAAAGTGAACAAGTAGTTCTAAGAATGACCTTTGGGTAAGGATGAGAAAAGCTGAGACTACCCTTCGAGGGTGACTGTCTTCTCTGGAGAGGACAGGCTATTCACAGATATTGATGGGACTCTGGTTGAGTTGGGAGGCTTGAGAAGAAGGGGAAAGTTGTAAAATGGTCACCCTGAGGAACGGAGGATAAATGAAAGTAGCAAAGTTGGCTTGGCAGAGATTAAAGAACATGAGTAAATAATGATATTATTGAGGAGAACTGCAGTGTCCAATAGCTCAAGAATGGATACAGTGGATGATGCCCTAGTTCAGTGGGAGAGAGGAGGTTGGAGACATTTATTTATTATTTTACATGGCTAGTATCGTGATTTCCTTTTAAAATTTACCTGCTATTGTGTTGAGCCAGAATCTACCATACGGCATTTTGTGATAACACTTTAAGGATATTTTTACTGATTCAGAAAAAAGCATTAGATAGAGCCTTGGAAATAGCAGAGATGGCAAACTTGAGACCAAATGGTGTCCTCAGATGTGTCGTGTTTGACCGGCACTTTGAGTTTTAAAAAAATTTAAATTTAAATGTCTATAATTTGTGCCCTCTGCAGACCCCACCCCGTAATATCTTACATTCTGCAGCCTTGCACATTTAAGTGAGCTGTCGGATCACTGAAGGCATCTTATTTTCCTACACTTGATCACGTAATGTGAACACCTGGACATATAACACTAAATTCAATGCTACACATGAATATGAGTGTGTGTGTGTTTTTTAAACAACTTTAAATAAATAGTGAAGATTTAGTCACTTTTTAAAATCTTTTTCCCTTTGAAAGCCTCCACGAGCATTCCCAATGTCACCGAGATGAAAACCAACATGAGCCTTGGCTTGACGCTCACAAGGAACGTGGGAACTGGAGGATTTCTCGTGAGTATTTACCTTTCAAATCCTCATTCCCCTCAAGAAAGTATGAAGTCAGTGTCTTCTTATCATCCCTCCTATCAAATCTAATCTTGATGTTTAAATATTAGAGCATGCTTTTGGATAAATCATGCTATGTGGATACCCAACGTGAACTAACAATCTGTTGATGTGTATGCTTCTTAAGATACTCAGCAAGACCATCGCCACAGAATGATATGGAAAAGGGGAGCAAAAGAAACAGCGATTCTTTGCTCTTGGAAAGTGTGCTTAGTATTTGTTGATAACAGCTGAATTTCAGGTCTCGTTTTTACTTCCTGTAGGAACATTCAAGAGAGGTATTACTGATTCAGAAAGTAGGCTTCAAAGCTAAAAAGTATTTTTGTTTTTAATCATTTCCTAAAACCATTGGCTAATCTGGTATTATTTAAGGTGTGGCTCAGTCTCTTATCTTATTTCGTGTTAACATTTACTCTCATTTAGTTTCTAGAATGCTGTGAAAAGACATCACAAATCAGTGAAATAGAATGCCATATTTAACTGGTGTTCTGGGAACAATTAATTGGTTAATAACTTGCATATCCAAATGCACTTTCAAGTGGATTAAAGAGTTAATATAAAAAACTAGAAGAAAATGGAAATTTTCTGAAAGAGGGAAGAATTTCTGAGCTTAGAACTAACAAAAAATAATATAGGAAATAGTTGAAAATATTTGACTATACAAAAAATGAAAACCATCACACACCAAAAAAAAATTTTAAAGGCAAATAAAAACCCATTATGTGACATTTCTGCCAGCTCATATAGGTGTATCATAGTTGTATTGCCGTGTTAAAATCATCTTAGAAAGCTTAATTTAACTTTACATTAGTTATCTATACCATTGGCATGCTAAGTTAAAAGCCCACGTGTATAACTGGATTATTCCAAAAACATAATCGATTTTGAACAGTGTCATTCTACTTTTACTAATAGATATTAGTATTCAGACAGACTTTGGTACCACTAAGTAAATCAACTACTGCTTATAATGTGTGTTCCGTCAATGCATAAGTGAATATTGCAATGAATCTTCATGGTTTATGATATTCCAAAGTCTTTGTTATAGGGTTGCTTTCATCTTTTGTTTGCTTGTTTTTAAGGTTGAATAAATTTAGAAAGAGGAACATATTGAGATATAGGGATTATGGACTGTGCTTCAAAAGTTTTAATCTGTAAATTCAGGTAAAGTAAAATAAATTTGCAAGAGAATTTGATAGATTAATTTGGCAATCAATGTAGCAAGCACAGAGGGAGGGAGAGGGGGAGAGAGAGAGAGAAAAGAAAAAGAAAGAAGAAAGAAAAAAGCCAAAGTTTCCTTTACATACCTAAAAGGTCAACATCTTAAGATACTCTTAAGAATTATGTGGAAAAGACTGACAATCATCACATTTTTTTGAAACTTTTTAAGTTCTGGGCTTAAAGCAAGAATGTAGTTTTGGCATTAACAATTGGCATATTCTAATTTCAACTTCTTAATGCTGTTTTCCATTGCTTTTAAAACAAAGAAAAAATCTTTTTCGAATACCTCATGAGTTATTATTCTTCAAGGTGATAAAAAAAACAATTTGGGGATGGGGATCTAGGAATCAATAATTGGAATCTGTTATGTGGTAAACTACCGAGGGCATCAGTCATGATTTTCCCCTAACTAATTGGCAAAATAAACCAGTTTTATAGGGGGAAAAACTATGCCCTGTTCATTGAGTGTGAAATATGACTACAGCTGCTTGTCCTCTGAGCTACCGACAATTAAACTGGGTCAAATAAATTCATTTTTTGTTCTCCCAATTGCTTTTTGCAAGTCAACACTTTTTTGCTTAGGTTTAATAATTGATCCACAGTTTGCCTAATGTTAAACTTGGTAGATGTTTTTTAAGATCTTGACTAGACTTCTCTTTCCCATTTTTTTTCCTTTTACATCTAGCAATTTTAATATTATTTAATCTAGTATTTCCCATGTTATTTAATCAAGAGTTCTTGGCATTTGAGGGCTGCTCAAAAGGGGAGATTTGGGGTTGTGTTAATGGAGATATTAAGAGTTGGAACACATATGATGTGGGCAAGGAGACAAGTACCGGTCTTGATGACTGAAGGTTTTAGGGAGAGAAAACAGGAGTCTGAAGTCCTCAGAGAAATACTTTATAACGAAATTTAAAACTGGCAATTCATGAACCTCATTTGTGTTTGTTTAGCTCATAGAGTGTTTTTTTTTAAACTGAATTTTGACACAAAACTTGCTCTCTCTGACTGTCCTTGAAAATTTGGGGGATCTGGCAACACAGGGGCTGAGTCACACCAGTTACTGAGCAGGAGCCGTAGTGGCCTGCCCCATATATAAGGCGTGGGCTCTTCATCCACCTTGACGTCTATAGCTGGCCCCGAGCACTCTTCTGAGGTTCCTGCCTGGCCCTTGGGGACATGTGGGTTTATGGTTTCTGCTGAATAGTGTAAATGGAAGGGACAGGAGGAGACCTATGTTCAAGAATGGCAACAATAATGACGCTGGCTAACAGTTATATACACTTGCTATTTACCCAGCACTGTTCTAGGTGTTTTATATCTATAGACCCAATGAATCTTCACAACAACCTTAAAAGATAGGAGGTATGATTATCCTCATTTTACAGATGAAGCACCTGAGGCCCTGGTAACTGAGACACAAAAAATGAACTGTGCACTCATTTTTCTCTGGGGTTTTCTCTGAAAGAAAAGCACCCCTTTCCTCTAGCTTGGTAGGTGACCTGATGGGCTTCTCCCTACGCTGACACCTGCCCTGACAGTCTCAGTGCCCCTCCTCCTGAGAGGCCTGCCACTGGGCACAGCACATCGGCCACCTTCTCCCTCACTTGTTTGCTCCAGTGCACTTGCACTCAAAGCCATTTTGTCAGTTTTGAGAGTTGACGATTCCTAGTATCTGGTAAAAGAATAGAAATGATTTCTGAGTTTCACAAATGGAGAGGTAGCGGGCTAACCTTTTCCGTGTGTTTTGTCATTGTTCTCATTTCTTTGAAGACATGTGGTCCCCTGTGGGCACAGCAGTGCGGGAGCCAATATTACACAACTGGTGTTTGTTCTGACGTCAGTCCCGATTTTCAGCTCTCGGCCAGCTTTTCACCTGCAGTTCAGAGTAAGTGACGAATGTGCAGAGGGTCTGAGCAGGGCCTTACAGTAAAGGCGGGGGAAAAATTTATCAAGTGCCAGCCAACCCCTCAAGTCTATTTTACTGTAAGTCTCATTTTTGTATCGGTGTCAAGTTTGACTCACCTATGGAAATCTGTTTCCTTCATCCTTCCTGTGTAGCCTGCCCTTCCCTCATAGACGTTGTGGTTGTATGTGATGAATCCAACAGTATTTATCCCTGGGATGCAGTAAAGAATTTTTTGGAGAAATTTGTACAAGGCCTGGATATAGGCCCCACAAAAACACAGGTATGGATGTCAATAATACATACACTAACCTATCGCTTTCTTTCTGAGAAAATATTGTTGGATATGAGGTCTTCATTTTTGCATTTGTCAAGTCGTCATATTAAATGCATTTAATGGTAATCTTGAAAGTTCATTGAAGCTTGTACTACATTGAGTTTTTCCGTCTATGACTTTGCCCAATGCCAGTCTTTGAGCTTAGATTACTATTTCTGACACAGCCATCAGATATGGGATATAACATTTTCATCCTCTTTAGTTGTTTATCTTTTCATCCTCTAACTCATGAATTTACCAATACATTTTAAAATCCAATATGTATTTTTTTGTTACTCACACTTGAACTGATAATGAATTCCTTTTGTTTACTTCTTGCTGGTAAAACAATTATCCTTGAATTCTGAGATTTTTGTAAATAAGTCCATAGACAGCACAGTTCTACCTTTATTATTTTAGAGTCTTTTATCGTATTCTAGTCTGGTCTTCCTTGTTTTACACAGGACAAGTCTTTTCAATAATTTTGTATATCTCTCTCTGTTTTAATTTTCTTTTCTATCTTTTTGAGGTAGGCAACCAAAACTCAGGAGCAGAAGCTTCAAGCTTCTGTAAAGCTGAATAGCATTTATTTTTTAAAGTTTTGGGTTTTTTCTTTTCTTTCTTATTGGATCTGCCATTTCACGGGCCATTCTGAACCAATGTCAACAGGGACCAGTTCACAGAGTTACCAGTGTATGTTCCTGGGTTGCATCTGATGTTCCAGTGTCTAACATCTAGTAACAACTGCTGGAACATTTTTCCCTAAATGCTTTGCAGTTATCTGTATTGAAACTTGCTTTTTTGCTTTCCTGTACAATATTGTAAAATATTGTTACACGTTTTCCTCATTGACATTGCTTTTCAATACCAAGAAGACGTTAATGTCCACTGAAACTTTGGAGGTTTCACTGTAGCTTTTGCCAGAAAATTCTGTTAAGTAAGACTGGGTATAGCACTTGTTTCTGAAGAACATCACTATGAAGGCTCCTCATAGAAGTTTTCATATGTATCTGCTTATTTTCTCTGTCTCTAAATGGATTACCCCCACAACATGACTTATTGTATTTAATAGTCTCGCATATGGAATTCTTGGCCTTCCTCTTCTTGTGTTTCTACCCCAGTGCATCTTCTTCTTCTCTAGAGGTGGTTTTGCTCAGTCTCTTTTCTTACAATCTAAATTTGACCTTTCTGTAAGTCCTAATATACCTCATTTCTTTAAATCTTCCATTCAGCCTTTCCTTTTCTCACACAGATGTTGTGGTGCTGTGTCATGGGAGTCACTACTATCTTTCTCTCATATTAAACTTCGAAATCCTCAGAGTTATTTTTTGATCCTTTTCTTTTCCTCAAGTCTTACATCCTATCCTAAAGAGACGGGTCCAGCAATATCATATTTTTTGCCATCTTCCAGGTGCCTAGTTAACTGTCTTTCTAGCAAAATAGCTGATTGAATTCAGAAATCCAGGCCTTGCCCCTTCCGCCTTCCTTACCTACTGACCTCTATTCCAGAGACCCTTTTACCACTCACCTCTTATTGCCACTTCCTGTTCTGGAAACCCCAATTCCTAGGCATAGAGGATGATTTCACTGCCGAGAACAAGAACATTAACAGAGGTGTCTGACCTTCTTGATCTAAAGGATTAGGGAATGTGCCCGAACATTTTGTTCAGAAGTTGTTGTGTCTCTCGGCTCTCTCAAGTAAGACTCTCTAATGACGTTTTCTCTGAAGACCAGAAACTTTCTGCCCCACGTGCACATATAGCAGCTTTCCTCCGGAGATGCTGACGTCTGTGATTAGAGGAAATCCAACACAATAAATACGTCCAAATTGACGGCATTAATTAACACATTGGTTTTTCTTGTATTCAACTCTAATTCTTTGTTTACTGTATAATTATACTCAGTTGGTGAAATCTTATCTTCCATCTATGACTGCTTATAATTGTTTACATATTTATATCCATTGGTAATTAGAAAATGTATTTATATCACTGTATTCTTCCTGTGAACTTTATTTTAATATTTATATTAAAATATTATAGGACCGTGATTAAAAATCTACAACTCTTACTCTTGAGAACCAAATCATACACAATAGCACATCATCTCACTTATCAATAAGTAGTGCTGCTGTACACTGGCTGCCTCTAACAAAGTAGTCACTACATTGGGAAAAAAATAACTATTCTTAAGAACAAAGTTGGAAATGATTCCCTTAAGCTATCAGTCCAAGTCTAAATGCACTTTTGATTTTTATTATACTGATTAAATAGAAATGATTTATAACTTAATGACAACCCTTTAATAAACCTCTGCTCTCTTGAAGGTGGGGTTAATTCAATATGCCAATAATCCAAGAGTTGTGTTTAACCTGAACACTTATAAAACTAAAGCTGAAATGACTGAAGCAACATCCCAGACATTCCAATATGGTGGGGACCTCACAAATACATTCAAAGCAATTCAATATGCAAGGTAAGTTATGATGCTAATAGGCCAATATTTTGATAAAATAGAAATGCTTATAAGTAAGAAAAAGGAAAGAAAAGACAAAGAAAAATAATATACCTGGTACTTACCCTTAAATCAGAACTAATAAAGAAGAAAAGTTTGAACATTCTGTAACTTGAACACTTTGAGAAGGCAGTAGGAAATGAAATTTAAAAATCTTTGATTTCCAGGACTTTTATGAGATATTACATGATTTTTTAAGATTTTATATACTTTAGCTTAAAATAGCAAGAAATGGAGCAACCTGCAATTATTTGTTAATATTTATCAAGGCCACAGAAGACTTGAGCTAATGGAGCACTTCATGCAAATTAAGAAGAGCCATAGAACCTTAAATGTTAATGACCTGGGAGTCTGAATTTAATTGAATCAGTTTATGATCCATATTACAATCTGGGGCAGTGTGAATTTTATAGCTCTATAGCACTCTTCTAATTCTTAGCTCAGTTTCTCTGTTTTCTCTGCACCGCTGACCTTCATCTTCACTCTGTTTTCATCAGATATCTTTATAAAAATGCTAAACACTCTCTTATTGTTAAAAAATAAATGAGAACAATAAACTCACCCTCCCTTAAACCTACTTGCTGCCTTTTTTTATCTTGTGCATTCTTCCTTCTACTCCCACAATTCCTTGAAAGAGGTGCCTATGCTCCCTCCCTCACTTGACACATATGGCTCTGCCATGAGGTAAACATGGCCCTCTCAACCGCCCAGCAACCCAGTGGTCCTGCCTCAAGCCTCATCTTCTTTAGCTTCCCTGAACATTTGATAATGAGGAGCACGCACTGCTATTCCTGCCCCAGTTACCATGATGTCACAAACTTCTAGAATCCCTGCCAATTTTTCTCAACAACTCTGCCTCTTCACTGGCTCCTTTTCCTATTTTTTCTCCACTAAACAGAGCCCTCTTTTTCTGTCGCCCTTTTCTCTCAGGCGTTGTATACTCTCACGGTGTCAGCATCAGCCCTATGTGGGTTACCCTATTGCTGTGTTGTCAGCCCTGAACTCGCTCCCAAAATTCACACAGGCATCCAGCTGACGCCGAATATCTTTATGGGGAGTGTTGGCTCACTTATCAAATTCAGTACATCCTAAACCTGCCTTATTCTCTTCCCTACCCTTCCACATGACTTTGCCGTTTTGAGTCATGCTACCTCCTTTTCCCCCAGTCACTCAGAGTAAAAACTTGATGGTTTTCTTTGTTCTTTCTGCCCCTCCTTAGATCACATATCTGGTCAGTCACCACATCCTGTCATTTGTATTTCTGAATTCCCTCTTATGTCTCTTCCTCCTTTTTTCTGGGTGTGTATCCTAGTTGCTGCTTCTATCAACTAGTGACTCTCCCTATATGTCTCAAAAGCGGATCCCCGACAAGAGAAGATATGATTGATTTGGTTAATCCTTATTGTCCCTATTAAGATGTCCTTTTGGGCCAAGCCATCTCCTAGGCTGCTGGCCAGTCAATAGGTCAGCTGCCATTAGGCGGAGTGCCCTTCCTGGTCCAGTCAACTAATCTTAGGCGGAGAGTAAGTTGACATAGGAAATGGCAGAGGAGTTAGAAATGGCAGAGGGTCTGTATTTCCAGCAGGGAATATAGGTGTGCCATCTTTCCCTGGAAGGAGCCTGGGGGCCTGGCAAGCTTTCTTCTCGAGGAGAATGGCTACTGTTAAGATGGAACTCCATGGCTTTCATCATCTTTGCAAAACTTTGGTTTTCTCCCTGTGCCATTATCTCTCTCTCACCACTATTTCCCAAGCTAACAGGAGTCTTTCCAGTGTTAGGAGAATCATCTAACTTCTTACGCACACCTTCCAGAATTTAATTACCTCTATTTCTTTTTTTTTTTTTTGGTCTCTTTCTTTGCAACATCAAATAGAATTCTGACATTCTTTCAGTAAATATTGCCGTTTTCCATTCATCTTATTTCACTGAGTGCCTACAGTTGCAATTTATTGCGCCAAGCCTGCAGGTAATCAAAACTAAATGAGGCACGCATTCTACCCTCAGCACACTTATCATCCTACATGAGCTCTATGGTATGTCAGAAAGAGCATAATTCACTCCAAAGGTATTTGATGTGAGTACGATAATTCAAATTTGTCTGGCTGACAAATATGAAATATTTTTCTATATTTCTATATTCTACTATATAGAAACATAAAAATTTTAGGAAATAAAATGATATTCTCAGTTTTAAACATGTTGAATTTAAAGTGCCCCTGACACATTCAGGTGAAAATATTCAGTGACCGTTGAGTACATAAATTTGAAGATGGTAAGGATGAATGGAAAGAGATATAGATTTTAAGGTGTCTTCATATCGGTGGTAGTTAATCCAAAGGAGTGGATGACATTACCCAGAAAGAAGGTGCAACCAGAGAATCCAATAGGCAGAAAAAAAAGTCATTGGACAGCTGGCTAACCATCTAGAAAAAAAATAAGGCTGAATCCCTGCCTTACTCCTTGAATCAAAATAAATTTCAGCTGGACCAAAAATTTAAATCTAAGGAAAATGAAACTATTAAAAGATTATGAGAAAACTTGGGTGATTAAAGAAAAAAGTCTTAGAGATAAGAAGTCCTTTTAAAATACCATGTCAAGTATAAAAGACACACAAAAAGTTAATGGATTTAGTTATATGAAAGTATAAAATTTCTGTGCAGAATTAATACCACTAAAATTCAAAAGGTGATTAATAAATTGAGGAAATTATTTACAATATATATGACACAGGATAATTTTCTTTATTAAGAAACAGATCTTACTAACCAGGAAAGTGATGAACAACACACAGAAAAATGGGCAATGATAAAGAAAAAGCAAGAGATCTTGCAGAAAGAAATACAACTGGTTAATAAATATATAAAAATGCTCATCATCCCTTTATAATCAAAAATGCAATTAAAACCATTATATCTTGTTTCTTACTTATCAGAATATCCCAAATTAAAAAGTCAATAATCCTCATTGTTAAGGAAAGGAGGTGGAGAAACTTACATTCTTGTGTACTGATGGTAATATAAATTGGTGGAAATTTTGAAGGGAAATTTGACGTTATCTATCAAAATATTTTTTCTCTTCCTTTTTTATTTATTTTTTAAATTTTTATTTATTAATTTATTTTTTGCTGAGGAAGATTCGCCCTGAGCTAACATCTGTTGCCAATCTTCCTCTTTTTGTATATGAGCTGCCATCACAGCATGGCCCCTGACAAGTGGTGTATGTATATGCCCAGGAACGGAACCCAGGCCACCGAAGTGGAGCACACCGAACTGAACCACTAGACCACCAGGGCTGGCCCTTATCACAATTTGAAATGTGTAAATCCTTTGTCCCAATAATTTCACTGCTGAGATTTTATCCTATCGATACATTTGAAAAAGTATGCCAAGATATATACACAAGGACATTCATTACAGTATCCCTTGTAAAACTCAAAATGGCCTAAATGCACAATAATGGGGAATTGGTTAAATAAACTATGGTTCCTCCAAATAACGAAATATTATGCAGCCATTAAAAAAGGAGAGCTTTATATGTACTGATATGAAAAGATCTACATCAAAAAGAAAAACAACTATATAGTATATGCCCCCATTTGTATAAAAGTTTAGGAGTAGACTATGCATATCCGTCTAGAGAAAGCATTTTCTAGAAGGAAACATAAACTGATAAGATTGGTTACCTTTGTCACAGTGGCTTGGCGTCAGGTTTTTGTTTTACATCTTTCCAAGTACTTTGAATTTCTTTTACCATGTGTATCTATTACTTTTTAAAAAACAATTTAGTATTGAAAAAGTAAATGCAGGTCCAATGAATAAAATTTATGACAGGAATGAATATCTTCGCTCTGATGATTGACATTAATGAATTTAATTTTCTTATCAGAAGATAATTGTAAGTGTTCCTGATGTAAATGCACACACACACATACATACATGTACACATACACACCATGGAAGCCATGGAAATAATTTTTAATGCTAAGCAAAATTTATATTTTTACATATTTCTCTACAAGCTCCAAATAGGGTATAGTTATGTCACCAGGACTGACAGAGAGAGAAATTGTAAGTCATGATAGATTATGCTCGAAGAAGTTAGTTCCATATTTATATTTATGTTTATATTACATTACCTAACCAGAGGTCCACATAGTAACTTCATCTTTTGATAATGAGTCTTTAATCTTATCTGCCGCAGAGATTCCGCTTATTCAGCAGCTGCTGGTGGACGACCAGGTGCTACCAAAGTCATGGTGGTTGTAACTGATGGTGAATCACACGATGGTTCCATGTTGAAAGCCGTGATTGATCAATGCAACGACGACAATATACTGAGGTTTGGCATAGCAGTAAGTGGGTTTTCTTTTTACTTGTCTTTCAGTTGATGGGTAAATGTTCCTTTATAATATTTCCCAAGACTGCATTTTCTTATTTGCTATTCATAGCTTAAAAGAAAATTTTTACTCTATCTCTGCTTCTTGCTGATTTTCAGTCCTGTCAGCTAAGGGGATGTGGAGATGTTGCTGGATTTATTTCTCCAGAGGACTTATTATTTTCAGAAAAGCCTAGAAAGTGCTAATTGGGAAATTAGAGTACAGTGGTAATGACCTTTTTTCCTTCTTTCTCTATTCTCAAGGTTCTTGGGTACTTAAACAGAAACGCCCTTGACACTAAAAATTTAATAAAAGAAATTAAAGCAATTGCCAGTATTCCAACAGAAAGGTACTTTTTCAATGTGTCTGATGAAGCAGCTCTACTAGAAAAGGCTGGGACGTTAGGAGAACAAATTTTCAGCATTGAAGGTAAAAGAGCTCCTTCTTTCATGAATTTTTTTTCAAAAACTTTTTTCAAGAACTCTTGATTTTATTACCACCTACTTGCTCTATTAATGTTAAGCTGTGTACATTGTATAAAAAGAACTCCTATACATCAGTACGAAAAATAGCAAAGAACATGCATAAGTAGTTTATAAGCAATAAAATGCAAATGGCCAATAGCCCTGGTGGTCTAGTGGTTAAGCTTCAGCACTCTCCAGGTTCGTTTCCCGGTCGTGGAACCACACCACCCGTCTGTCAGTTGTCATACTGTGGTGGCTGCTCACAGAGAGAACTAAACTAACAATAGGACATACAACCATGCACTGAAGCTTAAAAGACAAAAAGAAAAGAAAATATTCCCAATTTCAGTAATTATTTAAAAATATAAATTAAATCAATGTTACTTTGTGCCTAAAAGATAATAAAGATTAGTGACGTTTAATCTTGGAGAGATTACGGGGAAGCAAAGAAGCTCATACACTGTTGATAAGATTATAGGTTGTATCACCTTTTTGAGGGGCAATTTAGTAATATGTATTATAATCATAAATAGTTTTGCTGTTTTACACTGTGTAAATAGTCTTTATAATCATACAATATTTTACCTTTTTACACTGTTATATAATTTCTAAAATTTGTGAATTTGTTTACAACAAGCATGTATACTTTTAAAATTAGAAACATACAGTGAAGATTTTTTTTCTTTTTTTTTTGTGAGGAAGATCAGTCCTGTGCTAACATCTGCCAATCCTCCTCTTTTTTTTTTTTTTTGCTGAGGAAGACTGGCCCTGGGCTAACATTCCTGCCCATCTTCCTCCACTTTATATGGGACGCTGCCACAGCAGGGCTTGCCAAGCGGTGTGTCAGTGCGCGCCCGGGATCTGAACTGGCGAACCCCGGGCTGCCGCAGCGGAGCGTGCGCACTTAACCGCTTGTGCCACAGGGCTGGCCCCTGAAGATTTTTAATATTTCAGATTTCGAGGAAACATTTGTTTACCAGATCGCCAATAATTTACTTACATGGCCTCGAAAGGTCGAGTCAGTGTAGCGATATCACCTGTTCAAGAGCTTGCTGTGTGAGGGTCTGGAGCCCACTTCCCAGTTGGTAACAAGTCCCTCATGAGCCAGATCCTGGTTCCTGATGGTTCACCTAAATGACTTCCAGCAATGAGGAGTGTATTTTATTGAGCACCTACTGTATGTCAGGTACTGCTTCAGAAGCTGGGTCCAAGGGGATTGCATGAATGAAGTATTCATGCCTACTCCTGTGATCAAATCTTCTTCTCCTGATTATCCACTGGGAAGGTCTATCTAAAAAATTTTACTGCTTCTGAAACATCCCAGGTTGCTTCTAAGTTGTTTAAATCATCATCAAAATCTAATGTGCCCTGAGATCATATAAAATTATTTGGCTACCGTGGTAATAATTTTGTTTGTGGTGGCATGAATATGAACAATGGCAATACAATCTAAATGATTTTGTGTATTATCTGCTATTATGGATTTTGGAGGAACACTGCTCTACTTTATTAAAAATTATCTCTACTCATCCTGTATAAATTATTACATCTCCTAAACAAGTGACTATATCATGCGGTATAGATTGTCTTCTCTGTATTAATGTAGACGTCAAGGAATTTAGCTTCTTTTTTGTGAAGATTAGTTAAGTGTAACCATTTTGACCGCATTGTATGGAAAATGAATTCTAATTGAGTCTTATGATGCTAGTGTCAGAGGCAAGCACATATGTAGACAAAGTTCCCAATTGGTAAAATTCCTATTCAGTCTTGAATCCTGGTTCCTGAAGCCTAATCCACATATCTCTCAGCATAGTCTTCACTACAGATCAATTACCTAGCTCCTCCTACTGTATCTGAGATATTTGTGCATTTATTACTACCAATATTTAAAAGCTAAAAATTTAGTTAGTTTTTTAGCTGGTAATGATATTTTTTTTTTTTAAAAAAAAAAGACCATCACCTCAGTTTTCATTTTACCTCATCCCCTATGTTGAGGGTTCTTTGATATCAGGAACTTCATAAATATACTAATAAATACGTTAACGCTTACTCAAGACGAGTGCCAACTTCAAACACTACCTTGGAAGTATCATGGATTTCTATTTCTGTTAGAACACTTCCTTAGTGATTTCTCCCTCCCAGAATCTGCCAGCTCTATATTTTTGAGTGAACATCAGAACACTGTGTGTGTGTATGTGTGCGTGTGTGCATGCATGTGTGTTTGAAAATTTGATTTAAAACTGATGACAGTGAAATAATTTTTGAAACTGCCATTTCCCAGGCACTGTTCAAGGAGGAGACAACTTCCAGATGGAAATGTCACAAGTGGGATTCAGCGCAGATTACTCTCCTCAAAATGTGTGTATATCACATAACTTCCAGCCATGCTGTTGTTTGGCTTAACACTTCTGAGCACAATAGCCTTATACGTAAAATGGGAAAAACAGCCATCTAGTGATCAACAGTTCTGAGTCCTAGTCATAGTCATTTCGTTTCTTTGTTCTGCTGATTTATCATCTGAAAAATGAAGGTTAATAATGCCTGCCCTTCCCTATTTCACAGGGATTTTTTATGGAAACAAAAAAATGATAATATACAAGAAAGATTTGGGCGCTCCAAGGGACAGGCACTATATTAATTCCAGGTATTATCATTGCAGGAATTTCCTTTGAATTAATTAACTACTGGAAAAGTTTGTTAAAAACACAAGCTCTTGTCATTACTTCATTGAATTCTGACTTGCTGTTCTTTTTTCTAAGAGCAGAGACAGAAAATAGTTGAAAAAGTAGGGAGTTAGGAAAAATGTGAGATGAGAAGTCTTGTTAGCTCGGGGAAGTCCATTCTTCTTTCTTGGAAACATCCATCTCCCAGGCCTCTGATTTTAATTCTACTCAGGAGATGAGTGGAGTAAAAGCGGCAAAGACATACGTGACCCCAGGAAATACTTAGGGAACAAGATGAACTCAGAGGATTTGATTGGCAGGATAAAGGACGAGGAACAGCTTATTTTCTCTCTAGAATAAAAGGTGCTAACTTTTTCTGGATCACCAATCGTTAGAGAATACTCATAAAATTTATGGGTCTTTCCCTCAGAAAAAATTGTAAATGAACCCACACGGAGAATTTCACACACAATTTCCTGAGGTTTTTATACACTCCCTGAAGTCCCTTCCTGCACCCCAGATTCAGAATCCTGGATTTATGACAATTATTTACCTAATTTCATGTTCTCTTATCCTTGAAATGGGACACCTCATTTCCCTATTTCCTATTTTCTTAGTGGCTTGTATTTTTCAATCCAAAATTGTGTCTTAGATGTTTTCTAAGATCTAAGACAAAAAACTTAAAAATAATAAATCTCATCCTGATCACTCCTGCCTTCTGCGATGACTTATAGCTTTGAATATTCAGATTGGCTTTTGCGTCAATTCAGAGTAGCCTGTCCTCCCTGGTCCTGGCCCCCAACCCCTGGTGCTGACCAATGGCTATTTTCCTTCCAATAGATTGGCTATCACACTACAGAGGCCTTTTGTAGCTGTGCTATTTTCAAATAGATGGGATAGGATAGAGATGATAGAGGAACACTTGAGAAGGAGTCCGGAAGAAAGTTGAAAATCGAATAGAATATCCCAAGACACGCCTGGGACAGCAGCACCAGCCCACCTCTCATCCTCTGTCAGCACACTTCCTGTTTCTCAAGCATGCCTCAGATCAACTGTGAGCTTTTCTTACAAATCTGTGGGACTAGAGGCTCGTTTCTGACTCCTTTCTAAAGGCTCATAACTGTTCAGCATTTGCAAATACGTGCCTTTGAAAGGAAATTTCAAGATGGCTATGTGTTCCTCCTGATCTGTAGCTTATTAAAAAGATTTATCTATATAATGTGTCATACTAAATAAAGCCAAGATAACACAGCCCATGAGAAGGCTTGTTCTCCTCTCCAGTACAAATATATTGAAACAATTCTGAGATATATTGACATACATTCATATAATTTTACTTTATCATGCTTCGTTTTTTCCTTAAATCTAGACAGTTTATTTCAACGTTTTGCCTACCCTGCATTGTTATGCTTTAAGGCCATTTGTTTTAATGATCTTCATTTTTCAATTATTTTAGGATATTCTGATGCTGGGGGCAGTAGGAGCTTATGACTGGAGTGGGACTGTTGTCCAGCAGTCATCTCACGGACACTTGATCTTTCCTAAACAAGCCTTTGACCAACTTCTGCAAGACAGAAATCACAGCTCATATTTAGGTAAGGCATGGCAGCATTTGGCTCAGCAAATTTAAGTTCCGTTCTTTTAAACTAGCATCTTGTTGAACTCAGGATCAGTTCAGCAACTCCCTTGAACCATCATCTAATTATCATATTTATTACACATATTTATGTTGCCTCTTTGCCAATCAGGCCTTCACCCATAAATACTTAAAGAAATGCTGTATTATACTCGCTCAACTTCTGGCTGTTCAAGCAGTTGTTATTCCTGGGACATGATTACATTTCTCCAAAATGGAAATAGTTCCTAAAAACCAATACAGTAAGTGGTAGTCTTCTATTATTTTAGAGTTCTTAATTTTTTTGTTCCTATAATAAAAGGCCACCGATTTTGAGCACCTACTATGGGACAGGGCTTTTCTATCTACATAAACATTTAAATCCTTCCAACAACTCTCTGAGGGAAGTGTTATTATCCCCATTTTACTTTTGAGAGCCAGCAGGGTTAATAAATAATAAAGGTGAGCAATTTAGTAAGTTGCAAATCCAGAATTTGAACCTGGGACGTCTGACTCCGAAGCCTTTGTTCTTTCTAGTGTGCAATATTACCTTTTACATTCATTTACTGATTCATTCAAGAAATATTTGTTGGGTGCCAGGTCCATGATGGTTGATGGGGACAACCCAGAATGTAAGACCAGCTTTATAGGTTGATGTTCCACCTACACGGGGCAGTGCTGCCGGTCAAAGGGCAGGAGCAGTTCATGTTAGAAAAAGGAAGATGTGGCTTCAGTGATACAGTCAGGAGCACTAGGAACTGCTCATCACACCTAGCAAAAAAGGACCTCTGGTCATCTCTACTAACTTTGTAAGCTTATCTGGCTGAGATGTTCAATAGTACCTACTCTGTAACTCCTTCTCTCCTAGGTTACTCTGTGGCTGCGATTTCTACTGGAAAAAGCATCCACTTTGTTGCTGGTGCTCCTCGGGCAAATTATACTGGCCAGATAGTGCTGTACAGTGTTAATGAGAATGGCAACATCACAATTATTCAGACTCACAGAGGTGACCAGGTAAATTCCATCGTTTAGCAGGTGAAATTAATTTTAGGGACAACTGGGGCAGGTGGGGAGTCGGGAGTTGGTAGAAATGAAAACTAACGTTTATTGAGTGCCTATCCTGTGGCTGGCTCTGTAATCTGCATTTACTTGAATATTCCTTGAATCTTCACAATACTGAGGTCTGTCATACCTTTTTGACAGGTGATTGAGAGTTTAACTACCTTTCTAAGGTCACAGAGCTTTCATGGGTTTGAGCTGTCGTTAAAACCCAATCCCATGTGGCCTCAAAGCCTGTGCTGTTTGGTTACATCCCACTCCGTATTTTTGACTCCCCAGATTAATAATGCATAGGTATTATTTAGTCATGAAGACAGGCTCCTAACCACTGCTTTGTAGGCAAGCCCCTACTGAGAGCCAAGGATCTGGAGGAGAAATAACGAGAAGCGAGTGGTATAGCATTATAAGGACCAAGCTACTACATCTGTGCCCGTCAAGATGTCCTGTGGCTTTGATATTTCTATATGTAAAGCAAATTTCTTCTCTATCACTTTCTACTGATGTGTGACAGTTGGGTAGTTAGGACCCATGATGACTCCCAGTCATGGCCCACTAGAATAAAGCCCAGCTGATAGACTCCTGTTTCCTTACTAAGCAGTTATGACCCATGGGTTTGGCACATGTTTGAAATGAACATCACTGATCTCTGATAACCAATAGAAATTGTCCTTCCTCGAGTTGGAGAAACTGACTATCCACAGATTTCTTTTCTCTGAGATTCAGTCTGATCCCACTGCCTCTATGGATTTTCCAGGAGTACGAAGACCTGAGTCTTTGACTTCCTTGACTGCAAACCAGCTGTGGTCACGTACTTTTCCCTCCTCTTTAATATTTTAAAGAAGGGTGCTTTTATTTTGAGAAAAACAATGAAAGTGTTATAGAAGGAATAATTTCATGTTCATTTCTGAATCCTTGAGAGATATTCACATAGGTATGCATTGAACATTGGTTGAATGGGATGAACACTCAAATTCCCAGCCCCTCACTTTACTTTACCTCCACCCGGTCCTCCCGCCCCAATCTGTCCGGGAACCACTCTCCTGCCCCAGATCACGCCGTGGTCACTTACATCACTAGTGCTTTCCCACTCCCCTCCACCTAGAAAACTCCTTGTACTCTTTTTTTTTTTTTTTAAGATTTTATTTATTTATTTTTTGCCCCCCCAAAGCCCCAGTAGATAGTTGTATGTCATAGTTGCACATCCTTCTAGTTGCTGTATGTGGGACGTGGCCTCAGCATGGCCGGAGAAGCGGTGCGTCAGTGTGCGCCTGGGATCCGAACCCAGGCCACCAGTAGCGGAGCTCGCGCACTTAACCACCAAGCCATGGTGCCAGCCCTCCTTGTCCTCTTTTAAGATGCAATTCAAATACTACTTAATCTTTCTAAGCCTTCCTGACTCCCCTGCACTCTGATCACACAGCATTTGGTACTTCCCTCTATTACAATATGTTTTACCATAGAAGCACAATTATTTGTTCCACCTCCCTCTTCCCCTCCTACTTTTCTCTACAACACATCTCACATACTCTTCAAGTGTTTCTCTTAGAACGCCACCACCAGCATCAGAAACACCTGGAATGCTTATTTGGAATACTGTTTTCTAGGTCACACCCTAGACAGTACATCAATATCTCTGGAAATGTGTCTCAGGAATCTATATTTTAAAGATGCTTTCTTGGTTATTTTTGTACACACTAAGGTTTAAGAATCAAGTGTTAGATGGTGCTACAACCTGAGACAAGGGACTATGTTCTCCATCTTTATGTTCCTAGCACCTTGCAAGTAGTAAATACTCAATTTTTGTTTGTTGAATGAGTAAATAAAAATTTATTGTAATGTTAGGAGCATATGAACCCTAGGAATCCTAAGGTAACTATGCTTTATTACTCCAGATTGGCTCCTATTTTGGTAGTGTGCTGTGTTCACTTGATGTGGATAAAGACACCATTACAGATGTGCTCTTGGTAGGCGCACCAACGTACATGAATGACCTAAAGAAAGAGGAAGGAAGAGTCTACCTGTTTACTATCACCAAGGTAAAAAAAAATAATTATCAAACTGACATCATTTAATTTGCTTTCATATTGGTAAATAAAAGTTCATCTACATTTTTGCAAAATAAGGAAAATTTATTATTATTGAATGATAATTTTTGTATATAATATGGTTTATATTTCATCATTGTGAGAATGTCACCATTAAGTTATAATTTTAAAAATCATATTAAAAAGCATAACCTAGAGTTTAATGTATAGTGCACTACCATTTTCCATGAGAGGTCTTTGAATACATACTCCCTTATACAAATGAAGTCATTATAAATGCATACAATTTTTGAAATATACACACATGCACATACACACAAATATCTGTGTATTTCCCAAGTATCTCATTCCATTATTCTTTGCTGTAAAGAGATAACAACAATAGGGCAAAACTATCTTGTTAACATTTTACAGTGAAAAAGACAAATTGTACCAGGCACTTTGAAAACCTCTATGTAATCCCCGATGCTTTCTACATTAGTTTGTCAGGAAATTCCATTGCTTAGTGCAACATTGAGGTATATACCCAGCTCTTGGAATTTCCAGTCTAACACATGATACTTAGCATACCCTAACATGGAAAAGCTCAATTTTTCCAACTTGTAGACGGAACTCTCTAAATCCATTCAATAAGTATAGTGAACTCAGTGAAACCTGAAAAGAAAGCCAGAATCAAGGGTGCAGGTTGACATAGACATGAGATGACCATATAAGGGAAAGGATGGAAAAAGAGAAGTTGATATTAATATAGTAATTATTATGCTTAGCTGTTGTGATATTTTGTCCGACTTTATTTATTTAAATTAAAGTAAAAATTAACCCTTGAACAGAAGCAATTAAAACAATCCTAAAGCACATAAAGAAGGTATAATTGACTATTTAATAAGGGAATGTCAAATCTGTTTGAAAATTTAACAAATCCCCAGTTTCTTAAACATTTCTTGCATGTGAAATATTCTGAATTGTCATTAATTTTTGAAGATTAGAAGACCCTCTAATATCTTATCACACTCAGTAGCAAATTGATTTCCATAAGATTATTATAAGGGAAAAAGAATCAGCACTGACCCAGTTTCATGGTTGAGGAGCATTGCTTTCTTGTGAAGTCATGAAATATTTCCATTCTTGATTTCAAAATCTGAAAAAACAACTGTCTTTTACAAGAAAATGTCTTTTCTTTGGGCAGAAGGACTCAGTGTTTCTTATAATGGGATATTGAAAAACTCATTTTCTACTTCTTATCTGATTATAATTATGCCACTGTTCAGTAATTTTTAAGTAAGGGTCTAAGTTAAGATATTGTGTTTTATTTCATTTTGTATTAACCTTAATTTTATTCAGGATATTAGTAGGTTTTCCCCAGAAAATTTTTAAATCAAAAGGTTTGGAGACAGGTGAAGATCCTAATATTGAGGGCAAAACGGAGACAAAGAAATGGATACTTGCATGTAGGTTGTGCAGCCACAGAAAAAGAATTGCCTCCTTTCACCTTGGTTTATAGCAGGTATCCTATGACCTTATTTACTAAAATTCTTACTTATAATTATCATCATAAATAGAGAATTTTGAATTCTAGGTTCAAAATCTTGTCTACTTTTAACAGTTTGCAAATTGGTTTGGGCATCATTTGCTGTGAATTTTAATTATAAAAGTTGTAAGGTTTGCTTTAATCATTCCTTTTTTCCCTGTTGTAAGGGCATTTTGAATTGGCACCAATTTCTTGAAGGCCCCGATGGTGTTGAAAATGCTCGGTTTGGTTCAGCGATTGCAGCTCTTTCAGACGTCAACATGGATGGCTTTAATGACGTGATAGTTGGTTCACCTTTGGAAAATCAGAACTCTGGAGCTGTGTACATCTACAATGGTCACGAGGGCACCATTCGCTTGAAGTATTCCCAGGTAATCCATGAGTTTTCTGGTGATGTTTTTACAAGTGAGTCTCATCATGTTAGAGATAGAGAGTATCATGCAGACTATCCAGTCCATCCCTCTTATTTTATAACTTTATTCATTCACTCAACAAATATTTAGTGAACCTCTTTTGTGTATCAAGCACTGTTCTAGACTCTGGGGATGCTGTAAAGAACAGGACAGACAAAATTCTGCTCTTCGTGGATCTTACATCCTTGTGGAAGAGACAGAGTTAAAATAAGACGAATAAGATAAAGTGATCCAGATAGTAATAAATGATAAGGGAAAAAAAAAACTAAAATAGGGAATAAATTTTCAGGGATGGGAGGTATCAGGTATTTGAAAGGGTGACCAAGAAGGCCTCACTGAGAAGGCAACTTTTGAGTAAAGACCTGAAGGACGTGAGCTAGGAGAGGAATCCGGACCTGAACTTGCATCAACTCCTTCCCAGTCCACTCATCTTTCACTGCTTTGTGCTGGTTTGTGATTTTTTGTTAAAAGATTTATGCTGTTTCTTTGATGAAAATGTGGCTACAAGAATGATGAACAGATCAGATAAGATGTGATTGAGAAATCAATGGAATTTTGTGGAGAATAAAACAACCAGGGAAATGGCTATATAGAGAACATAACAATGCAGTGGAGAAGCTGCATTTCTGTTTCAGTTGTTCTGCACTACAGTTTCATGTCAAACTTGCTCTTTCAGAAAATCTTGGGATCCGATGGAGCCTTCAGGAGCCGTCTCCAGTACTTTGGGAGATCCTTGGATGGCTATGGAGATTTAAATGGGGATTCCATCACCGATGTGTCCATTGGTGCCTTTGGACAAGTGGTTCAGCTCTGGTGAGTCAGAGAGAGCCAGACACAAGCTAGCTAACTAAAAAATGACCTGCTAAAATTGCAGTGCTGGTATTGTGGAAATGCCACATGTGTTATATAAGACTCTAGGACATTTATGTGTCATAGTTTGTATAAAGGAAGGAATATGTTTTTCCTGGTGGGAGAAAAAAAATATTTGCTTAACGTTAGAATCAAGTTTCTCTTCTCCATATGGTGAGCAGAAAAAGCGCATAGAAAAGACAAAGCCTTTGAAATGCTATCCAGGATATTTCTGAATATTATCTACCAAATTGCCTTACCTCAGCTCACAGAAAGGAAGCCTCATGAGAATGTCCTAAAAATACTGAAACACTCAGACCACACAAGTAAAGTGTAACTTCTCATGTGGCTATAAGGTATTTTTTGAAATTATTAGTCATAAACCAGAAGCCATTATTTAGGTTTAACTGACCTTTCCTTGACCTCAGAAGGAGTTGAAGAGCAGGGGGGGAACAATAAGGAATTCAGGGCCATGTGATTCAAGGACAAAAATAAATATATTGGGCCAGCCCCAGTGGCCTAGTGGTTAAGTTCAGTGCACTCTGCTCTGGCGGCCCAGGTGCGGTTCCCAGGTGCGGACCTACACCACTCTATTAGCAGCCATGCTGTGCTGGTAGCCTACACACTAAAAAATAGAGGAAGATTTGCACAGATGTTAGCTCAGGGCAAATCTTCCTCAGCAATAAATAACTAAATAACTAAATAAATAAATAAATAAATAAATAGGGCTGGTGAGGGAGTGGAATCAGAAGGAAATTGAGAATATGATCAAGAGTCCCCAAGATAACATAGTTCAGCCATTCATTTATTTGTCTCTGTTGAAAAATGTGCTGTAAATGTCCAAATATATCAAGAATAGAAAACATTACATACTGATGTTCTGTTTTTTCTGAGTTTAATGAAACTATTTACACTCTCTCACTTGTGCTTTTAAAGGATGAAATGCAGTGTTTTTAATGCATCGTTTTAATGAAAACTTTATGTGGAAAAAATAAAACTCAAGGATAATGTTTAAGACTTTGAAAAATAAGAAAATGCTTTTACTGAATAAAATCAGTTAAAATCAGTTAAGAGTAGCGTACCATTAGAAAAATACAAGTTTTGAGAACATAATTATATGACTGATTTTTAAACAATTTTCTAAGAAATTATACCTTTCAGTGAGCATCACCCTGTAGCCATCTCAGTAGGCTTCGTCCTTGTTGGGGTATATTCTTACTATATTCTATGACTCCGTTTTAATACAGTCAATGATGGCTAAACTTTTTTCTTTGAAGGTGAATTTGATTCTTCAAAGCAGTCAAGGCACATGGAGTCAAATCAATTTACTGAGGTGATCAGTCAAGCTAGGTTAATGCCATTTTGTGGTCACATTCCTATAAGGTGCTGAGACTGGTTTTTCTGGGGAACTTCCCGAGAATAATTTTTCAAAAACAGGTTTACAAAATAATTTAAATCAATACCATCTCCACTGGGATAAGTGCTCAGCCTCTCAAAGAGACTGAGTTAAAGAAAACATTCACTTAGACATTTTAGATCTTTAAAGCTTGAGGCTATGTTGCATTTGTTATCAGATGTTTTATGACTGCTTATTAACTATTGAAAGAATTTTTCAATGGACTCAAGTCCTTCAAGTGGTACCTGAAATTAAAAGAAAATGTTTTCTATCTTATTGTGGTATTTTTCAAAACAGTGATATTACTAATTCTCCTTGCTGCTTTGTAAATAGTTGAGGGTATGCACAAGGGGTCATTATAATGAAATACAAATTCTGCTGGCCAAAGAATTAGCAGTCCATGGATTCCAATTTCTCGCTTGCTAACTGTTACTCAGTAAAGTGGTAAGTTACCAAATGTCTTTGTGTCTCAGACTTTTTCACTGATAAAATGGAGAAAATATTTGTTCTACCTGTTTCACAGAAGTGGTATAGGAGCAAATGAGGCCACGCGCACGTGAAAGCCTTTCAGATATCTAAAGGGCTGAGCCAGAGTCAGAAATCTGTGGCACCCTGCCTGAGATGGACTCCTCAGCCATTTTCTGGCATCAAGCTAGTTGCCACTATCATGGCCATATGCCACACTTCAAAGAATCACCACCTTGGGGCTGGCCAGGTGGCACAAGCGGTTAAGTGCGTGCGCTCCACTGCGGTGGCCCAGGATTTGCCGGTTCAGGTCCCGGGCGTGCACCAACCCACCGCTTGGCAATCCATGCTGTGGCGGCGTCCCATATAAAGTGGAGGAAGATGGGCATGGGTGTTAGCCCAGGGCCAGTCTTCCTAGGCAAAAAAAAAAAGAGGAGGATTGGCAGATGTTAGTACAGGGTTGATCTTCCTCACACACACATAAAAAAAGAATCACCACCAGCCACTGAGGCAACAGGAGACAACCACGATCACACTCCTCTGCCTACCACCCCCCCTTGCCACCTGTTCTCTCCCCTACCTTTGTGAGAAGAGTGAATATCACTGCTTCCAGCTGGCAAAACACAACAGGGACAATGACTTTGTACTTTACTTACCAACAGGTTGCAGACTCTCATCCTGTGCTCACTCATGTGTTCGTTAAACAAAAAAGATTAAATGTGGATTATCCTGGGAGTATGGTCACAAAGGAAAAAGACATTATCCCTACCTCCCATCTTAGAACTTTCAAATATAAAATACTGCTCAAGTGCTTAGATAAAGAGTGGAGAAAATAATTGTATAATGCTGGTACTGGATCCCCTATGTAAAGTTTATAATATGTGCACTCGGCAGTTACGTCCATCTATCTGTTTCCATTTATGTCTTTCAGGTCACAGAGTATTGCTGATGTATCTGTAGATGCTTCATTCACACCAGAAAAAATCACTTTGCTCAACAAGAATGCTGAGATAAGCCTCAAACTCTGCTTCAGTGCAAAGTTTAGACCTACTAAGCAAAACAGTCAAGTGGGTGAGTAGACCTGAAATAATCTGTGTGAAGATGGGTTTGCTTATAAAGTTTAGTCCTGAATATAACCTATACTTTGGATTTGTAGACCAAAAGAAATTAAGATCTTGCAGATGTTTAAATTGCCACACAGTTGAGGTGCCTAAGCATGGTTAATTAGGCATGGAAGTTTCATGTAGATCTTCCTCCATCATCTCTAGAAGATATCGTTCTGCTGCAGAAAATTGTAAACTCTATGATGTAATCATGGGCTCTCCCAACTCTATCCTTTGAGTTCCTCTTACCCACAGGTCCCTTACTTAAAACCTTGGGCACACAGATTATACTGGACTACAGCCCGTATTAAATGAGTACACCATATGTTGGCTAAGCCGTGATCTAGATAGGGTGTCTTCAGTACGAGTGTCAAATATTATTCCTATGCTTGAGGAATTAATAAGCATGAAATAATGAGAGAGAAAATATAAAACAATATATAATTTGTGCCCAGTGTTTTAAATTTTCTAAATAATCCAGAGAAGTGAGTCAAAGTCTGAAATGTGCCCTATCAGCAGAGAAGAGGCAGGAAAACTGTGGGCAGATGTCAGCGGGAATTGTTGTCGTCGCTCTCTGGGACCAGCCAAATCGTCTTTCAGGGCCTGGCTGAGGTCCTACCTGCTCTCTAGAGTCTTTTCTAACCACTCCATCTCCCCTGCGTCTCCCCTGCCGGCTCCATAGGTAGCAATTGAGTTAGCACATGAGTGAACGCTAACTTCTTTTGTTAGCAGCTGTTTCCTGTGTCCTAATCTCCCTTCCATCAGATTTCAGCTCTAAACTTCAGAAACCTGTAGTTCCTACAGGTATTTCATTAACTAGTAAACAAACTTAAAGACTAAAAATATAGAGGCATGTTAATTGTCACCATTCATACCAAGAAATAAATAGGTTAAGAACACAAAGCAGAAGTTAGATCCACATCTTGGCACACTGTCCATATTTTTCTACTTTTCATGTGTGACAGTTTTCCTTTCAGGCGTTAAAAATTGACCCAATTCTGAGAAGCACATCTCACAGAGCTGCCTTGTAGTGCGTCCATCTGAGGAGCCATGATAGTTGAGTCAAAAACCATTACTGTATAAACATTAAGTGGCTAGATGTAATGTACAGTGTGGTGACTATCGTTAACAATACTGTATTGTATATTTGAAAGTTGCCAAGAGAGTAGATTTTTAAAGTTCTCACCACAAAAAAAAGTTGTAACCATGTGAGGTGATGGATATGTTGACTAACCTTATTGTGGTGATCATTTTGCAATATATACACATATCATATATAAAATCGCTATGCCGTACACCTTAAACTTACACAGTGTTGTATGTCAATGATATCTCACTAAAACTGGGGAAAAAACATTAAGTGGCTAGTCTGCCTAAAAGATTAATTTGGAAAATATATTCCTTGGCAGAAATGGCTGGCTGGTCACCTCTCCCGGCCCCGAAGCTTGGTTTCGTCTTGTGTGTCTTCCTTCCGTTTTTGACTGTACTCCACCCCTTCCGTTGCCGCACACTAGAAAGGGCCTTTCTGCTCTCAGAAAATTCCCTTCCACTCGTTGTCCAGGGTCTCTTGCTATTGGGCACCTTTCCCTTTGAATCTTTTCCTTGACCTTCAGGTCCACACAGTCATGATCATTTGTCACTTAATTGCTTGGCAATTGTAGCATGTAAGACATGAATCTCATCTTCACAAATTTGAAAAGTGAATTTATGAAGCATATGGTCTCTATTATTTATTGCATCCGGTGCACACTCCAGTTTCAAGTTAATAACAAAAAAATTAATATATTGCCAATGTGACTATGATTTTTACCAAGCTGCTTGAAAAAAATGAAACAGTATTATCGTGTGTACTAACTTTGTCCTGGCTACAGTCACCTTGCTGCCATTGTTTTTTCTTTGCATAATTTTCACCGCTTATTTTTAGTTCATTTGATTCTCATATATTTTATCTATCTTTGTTAACCTCATTAAGTCATTGGAGTAGGAAAAATTATACACCTCTAATAGATATTTTAAAGGTAACATGTAGAACTAATGTTTTTAGAAGTATATGCAACCTTTGAAATATTGAAAGGAATAAAATAAAGATAGAGTCACCCCAAATAAGGCAGTTGATGGTATGAATAGTATCTGATCTTTGCTTTCACTTTTGGACATGGGGCCAGCATACTAGAGCTGAAGTTTCTAATAGTTTGGACATTGGCTCCTGACATCAGTTTTTATCGCATTTGTTTCTCATTTCCATTTCCCTGGGCTAGTATTATTGTCTCTGTTTTGTACATAAGGAAAGGTTAAGCAAATTCCCTACAGCTCATAAACAGTGGAATTAGGATTCAAACCAAGTCTTCCTGATTCAAAACTTATTCCTGCAATGTTGCATGCCTTTCCCTATGTAAGCATCTAGAATATGCAGGGCACTATACGTGTTCCCTTAGAGCATCTCAGTTCATCTTCACAACTGCATAGAAACAGCAAGAACAAGGGCTCTGATTTCAAAATTACCCAAATTTTATTTCTGACCATCCCCTCGCTGTGTGAACTGAGATGAATTATTTTACCTCTTTTGTTCTGTTCATTATACGAAAAATAGGATAATAATAGCCACTTTCCAGGTTTATTGTCAAACTCGTGTAGGATAACATATAAGAATATGTTCAGTTGGAGGCACTCAATAACTGTTCCTTTCCTTTTCATACCACTGTGTTATGGATGGTGAAATCCATGGTTGAGGGAGTAATTTGACCAACTTCATTCAGTAGATTTCCTGGTGGCAAGTCCACTTTTCTTTCCACTGCTTCAAGCCACGTTTCTTTAAATCACGTTTCTTTGTATCCACAGTCACATACATCACACTAGAGCCAGAATTACAAATGTCATGGGCTTTCCACAGTTCACAATCCATCAACATAAAGACTGTTTTTTATTTTCTTAAAGTCAGAGGCTTCACCCAATAAGACACAATAAAGCAAGGATGCTCTATCCTTAAAAGTTTTTTTGTAATAACATTTCTTTATGATTTTTATCATAGCCATTATATATAACATCACAATTGATGCAGACCTATATTCATCCAGAGTAACCTCCAGGGGTTTATTTAAAGAAAATAATGAAAGGTACCTGCAGAAGAATATGATAGTAAGTCAAGCACAGAGCTGCTCTGAGTACATCATCCACATACAGGTGAGGCCTCAGAGTCATCCTTTTTCATCCCATTTCTTCTTAAGACTAATGAACGGTGAAAATCTAAAATCGAAGCTTATGTATTAGAAAATGCTTGCCATTCTAATTAGTGCTTTTCTTGTCTAATTCTATGAACAGGAAGCATATTTCCTTTATACTAATATATGTGGTCACATTCTATTATTATATAAGTCAGTAGCATTAAATTTTATTTGGGATTGCAACTAAAAGGGCTAAAAATAAGATTCTTAAAGAAATCAAAGACAGTGCTTTTTTAAATGTTTAGCAGGGAGAACTTTTAGTTGACAATAAATTTTATTTTGACATTGTCCTATCAGGGGAAAATTTTGTTCATTTTTAAACTACTGAAAAGGACAATTCCAATTGTGGTTTCCATTAAGTTTAAGTTTTTCCATTGGGTTTATATTAATATAGGTGAAGGATGGTAGGTTATGAGGTTAAAATTATTTGCTCTAATCTTATACCATAATTACTAGAGTCTCATGGATTTTGAAACTCTCCCAAGTAGGAAAAATGCCTCTCAGGAGAAAACTTCCAACAGGAAATTTATTTTATAAATTATGTGAATATTTCCCCCTAGAAACCACGTAATGGTATTTGAAAATGTAATTTACTCAAGAAACTATTTTTAAAAGAGCTGTTTAAGAACTTTCCTAGAATATGGTTCTTAGAGTTAAGATGCATAAGAGTTGCCAAGGGAACTTTTATAAAATGCATATTCTGGGTCCCACCCACCAGAAGTTTGGGTTTGAAGATCCAAAGAATATGCAGATTTAAGGGACACACCTGGATATTTTTGATGTAGATGGATGGTACACAGATCTCATCTCAAGAAACGCTAAGTATAAGAGTTAGAAAAACATAAAGTTAATGGTAAGATGAATTAAAATCAGTTGAGTTGTTTAATTTATTGTTCAAGTTGAAGGTTTCTTGTTTGTGAAGGCCTGGACTTTTTTGTTGTTAAGGTGCCAATTATACAGGTTCTCTAAAGGAATAGAAGCCAGCTTCCATTCTCTCCTATCCTGTGCTAAGTGACGGATGAAATTTAAAATGTAATCCATTGTGGGGGAATGAGGACAACCAGACTATTGTTCGTATATAAATCCTGTTCACTCTTATGTGTACTTGTGAAGTTTTCAGAAGGTGTGTGTTATTTTGGTCAGCTAAGAGATATTGCTTCAGTTAACACACCATATTTGATATCAGTACCAAAGTTCATTCTATGTGCCAACCCTGCAGCCAACTGAAGAAGCATTTTCTTATAGCCAGGAAACAATCCTAGTTGTCAGCGGCCCCCCGCCCCCCGCCCCAAAAGGACTCAAGACAGGAGAAGTCCTACCAGTGAATGGGTTAAGTGAAAATGAAGATATCACTTCTCAGGAAAAGGCAAATTTGATTTTTAGGGTTTATCGTTTGTATAGACATAGTTCTTTCCTGACGAGAACTGGGATGATGTTTGTAAGAAGACTGCTAGATGATACTCGCAACCCTGTGTTGGGATTTTCACACTTTTCAATAAATAAGAAGCCTCGGAAACTGGAAGTGGCCCATGCCTCCTGGGACGCTGCAGATCTTCCACCCTCTATATTAAAGGCAAAGAGGAGAAGTTGTACTTGTAGCTGGGTAGCGCCAGCTTCAATGGCTGTTGAGTGGTAACGTGCATCATATTATATGGGCAAGAAGCAGTGTGGCTTCTAACAGTCAGCTGGGGCCAGAAGTTGAGGAGTTGGATTCAGATGTGGGAATCGTCTTTATCTGGTTTCGTAGAGCAGGGTTAGGTGCTGACTAAGGAAGAAAGTCCACTTGTCCATTCCCTGACTGCCAGCCCTGGGCACCTTCCTTTTGAGGGCATAATATTCCCTTCCAGAGATTTGGTCAGGACACCTAAGGACTCTTAAATCCTGGCAATAGGAATTGGAAGGATGTAGCCAACAACTCAAGAGCTGGGTACTGACTTAGGGGTCTTTTGAACATTAAAACTGGACATATCATCTAAATATTTATAGTTACTTGTGTATAAATAAAGAGATTACTGATGAGCTTAACTAAGAATTGCTGCTTTTGATTTTTACTGAGCTCAAGTCTCTAAGGTTCTTCACAGCAGAGAGGATAAGAGCAGAATTAGGACAGAAGAGAAGAAGCAAGAGTCTTGAAAATTCAAAACAATGATATTCTATATAATTGAGGGCGCACTCTGTTCTTAATTGTGAACACATTCGTAGTCATTTCTTGTTTTGAAGCTGCCATGCCCTATAGACTGACAGCGTGTCTGTGTGTGTTTAGGAGCCCTCGGATGTTGTCAGCTCTTTGGATCTGTGTGTGAACATCAGTCTGGAAAACCCTGGCACTAGCCCTGCCCTTGAAGCCTACTCTGAGATTGCCAAGGTCTTCACTGTAAGTGTTGCTGGAATTCGTACTCGCTAACACAGTTTCACAGTCACTGCAGTAGTGTTTGAAAGATAATTAGGACACAGCCTTTAAATTAATTTTCTAAATGAAATACACTTATATGTAAATTCATTGGCAGTTAAGCTCCGTGAAGGCAGGGGGTTTTGTCTTCCTTGCTCGCTGCTCTATTCCCAGCCCCTTGAGCAGTGCCTGGCTGACCATAGGTGTTCAATAAATATTTGTTGAAGAAATAAATAACAGGGTCCAGCCCAGTGGCGTGATGATTGGGTTCGCACGTTCCGCTTCAGCGGCCCAGGGTTCACGGGTTCAGGTCCTGGACGCGGACCTACACATCACTCATCAGACCATGCTGTGGCAGCGCCCCACATGCAAAGTGGAGGAGGATTGGTGCAGATAGTAGCTCAGGGCCAATCTTCCTCACCAAAAAAAAAAAGAAAGAAAAAGTAATAAAGCAGACCCCTTATGCTCACCACCCACTTAAAAAATAAAATGTTACCAGTAACTCATGAAGTTCTCTGTATCACTCCCCACCCCAATCATATCCACTTTCATTTTACTACCCCAGGTGAATCATCATCTTGAATTTTGTATTTATCAATGCTTTTCTTTCTGATCTTGCTAAACATGTATATATTTCTAAAACACTGTTTAGTTTTGCATGGTTTTTAACTTTATGTCAATGGAATAATACAATACGTATTCTTCCACAATTTGCTTTTTCAACTCAGGAGCGAATGTCTGGGGTTGTTTATCCTTTTTTTGTAGATCCCTTTCTATAAAGACTGTGGTGATGATGGAGTTTGCATCTCTGACCTAGTTCTAGATGTCCAACAGCTGCCAGTTGCTCAGTAAGTTTTACTTTAAAGCTCAATGTAAAATGTAGAAATAAAAGACCCATTAGATTACTTTCTTCAAATGAATGTTTATGGAGAATTTTTTCTATGAAAGAAACATCCATAGCTAATAAAGATCTTTAAAATCTAAATTTCAAATTCTACCATCCATATAGAAGTAAAACAATAAGAAATATAAAACCATTTGTGTTTGGATGGTTCCTTTCCCTGCATTGGGATTAAAAGCTACAAAGAAAAAACCCAATAGCATTTACTTATTTATTGTCAGTATCAGTTTACTATGAAGACAGTTTATTATTAAGCAATTTCTCAGTCTTCCAAATAAATCTAAAGAGTTTATTTTAGAAATAAGTGAAGTATTTGACTACTGGCCTTTTTGTTTTTTTTACCTTAATGACTTTTTTCTTTTTTCCTTTTGACAGAGAACAACCCTTTATTGTCAGCAACCAAAACAAAAGATTAACATTTTCAGTAACACTGAAAAACAAAAAGGAAAGCGCATACAACACGGGAATTGTTGTTGATTTTTCAGAAAACTTGTTTTTTGCTTCCTGGTCCATGCCGGTATGTGATGGCGCCCCGGGCTACCGCTGTTGTGTTTCCTACTCCTTGTCAATTACAGTCTTCCTTATACTCAAATCTCCACATCCTCTGTGTTGTCTGAAGAAGCACTTTAACCCTCAGCGTGATCAATCCTAACTTTGGGGCTCCCAACTAGTTAAACCGCATGAGAACATAGCCTGGTTCTGCATCTAGAGCAGTTCTGCTTCACAGCTTGGGTCAGTTTTTCCTTTGCCCTGGGACTTGGCAGCCGTAGCCAGACACTACCGTAACTCTTCTCCAGCCATCTGTGTGATGAGGCTGCCGTCATGCCGCACAGATGCTACGAGCTGCGCTTGCTCTGAGAACTTAGAGTCCCACAGCTCAGACTGAGCTTTGTAAGCACAGGTCTCGCTGCTGCCAAGACGACGCATTCCAGCGAGGTCGCTTAATCATGTCGACTTGATCACTATACCAGGAACACCCTTGACCATGAATGTCCTCCTGGTCCTTCTTCTGCCACCAAGCAATGGAAAGGAGAGAAGGGAAAGGCTGAGACTTTTCCAAATTTGCTACTTGATTGAAAAAGGATTGAAAAATGGTTTCATCTAAAGTCAATGTGAACTTAATAGATTTAGGGTCCTAACCCTATTCTGACGTCAGTGTTTAAATTTCCTGTGCCAAATGGCAACTTCTTATTTTAAACAGAAAAAAAACTGAGGAAAATTAAAAAAGATTCTTTAAATTATTTAAAATGTAGATAAACACTAACATATGCTTTTGTTTTCTTCTCTTGAAACTACTAATTTCAAATATATTGAGAGAAAGGGTATGTATTAAAAACAGCATTTCTAAATATTGGATTAAAGTTAGTTTGTGCTTTTGAGATATAAGAACTATGATTTATCTATGGGGAAAAATTCCAGTAGCTGACCTCTCCTTTGGCTTGTTGGGTGTCCTGCTTAGCAATAAAAATAGTATATTAGCCACCTGGATGATACAAGACTTTCAAGTCCTGGGGGACAATAAATTACTTCATTGTGAACCAAGCTTACTGCTAAAATGTCCATGTGGTTTATACATCCTTCAGCCTGTATGTGCATACACACACACGTTGTAGACTAATTGACCATTGTTTCCTTGGTCTCGTTCAGGTTGATGGGACGGAAGTAACATGCCAGGTTGCTTCATCTCAGAAGTCGGTTACCTGTGATGTAGGCTACCCTGCTTTAAAGAGAAAACAACAGGTACAACTTGCATTTCATCCTCAAATCCACATAGTGTCAGTTCATCAACGTACCATCGGCCCTAGTGTCAGTTCACCAACGTACCATCCTCTTATTAGGTGTCATTATTTGATAGGCATCACAAAATAGCTGGCTGCATATTTAGAGGTAGTTTTTAATATCAGAATGTTTTCTTTAAGTTATTAATACAAGTGGGATTTCCCCCCCATGCAATTCATTCCAAAAAGCACGTACAATATGGATTTTCTGAATATGTTGACCCATGCTGGTCGAAGTGCTGTACATAGAGTCACAGATATCATTTGTTAACCTCTGGTAAGCAAACGTTACATCAGCACAACGCTTTCAAATTCAGACAAGTATTTGTGCCTGTGACGTGACGGCTTGTATGTGTCAGTTGATTAAGCCCTTCTAATTCTAAAGATGATGCATGCTGAAGCAAGGTGGACAAGTAAACAGGTGTTCTACAAATTTGAAAGCTTAAGGTATATAAAATTCAGAATCAGATTGGAGTGAGTTTACTTTTATAGGAAACTTTTTTTCATGTTGGCCCTGAGTACAAAGCATCACAGATTGATGAATTTTAATTTTGTGTATAGGTGACTTTTACTATTAACTTCGACTTCAATCTTCAAAACCTTCAGAATCAGGCATCTGTCAGTTTCCAAGCCTTAAGGTAAAACATAAGGTAGTCATGAATTGATGATGGATGGCTTTTATAATAGTTCTCTTTAAGTAATTTCCTAATGTTCATTTCAATAGTGAAAGTCACGAAGAAAACAAGGCAGATAATTCAGTCAACTTCAAAATTCCTCTGCTGTATGATGCTGATATTCACATAACAAGGTGGGTGAAGCAGTGAGCGGCCTGTGACCACTCCAGTTCATAACACATTTGGCTCAAGATTAAACAATTCCTCTATATGCTCAGTCTTAACTGGAGAATTTGAATCACAATGTTTCTCCCTTGTCAACTAAAACAGAAGCCCAGAGACAAACTGGTGCCTGGGGGAATCTTGAGCAACTCTTTATGTCTATTGACTGAGAGCAGTACCAGAAAGGCCGAGGACTAACCCTTCTGCCACATGCAAGGGGAAACCTCCCTGCAGGCCCTCAGAGGAGCTGCAAACCTTCCCAAGATGTCAAAGCAGAACTCTTAGGGTCCTGAGGAGTTGCCACCACTTTCTTCTTCATGCCTGTGTCCTACTGTCCACGCAAGATCTTTAGCAATATCCCTATTCCTGGACATTGAAGCTCCAAGCACAGTGCTTTGCACATAGTAGCTCCACCACAAATGTTGAATCAAGTCACAGAAAATTAGTTTCAGGGTGGAAAATTCCTGACATAACAGATTAGGAGTTTCTTCCAACCAGGAGGAAATGAGCCATTTTCCAAAGGAGGTCAGCCACGAAGAAATGCTTCCCTTTTCTGGCCTGCCCAAAGCAAGTAAACCTGAGAGCACGGGCTGAAAGGGTACTAGTTGATACCAGTCATCTTGAGTTGCTCAGAGAGACAAGTGTCTTGAGAAGTGAGTAACATGGAAACACCACAGGTGCTAATAAGTTGGTATCATCACCTTCACTCCCACTTAGAAGTGAAGCAGGGGCCAGCCCTCTGGCCTAGTGGTTAAGTTTTAGCATGCTCCTCTTTGGTGGCCTGAGTTCAGCTCCTGGGTGCAGACCTACACCACTCATTGGCGGCCATGCTGTGGCGGCAACCCACATACAAAATAGAGGAAGACTGGCACAGATATTAGCTCAGGGCCAATCTTCCTCAGCAAAAAAAAAAAAAAAAGAGGTGAGGCAGGCTCATGGACCCAGAGACAGCAGAGTACAGCTGTGCAGGTACACAGGCTACAGGTGACACTCACCTCCAAGCCTGGGTACCAGAATTCTCTACCTGGTGAGGCACTAAGCAGCTTCCCAGCACAGATCAGTGACCCCTGGAAAACACACAGCAGTGTATTCCCAAGAACCCAGGCTGCAAATTGTTCAGTGACAGCAGATTTCTCTAACTCCCACCACATCACTCCAGCCCCTAAAAGCCTGGACTATGTAGATCATCCAAGAGATCACTGAGCAAAAACAAAAAGGAAAATGTGTCATTCTGTCTAGAGCCTGAGACACATGAGCGAAGATGAAAAGAATGCTTCTGTATCAAGTGAGTTGCAAACTGTAAAAGCAGAAACCAAGTTCAGCCCAAGTCATCCATCCCTGAAAAATTAATCAGTAACTGCAGATAGCAAAGGACCTTCAGTTGCTAAAATAAGTAATTGAAAACAAATGTAGCCAAAGAGATTGATAGGACCACATTATCTGAATTTTTTTCTTCCTACTTATGATTCTTTCTCATCCTAAATGCTTTTTGTTAATACAGCTTTTTATGATTCTACTCTCCTGCCATGGCCAATTTTTTCAGATATTTTAACATGAAATGAATGTAAGATTGAAAGGGGACTAACATCTTAACTATGTATTTTTTGTGATGATAAATTGGATTCTAAGACATTCTGATGTTCCTTAAACTATATTATACAGTTAAAAAAATTAATATGGAGAATTATAAAGAATAAAGCTAAAGTGGCTCCTAATCCCACGACCTAGATAATTCCTCCTGATGATTTTTAAAAAGAAAAACATTAAATGTACATGGATAGAAAATCCAAGCATTACAGAAAGATACACAATGAGAAGTAGAGTCATCCCTCCCCACCTTGTCTGGTCATCCCATAGATAACTAACTCAGCTGATTTCAGAAACCTTCCAGATGCAGAGTTTGTTTATCTACCGGGATATATGCATGTCACACACACACACACACATACACATTTTATTTACCCAAATGGAGTGATAAAATTTTTCTGTACCTTGCTTTTTATATAGTCTTAAAGAGGTTTTCATTTCAGGACATACAGATCTAACTTGTCCTGTTCCTGGTGGATCAGAATTTATGTAACCAATTCAATATTAATGAAATATTTGGTTGTTTTGCATTTTTATTTTGTTTTGTTTAACCATCACAAGCAATGCTGTAAAAAAAGCTTTTTTTCTTTTTTTTTTTGGTGCGGATGATTTCCCTAAGCTAACACCTGTTGCCAATCTTCCTCTTTTTGCTTGAGGAAGATTGTCCCTGAGCTAACATCTGTGCCCATCTTCCTTTATTTTGTATGTGAGATGCCTCCACAGCATGGCTTGAGTGGTGTAGGTCTGCACCCGGGATCCGAACCCGCGAACCTGGGCTGCTGAAGCAGAGCATGCCGAACTTAACTACTACTTAGGCCGGCCCCTAAAAAACATTTTTTAACAAACATCTCTGCAAACTTCTTGAAAAAAAGTCCTACCCAATTACTGAGTGGATCCCTTAGCAACCACCTTGATAATGTATAAATGTGCAATTATATTGTGCAAATATGATGGGTGGGAATAGATAACAGTAGAATTATTTCTAAAACAGGATCCCCCTGAGTGTAGCTAACTGCTATTATAAATATATTGATCAACACATAAGTAACTTAAGGAACACTTGAGTAACAAATGGAAAAATGTTGGATCTCTTTAAAATGCAAAAGCAGAACACATTAATCAATTTAGAAACTGGCTGTATTTAGGAGCTCCCACAAAGATCTTCTGGAAGGCAAAGGGAATAATTCATGCACATACAGCCAGGCTTTCTGTTTCAAATCCTAGTCAGTTTTCCCATTTTCCATGTAAGGCTGACAAATCGTTATTTCCTCTCATATACATAACCTTGACAAATACCACATCTATTTAAGTCTCCCTATGACATATTTTCCTTTTGAGAATTTGGAAAGGCTTTTTTTAATGCATAAAAAAAGAGAAAGCCAAGATTTTTAGTAAAGAAACCAAAAAACTCTATCTCAGAGAATGTCCAGTCCAATTTTTTTAGGAAATAGAATCAACATCCTATAATTAGGATAAATTGGTGGGAATGAATATTGCTTCTCAGACTCCTACCCTGCTACTCACCCCCCACCCCCAACAAAGCTACCCTGGTTGGAATCCAGCCTCAGAGCCCCAGAAATGAGTGAGGACAGGGAAGAATATCCAGTTACATTCTGGTCTGAGTAGTCCTGTGGGGGCTCCTCTGACCTGGTTCATCACTTCACTTGCAAACCCTAGTTGGCAGTCTCAAGCTTATAAATCCATTCATCCGATCAACAAGGACTAAGTTCCACTATAGTAATACACTAGTCAATATAATAGCAATCTTGAGAAGAGTTTCACTATCAACTCTAAAGTAACACATTTGTACTTATTTTAGAGACTTTATAACTGATAAATATATAACATAAAGAATCTCAGCAGAAAGATCATGAAGGGATATATTTTGAAAGGAATTTGTTTTAGCCTTAGAAATGTATATGGGACCATAAGCCCATAACAACCATTTGTTTTCATTTAGTGTGTTTGTACCTAAGTGTAAACTGTTTTACTTCTAATATAAGCTAGATGATATTTAAATAAAAGAAATATTAAACTTCAAGAACAACAGCATAACTAAAATATTTGGCTTTACAAACATCATCCAACAGATCTACCAACATAAATTTTTATGAAGTCTCTTCGGATGGGAATGTTCCTTCTGTTGTGCACAATTTTGAAGATATTGGTCCAAAATTCATCTTCTCCATTAAGGTTGGTAAGCCTGTCATAAGGATGGAAAAATCAGGAGGATGGGGAAAGAAAAAAATGAGGCCAGGAAGAGAAGAAGAAAGTAAAAAGAAGTTGAAAGATACCAATGGTTCTCAAACTTGAGCATGAATTAGAATCACCTGGTGATCTTGTTAAAACACAGGTCACTGGGCTCCATCCCTAGAGTTTCCGATTTAGTAGAGCTGAGGTGGGCCTAAAAATGTGCTTTTCTAACAAGTTCCCAAGTGACGCTATTGCTGCTGGGCCACGTGCCATACTGTGAGAACCACTAAGATAGACCACAGTTAAGTAAACAGCTGGGCTTTGTGCACAGTTATGTGTCCTGGGTAAAGGATATATTTTGAAAACAAATGTCCAACATTAATCAACAGAGTGTTAACATAATGGTATCTCTGTGAGCAAAAGTCTCTGGAATATAATTAGTATGCCAATTTATCCTTGGAAACCACTCCTATTTGAGAAGCTTATGATTTGTATACAAATATGCATTTTGTATGGTCATGCTAGGTAGTATCTAGAAATATTTTAAAATCAGTTTCTAATGGCTATTACTATGCAATTATTAATCTAAAAATTATCAATTATATAAAGATAAATTAATTTGTGAAAGAATGACTATTTTATAATATAATAACATTACATAAACTTTGGAAAGTAAAAAGAAAAGCATTCATCCACCACCCGAAGTCTATACAGTCTTTTTTCTATACATTTACTACTACATTTTGTGCATTTTATACAAACATTTTGTATATTTACTAATCTGTTACATGGTTGCAACTCTGCAATTTGGTAATTTAAAAAACAAAATCTTTAAAAGAGTCTTATTTTGTGATCCAGATACTGGAATTTATAAAATATGCATGGTATTTGGCAACTACTTCTTTAATGAAACATTTAGTCAATTAGCAGTAACAATAAAATAACTTTCATAGAGAGGCTAATAAGTACCAGCCTTTGTATCAAGTGCTTTACATATGTTGACCCACTTAATTCCCAGATAAGTTATGAGGTTGGTAGGATTACTATTCCTATGGGTGTTCTTTAAAATATTTAACAACCAGCAGGGCATGAGCACTGGCCAGTTAGAACAGACTCCTCAGCAATGAGAACAGATGTTGTACCTGTGCATACCAGTGAGTTGCTGATTATTTTACAAATGAGAAACTGGAGCATAGAGAGGTCAAGTACCTTGCCCAGGCCACACTGCTAGTCAGGGGCAGAGTGGGACTTCATTCCCTGGCAGCCCAACTCCACAGATGGTAGGTGTTTTTAACCATCTCCTAAGTCACAAATTATTTCCCAGTGAAAATTGTAGATGTTGAGATTTTTCCCGAGAGGTGAAACACAGAGACCCAAAGTGTGACTCTAAAGTAATGACTCACTTACATATGGACTCAATCTTACCACGTAATAGCTGCCCTTCATCAACACAGAGGTTATTGATCACTTTCCTTGCAAAATGTGGATGATGTAGCAATCTCCAGAATGTTTTCTTCCATACATAGGTAACAACAGGAAGTGTTCCAGTAAGCATGGCATCTGTAATCATCCACATCCCTCAATACACCAAAGAAAAGAACCCACTGATGTACCTGACTGGGGTGCACACCGATCAGGTAAGGGCAACCAGATCACCTATAAAAATGTGCACTTTCAATGTGGAAGTACACCATGAGGTTGGGGTGATCGTGTCTGACATCTTATACATAGGAAACTGAGAAAAGAACCACTATGCATCCTGAATGCCAATTAACTAGCAGTTAGTTTCATATTAGAAGCAGGGTATTGTTATAAGAAAACAAATGTCTGAGTCTAGAGATTTACAAATGGCAGAAATTATTCCTAAAGCCCCATTTTGGCTAGATGAAGATCTGACCTTGTCAGAGCCCTGTTCATAGAGGAGTTAATGGACTGGGAAGTCAGAGATTGAACCCGTGGTGGGTAGAGTAGTTGGTTGACACAGGTGCAATTGGTAGCTGCTCTTTAAGCTGCCAGCCTGGACTTTCGCCCAGTAGTAATCAACCCTGGCTGCTCATTTAAATCACCTGCATCCATTTTGTGTGTGTGTGTGTGTGTGTGTGTGTGTGTGTGTGTGTGTGTGTGAGAGAGAGAGGAAGTTAGCCCCGAGCTAACATCTGTGCGCATCTTCCTCTATTTTGTACGTGGGTTGCCGCCACAGCACGGCTGACGAGTGGTGTAAGTCCACGCCTGGGATCCGAACCTGCGAACCCTGGACCGCTGATGCGGAGTGCGCGAGCTTAACCACTATGCCACCGGGCCAGCCCCTGGGTCCATTTTTAAAAAAGGGTAATACCCAGGCCCACCCACCGGGCATTAAATCAGGATCTGTAGGGCGAATGCATCTATAACCAGAACTTTTCTTTAAAAGCACCCCCATTCCCGCCGAGTGGTTCTAATATGCAGCCTGGCTGGAGAAGCTCTGCTGAAGCCCAACCCCTTGACACTGGCTCAGCTCTTAGCTGGCTCTACGGTAGTGTTACTCCTGTGGTATACATAGGTGACTATAGGAAATCAAAACCCTAAACTGTTCCACAGACAAGAACCCTGAATCAAATCCCTCATAGTCTACTGTTATTGCAAATTTGTCTCAGCACATATGGGTGGTAAGAACCATGACCACCCCCTCAAGTCACATCAGGAGGATCTGAGTACTTCAAAGCTCACAATAGTGATGACAAGAAGTGTGGCCAGCTCAATGCTATGAAAGAAGCCTAAAGCCCCTCCCTCATCTGACATGTGACAATAGCCTATCCTAACATGTTGAAAGGAACATCATAAACCATTTTAGTTCCTAAGACTGATTCAATGTCCTTCTTTGTAGGCTGGTGACATCAGCTGTAATGCTGAAGTAAATCCACTGGAAATAGGACAGACGTCGTCTTCTGTATCTTTCAAGAGTGAAAATTTCGGGCACATAAAAGAATTGGTGAGGACAGGTTAACGGGGTGACAGTTTCCTTTGGCAATTTATTGTTTTACCTGGAAATCAAGGCAATTCTTTTCTTCCACCACCTCATCATAGAACTTTCTTATTTTGCCTTTGATGGCCCTTATGAATCAAGGTTTAGAAATACATGGTCAAAACTAGGTTATTGGAATTATTACTTATGCCATTATTATAAAATACATGTTCCAGACTTCAGGATATCAACAGGACTCCATGTAAAACTACTGTTTTTGTGTTGTGCATTTTGGAAGTATTGCAAAGAGATGGGAGTGAAGCGGGCATGTGCTGTGGAGGTGAAGCTTCTTCCATTCCCCTCCATGTAATCCCAGATGTCTTTTGCTAAATATGACTTTCTGACTACCCTGCTCTGTTTTCCAATATTTTGTTATCTCCTGCTCCAGAGCTATGCCCCTTTCTTTGGGAAAGAGACTAGTCTAGCATCTAGCATGGTTCTTGGCACATATTAAGTATTGGAATAGGCAAACATTTAGCAAACAGTAACCCTAAACAAACCGCAGCTCTCCTCTATGAACAACATTGAAATTCTGGTTTACTTTTATTGCTATTGCTTTATTTCTTAATGGATGGGGGAAACAGAAAAATAGAAGAATAACATATTTCTTTTTTAAGTAATTACAATATAAATGTAGTTTACATCCAAACAGTAGTATGTAAAAATGCCCAATAGAAACTCATCTCAGGGTATGCAAAAATATTATACCTCTCAGCGTTTTCCTTATTTTTTGAAAATGTTTTGATTTTGTAAAAATGGCAACTGCTTATGATGAACAACACGAAACAAATATAACACCAAAAACTACAAAGAAGAAACTAAAGTTCTCCAGAAATCTAACAGCTAACCACTTGTAACATTTCATGAACATCCTTCTCTATACCTCTAAGCATTAATCCACGTATAGATATACATATACTGTTACATAAATGGACCACACTATAATTTTTATAGGCCAATATGTCATAGACTTTTTTAAATAGACTTTATTTTTTAGAATAGTTTTAGGTTGACAGCAAAATTGAGTGGAAAGTAGAGAAATTTCCCATATACCCCTTACCCCCACATAGGCACAACCTCCTCCACTATCAAAATTCTCCCACACCAGAGTGGTACATTTATTTCAATTGATGATCCTACATTAACACACCATAATCACCCAAAGTCTATAGTTCACATTAACTTCACTCTTGGTGGTGTACATTCTGTGGGTTTGGACAAATGTATAGTGACATGCACCACCATTATAGGATCGTACAAAGTAGTTTCACTGCCCTGGAAATCCTCTGTGCTCCACCTCTACATCCCTCCCTCCCCTCTAACTGTTGGCAACCAATAATTCTTTCACTGTTCCTTTTTTTTTTAATCTAAGAAATGCATCTTTATCATTAGGTTTAATGACTCAATGGTACTGCATTTTGTGTATGTATATCCAATAATTTAGTTAACTAGTATGTTATTGATAAACACAAATTATTTAGGTTTCTTTTTTACTCTCAGTAGTGCAATAAACAGGCTTGGTGTACTTTTTCCCCACACATTTATGATTATTTCCTGAGGCCTTCCATTACAGATGGGAAATGGCTGGGGCAAAGGGTGAGCACATTTTACATCTTCAGACATAAGGCCAAAATCTCTTGAAGAAGGATTATACTAATAGTATACTATAATATACTACTATAGTTGATGAGATTGCTTATTTCCCTAGATCCTTCCTAGCACTGGGTTTTATCTGTCTTTGTAAGCTATTAGCGTTTATTGTTTAAAGCCCATACTAACCCTCTCTCTTCTTTCACCATTGACTGCAATCTGAAAGAACTGCAGAACTGCTTCCTGCCGTAATGTCACCTGCTGGCTGAAAGACCTTCAGGTGAAGGGAGAATACTTCCTTAATGTGTCCACCAGAATTTGGAACGGGACTTTTGCAGCAGTAAGTATCAGCTTTATTTATTGGGTTTATCAATAGCAAGGAAACCTAAGGCTTCATTGTCAAGAAGTCATGCCCTTTGACAAAATTAGTATTCTGGCTAATGTCAGCAGTGCCCGAAAAACCCAGAGCAATTTTCCCCTGGAAAGCAGTATGCTTCCATCCCTTTCCACAGCTTGCCCAATCTGGCTGTGCCCCAGAATCACCTGGGGTGCTTGTAAAGCGCCTGCTTCTTAGATTCCAGGCCAACCTCCTACACCAGAATCTCTGGGAATGGTGTCAAGATCCCCTCCACTGCCCTTGGGTGTAATGGGCCACCAGCTTTGTCTCCCTCCCCTTGCTCTAGATATTTCTGACTTCCTCGTCTCCACCACACCCAAATCAAAATGCACATGACTCTGTCTCATTCCTTGAGCTCCCGGCTAGTTGTTTGATTGCTCTCAAACCACCCAGCAGATAAATCTAACATAAGGATCCATCTTCCTGTATTAGAGCCAGGTAACCACTCTGCTTTCCTGCTTTACCCTTTCTCTGGTGAGAGCCCCATGTATATACAACTTTTTAAGTCATTTCAATCTCATGAAAAGTTTGAAGAAAGTTCCAAAACAATGTCGGTGTGTTTTTCCATTTGGCAGGTGTGACTCCAGTGGCGATATCTGCTTTCAGCAGCGATTTCGGGAGCCAGAATTTCAGTCTGGCATGAAAAATATAAGGCTAGGCAGGGCTCTTTAAATCTCACTGCGTAAGGGGCTAGCTATTCCTTTTACCAACACTGGCTCTGATTGAGGCAGCAAAATGGAAATTAGTCTGAAACCTCCAGGGGACCTTGTGGCTTTCAGTGGATTTTTTTTTTTAAACAAATAAATCAGTCTTCAAGGTGCTTACCGACCATACTGTATTCCCTATTTTCTAATCATTTCATGATCTCTCCAACAAACCCCACTCCCTGCTATGGAGTTCTGTATAAGATTAGAGAACTAAGCTCCCTCCGAACTTGTCCGTGGAATCAAAACATAAGCAATATTCTTGGATAAAGACATAATAGAAAGAGGAACAGTGAAAGGCAGAGGAAAAAATACACAAGTGGGGGAGGCGGTGGAGGAGTGAAGGGCTGGGTTTTCTTCTTGCTTTTGTTTTCTTGTTAGTTGCATTTGCCTTCAGGATGCCCCTAAATCCTGTAAGAGGGGAGCACGCCGATGGTTACCCCACCGTCCCAGCTGCTGCTGCTTGTGCTCGGATTCACCAACTAGTTCTTGGCTCCTTGCATTTGAGGAACAAATGTTTTCATAGCAACCTTTGCCAGCTGGGAAGGAAAACTGACTGTTGCAAATCAAAGTGCAATCACACCAGCTCTGTAAAATGCATTTGGGTTTTCTTGAGTTTGTTTAAAGCTACATCATTTTAACTGTAAGACTTTTTACCATACTTTCCCAAAGGTTTTCAGAAGCAGCAATTTCATTTCAAAATTCTGAAGCGGCATATGATTTAAGATTTTTCAACACGGTTATGATGGTTAAGCTGAAAAACACCCGTTATTGTATATCAAGTCCTACACATCTTCCTCCTTCATGAGAGGTCAAATGTTTATCCCCACCTTGTTTTCAGCTATTTCAACAGCTAAGTGCATGTTCTCAGACCACCTAGGAGACCCAGTCTGAAATATGGATCTCATTTCCTGTATGAGAGCCCATGAATATACTGCATTTTACCCTCTTTCTGATGCAGTGCAAGTCAACATTTCAAGTAATTTCATCACAAAGTGATTGCTCAGGCCTCCAAATCGATGGCATTGTTGGCTGCCATCTGTAAGGAAAAGCCTTGTTGAATGCGAGCAGGTGTGTTACTTCACTCTCCCAGGTATGCGTGGCATACCTACCACTGCCTGTTACCCTGCAGGATATTGTGTACCTGTGCAAAGGGCCAGACTTGGCAGGGCAGATATAGCAGTATAGTAAGGAAATTCTTTCATCCTTAGTCTACAGGACTGTGAAACTAGCATTCACTTAACTGCTACTCTTTTTTTTTTTCATTTAAACCATTATTAATACTCTTAATGTCCCCCTGATAATATATACATTTAAGAGACCAGTGATCAGGGTTAATTTCTGATGCAATCCTCCATCTTGAGAAAATTAAGACGACTAATCAGAGACAGAGCCAGTGGGAAGGAAATAAATTGCTCACTTTTTGGATATGCATTCTCCTTTTCTGGCTCCCAGATATAGTTTAGCAAATTACCTCATGGAGGATAATGAATCATGTGCCCTAATAACCAGAAAAACTGCATCCTAGTAACCCACGCATGTGAAGGCAGTTCTCAAATCTTGTACTGAGATCAGGCATTGTGTTTTCTTTCAAAGCAAGCAGGAGTCCCAATATTTGCATTATAGAGAAAACAATATACACATCAATAATGCATCCATTGACAAATAGATTATTTTTCTGTAACTAGATCCAGGGATGCATGTAAAATTAATTCATATTAGGAGGTTACTATAACATCAGCATAAAATACATGTCCTTCCTATATGCCTACCCCAAACCCAGTATTTTTTTACAGAAATGCTTGGATTAGGAAATCTGAAATTATTGCTCGTTACATAGCATGACAGAGGCTCAGAGTGTCTGCTGCTGACAAGCATGGTCAAGTTCAAGTGTACTTTTTAAACAGTATTATTTTACACATACGTACCCAGAAGAAAAATTCTCTTCCCTTTTTAATCTGATTTTCCATTCCTTCATGTGACTTATTCAGGAAGTGTATAAAAATATCGTTTGCAATTTTCCCTCCTGTCACAAACTTCATTAAGTTTTTAAAAATCTAACTATGATCTTTCCCAATTAAAAACTCCATTTCTAAACCCTTGTTTTTCAACCCTGTTTTCAAGTTAGAACCACCTGGAGAGATGTTTTAACCTGCTGGTGTCTAGACTCCACCCCCCAGAGATTTGGTTTAATTTACTGTGGCAGGCCTGTCATCCACACGTTTTAAGCCTCTGGTACTTCTCATGTGTGGTCTTGTCACATACCGCCAATTTAAGCACACGCAGCTTCTTGAGTCTTCAGAGTTGGCATCTGCTCCCGTCACTTTCCACAAGGAAATAAATTAATAAACATGCTGAGTTTTCTGCATTAACCTCTGCTAGGATAAAACATATTCTTTATTCTTATGTTCCAGTCGACTTTCCAGACATTACGGCTGACAGCATCTGCAGAAATCGACACCTATAACCCTCAGATATACGTGATCGAGGAAAACACAGTCACGGTGAGCATGTCACATCCCTCCCTGTGGGCGTTAGAGTCTATGATAGGCGTTCCATTTCTGAAAACTCAGAATAGGGGTTCTTCTCACCTACGTGTATGTAGAAGTATCTTACTGAAACTCTAAAAATCTGATGTTTATTTATGTTGAGCTTTTGGCAAAGATGTTTGCTACTCAGAAAAGTTCAGTGATATGCTTGCCCTCTTCCACACCCCCTCCCCGCTCACGTTGGCAAAGCCAGATCGGAAGCCATGATCCAATGAATGGCACAACAAAAGGGGCTCCATCTTGCTTGTGGCTCCCTTCTCCATGCCAAACCAGCACCACCAGTTCTTCCTTTCTTCTTATGCTTACACAAAACAGTCTAGATCTTAGGCCGTAAAATCCAAGTCATGCTTAGTTGAATCATGTATCATATTGCAGAGAATTTTTTAAAGAGAAGTGCTGAAGTATGCTTAATAAATAAGGCATTTATTAGATGGCTTCTTTTTTTTAGTAGTATTCCTTATAGCTAGACATTGACACTGTGTGAAATGTCCATTCATTAATCTCACAGTCTAGAAAACTATAAATGCTCCCCTTGATTAAAAAAAAGGTTTTGCAAAGAAATGTATTTTCAGAGAAAACAAAGGCTCACTGTTCAAAAAGCTGGCATGGGACAAGTTTCCTTTGCACTGAAACTCTCGTTAGAATACGCCATATTTAGATATAGCGGGATTTCCATGCTCAGCTAATCTGCTGGCAGATCCCTGAGCATTTTCCTCCTAATGCTTTTGTTAGAAACTGGAAGCCAGTTCAAGACGCTGCCCCCAAGGCTGGCCTGGCAGCTGGCCTCTGTCACTGCTGCAGCCTACAGACTCGGTTAAAAAGCCAATGGCCCTGTGAACTCTGGACCTCTCAATGCCTGACAGTAGAGTTCACAGCACTGCTGTCCCGTGGAAAATGATTCCACACAACAGAGAATGCTTTTCTGCCTCTGGTTTAGGACCCTCAGCAAAGGACCACACCCTCTCTTCAGAGGCTGGAGCGTGGAAAATCAGAAATGGAGCCAAAGGAAATGTGGCTTCAAACTCAAAGTATTATGAACTTAGCCTCAGGGGAAAAGTACTATAGATATTTTTAAAGTTCATTTTAGAAAAATGTAGTGTTCAGACAATACTTGAACCTCTGCTGAAGTCTTTGTTTTTTCAGAAAGCAGTGTATTAATTGAAAATTCAAATTAACAACTTTAATGAACCCTGTAAGAGATTTTTCTTGGTTTTCTCTGAGCAATACTGATAACAGAGGCCAACTATTACTTAATTGTGTCTATATAAATATTATTTGAATCCAAATAATATTTTAGACAATTTTTTAAATAATATTTGGAATCCAAATAATAAATTGACATATCCCTATAGGTAGATAAGTGATTCTTAAATTTATTTAAATCCTAGGCCTATTTAAAAATCTAATACAAAAATTTTATACTCATGGATCCATAGATAATCCATGGACCCGACTGGGAAGTTTTGGAAGACAGACAAGTAGAGCCGTAACTGCCATTAAGCAGTCAACTCTATGAATTTATAGTTACTTTATTCCTAAATTTATGAAGACTTATTGTAGCTCTTGAAGATACAAATGAGAATATAATCACCAAAAGGCCAGACTTGAGTTTAGCCCAACTCACACATTCTGTGATGAAAAACAGCTCATCTGCCACTGTAATTCGGTGTCAAGTCAAGTAAATAAGGTTTTGTCCCCTTGTTTTGCTCCAAAATGTAGCTCTTGAATGATAGAGCCTGTGGAGGAAATGGTTGCGATTCTTTCTGCAATTAAAAAAAAAAAAGGAATATACAGTTTTACTGTTAGAACTCCTAGGGCAGCCGTTCTATTACAAAGTCGCAAAGATTGCCAGGAAGCGGACATAGGGAGTCATATATGCAGGCTCAAGGACAATTTTATCACTGAAAAGGTAAACTTGAGCTCTGAGATCCTCTACTTTTTAACCATCCATATCAAGTAAGCTTGAGTGAGAGTTAAGTGAAATCGATGTGTTAGGAGCCCAATACAAAGTTGTTGTTACTGTTGTTTAATCACAAGGGATTTGGGTTTTGTTTAGTTTGGCCTTTGACTCTCCTCCCCAAGACTGGGTTCCAAGTGCTTTCACTTGATGATGAGACCGTGTGCCAGAAATTGAAGTTCCTATTGCATAAGTAATTAAAGTAATCTGAGATTGTCAGAGATGTCGTATCTGCTAAACACTGCAATTAAAGGGAGGAAACTAGAAAACCTGAATTCCTTGCCTGCACTTTGCAGGAGCATTTTCTCTAGAAATTGTATTGCACAATGTTTAATTGAGGAATGCGATCATGAGCAAGTCACGTCACCTTTCTAGACCGTCATTTACAAAATTAGAGAATTTGACTAGACCATCTCTTTTTATTCAGTGCTGAAATTAGTTAACTCAATTGTTGTGTATACACATTTACAGATTCCCATCACGATAATGAAGCCCCACGAGAAAGCGGAAGTACCAACCGGAGTTATAGTGGGAAGTGTAATTGCTGGAATCCTTTTGCTATTAGCTCTGGTTGCAATTTTATGGAAGGTAAGAAAAGTTTCATATTTTAAAATACAGGGCTCCCAAAGACCTCCATCTTGAATTTCCTTATCAAACAGCAACCTTAAGTTTTATATGGTACCTCCCTCCATCATAAGAGAAAAGGAAATTCAAGTTCATTTGCAAATTCTCACTCACATCTTTGAAAACAATCAATAAGAATTATATCTCTGTGGTCTTGGTCTCTGTCCTTTTATTCAACCTTCCTGTCATCCAGACCCCTGAATGTTTTGTTCAGCTGCAAAGAGAAGACCCTGAAAAATTTAACTTAATGCAATTCAGCTGAATTCCGTGGGTATTAATTTCCCCACTGAGGGGCTGACACCGGGTCAGTAGTCTGCACATTACCCTCTTCAGAGCCTCAGTGACTCCCAGACGTGCTTTAGAGAAAGTGGGCGGGAAAGGGGCCCCTACAAAATAAGCCATAGGTGGCAACATTTTTACATCATCGTCTTACAGCTCGGCTTCTTCAAAAGAAAATATGAAAAAATGACCAAAAACCCAGATGAGATTGACGAGACCACAGAACTCAACAGCTGAGCCCGCAGTAGTCCTCCCCGCGTGGGAATTGGCAGCACCTCAGCCTGCGTCTGCTATTTGCGTGAATGGATTTTTTTTTTAAATCCCAGTGTTTTATAATGTAATAGATAAACTAGCTTGATATTTTAAGAAAACTGCAGGTCGGTTTGGAAAGAAGAAATTTCTTCTTCTTTCCAAAGAAGGGGGGGGAAGGGGCGGGTAGGAGAACAAAGGGACCAAGACTTATTTTATATGGGGAAAAAGTGATCTTCATGCTGGCTGGTCCAGAGTTTACATTATGAATTATAATTACATCATAACGTTTCAGAAACGTGAAATGCTTCCAAACGTGACAAGTTTTAAAAATATAACCTTTCTCAGATTTTTTGGGAGAAAAAAACCAGTCACTTAAAATGATTGTTTTTAAACAGCAACTACGTAAGTGGAAACAGTCCACTCATGGTATAGATAGAATTAGCTTGGATATTGATGTTAACGGGATGGGAAAAACACAACACAGCCTTCAACTTAGGCTGCTCATCCCAAGTTGCCACAGAGATGATATTGTGATAATTTTGTTTATACTAAAGGTAAAATTTGCTGTTGTCAGCCCACGGCCGCCTCCTCAGAATCCGTTTCTTGCTCTGATGTATGTATCAAAACATGCTTGACTAACTGGTAGGAGCCTAGAATGTGCTTCCTGCAGAGGAAATCTCAAATTAGGTGGGGGAGGAGGGAATAGTTTAGAGGCCAAAGCACAAAATTTTGTTTAAAACCTGTAATAACATTTATGGTCCAATCCTGTCGGCTAGAGGCCCAGCCTGTGCCAGAGGAAGTAGGAAGTTCCCTTTCTCTTTTAGGCTGCACAGCTGGCTGACTTGACTGGCAGAGACCTAGTGAATTTTTGAAAGATGAGTAATTTCTTTGGCATCTTTCCTCCTTCTTTACTGAACCACTCTCCCACCTGCTGGTGCCCCCGTATTCTAGAAGCCCACTGAAGCCTGCCTTCCTGTCCAGTAGTCCAGTTATCTGCCTTCCCTCGCCCATTGTTCAAATCCTCCGTTCCCTCTGGGCAGCTGCTCCAGCTGCTCGACACCAGGTGTGGGGAGGAGAAGTCACCTGTTTAACTTACACACTTGCGTGAATTACTGTAAAATCCCCTCCACTTCGGGGAGCTATTTTTATTTATTGCTAAACAAGCAAGAAAAATAAGTTTGAGTGAATTTCTAATTGTTGGAATTTCAAGCAGTGTAAACAAGGCAAAGTAAAACAACATCTCAGGAATTTGAGAACTTATAACAAACATTGGAAACCACCAAATTAGCAGGTGTGCCGTCTGTGCTTGTCTGTTTCTGGAGGACTGAAACTTCCAGAAGAGTGACTTTCACCCGGGCAAGATTGTTCACAAGGTAGATCCTTAGGCCCCAACTCCTGACAGTCTTATTTGGTCAGATTGGGATGAGGCCCAGTGAGCTATATTTTAACAAGCACCCCAGTCATTATGATGTAAGTGGACTACCTTGAGGACCACCACCCATTTCTACTTTGGCACCTTTTCTCTTTTCTGAGCCCACACATTCTCTAGGAGGGACTGGGAGGAAAAGGTGCAGGCAAAGACAGTGGGCGCCATTTTATGTCCGAAACTGCAGACCCAAAGCTTCAGACAAGTCATTCTGCCTCTATAAACTTCAGTGTCCTCATTATCAAGTGGGGTGGCGCTCAGCAGCGATGCTTTTAGCTTTAAAGGTCTACAGTCTGGATTTCTTATAATACAAATAGACAATCCTCTAAGAATTTGACTTTGAAGTCAGAGGAACACAGGTATGTGCCCCTGTGCATCTAGCCTGGACCACCCTCCTGGCCTCGCCCCTGTGACGGCAGTCCAGAGCTGTCTGCACCGTTTAATGATTTATTTTGTATTTGACAAAACAAAACAAACACGGAAAAAAAACAATTAGTCATAAAATGTCAGGGGGTTATAGCAAAAACAGCACGGTATTCTCTTAGATGTGCTAGAGCCCAATTTTAACAACAGCTGTATGGATTCAAACACTTTCATTCCAACAAAATTTTATTTAAAAAAAAAGTGGAGGAGAAGCTAGTCACTAAGTTAATAGGGAATATTTAATAAACCATGTAACTGCTGTAAATATATATACATACTAGTTCTTTGATGTGTTATACAACAGATTATAGCGTGTCATCTTTTTCTTTTCCTCTGCCTCCTCACCTTCCTTAGACAAGCACTAAATTGAGGTCTTGTACACACAGTGAGCTTGAGAGCTTTGACGAGCCCTGGTTTAGGTAACCTGCCTTGACGGCACTGTTTCCATGAAGCAGTTGGATTACTGTACACTAAAAAGTTAGCCACTTGTCTCTGCACCAATTATTACACTAGCACTGAGTTTCTCAACCTTGGCACTGTTGACATCTGGGGCCAGGTAATTCTTTCTTGTGGGGGCTGTCCTGTGCATTGTAGGATGTTTAGCAGCATCCCTGGCATCTACCATCCAGATGCCAGGAGCACCCCTCCCCCAAGTCGTGACAGTCAAAAAATGTTTCCAGACATTGTATTATGCCTCCTGGGAGGCAAAATCACCTGACTGAGAACCACCACACTAAGAGCAAGTGGCCTGCACTTTTGCTCACTTTTAAGCAAAGGTGAGTAATCCAGAAATTAAAGAAAAAAAATTGTTTGAAAAAAAGTTATATATTCCTATTCAGCCATACTTGCTTTAAAAGTAAGTCGAGTTATGAGGCTTAAATGATGCCATCTTAAAGTTTCCATTTTGTAAATGGTACACAAACAAGATCTATGGAAGGTGATAAAAACGGAGCTGCTTCATGCATGGCTGCCACTCAAGCCTTATCAAATAGTAACACCATAAAACAGTTTGTGAAGAAACTGCATTGCGATTTGAAATTGTACGTCGTTCATTTAGCAGCAAAATGAGATCTGGACAGAAATTTTTTCTAGCTGGCAGTGTTATTTTTATAAAATAGTAAAAGTTATTAACTGTGAAAAGAAAACTAAAACCAAGTTATCAGAATCAAAGTGATTATATTAAAAATTATTATAAAAGGTGTAATTTTATAATGTACTTATCTATTCTGATATACAGCTATAACTTAATATATGAAAATCTCATAAACTAAGACATCATTAAACAGAAAGCAGGATTCCTCAAACTGAGATCTCTGGTCCATCTTGAATATTTCAATTTGCACACAGAAAATAATTGTATACACAACTTTTTAGGACTATGCCCTTCATGTACATTAATGCATACTCATTTTAACCAATTTGAAAGACTAAACAGCTAGAAGTAAAAGATAAACATGGGGGTAAAGTTTGAAGTAAATAATAATGTTAACTACTTCTTTGAACGTTAAAGAATGAAAATGTAGCCATTATGTAAATATAAATAGTTTCATATGTACCTGATTTATTTTGGCACACAAAGTCAAAATATAAATGTGTGTGTGTGTATATATATATATATATATGTTGCACAATTGTTAGAATTGTATATTTTTTAAAGACAAAATGTCTTGAATGTTTTCCTTCATACATAATGTATAAATCTTTGTTAAGATGTGATATGTATATTGCTTTTTTTGATTAACTGGTTTTTTGTCTTTTTTCTCTCCACCAAAAATATAAAAACAAATGTATGCCTGTCTGTACATCAAGTTGCACAATTCATTTGATTTCTGAGAAACAAAAATCAGATTGTAGTGATCAACATAAATTAGTTAAGAGCTTTTCTCATATTAAAGTAGGAGAATCAAACAGAAAAGTACTATTTAATTGTAAACCACTCGTCATACCACATTACTGAATATTATTAAAATCATTTTGAAAATAAAGCTATTTACTTTGGATTTTGAATTTTACGGCTGTTTCATTATATTTATCTTATGCATTTGCTGTGCTTCAGAACACATTGAAGACTCAATATAAGGAAAGTGAGGATGTATCGGATCTCTTACATTACGAGCAGTGACCATAGGATGTTTTGTAGGAACCCCAACCTGCCTGCCTAGTTTAGGGACCAGGTGTGAAGCCTTGCTCCTCACCAAGTGGTCCATGGACAGGCAGCGTTGCATCACCTGGAGCCTGGATGCAGCTCTCAGGTGCCACCCAGACCTACTGAATTCGAATCGGAGGTTTAACAAGATCCCCAGATGATTCATATTACATTCAGGTTTGAGAAGCACCTCTTTACGGCACCAGCCATCTCTTGAAATAAAATGTGTGCCTGGAATAAAGCAGAAGTCACCCAACTGCTGCTACATGCAAAACCAGTCCAGCTGCAGAGCTGCTTTTCTGTTTTTAATTTTAGCAGTAAGCAGGAGGGTTTAAATATTTATATTTTAAGGATTAAATATGCTGAAGTAAACATGCTGAAATTATAAACCAAGAAACACGTCGGGCTCATGGACTGGCCATCATCGTATAGACGGCACACTAATGCCAAGGTTGGGTGGCAGGTGCTGCCCTGTGCATCGATGCACAGACGCCTCCCACTCCCATCGGGATCTCACACGCCCTCCTCGACCCCGCCCATCTCAATCCCGGTGAACAGTCACAAGGGGAGCTCACTGCAGAACCACCACCAGTAAGCGTGTTTGGTATGCACTTTACATTAAAATACAACTTTGGGAAAAAAGAACGTTCGTTTTTGTTTTTTCACAGTAGGTTAGGAAATGCTGCTCAACACCTGTATTAAAGCTACCACGTAGTCCCAAATTGGAAAATAATTTTACACTTACTCATTTTTAAAAAAGTAATTGCTTTTACTTATATCACCTTTTAAAAACTAAAAACATTTTTAAAAACTCCTCCCTCATTCTATCATAAGCCTTTAATATTCTAAACTAAGATACCAATTAAAGATTGGAAATCATCTTACTCAACATCAGGGACTAATTTTCATCGTAGGACCACTCCAACCTAACTTGCTTTAAAGAAAACGGCTACGAACTAAACTGAACTTTTTGGTTCTGTGCAAAATAAAACAGACTAAAAATCTAAGACTCAAGTTGCTCTTACTATAGCCCTGGCTCTACTGCCCTCTGCTGGGTGATCTACCTAACTACATCACACAAATCATCAACAGCCTTAAGACAGGTCTCGAACATACTCGAGGCTCACTAACTACAGAAGATGTCACAGGAGTAGGGAAGGGAGTAGAGGACCTACCCACTCATTCAGCCAGATACTTTGGTGCATCTGTAAGCACTACAACTACACATCAGGTGTGTTTAACTTGGGGAACAATACTTGAACACCAATAGCACTTTTGAGTGCATGTGCTGGTTAGACACTGCAGTGACAGAGACAAAAGTTGCCAATCTCTGGAAGTTTACAGTCTAGTGATGGAGATAAACTGATAGATGTAGAACATCGGGCAGCAGGAAGTGCCACAACAAAATATAAAGCAGAGTAAGGGAACAGGATTCCAGTCTTAAACAGGATAGTCAGAGAAGGCTCTTTGAGGAGGTAACATTTAAACACGGACTGAAATAAAATGAGGAAGCAGACTCTGGGAATATCTGGAGGAAGAGCATTCTAGAAGAAGGGACAGGTAGGGGCCATAAAGAATAAACCTGCCACATACCAGCCACAGCAAAGCAGGAAGCCTAGAGCAAGAGAGGAGGTGAGGGGGGCACGCAGGAGCCAGATCATGTAAGCCGTAGGCATGGGGAGGACTGTGAGGTTCTGGGATGTGAGTAGCTATCAGAAGGCTCTGAGCAGGATGATGGGAGACAGAGGAGCGGCAGCAGGGACGCAGTCAGCAGGCCACAGCAATAATCCAAGGGAAGTGGAGGGGTGGCTGGACGACACAGCTGGCAGGGGAATAAGGAAGAGGTACCCAGGAATTGTTCTCTAATTCTCCAATAGGTTCATTCAGGGATCTGAGGTCAAGACTCAACTACTGGCTTCTTAACCACTGTTTCTCCCAACATACTGAAAATATATTGTGACTCTAAACATCATATCCAAGGGACAAAAATATCCACAAAAATCACAAAATACTTCACTCACCATTCGCTGTTACTTTCAAATAAAATTTTCATTTTTCTACCTGTTGAAAAATACTTGAAACACTAAGTAAGTTGAATTTCCTACTTCTTGAGTGAACTTACCTAGCTATCATACAAAGCCACAGTTCCCAAAGCAACTTTGAAACCTTGCGGGCAATCTGCTTCAAGGCTGAATTTTTTCAGGTTACTCTTCTAATCACTTGAGGAGCCAAGTAAGTGATGCTAGCCCCTTAATATGTCAACCACCAATTAACTCTGCCACTCTTAAGAGCAAGTGAGGATCAACTCTAAGTCCAGCGCAGTGCACTCAGAACTTTCAGGGACGTTCCATCCCGACTTCTGCATGCCCAAGACTAACTCCTTCACCTCTGTATTGGAGACTTCAAAGCATAATAGTCTCTGTTCCAGACTTAGAATAACGCCTACTTAATGAAGGCATGATTCTTTAAAAACATGTTTAAAGGATGTTTTCTGTTCTTTAAAAATATAATTACCATCAATAAAGATCTTTGAAAGAAATATTGGAGGAGAAAAGTCCCGATATCCACATATACTTCATATTAATATATATGACATAATATACATCATATTAACAACATGAGTATAAAACCCTAGGAATATCTACTGTGGGCCAGTGACTCTGTGATGCACTTTCAGATAGAATGCAACTGTTTCTGTCTGACCGCCAGACCCCGTTCTCAAATGGGGGCAGGCTAGAGTTTGGTGGAAGGGAGGGGGAGGCACCGAATGCAGCAGAGAGGGTAAGGCCAAGAGCAGACAGGCAAGCCCATCTCGGTAAGAGTGGTAGGTGGAGGTCTGTCTGCCTTCCCAGGATCCTTCCAGCCCAATCTCTCTGAACAGGCGAGGAATAAGCACCAAGTTACCAGGAGATTCCTCAAGTCAATGTGGCTGTTCTGTAGGTCTCTGGCAAAGACAGGACGGATGCTTCCTCACGGTATGTAAGGCTGCTGAACTAGGAGCCCCAGGTGGGTACCCGGCATAGAACAGGCATTCAATATTTGTTGAATAAATGAATTCCTTATGTAAAAAATGTTTCACTAGATGTAACAAACAGTATTACCAAAAAAAAAATCTAAGCATCTGAAAGTACAATCTTTGTTTCCAATATGCATAATACAAATTTTGTGATATCAATTGCCCAAAATTATGTCGATGTTTTATTATTTTAAGAGCTATATGGAAAAGATAGTATATCGGCCAAGCAAAAATTGGACCATTAGTGTAAAGATCTCACAGAAAACTTCATCGTTTATTAATGACTTCATTAATGATAATGCTGAATAAAAGAAAATAAAACTATCTGAAATAATGCTTTAATAAATAACCATATCATTTTCCTTTTTAATTGGTTGTGGATCAAATTTTAAATATCAACTAACATTATCATGCAAAGCACCCCTGTTGCTAGTTTGCCTGGTTTTACAACAATTTTATGCTGATTTGTATAGTGATGCAATACTAATAATTAATAAAATACAGTGTTATGGTATGATTATAGAATCTGAAATACTAGAAATCTCAATATTATGAAATATTTTGGACATTATCACAATTTTAAAAAACAAAAATACTGCTTTTAAACTTGTTTAATAGTGTTACTTATTTAGGTTATTTTTAAAAATATATAAATTCTAAAAATATACCAAATCAAAACTGGCTTATAATAACTTTTCATATGTCCCAGTTCTGCCAACATTCCCATAATGCATCCCTGATAACAATGACATCACTGGATGTGGGGGCAGGGGGCGGGGAGCAGGCTCTCTTTGAGACAAAGTCAGTGAGGAGGGGCCATACCTCAGTATCAGTCAAGTTACAATTAGAACTTAGGCTTGGAATAATATGTCTACCACAGGTATCTTTCCTCACATTTAAATTATTCTTCCATTTCTTCCCTAAAGCTCTTCCTCTACCTCTATAGAGTTCCTGCATAAGTCCTCATCCTAAACACTCATTTATTTTGCTTTTTTTTCTCCCTTTTGTCCCACAGGTGTAACATAAGAGATTGTGCTTCAATACACTATCTGAACTTTTGGAGAAGAAAAATCAAAATGTGATCAAAGATAAAAGTTTAACAAATTTAAATTTTAGCACTCTAAAAAACTGTGGTTTAATCATTGGTTGCCCAAAAGCATTCTTTGTTTCTTTTCCAAGATGATGATGACTCTTCATACATTTCCTGAAAAACAGAACCATAACAGGTATTCAAAACAGAGTATTTTAATAAATGCAAATATATTCAAATAAATCAGGCAAATGAATATCACAACTATTTAAATCTGCTCCTCTTTTAACAATCCAGTAAAGAGTGGGAGCACTGTATTGCTCTCAATAAACCACTGAGAGCAGAAAAGTGAGTAAACATGTTCCCTACACTTAAGGAGTCCCAATCCAGTAGGAGAAACGACAGACAAGAAGCCTTAACGAGATCAGGTGCAACCACAGAATGGAATAAACAATTAACTTCATTTAGAACCATGACAGGAGATAGCCAGGGCAAAGTTATGTAGGGAAGATGGAAAGTTTTCAGTTTTAAACATTTTTTTCCTTTCTAAACACACCCACTCCTCAATGTTGCTAAATATGCTTTTCCAAAGGCAGAAGGGCTATTTCCACTAGCTGTGAAACTAAGTGATCACTGGCAGAAGTTCTTCAATAGGTTTGAGCTGCGTTCTGGTGACAACTACTCTGTCAGTACGTGCCCTACCTGCCCACCCCTGCCTACATCACAGATGATCTCAAAGCACAGCGGGGACTAGAAACAGACTGGAATTTGGATAATTTTTGGAAGAGAGGAGAAAAAGAACATATTACTTTCTCTCCTCACTCAATAGTCAGGTTCTATTCCTGAGGGATAGGAATCCAAATTCAATACTCCTCTAACACCTGTACACCCTCCCACCTTCTACAGACAGAAAAGGAAATAGGGAGGCCAGCTAGTCCCCAAAGCATAAAAACACGAGTACGGCCAACTCCTGTGTGCTCCCTTATCCTGGGGGCCTGCCCTCTCACCTACCTTCTCTCAGCGGGCTGTCCATTCTGTCCTTCCGGGTGAAGCAAGCTACCCCTGCCCCCCAGGCTCACAACTCATTGTGGAATGCTCTTCCTACCCCTCCCTCTTCAGGGGCCTGCCTCACCGTCTATCAAAATCGTGGCAGCCTTGTTCACAGGAAGCAACCATTTATCTGAACTTCACTAAGACAGTTTCCTTTCACATATCCTGTCCCAAAGTTTCCCCTTATAACAATGGGCTTCAGTTTTTATTCAGAAAATATAGTCACTAAATTTCAAAGGCCCTGGTTGGAGTCCAATTTGCTCATCTGTACCACTAACTGAGGCAGTAGGCTCCTAGGAAGGACTTACCCTCTGGTCCTCTGCTCCGGCCTTCTGACCTACTAGGTGGTTAATTCATTCCTCAGCTTTGCTACCAGCCACAATGCTGTGGGCAATTCTAGATTCTTAAGTGTAATTGGGGGGGGGAGGATTTAGGGAGTTCGATCTTTTCATCCCTTCAGAATGCTCTATTTAACCAGAGAACTGTTTGCTTTTATTGATGGGTTTGACGTATCAACAGAAAATAAGCTAGAATTTCCTATTTATGTTTTTAAATCCCCTCACTATGCATTTTCTCTGAGGAGGCAATACCCCACCCTTTTCTTTTTCTAAAAAGAAGGAGTTCTAGGAGAAGGCTTTTTCGCCTTGAGGAATCTCTATTTTAGCCATTACCTAAATAGCCATGCATTATTCCCACTCTCCAAAACAGAGACCCTCTAAGTCAAGGGAATTCTAATCCAAGAGAAATGACTTATATATGAACCACTGGAATGGTCCAGACTAGGAATTCTAATTGTTACCACTCGTCGAGGCCTACTCTGTGCCATGCATTCTGAGGCATGAGTTTTTCACGCTTAACAAACCTCGGAAAGGAGATATTACATAAACATCCTATTTCACAGATACAGAAAACAAGATTCTATAGAGTCAGGAGAGGCCCATGAATCAAACTCTGTATGTACTCTTATGCCCTAGCCTTTAAAAAGTCCTGGGAGAAATCACGTCCAAATGGCAAAATGAGATATCTCCTTAACTTACCTTTTTCCATATGGGCGCCTTGGCTTTCAGAGTATCAATAGCATAGCTCACAGCCTCAAGGGATGCAGCCCTGTGGGCCGAGGACGCAGCAATGATTACGCTTGCTTCCGACACTGGAACTGAGCTTCAACAAAATGAAGAAAACAATTTACCATCTCCTCTGAATCCACACGTTCAAGAATCGACAAGACAGATAAAAACTCCAGTGAAGCATTCTTAGGCCATCCAGTTCTGTTTTTCTTAAACATCCAGTTTAGTTAGAAAACAATCTTCATCCCAGTTGCATTCAGCAGAGGGGATGCTGAGGTGGTGGCTAATCTGTGAGCATCTAGCCACTAAACCTGTTTGCTGGGCACCACGAAGAAACAGACCTTTCACTGATTCAACAAACATCTCATTCAAACCAACAAGGCACAGAGCCAGGTGATGCCTGGAGACACAAAGTTACTGCATGCCAGTATAAGACAAAGTTGAAAATATTAAATAGCAATCAATAGGATTGATAACATTAATATAATCAATGATTAATAAAATTATAGTTATTAATAACAAAATAATAACTAATAGACTATGACAGATGCAGTCTCAATTGCTGGATTCTTTTTAAAACCTAGAACTCCACTCTTCCTAGTGCCACAAAAAAGCAAACTAATTTAATGATCTTCAAAGGCATTTATATTAAAAAAAGTCTCTTAACAGACTGTCATATAAACAGAGTTCGGACTACAAAACAATTCTTAAAAGGCCTCAAGGACTTTGGCACACATCAGCACAGGCTGTTGGGCGCAGGGCCTAGAGTCCTGGCACATTTGGACTTTTCCACAGCACCAGGCACTCTTCAAATGTTACTACATAACAACCACCGGGAGGCATCTCTATTGTCCACCAGAATAATATACAAACCTTCCTCTCATGGTAATATAGGATTCCCATGAAAGATTCCAGAATCAGAATTAGTACAAAGGCAGAAAACCACTATACTTAACTTTTAAATGGATAAAAGAAATCATACCCAAGTCTATGGAACACTGCCATGTGTTTGACTGGCCATTTCTGTCTAATGTCACTACAAATTTTTCTGATTTCATTTTCTGCCATGGGTAGATATGCTTCATATTCTAAGCTAATGACTTTTTTCCCTTCAAAGTTATTTCTTGTAGTTCCTAAAAAAAAAAAAAAATTGCAATTAAAATAAAGTTTCTCCTTACAATAGAAATAGCACACTAATAGAATAAAAAAGGATGCTTTTCGAATAGACAGATAGCATATCAATTTACCTAAATATTACTTTGAAATTTTCTAAAAATGAGAACCTCATTAGAAAAACAAAAGATAATTACCACAAAGACAAGGAAATAAAATGACACTGATTAGGCAAGCTTACTGAAAACACTCATACGACAAACCAGGTTATATTCCTTTTCTAACCAACAGCACTTGATATGTAAAAGGAAACCATTATGTTCCAAGAAGTATCATTAAGTGATCATCATCACCAATTTTTCCCTGAATATTTGGAAAATATAGAATTCTCTCTCCTAATAATGACTTTTATCCTATTTTTTATATTGTTTTAACATAGGTTAACTTGAAGGTTACTAAAACAAAACAAGAACTAAAAAAATTTCTACCCACCATCATCGGTAATCCTGGTTTATTATTCAGTATCTTAAAATCCTCTGACCATTAATACTAACCATGCGAAACCCTTGCTAATTTCTATTGTCTTGTGCAGTCAATAGATGCTGTAAAAATGACAACTCACCTACAAACAGGGATATTGCACCACAGCGTGGAGAAATCACCAACTGGGAGACTTCATCTACAGAGAGTTTCTCAGCAGTGAATTTTATTATATCTTTAGATTTCTCCTCAACTTCATTCATATCTTTCCTACAAATAACATGTTAATAAACCTTAACATTGGTACTAGAGGCAAAACATCCAACTTATACGTTGTCTCAATTTATATTTTTTCTACATGAGATGTATTAGGAGACATGATTTAATCTGAACGATAAAAATAGGCAAGTGTAAAATTTTAGCAAAACTCAACATATTTATAAATATCCCTAATGAATCAAGCATGATATAAAACTGAATTTACCATTAACATGATCACTTAAAATGTAATCTATCTCATATGCCAATTTATTCCAAATTCTAGAACTGCTCCTTTTATCTCCCATCATGGTACAGTTCAGATATTGACACCTTCATCCACATGCACATCACCGCTAACCAGTGTATTACCAAGCACCATACCTAGAACTGCCTTTTTCTTTATCTAAAAAGGAGAGAGGAAGAAGAGAAGTGATGGTGACTCCATAGGAACTGGGTTCATTTCACAACCGAGCACAACCCTGGTAAAATAACTGACGAAATAAGGAAAGGAGCTGCACACCAATCCATCAGGTGCTGTGCCAAGTCCTTTCCCATGCGTTTCTTATTTCATTCATCAAGCACTTATTACACACAGTACTCACTGAGGGCCAGAGACTAGTGCCAGGCACTAGATAGAGACCAGGTGGAAAAATACATTGCTCCTACCCTCAGGGCACTCATACTGGAATGGGAGAAACAAGGCAATGAATAGAAATTACAAATAGGGATAACTTATGGAAATAACCAGGGTTCTGAGACAGAGAAGGGGGGTGACGCTGGGGAAGGGGCTATGTAAGATAAGAAGATCTTGGAAGGCCTCTCACAAGAGGTAATATTTAAAGTTGAGACCTGAAAGATAAGAAGGTAGCCCAGTAAAAAAAACAGGGCAACAGACCCCCAGGCAGAGACAGAAGGAATGGCAAAAGCCAAGGTTCTGGGACAAGAAAGAGCACGGTGTGTCGCTCCAGAACCTATGGGGAGATCAAAGCCCAGGGAGCAAGGGAAAGAACCAGTGGGCTGAGGCTGGGCAGGTGGGTCGGACCTTGCAAGCCACGAAGAGTCTGGATATAATCATAACTCCTGTGGGGTTTCACCAACATTGAAAGATGAAAGAAAGAAGGCTCAGAGGGGTTAAGGACTCACTCAAGGTGATTCCAACCGAGGAATCTTACTAAATCCAGCGTTCTTTTCCCTAGCTCCTTCCAGCTACTGATGAGAAAAAACCAATTATTCATATCCCACGGGTTCCCAGATGTTTCAGCTCCCGTACGGGCCACCCGAACTTCTTCCACTTCTTTTTCTTGCAATAAGATATAGGTAACCCAAACACGGTCCACGAACTTCAGACCATACACATTCCCACAACAGGATTCTATAAGGACACAGACAGGTTCTAAAATTACATATTACAACTCCTGTCAAATACACTCAAATAATACACAATGCTTTGAGTAATCTTCCTAATCTTTCCAAAGAACAGGTCTAATCATCACTCTCTCGCGATAAATGAAAAGCAATAGGATACACCGGAGTATACGAGGAAGCCATTTGGTATAAAACTAATTCAGCCTGACCTGGTTTTTCCAAAAGGGCCTGACATGGCCTACTGAGCACGCATTGTACATCCACTTTAAACATTTACTATCCCAAAGACAAGAATGATGTCCTTAAAGATAGAGATGTAGCTCCCCCTCCATATCGGTATTTCTTTAAGGACAGGCATTTCTTCCTTGAAACTAAGGATTAATTACCAACCTGCTGTGCTCACCTTGTGACCAATGACCTGCTGTGCCAGCTAAGCATAACAGTAGCAAAAGAAATATTCCTGTCATATGTGATGTATGCTCTTTGTTCCAAGACGGTATATAACCACTCTTGTACACTCCATTTCTTTGGTGCCCTTCTTTCCTTGGGGAAGGGAGGCCCCGGGCTATAGTCCTCAAACCTAGCTCATGATAAACTCACCCCAATTTTGATTTACAGACTGATTATGGATTATTTGCACTGACACACACACACACACACCTTTAATGGCAGCCTGTGTTTTCTGAATATATTCCAAACTCTAAAAAATAGCATTTTTCGCAAATCATGGTGGTGATATGGTGACCACAGTCTCCAAATAAAATTGAGATACATTTCTAACAAGGAATTCTCCTATTATTTCCAAATAGTAGGACTAAGAAAGATCCCATCTCCATCCACATACTGGGCAATTTGCTTTGCAATATTTATTCTTCACACTTTGTGGCACTGCTCTCCAGGAGGGCGGGGGGGGGGGGGGGTGAAAAAATAAACAGGCATCCTTGGCTTGTTCCTTTCTTTAATGAAAACAAGGATTTGCTATTGAGTATGATACTTACTCTTGATTTTGGACAAAAATCCCATCAAATTAAGAAAGTTTTCTTTCCTTCCTAACTTACCAAGAGTTTTTAATTAGGGATGATTGCTAATTTCTACATTATTTATTCTTCAGTTGACAATAAATTAAGCCTCCTTCTGCCTCTCCAGACTATACTGAGAAATGTTGCCACATCATCCTACTCAAATAGGGACTACATTGTTTGGAAAGATGGAAACATGACATGGGTCACAGGGCCCCCTGCAACACAGCTATAATAATAAAGCTGTTTCTTTATACCTGGAAAATAGTAAGACTTTTTTTCAGGCACAGTGATCTTTTAACTTTTCAGCTAACAATTTTTTTCTACCTTTCTCTGTGCCCAGAAGAGCTATTATCCAGTACTAATAAGCGTATTTGTGAAAAAGTACACAGAGAGTCCAATAATCTGAGTTCAAATGCTGCCTCTGCCACTTATTAGCTATGTAATCACAGACAAGTGTTTTTAACTTCTCCAAATTTCAGTTTTCCTCCTGCAAAACAGGGATATTAATACTCCAGTATCCAGCACTGTGCCTAATACATAATAAAATCTCAATAAACCAGGTTAAGTGAATAAAATGAACATATCCAACTGACATTAAATTAAGCTGCTTACAACAGAATTGATGCAGAGATGATAGGTAGGTATTTATAAATCTGTGTGCACCAATAAAGAGTTGCTTCTTTAATAAAGAGTTGGTGCAGACAGACTCACGAAGAGCATACAGTTAAAGCAAACCATATACAAGTTATCACCTGTATGATCCTTCTCCCCAAGACTGGTTAAAATATCTCACATACCCAACTGGCTCAAAAGAACTACCCTCCACTGATAGGGGGGATAACGGCAATTTCGTCTCCTGACTGAAGCCAGAGGAGCTGATCTCCAAGCTCGACATATTCTTGACGAACAGCAAATATCACCTGATTTCTGACATCAGCCAATCTGAAGGGAATAAAGAATAATTAGCAGTATCAATGCTGTTAGACCTCAAATTTCCTGCGCTACCATTAAAAATATTACATAAAAGTTACTTTAGGAAGCATCGTCTGCAAAGTTACTAATTAAACTAACTCATATTCTGCAGAGAAAGGACAGATTCCCTGAAGAACACACTTATTCACCAGCAAGAACAGAGTCAACTGCTAACAACTCTTTATGGGATGCTGTACGTCTTGGGTAATTAAACAAACGAAAAAAAAGAACGCCAGACTAAAGATAATATTCAGATCAGGCCAGGAAAAAAAAGAAAAATTTCCTAATCAGTACATGCCCTCCCCAGGCACCTTCCATCTAAGTATACAAATTTTACGTTTTCTTAGTATACAAGTATACTAAGTACAACATGGAAGTTTCCCCCAAGAGCAGGTGTCTCCCAGCAGGTGAAAGATTAAAAGTAAAGTAGGACAGAGGCCTCACCATGTTTCATTGATAATCAGGGCACTTGAAGAGCAGCTTGATAGAGATAAAACCAAGGAGGAGGAGTGTCTTTTACACAGCATTAGGACTTGCAAGTTAAACATCTATACGGACTTAAGTGACACTATCAATATTCCTGAACTAAACTATACTTTGTTCCAAAAAAAACCAATGTAGGAACAACAGCAGTAAAACAGATTTTCAAAAACCAGAAAAAAATCAAATATTGCAAAACTCAAATTCAGCAATAGCTAAGGTTTATCTTTCATTTTTCTTTTAATCTTAGAAATTTCTATTTTGAGTTCTCTAAAGAAGGGGCAGGACATAAAAGTTTAAAGCAGACATTTTTAATAGAATTTCTAACAATTTCAGTTAACGTTATAAAAGTGAAAAATCTACATTTTCAGTATTTTGTAAATTATAAAAACAAACATAATCATGTCCATGTGGGAGTATCCCAGCTCACTGTGTTGTTTTAGTAAAATATCTTTAGCCTTCCTTAAGGAATTGTGTATTTTTAAATACCAGAATTTAAGTTTTCAGTAGTTCCAGAAAAATACAACTAATGACCCTTTCTGACATTAAATATGAAATCAAAATTAACTTTTTTTACTTTTATCATTTGCTCATTTATACGTTTTTTAAATATTAAAAAGTGCTAATCATATGCATTCTACAAAGTTTTAACTACCCAGGATGTCGTGTTTCTATCTCATTCCACAGCTGCAATGCTTTTATTTCCTGTGGCACAGAAATGGTCTCTGAGCGAATTCCTGCTATTTCAGCACTTTTTGCAAAATACAACACTTCAACCTGCAAAGGAAAGAACATGCTTTTAACAATAAAAAACTCATAGCACTTTTCTGACTGTTCAGGTTGAGTTTTCTTGTTTTCCAAACGTATAACTTTAATCAAAGACAAATTTTATAAGTTAAAGAAAATTAAACTAGCTATAAAAATTTCAGATATATCTACAAGTACAAATTTTGAAAATTTTTATGTTTTAAGCACAATTCAGACCAATTTCCGGATGCTTTTTGTTACCAATGAAAGTGTGCCACAAATAAAATCCTAACAATATTTTCTTTAGAAACCATGTAGTTGGTCTTTAATTGACATAAAATTATAGCACCTTTTGTAAACACTTAAGCAGTGAATAAATGTCTGAGTCAAGAGATGAACTACACAAACAAGATAAATGACCAAATAAGAGAAAGACACGTCTTTCACGGCTGTCATATGACTTTCGATTCCAGTCTACACTACATTGAACCCAGCTGCCTAGGATTAAGTTATGCAACATACAAACCTTGACACTGGGTAAGTCTGAAATACAGGATAAACTGGTATTTCCCAGGACAAACCTATGCAGTTAGCCTGCTATCTACGGGATCCGACCAAGTAAAATAACCCACCTGTCACTCAGCGCAAATTATTCTCTATGAAATAATAAGAGGTTTGCAAACAATCAAGGGTTTGCAAACGCACAGACGAAGCACAAGGATTCACAAGGATTCTGAGTTAAGTGCATTTCTTTATAAATTGAAAACTTGTCTTCGTCAAAACGAATCATCTGAGAAGGAGGGGGCAAAGAAAAAGGGTGCCTTTAGAAACCAGCGGGTCTTCGACGCCGTCACCCGGACACCAAGCGTTCGCAGAGTGGACATGACCTCCCGAGCCCGGAAGGGCCACAGCGGCAGTGGCGTTCGCGGCCCCGGACGGAAACCGCCGGCCAGGGAGGCTGTAGGGGGGAGTTCGGCTGAGCAGGGCTGGATCTGTGCAGTGGCAGGGCGGGGGCAGACACGTCCGACAGGGCTCCCCACCATTACCTGGCACCGCGGGACCATCGCGCCCGCGCTCCCTGGTCCGGAATCCCCGCCGCGGATCGCGGGGGCGCCAGGTCGACCGAGAGCGCAGGCGCAACCTGACGGCTCCTTCCGCCCACACGAGGCATGCGCAGAACTAGCTCCGCCCCGCTGTGCTCTCCGCTGGGTTCCTGCTGCGGCCCGCTCCGCCGAAAGCTTCGTTTGCTCTGGCTTGTGGGTTGCGGGCGTGAGCGTGAGCTGTAGGTGTCAGTAAATGGGAAAAGGGCTGCCGATGCATGCCTGTCTCCTCAGACGAGAGGCCGAGGGGCAGGAAGAGCAGACACCGCACTCTTCTGGACACTTGCCACCTGCATTGTGGAAGTTGTGCTTTTCCTCTCGCTCAGCTGTAGGCTTCTCTTTGACGCTTGTTATTTACCCGGCCATCCGGTATATGATACCTGTTCCTTAAAAACTGGGAGCATTCAACTTATGAGAGCATTTGAACTGTATCAGATTTACACTTTTCCTGTTTACTAGCTGCTCGGTAATTTGTCCGCATACTATCCATCCAACATTTCTCACATTTTACCAACAAGAACTCTTTTAAAAATTACTTGCGTAGTTAGTGGATATAAGCTAGGCGCCCCTCCCCTAGGAGCTCCCAGTCCTGGATGTGAGACAGTCATAAACCATTAATGGTAACTTTGTGTACCAAATGTAATGCTAGGGATACGTGTTCCATCTCATGGGAGGGGAACGGGAAAAGGGGCTGGTCACCTGAGGCGTGTGCACCAGGACGTCTTCACCGAGGCGATGCTTCCCTCTGCAAATGGCAGAGTCAGGGTAGGCATGAGGGAAGTTTACTAGCCTGTGACAAGCCAGAGGGATATAAAGCAGCGTAATGAGGTCACAGAAGGACAAATAGTTGGCAGGGGGTGCGTGTCCCCTGCCAGGAAGTAGTAGGACATGAGGCTGGAGATAGCGAGTAGCCCGTGGCAGGAAAAATTGAAAAAGACTAACACCAACATATATTCTGGTGAAGTTGCTCAACATCAAGGATAAAGAATGAGATGACAATGGCCTTAGACTCGTCGGTAACATCCAATGCTGGAGGATGGTGGTGTGCAATATCTAAAAAAGGCTGAGAGCAAAAGCATGACCCAAAATGTTACGTAAACCAAGCTGGTGTTGATAAAGGCCAAGGCCTGACACTCCTTAACCTGCAAAAACTCAAAAAATACAGAAGTCTAGTCAATCAAGAAAGTAATCAAACTAAATAACTCAGTAATAAAGAAGTTAATGGTAAAAACAAAAAAACTGGAGGTGAGATTTTAATCCATTTAAATATAAAACAAAAACATCCCTTGTGAGATTATGGGTATGGAATAAAACATAAATGACATCAGAATATTTAAAAAAATAATAGAAACTGCCCAAAATTGGAACATATGGTTACAAGACATCGACTCAAGCCTCTTAATATTTTCATAATCTTGTTTCTTCATTTTAGAAGGATCTTTTAGGGCAACTATATCTCGCAAATAAATAATAATCTGATGATTTGTAATTCCTTCAGCTTCACTTTAGTTATTTTGTTGTTAAATCGAAGTAAAAATAAATTAAAATCTAAAAAAGAAAAATAATATATAGTATAATTGCATTTTTAAAAATTATGTCTGTGAAATTAATACCTAGAAAAAAGAGATGGAATAACATTCACCAAATGATAACAGTTACTGTATCTGGGCAGTGGAATTGTGGATGATGTAAAAAATACTTTTGCTTTCCTCTTTATAAATTTCTGTGTAGCTTGATTTTTAAAAGTAATTTGTCTATTCTATAAATATTTATTGAATGCCTGTTGCTATTTAAGCGCCAGAGATACATCTGTGAACTATAAAAATATGGTCCTTGCCTGGTGGAGCTTACTTTCCAGTTAAGAAGACAGACCATATGTAAGAAAACAAATAACAGTTTGCGACGAGTGCTAAGAAAGAAAGGAGCAGGGGAGGAGTGCGGGGCACATGCGTCGCGGTCAGGAGGGAATGAACAGTGCCTGAGCTGAGCTGAGACCTGAAGGAGGAGAGGAGCCAGCCTTGTGCAATGGTGGGGGAAGAGGGTTCTTCCCCAGGACAGAGGCAACCTGGCTTTAGGTCAGGAAAGGACTCAGCACGTTTGAAGGAAAGAGAGGCCAGGGTGTCTGAAATGTAAGGAAAGGGAGACAGGCCAGTGAGAAGATTTTGAAGAGATTAGAGGGAATCTGAACATACAGATCCTGGGAGGTCCTGAAAACCTGTTTGGATTTTATTCTGCTTTTCATGTGGGAAGCCACATGCACACACACACACTTTTGAAGACGTGATTCTGCATCTGCTTAGAGCCATTGTGTGAGTAGCCTGAGCACAAACAGGTCTCAAAAGGAAGCCAAGGAAGACTTATCTGTGGACTTTTCAGTTGTGTGAGGTAATAAATCCTTTATTTTGCCCAAATATTTTCTGCCATCATTTTTAGCTATTAAGTAACATCTAGTCCTAGGTATCTGGTCCTATGTTTTGGCCATTATCAGCAACTCTTCAAGAAATGTTACTTAGCTTCAGTGACTTGAAGCAAGTTGAGACCTATACTCATGCTATGTTAAAAAATAGAGGAAATCAATTTTCAAATCTCAGTCCACATGTACCCCTTTATTAGTAAGTGTAGCAGAATTTGTGAAAAGTGAGAATATCTCTGTCTGAGGAAGTTGGAACTGTGTGGTGTGAGATCTCTCTAGACATTTGACTAATATCCTTAACATATTTTTGGTAGTATTTGAATTTCTTATTAAAAAATAGATGAGGCAGTAGTTATTTTTAGGAAGACTAGTTCAACATAAACTCATCTGGAATTCCTTGTTTTAACAGATCACCCAGAATTTCAAGTGCCTTTTTATACAAATGGCTTCTAATGACATAGAGAATAGCATCTACTAATAAACAGCCTAGCAGAGAGCCTCGCACCTTGTAGGTGGACAAAACATTGTTGATTTGGCTTTGTGATGGAATGAAATTATTTACAAAATACCACATTCTTCTTGTGTAATTTTATTCCTTGGTCATTTTGAATAAAAACATAAAACCCAGCATAAACTCTATATACTTGTTAGCTTATTCAAAGAGATGAAAGTCAAGAGAAACATGCCCTCTTGCGGTTAGTTGTTCCAATTGCAAATCCTTCACCTGCAAGTGGAAACTAAATATAAAAGAGCTTTTTGCCAATAGGCTCTTCACTGACCATATTCTAAAACCAATATACAAGTTTCCAGTTTCTGATAGCAGAGGAAGCCAGATCTCAAAATTTAAGTTCTACAAAATCTAAGATGTGTATAACAAATAGTTTATAATTTTTATTTATTTATTTATTTTTCCACCAAAGCCCCAGTAGGTAGTTGTATGTCACAGCTGCACATCCTTCTGGTTGCTGTATGTGGGATGCAGCCTCAGCATGGTCGGAGAAGCAGTGCGTCGGTGCGCGCCCGGGATCCAAACCCGGGCTGCCAGTAGCAGAGCATGCGCACTTAACTGCTAAGCCACGGGGCCGGCCCACAAATAGTTTAAAAGAAAACACACAGAGAAAAATACACCACACTGGGGTTGTAGCCAATGGAAAATAAAGCTCTTTTAAGGAGCATGGTGTGTGTGGGCTCTAGAAAGCTCCTAACACTGACTTTCCAGAAGCATTAAGGGGGAAAGCTGAGGAAAACAAAAACCTGAAAAATCTTGCCAAAGGGAATTTGGTGAAGCAGAATCCTTTACAGAAATAGAAGACCCACCCCTTCAGAAATAAAAAACTGATCTGAGGCAGTTGCAGGTGTGGGGAAAGGCTGAGCCCAGAACCCTTGGGGGCAAGCCCAGGAGAAATCCTCTTCATCTTAAAGGTGCCCGGGAAGACAGCCTGCACCACCTTTCACACACTGGCAGCAATTTGGGAGTAGAAATGACTGACGCCTGAAAACAGGGCAAGAGCAGAAGTGGGGCTGCCTCTCCTTAAATGTAGCAAAAGTTCAAGAGGCCCAAATCCTACTAGAGGCTGAGGATGCTCTGAAGTCCAAGTTCATCCCTGGATGTAAAGAGGATGCCCTGGGCATTATGAAGTAAACCCAGCCCAAAGACCTTTAATAAAACTGCAAAAGAGAGACCAGAGCCTGGTTTGGCCAATAGAAGATGCACACAGCTGAGAAAAATCTCTTTCAACTGGATTCTTACCCCACCCCATGCCCTCAGGCTACAGATAATTTTTCCTTCACTGTACCTCAGGGGTTGGCAAACTTGTTCTGTCAAGGGCCAGACAGTAAATATTTAGACATCCCAAGCCGTGTGATCTCTGTCACAGCTACTCAGCTCTGCTATTGCAACATGAAAGCAGCCAGTGACAATCTGTAAATATGACGCTATTGCTCTGTTTCAATAAAATGGTTTACAAAAACAGGAGATGGGCCAACTTGTCCCACAGGCCCTATTTGCTGACCTTTGCAGTGTCACTCCTAAAGAAAGGGAAAAAAGAGTGGAGTAAAGGAGAATTCAGCCACATTATAATAAGCATACATAGGTCTGGACAAATCTTTCCATGTTAAGTATCAGCAAAATGAGAAACAAACAGAAAACAACATATAAACAAATATGAGGAAAAAAATATATTTCAGCAAAAATTAAATAAATAAAAATAATATGGAAAAATGTAGGGGTTGGCCCACTGGCATAGCTGTTAAGTTCGGTGCACTCCACTTTGGCAGCTCAGGATTCATGGGTTTGGATCCCAGGCGCAGACCTACACCACTCATTGGCAGCCACGCTGTTGCAGTGACCCACATACGAAATAGAAGAAGGTTGGCACGGATGTGCTCAGGGCTAATCTTCCTAAAGCAAAAAAAAGAGGAAGATTGGCAACAGCTGTTAGCTCAGAGCGAATCTTCTTCACCAAAAAAAAAAAAAGGAAAAAGTGTAATATGCAAAGGATAGATGAAGAAATATGTTATAATGGAAAGCAAACCTCTCTCAAAGGGAAAATTCCCCAGAGTGCTTTACATTATGAAAGAGTTTATAAGGACACAAATTTGTTTAAGTCTTCAAGGATAAGATAAAACCGAAAAATAGAAATAAAGGCTATAAGGAAATATTGAAGACTAATAGAACCAAACAACAAATATATAAGAAAAAGGAAAAATACAACAAGTAGCAGAAACTCGATTATTGGTATAGAGCAGCACTGTCCAATAGAAATTTCTGCAATGATTTGCAAGTCCTATGACTGTGCTACCCAGCAGAGTAGCCACAGCGCCTACTGAATGCTTAAAATGTGGTTAGCGCAATCAGGAACTGAATTTTACATTTAAAAAAAATTTTAATTAAAGAGTTTAAACAATTACAGAGAACATTATAAACATAGAGTAGGTATAAAGACCACAAGACATAAAGATAATTTGTGTCCCTGAATAAGATTCTAAACAAATGGAACATGACATGAATTTTAAGTCATAAAAGCAGATAAGTTTCCCAAATAAAGGAGGAATTTACGCTACAAATTCAAAGGGTACGTGTTTTCCAATAAAATCCTGAGACATCATAATGGACAATAAAATATTTCCTGGTCTTTATTGAATTTTAAGGATAAAATTTCTTCAGGTATCAAGGAAAATTTTTTTAAAAAGTACTTAGAAGTGGAAGAAAATGGAACTGCCTTTTGATTTCTTTATAATAACATTTAGCATCAGAAGACGTGGATTAGTGTCTACAAAATGCTGAGGGAAAGAAACTGAGCCTAAAATGTTTCACATTCAAACATATTGTCATTCAACTATAAAGACAACAGGCAAATATGAAAGAATTTGGGAAATACAGTACACATAGTACCGTGTTACAAAGGCTTCCTCATAATAAAATCAAACAGGACATGAACTGAAAGTCATTGCAAAAAAGACTGGTGGCAAACACTGAATCCATTTAAATATATGACCGACTTGAAGTAATCATGAAAACTGTGGTCATAGAATGTAAATACATTTTAACTTAAGAGGTAAATATTACAGTGTAATAAATTATCTTAGGCCTGGTTCCCCAGAAGTACAACCTGAAGTGAGGATTCATGTACAAGTGGATTTACTAAGGAAAGGCTCCCAGGGAACTATTGGTTAGTAAGTTGGGGGAAATAGAGAGGGATGGGGAAGAGGGCAAGCAAGTGTGCAAGGATCTAATTTTAGGCAAAACTCCAACAGAGCATAGATGAGAATTTCTCATTAAACATGGCAGGTTGAACACGTATGTTTACCTCTTCTTTCTGAAAAATTATGGTAGCAGGAGAAAAAAGGCATAAACCCACAAGGATGAGGAGAATAGGAGAGACAACAATAGAAAAATATTGGAAGCTAGATAGTTGATGGAACAACTCCAGTTCTGGTCATGATGGAGTAGCTGGATTCAGGCTTACCTTCTCACAAAAAATATAAAAGCTGGAAAGATATATTAAACAACTGTCTGCAGGCGCCGGAGTGCAAGGGCTAAGGTCCTTGAGAGAAGAAAAGTACACGTGGTGAGCCTCACCTTCATTCCAGCTTTCTCTTTGAAGGTATTTTCCAAACCCTGGTACAGGGATATAGAGCTCAAGAAGACAGCAGGCAGAACAAAAAGAAAAGATTGGAAAGAGATACACTGTGCAAACACTAACCAAAAGAAAACTGGTGTAACTATATTCACATACAACAAAATAGATTTTAAGGCAAGACGTATAAGAGAGAAAGAAGGATATTATGTCATAATAAGAAGGTCAACTCAAGAGGAAGGTATAACAATCTTAAAGTATATAGCATATAACATGGCTTCGAAATACATAAAGCAAATATTGACCATACTAAAAGCAAAGGTAGATAAATCCACAAGCATAATTATAGATAATTATAGACAATCAACTGATAGACAAAAAAAGCAGACAAAAATCATGAGGGATATAGAAGATTTGGATACAACAATTAATCAGTTTGATCTTGTTGATACATAGACTACTATATCCAACTGCATACTCCTAGGTCAACAGCTTTTTTCTTTAGGTACTTTGAAGATGTTTCTCCATGGCATTTTGGTTTTAATTGTCTCTTCAGTTACTTTATCTTTTTTCCTCTGTACGTAATGTGTCTTTTTTCCCCCTCTGTCGGCTTTTTAAGGTTTTGTCAGTGTCCTGAGAACTTTTATTTCACATATTGTGTCCATTTTTCTATCTGTTTCAATTGGAAGGGTAAATCTGGACCATATTCCTCTAAGCCATAAGAAGAGGCTTTTCCCGTAGCATTTTGATACAAAAACCAGAGAGATACATTCCAATTTGTTTCTTGGGGCATAAGAGTCTGGCTGCCTGGAGTTCTGTTCCTACAGAGAGGGTGGTGGCTGGGAATTCAGGGGTCAACATTTCTAAGTATAGATTTCAATTGAAAACTCTCGTTTTGCTCTGTGTTCTCATTCCCACACACCATTGTGCTTTTTCCTCTGCTCCAGGTTTCTGAGGCCTGATCTAAACCTCCTCAGCTGTATCCTTCTCTTCAAATCCCCTAGTCTGTGTTACGCCTCCCTCCGTCCTGCCTCATTAGTTACCAGTCCTTCAGCTGCTCCTTTTCTTCCAGGTATCCACTGATACGTCATCCATTGATTCATTCATTCGTTCTCTGTCTCTCTCTCTGTGTCTCTCTCTCATCATGGATGTGTGCTGTTGAAATTTCTTCACTTTTACTTAAATTTGCATGCAGTCAGCCTACCATGTTGACCACAAAACTTTGCCTTCATATTTTTAATGCTGGTCAATTCTCTTAGCACTCTATATATTTATTTTTGCTCAGGGAATCAATCAAATTATTTAGTAGAGTTCTAAGCAAAGCAAAGCAAGCTAATGCTTATTTAACATTATCCAAGTCCAGACTTCCTCACGTTTCACTTAGCTTCAGGAATCCATTTTAGCATTTGTTATCTACATTAAGTTCAGGTCACAGAAATTAAATTATAGGGCTTTGCATTTTATGCAATTGTATGAATTGCATTTGAATTATATGTATTTGAGGTCACCCAACCAAAAAACAGTAATAAAGTTTCATTTTGTATAATGTTTTAAATAACAGTAATTTAAATTCAGGTAAATTAATTTTAGTCAATTAATCCAATTACCAAAATCAATTAATCAAAAATCAATCAAAAATTGCTGCTTTCAGAATTGACTCTGAGTGCATGCTATTTTTGCTCTTGCCACACGGTGGCACCATTTTAGCTAATAATTACAAATACCATCCTCCAATAGAATTGTCTTAGAGCATGCATGCTACAAATGCTACTAATTCTTCAGAAATTCTCTCTTTGCATAAACTGTGATTGCCCAGTTTGCAGGCCTGACCAATCCTATAGTTTCACTTTGAACTACCAAATAGTCAGGACTCATCTCTCAAGGCTCTCCATGGATCCCTCACTGTGGGGACCTGAGGCTGTTTCCTAAAAGTTTTTGCTATCAGGTTTCAGAGATGTCCTAATGAGAAGCCAAGTGAGGTACAAAATACAGTGTTCTGCTCATACAGATATATAATTCTGAGCCAGCTAAGAGTGCTTACATTGTGTGAATCTAAATGCTAATAGATTAAAATGTGCCCTAATCAACAATCAGAGATAAAATATTAGAGAAGGAGAGAGAATCCCCTGACTCACAAGGTGAGGGTATCAAGTTAATCAATGAACACAATTTAATTATTTTCAAGAAACATTTATTTAGTGGTTTTTTTCTCCATGCCTATTAAGACCTTAAACATCAAGGACCCTTTCTGGCCGGGACTCCACCTTTTACATTGCTTCTGCCCCCAAGAATAACTAGCATTTTTTGAGAGCCTTCTGTGTACTAAGTACCGCGCTCTGTGCTTTGCATTTTTCATGCCATTTATTTATTTATTTATTTATTTTTTAATTTTTTGTTTATTGCAGTAACATTGGTTTATAACATTGTAAAAATTTCAGGTGTACATCATTATACTTCTATTTCTGCATGGACTACATCATGTTCACCACCAAAATACTAATTACAACCCATCACCACACACATGTGCCAAATTATCCCTTTCACCCTCCTCCCTCCCCCCTTCCCCTCTGGTAACCACCAATCCACTCTCTGTCCCTATGTGTTTGTTTATTGTTGTTATTATCTACTACTTAATGAAGGAAATCATACGGTATTTGACCTTCTCCCTCTGACTTATTTCACTTTGCATTATACCCTCAATGTCCATCAATGTTGTCACAAATGGCTGGATTTCATCGTTTCTTATGGCTGAGTAGTATTCCATTGTGTATATATACCACAGCTTCTTTATCCATTCGTCCCTTGATGGGCACTTAGGTTGCTTCCAAGTCTTGGCTATTGTGAATAACGCTGCAATGAACACAGGGGTGCATGCACCTTTGCAAATTGGTGTTTTCAAGTTCTTTGGATAAATACCCAGCAGTGGAATAGCTGGATCATATGGTAGTTCTATCCTTGATTTTTTGAGGAATCTCCATACTGTTTTCCATAGTGGCTGCACCAGTTTGCACTCCCACCAGCAGTGTGTGAGAGTTCCCTTCTCTCCACATCCTCTCCAACACATGTTGTTTCCTGTCTTGTTAATTATAGCCATTCTGACGGGCGTGAGGTGATATCTCATTGTAGTTTTGATTTGCTTTTCCCTGATAGTTAGTGATTTTGAACATCTTTTCATGTGTCTGTTGGCCATCTGTATATCTTCTTTGGAGAAATGTCTGTTCAGGCCTTTGCCCATTTTTTAATTGGGTTGGTAGTTTTTTTGTTGTTGAGATGCATGAGTTCTTTATATATTTTGGAGATTAAGCCCTTATCAGATGTATGGTTTGCAAATATCTTCTCCCAATTGTTAGGTTGTCTTTTCGTTTTGTTGACGGTTTCCTTTGCTGTGCAGAAGCTTTTTAGTTTGATGTAGTCCCATTTGTTTATTTTTTCTATTGTTTCTCTTGCCCGGTCAGATGTGGTGTTTGAAAAGATGTTGCTAAGACCAATGTGGAAGAGCGAACTGCCTATGTTTTCTTCTAGAAGTTTCATAGTTTCAGGTCTTACATGCAAGTCTTTAATCCATTTGGAGTTAATTTTTGTGCATGGTGTAAGGTAAGGGTCTACTTTCATTTTTTTGATGTGGCTATCCAGTTTTCCCAACACCATTTGTTGAAGAGACTTTCTTTTCCCCATTGTATGTTCTTGGCTCCTTTGTCAAAGATTAGCTGTCCATAGATGTGTGGGTTTATTTCTGGGATTTCGATTCTATTCCATTGATCTGTGTGTCTGTTTTTGTGCCAGTACCATGCTGTTTTGGTTACTATAGCTTTGTAGTATATTTTGAAATCAGGGAGTGTGATACCTCCAGCTTTGTTCTTTTTTCTCAGGATTCCTTTAGCTATTCGGGGTCTTTTGTTGTTCCATATAAATTTTAGGATTCTTTGTTCTATTTCTGTGAAAAATGTTGTTGGAACTTTGATAGGGATTGCATTAAACCTATAGATGGCTTTAGGAAGTATGGACATCTTAACTATGTTAATTCTTCCAATCCAAGAGCATGGAATATCTTTCCATTTCTTTGTGTCTTCTTCAATTTCTTTCAGAAATGTTTTATAGTTTTCGGTGTACAGATCTTTCACCTCTTTGGTTAAGTTTATTCCTAGGTATTTTATTCTTTTTGTTGCAATTGTAAATGGGATGGTATTCTTAATTTCTCTTTCTGCTACTTCGTTGTTAGTGTACAGAAATGCAACTGATTTTTGTATGTTGATTTTGTAGCCTGCAACTTTACCATATTCGTTTATTACTTCTAAAAGTTTTCTGGTGGATTCTTTAGGGTTTTCTATATATAAAATCATGTCATCTGCAAATAGTGACAGTTTCACTTCTTCCTTTCCAATTTGGATCCCTTTTATTTCTTTCTCTTGCCTGATTGCTCTGGCTAGGACTTCCAATACTATGTTAAATAGGAGTGGTGACAGTGGGCATCCTTGTCTGGTTCCTGTTCTTAGAGGGATAGCTTTCAGTTTTTCACCATTGAGGATGATATTAGCTGTGGGTTTCTCATATATGGTCTTTATTATGTTGAGGTACTTTCCTTCTATACCCATTTTATTCAGAGTTTTTATCATAAATGGATGCTGTATCTTGTCAAATGCTTTCTCTGCATCTATTGAGATGATCATGTGATTTTTGTTCTTCATTTTATTAATGTGGTGTATTACGTTGATTGATTTGCGAATGTTAAACCATCCCTGCATACCTGGAATAAATCCCACTTGATCATGGTGTATAATCTTTTTAACGTATTGTTGTATGAGATTTGCTAGTATTTTGTTGAGGAGTTTCGCATCGATGTTCATCAGCGATATTGGCCTGTAATTTTCTTTTTTTGGGGGTTGTCCTTGTCTGGTTTTGGTATCAGGGTAATGTCAGCTTTGTAGAATGAGTTAGGGAGCTTCCCCCCCTCCTCAATTTTTTGGAAGAGTTTGAGAAGGATAGGTATTAAGTCTTCTTTGAATGTTTGGTAGAATTCACCAGGGAAGCCGTCTGGTGCTGGACTTTTATTTTTGGGGAGGTTTTTGATTACTGTTTCGATCTCCTTACTGTTGATTGGTCTATTCAAATTCTCTACTTCTTCTTGATCCAGTTTTGGAAGGTTGTATGATTCTAAGAATTTATCCATTTCTTCCAGATTGTCGAATTGGTTGGCATATAGCTTTTCATAGTATTCTCTTATAATCTTTTGTATTTCTGAGGTGTCTGTTGTAACCTCTCCTCTTTCATTTCTGATTTTACTTATTTGTGCCTTCTCTCTTTTTTTCTTGGTGAGTCTAGCTAAAGGTTTGTCAATTTTGTTGATCTTTTCAAAGAACCAGCTCTTGGTTTTATTAATTTTTTTTATTTTTTTTTTGGTCTCTATTTAATTTATTTCTGCTCTGATTTTTATTATTTCCCTTCTTCCACTGATTTGGGGCTTTGTTTGTTCTTCTTTTTCTAGTTCCTTTAGGTGCATTGTTAGATTGTTTATTTGGGATTTTTCTTGTTTGTTGAGATAGGCCTGTATCGCTATAAACTTCTCTCTTAGAACCGCTTTTGCTGTATCCCATAAATTCTGGCATGTCGTATTTTCATTTTCATTTGTCTCCAGGTATTTTTTGATTTCTTCTTTGATTTCTTCATTAACCCAGTCGTTGTTCAGTAGCATTTTGTTTAATCTCCATGTATTTGTGGCTTTTCTGATTTTCTTCCTCTAGTTGATTTCTAGTTTCATACTGTTGTGGTCAGAAAAGATGCTTGGTATTATTTCAATCTTCTTAAATTTATGGAGACTTGTTTTGTGGCCTAATATGTGATCAATCCTGGAGAATGTTCCATGTGCATTTGAAAAGAACGTGTATTCTTCGGTTTTTGGATGGAATGCTCTGTATATATCTACTAGGTCCATCTGTTCTAGTGTGTCGTTTAAGGCCAATGTTTCCTTATTGATTTTCTGTTTGGATGATCTATCCGTTGGTGTAAGTGGAGTGTTAAAGTCCCCTACTATTATTGTGTTACTGTCTATTTCGGTTTTTATGTCTGTTAATAATTGCTTTATATATTTAGGTGCACCTACATTGGGTGCGTAGATATTTACAAGTGTTACATCCTCTTGTTGGATTGTTCCCTTGATCATTATGTAATGCCCTTCTTTGTCTCTTTTTACAGTTTTTGTTTTAAAGTCTGTTTTGTCTGATATGAGTACTGCTACCCCAGCTTTCTTTTCATTGCCATTTGCATGGAGTATCTTTTTCCATCCTTCACTTTCAGTTTGTGAGTGTCTTTAGGTCTGAAGTGTGTCTCTTGTATGCAGCATATATATGGGTCTTGTTTTTTTATCCAGTCAGCCACCCTATGCCTTTTAATGGGAGCATTTAGTCCATTGACGTTTAAAGTAGCTATTGATAAGTATGTACTTACTGCCATTTTTTAACTTTTTTTTTTTTCTCAGTGTTTTAGTATTCCTTCTCTGTTCCTTACTTCTTCTATACAGAATTGATGGTCACTTTAGTTTGACTTCTGTCTGAAAGCTGTACTCTTTAACTCCCCTCCTCCCTCCTTTTATGTTTTTAATATCATAGCTAACCTCTTTTTTGTGTATTTGTATCCATTACGTTCTAATCATGGAAATAGATAATTTTTCCTATTTGTAGTCTTCTCTTTTCCCCTTAAATCAGTCCCTTTAACATTTCTTGTAGCACTGGTTTCTTGGTGACAAACTCCTTTAATTTTTGCTTATCTGGGAAAATTTTGATCTCTCCTTCCATTTTGAATGATAACCTTGCTGGGTAGAGTATTCTTGGCTGTAAGTTTTTTCCTTTTAGCAATTTAAATATATCGTGCCATTCTCTTCTAGCCTGTAAGGTTTCTGCTGAGAAGTCAGCTGATAGCCTTATGGGGTTTCCTTTGTATGTAACTTGACATTCTCTTGCGGCTTTTAGGATTCTCTCTTTATCTTTAATTCTGGACATTTTGATTATGATGTGTCTTGGTGTGGGCCTCTTTGGGTTTATCTTGTTTGGGGCTCTCTGTGCTTCCTGTACCTGGATGTCTGTTTCCTTCCTTAGGTTAGGGAAGTTTTCATCTATTATTTCTTCAAATAGATTCTCTGCCCCTTTGTCTCACTCTTCTCCTTCCGGGACACCTATAACACAGATGTTAGTGCGCTTGATGTTGTCCCAGAGGACCCTTAGACTGTCCTCACTCCTTTTAATTCTTTTCTCTTTTACCTGTTCACCTTGGGTAATTTCTTCTAGTCTTTCTTCCAGCTCACAGATCCGTTCTTCTGTATCCTCTACTCTGCTTTTGAGTCCCTCTAATGAATTTTTCATTTCCAGTATTGTATTCTTCATTTCTGATTGGTTCTTTTTTATATCTTCCATTTCTTTGTTGACATTCTCACTGAGTTCATCTATTCTTCTCCCCAGATCAGTGAGCATCCTTAACACTCTTAGTTTGAACTCTCTGTCGGGTAGGTTGCTCATTTCTGTTTCACTTAGTTCCTTTTCTGGGGTTTTGTCCTGTTCCCTTACTTGGAATGTATTCTTTTGCCTCCTCATTTTGCCTCTTTCCCTGTGCTTGTATCTATGTATTAGGTAGGTCAGCTATGTCTCCTGCTCTTGGATAGGTGACCTTATGTAAGTGATGCCTTAGGAGGCTTCCAGTGTGCTTCCCTCAGTTCTCAATGTTCCAGGGGTGGCCCCTATGTGGGCTACGTGTGTCCTTCTATTGTGGCCTGTTAGCTCTCCCTATAGGCGCCCAGGGAGGCTGAGTTATGCTCCTGGCCAGCTGTTGTAATGCTCAGCTGCTTGTAGTTGTTGTGGGCCCTTCAGTCTCTTTATCAGGTGTGGGGAGCCCCAGCACAGTTGGCTGTAAGCTCTAATACCACATTTATGTTGCAGTATTTCTTTTAACTGAGTAGGCCCCCAGCGTGGCAGGTTGTTAGGCTCAGGGCCTTACAATTGCTGTAAGCCTCTAGCCTATTAGGTCTCTTGTCAACTCTCTGAGGATTGCAGCTGGGTGGGGCTGGCCTCAGGCACGGGAGCACCCAATTGTTTCAGGCTTTGGAAGGTGGGGCAAACCTCCTATGTGGGTCTTTGAGAAGCACAAGTCTTCTGCAGCTGACAAGCCCTGTTGCCCACAGGTCCACACACAGAGTCAACACAGTCCTGCCCCGTGTGAGCGCCCCGACCTCCCCAAGCAGACCCAGTCTCTCCACGGCAGGAGCCCCACACACTCTGCCACCGCCCCACACTCTCCACCCGCTCCTTGTGCACACCCTGCCCCGCTCAGGTCGGCTCAGTTGCCAGGCTGCAGAGAATCCAGTCACCAATCTATGCAGGCCCACAAGTTGCCTGAGGGCTTGTTGTTGGGTAGGGCCAGTCTCTAGGGTGGGCTGCCTGCCCTGGCTGAGCTGGATTAAATCGGTGCTCTAGCGGGTGGGGCAGACCCTGGGCTAGCAGGCCTCAGGGAGAACTCCAATGGCGTCTGTGTCAGCACACCCACACCAGGCCACAACAATGGCCGCCGCCAATGTCCCAGTCCCTGGAGAGGTCTCACCCCTCACCGAGATGCACTCAGGGCCTATTACTTGAGTCTCTTGTCACCAAAGCACTGTGCACCTTTCTTTCTGGTGATTTTAGGATGCTTTCTGGAACGGGTGAGTTTGTGTGCGGGCCCTTTAAGAGCCAGTTTTAGTTTCTTTGTGAACCGGGTTTTCTGGGGGTGCTCCCCAATGTTTTAGTAGCAGGCAAAGTCAGATATTATGCCACTGGTCTCGATTGTGCTGGGTCCACAAAATGCCCACAGCGGGGGCGCTCCCGGCTCGGGGCCCCGCGCCTCCAGGGAGGCTGCGCACCTGTGAGCTGCTCCCCGCGGCCGTGAAGCTGGCGGCTCGTGAAGGCGGCGTTTTTCCTCTCCAGAAGGGAGTCTCTGCCTCTTCCACCTCAGTTAGGATTGTCCGTTGTTGCAGGAGTTCCTCTTATCCAGTTTTCAGTTCTGTCTCAGGGGTAATTTTTCCACGAGTAGTTGTAAATTGGCTGTGTCCGCAGGAGGAGGTGAGTTCAGAGTCTGCCTACGCCGCCATCTTGACTCCGCCCCCTTTCATGCCATTTAATTCTCACCACAACCCTGTGAATTAAGTATAATCATTTTTATTTTACAAAGGAAGCTCAAACATTTACCTAGAATCATTCATCTAGGAAGTAACAGAACCAAGGTTTGAATCTGGGTCCTTCGTGTCCCAAAGCATACACACTGACCTTCACCTCAGGAGGCTTCACGTTTCCCTTGAATATGTGCACCTCTACCCTCTACGTTGCCCATTTCCCTGTCTGAATCAGCATCCACTTGTAATTATGCCTGACAGTTTTCTGCTAGAGATAATTCATATATTCCTTGATTATTTATAACTGTTTAAAAATAACGGTGAAAGGGCTTCATATCTCTGTTATGGTCCAGTGTCCTAATTAATGTGCACTTTGAATGAACTCAGAACCTTAGAAGGTTCTGAGGGTTTACTTGATAGGTAATTCCAGAGAAATGTACAGACCAGTGCTGCAAGGAGTGGGTTCAAATCTGCATAGCCATCTTGGGGCTGAAGAGGAGCAACTGAAGTGATTAGTTCATTCAGTGGGGCTGGCCATCAGATTAAAAAGAAGAGCTTCAGAAGCTCAGAGTTGGAAGGGACCATGAAGACCACTGAGTCCAAATAACCAAACCTAAATGCGTTCTGCCATGCAAACTAAGCAGTTGGCTAGCCGCTCCTTGAATACCTTGAATACCAGAGAATTCTATAGCTCAAGACTTACTTTCAGTCTTGGACCAGTCTGGCCATTCTTTATATTATGACATATATATAAAGCATCAAGGATGACCAGCTGCTAAGGAGATGGCAGTGGCCATGGCAGCTGAAGTTGGTAGAGGATTTCCCACTTGGTCAGAACTGGGTCAAGAGCTGGGTCAACTATCCCAGCTATCCCTGGAGGAGAGCCATCAAGCGAAGTTTTGGCAGGGCGTACGCTGGAGGAAAAAAATACTGATGGAAACACTAAAGGCTTAAAGCTTGTGAAAAGTATTTTTATTTGTTTCAATGTACTTATTTGGTTCAACTTTTTGAAGTGAAATATAAATGTACATCAATGAGCTCTGATTAAAGTTCTTAGAACAGTTGAATCAGATGAAAGATCAAGATCTACTCACGAAAAAAACTCTTACAGTGTAAATCTGTGAAAACCATAATTATGTTACATGCTAGAATCTCCTGGACTTCATGTATAAACAAAACTACATGATTAATCTGAAGTCATCAAAAGTGCCTGGAAAAAAAACACGTCTATGACAAGCATGCCACAATATCATATAGATCTTCCTTTCTAACATTTAAAATAATCGCTTCCACAAGAGGGCACCAATTGATATCTTATTCTCAGAATAAATGGAAGGTCAGTTTGAAATAATGGGCTGTTGTTACATTTTGTATTTATTTAGTTACACCAAATATTTCACCATAATTCACATAGTATCCTGGAGAAGATCACCTTCATTGTTGCACTCTTTTAAGAAAATAACATTTTAGGTTTCGGAAGGGTGCAGTTCCTAGTCGACAGAAAAAAGCAATCTTTCCCTCACATTCAAGTCTAGTATTGTTTAATTTTTTTAAATAAATGTGAAAATGCATTTTGGAAATATGAATTCATGCTATCAATATTTTTACAGTTTGCTTAAAATAGGAAATTTGGGCAAGGTTGCTTTGCTTTAAAAGACAAAACAAAAGTGCTTCCATTTTCCTTGTTTTGTTGAGACAAATCTAAGAGTAGAAGGCCTCAGCAATGTCTTGGGCAGAGAAAGTTGCTAAATGCATAGGTGACTCAAATTTGGCAGATCCTCCAAAGTATCCTGTGTTGCTCTTTGGAAATAATCAATGAATCTCTGCTAGTTTAATCCTAGCATGAGCTTCCTAGTCCTGACACACACATCAATGCTTAAGACAGCACCCTCCATCTCTTACACTGGGTCCTCCACTTGCTGTGTGCAAAGAATAAGAGGAGGATTTTCAGGAAAGTCTGCTTACCCCCTGGGCTAACAGTGTCAATTTGTTCTCTTCGAGGAAGTGCAAGGGGAACCTTCATAATTGAGCAGGTTTTTCCATAGTATTGGTCTCTGTGCACAAAGGAGGAAGTGTGTAGCAATAAAAATAGTATTTATCGAGCAGCTAATTGTGCCAGACATTATAAAATAATAATTAAACCAGTCACATTTTATTTTATCCTCTTAACAACCCAATGACTTAGGTTTTATCTACACTCCAATTTTATAGCTGGGAAAACTGAGTTAAATACTTACCCAAGCTTCCTTGCTCTGGTGGAGTCAGGATTTGGGTCCAGTTCTGTCTTATTCCAAGGCCCTAAACTTTTAATCACCATTCTTCATGCCCCTCTGAAAGCCAGCAATAGCTCCATTATATTGCCAGGCTCACATCTTAGACTCAGGTCCTGGAGTGTATCTAGTGCCCTCAGGTTATGTTTGAACAAGGATGGATTTGGAAAATCTATGGCCTCCTATGATGGATATCATAGGAGGTAGGAGGGATGGAGAAAAGTTATTTCCAAACATCAACAGCTCTCAGAGTGGCATCGGCCATCTCCAAATACTGTGACAGGGTGGGGGATGAGCACATCAGTCACATTCCAGGATTTTTGTTTCAGCAGTTGGGAAAGTGGACTCTCCTCTGCTGTTGTGTGATTATATGAGCCTTGGGTGGGCTCCATAAGGACGCCGAGACTATTCTACCTACCATTTCTCACCTAGAGGAAACAGAGTGTAGCTAGGGACCCAGGGATGCCATTTGAGCCAAGAATCAATATGGCCTGAAGCCTGATCTTCACACTTGGACTTTTTAATTGAGGCGATACTCTTTTTCACTGGCAGAGCCATTTTGGGTTGAGTTCTCTGTCACTTATAACTGGAGGTGCCCTTGATGATTCAGCCAGCTCAATTACAACAGTGTAGCAGGATATTGAGCAGGCTTTCCCAGACTTGGCACCAAGGCTCAGAACAGAGAACAACACATGTGCAATCATGAAGTCCCTGCACTCTGAAGAGAGCAGCCAACAACGGACCAGACACCTACCTCAGGGCTTATAAAGAGTCCAAGGAACTGGCCCTCCCACGCATGACTATCTCCCTCCTCCAGTCTGATGGGCAGAGGACCGGGGAGAGGAAAGGATGAGTGTCAATGGATTCCTTGTCCTCAGAGAAACTGTAGAGTTTAGTTGAGAGATGATTCTTCACTGCCTTCCCCACAGAGAAAAGGAGGGTACTCCTGTCACCAAGGCGAGTAATAGGGAGGCTCCAAGAAAACAGCTCAGAGGCTGGGGCCTGCAAGATTCACACTCTTAGTGGAATGGATAGATGCCCTGGTGAGATGTCTGCTTAGGCAGTGAACTGGCCGATTTGTCCCTGCACCTATTTGGGTAGGGGAGAAAGCACCTAAAGAGAAACAGCAGGAGGGAGAGAGGGGGTAGTTCCCTCTTCCACTGTTTGGTGGCAAAGATGAGTGAGTTGACAGTGGGTCAAGTGGGTACCATAGAAATTAGCAGGTTTAGTCATCTTGCCCTGACCTCCTGGCAAGAGGAGTCCAGTAACAAGAAGCTATCGGGTGGTGGCACAAGCAAATCAAATGTGAAAGAGATGGAGTTAGAGCTAGATCCTCTGGTCAGGGAACTGTGGAGTGGATGGGTCCTACGGGGCCCTCTGAAGGACACACCCATGGACCACCCAAGAAAGATCACAAAGGAGGGAAGGGATTGAAATCAAATTTGAGATTCATACTTTAAAATAACTGAATTTTAGTAGCTCAAAGTGACTGGAAATTTATGGGCTCCATCTCCAATGGTATTAAGTGATAAGAAATGGAGAACGAATGAGGCATGGTTGAAGGCAATGACTAGAAGAAATAAAAGCTTTATATATTTACACCCCACTGAGTTGAGACAGCCCAGAAACTGTAATGGGATATTGGAGAATTCCTCCTCCCTCACCACACAGACGTCTGAAAATGGACCAAGAAGCAATAGAAACTTTGGCATTAGGTCAGAAGTGGCAATGGCAAATCAGCATCAGGACCTCTGTCCACAGTTGCACTGCACTGTTGGTCTTTCTGTAAATCCTACTTTAGTAGATTTTGCTAGAACAGACTGGAGGGGGAGAGCTAGGCCAAGGGAAAAGTCAAGGTGTATGTCCAATGGTTACCCAGGTTGCTTTAAACTGGACAAAGAGCCAGTTGTCAATTTGGATTCTTATTTTGAGAAGATATAAGAAACCAGTCACTCCTATGTGAAAGTTATATCTCTTATTCTTTTCTATATGTTGGGATGTGGTGGTGTTGTTTATATTTTAAGGTATAATTTTAAAAGATTATTCTCATCCTTAAAAATTCTTCAAGGGTATTGGGGACCTCTAGAATAATTTGGAAAGGCTAGTGGGAAACAGGAGAATGGGAGTAGAAACCATAGGTCTTGCATTCAGATATCTAGCAGGACCAACAGGCAGGGAACATGACCAGTGAAATGCGCTGGGTGAGGCTGGGGAGAACCGCAGAGCGCGTGCACCATCAAATGACACAGCTGCTACTCAACTCCAGTCTACTGTTGCCATGTGAGAATGCATACCCAGTTTAGCCAACTTCCAATTTTTAGAGAGAAATGAAAATGCAGGTTTTTATACAAATCTCATCATTTTTAAGTGTTGGCAATTATTCAAAATTTTTAAATAGCACTGTATGGGCCAAATGAAACACATCTGTGAGCTGATATAGCTGGTGGGTTGCCAGCAACCTCTGACATAGGTAATGGGAGAAGGTGATTGAAACTGAAAAATGGAATGAAGGCTCAGAGCCTGTCAATCATTATTGCTCCTAAGATAAGCTCTGGACCAGAGGCATCCCTCAGAATAGAAACAGGAACTTTGTAGGAGGTCTGGGAGGTAGAGGAAGCAGGACAAATTTTGCTAATGCTAAAGAATGAGGCACTAGTGCCCCTAGGATGATGTCACCGGCCACAGGGCTCATATCAGCTACAGAAAGACTCATCTCAGGCACCACTGAGAGGAGGTGAGGAGACTGAGATCCAACTAAAGCCAGAATCTGCTTTGGTAATATAACCGAATATGCTGCAGGTCAGACCAAGAAGATTACAAAAAAATGGACCAAGGGATGGAAGGGAATTTCTCAAACCTAGAGGTATCAGAGACAACCTTGGAAGAGGAGAAAGATACAAATGCAAGGTTCCTACAAAATCATTTGAAGCCCAGAGGAAGAATCTTTGAGAGCCCAAAAGCCAAATGTCTTCCTCCCCTAGGATAGTGTCAAAGAAGCTGACTTGGGTGTAGGTGGATTGGGACATGGTGATCCATGTTCAGAAGTGAGATCAGAGCAGGCTATGAATAGTTCTGAGAAAATGCTACATCCAGAAGCTGGCTGTGAGGTGAGCATCTTGTTAAACATCTAACCCAGACAGGGTCAGATATATAAATTTCTACAAACAAGAACTCATCTAGCATTTGAATTATTGTAATAGCCTCTTAACTGGTCTCCTTGCTTATGAACTTGACCCCTACAGTCTGTTCTTAACATAGCCAAAGTGATCCTTTTAAAACTTAAATCTGATCATATCGCTCCATGGCTTCCCATCTCACTTGGAGTAAATTCCAGAACCCTTAAAATGGACAGCAAGGTCTTGATCTGGCCTCAGCTCTCTCTTATCTAATGTCATTTCCTCCAACCCCGTGCACCTGGCCCATTCTGCTCCAGCCTTGCTGGCCCCCAGCTGTTCCCTGAACACATCAACATACTCAGGACCTTTGCACTTCCTGTTTCCTCTGCCAGAAGGGCTCTTCTCTCAGATATCTGCATGGTGCACCCCCTCGCTTCCTGCTCAAGGCACACTCTCAGAGCAGCCTTCACTGACCACCCAATGCAAATAGCAGCCCTCCCACCCGGCTTTCTCTTTCCCCATGACTCTGCTTATTTTTCTCATATCTCTTATCACTATTTGGTATATTATTCCTTGTTTCTTTGTTTATAATCATCTCTTCCCACTAGAATGCAAACTCCATTAGGACTTTGCCCACTGGTGTATCCCCAGTGTCCAGAACATTGCCCCGCACATAGTGGGTGCTTGATAAATATTTGTTGAATGAAGAAGTGAATGAATGAATGAACAAAGTAAGGAAACTTCCAATAACGTCTGAGAAAATCGACAGTCATGGACTAAGAAACTACTTAGAGAATTTTGAAAGAAATTTGGAAACTTTGGGCTGTTTTCAAAGTTTAAAAATATATGATTACCCTTGTCTATTCCTGGGCTGTGGTGAGTAATGTTAGTGACATGAAGTTGAAAGAATGGGTGGTTGCTTTCTGGAAAGAAAGAGGGCTGACTGTTTGAAAACTGTTGAAAGATCTGAAAGTAGATAGGGTTCCAGGCTTGCATGAAGAAATTGGCTCTGAACTTGGCCAGTAAAGGACCCATATGTGGGTTTACAACTGAGAGGACATTATGTCTAAAAACTGTTACTGAGATTGTGCCAGAATCTGTAATCAAGGCCTATGATTTTTCTGGATTTCTTAACTTTTTAAAAAAACTCCATGATTTAGATGTATTTCTTCAGAATGCTGGCTGTCATCAAGATCTTGTAGTGACAGCAGTCCTTAGGGAGTGCTAGCGGGCTTTCCTTATTTGCTAAGCGTTTTTCCTTCTGTGATACATATTTATAAAACAGGATGGAGAGAGAGAGGCAAATATTTGAAATATTTTCTCCCAAAGCTTTTTTCTTTCTCTCTTTCTCTTGCTCTCTTTTAGGCCATGGGTATGTCTGTCTGTACATATGTGTAAGTAGGTTTATTCCCCCTCATGGAATTGTTTATCTTCTGCCACCCTTTGCTGCTAGAAGTGGGTGGGAAGGGGCTAGGCACGGGATGAGTAATTAATTCATTACCTGATATTAGGCATTTAACATCACATTAATCAAACATCCTCAACTGGAAAAGATCAAGGGTCAAAAATGACTCCCATGTTGCTGTAATTAACGTCTACGTTTGAGATGGGCAAGGCCTTAGTGTTTTTAAGACTTATATTTGTTTAATGTTTTGAATTTTAACTTTATTTAGTTTCAAAAGTTTTTGAAGTTCCAGTGTAGAAAACAGAGCTTTGTTTTTAGAATATTTTAGTTCAAGTTTAATAAACTCAAGATGGGGAAATGACTCAAAAACAATGAAATGTGTTTTTCTAAGCAAGCATATTAGGTTATAATACAAAGAAAACATGTGAATAAAACCACAAAGAATACAATTTTTAATTAGAATATTTTATGGGCCCAGTTGTCCCTGTAGTATATATAGAATTACGTGCCCAATTCTCATTAAGTGTGACGGAAATGATGCACAAAAGCACAACCACCCGATAGTCAAAATGTGACTTGAGACCAAAGAGTTATTTCATTCCCTGCAATTGACCAAACGCCCTTGCAGGTTGTCTTATAATTGACTTTTCATAGTCTCTTGACAGTGAGAGAATACTCTGCTCTTTGACTCTCTCTGTGGAGTCTTCTCTATTTCACCGCTTCTCAATTCTGTTGCTCCCAGCCTACTTTATATTTTAGACGGTTAGAATCCATTTCCTGTATTCATTCATCTACTTATTTAGGGAAAAAAAAAAAATGAACACCTAAATTCAACCCTTCCCCAAGGAGAAATAATGACATATGAGTCAAATATCGGTCAAGGATTACAATTTAGAAGATAGGATGACATATTCATAAGTAATTCTATTCTGGGGATTGGTGTGATCTTTGCTGTACAGAGCCAGGTTCCATAGGAATTCAAAGAAGGAAGCTATCACTTCCAGAAAGATCAGGGAAGTTTTCATGGAGGAGAAGATATGGAAGCTGGACATCCAAGACTACATAGCAAGACTAGAGGCAAAGAAGGGAGGTGGGTGTTGGTGGAAGAATACAAAAAAGGAATTCCAGGGGCTGGCCAGTGGCATAGCGGTTAAGTTCGTGCATTCCGCTTCAGCGGCCAGGGGTTCACCAGTTTGGATCCTGGGCATGGACCTACTCACCGCTCATCAAGCCGTGCTGAGGTGGTATCGCATATAGAAGAGCTACAACTCTACAACTATGATATGCAACTGTGTATTGGGGCTTTGGGGAGAAAAAAGGAAAAAGAGGAAGACTGGCAACAGATGTTAGTGCAGGGCCAATCTTCAAAAAAAAAAAGAAATTCCATTGGGAAGAAATAATATAAACTAAGTCACTGAAGCAGGAAAGGCCAGGTGTTCTAGAAATGGAAAGTAGAAAGACTTTTCTAAAACACAGCAATCAAGTAGCCAAGAAAAGGTAGATGCATGCTGTGTATAGAAGGATAGCTTCAAATTAGATAGTGTAGGTGTTTGAATGCCAAGCTGAATTAGTTAGGAATAATGTCATCTGCAAGAAACAGAAAACCTGATAAAAACATATAAACATGTATTGCTCCTAACAAGAAATCCAGATGCAGGCAGTCTCAGGGTTGTATCAGCAGCTCAATAGAGTTCTCAGGGACCAAGATCTTTCTACTTCTGCTCTGCTGTCCTTAGGGTCTATTTATCCTTATATTTGTCTCCTCATGGTCACAAGATGGATGCAGAAGCTCCAGGCATTATATCTACATTCAAGACAGGAAGTAGAGAGAAAGAATAGTAACCACCATATATGTTCTTGTTATCACAAAAGCAAAATCTTTCTCAGAATCCCCAGCAGTCTTGTATCTCATTTTCCAAAAAGGAGTCAATGGCTACTTGCAGCTGAAAGAGAGGTGGAGAAAAAAGTATCTGCTTTCCAGCCTTTACAGGGGGTGGCAAAGAAGAAAAGTGTTGGGAATGGCTGTTGCCTTAGCTAGCCAACCTGCCCAAGCCAGGGAGGGTTGTATGGATCTTATCGGCAATAGACAGTCATTAAAGATTTTCAGGAGAAAAACAACATAGAATGAGGCTTTAATATAATTGATCTGGTGGTGGTGTGAAGAATGGATTAGAGAGCTGAGCGACTGCAGGCAAAAAGGAAAATTCAGAACGTGTTCCTTTTTAAGCATGTTGAATTTAAGGTTGAACACATATATTCATTCCCAAGTAGGGCAGAGTTTGATGATGGGGGTGTGAGTTTGTGTCATTTTTTGCCTCCTGCCTTTGAGTGGGTTTATAATCACACTTTGCCCACCACCCTGTGCTGTAGGTGAGCAGCACTGGACCGAAGTTATAGATGCTTACCTACCTGCCTGCAGATACTCCACTGAGATCCCCCTCCCCTATCATCTCCAATTATCACTTCCAACAATGGACTTAAATGGCCACTATGACTAAAATAATTTATGGCCAAAGGCATATTTTTGTACTGTGCTAAAGCATTTTATATTATTAGAAAGAATAGGAAGTGTGTTAGTATCTATTTTAAAGAAACATGAAATAGATACAAGTGATTCTAAGGCTGAATTTGAATTGGAATAAACTTTATTCATTCTTTGTGCTATCCACAACTATAATGTGTTTATAATTCAAAGACAATAGTTTGATTATATACAGTGCAAAAAGTTTGACATGCTGTTTATACTTAAATGACACAGAAAGTTAACCATTCATACTATTAAAACCACGGACAATTATGAAAGAGTTTGTCAAAACTTGCATATTACCTTCTGAGTCTGGTTGGCGAGCAAATTTTGAGACAAGGAAAGTTATCATTTCCCTACCAAGCATATGACAGGTATTAGAATGACTGATGGAAGCAAGATATCTGCCCCATCCCATCACTTACTCTTTATCTGGTTATGCTGTATAATTTGTATAAGCTGCTTCAAATTGGTTTTGGATTGAAATGGAGATAATTAAGTAAATAGCTAAGAACAAGATATGCTAGAAGAACAGTTACAGGATCAGCAGCCCGGCTTTCATAATAAAAGAGGATGAAATCTGATGCCTAACATGTAATCTGTTGCAACCACAGCACTGAGGCCACTGTTCCTACTTCCTGAGTGTCAGTATAGCAGAGTGGTGGGGAGGAAGGCTCTGGAATCACAATGTCTGGGTTTGAATTCCGGACCCATCACATCCTGTCTGTGTGATTCTAGGAAAGTTAGTTAACTTTTCTGTGACTCAGTTTGCTCAGTAATCCATAAAAAAAAAGGATTACTGTGAGGATTCAACGAGATAATCCACATGAAGTACGTGGAACAGTGCCCATAGCCTGCTGCTGCTGTTGCTGCTACCACACCTCTACTACTACTACATTATGATACTACTATCACTACTACTACTACTACAGTATTACTGCTACTATTACTATGTTACTACTATTGTTGTTACTACTACTACTACTACCTTACTACTACTACTACAACTACTACTACCACTACTACATTATGATACTACTACTACTACAACTATCACTACTACTACTACTACTACAGTATTACTGCTACTATTACTATGCTACTACTATTGTTGTTACTACTACTACTACTACTACATTACTACTACTACCACTACTGCCATTTCTACTACTTTACTACTACCTCTGCCACTCCTGTGACAGCCAAGGTGGAAATATTTTCTTAATAGAAAAAATAATAAGAAAGTCCCAAAGCTCGTTTTTGCAAAGATCCTCAAATGATCTGGCTGGCGGTGATCTCAGGTGACCTGTCAGCAGCATCCGGCATAATCATTTTCTACTCCTCAATTCACTATCTTCTCTTGACTTCCAGGACCCCGCACTCTTTTGGTCTGTTTTTTCCCCATATCCCTGGCTGCTCCTTCTCAGCCTCCGATATTCATTCCTCCTCTTCTTCTTGAACTCCTAATACACTACGGTGTTGGTATTAGTATTAGTGTACTAGTTCTGGGGCTCAATCCTTCGTCTTGAGTCCTTCCTGAAGTGATATTGTTCTGCCTCATGGTTTTAAATATCAGCTATGTGCTGAGGACTCCAGCCCAAACCTATCTCTCACACATTCGTCTTGATATCAAACTGCCTCTTTCACATTTCTATTTAGATGTTTAACAGACATTTGAAATACTATGACCAAAATGAAATCCCTGATCTTCTCTCAGAAATCTGCTCCACACACAATCTCCTCTATTTCTCTGTATGGCAACTCCATCATTCTAGTCATTCAGACCAAAAACCTCAGACTCACCCTTGATCTTCTCCTTTCCTCCTCTCCATCCTACACCCATCCATCAAGAAATCCTGCTGCCTCAACATTGAAAGTAGATGTGGGCTCTGGCCAATTCACACCACCTCTACTCTACTACCCTGGTTTAAGCAACCATCATCTCTCACCTGGACGTCCAAAATAGCCTCTATGGTAGGTTGTTTGCAAAAATGCAGCAATTATTCCCTTGCTATATCACATCCCTTTGTAATGTGGCTTGGTAGCTTCTCCTATCAGGATGTGGAATCTATTCCTCAACCCCTCTATCTGTGAAAACCCCATGACTTGCTTCAACTAATATAATACGCCCCTAGTGATGGCATGTCAGTTCTGAGCCCATGCCTCAAGAGACCTTGCATACTTCTGCTCATTCTCTTGAAACCCTGCTGCCATCACATGAATAAGCATATGGCCCAGTCGCCCCTGCCCCTCCCGCCAGTCCAAGCCATTAGCTAGGCAGCTCCCTGCAGCACTGCCACCTAGTAGGCCTGTAGCGGTTTGCCAGTTCAAGTAAGTGTGAGCTAAATAATGGTTCTTGTTGTGAGCAACTTGAATATGAGGCAGTTTGTTACTCAATAATAGCTGATGGACACAACTTCCTAATACATGTCTCTGCCACTACCCTTGGCTTCTAAAGTCTATTCTCAGGACAGCAGATGGGAATAACTTTTTAAAGACATAAGTCAGAATCACAACCCTCTTTTGCTCAACACTCTACAACGGCTCACTTGAAGTGGCCTGTAAGACTCTGCTTCATCTTGCTTCCTGTTACAGCTCTGCCCACATCTCCTACTCAACCCTTTGTGCCCTCCATTCCCACCACATCAGCTTACATGCTATTCCTTGAACACACCAGACACACTCCTGCCCTAGAACATTTGCTCCAGTTGGTCGCTCTGCCTGAAAGACTTTTTCTCCAGAGAGCCCCTTGGCTAACTCTCCCAGTGTCTTCAGATATTTTCTCAAATCTCCCCTTCTCAATGAGGCCTCCTCTATTTAATAAAACAGCTTGATTCCCATCCCCAACATTCCCAGTCCACCTTATACTGCTTAAATTTTCCATTTTTTTCTTTCACACATCATCTTTTAACATACCATGTAATTTACTCAATTATTATGCTTATTGTTTATTGCATATCTCTCTATATTATGCAGGGTTCTCCAGAGAAACAAAACCAATACGATCTGTGCATATATATATAAAGAGAGATTTATTTTAAGGAATTGGCCCACGTGATTGTGGGGGTCTGGCAAGTTCGAATTCTGCAGAGCAGGCTGGCAGGTTGGAGACCCAGGGAAGAGTTGATGTTGCAGCTTGAGTCTGAAGGCAGTCTGGAGACAGAACACCTCCTCGGGATACCTCACCTTTTTCTCTTAAGGCCTTCAACTATTGGATGGGCCTACTCAAATTATGGAGGGTAATCTGCTGTACTCAATGTCTGTTATCTCGTCTTTAAAATACCTTCACAGCAACATCTTAGACTGGTGTTTGACCAAATATCTGGGCACCATGGCCTAGCCAAGGTAACACAAAATTAACCATCACACTCTCCTTACTGAAATATAAGCTCCTTGAGGAAAGAAATCTTTACTCTGTTCACTAATATATCTCATGTGCCTAAAACAATGCCTAGCATTGAGTTGAAGACATGTTACATGAATCAATGAATGAATGATTGAATCATAAAAAATACAGGTAAAACCCAACAGGAATATTGTGAGAGTGACTGGAACTTGGTGAGGTTAGTCCAGAAAGCTCCCTGAAGGATGTGTATTTTACGCATAGTTTTAAAAGGAGGCTGGGATGTAATTTGGCAGAAGGAGGAGGGAAGAAACTCTAGGAAATCAGAGCGATGTGTATGTTGGCTCACAGTAGAGAGAAAGCAAACACAGTGTGCCCTCTAAGATAACCACATCTTATGTAAATAAGAGGAATGTTTTTCAATTATCCCTGAAAAACTAAACACTTCCTTATTATCTCTTTAAGTTCCAGAACATCATTTGTCTGTCTATAATAGTCAAAAATTGTGGTCTCTTGAACATTTGAACATTTTCCAAGTGAAATAAAGCATTTATACAAAGCAGATACACACAACATAACCTTCGATTGTGGGTTTCCTGTAGCCACAATAAGATCACCACAAATAGAAGAAGCCGTGCCTTACATCAAACCAACCTTTAAAAGTCAGGTACAATTTGATGACAGTATTACAGGTACTAACCAAACCTGGGCAGTTTTCTGTAGAGACAAGCAGAATTCTTGGTGCAGACTGGCTGCCAAATTCACTCAGGTGAAATTCTCCTAATGTCTGACACTAATGAGGGCTAGGAAAGTCCCAGCCACCTAATATTTCCACTAAATACCAGAAACTACGGATTGGCTGGAGAAAGTGTTTTTAAAAATAATTATTTTTCATTGTGGTGAATTTAATCAATATCACACAAATAATCTCTGGTGATCTCTGTCCATTTATGAATCTCTCTACCTACCTTATCTACCCATCTTTCTCTATTTACTCTATCATGTCCCAGTGTTTTGCACACTAAAATCATCTGTCAGCATCCACATTCTCAGGTAAATGCAAGTCACCCTTCTGCTCTTTGAGAGTCAAGGTCAGAGTGGGCTGCTTGTTGGATTCAGAGTCTGGAGAGCCAGCTAATCAATTTAAACTACTCTTCAGACTCTGAGTGGTTGCAAATCTCTCTGTGACCACAGTTTAGAAAGTGGTCTTTACTTTGTTTGTTGTTGGGAGACTGCACAGGCCTTACCCTTCTCATGGGATAAACTACCAGAATTGTATATAACCTTTGAGAATAAAAATCTTCGAAAGTCAGGCCATCCAGGGAAGGCAATGACATCTCCAAATATTCGTTGTTCTCTTTCTGTAGCAGAACACAATATTGGAGTAGGTTATAAGACCACAGCAGATCTTTTTAAATAAGATATAAAGAGTCATTCAATCATGAGACATTTTAATTTAAACTATCTGTAGATTTTTCCTAAAAACGCTAAATATTAACACATAAGCATATACTTAAACATTCATTCCAAATGTGAGTACTTACACTTTGAATGGAAGGGAGTAACTCAGGACACGTTGATTTCCATAAAATACTCAAACAGATTTAAAACATATTTTGCAGAGATGACTGGTGTCATCTACCAATGATTAGCAACATTTTTTATTGCTAATTGAGGGGAGCAACAAGGTGTGTTCTAGAGCAGGCAGTTACCTGAGGGGCTATCTAGAGATTTTTCTATATCTTAATAGAGATATCAGTGTATATTAGTAGCGTATGCAGTGTTAGCTACCCATTACTAGCAGCATAATCCAAGTTTATTCCAGAATCTCTAGAAACCCAAGATATATTTTCTGATCCTCTGGGTAGTCAAAGCTGTTAAAATAAATTCCTGTCTGGCTTTTACAATTCATCTCCATCTTTGGAACACATTACATTGTTGATCACATATCACCAGAGTCAGAAAAATGAAGCCTAGAAAAGAAAAAAGTAAAATAAATCATGTTTAAATTATTCATCTTAAAAAGAAGGGGGAAATGATGAGTATTTTATTGGCACTTGTCATGAATTTTCTATTTTTTTTTTCTTTTCATCTTAACTTGCTTGGTATCAGATATCAACCCTGGTAATTCTCTTGGTGGAAATTTGTTCTCTGTAACAGAAGAATGTCACCATTAATCTCTTAGAAATAATTAACAGATCCACAAACTCTTACAGTGTAATTTGTAGCTAGGTCACCTCCCCACACAACACTCTTCTGAAAATAGCAACCACTTTCACAGACTTTGTCTAGAAGTTCACTGTGAAGGGGTTTAATTTCTTCCAAGTTAACTTGTGTTTGGATTAGTATATTATTTCATCTAAAGTTGGGCTGGTACTGTGTATTTCTTCTCCTTTTTGGGCATTTTTAGGAGGCTAAAAGTAGTTTTTAATAAAATTTTTTCAAGGTAACTTGAATATTAGTAGGAGTAGTGATATTTCTGAAAGCTTTTATCCCATTAGTGAAATGATATGCCAGAAAGTGGTTGAAGAAGGAAAAACATTTATGATCCTACAAAAAACATCTTAATATAATTTACCCTGAATTTTGCCTCTGGTTAAGAAAAGCAGAAAAGGTAAAGCTGTATTCTAAACTCATCTTCCCCATAAAAATACAAATAACTTGACTCTCCTAGTAGAAAACCAGAGGTAATGAACTAATCTATACCATGCAGTTGATCATAGGATGCTAAAGTTTCAGTGGTCCTTATATGTCATTTACTTTAATCTCTTCATTTTTTCAGATGCTAAAACTGAAGCCAAGAGGGGTGATAACTTGTCCAAAGTCAACAGCAGGTGAGTTGCAGAACTAGAGCCTCAGAGGATAGTTCTGAAGACCAATCTCTTAATTCATCATTATTTATTAATATTTTGCTATGTGCCTTGCACTGTCACAGATAAAATAGCATTAAATGTATATAATATAGTATTGAATTTTAATTGCCATTTTAATTATAGCACTCATGTTGTCAAGCGAAAAATAATACAAGAATAAAGTAAAACCATGGTTTGTGAAGTACTCTTTTTATTTTCTCAAAGTATAAACAAGAGCTGCCAACAAATAAGAAGTAAAAAGAATACAGGGAGAAGGCAATCAACAACACCCACAAAACTATTGCTAGATGGAAGCAGAACCTAGGGATATAAACAGCCCGTGCACTGGCTCCTCAACGCACCTGCTTCTTTTCTTCCTTTATAAAAGGGCAGAAATAATCATATCTATTACAATATAAGGGTACAGTGATGACTGATGCTGGCCCAGGAAAATATTTACAAAGTGAAAGATTTAAAATATAGAAATGTTTTTCATTCAACATGAATTAGTGATATTTAAAGACTCAAAAGGATTATCTACTAATCCACAAAGAGTATTAAACTTGAATCATTCCATCTAGCCTTGATTCTAAAATATTCTGTTTCTTTTAGGAGACAGTCAACAAAGTTCTTTTCTATAGAAGCCCTTCTTCTTTGTACACTCCATCTGTCAAGCCATCTCAGCAGGAATGAATTCAACAAATGTTGGCTAATTACCGCATCAAGAACTACTGGGTACTGCTGGAGAAATAAAGATGGCTAGGACAGTCTCTGGCCCCAAGAATGGGACAATCTAGTTAGGAGAGATGCAGGAGTATAGAAATAATTAGCTAACTATGATTCATGTCACCTGAACTCTTTTCTAGAACAAGATGGGTTATAAATTACTTTTAACTCTATAAGTCAATATAATTTCATATTTTTAACTCTATAAGTTAAATATAAGTTAAAATAAAATAAAAGCACAAATAACATACCATGAGACTGTCCAAACAATGCTAAAGAGACATCAGAGCCTTTGTTTTCTGGCCCTATGTCTGTCTTCTAGATCATTTTGTCGTCATACAAGTCCTAAATAAATCTAGAAAACAACATTCTAAGGAATAGAAACCATATTAAGATGATGACATTTTCATAAAATCAAATGTTAAATCTTATTTAAAGAAAGATTATCTCCTTAAACAATTAAGTATCTAATACAGAGATTTAAATTTGCGGATGGGGAAGTTGGTACTCTGGAGGTGGCTGTATAAGGTAGTCAGGCTTTGAAGCCAAACTCAGGCTGAAGCCCAGCTCTCCTCCTGTTACATGTATGACTTGAGCAAACCGCTTAACATATTAACTCCTGGGAGGTTTAGTTTCCTCATCTATAAAATCCAGATAAGACCCCTTATGGTGTTGTTGTAAGAGTAAGTACATAGTAGCTATTCAATAAGCGGAACATCTTTCACTCAATTTACTTTTACAAAACCCTCAAATGAGATACCAAGTGGAAAAAAATGTTCTTGTGTAGAAAGAAAAAAGCGCATTTCCATCTTCATATCCCCCACCCCAACCAGAGTAAGTGAATGACAGTGATCCCCCTGCATGAAAACCCCACACCAGGCCTACAGTCCCTGGGCTTTCTGAGGCTCCTGAGGCCATGTACTATCTCCATCAACACCATCATGTTTTTCCCAGCTTTATTGAGGTATGATTGACAAGAAAAAATTGTATATATTTAAGATGTACAATGTGGTGTTTTGGTATATGCACACATTGTGAAATTATTACTTCAATCAAGCTAATTAACATATCCATCACTTCCCATGGTTACCTTTGTGTGTGTGTATATGGTGCGAATACTTGAGATCTATTCTCTTAGAAAATGTCAAGTATACAGTATATTATTATTAACTATAGTCACCACATTCAACTCTCTGTACTATTAGTTGACTTTTTTAGATTACTCATATAAGTGAGATCATACAGTATTTGTCTTTCTGTGTCTGGCTTATTTCACTTAGCACAATGTCCTCCAGCTTCATCCATGTTGTTACAAATGGCAAGATTTCCTTCTTTTTTAAGGTTGAATAGTATTCCATATACATATAATATCACATTTTCTTTATCCATTCATCCATAGACAGACACATAGCTTTTTCCATATCTTGGCTACTGTGAATAATGCTGCAATGAACATGGGAGTGCAGGTATCTCTTTTAGATACTGATTTAATTTCCTTTGGATATATATCCAGAAGTAAGATTGCTGGATCATATAGTAGTTCTATTTTTGATTTTTTGAGGAACCTCCATACTGTTTTCCATAATGTCTGTACCAATTTATTCCTGCCAACAGTGTATAAGCATTCCTTTTTCATCACATCCTCACCAGCACTTATCTTTTGATTTTTTTTATAATAGCGATCTTAATAGGTGTGAGGTGATGTCGCATTGTGGTTTTGATTTGCATTTCCCTGATGATTAGTGATGTTGAGCATCTTTTCATATATCTGTTGGCCATGTGTATGTCTTCCTTGGAAAAATGTCTATTCAGGTGTTTTGCCCATTTTTCAATCAGGTTATGTGTTTTTCTGCTGTTGAGTTCTATGAGTTCCTTATATATTTTGGATATTAATCCCTTATCAGATGTATGGTTCGCAAATATTTTCTCCCACTCTATATGTTGCCTTTTCATTTTGTTGATTGTTTCCCTCCATAATCATTATTAAGTGGCTCCCTTCCCCTCGTCTTCCAATCTCCTACAAGCTGGATTTATCTTCTTCCTTCTTTCCCTTTGCCTTCTTCATGTAAGCCTTCCAATAACACATATTGCTACCTGTAAACATTTTCCCAGTTAGTGATTTGGGATCAAAAAGTTTGCCGATCTTGGCAGAAATCTCAAGACTCTTCTTTCTGAGTCCACAGTAAATACCCTTGAACATTAAGTTGGTCCATTATTGAAGCAGGACTGTCATTTATCCTGATGCATTTCTCATCCCCTTTGGCCTTTGGTTACTTTTCTCGGTTCAGAAGAGGCCAACCCATACCTCAACCAGCATTGCAGTTTTGGTGAGAGAGTTCCTAACGAGACAGAGGACACTATGACAATTACATAGGCTGCATCTTTCACCCTTCTTTAGTCACAGTTTTCCTTTTTTTTAAAGGAAAGGAAAGTAAAATTGGAAAAAAAATTCTGAAATAAAGTCCTGTTGAATTTAACTCCCTGGATCCATGAGATATTCAGAGGTGATTTGTACCCCAGCCTTCATATTTCAGAACTGTAAGATGAGCTCAATTCCTGTTCTCTCACATAGCATGTGCTGCAGGACAGATGCCCAAGATCCACTTGGAGCAAGAAGCATTAGTCTTTAATTTGTCTCTGTGCTGGCCTTTCATGACACTTTAATGTCATCCTTGTGCTTTTATGTGTATTAAAACTTATAAATACAAAGGCTCATTTATGAGGTCCTTTGTTTTCCTATCAGCTGGAAGAGAGGATCTGAGTAATTTAGGAAGGCAAGGTTTGTTTAGCTAGAATAAGAAGGGAAATGGTCAAAGCTGAAATTGTTTAATTTTCTCACCAAGTAACTGCAGAATTACAGATGTCTCTCGAATGTAATAAATTAATTTCAGTCATGCTTGTTTATTTGTACACATGTTGCCAAGGTAAAGGCCTAATCCAAAAATTAATGATTTGAAAACCCACTGGGTATTCTTCTGGACCCAGTTCCATTATTTTTCATGTGAACACACAGTTGAACACTCCTACAGTACAGTATGTAGCCAACTGAGTGAGTGATTGGGCGGTAACTTATATCAAGGCACAGTGAAACTCACAGCTTCAAGCTAAGGCAAAGTTGAGCTACTTAACTCAAGTCATCTTTAAATGTAATTAAGTCTACTGGGCTCTAGTTACATGGAACCAGAAACTAGAAAAGTTGGGTTATTCAATGGAAATAACAACTGGTAATAATCCACAGACAAAAGTAATGAACGTATTCAAGGGAAGAAATTTTTCGTTAAAAAGAATCAGATGTGTGTTACTGACTTTTTAAAAAGTTTAATAAACTGTTTCATAATTTGCCAAATAGTATCCACCTACGTAAGCTAATAAAAGTACCACTGATTAGTTTGGGGGGAATCTGATTATGGCAAGAGTTAAAAGTTATATGCACTTGGCTAATAGGTACATTTTCTCTTCATCACAGCATCCTTTACATGCTTATCCATCCTGACACATAGGAGGGAACTCCACCATTCTCTAAGCACAGTGTGCCACTCTGCAAACTGTATCAAGTATTCCTGCAGTATGTAGTCCCTAAGAAGATCATTCCTGTTATAGAGTTGGAAGACTCAAGTTGTGACAGCAATTCATTTGCCCCCTGCCAGTTCCTCTAAGGATATTAGCTATAATTACTTTAAGTAGTGAAGTTCTCTTGCCCCTATAGCAATTTTTTACTATTCCAACACACAGCATCCTCAGCATCAAATGCCCCTCTCCCATTTATTCAGGCTATACAGAAGAATAGTGAAAGTGGCTGGCCTGTAAATGGACCTCTTAATAACAAAATGATGTATGTGTACATATATATGCATACATGCAAATGTATACATAAAAATATATACATAAATGTATATATGTATGGGTAAAAGACAGGTACAAATAGGTACAAAATTCAACCAATAAGTACAAAATTCCTACTTAGAGAGAAGGAAGTTCCTGTTTGCATTACCAAGTGATTAAAGAAAATATTGACAAAATTGGATATCATGGCCATGATAAAGTTTTAAAGTTGAGAGTTTAGAAACATGAAATTTTAGAGTTTACAAAGTAAAGCTTTATTTAAGCCATGGCTTGGTTCTCTTGGAAAGACATTCTATGTGCTATCTCTTGGTTTTCCATCCATTACATGATGTAAGTTATAAGATTTGACTCCTTAGAAAGTGGATAATTTAAGTAATTTCTTTGTTGTCATGTATGGTTTTTTTGGTGAGGAAGATTGGCCCTGAGCTAGCATTTGTTGCCCATCTTCCTCTTTTTGCTTGAGGAAGATTGTCCCTGAGCTAACAGGTTTGTGAATTTTCCTCTATTTTTTGTATATGGGATGCTGCCACAGCATGGCTTGATGAGCAGTGTGTAGGTTCATGCCTGGAATCTGAACCCATGAACCCTGGGAGGCGTAAGTGGAGTGTGCGAACTCAACCACTACGCCACCGGCCGGCCCCTGTCGTCATCTACCTTCATAACAAAAACTGCACAAAGGACTGAATTTCACTTTGGGGTCAAAATGGTGTAGGATAAAGGTGGTGGGTGAGAAATCTACGAGTTGGGGAGACCTAGGAAACACAAAGCACCTGTGGAGTTAGCAGACACTAGGGAGCAATTTCTAGGGAAGGCTTTGAAGTCCCACAGACCATGTAATTTGAAAGGTTCAAGCAGCAGGGAGGGTCTTGATGACATCTGAGTCACATGACTGACATCCTGTCTGTACACCTCTACATTGTCCTTTGGGGACTTGGGGAAAATGACGATTTTGCGCTTTAACTAGTTAGAGAAAAAGACAAGTGCATTCTTGGTTGCTGGGCGTGATGGGGGTGGTAGTCGTACTGTCCTGATCTATTACAGAACTCGGGTACTGCTCCTGGAGTAATGCCATCAGTTTCATCTGAGTCATACTTAAAGTTATCTACTAAATACGTTATTTCTAGAATTCAGCATCTCTTCAGACCAATGTGATACTTTCTTTAATAAGATAAGAGCTAAATAACCTGATGGATCTACCATTGTGCCCTAGCTGGTGGGATGTTCAAAGCTTAATTACTATTACCATTCTGGGTGTCATCGGATCTATGTTGAAGACTTATGCAACATCTGTTGCCTTCCTTACTTCTAACAGTTTTCAAATTTGTTGTGCTTCAGCCACTGTCTACCCAGGCTGGTGATCCATCAAAGGCTCTAGACTTCACTATTATAGTATTGCCTCAAGATAGGTATTACCATCAGCTGGGACTGAATGGCCTATGAAAGTATAAATTCCAGTATATCAACATCTGAGCATAACTTCTCATCCCTCCATCTCTTTGACTCCCTAGCTTTCAGAACTCTTGGTCTTAGACATCTGGACCCTCCCTCTTCTTCCCAGACCTCACCTCCTCATGGCTTCCCTTTCTTTCTTTCCACCATAGTGAATCACACTATAGTCTCACTTACTAGCACTCTGAACATTCTGGCCCCCATTTTTTCCACTATACCTACCATAAAAACCTTTACCTTTGTAACAATTCTTAGGTCAATCCAACCATGTGCATTCTGGACCCATATCTCCTAGAAGCCATGGACCACCAGAGAAAAAGCACATAAATCAAGTTGATTGGTGCTAGTGCAAATTTTTGCACTTCAAGTTTGGCTTGGCTTCAGCACTACTTAATGATCTTTATTTGTGCACATGTTGGTTGTCTTATTTTTCCATCACTGCTGTTTCAAACCTTTACTACTTTCCTCCTTCTATACCATCTTATCTGTTCTTTTTCCACACTGGTATGATGTTTTAAAACTCAACTAACCCTCATTGTAGTAGTCCTTTCTTCAATTCCCAATCACATTTCAACTCCCCCATGCTCTACTTTCCTTTGAAATTGCTCCAACCAAAATTTTTAATGTTCTCTTTGTTGCTAAAACCAATGGATATTTTCTAATCTGCATCTTACTTAACCTGTTTGCACCTTTTTCTTTATGAAGCTCTCCTCTCTTGGCTCTTGATTTATTTTTCTTCTAACTGCTCCCTTTCAGGCTCCCTTTCAAATTTTTCTTCCTTTGCCTTTCCTTTAACTATTGTCACTCCCTGGGCTTTACCATTGTCTCTCTCCTTGCTTATAGCCCATAACACACTAATCCTATCCCTATAAGTACCAAAGGTGTACTACCAACCTACCCTTCTTTCCTAGGTTCCAGACCCACACATCTGATAATCCATTGGCAATTGAGCACTGGTCTTTGTTGCTAGCAGAAGTTAGTTCGCCTTGTGAATTCATGTTGTTGGGCCCATGCATGGCCTCCATCCTTGGCAACATGGCTACTCCATTCATATGTCCATTATGACAGCATTCGGGTTGCCAATGACAGAGTCTGGCTGATGTCTACTACCAAGTCATTTTGATTACATGATAGTTTAGTGCATCTTCTGTGAGAGATGCTTTTTGGTGGATATTAACTTGAGATACAAATATATTCACACTTTATATCCACTTCCATAGGTCCACTTGTCTCTAGCTTGAAACTTTCTCATTTCCAGGTTCCTAAAGCCTGAAGAAAATCATTTGGCACTGCCATGAAGTCTGTCTATACTATGCATATTCTAACCTCAGGCTACTTCTCTTTCTATATAAGGTAGGTGAGCAGGTCTGCTGCCTAAACTCTGTCCATTATGAAGATTTTCCTTTACCACTGACTTTCAAAGCCACACTTGAGTGAGGGAGCAGCGCACCACAATCCTTTTTTGGCTTACACTCACATTCCTAACGTGATCTATCCATGAAACAAGTTTAGGCTTTTTTGTCTCCTTCATTTCCTGGTCATAAAGGGTTCCCCCCAGATGTAAACCAAGGGAGGCACAAGGGTAACAGTGGCAGATGACATGAGGGTGTGGGCTACCAGCTCACAGTGCTTGCATTTCTTCTACTGGTCCTACTTGTGCTTTGTCTTGCAGGTACCACTTCCATTTTAAGATTGATTGATGTTGGACCCACTTGACTTTAGGGTTTGGTAGGTTTGACAATACTCATGAGAGTAGTTCTGACAACATGGTCATTTGATGTCCCACGGTCAGGTGCTCTGTCCCTACCAGGACCCAGCAGCACACCTGAAGATATTTTTTCGAAAGATATATAATTTTAAACTGCAGATGGAATGGCTTTGCCCCAGAACTGAAGGGGTCTATGTTACGATTCTTCCATTGAAGCTTTCCATAAACTCCATAAAGTGTCTTTTCCTACCAGCTATACATCTAGTAATATGTCTTACGGATCATATGGTAAGTGCAATAGATCTGTTGGCACTGCAACTTGAAACTGATGCAGAGTCTTTTCCTGCTCTGAACCCCTCTCAAATTTGGCAGTCTTTAGTGTCACCCACTACATTAGTTGGAGCAGTATTAGTAGGAATGCAATTGCTACCTTCAAAATGCAAAGAAGCCTACCAGACATTGTATGTACTTCCTTCTTGGGGGTGGGAAGTACAACAAGCGATAATGTGTCTTTTACTTTGAAGAGGATGTCCCACCATGCCCCAGGCCACTGGACACCTAAAATGATGGTAAGCCACTGAATTTTTATAAGTTTTATCTCCCTCTCTCTGGAGTGCATGTATCTTACCAAGGCCTTCAATGTACTTCCACTTTATACTCATCTTGTCTGATTAGCATGATGTCATTGATGTGACATTCTATAGAATGTCTAGTAAACCCAGGTCTCTTTAGACTGTATTATGACAAAGGCCAGGAGAGTTGACATAGCCCTGAGGCAAGACTGAAGATGTACATTGTGGCTTGTTTCAAATAAATGAAACTGATTCTGAATTCTTTTCCAAAAGGGATGCAAAAGAATGCATTCATCAAATCAATGGCAAATTACCACGTTCCTAAGATTTGTGTGAATCTGCTCTGGCAAAGATACTGCATCTGGCACAGTAACTTCAATAGGGGCTACTATTTGGTAGATTTCACAGTGGTCTACTGTTATCCTCCTGGATCCATCTGATTTTTGCAGGAGCCGAACTCCTGAATTAAAGAGAGATATGATGGGGACCACCACTCCTGCACCTTTTAGATCTTTAAGGCTAGCATTGGTTTCCGTTACAACCCCAGTTAGGATATGGTTTTTTATTTACTTTCTTGGCTTGAGTATGGGTTGTTTCAGAGGCTCTGCCTGGCCTTTCCCACCATGATCGCTCTTACCCTGGAGGCCCAGGAACCAATATGGGTTATGTCAACTATGAATTTGTTTATTTCAGTTAATGTGTTTAAGACCAGCAAACTGCTCACAAGATAGACCATGGATCCAGTAGACCCACGGGAGGGTCAGATGTGGACCAGATCTCCACTTATCACCTGCCCCATCTGTGCCCCCACTCCAACCTGGGCCCATAAAGGCATTTCAGGTTATCAGATATCAGTGTCAACTCAGACTCTGTATCCAAAAGTCCTCAGAATATATGTGTATTCTTCTTTCCTTAGAGTTCATTTACCTGAATAAATAGCTGTTGGCCCCTTTGGGAAGTACTAGGGAATTATTATTGTGTACATTTGTTATGTTGTTGCAAATCCTTCCTCCTGGGTACCTAACTTCTTCTTCAGTCAATGGATTCTAGTTCTGAGAACCACCTCAGATCTAAAAACTGGGACACTGTTCGGTCTCTTGAGCACCTATCCTTGACTTCTTTTCCATTAGGGACATCCTGTTCTTTTGACCATATCCATAATTCTCTGTTAGCACCCCACCCCCTTGCCACTCATTACAATCATTGCATCCACTTGGATTTTGTTGGTAAAGTGGTGCCACATGGTCTATATTGTTTCAGGGTCCTGTCATCCACATTACCATTTTGAGCCTAGTTCTATAACAGCATCTCCTACCACAGCCCTGCCTACAGAGGGGTACTGCCAACAGAGCTTCCAAGTGATGCTGGTGCCTCTCTCACCAACACATGCCTTACTGCTGGAGTAAGTAGCTTCAAGCCTTCCTGTGCAACATAGTCTTGGTGGGTTTTTTTCCTTATGGTATATCCACTCCAGCATGCCCAGTTCTCTAAGCCATTCAATCTCTTCTTTCCCATCAGCCACGGCCTTTTGGCACTTCTATTTCACTTAGAGTGGCCATCACTTTTCTCATGCTTTTAGGGGCCATCCTAGTAACTAGTGTGCACCATCCCCAGGGTGTTAAATGCTGTATCCTAGGAACATGACCCCAAATTGATAACCTCTCCCTTTTCCAACCTATGCTCCTCCTCCCTTAATCAATACCCTCACAATCCAGTCTAATGTATACTCTCCTGGCTCAGGACCTTGGTAGGTGACCCAGCTCCAAAATCATATCCCAGTATCTGCTTTCTCAGAGCACTCCTGGCACCAGTTACCGAAGTTTGTGTTCTCTGGAAAGCAGACTCTGAGATCAAGATTGGCAAATAGGATGTTATTAGGTAATGCTCTTGGGATCAACACCTGTGGAAAGGAAGGAACGGAGCAAGATCAGCCAGAGACAGAAGCCAATCTGGGATACAGCCTCAACAGAAGCCTCAGTTGATCCTCTGCATAATTCTGAAGATGGGATCATCCCTTAGAGATCCCAAGTTGGGGAGAAGGGGCACGGCCTTTAGAGCTCACTCACATTGAATATTGGCCTCCCCAGGAAGGCAGTATGGAATTGAGTGAGGCTGCTCTCTTCAGCTGAGGTAAACCTGAAGGAGGCTGACAGGCGAAGACTATTTTTAATGGCACACCCAGCAGTTAGGGTAATAAATCCTTCATTCCTGAAGGGGAATCTGGGTGGGGCATCACAGCCTCCACTACACATAGTGTTAGAGTATATTTATGTTTGCAAGGCATGTTTGCAAGACCTTCCACTTATCACCTTTCCAAAATTAGATGAGGTTGAAAAACCTCTGGAGGGCATCCCCCGATCTGTTCCAAGAGCTTAGGAATCAGGGAAATTGATACCAGTTAAAAAGAGTATGACCACGTTCAGGTCACGGTCTCTCTCCAGAAGCAGAGTTCTGTAAACTTTTTCTTCACATAGAATCCTATGTCTCTCACAATGTCGGGTGCTCAATGAAACTGTCTTAAATTTGTGTCAATGCACTTTCAAAGGCTAAAGGAGATTGGCCAAAAGATGTTGTATACCTTCTTGCCTTGAAGATGGACCCTAGGTTCAATCACACAGTTATATTCATGATGGAAATAGGAGCAAGGAGACCAGCACTGGGGAATATGCTTCCCCATAAGTGGCACGGTTATTCAGAACCTATGGCACAGGGATTGCGTGGGGCTTTGTGGGAGAATCTAGCCAATGCAAGCAGAAGCCTGAAGAAAAGCAGGTGTAGCTCATTTACAAGAAGGTCAAGTCATGGACCTAACCAGGAAAGTGAAGACCGAAATATGGTGTGGGGAGCACATGATCAATTGTCCTAGCATCTCAGGACTTTTCCCACACCTTTCTAATGGCTGTGGTCTCCTGGGTCACTAACCTAACGAGTAGTGAAGATGTTCTTGTACATTCCAAATGTTAGAGCTTTGAGGTAGATAGTGAGCCTGGCCTACCAATTTAGGTTCAGCCCATGCCAATGAATCTATCATTGTCATAACCTGAAGCAAACCCTCACCTCTTAGAAATACACAAGAATTGTAACTTCCCTTCAAGGACCTGAGGCCTAGCATGCAGCAGAATTGGTTCCAGCTGCAGGGGAGAGAGTGGTGGGCCAGAATCACCAGCATCAAGGCATCCTCTTCCTCTTGGTAGGGATGGGAGAGGTGGTGAGTGAAATGTGATCTTTCTGCTAGTATCATCTCTGATATCAAAGTAAATTCCACCAACCTGTAAAAGTGAAGTTTTCAGTGCTTTATTACGCATTCATTGCATAGAACAATCCTAAGACTTTCCTAAAGCAGCAATCACAGAGCTGGGCTTGGGTAAAGAAGCTGAATTATGCAGGGTAGCTGGGAGTTGACCTCCACAAGACCCCCAGATAGTATTGGTATCCAACTCACAGAGCTGTTGGTCATGTGACTTAGTGCAGCTGAAAGACATCCTGATCACTTTTACCCTTGCCAAGCACAGAACCAAGATGGTTACACAGGTTCATGGCTCCTGTGAGCCCAGAACTTGGTTCATTCTGAAATAAGTACATCCTCAGGAGAAGGGACAGACGGTTCTTCAGGTTACCCTGATCCCTCAGAGATGGACAGTAGCAGGGAGTAGGGTTTTGATGAGGTTGGCTAAAATAGTATTGAAATGGGTGGTGGCCACCTTTGGGTTTGGTCTATGCCATTAACAGTCAAGTCCAAGGCCTTAATCCAAGGACTTTCAAAATGGGAGCTTGGACGTATTTCCTATGGCACGAGTACCCAGGGGTGGGATGGAAGAAGGGAGATGGGGGACTTTTGTGTCTTGCCCATCTCTGAACCCTTGGGGAGAGAGGGAAAAGTTAAGGGCTCTGAATAGATTTAGATAAATCTTTATCTTAAAATTCTTCACAAGGTCACTGTCTCCTACAGCAGTTCTCATTTTTTTTTTTTTTTTTTGCTTGAGGAAGATTCACCCTGAGCTAATATCTGTGCTAGTCTGCCTCTATTTTGTATGTGGGACGCTGCCACAGCATGGCTGATGAGTGGTGTAGGTCCACATCCAGGATCCAAACCTGCAAACCTGGGCCGCTGAAGCAGAGCGTGCCGAACTTAACCACTATGTCACAGGGCCAGCCCCAATCCTCCCATTTTTATAACAAATATTTTATAATGTTCTTTTTATTATCCTGAAATAAAATTTATAGATAAGTATAACTTTCTTATACACTTAGAACAAAACAAGGCAAAGAATTTTTTTCTAGCTATATTAGAAATAAAAAGAAAGTAAAATAATAAAATAATATATCTTTCATTAGTAAATACCTAGACACAAAAACACTAAAAGGTGTAACAAGTAGACAGAGGCTTACACCTATATGTTGAGTTACCACATACATGACAATTACATGTGCTGACTGATACAGGCATACATACTGGAAACCAAACACCCAGAGTGGTTTTGTCAGGGCAGCATGATATTCTGAAATTGTGAATAATGTGTGGACATTTAAAAATATTTTTTTCTCAATTTACAGGGTAGTGTCATTTTTGAAAAGTTTAGCGAATATTAAATTATATAAAAACATTTGATATTTTTATGCAAAATGGAGATTGGGTCTGGACCCGGATGATGATAAACAGGACTTTTACCTACATAAATGTCTGACAGATGTGGCACATTTCTTCATAGCACGGGACTGTTCCATGAAGCAGAAGACATCTAGCACCCTTGGCCCCTACCCAATAAATGCCAATAGCACCCGGAAATCATTGTGAAAACCCAAAAAAACCCTCTCTCAAATTTCCAAAATGCCCCTGGCAGCAGTACTTCCCTGTGAAGAACCCCTGGTCTGCAGGATCAAGTCCAGACTCCCTAGCTGCCTTAGTCAGCTTGGGCGGCCATAACGAAACTTCAGAAACTGGGTGGCTTAAACAACAGAAATTTATTTTCTCACAGTCCTGGAGACGGGAAGTCCAAGATCAGGGTGCCAGCATGGGCAGTTTCTGGTGAGAGCCCTCTTCTTGGCTTGCAGATGGCTACTGCTTCCTGTGTCCTCACAAGGCACAGAGAGAGAGAGAGAGAGCACTCCAGCATCTCTTCTTATAAGGACACTAATCCTATCAGATCAGAGCCCTACCTTTATGACTTTATTTGACCTTAATTACTTCCATAAAGACTGGATCTCCAAATACAGTCATGTCGAGGGCTAAGGCTTCAATGTATGAATTTTGGGGAGACACAATTCAGTCCATAACACTAGCATATCACATAAGGCCCTCCTTCATCTGCCCTTTGTGGACATCCCTGCCTTGCAGGCTTGTCAACAACAGTCTGCTTAGAGCTCCCCGTGCACATTGTGCTGTCTTGTGTCTTTGTGCCTTTGCTCGCACCATGTTCTATGTCTGAAACGACTGACCACTTCTTTAAGGAAGCCTTTCCTCACCTCCCATGCTGAGTTAGGTACTCCTTCCTTGGATTTCCCTGTTTGACTCTACCTTTAAACTTAGCAAGCTGCATAATCCAATATTTTCTCTTTTCTGTGAGTTCCTTGAGGATACTACGTCTTATCCACAATTGAATCCCCCTCTCCTAGCACAATGCCTGGCACCCCGTGGCTCTCAATTTCCATATGGTGGAATCCTGAGTGGTAAGAATCATGGAAGCTGATGGTCTCATCAAGGAACTGAGTGAAGAGGGGGCAAAAAAAAGCTATAGTTCAGTGACGACAGAGAGAAGGAATGTTCACCTGGGATGGAGGAGAAGGATAAAATTTCAGTGTCACTGAAAATGATGGAAGAGATATTCAAAGAATATATAGCCAAGTGGTTTCTCCACTAGAGAAAATTCAGAGAATTAAGATATATAAAATAACCTTAGGTTTTTAAAAATGACAAGTCATTGGTAACATTCAAAAGAGAGTTCCGTCAGAATGGGGTGAGAGGTACAGATAATGGGGGTTTAAGGAGAGATTGAACGGATGGGAAATGGACGTACTTGCCATGAACCACAAGTTCAAGGATTCTATAGATCCCTGAAAGGTAGCTCTATATTAATACCTCCCAAAATACAACTAGCTTTGTCTTTTCAGATTACAAAGATAATTTTTAGAGAGACTGTTTAAGCCATACACAAAAAATTTAAAGAGAAAGTAAAAATCATCCAAAATTTTACAACCCTGAGGTAAACGCTTTATATTTTGGTGAGCATTCCCTCAGTCACCTTTCTATGCAATTATACATTTTTACGAAAATGGAAGATTATTTCTCTTTTTTTAGTTAGCACATTTGATAGTTTATGGAACTGTTTTTAGGATCCAGTGATTGCAAAGTATTTGTATAATTTTTGAAACGTTCAGCTTCTCATTACTTCATGTGTTGCAGATGACTTAATTAAAGGATAGAGATAGTTCACTGGTAATAGAAATGGACGTAATTTACTCTGGGAAACTTGGCTTTCAAATGACATGCATTTGATTAAATAAAGTGCAGACTTTTCTTTGGTTTCAGTGCTTTTGTGAATAAACAACTTTGCAACTCTCTCGTGCTTTGCGGGGGGACATGTCCCCTCAGTGTTTGCCTCACCTTGGTTTTCACTGAATGCCAAGCTCTGAGAGATGAACCAGGGTGGCAGGTTATGGCCACTTGTCTTGCCTTTAAATTGTGAATTAAGACCTAATGAAAATCCAAGTACAAAGTCCTCTGCTCTGGTTTTGAGGGGGCAGGGAGTGGGGGACGACGGTGGTTGACCTTGTCATTCCTCTCTGCTCCCCAGAGGTGTGGAGGGCGTCTGAGGCATCCCTTTGTGCCTCTTGCTTACCCAGCTGTGAGAGGCAGGTCCTGGCTCCTGCTCCAAGTGGAATTTGAAGGTAGAACCAACCCTTTCCTATGAACTCTTGACTGTCTCTCCCTTGCATGCAGAGAAAGAGTCCTACACTGGGAGTTAAGGGAAGTTAGATCTCCTAAAAGAGGGACTGGATAGTTGAACTTTGAATATCCTCCCAGATCTACAATTCTGTGACTCTCTAAGATGGAAGTTCCGCAGAGGCAAGGAAGTTTCCATTTTATTTTCAGGAACCCTTAGGAACAAACTTAAGGGTGCATCTTCCAGCCCAGGGTATGTGACGCAGCTCGTCTGTTCTGCAACTAACAGTATTGGCAACTCCTCCTCTTTTTCCCCCTGTGTAGTTTGGTTCCAGAATCAAATATTTTCTGCTTATGTACCAAGAAAGCCTGAATGCCCTAATCTAGTGCTGCAAAAAAAGACACAGTCAGATATAATATATGACCTTTCTCAGGCTATCTCAAAAACTGTTGTTTGTTCTGATATAAAAATTGAAGATTAAAAGACAAAGAATATGCAAACTTATATTTAGATGCCACATTGGACATTAGAAATAATTTTGACCCAACTAAACATTTCATATATGAAGAAACTGAGATTTTACTAGATCAGTTGTCTTAAATTGGGTCAAACAGCTATATAGTGTCAGAGCCTGGAGTAGAATAGATATTGCTCGACTTGTTTAGTGCTTTCTCCCTTTTATTGTTCTGCCTCACACACCACCATATGCTCTCTCAGACAAAGCACATGTATGAATATACATACATGGAGTCATATATGTGTATACACATACACACACACATATATACATTTATAGTCACCAACCACTTCCAGCATTTATGTACATAATGGGGTGCCTGGGAATATTTTACTTTTCTCCTCAAAAGTGCCCACAGCTGCTTTTCTGAACATCTGGAATAATGAAACTCTAAACAAAATACAGTATGCATAATGGCAGGCACACTTAATCCCTCTTTTGAACGAATTTCCAAAATTAGTGTGAAGGAAAGAATTCAGTAGACCTAATAGAACCAATATCACGTATCAGTTGTGATACTTAATATCACAGTTAATATATCACAATGCAAAAATCTCCCTTGAAGTAGATTTTTTCCTATGGAAGCCCTGTCACATGGCCTGAAAACAAGCCAGAGCACCACATCCAAACACAGTGATAAATGGCCATCCCTGGAGAGGGGAAGGTGTCCAGTAAGGTCACTATGGTATTGGAGTGGAACCAGGTTAATTTAATATCTTTATTCATGGTCTGGTAGAGGGTGGGGGGTTAACAGTATCCCCTGCTAGTTTGATAAATGTGTTAAGTTGGCAGCTGTTTAAAATTGTAACGATAAACGATACAACGCACCATGGAAAAGAGAAGCTAGAAATATGGCAGAAAATCGTGAAATGAGATTCAACTTGGACATATGAATACCGATACAATTGGGAATTATAAAATGAAACAGGGAAATTGTCCAAAATCTGGCCTGAAGGGAGAAAAAAAGAGCAAGTAACAAAAATCACAGTACTTTTCATTCCCAAATAGGATCTGCTACTTCCAAGAGCAGAGATTAAAACTTTACATGTTTGCAAATATTATACAAGCCAGAGTTTGTAGTTGAGAGGGTTGTAATGAGACCACAGAAGGACACATCAGGTCAATAACCACGTGAGGCCACTCTAATAGCACCACAGAATGAGCTGGTGGCACTTCCAGAAAAGCCAGGAGAATTGCATTAGCAGATCTATTAGATAGCCTCAGTTGACTGGAAGCCACTCACAGTAGAAAGGTTTTTGGACTCCAGGAAGATGGAGTAGGTGGCACATGACAGGTGTTTTAATGGTCTGCCTATGACATTCAACTTGTGTGCAATTAAGAGTCAAAGCATTAAAATGGATACTATAATCCCTCAAATAGAAGGTACAAATAAAATGTTTAACCATGTTTAACTATGACCAATAGAGAGAACCCAGTCCAATAAATATTTTTTTATGATTAAAACACTACATCTTCCAAATAGTGCTGCTAATGAGAAGTGATGTGGAGGCCTCAAGTGAAATCCAAGATGAATAGACTTGCCAGGAGAACGAAGGAGTTTTGTTGAAATCGCCTCTTCAGGAATTTTTAAAGTTATTTGGGGGGCATTATTTATTTCTCAGATTATTTCCCATAAGCATCAACTTTGAATCAATCAGATCCAGGTTCAAAGCCTAGTTCTACTACTTCCTACCAAGGCATCACTGGAAGTCTCTTAGCCCTGATTTCTTCAGCTGTAAAAGTGGATAATAGTGCTGCCTCTCCAGGTTGATACGAGGACTCGATGCATAATGCATAAACAACTCTGTGCACTACCTACTCATAGAAAGCACTTACAGCGGAAGCCGTAAAATTCTATTAGAAGCGGTAAAGTACAGTGGATAAGAAATATCTAGTTCAACTCTTAGTTCTTCCCAGCTTTCTGATTTGGGGCAAGTTATTGAGGCATGCCATGCCTCTGTTTTCAATTTTTTTCAGTGCAAAGAATAATAGTACCTGCCTTTCTATATGGCGGTTGTGAGACTTAAATGAGAAAATATATGTTAAGCATTGCTGCCTGGCACATAATGACTACTCAAAACATATTAGCTACTATAAATTCATATGCTAAGTCCAAGAGGCTCTAAACTCCAAATATATTAAATAAAATATAATTGATTAGGTCATTTGGATTGCATTTCGTTTGTCTTTGCTGGTAAACCTGAATGTCACAGGTGCTGTTTATATGTTAGGGTGTCTGGGACACTGACCTATAATGATTAAGAACATGATCCCTGGAGTCAGATGCACCTGGGTTCAAATCCTGGCTCTGACTCTCACTAGCTATGCCATTGTGGGAGTGTGATTTAACCTCTTGAAATCTCAGTTTCCTTACCTAAAAAAGGATTATCTACTTTATGAGGTGGTTGTAGAGATTCAAGGGACTAATGCCCATAATGAGAGTGGGAGGGCATTGTTGGAAGTTAATGAACTCCCGCTGCCTACCACAACAGCCGCATGAGTCCAAAGAGTTGGAGAGAACCAAGGAAATCTCTCTTCTATTCCTCTCGTCTTGTGGGTTAGCTTCTCCTGGCTAGTTCCTAAAATTGGGAATAGTTCCAGGGACAAGCTGCAGCTGAGGACACAGAGAACAAAACTGAGAACAGAAATCAGGGACAGTTGGGAGACACAGCTATGGGCAAACTCAGATCCTTGTGTATGGAAGTTGGCTGGACCTGGTGTCACTGGGCAATGACCATGGGAAGGAACAGACAAACAAGAAACATTGCACGGTCTTAAAGATACAGAAAAAGCCTCAAAATCAAAAGAAGGGATAAGGTGATTTCCGTGAGTGGGTCTGTGGGGAGTGGAAGATGAGGGCGGGACTAAAGAAATCTCAGATACTCAAAATGTTGTTTTCATTTTGTTACTAAGGGCATATATGAAGTGTGACATGGTTTTTGAGCCACTGCTATTCCTTTATTAACCAGTTGTGTTTTTTGCCCATTCATAAAGCACTGATTTATCATAAATGAAATCAATCCAAACACATTCCTTTTTATCCTCCAAAATAATTAAGTTTTATTGTAGACTGTCCAAATTAGAATGTCCAGATGAGGTCACAGAATAGAAATCTTTTCACATTAAATATTTCTCCCCCACAGAACACTTTGTTTTCTCAGTCCACTGGAAGGGAGAAGAACAGATATAAATTTTGTCAAAAGAAAACAAAATATCTCCCTTAAAAGGGCTTAGAAAACTAGAAGGAAGACAGAGGGTTCTACAAACAGTGGATGTATAGTTGATGTTATTAATGATGGATGACAAAGTTAGAGATAACGTAATAAAATTAGGCAAATTGAAGTTAACTCTAACCCTGTAAATCAAGATCCAAAATATGAACAGTCTATGAAGATATTTAAGTCTATTCACTTTCCAAACTACAGGGTGGGCCCCCACAGATCAAAACCGGTGACTTCCTGTTCATAAATTACTCTCTGGGAGTCAGTTGGGCAATTTTAGAAAGTTTTTGACTCTAAGGTCATCTGAGAGCTATTAATGCAAGAGTGAAATTTGCTAACTAGTACCCTGAGGAGCTTGTAAGAATTAAGATGCAAGTGACTTTTGCACTTGGAGAATTTGGCCAAGAGTAAGATAAATAGGGGGTAGGAGAGATTCTCTTGTGACTTGGGCAAGTCCAAAGCAGGGTCAAGATTTACATGCACTTCTCCAGTGATTCTCAATCCCAGCGAACTGCAAGTGAGACAGAAAAGCCTTTATCTTGATTAGGCATCTAGATTAGGCATCTAGCAACTTCCTTTGAGACAAATTTATTAATGAGGATCCCGCAGAGCAATTGCATTCCCATGTGTTTAATTTGTTATTAGAGTATCACTCTGTATCTTGCATAAATACAACATTTATAACATTTTTAGTACTTTATCATTATTAAAGTTATCTGGTTTGATCACGGAAACTTTTTTTCTGGCTAAAAGATACTATCCTTGGCACATTTTTTTGTTAAAAATTTAATAATTATTTTTTAACGGAAGAGAGTAGTTTCTAATTATAGCAACAATGTACTAATTCACTTGATGGTCAGTTGATGTACTGTCCCATCACTCGTGCATTCAGTAGATGGGACTCATGTTTTGAACTAACTTCTGTCTTAGACGGTAAATCAGCATGTTACTTATCTTTATATCCACATGTACAGCAAGATACCTACACAGAGCACATAGTAAGCATGCAATCGATGTTTGTTGAATGAATAAATGATAAATGATGTTTATCACTTTTGACACTTCAGTAAACAGAAAAACTCTGCAAAGCCTACAAGAAGACATGGTTTTAATCACTTGTTGAAATTTATACAAGAAATTTACCATAACATTTTTCATTAAGCCAATTTAATCCCTCTTGTCACATTTTATAATATAACTTGAATAGTCATATGATACATTATTAGGTAACTATTCCCTTTCGAGACTGGGGTGTTAAAGATATCAAACAAATTCAGTAAGGCAACTGATGCCCTGGAGATTTTTTCAGCATGCCCAACAGGTTATTACTATGCTCACACCTTCTTAACATCTACGGTTAAAAAAAAGGAGCTGTGGCTCCTACGTGCGGGGGACCCATCCAACACCCTGACCCCTCTGTTACTTTTCCCTACGTGAAAAGTAGACGTGGCATTTTGGACAGAGAGCTTCCATGGCAACATCCTCATTGAACTGGAAATTACTCTAACTTTTCCTGAATGATGAATTTCCTAAATAAAGCAAGCCTTTGACATCAGAGCACTTTCTTATTCAAAACCTTGCCAGAGAACAATAGGCTGGTCATCTCAAGTTCTCCATTAATAAAAATGTGAAAATGGTTGTTCAATATCTTTTTAAAAGCACCTAACTACATGTGATTTTAAGAACTTTTGAGGTGAGTTACATTTTCCCCCTTTTAAATACTTTTTGTCAGAGGCTTGAACAATGACATCGATAATGTAATCATAGGGGTGAAAGGGACCCTGAGGAACATTGTAGTCCGTTCCTCCTCTTGAGCAGTCAGGACCCTTTGACAAACTACCCTTGATACATAAAAGAATCAGGCTGAAAAATTAGAGACCGGCAAACCAGAAGACCTGTGGTCTGTTCCATTGCTTTTTCCCACCTCAGTTCTTCATGAAACAGCTTCCACATGTGGGAACGTTGGTATGTTGGTAATGTTTCTATGAGGTGGTTACTGTTACGTGATATCACTCATATTTATAGGTGATTTCACTATTTCACCATAGTCATCCCAGATCAGATTTTGAATGAGGCTTTTTTGCTGGGTTTAGAGAAGAAAACATTTTTAGCTAAAGTTACCCCCCACTCCCAGGGCAATCCAGTTCATTCTGGACCAAAAGAACCTACCACACTGAATGATACGCACAAAGGTATTACATTCTCAAAAAGATGTGTGGACTCCAAGCCCACAAACTGGTGCCATTGGGGCACATCTCCATTGGGTGGCAGTACGTGTTCAGAACAACCTGACACTGCTAGTTTACCACATTATTTTTGAAATGGAATTTTTATTTTATTTTCTTAAATTCTAATAATGATCTTTTTATAAAGGCAATTCATTGGTCATATTAGCAATAAAATATCATCAGGAATGAAACTATCATTCAGATGTTTATATATTTTAATTAATGATTTCAGAGACCATATATATTTTGTTCACTGATACATACAACATATATATGTTACATATATCATATATTGTACATATATGTTATATATTTATCATTTATAACATATATATTTTGTTCACTAATACCTAGTTCAGTGCCTGAAAAGCAGTAGGCATTCAAGACATTAAAAAAACAATAATAATAACTTTATGCCAATATAAAAATCTAAAGACAAATTCTGAGTTCAGAAAAATAAATTTTCCTGTCTATTCAACCAACTGTCCAGGGTTTCAGCCTAGAGTATCCCATACTTGGTAATCTAAACTGGATTAAACTCAGTGATCATTTTCATCTGGCACAGTTTAGAGAAATGTGCAAGATCCTGTTTTTAACACAGCGTAGGTGGCAACCGTTCAAGTTACCATATCCTATTAACATCATGTACATAGTCATGCACTCGATTTTCTATTCTTTATATGTTTATATTCTAGATTAGATTTTTAAAAGCTAGGACTATTGAGGTAAAAACAGCCAGCTATGATGCTCTTAGGGGTTTTGATTCATGCTAATCTGTTTCGACTGTTTATTTTCATTAAAGATGCATTTTAAACTAGTTTATTGAGCTAGGGTGCATTTTGGAAAGGGCTTTTGGCTATAGACAAATACCATCTGTAATAAAGTAAACTTGGAATTATTTGTAAGAAAAAAAGATTATTAGTACAAACCAAAAACAGAAAAAGATCCCAAAATTGGTCCTTGGAGAAAACCAAGAAGAATATAGAGGTTTTGTTGAAAACATTTACACAGCAAGTGGATTTTCCAAGTAAATAATTGTCACTTAAAACTGATCAATCTACAGTAGTAGTTTTAAGGTAATCTCCCTCACTAAATAATTGCTTAAATGAGTCTTAGTGATTTTAATAGACATAGAAAAATTACAGTTCATTAAAAAGAAGCTGAATTGAAATAAACATATATTACTTTAACATACAAACTCAAATTTTAAAAGATCATGTTCATGTGTAAGCAGATATTTTTACATATCACATGATGGAAAATGTAAGATTCTGTTTAACTGTAATAGTTAACAATCAAACAGATTTGCAGAGGTATTTTTAAAAAGCTTCTTCCAATTTTGCCCAGTTAAGGTCAAATTAAACCACAAGTACAAATTAAACTACAGAAAACTACGTAAGCAACATAGTCCTATTCTATTTATCATTTATATAAGTACGGTCAGCACAGAATGCAATGTAAAGAAAGGTAAATTTTAATTTTCCTTGGCCATTATTTGAGGAAACCAACCAAGGATACTGTATACCAAAGGAGTATAACATATAGAATCTATCAAACACGAATACGACTTATCCATTGGTAATAGAACATATAGTGTGTATTATTTTCGCATATTTCTTTTTAACAAACGTGAATCTATGCACTGTAAAAATATTTAAGATAATTTTTATAAATATGATTCCTGGTCAGATGATTGCTAAAAAGTAACATTAGGCCGTTACATGAAGAGTCTGAGTGAATTAAGCTAAAACTTCAATCTCTTAAAGGCTGTCATGAAAGGAACGCTTCCTCGGGCCAGAGCTCTGCAAGATGTTGGTTTATAGCGCCCTGATGCTGTTGATAATTATGTAGTCTGAGGGGGAAAGAGGGAATAAAGCACAAATCGCGCCTATTGTTGTATTTAGTAGTTCTCTCTGTTCACCTCCCTGCTAGGAGATAATGAAAATGGGGTGTGGTGGAATAAATGTGGAAGGATTGCAGTGTTTCCCATTCCCCGTTCCTCCACCATAGTCGGCCCGCGTGCGCTGCTTGAGTCAACAGCGGAAAGCTACAGAGAAGGCTTCAACCAGCGCCCAGAGAAGTCTGCCGACACGGGATGTCAAATACTTTTCAGTGGACCTAAAAAGACTGAGATTAAGAATCTCCGTGTACATAGCCAATGAGACCTTTAGAACGTTGTGAGGCATTTTCCTTCATGGTGGAATTGGGTAATGCTTTTAAATCACCATCAATGGAGCAGACATGTAACCTGTATTCTGAATCGTATAGAACATACTAGCCATTGAATACTTAGTGCTACTGAATACTTAGTGCGATGTCCCCAGAAGTCATCCTTCACTGAGGTGGCTTTTAAGTGAATCGGTTTCAGTGAGACGTGTTAGTTTTGAATTGGAAATAAAGCTGCAGTTCCCACCTGCCTGTGATTAGTCTCTTCTCTTTGCATCCTTTTGACTTTGTCCAAACGCCCGTTTCAAATGCTGGTAGAGTGACTTTTGAATAGAAATCTTAAGGTGACAGGTCTAATTGCAAAGTCTCACCTCTGACCAGGCTAGAAATAGCTGGATTTATTGTTTCTCCTGATAACCGGAAATTCCAATACTTGAAGGTGTCCTGCCTCCATAGATTCCCTCCACCCATGATGCTCTTTTCCTCATTCTTCACAAGGTTGGCTCCACTTCAATCCTCAGATCTTCAGATGCTGCTCCACAAAGCAGCCTCCTCAATCTTCCTGCTATGGACTGAATTGTGTCCTCCTCCCCAATGTCATATGTTGAAGCCTTAACCTTAAAAGTTGGGTAAAATTCACCAATAAAAGAGTTTTTTAAAAATGAATTAAACTTATTTAATAGGTACAGGGCTATTCAGATTATTTTTTCTTGAAAGAGCTTTGGGAATTTGTGCCTTACAGTGAGTTTGTACTTTTCATCTAAGGCATCAAATTTATGTAAGTAAAGTAGTAGAAATAGAGAAGGTAGAAAATAGTCCCTTATTATCCTTTTAACGTCTCGTAGGATCTATACCAACGACTTCTCTTTCATTTTTGATATTTATAATTTGGAATTTGTAAATTTTTTTAATAAATAATTTTTTTATTGACATAATAGTTTATAACATTGTGAACTTTTAGTTGTACGTTATTGTTTGTCAATCACCATACAAATGTGTCCCTTCACTCCTTGTGCCCACCCCCTGGAATTTGTAAATTTTTGCCATTAACTCTTAATATTTCCTTACCCTACTCTCTCTCTCTTCTCATTCTAAGACTCCAGTTACACACGTTAGCCCACTTGATGGTGGGCCACAGCTCTCTGATGTGCTGTTTTACTTTTTTCTGTTTTTTTTTTTTTTTTTGTGAGGAGATCAGCCCTGTGCTAACATCCGCCAATCCTCCTCTTTTTTTTTTTTTTTCTGAGGAAGACGGCCCTGGGCTAACATCCGTGCCCATCTTCCTCCACTTCATATGGGACACCGCCACAGCATGGCTTGCCAAGCAGTGCGTCGGTGCGCGCCCGGGATCTGAACCAGCGAACCCCGGGCCGCCGCAGCGGAGCGCGCGCACTTAACCGCTTGCACCACCGGGCCGGCCCCTTTTTTCTGTTTTTTTTTAATCTTAGTATTTTAATTTGGATAATTTCTATTGACGATCCTGATCTTTTTTTTGCCTGCTGTATCTGGTCTGCTAATTACCTGTTGAAGGAATTATTCAACTCTAATATTCTAATTATTCCTAGGATTTCCATTTGACTTTTTTTTCAAATAGTTTCCATCTCTGCTGCAATTTCCTATATGTTCATGCATTTTCTCTATATTTTCCACCAGGCCTTTAACATGTAAATTATAATTATTTTAAAATCTTTGATAGTTCTAACTTGTAAGTCATCTCTTCATCTGGTTCTATTGATTACTTTTTCTCTTGACAATAGATCAGATTTTCTTTTCCTTGCTTTTTTTATATATCTCATAACATTTTCTGTAGTATGTTGGATATTTTGTGTAAAAAAAAAACCAAAGCAGTAGAGACTGAGGTAAATAGTATTTATTCCTGGGAAAGGACATGTCTCTTCTTCTGAAAGGCTGTTTTATTTAAGGACCTTGAAATTTGAATTTCATATAATTTTTGTGTGTCATAAAATAGTATTCTTTTGAGTTTTTCCCAATGATTTAAAAGTATAAAAAATAGGAAAAAGCTAGATTTCCCTCATGGGCTGAGGTTTGCTACCCTGCTCTAAACTGTCAGGTGAGCCTGGACTCTGCCATTGAGAATTTGTTGAGTTTTCAGCTACTTTCTTCTGTCCCTCCTTTATAGTGGTGTCTCCTCCTCCAGTGCTCTGTCAAAGGTGAAGTACTTCCTGCGTCCATGTTTCATAGGAGGGACTTGTCACCCTTTGGAATTCAGTCTACCTGGTTGTCTTGCAATCTCACTCTCCAATAGGCTCAAGAAAAGTTGCAAGTTTGGAGATTGTACAGATTTTTCTTGTTGTTAGAAGGAGATCAATGTTCTCTTGCATCTTCCTACATCCTAAGTGGCAGCAGAACCTCCACTCATAAATTTTTGTCAAACTTGCAGATTTAAGACATTTTAATCAAAAACAATTAAAATCATTGACTCCTTCCACTTTACTTTCTCCTCTGTCCTAGTCTTTTAGAGCTGCTCTAATAAAATACTACTGGCTGGGCAGCTTAAACAATAGAAATTTATTTTCTCACAGTTCTGGAGGCTGGAAGTCCAAGATCAAGGCATGGGCAGGTTTGGTTTCTCCTGAGACCTCTCTCCCTGGCTTGCAGATGGCCACTTTCTAATTATGTCCTCACATGGCCTTTCCTCTGTGTGTGCACATGTATCCCTGGTGTCTTCCTCTTCTTATAAGGACATGAGTCCTATTGGATTAGGCCCTACCCTTCTGACCTCAGTTAACCTTAATTATCTCTTCACAGGCTTCATCTTCAAATACAGTCACACTGGGGGTTAGACTTCAACCTATGAATTTTGGAGAGACACAATTCAGTCCATAATAGTCACATTGATCCTTGTGTTACATAGAGCTGGCGTAGTCCTGGGCATATTTGAGATCTAGCTAAAGGGAACCCAATTTGGGGATATATTTAGTTTGGGTTTAATGATATATATTAATGTAGTTCATAGTCACTTAGTGTGTTGTTAAATTATTTCCACATATCTTGGTATGGGAATGGCTTCCAGGAATATTCCTACCATCTGACATCATCGTAGGAAGTTTCAGACCAGAGACTCTATCACAATATGAGTATGTCATGTGAGTATCCTTTTAGGGTAAAATTATTTATATTTAAATAATAAATTTAAGTTTCTCATCTTGTATATTTATCCTTCTCCATTCCTGGCAAGGTTAATTTCACATACTTCCAATGGCAGTTGGAAGTATGTGGACAATGGAGGAGAACCCAGAAGCTAGTCTGTAGAAAATTCTTCTAATCATCATACATATAAATTGAAAGTAGAGGATTTGGTTCTCATTGATGCCTTATCAAGAGGGAAGTTCTTTCCTGTAGGAATATATTAAATAATATGGCGAATACAATGATAAATGTACCATACTTAAAATTTTTTTGGATATAAATCATGCAAAATAAAATTTCTCAGAATTGCTATGTTTGCAGGGCACAACTTGTAGCAATGTAACAAAAAGGAAATATATCTATAACAGTTCATATGTAAAAGAAACTTGATAGATATTTTCCCAAATTTGACCATAGTCCTAAATACTTACATTGTATAACCAATAAGAAGTTTTGAGGCTGAAAACTTTCTAAACTCTCAATAATAAAAAATAATTTCAATCAATCAAAAATTTTAAACAATTTCTACTAGAAACAGTCATAGAATCACAGAACATTTGAGCAGCCAGGGAGTTTAGAAATCACTGCCTAGTCTTATTTTACAGATAACAAAACTCTGAGCTTAAGTAATTTGCCATAGCTCATCCTACTAGTTAGTGGCAGAGGTATATCTATCTTAGTGTTTTAAGGGATCAATATTACTACTCTTCTCTTATCCACTCAAGTATAGAACTAAGTGAGAAATAGACTTGGGAGTCAGGCAGATAAATTTTTAACTTTATTAATGATGACAACGTTTGAGGAAAACAAATCTTGGGCTCTATAAGACCAAGTGGGCATGCTAATACTTCAGTCCTGAATTGGGACTCTTACATACCCAGTCATTAGGTGGGCTACTCAGGCCCCCTCCTGTGGGTGAAGGCCCCTATCATCTCATGGCAAAAGTAGACTGTGAAACATGCCCTCTTCCAGTAGGCTGACCCCAGATAGAAGAAGGCATTGAGTTAGATAGGCCTGACTCCTTCTTCCAAACTTATAAATCAGATTACAACTTCATCATCTGGGGTAGGGACTTCCTCTTCCTCATCTCCCTCATTCACTACTCTAAACCCCTCACTTAACACAGTGCCTGGTACATAATAGGTGCTCAGTAAACATACACTGAATGAATGCGTGGGTGATAATTCCTTAACTAGTAATCTCCACACTAAATGATGTGTCAATATAGTACCTAGCCTTAAGAAGTTCACAACATTTTTGAGAAACCATTATCTGACAAAAAAAAAGTAAAATTGCTCAATCATCTAACAAAATTCAAGTCTTGAGTTTACCCTTCCATATATTTACCAGTCATGCAGCATATCATTTCTAGCTTAGAAATAATATGTTGAAAAAAGATGCTTCTGTCTACTTTCCATATAAATAAATGTGTTTGCAGACATTGGTGTGTGACTTGCAGTCCCTGGTTGCAATCACAAGCTGTCATTTGACTCCTGCTTACATTTGCTGCCCATGGGTCTGTGGTAATTTGCAGCCCTCTCTTCCTCATAAGCAAAAAGAAAGAATTTGGCTCAAAGTGGGTCACCATAATGCTAATCATTGCATTTCCACTGCAGCTCTGCAGCAATATGCTTTAAGTAAAAGTAAAGTTATGTAGTCATGATCTGATATTCTTTTTTAAAAACTAATTCTTAAAACTAGAAAAAGTTTTAGCAGAGAAAATCTATGCCACTCTTAAAAGAAAAAGGTATAATCTCATTTTTCACTATCATAAAGACAAACACATTAAACAAAAGCATTTATTTGAAGATAAGGGTATGATTCTGTCTCAATGACCATTCAAACACTCCTATATCTCTCTCTATCAAATATGCTGAGATTATCCGAGGCAATATCTCACATTTATTCTTTTTTACTCCAGAAACTGTTCTCTTTTTTAAAAAATTTAAATCTCTTTGTGAGTGTCAAGGGTTGCTGAGGGAAAAAAGGTATGGAGAAATGTACCGTTATACATTTTGGAGAAAGAAAGACTTTTTAATTTTAACCAGTAAATTTTAGCTTCTTTACCAAAGTAGCTTACTTTGCTAGAAAGATAAAGTTTATTATTTCAGCCAGCTTAAAATAGCTCTACTTGAGATCTGAAAATCAAATTGTAAAGCACTATTTGTTTTTTCTACCACCATGAAGGTAAAGCTTCAGGGGGTGGGCGGGACTTGAATAGGATTTATTTTGATGATGTACAGAGATGAGTAGAGAGAATCCAGGTCACTTTCATATGTACTTCAAGGCTAACAGTAGGACAACTCGTGTTTGGGGCCAACACATACTGTCAGAACCTACACACAACCCTCATTGCTGTTGCGTGTGAGTGAATGAGGACATTGGTTGGACCTGTCAGTAAACAGATGTAATCCAGAGACACATGGAGAGCTGCAGATATGGTTCAGTAGGAAGGTGACATCTTTTACAGAGTTGCTTTTCTAACTCTAATCATGCTCTCAGGTTAATGTGGCCAAACACGGGACTTAGGAGTTTAACAAAATCAAGCTTGTCTCAGATGTAGTGAAATCTCCCATCAGAAGGGATTAAAGTCATTCAGTGAGCAATTTTAAATACCCAAATCATCTTCAAAATAATTCCCTATGTTAACATGGTATTTCTGAGAACCTAAACCAAGCCAAAATAAACCCAAATATTTTTGTTTAACCAAGCCACCTCCTCATTAACTCAGAGAAGTGATTCTTTGCTCTGTTAGAGGGAGGCATGCTATTTGATTTCGTGACCTTCTTCTACTTTTATTCCAAATACTGCATGGCCTTCCTTTTTTAAAAGTGAAATTTTACTGTTTCATAAATAATTTTTAGGACTTTCTTGCTTCATATTAGAATAATTGGAGATATATCAGATGACTCTACCACAGGTTTGGGGATTAAAAATGTTATGTCTAAAATAGTTTCTTTTTCATGTAACTTTAAGATATAACAGAAACAAAATGTTAAGTGTGTTACTCAAGGCTTAGACACAATATCAATTTCTACTACTGAAAGAAGGTTTCCATTTAGTATCATTAATTTACTTGAGAAATACGTATTGAGCTCTAACTATTTGCAAAGACTTGAGATGAGTAAAGAAAAGATGGATCGAGATTGATTTGGACAGTTTAAACTTCCAAACTAGATTGTTCCAAGGTTGTGGATCCAAGATAATAGACCCAATCTTCTAATTTAACTTTTACTCTGTAGATATATAAATGTAATATTCCTTCTTCTAATATAACTTCAGGCAAAAATAATGATCATCCAATATGTGTTTTCCCTAAGACAGAGGCTGTAAATGTGATTAGCACAAATGGCCGCTCATGTGGTTTCAATCATTCATAACATATTCAGAGCAAAGTCTCTTATAGAAGCCAAAGGCCAGGATTGTGTAGATTGGTCATGGCTTATTAAGCATTTAGACAGCTCTGATGAAAAAATAATATCTGAATACAAAAGTAGTTGTATTTCCAGTCCATATTCAGAATTTGAAATTACAGTGAAGGTGAGGTTGATGGGACCGCCTTCCACTCAGCATCCTAAATCAGCACTGCCATTGCCAATCTCCTTCCTGAGGCCGCTGGCTCTGCTTGGCTTTATTTGAAATGCTATTTGCATCCCAAGTTTACACTTTATGTTTACTATAGACTGTGAGCTATAATGTCAGACATGGCAACTTTTTAGATTTTTGATGCACAACTGTGCCTAGAAGCCAATCAGTGATAGGCAAATCCAATAAATATGATAAGTAAGTAAGTAACCATCTCATTGTCTAGAAGATTTTCCTAGCATGCAGGCTAAACTTTCTTTTCTGCAAATTCATCTTCACTTTTCTTTTATCCTGTTTGGAACTGTAGGTCCTTCAGAAACAGCCTGGTTTAGACTCTTGGTCAGTATTGTAACCTTCACAGTTTTCATATAAAGCCAACGACAAATCTATAAGGTCAGTGTGGGCATGTGGAGCAAAAGAGTATCGTTTTACTGTATTTTTCATCTACATAATAAAGCTACCAGGTATCTTACAAATATGACATGCACACAGATCTGTCTGCCACAATCATACAATGAAACTTCCAAGTTATACTTTACTATCCCTACCCTATTCTGATTCTTTGTGTTAATAGGGATTCTCTTCTCTTTATTCATTCTCAAGTGGAAAAGTTAAGAAAGAAAACACTGGGATCAAGTGTTTGTAAAGTAAAGTAAGAAAAATTAAATAAATTACAGAGAAGACAAAAGTGCCTAAAAGTTACCTAAATTATAAGATTTGTGGCTGTTTTTGGTTTTGGATGCAACTGAAAGCCCATCCAAAACTGGCTTAAACATAAAAGGGAAATTATTGGTTCACAGACTTGAAAAGTCCAGGGGAACTTCTGGCTTCAAGCACTGTTTGATGCAGGGATTCAAACATCATCTCTGGGTCTTAGCTTCTCTCTCTTCATTTCTCAACTCCACTTCTTCAAGCAGCCTCACCCTCAGAGGAGCAGGATAATTGCAGCAAGTCTACATCGTGCATCCTCTTTGCTTTAAATCCAGCAGATAAGAGCAAGTCTCTTGCCCAGAAATTTCAGCAAAAGTCTCATTTCATGGTGACAGCTCTCATTGGGTCACATGCCAATCCCAGCAGCCAGGGAGCACCTGGCCCCGATTTGCATAGGCTTGTGTCACATGCTATACCCCTGAGCTGGAGGAAGCCAAAGCACATGTGCTGAGGGGAGAAGAGAAGTCATTCCTTAGGAGGATTTTAATTTGGTTACCAAAAGAAGGGCAAATGAATGCAGAGTGGCAAACACAACTAGTGTCCACTACATTCCTCCTCCTTCATGTCCTAGATTGAAACCCATCCTTTCCAGTTAAACTTTTCTGAAAATCCAGTCCTGAAGGAGCCTACAATGAACTCCCAAATATACTTCCTGTCTCTATCACTCTTTTGGCAATAACTTCTACACAGCCTGTGATGTTACGTCCCTAGATGTCAAAAACCACTGCTTATACTTTGTAATCTTAGCTTTCCATGTGGGTATTGGGTATTATTCTCAGGGCCCATCTTTTCAGTTCAGACACTGGTGCAGCCATTGGCTATGGCCAGTGTAACCTGGCAGCACCTCATCCATCTCAACTAAGTAGACTCTCTCTCACTTCCTGCCCCAGGGCATTTCTGCCACCATCATTTTGGATCCCTGCTGCAGGGACCCACTCAGCCACTCTGATGCATGGGCAAATCTGGAAGTGCAAGAGATACTTGGCCAACGGGGAACAGGAGCCAATGGATAAATATCTCCCTTTTCTGTCTCCTGACCTAAAAATTCCAAAGCCCATTCTACATGAATTCTCAGCAGGTCCCAGAGAGGATGGAGCCCCAATCACCTACAGGAGTAACTGGCTTGATCACGACTCTTGGACTGACTTTCCCTCAGTTCTTGTTGAACTTCTCAAAGCCCCACTCCTGCTCCTTGGGATCAATTGCCCAAATAAGCCACCTGTCCTCAAGTCCTTGCCTCAGCTTCCACTTTCTGGGGGAAACTCAGGTTAACACTACAAGTTCTTTGGAGGCAAGCTTAGTGTCTCCAGTATATAAGGGTACCCAAGATATATTTATTGATATAATTTGAATAAAAGAAAAAAGGGAGCAATGAAGATGACTACCAAAGTGGGACCCGTATACTGGCAGACAAATGTACTAGATGGCTCAGTTTTGAGGAAACAGTTGTCTATTAAAGTGCTAATGTGGGAAGTTAGGCCCAGTGCCCAAACTAAAAGAATTTCAAGTCAGCCAACCATTGGAACCCAGAGCGGGTCACATCCTTGACATTATATATTCTTAAAGTCATTATTCATTCCAGATACCCAATTGCTTTTTATTCCATTAACAGTAATTTTGTAAGCGAATTCAAATTTTTACTTTTTCAGGGCAATAAATATTTTATGTCAAATCCTTGTGATTTGCCCTCTTGACTTAGGGTTGGTGAGTTATGGAAATATTTGTCTCCTTGTCAAAATAAATGTAAGGGTTGATGAGTCTGTAAAGTTGTGCAATATCCCAAAGTTCGTGGCCGAGTGCTTTGACTCTTAAATTGCTCCTAAGTGCTACTTGACCTCTGCAGTGATTATTCTTCCCATACACTGATGGGCAAAGGAGAATGAGTAATGCTTTGAGAAAAAAAGATCAATATATAACTACTCTAAATCGTACACAAAGCTCATTGCCATGCCTGGCAAAATGAAACGTGGAAGAGAGGCCCTCTCTGAAATGTACCACTGGGTCCTCAACACAATAATCTTAATGGTTGAGACTGCATTAGCAAAATAAACAAAAATTATTTCCTGCATTAACACAAAGCTATTCATCTTTGTATTTTTTTTTTTTTAATTTTTATAGTGACAAGCTCATATTGAAGACCAAAGCTGTCTAACTCTTGCATAGAAGTAGAAAGGCCAGGAGATGCAAATTCTGACCATTGAGATTAAGGCCCACCGATCGCCCAGCTACAGCATAATATAGGGAGGATAGGAGTTAGCATGTACTGAGGATCTCTGATGTGCCAATACTCTTTACCTGTTGTAGTAGGCTGAATAATGGCTCCCTAAAGATACCAGATCCTAATCCCTGGAACCTATAAACATTACCTTATATGGAAAAGGGGTCTTTGCAGATGGAATTAAGTTAAGGATATTGAGATGGGGAGATTATCCTGGATTATCCATGTTGGCCCTAAATGTAATCATAAGTGTCCTCATAAGAGAGAGGCAGAGGGAGATTTTACAGGAGATGAGAAGAAAATGTGGCCATGGAGGTAGAGATTGGAGTGACGCGGCCACAAGCCAAGGAATGCCAGTAGCCCCAAGAGCTGGAAGAAACAAGGAACAGATTCTCCTCCAGAGCCTCCAGAGGGAGCGCAGCCCTGCTAACACCTAGATTTCAGCCCAGCGATACTGATTTCAGATGGCTGGCCTCCAGAACCATAAGAGAATAATTTCTGTTGTTCTAAGCTGCCAAACTTGTGGTAACTTTTTATAACAGGCACAGGAAACAAATATATGTATGTTATCTCATTTAATCCTCATGACTTTTTGAGGGAGCTATTATCCCTATTTTATAGATGAGGAAACTGAGGGTCAGCATAAGTGTTTGAAGTCACCTAGCAAATAAGAGGCAGAAAAGTCAAGTTCAGTTGATTTCCAAAGCCCTAGCTCTTTTCTCACACCCTGTACTCCAGCCACACAGACCTATCCAAATGCTTTTTCCCATCTCCCTACTGTCTGCATTCTGCTTCCTGCAGATGTCCTCTCATACTTGACCTCAAGGACGTAGGTCACTTCACCTTCTTTCCTGACCCCCACCCCTGGCTTAAGGGTCCCATTTACATGCTCCTTTACTCTGGTCTCACTCATGCAATGGTTCTCTGGCCTGTCTTTCTCCTCACTAGACCATGAGCTCTCTTATGTCGGGGCTTCCCTTTATCTTTGCTTTCCAGGTCCGCCTCATATCTGGTACACAGTCTGTGCTTAAAAATATTTGTGGAGGGCCGGCCCATGGCTTAGCGGTTAAGTGCACGCACTCGGCTACTGGCGGCCCGGGTTTGGATCCCGGGCGCGCAAGGAGGCACCGCTTCTCCAGCCATGTTGAGGCCACGTCCCACATACAGCAACTAGAAGGATGTGCAGCTATGACATACAACTATCTACTGGGGCTTTGGGGGAAAAAAAAAAAAAGGAGGAAGATTGGCAATAGATGTTAGCTCAGAGCCGGTCTTCCTCAGCAAAAAGAGGAGGATTAGCATGGATGTTAGCTCAGGGCTGATCTTCCTCACAAAAAAATATATATATATATATTTGTGGAGCGAACTAATGATATCACATTAATTTCTAAGTAAACATAAGAATAAATACATTTACAGTAGTAAGAGTGAGGGTCTCTGAAGGTTCATGTTCGAACAAGATGAAATGCACGATAGAGTCATTGCTTTTCCATTTCTTTATGCTGCCTCAGTTTCCTCGTAGTTAAATGCGTAACACAGTGGTATCTACTTTACAGAGTTAGCGTGACTGTTAAATGCGTTGACATATGTAAAGGGCTTAGAACAACAACTGGCACAGAATCAGAGCTATGTATTTTCTATCTTTAATTTTTATCACTTCTTTTTTGTTAGTAAAGAGAGAAAGTTTTTTTTTGAAAGTAAATGAATAAATGATCTAAGATGTTTTAAAGCTACAACTAATTTTTATTGTTTTGTGATTTGGTAGAAAACAAAACCAATCTCAAGATGACAAATTTAGCTTTGAAATGAATCCAGCTCAAACATTAGCAGTAAGATAAAACTGGGAATGTCAGTGCCTTTACAGTTTTTCACTCAAACTGAAGTAGGAGAAATAGCAGTTCAGAAATACTAAGATACACCATGATGGAACATCTCTGGTGAAATTCCCAGGAAAGAAACCTTATTGACTCTGAGTCTTAATGTTGTATTAATCTTTCAATACTTTGATATTTCTAGATTAGCCTCTTCCAGGAACTCAGTCTAGTGCTCTGTTTCTCACTGATGAACAAATTGGACTAATTCGAAAAATGTAGAGAAGAAAGAGCAACTCTTCTGTTTGCCCGTGTGAGAACTGACGTTATTTTAATTGATTCACACGTTTTTATAGATAAGTGAAAACCGAGGCTTTTCAGGAGACGTTCAGGTGAAAGAATAAACACCCCAAAAATTTTGAGGCTGGTTTTTGTTTTATCTTCATTTGTTTCTGGTCTCACAAAGTAAACACAAGATTTTTTTGCAATGAACACATATTTCAGGGTACAAAGATGCACAGCTTGAAAGGTGGGATGTAAAGACCATTGCCTGACTTAAGTAATCAAAACCCCATTGTAATTCATGGACATTAGTAACTTGGAAACAAGTGACACCAATATAGTCTTGTAGTTTTGTTGCTATCCCATAATTGTTGTCCGTGGTTGCAGACACGACGTTGGTTGCACTACAGGGAATGTACCAGCCATTTCTTCCCTCAATATGTTCACTGTGCACCAAATTCCCTGGACCGGGGCCTCGAGATGCCTCTCATGTTTTATTTAAGGGAATATTCTTTGGTTGGCTGAAATATATCCTTCCTGCAGACTCTGAGGCACATGGTCACATCAGAAAGGACTGAAATACCTGGTCTATCTTATATCCCACAGGTTGTATCCACAGGCATAGCCAAAGGGAAGGGCCCAGGAACATCCACTGATCCTCTCTCATAATGAGCCATAATTGCTATAGAAGTAACACACTGTTGATAGATTGAAGAAGAAGAAAAATGATCAGGATCTGAACAGGGCAAAAGACTAGCAGCGGTCTGAATGGAGTGGTGGATGGATCAAGAGGCATTTTAGAGGAGGAATCCATAAGATGTGTAAATTGATTGGATAAAGCAAGTATTAAGGTTCAGTAGAGAGATGAGTTAGAGATAACCCCAAGGCTCCCAGTTGAGAAAAATGGATGGATGGTGATGCCATGAACAATAGAGAAAATGCAGAAGGCAGAGGACAAGGAGAAGGGAAATTTCATGGGAAGGAAACATAGAATTTGCTTCTGAAAATGTTGAATTTGAGTTGCCTGGAAGACAACTGCGTGGAGATAAATGTCCCACAAGTAGGTGGAAATTCAGAAATGATGCTGAGGAGAGTAGTCAGGGCCACGGGTTTAGATTTGTTTTCCTTGGTAATATTTAGAGTAATGTTTTTAATAGTTCTGTACCATTTTCACATTTACACTACAGCTCTGCAAGCGTAAGCAGAGCAAATTTTATTTCCCTTTTACAAAAAAGGAAACTGAAACTCAGAGACGTTAATTAATTTGCCCCAAGGCCACATTGGGAGATAATGCCAAGGCCAGAACCAGACTTATTCCTTCTGAAATTTATGCTGATATTTCCTAGACACTGAGCACTTGGAAAAATTGGAATTCTTCATTTATTGCTTGTAAATATAGATTGGATCTGTTGCAGAAAGGTGGTACATAAAACCATGCAAGTTGATAAACTTCCCTTGGGGACTATATTAGATGGGCAGCTGGAGGAAGAGGAGCCAGGGAAGGAAAGAGAGAGAAAGTCATTAGAGAGGGAAGAGGAGAAGCAGAAAGGAGGAGGGTCACAGAAGAAAAAAGAGGAAGATTCAGAGACCAATGGGTAAAGGGCTGACCACAATATCAAAGATTGCTTCTTCCCTAATTCCCCTCCACTTCCCATGCCAGTCCCCTCCAGAGTACGCAGAGATGAGGTCCTCTCACAGTTAGATGCACTAGAAGTCCTGCCCCCACATGAAATACCTCTGCCTGTGTGTATAGAGCAAATATGTGTTTCTGTCCCCAGCTCCTTGCCTGCAATCTCAAAAATTCAGCTTGAGAGTTATTTGAATGGATTTTACACTCTACCTCCCAGTGATAAAGCCATCAGTAAGTTTCACAAGATTCCACATGTAACCTTTAGTCATAGATCAATATGTAATAACATACTTTTAAATGTAGATCACATCAGAGAGGCCATGTCTACACAACAGCAAACAGATGTTTTGGCAAGGAGAAGAGCCTCCATATGTTTATGAGTGGCAGTATCTCACGGTGAGAACCACTTCCCACCCTTTCCTCATCTTTGTTTTCAGTTTTATTTTACAACATTTGTTTCTGATATATAGAGGTAAGTTTTCCAGACATAAACCTGGCTTTCAAAAAGTCAGATTGCCTCTTAAAGTAGGCAAACAGTATACAAAGGAAAGCAAAATGAGTGGATTCAAACTACTCAACAAATTCAATAACAACCAACATTTATTGAGTGTTTTCCATGTACAGAGCACTATGCTTGGCACTGTGGGGATACAAATGTGTAAAAATGTAGCCCTCAAGAATCTTTTCTTTGATAGAGACAATGGTGTCTATTATACATTTCGTCTGCTCTCCTGCATTTCTCAGCCCCCTTGGAGTTAGTCAAGACCATGTGGCTAGCTCTGCCATGATCTGTGCGTGGAAGGAAGGCCAAAGCAGAGAAGAGCTGGCTCATTGCTTTCCTTGTTTCTCTTCCCCTTCCAATCAAGAAGGCTGTTCTAGATGGTGCAGCGCCACGTTGATGGAGCCTTGACCAGCTGGAATTGAGTAACTGTCTGAATCAGATCTTCCCACTGCCTCATATTGGATATATAGGGTGATAAATAATTTTTTTCAGTAAAGTCACTGAAATTTTGAAGTTGTTACTGAAGCACAAACCCGACCTATGCTCACCAATACACTTCCCCTTCTGGAGTTCACATTCTACTGTGAGAGGATGGGCACACATCTAAAAAACTCCCATTGGTTGAGGGCACATCCCACGTTACACAGATAGTCTTGTTTCATGCCTGTTACATATCAATTAACACCTGCCATTATTTTTAGCACATCCTTTCACTTTCAAAAGTATCCTGGTTTGGATGATAAATTACATGGTCATCCTATAGAGAGAAGATAGCCTATGATAAATAGTATAGGAGACATAAATATGGCATTGGAGAGAAAGAAGATAATCCTACTAAAATAATTTGATCATTTGAACTGGAACTTAAAGAAAATATAATGTTCTGCTAGGCAGATATGGGGGCAGGTGAAGTTTGGAATGAAGGGTATTCCAACAGCTCTCAGTGTGATCAAAGGTCCAAAATAGAAGTGAGTAGGAGGGGACCGCCCCATGGCTTAGCGGTTAAGTGCGCGCGCTCTGCTACTGGCGGCCCTGGTTCCGATCCCGGGCCCGCACCGCCGCTCTGCTTGTCCGGCCATGCTGAGCCGGCATCCCACATACAGAAACTAGAAGGATGTGCAACTATGACATGTGGCTATCTACTGGGGCTTTGGGGAGAAAAAGGGGAAAAAAAAGGAGGAGGATTGACTCAGCGCTGATCTTCCTCACAAAAAAAAAAAAAGGAGAAGTGAGCAGGATATTTTGGAGACTAGTAGGCAGATTAAGGTGGGTGGTGGGGGAGAAGTAGTGGAGAGAGCAGAGAGGCAAGAGGAAGATTGGCTAGATACATCATTGAGGGCTTTGAAGACTTAACTGAGGAGTGTGCATTTAAGAAGTTCATTTGGGAGAGCTGCACATTATATTTGACTTCCCTGATTAACTCCTCCTCTCAACTTTGACTATCTGACCCAAATCTTGGAAAACCCAATTTCATAAATAAACTAAAATACATATTGCTGAGGTCGAGGGACTCTTTTTTTCTTTTGAATTTTTTTCTCTTTTTTTTTTGTTGGTTTTCTTTTTAAATTTTTTATTTATTGCAGTAACATTGGTTTATAACATTGTACAAATTTTGGGTGCACATCATTATCCTTCTTTTTCTGCGTGGATTACATCATGTTCTCACGTTCACCGCCCAAATGCTAATTACAATCCACCACCACACACATGTGCCTAATTATCTCCCTTGCCCTCCTCCCATCCCCTTCCCCTCTGGTAACCACCAATCCAATCTCTGTCTCTATGTGTTTGTTTGTTGTTGTTATTATCTACTACTTACTGAAGGAAATCATACGGTATTTGACCTTCTCCCTCTGACTTATTTCACTTTGCATAATACCCTCAATGTCCATCCATGTTGTCACAAATGGCTGGATTTCATTGTTTCTTATGGTTGAGTAGTATTCCATTGTGTATATATACCACATCTTCTTTATCCATTTGTCCCTTGATGGGCACTTAGGTTGCTTCCAAGTCTTGGCTATTGTGAATAACACTGCAATGAACACAGGGGTGCATGTATCTTTATGCATTGATGTTTTCAAGTTCTTTGGATAAATACCCAGCACTGGAATAGCTGGATCGTATGGTAGTTCTATCCTTCATTTCTTGAGGAATCTCCATACTGTTTTCCATAGTGGCTGCACCAGTTTGCACTCCCACCAGCAGTGTGTGAGAGTTCCCTTCTCTCCACATCCTCTCCAACACTTGTTGTTTCCTGTCTTGTTAATTATAGACATTCTGATGTGCGTGAGGTGATATCTCATTGTAGTTTTGATTTGCATTTCCCTGATAGTTAATGATGTTGAATATCTTTTCATGTGCCTGTTGGCCATCTGTATATCTTCTTTGGAGAAATGTCTGTTCAGGTCTTTTGCCCATTTTTTAATTGGGTTGGTAGTTTTTTTGTTGTTGAGATGCATGAGTTCTTTATATATTTTGGAGATTAAACCCTTATCAGATGTATGGTTTGCAAATATCTTCTCCCAATTGCTAGGTTGTCTTTTCATTTTGTTGATGGTTTCCTTTGCAATGCAGAAGTTTTTAGTTTGATGTAGTCCCCTTTCTTTATTTTTTCTATTGTTTCTCTTGCCTGGTCAGACATGGTGCTTGAAAATATGTTGCTAAGACCAATGTCGAAGAGCATACTGCCTATGTTTTCTTCTAGAAGTTTCATAGTTTCAGGTCTTACATTCAAGTCTTTAACCCAATTTGAGTTAATTTTTGTGTATGGTGTGAGGTAATGGTCTACTTTCGTTTTTTTGCATGTGGTTGTCCAGTTTTCCCAACACCATTTCTTGAAGAGACTTTCTTTTCTCCATTGTTCCTTTGTCGAAGATTAGCTGTCCATAGATGTGTGGGTTTATTTCTGGGATTTCGATTCTATTCCATTGATCTTTGTGTCTGTTTTTGTGCCAGTACCATGCTCTTTTGGTTACTATAGCTTTGTAGTATATTTTGAAATCAGGGAGTGTGATACCTCCAGTTTTGTTCTTTTTTCTCAGGATTCCTTTAGCTATTCGGGGTCTTTTGTTGTTCCATATAAATTTTAGGATTCTTTGTTCTATTTCTGTGAAAAATGTTGGTCGAACTTTGATAGAGATTGCATGGAATCTATAGATTTCTTTAGGAAGTATGGACATCTTAACTGTGTTAATTCTTCCAATCCAAGAGCACGGAATATCTTTCCATTTCTTTGTGTCTTCTTCAATTTCTTTCAGCAATGTTTTATAGTTTTCCATGTACAGCTCTTTCACCTCTTTGGTTAAGTTTATTCCTAGGTATTTTATTCTTTTTGTTGCAATTGTAAATGGGATGGTATTCTTAATTTCTCTTTATGCTACTTCGTTGTTAGTATATAGAAATGCAACTGATTTTTGTAGTTGGTTTTGTAGCCTGCAACTTTACCATATTCGTTTATTACTTCTAAAAGTTTTTTGGTGGATTCTTTAGGGTTTTCTAGATATAAAATTATGTCATCTGCAAATAATAGTGACAGTTTCACTTCTTCCTTTCCAATTTGGATCCCTTTTATTTCTTTTTCCTGCCTGATTGCTCTGGCTAGGACTTCCAATACTATGTTAAATAGGAGTGGTGACAGTGGGCATCCTTGTGTGGTTCCTGTTCTTAGAGGAATAGCTTTCAGTTTTTCACCATTGAGGATGATATTAGCTGTGGGTTTGTCATATATGGCCTTTATTATCTTGAAATACTTTCCTTCTATACCCATTTTCTTCAGAGTTTTTATCATAAATGGATGCTGTATCTTGTCAAACGCTTTCTCTGCATCTATTGAGATGATCATGTGATTTTTATTATTCATTTTATTAATGTGGTGTATCACGTTGATTGATTTGTGAATGTTGAACCATTCCTGCATAGCTGGAATAAATCCCACTTGATTATGGTGTACAATCTTTAATGTATTGTTGTATGCGATTTGCTAATATTTTGTTGAGGATTTTTGCATCGATGTTCATCAGTGATATTGGCCTGTAATTTTGTTTTTTGGGGTTGTCCTTGTCTGGTTTTGGTATCAGGGTAATGTCGGCTTCATAGAATGAGTTAGAGAGCTACCCTCCCTCCTCAATTTTTTGGAAAAGTTTGAGAAGGCTAGGTATTAAGTCTTATTTGAATGTTTGGTAGAATTCACCAGGGAAGCCGTCTGGTCCTGGACTTTTATTTTTGGTGAGGTTTTTGATTACTGTTTTGATCTCCTTACTTGTGATTGGTGTATTCAAATTCTCTATTTCTTCTTGATTCAGTTTTGGAAGGTTGTAAGATTCTAAGAATTTATCCATTTCTTCCAGATTGTCGAATTGGTTGGCATATAGCTTTTCATAGTATTCTCTTATAATCTTTTGTATTTCTGAGGTGTCTGTTGTAACCTCTCCTCTTTCATTTCTGATTTAACTTATTTGAGCTTTCTTTCTTTTTTTCTTGGTGAGTCTAGCTAACGGTTTGCCAATTTTGTTGATCTTTTCAAAGAACCAGCTCTTGGTTTTATTAATTTTTTCTATTTTTTTAATCTCTATTTCATTTATTTCTGCTCTGATTTATATTATTTCCCTTCTTGTACTGATTTGGGGCTTTGTTCTTCTTTTTCCAGTTCCTTTAGGTGCATTGTTAGATTGTTTATTTGAGATTTTTCTTGTTTGTTGAGATAGGCCTGTATTGCTATAAACTTCCCTCTTAGAACCAATTTTGCTGTATCCCATAAATACTGGCATGTCGTATTTTCACTTTCATTTGTCTCAAGGTATTCTTTGATTTCTCCTTTGATTTCTTCATTGACCTAATCGTTGTTCAGTAGCATTTTGTTTAATCTCCACATATTTGTGGCTTTTCTGAATTTCTTCCTATAGTTCATTTCTAGTTTCATAGTGTTGTGGTCAGAAAAGATGCTTGGTATTATTTCAATCTTCTTAAATTTATGGAGACTTGTTTTGTGGCCTAATATGTGATCAATCCTGGAGAATGTTCCATGTGCATTTGAAAAGAACGTGTATTCTTCGGTTTTTGGATAGAATGCTCTGTATATATCTACTAGGTCCATCTCTTCTAGTGTGTCATTTAAGGCCAATGTTTCCTTATTGATCTTCTGTTTGGATGATCTATCCATTGGTGTAAGTGGAGTGTTGAAGTCCCCTACTATTATTGTGTTACTGTCTATTTCTGTTTTTATGTCTGTTAATAATTGCTTTATATATTTAGGTGCTCCTATGTTGGGTGCATAGATATTTACAAGTGTTATATCCTCTTGTTGGATTGTTCCCTTGATCATTATGTAATGCCCTTCTCTGTCTCTTGTTACAGTTTTTGTTTTAAAGTCTATTTTGTCTGATATGAGTATTGTTACCCAGCTTTCTTTTCATTGCCATTTGTGTGGAGTATCTTTTTCCATCTCTTCACTTTCAGTTTGTGAGTGTCTTTAGGTCTGAAGTCTGTCTCTTGTATGCAGCATATATATGGGTCTTGTTTTTTTATCCAATCAGCCACTCTATGCCTTTTAATTGGAGCATTTAGTCCATTGACATTTAAAGTAGCTATTGAGAAGTATGTACTTACTGCCATTTTATAACTTATTTTTTTCTCGGTGTTTTAGTAGTCCTTCTCTGTTCCTTTCTTCTTCTTTTGCTCTCTTCCCTTGTGGTTTGATGGCTTCCTTTAGTATTATGTTTGGGTTCGTTCCTCTTAGTTTTTTGTATATTTATTATAGGTTTCTGCTTTGTGATTACCATGGGGGTCCATATACAGAACTGATGGTCTCTTTAGTTTGAACTCTGTCTGAAAGCTCTACTCTTTAACTGCCCCTCGTCCCACACTTTATGTTTTTTATATCATATCTAACCTCTTTTTTGTGCATTTGTATCCATTATCCTCTTATCATGGAAATAGATAATTTTTACTATTTGTAGTCTTCTCTTTTCCCATTAAATAAGTCCATTTAGCATTTCTTTTAGTACTGGTTTCTTGGTGACAAACTCCTTTAATTTTTGCTTGTCTGGGAAATTTTTTTATCTCTCCTTCCATTTTGAATGATAACATTGCTGGGTAGAGTATTCTTGGTGTAAGTTTTTTCCTTTTAGCACTTTAAATATATCATGCCACTCTCTTCTAGCCTGTAAGGTTTCTGCTGAGAAGTCAGCTGATAGCTTTATGGGGTTTCCTTTGTATGTGACTTGTCTTTCTCTTGCAGCTTTTAGGATTCTCTCTTTATCTTTAATTCTGGACATTTTGATTATGATGTGTCTTGGTGTGGGCCTCTTTGGGTTTATCTTGTTTGGTGCCTTCTGTGCTTCTTGTACCTGGATGTCTGTTTCCTTCCTTAGGTTAGGGAAGTTTTCATCTATTATTTCTTCAAATAGATTCTCTGCCCCGTTGTCTCACTCTTCTCCTTCCGGGACACCTATAACACAGATGTTAGTGCGCTTGATGTTGTCCCAGAGGTCCCTTAGACTCTCCTCACTCTTTTTAATTTTTTTTTTTTAACCTGTTCAGCTTGGGTGATTTCTTCTAGTCTTTCGTCCAGCTCACAGATCCATTCTTCTGTATCCTCTACTCTGCTTTTGAGTCCGTCTAGTGAATTTTTCATTTCCAGTATTGTATTCTTCATTTCTGATTGGTTCTTTTTTATATCTTCCATTTCTTTGTTGACATTCTCACTGAGTTCATCTATTCTTCTCCCCAGATCAGTCAGCAATATTAACACTCTTTGTTTGAACTCTCTGTCAGGTAGGTTGCTCATTTCTGTTTCACTTAGTTCTTTTTCCGGGGTTTTGTCCTGTTCCCTTACTTGGAATGTGTTCCTTTGCCTCCTCATTTTGCCTCTTTCCCTGTGCTTGTGTCTGTGTATTAGGTAGGTCAGCTACGTCTCCTGCTGCTGGATAGGTGACCTTATATAAGTGATGCCTTATGAGGCCCACAGTGTGCTTCCCTCAGTTCTGAATGTTCCAAGAGTGACCCATGTGTGGGTTATGTGTGTCCTTCTGTTGTGGTGTGTTTGATCTCCCTGTAGGTGCCCAGGGAGGCTGAACTATGCTCCTGGCCAGCTGTTGTAATGCTCAGCTGCTTGTAGCTGTTGTGGGCCCTTCAGTCTCTTTATCAGGTGTGGGGAGCCCCGGCACAGTTGGCTGCAAGTTCTTATAGCACATTTGTATTGCAGTATTTCTTTTAAGTGAGTAGGCCCCCCCGTGGCAGGTTGTTAGGCTCAGGGGCTTACAATTGCTATAAGCCTCCAGCCTTTAGGTCTCTTGTCAGCTCTCTGAGGTCTGCAGCTGGGTGGGGCTGGCCTCAGGCACAGAGGCACCCAATTGTTTCAGGCTTTGGAAGGTAAGGCAAACCCCCTATGTGGGTCTTTGAGAAGCACAAGTCTTTTGCAGCTGACAAGCCCCACTGGCCACAGGTCCACACACAGTCAATATAGTCCTGCACCGTTTGCGCACCCTGACCTCCTGAAGTGGACCCAGTTTCTCCACGGTGAGAGCCCCACACACTCCACCACCACCCCACACTCTCCACCCACTCCTTGTGCACACCCTGCCCCACTGAAGTGGGCCCAGTCACCAGGCTGCAGAGAATCCAGTCACCAATCTATGCAGGCCCACAAGTTGCCTGAGGGCTTGTTGTTGGGTAAGGCCAGTCTCTAGGGTGGGTTGCCTACCCTGGCCGAGCTGGACTAAATCAGTGCTCTAGTGGGTGGGGCAGACCCTCAGCTAGCAGGCCCCAGGGAGAACTCCAATGGCATCTGCCAGCGTCTGTGTCAGCACACCCACACCAGGCCACATCAATGGCCGCCGCCAATGTCCCAGTCCCTGGAGAGCTCTCACCTCTCACCGAGATGCACTCAGAGCCTATCAGGTGAGTCTCTTTTCACCAAAGCACTGTGCACCTTTCTGGTGATTTTAGGTTGCTTTCTGCAACAGGTGAATTTGTGTATGGGCCCTTTAAGAGCCGGTTTTAATTTCTTTGTGATCCAGCTTTTCTGGGGGTACTCCCCAATGTTTTAGTAGCAGGCAAAATCAGATATTATGCCACTCGTCTCAACTGTGCTGGCTCCACAAAATGCCCACGGGGGGGTGCTCCCCGGCTTAGGGCCCTGCTCCTCCAGGGAGGCTGCGTACCTGTGGGCTGCTCCCGGGCGGCCGTGAGGGGCTGCGGCTTTTGAAGGTGGTGTTTTTCCTCTCCAGAAGGGAATTTCTGTCTTTTCCACCTCAATTAGGATTGTCGTTTGTTGCAGAAGTTCCTCTTATCCAGTTTTCAGTTCTCTCTTAGGGGTAATTTTTCCACGAGTAGTTGTAAATTGGTTGTGTCCGTGGGAGGAGGTGAGTTCAGAGTCTGCCTATGCCACCATCTTGACTTCTCTCTTCTCACAAGGCACTCTTGATAAACTTCAAACAGAAATATTGAAAAAGGATGGCCCAGCAACAATAAGATGGCTGTTCAATTGAGCCTATGGTGGCTAATGCTCAGGGAATTATTTTTATAAATTATACAAGTCCATACAGTGAAATAGCTATTATATTCCATATATGGAAATGGATACACTGCCACGCTCCAAATATTGTACAAAGAAAAACAACTCCAGACACGGCAGGTGTGAGGTGCACCTCCTGGTTTGCTTGGGACAGACAAGGCTCATTCCTGGAGTAATAGAATCCCCTTTTCCCCTCAAAAGGATCTCAGCTTGGATGATAAATTCTGTGGTCTCCCCTCCTATGAATTCAGGATGGAGGTAATTTCACACTCCTTCATTTTCCTTCTGTTCTCAGATTTAATTAAAACCAACTTGAACGTGAATCTGCCAGAAATTGATGTGAAGTCCAGTATCAGTCATTTGAGAAGCCTCCTCCTCCTGCCATGGACAGTATGAGAACTTCATGTGTGTTCATGCCTCAGAGCCCCCACCTCAAGCTCTCTACCCAGGCCAGGAATATCCTTCAACCAGGCTGAGCATCACCTCCCATTGGCTCTTGTGCAGGTTTCCCAGGCTTCAGAATTAATACCTAATTCTTACACATATCCCCCATGCCTTCTTGCTGGTTAGTAATAGAAGCATAAATGGCAAATACATGTGGGAAAGACATAAAATAAATGTTAACTTCAAAGACCACCAATTAAAAAATAGGATCAGGGAAGGCTGTAAGGGCTTTGAAAAACATTTGAGCTGCTTTTATGGATGTTATCATTAGCATGTGTTGATGACACGCTACACATCTGTCATATGTACACAGGCTGATCTTGCATTATATGCCATAACTACACCCAGTTTAGTATCTGTCCACCTCAAGAAATAACAAGTACATGATTGACATTGATATATCGCTATTTTTACTCTGTTCATAATACCAATATTTTAATATACGTCCTTCTGATTTGTGCTAGAGCTGCTAGTTCATGCAGTTACTTGCTGAGCCTGTAAGGCTGCTGTGAAGACTTGTGGAATCAGACCTGGTAAAGCCAGGCAGTGTGGCCAGGTGGTGAGACCTGTGGATGCTGCCTCAGTTTGAATTCAGGCTCTACCTTAGTCAAGGTACTGAACTCTTTTAAACTTCAGTCTCCTCATCTGAAAAATAAAGACGACATGAAAAGAAGTTTCCTCATAAGAATGTTTTAAGGATCATTTGAGCAAATGTATGTTAAATACTTAGCAGAATGCCTGGCACATTTCTTGACTTTCTCAGATTTAATTAGAACCAGCTTGAATCTCCATCTTCCAAAACGTGGTGGAAAGTCCAATATCAGTCATTTGGAAAGTCCCCTCCTCCCTTGGATAGGACATGAACATCAGGAGCTCACACACATTAGAAAGGGGCCTCTGCTTCTCAACACATGGTAGCCAGGGTTATCCTGAATCACACTTAGCAAGACTCAAGTGGACTTACAAGTTTTCAAATAAAATCAGAAGTTCTTGGGCCAGCCCCAGTGGCCTAGTGGTTAAGTTCAGTGTGCTCCACTTTAGTGGCCCGGGTTCAGTTCCCGGGTGTGGACCTACAACTCTCTGTTAGCAGCCGTGCTGTGGTGGCCCACATACTAAAAAATAGAGGAAGATTGGTACAGATGTTAGCTCAGGGCAAATCTTCCTCAGGAAAAAAAAAAATCAGAAGTTGTTACTTGGAGTAGAAACTCACTCTTCCTCTCCACTGTGTTTTTATCTTCTCTGGGTTTTTACTCTAAGTTCATACCACATTATCCCACATTTAGTTACATGCTACAGTGTTCTAGCTGTTGCCTATCTATCATTCTCCCCAGCTTTAGTGACGACTCCTGAAAGGAAGGTGGAAACAAGGCCCTGTGTGTTGCTGGTCAAGTCATATCACAGAGGTGCCCAGATGAGGAGGGGGCTGAAATCTGGCCTGTGCTCTGCCCTCCAGCCTCGGGCCCCAATGCAGGGCTGTGGCTGCCAAGAGAAGGCGCAACTTTTCCAAATTTGCACAAAGAATCTTTATAGGCTGTGGGCAGCCCCAGTAGGAAACACATGTTTTAATTCTATTATATTTTTCACAACATCTAATAGAGTTCCAAACACAAACTGGAGAGGAGGGGGGATCTACAGAGAGTATCTCAAAAAATAACAATCTTAATTCATTGTTTGAGATATTTTCTGGAAGAGAGTGAAAAAAAAGTGAATGTAAAGTGAATGTAATATAGGGGACTTCTATAGACTAAATGTTTGTGTCCTCCCAAATTATCATGTTGAAAGCTAATCCCCAGTGTGATGGTATTTGGAGGTGGGACATTTGGGAGGTCCTGAGATCATGAGGTTGGAGCTCTCATGAATGGAATTAGTGCCCTTATAAAAGAGAGACCCCAGAGAGCTCCCTTGTGAGGACACAGCAAGAAGAGAGCCACCTATGAACCAGGAAGTGAACTCTCACCAGACGTGGAATCTGCCAACATCCTGATCTTGGACTTTCCAGCCTCCAGAACTATGAGAAATAAATGTTTGTTGTTTAAGCCACTCAGTCAGTGGTATTTTTGTTACAGCAGCCTGAAAAGACTAAGACAGGAACCAAAGACAGAGTACTATAAAAGTAGTGGATGTTTTTTATTTATCTCTAATGCACAAAAGACAGAGAAAAGCAATCAGGTTTTATGGAATAAGCAAACCCAAAATGTTGTGTGATAATATTAAATGAGTTTTATGCATCTCACATCTGCAACATATAAGCTAACCACTGGAATTGTAAATTATTAAGGGTAATTAAATGATTTGCCACCTAACATGACATTACCATATGATTCACTGCTAGAAAAAGCCTTTGTAGGCTTCCTTGCCAACACTGAGTCATCAGCAATATATGTTTGCTCTCTTTTTATGTCAGTGTTCCTGGAAATGAAATATTTTCTTAGTGATTTGGTTATGAAATTATAGTCATCAGTAAATCTTTTCTTTCTTCTTCTCTCCATGAACATTGATTATGGAGGGTAGGAGGCTCATTTCCCCCAACTTATCTGGCATTTCCCCGCACGCAAAATCAGATATGGTCTGTGGCATCGGGTGGAGAAATAAGTTATTCTAACTTACCAGAAGTGATAAAAGTCATATATATATTTTTGTGTGTGTGAGGAAGATTAGCCCTGAGCTAACATCCGATGCCAACCCTCTTCGTTTTGCTGAGGAAGATTGGCCCTGGGCTAACATCCGTGCCCATCTTCATCTACTCTATATGAGACACCGCCACAGCACGGCTTGACAAACGGTGTGTTGGCGTGCTCCCAGGATCCAAACCTGCGAACCTTGGGCCGCCGAAGCAGAGCACATGCACTTAACGACTACGCCACCAGGCTGGCCCAATAAAAGTCATATATTTTTAAATGTTGCCTTTTGCATATAATAAAACTTAGTAGGTGAGTGATTTCTATTTGTCGTTCAATTTCTCCATTCTCAAACCATTTTACAGCAATTTTTCCACATCGCCTAAGCTACATGCTCCCATTACAGTCCAGCCCACTAACAAATCCAAGTCAAATACTTAAACAAAAATCATCTCCAAATGTCCTATGGCATGCAAGCTTTCGTTGGCATTTTTGATCTGTATTTAATCAATATTACCTTTTCATTCTCTTTGTCCTGATACATTTATGACTATCACAACTATAGGTATTGCAACTAGATGAACAGAATTAAGTTTATAGTGGACAAAAATGTCTTTAAGTATACTTTGTCAATATTTAGAAAAGTGCCAAGCACAAAGGGGAATGCACATTCTAAACTGATTTATTATTTTTAAATTTTGAAACATTTTAACTAAGAACAGACTGCTAGTTTATGACAGTTTATAAGTAGCCTGGACTGTAGAGGTAATGGAGATACAAAGGTATCAGTTGGTGCAAATTGTAAGTTGGAGAGAAATACAAGTTTACACTGTTGAGAATGATTTATTCTTAAAAAGCAGAGGCATTCAAACTAAAAAGAAAGACACATAAAGTCCACACCTAAAGAAATAAAGTGAAACAAAGGATTCGGAGCAAAACCTACTGCAGAGAAGGTGTAAAAAGCAGATTATCTGGCCTAAATTTATATTCCAAGTCCATACTGTGGTTTGGGCAGTCTTGAATTTGATAAAAAAATATGTTTTAGGGCCCATTTTAAATGACTACATGCATATTGAGCCTACTAATGTCCAGAGTATGTTTGAAATAAAATGTTAGAAAGCTTAATAATACTTTAAAGTGTAAGAAAGTTTCTATTTATGTATACATATTTAGTGTTTAATAAAATAAAGAAAAGCCGAATGTGAAAGACTTGACATTTGCAAAGACACTTAGTGTAGTTGTGAAGACAAAGATTGTGAGACTATTTCAAAACCAAAACAAATACCTCAGTCTTTGAAACATAAAGATTAATATTGAAGGAGATTCTGTGTAAATCATTTCAAATGAAGCACGGAAGGGAAAATTTTATTTAGTTTGGCATCCCCTAAGGATTTTTTTAAAAGATATTCTGGAGATCACATAAATCAGAATTTATGAGTTATTGTTTGAGTTTTCAAAGGCAACAAGAATATTAGGATATGTTGTTGGGAGGGTTCAGAGAATGAGAAGAGAGGGAAAGGGATAAAAAGAGCAAAGAAATAAGTGGTCCTCACTCAGCCAGCTCACCCAGCCTTTTATGCATCAATGAGTGTAGGCCAGATTCAGAAGAGCTGTTGCCCATCACAACATCACTCAAACTCACAAGGACTCAGTTACTGAAGACCCAAAGCAGATGTATCATGATTGAGACACATCCTGAAGAGCTCATGCTGTCTGAGATCAGGGATGTTCCCAGAGCAGCTTTTCTTGGCTTCATTTTCTTTTCTTCCCAGTTCACTAAGGGTGTTGGTATTTAGGTGAGAGGATTCCTGGACTGGCTAATAATGATTTCAAGAGCTGATGTGTATGTTGTTGGCACTTCAGTCTACACTGGTATGCACATTCCATTTCCAGCTTAAAAATGAAAAAGAGAGAGCCAGCACTGATGGCATAGAGGTTAAAGTTCGATGTGCTCTGCTTCGGCGGCCTGGGTTCGGTTCCCCGGGCGCAGACCCACACCACTCACCTGTCAGTAGCTGTGCTGTGGCAGTGGCTCACGCAGAAGAACCAGAAGAACTCATAACTATACACAACTATGAAGTGGGGCTTTGTGGGGGGGGGGGGGGAGAAAAAAACAGGAGGAAGATTGACAATAGATGTTAACTTAACGTGAATCTTCCCTTGCAAAAAATGAAAAAGAGAGACAGAGAGAGAAACAGACTTAAAATTCAATCAAGTGATTGCAAACAAAATGAAGTCTGTTCCCTCAAATGCCTACTGTGTGCATAAACCACCTACTGATTGATTCATTGATTGCTTGAAACTGATAGCTCTATATGTGATTTGTAGTGGTGACTGTAATGTACTACCCAGATGCCCCTTCAATGAAGGACCTATTATTCCAGTGGCTGGGGGTTCCATCAGCAGATGCCCACAGCTGTCAGTCTCTTCAGAGACTATCTCAGCTGCAGAAAGTCTCCTTACCCAAGGTCAACTTGTCCTGGAACAACTGACACCTAATAATTTATTGATGTGAGGGTAAAAAGGATTGGCCATCCTGGCCTAAGGGGGAACAACTCTGAAGGACCATTCTAGCTCCAGAGCTCCTCTGGGGTCATCCATGGCTGTCCTTGGGCCTGCATCACAGCTTGACTTCTCCCTTCCACAGGTGTGGATCCCAAGATGCTCCTCAGTAAACATGCCACACACTAAGCTCAGTCTCAGAGTCTCCTTCCAGAAAAAACAAATGTGTGACCATGTTAGATTCACATTTAAGTGTCCTTCGTCTTACTAAACCAGACAATGTGAAAACTGTACTTCTTAAGTAAAGGACAGCTCATCTTTCCCTATGAAAATTATCCAATATTCTTAAACTCATTGGCCACTCCAAACTCTCAGTGCCTCTACTTTGTGCTTCTGCTGGGATAATGCAACAGAGAAAGTCATTACTGTGATTGATTTAGTTAAAGTGGGAGAGGAAATGGAGACATCTCTACTGCTACCATTATAATAAAACTTTTAAGTATTTTAATGTAATACAGAAAGGGCTAAATCTCCCTGATCTGTATAGGAAGCTATACTGGGGCATTTCTCTATGTATGGTCTTACCCAAGTTGGGCTACGCTGACCAAAAAATAAAGGGATTAATGAGCCTAAATGCCATGTCTGAATTTGAGCTAATTAGGTGACAAACTCACATTTGCATGCACAAAGAAAATGAGAGGAAGGAAGGAAGGAAGGGAGAGAGGGAGGGAGGGAGGGAAGAAGGAAGGAAGGAAGCAAGCAAGGAATGAAGGAAGAGAGGGAGGGAGGGAGAGAGGGAGAGAGGGAGGAAGAAAGGAGAAGAGGAAAAAAGGAACAAAAGAGAAATGGTAGGGGAAAAAAAGAAAAGAAAATACCAAGAATTCTCATAAACTCAAATTTTCAAAAGAAGTCATAAACTTGACCATAGCCATGGCTATAGAATCAGGGAGTTGATGTAAATATATGACATGGAGCTGAACGTGAGATGCCATATGGAATGGCAGAGACTACGGCAAAGCAGAGATTAAATGCCCATCCAAAGGGAGCAGCCACTTCTTAGCTCCAGTCTATTGTTTTCTTGGAGGAAAATAACGCTGGCATTACCAGGCCTTCTAATTTTTTTCAAGAAGCCAGAAATTCAGATTTTTTGTAACGTTTTTTGATTTATAAAATGTTCTGCAAATCCAGGCCAAACACCGTTGCAGTCCAGATATTGCTCTGGAGCTGCCAGTTTGCAACTCCTTTCAGAAGACTGATGATAATATACTGAGGAACTTTTTGTCACATATTTCTTAAAGTACATCCAAATCAATTCTTGTGAATGCCATCATATTTTAAATCACAAGAATCTCACTATTTAATGGAAACCTTATGCAAAATGAATGACAATAAGTAATCTTTTTTTTTTTTAATTTTTTGTTTATTGCAGTAACATTGGTTTATAACATTGTAAAAATTTCAGGTGTACATCATTGTACTTCTATTTCTGCATAGATTACATCATGTTCACCACCAAAATACTAATTACAACCCATCACCACACACATGTACCGAATTATCCCTTTCACCCTCCTCCCTCCCCCCTTCCCCTCTGCTAACCACCAATCCAATCTCTGTCCCTATGTGTTTGTTTATTGTTGTTATTATCTACTACTTAATGAAGGAAATCATACGGTATTTGACCTTCTCCCTCTGACTTATTTCACTTTGCATTATACCCTCAATGTCCATCCATATTGTCACAAATGGCTGGATTTCATCGTTTCTTATGGCTGAGTAGTATTCCATTGTGTATATATACCACAGCTTCTTTATCCATTCGTCCCTTGATGGGCACTTAGGTTGCTTCCAAGTCTTGGCAATTGTGAATAATGTTGCAATGAACACAGGGGTGCATGTACCTTTGCAAATTGGTGTTTTCAAGTTCTTTGGATAAATACCCAACAGTGGAATAGCTGGATCATATGGCAGTTCTATCCTTGATTTTTTGAGGAATCTCCATACTGTTTTCCATAGTGGCTGGACCAGTTTGCACTCCCACCAGCAGTGTGTGAGAGTTCCCTTCTCTCCACATCCTCTCCAACACATGTTGTTTCCTGTCTTGTTAATTATAGCCATTCTGACGGGCGTGAGGTGATATCTCATTGTAGTTTTGATTTGCTTTTCCCTGATAGTTAGTGATTTTGAACATCTTTTCATGTGTCTGTTGGCCATCTGTATATCTTCTTTGGAGAAATGTCTGTTCAGGTCTTTTGCCCATTTTTTAATTGGGTTGGTAGTTTTTTTGTTGTTGAGATGCATGAGTTCTTTATATATTTTGGAGATTAAGCCCTTATCAGATGTATGGTTTGCAAATATCTTCTCCCAATTGTTAGGTTGTCTTTTCGTTTTGTTGATGGTTTCCTTTGCTGTGCAGAAGCTTTTTAGTTTGATGTAGTCCCATTTGTTTATTTTTTCTATTGTTTCTCTTGCCCGGTCAGATGTGGTGTTTGAAAAGATGTTGCTAAGACCAATGTGGAAGAGCGAACTGCCTATGTTTTCTTCTAGAAGTTTCATAGTTTCAGGTCTTATATTCAAGTCTTTAATCCATTTGGAGTTAATTTTTGTGCATGGTGTAAGGTAAGGGTCTACTTTCATTTTTTTGATGTGGCTATCCAGTTTTCCCAACACCATTTGTTGAAGAGACTTTCTTTTCCCCATTGTATGTTCTTGGCTCCTTTGTCAAAGATTAGCTGTCCATAGATGTGTGGGTTTATTTCTGGGATTTCGATTCTATTCCATTGATCTTTGTGTCTGTTTTTGTGCCAGTACCATGCTGTTTTGGTTACTATAGCTTTGTAGTATATTTTGAAATCAGGGAGTGTGATACCTCCAGCTTTGTTCTTTTTTCTCAGGATTCCTTTAGCTATTTGGGGTCTTTTGTTGTTCCATATAAATTTTAGGATTCTTTGTTCTATTTCTGTGAAAAATGTTGTTGGAACTTTGATAGGGATTGCATTAAACCTATAGATGGCTTTAGGAAGTATGGACATCTTAACTATGTTAATTCTTCCAATCCAAGAGCATGGAATATCTTTCCATTTCTTTGTGTCTTCTTCAATTTCTTTCAGAAATGTTTTATAGTTTTCGGTGTACAGATCTTTCACCTCTTTGGTTAAGTTTATTCCTAGGTATTTTATTCTTTTTGTTGCAATTGTAAATGGGATGGTATTCTTAATTTCTCTTTCTGCTACTTCGTTGTTAGTGTACAGAAATGCAACTGATTTTTGTATGTTGATTTTGTAGCCGGCAACTTTACCATATTCGTTTATTACTTCTAAAAGTTTTCTGGTGGATTCTTTAGGGTTTTCTATATATAAAATCATGTCATCTGCAAATAGTGACAGTTTCACTTCTTCCTTTCCAATTTGGATCCCTTTTATTTCTTTCTCTTGCCTGATTGCTCTGGCTAGGACCTCCAATACTATGTTAAATAGGAGTGGTGACAGTGGGCATCCTTGTCTGGTTCCTGTTCTTAGAGGGATAGCTTTCAGTTTTTCACCATTGAGGATGATATTAGCTGTGGGTTTCTCATATATGGTCTTTATTATGTTGAGGTACTTTCCTTCTATACCCATTTTCTTCGGAGTTTTTATCATAAATGGATGCTGTATCTTGTCAAATGCTTTCTCTGCATCTATTGAGGTGATCATGTGATTTTTATTCTTCATTTTATTAATGTGGTGTATCACGTTGATTGATTTGTGAATGTTAAACCATCCCTGCATACCTGGAATAAATCCCACTTGATCATGGTGTATAATCTTTTTAACGTATTGTTGTATGAGATTTGCTAGTATTTTGTTGAGGAGTTTCGCATCGATGTTCATCAGTGATATTGGCCTGTAATTTTCTTTTTTTGTGTTGTCCTTGTCTGGTTTTGGTATCAGGGTAATGTCAGCTTCGTAGAATGAGTTAGGGAGCTTCCCCCTCTCCTCAATTTTTTGGAAGAGTTTGAGAAGGATAGGTATTAAGTCTTCTTTGAATGTTTGGTAGAATTTACCAGGGAAGCCGTCTGGTCCTGGACTTTTATTTTTGGGGAGGTTTTTGATTACTGTTTCGATCTCCTTACTGGTGATTGGTCTATTCAAATTCTCTACTTCTTCTTGATCCAGTTTTGGAAGGTTGTATGATTCTAAGAATTTATCCATTTCTTCCAGATTGTCGAATTGGTTGGCATATAGCTTTTCATAGTATTCTCTTATAATCTTTTGTATTTCTGATTTGTCTGTTGTAACTTCTCGTCTTTCATTTCTGATTTTACTTATTTGTGCCTTCTCTCTTTTTTTCTTGGTGAGTCTAGCTAAAGGTTTGTCAATTTTGTTGATCTTTTCAAAGAACCAGCTCTTGGTTTTATTAATTTTTTCTATTGTTTTTTTGGTCTCTATTTCATTTATTTCTGCTCTGATTTTTATTATTTCCCTTCTTCTACTGATTTTGGGCTTGGTTTGTTCTTCTTTTTCCAGTTCCTTTAGGTGCATTGTTAGATTGTTTATTTGAGATTTTTCTTGTTTGTTGAGATAGGCCTGTATCGCTATAAACTTCCCTCTTAGAACCGCTTTTGCTGTATCCCATAAATTCTGGCATGTCGTATTTTCATTTTCATTTGTCTCCAGGTATTTTTTGATTTCTTCTTTGATTTCTTCGTTAACCCAGTCGTTGTTCAGTAGCATTTTGTTTAATCTCCACGTATTTGTGGCCTTTCTGATTTTCTTCCTATAGTTGATTTCTAGTTTCATACCGTTGTGGTCAGAAAAGATGCTTGGTATTATTTCAATCTTCTTAAATTTATGGAGACTTGTTTTGTGGCCTAATATGTGATCAATCCTGGAGAATGTTCCATGTGCATTTGAAAAGAACGTGTATTCTTCGGTTTTTGGATGGAATGCTCTGTATATATCTACTAGGTCCATCTGTTCTAGTGTGTCGTTTAAGGCCAATGTTTCCTTATTGATCTTCTGTTTGGATGATCTATCCGTTGGTGTAAGTGGAGTGTTAAAGTCCCCTACTATTATTGTGTTACTGTCTATTTCGGTTTTTATGTCTGTTAATAATTGCTTTATATATTTAGGTGCACCTACATTGGGTGCGCAGATATTTACAAGTGTTACATCCTCTTGTTGGATTGTTCCCTTGATCATTATGTAATGCCCTTCTTTGTCTCTTTTTACAGTTTTTGTTTTAAAGTCTATTTTGTCTGATATGAGTACTGCTACCCCAGCTTTCTTTTCATTGCCATTTGCATGGAGTATCTTTTTCCATCCCTTCACTTTCAGTTTGTGAGTGTCTTTAGGTCTGAAGTGTGTCTCTTGTATGCAGCATATATATGGGTCTTGTTTTTTTATCCAGTCAGCCACCCTATGCCTTTTAATGGGAGCATTTAGTCCATTGACGTTTAAAGTAGCTATTGATAAGTATGTACTTACTGCCATTTTTTAACTTTTTTTTTTTTCTCAGTGTTTTAGTATTCCTTCTCTGTTCCTTACTTTTTCTATACAGAATTGATGGTCACTTTACTTTGACATCTGTCTGAAAGCTGTACTCTTTAACTCCCCTCCTCCCTCCTTTTATGTTTTTAATATCATATCTAACCTCTTTTTTGTGTATTTGTATCCATTACGTTCTAATCATGGAAATAGATAATTTTTCCTATTTGTGGTCTTCTCTTTTCCCCTTAAATCAGTCCCTTTAACATTTCTTGTAGCACTGGTTTCTTGGTGACAAACTCCTTTAATTTTTGCTTATCTGGGAAAATTTTGATCTCTCCTTCCATTTTGAATGATAACCTTGCTGGGTAGAGTATTCTTGGCTGTAAGTTTTTTCCTCTTAGCAATTTAAATATATCGTGCCATTCTCTTCTAGCCTGTAAGGTTTCTGCTGAGAAGTCAGCTGATAGCCTTATGGGGTTTCCTTTGTATGTAACTTGACTTTCTCTTGCGGCTTTTAGGATTCTCTCTTTATCTTTAATTCTGGACATTTTGATTATGATGTGTCTTGGTTTGGGCCTCTTTGGGTTTATCTTGTTTGGGGCTCTCTGTGCTTCCTGTACCTGGATGTCTGTTTCCTTCCTTAGGTTAGGAAAGTTTTCATCTATTATTTCTTGAAATAGATTCTCTGCCCCCTTGTCTCGCTCTTCTCCTTCCGGGACACCTATAACACGGATGTTAGTGCGCTTGATGTTGTCCCAGAGGACCCTTAGACTGTCCTCACTCCTTTTAATTCTTTTCTCTTTTACCTGTTCACCTTGGGTAATTTCTTCTAGTCTTTCTTCCAGCTCACAGATCCGTTCTTCTGTATCCTCTACTCTGCTTTTGAGTCCCTCTAATGAATTTTTCATTTCCAGTATTGTATTCTTCATTTCTGATTGGTTCTTTTTTATATCTTCCATTTCTTTGTTGAAATTCTCACTGAGTTCATCTATTCTTCTCCCCAGATCAGTGAGCATCCTTAACACTCTTAGTTTGAACTCTCTGTCGGGTAGGTTGCTCATTTCTGTTTCACTTAGTTCCTTTTCTGGGGTTTTGTCCTGTTCCCTTACTTGGAATGTATTCTTTTGCCTCCTCATTTTGCCTCTTTCCCTGTGCTTGTGTCTATGTATTAGGTAGGTCAGCTATGTCTCCTGCTCTTGGATAGGTGACCTTATGTAAGTGATGCCTTAGGAGGCTTCCAGTGTGCTTCCCTCAGTTCTCAATGTTCCAGGGGTGGCCCCTATGTGGGTTACGTGTGTCCTTCTATTGTGGCCTGTTAGCTCTCCCTATAGGCGCCCAGGGAGTCTGAGTTATGCTCCTGGCCAGCTGTTGTAATGCTCAGCTGCTTGTAGTTGTTGTGGGCCCTTCAGTCTCTTTATCAGGTGTGGGGAGCCCCAGCACAGTTGGCTGTAAGTTCTAATACCACATTTGTGTTGCAGTATTTAACTGAGTAGGCCCCCAGCGTGGCAGGTTGTTAGGCTCAGGGCCTTAAAATTGCAATAAGCCTCTAGCCTATTATGTCTCTTGTCAGCTCTCTGAGGATTGCAGCTGGGTGGGGCTGGCCTCAGGCACGGGAGCACCCAATTGTTTCAGGCTTTGGAAGGTGGGGCAAACCTCCTATGTGGGTCTTTGAGAAGCACGAGTCCTCTGCAGCTGACAAGCTCTGCAGCTGACAAGCCCTGCCGCCCACAGGTCCACACACACAGTCAACACAGTCCTGCCCCATGTGCGTGCCCCGACCTCCCGAAGTGGACCCAGTCTCTCCACGGCAGGAGCCCCACACACTCCACCACTGCCCCACACTCTCCACCCGCTCCTTGTGCACACCCTGCCCCGCTCAAGTTGGCTCAGTTGCCAGGCTGCAGAGAATCCAGTCACCAATCTATGCAGGCCCACACGTTGCCTGAGGGCTTGTTGTTGGGTGGGGCCAGTCTCTAGGGTGGGCTGCCTGCCCTGGCTGAGCTGGATTAAATCGGTGCTCTAGGGGGTGGAGCAGACCCTGGGCTAGCAGGCCTCAGGGAGACCTCCAATGGCGTCTGTGTCAGCACGCTCACACCAGGCCACAACAATGGCCGCCGCCAATGTCCCAGTCCCTGGAGAGGTCTCACCCCTCACCGAGATGCACTCAGGGCCTATTACTTGAGTCTCTTGTCACCAAAGCACTGTGCGCCTTTCTTTCTGGTGATTTTAGGATGCTTTCTGGAACAGGTGAGTTTGTGTGCGGGCCCTTTAAGAGCCAGTTTTAGTTTCTTTGTGAACCGGGTTTTCTGGGGGTGCTCCCCAATGTTTTAGTAGCAGGCAAAGTCAGATATTATGCCGTTGGTGTCGATTGTGCTGGGTCCACCAAATGCCCACAGCAGGGGCGCTCCCCGGCTCAGGGCCTCGCGTCTCCAGGGAGGGCTGCATACCTGTGCACTGCTCCCGGCGGCCGTGAAGCTGGTGGCTTGTGAAGGCGGCGTTTTTCCTCTCCAGAAGGGAGCCTCTGCCTCTTCTACTTCAGTTAGGATTGTCCGTTGTTGCAGGAGTTCCTCTCATCCAGTTTTCAGTTCTGTCTCAGGGGTAATTTTTCCACGAGTAGTTGTAAATTGGCTGTGTCCACGGGAGGAGGTGAGTTCAGAGTCTGCCTATGCCGCCATCTTGAAATAGAGGGTCCAGCCCCGGCGGCCTAATGGTTCAGTTCAGCGCACTCTGCTTCAGTGACCCGGGTTCGGTTCCCAGGTGCGGACATAGACCACTCATCTGTCTGTGGCCATGCTGTGATGGTGGACGTCTCACTGTTTGGAGTGCTCTCAGCTTTGATTCTATAACACCTCAAAGATTCCAGAAGAGTGCTGAACCATGTGACAAAAGTCTTCAGGTGGACCTTGAAGCAATCTTGAAAGCGACAATAAGTAATCTTAAGCTATTTTATAAGCTTTTTTTAAAAGGAAAAAGTCTTCATGTTATAGTGGGATTACTTGGATAGACCAATCTGAAAAGAAGAATTACATTACATGTGATGGAAGTATAATACAAAATCTATATGTTGTATGCATATGTGGCAGGGCAGGGTGAGTGGATATTTAGCAAACCAAAGTTTTCCTTATGCAGAATATTTCTCTCACTCTCTAGTTCTAGGTTTAACATCATCTCCAAAAATTTATTAACAAAAACTCATCAGTCTTGAACTAAAACCAAATTTTCCAATGACTTGAAGCAGCATAATATATTTTTGAAATTGAGATGTAATTCACATGTCATAAAGTTCACTCTTTTAAAGTGTACAATTCAGTGGGGTTTTTTGTGTATTCACAAAGTTGTGCAACCATCACCACTATCGAATTCCAGAATATTTCATCACTCTCCCAAAAAACACACGCATATTAGCAGTCACTCCCCATTTCCTCTACTCCTAGCCTCAAAAAAACCTACATTCTGTCTCTAAAAATTTGCCTATTTTGGACATTTCATATAAATGAAATCATACAGTATTTGTCCTTTTGTGTCTGGCTTCTTTCACTTACCACAACGTTTTCAAGGTTCATCCATGTTGTAGCTTTAATCAATATTTCAGGAGGAAGTCAAGATGGTGGCGTAGGCAAACTCTGAACTCACCTCCTCCCGTGGACACAGCCAATTTACAACTACTAGTGGAAAAATTACCCCTGAGACAGAACTGAAAACTGGACAAGAGGAACTCGTGCAACGGACAATCCTAATTGATGTAGAAGAGGCAGAAACTCCCTTCTGGAGAGGAAAAACGCCACCTTCACAAGCCGCAGCGCCTCACGGTCGCCCGGGAGCAGCCCACAGGTCCGCAGCCCACCCTGGAGGAGCGGGGCCCTGAGCCGGGGAGCACCCCCACTGTGGGCATTTTGTGGACCCAGCACAATCGAGACAAGTGGCATAATATCTGGCTTTGCCTGCTACTAAAACATTGGGGAGTACCCCCAGAAAAGCTGGTTCACAAAAAAATTAAAACCAGCTCTTAAAGGGCCCACGCGCAAACCCACCCATTTCAGAAAGCAACCTAAAATCACCAGAAAGAAAGGTGCACAGTGCTTTGGTGAAAAGAGACTCACCTAATAGGCCCTGAGTGCATCTCGGTGAGAGGTAAGACCTCTCCAGGGACTGGGACATTGGCGGCGGCCATTGTTGTGGCCTGGTGTGGGCATGCTGACACAGACGCCATTGGAGTTCTCCCTGAGGCCTGCTAGCCGAGCGTCTGCCCCCTCAGCTAGAGCACTGATTTAATCCAGCTCAGCCAGGGCAGGCAGCCCACCCTAGAGACTGGCCCCACCCAACAACAAGCCCTCAGCTAACTTGTGGGCTTGCATAGATTGGTGACTGGATTCTCTGCAGCCTGGCAACAGAGCTGACTTCAGTGGGGGAGGGCCTGCACAAGGAGTGGGCGGAGAGTGTGGGAGGGTGGTAGAGTGTGTGGGGCTTCTGCTGTGGAGAGACTGGGTCCACTTCAGGAGGTCAGGGCGCGCACACAGGGCAGGACTGTGTTGACTGTGTGTGGACCTGTGGGTGGCAGGGCTTGTCAGCGGCAAAAGACTTGTGTTTCTCAAAGACCCACATGAGGGGTTTGCTCCACATTCCAAAGCCTGAAACAATTGGGGGCTCCCGTGCCTGAGGCCAGCCCCACCCAGCTGCAGACCTCAGAGAGCTGACAAGAGACATAAAGGCTGGAGGTCTATAGCAATTGTAAAAGGCCCTGAGCCTAACAACCTGCCACACTGGGGGCCTACTCACTTAAAAGAAATACTGCAATACAAATGTGCTATTAGAACTTGCAGCCAACTGTGCCAGGGCTCCCCACACCTGATAAAGAGACTGAAGGGCCCACAACAACTACAAGCAGCTGAGCATTACAACAGCTGGCCAGGAGCATAACTCGTGCTCCCTGGGCGCCTACAGGGAGAGCAAACAGGCCACAACAGAAGGACACACATAGCCAACATAGGGGTCACCCCTGGAACATTGAGAACTGAGGGAAGCACACTGCAGACCTCCTAAGGCATCACTTACATAAGGTCACCTATCCAAGAGCAGGAGACGTAGCTGACCCACCTAATATGTAGACACAAGCACAGGGAAAGAGGCAAAATGAGGAGGCAAAGGAATACATTCCAAGTAAGGGAATAGGACAAAACCCCGGAAAAGGAACTAAGTGAAACAGAAATGAGCAACCTACCTGACAGAGAGTTCAAACAAAGAGTGTTAAGATTGCTCACTGATCTGGGGAGAAGAATAGATGAACTCAGTGAGAATGTCAACAAAGAAATGGAAGATATAAAAAAGAACCAATCAGAAATGAAGAATACAATACTAGAAATGAAAAATTCACTAGACGGACTCAAAAGCAGAGTAGAGGATACAGAAGAATGGATCTGTGAGCTGGACGAAAGACTAGAAGAAATTACCCAAGCTGAACAGGTAAAAGAGAAAAGAATTAAAAAGATTGAGGACAGTCTAAGGGACCTCTGGGACAACATCAAGCGCACTAACATCCGTGTTATAGGTGTCCCGGAAGGAGAAGAGTGAGACAAAGGGGCAGAGAATCTACTTGAAGAAATAATAGATGAAAACTTCCCTAACCTAAGGAAGGAAACAGACATCCAGGTACAGGAAGCACAGAGAGCCCCAAACAAGATAAACCCAAAGAGGCTCACACCAAGACACATCATATTCAAAATGTCCAGAATTAAAGATAAAGAGAGAATCCTAAAAGCTACAAGAGAAAGTCAAGTCACATACAAAGGAAACCCCATAAGGCTATCAGCTGACTCCTCAGCAGAAATCTTACAGGCTAGAAGAGAGTGGCACGATATATTTAAAGTGCTAAAAGGAAAAAACTTACAGCCAAGAATATTCTACCCAGCAATGTTATCATTCAAAATGGAAGGAGAGATCAAAAATTTCCCAGACAAGCAAAAATTAAAGGAGTTTGTCACCAAGAAACCAGTGCTACAAGAAATGTTAAAGGGACTGATTTAAGGGGAAAAGAGAAGACCACAAATAGGAAAAATTATCTATTTCCATGATTAGAACGTAATGGATACAAATGCACAAAAAAGAGGTTCAATATGATATCAAAAACATAAAAGGAGGGAGGAGGGGAGTTAAAGAGTAGAGCTTTCAGACAGAGTTCAAACTAAAGAGACCATCAATTCTGTATAGAAGAAGAAAGGAACAGAGAAGGACTACTAAAACATTGAGGGAAAAAAAAGTTAAAAAATGGCAGGAAGTACATACTTCTCAATAGCTACTTTAAATGTCAATGGACTAAATGCTCCAATTAAAAGGTATAGTGTGGCTGAATGGATAAAAAAACAAGACCCATATATATTCTGCATACAATGACACACTTCAGACCTAAAGACACTCACAAACTGAATGTGAAGGGGTGGAAAAAGATACTCCATGCAAATGGCAATGAAAAGAAAGCTGGGGTAGCAGTACTCATATCAGACAAAATAGACTTTAAAACAAAAACTGTAAAAAGAGACAGAGAATGGCATTACATAATGATCAAGGGAACAATCCAACAAGAGGATATAACACTTGTAAATATCTACGCACCTAATGTAGGTGCACCTAAATATACAAAGCAATTATTAACAGACATAAAAACAGAAATAGACAGTAACACAATAATAGTAGGGGACTTTAACACTCCACTTACACCAACGGATAGATCATCCAAACAGAAGATCAATAAGGAAACATTGGCCTGAAATGACACACTAGAACAGATGGACCTAGTAGATATATACAGAGCATTCTATCCAAAGACCGAAGAATACACGTTCTTTTCAAATGCACATGGAACATTCTCCAGGATTGATCACATATTAGGCCACAAAACAAGTCTCCATAAATTTAAGAAGATTGAAATAATACCAAGCATCTTTTCTGACCACTACTATGAAACTAGAAATCAACTAGAGGAAGAAAATCAGAAAAGCAACAAATACATGGAGATTAAACAAAATGCTACTGAACAATGACTGGGTCAATGAAGAAATCAAAGAAGAAATCAAAAAATACCTGGAGACAAATGAAAATGAAAATACGACATGCCAGAATTTATGGGATACAGCAAAAGCAGTTCTAAGAGGGAAGTTTATAGCGATACAGGCCTATCTCAACAAACAAGAAAAATCTCAAATAAACAATCTAACGATGCACCTAAAGGAACTGGAAAAAGAAGAACAAACAAAGCCCAAAATCAGTAGAAGAAGGGAAATAATAAAAATCAGAGCAGAAATAAATGAAATAGAGACCAAAAAAACAATAGAAAAAAATTAATAAAACCAAGAGCTGGTTCTTTGAAAAGATCAACAAAATTGACAAACCTTTAGCTAGACTCACCAAGAAAGAAAGAGAGAAGGCCCAAATAAGTTAAATCAGAAATGAAAGAGGAGAGGTTACAACAGACACCTCAGAAATACAAAAGATTATAAGAGAATACTATGAAAAGCTATATGCCAACAAATTCGACAATCGGGAAGAAATGGATAAATTCTTAGAATCTTACAACCTTCCAAAACTGGATCAAGAAGAAGTAGAGAATTTGAATAGACCAATCACCAGTAAGGAGATCAAAACGGTAATCACAAACCTCCTCAAAAATAAAAGTCCAGGACCAGTCGGCTTCCCTGGTGAATTTACCACACATTCAAATAAGACTTAATACCTAGCCTTCTCAAACTTTTCCAAAAAATTGAGGAGGGAGGGAAGCTCCCTAACTCATTCTACGAAGCTGACATTACCCTGATACCAAAACCAGACAAGGACAACACAAAAAAAAAAAAAAATTACAGGCCAATATCACTGATGAACATCGATGTAAAACTCCTCAACAAAATACTAGCAAATCGCATACAACAATACGTTAAAAAGATTATACACCACGATCAAGTGGGATTTATTCCAGGTATGCAGGGATGTTTTAATATTCGCAAATCAATCAACATAATACACCACATTAATAAAATGAAGAATAAAAATCACATGATCTTCTCAATAGATGCAGAGAAAGCATTTGACAAGATACAGCATCCATTTATGATAAAAACTCTGAATAAAATGGGTATAGAAGGAAACTACCTCAACATAATAAAGGCCATGTATGACAAACCCACAGCTAATATCATCCTCAATGGTGAAAAACTGAAAGCTATCCCTCTAAGAACAGGAACCACACAAGAATGCCCACTGTCACCACTCCTATTTAACATAGTACTGGAAGTCCTAGCCAGAGCAATCAGGCAAGAAAAAGAAATGAAAGGGATCCAAATTGGAAAGGAAGAAGTGAAACTGTCACTATTTGCAGATGACATGATTTTATATATAGAAAACCCTAAAGAATCCACCAGAAAACTTTGAGAAGTAACAAACGAGTATGGTAAAGTTGCAGGATACAAAATCAACATACAAAAATCAGTTGCATTTCTATACACTAACAACGAAGTAGCAGAAAGAGAAATTAAGAATACCATCCCATTTACAATTGCAACAAAAAGAATAAAATACCTAGGAATAAACTTAACCAAAGAGTTGAAAGAGCTGTACACTGAAAACTATAAAACATTGCTGAAAGAAACTGAAGAAGACACAAAGAAATGGAAAGATATTCCGTGCTCTTGGTTTGGAAGAATTAACATAGTCAAGCTGTCCATACTTCCTAAAGAAATCTATAGATTCAATGCAATCCCTATCAAAGTTCCAACAACAGTTTTCACAGAAATAGAACAAAGAATCCTAAAATTTATATGGAACAACAAAAGACCCCGAATAGCTAAAGGAATCCTGAGAAAAACGAACAAAGCTGGAGGTATCACACTCCCTGATTTCAAAATATACTACAAAGCTATAGTAACCAAAACAGCATGGTACTAGCACAAACACAGACACACAGATCAATGGAATAAAATCGAAATTCCAGAAATAAACCCACACATCTATGGACAGCTAATCTTTGACAAAGGAGCCAAGAACATACAATGGAGAAAAGAAAGTCTCTTCAACAAATGGTGTTGGGAAAACTGGACAGCCACGTGCAAAAAAAACGAAAGTAGACCATTACCTCACACCATACACAAAAATTAACTCAAAATGGGTTAAAGACTTGAATATAAGACCTGAAACTATGAAACTTCTAGAAGAAAACATAGGCAGTACGCCCTTCGACATCGGGCTTAGCAACATATTTTCAAGCACCATGTCTGACCGGGCAAGAGAAACAATAGAAAAAACAAACAAATGGGACTACATCAAACTAAAAAGCTTCTGCACAGCAAAGGAAACCATCAACAAAACAAAAAGACAACCTAACAATTGGGAGACGATAATTTGCAAACCATACATCTGATAAGGGTTTACTCTCCAAAATATATAAAGAACTCATGCATCTCAACAACAAAAAAACTAACAACCCAATTAAAAAATGGGCAAAAGACCTGAACAGACATTTCTCCAAAGAAGATATACAGATGGCCAACAGACACATGAAAAGATGTTCAAAATCATTAACTATCAGGGAAATGCAAATCAAAACTACAATGAGATATCACCTCACACCCATCAGAATGGCTATAATTAACAAGACAGGAAACAACATATGTTGGAGAGGATGTGGAGAGAAGGGAACTCTCATACACTGCTGGTGGGAGTGCAAACTGGTGCAGCCACTATGGAAAACAGTATGGAGATTCCTCAAAAAATCAAGGATAGAACTACCATATGATCCAGCTATTCCACTGCTGGGTATTTATCCAAAGAACTTGAAAACACCAATGCGTAAAGATACATGCACCCCTGTGTTCATTGTAGCATTATTCACAATAGCCAAGACTTGGAAGCAGCCTAAGTGCCCATCAAGGGACGAATGGATGAAGAAGATGTGGTATATATACACAATGGAATACTACTCAGCCATAAGAAACGATGAAATCCAGCCATTTGTGACAACATTGATGGACATTGAGGGTATAATGCAAAGTGAAATAAGTCAGAGGGAGAAGGTCAAATACCGTATGATTTCCTTCATTAAGTAGTAGATAATAACAACAATAAACAAACACATAGAGACAGAGAAAAAAAATCAATATTTCATTCTTATTTATGGCTGAATAATATTCCATTGAATGAACATACCACATTGTATTTACCCACTCAGCAGCTGATGGATATTTGGATTGTTTCCACATTTCGGCTGTTGTTTATTATCTGCTATGATCATTTGTACACATGTTTTTGTGTGGACATAAATTTTCCTTTCTCTTGGGTATATACCTAGGTGTGGAATTTCTGGGTCATATGGTAACTCTAAGTTTAAGTTTGACTTTTTGAGAAACTGCCAAACTGTTTTCCAAACAGTTTTCCAAACAGTAAAATGGCTGCACCATTTTACAATCCCACCAGCAATGTACGAGGGTTCCAAATTCTTCACATCCTTACCAACACTTCTTATTGTCTTTTTTTTATTATTATAATCATCCTAATGGGTATGAGTATATCTCATTGTGGTTTTGATTTGCACTTCCCTAATGACTAACGGTGATGAACATCTTTTGATGTGCTTCTTGGCCATTTATACATCTTTGGAGAAATGTTTATTCAAACCCTTTGCCAATTTTTTAGTTGGGTTGTCTTTTTATTGTTGAGTAATGTATTATTTTAAGTGAGAAAAACTGATATTTTTTGTCCTGTGAAGGTTCACATGAGTGGATGGCCCTCTTGGTTATTGCTCTTGGGAGCAAGAAGACCCCCATTGCTCCATGATTAGCTATTACAGAATCTTTTTGGACACCATCAAACCTGCTACATCATGTGAGAGAGCTAGCATGAGAAATTAATCACAGGGGATGTGGTAGATCCATTTCCGCAATGAGTCAAGAGGCTTTTAGGATGGAGGCTCAAAACCTGGTTTTGAAGTTAGGGAGACCCACTGGGGTGAATCAAGACCACAAGACTCAGGAGGGATGAGAGGAGCAAGGAGATCTCTGAAATAATATTACCCTTAGGAAGAGAGGAGCCTCGGCTTGTGATTCTGGCTCAAGCATATGTCTAAGGATTCACAGGTAAAGGCTAGTGTCAACCCAGTTGAGACTGGCAGCTCTCTGGAAACAACCTCTCTAGTTAAGGGAGTATAATTTGAGGGGGAAACAGCTTCAGTGTGAACGGTAGTACACTAACCTTAAAGCTAAGGTGACGGTGTAATTTCTTTTTTAAACCATGATGCTTTTAAACAGGAAAGGGGTGCTATTAATAATTCACCAGGACAGTAGGAAAAAACTTGTCCTCTTGTAGTGATGCTCCTGCTAGTCTGGAACACTTCTGGTTCCCAGGGTGCTTCATCCTTGAGACATCACTGCAAAAGGACAAGCCTCTGGCAAGCACTGAAGAAATAGCCTGTAGCAGTGACAGTGATGGAGGCATAAACTTGGCTATTCACCTGGTATTTGGAAGTGAGAGAGACTGGGCTTCCTGCTCAAAGGGCAAAGGACTATTTGTCAACCTAATGATTCCTGAGTTTGTGGATCAGATCATATTGGTTACAAATGCATAGATGCCAAATTCATAGTTTAAAAAACACTTGTTGCAGGGGCCAGCCTGGTGGCATAGCGGTTAAGTGCGCGCGCTCTGCTTCGGAGTCCTGGGGTTCATAGGTTCGGATCCTGGGCGCACACTGACGCACCGCTTGTCAAGCCATGCTGTGGTGGCGTCCCACATAAAGTAGAGAAAGATGGGTACTGATGTTAGTCAGGGCCAATCTTCTTCAGCAAAAAGAGGAGGATTGGCATCAGATGTCAGCTCAGGGCTGATCTTCCTCACCAAAAAAAAAAAAATACTTGTTGCATTTACAGCAGTTCCTAAACAATAAAATGTTTGAATTCAGGTATCACTTTCTATTTCACTAACTTTTGAGCATTTTAAAGCTATTTTGGTCAATTAATCCAAAATCACAGGCATCCTAATTTTCTGTTTTTAATACACATTTCCCAATGTAACATACTTTACATATGGTTTTTGTATCCAAAAGAGGTTTTGCCTCTTTTGGATAAATTTCTCTCCGTTTTTATAATTATATTCTTATTTAAAAGACTTTATCTAAAATACAATACTTATTAATGTTTTTCCATCTTTATTAGATAAATTTGTCATTTGACATTGTGTAAATTTAGGTGTACATGATGATTTGATACACGTATATATTGTGAAATAATTACCACAATAAGGTTAGTTAACACCTCCATCACCTCATATAATTACCTTTGTGTATGTGTGTTGTGGCAACATTTAAGATCTACTCTCTTAGCAACTTTCAAGTATATAATACAGTATTGTTAACTATAGTCTGTACCTTAGATCCCCAGGACTAATTGATCTTATAACTGGAAGTTTGTACCCTTTAACCAACACCTCCCTATTTCCCCTACCCCCCAGACCCCAGCAACCACCTTTCTACTCTTTATTTCTATGAATTTGGGTTTTTTAGATTTCACATAAGTGAGAGCATACAGTATTTGTCTTTTTCTGTCTGACTTATTTCACTTAGCATAACGCCTTGTCATCTGCAAATAGTGACAGTTTCACTTCTTCCTTTCCAATTTGGATCCCTTTTATTTCTTTCTCTTGCCTGATTGCTCTGGCTAGGACTTCCAATACTATGTTAAATAGGAGTGGCGACAGTGGGCATCCTTGTCTGCTTCCTGTTCTTAGAGGGATAGCTTTCAGTTTTTCACCATTGAGGATGATATTAGCTGTGGGTTTCTCATATATGGTCTTTATTATGTTGAGGTAGTTTCCTTCTATACCCATTTTATTCAGAGTTTTTATCATAAGTGGATGCTGTATCTTGTCAAATGCTTTCTCTGCATCTATTGAGGTGATCATGTGATTTTTATTCTTCATTTTATTAATGTGGTGTATCACGTTGATTGATTTGTGAATGTTAAACCATCCCTGCATACCTGGAATAAATCCCACTTGATCATGGTGTATAATCTTTTTAACGTATTGTTGTATGCGATTTGCTAGTATTTTGTTGAGGATTTTTGCATCGATGTTCATCAGTGATATTGGCCTGTAGTTTTCTTGTTTTGTGTTGTCCTTGTCTGGTTTTCATATCAGGGTAATGTCGGCTTCATAGAATGAGTTAGGGAGCTTCCCCCCCTCCTCAATTTTTTGGAAGAGTTGAAGAAGGATAGGTATTAAGTCTTCTTTGAATGTGTGGTAGAATTCACCAGGAAGCCGTCTGGTCCTGTACTTTTATTTTTGGGGAGGTTTGTGATTACTGTTTCGATCTCCTTACTGTTGATTGGTCTATTCAAATTCTCTACTTCTTCTTGATCCAGTTTTGGAAGGTTGTATGATTCTAAGAATTTATCCATTTCTTCCAGATTGTCGAATTGGTTGGCATATAGCTTTTCATAGTATTCTCTTATAATCTTTTGTATTTCTGAGGTGTCTGTTGTAACCTCTCCTCTTTCATTTCTGATTTTACTTATTTGTGCCTTCTCTCTTTTTTTCTTGGTGAGTCTAGCTAAAGGTTTGTCAATTTTGTTGATCTTTTCAAAGAACCAGCTCTTGGTTTTATTAATTTTTTCTATTTTTTTTTGGTCTCTATTTCATTTATTTCTGCTCTGATTTTTATTATTTCCCTTCTTCTACTGATTTTGGGCTTGGTTTGTTCTTCTTTTTCCAGTTCCTTTAGGTGCATTGTTAGATTGTTTATTTGAGATTTTTCTTGTTTGTTGAGATAGGCCTGTATTGCTATAAACTTCCCTCTTAGGACCGCTTTTGCTGTATCCCATAAATTCTGGCTTGTCGTATTTTCATTTTCATTTGTCTCCAGGTATTTTTTGATTTCTTCTTTGATTTCTTCATTGACCCATTCGTTGTTCAGTAGCATTTTTTTAATCTCCACGTATTTGTGGCTTTTCTGATTTTCTTCCTCTAGTTGATTTCTAGTTTCATACTGTTGTGGTCAGAAAAGATGCTTGGTATTATTTCAATCTTCTTAAATTTATGGAGACTTGTTTTGTGGCCTAACATGTGATCAATCCTGGAGAATGTTCCATGTGAATTTGAAAAGAACATATATTCTTCGGTTTTTGGATGGAATGCTCTGTATATATCTACTAGGTCCATCTGTTCTAGTGTATCATTTAAGGCTAATGTTTCCTTATTAATCCTCTGTTTGGATGATCTATCCGTTGGTGTAAGTGGAGTGTTAAAGTCCCCTACAATTATTGTGTTACTGTCTATTTCTGTTTTTATGTCTTTTAATAATTGCTTTATATATTTAGGTGCACCTACATTGGGTGTGTAGATATTTACAAGTGTTATATCCTCTTATTGGATTGTTCCCTTGATCATTATGTAATGCCCTTCTTTGTCTCTTTTTACAGTTTTTGTTTTAAAGTCTATTTTGTCTGATATGAGTACTGCTACCCCAGCTTTCTTTTCATTGCCATTTGCATGGAGTATCTTTTTCCACCCCTCACTTTCAGTTTGTGAGTGTCTTTAGGTCTGAAGTGTGTCTCTTGTATGCAGCATATATATGGGTCTTGTTTTTTTATCCAGTCAGCCACCCTATGCCTTTTAATTGGAGCATTTAGTCCATTGACATTTAAAGTAGCTATTGAGAAGTATGTACTTATTTTTTAACTTTTGTTTTCCTCGATGTTGTAGTCGTCCTTCTCTGTTCCTTTTTTCTTCCATACAGAATTGATGGTCTCTTTAGTTTGAACTCTGTCTGAAAGCTCTACTCTTTAACTCCCCTCCTCCCTCCTTTTATGTTTTTGATATCATATCTAACCTCTTTTTTGTGCATTTGTATCCATTACCCTCTTATCATGGAAATGGATAATTTTTCCTATTTGTGGTCTTCTCTTTTCCCCTTAAATCAATCCCTTTAACATTTCTTGTAGCACTAGTTTCTTGGTGACAAACTGCTTTAATTTTTGCTTGTCTGGGAAATTTTTGATCTCTCCTTCCATTTTGAATGATAACCTTGCCGGGTAGAATATTCTTGGCTGTAAGTTTTTTCCTTTTAGCACTTTAAATATATCATGCCATTCTCTTCTAGCCTATAAGGTTTCCTTTTTTTTTTTAAAGATTTGATTTATTTATTTATTTTCCCCAAAAGTCCCAGTAGATAGTTGTATGTCATAGCTGCACATTCTTCTAGTTGCTGTATGTGGGACGCGGCCTCAGCATGGCCGGAGAAGTGGTGCGTCCGTGCGTGCCTGGGATCCGAACCCGGGCCGCCAGCAGCGGAGCGCGCGCACTTAACCGCCAAGCCACGGGGCCGGCCCTAGCCTGTAAGGTTTCTGCTGAGAAGTCAGCTGATAGCCTTATGTGGTTTCCTTTGTATGTAACTTGACTTTCTCTTGCGGCTTTTAGGATTCTCTCTTTAATTTTGGACATTTTGATTATGATGTGTCTTGGTGTGGGCCTCTTTGGGTTTATCTTGTTTGGGGCTCTCTGTGCTTCCTGTACCTGGATGTCTGTTTCCTTCCTTAGGTTAGGGAAGTTTTCATCTATTATTTCTTCAAATAGATTTTCTGCCCCTTTGTCTCACTCTTCTCCTTCCGGGACACCTATAACATGGATGTTAGTGTGCTTGATGTTGTCCCAGAGGTCCCTTAGACTGTCCTCACTCTTTTTAATTCTTTTCTCTTTTACCTGTTCAGCTTGGGTAATTTCTTCTAGTCTTTTATCCAGCTCCCAGATCCGTTCTTCTGTATCCTCTACTCTGTTTTTGAGTCCCTCTAGTGAGTTTTTCATTTCCAGTATTGTATTCTTCATTTCTGATTGGTTCTTTTTTATATCTTCCATTTCTTTGTTGACATTCTCACTGAGTTCATCTATTCTTCTCCCCAGATCAGTGAGCATCCTTAACACTCTTAGTTTGAACTCTCTGTCAGGTAGGTTGCTCATTTCTGTTTCACTTAGTTCCTTTTCTGGGGTTTTGTCCTGTTCCCTTACTTGGAATGTATTCCTTTGCCTCCTCATTTTGCCTCTTTCCCTGTGCTTGTGACTACGTATTGGGTAGGTCAGCTACGTCTCCTGCTCTTGGATAGGTCACCTTATGTAAGTGATGGCTTAGGAGTCCTGCACTGTGCTTCCCTCAGTTCTCAATGTTCCAGGGGTGACCCCTATGTTGGCTATGTGTGTCCTTCTGTTGTGGCCTGTTTGCTCTCCCTGTAGGCGCCCAGGTTGGCCGAGTTATGCTCCTGGCCAGCTGTTGTAATGCTCAGCTGCTTGTAGTTGTTGTGGGCCCTTCAGTCTCTTTATCAGGTGTGGGGAGCCCCAGCACAGTTGGCTGCAAGTTCTAATACCACATTTGTGTTGCAGTATTTCTTTTAAGTGAGTAGGCCCCCAGCATGGCAGGTTGTTAGGCTCAGGGCCTTACAATTGCTATAAGCCTCCAACCTTTAGGTCTCTTGTCAGCTCTCTGAGGATTGCAGCTGTGTGGGGCTGGCCTCAGGCACGGGAGCACCCAATTTTTTCAGGCTTTGGAAGGTGGGGCAAACCCCCTATGTGGGTCTTTGACAAGCACAAGTCTTCTGCAGCTGACAAGCCCTGCTGCCCACAGGTCCACACACACAGTCAACACAGTCCTGCCCCGTGTGCGCGCCCCGACCTCCTGAAGCGGACCCAGTCTCTCCACGGCGGGAGCCCCACGCGCTCCACCACTGCCCCACACTCTCCACCCGTTCCTTGTGCACGCCCTGCCCCACTGAAATTGGCTCAGTTGCCAGGCTGCAGAGAATCCAGTCACCAATCTATGCAGGCCCACAAGTTGCCTGAGGGCTTGTTGTTGGGTGGGGCCAGTCTCTAGGGTGGGCTGCCTGCCCTGGCTGAGCTGGATTAAATCAGTGCTCTAGCGGGTGGGGCAGACCCTGGGCTAGCAGGCCCCAGGGAGAACTCCAATGTCTGTGTCAGCACACCCACACCAGGCCACAACAATGGCCACCGCCAGTGTCCCAGTCCCTGGAGAGGTCTCACCTCTCACTGAGATGCACTCAGGGCCTATTAGGTGAGTCTCTTTTCACCAAAGCACTGTGCACCTTTCTTTCTGGTGATTTTAGGTTGCTTTCTGAAACGGGTGAGTTTGCGCGTGGGCCCTTTAAGAACCGGTTTTAATTTCTTTGTGAACCAGCTTTTCTTGGGGTATTCCCCAATGTTTTAGTAGCAGGCAAAGTCAGATATTATGCCACTGGTCTCGATTGTGCTGGGTCCACAAAATGCCCACAGCGGGGGCGCTCCCTGGCTCAGGGCCCCGCGCCTCCAGGGAGGGCTGCGTACCTTTGGGCTGCTCCCAGGCGGCCGGTGGCCGTGAAGCTGGCGGCTTGTGAAGGCGGCGTTTTTCCTCTCCAGAAGGGAGTTTCTGCCTCTTCTACCTCAGTTAGGATTGTCTGTTGTTGCAGGAGTTCCTCTTATCCAGTTTTCAGTTCTGTCTCAGGGGTAATTTTTCCACAAGTAGTTGTAAATTGGCTGTGTCCGCAGGAGGAGGTGAGTTCAGAGTCTGCCTACGCCGCCATCTTGACTCCGCCTCTCCCAATTGTTTACATTTGTGTGCAAAGACAACTTTTTTCAGACTTGCATATTTCTCTTGCAATGGAGCCAACCAACTCTTCCATTTTGCTGGTGCTTTACTCATTCTGTATATGCTGTTTTTGAAGGCAAACATGAACTCTGGAGACTTGGAAGCGACTACCTGCTCGAGTCCATGGTGTCGCTTTCCAATGTTACTGTTTAGCGGCAGTCCTTAATACACTATATTCAGAGGGTCTATTCTTGAAAGGATTGAGCATATATATGGCCTGGACCTCCCAACCATGTCTCCTTGAGGTTGCCTATTATTCCTATATGTCCACATGACATAGATGCCATGAAGGATGGTAATATTTGTTATCACATTCAGAGTTAAACAAAGCAATATTCCAGAAACAAGCAACCCTTCAAGGTAATGTCCTCAGTGTGCTGTGGCTAGAACCTCAGATACAATGACTTACAGGGTTGGGGCTTTAGTGTCTGTCATAATAAAATGAGGACTTGTGGTGAATCTTCACAGTTTTAATTCCACCTCCTTCCTCTGAGGAGGAATATTAAGTGTTTTAGTTTGTCCTCTTAGATTTACTTGGGACACTCATATGCTATTGCTCATGGTGTGACAAAATGTATGGTTTGCATTGGAAGAATACAAGCATTGAAGGTGTTTTAGACTAGGCTTGAAGCTTTGTAAGGAAATGCACTTGCACTTGGCTTGTGCACACCCGGGGATGGTGTGTCACAGTGGAGGCCAGAGAAGGCAGTCCAGCTTGAGTTGTTGTTTTAATACAAAATCTTCTCTTTGCTCTTTTTCTTCCTTAAATAACTTTTTACTTCTAATTTCAAAAATATTATATACTTATCAAACAATTATTAGAAAATTTAAAAGAGAAAAAATAAAAGAATACACACGATTTCACACGCCAAGAGAACTATAAACAGTATCAAGTATGTTCTTCTGGACACTTTCCTAATATCATATTTAATGGCTGAATATAATTCCGTTTTTTGAACATACCAGAATTAAGTACATTGGTTAGGAAGTGGTATTTTGGAGGCAGGCTGTCTGGAATCAAATCTTTGTCCTACCCTTCAATTAAATTCTTGAGCAAAACACTTTACTTCTCTATACTGTGGTTTCCTCATCCATAAAATAGAATAATAGTTCTTAACCGTGTAGGATTGCTGCAAATACTAAATGCAGTAATGTCTGTAAAGTACCTAGAATAGTGCTGACCCATTGTAAGTATGATGTGATAACTCTCATTAGCATTATCCTTATTATTACTATTATTGTCAGGCATTAAGTTTATAGTTATAAACAATGCTATTGTAAACTTCCTAGAACTTAAATGGTGAGCACATCCCTTTTTTTTCAGGGATTCCAGGGGAAAACAAACATAACTGACTTTGGTCTCAGAGATAATCCCAAATTTTCAACATCAAAAGTCTATAGGTGGGCCGGCCCCATGGCTTAGCGGTTAAGTGCACACGCTCCGCTACTGGCGGCCTGGGTTCGGATCCAGGTGCGCACCAACACACTGCTTCTCCGGCCATGCTGAGGCCACATACAGCAACTAGAAGGATGTGCAACTATGACATACAATATCTACTGGGGCTTTGGGGGAAAAAAAAAAGGAGGAGGATTGGCAATAAATGTTAGCTCAGAGCCGGTCTTCCTCAGCAAAAAGAGGAGGATTAGCACGGATGTTAGCTCAGGGCTGATCTTCCTCACGAAAAAATAAAAAAGAAAGAAAAGTCTATAAGGACCAGATGAGTACAATAAATGTGTGAATCAGACTTGTTTAAGACAACAAGGAGTCGTGGAGCCAGCGTCTGAACTGGCCATCTTAAAGGAATTCAAATTTAATACAATCCACCACTCCGTAAAACCAAACCAAACCAAACCAAACCATGCAGCCTAAACAAAACACATCTGTGGGCTTCAAGTGTCCCTCAGGGCACCAATATGCAATTCCTGATCTGGTCTACACCCTCATTTTTTTATTTTATTGAGATATAATTGACATGTACTAGTTTTAGGTGTACAACATAATGATTTGATTATGTATATATTGTGAAATGATCACCACAATAAGTTTAGTTAACATCCATCACCACAGATGGTTACAAATTTTTTTTCTTGTGATGAGCACTTTTAAGATCTATTCTCTTAGCAACTTCTGAATATACAATACAATTGAACACATCCTTATGTCCTTAGGATTGATTCCTAAGTTAGGACTTAGGATAAGTCCTAAGAAGTTGAACCGCTGGTTCTAAAGCTATACACATTTTGAATGTTTTAGATACATATTACCAAAATTCTTTCCAGAAAGTTCATACCACTGTATGTTTTCACGAGTGGTTATGTGAGTGTCCATTATGATTTTTTTTTTTTTTTTTTTTTGGTGAGGAAGCTTGGCCCTGAGCTAACATCTGTGCCCATCTTCCTCTATTTTGGATGTAGGACACCACCACAGCATGGCTTGATGTATGGCTGTCAGTCCACACCTGGGATTTGAACTTGCGTACCCTGGGCTGCTGAAGCAGAGCGAGCGAACTTAAACCACTATGCCACCAGGCTGGCCCCTATTATGATTTCTTTTTTTTTTTTTAATAATTTGAAACTTTATTTTGCCAATCAGACTCAAAAAAGTTGTATCTTATTGTGAGTTTAATATATATTTATTTTATTATTATTTCTTCTATTACTGTTTAGCACTGTACCCCTGGCACTCAGAATAATGTCTGGCACAAAGTAGATGATTGATAAGGCACAAAAATGTATGTATGGGCTTATTGAATATATATATTGATATATTGAATATATATATTCATATGTATGCATGTATACATACTCACACAGTACACTAATTGGCTATTCCTATTTTCATGCCTCTTTTTAGCAATGGACACGCTGGAACTTTGGAGCACCTTTTGAGCAGCTCCAGCTTCAGCAGAGCAAACAACTCACTCAAGATGATTCATAAAGAGCTGCCATTAACCTACCTATATTTTTATGTGTGCAGCTTTGTCTAAATGGTCATGTCCTGTCTTGTGGCTCATAACAACAGCTGTATCCATTACCACTGGAGTCCCACACTGAAAAATACGTTACTTTATCTGTATTTAGTCCCGCACACCACTTCCTTCTTGTATAATCTTAGGCAAGTAAAATATTCCCTTGGGATTTCAGTTTTCCTCTCAGTAAATGAGGAAAATAACATTTGACCCACCTATGTCACAGGGTTGTTTTGAAGTGAAAGTCTTGGGAAAGTGTGAACTGCTTTGGGAATATAGAAGAGCATCCTTGGGGTCACTAGTTATTTCTGTGTATCTTGACGAATCTTGCTTTTGTGAACCTTGCTTTATTCAAGGACAATGATAAAGTGCATACATTCTCTTCTCTTCCAGACTGCCCATCGCTGGCCAGTATCAAGTGTTAAAAAACAAATAATAATGTTGAATTGAGTTAAATGATTCTAAGGTTTTGGCACTTTATATAAAAACTACAGGACTTTGACTCAAGCTATTTCTAGGACTTAATTTTTGTCATAGGCTAATCAGTAAACTGTAGCCAGATATTCATATTTCACTGTTTTCCTTCAACCTGTGTGCATTTTTGACCATTTCCGTGTTTCTAATATTTCAAAAATGAGTGGACACACAGGAACTAAAAATGCCTCAAATAAGCAGTGAAATTCTGGGGGGAAGGGGGGAAATTACACGGAAATAATATATTGTCCAAGTTTTTACTACTTTTTACTTTCAAAAAAATCATGCTGTACCTTGTCATATCACTGCAGAATATTGGAAACTAATTTCATTTTCCTCCTTATATATTTTTAAAAATATTCTGCTCTAAACTGTAAGAAATATTCAAATCTGGGGCCACGAAAGAATAAGATGAAAATCTGAGCCAATTCCAAACTGATCTAGCTTGCCCATTCCTTATGTAATTGTATTCTGACTTTTTAGTTATTGAATTTTAGTCCTTTTAGCTATTGAAGTTTAGCCAGCTTCACAGTGAGTTACAATTAAAGTTAACCAAAAGTCTTAAAACTAGAAAACCTAGTAGTTTTAAAAGGCACAAGCCAAGAAAATGAGGTTTCCAGGTACACCAAGCCTCTGGGTGTGGGAACTTCTCCATCATGTCCATGTTCTGTGGCAGGTCTTAGAAGGAAAAGGAGTTTTGTTCACATAAGAAAAGAAGAAGTAAGATTTTTTTAAAGTGAGTAGCTCTGTTGTATTTACATGCAGGCTCCTTACTCAGGCAGACAAAACATATCATCTTGTCATTTGCTCTCTACCTGAAAGGACTGTCTTAATATCATTGAGCTGGGTGGTAGGGGCAATGCTATTGGCATATGTCATACGGCTGCTTATATAGACAACCCCAGAACACGGGATTATGGAAAATTCCTTTTACTCTCCTTCCTCTTGTCTCTTCCACCCCACTCAACTTTCCCATCCCTAAGCTCTTTTTGAAAACCTATCTAAAAAGAGGGAAAAAAGAGCAATACACTGTGTTCTAGGATTACATTTCTTTCAATTTGGCTGACATCCTAACACCTCAAGTCATGGGCTATTCAGAACAGTGGATCAACTACGAAAGGTCAGTTCCGGCCGATACTGAAATGGGACTCATCCAACAACAATAGAAATGTGGTCAAGGCTGTCTGGGTAATTGAGTGTTTCTTGGGATCTATTCCATACGGCAGTGTTTGGGGGCACTGTGTCATGGAAGGTGCTGTCTTTCCAATAAGTGTAAAAGGCAAAATCATGGTCACCGTGGGCTTTAAAAATTACAAACATCTTTTCCCAAATAGAGATAAGCCCTGGATATTTATGAATGATGCTACTCCCCTTTTTTGTCCCAGATAAGATTCTTAATTAATCTTTCCTGAATTGTAGATTAGGTTTTTTTTTGTTTGTTATTGTTTCGGGGCAGAGAGGTTCCCCTTATATTACTTCTAAAAACATAATGTTAAAACTTCGTGGTTTCATTAGGAACAACTGATAATAAAGCAACCAAAGAAAAGAAGCAGAAAATAATTATCAACCTATTGATAGGAGAAAAAGGCTGTGTTTTTCTGTGATTTTTCAGGGGTTTAGATTATCAGAAATTTTTCAAACCTTCAGATAAAATTGAGGTTCTCCCAGACCAGATCTAGTTTATGACCTTGCCCGGATTTGCTTGGTCCACCTTGCCCTCTGGGCCTCAACTGCTTGCTCACTGCAGCGCCCCAGCTGTTGCTGCCCTGGCCTCATAGACTAATGCTATGGGTTGTCTCAGGATCCCTGCCATGAGAACCAGGCATCAGCACCACCTTCAGTCAACCCACTGTCAAACCGTAGCAGATATGGTCCAGTCAGTACGAACCCATCATGGGCTCCAGCTTCTCCTACAACTTCCAGACTCAGAAGACGAAGGTGAGATCTGCCCATAGAGACCAGAGAACTTAACCTGAAAAGGTTGAACTTTGACCCGGGAGAGTCAGGAAAGGGGAAGGAACCAGCAGATGAACTCTTTTGTCTTTATTTCACTGACAGACTCTTCTGGGTACATTGTGCACAATACAGTACCCTTGTATGCGTGAGTAACCAGGTCTGTGTGTGTGTGTGTGTGTGTGTGTGTGTGTGTGTGTGTGTTTTAAGCTGTGCCCAGCTCAGAAATTTATAATCTTTTCTTTCTTCCCTGCTTCACCTTCTCTTTTTCCCTTACTCTTGTTGTTCAGAGATTTCACCTCCCAATAAAGTCAAAGAATTTAATCTTTGTCTCCAGCTCTATTTTCTAGGAAACCCAGGCTAAGACACTCCCCATAAGACAGTAGCTGTATTTTCAATTTCTGCATTTGAGAAAACACATGTTGCTAAAGTACATTAGATTCAATTATACTTTTAAATGAATTAGTACTTTATATAAGCTAATAGTTAAAAAATAATAAGGTTGAATCATGAAATTGCTAATATTTGGGTGTTCTCAACCTACAAAAATGGCAATTGCATGTGGTTCAACCTAATAGTTTTTATACCAGAAGTAATGGAGTGTGGGGATTAGGAGTTTGGGAGTCATACTGACTGGGTGCAAATCAGTTCTGCCACTAACTACTCGCTTGATGTTGACCAAGTTACTAAATCACTCTAGGTCCCAGATACCTCATTTATAACATGGAGATAATATCTTGACTTGTTGTGAGAATTAAATTACATAATTTGGGCTGGCCCTGTGGCTTAGCGGTTAAGTGCTCCGCTGTTGGCAGCCCGGGTTCGGATCCCGGGTGCACACCGACGCACCGCTTCTCCAGCCATGCTGAGGCCACATCCCACATACAGCAACTAGAAGGATGTGCAGCTATGACATACAACTATCTACTGGGGCTTTGGGGGGAAAAAATAAATAAATGAATAAAATCTTAAAAAAAAATAAAAATAAATAAATAAATTACATAATTCATGTCAGTAATAAATATTAGCTATTTTTTAATACAAAGTAAAGAATTTATTCCATCTATGGATAATGCCTGGTGTATACATGGATATAAGGATCCTTTTCTCTAAATCCACTCTGCACTCCCCACCTTCCAGTCAGCAGACCAGTCTGGAAGCTGATGTAGAGAGGATCACCATTAAAATTATTCAAAGAGCTTAAATGGAAAGAGTAATGCAATAATATACCAGTGTTGATTAATGTGGATGAACTAATCAGCTTAAGTTCTATAAAAGAGTCTAGAGTTGGGCCTTGAGGAAACACACTACGGTTGGTTCTCTAAGTTCGGAAGCTAGAACAGAAATATCCAATGACACTTGATGAAGAGAAGATACAAAGGGAAGAAGGCAATTGTGAAAAAAAAAAAAAGTAAGACAAGTCATCATATATTTACCATATTTAATGGAATCCAATCCAAGAAAATAGTAGTTTGTGCTTCTTCCAAACATAAAATTCCATGTTTAGGCAATGAAGAGTCTACTTTATGTCTCTAAGCCATGACATCTGATTTCCATTAAGTGTGTTGCCTGATTCCTTTCAGCATACACTGATCATTTATAAGCTCTGGGCAAAGTCAAGGCCACTTGTGGACCAATGCTTATTTTCATAGTTGACACAGATCATAGCTACCTGACTTCAAACATTAGGATGAGGGTTCTCTACAAAAATATCTGAGAAATTTAACACATAATGTCTAACATCTGGGTATTTGGAATAAAATAATATTCAGATGATTATTTTAAATTTTTGGTTTTCAAATTTTAGAAAGTCTTATTAACACAGTCTCTGAGGAACTGCCCTAATTCATTTTTTATAATACGGAATATTGTTTGAAACACGTGAACAACAGCCTAAGACTTGGTAAACAGGATTTTGGCTATCAGTGCTTTGCAAGACAAAACAGTATTGGACTAAATTGTACCTCAGAGGTTTGTATACTCACGGAGAATATATTCACTAATATTTAAAAATTAACTGGCCCTTTAAAATCAGTGTTATGTAAATCTATATTATTCTTCTAAAGACACAAATACACACATACAATATGTGTGCACACATACATATGCATACACACATGAGTTGGCCAAACTCCCTTGGAAAGTCAGTGCTAGAACAAGACATTAGTCCTACATTCTTGGTAGATCTCATCTGAATCATGGGGTTGGGCTGCCCTCAAACAATGAAGGTCACTATTACCCCAAAATGGGGAAAGAATGCTCAGTGAGCCTTCTGCTCTCATTTAGGGAGGCCTAATGGTGATTTCTACACAAGAAAGAGTGAATGAAAGACACTCCAAGCCGCTGGATTAAAACATTGCAGGGGCACAGATTATGAGAGCAAATTGCCTTCTGGAGGCTTGTACCCTAAGACCTGCTAAAAGAATGCAACCGAGCAAAAATAAATTCTTTGACAGCAAGATGTTGCCTAGTACTGTTGAGCATGTCTAAATTCAGCACCTAAGAATTAGTGATGAAATTTAAAAGGGCAGTATTATTTTGAGAATCCAAAAATTTGTTTTTAGAAAAAAAGGAAGACTTGGTTTTAAAAAATGGAGCCATCAATGGATGATGTATTATGGCACATTTATTGTTGTTCAGTTTATAAGTTGAACAGTTAATAATCTTATTCTTGCCTACCCAGCATACAATTGTTTTTATAATTAACAGTTTACTTCTAATATAATATAACAAGGTCAGTGAAGGCCTAATGTTGTCCAGCTGATTTGATGAGCAATTCTATGTACAATCTTTGCTTTTAGAATTTTCTCCTAATTATATAAACAGATAGGACTGCACATACAGACAACACAATGTGAGTTATAAGTAAAAAACTGCACTATAAAAGAATGTTTTTCATTTAAATTGTTTTCTTTTTAGACAGCTTGACTTACTCAAAAGCAATAGAAGGCCCTTGACTTTATTTCAAAGCACAATCACCACTTAACATCTGTTTTTCTGGGCAGTCGAAACTATCTTGCTGACTGCATGACTTCAGATGAATGTTTAAAAGACCATCCAGTAATGTGCAATTTCATTTGAGACAGGTACTATCATGTCAGGTTGAAGCAATTGTGAATAGTCCTTCCTAAATATTTCTAATGCCATTTGATAGGTGTCATTGACTTTTATGAAAACTACTGGGCCACTTCCTTTTTGACCGTGTTTGGAAATACTGAACAGATCTCTTTCCTGGCCTCTGGCAGAAGCTTGTGATGTAAATAAGTTCATATGGCTGGCTGGAAAGGAAGAAGGTGTGTATTACTAGACACAGGACATCAAAGGAGTGTGCATGGTTTCAACAAAAATTAAGAACAGGAGTGCCTTAGAGAGACACCTCTGAGATATTTCTGCAGATCATGGCCTGCCTTGAAGAATACTTTCTCTCTCAGTTAATACTTCTCCTTCCTGTCTCCATCTCCACCCCCATTCCAAGAATGTAGTAGAACCAGTGTTAACTACGAAAATAGTTATGAGAAAGTTTGAATAACCAGGAAAAGAGATTTGAGTAAAAGGGATGATGATATGTCCATGTCACAAACACAATCCTAACACACTTTTTATTTATTTATATCAAAGCCTCCATACGTCACCACTTTGTAAATTCTCTCATATGGACACCTTTATGCCTTAAAACCTTGCCTTCAACAGTTTCCTTAACTATGAGATGTAACAGATTTTCAGAAGCCTTTGATCAGTATCTTGCAGAACTGACATGGTGTGTGTTCTGATTCAGGTCTCTGTGGCTAAATTAAGGTTTGCTGTTTCTAGAAGCAGTTATTAATTCTCAAAATTCTATTATTACAGAAATATTTAACATAGAAGATGAAAACCTCCTAATCCCTCCTCCCAAAAGAGAACCACTCTCAACATTCACTGCATATCTCTATTTCCCACCCAAAATATTTTGCTATACTTATGCTAATGTATATTATTACATTCTCTTTCTACAAAATTATTCTTTGGTAAAGATTTTTACCAAAAACCCAGAAGCACAAGACTATTTTCACCCTTCTCCATTCAATTTTCAAACAGAGAGAATTTCCACATTCTTTCTCCTGTGTGTTTTTTTTTCCTTTCTTGATCTGACTCGTTTGTTTGATGGAGCAGGGTCTTTGGTGATGGGGTTCATAGACATTCTCCAAAAATGCCATTGGATTTTAAACTATAGCATTCATAACTGGCATTTCTTTTTTCACTTGAGAAATTTTAATGAATATGTTCTAACAAAGTTTGCTTTAAAGAAAAGGGCTGGTAAGTTACTTAAGCTCCCTCTCCTGATTTTCATCTAAAATTAAACATGCATAGCAAAAGATTAGAATTTCATGAAACATTTAAAACTGTATTTAAAGGAAAAATATTGATTTTGTGATTAACAAAATTGAATAATACTCAATATAACATCATGAAAAAATTATATATTGACTAGTTTGCTTCTAGTAGGATTTCTAAATAAGAAATGCTACTGCACTTCTCTACCTAATAATGCTTCCAAAAGCATGCCATAGATGAATGTTTACTAAGTTTACCTTGTAGAATTTATCAGCAACAAAGTAGAAAGTGAGCGGCACTAGAAGACAGGGGCTCTGGTATCCGTCTCTGGCTCTGCTAACAGCTATTTACATTCATATGAGAAAGTAATTTAACTCCCCAAACCTCTGTTTCCTCATCTGTAAAATTAGAAGCATAGCTTCAGTTTTTTTAAAGATTACTTGAAACACTTAAATCAGTCTATTACAGATTTTGGTGAAAGCTGTTAGAGTAAGCTCGTTATTATAACGATATCTCCCAAATTCAGAGGCTTAACACAAGAGAAGTTTGCTACACGGTCATTACATGCACAGGTTCAAGGAGCATGTTCCAGGTAGCTCTCTTCCACGTCTCAACTGGGGAACTGAGGTTTCCTGCATCTTTTGGCTCTACCACTTGTCATGTTGTTTTTATTTGCTATTTAATGTCACCCTAAGTAAAGAAAAATTAAAATTTTAAATTGCTAGCATGAACGTTACCATCTATATTTATATAGCACAGTGCCAATTTTAAATGGGAATGTTAGAGTGTTTAACTGTATGGGGAATCACCAGAATTATCCAGTTCATATTTAGTGGTTCATCCCCAGAGGCTGTCTGAACTGAGCAGAAGAGACAAAGTCAGACTCAGGAAGGTGGGAAGCAGAAAGAGAGTATTCCTGCAAACACAGAGCTGGTCAAGGGAGCACTCCAGGCCACAGGCATACTTGCCAGGAGACAGCAGACATCCCCAGCCCACTCCTACCCCCCCACCCCAGGCCCCAGGGACCCTGCCCTATGACATGGAGCATGAGCATGCACTGCCTCAGGTCCTATGCTGCCGGGTTCCCCCTCTCACTAGCTGCGCTGGGGGAAGTTGAGTCAGGCATTTCCCCTTCCCACTGGCCCAACTCTGGGCAGACAAGTGACCCTGAGGATTTTTAAACCTCTGCACTGGGAATCACTCAGTTCCTGGATCAGGGTGGGCAAGAGATTCAACTCTGCTGTGCTGCCTGATGCTCCAGATCACAGCGCTGGGACAGCCACCACTGTGCCCCAGTCCCAGACGCCGCCGGAGTCCAATCAGCTCCATTAAGCCCATGATCCATTGTCCCATCAGACTTCACTTACAAAATACAAATTCAAAAATAAAATTATTAAGAATTCCAGGACTACAGTTGGCAAACATGGGGTCCTTTGAGCACAGAGGCCTGTGCCACTGCACTGGCCACATGCCCATGAAGACAGCCCTAACCCTACTTCAAATGAACAAATCTTCAGGAACAAGGTTTCTTTCTTCCAACTGTGATCCAAATAAACCCCAGGGCTCCAAGTGACCCAGCCTTGCCAAGGTGTCTCACTCCAAGAAATAGTCCAGTGAAGTAACCAAGACTAATTAAGAATAATTCTACTCTTTATTTGCATTAGCAAAGACTAATAAAGAGAATCTAATTCATAACTCAAAGCAACAATTTTTAAACTCCTAGTTTCTGCTCTCCATTCCTCCCTCGTTGAAGCTGCTCTAGAGTCTTTTATTCTTTGCTTCTCGCTTGCCATTTTGCAACAAAAAAATGTTATTCCTGACGCCATTCCATAAAGCATTTTGCTCTCCCTGCCCACCACCGCCCGCCCGCCCCCAGATCTCGTGTAAATCAACTCAGCCTCTTGGATTTCTTTTCCATTTTTTCTCTGCATTGCTCCTTACTGAGGTTCTCTACCCCAAAGGGGAGCCCAGAAGCTGATGTACAGGGCAAGAATCTTTCCCTCTAATGAGAGTGGGAGGAGGGAACAGACTGTAAATACACATTTAGCAAGGTTTTATGCCAATTACACATTAATAATTGTATCCTTCTTATAAATCAAGGGCCTACTCAGTCAAGTTGATTTCATTTATCCCCTAGAATAGCTCTTGATGCTGGAGCCTCGCTTAGTTAACCAAACAGTGGCTTCTGCCTCTGTGGCAGAAGCAAAAAGCACTGGCACCTGCTGTCTGTGTGACACTGGATGAGTCACTTCTTCTCTGCCTTGCAGTTCCTCTGTGGTATACATAAACTATGATTTGGGGGTAATCCAGAAGCCTGAGGAGTGGACTCTTTCTCAGTCCCATGAATCAATGACTTGATTATATATTAACCAGTAACATTAACTGATCTCAAGAAAATACATGTCAAGAAAAAGAGGATGGCCTGCACTAACAATGTCTCCTTGGAAGAGACACTGGGGTAGTAACAGTTCATCAAGGTTTTCTGAACTTAGGTAAAATATCTCCAAACAACACTTCTTCCTATTTTCCAATTACACATTTCTGATTAATAGTTTGACCCCCAAATACAGTGATTCCAGGAGGGGGGAAGTGGTCCCCAAGAATGAAGTACACAAAAATTATGGTCATTGGGAATGGATATGTCCTATTATAAATTAAAATTTTGGCATTCTTGTTTCTATATCACTCTTGTGTGGATTTAGGTGATGTAGGTCTATTACTGATATCCGGATCGTTTCTAAGTACATGAAATTGTATAGGTTATTAACTTGTTAAACTGAGTACGCAATCTGAAATGTAGTGACCCGTTGGTCAATATCTCCAACTGAATGCCACTCAATATCTTAGCAATATGTGAAATTAGATGACTAAAAGTTACCTACCAGGTTGTTATAAAAATTAAAGAGATAGTGTATGTGAAAGTCTCAAGCACAAAGTCTGACTTACATAGCTGCTTAATTGAAGTTTTGTTTTGTACAAATAAATTCTTCTACTTATTTATCCAATTTACACTGAATTGTTTCAGTTTGTAATCTTTAAGACTACAAGGATCATTTGTGTTTAATTTGTGCTTCTAAAGGAAGGAGAACAAAATATTCCATGTCTTGTGCTCTGACGAGGTAGAGGGAACCTTGTCTAACGTTTTGATCATGTTAAAAGAAAAAATTGAAATTTCAGATCTTCTGCTAGTTTTTTTTGTTTTTGTTTTTACTGTTAAATTTTAGATACCCACAGTAGAAAGCCTTTTAGATTAGCAGAGCTCCTTAAAACTTCTGTGCTGTGAAATGGCAGTCATCCACAGTAGAAAGTCTTCTATATTAAAACATGCTCAATCATACACCTTGTTTACAGTAGGGAGCAGAAAGTTAAATCATATTTCACAAAAAATTAATAGCGATTTGGGGGTTGGAGGCTAGCAGGTAGAGTGAGGCCAAAGACAAAAAGATAAAAGCAGCCAAAACTTAAGGAGGACATATGAATAGCAAAAAATGTATAAGGGTAGGAAATTGCTAATGAACATTAGAGCAGTGATAGTTAATATTCTTTACAGTTATACGGTATAATCACTACATTACTGTCTTAGTTTGGGCTGCTATAACAGATTACCATAGACTGGGTGGCTTAAACAACAAACATGTCTTTCTCTTGGTTTGGAAGGCTTGAAGTCCAAGATCAGAGTGCCAGCATGGGGACCCTCTTCCTGGTTATCCTCACATGGCCTTTCCTTGGTGCAGGCACACAGTGCAGGCATACAGAGAGGAAGTAAACTCTCTCGTGTCTTGTCTCTCCTTTTTTTTTTTTTTCCAGGGAAAGATTCACCTTGAGCTAACATCTGTTGCCTATCTTCCTCTTTTTTCTTTCCTCTCCAAAGTACACGGTTGTATATCCTAGTTGTAAGTCCTTCTAGTTCTTCTATGTGAGCTGCTGCCACAGCATGGCTACTGACAGATGGGTGGTATGGTTCCACGACCAGGAAATGAACCCAGGCCAATGAAGCAGTGAGAGAGCTGAACTTTAACCACTAGGCCCTCAGGGCTGGCTCTCTTGTGTCTCTTCATATTAGGGCACTAACCCCATCATGAGGGCTCCACTCATGACCTAATTACCGCCTAAAGGCCCCACCTCCAAATACCATCACATTGGAGATTAGGGTTCAAAATACTAATTCTGGGGGGACATAAACATTCAGTCGATAGCAATTACCTCAAAGCAAAAGTCTGCCACACGCTCAGCCTTGTGTTATTGGCACTTTGGGGAATTAAAATTATCAGGGCAGTGTCCAGAATGGGGCAAAGCGGTATGGAGAAGAGAGAGAGCAGCAGTCACATAAGGCAAGAATCAGAGCAGAGATGGGAAAAATGAGAAGAAATAACAATCCCAAGAATCCTTAAAGGTTTTGGAGATAAGGAACATGGTTGAGGTTGTTGGCATTGGGTGACCTCAGTATTCTGAGAATATTGGAAATATCCAGGCAACTAATATTTGGATCACACTTGTGGGGCTCAACATCCCAAAATGTGTAATGTCATTATTGCCTCATGATGATGATGGTGATAATGATGAAGGTCACAGAGCCAACACCCAAGCTGTGTGCTTCTCCTTCTGGGAAGCTTGGTTCTAAAACCACAAACAGGGCCGGCCCCATGGCTTAGCGGTTAAGTGCGCGTGCTCCTGGCGGCCCGGGTTCGGATCCCGGACGCGCACAGACACACCGCATCTCCGGCCATGCTGAGGCCACATCCCACATACAGCAACTAGAAGGATGTGCAACTATGACATACAACTATCTACTGGGGCTTTGGGGGAAAAAAAAAGGAGGAGGATTGGCAATAGATGTTAGCTCAGAGCCGGTCTTCCTCAGCAAAAAAATAAAATAAAATAAAACCACAAACATGCACACACATATCTATGAAACTGGGACAGATACTCCTAGCCTATTCAGACAAACACATACTTTAATCAATCATCTTTCTGATATGCAAAACTGTAAAAATTACTCATGCTGTTTTATTTTCCATGAATTTACCTGCACAGACACACTTCAGTGTCACATAACAACATTCTGTAGGATTTATCTATGTTGAATTTTTAGGAACTTTTTTTTTTCAGTGTGTTCCTTTCCTCAAAACTTTTTATCTCTGCAAAAATCGCGCTTTTTAACTTGGATTTGCAAATGTTGCTTTAGCTTATGAGGATGCCTATATTCTCACAGGGAGTGTTACCAAAACTGAAGAGTCCCATGTGCCTAACTTTATCTCTTTTCTCTCGCCTAAGCCTCTAGCTTTATATCTCCTCCCAATTTTTATCATATGAAATTATTATCAAGCCTCTGCATTCCTTCTCAGTTACTCTTTCAAAATCCAATCTTTTCTCCTTTTATCAAACATAATTCTAGATGTGTAGACTATAGCTCACATGAAAACCCAATCTTCTTAAAACAGATGAAAACAAAAGAAAAAGCAATGTTACTCTTCTCGTCTGAATGGCATGGAAATCCTTCCACCTGGCATTTGGGTTGGCTGCCTTTTTTTTTTTTAGGAGATGAGTAGGGTAGCTGAGTTTTTACAGAGGGATGATGTTAGATGAAAGGGAAATTCCTGTGATAAAAAAAAATTTAAGAATTGCTCACATCATGTAGCAAAAAACTCTTCAAAGACAATCCATATGCCTATAGCTTCAAAAATTATCTTAGAAGAGAATGGAAATTTTTGGTATTCCAACACTCAACTCTGACGTTTAAATTGCTTCCTAAAAAAAAAAAAGAAAAAAAAATCCACCCATTTGATGAAAAGACAAAGGGCTATTGTTGTCAACTTGCCAAAGAAACTAATTAGAATACAAAATGTGGACTTACTGTATTACTATATATATGGTAATATCATTATTTTTAGTTTCTTGTTATCTTTATCCTTATCTATCCTAAACTTCTGTCTCTAAATACAGATTTTTATCAGCACCAAATCTCTACCTTCACTTAGCCTTGGCAATTCCCCCCAACAACCCAGTCACTTGAGAATACTGAAACGTACATACCTCATTGCTAACTCAAAGCAAAACAATTAATAACCAAATATCTATCTGCCTGTCCCCAGCAGAATTGCTCGTGTGTACATTTATACACATACACACATACATACACACACATACACACACACACTCCTTTGCATCATATTCTCTACCCACCCCCCCAAGGCTTGCACCATATGATAGGCAATGGGAAGTAAGAATAGTCTGACAAATTAGAAGTTATTTAATAAATCATGATCTCTGGCTCTTTGTGCTATGGGCTTTGCTAGATTAAACTAATTGTGCAAATTAATACAGCTTTGCAGTGTCCTGGCAAAATGGAAACAGTTATAAGGTGTAAATTTGTATCAAAATACATCCTAAATTAAAACATATGACCTCCTACAAGCACACATAGATACACCTTCTGGGATTTACAACAAGGCACTTGGTATTGTTGTTTTCTTGTTGTTTTCTTTTTGTACATTATCACAAAGGTATGAGATATTATTGCATTGTTGTTATTTATTTAAATTTTTTTTTCCCTCAAACAAGCCTCTGAGGCAGGACCAGCTATATAATTTGCAAGGTCTAGAGCAAGAGAAAATGCAGGGCTCCTTGTTCAAAAATCTTTAAGAATGGCAAGACAGTGACACCTCAGCATTAAGCCAAGCATCGGGCCCTCTAAGAGTGGGGCCCTCTGCCGCTGCAAAGGTGGCACACTCATGAAGCCAGCCCTGCTCTGAGGGCAACAATCTATGTCTGATTCATATTTGTAACCCCAGAGCTTATCACAATGTCTGAGAGTAAGCACTCAGTAAGTGAATGTTGAAGGACTGAACAAATAAACAGTTAGGCCCAGGATTTTACAGTATCCCATAGAGAAAAGTAGAATTCATTCGCAACAAAAAATAGGAATGTGCCCTTGTTGTACAGTTATTTTCCTTGGAATTTCTGGTAGATGAAATGAGAAGTTAATTAAATCAATTAAAGGGTGCTTGCTACCCTCATATCTGCAGACCTCCTTTCTATTTATTTCAGAGACTTTTAAAAAGTTAAAAGTCATAAAGCTGGGAGCTAGCCCGGTGGCATAGTGGTTAAGTTCACATGCTCAGCTTTGGGGGCCCAGGTTCACGGGTTCAGATCCCGGGGGTGGGCCGACGTACCACTTGTCAAGCTGTGGCAGTGTCCCATATAAAGTAGAGGAAGATGGGCACAGATGTCACCCGGGGCCAATCTTCCTCAACAAAAAGAGGAGGACTGGCAACAGACATTAGCTCACGGCTAATCTTCCTCACCAAAAAAAAAAGTCATAAAGGAAGATCCCAATAGATGCCGATATCCAAGAGACTGGATTCTGATATTTTGTTAGGGAATTAGGGGGCTCAGGGAAAGGATGTACTTCTTTCCACACTCAGGTCCCTCCTCAACACCACAATCTCCCTACTCCCAGACCCATCTGTACTCTTTGCAGTACATTTCACCTTCACATTCTTGCCTCACAGTTTTATTCCTGTACGTTCCACACACCAAGCCCAGTGGTTCCTCACATACCAGAAGACAACTTAAATCTTCAGCCAGAGTGTGTTTTTGGCTGTCTGCTTACTAAAGATTTGCAAGTCTAACCTGCAAGTGCCAGTTAAGATTCTTCTATTGGAATAACATTGTCAAAGATTGTTAAACTTGAAACAGTGTCTTCTCAGTAGAGAGAGAACTCTGGTAGAGGCCTTCAGCCAGATGCCTGTCAGAACCATCACCTGTACACATCTCTCCATTTGCTACAAGGATAAGAGAACCAGCTTAAAAAGAAAGAACCCTCCCCACCCCCGGCCAGCATCTCATAGATCAGAATCTGCACAGAACTCTCTGGGCTCTTCCAAAATTGTCAATTACTTTCTTTTCTTTCAATGTCTCCCTGTTCTGTGTTTTTGGGTCTATGCCAAGACCCAAACTGGCACTGGACAAACTTAAATATAATAAGAAAAGCTGTTCTCATGACATTTATGACCTGATGGGAAACATAAAATACCAGAAATTTCATGGGAAATCATCTTATTGTAAGATTTCCAATCCAGATTTGCTGGCTTTCAAGGGCATTTTGGGTTTGGAGAAGTGTCCATCCTCTTAGGTGCTTCCACAGGCCTAAGCGCCAAGTCTTTGGATGTCAGTTTATCACTTTGTAGATCAGATGCTGTCCAGGCTCCAAACCTCCAGCCCACACTGGATGACTCCCAGGAGGGGGTCTGTGTTATCTGAGTTGTCCTGCAATAGAAAGGGAAAGCCTGCCGTAGTGATGTTCCTGAGTGATCTTTTCTTAATCAAGCCTGTGAGAAACAGTCAAGCAGGAAGGAATAACAGGGCAACCACATACAGCTGAACTTGGAGGGGATACTATTAGACACAGGATTTCAAAGTCCTAAAAGAAATTCCACCAGGCTCTTGGCAAGTGCAATCTGTTAAGACTGCAACCCACAACTCCTTATTTGTGCTGCAAATTTTCACCCGTCAAGAGCAAATGTTCAGACACTGCTCTCTTGGCCCCCTTCTGTGCTCCTATGGAGCCTTCTTATTTATGCTCCATATCAGCCCTTCTTTGACATTCTTCTCATCTGTTCTCCTCTCCCTAAGTAACTTGGGTAAATCCCCCAAAGGATTTAAAGCATCTCTGCCTTCATAGAAAAGGTCCTGAGCAACTTTTGTTTATTATTAGGTAAAATCAATTGTCTAAGTTTTCTTTTGTTATTCTTGGCATATGAGAGATTGCCAACTTCAAAACTAAACAGTTAATGACAAGGCCAACTTCAAAATTAAATCGTTAATGAAACTAAACCAAATGCACTATAATGTTGGGCCAGATTCACTTTGACATTTATCAAATATTTCAATAACCAAACATGTGGCTTCAGTAAAGCTTCTAGCATACAAATAAAGTGGTTTTTCATTTTGGAAAGTTTTCAGATTGAGATTTTCTGATGTGTCTTGTCTATGTTGATTTTTGCAAGTCATTGGGTATCTTCTCTCATCATCATGACTTTAAAAGTGTACATGCATCTCTGTCTATAGGGCAGATGATCTTATCTCTCCTTTTCATTTCAGCTCTTTAAAAATTATTGTATTAATGTAATATCTCTAATTGTACAAGTCCACTTATATGCAAGTCCAAAGAATTAGATCCAGGGCTAGTTTGAGGGCTCTGATTATTGCCTAACATAAAATCTTCTGAAAGCACATTTGTAAATCACAACTACTTCACCCGCTCTACTCGGCAGGCCATGTGCCTACTGGGTTCTTTCACAAGACATGCAATTGAGTGATGCGTTCATCCCAGGCACTCCCCTGTGGGCAGAAAGCCTACGTTCCTATCCAAGAAGAAGATACATGTGCCCACAAGTCACCGAAACAGGCATGCCCACCACTCAGGATTTGAACTTTTGCTCTTCCTTGCTACTGAAATGTAAAGTTTCCTAGGCCATTTGGAGGAGTAGAAGCTTGGCTTATTCACCCATTGAAACATACAAAATATCTGTGATTTATACACACACACACATGCACATGCACATACACACCCATCTATCTAGATATATATGTACGTGTGTGTGTGTACATATCTTTGGAATAGCTCTTGGACCAAATCTTCCATTACTGAGAAATCGTTTGGTGGTAACTGATTGTGTTCAAAATTGGTAACCATCAAGATTCTTGGAAACTTGCTTTACACGTTATCCTAGGTCAGGTTACCTACAAAGAGAGCCTGTGATGAGGATTCTTGAGCAAAGATTTATTGAGAAAATGATAGCAGGAGAAGGAGAATAAGGCATAAGGTAGGGCAGATGATCTTATCTCTCCTTTTTATTTCAGTGATTTACAAATTATTATATCGATGTAATAGCTCTGATTGCAAAAGTCGAGGGTTGGGGGAAGATAAGCAAAAAAAAAAAGATAAGCAAAAAAAAAAAGATATGATTTCAGCTGGTGACTAACTTCAGCCTGATCTCACAGGAGCTCGGGACCAAGAAGTGTACCATAGAATTGGTTTCATCTCAAGGCAAGAAAGCCATATTTTTGTACCCCATGTCAGCCTTCTGTGGAGGAGAATCATCTCCCAGGAAAGATGGCTCTCATTTGGCCAAGGGCAATTCTCCAGAGAAGGAGGCAGTGCGAGCCATTAGCAAACAACATTCACAGCAGATAGTAGTTAAGTACACCTTCCCTTAAAGAGGATCTGAGCAGGACACAACAATGTCCACTACAGTCCATCCCTCACACTGCTTAGACCCACTTGATTCTCACATGAATTTCACTCCTTCCAGGCATAGCTTCTCCAAGATTTAAACCACTTACACAAATTCTGACAGGAATGCAGAATGAAGTCAGACTATAGTCCCAACTGCTGTGGTTGATTCCAAGGTTGTAACTGATAATGCTTCATCTCTCTCCTCTACCCATCGTGGATTTCCTTCTCTACAGCCAGTGTCTGCGCTGAGCTAGGTCGTTTGTTTGGTGGGCCCTCATCCTGGAGAGTCTAAGTCCCTAGTGACCATGTCCTTATCAGGCTGGGGTTGCTGTGGTTGCATTTTCACTTAAAACTGGACTTGGGAAAACCAAAAGATGCCAAAATGAATCAACTGAGTGACAAAAGTATTCTCTATGCCCCCATTATGTAGAAGCAGCCCTACCTCTTCATGATGACTGAGGTCAATTATCCCACCACTATGTAACTCTTTTCTTAGCCTGCAAGTCCACTGGCATGAGAAGCCCCACAATGACAATATAACAAATGTTTCTTAGGATTCTTAATGTGTCTTCTGGGGCAACAGTCCTCCCTCTGGGAACCAGGACCTCCAGAACCACAGAATTTATAGTTGCAGGAATGAGAAGCACAAATTCCTCAAGAGGATCAATGGGAGTGATAGTGAGTAGAGCCACTTCTACTATTGCTCCTTGGTTCTGAGATCCATATATTCTACATATTAGGACAGAGCAACAGATAATAGCCATTGGTTTAATGTGCACACCACATCCTGAAGGATGGCACCCCATCCTCGGGGGGTATCATTTTCAAGTTGATACCTCAAGGAGAAGAGGCAATTCTACTGCTCTACCAAGCCATCCAGTTTTGGGATGGTGTGGTATGTGCTAGGACTAGTAGATCCCATAGTCATGTGATCATCATCATACCAGCTCTGTCATAAATTTGGTTCCTTTGTGCACACAATATTATGTGAGATCCTATGTCAGTAGATTAGATACTTTGTAAATGCTTGGGTAATGATAATGGCCAAGGCAAAAAAAAGTCAACTCTCCCTGGAATATAAGACAATCCTGCCAGAATAAATCACTATCCCTTTTAGAGTGGAAGGAAGACCAAAGTAAAAACTTTACCCCAAGTAGTTGCTTGGTCTCCTTGAGAAATAGCACCTTAGTAGGGACTCAGCACTCTTGGTGGCTGGTAGATTGGATGTTAGTGACAGCAGCCTTTGTGTTCAGCCTCTGTGAGTGAGAGAGAACCCACGCTATTGGGCCCATGCAAGGTGTCCCTCTCTGCTACTATGGTCACTCCATTCAAAAGCCTATTGCACAGACTCTGATGTGTCTGAGGATAGAGGAAGGCTGACATCTATCTTGTCCACTTAGTTGTTTAATGCCTCTTCCAGATAAGGTGTGACACAAAGTTACTGACCTTTTGTATAGTTCTAACCACATGGCTCTTCCCCAGACATCCTTATCACTGATCTTCCAATCTTGCTTCTTCCAATCTCCTGACCAATCAACTAAGCCATTCACACTGCCCATGAGTTTACATATTTCCAACCAGCTAAGCCATGCACCATTGCCCATGAGTCTGGGGATATCTTATCTCAAGCCACTTCCCACTCCAACAAAATGTCTAAACCAGATCACTGAATCACTGAATGACTGCCCATTTGAAGGATTTCCTCTCACCACTGTCATTCAGTCCCACCCTTGCATGTGACTATAGTAGAGCAGTTGTCAATTTTTAGCTTATAGCCACATACCAAGTTGACTGATCTGTGAACCAAGCTCAGGCTTTTGCGTCTTCCATCAGCCATTGGTAAGAAACCCCCAAAGGCTTTAGATGTGAGCTAAGGTAAAGACATTGGTGAAACACTGGTATATGACATGAATGTGTCATGCAGTTTACTTTTGCTCTCTGGAACTACTCAAGCCCCATCCTGGATCTACCACTTCCATTTTATAATGGATTGCTGCTAGGCCCAAACTTATTACTTGGTGGGCTGACAGTATCCAGCACATGACAGAAAGTCATGGCTGAACAGTCACTTGACATCACATGATTAGATGCTCAACTTCTACCAGCGCCTAATAGCAGGCCAGGAGCTTTTCTTCAAACGGTAATTAATTCTCTGTTGTAGACGGCACGACCTTGCTCCAGAACTCTGTGCTGAAATTCTCTTATTGGGGCTCTCCAGAGGCTGCAGGCAGTGCTTTTCTCTACTAGAAATACCTCTAGCACTATAGGGTCTTTCAGGCCATGTAGCTCAAGAGCATAACTGCTTGTTCCACAGCCTGGACTTGCTGCAGAGTCCTTTCTTGCTCTAAGGTCCACTCAAAACTAGCAGCCTTTCACTTTCTCAATAAATGGGTCACAGTAACATCCCCAAGTATAGAATATGCTGCCTCCAAAACCCAAACAAGCCTACCAAGGAATGTGCTTCTTTCTTAGTGGTAGAAAGTGTACAATGCAATAATTTGTTCTTTATATTGAATGAAGATGTCCCAACATGCCTTAAACACTGGAACCTGTAAAAATGTCATGAATGTGACAGGCACTTGAATCTTTTTAGAATTCATATCTTTCCCTAAGGAACACATGTGTCTTACCAAGTCACATGTTTGCCAATTTGTGCTCATCAGCTCTAATTAACAAGATGTCATCAATAAAGTGGACCAATGCAATGTTCTGCAGAATGTCCACAAGATCCAGCTTTCTTCAGTTTATATTGTAACAAAGAGAGGAGAATGAACATAGCCCTGGGTTAAGCCTGCAAATGTATACTGTCATCCCAACTGAATGTGAACTGCCTCTGATCCTCATTTCTGATGGGTATTGAAAAGAGTGCATTTGCCAGCTCAATAGTTTCATACCACATAAAGATCCTGCGTAATTCTCCTCTCATAAAGATACCACAATTGGCATAACAGCAGCGATTAGTTAAGTTTGTATTAGTCCACTGTCATCTTGTCATGAGACATCCAGTTTTTGCAGGAACCAGACTGGTGAGTTAACTGGGGATATGATCTTGATTGTATGTATTGATAAATAAATAGCAAGCAATAGGATATATTGGAGCATATGAGAAAGCCATTTGGTGTAAAACTAATTGGGCCTGAGCTTGTTTTTCCAAAAGGGCCTGTGGCCTTTGAATATACATTGTATATCTGCTTTAAGCAATTAACATGTCCCAAAGACAAGAACAAATGCCCTTAAGATAAGGATGCAACTTCCCCCACATTGGCATTTCCTTAAGGATAAGCATTTCTCCCTAGGCTAAGATTTGATTGCTGTGCTCATCCTGTGACCACCCAACTTGAGACAACAGACCTGCTACCTGCCACACCCATTGAGACAGCAGACCTGCTACCTGCTGTGTCCATTAATCACCGTGCTGAGAGGGCAATCTGACAGGGCAATCTCCTGACTATTGTAAAAGGGACATTGCAATCATATGCGACACATGCTCTTTGATGGTATATAATCACCCTGTACACCCCACTTCTTTCCTTGGGGAAGGAAGGCCCCAGGTTATATGGTCCTCAAATTTGGCTCATAATAAACTCACCCCAATTTTGATTTATAGATTGGATATGGATTATTTGCATCAACAGTATTCAGGGGAAAGAATTTTAAAGAAATGGCAGAGTAAGCAAAATAATTTGTATCTAAGTTACAAAAATGTGTTGGATTCAATATCGTGTGAGCTCAGAGAAGCCGTAGCAGTTCTGGGGGTCCCATCAAGGTCCCAAAGCAAATAATCCTGAAGTCTTTTGGTGAATTGGGAGACTCTGTGGTCCTATGATTGATCACAAAAGAGATTTAGAAAGGGAATACAACCCAGAGGCAAAGAAGCAAAGTCCTCAAATAGTCTCAGTGCTGGAGCCAGTACTAGAGTCTGAGCTTTCTTATTGTGTGGCCAGCACTGCTTCTCCATACCTCTTCCCTATTCCCTCATCCTCTGACATATGACTGCTCTCTGTTCACACCTAGAATGATTCTGTATGGAACCTTGTTAGGAATACAAACAAGGTTGAAGCCATTCACCCAAATGTTCTCCCTGACCACTTATCATTATATCTATGAACAATTTACTAAAGTAACTTCAGAGAAAGGGACTAAAGAGAAGTTGTCTCTCTACATAAAGATGTTTTAGGCTAATGGTCTGACCACCTCATTTAAGAATGAAATGGAGATATGAATGTCAATTAATCAATGATCTCACTTTTCTCAAAAGTTGTCAATACTCAAGGCTTATATATTTAAATCCCCTTAGCAAAATTATTTTTAAATAGGACCCATACAACTACCTGTAACTGAAATGGTTTGTCTACTTCCTATTTCAACTCCCAGTATATCTGGTGCTTTTTTATCAGGAAGTCATGCTGTACAGAGATAAGGAAGTATTAGAGATGCTTTCTGGAGTCCTACATCTGCTGTTTCCTCCTGTAAGTTCTTAGAGAGCAAAGTGAACATTTGAATTGAGTCTCCAAGCATATGGATGATTGCAAGAGTCAGAGAAAAGGTTAAGGATGGTGTTCCAGATTGAGAAAATAGCATGATCATAAAGGTAGAGAAGGTGAAACACAGAAGATGTGTAATGTTCAAAAAGATCTCTGTAACCCAGATGTCATCTAAATCTTCCCATCCTGTCGTATATATGTTTTATATATATTTTATATATGGTGCCTGAGAGTCTGCATTTTTAAAAAACTCCCAGGCAAGGTTGATTCTGCTGGTCTGTGGCTCACACTTGACATAGCAAGGACCTACTACATACACGCATGCATATAAACATACACAAAGGTTTGATGTCAGTGTTTGTTGTTGTTTTTGGTAGAATTGATGGGAAGGGGCTAAGTGCCACATCTGGATGACACAATGTGGACTAGGGAGTAACCTGCACAGCTTGGAGGGAAAAATCTTTAAATTCAGCTAATTTAAAAGAAATAGGAGCTCAGACTCAGAGCTTCCATGATAATGGACTCTGTGCCATGATACTGTGACTCTCCTGAAAATTCAAAGACTTATTGGAGTAGGGTGTTGGACTTCTACACAACGTGGACTGGGGTGTTGAATCCACTTTATGGAAAGGGGTGGGAAGATCTAGATGACATCTGGTTACCGAGATCTTTCTGAACATTACACATGTTCTGTGTTCTATGATCATGCTATTTTCTCAATCTGGAACACCATCCTTAACCCTTTCTCTGACTCTTGCAATCATCCATATGCTTAGAGACTCAATTCAAATGTTCACTTTGCTCTCAAAGAACTCACAGGAGGAAACAGCAGATGTAGGACTCCAGAAAGCATCTCTAATACTTCCTCATCTCTGTACAGCATGACTTCCTGATAAAAAAGCACCAGATGTAGTGGGAGTTGAAATAGCAAGTAGACAGACCATTTCAGTTACAGGTGGTTGAGAAAAGATGTGTAGTAGCACATCATTATATGGTATTTCCACTGTACAGATACATTAAACGTAGATAACCTCAGGAGCATAGCTAATAGTAAAATGTAGTAAAATAATTAGGAAATGATAATTCTTGAGTATTTTTTTACCTTTGTTCTTAATATAATTTATTTAATTATAAGTTTACATAATTTAATTTTTAATAATGGCTATAGTTAACAACCAGCTTGCAGAATCCCTGAAAGTTTAACAATGGGCTCTTGTGAGCCAGTACAAGCCAATTCCAGAATGTTTGCCTCAGTTTTGAATCAAGTCAGTTATTCTGTTACCAAGCATTGAGCTAATTAGTTTTTCCTAGTGTCTGAACGTCCTCCTTCAATTTTAAAAATAAATTTGTAAAACCATCTCCCACATTTCCATGTTTCTGTATTAAATAACTTGTTGATGAATTCTATAGTCACTACAAGTCTACTGGAGGTAATGAAGTGAATAAACCCTCAGTTCCAAGGACAATTTGTAAAGAAAACCAAATAAACACCATTCCATTTCAGTCTGTAAAAAGAACACTGCACAGCGTATTGATGGGTTTTCCAGAGGCCCATCTGAGACTATCTTCACTTGTGATGCTTATCCTCATTGTGTCTGGCACCTGGATTCTCCACAGATTAAGTAGTCTGGGCTGTCAGTTTTCATTCTACCTGAGCCACTCACTAACCTTGTGAGGATGACTGGACAAGTCCTGTGACCTCTTGGTGTTTCCTGAAGTGTAAAATAAGATAAATAATGCAGGGTAAAACTCACACGATTGTGTAAGGATTTCTCATTGATTGCCTAGAATTTTTGCAATGGGTCCCACAGCACTTGCCCTTGGAGATCATAAAAATACATTATAATGTAAGTTTTGTTTTTTTATAAAAAAGTAAAAATTATGATAATCTTACATGCAGCGTTCTAGAATAGCACCGTCCAATAGAGTTCTCTATGATGATGAAAATATTCTATATCTGCACAGTCTAACATGTTAGTCACTAGCCACATGGGGTGGCTAATGTGACCAATGAACTAAATTTTTAATTGTGTTTAATTTTAATTGTTACATTTAATAAGCCACATATAAACAGTGGCTACTGCATTGGACAGTGTAGCACTGCAAGGCAACAGATGTAGGCTCCATCCTTAGTTGCCTGATATTTATATTTTGGAATCTGTAGTAGTTGCACAAAGATCTATTTGTTAATGTAAATGTGCATAAGGAAAGTGTTTTTTAATCAGGATATATACACAAATAGGTTTTATAGACTACAGCCAACCCCTAAACAATTCTAAGACTAATGAGTAACCAAACTGTGATATTTAGGACACGATTTACCTTCTTTGGCGTGTGAAACACTCCATGAATGTCGTTCTCTGGTAGTTTTCAGAGAGATCTAGATAATGGCCTGATGCCCTAAATGTTAGTGATTAAATTGGATGTTTTGCAAGTACAAACAAGAAAAATAAAAGCAGAACAACTGTCTAAAGAAGTCATACTAAGTGCTAGTGGAAGAAGAAAATTCTAATTTCAGCTGAACAAGTTGTTAAGGACTGATGTGTACACAACAGAGTCGCCATGATAAGATTTTTCTTGGCAAAACTTAGACAAATCCTTAGGACAGAAGCTGCTATTTCCCTGCTATCTTTTGGGAGCTGTCAAGGATCTGTCTAAAAAGCCTCAGGGAATAAAATAAAGGACTTTGGATGTTGGATTTGTATCCTTGACTTTCAGGTTCATGGTGAGCATGTGAGCTGGCCTTTGATAAATAAATAGGATTGCAACTTCCCAAGGTCCGTATTATATCAGGAGTGACACAACAAACCACTGTTATTTATTGCACCAAAAAACTAGGACAATATTTTGGGGGACATCAAGAGCACTAAAGCTAATGTTATGGCCAACTGAAGGGCAAACTCTTGGGATCCCACAGAGAGTGGAAGGAATAATATCATACTGGGGCAAACGGGTGCCTGGAAATATTCCTTTCCCTGCTCTTCTATCATTTTTTCCTCTGGAGCATTAATGAATTGAGCTACAAAACTATTCTACCCGGGAAAATCTATTCACACAGCTTCAACATGATATAATAGAAGATTGATACACAAAAGCAGCATCAAAAAAAAAGGCTTCTGTTTTGTTTTCTATTTTTTCCCCAGCAAAAACCACTTACAACCACCAGATACCTCTGAAAATTCTATACCCCTACCAAGAGATCCTTTAGACACGTGACGAAAAAATGCTCAGTGTTATGCTGAGAATGATGCGATGAATTGATAATTCTAAATTAAGATTAGTCATACTCTTTATTTTTCCAAGATGCTGCCACTTTTTAAAATAATCTCCACTCACAAAAGGTTCCTGCAGTTAGTATTGACAAGTAGAACACCTGTCCTACAGTAGCTACATCCATACTTTGGCTATTCTTTCAAATCAAGCCTCTCAGATGTCATTAAAGTGTTTTCTTACTTGTGTCCATCTCAATGCCATGGAGTATTTTTCTATTTGAGATCTCTTTCCCCGTATTCCAGTTGTGGCACTTTACAAATTAGGTGACAACCTTTGTATGTAAAATCAATAGATTCAGAAAGAACTTTTACTTCCCAGGAATTATTTAGATGCTACTTCTTCTATTGGGAATTTATTCAATTGGACATTTGTATCATATCTTGCTCCATTTTATTCCCAGAGATGCTGAAATCATCATTAAAATTAGAGTCTGATTCAGCATCAGAACCACTACCTATCTAAGTCAATCCTCTGAAAGCCCTAAAACCAAAGTGATTGCCGAGCTGCATTCCTTAGATATCATCAGATTATGCTACCCAGTCCTGACATGTAATTGGAAGGCAATGCTTTATCATCTGGAATAATTAAATCTCAGCAAAGCTCTTGGAGAATTCCTGGCTTGCCTTAAATACTTTTTACCCATTTTGAAAATTCCAATAGAACTAAATCCATGGTCTAGTTCAGAGTCTAGCAGGAATGTGGAGAAGGAATTCAAGCCAGTGTGGAAAGGGATCATGAAGAATGCAGTTCTAGGATCAACGACAGGAAAATGTGCACTACATGTGAATCCTTTGGCAGGAGGTATATGACAATACAAGCCAAATTTTATTAGTGAATTCCAAAGACAGTTGGAAATGTCTCTGTTTTGTATTGAATGTTGCTTGAAATAAATGGGCCATTGACCAGGAGTGTGGACATGCTTTTTGCTATGAACTTTTCCGTTCTAATGACATATTTTGTAATGGGATTTGACATGTAATACAAACATAGTTCCCAAAGCATGTAATATCCATCTCAATTACTAATAATACTAAAACTGGTTTCATTGTTTTCCCCATTTTAAATCTATGTGCTGCCTTACCAATAGCCACCCACTAAATTTCTAACGATAATATTGATTTCTGTTGGATGACTAGGTAAGAATATCAATTTTCATTTTTAGCCCCTGGGGACATTTTTATTGGAATGTATGTTGCTCGAAAAAATGTAGCAGGCTAATAAAACTAGATGTCTATTTATAAGATTTGGCAAGCTTTTCTTGAATGCACAAAATAATGCGGATGGAAATAAAAAATATCCAATCTTGTCCATTTCAGAAAAACAGAGTATTTGAATAGATTACACCTGAATTTAAGACTTCCATATTCTTAAAGTCAATTTTGAATGCTTTGATTAAGCAACATATTTATATGTAAATTGCTGAATTCATATTCTAACAATTTTGCTCAAGAACATAATTCATGCCCTTTACACGTACAAACATTCACACAGGAACTCACATAGGAAGGGTGATGATGTATTATTTCCATTCACTAGGTTTCATGAATCCTAAAAGCCAAGATGGCCATGACTCAGAGCATTCCTGTGGTACATCCAGGAACAATGTACTGATGTAGCAACACTGCCACCCATCAGAGACATGCATCCAAGAGGATCTATGGGGGTGAGGGGAGGCAGTCTATTCATCTTACAGTGGAGATGAATCTACATATTCTGTTAAGATTTAAGGAGGTAAATACATAAATATATAACATCCCCTCAGTTCCCCAGAAGCATTCAAAACCAACTGAGAGACAGATATCGGAGGACGGAGAGAGGGAAAGCAAAATGTAAGCTTTATTACCATTAAAGCTGATGTTGGAGAATATGCTTAGATGTGCTGCAAAATTGGTTTCCAAATGGTTTCTGAACTCCATAATTAGACAGGCTAGAAAAGCACAGGTCTTCCCAGTAGAGGAAGAGCCTGTGTCTCAACTGAGCAAAAGGCAGGAGACCACGTCCTCTCTGCAGACAGGCAGATCTCAGAGAGAGAGAAAGAAGCTTCTCCCAAATACACCAATCAGGTTAAGAAAGTCACTTCTTCCCTGGGGAAGAGTGAATAAAAGGGCACAGAGAGGCCAGGATTATTTCAACAGAAGATTCTTTCTTATGAAAGGAAATAGCAGGAATGAGAAATAACTGTTTACTCCTAATAAAGCCTAATGCAGGCTCAGAGTTTCTGTTACTGGAGGATTATGCATAAATCAATGGACGAACTAGTTTAAAAAGAGGGTTATGGGGCAGCTGAGGCACAATATAAGCAAACAGGATTACTGAAATCCAGTTAATCTAAGTCACTGACACATGATTTTCACCTTAAAAATCAGATCCTGGCATTTTTCATGTGTGTCTTCTGCCTGCTTAACGCCACACTTCAAAAAAAACAGATGAAAAAGTTCTGTAGATGGATGGTGGTGATGGTTGCACAATAATGTGAACGTACTTAATGCCACTGAACTGTATACATAAAAATGGTTAAAGTGGTAAATATTATGTTATGTATATTTTACCACAGTAAAAAAGAACTAAAAAATAAATGCAATATATAAATGTATCAAATCAACACATTGTACACCTTAAACGCACACAATGTTATATGTCAATTAGATCTCAATTTAAATGAATAAATAAATAAATGCAATAAAAACAGCTTAAAAAAACAAATAGCACAATCTTGATGATTTTTCTGATTATAAATATAACAAATGCTCTTGATTTTAAAAAAGCAATCACCACATAAAAGAAAAAGCAGTGACATTTCTGTAGGTAAGCATACATGTACTGTGATGGTTAATTTTATGTGTCAATTTGGCTGAGCTATGGGATGCCCAGATATTAGGTCAAACATTATCCTGGATGTTACTGTGAGAGTGTTTTCGGATGAGATTTACATTTATATCAGTGGACTTTGAGTAAAGCAGATTGCCCTCCACCATATGAGTGGGCCTCATCTAATCAGTTGAAGGCCTAAATAGAACAAAAGGCTGACCTCTCCGGAGCAAGACAGACTTCTCCAGAAGACTGTCTTTGGACTTCATCTGCAACATTGGCTCCTCTTGTTTCTACAGCAGACTGCCTTTAGACTCAAACTGCATTTCTTCCCTAAATTTCCAGCCTGCAAGCCTCCCCCATCAGATTTTGGACTTACCAAGCATCCACAATTGTGTTAGCCAATTCCTTAAAATAAATCTCATTTTATATATATGAACACATATCCCATTTGTTCTGTTTCTCTGGAGAACGCTAATATACACACATACATGTGGATATAGACAGAGATAAATACACATTTATAATTTATGTACAAATCCATTTTGTATTCTGCATTATTCCCTCTTTATTTATCATGAACAATTTATTTTGTCTATACACATAGCTTTAGTTCATACTTTCCAATAGCTGCAGAATATTCCATTCTATAGATTTATTCATCCATGTCCTGTCGACAGAAATGGAGTTAAATTTGATTTGCAAGGATTATAAGGACAACAGCAATAAATATTCTTGTTCATATATTGTTTCACAATTGTCCAATTTCTTATGATAAATTCTGAGAAGTGGGATTGTTGTTTCAAATGATATTAAATTCTTAACTTCAAATGATATTTCATTCTTTAATTCTTCTTAGTGAAATTTATAGAGATATGATTTACAAACAAAATCCACCAATTTTAAGTGTACAGTTCAATGAGTTTTGACAAATGTACTTTGAAAATACACCCATGTAACTACAACCACTATCAAGATACAGAATATGTCAATATAAAACGTTTCTTCATGACCCTTTACAGTCAAACACCATGCCCCCCACTTGCCCTAGGAAATCACTGATTTGTTTTCTGTCAGTATTGCCTGGTTTCCTTTTTCCAGAATTTCATAGATATGGAATCACACAGTATGTACTCTTTTGTATCTGGCTCCTTCTACTCAGCTCATTTTTGAGATTCACCTACACTATCGTATATATCAGTAGTTCATTCTTTTTATGACTGAGCAGTATTCCATAATATGGAAATACACGAAATATGTTTATCCTGGTCTTGGAAAACTTACCTGGTCATGGAAATTTCTGTTAATTCCAGTTTGAGCTATTATGAATAAAGATGTCTTTATTCACAGACATCTTTGTGTAGATATATAGTTTCATTTCACTTGTGTAGATACTTTGAAATATAATTAATGGGTTGTATTGTAAGTATATCTGCAATTTTATAAAAATCTCCCAAACTGTTTTCCAAAGTAGTTTTACCATTTTGCATTCTCACCAGCAATGTGAGAGTTTCAGTTCTTCCATATGGTCACCAACACTTGGTACCATCAGTCTGTTCAATTTTGGCCTTCTGCTGGAATATAGTGTGTAGTGGTATCTCATTGTGCTTTTAATTTGCATTTGCTGATAATGTTGTTGAACATCTTTTCATGTGCTTAGTCATCATTTTTATATCTTCTTTTTTTGATTTTTTGTGAGGAAGATCAGCCCTGAGCTAACATCTGCCAATCCTCCTCTTTTTTTTTTTTTTTTGCTGAGGAAGACTGGCCCTGGGCTAACATCCACGCCAATCTTCCTCTACTTTATATGGGATGCCACCACAGCATGGCTTGACAAGTGGTGTGTCGGTGCACGCCCAGGATCCAAACCCGCAAACCCCAGGCCACTGCAGTGGAGCACACGCACACTTAACTGCTTGCACCACCGCGCCGGCCCCTATATCTTCTTTTTTGAAGTGTCTATTCAGATTTTTCCCCATTTTAAATGAGTTTTTGTCTTCTTATTCTTGAGTTGTAAGTGTTCCTTATATATTCTGGATACAAGTCTTTTGAAAAATATCTATACTGTAAATTTTTCCTCAGTCTGTGACTTGCCTTTTAATTTTTTAAATTAAGTCTCTCATAAAAAGGAAATTTTTAAATCTGATGATATCCAATTTAGTTTTTTAATGGGTCATGCGTTTGATATGCCATTTAAGAAATATGTGCCTATCTCAAAGTCTTGAAGATTTTCTTTATGTTTTCTCCCTGCAGTTTTGTACTTTTAGCTTTTATCTTTAGGCCTATGATCCACTTTGAGTTAATTTTTGTGTGTGGTATATACATTTTGTCAGTGGTATAAAGGTTAGGATTCACTTCTTTCCCCATATAGATATCCAGTTTTTCCAGCAGTATTTTTTGAAAAGATTATCCTTTTCTCATTTAATTACTTTGGCATATTTGTTGAATATCAATTGACCAATGGGCCTCTCTATTCTGTTTCATTGACCTACACGAGCATCCTTATACCAGTAATATACTGCCTTGATGTAGCTTTACAATAAGTTTTGAAGTTGTGTGAGTTCTAAAATTTGTTCTTTCTTCAAATTTGTTTCAATAATTCTAGGTTCTTTGCACAAACATCTATATTTTGGAATCCATATGTCCATTTCTTACAAAACACCTGCAGAGATTTTGATTGGGATTCACTTGAATATATGGATCAATTTGGGAAGAACTGACATCTTAACAACATGAAGTCTTCCCATCAGTCAGCATATTTCTCCAATTATTTAGGTCTTACTTGGGTTTTCCTACCCATGTTTGGAACAGTATACAGGTTTTGCACATATTTTGTTAGATTTAGTCCTAAATATTCCATGTTTTGAGGTTATTAAAAATCAAATTTTGAAATTTCGTTTTCAAATTGTTTATTGCTATTGTTTGTTATACAAATGTAATTAACTTTTGTGTGTGCATATATATATATATATATATATATATATATATATTTGTGTGTGTGTGTGTGTGTGTGTGTGTGTGTGTAAGGAAGATCGGCCCTAAGCTAACATCTGCCAATCCTCCTCTTTTTTTTGCTGAGGAAGACTGGCCCTGGCTAACATCCATGCCCATCTTCCTCTACTTTACGTGGGATGCCGCCACAGCCCCAGTGCGCGCCCAGGATCCAAACAAACCGCCGAACCCTGAGCCACCGCAGCGCATGAACTTAACCACTTGCGCCACTGGGCCAGCCCCTTAACTTTTGTATATTAACCTTGTATCCAAGGACCTTGTTAATTTTCTTTCTGATTCCAGTAAGTGTTTGTAGATTCCTTAGCATTTTATACATACATAATCATGTCATCTGAAAATAAAAACAGTTTTAGTTCTTCTTTTCCATTCTGTATGCCTCTTGTTTCATTTTCTTGCCATTTTGCACTGGTTAGGATCGTGAATAAAATGGTAATACAAATGGTGAGAGTGAAGACCCTCACCTTGTTCTCCATATTAGGAATCAGTCTTTTAAGTGTGAAGGTTGTAAGTTTTCACAGATTTCCTTTTCATTTTGAGGGATTCTCTTCTATTCATAGTTTGCTGGATAATTTTATCATGAATGGATGTTAAACTTTGTCAAATATTTTTTCTGCATATATTGCAATAATCATATTGTTTTTATATTTTATTCTGTTTAAATGGTGAATTATACTTATTGATTTTCTAATATTAAACCAACTTCTTATTTCTGAGATAAACTCCATATGGCCATGGTGTATCGTCCTTTTTAGATATAACTGGATTCAATTTGCTAATATTTTATTAGGGATTTTTAATCTATGTTCATGAGCAACACTTGTCTGTAACGTCCTTTTTTTGTAATATCTTTGATTTGGGACTCAAGGTAATGCTGGACACATAAAATGAGTTGAGAAGTATTCCCTTTCACTCTATTTTCTGAAAGAGTTGGTAGGATTGGTGTTATCCTCAAATATTTGGTAGAATTCATCAGTAAAAGCACTTGGGATTGGAGTCTTCTTTGTAGAAAGGAATTTAATTATTCAATTTTTTTTACTAGATATAGGGATATTCACATTTTAAAGTTTCTTTTTCAAGCTGTTTAAGTAATGTGTTTCAAGGAATTTGTCAATTTCTCTATGTAGAATTACTGGCATAAAGTTGATTTAATTTCTGTAGTACCCATAGTACTACCCTCTCTTTCATTCCTAATATTTTTAATTTATGTCTTCTCTCCTTTTTCTTGATCAATCTAGCCAGAGGTTTATCAATTTTATTAATGTTTCCAAGCATCCAGCTCTTGGTTTAATTGATTTTTCTCTATTTGTTACCCATATTCTATTTCATTGATTTCTACTCTATCTTCATGATTTTCAAGAAGAAAAGATTCTTCTACAGGGGCCGGCCCGGTGGCGCAAGCGGTTAAGTGCGCGCGCTCCGCTGCGGCGGCCCGGGGTTCGCTGGTTCGGATCCCGGGCGCGCACCGACGCACTGCTTGGTAAGCCATGCTGTGGCGGCGTCCCATATAAAGTGGAGGAAGATAGGCACAGATGTTAGCCCAGGGCCGTCTTCCTCAGCAAAAAAAGAGGAGAATTGGCGGATGTTAGCTCAGGGCTGATCTCCTCACAAAAAAAAAAAAAAAAAAAAAAAAAAAAAAAGAAAAGATTCTTCTACACTGCCTTTAATTTGTTTTTATTTTTCTAGCTTCACAAGGTGGAAATTTAGATCACTGATTTAAAAACTTTCTTCACTTTAATGTTAACATTATTAAGCTATAAATTTCCCCTAGCATTGCTCTAGTGGCATCCAACACATGTTTATATACTATGTTTTTATTTTCATTAAGTTAAAATATTTTTAATTTCCCTAGTGATTCTTTGTTTTCAAAGTGTTTATTAATTTCCAAATATTTAAGAATTTTCCAGGCAACACTTTACTATTGATTTCTAGTTTAATTCTGTTATGGTTGGAGAACATATTCCATGATTTCAATCATTTTTAATTTACTGAGACTTTTTTTATGTTCCAGCATGTGGTCTATCTTATGGAATGTTCCATGTGCACTGGAAAATAATGTGTAATCTCCTAATGTTGGGTGGAGTGTTCTATAAAAGCCTATTAGATGGGTATGAAACTAGATGTCAATGACAGGAGGAAAACTGGAAAATTCACACATATGTGGAAATTAAACAACACACTCTTGGACAACCAATGGGTCAAAGAAGAAATCAAAAGGGAAACCAAAAAGTATCCAGAAACAAATGAAAACGGAAACACAACACACCAAAATTTATGAGACACAGAAAAAGCAATTCTAAAGGGAAGCTCATAGCAATAAATGCTTATATTAAGAAAAAAGACCTCAAATAAACAACCTAACATTACACCTCAAGGAACTAGAAAAAGAAGAGCAAACTACACTCAAAGCTAGCAGAAAGAATAAAATAATAAATATTAAAGCAGAAATAAATGAAACATAACATAGGACAATAGAAAAGAGCAACAAATCTAAGAGTTGGTTTTTTGAAAAGACAAAGTTGACAAACTTTTAGCTAGACTAAGAAAAAAAGAGAGAGGACTCAAATAAATAAAATTATAAACAAAAGAGGAAAGACTACAACTGATAGCAGGATCATAAGAAACTACCATGAAAAATTATATGCCAACAAATCGGATAACTTAGAAGAAATGGATAAATTCCTTAAAAAGTACAACCTATCAAGATTGAATCATGAAGCAATAAAATACCTGAACAGACCAATAGTAAGGAGATTGAAGCAGGAATCAAAAACCTCCCAACAAAGAAAAGCCCAGGACCAGATGGTTTCACTGGAGAATTCTACCAAACATTTTTTTAAAAAGAATTAATGCCAATCCTTCTCAAACTCTTCCAAAAAATTGAAGAGGAAAGAACACTTCCAAACTCAATTTACAAGGCCAACATTATCCTCACACCAAAACCAGATAAGAACACTACAAGAAAAGAAAATGACAGGCCAGTATCCCTGATAAATATGATGCAAAAATCCTCAACAAAATAATAGAAAACCTAATTCAGCAGTACATTATAAGGATCATACACCATGATCCAGTGGGACTTAACCTGGGGTACAAGGATGGTTGAATGAAGGATAAAATCATGTGATCATCTCAATAGGTGCTGAAAAAGCATTTCACAATATTCAACAACCTTTCATGATAAAAACTCTCAACAGATTATGCATAGAAGAAATGTACCTCAACATAATAAAGGCTATATTTTATAATCCCATAGCTAACATCATACTCAATGGTGAAAGCTAAAAGCTTTTCCCCTAAGATCAAGAAGACAGCAAACGTCCCCATTCTCACCAGTTTTATTCAACATAGTATTGGAAGTCCTAGCCAAAGCAATTAGGCAAGAAAAAGAAGTAAAAGCCATCCAAACTGGAAAAGAAGAAGTTGTCTCTGTTTGTAGATGACATGATCTTATATATATGAAACCCTAAAGACCCCACTACAAAACTGTGAGAACTAATAAACAAAGTCAATAAAGTTGCAGTATACAAAATAAACATACAAAACTCAGTTGCATTTCTATACACTAACAATGGACTAACAAAAAAGAAATTAAGAAAACAATCCTATGAATGGATAAAGAAGATGTGGTATATATACACAATGGAATACTACTCAGCCATAAGAAATGATGAAATCCAGCCATTTGTGACAACATGGATGGATGTTGAGGGTATTATGCAAAGTGAAATAAGTCAGAGGGAGAAGGTCAAATACCGTATGATTTCACTCATTAAGTAGTAGATAATAACAACAACAAACAAACACATAGAGACAGAGATTGGATTGGTGGTTACCAGAGGGGAAGGGGGGAGGGAGGATGGCGAAAGGGATAATTCAGCACATGTGTGTGGTGGTGGGTTGTAATTAGTATTTGCGTGGTGAACATGATGTAATCTATGCAGAAATAGAAGTATAATGATGTACACCTGAAATTTATACAATGTTGTAAACCAATGTTACTGCAATAAGCAAAAAATTAAAAAATAAAAAAGTTAAAAAAAAAAGAAAACAATCTTATTTACAATAGCATCAAAGAGAATAAAATACCTAGGAATAAATTTAACCAAGGAGATGAAAGATCTGTACACTAAACACTATATGACCTTGATGAAAGAAGATGAAAGAAGATGATTGAAGATGACACAAATAAATGGAAAGATATCCCATTTTCACGGATTGGAAGAATGTTAAAATGTCCATTTTACCCAAAGCAGTCTACAGATTTAATGCAACCTCTATCAAAATTCCAATGGCATTTTGCACAGAAATAGAAAAAACAATCCAAAAATTTGTGTGGAACCACAGAAGACTCTGAATAACCAAAGCAATCTTGAGAAAGAGGACAAAGCTGGAGGCATCGCACTTCTTGTTGCCTCAACTACCATGAACTCTTATCTCTGTTTCTGCAACTCAGTGAAACTAACATACTTTTGGGGGATCTCCTTTCTACACAATGATCCAGAAAGCTCCACCAGGCAGAAAACCACAGACATCATAGGGCTCACTTCATTTGTTTCCCTTCTCTTGGAGACTAAGCTTTGCACTATCTGAAAATAGATATTTTGTACATTTGCTCAATTTTCTAATTGTTTACAGCAGGGTATAAATATCATAAATAACAGGGTTAGGACTAGGGTGAAGCCTTTGGCACCTTATTCTTAAGGAGGCATCCACTGTCAGGGTCATGCAAATGCAGAGTGAGAACCCAAGAATGATAGCCTCCTTAAATTTTTCACCTTAGGCATTTCATTTGCCTCACTCTAGTTTCAGTCTTAATAAATATAATTAAGAAACAGAGTAGAAATTATGGGAAATATTTATAACATACATGACAAACCAAAGGATGGTATCTGTCATATATAAGGCTCCTATAAATCTAAAAGAAAAATATAAAAATAGCCAAATAGTGAAAAAAAAGTGCAGTCACTATTATTCCATCATGGTCAGCAGTAAGTCTATTTAAAATTTTGATAATTTATGCCAACATACCTCAAGAAATATTGTACCAATTTAAAGTCCCATTAGCTATGTATGAACATTCTCAATTCCCAACATCTTCATAGACAATTTTCTCAGTCTTTTAAATCTTTGCCCATTTGATAAGTGAAAAATCTGTTTTACGTTACTATATATTTTGAGTTACTGCATGGACTGCTATTTTTTTTTTCATGTTTATTAGCTAAATGCATTTCCTCTTTTGAGAGTTGCCTATTTACGCTTTTTTGCCTGTTTTTATAATTCATAGACCTGTAGGGAGCAAGAGTGGAAGCTTTGGGACAAGATGACTGGAGAAAAAGTAAGTGAATGAACCTGTGGGATGGACACAAAACATTGTCTGCCAGAATTCTTGCCAGGGGGTTAAACGCTATCTCAAGAGAGTGTTCCCTTGTCCACTGTATGTTCCACCCTCCTTTGTCCAGCACTTTCAGGTTTCATTCTCACATACACTTTTCCAAACCTGCTGGCACATATTCTTCAGCTTCATCAACATGGTATCCCTCTTCTCCTTTAGGAGACCAGCAACTTCAAGCCCGGCTGTGCTGGGATCCAACTCTTGTTGCCAGACTCCGGGATTTGACTCTGGTTGCCTGAAGGGGGATTTGATCTAGTCCTGAGGAGAATAAGCTCTCGTAAGCACCTGGCTCCTCTGAGGCTTTTCCATGATCATAAAACAACAGAAAGTCACTATTTTTTAATGAGGAGAATGCACCACTTCTGAAGCTCAAGGGTCTGACGTGAACCTGCCCAGATGTCCCCATCCCAAATCTAATGGTCCCAGTATTTTCTAACAGAGGGGATGAACCACTTCTGTAAGACCTAAGGTTTCAGAGTACTCTGGGAGCTCAAGGTTCTGAGGTGAATCTGCTTAGATGTCCCCATCCCGAGTCTCAGGGTCCCGGTCCTTCCCTATTAGCGCCCTGACCTTGATGTATAACATCTGCTGGAAGTAAGAATTCAACCTTCTCTCAAACCTTGCTACTCTAATGATTAAGTCTGAGTCTGGTCCTCCACTCTGTCCTCTGGCTGCAGGAGATTAAAGGTTTCCCTGAATGCTCACAAGGACTCAATCTGGCTTTTATATTTTGCCTTGAATTCGTAAATAATTACTTTATCTCTGTCACCATCTCTTCAATGATTCAGTGGTGCTCAGGAAATCCAGCTAATTCCATAGTTATTAGAGTTACCATTTCCCTCATATCCCTCAAGTGCCAAAAATATTGCACCACCAAGTGTGTTCCCTTCCACCTGTATGCCATCTTAGTTCATCTCTGGTGAAAGTTTTAACAATTGCACATCATTTGCATGTCAGAGATTATTCACATTCCACTTATCACCAGTGATGGGGTCCTAGGTGTCAGCATATTGGTGAGTGATCCATCTCCAAATTTCCATTTTAGAGACTGCTTCCAGGATCATTCCTGTTCCGCTAGCTTCCATTCATTTGCTGGAAACAGAGATGGAGAGTCACATGCAGGTTGGTAGGGGAGTGCTTGTGAGATACACCTGTAAGGAAGTGAAGAAGGCAGGAGTACAGGAAGGCACAGGGAGGAGCTTGCAGTTTTAATGAAGACATCAGACAATTCTGTGAGAAGCTCCAAAGCCAGGATGGCTCTTCAGAGTTGTCTCAAGTTGAGATAAGAGTTTTGGGCTTTTGAATGCCCAGCCATTGGACATGGGCCATCCCATGGGGAAAAGGGTAACCTTAGGTGAGGCAGTTTCCTTCGGTCTAGGGTCATTCCGATGCATAATGGAATTGTGAGCCTTCAAAAGCTGAAATTTCAAGCAGCTGGTGAACGGGTATTTTGGCCTTGAAGAAGGGATCTGAATGGAGCATCACAGAAGGTTCCCCTTTTCCCTAACTCCTGCCTCCCTGCTACTCAATTATATAGTAGCACATAAACCTTTGTCTTGAGGTCTGCTTTTTTAAGAACCTAGGCTAAGACATGGAGAAAAGTGTGGACTATATCAGTTATTTGGCTATTGTCTCTCCAAATACTACCTTCTATACTGTGTTCTATGGTGCTGGTACTACGTCTCTGAAAATGTATTCCCCAGATTTCTTTGCCAGCTTCTTTTGGCACTTATCTCAGCTCCAGTGTCTCTCTTCAGAGGTTCTAGCAGCATCTAGGTCACACTCCCTCCCCAGTGGTCTGAGTTCCACAGAGCCACTCCCATAAGCTTCTAGGTTCAATATCCAGAATTTTTCCTTTTGTTTCCCGTCTTAAGAGATGGTAGCAGTTTTCTTACATCTCCGCATTACCTCCAAATTTCCTCTTTCCTTTTTCAGCTTTTCAATTTTTCTGTAACCAGTCTCTTACATTTAATTTCCTATGTCAAAATACCTACTGTGTTCTCTGTTTTCTTGGCAGATTCTGCCTGATACAGTCATTTGCTAAAAGAAAGGAAAATAGAAGCGTGCCTTGCGCTTCAGAAGAACGATAACAATTCGGAATAGCTCCTTTGGTGAGTGAGTACAAGAACTGACTCAGGATGTAAAAAACTTGTTGTACTGAACTGAAAATTATCTACAAATTTTCGGTACCAGCATTTTGTATCACTTCTGGCAGCCAAGTCGCAGGAGGAGCATAGACAAACATTTTACTTAATTGAAGTTTTGCTGAATAGACGGGTGTCAGAAGGGCAAGGGGGCAATGTTATTGACGATGCTGCTAGCAGAGAGTGTTAAGTCAGAAATCACCCTCAGTAAGGTCCAGTACTTAATAAAACTTTTTTTCCCCAGAGAAATATATCGACATAAGTCATATAAATAGAACTCGATATCAAAACTATCTTATACTAGTATTTACAAGTGATAAGAAGACAATGCTGTTCTTTCATATTTGTCTCAAGTTTCAATGATGTAATGGCAAGTGTTATCATAGGATCTAATATTTCATCAAATGTGCATTGATGAAATGCACATTTGCTATGGAGTCATCGTTTGGATTCTGTTTAGGTTATACTTAGTTAATAAAGAAATAAATAGCTGAACTCTGTTTTGCCTTTTATATCCCATTCTCTTTGCCAAATACTCAAGGCTGAGGGGGAGTCACTTCAGCACAAGCTTGCAAATTTCCAGAATAAGTGCTGATTCTGTAATCTCTCATTGTGTAATAAGACTCTGGAGAACCACCTTGTCAGAGTTAAGACTGCCTTTCTCAGCAAAACTTGCCATTTGCTATTGCAAAATATGATTGAAGACAATTCATAATTTGGGGGTACACAAGTAAGGAAACTTTTTAAAATGATCTTCCTGAAAAAGATGATAGACCCATGATCCACCCTCACCTATACCTCAGTTCCTTTAAGAACGTTAAATTGCTTTCGTATGTAGCAAATTATCTTAAGACGCAGCCCAGTTGTTCCTCCTCTAATACAAAAACTGATCCTTGAGAGAGCTGCTCTCCACTCCATCCCAGCTATACTTGGTTCTTCCTTTGGCATCCTTTATCACCTATACCTCAGATAGAACTAGAGATGTTTCTAATAGTTGTTCATACTCCTGGTCTAATTAACTGCTCTACAGGGGAAAAAAATAAGCCTTGTCTTTTATTATCCTAAGGAAGTATGCCTCCTTGTTGGCAATAAACACAATTCTCTTAATCATTTAGGGACCTTCCTGTTTGTCTGTGGCCCTTCTGGTTGGAATACAACAACCCTCATTTAAATAAAACCAAGAGGAAAATTGCAACTTGGATTGGGCTCTTCCATACTCCCTGAAGATCTCCCCCTATTCAGGAGTATTTCAGGCCAAGGAGTGTTTGCTGAAACTGGGAAAGGTGGGGAAGCAGGAAGGGGCCCTAGAGAATGACAAACTCTTCTTGTCTCCAAGCCATGAGCTCTCTGAGGGATAATACAATAACACCCCCATGAAAGAGATTTTCCAGGTGAATGGTATGGAAGACTGGGTTTGTGAAGAAACTTGCACTTGATGGATAATTAACCCAAGTGTTTGTGTTAGCTATTACTATGTAACACAGCATCCCAAAACACAGTGATCTAAAACAACCACCATCTATTTGTTCATGATTCTGTAAACTAAGGCTGAACACAGTGGTGGTCTTTTTGTTGGGTTCATCTAGCATCTCTCAGTCTCTAATGCATCTGTGGTTGTCTGGAGAATTGAATGAGACTGGAAAATCCAGGATGACCTCACTCACGCCTCTGGGTCTTTTATCAGTGAATCTCCCTAGATGCTAAATATTAAAGTCTCTTGTAATCATATCTTTTCTACTTCCCCTTCTTCTCCAGTTTTGTGTAGGTAAGCTATCTCAGCTGGATATTTCTCTCTCCTACGTACTCTCAAAGCACCCTGTGTATTGTTCCCCCCTCATTGCCAGCATTACAGCTGCATTGTAATTGTCTTTTAACCTTTGTATCTTCACCCATCCTCCTCCTGCTTCAGTCCCCATTCCCACCTCCAACGCTAAACACACAGATTAGACTCTCAGTTGCTTAAGAGCAAGTCTTCTCATTCATAGTTTTATTCCCAGTGTCTGGCACAGTGCCTGGAACAGAATAAATGATCAATATGTACCTGTTGAAGAAGTATGGATAAATAGCAAAATCAAGAACAGAAAGTAAAAATAAAAATTGCATTCCACCCCACTGGAATTTCCACAAATAAATAACAGAAGTCATTCAAGGGAATGTAAAGTCCAGGGGTTGGAATGGTGAGTCATTACAATGAGATAATGGCAGTATTTGATAAATCTATTGCTTAATAAGCATGATATTTGACTAAAGTAGGTTTTTCTCAAGAAAAACAAAATCAATACAGAATAAATCATTTAATAAAGAGATATGAAGCAATAATATCAGGGTACAGTTTTTCACCAGTTCTGAGTATATGAAACATCTAACAAAATCATTTTAGGCCAAAGACGTTTTTTCTCATCTAAGTTTATTTGAACCATTTATGAGATCACAAAAGAGTCTCTAATTCTTATTTTCTGGACATCATGATCTATAGAGCAATGAATAGAAAAATATGCTTAGTAAAACAAGGGAAAATAAGTGGTCATTGTTCAATCTTTCAGTTCTCTGGACTCACCAAGTTCCCACAGAACTCCTCATTTTGACTTACAGCTCTCTCTGCCAGCAACATCTTTATCCACCTGGCTAACTTCTATTCTTTCTTCAAAATTCAGCTAACTTGTTACCAATTCCAAGAAGCCTTCCAGAAGTCACTCTGCGTTAGGTGACATCCCACATGCTCACCCATTAGACTACAACTTCCTTGAGTGTAAGGAAAGTAGACACTCCACAAATGTTTGTGGAAGAAAAGATTAAGGGGAGGAGGAATTAACCACTATGCACTATATAGAGGCACTGATAATCATTAAACAAAACTGGAAGGATGTCTGAGAATCATTGCTTTCACTTATCTTACCTGAGACAGGACATTCCCTAAATGTGTCTGAACATTTTTCTGCATTTTCCTATCAGCAATCATGGCCCATGATACTATGTTCTTCATGAGTGACCTCATCAGGGGAGGGGGGAGAGCAAGGGCATAGGGAACGAGGAGTGGGGAGTATGGAGAATAGCTTAGGAATCATCCTCTCCTATGTGAAATTACTTCCAAACCTTAGCAATGATAATAAATTAGGATTTATTGATTGAGGACTTCTGTAACATAGACTGTGCTAAGGATGTCACATAACATTACTTCTTTTCATCCTCACAGCATGCATATGTGCTAGGTCCACATGAGGGAAACAGCGTTCAGTCATATACCTGAGAAAGAGCAGAGGCTTGGATCAACTTCAGTTCTGGCTGATTCCATAGGCTCAGGTTCAATTTCAACCACTACACTGTGCGGCTCCAGTGTCGTTAAACCATTCCAGCAAGGAAGTTCCCTTGTCTTCCTACTAAAATCTGTCCCCTGAGTCTAGTAATAGCAACTATAAAAGTTCTTTCAAAAGATTAGGATTGTTATTCTATTGTTTCCTAATAACTTTTTTTAAGACTTTGAGTTCTATTTGAGAGAGAAGGCAAAGTTCTCTGCTGAAATTTTACTCTATTTCCATTTCAGGAGGCAACACCGGAGTCAGATCGTCATCAAACTGTCACAGTGTTATTGGTACAGCTGGACTGGAGAACATGGCCTGGAGTCAAGAGTCTCCTCCCCCACCCTGTACTGAACTTACCACCCAGTCACTGGAAAAACAGCCAGACAACTATGGAACTCTGATCTCCTGACCTACCCCCACCTCCTCTCTCCCCTCACTCCTTAGAAAGGGCTCCATTATGCTTATTTGTTGGACCTTTTCCCAACTAAAGGGAGGAGCAGGGTCAGCTACATAATTTGCAGGGCCCAGTGCAAAAGAAAAATCCACGGATCTTTTTGCTCAAAACCAGGAAAAAAGTGCTGTTAAATATAATAATATATAAACTTTTTCCCTTTTTTCTGAGACCTCGCTCCTGATTTGTCATGATGCTTTTATTTACTACTTAGTCATTCTAAGTAAAGAAAAATTAAAATATTAAATTATTAGCAATGCCAAATATCTCATAGTGATCATTACGAAAAATTATTTTGATCTATCAGCTGACAACCTGAGTAAGACATCCTGAAATTTTGTTGAAAGCAAAGAATTAACACCTGACTTTCAAAATCTATTACCTATATATTTGTCATTCACTTTCTCATAACCAAGATTTATCAAATTATTATTAATTATATCTGTTACTTTTTCAGTTAGAAGCCTTTTGTAATACAATATGCTCAGAAGGGATTAAAAATTTGAATTATCATTCGTTTCATTATATTTTTCCAAAATAATTTTTAAAATAGAATATTTTTACATTATGTGCTTTAAATATTTTGTTATATGTTTGGAGCTCCAGATTTATCATTTTCATCATATAACTTACATAGAAAGTCTCCTTCATATAACTCAATTGGCAAAGCCAGTAATGGTTGTCAAGTCATTCAGCTAAGTCAGACTTATTTCCTATTAGAAAAAAACTAACTTTATTTTTGGTGGGAGAAATGGATAAAGGGGGTCAATAAGGTAAAAAAATTTTTAATTTTAAAAAAGTAACTTTATTTTTAAGTTAAAATAAACATGTTAATATGAGTTTTATAGATTATAAAACCATGGACAAATAAACTTATAGAGAACATATTATAAGGTAGATTACTAAAAGCAATAATGTCAAGATTATTATGGTATAGATCTAACATAATAAATGTATCCATTTATAATGTTATAAAAAATATTAATCAATATGCTCTTTCTCAATACTTAATTTGTAATAAAAGCAATGTTTTGTGTAACTTAATCATAAGTTATCCATTACTTGATGAATATTATAAATGTATATCTTTATGCATCAAGCTTCAGCATTTGGCTTTGAGGAATAATTAAATATGAATTATTTATAAAACTCAGAAATAATTTTAGCAATTTAATTATACGCCATCATCAAAACTTATCTATGTGGTAGTAAAAGAGAAAGGTACATAGAGTTAAAAACTATTAAGACTTGTAGACAGCATATATATTTTTTCTTACTAAGGGACTGAAAATATAAAAATACTAATAAGGGATTGAAAATATAAAAATACTAATAAGGGATTGAAAATATAAAATGAATATCATTTAATGTTAATATATTAAGTGAATATCAGTTAATGTTAAGATATTAAGTGATATTCAGCATTCTACAAGATGAAATAAGAAGATAATTGACAAATTAGAATAAATATTTTATGATGAGATTTGATACAACCATATTAAATAAAACACACCAAATCTAAAATAAAATAAAATATGACTTCTATCTCTGCATTTTTGTCAAAATATCTTAAATATTTCTGGTAGTCTGATAAAATATTTCCTTTACATTTAAATGAATAAGGATCATTAACATCTTTGGCTTTGGCTATTTATAGATGCCTTCCTATCCAACTAATATCACATCCTAGAGATCAAAATTGAGAGTAGTTACAAAATAATTGCCTTGATTTGGAGGATTCCCCTCATGAAAATGTATGTTTCACAAGAGTAAGAATCTCTATTTTGTTCACAGATGCATCTCAAGTGCATAGAATATGCCTGATATTTAGTATGCAGTCAAAAACATTTGTTGAAAGAAGGAAAGGCTGTCTTTAGATAGTCAATATATTACTTCCATGGGATCAGTTCTTAGCAGTGAGATCCTGGTCCCCTGGGATTATAAATTATTTCCGTTTTAGATTAATAGAAATAACCAAAATTTTTAAATGTTTGTACCAATCTATCTACAAGACAGTATCAATCTATAGTCATCTCAATAATAAACTAAATTATAATTTTCCCACATCCTCATCAACACTTGGTATTTTCACTCATTTATTTATTTATTTATTTATTTTTGTGAGGAAGATCAGCTCTGTGCTAACATCTGCCAATCCTCCTCTTTTTGCTGAGGAAGACTGGCCCTGGGCTAACATCCATGCCCATCTTCCTCCACTTTATATGGGACACCGCCACAGCATGGCTTGACAAGCAGTGCATTGGTGAGGACCCAGGATCCGAACCGGCAAACCCCGGGCCGCCGCAGTGGAGCACATACACTTAACCGCTTGCACCACCGGGCTGGCCCCTATTTTCACTCATTTAAAAAAATTTTTTTTGCCAATCTGATAAGCAAAAAAAAAACCCACATCTCACGTGGCTTCAGTTTGTTTTTCACTACTTATCAATGACATTCACCTTTTTATATATATTAACTTTTTGTATTTTTCAGCAAATTATCTTTAATGTCATGTTCTGTTTCTTAATGTTTTCAGAAGCAGTCTTGATATTAGGGTTTTATATATTTAGGTGCTACAAATCTTTTTCTGCCTATGTTTTTGGTCTTTTTATTTTGTTTTTAGTTTATTTTGTGATACATACATTTTATTTTTTTCTAGTTTATCATTAAAAAAATTTTTTAATGAGATAACATTGATTTATAACACGTAAACTTCAGGTGTATATCATTATATTTCGACTTCTTGTATAGACTACATCATGTTCACCACCAAAAGTCTAATTACCATCCATCACTGTACAAATGTGCCCTTTTACCCCTTTTGTCCTCCTCCCACTCTTTTCCCCTCTGGTAACCACCAATCTATTCTCTGTATCTATGTGTTTCTTTGTTGTTGTTGTTGTTTTTCTTCCACATGAGTGAAATCATATGGTATTTGGCTTTCTCTATCTGACTTATTTCACTGAGCATAATACCCTCAAGGTCCATCCATGTTGTCACAGATGGCAAGATTTCATCTTTTTTCTGGCTGAGTAGTATTCCATTGTATACATATACCACATCTTCTTTATCCATTCATCCATTGATGGGCACTTAGGTTGTTTCCAAGTCTTGGCTATTGTGAATAATGCTGCAATGAACATAGGGATGCATGTGTCTTTTTGAATTAATGTTTTTGTGTTCTTTGGATAAATACCCAAAAGTGGAATAGCTGGATCATATGGTAGTTCTATTTTTAATTTTTTGAGGAATTTCCATACTGTTTTCCATAGTGTGGCATGAAAGGTGTTTCTCATTCCCCCTTTTTTTCTTTCTATATTCCCTTCTTTTGGGTTCAGGGAACTGAATCTTTATTTAGATGAAGAATAAAGACAAAGACTGTGTTAGAGTAAATAATTCATCAAAATTATGTTAAAAGAGATTGTTGATATTATCAAGGGAACGTTATGGCTTAAATATTTTCAGTCTCAAGGACTTTAGGCACTTAAGTCCTCCACCAGCAATGCAGAGGAATTGAAGAACCTGAAATTACCCCTCCCCCAACTCATCTACCCTACTCCATGGAGGGAAAAATCAAGTGAAACATTGATTGGATGCTGAAGGGTTGCAGAAGGTAAAAAGAAAGCGAAAGAGGTGAGGGGTATGTGACCAAGGAGAGCAGGGAGGACTTCAGAAAGAAGGGTGATGTTCTTGCTGTACTAGGATGAGAAATATAGATGCTGATCAACTCTAGCTGTTGATTTTCTTCATAAGTTTAAGTATGATTATTAAAAACTTAAGGTTAACCACTAAGAGTTAGGACATATTACTTCCAAACCATTTGGAGGAAAAAAGGAACAAAGAGAACTAAATCACATAAAAAGCAGTAAGAAAAACAAACACCAAGAAAGCACACAAAAGAATAGCCATAAAGTATGATTGCAAGAACTTTTCCAAGTTTATCAGTAATCACGATAAATTGTCCTGGGTTAAATTCATGTATTAAAAGACAAAGATTCTCACACTGGGGAAACATTACAGCCATATGCTCTTTTTCAGAAATCTAAGTACAATGAAACAACTCAGAGAGGTTAAAAATAAAGACAGGCAAAAAGGTATTCTAAGCAAATGCTAACAAAAGAATAGCAGCTATAGCTTTCCACAGAGGCTGCATCGTTTTGCACTCCCATCAACAGTGTACAAGGGTTCCAATTTCTCCACAACCTCACCAACATGTGTCTTTTGCGTTTTCATAATAGCCATCCAGACAGGTGTGAGGCGATCTCATTGTGGTTTTGATTTGCTTTTCTCTGATGATTAGTGATACTGAGCATTTTTTTATATACTGTCGTCCATTTGTACATCTTTGGGGAAATGTCTGTTCAAGACCTTAGCCTCTTTTTAAACCAGATTATTAGTTATTTTTGCTATTGAGTTGTAGGAGTTCCTTGTATATTAGTTATTTTTGCTATTGAGTTGTAGGAGTTCCTTGTATATCCATTAGAGATACAATTTGCAAATATTTTCTTCCATTCCATAAGTTGCCTTTTCACTCTGTTAATTGTTTCCTTTGCTGAAAAGTTTGTTAAGAGGGTAGAACTCATGTTAAGTGTTCTTACAAAAACAAAATAAATTTTTTTAAATAGCAGATATAGTACCATTAATATGAGATAAAATAGAATTCAGGATAAAAATTATTAAAAGAGGACAAAGATGGATATTTCATCTTAATAAAATATAAAATCTATTAAAACTTTATTATAGTCATGGATATTTAACCTCCTGAAATCAAAATCGTAAAAATACAAAGAAAAATTGACAATTCCACAATCACAGTGATAAATTTTTAACACATATATCATAAAAAATTAATTAATAAATAAGGATATAGAGAATTTGTAATACACAATTAAACTGCTTAATCTACAAATTGTTATAGAATTTTGTACTCAACAAACAGAACATATGTTCTTTTCAAAAATGTGGAACATTCACAAACATTTACCACGTATTAGGAAATAAAGGAAATGTTGACAAATTTCCAAAGCAGAAGTTATACAGACCACATTAACTGATTGAAATCCAATAAAATGTTATTGAAATCCAATAAAATAAATTCCAATTAAAAGTAAAAAGTGAATATCAAAAGGTCAATGACCCAAAAGGTAAACGAAAGGTAGCAGCAGTTCCAAAGCGTCACCCAGAAAAACCAAAGTCTTCTAATAACTTTTGGATTAAAGAAGAAATCAGATGGAAGTTAAAAAGTATTTAGAAAAGAATTAAAGTAACAGCCCTCTATTTCTAAGTGTGGGAAAGATTCCTAAGCAAATACAAGGTCCTCTTAGTAAGAGGGAAAGAGGAAAAGGCAGACCAGATAAATGCTGAGTGAGCATGTCTGCTACACAGCCAAACTGATACTCAGAGAAAAAAACACAATTACTAGAAAAAAAATTTCTTATAAAAACTAACTAAGCCTCCATCTCTAGAAGTTAAGCAATAATCAAATAAACCAAAGAAAGAAGATAGAAGTTAACAAAAGTTTTAAAAAACAGATGAAATTGACAATAACAAATATATTGGTAAAATTATCAATGAAACCAAAAGTTGATTCTTTAAAAAGACTAACACAGTACACAAAAAAGGTTAGCAAGTTTGATCAAGGAAAAAAAAAAAAAAGAGAAACAAATATAAGCAGCTTAAGAACCAGAAAAGGAACATAACCAGAAATACATAGAGAAGATTTTTTAAACTTAAACATTCTGTCCAATTTAATATCAATAAACTTGAAAATCTAGCAGAAATTAATTTAGATTTAAATCAGAATGTTAAAATGGGACATTTCTGTTTCAGTTTTGGCAGAGGCTCCAAAAGGCAGAAACTAAAAGAACAGATGAAAATTCCCCCAATCCCCAAAGCGAGGCGCTAAATGACCCGTGCGGGTGCTGCAAAATATGCTTCTTATCCGCAGCCTGCTACCAGAGAGAGGCTAGGAAAGGGCTGAGACGGTTGGAAATTAAAGGGTGTTGGCTCACTGGTAGTTCTCTGTCTTGCCCCCACGGGGGAAAGTGTGTCCCCTGCAGTCTAGGGCACACAGTAAACTGCTACCTGACTCACCCTTGAAAACAGAGCCAATCTGCAAAGCTGGCAAGTTACTGCTTTCTTGCCAATGGCAGATTAAAGACACATAATTCCTGGAGACCAAACAAGAAACCTGCAGTGGGAACTTCATGATGGAGTCATCTCAAAAGGGATCCTGTCTGGAATATTGCCTTGAGCTCCTGTAACAAAGTACAACAAACTGGGTGCTTAAAACACAGAAATTTATCCTCTTTCAGTTCTAGAGGCTGCAAGTCTGAAATCAAGGTCTCAGCAGGACCACACTCCCTCTGAGTCTCTGGGTAAAATCCTTCCTTGCCTTTTCCTAGCTCCTGGTGGTGGCTGTGGGTCCCTGGTGTTTCTTAACCGGCAGTTTCATCACTCTAAGTTCGGTCTCTATTGTTGCATAATATTCTCCTTGCGTGTCTCTGTCTTCTCTTTTTACAAGATCACCAGTCATACTAGATTAGGGTTCACTCTAATGAACTCATCTTAAGTGAATTATGTTCGCAAAGATCTTATTACCCAATAAGGTCACATTCACAAGTGTCAGCAGTTGGGACCTCAACATATCTTTCTTTCTTTTTTTTTTCTTTTCTTTTCTTTCTTTTTTTTTTTTTTTGGTGAGGAAGATTGGCCCTGAGCTAACATCTGTGCCAGTCTTCCTCTACTTTGTACATGGATCACTGCCACAGCACGGCTTGATGAGTCGTGTATGTCCATGCCTGGGATCCGAACCCACGAACCCCGGGTTGCCGAAGCGGAGCATGTGAACCTTAACTACTACGCCACTGGGCCAGCTCCTCAATGTATCTTTTTGAGGGACACAATGCAACCCACAACGGCACCTAAGAGGACACCTGCCAGGAAAGAAACAGATTTAAGAGGTCGTGTGACCAGCTGAAGGCAAGATTCTGCCTGAGTCAAGTGAGGCACACCAGGGGCCCCGCGGTGACATCTCTGGAGAGCCCACAGAGCACCCCAAGGGAAAAGAGTTTGATTTAAACAACTTCCTCAACCAGGGGAACTCAGTGCTAGATTGCCCTGTGTCCTGCAAGTATGACTGTCCTGCCCCCATCTTTCCTCCACGTTGCAGGAGCCAAAACCACATGGGGAAATGGGATCAAAGGAAGAGAGGAACAAGGCAGGGGAACTCGAGAAGCCACCAGCCCTCCCTTCGCCTGCAGGCTGGCTGAAGCAGGCCTAAATTAGGGAGAACCCAAGCTTTAATTTGGACTGAGGCTCAGTGTGTGTTTGTCTTTTAATCATCACAGTAGGTGTGACATATTCATCCTAAAATGAAACAGCTCTTGTAACTGAAAGGGAAAACATTTCTAAGAGTGAGTGGGAAAAATATGGGGCCAGGGGCAGGGAAGAACTAGACCCACAGAATGGGTTTGGATAGGAGCATGTGGAATGATAATGTTGGTTTTCATTATAAGCTATGAGTCCCAATTTTCAGTACTCTGGCAACATATGCTATTTTACCAAATTAGCTCAAGAGGAAAGTGAGAGCTTGTAGAGCTTTATAATCCCAGAAGAAATTGCTAAACTTTCCAAAGAATTGGCTCATATACTACATATTTTTAAAAGAAAAATTAAAAGCAAATTTTCCTTAACTGTGAAAAATGAAAGTGCGGAGATACTAATGGTGAGTAATAACATATACAGATGCAGGGTGCCTTAAAATTCCAAGCTGACTCAATGTGTAACGTCCCCAGTCTGTAGGCTGCACATTGTGACACTCAAACATCAGTGGAGATTATACAGACTTTGATCTCAATACCAGTAAAACACATACTCCAGAGCCTTCCAATAAGCCATTCAGTTATTCAGTCAGCATATTTCTCTCTAACGGAGCCCAAACTGCTTCAAATCTTTCAATAGTATGTTTATGAAAACAAACATAACCTATGTTAAGATGGTTAGATAACCAAGTTCTATATCTAGAAACAAACGATAGAAGTTCAGTGCCTAATAACATGCAAATGAATCTGGAGCTGGAAAAGAAAACCAGTTTGATGTCCACTATAGAGTTGCTGTGTAAAAACCCATTTCTCACTCATATACTATATTTTTTAATTATAAAAAGCACAAAGTGGTTGAAATAAGTTTAAAAGGCAGTACATTCACAATTACACAATAGCCTTGAGAAACTCTGCCAGCATTCATAACCACTCTTGTGCCTCTTAGTTCCCTACAGGAATACTGAAGATCAATTCTAGTACTTTCCTCTAGATGGACTCAGGTTGGTAGCCTGGAACCTTATCAAAAGAGCCATGTGGTGCCGAGATGTTTCCTAGAAGCGCTCTCATTTCCTAGTGGATGCACTTCATTGTAACCCAGGACCCATCAATGATTCAGAGTACCATGGTTTTGAAATGATTAATATGTAAGAGTTGTAACAATGTGAGTCATATGAAGGGGAAAAGATGTGAGGAAATAAAAACATTACATGAAAGTACACCACACATCTGTGACAATGGTTAGTCATGAATAAGAAAGTATGTAGAGTACACAACCTTGGTCATTCACATTTTCTCCTGATCTGAAAAATGCAGATTACTAATCTCAGAGGATACATATAATGAATCACAAATGAAAATCATGGATTTTACTTTGCACTATTCATTCAACAGATATTTGCTGAACTCTCGACATGTGCCAGGAATGGTGCTAGGTGCACAATTGAATAGACAGATGGTAAATAGGTAGGAAAATAGATAGATGGATGGGTAGATATATAGATAGATAGATATTCCTGATCCTCAAAGAACTCCCAATTCAGGAAAGGCATTAGACAAGTAAATATTTTTTACTGACTAAAAGTCCAAAGACATAACCAAGTATTCAGGGCCAGAACATGGATCTTGAAACTCCCCCAGGGAATTTACATGCCCACGCCATTGAACTGGATAGATCTTGATATATTTATAGCACTCAGTGTCAATTTTTTCCCCTGAAGCACAAAATAATAACTTCTTCAGTTCCTCAGGGATAATTTACTGCAAGTTAGTAATGTGAATTTCGAATAGTCTCTCATTTTGTTTGCCTCTAAAATGACAGTATATGGGAAAAAAACACAACTTTTATGAAAGTCGTTTGGCATAGTTAAAATGGCAAATTTCTAGGCAAATACATTTAACTATCTAGGTGGCAAGATCCCAGATTACTGAACAGCACGATGAGTTACGTTTCCCTTTTCAAAGTTGGCATATAGAACACTGCAATTTATCCCTAACTTAGGGGACCACTGCAACTAAGGTCATTTAGAGCAAGAACTGCATCTTTATTCAACACGATGGACCCTGCGGTGCTTAGCATATGCCTTACTTATAGTAGGTATGAGGTCAATACAGTAATTGAGCAGTAGAAGCCCAATACTAAGAGATCATTTGGCTGTACCAATTAAAGTAACATTTCTCAGATGAAAAAAACTGGCTCTTCAGGGTTTTCATTTCTTTTATTCATTTATTCATTCGTCCCTTTGTTAATATATTAATCCATTCGATCCACTGAGTGAGTGCCTATTTCATGCAAAATGAGGTGCTATGCATTGTGAAGGAAACAAAGACAAATCACACAGGGATACTGTTCTCAAGAAGTCCACAATCCAATACCGTGTCTGTAGTATTTACATAAATACTTCAAGTACAAGACACATCTCAATGCCACATGAAAGACAGACACCTGTGCTGACTACATGGTAGCTACTAGCCATCTGTAGCCATTGAGCACTTGAAATTTGGCTTGTCCAAATTTCAAAGTACACACTGGATTTTGAAGATAATATGGAAAAAACAATGTGAAATATCTCATTAAAATTTTTTATATTGATTACATGATGAAATTATAATATTTGGCATAAATAAAATGTTTAAATAAAGTATTAAAGTTAAATAAAACATTTAATTTATTTAATTAAATAGAATATTAAAATTATTGAAATCTGTTTCTTTTTTTTTTTTATGAGGAAGATCAGCCCTGACCTAAGATCCGATGCTGATCCTCCTCTTTTTTTTTGCCAAGGAAGATTGGCTCTGAGCTAACATCCGTGCCCATCTTCCTCTACTTTATATGGGATGCTGCCACAGCATGGTATCACAAGCAGTGCATCGGTGCTTGCCCGGGATCTGAACCTGTGAACCCCAGCCTGCAGAAGCAGAGCACGTGCACTTAACCGCTTGAGACACCGGGCCGGCCCGGAAACCTGTTTCTTTTTAACATTTTAATGTGGCTACCATAAAATGTAAAATTACATATGTCACTCACATTATATTCCTACTGCACAGTGTTAATATGGATAAGGGATTATAGATGTTTAGAGATCTTGGCAATTTACTTTCAGCATTGAGGGAGTGGGGCCAGGAGAGCAAAGGAGAACTAATGGAGGAGATGGATTTGAGTTGAGCTACTTTCCAAATCTTAGACCCATATGAGAAGTGCAGGTAGAGGTTTCAGGAGGAACAAATTTGAGTTTGACATTATCCACGACCACTTCAGACAACTTGATTGAGATCTAGTTTTGTCCTACTTGAGGGGCTCCAGATTGATACTTACTTCCCACCTTCCCTTTATTTGTATGCTTTCCCATCTCCAAAGCACTCTCATTAAGCCACATTTTCACATTTAGTTTTTATACTATCACCATAGACTCTATGGCATAAAGTATTCCCTCCATCTTAAGGATGAAAAAACAAAAATTTATGAAAATATCAGTAAAGCACTCAGGTCACAAAGCCAGTAAGTGGTGAAACTAAGATTAGAATGCAACGTTTTGGAGTAGTTTTCCCTAGGTTCTTTCTTGTACATAATACTGCCTCTCTCTGATAGGATCCTACCTCCAAAGCGGTCTTATAACAAATTCAATATGCCAGGAGTCCTCCAAGTGGACTCCACCTTGGGCCCAGGGACCTGTCGTGAACCCCTGAGATGAAGCCACCTCCTACAATGGCACCAGCTACCCTGAGACAAACCCAACCTGCAGGTCCAAGTCGAGTATACCCAAGAAATAAAAGAAGAAGGAAAAATTTTGTCCTTGAGTGCCTACTACATACCAAGCATTGTGCTTGGCATTTTGTGTACCTTATCTCATTTACATTTGGGAATAAATATTATTAAACTGTTTCAAGATTGGAAATGTCCCCCAATACCTCATAACGCTGACATTAACTGATCATCCACTAGCCTCAAAGTCTCACTCTGTCTTCCTGGACTCATGGACTCTTCCTGGCAGATAAGCCTCAGAATTCCCTTGGGATTAATACCTATGAAGTCTAAGCTCTAGTTTCATAGTCTAAAATGGTAACTACCTCATCCGTTTGAATGTATAACAGTAGCACCACCTTACACTTATTAACAGCTAACTATGAACTAAGCAACATACCAAGGATTTTCTAGGATCCACATAACCACACTACAAGGAAGGTCCCATTATTTTTCCCATTTTCTGGATGAGCAGTTTGAAAAAGGTTAAGTGACTTGTCCAAAGTCAGGCAACAGTAAATGTTAGAAGTGGGATTCAAATACTCGACCATCTGTCTCTGAAGCTCAAGTTCTTTACCATTATATCATGCTGATTCCCATTATTCCTCAATGTCCTGAGCAAACTGAGAGCTAAGTTGATCCCTGAAAGGGGTCATCTGATCCGTACCAACTAGATAAATCTGCAGGAATGCCACTCCTTGGTATAAAGAGAGTTGAACAGCTAGTTCATGTTGTGGGCATCCTCCCACAACATTTTGGTAGGCTAAGTGAGACTCGATAGCCTTTGCTCCTTACTGGAATGGTTTGTTGATTTGGCCCTTACGATCTGAGGACTTTGGAATGTGGCTCCCTAGTTTGCCTTAATGCTTGTTCTGAAGACTATTTGCAACCATATAAATAGGCCTCTGAGTGTCTGCTCATCCACATAAAAAGAAATCAAGTGACTAGCTGCAGATTACACCACAGGTTAGGGACAAATTTCAGAATTTATTTTAGAATTTTCAGGCCCCAAGTTAGTGGCCTGTTGCCCAGCCTACAGTACAATATTGCTTCCCCGGAGATCAGAAGGCAATACCTCTGTGTCTGATCCACCATATGCTAGACAATCCTGACAATTTACTGTGGTTTCATGCCCCAACTGTTCTTATATTACCATCGGCCCTGATGATTGCATAGGGAATGAATTTTGTGGTAATGACATATTCCAGACCTAGGATAGGATAAGTAATTCACACCACCCCCATATGTAGGTTCTGGCTTCATGGGCTAGCAGGGGAGTTATCAGACTTTATATGATTCTACACACATTTCTGCTGACTCAGAAATGGATATAAAATATAGAATAGCACGCTGGGACATAGCAGAGTTTTCGAAACTCCCTCGGGGAGTCTTTGTTCCTAAATCAGTGACTGGATGCTACATGCTCACGTGCAAGTGTATGCTTGCGTATGTGTGCACAAAATGCACTGGTTTGGGTTATAGAGTAAGTCATCTGGAAATCACTCTAGGATAATCCCATGTAATTGCTAATGTGATATTAAAATAATGTTGATTTCATAATGCTCTATTTGACTTAGCTTTCTCATATCATTATGCTTTGAAAAAAATTATAAAGCCCTAGTGAAATTTATGGCCATATCTAGCTTCTTTCCCTGTATCTAAGAAGAATATAACACTGCAATTTATATGCACCCGATCTTCCATGAAGCTAGACATTTACTAGTACCTCGACAGACCTGACCACTTTATCAGAGAGTAAATAGATGATAAATATTCCTTAAGCTCTTCTTGTAGTAGAAGTATAATAAAAATTGTTTTAATCATAATGAGGATAGCTTATGTTTATTGAGTGCTTATCAGGTACCAAGCACAGTAAGAGGCACTTACTCCTCAAAATCATCTTATGATTTAGATCCTTTCATTAATCCTATCGTTAATAGCCACATATCACTAATAAGAAAATAGAGACCCTATAAGCAGTAGTACCTGCTCATAAAGCCGAGCTCTCTAACTCCAGAGAACAAGCTTTAAATCACTATGCAAAATTTACGAGAAGGTCAAGGACATGTTATTTAGTCTCTTAGAAACAGATGTAAGAGGAACTGGATTTCCAGACTTACAATGTTTTAAAATATAATTGAAAGAATAATTCTTATTTGAGCATGAGCGATGCTCCATCTTGAAGATCCATAATTGCAACTCAGTCCGATGTGAGCACAACGGCAAGGCTCCAAGACAGGACACACTGAGAACCATCACAGAGACTTCTCAGGTGAAGGCTCAGATCTTACATCATATGCTGAAAAGGCCACTACTGCTCTATAAATCATATCTAAAGAAGTCTGTCATTTGTACACATCCCAGAACTACATTACATACAATCTGACTTGTTTGCACACAGCAGTAAAATATAACAAACCAACGCCCACACACCAAAAGTTAGGGTCATCAAATTAAAATACACAGTGTCCTGAAAGTTTCTGAGTTTACAGCTCTAGTTACAACTAGTTTACAAATAACTTCTGAATTTCAGTCACTTGTTGGGGGAAAAAACAAACCCATAAAAAACAACCTACCAGGCCTAGCTCATGGTAGAATTGTAGCACCATTTAGGAGGAGGTGCATGTGAGGGCATCTATGCTTGTGTTTGAACACACATTTACATAGACTGTATTTATACTCATAACTATGACTATGTTTTCCCAGATTAGGACTAGGAAATGCAACTACTCAACTGACAGCCAAATCTGCAGCACAGATGTGACCCAAAAAGTGGGCAGAATAGTGTTAATTCTGTTGTCCTCTTAACACGCAAGACTGTTCTTTTTCTGAAAAATAAAGTCTGAGTCCATAGTTCGTTCTTGCCAAGGTTCTCTCAGTACAAACAACTCCCAAACTAAATCACACAAAATTTTGAAGATCCCTGTTTACCTCCAATAAATGTCCTCCCAGGAGTCCATTGGTAACATGTATACAGCAATGTTCTATTTCCTTTTTCTTTTTCAAACAGTTTCATATATATGAATCCTATCATGTTACTTCTGTGATGTTAACTCTGGAAATTGTGGATGGATATTTGACCAGTTTATAAAGTAAACAAGTTAAATATCCTGTGGACTACATCAAGAATCAGTGGGCTACTGTTCATTCCTAAGGGTAACTTTTAATATATTTAGATTGGACAGACTACTGGTCTCCAGGGTTCTGCCAAAAAATTCCACTTGGACTCAAGGCAATAGAAAATGAGATAGCAGAGACTCTTCTGCCCTAATTTCCTGACCCCCCCGGCGCCAATCTGGAGAGGTCCAAATGAATAGGCCTGAATTCTCAAAGGATCTACACCACTGCCATGTTTCCAATCCCTTTTTGTACATTTTTATGTCATGGCTTGGTCTTATGCATTCAAGAATTTAACCACTTCAAATCACTTCTCCATCCAGTTCCTACTAGATCTTTCTTATGTTTTTTAACAGCAGACATCCTTAAAAAGCAACTATTGATTTCTCCAAGTGTTTTGATTACATTGAAAGATTTTCCCAGAGATCATAGGTTTATTTCATCAAACATACTCCTTGCTGTAATCTTCATATTAACATCACAAAATAGACTAACCATGCATATTACAAAAACATGCTGATAGTGCTAAAATCAAAACTCTTTGAACAATACTGACCATCCCACATCCCTGATTAGTATCAGGATTCAGGCAATAGCACCAAAATAATTACGTAGGACTTCATTAATTAACTCAATCAAAAAATATTTCTTATAAGATTATGTTTCATGCATTATGCAATGTTCTGGAAACAAAAATAAATTACAGATTATTCTCTTCTAAAGATATACAGAATAAAAAATAATATGTAAAGAAACAAATGCAGAGAAGTGTTATAGGTGTTACGATCGATTTTCAAGATACAATGAGATCCCAAGGGAGAGAATAATTAGTCCTATCTTCAAGGGAAGAAGAAGGATATTATACAAATGTAATTAAAAGTGAAAAACAAACATGCAGCCACATCTCCTCCCATTAGGAGAAGATTAAGAACTTGCGTGATATAAGGAAAAACTATCAATTCAAAATTTTTGCCAACTCTTTGTGTAAGCCAAAAAGGATGTTAGAAGAAGATTAACCCTGTTATCTACTCATACTATTAATCCAGTATCTTGTGCAAGGCAAGACACAGTATGGAATCCAGAACACCAAAAAGGGAGAATTGGATGCTCTCTGCGTGATTACACAAAATGCTGCAGGCAGATAACATTGACTTGAGAAAAATTTTTCCTCTGCTTTAATAGGGAATTAGACTGTGCTGTCTGTGAGAATTATGAATTGATCAAGGAAATGTGTGTGTGGGGTCTATCCAAAGCTGCTAGTAGAAAACTAGAGGGATTCAAGAAGAATTGGGGGAGCAGGACATATCTTTGTCACACACTAGCACAGAGGCCCTGAAGTGTGCCTGGATTGGGACATGGGATTGCCACATATGGTGATGCAGGCTGTGTAACACAAAACTCCAGGGCTTGCTTTTTGTGATATGACATCTCTGAAGTGATGAAAGAAAACAACCGTCAACCTAGAATTCTACATCCAGTGAAAATATTTTTCAAAAATGAAGGCAAAATAAAGATTGTTGGGACAAACAAAAGCTGAGAGAATTCATCACCAACAGAGCTGCACTACCGGAAGTTCTTCAGGCAGAAGGAAAAGATACCAGATGGAAATTTGGATTTACACAAATGAATAAAGAGCCCCAAGAATAGTAAGTGTGTGAGTAAATATGAAGAATTTTTTATCTCTTTTAAAAAATACATAACTGTTTAAAGCAATAATAATAACATTGTATTGTAGGGCTTATATATAAAATGCCACAAAGGCTAGGAGGTAAAAATGAACAAATATTGCTGTAAGATTCTTGCACTAATTATGAAGTGGTATAATATTATTTGAAGGTAAATCGTGATAAGTTAAAGATATATATGATAAATCCTATCACAACTGCCAAAAATATGAAACAAAGAGTTATTACCAATAAGCCAATAGTAGAGAAAATGCAATCATACAAAATATTCAATTCATCCAAAAGAAGGCAAGAAAAGAGGAAAAGTGGTACAAAGGAGATATAGGATAGCTAGAAAACAAATAGCAAGAAGATAGATTTAAACAGAACTAGCTATACAACAATCACATTAAATGTAAATGATCTAAGCATTCCAATTAAAAGACAGAGATCATCCAATTGGATAAGAAAAAAACCCAACAATATGCTGTTTCCAAGAAACTCACTTTAAATAAAAGACTCAGATAGGTTAAAAGTAAAATGATGGAAAAATATAAACTATGCAAACACTGAGCAAAGAAAGCTGAATTGGTCATATTAACATCAGAGAAAGTAAACTTCACAACAGGAATAAAGAGAGACATTTAATAACCATAAAAGAGTCAAGAGGACATAATAATAATAAATACACAAGCACCTTAAAAACTGTTTGAAAATACACAAAGCAAAAACCAATAGAACTTAAAAGAAGAAATAGACAATCCACAATTACAGTCAGAGATTTCAACATACTCTCTCTCAATAATTGATAGAACAAGTAGACAAAGATAGACAAGACAGAACAAGATAGACAAAAAATCAGTAAGAATAAAAATGAGGGGAAGTAGAATATAAAACTCAAGAGTGTGAGCTTGTCTCATAAAATAAATGAGTAAGACAGATCATTTGAATGGGACAGTAATAGGTTTAGTTATGAGATGAAAAGCAACCCCTGGAGTTTTGCAGTACACAGCCTACACTGCAATGACAGACCCATTTCCCAAACCAGGCACACTTCAGGGCCTCTCTGCTAGTGAATGATAAAGATATGTCCTCCGCCCCAGATTCTTCCTGAATGCCTTAATTTCTCATTGGTAACTTTGGATAGACACACACACACACACACACACACACACACACACACACACACACAGGTTTCCTTGAGCAAACAACAATTCTCAGAAACAGTTCAGTCTCTAACCAGGGCAAGCCATAGCACATAACAATTCACAGCAGTGGGTTTCCCAAAGTCTGGGTTTTAGTTTAGCATACCACCACAGAGGCTTCAGCAAAAAGGCCCAAGGTGGACATTGGATTTCCAATCACTGCTTGATGTAAGGGTAAACATCTAGCCACTTTGCCTTGATTTGGGACAGTTCTGAAGAGCTATCCAAACTCCAGGGCTCTTCTTGGAATCAGCTGTGGCCTCTGTAATAACAGCATCCTGCTTCCTTCACTCTGCATTGTTCCTAAGAGCACTCTCCAATAAACTTCCTACATGCAAACCTTCATCTTATAATCTGCTTCTTGGGAAACCAAACCTAAGATACAGGGAAAAAACAGAGATATGACAGAATATAGCCAAAGTCAGAGAGATAAAACACACAAATGTTTAAGTACTGGGTAGAAGAAAAAGGGACAGAAAGTATATTGTAAGACAAAGGCCATAGAGGTAAAGAAGCAACAATGACAAGGAAAAGAGAATTATAAAGGAGATTCTGATAATTGACTGTTCATTAGGCAACTGGATACCAAGGTCAGGAGAGGTTAAGGCTGGACTTGGGAGTTTCAACATAGAGATGTGACAAGATAGCACGCCAAATTAAAGTCAGAAAAGAATAACATTAAAAAGAATGCAGTGGACTCTAGTCATTGATACGCATGTTGAAGTGCTTAGAAGTGACGTATACTGATGTTTGCAATTTACTTCGAATTGGATGGATTGATGGATGGATAGATAAAGAAAACATAGGAAAACATTAATTGTAGAATCTAGGTGTTAAGTATATGAGTATTCACTGTATAGTTCTTTCAACTTTTCTGAATGATTGAAAATTTTATAATAAAATCTTGGGGGGGGATCTATTGAACTTGACGTTGGGTAAGTTGATGACCTTTCCAAAGAAGTTTCAGTGCAGCGGGGAGATGTGTGTAAGAGACAAAATGCAGTAGGCTTAAGAATGAGCAGGATGCCAAAAAATGGAAACTGTAATTGTCGACATTTTTTTCCAAGAAACTTGATTGCCAAGAAAAAGAGACAAATAGGACTAGAGAGAGAGCAAGATGCAGGGTTGAAAGAGGTGATTTTTGTTTGCTTTCTTGTTTGGTTTGTTTTATTTCATTTTGTTTTGTTTTAGATGAGAAATGAGTATATTTATGGTTTGTGGGGAAGGAGTCAGTAGAGAGGCAAGTTATATACTTTTGAATATAATTTTCTCAGCCTTTCCTAAGCCTTAAGTCAGAGCCTTTCCAAAGACAATACATTGCCAGTGACATTTATTATTAGGAAAAGGAGCAGATTTAAATAGCACAGAGAAAAGCAGCTCTGGGCTTAACAAATCTATAATTCTGGGCAAATATTCCTAAGTTAGGTCTGGCTACAAAATCAGAACCAATAATGCCCACCCTCTAATTTATAGGAATGTTAAGAGAAAAAATATTTATTTGTAGATAGAACTTCATACAAATCTTTGAGTCTCTCTCTGTCTGGTAGGCTTGATTTCAAGCACCAGTTCCACATTATTTAGTCACGTGATTTGGGGCAAGATATTCTTTAAGCCCCAGTTTTCTCAACTGCTAAGTGGGAGCAATAATAATATCTCCTTCACAGGGCTGTTATGAAAGTTAAATGACAGGATGCTTGTACAGCACTTAATCAGCTCTGGCACATAGCAAGTTCCCAGTAAACAGTGACAATTATATAGAAATTTCTAAACTCAGTGTGCCCATTGTCTGAAGTGAAACCAGGAAGGGACTTTGTGAAGACACATGTGAATGGCTTGATAGAATACTTGGCATTGGAAGATAAGGTACCAAATTGAAAATTGCAGGTGCCCAGACACTATTCTTCTTCTCAGACATAATTAACTTGGGCTGGGTTGTGGCTTCTGCCAAGAAAAATGACTACAAGTTTCTCCCTGTCTGTTCATCCTGAAGGTGTCAACTAAAGCGTTGCCTGCCCAGACTAGTTACCTGCCCAGACTGGTACCCAGAGGCTGGGATGGGACACCCTGAAGGCAAAAGTATCCTTCTAACCTCCTTCAGCCTCACGACTCTGATGTGGATCTTTGTTTCGAAGAAGAACTGCGTTCTCTGAACATCCTCTTCCTCCAGGAATGTTACAGCTGGCCAGATTCCTTCAAAGCAGCCTCTACTTCGCAGGCAGCTTATATGAAGCCCCCAAATCAGACATGCTTTTACAGCCCTGAACTAGCAAGAATAGATTTTTATTCCCCAAGACTCAAGAATATGAATTCCAGATGAGATCAAAGATAGTTCTTTGGGTGGGAATTGCAAATACGAGACTGGCATCTTCAGCGTTATGTTATTAACACTCCAGGGGCAATGAAAATCCACATGTAAAAACAAATACTCCGATTAAAATAAAAGACCCTAACATGTTTCCCTCCTTCCATTAGCCCACTGATGCCTTCCCCCTGCAACTTGCATGAGTCTTAGGGAAAACAGGATTAGATGTGTCAATTTTAATTTGACCCTTAGAGTGGCAAAAGATTGTTGTGCAGTCTTAATTGTGCAGTATTGTTCCTGGTGATTCGGGTGGCAGAAATTGTACCCCACACCCACACAAAAAATGGCTTCACAAAAGCCAAGATTTGGGTTTTTTCCCTTTGCAGTGAGAAAAGGAAGAAGAGACTAAGCCGGGTGGGAGAGAAGTGAAATATAATCTACAGACGTTGGCTTACAACAAAAAAAGGGCCCACTAACTTGAAAAATACTGAAGACTTCTCCCAATTCCTGGGGAGATTTTACGCGTATTTCTTCTGACTTAGGTCAAAGTATTAGAAAGACTTTCTGAAGGAGTGGAACTGATTAACTGGAGCTCTTACCCAGACTGATCCAGGACAAAGGATAATGATACCAAAGAACAGGTTGTGATGTTGAGTAAGGAGAGGCTTATGGTTTCATGGTACCAATAAGCTTAAGGCTTTTATTTTCAGCTAAATCCTTGAATTTCTAGTTTAGAAGTTCACCAGCTTGTTGGTCCTGGTCAAACGGAATGTGATGAACTTGTTAACATTTTCCCCCAATTCTGCAAAATCAAGCAGTCTTTATTCTTTTTTTTTTTTTTTGGTACCTTTTTATTTTTAAACTTACAAAAAAGTTGCAAAGTTGCTTTATCAGTTACTATCTCTATGTGTATATATATATTATTTTTTATAAACTGTTTAAGAATAAGTTGCATACATCATGCCCTTTTCCTCCTACATACTTCTATGTGTACTTCCTAAGAACAAAAGCATTCTCTGGCTTAACTACAGTATAATAACTAAAATCAGGAAATCTATAATTTTATTTTCTAATCCACTATATAATCCAATTTTGCCATTTGTCCCAGCAACACTCTTTATGCAATTTTTTTCAGTCCAGAATTCAATCCAAGATCACGCCTTGCATTTAGTTAGCATGTCTCTTTAGTCTTATCAGAGTTGTCTTTAATTAGGGTATCATCAATATTTCTTCTTTTCAACTGAGAATCTGACATGTCCCAGTATGAGAAAAAGTTTTTCAAAGGAGATCTGATTTTGCCAAGCCTCAGTGTCTATAGCTAGAATTTGTGCTCGATGGCTGGAGACTCCTAGTAGCTCTCAAAACTCAGAATTATTACTCTCTCTAGTTGCTCACTGAATGAACCTCTCCTTCCTTCAAGTCATCCAACAACCATTTGGCCTAATCAGTCACGGTCTGTTATAGTCACAAAAGTGCTGACCCATAAAAAACAATATGCTCAAAAATCAGATTGTTTTCCTTTCAGACACCATCAACACCCTTGCTACATAAAACAACATGTCTTTTTATTTGGCCAGAAAGTAAAGAAGAAGAGAACAAAGGCATGATTACAATTGCAACACGAAAATATTGGGAAATAAAATATTCGTTCTTAAATAAAATGAGTTACTCCCAGCTGCCCACAGTCCATGTATTCCTCATCTCTTTGTGTAATAAAATGTATATGTAAGGTAATATTTCCTGAACTCTTCCCAATGACTAATGAATTCATGCCATAGCATTCTAGAAAATAATTAACAAGGAATTATTAGTAGTAATAGTATATATGATATATTATAATTCTATAGGGAAACCATTAATTTGGGGATTTTTTTAATAGGAAACCAAATGGTATACCATAAGATCACAGAATTTAAGACCTCGTAGAGACCATCAGCTCTCAAAGACTCCAATCTCCTTATTTACAAAAAATGACCATGAAACTCAAAACAGTTAGGTGACTTGCTCAACGACACACAGCTAGCTAATGGAGAGCCAAGACAAAAACATAAATCTTCTGACAGACTACACAGGTTCTTTGCCACTATGGGATGCTGCAGAAGACAAGCTGTGTGAAAAATAAATTTTGGAAAGTTAAATCTATTTTGGATGCCCTAGAAAAATCCCAAATGAAATGAAAAGCAGAAACTCTTGTATTCAGAGAAGATAACTTAAACAGTGACTTCTCTGACTTTTTTTTAAGTTTATATCTTTAGGTCATGTACTTCTTCAAAGATTAAATCTTAACTTTTTACAGCAATTTATACTAGGTCCCAGAACACTTAATAGTTTAGAAAACCTTAAAAAGGATCCCTGGCAATCTTTAAATTAACCATTATACTAAACCACTGTTACACTCCATTGGGGCAGACCTGGAAATTCTCTAAAGTCTTCAGAGACACAGAACAACCCTCAGAACTACACCCAACCACTAAACATAGATGTTTAGGAGACAAAATGCAAGGGCCAGCTGGGTATTTACCTAAATATTCACTTTCACACACAGTGTCCTCTCTGTCACACCTCCTTAGTCTCTGTCTTCTGTAACTGAATATGGCTGCTTTGAATTTTCCTTGACATCCTTGGGTCTTTTATTGTGGTTGAAACTTTGGTACCGGAGCTGTAAATAGGACCCTCACAAATTTATCTGTGAAATAACATGAGACCAAGCAGTGTGCAGATGGGGACACTGCAAAGAACAAAATTTCATAGTCCACACAGTTGGTTGTGAAGCAAAGCCAAAAACTACAGTCTTTCAGCTCCTTGTCTGTTTCCCCAACTCCCTGTTAGAAGTTGTGCTGCTGGGGTTCTGAAGCTAGGTGGCCACGGATTCAAGTCCTAACACTGTCTCTTGATAACTACATGATCTTAGAAAACTATTTAACCTCTCTCAGGTTTAGTTTTTGTGGTAAAATGGCAATGAAAATATCTATCCTATGGAGTTGTGATGAGGAATAAATTTCCTGTTCTTAGAAGATACTTAACAAATGTAGCTTCACTGGACTCCATAATAGGCTTTTCCTAAGGTTTATCAGAGACCAGAGGGAGGAGTAAAAGAGCTGGTACAATATCACATAATGAGTAAAAAATGATAGATGGGATTGTCACTCTTTGCTACCTATAGTATTTGACTCTCCTCTTATAGAAAATGAGACTTTCCCTTTTCCATTATAGAAAAATTCTCTTCAATGATTATGTCATTAGATTTCTATTTCTGGAAGGAAAATTATAAACTTTGAAAAAGCTAATTCTCACTCCCTCAGCCACAGCCTTAAATAGGGGGTTAATAAGTTCAATCAAAACACTGAGTAAGATTTACATCTAGGGGAAGGCTGGAGCTGTAGGGGAGAGGACTAGACATCTCTTTAGTTTTCTTTACTATGTAAAACATTTACCATCCCTGAGGTTCAAAGATCCTGGATGTAATCTGCACACACTGGGTTTCCATAAGCACCTTATACTGCCTACAGGGCCCATTGGCTAGAAGCCAACTGGGAAAATTTCAAGTTACTACAGAGATTGGCAAATGCTGGGAACCTGTTAGATAGCTGAATATTTGTGATTCATACTTGTCTTCTCAGAATATATAAAAGTCAAACTATAAATGAAGAGAAATTTGACGTCATATTATCTGATGCTAGCTGATATCGGTTACTAACCAACAGTTTAGAAATACACGCCTTGTTAGGAAAAGCCTCAGTGCTCAATAATTGGTCTATGGAAATTTATCTTGACTAAGACGTATTCTTCCACATACGTGTTCCCAGAAGCAATGGGATGAATAACCTCAGGAATTTTTCTCTTAGAAACTAAGGCTCAATAGAAAAAAAAAAAAACTTCTCAGAGAACAAATTTTCAATTAGCCTTGCCCAGACAATACAGAGATATGTCAAATCACATCCCAGCTAAGTTCACTGATTAGACCTTTGAGGATGTTGAGTATTCCCTCTACAGGATGTGGTCTAGTGACTAGATTTTAGGTCAAAGTTCAGTTTTATTCACGGCTGTGTCAACCAGTCAGTGACCTCGGGGAAATCTCTTCAGTGTGCCAGTCTTCAATTCCACTTTCTACCAGTTATCATTTCTGACCTGTTAGGTCAGATTCTTTCTGTCCTCCCTTCTGAGATTCAGGTCAGTCTGTCACAAGCCTCCACCATCAACCACATCCTCTTTGCCAAGACACTCCTCCCTGGGCCTGCTCCAGCCCTGTTTCACCCCTCCAGCTAAGGTAACACCTAGTTATAAACTAAGTGTCAAACTATTGCCTGTCTGAAGGGGAGATGCCTTTGCTTGTTGGGACACACCTTTTTCAGGCACCCTGAGGCCCAGCAGCCAGGTGGAAGAATCATTGCCACTAAATGCTTGGTGGTCCAGTCAAGTAGACTCATGTGTAAGGCATCCTTAAGACAACATACACACCTACAGGGGGATGAATAGATTGTACTTACTAAATAATGTCTGAAGAAGGATTTCAGTCCTGAGAGAAAAATATTACATAAACACAAGTAATAATATTAATACTGATCTACACCCAGCTCTGCAGACACTGACTTACTGCATAAAGATCCTCTGGCTGAAGGCCAAAAGACACTGAGTAATATCCTGCTGGGTAATTAATTTTCTATTCAAACTGATACTATTGATCCAGATGACATGAGGACGCTAACATATGATGAGCAGAGAGGAGTGTTTATACCAAAAGCACCAAGAGATGAAGAGCATACACAACAACAAAGTTAGAACTATAACAAGAAGCATATCTTTCCAGAAAGGCTATTTGAAATGTCTACTACTATGTTTAACATTTATTGAGCACCACTTATGTGCCCAGCACTATGCTAAGCGCTAAACACCAAGGTACACAAGATGTGGTCCCTGCCCAGGAGGAGTTCATACTCTTATACCGTATTGTTTACACTTGGCTAAGTATCCAAATCACCTGGCTCCTTGTTAAAACTAGAGATTCCCATCCCCAACCCACCAGGCCCAAGGATTAAAGATCCAAGGATGAGGCCTGGGAATCGTTATGCTTCACGGATGTCTCTGATGACTTGATGATTAGCCAAGTTGGAGGAAACACTGGTCTAGTGAAACAATTAAACATCTGATGAGTACAGAACAGTTTTCTCTTTCATCATAAAAAATAATTTATGTAATTTCTTAGCAAAGTAAAGACCATTCAGCTCATCTCCCACATACATTGTATGGGCTGAAGGCCCATCTCGATCTTATACTCTCTTTGGTTCCCAGTGCTTACGACTATGCAAAGAACAGAATCAATAAACATTTGTTAAATAGACATCAAAGTAGGTAGGTAGACAGATGATAGATAGATGATAGAGAGACAGACACATAGACAGATAGATAGAAATTGTCCTTCAAACTATTCCATTTAAAAAAAATTCATATCTAGTTCAGAATCACAATTGCTAAGTAACGTACTTCGACCTTTTCTGTAACACACCTTTTGAATCTTTCAAGCATATTCTCTTGGTGGCCTTAAATCCTTTTTGGAAAAAAATGTGAGTTATAAATCAATACATACATAAACAAAAAAAAATCCTGAGCCTTTCTACCATCACCACCCCCTACAAAGAACTTTTACTTAATGATTTTTTTAGAGATGGAGGATTTTATGTGTCTTTTGCAGGTAGTAAAGACATCTTCTCTCTCTAGATGATCAAATAAGAGAGAGAGTTCTATCATGTTTGTCCCTTAAGCTCTAAACCTGATTCCTTCCAGAATTAAGCAGATATCTTTGTCAGTAATTTTAAAAAATATTTTCTGATGACTTACTTCTTTCAAAATATCATAATTATATTACAAGGAAATTGTAAGCAAAGCATTCAAACTTTGTTCAGGAGAAAAAGTGATAATCTGGCACAGTTAATGGTACAATGCAAGAAACATACTTTGTTTACATGGAACTTGGGGGAAGGGAAGAGATGTTCAAAGTGCATATGAAGTCTTTAGACATTTTATATTTGAAATCTTTGCAATAGTAAAAAAGTAAGTGATGTCTTGAGCTCTAGTTTGGTTCAGCTTTTAATTGGTTGAATCCATGATAAACATATAAGGCAAAAATAAAACTCTGAAAACATTCTGAGCCAGTATCTATTCTTGCATTTATTGCTGAAGCAATCCATTTATCATTCCTGACAAATGGGGTCAGTAACATCATTTCGTCTTTCTTGGGGCAATTAAGAAGCAGCCTTTTCAGGAGCCAAGAGAGATAGCTGTCTCATGCGTTTTATTTTTTTCAAGTCCCTTGTTGCTATAATTTTAGAAAAAAATGTGGCTGAGATCACTTAGTATTCATGGCAAAACAAGAGCATGTGTCAAAGGAAATGAGTGAGCTGTTCTATAGTGAACAATAGTTCCACCCAATCATGACCCAAAACTCAATAGAAATGAAATTTAACTGAACCTGAGTCAGGTGAGAAGTAGAACTCTCAGGTTCCTTTAAGCATTTTTGCTTGGAGTGCCCACCAACCAAAGAACTATTTTGCTCATTTGGATCAGGAAGGTTTGCTTTCTTACTGATTTCACAATGCTCCTCCTCAGGCACTAAATTTGTTTCTGGATATTGTCCAAACCATGTCTCAGGAGACCAGCTAGCTGCCAATGAAGAACCAAAAAGCTTATATGTTGGAAAAAAAGAAATGAGTATATTTCCATATTGTTTGTGTGTTTGCTTGTTTTTGTGCAAGAATTAGAGACAATTAAGGAATGCCTTATAGACTAGAGAGAGCTTTAGAGACTCAAGAAGTTTGGCAGTGAGGCATCTTATTATCAGATGACGTCCCTTTTAGTGGCACACCCAAGTCTAACCCCACGCCTTGCCTGTGCAAACTGATTAAATAAATTGACCTTAACTAATAGTTTCTGACTGCCATTATCTCCAATTTAGAGGGAAAATATAAATTTTAGGGACCCATAGCCCTCTGATGAAAGGACGGCCTAAAAAATATATATGTCAATATATGTACTAAAGTCGGAAAGTGAGAATTTGATAAAAACAGCAAAACATGGTTTAGCACATTCTTCATCTGAACTTTTCCTTGAGTAGCTCATTATCTCTACTTTGGATCTTATCGTCATTTTGTAAATTTAGGAATGTTGCTCTTTGAGGTTTCCCATGAAAGATCTTTCTAAAATGTTACCATTTGTCCACCTGACATCACTCTGTAATTATGCCTCTACCTTTACTGATGGTATTATTATTATATATTTTTTTGTTGTTTATTCTTCTGTTGGTGGATATTTATTTTTTTTTAATTTTTTGTTTATTGCAGTAACATTGGTTTATAACATTGTATAAATTTCAGATGTACATCATTATACTTCTATTTCTGCATAGATTACATCATGTTCACCACGCAAATACTAATTACAACCCATCACCATATACATGTGCCGAATTATCCCTTTCGCCCTCCTCCCTCCCCTCTTCCCCTCTGGTAACCACCAATCCAATCTCTGTCTCTATGTGTTTGTTTGTTGTTGTTATTATCTACTACTTAATGAAGGAAATCATACGGTACTTGACCTTCTACCTCTGACTTATTTCACTTTGCATAATACCCTCAATGTCCATCCATGTTGTCACAAATGGCTGGATTTCATCGTTTCTTATGGCTGAGGAATATTCCATTGTGTATATATACCACATCTTCTTTATCCATTCGTCCCTTGATGGGCACTTAGGTTGCTTCCAAGTCTTGGCTATTGTGAATAACGCTGCAATGAACACAGGGGTGCATGTTACTGATGGTATTATTAATAACAAATATTATCAATCGAAACTAAACATCTCTTTGTGACCATACCCTATCTCATGTTTCAAAGTCAAATTCTAGTGATGTCCCTGCTAACCACTGAGGCTCATATTGGTGCCATATCCTAGCTGATGATAAGATTCAACTGTCTCAACATTTATGTTCCTTAGATGCTTTCCTCATTTCTCTTCTTACTTTACTTTGCACACTCTCCTTTGGTGACTTCACCCACACTCAGTTCACCTTGGTATATGTAGATGATTTGCAATATATGTTCTCTGCTCAGACCATTATTCCATAAAATCAAGTGCCCACTACTAGGCTCTGCTCATTAAGCCACAGGCTCCCAAATCCTCCACCTCCTATATTTCTACACATTAGTTATGTTGCCATGATCCACTGCCATGGATGTTGTTCTCTTACTCCTCACCATAACCCTTACCAGCCACATCCACATCCCCATCCCAGCAGTCACGAAGTCCCATAAATTATGTCCCTTAAATATCTCTGAAACTTACCTCTGTCCCTTGGTCTTTGCTGCCATTATTCTCTTCTAAACAATCCTCATCTCCTTCCTGGATGACTGCAATAGCCTCCTACAGTCTCCACTTTGGCCTCACTCAATCTGGCCTTCCATCTCCCATGCCAGAGTTTTTCTCCAGAAAGGAAAATCTGATCATGTTACTCTGTTTATTAAATGTCTTTAATAGATGACAATGTACCTTGTGATTCAATCTCCTACAACATTTACAGACTTGTCTCCTACTGCTCACTGCCCTAAATCATATGCTCCATCAATGTGAAACTGTTTGTAATCTCAGCCTGTACAATGCAATTTCATATCCTTGCCCTTGAACAAGCTTAGATGGTCTTTCTTCTTGATTATGAACTCTTCCTCCATGTCAGATCACACTCCTGCTCTGAGGTCTGAGATGGAGGAGAATCACCTCCTCTCTGAACACTTTCCATCTTGTCAGATAATCTTAAACATTTTTGTAACATTATTGTATTATTCAAGAAACTCAGCCAACAAAAATTTATTGAGTGCCTGCTGGGTGCCAGGCACTGTACTAGGTGCTGGAGATATGACAGTGAGCAAAACAGACAGTATATCTGCCTTTGAGAAGCTTAGCTCCAGTGCGAGAGATAGATAACCAAACATCAGTTACAATTTGATGACACTGTCTTGCATTTGTTTGTATGTCCGTCTCAATTATCATGTGTTTCTCCCACTAGATTAAAAGTTTCTTGAAGCCAGGAACTATGATGACTCACGACTTCTGCATTCCTAGAAGCTCACACTAAGCCATAATTATAATAAACACTCAAAGATTTGTTTTAAGTGAGTAAATTAAGACCAAATCTATGACAATTGTTACAGAGTAATCATACGCTCTTACAAAAAAGATGCACCTCCAACTCTTTTCACTTCCGTTATGTTTGAATCCAGCATTTACTATAATTTCAGTGACAGGGAGCTCCCAACTTAGCTTGTTCAATGTTTCCACAATACTATTTATTAGACATTTCTTGCTTATACTGAACTGAAATCTATTTCCTTATATTTTCAATGTTGGTTCTAATTCTATCCCTGGAGAATATACAGATGAGTCTAGTGCCTCATTCAGATAACAACTTTCAAACATTTGAAGACAGTTATAATATTCCTTCTCTTCTCTAGCCATAATATCCCTAGTGCTTTCAATCATTTCTTGCTCTAGGATTTTAAGTTTCTCCTCTGACATGGACACCTAACTTCCCCTAGCACATCCTGCATTTTGGTTGTGGCCGTTTACCTCTTTAAGGAATACAAAATGGTTTGAAGGACGTAGTAGGATTTCTCTAAAGTATGTTAGGCATTTGGGATCATTCAACAACTGGGCTGGGAAGTAGGGGGAAGGGTACACTATTACTGCAAGAAAAAGTATTGTTTAAAGATCAGGTATTGATTAAGCTGCTATAAATTCGCCCTGAGAAGCTAGGTGAATCAGTGGTTCTGGAAGTAAGCATCAAATATTGGGATATATTTTGTACTAAAGGAATAACTCCCAAATACAACTGCAATATTCTTGTGGGCGGTGTTTGCATGTGAGTTTAGTTTGGCTTTCAGGTCATTCCAAGTGACCAGAAAATCTTGTACGAATTTGCCTGGAAGCATAGAGGTGAAGCAGCACACGCAAACCTTAAGTTCTTTCAAGATAACCCTTTAGAAGTGGGTGAAAATCAAAGGCTTTGCTCTTAGAAGATGTGGTACAGTTGTCAGGTGAACTAGAAAACATCTCAAATGATCATGGGTGACCTACAGCAGACTTTGAAGTGAGTAATCTTGTTCAAAGGGCCAATGGTGACAAAGATGGACTTGTGGTACTAAGATAATATCTCTAAAGATCAGCCTATTGATACGTAGGCATTAGAGCAACTATAGCAGCCCCCTTTGTGGGTTCTTCCAAGAGCCAAGCCATCAAATTGCATATGGAGCCAATGAAGTCCCTCTGAAGATGATTTAATATCTGAATATATCATCATACCATAGTGAATGTGCCAACTTCTTTCATGGTTTTTTATCTTTAAATATGCTATTGCCTTGGTTTGGAATGCTCTTCTACTTTATCTTATGTGGATTCAGTTCATCCTTCAAGATACAATCCAAATACAGTTCCCTAGGTGCTGAGACTGGAGAGGATTTGACAGCGAGACAGAAGGTTCAATACCCAGAAAAGCCAAAAGCCAGTAGCAGATGTGCCCTAGAGGCCGCCCAGGATTAAAACTTGGAGAGCCAAAGTTGCCACCAAGTTCAAGGGCAAGCACATGGCCAGAAATAGGAGATAAATTCAAAAAGATAAGAGCAAGGGAAAAATAGTGAGTAGCGATGAAACAGGGCATGAAGAGCAACAGTAGGAGCACACAAGTGGGCCAGGATGGCTACCACCAAAGCGGGCTGAAAACTGTGCTTATTTTTTTTTTTTTTTTGTGAGGAAGATCAGCCCTGAGCTAACATCCATGCTAATCCTCCTCTTTTTGCTGAGGAAGACCGGCTCTGAGCTAACATCTATTGTCAATCCTCCTCCTTTTTTTTTTTCCCCAAAGCCCCAGTAGATAGTTGTATGTCATAGCTGCACATCCTTCTAGTTGCTGTATGTGGGACGCGGCCTCAGCATGGCCGGAGAAGCGGTGCGTAGGTGCGCGCCCAGGATCCGAACCCAGGCTGCCAGTAGTGGAGCCCATGCACTTAACCGCCAAGCCACAGGGCCGGTCCCAACTGTGCTTATTTTTACTGAGCATGGGCTTCATGGTTGGCCACGTGTAAAGGCATAGTATCAAGACAAATTCTGCACTATTATTCACATCTTTACATGTCTGTCCCCCATAGAAGGACAATAAAAATAAACAATGAAGGCAATGAACTCCTTAAGAGGAAGCCTTTTCTTTACATTTCTCTCCATAGTACCAAAAAGAGAAATACAACTTCGGGGAATCCAATCACGCCACATCACGCTGACTGTGAATGGGTGACTATCATTCAATTATAGCCTGAAGGGAGTCCCTAGAGGTTACCTTCTGACTTTCTTTTATAATAGAGATGATAGGATTGATCTTCTTCCACCTTTGACCTCAAGCAACTGTCTTTACCACCTATCTGGTAATTCATTACGCACTATCTGCAACAGTCCTGTGTTAACTTTTAACTTGCTATTTAAATCTTTATGTATCTATGTCTTAATTCTCAAATCCAACTGTAATCTTCTTGTGGGTAGTGCCTACCTGTGAGTTTATTTTGGTCTACAGTTCATTCCAAGTGACCAGAAAATGTGGCATTGATTTGCATGAGACTTTTCAAATATATTTTGGAGGCAGAAATAGAAGCAGCAAAACATGAAAGGTTTTTTTTCTACCAGTATGAACTCAACTTAGGAAAGCCTCAAAAAATTTTATGAATTCCATTTGTTTCTTCTAGAATTGGTTGTTTTTATGAATGAGAAAAATGTAAAAAATTGTTTTCACAGTTGAATGTCAGGCAAAAGCTTTGGATGTGGCAAAACGCTCCAGGAGATTTTCATACACTTTTTCCCAAACTTTAACTTAATTACTGGGAAACCAGTTTTTGAACATATGCCTGTGACAACATTGCTGATGTGATGTGTGTGTGTGTGTGTGTACTTATAACTACCTTAACTTATTATTCTATTAGATCATTTTAACTGTTTAATTTCATCAGTGTTACAAATTAATTCTATGAGAAAACTAATCACTCAGTATCCAGTATCTCTTTTTCATTCTGCGACAGTGACACAAAGTTACTGTGACTAAAACAAAAGTAACCACAAGTTAGTAATTACTGAAAAAAAAAAAGTGTTTTCTTGTTTAAAGAAACACCATTTTAACTAGAAGCAAGGCCACCAGTGGTGCATTTATGGTTCTGCTTTAGGCAGGAAAATGAACCAAATGACCTCTTTCCATCATTTCCAGCCCTATGATTCTATCAGCAAAAGGCTTTCAGAGTCATATGATAGCATAAGCCAAGACTGCTGGTAATTTCAAAGTCTTTCAACTATTTTCCCAGGAGTTTTATCCTCTCTGGGTTATAAGCTTCATTTCAGAAATGTGGGAGGTGAATATGATAAAGCAAAAAGGCATCCCTTCTGGATCAACTTGGAAGGCCACATTGGCATGTGCAGTTACACCACAGGAGTCACACCCCATAAGTTCTGTTGAGCATTTGCATCATGACTCAGTCCAGGTACTCACTTAATAATCAAGTTCAGGCTCAGGAAACACAGCCAAATTTTAACCAATCTAGATTTCTCACCTTTGGCAGTACTTGACAAGTTTGGCCAACTCTGGTTTTTCACAAAACCCCAACCAGATAAGTTTTTTACTGGATTCTAGTTTCATGGTATACTCCTTTTGTTTACACAAGCAACATGTGATACAAGAAAGAAAAAGCAAACTACATTCTGACTGAAAAGAACTTTGCCTTCTCTACATAAAGCAAGCACTTTCAAACAAAATTTACTTATAACCTCCCCATCCCCATTCCTGGCCTCCATTTTGGTTCTATACACAGCTAGAAATAAAAATGAAAGGGAAAAATCTGGGAGTGAATAATATTATAAAGTTAGAGTTAAACTCTTGGTAGTCTAAAAAAATGCCTCACAGATAACATTTCATATGCTTTTCCGACAGAAGAATCAGACTCATGTTTGTGGAGAAATACATCCTTTTACTTCCTAAGGTGGCCAAGCAGGTCCCCAGGAAACCCATAGCACTGTATCCTGAGATGCCTTTTGACAACTCTTGGTCATTTTGTTTGGCTCTATGATAGTTAAAAACCCTTCATCCTCAGAAACTTTCCTTGGATATAGTTAAGCAAGAAGTTCAAAGCAAAAAATTTAAGTTGTTTCCACCTGCCTATCTAGCCTTCCCACCAAATTGCTAACAAAATAATGGACAATTCATTCGCTATGAAAATGTTTCCACTTTTGCCATAGCAAGCGGTCTAAAGAGGGATACATCTCATAAGTCTATGTTCACTAAAAAAGATGAGGAGTGATGTGGCTCATTTATTGATGAATGAAAAAAAGCAAGCCACAAACCAACATGTACCATACAATCCCATGATGGCAAAATATAGCTGTGTGTGTATAAATAGAAAAATAGACTGTAAGGCTATAAAACCACTACCTTGGTGCTGATTACCCCTGGATGGTGAGATTATGAATATTTATATTTTCTTCCTTATATGTCACTGTCTTTTCTGAAATGTTTGTGATAGCGTGCATGAATGGTTTCTTCCTGCTGTAAACATAATTTTTTAAAAATATAAGCATATAAACATTTACCTAATACTTATAAAGAAACAATACAGCTATTTTCATTTTCCAAAAGATAAAATGAAAAAATATTAGTTAAAATAAGTCTGCACTAATGTGGCAATTTGTTCCTTTCCCTCAATATGAATTTCACCTGAAATTCAGAATTCAATCTTAAGTTAGGGAGTTATACTAAGCACCCATAAGATTTATTCATTAAAACATTTCTAGGGAGCCGGCCCGGTGGCACAAGCGGTTAAGTGCGCGCGATCCACTGCTGCGGGCCCGGGGTTCGCCAGTTCAGATCCCGGGTGCGCACCAACGCACTGCTTGTTAAGCCATGCTGTAGCGGCGTCCCATATAAAGTGGAGGAAGTTGGGCACAGATGTTAGCCCAGGGCCAGTCTTCCTCAGCAAAAAAGAGGAGGATTGGCATCAGATGTTAGCTCAGGGCTGGTCTTCCTCACAAAAAAAAAAAAAAGACATTTGTATACAGTTCTCCAGCATCCTGTAGGTGTGGCACATGCATGAATAAAACTCATACCAATTTCAGCATCTCTCAACCTCTAAACATTTGCATTACCTTTCACAACCGAAAAGTACACCATTGACCAAATATTAAGCTTTAACTCTATCCCAAAAAAGGAGATGAGTCATAAGTCACTTTTAAGAAATACAATAGGATTTTTTTTTCTTGTAATGAATGCTGAAAGGGAAATGTTTTACTTGTCCTGACAACGCTAGCAAGCTATAGCCCCAAAATATGAGAAGGACACTGAGCCAAAAGATTTTCTAAGGCTAGACAAATACCAGCAACATTAATAAAGGACCAGAGAGACACCTACTGCAGCATTCTTGGGGGTTTACAATGAGATTATTGTTTTATGAGAAGAGAAATTATCTTGAATGCTATGACAATTTGTTTCCTAGGTGCTAGAAAAACTAGAAGGTGAGAGGGGGGACAGCACCCGTTGAGGGAAAAGTGCAGTGCCCGAATACCTTGTCAAGGAGGCATTTATGAGACCTTTCCCACTTTTACAAGAATTTTTAATCCCTTGCATCAGAATTTCATTTCTGTGGCAATGAAGATGTACGTTAGCACTGGAGGGAGTTTCTGCGGTCCTCTGGATTCCTGATGGACAATCCGCTCTGTCCTTGATGATAAGACTTTAATCCAAGTTTCCTCTTTCAAAATGCAGCAATAATGTATCAGCACTCTCCCTACCTCATGAAACATTTTTCCTCTATTTCAAGTTCATTTAATTCATGTTCTTCTTAAATATACGGAACCATCCATCCTCAAGGTCCAAAATGAGTGACACTCTGCTCCTTTGTCAAGATCGTAACTAGTGGTTAAGTATCATTCTCCATTTGCCCCCTGCCCCCTGCCCATAGCTGGAGGAGTAGAGGCGGGAGAAAAGGGGCCTGAGAAGTTCAGCCTGTCTCTCCTAATTGAGGCCAGGATTTTGAGCTTTCCTCCATTTCCCTGAAAGTTTGACCTCTTCTTCTGACCCCACTACCCTGGGCAGGACGGTTAGGCCTACAGAGAGAGAGAGAGAGAGAGAGAGCGGCTCTCACCATAACCTTGGATACTCTGTCTAAAGCCCAAACAATCTGATTTTTTCCTTCAAATAAGGAAATATAGAGTTCTTGATTGTGTGGAGGAAAAAAGTTGATTTCTTGCCAGTCTTCCCCTTTACCCAGGATTATACCAATGAGAAAGAACAAGTAGAAGGCTACTCCCAGAAGGAACAGCGCCCTGGCAATGCATGGTACACATGATTTTTATGTCTAAAAAGAGCCGCTGACAATGGTGGAGAAATCCAGAAAGCATCTGGGAAAATCCCTGACAAGGCATGCCTTCTTTTCAGCCTCTATACCAGGTGTCACACACAGAACCAAGCATCATCTTTCATGGTCCAGTAGAAACTTGTACCATGGGACCTAGGCCAAGCATGATTCCTTTGGGCTTGCCCAGTTCAAACTTGTAAGGTGTGTCCCCTCCACTCTACCCCCAACCAACATACCCACACACGTGCACACAAACACATTCACATGCCATCTCAGCCCAGCCCATATATAATCTCATCAATCATAAGAGAAGCATTTTATTTTTAATTCTAACACTGCATTATATACTGCAGACGGTTTTGTAATGTTTGCATTGTGGGCCCTAACAGTTGTCCTATGCAGTTGATATGTTTGACTTGTTTCCTGTTGTAATAGAACAAGGGTAACATGTTTTAGACAGAGTATGCTAGCTTCCACATTTCTCCAGGAGTCAAGACTCTAGACAGACGAGGCTTGGAGCCTGAACCACTGGGACAAAAAACAAGTACTAGTTTTCTTTTTTTTTTTTTAAATAATCCCTTGTTAGGAATCCTTTTTTTGGGGGGGCCGGGGGGAGATGGAGCTAACATCTGCTAATCCTCTTCTTTTTGCTGAGGAAGACTGGCCCTGGGCTAACATCCATGCCCATCTTCCTCCACTTTATATGGGACGCTGCCACAGCATGGCATGACAAGCGGTGTGTCAGTGCCCGCCCAGGATCCGAACCTGTGAACCCCGGGCCGCCACAGCGGAGCGCACACACTTAACCGCTTGAGCCACCAGGCCAGCCCCAGTACTAGTTTTCTTGTACTAAAACTGATATCACCTGACTTTATTTTAATAATCATAGTTAAACCACTGAAGTAATTGTACAGTGTATCTGACAGCAGCATTTTTCTTGTCTGCTCTACACTGTCTGAATTTTGTAAAACTGGAAGATTGAGAGAAAACCTTAGCTTCTTTTGGAATCTGTTGATGCCTTCCTATTTTTGGCTGTTGCACTGGCCAACACTGCATGGGCCAACGTTGTTCAGTGGACGCTACTCTGTGCTGCCCAGATCCCCTTCAGGACTGAGGCACTCATTCCCCAGCTGCTACAAGTGTTACAACTAAGCACTTCTCCAGGAATTGCCCTCAGCTGAAGGAGAATGACGCCCTCCCCGGGTGCAGCCCGCATCCAATGCCTGACCATTGTGAGGGTAGAAAGGCCCAGGCCCCTTGCCTCAACTGCAACAACTCTAAAGGGCCATCCCAGCTCTAGAACTCCCCCTAAGATCATCTGAAGCTCCTGGCACAATTGCATTACAATGCAACTTCCCCCTCTGACTTCATGCTTCCCTCACCTCTCACAGATATTCCTGAAATCATACCTAGGTGCTCCTACGAGCAAATCTCTGTCTCAGAACCTTTCCTCTGGGGAACCAAACCTGACACAGCTCCCAGATGCTGTCCTGGGAACCAGATTCTGAAATGGGATTTTGGAGCTAGATCCCTCACCGACAGGCCAGCAATGAAGACCAGTGGTAGCTGGCGCACTGATCGCCCTTAGCAGGAATGCAGTGGTGAAAAACTTCGTAGTGGTGAAAGGACCACCCATGTAATCTGCAGGACCCAGTGCAAAATTAAAATGTGGGGCCCCTCATTCAAAAAAAAGACAGGAAAAAGTGCTCCCAAAGGTTCTAAAATATACAGCTATTTTCTTTCTTCTGCAGTCTCTGACTTCTATTGTAGTTTTTATTTGCTATCTACTGTTATCAATTAAAATTTTAAATTATTAGCATGTGCCTTACCCTCACTTTTATATTGCTCAATATCAGTTTTAAATGCAAATATAAGATTATTTAACTCGTATGCAGAATCACTGAAATGACACAATTCACATTTCCTAGCTTACATATGCATATGTATTTCATTCTCAGCAGAATAGTAGAAACACTACAAAAATAACTCAACCGTTTTCATTTTATTTTTTGATACATGCACATTCTACCAACACCGTCTTCAGCTTACTGATGAGTAAGGAAGGACTAAAAAGAAAAGAAACTATGCCCTATCTTTCTCTTTCCTTCCATCATCCCAGTCTCCACCCCTTACTCAGCTCAGACTTAAAACACTTATCTTTTACTTGCTTTGCATCTCCCTGAACTCCCACATGTGCTGGGAGAATCCTGTGTTCATGGAGCATGGCAAAGGCTTTGCACTAAGGGAATGGCAAAGAATGATGGACTTGCACACTGTGCCCATCTCTGCTGCTTATGCACCTACTCCATTGTTCATTGGCCCTCACTTACAAAGTACAGTGCAAAGATAAAATCATTAAGAATTTCAAGATGGTGACAGCATAGCATTAAACAAGCGTTTAAGCACAGGGCCCTATGTGAGGTTGCAAACCCACAAAGCCAGCCCTGAGTGTGAACTGTGTCAGGATATTGAAAGAAGGAAATGTACTGGCTGATGCAATATCTTCGGCATTTGAGAGGTTCATAAGGATTATGAAATTGGGTGGCTGTTGCTGGGGGCCACTGATGCATGGGAGACAGATAATAAAAGGCTGAGGGTGATTATCACCAATGTAAAGTGAAATGTGAAAGACAGAGGGCATTTTGGCATATAAAGAAATTCTCATCTCCTGTAGTCAAAGGGCAGAAAAGACTGAGGATCAAACCCAGTACTTAATGACTGCAGTAGCACAGCTCCAAAGAGAGCTGCATTCTCAGCCTCAGCAGGTCTGTTCTACCAAGGCCAAGGTCCTGATTGGGAAAGAGTGGAACCCTGAAAATCAGGATGAGAACATGTGAGTTGATTCAGTCAAAAATATTGCATTCCCAGATTCCCCTGAACCAGGGGTCAGCCAACTTTTTCCATAAAGGGCCGGACAGTAAATACTTTAGGCTCTGTGGGCCACAGGGTTGCTGCCGCATCTACTCACCTCTGCTGTTGTAGTAGAAAGCAGCATAGACAGAGACAATAGATAAGTGAATAGGTGTGGCTATGTTAGAACAAACCTTTATTTACAAAAATAGGCCAGATTTGGCCTGCAGGCCATAGTTCTTTCAGACTAATCAAATCAAAATCACAGGATAGAAGTAGAATGTTAGAGATCAGGCACAAGCAGGGCCAGAAAGTACAAGTAAGCTGCCTGAGGAAACAGCCAGACCCCATGCTGTCCACAACTGTCGCACCCAAGCCTCCCTCTCACCTCACACCTTTGGTTGCACTGGGGATGGGGATCTCTTTTGAGAAGGAAACAAATGAGTTTTATTTGCAGATGAGTCAGCTTGTGTGTGGTACAAGCCAACGTTGGGTTATTGCTGCACTGTAACCCTACTCAAAGTGAGGGGTAATCCTTCCAAAGGAAAGGAGTTCAGGCAGTGCTGGTCACCCACTCTGTGTAGAAAGAAAACTGGACAAGGTCAGGGTATATGCAGAATCTTGGGGTGAGGAGTGCAGGTGGGGGAAGGAGGTTGTGAATGGTCAAGAGCTTAGGAGAAGAAAGAATGAAAGACTAGATTCAAGGAAGTCTGGGGCAGAGCCATGTAGATAGACCCCAGAATCTCAGAGTCTATTTCCTAGGGATCATGACCTACCACACCTCGCTATGTCCTTGTATTTGTTCAAGTAAACTTTTTAGTTCCTACTGGTGTGCCAGTCATAGTAGTAAATGACAAATTACAAAGGTGAATTAGACTAGGTCTCTACCCTTGAAGAGCTCTCTATCTAAATGAGGAAAATAGGCACGTGAACAACTAACCTAAATAGAATGGGATCAACGACACTCTATTTAAAGTAAAGCACAAAGTGCCATAGGAATCCAGAGAAAACAGTAAGAGTGAAGAGAAACTTTGTGCAAGATGGAACATTTGAACATATATAATGCATCAAGTATAAAGTCTGAAAGAAAGAAAAGATATATCCTTTTCTTCCCACAGGCATTAATCCTATTCCTAATTTTGGCTTCCCACCCAAGAACTACTCTCTACTTTTTCCTTAATAGCAAAAATGAAAATTCAAGGTAACTCTATTACCACTTTAAAATACCTCCTCCAACTCCTTTGCAGCTAGGTATGGTCATGTGACCCAGTTCTGGCCAATGAGATATAAAAGCAACTCTATTAGATGGGATTCTGGAAAACTTTTTAAAAATTATTATTATTATTATTATTATTATTATTATTATTTAAAAGGGACAGAGTAAGCTTTTGTTTTTTACTTTTTGTCCTTAGCCTGAAATTTGAACATGATGCCTAGAAGTGGCACTTAAGCTCATGAGGATGAAAGCCATACATTAAGGATGGCAGAACAAGAAAAAAGAAGGATCCTGATTCCTTGTTGACATCCTTGAACACTGACACTGGGATGATTACCTCCATAGTCTTCGCTAAGTCTGAAAACTCAACCCCTGTTTGGTTAGCCACTGTAGTTCAGGTGTAAGTTACATGCAGCCAAACAAAAATTGTAACCAATAAACTATGCAAAGGATAAACCAAGAGATCTACTACACTGATTCTTTTTAGTCTGTTCATCTTCCAGGAGCAACACCATGAATTTCATTGACCTCTCTTGAAGTGACATCAGTTGTGTATATTTTTATGCCACTTCTCTCCATGCATGAGGAACCCTGAGATTTCAAGTTGAGAAAACATTTCACAACATAAGCCTAAATACTCTTGAAATCTCAAGCAACAAGATTCAAAACATGATCTCTCTGTTTCAGGTTCACAGTTACTTTACAGGTAATTCATTACTTTTCATAAACATCCTCAAACTAGATTGACAATTTAACTTTTACTTTGTTCCTTGTGATTAAAAGGTTGTATGAGGGGCCAGAACACTTATACTCTAACTCTCTCACCTCTCAACAAATCTCTGAACCTGAAAAAATATCATTCCCTCCTCTGAGTCTAGAAGATTACCCTAACTAAATTTATGATGTCAGAAATCAGGTCTTTAACATCACCACACAGAAATATTCTATCGCAAGAGCTACTTTCATCAATTTTCTTACTGTGACTGACCCCAACAATAACCACAGTAACAAGGAAAAGCAAGAAACCAATGCTGTTGAAAACAGCACTATGGAGAGAAATGGGAACGTAGGAGCTCAGGAAGAGATATCCAATTTGATAACTGAAAAGTACCACTGCAGTTTCTAATCTCATTGTGAGAGCTTTTCCAAGACTGTACTTCAGTTTCCCCCTCTGTAAAATGGAGATCATACCATGCCTTATACACCATACTTTGATATTTTGAAGATAAAAATCTTAATCGGTGTTAAGGTGCATTAAATCTCAAAAGGGTCAGATGTGTGTGCACATGCACGCGCACAGTAATAGTATCATCAGCCTATACTCGGAAGACATCAGTAGAGAGCAGAGTCCATTTGATCTTATTTCTTTGTAAGGTATTAAAGTTGCATAAAATGGCTGTGAGAAGGGACTGAGATTTCCTAATGTCCTTTGGATTGCTGTGAAACATTTCAAGGATTAAAAAAAGAATTTCAAGGGAAGTTATGGTTCTGGAAACAGCATAGGACACAGTGGGGGCAGTGCAGAAAGGAAACGTTCCACTGCCTTAGAGTCTGGAAAAACATCTTGACTTTATTTCAGATACACCTGAGTCTTCTGGGGCAATAAATGGGAAATCACAGCTCTACCAACAAGCACCAACTTGATATTTTAGAGGCTTGCTTTTTTTTCTTCCTACAACTCAGACAGGTTTTTTTAAGTCTTAGCAGAATGGCTAGACTAGGTAATCCACATAAGCAGCTGCTGCAATGTGATCTTTTCCTAACATTTTAATGTAGAGCTGTGAACTTTTCTGGCTTTGGGCTATGTTGGGAACATTTGGAGTAAACTCTCTTGATTTAAAGGTTATTGCTCCTAGGACTCTCTGTTTGATCTGCCTCAGATGGAGGGTCTGTACCAAAGAGTCACCCACGACATCAAACTATGCTGGAAATGCAAAGTAGCTGATGTATGAATAATCTTCAAACACTGATCCTGTGCACTTTAAAAAAAAAACCTTATTTCCTTATTTTTAATTCCCTTAAGTGCAATAGCATTCTATTTTCTAGATCTCAGGATATTTACTCATGTCCTGCCCATTAGCTTCTTGGGGGATAGGGTTGGGTGATTGTCAGTGTGCTACAGAAGGAAAGTTTCCAAGATTTGATGTTCAACTATCTGGGTTCCAACTGCAGCTCTGCCACTTACTAGCTGCATGAGCTCGGGCAAATCACCTCATCTCTACATTTCAATATCATCGTGCGTGAGATGTGGATACAATTGTGTCTAACTGATGCCTGGACTAAAAAAAATACATAGAAAGTGTTTACTATAGGACACACAGTAGTCACTCATTATTTATCTCAGGTGCTAACATCAAAATAACAGTTAATACCAATCTTGGAAACCAACTGTATTATATGTTGCATTTATTGATTATTATTGTGACAAGTGAAAGAGAAGGAAAGAATTTTACCTGAGGCTTTTAATACATATCTTTTTGAGATAATATAATAGAATTTTTGCCATTTTACAAATGCACCTCAAGATGACATAAAGGGCCAAGGTGCTTTACTTTAATAAGGAGTGAGATCTCCCAAGAAGTAGTGATAAATTTTCCCTAATTATATGTAGGGTGAGGTTGAATATCCCCCCTATATTTGACAGATATCTGTGGATATGAGCCTCTAAATGAGAGCTCTGGGTATGGGAACAACTCTTGTTGTAGCACACTTACAGAGTTCTTCTCACTTTTCCCTTTGGCTGTGGGCTGGCTGGGGGTGGGTAAGGTGCCTCAGGACCAGGGCTGGGGCAGAATCCCTTCCTGAAACAGTAAGAGATACTAGTTACTGATAGACAGGCCAAGTACCCAGGAACTTGCACACAAAAATATTGGGAACATTTTTTTTTTTTTTCAATCCACAACTATGTATGAATTTACATGGCTTAAGGCAGATTGGGCTGAGAGTAACTATAAAGCCCTTGTATTGAGTCCTATTGGTTAGCAGGAGGCAAGAGTTGGGTTTTATAGTGGATGCTATGATGTGCCATCCAGATCTCTCCCTCAAGACCAACTCACTCATTCTTTGAGCTGTGGGGAATGTTGGCTGCCAATGACTTAGAGCTGTGGCCCTCTCTGAGAATTGTGCTTGGCCAAAGGAAGCTGTCTTGTCCAAGGTTATACCCCTTCCTCAGACAGCCTGCATCCAATGGTTGGTTAAAGCAAGGTCCCCTTTCTTGAGGGTACTCCCAGCCCCAGAGCTCTGCTTGGATTGGCAGAGGCCTTTGTTGCCACTGCACTGAAGTTTCCCTCCTCCCTCTTACCAATCCTGCTTCCTTCACTCCTTTACAGATAGCATTCTTGAGAGCACTTCCAATGATCCTCCTGCATGTGTATCTCTAGCTCAGAATCCGTTTTCAAGGAGCCCAAGCTTACACAGATTCCTACTAATTCTTGCTACCCAAGGCCTCTGGGTCACCTCTTTGCAGGGTGACACAGTTCCCTCCCAACCAAAGACCAACTGTGCTCAACCTGGGGATGAAGCCTATTTCAATCTCCTTGATTCCCAGAACATACTCCTACTTCCCAGTAAAGATTCTTCCAACAATATATGCAGCTTCTTCCCCATCCTAACAATGGGGAGAAGGAGGAGGAAGAATTTTCCAAAATTTAGATTAGTTCCAAGAGAAAGCTTGTTGAGCTTCTCTGTTTGAAGCACCCAGTGCACACTTGAAAACTCTACATCTGCCTTGCTGGCTTTCTACACCAGGTGGACACACCCACACATTCAGGACACAGTGGCAGCAAGAGGCAGGCTAGAGACATCCTGAGGTTGTTTGCAGCTGTCCTCCAGGAACTTCATCCACACTACTTCCCAAACACCCATCTCTGGCCCCAGTCCCACCCACACCCCGCTCTGGCCCCAGTCCCACCTACCACTCTTATCACCAACTGGAGCCAACCTCTGGCCCCTGAGTTTGCACTTGGGATAAAGACTTTCCCAGACAGGCTTAGTTTGGCTTGTCTTCTTGCTCCAAACATTCCAAATTGCCTTTCAGAGGAATTCTGTCCTCCTTCACCAGACTTTGGGGAACCAAGCCCAACCCAACCACTTTGCTGACATCCTTAAAAGGCTGGTTTGGACACAATTTTGAGACAGGATTCATAGACATTATCTTACTTAATTTTGCATATAATTCTTGTCACTTCCTTGCTAGGTCAGCACAACTGCACTTGACAACTGTGAAAACTTGGCTCAGAGGAGAAAGAAGACTTTTCCCAAATCACATGGTAATTAAGTGGCAGAAATGGGCCTGTCTGTGGATCCAACGCCTGTGTTCTTTTCACCTTGCCACCTTCTTTTCCCCACATCAGGCTGCCTCCTGATATTCAGGCCCAGCGATAGAGAAGGCACCTTCTAGGGACTTGCATTTAGTAGGTGCTCAATAAATATTTGCTGACTGGAAATGTATCCTGAAAGTTAGAGGTCAGGGTCTCTAGGCTCCTGTCTAGTACTGATTAACAGCATGGCTTAGTCAATTTATTTAACTCTTTCAGCCTTGCTTTACTTGTTTTTTTTAAATCAATCTGAAAAAGTTGGGCACTAACCCCTTCCCTACATATAATAATAACCACTGTTATCAATCAGGATGCTTTGGGCTGCAAGTAAAATACTCAACTATCAGTAACAAAATAATAAAGACGTTTAACTCTCTCACATAATAAGAATCCTGGAAGTGGCATTTCCAGGTTAGTTCAATGGCTTGGCCAGGATCTTCTTCCAATCTCACATTTCCATTATTCTCTGTGAAAAGGCCTTTTGTCCTTAGGCTCGTCACCTCTTGGTCACGAGATGACTGTCTTAGCTCCAGATGTCATGTCCTCACACGATAGCATCCAAACTAAGAAAAGGAGAGAAGAGGGCCAAATGAAAGAGGCTTCTTCCTTTAGAGCTCTCTTGGAAACCCCAAGTGGACTTCATTTTAAACATAATTAGCCAGAACTGGGTCACACAGCACTGTAGACAAATCACTGACAAAGAGGAATGGGATTGCCAAAATGCACTTAAGCCTCACATAAGGTATGTCTTATTAGTCCTATGGCAGTGACGATCATGTGAGGCTCAGAGAGATGAAGTAAGTGGCAAATCTGGGAGTCAAACTCTGTCCCATATGACTCCAAAGCTGCACTAGTAGTTATTGTTTGCTCAGAAGTTACAGAGGTTCATTTGGGAAATATTTTTCAAATAAGTATAAGAAAATGTTAAAAGTTTGGGTGAAAACACAAAAATGCAGTAAATATTGCATTTCAAAGGAGGTATGAGACCACATAAAGAATTTACAAAAAAGTCATCCACAAACAGGTTACTTGACTCTTACCCACACTGATGGTATAAAAGGATGGGAGTATCAGAAATTAAGATGTTTATAAAGAGGATTTCTTTGGCATGAGCTATTGTGTCTGCCCTTCTGCCTCTTGTTTTCCCTGTCCTCAAGCCCAAGAACCACCCAGAGAGCTTGATATACATCTTCTGCAGTTACAGAGACACAGTGAACTGGTATTTGACATAAATCTGAAAAACTCTAAAGTCAGTGTGGTAGGTTGCAAAATATGACCACAAATTCCCTCATCATGATATTTAAGCTCTTTTGCATTGTAATTTTGTCACTTCCTCCATTAAGACATGGCATCTACTTCCTTACTTCTTGAATCTGGGCTGGCCTTTGGACGTGTGTTGACCAATAAAATGTGACAACAGTGTGATGTTATGTGACTTAGAAGCCTAAGCCTTAAGAGGCTTTGCAACTTCTATTGTTGTCTTTTGGGACACTGTACTGAGACCACCACTTAGGAGTCAACTGTACATGCTGACAGACACTGGCAGGGGTTGGGAGTAGAAAGAGAGACATCCCAGGCAATAGCCAGCACCAACTGTTAGATATAAGAATGAGGCCATCTTGGGTCTTCCAGCCCAGCCAACCCTCCAGCTGAATGCAGCTCATGAGTAAACCCAGGCAAAACAGGCAGAGAAACTACCCAGTCAACTCAAAGAACCATTAGAAATAATAAATCATTGTTATTTTAAGCCACCGTGTGAGTCGTTTGTTACACAGCAATATATAACAGAAACAGCCAGCTAGCTAGTCCAAGGCAAAGGAGAGTTGGCTGCTGTACTGTAATCTGGTTACATTCCCAAGATTTGTTGAGGAAAAAGGGGCATGTGTGTTGACAGGAAAGGAAGGGAGCATTTGATATGATTTGAAGCCATTTAAAATACTGCTTAAGAAGATCACTTTGGGGTAAGCAAATCTGTGTGGAGTGATCCAACAAAGAAAAAAAGACAGAAAAAGAAATAAAAAGAAAAGGTGGAGGGAGGGAAGAAAGAAGAAAGGGAAAGAAGGAGGGAGGAGAGAAAACCATGGGCTAAGGAGGGAATGGCCAACTGGAGAAAAATGCACCACCAATATCACAAGACTTGCAATCAAGTGTGCCCAGTGGCAGTTTCTGAAGAACTGACTGAAGTGTGCTGTAGTCAGAATGTCAAACCACCCTAAGATCGTACCAGTCAAGTAAGAACTTTCCTATCCCTCTTACCCCTCTCTATCCCTTAGTTCAATCTTGGCAGGATAAGGAATAGTAGTTATCAAGCTAGGAGAGGAGGAGAAATGACAGGCTGGGAAAAAGGAGAAAAGCCACTGTGCACAGCACAGCTAGGGAAAAGGGAAGATTTAGTTTTAATCAAGTTCAAACTAGATATTGTGAATGACTCCATTGAGACTGCATTTTTTTATTTTAAAGGACCAAAATGTCACGGAACTGTACAAGTGTTCATCCAGGGCAGGGAAAGAATTTTCCCTAATTAAATACTTTTAAAGGGACAGTGGGAAACAAAAGACTGCTGTTCGTTTTGCCTTGTCCCTATTCAGACTCCTGATTCCAGGGACCTTGCACTAAGTGACTTTAGAAGGGCCACCTGGTGAGTAGGTGAACGGGTGTAGGTTGCATTAGCGATGTGATAGTTGCTGGGGAGGTTTCCCCTCTCCCCAAATAATACCTGGTTACAGTGGCTAAAAGTCTACATTAGAGAACTTGTCATTTTTAGGCCTACCTTACTATCCTCAGCAGTGTTGCTTTTAAAATACACAGTATCGGATGGGCAACAAATCATGTCATTGATGCATTAGTGTAAATTCATTATAAAATACATTTTAGGGGAGAGAAATAACAACCAGAGGTGCTGGAGGAAGGGGAGGAACATGGAGGAGTCGCCAAACATCATGGAAGGCAAAGTGTATTGCCCAACTTTGTCTGGGGTACACTCTACACTTTAGGCCGGTGGCTCTCAACTTTCACAAGAATTACCATAAGAGCTTGGAAAAATGCAGATTTCAGAGCCCAAACCCTAGAATTCTATTTCAGTGGTTTGTTTTGGAGCCCAGGAGTCTGAGTTTTAGCAAGCATTCAAGGTGATTCTGAGGCAGTAGGTTCATAGACCATATTTTAGAAATACTACCTTAGTAGAAATGGATAGGAGTTGGAGACCAAAGCTTGTCACCAAATTCTGATACAGATTTCTCCACAAAATATATTCTTTCAATGAATGAAATAACATGGGAAACATTTCAAAGCTCTTAGAAACATGTTATCTACCACGCTTCCACAATGCTAAGTTGATTGTTACACATACCATCAATTTCGAGAAAAATTGGAAAACTAACCCATTAGAAGCGTACATCTATTATAAGATGATCAATGGTTAGAATTTTGAAAATGTAAAAAACTGAGTGAGAAAGATGTTTGTTAGACTAGACTTTAGTTAAAAATAAAAGATTTCTTATGGTCCCAAAATTCTAAGGTGAAAATGTCATTTTGTTGGCATAACCCGTGAACCTCATTTTCATACTATTTTATCCCTTCGTGTATTCAACCAGCACTGAGTGAGTACTTGTTATGGAGAACACACTATTTTCCTAGAAACAAGAAGGGTTTCTAGAAGTTGTCCAGGCCTCTACTTCCATTAACACAAGCTTTAGGTAAACCAGGAAGACAGATATAGCCAGCCTGTTCTTAAAAGCTTTCAGGTTCTTAAAAGCTTTCCATAACCACCCACGGAATAAGCAGTCACTGAACAGCTCTGGATGTCACTGTTACAGGATTTAATACACAGACTCATGGACAATATAATTAAAAACCGGAAAGAAGTGAACAGGCATCATAGAGGGCCACGTGCTACTGCCATCATTCCCCAGAATTCCGTCAACCTGGCACGACGAGCCACCTCTGGTCAACTCCTAAGAAGCACCTCTACTATCCATATGCAGAGAGAGCCACAGTTTAGTGGAAGTTACAAGAATTTCCTAAAACTTGAACACATTTTACCACACATCTTGTGGAATGTTTTCAGAAAACTGAAAACCGAGGCTTTTATAACAGATTGATTCACATCTCAGAAAGTGGGAAAGAAAGGAAGTCATTTTGTCTAGTATAAGAAGAAAAAACAGCAGATAAATCTCTCTAGGCAGAGAAATTGTTGGTCCTATGAATTTAAATTCACAGACTAAAAATCTGTCAGCCTTTTCCAGATTCTTTCACAGCATCATGCCTCTTCCAACGTTTAAGCACTAATTGATTCATTTTATGTTTTATTGGATTTAAAGTCATTTTAGTCACTATTTTTAACTGTTTTCTCATTTATGTTCCTCCTCCCACCATTTGCTTCAAGCCCCACATTAAATTACACATTCTCTCACGTCTCATTATCTTACATTTTTTTCTGTCATTCGGCAGCTGCTCTCCTATGTTCTTGCCTCAGCTTTGTTTAGTGCCAGAGAGCTGTTTTTTCTAACACTTCAAAAACACATGGCATTTTTTATGGGCACAAGCATCTTCGCTTCTGTCAAATAAAAAATTGATTCATAAGGAAAACACTTTAAGGATGTAGGTGTTTTGAAAGAAAATGAGTAACTCATTAAAAAAAAAAATAAGTATGTCTGAGGAAAGAATAAAACCGTTGCCTGAAAATTGAACATAAATATCTTTGCTTTCAAGAATATTGGAATATGCATAGATTCCCCCAGTTACCTTTTTGTTAGTTTGTTTTCATCCTTCCTGTGATTACTTTTTAGAGTATTCTCATTTATAAGATTCTGGACACCACTCATAAAGAGCAGACAACTTGTGCCCTAAGGCTATCTCTGTCTTACGTGAAAAATGTTATTCTGACCTAAGAGGGAATCAAAGTTCTACATTGTAGCAGATATTTGGGTGCCTTTCCCATATCTTGTGAAACTTTACTAGCAATCAAATTTGAGGATAAGAACTGGTTTGGTTTGACAATGGCATTTGGTCTCCCCAGTGAGTCCTGGAAAGAGAGTCACTGCTTTCTAACTAAGCCTTATTTACTATCTTTCTCTCCACATGAATTTAACGTTGACAGTAACTTAGCTATGTCATCAACTTAGCCATTTTCTCAATGTATGGTAGAGTGGAGCAGACGGGTGCCCCAGCCAGCTCTCCTGAGATCTCTTTCCACCATTTTTGTGCACCATTCCCCCTTGGGTATGCTTTCCCTTCCAACAGCCAGCACCCACTCTTTTTCAGAGAACTGCCCTCAGGCTACTAGAGTCCCTTTGCATGCATGCCTGGGAAAAATCAGAAGTTCAGGGAACTGGGAAGTAGGGAAGCAGGGAAGACACCTTCCTCCCCTGCTTCATGTCATGACAACTCTGAGGCACAACTAACACTCCAGAACTCCCTTGCAGATAAAGCTGATGGACATTCTGCAGAACTTTGCCTGCGATGGATCTTTGCTTGGCCTCCTACTCCTCCTGTCCTGCTTCCCATTAATCTACTGGTCTTCCCTCTGAGACTTCCTTTAAAAATCACTTGCATAGGAATCTTTGTCTCAGGGTCTGCTTCTTGGGAACTCAACCTAAGACAGCTGGTGAGGTCCTTGAAGTAAAGGTTTGGCAAAGATTTAAATCATTGAATCATTAAATTATAGCATATCCAAACCAAGAGGGTCTCCTAGTTAAGTATCAGAGAAGAGAGTTAACTTGCCCAAGTTCTCACAGATAGGATAAAGCAGGGTGAGTCCAACAACCCAGGTCTTCTGACTTAAAGACCATTGTTCTTTCCACCATTAGTGCTGTTTTTCTGAGCTTCCCATCATGACTATTGGACTTTATATACAGTTAGAGTTAAAATCAGTTAATTCAAGATTGAAAATCTTATTTCCAATATATCTTATTGGACAGGCACAAATGTAAACCCAATTCCATATTAAATCCAGGGTTTTTTCTTCTTCTCCTTCTCCTTCTCCTTTTCTCTCTGTCTCTCTGTCTCTCTCTCTGTCTCTCTCTCTCTCTCTCCTGTTCTCCATTCACATACACATACCACAACAAACAATACCATTAAAGGAAGAATTCTGAATTGATTCAGAACACACACACCCATAGAAAAGCTTGCTTGTTGCATCAGCACAAATGTCAATAAAACAGAGCAATGCAGTCTCCCTTCCAGTGTCAAACTGCCCTCTTTCCCAAGAAATCCCCAAGGATACAGGCCAAAACTTCTCTGGGTGCTCTCACAGCCAAAAGGGGAAACAAATACATACATACGAATGTGCCTGACTAGATTCGCTTATAAATAATGAAGAAACATGCAACACTTTCCCCCTTGTCACATCTTCCCAGAGCATACGCCAAAAAGGCATCTGCTTTTTTAGTGCGATGTGAAGGGCACTGAAAAGTCAGCCTGGACCAAATTGGTGCCCTTCCTTGCGAAATCCACGAACTGTCTGACCTTCTCAATATTGTGGTCACTCCTTTGGGCAAAGCACAATCTTCAGGGAGCCTCTGTTAAATATATAAATGAATTTTCTTGGAATGACAATCAATTTCATTATCAGCTCTTATTCCATTAGCAAAGATTTATTTCTCAGAGCAGGGCTCTGAAGAACACAAGACATACAAGCTTTGAAGGATGAGAGATTAGGAAAGCCCACCCAGATGGGACCCCTGAGGCTTCACAGCCAGAGTGAGCATGGTAATGGCGGTTGTGGGCACCAGGAGGATCCTTTGAGAACACTGGGAACCCAGGAAGAGGGTGTGGGGAAAGGCTGCCTGGGTTCAAATCTGCCACATACACACTGTGTGATCTTGCACAAAGGAACTTAACTCCTTTAAGCCTCCCTACGTCAATCTCCTTCTCTGCAGAATGAGAGAAATGACAGCAACTACTTTATAGGGTAGTCAGGAGGATTCAGCACAGTCTTGCAGGTAGCACACTTAAGCTCACGCCTGGCACAGAGTAAGGCTTCAAAACATGTGAGCTATTTTTAGTGTCATTGATACTATTTTTCGAATTACTTGGAAATAAAATGATGAAAGGGAAGGTTATAGAGATGCTTTTAGAACAAATTGCAGTGACCACAATTTTGTTTAGGTCTGCCCAATACTGTTTACCTCAAAATAGGGAGAAAAAAAGCCAAAACAAGACAATTAAACAGAAAACTAAGCATACTAGCATACCAAAATATTCAAACACATTATCAGAATAAAGTGCTAAAATCTTGTTTCTTCTCTCTCTTCCCCTTTGTCTCTCCTTTTTTTCCATCTCCCTGTATTTTATTTTCTTTTATTCATAATATATCCCTTTGTTTTGTTTTGAAATGTAGGTGATATATGTATATAAGTTAGAGATTTAAGTCTACCTACTAAATTGTTGGTTTTTCTACCTGCTTTTAAAATTTTTATTTATTCATTCACGGATTCAGCAAATAATGTGTGAATCCTCCTCTGTGCCAGGCACTGTGTTGAGGACTGGGAGACAATGCTAAACAGGGCAGATGAATATCCACACAGGCAGAGAGTACATTCTAGATTACAACTCCTGAGGAGTACCCCTCTCAAACTCTCTTTTCTTCCCAAAGGAAACCTGGTGGGTTTTACAAGTGATAAAATCCCCTCTTAGACCAGAGGTTGATCTGGAGCAGAGTGACAGGCATGCTTGCTCCTGAATGGAACTCCTAAGCTGGACCTGGATCCTGGGAGGCTCATCAAAGATTCGAAAATTCCAAGTTTCATTCTTCTTCAATTATGCCTCTGTGTTTAAGAGGTATTAACAGAGTAGCTTTTGGATGTCAAACAAGGGAATTCTGAAATAGAGAAAGAAGTCAGGCCAAAGAGGAAGACATGAGAATACTAGACTCTGAAGCCTGTAAAAGAAGCCTAATACATTTTAATCATCTTCACTAGAGTGTAATTGTTGATCTTGTATGGAATCTAATAGTTCTAATGAAAAATGTGTTAGGCCTTGGGTCCAAGGATATCATCATTATAAGTACATAAGTGCCTAGGACAACATAATTCTCTCTATGGTGTTGTTGCTGTGGCCTTTGATCCATAATGTATTACTTACTTATTTATTGATTTATAAAAATGAGCTGTCAAGCTTTTCCTAAGTCCAAGGGCACATGAACAAAATTTAGGAAACATACAACCATAAAAAATAAACCACGAAGTATAAACCAGATCCCCTAATGTCCAGGGCACTCTGCCTAGGTGAGTAGGATAAATCAAAAATACACTTTCTAGATACACCCTGAATGTCAACAAACAAGAACCCTGTAAAACCCAAAGAAGGAAGTTATATAATAAGGGCTTATATGAGACATAATATACATTGGCAAAACCCTGATCTAAACACTATGAATTTATTTACATTTGGCCCTTCTTCAGAGACGGGCCTGAGACTCTCACCAGAAAGTATGAAGAGTATGATATCTTAAACACCAGCAGGGCCAGAGGTCGAGTACTTGGCTTTCAGCATTTAGCATTATTTTAAGCCAATTAAAATAATTTGGTTTCACAGTGGAAAGATTCCATTAAATAATAGCTTTGTTCACTATGAGTGGGGTTGTGTGGTTCTTTATTGAGAAGGATGGAAGTGGAGAAACATAGAGGGTAGAGATTTAATTCAGAGCAAAGACAGACTTTTCTGGAATCAGCTCTGCCCAATGAACACAGAGCAGAAATCTGGTGAATGAGGTCTGTATCATCAGCCATTTCAATTGGCATTCTTCAAAAGAGGAATATTTGTTGTTATTAATTTTTCTCTAGGACCTAAAATTTTAGAACATGGAACTTCTCTTTTTAACACTGTCTAATTTTCAATCAGTATTTAACTACTCAATGCCAAAAAAAGTTACATATAAATTGTTCTTCACTCTTTCTTTTCAATCCCAACTGAAACACAAGGGATTTTATGATTTCCCTGAATATGACTCCATTTCATCCTACTAATGATAGTTGCTTGTCTAAAAGCCCATGATCTATTAATTTGGTCTGCTATTGAGAGCCAATTCTGATAGGCTGGATAGACCAAAAAAAATCAACTTGGGTCCAAAATGACCCCATTTAACTGTTGGCACAGAATAAATTACCAGATAATTACTAAACTCGCCACTTAAATTTGGCTGTGTAGTTCACTGTTTTTGACCAAAAATACCAGAGTCTGCATGCAGTGATTGAATATCCCAAATTTCCTGCAATCTAATGGGCTTTAAAGATACAGAGTTATGTTAAGGTTATAGCCCCATGGATTAAGGCAATAATTTGGTAACCTGCTTATTGGGTTGAATTGAACTTTGAATGTGGCACCATTGCCATGTCACTAAAGAGGCCTCCCTAGAGAGTGAGTACACATTAGGATGATTTAGCTTCTTACTGGTCCCACTTTTTCTGTTGTTCCTATAGCCTCATAGCTCTTACAGAAAGTTCTAGCTTCCCTTTGTCATTACTCTTCACCAGATGCATGCCCATGGGCACTTTTTCCTGCTCAGCTTATAAAGCACAGAGCCACTAAAGTCTGTAGCACTGCCAGAAATGACTCTGTTATACCCTCAACATGCTATTCAACTAAAATGCTCTTACCCTTTTCCCATTTGAGGTGCTGATGGAGCTTTGCCTGCTGCTTTTTCTGCCTCAGTAAAGAGGGGAGAGCCAATCCCCAAAGTTGTGCAGTTTTACACTTAATTCATGAGTTGACTCCAGTATGGTAGACATTCATTACCCCCAAAGGAGGCAAGCAGTCCAAGTCCTTGCTGAGTGGACTGGCTGATTCATCCACACATGCTTCAATTTCTGCTCTAACCTTCACTCCACCTATTCTATTGCCTGTTACTGTGCCTGTTCTAGAAAGTATTAACTTAGCGGAAGAGTAGAGGCTATGCAAGTATACCCATCCTAATATTTCAGCCCCTCAGAGAGAAAATCCTCTCTATATTCCTCAAGCAAGCCTCTCCTCACAATACCTGTTTTTCCATCTGCCTAAGATGTATGTACACATAACTCTGAGACATATATCATGACCTTCTCGTCACTATCCCTTAAAGGGCAGTCACATTCATAAAGATCTATTACTATCAATTTCACACACTTTGTGTCTTCTTCTCAACACCCAAGTATCAGTCAGGGATCCCACAAAAAACAGATAGTACAGTCAAAGTGCTAATGAAAGAAAGTTTAATGAGGCAACTATTTACAAAAGTGTGGGCTAGATTAAGGCTACCAATGAAGAATGGCGAAACATGCAAAGACTAGCTACAGTGGAAAGCTTTTACCTCCTCTACACTAGATGAGACTAAAAGAGGACCATGTTACCCAGTGAGAGCCCGACTCAGGGCCACCTAATTAAAATAGCTGTGACTAATGGAATACTACTCAGCCATAAGAAATGATGAAATCCAGCCATTTGTGACAACATGGATGGACATTGAGGGTATAATGCAAAGTGAAATAAGTCAGAGGGAGAAGGTCAAATACCGTATGATTTCCTTCACTAAGTAGTAGATAATAACAACAATAAAAAAACACATAGGGACAGAGATTGGATTGGTGGTTACCTGAGGGGAAGGGGGGAGGGAGGAGGGTGAAAGGGATAATTCGGTACATGTGTGTGGTGACGGGTTGTAATTAGTATTTGGTGGTGAACATGATGTAATCTATGCAGAAATAGAAGTACAATGATGTACACCTGAAATTTTTACAATGTCATAAACCAATGTTACTGCAATAAACAATCTGCTGGTCAATGGACCATGCTGTAAGTGGCAAAAAATAAATAAATAAATAAAAGTCAAAAAAAAAAAAAAATAGCTGTGACTATAGGTAAAGGAGGATGGCCACTGCCCAAACCAGACAAGGAGAAGCAGGGAGACTAAAGCCCCACCTTCCTTTATGCCCTCTCTGCTAATCTCTAGCATTGCTGAATCCAAATGGAAACCAGAAGGCAAGAGAGCTTCGGTGGTACAGTCCATAAAGAGGTCAGGCTCTTAAGAAACAGAACTGGGAAGAGAAGGGTAAAGAAAGAATTTGGAGAGGGAAATGAAGAGTAATCAGCATTTCATGTCAGAAGGCCCTTCTGGAGGATCAAGATTCTCTGGACTAGAAAAGAAAACCTTATCAAGTTTAGGGTCTCAGGAGCTGCGAACTGGGCAAGAGGAAATCCCATCCCATGTGACTGAGATTGAAAAGAGCCAGGAGAATGAGTTTCAATCATAAAGGGTGCCAGAGCTGGGGAAAGCAAGATTAGTAGATATGTCCAAGAACAGCAGATGTGTCAAAACCGGGAGATAAATCAAGGATCAAGAGCCCGGCTGGAATAGGGCAAAGTCAAAAGCAAGGTGACTTTACCAATTTGTGCTTAAAGAGCTGACATGTCTATGGCTTGTCTGGTATCAAAAGATACCAGAAGAGGGGCTGGCCCGGTGGCGCAAGCGGTTAAGTGCACGTACTCCGCTGCGGCGGCCCAGGGTTCGCCGGTTCGGATCCTGGGTGCGCACCGACGCACTGCTTGTCAAGCCATGCTGCAGCAGTGTCCCGTATAAAGTAGAGGAAGATGGGCACAGATGTTGGCTCAGGGCCAAGCTTCCTCAGCAAAAAGAGGAGGATTGGCATCAGATGTTAGCTCAGGGCTGATCTTTCTTGCAAAAAAATAGATTAAAAAAAAATAAAAAGATACCAGAAGAGAAAAGTGAAGATTAGTGTGAAACTAAGAGCAAAACAGAACAGCCAGCAGGGAGAAGGGAAGAGCTAGATGAAGAGCCAAAGATCAAGATGCCACAAACTGCATAACATGCTTCCTTCAGTGATCAATCAGAAGACACAAAAATAAAAGAGGAAAGGTCACAGAATGGATGGCAATAGAGTATCGTTATGTTATGAGCTGACTTTCTCTCTTTAAAATGGATTGCACAAGAACATAAAACTCCAGTGCACTAAAAGATATCATGTAACCAGACAGATTCTTCTAATCTATCTAGGACCTCCCTCATCCGTTGTAGTAATTCATTGGATAAAAAAGCATTCTTTAATATCATTCACCATCCCTTCCAATAGAGAGACCAATTTGCATTTACAAAAACATAATTGGTGTCTCTGAAAAGAGAACAAACATTGTACATACAAGACAAATCACTAGAACAATTCCCTTGGTGGCTGATACCTGAGTTTCAAGATGAACCATATTCTTCCATAATTTTCACTGTTAATTGTCATGGAAGACTGAAGTCTGTGCTGCAAAGTGCTGGTTGTTTGAAGCAGATGCAGAGCAGGAGACTCTGAAATATAAATGGAGAATGAAAACCAGGGATAGAGGTCAGGATGGAACATGAAAGAACTGTCATTCCTACAGGCCAAACTGGAGTGAAACCAGGAGCTTTCAGTTTAGTGGCTGAGTCACTGGAGGAATCTGGTGGGAGGCAGTGGTGCAGGTAGTAAAAAAACAATGGGTATAGAGCAACTCAGCAGTGGTGGTTTAAGATGGAAGCCTAAAGGACAGTAAGTTGACTCCAAAAGGGGTTTTATCTGCTGAGCCTAGCCTCTCTCAGGTCAGCTTGTTCCCAGCTTAATCCTACTGTTCTCGTAGACAGTCATCTGAGTTTGCCACGTCCAGCTAGGAGGCTATGGCTGATTCCTAAAGTGTAGGGTGCTAAAAGTTGCCACAGGGTGGTGGCTATGGGAATATAAAAAAAGAAATGGATATGAAAGATACAGCCGAGTATCATAAGATACAGGAATATGCCAGAACATAGCCAGACACAAATTCCAGCAATAAATAAAGAATGACATTGTTCAATGCATTCTGGCCCGAAACAAATCAGGACAGCAGAGAACCAGGTGCTACCCCTTAACCAAATTTAGTAACCTCTATTTCCCTTTGAAGTTCCTTCTTTGTCTTATTTCATGAGCCTGCGTACGCCAAGGTGACATGAGAGTATTGGCTGCTAATAAATGCTTGCCTTTCGTAACTCACTCCCACATTCGAGCATAAGAATGAAGTAAGGTTACAAGAAAAGAAAGCGGCGTTTGTGAAAAATAGTGCTGAGCAAAACCCAGAGTACTAATGGATTTTGTCATAAATCCACAAAATTTACACGTTCTTCTGTGTTACACATAAAAGGTATAAGATAATGAGTTGAATGATACCATAAAAAGATTGATCATGAAAAGCAACTAAATTCATAAAATGAAAAAGTCATGCTTTGGTGTTTGTTGTTATTCCTTTGAATTGGGTACTTAAACTCAAAGAGAAAGACTGACTGAAATTTTTACAGAAGCCATGTGTCAAAGCAAAACAAAACCAACCAAAGCACTATACTAACAAAAATATGATATTGCTCTTTAGGGAGAAAAAGTAGTTAAACGCTTCTTCCATATTTCTTTACCCAACATGTGTCCCAAAATACAAATGATAAGTGCTCTGAGAATAAACTAATGTGAAAGTATAGAAGAAAAATCCCAAATATTTTCCAGTTCTTCCTTTGGGAATGATTAGGGGCCAGTGTGGTAAAGAGAGGCTGGCCTCATCCCAGCACACTACTGTGAAGAGCAGCCCAAAATCAGAGCCAAAATGGGCACCAGGTGACCCCACAGAGGTCGAGAGCTTTTGTTGATCCAGGTATCTATGTAGCACAGATGATACAAAATGACAATGAATCTCTTTGTCCTACAAATTAAACCGGAAATCTCAAGACTGTGTTTTCAGTGTTTCTTGGCTTTCATTCTGTTAGAAATCCTGCCATATTTTAGTATTTTCATTCTTGTCCTGGATGAAATCAGAATGCAGAGAGGCACTTGAGAATTGTGTTTTTAAATAAAAGTAAACATTTCCAAGTGAGTTTAGGTCTCTGCTTAGTATTTTTGCAACCCCATTACTGAGCTTAAAAGTTCCACAGATGTCATATTTCTTTGTGGCACAAGTTTACTGAACCCAGATCAGGTTAATATTAATAAGAATGTTAATATGTGTCTTAAGGTGTTTAACAAGCATTTCATGTCATATTTTTCAATGCTTGGTCAAGAATTGCACAAACAGTGGTCTTTGGGTTTTGTTTTTTATTTTCCATGGTAACTGCTGAGACCTCCCATGAATAACTTATGTGTTTGGGCACCTAGGGCAAACCTTATTCTGGTTTATTCCTCATCATTTGGGTGAAAGTTGTATAGATGGCAATGCTGGATTTTTCTATACCAAATTTATCATGCAGCAAATGAATTATTCAAAAGGAAGCTAGGCATTTTCTAAAATGTATTGATCCTTTCAAGTCAAAAAGACCCAACTAATTCTAAGAGAACAACTTTGGAACAGAAGAGGACAGTTCTTGGATTTATCTTCCCACTGATACCTTACTTGGGTATATTTTTGTGGTTGGATCTGACTTCCAATAGTTAACATCACCACTGAAGAATATAGGTCACTCTGTCACCTGGATCCAGGCTGCAAAGGAATTGTTACTTGGCTGTTCCAACTGACACCCGAATGAGGGGCTCAGTCTGTTAAAGGGCAAACGGAGGATGATTAAACTCTGAAGCAACCGTCTACATGACTGTAGGAACATTGTGAAATTTTCTCTGTTCTTGCTTTTTTCCCAATTCTGTGCTATTTTAAGGGTTAATGCTGGCACAGTAATTTACTTACCAGAGTGGAATTTGCCATTTAGAATCCTGATCATTATCGTATTTTTGTTTCATGGTGTGACTAGCATGAATTAATACCTCCTTTATTATAACACGCTCTTCAATGGCTAGAGAGGAACGATGTGACCGTAGTGTGTCATTAATACTTTTCTTTTTCCTTAAGCTCTTTCATCGAAGATGGCAGAAACTCCCTAATTTTGAAACCAATCATCTGGATTCAGGCATAGGCACAGAAGTGCTATTTGTCCCTGACTTTTGCAATGCTGTCACCAGCAAACTGGCTCCCAGAGCAACTACATTGGTTACCAGGATACAGAAACTGGTATAACATCTTCAAGATCATCTAAAAGTTACCAACAAGCAAAAATAATCTTTGGATTCTGTTTGTTCCCTGTCCACAATTCTACCTGCTGATATCAAAAAAGAATATCCCTATGGAAGCTTTTATCAATTTGGCGCTGAAAGGGTGAATTAGGAAAAAACAGAAAGAAATAAACTATACCTGGAAAGATAATGGCTACTGACTCAGCCACCCAGTTTTGGGCTCCTCATTCTAGCCTATGAAGATCTCAAGGGTAGTACACGTTTCATATCTATTTTAGGCAAATTAGTAATTCTTCCTTAACAGAAATTGTGAACTCCCTCCAAGTCCACATTAATAACTACAAAATGTGTTCTGCTTAATCATGTCTAAGAATTTGGGGGAAGTAATAGAGAGTTACTCCAACTGAAATCTAAAATATAAGGGGCCAGTCCAGTGGCGTAGTGGTTAAGTGCGCACACTCTGCTTCGGCAGCCCGGGGTTCACAGGTTCAGATCCCGGGTGCGGACCTACACACCGCTTATCAAGCAATGCTGTGGCAGCGTCCTGCATATAAAGTAGAGGAAGATAGACATGGATGTTAGCCCAGGGCTGATCTTCCTCAGCAAAAAGAGGAGGATTGGCAATGGAGGTTAGCTCAGGGCTAATCTTCCTCAAAAAAAAAAATAAATTATGAAACCATAAAACAGTGTATTTGGTGGTTAAACATAACAGAGAGATTACATTAAAACAGAATCACTTTTAATAAAGTCAGTGAAATCAGAGAGGCAGACAAAGAGAATTTGGTTAAAACTTTAACTTTGAAAATAGTGTTAAAAAAAGAAGTATAGCACTCTCTCCAAAATGACTCCTAATACTGTATTAGTCGGTCAAAAGATTGGGCGGGATTCCTGGCAAAAATCAACAAGAGAATTCTAATTGCAAGTAATTCAATGACAGGCCATGTATAATAGTTTCAGAAGGTAAAAAGAATAAACATGAGCTATGACTAAACATTGTAGACTTAGGCAGAAATGTTTAGTTTCGTTGTAGCAGAGGATTTCCGGATGTTAATTCAACCCAAGATATCTGCTGAAACTGATTAGCGAGGCTGGTGGTGGTAGTTGTAGCGGCAGAATTCAGAATTCCACAGCACTGACTGTATAACGTCAATTCTGGTCCTGTGAAACCAAAGTGCTTTTATCTGCCTAATTTCTTTCCTATTACTTTTGACTTTTGATGACAAATATGCGAGGAATGGTGCCAAAATCCAGTTGGCACTTCATTATCTGAACTTGTTTCATGATGCCTAAGTTTTAAAGTATTTGATTTTGTTATAGTAAAAAATAAAAATTGTGACTAAAACTCATGGGAATGTTAGGATAACATGAAGATTGGTAAACTGAGAGCTAAAAATATCACTAACAGCATCTTATCTTCTGCCTATGCTACTAACTCAAAAAATGTTAGGAAAGTTATTCAACCTTTCTTAAAACTTTGTTCAGTGATTAAGCAGAAGTAATAATGTTTACCTGCAAATCTGCTGGTGGAACAGCTAATAAATATGAGAATTAAAGATATTTCCACATCTCAAGTGCTATTATATAGTGGCACATAAGTAATAAAATGGATAAGAAGCATGAGTAATTCAATATATTAATCTAAAACAGTATATACACTATTAAGTTTTGATATATATTTCAAATTTTTCACTTAATCAATGACCGATATACATATATGACCAAACACATAGTTACATACAAATACACATAAACAATCACACCCTCCAATAACTAGCTCTGTGCCTGATCTTGCTCCTTTCTATTCAACTCTACAGTTGCTAAGTCCAAGATGTGACTAGACAGCAGGGAAAAGATCATACGTTGTCTACAGAGCATTTTAAAACTGTCTTTTTTTAGCTTTATATTACAGAAAGTTCTAAATGCTAACAAAAGTAAACAGAAGTAATGATGTACTCCCATATACCCAGGACATGGTAAACAGAAGTAATGATGTACTCCCATATACCCAGGACATGGTTTCAACAATTAGCAACTCATGGTTAATCTTAGTTGACCCATATTCCCATCTACTTCTCCTTTCATATTATTTCACAGCAAATTTCAAACATCATACTATTTCATTCACAAACATATCAGTATATATCTCTATATAATAATTATGCTTTGAAAATAGCCCAAAAAATCATTATACCAACTAAAACAATTAAAAATAACTCTACAACATCAAATAGCTATCCATGTTCAAAATCTCTGTCTCTTTTTTTAACAGTTAGTTTGAGTAATTTTTGCAAAAGTGCTAGGACATTTTTAGCTTACTTCCTTTCCTTGACTTGAGCACTCACATGAAAATCAGCATGGACAAAATATGACGTAGATTACAGAAGAAAGCTCAATGTGAATATGTGATATCCCTCCATTTTAAACGATGTAATTCTTGCTTAAAGGCCTGCATAACTATATGTACTATTAGTTTCTTCTGAGAAAAAAAAAAAATACATAGCACACATCTCTATCTAAAACCGGGCAAGAAAAATGTAAGAAGCTTTATGGAAAAGAAAATCTTCAAGCCAAAAACAATGAATGTTTGAGAATACAGACCTTCACTGAGACCATCTGTCACCAAAGGAGTGTGGAGGACCAAGGAAGGAGGAAGTGCTGGTCAATGGCACTCTCTTCCCAGATCTCACACATCACTGCCACCTTTCTTCTTCAGAATCCATCCAACAGCATACCAAGAGCATTCCTCCAACAGCATACCACAGTTTCCAAACTGAATTTCAAACAGCGTTAGAATTCGAAATTGATTTTAAGCATGCCAGTTTGGAAGCACTGAGTAGATATTCAATAGGATAACTGACATCCAAAGGATAAGATTTAAAAGCCCAGCTCTAAGATTATTTTTGGGCTTGGCTTTCCTCCTCTATAAGTGGAGATATATAAGCTGCTTCCTTGAGATACTAGTTACTAACATGAAAGCATGTATTATTAATGAATGTTTGTGACCATTAACATCCTGCATATAATAAAATCAAAGTCTTTTTTTTTTTTGGTGAGGAAGATTAGCCCTGAGCTAACATCCATTGCCAATCCTCCTCTTTTTGCGAGGAAGATTGGCCCTGGGCTAACATGCGTGCCCATCCTCCTCTACTTTTATATGTGGGACGCCTGCCACAGCATGGCTTGACAAGCAGTCCGTAGGTCCACACCCAGGATCCAAACCTGCGCACCCCGGGCTGCCGAAGCACAGCATGTGAACTTAAGCATTACACCACCGGCTGGCCCCAGTCACAGTCTTTTTTATTGCCCAGAATTTTAGATTGTGTACTGCTTGAAAATTCCAAGTCAGGTCTTGGACCTAGAAGGAACAACAAAAGTCTGCCCCCTGGGACCAGCCTAGTGCCCCAACATATATGAGGCTTTCCTGTCTGCTTTGTATGGTAGGGAGTTCAATTCTGACCCAATCAAATATAAATTGTGAGAGGTTTGTCAATATAGCCACAAGAGCGGGAAATCCTCTACCCGTTATTCAAGCCGCTGATTCGTTCTTAAAAGGATTTGGAGATGGCTTAAAATAAATGACACATCTATAATGAGCCATTAACATAAGAACAAAAGAACATAATTGAGAATGAGATAGGTGTACTGGAACATAAGACATGAAAAGTTTCTGTAATTAAGCATAGCATATAGATCTATGTTTCCCTAAAACCAGGAAAGACAAATTTCTTTTTCTTATATATATTTATAAAAATTTAAAAGTCTTTGGAATACCTCCAAATACTTTTTTTAGCTTTGAATAATTCAAAAAGCTTGGCATAATTGATGAATTTATGTTTGTCTATTCTAAACCTGAATTCCAAGGTAATCAGTCAAGATTTATTCCTTTTCTACAAGAATACCAGGGATTTCTCGCTTTTACGAATATCCCTATACTTCTGACCTTGTTATTATAATACGATACTTTATTCTTATAGCTTGCACTCAAAGTTTTCCCAACTATTCTTGGGTCAAATTGCCATTTACTACACTGGCTAGATAATTACAGAGATTAGGATGTTCCCATTCTTATGGATTCAGGACTGCTTAGGTTTCCTGGGAGACACTTTGGAACACTCTTTTAGATCATTTAATCCAAAACAAATCAACAAACAATGACAACTAGTCAAATAGTGCAAATAACTGATTCAACTCATCCCTTCTCTTGCCTATAGTAGTCCAGGTCATTTTCATTTTCAGATAACAAGACTAACAAACTCTTCACAATTGTTTAATTTATCCAGAAATATTTTTTAAATGTAAACATGTGACAGTTGATTAGTCAGTAGGGAAAAGTGTCCTCACCAGTTTATGAATTACGTGCTGATTATTTTCCCCTGTGCTCTTCTAAAAATCTCAGTACATTAATAACATGTAGTCAAATGTCTTGGGGCTGCATGAAACAAAAACCTGATTAAGCTCTCTAAAAATCAAATTTAAAAAAGAGTGGGGAAGGTGTGAGGGAGGGGAAACAGGACATCTTGTTAGGTACACGGAGCTCTCCCAGAAATGAAGTTCAGCTGGGTTAGATGGGACTGGCTCTTCCGACTCTTCAGAGACTGAACCAGCACCTCTCTCTCCCCTATTCTTTCCTGCCCCTGGGGTTTCCTGTTTCTACTTCTTTATGGCATCTGCTCCATTCTCTTCTCTGCAGAATGGCTCCCTCTGCAAGACTCAGGAATTTTTGTCCTTCATGATTTGAGCTTCTGGGTAGATTTGGCCTGCTATGCCACAGATTCTGGGCCTGCTTCGCCAAGACCTTTTGGTCCAGCTCCCTACCACTGGCTGGATTACACAGGTAACCCAGGGGTCCAATACTTTCTGGGTGTAATCACTCCTACATTTATTCACTGAGGAAGAAAACATTCTTGAGGTACCTACCACGGCCAATAAGGTAGTAGGGGCTGGAGATTTAGAAATTATTGAGGTAGTTCCCACTCAAGCAGAAAATGAGCCAATGATTAGTATTCAAATAATATGTGTGTATGGCAGGGTTAGTGGCTTAGTGACTATGAGAGCACTGAGTGGGAGGCCTTTGACAGCCTGGAGGGATCAAAGAATATTTCTGTTCCTTTTCTATACCTTACCACAACCTGTGCATAGGTCTGTAAATAGCTCATTTAACTGTTTACGTATCTATCTCCCATAGACTGAAAGCTCTTTGAGAACAGGGACCATGTTTCACTCATCTTCATATCCCCAGTGACAATGCTGTTTGATGAATAAATAATAAAGGAAATGGTACTTGACTAAAACATCAAACACAAGCAGAGAATGAGTTAAAAAGAAAAAAAGGAGTGGGCCAGCCCTGTGGCCTAGTGGTCAAGTTCAGCATGCTCCATTTTGGCAGCCTGGGTTTGTGGGTTCGGATCCCTGGCACAGACATACAACACTTGTCAGCCATGCTGTGGCAGTGACCCCCGTATAAAATAGAGGAAGACTGGCACAGATGTTAGCTCAGGGCTAATCTTCCTCAAGCAAAAAAAAAAAAGAGGATGATTGGCAACAGTTGTTAGTGCAGGGCGAATCTTCCTCACCAAAAAAAAAAAAAAAAAAAGGAGGAGGCATCTTGCAATTGCAGGGAACCAGGGTTCAGAGACATGATAGACCACAGTACATTCAAGGCACTGAAGGCAGTTCAGAGAGGCTGGGGCTTACAGGCTCATTGGCGAATGGAGGACAGTGGGGCTGGCAAGTTGACAGGAGTTGCCTTGTGAAGGGCTTTGCAAGCCTCATTAAGGAATTTTAACTTTATATGAAAGGACAAGAGGAGCCATTAAAGGACTTGAAGTAATACTGACCAGAGCAGAAGTGTATTTTCTAAAGCGTATTCTTGCAACCATGTGCAGATGGGTTGCAGTGACAGGAGCAAAGTGTCAGGAAGATGCCTTTAGAGGCTCTTGCAAAATACAGGTAAAAATGGACCAGTCAAGTCACTTCTGGTCCAGACCACAGCCCCATCCTTGGGCCCAATCTATTACAGCTCCAACGGTGAGAGCCCTTCTTAGAGTAGCACACTCCTCTTGCTATTTCTTAAGAACCAGCATCTGCATCAGAACAATACAATTTCCTTCTCTCACATGCTCCTTGATCTATCCTCACAAGATCTTTTGGTCACCTAAAATCTCAGTTAGTCACCTAAAATCTCATTCTAATATAGGACTTACCCAATAGTCTGCTACTTCGAGGTCTTGGAAGAGCAGGCCATCTAGCCTGCACTCCTGGAAAGGTCTAGCTGTTTCTAGTCCCACTTTCCTGGGGGCACAAAAGCAAACATGCATGGACAAGGAAAGCAAAAGTAGTGTAATTCTCACAATGGGTCTAAGACTGTAAGGCTGCTCATTGCTGCACAAAATCTATGCTTTCCCATATAAATTTCCACTCCAGTAGTAAAATGAAGTTGGATTGTATTTTACATTGTCCCTCTCTTCAGGCAATTATCTTCATTATGACTTTTTTTTTTAACTTAAAATACTTTATCACAAAGAATCTTTGGGCTTTCCTGACACCGACACCAAATTCTGCCTTTAAGTATGCTTACCTTCTCCAACTAAGTCACACATACTATTCTCTGTTCGAGTAAGTCACCAGATATGACTGTACTGGGGAAAGAGTCCCCGACCTGGCATTACACCCAGCTCTTTCAGGCCTGTGTGACCTTGAATGTTTCTTAGTGTGGCCCCTCAGCATTAGCTTTCTCATTTGTAAAAAGGGGAAGAAAGACATATATTAATTCTAAATGATGGTCTTTAGCATCCCTTCTGACTCTTTGATTCTATGACAAACGTCCAAATGAAACCTGAGATCCAAAATGGCAAATGCCTTGATGTTGCATGTGAGCAAAAGCAGAGTTCTTGCCTTAAACTGTATCTGCAGGAAAGTTCATCCAAGTATCCCCCCCAAAGGTTTACCTTAGGTTCTTGAAAAGCTGCAAACACGTCAGAAGCCAAACCACAATAACAACAAAAAAAATGTTCCCCTAAAAACTGGTATGCCTATGTTTCCTTTTTACTCCAAGTAATTGGGAAGAATTACTTATGCCCTTTCCCTCTCTTTGTCTTTGTTTATATTTACTTTTTTTATATTTTCTATTTTTGAATAGATAATACATGTACATTGTACAAAGTCCAAAAGGTGTTCGGTGAAATGTAAGTCTCCCCTCTTCTTCTTCCTGCCTCCCCTTTACCCTCGCCACCCAGTTTGTCTGCCTGAGGCAACTACTGTTCCTACTCAGAATTACTTTTGCTATTAGATATCATCAGAAATATATTTTTTATTAATGCAGAAAGCATTCCTAGTTTTATTAACAGTGCCTCCATTTGAGCAGGTGATTATAGTAAACATATAAGGCATGTGGGCCTATTTGTTTGCTCTAGCTCCTACTTAACAATTTCCTTTGGCTTGAATACTTTAAGATAAATCTAAGGTCAGAGTCTAGCTGAGTCAACGTACAACGGTGACACAGCAACACATTTAACCCATCTGGTAAGCAGGGCAGCCAGGCAGGAAGAGTTAAGAATGGAAATTGCAAAATCATTCTTCACTGTAGCCACAGTTCTTTAGAATGAGAGGCACCTGCTTGAAATATACAACCTTTAACAAGGGCCACTGATGCAAAGTTTTACCCTCCAAAAGAACTTGGAGGACCCAAGTATAAGTCTATGGAAATTACTTGGAACATTGCAACGAGGAAGTTGGTTTTAAGAGAAGCTCAGTTGATTTTTGCTAGACTGTGAAGACTCTATAGACTATAATCTAATGTTAAAATAGCATGAAAGGGACTGTTCTATCTTAGTGGAGACCAATTAAGAGCCAAAGCCCAGGGGCTGGCCCAGTGGCACAAGCAGATAAGTGCACACAGTCTGCTTCGGTGGCCCGGGTTTCGCAGATTCAGATCCCGGGCACGCACCACTTGTTAAGCCATGCTATGGCGGTGTCCCATATAAAGTAGAGGAAGATGGGCACGGATGATAGCTCAGGGCCAATCTTCCTCAAGAAAAAAGTGGAGGATTGGCATCGGATGTTAGCTCAGGGCTAATCCTCCTCACACACACACAAAAAGAGCCCAAGCCCATCAAGGGCCAATCAACACTAAGGCAGGTACAGGAATTCCAGCAGAAAAGGCAATAAAGCTGGCCAATATAATTTAGAGAGAGTCTATTGCATCCCTTGGCACCTACTTACTGACAGTGTGAATGACATCCCTTCAGGGAAAGAATTTTCTACCTAAGAAAGAACATAAAAACTGAACTTTAAAGATGAAGCCAAAGATGATACAATATAATACAATGAAACAAGCCTTCAAAAGCTTGCATTGTTAATATTTTGGCCTTGCTTTTCTGATGGGTTGAAACACATTATGAATAAAGCAAGTCTAGATGATGCAAGAGGATGAAACTGATCAAATACAAATTTCAAGTCATGTTTGTTTCTATTACATCCACAGTGTCAGTTTGAGAGATTATTTTTCAGTCTTTATTAGGGCAGTCTAAAGACACTAGACTTTCTCTTGCAGTGGTTTACAACAAAATCTCTTTTAATGGATATTAGTATTAGATATTAAAGAGGAGATAATAAGGAAATATGATGATATCCAATGATGATATCCAAGGAATGTTTGCACAATTTAAGTTTTATTGACTCCAAGTGTTGAAATGAACATTTGATATGCTCCAAACACTCACTAACAATCTTGCCAGTGCATTGCCATTTATCAACATCAAGTAGACTGTTCTCTAGGGAGCTCATAAAATCTTCCCATTCTCTTTTCCTTGATTGTGTTTTCCCCGGGGTTGTTTTCATGCACAAGAAATCAAGTGGAAAGAATCTTCCTAGCCCCCTCTCCCAGGAGAATTATACATCCCTTTGACTTGGAACAGAATAGACCTGTGGTGAAATCCTGAGGTGTCCCTGATACCTTCAAAATTTAGAAGCTTTAAGATGTACTAGCCTGAGTTGCCGAAGACCCTAAAGAAATTTAGCTGCATTGAGGATTGTTGATGGATTTAATAATTTTGTTGGATCTCTTGAAAAGGGAGCTATTATTTATAGCAAATTATTTAGAACTTTGCAATGTATATCTTTTGTTAAATGATTTATACAGGTCAACCTAGTTGACCGCTAGACTAGTTTCATTGATGTACACAACGTTTAGTCCTGAAAAACTTAAATTTAAATACTATCATCCAAAACTATCACATATCAGTGGCTCTGAAACATTCCTACCATGACCAAGAATAAGAAATATATTTTACATTATTACCCAGACCACATAGACACATATATTCATATATATACATACATATCTAAAACAAAATTTCATATAATAGAACCTTTCTTCACAATGTGAAATATCTTCTGATATTTTCTATTGTATACAGTTGCTTCTATAAAATGATCTATAAAGTCAGCAGGAATATTTGAATTAGGGAACACTAAACCATTGCTTCCAGGGGAAATGCAAGGTTAAGTTTCTTTGAGCTGATTACAATATTTTATCAACTGATCAGTACACAACCTTATTTTATGTATGTTTGTGTTAAAAGCCATCAATTTAACATACATTGTCGATTCATTAGCACAGAACTCATGGCAGATAACACTACGACTCGTGAGTGAACAAAGCTTATCTAACAAACGTATTTTCTCCATAGGCACACCACAGCCTTCTTGCACTCAGAAACACGAGACAGCACTTCAGCGCTATGCTTGGGGGTAATTTGAAACATCGAAATCACCAACAAAAATGCAAAAAACATGGCACTAAATAGATTGCAAAAAAGATACTTGTTTACAATACGAGAACTGAAACAAAAAAGTAGAGTAAAAAGGTAAAGTATTGCCTTGTTCCTTCTCAGCTGGGGAACATGCGCATTGGCAGATTCAAATTGTTTTATGCTCTCTGCATGTCTGCAAATGACTGCAAAAGCAGCATTAGTATTGGTTTTGGGGTTACAAATAAATTTTAGGGAGTAGGTAAACTTGCAAATATGGAACCCACCAATAATGAAGACCAACTGTAAATGCACGTGTGTGCATGTATATATGCGTGCATGTATATACATGCATACACACATACATACACACATATACATACACATACATACATATATATACACACACATATATCTTACTTAAATGATTTTATTACAAACTAATGGTTTTTGATTGGCAGCTTGAAAAACCCTACAATAAGGTAAGCAATTTGAATGTCAGGATTGTGACTTGACCACCATTTTATCTCCATATTTAAATGAACGAAAAAAAAATGATCAATACCGAGGATCTCATTAAACAAGACTACTTACATCAGAACAATGTAGAGAGCATGAAATCAGCAATGCATTATCAACATTGCACACGTTTATGATAGCAACAATGAGTACATAATTTGGTATGCTAATTCAAAATAAGAGTTATTCCCCAAGATTGTTCTGGGGAACAGAACAACTCTGGGTGGATGTGGGCCAGAGCTATACGTCTAATAGTGCTGGGCAAGGGGTGGGGGTGGGGAGTGGAGGGAAGAGCTGTGTCTACAAACCAAAAACCTCAACCCATCAGAAGAACTTAGCTGTCTTCACTACACCAGTATTTGTATTAATAAAAAAATTAGAAACAACCTTGATGACCATAATCAACAAGAGAATGAATGAAAAAACTATACTATTGTCATACAATTGAATTATAGCAATGAAAATGAATAAACTAATGCAACAGGAAAAAAATATCAAAAATATATAGTTGAGTAGAAAAAAGGGGCGAAATTGAATGTGGTATGTGACCATTGATATAAAGTTAAAAATATACAAAACCATACTATATATTATTTAAGGATGCATGCAAAGTTAGTAAAATATAAAAACACGCATAAAAATTCAAGATCATGTTTACCTTTGTCAAGGAAAGAAGGAAATAGTATCTGAAACGCCTTACTACTTAAACTGGGTTGGGATAAATAGATGTCTATTTCATTACTTTCTATTGATTTTTTTTAACGTGAAATGTCTTACTAAAATATTTTTAAAGTACCTATTTATATACATGCAAAAAATTACACCTCCTCATCACAGAAAAGATAACAATTTATTAGTGATATTAGTATAATTTAGTATAAGTGTTAACTGATAAGAGGGAATTTATCAAGGTAAATATGTTGCATCAATCAAAAAAGTATACATTGCCGTCAGTCAGAAAGGATGTGTGGCATATACTTGCTGTGGACTTTTGAATAGGGGATCTTTCCTCCCTAGATAATGAATTATGGGGGGTTTTTTCCAAAACAGACAGTGGAATCAAATTTTTCAGGAATAAAAATTACATTAACTGGGGCCAGCCTGGTGGCGCAAGCAGTTAAGTGTGCGCGCTCCGCTGCGGTGGCCCAGGGCTCGCCAGTTCGTACCCCAGATGCACACCGATGCACCGCTTGTCAAGTCATGCTGTGGCGGTGTCCCATATAAAGTGGAGGAAGATGGGCACAGATGTTAGCCCAGGCCCAGTCTTCCTCAGCAAAAAAAGAGGAGAATTGGCAGATGTTAGCACAGGGCTGATCTTCCTCACAAAAAAAAAAAAAAAATTACATTAACTGGTGTGGCTCAATACCACCTCACCAGAGTCCTTCTGGGTCAGCTTCTAAAATACAATGTCAAAAGTGTGCTCCACCCCTTAGCACCCAGATCATAATTTCTAATATCGGTCTCCATAAAAAGAACCAGAGCTCTTTCGAGAAAAGGATAATTCTAGAGTTGGAGCAGGGAATATACAAGATAAGCCTGGAGCACCTTGTAGCATTAGAACGTAAGGAAGTGCTCAAAAAACAAAAACCCCACAATGATGCGGGGATGTCAAAGGGACATAGTAGCCAACTGAAAGAGCACCCAATGGCCACAACCAGAACAATTTGAACAAGCAAATAAGGTAGCATTGGATTAAAACCCGAAGTATAAAACAAACATTCATGAGTTCAAAATTATATTAAATAAATAATGGGAAGAGAATAGACAAATCTCCCAAGCAAAAGAATTCCAAATAATTAATGTAATACTCCATCCTCAAGGAAGTGGAACATAACTACCCACCCCTTAATTGTGAGATGTACATAGCAGCTTCCAGAAGAGCACAGTAATGAAAGGAGTAATAAAGAGTAATTTTACAGTGGAGAAACTTGACAAACACTACCTCAGCCAGGTGATAAGAGTTGACATCATCAGTGATAAGTGATTTTAATAGACTGTACCCTTGACACAACGTGTTGAAAATGGCACTTTATCTCTCTGGTTTTTCTCCCAAAAACCCATAACTCCAACCCAGCCAAGAGGAAAACATCAGACAAACCCCAATTGAAGGATACTCTACAAAATATCTGACCAATATTCCTCAAAACTGCCAAGATCATCAAAAACAGGGAAAGTCTGAAACTGTCGCAGTCTAGAGGAGCCTAAGGAGACATGAGGACTCAATGTAATGTGGTGTCCTGGATGGGATCCTAGTGCCACCGACTAGTGCTCTGAGGAACTTAATGGTGGGTCTGGAAGCATTTAACAGTTTTTCCAAGTTGTCCTTTATGTTAAGGAGACACAACCAGCAACCACCCTGAAGCTAACCAAGCTTCCCTACAAGAGCTGCATCCATGACCTTGCCTTATTTATTTATTTTTTTTTTGTGAGAAAGATCAGCCCTGAGCTAACATCCGTGCTAATCCTCCTCTTTTTGCTGAGGAAGACGGGCTCTGAGCTAACATCTATTGCCAATCCTCCTCCTTTTTTTTCCCCAAAGCCCCAGTAGATAGTTGTATGTCGTAGCTGCACATCCTTCTAGTTGCTGTATGTGGGATGCAGCCTCAGCATGGCCGGAGAAGCGGTGCGTACGTGCTCGCCCGGGATCGACCGGGGGCCACTTAACTGCTAAACCACAGGGCTGGCCCAACCTTGCCTTATTTTTAATTCGAAGATCTCTTCAAGAGGAGATTAAGCCTCATTACCATAATCTGCAGTGTACCCACCTCTCTCTTGAGTATTCATTACCCAACCAAATAAAAGTTCCTCCTTCCCTTTGTTCCGGGATGCCATGACTTTGGAAATGATCCCTCATGGCCTCCTATTTGCTGCAAATACACTTTACTTTGTGAGACAACTTCCCTGGTGTAGAGTCTTATTTAACTCACCAGCAGGCGAACCCACTTGGTTCAGTAACGCTAGAACTGAAAAAGGACATTAGGGAAAACCCAAGGAGATCCAAATAAAGTATGGACTTTAGCTAATAATAATGTCTCAATATTGGTTCCTTAGTTGTGATTATTACACCATAGAAATGTCAACAATGGAGGGAGGTCAGTGCCAGGTAGAGGGAAATTCGCTGTAATATTTTTGCAACTATTCCATAAATCTAAAACTATTCTAAAATAAAGTTTATTTTAAAAATGCCCTCCTCAATTATGACTAGGACTTCAAGCAACAGGTTACAGGGTAAAAACTGGAAATATTCAGGAGAAAGAATAAAGTGTTTATTTCTGAAATTTCACTGTTTTTCCATCTAAAAATAAAAAAAACAAAGTTGAACTTCTTGATCTCTTAGTGAGGCTGATTATCTAAAATCTGAACTCATAAATAAACCTACTTGTACAGGTTCTCTGAGAGAGAAGTATCATGAGCTTGACCAGAAGTAAATTTCCTCTCAATTTTTTCCACCTTCAGTAAAGTACACTGTGTTACTCACTTTATGCAGAGAAGTAACTATGAGTCAGGAATTGGAGTCAGGTGCAAGAACTAGAACCTGATCTTATGAACCAGTGGTCAGACATCACCGATCTCAAAAGATAGATGTAGATCAGTAGAGTAATATAAAAACTCATCAATATTACAAGCCTCAGACAAAGGTTTACTAGACCTAAATCCACCGCGACCTGAAATCAGAAAGTAAGATCATTCTATTATCAAGACATCAGTCCCTCTAAACTTATAATTAGAGGATGATTAAACAGAGGGCTTAATTTGTCCATATTGGCCGTGAAGGTCATGGCACAAGGGACAGCTTCATAGCTAAACATCAAGTACAACCTAAAAGTGCATTAATGTAAGAAAAATACAAACTTTCTTGGAAGTAAACTACTCATTCCTTTGGAAAGAAACCAAAGGAAATCAGGTCAACCTTGAATTGTTCTCTTCAAATTCAGGTATAACTTATTTCTAATAATATATTTAATCCACCACAAAATTGGGCCTATTAGCAGCAATTATTTAGTGATATCTTATGGATCAATGTCATCTTCAGACATTAATTCACCAGTCTCCTCAAGTTATCTGCGTGGGAAATATTTTAAGTGGCAACGTCAGCTGCGAAGGAAGGGGGAGACCAGATGCCTTACCAGACAACTCTTTTTTCCTGGATCCTTGGCTCTTCCCCAAAGGAGGTGGAATGGGGACAGAGAAGGATAGGGGTTAAGGAGCATTATAAGCAAAAGAGAAAAAAAAAGTCAGCAGGGAAATTATAACTGACTTCTAAGAAGATGTATTTATTTTGGTTTCCTTTTTGAAGAATTGCTAGCTGGTTATTTTAGGGAATCATGTTTAAGTCTTCAGATCTGTCAGAAACAATTCTTTGGGTGAAAAAGGGAGGAAAGAGGATAAATCTTGTTCCTTTTATTTCAGTAATTTGTGTATGGGTTTTGTTTCATTATAAAGTGGTTTTATTTAATAACGAAGCCACTCAGAAAGGAGAAGTAAAGAAAAGAAACACCAAGGGGATTGATTTCATTTTATTCTTTGGTCTGAAAATAAAGTTCTACTTCATCTTTAAGTCAACAATTTTCTTTTTTTTTAATAAATCAAGAAGGTTCAAGTTCTGGCTCAAAGCTACAATATGTTATTATATATGCTATTCTAAAAGGGAGATTACAGTTTGGCTTCTGCTAAGCCTGGCAGTGAGGATTCGTCCCATCAGGATTTGGGTCGAGATGAGAAGAGAAAAGAAAAGAAAAAAACTCAAGGGAAAATTTCCAAGGAAGACAGCATGCACTGCAGACCTGTTTTGTGACTTGTGTCCTCAGAGAAAGAGATTGCAAAGATCATGGCTGGCATTACCTAGGATAATTTTTAAGGTCATTCATAGAGGTGAAGTGAAGATAAAAGAATATTTATAAAGGAACTTCAATGTTGGCTTGTTTCTCCCAGTTTGTGCCGTCTGTGTAAGCTCAGGCATATAGGTGGGGCAGGAATGTCAAAAAGACAAAGAACATGGTGGTGACGTGAGTATTAAAACACCTCTACCCATTACATCTCATAGCTGAGTGTTCATGCCTTTAAAATATGGGAGAATTAAACTAAATGTTGATAGAGTGGAGACGATCCAGAATCTTGCATTCGTATTATACCATCTGAAGTTTTCTCAGTAAAGCATTCCAAATATTCAATAAAATTGTTTTCAACCAGTGGATACATTCAGATTATCAACTGATTAAGACCAAAATATTAAAAGGCAACACCCTGTCACATCAATTTGAACTCCATTAATTTGGAATTTGTGATATCTGACTTGGGCTTCCTTTGCAGTATTTGTAAAGAAAGCAACTTATCTTAGTTAAATCTCTCTGATGTAAACAAGGTTTCAGGAGGGAATGCTTGACCTACTTAAGAGAACAAACTGTTTTCAAGTACTATGTAACAGCCTCCATTTGTATATAAACAATTAACGTGTTGTTTCAAATGCCATCTTATCTATTCACCAAAACACAGCAGGCCTTCTCTCGCCTTGACAAAGCTTTGTTTGCAGGTAATTCAAACTACTCCATATCTTTGAAAATAATGATGCCTTCCTTTAAATCTAACTTTTAAACTTTTCGACAATTCAGACTTGCCTCCTCCCCTCCAAGTAATTCAACTTTTGTACAATATAACTTTACAAGTAAATGATGGTACATGTTGTAATTATAGGAAGTCAGATCTAGGACTTTGTCTGATATTTCTTCAGTCCAAGAAGATTTTTAGATAGTAAACAATATTTGTGGGGAGCCGAAAGGAACTAAGTAATAGAGATTGAGATTCAAATCCCAGAGAAGTAGCTGAGTTGTACATGACTTTTTCCTGAATAGAGTTTGGAATTGTCTTCCAAAGGTTAACAGTTTCCATGACTTCACTAACATTTACTTTCAGATGGTTTCCATGTTCTATATATTTTTTAAATCCCTCCTGTCAACTGAGGAAAAATCACTACAATTTAAACATCAGATATTTATTTGGGCAATTAGAATTGCAATTTGGGAGAGACAGATTCAGGAGTGGAAACCCAAAATGTTTTCCGCTGGGAAGTAAAAATCAGGGGCTTTTAGGGGCCGGCCCCATGGCGTAGCAGTTAAGTGTGCACGCTCTGCTGCTGGCAGCCAGGGGTTCGGATCCCGGGCACGCACCAACGCACTGCTTGTCAGGCCATGCTGTGGCAGTGTCCCATATAAAGTAGAGGAAGATGGGCACGGATGTTAGCTCAGGGCCAGTCTTCCTCAACAAAAAAAAGAGGAGGATTGGCATGGATGTTAGCTCAGGGCTGATCTTTCTGAAGAAAAAAATTTAAAAAATCAGGGGCTTTTAAAGGCAAAGAAGGGGGATTGTATTACAAAGAATTTTAATTGGAGCTGGAGGCAAAGCGAGTCTTGGCTAAACATTGCTTGACTATTGATTCTATCTTCAGAAAGTCCACAATCATCAGTCTTTGTGATCAGGATGTCTGTTCTCCTGCTGACTTCTCAAACAATTGCTTACAAAACAATTGCCGTTTTTGGCCCAGTCCAAAGGTTTGGCCCAGTCCAAGGTTGGAGACAGCAGAGCAGTTTCTCGGGAAAGGCAGCTCTGACTCCATTTTAAAATGGCTCCGCTATAGTCAATTCGACACTACTCTGGAACTACTCTGTCATTTGCAGCCTTGCCTTTTAGCAAGTATCCCTCACAGAAGAATCTCCGACTTCATCAAACAGTTGCATAAGATTCAACCCCACTCACTTTCTAAATAAATTTGCTTAAATCAAGATACTTTGAGCATTTACTTCAGAACAAGATGTTCCCAAAGCCAACTGTTTATGTTGCTGAGAAACTAGTTCTCAAGCATGACAGTCTCACAATTTCTATCAGAAGAATTGAAGCCACTCACAATTTAATCTATTGTTAGGACTATTCTGGGCTTACCCAGATCTCCTTACTAATCATCACAGGTTTAATAGGTACGTGATAGACTCTGTAAATGGCAAAAATTATTTTTTTAAAAAAGAAAGAAAATCAAAATATTCTTTATACAACTGCAGGAAAATTGAAATTTTGAAATGTTAAAGTGAAGCATCAGGAAAAATATGCATGTAAAACTATCATTTAGAATATACCCATGCCACATTGATTTGTAAAAGAAATGTCATCTACTTTCCATTCTCTGTTTTGCCTTCCCTGTATCTCACATAGCCTCAGATGAAAGTTTTCTCTTTGTCTTCTAATGCTTATGGCACATTTATCTTCTCTTCCTGTACTAATCACTTTCTACTTTAAATTGTAGTGATTTACAAAGTTATAGCTGGAAGACATTTTTTTCAATGATAGCATTATACACATCTTAATTTCTCTCTTAGATTATATTTCTTTTTTCTTTGAATCATGAGCACTTAGTATGGTACTTTACTCAAATTGGTGCTCAATGCATGTGTGAATAATGATGAACCCTAAGAAGATTGCTATCTCAATACCTTCAGCTATATTCCAAACTATGGCTTTTCAAAAGATGAGTAACCTCAAATATTGATCTAGCATTCATAAGAAGACATTTCAACAAACTTAACAAATCCTCCAGGTACCAGGCAATATAGCTTATTATCTTATTTAATTTTGCTTAATTTTCACACACACACACTTTGAAGCATATATTTGCATATCATGGATGTGGAAACTGATATTCAAAGAAGTTAGATCATTTCCTCAGATTGTATATCTTAAGGGCTAGAGTACAAGTTTAGTGTTTTTTCCATTATTTCTTCTATATGCTCTACTCAAATCTGTTCCTTCATACCAGGTCAATTTCCTCGCGCATCGTATAATTTAGTGGGCACAAACAACGAGTCGCAGACTCTCGTAACAATTTTCTTGGACCACCTTACTCTGCTCCTGGCCTTGGTTTTATTTCCTACTCAATTCCATTGTTTACCCAATAAACTACCATTTTATTCTTTGAAGCTCAAATTTATCCTTTAAACTCAAAAATATTCTACTTCTTGATTGTGGTATGACTTGTCCTAACCCACAGGACATCAGCCCAGCCCTGGCTGGACTCAGCAGGAACACAGTTCAACTTTGTCCAGCTTTCTGTGCTGAGGAATCAGAAAAAGGAAGGAAGGAATAAAGATGTTGCCAGCCTTGGGGTTCACTAAGCTTCATGTCTCTGAATGCCATGCTAATGCAATGACTGTCATTTTCAGATGGGTCCTGTTAGAGGTAAGCATTTTAAAGAATCACAGCAATTTTTGAGATATTGCCAGAGGGCAGTACTCTCATTATTCACTCCCAGTTTTAAAGTCTTTAAGCTAAAATCTAAACACTTCACATTATAAATGTATCCTGGACATCTGAAATATCCAAAGCATAGTTTACTGACAGTGGATCTGGTATTTTCACCCACTGCAAAGACTTGTAATTTTCTTGCACTTTGACTCTGATCTGTTCATTCACACATTAATTAATTTATTCAACAAATATTTATTAAGCACCTGTTCTGTGTTAGGCATTGTTCTTGGACTAGTAGTTCAGTAGAGAGTAACACAAGGTCACTGCCCTCTTGGAGCTTACATGGGGTAAGGTATGAGGAGAGACTGAAAACAAACATTTAACATAGCTGTAAATTTTACAAAGAAAAGTGTTGTGATGAAAAGAAAACAAGGCAGAGTCAGAAGGAAAGTGATGGTGATATTCAAACTAAGGCCTATTGAATAAGATGGAGGCAGCCACATAAATATCTAAGAAAAAAAACTCTACAGAGTAACCAGGAAAATAATGAAAGATCAAGCCTTGTACAGCTCCTTAAACCAACAAAAGAAAAAAGAAAACCAAGAAAGATGAAAATATGTACATCTAACCAGGAGCAATGGTGATTTAAGTCAGAACCCCAAAGTTGGTCAATACAATTTCAATCTCAGGGGTTTAAATGGTAATTGTACAATTTCACTGAAAATTTTATTTAGATTAAAATTCTCTCCTCCCTCATCCTCAAAATAAAAAACCCATTAGGCTCATTCTACAGTATAAAGTTACAAAGTTCTAACCATGAGCCCATTTACCCAAAACAACTCAAGAGTTCTGGCCTGTCCTTGTGGCTGCAATGTAACTCACATTCTTGCACCATTTTAAAATATCCACACATAATTGTGACAAAATAGTAGTAAAATGGGGTGATCTTGTGGGTCTTGTGAACTGCACCAAAGAACAATTATAGAGTATTTCCCTTATATTTGTTCATGTTAATTCTATGAATGTCCACAAAGTAGACATTTCATTGTTCACACCCGCTCTGATGTTTATAATGACTTCGCTACATGGGAAAAATTTATTTTTACCATGCTTCCTCAATCCCATCACCAAATACTACCATCCCTCCAACATGATAACCATGATTCTAGATCAACGACTTTTATAGTATGGCTCCTGGCCTACCAGATGATCCTAATGAGTCAAGAATTAACCTATAAAGATGAAAATCCAGTACTAAGAGTGAGCTGATAAATTCTTTTGACTTCCATTTTCACATACCTTACAGGAGGCATTACCCTGTAACTGGTAAAATGACTAAAGGCTACTAAATTTTTATATTCATAGTTAACATTAGCTCATGCTTATTACTTTCTGAGGAACTTTTTTTTGTATCAAGTCTGGCTATCATTCAATTTTTGGAAATGTTGAAAGGTTTGTACTGTACCTGCAGATGTGCAAAAAGTTAGATTTCTGCATTTTGGGCAATCAGCATATGCTGTTGACAAGTAAGTTGTGATTTTTCAATTGTTGCTTTTCTTGCTATTTAAATATGAATTAATGTTAGTTTAATTTCATTATGTTGAATTTAATTTGTGAGTTATCTAGTTAACTCAACAGTAAAGACATCTCTAAATAATTGTTTTTATGGAATATAATTTTGCAATATAAAGTATGAGACATGAATAAGTTCTAAAGCATTTTTTTGTAATATAGGTCTGCAATCCCTCATCCAAACTTTTAGGACAAAATGTGTTTTAGGATTCAGAACTTTTCAAATTTTAGAAAGGTAATACAGGGTATGATGCCATATATTATGAAACACCAACACTGGAATCTGGAGCAGCACCCCACAATCAAACATATCAATATTTTTGTAGTGACATGTATGAATGCTTACACTAAATTCATAATGAAAGACTATGAAAAGTCTCACAATAGTTGCAGTTAGGTTCAGCAGCCAAATGAATCTGCACCAAATTTGCAGAAAAAATTCCAGTTTTCAGAGCTTTTTGGGTTTCAGAATTGCAAAGACGATCTTGTGTGGCTGTATACAACATTTTCATTCCTTTGTAAAATGAATGTGATGAGAATTTAAAAAACAAACAAACAAACAACAGCAACAAAAATCCTTGCTTAAGTGTTAGTCACAGTATTCTTTGGGAGAGAGCTGTGTTTGATTAACCCGATAATTGATGAGCATTTTATTTGTGAAAAAAAGAGTTCTCGGAGTATTAACTGGGAATGAGACAAGATTATAACTAAAATCCTCTGCACATGAAATGACTAATACTTATGGAAGGTCAGTGAACTTCCTGGTAGAAGGCATGACCTATCAAAACTGCCTGATATTAGGAGAGTGTTGGGAATAGCCAAAGGATTTATAAGAAAAGCGATGTTCAGTGTTCAATTTTAAGCTATCAGCTTTATTAATTTACTCCTGTCCTATTCCCCTTACCTGAGGGTGTTGGGGCAGGTCTCACCTAAATAGAGCAAAATAAAAAAAGTTAAAGCCTCTACTCTACAGAAACGCTGCCAGGATTAGAGATTGAACCTCTCTATGAAAAGACAGAAGGAGATATGGGAAAAATACAATCAATATTTTTTTGCTGCCTAACATTTTACATGTCTCAATTCATTTGAGACTCCATTTTATTGGTGAGGCAATGGAATTTCAGAAACTAAGCATTGTTTTCTTTGAAAGTCATTGGGCCATGGTACAGACTAGAGACTCTTGCAGTAGAAGCCAGGGGTTGAGAGTGTTCTGTTTCCAGTATAGTGGAATATATCTCTAACATACAAAACTACCTGAAATAACAAATTTAAATTCTAGACAAATACTAAAAACAACTACTTCAAGGCTCTATAGAGTTAATAAGACCAGGCAGATATTGGAGAGGTGTTGGAATTTGGAAGAGGGGAATAGTGCAGGGTGAGTCTTCTATTTTTGTGGTTTCATTCTGAGAGCAGGTTGCTGTCATGGCATGTTACAGAGTGGCTAAAACTTTGTTATAAAACCTTCTATCTTTCTTGTCTGAAGAACCAGAGGACAGAGCCAATGCAACCAAAGCCACTGGAAAGTGAATGGGAAATCCTGGAAAGAAGAGACTGAGAGAAGGGGTATCCCAAATTCTGTGTATAAACTCTGCCCAAGTCTTTGGCTGACCACTCAACTATGCATGTGCATGGCAAACTCAAAGCAACTTGCAGCTGAAGCTAAAAGAGTAAAACATATTTAACCTGCCACATACCACAGGAAAGACAAAGTGCACAGTTTGCATCTAACCAAACAAATTGCCTGCTAACACAGAAACATGAATACTCTCCAGAGAAATATAACAGAATTCAGCGTATACACAAAACAACATTCACAGTATCCAGGATATAATCCAAAATTACTTGATATATGGAGAAGTAGGGAAATTTAACCCATTCTCAAGGGAGAAGACAATAAACAGAAGCCAACCCTGAGTCGAACCAGATGTTGGAATTATCAAACAAGTAATATAAAGCCACTATTTAAACACTGCTCAGTAAGGTAAAGGAAAATATACTCCAAATGAACTAAAGGACAAAAAATCTCAGGAGAGAAATAGAAACTATAAAAAGGAACAAATTAGAAATTCTAGAACTGAAAAATACAATATCTAAAACAAAAATACACAAGATTGGCTTAATAACAGAATAAAGATGACAGAGAATAGTGTTAGCGAAATTGAAGATAGTTAGTGAACTTGAAGAACTATACACAATAACCAAGTGATATATATCCCAGGTATGCACGGTTGGTTCAACATTTGAAAATCAACTAATGTAATCCATCACATCAGCAAACTAAAGAAGAAAAATCACATGATCATATCAATAGAAGCAGAAGAAAGAAAGGGGAAAGAGAATGAGGGAGAAAAAATATTTGAAAAAATAACAGGTGAAAACTTCTCAAATGTGGTGAGAGGCATAAGTTTAGAGATTTAAGAAACCAGTTAATTCCAACAGGACAAATGCAAAGAAAACCAAGACTCAGTACATCAGAGTCAAAGTGCTGAAAATTAAATGTAAAGAAAAAATATTGAAAGCAACCTTAGAAAACCCACAGATTTTTCTGACTTCTCATCCAAAACTGGGGAAGACAAAAGACAATGGAACAAGATCTTTGAAATAATGAAAGCAAAAGAACTCTGAACAAGACATTTTCAGAAGAAAGACAACTAAAAGAATCAATTGCCAACAGACCTGAAGGGACATTAAATGGATCTATATCATTGCAATGGATCTATATTATTACCTGAAATTGCAAAATACTAAATCAAAGAAGATGGTAAAAAGTTAGGAATGTACATTGTAATCCCCTACAACAAGCACAAAAAATGCAAAGTATAGCTAAAAGTCAATATAATAAATTAAAAATAGAATTCTAAAAATATTTAAGTAATCCAATTGAAGGTGAAAAAGGAGGAGAATTGCAAAACAAAAAACAGAGAAGTGATGCACAGGCGATTTTTAAGACAGTTAAACTATTGAGTACACTACAATGGTGGATACATGTCATTATACATTTGTCACCAAGAGTGAACCCTAATGGAAACTATGAACTTTGGGTGGTAATGACATGTCCATGTAGGTTCATCAGTTGTAACAAATGTACCACTCTGGTTGGGAATGTTGATTAATAGGGGAGTCTATGCTTGTGTGAGGGCAGGCGATATATGAGAAATCTCTGTACCTTCTGCTCAATTTTGCTGTGAACCTAAAACTGCTCTAAAAAATAAAGTCTATTAAAAAAAACATAGTGGCAAACATAAAACAATTAATAAACTGGTAGAGCTAAATTCAATCATATCAATAATTATACTAAATGTCACTGGACAATTTACAGTTTCAGCTCCAGCATGTAAAGAGATTGAAAGTCGACACTCTGCCATTACAACAAGAAAAGGCTGGACAACTTGAAAATCAATGACTTTTCTTTGACCTATAAGAGAACTAAAGTTGCAGGGCAAACCACTACCACCCCAAAATCTGGAGAGACAGAAGAATCCTGAGAGTCACAGCTGAGATATAACTACCTGGAGCAGAAGCCACTGGAGACATAAACTGGTAGGAACACTTAAATGGAAATTCTGATGAATGGCTGGAGTGGACTACCATAAGAGTAAAAGCCTGCTGAAAGCCTCAGTCTTAGAGATGCCTCCAAATTTTCATGGGTTTTACCTCCAGGAACCGCACTAGGTTATTACAGTGAGGATCCCAAAGAGATCCCTTCACGGCTCTGGCAGGTGAGGATGGAGGAAGATTAATCATTGTAAAATATGCTCAGAGCCTTCCCTATAATAAAGCTCTACTCCCATGCGAAAAGACTTTCCAAGAACCTTAGCCCATCTGGGGGAACCACACTCCTCCTAACATAGCTACTCTAGCCTTTCTGTCTCCCCTAAGGTGGGGGAATAAAAAAATTAAAAAACCACATTCATTACAGGTCATAGCTTCAAGGAAACAGATGTTGCAGCCAGGGAAGGGAATTTGGATGGAGTATACTACTGGAGAAAAACGTGTAAAAGTCACGGCCCAGAGACACAGATGCACTAAAGAAATGAGATTTAATTGTAAGAATATAAAATGGTACTTCTCTTTCACACCTTACCACCATACCAACAGGCTCCAGAATAACAGTGGATTCAGCTAAAAGAGCTGCAAGATTCAGACTCTATCTAAGCAATCTAAAAGAAGTTCTTAGGGAACCCTAGAGACAACAGGGGAGACAAAATCAAAGACATTAGGGGAATTTGAAGCTTCTGGAACCTACAACTACAACATACATTAAATACAACCCAACTCCTAGCCAGATTAACATAAAACCTCACACTAAAAGCCTCAGTTCCTATTACCCAATGCATCATGTCTAGATTTCAAGAATAAAACTACAGGTCATGCTAAAAGGCAAGGAAAAACAGTCTATAAAGACAAACCAAGCATCAGAACCAAATTCAGATACGACACAGATTTTGGAACTATCAAACAAGGAATTTAAAATAACTATGGGCTCTAAGTGGAAAATTAGACAACATGCAAGAAGAAATGGGTAACGTAAGCAGAAAGATGGAAAATCTAAGAAATAATCAAAAAGAAATGCTAAAGGGCCAGCCCCATGGCTTAGCGGTTAAGTGCGCGCTCTCCACTGCTGGTGGCCTGGGTTCGGATCCCAGCCGCGCACCAACACACCGCTTCTCCGGCTATGCTGAGGCCACGTCCCACATACAGCAACTAGAAGGATGTGCAGCTATGACATACAACTATCTACTGGGGCTTTGGGGGAAAAATAAATAAATAAAAATTAAAAAAAAAAAAAAAAAAAGAAATGCTAGACCTTCCTGAAAGAAATGTTTAAAGAAGTTCTTCAGGCAGAAGGAAAAGGTCAGAAAGCTGGATCTACATAAGGAAAAGAAGAACATCAGTGAAGGAACAGTGAAAGTAAAATAAATCCATTATTTTTCTTATTCTTAGTTAATCTAAAAGATAACTTTAAATTAATAATAGTAACAAACTATTGGGTGATTATAGTATATCGATAAGTGAAATGAATGATCACAATGTTATAGGGGACTGGAGAGGGAAATTGGGAATAGTTATAAGGTACCCGCACTACACATTTTCTTTGAAGGTGGACTTAGATTAGTAAAAAATATATATATGTAAACTCTAGGGCAACAACTAAAATTTTTTTAAAAGAAGTATAATTGATTTGCTAGAAGAGGAGATAAAAGATAATTATATAAAATGATCAATTTAAATCAGGAGGGAGGGAACAAAAAACAAACACAATAAATAGAAAATAGCTACAAATATAGTAGATATTAATTCACCTATATCAATAGTCACTTTAAATGTGAACGGGATCGCTACATCAATTAAAAGACTACAATTGTCAAAGTAGATTTAAAAAAAAAAACAAGACTCAACTATATGTTGTCACACAAAACCCACTACAAATACAAAGACTCATACAGGTGAAAAGTAAAGGGATAGAGAGGGGAAGGGGGGAGGGAGGAGGGTGAAAGGGATAACTCGGTACATGTGTGTGGTGATGGGTTGTAATTAGTATTTTGGTGATGAACATGATGTAATCTATGCAGAAATAGAAGTACAATGATGTACAACTGAAATTTTTACAATGTCATAAACCAATGTTACTGCAATAAACAAAAAATTAAAAAAAAAAAAAAAAGTAAAGGGATAGAGAAAGATATACCACACTGACACTAATCAAAGGAAGCTGGAATAGCTATATTAACTTCAGACAAAGTTGATTTCAGAACAAGGAAAATTATCAAGGATAAAGATGGGCATTACAGGATAAAAAGAAGTCAATTCTCCAAGAAGATGCAACATTTCTTAATATGTATACACCTAACAACAAAGTGTCAAAATACCTGCAGCAAAAACTGATAGAGCAGCAAGAAGAAATCAACAAATCCACTATTATAGTTAGGGACTTTAACACTCTTCTATCAGTAACTGATATAACAAGCAGGCAGAAAATCAGTAAGGACATAGTTGAACGCAACAGCACTCAATCAGCTGGATCTAACTGACATTTACAGAATACTCCATCCAACAAGAGCAAAATACATGCTTTTCAAGCTTACATGCAATGTTCACCAAGATAGACCACATTCTGGGCCATTAAATTCACCTTAACATGTTAAAAAGAATAAAAATCATACAAAGTATGTTCTCAGACTACAGTGGATAAAGTAGAAAACAACAACAGAAAGAGGGCTGGAAAATATCCAAATATTTGGAAACTGGACAACATACTTCTAAATAACACATGGCTTAAAGAAGATATCTCAAGAGAAATTAAAAATATTGATGGGGCCGGCCCGGTGGCGTAAGCGGTTAAGTGCACGCACTCCGCTTCAGCAGCCCTGTTTGCAGATTCGGATCCCGGGCGCGCACCGACGCACCACTTGTTAAGCCATGCTGTGGCGGCGTCCCATATAAAGTAGAGGAAGGTGGGCCACAGATGTTAGTTCAGGGCTAATCTTCCTCAAGAAAAAAAAGGGGGAGGATTGGCATCGGATGATAGCTCAGGGCTAGTCCTCCTCACAAAAAAAAAAAAAAAAATTGAACTAAATGGAAATAAAAATACAACTTTTCAAAATTTGTGGGATATAGTAACAGCAGTGCTTAGAAAGAAATCTAGAGCATTAAATGCTCTAAAAAGAAAAAAGATCTAAAATCAACAACTTAAGCATCTCCTTAAGAAAGTAGGCACAGAAGAACAATTTAAGCCTAAATCTAGCAAAAGAAAAGAAGTAATAAAAATTAGAGCATGTCAATGAAATTGAAAACAAGAAAATAATAGAGAAAATTAGGGAAACCAAAAGCTGGTTCTTTGAAAAGATCAATAAAATTGACAAAGCTATAGACAGGCTAACAAAGAGAAACAGAGAGAAGACACAAATAACCAATATCAGAAATGAAGTAGGGGTCATCATTACTAATCCCATGGGTATTAAAGGAGTAATAAAGGAATACTACAAACAACTCTATGCCCATAAATTTGATAACTTAGATGAAACTGGCCAATTCCTTGAAAGATGCAAACTACCAAAACTCACACAATGAGAAATAGATAACCTGAATGTCCCTATATCTACTAAATTGAAATTAATCATTAATAAACTTCCAAAAAAGAAAACACCTCAGGCTAAGATTGTTTTACTGGTGAATTCCACGAAACATTTAAGGAAGAAATGATACCAATTCTTCACAATTCCTTTCAAAAAGTAGAAGGAGAGAGAATACTTCCTAACTCACTCTATAATGCCAGTATTACCCTAATACCAAAAATAAAGACATTACGTGAAAGGAAAGTTACAGACCAATATCTCTAACGAGCATAGATACAAAAATCCTTAACAAAATATTAGCAAATCAAATCTAACAATATATAAGAAGAATTATACGACACAACCAAGTGGGATTTACTTCAAGTATGTAAGACTGATTCAATGTTCAAAAAAAAACCAATACACCGCCACATCAATAGGTTAAAGTTGAAAAATCAAATGATCATGTCAATTGTCCAGAAAAAGCATTTGGCAAAATCCATAATAAAATTCCTCAGAAAACTAGAAATAGAGGAGGAACTTCCTCAACTACAGCTAACGCTATACTTATTTGTGAGAAACTAGATGCTTTCTTCTTAAGATCAGGAACAGGGTAAAGATGTCCTCTTTCTGCACTCCTGTTTAACATCATACTGGAAGTACTAGTTAATTATATTAGTTAGACTGGTTATATTCCTTGTTTCAAAATTTTTTTTTCTATATTAATGTAGTCATTCAAGCCGCCTTCTTCTCACTCTTTGCATGATATATTTTTTTCTATCCACTTACTTTCCCAACTTACCTAGTATATATATTTACAGTGTGTGTCTCTAGAAGAAAGAGCTTGCTTTTTTAATTCATTCTGGTAATCTCTGCCTTTTCATTGCAGTGTTTAGTGCATTAACATTTTTACCTTCTGGAGACTAGAGAGTTGATTTATTCAATATTAAAATGTCACTAAAGAAATTCTAACCAAGGTTGGGGCCAGCCTGGTGGTGCAAGCGGTTAAGTGCACGCAGTCTGCTGTGGCGGCCCAGGGTTCGCTGGTCCAGATCCCGGGCGTGCACCGACGCACCGCTTGGCAAGCCATGTTGTCGCGGCATCCCATATAAAGTGGAGGAAGATGGGCACAGATGTTAGCACAGGGCCAGTCTTCCTCAGCAAAAAAAAAAAAAAAACAGAGGATTGGCAGATGTTAGCACAGGGCTGATCTTCCTCACAAAAAAACAAATAAATAAATAAAAATAAAATTAAAAAAAAAGAAATCCTAACCAAAGAGATTTCAGTTTTTTATTTTAAAAAAGCTTTTTTAAAGAAAAATTTGGATTCACAGAAAAATTGTGAGGATAGCAGGGCAAGATCTCATGTACTCCACACCCAGTTTTCTCTATTATTAACATCTTATAACTGTATGCTACAGTTGTAATAATTATTGAACCATATTGATATATTATTAGCTCAAGTCCATACTATTCAAATTTCCTTAGATTTTACCTAATGTCCTTTTTCTGTTCCAGGACACATTTATATTTAATCATCAGGTCTCCCAAGGCTCCTCTCAGCTGCGGCCGTTTCTGAAACTTCTGGTTTTGGTTACCTTGACAGTTTTGAGGAGTACTGGTAAGGTATTTTGTAGAATGTTTGTCAATGGAGATTTGTCTGATGTTTCTCTCATTATTAAATGTGGGTTATGAGTTTTGGGGAGGAAAAACCACAGAGGCGAAGTGCCATTCTCATCACGTCATATTGAGGGTGCATACTATCAACATGACTTTCACTGTTGATGGTAACCTTGTTCACTTGCCTGAGGTAGTGTTTTTCAGGATGCCCCACTAAAGACATTCTTTTTCTCCCTTTGCATATCGTACTTACGGAAGGAAGTCCTTATGTGCAGCCTACACGGAGTATAGAGTTATCCTCCACCTCCTTGATAGTGGAGTATCTATATAAATTATTTGGAATTTTCCTGCACAGGAAATTTGTCTCTTCTCTCATTAATTTATTTATTCAATCATTTGTTTATATCAATATGGACTCATGGATATTTATTTTATACTTTGTCTTATAATCCATTACTACTTTATTTATTTGGTAGCCCACATTGTTCCAGTTTTGGCCATTGGAAGCTCTTTCAGTTTGTTACGATGTCCCTTTGACATACCCTTATCACATACCTTATCATTGTGGGGTTTTTATATATATATATATTTTTTGAGATCTTCCTTACTTTCTAGCACTACAAGATACTCCAGGCTTATCTTGTATATTTCTTGCCCCAGTCCCAGAGGTGGCCATTTCTGCAAGGCACCCTGGTTCCTTTCACCAGAGAATGATATTAGAAACCAACATCTGGGTGATAGATGTGCTTACTGCCACTGAGATGTCGTTGCATCTAGGATCTCTCAACTGACACAGCAAAAAAATACATGTGTATACTAACTTGTGTGTATATACACATCTATAAATATTTCTGTATGTAATCATCTATATCCATATTAGGCTAAACATGAGTTCACACTAATGTCACCAACTCTAGGTCATTTACCCCACAAATCATCCAGCCTCATCCCCTTGCTTATCTGTAACTTCCAACAGTGACCCACCTTGCTCCCACCATCTACCATCTATTTATTTAATTGTTCAATACCAGTGTGCATATATAGTAGTTTCAGAATTGTTAACCAGTATCCCTGTAAGAAACAATTTTATCAACCAGAGCAAAGTCCCTTAGTACAGTCCCTTTTGCAGACTACACTCATTTCCAAAGTCACTCAGGTCAGTGACATTTCCCCTCTGTCCCTTTAGTGAGATTGTTTCATACATTTGTAAAGCAATTAGATTGATTTACTACATTCTGTATTACATCTAGGATCTTCTAAATGATTTTTTTTAATTGCATACATTGTCTCAATCTCTGTGTTATAAAGTTCTAAGGGCTTCAACAAATGCATACTGTCATGTGTATCTACCATTACAGTATGATAGAAAATAGTTTCACTACCCTAAAAAATTCCTTATACTTCACTTATTCAACCCCACTCCTAGCAACCAATGATCTGTTTATCATCTCTATAGTTTTGCCTTTTCCAGAATGTCATATAATTTGAACTGTAAATTATGTAGCCTTTTCAGACTGGCTTCTTTCACTCAACAATATGCATTTAAGATGCATCCATATCTTGTCATAGCTTGATAGTTCCTTCCTCTTTATCACTGAATAAGTATGCTGTACCATGGTTTGTTCATCTATTCATCTGCTGAATAGATGAATAGTAGGTGGCTTCCGGTTTTTGGCAATCATGAATAAAGCTGCTACATACTTTTGTGGGCAGGTTTTTGTGTGGACATAAGTTTTCAACTGACTTGGGTAAATATCTAGGAGTGCAATAGCTGGATCATATGTCAAGACTATGTTTAGCTTTGTAAAAAACTATCAAACTGTCTTCCAAAGTGTCTGTACCATTTTTTATTCTCACCAGCAATGAATGAGAGTTCCTGTTGCTCCACATCCTTGCTGTCAATGCTTTGGATTCTCACCCTTTTAGTAGGTATCTGGTAGTATACTGGTATCTCTTGTTGCTTTAATTTGCAATTCTCTAATGACATATGATGATGAGCATCTTTTCATATGCTTATTTGCCATCTGTATACTTTTCTTGGTGAGGGATCTTTCAGATCTTTGGCCCATTTTCAAACTGAGTTGTTTGTTTCCTTATTGTTGAGTTTTAAGGGTTCTTCGTATATTTTGGATACAAGTCTTTTTTTTCAGATATGTGTTCTGAAAATATTTTCTCACAGTCTGTGGCTTGTCTTTTCATTCTCTTAACAGTGTCTTTCACAGAGAAGTTTTTAGTTTTAGCGTAGTCCAACTTTTTGATTTTTTATCTCACGTATCATGCTTTTGGTTATATATCTAAAAAGTCATTGCCAAATCCAAGGTCACCTAGATTTTCTTGTATGTTATCCTCTAGAAGTTTTATAGTTTTGCATTTTACATTTAGGTCTATGATCCATTTTGAGTTAATTTTTGTGAAAGGGGTAAGGTCTGTGCCTGGATTCAATTTGCATATGGATGTCCAGTTGTTCTAGCACCATTTGTTGAAAAAACTATCCTTTCTCCTTTGAATTGCCTTTGATCTTTCATCAAAGATCAGTTAGCTATATTTTTAGGAGTCTATTTCTGGGTTCTCTATTCTGTTCTATTGATCCATTTGTCTATTCTTTTGCCAATACCACACTGTCTTAATTACTGTGGATTTATTCTAAGTTTTAAAGTCAGGTAGTGTCAGTCTTCAGACTTTGTTCTTCAATATTGTCTGGCAATTATGGGTCTTTTGCCTTTCCATATAAACTTATAATCAGTTTTTCAATATCCACAAAATAACTTGCTAGGATCTTGATTGTGATTGCACTGAATCTATAGATCAAGTTTGGAAGAACTAACTTCTTAACAATATTGAGTCTTCCTATCAATGAACATGGAATATCTCTAAATTTACTTAGATCTTCTTTGATTTCTTTCATCAGAGTTTTGTAGTATGCCTCCTATAGATCTTGTATATCTTTTATTATATGTAAATATTAAATTTTTTGTTATAATTTAAATGGTGTTGTGTTTTTAATTTCAAATTCCAATTGTTCATTGCTGATATATGGGAAAGCAGTTGACTCTTGTGTATTAACCTCATATCCTATGACCTTGCTTTAATCACTTACTAGTTTCAAGAGTATTTGTTACCAATTCTTTGGAATTTTCTGCATAGACTATCATATTATCTGAGAACAAAGATAGTTTTATTTCTTCCCTCTCAATCTGTAAACTATGTATTCATTTATTTGTTTGTTTATTATTTATGTATTGTCTTATTGCATTAGCTAGGACTTCCAGTATAATATCAAATAAGAGTGGAGGGGGGACAACTTTGCCTTATTCCCAATCTTAGGAGAAAAGTATCTAGTTTCTCATCATTAGGTATCAGCTGTAGGTTTTTTGTATATGTTCTTTATCAAGTTGAGGAAGTTTCCCTCTATTTCTAGTTTACTGAGAGTTTTTATCATAAATGGGTGTTGGTTTTGTCAAATGACTTTTCTGTATCTATTGATATGATCATATAATTTTTCTTCTTTAGTATATTGAAGTGATGGATTATATTAATTGATTTTCAAATGCTGAACCACCTGGCATACCTGGAATAAAGCACACTTGGTTGTGGTGTAAAATTTTTTAATTCGATTTGCTAATATTTTGTTGAGAGTTTTTGCCTTTCTGTTCATGAAAGATACTGGCCTATAGCTTTCTTTTCTTATACTGTCTTTGCCTGGTTTTGGAATTAGGTAATGCTGGCCTCATAGAATGAGTTAAGAAGTGTTCTCTCTGCTCCTGTTTTCTGGAAGAGATTGTAGAGAATTAGTATCATTTCTTCCTTAAATATTTGATAGAATTCAACAGCGAAATCATCTGGGCCTGGTGCTTTCTCTTTTGTAAACTTATTGTCAATTCAATTTCTTTACTAGATATAGGCCTGTTCAGATTAGCTATTTTCCTTGTGTGAGTTTTGGTAGATTGTGTCTTTTAAGAAACTGGTCAATTTCACCTAAGATACCAAATTTGCAAGTAGCATCTCTGAACTTTTTGATCCCTTCCTCTACTGTTTACCATGGCAGTTTTAACGTGGGCCATAACTTTCCAAAAGGTTCCAAGAGCAATCCAGCAGTTTACTAGAATTATCTCCCAGGTATCTAGGATACCTGGATGTCTAACATGTTAGAATTCATATGTTAAATTCTATATCATGGGACAGTAGCCTCATGTTGAAAAACTGCCCTTGATACTCCTCCATATATTACTCCTCCACCCTTGATCCAATATCCTCAGGATCTACTCCCAGGACTACTCTCCTATTTCCTATCAGAACATAATAGTTAGGTCCTAACGCCCTTTTAACATATAATCTCTCCCTCCATTAGTTTTCCCTGCACATGCCCAGCTGGCTCATGATGAAATTTAATTCTAGAATTGGTCTAGCAGTCAGGAGGTAAATTTAGGGCAGATCCTGAGGAGAACTAACAAAACATTGCTACCTGCCTCACAGTCTTCAAGAAAGAGAGACTCTATTTTCCTACAATGGAGACTTGGTGCCACTTCAGCAAACCCGAGAGCTTGGGAGAATCTGGGTGCTCAAGTTCATCTACCAAGATAACCTCACATCAGGTCTTAGGGTCTCACTCCTTCTCTATCAGGGACTTATCTTTAGCATACGAGACTTGGTGAGGCTAAGAATTCAGCCTTTTCCAAAGTTCTGCCAATCTTAAAAATCAGGTCCTGAGCCATAATAGTCAAAGTTTGGCGTGCTCTGCTTTGGTGGCCCAGGTTCAGTTCTGTGGCGTAGAACCACACCACTCAGCTGTCAGTAGCCATGCTGTGGCAGCAGGTCACATAGAAGAACTAGAAGGACTTACAACTAGAATATACAACTATGTACTGGGGATTTGGGGAGAAAAAAAAAGAGAGAGAGGGGAAGACTGGCAACAGATGTTAGCTCAGGGCAAATATTTCCCAGCAGGAAAAAAAAAATATATTAGGTCCTGTGCCTTATCTTCATCTCTCTCTCCTCCACTAGTAGGAAATGAGGTCACTCTCAAGGCTATCTACGATGTTCTCTAACTCTCACACTTTGCTTTAAACTGGTGATTGATTGTCCTGAGCCTATGATTTTTTTCTTTTCAATGGCAATCAACAATAGCCATCCAATTTCACAGTCCTTATAATTATTCTTTCTCTGCTACCTTCCAAATGCCAGAGATATTGTACAAATCACTGCAAATTCTTCCACTATATCCATCCCAGTTCACCACAGGTGAAAATCTAAGCAATTGTACTTCTACTGCATATCATAACAGACTATCAAAACTGATGACAAGGGGGCCGGCCCCGTGGCTTGGTGGTTAGGTGCGCGCGCTCCGATGCTGGTGGCCCGGGTTCAGATCCCGGGCGCGCACCGAGGCACCACTTCTCCGTCCATCCTGAGGCCGAGTCCCACATACAGCAACTAGAAGGGTGTGTAGCTATGACATACGGCTATCTACTGGGGCTTTGGGGGGAAAAAATAAATAAATAAAATCTTTAAAAAAAAAAAAAAAACTGATGACAAGGTATTCTGTTACACTGTCAGAAAGTGATCCAACCTGGAATCCCTTTCTTAAGAGTCTGCCTCCTAGGAGCACTTCTGGAAACACCTGTATTAGGTTGAGTTCCCCAGAAGCAGAGCCTGAGACAGGGTTTGTAATATACAGACCCTGAAAGTACTCTCCAGGAAAAAATTCTGTATAGGGAAAGAGTGAAGCAGAGTTGGAAAGGAGAAAGAGCCAAGCGAGCATGCAGTCTTGGGTAAAAGCTAGCTATGGCTTAATCTACAGGAGGAGGCTCAGAAGCACAAACCACACCACAGGTTAATCCTTCTTGAGGCAAGGAAGCCAGCCTTTTGTACCCCCACATTAGTCATTCACTGGCTGAAGAACATCCCCAGGGGGAACATAACTGCCCAGGGGAGATGGTTCCCATTAGAAGATCACCAATTCTGGAGAAGGTGAGCAGCCATGAACTGTTAGCAGTTGGCACTCACAGCATCTGAGGGTATGGGTGCACTGGCTTGGTAAATGGGAATCTGGGTGAGACACCATTGCACTATTACAAGTAGTGAAAGAAGGGTCTTTTCAATATATAATGCTAGGTCAACTGGATACCCAGTTGACTGAAAATATATTAATCTTTAGCCCTCTTCATATCATAATAAAAGATCAATTCCAGCAGGATTCTGTGTGTGTGTGTGTGTGTGTGTGTGTGTATGTATATATGAAAGGTGGTACAATAAAAGTCCTAGAAAAAAGTATACTATCTATATATTCTTAGAGCAGTATGAGATTTCTTAAACTTTACACAAAAAAAGCATTATCCTTAAAGAAAATGATGGTGAAACTAGTAACTTTTGTACATTTAAAGACATCATTACGAGAGTGAAAAGGCAAGCCACAGAAAGGAAGAAGATATGTGCAAAGTAGACATCTGACAAAGGACTCGTATCCAGAATAGACAACACATTCCTACAAAGAAATAAGAAAAAGACCAACAACTCTTTTTTTTTTTTTGTGAGGAAGATCCGCCCTGAGCTAACATCTGCCAATCCTCCTCTTTTTGCTGAGGAAGACTGGCCCTGGGCTAACATCCATGCCCATCTTCCTCTACTTTATATGGGACGCCACCACAGCATGGCTTGACAAGCGGTGCGTCGGTGCGCGCCTGGGATCCGAACCGAACCGGCGAACCCCGTGCCGCCGCCATGGAGCGTGTGCACTTAACCACTTGCACCACCAGGCCGGCCCCACAACTCTTTTTTTTTAATTGACAAAAGTCATGAACAGGCATTCACAAAAGAGGATACTCAAATGACTAACATATTAAAGGGCTCTCAAGTTCATTAATTGTCAGGAAAATCTGAAACCACTATATAGCCATCAGAGTGACTAAAAGTAAGAAAATTAACAATAATGTGTTGGCTGGGATGTGGAGGAACAGGAATTCTAATACACTGCTACTGGGAAGGTGAATTGTTATAGCCACTTTGAAAAACCGTTTAGCTGTATCTACTGAAAGAGAATACATAACTACTCAGTGACATAGAAATTTCATTCTTAGGTAAATACCGAACAGAAACATATGCATATGCAGACAAAAGGACATGTACAAGAATATTCAGAGCAGTGTTATTCAAAATAGCTGAAAACTGACACAATCAAAATGCCCTTGAGGAGTAAAACACATAAATATATTGTTGTATATTCATACAGTGGAATCTTATATAGTAATAAAAATGAACAAATTACTGCCACACACAACAATATAAACTAATCTCACAGAAAAAAAATCCATACTGTGTAATTCCATTTATTTAAAGCTTAAGTTATCTCTGGGGAAGAGGGAGGGGATAATCATTAGGAATTGGCACAGGAGGATTGTCTGGATGCTGGTAATGTTATGTTTCTTGATGTTCATTTTGTGAAAACCCATCATGCTCCACAACGAGGATTTATGCCTCTACCTATAAGTATTTTATATGTCATTATATAACATTATTTAGTAAAATGGAATTGGAATCAGTAAATTGCAATTTTCTGATTTAGCCCAGCAAGACAACATTCAAAAAACATGTTTCAAGTCTAGTGCTAAAACCCATCATAATTACAATTGGATAATTCTTTGTAGCTTACAAAGCCGTTGCATATGCATTATTTTTTCATTAGTGTAATGGTAAAAACAACTCAACCAGTATCAGAACATGTCTGTAGTGAAGGGGACCCAGCGCCCCAGCTATACCCACACAAATTTGTATGAAGCTGTCTATGGCTTGAGTGGGAAAATGCAAGACATGTAAGATGTTAACTCTTTTTAATCCCCAAGCATATCCAGTGTAGTATTAATTTATTTTTCTCATTACTTCATCATATGTTTTTCACTGTCTTCCTCTCCATCTTTCCCTTTTCTCTTTTCTTTTCTCTTCTCCTTCTCCTCCTCTGTGTTTCTCTCTTTCTTTCCTCCCATTTCCTTTCTTCAATTTCCTCTATACAAGTTGCATCAGACAGTGGAAACAGTGGTCAAGGTATCACCATTAAGGCTATTCCTGGGGAAAATGATCTGTTCTCTTGTTTCGTTATTTTTCCATTTTAAGCACTAGTTTTACTTTTAATCTGTCTAAATTTTCTCAAAAGGAAGATGACAGAACATGTGACAGAGGTGGATAACTGTCCACCAAAAATTCATGGCCCCCCATCCACAGTGTAGAGATTATTTGAAAAATGATTGCCCAGCCAGGGAGTACATTTCCTAGTCTTCCTTGCAGTTACGTGAGAACATATAAATAAATAAGTCCTCAGCTATGAAAAGTGAGTGGAAATGTTACATGCCATGCTCAGATCTGGTCCATAAAATTCTCCTATGGATTTTCCTCTCTGCTCTTTTCTCGTAGTGGGGGGAACCTGGGACATCCACATGCTGAAGTTGGTAAGGCCTCCATCAACCTGGATTCCTAAATGACTGTGTGGAGAAGGGATGGTGACCACCTATTCCCCTGCCCAGCACATATGGGAAAGAAATTAATTTGTATTATATTTGAGTCATTATACACTTTGGGTCTATTTGTTAAAGCAATAGGCCTACCCTAATTGATAGGGAGTATTTCCATAATCTTTAGTAAACAAGGTTCACTGGATTATCTTTACCAAGCACTAGGCTTGATACGTTATAAGTTTTCTGAAACTATACTTGAACAGAAGGGAGACTAATTTTTTCATTTCATGTAATATTATTAAGTGTGTTCTTTCTCACATGGTCTGCTCTCAGAAACGGGGAACAGAGCAGTTGTGGGTCATATATACTGTGCCATCAAGTCAAAAAAAAAAGCCCTGGAAAATGCCAATTAATTCTTATAGACAAAACAAAGAAGCGGTTTTGTATCTTTTCTCCTTAATTCTACACCAGTATTTTCACTAAGTGAAATGGTTTGACTAATAGACCATCAGAGTGCTCTGCAGAAAGTGCAATAGTTGAAAATGATGATGGGACTTAGTGACATTTCATTCAGAAATACAGTGGTTTCCTGAAAGCGCTGCTTCAGAATTTTATGGTTTAGAAACCAGGGATGAGGTTCGTTTTGTAAGAATGTTCTATTTTTAAAACAAAAAGAAAGAAAGACTGAGTGAGGGGCCAGCCCAGTGGCATAGCAGTTAAGTTTGCACACTCCACTTCAGTGGCCCAGGGTTCGCAGGTTCGGATCCTGGGCGCGGACCTACACACCGCTCATCAAGCCATGCTGTGACAGCATCCCATACACAAAATAGAAGAAGATGGGCACAGACGTTAGCTCAGAGCTAATCTTCCTCAGCAAAAAGAAGAAGATCGGCAACAGATGTAGCCAAGGGTCGATTTTCTTCACCAAAAAAAAGAAAGAAACTCTCATAGAACTGTACATCAAAAGTAAAATTCAATTAAAGAAAAAGGGGGGGGGCAGCCCCGTGGCATAGTGGTTAAGTGCACGCGATCCACTGCTCACGGCCCGGGTTTGGATCTCGGGCGCACACCGACACACCGCCAGTCAGGCCGTGCTGTGGCGGCATCCCATACAAAGTGGAAGAAGATCTGCACAGATGTTAGCCCAGGGCCAGTCTTCCTCAGCAAAAAGAGGAGGATTGGCATGGATGTTAGCTCAGGGCTGATCTTCCTCACAAAAAATAAAAAAAGAAAGAAAGAAAGACTGAGTGATTTGGTGAGTGTCCCACTACCCAAGCCTCCTGATCGGGAAAACAATGCCAAGGCATTCCAGTGGTCTGGTGCACACGTGGCTTGGCAAGTACTTTATCCTTAAAGGCATATGAGGCTTTGTCAGATTGGCTCAAACTGTTCTAATCACAACCTTGGAGAACCAGTTCATGTTTACCTTAACTCCATCCCAAGGACATCTGGGAATCTCCTGAAAAATTAATAATGAATTGTGGGTAGAAATCTGATAAATACTTATGACATTGGCATTAATACCAAATGAGTTTATCATGATTAACTTTACTATAATAAAAGCCAAAGGAATTAGAAATTATTTAGTCCAGTATTTTAGACTATCACTGACATAGGTCAAGGTACCCTAAGTGCAAAGTTTTAATGAATACAATGTTTGTTATGAGGTCACTAAGATGAGAGCATGTAAAGTGTTGCTGATCTCCATATGACTCCATTTGGCATTCTAACAGTTCCATTGTTTACAGTTCAGGGCTTTCTGATCACATGGTGGGGTACATTCCATAGCTCCCTCTGACAAAATAATTCCAGTGTGTCATTTCAGAAGAATATTGAACTAGACCCTAACTTGGCTAATACTTGAGTACTCCAAATTCCCAAGAGGTTGCTTTTGATGGGAATCTGGCCCCAATTGCTCTGAAATGTTCATGCTTAACCTCTACAACTCAACCCAAGAACTATCTAGCTCAGATTTTGTGTTTAGTCCAATAGGTCATCCTGTGCTAACAAATGTGAGGATACTCTGGTGAAAAAAATGGAACAGACTGAGACTGAGGACTATCACTTCAGGTTAACGATCCTCACTGAAAGCCTCTGGGCCACCACGCCTCCATGACCGTGGGGATTGCCAGTGTCCACAGACAGCCCTTCACACACCATTTCCATTCATATGCACATACATATGTACATGACACACATGCACACACAATCCCCTGACTGCCTGTAGCACTGACATAAGAGTCTCTGTTAATAAACTTCAGCTGTCCTGAAAACACAGACTACATCTTCTTCCACTAGAGGACTTCTTCGAGGTATGAGCAAATGGGAGTTACACCACAAAATCTAAAGTCCCTTTATGAAACACTTTAAATTACACATAGATTTTTTTAACTTATTATAAAAGTAATAGATGTTCATTGTAAAAACTAGAAAATATGAGTAAGCAAAAAGACAAATTCATAATTCTACCATCTACAGATAACCACTATTAATATTTTGATGTACATCCTTCTAGCTCCACATTATTCAGTATGGTAGCCACTAGCCACGTGAGGCTGTTGAGCAGGTGAAATATATCTAGTCCAAGTTGAAACATGCTCTAACGGTAAAATATTCACTGGATTTCAAAAACAGTACAAAGACCTGTAAAATATCTCATTAATAATTTTTGTTAGTTATATTAATATTTTGTTAGTTATGTTAATATTTAATAATATCTTGGCTATATTGACTTAAATACAGATTATTAAAATTAATTTCACTTATTTATTTTTACTTGTTTTAATGTGGCTATCAGAAAATTTCAAATGACATATGCAGCTTGCATTTGTGGTATGTATTATATTTCCATAGAATAATGCTGTTCTAGAACTTTCCTTATGCATATAGATTTATCTCTTTATGAGTGTTATCATATATATGCTTTTTTGTTTTAAGTGACTTTTTAAGTTTAACAATATATTATGAAGATATTTCTATATCAGTAAATATTTATTTGCAATACCATGTTTAATAACATCCATTGTACAGTTTAATATTATACTGATAATCTTAATTTATTTAACCAATGTCCTAGTGTTGAACTTTTAGGTTGTTGAAATTGGATACATTTTCAATAAACATATAAAAAACTTCTAAAATCACAATGACGCTCTGTCTTACTTCACTGTTCCCTCACTTCACCTTTTCAGGAGAAAGGAATGAGAATACATCGGTGGACATCACTAAGATGAGGGTTTAAGATTCAGTAATTTTGTTTATATCTTGTATGCTGTATTAGGATTCTCCAGAGAAAAAGAACCAAGAGTAGATCTATCTAGATATACACAGAGAGAGAGAAACAGACATCTATAGGAATTGGCTCACATGATAATGGAGGCTGAGAAGTCCTACAATCTGCCGTCTGCAAGCTGAAGGAGCAGGAAAGCCAGTGGTGTGATTCAGGCCGTGTCTGAAGGCCTGAGAACCAGCAGTGCCAATGTCCAAGGCAGGAGAAGATGGATATTCCAACCTACGCAGACAGCACATTCACCCTTCCTCTGTCTGTTTGCTCTATTCAGGCCCTCAGTGGACTGGATGATGCCCACCCCATTGGTGAAGGCTATCTTCTCTACTCAATCTACCAATTGAAATGCTAAAGTCTTCTGAAAACATCCTCACAGACACACCAGAAACAATGTTTTACCAGCTATCTGGGCACCCCTTAACTGACTTTATGTGTCAAGTTGACACACAAAATTAACCATCACACACACATTTAAGTAAAAATTATCAGGCAGACAATTCTGAGGTACATCTGAAAACCTCCAAGAAAGATTTACTTTGCTATAAGACTGATTGGCTTTGCACTTGAGTCAGTCAATATTTATTTAATGCTATAAACATTAATCCTTATATAAATTAACATTTATAATTACATGTACCCAAATGCTTATAGATTAGTCTAATGAGATGTTTAATCAGCTATGGCTTTTCTAATTTTTTTCTAATAGATTTTACGAGACCTAGTTTTTGTGCATTGATTTTAAGTAACTAAGCTACAAGAGCTCTCATGGCCTGGTGATATAACAAAAGAGGAGGAAACAGATCCATTCATAAATACCTACTGGGACTTTGTTTATAGCAAGTGGACTGATAAATGTGTTTAGGCAGCCCAAAAATGCCCTAGCCTAAAAGCTCAGGAGAGTTTTAAATTCAGCTTTATGAAAGGAAGTTTCTTCTCTATTATTTAGGAATTCTGTGATTTTGACTAGAGAATAATGATAGAATTTGAATCCTATGGAGAAAGGCTCCACATCTCTATGAAAAAGCTGGGTCTCCTCCAGTCTTAGAGCCAGTACTAGCCAAGGTACAATTGCTTCCTACTCTGAGGAAAGGTTGGAAAAGCATTCCCCCCAGCCCTCAGGCCTGGGCTTACTTCCCTAGGCCTTGAGAGAAGCAACAGACCACAGACCCAACAAAGTCATCACTGTCTACAACTAGGCATACCTGATCATTGGCCTAAGGAACATAGCCTGTATCCTTTAAGTCTTGCATTTTCAGAAGGAAAAGAAATCTCCTTCTTCCTTATTTTCCTGAAAGGCTTTCAAAGTATCTAACAATATGTTTCCTCCACCCAAAATAGGAAGATGAGAGGACAATAAATATCATTTACCACAATTCGTTATCACTGAGCTAAAGACTGGAGTTTCAGTAGAGTTAATGGAACTGGCTTCGAATAAAAAAGCATGGAATAAATGCACCTACTGTCCAGCCCTGTGCAGGAGACTACACTGTATTTCAATAAAATGCATAACATTTTGAGGTTAACTCTAGACATTGAATGCTGTTTAACTGTGCTCTGTAAACATTGCGAAAGTAAACCACATGCGTTTATTCAGAACATTTTATATGTGGGCTGAAATAAAATCCCAGAACCTTTATTGGTACTGTATCCATTTTAAGATGGTAAACAGAAAGAAGTACCCATAAACACCCCCCTCTCTTAAATATTTCTAGCTTTAAATCCAGCACTCTTTGTTTCTATCTTTCACTGAAATTTTTTGTTGTACCTCACGAAACGTAGGTCAAGTTGTTGGTAAGTGCTGGATAAAATCTGTTTATATCAGAAAGTAAATGGGAAAATCCTTCCAGACTGACACAGTTTAAAAAATTACTCCAGCCAATGTCTATTCAGGGTATCCCCAGTAAATCCGAGGAATGCTTAACATAGACCTCTCTGGATGCTAGATTTTAATCACAATTACGTAACTTTACCTTGAGGACAAACTCATAAGAATTGAAATTCACAAGACCCTCTACTCTTGGTGGCCAATCATGAATATAATTGAAATCTTATTCAAGTTATTATAGTTTATGTCCAGGGAGGTCACAGGAAGACCCTACATGCAACTAAGGGCAAGAGGTGTGCTATAAACTGAATGTGTCACCCCAAAATGCATACGTTGAAGTCCTAATACCCAACGTGATGGTATTTGGAGATGGGGTCTTTGGGAGGTACAGGCCTACCTTGTTTCATTGTATTTTGCTTTATTGCACTTCACAGATATTGCATTTTTTACCAGTTGAAGGCTGGTGGCAATCCTGTGTCAAGCAAATCTATCAGCGCCATTTTTCCAACAGCATTTGCTCACTTTGTGTCTCTGTGTCACATTTTGGTAATTCTCACAATATTTCAAACTTTTTCATTATTGTTATATTTATTATGGTGATCTGTATTCGGTGATCTTTGATGTTACTATTGTAATTGTTTTGGGGTGCCACAAACCACACCCATGTAAGATGGTGAACTTAACTGATAAATGTTGTGTGTGCTCTGACTGCTCTACCAACCGGCCTTTACCTCATCTCTCTCCCTCTCCTTGGGCCTCCCTATTCCCTGAGACACAACAACATTCAATTAATAACCCTATAAAGGCCTCTAAGCATTCAAGCGAAAGGGAGAGTCTCACATCTCTCACTTTAAATCAAAAGCTAGAAATGATTAAGCTTAGTGAGAAAGGCATGTCGAATGTGGAGAAAGACCAAAGCTAGGTCTTCTGTGCCAGTTAGCCAAGTTGTGAATGCCAAGGAAGCGTCCTTGAAGGAAATTAAAAGTGCTACTCCAGTGAACACACAAAAGATAAGAAAGCAAAGCAGCCTTATTGCTGATACAGAGAAAGTTTTAGCAGTCTGGATAGAAGGTCAAACCAGCCACAACATTCCCTTAAGCCAAAGCATAATCCAGAGCAAGGCTCTAACTCTCTTCAACTCTATGAAGACTGAGAAAGGTGAGGAAGCTGCAGAAGAAAAGTCTGAAGCTAGCAGAGGTTGGTTTATGAGGTTTAAGGAAAGAAGTCATCTCCATAACATAAAGGTGCAAAGTGAAACAGCAATGCTGATGTAGAAGCTGCAGCAAGTTATCCAGAAGATCTACCTAAGATAATTAATGAAGGCGGCTACACTAAGTAACAGATTTTCAATGTAGATGAAACAGCCTTATATTAGAAGAAGGTGCCATCTAGGACTTTCACAGCTAAAGAAGAGAAGTCAGTGCCTGGCTTCAAAGCTTCAAAGGACAGGCTGACTCTCTTGCTAGGCACTAATGCAGCTGGTGACTTTAAGCTGAAGCCAATGCTCATTTATCATTCCGAAAATCCTAGGGCCCTTAAGAATGATCCTAAATCTACTCTGCCTGTGCTCTGTAAATGAAACAACAAAGCCTGGATGACAGCATATCTGTTTACAACATGGTTTACTGAATATTTTAAGCCGACTGTTGAGACCCACTTCTCAGAAAAAAAAGATTCCTTTCAAAATATTACTGCTCATCGACAATGCGCCTGTTCACTCAAGAGCTCTGATGGAGATGTACAACAAGACGAATGTGGCTTTCATGCCTGCTAACACAACATCCACTCTGCAGCCCATGGATCAAGGAGTTATTTCAACTTTCAAGTCTTATTATTTAAGAAATACATTTTGTAAGGCTATAGCTGCCATAGATATTGATTCCTCTGATGGATCTGGGCAAAGTAAATTGAAAACCTTCTGGAAAGGATTCACCATCCTAGATGCCATTAAGAACATTTGTGATTCATAGGAAGAGATCAAAATATCAACACTAACAAGAGTTTGGAAGAAGTTGATTCTAACATTTATGGATGACTTTGAGAGGACCAAAACTTCAGTGGAGGAAGTAAATGCAGGTGTAGTGGAAACAGCAAAAGAACTAGAATTAGAAGTGAAGCCTGAAGATTTGACCGAATTGTTGTAATCTCATGATAAAACATTAATGAATGAAGAGTTGCTTCTTATGGATGAGCTAAGAAAGTGGTTTCTTTAGATGGAATCTACTACTAGTGAAGATGCTGTGAAGACTGTTCAAATGACAACAAAAGATTTAGAATATTATATGAACTTAGCTGATAAAGCAGCGTCGGGGTTTGAGATGATTGATCCCAATTTTGAAAGAAGTTCTGCTCTGAGTAAAATGCTTTCAAACGGCATCACGTGCTACAGAGAAATTGTTCATGAAAGGAAGAGTCGATGGATGCAGCAAACTTCATTGTTGTCTTATTTTAAGAAATTGCCACAGCCACCCCAAACTTCAGCCACCACCACCCTGACCAGTCAGCAGCCATCAACACTGAGGCAAGACCCTCCGTCAGCAAAAAGATTACAATTTGCTGAAAGCTCAGATGATGTTTAGCATTTTTTAGCAATAAAGCATTTTTTAATTAAGGTATACACATTGTTTTTGTAGACATAATGCTATTGCACACTTAACAGACTATAGTATAGTGTAAACAGAACTTTTATATGCACTGGGAAATCAAAAAAATTGTCAAAAAAATTGACTCACTTTATTGTGATATTCACTTTATTGCAGTGGTCTGGAACCGAACCTGCAATATCTACAAGGTATGCCTGTAACTAGGTTTAGATGAGGTCATGAGGGTGGAGGTCCCATGATAGGATTAGTACCCTTATAAGAAGAGGAAGAGACCAAGAGCCCTCTCTTTCTCTTTCCACCATGTGAGGGTACAGCAAGAAGGGGGTCATCTGCAAGCCAGGAAGAGGGCTCTCACCAGGAACCAAATCTGCTGGCACCTTGATCTTAGACATCTAGCCTCCAGAACTGTGAAAAACAAATGTTGGTTGTTTAAGTTGCCCAAACTATGGTATTTTGTTATAGCATCCCAAGCAGACTAAGATAAGGTGAAACTCTAATATTGAAGACAAGTCATGCACACAGAAGGCACTGCCAAAACTGGTGCAGCCACTATGGAAAACAGTATGGAGATTCCTCAAAAATTAAGAATAGAACTACCATATGATCCAGCTATTCCACTGCTGGGTATTTATCCAAAGAATATGAAAACATGAATATGTAAACATACATGCACCCATATGGTCATTGCAGCATTATTCATAATGGCCAAGACTTGGAAGCAACCTAGGTGCCCATCAAGGGACGAATGGATAAAGAAGATGCAGTCTATATATACAACGGAATACTACTCAGCTATAAAAAAGATGAAATCTTTCCATTTGTGACAACAGGAATGGACACTGAGGGTATTACACTAAGTGAAATAAGTCAGAGGGAGAAAGTCAAATACCATATGATCTCACTCATAAGCAGAAGATAAAAACAACAACAAACACATAGGGACAGAGATTGGATTGGTGGTCACCATAGGGGAAGGGGGTAGGGAGGAGGATGAAAGGGATGATTTGCACATGCGTATAGTGATGGATGGTATTAGTCTTTGGGTGGTGAACATGATGTAATCTACACAGAAATTGAAATATAATGATGTACACCTGAAATTTATATAATGTTATAAACCAATGTTACCTCAATAAAAAAAAAAAAAAAAAAGAAGGCACTGCCAACTTCAGGTGCAACTGCCCCTAGCTCACACTAGAGCCTATCAACACACATTGCTTTCTAAGGAGTGATTTTTGAACAATAGCATTCATGAAAGCCTCAATGTTGTAGCAGTAGCAGAGAACATGGTAGCAGTATAAAATCTTAGTTCTTTGAAATCTACAGAAGAAATACCCATCAACTTTTGGTCATTGGAGGGGATGTCACAGATTCTTCTTCTGCTTGACTTTTTGTTCATTTTTCTACTTTACATATGTTGCACAGAGGATAAAAGGAAATAAATGTCAACCTCACTGTTAGGAAATCTGGTTTGGTGAAAAGCAATTTAAAACTCTTGGTAAAATGAGAAGATGTTACAAAATATATTGACATTATTGTGCCTAAAATAAAAAGCTAGCTTTTCTTGTGGCTACTCTGAAATTTGTAGAAAATCATAAGCTCCCACAGTGTGAACCAGAAGTTCCTTCAGCTGTTGCCTCAATGACCATCCCCTCAGTCATGGGCCAGCTATTCTCAAATCATCTAGAGTAGCAGGTTAGTGAGGGGTGGCAAAAATAGTTGGACTTTTATAAAGTCTCTGGAAAGAAGTTTACATATATATATATATATATATATATATATATATATATATATATATATATCCAGCTTGTCTGAAGATAATCTTTTGCTAATTTAACCCCCCCAAATAAAATAAGTTTTATACAATCTCCAAGCAGATAGATGCATTCATCTTGGAGAAGGGAATAAATTATTTAGTTGCCAAGCATTCCTCAAATATAACAACTCAATAACTATCATAGCTCTTGCTTAAGTGATTGTCCTACATAACCATTAGGGGATAAGGAGTGGGATTAGCTGAGGTTTGGCAGGAGGATGTTCAGAGTAACTCTAGATCCTGGAGCATCTTCTGGATGAAGTCTTCTGGTTTTAGAGTAATCTTGAACTGAATTAAAGCTTCCCTATCTGGCAGTACTTTTTTGGTGTTCCAGGAAGGAAAGAAAGGTATTCCTGGAAGTAAAGCACCTGCTGCCATAAAACCAAACAATATATAAACTACAAGAGAAGGGAATGAAAATCTATCAAGGAAAAAGATGTGAAGTTTAGGATTCTACTAAGAGGGCATGGATCTGAAGCTCACAGATGTACAAGGTATGCTCTTTAGGCTTTTCTGACCAAGGTGACCCTCCTTAATCCCCAACCATTTGCTTCTAACACATGCTAAAACCACAAATATATTCCTCTTGAAAGTAGGACTTTTGTTGCTAAATGACAATAGTCCCCAACAAGGACTCAGATCTAGTGCTAACTAGATCATGCCATGGACTAGATCAGCTAAAGTTTGTTTTCTGATTTTTTTTGTGAGGAGGACAAGCCCTGAGCTAACATCCAATGCCAATCCTCCTCTTTTTTGCTGAGGAAGACTGGCCCTGGGCTAACATCCGTGCCCATCTTCCTCTACTTCATATGGGATGCCACCACAGCATGGCTTAACAAGCGGTGCGTCGGTGTGCGTCCGGGATCTGAACCAGCGAAACCTGGGCCTCTGCAGCAGAGCGCACAGACTTAATCGCTTGTGCCACCGGGCCAGCCCCTAGATCAGCTAAAGTTTTAAATGGTGATATTGCTAGTGCTTGGAAAATAGGCAGCACAATGGTGAGGAAAAGGAGGAAAGATAAAAAAGTTGTCAGTTGCAGTATTTCTTCCTAGGGCACGTCTAGGTTAATGAGCAAAATAAATTGGAGACCTCTAATTCAGAGAACAGGAAATTAAGAAAGTCTGCCCTTCTTATAAAAATAGCATCACATCCTTCCTGTGCATACTTTAAAAATAAATATTTTACTTGTTTATGGTGATTTAAGTGCCCTTCACTATATTCCTTCGGAACAACTCTTACCCTGGACTGAGCCACCCTCTCACTGATAAACCTCAGCACTCTGACTCGGGGTGTTTTCTTAGGGTCTCAGCCTGGGTGGCCAGGGAGCAGCACATCACTGGATCCAATCTAGAGTAGGATCAACTAAGAGCTAGGGAGATACCAAACTATGGGCCAAGACTGGGAGCCCCGTTCCTTCAGTTCAGAAGTGCTGTGGGCAAATCCCAAGGGGAAGAGCATCAGGGAACCACCCATTGCGGGTTGAGGCTTCCGGAGCTCACCATTCTCCACTAGCACAGTATGAAAGGAGTGAAGCCCAACCCTGAGGGAGTATACTGGGGATGTGAAATACAAGAAAACAAATCTGAATCTGAGTTCCAGCATTCCTTAGATATCTTCTATGGCCAGGCAGTGTGCTAGGTGCCAGGGAGAAAGAGATAAATGAGGAATGATGGAGTGGGTCCCTAGCCTCAAAAAGCTCACCATCTGAAATGTTTTGTTAAGATATTCTCACATGTTTTTGTTTAGCAATGTTAAAGTTTTAGCTCTTATATTTAGGTCTATGATCCATTTTGAGTTAATTTTTGTATATGATGTGAGGTAAGGGTAGAGGTTCATTTCTCTGTACACAGCTATCCAACTGCTCCAGCACCATTTGTTGAAAAGGTCATCCTTTCCCCCATCAGATTGCTTTGGTATCTTTTCTGAAAATCAATCAGCCATATGCGCCTGGGTCTATTTGTGGGCTCTCTATTCTGTTCCGTTGATTTATTTGTCTGTCTTTATACCAATACCACACTGTCTTGGTTACTAGAGCTTTATGATAAGTCTTGAAATTAGGTAGTGTAAGTCTTCCAATTTTCCTCTTCTTTTTCTAAATTGTTTTGGTTTTTCTAGATCCTTTGGATTTCCACATAAAGTTTAGAATCAGTTTGTCCAAAAAAAAAAAAAAAATGCTGATAATTTCACTGGATTTGACTTGACTTTATAAATCAATTTGGGGAGAACTAACATCTCGACAGTATTGACTATTCCCATTCATGGACATACAAAATTCTCTTTTGGCACCTATGCCTATGTTATCAATTTTTCTAAGTATTTTTCTTGGAATTTTTTAGAACAGTATCTCTAAAAGACTCTGTTATATGGCATGCAATATTGAGGACACAAATGATGTCTAATAAAAGTCAAAAGTTAATAACACTACCCAAGAAATAGTATGAAGGGATATTACTATTACAACAAACAACAGAAAATTTAGGTCATTACATCTAATTTTGCTAATATGCTTTTTTACTAATAGACATTTTTCAAGTGATAGGCTGTTTGGTCTTTATGTATTTATTTACCTAGGACTGCGTTAATAAGATGTCTAATTTCACTTTTATTTGAAGGATATTCACCTTTACTTTCAGTCTTTCAGTCCCTGAAAGGGTGGATCCTCAGCTCTTACGTAAACTGTTTGCAAAATTTGATCCCTGAATAGCAGAAAATGGTGTAACCTCAGACTTTACATCTAGGTTCTCTCCAATGGAAATAAGGAAGGACTACATCTCTTTAGATGTATGAGTATGATGTATGGCTGGGATTAACATTCAACAATCCGTACAGAATAGACCCAAATAATTAGGAAAGATGCCCTTCAAAAATAACCCATAGAGCAATTTTGTTGCAAACTAGCTGAACATAAGCCCTGATCATAGACATAAGGACAAATTTTTCTATGTAACTTCAAGTGTCTCATAGAAAGACAGGTGAACTTCAGTGAAATTTTATTGTATGCAAAAGTTATTTTCAACTTCAACCTCCTGACATACTTTTATTCTCAGTTGATGCGTATCTTTTTTCCTTTGCATTTACATACAAGTATTTCTACACATAATTTTGTTTTTAAGGTGACTGTTACACAAATAATATTGTAATTACCTATTGTTGGCAATTCGGTTTGTGTGTCTGTTCGTTGACTTACCCATTGGAGCTCTGCCACATAATATTCCACAGTGTGCCAGAGGGTCTGTTATCCATCCAATATCATAGCTTCCTCCTTCCATGTTCTTACAAGAGAGAAACCCAGAAGTACACTTCCCAGAATCCCTTTTGACTATGGTTCTGGGTTAAATTCCGTCAATAAGAGGTAATCCTGCAAGACTGAGAAGGCAACAGAGAAGAAGAGCTAATCTTTTCTAGCAGTTATTGCAGACACACATGTGGGCAAATGGAAAAAGATGGGAGTTTACACAGTTTCTGGGAAAGCTCCTAAAAACCACCCGCTGTCCAACTTGTAAAAAGCCTCACGAAGAGAAAGGATACTAACGAAGGACTATTTGAAGGACAGAAACTCCAGCCATTTCTCTAGACGCAGGTTTAACTCCTGGATCAAGCGGAGCCATCCTCTCCCATGTCCTATTGTCAAGCTGCACCTCCAACTCTCTCTTTTAATTTTCTTTCCCTAAAGTTCGTTTTGATTCAGTGTCCTTTTAGATAACCTAGAGGCAGCACTGTAAATCCCATTCTGGTATTTTCTTAGGGATATTGCTGAGGACGCTGCTTCCTATATGAAGATCCATTGAGAAATTTCTTTCAGAACTAATTCCAAAGAAAACATTTGCACATATAAGAAACTGGTGTGTTAATCATTTACCACATCACTTGGGTTGATAGGAAAATCAAAGTTAATTTTCACTCAATTTTCAGAAACTGTGTAGGACACAATGGCTCATTTGTGTTGTATCTTCACTGGGTCTTTACCTTCTGAACTAATTTATGCTTTCCCTGGCCCATATTTTTCAATTTACTTATATTTTCCCATTTTAGCAGGGATACATTTGTATTTTTTACTACCTCTCCCAATTAAGAAACATAATATATGCCCAAGTATAAAATTTTAAATTTACATGTAGCCCAAGCTTCCTCAGACCTCATCAACATGTGGATACAAATGGGGTAACTTGAAAAATAACTAAAATTTTACTAGTTTATACTCCTATTATTCATGAAAATCTTCGGGTTCCTATAAAACACACCATCTCTGCCCCCAACCAAATGTTTCTGGAAGTCCCCAGTGGGTGTTTCACATGGACTTACACACATCTGCTTCTCTTATCAGGAACCACCATGATATCTGAACACCATAGATACATATTTCTTCCCTCAAGTGATAGTTCTATATGAGTACTCAGGTCAGCTGAGCAGCTCGCCTCTTCATGGTCACTCATGAACCTAAGCCAATGGCCACTCTGCCATTTTCAACATGTGACTTCCAAGGTTGCCCTGAATATTGATATCCTAGTCAACTGAAAGTAGTTAGAAAAAAAAAAAAAGGCAAGGGAAACATGTGGGAGACTTTCATGAGTCAACCTTGAAAGTGGAATACATCAGTTGTGTTCACATTCCATTGGAGAGAACTTAAGTCACATGGTCACACATAACTGCAAGGGAGGCTAGGAAATGTAGTATGGCTGTATACTATGAGGAAGAGAAGAAGGGATTTTGGTAGAGAGTAGTCTCCTCCATGACAAATTTCCTTCTACACTTTTTGCTATTTTTTTCCAACAAAATTAGGATCATATTGCATTCTGCTATATTCATTTAAAATGATACTAAGCATTTGTCTGTCATAACATTGTCTTCAAAAACAGTTTTAAAAGACAATATAGTATTTCATCTCATATGTAGCATAATGTATTTACCTATTCTCCTGCTGTTGGATATTTAACTTCTTTTCCAATATTCCAATATTCCTTCCAATATTTCATTAATAAATGAAGCTGGAATTCAAATATTATATATAAATCTTTAGCAGCTTCTCTAAAATTTTTCTTAGGAGAGACTCCTGCAAGAGGAATTATAATGTGAAAGAACATATTCCTATTTAGAGGGTGTATTTTATTACCCTTCTACTTGGTGGAGGTTGGGGGGTGAGTTAGTCTTGTTTAGTCACACCCTGGTATAGATGCAGGAGATTTCCCTTCCCTACCATCACCCCTCTAGGTGTCAAGGGCCCCACCTTCTATCTCAGGGAATCTAAGAGTATCCTAAACCATAGAAAAGAAGTTTTTTTGCATAAAGTCAAATGGGAATTGAGCATAATCTCTCCTGAATGATCACTGAGACATATGCTGGCTACCGGACCTGGAAGGCTCTCACCAATGCCCATATGAAGGGCATCTACGTAGGTCCTCAGCACAGGCTGTGTGTTGAAATGGAAACAGAATGGTCCACAGACACTGGTTTTGCTCCCAAGTGATTCCCTGGTGCTAGCAATGGCTGTACTCAGTCTAGTGTAAGGTGGAGCTGATTCCATTCCTACCCACAAAATCTTTGCAGGTCCTAGTGCCCCTTGACACTTCCATATGCATTTTTAAGCATTTAGTATTGTATAGATTCTTGGAAGCTGCTTCAAACATTAAGCAATGAATTGATATACAAACAAGTAAATAAGAAAAATTATATACTGTAGAATACGAATTGGCAAACTACAGACCACAGGCCAAATCTGGTCAACAAAGTTTTATTGGAACACAGGCACATTCATTTATTTACGTGTTGTCTATGGCAGCCTTCTACTACAACTGCAGAGTGTTGAGCAGTTGTGACAGAGACCTTATGATCCCCACGCTTAAAATATTTACTATCTGGTCCTTTACAGAGAAAAGTCTCTGATCCCTGCTCTAGAATCGAGGGTAAACTACTGAGCTAGGTACTGTATTCACATACTCCCTTCCTCACTTGTTGAGCTTGTTCAGCATCATGTAACTTTCTTACTCTACGTATGAATGTCCTGTATTATATTAGTGCATCATTAATACATCTGGCCTCCTTAACTTCAGGCCGTTTCACCACTTGTCATAATTAATTTTTAAATTCACTCCTCTCCTCCCTTTCAATTTTGGTCCACAATTAATGTGCACACACTATGTTTCAGCCACCCAAATTAACAATGAACATGGTAAGTGGCATTCTTCTATCTCGAAATGAAGGTCTTAAGTATTTTCAAATGCTTAGTGAGCAGCACTATTGATATTTCTCTTTCTCTTATTCCTAGTAAATATTATGATGCGTCTGTGTGGTCACAGTCATTTCCATCACAAAAGACTCTACAAACCCAGGATTACTTCATCCCAATAGAAAGAAAGGGGAAAAGGAATTAGGCTGAAGGGAAAGCTCAAGTAAAACCATCTTCCGTGATATCAAAGGGACTTAGAAATAAAGTATTTCTTTCAAATAAATGTGCCCTTCTTTCAAAAGGCTATTGTGGCACAGAAAACTATCTTCAGAGTCCTAAAAATTGCTATCAAATGTAAAGAGAGAAAGGATCATTAAAATTAAAAATCAATTAAAGAAATTCTAAAACTTAAAACACTTGCCTAAATCAAATTAAAAAGCACAAGAGAAAACACGTAGCTATTTAAGAAGTACATACAAAATTGCAAGATACTCCTGTCTCCTAGTTAAACAGCTAGTTAGTTAATCACTGTTTTCCAACTGACGTAATAAGGATGTACTTGCGTGTATTATTTACAAGACCAAATACATGATTAATAAAAAGACGCAGTTTAAAACGCCCTCTTTTAATGTTTTTGTTACACAAGTGGACCCAGATTTGTGATTAAAACTCGTCAGAGAAGGATGTGAAAAAGTGGTATGAATCATTACTGATTTCCTGTCTTGCCCCTTTCCAAAGAAACTCATCCTTTTCCCCAACTAAAAAACACATAAAATGCTGAGTTATAAAACCATGTGGAAAGAAAGCAATTTGCTAAAAAAAAAAAAAAATTTTATCTCTACTATAACGCCTTCTTACCTAAATGCTCATATGTCACTTAAGTCCTTCCTGCAGGTACAAAAGTGATTCATAGTTTAATATAGTTAGAGATAATTTGAGAAAGAGCCCTTTTTGTTTAAATGAATGTGAAACCTTTTGCCTAGCCTTGGTAACTGCTGCTTTCATTGGCATGTTGACTTTTAAAAGGTGAGATAGTCTTTGGTAGCTTTAACTAGAGTCTTGCATGGGAAAAAAAAGAAAGCCTAAAGAATCTCCAGAGACTTCTTTTACCTATATTACTATGATCCTACTGTTTGATGAAATCCAAGGGTTGCTCAAATAAAAATCAATTTTCAAAACTTCACATAGTGTTGAAAGACAGACCCACTTCCAAGTTTTCATATCCAGGTGTCCTTCCCAAACTAACATCCATCCTTTTGCCTTTTCTTCTTTCTTCCATGTACTCTGGGAATTAAGTGTTTAATTCATTTTCTCCCTCTCTCCCATCGCCATTCCCAGCCCCATCTCTATATACCCTTTATAAAGTATAAGAAAGTGGTTGTCTTCGACCTCTCAGATCTTCCCTTTCAATATCTCCTTCCTTAACTTTGATCTTTTCTTCCAGGAGTCTAGCACCATATGCTGGGCCCTGTATTAGTAATCTATTACTGTTTAACAAGTTATCCCAAAACTTACTGGCTTAAAACAATAAATATTTATTATGTCACACAGTTTCTATGGGCCAGGAATTTGGATGTAGTTGAGCTAGGTAGTTCTGCCTCCAGCTGTCTCATGACATTGGAGTCAAGATGTCAGCTGGGGTTTACAGGCTTCTGAAGGCTTCACTAGGGCTGAAGTGGCTCATTCAGATGGCTCATTCAGATACCCGGCCAATTAGTGCTGATTGTTGGCAGAAGGTCTCAGTTACTCACCACAAGAAATTCTCTACAGGACTGCTTGAGCATCCAATAAACACTAGTCCAATGAAAGGAGGACAGTCTAGACAGACTTGATTTCTGAATAAATGATAGTACAGTCATGTGTCGCTTAATGACAGGGCTACGTTCTGAGAAATATGTCTTTAGGTGATTTCCTCATTATGCAAACACCAGAGTGTACTTACACCAACTTGGATGGTATAGCCTACCACACACCTAGGCTTTATGGCACTAATCTTATGGGACCACCGTCGTATATGCGGTCCATTGTTAACCAAAACGTCATTATGCGGCAGATGACTGTACTGATGTAATTACCCACCTGCTTTCTAGAAACACAAGAGGTACAGCTTCAATAAAGAAGAGCAGAGGGGCCGGCCCAGTGGCATAGTGGTTAAGTTTGCGCACTCCACTTCAGCAGCCTAGGGTTCACGGGTTTGGATCCCAGGTGTGGACCTATGCACCGCTCATTGAGCCATGCTGTGGCAGGTGTCCCACATATAAAAAAAGTAGAGCAAGATGGGCACAGATGTTGGCCCAGGGCCAATCTTCCTCAGCAAAAAGAGGAGGATTGGCAACAGATGTTAGCTCAGAGCTAATCTCCCTCACCAAAAAAAAAAAGAAGAGCAGAGAAAAAGCAAAAGAAAAATTGTTCAACACACTTTAAATCAATGCAACCCACTTACTATTAGAAGAGAACAATTAGAAGCAGAGCTCTACGAAATTTAAAAAGTCAGGCAGTGGATGACTTCATTTGAGTTACATCTTTGAGATTAAAAATAAAAGAATTAAAAACAGTAATTATCAAGATTAACAATAATAACTCCATTTACTGAGCACCCAACTTGGGCCTTGTACTTTGCATACATTAGCCATACCTCTTTCAACAACCCTCCAGGAACCTCATTCCAAAAGGAAAAACAAATAGGAGGCAAATGGCTAGTTAGAGATGGAGAGCTGGGCTTCAAACCCAGGTTCGTCTGACTCCAAAGCACAGACTTTTTTCTAATGTTATGCTGACTAACTTATTGTTACTTCCAATCAAAAACCAGGTTCACTGGTTGTTACCAATGGAAATTAAGATAGACCCTTGGCTCCTCTGTCTTCCTGTGTTGACATGTATGGGTGTTGTCAGATTGGCTCAGTGCAACTGTAGGCTTGCCCAATAGGCAGGCTTGCCAGACCAGGGACTTTATAGGGTTCACCATTGACTATACAACTTTCTTGGGGAGTATAGAAAAAATATGACTGGGTTAAGGTTCACCTCAGCAGGAAGCCTGTAAACTGTGGTGATGGGTACAATTTGACTGGAAGAGGGTAGAGAAAAGAAGAATGCAATATTTACATTTCTTGAAAAACCATAAGTTTAAATTCATTTTTCCCCCTATTGGTGTATAGGTACACACACAAAAAAAAATCACTATTTTTTTATTCTGTAGTAACATTCATCTCTGCATGAGAGTTCCAAGCTATAATAAAGGACTTTAGTAAGAAATAGAAGAAAAGGAAATTATTTTCCATGCTCACATATGGCCACCAAGCACACAACTTCCAAAGAAAAAATCATCTATATACTACAGATTTAGAGTTTCAAAAATGTTGGAAACATAATGTGCTGAATTCTATCATCTGATTACTCAGTGCTGAACAACACTAAAATCCTTAAGAAAGGAAAAAGAAAAAAAAATGAAGAACTTCTCCTTAAGAGGATTATTAATAAACTTGCAAACTATTTAATCCTCCATGGCAATCAGTAAGAAATAGTAGTTTTTTCTTAAAATTTCATAACAAACTTTTGAAAACGTTTCCATTCTCTTCTTTGCATGTCACTGAGAACTTGTCTTAAAATTCAGGTTATCTAGAATTTTAGTAACTTCTACATTTCAGCTTTGTCCGAGCATCGTGGAGGATACAAAGAAGTATAAGATTTGTCTTTTCCTTTATAACAGTGGTTCTCAAATTTGAACATGCATCTGAATTACCTGGAAGCCTTATTAAAATACAGAGTTCTGGAGGGGGCAGCCCAGTGGCGCAGTGCTTAAGTTCAGCATGCTCTGCTTCGGCAGCCCGGGGTTCACAGGTTCTGATCCTGGGCGCAGACCTACACCTCTTGTCAAGCCATGCTGTGGAGGCATCCCACACACAAAATAGAGGAAGATGAGCACACATGTTAGCTTAGGCCCACTCTTCCTCAAGAAAAAGAGGAAGATTGGCAACAGGTGTTAGCTCAGGGCCACTCTGCCTCACCAAAAAAAAAAAAAAAAAAAAAAAATACAGAGTGCTGGTCCCACACCTGGAATTTCTGATTCAGCAGCTCTGTGGTGGGGCCTAATAAATTACAGTTCTAACAAATTCTCAGATGATCCTGATGCTATGGTCCAGGGACTACACTTGAAGAACTGCTGCTACACAACTAAGTCTTTAGTCCAGATAAGGAGGAAAGACACAGACATCTATGAAGTGAAAGGATTCTATGCAGCAGCATAAGATCAGACACCAACTCAGAGAGACAAGTAAGAGAGACGGATGTAAGAACTCTAAGGAGGGAATAACAGCACAGGCAGGAGTCATCAGACAAAAGCTGTGACTTGGGTTGGCTCTCATTAAATGAGTAGGAGGAAGTGGAGGAAGGGCATCTCAGATGAATGTACATACGTTGTGTTTCACAAAGTAACCAAGCCACTCTGAGAAGAGATTCTCCACTGGTCAGCATTGGCTGATATATTTGAAAAGGTATGCTGGGGCCAGTGAATGCAGAGAACCATTGAATGCCGACTAAAGGATTCATGGGCTTTAGGAACCATGAAGGTTATTTAGTGGAAGAGTGATGATTTCAGTGAGGATTTTGGTGAGGGCTAAAAGGCAACAACAGGCACACTTGATCAGTGCTGGGAGAGACTAGACAGAGGGAGGCACTAGCTAGATGATAAATGCTGTGATCTAGGCTGAGGTGATAAAAGCCTCAAAGAGGTGAAGGCAATGAAAATCAAGAGGAAGAGACAGGTGAAAGAGGTAGAGAACTTAGTGATTTACCTAATATGAAGGCCAATGCAAAGGAGAGACAGGGGAGTCCAAGTCTCCTGAGGTTATGAACCCTATGACTTGGGAGAAAACTATAACAAAATATTTCACTCTGTTGGACAATGCCCAAGTATTTCTGCTGACAATATAATATCAGAAGGTACTGACTTTTAGGGATAATGGGAGAGTCTATTTTGGCAAGTTTCAAACCTTCCCTAATCTTATAGGGTCAAGATTTCAAGTCTGAATCTCATTTGTGTCCAAACCCATTTAAACTCTTTAAAAAGTGATTTCCTGCTTTAAACAGAAAATATATATATATATATTTAAAATTATTCAAGGGGCTTAAATGCTTCTTAGACATCAAACAATTCTTAAGAAAAAAATATTTTGATGATCTAAGTAAAATTAATCAAAAACATATGGATTGAATTTCCTTTCCAATACACATCGTGTTTAGAAAGTAAAGGTAAGACTGCTTAATAAAATGAGTTTGTTCTTTTATCAAATCCAAAATGGCTGAAAATTCTTCAAACATTCAAATTCCAGCCAGATTTGTCCTACCCTGGTTTCTGTGTTATTGAATATCAGAATCTTTCAGGCCATTTTTAGTCGATGAATTGTGACATTGGTTTCCACAAGACATAATATTTATGGACTGTTTTGACATGTACATCTGCAAAATAAGGTAATGGAGTTGAATCAGCTGAATGCTCCAGTGAGAGCTTCCATACACATCCAAGAGTGCCCACTGCTGTCAGTAACCTATCATGGTGGTTTTCATATTTGGCAAGAGAGACGGTTCTCCTGAGTAAACCCTCTTCCCTAAAGAGCCATGAGGAAGCTGATTAGCTTGCTAACTGTGGCCCACTTAGCACCCCCACCATCAACCTGCACATACACACACACACACACACACACACACACACACACAACAAAACAGGAAAACTGTATGGCTTTTGTGTCTTCCTTGTATGTTCTGATTTACCTTTAGCATAAACTCCATTATCTTCATCTGAGACTTTCACACTCACCAAACCCTGTTACTTTCTTCCCATGCTCCTAATCTCCACCTCCCTGATTCCGGCATTAAATTCCTTCAAAGCCCTACTCCTCCTCTGTAAAAATAGGTAATAACAGGCTATGCGTTAGATAAACAAATCCATAATTTCTTCACACCTGAGGGTGTGCCCTCAGGGTGTGACCCATAGGAAGAGCCCTATGGGTCACTTAGTTCAGCCCCCTTGTTATCAGCCAAGTGAAGAGAGGTCCCCTGTGAGACACAGCTGGTTAGCAGCCAAGCCAGGATTGGAGTGCAAGTCTCCTGAGTTCCTTTCCATTTTTTCCCCATTACGCCACATTATCTCTTAGACACCTGCTTTTTACAAGGCACTGCATGACTCGAGTGACTGTCCTTTTCTTTAAAGCAAAAAGGAACCATTTCCCTGGCTGATTGCTTTGTCATTTGCTCTCAACTTTCTGTAACTATTCCTGCTAAAATATTTATGATCAGCCTTCCCAGAGGATGCTGTGGGCAGGGGAGGTATTACTGGTCAAAAGAGCATTTCCAGGGTGCTCATATCATATTTCATTATTTACTACTGCTGACTCAATTCATGCCTAAAGCCAGATCTGTTCCACACAACCACAGTTAGTTTAGGCAGTGATTCGCAACTGGGAATGACTTTTGCCCCACAGAGGACATCTGTCAATGTCTGAAGACATTTTTGGTTTTCACAACTGGGGAATGCTACTGGCATCTAGCGGGTAGAGGCCAGGGATGCTGCTAAAACTCCTGCAATGCACAGGACAGCCCCCCACAACAAAGAATTATTCGGCCCCAAATGACAATAGAGCAGAATTTGGGGCCATCTTTTAGGAGAGGGGGCTGTTATAGACATCCATACGAGAATTTCAGTACATTTCTAGGTTTGCGGGTAATAGCTAGATCCTTCTGTCTTGGAACATTCATTCAGCACCTACTATGTGCCAGGCATTGCACTTGATACTACTGCCAAAGTTACATTAGAAACATAGAATGCTTTAGTCCTGCAAGGTTCTAGATACAGTGAAAGACAGAGTCTTCAGCCAGACATGTTCCTGAGCACGCTACATTACAGACAAATAAAATACAGAACCCGCTGGAAGGTATGATGTGCCGCACCCATTCCTGGGATAAACAACAGCCACTTGGACCTGGTGGAGAACTTTCAAAAGATGAATGCAGTGTCAGCGCTCTGAAGCCATCCAAGAACAACTAGACAGGCATCTATAAAGAATGCTTTGCAAAGTGAAAAATGGCCACGTGGTTTCTTTTGTTGTTGTTGTTGTTCTGCCAAATGAAAAGCAAACTATGCTTTAAATATTTCAAGAAAGAAAAATCTCCCTTTGATACCATGTCTTATTCACTTTCACCAAAATGTCATCGTATCAGGCTAGGTCCTATCTGGGACATATCAAAAGCCTCTTTTATCAGTGTTATTCCTACTTTGAACACATTCCTTTAATTTAAGTCAGTATGACTGGTTTGTATTAAAATATTGGAAAGGTTCTTGGGTTTCAGACTGATAGTAAATCCATAAAAAAGCAAATGGCTTTTCCATTTCCGGGAAATCTAATTAAATGTTGTGAAAACAAATGTGTTCTGGTGTGGTATATAATGGAATAATACTGAAGAATAAATATCGAGGGTCTATTGATCAGTAAGCTCTTTAAACTCTGAAGAATGTGAGAAAAATACCTTCCCAAGCTAGGGGATCTGGAAACAGGGAGATAAGGAAAGACAAATGTTCCCTCAAAGCTACTCCAGATCCTCCACACTATCGAAACCTAAATCAAATTAAGGGAAGCCTCCTCTACAGGCTCAGGTTATATAGCTCTCCTGCCAGGTGGCAAATTGTGTAGCTGAGGGGTTTTATCTCTCCTGTGGTCCCTGCAGAATCCTCAGCTGGGAAAAAAACATAAACCTGGGGCTTTTATCTCCCTCTCAGCCCCTCTGCCACCACCACCACCTCACACTCAATCTGACTTGGTAATGGTAGATCCCTCCACAAGATGGCGGTCAGAGTTTGTCTGTTTTCAGTGTCTATCTTGACAAAACATTTGTGAGGCTCAGTGGTGGTGCCACAGGATCTCTCTGCAGGTATGCAGGTACACAAGGTGTTGTAGTGACCCATAATCTACATTGGTGTCTTTCCTACCAACGCCCATACAATCTAAACAAAAAGACTGAGGCAGGTTCTTTTCCAACCAGATTGCCAGGTATAAACCCATTCTATAACTGAAATTCACTGCCCGTGGTTGGGATTTATATTTTTACAGAAAATAATATCACTGTGACTTATGTCTAACAATTTACAAGCTATTGCATGTACTATCGTATTTCGTGGTTTATCATATTTCTGACACCCTCCCCCCAACACAACACACACAGTTATAGAGCCTGGATGACGGCATCATGCACTTCTCTGAAGTGACCTGGCCAATAATCCTGCCCACCTCATATCTCCTTTCTGGTCAGTTTGACTGGGATTGTGCTGAAAAAGAAATAAGACTACCTACTCTTCTGCCAGCCTAAATCCACAGGGAGCTCACTCTCAGTAAATTTGAACCACATCTCCTGGTTTCCACTTGGAGAATCAATTGTCAGTGATTTTTGTACAAATAAGATGAGTTTTATAATTTTCCATAAAGATACACAAACATCAACCCTGTCCCTGCACATAAGTAGGGCACTGGCTATCCTACTAACTCATCCAGGTCTCTATAGTTCTTAATAAACTGCAGCACTGATGTATTAAATCAGCTTTGTTTTAACCGGCAAATGGAGATCTCATGAACGTGGGCCTCCCCAGCTGGAGTGTCCTCTTCACCTAAGTAACATCTCAGTCACCAGCATCCTGTCTAGTCCTTTCTCATAACGCCACTCAGCTTAGCTGTGTCTGTGTCTGCGTGACTCTATCTGTGTGTGTCTGAATATGCCCACTTAAATGTGTGCAGTGAAAGGTCATAGAGGCTGTCAAAGGCCTCTGAACTAGTTCAAGAGAGGGCATCATTGCAATTAAAGATACAGTAAAAAATACTCTATATTGAAACACTAAATTACCTCAAAAAGTCTTTATTCGTAGTTCTCTGGCCTTCAGAACTAGTAGCATAAGCAATAATTACTGACTTAAATATGTAAAAAGGCACATTTAAGGATAGAACAGTAAGCTAAAAAATAGTAAGCAACTTTCAATATATTTTGGATTTGCTACTAGAGAGATGAAATGTTATACTGTTTTCAATTTTTCGCCCTCTGATATGACTGATAAGCAACTGCCCCACAACCCAATATTCTTACGCAGGCAGTTTATCTAACATGATAGTTGTAACATCTTACTGCATTTATTTTCTTTGCAAGTCTGCATTCCCTCCAACCACCCCCACCCTTTAAGAGGGCAGGCACTGTATATCATATTCTCTGAAATTCCAACACCTAGCATTATGCCTACAGAATGCCAGTGGTTGATAAATGTTTGTTGACCAGATTAAACAAATGACTACAAAGCGCTCTTCTAAATTAAAAAACAAAAGTTAAAAATGAGCAAAAGATATGGCCAAAAATATGTATATCCACTAAACACATAAAAAGATTCTCATCCACTTTATATATCAGGGAAATGCAAAACAAAACAATAATGAAATATTTTTCATCCATCAGGTGACATTATTTAATTTAAATAATTATTTAGATATTAGGTCTTGACAAGTGGAAACAAGCATATTCAAATAGTATAAATTGATTCCATTTGACAACATCTATCAAGATGTAAAATGTGCAAATTCTTTGATCTAGCAATTCCACTTTTAGGAATCCACACAGGAGAAAAACTCAATGTGTACACAAAAGTGGGAGGTTCAATAAAACATGGTTTGTAATTGAAAAAAATGGAGAAACCATTATATATCCATTAATGTCCATTAATAGAGGAATGGTAAATAAATGATAGTCCATCCACATTCTGAAGCTCCATGACAAGATCAAAAAGAATGAGGTAAATTTCTCACTCATGTTGAAAGACTTCTGAGTCTCATTAAGGAGAAGAGCATAGTTACAGAATAATAAGAAAGACTTGATCCCATTTTGGGGTTTTTTTCTTTTTTTGTTTTTTTGCTTTTTGGGTTTGTTTGCTTATTTGTTTTGTATACACACGTATACTTTATTGACGATTGCCTGGGGTTGGACACAGAGGAAGGGGGCACTAAAGCAAATAAAACAATCTTGAGCTAACTATGTTATCCCTCTTCCCCTTAACAGTCCTCCCAGGATGTTTTCACCGACTGCTTTGTCTCAGGTAGTGGCCCCAGCCTCATGCCTTCTCAGCAGTTTTTCTCTCTGCATTTTGTTTTTTTTTTAAATGTGAGTGCTTGTACATATATGGCTATGAAAGAAGGGGTCTAGAGAAAATGTAAATCGAATTTGATGGTGGATTCCTCTGGGAGGGGGAATGGAAATGAGGGTAAGAAGAGTTTTTCATCTTTTATTCTTTATTTTTTCAATCATCTGTATGGTTTGAATCTAAAACAAGAATGTATCCATGTTTTACTTGAGTAATAAAAGAAAATAAGAAAGGAGGAAAAGTGATGGATTATGAGTGATTTTTTTTTTTACTTTCTTTTATATCTATTCCTGAATTGTTCAAATACTAATTGCTTTTAAGATATTGGAAAGATTCAGTCTCCCTAAATATCTCCTTCATATCAATTCCAGCAACAGAAATATGTCATTCATTCAATAAATATTTTACTGAAGTTGTGTTGCAAACAAAACTCCATGCTAAAATTCCCTTCTTTCTGTCTTTCTTAGTTCCTTATGAAAAGGTAAATATCTCCCTCCTTGTCTCTCCTATGGTTGAGGTATAAAACCTATTTTCCACTAACACCTTGGGAGATTCTGATAGCTAAAAAAAACGGCAGCCTTTTTTTGTTCATTTACTCATTCATTCATTCAGCCATTAATAATTGAGACTTCTCAGTCACTGTTACAAGCTAAGGATAGGGTAACCTCACTGACCTTTAATCTTATGAGCAAGGCAGACAATAGTAAGCTAATTTGCAAAAAAAGAAAGAAAGAAAAGGAGGGAGGGAGGGAAGAAGGAAAGAAAGAAGGAAAGAGAAGAAAAGAGAGAGAGAGAAAGACAGAAAGACAAAAAGAAAGAAAGATAATTACAAAGTATAAGTGCCATGGAAAAAAAGATACAGAGAGCTACCAGTGTCTATGAGATATTCCGATCTCTGAGAGGAAGACTTCCCTAAGGAAATGACTAAGTGGAAATCCAAAATTTGAACCATGTTGTTGAGAGACTGGTGTTGGCAGAAACTAACTCTTGATAACTGAAATTCATACATATAAGGAACCATGCCAAACGAGGACTACTTACATATGCTCTCCCACTACCCTCTTGGGAAATTGGGTCTTGCTACCTTCATCCTCAGTGCACTGACCTTTCACGTGCTTAAAAAACAGTGTCTCATAGTAGATAGGGATTTACAAGTGTGGAGATAGAAAGAGAGATTGATTGAAAGGTCTAGAGTTGGCAGCAGCAGCAGAAGAGGATAAGAGAGAAATTTGGAAGAAGGGAGAGAGACACACCTAGAGCTAGAAGACCAGTCAGGCGGCTAGTAGCCAAGTAACAGAAGGTGGTAGCTAGGAATGGAGACACAGAAAAGTAGACAGGCCTTCGGAGATATTTGACATGTAAAATGGAGAGGATTTGGTGAGGGATTATGCAGGAAAGGGGAGTATCGAGGATGAAGCCTAGGTTCCCAGGCTTGCATAAGCAAATAAGATAGGGGTGATTTTCCCTGAGCCAAGGGGCACAAGAATAAGAGAACTGGGGGTGGAGGACAGGCAGTGGAGCTCTTGAGGTCAACCTCAACATGTCCAGATTGAATGGTCTTTAAAACAGCCAACTAGAGATGCTGAGGAGGAGGTCAGAAGAGCAGTCTAGGCTGGAAATGTAAGCGTGGGAATCACTGACATACAGATGTGTGGGTGATGTCAAGTGGGTCAGACAGGTGCTGAATAGAAACAGAAATGAGTGGTGATCGATGGCAAAAATTACCCAATTATGACAAGACCAGATGTGGTAACCATGAAGTCCACTGAGATAAGGCCCAACTGCCCTCTAGTGGAATCCAAGCCATTTTAACAGCCTGCAACAGGAAATGCATTGAGCTAATTTTCAAATGACTGTGAGCAGAAACACTGTAGGCTTTCTGTGGAGAAAAAAGGACCTCAAGGCAAGTCACCTACCTCCCTTCCACAAGGCTCTGGACAAAAGGAGGTTTCTCTCTTAATGGAATCCGAAAAGACAAAGCTAGTTCATAATTGTGTTTTTGAAATACCAGTCTACAATCCTTTTTCTGTAATCCAAATATCCAAAAGTTTCTAAAAACCAAAAGGTTTTCTTTCTAAACTCTTTTGATGGCAAAACCTGACTTGATCTGACCTGAGTTTCCATGAAACTATTTATAGTCTTCATTTATCCCCTTTAGTATAAATATCAGGCATTTCATTCCAAAAACTTGATTGACTACAAATGCTGGTCCAGAGCCAGATGAGAGTGTTACATAACTTAGTAAATGCACCCTATTGCCTTTCTAACAATCTAAAGTGTAAAATCTAAAATCTCTAAAAACCTCAAATCTAAACATTCCAAGTCTCAAGTGGTCCTGAGGTTTTTAGCTAAAGGATCAGGCGGATTACCAATGGGAGAAGATGCCCTAACATTTCAATTTTTAATCATAGGGATGTTCACAGAAGGAACATTACCACTGAGTAATTTAAACAAAAGCATATACAAGCTCTAGTTATCTAAGATTCAACAGGAGTATAATAGAGACTCCTAACAAAAGGCAGAAGCAAGTACTTAAGTCTGACTTTTCTAGCAACAAAGTTAGCCATCAAATGAGCTGCGACTGTCCTAATAATGTGCATGTGTGCACATATGTGTGTGCATGCACACACATGTGTATATACCATGCCTATGAATCAAGAGACAGGCATACACTGTAGAGGCCTTCACTCTCCCCAAGCTGCAAGCTAAGACCAGGGGTCTCCCTGCTTTGAAGTCTCCGGAAAATACACAATGAGACTTAGAAAGACCCTACATCCTGTATCTATTTCATGTAAATCTTAAAAACTGAGATACAAAAAATTTAGAGGAAGATCCTACACAACGATTTTCTCTTAAAAAATACATAATAAATAATAATAAGCATTTTCCACTAAAACCACGCCAAGGAAAAAACACTATGCTCCAAAAAGCCCCTCACTACTGATATGGAAAAATCTATGATAATCTCCTGTGCTCTTCCGATAGCTGCATGGTCCAGGGTCAGGAGCAAGTCAGAGCAAAAATATTGTCAAAAATTTTATCTTATGTGTATTAAAAACAGACTAGTTTAAAATACATCATCCTGGGCTGGCCCCGTGGCTTAGCGGTTAAGTGCGCGCGCTCCACTACTTGCGGCCCAGGTTCGGATCCTGGGCGCACACCGACGCACCACTTCTCCAGCCATGCTGAGGCCACATCCCATATACAGCAACTAGAAGGATGTGCAACTATGACATACAACTATCTCCTGGGGCTTTGGGGAAAAAAAAAAAAGGAGGAGGATTGGCAATAGATGTTAGCTCAGAGCCGGTCTTCCTCAGCAAAAAGAGGAGGATTAGCACAGATGTTAGCTCAGGGCTGATCTTCCTCACAAACAAAAAAATATATAAATAAATAAATAAATAAATAAATAAATAAATAAATAAAAAAAAATAAAATACATCATCCTCTCCCAAAAAGCAGTACCTTAAATTCATTTAGAATTGGAGACTTTTACATGATGTTTATTTATTCATTCAACATATATTTATTGTGTGGCTACTAGGCACCACACCTTGTCCTAGATACGGTAAACAAGGCAAAGTCCTCCTAATTCAAGTGTGGAGTAAAGAAGCCAGAGAGCATTATCCTCATTTTACAGATGACAGAAATATGATTGAGAGAGTCTATGTATCAAAAATAAAAGTTGGGGCCGGCCCCATGGCTTAGCGGTTAAGTGCGCATGCTCCGCTACTGGTGGCCCGGGGTTCGGATCCCGGGCGCGCACTGATGCACTGCTTCTCCGGCCATGTTGAGGCCGCGTCCCACATACAGCAACTAGAAGGATGTGCAGCTATGACATACAACTATCTACTGGGGCTTTGGGGAAAATAAAAATAAATAAATAAAAAAATAAAAGTTAATAGGAGCGGAACTTGCCTACAGGCTCTCTGCCATAATTCTGTCTGCTAACCCACGGCCCTCCACCTGCCCCACTGCCCTGCAAACCAGAGGCCAAGGCAGACATCAGAGATTAGGCCTAGAGTAGCGGCAGGAGGAAGACACAGAGCCAGTGAGAACACACATATCCAAGCCCAAAAGTGAGAGGAACCATACAATGGCCCCAAAGAAGCCAAAGGGAAGGGTTTGGGAAACAACTGTGATCCCAAAGCCAACACACCAAAATCCAAATCTAGATTATTTTTAGGTCTTTTCCTAGAATGGATAGAGTGGTGGGACTCATTTATGGCATAGTATATTTATCATGATTTTTCTCCAGAGCTACCTTAAGATGAACATTTGAGAAGAGGCTTCTGCTAAAAAATAAGAAGTAATCCCAAGAACAACATATCTTGATTTTACAGAGTGCCTTTTTTCCTATCAAGGACCTCAGAGCACTTTGTGAGGGTACCAGATTTCCAATGAGCAGTAGCTAGATAGGAAGTGTTTCCACAGTCTCTTGAAATTTCCTGAAGAAAGATAAAGGCAATGAAGGGGTCACTGAAAGCCACAGACACATTGTGTAAAGTCTGTATTCATGCATATTTTGTAGACAGGTATGGGAAGTGCTAGAAATGTTACAGTTCTGTAAGCTTTTGGCTCCCAAAAGGTTGAGATTGGCCAAAAATGCAGGTAAACAAAATACCAGCTGAAAACTCCTCTACAAGAATGCTTTGGAATATCACACCTGGATTTTGGCTCCAAGCCACTACAAACAGAGTATGTGGGCTTACTGGCGTTGGAATAAGAATATCTGTGGGAGAAATCAGGGGAGTAGATGGCTTAGGGGCCTGATAATGGGATGTGTTTTGCCTCTTATCTTCTGGCTCAGATTCAGCCCAGGTGGAAAGGGACTAAAAATGGCTGCCTTATTGCGGCCTCTGGGCTTGGACGTTTCCACACAGTAAATAAGGATCCACCTCCCTCAAACAAAAGGCCCAAAAGAGAAACTTGGAGCAAATGTCTAACAGATCTGCCAAGAACTCAATGGGCCATAAAAAAGAAAAATAATAATAATAATAAAACCAGGAGAAAAAAGAAAGAAAAAAAAAGGGGGGAAAAAGCCTCCTCCCCCTTAACAGGTGGTTAGAAACTGGCACAAAGGCTGTCTGTGTGGCAAACCCATCTGAGGGTCTTGAAGGAGGGCTTGTGTAAAGAAACAGTCAGTTAAGGCATGTTAGGTCAGTTACTAGATTACAACCTAGTTAGCAATGCCTCAGCCTCAAGTAACTCTCAAGAGGAAAGAAATGAGACAGCTAGGTGTCTAGACAGCTAGACACCTCACTAATACATGAATGTTTGAAGCCACTTCATCATCTTACCTATACACTTGTCTTTCATTTCCAACTTTCTGAGCTACAACCATCCTTCTAGGTCAAGATTTCTCAACTTCAACACTATTGCCATTTTGAGCTAGATAATTCATTGGGGCTGTTCTGTGCATTGTTGAGAGGCATATCTGGCCTCGACCCACTAGATACCAGTAGAACCTCCCACCTACCCCACATGACAACCCAAAATGTCTCCCGACATTGCCAAATGTCCCTGGGGGACAAAACTTGGTGAAGAACCCCCGCTCTCAAAGGACCAAACGGGCTAGTAAAAAGAGCATGAGCTCTGGAGCCAGCAGACCTAGGTGGGATCCAAATCTCACTTCCCATCTGTGTGACGCTGGGCAAGTTATTGACCACTCTGAGCCTCAGTACCCTTGTATGCACCACTACTACCCTGTTGGGGTATTGGGAAGATTAAAGGAGATATAGCCTGGTGCATGGCAGGTGTTCAATTTTCAGTTTTCTTCCCTCCTGCTCTCTAAGGCTCTCTCAACTTACAGATACCTTCCATATTAATCTAACCTTTCTCCCATTCCTGCTCTCCAACAAATTCCCTAATTCTTCCTCTGGTCTGCCCCTGTGCACAAACACTGAACTGAAATCAAAAGACTTGGGAATTATGCCTTAGCTCTGCAGTTACTGGCTAGATGAACTTGGACAAGTTATTTAACCTCAAGTTAAAAAAAAATAATTTTGGATTCTCTGATATTAAATCAGTATCATCATCTTGGTATCTACAAAACTGCGTGAGGTTACTCCCCTGCTCAGAAGCCTGACCTGGCCTGCTATTGCCTTGTGAGTCATGGAAAACGTGAATTGCAGGCTCCCTTTACTCAACCAAGTTTATGTCTTATTAAATTGATTCTCAAACATGTCTATGCATTAAGATGGCTTGTGAAGATTTTCAAAACAACACACAGAGGCTCAAGGCACCACCCCCAGAGAGTCTTATTTAATAGGTCCAGTGTGGGACTCAAGCAGCCGTCATATTTTTTAAACTTCTCAGGTGATGCTGATAAGTGGCCAGGATTGAGACCTATAGTCTTAGACTCAAGACTCTCCAATCTAGTTAAGTGCACCTGACTACCATCCCCAACTCATAACTATCTCCCTCCCATCTCTATCTTTGCACAAATTACTGTCCCTACCTGGAATGCTTCCCTAACTTTTCTCAGGCAGTCCTTGGCTTTTCCCTCTTTGAAAACTAACTCCCTTTAGGAAGACTTCCCACTTTTCTCTGGTATTGGGACTTGCTCACCCACGAAAATTTTTAGTATATGCATATGTGATGCTTAGAAAATAAAATTTATTTTCAAACCAAAATAAGCACTATACAGTAGTGTTATATAGTATTGTACTGCAGAGGAGAAATTCTGGGAAGACTTCTACAAAGAGCATCCCAATCAAAACATTAGTTTGAACTCTTCTTGTTAATGGCTGTCAAAGACAGTTTATGAGCCATACAAGAAAGACCATGTTGCTGGAGTTACAAAAAACTCTGCATTTCATCTTCCTCAACATACCTTGCTCACCAGACCTGGCTCTAAATATACTTTAGAGCTTTCTAAATATTAAGCCTACCATTAAAGGATGATTTATTATACTGGATAATATTTTTAAATTATACTATAAGATCTGAAGACAGTTTTTTAAATGTTTTGAACAACAGCAGCATTCTTGGTATAAGAGTGTAGTCTTCCAAGTTGGTTACTTGGAAAGAAATACTCATTTGAATAAATAAATTATGATATGTTTGTTTTGAAAAAAGTTGTCACCATCAATCAAAACATCTTATTACTTTAAGTTTAGTTACTATTACAAGCTTGAAAGCCACTTAATCAGAGTAATGGTTCTCAACAAAATATTACGGAATGTCTGGAAACATTTTTGATTGTCACAATTGGAGGGGGGGCTGCAACTGGTCAATAGTGCCAGGATTGAAAACACTGGAGTAGATGTTTCCGTGGCTCTGTGGCATGTTTTCTTGTACATTTTGATCTGTCTGTTCTCTTTGTAGAAGAAATTGCTTCCTCATCATATCATTCAGTGTAGAGCTGTATAGATGAAGACAACAGGGGAAATGCTATGTGACTGGTTAGCAATTTGGGGGGGGAAATCTCCATTAATCAGAAGTCATTGTCCCAAGAAGAAGGTGTAACAGACAACTACATAATGTTGTGATCGGAAGTGTGGACTCTGGAGTTAGCCTGCCTTGGTATAAATCTCAGATCTGTAATTTACTAGCTGTGTGACTTGGGGCAATTTACTTCACCTCTCTATGCCTAAATTTCTTCATCTGTAAAATGGGAGTAATACTATTTCTGACCTCTTATTATTTTTTGTGAAAGTAAAATAAATTGTAAAGTGTTTAGTGCCTGGCATAGAAGTGTTCAATAACTGTTATTATCATCATCATCATCATCATTTTAAGTAAACATCATTGCAAAGATTAAAGAGCTACACATTTGCAGAGTGCAAAGCCAACTAAACTCACGATTGGAAGTGATAGGGCACTAAAGCAGTGGCCCTCAACCTTGGCTGGATATTAGAACTACCGAGGGGGTGTTTATAAAACCCCAAAGCCCAGGCCACACTACAAACCAATTAAATCAAGAATTCCTGAGGATGGGACCCAGGTATCAGTACTTTTTAAAGCTCTCCACATGATCCCAATATGTAGCTAAAGTTGAGAATCAATGAAATAAAGTTATTAACAAAGTACCTCTCTCAGTGGCATCATAAAAAGAGGGCATATTAAGAAAATAAAAGCTTGTGAAAAAAGAGGTGAGGAATAGTCTTTGAGTTAATAACTATATTCAGATTAACAGAAATACAGAGATAAGTATACAGCAGTTCCTAACCTTTGAAGAATTTACAATCTCTTTACCAATAAAATATATAAGGTGCTATAGGAATAGGAAGGAAAAAGCACTGAAATATAGCTATGTGGGAAAGTGACTGTAAAGCAATTTATGTAGAGTTGAGTAAGAAACGAAAGGCTCTATAGAAAGTTGTGGAGGTTAAGAATGCACAAGACAGAGAGTCTAAGACTGGAGATATGCCACCTAGGATAGGGTGACAAAATTTCCAAAATTAAAAAGCAATCACACTGATAATTCAATAACGAGTTCTGAATAACCAAGGAAAAGTTATTTGTTGTTGATATTTTTTAAAAGGTTAATTCCACAGAGACGAAGTACCTTATTTCCTCGTCCAGAAAGTGCAGTAAACCAAACATACAATCTTAAAAACTAGTCTAATCTACTGGGCCCCATGTTTCATAATATTGTGCCAATGCTGTACAGAACGACAACCCCCAAGGAAACACACCCCTACCAGTTTAAAAGCAGACCACTAAATGACCCATGTACAATCAAGTGAATCCATTAATAAACAGGAATGGACACTCTGTATTCTTACCCCTAGAATCAAAGATAATAGACAACATTTCGTATCCAAAAGACTTACTAACATTCAGGACCAAACCACCTTTTAAGAGCACTAACATCAAAAGGCACTGTTAACAGAAACATCCTATTGACCTGGATGTCAGTCTCTAGAACACCAGAGGTTTTTTGTCTTTAATTTTGCTTTCCACTTTAACTTAAAATAAAAGCATGTGCAATCTTCCCTTGGTAATCACTAAAACAAGTGGTTCTATATACTGGAAGAAGTTTTCAGTTTGTACATTTGCCTCTCCAAAGGCCTATTAAGCAGATCAAAACCTAACCATGGGAACAAAGCCACCTCCACTCACTGGAACCAGACATGAATCTTCCTATCTTATTTTTCTATGTGCATCCTATTATGGACCTATGCAACAATGTAAGACCACCATACAGGGTGGCGAGGGGCTTGAATTATAACAGCTGTGGTCTCATTGCAGGAACCACAGCACACTGTGAAATTCTCCATAGCTCTGGATCACAATTAGAGTAACACCTGTGCAAAACAGGTTTTTTCTGATCCCCTAGAAAGCCCTCTATTTTATGCAGGCCCAAATTGTGTTTGTTGTTCTTAAGCCAGTTCCCTGCCTTGGAATTTAGACAATCGTTCAACTGCTCAATTTCATCCCTCTAACGCAATCCAGAGAGTTCACGAGAGATACATCAATGAGTCAGTTCATTCCTGCCTCACCCAACACTTCTCTATGTGACTCCCTAAGCAAGATAACTTTTACAGAGATGAAAAAGAATATCCTTTGTCTATGATACATAAAGGCTTTTTATGCAGTCAAATCTTCCATAGTATTGACGGCGTGGAGGAAGACTGGGGGAAGTATGTGATTCCTCCATTTCTGCAGGACCTACTCTACAAGTGAAAGAGGCACAATTGCATGCCCCAAAGGAAATGGTGACCTAAATTGCGGCAATCACTTACACTAAAAAATTTCTGCAGTTTCTGCTTAAAAGGAGTCAGAAGAATGTCATTCTTGAATACTACTGAAAACATGATTAAGACAACTCTTCAGAGGTCCACAATAGGGACAGGAAATGTCAGAATCAAATTTTCAGGCTCAATTATTCATCTCATAAATAAATTTTGAAGATAGGTTTGTCTTATGAAAGTTGAGAAGTACAGTGTTCAGCAATTATGCAAACCCTGAGACTTGGCTCCCTGAAACCATTTCTGTTGGTCTTGGAATGCTCTCTGGATCCAAGCAGCTGACAAAGATTTTTTATTATTATTATTAATAACACAAGGCTCTAAGAAAGGTATGAGCTCTTTGAGTAAGTAAAGAGACTCTGGCTTAATTCCACTTTTCCAGTCTTACTATAGACCAATGGTGTTGATTTTCTACTTATACTTTGCTCTTGTGTCTTTTGTAGTAATAATAATTCATTATTCAGTTCAGGATGAATTCAAAGTCAAGCTGTTGGGTCCTTTAAGAAGCCTTACAGAAATATTTCCAGAAAGGAAAATCAGTTAAAAATCTCAGTAGGTAATAATTGTAATAATTGTTCTCCTGGCATGCCTGGCCATTGGAAGTACACCTACAGAATAGCTCATTGGTGTTTCACATCCATCATAAAGTATCTGAGCTAGCATGCATCCCATGGAGACTTTTAGTACTCTCATAGTCCTAATTGTTCAATATAGTCAGACAGACTAAAATGTGTGAAGCCCTGTAAAAAAACCACCTGCAAGTCCTAGGCCCTGCCCTCTAGGGGCTTGCATTTTTAATCTATAGACCACACTTGCACATAGCTAGCAATAAATGTGTTTAAATGAAATGCTTACTATGCCCTCAGCATTGTGCTAGGGACGCAGAGGTTTCAGAAGCATAAAACATGCCTCATCCTCAAAGAGGATGCAATGGAGTTAGAGAGACAAGATAAATGCTAGAAAGATCAGCAAAAACTGGAAGGATCAGAGAAAAGTTCAGGAGGAGGTGTGCCGTTAGCTAGGCCTTGAAGGATGGATAAGATTTAGGTGGAAGGAAGGCATTTAGGCAGGAGGCTAAGATAAACAAAGATGTGAAGGCATAAATGAATATGGCGGTCACATGGGATTCACGAGGGGGTTCCCCCCCTCCCTTTTTCTTTTAGGTCTTATTAGCTCCATCTGATGGGGACAAGGTTAGAATTATTTGAAAGAATTTTCCCTCATCTACATGGACTTTCTCTGGAAACAGAGAGACAAGGGAGCCTTTGAATGAGGGAACAGCGATACTCAGTGGATTAGAAATGTCTGCGTCTGGAAAAAAAAAAGTAGTCAGAAGGATTGTAATTACCATACAGTACGTAAAGTGCTGCCAAGGGAACATACAGTCCTGAGGCAGGAAGATTCCCAGGAAGATATGACTCCTTTTACTCAACTAGGCGGCCACACACACCTACACACACATCCGTTGTAGATCTGCTTAACCTTGGCTGCCAATTATACAGACTCAGGGAGTGCAGAACACTCCAGTGATGTCCAAGTTTCTCATCCTTCTCTCTGGCTTCATGCTTTCCCAACCATGCTCTCCCATAATTCCACACGGAGCCTCCTCATTGGCTTCCACCAAAATCCACTCCTGCTCAAGCATTTATTGAATTTATTACCTTGATTACAAATTTAGACAGGCTGAAGAGAGACTGCATTATAGATCTCGTGACCTTCCATCATTCAGGTGGGTCCACCAGTACCAGTCTCTCTTTTCCTCTCCTCCAAGAAGTGAGAAAGTCTAGCTTAAAAGAGCGCCATCCATATCCTTAGAATTTCCATCTATACCCCAAGCACTTTCCTAAACAGGATGTTTGCCCATCTAAGTGAATTCTAATGAATGCCATTTTCTCCATCTTATTAAAAGTTCCCCTAAGTGAAGGTAAAAAAGAGAATATTAGCAGTCTTTCACAGCTTTTTCCAAGTTCCCGCCCCGCCCACAAAAGAAAAGGTAAGCAGAAGATAAAGCATGTTTATTACTTGGCACTCAGTTCCCCTCCATACTACAGACCTTCTTCACTCCACAGCCCTAACTTCTCCCATCCTTCTCCTATGGCCTTAGAGAAATCCAGGCCTGGATCCTGTTGGAATCCTTTTCCAGCTTTGCTTCTTCATTTATTTGAGGGGTCTCTCCCACTCAGCCCAAGCAGACAAGGCCCTCTCTGGCAGCAGAGATCTCCAAAGAATCCAGAGAGAAGTCTGTGAATGTGGCACTATTGTTAACATAGTCAACAATACTAGTCTTAAGGGAGCCCGGCGAAGGGGGTAAAACTCCCAGTCTGAACCTTGTGCCACATTTTCTTCACCCCCAGAGTCAGAGACCACCCCGGAAGGGATATGGTTAAGTGGCACCCTGCCCTCTGCAGCTTCTCCCTCTAGGGCCCCATCCACATACAAGAAAGGCTTAGGTGTTTATATGAGCACCTTCACTCATAATGCCCGAGTAGTTATCCTCTCTGGCTTCTTTCCCATTTCCTGACCTTAATTTCTGGAAAAGCAATAGTTTTTCCTGCTAGTAGGAGTTTGCCACAAAATGTCTCTTCTATCCGTTAACAAAACCACACTGCATACCAGGAAATCCTATGTATGTTCTTATGTCTCTTACATTGACAGAAGTTACCACCCATCTTGTTATGATTCAACAAATACCTGGCTTCTTTCTGAAATAGCCAATATTAAACAGTGCATTTTCCCCAAAGGCTATATTTCCTATTTCAGAAGGGCTTCCACAACTTTGCTCTAAATTTAAATGGAATTTCCAAAATCATCAAGACTTTTAGCCAATCCAACAAACCACTAACCTCCTGTACAATGCACCCCATAGTTTGGAAGTCATTATAAGGCTGTACTCCTGGTTCAGCTCTGCCCCTTAATTCAAACAATACTGGACAGGACCCCAAAATGAAACACAGATGTCAAACAGAGAACTTAGAGATCTGTTTAAACTTGGACAAACCCAAATTCTATAGGATTGTGAAAGGCAAAGTCCTCCTCATGATTCTTGTGAGTGCTCAGGACTCACTTCCTTGGGCTTCTGCCTCTACGCTCCCACACATCAATCCAGGCAGGAAGCCCAGTCTGTTCACCGGTTTCTACAAAAATCTACTCATACTCAAACATTTTTTTAGTTTAAAACCTTTAAGAGGATTTGGGGACAGTTTCATGGGGAAGGATCACACCCCACTGTTCTCCATTTTTCTCTATTCTTCCTCTCTCTCTGCAGAAACAATAGAAGAAAGGAAAAAGAATATGATGACAGAAAATGGGCCCCTTGAAGAAGAAACAAGGGCATATGGTAAATTAGTGGAGGAAAGCTGAGTCATCCGATGGAAGTGCATGGAGGAAAGATTCCTGGTCCAAATATTTTTAGCTGGAACCAGCAAAAGCAAATACGTGATTGGTGATTAAACCTAAATCTATTAGGTTGAACCATACGATGCTGCTAATATTCAACTGTTTATCTCCTGTGGAATAACAATGCCATATGCTTCAACCAAACCTACATAACCAGGCAACTCAGTAAAAGATTACTCAATTTGAGGAGAATGGTGGGAAATAATTGTTTGATACATGATTCATTTTTTTATTTTTTGCCTAGTAGTTTAAATTAAGGAAAACAAAGCAGAGATTAAAGTTACCACTAAAATATGACAAGATGAACAGTTTGGATTTCTTTATATCTTTAGTATTTATATGTATATATTCAAATATATACTTTATATTAAATGTTTATGTATATTTTAATTATGAAGTCAAAGTACTATATGACAGTCCTATTAACAATCAAGTTAAATGGCTATTAAGAGTGCTAGGTAACTTTTTCTTTTTAATTCATATATGTCTCCCACAGTCCAAGTTCTGTGGAGAGTAGAGTAGACAAGATGTCACAATTGTCATTCAGCCAAGGCCAGGGAATACAATGAGAAATGAGTCCTGTGTCAGATCTTTTTCCTTGCCCTAAAATGAAAATAAGGGGGGGGGGGGGTTGGAATTGCTAGAATTAGGTGTAGGAAAACTAGCAGAGGGAATCTGTGATCAAGTGCAAACACAACTCTTATCAGAGGAAAATACTGCCCATGGAAGCACAGACACTGTTATTCTTCAACACAGCTCACTAATGGAATGGCATTCTGTGCCAGTGACTATCAAGTATAATAATACCATAACTATATATATGGCTAGCTTGAGAATTTCTGCTTTGCAACTTTACTTGCTCCAAGAAATGACAAATTGAAGTTTAACAAATACAATAATTTTTGTTCCTTATTTATTTCTTTTTAAAAGAAAAAAGAACAGAAACTTCACAGTTGAGAATAGAAAATACCTTGTGGATATGGATTCTACTGCAAGCTACGCATCTGAGCTAAAGATATTAATGCCGAATTCGCCCACCAAGATCAAAACTCCTACAAAACTCTTCCAGCTGCAGCATTTATGGCTCCAGGTTTTGTTTCAGAAAGTGAAGAATATGTTCCAGCATTATGATCTTATTTCTCTTTCTTGCCTGTTGTAAGCATAAGCATAGTCTGCTCTTTTCATGCTATGGAAATGTTCAGTTGGCGTTGTTTTTCCCACAACCATGGAAACACCTGCTTCCAAATTAATTTATAATCTATTTTACACCTATGGCTGCAAGCCACATTCTAGTTTATTTTTTTAAGAATTTTGGTATAAAGCATATAAGAAAGTTTATAATGTCTGCTTCTTCTCTTTTCTGCTCCTCATGACATAATGTTGGCTTTTACACATTTCATTTTATGTTCAGCTTTTTAAGATTTAATACTATGTAAAGATATGTGATATGTCGGAATATATGTAAAGTTTCCAAGTCTTTCAAAGCATATCCCAACACAGATATTGTACACTACACATACTTTTCTTGAATCTTAGTCCCAATTTCTCTTTTTATTTGGCCAGACTAAATCACGCAGTAAAGTATCTTTGGAGTTACTTTAACAAAGAAAGAAATCTGAGTGTGGCCTCAATTCACTAACTTAAAATATGAATGATTCACTTCTGTAAAAATATGTATTTCCCTTTAGATTTTATGGTAAGGTAAAGAGAAGATGTGTTTAATACATTCCAGATGATCCTATGGAAGAAGGATTATGAAAATCAATTTAACTACTGTTTCTTTGACTTTGCTTTATTCTATTTATCAATTACAGGGGCATAGAACTTTATAACTAAAACAATATTTAAGCTATTTTAAATATTATACTGAGACTGTTATTGGGTTTATATATGCTAATTTTTAAAATATTTTATGAAAGTAAGCATTCCTTTCTCACATCAAAGAAAACAATAAAGAAATACAAAACTGAATCAACTTTAGTAACAGAAATATCTACTCTGACAAAAAACAGGCAACTAAAATGAATGACAACATATTATCTTCAAACACCTGTCATTATTAGTTCAAGAATGGTGATATTATGCTTACTATCTATAGAAAAAGCAAAAATAAAAAATGTTCAAGTTGAGAAATATTTACTCCCTTTTAGTCCTGAACTTTAGAGAGAAAAGAGCAGAGGAGAAGGTGGGAATGGAAGCATTTGCTTTCAATAGCAAAACCTGAGCTTGCAAGTCAGGGATAATACTATTCAACCATTCTAGGTTCCCAAATTGGGGATGAGTCATAATTCATGAGCACCAAAACTAAATATGATTGCTTGCTTCTTTCCATTACTGAAAGATGGTCTGTGTAACATAAGGGTAGAAACAAATAATTTCAGCCTTGAAGAATTTCATGTAGCATTATTATAAGATAAGGAACTTTTGTTGCAATCACTGTCATCATTTGTGATTATTTTAATTCCCCTGTGAGTTAATGAACAGGACCAAGAGGTGGGAGGTTAATTTTTTAAATTAGTGTCTTAGGGGCTTTCGACCAATATTAAACGTTATTCATTTTTTCCTTATTAAATTTCCATGCAGCCAAATACATACTGATTTTACAAGAGACCATTAATATTTAAGTTTTTTGTGATGTAAGATATAGGTCACAATCATTTGAAGTCTCCTGAGTTATGTTGTTGTTGCATCACTGTTGTTTATCATACCAGCCTGCAAGTTCACACAAGAGTGTCAGCAGAGGATGCCTTTACAATTCACAGACTAAGACTCATAATTCCATTCCTCAGAGTCCTAGAACATTCTTACTTCATTTGCCTATCTTACAATCTTTTAAATTAAAAAGAAAAAGACTCTAATGTGAAGGAAACAAATAACAGGTACATTAGCATCCTTGACTTCATAGGAAGGAATTAGTAACATTACCTTGTAAAATGATGAGAAGTCATTGCCTAATTGATAAGCCATTCCCTTCAGACCCACAGTATTAGTCACCTATTTATTTACTTTTTGTTTCATGTTTTATATTTGCTAACTGGTTTTTCCCTGTCTAAAAAGCCTTCATGCCCTGCCACATAGATGTTGTTCATGCTAGACTGTAAAACTTCAGGATCAGGGGCTATAGCATAGAGAGACACATTATAAAAGCTTTACATAGGGTGGGTGCATGGGTTAGTTGTGAAATAAACACTTCTACAAAGTCTTTAGTCCTCATAAGGTACTCATTATTTGGAGCACTGTCATTTTCATGGTTCATTTTGGTGTTAAGAGAAAAATAAATTTTACTTAAGTTATCCATTTCTGGGCCAAGTGGTTCATTGCCCTTTCAATCCACAATCTTCCGGATATTTACAGAAACTGTCTTAAGACACTACCAGAGGATGATTAAGACAGTGGGTAGAGGAAGACACTACTGATGAGCTCCTACCTTTCAGTTATCACCTATATAAGAAGAGTAAAAACATTCTTAAGCAGCAAATTCCCTTCGTTTCTTGCCTTTTTTTCTGAACCTGGGGACATCGTGAATACTGCTCCTCCCTACTGGGTCTTCTTCCTCTTCCTAAGGAATTCTCCTAAAAAAAAAGGCAGTCTCCAAGGTCAAAACCTCAGGCTTTCATCAATTCCTGCTTCTTTAAGGGCTCTCCCAAGATAAAAGCCTCAATTACTATGGCTATGTTGGTGACTCCCAAATCTATATTCCTGATCCTAACATCCCATGAGAATTCTTGGCCTACATTTCTCAAAAAATCATGCCATTGATGTGTTCAAATCCCATCTTTCCCTGACAACTAGTTCCTTTTCCAACACCCCCACTTCAATTACTTATCACTGTAACCTACTCACCTACCTGCAACTCATTATTCCTCTTCTCTGCTTTACTTTTCTTCAAAGCACTTATCACTAGCTAATATGCTATATATTTTACTTTTTATATTTTTATTATCTGTTTCTCCCTCTCTTGAATGTAAGCTCCACGAGGTCAGGGAGTTTTCAATGTTTTTGTTCACTGTATCCCAGTACAGAGAACACAGTAGGTACTCAAGAAATATTTCCTGAATGAGTGAAAAGACAAATGGGTAAATGGTTGAAGCAAGACATAATTCTCCAAAAGCTCTAGATCAGAAAAATTATAATTATATTTGAATCTCATCTCATATCTGCCTGAAGATCCTTATCAGTTACAAGTCCTATGATTTGTCCTTCCAACACTTCCTCTCCACCAAGTCCAAACCCTAAATGCCTCACACATGGATTTAAAACAGAAAGTCTCCAGGCTTCCTCCGTTTCAATCACTTCCTCCAGATGAATCTTTTTAAAACTCTAGTTTTCATCATTCGACAGAATACATCTGTTGTCCTTTGTAAATTACCTGCACCCTCCTTGGTGTAGCCTCTAAAACCCTCCATAACCTGACCCCACTTTACTGATATATTCCAGTTCCCAAATACTATTTGTCACTCTTCTTTCTCTTCCCCTTAGGCTGAACTCCTGAGTAGCCTCCCTCAGATACAATATTCATTCCTACCTCATGCCTTTACTCAGGTATATTTCCATTGGCTAAAATGTCCTTCCTTCTCTTCATCTATTCAAATCCTATATATTTTTTGAGATCTGATTCCCAGCTATGTTCCATTAAGCTCTTTGAAACCTTCACCAACAACCACAGCCCATATTGATTCCTGCTTTGTCTGGTCCCTGGAAACACACATTGTCTGTACCTTATAATCCTTCGCTCTGTTTGCCAATGGTTTCATGGCTTCATCTTGGCTCTCCAATAAGATGGTAACACAAAGCTGAACCATTCTCACGGCCAGTCTTAGATCAGTGCTGTATCCAACAGAAACATAAGTCCAAAACCCAAAGATACACTTAAAAATATCTTTAATTTTTGCTGAGATTTTTCAAAGAGACAGCAAATATCCTAAAGATTCTCTTTTTCCATCATTATCCCTGAAGTCTTCATAACAGCTGCTCAGTAATCACTCTTCTCTCTCCCTCTCACATGTTCTATCCTTAAAACTCTAGTCCATAGTACTGCTGTATTTCTCTCAGTATCCCTCACCTCTCAATCTATTATTCTTCCTGAATAGCTCTTTACTCTGTCTCTTGGATATCAATTTAAACTTTCGGGGCTCCTTCCAATAGGATACCCTAGACATTAACCAGAACAAAATCCCAGTCCCTGGGACCGTTGAAGCAAAGACGACTCTTCTTCTTTCAAAGGTAGAGAAAGAAGAAAAGGCTAACAGTATTTACCAGGTTAATTTTTTTGTTCTTGTCATCCCTTCCCCCTAGTTAAACCTTGGTGGGTCTCTACAAAGAAGGACATACTACTTGTTCCCCCAGGGGCATTTCCCATTAGATCCCAAACCTCTCCTACCTCTCTCCAACATCCTTTGGATGATTTATCTTAACAGCAAACATTATTATCAGGTCAACTGAGCCAGACAGTGGACTGTGTAGCCTGAAGCTCCAGCTACACTCCCTCTACCAGCAGCATAGCAGCAATTTCCATGCCTCTGACTTCCACACCACATGTAAGACCACATCAGATGACTGCTCTGCCCACGTCAGCCCTTCCCTCCAGATGCTTTGTCCTCTGCTAGAGAAAAATAATCTGGTCACCAGGTTGCTTTTCTCACAGATCCCTGACACTGCTGCATCTGTGGACAAAATAGGTCATGATGTGACAAAGGAGCAGCCTCAGTGCCATAGAGTATTGCATGGCCCTAGAGACATAGGCAGGCAGAAACATCCACAGCAGCAGACCAGCGGAGGAAAAAAATGGTAGACATGATGTGGCAAATGGAAGGGCAGCAGTAAATGCAAAGGCTATTTTTATGAATACAGGGGATGCCCCCAGACATTTTCTGTAATAACTGAAGGAGCTTTGGAAGAGCTACGGTCTGTCGATAGAGACAGCTTAAGTACAGAGCTAGGAACACAATGATACTGTCTATGTGATTTCTATTTTACTCCTTAGCTCTGTAACTGGAAAAACAAGGGATGCATGGAAAATAAAATAAGCACACCTACCTCACGGGCTCTTGTAAAACTTATAATGTGTGGAAAGTGTGAACATAGGGCCTGGCACATAATAGGACCATAATCAATACTTCTCTCCCTACTCTTCTTCCCAACCTCTCCAAGAATAGGCTGGATATTTTCCAAAATTTATTCATTCAAAAAATATTCATCAAGCATTTATTAGGCATTGGAAATACAGTGGTGAATAGGATAAAAATAATTGTACCTTACCACAGAGTTGGGCACAGAGCAGGTGCTTAATAAATATTTGTGCATTGACAAGACCAATTCCTAGTTAGTCCCATCTCAGACAACCCACCACTGGAATCTTCATACCCCAGAGAGCTCTAACCATGGTCTGCTGTCACAGGAAGTAGTTAATGTTAACTTTATGCTTAAGGATAACAAAGAGATGGAAATAAAACTAGATGTCCTGGGGGAAAAGAAATGGCTGAGAGACCCAGCTTGCAAATGAATTGCTAAAATGTCTATCTCCATCAATAGGAATAAAATCTGGTAAATTCCAGGAGGAATAGCATCAATGTTTACTTTACCAAACCATGACAAAGTCCATCATAAATCAAAGTAGGAAAGGGTCAAACAAAAATTTTTACTAATGAGATTTGTCATAGCTGTGTGTATATCATTCAAGTTAAACAAGTTAATTACCATAATTGATAATAAGCTTTGTAAGGGGTCGGGTTAGAATTAGATTCCATTTAAACAAAGGATATTGAATAAAATGGAGCCTTACATTTTCAAATACACTAAATTTTAAAATACATCAACAAATTACTATAATAAATTATGATTTCTTAAAATCTGCCTGGAACAGAAGGACCCATACTATATATTCTTGGGTCCCACATTCCAAGAAAACATTTTCTCAGTCAACAAACATACTGAATGCCTGTTTACCACTGAACAGGTACTCTTCTGTTCTCTGGAGAGATGACTATGACTAAGACAAAATATCATGTGATGTGAAGTTTATAGACTAGGGTGGAGAAAGATGAAAAAAATCTGACCAGTGTAATCAGTAGTCTGATAGAGGATGGACAATGAAAGAACAGTAAATCCCCTTCCTAGGGGACAGGAGGTGATCAGACAAAGTGTCCCAAGAGAAATGGTTCTTAAATTAAGTCCTGAAAAATAAATAGGAGTTTGCCAGGTGAATGTGAATAGAGGTGAGGAAGAAAAGAGACACCTCAATCATGGCAAAGAAATATGAGGGTGTGGCAGGTTCTAGGAACCACATATATTAGCTAGATATGGTTGTTCCAAGGGCTGAATCTACCATTAGACAGTATTTTCAACAAGGGCAAAGAAAATAGTACCTTACTCACCACAATACTTCCAATAGATCCCCTGGCACGTAGTAAGTGTTCAATATAGTCATGCGTCACTTAACGACAGGGATATGTTCTGAGAAATGTGTCGTTAGGCGATTTCATCATTGTGTGAATATCATAGAGTGTACTGAAGGGCAACAAAATTTGCCACCCCAAAACGTGTCTCTTTAACATGAGGATTATTTTAGGCTGATTATTTTTAAGAAACAAAAGACTCAGAAAGTTTTTCTTGTTACCTTCCCCTTAACTGCCTAAAAGAATCAGATATAAAAATCTGTCTCAGGAAGCAAGCTATCACCTTAGCATAATATAAACTAGGTGGTAGACAGGGAGGAACCTAGAAAAGCCTGTTTGTTGGGCTCCCCTCTGTGTTCTTTTGTTTCCGTGTAGCCAAACACTTGTTTTCCAAACATTTGCTCCTTTTCACCTACCTGTGAATTGCCTTCCTTCCCTTTGAAGTCCCTGACTCTCCCCAATCCCAAAATCTTCTTTTGTCTTTAGCTGAGGATGGTATTTAAGGTGAAAGCTTCAGCCATTTTGGCAAGTTACTTCGTTTTCCTGGGTTACTCCCATGTATACATGTTATTAAACTTTTATTTTTCTCCTGTTAATCTGTCTCATGTCAATTTAATTCTTAGACCAGCTAGAAGAACCCCAGAAGGATACAGAAAAATTTCTTCCTCCCCTACAGAACTTACATAAACCTAGATGGTATAGCCTACTACACACCTAGGCTGTATGGTGCCAATCTTATGGGACCACCATTGTATATGCAGTCCGGGGTTGACCAAAACCTCCTTATATGATGCACAACTGTAACTATTTATTAAAGGAATAAGGTCTAAAAGAGTAGACAGTTCCCAAATTACGAAGGGTTTTATATGTTGTGCTAAGATTTGATCCTCTGTGGGGCACGCTGAAGAATTTCAAGGCAAGAAAATGACATGACTAGATTTGGGTTTTAGAAAATTTCCCCCAGGGCCGGCCCCGTGGCTTAGCGGTTAAGTGTGCGCGCTCCGCTGCTGGCGGCCCGGGTTCAGATCCCGGGCGTGCACGGACGCACCGCTTCTCCGGCCATGCTGAGGCCGCATCCCACATACAGCAACTAGAAGGATGTGCAGCTATGACATACAACAATCTACTGGGGCTTTGGAGGGAATAAATAAATAAATAAAATCTTAAAAAAAAAAAAAAAGATTTACTTAAAAAAAAAAAAAAGAAAGAAAATTTCCCCCAGCAGCTCTGCAGAAGATGGACTGAAGGAGAGTAAGAAAGAAAGTAAGGAGACCAGCTTGGAAATAACTGCAAGAAATGATGAGACCTGGACGAGGGCATAGTCAGGAGTTGGAGAGGATGCAACAGTTGGGAGAATCATTTGGGAAATAGAACTATAGTACCAGGTGACTATTTACACACGGGGGTGGGGGCGGGCAAAGAGGGCAGCCTAGAATAGCTCCCAGCTGTCTGATATCCACCACTAGGAGAATGCTGTTGCAGATCAACAATATAAGAAATATGAACAAATATCTTCTATGAAACTATTTATTAAAAACACATTCACATGTATATACAATAAAAATCCTGGACTAGATATGAAGATACACATTGGAAAAGTTGGGATTGCTTCATGATTTATTTATTCATTCAAAGAATATTTAATGAGCTCCTGCTGTATGTCAGGCACTATTCTAGCTAGTCACTGGGAAACAATTTCGGGGAAAAATAAATATGGTCTCTACTCTCATGGAGCTTACAGCTTTGTGTGGGAAATAGGCTATCAATTACATCACAGGCAGATAGGGGACAAATTATGTAAGGCTTTAAAGGCCATGTTAAGGAGGTTCTCTTTATCCTAAGAGCTATGGAGGGCCATGGAAGGGTTTTAAGAAGGGAGGGGAGGGAGGTGATCAAATAAGATTTGCACTTGAAGAAGATCTCTCTGGCTATTGCACAGTGGATCAGGGTGCAGTGGAGGGTCCATTTAGGAGGCCCTTATAGGGTTTAGGCCAGAGGTAACTGGACCTTAGATTCCAAAAAGCAGAGCTGACCAGTACAACTATTTTGGTTGTTTATAACCAGCTTCCATTCTGAGAGGTCAGCACCTTGTGCCATACCAGTTATTAAATATTTTGAATATAAACCCACTGCTAGGGAGGTGGTAGTAGAGATGGAAAGAGGTGGATGGGCTGAATAAGTTTCTAGGAGATAGAACTGATACCCTTTCGGCATGCCAACAGGCTTTACTGCTGGTCACCAGCTTCTTCTGGCTGTTGATTCTCAGGGAGTAGGAGGTAGGGAGGGCACAGAGGGAGGAGAAAGAGCCCACCCATTTGGCAGCAGTAAAAGGCCACACTCCCTTTCTTATTTCTATACCCTCAAGTGGCACTTGGCCATCTCCATCTCTAGGGACAGCACCACTTAGCCTTTTGGCTTATAAATGAGAAAAATTAGGCATTAGAAAGTAAGTAACATTTCCAGACTAGTTCCAGTCTTTCGTGAAACAGATTGTTCAATGCTCATTTCCCCACATAGAAAGGTCAACGACTTCTTCAATGATGCACTTAACACGTGTTGCTCTTTGGCCAACATGACCAGACAAAAGCTACCTGTCCTGTGCAGATCTTTTGCTTCTCCTTCACTCTGACTTGTGTTCCTTATGGTATTCACAGTCAGTAGCCAAAGTAAGCAGAGCAAATGAAACTCACTGATATGTTTTTTATTGCAACTCAGCTCAGATAAAAGACTCAGTTGATAGGGGGACAACTAAACCTTTGTTCTAAATGAGCTTATAGGATTATCTCTAGGTTTTAGTTCTCCATGCCATCTTTGTCCCCGGGTGCCACACATAATCCCATGTTGGCTAGAAGCAGGACTTGGCAAGCAGGAAAATTGTGAAGTATATCTAAGGCAAAAATCAGTAACCAGTCAATATATTTTCACCGAGCAGCTGCTTTCTCAGAAATCATCATGCTACCTTCTATAGAGGGTATAAGCTGCTGTACCTTCAAGAAGCATATAATCTTGCTAACAAAAAAAACACAGCACCTAAACAGTATGTGATATGCATCAAATAAAACACAAACAATAAGTTTTTGAGGGTCCTGAAGAGAAGTGAAGTTTGGGGGGTGGCCAGAAACACAGGGGTGGAGCTGCCAGTGACGGGCAAGATGATGTAAAAGGGAATTTCAAGGGAAGCATAGTCCGAGAATGGGCAAATAGTCTGGGAGAGCAGAAAAGGGGGGGGGGGCTTTTTGGCTTTCGAACAATTTTAGAGATTTGGGGAGGGAAGTTGGATTTTTTTTTGTTTGGTTGGTTGGTTGATTGGCTTTCAGATATATTTTTATCTGCTTCACTGGAATGTTTGGGTGAGGATAAGAAGTGGAAAGGAAAGGCCTATATTGTCTACTCTGGCAGAAAACTTAGAGTTTTAAGAAATATTTTTCTTATGTATTTTTGCTCTTTTTGTTTGTGCTTTTGGTGTCATATCCAAAATATCATTGCCAAGACCAATGTCAAGGAGACTTTTCCCGATGTTTTTTTCCAGTTTTATGGTTTCAGGTCTTATGTTTAAGTCTTTAATCCATTTTGAGTTCATTTTTGTGAGTGGTGTAAAATAGGGGTCCAATTTCATTTTTCTGCATGTATTATCCAGTTTCCCAACACCATTTATTGAAGAGACTATCCTTACCCCAGTGAATATTCTTGGCTCCCTTGTCAAATATTAATTAACTATATATGTGTGGGTTTATTTCAACAAGTAGGACTACATCAAACTAAAAACCTGCAAAGGAAAAGAAACAATCAACAAAATGAAAAGGCAGCCTATGGAATGGGCGAAAATATCTGTAAATGATCTATCTGATAAGGGATTAATATTCAAAATCTATAAGGAACTCGTACAACTCAATAGCAAAAAAACAAACAGTCCAATTAAAAAATGGGCAGAGGACTTGAATAGACATTTCCAAAGAAGACATTCAAAAGACCAAAAACATGAAAAAATACTCAACATCACTAATCAGGGAAATGTAAATCAAAAACATAATGAGATATCACCTCATGCCTGTTAGAATGGCTATCATCAAAAAGACAAGAGATAAGTATTGGTAGAGATGTGAAGAAAAGGGCATCCTTGTGCCTTCTTGGTGGGAATGTAAATTGGTGCAGCCACTATGGAAAACAGTATGGAGGTTCCTCAAAAAATTAAAAATATAACTACCACATATGATCCAGCAATCTCACTTCTGCGTATACATCCAAAGGAAATGAAATCAGGATCTGTAAGAGATATCTGCACTCTCAAGTTCATTGCAGCATTATTCACAGTAGCCAAGATATGGAAACAACCTAAATGTCTGTCTACGAATGAATGGATAAAGAAAATGTATATATATATATATATATACACAAAGAATGGAATATTATTCAGCCATGAGAAAGAAGGGAATCTTGCCATTTGTGACAACATGGATGGACCTTGAGGGCATTAGGCTAAGTGAAATAAGTCAGACAGAGAAAGAGAGAAAGACAAATATTATACAATACCACTTATATGTGGAATCTAACAAAGTCAAACTCATAGAAACAGAGACGAGAATGGTAGTTGCCAGGGAGGACCCCCATTTTTTCAGGTGGGGAAATAAGTTCTGGGGATCTAATGTACAACATAGTGACTACAGTTAACAATATAGTATTATGCACCTGAAAGTTGCTAAGAGAGTAGATCTTAAACGTTCTTACACACACACACACACAAAAGGTAATTATGTGAGGTGATGGAGGTGTTAACTAACCTTATGTGGCAATCATGTCACAATATATATGTGTATCAAATCATCATGTTGTACTCCTTAAACTTACACAATGTTATATGTCAATTATCTCTCAATAAAGCTGTGAAAAAAAGAAGTATTTTTCTCATTCTATCAAAGAGTTCTAATCAATCTGTGCTCCTTCCCAACATTCTTAAAGGCTGTTAGGGGTTCTCAACAGTAACCTTTAATAGAGAGAGTGTAGACAGAGTAGGACATAGCAGAATTTCATGGAAAAAGCTCCCCTGGGTGGTAACACTTCGAAAACCCCTGGGTTGGAACATATGTGCGAAACTGTGGCTTGTAGAGTGAAACCAATTAGAGAATCCTTGGTATCAGATGTTTACGTTCATGATGTTGTTTGGAAATTCAAAAGGGAAGGAAGAGTAGACAATGGCAGAAGTTCATTCCTGGGGGTCTCAGAGATTAATGAGCCAGGGACATCATTTTCTACAGGCTCCTCAATCTAGAGAATTCTTGTACAGAACAGCAGAAATTAGTAGCAATGGGAATAACATTCAGGAGGCTGGAGAATTGTGTTGACACCAGAGCCAGGACATAGCAAAAACCAACACGGTGGAAGCTCCATGGCCCCATTGGGTAGGGCTTATCTATGACTTTCTGAGCTGGTCCAGTTGGGACTCAAAGGCTTTAACTCATTATGAGGAAACCACGTGCCTTCCAGCAAGCAAATTCCTCTGGAGATGGGTTATGCTTAAAGAGGGAACCACTTGAAGACTCAGGAAAAGCCCACCAGGGGCCTGGTCCTGAGAGAAACCTCTGTCTATGAGTAGGCAGTGGATAGTATGCTTGTAGATCCTAGCACTTCCTTCTGCTCACAAGTCCCGTTAATCTTGAGTCACATGGTTAAGGGCTGTATATCCTAGTCTCCCACTTCTCTTGGAACCCGAAACCCAAGAAAATCTACACAAGTACAAAGGAAGAAAAAGCATTGTAGGCTACAGTAGTATGGAAAGTTTTCATACAAAAATAACACGAATAATAATAGCTACCATGCTTTGAACAGTTATTGTTATGGTGCTGTGCTTGGCATATTTCTATATTATCTAATTAAATTTTCACAACTCTGCAACAGAATTCTTGTTTTCAGAGCTACGAAAAAGTAGGAAAGAGAGGATTTCAATCTTAGCCTGAGTCTGAAACCTAGTCTCTTTCTACTGAACTCTAATATTTCAGGTCAGGGGAGCTACTGAAGCACTTAGTATGACTTGATATCGAAAATAATAGGAAGAAGAAAGAAGGAACAGCCAAGGTGACCCAGCGGAAAAGCACAAGGCAAGTCTAGATGAAGAGAAAACAAAGAAGAGATGAGGCTACAAGGGTAACTAGCAATTTTGGAGCACGCATAATAAAGAGAATAGGACATGTAGGCGACCATGTGAATGGACTAGTAGACTTTAGGAAGATAAGGAAGAGTGGAAATATAGTCAAGGGAGATACCAACACAAAGAGAAGTTGGTGAGTGTCCCACGGCTGGGTTCCAACATGACAGGCATACTTGGCTTGACAAACCGGAAAGTGCCTGAAAGAAGAAAGCCTGGATGGAGATGAAAGGAAAGAAACAGACACACCCACCTGCTGGAAAACAGAAACGGACCTACAGCAACAGCAGCTGATACCCCACATTTTCAAATGGGCTGAGCTCTAACACAAAGGAGTGACAGATTGTCAGCAACTGTTTTCAAAAGAAACACTGTGATCACAAGACCCAGGACATATCTGGATCTACACCACATGTCACTGGGGCCAGCACAAATGAAAAGCCTCTAGCCCTAGGGGCTCAGTTAAGTTAAGGGAGTTTATCTCCAAGAATTCTTTGTTTTTCATGCATTCCTGTGGGCTAGCACTGCCCTTTCCAAAAGAAGGTTTTTGTGTCTCCCATTTTCCTGATGAGGGAGATTAGTCATAGAGCCACTGACCACAGCAACAGTAACTCTTCTAGGCACTGGCCCTGGGCAGAATCATGAAGAGGCCAAAGTTCAGCTTTGGTATCTCCCATTCACCCCACCTCTGCTCTCTCCTTCATCTTGGCATAGTCTTTCCTTCTCCTCAGGTGCCTACCCTAAATTCTAAACAGTTTTGTTCTCAGAGGGCTCTCAATGTATCATTTCAGGGATTCCAGAACCTCACTGGGTGTAAGAATCACTCTGGCTTACCCATCTCCCCACCCAGAGATTCTTTCCAAACTGGTCTGGGGCCAGGCCCCTAAGACAGTGCTTTCAACGGACAAGTCCAGGTGATTCTGATGCAGATGGAGAAACACTGCATAGGGTGTTTGTTGGTAATTAAAGTATTCGTTGATAATGGCTTAGGTTTTAACAAAGAATTCTTGACTGGAAGTAGGTAAAGCTGAAGATACGGATCTCCAATGGTGGAATGTTGGCTAGAGAATGGATATTTGAAAGGCAGAAGATCACCTCTGGTGCTCTCTCAATCAACATCGTTTTTCCTGTAAACAAACAGGGCTCAAATCAAACTCTGTAAAAGACAACTGCTCCCCTACACATAAGGTTGACCCTTGGAGCTTCCCTCTCATGGTGCCAATACATGTTTCTGCCTTGATTGTCAGGATATATCCACAGATCATCTGAATATTTCCAAGCTATCCCACATAGGAACATAATTATATAGAAAACAGAATTTATTAAGTTTAAAGATGTTGCCATTTTTCTCAGTCACAGTCAAAACCAAACATCAAAACCAGTTACTACATAGTAAATGACCATGCCTCTATTCTTCATAGCATTAATTATTCTGCCTACACCTCTTTCTTTTTATTTTATTAATTTTATTTTGTGTTATAACATCTTTTTTACACATTCATAACTACCTTGAAAACACAGGCCTTACTAACATGAGCTGATAATCAAAAAGAAAGAATAACAAAACGTTAAATGTATATTCTACAGGTCACATTTGACCTTTACTCTTTCCACTTTAAATTGCCATTTCCATCACTGCTTTAGAGAAATCTGAGGAACAATATGGAATTTTATCCACCCTTTACCCTAAGACGATCTCTATTGGAACCCTCTAAGCCTAAATTTCAATAAGCTCCACTAGAGGGCAGTTTTCCAGGTTCCTGCAAGGTTAGAGTTAATCTGCCAAGACTACTTCCAATTGGCTAGTTTTCCTTTTTTTAAACACATCCCGTTAGTTAGGGAAAGGGATGGTGGGGGGAGGGGGTCATAATTTCAAAGGATGCATTTTCAGTCCTACCTGTCACTGATGTAAGAACCATATTCCAAGTTTGGAAATTCTGGTTATTTTCCCAAAACCTCTAAAGAGCAAGTATATGACATACTTATCACACTGTCCTCTGAAGCAGAGTGAACTTTTAAAAAAATGTCACTACTTTATAAAAACAATCATGAATCACTTCATTGTTGCCCCCATGTGAACATAATTAATACAAAGTAAAGCTTCTAGTTGTCACTTTAAAATAATTTCTCAGCAGAGTTCATTTCAAATAAATAAACGATATTCTAAGACCTACTCCTTAATTTTGAGAAAAGTTGTAAACATTAATAGAACATATTCCTAGAACATTCTAAGAGTTACTTTTTACAAATACAGAGTTAGAGTTCTGGTTGGGGGAGCTGGTAGAAAGAGGAAAGGACAAAGACTCTTTGGAACTTCTCTGTTTCTCCTTTTTGCAGACTCCAGGAAGTCTGAACATGTATAAGTCTTAAAAGATGCTAGGCCTCTCTAACAGTGTTTTCATTTGAGAAGGGAAACCCTCCATAGGCTCCACCTGCCACCAGTATTGCCAAGAAATCTTTAACATCACTTTAAATTGAATCAGGGTTCATTCACTCATTCAACAAATATTTACTCATTACTTTATATGTGCCAGAATGGTATAAAAGAATCAACAATGCATTAATTAAACAAAATTGACCTTGTCCTCATCTTCAATTGGTTGGGAAAGAATTTAAGAATGTGATCATACTAATTCTGAGACTAAATGTTCATAGAGTAAAAAACATATTTAAAAAGTGCTTTGCCCTCTTGGAAGTAAAATGGAATTCTATAACGTGACTTTGCTTAGGCATTGAAAGTTTATTAAACCACGACCCAAAACTTCTTGTCCTCAAGCCATTTGCTCCAGGGCAAAACCCTTCATCTATCCTTGGAGATGTTATAAAAATGAATTAGGACAGGGATTCCAACATATTTGAAAAGAACTATAAAGTATTATACAATTATTCCTGCCAATTCGTAAGGCCTAGCTCAAACTTCATTTCATTGTTGAAATCTTTCACAAATTTCACTAAACTCCTACAAGCCAGAAATAACCTTTACCTTTGGGGGCTCTAAAGCATTTACCATGTGCTGCCTTATATTATGGTCCATTTGTGCATTCATTTAGCTTTTATTGAGTACTCAATATACTAGAAGCAGTGCAATGCAGTGCTTGAGAGTGGGGGCTCTGGCCCAGATTTCCAGAGGTGACTCCCATTTCTTTGTGACCTTGGCCTCAGTTTTCTCATCTGTAAAAAAAAAAATGATAATAGTCCTCCCACATGGAACTATGTGATGATTAAGAACACTACTATAAACCGTCAGAGCCAAGAGGAGCCTACGGAAATATGATGACTAAAGGTAATACGGTATCCTGGATAGATCTTAGAACAGAAAAAAGAAATTAGGTAAAAACTAAGGAAATTCAAATAAATATAGACTTTTGTTAATAATAATGTATCAATACTGATTCATTAATTATGACAAATGTACAATAATGAAGTAAGATGTTAATAATAGGAGAAATTGAGTGTAGGGTACATGGAACTTTCTCTACATCTTCACAACTTTTCTGTAAATTTAAATCTACTCTAAAATAAACAGTTTATTTAAAAAGTAAAAATTAGAATTAGAAAAAAATTTAAATGTTACTATATAGGTAAAGCATTTAGAATAATATATGGACTTAATATTATTAAAATGTCTGTGCTATCCAAAGCAATCTACAGATTCAATGCAATCCCTATCAAAATCCCAATGGCATTTTGTGTGTGTGTGTGTGAGGACGATCAGCCCTGAGCTAACATCTGATGCCAATCTTCCTCTTTTTTTCTGAGGAAGCTTGGCCCTGAGCTAACATCCGTGCCCATCTTCCTCTATTTTATATGGGACACTGCCACAGCATGGCTCGATAAGCAATATGTCGGTGCGCACCTGGGATCCGAACCGGTGAACCCCGGGCCGCCGCAGCGAGCGCGCACACTTAACCGCTTGCGCCACCAGGCCAGTCCCCAGTAGCATTTTTCACAGAAATAGAAAAAACAACTCTACAGTTCGTGTGGAACCACAAAAGACCACAAGCAGCCAAATCAATTCTGAGAAACAAAAACAGAGCTAGAGGTATGACACTTCCTGATTTCAAAATAGAAAGCACAGTAATGGTACTGGCATAAAGACAGATATATAGACCAATGGAAAAGAACAGAAAGCCCAGAAATAAATCCACACATATATGATCAACTGATATTCAACAAGGGTGCCAAGAATACACAAAGGAGAAAGTACAGTCTCTTCAACAAATGGTGTCGGGAAAACTAGATATCCACATGCAAAAGAATGAAATTGGAGGGGCCGGCCTGGTGGCGTAGTGATTAAGTTTGTGCATTCCACTTCGGCTGCCCAGGGTTCGCAGGTTTGGATCCTGGGCACAGACCTACACACCGCTCATCAAGCCATGCTATGGCAGGCATCCCACGTATAAAGTAGAGGAAGATGGGCACACATGTTAGTCCAGGGCCAATCTTCCTCAGCAAAAAGAGGAAGACTGGCAACAAATGTTAGCTCACGGCTAATCTTCCTCACCAAAAAAAAAGAATGAAACTGGACACTTATCTTACACCATACATGAAAAATTAACTCAAAATAGATTAAAGACTTAAACCTAAGACCAGAAGCTGTAAAACTCCTAGAAGAAAACACAGGGGGAAAGCTTCACAACATTGGTCTTGCTAATGATTTGACACCAAAAGTAGAGGCAACTACAACAACAAAGATAAACAAGTGGGACTACATCAAACTAAAAAGCTTCAATACAGCAAAGCAAACAATCAATAGAGTGACAAGGCAACCGACATGATGGGAGAAAATATTTGCAAACCATCTATCTGATAACGGGTTAGTATCCAAAATATATAAGGAACTCATACAACCCAATAGTAAAAAAAAACTAATAACCTGATTAAAAAATGGGCTAATGGCTTGCATAGATATTTCTCCAAAGAAGACAAACAAATAACCAATAGGTATGTGAAAAACTGCTCAAAATCACTAATCATCAGGGAAATGCAAATCAAAACCATAATGAGATATCACCTCACACCCATCAGGATAGCTATTATCAAAAAAAAAAAAAAAACTATCGGCGAGGATGTGGAGAAATTGGAACCCTTGCACACTGTTGGTAGAAACCCAAAATGGTGCAGCCACTACGGAAAACAGTAAAAGCTCCTCAAAAAATTAAAAATAGAACTACCATAGGATCCAACAATCTCACTTCTGGGTATTTACCTAAAGGAATTAAAATCAGGATCTCGAATAGATATTAGCACTTTTATGTTCTTGGAAGCACAATTCATAATAGCCGAGATGTGGTAACAACCTAAATGTGCATCAGGCAAATGAAAGGATAAAGAAACTGTGGTACACACATACAATGGAACACTATTCAGCCTTTAAAAAGAAGGAAATTCTGCGATACGCAACAACATTGATGAACTTTGATGACATTATACTAATTGTAATAAGCCAGTAACTGAAAGACAAATACATAATAATATAATAATTCCACTTATCTGAGGTATCTAAAATAGTCAAATTCATAGAATCAAAGAGCAGAATGGTGGTGGTTGCCAGGGGCTGGTGGGGGAGAAGGAATGGGGAATTACTAATCAATGAGCACAAAGTTTCAGTCCAGCAAGATGAATAAGCTCTAGAGATCTACTGTACAACATTGTGCTTATAGTCAACAATAATATATTGTACACTTAAAGATTTGAGGTTAGATCTCATGTTAAGTGTTACTTTCCAGAATAAAATTTAAAAAATACTTATAAAAAAATATATATATGGCCCATAGCAGGCACTCAATGAAAGGTAAGTGGCAATTGTTAGTAGGAGTAGCAATAATAATGGGAAGCCAACAAAAGCTTTTAAGTGAAATTTTGAATTTCTTGTTCCTTATGTTTTGTTTTGTTTTGGTTATTGCTTTTGGAGTTTTCTTTTTTGTACAACATTTAGCAAAAAGCTGTAACTGTACACAAAACTATTATTTAATTTTTCAATTTTATTGTTGCAGCATTATCTAGGAAAGGGTTTAGTGTGCCAAGGACTGTATACATTGTAACGTCTTATGGTCATAATCCTGTGTGGTGTGATTAGTTAAATAGCCATGCCTGAAATGTCAACAACATCTATTTGAGAGGCTATGAACTTATTTCACAGGCTTTCCATCTGAACTGTTGCGTTTTTGTCATTGAGTTTTTATTGTACAATTCTATTTATATGAAATGTCCAGAACAGGCAAATCCATAGAGACAGAAAGTAGATTACTGGTTGCCAGGGGCTGGTGAGAGGAAGGAACAGGAAGTGACTGCTAAAAGGTATGGGGTTTCCTTTTGGGGTGATGGAAATGTTCTGGAATTAGATAGTGGTGATAGTCGCACAACATTGTGAATATACTAAAACCCACTGAAATGAACTAAAACTTTAAAATGCTGAATTTTATGTTTTATGAATCTTACCTCAAAAATTTTCCAAAAAACACATAAAGCACTTAGAACAGGGCCTGGCCTTGAGTAAGCACTCAATAAATGTTAGGTAGGATCAATACTAATACTTCCAGCACAGTTATTATTTTCTTCATTGTAATAAAGTGTCTAACTCCATTTTTTATTGTTTGACTGACAGCTTTTGAGCCTGCCCTCTCTCTTCCCTCCCGTCCACATCTGGGCAAGCTAATAAGAAAGCCTGGGTGTTCCTCTCCTTCGGTGCCAAAGGAAATTCAAACCACGTGAGGCCCTGGCCCGTGTGCAGGAACTCGCACTCCAGTCCCATCCCTTAACCACAATTAACAACCCAGGCTAGGCTCCTTCCCTTGCTCTCTCAAGGCATGTCAGACCTGCTCTCCTCGGAGACTTCAATTTTGCAAGCAGTAAACCTTTCACATCCTCTTGGTATACGTGTGTGACATGATCAGTCTCAGTATGCAAACCAACTATTGGGTTGGGGGGGTGTCCATCCTATCTCTGCTGAGTGGCTACGACAATCATCGTGGCCCTAATCATTCACCCACACTGGGCCTGCACTCCCACATGACAACAGCACGTGGAGCGAAGAAGAGTGCCCTCTTCACACAAGGCTCATGCTCTCCGGTTGGCCACAGTCCCCACCACTCCCAATCACATTACTCGCAGGCTCCTGCACTCATTTACTCGACCTGCCCAGCCCTTATAGGTGGGTAGGTTTGCAGTCCCAAGTCTAAGAGAAAGTTGCCTAGAGGCAGGTCTGCAGCTGGGATATGGCTTCCATTTCCAGTCTCAGAAAGGGGTTCCCCTCCCCTTGCCCTGGCTCCGAGATGGCGAGATGGCCCGGCACCCGCCCACCTGTGGACAGAGTGTACCTTCATAGAGAACGCCCTGGTCATCCCCGATCTAGAGGGATCCAGGATTCCAGTGCTGCCCACTCTTATCCGTCAACACCGTCTCCGTGGCCAAAGCCCCGAGCGAGGCGGTCACCCGGCTCCGCTTCAGTGTCTGAGGGCTTCTGCTGGTCGTCTGTGGGCTGCTTTGGGGGGCTGGAGGTCTGCTCCGGGACCCTGTGGGTCTCTCACAGGGACTCGAGGCATCTTCAGACCCAGAACTGTCACTGTCTGAGAGGAAGGATGGCAAGGGAGAGGTTACGGAGCGGACCATTTCACTCTCCTGGAGGAGGTTTAAGAACTAGCATTCAGCTCTCTCCTTGAGCCTCGGAAGGATGACACAACTGGTCTCACAAAGGTCTGGGACCCCTCATGCTCCTCTGCAGGCAAAAGTTTTCCGCAGTAGTGACAGAATTTGAACCCTGCTTCAATACTTTTGCCATAGTCCGGACAGAGGGTGGTCATGCTTTATGGGGTCACCGTCTAGCCCTCAAAGTCACTGGGCTGGAAACTCCGCCTTAGCGCCCTTGGGCGTTGCCACGCAGAAACTTCCGCTAAGGCGGACGGCGCTGCGCGCGCATCCTCTGCCCTGAGGCAGGACTGCGCCTGCGCAGGCCGGAATTATCGTTGTAATTTCTGAATTATAATTTTTGTATGTATTTCATAGTAACAATTATAGATCTAGTCATGTTTTATAGCCTTTAGTGACTTTACATTGTCTATAGGGTCAAGTCTAAATATCTTAATACGTGACTCTAGGACCTGCACAATTGAATCTTCCCAGACTCGTCAACCACCTGCCCCATAATCCTATACTCTTCATATGTTTGTGCTATTTCTTGTGCTTTTGTCTGCAATATTCATCAATCCATTCTTCTCATAATAAAATAGAACTCATCTTTTGAGGTCTTTTGCATGTGTTATGACCACTTCTCTGATGTCTTCAGAAAAATGAATTACAGATTTCTCCATCTTCCCATAGCATTTTATCCGTAAAGATTATAAAAATTATAATCTTCTAGAGAACACTAAGTATGATTTATTCATCTTTATATTTATTTTTTGAATTGGATTTGTTAATTTCAAATGATCCTTTCTTGGAAACAATGGCCATGATTAGCTAAGCTAACATCCAAACAGAGTATTTTTCCATCTTGAATTCCTTTAGAAAGGATGTATACCATGTATACCACATTGTCATTCACTTTGTTTTAGGTTGCTTTGGGATTAGTCCGTTGCTGTCAGATCTTCACTCTCTACCTTAATTAGACAATCCATAAGAGACAAGATTAACATCTATCTCTTCTTTTGTTCCTTTGTGGGTCAAAAGCATCAGTCACAGTAGCTGTATATAATAAAGTGAATAGCCACATACTTATGAGCATGGCCAACCTTCATTCTTTATTCAAATACTTTAACTCTTAGTGTTTATTCTCTTCAATTTTATCTCTGAGGATTGCTGAACCCCAATATTCAGGGTGTTCTCACCCAACCAAGAGTCTGCCTGAATATATCTTTTATCCTTAGGCACCTAAGCATCCATAAAAAATGCTGCTTCACTTTATAGAGGGCTGGAGATAACCTCTAAGATAGCCAAGGTTTACCAATAAACATATGTATTTTTTCTTTGCAAAATTAATGTTGATTACAAAAATTCAATTAATACCTAATAGTAGGAAGACAAATCCCTCCTTAATCCCCCAATATCACAATTTATTGCATAGTGTGTAAAACATCTCATTTCCATATATACTAAATGTTTCATATATATTAAATACATACTTTTTTCTCATTTTTACACCCATAAATCATATTATATCAACCACTCTACTTAACAAATAATAGAAATCTTCCATATTTCATCTCTTTTGTTTTTATTTTGACCAAGCCATATAAACTTATTTAGAAAAGAGCAGTTTTGATAAGAAGCAGAATATGGAATATGGTAAAGAAAACAAGTGTCCAAATGTCACATCTTTCTTACAGACATGTTTTTTTTCACTCAATGAAGCAAGAGGGCCAAGTTTTGTGGCATCAGAAACAATCCTCAAATAGAACAGAACTTAATTATTGAACTTAAACTTAATCCTGACCCACTTTATTTCCACGTCCTCAATACTATTAGTTCAATGTATTTTGTTAACCCAACTCAGACTCTTACACCAGATTCTTAACAAGTAGCTATCTTGACAAGAAAATTTCCCTAAACTTCTAAAATGATGATGAAGCCAGCATGCTAGACTTGGTGGCAGACTTTACTAAAGCTATGAAATCTGCTCTCCACCACCAATTGAATTTGGGTACATCTATTTGTGCAGTGTGCTAGACAAAACCATGCTTCTAAAAGCCAGAATCAGACTATGCCCAGCATCCTCTTAAAAATCAAGCCAGCACAGAAAAAAGTATCATGCAACATTGTTGCAATCATTCAGGAACTTCTATATATTCAGTGACTGTACTTCTAAACCCAAAGCACAAGAAAATACATGTGAGTCCATAGGAATTCCATGTCCTAGATGATGAAAAATCATACCAATGCAAAAATGTAATCCAAAGCCTGAGGTGGTATTGCCATTCTCACAGAGGAAACTTCCAGAAATATATTAGAGAGAACTAAATGCAAAACCACCTCCTAGGCAACGTGTTGTTCAGAGATGCATGGGTGGCCTAAAAAAAAAATAGGACACGTTCAAAAAAGTTCCCTTCTGGTAGACATCACTCCAAAAGGACCAACACATGGTACCAAGCAGTCAACTCAAGTAAACCTCTGCACTATAAGCATCTCTCCAAAGGAAGAACTACAGTAGCTTGGACCCCCACCTGCTTCCTCTGTCAGTCCCCACAGCATCACCCATGGGCCATAATTAACATCAGTGAAAAGACACAAGTGCCAACAACAAAGATCCAGAGTGTAGTCACTCCATCAGCATCTAAGCTCTGCTCATTGAATCTCTGCCCCCAGACATGTGCACTAAACCACAGCACCTGCACCTACCACAAGCCAAAGGGGCTTGATTAGAAGGAGCATCAAAAAAAAGAGAAATGGGAAGAATGTGTAGAAGCTCAACAGTTAGCGATACGACATGTCCTCTGACTCCCGGGAAACCAAAGCAGTCAATGATTGATGTTGCATTCTTCCAACCTGGAGGAGTTTCTTGTTAACTAAGATTTCATGCAGCCCCAGAAGCGAAGAGGGAAAGCTACCACTGGTGACAGACAGCCTGTCTTAGATGAGATTGGACCGTGCATCATTAATCGGGCAGCTTTGAGACTTACTCACACACATGAATAGTAATGTCTTCAGTGGCAGCATCTCCTAAGACTAAGGACAAAAATAAATACTTCAACAAGAAGTACAGACACAGGCCAAGACAGATCTCTCTTGAGTTTTGAATTCTCATCATAGAATAAAGATGATTGATGGTGATGATGCTATGGTTAATGGACATATTACTATATTTCCCATCACTTTTCCAGTACACATTTCTGATCCCCTTGATTATTTGCAGCCTTCACAAATGTTATTCATTCTAAAATCCCCGCTCCACTTTCTCAGTTGCCTCAGCTAATGAGTGGTTTCACTGAGCTGCCTGTGTGTTCCCTTACATTTCTTTCCATGTAGCATGTAAGCATTCATTGTTCAGCTACCTGGGCATTTCTCCGTCCCCCAGCACCCTCCCCCCACCATTTCACCCAGACTGCGCTAGTCTATCAAGATGAAAACAACACTATGACACTTGGAACAAACTTCTCCTGTCAGATGCACACAGGGGCCCTCTGTTGCACGGTCTGCACTTGTCCCTCATGCAGTAGAGATTCAACTCACAAATACGAGATCCAGACTGCAGATCAGAGGGGAGACTGACTTCTGCCCTTCATTTGGGCCAAAGAATACTTATCTCCTTATTTCCAACTTCTTCTCAAGTTGCAGCTAGACCTGGGAAGATGTAAATATGTAAGTAAAACCCAAGACCATATTCACAGGTTATCCCTTTCAAAATGCCAGCACTTCTCAGTTGCCTTATCACAGGCTGATTGAACTCCTTGTTCATAAAAGGCCAATAGCAAGAAAAGGCAGCTCAGTGTGCCAGGAGGGCTTCAGGAGTTACCGCCATATACTGATCTTTTTGTTCTGACACATTGGTGTGTGGGATTCGGCTGTGGGCAAAGTTTCTATGTCTCTCTTTCTTGCAGCCTCAGGCTATCCTTAGTCCATAGCTCCACTGAAGAAGTCCTTTCTGAAACAGATATAACAGAGGAAACTTCAACAATTGTTGTTGGTGTTTAATATTTATTGACCACCCACAACTGGATCAGGCACTCTACTGATGTATGGCTTGCATCTTATTACAACTTTCTGTGGGGGAAAAACCCTATAGCTGAGAGCTAAAAGCTGTTTAGCTATTGTAAGGGCAACAAGAATACACATTCCTCAAATATCTCTAATTGCCTCCCATAACACAATGCAATTTTCTGCTTCTTCCATTAAAAATAGTTATTAACATAATATACTCTGTGAGTATATCTCTATGGTACTTCTTTAAATTTTCAAGTAAGCCCACTGTTAGCTTGAGCTGAAAAAACAATGTCACTCTGTTAAAGAGATATTTTTAAAGATTTTTTTTCAGAAAATGTGTAATATAATCAGAAATAAGATTCACTTTCAACCTGTACAATGTTAGTCCTTGTTTTGGTTGCCTGCCTTTCTCTTCCTCAGAACCCAAGGTTGGAGCCTCTGATGAGTTTCATCTCTAGAGGCCAATTCTATTGCCTTTCCTGAGATAGTTCTAACAGAAAAAAGAGGCATATAGAAGCCATAATCCTACCATTCTTATAGAGCTTGGCAACAGGTCAGTATCCCCAGACCCAAGAGCCTTCCAGCCTGTCCCCTATATCTTTGTCATTGACAACCAGATCTGGACATTGCTCAAAATTCAACTTGCAGGCTTAGAACCCTGAACTCTGTCTACTTCCTACCAGCCTTCCTTCTCAGAGCTAGATCCTACATGTTGGCAGGAATCCTAAAAAGTCAGAAGTATTTCCAGACAACCTAGATCTTTTGTTGGGAAGGTTCTGCCTGCCCAATTAGACTAGTATTGGTGATCCTTTGAATCATTGCTTTTATACATAGAAAAAAATGTGGATGGATATACACCACCAAAGCATTAATAATCGTTATCTCTGGGTGGTAAGGAAACACATGATTTCAATTTTCTCCTTTACTGTATTTTCCCAATGTTCTGCCGTAACACATATTACTTTTGTACTCAATTCAAAAAATTTTTGTGTTTTGCTTAAAGTTACCAAGACATACCATTAGCCTTTCCCTGTGTTTCTGCTTCAGTAAATTCTCTCTTCTCTTCTCCAAATCTAGGCTGGTGAAAAAGAGCTTTCTCTCCACAAAGGAGGCCAAAATCTAAAGAACAAATTCTAAGAGAAAACATTTTTTTAAGGTTTTAGAATCTTTTGTAACATAAAAAAAGCAAAGTTTTCAAACCATATTCTTTATAACATAGAAAAAGGAACATGAGTGATTTATTAATGATGTAAGGAATCAAGATTTTCATGGCACCATGAAAATTATAAAATAAAAATTTAAGTTAAAAATTACAAAATAAAAAATTAAATTAAAATAATGTAATGTTAGGGGCCAGCCCTGTGGCACAGTGGTTAAGTTAGGCACGCTCCGCTTTGGCGGCCCGGGTGCATGGGTTTGGATCCCAGACACGGACCTACACCACTCATCAGCCATGCTGTGGTGGCGACCCACAAAGAAAATAGAGGAAGATTGGCACAGATGTTAGCTCAGGGCTAATCTTCCTCAAACAAAAAGAAGAAGATCAGCAACGGATGTTAGCTCAGGGCGAATCTTCTTCAGCAAAAAAAAATAATAATAATGTAGTGTTAAAACTGAATTTGAAAATGTAAATCAGAGCCACAAAGTGGGCATGGCAGGACATGGGGATTTATGCCCTAGACACAAAAACAAATGACCCTCAGCTTTGGAAGTCTCCCCTTGTCCCCCATCCCCCACCCAAGTGCTTTAGTTGCAAGACTTGGATCTTTCTGTGTTGATGGGGAGCTGTCTTCTTGTAATCTTATGTTTCTTCATTCTACCAGGGAAATGTGTGTGCTGCAGGTTCTGTAAGCTACTTTCCTCAATCACATCCACCAGTAAGAAAGCTCATTGTTGTGCTTTTGGATTTCTTTACTCTGAAATTTACAGATTGCTGTCATTTGTTTCCTCATTACAAAATCTCTTTATATGACTTTAGCTTCAGGTAGAATTTAATACTTTTGAAAATCAAAAAGAAAAAAAAGACCATGAGACACCACTTCACAGCTATTAACATGACTACAATCAAAAAGACAGTTAATAACAGGTGTTGACAAAAATGTGGAGAAATTCGAACACTCACATGTTGCTGTTGAAATACAAAATGATATGAACCGTTTCCAAAATATTATTTGGAAAACAGTTTGATAGCATCTCAAAAGTTAAACATAGAGTTATCATATGATCCAGTAATTCCATTCCTAGGTATATATATGCAAGATAAATGAAAACATATGTCACACAAAAACTTGTATGAGTATGTTCATAGCAATATTATTCATAATAGCTAAAAAGTGGAAACAACCCAAATGTCCATCAACTGATGGATAAGCAAAATGTGGTATATCCATACAATGACATAATATTTTACTCAACTGTAAAAAAAAAATTAAGCACAAATACATGCAACAGTACGGATGAACCTTGAAAACATTACACTAAGTGAAAGAATCCATATACAAAGCTATATGTTGTATGATTTCATTTACATAAAATGTCCAGACTAGGCAAATCCACAGAGACAGTAAGTGGATTATGGTTGCCAAGGGCTTGAGGAAAGGAGGAATGGGAGTGACTGCTAATGGGTACAGAGTTTCTTTTTAGAGTAATAAAAATGTTCTGGAATTAGATAATGGTGATGTTTACACAATTCTGTGAATATACTACAAAGCACTGAATTGTACACTTTAAAAGAATAAATTTATTTTTAATTGATGTTTTAATGGTTTCTAACATTGTGAAATTTTGGGTTGTACATTTTTGTTTGTCCATCACCATATATATGACTCCCTTCACCCCTTGTGCCCACCCCCCACCCCCACTGCCCCTGGTAACCACAGTCCAGTTTTCTCTGTCCATGTGTTGATTTATATTCCACATATGAGTGAGATCATACAGTGTTTGTCTTTCTCTTTCTGGCTTATTTCACTTAACACAATACGCTCCAGGCCCATCCATGTTGTTGCAAATGGGACGATTTTGTCTTTTTTTATGGCTGAGTAGTATTCCATTGTATATATATACCACATTTTCTTAATCCAATCATCAGTCGAGGGACACTTAGGTTGCTTCCACTTCTTGGCTATGGTGAATAATGCTGCAATGAACATAGGGGTGCATAAGCCTCTTTGGATTGTTGATTTCAGGTTAGTTGGATAGATTCCCAGTAGTGGGATGGCTGGATCATAGGGCATCTCTATTTTTAATTAAAAGAATAAATTTTATATGTGAATTATACCTCAATAAAGCTATTATTTTTAAAAAACTGAATTGGAAATATCAATATAAAATTACTTTTAATTTATAATTAATTTTTTACTCTGTCCATTACTCTGTCCAATCTCCTAGAGATTTTCCAATTTCACTTCAGTAGCAATGAGCACTCCTAGCACGCAGATTTTGATCTCTAATATCATTCCCCAATTAAAAAAAAAAAAGAGATTTCTTAGAGAAAGGCTGATTCCATGCCTGAGCAGCAAATATGTAAGGTCAGTCTAGTACAATTTATACCAGAAAGCAAACAAACTTTTGAAAATTAATAGGCCTGTGTGAAAAGGAAAGGCTATCTTGAAGGGACTTCCACTGGCCAAAACTATGATGATTTAGGCTATAATAGAACAATGATTGAAATTGATGGAAAAATCACTGAAGCTATGAATATTCATGAATCCATAATGGTATCCTTTGAGAACCAGTCTTTGAGAAAGAAAAAAAAAGCAAAACACAGAAACTTATTTGTCAGCATCACTTGAAACAGACATTCAACTAACACCTTACTTTGAAAACATGTAAAGGGGAAAAAAACAAGCATTTATTTTGTCTTTTCAGCATAAACTAGCTTTCAAAGTAATCAATAGCCTCACTTATAAATACATGTATATTTATCATGTATTTTATTATAAATTATATATTTTATATAAATTATATATATCCTCTCTATTATTTGAGCAGAGACATAAAGGAAGTGAGGGAGCAAGCCATGCACTTACTTAAAATAAAAGCTTTTCAGGTAGAATAAGCCACAAATGCAAAGTCTGTGAGATGGGAGCATGTTTGGAGCCCAGTGAAGCTGCCGAGAAATGAAGGAGAATAGCAGACGATGAAGTCAAAGACACTGTGGGGGAAATGCCTATGAGTAGTGCACAGGGCTCATAAAAATGACTCTATCTAAGTCACCTGAAAACAATGGTCTTTTTTGTTGTTGTTCTTCTGTTAGTATATGTAATTATCTCCCATCTTTCCCTTAATCACCTTCATCTTTTAGTCTAAGGATGACAAACATGGGTGGATGACACACCTCCACATGGTGCCTAAAATAGATATTGCTAATTGATTATAGCCTTAGAATCCTTTTCTGCTCTCATTAAGTCAAATTTACTTATTTGTCATTCCTGTCCTATAATCTTAGGAAGCATATATGTATAATCTTTGTCCTAATTGAGCCAAAAATCTATGTTGTATAGAAAATACTACATAACCTAATGCGCTCACTGGTTTCTTAAACCTGCTGTCAGCGCTTTGCTTTGGCTCCATCTTCGTGTGGGTTCCCCAGAAAGCAAAACCTGAAAGGAGGCTTAAGTCCAAGCTCTTTATTGGAGAGTGTGATTCAGGGGTTAATAGTGAGGGCTAGGGGAGAGAAGAAGGAAAGGAGAGCCAATACAAAGATGCATTATTGAGCTGGCCACCTTTACTGTGACTGGTTGCTCAATCTCACAGAATAAGCTAAAATTTTTCTCAGGACCATCTATCTAGCGGAAGACAGGGGAAGGAGTTATCTATAGGCTCCCATTATTGATGAGATCAGGTCAGTTGTTCTGCAGAATGACTCACCTTCTGGATTTGTCTGATTGTGTTTCCGTGTAGTGTATTTCTTCTACCTCCTGAATTTCCTGTAAATGAGAAGTTAGAGCTAACATCTTGATTAGATTCAATTTACACATTTTTGACTAGAATTCATCACGTGTGATGTTATTTCTTTGCATTCCGTTGCATCAGGACACACCTATGGCTTCTTGCCCCACCATAGTGATACAAAGATTGACCACTGGATTTGGGTGAAGGACCCCTCCATTATGTTGTGGTTTCCCCTTAAACTAGGAAGTCATCTGGTTTCTTTGGAGCCATATTAATGTCAATTCCTCATCAATCATTCATCTAATGGTTTTACTATCAGTTGGTACTCAACTGTACTCAATTCTGTACACACAGTAAATATTGTTTAATGTATGAGTAATGTCAGAGGTAGCTGGAAATGGATTTCTCATCTTCCACTCTCTCTATCCCCACTCCAAGAACCAGATCCTAGACGGCAACGCTTTCTGGAGACTGAAATCAGTTTACACAAGACAAGACAAACAGTCCCACACCATTGTGTATCTTTAGAGAGTGTTAGGGTCCCTTTCATCCTATCCTCATATAAGTTTTACATCTTGAGTTGCTGCTACCCTTCAAAGTTAGTGCTTAGAAAGTACAAAAGGGAATGTGTATTTTCTTGGGTATTGGTTTATGGAAAAAACCACCCATTCTCATTCATCTATTTGGTTAGTTCATCCCAAAGTGCTCTGTATTCTTGGTTGTAATTGGCCATATCTAAGGAGATCTGGCTGTTTCCAGGGTCAGAAAAGAAGATTGACTTGTGTTACTCATAATAGATTTATTCATTAAGATGACCCTGGCAATTTAGGGCCTTCAAAATTTCTTTAATCCCACAGGCTCCTTAAACACAAATTCCAGACAGAAACCTGCCCCTCCTGCATTACTGTCTATCTCAGGAAATGATACCACCACCACTCACTTACTCATACCGAAAACCCAGGAGTCATCCTTGTCTCCTCATTTTCCCTCATCCCCCACATTCAATCAATCAACAGAACTTATCAATTCTACCTCTAATTATCTCTTGAATCTATCCTTCTCTTCAACCCAAATGTCACTCCCTGATGTAGTTCTGCTACTGGGATGGCATCACAAAAGCCTTTCAACAGTGCTAGTGCCTTCCAAATCTATCTCCACAGTTGAGGCAGAGAGAGCATTTCTAAGAGAAAAATGGCTCATGCCACCCTCTACTTAGAAATCTCCACGGATTTACTCTGGAAAATCAATGAACTCAAGGTTTTTACAAGAACTTATATAATCTGCACCATCAAATTCTCTCACCTCCTCAATTTCCACTCTTCCTTTCAAAGTATGTGCTTTGATCATCACCAAACTTCTTTTGGTTCCTCAAATGATTCCTCTCTTACCCCCCGGCTTCACAAATAATCTTCCACCATCTCTCCCAAGCACCACCTTCTCCTGGCTGACCCCTCCTGAAACGTAAGGTCTCAGCTAAATGTCACTTCATTAGGAAGACCTTCCCCGGCCATCTTCATCACAATTTATTATACACACTTATTTAATATCTGCCTTCTCTGTTATCCCAAAAGTTCCAAGAAAGCTGCAACTATATTTGTCTTATTTGCTTCTCTGTCCCCATCATAGAGTCTGGAGAATATAATAGATGTCTAATAAATATTTGTTGAAATTATGCTGAAAACTAAGCCACAGAAAGACTACGGGCTATTTGTGCTAGCATATTTTGTGTGCCTCAACTGAAGGTTTTATGAATAATATTAGAAAAACATTACCTATAAAAGTATGTTAAGTTGTTTAGAATACAGTAGTAATTACAGAGCTGTTTCTTTTGCTCATTACTCCTTGGAAATCCTAAAGTACAATCCCTTCCTAAATGCTGGACTATAAAGTTTTCCCAGCTCAATTTTGTCCCATGTTTTGTGGTGAGACCTAGGAAATGGTGATAATAACACCTATCTGGAAAATAGAGATGATATATTTCATGTGCCCGGCTATAATACATGGTACTCCAATACAAGGTAGCTACTATTAAAGAACAAAATAATAGATAGATGCATATCGGGGTATGTGTATGTGTGTGTGCATGTGTGTGTGTATTTGTTTTGAACTCTCTCAAGACAATTGCTGTAATGATGTCACCGGTTCATTTTGTAAGACACTCTCATATATGGAGTTATTCCAAGGAGGACACTCTAACTGGAGTCTGAAGTGTTCTTGAAAAGCAAGCAGACTGATTGGGGTGTACTGGCAGAATAATCAGCCCTTCTAGCAGCTGGTTCTTTCAAAATTAGGGTTCCATAGGGGTCTGTGGAGCCCCAGAGGATCCATGCATGGATTTCAAAATGTTCATGATCTTCTTAAAAATGAATGCAAAATTTTGAGTGAGTGTATATGTGTTTGTGCCTGTTCACTATTCTGGGAAGATGGTTCATATTTTTCAATAGCTTCTCAGAGGGACTATGAATAAGAAAAAGTTAGGAATCACTGCCTAAAGATTTTTCCAGGAAATCCGGTGCTCTGGCAAAAATGAAAATGTTGACAGTGTGATAGGTGTGTCATCTGGCTGGCTAAAGCAATGTTTTCTGTTAAAGCAAAGATTAGAAGTCTTGGGGCCAAAATGATCTCAACCAAATGGTTCTTCTACACTATGTTTCCAACTGCCCAGCATGTGAGCCATTACCACATGGTTCCTGTTGATGATTTTCATACCCTTATTTGCAAGGAAATCACACTGAGACCAGTTCAGAAGAATGATTGATCTAACATATTGGAAAACCAAATACATGAGCCTCCTATATATACTAAGAATTTTATGCTGGTAAAGAGTGACTATGGGAGATTAAGCACACATTGACCAAGACTGCCTCTAAGTCGCTCATCTACTAGTCTTCATAATATATATACTCTTATTCTAGTCCAAAAAATAACAAGGCTCGTCATGTGTTGAAATAATTTATTTCAACACTTAATGCATCATCTGTCCCGTATTTCCACATGTTGTGTCATCACCATTTGACCTCAACTCATTGTTAAATATTTAATAGTACTGTTGGATAAACAATACAAAGTATAGTTTACTTTTGAATGTAGCATTTACGTGAAAAAAAAACGCAAATACATGCTTCAAAAGGTACAATTTTAGGTTATAGTACTAATCCTTCTGGTGGGTGGAAAATGAAATATAAGAGGAAGGGAAACTACAGGGAAGATGAATGAATCAGGGAGATCAATGACAAACGAAAAGATGCCATAACTCTCCAATAAAGAATAAAGGCAGAAAGTAACTGCCACCCAGATGTTGGCACAATGGGAACTGCATGTTTCCAATTCTCAAAACTTAAGCCCGATGATGGATTGTTTTGAGTAGGAATCTATTCACATGAAAATGATGAAATAATATTCAACAAAACACTAACCAATAGAAGATTATTTTTAACACTCACTGAGTGTAAATTTCATGGTGACAGAAATTATTCATTTGAAAGAGTGACTCTGGGCTAAGAGAAACACCAAAAAAAAATGCATGTAAGAGATTTTGATGAGGTAGCACACCTCTCCTGGAAAGTGTGCTTAATACATTCTTTTTGACTGACTATAGACAATCAGCCTTAGGAAGTATGAAGACAAGTATAAGCCTGCATCAGGAAATCTTTCTAACCCATTGAGTTCCTTTGACATAAAGAGTTGAAAACTGCATTTATTATCCTACTTCAGTATGTTTTTCAATGACAGGCAAAATACAAAATGGACCTACAAACCACAGTTGAGAAAAATTGAAGTAAACCTAAGTAAATGGAAAGATATACTATGTTCATGGTTTTGTGAAGACTCAGTGTTGTTAAAATTTCAACTCTCTTCAAATTGATCTATCCCAGTCATAATCCCATCAAACTATTTTGTAAAATTCAACAAGTGGATTCTAAAATTTATATGGAAATGCAACTAGAATATCCAAAATAATCTCAAAAAAGACCAAAGTTGGAAGAATGACACTACTTTACTTTATTACTTACTATAAAGTCAAAGTAATCAAGATATTGTGGTACTGGCATAGGATCAACAAATAAACCAATGGAACAGACCAGAGAACCCAGAAATAGATCCACATTTATGAGTTCATTTGATTTTTGACAAAAGTGCAAAGGCAAAAAGAATGCAAAATGGATTTGGAATGAATTCCCCTTTGAGGAAAGATGACTAACTAAAAATCTATAGAAAGATGCAATAGGATGTTTAAAGTCATATCTAATTGCCTTGTGAACTTTGGACCTACCATAAACATAATATTTCATTTTTTGGGCAAATTAGACATCAGAAATGAGACATGATTCGTGTCAAATAAAAAAATGCAGATGACAACATGGATGATCAAACAGCAATTGTATCAACTATTAATTACAATACTGAACAGGAAGCACTTAGAAAAGAACTAATTATTAAATATGCAAACCACTGCTATTCTAGGGAAAGCTAAAACGAGGTAACAGAAAACAAAGTATACAAAATTAACTGCAAGCATACCAACTCACCTTCAGCCAATGAATAATCCAGGAAGTGGCCTCTTACTTCGATTGACACATTGTTTCAATCACAAAGTAGGGAAACAGAACAGTAAATACTGGCTTGCTCGCCTCACACCTCCCACGTAGCAAACAGTGTAAATGGAATCAGGGTTAAAAGTGCTAAAGGTCACACACTGATACTTTCAATCATATCCAAATATATTTTTCTTGTTGTTAGTGCCCTGGAGCCGATTTGGACTCCTAGTGACCCTGTGTACAGAGAGCAGAGCCCTGACCAGTCTTTGCTCAGTCTTTTTGAGCCATCCTCTCACCTCCCGGCGCTACATCAGACAATGCTCCGCTGCTATTCATAGGGTTTTCACCGCCAATTTTTTCAGATGTGTGGGTGGCCAGGTCCTTCTTCCTAGTCTGTCTTAGTCTGGAAGCTCCACTGAAACCTGTCTACTATGGGTGACCCTGTTGGTATTTGAAATATCGGTAACAACCGACATACGGGTGGTGTGGTTTTAACCCTGGCCATGGAGGTGCAAGTGCCTGAATCTTAACCACTAGACCACCAGGGTTGGCTATCCAAACATATGAATCATTTGTATTGTCAATGTGGACTAAAATACAGTAAACGATTTAGAAGTTTCTATTAATCCAATATAACATCCCTATCCTGAGGCATAATTTGAATTCCTTACCAAGGTTTATTTTAATGACTTAATTATGTTAAACTTGAATATGCTGATATGGCTAGTTTAAACGACTATGTGCCACATATCTTGGATGACTTCTGGAAACTTAAAATATTGCTAAAATTGGAGGGAAAAATAAGGCAATAAAAATGTTACACAGAAACAAGTAGTCTTAAAATGCTGACTGACCCTACAAAATGACTGACTGAGGGCCGGCCCAGTGGTGTAGTGGTTAAGTTTGCACGCTCTGCTTCAGTGGCCCAAGGTTTGCAGGTTCAGATCCTGGATGCGGACCTATGCACCACTCATCAAGCCGGGCTATTCCGGTGTGCCACATACAAAATAGAGGAGGATGGGGCACAGATGTTAGCTCAGGGCCACTCTTCCTCATGCAAAAAGAGGAAGACTGGCAACACATGTTAGCTCTTGGCCAATCTTCCTCACCAAAAAAAAAAAAAAAAAAGATTGACTAACTCTACATAATATCAAAGCAACATTGAAAAAGAAAAGTTCAGGTGATCAATTAATTTTCTCAGTATTATACAAAAAACATATATTCTAATGACTTTTTTAAAAAACTTAATCAACTGCTGGTTTGGACATCTTAGATAAACATTGCTTTTATGTACTCACATCTCTTAACTTCTTAGTTCTACAACAATTCAGCCAATACAGAACTATTACCCCCCTCCACTTCAAATCTTCATTCTAGCCTATGAAGTTGCACAATTCCAGACGATGACGCAGTAACTGTTTTTGTGCCTAGAAGAACAAAATCTGATTTTAAAATCATTCAGCCTATTTCTCAAGTGCTTAAATTCTGTTGTTTAATTAGGATTGATTATCCGCATTTGAAATCTTAATATTCATTTTACAAAACACCCAACTTCAAAAAAGTTTGACATTTAATTTCAAGGCAAAAAATAAAAGCTACCCAGTTCACGACTTTCAAATTTTCCATACATAACCTCACCCCACTCCCTCCATATTCTCTTTTTAACGACTGAAATTTAACCAGGTCGGTTCCGGTCTCAAACAACAATTTCATATGATTTCAAATAGCTATCTTGGGAGCTAGACTGAATCATTTGCTAAAGTCTAATATTTTAAATTTATAAACTTCAGAAGGAAGATAGCTTTTGAAGCTGACAAAAAAACAATCAGAGAACAGCAGTCTTTTTGTGTGCTGCCCAGAAAGTCAGTTACAAAGTGGTCCTATTGTGTTTCTCATAATTTACATTTACTTTTTTGGCAGAGCAGAAAGGAAAAAATAAGAAGTCAAACTTGGAAGCAGACAACAAAAATGAAAGAAGGCATTTGTATTTTAAAACGTCCCCTTGACATTTAGACATCTACAAACCCAATATTTAACATTTACAGAGATAAACCAGTAAAAGAAATAGCAGCTGTTTTTCTGTGATGTCACTGAACAGGTGTGATACCATTTCATACCACAGAAATTGGATGGATCTCTTGCTGATACCACAGGAGGCCCAGAGAGAACCAGTATTGACCTGTGTCTCATTTCCTTGGATTGGCCAGAAAATAACCCTGGGCCAACAAGAGACCTGATGACTGATCTGTGCCGATTCGGAGCAGACATTCTCCCAAACAGATCAATACTATCCAAGGTGCAGCTGAAAAACAGGATGAGCTTGTATCGTTAAGCAAACACCAAACTGCTTATTCACAAGGGCAAAAGCAACACAGCACTTGTGTTTTCCACAGCGTGTTTGTCAGTGACCTCAACCCTGACCGGAAGGGCCACCCTCTCGAGGGCAAGGAGTAATCCTGTATTGGGTCTGCCTATGGTACTGGAGCATTCCTATGAGCGGTGGCATCTTTACAATGAGAGCTACTGTGTCTGCTTTGGCCTAGCCTAAACAATTACATGATGCCAAAGCAACTAGTCAATGCAATCGATTTAGTCAAATGACCAGTCTGAGTATTTGGCATTATGTAAACAAAAAATAAAACAAAAACAGAATTTTTACTTTTTACCCATCATACTGAAATTGGGTAGACACATCTTGGATTAAATTAATTTAGAAAGTGTTTATGACACCAATTGTTTCTATATACATAAATTAAAATATCTGGATAAACCAAATACTTTTGCTCAAATATCCAGATAACTATTTTTTTGATTAACCCCCCAAAATTGCCTCTATTCTAATTTTCATTTAGTCATATAGATCCTCCCCTCCCCAAAAAAAGTCATATTGTGTATATCTGTATGCTCTTTTTATATCAACATATTATATCAACATATATATCAACATATGTGCACATGTAAATGAACAATAGTTAAATCTAATAAGAACATGCCAGTTACATCACTATTTTCAGTGCTATAAAGTTATAAAACATGAGGAAATTATGGTCTTTAAAAACATCTTCCCAAAATTACTGAGAAAATAAACTATGGATTGAAATGTGACCCTACATTCCTCTAGGCAAGATGACTTCATATATGACTCGGCATTAGTAAAATTTAAATGTTTTGTATGGTCCTAGGGTGAAAAATCTAATTCCAGTTAGGCTACAGCAGATTCAGGACCAATAATTGTATGTAAACACTGGGCAAATATAAAATCACATAATTACCTTTGAGTCTTAAAAATTTTTAATGGCTATTGGTGGCACTGCCATAAGATCCAACCATCTACCATCTCAGATCTTTTATGTATCTTGAATACTTAATTTATTTTCAAACCCTAAACACACGGTTTGAGAAACCTAGCTAAAACAGAAGCTGTGTCTCTTGGTGCTATTAAAAGACAAATGTGTACCAAAAAAAAAAATCACATAATAATAATTGTTAGCTTTTCACTTTCCTTGAACTGTTTTCTCTGGGGAAAAAAGACTTGAAGGGGAGAAAACAAACTTTCCCTCCAGCACTGTCTAGGCACTATCTCCATCTCCTCGAATAAAGAAGAAATAAATTCAACTTTGGAACTCTGCCATTGAGTGGCGGCTCCTCCAAAGGGGACAGTTTGCTATTGATTGTTAATGTCGTCTGCCATTAGAGGGCACTAAACAACTCTACATTAATGCTGCATGGGAGGGAAGAGAGAAAGGAAGACGGGAAAAGAAAGAGGGGAGGGAGAAGAGGGGGGAGAGTAAGAGCAGAGTCGGGGAAGAGGGAAGGAAAGAGAAAATAGAAGGGGTGGACGGACAGGAGGGAAAGAGAGAAGAGGGAAGACAGAGAGAGAGAGCAAGAATAAATCTGGAAAGATTAAAAAGGATGTGGAGCCCCCAGAGCCGTCTGAAGTGAGCAAAAAGCCAGACCCCCCCACCCCCCGGGCCGCCTGCGCCCCTCCCCTCCCATCCTCAGGACGGTAATTATAAAGCGAAAAGCAGCGGCGAGGTCACCCGTTTTTACCAGCCTGCTGCACCGAATGCGCGCGGTGCAGGTGCGGCGGCCGCGGGCTTTGTGATTCATGCCCACTTTCAAAGGGGGGCTTGGGCCCGTCTGAGAGGCACCCAAACAACTGTCTTCTAATATTAGCACGGCTGTATTTCGGGATCTATTATAGTCTGTCCAGACAGATCCCATTGTAATGGGATCTTTTATTAAAAGATTAGCACTATCTCCTGCAGTTGGTGGAAAAAAATCTGTTATCACTGAGTTATTTGCAGTTGTGGAGGGGGTAGGAGGGGGGTGGTGGTGGAAGATGGAGTGGGAGGGCGAGAGGAGGAGTGGGGAGGCAGTCTGGCGGGGGGAGGCTTGGGGGTGGGGGGGCGACAAGGGGCGGATTTGAAATCCGTAGGAGAACAAATCCCAGTGACCTGCGAATGTCCAAGAATTTTGTCTGCATACTTCGCTGTCTGTTGTCCTGCGGGCTCCAGAAGCGAAAAGAATGGAAATTAAAAAGGCGGCTTTGGAATAAACAATATAGCATTTTCCGTGAAGTAATCGTTTTATATAAAAGGAAATATCGCCTCCTCAGTTTCATTCAGCGGTGCCAAAAATGTTATAAATGAGAGACCCGCCAACTTTCAGCGAAGAATGCCAGGCACTGTGCTTAATAAACTGAGGCTACAGAAGTTCATTATCGATGTTGCAATCTTTTTTATTCCGCGAACAGAGAGAGAGAGACAGAGAGAGAGAGAGAGAGAAGCTGAGAAGGAGACTGAGAGACAGAAAGAGACACACAGGACAGAAACTGGGGAGTCTCCGGGGCGGGGAAGGGGGGCAGACCGCCTACGTCGGCGCCCCCGCTCCGGGCTCCGACTCCAGACGCGGCGAAGTGAAAGGGGAGAAAAGAAAGGGAGAGGGCGAGACTGCGACGGGGGGAGGCCGGGCCGGAGGTGTTAAACATTTTTGTTTGCTTCTGACTCGTCGAGACCAAGGGCTGCGTCTCGGCCCGGCTCAGCCAGGGTGGAAGGTGCCGGGGCCGGGGTCCTCAGCCACAACTCTGGGCCGGGGGTGGCCGCCAAGTCAGGCACGCACAGACCCAGACACAAAACGTCGCCGGGGCCGGCGTGCAGGCTGCGGGGCCCTGAAACTGCAGCGCGCCCCGGCGAAGCCGTGGGGCCGGCGCGTTCCCACCCGACCGCGAGCGGGAGATTTCAGCAGCCGGGGGCTCTCGGGGCGTTTGCAAAGTCTTTCTGAAGCGGAGGAGCGGCGGTGCGGAGACACACTCCCGGGTTCCCCCCGCTCCGCCCGCCGCCTCCTCCTCCAGCGCCCCCGCCGCGTCCCCCCCCCCCCCGCGCGCGCGCGCGCGCGCGCACACACACACACACACACACACACACACGCACGCCACCCCGGGCGTGCCGGCGCTGCCTGCGAGCGGCGGCGTGCAGGACTTGAAGTGGGTGTTCTTCCCCACTCCCCACCCCCGAAGCGTCGCCCCCACCCCCCGGCCCGGTCGCCTTCCCCCTCCCTCTCGCTCCTACGCAAATAAGAACTCGGCAATTCCCCTCCTGCCCCTTTGATTTCGGGCACCTCCAACAGATAATTGGGAAGGGTTTCCAGAAGGTGGGAAATGTCACCTGATTCACACTGAACTTTTAAAAGCTCCCCACCCCCAAGGAGACGCGCACACCCTCGCTCGCTGCCGCCCTCCCACTGCCCCACACACTGGGAGACCGCCCACCGCAAACCGCGGAGACCCCCGTCTAGATTTAAAGCGCGGCTGCGCCCGGCTTCTGACGTCCATTGAATCGCGCGGGCCGCCGGCGGCGAGCGCGGGGCTGTGCCGGGATCGCTGCGCCCTCAGCCGCTCGCCTCTGCGACGCGCGCCGCTCGCCCGAGCCACCCGCCGCCGCGCCCGCTCGCCGCGCCGCCGCGCTCCTCGCCCCGCGCCTGCCCCCAGGATGGTCCGTCCCAGGCACCAGCCCGGCGGGCTTTGCCTCCTGCTGCTGCTGCTCTGCCAGTTCATGGAGGACCGCAGCGCCCAGGGTAAGCGAGGGGGGATGCGCTGGGAGGCTCGGCTTGGGCAGGGGTTTGTACTTTTCTGTCGTCTCCACTTGGTCTGTTCTGAGCAACGCTGCTCTCAGAAGATGTTGGACCAACTTATCGACTCTGGGATGGAGAGAAGTGGGAAAACTGAAGGCAGTGACACTCTAGGACTGGGAGCCGAGTTTGGAGCGCGGTTATCCTAAAAGGAAAGGGAGTGAGCTGGAGTCGCTCATTAGTTAGGATTAGATGCTCTAAGTTCTGGACATTATGAGTTTAGATGTTATCTCCCCTGTTTGGCTCTGAAGAAAGAGACAAGCATCAGTAGCCTGGAGATTTCTGTCGACACATTTGCAATCTAACCTCTCTCCCTCCTACATCTTTTGGATACTTTTAAAAATGAGTGGGGGTCGGGGGGCATACTGAAATTTCTTTGATGGCTGGGGAACGTGATTTCAGAAACTTTGCCCAAACTTGGAAATGTGGGTGCTGAAAATTTTAGAGGGAAGTAGCTTTCTGCTTAGTGGACGCTTCTTCCAACCCCCTCCCCCAACCCCGAAAAGAAAAAAAAAAAAGACCCAAATTATTACCCCGAGTGTTTTGACTGGTTTACAGGTTTTTTCCCCTTTGCCTCATTCCTCTGTTAACTTTCTGTAGAACAGTGAGAAACCCACAACTGATTTAAATTCTGAGATGCATTAATAGCAAATTTCTAAACTTTATTTTTTAAAATTAGATTTATTTCAATTAGCCTTCGGGTAGAATTCTTTTTAAATAATAATAGCAGCTTGCGGTCCAGTTATTGTTAAAGTTATATAGATAATCCATGAGAAGTCTTTCTGAACAAAATCCGAACATTAAAAAGGGGGAAGGAGGAAAAATTACTTGCAAAGATTTCTTGGTAGGTGTGAGATAGGTATATGTTACCGTGAAATTGTAGGAAGACTCTCCCCCCTTTACTTTTTTCCCCTGCAGTTTTCTTGAGGCAGACGTGTAACTTGCCTTGCTTTAGAGTTAACATTTTAATTGTGTTGTAAACCGTCCCCCTGGGCACTGCCCCTCGCCGTCTGCACCGCACTGCTCCGAGTTGCCCGCCTTTCGGGGCGAGGCGCTGCCTGGGTGCGGGGGACGTGGGCGCCCGGGAAAGCAGCCCTCGGAGATTTCGAAAGATCGCGGTGGCCGCGGGCGTCCTCTGGGTCTGGCGGATTGCAAAACGGGCCCGTCGGGCGGGCTGCGCCTCGAGGTCGAGGCCGCGCGGGGCAGTTCCGGGCAGGGCCCGGTTGCTTTTTTGCTTTCATTTTTCACAAGTGCCTCTTGCTTGATCTGTTCCTGTGTGTGTGTGTGTGTGTGTGTGTGTGTGTCTGTCTGTCTGTGTCTGCCTCGCGCGCTCTCTCTTTCTTTCTCTCTCTCTCAAGTTCTCCTACTTTCTTAACCCCTGTCACAAATAATTCCCGTACCGCCTACATGAAACCAACATGTAAAAACATCCGTCGCATCCTGTTTTTGTCAGGTTCTTTAATCTGCTGTTCGAGTCGCTGCAGGTTATGAAATGGGACGAATAAAAGTAAACAGTCTAGTAAAAGTCAATGCAAGCTGCACGTGTTGTGTCTGGGTCACTGGTAACTGACATTGATATGGCTCGGGCGCTCTGGCTTCTCGCTCTCGCCCTCCCTCCCCCTCGCCCACCTCCCACCTCTTCAATCTGGGCTTTTTCACCCTTTCCCCACTCCTTCACTCCCTTCGATTTATTTTCTGCTTTTCTCTCCCGTCTGTCTCTTTTCCTCCTACACGCTCGCTCCCTCCCCATCTCCGCTGGTCCCCTAACCTTGCACGCCCCGCTACCTCCCTCCCCCTACCCCGTGCTCACTCACCCACCTCCCTACCCCTGTCTCGTCGCAGCTGGGAATTGCTGGCTCCGCCAAGCGAAGAACGGCCGGTGCCAGGTCCTGTACAAGACAGAACTGAGCAAGGAGGAGTGCTGCAGCACCGGCCGCCTGAGCACCTCGTGGACCGAGGAGGACGTAAATGACAACACGCTCTTCAAGTGGATGATTTTCAACGGGGGCGCCCCCAACTGCATCCCCTGTAAAGGTAGGATTCTTCCTCCCCAGTTTGCAGGCCTTCAGTAGAGGGCGTCTTACCCTCAGCTTCCCTACTGCCCAGCTGAAGTTTGGGACTAGGAGAGCTTTGTTCGTGGCTTCCCCCTGTCTTCCCCCAGCCCTGGTAAGCCGTTCGGGTTGCATCTTGCCTGTTACAGACTACAGGCAAAACAAGGTCGGCAGAGGTTCCGGGACTTCTTAGCCAAGCGTGGTGGTGAAGCCAGCTAACCTGCGCTCTTTGAGAGAGATTTGGGTATGGGGCGCAGCCCCACTGTCCGCCGCCTCGACTTCTAGGAGGGAGCCTAGGCCCCTCCGGCACAAACCCATGGCTGCATGATTGCGCAAGGAGCCCACAGACCTCCTGGCTGACCTGCATACTGCCTGGCCCTGGTTTTAATCCATGTCTCTTTCCAACTCGTAGAAACGTGCGAAAACGTGGACTGTGGACCAGGAAAAAAATGCCGAATGAACAAGAAGAATAAGCCCCGCTGCGTCTGCGCCCCAGATTGTTCCAACATCACCTGGAAAGGCCCAGTCTGTGGGCTGGACGGGAAAACCTACCGCAACGAATGTGCGCTCCTCAAGGCCAGATGTAAAGAGCAGCCAGAACTGGAAGTCCAGTACCAGGGCAAATGTAAAAGTAGGTCCTACCAGGCTCCCTCCTTCAGCTTTCTGCTTGAGGTAGACCCACTGGAAGACCCCTGAGGGATGATGTAGTCCACAATAAGAGCCTAACAGTAATAACAATGATCCCAAATAAAGGACCCCTTTTCTAACTTCTAAAGACTCCTTAAGAACACTGAAGGGACCAATGTAGAGTCATAGAGTCATAGATTTTCTCTTGTAAACCACAGGGCTCCCAAAGTGCTTTTTGAAAGCTGGATGCTTCCATTTTATGATTTCCTTGATAGTATCAAATTCTCTGTCCCTAAGGACCAGAAGGTGCCTATTCATGTGTGTTTCCTTCTTTGTTTCAGAGACCTGTCGGGATGTTAACTGTCCAGGCAGCTCCACATGCGTGGTGGACCAGACGAATAATGCCTACTGTGTGACATGTAACCGGATTTGCCCAGAGCCCGCCTCCTCTGAACAGTATCTCTGTGGGAATGATGGAGTGACCTACTCCAGTGCCTGTCACCTGAGAAAGGCCACCTGCCTACTGGGCAGATCGATTGGATTAGCCTATGAGGGAAAGTGTGTCAGTAGGTATTCTGGATTGAGGAAGGAAAAAAGAAAACAGGATCAAAAAGGCTAGTTCCAGTATTAAAACTGTGAGGTTAACCAATAAATAAGCCCAAAACCTCCCCAAAGGCACAGTTTCACCAAAGGGAGAAAAACTCTCCAGTTTGGGTAAACTGTCTTGACCACAGCATTCCTCAAAGAAACCATTGTCTTCCGGAAGCTATGGCATATATATTGAAATGCCAGCAAGAAACAGGAAACAATTTTCTGTCTTAGAAAACTTAGAACTCACTTGATTTTACACATTTTTTTAAGTGCTAGACTTGCTGGAAGCAAGAAATAATTACTTAACAGTTCCTCAAATCTGTTATCAGATTCTGATAACTGATGGAATTCTTTTTTAAAAGATCCCACTTGTGGGAAGTAATCAAACACATGTTTAACTCAAGGATACTGTGAAATCCTGTTCCAAAAAAATACTATTTTCATGCACTAATACAGTATGTAGGAAACTGGGGGTTTGTGTGTGTCTGTGTGTGTGTGTGTGTGTGTGTGTGTGTGTTTCAGTTTTATTTTCAAGCATTTTTTCATAATATTTCCATTACCCTCACTAGTGAGTATTAAGATATGTTATATGTTTATATGTTTATGTTGATAGGGGACTAGATAAAGGGAGAAAAGGGGAAAAGGGGAAATGGATTTACTCATCACAGGTGTATTATATCCTAGAAGCAAAGTCCTGTGAAGATATCCAGTGCACTGGTGGAAAAAAGTGTTTATGGGATTTCAAGGTTGGCAGAGGCCGGTGTTCCCTCTGCGATGAGCTGTGCCCTGACAGTAAGTCTGAGGAGCCTGTCTGTGCCAGTGACAATGCCACTTACGCCAGCGAGTGTGCCATGAAGGAAGCTGCCTGCTCCTCAGGTGTGCTGCTGGAAGTAAAGCATTCCGGATCTTGCAACTGTAAGTTTCATATTTAACCTTGCTGAAATGTAAGGCTTTCCCAGGCAAGCCCTAGGGAATGGAGATATAAAAAGCCCAGAAATCTCCCCATGTAAGCCCATTTCGGTTTAAGTTAGGTAGCTGCTAAATTTCACCAGCAATTCAGTAATCCACAGTAAAATTCCATGGAATGTTTCCTGGCTTTTAGGACTTGTCCAATGATCATCAACGGGGTTGCTCTACAAACCTATTTCCAGTCATTTGCCCCTAATTCTTTTGCTTTAGTAGTGTGCTTTGCTGTTTGCTTTATTAACACTTGAATCTAAACTAACTGCTTCAAAAGTTGTTTTTTTTTTTCTTTTTCAAAGACAGCTTTATAGTATCACACACGGGCTGCTGCTTTTCGCAGTTGCTTTTACTAACTGAATTAAGGACCCAAAGCAGTTATACCTAGAACACAAGAGCGCTTTTTATCTGATTTCAGGAATCTGCCCGTAAAACCTGAGCCATTGATTCTTCAGAACTTTCTGCAGTTTTTGACTTCATAGATTATGTTTTTAAAAAAAAAATTTTTTTAAACTTATTGCATAACAGCAGATGCCAAAAAAAAAAGCATCACACTGCAAGTCACATAAAAATGCAACGCTGTAATATGGCTGTATCAGAGGGCTTTGAAAACATACACTGAGCTGCTTCTGCGCTGTTGTTGTCCGTATTTAAACAACAGCTCCCCTGTATTCCCCCATCTAGCCATTTCGGAAGACACCGAGGAAGAGGAGGAAGATGAAGACCAGGACTACAGCTTTCCTATATCTTCCATTCTAGAGTGGTAAACCCTCCATCCATGTTCAGTGTTGATATAGCCTTTGGGCAAAAAAGAAAAAAAAAAAAGGAAAGAAAAGAAAAGAAAAAATATATTGTCCATACTGTAAATAAGTGTATGCTTATTTATTTGGGGGGAAAACGATACATAAAGGACCTTTGTCCTAAAGCTCTCTCCCAGGCCACCTTGTTACTCATTGGACCCGGAGAGGTGGTCATTGTGAGGTCTACTGGATGAGGCCCATAGTTGAGACTTGTAGACATTTATTTATACTGTGTCATGTTTTATAATTTATACATAAAATGTCTGGTTGACTGTACACCTTGTTTTTGAAGAAATTTATTCGTGAAAGGAAGAGCAGTTGTTATTTATTGTGAGGTCTCTTGCTTGTAAAGTAAAAGCTTTTTTTTTCCTTGTAAACCATTTAAGTCCATTCCTTACTATTCACTCACTCATCTGTCTCCCTTCATTTCACTGTTGTTAGACTCTTTTCCACTTTAACAAACTTGCATGTCAGTTTCTGTCATGTTTATTTATTGGATTCTCTGCTGCCTGTTCTGTACATACATGATCCCTCGGGTTTTGTTTACAAGGAATCTTGACTGACCAAAAGCCATTATAACTGACTCAAATAGAAGGTACAGAGGATACATCTTTGGGGAAACTCCTACTTCGGTTCTCTTGTTGTGATGAAGACATTTGCGAGAGAGGGGATGATAGCAATGTTAGAATTCTAGTAATGTACTTTTAAGATGTTACAGATCCAAAGAAATTGAGTGATATGGGTGTCGGGAAACTGAAGGAAGCGGAATGCTACACATTCAACCTTTCGTTAGGTGTTTCCTTTAAGCTAGTCTGCTGTACCTTTTAAATTAGTTCTTCTTCAACCAATGTGTCACTAAAAGTTATATCAAAGCTTTATCAGTTCAAGTTTCTTGCTTTTCATAATACTTTTTTCTGATGCAATTTTATATTTTCAAACATGGCAAGTTAAATATAAATTCATTTAAATATATAGTTTTGTACTTTTCTACCATGTAAATGTGCAATGTATATAAAAGTTATAATGTGTATTTGTAAATAAATGATGAGTGAAAAAATAAAAAAATTTTAAAAAGCCAATGGTCTCAATTGCTGATCATGTAAAAGAAGTTGTTTGGGCTTTTGAGTAAAAATGTGTATGATACATTTGCTGAGAAATATAGTTATCACTGAAATTGGTGGCCAGGACAGTAGAAGCTCCAAAGCAAAGTAAATTAGAAATTACCTCAGTAGAGTTCAAAAGATAAAAGGATGTGAGGTCCAGTAACCTCTTTGTAGGAGTAACAGCATACCTGTCACTAACCGTGCGAAGAAACAGACTGTAGGTATGGGTTCCTCCCTGCAGTGTACCAAGCCTGAAGTTTCCTCTTTAAAAAGACCATCTTCTTAGCTATCCTTGTTGCAAGCTCATCTCCATAGCCAGGGACACCCTTTATCTTTCTTCCTCTAAATAAAGTGGATCTTAGATCTTTAAAAAACATAGCACATCACAAGGAAAAGTGAAAATAGACTAATATTGGACAAGCACATTCTAGAAATCAGAATATCAACTACAGAAATAGGCATTATAGTGTTGGAATTCTAGGGACTTGGGTGTGGTGAGGATAGGGTGGGAGTGGATTTCCACAATGATGTCCATGGTTCATGGGGATTAAGTAATGGCACTCTCAAGGTAAGAGGACGTGTGTCAATATTTTGCAGTTTAAGTTAGACGGCCAAGTCACACTATTAGAGCCTCAGATTGGCATTTGGGGCATCAATCAGTGGTCCTTGTAAATTGTAATACATAGTAATAACTAGTTAATACAAGTTTTTAATTCATTGTGTGCTAGTTCATTGCCTAAATATATTAAAAATGCTGAAGAAGTGCAACATGCAAAGAAGTGAGAATGAGGACTGTGGGAAGGAAAGAGCAAAAAGCAGTCAATATTGCCAACATGGCTAAACAAATATGTTCTTTCTTTCAAAGACCATGACCCAAGTTCTTAAAAGTTTATCCCTTTTGTGAAAACCGTCTTTAATGTAAATAACTGTGTATTAAAAATGATTATGGAAGACTGACATAGTCTTCAACTGTGGTCACCAAATGAGAAATTTGGTGGAGGCAGAGGGGCCTCTGGGGTAGGAGGAGTTTGTATGATTAGGAGCCCAGAGGGTTTTCTTAGCCTTCAGCCCCAGTTTCCAGAGAAAGGGGAAGGAGGTGCAGACACACAGGCTGCCGTTAATCGCAGGAAGACAAGGGTCGTAACTTCTCCAATGCCCAGGAGCTACTGGCTTGCCACTAGGGATGGGCTTTTGGGAAACGAAAGAGAGCTGGCAGATATAGTTTCACAGCCTTTCCTGGAGTTGATTTGTTACTTTGTCCTGGGATGCTGCAGACGCTTTAAAGCTGCCACTGACGATCAGAGTAAAAACGTCAAATATAGCAGACACCGATGTGTGTCTTGGCAACGGGGAGTGATAAAATCAACAGCTTGCCTTTTAAACAACATCCGGATTATTTATTTAAAATTTGTATTTCGTATTTGTCAGCATCAATCATTCCTCTCAAACACCAGACAGTACTTCATTTTCCTTCTTGGAGTTGCTTGCTTTTCCAGTAACCCTGTATTAGGCTAATTAGTACCAAAAAATAGAAGTCTCTTTTAAAATTAAAATTAATATCATTAGGCTATTGTTAAATTTCAACTATGACTCAGAAAAGTCTAATTCGCTTAGGCATATAATGGAATTAATAGAAATAGTTGCTAGTAACTAGTTTTGATGAGTATGACTACATCATAATCATCATTAGGAATTGCAAAATATCAAGTAATAATGAAAAATCTATCAGAATAATTTTCATCAGGTGTCCATTTAAATTAAGATTTTTATGTGCTGTATGGGAATGGTTCCTAGAGTATGGGGAAAGTAAAATCTGGCATAATTAGAATCATTCTCAAACATGACAGCTAAATGCAGCACCTGACCTTAGACTGGATCCTGTAACCAAGGGGGAAAAATGCTATAAATGACACTGTTAGGCCAACTGACAAAACTGGAATACTGTCCTTAGATTAAAGTATTGTAGCAATGTCAAATGTACTGAAATTGATTACTATACTATGGTTATGTAAGAGAATATCCTTATACTTAGGAAATATCCAGTGAAGTATTAAGGGGAAGGGACCAAAATGTATGTACCTTACCCTTAAATGATTTAGAAAGAAAAAATATAGGTTTATTTAGGTTTTTTCCCAAATATATTCAAAGAGAAAGCACACAAACGATAAATGAAGTAGAGTAAAATGTTAACAATAAGTGAATCTGAGTAAAAGGTATTTGGGCTTTTTGTATGTGTGCGTGTGAGGAAGATTAGCCCTGAGCTAACATCTGTTGCCAATCCTCCTCTTTTTGCTGAGGAAGATTGGCCCTGGGCTAACATCCGTGCCCACCTTCCTCTACTTTATATGGGGTGCCGCCACAGCATCGCTTGATAAGTGGTGCGTAGGTCCACGCCCGGGATCCAAACCCACAAACCCCAGGCTGCCAAAGCGGAGCACACGAACTTAACCACTACGCCACAGGGCCCGCCCCATATTTAGGTATTTTTACAACTATATTTTTGCAACTTTTCTGTAAGTTTGAAATTATATCCAAATAAAAAGTTTAAAATTTTAAAAAGTCACTCCAAGGAGAGGTGCAGAGTGGACTGCTTCTCCCATTCTCTTGGAAAGCAACTGAAATGTCAGAGTCATTAAAAAAATCATTTTGTACAACCAAAAGACTCCAGAAAATAATTCCAATAACTTTACCAAGGCTACTTAAAGAATCAAAATTGGCAATGAGAGAATTCCTGACACCTAAACCATAACCAAGATGAGAAACAGCCTTTTCTTTTCTGTAATCATCTTAAAATTTAGAGCGATTAGTAGCTTTTCTAAAACACTCCAAACACCCAAAACTCCACTCTCCCCACTGCTTGCTATCTATTATTTGGACAAGTAATTTAGCCTCTCCGTGCCTCAGTTTCCCTGTATGTAATAATGATAATGAAAGTGTCTCCCTCATAACAATGTTGTGAGGATTGAAAGAGATAAGATGTATAAAGGGCTTAGATCAGTGCCTGGCATATGAAAATCAGTCAGTAAAGAAGTGTCCTCTAGGATTAAAATAATTGTTATTAATTATAGAAAAAAAAGGTGGAATCGTGGCTCATCAACCAAACTCTACCTTGAAAATGCAATGAATGAGGAATGGCACCAATGAAGACCAGAAGCACCAGAGTAAACATTTTTTTTTTTAATGGAAGGTAAATATAATTTTAAAGTATTTTAGCCATGTTAATATTTAACAAAACTTCACGATGTTCTAGGTGCTGTAGCAAAAGTGCACAGTTCAAAATAACAGGTTTAGATATATTATTTCCCATAGAAATCTAGAAAAATGTCACTTTCTACCAACATTTTCAAAGCCACAAAATGTACCTTTTGTCCTTTTATTCACACACCCAACACAATCCCTGGTAATAAACTAAATTAAATCATCTTCTTCAATTTTAATATGATTTCCTACATGAGGACTATAGATTCCTAAAGAGGGTAATGAACTATTTCCAAACTATTAAAAATCCTAGTGTAGGGCCGCCCCGTGGCTTAGCGGTTAAGTGCGCGCACGCTCTGATACTGGCGGCCCCGGGTTTGGGTCCCAGGCGCGCACCGACACACCTCTTCTCCGGCCATGCTGAGGCCGCGTCCCACATACAGCAACTAGAAGGATGTGCAACTATGACATACAACTATCTACGGGGGCTTTGGGGAAAAAAAAAAAAGGAGGAGGATTGGCAATAGATGTTAGCTCAGAGCGGGTCTTCCTCAGCAAGAAGAGGAGGATTAGCATGGATGTTAGCTCAGGGCTGATCTTCCTCACACAAAATAAATAAATCTCTTTCAAAAAAAAATCCTAGTGTAAATTATGCAATTACTAGCTGTAAAAATATGGTATATTATTTAAATAATAAACTCATTTATTGAGGAACATTTTTCAAAACTTGGGTCCTGAGACAGACACATTTCTGTCTTCCCATTCCACTTTCCATTCAGATCAGCACAGTCATTCTTCAGCCAAAAGTTGTCTTGTAAATAGACTCCAGGCATGCCTGCTCTGCGTATCAGCAGACCTGCCCAGACATGTCCGAATCCCAGCTTCTATTTAGCTGGAATCCCCCCATGAGTACTGGATGGTCCCTAGGGTTTGCCATCCTTGGACCTCAGATATCTTGGCTGGTACCATCAAGATTCCTGTGGCTGAGCCCTTCACACACTTAAAAACATATTCTCTGGATTACACCAAATGAAGTCTTGGCAGAGCTGTAATTTATCATTTTTCTATTTTAAGAATATGGCCCAGGAACCAACTGGTACTATTGGGAGCCAGATATTCTCCCACCAAAAGTCTCTTATATTCATTCCCTGAGGACTCAGGTCTCTGGCTAAAGAATGAGCATAAGCTTTTCTCAAGAATTTGGCGCATGAAAGAAGTTAGAGGCAAAGTTACAATCCTAGTGAGGAAGAGGAGGTTCTCCATCTATTCTAGTTCCAAGAAGAGATCTTAATAGATCTCTATCTTTTCCAGCACTAAAAAAATTGCTGGGATGATTTCATGGTCATGATGCATCCCATAAGCGGTGGTGACAGTGAAAGACCAAGGCGAAGGCCAGTCTCTATAGTTTCCTGAGATTGCTGTGGCCTTAGGGCCCAATGACAGTAACAGAGCGGTTGGATTACTCAAAAGGCCAGCGATACCTAGAAATCCTAACGTAGAGTCTACTGTAGGATCAGTGCCCCAGAAGAAGTCATCAAATGGACTTAGGACAATTTATTCATTGGGTATGTGGAACCAGGACCCAGTTAATAAAATTTCAAATATAAACAGTAGTACTCAAGGTGTACTGGACCAGCAGCATCAGTGTTATCTGGGAGCTTGTTAGAAATACAAGATCTCTAGCACTACCCCACAACCACTGAACCAAATTCACTGAGGGTAAGGTCCAAGAATACGTTTTAACAAGCTCTCCAGGTGAGTCTTATGTATGCTAAAGTTCGAGATCTACTACCCTAGAATGATTTCAAGCTTTGAGTGAGCCCTGGCTACCTGATGTTCCAAAGGCTGCCAGAATACCCATGCTTGGGTCTCTGGTAGAGCACCAGGAGAGCCATTTTCAGCCCTCTTCCCCCAGCCTGATGTGGCCAGGATTCCCACACGTAATTGGGCCTTATGCTGCAAGAGTGTACCTGCTGGTAGTAAAGGCACTTGGCCATGGACATCATAAGGCGTGTTTTTTCTAACAGAATATTCTCATCCTCCACTATCTTAAAGGAGACATTCCCAATGAGACTTAAGCTGGGCTGGCTAGAAGCTGTGGACTCCCCTCCACCCTCCCTTCCAGCCACATGTATTGACTGGTAAGTTTATCAAGAAGAGAACCGAATTCTGAATGAACAGTAGTGTCATTCCAACCCTGGTCCTCCTTTAAGTTGACATTTGGTCCACTTACCTTCCCTGGCACTTGCCTGCAGCTTCTTCCCAGAGTTCTGCATCATCTTTTTAGACTAGCACTTCAGCTTCACCCATGGATTAGGAAATCAAAACTGCCACTCATCCGACCCACCTCTCCTAAGAACAGGGAGTTCTAAGCAACCAGATGCACTAGACATGTAGGCTTGAAACGATTGTAAGTGACATCATTCAAGATATGCATCCAGATGCAACAACATCCCAAGGTCTGTAGCCAGAGCCAACAATGGAAGGGCCTTTCTCTCCATTTTCTGCCATTCTACCCTTCCTGGCCTCATATCATTTCCTACCTCCATCACCTCAATGATTCTCTCACTAGAACCTTGGTTCTGTGAATTTCTGTTCATTTCCCCACACCCTGTGGCCAAAATCCTAACTGTGGATCAGTGAAATCCACCGTCTCTACACCTATACCTATGCTGCTGAGCAAGGATGAAATCTTCAAAAAGTACCAATTAGTGCCCCTAGGCAAGCATGGGAGCTAATCTCAACTGGGTTCTTTAACCTCCTGAACAATATTTTATATACATCTCTCTTTCCCATTCCCCTCTCTGGCATTTCCAAACCTTCACCACTCTCCTCAAGCAGCGTATGCAGTCCCTCTTCCCTCACTTTCAGTGAACTCTATCCCACCTACTTAACCAGAAAATTGCTGCCATCAGGAAACTCCCTCAGCTTCCTCCACTGCCAGCATTAACCATAAGTCTGTCCAATTCCATATCATTTCTAATTCCCTTCCCTCCAAACTCAGTAAATCTCGTTTTCATGTCTGTTTTCCACCACACCACCTCCCATCTTCTCCAGAAATTCACTCTATTAGTAGCTTTCCCTCCATCATTTTTAATTTCTCCCTCTATAGTGGTTTTATTAACCTGAGCCTACAAATATGCTTCATAAAAAAATTTTAAATAAAGTTATAGAAAATTGAAAAAATAGTAAAAATTGCCTAATTCAAAGATACACATTTGCTTCAGCCTTGGCTAGACCTTTAAAAAAAGCCTTCTTGTGTCTGCTTCTAGACACAAGTAGTAATCTCCACTCTGTCTTCATTGCCTCACCTCTCCCTCATTCATCAACCCACTGCAATTTGGTCTTTTCTCCTATTATCTATCTAAAGAGATTTGACAAAGGTTATCAATGACTTCCAAGCTCCCGATACAATGGACACAATGGACATTATTCTGTGCTTATCTAATGGTACCTCTCTTTCTTGTGTTCACACTGTTAACCAGACTCTACTCTTATCAATTCCCCTGGCTTTTGTGTTCCCACCCCCTCCTAACTCACCATTCTTACGGGGCTTCTTTATGAGCTTGTATTCTTCTCCGGTAAAGCAAAGATCAAAAACCAGCAACCCATGGGCTGTATCTGACTTAAATTTCATCACACAAACCTGTAAAATAATTTTGAATTAGTGGACAATATATAACATTTAGGAAATTCCACCAAAAAATCTGGATTTCCGCTTTCTCTTGAAAAACCTGAAAACTGGATGTCACTGAGCCTGTGATGCCACACAGGCACAATCCCCAGGAGCAGAGCAGACAGTAGCAGCTCTCTCATTTAGATAGTGAATGCTCTCCCTAGTTCACCGCATTTCCTATATCTCCCATTGTCCTTCACCTGGTTTGTTTCACTCATCTACGTTATCTGACTGCCCTTTGTAGGCCGAGTTCTATCCTCCACTCCCTTGCTTTTCAATCTACAGTCTTCTGCATATTCACAGTATCCAATATCATTATGGTTTTCACTGCAATCCATATGCTTGTGACTGCAGAGCTCTATGACCAGCCCTGACATTTTATTGAGCTTCAGATCATACTTCCTCTTCTATGATCTGGAAATAGCACCTCTACAATAGACCCACAAAACCAACTGCCCCTGCCAAAGGGATGACCCTCACTTTGCTTGTTTCTTCACATAGATTCCTTCCAAATCAAAATGTTATAAGAGTATATCTCTGTGGTAAAGCTAAGTCCCTAGCAAGGGAAGCTGGGAAATGCAGGGTTATTTAAGTTCTAAGCTGGGAAGGTGGAATTCAGCATCGAGAAGGATAAGAATGTAGAGAGGGTGTCCCAGAGATCTTGGCAGCCACAATGACAGGCAGATACTACTAGATAATCTAAACACAGATGGTTAAAAGTATAAGGGTATAAAGTTGTTAAAAGTAAAACTGGAAGAGGCTACAGCCAGAGGGAGAGTATAGAATTAATCAACATCAGCAAATTCCAGAGTATTTTCTCAGAAGCACTCAACAATCTACCAGTCAAATGCTCCATCCAATAAGATGGCAGCCTCCAACCACTCTGCATTGTCCCAACACAATTCAGAGGAGCATGGTCAGAGCAGAGAAAGAGAGAAGAGAACAGCAATATCAGGCAAACTGAGAGAGAAGCAATTTCCCAAATATTGAATGGCAGTCAGCATTTGCCAGAATGTTTTGCAAGCAAAAGCTTCTTGGACCTCCAGTGACTAGTGCAGGAGCCAGTGAGTACAAACACAGCGCTGAGGAGCCTGAACTCAGCCTCAAGCAAAGGCTGGTGGAAAACAGATTTCTCTGACATACCAAAGACACTTATAGGGGAAAGTCAGATCTCCAGAGCTGATCACGTGGGACAGAGATCTAGGTGACAAAAGAAAAAGGACCAGATCTAGATAAACATTTCCCTTCACCAATGTCCAGGGGCAGAGGGAATGAATATGGATGAACGTAATATTTTGAGAGTTGTTTTGTTTGATTGATTGATTATCTGTTTAAAATTCTCCTGAAGTGCTTTACATTTTATGGGCCAAAATTACACCTCAACAAAAGTGCACAGTTGTCATTTATTTATATTTTATGACAGAAGTTTGGGGATCAACTGTAAATTTTTCAAAATCTTATAGTATTAAATTAATGCAAATCTTCAATAGTCAAGCAGGGGGCCTGGGCCCATGGCCTGGTGGTGATGTTTGGCACGCTCCACTTCATTGGCCCAGGTTCGGTTGTCGGCAGCCATGCTGTGGTGGCGACCCACATACAAAATAGAGGAAAATTGGCACAGATGTTAGCTCAGGGTGAATCTTCCTCAAGCAAAAAGAGGAAGATTGGCAACGGATGTTAGCTCAGGGCGAATCTGCCTGAGCAAAAAAATAAATAAAAATAAAATAGTCAAGTAGGAGGAAAATATAAACAAATTTCTATCGATACATAATAAATCAATATAAAATTCAGAATTTGTCAGAGAAATATTGCACCTTTAAAAATTTGCCAAGATGTCCAGAATAAACAAATCTATAGAGACAGAAAGATTAGTGGTTGCCAGGGGCTGGGAAAACGGAAGAGAAATGGGGGGTGACTGCTAGTGGGTATGCGATTTCTTTTTGAGAGGATGAATATGTTCTAAAATTGATTGTGGTGATGGTTGCACAACTCTGTGAATATATAAACCCCATCGAATTGTATACTTTAAATGGATGAATTGTATGGTATGTGAATTTGATCTCAATAAAGATGTTATTGTTTTTTAATTACCCAGATAATTTAAGTGGAAGAATTTCAGTTTCACTTAATTTTAGAATTGTTTTAGTTTTACAAGAATCGATTTATAAAAGACACACGTTATTACACTTTAACACATTCTAGTTGTGTACCCATATTCACTCTAGATTTCTACACTCTTAAATACCAGTTTTGATGGTGGTAAATATAAACCAAGCATTGACATTATAGCTCTAGAAAATTTAGTCATTTTAGCCTCAGTAGGAAAAAAACAGAACTTTTTCATGGATTGAAAATATGCCATACTTTTATTCTAGTTTTATTGCTGTAGTAACTGCATTATTACCACAGAGATGATGAGAAAAAAGGAGTCAGAATTCTATGGAAAAAAAGACAATTTACCAATGTACATTTCCTTGAACATCACTAAGAAAATCCTCAGACTAGAAAATGATAAAAATCATAGTCTTATCACATACTACTTTTGTACTAAAAGCATTTAGCATAAAATTAAAACATCAACAACAACCAAATTCGTATAACAACTTTACCAAAAGAGAGAGAATAATTTTGGACCCACCTGGCTATTAACACAAACAGTCTTAAGGCAATTAATTATGTTATCACATGTTTTTATTGGTGAGCTGCCAATTTCTATCAGCACAGAAGTTAATTTTTTTCCCTTTTGGGTGTAAAGTGATGCTGGAAAAGAGAATTATTAGTATAAAACAGTTTAATCTATGGTAATGTTTTACTTGTTATACTTCATCTTGGAAATGAAAAGTTTGCAACTTTTTTGGCAAATATATTTATACCACTCATTCATTCTGATAAGAGCAAATTATTCCTTCTTTAAGAAAAATTTTCGCGCCCCAAATAAATATGCTTTATGTTCCACTTAGAAACTAAGTAGAAAATTAGACCCTACCATCTGAATGCTAATTTTCTTTAACTAACTTTATTTTCACAAATTACAGCTTTTAAATTGCAGCTTTCGCCTTCAGAATGTGGAAGAAGGAAAGAGTTAACTGTATCTTTTCTCCTTAACACGATTTTTCACAAAATCCTCTAATCTTACTCAGATTCTTATTCTTCAGTTCAAGTCGGGTGTGTACTTTTTTTTCAGATTTTAATTTGATCATTTAATTCTTCTGGAGGAAAAAAACTTGAGAATTTATGCAAGCATTTTGTTGTTTATCTAGAATATTAATTATATATCTCAGGATATGACATGCAACATACTACGGCAATGATGCATATGCATATATAATAGATATCCAAGAGCATCTTTCCCTAAAACCCCATCTCAATTTACATAGGGCTCCCATCATCATCCAAAGCTAGTTGGGGTTTAGATAGACCAAGGTTACTAACAGCTTACCCGTCAGAGAATCACATTTTGGGATTTGCCAGAGGCCTTTAATGCACACTACGGTGAGTGTGCTGATTATTCTGTTTGCAATTCCACTCTCATCCATTCTCCATCCTTCTCTCCTGCTCTGTTCCCTGGAAGCCTGAGCCCTGCAGACTGCACCTGCCAGGGCCCCAAAGGGGCTGGTTTCCCTCTAGGTTTGGCCAGGCCACTGAGAAGAGAGCAGAGGATGGGAGGAGAGAGACACTGGCTATTGCTTCCCTGCTCCCTCCTGTTTTTAATAGCAGCTCTCTGGCTGAGCTGCTTCCCCCCTCACCACCCAGGAGAAGCAGGGCAGCCCTATCTAGACATTTCCATCTCTCTTTGAGCTCCAGAAAATCTATTTCTTCCCCTCGTCCCCTCTCTGGAGAAAGTAAGAGCTCCCTGTTGTCACTAGTCTGGGTGCCTCTCGTAGCTCGCTTACTCTCTCACCCCCACCCACCCCACTGTAAGTAGTCCTGTAGTGAATGCGGGTTCTGACAAACCCTCTGGGGTGAATTCTCTTTTCTTGTCAGAACTATGACTGACACAGGCACCATCTAAGACTTCCTATTCAGACCTGATTTGTTGTTGATCAAGCCTTAATTTGTAAAGGAAAAGAGAGTGAGAAAACACTCAGGGAGAGAATAGTTTCTCTACCACAGCCTGATACTCCTGCTTCTCAGTTTGATCTACCTCATTTTATACTATTAAAAAACATTGCTTCTAAACTTCTGATCCTTACCCAATACACCTGAATGCATGCATTTATTTTTTTGTATCTAATGTAGTGAACACAGAGTTTCATGCTTTCAGATTGGGAATAGACAGCAAAGACAGGCAGCTTCTACTGAAAACCAAAATAGAGGTTCATGAGGCCTCCTCATTTGTTATATTAGCACACTCCAGTTTTAGGGCTAAAGCAGTCTATCCCACCACCCTCTATTCAGACTTGTCTCCAGGACCACAGTACCAATTCATTTGAAAGCACAAGGTTTTCAATTGTGTTTTCGATCATGAGTCTGCTATAAGCACTGTGTTATTTCCTTGCACAACTGAGGAGAAAAGTCTAGACTCAGAATCTGCTACATTTTTTAATTAACAAGGGAGCTTATCCTATTTATACAATAGAGAGGATAATTATAATAAGATCAGTAAGCTCATAGTCAATGTGTTAATTATCACAAGTAGGTAAATAAATTCAAATTCTTTTTTTTCCCCCCAAAGCCCCAGTAGATAGCTGTATGTCATAGCTGCACATCCTTCTAGCTGCTGTATGCGAGACGCAGCCTCAGCATGGCTGGAGAAGCTGTGCGTCGGTGCGCGCCTGGGATCCGAACCCGGGCCGCTGGCAGCGGACGGCGCACACTTAACCGCTAAGCCACGGGGCTGGCCTGAATAAATTCAAATTCTTAAGACGAACATATTTATTACTTTAAGTGAATAAATGTAATTTTGTGTAACAAATATTCTAACACGTACAGTTTCTTATAGTAAGCGTACTTAATCATGCTTTGAGATTAACATAGCCTTAAGTTTATAGGTTATAATGTTAACCAAAAAACCTTTATATTTAGAAGGTGCATATCATAGAATACTTCCTTTTAAATATTAATAGACATTTATAAGGAATCATAAATGTGTTTAAAAGAGACAAAATTTATACAAGTTTAAAATGGAAGAGCTTTACTCCTCTTCCCACCCTAGGTTGAGAGTTATTTGTACATCATGTCCTCAAAACCACTTAAGCACTTAAAAAAAAAGATATGTTTGTTTGATGTGAATAGGAAATGCATACACTATGAGATGGCATTCAAAGGGAACAAAAGGATATCTAGGGAAAAGTCGTTTCTCTCCTACCCCCATACCCTGGTCACCAAGTTCCCCTCCTCTGAAGCAACTAAGATTAAGAGTTTCGTGTATATTTTTCAAAAATATTCAGTGCATAACAAGCATGTACATGTATTTTTGTTTTGTTTTGCATAAATGGTACCACACTAGAAATTCTATTGTGCAGTTTGCTTTTTCCACTTTTTATATCTTATAGATTGTTCCACATCAGTATAGAACTGGCCTATTTCTTTTAAAAAAGATACAGTGTTAAATGGTATAGATGTACCAAACTTAGTCTATTTTATAAGACCTTTCTTTTAATAATATTTATTTATTTATTTTTCCCCCAAAGCCCCAGTAGATAGTTGTATGTCATAGCTGCACATCCTTCCAGCCGCTGTATGTGGGACGCGGCCTCAGCATGGCCGGAGAAGCGGTGCATCGGTGCGCACCCGGGATCCGAACCCGGGCCGCCAACAGCAGAGCGCGTACACTTAACCACTAAGCCACGGGGCCGGCCCTATAAGACCTTTCTTGCTTTGGGTGCCCAGTGCTACTACTCGTCAACCCTTTATTTCTCCCTTACCTTTTATTTTCTGTCCACATATTAGGTTTGTTTGTTCATTTGTTTTCACTTATATAGCAGAGAAGATAAAAACAAATGTGATGATGATGATGATACAAGAATATATGAAGGTGAAGAGACAACTTGCTTCCGCTGAGGATTTTTCAGTGGTGTGCTGGTGTGATTTAATAATCAGCTCTCCAGGGAGAAAAAGCCCTGGTTTGTGGCATTTGCTGATTATCCTATCACAGTCAATTACAAGCCACCAATGTGATGTCACTGAACCCAGATTTGGGAAGAGATGTGTGCCATTCTATAGTATTTGCACTGAGCAGATACGAAAGACTTAACCTCCTTGTCATAGACAATAGAAAAGTAATTAGGAAGTGATGAGTTTTAAAATATGTATTACTTTTGTTTTAGTATATTTTAATATACTTTATATATTTATATAGCTTAATTTTGAATAACATCTTGTTAATTTTTAACAACTGGCTCACAAAATTCCTAAAAATGTCACAACCAGCTCTCATGAGCTGGTGTGAGCTAGCTCAAGCACGCCTCTGATTGTGTTTATCCTCCTTGAAGAGGTACCTACATTAGAATACATCTACAGACATCTTCTCTTGACTCATAATCATCTCAAATTTAATATGTCCAAAGTCAATTTCCTGATTACCCCCATCCTCAAACCTCTCCTCCAATAGTCTTCTGTATTCCAGCAAACAGCAACTCTCTTCTTCCCATTGCTCCGGTCAGAAGCCTTGGAGTCATCCTTGACTCTTTTCTTTCATACACTAGATCTAATCTGTCCGTGAGTCCTGTTGGCTCTACTTTCAAAACATATCCAGAATCCAGCCACTTCTCGATACCTCCACTTACACCAACCTCGTCCCTCTCGTAGGCCCAGCAGCTAGAATGTTGCCTAGCACATATTAGACACTAATATTCATTGAATGAATAAAGGTATGAATGCGAGGCAGAGTATTTTGAAAAAGAACTTCTCATTTTTCTGTGGTTTAACTTTTCTTTGTCATTACCCAATCAAAAAACCTTCCACGGGTTCTTATTTCCTAGAAAAATGTTTGCAGTTTGTAAGCTACTGAGTTTGCAAAGGGCCTACATATCCATGTACACACCAAACATTGTAATACATCTGGTAACATATGAACATCTTTTTTTTTTCCCTATGTTTGTAGATGCTTTGGTGATAAATAAAACACAAATTTATTTTAAAATAAATTTATAGTAGCTTTTTTGTCATTATACAGGTTTTCAGGAAAGTCCAAAAAAATATGATTACAAAGGAGTCCTTGTACTAAAAAAAAAGAAAGAAAAAGAAAGACAGAAAAAGCTAGCCTAGAGGAACAAGTCCAAAATCAATTGCATTTAATTTTAAAACTCACTAATTAAAATTGTGCCAGTTGATGGGCCAGCCCCGTGGCATAGTGGTTAAGCGTGAGCGTTCTGCTGCTGGCTGCCTGGGGTTCGGATCCCGGGCTCGCACAGACGCACCGCTTGTCAGGCCATGCTGTGGCGGTGTCCCATATAAAGTGGAGGAAGATGGGCACAGATGTTAGCCCAGGGCCAGTCTCCCTCAGCAAAAAAAAAAAAAAGAAGAGGAATGGCAGATGTTAGCTCAGGGCTGATCTTCCTCACAAAAAAATAAATAAATAAATAAGAAAAAAAAGAAAAAGAAGTTCATCTCGTCCATTCTATTATCAATATATTAGTATCTGCTAGATTCTAAACTCCCAAGTTCAGGATCAATGTCTGCCTTGTTCATTACAACTCACCCACCACCTGAGACAGTGCCTGGCACATAGTAAACCCTCAATAGATACTTGTAGAATGAGTAGCTGCACTTAGTTTTGTTTTGTTTTGTTTTGTTTTTTTGTGAGGAAGATCAGCCCTGAGCTAACATCCGTGCTAATCCTCCTCTTTTTGCTGAGGAAGACCAGCTCTGAGCTAACATCTATTGCCTATCCTCCTCTTTTTGTTTCCCCCAAGGCCCCAGTAGATAGTTGTATGTCATAGCTGCACATCCTTCTAGTTGCTGTATGTGGGACGCGGCCTCAGCATGGCCAGAGAAGCGGTGCCTCGGTGCGCACCCGGGATCTGAACCCGGGCCACCAGTATCGGAGCGCGCGCACTTAACTGCTAAGCCACAGGGCAGGCCCTGAACTTAGTTTTAACATACTCCATCATCACATAGATTTTTGTATATAATTCTTCTTTCCAAAGAATTCCACATACCTGTCTAATCCACTAACCCACTTTATTCCCCATCGTTATACCCACATAAGGAAATTGCTCAGCTTAGCTCACTCCTTGAAGCCTCTGAAAAGTCCTATATTAAATTTGTGGATCTATGGAAATCACAATCACTAAAGTAGTTTATTTCTTTGACCAAGTACAATGCCCTTTGAACTGAATTCCTCAACAAAAGTATAGAAGCCTTTCTGGTTAAAAAATTATTATTTCAGCACACACAGAGAAATGAAGAGCATAAAGATGATTTAAATGACAGCATGTCAATATCAAAATTCTCAAGATAGAGACACAAGAGAAAAAGCCATGTGCCTGACAAATGTTAAAGAGCTGTGATTAAAAACAAATGATAAGCTCAAGGTTTTGTAAAGTCATCCAAAAATCAGAACTGAGGCTATAACATTATTTAGATATCTTTATTATCTTACCACGTGCCAGAAAGACTAAAATGACTCCCCAGAGTGCTGGGAGCATATTTCCTTGAGCACTGCTTTGAATAGTACTGATGTATTATAATGCTGTTTCTGAAGTATTTCATATTAAAACTCTATGTGTGTGTGTGTGTGTGTGTGTGTGTGTAAAACACACGGAATACTGCTTTAGTGAGCATTTTTCTCCTGATGAGTCAATTAGTAATACTTCATCGTACACCATACTGACCTTGCCTCCATTTGAGTGGGCGTATCAATCTGTTTCTTTACTTGAGCATGGTAAAAGGGAAGGCAAAAAAGTGGGAATGATGGGGCCAGCCCTGTGGCCTAGTGGTTAAGTTCAGTACGCTCTGCAAACTTCTGTAATATGGGTTGAAATGTACCCAGTACTAGATGTGCAAAATATTATACATTTCTTTATTATAAATGATCTCATCTTGTTATTGAGTCCCCACTGCCACTGGTAATTGAAGAAAAACTTGGTATCCATTAACTGTCCTCTCTAGTTAAAAGTGTCTGAATCAATCCATAATTTTAACTCCCTATCAAAGACGTTTCTTACTGCTGGAGGGAACTCCTCTTCCCTTCTTTCTTGCTAAGGTTGCTTCTGAGTAGAGAGGGAAGCTTCTGTGTATAGACAATGGTGGGAAGGAAAAGAGCCTTCAGTTTACCGCTATTCTCTTGATCTGGGCTATCCAATACAGTAGACACTAGCCATACATGGCTATTGAGCACTTGAAACGTGGCTAGGCCAAATTAAGATGTGCTGTAAATGTAATATACACACTGGATCTCCAAGGCTTAGTACAAAGAAAAAGTATATATATATAATCTCATTAATATTTTTATATTTATTACAGATTGAAATAAAAATATTTTGGATATATTGGATTAAATAAAATATGTTAACTATTAAAATTAATTTCACCTTCTTTTTTAACCTTTGCAATGTGGCTACTAGAAAATTTTTAAATTACATGTGTAGCTTGCACTCTATTTCCATTGGACAGCGTTGCTCTGGATCTTCTCCTATCTCCAATGCAGTAGTGCCAGTCTGTCTGTTTTCTCAGCCGTGGGCACTGGCGTCTGCTGAGGAGCATCTGGTCCTGAACGGTAACCACTACTATGCGATGACTACCGTCCCCATCATGGCCTCCAGTTGTAAGTTCTCCACCAACTCCAGCTTTCTTTGCCCAGTCCAAGCCGCTCCTTTCTGTCAGTCTGGGATACTGTGATTTATAAGAAATATATATTTGGTTTTCATCCCATTTCTGGCACAGAGCTCCTAAAACCCTTGGAATTTCCAGTGATAAGAGCAGATAAAGTTGTTTCTTGTTATGTTAATGAGGCAACTTTGGGAATGCACCTTAGGACGGGGGCTGGTTGCCTGGAGAACCAACCATGTGATTAAAGGGTTGGAACTTTCCGTTCCACCCTCTTGACCTCGGGGGAAAGAGAGGAGCTGGAAGTTGAATCAATCACCAAAGGCCAATAATTTCATCAATCATGCCTGTGCAGGGAAGCCTCCATACAAGCCCAAAAGGATGGGGATTGATAGCTTCTGGGTTGGTGAACAAGTGGAGATTTGGCGAGAGCGGCCTGCTGGGAGAGAGAATGGAAGCTTCCCGCTCCTCCCTGTACCTTGCCCTATTCATCTCTTCCATCTGACTGTTCCTGAATTATATTCTTTAATAACAAACCAGTAATCTAGTAAGCAAAATGTTTCTCTTAGTTCTGTGAGCCGCTTTAGCAAATTAATCGCATCCAAGGAGGGAGTCGTGGGAACTTCTGATTTATAGTCATTCTGTCAGAAGCACAGGTGACAACCTGGACTTGCGATTGGCTTCTGACGTGGGCACGGGGGTGGGGCGGGTGAGGTGGCGGGCAGTGGAGGACAGTCTCGTAGGACTGAACCTTTAACCTGTGGAATCTGGCACTATCTCTGGGTAGTGCCAGAATTGAGTTGAATTGTAGGGCTCCCAGTTGGTGTCCAAGAATTGCTTGCTTGGTAGTGTGGGAAGCTCCCCACACACACACCCACATTAGAATTGGGGGTGTAGAACTCTTACAGTCCTTGCAGCATCTCTGCTTCCTACAATTAAGTAGCATATGATGGTCACAGGCTGCAGATAATATCCCAGGCCCATCTCTAGAATCCTCCCAGTGCCCTTGCCGATTGACCTTTCCAGAGCTACGATAGATAAAGCAATGAGGCCAACTACAAGCCTGGATGTTCTCAGATTTCCCCTCAAGCTATCTGGGGTTACTATCATCTGGCCACACCCTCCTTTGCCCAAGAACAAGAATGATGGCTCATTAATCCCTATTCAGAGATCCAATTATGCTTATCTTGTTGCATTCTTTCCCAGTCAGTCTCAGTTTCTCCCATCCTACAAAACTTTCTCTTTCCTCTTTCTGTCTATCTGATAAGTAACTCCCGTCTATCATGTTCTCCAAGCTCTCTATACTATGGGTTATGGTAAAACTCTATAATCTGAATTCATGAGATTGGCTCTTGATATTCAAAGGAGAGCTTTTAGAAGATAGACTATAGAGCCACTGAGCTCTGCTGGAAAATACCATATCATCACTAACATCATTGACATAAATGTACAACTTCCAATTTTACCTAGACTGTCAGTATTTCCTGAAATCCTGTAATTCTCTACATAACAATTGCTTCTAGTCTTCACATAAACTATTTCATTCCTTCCTTTATTATATGTTAAAAATAGCTGTAGCTATATATATATATTTTGTAATATTACACATATTCATTTTAAAAATTCAAACAGTATAGAAAAAGCCAAATAAGAAAAAAGCACCCAAAATACCCACACCTAATGATAACTGCTGAACAATTTTGTAATTATCTTTCCAGATACTATGATTCCAGATTACTATGCTTAGTAATCAATTTTAAATAAATGAGGTTGTTCTATACATGCTGACTTTTTCACTGTTAGAATATTGTGGATATATTTTTACGTGAATTAATATAGAAATATATATTAATTAGGCCACAGAGTATTCCACTGTAGAATTGTACCCCAATTCTCTTATCCAGTCCCATGTTAATGAATTGGGAAGGATAAAATAAACAAAGTCTGAATGGACATCCTAATAGATACATCATTTTGTGCTTCTGCAATTACCCCTTGGAATATACTCTAGAAATGAGATTGGTGGGTCAAAAGCTGTATGTATTTTGTATTTGATACATTGTGTCAAATTGCCTTGTAGGATGGTTGTATTGATTTTATGTCAGTGAATGAGAGGGTCTATTTTCCTTCACTTCCTAGAACAATGGGTCATTTCAATCTTTCAAAACTGTGTAGATGTGGAAACTATATTTCACAGTTGTTTTTAGTTACATGTCTTTGATTATTGGTAAAGTTGAACATGTTTTTATACTTATTCACCAGTTGTGTTTCTTCATGTATCATGGGCCTGTTAAAACCTATCACTGATTTTTTTCTATCAAATTGTTATTTTTTAGTAGATTTATTCATTTGTACATTCTGGCTGTTAATCTTTTGCTGTGTGTTGTAAATTTTTCTTAACTTCTTATTCATCTTTCAGCTTGCTTGTGGTATTCTTTGCCATAAAGATGTTTTAAAATTTAATGCAATTTCTAGTTTCTGTGATAATTTCCTAACAATGAAATATCAATATATACACTTATATTTTCTTCAAGTTTTTTTACATTTAAATCATTGATTTATCTTTAAGTTTATAGGGATCTAAAAGTAGGGATTTAACTTATCTTTTCTAAGTTACTAGCCAACTGTTAAAATATCATTTGATGAATAATTCATCTTTTGTTCTACTGGTTTGAATACATCTTTACCATATAATAAATACCCATATATAAACTTGGTCCTATTTCCTGACTCACCAGTTTATTTTATAAACTCATTTCTGAGCCAATAACACACTGTTTCTTTTTTATTGGTAGCTTTATAGTACATTTTAATACATAGTAGGGCATATCATAATCCTCCAAATTCACCCTTCTCCACCTGATCTGTCCCCAAGAGGCTGATCTGTCAGGAACTACAACACAGATTCCTTTGCTCTCTGGCTTCTGGTTGGGGTTGGCCAACAAAGAGATGCAAGGAATTAAGGATAGTGAGGTCTAAGTATTTATTCTCCCATCTCCCCACTTGTGGGTTCCTATGAATGGCTGTCGCTCTCATTCTTTCAAAAGTGCCTGCTCCTGAAAGCCAGCCTCTCTAGGCAGCTTTCTAAGTCTCTGGGTTCCAGGAACTGTTTCCTTTTTTTCCTACTTCAGTCCTGGGAGTGATAACTGTGCCCTGGATTACCAGTCCTGGGGGGTTGCACTAAATCTTCCAATTTCCCTTATATGCTGCCCAAACCTTTATGAATAGTCCTTTTTTTTCCCCTTCTCTTTTCAATATCCCAACTTGAGTGTGTCATCTGTCTTTTGCTGGGAACTTTACTGATCCAAGCAGTAATAGTGAATACTTCTCTAGTCCTGGCTTAAATTAGAATGCTTCTAGTGTTTCGCCATTAACCATCCTATATTGCAGTGACATCAAACTATCTATAATGTCTTTGAACATCCACTCTATCACCTCTTCCCTCTCTCTCAGAAAATGGTCTCACCTGCTACTACCTCTGCGAACTTACCTGCACATCCTTCCTTCCTTCTCTCCTCCCACAATGGAAGAGTGATTTCTCCTGTCTCAGCCTATTTCCTCCAGCTATGCTCAGGATTCCATTCCTTCACTTTTCTCAAGGATCTTGGGCTATCATCCTTCCTTTCTACTCACTCCACGTTACCCTATCAGATCAAAATATTTCATGCCTGTCCTATCTTAAAGAGAAGTCCTCATTGGCTGGAGTCCCCCTCCAGCTTCTATCCTCTCTCTTCCTCTTCACCATTAAAAGTTTTGAACTTTACTATACATTTACTCTTCAACTTCCTCTAATACTCATAATTCCATGGAAACTTCTCTTGCAAGATCACTGTGTTAGAGGTGGACAGAGGGAAGAGTGCAAGAAGTTTATCTGGGAATAGCACCTGTGAAATACACAAAAGGAAAGAAGCAGGATTTGGGCATGGAAAGCCTTCAGATGGTGATGCAAATCTGAAAAATTTTCGGTCAATCAACAGGAAGCTGTGATTGCTCCTTAAAGGAGCCCAGTGCTGGGCAGAAATGTCCTCACTTACTCGATGCCCTTGTCATGCTGCGTCATTGGCTGTGGACTGTCCAGGAAGAGCTTGGCCTCAGTCTGAAAGCTGAGACAGATTCTGACGGTGCTAGAAGCTGGGCTCTGTCAGCCCAATGCTGTTGATCACTCTGTCCTTAAAAACTGTTCTCTGATTCTCCCCTATTACTCTCTCAGCTCCTTCTCAATCACATTTGAAAGATTCTCTTTCTCTGACCATCCCACTTACATTGTTCCTCAGGGTTTTGTCCCAGACCTTGTTCGTTTTGTACCCTGAACACTCTATCTAGAAAAGTCTCATACAGGTTGATAGTTTCAAAACGTTGATGACTTAAAATGTGTGGCTCTAGCCAAGATCTCTGTCCTAAGCTCTAGACCCATACAGCCAACAGCCCACTAGAAATTTTTGCTTGCGTGCCTCACAGGAACATTAAGACGTCCTACTTGAATTCTTTATTTTCCCTCCAAACCTGCTTCTCCGCCTCCAGTATTTTCTATGTCAGTAAATAGCATAGTCATCTGCCCAATTATCCATTATCTTCATCTCCTCCTCTCCACAATCGTGTTCAATCAATCACAAAGTCTTGCCTTTTTAAACTTCAACCATCTCCCCAATCTATTCTCTTCATCTTCATTCCACTATCTTACTGTAAGTCATGGCATTTTTCTCTTCTAAAATATTGCAGCAGCCTCCAAACTGGTTTCTCTCCTTTCTGCTTTGTGTCCCATCTTCACCAACCTTATTATTAATTAAATAAACAAAATTTAAAATAACTTTGTCTCTGGTGGGAAATACAGATTAAAGCAAGACTGAAATACAAAATTTTTACCTGTTATACTCATTTCCTGCGGCTGCTATAACATCACTACAACTCGGTGGCTTAAAACAGCAGAAATTCATTCTCTCACAGTTCTGGAGGCCAGAAGTCGGAAATCAAGGTATTAGCAGGGCCACATTCTCTCTGGAGTCTTCAGGGAAAATCTGTTCCTTACCTCTTCCATCTTCTGGGTACTGCCAGCATGGCATCCCTGGGTTTGTGTCCCCATCGCTCCAATCGCTGCCTCCGTCTTCACATTGTATTCTTCTCTGTGTGTCTGCCTCAAAACTTCCTCTGCCACGTGATTGCATTTAGGGCCCACCTGGATAATCCAGGATAAACCCACCTCTCAAAATCTTTAACTTAATCACATCTTTTCCAAGGTAAGGCAATATTCACAGACTCCAGATATTAGGATATAGATTTGTCTTTTTGGGGGGACCATCACTTGCGCACTACAGCTATCCAATTAACAAAGCTTTAAATAGAATGCATATTCAATGCAGGCAAAAGAGCCAAAAAACAAAATGCCTACACATCCACAGCTGGTGAGGCTATAAATTGCTACAACCCTGTACAAAACAATGCGACAGTAAAAATTAAGACCATTAAAAATATTCATACTCTTATCTAGGAATCTCACATCTAGGAATCTGTCTTAGAGAAATATGTTTAAATATAGACAAACAGAAGATTTGAATTTATATATGTCTAAAAATTTATACACACATCGAGAAAAACTAGGAAAAGCTGCATCAAAATGCTTATGATGGTTATCTCTGGATGGTAACATTATGGACATTCTTATTTATACTTGTCTATGGTTTTTAAAAATTTTATGATGAGCGTGCATTACTTTAATAATCATTTAAGTCAGTTTTCAAGTTTAATCGTATGAAATGTGGATTAGAGTTTGATTCACAATGAAGGAATAAATGACTAGCCATAGATTTGAGAATTACTTTCCAAAATATTTAAAATCCTATTTTGGGCCGGCCCCATGGCTTAGCGGTTAAGTGTGTGCGCTCCGCTGCTGGCGGCCCGGGTTCGGATCCCGGGTGCGCACTGACGCACTGCTTCTCCGGCCTCATGGCCGCGTCCCACATACAGCAACTAGAAGGCTGTGCAACTATGACATGCAACTATCTACTGGGGCTTTGGGGGAAAAAATAAATAAATTAATTAATTAAAAAAAAAAAAAGGGGGGGCCGGCCCCGTGGCTTAGCGGTTAAGTGCGCGCGCTCTGCTGCTGGCGGCTCGGGTTCGGATCCCAGGCGCACACCGACGCACCGCTTCTCCGGGCACGCTGAGGCCGCGTCCCACATGCAGCAACTAGAAGGATGTGCAGCTATGACATACAACTATCTACTGGGGCTTTGGGCGAAAAAATAAATAAAATTAAAATAAATAAATAAAATCCTATTTTGCTATATTTCCAGAGCCAAAGCAAGAAAGAATAAAAAATAGATTCTGGAGGGGCCGGCGCCATGGTGTAGCGGTTAAGTGGGTGCGCTCTGCTGCTGGCACCCAGGTTCGGATCCCGGGCGCGCACCAACGCACCACTTGTCAGGCCATGCTTAGCATAGTCCCATATAAAGTGGAGGAAGATGGGCACGGATGTTAGCCCAGGGCCAGTCTTCTTCAGTAAAAAGAGGAGGAATGGCATGGATGTTAACCCAGGGCTGATCTGCCTCACACACAAAAAAAGTAGATTCTGGAAATCAGACTTCCGGGATTTGTGATTAAACCCCCAAATGTGTCGGAGTTCATCTATCTCTGGAGAAAATTAAAAGTAAGAGAGAGAGAAGTGAAGTTGGCATTGCCTGCTAGGATCACCCTGTTATTTAGCTAAGGGGGACTCAAGAAGTCACCTTGTTCATTGTACTACCTAAAGGCACACAGGTGCACTCCAGAGAAATGTAAAAGTCTCCTTTTTAAAAAAGTATTTTAGAAAGAGAAACCCAATATCTCCAGTGGGCACCCATGTTCTTAAATATATCAATTATATTTGACAACGTTCTGCAGGTTAAGTAACTGGAGGAGAGATATGAGTTTATGAATTTTCTTTTGGGAACAATTAAAGAAACAAAGGAGAGACTGTTCCTTTGATTCTATGCTAAATCTAGCTACATAGAGCACAAAATTATTTTATGATTCTATTTATAACAGACTCCTATATGAACTCTGGTTTAAGATCAAGATATTAGTAACAAAATAATTATTAAGCAAAAGGCTATCTCTATGTAAAATATTGTGAAAAATAAAATAAAATTCCCCCAACAATAAGAAATATTTTAATGTGCCAAATCTAGCTAGGAGTAATGTGTTCAACCCACATCATTAACAGAAGAAATCATATAGTTCAACAAGACAAATGCTTTTTTCGTTATGAAATGTTATCACATATAGTTAAATATAACCTGAGGACACCAATTAACCTGAAAATATAGTTACAGTGAATTTATTTAGCATGTGCTTATTTGGTAATTATTAACTTCTTCTATTCAATGCATTACTCAATAAAATCACTGAGAAGCAAATATCTTGCAGATCCTGTCTCAGGAAGCCTTAGAAGAAATGATGGCTTCCCCATTCATGACACACAAAACATCTTAAGGATTAAGACAATTGTAGTCAAAGGACTCTCCTCTCCTATTATGTACAAAGATCCTCAAAGCCTTTAACCTCAAGAGATTATGCAGAAAATGTGCATACAGTCTCCCCAGAGGAAATTCAGTTTGGGTGACTAACTCCATGAGAAGATGAAGCACAAAGAAAGGGACAAGAATAACCAAGGTAGACAAGCTGAAGTTGTGCAATTATCCTGAGAATTAAGATCCAGTTAGGTGTAGTCATCCTCGAGACAGTGGTTACAGTTCTGAAAGTCATCTTTCAAAGGAAGGGACTATGCTATAAGCAGGGAAATTATGTAGGCTTGATTTGCAAATAATCTATTATTTGATGGAGTTAGTAAAGATTTTTGTGTTTTCTTACCATAACCTGCGGAGCAAATAATTTTAAATGGAGAGTGAGACTTAAAATATGGTAAAAATAAATACATGCATATGTCAAGCATACATATATATTTCAAAGATACATACATATATGGATATATGAATTCAAATATGTACAAGAACTGTCTTTTGCATTCTTCAGTCGAAAATCATGAAATCACAGAAATATTCATTTTTGGAGTAAACTTGAGAAAGCTTCAGTCTCAAGAGATTGGTGTGGGGATAAGAAATTAAGAAAGGCCATAACAACAGTGGTTACAAGTAAATAGTCTAGCACTGCAAAAAGAAACACTAGACAACTGTTAAAAATGATGAGATAGACATTTGTTGTCTGTGACATTTTTTTATGATAAAAAAAGCAGGTAATAGAACAGCATGTATGTTGCGTCTCTATTTCTGTAAAATTGTGTGTGTGTGTATGTGTGTGTAGAAAGATGTTTCTGTCATAGAGTGAGCACTGAATAAATATTTTGTTACATGAACACGGTTAATCTCAAGGTCATAAGACCTGGGATGAATTTTAGTTCCTTGTTTTTCTTTTTCTCTATATTTTTTCCAAACAAACAATTAGAAGTTGGAAAACATTTTCCTTTTTTTTTTTAAAAAACGGAAACAAAAACCAGATAAAAATCATAACATTGTTAGTTTCCTACATGTAATGCAATATCCTTGAAATACCATTCATCACTCAATTTGGACTTCAATAGAATTCATTCTGCTGTTCCAGGTTTTCTCTTTTTCCAAAGCCCTGGGTTTTTCAGAGACAGAAGAATTTGGATGAGGAAAACTCATTGAAGATAACGGTGTGTATATGAACTACCATAAAGTTAGGGAAAGAGAAAAAAAGGATTGCACATTTCCGTGTGTCAATTCAGTGTTTCTCACACTTTTCTGCTGGGGCACCCTAGTTGTAGGGAAAAGAATCTGGAAGGCCTTCAAAACCTTGAAATTTCTTTATAGTTTTACGTTTGATTTAAAAAATTTGAAATTTTGGGTTGTAGTCCATAAAATGGCTGTAATTTTAATGCAAAATGAGGTTTAAATTTATTTATCCTAGAGTAAAATTGATGCTCGAAGAAAAAGCTGGCCACATTTTTCTTGTGATTTGAGTGCCTGGTGGGCTGAGGGGGTGGGATAACTCATCCCAATAGAGAAGAGGCAGTGCGTAAAATCAGTATCACTAACAGACTGGTTGCTCTTGTGAAATAAAGCTCCAACTTTGCCCAGGATGTCTTAGCACCTGATCAAAATCACAGAACAGGGAAGGAAAACACACGATGAGAATAGAATGCGTTCGATCATACTTACTGTTCCTTTAAAAAATATTGTTCATTTTACTAGTTCTCTTCAACATTCAAGTCCTAAAAATTAAAATAGTATTTAAAAAAGTAAAATAGGGACTGGTAAGGTAAGTAAAACATAGTTACTAAGTATTCATATCAGTACATCAAAAAATCAGGGAGAAGCTGAAATAAATTTTTTATTTCAAGATTTTGTGTGTGTAATAATCTTATTGGTATTCTGACAATATTATATCTTTACTACAAATGTTTTGTAAAATTTAAAATGTATACAGATGCTTATTAGAAAATGAATAAGCCCCAGATGTTCATAAATCACCCACAATATCAAATTTAATTTTAAAATAAGGTGTTTCTTCCTCCCCTTCCAGGGCAACAAATAAAATTTATAATATGTATCTATCCTCTAGATAATAATGTTATCCTTTAAAATGTGCAGTTTTTCTCTCTTAAGAAAACCGTTCCCACAAGCCTTGAAATTAAGAAAACAAATCTTTTAATAAAGCATTTAATAATTCCAAATCTATTCATGACTTTTATCACTCTTCTCGTTTAGAAAGGAAAAATGTAATTACCCAGTATATCTCAATAAGAGGGAGGCATGGAGTAATGAAGATACCAGTTGATGAACATTAAATTAAAACCATGTGGAAACTTGGTAAGAGGATCAGGACAACCAAATTACAATTTAAAAAGTAATCTTCTCTGAATTTTTGGTAACTGAGCAATCAAGAAAAATAAATTCTATGTTGTTATAAACCAGTTACTGTTCAAAAACTCTAAAATAATATATCTTTCTGCAGGAGAATGTAGCTGGAGCGGACGGTCAGGGGAAGGTTTCCAGTGCTAAATGAAACTTTAAAAGCCTTCTTTTCCTTTTGCAATTATTCCTTTCTTGGGTTCAGTGAAATGTGTTGGGTCACAAAGAATGATCTAATTTTATTTTTCCCCCTAAAAAACCATAGTGCTATAAATTTAAAATTATAGGAAAAAAATCTACTTCTAGCAAAAAAGGAGCATTTAAAAGAGAACTACAAGAAGTTTTTTTACATTAAAAAGCAACTCAATGTAGTAAATTACTGTATCTGAATATCCTATTTTTGCACCACATTTAAATTGTTGGAGCCTGAAAAAGTAGATGCCAATGCTTGATGCAAAGAGATATTTATCACATTCTCTAAACTGATGGGAAGAATACACAGACACAATAGGGATTACAAGTCTCTTTGATGAAGTCTCCCTGATTTGAACCTGTTTTTTCCTCTTTCACGGAACAAGAGATAATCTCCCTGAAATAAATATTTCTCCCTTTGAAAAATGATTCAAACGAAAGATAATTGGGCAAAATAAGGTACTGAATAAATAGTTAAGGTGGGAAATATTAAATAAATATAAACACATAAAACACTAAGATTATATCTCTCCACTCTATTTTCAAAAGAAAAAAGGTAATGAGCAGACACCCACTTGTAATTTACTAGCTGAAGTCTTCCTTTGACAGCCCACGGATCAATTAAATCCTCTTCAAATTAGTTTTGATGTGTTAATGTGTAAGTTCCCCACCTCCCCAAGTTTCCATGGACCATTATTGGGTTTTTACGCTGGCTTTCCACTGAACTGTTTCTAGCGTTTTGTTGCATGTTAATACAAGGTCATTTAAAGCTATGTAAATACAGAGAAAAATAACTCTAAAGCAGATCATTTCCTACTTTGCTTTATTTTCTCACACTGTCTTCTCTCTTCCACTAGTTAAGGAAAGATTTAAATCTTGATTAATTTTTCTCTTCTATAGCTGTATTTGTAATCTTTAGCAATACTTAGATTATCAAAACATAGCAGGTGGCCATTTCCTAATTTCCACAAGCTGTTCAAAAGCACCTAGCTTCAAAAAATTGTTAACCTTAACCTGTCACAAATACTTAACTCTAACTTGGAGTGACTAACAGGTAAAGAAAGAATATTTTAAATTTATAACTGGGTAATTCTTTTCACATATGATGGAATCCAAAACAATACCTCAGTTTTATCTGACAGGGAATTACTGTCACGTTTGCCTCCCCAATGCTTCCTGTTGGGGGTGAGTGGTCTATTCTTCAGCATGACAAAGTCTGATTTCTGAATGGCTGGTAGTGTCAAAGGGCCATTAGTATGCTAAGCCTTTTAGTGGCATGGGATAGCTCCATCCTGCTTTCCTCAATTGTTGCAATCAGGCCACGTGATTGACTGATGATTTCAAGGCAAGCTTTGGAATCTTGATGTCCTCCAGAAATTAATATTCCTTCTGGTAATATAGTCTATTGACTCCTCTTGCTCAGTTCTTTAATGCCTGAAACAAGGCACAGTCTTAGTAAAACTCCTGAGCAATAAGAAAAGAGAAGACTCAACAAACAAAATTGCTAGTTTCTCTCATGATTAGGTTTTAAGAGTTTCAAAAGACAAGGCTAATCTATTTGGAAAAACTGTTGACAGCTTTTATCATGTTCTTCATTTTTTAAAATTCTACAAAGAGCGGTGACAATTAGACTTTGAAAGCAATTTTTCAAAACTGAATTAACTATAAAAATGTTTATAATACCTTTTTTTGTATAGTCAACTCTTCATTACCCAGCATTGATATTTCTTTCGCATTTCTTGAAAATATTTTTTTATACTTATTAACTGCCAGCACCCACAGTCTAGTAGAATAAGCACCAAACAATCATTTGAAAATTAAAGGCACTGGACTGGATGATTTCTGATTCTAGACTGACTAATTACTTATTTTATTATGTCTTATTCTACATTTAGCCTGCAAATCAATAAGCAAGTTTATTGAAATAGCACATTTAGCTCCAAAGAAGATTTGAAAGACAATACACTTTAGATTCGTTTGTCAGTGGTACCAAAGGAAGAGCTGACCAGGGGAGACTAGATGACAAAATCGATCAGTTTCTCGGCCTTGCAGGAATGAGATCTATATAGTGCATGTTATTTGGTTAGAGGGGTATTCCAGGAATATCAGCCACATGCATAGGTCAAATGCAGAGAGAAAATATCTACCCAAGTCCAATGCACAATATTTTTTAGATTATTAACATATTCATTAATGACAAATGTACCTATTCCTAATGGGTGAAAAACTGAAAATTATGGATATCTTGTCACTCTGTGACCTAGTGCAGCAGAGACTGCCCGGCTTTTCAGAAAACTTGTTTCTTTTTTTTTCCTGGGCTCACAGCTAGACAACACATCTCTGCCTTCTTTGCAGTTAGGTATAATTATGTGACTGAGTTTCAGCTGTAGGATGTATTTAGCTAATAGGATGTCCTTCACTGCCATGACTGGCCCATAAAAGTCTCCCACACATGATCTTTTATGTCCTTTCTCCACCTGCCAGCCTGATTCAGAGAATGATGACTGAAACCTTGTGATGAAGAGGGCAGACCCATAGGATAGAACTAGCCTCTATTCCAGAAACACTGCTGAAAGGAGAACTGCCCACCAATCAGGAATACTTATATTGGACTTTATGTGAGTGAGAAATAAACTTCTATGGTTTTTGAGCCATCGTGCCTTACATATTGGAAATGGAGTACTGCTGAAAATAACAACCCCAAATTTCTGACGTTGGTTTAGTGATTGAGCATCAAGCAGTGAGGAAAGTGATATTGGAGGATGGAAAGATAGAGAATCATGATATCTAGAAGAAAAACACATGGTAAAACCATCTCCAATGATAGCTTGAAGGAAGATCATCTAACCACCGACCCTGAAGCACTAGTGAAAGTGACTGGAAAAACTAAGAGTGACTGTTTTTAGCAAGTCATGACAAGAAACTGATGTGCTCAGAAAAGAACAGTTTGCAAACAGAAATGAAAGATGATAAAGAGAGTCCAGAAGTTTAGTTCCTTGAAGGATTGGAAAAGTCAACTGCTTCTAAACTCTACAGAATAGGAAAGAAGACTGGAAAAAAAAAAAGTTATGAGCAACCAAGGGCCATAAAGCAATTGTATGTTCTAGTTTGCCCAAGATAGTCATGGTTTATGCCTGTTATTTCTGCCTAAATATCAATTGTATTAATGTGACTCATTCTGAGACAAAAATCAGATTACAGGTGTGGCCTTCCTACCCAAAGTCCAGGTGCCCTGAAGGCAGCTAGCTAGTTAAGAGAAAAGAAAAAAAGCATAGGATAATGTAGTTATCTGTTGCTATGTAACAACCAACCCCAAACTTAGTAGATTAAAGCACAACCAGTTATCTACTCACGATTGTGCAACTGGGGAATAGCTCAGTGGGGATGTCTTGTCTCTGCTCCACACAGAATCAGCTAGGGTATCTCAGTAGTTGCCTTTAACTGGAACACTATTCACCACAAGAGGCAAGGAAGCAAAGAAATAAATGAGGCTTGAGAATTATGTCAAAGAAGGACATTTAAGCGTGGTTACTGACATGTGGAACTGAAAAGTACATGAATCAGAAATCTACTATGATTTTGAAGGATTGAACTATCAACACAATCACAAGCCCAAACTTGCACATCTGAGCAAGCACTAAAAACTAGGCAGCTCCCAAGAAGGGCACACTTCAGATGTATCTATGGACAAGGAAGTACCCCCCAGAGTGCAGGGTCTAGAAACCACAGAGAACAAAGGACAAGGGTCTTCCTAAAAGAGAGAAGAATCAGGGTCTAATCAAGGTAGGGTTCTTCATAATGCCCACTCAACAAAATTTCAAAGTTGCAAAGAGTACTGACGGCTGTGTATCTCTAATTCTTTCCTTTCTGAATAGGAGTGTTTATTGCAATTATCTGCCCCATTCCACCATTGTAATTTGAGTGTATATGTTGGCACTTGTCTTTTTATTTCATGTTGGTAGGCCGTGGATTGGTACATTAATATGAACTTCATCTGGATGTGGTATCTTGCATGAAACTTTGGTTTGTTTTCCTTGGGAAGCAAATGAGTGTTTTCTGTATGTAAGGAGAAAAGAGGACAAGAGATATTTGGTGATCAGAAGAGCAGACCATGGTAGAGACTCTTATGCGTTAACTGAAGTCCATTTCCTTTTTCTTCTAACCACATGGATATGCTACTTTTTCCAGAATTCCTCTTGCAGTGAAGTGTGACTGGGTGACTGAATTATGGACAACAGAATGTGGATAGAAGTGATCTACGCCACTTCCAAGTCTGATCCATTAAAAGTTTTCCCCATCATCTTCATAGCATCTTTTTTTATCCACTTAGTGAATGTAAAGTTCTCCAAGAACCTTGAGAAAGGTGGAGCCAGGGTCCCTGGCCTGACTGGGAACACTTTATTTTACTGATATGTGAGAAATAAACTTTTATTTTGACGAGCCACTGAGAATTTAGAGTTTATTTGTTAAAGCAGTTAGCATTATCTTAACTAATACAGGAAATTGAATGTACCAGAGACAAATGTTATCCGATTCACAAATTACTATAGGGTTAGTCTTGTTTATGATCAATAAACCCAAATGTGTTCATTGTCAAAAAACATTCTTAAATTTTTATTATCTTTTATGGGTTTAGGAGAAAAATAAAACCTATATCTCTTAGGCAAAAGTTGGGATATCTACCTGGCTCACATACTTTCTTTCAGAATTTGTCTCTTCTGAAGGGCTGGGCACAGGCAGCCATATCCAGCCCATGTAGTGCCATCACCTAGTCCAGCTGATTGGCAGGGGTGGAGATCTGACCCAAAATGGACCAATCTGATTCATCTTCCACAGGAAGCTGGTATTGGAAAACTACTAAGTAGGAATTGAGCATAACTGAGTCATTTTAATGGTGGGATCCTAGTGTGAATTCCATAAACTTGTGTTGATTAATGAGTAAAATATATGATGTCCAAGATTTGTTTTAAAATACTCCAGAAAAAAAATGTTGAGGAGGATATGTGTGTGTATGGGTCTTAATTTTTTAAAAATATGAGAATAGTATGATAAACCCCCATGTGCTCGTTAGCCAGCATCACCAACTATCAACATTTTGCCACTCTTGCTTCTACGTGTGTACACACAAACACACACACAGTTTTTAAAAACAGTATATCTCTTGTATGGTTAAAAATTTAGATTCTGGGGTGTGATGGACTGGGCTTCAAATCTTGTGTCTGTCACTTTCTAGCGGTATCCAGCTTGCTCAAGTTACTTTGTCCTTTGCAATATTCTCATATGCAACACAAAGAAAACATTAGTACTTATATTGTAGGGTTGATTAAAGATTAAATGAAACATGTAAAGCACTTAGCACCTTATCCAGCACATAGTAGGTACATTAGATTTACTTTTTTATTTTTAATAATGCCATGGTAGAAATTTGTACAATGTACAGTAATGGCACGAGGGAAAAACTGATGATACCCCTGGGGAGGTGGGGGGAGGGGGGACATTAAATGAAAGAAGAAACTGTTAAGCTGGGTCTTAAAGGTTGCATTGGACTTTTCTAAAAGGATAAGATAGCGTAAAGGGTATCCAAGAGAGAAAAGCCACAGCATTTTGGATACATACAAAGATACAGTGAGCATTTGTTATTTTTTGGCTGTCCAGCATGTAAATCCCCTTTGTAAGTTTGGGAAATTATCACCTTATGAATATTGATGAGAGGTGGAGACTGCATCTCACCAAGAAAACTGAAAATAACACATACCCTTTCCCAGCTCCCTCTGCAGCTAGGATATAATCATGTGATCCAGACTCAGGCACTCAGACACATTTGCCTGGATTTTGGAAAGGGAGCCATTGATACCTAGGGCCCAGGGCAGTGGAGAATCCCTTATGGAGACAGATGGTAGGAGTAGTGGCAGTGATACCCAGTTTTCATGGACAGCAGTGGCCATGGTTCCAGCAGTGGGGTCTAGTGTCCAGTGAGACACCAGGCATCTGTGCATCTTTATTTAACACAGCCATACTAGAGTTCTCACTGGGCTGGTTTCTGCGGCATGCTTTGGCTTTGGTCTGGCTCTCTGTCTAGCTTCCCTTGGTACTGCTCCTTTCTAATAGACCTCAGTTCTGCAGACCTCCCATGATTCTATTTGCTACTCAATACATTTTCAATAACCTCCTTTTCTACAGTCACAATAGGTTTCTGTTGCATACAACTAGGAATCCTGGTAGACAAGAAAGTGGAGCAGGGTAAGAGGGACTAGTAGTATGTGGTAGATGAGGGGCTTGGGATCTTGCAAATTTAGACAGGGTGGTATGTTGAACTTTTGCCAGCTTTTCTTAGATTCCTTCCCTGACTTCCCTGCTCTGCCATTTCATAAGGAACAATATCTCCCAGGTTCTCTTGACTTCAGGTTTCTTAGTAGGTTCAGTCAATAAGAGGCACTGGCAGACTGGAGGGCAAGTTGGGGTATTTACCTGCCCTCTCTCCAGCTTGGGGGGTGATCTCTGGCACTTTTTCCATGATTCTGCTCTAGTTCCTGTTGGACTGCCTCTCCCTTCCTGGTCCAAGCTCCCGCTTAGCATCCCTTGCTAGGGTTTCAGATCCCACTGGATGGCCCCAGCTTTGGAGCTCTGGTAACACCACTTATTCCCTGTGGTGCTTAGCCCCGGGGGTGACAGCAGCTCCTGCTGATTCTGACATCTGAGTTGCCTCTTGATCTCCCTTGTTTGGCTCCTCAGCAGCTCTATCACCTGTGTAAACAATTCCCTGAATTAAATTTTCTCTGTTTGAAATAGTGGTCTCTGTTTTCCTGGCAGGACATTGAATGATAGGTATGTCAGGGAAAGGTGACATTTGATCAAAGACTTCAGAGAGGAGGAAGTTAGCCACGTTGATATCTGGGGGGGGGGAAGTGAATTCCAGGCAGAGGGAACAATCAATGCATAGGCCCTAAGGCGAGAAAATGCTTGGCATGTTGAAGAAAACAGGGTGAGGAAGGAGAGAATTATAGCAGATGAGGTAAGATTGGTAATGGAGCCAGATCATCTCTGATGTGAGGACCCATTGGAGGGTTTTGAGCAAGGGGGTGACATGAATTGCCTTATATTGTGAAAGAACCATTGTGGCAGCTGTGTTGAGAATATACTGGAGGGGGCAAAGATGAAAGAAGGGAGACATGTTAAAAGACTCTAGCAGCATTCTAGGCAAGAGATGATGGTAGCTTGGATCTGTGAGTTAGCAATGAAGGTAGTGAGAAGTGGTAATATTATAGTTATACTTTAAAGGTAGAGCCAGAGGAATTTATTGTGGTGATAAAGAAAGAGAAGAGTTAAGGGGGACTCCAACGATGTTGTGAATATCTAATAAGGGATATACACAGTGGCCAAAAGTCTTTAAGCATGGTAGTGAGAAGTTACCTGCACGTGCTTCTCTAATACCTGCACAAATTTTGTTTTTTTTCTTATCTTCTTCTGGACATCTTTCAGATATTTTTTTTTTTTTTTTTTTTTTTTGCTGAGGAAGATTCACCCTGAGCTAACATCTGTGACAGTTTTCCTCTATTTTGTATGTGGGTCACTGCCACAGCACAGCCATTGATGAGTGGTATAGGTCCATGCCTGGGAACTGAACATAGGCCGCCAAGCAGAGTGCACTGAACTTAACCACTAGGCCATGAGGCCGGTCCCCATCTTCAATGTTAATGGTCAAAAGTCACTAAGCAGTTTCTGGTAACTGTCTTTAGGTCTTCAACTGACGGTTGTCAAATCTCACTTATAAGGACTTTGTGGCCACTCTGTAGTATAGAATCATTTTTCAGAAACATCCCAACGTGTTTTAGAACTAGTGTTCCAAAGAGAGAGAGAGAAGTCAAGGATCATTCCAAAGTTTTTAGGCTGAACTAGTGAAAGGATAAAGTTGCCAATAGTTAAGAGGGATAAGGATGTGGGTTGAACAGATTTTGGGGAGATCAGGAATTTTGTTTTTGACACGTTAAGTGTGTGATATCTATTAAATATGCAAGTGAGGAAATCAAGTAAAGGAGTAGAAATACAATTCATGGAAAAGACTGAGCCGGAGATAAAGTTTTGGGAGCTGTTGGAAAATTGATGACATTTAATAAGGTTGCCAAGGGAGAAGAAAAGACCAAGGATTGAATCTTGGGACACTCCAACGTTAACAAGTTTGGGAGAGAAGGAAGAACCAGCACTGGAGTCTGAGAAGGAGCATGTAAAAGATGTGGGAGGAAAACCAGGACAGTATGGTGTCCTGGAAACCAAGTGAAGCAAGTGGATCGAGGACTGAGTAATCAATTGTGGCAAATGACGGTTCAAATAACATGAAGTCTTTAGCAACACGAAGGCCGTTGGTGACCTTGAAAGAGCAGTTTCAGTGAAGTGGTGGGAGAGAAAGCATGACTGGCTGGGTTGCAGAGAGCATGGGAGAAGAATTGGAGATAGTGTATACAGACAACTCCTCAGAGGATTGTTGTGGCAAAGAGATGGGGCAGAAGTTGGTGGAATAAGTTAAGTCAAGAGAAGTTTTGTTTCTTAAAATGGGAGAAATGACAGCGTGCTTGTGACCTAAGGAGAATGTTCCGGGAAATAGTGAAATATTTACAGTGTAGAAGAGAAGGGGCGGAACTACCGGAACAATGTTCTCAGGTAGGTGGTTTAGGATGAGATCTAGGGCACAAGTGGAGGAATTAGCTTTAGACAGGGGCATGAAGAGATCATCTATGAAAACCAACAGAAGGCAAAGTATGTAAGTGCCGCTGCTGGTAAGTGACATGCTGGTGGGTATCTGAAGAAGCGTTCTTCTGATTAATTCAATTTTCTCCGTGAAGTAGGAGAGTCATCAGCAAGAAGTGAGGATAGGAGAAGAAATAACAGAGGTTTGAGGAGAGAGAAGAAGGTGGGAGTCATCTAATAAAGTGAGAAAATGAATGGGGTATAAGAATATACAAATATAGAATATAGGAAAGTTTAATATGATTGCCAAGTAACGTTAAGGGCCACCTTGAGGTACGTGGCAAGTGAGGCAAATCAGTATGGTTTGGCACTTTTCCCCATTCATGTTCAGTTGCATGGGTGCGGGTACAGGATAGAAAGAGAGTTGGATTTAACTTAGGTGGCAGTTACGCTGAGTACAAGGAAGTGAGAGAGGGGCAAGGGGAATTGTGAGTGTAGGCAAGAAAACGATCATAGTAATTGGCCGTGGAATGTAATCTGGATGAGGAGAGCGAGTCCTCATCAAGGGAGAGAAGAACAGAGAAATAGCGGTAGGACCTATGGGTTGGCAGTTCTTGTGGAATCAAATGATGATTGGAATATCCAAGCTCCTTCCACCTCATTATTTGCTCATCATAGAGATCTTGTCTTCATGCTCTGAGTCTTCACATTTACATCTAGATAGCAGGATGATAGAAGAAATAAAGAAAAGGCAAGGGAAAGGAGGTGCAACTGCTATCTATGTTTAAAGAAAGTTTCCCAGAAGTTGTTACATGATGCTTTTTTCTTACATGTCAACAGCTAGAAATTGTTACATGGCTACTCCTAGCAATAGAGAGGCTAGGAAAATAGAGAGGCTAAAGAAAAACAGTCTTTATTCCAGAGACTTCTATTACTAAGGACAAAGGGCAGGAAATATGTTGGGTTAGGCAATTACTATATTTCTTTGCTTCTAAAATGTACATTGTCCCAATTTTACTTCTCTGAAATCAGGATATATAATATAGTTGGTAGTGTGTCATGGTTTAATTAGTGCATTTTTTTGTGCTTAATAGTACAGAAAATAACGATGCATTTTATAGTTGATGACATCTTATATTGGAAGAAAGATGATAGTATTTTGCCAAGGCTGAGAATACTGGATGGGAGGAACAGATTTGCTTCGGGTAAGAGAAAAGGATGGAATATAATTAGTTTGGTTTTCTACATGTTAAGTTTGAGAATATTCTATAAGCAGTTGAAAATTTAGGATTGGAACTCCAGATTGTGATAGGGCATGTGATCAAACTGATATGTGAACTTTCCTGAGTTCTTAGGAATTTTGATTGTTTGTACCCTTTGTTTTCCAAAAATAATTTCAGGGGCAGTTCTTCACTATAGGTAGAAATTATTTCATTTGTTGCCAAAACCTCAGCAGCCCTGCCAGATGTCATGATAATTTTATAAGATGATAAGGTATTAATTCAAGATTTTCAATTAAATTAGCAGTGAAAAATAAGATGTGATTTAAAATAATGGTTTGTAGCCAATAAGTGATGGTGGAATTTTCTCATGTCTATAGCGATTGCATGTGAAACTTATGATAGAAACATCTGATTTTAATTTATTTTCTTCTGGATGCTTTATTGAAGACCCATGTGCAACGGGAAAAAATTAAAACCAGACAACTTTAGATCCACTGCAAATTTCACATGCCATCAGAAAGACTAAACTAAATGTTTCTTTTGGCCACCATGCTTGAAATACAAGCAAAAAGTAAAATCAATTCACATTTTAATACTCTTATTTGAAATAATAAAATGGTAGTTGGACCTAGACAACTATTAAGCATAGTGGTAGTATCTATAGTTTGGGTGAAATTGTGAAAAAAATAAATGCACACAGCCAATTATTACTGTTCCATTTTCAGGCCTATATCCTGTATTTGAAATGTGAGAAATAAGGAAATGAAAGGGGTTATTAAAATTTTTTTTAATGTAAGCCAAGTAAAAAGTAGATTTGTGGTTTCAGGTCTCTTGCCAGAAACACTGGGCCCCTACCCTCAACATCCCACCAAGGTCTTCAGGAAATGGCAGTTGATCAAAGATGAAATATTAGAAACCAATAAGATCTGTACATCTGAGAGAACGATCACATTAAAAATAATTTGTACAAGCGTTTTCTAAGCAAAAACAAAACAAAATAAAAGGCACTCCCTTCCTATTTTTGACATTTCTAAGTTCCAATTAGCTTCATTTATTCTACAACTTTTTTGGGGTCTATTATGTGTCAGGGAAAATGATGAGCGAAACCAGATACGATCCCTGTCCTCAGAACTCACTTTACCTTCTGGAGAAAGAGATGAGCACACTGCATGATAACTGTAGCATGGGAGGTGCTCTGAAGGAGAAAGATACAGCGCTAGGTGGGTCTACAAAGAGAGGAGCTGACGTGCTCAGGGAAGTCAGAGAAGTAGTCCTTGTGTGAGAGCATTGGTAAAGATATTTTTGGCTGCAGGATACATAATAAATGGAGGCTTAAACAATTAAGCCAATTGTTATTTCATATAACAAATTCTGGAGGTATTTTGATCAGAGTTGATTCAGAAGCTCGACAATGCCGTTAGAGCCCTAGGGTCTTTCCCTCTCTCTGCTCTTGCATCCTTCCTTGTTGGCTAGGTTCTTATGCTTGTCCCCTCGTGCCGAGAAGCTGTCACAGCTCTAGGCATTATGTCCTCATACAACTGCATCCAAAGGCAGGAAAAGAGGCATTTTTCCTTGTGTGTCTTTTTTTCAGAAGTTTTTTTTCCCAGAAGGATTTTAGATCCCCTTGGCCTTGAGCATATCCATATGCTAGCTGCAAGAGCTGATGGGAAGTATATGACATTTTTTAGTTTCTATAGCAGGAGTCAGGCTTTGTCAGCAAGGAAGGGCGGGGGGGGTGGGAAATGCCTATAAGATACTCCAGCCATGATCTGAAGGGCAAGGAGGATGATTGAGAAGAGGCAAGGAAGAGCACTCCAATAGGCAAAAGCTTGTGAAAGGCTCTGGGGCAGGACAGAAAGACAGCCAGTGGGCCACAGAGGAAGGTGGGGGACAGACCATGTGGAACCCATCAGGTAGGGCTAAGGGATTTTGTCTTTATTCTGAGGGCAATGGTAAGACATTGGAGGGATTTATATAGGTGCCATGATCATATGTTCATTTCCAGAGTGGGATATAAATTGGAGGCCAAAATGAATGTGGTAACCCAGCAGGAGCCATTGCAGATCTCCAGATACAAGTGAGAGTAAAATTATATAGTTTACTAATTACTGTAAGTGAAGTAAAAGTTTTCTCATTTAATCAATATTTATTGCAGAATTACAATAATTGTTCCTGGAAGCATTACTGTGAAGGTAAGGAAAAGTTTATGTCCACAGCTGGAGGGAGAATGACCTTATTTACTGAGGGGTTTTTCCTCCTTATTTTTTGTTTTATTTTATTTTTATTTTTTGGTGAGGAAGACTGTCAGTTATCTCAGACTGGCCCTGAGATAACATCTGTTGCCAATCTTCCTCTTGTTGCTGAAGAAGATTGGCCCCGAGCTAACATCTGTGCCCATCTTCCTCTATCTTGTATGTGGGACACCACCACAGCATGGCTTGATGAGCGGTAGGTCAGTCTGCACCTGATATTTGAACCTGTGAACCCTGGCCTGCGGAAGCAGAGTGCGCGAACCCAACCACTACGCCACCCCTTATTTCATAATTCATATTTATCATAGAAAGTTCATAACGTACTGAAACTTACAAAAATTCTAAGGAGGAAAAATAAAGTGGAGAAGATGTATAGAACATGTTGGAGTGGGGTTGAAAATTTTAGATAGGGTGGTCAGGAAGGACCTCACTGAGAAGGTGACATGTGAGCAAAGACATGAGAGAGAGAGGGGGACACAGGAAGAATATTCCAGACAGGGAACAGCATTCTAGGCACCGGAGACAGCAAGCATAAAGGCCTTGAGATAGGAGTGGGCCTCTGTATTTTGGGAATATCAAGGAGGCCATTGAATCTAGAATACAGTTGAATGAAGGGATAGCAGTAGGAAATAAGGTCAAAGTGCCTTTAGGGTGCCTATCGTCCAGGGCTTTATATGTTATAATAAGGTCTTTGGCTTTTGCTCTGAATGAGATAGGAAGTCCCTCCAGGGTTCCAAACAGAGGAATGGCATGACCTGACTTTTTTTTCAATAGCTCGATTGCTATGTGGAAACAGTTAGAAGCCTATGGCAAGAATCCATGCAAGAGGTGATGGTGGCTTGCAACAGAGTAGTAATAGCAGAAGTAAGGAAAACAGTCAAATTTTGAATACATTTTGAAGACCGAGGTGGAAGGTAAAAGAAAGAGAGGAATTAAGAATGACTCCAAAGTTACCATATAATCCAGCAATCCTACTTCTGGGCGTATATCCAAAGGAAATGAAATCACTATCTTTGAGAGATATCTGCACCCTTATGTTCACTGCAGGATTATTTACAATAGCCAAGATATGGAAACAACCTAAGTGTTCATTGACTGATGAATGGATAAAGAAACTGTGGTGTGTATATACACAATGGAATATCATTCAGCCTGAAAAAAGATGGAAATCCTGCCATTTGTGACATGGGTGAACCTTGAGGGCATTATGTTAAGTGAAATAAGTCAGCCAGAGAAAGATAAATACAGTATGATCTCACTTATATGTGGAATCTAAGAAAACCGAACTCACAGAAACAGAGTAGACAGGTGGTTTCCAGGAGTGAGGTGGGGGTGGTAGGAGTGGGGAAGTGTTGGTGGGGGGGAGGGAATGGATGAAGGTAGTCAAAGGGCACAAACTTCCAGTTATAAAATGAAGAAGTTTCGGGGATCTAAAAGACAGCATGGTGACTATAGTTAACAATATTGTATTGTATGTTTGAAAGTAGCTAAGAGAGCAAATCTTAAAAATTCTCACCATACACACACACACACAAAGGTAACTATGTAAGGTGATGGTTGTATTAACTAACCTTATTGTGGTAATCATTTTACAATATATGCATATATCAAATCATCATGTTGCACACCTTGTTATTTGTCCATTATATCTCAGTGAAGCTGGAGAAAAAAAATGACTCCAAGGATATTGTGACTATCCAGGTCTGAAATAGTAATAGTAATAATATGGAATCAAGTTTTAGGCGCATCTGTTAACGTCTCTGCAGAAGTGTTCTGCAGAATATCATTTGGGAAATGAGGTTAAAGATACTTACTAAGTGAATTAAAAGCTATGCTAAACTACTGAGAGGTCAGATAAGGTGAGATAGCCAGTACACATTGGTAGTAAAATAAGTGTCTTAGGTTGCCGTTTTGTTCAGCAATGATGAGCTCAGAAGGAGGATTCTGGTCACCATGCTTGAAATGCAAGCAAAAGGTAAAGTCAATTCATATTTTAACACTCCTACTGAAATAAGAAAATGGTACTTGGACCTAGATATTCTGTTAAGCTTAGTGGTAGAATCTATAGTTGAGGTGAAATTGTAAAAAAAAAGAAAAATGCACACAACAAGTTATTTCTGTTCCGTTCTTAAGCCTATAGCCTGTATGTGAGGTCAGGAAGGACCTCAGGCATGGGCGGCTGAGGGAATCCAGCAGAAACCATCAAGAGAACCAGAGATCCTCTCAGGAGTATATTGTTGGCAATACTGCTTTTGGATCATGGGTTGTGTAGAAAGGCAAAAAGACCAGAGAGTGGAGGCTTCCCTGGGGATTCCAAATTCACAGAAGGAGGGACTAGAATAGGTGGAGAGGTTGGGTTTTCATCGATAGGACCAGGAACAGGGTTACAGTAAGTTGCCTTTATGAACACTGGGACAGATCATAAGTTACCTTAATAAAGAAAAAATTCTTTATTAAAATTTAACTCAAACATCAAAGCCACTCTTGGACTTAAAATTCCCTCTGAAATAGAGAACCCAGAAGTAGCCACAAATAAGTACAGCCGACTGATTTTCTGACAAAGGCATGAACACAATTCAATGGAAGAAGGATAGTCTTCTCAACATATAGTGCTGGAGCAAGTGGATATCCACAGGTTAAAAACTGAATCTCAACCTAAACCTCACAACTTATTAACTAAAAACTTAACTCAAAAACTAACCCAAAATGGATGAGGGACTTAAATGTAAAAGGTAAAACTAAAAAACCTTTAGAAGAAAACATAGGAGAAAATCTTTAGGACCTAGGGTTGGTGACCAGTACTTGGACATGACACCAAAAGTACAATCCATAAATTAAAAAATGACTAAAGTGGACTTTATCAAAATTAAAAACATTTACTGAGCAACAGACCCTGTTAAGAGGATGAAAAGACAAGCTACAGATAGGAGAAAATATCTTCTAACAACATATCCGATAAAAGACTTGTATCTGGAATATATAAAAATCTCTCAAGGGCCGGCCCCGTGGCTTAGCGGTTAAGTGCGCAGGCTCTGCTACTGGCGGCCCGGGTTCGGATCTGGGCGTGCACCGACGCACCACTTCTCCGGCCATGCTGAGGCCGCGTCCCCCATACAGCAACTAGAAGGATGTGCAACTGGGGCTTTGGGGAAAAAAAAAGGAGGAGGATTGGCAATAGATGTTAGCTCAGAGCCGGTCTTCCTCAGCAAAAAGAGGAGGATTAGCACAGATGTTAACTCAGGGCTGATCTTCCTCACACACACACACAAAAAAACAAAAAACTCCTCTCAAGGTGTAACAGCAAAAAACAAATATTGCAATTAGAAAATGGGCAAAAAAAAGTTGGGCTGGCCCCGTGGCTTAGCGGTTAAGTGCGTGCGCTCCGCTGCTGGCGACCCCCGGTTTGGATCCCGGGCGCGCACTGACGCACCGCTTCTCCACCCATGCTGAGGCCGTGTCCCACATACAGCAAATAGAAGGATGTGCAGCTATGACATACAACTATCTACTGGGGCTTTGGGGAAAAAAAAATAAAATAAAATTATTAAAAAAAAAAAAGAAAGAAAATGGGCAAAAGAGACGAGATATTTAACCAAATAGACTATACATAAGGCAAATAGGCACATGAATAGATATTCAACATCATTAGCCATTAGGGGAATGCAAATTAAGACCATGATGAGATGTCACTATACCCCAATTATTTATGTTAGCTGAGCTGAAACTAAAAATAGTGACAATACCAAACGCTGGTGAGGATATGGAAAATTGGATCTCATCCATTGCTGGTAGGAATGTGAAACGGTACAGCTACTCTGGAAAATAGTTCAGCAATTTCTTAAAACATTAAACATACATGTATCACACGACCCAGTATTGCACTTTTGAGCATTTGTTCCAGAGAAATCAAAATTTATGTTGACACAAAAACCTGTACATGATTGTTCACAGCAGTTTTACTTGTGGTAATAGCCAAAAATGGGAAATAACCAAAATGTTTTGCAATAGGTGAATGATTGAACCAACTGTGGTGTATCCATATATATATCCTATTGGTTTTGTTTCTCTGGAGAATCCTGACTAATATACCATGGAATACTCAGCAATAAAAAGGAACGAGCTATTGATATGTGCAATAACTTGGATGGATCTCAAGGACATCATGCTGAGTGAAAGAAGCCAATCTCAAAAAGTCATATACTGCATATGTCCATTTATAGAATATTCTTGAAATGTCAAAATTATAAAAATGGAAACAGAGTAGTGGTGGTCAGGAGTTAGGGGTGGGTGGGTGTTGCTATAAAAGAGTAGCATGGGGGACATCTTTGTGGTGAGGGACTAGTTCTGTATCTTGATTGTGGTAGTGGTTTCATGAATTGACACATGTGATAGAATGACATAGGACTACACAAACACTTTATATCAGTGTCAGTTTCCTGGCTTTGATATCGTACTAGAGTTATATAAGATGTCATCAATGGGGGAAACTGTGTGAAGGGTACACAAGACCTGTCTGTACTACTTTTGCAACTTCCTGTGAAATCTATAATTATTTCAAAATAAAACATTTAAAAGAGGGCCAGCCCCATGGCTTAGCGGTTAAGTGCGCACGCTCCGCTACTGGCAGCCCAGGTTCAGATCCTGGGCACGCACCTGCACCTACGCACCGCTTGTCAGGTCATGCTGAGGCGGCGTCCCACATACAGCAACTAGAAGGATGTGCAACTACGACATACAACTATCTAGTGGGGCCTTCAGGAAAAAAGGAGGAGGATTGGCAATAGATGTTAGCTCAGGGCTGGTCTTCCTCAGCAAAAAGAGGAGGATTAGTATGGATGTTAGCTCAGGGCTGATCTTCCTCAAAAAAAAAAAAAAAAAAGAAAGAAAGAAAAAAGAAAAATTAAAAAAAAAGTTTAAAAGAAAATTCCCTCTGAGACATCTCTCCTTAGCTTTCCTTCATCTTTCTGTGCATTTCCTCTCTCCCTGGACATGGCTTTCTTTTCCTTTGGTGCTAGGTGCTACGGTGCTAAATCTCTTTCTTGCCCCCTTTGCCTTGTGTATTGAGTTTTCCTTTAACTGGCCATATGCAGAACCAAGTTATTTCCCATCCTCCTGTTAATCCTATTCTTTTAACAAAGGTTATGGTTCCATGTGCTTAATTTTAAAAGCAGCAACGTTCTAACTTTTTAAAAAATCTCTTAAAAAACAAATCCCACAAACCAACCTGCTTTTTATTTTATATAATCCACAGTTAATCATTGCTCTTAAGGTCAGCAGCCCACAATACAAACATGTTTCCAACACTTGTCTCAGAAGATAATTTTTGTTTTATATGTATGGAGCATTAATAATATTCCTGGTGTTTACGGACTATGACCACACATTCAGGATTTACTGGGAAAACAGTGATATCAAATACTATGTTCCATTCGTTTTTAATATAAATCCACATGTCAAAAAAATAATCCTTTTTCAGGCCATGTGTCCAGGCTTGTCGTTTGGAAAATATGATCATTACAACTACAAAACATCAAACTGAATACAGCCCTTTCCTGAGGGCTTGCAAACTGAATCTGGCAACACTTTGGAAAAGTACTACTTTAGGTTCTCAAGAACCCAAAGAGCCCTCTGGCTCTTCCAGTGGGCTCAGCCCCAAATATTCTGAGTCCTTTGAAACAATTATGAGTTGCAGGTGTTTAAATTTTCAAGTATTTTCTTTTGGTCTTTTCATTAAATAACCAGTCCTAACAACAAACAAGGATTACACTTTATGGTGGTAATATTTACACTTAATGTACTTCTGCATTTCTCTCCCATCCATTTTCCTTCTTATCTCTTTCAACCAAACCTTTCACCTCTTTTCTAAACTCCAGTATTTAACAAAACGGCAAACAAAAATAAAATACACAAAAAAACCACTCCACTACATTGTGGTTACACTGGCTTGAGAACGAAGGAAGTTTGTCCCTTGCGGTGATCCGTCCTGGTGTTTGCCTGCAGCAAGATGGCGGCCGTCTCAATGTCAGTGGCGCTGAGGCAAGCGTTGTGGAGGAGAAGGGCAGCTGCTGTAGCTGCCATTTCCGTTTCCAGGGTTCCGACCAGGTAACAGGATTGTCAGGCTGCTGCTTCTAGCTTCTCAGGTCTCTCCACTTTTGCGGAGGTCTCTGCTGGCCAGGTCCCGGACCTCGGGGAAAGCGTTCTCTCTTGACCCTTTGCTCGGGAGAGGGCGGGCGGATTTGGGACTAGCTGCGATCGAGGGGCGCTGGCCTGGCGGGTGGGGGCATGAATGCGGGCAGGGGCGAGGAGGACCTTTGGTTTCTTGGAAACTTAGGGGCTGTTGCTATGGGAGAGGGTCTGTGGGGTGGGGTTGTCTCCGGAGCTGCGAGCCGGGCCCCAGCCCCAGAGAAGGGGAGGAGTCTCACTGATTTCCTCCCCACCTTCCGCACCCCTCCGTTCTTCACCTGTTTGCCCATACTCCAATCCTTGCTGGAGGGGTAAATCCCTCTCTTCTTTCCGCGGCTTCAAGTGGTATCGATTGGGTTTCTGAACAGAAAGATGTTTTATTCATCAGTCTGCTTGGAAGGAAAACTTGGTTGGAATTCAGTGGTAGTAAAAATCTCACTGCTACTAACATGGGAAGGTAGTTTTTAAAAGGCTAGTGGTAATGCTAGGAGGTTTCTTATCCAAAGTTTTATTAAAGCCTCGCAATGATTCAGAGATTGTTATTGTTTTGCCTTGAAGCATTTTTGTGCTGGTGATTTCTTTTTTCCTGACTGCTTTACTTAATCCTCCATTTCCCTATTTTTCTGAATTTTCCCGACTGCGTTATAACACTACCACAACGGCATACATGCACACACTAGCGCTTTTATCTGTGAAGCATTTTTTTTATCGCTGTTTTCACAGCTTCTTAGTATAAATATAAACCAGGGCTTAATATTGAGTGTCTTCTGCATGCTGTGCAGATTACATTAAGTGCTTAGAACAACGATGGAAAGACTGGATGAACAGTTGTGAAGGAGGTGGGAGGAATGGGGGTGGTTAAAAATTGGAAAAAAAGATCTGGTCAAATGCTAATTAATTTAGTGTTTTATTAAATATATATAAAGGGAATGCAGAGACTTAGAACTAGAGTTAATTAGAAAGGATTTCTGAAGGTAAGTTTTATTAAAGTTTTAAATAGTTGTTGTTGGGTAGGAAAGAAGAGGATGTCCTGGGTAAGGTCAATGGCTTATGAAAAGGCTTGAAGGCAATAGTAGAGAGAGATATACATAATATAGTCATTGAAAAATAAGGATGCTAAGATTGGGGGAAGGTAAAAAGTTTATAGTTAACTGTTCTACATATGGGCAACTTGACGAATGGAAAGTGTTTCTCTAAGGTAAAATACTCCACTGGTTGACTTAGGGATAGAATCGAGGTAGCCAGGTTAATTCTTGTTCCACTAGACATTATGGAGATTAATTTTGCATTCCCAAATAATAATGTATTCACAGTAGCCCTAGAACTGCAAACAAATTTGAAAGTTCCGCTGGTGCATGGCTAATCAAAACGTGATTGTAAATCTAAGCTTATGTCACAGATATTTTGTCAGCAATTACAGTAGTTGAAGTTAAGATACTAGAATTTGGAAACTTCTTTTTTTTTTCTTGTGAGGAAGATCAGCCCTGTGCTAACATCTGCCAATCCTCCTCTTTTTTTTTTTTTGCTGAGGAAGACTGGCCCTGGGCTAACATCTGTGCCCATCTTCCTCCACTTTATATGGGACGCCGCCACAGCATGGCTTGACAAGCGGTGTGTCTGGGTGCGCGCCCGGGATCCGAACCGGCAAACCCCGGGCCGCTGCAGGGGAGCATGTGCACTTAACCGCTTGGGCCACTGGGCCGGCCCCAGAATTTGGAAACTTTGATGATAATTTGTACTACCTATGCAAATTTAAAGAGTTTTTGCTTGAAAATTTGTTAGAAGAGATTTGAAAATAAAATTTTAAGTCATGTAAAATGACCTTTGTTTCACACTTAAAATTTTTTTTTTTTCTTGAGGAAGCTTCACCCTGAGCTAACATCTGTTGCCAGTCTTCCTCCACTTTGTATGTGGGTTGCTGACACAGCATGGCTGAGAGTGGTCTAAGTCCGCACCTGGCATCCGAACCTGTGAACCTGGGTTGCTAAAGCTGAGTGCTCCAAGCTTAGAACTACCCCATGGGGCCAGCTCCCTGTTTCACTCTTTTAAAAACTTAGAAGCCAAAGAAAACAAATTTTGAACACAAATCAAATGACACATTTATTTGCTTTTTATACCACTTTTTACCCAAAGAACTTACGATGCTCTTCTCACCTTGAAGGAAGTTTATGGCCCTTTTCCTTTACATATTATTTGCTTGTCCTCTTTAAGCACTCTTTCCATTATGATTTGAAAGTAAAGAGGATCTTTTAAAAGGTTGAGTGTGGAAAGAGAACAGTTAATGGGGAAATCTACATCTAAAATTCATTTTATTGTAATGCTTAGAAAACATTTGCAAACGATGTAACATTTCAGATCATTTGAGTAAAATGAGGGAGAGTAAAATCAGTAAGGCACTTGGTAAGGGGGGGAAGTAAACAAATACAAATATTGAAGAAAAGGAACTATCCGTAGAAGGAAAGAAGCAGTTAACTGCTACATTAACTTATATGAATTTAACTATAATATATTAGTAAAAACAAGCAGACCTAGAAGCCCAACAACATATACGCAGAAAGAGAGAGAAAACAATTATTTAAACAGTGTAGATAATTCAGTTCATCTAGTTACTGAACTCTCGCTGTAGAATAAGTCTTAAGTTTCCACGTGCTTCTCATTTCCCTGAACTCAATGAGAGGAGGATAAATGGCCTACATTTGTCCTCACTTTCCCTGACTTTTCTAAGGGATTGTCCAGGGTAGGTTTAACTATTTAGGATATTAATCTGAAAGCCAGATAAAATAGCACTCTATTTCAAAATAGCAATACTTAGGACTCAGGACATCTGATGCAGAGGTTTTTGTTTTTGTTTTGTTTTTTACCTATTCATTTATACTCATCTCACCTAGCCTTGTTTCATCACTTCTCAATTTGGACTGAGTCTTGTGTTTACCTCAAACATAGCTCCTTAGGGTCCGCAGAGGGTGTTAATTAATGACTGTAGTGGGGACTAAGTGTGTGGGACCTTTTTGTGAGGCCTATTTTGTGCTCCAATCTCTGGCTCTATTCTGTTACTCTGTTTCCTTTTTCAGCATTAGATAAGCCAGTATGAAATTACCAGTCTGCAGCAACCTCCAATGATTAAGAGGTTCTAAGGTTGACAAACGTTCTATGTATATTACACTTTGCCGGGGAAACTGTCTCAGCCCAAATTTGAGAAATATTTAGGACATTTAAAATCTGTAGATTAACTTCTACTTCAGATAGGCTGGATAAACAAATTCCTCTCTGAAGGGCAGCTACTTTTGCTGTCTTTGAACATATCAAAGCCAAGTTTTGTGAGTGTGACATGTTTCTAGTGTCTTCTAATAGGTTTCATTGTTTTGCTTATTTTCCTCATTAAAAAAATACCTATCATTAGTTGATCTGTTTTCATCAGTAGCAGACATCTTTGTTGAATTATTCTTAGGAGAATTAAATATTTTACTACTAATAAATGTTAGAATAGTGTCTGGCACATAGTAAACCTTACCTAATAAGTGCTAATTTTATTATTAGTTTGAATAGCCTTAATATATTTCTTTTCTTTAATCTAGATGGTATTATTGTTTAAAATATTTTCTTCCCTGTGACAAGATTATGCATCACTGCCCCATTGGCTAAGTGACTTGTTTTGGCCAATGAAATATTACCGTAAATGATATGCCATGTCAAGCAGAAGCTTTAAGAACTGTCCCATGTTTTGCCATGTCCTTTTTCCCTTGGAAATGAACGTTTTGCCATGTCGCTTTGCTCCTGGAATGAAGATAACGTGGAGCAAAGCAGAAGCTTATTCTCGTAGGTTATATAAAATATAAAGTAACTAAGAAATAAAGCTTTGTTTTAAGCCACAAAGATGTTTAGATTGTTGATTACCTCGGCGTAACAACCTATACTGACCGTTTTTTACACACACACATTTGCAAATGAGCAGGTCTTAGCACATGGACTGATGGTCCAGTGAGCTCACAGGCTTTTGAAGGGCTGGAAAAAATTTTATTTATTTTTGTATACTTCACAGCACCTAGTGAATGGCTTACACATAAAAGGTAAATGCTTATCACATAGATGAGTAAATGCATATTTAGAGATACATGATTGTGAGGAAAAGCAGGAAACCGTAGGCAGTATGTCTGTTAATAGCCTCATCAGTTAAAGCCAGGCAGGCACTAACCTACATGAATGTGAATATAAGATGTCTATAGCACATTCTGTTCCAATTATTTGCAGTGGTCTGAGTTTAGGATATTCACCTAAACCTCTGTTAATTTCTGGACTGAAGTTGTCTTATAGATTGATTTTTTTATACTCACATATTTCCTTGACAAGTGTCCTGATCCTCCTGTATTCAAATTAAAAAAAGAGGGGGAAATGAATTTATTTGGGAAAGGGTACTCATGAAATATGAGAGCTTTTTTGGAATGATAGTAACTTAATGTGATTATTAGACTTACTCTCTGCAAGCTACTTTACATGAAGTTTTTAAAAATTAATAATACATGAGGCTTAATGGAGAAAGATGGAGCAACTTGGTTCCTTTGTAATGCATGTTGCAAGAGGTCTCTGGCTCTGGGGTGAATACAGAATAAGACAGTTTCAAATGGGAAAGCTTCTAAAATATATCTCTTGGTGAAAGTTGAGAGTCATTTTTATTGTATTTGTTCTGAGCACAAATTAATAATAGCAGCTAACATTTAATTCTCGCTGTGTGTTAGTGGCTGTGTCCAGGATTTTCCCTACATTATCTCATGTATTTTTCACAGTAATCCTGTGAAGTCAGGTGTTCTCATTCTCATTTTTCAGATGAGGAAACAGATATAAATGAGGAAACAGATTTTTAAGTTTGCTAGGAAATAGTCTGATTTAGCAGTCTAAAGGAATATGTTGACTTTTGCAGTGAGAAATATTATGTCTGGTAATAGTAAATTAAAACGCTAGTGGTCTCCTCTGTTTTCCTTTTAGCAAGGTATGTTCTTTATTTGAGAGACTGATGCTCTGTACTTGCACTCCACTGTTCCTTTTGTAAATTGAGAGTCTTCAATTGAGGAGTTAGGTTTCTTTTGTTTTGTTTTTTTATAGTGTGGATTTTTTTCCCCTAAGTTTTGTAATTATTTTTGGTGAGAGGCTTTTTTTTTTTTAAAGATTTTATTTATTTATTTATTTTCCCCCCAAAGCCCCAGTGGATAGTTGTATGTCATAGTTGCACATCCTTCTAGTTGCTGTATGTGGGACGCGGCCTCCGCATGGCCGGAGAAGCAGTGTGTTGGTGCGCGCCCGGGATCCGAAGCTGGGGCCGCCAGCACCGGAGCGCGAGCACTTAACCGCTAAGCCACGGGGCCGGCCCCCGTGAGCTCTTATTGTAACTTTTCTTTTTTAGTTTGCAGTGTCCAAAGACCTGGATGGAACCTTATTGTACCTGAATTATGCAGTGGCCACATTCTTCATAAAGACTTCCATCTAAATATTTGGATATTTTAGCAAACTATTCTAAGTCTTTTGTCCTTTAAGTAATGGCATGAGAGCAATTCAGAATTTCTGTTTCAAATTCTTTTCCTGTTGTCTGTTATTGAGTATTTTGATAGGTGAATACAACCTTAGGTTCTTTAGAACTAATTAGTTGCTCAAATGTGACATTTTCTTCTTGTCTTTACTCACTAGACTTAATTTTTCTTTATACGATCGTGTTCCTGTTCAGTGGTTTTTATTTTTTTATTATTATTATTTTTTTTGTGAGGAAGATCAGCCCTGAGCTAACATCCATGCCAATCCTCCTCCCTTTGCTGAGGAAGACTGGCCCTGAGCCAACATCTATTGCCAATTGTCTTCCTTTTTTTTCCCCCAAAGCCCCAGTAGATAGTTGTATGTCATAGTTGCTCATCCTTCTAGTTGCTGTATGTGGGACGCGGCCTCAGCATGGCTGGAGAAGTGGTGCGTGGGTGCGCGCCTGGGATCCGAACTCGGGCAGCCAGCAGCAGAGCGTGCGCACCCAACCGCTAAGCCACGGGGCTGGCCACTGTTCAGTGGTTTTTAAACCCTTGCTGTGCATCAAAATCACCTGTTGTGTACATAAAAAGTTCAGATGCCTTGGCCCCGATATATGTTGTTTCAGTAAGTTTAGGTTAAGGCTTAGCTCCATGGTCATTCTGATGGGAAGCTTGGGCTGAGAACTACTGTTTTATTTTATTTTTATTTTATTTTATTTTATTTTATTTTATTTTATTTTATTTTATTTTATTTTTTAAAGATTTTATTTATTTATTTTTCCCCCAAAGCCCCGGTAGATAGTTGTATGTCGTAGTTGCACATCCATTCTAGTTGCTGTATGTGGGACGCGGCCTCAGCATGGCCGGAGAAGCGGTGCGTCGGTGCTCGCCCGGGATCCGAACCCGGGCCGCCAGCAGCGGAGTGCGCCCACTTAACCACTAAGCCACGGGGCCGGCCCTTATTTTATTTTTTGATAGTTTCCATGCTATATCTTGAAAAAATTCAAAGTGCATTTTTCCTTGCAGGAGAGATGGAGGAGATTTCCAGAAACAAACAAAAATGCTTCCCTTCTTGTATATTTTCCTAATCTAAGTTTTATGTTTTTCACCCATGCACCGTATAGAGGCTTTTTCTTGGAGAAACTTCCCTTTGAGGCAAAGCAAGCATTTTGATAATTTTGGAGAAAGCAGGCCATGTTACTCGCTCTCTAGAGACCCTTGTTCTTCCTTTTGGAAGGGCTCAGGTTTAATATAGCACAGCTGTTGAACTCTGCTCTTCAAAGTTTTAAAAAGAAGTGTTTTATCCTTTAAAATGAAAATACTTTTTTTAGGGAGGTGGTCTTTGGCTGGATGTAGTTCTCTAAGAAAGTTTCATGCTTTTCTAGAGTTATTTTGTTTCAATGATTTCTTAGAATTGTTTCAGATGTTGAACACTGCCTCTTAGAGTAGAGATCTGGCTGCTTTGTTATATGTTTTTGTTATATCCTTAACAAAGCTAGATCAAGAGTTTCTTTCTTTGTGTTTTCTAGGACTCAAAAATATGTTCTTTCCTTTATTCAGCCACTCCATACATAAGTAAATGGTCCTTGAATAGGGTTTACTAGACAAAAGATCCTGTTCTAGGTGACTGTTCAGCAACCCATATGCTTCTCCTAAAAATGTCAGTCTGTCTTGATGAGCTTTAAAGTGAATACAGATGTTTTGGCTCTTTTGAGGACTACCACTCTTTGTGTGGAAAGAGTACTTTTTTTCCAAGAGATTTCTTCAATATACTTATAGAAATTTGCATTAAATTTATAACTTTTGTCTTTTAAGTCTAATGAAATTAGATTTAATTAGACATTATTAATTTGAATTTAATTTTAATATCCTCAGTACAAATGAGATTTGGAGAAATAAAATAGGTCTCAATATGGCTTTTGTTAAGATTTTGTATTTATTCTTTTTAAAAATTTGAAACTTAAAGTGCTTTATAATATTTACTTTCATACAATGAAAGGTGATAATCTGGCAGGAAGGGATAACTTTTTAGATGTTCAGTGTCTTCTACTTTGGTAGGTTAACTCTAGAAGTTATAGTTCATAGATTCATATAATGTTTGAGTTAGAAAACTCTAGGATCATCCTGTCTGACCCTTTATTTAATGCAAGAATCTCTAGAACTTTCTGCTTCTTGATTATCTAGCAGTTGAGGAATATATGGTGAATTTCTGGTAGCCCTAGAAAACCCTCTATATTTTTAGACTCAGTAAATGATGTTTCCCTTTAATGCTATATAGAAAAATTCTAACCCCCATGCACACGTCAGCCCTTCAGATAATTGAAGACATTTGTCGTCACTCATTGTCCCTTCAAGTCTGTGCTCCAGGCTTAGCATGTCCAGTTTGTTTACCCTTTATTATAAATGACCAAAATTCCTAATGCTTTACTACCTCCTGGTACTCCTTAGTACCGCTCCTTGCCAATGTCTTTCTTTGAACTATATACTGTACTTTTAACTAAATGAGATTATTAGAAGTGTTAGCTTAGTGAGTCGAAATTAAAGAGAAGAGTTGACTCTAAGTTGGATTTAAAAACTTTTTAGTTTTAAAATTATAAAGAAAAATTCACCTTTTTCCTTTTGGTGAACAGTTTTTAGAGTTTTAACACATGTATAGATTTGTGTAACCACCACAGTAATCAGGGTATAGAAGACCAAAAGACTTCACCCGAAAAGACTCCCTCAAGTTATCCCTCCCATCTCCTCTAATCTCTGGCAACAGGTTATCTTTTCTTCATCTCCATAGTTTTGTAATTTTGAGGCTGTAGTATAAGTGGAACCATATAGTATGCAACCTTATGAAGATTGATTTTTTTCACTCAGCATAATGCCTTTGAGATTCATCCAAGTTGTTGTATGTATCAGTGGTTCATTCCTTTTTATCGCTAAGTAGTATTCCATTGTGTAGATATACCACAGTTTATTTATCCCTTCACTCCTTGAAGGACATTTGGATTATTTCCACTTTTTGGCAATTATAATTAGAGCCCCTATAAACACTTGTGTACTGGGTTTTGTGTAAACATGATTTCATTTCTCTAGAGTAGATACCCAGGAGGGAGATTCCTGGGTCATAGGTAATATATGTTTAAACTTTATATGATAACTACCAAACCATGTTCCAGAATGGTCATACCATTTTGCTTTTCCACCAGCAGTGTATGAAAGTTTAGTTGCTCTTTATCCTCATTAACATTGGTATTGTCAGTATTTTTAAATTTAGCCATTTTAGTAGGTGTATAATGGTATTTCATTGTGGATTTTTTATAACAACTTTATTGAGATGTAATTAACATACCATAAAATTCACTCATCTAAGTATATGATTTGATGGTTTTTAGTATATTCACAGACTTATGCAACTATTCACAGTCAATTTTAGAACATTTTCATTATCCCAAAACGAAACCCCATGCCCACTAGCAGACACTCTCCCTTCCCCCCAGCCCTAGGCAACCACTCATCTACTTTCTGTCTATAGGTTTGTCTATTCTGCATATTTCATACAAATGGAATCATGTGATCTTTTGTGATGCTTCTTTTTCTTAGCATAATATTTTCAAGGTTTATCCAAGTTGTAGCATCTATTAGTACTTTATTCCTTTTTACTGATGAATAGTATTTTATTGAATGGACATACCATATTTTATTTATCCATTAGTTGGTGGACATTGGGTTTGTTTCCACCTTTTGGCTATTATGAATAATGTCTTATGAACATTTGTGTACAAGTTTTTGCATGGACATATATTTTCATTCTTTTGGATATATACAGAGGAGTTGAATTGCTGGATAATGTGCTAACGCTGTGTTTAGCCTTTTGAGTTAACTGCCAGACTCTTTCCAAGGTGGCTGCACCATTTTACGTTCCCACCAGCAGTAGGTAATGAAGGTTCCAGTGTCTTCACAGCCTTATCAGTGCTTGTTATTATCTTCTTTATTATAACTGTCCTAGTGAGTATGAAGTGGTATCTGGTGGTTTTGATTTTGCATTTCCATGATGGCTAACTCATTGTGGTTTTAATATGCATTTCCCCAGTGGCGAATGATGTTGGATTTTGGTGAAGTGTCTGTTCATGTCTTTTACCCATTTTTTAATTGGGTTGTTTATTTTCTTATTGTTGAGCTTTGAGTTCTTAAAATATTCTGGATATAATCCTTTGTCAGATATGTGGTTTGCAAATATTTTCTCCCAATCTGTAGCTTTTCTTTTCATTCTTTTAATGGTTTTTTTTTTTTTTTTATAATTTCATTTATTTATTTTTCCCCCCCAAAGCCCCAGTAGATAGTTGTATGTCATAGCTGCACATCCTTCTAGTTGCTGTATGTGGGATGCAGCCTCAGCATGGCTGGAGAAGCGGTGCGTCGGTGCACGTCCGGGATCCGAACCCGGGCCGCCAGCCGCAGAGCGCACGCGCTTAACCGCTAAGCCACGGGGCCGGCCCTTAATGGTATTTTTCATAGAGTAAATTTTCTTAATTTTGATAAAGTCCAGTTTACCAGTTTTCTTTTATGGATTGTACTTTTGTTGTCATATTTTTGTGTGTATGTGTGTGAGGAAGATCAGCCCTGAGCTAACATCCGTGCTAATCCTCCTCTTTTTGCTGAGGAAGACCGGCTCTGAGCTAACATCTATTGCCAATCCTCCTCCTTTTTTTTTTTTTCCCCCAAAGCCCCAGTAGATAGTTGTATGTCATAATTGCACATCCTTCTAGTTGCTGTATGTGGAATGCGGCCACAGCATGGCTGGAGCAGCTGTGTGTCGGTGCGTGCCCGGGATCCAAACCCAGGCCACCAGTAGCAGAGCACGCACACTTAACCACTAAGCCACGGGACCAGCCCTGTTGTCATATTTAAGAACATGTCATATCATGGCCTAACCCAAGGCCATGAAGATTTTTTTCCTATGTTTCCTTCATGAAGTTTTGAAGTTTTATGTTTTACATTCATATCTATGATCCATTCTGAGTGAATTTTTGTATAGAGTATGAAATTTAGGTTGAAGTTAAGTTTTTTGTGTATGGATGTACACTTGTTCCAACACCATTTATTGTAAAGACTATCCTTTTTCCATTGAATTGCTTTTGCAACTTTGTCAGCTATCAATTGGTTATGTTTGTCTAGGTCTGTTTTTGTATTCTCTATTCTGTTCCATTGCTCTAAATCCCTTTGCGAATATCACACAATCTTGATTACTATAGCTTTATAATAAATGTGTATTATAATTAAGTAGTTGTAATTCTTCCAGTTTCATTCTTTTTTCAAAAAATTTTTAAGCTATTCTAGTTCTTTTGCCTTTCCATCTAAAGTTTAGAATCAGTTTATCTATATCTATGAAAAATTCATCTGGGATTTTGATTGGTATTGTTTTAAATCCATAGATCAATTTTAGGAGAGTTGTCTTTTTTACTATGTTGAGTCTTCCAACACATAAATATGGTATTTCTCTTCATTTATTTATTGATTTCTTTCATCACTGTTTTGTGGTTTTGAATGTGCAGATCCTATATATGATTTGTCAGATTTATGCCTAAGTATCTCAATTTTGGGGGACTATGGTAAATAGCATTGTTTTTAGAATATCAGTTTCTAATTGTATATTGCTGTATATAGAAATAGGACTGGGGCCTCCCCAGTGGCTTAGCGGTTAAGTGCGCGCGCTCCGCTACTGGCGGCCTGGGTTCGGATCCCGGGCGCGCACCAATGCACCGCTTCTCCGGCCATGCTGAGGCTGCATCCCACATACAGCAACTAGAAGGATGTGCAACTATGACATACAACTATCTACTGGGGCTTTGGGGAGAAAAAAGGAGGATTGGCAATAGATGTTAGCTCAGAGCCGGTCTTCCTCAGCAAAAAGAGGAGGATTAGCACAGATGTTAGCTCAGGGCTGATCTCACTCACAAAAAAAAAAAAAAAGAAATAGGATTGATTTTTGTGTGTTGACTTTATATCCTGTGACCTTGCTAAATTCACTTGTTATTTCTATAAGTATTTTGTAGATTCTTTGGGATTTTTAAAATAGGTAATCATGCAGACTGTGAATAGGGACCATTTATTTTTTCTGTTCCAATTTCTACACCTTTTGTTTCTTTTTGGTTTCCAGAAAGATGTTAAAGAGTGGTGACAGTAAACATTCTTGCCATTTGCCAGTCTTAGGGAAAAGCATTCAGTTTTTTCATCGTTAAGTAAAATGTTAGCTAAAGATTTTTTTTTGTAGAAATGCCTTTTATCAGATTAAGGAAGTTTCCTTCTAGTTTGCTAATAGTTTCTATCAAGAATCGGTGTTATATTTTGTTTAATGCCTTTTCTGCATCAATTCATATGGTCTTGTGGTTTTTCTTATTTAGACTGTTAACTATGGTAGATTATATTGATTGATTTTCAAATATTGAACCAGCCTTGCATTCTCAGGATAAACCCCACTTGGTTGTGTTGTTTAATTCTTTTTATACGTTGCCATATTTGTTTTGCTAATATTTTGTTGAGGATTTTTACGTCTGTGTTCATGAAGGATATTGGTCTGTGGTTTTCTTTTTTTGTATTGTTTTTGTTTAGACTTGGTATCAGGGTAATGCTGGACTCATAAAATGAGCTGGGAAGTGTTTCCTCATCTTCTGTTTTTTTTGTTTTTTTTTTTTTTTGTGAGGAGATCAGCCCTGAGCTAACATCCGCCAATCCTCCTCTTTTTTTGCTGAGGAAGACGGCCCTGGGCCAACATCCGTGCCCATCTTCCTCCACCTTATATGGGACGCCGCCACAGCATGGCCTACCAAGCAGCGCGTCGGTGCGCGCCAGGGATCCGAACCAGCGAACCCGGGCCGCCGCAGCGGAGCGCGCGCACCCAACCGCTTGCGCCACCGGGCCGGCCCCTCTTCTGTTTTTTTTTTTTTGAATTGCTTTAGTTTCATCCCACAAATTTTGATATGTTGTGTTTTATTTTCATTTGGTTCAAAATATTTTCTTATTTCCCTTGACACTTCCTCTTCGATGCATGGATTATTTAGAGATGTTTTGTTTAATTTCCAAGTATTTGGAGATTTTCCTATATGTTCTGAAAACCCAGTTCCCTGGGGTTTCCCTTTTCAGCTTCTATCCAGAAACTTGTGGCTCTTGTTACCCTGCTCTGTAGTGCAGTCTTACAGTTGCACTCGCATCAGGGGCTAAGGGACAAGAGGACAGAAAGAAAAAACAAAAAAAAAAAAAAGGAAAGAAAAACCAAAAAAACAATAGGTGTTGGTCCTACCTTCTTAGAATTACAACCTCAATGAATGCAGAGAAAGATTTCCTTCTCTCAGAGTTTTGGCTCTTGCAGGTTTCCACATGGCCGCAGGATTGCCTCTGGCTAATGTTTGGTGATGAGAGAACAGAGAAAAGAGAAAAAAATGGTTGATTTCCACTCTCGCTCATTTCCATTAGTTCCCTTTCTAGTTCCTTGGGGCAGAGTGCTTCTTCTGGAGCAGTGCTCACTTCCAGGTTTCTAGTTGCATTAAGTTCAGGCAGCAGATACTGGTGGGAAAAAATATGGTAAACTCACTGCTGGTTGAGTGGTACTTTGAATTCTGGTGATCTTCCCTGATCTGCCTGCTATTTACTTTGCAGAGTCTTCAGTAGCTGTTCCGTGCATCCTGTCCAGAGTTTATGGTTGCATTCAATGGGAGAGACAGGGAAGAGTGTGCTTACTACATCTTACCAGGGCCAGCCATCCTAAGATGGATTATTTTTAAAGCTAAATTCTAATATTTGTTATATTTTAGCACATCTGAATAGATTTAAAAGGTCTAAAAATGACTCAAAAAGGTCTTCATGCCTTCAGATTCTAAATCATTGATTCACAACTGTAATGGGAGGAAGGAAGGAGTTAACCTACCAGAATCTTAGAAATGGGGCAGAGAAAGGGTTTCGAAATACGTGTGCCCTTGGTTGAAAATCATGACATTTAATAAAAGATGGAAGTTTGTTGTCCCTGTAAGTGGGCAGAAAAATACATTGAGTCACTGGTTTAGACCATCAACCAATAAATCTTAACTTCTCTGTGAGAATGTGGATTTATTTTGAGTAACTGATGAAAGTTTTGGTGACTTCTCTCTAGAAACCTGTACACTCATATATATAAAATCAGAGTTACATTTCTAGGGGATTCAAGGATCCCAGGCTTTGTAGCCCTTCCATAGAGAGTATTAGATCTTATAAGTTTTGTTTATACTAGCTCTTGTGTTAGACCTTTCTGAGTTACAAGTCACAGAATCCTAAAAACTCAAATGACTGGCTTAGGCAAGAAGAGGGAATTGGTTTATGTTACCAAGCAACAGAAAGGGCAGGGGTACTGCTAACCAGTCTCAGAGACCAGAGCTAGAAAGCTCGGAGGCTCTCTTTCTAGTTTGTCTCTGTCATTCTCTGAATGACAGCTACTGTTTCAGATTGTTTTTTCCTACACGGCAGATATCATAGCTGATGGAAATTTTTTCGTTCTTATGTCTTATAGCTTTATCACTAGAGAGGAACTGAAAATCCCCGTCTTTGGTACCAAGTTTAAAAAAATTGGGGGAGATACTCAATTGAGTCAGATTAAAGAGACTAAGAGTTTACTATAATATAGTCATTGTTTGTAATTCTACTTATAATGCTGTATCATATGCATGTAGATCATAGGAACCCTGGAAGTCAGATGTAATGAAAGCTGGGCTACCTGAACAAAAATTAACGACAGGATTTTTTTTTTTTTTTTGCTGAGGAAGATTCACCCTGAGCTAACATCCATTGCCAGTCTTCCTCTTTTTTTCTTTTTTTATGTGGGCCGCTGCCACAGTATGGCCACTAACAGACGAGTGGTATAGGTCCATACCCAGGATCCAAACCCGGGCTGCCGAAGTGGAGTGTGCCGAACTTAAGCACTAGGCCAAGGCTGGCCTAGCAATATTTTATATTGAGATATCTTTAGGGAACAAATAATGTTTATATATATTGTGGAGGCTGACCTCTTAACTTTTTTCCTAATGAACTCTGGGTCTTTGCTAAAGTTTGTTCAGTCATTCAACAAGTATTTGTATTTCTTTTCTAGTCTCAAAAACTGCATTTCTACAGACTTTACTAGGATATATGCCTTTGGAACGTCTGCTTTGAGGATGAATGTGTAGGGAAGAAGTATTCAGGCAAAGGCTAGATGATCATTTCTCGAGAGTCTTGTGGACAGGCTTTGTCTTAGATTGGCATTTCCTAAAGTTGAGTCTGAGACAGGAACATGGGTGTAGGTGGTTTATTTGAGAGTTGACCTAGGAACTAGAAGTGAAGAGTCCCGGAGTGAGACAGGGGTGAAAGAAAAAAGTGTGATATTGAGATTGCTGCTGTGAGCAATAGAAGCTCAGTTCCACTGACACCTCCTGAGAAGCATACAGATTGCCTTTCAGTATTGCCCATTTGAAAGATAGAAGGCTTGAACATTTATCCACTGATTCTGATTTCCCTTTGGTTGAAGGTGTTAGCTGTTCTGTACTTTGACCCATACTTGTGCTCCTGAAGGCCCTGAGGCATAATGGGATCACTTGAGGTGGGATGCTGGAGGATGATCTAAGTCTGAGCTACTATAGCTGTGGCTGAAATGACAGATGGGCCAAGGGAATGTGATGTGAGTACCAAAGGTGTCGGTTACAGGTTTCCTTACAACTTGAGAGTCTCTGTAACCTATTTTTTTGGGGGGGGGGTGCTAATAATAAGAATTCTGTCATTAATAAGAATTATTAATGATAAGAATTCTATACTAGAATAAGAATTATATCTATAAGAATAGCTATCATTTATTGAGCATTTCCGCGCTGAGGTAATCGCTTTGTTATTTCATGTCATGAAAGTCATCTCTGACTGATTACTATGGTGGTAGCCTTCTCTTCCGTCTTATTGTGTTTCAGCATATCATTTTAGTGCATGGTTAACACTGGGATGGATACAACATGCATCCAAGGTTATTTCACAAATTTCAGTTTCCTCTTCCTTTAGTTGAGACTTAAAAAATTGTTATTCTGTTGCTGATGAATTTCATGATTTAAGTACCTCTTAGTTACTACTTGTAAGTGGCTCCTCATTAGGGCTCAAGTTTTTATTTTGGTCTCAGATTTCATCTGTTGGCTTTGAGTTCAAACCATTCTGATTCACTTAATAATCTCGTACTAGCATCCTTAACTCTAGCTTTGGGAAAAACTGCTTTCCAGAGATTTCCTATTAACTCCTGATATTAGCCATGGTGCCAGGCTGTATTCTTAGCTTTCTCACTACTTGAACTACTCTATTGGATCAATCACATCAGTCTAAAATAGTAGTTAGGAGGACACGTTTTGGAGTCAGCTTTACCTACATTTGAGTCCCAGATCCAACACTTCCTAGCTCTGTGCCTACTTTGTGCCTGTTTTCTGTTCCATCAAATGGACATAATAATCTTTGTTTCATAAAGTATATAAAGTGTTTAGGGCAGTGCCTGGCATATGCTAAGTGCCTAATAAATTGTAACAACATTACATCGTCATCAACATCATCATTATTCTTTCTTTGGTGACTTCTTTCTTTTCCTTTTTGTTCCTTTCTTCCTTCTCCACATTTTTTTTTTTCCTTTTTGTAAATCTTACCTAGGTTCTAGTTCCTCTTCCTGGATTATCAGAGCATCTTGGATTTTGTCTATTTACAGTGTTTTATTCATGAGTATATAAAAGAATTATTTGCACCTGGCTTTTTCCAGATTGTGACCTCTCATGCACTCCTCAGCTCAACACAATCTATTTTTGGCATCCACCATTCCATGGAAATAGCTTTCATCAAGGTCGCCAGTGACCCTGTTGCAAAATGAATAGACTCTTCTCAGTCCTTATCTTACTTGATCTTTGCAATCCAAAAAAATGACTTTGTCATTCTTGAAAGATTCTCCCTTTGACTACTTTTTTGGCTTTCCTCCTCCTCAGTTCCCTTTGGATGCCCATCATCTTCTGCCCACTCCTTGATCTGTCAGTGTTTCTCAGAGTTTGATTTATAGTTCTTTACTCTTTTTAAAATGTTTTATATTATACAATATTTTATATACACATGAATGTATGTAACATATATATGTTAGGAAGCATAATGGCAAAATGCACTTGTGTGGACCCACCATCCAAATTAAAAATGAGAGAATTACCAATACCTTTATTCTTTGCATACTCTCTGTGTTAGGCTGCATAATGTCCCCCCTCCAGTACGTCTATGTCCTAATCCCCGGAACCGTGAATGTTACCTTAGATGGCAAAAGGGACTTTGCAGATATGATAATGGATCTTGAGTTTGGAGATTATCGTGGTGGGCTCAGTGTAATCACAATGGTTCTTATGAGAAGGATGCAGGAGGAGTCAGAGGAGAAGGAAATGTCACTATGGAAGCAGAGACTGGAGTGATGTGACCACATGCTAAGGAATGCCAGCAGTCTCTAAAAGCTGGGAAAGACAAGGAACAGATTGTCCCTTGGAGCCTCCAGAAGGAATCAGCCTTACTGACACATGATATTAGCCCTGTGAGACTCATTTTGTACTTCTGACCTTCAGAAGCATAAGACAATAAATTTGTGTTGTTTTAATCCACTTACTTTGTGATAATTTGTTACAGCAGCAATAGGAAGCTAATACACTCTCCCTGTATCTTATCTACCATGACTTCGATTACTATCTGTTTACACTAAAGCTTAAATGGACACAGTTCATTAGCATCATATACATTTTTCACTCAAGAAAGTCAACACATGTGGCAACTAAACAAGTGTAGAAAATGTTTTAGAAACATTAAAAAATTTGAGTTAATTCTCTCATTATTCTACTTACTGATCGTTTCGTACCCAACCAAAGAAACAGCAGTTGGTTCCAGTGCTAGAGGACTGGCTTATTAAGAGATGGTATGTGAGTCTCCACTGAGGGACGTGGGGGCTTCCTAAAGGATTTCCAAAGATAATTTTTACTATTTGAAATTTTTGCCTAACACACTGACTTTAGGACCTACTCTCTGGGTAAGAAGTGACTCTGTGTCTTTTTTCTTGATTTTAGACCTTTAGCTCTAACCAGGACATCTCCACTTGGCTTTTCCACAGGCATCTGTCTCAGTCACAGCATATCTGAAACAATTTGGTGATGATTGTCTCCTCCACCACTCCACTCATTTTCTCTGTTAATTACTGTCACCAACACCCAGCCAGTTATCTAAGCCAGAAACCTGTGTATCCTTCTTGTCTCCTCCCTCTCTTAAGCCTCCTATCATTTAGTTATTCAATCCTAGTATTTATTTTCCTAACTCTCATTCAATTTCCATCCTTACTGAAACTGTAGTTACTATCATCCTGCCTCATAACTGGTCTCCATGTCATCAATCTTAATTTATTCTCTATGTTGCCTATAGGATAGTGTCCAAACTTCTCAGCATGCCACAGAGTTCTTCATATTCTCTGCTCACATCTTCTGTTTACTCCTTGACATCCACTTTCTCATCTGTTTCCTTCTGGCCCAATCTCTAGCTATACTCAAACTGTATTTTAATGATTCGGAACTACTTGCAATCTCTGATTACTCACACTCATGTTCTCTCTCTCTCTCTCCCTCCCACCCTCTCCTATAATTAAGTTTCTGTTTCTTCTGCTTTCTGCTCTGTTCTCCCTGCCTTTACCCCACTTCAACACCCTTTGCCTATTTAGGTCCTCTTCGTCCTTCAGGTGGCACTTGATACATCACTTTCTCTAAGGAGCATTATTTGAATTCAAAAGCTTAGGTTAAATACTAATCCTGTGTGGTCTTAGAGCCCCCTGTTCTTACCTCTTACTCTTTCTAGTACTTATTATACTTGAAATTATATTGCCTATTTTGATTGCCTATTTCCTTGTCTGTGTTTCCCCATAGACTTAAGTTCTTTGGGAGCAGGAACTGTTTCTTCTTCACCTTTGTGTTTTCAGAGCATAACACAGTGCTTAGCATATAATAAATACTTAGTAAACATGTGTGGGCTCATCTGATTATGGAATAGTATGGAAATTTAAAAATATTTCGTAGCGTCTCCTTACGCAGGATAACATTTTAGATTTTTGTTTTCCTTGTGAAATAACTATTTGGGTTTTAAAGGTAACCGTCATGGACAATGGTGTTATAGATTACTGGAAAATGATGACTTTTATAGTTTTATGATGAGTCCTACTTCTTCCATATATTGAATAATAGTATTGCAGACTATATCTTAAGGCAAGATAAATATTTGATAATATTTGACTGAGATAAATATTTGCTAAAATGTGTGAGTGGAATTCTGTCAGAAAGATAGCTTTTTGTGTGATTTGGGTTTTTACTAGGACTCCAGAGTTTTCCATCAGAGAAAGAATGGAAAAGATGGAAATGTATTGCAAATTTAAGTAATTGCCAATAGTAATGTAATTTTTTTCTGTAATAAATAGCTCTGTGGCTATTATACTATAGATATTAGGATGGCAGAGTGCTTAATATACAGAATAAACCCTGACCTTTGAGATTGAGAATTACACATTCTGCTGTTATAGTCCACATTAAACAAACCACATGATTTTACTTAGTTAAATTTGTGCGGTTCTATTTAATTTAGAATAAAAGCAGATAAAAAATGGAATCTATTAGGGTTTAAGACCCTTTGGAATATTTTGGAAACTGTTAAATTTTACCATTTTATTTACTGGAAGGGAGTTGGGAGGAGGCAAAATAAGAAGTATTGGTGGAAAAATAAGCATTTTGGAGAAAATAAAGAATTCATGACCAAAATTGAAACTACTGGTTTTGTGGTACTATGTCTTAATTTAAAAATAAAACTACCACACATAATAGGCACTAAATATGTGAATGAATCAAAGTAATATGTTAAATGTTTTTTAATTATCTTCTCAATCTTCTGCTTTCCCCTCTGTTCTCCCTGCCTCTACCCACTTCAACACCCGTTGCCTATGTAAGTCCTATTCGTTTAGTGAACCAAGGTATCACCTCATAGAGCTACTGAGAAGATTAAAAGAGATATAAATGATAAGCACTTAGCACAGTCCCTAATATATTCCAAGAAAAGTACTAACAATCATTTAATAATTATTTATTTTGAGAAACTAAAGTTAAATTAACAGTTAAATTCCATTTAGAAGTTTTAAGTTTTTATTAGCTTAATCCTGATTCATGCCAATTCTCAGAGTGGATTTAACTACAAAAAAAATGTTCAGATTAAAAAAACTAAACAACAATTCATTTCTCTAAACATGTTTACTGAGTATTTATTATATGCTGAGCACTGCGTTGTGCTGTGAAGACACAGTTGAAGAAGAAACCGTTGTTCCTCTGTGTATAGAAAAGCACCTTTTATATAACATATCATAGAAATTACCACTAGCATTTAAAGTAGTGACATTGAAATTATTGTTTATATGTCTGCCTTCCTCCAATAAAATCTGTAAAGCCAGTGGCATTATGCTAGGGTGTAGCATTATGCATAAGACATAGTAGATATTTCAATGGGTATTTGATGAACTAAGAATAGGAATTAGAATCTTAGTGTACCTTCTTAAGTATATGTGGTCAACAGAGTCAGCTGGGCTTTTTGAACATACATACACTGTCTTTTAGTTGATAAGTATTAACTCTTGCCAGATCTTTCAAACTTCTTTTCAGAGAGTATTTTATTGCCTGGATATTTGTCAACGTAACAAAAAATGTTTTGTTTTGTTTTTAATTAATTTATTTATTTATTTTTCCCCCAAAGCCCCAGTAGATAGTTGTGTGTCATAGCTGCACATCCTTCTAGTTGCTGTATGTGGGACGCGGCCTCAGCGTGGCCGGAGAAGTGGTGCGTGGGTGCGCACCCGAACCGGGCCGCCAGCACGCACTTAACCGCTAAGCCACGGAGCCGGCCCCAAAAAATGTTTTAAAGTTAAAACATCTTCTTTAGGTATAGCATAGTGACTGTAGTTAATAATACTGTAGTACGTATTTGAAAGTTGCTAAAAGAGTAGATCTTAAAAATTCTCGTCATAAGAAGAAACTTTTGTAGCTATGTATGGTAATGGATGTTAACTAGACCTATTGTGGTGATCATTTCACAATATATACAAATATTGAATCATTTTGTTGTACACTTGAAACTAATATACTGTTGTATGTCAATTATACTTCAATTAAAAAATCTTCTTTAGGGCCTGGCCCGGTGGCATAGTGGTTAAGTTCGCCCATTCTGCTTTGGCGGCCTGGGGTTCGCCAGTTCAGATCCTGGTTGTGGACTTACTCATTGCTCATCAAGCCATGCTGAGGCGGCGTCCCACATAGAAGAACTAGAACAGCCTACTGCTAGGATATACAACTATGTACTGGGGCGGTGGGAAGAAAAAAGACAAAGAGGAAGATTGGCAAAAGATATTAGCTCAGGGCCAATCTTCCTCAAAAAAACAAAAAATCTTTAGGTGAATTTTTTTTAAACAGTTTTAATTAATTGATTAATTAATTAATTTATTTATTTATTTTTGTGAGGAATATCAGCCCTGAGCTAACATCCATGCTAATCCTCCTCTTTTTGCTGAGGAAGACCGGCTCTGAGCTAACATCTATTGCCAATCCTCCTCCTTTTTTTTTGCCCCCCAAAGCCCCAGTAGATAGTTGTATGTCATAGTTGCACATCCTTCTAGTTGCTCTATGTGGGACGCAGCCTCAGCATGGCCAGAGAAGCGGTGCGTCAGTGTGCGCCCGGGATCTGAACCCAGGCTGCCAGTAGCGGAGTGCATGCACTTAACCACTAAGCCATGGGGCTGGCCCTAGGTGAATTTTTTATTTTTTATTTTTTTATTGATGTTTTAATAGTTTTTAACATTGTGAAATTTTGGGTTGTACATTTTTGTTTGTCCATCGCCATATATATGTCTCCCTTCACTGCTTGTGCCCACCCCCACCCCCATTGCCCCTGGTAACCACAATACAGTTTTCTCTGACCATGTGTTGGTTTATATTCCACATATGAATGAGATCATACAGTGTTTGTCTTTCTCCTTCTGGCTTACTTCACTTAACATAATACCCTCCAGGCCCATCCATGTTGTTGCAAATGGGACGATTTTGTCTTTTTTTATGGCTGAGTAGTATTCCATTGTATATATATACCACATTTTCTTAATCCACTCGTCAGTCGAGGGACACTTAGGTTGCTTCCACTTCTTGGCTATGGTGAATAATGCTGCAGTGAACATAGGGGTGCATAAGCCTCTTTGGATTGTTGATTTCCTGTTCGTTGGATAGATTCCCAGTAGTGGGATGGCTGGGTCATAGGGCATCTCTATTTTTAATTCTTTGAGGAATCTCCAGACGGTTTTCCATAGAGGCTGCACCAGTTTGCATTCCCACCAGCTGTGTATGAGGGTTCCTGTTTCTCCACATCCTCTCCAACATTTGTTGTTTTTTGTCTTGGTGATTATAGCCATTCTAACGGGTGTGAGGTGATATCTTAGTGTTGTTTTGATTTGCATTTCCCTGATGATTAGTGATGTTGAACATCTTTTCATGTGCCTATTGGCCATCTGTATATCTTCTTTGGAGAAGTGTCTGTTCGTTTCCTCTGCCCATTTTTTGATCGGGTTGTTTGTTTTTTTGTTGTTCAGTTGTGTGAGTTCTTTATATATTATGGAGATCAACCCCTTGTCAGATGTATGTGTTGCAAATATTCTCTCCCAGCTGGTGGGTTATCTGTTCATCTTGATTCTGGTTTCGTTTGTCTTATAGAAGCTCTTTAATCTGATAAAGTCCCACTTGTTTATTTTTTCTTTAGTTTCCCTAGTCTGGGTAGGCATGTCATCTGAAAAGATTCCTTTATGACCAATGTCAAATAGTGTGTTGCCTATATTTTCTTCTGTGAGTTTTATAGTTTCAGGTCTCACCTTCAGGTCTTTGATCCATTTTGAGTTAATTTTTGTGAATGGCGATAGCAGATGGTCCACTTTCATTCTTTTGCATGTGGCTGTCCAGTTGTCTCAACACCATTTATTGAAGAGACTTTCCTTTCTCCATTGTATGTTCTTAGCACCTTTGTCGAAAATTAGCTGTCCGTATGTGTGGTTTTATTTCTGGGCTTTCAATTCTGTTCCATTGATCTGTGTGTCTGTTTTTGTACCAGTACCATGCTGTTTTGATTACTATTGCTTTGTAGTATGTTTTGAAGTCAGGGATTGTGATGCCTCCAGCTTTGTTCTTTTTTCTTAGGATTGCTTTAGCTATTCCGGGTCTTTTGTTGCCCCATATAAATTTTAGTGTTCTTTTTTCTATTTCTGTGAAGAATGTCATTGGGATTCTGATTGGGATTGCATTGAATCTGTAGATTGCTTTAGGTAATATAGACATTTTAACTATGTTTATTCTTCCAATCCACGTGCATGGAATATCTTTCCATTTCTTTATGTCATCATCGATTTCTTTCAATAATGTCTTGTAGTTCTCATTGTATAGGTCATTCACCTCCTTGGTAAGATTTATTCCTAAGTATTTTATTCTTTTTGATGCAATTGTAAATGGTATTATCTTTTTGAGTTCTCTTTCTGTTAGTTCATTATTAGCATACAGAAGTACAACTGATTTTTGTAGATTGATTTTGTACCCTGCAACTTTGCTGTAGTTGTTGATTATTTCTAATAGTTTTCCAATGGATTCTTTAGGGTTTTCTATATATAAAATCATGTCATCTGCAAATAGTGAGAGTTTCACTTCTTCGTTACCTATTTGGATTCCTTTTATTCCTTTTTCTTGCCTAATTGCTCTGGCCAAAACCTACAGTACTATGTTGAACAGGAGTGGTGAGAGTGGGCAACCCTGCCTTGTTCCTGTTCTCAGAGGAATGGCTTTCAGTCTTTCCCCGTTGGGTATGATGTTGGCTGTGGGTTTGTCATAAATAGCCTTTATTATGTTGAGGTACTTTCCTTCTATTCCCGTTTCATTGAGAGTTTTTATCATAAATGGATGTTGTCTAGGTGAATATTTTTAAAAGATAGAATGTTATTATGAAAAGTGAGTGGAGAAAGTACTAGTTTCATGTCTCATTTTCTTATTGATTATATTAGTTTTGTGATTGAAATCAAATTGCGTATACAATTCTGACAATACTTGTTATTTAAAAGTCATAGACAGGTATTTAGTTAAGTAATTTACTTAGGGAAGTCAGTGGGAATTTTAATTACTCTTTTCAGGTCTAGTAGTCTGCAGTTTTACTGACTGGATTTGGATAAATTTTATAGTGATTGTTTTTCATAATTGGTATGAAGATCCATAAAATTATTAATTGAATAACAGGCAGGCTATTAAGCTAACCACTATGAAATTTAGTGTGTGTGTGTCTTTATTTTTATATGGCCTTTTGTGCTTTTGCGCATATATATTTTGTTGTGTTACATTTATGAGATGATAAAGTCTAGATTGTATTTTACACTTTTTTGGGGGGAAGCTTGGCCCTGTGCTAACGTCTGTCACCAATCTTCCTCTTTTTCTTTTTTCTTCCCAAAGCCCCAGTACGTAGTTGTATATTATAGTTGTAGAGTTGTAGCTCTTCTCTGTGGGGCACCGCCTCAGCATGGCTTGATGAGCGATGAGTAGGCTGCACCCAGGATCTGAACTGGCGAACCCCAGGCCGCCAAAGCAGAACGCACAAAGTTAACCACTACACCACCAGGCTGGCCCCTTGTATTTTACACATTTTTTAAAAAATTCCCTTTGAATTTGTTTAAACAAATTAAAAGTCTGTCCAGTTTACAGACATGCTTTATTTTAAAAAAAATACTGTATTTTAAAGTAGCACTGCTCTGTTAACTAGTACAGGATATTTTCAGTTTTTCTTTTATTAACAACTCACCTCTAGTTACAGTAATTTATTACTAAATCTTTCCTTGATTTCAGCTGGATTTCAAAACATGATTGCTTTAAATCAGATCATAGGTAGCAAACATCTGCTGTAGCTGCTTAGGGAGATGAATTGTTTAGTTATTTTTAATCTGAACATTTTTTTGTAGTTGGATCCATGTCTTAGAATTAGCATGAATTTCAGGGTTAAGCTGATAAAAACTTCTAAGTGGAATTTAATTGTTAATTTAACAACTTTAGTTTCTCAAAATAAATAGTAATGATTGCTAATAATTTTCTTGGAATATATCAGGAACTGTGCTAAGTGTTTATCATTTATATCTCTTTTCATCTTCTCAGTAGCTCTGTGAGGTGATACCTTGGTTCACGAAAGGTGGACAATAAATTCTGATGATAGGAATGGCCTGCTGTCTAGTTAGTTCAGGTAACAGGGTTCTCTATGAAGTAGTGGTTCATGGGCCCTATGATGAGAATTTTGGTTCACTAAAGATAAACAATAACAGTAGTCTGATGGCAGGACTGATCAGGTCAGGCAACAGTGTCTTCCTCGAAGTGGGCGATCCTAGGCCCAAATGGAGCTGTAGACCTTGAGCGTTGTTCTAAAAGTCTAGGCTGCTGAGCTTGCTGAATTGTTAAACCTTGTTCGCTGGTGCCCACGCAGTTTTTCTAGCCAGTCATATATTTCAAATACCACTCATTTCATCAAGGAAAAATAATTTCAATCTTGATTTATGCCAATCAAAAAAATTCTTTGATATTAATTTTGATAATGGTATTTGAAATTCATGTCTCTAAGTAGCCACTTCTGGAGAGCATGACTAACCATCCCTAGGATGTAGATTAAAATTAACTCGTACACATTAGATAGTACTATTAATACTGAAGATTTTTTTTCCTTACTTCAACAGCCAAACTAGCAAACATTTATCGAACCATAACCAAGTTATGCTTAAGCTTTATATATGTTGTCTCATTTAATCTTCACTAACCGTATGCATTATGTAAAGATATGATCAACATTACTTCTCAGTGCAATATTTGAATAGATAATGCAGTCATAGAGTTCTATGTGTACAAAGTAAGTTATATGTAAGAGTCTTCCTCTCATCTCTCTCCCCAATCTGCTCATTTACCGCTGCTCTCCTCACCTCCCAAGAAACCATTGTTACTAGTTTCTTATGCTTGGAGTTTGTCTCTGTATATTCAAGCAAATACACTTTTATTCTTTTCCATTTTTCCACAAATGAAGCATACTAATGATAATATTCTTCATTTTGCTTTCAATTTTACTACTTTTTATTAAAATCTTCGCATAGACAAAAAAGTTAGTGTACAATGAATCCTTAATCTCACTACCTAGATTTAACATTATTAATATTTTGCTGTTTTTTGCTCATTTTACATGTATGTATTATATATATATAGATAAGCCAAATGCAGATATGAGTATATATTCTTTTTTACTTAAGCTATTTGACAGTAAATTATAAATATCATTATACTCCATCCCTAAATACTTCCATTTTTTAAGGTACATTACCACCAGCCAATGAAGGATTTTAAGCAAAGAAATGGCATGATTGAATATAATTACTTGGTGATGTGGAAGATGCCTTTAAGGGAGATGAGACTAGAGGCAGGGAGGCCAATTAAGTGATTGTTGTATTAGTCTAGGTGAGAGGGAATGAGGCCCAGACGTAGAACAGTAGATTTCATAAAAAAGAAAATTTAGCTGTTTACATTTTTTAGAGAAAATGGAAAAGATGTGTTTGTTAATCTTTTGTAGGGTTCTCTTTCCCTCTCTTGCCACTAAATAAACTGGTCCTGCTTGTTACTAGAGGGAAAGAAATGAACATTTATTTCTCTCTACACCAGGCACTCCATGACAATTACTTAACATGTTATTTAATTCTGCCAGTCATTCTGTGAGGTATTATTATCCTTATTTTTGCAGATGAGGAAATTGAGTGCAGAGTTGTGAAGTAATTTGTTCAAGATCATATTGCTCTTAAGTGGCATATCTGGAATTTTAACATGGGTCTGACTAACTCTGAAGTCACTTCATGACTGTTTTCTGAATTGTTTCATGAAGTTAAAAAAAATATATGAATGTTAGTGACTTTTTTCCTTCTAAATGTATTTGTAATTATTCTTATATCATGTAATCATCAGCCTTTAAGAAATACTGTGCCCAAGAGTGACAAATTTGCTGATGGACAGATACTTCATCTTAGAATTGAAGAATAGGGCAGGCCCCGTGGCTTGGCGGTTGGGTGCGCGCGCTCCGCTGCTGGCGACCCGGGTTCGGATCCCTGGCGCGCACCGACGCGCTGCTTCTCCGGCCGTGCTGGGGCCGTGTCCCACGTACAGCAATTGGAGAGATGTGCAGCTATGACATACAGCTGTCTGCTGGGGCTTTGGGGGGGAAAAATAAATAAATAAAATCTTTAAAAAAAAAAAAGAATTGAAGAATAAACAACACCTACCAACTAGCTTTCTCTTTGATGTAACATTACTGGGTAATGAATGCTAGTCTGTTCAACTATCATGTCTTATAATTTCAGCATATTTTCTGTGATTGAATTTATTATTTAATATATTTTAAATACTTTTGTGATACAAACATGATTCCACTGGTTTTATGGCAGCAGTTTTTTTTTTTTTTTTGTGAGGAAGATCAGCCCTGAGCTAACATCCATGCTAATCCTCCTCTTTTGCTGAGGAAGACCGGCTCTGAGCTAACATCTATTGCCAATCCTCCTCCTTTTTTTTCCCCCAAAGCCCCAGTAGATAGTTGTATGTCGTAGTTGCACATTCTTCTAGTTGCTCTATGTGGGACGTGGCCTCAGCATGGCCAGAGAAGCGGTGCGTCGGTGCGCGCCCGGGATCCGAACCCGGGTCGCCAGTAGCGGACCGCGTGCACTTGACCGCTAAGCCATGGGGCTGGCCCTATGGCAGGAGGTTTAAGCCAAAAGATTCCTAAACTGAAGCAAATAAGCAACAAGTTGCAATACTTCAAAGTGAAGATAAAATACATAGCTCTTTTTTTTTTTTTTTAATTAGGTGAGCTGTCCAAGATGAAACAGGGGCATTAAAGCTCATGTGAAGCAAATCATCTAATGGCTTTTTGATGCTTTCTAAGCTTTGGAGGCATGAGAAAATAAATCATGTTCCGTTCTAGACCAAAAATGTAGCTTTTTAAAGGTAACATCTTGATTCACTTGAAAATAGTAAACTCGCTGGCTGGCCCGGTAGCGTAGTGGTTAAGTGGTTAAGTGCGCTCCGCTGCTGGCTGCCCCGGTTCAGATCCCAGGCGCACACCGACACACTGCTTGTCAGGCCATGCTGTGGCGGCCTCCCACATAAAGTGGAGGAAGATGGGCACGGGTGTTAGCTCAGGGCCAGTCTTCCTCAAGAAAAAAGGGGGAGGATTGGCAGATGTTAGCTCAGGGCTGATCTTCCTCACAAAAAAAAAAATAGTAAACTCTCAATCTATAACACTTCCAACCTCAAACAATCAGTGTAGAACAGACATCATACAATTTAAGTTCTCATATGGCATTCCCTAGAGAAGTAATGAATAGAGAATTGCTTATCAAGCTGTATCAGTCAGGATACTAAACCCCAGAATATCTATGGCTTAAAATGACAAAGATTTATTTCTAATTCATGCTGCATGTACCTTGTGGGATAGCCGGGAGCACTACTCCTCCATTTGTCCTCACTTGGGGACCCAGACTAACCATGGTTGATTATTCTGACAGAGGAAAAGAGATAGGCAATTATACGCTTGCTTTTAAAGCTTCTGCTAGATAGTGTCACTTCCTCTCATATTTCATTGGCTGAAGTACGTCACTAGTCCACACCTAACTTCAGAGATGGCCGTGAAGTGTAATCTCACCATATGCTTGAAAGGAGAACTGGAATATTGGTGCACAGCCGTAGTGACCAACACACAAGCCTTGTGAGGAACGTAGAGAATTATGCATGATTAGTAGAATCATTTTTTTCAAAAGATGCTAAGTACCTCTGAAGTGCTGTGATTGAATTAATGATCTTGATGCTGAAAGGTGAACTAGATAGATAAATGACAACAGTTATTAATTTTATTAGAGGAGTCAGCTGGTTTATGTGGGCTTGCTTTTCCTTGTGTTTTGTCCTTTACATTTTTGTAAATATATTAAAGAGGATTTGCTCTCAAGTGCTTATTTGTAACATAAATCTGTTAGTGAAGAAAGATTCAAAATTATCAACTATTTTTATGCAAAACGTGTGTTGAATAATGGTGCCAATGCAACGGTCTGAAAAATCACCAGGGTGGTAATTGGTATTAAGTATGGTAACAAAGTATCACTTATTCTCTGTTTACATAGACATGTGCTAGAAATTTTTAAAAAGTATATAATGTTGGAAAATATGCTAATGAGGCAGTAGAAATGAATAATCCTCTTGATGTTCAGTAGCTTCAATTGGTCTTCTAAAAATTTGTGAAGAGATTAGTGATTAATATGTGTGTATAGACATACTTCTACATTACTTCTACATACATACATACACAAAGAGGCTTTCTCTAGATAAAGTTATAAATCTTCAGCTTTGACAAACTTTTATGTGTGTGTTCCTCTTTATTGGGTTGAAAACCAGGGTTCAACAGTTTTCTCACAAGGCGTATTCTTTTTTTTTTAATTGTAAGATTAAATATACGTAGACAAAATTTAACATTTTAATCTTTTTTAAGTGTAGTTCAGTGACATTAAATACATTCATATTGTTGTGCAACCATCACCACCATACATCTCCAGACCTTTTTTCATTTTCCAAAACTGAAACTCTATACCCATTGAACAATAACTCTCTATTCTCCTCTCCCCTAGCCTCTAGCAACCACCGTTCTACTTTCTGTCTCTGAATTTGACTACTCTGTGTACTTCATGTGTGGAATCATACACTGTTTGTCCTTTTGTGACTGGCTTATTTAATTTAGCATTTCTTCAGGGTTCATCCGTATTGTAGCATGTATCAGAATTTCCTTCCTTTTTAAAGCTGAACAATAATTCAATGTATGTATATACCACATTATGTTTAATCCATCCATCCATTAGTGGACACTTGGATTTCTTCCACTTTTTGGCTGCTGTGAATAATGCTGCTATAAATATTGGTGAACAAATGTCTAGTCAAGTCATTGCTTTCACTTCTTTTGGATGTATATCCAGAAGTAGAATTGCTGGGTAGTAATTCAGTTTTTAATTTTTTTTAGGAATTGTCATACTGTTTTCCATAGCACCTATACCATTTTACATTCCCACCAGTAGTTCCAGTTTCTCCACATCGTTGCCAACACTTGCTCCTTCCTTCCTTCCTTCCTTTGCCATTCTAATGAGTATAATATGGTATCTCTCAGTTTTGATTTGCATTTCCCTGATAATTAGTGATGTTGAACATCTTTTCATACGCTTATTGGCCATTTGTATATTTGCTTTGGAGAAATGTCTCTTTGAGTCCTTTGCTCATTTTTGAATTGGATTGTTGTTTTGTTGTTAGTTTTAGTAGTTCCCCTCTATATTCTGGATATTAATCCCTTGTCAGATATGTGATTTGCAAACATTTTCTCTAGCCCATTTCTTTTTCTCACTGAATTACATTCTATTGTATAGCTCTACCACAGTTTATCAATTCACTAATTGAAGGATTTGTTTTTGGCAATTATGAATAAAGCTGTGTCAAACATTCTTGTGCAGATTTTTGTATGGACATATGATTTCAGTTAAATTGGGTAAATACCTAGTAGCACGATTGCTGGATTGTATATTAAGCCTACGTTTAGCTTTGTGAGAAACTGCCAAACTGTCTTCCAAAGTGGCTGTACCATTTTCATTCCCACCAGTATGAATGAGACTTCTCGTTGCTCCACATGCTCACTAGTATTCGGTATTGTCAGTTTTGGTGATTTTTAGCCATTTTAATAGATGTATAGTGGCATCTCGTTGTTTGAATTTTCAATTCCCTAATGATGTATGATGTTGAGCACCTTTTCATATGCTTATTTGCCAGCTGTATGTTTTCTTTGGTGAGGTGTCTATTCAGATCTTTTGCCTACTTTTTAAATGGGTTATTTTCTTGTTTAATTTTAAGAATTCTTTGTATATTGTGGATACAAGCTCTTTGTCAGATATGTGTTTTGCAAATATTTTCTCTTAGTCTGTGCTTGTCTTTTCATTCTCTGAAAGTCTCTTTCACAGAGCAGAGCATTTAATTTTAATGAAGTCCCACTCATCTATTTTTTCTTTCATGGATTGTACTTTTGATATTGTATCTAAAAATTCAGCACCAAACTAAGGTCATGTAGACTTTTCTCTTATGTTATCTTCTAGCAGTATGATAGTTTGCTTCTCACATTTAGGTGTATGATCCATTTTGAGTTAATTTTTGTGAAAAGTATAAGCTCAGTGTGTAGATTTGTTTTTTTAATTTTTGCATGTGATATGTTCCAGTTCCACTTATTGGAAAGATTATCTTTGCTTCATTGGGTTGCCTTTGCTCCTTTCTCAAAGATCAGTTGACTGTATTTGAGTAGTCTGTTTCTGGGCTATTGATTCTGTTTCATTGATCTGTTTGTCTGTTCTTTCACCAATACTGTGCTGTCTTGATTACTGATATGTGTAGTGAGTCTGAAATCAGTTAGTGTCAGTCCTCTGACTTTGTTATTCTTTTTTCAGTGTTATGTTGACTATTTTGGGTCTTTTGTATTTCCCTATGAATTTAGAATCAGCTTGTTGATATCCAGCAAAATAACTTGCTGGAATTTCAATTTGGATGTGTTGCATCTGTAGATCAATTGGGGAAGAATTGACATCTTAACAATATTGATTTTTCCTATCCATGAACATGGACTATCCCTTCATTTATTTATATGTTTTGTGATTTCTTTCATCACAGTTTTCTAGTTTTCCTCATATAGATCTTATACATATTTTGTTAGATTTACCCCTAAATACTTATTTATTTTTTGGTGCTAATGTAAATGGTATTGTGTTTTTAATGTCAAATTCCAGGTATTCATTGCTGGTTGTATAAGAAAGCAATTGACTTTTGTATATTAACATTGTATCCTGCAAATTGATGTTATAATTACTTTTTAGTTCCAGAAAGTTTTTTGTTGATTCTTTGGGATTTTTCTCTATAGACAATGATGTCATCTGCAAGCTAGGATAGTTTTATATCTTCCTTCCCAATATGCATACTTTTCATTCCATTTTCTTGTCTTACTGCATTAGCTAGGTCTTCCAGTTAAATAGGAGTAGTGAAAGTGGATATCCTTGCCTTTTTCCTAGTCTGAGGGGAAGCTTCTACTTACTAACAATTAAGTATGTTAGTTGTAGATTTTATATATATGTTCTTTATCCAGTTGTGAAAGTTCCCCTCTATTGCTAGTTTGCTGAGAGTTTTTAGCATGAATAGGTGTTGGATTTTGTCAAATGCTTTTTATGTGACAGTGTGGTCATGTGATTTTTCTTTTTTAGCCTGTTGACATGCTGGATCGTATTAATTGATTTTTGAATACTGAACCAGTCTTGCATACCTGGAGTGAATCCCATTTGGTCATGGTGTATAAATCTTTTTATACATTGTTGGATCCGATGTGTTTTGTTGAGGATTTTTGCATCTGTGATCATAAGAGATATTAGTTTGTACTTTTACTTTTTTGTAAATTTCTATTTATTCAGTTTTGGTATTAAAGTAATGCTGGTCTCATAGAATAAGTTAGGACGTGTTACCTTCCTTCTATTTTCTATAAGAGATTATAAAGAATTAGTTTCATTTCTTCTTAAATGTTTGGTAAAATTCACCAGGAAACCATCTGGGCCTGGTGCTTTCTTTTTTGGAAGGTTATTAATTAATTAATTATTTATTTATTTTTAAGATTTTATTTATTAATTTTTACCCCCAAAGCCCCAGTAGATAGTTGTATGTCATAGCTGCACATCCTTCCAGTTGCTGTATGTGGGACGCGGCCCCAGCGTAGCTGGAGAAGCGGTGCACGCCTGGGATCCGAACCCGGGCTGCCAGCAGCGGAGCGCGTGCACTTAACCGCTAAGCCACGGGGCCGGCCCTGAAAGGTTATTAATTATTGATTCAATTTCTTTAATAGTTGTGGGCCTCTTTAGATAATTTCTCCTTGTGTGAGTTTTTGTGGTTTGTGTTTTGCAGATAATTAGTCCATTTCATCTAAGTTATCACATTTGTGGGCACAGAGTTGTTTATAGTATTTCTTTATTACCCTTTTAATTTCCATGGTATCAGTAATGATGACACCTCTTTCATTTTTGGTATTGGTAATTTGTGGCATCTCTTTTTTTTCTTGGTTAGCCTGGCTAGAGGTTTATCAATTCTACTCATCTTTTCAAAGACGAGTTTTTGGTTTTGTTAACATTTCTTTACCAATTTCTTATTTACAATTTCATTGAATTCTGCTATAATTTTTATTATTTTGTTCTTCTGCTTGCCTTAGGTTTATATTGCTCTTTTTTCTACAGTTTCTTATGGTGGAAACTTAGATTACTGAATTTAGACTTTTCTTCTTTCCTGATATATGTATTCAGTGCTATAAATTTCTAAACACTGTATTTGCTGCATCCCACAAATTTTGAAAAGTTGTAGTTTCATTTTCATTTAGTTCAAAATATTTGAAAATTTCTCTTGAGACTTCTTTGACCCATAAGTTATTTAGAAGTGTGGTGTTTAATCTTGAAATAATTGAGGATTTTCCAATTTTCTGTTACTGATTTCTAGTTTAATTTCGTTTTTGACTGAGAGCGTATGTTATGTGATTTCTATTCTCTTAAATTTGTTAAGGTGTGTTTTATGACCTAGAATGTGGCCTGACTTGGTGAGTGTTCCATGTGAGCTTGAGAAGAATGTGTATTCTGCAGTATTCTATAAATGTCATTTAAATCCAGTTGATTGACGGTGCTGTTCAGTTCAACTAAGGATATCCTTACTGATATTCTGCCTGCTGGCTCTGTCAATTACTAAGAGTGTTGAAGTCTCCAACTATTAATAATGAATTTGTCGGTTTCTTCTTGCAGTTCCTTCAGTTTTTGCCTCACGTATTTTGATATTCTCTTGTTTGGCATATACACCTTAAGGATTGTTAATGTCTTCTTGGAGAATTGACCCCTTTATCATGATGTAATGCCCCTCTTTATTCTTGATAATTTTCCTTATTCTGAAGCCCACTTTGAGATTAATGTAGCTACTGCTGTAAGATTTGATTGTTGTTAACATAGTATGTCTTTCTCCATCTCTTTACTTTTAAATCTATCTATGTCTTTGTATTTAAAATGTTTCTTTAAGCAACATATAGTTGGATTCTGGTTTTTGTTATCCAGTCTGACACATTCTCTCTTCCAATTGGTGTATTTAGACTATTTTCATTTAAAGTGATTATTTATGTAGTTAGTATTAATGTCTACCGTGTTCATATCCTCTGCTCTCCTCCTTCCTTTTTGGGGTGATTTTTGTCTTGGTTTCTAAGAGTCCTTTATATATTCTAGATATTAGTCTTTTACCTGCTATGTGTGTTATATTTAGTATTTCTGATATTTCCTTTATTTTAATTTAGTTTGTAGTACCTTTTGTTGGTCAGAAGTTATTTTTCTTTCAGTTTGTGGTACTGTGTCTTGATTAAGAAAACTTCTCCACCCAAAAGTTATTTTAAAAACTCTAACATTTTATTCCAATAATTTACACACACAACACAACGTGAGTGTATGTGTGTGTATATTAATCCATCTGGAATTCTTTGGTATATGATGTGACTATTTTATAAGAGGATTCAAACATTTTCTTCCATGAAAGGATAGCCAGATGTCTCAGTATCATTTATTGAATAGTCCAGCCTTTTACCACTGATTTGAAGTTGCACTTTTATTATATAATAAATTTACAGATCTACATAGTCTGTTTTTGTATTCTGATCTGTACTATTTATTTGATCTATGTGTCTGTGTCTCTGCTAATACCATGATATTTTAATTACTGTAGGATATTACCTGGCAAGGTACATCCTACCTTATAGTTATTTTTCAAAATTTTTGTGAATTTTTTTCTTCCTGGTGAGAATCATCTAATTTTATAAAAATTCTGTTAGAATTATTATTATTATATTTATTTGTAGATTAATAATTGATATCTTTATGGTACATTTGCTTCCAACTATTTACAAGACATGCCAAAGTACAACTCAGTTCCTTCCTTTAAGGCATTCCAACCTAGTAGAGTTACTCTTTAGTGGCCAGTATAACTCAATGATGTGACCTTCCTAACTATGAACTTTTCATATATTCATTGTGTTTTGTAATGTAACTGTTATCATCACCATGACATCTATATTTCTTATTCCCTTTATTTTCACCTCATTTATGTTTATTTTGATAACCTCTTGCTATAAACTTGGGTATATTTCTTTCTCCTTTACTTCACATTTTCTATCACGCCCTCCAATTTCTTTGTTACCACCCTCTAAAACCTTGCCCACATTCTCCTTCTTAGTACTTCTTAGTTCCATTCCAAAGTCTGGTATGTGAGCGTAATTACCCTTATCCCTCTTGCACAAATCTTTCCTTAGTCCATTGGATGATTCTCAAAGGATTATTTTAAGTTTTTGGCTTGAGTTGTGTCCAGAGGCACAACTGCTATTAGTTCCTGCTACAAGTTCCACCTGGCTCAGAAGAATGGGAAAAAGGACACCTGTGAGCAGGAGATTATTAATTTTTACTGACTTGACCAGTTGAACATTTTAAGATAATATTAAGTACTGTAGGTAAAGATTAGAACTTAATGTGATAAATCTGAATTAGAATCAAAGAATTTATTTATGAATAGATTCTAAACTGTCTTCACTGTTATTTCCACTGAAGTTAACCAAAACATTTGTAGGATCTTTGCCTCTCTACATTTGTGTAGGCACATATGTGCCTACTCTCACATAATTTCCCAGAAAATTAAAATGGTCCCTTGACCCCTCATCTTTATTTTTTACGTTAACAATTAGTTCTTTCTTGTTTCTGTCTAGTGAGTACAGTGTGACAAAGACAGTTTAAATTTTCTCTATTGAGTCAATGATCTTGAAAAGCTTCAAGGTCATTAACTTGAAAGTGATTGACCCAAATATCAACATATTTTAAGTCTGAGATAATTATTGTGGCATAGAGAATATGTATATATTGTTATTTTATTATTTCAGTTATAACTCTTAGTAATATTTTCTTATGGGTTAGTATAGAACTAAACACTTTCTGATTTAATGTAAATTTGGATTAATTCAATTTGCGATAAATTGGCAACAAGCGTAATTGGTTTTAATCAAAAGGTTGAGGATTAATTGATTCCTTAATAATTTCTATAGAATTAGGAATTCTACTTTGTCTACAAGTCCAGCAAATCATTTCTGGTTCCTTGAAGTTACTGTTTCAATTTTAATGTTTATAAAACCATATTTAATTATTTGTAGGGATGTTTTCATTATCTATGGTTAGGTACAGACTACCCCACTACTCAATTAAGTTTCTTAAAACAACAATAGTCATTTGTTTTGCTTACAAATCTGCAATTTGGGCAGGATTTGGCAGGGAAGCTTGTCTCTGCTCGATGTGGTGTCTGCTCGGATAACTCAACTTGGGCTAGAGGGTCCCTGTCCAAGATAGCTCACTCACATGGCTGGCAAAGTGATATTGACTATTGATTCCTCTTCACATGAGTCTTTCTGTGGGGCAGCTTGGACTTCCTCACAGCATCGTGCCTGGGTTCCAAGAGTGAATATCCCACGAAACAATGCTATAAGAGACAGGAAATGGAAACTACTAGTTTATGTTGTGTTTTTTTTGGTGAGGAAAATTGGCCCTGAGCTAATACCTGTTGCCAATCTTCCTTTTTTTGCTTGAGGAAGAGTGGCCCTGAGCTAACATCTGTGCCCGTCTCCCTCTATTTTGTATGTGGAAGCCTCCACAGCATGGCTTGATGAGTGATGGTGGTCCATGCCCGGGATCCAAACCCAGGAACCTGGGCTGCTGAAGGGGAACATGCTAAACTTAACCTCTACGCCACCAGACCAGCCCCAAAACTACTAGTTTTTTAAGGCCTGAGCCTGGAAAGATGCATAGCCTCACTTCTTTATTATATTGATCAAGCAGTCACAGGGTTCAAGGGAACAAAGACCTCTAGCTCTTGTTAGAGGAGTGTCACAGAAATTTGGGGCCAGGTTTTCAAACTGCTACAAGGGATATGGTAATTTTACTATTCTTAGTTGATAACGTTAATTTGCTTCAGAGGGAGTATAGTGTTAGTACTTGAGTCAGTAATGTTATTCTTACTCAGATACTGTTTTCCATTGCAAATGGTTTATCTTTTCACCATTAAGACTTCTTGAAGAGTATATTTTGAAGTATCAAAAACAGTATTTGCAAGATGTATATGAGGAAAACTACAAAACTGGTGAAAGAAATCAAAGAAGAGCCTAAGAAATATACATGGATAGGAAGACTCAATATTGTTAAGATGTTAATTCTTCCCAGCTTGATCTGTAGATTCAACACAATCCCAATCAAAACCTCAGCAAGCTACTTCATGGCTATCAAGAAACTGATTCTAAGTTTATATAGAAAGGCAAAAGATCCAAAATACTCGATATAATAGTGGAGAAGAATGACAAAATCAGAAGACTGACACTGACTTCAAGATTTAGTACACAGCTACAGTAGTGTGGAATTGGGAAAGGAATAGACAAATAGATCAATGGACAGAATCAATAGCCCAGAAATAGACTCCTCAAATATAGTCAACGGATCTTTGAGAAAAGAGCAAAGGCAACCCAGTGGAGAAAAGATAATCTTTTCACTAAGTGGAACTGGAACATATCACATGCAAAAAAATGAATCTATACACTGACCTTACACCTTTCACAAAAATTAACTCAAAATGGATCATGCACCTAAATGTAAGAAGCAAAACTACAAAACTTCTAGAAGATAACATAAGAGAAAATCTACATATCTTGGTTTGGTGCTGAAATTTTTAGATACAACATCAAAAGTGTAATCCTTGAAAGAAAAAATAGATGAGTTGGACTTCATTAAAATTAAAAGCTTCTGCTCTGTGAAAGAGACTTTAAGAGAATGAAAGACAAGCACAGACCAGAAGAAAATATTTGCAAAACACATATCTGACAAAGAGCTTGTATCCGCAATATACAAAGAATTCTTAAAATTCAACAATAAAACAAACAACTCAATTAAAAAATAGACAAAATATCTCACAGATACCTTACCAAAGAAAATATATAGATGGGAAATAAGCATGTGAAAAGGCGCCTCAACATCATATGACATTAGGGAATTGAAAACCAGTGAGATGCCACTACACACCTATTAAAATAGGTAAAATCGAAAACACTGACAACACCAAACACTGCCAAGAATGAGAGAGGAAGTCTCATTCATTGCTGGTGGAAATGCAAAATGGTACAGCCCCTTTGGAGGACAGTTGGGCAGTTTCTTACAAGCTAAACATAGTCTTAACATACTATCCAGTAATTTTGTTCTTATGTATTTACCCAAATGAGTTGCAAACTTGTAACCCAACAAAAACCCACGCTAGAATATCTTCAGCAGAAACAACCCAAATGTTCATCAACAGATGAATGGATAAACAAATGTGGTATATATATGTCTTTGAAAGATGTACCTCCTTAGATTTTTAGAGCAAAACAGATTATGAGTTGAGTAATTATTGCACAGCATTTCCATAGGGAATTTTAAAACAGACTAGAATTATACTCAATTCCACTTATTAGCATCACGTAGACTCATCACTAGAAGAAACTTTAGAGCAACAGGTCCATATTTTACAGATTTACAAAGAATGAAATTGAGATGCAGAGAGGTTAAGTGATTTGCTCATAGACACAACTAGTAAGTAGTAAAACCAGAGTTAGAAATAAGATCTCTTGATATCCATTTCCAGGATATCTCATTTTCTTACAGGAAACTTATACAGAAAAACTAAATATAAATATATAAATATTTATATATTTATGAGTGTATAAAAATGGCTTCCACAGTCAATGATAATTGATAATAACAGTCACAACTCGCAGAATTTATCCTTTGGGCTCAGAATTAAGGTTGACACTTAAGAAACCTGAATATATGAACAAGCCAGTTAGCAAAACAAATGGGTAGACGGAAAGGCAAGCTCATGAGGCAAGTACAATTTCTAAGTTTCTTGAAAATGGGTGCTAAATAGCAAAGTAAAATTAGCATTTATTTACTGATGATTACATATTAGTCATTTCTACATGTACGCTTAACTTCCTAGTGTTATGCATTGTCCAGTAAAATATGATTATTAATATTTTGGTAATTGTTGCTTTTGGCCATTGTGAATAATGCTACTATGAACTTTGGTGTACAAATATCTTTTCGAGTCCATGCTTTCAGTTCTTTTGCGTATATATCCAGAAGTGAAATTGCTGGATCATATGGTAATTCTATGTTTAATTTTTTAGCAACTGCTGTACTGTTTTCCACAGTGACTGCATGATTTTACATTCCCACAAGGGTTCCAATCTCTCCATATCCCACCAACACTTATTTTTTTGATAACCATCCTATTGGGTGTGAAGTGGTATCTCATTGTGGTTTTGATTTGTATTTCCCTAATGATTAGTATTGTTGAGCATCTTTTCATGTATTTATTGGCTATTTGTAGATCTCTGGATAAATGTTGATTCAAGTCCTTTTCCCATTTTTAATTGAGTAGTTTGTTTTTTTGTTGTTTGTCTCTTTTGAAACCTAAGAATTAGCCGTAGTTACTGATTTGTAAGAGCTCTTTTACCTATTTTGGATATTGATCCTTTACTGTTTTATGTTGTAAGTATTTTCTCCTTGTTTGTTTTCTTATTCTTCATTTACCATAACTTTGGTTTAGAAATTTTTATGTAGTAGCTTCTGTCATTTTTTCATTTCATTTTCATTCATTTTTTCATTCATTTTTTCATTTATTATTATTTCATTTTGAGGTTTTGTGTCTTTTAGTAATATCTTTATATTCTAATATTATTAAAAATGTTTTCTTTACTTCTACCATTTCAGTGATGTGACATTCTTTACAGGCTAATCAGTAAATAGATATTTGCTATATAATTCACGTTTAATCTAAAATTAACTACAGATTATATTTTTTAGGCATAATTAATTAAATGCTGTGTTTGTAATTGACTCTGGACCTCTGTTGCTACCTTCATTATCTAGAATTGGAGGAAAATTTTTCTCCACATCTAAGATGTGATATTTTTTTAATAATTGCTATCTCCATGTTTAAGAAATAGTTACTTGACATGGCCTAATATAACCTACACATACACATATACATACACACGTATTATATGTGCTTTTTTTTCTTAAATAAATTATATGAATATATTGTTTCAAATAATAAATAAAAATTCTTATGATCTCTTTGCAATCTAGCCTATCTTAAAAGTTTTTTCTTACAAAAAATTTTAATTGTGATTTTTAACTCTTTCTGGTAGGATTATTTTATTTAACATCTTTTGTCTTTTTTTATTGTGTTGCCTTTTACATGTAGCCTGATAAAAATATAAGAGAGAACTTTTCATTTGTGTATTGGTTTATAATAGTTATCTCTTTACAGAAAATGATAGTTTCATTCTTATGATTAGTTGAAGATTAAAATTATTAAAATATATCTATCTCTAAAGTATATATGCTTTTAAAAATTTACTTTGGGTTATGAACTAATGTACATTAAGATTTTATTATACAACTTAAGAAAAAATTGTTTAAATCAAATCTGTGCAGTCCAAAATTGTACAGTTCATGGATTGTAGCGTTCTAATATATCTAATAGTTTGCACTATTTTGATCTAACACTTTTCTTCATTAGAGGAACTATGTAGCTTCATTTTCTTAAAATGTGGCTACATTTTCTAATATTTCAAGTTCTCTTAGTTTCTTTATCATTACCTAATTTTTTTCTTGTAATATATGGATTTGGTTAAAAGTATTCAAGATGTTTTTAGTGTCATGTTATTGGTCTTAATGATTTCCAGAGTAAATAGATTTTTTTTTTTTTTTTTTTTTTTTTTTTTGTGAGGAGATCAGCCCTGAGCTAACATCCGCCAATCCTCCTCTTTTTTTTTTTTTGCTGAGGAAGACGGCCCTGGGCTAACATCTGTGCCCATCTTCCTCCACTTTATATGGGACGCCGCCACAGCATGGCTTACCAAGCAGTGCGTCGGTGCGCGCCCGGGATCCGAACCAGCGAACCCGGGCCGCCGCAGCGGAGCGCGCGCACCCAACCGCTTGCGCCACCCGGCCGGCCCCCAGAGTAAATAGATTTTAAAAGGTGCTTAATTATACTTTAATATTATAACAACCAGAACGTGTATTTTAACAATTAAATAACTTAAAGTAATTTCCATGTAGATGTATTTTGTATAGATGTATTTCTGAGCAGGGTATTTACAGTGGTAAAGAATTATATTAATTTTGGGAAATAATTAACATAGATATTTTCTAAAAATATATGTTCATAAAGTAGAAAAGCCTTTTGTATTATGGGCTATCTTTATATTAGTAAGTAGATTTTCTATAAAGCTGTGTACACTGTAGCTTTTGAAAGTTGAACCTTTGGCATGAAGTTTTGCATCAATTATTAGTGATTATGTTGCATCAAAATTATGGTGATTATATTGCATTTAAAAAAAACAAGAACTGAACACCATATATTTATTTGGTATGTAAATTTGAGTCATAATTGGATATACTAACTTACTTTTAAAAGAGAAATCCACATAAGATGGCTTAATATTTTAGAAAACTCTAAAATGCTAAATTGTCACAATCAGTGATAGCTATGGCATTCATTAGTATAAACTACAATGTGTACATGAAATAAAACATCTGTTAGCTTTAGTAATTTTTGGGGGGTGAGGGTGGCACGATGCCACGTATAAATATAAGAGAGCTAGATTCTGTGTGCATTTTATTTTTGACTTTATATTTCTATTTTAACTATTCACACTTTCTTCAATTCTGTGAATGGGATATAGGACTAAACTAATAACATTAGTTAAAATGATCATACAAATCCTTCCTGTTTAAACTACCCTTGTTTTGAAATTAGAGTGAAAAAACTTTTTATTTGTTAACATTATGTAATTAAATTCTATAACTTTTACTTTATTTAGGCCATTAAGAATATGATTGAGATTTTTCTTTTTCTGATGCCATCATTTGGGAATCAGCATTCCCAAATTTTTCTTCCTGGTAATGACAAACTAGCCACTGTATACTCATAGAGAGCAGTACAGTGCTTGTCACTGGTGGCCTTTCTGTGACAGAGAGCCTATAGACTGACATAAAGTGCAGCCTGTTGTGAACTGTCAAGTAAGAGTCTGCCAAAAACTCAGCAGACAGAACTAATTGGGGAGCAAAAGGATTTTTGTGCCCTCTTCTCTTTTTTTCTATTCTCTTTGTTTTATAAGACAGATATTGTTAGTAGGTAGTTTGTTTATGTAAGATTTGTCTGCCTCTTTTCTCATTGCATGGATCATTTTTTAACTTAAAGTCTTGCACTGCAGGTCGTTGAGCACTTCCACATGGAGGCTGGCACAGGACCAAACTCGAGACGCGCAACTCATAACAGTTGATGAAAAATTGGTAAGAATTTTCTGTTACACACTGCTGTGATTCTGCCTTCAGGGTTATACAAGTTTGTACAATAGGTTATACAGGTTTGTACAATAGATTTTCAGTATGGTGTTTTGGGTTCTTCTAGGAAAGTGATTTGAATTTGAATTTCTAGATCATATATAGATTAAGAAGAAATACTCGTCACAGAAAGATAAAGATAGTTTGTGTTAAGCATTATACACAAATATTGTCATATACAAATATTAAGAAATTAAAATTATGGAAGGCTTCCATTTTTGTGGTGTTTATAAGTAGCAGTCAGAACATTTTTATTTTTGTAATGAATGTATTTATTTTCTCACTCTCGTGTTTGATTAAGTTGTAAGACACTAGTATTATCTAAAATTAAGTATATTGGTTTTTTCTGGAACCAATTATTGTTATTGTTAGTGTGTGTATATATGTATGTATGTGTATACACACATACCCATTTCTACATTATGCCTGAGAGATTACAACTAGCAACAAATGAATAATATTCTTCTGTTACTCAGTAGCAGGTAGAATTTTGGTAACCATTCACTTATAAAATTTTTTAATGTGTGATGTTAGTTTAGATGCAACTTGTTATTTATGCTTATATTGTACAATAGCATAAATTTTATAAAGTTTCTAAGACTTCTAATAAAAATGTGTAATAGTATAAGCATGCTTTTCATTTTATATCTGGTTTACCATTATCAAATATATGGGTGTGTTTCTTAACTACTCCCCTTCTAATTGTTGTACATTCTTTTATCACTCAATTTTGAGCCCATAAGCATAATTTAAATAGTTGGTCACCCTTAAGTTTTTATTTGCACCATTAAAGATACAAGCAGGTGAATAAATAGTAAGTAAACAGACAGACAATTGGGAAAACTCACATCTTATGCTTAAGGCTGGTTGGTTTTGTCTTTAAATTATCTCTTAGATCTACTTACTGACATTGCCATCATCCTAGTATAGGCTACCATCATCTTTTACCTAGATTGCTGCAGTGGTGTCTTGATTGATCTCTATAGATACTTTAATCTTCCTCACATTCATTTTCCAAAGGGTAACCAGAATAGTGTTTTTTAAAATGCTAGTTTTGTCATCCTCTTGTGTAAAATCCTTTGGTATTTCTTACTGACCTAAGAGTAAACATTAAAATCCTAACATGGCCTTTGAGGTCTTAGATGATTTAACTCCTGCCTTCCTCTGTAGGTTTATCTTGTACCACTGTCTTTTATACTCTGTGCTCCAGCCACACAAAGCCTGGAACTTGCTGTTCTTTTTCCTGCCTTAGGGCATTCAGATTCCAGTTCACCATGCCTAGATGCCTTTTACCAGTCCTCTAGCTCTTCATCGAGGTACCATCTATTTATTCTTTAAATGTTAATCAAACATCACTTGCTTAGTCAAGTATCAAAGAAATGAGGCAGGTATGTGTGAGAGGATGATGATTTACACATGCCATGTGTTCATTAATTAATGAGAGTACTATTATTTTTTTATTTTTTATTTTTTTTTGTGAGGAAGATCAGCCCTGAGCTAACATCCACGCTAATCCTCCTCTTTTTGCTGAGGAAGACTGGCTCTGAGCTAACATCTATTGCCAATCCTCCTCCTTTTTTTTCTTCCCCCCAAAGCCCCAGTAGATAGTTGTATGTCATAGTTGCACATCCTTCTAGTTGCTGTATGTGGGACGCGGCCTCAGCATGGCCAGAGAAGCGGTGCATCGGTGCACGCCCGGGATCCGAACCCGGGCCACCAGTAGCGGAGCACGCGCACCTAACCGCTAAGCCACAGGGCCGGCCCGAGAGTACTATTATTTTAATTTTTCCAATGACCATCTCTTTTAAGCCCCAGGAGCTTGCAGTCTTGTTTCAGTGTTACAGGATTTACTCTATATAAAATTTTTAAATTTTATAGAGTTCATTAGTAATGTTTCTAAGTTCTCTTCTTTCTAGTTTGAAGAATGAAAAGTCAGACAGCAATTTATTGCTCTAAATAAGGTGCTATGAAGCATACCAGAGAGGTATACAGACTGCTTTGAACTTTGTGTTTTTAATTCTCATAAAATCAGTTGCATACTTTTAATGAATTTTGTTGCCCTGTATAGATTTTCCCCAGCTTTGTTATGTCTTTTCTTGAAGTGTATTAGTCAAAATGTCAGTATGGCATTCCAGTTGAAATCAAGTCTTCTTTTTTTTTTTTCTTTTTTTGGTAAGGAGATCAGCCCTGTGCTAACATCTGCCAATCCTCCTCTTTTTCTGCTGAGGAAGACTGGCCCTGGGCTAACATCTTTGCCTGTCTTCCTCCACTTTATATGGGATGCTGCCACAGCATGGCTTGCCAAGCAGTGCATCAGTGCACGCCCGGGATCCAAACTGGCGAACCTCTGGCCACTGCAGCGGAGCGCGTGCACTTAACTGCCTGCGCCACTGGGCCGGCCCCCAATTGGAGTCTTATGTATAATTATTCATAGTTATTGAAGTAATATTTAATACGGATTACTGAAACCCACAGGTAATTTTCATACCTGAGTTTTAGCCATTTATTTAGGTTTATATTAAAATGAAAGTATTAAATAAGCAAATAGGTAACATAATGCTGATAGGGATTTCATGTTCCTACACACTATCAGATGGAGAGTTCAGTAAGCAGCATAATGACAAGACTGGGGGCTGAAGGGTACGTCGAGAAATATTGAGCAATTGGAGTTGATTATATTTGCATTTTGAACAAAAATGGTTCTAAAAACATATGTCAACATTAATGGGGCCAGCCCCGTGGCTTGGCGGTTAAGTGTGCGCACTCTGCTGCTGGCAGCCCGGGTTCGGATCCAGGGTGCGCACCGACGCGCCGCTTCTCCAGCCATGCTGAGGCCGCGTCCCACATACAGCAACTAGAAGGATGTGCAGCTATGACATACAACTATCTACTGGGGCTTTGGGGGAAAAAATAAATAAATAAAATCTTTAAAAAAACAAAACAAAACTTTAATGATAAAAACTTCAAAATGTGAAGTAAATCCTTATGAGCATTTTAAAAGGAGCTGTGGAAACAGCATTTTAATGTCACTATTATATAATGTAAACCAATTTATTAACTTAGTATACCATTTTTATTAACTACTCATCACTAGATTACTGGTAAATTTGTACCTGAAATTGGATAGAAGCTAGACTCTTTGAAGGTAAGGGAATTAGCCATTATCATGATTTCTATTGGATATTCTTTTATAATGTATTTTTTAAATGAATATAGGTAATGCCTATTTAAGCCCAGAGCTTAAGTACGTGGACTAATCTTAGTTGGGGATCAATTTAGATGGTTATTTCTAGTTTCAGAAAATGGATTGTAGGAATTTAAAACCAGATAACTTTATTTTATTTTATTTTTTTTTTAAAGATTTTATTTATTTATTTTTTTCCCCCCAAAGCCCCAGTAGATAGTTGTATGTCATAGCTGCACATCCTTCTAGTTGCTATATGTGGGACTCGGCCTCAGGATGGCCGGAGAAGTGGTGCCTCGGTGCTCGCCCTGGATCCGAACCCGGGCCACCAGCATCGGAGCACGAGCGCTTAACCACCAAGCCACGGGGCTGGCCCAGAACCAGATAACTTTAGATGTTACCTAGTTATGTTACTAATCCAGTTATTTTTCATTTAAAAACTTGTTTAACCTTTTATTCAAGAGAAATCTTATGTGGGAATCCAAAAAGTAATAAACTAGATAAAAGCTGAACTACTAGAGGGTGAGCGTTTGGAGCATGAGGGAAGGCTTGTAATCCTTCCCCAAGACAGCCTTCTCATGGGACTTCCTAGAGTGAGATTTGGAAAGATCATTTAATCTTCTGCCTTTTTTTATTAGACTGAACAACTGGTTCTGTTTTAAAAATTTCCAATTAAGTTCTCTTTTCTTTTGAGGCTGCTCTTTATATTATTGATCAGCCATAATTATTAGAAAGCTATTTCTTATAGGGAAAAAAATAGTCTTTTCAACAAATGAAGATGGAACAATTGTATATCCAAATGCAAAACAAAAAAACACCCCAAACCTTGAGTATAATACCTTACATCATACTCAAAAATTAACTCAAAGTCCTAATGTAAACTCATAGTCCTAAATGTAAAACTAAAAATTATAAAACTTCTAGGGGAAAATCTTTGTAACTTTGGGTTAGACAAATATTCTTTAGATACAACACAAAAGTATAATCTATTTTTAAAAAAATTACAAAGTTGGATTTCCTCACAATTAAAAATTTCTGCTTTTTGAAAGACATTGTTAAGAGAATGAAAAGACAAGTCACAGATTGGGAGAAAATATTTGCAAAACACATGTCTGATAAAGCAATTATATCCAAAAAATAAACAACACTTATAACTAAATAATATGATATTGACTCAAATAAAAATGAGTAGACACTTTACCCAGAAGATATTCAGATGGCAGATAAGCAGATGAAAAGATGCTCAACATCATTAGTGATTATGAAAATGCATGTTAAAACTACAGTGAGATACCATTACACATTTATTTGAATGGCTTAAAAAAAGTGACCACACCAAGTGCTAGCAAGGGTGCAGAGCTACTGGAACTCTCATACAGTGCCGGTGGGAATGCAAAATAGTACAGCCATTTTGGAAAACGGCGTGGCAGTTTCTTATAAAGTTGAACAGAATGCTTGCCATATAACCTAGCAGTCCCACTTCTAAATATTTACCCAACTGAAATGAAATCTTATGTTCACACAAAATCCTACATGCAAATACTTGTAATAGCTTTATTCATAATTCCCATAACTAGAAACCACCCAACTGTTCTTCATTACATCTATATAATAGATTTCTACTCACCAATTAGGAACAAACATGAATGAATCTCAAGTGCATTATGCTAAGTACAAGAAGCCAGACTCAAAGGCTACATACTGTATGATTCCATTTATTTGACATTTTAGAATAGGCAAAACTCTAGGGACGGAAAATTGATCAGTGGTTGTCAGAGTTGGATATGAGAGGAGGAATTAACTATAAAGGACATTAGGAAATTTTGGGCGGTGATGTAACTGTTCTATATCTTGATTGTGGTGTTGATTCTTTTGTCAAAACCCCTATTTGTTTGTATTCATTTGTTTAAAAAAACCCCATAGAACTGTATGCTTTAAAGGATGAATTTTACCATTCACAAATTATGTGTCAGTTTTTTAGAAGATTATTTCTTAATTTGGTACTAATCTACCTCTTTATAACTAACATCCGTTGGTTCAAGATCTGCCCTAATAACATATAAGGCATGCTGGGTTTTTTTGTGTTTGTGTGAGGAAGATCAGCCCTGAGCTAACATCCATGCTAATCCTCCTCTTTTTGCTGAGGAAGACTGGCCCTGAACTAACATCCGTGCCCATCTTTCTCCACTTTATGTGGGACGCCACCACATGAAGTGGTGGCCTGAGAAGCAGTGCGTTGGTGCATGCCCAGGATCCGAACTGGGGCTACCAGCAGGGGAGCGCACACACTTAACCGCAACGGCATGGGCCCAGCCCTGGGCATGCTGTTTTCTACATGACAGCCTTCAGTATATTTGAAAACAGCTCTTTGGTCCTAAATGAGTGGTTCTCAAAGAGTGGTCTGGGCAGGGGGGCCCAAGACCCTTGTAGGTAGGAGGTACACAAAGTCAAACTGTTTTCATAATTATACACAGACTTTATTTGCCGTTTTCACTGTGTTGACATTGACACTGATGGTACAAAAGCAGTTGTGGTAAAACTGTTAGCACCTTAACACATATCAAAGCAGTGGGCCCAAACTGTGCTACTGGTCATTGTATCCTTCATTTCTTTGCATTTGAGGTTAAAAAAAAAAAAAAGTTAGTTTCACTTAACATCCTTGATGAAGCAGTGAAAATTGTTAATTTTTAAAAATCTCAACCCTGCATACACGTCTTCCTGTGTTCCACGTAGCAAAACAGAAGTATGCATAAACACATTTGCTGCATACCAAAGTACCACGGTTGTCTCAAGGAAAAGCACTTCTATGGTTGAGTTGCCGTTGCAAACTGAACCTAGCCACTTTTTTTCATGGAACACCTTTTAATTGAAAAAACAATAACAGATGATAGACAAACTATGGTTATTCAGTCTTCAGTTATTCAACACTTTCAAGAAAGTGTTGTACATGATAAACTTCAAGCTTTTGAGTGAAAATTAGAATTTTTGTAGAACTGGCTTCTGCCACTGATTAATTAAGCTTGACAACTTCCCAGTAGTTAAGACTATTCTAATGGGATTGGTGGTGGTATAAGTGAATGTGATTTTTTTAAATGTTGTGTAATGAAATACGTTAAGGAAGATCTTCATACCTCTGTGAACCAGTATTTTCCATATGACCAATGTATGATATTATAAAATCATACATAGGTAAAAATTTAATTTAAAGCACAAGAGAGAACAATGGATTTAATGAAACCGAGTATGAAAATATTAAGGCTATTAAAATATTGCTCCATTTTCTAATTACATATCTGTGTGAAGATGCATTTTCTTCATATATTGCAACCAAGATAACTTAGCTAAACACTTTGAGTGCAAGGTGTTAGAATTCAGCTATCTTCTATTAAGCTAGACATTAGAGATTTTCAAAAATGCAAATCAGTGCCACTCTTCTCACTTAATTTTTTAGTTTTTGAAAATATAGTTATTTTTCATAATAATATGTTAATGTATAATTAGTTTCTTATTTTAAATTAAGTATGTATTTAAATTTTTCTTCATTTTAATTTCTTACATGGTAAATATCTATAGATATATCTCACGTAAAAAAACTTCATTGGAGTCCCAGTAATTTTTAAAAATGGAAAGGAGTCCTGAGACCAAAATGTCTGATAATTATTCTCCTAAGTCTTCTCTTTTCTGGGTTAAATGTCCCCAGGGCTTTGATTCATTTCACACGAGTTCCAGTTAATTCATCATCTTGATTATCTTCCAGTTTGACTGAATCTCCTTTAAAATGGTGTTGCCGGGATCTCTCATGATACTCCAGATGTATGGGGCAGGGTGTGGTGGGGATTATTATCTCTATTCCTTTTAATCTCAGCAGTTATAGTAAGGCAACTTAAAATTTAGGTTCTCATACTTCTTCCTTATGTGGATTTCATGGAGAGCTAAAACCTCAGATCCTTTTTTATTTGTACTGTTATCAAGTCATGTTTCATTTCTTCCATCTTAAGTATATGCTGTTATTATTTTTAATTCTCATTCTCAGATTAGCTCAAAGGGCATGTTAGTAAGTGAAGCTTAATTTTCTTTTTTTTTGCTGTTACATCAGACAGGCAGAATTTAATATATAGAACACAGCAAATTAAAGCTATTTTTATAGTGTTTCGTGGATGTCAGTACCATTATAAGTACAAAGAAAAAAATGTTTTATTCTGGGCATCAGTTCTATATTGACAATATGTATCCTATCTTTTTATTAGGCATAGACTGTAGAGGGGAAAAGTGTGTCTGGCATTTTCTAGTGAAAAGAATCTAGCCTCTCATTTTAGAACTATGTACAATGTTAACATTGTTAGAGTACAAATCTTCAGAGAATGAAATTGTAGTAATTCCTGGATTATTGTTAATAATGAATTATATATCAGAGCACATAGTAAATTTCTAATCAGTCAATCTTAAGACTATCTGCTCTCGGGCCGGCCCTGTGGCTTAGCGGTTGAGTGCGCGCGCTCGGCTGCTGGGGGCCCGGGTTCGGATCCCGGGCGCGCACCGACTCACCGCTTCTCCAGCCATGCTGAGGCCGTGTCCCACATACAGCAACTGGAAGGATGTGCAGCTATGACATACAACTATCTACTGGGGCTTTGGGGGAAAATAAATAAATAAATAAAATAAAAAAAAAAAAAAGACTATCTGCTCTCTTGTTTGTTGTGTATAAACTAACTATCCTTTTCATTTACTCTCAGAAATAATAAATTTTTAAATATAGAGAGACTAGATGACAGCATCTTAAAATAATCTTGTCAATTTATGTAGAAGCACAATGTTTAAGAAAGAACTTTTTGTGGGTTGCACCGTTGTTATTTCCAAATATGTGATACTTCCTACAGATAATAAGGAAAGCTTACAAATGGTTGTCTACTTGGCCCTTGGTTTTTGTTGCAGGAGTTGCTGTGCTGTGGAGGTTGGGTGAAGAATGTCTTTGCCTTTGTGCTTTATTTAAGAGAGTAACTTTTTTTCCTTTATGCCGCCCCACCCCAATCTCCTTTCAGTACATTTGATGAATACTCAAGTCCAATGAACATATTGTCTTTTTATATTCGCTTGGACTGTACAAAAGAGAGAAGTTAAATTTTCAATACTCTAAAGATTTTGAGTAGGTGCTCCCCCACAAAAGAACCAAAGCATGAATTAGACCTACATAGGTATATTTTTGACTTGTTTTTAAATCATTTTTATTACCTATTTTTTAAATACTAATTCCCATTTGTCAACAATCACCTTATGTTAACTATCTACTGCTATAGTTAAAATTTTATATAAAAAATTGAAAAATATTTATTAATAAAAAATGTGAAATAAGCCTTAATAGTTTGGACATTACTATATTAATTCTGTAAAATTATGTTGGCTGCCATCTTTCCTTCATTCATTTATTTGTTCAGTAAATGCTTATTGAACATTTACGTGTACCGTAAATGCTTCAGTGTTTATATTGAGTGCTATGCTTCAGTGTTTATATTGACACTTTCAGTGGTTTGTTTTCATTTAGGTGCTTGCTTATTTTATTTAAAACCTATTAAGCAGCACCTGTTTTACATCTTTCAAAAGTATTATGGTTATACATGTATCCTCAACACAAATGCATATGAAAAAGGAAACTTTATAAAATCTCAAATCTGAAGGGTGGGGAAGGATGGCTATCATTTCTAAGCTTTTTTTGAGAAATTATAGTACACACTATTAATGTAAAATCCTACTATTTTGGACATTTTAAGTAGTCTGTATTGATATCTTTATTTAAAAATTAGGTGTGCATGTAAAATAAAGAGAGTCAGTGTTTTGAATGTTGCCAATATGTTGTGTTTTACTGCTTGACAATTTTTTCCAAATAGAGATAACAACACTTAAAGCTTTGTTACTTGCTGATATTTGCAATAAGTAATTGCTGTTTGATTAAACACATGTATTAGTAGCACAGTCGGCCAACTGGGTGATAATATTGCTGCTTTAGAATGTCTGCAAGCAGCAACAAGTTATTTAATAAAATTTTTTGTGATTTTTAATAGGTTTAAAATTTTTTCATTGCTTGAACTTGGTCTAAGAAATTTGTAAAAATGAATGCCTTTTCATTTTTGCAAGCCTTCAAAAATAAAACAGTTATATTTGCTATGCAAAAACAGTTATATTTGCTATGCAAGTAGTTGTTTTATGTTGTTTTTGCTTTCTAACATACTAAAAGTTTATAGATGAAAACTTTTATAAGTCTGCAAACTTGAATCAAAAATCGGTCATTAAGAGGTGACCTGCACAAAAAGATAAACCTAAGTTAAAGGCTTACATTTGCGTTGATTGCTTGCTTTTTTTTTTTTTTCCAAGGGGTCAGTTTTCTTTTGGTGAGATTACTTTCTTTTGGTGTATGGCAGCGCTATCTCTGCTAGATTATTGGAATGAGTAGTGTCTGCAATTGGGGTTATACAGCCTTCTAGCATCTCAAGTGTCTGTTTTGTCTGGACTTTCCTCATGCAGCATTCTTGTGCAAAAATTTCAAGGCTTTAGTCTGGAGCACTGGGTCAAAGGATATGTCTCTTTGAAGGGTAGACAGGAGTTTTTTATGTTTTATTCACTAAGTAGTATTTCATTTTACATCAAAGAATTGAAGCCTTTGAGAACCTTCCATGGTGGCAGTTTAGCATGTGGGGTTTTTTTCCTTGAGGAATTTCACTAAATATGGAATAATGTTGCTTCATGTATTTCAGTCTACAAATGCTTTTTATATTCTTGTGTTTAGATGAGACTATTAAAATAAAAAGAGAAAAAGCATTACTAAATGTTAGTTTGCAGTATAGTTTTATGTTTTAAAAACAACTGTAGTTTTTTACAATGTACTTCTCTCTGTTGGTTATATATACTACCCATAAGCTACTGAAAAAAAAATGGTGAATAGCCTTTAAGGTTGTAGCAGTGCTGTTGCTTAAAATTCTAAAGAAGGGGTAATGACTAATGATTTCAGAAGTGTAAATTTTATAGTGAAATGGCTGTTCTTTAATTGGCCTTTTTTCAAGTACTGTTTTGTGTGTGTGCATTGTGGGGGGACAGTGATTTTGAAAAATATCAAAAACTCAAGTAATGAAAAATGTTAAGACTTAGTATAGCTATACAAGTAAATGTTCTTCTTTCTACACTTTTGGGATAGGTTAATCAGTAAGTGTATTACGAACCAATAACATAATCACGATTGCTTATATGTTTAGAACATCATTAAATTGCATTTAAAATTCCTGTCACATGACATATATACCTAAGCATTTGAACTAATATTAAAATAGATTGTTTTTATGTTTATGGGTAAAACGTGCTCTTAAATTACTGAAAATTTATCTAAATAGAATTAATTGATCATTTAAAATAGAAATATTTCTACTCATTAATGACATAGTTTTAAAACAACTTCAGTTAACTCTGACATTTAACGTTGATTAAAACAAGTCAGATCATTTATTATATACAATTATTTTAAATAAAATTATATTAAGTACTGAACTTTGTTTCCTAAAATATACTCCCAATTAAAATAAATTATTTTCGCATATTATCAAGCTATATAAAACTTGCACTTATTAAATACTTACAGAGGAAATGAATGTTAATAATAGTTTTTATACTAGGACATAATATAATGGCAGACAGGAACCATTTAAACTTAAAATAGAGAATGATCTTTCTATATTAAAATTGTTTAAGGAACAAAAGATCTTTCCTCTACAGTATTCAGCCATCTCTATTATCCATGATTCTTCAGCAATTAAAGCAGATTTATTTTCCTCTTTGTTCCTATTTGGAATACTTGAACAATGCTGGAGAATTGAACTGACTGGAATGTTTTATCTTTCAAAAGCTTTAAAGTTCTATGTACCAATTAGCAAAATACAGTAAAGGTTTAAACTGTTAATAGCCACAACATCTTTAATGCATAGATCTGTAGTATGCCAGGGCTGTATAACAGTTCTCCATTGTATGTCTCTTTTAAGGAGAGTAACTGTGTCAGTTCTTTTCTTGCTTTACTACCTGCTGTGTATGGAAATGGTGTATAGTACTTGACACTTGCTTTCAAGAATTTAAAATTCTTGCATGTTATTATGTAGGAGCTTTGGCTCTCAGTAAAGGATTGATAATATTTTATTTATTTGGATTTTATATTAAGATTTTTTGTCGTATTTTAGAGATTATATAATTTATATGTGGAAATACATTATCTGTTTTTCTTTAATGATTCAAAATATGTAAGCTATACATTATCTCCTTGGAAATTGCTTGTCTAATTTTATTCATTTAACTGAATATAATTATAAACTAATCATCAAGGTTTATATCAGAGTATGTAGATACATGATGTTTTATTTTATATTGTATTTGTAGGTGGGGCTTTTTTTGTTGTTTGTTTCTTTGGTAGTAGAGAGTATTTTGTTTTCAGAGTTACAGCTTTTTTAATTGGCCAGCTTACCAGATAATTTCAAAACTCAAGAATTCATCCAAATACCCACCTTAAACTTGTTAAAGCCTCGTGTCTATCATCTTATAGTAAGTTCTTAATGAAGGCAGGGGTGAGGGGAAGTGAAGAAAATAGAGTAACATCTTTTGGTGACAGTTATTTTTTCTCTTTATATCATTTATCTCAGGAAATAGAATTGGAGCAAAGAAAAGGAGAAGCAGACCTCAGAATTTGAGACTAGCAAACTTCGATTGTTTCTGTGTTCAGGCTTTCTAATCTTGTATGACTTAGTCTGTGCTCTGACTCCACTCTTCAGAATACACTTGCATGCTTGCAAATATCATTCATGTTTTACAAGATGAGGAGTTTAAAAAATAGGGTAGTGATATGGAAGCTTTACTGTATGCAATGTACTATGCCTCCACAGAACTCTGCCTCTTTATAAGGCATACTTTTCAAGAAATGTGTGAATAGGCTTTTTGTTCAGTTCCTGTTTCATGTTTAATACTTTACCTCTTTCAGCTTTGAATATATTGCATATTAGTTAATGAGTTTTTTTTTTTTTAATTTTAATGCTTCCAATAAAATAGGTATAAAAAATGATCTTGGCTTTCTCCAAACAACATGTAGGCCACAGATATACCAAAATGTTGGGCTGAGAATGCTGATTTAAATTCAAGAACTGAGGATATAATTAGTATACTGATTTGCATTTATGACATTCACTACTGAGTATTTATTGTTATAATTAAAATCTATCAATTAAAAAAATTTTCAAACCTAATTGAGTAGTTTGAAATTTGACATCCAAAAAATTAAAATAAGGTTTCTGGTTTAGTAAGCATTATAATGTATTAAACATTCAAATATGGCTGGTGTGGCCTGTGCCTAGAGTGTTTAGAGATTAAAACTTCTCTAGGGCTAGGAGTTTTCAACCACGACAATGTGTAGTTTTTTGTGACGATCCTGCAAGGGATTTTTTTACTCGTCTCTTATTTAGAATATAAAATGTTACTGTACTTTTTCATTTGTTCATTCAGTTATTTTGAGCACCGGCTATATACCATATTTTAGGTCCTGGGGATATAGTAGTAAATAAGGAACAACATTGTTGCCCTTAGAGTTTATGTTCTCATCTGTAAGAATATGCCAACTTTATTTATAAATAATTAAGATATTTTCATAGATTAATGAATGTTATAGAAGAAAATCAAGCAAGATGATGGGATAGAGAGTAGCTGGGGGGTTTGGGTAAAAGAGGAGTTATTTATAGTGCAATCAAGGAAAGCCACCTTGAGAGGGTATGATATATGAACTAAGATCTGAATGATCAGAAGGAGCCAGCTATGTGAGAATCCAAGGTAGGAGCATACCAGGTAGAGGAAAAAGCTAATGCCCCAGAGTGTAAACTAGCTGATAGTAGTCAAAGAAGAGAAGGAAAGCTATGACATAATGATAAAGGGGGAGATTTGTATAAAATGAGGTCAAAGAGGTAGGCAGGGACTGGATCAGGTACGATTTTAGGTCAGTGGTAAGAAATTTGAATTTTATCTTAATTACAATGAGAAGCCATTGTAGGGTTTTAAGTAGGAAAGTGATTTGATCTGATTTACTGATCAAAAAAGCTTGAGAATTACTTAGCTATTATGGTTAAAGGTCACTTCAAAGAAGCTCAAAGGAGGTGATTTTTAATTTGTTGCCATTTTTATTTACTCATATGCCTTTTTTTTGACATTCATGAAATAATTTTTATAGTTTTCATGAAGTTTTCTATGTAAAGTTTTCTACAAGTGATTGAATTTTTAACAACTACTTTTTTAAAGGATCTCAGTGTTTTTCTTTGGATTTTAGATTTTACGTATAGTATAACAATTCAGTGATTCTTCTATTAAAAATCTTCTGAATTTCAAATTGCTTTTTGATAAAGGTCATATTGAGACCTGGAATAATAAATTCATCTCCTTCGTCTAATTGCCCACTCTCCATGGCCCTCCCACACCACCACCACCCCTAACGCACCCCCTCCTCCTCCATCCCAAAAAGGGGGAAAAAAGTTAGTCAACACAGTGAAGGAATATAAGATGGAGACTTGTCATCACGGTAGCAGAAGATATGAAATTGACTAAGCTGCTGTCCACCAGGTAGGTGCTGACAAAGCCCCAAATACGTTTAAGCTTCTGCACCTTGCTTCAGCTGGTGGTGATGATTGTCTGTCTTCATCTTAACCTGGACTCTGCTTCTCTCTCTGCCTCTGCTTTCTCCTTCTTTCTCTCTGCTTCTTGGAATTTGTTTCTCTTTCCACTGTTTGTATGGCTTTTTTCCTCTGTCTTTGTGACTCTCTGTTCCTCTTTTGCTGACTATTTAGCTGATAGTCATGTCTCTCTCCCTTTCTAGCTGCTTGTGTTTCCCCCCATCACCTTAAGTCCTCCCTTCCGGTGGCTGGCTATTTCTTTCTCTTCCTCTGCCCCTTTTGTCTCTGTCTCTATCTGGTTTTTGGCTCTCTGGCCAATTCTTTGGCTATCATCATTCTTTTCTTTTTTTCAACTCTATGTCTTTTCTACTCCCTTTATTGTTCTTCGTCCCTTTCTCTCCTTTCTTCCACACTTCTGTTCTTTTTGTCCTTTTTCTTCTTCCTTTACTTCTTTGTCCTTTTCCTTCTCCCATAATGGTGGGAGAGCTATATCAGATCTAGAGAGGAGAGACAGAGATGGCCCTACCCTCTAATTGTTTTTTTTCCCCATTGTCTTATTTCCCTCTTTGGGAATATACAGGACTTTTGAAGACATTCACTAACTGGGAAAAGAAATGCCATAATTTGTACATTATATTATTTGAAATTTTCACCCTAGTGAGAAACTTGGGATACTGGAAAGACCATGGACTTAAAGATTTAGCATTAGGTCTTAAAATCCCTTCTTTTAGCTCTATAACCTTGAGCAAGTTATTTAACTTCTGTGAGTGTCCTCATCTTATAAAATGAAAACCCCTTTTTAGAGTTGTTTTGAACATTTGAGAATACCTACCTTAAACAACAGGAGAACACAATGTCTTGTTTATTATATCATTCAATAAAAGTTCTTTTCCTCCCTTTTTTTCATATTTGGAGTTGTTAGCAAACTGGAAATATAATTGTTATCCTTAATTGAATCTGAATTAACTGAGAAGATTACTGTTCTGAGTCACATTTGCTGTTCAGATGCTGAGTTCTAGGGGATCTTGGAGCAAAATATTGGCCTCAATTACAATGGTCTTATATTAGTCAAGTGTGTTCATTTGTGTATGTACCTGTACGTATAGTTGGTATTTAACAATTTTTGTCATGTAATTTGTTTGCCCTCCAGATAGCCTGTGGCATTTTACTAAATCATCTATGATATTACTATCTTTCATGACATAGTTTCTGACAATCAGTTGTGTAGATGTATTGCTATATAATTATCATTTCAATGAGAAATTTCTTTAGTCATTTATAACCTGTTTTTAATGGTAGGAATTATAAACTGTATTACTCCAAAGAAGTTTCTGAAGACCTTATTCACATTATATTATATTTGGTCATTAAACTGTATGTAATTAAAAAATTTTTTTATTGATTTTAATAGTAACATGCACGTTGTAGAAACATTAACTTGGAAATGTTAAACTATAAAAAAAATTAAAATCACCTTTAATCTCATAGTCTTGGTGAGTTTACTTCTTTTTTATATGCATGTTTAAACACATCAACATCCAGCATATTTATATATAACACAAATCAAGCTTTATAGTTTGATGTTGTTTTTTTCACTTTATTTGCATTATATTTTGAATATCTTTCTGTCTTTAAAATTATTTAAAGGCATAATTGTAAATCGATATATAATTTCCCATTGTATGGCTGAACTATATCGTCTATTGTTATACTGCAGATTGTTTACAATTTTTCACAATTATACACAATGCTAGAATGAACATCTTTATACCTAAGTCTAATCTTTGATAACATCTTTATTTTAGGATTGATTTTTTGAAGTGGGATTACTAAATCAAAGGACTTAGTATTAATATTTTAAATATTTTTTGATACCCAAAGATAATTGATACAGAATACTTCTAGAGAGGTTTTTATTGCTTAACTCTATGTAATTTTAAAGATACAGCTCTTCATAGCCTGTGCTTTTTTTCTAGTATACATGGTCCAGTTCTACGGATGACTTTCAGACTCAGACGCAGGGTTGTAAGAAAGTCTACCTAATAGATAAATACCGTACATCTAAGAATTAGAAAATAAAAACGCTTAATACTTTGATGAAGTAGCAGTGAATTAGAAAGTACATCCTGAGGATCAACATTATGTATCATTGTACTATCAATTTGTGGATATGCAGGTTGATGAGATTTCTATCATAAATCTATGTAAAATATTGGGCCAGTGCATAGCAATTAGTACTACTGCTGCTATTACTGTTATTTTATAATGCATTGTAACAGAGTTTGTATTATAAAGAAGGTACCTGAGGAAGTTATGAAACATTCTCCCTATCTTACAGGTCAGTTTATATTCTTCTTCTTGTTACAAAGCCTCTCCAGAACGATGCAAAGTGATCATTCTCTAAAATATCTGTAATACTTACCATCATCATTTATTCGGTGAACTACATTATTACTGATTTCTAATTTAATTTCATTGTAGTCAACAACACAGTCTTTATGATTTCAGTTTTGAAATTTCTTGAGACTTTTTTTTATGGCCCTGAATATGGTCTATCTTGATTAATGTTCCATGTACATTTGGAAACAATGTACATTTTCTAGTTTTTGGGTTTGGTGTTCTATAAATTTCAATTAAGTTTTAAGTTGGTTAATAGTGTTGTTCAGATTTTCTTTATCTTTACTGATATTTTGTCTCCATCTTCTGTCAGTTACTGAGAGAGAAGTATTAACATCTCAAACTATAATTTGTTTCTTCCATTAGTTAGATCACTTTTTTGCTGTACTTATTTTGAAGCTCTACTGTTAGGTGTGCAAACATTGAAGATTGTTGTGTGTTCTTGATAAATTCATGTTTTTATCCTTATGTAACATCCCTCTTTATACTGGTGCTAATCCTTGTTCTGAAATCTGCTTTGATGACATTAATACAGCTGCTCCCCTTTTCTTATTCTTAGTTTTGCATGGTGCATCTTATTTCACCCTTTTACTTTTAATGTATTTGTGAGCTTATATTTAAAGTTTGTCCCTTGCACATATATTTGGTTCATGCTTTTTTTTTATCTAGTTTGACAATCTCTGTCTTTTAATTCCCATCTGATTCTTTTTTTGATCCCCTCAACCCAAACCCCCCACCTCTGGCAACTGCCAATCTGTTCTCTGTATCTGTGAGCTTGGTGGGGCTTTTTTAATTATTTTTTTAGATTCCACATATAAGAGAGATCATACGTATTGATCATATGTATTCATCTTTCTCTGTCTGACTTATTTTGCTTAGCGTAATGCCCTCAAGGTCCATCCACGTTGTCACAAATGGCAAGATTTCATTCGTTTTTATGGCTGAATAATATTCCATTGTATATATACATACAAAAATTTCATTCATCCATTGATGAATACTTAGGTTGTTTTCATATCTTGGCTATTGTAAATAATGCTGCAGTGAACATAGGGCTGCATATATCTTTTTGAATTAGTGTTTTCGTTTTCTTCAGATAAATATGCAGAAGTGGAATTGCTGGATCATATGGTAGTTCTATTTTTAATTTTTTGAGGAGCCTCCAAACTGTTTTTCATAGTGGCTGCACTAATTTACATTCCCACCAACAGTGCACAAGGCTTCCTTTTTCTCCACATCCTCTCCAACACTTGTTATTTCTTGTCTTTTTGATAACAGCCATTCAGACAGATATGAGGTGATATCTCATTGTGGTTTGGATGTGCATTTCCCTGATGATTAGTGATGATGAGCATGTTTCTGTGTATCTGTTGGCCATCTGTATGTCTTCTTTGGAAAAATGTCTATTTGGATTTTCTGCCCATTTTTTAATCGGATTGTTTGTGTTTTTTGCTATTGAGCTTTATGAGTTCTTTATATATTTTGGATATTAGCTCCTTATCAGATAGATGATTTGCAAATATTTTCTCCCATTCAGTAGGTTGCCTTTTCATTTCGTTGATGGTTTCCTTTGCTGTGCAGAAGCTTTTCAGTTTGATGTAGTCCCACTTATTTTTGCTTTTGTTGCTTTTGCTTTGGGTGTCAGATTCAAAAAATCATTATCAAAACCTATGTGAAGGAGCTTATCACCTATGTTTTCTTCTAGGAATTTCATAGTTTTGGATCTTATTTTCAAGTCTTTAATCCATTTTGAGTTAATTTTTGTGCATGGTGTAAGATAGTGGTCGAGTTTCATACTTTCGCATGTGGCTGTCCAGTTTTCCCAACACTGTTTATTGAAGAGACATCCTTTCCCCATTGTATATTCTTGGCTCCGTTGTTGTAAATTAATTGACCATGTATGTGTGGGTTATATCTAGGCTCTCTATTCTGTTCCATTGATCTGTATGTCTGTTTTTGTGCCGATACCACTGTCTTAATTACTGTAGCTTTGTAATATAGTTTGAAATCAGGAGCGTGATGCCTCCAGCTTTGTTCTTCTTTCTCAAGATTTCTTTGTATATTTGGGGTCTTTTGTGGTTCCATACAAATTTTAGAATTGTTTGTTCTATTTTTGTGAAAAATGCCATTGGGATATTGATAGGGGTTGCATTGAATCTGTAGATTGATTTGGGTAGTATGAACATTTTAACAATATTGATTCTTCCAATCCATGAGCGTGGAATATCTTTCCATTATTCGTGTCTTCTTCAGTTTCTTTCATCAACGTCTTGTAGTTTTCGATATACAGGTCCTTCACTTCCTTGGTTAAGTTTTTTCCTATTTTATTCTTTTTGATGCAGTTGTAAATGGGATTTTTCTCTTAATTTCTCTAATAGTTTGTTTTTAGTGTATAGAAATGGAACAGATTTTTGTGTATTGGTTTTGTATCCTGCAACTTTACTAAATTTGTTTTTAGTTCTAACAGTTTTTTCATGTAACGTAAGACTCTTAAAACAATGCTTCTATCTATCACTGTAGTCCTTTGTGTTAATGTTTAAACAATCAGTTATCTTTTTTTGGGGGGCTGAGGAAGATTTGCCCTGAGCTAATACCTGTTGCCAATCTTTCTCTTTTTGCTTGAGGAAGATTCACCCTGAGCTAACATCCATGCCAGTCTTCCTTTATTTTGTATGTGGGTCACCGCCACAGTATGGCTGCCGACAAGTGGTGGAGGTCTGTGCCCAGGAACCGAACCCAGGCTGCCAAAGTGGAGCATGCCGAACTTAACCACTGGGCCACGAGGCCAGCCCTGACAATCAGTTATCTTTTAAGGAAATTAAGAAATAAGAAAAATCTTTTATATTTACCACAAATTTACCGTTTCTGGTGCTCTTAATTTCTCCAGGTAGATACAGATTTACATCTGGTCTCTCTTTCCTTCAGCCTGAACTTCATTTAACATTTCTTGTAGTGCAGATCTATTGGGACAATATCTCTGAGCTTTTGTTTATCTGGAAATACCTTGATTTTGCTTCTGCTTTTGAAAGACCTTGTCTTAGCTCAGGCTGCCATAACAAAATACCATAGACTGAGTGGCTTAAACAACAGAAATTTATTTTCTCATAGTTCTGGAGGCTGGAAGTCAGGTGCCAGCATGGTTGGTTTCTGGTTAGGAGTACCTCCCTGGCTTGTAGATGGCCACCGTCTCACTGCATCCTCACATGGCAGGGAAAGAGAAAGAGCAAGCACTCAGCTGTCTCTTCGTAGAAGGGCACTAATTGCGTCATAAGGACCCCACATCATGACCCACCTAATCTTAACTACTTCCTAATGGCCTTTTCTCCAAAAACCCATCATATTTGTGGTTATGGCTTTAATATATTAATTTGGGGGGCAGCAGGATACTGAATGTTATGGACATTCAGTCTGTAACAACCTTTTCATTGGATACATGTTTCTAGGTTGTAGGTTTTTATTTTAGCACATTGAAGATGTCATTCCATTTTCTTTTTTTAATTGTGATAAATATACATAACACAAAATTCACCATTTTAACCATTTTTAAGTGTGCAGTTCAGTGGCATTAAGCACATTGATGGTGTTTTGCAACCATGACCACTATCTGTTTCTGTTTCCAGAACTTTTTCATGATTCCTTACAGAAACTCTGAACCCATTAAACAATAATTCCCCATTAACCCCTTCCCCCAGTCCCTGGTAACCTTTGTTATACTTTCTGTCTCTATGAATTTGCCTACTATAGGTACCTCATATAAGCAGAATCATGCTGTATCTTTCCTTTTTTGTGATGGCTTGATTCATTCAGCATAATGTTTCAAGGTTCATCCATGTTGTAGCATGTCAGAATTTTCTTCTTCTTCTTCTTCTTCTTCTTCTTCTTCTTCTTCTTCTTCTTCTTCTTCTTCTTCTTCTTCTTCTTTTTTTGGTGAAGAAGATTGGCCCTGAGCTAACATCTGTTGTCAGTCTTCCTCTTTTGCTTGAGAAAGATTGTCTCTGAGCTAACATCTGTGCCAGTCTTCCTCTATTTTGTATGTGGGATGCCCTTACAGCATGGCTTGATGAGCAGTATGTAGGTCTGCGCCCAGGATCTGAACCCGCGAACCCCTGGGCTGCTGAAGCAGAGCATGCGAACTTAACCACTGTGCCACCAGGCCAGCCCCTGTTTCTTTTTAAGGTTATGTAATATTCTATTGCATGTCTATGCCATATTTTGTTTATCCATTCATCCACTGATGGACATTTGGGTTGTTTCCACCTTTTAGCTGTTGTGAATAATGCTGCTGTGAACATGATGTACAAATATCTCTTCCAGTCTCTGCTTTCAGTTTTTTGGGTATATACCCAGAAGTGGAATTATTGGATTATATGATAATTGTATGTTTAACTTTTTTTTTTTCTGGTGAGGAAGATTAACCCTGAGCTAACATCTGTTGCCAATCCTCTTCTTTTTGCTGAGGAAGATTGGCCCTAGGCTAACATCTGTACCCATCTTCCTCTACTTTATATGTGGGACACCTGCCACAGCATGGCTTGATAAGTGGTGTGTAAGTCCATGCCTGGGACCCGAACCTGTGAACCCTGGGCCACCGAAGCGGAGTGCACGAACTTAACCACTACGCCACCTGGCAGGCCCCTCTATGGTTAACTTTTTGAGAAACTAATGTACTGTTTTCCACAGTGGCTGTACTATATTCACGTTCCCAACAGTGCCACACAAGAGTTCCAGTTTCTCTACATCCTCACCAATGCTTACTTTCCATGTTTAAGATAATAGCCATCCTAATGAGTGTGAAGTGGTATCTCAGTGTGGTTTTGATCTGCATTTTTTTTTTATTGAGGTCATATTGGCTTATAACATTGTATCAGTTTCAGTTGTACATTATTATATTTCAGTTTCTGTATAGACTGCATTGTGTTCAACACCAATATCAATAGTCTGGTTTTTATCTGTCACCATGTATAAGTGCCTGTTTACCCCTTTCACCCTCCTCCCACCCCTTTCCCTTCTGGTAACCACTAATCTGTTCTTATCTATGTGTTTATCTTCCACATATGAGTGAAATCAAACAATGTTTGTCTTTCTGTGTCTATCTTATTTCACTTAGCATACTACCCTCAAGGTCCATCCATGTTGTCGCAAGTGGCACAATTTTGTCTTTTTTTATGGCTGAGTGGTATTCTATTGTATATATATACCACATCTTTATCAATTCATCCATCGATGGGCACTTGGGTTGCTTTCACGTCTTAGCTGTTGTGAGTAATACTGCGATGAACATAGGGATGCATAAATCTCTTTGAATTGTAGATTTCATATTCTTTGGATAAATATCCAGTAGTAAGATAGCTGGATCATATGGTATTTCTATTTTTAATTTTTTGAGAAATCGCCATACTGTTTTCCATAGTGGCTGCACCAGTTTGCATTGCCACCAGCAGTGTATGAGGGTTCCCTTTTCTCCACATCCTTTGCAATGTTTGTTATTTATTTGTCTGGTTAATTATAGCCATTCTGATGGGTGTAAGGTGATATCTCATTGTAGTGTTGATTTGCATTTCCCTGATAATTAATGATGTTGAACATCTTTTCATGTGCCTGTTGGCCATCTGTATATCTTCTCTGGAAAATGTCTGTTCATATCCTCTGCCTATATTTGATCGGGTTGTTCATTTTTTTGTTATTGAGTTGTATGAGTTCTTTATATATTTTGGAAAGTAATATTTATATATATCCCTTGTCGGATATGTGATTTGCAAATATTTTCTCCCAGTTGGTAGGTTGTCTTTTCATTTTGTTCATGGTTTCCTTTGCTTTGCAGAAGCTTTTTAGTCTGATGTAGTCCCATTTGTTTATTTTTTCTTTTGTTTCCCTTGCCTGAGTAGACATGGTATTGAAAAAGATACCAAGACCGATAACAAAGAGCATACTGCCTATATTTTCTTCTAGGAGTTTTATGTTTTCAGGTCTTACATTCAATTCTTTAATCCATTTTGAGTTAATTTTTGTGTAGAATGTAAGATAATGGTCTACTTTCATTCTTTTGCACGGGGCTGTCCAGTTTTCCCAGCACCATTTCTTTTTTTATTTTTTTTTCATTCTTTTTTTTATTATTATTATTTTCTCCTCTTTTTTTTTTTAATTGTGAAATGTTTGTTGTACCTTATTGTTTGTCAGTCACCATGTAAGTGCATCCCTCCACCCCTTGTGCCCACCCCCCACACCTCTTGCCCCTGGTAACCACCAAACAGTTCTATCTGTCTGTGTGTTGGTTTATCTTCCACATATAAGTGAAATCATGCAGTGTTTGTCTTTCTTTTTCTGGCTTATTTCGCTTAGCAATACCCTCCAGGTCCATCCATGTTGTTGCAAATGGGATGATTTTGTCTTTTTTTATGGCTGAGTAGTATTCCATGGTGTATATATATATACCACATCTTCTTTTTTTCCAGTCATCAGTCGAGGGACACTTGGGTTGCTTCCGTCTTTGCTATAGTGAATAATGCTGCAGTGAACATACGGGTGCATAAGCCTCTTTGGATTGTTGATTTCAGGTTTGTTGGGTAGATACCCAGTAGTGGGATAGCTGGATCATAAGGTATTTCTATTTTTAATTTTTTGAGGGATCTCCATACTGTTTTCCATAGAGGCTGCACCCGTTTGCATTCCCACCAGCAGTGAGTTAGGGTTCCCATTTCTCCACAGCCTCTCCAACATTTGTTGTTTTTTGTCTTGGTGATTATAGACATTCTAATGGGTGTAAGATGATATCTTAGTGTGGTTTTGATTTGCATTTCCCTGATGATTAGTGATGTTGAGCATCTTTTTATGTGCCTATTGGCTATCTGTATATCTTCTTTGGAGAAGTGTCTGTTCATTTCCTCTGCTCATTTTTTGATTGGGTTGTTTGGTTTTTTGTTGTTCAGTTGTGTGAGTTCTTTATATTTTATGGAGATTAATCCCTTGTCAGATATATGGTTTGCAAATATTTTTTCCCAGCTGGTGGATTGCCTATTCATTTTGATCTTGGTTTCGTTTGCCTTGTAGAAACTTTTTAATCTGATGAAGTCTCACCTGTTTATTTTTTCTTTTGTTTCCCTTGTCTGAGTAGACATGGAATTCAAAAAGATCCCTTTATGGCTGATGATGAATAGTGTACTGCCTATATTTTCCTCCAGGAGTTTTATAGTTTCAGCTCTCCCCTTCAGGTCTTTGATTTATTTTGAGTTAATTTTTGTGCATGGCGAAAAAAGATGGTCTACTATCATTCTTTTGCAAGTGGCTGTCCAGTTTTCCCAACACCATTTATTAAAGAGACTTTCCTTTCTCCATTGTATGTTCTTGGATCCTTTGTCAAAGATTAGCTGTCCATAGATGTGTGGTTTTATTTCTGGGCTTTAAGTTCTGTTCCATTGATCTGTGTGTCTGTTTTTCTGCCAGTACCATACTGTTTTGATTACTATAGCTTTGTCATGTACTTTGAAGTCAAGGAGTGTGATACCTCCAGCTTTGTTCTTTTTTCTCAGGATTGTTTTGGCTATTCGGGGTCTTTTGTTGTTCCATGTAAATTTTAGGTTCTATTTCTGTGAAGAATGTCATTGGGATTCTGATTGGGACTGCATTGAATCTGTAGATTGCTTTAGGTAATATAGACATTTTAACTATGTTTATCCTTAGAATCCATGAGCATGGAATATCTTTCCATTTCTGTATGTCTTCTTCGATTTCTTTCAATAATGTCTTATAGTTTTTAGTGTATAGCTCTTTCACCCTGTTGGTTAGATTTATTCCTAGATATTTTATTCTTTTTGTTGCAATTATAAATGGGATTGTATTCTTGACTTCTCTTTCTGCTAGTTCGTTGTTAGTGTATAGAAATGCAACTGATTTTATGTTGATTTTGTACCCTGCAACTTCACTGTAGTTGTTGATTATTTCTAATAGTTTTGATCTGCATTCTCTTAATGACTAGTGATATTGAGCATCTTTTCACATGCTCATTGGCCATTTGTATTTCTTCTTTGGAGAAGTCTATTCAAGTACTTTGCACATTTTAGTTTTGGGTTGTTTTTGTTGACTTGTAGGAGTTCTTTATATATTCTGGATATTAATCCTTTATCAGTTATATGTCCTTTGATGCACAAAAGTTTTAATTTTGATGAAGTCCAATTTATGTATTTTTTTCTTGTGTTGCATTTGATTTTGACATATCCAAGAAATTCTCACCAAATTCAATGTCAGGAAGATTTCCTCCTATGTTTTCTTCTAAGAGTTTTGTAATTTTAGCTCTTAGATTCAGGTCTTGGTCCATTTTTAGTTAATTTTTGTATATGGTGTAAAGGAAGGGTTCAGTTTCATTCTTTGGCATTTGGATATGCAGTTTTCCCAACACCATTTGTTGGTGCTTTCCACATTGAATAGTCTTGACACTCTTGTTTAAAATCATTTGACTATACATGCAAGAGTTGGGCTGTCTATTCTATTTCATTGGTCTATGTATCTGTCGTTATGCCAGTACTACACTGTTTCAAATACTATAGCTTTGAGGTAAGTTTTAAAATCAAGATGTTTGAGTCCTCCAACTTTGTTCTTTTTCAAGATTGTTTTTAAGCAAAAATTCCATATGAATTTTGAGGTGAATTTTTTTTTTTTCTGGTGAGGAATGTTGTCCCTGAGCTGAGCTAACATCTATGCCAGTCTTCCTCTATTTTGTATGTGGGATGTGTCCACAGCATGGCTTGATGAGTGGTCTGTAGGTCTGCACCTGGGATCCAAACCCGTGAACCCCAGGCTGCCAAAGGAGAGCGTGCAAACTTAACCACTATGCCACCGGGCGGGCCCCAAGGTGAAATTTTCTATTTCTGCAAAAAAACATCATTGGGATTTTGGTAGGGATTGCCTTGAATCTTTAGATTGATTTGGGTAGTATTGTCATCTTAACAGTCACCTTAACTTCCAATCCATATACACGGGACATCTTTCCATCTATTTATGTCTTTAATGTCTTTAATCAATGTTTTGTAGTTTTCAGTGTACAAATCTTTCACCTTCTTGGTTAAGTTTATTTCTAAGTGTTTTATTCTTTTTGATGCTATTGTAAATGGAATGCTTTTCTTAATTTCCCTTTCATATTGTTCATTGTTAGCATATAGAAACAATTGATTTTTCTGTGTTGATTTTTTTATCTTGCCATTTTGTGAGTGTGTGTGGCATCCTATATAAATCTGCGAAGAGAGAGAATTTACTTCTCACTTTCCAATTTGGATGCCTTTTATTTCTTTTTCTTGCCTAATTGCTCTTCAGAACTCTGCTTCATAAATGTTAGTCAGCTCAACAGCCCCAAACTCTGATCTGTACCTTCTCTGCTCAGTGAGACTGCTGTGTTCCACTTGGGCTCCACTATGGTCTAGCATGTGCCTCCAGGCATAAAGCTGGGAGAAATGTAGGACTACATCATAAGTTTTCCTTCTTTTAGGGATTACAGTGTGATACTGCCTGTTATCCAGTTGTCTAGTATCTGAAAATAGTTGCATAAAATAACTTTAGCAGTTTTATATGGCAAGAGCAGTAGTCTGGTACCTGTTATGCCATCATGGATGGCAGTGAAAGTCCATGTACTACATTGTGACAATTCTTTTACGATAATGGCCCTGTTAACGAATCTTTACTTTTTTTAACCAACCTTTAACAATTTGTTCAGTTATTGATGCTCTCAATTCTTTCTATAAAACATACTTACTAACAACTGACACACTACATACTATGGCTTAATTTAAGTTTTATTTTAGTATACTACCAGATTCCAGCTCTCAGTAATTGAGTCATATGCTTACTAAGACTCAGTTGTGCTTGTTTCCACACCTTTCTATGCCAGTTTTATTTGACATTGTAATTACATAATTTAATTGAATACTGCAATCTGAATGCTATATGGAGGGCAAGGAGTTCTTTCTGTGACAGTTCTGTTGAATACTTTGAACAAAAAGACAGTAATGGTGAATTTCTGACAAATAATTTTTGTCAAATTAAGTAGAGGTGAAGCAGTTATAAAAGGTTGTGATATGAAAGGAATCATAAAATTCTAGATGGATTTTGGATTCAGATTGTTTCACAAATGTCTTTACATTCTCACTTCTCATTTAAAAAACCACAACTATAAATTATAGATGATGTATTTTCTTGGTAGTCTATGGAAGAAAAACACTTGGAATTCTAATCACTGGACATATACTAAAAAGGTACTGGCCCTATGTCAGAAGATTTTTAAAAGAATGTACATGTATGCTTTTTGAGTTTTAAGGTATGCGTGTGTATGTGTGCACACGTGTGCACACGTATGCATACGTGCATTTACTTACTTGGTGATCCCGTTTTCACTAATATTTTCAGTTAACTGACCAACTGTCAGTTCCTAAGTCAGGAAAGAAACTTTTATTGCATAGTTTTACTTTTATTCTTAGGCTAAATTAACAAGGGATTGTCTTATACTTTTTATGTGCCTCCTTGTGATCTAGTTTGACTTTCACACATTGCCTGTTGAATATTGTTTTATTAAGCCAGAAGCATTCAGCTTTGGATCCATTATTTTCTATTATTTCCAGCTTCTTTTCCAGATTTAATTAACTTCATTTATTACTTAAACCATCACTTGATTTTAGGAGGTTTATTTACCGTGTGTTCCTTTGCCCTGATGTTTATTCAACAGTTATTTCATATTTAGTTCTCTGCTGCCATGGCTTTTACTCTAATAATTCTTAATGTATGTTGTATGTATGTCAGCCTAATTTTAATTTATTACCAGAGTATGGGGAAGACTGTTTGATTAAGAAATAACAGATTGGATCTTTTCAAAATGTAATATGCTATCTAAGTTCCAAGTGCTTTGTGGCCAAACTTTTTTTCCCTTTTATATCACCTTCTGAAAAAGCTTCTACGAGACCTAATATAGCTACATGACTTAGTGTTTTAAAAATTCAAAAAATCCTGGAGCATTAGATTAAAAAACAAAAAAAAAGTCTTTTTAGCTATTAAAAAGTTGATCATTATTAATATGTTGGATACCTTTCTCATAAGTTTAAAAAAATTGTTAGCTTAATAACTTTCAGAATGCTTCAGTGAAGCATGCTGGTTTTCACTGAGGCAGTATTGATCATTCATTTATTTGTTAAGCATGATTTTAATTTTTTTTAGAAACTTTCATTTGTCCCCAAGTTAGTAGAAAATGAAGGTTTATTCAAGTGTTTCTTTGTAAAATTGAGGGAGGTCTTCCAATGGATTTTCCTGATTTGGGGGGAAAATAGTTCATTTCTAAATCATTTTTTTTTTTAAATAATTTTATTTTTTTTATTTTTTCCCCCAAAGCCCCAGCAGATAGTTGTATGTCATAGCTGCACATCCTTCTAGTTGCTGTATGTGGGACGCGGCCTCAGCACGGCCAGAGAAGCGGTGCGTCAGTGCACGCCCGGGATCTGAACCCGGGCCGCCAGCAGCGGAGCACGCGCACTTAACCGCTAAGCCACGGGGCCGGCCCTCTAAATCATTTTTAAAAAGTGTAGCATTCTGTCTTAAAAGGTGCTTAGTGGACTTGATTTGGCTATGCCGTATGTCAAATCGTGTACTGCAAAATATAACTACGTACAGTAAAGATCGGAAAATATTTGCTATCCCCACACCGTTATAAAGAGATTATACATCTGTGTGATGTGCCAGAGTTATATTTTGAGAAGTTAATTAGATTTTAGGTGAGTGTTACCTTTTTGTACCTGTTCCTTCTGGTAGCAGATCTTAAAAAATAACATTACATCATTGGGGTTAATTTTGAGGAAATTTTGTTAGTTTTTTTTGTATGTTTTTACAAGAGAAAAATCAAACTCATCCTCTCCTTTATAGTTTTGTTTGGAAGAACACACACTAAATAAATTCAAGCCAGTTAATATATACCCGTTTCTCTGTGCCTTGAGATGGTAAAGGAAAGTTGGCCTACTTTGTTGGTGGTCATATAAAATTTTACCACCTTTTTGGAAAGCAATTTGATAACATGTCAGGGACCATGGAAATTCTTGTAACATTTGACTCGGTTAATTCTCTCCTCAGTGACTAACCTTAAAGGAATTAGATTCCTGAGATTTTCATTGCAGTAATCTATACTTAAAAAGCAATAATAACAAAACAGTTTGATTTTTCAATAATAAGGAATTGGCTAAGAAATTGTGGCATATCAACTTAGTAGATTATTAATGAGACCATTAAACAAGAAAAATGAAGACTGGGTGACTACATGGAAAAAAGTTAGCGATAGTGATACTTGAAAATAATGAGTGCAAAATAACATTATTGGAACTGTGTGAAGTAGATATGTATATGGATTGTTGGTAAGCATATAGATATATTTTTAAAAATCCTCTTTAATATTGTTATAATGTTTTAACAGTATCTCTTAAAAATCATAAGTATCCTGAAAGAACCATCATCTGTTTCTCTTTGGTCAGGTATTTTCTGATACGTTTCACCTTTAAAACCAAATGCAATCTGTCTTTTATTTGACTCCCGTGGCATTTATCCTATTTTCCTTCACATCCTGATTTAGTCCTTCCAAACAGTGCTGTGAGGTAGATTTTGTTGTACATTTTTTAGAAGAGGAAACTGATGTACAGAATGTTTAAGCAACTTGTCAATAATGCACAGGTAGCAAGTGATGGAAGTGGGGTTCCTTCAGATTTATCTGGATCATAATTCTTTGCTTTTAACCAATATTGTGTTTCACAGTATGATTATTTATCTCCCCACCCCCCTGCTATGGGTGCACAGATTATAGACTTCTTAAATTCAGAAATAATGCCTTATCTTTAGATCCTCTGTTGCCCCTGGCATAGATAACTTGGCATAGTGGGATCTTTCAATTTGACTTGCAGTGAACAAAGGTAAATTATACTTTATTCCTTCATTTTCACGAATGTCATAGGCTTTTCAGTGTGTGGTTTCATACTTAATAAAATAAATTTATTTAACACATATTGTACTCATTGTTTTTGACGTATACAAGAAACAGAATATTCAGCCCTTATTAAAAAAGAAAAGCTGGATTTTTCTCTCCTCTAGACTTGAAGCAACTTAGTGACTCTAATTATAAAACACTTTGTTGTATTTTAATTACTAACTCATATTTTTCAACGAAGATGGGAGATTTTCTGCATCTTGACACTAACTTCCCATTACTTGTTCACTCTGTCCTTTCTAAAAATTTCAATAGTAATTTTTGTGAATAGGGATCATGTCTGTACTGTTGAGTATTGTGTCCAATGTTTAATATATCGTAGGTGCTGAAAACTATGAATAAATAAGACACATTCTTTTTATTGCCCAAGGTAAGCACTTTACAATACATTATTTAGTCCTCATTTTATCTCATTGAATTGATTATATAGATGACAAATTAGGAGAAGTCTATTCATTTGCCCAAAGTTGTGAGTTGGGATTCTAACCAAGTTTTGACTCAGCCCTTTGCTTTTAGCCTTTGCTCTACCCTATCCTGCTCAGAAGGATCTAAGAGTAATGCAAGTAGTTTGAGATTGAGACACATGTCTCTAATTCTTAGTTTTTTACCCATTGTATGATTGGCAGCATCATTTGCATGATCTGTTTCTATCTTCACAACATTCCATTTAAAACTTAACTTTTGGTTCCCTGTTAGCTTTGCCCAGTATACAAAATATAATGGATGTCACATTCCAACACTTGTTTCATTACCTGCTGGACTTCCACATTAATGTGTTGCTTTAACAAACAAAAATTGTGTCTACTGGCACACCTCTAATTTATTTTTACTGTTGTGATTGTATCTGCATGGCTGTGGCCACTAACTTTTTATAAAGTGTTTAAATTTCTTCCATGGTAAGTAAATACATATGGTTATGCTATCTGCCAACTCTCTGTTTTTCAAACTGTGGAACTTATTTTGTAAAGTGTTCTTCATTATTTATGAGACCATTTAATGAGTTTCTTGTATTAAGTATCTGTAGGGTACTTGAAAGGAAGTTTTTATTACAAATCTAAGATTGTTTTCCTTTTAAGATTTTTCATGGTTGAAGTAGAATATAAACACGATCATCAAATTTAGATCAGTTATAGCCCTAAAATAAATTTAAACAGATAATTGGTTAACTACTAGCCTGCAGTAGAACAAGTTTCTATAAGCAATATTTGTACTTAATTTTCCAATATGTGCTCTATTAAAACTTTTCAACATTGATCCGTAATAACTTGCAGTTTAGCGAACTTATTACCAAAAAGCCTGACAAAAATTTTGACTCTTCTAGGTGTACTGAGAGATCTATCAAAAATTCATCCAAAGTGGTGAAAACCATTTTCATTTATTTCTCTTTATGACAAGTGTAAACTATTAAGGTTAAGTGGGTGTGGCAACCGGAAGTAATTACTAAGGCCAGTGGCATTTTTGTGGTTTAATAAAGGCAGAAGCTAATTATTCAGTTTTTATTTAAGTGAAATGGTGCCAAAAAGGAGGTTCCTGCAGAGCAGCTGCACTCCTTCAGTGTTACCCTAATTTACCAAAGACACAACTGTCACAAACAAAACTTTTAAACTTGATATATAGCCACAAAAGTAAGGAGGCTTTTGTTTGGAGTGCATGCAGAAGAACTCCTTTATACAAATCAACCGGCAGATGACGGACAATGATGAAAATTTGATTCTTTGAAGTCATAATAGTCATTGAAATGTGTGAAATTCTGGTATTGAAAAGAGAGCGGCCAGCAAGACTCTAAATCCTGGGTGGTTGCAAGAAGCTTGCTGGGAGGTTTTTCTGCATTTTGACACCAACTTCCCATTGCTTGTTCCCTGCTTCCTTTGTTAAAAAAAAAAAGTTGAATTCACATAAGATAAATGGAGACAGTTGATAACCGAATCATACAGTTTTTATATGGAAAGCTAATATTTTATAATGGAAATGGGTATTTGAAAGAATCAAGTTTATTTACATATACTGGCATATACTTTCTTAATGATCTTTTAAATTTAACTAGACTTGTGAAATGGAGGGTCAGCTATCAGCTCTTCCAGAATTTAAAATTGTGGAAAAGATGGTGGCTGAAAAAATGGAACTTTGAAATGTGATATGCATCTTTTCAGTAGCAAATTTTTATTTGAATGCCCTTTAATCTATGAATTGTGCTTAGTTACTGTTTCTTAAAATAGCATATTGTACATAAGATTGTGTTTCTGAAACTTGATTAAGATAGTGACATTCTTTAATAGGAAGATAGGTTTCATGCTTGACCCAACAGCTTAAAAATTAAAAGTTTTAAAATTCAGTAAATGTGTGTATAATATCTATAGAGTAACTTGCTTTATTAGAATTTATAGATAATTATTAACTGGTAAATCTTGAGGTTCTTCAGGTGCCCACTTGAAGGCTTCTCATACCTTACGTGGTTTAACTTTTTTGTAATCACAGACAATTTATGAATTATTTATAAATTATTTTACTAATAAAATGAGAAATTTTCTAAAAGGCAATATTGACATCTTCAAAGCATTTCTATCTTTTATAAGTAGGTTTTTTGAAAAATCACAGGTGATTCATATTGCAATACAGAAGTAGCAATCTAGAGAGAATATCATAAGTTCAATATAAAGTAGTTTGCAGATGTTTTATTTATTCACTTTTTGCAAAAGTTGAGTCACAGGTAGATCAGTGAGAACTTGGACGGAAAGCAAAGCATTGACGACACAAGTAAAGAGTTCAACATAGTGCCTCGTAGTTCTTTTCAAGTATTACATTGTTTTAATGGAATCTTGGAGTGGGAGCTTTAGCCCATTGAAATGTCGCTTAAAGGACAGGTTCTTCTGTACTCGCTGAAGCTGTGTGGATGAAATGATAACAATAGGGTGTCGTAATGCATTTTAAATGTGTGAGAAATCAGTTTGTCTAGACCAAGAGTGTGGCTACAGGGACTAGGAATTTTAGAGCTTCTGTGCCCTTTAGGTGTCAAGTATGTGAGAGATGCCAAGCCTTTTTATTCTGTCTTTGGCAGCAGCTCAACTGGGCTGCAGTGCCCTACATGTGTTCTGCAGGCAAAAACAGGGATTCTATGTCAGACAACTTGGGTTTCAAAATTCAGAAACACATTTGTTCGAATGCCAGCTTTAAATTGGGCGAAGATATCAATAAATAATTGCCAAAATTTGAGAATGCATGGAAGCACTGGTTGTTAGGAGTTCAAAACATAAAGAGTTTAGCAACATGTTGTAGCCACTTATTTTAAGGGGGTTTTCCATCCTAAAAAATAATTATCTTTCTACTTTAATAGATAATACAAATCAAGAAATACAATTTCCATTTTTTAAAAGCTTTATTGGTTTTTAAATTACTTTGGCATATATACATCACATTATAGAAGTTTATAAAGAAAAAGTAAGTCTCTTTCCTATTATCCCATCTTCCTAAGGTAGCTAGTGTTAGGAGTTTAATATGTTTCCTTTCCTATAAGTCTTAATTTAAGGAGTAGCCAATTTATAGCTCCACTTTTTATGGAATTTGGAAATGGACTTTGGAAATGCCTTACCCCGTAACTTTTTAACACAAATATATTGTTTGTTTATACCCTGCTTCAACTATAGTTGAGGAAATAGGATATATTATATAAAAATATATAATATTAAATAATAAGTTAATATGACAGATTACAAATGCTGTAGTGAATTCAAAGGGGGAAATAAGCATTGAGGATTTCCCTGGAGCTGAGTCTCTTTCAGGTTCTTGAGTAGAAGAATATGCTTTAGAAAGTCATTAAATGTAATAATACCTGAAATTAACTTTTCTTTGAAGTTGAACTTGACAATCAAAAATTACCAATTAAAACTTATATTGATACCTTTAAAAATTATGTACCAATTGCACTCATTTTGTTTTTATTTTATCCTATATGCAAAGAAACTTTTTTAAAAAATGTAGGCACATATGTGAATTGCATATTTGTGTAAATATTTATGTGGATCATTTTGATAGTTTCTCCAAACAGACAAGCTGTGACAAAGTAACCGCACCTAATTATTGGTGCAAGTGTAAGGGTATTGTGGTAAGCAGAGGATTGGCTGCCAGCTAAAATAACTTTCAAGAATTGTTTTTTTAAAAATCTGTGGGTAGAAAGACTAGTTGAGTCAGAAATAACACTTAGTGCTGCAATATGTACTGGGAAAACACTAAGTATTTATACTAATTCTTTGGTCCTTAGTATTGATTAGAGTGGAGCTACAAATAAACATTAGCCTTCATTAGGGGATATATTACATGAAATTAAAATTCACAAAATGGGTTAAATTTTCTTGTTTTCTAGTTATACAAGCTTGATATACTCATTTTCATGTTACTCTGCTGTTTGTAACGAGCTATTTAAAATTTACGTTAGTAAGTGAACCATGATTTTAAAATGCTTCTTTATAAGAATGGTATGGTTGACCTGAATATGATCTTATTTTGACAGAATAAAGTATTTTACCATAACTAAATGGAGACAAACTCTGAATTAGTTTATTATTTTGTGTCCTGACTGCTACTATAATTTGATAAATATGTCTAATCTGAGGCATCAAAATTGTATGCATTCATCAGTTGAGCATTTGTTACTAGATAGATTTATAGAAAAAGAGAGTCAGGAAAGTTACCAATGTTTTCCTCTTACATTTCTGCAAAAATTGTGCAACTTTTTGGCTTACCTTTGCTAAATAGATTTGATGTATCATTTTCTCTTCGGTAGGTTTCACCAAAGGGAGATAAATCAAAATGCTGGTTGAAGTTGTTAATTGATTTTAATTGTTCACAAAAAAGGTTCAGGCCTTCCTTTGAAGGGAATGCCTTGTTGTAAGCTGTTTGACATAGAAACTACTGGTAATAGATTTTTTTCTATTTAAAATTTAGTCTCTTTTTATATCCCCAAATTTTTAATATCCCTTTACATTCTTTCTCTGCTGACTAGTAACGTCTGCTCATGAAATAAGAGTCTATTGACACAGGCTCTTCTACCAGCAAACTCTTCAGAAATTACCAATGCTGTGTTGGACAAAAGGGACCTAAAATTTTTTTATGAACACTTTCCCACTGTACCCTAACCCTCTCCCCAGTATACCTTTTCCAAATATCAAAATAGCAATTTACATGGTAAATTAGCAGAGTAGTGAACCAACCAGAGAGCTAAAAAACCCAATTTATAAATAAAACTCAATTTATAAATAAATCTGAATAGAGTTGCATGAATATAGAAAGCAACAAAAGTACATTAGAATGTAGGTGGGCTGTTAGAAACTGTTTGCTTATTTTTCTGTAGGATATCACTACTTTAACTGGTGTTCCAGAAGAGCATATCAAAACTAGAAAAGTCAGGATCTTTGTTCCTGCTCGCAATAACATGCAGGCTGGAGTAAACAACACGAAGAAATGGAAGCTCGAGTTTGATACCAGGGAACGATGGGAAAATCCTTTGATGGGTTGGGCATCAACGTGAGTACTATGGTTGAATTTGAATATTGTTTTCAGTTCTCTTTTTCTGTGTAGATTTTCCTTTTAAATATACTGATTTTTAAACTCATGTATGGTAAGCTTTATGACAATACTTTTTGAGACCATTTGGGTAGGTATCACTATGTTTGATGGCATAGACATATATATTACATTTATTTACATATATTATATACATTTTAATATTCATATATGTGTGGCCCAGCACAATAAACCATAGAAAGTCTTTTTCAGAATACTATTTATGGGATAAAATGGCTGACATTGTGAGTACTGTTAGCATGGTCCCCAAGCTATGTATGTTAGTTTAAAAGATACACTATGTGAATAGTGGCAGTTTCTTATTTTTAAATTAAAATAAAACTTCTTTATAAAGAATTTTTTTGTTTGTAAGGGGAGGAGACTGGGTGAGTTTAGAAATTAGCTATTTTGAGGGAAACTTGTAAGTTCCTGAGATCATGTGATTAATAAATTTACAGTGCATTGGAATAAAGTAGTCATAAATTCTCTGGCACCAGTCAAGTCAATGACCTAAATCTCTACGGTGGAATAAGGCCCAAGTGTTAAAATAGCAAGACTGCTTCTAGTTGAATAAAAGAAGCTGCTTCTAGAGAAAACAGCCAGATAAGCTAGAAAATTGTCATTTTTATTGAGACTCCTAGAACATTATGTGTATCCAGTCTCCAGTTGGAGGTAGTTAAGTTTAAATTATGTCTCATTTTAGAAAAGTATGATATATAACATCTTTTCCTATTGATGTACCTGGGAGAATTTTTGTTAAAAACATCTGCCCTGTTGCAATTTAAGTAGTATTATATTTTATTTGGCAAAATGATATATAGGCAGTTTTTTAGGTGTTTTGATATCTTTAGATTTTGTTTCATGTAATATATGGAGTGGTATTGTAAATCACAGGCTTGTAGAGACTAAAGGAATTTATAAGGAACAGCTTTGTCCATACCCAATGGTTGAAATGTTATGATTACTCTTTTTTAAGTCACATGAAATTCTGTGTTCATCTATACACAAGATTTATCCGTTGCACTATTTATTGATGGCTTTGGGTAGTTTTCAGTTGTGTTTATTTTGCATAATACTAAAATGAAGCTTCTTGTACATATCTTTTTTGGTGAATGTATGACTTCTTGTTGATATGCTAACCCCTGAAATATTAGTTATCAGTTGATAATCAAACCAACTTATATTAAGAAGTATCAATAATCTATTAATTCTCTATCCCTTATGCTTATCTAGTTAATGATAGTGGCAATGTGATGAGTTTTATTCTAGCAGACAGTTAAACTACTGATAGATCATCTTGAACTTGTAGAGGATATATTTTATGCGTTACTGGGTGGGTCTGCTTCGATTTTACTCACCTTAGTCCTGGAAAGTAGTGTTAAAAAAATTAAAAGGCATGGCCTTTATGAAGTTGTGATGGAAAGCACAAGCTGTTTACCAAGTCCTTCTAATGCTACAGAACTCCAAACTAGGTCTCCTCTGTAGCAAGTAGACAGCTGCTGAAATCTCTGCTCGTTTCTTTCAGCCTTCTTGTTACCGCCCAAAAAGGGAGTTTGTCTGCCTTCCACAAGACATCCCAATAGTCAAGAAGCAAGGTGGTAGGAGAAAAAGGACTTTTTATTACAGCTTGCTAGCAAGAAGGAAGATGGCCAACTAATGTCCAAAAAAAACCATCTTACAGAACAAAGACTACAGGCCAGTTATATAGAGGGCTGGTCTCCGAGTTGGGGGGCATCCATCTGGTCTTAGTTCCTAGCAGTCTTTTGTTTTACTTGATATGCATCAGAGACTGGAGCAACGCCCTATACCCTGATCTTTCAGTTGTCATTGATGATGGCTATCAGCATAGACTCTCTGCCAGGGGGTCATCACATTCGTAAGGAACTCAAAAGAACAAAGTGATCAACTTATAGCAGCTGGGAGGGGCCATAAAATCCAGAGTTAGTCAGAGTCATTCTAAGTTACAATATAGTTTCTTTTCTACAATATGGCTTCCCTTATGTCAACCTTATGTTGAGCCTGTATCATTCTCAGCTATTGTTTTAGAGCCTTACCCATTCATGTGCAGTTCAAAAGTTCCCTGCTCTGGAGATCCCTCCTTTTCACTGTTTTCCCCACTAAATTTCCAGCTGCTCTGGCAACCCTAAACTCCATCTCGAGACTCCCTGTATTGATAAGACTATGGCTTTCTGCTTGAGTTCTTGATGTTCCTAGCTGCCTGGACTAGAGAGTACCTTTAGGGGTAAAACTGTATAAACTTGGATCTAATCCAGTTTGGTTCCCTTCTTTCAAAAGTTAGAGAGGTCCAGATTCTTTCCTGCTTTTGGTCACTCTCTGGTCCCTTCAAACAGTTGTTTTTTTCTGTTTTGTCCAGAGTTTATACTTCTCATATAATTGTTAGGCAGGTAAATCTGATTTTAATGGTAGGTAAATCTACCATTACCCAAATTGGAACTTCAGTAATTGGGAATTGAGCAAATAAAGTCTAAAAATATAAGCACAAATTATATTCAGTAAAGATTGAAAAGAGAGATTGGAGGAGGGTAGGGTATGAAAGCCTTCATGGAAAAGATTGGAATTCGCTGTAAACCATGAGAGGTGGTTGGGATGGACTTCCATATGCTGAGATAGTGTTCTTCCACTATATTGCAAGCGGAAGGAACAGATTGAGCTGGTGGGAACATACGGGCTATGTTTAGAGGAACAGTTAACAATGTGATTTGACTAGTTGTTTACTTCCATGAGGAGTAATTAAAAAGACTGGAAAGTGGGTTCTGATTATTTTGTAGAAGTGCTTAAATGCCAGGGTGGGAGATTGAAATTAATTTGGTAGACAGTGGAAACTAAAGTTTTTGAGTTGGGCAGCGAGCTTGGGAGTTGAACTTAAGGAAGATTAATCTGGCAACGTGGCAAAGGGTGGATTGGAGTCAAGAAAGGAGGCAGAAAGATTAGTTAGGAAAGTATTATGGTAGTTTGGGGAAAAATAAAAAAGGCTGTAAGCTGGTGGTAGTAACATAACTAGAAAAAGAACTGCAAAATTAGGAGATGAGGGAGAATAGGAAGGGTAGAAACTGAGTGAATGGTAGCTTATTGATACCAGTTGTTACTATTTAGCCTATACATGTTTTTTTTTTTTAATTTTTTATTTATTTTTTTCCCCCAAAGCCCCAGTAGATAGTTATACGTCACAGCTGCACATCCTTCTAGTTGCTGCATGTGGGACGCGGCCTCAGCATGGCAGGAGAAGCGGTGCGTCGGTGTGCGCCCGGGATCCAAACCCGGGCTGCCAATAGCAGAGCGCGCGCACTTAACCGCTAAGCCACGGGACCGGCCCTATACATGTATTTTTAATAAATAAAATGAGGATAATAATAAAGGCTGTTTCACCTTTGCAGGAAGTAGAGCTCCTGGCTCCTAAGTTTTTTCTGTATTATTTCTTCTTCTCCACTAAGCTAATGTGTATCTCAACACTCATCAAATTACTTGATCATGTTTATATTGACACTTCTATTCTCAGCATAGTTTATCTAACTATAGTTTATCTATCAACTGAGAAATCATATGTGCTTTGAAAAGGAAGAACCAATATAAAATTATCATTTGTTAATAGTACTAATACAGCCAGCCAATGTGAAGTTCTTTTGCTTACAAGGTGGGGTTTATAGTAAGAATACCATACCGTGGTAAGATCATTATAGGGATCTCATAGGAGTCCCAGAACAGTAACCACAGTGTATGACCAGAACTTGAGTAGCAAGAACTTGTGGATCTTCACTTCAATGAGAGCTACTTCCCATGTATTCTCTTCTGTGTATATCTCATATCTTTCCACTATCCAAATTACTTACTGAACCCTCTTTTCTATATTTTTTACTTCCACATTTCTAACCAATGTTTCATAGAATGCTATGCAGTTGTCCTTCGGTATCTGCGGGGGATTGGTTCCAGGACCCCCACGGATACCAAAATCTGCAGATGCTCAAGTCCCTTATATAAAATGGCATAGTATTTGCATATAACCTGGGCACATCCTCCTGTATACTTTAAATCATCTCTAGATTTATAGTGTTTAATACAATGTAGATACTATGTAAATAGTTGTTATACTATATTGTTTAGGGAATAATGACAAGAAAAAAATGTCTGTACATGTTCAGTACAGATGCAACCATCGTAGGCCTTTCCATCTGTAGTTGGTTGAATCCATGGATGCAGAATCCATGGATGCAGACCCTAGGGGTATGGAGGGGTGGCTGTATTTGCCTTTGAGAGATTCGTAATAAACATTTGTAGCAAACAGTGTTCTCTACCTTTTCATAAACATACTAATAAAAGTGACATTTCTGAAGTTATTTGGTGTTTTGTAAAGAGTCTATGTAGATTTATAAACATTACCACTATCCTAGATTGAAAAACTCAATTAGATGTCAGATCTTGGAGCTTTATTTTTTTAAGTGGCCATATGCTTAAAAGAGTATTGTCCATAATGATGGAAGGTTCATTAAGAAGAGTGGGTGTTTTTGCCATCTGTTTTTTGGGGGGTAATGATAGTACTGACAATTGCACTCATCAGTAATTTTCTAGATATTAAATTTATAAGGTCAGTTTGAGAATCCTCTTCGGTTTTTTTTATTAAACTCTAATTTTTCTTTTTTTGTTGTTGAATAAATAATTTTATTAAAGACTAAAAATTGCTGAATGTCTTCGCAATTATAAATTTTTTTATTTGACAATTCATGTTGGAAAATCTCCCAAATTTAACACAGAAAAAGATCTTCAAACAATTAACAGTTTTAAAGAGATTATTGAAAATATTTCATCAGTAGTGTGCTTATTTGACATTATAGCGACTGTTTATTTTCTAAACATTTTACTTTACTTTAAATATTGATTTTTTTTTTCAGCCAAAACTTAATGTTAAATCCTGGAAAAAAATTGTTTCTTACAGGGCTGATCCCTTGTCCAACATGGTTCTAACCTTCAGTACTAAAGAAGACGCAGTTGCCTTTGCAGAAAAAAATGGTATGTTTGGTCTGTTTTTGTTTTGCTTTGACAAATAAAATCAAGATATGATTTTATGTTCTTAACTTTAATCAAAACCAGTCAAGGATATAGAATTTGAGTTGAAAGAAGTCTTTCAATGTGTCTAATCCAGTGGTTTTTAGATTTTTTACAGCATCAGAACACCCCCTCCCAAAAGAAAAATCTAAAATGGAATGCCCACGTAACATGTAAAAGTTGAACTGCTCTAATTTGAAGTAGAGGCAGGGGATAAAACTACTTGTCTAACTCCTACCTTGTTTATGCATCCCTTTGCAAAATCACTGACATTTGGTTTTTAAACTCTAATTGAACATCTTATAAGGCAGGCTGTTCCAATTTTGACACCTGTTTATTTTCCTTTTTAATTTGAGCCAAAATCTCATGTCTATTATTCCACCTAATAGCTCTTCAATTATTTGAAAATAGTTATCATTATCATATTCCCTCTAAAATATCATGTAAGCCTAAATGTCTGTCTGTATTTGCCACTTTTTTAAATATAGTGGGTCTAGTACCAAGTATAATCTCAACTCGACAATTATATTAATGCAGCCTAAGAGTATATTAGCTTTTGAAGTTGCCACCTAAAACTGTTGGTTTATGTTGATCTTGCTATCAACAGAAATGCAAAATGTCCCTTCTCATTTTCTGCTGTTAAGCCATACAACACAGTAGTGAAAAAAGGCTTTGGAGTCAGACCAGTCTGAATTCTAATCCTTATTATGCCACTTTGAAGCTACATGATTTTGGATTAATTTCATAATGGACTTAATGTTTTTTCATTGTTGAAATAACAGTACTTATCTCATGGTGTACCTAGTCCAATATCTGGTACATTATAGACACTTGGTAACTGTTAGCTCTAACCCTTAGCTCCCTCCATCTGGTATTTCTGCTCTTTGCCTCTCTTGGATTTAAATGCACTACTGTGCATTTTTACCTAATGTATTCTGTTGCTCTAGTTGGTCATATTGAATTTGAATCTAATTTAGTTATCTATTTAAATAAGATAATGTCTATTTACGTGTATTATTACTAGAAGGCAGTATATAAAATATTATTAGTGTTATCTAACATATTTGACATAAATGTGAAAGCACCATAAGGTTATTATTATTATCTAAAATATTTGCTTTTCACTGGAAGTTAGTATTATATAGCTTATGATTAAGAGTCTGAAGCCAAAGTGCCTGGATTTGAATTCATATTGGGTCTCTTACTATTTGTGTGACTTTGTACTTCCATTTTCTCTTATGTACAATGAGAATTGTTGTGAGGATTGAATGGGTTAATAAAAGTAAAGTGCTAGAACATAGTTAAGTAAAGTGTATAATAGTATATAAGTTTATCCAATTATTTTATTGGTAGTAGACTTTTAAAATCTTTAAAAAAAGATTTTTAAGTGCAATTCCTCATTAACACTTCTTTGGTAATTTTCAAATTTCTTAGTTATGTAATTGTTCTCAAAGTGGTCATAGTATTTAAAAATTATTTTGATTTAAAATTAACATTGCTCTCTTTTTAATTAAACTGTAATATAGCTTATCAAAAACAGTTCTATTAATGTTTTCCATGTTTGCAGCCTACCATATTTCATGTCTGGCACCTTGAAAATTATTCATTTGAGGTCTGTAACATGAGTTTAATAACAGGAAATCTAATTAAACTGTTAAATCTCTGGTTAGTGTCTCTCTAAGCAGTCACAAGGACTCCATGACTACAGTTGCCATGTGAATTACAGGTGTGAACTAGCCACTGCTGCTGTTGAAATCAGGTGCTTTTCCAATCTGATTTCTACCTCCCCAGGAAAGAAAATTGAGGAACATTATCCAGGTCAATAGAAGGTACAACTTGAAAAAGCTTAGTGGATAGTACCTTATAAAACTGTAGGCTAACAGTGGATCAGAAATTTTAACCTACAAGGTAGCAGGAATTATATCCATCTTAGTCATTGCTTTGTCCCCAGCACAAAACCTACACAATGGACACTCAATATCTGGGAAATTATTGACTTTCTAAAATATATTCCTCTACTCTAGAATTTGAAGCCACTCTTATCTCCTGGGAAAGGCCTCAATGATTATTCCTCTTGGATTCACTATATTACTTGCGATCTGCCTCACTTATTTAACATTTAGCGTTATATATCTTTAAATAGATAAGTCCTGTTTCTCTAGCTATTATGGCGGCAAGTCTAAACAAACACCATTGAAGTGGTACGGAATCATGGGGTGGAGGATCTTTTCCAAATTACCCAGCATCCCCTCCATTCTGATTTGCCTCTCTTAAGTAGGTGGATAGTGGTGGGAGACATACAAGTGAATCCCCTCTCCCCCTGACACCTCACGTCATTCTGTTGTGAGCTAGTGCTGTTGAAGGTTGGGTGAACCAATGTTCTGGTAAATTAAGGCATTAAAAAGAAATGCTTCAGAAGCACTGATATGTGAAGACTTTTGGATTAAGAGGATGGTAACTAGGATTCTTATTCCATAATTGTCTACCTCACAGGAGAGCTTGAGCAAGTCATGTTTTACTATACTTAGCCTTTGATAAGCATATTTCTTCATCTTTCAAGTGGGAAGTTGGATTGGGTAATGCTCAAAAACTACAGACTTAAGGATGTTAAGCCCATGTACCAGCTCATATATATCTTCATTTCTTTACTGTCTAGCTCAGTGCCTTATTCATTATGTGCTCTAGGGGAAAAATGTGTTTTTGTTGATATAGATGATTCTGTGTTGATAGTAAAATCTGGCAAAGGTTATCCATTTATGAGCATTAAATGTTTGCCTTTCAAAAGTGTCTAGAAGTAGGAGGTTAGGGTAAAACTGCCAGAAAAAAAAAAAAACATAATTTGTATACTCAGGGACTATTCTGAAAACGAACAACCTTTCATCACCTTCTTAGTTTTCTCATTTCCCTTACTTTTAAATAGTTAAAAAAAAAAGTTATAACCATCATTTCCCTTGACATAAAAGATTGTATTATAAAGAATAAGTATGATGAGAAACAAGATTTTCAGATTCGGTTGCTTTCTAGAAAACATTTTTAATGCCTTCTAACTATATTTCAGACTCAGGTAATGAGTATCATCATCACAAAAGTTAACGTTCATAAGCGCTAAGTCATGAGCTAGTCACTCTGCTAAGTGCTTTTCATTCGTTCTAATTTAATCCACACTGCAAGTCTGTAAAGCAGGAACAGTTATCCCCATTTTATAATTCAAGGAAACTTGATGTTTCTAAAACCTCAAGTAACATTAACAAGGTCGCATACCTATAAGTGTGTGAGCAAGTTGAATTTAGACAGTCATATTCATTCATTTATGTATTGTCCATGACTGCTTCTCAGCTACATTAGTGGAATTAAATAGTTGTAATAGAGACGATATGGCCCCCAAAGTCTAAAAATATTTTCTGTTTGGCCATTTACAGAAAATATTTACTGACCCCTGGTCTAAACCATTATATATACACTGCCTCAATACTGTAACCCTTTCTTCTTTGACATTTTTATAAATCCAAACTACTCTTTATTCAGACATCTTGAAGGGCCAATGCTTAATAGATATACTCCTCAACTGGTAGTTCAATATAAACACTAATTTAATCACTAAAGCACTAGCCTAGCTTTATCTTACTATGCCACAACTGTGTTTCTGCCCTTATCCCCAAACCTGCTATATACTTTCCTCCACCTACAGGCTTATTCATGCTGTTCTCTTTCTCATCCTTATCCCGGCCTATGAACTCCAACCTAGTCGTCAAAATACATTTTAAATGTTATCTCCTTGCTGATCCCTTTTCGGGTTTCCCACCTTCATCTCCCACCCACAACTGGATGTGCTCTCTCTTCCTTTTCTTAAACAATAATTTGTTCCTTTCTTACAGCTCTTATAGTATGGTTTTGTGTTTTACCTTTTTTGTACTGCATTCAATCAGACATATGTGGAGCACCCTGTTGCATGCCAGCACTGGTGGCTAGGCTCTGGGGATTAGTAGTAAATAAGGCATAGTTCTCGTACTCAAACTGTAATACTTTATCCTGCCTGGTGGATTATAAGCACCTACTAGGGAAAACACCCAGTCGCACTCATCTTCATCTTTTAATGTGCTCAATAAGTATTGGTGAATTTGAACAGTACACTTAGTGATGTTATAAATTATTCTCCAGATCATGTTTTAAACTTTTCTTTAAATCGCTTTAAATTAATTTACCTACTTGTTCTGTCTTTTAGAAGAACTGCTAATTCCCTCTAATTAGAAATCTGAAGAAAGAAAATTATAGTATGGTGACGTAAAATAACCAATAACCATTCTATAGATAAGAGAAATAAGGTGAGTTGCACTTGAGCCAGAGTGAGGATTATAACCTGGGAAGGCCTTAGAAAGCGTTCTGGAGAAGCATGGTTTTCAGTACAGTCTTATATCTTTTTAGAATAAAGAACATACATTAAACACACCCAGAATACATTTTCAAAGTTTCAAAGAGGTATTTAGTTGCAAATTAGCAGGTCAACACAACCCTGATGTCAGGAAAGGAGCTAATACGGGCCTTACCAATAGGTTGTTACCAGTATGGAATAGGAGGGGAGGTACGCATTCCTATCTTGAGAGTGCATTCTTTACTTTCATGGGTAAAGCAGATGTACAATGTATGTTTGATAGAGCATAAGTCAGGCTTCTTGAGTTCGAGCTGAATCAGTTTTGAACCTGAATGGTAACCCCATATACCTCAATATGTGAAAATCTCTTGTCAAGTAGAATGATTAGCAATTTCTTATATTTTAGTGTGTTTGTAAAATACAACCAATAACTATTTTTCTGTCAAATTAATTTGGAGCTTATCCTGAGTTTATTAAGGGGTAGTACCCTGAAGTATAGTGCAGTGTACTTAAGATGGTCATTTTATAACCTTAGAGTAGTTTCCAAGCTGTATATTATTTGTTCTAAACTCTTCCTTTTTTAAGGATACCTGAGACCTACAGAAGGTAGTAAAACAAGACCAAGATCAATCACATGTTCCCAATTGATAGGGCCCGAGTTTCTAGATACCAAGTCCAGTGTTTTCTCTGTGATACTATGCTGCTGGTAGATCTTAAAAATTAATCATTTAGGTCTGCACTGTCCTATATGGTAGCCACATGTGACTGTGTAGCACTTGAAATGTGTCTAGTTCGAATTGAAATGTGCTGTAAGTGTAAAATATACACTGGATTTCAACAACTTAGTATAAAAAGCATATCAATATTTCTAATAATTTTTATATTGATTACGTATTGAAATGATATTTTGGATATATATTGGGCTAGGAAAACATGATTAATTTTACCTGTTTTAGAAAACTTTTTAGTCATTTTTTCAGTGTGGCTACTAGAAAATTTAAAATTATCTGTGTGGTTCACATGTTTCTGTTGAACAGCACTGATCTAGAGTACTTAGCAATATACAGGATATACATCATATACATGTTCTAAATATTTCATTAATATATATTCTATAGTGACTATGAAAGTAGGAAAACCTTATCCAATGAAAAGTTCACATTTTATACTTAAGAAATACAGTTCCATTCTTCAGACACTCTTACTCAGGATGAATCAAGGATAAGTGGAAACTCTTATATTGCACATAATATAATAATGAAATAAAATAGCTTAAAGAGACCTATATTATATCACAAAAATCCCATTAATCACCTATTTTCAATTTTTTAAACCAAATAAGTTATTGTGTGAGTCCATCTTTTTATATAAGAATGTCCTCATCTGTGAGACTGAAAGAAGTTCTCTTCTTTCAGCTATTAATAATTCCTTCACCTACCCTCCCCTGCTTGTCTGTTTTGCTTAGGTCTCTCTCCTCACCATACCTCACTTCCTATGGAAGGCTGGTTCTGTGAAACTGGGGAGTGGGAAAGAAGAAAAGACGGAATGCCCTCCCATGGCTTCTTTTTCCCCCTGCTCCCCACCTTCCACTTCCCCAGCTCCTACTTCTCTCCCAACATACAAAGTAAAGAAAATACAAATACCCCTATGTCTTTTGGCTTTAACTCCAGGGCCTCATCCTAAAAGTCTCCCTTTGAGCTCAGCATATATTCCGGAGGAACTCTTTAAAGATACTCTTTCTCTTTTTACAAAGAAAGGTTATCTGGAGTTTCCTCTGAAATGTAGATGAACCTTGCTTTAGTTCTTTGTCTCTCACCCCTGGCTTTTGTCTTTCCTTGTGTTTCATGATAGGGTCGAAGGGTGGGTGGGGAGGAGAAGGAAGCTGCATCACTGATAGAGGAAGTGGAAGATAGCTGTGGAAAATTTCAGTGGCTAGAAGGCTAGGATCTACTACCTTTTACATGCTAATGAAAACCAGAAAGGGCTTTTTTTCCACCTGTTTGATCTGATTTGAAACTTTGTGACTTTCCTCTGGTATGCCATTTTACCCCCTGTGTTTTTCTCATTGTTGTTAGTTGTAAAAACTCTTTGAAATTCTCAAAATGGAGGAGAGTTTCTTTCAGGAATAGGAGAGAGAATAAGCTGTGAAACAGCTTTCTGTTCATAGTGGATCTATTGAGGAAAACCTGCCTCTGAAGTAATAGAAGGTAGAAGCAGGGAAGGAAGCAGACAGGTCTGTAAAATTAATTCTTGTTTCACTGGATCATAAATTTATCTGCTTCTCAACTAAAGTTCTGGAAATCCTGACTCAGTCCACTGGTATGGTCTTATAATTAAGTGATACCTTCAGGAGTCTTTACCCAAAAGTGCCTAACATAGTCCTTTCTCCACAGGGCTCTGAGACAGTCTTTTCTTGTTGAAGATAAGGCTCTCTGGCCTGTAGCTGACTGCAAGAGCTTTAAGGGAAGCATCAGAGTGAAAAATGTCTATCCATAAATGATAAAAGACTTAAAATGACTCTAGTTAACATTACTGATAAATTTCAAAAGTGAAATGTATTATAAGAATTCATAACAAGAAAAATGCGGCTTAAAGTCATTCCAAAAATGTTATAGACAAAATATCTGCAGTCATTTAAGCCTATTTTCAAAGAAGACAGTGCATGTTCATCTAATTTATAAAAATGTATAAACATAATCTTTACAGAGAAAAAATCTTGAGATATGACATAATAATCCTGAGACATACTGTAAATATGCCAAACATATAGTAAGAATATACCAAAAATATATCAAGCATTTCAAGTAAAGAGATTCAGTAAGTCTGGGGTAGATCCTAAATGTCTGTATCTTAATAAAACTCTATAAATAAGTGATATGGATTTCCAATTGACATATACTGACCTAGAAGTTACAAGATCCAAACTAAAGAAGGATAGATGCAACCAAGTTAATATTTTTAAAAATAACTGAAATAGTAGTGACTGATAACCTATACTGTTGTCTAATATCAGGCAAAGCAGCACCAGGGCTACTGTTGTCTAGTATCAGGCAAAGCAGCACCAGGAAGATTTAACCTCAGGATGGTTAAGCATCTCTTCTGACTTGACAATTCTTAATACAGCTCATTGATAGTAATGTATCAAATAAACCTAATTATTTCTGGCACCTCTCTGAAAGGATACATCTTTGTGATTTTCCAGAGGCCCCCTGGGGAATCTCAAAGATAGTTTTAAGGTGCAAAGATATTCTGGATGTTTTATTTTACATTTATTATTTGATTTTGGGGAAGCAAAAATAAAATATTGTCAGATTTGAACACTTACGATAGGAATAGGATCATGGGTGCCCGAGAAACAGTATTTGGCTAGTAGATTCGAACACTTTGCGTAGCAACAGGATTATGGATGCCCAACAAGCACTATTTGGCTGCTCATTTCAAAGTGACAATAAGACTTATAAACATAGAAGGTAACATGATTATTAAAAACTTGAGTTCTTACATAAGCACCAAGGACTTAAAATCAGCATAAAGCATGTATGGTTATTCAGATAAACCACAGAACCCATTGCAGTCTAGGCAGATTAGACAAAAAAAATAACTCATCATATTGTAGGTGAAGGCAACAAACAGTAAACTATGAAACAAGCCCATCAAAATTGAGCAAACTTTGCTACACATTTCATAGCTTTTCAGACTTATTTTTTAGTCATACTGTAAGGCAAATAAAATTTCCTTTTTGCAAATCTTATATAACTTTCTGTATTCATTCAGGTTTTGTCCTTCACCATTCTCTTTCTCATTCTGGAATAATCAGTCATTTTACATTAGGACCTAAATATTCTCTTTTTCCCTTAGTAAACAAAAACATTTCATTACCTTGCATACAAAGTTATACCTCTTTGCCACTATCGCTCCTCGTAGAGTTTCATTCATGTATACTAATTATATCTTTTAACCAAAGTTACTTTGATTTCATAAAGAAAACTGAGAGAGAGATAATTGAAAACTATTACATACCAGCATTTTAGTAGACTAGCACAACTCATAAGTACACATAGCACAACTTTCTACAGTTGTGTGTGTTCTTTATAGTCCAGCTTCTCCAGATGGCAAAAATGAATGTGTCCATTAACAAACCTGAAGATCCAGTCTCTCTGTAGCATATAAAAATAGGAAGCAAAAGTGTATAAACTTAAATTTTTGCTTAGTAATCAATGGTTCAGTGTCCTATCTTAGAAATGATCTAGGAGGGCCAGCCCCGGTGGCCTAGTGGTTAAGTTCAGCATACTCTGCTTCAGTGGCCTGCATTCGGTTCCTGGGCGCAGACCTGCACCACTTGTCTGTCAGTGGCCATGATGTGGCGGTGGCTCACATACAAAAAAAAAAGAGGAGATTGGCAGCAGATGTTAGCTCAGGGCAAATCTTCCTTGGCCAAAAAAAAAAAAAACCGATCTGGGTATCTAATAAATATCCATTAATATCATCTAAGGTTTTAAGTTACCCAAAGATCTTGGAAATTAATTTTCAAATTGACATACTATAAAACATAATTACTGTTGAAATAAAAAGAAGTAATGCTAGTTTATTTGATCAGTAAACTTGTATAAGTTTAGAAAGAACATATCCAAGTAGAATAAAAATCTATGCTTGTGTTATATTTAACACTGATAAATTAGAGACAACATAGCTGTTTTTATTAAACCAAAAGTATTAAATTTGTCTTGTTTGCTAAAAACTTGCCTATGTTATCTGAACTTGAATTCTTAAGTATTTCCTGGGTCCTATAAGAATACTTTTTAAATCTAGCACATTAAAAGTATTAGAAGTTCAATTTCTTTGTTTTCTGGGAATTTTAGGAATATTCCACTTATACAAGTGCTTATTTTTCTCTGTAAGCCAATCAGAACAGAGCCCAGAGCCCCTTAAAGAGATTTTATAATCTAATTCATTACTATCATCTCGAGGTAGAAAAACATTATCCATACGCATAATGAGAGGTAAAGGCCTTTCTGAATTAACAGACATATAGACAAACATATAGTCACACAGCTTATAACTTCAATTCTAAAATTTCAGGCATGGGTTAATAGTAAACACAGAATTATGAATGCACTGGTCCATACTCAAGAGCTGTTCTCTTCTCAGTGAGTATAAATTCTTCATTTATTCGATCTCAGATAGACAGAAAAGACTAACCAGATTTTCTGTCTTTTCTCACCTAACAGATAATAGATCTCTAAAACCATTAACCCATTTAAAGGAATCATCAAATGATCAGACCATAAAACCAATTTCCAAAATTAGTAGACAGCGAAATTAAAATTAGAAAAACAGAGAGTCAGCAAAGTTCTCTTGTGTTCACTTCTTGGAACCAAGAAGAGACGTGCTTGGGCTTGAAATAATGTGTACCACTTCTAGTGAAGAAGTTTGCCTGGCTTTGATTGGTGAATCTAATAGGTGTCTCAGTGGGACCTCCAAATTTGTTAAAAGATATTTACCAAAAAATATAAAATCATGACTCTAATGTGGATATAAATGTTGAAGGATTTATTTTACTCATGAAATAAGGGAGCCAGGCAGATGTTATAACCAATTGAAAGGAAAAGTCAATACAGCACAATTTCTATAGAGTAAAAAGAATGTTGAGATCGTTGCAAATGGAGACAAAACTGGTTTTCAGGGCTGGGGGAGTCACTAGACAGGACAGAATTTATATATCCATCAATTACAGTTGATTCTCGATATTTATGGTAGTTATGTTCTGTAAAGTCACTATAATCACCTCAAACACTAAATTTGCAAATACTGAAATATTGCTCTTAGGGAAAATATAGGATTAGATACCTGCAAGCCTCTGATCACAAAATTTTGTTAACCAATTAATACACAACCCTGTTTTTACGTATGTTTCTGTTTAAAAACACCTAATGTAATGTATATTGTTGATTCATGAACATTGAACTCATGACCAACAGCACAATAATTTATGCCTGAATGAAGCTTATCTAACACCCATTGGCATATTACAGCCTTCTTACATTTAGGAACACTGGAAAATACTAAAGCACTACATTTGGGGGCCATTTTAAACAGCGAAATCACCAACAAGAAGCACAAAAATGAAAAAAGATGTGACTGTAAATAAACCACAAAAAGGACATTTGTTTACAGTGTGAGAGCTGAAACAAGAAGGCAGAGCATTACTTTGCTTGACCTCAGCTGGGAACGTGTGTGTTGGGTGACTTAAATTTTCACCACTCTATGCATGTCACAATGACCATGGAAGCATCGTGAGTATTGATTTGGGGGTTACAAATAGATTTTAGTAAGTAGGCAAATTCACAAATAGAGAATCTGCAAATAATGAAGGTTATTTGTACCTACAACTTACAGAGTTGCAAAATAACTCAAAGACAGTGAACAGGGCTAAGGTCTGGTGTGCTGTAGACACTACGTGGTTTTCTATTGAGGCACAAAATTTTATTTCTACATAACTTTCTCTTCCTAATCCCCAGTCCCAGGTACTGAGTGTCTTGTGGCTAGGGAAATGTTCAACTTGACTGCTAAGGCTCCTGAGAGAGAGAGCAAGAGAGATGAATTCCTTAGATTCCCTATTGGAAGTCTGAAATAATTTTTCTCATAGAGATAGTGTTATACATGGTGGCTCAGTGAGGTTCCTAGTGTATTATGGGTTAAGCAGGATTCTGGAAATCCCCACACCCCAGACCAATTACATCAAAATCTCTGAGAGTGATTTTTGGACATCCACCATTGTTGTATAGTTTTTTTCTCTAGAAAAATGTGTTCTACATTTTTAATGACAGATTTTCAAATGTACTTTTGGAACGTTTGTTTTGTGTCAAGTTCTGAATAATGTGGTTCCAATTACTGCTTTGCAAATAATAATATTGTATAGCAATTATATTATTTAAAAAGATCAAATTTAAGGGGGCCATTGACTATCACATCAAAGGTGGGGTGTCTTTTGAGGTATTGCAGCTGTGGCAGGTGTAGGGTGTTACTAATCTAATAAATATTTCAGGTGCCTCTCATTTTCACCTTATTTGCTTATATCATTTTATATAATTTTTGTGGAAATAATTGCTTTGCCAGTGTATCCAAAACCCTGTTATTTCTCCTCCGTAATATTTTCTAAAAGAAGATCTAAGATACTTTTAAATTATTCTAAACTTCCTCCTCCCCCTGAAATATTAGAATTCTTGAGAATTTCAAAGTAGAGGAATTTTAAAGTGAAATTCCTGAAAAGCTATTTTTTTTCCTTTTCCTTCCCCTTTAAATTACATTTTATGTTTATGCTTGCTTTCACTTAGGCATAATATGGGTACATAGCCTGATGAGGAATCTTAAAACCTTCCAAGTACCAACATACCTCACTTTGGCCTCCCACAGCCTTTGCTACTCTGATCGCATGCTTCTGTTAGCAGTGACTGCCAGTTTTGTCAGTTTGTGCCAAATTATGTGGTGGTTCTTGCTTGTACACAAATGGACAGTAGGAAAAATCATTCAACTGTTCACTTCCGAATGTCACGGTTTGAGATTAGGTTATTAGAGGAGAAAGACCTTTTACAGGACTTGAACCAAGGTTACTAGAGGTAACATATTTCACAAGTAATAAAAGCACTGATGAATGTGTCTCTGTATTTTTGCATTACTGAACCATAAATGAAATGGATCTGTAAATAAAAATGAATGGAATTAATTTTCCTTTTCTGTCTCATACATGGAATTCATAGGTTAATTGTGGTGTTGTTATTTTTCAGAGGTTTTTTTTTTTTTTTTTGATGGCATTTGAAAAGATTACATCAAACATTCATATCATAGGAAGTAGAATATCCCAACTACAGTCTGGAGATCAACAAAATAAATGGGCATATTTCTGAAAAAGAAGTTGAGCATATGATATTACAGATCACGTTTTAAGTTTACTAGAGCATTTGCCAGAGGTACTTCTCTGATACTAGGGCTTAAAATTTGAAATCTCTTTGTGAAAGCATTCCAGTGTGTGAAACAGCAAAGGGAGTCAGCATCTCATCATTTAGGTGCTAGTGGTTGGATTTGTGGTTAATCCATGCCATATGGCTGCTCTCCCTCAGTGGGAAGTGACGGCAGCCCTAGGAGCTTTACCCCATCCCTGGGGCAGCTGCCTTGGACTCAGTTGCTTTGATCTTCTTGTCTTGCACAGCTGGGAAGAGCAAAGGCTGGTTTTCAGCATCCTAATAGAATAACATATGGGACCATTGTTGTAGACTACACCTTGATTCTATATAAGCATTCTTCAGAGAGTGCAAGTCTTTTCACTTCCATGATCTCACTCAGAAACTCGTTTGAGTTTTTTCTTTAAAAATACCCTTATTTTAATAGGGTTGAAAAAGAAATTCTTATAGAAATTTAAACATTTCACAAATAAGATTCCATTCTTAAATTTCTACATTCTATTTCTTGCAAGTCATATTATGTTCTTTCTTTTTAAGAACAAGTTGCAAATGGAAGTAGAAAAGATGAGTACAGTTCATCTAACTTACCGATGAAGTACAAATGTTTAATGTCCTTTCAAGTGTTGTTATTCTTACAATTATTGTCTTGTTAGCTGAAGCTCACTGCTTGCTCCAGTAACCTTTATATTGCCACAGTATTACAAAAACATATTTGGAGAAGATTGTGGTATGAAGTATAGTGGGACCAGTAATTTGTTCATCTAGGCACTGTAAGGTAAACAGTTTGAAGAGGGATGCTTGGAAATGTGGTCTGATTCTTAACAGAGTTCCAAAAAAGAGAAAATTTTCATTATAACGTCAGTCCTACATAGTAGAAACGTTTTCTGAAAGATAGATAGAAAATCCAAAGGGAGAGATACGTAGACTCTGACTTGAGTTTCAGTCTCTATTGTGAATTGTCATTAGACTTCCTCATACCCTTCTTCACTTTTACTTAATCAGAGAAGCACAGTTGCATGTGCAGCTTTGGGAACAAAGTTGTTTTCCACAGAAAAATGTGAGGGGAAGAAACTTTTTCCCCTGTGTATCCTAACAATTATGGGTGGCTGTGGTAGAGTAATAATATGGAGATGGATACTGTTAGCACATGCAGGTTTCTTCCTTGTGTGTTTTTGTTTGTTTTCACAGGGTGCTTTGCCCATCTGCATTCCAGTCCCTATAATGATACTTCTATTTATTGTTGTTATCACCATCAACAGCAACTATAATCTGGCTCACAATTCCCAAGAGCCAGCTCACTCCTTAGTTACCAGGAGAAAACCCAAACCAGTTGTTCTTTTATGTGTACAAAACCCCAGTCTTCTCACATTGCAGTGACCCTGACAGCATTTTGAGACTCCATGAACAGAACAGATAATAGAGCTACGTCTGCATTCTGATGCAGTAAAAAAAATTCTTTTTCTCCCTGGTGATTGAAAGACAGATTAACCATATAAATGAGAGAGTGATTATCGGGTATGTGTTTGTGTATAATACCAGTTCCTAAATATTTCCAAGTGCATTCTCATTTCTTCAGTTCCTCTTATACTGTCTTAATTGGACTGGAGAATGTGTGTTGGGAAGCAGAGCAGGGAGGGAACATAGGTTCTCTCACCCATCATTTGGCAAGGAAAGGTCATGGAGGTCTTGGGTAACTTCCCAACACTCATTATAACCAGACATTGAATGTACACTAGAAACCATTTCCTTGCTCCACAACGGTGGCGGGAACGTATCAGGGACATAGACTTACTTTCTAGGGATTCTTAAAACAGTCTTTTCAACACATTTACAAAAATCAAAGGAAAAAAAGTTATAGAATCACATAGATTGAAAGGCAATGAATGAAATAGATACAAATTGCAGTTACAGGATATTTTTAAAGAAATGCAGTTTTATTTAAAAGGTGGTCAGTTGCATAGCTTTAAAGTCAACCAAGTTAAAATCCTGGCTTTGCCACTTACAAGCCGTGTGGCTTTTGGCTGCTTGTTTATTTTCTCTTTGCTTTATTTTTCCTCATAATTAAATATAAAATTAGAGTATATAAAATGCCTACCTCCTAAGCCAAGCAACATATCAACTCAATTTTAAAGCTTAATAAAAATACATTTAAAGCACTTAGCACAGAACCTAGAACATAGAACACCAGGCACACTCCTGCCCCAAGGCCTCTGTGCTTGCCGTTCTCCGCCTGCAAGCTCTTTTCCCAGACATCCCCAGGACTCACTCTCTGACTCCCTTCAGGTCTTCACTCAAATGTGACCTTCTCAGGGAGGGAATGCTTGTCTGTCTATCCTCTCTAAAATGTTCTCTTAGTACTCATTAGCATGTTTTTTTAATCTTAGGTATGACTATATTAGTACCTAATATACTATGCTTTTACTTACTAATTTCTCTTCCCCTACTAACTTGAGGAAGTTTGGGAATTTGTTTGTTTTATTCACTGCTTTGCCTCTGGTGTCTAAAGAGTCTCTGACACAGAGTAGGCAATAAATAATATTTATTAAATGAGTAGCAAATGCTCAGTAAAAAATAATTATTGTTATAGCTGCTTCATTGAATTGAGTATTTTTATAATTATCAGTACCATTTGCTGATTAATGTAGGAAGTGCTTGAGAAGTTTATGTTGAAGTTATCATGATCAGTTCACAGTATTAATTTGCTTACCAAAACTCTATTCTATAGTTAATAACTAGGCCAAATGATACCTAACTAGACCTAAAGCATCACAGATTCAAAATTAATGAGTTCCAATGTGATGGAAATTTTATCTACACTAATACTTCATATAGAAGATGTATTGCTAGGAAGTTGCAAATCAAACTTGAGGGAGAAATAATAGCCTCACATTTATCGAGTGCTGACTGTAAACCACAAGAGAAAGTATAGTTAAGGCACAGGCTCCAGAATCAGGCTCTCTGTTCAAATCCTGATTCTGCCCCTTCCTAGCTGAGTGACTTTGTGCTAGTTACCTAACCACTCTGTCTCAGTTTCCTCACTTACGTAAAGGAAATAATACTAATGAAATAAAGGTCTTACAAAAGGACCTTTCTTATAGAACTCACATGACTGTTAAGTGTCGGGTACTTTCTCAGCGCTTTACATGAATCAGCTTATTTAAGCCTCATGACAACCTATGAAGTAGGTACTATTCTTATACCCTTTAGTAAGTGTCTTGAAATGCAAATAACCACTTGTTAAAGTACTTATTTTTAACTTTAGGTCCTCTTAAAGTAAGATATAGCTCTGTGATTTTTGTTTTGTTTTGTTTTAATGGGTAGGAAAGTTCTCAAAACATTTTCTCTACTCTGTGAAAGTAAGGTTGTGTTAAGCAAGTGAATTGAATCAGTATTTTCTCTCCTGGATTCTGATGTTTCATTTGTATTATTAAACCATTTATTTCATTTGCTTTCCTGCTTCTCCATTTCCTTTTACAGCAAATGGACTTTCTTTGAAGACGGAGTTCCAGCAGTGGAATTGTTAATTATTTCTGCTCTTTGGACACTAAAATAGGCAGCAGTAGCAGTACATTTTGATGACTTGAGTTTCATAGGCTTCACTCTTGTGGCAAAATTGAATTAACTAAGGGGCTGTTGAAACATAAAGCCAGCCTTGGTGGTCCAGGTTTGTTTTCTGGTCAGGGAACCACATCGTCTGTCATACTATGGCGGCTGTGTGTTACTGTGATGCTGAAAGCTATGACACTGGTATTTCAAGTACCAGCAGGGTCACCCATGGTGAACAGGTTTCACCAGAGCTTCCAGAGTCCACCCACTTCTGAAAAAATTGGCCATGAAAACCCTGTGAATAGCAGTGGAGCATTGTCTGATATAGCACCGGAAGGTGAGAGGATGGCACCAAGCAGGGTTCCGCTGTGCTGTACACAGGGTCACTAGGAGTCGGACTCGATTCAGGGGCACTAACAACAACAAATTGAAATGTAAGCTTTGTGGCAGCAAATACTATACTCACCAGGAGATAGTAGAATTCATGATGACTCACAAGATCCAGAAGCTTACTTAAACAACTATATAATACTCAGTTTGAACATTTTATATATCACTGCATGATTCAGCTATGAATCAAATGTTTCAAGATGAGTTATTTGAAGAATGTTCTGAGAGAGAAGAATGATAAATTACAGGGATGGAAAATGGATCTTATGAAGAAAAGTGAAAATTATAGAGGTTGCTTGGACTAGGGAATAGAAAGGTGACTTAATTATATTTTTAAGGAGGAGGATGTTGACTTGGTTGTTCTCCATATCTTAGAAGAACTGAAGAACTGGACGTACAGCAGAAGACATAGATATAAATAAATCTAGTTTTCAAAATTATAAAACATGAGAAGGGTTTTAGAGAGAAGGTATAAACTCTTAGAAGAGAATAGATAGTTTAGACCAGTGGTTCTCAAACACCTATGCATAAAAATCTCCTGGGATCAGTAAAGTGCAGATTCCCAGGTGCCCACCAGAGATCCTGATCTGGCCTTTGGTCAGGCTTAAGAATTTGCCTTGTGATCTAGTACTTCTGTGGGATTCTAATGTAGACAGCCCTTGAAACAAACGTTGGAAAACTTTTTGAGTTCAATCAGTAGCCTGTCAAAGTCCAGGGAGCTTAACCAAGTAATCTCAACTTTGTGATTTATATAGATAAATATGTACGTTTTTCTGTATCACCTCGAGTGAGCTGCAAAGTGTCGTAAAGGGACCAGCTTTTAGAAAACAGTGAGACAGGTTCTATTGTTCAATGCTCCTCATTGCAGTTATTAAAGAAGTCACATATTAAACGACACAGAGGAATGGAAAATTTTACATAATGCATAACCATCAGTAATTGAACAGAGAATATTGAACAAGGAGAAATCGAATCATGGGTTACACCTTTAATTTGAGATAAAGTAAATCATCTTCAGGCAATGTTTTGGACCCTCTTGTCACAAAGGATTATAAGGGAACAAATTACTAAGTAAGTATTTATATTTCAGATGTGTTGACATGTACTCCTGATGATAAATGAATGTTAAATTTATGCAAGTTAGCCTCTGCTTGCTGTGTTCTTCAGGTATCCTCTTTAATTCTGTTCCTGTGGATTTGTTTTTGTTTTTGTTTTCTAGGATGGAGCTATGACGTTGAGGAGAGGAAGGTTCCGAAACCCAAGTCCAAGTCTTATGGTGCAAACTTTTCTTGGAACAAAAGAACAAGAGTATCCACAAAATAGGTTGGCACTGACTATATCTCTGTGCTTGACTGTGAATAAAGTCAGCTGTGTAGTATTTATAGTCCATGTATAATACATCTCTTAATCTCCTAATAAATTTGACCTTTAAACTACAGATACATTTTGTGGTGTCTATTTTAAATGTTTTTTGATGTCTCAAATTGAACATGTTACAATTTCCTATATATAGAGGAGATTTGAGGTGATCATACCTTTAGGAAATTTCAGTACTTAGAATCTATTAAAAGGAATGCTTGAAATCAGCTGCAACATTAAAGTTTACGCTTGCTTTTTATAGCCATTCGCAAGTTAATAGTGTTTATAAACCACCAGCCATCATTATTAAAATGCCATCTTAGAAATTCTTCTGTTTTATCATAGGTAGAGAAATTCATGATTACATTGCAATCTGATAAACCTAAACCCAAATCTCCTTATTATTGAAGTTCTCTTCTTTATTTAGAGCTTTATATTTTCTAAGCTTCTTTAAGCCTGAGTGAATTGTGTTTCATACTAAACTCTGCCCACAAATCAATACTTTATGATTGTGAGGGGGTTCAGGTGAAGATTTTATATTCTTATGAATTAAAAGACTCAGCGAAAATAAAAATCAGTTCATTTTTGGAGATTTTTAGTGTTCACTGTTGTTTTTAGAAAATATAAGTAGATGAGGCTTTTGTTATATGTTAATCATGTAGGTCATGCAGTATGAGTTATCATGCACCATACTTTCGTCAGGCTCTTCAGTAAACACTTTGTATGCTAAGCTTCATAATAATTCTATTAGGTAGGCACTATTATGTTGCTCATTTTGCAAAAACATAAATCAAGGCTTAAAAGGACTAAATAACCTACTTAAAGAATCACACAGGTCTTAGGTGCCAAGGCTGGGACTGGAACCCACATTTGTCTGTCTTCAAAGCCCATACTCTTTCATTACTTTAGCTATAAAGAAATAGGATTGCCTAATGGCAGATGATTTCTTCAGATTGCTAATGTGTTCTTTAATGTTTCAAAAGTTATATGCTAAATATACATTCTCTCACAATTACATTTCATAAAAACACTAATAGCACATTGACCTAGCCCAACAAGGAAAACATCAGAGTATAAATTTGTACAATCTTGTTTTGGAGAGCATGTTGGCAGTCTCTTTTCAAAATGTTAACTGCGTATTCCACTAATTCAAAAAAATCTACCTCTGGGCCGGTCCCGTGGCTTAGCAGTTAAGTGCGCACGCTCCGCTGCTGGCAGCCCAGGTTCGGATCCCGGGCGCGCGCTGACACACTGCTTCTCCAGCCATGCTGAGGCCGCGTCCCACATACAGCAACCAGAAGGATGTGCAGCTATGACATACAACTATCTGCTGGGGCTTTGGGGGAAAAATAAATAAATAAAATTATTAAAAAAAAAAATCTACTTCTAGGCAAATAGCATGTGGGTATACACAGTGGTGAATGTACAAAGATAGATATTGCAGAATTGTTTCTAATAGCTAATAGTTGAAACAATCTAAATGTCTATTAAAAGGGGAATGGAGTTAAATGGAGTATTATGGAGCTATTATAAAGAACAAGAAATAACTGTACAGGGTATTCTGAATGATGTTCAATACATATTCCTAAGTGGAAAAAAAAACAATAATAGTAAATAACCTATCTGGGGATGCCCTAGGGGATGTGGCAGATACTTACATTATTCTAGGATATTTTGGGAAAGATACATGAGAAACTATTAACGTGATTTTACTGGTTACCACTGGTTGTGGGAGAGGGGAGTCTGGGGTCTTTCACATTTATTTTAACTTTGAATACACTGTTTGAATATATTACTATATGGATGTGTTATTTGTATAATTAAATGTATAATTATAAATATATTTCTACACTATAATATCTTGCCATCTTAAGCTTTACTTAGTGATTTTATTTAGAGTTTTATTCAAGTAAATGGTAAACTCTGCAAAATGATAAAATATAACTGTTAAGAAGTTCCACAGATATTTCAATTAGTATGAGTTGAAATTTCAGTTAAAAAAAACCTACTTATATCCCATACTATAAGGCAGTATAAGCAAGTTTTCTTCAAAGAATGCTTTAGCATTCCACCTTAGCTTTGGTTTTTAACATAGCACTCTTTATTTCTGTTACTCTGGTAGAACTAACTTCCTAGGCAACCTCATGCATTGGCTGAAAAATTCAGTATTGTTCTTTTCTTTTGTAATATCTTACCCTTATTTACATAATAAATCAATGCCCAACTGTTTCTGGGTTATTTCCATCTCTCTCATTATTCTATATGTGCTGCTGATTTGGTGACTCTTATGTTCATATTTAGTATAATTTATAATTTGAGTTATTTCTGTAAAACTAGTATAAAGGGGCTCCCATTTGTTTTTGAATAAATTTTTGCCTTTTCGGGTAAGTATGACAGATCCAAAAAGAAAGAGAATAACCTAGATGGCTGTCATTTTTATAGTATCTGTCTTATGCTAAGGGATCCTGTGATAGAAATTTTCTGGGTCAAAAAAACAAATACTCTACCAATAGTCCTGAAATAGACTATCAACACAAAAATGTTTTAATGACTTTTAACATATTTGTCTTACTCTTTTATCGTATTTTAATTTAAAAATTTTAGTACCACCATTTTGATTGTATATATCAAGCTCTTGCCTTTGTTGACTGAAGCTGAACCCCAGATTTAAGTTATCCAGTTTTTGGTTGTAAACCATAGTGACAAAAAAGTGATCTATGCATTAACATACTAAGTTTTTATATGATAGCAACTATGTGCTGTGTACTGTTATATACTTTGTTACACCCTGGGTTCACAGTGCAACAAGACTGACTGGATCCCTGCTCTCATGTTACTTGTAGACCTAAAGAGGAAGTTGATAACAGCCAGCAATTGCTAGTTACTTAGTATGAGTGAAGATTGACTTAGACTACTCGGGCTTGAACTCTGGTTCAGCTGCTGACTAGCTTGGTGATCCTCATGAAATTAAATTTCTCTAAGCCTCAGTTTCCTCATCGCCAAAATGCAGGTATCTACTTAATAGGATAGGTGAAGATTAAATGATATAATCAGAGTGACTGATTATTGAGCACTTACCGTGTCACGGACAGGGCACTGTGCACTACATTCTGTGGGAATTGCATCTCTTCTAGGAAGATATCCTTGAGCACTCCAGCCCTGTGAAGTTGGTCTTATAGAACTGACCATTAGGACAGTTTGGTGCTTAGCGTATACTGCTTTGTATTTTTAATTATGTTTTTAAATGATTTTTTTAAAACATTTGTGCTCTGACTATAAAAGTGTTGCAAAAATATTGGATATAGAAATCATAAAGAAGAATATAATCACAAATTCTACCACTGCAGGATAACCATTGTTATACAATTGGGGTGTATGTTTCTGGTATTTTTTTTCTGTTCCTTACATACACATATGTTGCTATTATAAAACGAAATTGCAATAACGTTTTTTTAAAAAACAAAATTGTATTGGTATCACTTTTTTTCACTGAGTATATGATGTTTTCTCATGACATTTTTCTATAGCATGATATTTAATGGTCAATTTCACCTTCTAGTTTTTAAACATTTAGATTGTTTTCAATTTTTTGCTTTTATATTTTTACAAATGTAACTGTTACCTCTCCAGCCAGACTGTAAATGACTAGAAGGGTAAGGATTGTAATTTCTTTTTTCAGTGTCTTCCACAAAGGCTCACTCCTGGGAAAGCTCAATAAACAATGGTTAGTTTGATTGTTTAGATGATTCTGAATACAAACCAAAGCTGCTATGTCCCATTCTCTTCTGGTTTTCAGTTGATATGTCTTGCTTTGAAACCGTTAGTGGATATTTCCTGGGACTCTACTCAAGAGATGCTTGAGTTAATGTTGTTTACACTCATCTAAAAATTACACTGAGCATTCGTTATTTTTAAATGGATTTTTATAATGTTACAGTAATCTCCCATAAATTCTCAAAAACGGGGGAAAAAATTGTACAATTATTACACTGGGTTTCTTTGGAAGATAAATATCAAACCTACATGGTTATGGGTAATGGGTAATGAAGATTAAATAACAAAATTGAAAAAAAAATTAGATTCTGAATTGTGATTTAATTGATCTCCCACAAATATAGAAGTGATTACATCTGCGCCTTGGACTCTAGTTGGGGGTAGATCTAGGCTGAGGAAACTGAATGCTGGAATTTATGGCAGCTCTGGGAAACTGATGAGAAGCTTCAGTGTCTCCAGTTGTCAATTTAACAAGAAGTAGTTCAGGAGGTAGATGCACATGATGCTTGATTTTGTGAACAAAGCCTGCCAACAATGGCATGTGGTAATAATGTATTATAACTTAATAGATTTCCTCCTTATCTAAAGGTCACTGATTATATTTTTAAAATCTTTTCTTTTCACTGGAATTTTCTCTAAATTTTTATTATTAAAAAAAAGGTGGAGGGGCTAGCCCGGTGGCATAGTGGTTATGGTGACGTGCTCCGCTTCGGTGGCCCAGCGTTCGCTGGTTTGGATCCTGGACGTGGACCGATGCACTGCTTATCAGGCCATGCTCTGGCCGCATCCCATATCAAGTAGAGGAAGATGGGCATAGATGTTAGCCCAGGGCCAGTCTTCCTCAGCAAAAAGAGGATGCTTGACACCAGATGTTAGCTCAGGGCTAATCTTCCTCACCCCCCAACCCCCCAAAAAAAAGGTGGAAAATGAACACATATACCCTTCACTCAAATTTACTAGTTAACATTTTGTCACATATATTTTCCCTTCATTTAAAAGTAAGGTGCAGAAAACATAATATCATCTCTAAATACTTCAGGATGTATCTGTTCAGAAAAAAGGCATTATTCTTCTATATACCACAATGACATTGTCACAATAAAAATTGAGGGGCCTGCCCGGTGGCACAAGTGGTTAAGTGCACGCGCTCCGCCTCGTGGCCTGGGATTCACAGGTTCAGATCCCAGGCCTGGACCAACGCACCGCTTGTCAAACCATGCTGTGGTGGTGTCCCATATAAAGTGGAAGAAGATGGGCGCAGGTGTGTGTTAGCTCAGGGCCAATCTTCCTCAGCAAAAAAAAAAAAAAAAAAGGATTGGCATCAGATGTTAGCTCAGGGCTGATCTTCCTCACGAAAAAATTGACCATAATGATAGTTTAACAATATATAGTTCATATTCAGATTTTGCCAGGTTGCCCCAGTATTGTTCTTTATACTGGTTTTTTAAAATCCAGGATCCAATCAATAATCATGCATTGAATTTAGTTTCCTTTTATCTTGAACAGTTCACCTTCTTTTTTGTTTAATGATAATGAGCATTTTTTGAAGAATTCAAGCTAATCGTTTCATAGAATGTTCCACAATTTGGATTTTTCTCATTGTTTCCTCATGATGAGATTAGGTTGAACATTTTTGGTAACAATCCAAAGAACGCTAAAACTATTTGGTAAAATTTTGTTGGGAAATAGGATTTATGCAGTCTCAAAGTATCAACCCATAGATTATGTACTAACTAAAAGACATAAAAGTACTTTATGATGGAGAAATATGGCATGTACCACCTTAACCAAGTGATCAAAATTAACATCACCAATAATTAGTGATTTTATGTTCTTCTCAAAGAATCACTTCTGGAGACACGTGCACCTGAATCAGGTATTACAGTGGAGATTGCAAATGGTCATTTTCTAGTTCTGTCAATTCTCCGTTTACTAGCTGGCCCCACTGGTTTGTTGTTGTTGTTGTTAATTAATTACTGTTGACTCGTTTCTTTTTTACTGTGATTATATTTAATGTCCCAGATTTGACCTATGGGAGCTCCTTCAAGCTGGCTCCTTTGTCCATTTGGCATAACTTCATCCATTTTTTAACACTCCTTGATTTCTGAAACAATATATTTTAGATTTACCTTGTACATTCCCTCCTCAGACCTGAAATCAATAATTTCTCCAAGGAACCTGTTGTTTCCTTTTAGTGGGAAATAATATTTAGAAATCAAGACTAGGGCCGGCCCTGTGGCTTAGCGCTTAAGTGCGCACGCTCCGCTGCTGGCGGCCCGGGTTCAGATCCCAGGCGCGCACCGAGGCACCGCTTCTCCAGCTGTGCTGAGGCCGCGTCCCACATGCAGCAACTAGAAGAATGTGCAGCTATGACATACAACTATCTACTGGAGCTTCGGGAGAAAAATAAATAAATAAATAAAAATTAAAAAAAAAAGAAATCAAGACTAGCGTACTATCTAGCCCTACGTAGAGAATAGAGTTTACACACACACACACGTCTTTTATATCACGATAACCTCCAATTCCAATTCAATAGCTCAGCATTCTTCCTCTGCTTCTCCCCATTTCATATTTTATCACCCCTCTCACAACGAGAATCTTGCTTCCTAAATCAGGGTATTGCTCGTTTATTCTATCCTCCACTACACACAAAATGGTTTCAAAATCACTAGTACCACCAGTAACAAACTACAAGGTAAGGTTCAAGATTTCTTTACTATTCTTTTTGTCTTCAGAAAAAATTTGCAGAGGAGATACAGTCAAGTACTGTGTCCCAAGTTACTTGAATTTATTCTTTACATATCAATTTTCATATACAATTAGGTTCATTTGTTACTTTGTATTCATCTATAGGGTTTTTTCTTTTTTGTTGATTTAATTTTATTTTTTAAATATGTAAAATTTTAATGTGGTTCAAAAATCAACACTGTATTAAAAAGTTGTACTCTAAGGAGTCCCTTTCTTACCCACTGTAGTTCAACCAATTTTATTACTTTCTGATTTATCCTTCCTGTATCATTTTGCAATAATAAGAAAATACATATATGTATTAATTTTCTTACACAAAAGGAAGCATACTATATGTACTCTTTTGTACCTTGCTGATTTTTCCTTACTGTACCTTAGAAAGTGCTCTGTATCAGTTTTGCACTTAAAATTGGTACATTTTAGGGTGTATAAATTATACCTCAATAAAATTGATTTAAACATTACAAAAAACCTGTGATGTCAGAGCAGTACTTTATGATGTGCATGATCTATGAGCATTTAATATGGCTTATAATGGAGAAATAAACGTATATAAAGTTGTTGATACTTGATTGAGAAGATTGTATTGTTAGAATTCATGTACAGAATGGTCTGAAAGTCAGATTTTCCATTCCTGCAGTCATTTACACCATGACTAGGATGGTCCATGTGGAACAAGGCAAAGTGAAGAAATGTTGGAAGAAATATTACTCAAAATCGACATCTGCAAAAACCAAAAAACTAGATACTTCTCTAGTTTTCCATTATTGTGTAAAACAAAACAAAACAAAATTCTTAACATACCTTATTTGATGAAGCATTCATTTCCTGGTGTGATTTTTCTGTTTATAAATCTATGCGTGGGAAGATGAATTCATTTCTAGTTATATTGAATGCAAAATGCCAATGAGCGACCCAGCTGAAGATGCACAGGCCATAGGAAATGCAGCTCTGGAGCTTAGCAGACAGGCCAAGAGCACTGGCTGTACAATAATAATTAAAGCTATGAGTAAAATAACAAGTACAAGATTATGAAGAAGAGGGGAGAGGTCAAGGACAAGCCTTTGGGGAAAATATTTTTGGTAAACAAAGAGGAAGAGGTGGTAAAGAAGGAATAGAGGAGGCCAATAAAGGATTTTTAAGATGAAAGGCATTGTCTTGAACTTCAGGCTACACACTCTTTGTAGGTTGCTAGGTGCTTATGATTAAAATTACTAGAATATCAGAAATGGAAATTGAATAAAATTAGATGCAATTTCATAAAGAAAATATGGTTCTGCTAGTAAGTTTAAAGGCTGTTTAGTCTTTGTATTAGTTTCTTATGGTTCCTGTAACAAATTACCACAAACTTAGTGGCTTTAAACAACACACACTTATTCTACAGTTTTGGAGGTCAGAAGTCCAAAACCAGTTTCACCAGGCCAAAATCAAGGTGTTGGCAGGGCGCTCCTTCCAGAGGTTCTAGGGGAAAATCCATTTCCTTGCCTTTTCTGGATTCTCGAGCTGCATGCCTTGCCTTCCTTGCCTTGTGGCCCGGTCCTCCATTTTCAAAGCCATTAACATCTTGCGTTAGTCTTACCATTACCTTCTTCCCCTCGGGTCAAATTTCTCTATGCCTCTCTCTTATAAGGACACTTGTGATTACATTTACGACCCACCCAGAAAATTCAAAACATGGGAAAATAAAGCCATGAAAATGTCCCAGAATTACCTCACTCTTTAAACTCGTCAGTCTGCCTGTCAAGTGTGTTTGGCAGTACATAGTTATCAGTATTTACATAAATGACTACATTTTACAAGGACCTTCAAAGATAACTTAATAGTAGGTCTAATTTAAAGTTGTGGAACAGGGAGTAATTATGCAAGTTCACAAAACCAAGTTTTTTGTTTTTGGTTTTTTTATAATCACAATGAGGCTTCATACTGTCTGTCCTTTTGAACAGTTCCCTAGAATGGTCACATGCCCATTTTGACCTGACTCTGATGACGTTAGGCCTGCTTGAGTCAAGAAAAGTTTAAAATAAATTTATCAGTATTCTTTATAATAATTCTTTATAACATAAAAATTCTTTATAATTTTTAAATTTGTACAGTATTCTTGACAACCCTTAGATCAAATGTCACATGTGCCACTTGTACTTGATCTCTCTGCACCTTAGTGTCCTTATCAAATGACATTGAATAAATAAGCACTTAGTAGATACTTGATAAATGTTGGGCACTCTCCTCCATGAAATTCACATCATTCATTCAATATTATTTGCGGCCAAGTATTAGGCTAAATTATATGTGCCTGCTAGGATTTCTATTTAAGTAAATGTTTTTAAACCTTATTCATAATGCGAGATAGAAAGATAAAGCAGGATGCCTACAGATGTGAGTAGGACTTAGGTAGTTGCTGAAGTTTGGCGTGCCTGTGGCAATTTCTTAAAATAAGACAGCAATGAAGTTTGCTGCATCGACAGACTCTTCCTTTCATGAACTCTTTCTCTGTAGCATGTGATGGTGTTTGATAGCATTTTACCCGCAGTAAACTTCTTTCAAAATTGGAGTCAATCCTCTCAAGCCCTGCCACTGCTTTATCACCTAAGTTTATGTAATATTCTAAATCCTTTGTTGTCATTTCAACAATCTTCAGAGCATCTTCACCAGGAGTAGATTCCATCTAAGAAAACCACTTTCTTTGCTCATCCATAAGGAGCAACTCCTTATCCACTAACGTTTTTTCATGAGATTGCAGCAATTCAGTCACATCTTTAGGCTTGACTTCTAATTCTAGTTCTCTTGCTATTTCCACCACATCTGCAGTTACTTCCTCCACTAAAGTCTTGAACCCCTCAAAGTCATCCATGAAGGTTGGAATCAACTTCCTCCATACTCCTGTTAATGTTGATATTTTGACCTCTTCTCATGAATCATGAATGTTCTTCATGGCTTCTAGAATGGTGAATCCTTTCCAGAAGGTTTTTGATTTATATTGTCCAGATCTATCAGAAGAATCACTATCTCTGGCACCTAGAGCCTTACAAAATGTATTTCTTAGATAACACTTAAAAGTCGAAATTACACCTTGAGCCACGGGCTGCAGAATGGATGTTGTGTTAGCAGGCATGAAAACAACATTCATCTTGTTGTACATCTCCATCAGAGCTCTTGAGTGAACAGGTGCATTGTCCATGAGCAGTAATATTTTGAAAGGAATCTTTTTTTTCTGAGCAGTAAGTTCAACAGTGGACTTAAAACATTCAGTCAACCATATTGTGAACAGATGTGCTGTCAGCCAGGCTTTGTTGTTCCTTTTATAGAGCACAGGCAGAGTAGATTTAGCATCATTCTTAAGGGCCTTAGGATTTTCAGAATGATAAATGAGAATTGGCTTCAACTTAAAGTCACCAGCTGCATTAGCGCCTAACAAGAGAGTCAGGGTCAGCTTTGAAGCTTTGAAAGCAGGCATTGACTTCTCCTCTCTAGCTATGAAAGTCCTAGATGGCACCTTCTTCCAATATAAGGCTATTTTGTCAACATTTAAAATCTGTTGTTTAGTATGGCTACCTTCATTTTTATCTTAGTAGATCTTCTGGAGAGCTTGCTGCAGCTTCTACATCAGCATTGCTGCTTCACTTTGCACCTTTATGTTATGGAGATGGTTTCTTTCCTTAAACCTCATGAACCAACCTCTGCTAGCTTCAAACTTTTCTTCTGCAGCTTCCTCACCTCTCTCAGTCTTCATAGAATTGAAGAGAGTTAGGGACTTGCTTTGGATTAGTTTTGGCTTAAGGGAATGTTGTGGCTGGTTTGATCTTCTATCCAGACCACTAAAACTTTCTCCATATCAGCAATAAGGCTGTTTTGCTTTCTTATCTGTTGTGTGTTCACTGGAGAAGCACTTTTCCTTTCCTTCAAGAACTTTTCCTTGGCATTCACAACTTGGCTAACTGGCACAAGAGACCTAGCTTTTGGCCTGTCACCATTTTCGACATGCCTTCCTCACTAAGCTTTATCATTTCTAGCTTTTGGTTTAAAGTAAGAGACGTATGACTCTTCCTTTGACTTCTAAGGCCATTGTAAGGTTATTAATTGGCCTAATTTCAATATTGTTGTTTCTCAGGGAATAGGGAGGCCTGAGGAGAGGGAGAGAGAGAGGGGAATGGCTGGTCAGTGGAGCAGTCAGAACACACACATTTACTGATGATGTTCACTGTCTTATATGGGTGTGGTTCATGGCACCCCAAAACAATTACAATAGTAACATCAAAGATCACTGATCACAAATCACCATAACAATTATAATAATGAAAAAGTTTGAAATATTGTGAGAATTACCAAAATGTGATACAGAGACACAAAGTGAGCAAATGCTGTTGGAAAAATAATGCTGATAGACTTGCTCGATGCAGAATTGCTACAAACCTTCCATTTATTTTTTAAAAAAGCACTATCTGTGAAGTGCAATAAAGCAAAATGTGATTAAAACGAGGTATGCCTGTATTTCTCACAGTTCTGGAGGCTAGACGTCTGAGATCAGGGTTCCAGCATGGTTGGGTTCTGGTGAAGGCCCACTTTCTGGTTCATAGAAAGCTATCTTTGCTGTGTGCACACATGGCAGAAGGGATGGGAGAGCTCTCTGGACTCTTATATAACAGTATTAATCCCATTCATGACAGCTCACTAGCTAATCACCTCCCAAAGGTCCTACCTTCTAATACCATCACAATGGGATTTAGGATTTCAACACATGAATTTTGGGGGTACACAAACATTCGATCCATAACATTCCAGCCCTGGACCCCCAAAATGCATGTCCTTCATGTATGCAAAATACATCCATTCCTACCCAATAGCCCTCAAAGTCTTAAATTGTTCCAGCATTGACTCGGAAGTCCAAAGTCTCAACAAATACCTAATTCAGATATAGATGAGACTCAAGATACAATTCAGCCTGAGGCATATTCCTCTCCAGCTGTGAACACGTGAAACCAAACAAGTTATATGCTTCCAAAACACAGTGGTGGGACAGGCACAAGACAGTCATTTTCATTCCAAAAGGGAGAAATGGGAAAGATGAGAGGGCTTACGGATTCCAAGTAGGTCCAAAACCTAAAGGGCAAATGACACTAAACCTTAAGTCTCAAGAAGTTCCTCTTTGGCCTGATGTTCCACCTTCTGGACCCACTGGGGTGGAGGTCCTACTTTCTAGACCCACTGGAGTGGCAACGTTACCCCCATGGCTCAGAGGTGCACTGCCCAACCTGCTGCTCTCTACACTGGTCGTGGCCATACTGCAGTTCTCCATGGGGTGGGGGTTAGGTCCCCAGGGCTCTGCCAGGTGGCCCCACCCTCACAGTACCACTGGGCTTTGGTACTGCCCTTTGAAATTGAAGTGGAGGCAGTCCTGCCTCCCAGGCCCATGCACTCTGGGCCTGTGGTGGCAGTGGCTTCCTAAATAGATCATCTTCATATAGTTACGTGAGTAATTGACAAAACCATGAGCCAACCAATGTAAAAGTGTTAACACTATTTCAAGTAAAGCATACAAATACAAAAACCAAACAAAATTGTTCTTGATACCAATTTACAATCCTCAAATAGGGGGAAACATGTTAAAAATGTAAAACTATCAAATGATTATTAGAAAGGGACTTTCATGTGAGTCTAAAGTAATATGTGTCACAATTAAAGCACTCTTTAGTCTTTCTTGCAAATGGCAATTCACCTAAGGCCACACAGTGCAGTGCACTTGGGAAATATAAATTATACAAATGCAAGACAGAATTATTGAACTTGACATGAGAAAGAAGAAACTTACAAGCAACAAGAAGGAGATGAAGGATCACAGAGGACCATAAAATGAATATGAATTAAGTAAATATGTATCAGTATGGAAGGACCCTGGGGAGTACATAATGTAACTTCACTGTGTATTAAACAAAGGATAAATTGAAATAAATGAAGAATTGCTTCAGTTAAACTTCCAAAGGATCAAATACACATTCCATTTTGCTTTAGGGTATACCTCTTAAAGAGATATATAGAGAGAATTTCAGAGAAGAAAACAATAGCCAAGTGCCAAAAGGTAGATCACATATAAAAAATAAAAATAAAATATATTGGCACACCCTCAACTACTTTGAGCCATTAAAAATAAAATAGCTGCTTGGACAATCACAAAGGTGTGAGACAAAACCAAGAGCTAGGGCAGAGTTAAACAACAAGGTTCATCTACACAAGGCCACTCCTTCAAGACTGAGAAGGGTGACTGTTTTATCTAATGCATAGAAACAAACACAGCGAGTCAAGAAAAATGAAGATACAGAGAAATATATTACAAACAAAAGAACACAACAAAAACTCAGGAAAAAACCTTAATGAAACTTAGATAAGTGATTCACCAGATAAAGAGTTCAAGATAAATGATCATAAAGATCCTCACCAAACTCAGGAGAAGAATGGATGAACACAGTGAAAACTTCAACAAAGAGAAAATATAAGAAAGTACCAAATAGAAGTCACAGAGCTAAAAATACAATAACTGAACTTAAAAATATACTAGAGAGGTTCAATAGCAGACTTGATGAAGCAAAGGAAGCATCAATGACCTCAAAGACAAGGCAGTGGAACTCACCCAATCAGTGCAGCAAAAAGAAAAAAGAATGAAAAAAGTGAAGATAGCTTAAGGGACTTATAGGACAACATCAAGTGGACTAACATTTGCATTATAGGGGTCCCAGACGGAGAAGAGAGAAAAGGGTAAAAAAACTTATTTGCAGGGCTGGCCCCATGGCATAGCAGTTAAGTGCATGCGCTCCGCTGCTGGCAGCCCAGGTTTGGATCCCAGGCGCGCACCAACACACCACTTGTCAGGCCATGCTGTGGCAGCGTCCCATATAAAGTGGAGGAAGATGGGCACAGATGTTAGCACAAGGCCTGTCTTCCTCAGTAAAAAGAGGAGGATTGGCATGGGTGTTAGCTCAGGGCTGATCTTCCTCACACACACACACAAAATCTTATTTGAAGACATAATGGCTGAAAACTTCCCTAACCTGGGAAAGGAAACAAATATCCAGATCCAAGAAGCCTAGAGTGTTACAAGTAAGATGAACACAAAGATTCTCACACCAAGACACATTATAATTAAAATGAAAAAATTGAAGACAAGGAGAGAATCTTAAAAGCAGCAAAAGAAAAACAACTTGTTACATATAAGGGAACCCCATAAGACAGTCAGCAGATTTTTCAGCAGAAACTTTGCAGGCCACAAGTGAGTAGCATGATATATTCATAGTGCTGAAAGAAAAAAACTTGCAACCAAGAATACTCTACCCAGCAAAGTTGTCATTCAGAATCGAAGGAGAGAGAAGAAGTTTTCCAGACAAGCAAAACCTAAAGGAGTTCACCACCACTAAAACTGGCCTAACAAGAAATGTTAAAGGACTTCTTTATGCTTAAATTAAGGGCACTAATTAGTAACAGGAAAACATATGAAAGTATAAATCTCACTAGTAAAGGTAAATATATAGTAAAGGCAGTGGATTAATCATTTATAAAGCTAGTATGAAGGTTAAAAGACACAAGTAGTAAAATTAACTATAACTACAATAATTAGTTAAGGGATACACAAGATAAAAAGATGTAAAATGTGAATGACTTCAGCATCATGGGGGAGTGAGCTCTGCCCTTGGACTCTTCCCCCCAAGATACAACGAAAAGGACATTCATAAACTAACAGAGAGCATTCAAACAACACAATAGACGTCTGAGAGACCCACGCAGCCATACATCTGAAAGTGGAGGTGCTGGACCCCTGGGAGGAAGTGGAAGAAGGTAAGGGGATCTTCTCTCCCTCCCCAGCAGCAATCTAGGGCACAAGAATATGTGAAGTTCTGTGAGGAGAGGGGGGACGGGCAGCTCTCTGCGGGAATGCCTTCCATCTCCGAAATGCCTCCCAGCCGTGGGAAAGCCCCACATAAGGGAGGACTAGAAATAGTGGGGGTGTCTTCATCAAGCCAGCATCCCAGGAGAGCAGATAGTGAGGGCATAGTGAGAATTCCCTGGGATCATGCACGCAAAACAAAGAACCCCTCCCCCTGCCCGGTGCACTAGCTTGGCCAGAGCAAGGGACCCCTGCTGGAGCACACGTGCATACGTTTGTAAAGCAGCAGCTCGAGTGGGCAATCGCAGATGTCCCCTGTCAGCATAGATTCCAAAGGACAGGCACAGATGCCAGGGATTGCAGTAGGCTCAGAATACACAGCTCATGCCCCACCCCCATGGTAGCAGGTGGAATTTGTGATCAGATACTTCCACTATGTGAAGGCAAAAACCCACCCCATCAAATAGTATGAAAAGGTATTTTAATACTCCAGACCAGAAGGAAAATGACAAGCACCCAGAAATCAATCCTGCAGGCACAGAAATTTCTAATCTAAATGACAGAGAATTCAAAATAGTTATCATTAAAAAAACACTCAATGAGTTACAATAAAATTCAGAAAGGCAATTCAATGAAAACAGGAACAAAAGTAATGAACAGAGGGAATTCTTCACAAAAGAGATTGAAACTATCAAGAAAAACCAATCAGAAATGTTGGAGATGAAATACACAATGAATGAGATAAAGAAAACTCTGGAGTCCTTGAATAACAGAGCTGATACTATGGAGGACAAAATTAGCAGCTTGGAGGATAGAAATATAGAAATGCTTCAGATGGAGGAGGAGAGAGAACTAAGACTAAAAAGAAATGAGGAAATTCCTCAACAAATATCTGACCCAATTAGGAAATGCAACATAAGGATTATAGGTATTCCAGAGGAAGAAGGGAAGGAGAAAGGAGCAGAAAGCTAGTTCAAAGAAACAATATCTGAGAACTTCCCAAAGCTAGAGAAGGAGCTGGAATTACAAGTAAAAGAAGCTAACAGAACTCCTAATTATATCACTGTAAAAAGACCTTCTCCAAGGCATACATTAGTAAAACTGGCAAAAGTCAATGACAAAGAAAAAATATTACGGGCAGCAAGGCAGAAGAAAATAACATACGAAGGAACCTCTATCAGGCTTGCAGCAAATTTCTCAGCAGAAACCTTACAGGCTAGGAGAGAGTGGAATGATATATTCAAAATTCTGGAAGACAAAACTTTCAGCCAAGAGTATTCTATCCAGTGAAATTATCCTTCAGATATGATGGAGAAATAAAAACTTTCCCAGATAAACAACAGCTGAAGGAGTTCATTGCCACAAGACCCCCCTACAAGAAATGATCAAGAAGGCCCTAATACCTGGAAAGAAAAAAAAAAAGAAAGAGTTTACAAAGCCTTGAGCAAGGAGATAAATAGGCAGAGAAAATAAGAAAATCGCACCTATCGGGACAAGTTAGCAAACAATTATAACCTTAAAGATAAAGGAAAATATCAAAAATACATATAATCTCGTCACTGTAACCACAAACTCAAAACACAAAATGGAATAAATTGTGACAAAAACAACTTAGAAGAGGAAGAGGAAAGGGATGGAACCTGCTTAGACTAAGGAAATAAGAGTCTATCAGAAAATGGACTATCTCTTCTACGAGATTTTTTTATACAAACCTTACGGTAACCACTAAACAACAATCAGAACAGAGACACAAATGACAAATAAAGAGAAAACTGAGAAAACCATCATAGAGAACTAACAAACTAAATTGTCAATCTATAATACACTGGATGAGAAACAAAGGAAATATAGAACAACCGGAAAACAAGTGATAAAATGACAGCATTAAGCCCTCATATATCAACAATCACTCTAAATGTAAATGGATTGAATTCTCCAATCAAAAGACACAGAGTGGCTGGATGTGGATTAAAAAACAAGATCCAACATTATGCTGCCTCCAGGAAACACAGCTCTAAAGACAAAAACAGGCTCAGAGCAAAGGAATGGAAGAGGATACTTGAAGCTAATGGCAAACAAAAGAAAGCAGGTTTTGCCATACTTGTATCAGACAAAATAGACTTCAAGATAAAAAAGGCAATAAAAGACAAAGAGGGGGGCTGGCCCGGGGGGGTAGCGGTTAAGTCCGCGCACTCCACTTCGGCTGCCCAGGGTTCACAGGTTCGGATCCTGGGCATGCACCAATGCACCACTTGTCAAGCCATGCTGTGGTGGCATCCCATATAAAAGTAGAGGAAGATGGGCACAGATCTTAGACCAGGGCCAATCTTGCTCGGTAAAAAAAGAGGAGGCTTGGCATTGGATGTTAGCTCAGGGCTGATATTCCACACACAAAAAAAAGAGACAAAGAGGGACAGTATATTATGATAAAAGGGACACTCCCCCAAGAGGACATAAAATTTATAAATATATATGCACTCAACACAGGAGCACCAAATACAGCAACTATTAACATATCTAAAAGGAGAAATTAACAGCAACACAGTAATAGTAGGGGAACTCAACACCCCACTTACATCAATGGATAGGTCATCCAGACAGAAAGTCAACAAGGAAATAGTGGAATTAAATGAAAAACTAGACCAGATGGACTTAATAGATATATATGGAATACTCCATCCAAAAACAGCAGAACACACATTCTTCTCAAGCACACATGGAACATTCTCCAAGATAACCATATGCTTGGAAACAAGGCAAGCCTCAATAAATTTAAGAAGATTGAAATCATATCAAGCATCTTTTCTGACCATAATGCTATGAAACTAGAAATCAACTACAAGAAAAAAGCTGGGAAAATGACAAACATGTGGAGACTAAACAACAGGCTATTGAACAACCAATGGATCATTGAAGAAATTAAAGAAGAAGTCAAAAAATATCTGGAGACAAATGAAAATTAAATTACACCATACCAACTCATATGGGATGCAGCAAAAGTGGTCCTAAAAGGGAAATTCATAGCCATATAGGCCCACCTTAACAAACAAGAAAAATCTCAAATAAGCAATCTTAAACTACACCTAACAGAACTAGAGAAAGAAGAACAAACAATGCCCAAAGTCAGAAGAAGGAGAGAAATAATAAAAATTAGAGCAGAAATAAATGAAATTGAAACCCCCAAAACAGTAGAAAGGATCAATGAAACTTAGAGCGTGTTCTTTGAGAAGATAAACAAAATTGACAAACACTTAGCCAGACTCACTAAGAAAAAGAGAGAGAGGGCTCAAATAAATAAAATTAGAAATGAAAGAGAAGAAATTACAACAGATACCACAGAAATACAAAAGATTATAAGAGAATACTATGAAAAACTATATGCCAACAAATTGGACAATCTAGAAGAAATGGATAAATTCTTAGATGCATGCAACCTCCCAAAATGGAATCAAGAAGAAATAGAGAATCTGAGTAGACCAATCACAAGTAAAGAGATTGAAACAGTAATCAAAAACCTCCTGGGGCTGGCCCAGTGGTGTAGTGGTTAAGTTCTTGTGCTCCACTTTGGCAGCCCAGGGTTCACAGGTTCAGATCCCAGGCACGGACCTATGCACCACTTATCAAACCATGCTATGGCAGGCATCCCACATATAAAGTAGAGGAGGATGGGCATGGATGTTAGCCCAGGGCCAATCTTCCTCAGCAAAAGGAGGAGGATTGGCAACAGATGCTAGCTCAGGGCTAATCTTCCTCATCAACAAAAAAAAAACAAAACCTCCCCAAAAATAAAAGTCCAGGACCAGATGGCTTCTCTGGAGTATTCTACCAAACATTCAAAGATTAATACCTATCCTTCTCAAACTATTCCAAAAAATTGAAGAAGATGGAACACTTCCTAACACATTTTATGAGGCCAACATCACCCTGATCCCAAAGCCAGACAAGGACAAAACAAAGAAGGGAAACTACAGGCCAATATCACTGATGAACATAGATGCAAAAATCCTCAACAAAATATTTGCAAACCAAATACAGTAATACATTAAAAGGATCATACACCATGATCAAGTGAGATTTATACCAGAGATGCAAGAATGGTTCAACATCTGCAAATCAATCAATGTGATACACCACATTAGTAAAATGAGGAATAAAAAACCACATGATCATCTCATTAGATGCAGAGAAAGAATTTGACAAGATCCAATACTCATTTATGATAAAAATTCTCAACGAAATGGGTAAAGAAGGAAAGTACCTCAACATGATAAAGGTCATATACGACAAACCCACAGCCAACATCATACTCAATGGTGAAAAACTAAAAACCATACCTCTGAGAACAGGAACAAGACAAAGGGGCCACTCTCGCCACTCTTATTCAATATAGTACTGGAGGTTTTGACCAGAGCAATTAGGCAAGAAGAAGAAATAAAGGGTATCCAAAGTGGCAATGAAGAAAAGAAACTTCTGCTGTTTGCAGACAACGTGATTTTATATACAGAAAACTCTAAAGAATTGATCAGAAAACTATTAGAAATAATCAACAACTACTGCAAAGTTGCAAGGTACAAAATCAACTTACAAAAATCAGTGGCATTTCTATACTATAATAATGAACTAACAGAAAGAGCACTCAAGAATACAATCCATTTACAATTGCCACAAAAAGAATAAAATATCTAGGAATAAACTTAACCCAGGAGGTGAAAGACCTATACAATGAAAACTATAAGATACTAGTGAAAGAAATTGATGATGACATAAAGAAATAGAAAGATATTCCATGCACATGGATTGGAAGAATAAACATAGTTAAAATGTCCATACTACCAATCTACAGATTCAATGCAATCCCAATCAGAATCCCAATGTCATTTGTCATGGAAATAGAACAAAGAATCCTAAAATTCATACGGGGCAACAAAAGACCCTGAAGAGCTAAAAGCAATCCTGAGAAAAAAGAACGAAGCTGGAGGCATCACAATCTCTGACTTCAAAGTATGCTACAAAGTTGTACTAATCAAAACAGCATGGTACTGGTACAAAAACAGACACACAGATCAATGGAACAGAATTGAAATCCCAGAAATAAAAAGCACACATCTAGGGACAGCTAATTTTCGACAAAGGAGCTAAGAACATACCACGGAGGAAGGAAAATCTCTTCAATAAATGGTGCTGGGAAAACTGGATAGCCACATGCAAAAGAATGAAAGTAGACCATTATTCTTTCACCATAAGCAAAAACTAACTTAAAATGGATTAAAGACTTGAAGGTAAGACGTGAAACCATAAAACTCCCAGAAGAAAATATAGGCAGTACACTCTTTGGCATTGGTCTTAGAAGGACCTTTTCAAATACTGTGTCTACTTGGACAAGGGAAACAAAAGAAAAAATAAACAAATGGGATTTCATCGGACTAAAAAGCTTCTGCAAGGCAAAGGAAACCAGGAACAAAATGAAAAGACAACCCACCAACTGGGAGAAAATATTTGCAAATCATATATCCGACAAGGGGTTAATCTCCAAAATATATAAAGAACTCACACAATTGAACAACAAAAAAACAAACAACCTGATCAAAAAATGGGCAGAACATCTGAACAGACATTTTTCCAAAGATATACAGATGGCCAGTAGGCACATGAAAAGATGTTCAACATCACTAATCACCAGGGAAATGTAAATCAAAACTACACTGAGATATCACCTTACACCCGTTAGAGTGGCTATAGTCACCAAGACAAAAAATAACAAATGTTGGAGAAAAGGGAACACTCATACACTGCTGGTGGGAATGCAAACTGATGCAGCCACTATGGAAAACAGTATGGAGATTTCTTAAAAAGTTAAAAATAGTAATACCATATGACTCAGATGTCCCACTACTGGGTATTTATCCAAAGAACTTGAAATCAACAATTCAAAGACACTTATGCACCCCCATGTTCGTTGCAGTATTATTCACAATAGCCAAGACATGGAAGCAACCCAAGTGCCCATCATCTGATGAATGGATAAAGAAGATGTGGTATATATATACAATGGAATACTACTTACCCATAAAAAAAGACAAAAATCATCCCATTCACAACACCATGGATGGACCTTGAGGGTATTATGTTAAGCAAAATAATCCAGACAGAGAAAGACAAACACCGTATGATTTCACCCATATATGGAAGACAAACTAACACATGGACAAAGAGAACTAATTAGTGGTTACCAGAGAGGAAGGGGATTGGGGGGTGGGCATGAGGGGTGAAGGGGAACATTTATATGGTGACTAACAAATAATAATGCACAACTGAAATTTCACAATGTTATAAACTTTTCATTAAAAAATTACATCATTTAAAAAAAGATGTAAAATGTGACAACAAAAACATAAAACATTGGAGGGAGAGTAAAAATATAGAGCTTTAGAATGCATTCAAACTTAGGTTATCAACTTAAAAAAGACTGTTATAAATATAAGTTGTTGTCGGTAAGTATCATGGTAACCACAAAGCAAAAACCTATATTAGATATACAAAAGAGAAGGAGAAAGGAATCTAAGGATACCACTAAAGGAAGATATCAAACCACAAAGGAAGAGAGCATGAGAAGAAAGGAACAGAGGAAGAACAAAACAGCCAGAAAACAATTAACAAAATGGCAATAAGTACATACCTGTCAATAATTACTTTAAATGTAAATGGACTAAATTCTCCAATCAAAAGACATAGAGTGGCTGAATGGATAAAAAAACAAGATCCATCTATATGCTGTCTGCAAGAGACTCACTTTAGATATAAGGACCCACAGACTGAAAGTTAAGAGATAGAAAAAGATATTGCATGCAAATGGAAACAAAAAGAAAGCCTTGGGATCTATACTTATACCAGAGAAAATAAACTTTAAACAAAGACCATAATAAGAGACAAAGAAGGGCGTTACGTAATGATAAAGGGGTCAATCCAACAAGAAGATATAACATTTGTAAATATTTATGCATCCAACATAGGAGCACCAAATATAAGCAAATACTAACAGATATTATGGGAGAGATAGACAGCAATACAATAATAGTGAGAGAATATAATACCCCACTGACATCAATGGATAGATCATATAGACAGATAATCAATATGGAAACATTGGCCTTAAATGACACATTAGACCGGATGGATTTAACAGATATATACAGACCATTCCATCCAAAAGCAACAAAATACACATTCTTCTCAAGTGCACATGGAACATTCTTCAGGATAGATCATATGTTAGGCCACAAAACAATTCTTAATAATTTTAAGAAGACTGCAATCATATTAAGCATCTTTTCCAACCACAATGGCAAGAAACTAGAAAATAATTACAAGAAGAAAACTGGAAAACTCACAGTGGAGATTAAACAATATGCTACTTAACAACAAATGAGTCAGAGGAGAAATCAAAAGATAAATCAAAAAATATCCTGAGAAAAATAAAAAGGGAAATACAATATACCAAACTGTATGAGATGCAGCAAAAGCAGTTTTAAGAGGGAAATTCATAGCAAGAAATACCTATATCAAACAATGAGAAAGATCTCAAAGAAACAACATAACTCTATACCTCAAGGAACACGAAAAAGAAAAAATGAAGCCCAATTTTAGTAGATGGAAAGGAAATAGAAAAGATCAGAGTGGAGATGAATGAAATAGAGACTAAAGAGAAAATAGAAAAGATCGATGAAACTAAGCTGGTTCTTTGAAAAGATAAACAAAATTGACAAACCTTTAGCTAGATTCACCAAGAAAAAAAGAGAACAGACTCAAATAAAATCAGAAATGATAAAGATGTTACAACCGATACCACAGAAATATAAAGGGGTCATAAGAGAATACTATGAACAATTATATGCCAACAAATTGGACAATCTAGAAGAAATGGATAAATTCCTAGAAACATATAACCTACCAAAACTGAATCATGAAGAATTAGAAAATCTGAACTGAACAATTACTAGTAAGGAGATTGAATCAGTAATCAAAAACCTCCAACAAACAAAAGCATAGGACTAGATGGCTTCACTGGTGAATTCTCCCAAAAATTTGAAAAAAAAATTACTACCAATTTTTCTCAAACTCTCTCAAAAAATAGAAGAGGGAACACTTTCAAATTCATTTTACAAGGCCAACACTACCTTAATACCATAACCAGACAAAGAGATGACAAGAGAAGAAAATAAAGACCAATATCTCTGATAAACAGAAATGTAAATATCCTTAACAAAATATTAGCACACTGAACTCAACAATACATAAAAGGATCAAACATGATCAAGTGGGATTTATTTCAGGGATGCAGGAATGGTTGAACATCTGTAAATCAATCAATGCCATACACCACATTAACAAAATGAAGAGTAAAAATCTTATAATTATCTCAATAGATGCTGAAAAAGCATTTGACAAACTTCAACATCCATTTATGATAAAAACTCTCAACAAAGTGACTAGAGAGGGAACATATCTCAACATGATAAAGGCCATATATGACAAGCCCACAGCTAACACCATACAAAATGGTGAAAAGCTGAAAGCTTTTTCTCTAGGATCAGGAAAAAGACAAGAATGCTCATTCGCACTACTTTTATTCAACATAGTGTTGGAAGTCCTAGCCAGAGCAATTAGGCAAGAAAAAGAAATAAAAGGCATCCAAATCAGAAAGGAAGAAGTAAAACTGTCACTATTTGCAGATGACATGATATTACATATACAAAACCCTAAAGATTCCACCAAAATACTATTAGAATAAACAAATTCAGTAAACTTGCAGGACACAAAATCAATATACAAAATTTTGTCACATTTCTATACACTAATAAGAAATCTCAGAGAGAGAAATTAAACAATCCCATTTACAATTGCATCAAAAAGAGTAAAAGGCCTAGAAATAAATTTAACCAAGGAGGTGAAAGACCCATATACTTAAAACTATAAGACATTGATGAAATAAATTGAAGGAGACACAAATAAATGGAAAGATATTCCATGCTCACAAATTGGAAGAATTAATATTGTTAAAATGGCCATACTACCTAAAGCAATCTATAGATTCAACGCAACCACTATCAAAATTCCAAAGGCATTTTTCACAGAAACAGAACAAACAGTCCTAAAGTTTTTACGGAATGACAAAAGACCCCCAAATAGCCAAAGCAATCTTGAGAAAAAAGAATGAAGCTGTAGGCATCATGTTCCTAGATTTCAAACTATATTACAAAGCTATAGTAATCAAAGCAATATGGCTTTGGCATAAAAACAGACACATAGCTCAATGGAACAGAATAGAGAGTCCAGAAATAAACCCACGCACATAGGGTCAATAATTTACAACAAAGGAATCGAGAATATGCAATGGGGAAAGGACAGTCTCTTCAATAAATGATGTTGGGATAAAAACTTTGAATAAAATGGTTATAGAAGGAAAGAACGTCAACATCATAAAGGCCACATATCACAAGCCCACTGCTAATATCATTCTCAATGGAGAAAAACTGACAGCTATCCCTCTAAGAACAGGAACAAGACAATGATGCCCGCTTTCACCACTCTCATTTAACACAGTATTGGAAGTCCTAGCTAGATGCCAATCAGGCAAGAAAAAGATGTAAAAGGGATCCAAATTGGAAAGGAAGAAGTGAAACTGTCAGTATTTGCAAATGACATGATTTATATATAGAAAACCCTAAAGACTCCACCAAACAACTTTTGGAAATAATAAATGAATATGGTAAAGTTGAAGTATACAAAATCAACATACAAAAATCACTTCCGTTTCTATACACTAAGAACGAAGTAGTAGAAAGAGAAATTAAGGATACAGTCCCATTTACAATGGCAACAAAAAGAATAAAATACCTAGGAATAAACTTAACCAAAGAGGTGAAAGACCTGTACACTGAAAACTATAAAACATTGTTGAAAGAAATTAAAGAAGACACAAAGAAATGGAAAGATATTCTGTGCTCTTGGACTGGAAGAATTAACATAGCTAAAATGTCCATACCTCCTAAAGCAATCTACAGATTCAATGCAATCCCTATCAAAGTTCTAACGACATTTTTCACAGAAAGACAACAAAGAATCCTAAAATTTATATAGGACAACAAAGACCCCGAATAGCCAAAGGAATCCTGAGAGAAAAGAACAAAGCTGGGGGTATCATAGTCCCTGATTTCAAAATATACCACAAATCTACAGTAATCAAAACAGCATGGTACTGGCACAAAAACAGACACACAGATCAATGGAACAGAATTGAGAGCCCAGAAATAAACCCACAGATCTATTGACAGCTAATCTTTGACAAGGGAGCCAAGAACATACAACGGAGAAAGGAAAGTCTACAATAAATAATGTTGGGAAAACTGGACAGCCACATGCAAAAGAATGAAAGTAGATTATTTTTCACCATACACAAAAATTAACTCGAAATGGATTAAAGACTTCAACGTAAGACCTGAAATCATGGAACTTCTAAGAAGAAAACAAAGGCAGTATGCTCTTCGACATTGGTCTTAGCAGCATATTTTCAAGTACCATGTCTGACCGGGCAAGGGAAACAACAGAAAAAATAAACAAATGGGACTATATCAAACTAAAAAGCTTCTGCACAGCAAAGGAAATCATCAGCAAAATGAAAAGACAACATTTTTGGAGAAGATATTTGCAAACCATATATCTGATAAGGAGTTAATATCCAAAATATATAAAGAACTCGTACATCTCAATAACAAAAAAACTAACAACCCAATTAAAAATGGGTAAAAGATCTGAACAGATATTTCTTCAAAGAAGATATACAGATGGCCAACAGGCACATGAAAAGATGTTCAACATCACTAATTATCAAGGAAATGCAAATCAAAACTACAATTAGATATCACCTCATGCCAGGCAGAATGGCTATAACTAAGAAGACAGGAAATAACAAGTGTTGGAGAAGATGTGGAGAAATGGGAATGCTTGTACACTGCTGGTGGGAGTGCAAACTGGTGCAACCACTATGGAAAACAGTATGGAGATTCCTCAAAAAATCAAGGATAGAACTACCATATGATCCAGCTATTCCACTGCTGGGTATTTATCCAAAGAACTTGAAAACACCAATGCGTAAAGATACATGAGCCTCTATGTTCATTGCAGCATAATTCACAATAGCCAAGACTTAAGAGCAACCTAGGTGCCCATCAAGGGAGAATGGATAAAGAAGATGTGGTATATATACACAATGGAATACTACTCAGCCATAAAAAAGGATGAAATATGGCCATTTGCGACAATGTGGATGGACCCTGAGGATATTATGCTAAGTGAAATAAGTCAGCGGGAGAAAGTCAAATACCACATGATCTCACTCATAAATAGAAGATTAAAACAACAACAAACAAACATACAGAGACAGAGATTGGATTGGTGGTTACCAGAGGGGAAGGAGGGAGGGAGGAGGGCAAACGAGGTGATTAGGCATATGTATATGATGATGGATTGTAATTAGTCTTTGAGTGGTGAACATGATGTCATCTACATAGAAATCAAAATATAATGATGTACACCCAAAATTTATATAATGTTATAAACTAATGTTACCTCAATAAAAATAAATAAATAAATAAAATAAAAAATAAATAATGATATTGGAAAAACTGGATAGCCACATGCAAAAGAATGAAACTAGACCACTATCTTATATACGAAAATTAACTCAAAATGTATTAAAGACATGAACCTGAGATCTGAAACCATAAAACTAGAAGAAAACATAAGTGGTAAGCTCCTTGACATCAGTCTTGGTGGTGACTTTTTGGATCTGCCACCAAAAGCAAAGGCAACAAAAGCAAAAATAAACAAGTGGGACTACATCATACTAAAAAGCTTCTACAAAACAACAGAAACTATCAACAAAATGAAAAGGCAGGGGCCAGCCCCCTGGCTTAGCAGTTAAGTGCGCGTGCTCCGCTACTGGTGGCCCAAGTTCGGATCCTGGGCACACACCGACGCACTGCTTGTCCAGCCATGTTGAGGCGGCATCCCACATACAGCAACTAGAGGGATGTGCAACTATGACGTACAACTATCTACTGGGTCTTTGGGGAGAAAAGGGGGAAAAAAAAAGGAGGAGGATTGGCAATAGATGTTAGCTCAGGGACGGTCTTCCTCAGCAAAAAGAGGAGGATTGGCATGGATTTTAGCTCAGAGCTGATCTTCCTCAGGAAAAAAAAAAAAAGAAAAGGCAATCTACCGAATGGGAGAAAATATTTGCAAATCATATATCTGATATGGTGTTAATATCCAAAATATATAAAGAACTCATAAAACTCAATAGCAAAACCACAAACAAGCTGATTAAAAAATGGGCAGAAGATCTGAATAGACATTTTTCCAAAGAAGACATCTAGATGGCCATGGGTACATGAAAAGATGCATAACATCGCTAATCATCAGGGAAATGAACATCAAAACCACAATGAGATATCACCTCACACCTGTTCGAATGGCTGTTATCAAAAAGACAAGAAATAACAAGTGTTGGAGAGGGCGTGGAGAAAAGGGAACCCTGGTGCACTGTTGGTGGGAATGTAGATTTGTGCAGCCACTATAGAAAACAGTTTGGAGGCTCCTCAAAAAATTAAAAATTAAACTACCATATGATCTAGCAATTCCACTTCTGGGATTTATCTAAAGAAATCAAAAACACTAACTTGAAAAGTTGTCTGCACCCTCATGTTCATTGTAGCATCATTTACAGTAGCCAAGACATGGAAACAACCTAAGTGTCCATCGATGGATGAATGGATAAAGACATTGTGGTATCTATATATACAATGGAATGTTATTCAGCCCATAAAAAGAAGAAAATCTTGCCATTTGTGACAACGTGGATGGACCTTGAGGGCATTGTGCTAAGTGAAATAAGTCAGATAGAAAAAGACAAATACCATATGATCTCACTTACATGTGGAATCTAAAAAAAAACTGAACTCATAGATACAGGGAACAGATTGGCTGTTTCCAGAGGGGGTGTGGGGGTGGGCGAAATGGGTGAAGGGGATCAAAAGGTACAAACTTCCAGTTATAAAATAAATGTTATGGGGATGTAAATGTATAGCATGGTGACTATAGTTAATAATGCTGTATTGCATATTTGAAAGTTGATAAAAGAGTAGATCTTAAAAGTTCTTATCACAAGAAAAAAAATTTTGTAGCTATGTAGGGTGATGGGTATTAACTAAACTTATTGTGGTGATCATTTTGCAGTATATACAATATCAGAGAAGCAGAAAAGCATCATAGAAGGAATAAATTAAAGTAAAATGAATTCTTATATTTTTCTTTTCTTAATTGATCTAAAAGATAACTGTTTAAAGCAATAATAGTAACAATGTACTGGGTGATTATGGCATAGGGATGAATGAAATGATTGACAGCAATGTTATAAGGAAACAGGAGGGAGAAATTGTGAATACTTTTTTTATAAGGTATCTGTCCTACATGTGAAACAGTATAGTGTTAGTTGAAAGTGGACTTAGATTAGCAAAAATGCATATTGAAAACTCTAAGGAAATGACTAAAAAGTTAAACAATTCAACAACACAAAATCAAATAACCAGATTAAAAAATAAGCAAATGACTTGAATAGACTTCTTCTCCAAATGAAGTTAGCCCCTTCAGACAGGGCCAAGCAGCTACCAGTCCTCACCACATGCCATGCCCACCCTGGGCAGAACCTCTACAAAACAAGGCTAGAGCCATGGGGGTGGGGATGGGAGCCAGTGGTTCTCTCAACCTGTGCCAGCCTTTTCTGCAGTGGAACCTCTGTCCAAGGTTGGGAGCTGGTGAGGGAGGATTGGAGCTGTCAGTCCCCATGGGCTGCCCTTCCTACCCAGTATAGAATTTCTGCAACATGGAGATGGAGAGGATGGGAGCAGCCTCTGGCTTGAATGACACAGATTCCCACTTTTCTTATGAAGATGCATAGATTTTCTTGAGTAAATGCTTCTCAATTTGTTGTATGCCTTTTGGTCATACTTTCCTTTAATGCATTAAATATGGATTCCTTTTGTTCTTTGAAGATCTTTATCATGGTTGCTTTGAAGTCTTTGTTAACTCCAACATCTTGGTGCCCCCAAAGGCAGTTTCTATTGACTAATTTTTTTCCTGTGTATTGGGCACACTTTCCTGTTGCTTTGCATGTTTCATAATTTGGGAGGATAACTGGACATTTTGGATATATAATATAGCAACTCTCAGTTCTTATTCTGTGTCCCCACTCAAGGCTTGTTGCTCTTTTTTCTGTCTGTTTCTTCCTTTAGTGACTTGATAGGACAAACTTTGTGAAGTCTGTTTCCTCTGCAGTGTGCAGTCTCTGATGTATGTCATTGTGCATTTGTTTTTCTATTTTATTTTTAGGCTACTTAGGCATGACTCCTGGGTCAGTATATCTTATTGATCAATGATTGGTCAGAGATTGTACTTAAGTCCCCTGAGCCAGTAATGCTTCCATTCTTTGCTGTTGGGTAGTGTGGCGACTGCTTTTAAAATTCAGAGTCAAAGTTACAAGTCTGTCCCATGTTCAGCCAGGGACTAGTAACTTCTCTGGTTACATGGGTGCAGCCTTGCTCATGTGCACAGCTTTTCATATGACCAAGGATGAGCGCCATCTTTGCAAGGCTCTCTTCGGTTATCTCTTTCCCTGAATCTCCCTCTTAAATTTCTTATATTGCCATTTTGTTTGCCCTTACTAATAACGCAGAGATGTTAGCCTTCACTGTTTGTTTGTCACTGATCTCTATTGTTTTTGGCAATGCTCTTGGGCATGGCATAAGGAACAAATTAAGCCCAAAGTTACCAGAAGGAAGGAAATAATAAATTTTAGAGCAGAAATAAATGAAATAGCGCAGGTAAACAACAGAAAAGATTAACAAAACTAAGTGTTGTGTCTTTGAAAAGATAAACAAAATTGACAAAACTTTAGCTAGGCTAACCAAGGGAAAAAGAAAGAGGACTCAAATCAACAAAATTATAAATGAAAAAGGAGGCATTACAACTGATACCACAGGTATACAAAGAATCATAAAAGGCTACTGTGAACAACTATATGCCAACAAACTGGACAACCTGGAAGAAATGGGAAATTTCTTAGAGACATATAACCTAGCAAGACTGAATCAGGAAGAAATAGGAAATCTGAACAGACCAGTTACTAGTAAGGAGGTTGAAACAGTAATCAAAAATCTCCCAATGAAGAAAAGTCCAGGACCAGATGGCTTCATCAGTCAATTTTGCTAAACATTTAAAGAAAAATTAATGCCAATCCTTCTAAAACTCTTTGGAAAAAATCAAAGAGGGAAGACTCCCAAACTCATTTTATGAGGCCAGTATTATCCTGATACCAAAGTCAGAAAACGACACCGCCAGAAAATAAAATTACAGGCCAATATCCCTGATAAATATAGATGCAAAAATTCTCAATAAAATTCTAGCAAGCTGAATTCAGCAGCACATTAAAAGGATCATTCAATGATCAAGTGGGATTTATTCCTGAGATGCAAGGATGGTTCAACATACACAAATCAATCAATGTGATACATAACATTAATAAAACAAAAGAAAAAAATCATAAAATCATTTCAATAGATGCAGAAGAATCATCTGTCAAAATTCAACATCCATTCATGATAAAAACTCCTAACAAATTAAGTATAGAAGGAACATACCTCAATATAATAAAGGTCATATATGACAGCTAACATCATACTCAATGGTGAAAGGTTGAAAGCTTTTCCTTTAAGATCAGGAACAAGACAAGGGTGCCCACTTTCACCATTCCTATTCAACATTGTATTGGAAGTCCTAGCCAGAGCAATCAGACAAGAAAAAGAAATAAAACGCATCAGAATCAGAAATAAAGAAGTAAAATTGTCTCTATTTGCAAATGATATGATTTTATACATACAAAACTCTAAAGACTCCACTAAAAAACTGTTAGATCTAATCAACAAATTCGGTAAAGTTTCAGGATACAAAAATCAGTAGCATTTCTATATGCTAACAATGAATTATCTGGAAAAGAAATAGAGAAAATGATCTCATTTACAATAGCATCAAAAAGAATAAAATACTTAGCAATAAATTTAACCAAAGACGTAAAAGATCTCTACTCTGAAAACTACAAGACATTGATGAAATAAATTGAAGAAGACACAAATAATTGGAAAGGTATCCTGTGTTCATGGATTGGAAGAATTAACACTGTTAAAATGTCAGTACTACCAAAAGCCATCTATAGATTCTATGCAATCCCTATGAAGAGATCAATGGCATTTTTTACAGAAGTAGAAAAAAACAATCATAAAATTTACGTGGAACTACAAAAGACCTCAAATAGCCAAAGCAATCCTGAGAAAGAAGAACATAGTGGGAGGCATCATACTTCCTAATTTCAAGCTATATTGTAAAGCTATAGTAATCAAAATAGTATGGTACTGGCATAAAAACAAACACATAGACTAATGGAACAGAATTGACAGTCCAGAAATAAACCCACGCATATACAGTCAACTAATATTTGACAAGGCAGCCAAGAATATTCAATGGAGAAAAGACAGCCTCTTCAATAAATGGTGCCAGAAAAATTGGATATTCGCTCGTAAAAGAATGAAACTACACCCCTGTCCTACACCACTCACAAAAATTAACTCAAAATGGATTTAAGACTTAAATTTAAAACCTGAAACTATAAAACTCCTAGAAGAAAACATAGGAAAAAAGCTCCTTGACATGGGTCTTGGCAATGGTTTTTTGGATACGACACCTAAAGCACAAGCAACAAAATCTAAAATAAACAAGTGGGACTATATCAAACTAAAAAGCTTCTGCATAGCAAAAGAAATGATCTGCAAAATGAAAAAACCTATGGAATTGGAAAAAATATTTGCAAAGCATATATTTGATAAAGTGTTAATATCCAAAATATATAAAGAACCCATATACCTCAATAGCAAAAAAAACAAATAATCCAATTAAAAATGGGCAAAGGACCTGAATAGACATATTTTCCAAAGATAGTATACAAATGACCAACCGGTACGTGGAAAGATGCACAACATCACTAATCATTATGGAAAGGCAAATCAAAACCACAATGAGATATCACCCCACATCTGTTGGAATGGGTAGAGTCAAAAAGACAAGAGACAAATGCTGGCAGGAATGAGGAGAAAAGCAAACCCTCGTGCACTGTTGGTGGGATTGTAAATAGGTACAGCCACTATGGAAAACAGTATGTAGTTGCCTTAAAAAATTAAAAATACGATGACATATGATCCAGCAATTCCACTTCTGGGAATATATCCAAAAGAAAAGAAAACGCTATGTTGAAGAAATATCTCCACCCCCACGTTCATAGCAGCATTATTCACAATAGCCAAGACATGGAAACCACCTAAGTGTCCACCGATGGATGAATGGATAAGAAGCGGTGGAATACATATACAATGGAATATTATTCACACATAAAAAAGGAGGAAATCCTGCTGTTTGCAACAATAAGGGTGGACTTTGAGGGCATTATGCTATGTGAAATAAGTCAAAGTAAGACAAATACTGTACGATCTCACTTACATGTGGATTCTAAAAAAAAAACTCCACCAAACTCATAGAAAAAGAGATCAGATTTGTAGTTACCAGAAGCAAGGCTGGGGGAATTGGATCAAGGTGGTCAAAGGCACAATTCCAGTTATAATGTAAATAAGTACTAGAGATGTAATGTACAACATAATGACTATAGTTAACATTGCTGTGTGGTATACTGAAAGTTGTTAAGAGAGTAAATCCTAAGAGTTCTCATCACAAGGAAAAAGTATTTTTTTCCTTTTTCTTTTTTTTGTATCAATATGAGATGATGGATATTAAATAAACTTATTGTTTATTTAGCTTATTGTGAAACTAATATTTTCACGATATGTAAATATGTAAGTCAAATCATTATGCTGTATACCTTAAACTTATACAATGTTGTATGTCAGTTACATCTCAATAAAACTGGGAAAAACAACCCAAAAAAGTTAAACTCAACTCTGAGGTTAAAAAACATTTTTCACTTCTGAAAAAAAAAAAAAGAAATATTAAAATCAGTTCCTCAGGTTGAAAGGAAGTGATAGCAGATAGTAATTTGAATCTACACAAAGAAACAAAGAACACCTATAAAGGTAATTTTTAAGGTAATTACAAAAGACAGTATAATTATGTTTTCTCTCCTTTTCTTAATCACTTTTTTAATTATAAAAACAATAATTAGGGGGCTGGCCTGGTGGCATAGCAGTTAAGTTCATGCGTTCTGCTTTGGTGGCCTGGGGTTCGCCAGTTTGGATCCTGGGCATGGATCTACTCACCATTCATCAAGCCATGCTGAGGCAGTGTCCCATATAGAAGAGCTACAACTCTGCAACTATGATACACAGCTATGTACTGGGTCTTTGGGGAGAAAAAAGAAAAAGAGGAAGATTGGCAACAGATGTTAGTGTAGGGCCAATCTTCCTCAAAAAAAAAAATTTATTTTGTTGGCACTATAAAAAGATATAATATATATGATAATAGCACAAAGGAGGCGGCAGGGAACGAAGTTATACTGGAGCAAGGAAATCACCCCAGACAGTAACTTGAATCTATGGAAAGAGATGAAGAGTACCAGAATGATAAGTAAAATAGATTAATATAAAAGAATTTACAAATATATTTTTTCTCCTTTCTTCTCTTAGTTTCTTTAAAAGACATATTACATAAGGCAGTATTTATAACACTGTATTTTTGTGTGTATAATATATTGATGTAACAGATCTGACTATAATAGTCTAGAGGAGTAAGGACAGAATGGAGCTATATTAGAGCAAAGTTTCTGTATCTTACTGGAATTAAGTTACTCTTAATCTGAAGTAGATTCTGATAATATATATATTGTAAGCCATAGAGCAACCATTAAGAAAATGACTCAGGATATATTTTAAAAATAAAGGAATTAAAATGGTACACTAGAAAATAACCACATAATACAAAAGTAGGCAAAATAATAAGATAAAAATAAAAAATTAAAAAGCCCAAAAAACAAAAGAAGGCAATAAAGAAGGGATAGAGGAACAATAATCATGAGAACTATAGAAAACAAATAAAATAGCAGACATAAATCCAACTATATCAATAATAGCATTATATATGAATGAGTTAAACACTAAAGAAAAGGCAGAGATTGTCAGACTGGATGAACAAACAGGTTCCACCTATACGATGTTATAAGAGACACACTTCACATTCAAAAATACATATAGGTTGAAAGTAAAGGAATGCAAAAAGATATATCAAGTAAACAGTAGGCATAAGTGAACTGGAGTGGCCATACTAATATCAGACAAAATAGACTTTAAGAAAAAAACCGTTAGTAAAGACAAAGAGGAACATTTTATAAAGGGCCGATTCCTTGGGAAGATATAACAATAAACCTATATATTTGTCTGACAACAGAGCTCTAAAATACGTGAAGCAAAGGCTGACAGAATTGAAGAGAGAAATACATAATTTAACAATGGTGGTTGGAGACTTCAATACTCCACTCTTGATAATGGGTAGAACAACTAGACAGAAAACTAGCAAGGATATAAAAACTTGAACAACACTATTGACCAACTAGACCTAACCAACATCTATATAACATTCACCACCAACAACAGAATGCAAATTCTTCTCAAGTGCACATGGAACATTTCCCAGGATAGACCATATGTTAGGTCTGTTAAAGAAATAACAGGCCCAAAATGGAGTCATTTGCCCCCATGACAGCAAACCAAGGCTTCCTGACTAGCACTAGTGAGGTAATCTGCATGATAAGACCCTGTCATTCCCTTTCCCTGCAAAAGAAGATGACCTGCCCTGAAACAATCCTGTCTTTTCTTTTGCTAATAACTTCCTTGCTCCACCTTTCTGCCTGTAAAAACCTTCTGTTTCATACAACTCCTTGGAGTATCTTTCTACTTGCTAGATGAGATGTTGCCTGACACATGAATTGCATAATAAACCCAATTAGATCTTCAAATCTACTCAGTTGAATTTTCTTTTTTAACAGGCCATAAAACAAGCCTCAATTTAAAAGGATTGAAACCATACAAAGAATGGTGTCTGACCACAATGGAATTAAATTACAAATCAACAACACAAGGAAATTTGGGCAATCCACAAATATGTGGAAATTAAACAGTACACATCTGAATAACTCATGGATCAAAAAAGAAACAAGGGAAATTAGAAAATATTTTGAGCTGAATAAAAATAAAAACACAATATACCAAATGTATGGGATGCAGCTAGCACAGTGTTCAAAGGGAAATTTATAGCTATAAACACTTACTTCCCAAAAGAAGAATGATCTTAATCAGTAACCTAACTTTCTCCCTTAAGAAACTAGAAAAATGTGAAAAATGTTATAAAGGGCATTATCATCAATTTGATAAAATTGGAATACAGATGGATTAGATAAAAATATTATAATCAAGGTTAAGTTTACTAATATTGATAAATGTAGTATGGTTGTGAAAGAAAATATCCCTATTTGTGGGGAATACACTTTGAAGTATTTAGGGATAAAAGTTCAGAATAAAAACAATCTCGGGGCCAGCCCTGTGGCGTAGTGGTTAAGTTTGTGCACTCCCCTTTGGTGGCCCAGGCTTCGAATCCCAGGCGTGGGCTGATGCACCGCTCATCAAGCCATGCTGTGGCAGTGTCCCACATGCAAAAATAGAGGAAGATGGGCACAGATGTTAGGTCAGGGCCAATCTTCCTCACCAAAACAAACAAACAAACAATCTCTCTCTCTCCATACGCATACTCCATCACGTGTGTGTGGGGGGGGGGGGGAAGAAGGAAGTGAGAGGGAGAGAGAGCACAATGATAAATTAAATGCGATAAAATGTTAATAAGTTGGATTTTCGTAATGAGTACATATTTGTATGTATTTGTATTATTGTTATTCTTGCAGCTTTTCTGTAAGTTTAAAATTATTTTAAGATTGAATTATTATATTATCAATATATTAAATTTATTAATAAATGTATTATTAATACACCAATAAATTGATATATTAAAATTATTCTGTAAATTTAAAGTAATAAACTCTTCACATGCTAATGTAAAGAATATATTTTTATGAAACAAATATATATTCAAAAACAAAAAATATTTAGTGAGAAAAGTGACATTGCTTTATATTTTTCCAGATCTCTTTGTCTAGCTTACAGAAGACAATAGGATTCATGGATATATTTCTGCATTCACTTTGTCATAATATGTTGTTTTGATTGAAATATATGAAGAAAATCTAGCCTTATACAGATATGTAGTTAGAAAAGGAAAAGATATTTTTAATAGCCTTTTCAGATTATTGTGGGTATTTGCTATGTGGCATTTTCTTACAGGTTAGTTGCAACGTAGAGTTAGAAACTATGGTTTCTAATGTAGCCTGTCAAACCATCGACACACTACATTACATGATATAAAAAAATCACCTTTGTTAATATCAGTATCAGTCTTATTAGAAACATCTTTTAAGTATTGGGAAACTGTTAAACTTACTGTATTGGGACAAGTTTTCCAAAATTCAAATTTTTTACTTGAAAGCTCAAAGCTTGTCATTGGTTAAAATATTACCAGTTGTTTCCTTGAAGTGACAAACTCACTTCATTCATTTTTGATAAAAAGTTTGCCAAATACCCAAGTCTAAATAACCATAGCTTATCTGTCAGTTGTGCTTTTAAGTTAAAATTGTTTCCCTGAAAAAAAAAAGCGGCTAGTTCAGCAAATAACTCACAACAATCACACAAGTGCTTTTCCTTGCGACAACTGTCATACTTCAGTTTGCAACAAATGTGCTTCCCATTTCACCAGGCATGGTATTAAAAAGACGTGTACTCAAAGGTAGATATTTAAAGTTAATTTATACTGCTTTGTCAAAGACATCATGAGTAAAATTATAGGCTTTGTTTTATTGCACATGAAGACTACAATAATTAACGGTATATTTGGTGCTACTGCCTTGATGCATATTAAGACACCAGCAATTTTCCTCTCCATTAAAAAATATAATTTACTTTATTTACAAATGGTATAAAAAGTGTCTTCTTGTGCTTAAAAAAATTGCTAACTGTGACAACAATGTTTGAATATGCTTTACTGTTTGGGAAATCTATTTTAACACTTTGTTAAACAACTATTTGCCACCATTGTTTTTGTTCCATCAGTGCAAATAACAACACAGTGGAAAAGGCAAATAACATTTTATTTTTATTATTAAAAGAGTTTTGACCTCACAGATTTCCTATAAGGGTCTCAAAGAAACCCAGGGGTCCACGGACCACCTGTTTCAAGAACCACAAGTTATAATGGCACTTGTTCTGTATCTCCGTGGGAAGCAGAATAGAATGCAATGGGCATGAAATGGAGGTTATGTGTATGAGCATATACTGGCTCTAAGTAGTGTAGAGGAATTAAAGCATGTCTCTGAAAAAGGTTGTAAAATTTTCTTTCACGTGATTTATTTTTATTATGAAATTTTTCAATCATGAAAGCAGAGAGAATAGTACTGTAAATCCCCATATGTTCTGTTTAGATTAAACGGGTATCATTTTGTCATATTTGCTAGAATATTGCTGTAGTAGTTTAAAGCAAATTCCAGACATCGTGGCATTTTACTCTTATTATACTCTAATACGTAGTGCATATTCAAATTTCCCCAATTGCCCCCCAAATGTCATTCTACAGTTAATTTGATTGAATTTTAATCCAAAAAAAGTCTGCACATTGAGTTGGCTACTATGAATTATTAAAGAGATCAGGTCAGTTTGCAAATAGACTGTCCCACACTCTGGATTTGTCTAATTGCTCCCGAATGGTGGTGTTTATCTCTTTCCACAGTTCCCCATATTTCCTGTAAACTGAGAGTTCGATCTTAAGGTTTGGTAAGATTCAGGTTCAACATTTTTGGCAAGAGTACATCATGGTGGTACTGCCATAAAGACTTTTAAAAACCAAGGCCAAGGCACATCTTTCATGAAGGGTTTAGTGGCAGTTCTAACTACAAGTAGGATTACAGAGATTTGCTTTTTCTTCTTCAGGATCTGTACAACCCATCCGACAGTTGGAAAGATATAAAGAACACCATAGCTCCATGGTTGCCTGTTAGAACTGGAAGATACCTAGACCACAGAGAGATAAGCTTGGCTTTCCCAGAGGCATGCAATTGTTTAGAGGAATTTCATTAGCAGATTTGCTTAGCTGTGGCCATTTAAAAAAAAAAAGCAAATATTGATTTTCAAAGTCAGAGTTACTGTTTTTTTCACCATTACTCCACCTAAGTATCCTAAAAAATGGTAATTTGGTGATTTTCCACTTCATTAGGAAATATCTTTCAGTGATGGATAAATTGAGGAACTTAAAAGTTTGTAATTTATTTATAGAGTCTTTTAGAATCACTGAAATGAAAGATCCTTTATCTATGTTGTGACTGTGGTTTTGTGTGGGTGGCATATTCACAGGGTTCTGAATTAATGACCTTGGTTAAAATAAATGTAAATCAAAACCAAGAAAGTGACAAAAAGAAGAGAGCATCAAAGACTATCATAGCCTTTCCTGATAGCATCAGTATCATTATGATTCTATTAGTTTTCTCAGAGGTTAATAATTTCACAGTGAAAATATGCTAAAGGCTGAAACTTGGCATTCAAATTTTTAGCCCACAGCAATTCTTTTTAAGGAAAATCTAATTAAGTTAGTCAGTGAGGGTGGGTTAAAAATGGCTGATCTGTAACCACAGAAAGAATTTTTTCCATTTTAGAAGTCTTGTCATGTCTGGCAGTGGTGAGAAGGTAAGTAAATTCTTCGGAATTTACTACTAAAAGCAAAAGCTTTTCAGTCTCCCCTTCCTATACCAATCCTTATTCCCCTGGTGAATAATACCCATTCAGTAATAATACTTTTCGTCATAAATTTGAAAGACTCAGCAAATGTTGACTGAAGTTTAGGTGGCAAAAGCAAAGCTTTAGATTGTGGTGCATATGTAAATGTAAACATCTGACACTGTGGTGGTTACCAATAATTTAACCTGAGAACCACGTTTTTGTCAGGAAAAAAGAAAAGAGTTTCATCACATAAATATCAAACTGAAATGAAACACTATCACAACGAGACAGAAAAGATGTCCAATGCTTCCGTGCCTCTCCTAGTTTAGCTTGAGCTTCCACTCGGCACTCTGGTTTGGAACTGAATTATTCTGCTGTTGCAGAGTTTGATTCTAGAACCAGTGATCTGCTTCAGGGCCACAGCACGTCACAGCCCAAAACTCTAGGATCAGGAGGAGAGGCAAACCACAGGCCTGCAATCTTTCAAAATCATAAGCAGAATTTCCTGGACTGTGGGGAAGTTGAGTGAGTTCATGGAAACTGAGTGTTTCCGTTTCATTTTGGAATTGTTTAATCTGGATGGCAACAGACAGATGGTTTAAGAGCAAAGGGAGGTCCTGCGGGCTCCTGCTTCGCTTAACTTTTCTTAGTAACCCATATAGGCTAACCTTCGTGGCAGAAATAAGTTTACCTTGCAGGAAAATAATAAGAATCCCCTTCTGAAAAGGTCAATCTGCTTTTATTTACATCATCTCATCAGCAGGTAGGATGACATTCCCAATTTTGTAGATGGAGAGACTGAGCACAGAGACAGAGGGGAGTGACTGACCACTGTGCCTGGAGCAGGACTGGGGAACACACACCCACACGCTGACTAGCGCCGCTGTCAAATCATAACCTCTCATTCTCTAGACCTCATCTTGCTGGCCCCACTCCCACATAGAAACAAGCAAGGAAAACAGGTAAATTAGCACAAGTCCTAGGACATGAAAATGGACATCTATTGAGTACTATGTGTCAAGCAGTGTTCTAAATGCCTATAATGTAACAAACTTATTTTATCCTCACAACTCTGACTTACAGATGGGGGAAGTGAGGCTCAGAGAGGATAATTAATTTGCTCAGAGTCAGAGTTAATTAGCACAAGGCCGGAATTGTGAACTGAACCTTCAGTGCCTTTCTCTTCACCATGATGCTGAGGCCCACTTGGCCCCTAGATTCCTCTTCAGTGCTCTCTGCTCTAACATCAAAGATTTATATTAGACCAAAAGAATGAGCTTTAGCAAAGACATAAAAACTGGCATTAGTACCAATCCGTGATCCCTTATCCTAAAAATCCCCAAAGCTCCGAAATCTATAAGGTTTTTGGAATTTTAAAGCAATCTCATTTGGCAGCAAAACCTGACTTAAGAATATTTATAGTTTTATTTATCCCACTAGTGCAACTATTCACACATTTTGCTTTAGAAATAATGAACATATTTGATTTCAGGTTACCACCCCAGACCCTGCTGAAGGTATGATGTAATATACGATATATGTATCACATTACATTTCAAAACAATGACAAATTCTGAATTTTAAAACATATTTGGCCCAGGAGTTTCTGAATTGTGGATCCATAGGATGTGCTTTTTTGACTCTCATAACTTAGAACAAAGAGATGGTTTAGGTCAAGTTCCAGAAGATACGTTCTGACTTACACCCTCATCAAATACACAAGAAAACTTATCCAGAAAAATTTTATGGATTTAACTAGTGCACACCGCTAGTTAGCAGCAGAAGGGGAATTGAGGCCCAGATCTTGAAACCCTGTCCTCAGAGCTCCTGGTGCTCCTCTTTACGAGGGATCCGTGCTTCCTTGGCATAGGTCAGAACTTGGAACGGCTGTGTGGGCTGAGCAGTCGCTGGGGCAGGTCGTGCCAGAACACCCCCCAGAGCAGAAGTTCTGGCCTCTCTCATGTGGAGCTTTCCTTAGGGGCAGAAGGGAAACAGCAGAGAGTAACTTCACCAAAAGGTGGTTAGCATGTTTTGCCAGTATGCTAAAAATTAACTGCAATGCTTATTATTATTATTTTTTTTTGGTGAGGAACATTGGCCCTGAGCTAACGTCTGTGCCCATCTTCCTCTATTTTGTATGTGGAACGCCGCCACAGCATGGCTTGATGAACGGTACGTAGGTCTGCGCCTGGGATCCGAACCTGTGAACCTGGGGCCGCCGAAGCGGAGCACGCAAACTTAACCACTACACCACCATGCTGGCCCTGTAATGCTTATTTTAAAATATCAATTCCAGTTTTTCTATCCCCTCACCCTGTCTAATGCTGTAGGAATCTGCATTCTAACAAGCACTGTGGTAATTCCAGGTCAGTCCTCTGACCATGCTTTGATTAGCACAATCTCAATCAGCACCTGCGTCCCAGGGCCTCCAAGTTGCATAGCTCCAGGGGCAGCCATTCACGTGGCCTCTTTGTGAATGGGGCCCTCTGGAGTTGTGCAGTGCACAACATGTGCAGCCCTACACCATGGCTGTGCACATCAGCAGACACATGTCCCTTCGTGAATGTCAGTTAGGCAGACCCAGTTCCACATAGAGCATCAGCAAAGGAGCCAGCGAAAATAAGAACAGTTCAGCTCTGTTGAACATACCCAGAATGTTGCAATCAGGATATATGGAAGATAGCCATTTTAATTTCAGCATACATATGTTTTGTGTTTTACAGTTAAATATTGTTTTTACTTTTATTTCCAGCACTTAAGCCTCTGAAAGATCGTAATCTAGCCTGTTGACATCCTGTAATCGTCTCCTTTGTCAGCCTTCCCTTACTCTTTACTACTTACCTACCCACCTACCTCCCCAAACTAACCCTACTCCGACCACCTCCACCACCAAAAAAAAAGCCAAAAAACCAAACAAATCTGGCATCTGCTCAGCCACTTCCTGATCAGTCCTGACAGTCCAGAACACCCTCGCCTGACCTGGCTTCTGATCGTTCAGTCTATGTCTCCTAAGCTAATAACTCATGGTGGAATTTCAGGCACTGGGGTAAGTGAAACAGCATGTTTAGGGGTTTAGATTATTTGCTTAGGTGGATTTTAAAAACACTTTCCAAATCATACCCCATATCTGCCTCATTATTCATGAATATTAATGGCAAATTTAGTTTCTACTTATGTATAGGGCTGGTCATCTATGTTTATTAAGGATTTGTGCTCAACCCCCCTGGCCCCCCCATAGGCGTTGTGCCACAAAGCCAAATAAAAGGCCTTTCTCAGAGGAAAAGATGGCGTCCCCCAAGCTAGATTTGGCCTTATTGCATTGTGATCTAATTAGAGGAGAGAGAGGTAGGCCGTGTCAGCGGACTGATCAGCTCTGTATGAACGTTCCAATGGTCAGAAATGTCCTTCTTTCTCCAATTGCCTCAGGCTTTGGAGGCCGTCAGGCCTAAACTACTAGCCCTTGGAGTCAAGGATTACTGTCATTTGGTCTTGTAAATTCTTGGTCCAGGAGCATCTTGGAGGTGTCCCACAAGCAATAAAGAGAAACATGACAGAGTGACTGAGAACCCAGCCTCCAAGGAGGAAACCAAGATGCCGCCAGAGGGGTCAGGAGGTAGAGCACAAATGAGGAGTGGTAGGAGAGTGGTTAGGACAGACCAGGCTCGCCCAGGGCCCTCTTGCCACAGAGCACCAACCAGCGCAGAGGGCACATGGGAAAAAGCAAACTTAAGCTTAAGACAATTTCTGATTAAGATGGAATCTTTCCATTCTTTACAAAAATAAAAACGTTCCTTCCTTCATGAAAATATGATATTCCCACATGGAAGCATGTCTCTGCCCGAGGCAATTGACTAACGCCGGCTATTTGTGGGCTCAATTCTAGCCACCCAGCACCAGCACCAAGTCTGATTCTGGTCCTAGAACTAAGAACTGGAGTGTTTATTTTCCTGGCTATACTTAATGAAAAATAAATCACATTCTCCGGGGGGTGGGAGGGATGGCTCATCATTCTGAAGAACACACAAGTGTTGGTCTATTATGAAAAAAGTTCCTTAGTGGTACATTGAATTGACAGAATCTAAAATGCCTCTGATTTGAGGGGGAAATATAAACGTCTATACACATGTTAGGCCTGATGTCCACAACCAAGGACTGGTTAGAAGCCGGCTTCTTGCTCAAATAGTTACTCTTCAAAATACGTGCACTTAAAAGCAGCTGTCTTCATTGGTACGCTGATAAGAAAAGAACACCCACTTGCTTTTATAAGATGTTAAATTTGTTAAGCAATTCTCAGTGACTTACTAAATAATTATTTTAATTTCTACAAATATTGAAAATTGTTCAAATTTGTAGTTCTCACTCCTTTAGAATACTTGCCTGTGAAGAAGGCTTTCCATGTAACTTTAAAAATAGAGAAATAACTCTATTTTAGTACTTTTTAAACATATCTGGATAGATTGTTGATATGTTCTACGGTGCATTAAAGTAAATTTGCTCGTAGTATGTATAGTTCAGGCTGATTGGTGGGGCAGTTTGCTTTCAGTGTTTACTTGAATGGTATTTTGCTTATTTAGATACAATATTACACAATAACCAATAAAATACTTTGCAATAAAAAGGAAAGGAGCTTGTATTAGTTAGCTAGGGCTGTTATAACAAAATAACACGCACAACAGAAATTTTATTTTCTAACAGTTCTGGAGGCTGGAAGTCCAAGATCAAGGTGCCTGCAGAATTGGTTTCTGGGGAGATCTCTCTCCTTGGCTTGTAGACCGACACCTTCTCACTGGGTCCTCACATGGCATGTTCTCTGTGCATGAGCTCCTGGTGTCTCTTTCTCTTTTGATAAGGGCATCCGTCCTGTTGTGTTAGGGTCCCACTCTTATGACCTCATTTAACCTTACTTACCTCCTTAAAGGCCCTATCTCCAAATACAGTCACACTGGGGGGTAGGGCTTCAACATATGAATTTGAGGGGGACACAATTCAGTTCATAACAGAGCTACAATAACCAGAGTATTTGGGTTTTGGAACGTACACAGAATTCAATCTAAAAGCTTACTGCCCTGCCTGCTATGCTTTTATAAAATTAAATCTTTTTTTCTAAAGCCTACCATTTTATTTTATGTTTCAAATTATTTTGTTGAGGTCATATTGGCTTATAACACTGTGTAAATCTCAGATGTACATTATTATATGTTAGTTTCTTTATAGACACATCATATTCACCACCAACAGTCTAGTTTTTATCCATCACCATACATATGTGCCCCTTTACCCCTTCGCCCTCCCCCACCCCCTTCTCCTCTGGTTATCACTAATCTGTTCTCCTTATCCATGTGTTTTTTAATCTTCCACATGTGAGTGAAATCATAAGGTGTTTGTCTTTCTCTGACATTTCACTTAGCATAATAACCTCAAGGTCCATCTATGTTGTCACAAATGGCACAATTTTGTCTTTTTTTAATGACTGAGTAGTATTCCATTGTAGATATACACCACATCTTTTATCCATTCATCCATTGGTGGGCACTTGGGTTGCTTCCACATCTTGGCTATCGTGAATAATGCTGTGATGAACATAGAGGTGCATAAATCTCTTTGAATTGTTGATTTCATGTTCTTTGGATAAATACCCAGTAGTGAGATAGCTGGCTCATACGGCATTTCCATTTTTAATTTTTTGAGAAGTCTCCATACTGTTTTCCACAGTGGCTGCACCAGTTTATAAAACTAAATCCTGGTCTTAATTCTAATGTCTTAGAAATAGGCTTAAAGCAGAAAGAATTATGCCAAATATCCAGAGAAAAGAAAAGAAAAGGTTTCTTAGTAGTAGAAGAGGACAATATCCATGGTGTTGAAAACAATAACTAGTGTTTATTCTTTCAATGCCATAGTAATATTCTTGTAGTATTTTATTTGCTTCATGTTCTCATCACTGCAGGCTGACACACACAGAAAGTTGTCTTGTTTTCTGTTGTCTACGCACACTGCTAATTTAAGACTGGATCTCACAAAGTGGACAGTTATACATGTTTCATTTATTTCCCCAAAACATCCCATTTGAATGGCCAAAATTAGAATGCAATTGAATGAGAACAGAGTTCAGCGTCTAGTTGACAAGTGGCATGATTATTAATACATAAAAAATAATTTTCAAATTATTTTTCCCATATCTATTTTTCCCAAGACTTTGTTAGCTGTCTTCTCTGTGCGCCTACACACTCACTGGGAATAAGTATTTAGAAAAGAGCATATGCTCTTTGAAGTTCTTCTACTTTCATCCTCATCTTCAACCCCACCCATAAGGAGTATCTGACTTTGCTTTGAACTTGAGGGGCTGATGTGGATTAACTGCAGTGGGACTGAAGCTGAAGTCCATATTCATCTCACCAATGGGTTTACAGTGCTGCTCAGCCCAGCTATCATGTCTTCATGAATGTGGAGCTCTCCCGATAGCTTTTCCCTATCATTATCCCAGCACTTTATAACTTTATAATCCAAGAAGCAAAATAAATAAACAAATAAAATAGCAATCACACTAAGGACAAGTGGGAAAAATTTTTAAGTGAGCAACTAGATAGATAATAAACCACAATCCAGAGTGTCAGAGTCGAAAAGAACCTTAAAGATCATCTCTAATTTTCTCAGTTTATGGATGAGAAAAACAAAGCACAAGAGCAGGCTGGGGATCTCTGTGGAGCTCATGGGGTGGAGCAAGGATCATAGGGGATCATAAGGTGCAGCAAGGATGAGTCGGCAGAGGGAGAGAGGGAGAAAAGCCATAGCCCATTTAACAAGGCAGGGACAGGACATTGGGCAACAAAGGCCCATGGTTAAGATCATACACTGGCATCAGACAGACCTGGATTTGAATCCCAGCTGCCACCAGTCAGTAGCTGTGTGACCCTGGAAAAGTTGTTTGTCTTCCCAAGGCCTCACAGTCTTCACCTGAGAAACAGGATAGTAATAGTATTAATTAACTGGTAGAACTTTGCGAGGATTCCATGGACTATGTAGAGTGCTTAGACTTGCGCCTAGTACATAGTGCTCACAAAATGTTAGTAATTTATTAATCTCTCCTTTGAACAACCTAGAAAGTCTTCACAGAGCTGTAGGGATTTCAGGAAGAGTTTTAATAATAGGTATAAGGAAGAGGTAAGATTCATACAAATGGAATTATGGAATTTCCAGTTTCCACAACATATGGATTGAGATAGTATAGATCTTCTCCAGCTACAAACATATAAATAGGCCAGAAAAAAATATAACAAAAAATATTAACTACCTAGTTGAGTGAAAAGGAGAAAAGTAAATTTCAGGCAGAAATGAAGGAGGAACTTATAGCCAGAGTTGTCAGCCACGGTTGGGATGCTAACACACAGGGTGCTGGAAGGGAGGAGGTGTCCATGCCCAGGTGGGAATATATGGTGCCATGGGCTTGCTGATGATTGAGACCTAGAACTGAAACCTGTCAACCCTGGAAAAGCTGCCTTCTCCATGAAAGAATGACCAGAAGGGGTCTACCCACCAACCTAGAGAAGCAGCAAGAAACTTGCCTAAGACTCTAGGGGAGAGCTTCTATGAGAAATTGTTGTTAAAAGGAATCCTCAGCAACTGATATTCCTGTTGTAGCAATATTTCTAAAACCTAGGCATGTTGAATTTCTACACACATGAACAAACCAACCACAGAACATTGATAAGATGTGCTCATAATGAAAAAATGAAACTGTGTGAGGATACAGCTCACCATGAAGCAGACAGCATTAGCTAACACAAGAAACACAAGGACTAGGATAAAATTTCTTGAGATAATGGAAGTTTCTGGAAGAAAATATAAAGTAACTATGTTTAAAATTAAGTCGATAAAAAAACAAGGAAGAGAAATGCCAAAGAAGGATACTATGCACAAAGAATAGGAAGATGTGAAAAAGAACACAATATAACTTCTAAAAATGAAAAATAAAGTTTTTATAACAAACAAAAAAACTTCATGGAACGATTAAACAGCAGATTAGACAAGCTGAAGAGAGAATTGGTGAGCTGGTTAATAGATCTGAGGAAATCACCCAAAATGAAGCAGAAAGCTAGAGATTGAAAATATAAAAGGATATTAAAAGAAATGGAAGGTAGACTGGAAAGACCCAACTTACATGTACTAAGAATTGCAGAAGGACAGAAAAGAGAGAATAGAAATGAATATGTTTGAGAATTTTGCAGAATGATTAAATATATATATCCTCAGTTTGAAGAAGCAAACTGATGTTTTGAGTGGGATAAATAAGAATAAATTCACACCTAAACCCATGAAACAGCAAAGAATATCTTAAAAACACCAGAGAGAAAAATTGATTGTCAACCTAAAAACAATCATTAAAATAAAAGCAGATTTCCTATCATCAACATCAGAGGCCAGAAGATAATGTAATAATATCTTAAAAATGCTGATGAAATATAACTATCCAAAAATTCTATACTTATCATTTAAAACTGAAGAGAAATGAGTACACTTTCAAGCAAAGTTTGAGATCTGTTTTCTGAAAGAACCACTAATGGATGACCTTCTCTAAGGAGGAAATTGAACCAAGAAGGAAGCAGCAGAGCGTAATGACAAACGAATTGATAAACATAAGTATATATGAACAAGTGTTGTCTGTTAAACACAAACAATAATCATCATCATCATAAAGACTAATTTTAGAGGGTTGAAAACAAGGTGCAACTACTGTATTAGACACAATAACATGAGAAGTGGTGAAGAGAGTGTAATTCTCAGGAGGGTAGTGATGTTGATTAACTTTAGACTTTGGTAAGACAAGGATGCATTTTAAAAACTTGAAACAATATTGTAAGAATGGAGAGAGATATATAACTTTCAAACTAGCAGAGAGAGAAAAGGAAGAATAAGAAAAACTTAATGAATCCAATTAGCAGCAGGAAAAGAGAAGAAAAGTAGATGCGCGCGCGCACACACACACAAATCTCTGACAATGTTGATCAAGAAGAGAAGTAAAAATAAACATTATCAGAAATGAATGGGAGACAGGCAGGTAAGTCTTTAAAATCATCTGAGCTAAATACAATGTGGTATCCTGACTAGATCTTGGACTAAAGCCGGACTGCCACAGACTGAATGTAGTTGCAAAGATGGTAATATACCAATGCTAATTTGTTACTTTTGAAATATTTACTATGGTTACGTAAGATGTTAACATTAGGAGAAACTGGATGAAGAGCGTACAGAAACTGTGTACTATCTTTGCAACTTTTCTATCTAAAATTATTTCCAAATGAAAAGTTAATTTTAAAAATATTGTATGGGAATTTTACCTACAATGAACGGTGCTGGTTTTATCTGTGACATGAAGGAAATGCATGATACATTTTGAATGTGTGCCTCTTTCGTGAACCACGAGAACTCAGTCAACCAGTTTCACTTTTTTGTTTGTTTGTTTGTTTTTTTAAAGATTTTATTTATTTTCCCCCCAAAGCCCCAGTAGATAGTTGTATTTCATAGCTGCACATCCTTCTAGTTGCTGTATGTGGGACCCTCAGCATGGCTGGAGAAGCAGTGTGTCGGTGCGTGCCCGGGATCCGAACCCAGGCCGCCAGCAGCAGAGCGCACGCACTTAACCGCTAAGCCATGGGGCTGGCCCCAACCAGTTTCACTTTGAAGGACTGACCAAAATATTTCATTTCCAAGGAGCACAATGGGGAAAAATATCAGATAAAAGTTACATTTTGAAAAATGCAAAGATACATGAGAAATGTGCTTTCAGTCCCAAATCCACTGATTGGCATAGCTAAGTGGCAGGGAATCAGACAGGACGTGAAATAAAAGAGGCCAAGTGCTTAGTCACTGGGGCTACTTCTGTTTGTGGAGGAAATCCCAGTATCCGCAAGGCTATGAACACGAGGTGGGGTTCCCATTCTCCTCTGCCCTACAGGAAGAAGTATGTGGGGAAAAAACAAGAGTGGATTTTGCAAGTTCTAGGGCCATAACTTATATTAGTTGCAATAAGAACGTCACTTCCTTTCACTGGACCGGCAATGCAGCCAAACCATAATAAAAGCTACTGCAAAAACATAATTTCAGGTGAACACAAACAGCCGAAGTAGGCCCAAGGTCAACATTTTCCAGGAGCAAGGAAGTTGGATATGGACAACTAAAATCCTTCAGGGTGTTCGGCTTAGAAGAAGTTCTACCAGCACATATTTATATAACTATTTTAAATGAAGGCAAAATGTGTCTGGAGCTTTTTACTGGATTAGAAAATACTCATATATATTTGCTGTTTCATAGCATCATTTATTTCACTTACGAACATTAGAGTTCCATTTCTTTGTTTTCATCCATTTAGAGAGGTGAAAAGGTCTTCAGATAGACTTGAAGCTGGGTGGACAAATCCTTATGAGCTAGTATATTCCTACTGTTTGACAAAGATTACTCAATCCATAAATTCCACACAGCCCCACATCTTCTCTTTTACTTGCCAGGTTGCCTCTTTGGAAGTACCCAAGAACTTTATGGGGTTTTTTAGGAACACAAAAACCAACCCTGACCTCTACTGATTGCCAAGGAAGTACGTAGGAGGGCCTTCTTTCCCATCAGCCATACTCCTCCCCAGTGTGAGGTGGAGATTTCCCACAAAGATGCTCTGATAGCACCAGCTGTGCCTCCTGATATCCTCTGTGTGGACAATTTGCTTCAATTTCCTCATCTGTAAAATGGGAACAGCCAGTATACCTATCTCAGGGTTTTTGTGGGAGTTAAATGAGAGAACTATCTCAATCATCAGAACTATCTCAATGTACCAGGCAGGGCCTGGCACACAAAGCGCTCAATAAATATTTGTTTAATGAGTAGATGAAGAGATGAATAAAGTCACCTACCCACATCTAGTAAAGCCATAAGTCCTTGCATGCTTTCCCTAATGCCTGGGCCACGCCTCTAAAGATTGGAGGGCTGGATAGGTAGCTGGAGTATTGATTCGAGCTGTTGGCTAGCCAAGTGCCCACACTTAGCCTAAAACCAAACTCCAAAATGTAGCCCAGCCTGTGGGTTGTGCCATAATTTCAGCCAGTTTCTAATTCAAACAAAACCCTGCCTCCTTTGCCCCCTACTATTCCAGAGAACTTTTCTGACTGTTAACGCCAACTGGAATATAATACCTTTGGAGAAATGTCTAATTAATTTGCCTCCTTGGGAGCCATGTGGCACTATTACATTGTTTAGGTCCATTGTGTGTGCACAGGCAGCTCTAGATCAAAAGGGAATTGGGTGTATTCTCTCAATGGGGGACTATATGACTTCTGCTTTAATGTGCTGGACCCCAGTCACCAATTTTATCCCCCAAAGCATAGGGAAGAAGAGACTATGTCTTTTTATTGAGTTCTGCCTTTTTCCACTAGGATGGCCAATGTGAGGGATTTCAACACATTGCTTTCCTCACGTAGAAAATTGGTCTGTTTTTCTCTGTTAACCCAGAGTTGGCCCACTCCAGAAGTCTGGGCCTCCTGAAGGTAAGTCCCTCACTCCCAACCTCCTAAATCTGACAGGTAGTCTTGAACGTGCCCCCTCCCTGCCTGCTCTCCCAACCTTCTCAAGATTGAACTCTACGTAGAGCTGCCACTTGCTTGCTCTTGTTTCCTGCCGAGACCATGTGTCGCTGTCATCCGCTCTTCTGCCTCATCTCTCTCCTCTTTCCCTTCATTTGGTCCCCTTCTATAAACAGACTGGGCTGTAGCCTCTAGCCCAGAGCTGAGGCCTGGGCATCAGGAGCCCAATGTTGTAAGTTTGAATTTGATTCAAACTTTTGGATATGTGGGGTGAGGGGTAAGAAGGGGCTCTGGTGCCATCTCTCCTGAAGTCTCACTTCGCAGGCAACAGAAACTATGGCTGACTTAAACAGAAAAGGAAGAGTTTTCAAAGGATACAAGGCAGCTCACAAACTCTTCAAGAACACTGGGCTCGGAGACCCAGCAGGAGCATGGACTCAGTCCAGTGAGGAACACCTGCTATCCCCCTGGAAGCTGGATGTTGGTGCTATTGCTACCACTGACACCAAACAGTTTCTTTCTCTCCTGCTTCTGCTTCCTTGTGCCTCTGGCTTCCTGTTCAAGGGTCAGGATGATGCATCTGAGGGACCCACCCTCGGTCACATGCCCAAACTCTAGCTGCAAGGGAGGCTGGTAAAGGGGGTTTTCCAGCCTTCAGGAAGGGACTTTCTCAAACACAGAAAGGGAGTCCATATACTAGATAGCCGAAAATATCACAAATGTCAATTGCATGTATCCACCATTCCCTGCCCTGTTTCTCATCCCTGTCTTCTGGAAACAAGCACTACCAAACTCCCCTCTCCACTTCCCACTTGCAGAGTGTCCTGGGATTACAGGCTTTGAGCTCCTATATCAGCTGCAACGTGGTTCCCAGTCCAGGGTCTGTGACACTGGCTTCCAGTTTCCTCTCCAAAATTTTCCCTGTACCAGTTTTGAAAAGAAAGAAATGTCATTACTCTCAGTTCATCCTGACAGACAGGTGAGGAAGGCTTAAGCTGTCATCTCTCTTCTGTGCTTTCTATTCCTTACTCTGAAGTTTAACATGTGCCTCAAACTGTCTGCATTGTCGACATCAGCTTCTCCACTTACCCAGTTCTACAATCACTGCTTTTGGAGTATCCAGGGGCTGGGTCCAGGTTGCCGGGAGCTACAGGCTTATAGGGCTAGGAAAAATATTTCTGAGTCTACAAACAACAGGCCCTTGAATACATGTGCCTTTAGGGGACACTGTCATGCAAAAGTTCCCCGACGTCAAAGCACTTGCAGAGACTGAGAATGAAAAGGTCATCGACGGAGGGAGAAGATGCTCCTATCGCCCCTTCTTGAGGATCTCTAGCGAAGGCCTTTGTGCTGATGCCGTCTCCCTGCCAACATTTGGTTCCCAAGCTTGTTCTCTTGTATCTGTCTACCCAGGTCCTGGAATGCAGCCAACCTACCAACCCTGAAAGGATGGATGCTCTCTGCAAAGAGACTGCTTGTCTGGCTGTGTACAGCGAGGATGACAGCAGGACACCAGGACAGCTGCCGGAGGGGAGAGGAAGTGGGCATCTGCAAGCAGGGTGGTCAGAAGAACTGCCTCAGAGATGCCGAGATGCAACAAATCACAAAGCATCACATCTTTAAACAGTCAACCAGGCAGAGCAGATTGTCGGGAAGCAACCAGGAATAAGGGATTCCTTTCTGAGTGGAAGTCTCCATCAGGAAGTGAGTCATAGAAGCAGAATGGCCAAAGGAGGTGAGGCCCGTTATATGCTGCCAGAGGCTCTGGTGACCAAACCAAAGGCCCTCCTTTGTGTGGGCCGCCCATGGAAGGTTCTCCAGGCCATCTAGTGCACACAGGAGAAGGTCACGCTGTTTTAGATGTTTTTTGGTTTAAAGCTAAAAAAGTGGTTTCAAAATGCTTCCATTTCCATCTAAGTACTTTCTGCACATTGACTCAATGTACATGTGAGACAGCAAGAAGTCTTGATGGTGAGGTCACTCCAAGCATTGGGACAGATATGACGGTACCTTGGCATGACTTTGGAGCCCAAGACCAAAACGATATCAGGCTATTTCATGTAACTATTTCACCTACTTCCTGAAAGGATTTGAGACTGCTTATGATAAAAGCACAGGTGCAATAAACCCAAAAACCATAAACACAGGAAAAAAGAACAAAAAGCAAGTTTGAAGGGGAAAAATCATACAAGAAGCTCTGGCAAAATAAAGATAATAGCAATGGAGCTCAAATCTTGGTCTTGGATGCTAGCGAGCTCAAATCTAAGGGAAAATCCAATGGTTTATAGAATTTTATCTACAAGGAAGAAACATAGCAATCCGTTCATGAGACTAGACTAACTTTCTTGCCCCTGACCTGAACCCGAAATTTGTCATCAGTCTGTGTATGACAGAGATGGTAAGCATCATCATCAAAGCAGTTCTGAATACACACACACACACACAAACATATATCAGGAGAGAGAGTGATGGCTTTCTTGTGTTGTCTCCCTTCCACCCCAGCAGCTTATCCGAAGTTCTCTTAAAGCCCGATTCTGTAAAGGTGATTCTCTGGGAGAAATATGATCTAAGAATGTAGTTTTCTGGTCATCTAGGTGCTTAATATAGGGATGGCGCTTACAGACTCATAAAGTCAGCCTGTGTTTCAGATTCGGCCTCTCAACCTGTTCACCACTCAAAACCCCTTTTATTAACTTTTCCAGATCCCAATTGAGTCAATTATTTTGAAAGATTTTTGCCAACTAAACAAATACACATTTATAGAATGATGGTCCATGCAGCTTTATCATGAACAAATGTTTCATTTCTGACACAATTTTTGAAATGTTGAAAATAGCCTCCATTGCACTGAACTATCCTTCAAAATTATCCCTTGCCTCATCCTGAATTTTGACAGAAGCCATCTGGCAGACATGTAAATTTGAGGTACCCAACAAATACCTGAATACACTTGGGTTGTTGATTGAAGATCCACTGTTGCAGATACAGGTGTGGGAGCTACAAAGGTGATGTTTCATGTGAGAGTAAAGAATCTAACTTGTATGAGATTAGAGGACCCCAGCCCTGACCGGCCGGCTGGGCAAGGCATTTTTTCTGGAAGCCCTGCCTAATCTGTTCCTGTTCCAACAAGTCATCAGTTGAAACTCCCAACGTGTAGACGATAAATTATGGAAGTCAAGGTCTGGTCTGGAAGACACTGAGGGCAGGGATGGTTTCCAAATGCCCCAATATGTTTTATTTTAAATGACACTACTTATCCGATGAGCCCACCAGGAAAGTTGAGTGCCAAATAAGTCAATTCACAGTAGAGATTTGTTGAATATTATCTAACTAGATGTTATTGCATATATCGATGTAATTAAAACTTAGATGCTCTTCCTGACAACGACTGCCCTGTGATTATGATTAGGAAAAGGTCGGAAGGGCAGTTGGTTAGCAACACAAGCCTGGGATAACATATAAAGTGAAAAGAGCCAATAAAATAAAGGAACTGGGTGATTCTGGGTCTCTACCCACACAAGAGAGAATTGAGGGAGGGTGTAAGGTGTAAGGTGTGATCAAGAAAGAAAGAAATATAGGAAACAATCCCATTTTGAACAATTCCAATTGCTTCAAAAAGAATACCTAGGAATTAACTTAACTAAGGAGGTGAAAGATCTATACATTGAAAACTAAAAGACATTGATGAAAGAAAGATGACACAAATAAATGGAAAGATTTTCCATGCACATGGATTGGAATAATTAATATTGTTAAAATGTTCATACTACCCAAAGCAATCTACAGATTCAATGCAATCCCTATCAACATTCCAATGACATTTTTCACAAAAATAGAACAAATAATCCTAAAATTTGTATGGAACCCCAAAAGACCCTGATTAGCCAAAGCAACCCCAAGAAAAACAAATCTGGAGGCATCACCCTTCCTGATTTCAAACTATATTACAGAGCTATAGTAACCAAAACAGTACGGTATTGGCATAGAAAACAGACATATAAATCAATGGAACAGAATAGAGGGCCAAGAAATAAACCCATGCATATATGGTTAATTAATTTATGACAAACGAGCCAAGAATATATAATGGTAAAAGGACAGTCTCTTCAATAAATAGTGTTGGGAAAACTGGACAGCCACATGCAAAAAAATGAAACTGGACCACTATCTTACAAATTGGTGGTTGCCAGAGGAAGGGGGTGGGGGTGGGTGAAACTGGTGAAGGGGGTCAAAAGGTATAAACCTCCAGTTATAAAATAAATAAATCCTGGGGATGTAATGTACAGCATGGAGACTATAGTTAATAATACTGTATGGTATATTTGAAAGTTGCTAAGAGTAGATGTTAAAAGTCCTCATCACAAGAAAAAAAGAAAAAACTGTGTAACTATGTATGGTGATGGATGTTAACTAGTGATGTGGCGATGATTTTGCAATATATACAAATATCAAATCATGTTGCACACCTGAAACTAATGTAATATGTCAATTATACCTCAATTTAAAAAAAAGAGAAGAGAAAGAAAAATAGAACAAGATGGGATAGAGAGTAGGAAGTTCCAGAAAATTCCAAGTTCTTCACAATCATAGAAAGAGTTTCAAACAAGTGATGCTGTGCTGCTGAATTTCCCCCTACCACTTTATTTTCAAACCTAAATCACTTACAATTTTTTTCTTTCATAATATAAATGTATTTATACGTACAAACATTTATATGTTTATACGTACAAGAGTTAAGTTATAAATGTATTTAGGATTCACTAAGAAATCTGTCTGATTTACTGATTTTAAATCCACATGAGTCCAGACAATGTACAAATTCTATATTGAGTGATCAAGGAACAACAATAAGAATATGTCACGTTTTATAAAGTATGACCACACTTCTTATGTTCAGTTATGGTTTTGCTCCAGAAGACTCTACGGAAAAGGAAGGGAGGAGGCGCCGGAGTCCAGTGTTGAGAATTGCTTCCATCTGTCAGAAAAAAATCTGCCTTTGATGAAATGAAGACACAGTGTATTTTTATCTAGACCTAGTTAGCCCTACTAGGAGATAGAATAAAAAAAAAAGCTAAACAGTCCATGACAGTAAAATCCCGAGTCAAAGCATCTTGTTCTTCCCGTTTCCATCCTGAAGGTCTGATAATGTCCGCAGAGCCAGTGGTGGGTGGTATGTGACTGGCCCCATACCTCTGAGGCCCCCACATCAACAACTACCCAAAGGGCTGCTGTCTCACTAATCAACCCCTCAGCCTCCCTAGGTGGGCCCATGATGAGGAGGGAGACTGTAGAAGAGAATAGCCAGGCTTCTCTTTCCTCTCTACTGTAAGGAGGCAATTCTCCTCACAGCACAACGTGTGAGGGTGCCCTGTGTGGGGAGCTCTGAACATGTGGACTTCGGGCCCTTCATCTCCCCCAGGTATGAGCAGCCAAGGAGGATTCCTCTCACCTTCGTGTTCACCCAATTCTGAATCTTTGCAGCGGTGCAAATATATGCTGACACTTAAAAGAAGCAGAAAGCAGTGGAGGCTGCTCTAAAGGACGTATCACCCTGGCCATCTGTGGCTGGAAGCCAGCCGCCTTCCAGGACTCTCACTCAATTCATTCACCAGTGCCCTCTTGGGGACCTCCTGGATCCCCAGAGTTTGGCAGGTGCTAAGAAGGGATGACAAGAGGCATGAGCTGCTGGCTCAGCTACCCAGGCGGGACCTGGCCGCTCAGGGTGATTACAATCTTGAGTGCTGGCCCTTCCCCTAGAGACTCGGATCACACAAAGCCTCTGTTTGTTAAATTTCTAGACAAAACACCTGCCCTCAGTGGCTTAAGTTCCCTTCGTGGGAGTCCTTATCTTTTTCTTAACTGTAATATTAGAGGTTGGATTGTGCTGATGCTAGAAATTTGCATTCCAGACGAATACCTAAGTGCTTTGTATACTGAGTGCATTAGGCAGAACACGCACATGATAAATTTTAAAATTATTGAGCGTCGGCTCCATGCACGGCCCTGTACAGGGCACCCTTCGTATTGGTGGGTGTTTCTTTATCAAAGCATTTAATCATAGCCAATTAGGATAAATGTATTCGCATGATACTGACAAAGGTAGTGTTCAATATATATGCTATTATGCCTAGATACAATTACACCTATGATTTGTTCCCTTGGACGTTAATATTCCTTTAAGAGATATTAATATACACAACAATGGCACATCTGTTCCCTCCAGTTTAGGTGAGACAGATAACACAAGTCTACCTCAGCATAGTTTTATGCTCATTAACATTTTAATCTAATTAAGAGATGCTATTAACTCTGGCTGATGGCCTGGTTCTCCAGGACTGATGCGGAGGGTGATTTCTTTGATGTAACAAAAGTTATTTAAATGCATCCAGGGACTGTGCGGCATGTTGCCCCAGAGCAAGGCATCCAGAGGTCTATTTTATCATCCCTGCACATGGGAAGAAGGCTGAGCCCTTGCTGCCAGCAGCCATGTGGGGTGGGGTGGGTGCTGTGGGAAGCACACACCTGCTAATGGGAACGAGATAACCCATCCAGAGAGCCATCTATGCTGCTCAAGAACGAGGTTATTGTGACAGAGACTGTGAGCGTGTTAAAACTATATGAGCTGTGAAAGATTTTCTTGGAGGCCAGAGTTTCATTTTTGAGTGAGATCAGTCTATACCTGCTGGCATAATCACCCCCAGCTGAAGGAGCGGGGCCCACAGCTTTCTCAGACACCTATTGTTGGGGCAGACTCGGGCTGACAGCAAGATCGACACCACAGCAAAGGCTCTCAGGGGTAAATAGAAAGGAGGAAAAGACCCTGGCCCCCTCCAGCCAGTGGTGCTCTGAGTTGCATCTTCAGAAGCAATGCCAAGTTTCTGGAAACCAGAGGCATCGCCCACCCCTGACCGCACTCAGGGGTCCCCTCTTGTGTCCCTGTCACCTAGTGGCCTCTGCAAAAGGCCGGCAGCTCTTGGAAACCCTGATGCAGCAGGTGCTGCTGCGTAAGCCTGGCAGACGTGTCCCTTGGCTCCTTACTGGTGACCTCTTGCCCAGGTTGTCACCTGCTTCCAAGGAATTTGAAGTGAGGTATGGGGGAAGGAGCATCACAAAATCAGATCTAATTTCCCTTTATTTGCACTGGCCTTCTTCCTGCCTCTCATCTTTCCCCGTGTTGTTTCTCTCTGGCTTCCGCTCTCCACCTTCCATGCACTCCGTGTGGAGTAGGCAAAGCGTCCAGACTGCTGAGGCGACACCGGTTTCCTCGGTCCTCCCACAGTTACCCCTAAACCCATCTCCTCTGGAGGACAGCACAGGCTGTGTGCCACAGCCACCAGGCAGCAGACCAGCTGCGCATGTGTAAGGAAGAAGACCCCGCCATCGCTTCCGGCTTCCCCTGGGGTTGTAAGACGATGGGGCCAGTGAGGATCTCTTTCTGACCTGGAAGAGAAAGTCCTAAGTCCCAAGAGACCAGCTCAGCAGTGAAGGGGTTACTCTCCTAGATTGGGGGGTGGCGGTGCAGAAAGTCGCCGGATACTCTTCCCAGCTTGTCTGATGGAGATGCGACCTGGCACCACTGAAAAGCTTTAAGATTAATGGAGAAAAGGAGAAATCTGACAGCTTTTCCGCTGGTTTCAGTCCTCCTGGGTGGGCCGATTGGTCTTGAATGTCACTAGCTACTTAATCTTGTGTATCTGAATCAGACTGGCGTGTTTGAGGAGCCCTGCTTGCTCTGTATAGACATCAATTGGAGAGGCAGATAAAAGGAAACTGCATTGAATTTCTCCTTTAAGCCTTTCACCAGGCACTTTCTGACTGCAAAATAATTAGCGGCCCCAGCAGACACAACGGCCCGTGGTGGATGCTCCCGCCACACCTATGGGGCGGCTATGGCTTCTCTGGCCAGGCCCTGTTCTGCTCTGCTCAGCGCAGACTCGCACCAGGGTCTGCTTGACCTGATGTCTAAGCTAATGAATCTCCAAAGACAGAGTTCTACAAGCACAGCTGTGGACGGGGAAAAGGAAGGGGTAAAAAAAAACTTCCTAAATGCACCAAATTACCTGCTTACGTGTCCTCAACAAATAGGGTTTAACTGTTGTTTCATATCTAAAATATCTACCCAGGAAAAAAGATTTAAAACCAAATGATGCTTTCTACTTACTGTTTTGTCAACCTGAACACATAAAAGAAGCCAGTCAGGTTAAGTGCCAAGCATCAAAGGAGAAGGAATAAATAAAACGACAGTGTTTGCAGAGGAGGTTACACTACGTTGGCTTCTTATATTTAAAAGATAGGAATGTTTTTGTGGTTACTGCATGAAACAACTGTGTCTGGTCTGGTTTGGTCTGGTGCAAGAAGTCTCGGATGCGTCTCACACACACTAAACTCTAAACATAATGGTTTATGAGGAAGCTGTCATAAACCTAAACAATAGCTCCAATCAGAGCTGAGCTTCTGTTGGTGTATTTCAGATAATTTGCTCATACCCTTTCATCACTTTCTGATTTTCTAAACCCATGAGCATGGCTGAGTGTATCACCAACAATAAGTGATGAATAGCCCAGGGTTGACCAAAGCCAACAGACTATATATTAATTGTCCTCAGCCTGGCATCTGGGAACAAATGGAACTCGCTTGTCTGAAATCTGCCGCATTACAAGCACACACAGGTCTATGCAGAGTGTCTTCCCTGCAACGTGCATTTGGCTAGGGTGAAAGGTCTCTTTAAAGCAGAACATTTTCCAATAAACATACACAAAACTCATCATAAACCAGACTAATTCTTCTGTCCGCCTGAGGAAGATGGAAGACATAAACTGAGCCCCACACCACAGCAATGTGTCACAGTTCTCCATTATGCCTTTGAAATATCACCAGATATCTGGCTATTTTTAAATTACCAGCTTCTCCTCTCTGGCCAAGGATGTCTGCTTAAAAGAACATACAGGAAGTTACTGATGAGACCTAAAATGGAAAATGAGTGGAAAATATCTTCAGTATACTACAGCAACCTCGTTTCAACAGTCATCTCAGATATGAGGTTACACTTTATTTTATTTGTGAGTTTCTTTCTCTTTTAAAGACACAGCCTCATATAGTGTCGAAGCCGAAGGCAAGAGCTGACTGAAATGACGTGGAGGAGACTCAAGGCCAGTCTGCGTGCCAGGGGAGGAGATGGGAGAGCAGCGCTTCTCGATCCTTCCAAGTGTGGCTGCGCTCTTAGACTGGGAAGTAGTTGGCCGGAGAGGACAGAGGGTAATGAGTGTAGGTTTCAAGAATATCAGAAAGTAAAACGGAAGGAAGGAAATTCACACTCGAACACAAGGAACTGAAACGGGAGAGACTACTAGACAGAAAAGGTCATTTTTCCGGAGAATGGCTGTAGACATTTTTCAACCTTCTTGTTTGAGATATCTGAAGCCATGCCTTCCCTCTTCCAGGGGCGAAGTGAGGGAAAGGTGTGCAGCTGTGGACAAGAACCAGGTGAGCCTACAGAACAGGAAACCCAAGTTCCAGACCTGAAGTTGTCGCTCGAGTCCCTGTAGCCTGGGTTCCCTCTAAGGCATGTTTTGAATGAAAGGTGGAGGTCCCCACACTCATGATGAGCCAAGAGATCCAAACGAAAAACACTGAAGGCAGCACATGAAAAGGCTCCCCTGCCCATAAATACCTTACCAACTGGCCTACTTGGGTACTTTGAGGTTAAGGTTTTGTCTTACCCAGAGTCCTCATTCAAAGACATATAACCCTGAGAAGGGTGCAATATATATTCATTGATCCAACAAATAACTTTTAGCATCTATTGAGTGCTAGATACTGTGTGGGGGATACAGCAATGATCACAACAAACATGGTGCCTGCCCTCATGGACCTTAAAGTCTATTGAGGGTGCCAGGTGTTGGACTCGGAACCAGAAGTCTGAAGAACATTCAAAACGGGATGCTACAGGGTGCTGTGGGAGTTTAGGCAAGGGCGTCAGAGAAGGGCTCCCTGGGTACAGCTGAGAGATAATGCTGGTGATGTTCCAGGAAGAAGGAAGAGAAGACCCGGAGGCAGAGAAGAGCATAGCGTGCCTGAGGAACTGAAAGGAGATAAAATGATTGGGACACAGAGAGCAAGGGAAGAGTGATGGGGCACAGAAGAGAAGAAGGGTAGGCTGGGCCAGGTCCCAAATGCCCTTGAGGATGCTGTTGAAAAGTTTGGTCTCTATTCTAAATAACAGGAAGCCACTGAAAGACTTTAAAAGGAGAGTGACATGGTCATATTTGTACTTCAGAAAGACCCACTGTGACTGCTTGGTGAAGAAAATGTTGAATTGAGTCAGAGAGGATTCCAAGAAACAGGTAGGAAGCTGTTGCAGAAGTCCAAATGGGACACAATGGTGGATTGGACCAAGGTGGTGGCAATGAGATTGGAGAGAAGCAGGCACATCCTAACACCTGTGGACAAATTTACAGTGAAGAGACCTCAGGGCCCTGAGACAGGGCAGATGCAGGCAAGAGAGGCATGTGAGGATCACATCCTATCCTTAGAAGGTGGGTCTTGGCAAATCCATCTGAGATGGGTCTGACTGGCAGGGTCAGGGAGCGGTGAGGAGGGTAAGAAATGTGCTGCCATATGTACTTGGGAAGAAATATGCTGAAGATAACTTTGACCAGCTTCATAATTTTGCTTGAAACTGGTCTTAGGTATTTGCTGCAGAAAAACCATATGTGAAAGTTCTGATAGTTATGCTATGAGGAATTTAGTTAGAGTAGAAAAGCATTCTGCAAAGCCTTCCTTTAAAAGGGGAGCGTGTGTATATTTCAAATATGAAATGACTTGTGGATTTTAATTTACGTGTACCCATCAGAACCTACCTATTACACAGCTCTGTGGAGCAGCTGTACATATGTATAAAACTATTTCATATATAAAACAAATATAATATATATTCCATATATATATATTCCATTCCTTCTCTTAACATCAGCAGCTAATAGGCTTCTTTCTACCACATTTCTCCACTTCTGGATCTACCAATTGAGTTGTAGGCTTACTAAGAGTACATTTTTAAGACTAAGACTGGCTTGTCCTTGTTACTGTAATAACATAATTTATTTGAATATTATTCAAGTGAAAGGTGAAAGCAAAGTGAGAGTTGGTCCTATGAAAGTCAGTTTGGAAGCATGGGAGGATTTCACAGAAATCTGTAAAGAAAAAGTTGCTGTCAAATTATGGGCAACAGTTGTACGGGCAAGACAACTATAAAGGATTTGAGAAAAAAACTAGAAATATATTCTGTACTCAGATTCTAGAGCAAATGCCTTTAGGTTTTGGTCAACTTCAATAAAATAAAAACAAAAATTGTAAACGACACATTGTACAGCTGATGCAAGAAAAATGGTTTGGAACCCTAATGAGAAGACCTATATTTAAATGAATACCTGTTTTAGGTCGTATCCTATGAAAGTACTATTTTGAATGTCAGAAACAGTTGAATATCAGTAATTTCATATGCTTATCTGAACTTAATATATGTTTTAAGTAAAAATAAAATGTTATAGGTATATATATATCTCTTTTCCTTATGTCAGCTAAAGATAATTAATATAATGTCAAAGGGATAGCTTATCTTACATCCACTTTTTCAATTTGATTAGCCCCCATCCTAACTATTGAGTAAGAAGGCTTCCTCCATGGTGCCCAGGGCACTGATATGAGGAAGCCACGCTGCAAGTGCAGATTGCTGAGGACAGTGTGGGGAACCAAGAGGATCATCCTAACCCCGACATGTCCAGAAAAAAGACTATTTTCTCAGCCACACTTGATAAGATTTCACGAGTAACTAGCAAGGAGGAATTGGAAACTCTTACCAGAACCCTCTGTTTATCATTTATAGCCTATTATATAAACATACCGTACATGTTTAAGTTTACTATATAGTAAACTGTACATAGTTCTTATTTCATACTCTGTTTAGTCATTCGCATTTAATCCTTTTGCAGCTTCATGAAGTCCTGAAGGAAAGAATCCCTGCAGCTGTTGTTGGGGATGGTGGTGTGTACCCAGTGAGCCTACTGGATTACTGCAGTTATATTATGCCTGGAGTAGTTTCCCAGGAAAGCTGTTTCCTGAAGGAATACTGCTTTAGTGGGGCCTGTTTTAGTCAGAACTACGTGTACACAGAAAGGACAGTCCACTGCAGAGAAGTGCCATTTAAAGTCACATCTGACTTTTAGTGATAAGTAGTTACATATATACATTTATACTCGGTTCTATGGAAGGGACTCAAGGGATCCAAGAACTCTTGGAAACTGTTACATTCTATGTTTGCAGGGAGAGGGATGCTTAGCTTTCAGGAGACTCTCAAAAGACCCCTTAGTTCCCAAAGAGGTCAAGAATCATTGGATAATAAAAAAGAATGACTTACTGATACATGCTACAACATGGATGAGCCTTGGAAACAACATACTAAGAAAGAAGGCAGTCACAGGCTCCAGTTGAAGATGGTGAAGTAGGAAGATCCTGAACTCACCTTCTCCCACGGACACACTGAATCTATAGCTATAAATGGAACAATTTCCTCTGGGAAAAAAACACCTCAAAAACTAGGTGAACGACTCCTACACATCTGGCAAATGAGAAAAAACCCACATCAAAGTGGGTAGGAGATGCTGAGACACAGTCTCACCATCAATCCCACTCCTGGCACAGCGACCCACAATCAGGAGAGAACTCAAAACCCGGAAGTTCTCCCTGAGGAGCTAAGGGTTTGAACCCTACATTGGGAACCCCAACTTTTAAGACCTGCACCTGAGAGATGAGCCTCCAAAACATTTAGTTTTGAAAGCCAATGGAGCTCACATCCATGAGATCCACAAGGCTATAGTGAACTGAGAAATGGTTCTTAAAGGGCTCACTTGCTTTCCAGGACCCAGCACAGAGGCAGCCAGTTGAAAAGCACCCCGACTTCCTGTGAAAGAGGTTTACTTGCTTATAATTGGCCTGAGGGGCAGGCATCTAATTTACCACACATCCAGAGGCCTGCTGAAATTCTCTTGGGGATGAAGGTTGGCGAGTACCTTCTTTGTGCTCTCTTTCTGCATTGCTCCAGCTTGCTGGTATCTCCTGGAAAGGAGCTTGTTCTCTCCTCTAGCACCCTGATTTTTTGTGGCTGCCACCCTGGGGACGCATCTATATCATTGGGCTCTGGGGGCCAGTGGGGCTTATGTTCTGGGTCCCACAGCACTGTAACCAATGGAGAAAGACTTCTTAATTGGCTACCACTCCCAGGGCACAGCAAGAGGCAACAGTCCAAGGAGCTCAGTCTTTCCTTCTGTGAGCCCTTCTCAAACACTTTCAAAAAACAGAAGATGTGGGAACACTTTCAATCTCATTTTTTGTGTGTGTGTGAGGAAGATTGGCCCTGGGCTAACATCCGTGCCCATCTTCCTCTACTTTATATGGGATGCTGCCACAGCACGGCTTGACAAGTGGTGTGTCCGTCCACGCCCGGGATCTGAACCTGCAAACCCCGGGCAGCCAAAGTGGAGTGTGCAAACTTAACCGTTACACCACCTGGCCAGCCCCCCAATCTCATTTTATAAGGCTAGAATTACCCTGATACCAAAACCAGACAAGAATGCCACAAGAAAAGAAAATTACAGGCCAATATCTCTGATGAACATAGATGTGAAAATCCTCAAGAAAATATTAGCAAACAGAATTCAACAATACATTAAAAGGATCATAAGGCCTGGTTCCATGGTCGAGTGGTTCAAGTTCACGGGCTCCACTTCAGCGACCCAGGTTCGTAGGTTTGGATCCCAGGGTGGACCTACTCCACTCACCAGCCATGCTGTGGCAGTGTCCCACATATAAAGTAGAGGAAGATTGGTACAGATGTTAGCTCAGAGCTAATCTTCCTTGAGCAAAAAATGAGGAGGATTGGCAAGGGATGTTAGCTCAGGGCGAATCTTCTTCAGCAAAAAAAAAAAAAAAGATCATATACCTGTGATTAGATGGGATTTATTCCAGGGATATAAGGAAGGTTCTACCTCTGCAAATAAGTCAATGTGATACACCACATTAACAAAATGAAGGATAAAAATCATATGATCATCTCAATAGATGAGGAAAAAGCATTTGACAAAATTCAGCATCCATTTATGTTATAAAAAACCCTCTCAACAAAATGTGTATAGAGGGAATATATCTCAACATGATAAATGCCATATACAACAAACCCACAGCTAACATCATACTCAATGGTGAAAAGCTGAAAGCTTTTCCTCTAAGATCAGAAACAAGAAAACGATGCTCACTCTTGCCACTTTTATTCAACATAGTGCTAGCCAGAGCAACTGAGCAAGAAAAAGAAATTAAAAGCATCTAAATCAGAAAGGAGGAAGTAAAACTGTCACTACTTGCAAATGACATGATATTATAAATAAAAAACCCTCAAGACTCCACCAAAAAACTGTTAGAACTAATAAACAATTTCAGTAAAGTTGCAGGATACAAAAATCAATATACAAAAATCTGTTGCATTTCTATATACTAATAACAAACTAGAAGAGAAATTAAGAAAACAATCCCATTTACCATTACATCAAAAAGAATAAAATATCGAGGAATAAATTTAACCGAGGAGATGAAACACCTATACACTAAAAAATATAAAACATTTATGAAAGAACTCAAAGACAACACAAATAACTAGAAAGATATTCTGTGCTCATGGATTGGAAGAATTAATATTGTTAAAATTTGCATACTACCCAAAGCAATCTACAGATTCAACGCAATTCCCATCAAAATTTCAAAGGCATTTTTCGTAGAAATAGAACTAACAATCCTAAAATTTTTATGGAATCACAAAAGACCCCAAATAGGCAAAGCAATCTTGAGAAAGAAGAATAAAGCTGGAGGCATCACGCTCCTGATTTCAAACTATATCACAAACTATAGTGATCAAAACAGTATGGTATTGGCATACAAACAGACATATAGACCAATGGAACAGAATAGAGAGCCCAGAAATAAACCCACTCACATATGGTCAATAATTTACAACAAAGGAATCAAGAATACACAATGGGGAGAGGACAGTCTCTTCAATAAATGATGTTGGGAAAACTGGATAGTCACATGCAAAAGAACAAAACTAGACCACTATCTTATACACAAAAATGAACTCAAAATGGATTAAAGGTCTGAAGCTAAGACCTAAAATCTTAAAACTTCTAGAAGAAAACATAGGTGATAAGCTCCTTGACATCAGTCTTAGCAGTGACTTTTTGGATTTGATAACAAAAGCAAAGGCAACAAAAGCAAAAATAATCAAATAGGACTATATCAAACTGAAAAGCTTCTGCACAGCAAAATGAAAAGGAAACCTACTGAATGGGAGAAAATATTTGCAAATCATATATCTGATAAGGGGTTAATATCCAAAATATATAAAGAACTCATACAACCAAATAGCAAAAATACAAATGATCTGATTAAAAAATGGGCAGAGAATCTGAAGAAACATTTTTCCAAAGAAGACATACAGACATCCAACAGGTACATGAAAAGATGCTCAACATGACTAATCATCAAGGAAATGCAAAACCACAGTGAGATATCACCTCATACCTGTTAGAATGGCTATTATCAAAAAGACAAGAAATAAGTCTTGGCAAGGGTTTGGAGAACGTTTGCACACTGTTGGTGGGAATGTAAATTGGTGTAGCCACTATGGAAAACAGCATGGAGCGTCCTCAACAGTTAAAAATAAAACTACCATATGATTCAGCAGTTCCACTTCTGGATATTTATCCAAAGAAATTTAAAACACTAACTCAAAAAGATATCTGCACTCTACATGTTCATTGCAGGATTATTTACAGTAGCCAAGACACAGAAACAACCTAAATGTCCATCGATGGATGAATTAATAAAGAAAATGTGGTATATATATATGATAGAATACTATTCAGCCATAAAAAAGAATGGAATCTTGCCATTTGCAACAACATGGATGGACCTTAAGAGCATTATGCTAGGCGAAATAAGTCAGAGAAAAACAAATACCATATAATCTCACTTATGTGTGGAATCTAAAAATTAAAAAAAAAAAAAAACAGCTTTTTGATAACAGAGAACAGATTGGTGGTTGCCAGAGTTGGGGGATAGGGGATGGGCAAAATGGGTGAAGGGTGTCAAAAGGTACAAACTTCCAGCTATAAAATAAATAAGTCATGGAGATGTAATGTACAGCATGGAGACTATAGTTAATAATACTATATCACATATTTGAAAGTTGCTAAGAGAATAGATCTTAAAATTTCTCATCATAATAAGAAAACATTGTGTAATTTTTATGGTGACAGATGTTAACTATACCTATTGTGGTGATTGTTTTGCAACATATACAAATATCAAATCATTGTGTTGTACACCTGAAATATATGTCAATTTTACCTCAATTTTTAAAAAAGGCAGTCACAAAAGGTGACATATTATATATTTCCATTCATATGCAAGATCCAAATAAAATCTATAGAGACAGAAAGTAGATTTGTGGTTGCTTAGGGCTAGGAGAGGGGTGAGGGGCTGAGGAGCAAGGGGGATGGTAGCTAAAGGGTATGGAGTTACTTTTCGAGGTAGTGAACATGTTCTAAAATTGAATGTGGTGATGAGTGCACGTATCTATGAATATACTAAACACCAGTGAATTGTACACTTGAACCAGATGAATTGTATGGTATATGAATTATATCTCCCAAAAGCTGTTAAAAAAAGAATCATCGGTATAGACTTACAGTTTGCTAATCTTGTTCGTATTCTTTATTTCATAAGGTATTATTAATCCCCATTTATAAGTAAGTAAATGAATATCCAAGAATCACTAATAAGTGACTTTCAGAGTCTTCTGATGCCAACTCTTTTGCCCTCTGCACTACAACTGGTGCCCAGTGACAGGACAGTGCAGGAGGAGCATGGACTCGGGAGCCTCATATTCTGAGTTCAAATCTCCGCCAGAACTCTTGCTAACCACGTGCTTTTGTACAGGCTAATTAATCTTACTGTTCTGTTTTACTTTCCTGTTCTGAAATAGAATAATATTATCCAACTCCGAGTGCTAGTGGGAGAAGCTGACGAGACACTGTACGTAAAGCCTGGCACACGGCAGATGCTCGACCAATGGTAGCCATATTTTATGATGCTGTGTGTATTAGCACTGATTTGGCTCCAAGTGACAAAAACCCAGTTTCACCTTGTTGAAGCAAAGAAGGAAATGTATTAATTCATATCACTGGGAGTTTATCTAGCTTCAGGAGACTCAAGTGACTTCTCAGGACACTGTGTTTCTCTTCCCCTGGCTTCATCCTCAGGCTGACTTACCATATGTGGAGGCAAAGTTGCCAAAGCAGCCCCAGGCTCATAATCCTCCAGTGTAGCAGCCTGGGTGGAAGACCATCTCTCTTTCCAGAGAGTGCCAACCCAAGTGCTGGGGAAGACTCTCACTGGTGCAGATTGGACCATCTGTCTCTCTCTGAGCAAATCATTATGGCTGGGGAGAGGGAATTGCACTGATTGATCAGACTGAACCATGTGCCCCGTCTGTGGGTGGAGGATGGATCAGCTCCCCCGAAACAATACAGGTGCTACAGATCTACAGAGAGTTATTCTCTTTCTCGGGGTAAGATATCCTTTTAGACTGAATGGTGAGGCAAAGAAATTTCACATTTCAATTCTGCATTTATACTGTAAATGTTCACCTACTCTGTGGGAGGCCCTTGTCTATAGACCTACTGATCCCTCTTTCCACATTCTGCGTGTGTGTGTGTGTGTGTGTGTGTGTGTGTGCATGCACACATGAACCCTTGGACACATAGGGAGCCGCTGATGCCAAGGCTAATGAGAATCTCATATAATCAATTGTTTACACATTTCATAACAACAGTAATCCCTTCCTGATGGTTTCAACTAGTTGTTGAAGTCTGGAGGAGACAATATTTGTAAGAAATATGGATAAAATTATGTCATTCACGGGTAATTTTACTTATTGAACATTTGCTCGGTTGTGAGTTTAGAAAAAAGAACAAGAGCACACAAATGAATGTTTCGGGAAGCCCCTGCAGTGCGAGGCAGCAATTGATGGGAAGAGGCCAGTAGCGGGTTCGCACTGGCAGTGACCACACCCTGCAGAGTGGAGCTCTGGTCTAGCTGAGGGTCGGTGCCCTGGGGAGCTGACATAGGTGTAAATCAGATGCATGCCATTGCTCATTCTTTGGGCCATTTTGTCAGAGGTTTGGATTTAATTTGTGGGTGTCTTTTCCTTTTCCAAAAGCAGAGTTTAGAACATAGAGGAAATTTAAGGCTCCAGAATGCACTGTCGAACTGGGGCCTGCCCTAGGGCTTGTTTCCCATCTTTAAGTATTTTCATGGGTGATTCTCGTTATGTTTAAGACATATTACACATATGTGTCTCCCTCATCTCAGAAAGGGCCCAGACCCAGTTGTTTGTTATCACTAATGGAAACAGATTCTTCGTAGATTTCTCATGGTCAAAATACTATAATAGAAAACTATAGTGAAGTGGTTAAGAGTCCAGGCTTTGAATTTCATTCTGGCTTTGAATCCTTATCTTCTTCTACCTTCTATCACCAGATCACACTACATAATTCACTTATTATATGCATTGTTACATCTGTCTTCCTTGGTTTGGCTGTGAACTCCAAGAGGCCGGGCATCTCTGTCTTGTTCACCCATGGAGCTTAAGCACCCCGAACAGTGTCAGGCCCCTCAAAGGCACTCAGTAAATATTTGTTGTATGACTGAATCTCGAATGTACCATTTACCGTGGTTTCTATTTTCACCCCTAGAAATCCTGGGTTTGAGGATCAGGTGGTTGACAGGAAGCAGGACTTAACACCAGCATCTAAACATCCTCTCTTCTCTCCATCTTCTCCCTACTCCTTCTCCTGCCCTGAGAGGGGTTTTATCCTCTTGTTGTCCTTCGGTCAGCATTCTTCCCTACTCTAAGTTTAAGGTATAAATTCGACTCCATCATTTCTCTACCTTTGCTCTTGATATAAAAAGCTAGATTTTGGAATGCCAGCAGAGATTCTCTCCCAACAAAGCCTGCCTCTTGAAAATAAAAAATCAAAAGCACTTTGGCTTTTAGACAACTATCTGTTCTGTAGACTTCAGAACTATCTCGAAACTCAGAACTGAGCAATGACTTCTTTGTCTTGGTCTATCTCTGCCCTCCCCCTGAAAGAGGACAGATAAAAAGGCATCAACGCTGCCCAGCAAACAGTGACCTCTCAGTGTCTTGGCACCGCTTCCTACTGTATCCATTTCCATAAATGACCATCACACCCTCCGAGGGACCCTTCTTTATCTTCCTTGTAACGCCTACACATGAATATTGATCCGGGGACCCTTTTTGCCTCTTTAGATGCCTTTACATGTCTTTGCTTAGTGCATAATATGCTGATTTCATTCTCCAGGTCTAGGAGGGCCATCTCCAACTGGAGGCTCATCAATGACCCACATCAGGGGAACTGCTGCCATGTGTTCAGATCCTGCTATCTAAAGCCCGTCTCCTACCAGGTCTTATCTTAGGTGATATTCATCAACAAAAGTTTTCCTGGGAAGGATAGTTTACTCTTATCCCATTTTCAACTAATGAATGACCCTGAAGAGAGTTTATATGGAGGAAGGCTTATAAAGTTAGTTAGAACTGCAGATAGAGTCTGAAACCACCAGATTGCATTACAGTAGCGATAAAAATTTTAAACACAGTGAGATCAATTTAAAGGAAATTTTTCAGAGAGCAAGAGATAAACAATATTCCTCCCCAAAGAAAATTTCCTCATGTAAGTAGTCACTGGCTAACAGTACAGGGCAGAGAGCACCAGGGTGGACCAGGGGTGGGGATGGGGGCTTCCCCCTCAGCCCTCCACGTGCCTCCCCATCTGCCTGTCCTTTCCCTCCCTGCTCAGCCAACAGTGTGGAGAACTGGGAGGACAGGTATGTCGGAGCCCAGACCATGGCAGCCACTGCAAAGAGTGGGGAGTCTCCAACAGATTGTGACTTTAGAAGCCTGGGAGAAATTCCTCAGTTCTCAGGGCTTAAATCCACCTCAAAAGATTCTGAAGTTCCCCAAAATGGAGTTTAAATTTGGCCATGCTCACCTCACAGAGTTCAGGAAAGGGGACAGCTCACTGGAGGACTCGACTGTCCGGTCCCTATGGGAAAGTGGATGATGAGACATGAGACTATTCGCCATTTAAAGAACTCAATCGCCTCACCTCACTTGGAGTCCTTGCACGCTGGGCAATCTTCTGATGAGAGCTGGCTTCTCATGTTTAGTCTTTTGGCCGTAAATAACAAAAGACTTCACCCAAACTGCCTTAAACAATAAAGGGCATTATTTTCTCAAAGGAGGAGCAGCCTGAGGGATGGCAGGTCCAGGGTTGGTTAATGTAGTGGCTCAACAATGTCATCAAGGACCAGATTCTTTTTATAATTCTGCTCTGCCATCCTCAGGATGTCGGCTGGTCCTCTAGTTCATCACCTTGTGGATAAAAGATGGCAGCAACAGCCCTAACCATAACATCCTCACACAACAAAATGTGAAGGTTGTAGCAAGACTGACATTTCTCTGTAAAAAAGAACACTTTCCCAAGCCTCCCCCATGCTTCTCAAAATCCTTTCCTTCGTATCTTATTGGCTGTAATTGTTACCAGGCTCTTTTCTAAGCCAATCGTTGGCAAGGGGAATGGAATCACCTTGATCAAATTAAACTAGTCAAGACTGAGATTGGGCCCAGCTTGCTTAAAGCACAGGGTCCCACGTGAATGTATTAGACTTCTATTTATAAGAAAAACCTGAGGAAAAGGCTGTTGCATTTCCAATGCAATCAGAAGGATCTGCCACACTGCGAACATTTCCTGCAAAGAAAGATGCATCTACAAGGGGTTCGACTGTGTGGTGCCCGTGGCAGATATTTGTCTCGTTATTTAAAAAATGATAGTCTTGCTTACGTAAAAATTTTTATTCCTCTTCAAAAACAGAAAAAGCCCCTAGAGGGAAGAGGTCATCTATTAAGTTTCAAAGTGTCGGTGACTTATCAGATCTGCTTCCCTATCCCCTGGCTAGACGGCTGCCTGACCATCTCAAGGGCTGTGTGAGCGGACAGGAGAAATGGAAGAACACCCAAAATCTTGGTTAGTGAGAGGTGCAGCAAATTACCATTCAGGGCTCTTGATGTGACAGGCGCTGTGCCAGGCAGGAGACCACGAAGCTAGTCTCTGCCCTGGGAATCCACAGTCAGCCTCATGACTTTGTCTGGGAACACTGTTGTGAGAGTCGGGGAGACCAAGCCTGTCCAGTTGTTTGGGCTTCTGGCTGCCCAGGCAGTGAGCATAGCCAATCTGCCACCAGTGGAGCCACAGAAACAGAAGGTAATCTCTTAGCTGTCCCCCTTAGCTGACGAGGCTGTGTGGATGCACGTACCTCATTTCAATCCCTGGGTCTGTGGTTCTTGTCGGCAGACAAGGTCAGCAGTGCCTCTTATCCTACAACTACAAGTTGGGTCCAAATCTCTGCTGTCCAATAAAGCACTGGTAGCATTTCTTTGAAATAATCTCTCTATAAGAAAGCCTTAAAGGTGGGCAAGAAAGAAGGTGGGTAAAATGTTGAAGGCGAGTGGGCAGAGCTCCAGCAGAGAGTGAGTGATGCTGTACATGAGAAAACACAGGATCAGGAGCGGGGCTCGCAATGAAAGGGCTGGCACCGATTTCCCTTGTAAGGCAATGGTGACACCTACAGAATGATTCCAAGCCCTCAAACCCTGTGAGAAGTGCTGTGCCAATACCATGAGCGCTTATTTAACAGACATTCTGGGCCTTGTGGGTATATTAGATCCAGCAGGCAAGGTAGAATTTTGTTATTATCACTATGGTTCAAAGTAATTTGAATAAATCAAAAATACTAAAGGAAAAAATAAAGCAAATCCCTGGAAAAAAAATCACCCCTATTATTAATGCCCTGTGGGTGAATTATTTAAGTCATGTAACTGCTGCCCCTACAGGTGCAGATATTTACTCATGCAATGATAATTAATAGCATTAGCCAGAGAAATTGACCTCTACAGATGTAAACAATGAGAATTTACTGAGGCTTCTAGTCAGTCACAAACCACCATGTCTCTTTAGATTCTTTCTTGATAAAGAAAATGAACTGAACAAAGATCCTATCACACAAACCAATAATTATACTAGTTCTTGCCGGAAATGCTATCGTCCTTTCTAACAGGCGAATGTGCTTATGCAATTGGGATGTAGTTATTACTTACCATATGAATGTGTCTTCACTGGGATACTATGAAATGAGACCTCCAACCAAGAGAAGGTTCAAAGACTAAAGATGACCACTTCTACTCCAAGAAAATGCCATAATTAAATTTAAAAATCATAGAGGGTAAAGATTTGGAATGAAATACCTAACAATTCTATTTAAGGTGAAGGAGACAAAACAATAAATTCCTTGATATATTCCAACTTTCCTGGGTACAATACCTGAAACAAATGCCGATCATAGTACAGTAGATTCCCCATCTCACAACCCATGTGTGGTCTGATGATGGTATTAGGGCCTCTGAATTTCCCAAGCCTCTGAAAAGATCAAAGTCTGTCAGGATCCCTAGGTCCGGGATGGTTAACGTGAAAATGATGCAAGATGTGAATATGTTGTAATGATATGGTTTAAAAATAAGCTGTTGGCTGTGATGTGGAGATGGGAGGCAACGATATTAAGACACAGGGAGGGAAGATGTGTCATGTGAAAAATGGTGTGAGCTCCGTGAGGGTTGGTCTCGTTCACTATTGTATTCTTAGCACCTAGAGCTGTGCCTGGCACATAGTGGGTGCTAAATAAATACCTGCTGAAGCATGAAAGAATGAATGGTACATATTAAGTAATTTGTTGGCTCAACCATGCCGCATCCTCTGCCTTCTCTTTTGCTGTGTGCTTCCCTCCAATGCTCCTTTCACCCAGGGCTGTGTGGTCACCTCATCTTTCCCATGTCTCTCCTTCCTATTTACTTTCGTCTAGCCAATTTATGGGGTTGCTCAGTAAATGTTTTGACTCCAATTGGGAAAACAAGCTCTTGGTGCCATCATTGTCACCTGGCCCAGACTCCCAAAATATGCCTGGTGTTGAAGGAAATGTCAACTAAAAGGTTTTGGTCTGCCCCTCTGGCAGATTATACAGGGCTTACAAAACACTTAACATGTCTGGATATCAAATCTGAGCTTCTTCATTGCCTTTCCAGAGAAAGCTCTCCTGGCCCCCTCAAGGCCACAGCCACCTGCAGTGGCTCTAGAAGTCTGTAAGACAGCAGCTCCCTAGTACCTAAAACAAAACAAGTGGGAAATTAAGATGATGCGTAAGCTGGAGTCACTCTGTCCTGGAACTTGAGGATGAAAAAACCAAATTCAATTCCTTTATCTGAAATATGCAATGGTAATACAAAAGGGTTTGGTTGGATGAGTGGTGTTCCATGGGTACAATCTGCCCTGTGGTGTGCTGTGCTTCACCTATAGAAAAAAAAATTCTTTAACATGAATTAGTTGCCAACACTTAAAAATCAGGATATTTAATGTTAAAATCTACATCTCCATCTTTTCTTGAAATTGGAAGATCTGGCAACATGGTGCCTGCATTTTCACAGAGCACTTGCAGCTGGGGCCACGTCACCACGGGGGCAGAATGGCAGTTGAAGCTGAGTCACAAATTCCCTCCTAGCAGGGCTGTGTGCTCTTCCCCTCAGTCCTCACCACTCCCTATTGTCTCCTAAGTTGTCTAGAGCCTTTAGGGCCCATTGATCTGTTGGGGTGACAGGCCTGCCTGACTCTTTCACTTTTCTGCCTGGTACCTGCAGGGAGATTGGGATCTCTGAGTTAAGTGACTGAGACCTCTTCTAGCTCTCTGGTTCTTTGGCTGTTTTAACAAGTCACAGCTGAGAACTTGCTTGGCCTGTTCCCTACATCAGTGATATTCAAACTTTAAAGTGCCCACAAAGGCTCTAAGGATCTTATTAAGATACAGATTCTGCTCCAGTAGGAATGGGGCGGGGCCTGAGATGCTGTATTTCCAACAAGCTTCTAATCGCCAGATGCTGGTCTGTAAACCACACTTCTGTAGCAAGGCCCCCTAATTGTCTCCAAATTCTCTGCCAATAGATTAGTGGCAATTAGAATCAGCTGGGGAGTATTTTAAACCTATACCAATGCCTGGTCTGCATACCCAGAAATTCTGATCTAATTGGTCTGGGATGGGCCCAGGCTTTGATCTTTTTCCCTTAATATCCAGATTATTCTATGTGCCTCCAGGATTGAGAACCACTGCACTAAATAGGATTAATTCTCAATATCAAACTTCAGTTTCTAGGTTGAAGCTTAGCTCTAATGAGGACAGTAAATTTCTGTTAATTTCAAAGGCTAGACAGCAGTGGGCACTGGGAGGGGTAGAGTGTGCAGAGGGGCCCTTGGTACCTCAGCTGAGCTCCACTTTCTCCTTCCTCTAAGCTCCCTCAAGCTGCCACTGCTCAGATTTCTGAGTCAGTTCTCTATGTGACCTCATCTGCTGCCTCTGGCTTTGAGTCCCCAGAAACCAAACCTGCTCACCTCTCTCATGCCTTGGCTCAGCCGCCCAGGTTTCTCAGCTCTTGTGTGAACACCTTCTAACCTCTTCATGCATTACTCCCACGCAGGCCTCCAAGACCTCCTTGGGTCTGGCACACCTTCTCAAGTTTACTCCCTTCCACCCATATCCCTGCTTCTGTGAGGCTGCTTGTTCTGACCAAGTGAAATCAGGTGTGGTTACAAGCAACTGCCCTAAAGTGAGACAACCTGACCCTGCTCCCAGCCTGGGCCCGGCTGTCCCCACTCCTCTGCTCTCTCACTAGGCCATTCCCTTAGCTCACTGGCCTCTGGGTCTCTCTCAGAACTGCTGCTTCTTTCCTGGCTGAGGAAAAGAAGAGAGCAAGATGACTTGGCTCAGTTGGGAAGTTTGCTCCCATCCACTAAAAGTTTTATATTTCTCTTCTCTCATTTTTTTGCCCCAAATCTTTCATCTCCCAGCCAGAATGCTAGAATTCATAAACCTCTATGTTGAGAAAAATTGTTTTTTCTTTGTGAGGAAGATTGGCCCTGGGCTAGCATCCGTGCCCATCTTCCTCTACTTTATATGGGACACCGCCACAGCACGGTTTGACAAGTGGTATGTTGGTCCGCACCCATGATCTGAACCTGTGAACCCTGGGCCGCCCAAGCAGAGCACGCGAACTTAACCGCTATGCCACGGGGCTGGCCCCGAAAAAAATTTTAATGAATGAGTGAATGAATAAGTAAGTAAATACACGTAGTTAAAAGGATGACCACAATTTCAATGCGTACCCTTGCAAAAAGTCCAATAGATGTTTACTGAGCATTGCTACAAGCTAGGACTGGACACTGGGCATAAAGTGGTGAATAAGTTGGTGTGGTCCTTGCTCTCCCCCAGCTTGCATTCTTTAGTATACCAGAGCCTATGCACCCAAAGGCAGTATTGTATGAAGTGGAGCTGACTAATACAGTCCAACTCTCAGATCAGTGCCAATCAAGGGAGAGCACTGGGCTGACATTTCCATGACCGCCTCTGGGTGCCTTGGTCCAGAGTGATGCTGTATGGGTAGATGGTGGAGGCAGAGGCTAGTGGTGGTACTAGCTTCTGTCATCCCCTTTTGGTCAAAACAGCATCAGACTAGGAATTGTAAGATCTGTGCTCTAAGCCTGGCTTCACTAATTCTTAGTCACCTGTTCCCGGGCAATCAATTTTTTTGTTTTTTGGAAGGACTATTAAATATTGATTTACTTCCTCATTTTAGTAGAGCACATCCTCTTACAAAAGCTTCCCAAGAAAGGGCACAGAGAGGTAAGTTTTCTGAGTCCTGGCATCTTTGAAAGCAGTATTAGTGTATCTTCATCCCAAGAACAAAAAAATAAATCCGAGAATAAAAGACTGGGAGGAAGAATTGAAAATGGTGAAGCAAAGAGTTAAATCTAAATTGTAAATGTATAACTGGAGATAAATGTCAACAATAATTCTTAACAATTCTTAAACCCTTAAAATGAAAGGCAGATATTATGACAGGGAGGGATGGGAACTCAGGGGAAACAAGAACCAGGCAGAGAATTACAGGGTGAAATTATGCCCCCTCCACAGTATGAGGAGTGCTTCATTTTTGTTCAGTTTCCAATGTTTCTTCTGGCACATTCTGATACTATTCTTACTCCCATTCTGATATTGTATGTAGCCCGCTTTTGCTCTCTGGCAGGTCTCAGGATGTCTTCTTTATCCCTGCTGTTCTCCAATTTCACTGTGGTCGCTTTAGAGTGAATCCTTTTCCATTCACTGTACAGCATCCCACATCTATTAAAGGAACATGGGTTTCATGCTCAGCAGGGTACATGCACCTTGTGCCTCTGAACAAAGAGGAACAGGGAAGTAGTGGACAGTGTGTGGGCTCTTCCTCCTCTCTCTCAGGTGCGGAGCTGCCTTATGGTACAAGGGCAAGTACAGCTAGCTCATGGACACGTTGCTAGCTTGTTTTCTCCTTCCGTGTGGATCCATCAGCTGTATTAAAAATTTCCCTCAGCTTCCAGCAGTAGGGTTTGTTTTGTTTGTTTGTTGAATAAGAAGAATTTATTCTGTACGTTTTTATCCTTACTTGAGCTTTCACAGGTATTTTTGTCAATTTGGAAGCTAAGAGAGGCAGTTGCTACTACCTAGATAGCATATTCAACAGGAATTGAAAATTTTAGTGTGAACAATCTGAAGTGGAATGTAGGATGCTTTGGAAAGGGGAGAAATGGAAGGTAAGGAATTTAACTTGTTTTACCCAATTGTTCTCGCAACTGTGCCCCAATACGCGCATGGTTTCCGACCATTCCTTTTGCTTGTCTTTCTTTTTCTTTCTCTTTGTACATTACAGTGGAGCTTTACCCTCATTCCTCCTCTTCCCTTTCCAACCAGGCTGAGACTTGCCTCAGAGAATTGTGTGAGCCCTTTGGAGGGCTCGATCTTGGCTCCAGTGAGCTTACCTAAACCTCTGCCTTAGCAGGAGTGCCTTCTCGGGTAGATGGTCATACTGCGGTTTTCTATTAATTTCCTTCCTACCCACATGCTTTTCCAATTACCTCTAAGCCTTCTTCTCTCCTCCCTGCCGCCTGGTTCCTCATACAGCTGTCATCACTTAGGTATATATTTTGTGCTTATGTTACTTGTGTTGCATATATCCATTATCTTTGTCTTATTTCCACAGTGATACTGCACACTCCTTTGATGGAGGGACCCAGTCTTCCATTTCCTTGGTAATTTCTCACAGTCTGTTGCGTGTGCCCCACACATGGAGGCCCCTCAAATGGAGATGCATACACAGTTCCTTTGGCACACACACACCCAACTATAAGGACAGATTTTTTTTTTTTTTTTTTTTTTTTGGTGAGGACGATTAGCCCTGAGCTAACATCTGCCAATCCTCCTCTTTTTGCTGAGGAAGACTGGCTCTGGGCTAACATCCGTGCCCATCTTCCTCCACTTAAATGGGACGCTGCCACAGCATGACCTGACAAGCAGGGTCGGTGTGCGCCCGGGATCTGAACTCTGGGCCGCTACAGCGCAATGCAGGCACTTAATCACTACGCCACTGGGCTGGTCCCTAGGGACAGATTTTTTTTCCCTCTAGTTTCTCTCCGTTTCTTAATTGTTTCTCATTTCCCTCTCTGTTATTTCAGTTCTACAAGGCTTAGGCTAGAGTTTTGGTACTTGAAGTCAAAAACCTCTGTTCTTCTCCACTGATATCTACTACCCTACGATACAAGTCATTTAATATCAGTGAGCCGTGGGCTCTAATCTGTCTTTGCAAGGGAGAAAATTATAACGGCTTCCCCATAGGGTTCCTGGTTGCTGCTGCAAACAATGAGCTCATATTGTGCTCCTAGCTCTGCTGAGGCGTCAGACTTCACTGGCAGTGATCTTATTCCACATTCTTCTGCCCCTGGGCCATTAGGGTACATAGTGACTGAGCCATCTTCCTGCCTTGACACCAGGTGGGCACAGCTCTTCAAAGAGGAAGGCTGTGGGCCTCACACAAGTCACAAGGAAGCTTACTTACAGGGTGTTTGAGAGCTCTGGAGGCCAGCCACATGTCCTCTGAGCACACTGGTGCAAAGGGTGGGACTAGAAGGGGCCTCCCATATGACACAGGCAAAGCCTTTCTGTATGGGACGGAGGGCTACAGCCCAGGGTTCCAGCTCCCACTGACATTCCTTGCCCAGAACTGAGCCTTTTCCAAACTCGCACATTGGTTCTAGTATTGCAGCCCCAGTGCAGTCATACAATATCTTCCTTGGCTGCCATTTCATTCCCAAATACTTTGTACTTAGCCTTTATCCTAGAGCAGCTCAGTGGTGTCCAACTCCTTCCAGTAATAGCACTGGCTTTTCCGTTGCCTAATTCCAAAGGAATCATATATGGTCTTATTTCTGAAATTGACATCAATTGATGTTAGGCCTGGGATTTATATAATAGCTAAAATGTTTATGGGCACCATCCCAGCATAACCTTCTCTCAGGCCACACTGTGCTCTCCGGTGAGGGCTGGGTTCCAATTCTAGGTCTCTACAACTGGCTGGAGCCCCACTCAGTTTCTAGACTTCCAAATCTCAGTCTTAGCACAGTGCCTGGTACAAAGTAGGAGCTCAATAAATATTTGTGGAGGAAAGGAATACATAAAGGATCCTTCCTGTGAGGGACCCTGATGGGAAGTTATTATTTTCTAATTTCAGTGTGAAGTACATGGAAAGACTGGTTCTCTCCTCCAGACAGCAAGTGGCAAAAATAGCCAGTTTCCTCATTCTCAAGTGTGACTTGGGCTGGGATGCAGAGTCCAACTTGCTAAGTAGTCTTGTTAACTTGATTCTCCCCCTTGTAGTTTCCTTTGGTGCCAGCTTCCTGAAGTTCCCAGCAATGGCATCTCCTGATGGTGGTAATTACCAATTGGCTGCCCTGGGAATGGCAGCCACTCCTGTAAAATCCCCAGTATCTTTTATGTCTCTGAAGATGCTCCATGCAACTTTTTTAGCACCATTCCTATAGAGCAGTCCAAAGCTGGAGCACTGCTCTTTCACGGAGCACTTCTATTTGTTGTTGCTCCAAGTCCTCTACCACCCGGCTACTCAAAGTGTAGTCCATGGATCTGCAGCAGTGGAGTCACTTGGGAGCTTGTTAGAAATGCAGGATCTTGTACTATACCCCAGACCTACCAAAACAGAATCTGTATTTTAACAAGATTCCAGGTGTTTCCTATGCACATTAAAGTTTAAGAAACATTTCCCCACTACGATTCTGATTCAATAGGTCTACGTCTAGGGTGGAGACCGAGATTCTGCATTTTTGAACAAGGCTCCAGGTAGTGCTGATGCAACTGGTCCAGGGACCACCCTTTGAGTAGCAAAGCTTTAGGATTAGGGAAGAATGAGTGTGTAACAACCCACCCCCCTTGCCATCACCTGTGGCTGTTCCAAAGGTAGGACACAGGTGACTGATGCTCCCTTAGCCTACAACACTGTTTCTCAGTCCCAGCTGCACACCAGAATTGTCTGGGCAGTTTTCGACAATAGTGACACCCTGGCACATTCCCAGAGTGTCTGATTTGAATGATGTGGGAATGGGCTCAAACATTGGGATTGTTTGGAAATTCTCTAGGTGATTCTAATGGATAGAGAACTACTGGCCTAGGATGAGCTCTTGTAATTAGTAAGAGTGCTCCTTCTTCCACCAGATTCGCTTACTTTTCCTGTGGGTCTAATCTCTTACCTCTGGAAGACTTGATGAAATTTCTAATTCCACTTCAAGTGCCCACCGTCCTCCCAATGAACACAAGAACACTTGTGTAAATCAAATTCTAGCAGCTCCTGGGTAGATATTCTAAGGAAACTCTACTAATGACTCGAGGGCACACTGACAGATGATTCTTCTTCACAAGCTTTGCCATGAAACCAATCCTGAAAAGCACCATTCTTAGGGCCACCCGGTAGCATAGTGGTTAAGTTCGTGTGCTCTGCTTTGGTGGCCCGGGGTTTGCAGTTTCAGATCCTGAGCACGGACCTACACACTGCTCATCAAGCTGGGCTGTGGCAGCGTCCCACATACAAAATGGAAGAAGATGGGCACAGATGATAGCTCAGGGATAATCTGTCTCAGCAAAAAAAAAAAAGCACCAGTCTTTAAAAGACTCCAAGAGGGGCCCTGGGCTTTCCGCTTTACTCTCTGAGTGGGATTCCCTAGGAGAAAAATACAAGTTAGCTTTCCTGTGTTCTTCCGCATCTCTTCCTCAGTCTTCATGCTGGCCATCAATTCCTTTCTCACATCACTTTGTTGTCTTTTAGGGGTTTATGGTCTTCTCAGGGAATTCCTGCAAGAGTCCCCTGGCTCCTCTCCTATTCACTCCTGAGGGCAGTGCTGGAGTTTGAGAGTGACCATTAATTACTCCACTTCTTTTCCACTCCAAGCCTCAAAGCAATTGAGACATGGACAAAGGAGGCCCAGGAGACAAGAATGTCCACTCTATTGCTGATAAAGCCGGACTGAAAAGCACAGCTAGGAGAAGCCCCCAGTTGGCTCCTAAGACTTCTCACACCACCCTGCCTGACCTTTCTCACCCAGAACTTATGCCTCACCTCTACAAAGCAAAGTCCAGTCCCAGGAAGCTTCTGGAGAATAGAGAAAGCTCAAGTCTAGAGGAGGCTTCCCAGAAAGTGAGAGAGGAAGGGATTGCATTGTACATGTTCAGTTCTCCATCCCGCCCACCAAACAGTGAAGGGGGATGAGAAGAAAGGAGGTCATCTTCCCAACATGCAAAATGTCCTCCTTTGGGGCCAAGATGGGAACTACAGGAGAGAGTCCCCCAGGCAGCGGCATCTTGCTACGAGTTCTTCAGAGGTAAGTATCAGGGCTGCAAACCCTCAGTGGCCATCTGGAAAGCCAGTAGTCAAACAACTGGCCAGTCAGTCTCCCTCAGTGCCCCAGGTCTTTTCTCTGTCAGGACTACAGCCCAGCAGAGCCAGAACCCATGGTGAAGTTGCCCTGATTGTCTCATGGGTCCATTCTGAAAGAGTTTCACCAGATGTGACGGGCTTGGGGAGAGGTCTGCTGGTTCCCATTTGCAGTAGAAATGTGGAGTGCTTTAAGAAATATCTTCTCCTTGCACTCACTCATGCTCAGCCGCTGGCATTCTGTGGGGGCCGATGGGAACTTGAAGCTGCTCTGACTGAAAGAAGAGATGCTCGGTGCCAAGCAGTTTTCCAGTAAAATGATTTAAAAAATAATGGAGAAAAGACAATGATGACCAGAAGAAGGGACAGGTTTTCAAGAAGTCATTGGAGAAGACTGCTGAGCCTAATTCCAGAGAAACAATATGAATCAGAGGCCCTCTTTGCTTTCCTAACTGGAAATGTGGCTGAGGGCACAGCGAGTGACCGGGCTCGGGGTTCACAGTGGAATCATTGCTAACATTAAGCCAAGACCCAGCTAATTGCTCCTGATTGTTTTCTCTTTTCACATTTACTCATCTAAGCTGGGGGTGTCTCCCAGGCACCACAGCCGTAATTAGAGTTGGGTTTCTGTCTCTCTCAGAGTTGGGCTCCTCTTTGGAAAATTAGCAAAAGAATAGCGATCTTTGGTTTTTAAAAATATTTAACGATTTCCTAGAAGCATCCTCAAAGTCAATAGGTGTAAGTTTCACAAGAATTCATTTTCTAAAAATGAAAACTAAAAAGTGGAAAGTAAGTAACATGAATGGTGCAGAAAAATGGAGGTTGGACAACTCTTCTGTGTGATGAGTTACAGGAGGTGACACTGTTTTCATTTTCAAGTAGACCTGGAGCCCCTTTAAGCTAATTGATCCAGTTACAAGCAATCAGGGATGTACAAAGGGAGTGAGACACGCATGAACCACTGCCATAAACAGGCCTTGTGATATGATCTGTGTGTTTGTTTTCTTTTCTTTTATTCCTCTAAACAAAAATACTTAAATTGTAAGTGGGGACTTTTCACAGCACAGATCTTGTGTCACATGTTTAAAAGCTGTGGCAAAATCGTCTTTGGGCAGAAGCTGTGTAGCCTTAGATAAGCCATGCCCTGGTGTGCGTCCTTCAGGAGAGGGATGGTTTTCAGAGAGATTTCCCATATGGTGCATCCAGTCAGTCCGCTGACTCATTTTGGACTTGGCACTGGGATCTAAACCAGGGTTTGGAAGGGTACAGAGCATGCAAGTGGCTTTGCTGATGGCTGCTCATTGCTCCCCAGTGAGGGGGCATTCTACCTGCCCACAAGCTTGTCCAGACCACTGTTTTCCAAACATAGCAGGCCTACAATGCTGTTCCCTCTGTAGGGGAGGAAGAGATTTCCTCTACCCACTCTGGGTCCGTCTGGCTGGGCTGTGAATTAAATTCACGTGAGACAGAATAACAGGAGAAAATCAAACAAAGCTTTGTAATATGTATACACGGGAGAGACCCAGGAAAACTGAGTTACTTGCCAAAATGGTGGAGGCTGTCATAAATACCATCTTCAGCTAAAGACAAGTGAGGATATTGGGGGTGGGGAGAGTCAGTTACGAGAGATTACCAGAAAAGCACAGTAAACAAGAGTAAGGTTAATATGCAGATTTAAGTCCTTGCCTTCCACATTGGTAAGAGTTTCTAGAGATAAGGTCATCCCCCTTCTTCCTGGTACAGAGAGGGAGACACCTTTACAAACGGAGATTTCACTTACAAGTGTAAATGTCTCTTAGATAGGATAACTTCTACTTTTACTTGCTTTTCAGAGCTTTTCCTATGTCTGCAGTTTTTAAAAGTAACCAGCCCAAAATAATCCTCACACCAGAGACACATTTTGGGGTCGCCTATTCTGATCCCCCACCCCTCTATAAACCTCTGGACACTCAGCAGTTCACCTCGTGGTGAGCTGTCTAAAACTTAATCTCCTTTCTCTTAAGGTACGTCACTAAGTTTCACATTAGTCTCTTAATTCGTAATGATTTCCCTAAATCATTTGAGAGGACCGTAAAGGTCAGCCAGCACAAAGCCCTGGTTGCAGATCCATTGCAGATATGGAAACCCACATGGGCATGCAACCTATTCTTGAACAAGTCTGAAATTGCTCATCCTCACTGAGAATCATTCAAAGCATTGCTGCAAATTAGGGGGGGAAAGTCTCTTGGTTTTCTTTAGCAATACTAAAGAAAAGTGGAATTTCCCATGAACAGAGAAAATAATATTCAAGTTCTTATCAGAGCAGAAATCTGCTTTTCTCTTCCATGAATAACATTTGGGCCTGAAGCCAGTAAATGCACCAAACAAGTCCTCATTTATAAACACCTTGATATATCTGAAACACACACACATGCACACACACAAACAGGGGAGGGGCGAGGGAGAGACACTTCTTTCCCATGAATCCCACTGGGTTGTCTTCAAGACCCAAGCTTCTAAGCTGTAGGTCTATGAAGTCATATGAAGTCATATGGTTTAATTTCAAGAACTTATCGGGGTTGGGCTGGTTTTCAATGTACGTGTTTCTCTAATCCTGTTTGGTTTTGCTAATGTATATAATGATATCCTTAGGCTCATGCCTCAGCTATGTATGTCCACTCCTGGGTCCTGATGAACAGCTAGGGCAGCCTAACCAAACCCACATGCATAAGGACAGTGGATCCTCCTGGGTGAATAAAGGGAACAAGAATCAGGAGGAGCTTGCCTCAGTCAGAAATCTTAGTTGTTGAAAGGGAGGGATGTTGGGCCACCAACATTTATTTCATGGCCTGCTCTCAGGTTTCAATTTTGGTGAAAATAGACTGATATTAAACAATAAAAAGAGACCTACAGGTGGACATTTTTTATTTTGTCTGCTTGGGACAGCACTCCACTCCTTTTAGTAGGATTCTAGTGAGGGCTGCCAACCACAGTTCTTCATCTCTTGGCCACATAGTGATTGGTCCAGTGACGGGCATATGACCCAACCACAGTCAAAACGCTCTTCCCCAGGGTCTTCCCGACAAGGGCTCTCTGAGTTCTGTGGTTGTGAAGCTTTGAGGACACAAGCCCAGCGCTGATGATAGTGTCCAAGTTTCCAGCCTCCTGGGGACAAGTCTGAGGGGATAAAGTTAACACACCAAAAGAAGTAGAGACAAAAAATGGAGCGAGAAGGAGTGAGTTCCCTCCCTAGTGTTTGGGGTTCTGAATCTAGCGGCTGCTGAGGCAAACTCTACCCCCTGCCCTTGACCTGGTTTGGTTATGTCAATCGATAAACAACCCCCCCATTTTGGTTAATTTAGGTCAAATTGGGTTTCTCTGCCACTCTATAAAATTTTGGGGTCACAAACCACACTGTTGGGAAGCTTCTCTAACAGGGGATTCACAAAGGCGTTCTTGCTTTGGACCACTGTAAAACCTATGCATTAGGGATTGGTAGAACATACAATTTATCATACAAACCAGGACACTTCAAGAATAAAAGGGAGTGCTATTAATAATGACATGAAGACAATAGCCGTAAGCTAGACATTGATGGGCACCCTAGTGAAGGATCTAGTCTGGTGCATGTGTTGTGGTTGTGTGCCCAGCAGAAGGCTGGCCGAGACCATAATGCCTGGTGGAGCACTGGGACACCTGGGGAGCTGTGGGCGACCCAGCTGGAGTGGACCCTTCATGAGCTCAGACAAACACTCAAGAAAACCCTTGGTGTGTGAGGTCTTGTACTATTCTGGTGCTGTGAGCATGACTCCGTTTGTGCCCAGAGTTGATGAGACCTCGGGACATTCAGCTTATAAAAAGGAAAAACAGAAAACTCTGGATAGCTTTCTTTTGGAACAGGGCCTGACTGCTCAGGATGCGTACCATGCTCCAGATCTGAGAGCGTATCCCTGATGCTGAGGGCGAGCCGAGCAGCTGCATTCGTAGTGTGTGAGCCTGTCCCTTTGGCCACAGTTCATTAGGCCACTGATCCAAGTTGGACCCATCAGCTTCTCCCTCCAAAGACCTGGGGTGAATTAATAGCTTGTTAATCTTTATGTGGTTGGGAAGACAACATGACCATCTAGGAGCCTTGGGGCAGCCATATTGTAATGTGATCAGAGAACCAGAGCAAGCTGGTCTGCAGTGAGAGAGAAAAGGAGAAGCAGATGTTCAGAGGGCAGCAGAAATGAGAGGCAGAGTTTGTTCCTGGGCTGCTGACAACCTTCCCAGGCCTCAGTTCCTCAGGTTGGGCTGCATTCCTGTCCTCGGGCTCCATGAGACACCCCTTATCCTTAGTCCATCCCCCACATTTCGCTTCAGCTAGCTCAAATCGATTTCTACTTCTTTCATCCAAAAGTGTCTTAACTAATACCACGACATTCCTTTTTGATGATTTAAGAGCTCATATATTCTCTCAATAGTTTATGGGCCAAACAGTTCCCACTCTGTACCTTACCTCCAAATCCAAATATTGATTTGTTCCTTCTCTAATTGAAGCAGCACATTAAAGGAAAATACAAAACAAAACAAAAGAGTGAAAACGTGGTCCCCATACTCTGAAGTCACATGGGATCCACATGGACTTAATTAGGATGAGAGACAAACAGATAAACATTTGGGGATGCCTCCTTCCCATACGATATTTCATAACACGATACACGCGTGTAAAATTGAGATGTGAAGAACAATTTGGCTAACTTGCTCGCTCAATTTTTCCTGAGGTAGACAAGTGCTGAAACACAAAGATTCGTGCAATTCCAGCTGAAATATAAACAGAACCGATCCTAGGAAAAATTGGGAAATAAATGAAATTTGTTAATGTTTCCCCAATTCAGCTTTCTCTGTTTTTCTCCCATTCCTGCCTCCCCCCTTCCCCTAGAGGAAAGCCATCTGACAAACTACATTACAGTAAAGTGTTAGTGACAATTTGTTGCTCCTATTAGGTGTATTTGCATTTTTAAAAAGTATAGAGGAGGCAATACAAACCAAAGAAGTGATTCTTTTGCTCAAATGCAAATTGGTGGAGGACTTATTTTGGTGGATTCCTATTTGTTCCGAAAACTTCCCTACTTATATATGTAAAGCCAATAGTGACCTTGATAAGTAAGGTGAAAACAAAATAGAGTGACGAAATTAAGTGCACTTTTTTAGTAGTCAGTCTTAAGGAATTTTACATTTTACTTCCTTTTTGGAGCCAAAAATTCCAAGTCAGAAGCTAGAAATGGAACAAGGATGATTGGAAGGGAAACCATAGGCCAGAGTGGGCAAGAACCCTCGATGCCTGTGTGTGTGTGTTTGTGTGTGTGTGTTTGTGTGTATGTGCGTGTTATGGCTGGCTAAAGGAAGCAGTCCTACCATCTCCCTGCAAGTCTCACTCCCTCTTCTGCAGCATGAAGGAGATGAGCTCCTCTTGCAGAAGATCAGACCTCTTTAGCCTGGGTAGACGGCCAAACCACTGTCCCTTCTCCACTGCCAGCCTGTCTAGCAGAAGTGACCAGGCTGTGCTTAACGAGCAGTCACTCCCTGGAGGAAGAGAGCTGGAGCCAGAGACGCCTGCCTGGCTTTAACTTAAGCACGAGGATGGGAGTCCACCCTCAGTCCCAGGAGAATGACAGTGACTGTCCAGAGAGCAGCAAAGCCTCGCCCCACATGGTGGGATGTGCCAGAGATGCCGGAACGGTCTTCAGGGGTGGAGGGCAACTGAGCTGAGTGCCTGCATTTGCCTGTTGATGACAAGGACCCAGCAGAGCACTGGATATTGAAAATGAAAAGTTCACATTCTATTTTGACTTGAGACTGGGGCAATGGCCAGCCTGCTGTTGGTTCCTTGTTCAGTGGGATTGATTTTGGAGGAAGGAAATACTTCACAACTTATGGATATGGATGACGGTGTGGAAAGGATGTAGAAATATCAAAAATGCATCTAAGGACAGAAGCCTAAACCTGGTCTATGATCCAGCAATACCACTTCTGGGTATATATCTAAAAGAACTGAAAGCAAGATCTCAAAGAGAGATTTGCACACACATGTCCATTGCAGCATTATTCACCATAGCCAAAAGGTAGAAGCAACACAAATGTCCACTGACAGATGAATGGATAAACAAGTGGAATATTATTGAGCCTTAAGAAAAGAAGGAAATCCCAGGCCAGCCCTGGTGGCCTAGTGGTTAAGTTCAGTGCACTCCATTTCAGCAGCCTGGGTTCAGTTCCTGGGCGCAGACATATACCACTTGTCTGTCAGTGGCCAAGCTGTGGCAGTGGCTCATGTACAAAAAGATGAAGATTGGCAACAAATGTTAGCTCAGAGCGAATCTTCCTCAGCAAAAAAAAAAAAAAAAAAAGGAAGGAAATCCTGTCACATGCTACAACGTGGATGAACGTTGAGGACGTTATGCTAAGTGAAATAAACTAGTCACAAAAAGGATAAATACTGTATTTCCACTTATATAAGGTATCTAAAGTGGTCAAACTCATAGAAATAGAAAGTAGGCTGGGGGACGGGGGAAATGGGGAGTTGTGGTTCAATGAATAGAGTTTCAGTTTTGCAAGATGAAAACATCCTAGAGATCTGATACACAACAGTATGAATATAGTTGACACTACTGAACTGTACACTTAAACATGGTTACGATGGGAAATTGTACATTATGTGGTTTTTTTACCACAATTAAAAAAAAAAAAACCCAGGCAAGTGGTCCATGAGGAGCAAGGAGAGCTTCCTTTGTCTGTGGGGAGAGCTGCAGTGAGACCACTGGAAGCAATTTTCCCTGGGAGTAGAGAAGGTGGAAAAAGTCAGCAGGTGTCCACCTGATGTGGGAAAGTTGATACATTTAGCAAAACCAAAGCTGACTCTGGTGCTGTTTCTGTTTCAGGAGCAGCCCCAGAAGGCGCCCCATTCTTGGGCCTCCTCCTTCACTCACTGGGAAATAAACAGAGATGGGAGGGTCCCTGTTCTGGGAAAAAGCTAATCAAATGATCCAACTGCTCCTCCTTTGCAACCCCGAGAGAGGTACCAGGAAATACAGTTTTGGCCGAGAGAAGGATGGCCGTGAATAAGGGAGGCTGTCACGGAAAACTGCTCCCCTCCTCCCAGCTCAGTCCAGACCTTAGCCTCCACGTGCTGACCCAGAGTGGGTATCAGCCAGGGGGCTGGAGTTAGACCCAGGCTCAGGGAATACAATCATTCAGCCTTCTGCCTCTGCATTTTGGAAAAGAAACTGTCTTCTATCCCCATCCCATTATTTAGTGTTTGGGAAAGGACCCAAAGTTAGCTCGTAGGCGGGGGGCTGGGAACCACTGCGAAGGTGGGTTGTGGCATTCAGAGAACAGTTACAAAGCTTGTCAATCCGAACCCCCACGAATACTTTCCTGACGAATTCCCAAGTGACAGTCTTGGCTGAGATGGGAGGGAGGAGCAGGGGCTGCAGAGAGATCAGCTTCTCCCTCACTGGGAAGCAGTGTTCCTGTGACCCTATTTCAATCTTTAGTAATGAACCATTTCAGAACAACTGAAGTCACTGGAGTCAGTGATAATTACATAAATTTTCTTTTCTTTTTTTACTTAAAACTCTTAAGTCTCCATCCACAAAGTCCCATTTTTAGTAACATGTTGAATCCTGCCAACATCCTGGGGCTGATTTGTCTTTACACTTCTAGGAATTTCTGAGGACGTGGGGGTTCAAGCTGCCAAGACGGATGTGACCAGCAAGGAGATTCTAAGGTCCGAAGATTGGGAAGGTCAAGGGTCAATCTCTTGTAAGCCCCAAAGAGCAAGTCATCCCTCTCGGGTCCTTTCCCATGAGTTCTTCTCCTCCAACCTCTTGAAAACAAGATCTCCATTTCACCTCAGCCACAAGGTGACCCAGTGCCAGGAGTGTTTTTAGTCACTCTAACCAGTCCCCAGGGCCACATCAATGCAACATCCAAAAAGGCAAGCATTTGGAACTCTGAAACCCCCGGAGACAGCAACAGGACTCTGCAATGATGTGGTTTATGGAGTCTCATTTTTAAAAATCTGACATAACTTACAACAAAAGATGCTGTGGAAAAATAATTGGATTTACCCCAACTCCTCTGCTATTTATTGCCTTGGATGGCACTAAGGTTATATCAGAACACAGCCATAAGGGTAAGAGGCTATGGAACAACTAAAATACTTTTTCCCCCAAAAGCACATCTGTAGTTAACCCTTTGTACAGTGTAAGCAATTTGACCCTTGCATAGTGTTTGCAAAATACCAAATCAAGATTAACAATTATAAGGAATTTTATGCCCCGAATTGAGGCTACACTCATGTTTCATAGACAACAGAGTCTCTAACAGCCAAGCCCAATTTTTTGTTGGAACCCAAGTCAGACTCCTCTTTCCCTCCTATGGCTAAGGGCTCTCCATGCAGAGGCATGGATAATCTTCCTTTTGGCCTCTATTCTCTGCAGGAAGCCAGCCCAGGGAGTCATGTTGCACTAAGCTTGTTTGACTGTGGCTGACTTTACTGAGTCCTTGTGTTCCAGGACCTCAATATTTGCAGCTTCTAAAGCGCCATCTCAAATTCATTACAGCTTGTGGGTGAAGCTAATAAAACTACTCAAAAATCAAGACAGTTGACTGCAGCAGGCCAAAACATGGCAGCCATTTTAGTTCATAGGCAAGTTCTGAAATTAGAACTTTTATTCCAGTTGACCACAGGTGGACACCTGGCTAGTGCTTCTGGGGCTTTTCTGAGAAGTTTGCAGAGCTCTCAAGGCCAGTGGATCATGGCTCAGTCTATCATATCAGATGTGAGTTTGCTCCTCTTGCCATGAATCCATCTGTAGTTAAACAAAATAGGCTGACTGTGCCAATAATTTGCTCAATTTTGCACAGCCATGTTTAAGGATGCGACAAGAAATCTGCTTTCAGATCTCTGGGGAACATTCAAATCAAAGACAGCAGAGATCAAAAGTCCTTGAAAAAGCCATCTGGGAACTTTTGTGTGCTGACAAGTTTGTTCTTGAAGCTCACACACATACTTGCAAGATGACAAGCAGATATCACGGACTTCTGGGAAAATTTTGCACCACACTACTGCCTGATGAAAAGCCGCCAGCTCTCTAAGGTCATATATCACCCCCCAACACAATACCTACACCCATTCCCCACACACACGGTCAATGGCTTTTGTGGGAAATAGAGCTGACACCTCCTCGATGTTAGTCAAGTGATGTACTGGTTAACAAAGTAAACTAGGCAACAATTATAAAAATAGCCACCATTTGTTAAGTACTTTGCATGTATGATTTTGCTGATCTTTTAGCATACACTCTGCAATTGATCATCATAATTCTACGAGGCAGGTATTAATATCTTTACCTTATAGACGAGGAATAACTTGTCCCAAGACATAAAGCTTTGAAAAGGCATAGCCCAGATTCAAAAGCAGGTAGGTCTGGCATGTCCACATCACTGCCCCAAGAAAATCCAGTGACTCTAATGAAATGTCATTCTTCATCTTCAAATGCTAAATCTGTTGGATGTTTTTAATGTCCTTTTTCAGCAGTAGCGGCAAACTTCTACTCCTCCATTACATCTCAGTCAGATCTCCTCTTCTGTGGAAAATTCCAGAAGTAAACAATTTATGAGTTTTAAATTGGGTGCCATTCTGACTAGCGTAATGAAATCTCACGCTGGTCCATTCCACCCTACCTGGGATGTGAATCATCCGTTTGTCCAGCATATCCACACTGTGTACACTACCCACTTGTTAGTCACTTAGTAGCCATCTCGGTTATCAGATAGACTGTCACAGTATCACAGCGCTTGTGTTCAAGTAACCCTTATTTTACTTAATAATAACCCTAAAGCACCATTAATCTCTTACCGTGACTAACTTATAAATTAAACTTTATCAAATGTACATATGTATAGGAAAAAACATAGTACGTATAGGGTTCGATATTATCCATGATTTCAGGTATCCACTGGGGGTCTTGGAACGTATTCCCCACTGATAAGGGAGGACCACTGTATCCTTCAGGATTGCAATGATCTTATTTTAATTGTAATTATTTGTATACTTGTCAGTCTCCTGTTGAAAACTGAGAATTTCTGGGGGGCAAGATCCATGTCTTTGTAGCTCTTGACCGTACGACTGACACAGTGTTTGGTACAGTTAACCCTCAGTAACTATTGCCAAAGCAATCAGATCCCTAAGCAGTATCATCTTTTCAATAGTGCCAAAAGGATTAGATTGACCCACTTGAAATTGCCATTTTTGTAGGTTAAAAAGAGTCAACTGTGGGCACTTTGTGCATTTCAACCTAATAAATCTATTACAGTGGATGTGACTATTAAAAAATGTGGTTGGTTTTCAAACAGATGTATTAAAATTCACACATCTAAATGAATGCTTTGAAAACTTGTTGTCACACTTTATTGAGAATCTCATTTATTTTTGTAGTTTTGAAATATTCATTCCTGCATATTTACTCAAAATCAGCTGGTCTGTGGAAGTCCTTTCATTATACAAGGCATTTGTCACAAGACGTTTGGCATGCTTGGAAGGGGCAGGATCATGTAATGGTGAAGAATGACTTTCTAGGTGTCATCTTAGGCAAGTCAACTTCTTGACTCCCTCCTCTGCAAGAGTAAGCTCATAATAGTCTCAGTCTCACAGGGTTGTTGTAGAAACCGAGTGAGGTAATACATGGTGCTTAGAACAACATTCAGGACGTACTGAGAGCTCAGTGAGTGTTTGCTGTTACTCTTACAACTATAGGACTGGTCCATGTGGAACATACATACTTGTTGTTATGCAATATACATATGTTGGAATAGAAATAGAGTGTGTGAGTAGCCAGTAATAAAAACTAAATAAATGAGTAAAGTGATCACAAAGACTGTATTTCTACCCAGATATTTCCCTGATAGAGTATGTAAATCAGGAAATTTTCCTATAGAAAATGAAGTCCTTTAAGAGTCCACGAAGTTTGCAGTTTTCTGGGCGTCTGAGGCCTTGTCGTTTATTCCTCCATGTAGGGTACCAGCACTTAGATTCCTGCTGGCATCCTTTACAACACCATGACTCTTATTGTATCAATCCAAGTCCAGCTGTGGTATTTGAAAACAATCAAACTGGCGTCACCAATTCACTTCTTCATTTCTTTCCCCTCAAAGTCCCTTTCTTTCAAACAACAGTTTTGAAACAGTTTTCAAATTCCATTACTAAATTTCCTCTTGCCTTTTAAATATATTACACATTGTGTTACGTATTTGTGGTTGAGATAATCACATGGATGCATTTGTTTTAAATTAAATCAGTTTAAGCTACAAAACTCTCCAAGTGTCCTGGTGAAGGCCTGCTCTGCATGCAACATGGGCAGAGCCTGGAGCCAAATAATTAGGAACTAATATGTCAGAATCATAACCTGCTCTCAACTTTTGAACGCTATGTGTCTAAATTCCTATATAGAGATAAAGCTCGGCTTCCTGGAAGTTCAACACAACCCGGAAGGAAGGGGTATGTTCAAGTTAATGGGACCCCTTCTAGAAAATTATGACCAGATACAGGACCCTTTCTTGGTGTTCCGTGCTGGGTACTATCCGACATTGTTCCTAAACCAACTGCATGTTTGGGGACAATTAAAGAAAGAAATTAGGTCCAATATATCCTCTATTGCAAGTCAAGAAATGAAGCAAAATGAACAAGCTCTGCAGAGATATAGGACAGCAACTAATTATCAGGAGCGAAAGAGCAAAAACAGCCTAAAGCATCCCCTGCCCCAACTTTATTGAAATCTATGTGAAAGAAATGTATATTTACACAGATATATGTATAGACACATTTTACATAAATTTACATAATTTTATGTAATGCAGAGAGTTGTTCAAATCTAATATCTGAAGTTTAATTTTTAAGATGCTTCCTATAGGAATTCAGGGTAAAGGATGGATGGTAGGTATGTGGTGACTATTGTTACTTTCTGGGTTTTTAAAAAAATTACATTTTAAATACTTCACAATTTAAATTTTTTAAAATAAGCAAAAAATAAACATATTAACCCAAATGTGTGAAATGAGTACAGTTCATTTGGCAGAGCTAACCTGACAAGGAAATGACTTGTGAAGGAGGGAAATGCAGACTCACATTATTACCTTTTCACAGTGGATAGTTAGCATGCCTACTGCCTTTAAGTCTATAAAAGTAAAAGAAATGCAGAAGTATCCGCAAAGCTGTGAAAGTCTTTCCCAGACACTTTGAAAACCTGAAGTGTTTATTTTATTTTACAAAAGAAGTCCTGATGAAAGCCACAATTAGTTTCTAAGAGGAGAGATATGACTTTAAGAAAACATTTCTCTGTTCTCATGGCAGGGGCTCCAGAAGGAAATACATTTGTCAGCCACATTTTGCACTGTTTGAGGTCCCTCAGCTTTATCCAAAGCTTTTGCTCTCTCAGGATCCTCCTCCCTGTCCACACCCCCATATTATCACTTTCATGGACCCAAATCGACAAAAGCTGTGTGAGGAAAACAGATTCCAAGTTAGAGGAAGGAGTGTTACTGAGAAACTTATGGTTTATCTGGTACTAATTGCATTAATATTGGAAAAGAAGAAAGGTAGATGTCAGTGGCTCTGGGGGGAATCATTTGGTTGAGGTCTCTGGGCATTCAGCCAGTGATTTCCTTGGATTTGGGCTGCTCAAATCAGGGTTCTTTCTTTCTAAATATCCATATGCCTGTGCTTGGTTCAGAAATGAAACCTAAAGGATCAATAATAAAAACTAAAAATCAAAACTTTTGCATGGTAAAAGAAAATGTTAAAAGCATAATAAAAGTAAATAAATAAAAGTATATCCTTAATATAAATATAAAAACAATAAAAATATATCCTTAATATACAAAAGCTTCTAAAACCAGAAGAAAAAGTTTAACTACTTTATAGATAAATAGGCTAGAGATATGAACAGATAGTTCACAAAGAAAGATATACAAGTGGCCCTTGACCATACGAAAAAGACACTTAAATTCACTCACAATGAAATAAATGCAAATTAAAACTATATGGAGTTACTATTTCTTATCTACAAGAATGGCAAAAAAAAAGTTAGACAAAATACTTTGTTGGTGAAGCTGTGCACAAATAGTCACTCTTTTTTAATGAAATGCAAAATGGTCCAACCCCTAAGGAAAGGAATTTGGTGATATCTAGCAAAGTTCCACATGTTTTTATTCTTTGACTCATCAATCTTACTTCTGAGGATCTATACCACACTATATGGGCATATGAAAAGACATATTACTAGGGTAATTCAGAGCAGGATGAGTTGTAATAGCAAAGGACTGGAAATAATTTAAATGTTTCTCAATAAGGCACTGGTTAAATAACATTGGCATATCCACTCAGTGGAGTACTATAAAGCTACAAAGGGTAATGAGAACAAACAAAAATATATGTATACATATTTTGTATAGTAAAGAATGGAAATACAATTCCAAAAAATTAAAGAGGAGGGAACACTTCCCAATTCACTCTATGAGGTCAATATCATTGATACTAAAACCAGACAAAGACATCATAACACAAGAAAACTGCCTTATGAATAGAGACACAAAAATCCTCAACAAATACTAGTGAACCAATCCAGCAACATATAAAAAGAATTATACACCATGATAAAGTGAGATTTATCCCAGGAATGCAAGGTTGGTTTAACATCCCCAAATCAGTTAATATAATACACCATATCAAAAGAATAAAAAACAGAAAACACATTATCATCTCAATAGTCTCAAAAAAGCATTTGACAAAAACACACACTGTTTCATGACAAAAAACACTCAACAAACTAGAAATAGAACGAAACTTACTCATCCTGATAAATGGCATCTATGAAAAACCTACAACTTGTATCATACTTAATAGTGAAAGAGTGAAAGATTTCCCCCTAAGATCAGGAACAAGACAAGAATGTTCATTCTCACCACTTCTACTCAACATTGTTTAGAGATTCTAGCCAGGGCCATTAGGCAAAACCAGGAACAAAAGGCCTCCAGATTGGAAAGAAATAAGCAAAACCATCTCTACTCACAGATGGCATGATTTTGTACATAGAAAATCCTAAGAAATCTACTAAAAAACTATTACAACTAATAAATGAGTTCAACAAGGTTGCAGAATACAAGATCGATATGCAAAAATGGAAAGATAAGGAAAGTTTAAATGATTACCTCTAGGGGAGGGAGAAGACAAGGTGCAGAGGACAGCCACAGAAGTTAGATTTCTAGGATTATACTTTGCACTGTAGATTAGACTTTAAAGCTCTGAAAATATTCTACATATTTATAAGGACAAAATTTAATTTAAAAAGACAACCCCTAAAAATTGAAAATAAATGGAAACAAATGAACCTAACTTTGTGCCAAGTTGGTGGCATAACTTCCCATAGAAAAACTAATTCACAAGAAATTAATATGCAATAACTTCACTGCCTGTCCTGAGCGGAAGGTACTCTGAGGGCAAAAAGAATTGCAAGAATAATTTAAAAAATCTTAAACTGTTTTCAATATATTAGTGGTAGCATTAGCTTTGTTATTGAGACAGTTGTACGTGTATTATGGGATAAAATAAAAGAGTAATTGTATTGTGTCGTTGAGAACCAGGACTTTCCCGTGGCAGAAAGGAAAAGTAGTTGGTGGTTTGATGGGTTAAGTCTCGGAGTCTTGAATTTGAATTGGAAGTGAGAGTTATGAATTTAATGTATTTTATCTTTAAAAATATAAAAAGCATTTTGAATTTACGTCCTTTATAAAGGCCTAGAATTAACGACGAACTCAGTAAAAATGAGCACTCTTAGTGCTCAGATTGTGGTCCCTAAATATTTCCATCTTAAAAGAATGAGAGCTGATTCTGGGTCTGCAACATTTTGTCTTGCCAGAAAGCAATAAAGCTTTCAAAGACTATTGGTGTCATTGTGAGTTGCATTTTTGTCCCCAAAAAGATATGTTCAAAGCCTAACCCTTAGTACCTGTGAATATGATCTTATTTGGAAACAGGATCTTTGCAGATGTTTTCAAGTTAAAAGGAGATAATACTGGTTTAGGGTGACCCCTAATCCAATGACTGCTCTCTGTATAAGAAGAGGGAAATTTAGACATAGGTATAGACAGGGAGAGAACACCATGTGATGATGGAGGCAGAGATTGGAGTGATAAGTTTACAAATCAAGGAACATCAAGGATTCCTGGCAACTGCCATGGCTAGGAGAGAGGCATGGAACAGATTCTCTCTCAGAGCCTCCAGAAGAAACCAACTCTGCCAAAATCAAGCTCAGACAGCTAGCCTTCAAAACTGTGAGACAGTAAGTCAATTTCTGTTGTTTAAAAACAGCCACCCAGTTTGTGATCCTTGTTACAGCAGCCCTAGGAAACTCATACAGGGAATATGTCCGAAAGACTCAGATGCCAACTTGAAGGGATTGCCAGTGGTCAAATATGGGACAATTTGAGCATCACCAATGATACTACTTCCAATAAAGTAAAATGAACACATATTTTTAAATCCATAAAATCATATTGGTATTTAAAAAGCAAAAAAAGTTAATTGGACAACTTGAGAAGCTACCAGAGAACCAACTCAATATTTTGATCACTAATATATATGGAAAAGAATCAAGCATTTATTCTGCCTTTCCTATATAAACTATATCACTGGGTAAGCAAAAAGTAGGTAAGGGGAACTTTCTCTTCATAGATGTATTCTAGCTAATATGTGATAGAATATTGCCATTTTGCAACTCCTAATGAATGAATGGGTCCAGGCAACAATCATCAATGGGTACTAATGAAAAGAGAGACAATCATGTGCCTTTTGATGGAAGTCTACAGCACTATGATATACTCTTAGAAGAAAAATTCAAACCTAATCTGATTGAATCTCTAGATCCAACACCAATTGGCAGAAAATACGAAGGACAAATGAAGTTGTTAAAAAAAAATACTATGGGGATGCAATCAGCAAAATTCAAGACAAAATCCTACAAGAAAAATGATTTGGTTTCTTAAATAAACCAATTGCAAGGAAAACCAAGCAAGACAGTCAGGAAACCCCTAGATAAAAGAAAGTTGAGAAACATCAACCAATTATAATTTGTGGAATTTAATATGGATCCTGACTCTAATAAAGAAACTGAAGAAAAAATATTTATGAGATAACTGGAAAAATTGATTGGACATAAAGGAGTTATTAATAATGTTTTTAGGTATGATCATTCATGTTTTAGAAAAAAATCCTTACCTTTTAGGGATAGGTACCAAATATTTACAGATTGAAAGGTAGGTCTGGTATGTGCTGTAAAGAATTCAGCAGGGTGGGGGGAAGTGGAGTGGGGGAAATGGGTGGGGTATAGGTAACATTAGATTGCTCATGACTATAATTGTTGAAGATGAGGTCATGGGAGTTTATTATACTTTTCTTTCCACTTTTGAATATTTTTAATATTAAAAAGTTAAGGGGAAAAAAACTTAACTGAAAGACGTAGGTCCTCTGACCCCTAAAAACTCATAATTCAAAATCTTATCAGCGACCAGCTGAAAAGGTCCAGCAGAGAGGGAAGCCCCAATTACCTCCTCCTGGGCGCTGTGTCCTGCCCTAAGTCACAGGGCTGCAGTGAAGAGTAAGTAAAGGTTGAAAGAATGTCACCAACACAAAGTGCTAAGTGCTGAACAATAGTGGTTGGAAGGCAGTTCTCTTAATCTTTTTGCTGAGTTCAGGCTCAGGGCCACATCACTCCTTTGGACTTGTGTATTTACTGCCACTGCCCTGGGCCTTTAGACACAAAGAGAGATCCAGACCCCTGACTGCCAGGCCCTTCTTCTGATATCCAGACCACCCACCCACTTCCCATGGCAACTTCCATTTCAGGAAAATATTTATGGGAAGGCACCTGCTCCCAGGGTGGAAAAAAAAAACAAAACAGCAACTGAACTGGACTCATTTTCTCCCACCCTCGTTTTAAACCACAATGCCACGTGTTGAGGGCATAAGGAGTTGAGGTTGTCTCCCATGGGAGAAGAGTCACAAATCCCACAAAATAATGCCATTTCATCCCAGGAGGGCCTTGGTTTATAACATAGACTCATCATTGCCAGAATACTTTGAAAATAATGAATCACTAACAGAACAAACACCTCTGGAGTTAGACATTGCTGCTGTCACAGCAGTAATCACAATTAATATGCTCACCACACACGGAAGTCAATGGACCACTTATTACTGATGTCATCTGCAGGCTTTCTGGCAGCAGTTTTAATGGAGAATTAGTATAATTAGCAATAATCACAATTAAATTTGGAATCCCTATGGCCCCTCTACAAAATTTCTGACTCAGACTACACAAATGTGTAAAGTAACTTCATGTCAAGGATGATTACATCCATTTCACAGATAATGAAATATGTTTGTAGTTTTCTCAACATCCAGCAGGTCAATCAAGAATATTCAGAGGGGTATCCTTAATACACCAGCCCACATAAGGAATTTTCTCTCGATAGCATCTGTGATCTGAAATTTCAAAATTTATTGAAATACAAACCTTTAAATAGCAAAGCTGTGCTAATCCAAAAAAAATGGTAAAAGAAATGTTCTTGATCAAGGTCTTCAAGAAACTATTTCAAGCTTTCCTGCAGGGCCCTGGTCCTCATTCTATGAAATGTCTTTTATTCTTGAGTTAGATTCTCAATGGTTGTATTCTGGGAGACATAGCTACACATGAAATAATAAATGTTCCCTGCAAAAATTAACTAGAAATGGATCACAGATCTAAATGTCAGAGCTAAAATTATAAACTTTCTAGAAGAAAATACAGGAGAAAAATCTTTATGATCTTAGGTTAGGCAAAGGTTTCTTGAATAAGTAAAAGAAAGCATGGACCAGAAAAGAAAATATTGATAAATTGGACTTCACAAAAATTTAAAATTTCTTCTCTTTAAAAGATACTGTTGAGGGCCGGCCCTGTGGCTTAGCGGTTAAGTGAGTGCACTCCGCTGCTGGTGGCCTGGGTTCGGATCCCGGGCACACATCAACGCACTGCTTCTCCGGCCGTGCTGAGGCCGAGTCCCACATACAGCAACTGGAAGGACATGCAGCTGTGACATAACAACTATCTACTAGGGCTTTGGGGGGAAAATAAAATAAAATAAAATAAAAGATACTGTTGAGAAAATGAAAAGATAAGACACAGACTGGGAGAAAATATTTGCACAACACAACTGATAAAGGACATATCTGAAATACATATAGAAAGAGAGGAAGAGAGAGAGAATGAGAATATATACATTCATATTCATACTCACATACATATTGAGTATATATATACAAACACACACACATACACTCAATAACAAGAAAGACCTGATGTTTAAAAAATGGGTAAGGGGCTGGCCCCGTGGCGTAGTGGTTAAAAGTCTGGCACGCTCTACTTCGGTGGCCCAGGTTCGTGGGTTCAGATACTGGGTGCGGACCTACACCACTCGTCAGCCATGCTGTGGCAGTGACCCATGTACGAAATAGAGGAAGACTGTTAGCTCAGAGCGAATCTTCCTCAGCAAAAAAATAAAAAATAAATAAATGGGTAAAAGAATTGGACACTTCACCAATGAGGTCATACCCATGGCAAATAAACACAACAAGAGATGCTTAAGGTTGTTTGGAAGAGATATGCAAATTTAAACCACAATGAGATACCACCACACACTTACTGGAATTACTAAATTAAATTACAAAGACTGATAATACCAAGTTCTGGGGAGGATGCAGAAAAACTAGAAATCTTGTACTTTGTTGGTGGGAATGATAAATGATAAAGCTACTTTGGAAAACACTTTAACAGTTTCTCATAAAGTTAAATATACACTTACCATAAAACCCAGCAATCTGACTCATAGGTGTTTACCCCAGAGAAATGAAAATATGTGTCCACATAAAGACCTGTATGTTAGTGCGTATAGCAAGACCTGTTCATAAATGTTTATATCAGCCTTATTTATAATAGCTCCAAAATGGAAATGCCCAAATGCCCATCAACCAGTGAATGGATAAACCAACTGTGGTACAACCACTCAGTGGAAACAAAATACTGATACAGACAACAATATGGGTCAATCTTACAAGCACTATGCTAAGTGAAAGAAGCCAGACACAAAAGGCTACATACTGTTTCATTCCATTTAGACCACTTTCTGGAGAAAGCAAAACTATAAAGACAGAAACCAATCAGTGGTTGCCAGGAGCTAGGAGTAGGGGAAAAAGTTGACTGTAAAGGGGCACAAGAGAGCATTTGAGGTGAAGGCAATATTCTAGATCTTGATTGTGGTGACAGTTACACAACTATATGCCTTTGCAAAACTCATTAAACTGTACACTTAAAAGAGTGAATATTGAAATACGTAAATTAAGTGTTGAGCATCAAATGCAGTGTACTATGTAAGGTACTATAGATAAGTCAATAAATTAGAGAAATGACTGTGCTCTAGAGAATTTATGGTTTTGGTAGAAGGACAAAAGTAATGTTTAAAAAATAATGAGTATAGTCATACGTTATTTACTGCTGGGGATATGTTTTGAGAAATGAGTCATTAGGCGATTTTGTCATTGTATGAACATCATAGAGAGTACTTACACAAACCTAGATGGTATAGCCTACTACACACCTAGCTATATGGTACTAATCTCATGGGACCACTGTTTTATATGCCGTCCGTCATTGACCGAAGTGTTGTAACGCAGCATACGACTGTACTACCAAGCCGTGTAGGATAAGTGACAAGTGTTAGAGTAGTGTATTTGTTTTGTGTGGTTGCTATAACAAATTACCACAACCCTGATGGCTTCAAACAAGAGAAGTGTATTCTCTCACAGTTCCCAAGGCCAGAAGTTCAATATCAGATTCACTGGGCCAAAACTGAGGTGTTGGCAGGACCACATTCCCTCTGAAGGCTCTGGGGAGAATCCGTTCCTTGCCTCCTCAGCTGTTGGTGGCTGCATCACTCCAATCTCTGCCTTCATCTTCACATTTCCATTCTCTTCTTCTGTATGTGTAACCTCTCTCTGCCTCTCTCCTATAAAGGCACTTTCTGGATTTAGGGCCCACCTAGATAATCCCATGTCAAGATCCTTCACCTAATTATATCTGCAAAGATCCTTTTGCCTTATAAGGTAACATTTACAGGTTCCTGGGAGTAGGACTTGGTATCTTTGGGTGGCCATTATTCAGTCAACTGCAAGTAGGTAAGATGACATAACTGTGGGCATAACACTCAGGGATTGTTTTACGGAAGAGGTAAAATCTGGCTTTGAGGAAAGGATTGGATTTCAATAGAGACTGAATTATTGACAGAGGAAGTGGTATTGACAAAGGCTTGGTGTTAGTGATCCTTTCAGCAGCACTTTTGCTTAGATTGACTGGATGAATCTGGACGGAGGTCAAGGGTGCAGGAGGAAAGAAAGATAAAAAGTTGGCTTAAGGCCAGAATGTTGATGGCCCTGAATTTTGTGATACAGAATCTGAGCCTGGTAGACAATGAGGCACCACTGAATGACTGAAGTGGTGAGGTGATGTGTGGAAGTACTGCTTTAGGAAAATTAAACTGGCAATAATTTATAGGATAAGTTAGAAGAGAAGGAAGCAAGAGTCAGGAAACCAGTTTTGAAATCCATCATTCCTTGAGTTACGAGGTAAGGAAAGTTGGAATTAGAATGGTGGCTGTGGGAATGGAAAACAAGGGATGGAGTCAGAAGCAGGGCTGGGTGTATGTATGGGCCTGTGAATGCTGTGGTCATACAGGGCCCAACAATCTGAAGGGACCTGCACTTGTTTTATGCTCTGCTATCACTGTCTTAGAATTCTTAATAATTTTATCTTCGAACTCGTGTTTCCTAAGGGAAGTCCAACGGGACAATGGACCACATGCACGAGCAGAGGACATATGTGTGATATTGAAACTGGCAAACAGTTAGTCATTGATGATGAAGTAGCTAGGAACTAAAGTTTTTTTCCTTTTTGCACTTACTGGTTACAGCTTTTAGCTGTTTACCCACCCATTGTTAACTGTGCTGCTTAGGCAATATGCTATCTGACTCCCACTAGGTTCCTAGAGATAACATCTCCTTGGAGCCTGGGTCACCATGGTAATGGGTGTTTGAGCTGTTTTTCAGGAATTTGAACCCCTTGTCCACTTCAGGCCGGTTGAGACCACCAACCTATCAACTGGGCCTGCTTGAGACCACCAACCTATCAACTGGGCCTGCGCAGTTGTCTGATAAGGGACCTTTTGACATCAAGAGGCTAAAAACTCCACCCTCAGGTCGTGCTAACACGCCTATTTTGTGAACATGCGTCCTATGAAGAGGCATGATGTGTGACTATGCTTGCGCAGATCACCAATTACCTCACTTCTCCTCACCTCCAATCATCTATCTCCATATTTCAGACCACCTTGTCCCCTACCCCATAAATATCCCCGAGTCCCTATTTTCGGAGAGGCGGAATTGAGACTTGTTCTCCCGTTTTGCTCACTTGGTTGCCTTGTGATTAAACCCTCTCTCTCTGCTGTAATCTCATCGTCTGGGTGTTTGGCTTCCTGGGCAACGGGCAAAAACGAACCTGGTTGGGTAACAATATCTTTGTCTACCGTTCCTTGTCACCCTTGCTTCCCCATGTGCATAGAACATTCCAGATGCCCCATGAGCACAGAATTTCAATAGACCCAATGGGAGTTCAGTAAAATGCAAATCGAGTATAAGGCAAGTGTGTTACCTCTGAAACTGAGTAAGCAGAGGCACTAACAACCCTGAGAGGCCATGCTTTCTGTTCAAATGCAGAAAGAAGGCAATGACATTCTAAGAAAGATAAACAACCAAGGAACTCTATCATATTCTTTCTTACCCTTGTTACTCTCCTGCATTAGCCAACCACACAGGCTGAAAATTATGACATAGAATGAAAGAGAAGTAGGGCAGCCTATAGTTTTGTTTCCTTCTTTACTCATCAACGTCCTTCTTCAAAAGTCTATAAAGTCCTTTACTCATCAGTGAGCCGAAGGTAGAGAGTGTTGGTACAGTGTGTGCATATCAAAAAGTGAAATAAAAACAGATGAGTTAGCTTCGTGCAGTTCCACTGTTCTAGTGAGAATGAAACGTGAATGCGTGTGTGAGCTATGAAACAGAACTGTAATTCTGGCGATTCTGCGTACAAGTTAAATGCTCTAACATTTGCATTTAAAACTGGCATTGCGTAATATAAAAACGAATGGCAATCTTTTAAATTTTGATTTTTCTTTCCTTAGAACAACAGAAAACAGCAAATAAAAAACACCATGACAAGTTGAGAGAGAATCCATAGAAGAGAGAAAGAAGCTTCATATTTTAGTACCATTAAAAGCACTATTTTTTATTTTATTTTATTTTTTTATTGATGTTTTAATAGTTTATAACATTGTGAAATTTTGAGTTGTACATTTTTGTTTGTCCATCACCATATATATGTCTCCTTTCACCCCTTGTGCCCACCCCCTACCCCCCACCCCCCTTGCCCCTGGTAACCACAGTACAGTTTTCTCTGTCCATGTGTTGGTTTATATTTCCCATATGAGTGAGATCATACAGTGTTTGTCTTTCTCCTTCTGGCTTACTTCACTTAACATAACACCCTCCAGGCCCATCCATGTTGTTGCAAATGGGACGATTTTGTCTTTTTTTATGGCTGAGTAGTATTCCATTGTATATATATACCACATCTTGATCCAACCCTCAGTCGAGGGACATTTAGGTTGCTTCCACTTCTTGGCTGTAGTGAATAATGCTGCAATGAACATAGGGGTGCATAAGCCTCTTTGGATTGTTGATTTCAGGTTAGTTGGATAGATTCCCAGTAATGGGATAGCTGGATCATAGGGTATTTCTATTTTTAATTCTTTGAGGAACCTCCATACCGTTTTCCATAGAGGCTACACCAGTTTGCATTCCCACCAGCTGTGTATGAGGGTTCCTGTTTCTCCACATCCTCTCCAACATTTGTTGTTTTTTGTCTTGGTGATTATAGCCATTCTAACAGGCATGAGGTGATATCTTAGTGTTGTTTTGATTTGCATTTCCCTGATAATTAGTGATGTTGAACATCTTTTCACCTGCCTATTGGCCATCTGTATATCTTCTTTGGAGAAGTGTCTGTTCATTTCCTCTACCCATTTTTTGATGGGGTTGTTTGTTTTTTTGTTGTTCAGTTGTGAGTTCTTTATATATTATGGAGATTAACCCCTTGTCAGATATATGTTCTGCAAATATTTTCTCCCAGCTGGTGGGTTGGCTGTTCATCTTGATTCTGGTTTTGTTTGTCTTGTAGAAGCTCTTTAATCCGATAAAGACCCACTTGCTTATTTTTTCTTTAGTTTCCCTAGTCTGGGTAGGCATGTCATCTGAAAAGATTCCTTCATGACCAATGTCAAATAGTGTGTTGCCTATATTTTCTTCTATGAGTTTTATAGTTTCAGGTCTCACCTTCAGGTCTTTGATCCATTTTGAGTTAATTTTTGTGAATGGCGATAGCAGATGGTCCACTTTCATTCTTTTGCTTGTGGCTGTCCAGTTTTCCCAACACCATTTATTGAAGAGACTTTCCTTTCTCCATTGTATGTTCTTAGCTCCTTTGTGAAAAATTAGCTGTCCGTATATGTGTGGTTTTATTTCTGGGCTTTCAATTCTGTTCCATTGATCTGTGTGTCTGTTTTTGTACCAGTACCACACTGTTTTGATTACTATTGCTTTGTAGTATGTTTTGAAGTCAGGGATTGTGATGCCTCCAGCTTTTTTCAAAAGCACTATTTTTTGAACAAAGGGCCCTGCACATCCATTTTGCACTGGGCTCCGTAAACAATGTAACCAGCCATGTCAGAAGACATAATGCAGGAAGAACCAACAGGACTCTGTGACTCAACATAAGAAGCAAGTTAGCAGTCAGAGAGTACATCTCCCTATGCTTCTGAGACCACAGCACCGCCACATCAGGCAGCAGCATAAGCAGAGCCTCTGTTCGTGGTAAATAAGCTCACTTTTACTGTATACTCTTTTTTTTAATTGTGGTAAAACACACAACAAAATTTATCATCTTAACCATTTTTAAGGGAACAGTTCAGTGGTGTTAAGTATTTTCACATTGCTGTGCGACCAACCTCCAGAACTTTGTCATCTTGCAAGACTGAACCTCTGCACCCATCAAACAATAACTCCCCGGCTTTTTCCCATCACGGCACATATAGAACACAATAAAGTTTGAATAGCATACAGGGGTAAACTGCTGAGGCTGCTCTCCACCGAAGGGTGCTGGCTCCAGTCCACACACCACCCCTACACCCTGAGGACTCAGGGAACCAGCGTCTCAGGCCCACATTGACCTACTCCTGGCAGGCCAGTGGCTTCCACACACTCCATGAGAAGCTCTGCCAGCTCACCCCCTTGGAGGCCCTGCTTTGACACAAGCTACACACTGAGGACTCAGGGAACCAGCGTCTCAGGCCCACATTGACCTACTCCTGGCAGGCCAGTGGCTTCCACACACTCCATGAGAAGCTCTGCCAGCTCACCCCCTTGGAGGCCCTGCTTTGACACAAGCTGCATATTTCTTTTGTCTGTAAATGACCCAAACTGTAATTTCTATCTCCAGCAAGGAAACCGTGAAAAAGTGGCAAGTACACAGTCTTGGGAGGTAGAATGACTGGAGTTGTTTCTAGTTCTTTTTTTTTGTGAGGAAGATCAGCCCTGAGCTAACATCCATTGCCAATCCTCCTCTTTTGCCGGAGGAAGATTGGCCCTGGGCTAACATCCACGCCCATCTTCCTCTACTTTATAAGGGATGCCACCACAGCATGGCTTGACAAGCGGTGCGACGGTGCACGCCCGGGATCTGAACCTGCAAACCCTCCGGTTGAGGGAGCGGAGCGCCCACACTTAACCGCTGCGCCACCTGGCCGGCCCGAGTTGTTTCTGTTTTTATCACTTACTTGTTCTATGACTGGACAAGTTACTTAATCTCTCTGAGCCTCTGTTTACTCGTCTATTAATAAGACTTAACATACCTGCCTTATAGGATTGCATGATAACTAGAGATAACACTTCCTAAGCACCTAACACACACCAGACTAACAGTTGGCACACGAAATGCTGGGTGTTAATAGTAACAGAAGTACTAAACTAGAGACTGTTCCACATAGTGAAGCAGCTCAACAGAAATTTCAGTACTTGTTTCCTTCATTCATCCATTGATTCATTCATATGAACAATCTTATCTTGTGCCAAACACTACCAGGTCCTGGGGACACCTCTGGCAGAACCCTAATCAGCACGTTTATGTTCTAGCCCAGGCTGTGTAACTAAGTGTCTATGTGACTTGGAGTGAATCATTTCTACTTCCCGGGCCATTGTATTAGTCAGCTCTCCCTAGGTTGTGCTACAAAACAAGTAACCCGAATACCTCAGGGATTTAGAAAAACATTTATTTCTTGCTCGTCTTACATAAGGGAGGTGGAGTGGCTGCAATCTGCTTCAATCCAAAACCCAGACTGAAGGTGCAGCCGGGATATGCTCTTCTCATGAGGGAGGGCTGAACCAAGAGGACCCCAGCCAAGCCCTGCCACTGCATTTAACGTTTCTGCTCTGAAACAAATGCCATGTTCCACTGACCAATGCAGGTTATCTGGCCAAGCCCACAGGCAATGGGGCAGGGTGAGGGTGGCGAGGAAACAAATATAACGAACAAAGAACACGCTCTACCACTGTCAGTATTCTGACTTAGAAAGTGAGGATGTTAGGCTAGAGTTCTCTATTCCTGTCCAACTCTCTATCTGGTAATTCTATGGTTCAACAGAGAGGAGAGTATTATAATTGTTCATTATTGTCACCCCACTGAAGAAGCTGAGGGTCACAATGCCATATTGCCACATTACATACAAGATGCTGTGGACAGGACCTACATTACCTGATAAGCCCAATTACTCTTTTGCAGGGAAACACAAGGACAGACGCAATTTTACGAAACATGCTTCTGAAACTGTCTTTCCACTTTGATCCCTTGGGTCTCTACGAACTTCACTATACCCAATCACAGCTTTCAAAGACAACAGGTGTGGGGGCCGGCCCGGTGGCGCAAGCGGTTAAGTGCACGCGCTCCGCTGCGGCGGCCCGGGGTTCGCTGGTTCGGATCCCGGGCGTGCACTGACGCACTGCTTGGTAAGCCATGCTGTGGCGGCATCCCATATAAAGTGGAGGAAGATAGGCACCGATGTTAGCCCAGGGCCGTCTTCCTCAGCAAAAAAGGAGGAGGATTGGCGGATGTTAGCTCAGGGCTGATCTCCTCACAAAAAAAAAAAAAAAAAAAGACAACAGGTGTGTCCTAAGAACCGCGTGGACCCTGAGTTTCTCTAAATAAGATAATATTAAAATTGTAATGCACTTGGGAGAGGGCTTGTCACTTAAAAAAACAACTCTAGTGAATCTTTTAAGAAGGTACAAAATTGTTAAAAATTAACCTCCCATAATCAATTGCTCGCAAATAGAGATGTCAATTTACTGTCAATCTGAGAAAAGCACTGGGACAAGATAACCCTCCTCAAATTAGTTGGCCACTAGATCTATCAAATTCTGTGTTAGGGGCCTTGCGTCAGCCTCCAAAAGTAGCCTCTAAATGTCCGGTTTCCTATAGGCTCATTAATTACTGGCCTCATGTACTGTGTACTGAACTAGAGGAAAAAAATGATTTCCATTACACTGTTACAAATGGCTGTAAATACTGAGGCCCTATTATGTGGCAAGTATCATGTTGTGGCTTTACGTGTGTGGTCTTTGCTCTGGCCATATCTCTGCAAGGTGAGTATTACTCCAATTTTCCAGATAGGGAAACCAAATTTCCTAGGGGTTCAATTACTTGCCTAAATACTTAATAACAGAGCATATTTTAAACCAGTGCTATTGTGATGCCAAAGTTTAGTCCACCCTGCCGAAGAAGAAAACCAGAAAATTCTTTCACTACCTCTATCTGCCTGGAAGACGGAAGGCTAAAGAGCTCTTTGTCATCTTTGTATTTCCAATCATTATTTTCCTCCCTGGAGGATGAGAGCTATTATACTCTGGTTTCTACATGCAGGATGTGGGAAGAGGCACTATATCTGACTGTAAGGGACACAGGTGCCTTCCTCTGTGTGCTTGGGATGAAAGTTTGACTGACCAGGTTAACTGCAATGATTTTCCTATATATATATGAACAGCATGCCCTGTAAAAGAATAGCCTACAGCTCTCTTTGGTGTTAGTTTTATTTCGACTCCACTGGGGCTGCTGGCTACATGCTCAGTGGGTAGGAAAGAGACCCCCAGACCCCAGTTCCAAGTGCTGATGTATGCTAATTATACGGTCTCCTTGAGGTGGGGAGGAACCGAGGACTCAACAGAAGAAAATAGCTTTTCCTTCTGGCGAATAGACGAGAAGAGTCACCCCATCACATCAAAGGTGCCCGTGTTCATCTGCCCACTGTGGGCTGGGCCATCCATCTGCAATGTCACCAACTCGGCAGTCCATCCAGCCACATCTGGAAAAGTTAAGTGAGTTGCAGTTGACATGTGTTGGGGAATGCTTTCAGCACAGCATCTTGACAACAGGCTAACAGTTTTCCTCCCCCTGTCTGCATCAAGCCTAATAAGTTATTTATAGTTAAAGCTTCGAGGTGTAGGTAAGTTAATGAAAACATGTACAGATAGATATGTACTATAGCCAACAGCAATTCTCTGAAAAGTAAGATGTGACAGGCCCAGAAGGGTTAATGAGATCCATGAAAAGGGTGACCAGTCCAGGGGAAACTAGGGGGATCCATGAAGGGGCCCAGTGTGTGCACCCTAAGAGGACAGATGTTTTTGGTACCCTTAACACACACCGCACAACTCTCTTTTTACCACAGAGTCTGAAACCCTTCTGAAGAACGGAGCATGTGCACTGTCTGGACGACAGCATAGCTACCCCAGAGACTGATCATAGCTTTTCTGACTGCCCTAGATGGTTTCAGTTTTCTATGTCTAAATTCCCAACAAGCCCCTCAAATCAGGAGCCGTGTCTTAAGATGTTATTTATTTGTTTATTTTTGTAGCTTGGACAGCCTTGAGCACAGTGCCACATGGAAGACACTTCATAGCAAACCCTTCTTGTTCTAATTTGGCACAAGATATGACAGCCTGGTACAGGGACAACCAAAGATAAAGATAATCCTGTGGTCATTCTAATTATTCTCTTCTACAAGCTCCTCAGCTAAGGAGAAGAGTCTCTGTAATTCTAAGACCTTCTCAAACGTTGTTCTCACTCACTGTCCATCCATAGATGCTTTCTATTGAAATACTGATTTTTAAAAAAATACCTTTTCCCCACGGAGCCCCAAAGTTCATAGTATCTCCTTTCTGATGTAGCCTCACGAAGAATTTGAGGAAAGAAGAGGAGGTGTGTGGCTAGGGAGGGGGGTGCAAAAAAATTCCTTTGCTGTGTTACAAAAGCTTCGGACTGCAGGGGTAGCTCCACGGCACATTTGGCTCTAGTATGAGTCCCCCTTAAATCTCTTAGAACCTTGCTCAGCCTCTGATTTCCTCATTCTCTTCCGGCTCTTCTGTGTCTCCCCTCAGGAAAGAGTCTTTTGGAGAACCTCTGCCATGGCCGTGAAAGCTCAATTTAGGGACTGGCTGTTCACACCAGTTCAGGAAAGGGAGAGGTGGTGAGAAGATCAGTAAGGCAAGACCTTCCCTTCTGCACACGCTGAGAGAAGATTCTTTTTAGGAAAGCTCAGTGTGATCCACTTTCTTTTTCTAGAGAGCTGCGGGGAAGCGTGGCTACCTGATGGGAGCAATGACCGTACAGAGGCTCAGCGAGGCTCACATGAATGGGAAGCGGCAGAACTAGAATTCAAATCTGGATCTCCTAACCCGGGTCACCAGTAGTTCCACTTCGCTCTGCGTGCCCCGCAGGCTGTAGATCGTGCCTTAGGGCCATATTGTCTGGCAGAAATGGATGAGCCCCTAGAAGTCTGAGCAGCTCCCCTTTGTATATCTATTTTTTTTTTTTTGAGCAAGATCGGCCCTGAGCTAACATCTGCCAATCCTCCTCTTCTTGCTGAGGAAGACTGGCCGTGGGCTAACGTCCATGCCCATTTTCCTCCACTTTACATGGGACGCCACCACAGCATGGCTTGCCAAGCGATGCGTTGGTGCGCGCCCGGGATCCGAACCAGCGAACCCCAGGCTGCCGCAGAGGAGCCCGCGCACTTAACCGCTTGCGCCACCGGGCCAGCCCCTGTATATCTATTTTTATATTTAATCTAAGGATAGGATTTTATTTGCAGAAAGGGTTTCACAGTGAAAGAAAAGTTGTCTTATCTATACCATGTTACCTCTAGTTTTAGGAAGATTCTACTAAGATAAAATCTGGAAGCTATTCTCAGGTAGCTCTGTGTGAACTAAGTCCTTACTAGAGAACATTTTATCCAAAAAGCATTATTATAATAGAAAGTATTTACATTTGGGTCATTGGCTCACACACATACTCCTGTCCCCCTGAATGACTGAAGAAGTTCTGATTCGTCATTTTGCTATTTCTGATGAATACCTTTGAGATTTTAATATTTATTCTCCACAAGAATAGCAGAGTGGTTCTAAGTGTGGGCTCTGGTCAGACAGCCCGGGTCTACCACTTACTATATAACCTTGGGCAACTTAAAAAACAAACAAAAAGACCAGAACAAAACCAAAAACACCTTTATGTCACATAGGGTTGAAGATTAAGTGAGCTAATATATTTAGAGCAGATACTAAGTGCTCAATAAATATTTGCTGTTATTATTATTGCAGTTGCTGTTATTTGAGGGACCCAGGCTGAGGTCTGGCATCAGCTTCTGAAGGGAACAAATGGACTCAGCCTCATAATCCAAAAGCTTTAAACTCTTGGCTTAGATTGGTAAGTTGTTGTCATAAATAATGGTGTTTAGGAGAGAGCTGTACCCACAGTAGAATAACCCAGGTGGGCTCAGTGTATGAGGCACTCACCTCTGGAAAGGAGGAAGCTGGCAAGTGGCTTCCACTCACCAAGCTGGTGGTGGAGCTAACGATGGAGCCAGAAGCACTGTTCTCTCACCATCAGGCAACTGCGGTCTTGGGATCTGTTGTAGTTGGCTCAGCTAAAACCCGCATTTCCAACTTTCACACTATCCGTAAACGTTTAATTCGTAAGGCTTTCCTATTTAATATCAAACAAGTGAGAAAAAAATCTCATCAGCTCATTAGGGCTGTGCCAGACTTCCACTGGGATATGGCGGCAACTAGAACTCAGCTGCGCGGAGAGACCTCGGTAGGACTTCTCAAATGGCTGAACGGAGAGCAAATACATCAGCCCACTGAAATCTCACATGCCATTTGGTTTAAATATTAAAGTTCCTTTGAGGTTAAGTAAGTATTAGAACCAGAAGGAAGGCAGGTTTACAATCTGTAAGCCTGGGCTCCACATGCTCAGCTGTCACAAATATACCTCTTTTCGGCAAGAGGGGTCACTGCCAGCCCCAAATCTCCTCAACTCCATTTACCCTTCAAAATTGGACCTTCACATTCCCGTCAGCCTTTGCCCCAGGCTGCTCAACCCACAGTCTAGACTCACCGACTGTCCGCTAGAAATATATTGCAAGGCACGCATGTCATTTTAAATTTCCTAGTAGCCACACTACAAAAATAAATAAAAAGAAACAGGAGAAATAAATTTTAATATATTTTATTTAACCCAATATATCCAAAATACTATCAACATATCAATACAAAAATTATTAACAAGATATTTTAGGTTTTTTTGGTACTGAGACTTTGAAATCTGGTGTGTATTTTATACTTACAGCACACCTCAATCTGGACTAGCCACCTTTCAAGGGCTCCGTACCTATCGCATCAGACAGGTCTAGACCCTACATGGAGTCATTCCACACGGGGTACTGTATCCTCAAGCAGCAGGCCAGTGGTGAAAACACCCAGCAGAGTCTGAGGAAGGGTCTCGGGAGGCTGAGAGGAATCGGGAGGACTCTGTGAAACAGAATCAGTCACCACAGTTCCTTTTGAATTGCATTTGTTTGCAATAACTTCTATAAACATCATTGGCTCTCTCTCCTTTGTTTCCCAGTTCGGGAACCCAATTCATCTCTGACGGAGGAGACTATTATTTTCTCAGCTGCAAATCATGTTCATTGGGCAGCAAACAGATAGGAATGTGGAATAAACACTCCTAACACCATTACTGCTTTTGATGACTTTTCCAGCCCCATACTGTAGATACTGTATTGAAAGGGGGGCGGCAGCCCCCACCCCTGCTAGGAACGACAAGCCTCTGCACAGTGCGGGGAGGAGGGGTCAAGGACGCATTCTAAAGGGAATGCATTTCCAAGTTCTGAGCCCTTGTTCTTTGCTTTTATTTGACACTCACAGAACTTGGATCATTTGGCCAGAATAAGTGCAAAAAGGCAAGTCATCAAGAGTCTTCTGAGATAAGATAAGTTTGGGAGGCTACTGTGTTGCATAGCGGCATTTGGTTAAAGCACTGATTTCTTTTCAGGGGTGTCCTTGTGCCAGCTGCTTTTCCTCCTCTAACACTACCTGTCTTGAAACTCTTGGGTCACTGGACACCTAACCTACTCTACGGGACGATGAGAGCTCTGCTTTTCTTTTCCATGATGGGAGAAGGGGGACTGTGAAAAGGAGGGGAAGGTGAAGCAGCAGAATGCTGGCCCAGTCTCGGGCAGACCAATTTTAGGAATGAATCCCTATGTCAGGTGAAGATCTAGAAATTGGTTTCCATGAAACGATCCTGCCTTGTTTTATCTGGAACATCTTCTTCCAGCCCAAGCATGGGTGTAATGTGGTCAACACCTGCTGACACGGAGCATCCCAAAACCTCCTCACTCAAGTCTTCAAATGGTTTTCTTCAGAGCCCTCAGTGTGACCCTGTTCCCTTTCTCAAGGCACATCCTCATCCCACTTCCAGCAGGCCCCTTTATACCTCACAGGGATGGCGCAGTAACTTGGCACTCAAATCACCCAGGCTACAGAGGACCTGTGAGCTCGCATTCAAGGGCAATGCCCAACCACAGTTTCAGGAGGAATGTGGCTGATGTAGGTTAAGTTTAATGGTTCCTGGACAAAAAATTTCCTTATTCTTAACTCACTTTCATCACTGTTCACCTCTTCTACCTTCTGCTGCCCACACACACTTAAAGGCTGACGGTCAGAATCACATGGATTCCTGAGCCTCCCATTCCTAGATACCTGATTTAGTAGATCTGGAAGCGTGGCCCAGGAACCTGCATTCATAGGAGTACTCTGGGTTATTTTTATGCCGGTCGTCTACAGACCACACCCTCGGGAGCCTTGCTGGATGTCTCCTGGAGTAATGCTTTCAGTGCCAAGAGTGTCACGTCAGTATCAGCATGTAATTTCTTTCTGTGCATTCAAAAGGTAGGATTATGAGTTCATAGTTGTGTTCTGTCAAAGGATATCCACCTATGCATCTTGCTGATCTGTAGTAGACAACCAAATTCATCAAAAAGACCTATTTTTTTCTTTTTTTCAAAAGTTTCAAAGACCATCTTAGAGGGCAACCAGACTGTCCTGGATGAGCAATGCAAGGCGCCTGTTCATTACATTGCCCCCACCTGGGAAGCTTCAAATGGATTGCCATATACCATGGCCTCTTTCTAGGAGTTTCTTATTCACTGTACCATGTGACTCTGCTATCCTGGCTATAGTTTATGGGACTAAGGATGGTGCCCTATCTGGAGTCAGCCATTCAAAGATGGCAGTGACTCATGAGTGATCAGCCTCACAGGAGTGCCCCACACTAGAAAAGGACTGGCATAACTTCCCTCGAGGAGTCTGCATGTGCCACAGAGAGAGGGAGTCAGCCAAGTGGAGGCAGGTAGAGTCAAGCACATGCAGCAATGCTGCATTAGCATCACCCTGCAGTGGAACACCAGAGTGAGTGAGTGCGGTAACTAACAATTTACCCTGTAGGAGCTAACAATTATAGTGATTGTAAGAGCCAACATTTATTAAGCATCTGCTATGTGGCAGGCAAAGTAGTAAGTTTTTTACTTATATTACTTCATTTAATCCTTGTAAAAACTCTATGGTTAAATGATATGACTTGTTAATATTCCCATTTTACAGATGAGGAAACTGAGCCTTAGAAAGATTAACAACTTGCCCAACGTTAGCAAGTGTCAATGCTGGAATTCAAACACAGTTAATTTGTTTCAGAGCACGTAAGTTTATTGGGGGTAGGGCTGGTTACATAATTTACACGGCCTAGTGCAAAATAAAAATATGAGGCCCTTTGTTCAAAAAGCAGGAAAAAAATGCCGTTAATATAAAGCTTTTTTCTTTCTTGTAAGGTCTTAATGTTGACCGGCCATGGTGATTTGGATTTGTTATTTAATGTCATTCTAAGTCAAGAAAAATTAAAAATGAAAATTATTAGCATAAATATTACTATTCATCTTTATATTGTGCAATGCATATTTTAATACATTCAGAATGATTGAAATTACACAATTCGTATTTCATAGCTCATACAATGCATTTATGTTTTGCACAAAATGAATTCATCTGTTTTTATTTCACTTCTTGATACATAAAAACATTCCATCAACTCACTGCCTTTGGCTATTGATGAGTAAGGATGGACTGAAAAGAACTGAAACTATGGGTTGCCCTATCTTTCTCTTCCTTCTAAGTCATTATTTTCAGTGTGAGTGGATGGCGAATACAGAGAAGTAAAACAGGTAAGAAAGATTATATAGGGTTCTTTGGCTGTGGTATTCCTTAGAATGCCGTTGCTTTCTCCCAGCATTTGAAGCAAGTTCAGGTTTGGACGGAAAGCATGGCCTCAGGGGGATATCAGCGCCCACTCTTACCCAGTCATGGACTTAACACGCTTACCTTGTACTTAGTTTGAGATCACATGCATTACGGGTCCACAGGGATTCTGTGCTAATGGGGCATCGGAAATGCTACATCTGAACAGACAGGTACGGACACTCACGTTGTGGCATCTCCTCTACTCACATGTAGGCTCCATTGTCCCACAGGACTTCACTTACAAAACACAAGTTCAATGACAAAATTATTAAGAATTTCAAGATGGAGACAGCAGAGCATTACATCAAGCACAGGCCCTTCTGGTTACAGACTCTGTGTGAAGGCACACAGAAGGCACACCTTTGAAGCTGGACTTGAATGGCGGAATGATTGGTAGAGTTTGTCATCTAGGTCTTGTAGGATGATGTAAAGCACTACTGCATCTTGAAAAACATTCTTCCAGTTACCCCAGCAGCCCAGCTCTGCAGCCTCAGAAATGGATTCCTGCCTACCTTATTTGTTGGTGGGTTTATTCATTAAACCTCTTTACCTGAGGCAGCTTGAGTGTGTTCAACAAAGCACGTTCTGGGTGGCCTGCGGGGCTCCTTTGGAAGTCTTCCATGGGTGGGTGGGGGCAGCACCCTGCAGAACCTCCACTCATCCACCTGGCATCATGGGAATTCACCCAGTCCACCTTTGGAGGCAGTCTAATCCTGTCTTCATTGTTCGGAACAACGGGGCTCTGGAGTGACAGGCAGGTAATAAAGGTAAGGAGGATGGTTTTAAAGTTCTCTCTTCATTACCTCAGCCCCTCAGTTTGGTCTTAGTAATTTAATCATTATTCCCATTGACAAATGTTTTCCCACTACACCTTCCATCTTATCCCGTTTATTCTTCTACAATGTTACCTGCAACCACCCTAGAGCTTCCTTCTTACAACTCACCCTCCCTTCAGGTTATTCTTCCTAAATAAGCGTTCTGATTATGCTACTTTTCTTAAAAACATTCATTGGCTCCCCATTGACCACTAGATTTTGCCCAAGTTCTTTGTCCTGGCATTCAAGGCCCCCCACAGTCTGACTCCAACCTACCTTTCCATTTGTATTTTCATTCTTGCCTTCTAGGCAAGAGAGTAACACATATGATTTGTCCCTCCTTTGTGCCTCCACTGTGTATTTCCTTCCTCCCCCTCTTTTCACACTTACCTTCAACATAATGCACTCATCAGAAGTGCGTAGTATTTATTTATAAATCTTTCTACTCCACAAAAACATATATAATATATATTGTGTATCTACCCTGTGGTCAACATCATGTAACACATGGATGAGAAGTGTTTGAGTTAAACAATTTAGCACACAGAATTAAATAGTGGTCACTCCTTCCACTTCCCCAGAAAATGACCAAAGCTGTTTCATTAGTTTAAAGTCTAGCTAAAAGGCAGGTTATCATAAAAGCAAATTAACATAAGATTTCATTTTCTACCTATTAAATCAGGATAGATTAAAATAATTCAACAGCCAAGTTCACAACGTAATAGAGAAATAGGAACTGCCATCTAGTCACTGGTGGGAGTTATGAATTGATACAGCTTGGGAGGGCAATTCGAGAATGTTTTAAAAACCATAAAAGTGTTTATGCCTTTTGACCCTGTAATTCCACTTCAAACCCTATAATTCCACTTAAGTATTTACTCCACGCAAATCAAGAAATGTGCACAAATATTCATCTACATAGACATTTAAAATAGAAATCCAAATATCTAACAACAGGAAACAAGTTAGATAAATAATGGTATTTGTAAGTGGTAGGCATCCATTAAAAATCATGTTTTAGGAAAAAATTCAACAACGTGGAAAAATGGTCCTACTATATTAGAGAAAAAAACATGTTCCAAAACAGTATGCAAAGTATAACCTCAATTTTGTAAAATATATATGGATAGAAAGGAGATTAAAAAGATATACATCACAATGTTAATGTGATTCTTTCTAGGATTACAATTATTTTCTCCTTTATATCCTCTTTGTATTTTCCACAATTAAACGTGAGTCACTTCTAAAATCACTGAAGATAAAGTTCAACTTTATGCAATCCCAGCTCTATGAAAAAAAGTGTTAGACTTAAAACCCTTGTCTCTAAATTGAAGTTATCAGCGAGTTAGTAACAGTCATGAAATTTCCTGTGTTAAGTGCTGTAAAGACTTAAAAAGGCAATGGAAAACATAAGCACTGCCTTTCTGTGATTTATAAGCTAATGATGACACAGAAAGTTACTAGAAAGAACCAGTGACTTCTGAAGAAATAAATTAAAATATTTTAATAGCAAATATTTAGCCTTGAGTACTCTATCAGATTATATATACATATATATATATATTTTTTTGAGGAAGATTAGCCCTGTGCTAACATCTGTTGCCAATCCTCCTCTTTTTTGCTGAGGAAGATTGGCCCTAGGCTAACATCTGTGCCCATCTTCCTCTACTTTGTATGGGACGCTGCCACAGCATGGCTTGATGAGCAGTATATAGGTCTGTGCCCAGGATCCGAACCTGCGAACCCTGGGCCGCTGAGGCGGAGCGCTTGAACTTAACCGCTATGCCACCGGGCCGGCCCCTCAGATTATATTTTTAATTGTTTTTTACCTTTCTCTAGTACATATAGCCCAATGCCTTGCACATAATATACATTCAATCAGTGTTTGTTGAATAAATAAATGAAGGGGCAGTTGAATGACAAAAGACTGAGGCCATGGAGGTCATTGGAGCTAGGTTTACCTGGTCTAGAAAGGCTCCACAACTAGGAGAGGATGAAGTTCCGAGACCAATGTTGTAGCCATTACATAAGTTCACTGGTTGTGAAACCTCATCATCTGTACCTTCCAACTTACCTCAGTTCTTGCAGAGCTCTCTATGTAAGAAATGCAGAAGGAAAGTTGCTTCAAACCTACATCACTGGAATCATAATCGACACCCTTTATCAAGTGTTTCCTATGTGCCAGGTTCCATGAGAAGCACTTTACACGCATGATGTTATCTAATCCTCATGATAACCCTTTGAAGTCGGTATATTATCTCCACTGTGGATAAGACACTGAAACACAGACAATTAAATTGTCCACTGTCACGTGACTAGTGAAGAGTGGAGCTGAGCTCTAAGCCAGTTCTGGTTGACTCCCAAAACTGTAGGATTCGTCACTATGCTAGGAACTTTCTTCTTGGAATTAGGACACAACTTCTCTGTGATAATTAACACGCCAGACTGATACTCATTTTTTTCCCTCTTATTTTCTTTTTCTTGGTATTGTCTTTAATTCTAGCTATCCTGGTGAGTGCCATCTCATGAGCACCTCACTATTAATACAGTTCCTGGCCATCTGGATATCCTGCTCCTTCATGAAGTGCCTGTTCAAGTCTCTTGCTAATTTTTCCATTAAACTGATTGATTTTTTTTCTTATTGATTTGTATTAGTTCTAAGTATATTCTGGCAACAGATTTGGCTTTGTTTTGCAAATATCTTCTATTCTGTGGCTCATCCTTTTACTCTCTTCACTTTCTCTTTTCCTTTTTTCTCTCGTTTAAAAACTTCTTGGGAAAACGGTCAGTTATACATTCAGAGGCAGACAAGTTATCATGAACCTCCATGACACCACTGGGTGGCTTCCACAGTTGTCACTTATGGCCAATCTTGTTTCATCTATTTCCCCACCTATTTCTGTTCTCTACTTAATAATTTTGAAATAAATCTCAAGCATCATAATATTTCATCCATAAATAACTCAGTCTGTGCCATTAATAGATAAGGACTCCTTTAAAAAATACACAACCACAAATCCCACTATCACACCTAAAATATCCTAGTAATCAATGATTCCTTAATTCATAAAATATTCAGTAACTGTTTAAGTTTCTCTAATTTTCTCCAATTTTATTCTTTTATATTTTGGTAGTTTGAATCAAAATCCAAATAAGGTCCATACTCTGCAACTGTTTGATAGAGCTCTTAAGATTCTCTTAATCTATATGTTTCCTTATAGGTTTTCCTTCTATTTCTTTTTTCCTTCTTGCCATTTATTTCAGAAACCAACTTAGATGTCCAGTTGAGTTTCCAATAGTCTGAATTTAAATTATTGTACCACCAGTGTGATTTAACATATTTCTGTGTTCCTGTACTTTCTGCAAACTGGTAGCTAAATCTAGAGGCTTGGTCAGATTCAGGTTCCATTTTTTTTGGCAAGAATATCTCATAGGTGGTACTGTACACTGTTGTCAGGAAGCACATATTACCTGGTTGTTTCCCTCTTTCTGATGTTAGCAGACACTGATGACCATTGCCCAGATCCATTATTTCATTAGGGGCAGAACCTCGAATTACACCCCATACATTTTAATTAATCTCTGGTATTATGTGACTTCACTGGATCCTGCTGTTTTACCTAAAAATTTGGGATGGCTTGAAATTAACAAACTGAATGGAAATAGATAGGCTTCTGTTTCAGCTTATTCTGTGATCCTACCTGGACACTCAGGCCGGTAAACCGCAGGGGGATACGTTGTGGTTTTCTGAGAGGCACGTCTATCATGGGACTTAGGGCTGGTGAGGGAAGAACAGTACGGACTTTACGTGTTCAAGAAAATGACAATGGCGTTGGTACAGATTTTGCAAAAGCGTTCTAAACCCACATTGCCTCAATTCCTGCTAAAGGACCAACTTTGTCCAAGTACCATCTTGGAATAAATAATGGGCTTAAAGGAGTCACCCCAAGTTCTCAATCTTCAATGAGAGGAAAACAAAGCAGCCTCCTGAAACTCAGCTGAAAGTCACTGCCACCTGACTAGTGAACAAGTCCAGAAGGTGCTATGGCTTACAGGTTACTGCCTCTGTCTGGGCATGTGAATTGTGGCATGTTTTCTACACAGCAGCCTTTACTCCTAGGTGGAATAAAACACAAGAGTTTGCCACTGAATAAGAATTTTCTCTTGGAGAGTCAACATTCAACATTATATTTCAAATATAGATCATTTGTCAGATCAACAGACAGAAGGATGAGGCCAAGCTGTTCTAGAGAGGGAGGTAAAGCCCTTTGAATACAGAGGAGATGAAAAGAACAGTAGGTGACTCAGAGTTTGGTTCTGCACCTTGGAAGCACTTTTGTGTGCTAGACACATGCTTCGTTGTTGTGGCAGTAAAACAGCAGAATAAAAGGTGCTAGCTTTACAGAGTTCTATTTAGAAAGATGCTAAAAAGGGGCAAAGCCTTTTCTGTTTTATTTGTTTAGATTTCTAGTTTTGTTAATGGTCTCAAAAGAAACAAAACAGCATTCAAAGACAATTTTAAATTAGCAGGCTGAAAACCAGAATTAGGACCAAGAAAAAATATTTAAAACTCTAGAGACTCAAATTGCAATTTTAATATAACAAAATGACTCCCAAATAAAAAAATTCTCTAGGGTCATAGACATAATCGAATTTAACCAGTGTTATAGAAATTAAAGTCTTACGAAGTAGGGACCTGTTTACTGCTGTATCCCAAGCATCTAACACAATGCCTGGTACACAGTGGATGTTCAACAAAAACACACTGAATGAATGAATTAAAACACCCAAATTATTAAAACCAAAAGTTCCAATAGTGAGATAAAACCTGTAAAAAGGACAATGGTAAGTTGAGTCTTGACAAGCTGTCCTCTGAAAAGTCCTGTCGAAGCTGCTTAATAAAAGTGTTGGGTTGATACACCCCATGTCTAGAAAGTTGTAAAACCACCGGAGAAGGTCCAGAGCCGAGCCTGACTTGCTCCAGATTATAGAGAATGACAGCCAGACTTACTGTTTGCATTCCTGTCTCTGCCTTTTGGTGAGCAGTTTCCGTTCCAACGAAATCTTCTCATTTTTAATTTACTCTGATATTTATATGTCTAATGATTTAATATCATATCACACCAGTCTGGCCTTCAGGGTGCCCTTGACTTGCATTTTTCTTATTGACCCTTCCGTATATTATACACCAACAAGCCAGAAATCATTCATCTCAACATGAGCCTCTCAGGTGAGAATCGTGGTTTCACTTCTCTCTCCAGAAACAGCCTTCTTCACAGGCTCCATTTAAAAACAGCTCCCTCGCCCCCTCCCCGCCACCTATGTCTTCTGTAAGCTTGTCCAGACATGGAGTGCATCATTAGGCCAGGTCTTCCAGTCATTCCAGTGCTTGCATCATTTATAGGTGTTTGGTGTTTCGTCTGACATCTGTTTGATGCCGGAACTCCAGCCTTTGTCTCAATGAATCACTTGTCAGCGAAGGTTGCGGCATTCTAGGCTGGACTTCACACCTACAGGAAGGGTTGCCTGTGATGTAAGTGACCTTAGGCTTTTTTGAACTGACCAGATCCCCCACCTCCCCACATCCCATGAGGAAACAGGGAAATGAGGGAGACTGGGGAACCCGATTCTTATTCAAGGCTTATTTTCATTTGTCAGTGTGTACCCTGTCCCCATGCATCTGAGCCAGCTTTCCTCTCTGGGGACAACACTGCCGAGTCACCCCCATGGCTGGAATGTTGCTGCTAGAAAGAAGCAGTTGAAATATCTGTGTAGAATATTTTGAGAGCATCAGAGTAAGAGGGAGAGATTTTTGAAAAAGGAAAAAAAAAGAAATTCATTATTCTTTGGTAGTTTGCAGATCATTTTTTAAAAGTGCAATTTGATGGCTGTTTCCAAGTTGGTCCGTAGTTGTGGAAAAGTCTACTAGGGCAGTGGGGGGTCAGGAGTCAGACTGGGTAATAAACCTGGCTGAGCCTAGCAAGGCATGAAATTGAGGAGTGTCCTTCCTTATTCTCCAAACACGGTACCAGTGACCTCTCAAGGTACATATGGTAATTGAAGTTGCTTTAAATCACAAAGCCTGAATTACTTTCTTGTAAAAAGTGATGATTCATATAGAGTGTCCCATGGAAACTCCCTGCTTAAGCAGAGCATGGAAGGGTGGGGGCAAGCAAAGCCTAAGAACACTGTAGGTGGCCTTTCTAAACGGCACCCAGGGAATAGAGCGGCCTCGTGGAGCAGAGGTGGAATGCAACATGAGAATGCAGAGACAATCTGATTGAAAAATCATTCACTTTCTACTGCACTCTGTTTTGTAAGGAAAGGAGGATGCTAGACAAGGCATACGTTGGCGAGATTCTCCTTGGTGCCTTTTACATTCTTTGCATTGGTTTCACTGAAAGTCCCTTTATGAAGGGTTTGTCACAAACAGATGAACCTCCAGGATGGGACGTCAGAATTTCCAGCTCTGACCTAGGCAGAAAGTAAGTTTTTCATTTAGATTTTAATTCAAAGAGAATGGGAAAGGGGAGGGGAAACTGATATCCCATCTGAAGCTTCTGGGTCTTACAAGGGATCCTTTTCATGTTCCTAAATCAGTGCAAGGGGGGTGGGGTAGAGTGCCAAAACGTGGGCTCATCAGTCACTTCATGCATCTGAGTTGGAAACATTTAACCCTGAGATGCAAATCATTTAATCATGCTGACTCAGTGAAGACCAAAAGTTGTGAACCCTTGGGAGCCAGGAATCCCCAAAGTGATGTGATAATGCATTTCACAGCATGAACTTCAGATCTCCAGGGCCCAGGCGAAGGGAAAGAGAAGGCAGGGAATCTATAATTTCCTGCATAACAGAAGACAGATCCTCCCTTCCAAAGGCAGTGAGAATGAGGGATCCCAAAGGGCACCTCCCACTTCCCGCCCCCTCCACAGACCTTTTCCTTTCTGTTTGCACCATTAGGTCAGGAGGTTAATGAAAAGGCACTCTAAAATTATAAAGAGGATGAAGCCAGGCATGAATGTTAGATTTCCATTCACATTTGAATATTCCATCTGGACATTAAGAAAACCCCATTTGCTTCAAAATCTTATAGTTCTGCCCACATTTGCTTGGATAGGTCTGAGATGCTTAGGAACTTGATAACTGCTAATTGCCAACCTTGGAAACAAGACCACGAATGTAGGTTGGAACCCAGCTTAGAAGTGAAGTGTTGCAAGCTCTCTGTGAAGTCAAATAATACATGTCAGGATAATGTTGCATTTGGGATCAAATAAGAGCTGGGATTTGAATTTTTCATCTTTTATTGTATGTTTTTTTCCTTTTTCTTTCTCTCCTCTTCCATCCACCTATCTTTTTATTTTTCTTTCTCACTCTTTTTGTCTTTTATACAAAACTCTCATCCTCAAGGATGGACCTGTGAATACACAGTATATCCTCTTGAGTCACTGAAAAATATTTACTTATTTCCTAAGGACATCAACCACCACTGAAGGAAATAGTTCATTGCACCAGCCATTCTCAGAAAGTTGCTTTTACAGCAAATATTATAAAACGATACTTTGATTGAAGGATGACACTTTACTTAACATCTCGACTCTGCTCGCTCATTCTGAAGGAATGGCACCAATGAAAGTAAATTGTGCTGAAGACAAACCAACTGGAAGACACTAGCTTTTTTTTTTTTTTTTGGTCTTTTAGAGGTTTTCACAATAGCTTCAAAGGAAATGCGAATTAATCATTGTTTTGACCCAAGAGCAGCAGAACTTATTTTGAAGACTTAAACAGGCAACACAAATGTAAACAGAAATCTGGGACTCCCAAATGCTAACACTGAAAGGAGTCAGTCCAAAAACATCAATTCTACTCAGCGTTTATTTTCATTTGAAGACAGTGGAAATCATATATAAATCACGGACAATACGAGTTCTTCCTGCCTGGCAACTGTCCACATGAATCTGTTAACCTCTAAGTGTAGACACAGTATTTTTTTTTTTTTTAATAGAAAGACAGGGCAATATGGCAGTTAATTAGCAACCAATACTGTAAACTACAGTAGATACAAAGTTTTGTCATATAAATTAATTGCCATTACAAAAAGGCAACTGCTTTAGCTAAGAAGGTACAAAAACTGGTAACTTCCATAAATATAACAAGAAGCTAAGTGAAGAAATACATAACAGACTGTTTTTCCTCTATAATATTTGAATATGCAAACTAAGCCACCTGTGGCACTTTACATGAAGTAGGAACACGACAGATATGCACACCCACCACCCACCCACACATGCCCGTCCCAGCCCCCTCCCCTCCCCCTCTTGTGGATTTCCAAAACACGGCAAATTCTAGGGTTACAAGGACAGGATGCCACACGGAAGCAGCAAGACGGCGAGCTCCGAACTGCCAGACAAAGGAGGAGCCTTATTGACAGTTGTAAAGCATTAGGCGTCAGACAGAAACTTGTCAAAAACAGCTGTTGTTGGGTACTGATTGATAATGTTTTCATTCTGACGGCTGAGACACTGCAGACAGTCGTGGGTCTGAGAAGAAGCCCATCACTGGCGCACACATGAACACACACACAGACAACAGGAAGTCATTTAACAGATGGCTTAGGAGCACTCAGCCACAGTATCTTAAAAAGACAACATTCTCCATTTAATGAACTTACAGAGAAAGCAAAGCCTAATAATCATTTATTTTTCATAGGAGATGAGCACAACGGGACAAAATAAAAGCAGGAATTGTGTAACCAGTCATTGGAGTAAAAGTTTTGTGCTGCTCACGGATTACATAGTGTAAAAATATTCAAGGATGCTGTAGACAAAATTGAATATGAATCTTTTTTGATCCATTTCATTAAAAAAAAAGCTTAACGAGGTGTTCGATGTTTCAAAGGTAATGATTTCATTAAAAGCCAGCTACAAGATTAAATCACAAAAGTTGTATTTGAATGACGTATCTCTTCTGGAGAATTACAAGGTGTTACATCACCCTGCAAGAGTGTGAGTCTGTGATATTCAGGACAAAGTCTACGCTGCCTAAAAATTACAAACATGTTTTTATTGCTCAGGTGAAGGGAGCAGTTTTCTAACATTTGGCCACTTTGTATTTTAAGTGGTCAAAAATCTACAAAATATGCCAAAGAGCACTTCATCCATAAACCTCAATATCCATTGATTATTCCTGATTTAGAAAAGATCACAGGCGCCAAACTTTATTAAACTGTACATTTATCTCTAGTAATTTTATCATTTAAATTAAATGAAAAAAAAATTAGTTCTAAAGACTAAATCTGGGCCCTAAAATTACTTACTTGCTGCAGCCCCAGCACATTTTTAAGGGCACATTGAAACCCCTGAAAATAGAGGTTTATAATAGAAATACTGATAGACCTTTAATTACTAGATGGAGACATTAACAGACTCCATTAAACGACATTAGCACTTAATGAATGAATATATAGATGATTCTGTCTTTGTTATCTTTGTCAAATTCATGCCAGCTTAAACCCTAGCCAGTACAAACTATACTTCATTTGGCTGTTTTTAAAAATTTTACCTACTATTTTAAAAATTATTTTCTCTCTTTCAATCAAATACTTAAGACTTTTAGAAAAAGATAGCTATATTATGTTGCAGCTTGATTTTATGCAGGGTAATCTTTCCATTAAAAAAATATTTGAGGACTTGATGACATAGTAACCAGTGATGTGTGCATTGTGCCTTAATTTCCTCTAACTCTTCTCAAAAATTAAAACAATGTCTTTGCTCTTTTTTAAAAGAGAGAAGAGAGTGAGACTTCAGATGTCATCAAGGAAACATTATGCATCTTTAAGCTCTTTGAAGTTAATTTTACTATGGCAGGATATTTCTTTTTTATAAGGTAATTGAAGCTTTTGGTGTGCATTTTTCTCTCATATTCGATAAGGCCTGTATATAAAAAACCAAAAAATAAAATAAGACATAATAAAATACAATAAAAACCCCAAGAGATCTTGAAAATGATATACATATTTCGGGAAGTCCCAGTCACACAGCACTCTACCCCAAACCCAGGGAAAATGAGTCAAGGTTCTGAGTCTCCCTGAGTCCTTCATAAGGGATTTAATTTCCGTGAGCCACGAATTCCATCCATTTTAGCAGAGTATAGAAGAGACGCTTAGAACAACAGAAGGAAGAGACATGCGGTGAAGATAATTAGTGGTAAACAGAGAATAAATTCTCTCTCAGTAGTGCGTACTTGACGTTAATGCCGATGATAATTCACCTGATTTACAGAATATTCACTTAATAAGAGAGATGAGAGCCTGAAATAACTAGTGGAAAATAGATACTGAAGCCATTATAGTCTTGATACCAAAATAAAATTAAAATGAGAAACTAATATGATAGGTTCAAGGCCTTTTGGGAACCCGTTGTCTTTGCCAGATTTCACATTCTTACAGCTTCGTGGTCTTTTTCTTCTAACAAATTTATCAGCTGAGAGAAGCTATCTTTCAGTGCATCCATGTCATCCAGCGAGCAGGGCTGCAGAATCCAGCGTTTTCCACGTGCAAGTGGTTCAAGTTCAAAATATTTTTTGACCTTTAGAGGGGGAGAAAAGATAAATATGTTATTAATTATATCAGAACTGTTCTCATTCCAAAATTTTGAGTGATGAAGTAGGGGGATTTCAAGAGGAACTTATATGAACTGTGATGCCTAGGACTTTCTAGAATCCCATCCACAGCTGTTGTTATAACATGGGTTATATGTTGTGACCTGGGAGTGTTTTCTTTAGGGGTGAATGACCCGCCTGCAAGCCACCATTCCATCCATACACTTGTCAGCATGGGAGGTCTGATGGAGGCTAAGAAAGAATTATATGTACTATAGTATAGGGCAAAGTACATTGCAGACACCAAAAAGATTCAATTCCATCAAAAGAACTCTAGCAGAGCAGCTTTCACTACATCACTACTAACTTATGACACTGGTAACAACCTACAGAATGTACTGGATCAGTGACTCAAGACTCAATTATTTTGACCATCAAACACATACACAACAAAAAATATAATTTAAACAATCTTTTCTCTCTCTCTTAAGTTTCTAGTATCTATTTCTGAGATCTGGGAAAGCATTTCTGAGGATAGAGGATAGAAACCAAGTGTATGTAAATGCATATATAAACTTGTAAATATACATACATATATAAAGTCTCCCAGCCTTTTTTTCTCCCAGTCCTGAATCTTCAGGAAGGGAAAAATCAAGACCTTAGCTGGTATGTGGGGTAGAACATTTGCTATCTTAAAAACCTGTTACTAACATAAGACAAAATAAGATTACTAACCAGTCACAGTCACTCTTAGTGTACAGGCTACGATACTAACAGCATCCAGGATTACCAACTCCTGACTTTGAATAAATACCAAATGATTATGACTTCCAGGAGCATTGATGATCTTCTCTTAAAGGGTATGATAAAGTATCAAGTTTATGAAGCTCCTCATTCACACACCATCACACATGAAAAGACCATTGTATTTATAACCCAGTAAGGTTTACATAACATAAAATACAGTCACTAACAACATCAGAAGAGGCATTGTTCAAAGACATTCGTGGTCAACAAATTTCATTAAACCCCATGTGCCATGGAAAATTCCAAGGTCTTAGTCAATATCTGACCCACAAAAAAAAAGTGTCTCAGCCTTATGCCATTCCCAAGTGTGCTCTCATTTTGTCTTAGTCATCGCAAGCACTAGACTATTGTTAACAGCAGAGATGCACTATCCAAAGTGGTATTAAAATGTGTGTACATTTTTTTCCATGTAAGCAAGAAAATATATGTAAGATACTAAGTTTTTATGCTAATTTAGGAAGCACAAATACACTAACATTTTATAGTACAAGTGTGTCTCAAAAGTCCTCCTATAGATGTCTGCAAATTAATAATAAATACTACTACTACTACTAAAAAAAAGCCTGTGAGAATGGAAGGATTCTTATTAATTTTGATTCTGAAAAGTAATGAAAATCTCATTTACAGATCAGAAAATGGGTACACAACTTCAGAACAATTTTTGCCCAAGGTATTTTACAGATCATGTTGTTAAGAAGATTATCCCTTATGGAAAATGTAAACTCCATTCTTTCCATTTCTTTTCTTTAGGGCACTGAAAACCACTTACTTCCAAGAGAATCTGAAATTGCTTGTGCAATAACCAGCACCAGGGACCAACCCTGCCCCACTGAGGGAGAACCTGCCAGTCAGCAGACCAGGGAGCCCTCAGCCAGCAGGGGGAGAGAAAAGTTGGCAGGAGTGACAGGTGGGGAACCCGTTTAAGTCTACTCTAGAAGGAGTTGGCTGCTCTTAAGAGTTTAAAATCAGAGATGTTAGTCTCCTTGCTTCTCCCACAAAGTAAGGCTTCAGACTGCACCACTGAGTGTAGAAATGGGAACCCCTGTGTTTACGATGAAGGAAGATGTACCCTTGCCATGTTTTCTAACCTCACATCTAAAAGGACAGCATTTTAAGTATTGCTAGTAACTGGGAAGACGACCGGTGGCTTTATTTCTATATTAAAATAAAGAAAAAGGGCCGGCCCCGTGGCTTAGCGGGTAAGTGTGTGCGCTCCGCTGCTGGCGGCCCGGGACTGCTTCTCCGGCCATGCTGAGGCCGTGTCCCACATACAGCAACTAGAAGGATGTGCAGCTATGAAATACAACTATCTACTGGGGCTTTGGGGGGAAAAATAAATAAATAAATAAATCTTTAAAAAAAAAAAAATAAAGAAAAAGACTAATACAGCGAGTATATAGCAGATCAACATATGATCCTGGGGCCGGCCCCGTGGCTTAGTGGTTAAGTGTGTGCGCTCTGCTGCTGGTGACCCGGCTTCGGGTCCCAGGTGCACACCGATGCACTGCTTCTCTGGCCGTGCTGAGGCGGCATCCCACATACAGCAACTAGAAGGATGTGCAACTATGACATACAACTATCTACTGGGGCTTTGGGGGGAAAAATAAATAAAATTATAAAAAAAAAAAACACAAAAAACAACACACACAAAAAAAAGACATATGATCCTGGTAGCATATTAACAGCTAATTTGAAAACAATGTTAGATTTAAATAATCACAAAATATAATTTTTGATATTTTGCAATACGGACCAGACACAAAAAAACAGTGAGGTTTTTAAGCTACCCATTAGGTTGGTTTCTAGGCAACTGAAAATATAGTCTATCACAAAGGCACATTTGGAAGATAATGAAGATGTCTGAAGGTAGTTATGCTTCAGAAGTTGTCCCTGCTTAATATTAACCATGAGAAGGAAATGGAAGCTTCGATTACAGGGTGGTCACCAGATAAAGGAGGCTACTGGTGTTAAGCTGACAAGTATGGCTGGGTAACCTGAGATTTGCAGACCGGTAAGCTTAAGTGGGTATCTAACCCTGCCATATCCACCCTACCGGTATCCAAATGATTCCATACCGCTCTACATTTATAACATCAATTTTAAAACAAGTTTGGCATTCCAGTGATCTTCAAACACAGTGAGGGACTGTGTTTGCCGCTAGAACGTAGCTTTTCCTTACCCAGCGTTTCATGTTTCTGAAACAGAGCACGATACAAGAGAGGAGAAAATGAAGACTTAATGCTCTGACTTGAACTTTTTCCTTTAAGACAACAGTTTTATTTTGTTTTCCTATATTAACCTGAACTTCCAATTTTACCTCCTCTGTATTATTACAATAAAATCTACTCATAACCATATTTGATTTGTCCACCATAGCTTTTTTGTCCTTCTACATGCTGACATATAATTTAAAGAAGGTTATTTAAGTTTGACCAACATAAATCATATGCTTACATCTGATATCATTTTTATGGTTTAAAGAAACTGCCTATGATGTAAGGATCTATTTTTTATGAGGGACATAATTCTTTAGAGGTTATTTTCTCATCAAGATAAAAATTTTAAAAATGACTTAAGAGAAAATGAACCTAAGTCTTCTGAATACTTTATTGACTTAACTGTCATGGTGAACTGGAAGCTGCTGGAATCAGGAGATGGCGATTGTTTCACACTGGCTTCTGGAGATGGCACTTGGGAAAATGACATCAGAATACAGCTGCCTGGCAACCTGTGGTCATTTAGCTATTTTGGGGAAAGCCACAAAGAGTGGGCATTTGTTAGTGGCCATGTGTCCACCCTAGAGATAGGAAAACAGAGCTACCACAAGTAGCCAACCTATTTTAGCCAAGTCATCAGAGCCCTTCTGCACTCCTGCACTGCCAGGTGATTTGCATTACTGCATTCCATTATTCACACATTGCATTTGCGGTAAAGTTCTAATATAACAGACAAATCGGCACCATCCCATTGCTGCTAATGTTTGTAGCAGCAGTGAGACCTGTGAGACATTACATAGCACAGGAGACCCACTCACTGGGTAGGAGACGTCCTTTATTTTTCCCTGAGTAGAGAAATAATAAAATAATCCTTTCCTATTTCAGGACCTCAAAGGGGCTTGTAATGATACTCACTGATTTCCCTATCTTGACTTACTTCACACTTGAAATTTTTATTTTCAATTCTTGCAAACCTGTTGTGACTAAATTTCTAGAAGTCACATAAATAATTTCTGAACTGCAATAACAGGTCTTTCCTTTTCAAAAACCTGCACGCCTCATTTTATTTATAATGATAAGCTGCTTGTTTTTCCTATTTTTGTTATTAAACCATGTAAGGAGTGTGTGCCCAGAGTTGGCCTCATTTTCCTTTAAACACTCTGGGGAACAGGGCATAGAACAGTCCAGAAGGGGTTACTTAGTGTTTTTATGTGACACAGAGTTAAGTTTTGAGCTCAGATATTTATAAACCACACTTTGACCCACATGAATGTGTGGCAAGACATTAAAAAGAGAGTTAGGGTGTGTGACAATTCTTTACTGCATGGGGCTGGGCTCTGCATCCTAGAATATGTCACCCCTAGTTCTAGTGAACTCAACGCCATTAGCAGCAACCAGTTGTTGCTATAACTAAAAGTGCCCTCCCACCCCTGTCCAGAATCCCACCTGGGGTGGTTCTGCCCCTGCTGAGAACTGCTGCTCTAGCCCATGTGAAATGCATCTACCTCTTGTCCCTGTCTGGGGCCATTAGCTCATTCTTCCATACGTTCACCACTGGAGACAGAAGCTGGATATTTGCTCCACCCGGACTTCCCCAGATCCCCACCTATGCACGACACACATACTCCCTCTGCGAACAACCAGCAGATTATAATGGACCCCTCTTAAGTTTAGGAGGTGGTTGGGGTGGGATCAGAATCAGTATAAGGAGCTTTGGAAATCTGCATCCTGAAAGTCGGCTTCCTATAACTTCATTCATTCAAGCACCACTTCTTGAACGAGATGGGTGAGCGTGCGAAGGCAGCATGAGTGTGCTTTAATGAGCCACCTGTGCCAGTGCTGCACTTGCCAATGTATGGGGTTCCACCAAACAGAGCAGGATACTGTAAAACAAAAACAAAACAGAAACAACAGCCTGACAAGGGGACTGTCTTCATCATTGTATTATAAGACTACAAGTCCTCCCCTTCCTGGGCTTTTTAGTGACCATAAAAGACCATTTAATACTGTAGTTTACCAAAGACTTTTTCCCTCATTTATAGCACTCTGACTACAGTTCAACCGGAAGTAAAAAAAAAAAGCAATTGATTCAAATAAAGAGGGATATGACTATTTAGAATACTTCTTAAGTCATATAAGTCAATTTGAATGATAGAAGACTGTTAAAAGAAACTTTAGAAATAAAGGCACATTCTTTTTTCATCTCTGGAAAACGAACCCAGTCTCATGAAGGAGTCTAGGTTGACAACCTCAGCTCCTTGAAACTGACAGGGATAGGTCTGCAGCTAGGACAGAGCATGGTCGAGACTACAGGGTGAGGATCGCGAAGGAAATACAGAAAACCAGGAAAAAGAAATGCAGTTGTGGATTTGATAGCTAGAAGGGCAAGGTGGAGGACGACGCAAGAGAACATGGCTCAGTTCACTATCTCGAACCCAGTGGAGTCATTATGGCTTTCCTGTCATTTTAAATATACAACGTGTCCATTGCATAGTTTGTATTTTTCAAAGAACTATATGAATGACGGTTTTTGAGACAGGTTCATATTGGTTTTGAACTCTTTGGTAAAAGTGTGGTCTGGACAATACATTTACCCCAGGGGCTCCAATTAAGAGGATCCTAAGAGAGCCTGAACGGACTGTGAAATTTGGTAGGATATTGTCCATGACCGTTAAAAAGGGAGCAGGACTCTCCTCATCCACATCCCAGCTCCTTATTTTAATCACTAGAGCAGATACACTTATTGTATTAACGTGTCACACTGGCGGAAAACATTTGTATTGAAACGCTGATTGTACGCCTTCTCTTTCCAACTCCAGGCACAAGAACATCAAGTCGTACAAGTCACGAAATTGGCCATGGTTTGGAGTATTCACACCAAGGAAATCTGCAAGAGCAACAAACCGGACTTTTTCTTTTTGGAGAGTCAGTTGTTGAACACTTGCCAGCACACCACTGAGTATATATATCTCGTATGTATGTTTGCAAAGGGGCCCTTCAGCTTTTCTGTCTTAACTGCAGAAGCTCATGGAGCAGGCTTAAATTGGTAACCTTCACCAAAGTCAGAGAGAACTTTGCCCACACTATGGCTCCAGGACGGGGTCTGGAGATAAAGTGGCAGGCATCATTAAGATTCTTCAGAGTGCATTCTTGGCAGCTTGTTCAAAGAAAAGGTTAGTCTAGAGAGAGCAGCACCAGCTGTTCCCTTTTTCATTGTACTGGTTGCAGGATTTTGAAATCCTTAGAAAGGTACTAAATGTGTCATTAAAGGCAGAAATAAATAATACAAGTAAAACCAATTTGCCATAGTCCCAAAGATATTACAACACAGAACAGATATCATTTTTTTCTCCTGAGTACTAATAGAGACTGGAACATGACCACTTGATGTTAACCAATACCACAATATTACTTCGGGAGTGCATATTTATAATGGATGAATGATTTCAAGACCAGTAGGTGTAATATAAGAGTGTAGCTCTGATAAGATGGTTTCTTTCGTAAGCAAAGTGCAGCCTGTCTGACCTTGGAATAATTAAAAACCAGACAAATGCCTGCAGGTTATGACCTGCGATTGAGCCTCGCCCTTATTAGACGTCTTCTTGCCCAGGCAGTAACCTCTGATGTGTAGAGAATGCTATATGTTGTGACAATAATTATACAGAAACACAGTCTTCCATTGCACAGGAGAACTTAGCATGTCCCAGAAAAGTCAAATAAAATGATCCCATTTGCTTTGGTGGTAGGACCTCGGGATCTGTAAACAATTCGGATTTTCTGCTTAATCTCTTAACCTAGAAGCACTGAACAAAATGCATTTATTTTCTTTTTGATATGCCTGGGAGGTTTGTTTTATTCTCCTATCCAAAAAGCTTGCTTATCAGACAAGCACTGTGAGAGACACTCATTAGGCACAGATGCGTCCCATCTTCGGGGACCAATGAAAGATTCCCAGGATGCCCATGTCCGCACCCTCCTCCACTGCATTTATTCTACCCGGGCCTTTACAGCCTGGAGTGACTCCTGCACGCGGTCCTTCCCTCCAACTACTGCTTTCAACCCAAGGCTTCCTGATCCACAGGTGGAAAGGATCAGCTTATACTCTCATATTTTAAGACCCAGCTGACATCCTCCTATTACTTCAAGGGGAGGCCTTAACGTTATAAAAAAAACTTTTTAAGAGTAGAAAGGACCTAAGTCACAGTAGCCACTTTTGGTTGCCTGCCCGGCACGCAGGTACTATAAATTCCCTGTAAATAAAGTTTTATTGGAACAGAGCCATGTTTATTCCCTTAAGTATTATCTACGGCTGGTTTCACGCTACAATGACGAAGTTGAGTAATTGCCACAGAGACAGTATGTCCCGCAAAGCCTAGAATATTTACTATTTGGCCCTTTACAGAAAAAAAATTGCCAAGCCCTGGCTAAAGTATTCTGCAGCTTCCCGCTTTGTCCAGCAGGGGCACAAGGAGTGCTTGGGAGGGGCCTGGGTGGCCGCCTTTTGGGGCCTCAGTATGACCTCACTTTCTAGGCCTCTTCTTCCCCACTTTGGCTCACACTTTAGGGGGACAGAGAAGTTGGCTTTTCCAGCCTGGCCAGGCTCCACATACAATTTCAGATGCTTCGGATTGTAGTCTAGCAGGCAGAAGGGTCATCTCTCAGCAAAGCCATATTTTTTCCTGCGTTCAGCCTGGGGGTCTTTCCTGTGGAGACTTCCTAAAGGCCACGAGAACTAGCCAGGGCACGGGGTCTGCGGCCTGAGTCAGTCTGAGGTTTTGCTGTCCTTAAGGATGGCTTTCAGTGCAGAGCAATACTAGGTACTATTATTTTGCAGTTTTAAAAAGGAATACAAAATTTATTAAATTTACAACGTCTGAAGCCTAGTTTTTTCTGAAACTATTATAGCCAACTTAAAAATCTAAATATTCTATTTCTACATCTGGTAAATTTTAACAATATGTTCAGGAGGCTGAATACTGTTTAGGTCCATTTATAAACTTAGTTTAACCACTCAAACATTTCAAAACTCCACTTATAAATTTAATATGTTCAATTTTCTTTTTAGGCATTTAGAATGGCTAATAAAAAAATCCTCAAGTAAAGAATTCTTTTTTTTTCCAGTAAGAATTCTTAAAAATTTCTTCCATTAAATTTATAAATTCAATGACTCTCAAGTTCTGGTACATTGTAATACTACTTACAAACTTAACTAAATCCTCATATCTTTCTACATAGGAGGCCAATTCTGAAATCACTTACAGATTTTAAATTATAATCACAAAGTCAATCTACCAGGTTGCTCTATACATAACATATACTTTAAATGAGAAGAATTAATATTGTAGGTTTGATTATTTTATCATTTTTATACTCTTAATGTTCAACTTTCCAGGTTTAAAAAGACTTTCTCATTAAGGAAACAACTTTCCATCCTAAATGAAATGGGTTACCATTCCATGAAAGGTTCTCATCTCATTGAACTTGGGCTGGTTTTCAAACAGAGTTTTTGGGCTGAAACATGAGATTGGAACTACAGATATCCAGGGCAAAATTTTTGAAGACACTCATATGTATAAAAATACGCCTTTTATAAAAATAGGTAAGCTTTTAACAAAAATAGTTGCCATAACAATAAGAACCTCCTGGTCTTCAAAGGGGATTGTTTGCTCCTGGACACAAGTGATCATTACCTACTTCACTGGTCTACTCACAGAAGTGGACACCCCCTCCTAAGATTGTAGATAACTTCCTCCACTACTTGCTTGGATTTTGTATTTCTTTTTTTTTTTTTTTTTTTTGTGAGGAGATCAGCTCTGTGCTAACATCTGCCAATCCTCCTCTTTTTTTTTTTTTTTTTTGCTGAGGAAGACTGGCCTTGGGCTAACATCTGTGCCCATCTTCCTCCACTTTATATGGGACGCCGCCACAGCGTGGCTTGCCAAGCAGTGCATTGGTGCACACCCAGGATCCGAACCGGTGAACCCCAGGCTGCCACAGCAGAGTGCGTGCACTTAACTGCTTGCACCACTGGGCAGGCCCCAATGGATTTTGCATTTCTTTAGCACACATTTTAACATTTTTCCATCTGGCTCTACAGACATTTAATTTTCTTTTATTGAGATAAAATTTGCATACTATAAAATTCATCCTTTTAAAGTATACAATTCAGTGGTTTAGAGAAAATTCACAGACTTCTGCAACCATCATCTCTGTCTAATTCCAGAACACCTGCACCACTCAAAAAAGAAACTCTTTACCCATGAGCCGTCACTCTCCATGTGCCCTTTCCCCCAGCCCCTGGCAGCCACTAATTTTGTTTCTATCTCTATGGATTTGCCTTTCTGGACATTTCATATAAATGGATCCAGATAATATGTGGCCTTTCGTGGCCGGCTTCTTTCACTTAATGTTTTCAAGGTTCATCCATGTTGTGGCATATATCAGTACACCTCATTCCTTTTTATGGCTGAATAATATTCCATTGTATGGATATACCACATTTTGTTTACCTATGTGCATCAGCTGGTGGACATTTGGGCTGTTTCTCCTTTTTTGGCTATTATGAATTCAATTGTATGAGCCTTTACTTTCTCCTTAAAACAGTCATAGAAATAACTACTGTACAAATTAATGGGTTAGGATATCAAGACTCAGTGGGGATGAAGCATTTCCACAAGTCTGGTGAATTCCATTTTTACCCAGATTCATTAGGATATCCTACTTTCACTGGGATAACCCAGATTTGGATAATTATTCTCTAATTTTTTCATGTGTATGAGTTCTCAGTTCCTTGAGGGCATAGACAATGAAAAAAAAAAATAATGTGTATTTTCTAATGTACCCAGTACAATCCCAGACATAAAAAGGACACTCCTTTATTTCTTTTTAAACAAATGTACAGAGCAGAAACTATAATGAAAAGGGAAACAAAGTATGTACTATATTTTACTGTAGTTATTTAATTTTCTAACTCCTGGATTGATTGAACTTCTTTCTATCACCTCACAAAGACTGTATCTTCTACTTCCTTAGCATCCTAACAAGCTTTAATAGTTTTATTTAAGCCAAAAAGATCTGTGACTTCTAATCATATCTTTCTTAAACTCTTCTTTCTCAAGAAGCCTCAAACTACTAGACAATACCCTATAAATCTCCATCTCTTTATAATAAAAGGCTCATAACTAGTTCAAAAAAAATATGTACTATATTTTACATTTCATCCCATATTAAAATGTTAGTAAAGGAAGGAAACTGAATATTGGAGAGAAGTCACTGCTCTTTCCAATTCATCAGGCCAAGGTTTCAAGCAGGAGGTGGGATTTCAGGAACAGTTTCAAAACTGTAGGTCTAATAGGTTTAAACTCTATTATACACATGCCGACAGGCAGCTGCAATGAATTGTTTTGCAAACAGAAAAGTAAACAACCTATCATGGAAAACAGAACCACTCCAGAAATCTCAAGACCCATAGGACACTTCTGTTTTGAGCTATTCCTTTAATCTGTGTCCAAACAAAGCGTCTAATTCTTATCTCAGAGAATGGAAAGCACTGACATATGCAGAAAGAGAAGCATCAGTGCACTCGTCTTTGCGTGCAGGTGCAGGCATCGGAGTTTTCAATAACATAGTCATTAATTACAGAGGTAGCCAGGTTTCAACAGCAAGTCATTTTTTCTTTTTCTCTTCTCTCTTTCCTTTCTAGAGTCATATCTAGTCCACATTTCAAAAGAGCATTCATTTTTGGTGCCAGGCGCTTTGAGGGTATTATACTTGATTCTGTATCTTCCATGTTTGAGATAAAATCAATGAGGATTTACCTTTAACTCAAGAAAGCAAATGTGGTAAGTAGGAAGAAACCTGTCTAGGAAATACTTTTTCCTGGCAATAGAATATGATTGCTTAAAAAGTTCTGTCTATATGTAGGAGAGCTAGTCAAGTATGTACTAGACAGGAAGGAGAGTTAATGACTGAGAGCACCAAACACATCAGAGACAACCAATTAGCTTGTCTGAAACACAGGCTTGTAAAGCTATCAGTAACTTATAAAATGGTCTGCTACACACGAGTAAAATGTTGTTTAAATGGCTTGCTTAACTAGATGCATTCACCATGAAATTGATTCTTTTAAGGTTATTTTTTTTAACTTAATACTCATTAACTGTGCATATTGAAATGGCCGGGTGGGTGGGAGGGTGGGTAGATATCCTGATACTATAAAGGTTGAAGGTATGAATTTCATATTTTATGAGGTAAAGAGGTATTGGGAAAAAACTCATCAATTACCAACAATTGTGTGCCTCAGTAATTGAAATAGATCAACGCAATTAGAGTATTCCTCTTCTGCCTTGCCAAATGCTTAGATTGGGACTGGTAGATGGGCTCCGAGGACCTTCGAAGGCAGAGAATTTATGCTTTTGCGTTATGGAGCTGCACTGTTTTTCACCACAGCCTGTGATTCTGCAAGACGGCATACGAGAAAGAAGTCCTGGAGCCTGGTGTTTTTCAAATTGAACATCTGCCTCAGAGTGAACATCAAATTTCACCCCCCAAAGACTTACTCTACTAAAACATTTGAGGCAACTTGATGTTGGCTGACAAAAGAATGACAATCACTACACTATTTCATATTTTGAATTTTCTTAAAAAACTCTAGTATATTTTAAAATTGGTTTTTGGCCATGCCTCATATTCAGCATTTTCCGTTATACAAGGCTCCACGCCACAAATACACTTCACTCAACTGCTACCTGATCAGACAACCAGGAGAACATGCTTTGATTTTGTCAGGTCTAACTCTTCTCTCTGCTTATTTAATATTGGTACTCTTGATGCACTTCATGAAACCACCATCAGTTGGCCGACTCAAGGGATTCTTTGACTCAACAAATTATCAGGAAAAAAATATATTTAGACAATTGTTAAAGCTTGTTAAAGACACAAAAACCTTTTAAAAATAGTTTATACATTCTAGCTTATTTGGCTTTTGAAATGTACTCTACGTCCCCTATCTCAATCTTGCAGCTGTGAGGTGTGAGAAGGCAAGAGCAGGAGTAACAAATCAAAATATCAATCTATGGAACCCAAATAAACATGTTTAATATTGGCCTTGTGGTACTATGGCAGCACTCTGTCCTAACAACGACAACATTTAGATGTTGGAGCAGATTCAAATTCTTGGGCCTTAAGCAGGAGACAGACAAATATGGCAAGCCTTGCGTTGCTTAGCCGCCAATGGAGGGTGCCAACGGCTCTGTCCAGATGCAGAGATATTCAAGGGATGTTCCTGTCAGCAGTTTGTCCTCTGGCTCCAGCAAAGAGCCACCATGGAAACAGTGGGAGGAAAAGAGAAAACAGGAAGGTGAGGAGAGATGGAGAAAAGGCAGAAAAAAGCTGACAGCTGCCTCAATAACACATCTGAGCAAGGGGAACAGGTAACAAATGGCCTTGCAACAAACTGCCATGTTGTTAGTCACGGGGAGAGAATTTCTTTTCCTGCTGGCAATACAGCCAGGAGCCTAATATTCTGGCAACTGAGAAAAATTGGAAAGAGGCTTGCAGGCAGTCTGAGGAAAGAAAAGCTGAGTGGTAATCTGTCCTGAGGAATTTTAGCCAGAAAAACCCACACAGGACTAGTTGAACTCAGAATAAAGCCTGTGAAAGACAAGTCTGGAGAACATTACAATCAGATATAAAGAGAACACCAGAAATGAAGGTTCAAAAAGTCATTACCTGGATTTACCACAGCATTGTTAGTGTGGCCTTGGGTCCCACTTGTCATCACAGGACTAGTTCAAACCACTAGTTCTCAACAGGGGAGGCGAGGAAACTATACCCCCCAGGGGACATTTGGCAATGATTGGAGACATTTTTGTTGTCACAACTTGGGCAGGGGGGTGTTGCTACTGGCATCTCATTGGCAATGGTCAGGGATGCTGCTAAACATCCTACAATGAACAGGGCACCTTCCCCCCTCCCCTCAACAAAGAACCATCTAGCCCAAAATGTGAATAATGCCGAGGTTGAGAAACACTGCTCTGATCTTTTAAGGCAAAATCAAAGGACTAAGGCCCTGTTAATGATTCAATCTATGGTTCATCAGCACGAATCATCAGGCTCCCTCCCTGGAATCAGGAGGAGATTTAGGAACTGGATTGGAAAAGTAGACCAGGAGCTCCGTCAGGGAGCAGCACAGGTGGACGGTATATACTCTCTGTCCTCCTTTCTTGTTCAAAGTGGAAATCAATAGATCTTGGTGGGGACAAGTCCGAATGTTAAATTGGGCTGAAACAAGTGCTCCAAGAAAATAGTCACCTTTCACTCATTTCTACACAGTCACTGTTTCAGGCTCTGGGGATACAAAGGTGAACATGACAAGACCCAGGCCTCATGGAGCTTACATAGTTGTGGAAGAGACTGACAGATATCAAGTAAGTAGTAAGTAACTAAGTAAAGTCAGGTAGAAATAAGTGCCATGAAGAAAAACAGGGCACCACAGCAATAATAACACTTACCACATAACTCGTCCAAAAGAGGGACTGATGGTATGATATGAGCTAAATATCAAGTAGTCACAGATAAGGACAAACCTTTAATTGGCTTTAAAACAAAATTTCATATAGTTACAATAGAAGCTCTCTTGATTAACCTCCACTTGATTGCCTAGGATTAACAGACTCTTCAATGCCCTGGTCCAAGATGATGATTGATGCTGCCCACACAATCAGTGTCTACGCTTGGTGGATACAATACCGGAATGACGCTGACCACACACGATGCTCATGACTGGTGGACTGCTCTCTGCATGTCTGCTCATTTCTGCTCCTGAGTCGTTTAACCATTCCCATCAAGGCAACCATATTTGTTATTATCATTAAGTAATTGAATTAAATGTGACACCAACGAATATGAACTTGAAAAGAGAATTTCTATTTCTATGAAAAACAAAATAGAATGTGTTCAAAGAACTCAATAAAGGTAAGTCACTAAAAACAACCTGCTGATGGATTAGATTTAGGTAAGACAACTATAAAGGATTAGGAGGAAAAGGTGCAGATCTCTTCTCAAGTATCTCTAACTTATGGTTGGGTTTTAAAGAAACAGGAGCTGAAAATTATAGGTAATAGCTGTGTTTTATGCAACAAAGATGATACAGAATTCTAATTAGTGGCCACATACTCAGAGAAAAGGCCTTGGTCTCATATCAAAAGATTAGTACCATTTGTATATTTTAAGTTAAAATATATTATTTAGGGGGACCAGCCTGGTGGCGTAGTGGTTAAGTTCAGTGGCCCAGGGTTTGCAGGTTCAGATCTCGGGTGTGGACCGATGCACCACTTGTCAAGCCATGCTGTGGCAGTGTCCCATATAAAGTAGAGGAAAATGGACACAGATGTTAGCCCAGGGCCAGTCTTCCTCAGCAAAAAGAGGAGGATTGGCAACGGATGTTATCGCAGGGCTGGTCTTCCTCACAAAAAAATAAACAAAAAAACAACGCAAATTTATAAAATATATTATTTAGGTTATACATTTATTTTATTTTTTTAATGACAAGACACTTTAACCAACTCTTGATTAACTATTTATCTACCAGTTCAGATCAGGCTAAATAAAGGGCTTCTAACTGTACAGTTCAAATCACACTTTTTATTCTTTTTGAATCAAAAGCCTTCTCAGAAGGGAAGTCATTAACACCCACTTCAGTCTGAAGTTTAGAGTGTTACATAAAATCATGTCCACTGTCAGAATCCATACTAGTGTCTATCACCTCAAATCCTCTTGTGAAAGTAGAATACAAATAAATAAAATTGAAATACTCTAATCCATACGTACACACACCCACACCCCTGCAGTCTCCTATAGAAATGTTCACGTCTGTGAAAGTATATTATGGTCACAACTGGATACCTCGTTATTAAATACATTATCCTTTAAGAAAATACACATTACACTATTTTGAACATATTTGTAAAATATGTTCTAAATAGAACTTATTCCCATTTTCTAGACTCAGAACCAGAAACAGAATTATAAAGTATACCCAGCAGGAAAATTTCCTCGAACTTTTTCCTGGCCTATGCCCTGGATTACTATCTCCACTAGAAAACTACACTTACAGTTTTCTAGGGAACAGGCAATCTTAGTGCTTTGAAGAATAGTCCTATTTTACCTTGGAATTATTATCTGTTTCTTTCCACGCTTATCACATATCTATCAGTAAGATGGCAATTCCATCGTAACATTTGAAAATAAAAATATAATACCAACATCCAACAAATGATGGCTTGTGTTATCTATTTTTAACTAGAAGGTAAGTGCCAATAATAGAATAATACAAAATGATGTATGTAAATGGCATTTACCTCTGTGTGTCCACAAATTTATTTGCAGTGAATGATTTACCTGATATCTTGTCTTCATTACATCTAACATAAAAGGATCTAGACTTCAGAGTCTTTGAAATAAGGTTTGTAAATTTTAGGGGCCTATTCACGACATCTAATCTTTCACACAAAAAGAAGAGAATATGTGGCTCTAGAGAAATAAAGATATGAGAAATAAATCCTTGCATATTTGATTCCAGCTTCTCATCCAGACATACCACACATGTAACTGCAGCACATGGTTTTTGTAAAACATACAGGCAAGTTAAAATCGCTTGCAGCTGCTGAAATATCTGAATTCTGACTTCCGCGAAGTCACAGACACTAAGTACATAGTAACCTGGTTACAGGTGGAACTGCTTTTTGGTGCTGTTAGAGGCGCAACCTGAATGGTAAAGAGGTCTGGTACAACGTAAGGGTTGCAAGGCTTGGATCAGTAACTAAAAGCACTGTGTTCTGGAATGGGGTTCACCCGGTTCTGACATGACCACTGACCCTGTAACTCACTAAGACATAGGATACTTTCTATACAACCTGAGGAAAGAGATAGAAATGGAACAGATAAACATGTACAATATAATGGGTGAAAGTTAACACGAGATGGAGATGGAGGTGAACTGAACCGGCTGTTTTTTTCCTCTCTCTCTCCCTTTTAAATTAGGTTATTAAGCCAAAGACTTATTTAAAGCACTGAAAGACATAATCTATTAACTAGCACTCATGGAAGAATTGAAAAGAGTTCCCTAAATGAGCAAATGACTGTATCCTTACAGGCAAGGCTTCGGAATGGCTTCCACAACTATCTTAATGGTTTTTACGAAACATTATAAATTAAGACTCTTATAGTTCAGGTTTAACAAATTCATTTGTGCTGCATCATAGATGTTTAAAAATATTCCTATATCCGCACAAAGCATAAAAAGCTCTCTGGAAAATCATGAACCCCTTGCACACCCAATATTCCCCTCCCCATTTCTTCCCACCCCTAGAATCCTTCCCATCTGCCAGCTGGGTTTCATTTTAAGAATTTCACACTGAATATAAAGTGCTATTTTGACCATGTGGCTCCAGGAATGTGAATTTATAGTCTATTCAGATCGTACGCAAGTGATTGACAGAGAAGGGATTAACCAACTGGATGCGATGAAGCCGCTGCCTCTTCCTTCAGGTTACTTTAAGCTTCCAGGAAAGGATGGCCATCATCACACTGTTTCACTGAGGCTAGGCTAGCAAGAAGTAGTCTCCTAGCAAGGCACTTACTTTTCACTTAACTCCAAAATGGCCACTACACCTTGGAACTCTTTTCCCTATGTTCTCATACCTCCCACATTCCATCTATTTCCCCACATGTAAAATGGGAACACTAAAGTTTGCTTTCTTAGAAACTCCTTGCAACATTGTTCAGTTACTGACACATAATGTAACACATAAATATAATATTGGTCTTCAGGTTTAAGAGTAAAATTTTTGGAAAGTATGTGTGTGTATTTGGTTTTCTTGGGTAAAGACTAGCAATGCCTAACAACTTAAACATGGGAAAGACTCTGCATGTAGTATTTCAAAGATTGTTTGAAAGTCCTGTGCATCTAGAAATGTTTCAAATACCATTAAGCTTTTCCACATAAAGTAGTCCTGTTTTTTCCAACAGTTACCATCTTGTTTCAGATTTATCATCCTCAAGCATTATCACAGGCATGAAAAGGGTGTTATAACATATATTCAGATTTTCTAAGTCTTTCTTTTTGCAACTTTAGGGTCATGCTGTTCCTAGGATTCTGTACACTCACTAAATGCATGGTAAGTAATACTATAAAACAGATTACTTCCCTGTTTAACAAAAGCTCAATGAAAGGATACTCAAGCATTGAATTTTGAGAAGGATACATAGAATGTATTTAGATCTGATGCTGTGATACTGGAGCCAGTCTCAAAATTAATGAGCACATCTAAACCTGTATTACACACACACACACACACACACACACACAAGCTGACATCAGAGGAAAGCCAACATCATCAGAAAAGTACACGCTTATCACATCCTGTCAAGTTTGATTCTGTTAAAGACAGGAAAGGTTCTGTTTGAAGGTGGGGTCTTTAGCTTCTAAGTTATTCTAGAGAAAGATAACAATGCCTCCCCCCACCCTTCCTTCAAGACAAACCAAGTACATTCTAGAAAATCAATTATAATTAAGGGAAAATTTCTCCTATTTGTCAGCATAATAAATATGGCTCCATTAAAAAATTAACAATATTATATTAACAATATATATTAAGTTGTAGACACATTATATGAACAGTGAAGAAAGTTATTTGAGCATAGAGAAAGGTATGAAAGAAACCACATCAAATTGATAACATTGGATGGTAACATTGGAGAGTAAGATTATTAACTTTTTCTTAATATATCTCTGAATTATTGGACTTGAAACAATCAGCTCCTATAGTTTCTGTGCTTTAAAAAACCAATAAAGGAGGGGCCAGCCCAGTGGCATAGCAGTTAAGTTCACGCGTTCCACTTCGGTGGCCTGGGGGGTTCACTGGTTTGGATCCTGGGCGTGGACCTACTCACTGCTCATCAAGCCATGCTGAGGTGGTGTCCCACATAGAAGAGCCACAGTTCTACAACTATGATATGCAACTATGTACTGGGGCTTTGGGGAGAAAAAAAGAAAAAGAAGATTGGCAATAGATGTTAGCGCAGGGCCAATCTTTCTAAAAAAAAAAAGTGATTTGTAAATAAAATCTAAATAAGAACTGTAATTAAAAAAAAACCAATAAAGTAAAAACATACATATAAACAGCGAGCAAAAAAAAGCATTTTTTTAAAAAAAAATTACAATATGCCGTGTAGGCAGAGATACATACAGGAAGGTAATGTGGCTCACTTAATAAAGCTTAATAAACATTTGTTGCATGAATGTGAAGAAAACAATAGCTGATGATAAAAATTCTCCTCATATGATAGTATCTACTCATGTGACAAAGGAAATATAACTACTTTTTAACCATAACAGTTAAATATGGATTTTTATTATATTAAGTATTTTGGGAATTTAAATTTTAAGTCAATATTAATTTACTTAAATGATAAGAGTTTGTCCACTTCTGGAAGATAGTGGACCTTCTACGCAGGCAAGAACACCACTCAGGACTCTTTGACATTCATGACTGAAAAATCTGACACTCTCTCACCAGGCTGCAAAGTTCATACATGGATTTTCCATAATCAGTGGTACCAGAGCTTCAGGTTTGGACAGGAAAGAAAATCTCCTACTCTCTGCTCTTCATCAGACCCCCTTCAGAGAGAAGTAATACTTAGAGAAGACCATTTAAAGGGCAAAGTCATCCATCTTCCTTTAAAGAGTGTCTAATACTATCCTTGAATGAAGTTCAAGTACAGCCTGCTGAAGGCTATAAAATCACTTCACTCCATGAGTTTTTACACTAGGGTCTCAACTTTATTTAATGTCACCACAAGAAAAAGCCACAAAAAATTCAGAACTACATTTACTACAAAAATGTTGTCATGGATTACTCATTAAATCAGTCAGTGTCTCCTATAGAAAAAGTCTTTTAGAACAGTGCCACAACAGCTTTTATCTTCCCTGTGGAAGACACACCCTCTCTCTTTTCCAATAACGAGAAATATGTCACAGACCATGATTCCCCATCTTTTTATTTTTCAGAACCTCAGAGCACTAAATGAAACCCAATTGGATTGGCATTATTACAGTCTCCTTTTCTTTGTCCCGATCTTCTATTTCAATTTTTTATTATTATTATTTTCATGTGAGTCACTTTAAGTTCTTTGTAGACAGAAGCAGTGGACTATATCAACAAAATAAAAATCAAGTAACATCTCCGTCTGGAGGTTGAATAACAACATTCAATCTCTTTGCCTGGCATTAGTACTGAACGAAACACAATGGCTTCATCAAAAGTCACCAGTCTTGAGTCATTCTTACTATTTTAGGGGCTTCCAAAACATGTCTGTCACCACTATTACCATGGAGTATGAACTCCAGTTTTATCAGAATTGTCTCAATACAAGAAAGCTCAATAGAAGTTAATTCATTTTAAGAATGGATTTTATGTACCACACTAGGAAGAAATTCTTCAGCACATCAAATCCCTTAACAGAAAAATCCAAGAGATTGTTCAATGGTTTTACTATATAAAACAAATGATGCTTAAAATATAAATTTTCAGGTTTTTTCTTACTTTGTTGAGGTGGTGGTAGTGCTCACATAGACTTTTTTCCCCTGTGGTTCGGGGGTGATGGGATTTTAACTGTATTGTCCAGTTTTTATTGTCTTCTAGATCAGATATTATATGTCATCTGGCTTTTTTTTTGGTGAGAAAGATTGCCCCTGAGCTAACATCTGTGCTATTCTTCCTCTATTTTGTATATGGGAAGCTTCCTACAGCATGGCTTAATGAGCAGTGTGTAGGTCTTTACTGGGGATCCAAACCCGCAAACCCCGGGGCCACCGAAGCAGAGCACACATACTTAACCACTGTGCCACTGGGCCAGCCCCTCATCTGGCATTCTTAATGCCACATGATCAAACCCAACAACACCCTCCAAAATAATCTTTCAGCTTGGGGGGGACATATAAAAACAGCAAAGTTAAGTATCTTTAACCATAGGACTTTGGCCAAACTCTGTGGGATAAATAAATCTACCTTTATTCCTCCTTTTTCACCTTCCTTTCTAACAATACCTATCAGTAATCCCAGGAATCCCAAGTCTCTATATATCCACTATGTGTCACACACTCTTTTAAGATTTTAAAAAATATATTAACTCATTAACCCTCATGTCAACCCATTAAGGGAGGTACTATTATTATTCTAGAAACTAAAGAAACAGCAGTGAACAATCAGAGTAATTCCAAATTTCTGACTGCTTACATTCTAGTAGAGAGAGACTGACAGTAAAAAATACTAAATAGTATGTTAGACTATGGTATAAAGTACTAGGAAGATGAAGCAGGGAAGGTGATGGGAGGTCTCCAATATAAAATAGGGTGGTCCTTTCTTAACACTCACAGATTCCCATGTCCCTAATTTTGCAGGCAACTGGGTTTAGTCACTCCTTAACCCTGCCCTTCTCATATATGAGCTCTTTGTTCAACGCATTTCTTTCTCCTAGAAGGCCCTCTGTCCTGTCTCCATGTGGGTGGTGGTTTAGTATAATAAGTTAACTGGACTGGAGCCAAAACTACCTATGTTTAAACCTCCACTTTACCACTGACTAACTGTTTGACTTGGGTAAATTTCTTAACTGTTCTAGGCCTTAGTTTCCTCATTTGGAGAATGAATGTAATAATAATTATAATAAGAGTAATACCTACCTCACAGGGTTCATTGCGAGGCTCACATGAATTACGATATATAAAGCATTTAGAAAAGTGCCCGGCATTATTCCATGACCACTACCACCACTTCCAAAATTCTGCTTTTAGTTGTGCTTAAGACCCAACTCAAATGCCGCTTCCTCAATCCCTATTCATAACAACTGAAGGAGAGATGTTCATTCTCTAAGATCTGTAGTCCCTTGGTTTTATCATTCCAGTGGTATTTGCCCTTTATCATTACAAGTATTCACACTACCTTGAAGTGCGACTATTTTTATGTATATTTATAAATCCCTCCTCCCATGAAGTCACAACCCCTGAGGGTTTAGACTAAACAAACTTTTCTTCTTTCTCCTTATCTCCTTCTCTTCCCTTGAGTATTTTAATCAGTTCATTATTCATATACACCAGAGTGGTAGGACAAGAAAATGGGAGAGAAATTAGAACACACACTCACGTTACTTATAGTTCTACATTATTAGTTCATTAAATTTAAATCTACCAACATTCTTGATCTGATCTCCTTCCCTGAGCAAAGCTTGTATGGGATGCAAAGAGAGGGCAATGTGGTCTCTGTCCTCCCAGGACTCACAATCTAAACCAGGCAGAAAAATACCTCTAACTGAACAACTTGAGGCACAACACTACTTGAATCTAAGCCTCAAAGTGCTTGCTGTCTCTCCACATAGACCATGTATTAATTTTCACACCTTGGGGCTGCTACTTATCCAACTCTTCCATTCCGGAACTTCCTTCTCGCTCTCTGTCACCTCTCTTCCTTGTTTTCCTTGATATCCCTTCCCCCAAGAATTGATTGCTCCCTCAGCCCAAGTTTTGTACACATATGTATATATACTCATTTACTCATTCACTCATTATTTGTTAAGCTCTTGTTATGTCTCCTGCTAGGGTGCAAGGAAGAAGATATGGCTCAGAGCACTTCTCCCAAAACAGGCTCTATCACTCATCTTGGTGAATCCCACATCTGGAGCAGGGCCTGATGCGGGGCAGATGCTCAGTGGGTGTTCACTGAATGGAACTGAATGAGCTGCCAAGAAGAAAAATCAAAGGGATTTCAGTGCCTTCTCTCCTCCCGGCCCTTGCCTTCTGGGCAGAGATGCTAGAGCAAGCAGCTGACCAAACCCAACTACTAGACAGAGGAGGAGAGCCACAAATACTTCTTAAAACAGGATGGCCAGGATTATCTGTAGTTTTCACTTAATCATCTGGTAGGGGGCTTTATTATAGTGCCAGACACTACACAGTTAGGCAGAAAGACAAATAAGGTAAGCTACTGGGTAAGAAAGACAATAATTATAATGAAGTATGCTGCACATGGGCGCACAGAGAAGGGTGTGAGGTTTGCTTGTCTTCAGAGTCACTAATCTGTTCAGAGTTCATTATATTTATAAGTTATGAGAAAATAATATAAAGGGGATTTAAAACTATAGTCTTCATATCTAGCATTAAACAATTTAAACACTATCTACATTATTTTATTTTGCAGAGAATATGCTGTTTCTGACAGCTCCTACTTTTATGACCCAATCAATCAGAGATCCCTATTCCAGCTGTCGTGCTATTCACCTATTTTAGTTGTAAAAACTGAAAAAGGGAAAGGAAGAAATTTTAAATCTGCATCCCTGTCACATTTACTCCTTTTCTTTAGAATGATGTTGATCCAAGAAAAACAGTTTGAACCAGGGCATCAGATATTTTGAATTTCACCACTTCAGTAAGAAAGATAAACTACTTTATTCTCAAATTGGCTTTTGACTTGCCAGGTGACTTTATGTGGTTCACTTATTGCTTCCCAATTTAGCTTCTCCTATTCCAAGGGAGAAATTCTAAAACTTACTCATACAAGACTCAGAACAGATTTAACTAAGAGAATACCTTAAACTCAACTGGGCTGTATCCAGGTGAAGAGTCAACATGCAATACAGAAAGACAAATAGAAAATTAGGTTCCAGAACACAAACTATTATGTCTTCAGAAAGTTTTTACTACGACAGAAGTGGGTGAAACATCTTTTAAGGCATTTGTACTAAGCTTGCCCAGCAAATACACAGCTAACCTAGAATATTCTGTTAGAAAAATAAAGGTATAGGAAATCTTGTTTGAAACCACGAAAAGGCTAGTTGATTGGTAAAGACCCAACATATTTCCCCCAAAGGCTGTTAACATCACAAGGAGACACAAGGCATTACATTGAGCAAATGAAGTCCTGACAGGTCATTTAGGGAACTCACACACCCCAACATCTGATGTCTTCCCATTTCTTTTGCTCTGCACATCAAAGAGATGCTTTACCTCTAACCCAAATCTCCGATACTCAGTAATCGCCTATTCATACTTATATGAAGGAGCCCACTACAAAAGAAATCCACAAAGCTTCAGTTTGCTCTGGATTCAATATCCTGGGGGAAGACAACAGTTTTTGTTTTCTTTTCTTTTCTTTCTGGGGAACAAAAGCATCAGATAGGAAAATCTGTCCCTTTGGAAAAGGACCAGCCATTTGTTCTCTAGAAGGCCCTGAAAGTAAGCAGATAAGGGAAAGTGGATATCTGGACTTGCCTGAGAAAAGCCTTTTAGGTCCAATTGTAGCAACTTATTTGAGAGCTGCAACTCATTAAGGGTGTCTCTGATATCACTACAGATATGAAGATTAGTGGAACATACCAACAGATTGAATCATCAAACAATTCTCTTAGGAATTTGAACATAGCCGATTTGATGGAGAATTACTCCAAAGACTCAAGCCTGTATGGGATCCTGGTAGAGATAAGATACAGACACCTTTTAGACAAGGGCTTCATTCTTCAGAAATGGAAGCTCAAATTAAGAACTTTCCATCAACATCATCAGTGTTTATTAGGAGTGCACACACATACTCTGTGGGCACTAACCAAACACACAAAATCTCACATCTCTGCCTTCCCAGAACGTACAAATGAAGAAAGCAACCTCACCCCCCCCCACTCCCATTCCAGAGTCTACTCATCAAGGAACAGATCTCTTTTAAAAATGCTACCAGCTTATATCCTTAAATCTTTATTGATCCAGAAAACAGAGGTCTTCAAGTTTCCGGCTTGAGAAGAGCAGCTCCAATGAGCCTTTTCAGATCCTCAAGAGAAGCTGTTGGATATCCTCTTTGCCTCACCTTTAGATGGATTTAACATTGCTTGAATCCGTCATTTATCAAACTCCTTCACCAGAGGAGTGAAGGGGGCCCTTTTGCTTCTTATTTTATCAGTCTGCCAGGAGTGAATTGGCAATCAAAACTGAAGCTAAATTCCTCAAAACGCTTTTGGTAAATAGACCTAAGACAGCATTGTACTTACCCATGTTGCGTATTCTGAGCCATCAATCTTAAACTGAGACTCGAAAGAGGCTCTGAATTTCCCATTCTTAGAAATCACAAGGCATATGCAATAAGAACATATGGCCTTGAGATAGCTGAGGCTTCAATTTGTACCACAGCCAAGAAAACTAGACACCCAAGTGTATAACTACTAATGAATTAAGGAATAATGCAGAGAATTTGCCGAGAGAAGGAAAATACAGACCGAGCTGGAAAAAAGCAGACATTTTAAAGGTATCTGGCAATTGGGCAACATCAAAAATATTTACATAAACGTGATAATGAGAGTGATTAGATTTGGGGGGCATGGAGAGGAAAGTCTTCTCCAACTCAGCAGAATTTCAACAATCATCAAAGATGATAGTACAGCTTTTAAAAATGCAAACAGGGGGATTGCACACTAATAAATATGAAGCTCTTAAAATCTAGTTCTAAAGGAACAGCCAGCAACATAGGCCCTTGACAAACATTTAGCAAATGAAATCAGAGTCTGAGTATCTGAAAGAATGTTAAGTATACAAAGCAGATGAGATTTTGAAATATAGTTTTCATTTGAGGAGCTGACTGGAGCCTATACATTCAAGGGTGAGAGGTGTACCTTGCCGAGGTTGACAGTAAAAAAAACTGTATTCCTTTTGAAGGCCCATTAAACTTTAAAAGTATCAGCACAAATCTATAACCTAATTGCACAGTTAAATTAGTACAAGTGATACCGAACCAAGTGGGCTTGCCTCCTGGCGAGTTAAATAAGACTCTGCACTAGTGGAAGTTGTCTCACAAAGTAAAGTGTATTTGCAGCAAATAGGAGGCCATGAGGAATCATTTCCAAAGTCACGGCGTCCCCTAACAAAGGAAAGCAGGAACTTTTAACTTTTATTTGGTTGGGGAATGAATATTCAAAAAGGAGAGGCGCGGGCCGGCCCCATGGCTTAGCGGTTAAGTGCTCGCGCTCCGTTGCTGGCGGCCCAGGTTCGGATCCCCGGCGCGCACCAACACACTGCTTCTCCGGCCATGCTGAGGCCACGTCCCACATACAGCAACTAGAAGGATGTGCAGGTATGACATACAACTATCCACTGTGGCTTTGGGGGGAAAATAAATAAATAAATTAAATTAAAAAAAAGGAGAGGTGGGTATTCGCTGGCACAGGCTCAGTTGGAGAACATGCTTCCACATAATGAGGCCTAAGCTCCTCCTAGAGAGATCTTTGCATTAAAGATAAGGCAAAGGTCATGGGCATAGCTCTTGTGGTGAGCCTTGATCAGTTTCAGGACAGCTGGTGGTTACATCTCCTTAACACACAAAAGGAAAAGAAACAACCTGGAAAAGCTGTTAATTGCTTCCAAACCCACCTTTGAGTTTCTCGAGGCCCCTAGTCGGTGACACAAGTAGAAACACAATTGATTTTATAACTTCTGGATTTGTATGGGGCTTTTTATTTCCTCCCAATTGGGAAGGAAAACATCCATGGTTTATCTTAAAAGCACCAGGTGTGGGTGAACATTCACTGGACAACTGTACAGGGTATAATATACCCCTTAAAACACCTTCCTACTGAGGCTTTTGTTATAGATCACCATCAGTCTCTGTGAAAACAGGAACCATATGCAAAGATCAGTGGTCATGCAGTTTTCTTTAACAACTTCAAGTACGAAATCATTAAGTCTAAGTGGTGTGTGCCCAAGGTGTTATACAAGACACTGAGTAGCAAACAGCAGAAGCCCTCCGGGTCACACACCCTCTACTTGGGAGGAATTAGGGAAGCCACTGAAATGAACACGGAATGGTTAGCAGGACCTTTGAGTATTCACAGTAGAATCTACACATGTAAGACTAGCCACTCCTTGTAAAAGTAACTACACTCCCGCCAAAGGGCTCACTCCAGTGAGCGCAGAACAGCGCAAACATGTTTACCTTTCTCAGAATGAAGAAAAGGAAAGAGATAAACCAAGTGCTTGTACAAGCAATGCTATCAAGGGGAAGAGAGAAGTGGTTGAGGGAAACAACAGAGGATGGGAAAGGTTCGAGCAGCACCCCTGTGTGTGCACTTTTAATAAAGAGCTAAGATTTCCAGATCACAGATCCACAGCAGCGGGCATATTTCTACAGAAAGGCAGGGGAACAGGGGAGGCAAAGGAGGCTGATGTTTATTGAGCGCGTACCCCAGGTCGGGCTCCAGAACACCACGTGTTGGAGTCATCTCACTTGTTGCTCATACCAATGGGTGGAATTGGTGTTTGAGTCACTGCCTTTGTTCCTCATATCAGCGCTCTGCTCCGTGAACTAGAAAGATCACTGACCTGCCAATTTTTTTTTTTTTTACAATTTTATTTTTTTTTTTCCCCCAAAGCCCCAGTAGATAGTTGTATGTCATAGCTGCATGTCCTTCTAGTTGCTGTATGTGGGACGCTGCCTCAGCATGGCCAGAGAAGCAGTGCGTCGGTGCGCGCCCGGGATCCGAACCCGGGCTGCCAGCAGCAGAGCGCACGCACTTAACCGCTAAGCCATGGGGCCGGCCCTGTCCTGCCATTTTCTAACCACGACATCTTGAACAAGTCATTTCATGTCTTTTGATTTTAGTCTCCTAATTTTTTAAACAGAGAAATAACACTTGTCCTTGAAGGGTTTTGGTACAGATAGAGCACAAATATAGGTAAGGTTCTTAGTACAGCGACTGCTAAGTATAGGTGATCAAAAATGGATACTTTTATGAACAAAATTTATAACTACTTCTTAGAAGGCTGGGATTTGAACCTGGGTCTTCTTAACTCTAAAGATCATGTTTTTTTCTACTTAGGAGTTTCTCAACTTGCTTTTTTTCCAAACAGAAGATTTTTTTAAAAAAATAAAATCTCATGCCAAAGCCCCAATTTTTCCTTTCCTGTAAGTTCATAATTTTTTTTGGCTATTTTGCCAAAAAGCCCAACTTGACAAACTTTTTCCCCCCATATATTTAAGGTTGGAGTGTAGTTGTGGCCATAATGAAAGGTTCTCACATCATGTTTTTTGTTCTTAGCTTCAACTTGGTGTGTATCTCTGCTTAGTTGGCTTTCATAATTTATACGTTCTTGTCGTTTTGTGCAAGAATGGCTCTCCAATGCAAGGTGAGTGTTTCCATGGGTTGGTGCTAATTTGCATAGTCTCTAAACAACTGCCAAAATGGTGAGCATCATTGTGGTCCTACCTGGATGCTCCTGGAATTAAAAAAAAAAAAAAAAAGCCTCCGGGCTGGCCCAGTGGCATAGTGGTTAAGTTCGCAGCTCCGCTTCAGCGGCCTGGGATTCGCAGGTTCGGATCCGGGCGCGAACCAACACACCGCTTATCAAGCCATGCTGTGGTGGCGTCCCATATAAGCAGACGAAGATGGGCATGGATGTTAGCCCAGGGCCAGTCTTCCTCAGTAAAAAAGAGGAGGATTGCAATGATGTTAGCTTGGGGCTAATTCTTCTCACACACACACAAAAAAACCCTGACTTCTTACTATGTGCCAGGCACTGTGGTAAGTGCCTTAGACAGCTGTGGCAGAAATTGCTAGTGTACACCAATTTCTGGGCCCTCCTCCTCTTTTTCCAGGGTAGAAGGCTAGACTACACTCCACAGCTTCTGCCATGGTTGAGTGTAGCCAGGTGACTGGGTCCTGGGAATGGGAGCACAAGTGATGCGCACCCCTTCCACCCCCAGAACAAACGAAACCTTTGTGACACTCCCTTTTTCTGTGCTCAATCCTTGATCCCCTCCATGAGAGGCTGAACAGAGTGGGCCCCAAGGACCTATAGGAGAGCAGAACAAGATAGACACTATCAGGATCCTTGCATAATTACAAGGAGCAGAGTGCTCCCACTGACCCATACTGGATTGTGACGTGACCAAGAAATAAACTTATAGTGACAAGCCACTGAGATTGTAGGCTTTTAGCAACTTGTGTTACTTACCCCAACCAATACAGAAACACTACCTCCCTCCTTTATTCTCATTATAGTATTATCACCTGCACTTAACTCATATGGGAACAGAGGCTCAGCCAGGTAAGTAACTCGCCTAAGGGCAAACAGCTAACAGGTGCTGAAACCCATGTTCAGCCCAAGGTCAGTCTAACTCCAGAACCCACACTCTTAGTCATGGTAGTCTACTGCCTCCCTAATAGCCATAACTATGTAAGTACAAACTCACATTGTGGACATTTCCAGTTTTAACTAGGAACTTATGCTCCAGTAATAGGAGCATTTTATTTTCCCACTACTTACAGTGAAGATTAGTAAAAATTAACATAGACTAACGAATTTTTGTAGATGATTTTACTCAGGGAGTGACAGATTAATGTACATAAAACATTAAAAGCAGGACTGCTCTGATAAAGCAAGGGTGGATAGGGTTCCCAGGGACAAGCAGTCTGAAAACCACTATGTCACATCGTACTGCTCAGTACTGTGCTACTCAGGTTTCTTCTTTTTTAATGTCTAATTCAATTCTAGATTCAGTTTAATGCACATATCAGTACTATGGATTGAAAGTTAGTGCACACCTTTAAAGTGAGGAACACCTGAGTGCCAAGGTGAATCCATCAATGCCTGCTCATCAAACCACTTCTGGTTTTACTTAACCTGTAGAGGAGCACCATTTGGTTTGTTGTTTAATTATGGATCGTCACCAGCCAGCACTTTGTAATGAAGAAGACTAATTTTTCTGATGTGTCATTAGTTTGAGTTTCTGGCACGGCCTTCTCCGAATTTCAATTCTTTCCTTCTTTAAGTCTGAAGTCTATATTCATTTCAGTTAACGTTTCCTGTCCCCTCGCCTAATGAGGATACTTCATGGTTCAGACCCGGTCTTTGTCTGGGACCAGGAGAAGAATCTGCTATTTCATCATAAAAGGATCACTGGTCTGTACTAGTTCAGTTAGTCCTTGAATCTGGTTTTCTTTGTTTTTAAATGACAATGACTATAATAACTTTGAGCAATCTTTCTTGAAGGCTCCTTAACTTTCTGTGCAGATAATGTCTAGTGCAAGAGGAATATTTAAAATACTCAAGAGGGGGTGTGGCACGGATGCTAACCAATCAGAATGGACACTGGTGGTAGTGCTAGAGCACGGTTCTAGAGGCTCCCTGCTAAGCCAGGAATTACCCCTTTGCTTGTGGGATTGCAGTGCAGCCCGGCAGGTCGTGGGGGAAGGACCAATGCAGTTAGAGAAACAGGGGGGCACTCCAGGGACGAGCCAGTACTTCAATATTTTAATAACTGGTCCATATGTGTTGATGCATACTGACAGAACTCTGCCTTGACCTAGAGTAGGTGATGGAAACTCTGACCTGTAAACACCACCTCCATAGCAAAAGGACAGCAACTTTTCCACCTCTGCTGACAACTGAGCTGTGCAGATCTCGAACCAGAAATACAAAAGAAAGACAACCTGAAAACTGTCTATTCCCTTGAGAACATGTGCTTTATAAGCATTTCAAGTAGAGTAGTACTCAGTAAATGTTGCTGATTGACATTTATTGAATGCCCAGTGTATACAGAGCATGTTCTGGGAAATCTGTAACAAGAAAATACAAATGACCTAAATTAAACTTGCAGTTATTTTGACGTTTGATTAAAAAGGCAGCCTTTTGGAGATGAGTATATAATCATAACTATACCCTAATTAAGTCTTGTGAAAAGAAAGGTAACTTCAAACTTAGGATCAAACAGGTTTTGCAGAGTGCTTCCCCCCTTCATCACTCAAGTTCTGGTCTTCGTCAGCTGCCACTGGTAAGGGTCAGGCAGAATGAAAACTCATATAACTCAAAACAAACAAATAACCACCCCCGCCCCTGAAAAAAACATCCTCACATCGCCCCAACTTGAAACACAAGTTTGTGTTTGTGATCTGATTTTGAAGACCATAAAACTTTACATCTGCATAAAATATGATGCAGCTGCTTCTGAGGGGCAGGCTGGTCAACCCTCTCCCCTCCCCCCGCAACCCTGACATCCCTTGGTGAAAGGCTACTTGGTCAAACGATCTTTGAGGGCTAGAGATGAATTATACATCCTGAAAGTTGTCAAATGCACAAAGCATTGTCAAGTAAGGATGATTTACTTAAAAGCAACTCACTTACTAGTAACCTAGACTGTGACATTCTTTCATTGCTGGCATATTCTTGGGTACGTCAAAATAAAAATCTTGTTAAGATCCAAAAAACTCATCAAGTTTTATTGGTTAAACAATATTAAAAAAAAGAACCACCTGATTATTTTTCCAGACCAGGTAAACATTGTAAAATTAAAAAGACATATAAACACATGCAACCAAAGCTTAAGATCTTATTTGAAAAAATACATGAATGAAAATTTCCAGTGAGAAAGCAGGGCATTGGAGATAAATGAGACATGACTATGAGTTCTCTTCCTGGTGTTAGATTATAACTTTCAGGAAAAGGAGGTAATAAAAGCGTGGGGAGAAAGGTATTTGTCTGACATTGTGTCAGATTTCCTAAGGCCCATGAGCACCTTGAGAAGTAACAGCTGGGAGGAGCAGACTGAGCGCTTTAGCAGCATTTGGAAAGTTGCCATTATGTCTCCTTAGCTTTCTTAAAACGCATTCATTTGTTATTTGTCTTTTACTTTTATTAGCTTAAAAATTTTTAGCAGATTGTCACACAAAAGATATTATGGGAGATAGTCACAATTTTGTTGATTACTTTTCAAGCCTTTCCTAGTGTTACTTTAATTATTTTAAACAGCATTTTAGAACTGTTTAGATGAATTGAAAATAAGATTCATTCCAAAGAACTGATATGGAAAAGATATTCTTTGAGTCAGAATTTCAGAGCCAGAAGGGAACTTACAAGTCATCGATTTCAACCCCCTCATTTTACAGATAATGAGACCATGACCCAGGTGGGTGAAATGACTAAGTCCAAGGTCAGCTAGGAAGGTTCTGGGCATGAACAGAGACTCCTAACATTTAGTCTCCTTTTCTTTCTACTCAGGGCCAAATCCACACTGCTGGTCCTTTTCTTACTCCCACTCAGAGGCTGCTTACTCTAACTAACCTGCCCCTCTTCTCCAACACAGGACAGCAACCAAGCTGTCTTTGGCTAACGGCAAAATCTGGTGGGTGGCACAGGGAGGTGCAGTTCTTTTCCAGCAAGAATGTATACGCATTTACTTGCCTTCCTTTCTCCTTTGTATGCTGCTTCTTCTTCCTTCTAATTTTTATCAAATTCAATGCAATTTGCGAGCCCCAAATACCCAAATTAGTGTTTGTGAATTTACGGAGAAGGTAATACATTCCAATCAGGAAACTGTTAAGTTAGACAGATTAGACATAACAAAGAATTCAATCCCTGAAAAAGTGCTTATAAGTGTCTTTTAGCATTTTCACAGTCTCCTTCAACTGCCTTTAATAAAATCTATTTTCCCTCTAGCATCAATTTTCAAGATTTTTAAATTCTTAATCTTTAACTTACTGATTTGCCTTAAAATTAGAGATACTTCAACTTTTTTCTTGAACCTTTTGTTTTTTCCTTGTGGTGCTTACTAACTTTCAGACATTATGCAAGTCACTTAACCAGTTCCTTTGGTGGAAAAGTGATGGTATTGGACCTTATAAACTACAGCAAGCATTGACCACGCATGTACTATGCATCTAGGACCATGTTCTGCTCCTGAAAAATGAGCATGGACCAGGAGCTGAGGGTCTTGGTTGTGTTTGGGAGCTCAAAATTAAAAGCACATAACAAAGAGAGGATGCAGGATCAAGTATAGTGAGGTGAAAACTGAGCATCATCAAGAACCTAAAATCTGTGATTTGAACGAGGCTGTGGCAACTCACGTGGTCTATAGAGTGGTGGTCTCTGGACCCTGAAAGCCTGGGTTAAAATTCTGGCTTTGTCCTTTACTAACTACCTGACCTTGGGTGCATCTCTAACCTCCCCTGGACTAGGTGAAGGCATTCAGCTCAGTGCCTGGCATGCAGGAGGCACTGCACACGTCAGCTAATATCCATGAACTCCTCTCACAATCAGCATAGAGGCAGGCTGATGGGAGCTCAAGTTCCTGGAGTCTTCATGCTGCATTCGAGATGGACTTTTGATTATAGTTCAGATTTGAATAGAGGAATATGAATGCCAGAAAAGGTTCCAGGAGATGGGGAGTGATGTATGGTTTCTTGAGTAGTTTAGATATTAAATGAGGTCAGTATTTTAGGACAAGCACTTGGATTAAATTTTTTTTAATTGCAAAGTAAATGTAAGCATTTGGTGAAAATCAATGTCACTGTTCTGACCATGATCTCTCTATAAGGGATCCCTGGGCTTCTCAGATCTTTTTCTTTACTTCTAATTCTCTAAGCTCACTATGAAGTGTGGATAAGTAAAGCTTTAACTAAAATCTAGCAAATCATTTCAGGTCAAGGAAATGAAGAGGCCTTTGTAAGTCTGAGGCACGAATTGAGGCTCAACTTGGAGAACTTCATAAACAAATATAGCCAGTTACCCAAATTCTATGAATTGTCACTGATATTCATTCATATATTTTATTCCTCTGTCAGTATATGGATGTATTTATGGCCTAACTGGAAAAAAATATTCCAAGGACCTTGTTATTCCAGGAAATGGCTGCCACTCAAGAAGAACATCATATAATGCTCGGCAGAGTTCACGCAAAGCTTCTGCACCACTGTCTCGTCTCTCACCTCCAGGTGTCTACACCACATAAAAGTCATTGCTCTAACCAATGCCCACTGCACATTCAGAATGAAATGATTTCTTACTGTAAAAATGGTATCATCCAAACACCCACAATAATTTGTATGTCGGATTGAAGACTAATGAATTTGCCAGTTTGCATAGGGCCTACATATTTATACTTTAGCAAGAGCACTGTAATTTTGCTTCTGAAGTTTCATTCCTTTCTTTCTATAAACAGAAATACAGAGTACCCATGGAAGATCATCTTTAATGTTTTTATGCGGTTAGAGGGAAACAATTCTCTTAGTCTCACTTATCAGGGCAATCTAATTCTTTGTTTAGATAAGCATTCCAGATAGGGGAATAAGTTCAAAAAAATGAATACATAAAAGCATGCAGATTGGTTAGATAGAAGGACAAGGGACAGAGGGAGGAAGCAGGGGTAAATATTATTTTTCCTTCCATGGGAGTATTTTAAAACTAAATGCCTTGCCCTGAAAAGTCAAGAGTTATGTAAAGTATTGGTGGTTGTAGTTATTTGAGAAAAGCATAACCAGAATGTGTATTTCTTTTATGGGTCAAACAGAAGTCAGGATAATTGTGAGTGCCCTTTACACCACTCAAAAATTGTTATAAAAATGAGCACCGTGAAAACTATAAAACTATAATACTATAGTGCCCACTATACATGTTTGTTAGCAAATAATAATTGTGAATCTTTTTACCAATCCACTGAATCAGAAATATGCAACTTAATTTAAAAAATAGCTTTTTTATCGTTGTGTAAGATTAATTCCCCTTTATCATTGTGTAAGATTAATTCCCCTTTATTAAATTTAGATCCTAAAAGATAAGTCTCTTCTTTGAGAGCACTATAAACATAAAACATTTTATGTATAGCAGTATTGATGAACTTGGCCATGGGAGATGGGATGGAAGGCCTGGTGGGCTACCATAAATGAATAGATCCCCCCATATGGAGCTCAGGCATATGTTGGTCTGGCTTCTCAATCAAAGCACCCCTGCAGGGGCTGGCCCTATGACCTAGTGGTTAAGTTTGGCACACTCCACTTTGGTGGCCTGGGTTCAGTTCCTGGGCATGGACCTACACCACTCATCGGCACCCATGCTGTGGTGGCAACCCATGTACAAAATAGAAGAAGACTGGCACAGATGTTATCTCAGGGCCAATCTTCCTGAGCAAAAAAAAGAAAGAAAGAAAGAAAGAAAAGAACAAAAGCACCTCTGCAAGGCCCAAGCATGGCAGCATGCAAATGGGAAAGAAATGCACAGAAGAGCTTCTATTCTTTTATTGCAAGAAAGGAAAAAAGCACAGGATAGTTTAATATGGGCACACTTGGTCTGACCTGAAGTGTTCTCTTTCTTTATCTCCTGTTCTTAGGATGGGCTGATCCATTTACTATGAGTTATTTTTATATTAAACACTAATGGGGAGCCGAATAATTTCACAGGGAATTTCAGATTAAAGCCCAATGATATTAAATATCCGGAGAATCTGGTATTAAATAAAGAAGGGTTACCAGCACCACTCAAATTAAATTTTTAAAAATAAAATAAAAAACAAAATATTTTCATAATAAATCTAAAAATCACATACCCACACAGGCTGCCTCTTGCCACCCAATGTATACTGTGTTGGCTACCAGAAAAAAGAAAAGAAAAGACAAAAGAGAGAGAGAGATTTATTGTTGTATCTCTTAAAACTTGCATGTTATCTTGAGACCTCCGTCTTAACCAAGCAGCCTATGGCAGCTCCTCCTGCTACTAAAAACCTGCTGTCGTCTCTCAGTCGGCTGAGAGAGATCTTCAGGGCTGCTTGGATTTGGCATCTCCCAAGAGCCTGAGAAGGAAAGGGTCACTTGCGAGAAACGAAATTTACCATCGTTTGGCAAACTTTTCCCCACATCATGTAAGTTTCAATGAGCCTAATGCTTATTCCATACAAATAGACGTCACTTCTTCCAAATGCAAGAGATACATTTAGTAGAAAAGAGGCAGAAGATACTGCTTTTGGAATTAGAGTTTACTTCAAAATTAAGTAAAGGACACATTCGAGGGTGCTCAACATTGTGGGGGGAATATTGTTGTAGGTCAACTAATGCACATACTGATTACAGAAGACATTCCTATGAATAAGGCAACTATGGAAGAAATCACTATTTCCTTTAAATTATCCAGTATCAGACAGTATCATACCAATTTTTAACATTCAAGTGGTTTCCCCATAGAAAAGATGTAAATTGGTCTAGGGAATTAAGCTGTATTTATGCCAGTTTAATGAAATGAAATTGGTTGGAAATACAAGCAATTTAAGTAAGCGGAAAGACTGTGTCACAGATTCCTTCAGGAATTCTGGACACTAGATTCACCCTGTATGTTTTTATTTCTTTCTACCTAAAAAGGACTTCATGAGAATAAATGATGATGTTCCTAACAATCAAGTAGAGGGAACAGTATAAACATGGAACGCTTTACACCTTTCATAAATTAATGCTTTCATAAATCATAAATCGTGATTATTAGTCTCAAAATCGAATCCTTACAAACATAAATGTATAGTCCCAGCTTTATTTGGCTTACAAAAAGGAAGAAAAAAAAAATTTTTTTTTTCTTCCTTTTGTGAGGATGATCAGCCCTGTGCTAACATCTGCCAATCCTCCTCTTTTTTTGCTGAGGAAGACTGGCCCTGGGCTAACATCCGTGCCTATCTTCCTCCACTTTACATGGGACGCCGCCACAGCATGGCCCGCCAAGCGGTGTGTCGGTGCGTGCCTGGATCCGAACTGGCCAACCCCGGGCCGCTGCAGTGGAGCGCGCGCACTTAACCACTTGTGCCACTGGGCCAGCCCCAGGAAGAAAAACTAATGTTAGCCACAGACTTATATATGCTATTGACAAACAGGCATGTTATAATGAAAAATTCAGCAGGAAAATTTTCCCAAATTTAATCTTTCCTCCAACTAGGGTTGCTGCTTCTAGTCCAACAGGCCTTGCACTGTGTGACACCAGGATGCCATTCACACAAATTATTACGTGAACAATGCTCCTACCACTTAAAGTGCACACATTATACAATTTGTTCTGTTGAAACAAATAATTTTAGATTTAATGAAGGATTAAATAATTTCTTTCCATCAAGGCAAATAGTGTGCTCGATATAGTCCCTTACAAGGGGACTACATTTGTGGTTTGTTTTTTTTTTAATTAATTAATTAATTAATTTAGTGTGTTTGTGTGTGTGTGAGGAAGATCAGCCCTGAGCTAACATCCATGCCAATCCTCCTCTTTTTGCAGAGGAAGACTGGCCCTGAGCTAACATCCGTGCCCATCTTCCTCCACTTTATATGGAATGCCACCACAGCATGGCCTGACAAGCGGTGTGTCGGTGCACGCCCGGAATCCAAACCACTACGCCACGGAGCCAGCCCCTACATTTCTTTTTATATTAAATTTTAGCTCCAAGAATAGTTTTGGCATTACGCAGGCATGCTCTAATTGGATCTTCGTCCTAAAGGAAGGAAGGTGGCAATAGACTGTAGCAATAGACACCTTTATTAGTGTCAATCCCATCTCCCTAGTCTTTGGCACTTGGACTTTCTTCTATCACTTATCATAGGAATACTATAAAAAGCCATATACATTTTCCTACACAGTACATTGCAATTTCCTCAACAGCATAAAAACCCAATGACAACCAAATAAAATGAGAATGACCAAGGTCAGGCCTTTCATTTCTTCTAAGGCTAGCCCACAAGCCTTTCTTTTTCTCAACTCCAGGTAGGTTTTGTTTCTAACAGTCTTGCAAAGAAGCTCACAGGCTGGAGGATTGGGCTTATGTCCTGTGTATCTTCTGTACTCTGCACACGTGGTGCAGTAGCCATTTAATTGAAAAAATACTTTTTGATGGGTCAGGCTTACCCTAAACTGCTTACTGGCCTTACGCTGCCACTCATCTTGATGATTATTTCACGTAATGCGTGGTTTCTAAAGATTAGTCCACACATTGCTGGATCTCAAAATTTAGTTTTGTAAATTGGCGTTTGTATTCTCTCGATAAACTCAAGAGGGGCAGCCTCAGTGCCCGTATATTGCTTTGTTACAAAGAAACCACGGCCAGGAGCGTTTTCAAACAAATCTAAACCTTACAAGGAAGGGAACTTCCACTTATTAAGAGAGAACCAGGATAAAGAATGCAGAAAACATATGCTTTTGGGGAGGGTGAGAGGAGGCAGTAGAAAACTAAACTTAAAATGATTTGGGTACAAATTTCCCCAAGGGAGCATAAACCAAATGGAACTGAGTAACGCCCAGCAGCCCCTGGCCCTGCCAACAGCTCCCCCTTCTTTGAAGAGCTTTGCCAATGGCTTTTACCTCTGGCACAAAGACTAGTTACAAAATGGACCTACTATCCCCAATCCCAGGCTTTCTAAATAACAAATAAGCAAGGAAGAAAAAACCTTCATAAGTGGATCACCATCTGGGTTGAGGAACGAATTTACGCCAGTGAAGCGGTGCTACGAAATTATAAACATTCTGGAAGACTCTGTGCCTTGATCAAAAGTACTGGGTGAAAGCCAAATTTGGAAACTGAAAGCAGGACGCAGCCAATGTTTGTGGTCTTTATCATTCACTGTTATATTGGTTATAGGTAATGCTGGACACAGTGTCAACGTGAAGTTAATGAAGGCTGTGAGATATGAACAAGTGGCTGGCAATAACAAAGCAGGCCACAGGGAACTGAGATTTGCAAATAGAAGCTAAATGTGAGATTGTCAACGATGAAGGAGCTCGAAAAATTGCATGTAAAATGTAGACGAGCTGGGGCAAAGGACATTGGAAGCCCTATCAGTTTCTGATTCACTTCTAGCAAACAGAGCCCTTCTCATAATCCCCCTCATCTCCCAAATGTCTCCAGATTTATTGGGTACAGTTGGATAATTTGAAAGGATTTACATAAGCATGAAAACTTAAGGTCACAGTTATCACAGAGTCAATGTTGTGATTTATAACAAAGAAACAAATAAAAATCTTTTATTTAGAACAGGACCAAGCATCTCTGCTGTACTCTCTTGACATTACTTCTTGGGACAAACTTTAGAGCCTTTTCCAAAAAAATAACCCTATCCACCTTTGCTTCATGCTCTCCAAGAATCTTCCAGAGTCAGGGCATGGAGGCATGGGCAGAATTATCCACTGAGAAAAGGGACTGACTGAATCTAGAAGGAAAAAAGACACAGGACATAGGGAGGTACAGTGTGAACAGCATTCCCTTACAGGTCTTGACCATCGGAAGAAAGCTTTCCTTTTACCAGCAAAGACTAAGAAAAAGCATTCAAACATATTAGAATGAACACTTACAAAGCTCATCATAATATACATCAAGTTTAAGGATCTTTCTCAATGAGAATCTGTTCTTTCTTCTAAATTGCTTAGTTCAGTTTTAGAAGATGATGGCTGACATAGCATATTTTTTACAATAACATCTGCAGGATATTTCCAAAATCTGGCTTAAAAAGCAATGTCCACAAGTGTACGGTGATGGATGATAACTAGTCTTTGGGTGGTGAACATGATGTAGTCTACACAGAAATCGAAATATAATGACGTACACCTGGAATTTATATAATGTTCTAAACCAATGTTACCTCAATAAAAAACTTTTAAAAAGCAATGACCAAAGGCTAAATTTAGATTTTGAAGATTTCTAAAGTTATGAAAATGAATGTTGTGTGGGCAGAATACCGTAAACTGGAACTCAAAATCAGTCAAGATTAGTAAAATAATTTCGTTTTCTTTTACTCTGACCATGTTCATGAAAAGGAAATCATTAAGATTTCACTCAGGGTTCTAAATAAACATTGAGGTTATTATAGCTATTTAGACTTTTTGATAGATGTTCACAGAAATGTTTCCTATGATTAGTATGTGCATTTAGTTGATCTATGAAAATATTCCCTCTGGGGTGTTATTTAACCTTTCACTAAATCTTTAGTCATTTGTTGTAACAGACATAGCGAGACAAACTGCTTTTATATGCCACTGCACCTGGAGGTGGACCCATCGGCAGACTCTATAAAGACACATGCAGAATTCCTGGATGCTGGGGAAGCTGCCATTTAGCTCAAGGCTTCCTTACTGTCATTTCATGAGAAATCTTAAGTATGCAACTGCACATCCACTTAAAAGTATAATATTTTATTGTTTAACTGAAATTCCAGGGAAGACAGCATATAAATGGAGAAAAAAATGGAAACCTGGCCACACAGAGCTCTTAAATAAATTTAATAGCTGTCCACAGGCAGGAGATTTAATGTACATTAAACTCTTACCACTCGACACACACATCTTTTCCCTATAGTATGTAGGAAGACCAGTTCCAATAGAAGAAGGCCTTGAAGGATGTTATTACCCATTCTCCGTCTATTAATAGAATAATGCAGTAGTCAAAAGACTTTCAAAAGATAAAAGCGTCATTCTCTCTAAAGTTTCTGGACTTCTGCCGAAATCACAGTCATATTTTCATATTTGTCAGCTCAAAGAGACTCTTTTATAATAGCAAATAAAAATTAAGTGTTCACACTGGGCTTCAAAGCAAAATTCTTTCAGTGATGATGCATAAAGCACAGTATACATCTTTCTTTAGGAAGGTTGACTGCCTCAAATTCAATATTCAAACTGGTAACATCACAGAGTTAAAACACACTGGGACAATGACGGCTATGATCCGACTTAAAAAAAATTAGGCTAATTATGCAGAAAAGAGTTCTCAGATGGGTGAATCCAGGATCCTTTCCCAGAGGTGGCATTTTTCAGAAATGTCCTTCATAAAGACATGGAACTGAAGAGTGAACAGGGATAAAAAGGGAGACAGGATCACAATGAAGACTACTATTACCACTTGGTGAGTGCAGAGCAGTGTCCGAGTAAAGAATTAAACCACTTAATAAACTAACGTACAAAAAGCTATTAAATAATATTAATCCCCTTGGTGTAAACATACTCACATCCTAACGCTTTTTCTTGGATTACTTTCCCACTTTCTAAGAGAGTTGCTTTCTTTACACCTACTCTCATCCAGGAGCAGTGCCTGCTCATAAGCAGATCGATGCTTGTGAGGAACAGAAGTAACGATAAGTTGTTGATTTAAATAGTTTCAAGCTATTGACAAAAAAGAAAATACATATCAGCAGAATCCTATTCAGCTATTAGCAGACTCAAGAGTACAAAAGCAAGCCTATCCTCTTTAAACCTGCGGCCAGGTTTCCATTTTTTCTCCATTTCTCCATGATGTCTAGCATGTATCATTCTTTCATTTTTAGCACAGTTGGTGGACTTTTACATCTGGAAATATCCCAAACCTCAGTGCCTCGGATGGTGCTTGGCAGATAGTAAGCTCTTGATGAGTTGTTGAGAGGAATCCTTAGAAATGTGGTTGAATGTTTTCTGGATTCCAGGGTAAATTTCAGGGGGTGCAGAGGGCCAACTGACAGTGGGGGGAATTTATTCATGTCTGATTTGCACCTGAATTTGTTAGCCATATTCCTCCAAAGTAAACAGCAACAGCCCCAGAAATCCTAGATTATCTCAGGCATTTGTAATCTCAGAGAAAAGAAAGAAAATAAAAGGAAAAAATAAGAAATCATTTATGAAAGGATTAGCTTTTAGAAAGAGATGCATATATAAACCTAGTAAAACAATATTTCTTTATATAAATGTCTTCATGATAGGCCTCTTTACTTAGAAATAATGATTATAAATAAGCAGCCAAGGGCAAAAGCTATCATTTGCTTCACACACGGGCATTTATTCTCAACGACTTTATGATAAAAATGTGATTTTTGCCCACATCACACTTTAACAATGCTCAGAGAAAGGGTAAACAATTTGCCCAAGGTCACAGGGCTAGAAAGCAGTAAAGCTGAGTTTTAAACCTGGAACTGCCTAATTCTAAAACTTATATGCATAATTCTAAAACTTGTCCAGCTTGGAAAATCAGAGAATTGGCTCAACTGCAGGGAGTTGGACCAACTTGAATTTCAGTCTTGACTTTGCCATTTGCTACCTGTATGATATTGAGCAAACCTTTGCATCCTTATCCGAAAAATAATACATATGTATCTCTCAGGGTTGCTGCAGGAATTACAAACAACGTCTAGAAAGTCCTTGACAGCTGCTATTGCTATTGTTGTTACCATCATTATTATCACAAGGAATACAGACTTTTGAAATTGATTAGGAGTTGACTATCCAATTTTCTCATTTATTGATGCATTTCATTTGCATATAACCCGACGACGGGACTCAGTTAAGCAGTTCGAGTTCCTCTGCTAGGGTCGCCTAGAGGAAAAGCTGGGACCAGAACTCTGCTTCCTTGCCCAGTGCTATTTCCACCACCCTCTGCTACCTCTCACTTGTTTTACTTTAAAAAAAAAGTAAACTAATCCCAAAGATTGCTAATCAAATCCAAACCAAATAGGGAAAGAAACTGTTCCTCCTTTGCAGAGAACCGTAAAATAGGAATGCAGAAAACACATGCTTTTGGAAAAAAATCAACAGAAAAAACTCAATACTCTTTGGGTACAAATTCCCCCAAGGGAACACAGAACCTGACAGAACCGAAAAAAACACCCACTGAAAGTGGACCCTGCCAAGAGTTCTCCCTCCCCGGAGGCTCAGTGTCAATGGCTTTCACCTCTGGCATGGTGACCAATTACAAAATGGGCCTTCTAGTCCTAACCACAGATGTCCTAAATGACAAATTAAGTGTCCAGGAGATAAAAGGTTATCGTGGAATAAGGACAACACACACACACACACAGAGGACCTGACATGGGATTAAAAAAAAAGTCTCATTTGGTTTTTAGCACATTTACACTGGTTTTTCTTTTCCAGGATAACTCTTAGGTCAGTAGTTTAAACAACTATTAAAACTTAAGAGAAAAGACTCCCACGCAAGTGCTACATAAGTATCACATAACAATAACACCAACAAGGATGTGCCAAGTCTACGCATCAGGGCGAGGCTATGGAATGGCAAAGAATTCACGGGTTTTAAGGGACTTCCCAGCCCAAACAATGCTCGACTGGTACCACAGCAACAGCGTCATCCCCGGGGGCTGAACCATTCCCAGGGCCATTCATATCAAGGTCAGATCAGTGTTCCTATTCGTTCTCATGAGAGTAGAAATGACAGTCAGTGTTCATTATCAGAGACACACAGAATACTAAAATGCTGAAATAATTTTCTCTCGATCCAGAGGATTGTGAAAATAAACATCCTCCAATAACATGGTATTCAGAATTTAGGAGAGCTTACAAATATGCAAAATGTTTTATTTTGTTCTTATTTGCATCTCTCTTCTTTTTTCCTTTTTTTTTAAGTTACAAAAGGTGGTTTATCCATATTTCTCCTTGGATAACTTTCTGCTAAAAAAAAAAAAAATTAAAAATTTAAGACTGCTTGGTGAGCAATTGAACTACGGTACTACATACTTACCCTAGGAAACCTCCCCACCACATGCATGGGTAAATACTCTTACTTTTTTGTACAAAGAAATAAGAAATCAAACTATATTTCCAAAATAGCCTGCATACATTTTCTTACCGATAACCATTACATTATTGTGCAAGTCAATCTTCCAACCATCCTCTTAACCAGGTTGTTTACACATTTTTAAAAAGTTCTTCTTATTGGTGTTTGTTGTACTCATCACTTTGTTGTCTGACCACATTAGCCTCAGTTTTCTGTCTCTATGTTTAGAGTTAATCAGGATAAATCAGAATTATTTTTCCGTGGTTAGGTGAATCTTTCCCTTTTTTGCACAGAGCTTTCCCAGCATCACACAATTACACCAAAATTCTTTGAGGTATTAGAGATTTCCTGTAGGTCAGTTACTGTGAAGACTCTTAGACTCACACCCAAATGATATCTTGGTTGCATTTCTTCTAGGATATACTTCCCTCAACTACTCAAATTAAGCATATCAAGCATCGTTAATCGGATTAGGTTTAGGAAGAGCTCCAAATGCAATCACTGTCATGGTGAATATAAAGGCAATTGTTATTTTTCTTCAAGTACCTTGACCTTTTCCTTTCACTTCGGGAATTATTGTTTTGTAATAATTTCCTTATAAAAGTATTACCTATCTTCTGTATCTTCCCAAAGTCTTATATTTCATGTTAATGCTTGTATTTCAGTTTCCATCTTACTGACATTACAGTTTGTTACTAATGCTATTCAAGTTCTCTTTACAAATTTGCTCTTGTGTAAGGTTGCTTTCCTTCCTGTGTTTCCTTGTGTTAAAAGTTACATTGTTTGAATTAGTGCACATATTTACCTTTTGACCTTTAAAATGCATACTTAATCTTTGCAATTTTTCTGGTATTATGGAAAATATTCTACTTGAAAGTCATAAGAATGGATCATGCAAATATATTTACTTCTCACAAATATCCTGTCTTTCACAGTCATTTAAACAAAGACAAAACGAGTTTGGGAATTTAATACTGCTTAGATACAAATCATCCCAAAGGCATGCTAGACCTTTAAGATTCTAGTTCTCTCAAAGATTTTAAGCAAAATAGACAATGACACTTTAATTTCTAGGGAACTCAAATACTTTAAATGTATACTGAATGTTTCTTAGGAAGCTCATCTTTTGTATCACTCAATTCTCCTAGGATGTATATTGGTTATACCATAGGTAGGAAGGGATTTCAACAATACAAAGATCGATAGGGAGCCAATACGGCTTCAAACTGAGGAAAATATTCAGTCACAATATTTCAGTTTTGCAAATAGAAAGATATTATATCACTCACGATTCCCAATGTTCCTTACATTTGAAGTCTGTGGGTTAATAGTCATCAAAGACTAAAATTACGCATTATATGATTCTAACAAATATGTATAGAAATCTGTAATTTAGACGTGTTACCCAGAGACCAAACATGTTGACTTTTGCTTGAAAATAAAACAAATAAAGGCCTTAATTTTTAAAACCAGACCAACCAGTGCTACAGTACTGCTTAATTCCCACAGGGATATAGCAAGAGTTGCATTTTCTTAATTTGCTGAAAGAAAACAATCCATAACTTTCTCTCTACCTTTGAGAAATTTAATAAAATAAAATTTTGAAAGAGATCAAGAGTAGAAATCAAAATGTCAAAGATGGCTAAGAAAAAGCCAGCTACTCTGGTGGGAGTTCCTTACGCATATTTGAAGAATTTTTCCTCAACATGAAATGAAGTTAACAGGAATTCACTCATTATGCATGGTCTAGTGTAACATTAAATGCCCATAGGTTATTTTTAAACTTTTATAGACATAGAAGTTAGATGTCATGCTTCCACATTTAACAGAGAACAATTACTGATTTTAAAAAAAGGAAAGAAAGAAACACGCACACCTCACTTATGCCCATAACTTATGGAACTTCCATGTTCAATATGAAAAATAGAAAGAGCATTTCTAATGTGATGTCAATTCTTTTGAACTTCCAATAATTTGAATATACATTTAACAGCAAATAGTTTAATAATCACATCATGCAGCTGACTTAATTCTCAAAATGTCTTTGTAGTTTTATTGTTCTATAAAAGCAAACTGTTTGATCGAAAATTGTACTAGGTCAGACTTTTACAAGAAAAAAATTTATTATATTGCTCATTAAAGCTTAAAGATTAGGGGCCGGCGGGTGGCGCAAGCGTTAACTGCGAGTGCTCCAGTGCAGTGGCCCAGGGTTTGCCAGTTTGGATCCCGGGCACGCACCAACGCATCGCTTGGCAAGCCATGCTGTGGCGGCGTCCCATATAAAGCGGAGGAAGATGGGCACGGATGTTAGCCCAGGGCCAGTCTTCCTCAGCAAAAAAAGAGGAGGATTGGCCAATGTTAGCACAGGGCTGATCTTCCTCACAAAAAAAAAAAAAAAAGCTTAACGATTAATTACCAAGTTTAGTCAATGGGGTTCCTTTGAACTGCCTGTGAGATGAATGTTTTATTACTTATTTTCATAATACTGAGTAGATTTGACAGATTTTTACCTTACAAAATCTCAATGGTTTATTTCACAATATTATTTATTTCTTAAACCAAAGCATTAGTCATTCTTTTCCTTTCCTCCTTCTCCTTTCCCTTTACTTTTACAGGATTTTTTTAAAAGAAAATACTTAAAATATGAAGAAATCTAACATTACACATCATTAAGCCTTAACCAAATTCACAATAAAGTGTGCCCACAATCCTTAAAAAAAGAATTATGTATACAAAAATACATGGGAAACTTGCTGTTCTTAGAGAAGAATGGAATGGAAAAGATAAATAAATTTCCACATCTGAGGTAGAGTTTTCTTTTTAAAGGAGGTCGGGTAAGTTCATGCAGAAAAACTCTACAGAATAGGCTTGTCATCAAATATAAATGAAGCAAGGATTATTGGGTTTAAGTTGTTTTCTTATGAGTCAAAAAAATTTTTCAAGGGTTTTAGCCAAGTATATGAAGGTAAGTGATGCCCACTTCTGGTTTTGCCAAAGAACACCAGAAACTACAAAATCCAAAGGCTCTGGCAGAATGAATCTTGACCTGGGTCAATTCTCCATAATAGGAACCCGTAGAGTATCTTCTAGTCCAAGCCCACTTCACGTCTAAACTATTAGATAATAGCAGGCCAGATGCATGTTCTCAACGAAGCATAGGTGATATATTTGGTGGTTCCTCTCTGAGTTATCAGTGATTTCTCCCTTTCTTCACCTCCCCTCCACCTAGAGGAGGGCCTACTGCTCTGCAGGGTGCTCACCTCTGACTACCTCCAGCAACTGCCTCTTAGTGCCTAATTGTGTCTGGCGTGTAAGAGAAGAGAGAGACTTGCACAGATATGAGTCACAGGGAGCTTGAACTCTAAGGCAGACTACTATCACAGATAAACATGTTCAAGATTTCCAGACAATACAACAGAAACATCATGCCAATATACAAATAAATATTACTTAAGTCAGATATCAGACCAGGATAACCTTAGAAGTAGAAAGTAACTGATTTGAAACAAGAAGTTTTCGTGCAGGTATATGAAAATGTGCAGAGGCGCTGGGACACAGTAAGTGATTAAAGGTAGACTATTCTAGTAGCCCAGAGACAGGCTTAGGAATAAGGGCAATATACCCAGAAATGGAACTTGCAGTAATTTCACACCAAGAATTACTTATGCAGCATTTAAAAAATGTGAACTGAAAGCAAGTTACAGAAAGATAACCAACACAAAATAATACACCCTAACTTCAGGACAGCAGTCACCTCTTAGGAGGCAGGGAGGGGAATAGAATCAAATAGTTATTTATAAAGTTTCTATTTTAAAAATAACTGAGCTATGAAATAAATATGGCAAAATATCAACATTAATTATTAAGACTGTGTAGAGTCTGTTATGTTATTTTGTGTGAATTATAGACTTCATAATTTAAAGAGAGAGAAATACATATATTACATTTAAAAATAAGGAAAGGAAATATCTAAAAATGATTATTGGGGTTATATCAAGATGAGAGGGTAATGAATGGGCTTTTCCTCTTCCTCTAGCTTTCAGATTTTCTGTAATACAATTGTGGTAGTCATCATTGCTATTTCCCGAAATTTCTGGTTCCCTGCCTCTGGACACCTGCTGGGATGTACTGCCTGGTTCCCTGTAGCTGGGTGGGGCCCAGTACTGACCAAGAACTTGTGAGTGGTTAAGTGGAGGATTTAATTAACGACCCTATCCCCACCTCAGCTCTCTTTTCCTGCTGCCACTGCAAATGGCGATGTTCAAGATGGTGGCCGCTCTCTCAGCCCGCGTCTCTGTGTGATTACAGAAGAACAAACGGTCTCTTCTGTCCGCTAGTGACGGAAAGGTAGCAAGAAGGAGAAAGAAACCTTTGTTGCTTTAAAACACTAGAATTTCGGGGTGTTTGTGATTGCAGTATATCATAGCCTATTTTTAAGAAAATATTTTTAAGTGAGAGAAGATAGAATTACTAATTCTCTAAACAAAGACTTATTGAGAGCCCATTGTGTGACAGCACTGTTTCAAATATTCGGGACACGATGCAGCCATAACACAAAGAAGGTCCCCGCTATCCTGGAGATAACATTCTAATGGGGTGCTAAATGTATGCAAGTAAATCAATTTTAAAAAGGAACATATATAAAATACAATTTCAGAGGATGGTAAGTGCTCTGAAGAAAATTAAAGCACAATAAGAAAGTAGAGCATTTTTGGAGGCAGGAGTAGCTGGGACGGCTATTTGAGAGAGGGTATCAAGGAAGCTTTCTCTGAGGTGACATCGAGCAGAAACCTGAGCGAGAGTGAGTGAGAGATTCACAGGAAGATTAGGTTAAGAGTGTTCCTTTAAGGTGAGTTTTTCTTCTTTATTAAAATATAATTTTATTATCTTATCCAAACAATCAAATAAAACATATGTTGGGGGAGGGGTCAATGTAACTGGAACTTAACAAATGATGCAGTAAGCAGAAGAAAAAATCAGAGAGCCTGGCAGGACTAGATCACTTAAGGCCTGGATCAAGGGAAGTTACATGATCTGATTTACACACTTAAAGATCACGGGCTTCTGTGTTTATAATGTAGGAGGGCAAGAGTGGAAGCAGCGAGACCAGGTAGGAAGCATTATAAGAATTCAGGTGGGAACAGTGGCTTGGACTAGGGTGGTAACAGTAGAGACACATTTGGGATATATCTTGAAGATAAAGAGAAACTGCTGGGGCCGGCCCCGTGGCTTAGTGGTTAAGTGCGTGCGCTCCGCTGCTGGCGGCCGGGGTTTGGATCCCGGGCGCGCACCGACGCACCGCTTCTCTGGCCATGCTGAGGCCGCGTCCCACATACAGCAACTAGAAGGATGTGCAGCTATGACACAACTATCTACGGGGGCTTTGGGGGAAAAAATAAATAAAATTAAAAAGAGAAAAAAAAAAAAGAGAAACTGGTGCCTGGGAATTGTGTAAATGGGGGAGAGGGATGCAGAAAAGATGCTACTTTTACTGAGATGGAAAACACTGAAGAGGAGTTGGGTTTGAGTGGGGCTTGGGTGGGGGGAAGTCCAGAAATCTTTTGGCCTTAAATGTAAGATACCATCAAACATAGTAGTTGGGAGGCTGAGGAAGCACAGGAATAGTCTGGAACTCAGTGGAGAGGTTTGACTAGAGATATAAACGTAGGAATCACCAGTGTATAGGAGTCATCAGTGTATTCAAAACCACAGGCGGGCCGGCCCCGTGGCTTAGTGGTTAAGTGCGCGCGCTGCGCTACTGGCAGCCCGGGTTAGGATCCCGGGTGTGCACTGACGCGCTGCTTCTCCGGCCATGCTGAGGCCGCGTCCCACATACAGCAACTAGAAGGATGTGCAACTATGACACACAACTATCTACTGGGGCTTTGGGGGAAAAAAAGAGGAGGAGGATTGGCAATAGAGCCGGTCTTCCTCAGTAGAAAGAAGAGGATTAGCATGGATATTAGCTCAGGGCTGATCTTCCTCACCAAAAAAAAAACCCCACAGGAAAAATGAGATCACCTAACGTATAAGTGTAGATGGTGAAGAGGTCCAAGAAATGAGGCCTGCATTCCAACATTTAGAAGTGAAGAAAGTACTTCAGGAAAGGATGGATCTACTGTGGACTGCTGAGGAGTCAAGTCATAAGGTGACTGATTGGTGTGGCCTAAAGAGAGAATGAGAGGTGAGGAAAAGGAGGCAGCAAATAAACAACAAACATTCTTTCCAGGAGTTTTACTATATAAGGTGTGCTTGCAGAGTCGAGAAAGGAGTGGGTTGTAGTAGGGATAGAGGGGTGGAAAAGAAAGGTTTTAAAAAAATTATAATAGGCCATATAATTGGAATGTTCCACTAGAGAGGAGCAAAAACTAATGATGCCAAAAAGAAAGTGTACCTTCAGCAGGTGAAAGGAAAAGGACACACAGTAAGGCAGCGGGGAAAGTAGGCTAGTAGATTTGGTCATGGGAAGATGAAGGTTCTTTTCTGATGGTTTCTATTTCCTCATTGAAAGAGGAAACAAGGTCATCCACAGAGAAGGAAGAGGGGATGGATGTTGGAGGATTGGGACAGGAAAGAAAGTATGAACTAGTCCCCCCCAGAGAACTGACCAGATAAACATAGTAGGATTGCCAGGAAATTCGGGGCTATTTGAGCCTTATGGTTATCAATCTGATAAGAGGCCAGTCAGGACCGCTGTTGATTTTTCCTCCTGTCATGCTCAGCTATTCAGATGCAGGTGTGGAATAAGTGAGTTGAAAAGATAGGATGTGATTGTCAAAGTTAGAGGACTTGAAAATGAGGTTTTACAGGTGGAGCAGCTACTTGTAGTTAATGACGAGGTCTAGTAGAGAATGGCCTTAGAGAGGGTGGCTGAGGTAGAAGGAAGCAAAGATTGTTAGACGAAAGGAGCTCCAGGGAGCTGGATGAATTTTCCAAGAATGATAGACTGTGAGCCATGGGAAGAGGAAGAGTGAAACCAGGTGCTGAAAAGCATCAATGAATGATGGGCAGAATAAACAGCAGGTTGTGGAAAATGCATCAAGGAGGGTAGCAGGTAGAACAGTATGATAGCTTATGACACAAAGGAACTGGGATTTTTAATTGGATGAGAAATGGCCTGGACATGGCAGCAAGGAAAAAAGAAGACAGCTACCCTGACTCCTGGTCCTGTGGTATGTGGGCTATGGGAGATAAAAGTCACACAAGAGGGAACAGCACAGCTAGGACAGAAGGATAGAAAATAACTAATATCCCAACAGTGATCTTACAGTGCCTTAGATCTTTATGGTAAATACCACCATGTCTGGCATAACATGTAACAGGGCTTGAACAAATACTTGGGTTTTAACTAAAAGGAGTTTAAAAATACTATCAATTCCACAGACAGACAGCCTAGATATGAGGCTTTAGGAAAAGTCCAGAAGGGAGTGGTCAAATAGTTTGAGCAAGATACTTGGCATATATGAGGAAACGGGTAAAATAGAGAAACGACCTCATCACCTAGTGAGTAGCTCCCCACTGCACCCTAAGCTACTTTCTCCCCAGTACCATCTCCTTTTCTTTTTTTTTTTTTTTAATAATTTTATTTATTTATTTTTCCCCCAAAGCCCCAGTAGATAGTTGTATGTCATAGCTGCACATCCTTCTAGTTGCTGTATGTGGGATGCGGCCTCAGCATGGCCAGAGAAGCGGTGCGTCGGTGCGCGTCCGGGATCTGAACCCGGGCCGCCAGTAGCGGAGCACGCGCACTTAACCACTAAGCCACGGGGCCGGCCCCCATCTCCTTTTCTTTGATTTCTGTTCTTATTATTTGTATTGCCTTCTAGACTTTCAATTTTCTCATTCACCTGCTAGAAATTCTTTAGCTCAGGTACTACTTCTTTTGGTCACCACGGTTTACCTAAGGCCTAGCAAAGTGTCTGCTAAATATAAGGGGCTCAAACAATATCAAATCAACAAAATGGAAATGAGAAAAGTATGGCTAGAAATAGCCTAATTAAGTTATATTATTCAGAGAAAGGCTGAGGTGAGTTCGACACTTCTGTGGATCCCTTCTTAGGGACGGAATTGGTCTTTAGAAAGGAAGGCATGAGAAATGCATGTTGAATGTTGACTCCTGGGCAACAGCTCAGGGAGGCTGCAGCCTTGTGGACCTGGGGCTAGACAGTACTTGACCACAGAGCAGGCTGGGAGTGGTCAAGGATATGTGGGTCAGCTCTCTCTTTTTTACTCACTCATCTTCAAAGTCCTGCCTCATGCACAGACTAATTGTGACCTCATCCCTAAGCAACTCCATTCTGTCCACCGTTGTGTCTCATGTTCTCCACTTCCTGTGCTAACAGATCACCACTATTTCCACAGTAATCCTAGCTTCTGCACCATTACTTTGCAGCTGTGAACACAGACATATTTGTCGTTTAGTGAGTATGCACATGTGAGTTAGATGTATATTGACATCAGCCAGTTTATCTTTTAGATTATAAACTCTTAGAACCAGGGATTTGTAGTCTCTTTAGTGTAATCTGTGGTTAGTTAACTCTGTTTAGCTCAAGGTTGAGGGTTTAACCTTCAAATGGATTATTTTAGTTTGCTTTGCTTCACTGCCTTAAACTATCTCAGATTCAGGCATTCTCAGCACACTGAGAAGTATTAAACAAAGACAGAATAATATAGGAAAAAAATCAGAATTTGAATAAAAATTTCCAACTTCACTATTGCAAACACCATACGTTAAAAAGAACAGCAGGGAAATTCCAAAGCACCTGAAAAATGAGTTGAGAAAACAAAAAGGTTTATATAATCTAAAATTCCTGACTGCAGAAATATGTAAATATATATTTAAACTTGAAATATATGGCCATTCCTATTAAATGTAAAGTCAAATAAATTTATGTTAAAGTAAAATGTAGTCTTCTCATTCCACTGATCTTAAACACAAAAGTTTAGAGCTAGGAAGGACCTTACAAGCCAGCCCCCTCATTTTATAGATGCAGTCACTAAAACCCAGAGAAGGGTTACTGATGTACTCAGCATCAGACGGCACCGTGAGGAGGCAGTGTGAAGTGGGAAGACCACAGGCTTTGGAGACAAACAAGCCTGCATGTGACCCTGATCTTCCACCTCTAGCTGTGTGACATTGGGAAAATTCACTCTTTCAAACCCCAGTTTCCTCCTGTGTGAATTAGAGATAATATCAGCTATAATATATTAAAGAAGCATTGTGAAGATTAAATACGATAATAAATGTGAAGTGCCTAGCACAGAACTTCCTGGCTACGATGGCTGAATAAAGTCAGATTATAGAATCCTTCCCCTAAAGAATAATGAAATCAACTTAAAATCACTATTTAAAATAAACTAAAAATGTTAACAGAAACCAACCAAGTTAAGGAAAACACCATAACATAATCTTTGAAAGTGGTGCCCAAGAGTACAAAAATTCCAAGAAAAGAAAGGATTGGGTCGGAGATGGGACAGTTAGGTGGACAAAGACCTAAAACCTATCATTAACAGCCCCCAATTTTGGGAAAATAGATCTGAAGTGGTATTTAGGCAACCTGGGGAAAAGATGGAAAAATCCATCCAGAGTAAAAATACCTCCCTGCCATCACAGGATCTCTTCAGACACAGAAAAGCAAATCAGGACTCACCATTTTGGTTTTCCATGCCTGGGAGGAAAGGAGGAGAAGAAAAGAGTATGAGTCACAATCAAGCAAAGCTAATTAATTACAGCCCAATGTCATTATAACACTACATGTAGGAGTCTAACAAATTCAATCATGTACGTGAGATTTCATTACTGTAAAGTTAATGACATAAGGACAAGGGCTGGGATGAAGGAAAGAGGATAGCCAATTGCCAATTGTGTTAAATCAGAGTTTGTGTTAACATGGGTGCACTAGTCTGTATCAGAGTTTGCTGTATCTTAAGCAGTAAACAAGGGTTTAGCTAAAGAGAAGAAAAAATAAGATCTGAACACGAGTGTGTGTGTGCGTGTGCGTGTGCGTGTGCGTGTTGAGGGTGGGGAGAGAATGAGAATGAGGCGGAGAAGAACCCCAGGTGAAGTTTCCTTCCCCCTCTGTGGCTCAGTGATGCTACTGCGAAAGCACACAGGTTTCCCCTTTTCTCCATTAGTTGGGAAAGGACAGAAACCTGCTGGAGGTGAGTACGGTTTGGCAAGGGAAGGAAACACCAGGGGCTGACCTTCTTGGTCAGAAAAAAAAAAAAAAGGCTTGCTAACACCTCCGTGAATTGGGAATAATCCAGAGCCAGAGAGGACAAACCCCATATCCTCTCTCCTCCAGAGATACATCTGTGAATATGCAGAGCGAACCTTGCTGCAGGGCATTTCACACAATTACTGAGAAGAGCAAAGTCCAGATCCTACAACCAACTGCACAAACCCCAGCTCTACTCACTCTCTACCCCTTCCCCAGCTTGTGGCCTCAGGTCCCCAAATCCTCATCTGAATGAAGCTCCAGGGACAAGGTACAAAGCCCTAATCAGAGAAGGTAAAAAAGGAAAACAAGGACAATTCACCAACACTCTACAGCAAACAGTTCTTAATTGAACGTTCCAATCAAACTGAAGTCTAACCAAGAGAAGAGGATATGACGAGTAAGCAGGACTACTGAGCAAAGAGAGAAGGAAAGAAGGGGTGGGAGGAAGCAAGAACCTACCTTGGAAGAAAATATACACCACCCCACCCCCAGCAACCCCCCCCCACCCAAATCTCCATGAGCATATTAGAATACAGGAATAAAGAAAGTATGAATTGAATGAGACATCAGTGATAAGTTAAAGGAACGAGATAAAAAGGGAGATTGCAGAAGGAAAATGAATGAACACAACAATAGTATCACAGAACCAATAGACAAATGAGAAAAGAAGCAGGATAGCTAGAGGTGAAGGAATTCGTGACATTCCAAAAAACCCTGGAAACTTGAGACAATGACAATGAACCGGAATAAGGTAATGACAGAGAGATTAAGGCAATTCAGAATTGAGGACAGATCATGACAAACCACTAAGAGTGTCTAATGTAGAACTCAAACTTAACAGTAGGTCCCTTAACAAATATTAGTCAGCTCTTCCCCACCTAACTCCTACCATCCTTTATGTAAAAACAATGTTCTATGGTTCTTTTGGCCTCATATAAGACTCCCTACACAAGTAAACAGTAAAAATAAATGGACAGGTTTTGTGAAACTTGCCCTGAAGTGGCTTATAGATCTGGTCTTTGCCTAACAGTGGCTTTCCTGGAGAGAAGCAGTAGAAATCGGTCCTATAGACTACTCTTATTCGGTGAATATAAAAGAGAAATCTGGAAGCAATTTGATAAAACAAAAGTATTAGTTTATGCTGTTGGAGCTTTTATCTAATAGATTGCCAAAGCAGCTACAGTTATTAAACTGGAGAAGTTCTCACCTCCTAGTACACACATTTTTATTAAGAGAACAATTGAGAGTTAATTTGTTTTTATATAGTTTTACTTTTTTTCATTAACTAAAGGTCGCACGCTTGCTAAATACTTTTCTAGTAGCACAGAATAGGTAATATACAGATCAAGTGAGCTATAATTATGCCCATTTGTTATTCCCTCACACTGGATCAGAACTGGATTCATTGAGAAGTACTGGGCTAAAGGCTTTAACAAGACATGTCACTGGAACATAAATGCACAGAGCCTGGGGCTCAAGGACTTTTACACAACCACACAACCACACACGCGCGCGCGCACACACACACACACACACAGTCTTTCGTTGCCATCCGGAAGAGAATTGGCTCTTTACTTTTAAAGGTTTAAGTTCAGAAGTGTCTCAGATTGCAAATAATACTCAAAGAAAAAAAATTATAATCTAAAAAAAAAAATCTTGTTAAATAAAGTTAGAGCTACATAACACTGGCCACATAGAAGGTACTTGACAAACATTAGTTGGATGAATAACCCTCAGTACATGTAAAACAACAATTTAATAATTTAATTCCCACTGGATACAGCATTCAGGGCCCGGCACTTCATGCTATTTATAGACTAGCTATGTAACCAGAACTCTCCTCAATACACAACTTTCTACAGAACAAGGCATTTTATCTACAAATACACTAAAATAATAAAGAACAAGACATCATGTAACTAAATATGACTAATGAAGAAAGCACTTATACTAGTAGCTGACTTCGATTTTCAAATGAAAAATAGGAAGTTGTCTATTTAAAAAGCTACTGTGTTTGAAAATGGATTTTTTTATGTATTCATAATACAATCAGGGAACCAACTTTTGCAGTTTGTTCTCCAATATCAGGAGGTATAGTTTCTTCCTCACTTAAAATGCTGACATAGAAGAGAGCATGCATATGATCAAACCCACTTTACTCAAAATACAGCATTAATGGGCTTGCTCATATTCCAAGGATATGTCTCCTTGAACGCTGGTTTGTTTCATAGTTCTCACTTTTTTGGAGGGCTTGACTCAGTCCAAAATGCCATGGCATGCATACAAAAGTCAACCTCTTGTATTTTGAAACAGAACAAAAAAGGAACATATACTCTGACAGGAGATTCTATCATATTAGCTCAGAACACTGAACTTTATCAACTTGATGAAAGGTTTCCCCAAGTTTGAAATACTACAAGTAACTCTCTTTCCAAAAGATTGCTGTATAAGTGAAGAGTGAAAGAAACCCAAAAACTTAAGTTAGGACTGCAGACTAAGAAATGAATAATAAAGAAGATAAGTGCCTTTGCTCAATGTCCACACACTCACATAGTGGCTTGCTCAATTCACATGCAGATATTTGGTAGCAAATTTTAAGTGAGGTGGAGAAAAAGGTGCTATATTAATGTGAAAAGTTAATGATAAGTAAAACAATAATAACCACATAACATGAATGTTATGATTTGATGATAATGTGAAAGATCCACCAGGTAATAAAATTATGTAGTATTCAACCATATAAAAGTACGTAGTGCTCAATGAGGAACGAACCACTTCTAATAAGCCAAATGGAGATTTCTGAGAGGAGGAATATGAGGATGGCTTTATGATGGTTGGTCTGCTGTGGGAGCGGCTAGGGTCTGGATTTCTGTTAACAGTATGAGAGAAAAAGGGCCCAAGACAGGGGAGATTCTGAGCCATTCCCTATTTTGGATGCTAAGCTAGCACAATCTAGTCACAGCTTTTTGTCATTTGATTATCATCAAAACAGATTACTTCTCCATTTCAGGATAAGAAGGAAGCAGGATTTCAACTCATGCTCTATCATTACCCATCCCAGGCAACAAATTAAAATAATCCACTATTATAATTATGTACCGGATAAAGAGATCTTCCATCCTACTCTTGGATTTTTTTTAAGCAAAGTTCATGTAAGCTGGTAGGTCATAGGGAATCTTAAGACTTATTCCCACAGTGATACTTGGAACATTTTCCTTCTGGACTTTATTCAACACAATGTTCTAAGCATTATGAATGCTCCGAGGTATTCCTGAATAATAACCCAGACTGCAGAGTGAAAGTAAGTAGCAATTAAAATCGCAGAGACAGAGAGGAACACCGGCACAAGGAAACAACAGCATCTGTCTCTGAAGATTGCTGGACTGGTGATCAAGCTTAGGGGTCAGCAAGCTGGGCCCGAGGTCCAAATCCAGCCCACTGCCTGTTTGTGGATAGCCTGCAGGAGCTAAGAATGGTTTTCACGCTTTCTTGAGAAAAAAATCAAATAATGATAGTATTTTAGGACATGTGAAAATTAGATGAAATTCAAATTTCAACGTCCATAAATAAAGTTTAATTGGGACATACTACATTCATTTGTTTAATATTGTCTATGGTACTCGTGTGCAGCAGAGGTGAGTAGTCAGGACTCAGCATGGCCTGCAAAAGCCTAAAATATTTACTATCTGACTCTTGAAAGAAAGTTTGTGGACCGGGAGCTACCTCAGAGCTTCTAATATCATGTGACGAAGCATCTGGTTTGTTTTGTATTTGTTTTCTAGGCCATCACGGATCAAGCTATGCTTTTGTAGAATACAAAATCATGCACTTGGATGTTACAGCAATGTTAAATTGCTATCAGTTTCTTAAATGCTTACTCTCAATTTCTGCATTTATCCTGCTGCATCCTGGTACATTTTGTGGACTAGCACCAGTCTACAGATCATATTCTAAAAAGGATGGATCTAGATAATGCAAGAATACCTTCATGCAACTTTCTGGAAAACCTCACTCTTTTCCCTTTGTACTTTTGATGTAGTGATCACTAAAAATATTAGTAAACAAATATATACATACCTGGATAAAATTACAGTTTTCCCATAGATCTTTTTTCTTTGAGTGTTATGCTTTAAAATTATAACAATTGTTTCTCCATTACCCACCACCTGATACCCCATACTATACAAAAATTTTACTGTTCCCCTAAGCTTTGGATAAAAGAAAAAAAATTTCATTTATATCTCATGCTTTTGGGAATGATAACTCAAATTTCATAAACCAAACAATTAGTACAAATGTTTTTTGGACAATCTGTGCTGTGATTTTGGAAGTTGTGTGTGAAAGAATGAGAGTCCTTGCACAGATGAAAACAGTTTCTTATGTTTAAATTTTTAGAAGGTTGAAAAGATTTCTTCTTATGCTTGCTTTATAATAGCAAAGTCCCTTGATATGTCAAAGGCCACAAAAGTAATTTTTAGCTAGGTACAAAGAGTGCTTTGGGCTTGTTTTATATGACACTCCCTGGTTTTAGTATTGCATTTAAAAAAAATGACTGCGAAAAAATCATCTCCATGAAACTTTTTTTTATTGGCTTAAAGTCAGTAGTGATTTACTTTCAAATTTCAGTCTTTATCTCCCAAGGGAAATGCGTATTTACTTCTACTGTGATTTTTTGTTTAAGAAATGAAATAATTTCTAAACGTCTTTAAACATTAAGAAAGATGAAACTCCATTGTAGGGCCAATGAAGTTGTTATTATTAGGTGTCAGATGATCAAACATTCAAACAAGCAGCAGCACTGGGATTTCAGAGTGTAAGGAGAAAGGCAAGTCTGCAAAAAGTAACTCCAGGCATGCTAAGCATGTGAGAAGAGCATTTAGACAACAGGAAAATGTTTTCTTTATTTATTGTCAGGGAAGTATGTTGTTGCTAGCAAAGGATGAAAATTTCAAAGCAGAGGGAATATAAAACTGCTGTAGATTGAACTTCTGCAAATGTCCACTTTGCTACATAGCTCCACTGTCATAAAACAGTCAACATAGTAAGATATACTAGTTCAGAACAATGACATAATGTTTATAAATATTTACATGTATGCTGAACTAGACCATTCCTAAGAGATGCAGCTGTGATAGAGAAAGAAAATTGGGGCTTGATTGGAGCCCTCATTTTGCCAGGTACTGGGCCGCATGACCCTGTGTAAGTCACTCAACCTTTCTGAGCCTCAGTTTCTTACCTGTAAAATAAATGGGATATTACCCACCTCAAGGAATTAAGGAAGGTAATATAGTATCTCACAAACTACAAAGCACTATACAAACATAAGGGATTGTTATTATTATTATTGAGTAGAGAGTAACAGAATCTTAATACATATTTATAAATTTGCTGTACATAAAATGAGCTTTTGATACAAGAAAACAGATTCTAGGTTTTTTCTATACTTTAACACCCTTTTCTAATGATATCACTATTTCTTGAAGCAGGGAGTATATTGAGGGAAACCCTTATTAGACAATTTATACATAAAATTCTAACTAATTGTAGTCATGGTCAGTGCTGTTGAGGGTCAAGGAGCTATGAGAGTGTGAAACAGAAAGATGTTTTAGTATGAGAGAAGATGGGGGTAAGGAAGGTGGGGATGAACATGGCAGGGGTGGGGGAACTATGTTTTTTTCACTCTGACACCTGAAGGAAGAGGAGTCATTAGCCAAGGGAAGGTGAAAGCAAAGCTAATATCCCACATATGATTACATTTTCCTCATTTAATGAGATAATCAGTTTATATAATCACAATTAGTATGGGCATATCAAAAAGTTTCTGGGCCATCACACTATGCCCATTTGTAGAATCAAAAACCACAAGCAACACTTATTACTTGGTTAGAGTCTTATCTATGAACCCTTGAGAACACTAGGTTTTCTTCTTCAGGGCTAAAACTGTTATAAGGCAGTATTGGATTTTTTTTAACCTTATGCACATGCACATTACACGTATGGTATGAGAACAGCATTTCACTTTCAAAATCCAAGATAATTTAATTTCAGATCTTTCATTGAGTATGTACTGGTTCAGATTTCTCTGCTCTACACAAGGTATTTCTCATCCTCCATTTTTTTTTTTTTTAAATCCCAAAAGATAGGGGAGCTTTCTCTCATTTCTCCAAGTGGTGGAATTATCCTGATGTTAGGGAAGTCAGTGCCGGGATGCTTTAGAGTCTGGATAACACCTTTAAAGGATAATGGTATGAAAATAGGCAAGGAAGGCCCAGTTACTTCAGTAAGGTTGCTACATACATTCTCTCTATCCATCATCTGGAAATACATTCCTCTTTCTTGGAATCCAAGCCCTATGCCAAAAGCACAGAATATGTACACTGATTTCTCCATATTTGGAGGTGAATAAGTTAATTACTACAATGATAGGAAAAGAATAAGGTAATTATTTTCTAATAATATTTCCACGTTCCATAGCCTAATTTCTCACCGGCTCACTATATACTCCTTACACATCACGTCCCTGCCTCCCCAACTTCCCAACCATTCCACATCTGCCCCAGAATAGCTTTCCTATCACACCAAATGCTGATAGCCTAGAAGGTGAGTAAAAACTCATATTCCACTTTAAGGACCCATGTAAAGAGGTTACATTATTAGGAATCTACACTGTGCTAGGCCTTCAGGTCAAGTGTTTCACATATATGGCTTTACTTCATACTCAAAACAGTCAGGAAAATTAGGCATTATCCAAAGTTTGCCTCCAACACACTGCTTAATTCGACCACACTGCTCCTCGCATAAGGAACAGAATATTTCCTTTTTGTTTTGGTGAGGAAGATTGGCCCTGAGCTAACATCTGTTACCAATCTTCCTTTTCTTGCTGAGGAACATTGGCTGTGAGATAACATCCGTGCCCATCCTCCTCTATTTTGCACGTGGTATGCCGCCACAGCATGGCTTGATGAGCAGTGCGTCAGTCCGCACCCGCAATTTGACCCTGTGAACCCCGGGCTGCCAAAGCAGAGGATGCAAACCTAACCACTATGCCACCAGGCTGGCCCCACATATTTCCTTTTCAAATCACTGTTTGTAAAGTGGAAACTATTTTATGGAAAGACCTTAAATCTAATTTCTCACCTCCACTCCAGTGTTTCCACACTGCACCTGCTCTTAGGGTAACACAGGTGCCATACTCCAACACTATCTTCTGGAACCTGTCTAAGAAATTGTTCTTTGAGTGAAAATATCTATACTCCTTCCAGCATGGAAATGCACATCTCCTGCTTTTGTTCAACATAATAGCAAAGTCCCAGTTAACTTGAAGTTCATTTCACAAATATTTATTAAGCACCTCTCATGTGACACACTGGGCCAGGCCCTGCAGAACTCCCCAAATGGAGACCTTGAAGAACTTGCCTTCAACTAAGGATTATAATACAAAGGACATAGCAGAGAAGGTGGAGAAGAGTCTACATCCCTCCATTTAGTCCCAATATCCCAATAATTTCCTTCATTCAACAATGAGGTTACTTTTGAAAAGGATGAAATTTTTTACGTAATCATTTTTGTGCCAAGCTAACATAATGAGATTTACCATTTCCTCTTTAAAGAGTTTTATAAATATGTAAATACTTTGCAAAGTATCCCTTGTGTGCCTACAGCAATATTATGGTATTAGGATTACAACTGCAGTTAAAAATTCTAAAACTGCGAAGTATTTTACAGTTTAAGAAAGAATGTTTTGATAAATAAAACACATATCTAAAACTTACATTTTAAAGAAGGGCAGGAAGGGCCGGCCCCGTGGCTTAGTGGTTAAGTGCGCGCGCTCCGCTGCTGGCGGCCCGGGGTTTGGATCCTGGGCGCGCACGGACGCACCGCTTCTCCGGCCATGCTGAGGCCGCGTCCCACATACAGCAACTAGAAGGATGTGCAGCTATGACATACAACTATCTACTGGGGCTTTGGGGGAAAAAATAAATAAATAAATAAATAAAATTATTAAAGAAGGGCAGGAAAATGACATCAGCAAAAATGGCGGAGTAGGCACATCCAAGGGCCCCAGCCCCCAAGGCAATATTGAAAAAATCAAGCAAAGACTGTCAGAATCAACTTCTCAGAACTCTGGGAAAAAAGGCTTTACAGCAATCAGGAGAATGCTGAATCAACAAAAAAGCAATTTGAAAATGTTAGGAACGCATTGCGATTTTTTATTTGTCCTGGGACAATGCCTCTCCCTGGCTCAGCAGTGATCTTGAAGATGACAGTCCAAATTACCAGGATGGGATGCTGGTCCCTGGTTCTGGAGGGAGCAGAGCAGACTTTGTTTGTAAAGAACTGTGTTTGTCTGTTCTAACGTAGCTGGGGACTAACTGAAGGACTGATACAGGGTGCCCGTCTTTGTTTCACCTAACTAGGAACTTACTCAAGGTGGAACTCCTTTTAAGGCAAACTAAAAGCCTGTAGTCACCTGGGGCAAAAGATTAAGTTGAGGCATATGATAGACTGCCAAAATCCTGGGAGGAAAAGCTAGAGAGAGTTTGAGAAATCAGAGAATTCAGAAGCACTTGAATAAACGGGAATTTACAATGTTATGCACATGCTCAGGGCAGCATGTATGCTCAGAAAAGACCTGAAAGTCTTTTTTTTTCTCCTCCTTCTCTCTCTCTCAGCTCCTGGCATTCAAAGAAATCTCTGTCAAAACAATAGCTGAACACAAGCTAAAGGAACAGAGAATTCAGAGACCACATATGACTAAGAATACAGACCTTACAAAAGTAGTTTAGAAAAGCTGCTACACAAACAGTTATAGCTCATAGCAAATAACAAAAACAAACCCTGAGAAGGGAGAAGACTCTGATTTCCAGAGTTACCATATTATAATATTCAAAACGTCCAGTTTTCAACAAAAGATTACAAAGCATGTGAGAAACAAGAAAGTATGGCCCATTCACAGAAGAAATAAACAAACTTTCCCTGAGGAACACAGACATTGGACCAACTAGACAAAGATTTTAAATCAATTGTCTTAAATATGCTCACAGAGCTAAAGGAAATCATGGAAAGAATGCTAAAGGAAACTAATATGATGTATGAACAAACAGAGAATCTTAATAAAGAGACAGAAATTATAAAAAGGAACCAAACAGAAATTTGGGAGCTGAAAAATATAATAACTAAAATGAAAAACTAACTAGAGGGTTTCAACAGCAGATTTGAGCAGGGAGAAAAAAGAACCAGTGAACTCAAAGATAAGTCAATTGAAATTATCCAGTCTGAGGAGCAGAAAGAAAAAAGGATGATGAAAAATAAATAGAGCCTAAGAGACCTATGGGACACCATATTAGTGTACCAACATACACATAATGGGAATCCTAGAAGAAGAAGAGAGAGAAAGGAGAAGAAAGAATATTTAAGAAATAATGACTGAAAACTCCTAGAATGTGATAAAAGACATGAACCTATACAGTCAAGAAGCTCAACAAACTCCAGGAAGGATCAATGCAAAGTGATCCATACCAAGACACACAATAATCAAATTACTGGAAGCCAAGGACAAAGAGAGAATTTTGAAAGCAGCAAGAGAGAGGCACTTAGTCACATACAAGAGATCTTCAATAAGATTAACAGAAGATTTCTCATTAGAAACCACCAATGCCAGAAAGGAGTGGGATGACATTGTGAAAGTGCCAAAAGAAAACTGTCAACTAAGAACTTTATATCTGGCAAAACTATCCTTCATAAATGAAGGAGAAAGTAAGACACTCCTAGATAAACAAATGCTGAGGAGGTTCATCATCAGTAGACTTGCCCTACAAGAAATGCTAAAGGAAGTCCTTCAGGCTGAAACGAAAGAATACTAGACAGTAACTCAAAGCAGTAACAGAGAAATAAAGAATTCTGATAAAGGTAACCACATAGGTAAATATAAAAGTTAATATTATTGTATTTTTAGTTGTAACTCCTCTTTTTATTTCCTATATGATTTAAAAGACAAGTGCATAAAAGAATAATTAATAATTTAAAATCTATGATTATGGGCACACAATGTATAAATGTAATTTATGAGAACAACAACATAAATGGGGGGAGGACAGAACTGCATAGAAGCAGAGTTTTTATACATTATTGAGGCTAAGTTGGTGTCAATTCAAAGTAGATTGTTATAAATTGAGGTTGTTAATTGTAATCCCCATGGTAACCACTAAGAAAACATCTAAAAAACATACACAAAAGGAAACGTGACACATTTGCTTTATCTTGTTTACTATCTTTCTCCTTTACTGCACTGAAAGTTCCATAAGGTCAAGGGCTTGGCTTGTCTTGATCTCCACTGCATCTTCCATGCCTAGAACAGTGCCTGACACATAGTAGATGCTTGGTAAATATTTGCTGAATGAATGAGTTACTGGAGATGTTGAGCAGACAAATGGGTAGATGAGTTTAAAGTCCAAGCAAAAGGGCCTAAAGCGGTGACATAAGTTTGAAAATCAAAGGAGATTAAAATGAGTATTATTTTCTCCAACTTAAAGATGTAGAAATTGATTCAGACATGGTAAAATGAGTATGTGTAATGTATACACTATCTTCGCATTATCTCACAATCTGAAGTAAAATTAGCTAGCAGAAACGACAAACATTTTCCTGGTGCAAATTCTAAAGGGAATTTAATATCTGGACATTTTCTTAAAAGCACATTGAAAAACATAATGAAACAATGTATCCTTAACAGTGATTTTCTTATTGTGGCCCCTGCTGACAGCTCAGGGTCAACTAAAAAAATCAATGTACTTCAGTGAAAGCATTTTGCAGTCCAAACCAATGAGGCTGGGGCACAAAGATTTCTCAAGCCTTCACTTAATCTAAGGACACAGTTTAGAATACCTACTGACATAGATATAGCTTGTCCTCTCCTTTATTCTGTTTTGACAGTATTCAGTTCAAGGTCGACCTCTCTTGTAGCAATTTTGTATTGCTAAGTGAAGAGAGAGCCAGACGCTTTGCACACCAGGTGACCAAGTTGCAAGGCTGAACTTTTATCATAAATATCAGTATGTCTGATTTGTTTTATTGCCAAGATAAGTGGCCATTCCACCCCTTTGTGGGGTGAGAGTTAAGTGACTTGTCCAAGGTCAGAGGGCAAGTGGCAGAGCTGGGGCTTGACCCCAGGCCTCCAAACTCCCAGCTCAGAGAGTATTCCACTACTCTCGATCCTCTGTCCTTTTTATATTCCCATAATAAAAGACAGCATTTCTGGAACACATTTCTGGAACACTGTGGGTGGGATCCTGGGGTTGTCTGTCTTTTTAACCTTCCTCAAAGCATCCCTCACTGCAGGAACTAGAAGAGGCTTGTTCTTGTTAGGGGTCCCTCGTATCTTGTCCTTGTACCATATGGCCCAAGTGTTATGGCTTCAGGCATCTGCCCTATGCTCATTTTCTATCTACATCCAGTCAAGGACTGGGGAATATCAAAGACAAATAGGCATTAAGATAATTCTGTATAAAACAACATAGTTTGAATGAGCTTGAAATTTTTTCAATCACTGTTTGGGCTAGGGAAAATATAAATAAATACAGTGATAGACTTCAGAAATTATTATATCGAGTGTGATCTTAAAAACAATAACAAATCCTTTCCATGGGTTTTATTATATTTTAAATAACATTTACTTGTTCCACGTAATGCATAAAGCTTAAAAGAGAAAAATATTGTGCCTAAACCCACCATCCAAATGACCAAAGTGAAAATTAAATTTTAAAAAAGGAGAATACATGCATGGATTTAGGAAACTCCTATAGTAGAGAAAGGCAGGAGACAGAAGGTAAAAGGCTCATGATCATCTAACATCCCCATCCCACTCTGTAAAATTAATTACTCTTAATCGTATGTATTATATTTCTGTGTATTCTTCCAGAAAAAAATTAATCTTTTAAGTTTTAGGAAACTGTGTTTGTGTGTATTAACTTAACGTGTGTATATTTTCAGAAAAACATACACAAATCAACTCACACTGTTTGGATTTCTGAAACTTGTTCTTTTCTTTAATTTATCCTGCAGGTCTTCCAATAACAGCACATAGATATCAACCATATTTTTTTCAGGGATCGTATGGTGTTCTGTTGTACAGAAGTAATGTAATTTATTTAAGCAGCTCCCCCTGATGAATATTTAGATTGTTCACAATTTGTTACCATTATCAGCAATGCTTCAGTGAACATCCTTGTAGATATAGATTGGTGTACTTTTATAAGACTATCTCTAGGGAGAATTACTGGGAAGGGTATTGGGTCAAAAGGAATATGCATTTACAATTTTGATAGGTATTACCAAATTGCCCCCTAAAAGGCTTGCATAATTTTTATTCTAGCAAACAGCTGGTGATCATGATATCCATAATACTTGTAATCAAAAGTACATGGGAACAAAACTGAGAGCCCAGAAATAAACCCACACATATGTGGACAACTAATTTACGACAAAGGACCCAAGAACATACAAAGGAGATAGCAAAGTCTCGTTAATAAATGGTACTGGGAAAACTGGACAGCCACATGCGAAAGAATGAAACCAGACCACTATCTTATACCATACACAAAAATTAACTCAAGGTGTGTTAAAGACTTGAATGTAAGACCTGAAACTGTAAAACTCCTAGAAGAAAACATAGGCAGTACACTCTTTGACATTGGCCTTAGCAATATTTTCTTGGATATGTCTCCTCAGGCAAGGGAAAGAAAAGAAAAAATAAACAAATGGGACTACATCAAGCTAAAAAGCTTTTGCACAACAAAGGAAACCATCAACAAAATGAAAAGGTAACCTACTGAATAGGAGAAGATATCTGCAAATCATACATCTGATAAGGGCTTAATATCCAAAATATATAAAGAACTCATACAACTTAACAACAAACAAACAACCCGATTAAAAAATGGGCAGAGGATCTGAACAGACATTTTTCCAAAGAAAACATACAGATGGTCAACAGGCACGTTAAAAGATGTTCAACATTACTAATTATTAGGGAAATGCAAATCAAAACTACAATGAGATATTAGCTCATGCTCATTAGAATGGCTATTATCAAACAGACAAGAAACAAGCGTTGCAGAGGATGTGGAGAAAAGGGAACCCTCGTACACTGCTAGTGGGAATGTCAAGTGGTATAGCCACTATGGAAAACAGTATGGAGGTTCCTAAAAGAAATATATATATATATATAATATTATATATAAAAAATATTATATTATATATATACACATATATAAATAGAATTGCCATATGATCCAGCTATTCCACTTCTGGGTATTATCCGAAGAATATAAAAACACTAATTCGAAAAGATATTTGCACCCCTATGTTCACTGCATTATTTACAATAGCTAAGATATGGAAATGACTTAAGTGCCCATCAATGGATGAATGGATAAAGATGTGGTGTGTGCATATATATATATATACACATACTACTCAGCCATAAAAAAGATGAAATCTTACCATGCGTGACAACATGGATGGACCTTGAGGGTACTATGCTAAGCAAAATAAGTGAGACGGAGAAAGTCAAATACTGTATGATTTCACTCATATGTGGAAGATGAAACAACAACAACAACAAACACATAGATATGGAGAACAGATCGGTGGTTACCAAAGGGGAGGGAGCGCAGGGGAAGGAGGGCAGGGGAGGGAGAAATGGGTAAAGGGTGTCAACTGTATGGTGATGGATGGCAACCAGATTTTGGTGGTGAGCATGCTGTAGTGTATACAGAAGTTGAATTATAATGTACACATAAAAATTCTCAATTAAAAAGAAGTATATGCAATTAAAAGCTATGATGTAAACATAAACTATACTTATTGTGTATTCTAGTCCACATACCCATGCTTTGGGACTACTATGATTTACATAAATAATTACCATTAACTACAACACAATATATCTGGAACTCCAGGTTACCAAACAACTTTAATTCACTGAGAAAACAATTCATACTCTTTGCTATCGAACCTTCTATAAGAATGATCCTGAGAGTTGGAGGCCAGCCCAGTATTCATAATTGGAACCATGCAAGAGTGTGTTTATGTGTGTCACTTTCTGAACAGTAAGTTTCATTTTGAAATTGATCTGAATCTGCTTGTAAAAATCTCAAAACCAAAACATCCGTTTATTGTCTCCATGCAAGAGGTGATCAGAAATATACATTAAATTTATATTCTATTTTCCTCAAAAGCAATGAGAAATAATTCACAGAAGTGTTCAAGTGAGGTGAAAAGATTTCATCATTTAACTTTGGCTCATTTAAATTGGATCTAAGGTCAAAATAATATATGAAAGTTTTAGGGTGAATTCTAAATTATGAAGATAGTTGTCCTGTGGATATCAAGAGAGCACACAGTAGAAGGCAGTGGTTAAAAGGGAGGTCTATCAAAATAAGTTTTTTAAAAAGTAAGGCTTGTGGAGCTACAACTCAGCTTCTTTACAAATTGTGTGACTTGAGAGAAATTACTTAACTCTCTATGCTTTAAATGAGATAATGTAGGGCCGGCCCCGGGGCTTAGCGGTTAAGTGCGCGCGCTCCGCTGCTGGCGGCCCGGGGTTCGGATCCCGGGTGTGCACCGACGCACCACTTCTCCGGCCATGCTGAGGCCGCGTCCCACATACAGCAACTAGAAGGATGTGCAACTATGACATACAGCTATCTACTGGGGCTTTGGGGGGGGGGGATAAATAAATAAAATTATTAAAAAATTAAAAATAAATAAATAAATAAATAAATGAGATAATGTAAATAAAGCATTTAGCCCAGGACCTGGTGCTTAAGAGAGTGCTCCCAACATGTGGGCTGCTATTAATCTACAGCCACTATTACCCCAGTATTAAGAGGAGGTCTAAAAACGTAGGAAAGAACAAACAATATTTTCCTAAGGATACAGAGAAAAAAGGTAATAAAGGGTAGGAGGAATTTGACAATAGACATTTACTACCTAATGAGCACATTTATCCCCTCCCTCAAATGAAAAATAACCATGTTATCTGCAAAGAAGCAGATCACAGCGCAAGCTTGTCAGATTTCCACATTATGGTTTTGGTCTTCCAAGACTTTTGCAGACTTTGGCATGGTAGAAATACATCTTGAAACCCTTATTCTAGAACTGAAGAACTGAAGTTAACCTCTTTGTTTTGGGTGAAAAACAGCATTTTCCCATAGGAGCCAGCACAGAAACTCATAGGGTCTTTTGACAGGAGAGGTGAAATTTAGCTTTATTTCACCTCCCAATTTTGTAGATTTCATGGAAAAAAATCATAAAAAATAAAAATTCAACAATATAAAACTGACTTAAAAAATAAAAATTCAAGAATATAAAACTGACTTTAAAATGTAACTTGAATTTTTCACATCTTTGATAATTGATTGCCAGGTAAATTCTGGAAACAGATGCTTATTTCTTCTCAGCAAGAAACTTGACTTACTTTCTAATGCTCTAACAAGTAGGCTTCTCTAGATTAGACCTTGTAATTTCTCTTCTTATCTGAAGATTGCAAATGAGGGAGGGTAACTACATGGGTTGCCTTCCACCATAGCTGAGGCAAACTCTGCAGAGGACTCTCCAAAGAGCTTGGCTGTGCCCAGAGAATCTTCTCAGCAAGTGTTACCTCCTCCTCCCTCCACTTGGACAAGAGTTGAAACTTACTTGTCATCTCTTTTATAGAATATTGCCTTCACAGGAAGACCTTCACCAAAATCAATTAGTGTAATATTCCATGGTAAAGTCATTTTATTTCTCTGCTTTTCCTCTAAAAAAAAAAATGTTTCGTATCTTCCCCCTTGAGAAAGATGCCTACAGGTATTTCTATACTGGTGTTAAACAGTTAAAACAAAATTGGTGGGATCTTTGAACTAGTTGGGGTTTGCACAGTTCTCTAATCTTACTTCCTCCTAATGTAGAAATCCTTTCTACAACATCCTTGACAATTAGAAACAGAATTTTCAGGGAACGCTCTATCAGTGTAGAACTTGCTGTGAGGGGTACCCTGTTACAGTAAAAAAAAGCACCGCAGGAAAGCTGAGAAAGCCGGAGTCCCACTCCGCTCTCTGCGGTAAGCCGCTGTCCTCACTCTGGGCTTTGGTCTTCTTATCTCTAAAACATGGGAGTTATTATTATTTATGGATCATTAAGATCCCTTTGAGGTCTAACAGTTCAAAAAATATTTCATAAAAAAATCCGTGACAGAAATCTGCCTTCCTTTAACTTCTGCCTATGTGACCTTTTCTCTCATCTACAGAGATACAGGTAAGTACATTTTCACACAGTAGTTCCTTAAAATCGAAAGCTGGGTAGCATGCCTGCTAGAAGCATTCTTTTCCCCAGGCAGAGAAGATTCCTTAGAATATATTTCTTGTTTACATGTTGTTAGTATATCCTTCAGTGTTTTAGCAAACGATAAAATGGTTAAAAGGACAAAACTTATTTATGGTATTTTACTGGAAGAGGGTAAGCGGAGAGTTGAAATTTTGCAACTAATAGTATGTGTTTTAAAGTCTTTCTTTTTGTAAGAGGTTAAATAAAGAATATTATTTTAGCAATCTGCAACTGATTGACAACAGTTGACATTTAATTAATTATTATTCCTATGAGCCAAGGTTTTATTAACTTTGTAGGATTTCCAAAAGCTGAGATGAAGGACACTGTGTTGAAATAGTGGTGAAAGCCTTAGAGACAACAGAGGGGAGCAGGGCTGCCAGGCCTTGAAGTAAATGGGCCATGCATTGTGCAGTTTGGGATTCTATTTCTGGTTTTTTGGTTTTCTTGAATCCTTCCTCACTGTTAGTCTGTCTGCTATTACTTCACACTGCTGCCAATGGCTCTGACTAGAGCAACTCATCTCTCTTCTTCCCATTTCCTGCTTCTCATCTATTGTGGGTTTAGCAACCAGATGACCAAACATTTTAGAAATTTGTCTGAAATTAAAGTAAATGGACAAGATACCGTTTTTCATTTATCCAATTGGTTAAAAATATAAAAGAATTACTATTATTGTGATTGTGGGGAATATACACAAACTCATATTCTGCTAAGGACAGTATACAAACTGGACAGCTTAACCTTCTGGACAGCTATTTGGCAATCTATTTTATTTTTTAAATAATTTTATTTATTTATTTTTCCCCCAAAGCCCCAGTAGATAGTTGTATGTCATAGCTGCACATCCTTCTAGCTGCTGTATGTGGGATGCGGCCTCAGCATGGCCGGAGAAGTGGTGCATCGGTGCGCGCCCGGGATCCGAACCCGGGCCACCAGCAGCGGAGCGCGCGCACTTAACCGCTAAGTGACAGGGCTGGCCCCATGGCAATCTATTTTAAAAGCCCTAAAACAATGCATCCTCTTAATCTGACAAATTGCACTAGTAGGAATCCGTTATCAGAAAATAGATGGACAAGTACAGAAGGATGTACAAATAAAGCTTTTTTAATAATAATGGAAAACTGGAAATATTCTATACATCCACAAATAGGGCATTGGTTCAATAAGCTATGCTGTTGCCATATAACAGTGCCATGAAAAAATGATATTGCAGATCTGTAATTACCTACAATGCAAATACTATATTAGAAGAATGTAAATCAGTTCATATATTACAATCCCATTTTTAAAAAGTTTATCATACATAGTTAAATGGAGGAGTCTGCAATGTTATAGACAAAATATTAATCTGTGTTCAGTATATTTTCAGTTTATTTAGTTTTAAAATTTTTATTTGTATTTTATAACTTTTCCAAAATATTAAGTTTAATTTAAAAGTTGGTTTGAACTGCTGCTTAAAGATGATGAATTCATCACACAAGTTTTATCCCTTCTCTCTCCAAATATTACACTAAAATGACAACAAAGACATGTAAAGATATTAGATGATAAAATCAAACCAAATGAGAAGAGCCAAAAGCAGATGAGAGATTTCAGGAATGAAGACCAAGAGAAAAGTGGTTGATTTGATATTAAGATGTAGTGACTGGATATGGTGGGGACAAAGGTTTCAGGAATCAAACACAGAATCTGAGTTGTTGGGATGGTGGTGCTGTTCACTGAATCTGGGAAAACAGGAGTAGGCAGAACAAGAGGTAAAAAGGGGTTCAGTCTTGTATATCTAACTTTGAGAGGCCTGTGGGACGTCCCCATAGGGCACTGGATACACACATCTGCTGTTTATTAGACAGATTTGAGGATCATCTGCACGAGTGGTAGCTGATGTCAGGGTAGGCCATGTGGTCACGGATGGAGACTTGTCCAGTGATAAGAAGCCAGGGGATGGAATTCTGGGAAACGTCAACATGTAACAGGCCGCGGAGGAAGCGCAATCCTTGGAGGAGACCCAAAGCAAGTAACCAGAGAGGCAGTGGAACATGGTGCCACAGAAGCCAGGAAGTGGGGAATAGAGAAGTGGGGACTGGCCAATGACAAAAAAGGTACAAAAGGTTAAAGAAAAAAAAAAAAGATAAGGATTGGCAAGTGCCACTGAATTTGGTAACAAGAAGTGATCTGTAGAAAGCAGTTATTGTGCAGTGGTCAGGATGGGGGTGGAGGAGTAAAGAAAAGACGAGGGATTAGAGACAGCCAGCGCAGACAATGTTTTCAAGAAGCTTGACTGTGACTAGAGAAATAAGAGATGTGATGTCCCCCCCCTCCCCAGAGGGGACATCAGATTGAGGTTCAGGTTTCTGTTTGTCTCTTTAATATAGGAAAGAGTTAAGCATGCTGAAGGGAAATGATATGTAGCATGACGTGAACTTTACTCTACAAGAAAATCTAGTTGTCTGAATAAATTAATAGTGTTCAATTATTTAATATCTTACTCAACAGAATAGCAGCAAAACCTGGCATATCTTACCTTTTGCTCTTAATTTTTTTTTCTATTTTACAATGATCTAAAATCTTACATATTAAAACATAAATTTAAGCTAATTTGGCACATTTGGGGGAGGACGGGGGTAAAAAAACAAACAAATCCTAAAATACAAAAACATCTTCACTGAGAGTAGTTTCATTAAGAGACCTTAAAACGTAACAATATAATTTCATAGCCAAATCAAAAACACACTATTTTGACAAATTAGATATAATTTAATTTTAGTAAGAAAGTAGCCAGAAATCAGCATTCAACGTATGCTGCCGTGTCTGCTCAACTCATAGCTTCCCACTGATGAGAAGGAGTCTGCAGTTTTCAAAGGAGCTAATCTCCTGATATAGAAGATTTAAACACACTTCATTTTTTTGTTATCTGAGCACATTTTATACCTTAAAATACTCACATATGTCCTAGTATCTTTAGTAACTATATATTTACATAACAGGCATGCTTTGTCCAGCACAGCATATTTTTTAAAAACTGAAATACTTACAAAAGCACTATTAGGTATTCAACAATTTGAATTCCCTAGCTAGGGAGATGAGGCCAAATAGGATCATACATTTTTTTTTTTTGGTAACTATTCATGGCAGAACTTCAACTACTTTCCCCTTACTGTGGTGTTCTGTGCAGTTAGTTTTTCTTTCTGTGTCTATCTTAGAAAGATGGATTTTCAAAAATTAAAAACATGTGACAACAGTGATTTCAGCACATTTTGACAGGAGCAAATGCAGCATGAACAAAGAAAAAGATTAGTTAATTTAGGTACATGCTCTGCTGAATCAGGTAGAATTATCAAGGAGATAAGAGCAGGCTTGTTCCTACTTCCAGTCATCTCTTTCATGCTTAATATTAAAAAAAATCTAATTCTTCTTTGAATGCAATAATCTTAACAAAACTGACTATGAAACTCATTATGCAATGGGATAATGATCTCTGAATTTTATAATTTGATACTTTTCCTCAAGCGTCTAGAATATTCTCGAATAGGAAAATACAAGACCTCTTCTTGGTTCCAGTAATAAAAATGTGAAAGATTAAAACACTTTGTTGTTAAAAACAATTCATATTTACTCAAGAAGCTGTGGTGGTAACATGGGCTTAGACATTTCAAATACCATAAATTAAGATAACTGTGCACTTATTACATGAGCATATCTAAATGAAAATGTGGTTCGACATCCCTAAATCATTTACGTCGCTCGGCTACTTAAAGGTGGCTGCATGCTGGACATGAGGGAGAGCTTTGGAAGGGGTAAGTCCAAAGTGTGGTACATGTCCAAGTATGCATCTATTTTAATATTTCACAGGCTACAGATGAAGCTGGAGGGGAAATGCCCCCAAAATGATATCAAATGTGGCTGTCAAAAAATTTGAAATAAATTTCCATTTTTAAGTTAAAAAGGAAAACAATAAATTAGTCAATGAAAAAGAAATTAAAAGAACTATTAAACATAATTCAATGAGTTTTGATTATAAAAACCATTGAGTTGTTTTAATAATTATATTTTGAATGATGTACTGGAATCATGATCATTGTGTCAATTTCAGGTGGGTACACAGTTGGGTGTAAAAATTCATACAGCTCAGCTTCTAGGATACATATGAAATTGAAATCACTTTCTCTTTGCATAATAGCTTGAACAAAATTCCAGGTTTTCTGTAGCTTATTTCTGTTCCTCACTCCAATCATAATCGTGTGTGTGTGTGTGTGTGTGTGTGTATGTATACATGTATGTACAGACACATTTATTTGCTGAAATTTGCTCTTCAACTCTGGAATCCACTTTATTGACACAGTTGCTTTGTTTCACCTTCTTGCCCTGAACTACTCATCAAATGTTATTAACGGTTACAAAGACTACTCGAAGCAACAGATGATTTTGTGTAGATAGGCTGAAGGACAAGTTGACTTTTGTTAATTGGGTCCTGAAAGTTTTCCATCCTACCTTGGGCAGTTTACTGTACAGCTTGCCAAACTTTAAAGTTATAACTAGTTTCACACAGGTGCCAGACAAAACAGACAAGGGATTAATTGGAATGATCACAAATGCATTCCTTCTGAATAAACTGACACACTGGCCAGTGCCAAAAGACATTTAAAACAGCAAACCTGAAACTAATCAATCAAAACAGTTTAGTTCTTTTTGATATTATAGTTGGGAGACATTTTACTCTATAAATAATAGAAAAATTACCTAGAGAGAAAAAAAAAAAAAAGAGAGAGAGAGAGAATCTTGATAGTACTAAGAAGGATTTTGCACTGTCAAAGAGAAATACCTAGGGAGACAACATCTTTTGTGGCTGGTGCCTTTTCTTTTTTTTTTTTAAATTATTGTTGTTATTTTCATAAGTGATAAGAGCTAAAGTCTTAAAGAAAAAATTGAAGACTTATACTATTGGCTTGGTTTTTAAATTATAACATTGAACAAATCAAAGTCAAAGTGTAAAAGCCCAGAACAATACTGGGAGATGAGGGTTTTGGTCAGATGTTAGACAGACTATCCAAACAGCTGGAAAAGATGTTGATTCTCCTTGGGAAATTTGTAATGTATTTGACTCATGTTTTCATGGAGCTGTGCACTGTCCTAGGAGGTTTGAAAGAGAAAAAACTTGCCAAGAACTTTATCTGGAAAATGATAGTATTTTACCAGTTTTCCAATTAGACAAGAAAAGAATTTAAAGAACAATAAAAAAAATATTCATTATCAACGAATGCTATCTCCATGGCAATACCGTTCAGGTTATATGTCCAGAAGTTACTGAGTAAACTAGCTAATTCATTTATACACAATTATTTCTTTAAAAACACATCCACACATCAACACAACATGAAGTGATGAACAAAAAAAAAGAGGAGAGTCTTTCATTACTTGAGTTGGACGATACGTTAGATCTCATGTTCGGTACACACACGCTTTCTCAACAAGATCTTCAATAACAAGTCTCCTTATGCATGCCTTGGCATACCTACAGCTAGTATCTGATGCAGAGAGGCCAGAAAGGGAAGATTTGGTAAGTGAATTCTTGTTGATGTGATGCAATTTTTAGTTCTCAACAACCCTTGTACAGGCTCTGCTCAATTTCTTAAAGGTTTTTTAATTGTTTGCTTATCAACAATTATAGTATTCATTTCCCCAAATCAGCCTCCAAGATGGATTTGGAATTATCTATTATACATACTGAAATATTTATGGATGAAATAGCATGATACTTGGGATTGGCTTCAAAATAATCCAGTGTGGGGTAGGAAAGTACATGGGAGAATAGATGAAATGAGACTGATTATTGAACCTGGGTGATGGGTACATGGGGTTCATTTTACTATTCTCTGTACTTCTGTAAAAGTTTGACTTTTCTATAATAATTCTTTTAAAGTTAAAAGAAAAAAGCAGAAATACAAAATAATTACCTCTTGGTTTGTAAATATAAACAGATGAAGCAAGTTTCTCCCATACTTTCTAATTTTCCTGTGATTAATCACCCGACTACATTGACAATCTTTTTTTTCCCCTAAAGAAACATGGTTCTCTTATTTTGGATCATACTTTCAATACCACAATTATTGTGATAATTTAAATTTGTTCCCCAGAAACACGGTGTAGTATAGTAGAAAGCACACTGAACTTTGAATCAGAAAACTCAGGCTCTACAGGCCCAGTTGTGCTATTTTCTAACCACATTACCTTGAACAAGTCATTTTTTTTCTTTTTTTTGTGAGGAAGATCAGCCCTGAGCTAACATCTGTGCTAATCCTCCTCTTTTTGTTGAGGAAGACTGGTTCTGAGCTAACATCTATTGCCAATCCTCCTTCCCCCCCACCCCAAAGCCCCAGTAGATAGTTGTACGTCATAGTTGCACATCCTTCTAGTTGCTGTATGTGAGACGCGGCCTCAGCATGGCCGGAGAAGTGGTGCGTCGGTGCGCGCCCGGGGTCCGAACCCTGGCCGCCAGCAGCAGAGCTCACGCACTTAACCGCTAAGCCACGGGCCCGGCCCTGAACCAGTCATTTAATCTTTCTGAGACTTAGTCCCGATATCTCCTGTGCTTGCTTCACAGAGCATTATACAAATATTAGGTTGAACCACATGATATTTCTGTTTTTTTTTTTTAAATATATCAAAACAGTTGAATTGTGGCAATTTCATACGGGTCCAACCTAATATAAAACATTATAATTATGATTTATTTCTTCTAGAGAATTTAGAGCCAAAGATCATTGTCACCTAACTTCTTATTATACAGATTTAGTGATACCATGGGTCAGGGCATTTTCTGTGGAACATAAAATAGGAACCTATTTCAACAGGTAAATGATAAGCGAGAATTGGTCCCATCCTCCAATACCAGTATTGTACTGGGATTTCAATGTCAAGGGAGTATGTAGGAATGAAAGCTACGTGAAGGTGTATGTCTCCTTCTGAGCCGTTATCTACTGCAAATGATTTCAATGACTATTTCATTCTACCAGTTTTTTTGTTATTTTCACTTCGCGATGGCCTGAAAATACCTGAAGTAACATTTTTAGAAATATTAATTGCTTTTTACTTTATCACATTCAGCTTGTTTGTGCAACTGTGATGTTACTTGGAGAAACAGCTGTAGAAAAAGCATGAGTGCACTAAATAAATATTATTTACTAGTGATGAAAATGACAGTGATGGCTAAGGGATTGCAATTTACAAGCACAGCCGAGTGCAAAAAATCTAAGTATAAAGGTCCAAAAGATAAACACAATATGAAAATTTATAGTGGATATAAACTTGCTTTTAAAAATGTTAGTATCAAAAAATACACATGGACTTAAGTTAACTGATGTTAATGTTTTAGTTTCTATGAGGGGGTATTTTTTTAAGGCATTATAAACTGAAATGATACAGTCTTTTATAATATGAATAAATAACTCGAAGATATTTCTAATGATTTCTCTGTTTCATATTTGTGGGCAAATGATAAAGTCTTCAAGTTTTTATGTTGATTTTGAAATTTCATTAAATTGAGCTTCAATTTTTGTGACTAAGACATGGTTAGTTTCCCAATGCCACAATCAAACGGCTCACTTTGAAACAAGCTATATAATTCTAAGGGTAAATAGTAAACACTTCCACTCCTCCACAAAGCATCCCTTTAGGGGATTATTAATGGAAAAGAAGCAGGGTGTAAAAGATATGACTAGCAATAAAAGTTCAGAATGCAACTCACTGTCCAAATTTTAATGGTGAAAAACATATTCTGATAATTCCAAAGCTACTGAGACAAGACACACAGTTCCTAAAAACAATCACAGCCTTGACACCAATAAAGCTGTACGAAAGACTCGATTTTTAAGTATAAATCGTCTGTTAATTTCCTATACTCTTCAAATTTAAATTAAAACCATGCATTCCTCTTTATGCTAGGAGCTGGAGCTATACTTTAGAGTTCCATTTTTTAATACAAAAATGTAAATATATGGGGGGAGAAAGCTCCGTATGTAAAGAATGAATTGTATCTTCACGTCTTAGAAAGTCCATTATTTTCCCAAAGTAGCGAAACAAAATTAATTTAGAAGCCAGATTCATCAGGTGATACAGAACTATTTGGTTTACATACTGAAGTTAACAACTCACAATCCAATACAACAAGCTATTTTTGTTGTTTTCCCCATAGACGTAACACTAATAGAAGAACTTAAGCTCTTAAATAGCGGGTCACTTATTCCATTAATATGATAAGATTGTTATAAGGCATTCTTTCAGATCGATGAGTAAATTAATGTGTTTTTTTTTGGTGAGGAAGATCAGGCCTGAGCTAACATCTGATGCCAATCCTCCTCTTTTTCTGAGAAAGCTTGGCCCTGGGCTAACATCCGTGCCCATCTTCCTCTACTTATATATGGGACACTGCCACAGCATGGCTCAACAAGCAGTGCGTTGGTGTGTGCCTGGGATCTGAACCTGGCACTTAACTGCTTGCGTCACCGGGCCGGCCCCCCATCAGTTAATTAATATCGTCACATAAAAGTTAGTTAATATCTTAACATAAGACTGAGTTATAATTATTTATACATTGTAATTCAGCTTTGTCTAAATACACAAAATATACATTCAAATATATAAAATGTATTTGGAGTAACAGAGCATTTGAGTCATTCTGTTGTTTGTGTTCCCTCCCTCCCACGGCATCAAGGCAGCATCCACAGCAGAATCAGGAACACTGTGGGTAGCCATTAGTTTACTCGATCACATCTTCTCCTGCATGCTGCTTCGTCCGGTCCCACACTCGCCTGGGTTTCCTTCTGCCACACTGGCTGCTCCTTCTCTCACTTCTTATGTTGTGATACCCCAGGGCTCAGTCTTTGGGCCTCTCCATTTTGATGTCTAACAGGTATAGCCTACTTCATGTGGCCCTACACTTGCATTTCCTAAAGCACTCAGGCCCCCTCAATCTCAAAGCCATCTTGATTCTTCCTTCTCTCAAACCACACATCTAACCCATGAGGAAATTCTGTTGGCTCTTCCATCTTCAATGTACCTTGATTGCTACCACCCTGGTCTACACCAACGTGATTACTCCAGTCTGGATTATTATTGCAATAGCCTCCTAACCAGTCTCGCTAACTACTAGTCTTGTCCCCCTCTAGTCAATAGCAGCCAAAGAAAGCCGGATATCGCTTCAGTACATGTCAGCTCACGCTCACGTCACTCCTCCACTCCCAATCCTCCGAAGGCTTCCCATATCAATGAGAGTAAAGCCAAAGCCCTCACATGTTGCACAGGGCCCTGCTCCCCCCGTTTTACTTCCCAGACATGATCTATTCTTACCCTCCCCTGTCCACTCTTTCCAGTCACAGAGGCCTTCTTGTTGTTCTTCAAACACTCCAGGCAGGCTTGCACCTCATGGTTTGGTAACTGATCCTCATTTTTCTTAAGGCTTTGCACAAATGTCCCCTTCTGAGTGAGGCTTGCCTTGATAACCACTCTATTTTAAATAGTAGCCACCCTCAACAACTGAGACCCCTGCCCTCCCTAACACCCTTCCTTGCTTGAACTATCTCCTTCCTTTTTTTTTTTTTTTTTGTGAGGAAGATCAGCCCTGAGCTAACATCCATGCTAATCCTCCTCTTTTTGCTGAGGAAGACCGGCTCTGAGCTAACATCTATTACCAATCCTCCTCCTTTTTATTTTTTCCCCAAAGCCCCAGTAGATAGTTGTATGTCATAGTTGCACATCCTTCTAGTTGCTGTATGTGGGACGCGGCCTCAGCATGGCCAGAGAAGCGGTGCGTCGGTGCGTGCCCGGGATCCGAACCCGGGCTGCCAGTAGCGGAGTTCACGCACTTAACAGCTAAGCCACTGGGCCAACCCGAACTATCTCCTTCTGACTTAACTTATCACCATCTGATAACGTGTTATTTACATCTGACGTGTGACATCTCAACTGATGTATGTTCTTCATTTGTTTATGAACTCTGCTTCCCAACTAGAATACAAGCTTCCTGAGGGCAGGGTGTTTTGTTGGTTTTGTGCCCTGGTCACAGATTCTAAAAGAGTTTATTACATAGTGGCCACTCAATAAATATTTGTTGAATAAATGAATGAAGGACCAAATGAGACTTTTTTGGCAGAAGAGAAAATGATACAAGCAGTCAGGGTCTTGTATACAAGTAACACTGAAGAGTTCCTGTTCCTTTGACTCCCCTCACCTGCCCCCAGCCTGGGGAACATGCCTCTGTCTCCCAAGAGAACTCCCCAGAAAACACAGGAGCAGAGTTGGGAGATCTTGGAGGAATCTAGAAATCATAATTAGTATGCCTTAGCTCTGGTTTTAGTAGAACTGGCCTTTGTGGTCTGTCTGGGAAATTGATTCAACGTAAATAACATCGTGTGCAAGCTCGACTTGATTTTCCCATAGAAACAAATCACATATTAACTTTTCAACTCATTTGTAAATTGGGTACAGCCTACCCTTTAGCAAAGTACTGTCATGTACCCGTCTTTTGGCAAGTCGCCTTAGACGCTATCATGCTGTCCAGGTTGGTCTAGCCAAGAGAAAACTGAGCAAAGTCGGTGGCTTGGCAGCTAAGTGATTGCAAGTGCCTGAGATTGTCAATTAAGTCTTCATTCCTCGTCACTTAATCCGAGAGAAGGAAAATGATGCTCTATAATGTTACCAGGTGATTTTCTCCTCAATAATCGGCCCTATGGTGTAATATATAAAACATATCCTGCCCCTTTGAGGAATTTCTCCCATACATTAGTAGGTATAAATTATTTTTAAAGCAAATAAAGGTTCCTCTGTGCTGTTTTCTGCTTGGAAATAAGGTATCTGTGAGTGGAGGTCAAAAGCAGAGCTATTAGAGAAGATGGCAGCATTCTGAAGGCCACTACATCAGGTGCCAGATATAACTTTTAGCATATTCTCTTGCCTAGACTTGTTCTAGCACAACAAATTACAATGTAACATCATTTGGGTATCTGTTTATTCATTTATAAATTCAATTGCCTGACAAATATTTGTTTAAGTGAATAAACGTCACAGGCATTGTTCTAGTAATTAACAAAATAATGAACAAAATGCTATGTTCTTATAAACCTTAAATGTCCAGTTTATTAATGGATTTAATGACAGCCTCTGCCTTTGTACACAGAATTTGAGGCAACTATAATTCTAGAATTAATTAAAGTCTGGTTGGATCCTGAGAGAGTTCTTCATTGGGCATGCATCCTAGATCTAGGAGAAGAAAGCTCTTCTGGCTTCTTTATTGAAATGAAGCCTTCCTCCATTTTATTTTATTTCTGTCTACAAGATGGCACTGGGGCCGACCCCGTGCCGTGGTTTAGCGGTTAGGTAGGCGCGCTCCGCTACTGGCGGCCCAGGTTCAGATGCCGGGCGCGCACCGACCCACCGCTTCTGCGGCCATGCTGAGGTCGTGTCCCACACATAGCAAGTAGAAGGATGTGCAACTGTGACATACAACTATCTACTGGGGCTTTGGGGGAGGGGGGAGATGGGACTGGGCTGTAAGAAGGTGAGTGGCAACTGTGAGGAAAGTCATCTGGTTATGTGAACCTTAGAGAGGTCAGAGGCAAGGGAGCTGTGGATGAGGCATCAAGGTAGCACTGGGTGTTGACCGGGTTGAGAAAGGGGATTGTGTGAGCCTGATTCCCATAGAGGCAACATCCTCTACTCCAACCATAAAATGTAATCTCTTTTTTTCTTATTTCCACAATCTTAGTCTTTCCACCTTCCCACTCCTTCTAAGTATTTCCTTCTTCTTCTCTAACTTTTCTCCCATATCAATTCACAAGAGAAGAACAAGAAACGAGGTAGACAGAAACTGTCCAAGCAGTCTGCAATTAGCATGGCCACTAAGAACACCTCCCGCCTCCTCCAGCTGGGGCTTGATCTGGTGTCTTCCCATTGCTGAAAGGATCACAGTTTCACTAGCTCTCAAAGAGAGCTTGCCTACAGAGCACTTACACAGGGTTCCCCTTATCACACTACATCACTGAGAAGTTCTCAAGGATCTTGTCCTTCAGGGGCACCCTAAATCCTCAGTTAGTGTTTGACATAGACACAATGCAGGGCCATAAGAATAGCCATGCTCAGGCCTGTGAAATGCTCAGTATCTAATTCTATTCCCTCTCACAGCAATACTTAGTAACTTTATAATTAACACTGAACAGAGAGATGCTAGGGGCATCTAGGCTGATGGGGCATGTCAATGTGAAGGGTCCTATTGAGAGAGTCTGAAAATTGAAGGAATTAAAGGAAAAGTATCCACATGACTCCTCTGGGGAAGGAGCAAAGCCAGATGAGACACAACCATCCACAGGGCTTGCAGGTGGGTGGGTGAGCAGAGCATGCTGACCTGGCCCATCTAAGGCTGCTGATAGGTCTAGGAACATCAGTACAGCTGTTTGGCCAGAATCCCTGGCTCTGCATAGGTCATCTGGCTGTGTAGCTACAACAATAAAAATGGCAAAAAGGAAATTAAGAGGCCATACCTTTCTATCAAGAAAAGCTACCCACCATCATAGAGTCATGACTCCCTTTAGCACTGAAGATTCTGATGTCCTGGATTTAGCTTGTGTACCATCAATGTTCTGTTTATTAGAAGAAAAGAAATAGATTTCCTGACTTTGTTCATTGATCAATTAATAGATATTATTTGAACACTTTCCATGTCCCAGGTACTGGGCTATATACAGGCAGTAGACACACAAATAAGACACAATCCCTGCACTGAGTGTCTAGTGGGGTGGGATGGCAGAGGAGATAGACAAACCCATGAGCACCAAAGTAGTTGGGTAAGTGCCACGTCAAAGACACCCCTTAGCTGAATCTAGTGTATAAAGGAGGGCACGCAGGTAGAGAATAACACTGCAAATGCTCCAAGAGCAGAGTGATGACATGACTTGTTTAGGAAACATTACATCCCATAGGGCTGTCACAAGTTGTGAGGCAGAGTGGCCAAAAATAATTGAGGAGGTGGCTGAGGGTCTTATGTGCTGTGCCAAAGAATTGGAACTTTGATACTAAAGGATATGAGGAGCCACTTAATTTTAAGCATGGGATTGACATGATCAAATTTCCCCACAGAGAAAAATGACTCAGGCAAATGTGGAGCAGGTAAAGATAGCAAGCAGCCCTGAAGACTAGACAAGGTGATTGCCCCAAGTGACTGGCTGGTAGACGGTAGTGTCATTCACCGAAACGGAACAAACAGGAAGAGAACACATTCAACAGTAGATAAGCTCAATTTTTGGCATGTTAAGCTTGAGGTGGTGATGGCAGCTTAGACATGTCAGTATCTAGGAGGAAAACTGTGCATGTAGGTATAGAGCTGAAGGGAGGTACACGTGCGAGTCATCAACATGGAGGCGTTGCTCAGCCATAAAGACTGAGAGCCCCTTCTAAGACGATGGATTTCAATAGTGACTAACTTCGTGGATTTTTATCTGCTGGAGTATTTACACCCTGTGGTGATTTGATTAGTTTCTGGACTAAAGTATTTCATTTGTTATTTTTATAATAAATAAAAACTAATTACCAAGATATTTTCAAAAGAGTTTCGGTATACTTTTATCTCCAAATTACAATGTGAATATTGGGAAATTTGAGACATAAGCAAGGAAAATATCCCACTAATAGTTGTTGTTGTTTTTTAATTTAGCATAGCATTCTTTCGCACAGTGATTTTTTTCCCACTTGGGGAACTAAAGGCTGTCAGCAATAACTTCACTGTTAAGGTTAATTTGCATTTAGCCTGAAAGCTTCCCCATCAAATCTGTGTCGTGAATACCTGTTCTGAATTTTTATGGAATATAGATCAATATAACCTCAGACCTTCAGTCCACACAATTTTGCCAAAATAAACTAACCCAAATGATTGACCCCACTGATAGAAGATATCATATATTTGAAAGATACCAGCACAAAATATAAGTATTTCAAACTCAAGCTCTTTGATGACGAAATTAGAGCAGAAAAGTCTTATCAAGTCTCTGGAAACAGAGTTTGAGAACAATGAATTCAAGTCAAGAGAATCTGGTTCTCTCCACCCACTGCTTCCACTGGTGCCCTGTGTGACCTTGGGCAAGTCCCACCCCACCCCCACCCCCCCCCCGCTACTCATTTTCTTCCTCCTATCACCAGGCGGAGTTCTAGAAAGTATTTTATGTTCTTTAGATGAAAGATACAAAGTGTACTTAAGTGAGAAGTCTGAGGCTTTTCACTCAGAAGCGGAGGAAAGACTCACTAACACATTATCATCCCAGGGACAAAAACTTTACCTAGTGGTTTTACTCCCCAGCTAACACTTAAATCAACACAGGCCTAGGTCACGAGATCCCAAACATCTCAATGTAAAAAAGGAAGGAAAAAAACAAAGGAACCTAGTGAACAATCAAATCTTATAAGAGATATGTTGTTTAGTATCTGTAGCCTGAGAAAATACAGACTGCTCAAAAGTTACTGCCAATTCAGGAATGCTTGCAAGTGAATTGGTATTTTTCTTTAGCATGCTCTTCATTTTTGTTTTAAATTAAAACTTTACTTTTTAGAGCAGTTTTAGGTTCACAACAAAATTGAGGGGAAGATACAGAGATTTCTCATATACTCACTGTCCCCAACATGCATAGCCTCTCTCATTATCAACATCCTCCACCAAAGTGGTACATTTGCTACAATTGATGAACCTATACTGACACATCATAATCACTCAAAGACCAGAGTTGACATCATAGTTCACTCTTTACTTTACATAGTGTTGTACATTCTATGGATGTGGACAAATGTATGATAACACATATTCACCACTATGGTAACATACAGAGTATTTTCACTGCTCTAAAAATCCTGTGCTCTGCCTATTTATCCTTCCCCTCCATTCCCAACCTCTGGCAACCATTGATCTTTTGACTGTCTCCATAATTTTGCCTTTTTCAGAATGTCATATAGTTGGAAACATACAGTATGTAGCCTTTTCAAATTGGCTTCTTTCACTTAGTAACAGGCATTTAAGGTTCCTCTATGACTTTTCATGGCTTGAAGCTCATTTCTTTTTAGTGCTGAATATTATTACATTGCCTGGATGTACCACAGTTTATCTGTTCACCTACTGAAGAACATCTTGGTTGCTTCCAAGTTTTGGCAATAATAAATAAAGCTGCTAGAAACATTCATGTGCAGGTTTTTGTGCGGGCTTAAGTTTTTAGCTCCTTCAGGTAAATATCAAGAGCATGACTGCTGAATCATATGTTAAGAGTAGGTTTAGTTTTACAAGAAATTGCCAAACTGTCTTCCAAAGTGGCTGTAACATTTTGCGTTCCCACCAGCAATGAATGAGAGTTCCTGTTGTTCCACATCCTCACCAGCATTTGGCGTTGTCAGTGTTCTGGATTTTGGCCATTCTACTAGGTGTGTAGTGGTGTCTTGCTGCTGTTTTCATTTGCATTTCCATGATGATATATGATGTGGAACACCTTTTCTATGCTTATTTGCCATCTGCATGGTTTTTTGGTGAGGTGTCTGTTAAGGTCTTGGGCTCATTTTAAATTGGGGTGCTTGTTTTCTTATTGTTGAGTTTTAAGAGTTTTGTATATTTTGGATAATAATCCTTTATCAAATGTATCTTTTGCAAATATTTCTCCCATGAATTTATATTTTTAATAACCACATAATATTCACATATATTTGAAAAATAGTGGTGTCTGTAACATGCGAGATATAACTTCTCAGGCACAGGGAACCACTTGGTTTGCGATAAGAACAAGAGACTCCTGACATTAAATCTTAACATCCACCCTGGTGTTCTGAAGACTGTATATTAGAAATACCTCCTTAGCTTCACAGAAACTTTGGTTTTATTATCTATTTCCTATTTCATCTACTTGTTGCAGTGACTAAAAGAAAAATCTCAGGCAAGAGAAACGGTAAAGTCCAGTATTCTGACACAAATTTTCATGCAAGAAAATATATCCTACAGAGAGAAAGGAACAAAGTACCTCAAGATACAGATCATGTAGAAAGCCACGTAAAATAGTGGAAGGAGGCAGAAGTATAACAAATTGAGGTTAAGTTTCCATACTTTTTGCAAAGGGAATAATAAAAATGTGTTTATAAAATATATCAAAAATCTCCTCTGTTGATTAAGTGTTTTATAAAATATAAAGCACTGTACAAATAGTAAGTGGTCAAAATTTGTAGGGGAGAATATTCATTTCCAGAACCAGAGCCACGGCTACATTAAGAGGTTTTGTCTCGCTATCAAGGGAGTCAGTAATTTCATTTTACTGTGGGAGTCATGTGACTCCTTGTGCACTACATGTCATTCTGAGTCCAGCCTTTCAGAAAATCTAGAACATCTAAAGGTGGGTGGACCTGCTCTTCAACAGGGGAAAAAAACAGAGATGATTGTATGTGACAATAGTTACCATTTGTTGACCACTTCCTGGGTTCTAGGCATTGTCCCAGACCCTAGTACATATTATTACTAAACCTCACAACACAGCACACCTCTTTCAATCTCTATTTTTAGCAGGAGAGCCTCTGAGAGCACAGTCACTGAACTAGAGAGAATTCTTGCTGGCCTGATTCCAAAGCCCCCTCCCTCACTATACCAACACTTCCTCCTAGTAAGGTGATATGCATATAAACTGGAGAATTTTCCCCAGCAAGAGATGCTAAAATAATCTGTTCGGCACCTACCTGGTAGCTTTGCCTCAGCGCCACAATCTAAAGTCTTAATTCTAGTTTCTTTCTTCAACTAATGTTTAGATCCTATAATCTATCTCTTTGGGCACTATTGATTTCACTGGCTAATAAGCGCACGATTCCTACATTATCCTACTTACTGCATTTCCTTGTTTATCTCTCCAACATCCATTTTGCAAAAAATGCCTAAGCAACCCAAACACAAGCTACACTATCTCTGTCTTCTCTTTCTCCTTTCCTAGTACCTTGTAAGCCACCTGTAGCCACTCTCGTAATTAGCATCCAAGCAGTGCCAGCAATGTGCTAGGCACTTAATTTGTATTGACTTTTTTATTCCTTATGACCAAACTATGAAGTTGGAGTTGAGTCTCCATTTCATAGATGAGGCAAGAGTTCTAAGGTAGGATTCAAAAGGAGGCTTGTTGGATATTTAAGCCCCGGTTTTAAGCCCCAATTTTCAGCACTACACTATGCCTCCCCAGAACACAAACACGAATTGTTCTTGTCAGAAGAGATGAATGGTTAAATTAAAGGAGCTGGATGGAGAGACAGAAGAAGTTATCAGAATTGAGTATTCCATACCTGCTCAACTCCAGTTGTCTTCACTTCACCTTAATTCACTTCTGATCCCACAGAGCTAAGAACTGAGGATTGTGAGTTATTCAGAAAGCCTTCAGACTTAAGGGAGAAGCAGTAACAATGAACTAAGACAACAGCATTGCATCTCCTTTCCTAAAACAAAGGTATGCTAACTTCGAATGTTTAAGAAAACGAAAACTCCAAATCAAAACACTGTATTTGCATCAAAATCACTCCCCCACCCCAACACACTGAAAGGCTTCCCTAAAATTGCCCTGCACCCCTGGCCAGGAGGAACTCCTGAAGGAATGAGACTTCTTAGGGGATTGGTCTAAATTCAAATGGACCTCAGCTCCCTCAGAGGGGACCCTAGTTGGGTCACAGTGGCAGAGAAGAATCTCCTAAATCAAGAAACTGAAGATGCAACGGCCATATCCAGAAAAAAAAAATTACAGAATGTCTATTTTTTTTTTTAAATTTTAAATATGCTAGTGAAAAATGAAAGAATAAATATTACTAACATGAATTAAAGAATATACAAGAATGGTATCGTTGTTACCTTAAGACAGTCTTCCTTAGGTTTTATTCATTTTGGTTTTTAACCCAGAGCAACACTGGATGTAGAAGGAAGCCAGAAGGCACTCTGGTCATTGAATGAGGATGGGAACCAGTGGCAGTTCTAGTGCCTGAGTCTTTCTGGGGCACATAGAGATGAGGAATCTGATAACACAGTCTCCACACAACCAACGCTCTGTGAGAAGTGGTATGTATATTTCAGCACAATCCTGATGAAAATCATCACTCTGAACTCAGGACTCCTCCCTAGTTTGAAAACTTGAAAAGCATTAATTTGTAGTATGTATAAGAACTCTTGACCTTGTCTTTTTGGATTGCTGGGAAGTATGGCCAAGCTATTACAAACGAAGGACTTAATTAAATAACTTCTAACTGGTCTCTTCAGATATAAAGTGCAACTCTCAAGAGTTCAGTTTCTTCTCATATAAACTGCCAGTTATGGAATTGGTTGGCTCTTATTCTTCTCAGGATGGTACATCATGTAGTGGACAATGTAATGTTCCTTAAGATAGAAACTTCTATAATAATTTGGTAATTCAGTGTTGTTTATGCAGGTTTTAGGTTCTTACAGGAGAAACTTCTAAACCTACTTTGAGTTATCAGGGTGCTCTGCTGTACATAAGTACATTTTAAAAATATATTTTCTTTTAAAAAGATCATTAATTGACTCAATCTTTTTGCATCCTAGAGGAATATAGAGAATTGTCTAGAACCACACTCTAAATTTATGTCACAGATTTACAAAGAACTGAAACTTTCACTTTGAGGACTCTGGTCTCCAAAGCGGGTGAAAGATTAGCTGCTTAAATCTGTGTCTCAGAAATTTCACTTTCAAGGTTCCTTTCTCTCAAAAGAATGCCAGGAGGTGTGCTCTGGTTCACTCCCATTTCCCTACAACTGCCCCATTTCGGCAATTTGCATTTTATTTTGGACCAGGGCAACTGTAAATTGGTCTACTTTCTTTAATCTGGGACTAACAGCAAATCATTTTTAATAGCCTTTAATTCCCCCTTTTAATGAAATATCAGCGTTCGGCAGTGACTCAACCATGACTGCTGTAGGCTGGGGGGATGAATCACAGAAAATAGACGGAAGAGACCCATTAGGTAATCTCACTCAGCTCTGTGCCAGACTCAGGAAGATTCCCAACAATAAAACTTCTAGGACCAGTTCAGCATACTTTTTATTTGCCTCCCAGGATGGAATTGCTAACACTTGTACCAGAGGCTGTTCTATAATTTGGTGGGCCCACACTCCAACAGTTGTCTCCCTGCTGTTTCATTTACATCCCCTTAACCTCATGGCTCTCTATCTCACTATAAAGTTCTGGGTCCACCCACACTACTGGATGTATCTTATGTACACAAACTTTTCCTCCTGTCTCTTTGCAAGCACTCACATACTTAGAGAATGACTGCCCTGGATAGCAAGGGAAAATTGAACTATATAGAAAAGAACTTCTGATACTTCTTAATCCTTGCCATACGAATTAGAAAAAGGACTCATATCGTGAACTTCATCCTCAAAGGCTTCTGTCTTTTATCTTCTTTCCAGTTCTTTGTTTGGTCTAATTCTCTTCTCGCTGCTTTCCTCTGAACCCTCTCCAGCTGTTGCACATCTGGAATCGAGCTGCTCATACTGAACTATTCCTGGTGTGGTCTTACTTGACGAAGATCAACTCTGGGTCTATTTTCCCTCCATGCTCCTCACCCAGCTTGCTTTCTCCTTTTCCTTCTCTTTTCTCTCTCATTCTGTAAACTCCTCTTTGGACATTACGTTCCAGAGAGTTGTCATTCAAGTCAAGTCAGTGAGCTCAAAAATAACAGTAATGACAAAAATCTCCTGTGAGGCCCCAAAGCCTATTTATTTGATACAGTAATGTCTTTTAGGATTTCCAATCCCCACTTTTCTACAATTAACATTATTGTTATCAACAGCCACCACCACTACCTTTTTTTAAGTTCAATGTATTACCTTTTTTGTATTTATTCCACATAGCTACCACAGGTTAACTGGCCTTTTTCCATTTCCATTTCATTTCCAGCCAAATGCACTATTTTACCTACCTTTTAGCTATGATTATTTTCCTATGTATTTATAATTTTTTTTTTCTCTTTGCTAAGGTTGGATTATTCTGCCTTTAATTTACTGAGAAAACTTATTTAGACTTTCAGCCTAACTTCCCTAAATACTTATTTCTTCATTGTCAAAATGATTCTTGCAATCTTCGGAAGATACAGAATTGGAAAGAACTGACCTCGTAGCTAGGCCACGTCCTCTGACCTTTAATTATGGCCACTTCTCCTGCCAATTTACCCTCACACACGAAAATCCAGCAGGACCTAGTTAAGGAAATCGCCCTTTAAATATAGGACTTTCTACTTATTTATGTAAAAAGCTTCCTATCTAAGTTATTGGCAAGACTGGAACAACTATGTAGCCAGATTTTAGCCCATCTGTTTACAGGGAGAGTGGATGACAATATCACCCTCAGGATAGCAAGGGTGCTCCCAAGGCAGCATGAATCAACCCTCTCCACCACCCCCTCTTCCAAGAACAGTAGGTCTCCCCCACATTCTCCTTCCTACATCCACTCCACCCCTACCTCTAATTGGTCTGGGCTCAGACCATTCTTTTTTAGGGTACTTTCAAACATACACAAAAGTAGAGTAATTGGTTCAATTGACCCCCATATACTCCACAAGATCAATCTTTAACATGTCATCCCCAAATCCAAAGGACCCCAGATTTCAATTTCTCTTCTTCAGAGATTCAAAGGCAGTCCCTCGTGTCTGTCATAGGAATTTTCCAGTGTGCCTTGGGGATGACCCCCAGTGTGACTAGTCTTTGAATCTCATCACTACTAACTGCTGTAACCACAGAGCTAAAACACATGTCCTCATCTAATTTGCCAGTGTTTTCTTTTTCCTCTCCCCTCACTTAAAATTCTGCCAGAAGTTCCAAATAAAAAGAATAGAGTACCTACCTTCTTTTAACTCTGACTCTAAAACATGTATTTTTACCTTGAATGATTTTTTGCCTAACTCTGTTTTGAAATTCTTATAAGTGGTCCTGACATCAACTTTCAAATGGCTTGAGGCAAGGTTTCGGAACAAACAAACAAGATACTGCTAGGGAGAAAATGAAAACCAGCAAAAACAAACCAAAAAGGTAATTGATAATTGGGGAGAGATCATTTGTTTTCCTTTCTATTTTGACGATCTTTTGTTATTTTGCTTTTCATCACCCCTTCTAACAGAGCTAGGAGCTCAGATCAGAAGTCTTTGAATTTTAACGTGTACTACAATCAGTGCTAAAACTGTAGATTGGCAGGCCCCACTCCAGAGACTTTGATTCCACAGGTCTGCAGGGAAGCCTAGGAATCTGCATTTCATCAAGCACAGCAGTGGGCTCTGATGCAGGTGGTCTCTGAATATGCTTTGAGAAACACTGAAGGCTTAGATGAGGAACACAAAGTCCTCTTCCAGAATTCTGAAAAGGGAGCTGTTATTTTACTTGGGGTAAGGAGGGGGCAGCTTCACAGAGATGGAACTTGATCTTTACTCTGTAATTTTCATTCAATCATTCAGTCATTGAAAAAAAATTACTAGGCATTTACTATATACCAAATTCTGTTTCAGGTACTGGAGCTATAATGCTGAACAAGTCTGACAGAGCCCTGCCTCACTGGAGCTGAGAGTCTACGCGGACAGGATTTCAGGAGCAAAAGGAGAGACCACCGTAAACAAAGAGGGAATGGTATTAAGGAATGTCCAGTACAATGATGGGCATGCTAGAGAACACGAGAGGAATTAACATACAGTGCCTTATCCAATGAATTACTTCAATGATTATTTGCTGATTTTCTTTGGATAGACTTGTGTCACTGCCTAAACTCACACATTAACAGGAAGACAAGATTAAGACATGAGAACCAATAATGAATAATAAAGTATATAATTAAATCTTAATTGAGGGCTATAGACTAAAAGGCCAATATATGTGAATTTTGTCTTCAGGTTAGCATAATTTAGAAGGACTTCATGGAAAAGGTAGACCTTGGAGTTCTAGGATGCTAATAGAGAAACTGGAAAGGAAACTAGTCCTGTGGTCATTTTTAGACACATAAGTGTTACTTTGCTACTCAAAAGGTGTGGTCCTTGGATCAACAGCATTGGTATCAACTGGCAATACCACTGTGTCAGAAATGCAGAATCTTATGCCCTATCCAGGTTTCCTGAATGAGAATCTTTATTTTAATGAGATTATCAGATGATTCGTATGTACAATAAAGCTTGACAAGCAACGTGCTTGAAAGGTCCAAATTGAGATGGGCTACACGTAGTAAGCACAGAGTGTAGGGGTACAGTTGAGAGGCTAGAGCTGACGATAGTGCTGTGAGTTAAGAACACAGAGACAATAACCTTTGCCATAGAAGTGGAAAGCCTTTCAGAGCGTGAAGAAAAAAAAACAGTAGGGAAAACTGGGGCCTACAGCTCGGGCATCTCTCATAGTGAGGGGAATGCCCATATGATAGTAGGAGAGAGAAAAAAGAACCAGATTAGACAAAGAAGAGATTAGAAGAGGTAGGGTGGTACAAAAGAAATTAGTGAAAGAGTGGGAATAGCCAAGGCTTCAATGACAGAGCAGTTGAGGATGGGAACTAAGAACAGGCCTTGAAGATGACTAAAAAGAAGGGAGCAGCTATCCCAAGGGCAGTGGGAAGTCCTCCAAGGCATTTAAGCAGGAATATGACATAATTTCAAGATACAGTCCAAAACGCTAATTAAAAGGGTCATCTTTTTCCTAGAAGGTAGGTTAAAAGTAAACTATACTAAAGATTATATGTAAATTGTCAACGCAGAATTGGACATTGAACTACTTCCAGAATTATGTAGCCAGGATGATGAATTTTTAATTAAGTCCATCTGGTGTGAGCTCCTTGTATCCCTGTTTTCCCTTCATCTAGATCTAGCCTCTTCCTTCTATCCAATCTGAGGAAAAGGTATATGTACCCACACCCCTACATGCACGCACACACATCATCTTCCTTCCAGACCCAAAGCTTCTAAGCTTTTAATTGGGCTCCCAGCCCCAGACTTTTTTTACTTGCCTTTTGAGAACCTACTCATACCTTCTGGATCTTTTTGAACATCATAACATCTTTAAAAAGAGCGAAGGAGAGATTAAAGATTTTGTGGCTAATGAATTTTTAAAGAAGAAAAGTGGCTCACGAGTGGCAAAAGTCAAGTTTCCCTCCATTTAGACGAGAGTTTTGTGTATTTTCAGAAATTATATAACTTCTCTGATCCTAAGTTTTTTTCAACTATAAAATCGAAGACATGGTAGCTATCACTTAAGGTTCTGAGAATAATTAAATGAGTTGAGTTTTAAGTTGCTTTATTGTAATGCCTGAAGCGTGATAGTTGCTCAGTAAAAGTTAGCTGCCAAAGAGTTAGGAATGCACATCATCATGAATAAGAAAAAAGGACGAATGAGCTGATCATTTAATATCTATTTGGTGGTAACTTACTCTTAGCATTGAACCAAGATTTTAAATTTATTAATGGACACATTTTGCATGCTTAAAATGAACAGGATACTCTCCAAAGGACAGTTTTATAGCATTGTGTCTGTCTGTCTCTCTGGATTTTAAGGGTAGACTGTAGCAGGAACATGAAGTAAAAGTCAGTTGAAGAAGAGAAACCATTAAGGATAAAGAGTATGAGAGAGAACCTCAATGATAGCCCTGAGATGCTGCTTGATTGATGAATTCCCTCAATTTGCAGAAACACTATCAAGCACAATGGTTGTCATCTCAACCTTTGGGAGGAGTGGTGAATTTCTGAAAGGCTCCCATCAGCTGAGGCAAATATGGAACATTTATTGAACATGTTTCAAGGTTATTCAGAGGTATCAACAAGAACTGCACATGAGGTAACCTTGCACATGTTACTTGTCTCTCTGAGTTTACTCATCTGCAAGGCTGATGGGCTAGATAACCTTTAAATGGCCTTTGCGGTTCTAGGAAGGGGAATGGATAATTGAAAGGGAGCCCAGACTATGCAGTCAGTCAGACTTGGGCTGGAATTCTGGTTCTACCACTCACCAGGCAAAGCACTTAACATCCCTGGTTCTCGTTCTTCTCCCATGTAAAATGGGGAAAACAAAACGTGCACTGCGGAGCTCTAGAAGGATGAAAGATAATGTTTTTATCTGGCACATAGACACTCAATTAACGGAACACTCTCATACGATTCTATAATGATGTGTTAAATATACCTATTGCCAAATTTAAGGTATAGTTATCCCATAGCTGACTAAAAGATAATTCTTCAGGGGGGCCGGCCCAGTGGCGCAAGTGGTTAAGTGCACACTCTCCGCTGTGGCAGCCCGGGGTTCGCCGGTTCGGAACCCGGGTGCGCACCGACGCACTGCTTGGCAAGCCATGCTGTCGCAGCGTCCCATATAAAGTGGAAGAAGATGGGCACGGATGTTAGCCCAGGGCCAGTCTTCCTCGGCAAAAAAAAAAAAAGAGGAGGATTGGCAGATGTTAGCTCAGGGCTGATCTCACCAAAAAAAAAAAAAAGATAATTCTTCAGATTTCAAAAACATTTTTTGTTTTACAAAACAATGTATCCCAGGCTCCTCCTAGGATGTGAGTCAAACTTCATCCTGAGCATCAGACAGACTTCTAGAATATTTAGATCTATCTACCCACTGTTGAATAAGAAGTGTGACATCTTCATCCTCAAAAAATCCTCACTAAGGAGGGAGGGTGTGTGTGCGTGTGTGTGTATCCTCTAATGACTGCAAAGCTTTATGGTAAGTAATGTGGGGTTGACAAAATTGTGTATGGTTTGATTCTCTGCTCCTAAGAAAGCAACAATAACTTGTCTCTGTAGGAAGACAGGTATACAAGGCCAAAGGATCAAAAGCATTATTTTGAGAAGGAAAAAATGACTCTTGCTACAGCATTACGTGAACTAATTAATGTTTATAAAGAACTTTCATATGCTTGTGCAAAAGGCACTTTAAATGTAAACCATTTTAAGGGTACTTCGATTTGTAAGAGTAGATTAGGAACTGGGCAGTAATTGGTATGTTGGGAGGCAAGAAAAGGTTTTAAAAAAAGCACAGATACAGATATACACTGCTAAAGAGACAATCCGTAAAACCTGTTGCAATCGCTATGTAAAAGGATGCTTTTAGGGTACATTTTCCATGCAGATGATAAGCCAGGTGAAATCTGGAAATACAAATTTTTTAGCTTGTGGAAAGCCAAGTTCCTCAGCATAAATAAGTTTTTAAAAATACCAAATCAATTTAAAGTGCTAACAGCCTTACCAGGATGTAAATTCTTAAACAATTAGCCTCATTCCCAACAGGATCAACCACAAGCAAACAGCCAAGATAGTTTAGCTCCTAAGCTTGGTGTGTTCAAAGAGAATCTTGATTTGAGCTGAGTGTGATATCCAGATGCAGCACAACCCTTCTATACACAGCTCCCTGGGAAAGCATTTTCTGGAAACAGATGCACCTTGTTTAAAACCAAAGTTTTGTTTCTGAAAAAACTGGGTACAAATAGAATTTTTAAAAATTGAATCATATTTCAAATGCCCTGGGGAGGCTCATATCACAGGGAACCCTGTCATGAATGTTTTTGCAAGTGAAGAATTATTTTATGAATTGAAAAAGCACCTCTAATTTATATGCTGCATCGATTTTTTGGTTTTGTTTTGTAATTCTGTGCTTGCTTTTTGTGGCTTATTTTGAACAACTTTTAAAAAAAATAAAACAATTTCTTCTCTTTGAATATTTAATTTTGAAATATTTCCTTTTTTTCTTAAGTGTAACTTTTAATGTATTCTGGGACTAATTCTCTCACCCTCACCTCCAACCCCATCCCTCATGCCATGAATCTAACTCCATTTTTGAAATGGAAGCCAACGGGACAATGTAATTGAATTTACTGGAATTTATTTTATGGTCAAATTTTAGGAACTCATTTGTCTTACTTGGTAGGGAAGACGGATTTTATTAGATCTAAGTAGAATGAAAGGGATCTGGGGCATGGCGTTCCTACGCACTGTTTGACACAGCTGACTTAAAAGGAATTGAGGTGAAGGGATGTAAATATCCTGGCTTTGTAACTCACCCTTGATCAGGTGGAGATAGATAGGGCAAAATCAGGAACTCATGCTTCTTTGCAGAAAATCTGCTGCAGACATATTTGCTTCAAGTCCAAGAAATTGAATAATATCTCAAAGTTGAGCAGAGGTTCCCAAACTTTCTTGATTCATAAATCCTTTAGTCTTTCAGTAATTTTTTTCATAGTGCCTCTAGGCCAAAAGAAATACCTAACAGTTCCTTTATTAAGTAGTTAGGCTCAAATAACCTACTAAGTATTTATGTCCTAACAACTTAATAGCAGCTTGAAAAAATTATACTCCTAAATTGAAAGGAAAAAAAGCATATTTTTATTTCATTCTTAAATAACCCAAATTACTTACTAAAGGATGTATATACCTACTGGGTGCTGCACTTCTCAAGTCTTGGAATCAGATTGTATACTGCCACATTCATTTTCTGTTCCACATTAATTCCACATGGTATTTACTTTTTGTTAGCTCAGTCTCCAAAAACCCAGCTTTAGAAAGATATGACATCATCAAAAGGAATGTAGCGCCACCTAATGTTGAAACTGTGAACTACCTCGGCTAGTAGCTCATTGGGTGTCTAATAGACATCAAATATTAGTGTTCTCCTCAAAAATAAGAAATATCTCATAAAATATCCTCTATGAGTTGACTGTGGCACCCTGGGGTGCCTTGGGACACGGTTTGGGAACCACGAGTTCAGCGATAAGAAGAAAACTATTTCCATTTTCTTGAACTGTTTGAACCCTGTCATAAGATTTCAATATACATACATATGCACAGAGCTGAAATCTGTAGTTGCTTCTATGTACATCTTATCCCCAGTTAAAAGCATTGCCAGTCCAGGTAGGTCACATTTTTAAAGACAATACCTTTACGGCACTACCTACCCAAATGCATTTAAAAACAATATACCATTAAATCTCAGATTTACTTCCATGAATTTGTATCTGACCAGTGATTTAACTTAGTTTATACCAAGGAAAAAATTGCTATTTTCTCACATAACTAAAGTTTTGTGTTGCAGTATAATCTAACGTTGAGTGCCAACAATGTCACGGAGTCTACCATTACGGATGCCCATCCATCTCATATTCGTGTATTACAGATGAAAGGCTTGGCACATTGTGTGAAAGGGTCACAAAATGTGTCAACTGCTTTGTGAACAAGATGTTAAAACCACTAATTCAGAATGATGTTAAGTAGAAATCTTGCATTTCAGCTGATAGGCATTTTTCTCCAGCAAGCACAAGGAGAGGTTGTTAATGACAGAATGATCCCATTCCCAGTCTTGACTCCTGGAACCCAAATGTTGATCCTCTTCCTTCCTTTGCATACAGCCTATTTCTTTCCATTTGCTGCCGAGGACAAACCACTGATTGAATCGTGGAATGCTACTTTTGCTATCATTTCACAATTTCCTTTTCTACCTCTGAAATCAAAGTCTGGCCTTACGTTAAACTATCAGCCTGTATATTTCAACTTTCTGCATGTTCACTTCACATTGCTTTTGCCATGGGCTTCCCCTCCCTCCTCAGAGTTTTACCTGTCTGTGCCCTTCCTTTCCTCTCTTTACTTTGCAAAAGCCTCCCACAAAATTCTAGGTAATAGCAATTTAAAAGAATGCCCTTGGGTGGAATAATCAGCCATCATGATTAGTTAGAGTAAGGTCCTGGCAGAATCTGGGATTTAGTGATGGGTGTCTCAGGACCAAAGCAAAGCAGTTTGCAGCCCCAGAAGAGCAGAATTAGAGGGAAAAATTCCATTCAGTTTTTTTTGTTTGTTTGTTTGTTTTGTGAGGAAGATCAGCCCTGAGCTAACATCCGTGCTAATCCTCCTCTTTTTGCTGAGGAAGACCGGCTCTGAGCTAACATCTATTGCCAATTCTCCTCCTTTTTTTCCCCGAAGCCCCAGTAGATAGTTGTATGTCATAGTTGCACATCCTTCCAGTTGCTGTTTGTGGGACACGGCCTCAGCATGGCCGGAGAAGCGGTGCATCGGTGCGCGCCGGAGATCGGAACCTAGGCCGCCAGTAGCGGAGCGCGCGCACTTAACCGCTAAGCCACGGGGCCGGCCCTCCATTCAGTTTTAAGTGTGGCGTTTTTTTTTTTAATCAGCAAAGCACAGAACTTTATTACCAACGTGGATTCAAATGAACTCAATTCTAACGGCAGTGTGTCCACTGTCAAGATATTTGTGGTTCACTGAGGCAAGGAAGTTCATAGGTCCTAACCCAATCCAGTGGTGTCACTGAAACGTGCTGAAAGAGATTGAAATAACTGCACTGTGAAGAGTATCACAGCGTAATCATCAAAAAGACAGCAGCTTTGGGGCCCTTAATCTTTTCTTCAACAAGATTTGTATTTTGTTATTTTTAAACATTCTGTCATATAGTATTCTATCTCAGGAATATTTTAGCTCATATAATGACATTTAAGAAAAAAAAACCAGCAAAAAACCTAGAAGCCTTTTCCAGTGCCAAGCTCATTTAGAAAGTTTAGCTTCTGACTAATGCAATGATGCAATGTAACAATACCAAATTCTTTCATAATATTTAGGAGTAAGTGATTACTTGTGGAAACTGTAATGTTTCCTAACAAACCAAGTGTTTCAGGGACAGACCACCCAAATGTATTATTATATAAAGATGTCAGTTACATAATTACATGAGAAAACAACACATTTTACTTTTTTGTTTTTTAACAACAATTATCCTCTCTGGGGAAGATGGGCTGAATTAGCTGCTTAGCAAAGTGCCTCCTAGGGGCTCCAATTATCTTAGACACATTTAAACTGGAACTTTGGTAACGTACACTTAACATGAGGAAAATGAAAATCTCTTCCCTCCCCTCCCCCACTCCTGCCATCTCTGAAGTGACTTTGCTGAGACCACCAATAGTGAAGATGCATTTAAAAACTCCAACTCAAATTTAAAAGTAGACCATATACCAGTTGCCATGCTGTAAAAAATTTTAAATTATCTATTTAAAAGATATTATACTGATACCATTCTTTAAAAGTAACCAGAAATATTTTTAAAATGCGAGTGTTCAGTTGCATTTAGTTCAAATGGTATTTATAAATATCTGTACACATTAGGGGTGTACAATAAGTGACTGTAGAAAGGATTAGATTGCTCACATACAAAACATAAAAATATTTGCTTTAAATATTTGACGCTTCACTACTCATATTTTTCAGTATGTTGGTTGACACACCTGCTGGTGTTCAATGTCAGAGAAAAGAGTTCTGCTGGTAATGTCCAAATTAGCAAAACAGTTACAGATTACCCATCTTCGAGAATAGCTTATCATTGTTTATCAACAAAATAAAGATGGCAAAGGAATAGGGCGTTTTCATAAAAGTGCTCAGTGTTTCTCAACGAGGGTGCCACTGGCATTTGAGATGTGATAATTCTTCCTTGTGCAGGTCTGGCCTTGTCCTGGCGTCCCTGGCTGCTCCCCACAAAATGCCAGTAGTCCTCCCCAGTCCTACTTGATAATCAAAACATTCCCAGAAGCACCCTAGGCAGGAACAGTACTGCCTCCAGTTGGAAACTATTGACCCAAAGAGTCTCTGCTAAAAACAGAAACAAAGACAGAATGATGGTGAAGTCTGGTAAACCTTCATTATGTGGTTTAAAGTGGGGAGAGGAGGTGATTCCTTAATAATTGTGTGTAACTTTATTGTTTGTAAAAGGTTTATCTCCCAAGGGCTCACACATTATCAATGATTCTCCTAGGCTTCTTCAGAGAAGCAGATGTGCCATTCCTAAACTGTAGCTAAAGGAGTTAGCAAAGAACTCAGTTCTCTTATACTTCTGGCTGACCTCAGCCCTGCCTCCTAGCTGGGGAGGATGGCAGGGGAAATGGGATTGGAAAATAGTGTCTTCCTGGAACTGATCTGCCATCTCTGAGAGAAGCCTCTCGTTGAAGAAACCCGAGAACTACAACAAAGCTGATATATGTGTGATCAGACCCAATAGTGCAACAACCCTTCAGCTTGCGATAGGCAGCTAAGACCTAGGTCTATCTTGGCAAATGTTTTTCTTTTCTCATCTAACAATAGGGTTTTGAGGCTGGTTAGTTGAAGGCTGACCCAAAGCGTCCCTAGTTAAAAACAGAATAATGGCAGGCTAACACTCAACACCTGTACGCAGAAACGAGAGGGAGGAAGAAAGACAGTGGAGACCTGCCAAGACTTTAAATGACAGCTTTGCTTGACCTTATGGGAAAGAAGTTGGGTAAGCACAGGCCCAACTTATTCAAAATGTTAACTTCACACTCAACAACCTATTTTTTTGCACTACTGTTCTCAGCCCTGAGCTGTCTCCCAACACTTAGTCCCCTTGTGTAGCCAACTGGCTACAAAAGTTCCCTGCTGTGCTACTCCACCCAGGTCTCCCCTCCAGCAAGACAGACCCATCTCCAAAGTTACCCCTCCTTTCTAATCCTGTCCCACTAACATTTCTGATGCAACAGCAAAATGTTGGGAAAGCAATCTGATTATTCAAATCATATTATATTCTGAAAAATAGAAATTTTCCCCCTTCATTTTCCCTTTGGCATCTTTCATTAACTCAAACCAATTTCTATTTCATGTACTTTCAAGGCAGGGTAGAAGACAATAAGAGATGGAAGGAAAACACTTTAAATTTTCTATCTATATTAGGTGTATGTAAATGTACCTTGGAAAAAAAGGATAAAGAAGCACTTGTAGTATCCAGTATTTCACCTTCAACAAAAGCAGGTTGAAGGTTGACTGGGATATTGGACTGGACAGAAAAATTTTCTGCAGCCTTTCTGAAAATTCCTAGATATGCCAAGGACACCAAAGCAGCTATACTACCTATTTTTTTTTTTTTATAATTTTATTTATTTATTTTTCCCCCAAAGCCCCAGTAGATAGTTGCATGTCATAGCTGCACATCCTTCTAGTTGCTGTATGTGGGACGCGGCCTCAGCATGGCCAGAGAAGCGGTGCGTCGGTGCGTGCCTGGGATCTGAACCTGGGCCGCCAGTAGCGGAGTGCACACACTTAACCGCTAAGCCACGGGGCCAGCCCAATATACTACCTATTTTTATGTCCTAGAGATAACCATGGCAAAGAAAAAAAATATCAAATAATATACGAATAATGGCTTGGCTCTTACAAGAAGCTTTTTTCACATGACTTATCTTATGTAATCCTTACAGACACACAGTGAAGCAATGATCATTATTATTTTTTTTCTTTTTCTTTTTAAAAATTTTTTGTTTATTGCAGTAACATTGGTTTATAACATTGTATAAATTTCAGGTGTACATCATTATACTTCTATTTCTGCATAGATTACATCATGTTCACCACCCAAATACTAATTACAACCCATCACCACACACATGTGCCGAATTATCCCTTTCGCCCTCCTCCCTACCCCCCTTCCCCTCTGGTAACCACCAATCCAATCTCTGTCTCTATGTGTTTGTTTGTTGTTGTTATTATCTACTACTTAATGAGTGAGATCATATGGTATTTGACCTTCTCCCTCTGACTTATTTCACTTTGCATAATACCCTCCATGTCCATCCATGTTGTCACAAATGGCTGATTTCATCGTTTCTTATGGCTGAGTAGTATTCCATTGTGTATATATACCACAGCAATGATCATTATTATCCCTCAAGCATAGGGGAGGAAAACAAAGCTCAAAATGATTGAACTACTAGTAAACAGCTGGCAAACTGTAATGAAATAGAAGAGCTTACTTGTTCGAGGACTTCTTGAACCAGACCCTTATCTTTCCCCACTGCCCAGGAAAGGGCAGGTGGTGGGATGGGTGACTTGACTTATTGCAGAGTAGTTGCTTTAATGATTGCTGATGGAGGGGAGGCAAACCATGCAGCAAGCAACACTTGTCAATGGGGGTGGGGATGTGGCCACATAAGCGTTGCTTTCCTTTATTAGAGTCACGACTCAACCCCCCATTTAAGTGAGGTTTCTGGGTCTTTATCTTGCTTGAGAATTTGTAAATAACTCTTCAGAAAACTTACTGATCTGCCTTATTCCTCTTTCCTTATCTACCTGGCTGACTCTAGAAATGCTTAATTTCATTGTAAAAGACGGATGCTAGTGAACTACTTGCAATTTGTGCCTATGACCATTTCTTAAGTGAATCCAGAACTTTTCCACTTACTAAATCACTTTCAATTACAGTCAATAAAGATGTATTATTCCAGGCGCTATTCTGGGTGCTATGGGCATATACAGATGTATAAGATAAGGTTCCTATCCTTAACAAGACTAACCCATGTGATAACTATAACCTTGTGAGACAGGCAGGACAGGTTTTAATTTTTTTTACAGATTCTTGCAGATGGAAAGCAAGAGAAGTTCAGAGATGTTAAGTGACTTGCACATATTCCGTGCAGTTCAACAAATATTTACTAAGCACTTGCTCTGTGTCAGACACTGCTAGGTGCTGGGGGAAAAGACAAGTCAATAGATCATTTCAAACTGTATTGCAAATGCTATAGATCATAGTACGCCCAGTGATCTCAGGGGTACAGGGGAGCCCAATCCCAGGGTTTGAGAAAGGCCTCCTGCGAGGGAAGGCACTTGAAAAGAGTCAAGATTGAATACCTGTGTCAGATTAACTTTGCTGTAAGTTTTATCTAATTAAAATACAAAATTGATATTAGAAACCCAGTCAACACGGGTTGAGCCAAGAAAATATACCAATAACTTAAAGTTTACTAAGAGAGCCTACCCTTACAAAAACAAATTATGAAGAAATTTCAGCTATTCAAAAAGCTCTCAAATCCATCAAACTCTTTCATCAGCCTAGATTTTTATTCTCTTGCAATGTACAGCAAGATCTCTTTCCAACGCTACCTCAGTATGGTGAATAAACTTCTCATCTACCATTGACCAGTTTATGTTGTAATGCAATTATTTTTGCTGAAACTTGGAGACCAAGTCAACAAAGTTCTGCCTTTTACACTGTAAATCCAATTCACAAACATCCTACAAACTCCTTCCTCCACATAATCTCAGTCGTCTTTTTTTATTTCCTCGGCTCAGAGGAGCTCTTTAATTTGACCTCCTCAATGCTGAACTCCTCCTTCTTTATTTTTTTATTTTTATTTTTGGTGAGGAAGATTAGCCCTGAGCTAACATCTATTGCCAATCCTCCTCTTTTTGCTAAGGAAGACTGGCCCTGGACTAACATCCGTACCCATCTTCCTCTACTTTATACGTGGGACACCTGCCACAGCATGGCATGATAAGCGGTGCATAGGTCTGCGCCCGGGATCTGAACCTGTGAACCCCGGGCCATTGAAGCGGAGCGTGCAAACTTAACCACTACGCCACTGGGTCGGCCCCCTCCTTCTTTATTTTTTGATATGTACCCATTGCCAATAGTTGTCTTTATCACTACAGTACTAAAAAATATTAGTACCTACAGTATTAAAAAATCTCCAAAGAGTGCAAGTTCTCTCTGTTGCCCTCTCAAAAGTCTTCAGAACCGAATGGAAGGTGCCTTTTACTTCCTGATGACTATCACGCCTTCCCACACCACTTCTTTTTCTCTCTCTCTGAATCTTCATTACCTGAGAATCCAAGCGGCAACAGATTATACAATCACAGCATTGCAGCCTGTGAGAAACGGAAGGGACTTTAGAGATCATCTGATCCAACAGCTCTTCAGATTCTTCAGCCATCACCTTGAGAGGAGGAAGGAGGCTGACGGAGAGGGGAGCATCGGGCAGGACTTATGGTTGGTCCTCACCTCCTATGTAACCGTAACAATTCCACTTTCATCTGTTTTCCTAGTTGCTAGTACAATTTTGTTTTTAAAAGAAAATAAAAACACAGACGGACGGTGGCGTGGCAATCTCTGCTTAAAAAAAAGAAATGGAAAACCACTAATCTATTTCCAAACATGCTGAGGTCTTTAAAGAGAGTCTGATGTGAATCTTGCAGAAATTTGTAATTAACAAAAGGTCTTTAAATGCCTAGTCTCTCAGTAATTCTAATCCTTCACTTTAAAAACTGGCCTAGACCACCTAGAAAAGAGAAAATGTGATTTATTGATGGATGTGCTGGAAGAATAACGAGACTCACGTTTTACTGCTGGTTTCCCATTAGCTAGCTGCTAAGCCACTTAACCTCCCTGTGCCTCAGTTTCCTTGTCTGTAGAATGAGAACTGGGCTCCACTAAGCTATTTTCTGGCTTCAAAATTCTATGTTCCATGAACAAGACTTCATAACATGTTTTTGAGTAGGGGACTGAACCTACTTTATCCATCTCTTGAATAATGTATCTCTCTTTTCCAAAGCGGGGAAAAAGTGTCCAGGGACATCAGCAAAAAAAATCCAGCTTTCATTCAATCTAACACCAAGACTAATGGAATGTTTACAGACAGACTGGCTGGCCTCAGCCCTTTCGTTTCTCTCCTTTTATCTTTCTAATCCTCCTTTCAATCTGTCACCCCCTCACATCTCTTTCCTTCCTTCTTAGCTGTGCTCCAGCTAAGTGTAACATACCTTTAAGTGGCTACTGTGCACAAGGTACAGTGGTTCAGCACCTGGGTTACGTACAGATGAGTGAGGCACAGCCCTGTATCAAAAGGCCTTCTGTGTTTTAGGAGGATGACTCTAGCAGAAATGTAAAGGACAAGTCAGAAATGCAAGAGAATAGAAGTGGAATATTTACAGAACAGATGAAGCCACGAAAAGTCTTTGACTTAAAATCAACTAAATTTGAGAACTGACTGGGAAGCAAGAGAAAAGCCACTCATTAATTAATTGAGTCAATGAGCACTGTTTGAGCTGTGTTCCAGGCACTGTACTGGATGCTGCAGTTGCAAAATGAAAAAACATAGCTCCTGCACATGCTCTGAAAGGAGAGACAGACGTGGGGAATGGGTTTGGTGCCTAGGAGAAAGAGAACACCAACCAGGAGAGGGATTATGTCAGAATGAGCAGGGATGGGGTGGGAGGAGAGAGAATAATTAAACTCCAGTTGGAATAATGAATTTAGTTAACATGATGATGTTACAGGGATGTTATTGGACCATTCACATGAAGCACAGTCAAATGAGCATTTGATCTGGAGTCAGGAGAGAGTCAGTGACATCAGCACTGAGATGTTGTCAAAGGTGGAGCCATGAAGTGGAAGCAAACTCCCAGGGAGAAAGAACAGAGAATGAAGAGAAGCTTGCAGGACCAAAACCTGGCAAGTGTCTACATTCAAGGGGTAGAGAGGAAAAGAAAACTAAGTGAAGACGACAGTGAATGAAATGTAGGAAGAGAGCAGGAGTGAGCACTGCCAAAACAAGGAAGAAGAGAACTCTGAAAGGAAAGAAGTATTCAAAAATAAATGGGAGCAGAGAAGTCAAGTAGCGTAGGGAGAGAAAAGTAGCCCGAGATTTGACAGTCAGTTAATCAAGACCTTTGAGAGAGCAGTTTCTCCCCATATCTATTTTGAGTCCATGAGGATCCTCCTTCGAGAAAATTGGCAATAAAGGGAATGAAGAGCTACACAGTAGACTGAGGTATTACAGACTCAAGAAACATTCTGTTTTTTTTTCTTTCTTTTTGAGTTTGGAGGAGGCTTGAGCAGGCTGATAGGCCAAGGAAGAGAAACGAGCCTGCTACAAATTCTCATCCCTGTCTATCCCCAGCAAAAAACAAAGACACCAACTCTAAGGTAGGGGTTTTCAATCTTTTGAAAAACTTTCTTCTGGTCATCTAGCTACATGTGGTGGTAGCGGACCTTGAGCCAGCCTGCAACAGCGCCTGGATGGATTCTCACCACAACTGGGGCATATTTGGGGTGGTCACTCAGGCTGTTACTGAACAAGACAAACAGCTACCCTCCAGAAGAGATGAAACTGGAAAAGGGAGAGCTAATGTGATGACTGATCTAGAAAGATGCGCAATAAATATTAACATACCTTGGGTAGAAAAAATAAGCAGATGGGATTCAAACGTGTCTCTCGAATCCAAGCCTCAAGTGCAGATAAGAGGTGACAGGTGATTGCACTGCCCCTCACATGAACAACTCAAGGTTGTGGGCTACAAGATGCACAGATGCAGGAGTTTATTTATTTAAAGATGAATATTGTTTTTCCTATACTGGGAAAGCCAGCTAAAAGTGGCAATAGCAGTAAGGAATAGATAACATTATTTCCAGCATCTGCAATATACGTTAAGAAACACATATGCGTATGTATATAAATATACATATAATTGTACGTATGAACCCATTTTACATGCATTAGTTCATTTTACATATATTAATTCATTTAATCCTCCTAGTTCTACGAGGCAAATCCAATGATCATTCTTATTTTACATAGAAAGTGAAAGAGACCCAAAGAGGTTAAACACACCCACAAGGTCATCCAGCTAGTAAGTGAGAGAGCAGGGACTTAAAACCAGCTCCACCCCACTCCTAAGTCCATGCCACATTGCAGGCAAGATGCTGTGCCAGGACTTGGACACTGTCGTGGCCCAATCTTACTTGGAGAGACCAAGCTGGGGTCTGACTGGTCATTTTTTCCCTCTCCTTAGTGCTCCTCTAAAGCAAAAACAAAGATAACACATTTTCCACTTTACAAGAAAATCAATCCATTAGGAAAAAAGCCTCCTAAGAATGGCTGCCCACATTTCTGTATACCAAGATTCTGGATGGCAAGTCCTGCAGCTAATGTTTAACAAACGACCCAGCTTCTCTCTGGGGTATATGTTACAATCGCTTTGTTTTTCCAAGTCAGCTACTTCTTTCTAAGTCATTCATACCCTATTCTCTCTCCCCTCCCCAGTTAGGAATCAAAAACTCCTCTGTCCCATTCCTAACCAAAAAACATAAAAAATATACTTACCTAAAACATATCCGTCTTGATTTGTATAAACTTATTCAAATTTCTCTCCATAAACCATTCCTTGAAGATGGGTTTAGTGCTGACATACTAGATTTCATAGTAATCACACCCACATATCCAGGGCTGGCCTCATGGGTGTGTGACCTGCGTGGTTGCCCAGGGCCCTGCTTTTAAAAGGGGCCCAGGCTCAGAAAGGCTCTGTGCTTAGTTTAATGCTCTTTTATTGCTATCTTGAGATTCTTAACAATTTTATCTTTGAACTTGTGTTTTATAAGTGAAGTCTAATGGAACAATGGAGCATGTGCACGAACAGAGAAGATACATGGAAGAAAGGAAAAAGCTTAATATTTTGGTACTTTTAATGGCACTTTTTGCTGGTGTCAAAGAAGACATGAGTGGAGCCATATTAAAATAGAGCTGGAATAGCCATTTGAGAGGAATTACCTTGCACGTCTTGTTTTATTTTCCGAACTGAACCAAACTGCCAACATTCCAAGAAGTCAGTAAGGACAAGAATATCCTGTTTGTAAGGACAGATAAAACTGGACTTTGCTAATGACCAAATCCACAAGCAAACTATGAAGTACAAACCTAGCCCTACCACATCTAGCACCAATGAACTCTTCTTTAATACAACTCACCTCATCCTCCTTTTTTCCCATAAAAAGCCTAAGCCCCTTTCCTGTAATCAGAACACGTTTTTGGTTTTTACCTGAATCCGTGTCTCCCGAGTTGCAATTCTAATTGCCCAAATAAATATCTGCTGTCTAAATTGTAGTCCTTTTTCCTCGGTCGACATTTCCTTTTTGAACAAAAGGATTTGCATTTCCACTGGGCCCTGCAAACTCGGTAGCCAATCCTGCCTATAACCTTTCCCCTCCACGTACGTTTTGTGTGTTTGGGTATTCCACCCTCCCCATTATTCATTTCCTTGTATTATGAACCTTACACTTCCGAGGGGGAGCCTCTATCTTTTTCATCACTGTATCACAAGCTCCTCATATACGAGTGCCTAATACAGCACTAAGGACATAGAAGCTACTTGATAAGTATTTGTAAAAAGTCAATATACCATAGCAATTAGATAATTCTTAACTTTTTCCTGATGACCACAAGTATATCTTTTCTAAATTATAAAATGTATGTGGTTCCCAGAACACTATAAAGTACCAACCTCCTCTTTCTATGGAAGGCTGCAAAAATAATGGTAAGAAAAAACACTTATTAATAACAATGATAAGTGGTAGGGTATTAGGTTTGTTTTTAAAGGCTTTATTTCCTTTTAACTTTTTGTTAAATCTGAGCATCAAAGCATTTTCTGAAAGTTGACTGCTCCAGTATCTAAGATTCCAAAACATGGCAACTGACTTTTCCTAAGGGTTGAACGCTGCTTCATGCAATGCTTAATTTGAGTCAACAAATGGCTGAGGGAACATCCCCAAATGCTTATCTCTCAGGGGGAGCAAATGTAACTACCAGCCTCTGGCGGCCCAGAGGCAAATAATTGAGGTCAAGTTTCCAGCTCAGATTGCTAGCACTGTTACACCTTGTACTATTGCTAGATTCTCATGCTGGCTCATTTAAGGCTCTTTATAAGGATATGATTTATATCCTATGATTCAAGTTGATTACAGATAACTATATCCAAGATAAATGCTACAAGAAGCAAACAACTCTTTATATACTCCACAGTTTCCATGGTTGGAGTCACCAGATGACAAAAAGTCACTTATATGAAAAATACGGATTAAATTCGTTAAGTATCTCACAAGACTCCAGGTTTGACAATTTTCTTTTTCCCATTTTGGCAAGCATTGAGATAAAGAACTCAGAAATCTGTCCTTGGCTACTACGAGGGGAGGGAGATCCAGGACACACATGGAATAAAGCAAAAGCCAATTTAATAACGATGTCCTTCATCCAAAGATGAAGGGGAGACATCAGTTGTCCTCTAAATATTAATGGAGGGACACAAACTGAAAGGCAATGATTGAGGGGCAAAGGAAGTGAACCAGGAGAGTAACAGCATAGGTATTTGGTATTCAGAACAGTGGGAAACTGGCAAGATGAATTTGAATTTGGGGAGGTGTCATAAGGGTAATAAGAGTCTCAGTGGCAACATTTTCATTAGCTTAAAAGAAGTTGTTGTTGATGTTTAACATTAGTTGTAATAATCTAAGAAGGACTAAATGTACACTGTGTTGAGATATTTTAGGCAGAGTAATCAAGACATGGGGAGCATACTTTATTCACACTGTGACTAAACCCAGCGCACTGCCAAAAAATAGGATTTGGAACAAATTTTGGAATAAAAACTACTCATCTGTTTTGCAAAAAGAAATCAGAAGCACATCAGCGTAATCAGTAATTTTAAACTTGTCTATTAAGTCAGGACACTGATCGCTAACAGATGCATATATTTGCAAATTTCTTCAACAAAGTTGACAAGCTCTGCATCACAGGTCTCTTCTTGCTGCCCTGGAATACATGTTTATGAATTTCTAACTATGGTCATTACTAAATGATTCTAGGTATCTTTGTCAGTTTTTATTGACCCGTCAGATACTGCTTTGTAAGAAAGCCCAAAGACAGGCCTTAAATCACGCCTCGATAGTCATTTTCTGGGTTCAGTGTAAATTGAGCAAAATGGATTGGCACTAAGTAGTCAATGGAAAATGCCCTACTTTTGGAATGGACTTAATCTGTAAAAACTGTGGGTTTGCACCTGAAGCATTCTGACAGAGGGTACAGGTTTTCAAACATTCTGAATGAGCAAATAGGCTCCCAGGCTCTCACTCAGAACTCCGTTCCTGAACTCACCTATTTTCGAAGTTATAAATGCACAGTACCATGTGGGGAAGAGGGGGAGGTGGTATTCACAACTGAAGACTTATCTGAAGGTGACAGTGAGAATGGAATAATGGAATAACCACACATAATTATGAATGAAGCAGTATCTCCCTGCTTCAGATTCTAGCAAGAACTACACGAGACGGGAACACCATAGTTACCTACATGCCACAACCTCCCACATCCTTAAACTGGTTACATTTATGAGCCAGATATTTCTCAACAGTGTGGATATTTATATACAAAAGTTATAAAAAGAATACGCATAGGAAGATCCATGATCGTGCTGAAGGCCTTGCCTGAGAATTTTGAAAATTCCCTTCAAAATCAAACTGTTTTCCCCCAAACAATGCCTGAGCTATGGAAACAGGGTTAAGCTGCCAAAGAATTCACCTGTGATGTTTGTAATCTATTCTAAAGAGACCAGGAGGTCAGTTAGAACACATATACTGCCTTTGGCCTGGAACTAAACTTCTAAAATTCAGAAACATCTTTATTGTGACCCCTCTCCTTAAAAAAAAAAAAAAGAGCTAATGAGAGTATTTCATTAAAAGCAAGAACCAAAAACAAGTACAAAAAACTGTCAAAAACTAAAGTGTGTCAGTCAATAAATTTGAATACAAGAAACAGACTTCCAGATCTAAAAATGAAAAGAGGAACATCAAAATGAATCTATAAACAATATAACAAGTGTGAGTAAAAATTTCTCCATTTCTGCCAGTCTCTCTTTAGCCTCACCTCAAAATCTTACTAAACCCTCACTTTTCCATAGAAAACCTTCCTTCAGTGACCCACTGATCATTCTTTCCTGCCATCTCTTTGGCATTCTTAGATGACAGGAAGAACTAACTTTGCCTAGTGTTGGCAACATTCTTAGCACTTTACATATATATGTTAATTCATTTCAAACCCCCCCACACAAAAACTTATAAGGTAGTTCTAGTATTATCACCATGTTACAGATGAAGAAACTGGGGACCAGTGAGGCTGAATAACTTGCCCAGTGGCCTGGGTGGCAAAGCTCCAGGGTCCATGCTATTAACCACTTATGTATCACTGACTCTCTGTTGCAGTCATTTGCACTTATTGATAAATTATTTCAAAGAGTTTACTAATACTTTATTTAGAGGACATTCAATAAATGCTGCTGTGTGATTAAAATTCTGTATGTGAGTGTGTGTGTGGATGGGTTATACCTGAAGGTTGTTTCAATGAGTTAATTTATAGGAAAAAAGAAATTCATGTTTTATTGAAGGCCTACAATGTGCTGGTCGGAGTGTGATGTCTTCTGCTAACAATCTTCACAACTCTGAGAAATAAGTGCTCTCTTTCTAGTTTTTATTTCTAATGTAGTTTTGTTTTTAAAACAGATATGGGAACTGAGGCTCAGCGAGGCTAAGCAAACCATTAAATGGCACACAGGTAGGGAATGGCAAAGGCAAGACACTCCTGCCCCAATCACGCATTCTGGTATCCAACACTATTCGCCCATTTGTCGTCGTCTTTAGTTTCCAAAGTCTCAGAGAGCTAAATTGTTCTCAGGATCCACTATGACCCTACATTGTTTTCTGTCTTCTCATGGTAGAGCATATGATGGACCTTCTTCGTATTTTGTCTTACCACTTTTAAGAATATTTCACTGATGGTTATAGAGCATAACTCCCAAGTACAGACTACCCCTTTAAATTTAGATGCTAATAAATCCAGAAGTCTGGTGCCATCAATGGTCTCAGTATTCATACTCTCTTCCATAACTCTGGCCACAATTGTTTCTGGCCTAAAACTAGGGTGACATTTCATAGATATACCCCTGGATATGAATCTTTAAAGAGTTTTGCACTCATAAGTGCCTGGAAAGCCATTTCAGAAATATTGAAATAAAAGTAAAACCAAGGATGTCAAACTTTTTAACCATGATTCATTGTAAGAAATACTTTTGATACTGAGACTCAGTACATATGTATGTGTGTGTGAATATATATGCATAAGAAGAAAAACATTTTATGAAACATGTTCTCATCATAACACATTTTGAAATTTTCTATTCAATTCAGTTTCTTTTTTTTAACACAAAAATCACAAAAGTTTTTATTACATGACTCCCTAATCACGTTGCAACCAACAGCTTGAAAAACAGAGATCGAGAACATACTGTCCCAATTTTAATTAATATTTTGTGCAGAACTGAATCAAAAAGGCCTGTTCAGGCAAAATGAATAACATTTCATAAAATGAAATCATTTATCTCGCCTAAACTTACTTAAAATGAGATTGTCGTTGTTGTTTACAAGGTGGGGAATAGATAGGTTCCCTTTTCACCACGTGAGCCCTTTCATGCCTTCTGAATTTTGTACCAGGTGAGTGCATCGCTTTTTCAAAAAGTTAAATGAAATAAAATTTGGGCTTTCTGAAAATCAGATTTCTAATTAGGGCTGTTTTTGCTTTGCTTGATTTCATCTTGTTCTGAGCAGTTTAAGGTTGATTTGTTAAAAATAGCTTCTTCAGGAAGAGAAGCTCAACTTCAGGTCTGTGATTTCCGGCTCCCAATACTCCCTTTTAAAATATCGGTCCACCTTGCGCTCTCATCCAGACTGATGTACCTCTGTAACCCTCTTGTGGTTTTCAAAACTGCTTACCAATGGTGTTTCAATAAATTTGGCCAATTTCTTTCCTACCCTGGAATACAAGTAACAGGACTTCTAGATTTGAATACATTCACCTTATTCAAATAGTCTTTCAACAGATTTTCTTCCTATTTCATCTTAGATTTTCATACCCTGTAAAATGACATTTGATCTTGGCCTCAGATGAAAATATTTTTATCTTAAAATTTTAAAAGAAAAAAAGAGTAAAGCTAACTTTTTGGTACATTATCAGTTTTTCTTTTACTTTTTAAATGCAGGGAAAACACAACTATTTCTCATTTTACGTGTGTTACACTCAAGTTATTTTTTTTAAACTACGTTTAATATTTAGAACTACGGAAAAGGATATCAGAAAGTTTTATTAGCATAGAGGCAAAATATTGCCACTTTCCTTATGGACAGTCCCTCTAAGAAACACACACACGAGCCAAAAGAAGAACATAAGCCAGAGTCCTCTATTACTTCAGATTCTTTGAAATCAAAAGCAGCTCACAATGTTGGGGGTCTTGCTGCCTTCACTATTTGAAAGAGGAGGTATAGATTTCATGGAGACACTGTCACTCTCAGGAGAGAGAGGGTTAAATTCTGCATGAGACTTAGCCTTCAGTACCCGCAGTGAGTCACAGAAGAGTACTGAGACTGGCTCCTGTTTTAGTTCTGCTGTCTCCAAAAGCAGCTATATTTGCTCATCCTGCAGCTGATGTAGCCTTATGTGTCAGAGGAGCTAAAAACTTCCATAACTCAGAAAGATTTTTTTTTTTAATATTGAGAAACTAGTTTAAACGCCAAAAGACCTCTAGGCACATATGCAAAATTTTAAAACATTTCATACGAGTGAGGAGAGATGAATAATCCTCTCAAACAGGAATGGTGAGAAAAGGTATCTAAGGAGAAGAAGGTGTGTCCTCATAAACATCAAGTGGGCAGTGACATGTGTATTTGGACTGCATTCTTAAATTCACCCGGCTAGGGGCTAACGTATTGCTGATAGTAAGTGGATTATTAAAACTGCGCTCACCGCTTCAAACCTTTGTACCCAGAGCACTGGGCTATGTCATCCAAAATCTTAAAAATACAAAACAAACACCCTTCACAACAAAAGTTCTCTCAGACTTTGACCTCCCTATTTCTGGCATCACAGAACTTGTTTTAGGGGTTGGGGAATGTGGCCTCTGATTACTAACCAGGGTTTTCTCTTTACACTGTCTTGTTTACTCATTTCTTCACCAAAGCCAGAGATCTCCCTTTAGCTACTGCAGCATTTCTACCAGATGCGACAAATCACAGGGGTGTATTTTGCCTGCTGCTCTGTCATGTGAACAAGAGGAACACTGAAACCTTCTACCAGTCCCGGTGCTTCATCTTTGTTTTCCATTTCCCCCAAATGTTTGTAAACTGCTCCAGAGAATTCTTCTTTTAATATTCTAGTCTTTTTCCTCTCCTACATTAAAATGTTAAAGCTTATATTAATAAAATAAAACGTCGTCATTAATTAGAAGTAATTTAGCATCGCCACTATATATTTCGACATCATCATTTCACTCTTGTGGCTGATAGGAGGTCTTAGAAACAATTTATTTTAATGTAAGAGAACGAAACATTAGAAACTATTTCTATGTAAGTTATTTTAAAGTTCTGAAAATGTTCGGATCATTTTCACTAGTAAATCCTGGCAATAGCATTCATGTTTCATTGTAAATAAAATTTGTATCAGAATTTGTGAAATATAAAATAAAAAGTGATCATATTATACATACATACATACATATCTTAGTTGCCGCAAATCTTCGACAGTCTAAATGCAAGTTCTGTTTGAACTGCTCGGTTCACCATCATTGTTAAATTGCCTGATCATAGAGCTGCTTTCAATTTCTTAAACGCTTGGGAGAAGACAGCAGTACCAGCATGAACTTTAGACCAAGTAACTTACAAGCCTGTTGCCCTCATTTTCCTCTACCAATCAATCTAAAGTGACCCGTCATCAGTTTTCCATAAAAACTAAATTTTCTAACACTCACCTTATTCATTTCAAACATAGGTTTGCAGGTTTTTGAAAAAGTATATTATTCCACCATTACTAATTTGTTTAGTTATGAAATGTCCCACATTCTAAAGGCAGTAATACTTAAAAGGCTTTGTATTACATTTGCTCTATAACTGTTTCAGGTCAAAAAACACAGCCCTGAGCTTTCTTGTCGCTGCAGGCACTACTGCTGACAACCCAATGAGCTGTGGGCCTTCTGCATAAACTGCTTTGTCTGCAGCCCAAGAGACAGAATTCAGCCTTCATGCAGTTGATTTTGCTATAAGAACAATAATTGCTTTACTACTAAATCTTGCAGTTTCTATATTAAGTCAAACTTGATGAAAAATGGGTCAAAATCTGAGGCTCAACATCAGCCTTGTTTGGCAATAGAGCCAATCCTCAGTAATCCATGGAAATGGCAGGCAGGAGAGAAGGGAACGTCTCCAAAACTCATTTTAGCAATGTTCCAACAGTTTTAGTCATCAGAGCTCCTAACAAAGGGCAGGATCCAAGGTTCTTCCTTATTTCTCAGCCCACCCTCCAGGATAGAGGGGAGGGGGTGGGAGGGCAGACTGCAGATTCTCTTTACGCTTCCCCTTTACAGAGGAAAAAAACAAAAAAAAACAAATTAAAAAAAAGAGAGGGAGGGGGAGATTAGGACAGACACATGAGGCCACAAAGAGAGGGAGAGTGATGACTGTTTTGAAGTGATTTGCATTCTTTTAGAAGACCTGGAGTAAAAGGAAAGCCCTTCAGAAAAGCACAAAACACTGTCCCACCTCATTTCTTCCTGAAGGATAGACTAACCATGACTAAAAGTTGGTCTGAAGAAGAGACTTGTTGCTAAACAATCCAGCCAGAATAATAATAATCATCACCTTGCAGTTAACAATTACTTTATGAGTGTCAAAGCAATGAGAAGTTCCAAAGCATATCAAGACTGATTTTTCAACAAACGAGCTACAAATTTAAGACTCCAAAAATACTGCCTTAAAAAATTCTCAAGATAGGCAATATTTCAATTGATACTGTCCTGGCTAAACATTTTTTAAAAATATTCTTCCACTGGAATTATCTACAGGGTCAGTTGACAAAATACTCAAGAAAATCAGCCTCAATGTCTGATAGATTTTGCCTCATCTTTGACTCCATCTGGAAGGGATCCAACATAATTAAATATATTCACCAGACTTGGCTCTGAATAACTGCAGGCTAATAAAAAAAATAATAACCTGCTATGTAAGGCCCAGGACTGTCCAACACTAAGGATACCAAAAGAAGACATTGGCCTCTGAAGGAATTATCTCAATATTTTATTGATCCCAACAATGACACCACACAATTAGCAAAATAATTTTTCAAAAATTAGCTCTAACAAAGTCTGTGGTTAATATTAAGAAGTCCTAGAGAAGTAAGTAAAGGCCAAAGCACAAGACAAATGTCTATGCAGAAGGTTGAACCGTCCTTTGTGAGCAGAGTTAACCATTTAAGATTGAGTCTCCATTTCTTCTCAAAAAGAAACGTGGTCTTGACAGAAGTCGTCATATAAGATATTCCATCTGCAGAAATATAAACTGTGAATTCAGTCCTCCAGAGTTCTACATGTTGTTGCTGTACAGATCATAAAAATATAAAATTTAAATGTTTCACCAAACTTCACCCACCCCTTACCTCAAGGAAGTTGAATTATAAGGAACTTCCATTTTCTATATGACCTGTTTCTGTGATGGGTAAATTTTTTAAAATGAGCACATTTCATTTGTTGTCAGAAGAGAGTTTAAATATTATTTTTTTAATAAATAAAAAAAACCAAAAAAGTGTTAGAATTGGAAATGTTATTCTTTATGAGTGGAAGAAACTTGATCTGGTGATTAGAAAGGCAGTTGGAGTGAGAAATCCCATGAGCTCCATTTTCAACTTCATTTCTAAGAAATCACTTAACCTAAGACAACCTAAGACACAGAAGGTAAAAGACTTGCCTAGTTAGAGAATTATGGAAGGAAAGCTTGAACACAGTCCCTCTATCAAAGGCAGTGGGGGAATACTGGTAAACTGCTTTTGCTGAGGTCTTAAAGGAGCAGCTATAGTCTAGATCAGATACCGTAAATTTAAAGTAGCATTTCTAGAGGGTTATTAACAAAATACCATCATTTTGTATAAAAATAACCATACATTTTAAATACACTACTTATATAAGTCTGTCTAAAATGACATGCATACATTACAAAATCCTTTTATATTGTTGTAATATTTCAGTTCAAATCGTAGCTCCGGATATGACAGAAGATACAGTCCATCCCTTTACATAAGCAAATGTCGAAATCTTCCAGAAATGAAGATCCTATAACTTGTCTATATACCTCATCATGGTATTTCATTGTTTTGTGGGTTCCATGCTTCTAAGCATCCAGCTGACGTCTCTACTGCTTTGATTTCAGTTCAACTCTTTGTCACTCTCCTTCATACCACTACAGGCAGTAATTAAGTCTTGCCTTGAATGAGTGAGGATTTGCATTAATACTCACTGGTGGCATGGAACCCAGGCTATAGGAAGATAAGTTAAAAAAAAAATAATAAAAGCTAACATTTTTTTCTTTTTCTTACTTTTATTCAATTTTGACATCTCTATTAGTTCTGAAGGTTGATGATAGAAAGCTAACCCATTTTACCTTCCTTTTCTAAGTTACAAACATGCAAACTATAAATTTAAGTTGAAAAATTTTCTCTAGTACTAAATATTCATTTTAAAGATCTCCCTAACATTCATATACAGGCTACTCTTTTATTAAGCTAAACATCAGATAGGAATTCAAACTATAAATCTTCACGTAAATTATCATGGACATTAGAATCACAGAATTTTAGAGTTGGAAGATATTTTAGCAATATTATATTAATCATTTTACAATGGACATGGTAAAAATTTCAGATAGTCATAACACATTTAGTTCTCCCTCAATTCTGACGAAAATCTTTATTTCACTAATTTAGAGAATTATGTCTATTAGGAAAAAAAGCTTGGGGGGGTGCATGTGTGCATAACCTATTTTTCTTGCTTTCTTTGAGCTTCTTCCAAATATATACAGTCGTCCTCCCTTATCCACAGAGGATAGTTTCCAAGATCCCCAGTGGACGCCTGAAACCGTGGATAGTACTGAACCCTATACATACTATGTTTTTCCTATACATACATACCTATGATAAAGTTTAATTTCTAAACTAGGCACAGGAAAAAATTAACTATAACTAATAAAATAGAACAACTATTACAACATACTGTAATAAAAGTTACTGTAGATCTTAGCAGCCTCAGCATATGATTTTTTTCTTTCTTTATTAAGTCAAGAACTTTCCCTTTTCACTTAAAGGAAACACTTTATGTCTTCTCTTTGGCAAATCCCAATTGCCAGCACCACTACTCTTGCACTTTGAGGCCATTATTAAGTAAAATAAGGGCTATTCAAACACAAGCACTGCAATACCTCGACAGTCAATCTGATAACTGAGACAGGTACTACCAAGCAACTAACGGACAGGTAGCGTATACAGGGTAGATACACTGGACAAAAGGATGACGCACGTCCTGGACAGGATGGAGTGGGATGGTGTGAGATTTCATCACACTACTCAGAATGGCAGTAACTTAAAACTTATGAATTGTTTATTTCTGGAATTTTCCATTTAATATTTTCAGACTGTGGTTGACCTTCCCTCCCCACATCAATTAATCTCTAGAAGAGCTGCAAACACAAAAAAATCAGGGCTCTATGTCCTTCCTCAGGCCTCTTTCCCTTATTGTTACTTGCTTAGAAGCTTATCACAGCACACTATAGACCTCACTCAACTGCAATCTCATTTTCTATGTCATTTTTCACGTTAACCTCTTTGTGCTACATTTACATATAGAATATTTTCTGTCTACTTTTCTGATGAGTCAAATGCCTTTAAAATCTCTTCCAAAATATATTCCCCAAAGTTTTGCATTTATTGCCACCTATCTCTCCCTCCCCTGTTTAAAACCAATTTCTTAGAATGAAGACATCAATTTTATGTTTGGAAGAACCAACCCCTTAAATAACTGTAGGCCAAGGAAAAACAAAGATAACAGCGAAGAAAGTGCACTTGCCAGCACTTTAATCCCAGTGGGTCCTCTACTTTTGCCTTAAATTCTGGCATTTGATTTGATCTGTCTGTGTCTGCACTGCCCTGTGTTGCATCTAGCTCTCTGTGGAACAGAGACAACATAACAACAACAAGGATAGTAACGTCTATAGAATTTTCATCAATGCATTTGACCTTAGAATCACACCCTTGAGCACAAGGGAGAGTTTAGGCTTGACATCTTTTTCCAAAATGGTGTGTGTGTGTTAACTCACGTGCAAGCTCGTGTGCCCTGACCATTTTTTTTTTTTAATTAACATCAAATGAACTGAAATGAAACAGAGTGAGATCTGAGTGTGCTTCAGTGTTTTAAGCTTGGCACACGTCTGTGAGGGTCTCCTCCCAGCAAGAGGCAGTGGCAAAGAGTCGTCTCACCTCCAGGACCAAATGCAGCTCCTCGGCATTATCAGGGGCGGCGGCACCAGGACTCTCCCTGCGATTATTATTATTATATCTTCACTACTAGCTGCATTGTCACCAGCCCATGTCGACATTCCCACACCACCACCCAGAAGGAGCACGTTTTCTCAGAATTTAAGGAGGACTCAGTGCCTTTGTGAAAGAAACCCTCCCAAAGGGAAGGCTGGAAAATGAGCCAGAGGCAGTAACCAGGGTCTTTTGAAAAGTAGTTTTTAACAGGCCTCCTTTTCCTTCCCATTCCATCTGTTCTCTAACCCTTCCATTAACCCCCGGAGCCTCTTGTTCTCGCTCCCCCAGAACTTAAGCAAGAGACAAAAGACACTCTTACTTCCTTACCCCGGAGTCAAGAAAATTGGAAGGGACCTGAGTATGGCTAAGGTAAACCTGAGGAAGAAAATTAATAAACAGACTGATACCATAAATGAGCATGATCCTCAGAGTAATTCTAAAATGAGAAAAAGAGGCAAATATTTTTAAAACAAACAAAATTTATAAGCGCTGAAATATCTACATAATACCTAGGTTTGTTGTCCAGTGAAGAAGCTCATTTCTCCTGTTCATCATTGTTTTTCAAAATATCTGGATTCAAACTCAACTGCACCACTAAGTTAACCTGTTGCATGAACACCGAAATGCTATGGCTTTTAAAAAATATATATATAGTTCAAATGCACATTTTTTTTCTGTGAGTTTCACTTTAGAGGTTTAGTGGACTGATTTATAATTTGTCGCCTTTTGTCTTTTCCAGCAGTATGTCATTAAGTCTTTAATTTGGCGTTTCCTGTAGTCTGCAGTAGGATATATGCTATTTTAAATCCAAGGCTTGCAGACATAGATGGTGGGTAAAGATCTGTGAACCATAAGTAAATTCTTATAAGGAACATACAAAAAAGATTGTTCTTCAGTCAGACTTAAGCCATTACTTTTTTCTAAAGAAGAAAAGGCACAAGTTAAGAAAAAGGCACCGTCAAAGACCTTCTGCCCAAATGTGCATCTCCATGAAGTTTCCTGCTGAGTGCATATGAATGCACCGTGATCTGGGAAAAGGATCCAAATAGGATTTCAAACATCCAAAAATTTTAACTCAAACATTTAGGTATTTCACCACGCTGCTATTCATTCATTCACTGATTTTTTTTGTCTTAGTTTAAAGAGATGCTAAACAAAAGGAGGCAAGCTCTACATGTATTTACATTCCAAAACTAAGCTCTCCTCACCATCCCCCAAGTCTGTCATCCTCTCACAGCTAAACAAACCGTAAAGTCTAGCCCTAAGTTAGTGAAGAGAAGCAACAAACATGGTAAGAAAGTTTCTTTCTTTTCTTTAATGAAACAGAACTAAACACTCAGAGTGATTAATCTATTCTAGTTCCCAGCGTTATTTTTTCTATGATTTGCACACTTCTAAGATAACACATGTAGGCTAAGCTAAGGAACAAGATCAGATTCTTTACTAATTTGGTCCTATTGCATTCTTTATTCCTTAACAGTTGTGGTCAATGAAATGCTTCTGGCATCTTCACTACTAAATTTAATGAAAATATATATTTCAATTTAATTTATAAAATTGATGAGTTTATGATTATAAAGTGTAAAGCAACTTCTGAAACTCCCTTTACAGGATAAACATTTTTATTTTTTAAGCTATAATGTCCTTAATCCAATTGAGAAGTCATGAGTTTGTCATATAACAGTGATTTTATATTTAACAAGCGATTTTATTTATGACCTATCCATATATGTCAAAGGTAAGTAAACTAAGGATTGTTTCAGTAGGTTCACATTTGCTTAGAGATAAGGTTAAAGTAATTCCCTGGTATTCTTTATTTTTAAGAGGCTCTGCATTATTATTTTTGGAAGCTCTATCTTAGTAAATGACCTGAGAATCTTCATAGCAACAAAACGGACTGCTTCATAAATCTGCAGAGTGCTGTACCTATAAATCTACTATTTTGAGGAAGGATTTCTTAACAGGCCCCCAACTAATACTATGTTGAACAACTGTTGAGTATATTGGGGCCATAAAATCACTAAATTACCTAAATCTGAGTGTGTTTACAAATTCTCAAATTTCAAATTTAGATCTTCTATATATACATAATTCCAGAAATATAATAAACTGTATCCAAAATGTGAAGAGATGTGACTATTACAATGTGACATTCTACTGCTCATGCCAACACAGTCCCATACAAACATATAAACTTAATTCTGTCATAAATCTAGAACAAAAACTAATTATTTCGAATTGAGTTATTCTAAATTGAAGAATCAAGTAAGAATTTAAGCACTGTCTAACTCCTTTAAAAAAACACAGACTTATAATTTCACTGTTTTTCACAAAATACCTAGAAAAGAATTAAACTCTCTCATCTACAGCACACTTTGCAATTATTCTCTTCTTCTCACATCTGAAAAGCAAATTAGCAGTTCTCAAATGTGATGCTACAACACCAGTCAAAAATGTAAGCTTTGAGCTTTGTTAAAACTAGTCTGACAAAAACTAAATATATACCGATCTTTAGATATAAAAGAAATATAACCGAAAAAACCCCCAAAAAACTAAACATAGGAATTATTCAAGTTACTTAGAATTATCCATCTAAAATACTAAAATGAGTCTTTAAAAAATCAATGGCGCTTACTCCCCAGCCCATCCTACCCGACCCCGGCCAGTGGAGACTACATGGGGACCCTGACTTCCACCAGAGGTCATGAGGAGTCCCTCCTCTCCCTACTGGAGTAGCGTCAGGCCTACTGGAGTCAAGACTTTCATCACCACCCGGCAGTAACAAAGCCAACACTCTGCAGTGTCAGAGACCATAGTCAAAGCAGGAAGGAGGAATCTCTACCTTTCCCAGCAAGGGTGGTATCAGCAGAGGTCTCCTGGGAAGCCTGAACTCCCATTCCTACCAAGCAATAATGAGGCACCACTCCTACTCTCCCTCCCCCACCTCCTGTCAGGTGTCAACAAAGACTTGGTAGGGAATCCGGATTTCCAACCTTATCCAGCAATAAAGAGGCAAGCAGTATCAGAGGAGGTCTATTAAGATTTAAATAAAATCCAGGCCTCATAAAATAATAGCTAAAATGCCAAAGAGTCAATGGAAAATCACTTGTCATATGAAGAACCAGGAAAATCTCAAATTAAATGAGAAAAAGACAATCAAGAGTCACTAACACCAAGATGGCACAGATATCAGAATTATCTGACAAGGATTTTAAATCAGCCAACATAAAAATGCATTAATGAGCAACTATAAAGACACTTGAAACAAATAAAAAAATAGAAAGTATTAGCAAATAGAACCAAACAAATTTTGGAACTGAAAATTATAATAACTGAAATAAAAAAAACTCAGTGAGTAGACTTGACAGCAGAATGGAGAGAATAGAGGAAAGAATCAATAAACACAAAGAGAGAACAATAGAAATTTCCCAGTCTGAAAAACAGAGAGAACCTAGGCTGAAAACAATGAGCAGAGCCTCAGGAACCTGTGGGACAGTAACAAAAGATCTCACTTGCGTTACTGGAGTTTCAGAGGAAAAAAAATAAAGAGCATGGGCTTAAAATTTTTTAAAGAAATAATGGCTGGAAATTTCCCAAATTTGACAAAAGACATAAATCTACAGATTCAAGAAGCTAAGAGAACCCCAAACAGCTGATAAACCCAAAGAAATCCACACCAAAACACATCATAATCAAACTTCTGAAAAATAAAGAAAAAGCTTAAGGCAGCAAGAGAAATGAGACTTTATCTAAAGGAGAAAAACAATTTAAACGGCAGCAGATTTCTCATCAGAAAACATGGAGGCCAGAAGGAAGTGGCACAACATTTTCAAGGGCTGAAAGAAAAGATCTGTTAAGCCAGAATCCTGTACGGAGCAAAAAAATATCCTTCAGAAATGAAGGGGAAATCAAGACACTCTCAGAAGAAGGAAAACTAAGAAAATCTGAAGACTCAACAATAGGAATTACTCAATCTGACAATAGAAAGAAATTAGCTTGAAAAAAATGGAAGAAATATTTAAGACAATTCTATCATGAATGAGGACAGTAAAGGGATGTATAGGGAGCTAGTTTCTGCAATTCACTTAAATTAGTAAAATACAGACACCAGTAGACCATGATAGGTTATGGATGTAGAATGTAACACTTAAGAGCAACCACTAAGAAAGCTATACAGATATACTTAAAATCACTCTTCAGATAAATAAAAATGGAATTTTAAACAATGTTCAAGTAACCCACAGGAAAGCATGAAAAACAAAACAGTGAAATGTAAACAGAGGGATGAAATAGAAAAAGAAAACATGAAATGGCAGCCTTAAGCCCTAACATAGGAATAGTGGGAAATGGGGGCTGATCCTAAAGGGGCAACATGAGGGACATCTTTGTGGTGAGGGAATAGTTCTGTATCTTGATTGCAGTGGTAGTTAAACAAATCTACACTGGTGAAAACAATGACACAAAAATATATACACATATACTATCAATGTCAATTTCCTGGTTTTGATATTGTACTATAATTTTATAAAATGTAACTGTCGGGGGAAACGGGGTGATGATTACATAAGATCTCTCTGCACTATCTTTGTAATTTTCTGTGACTCTATAATTATTTTGAAATAAAAATCAATGGCAAATATGTAATATAAAGCTATAGGAAGGTTATGGTATCTTTGCAGATAGATGAAGAGAAATTAATGTATAACTAACATGTACTGTAAAGTTAGAATCACCCAGAATTTAATATTTTGAATTCTATAAGATATTAAAATGACAAGTTTTTAAAATCAACATCTGATATAATTCTGCTTGTCACTTTAGGATCAGGATGGTATTAATTCATATAATTATTACGTCTCCAGGAATAAAATAATGTGTATAACGGGGATTCCTAAGTAAGTCTATGAGTTACTCTGCAAATATTCAAGAAGAATGTATTTATGCTCATTGAAACATGTAACCCTATTTTGCCATATCTAAACAACATATCGTTATTCCTGTTTAACTAAAACAGCTAAAAATAACCATCACTCAATAATTTGGATAAAGAGTGTGTGGTGTCAAGAAAAAACATATATACAAACACATACATAGGTACATCTATAGCTAATATAAACACTCAGAGAGTAGAATATAACATTAAATCTAGAGCCTTTTGAAAAGGCCATTTAAGAGGGAAAAACTATTTTTATATGTATTTACTAAATAAGTTGACAAATGAACCAACATTTCATGAAAGGTTCAACATAAAGTTATACAAAAAATGAAAAACTTAGGTTATATATGCATATTTTTAGCATGTGTGTGTTTATGTTATATATACATATTTTTTAAGTGAATTTTCTATTTTCTTTTAACTTAGAACCAGTGAAAATAAAGGGAAAGAAGAGGTAAATTCAAGGCTGATTTGATATCCTCAGAAAAGCAGTGATAGCACTTTTCTGCCACTAAATGGAAATGATCCTTGGATGAAACAATCCTTTCTTTGTGAAGCAAATGGAAAGTGGGGATAGGAACTGACAACTTCAGTTCCCCTTCACCTGAGTTCTCTTATATCTGCTCGCTGGATACACACACAGGATGTGATTATAGAGAGACAAAGAGAGGGAAAAAAGCAAACAACAGTCATGTATTGAAAGCATTCCCCATGCCAAGAACAGCAAACCTAACACCATGGCTTATGAAGGAGGAGATTCTGTAAGGAAACGGGGAATTTAATTCAATTTCTTAAAATTAATTGGAACCTTGAACATAAGATGTTAAATTGATATAGAACCTGAGGCAAATTTCTAATACATCATGATCACATTTTTTTCATGAACCAGGATTGAAAAATTGGAAAGGGCCATGTACCATAACACATGTTGTTCTTTTTGAATACAAGTGTTGCAAAGTGATAATCACTCTTTTTCTATCGTAATTTTAGTGTGAAAGATCCTACACTACAGGCACATTTTTTGTCTGTTTTGGTAATTACAAAATCTGATCCCATCAGGGAGAAAGCCTCTTCCCAAGGATAAATTGACACGGATGAGATTTTGAATATTTTAAGCTAACTGGCACGATTTTTTATAAGAGTAATCAATTTCTGGGAATATATTACTTGCCATAAAAACCAGGATAGTATTAATCTTCTTGGCATTTTTTCTTAGAAATATTTATAGGACTTTTCAAACTGTAGGTCTTATTATTTCTTAACACCCCTCTTGGGCAGAAATGCTAGAAATACCATCTTCCTATGCTATCTCAACATCTAACAAGAAGCAGAGGGCTTGACAGGATAATTTCCAAAAACAAATAAAGAAAACTCAAATAAACAAATTTTCAGTATCAGGGTTACAGTCATTTATCATAATTGCTTATATTAAATAATCTCCTTATACTTTTTTGTTATTATTATTTTTTTTTTGGTGAGGAAGATTGGCCCTGAGCTAACGTCTGTTGCCAATCTTCCTCTTTTTGCTAAGGAAGATTGGCCCTGAGCTAATATCCGTGTCCATCATCCTCTATTGTGTATGTGGGATGCCGCCACAGCATGGCTTGATGAGCTGCGTGTAGGTCTGCACCCGGGATCCAAACCTGCGAACCCTGGGCCACTGAAGCAGAGCACGCAAACTTAACCACTACCCCACCAGGGCAGCCCCTACCTTATACTTTTTATTAGTCACTGAATTATGCTGAATTGTTAGATTCACTAACTTGTTCCCATTTTTCTTGGCACACAGTAAGTGCTCAATAAATAATCACAAGGTAAATAAATGAAAAAGGTCATATTCAGCAGATACTAAAAATCGAAGTCTACTTAATAAATTAGGTGACATAGCAAGACTATAACTTTCACTTTATAATTCTGAGTCTGACATTCAAGAGGGAGACAGGAAACTTTCTTGCAGTTCTACAGAGTAATCTTCCTGATTTCCTTACAGAGACGAAGTGGGACTATATGAGATACGAGTACAGCTGAGCCCCTCCATCACCATAAAGGTTGCCTCAGCCACTATGCTATTATTTTCGGACAGCACCTGTTCCTAAAGAACAATAAGAGAGACACCAATGAATAAGCCATATTAGGGGAAAGGACTGGGCATTTGAAGGTTGTGACAAACATATGAACTGAGTTACCAGAAGGCTACCATAAAGAATCTTCTAGAGTTCTTACTGACAGATTTATACAACCCACTGGATGCAAAGTTCTATTCCTAAGATGATAAGTAAACCACACAAACCGTAACTATGGAAGGCACAGAAACGATACGAACCTAACTAAACATTTTCTCTCTGGATATATAAGATGAGCTCACTTGTGAGTCAAGTCTGTTTTGCTATTATTCTTCTCTTACTATTCATTTCAAATGAGCGGGTTGTGGTGGTTCAAAAAATTCACTTGAGAGCCTCTGGCTTCTAGCCCTCTAAACTGTGAACAGGAGAGAATGGAAAAAGAAAACGAGTCACTCAATATTTATAGACAGAAGGATCATGTTGAAAGTCAATATGACCAAATATCTTGCCACAAAAAAATGTGCAATAAAGCTGTGGGGTTAGAAAATTTTGAAAAAACTGTGTCTTATCTTGTCTTAACCAGTTGAAGGCAATTGTGAATGGTGTGATTCCTTTGTATATTAATTACTTAAACTTCCTTAATGAAATTCAGGTGTAATCCCTGAGGCTCTGCAGCCCAGCACAATTAACTAAACTGCAGAATATGGTATTTGCCAAAGGGGCTGTAATTATGTTAAGAGAGGTCTACTATGAATACCAAAACGTCTAAAGTCACTATTTACTGAATAGTAGAAAAGTTAACTGCTAAACTAGAATTTGAAACTATAAAATTGTGGAATAGTGTCAATTACAAAAGCATGGCCCATCATTTGGTTGAATGATATTTTTTATTATTTTGTTTCACTTTTACTTTTACCATTTTGATCTATGCTTGTACCATCTGCCACATCCAGCCTAGCCATTTGCAGCCGAAAGAGGCACTTTTCTTTTTTTTTTTTTTTTTAAAGATTTTATTTATTTATTTTTCCCCCCAAAGCCCCAGTAGATAGTTGTGTGTCATAGCTGCACATCCTTCTAGTTGCTGTATGTGGGACGCGGGCTCAGCATGGCCAGAGAAGCAGCGCGTCGGTGCGAGCCCGGGATCCGAACTCGGGTCGCCAGCAGTGGAGCGCGCTCACTTAACCACTAAGCCACGGGGCCGGCCCAAGAGGCACTTTTCTTATACTCTTCCCTCCTCAGTATTCTACATGACCAATTTTTTAATCAAAGCACCAAATACCAGCCCCTTAGGTCAAACAAGAACAAACCATTCCTGCGTTTTGGACTGAACATTCTGAGAAGTGAAGTAGTCAGCATTAACATGTATATTAAAGTACACTTATTCCAATATCAACCAGTTAGTAATAACCAGTTTTTCTATGGGGGGGCAGTAATAATCTATGTAAACAATGATGAATCATTACAAGTTTCATAATTGCCCTCAGTCAAAAATTAAATTCTTTACAATTTACCTTATAGACACGTGTATTATAATTTCACAGTCCTTTCCTAATACTAAGTCCCATAACAACCTCAGTGCCTTAAAAGCTCTTTCACTGATTTGGGTATTTTTTCTTTTTTCCCATTTGAAATTCACCTTGTCAATCCACCCTCATGAGAGTGGCCCAGGTTGAGGGTCCTCTTCTTTTTAGTGGATTAAACAAATAAATAAAAATTAAATGCATCAACATTTTCCAAGTTCTTAATAAACTGTTATTGTGTTTCCTTAGATTTTCATCGACATGTTGAGTTGATTTTTAATATTCAGTACTACCTGACACTTAATTGGCTGGCACTCAACCCACTGAAAGCAAAGAGCGGGACTGGATGTCTCTCTCTCTGGCTACGCTGAGTGTAGTCAGTGAGAACTACTAAGAATCTATAGTGCATGGAGTGGGCTGCATCATTCAGTCATTTTATTTTATTTTTTTAAAGATTTTATTTATTTATCTCCCCCCCCCCCCACCGCCAAAGCCCCAGTAGATAGTGGTATGTCATAGCTGCACATCCTTCTAGTTGCTGTATATGGGACGCGGCCTCAGCGTGGCCGGAGAAGTGGTGCATCAGTGCGTGCCTGGGATCCGAACCCCGGGCCACCAGCAGCGGAGCGCGCGCACTTAATCGCTAAGCCACGGCGCCGGCCCTACTCAGTCATTTTAGAACGTAGTCTCTCGAGCCAGACTGTCTGGATTCAAATCTCTCAAACCTGCCTCTTACTTGCTGTATAACCTTGGGCAACTTGCTGAAGGAATTTTCTCAGACATGAAATGGGGGTAATAATAGTAACTGGCTCACTGGGTTGTCAGGATTAAATGAGATCATGTTTGTTAAGGGCCTGGCACAATGCCTGGAAAATAGTTAATTTATGAAAATAGTTACTACCACCACCGCCCACCACACCTAGAGAAACACACTAAGGAGGAGTCAACAGTCCAGCTCTCAAAGAGCTAACAATCTCAATTTGGAAGTACCAAAAGCCCCCACCCTCCAGAAACACAAGTTGACATATTAAGCACATATAACTTATGTAATAAACACACACACACAAGATTCTTATATCACACATTCAGAGAAATGATACAAGTAATGGAGCACTCCTATTAAAAAGATTTTGGAAAATGAAGAGGACACAACTGGAAAAGCACCTCTATGAGCAAGGAAAGCCAAAGAAGCAGGTATATTTCAGACACATAAGGGCTTCAACGCAGTGTTTTTAGTGAGGGGAATAACATTTTTAAAAGTAAAATAAAATAAGTTGTGGACTGACCCAGAGAGACAATATATTATCACATATTATTACCATCATTTCTTAAGAGAAAGGACACTAACAAAAACTTTGAGAGGAGATAAACTCAGAACAAAGAATAGTCTTTTAAATTGTATGTCTTTGGCTTCCTTTTTTTCTTTTTTGCTAAGGAAGATTGGCACTTAGTTAACATCTGTACCCATCTTCCTCCATTTTGTGTGGGACGCCTGCCACAGCCTGGCTTGACAAGCAGTGTGTAGGTCTGCACCCGGGATCTGAACCTGCGAACCCTGGGCTGCCAGAGCAGAGCGTGAACTTAACCACTATACCACCCGGCCGACCCCTGTCTTTGGCTTTTTTAATCTCGAAAACATTAAAACAGAGTGATGTGATAGAGACTGTCGTGAGAAAGCTAGCTGAGCTGAGAGCTGAAGCCACACACACACACATCTGAGGAAAGACAATTCTGAGAAGAATCGTCAGCAAGTCCTAAGGCAGCAAATGAGCTTGACTTCTCTGAAGAAGAGAGGGAACCAGTGCGATAGGAAAAAAAGGTAGACACACAGCAGTAGTAAGATTATATGAAACCTTACGGCACACGGTAAGAAGTTTGGATTGGACTCTAGGGATGAAAGGAAGTCTTGAGACAGGCTTAAGCAGGCACGTGACATGATATCAAGACAAGAATTAGAAGCAGAAGGATAATCTCCTACCTGGGTGAAAGGGAAAGAGCACTGAAGTGGAAGTAAAATCAATTCTAATATTTGAACCACATTAAGTGGTTGAAAGTGCATTCAAGGTAACAGGAAAACTGGGAAGTAATGATAGGTTAAAATGATTAGGATGACTCAGGACATGTTAAATATAAGAGGGTGTGACACAAAAGAGAAGCCACCGGGAAACTATTCTGAATGCAAATGGCAGATACAGAGAAACAGCATAAATCTACAGACGTGGAAGCTACCGTGACACATGGCATGATGAGATGAACTCAAAAACAAAGGATACAGATTCAGTCCCTAGAGCCTGGGACTGTGGTAAGAAGACATTAACAAGGCATGACCAATCTTATGCTAACAAAGCTTTAAACTTTATTATTGAGGCACTCATAATGATAAAAAGGTTTTGTGCCACACAAACAATTTTCCAATAATCATGAGCTACTTACTGAAACAGACATTTAAGACTATCTAGACTAAAATTAATGTCTGAGAGCCACTCTCGTGTACCCTTGGGAAAGATAACCCCATGCTCAGACCATTAAAGTAATGCCATCTAGTTCCTGGGACCGCCAGCTCAAATGTCACCTTGCCATTCATTCAAAGTAGATGAATAGACGACACTCTATTTCATGATGAGAAGATTCTGGAAGAGGTCCTAAAGAAAACATTTAAGTTTTATCTTGTGCAGGAACATTGTAGATAGAATATATGGCATTTGTGAGAAAACAGGATTGTCCTTCTATCCTAGATAACATTTGCCAAGCTCTAGAGGCAATGTTCTGGGGGAAACACACTACATGACTTGTTGCTGTGGTGGTATTATTCATTCAAGAAAAAAAGTTATTTTATGGAAAGCTTATTCAGAGCTGCATCATTTAAAAGCCCATCTGAATGCCCCATTCCTTCACAAAACAAATTCCGAAATATACCACCATTCATGGAAACAATGATTGACATGCTCTTGTTGTCATAGCTGTGTAAGAAATAACAGTTTTTCACTCCAAACTTTCCAAAATGCAAAAATGAAATGCATTTTCCCCATTACATAGACATCTCCCCAACCCCTATCTGCAACACACACACTAGATTTGTAATACCAATGGCAAAGCTTTTCTTGGGCTGGTCATATTGGAAGGGGAAAAGAAGTTTGGAAAATTTGCGAAACACCCAATTTCTAAGGAAAATATATGCATCAAAATTCCAATCATTTATCATGGGTTATAGAATATATGACTGGCATTACTGACATAGAGAGGTCTTTCTACTTGTTTACAGGAAAGACATTTTCCGCATCATACTCACTATATGAACAGATAAACTCCAGAACTACTACTGTTTCCCTGTCAAGTCTAAGGATTGAACATGTGAGGGCTTTATCCTCAGAATGAGAGAAATTTAAAAGATGCTTTTCTGGCTTTTAAGTTTTTCTTAGGTCTTATTAAATATTTGTTTATTCCTTATTTCTTTTGGTACATCTATATTGAGGGCAAACTAGGTGTCAGGTACGGTGACAAAAAAAAAAAAGAGAGAGAAGAACTGATACACACAGAAAAAATTTCTAACAATGCAAATAAGACCATAGGATAAAAGTTGTTGTTTAAATTTGGGAATAATTAATGTTTCACAAAAATTAAACTTAAGGGATATGGATGTTTGTTATTATTACTTTAATCATACATAATGAACGTTTCAAATTCTTGACTCAAAGTTAATTAGAGGGGCTGGTCAGGTGGCATAGTGGTTAAGTTGGTGGGCTCTGCTTCAGCAGCCCAGGGTTTGCAGGTTCAGATCCCGGCTGTGGACCTATGCACTACTCATCAATCCATGCTGTGACAGGCGTCCCACATATAAAATAGAGGAAGATGGGCACGAATGTTAGCCCAGGGCCAATCTTCCTCAGCAAAAAGAAGATTGGCAACAGATGTGAGCTCAGGGCTAATCTTCCTCACCAAAAAAGAAAAAGAAAAAGAAAAAGTTAATTAGAATTAAACTGCAAGTTGTGGTTCCTGACATTTTCTGGATGGTGAATATTTTCAATTCTATTTTTTTTTAATTGCACTCTATTTCCTAGATTGGCCAGATTGAACTGAAAATCGTGGTTAAAGTTTTATTTGATAGCCTTATTTGGATTCAGGTAGGTATGTCTGTACATGTTATTTGTACAAGATATTATTTGAGGTCTGTCTTCAGTTTTCTTGCCATTATCCCAGAATATTTCGAAAAAGGGAGGAAAGGTGTAATCAGTATTTTATTAATTATAAAGAAGCCCCAGTTATTCTCACTAAAATTGGAGGATTAATCCATTTCATTGTGGATTAATTTGATTCTCAGGATGCGTGTGACAAAGATAAGTAAATGCTACCAGAATTGCAGCTCTTGTTAAAATAAATTAATAGGTTACAAAAATAATACCCAAACTAAGGACCTTAACAGTCTTAACCTCTATCCCTCAACTCCATGAGTCTTCAGACTGACAAGAGACCAAGAAAGAACAAAGATTAAACTATTTAGTTTAATCTACCACCATGGATAAAATATATTCAGACTGAAGCTATTTTAAAGTAAAAGGTGATCAATTCACCAAACTGCTACGGTAAATGCTTCTGAAAAATACCTCTTCTCTGTAGGCAGGCACAACAAATTTCTGAAGTAAAACATCATTTGGTGGGTCTGAAAAGATACAACTTTACAAAAATTAATTTATAAAGAAATATACTTTCTGAATGATTTAATCTAAATACTGAAATTCTAACAAGTCAAAACACATGCATTCCTTAAAAAAACAACTTTTAGCCTGAGAACATAGGTTATATACGTATACCAAATGAAATAGGATAAGTTTAAAAAAAAAAAAAATCTGTCAGTTAATTAATTTTAATTTTATTTATTTTTTTTTCCCCCAAAGCCCCAGTAGATAGTTGTATGTCATAGCTGCACATCCCCCTAGTTGCTGCATGTGGGACGCGGCCTCAGCATGGCCGGAGAAGCGGCGGATCCGAACTTGGGCCGCCAGCAGCGAAGCGTGTGCACCCACCCGCCAAGCCACGGGGCCAGCCCTCGTTAATTAATTTTAAAAAATACATTTTCAGTTCTGAGACCTATTGAATCATATGCTCCTCAGTTACGAGCAAATGCTTTTGACAGCTTTATAAAATCAGTTCTCGGTTTTGTTAAACTCGCCGTAGTAAAACACGAAGAATTCAATCCCAGATGAGTAGTTATGGTATCAAATAAAGGAAGTGTCAGGAGGAAAAACTGCACAGACACAGTAATCAAATTCCCACACAGGATTAATGGATGACATGTAAGCCAAAGGATGATTCATTTTATTTTAAAATTAATTACAAAAGTCCTTGATTATTTTAGAAGGAATTATATATCCTGATAGTAGGTTTCCTTAGGCCATAGCAAAATTAATTAAAGATCACTATGACATATTTGGTCATCAGACATGTAACAGAAGGGAACACATGATTGTTCTGAAGACTATATACTTGATTTTCTCCAAACTGAGATGAGTCAAATTAAATCTGCCTTCATCTTCTAAACAAAGGAATACCTAGGAACTAGCACATCATTAGTAAATTAGTAGATCTTTAAGAAATATCTAAAGACAATGGAATGATAAAGCCCACTTTTAAATATTTAAGAGATGAATGTCTATTCCCAATAAATTTGTTTGTTTTAGTAAAGTCATATTCAAAATATTTTTTCTGTCAATATAATTTAAGAAAGGAACTATAAGTCCACTAAATATTGAGTTAAGAAAACTCACTTGAAAAAAATTATATCTAAGTGGGTTACCATTTTTACTTTAACTCTTCCGTTAAAGAGAGAAAAATAAAAACAATACTGATCACGTATAAGAAATATTCTGGGAATCAAAGAAAAACACCAAATTATTCAAAATGAAATATGCTTTGTGTAAATTACATGTTTTAAAGTTACTACACATTATTTGCAAGATTTTCAACATTTCAAATAAAATTCAGCCAATAAGTCACTTTATAGTCTTATACCTGGCACTAGTAATAATGTTAGAATACCTTCTATTAAAAAAAAAAAAAAAACCTTAGAAGAAAAATTCAATCCAATTTCTAATGCCACATTTCCACATATTCTAATACTGACTGGAGGCAGACACCTCACTTTTTTGACTGTTTACCCAAATATGAGAAAAACTCTGAGGATGTAACCAAGAGTAGGATTGTTTTCCTTCATATCTATACTTTGTGAAGCTGAGTGAGAAGTACTTGCTAAAACTGTCGTATGATTAATGTGGCAGATGGGTAAAAGGGCTGGGATAAGCTCTATTTTCAGGCTAATAAAAACCTAATTATTTCAGAATCAGAATTTATTACTAATTTTTAAAACAGTCCAAAACATGTAATGGCATTTTGCCATTAAAAATGAGTTCCAGGGCTGGCCCCGTGGCTTAGCGGTTAAGTGTGCGCGCTCCGCTGCTGGCGGCCCGGGTTCGGATCCCGGGCGCGGACTGAGGCATCGTTTCTCCGGCCATGCTGAGGCCGCGTCCCACATACAGCAACTAGAAGGCTGTGCAGCTATGCCATACAATTATCTACTGGAGCTTTGGGGGAAATAAATAAATAAATAAAAATTAAAAAAAAAAAAATGAGTTCCAAAATTAAACGAATTTAGTGTTTCATTTCATATAGCAGATTACATACCGACAATGATTTTAGTAGGTGGGGTTTTAAAGATAATTATAGCACATCCCAACAGATTCAAAGACACAAAGTTTGAAGTGACGATTATATTTTTAAATGGAAATTTATACAAAGGATTCATCATATCTATGCAAGAGTACATTTTCTTGTTTTGCATCTTATAATTAAAACGAAGTAAAACTATGGGGAATGTAAATGTCTTATAAATATATTTATTTTTATTTGCCAGAAATTGTCTACTTTAGGTTACTCAAATTCTAATATCTTAAATGACACTGAGCCTACTAAGCAATAAAAAAAGAAATATGAACACAATATTTAAAGTTTTTATCCTTGAAATAAAGTACATTACGTTTTGAACTACAAATAAAGTACTCTCTCCAAGTACTAAATGCGTATTTCTCAATCGCCTTAAAGAAATAAAATTATTTTTAAAGTACACATTTATTGTCTCAAGAAAATATTTTATCCTTATACTTTCTACTTTTTTCTATTTAAAATACACCGAACTTAGAAATATTTTCCAAAATAAAGTTTACCCAGTTTTTTTATGAAGAATGATGACCAACAAGGGAAATTTAGTAAATACTTATATGAATGAAATGTAGAGAGTAGTAATCCATTTTTTATTCAGATAATTTAAGTTGATCTCTCTCTAGACACTAAAAACTAACCTTAACTGAACTAAAAAAGCAATAGCTAGAAATAACCTATGTGATATCTAATGCCTCCACTCTAAGTATCATTAGGTTTTACCTGTCAAGTAAAAATAATATACACTTTAGAAGGTATTTAAAAGGTTTTAGCATACTTGACCCAGGAATCTTGGCAACCATTGTGGACTTAAGGACAATTATGGTATTTAATAATGAGATGCTGAAGTACACTTGAAAATGGATGATAGTCACTTAAAACACTTCATCTGTATTTACCTCCATTTCCTTGGAGTTGTTATAGTTTTTAAATATATTATATTTGCAACTCAAGGGGACATCATGGTATGCTAACAAACTAAAATAAACCTATCATTTATTCTCATTGCTTTTTGGCAGCGATGCAAACATTTCTGAGGCTTTCCAAATATTGCAAGCATTATAGGTCTTTCATTAAGAGATTAAATTATCAGCCCTAATCCTCAAACCATTATGTATCTTAGAAATAATTTCTTATTTAATAATCTATTTTAATTGTTTAATCAACATCTAGAAATGCAAATCAATCATACTTTAGTAGCCAATTGAATATATAATATCTACCTAATTAATTTAATACCCAGCAATTTATGGCTGATTACAGCAATGGGTATTTTGATGAGAGCACGTATGAGGCTCTCAGGTGAATGTAATGAAATTGCTACCATTCCTAAAAAGTTTTTGCTTATTTATACCTTGCTTAGAGATATCAGGAAAATTATATTTTATCCAAACACTATGCACTGCAATAACAGCATAATGAAGACATAAGACTCTCCTGGCCTAATTTGATTCTTGCAGAGCAGATGTAGTTAGTACTTAGTAGTCTAGACAAAATATAAGGAAATTTATTTTAAAAAAGTGTATCTTTGCCAATACTCTTGTGATGGCTTGGCAAAGGATTTCAAATTGACAACTCAAATGTCCCAAGCTGAACTTAAGTCTCCTTGATTATAATAATAAACTGTTAAAACACATAAAATCCCTAACAGGAGGACTAACAAGTCTACCAAGAGCCCAGCAAAATTCAAGTAAAAACCAGTATAAAGTCATTGGAAAAAAACAAACAAAATAGTTACAGGCAATGGAATTGTTCAACAGTGTAGTAAACCAAAATTGAAATTACACAAACAAGACTTCCATTTTTTCTCTCTCACTCCATGAATTTACATGCCAGATTAGTGACAAGCCAATATTTATAAATATCACCTTTTGTTAAACAAAATAGATTGGCCTTATTTATAAAAAATAATATAAATCACATCCACAGATGTACAATGAGGGACAATCAATACTGAAACATTTGTCGTCTCTGGAGAAATCAATATCATTGCATAAAGTCACACCTCATTTATAAATTATAAATTCATTTGGTAAAAATCAAAAACTTTATATTGATGTTAAATTAACAGTGCTGGTCTAAGCCTTTTATAATTTCTTTTAAGATGTTAGATACTCCAAACTCTTCATCCATGCCTTGTAGTTTCAAAGCATACTTCTTTGAGACCACCCTGAGGCTCTGAGATTGCCAGAGATTATAGACCAACCATTAGGCCTCTGGGATTCCAGCAATTGTGGTGGCAGGGAAGAGGCGCCACTCGTCCATGCTTCCATCCATACATCTACCTGCCCGCCTACTCATCCACCAGTTCTTTTACCCACCCTCCCAGACATCACCTACCTACCCAAACACACTCAACATTTATTGTATTCTGTGATATATGATGGGGATAGTAAGGCAGTACTAGTCTCTAGAAGTTCACACTTTTGAGCAGGGAAAAAGACCTGAAAGATTAGTAGATGAAAAACAGACTAAGAAGAAGAAAGGAGAGAAAATTAAAATTACATTAGAGAAAAACAAGAAGTGTCGAAGAGCTTATACCCATCTTATAAGATAAGCTATTCTTCCTTATATGTATTTCCATTACTCACTCAACTCTGTATATGAGTTTTCTACTGAACATACTATGAAATGATGTTTGATCATTCACTGATCAAAAAAAAAAAAGGTATGATCACTTAGGAGAACCGTAAAATTCTTTAAGAGGTAAATACATTAGCAAATGCAGTTAGAAATAGAAATTTATTTTGAAAAATATATTTACTTTCTAACTTATGCATTTCAATATTCACCAGACTACTTTCCACTGGAGAGGAAATCACAATAGAGTATAAATGATGCATGCAAAACTATAAAACAGTATGGTTCAAATTGTAACCCATTTATTCCAAGTTCAAGCAAGAAATATAGATTATTTAAAGTAGATGTTTAACTCACTGACAAAACATCAGCCCTGGTCCTCTTTGTATTTATTCTCCTGTGATTCACAGAAGAGTTTTGACAAAAGTTTAATTTTTGTTTTTCAATATTTCTTATCTTTAAACTTCATCATGCATTAAAATCTTATTTAGACTTGTCTGGTACCAGTGTCACATTTTTCCTGGCTAATGGCATTAGGCAGATATTAATCGTGTTTTAAAAGTGGCCAAGGGCAGATTAGCAATACACTTTGTCCCTCTCTTACTGAAAGAAAGTTCACACTTGAACAGATGAAACACGTGTAAGGTTCCAGTGAGATGCGAAAATCTAATATGAGATCTATCAACACAGATAGACAGGAGCAACAATATCAACATAGCAGCAACAATAGGATCTTGAAAATACGGCTATAATTTTCAGAGTGCCCATATTTTTGTCCGAGATTCTCATTTTTCTTAGTTTTATGATGAAAAAACGCAGCTAAAACTTTGATTCTATATCCACTGTTCCCATAAAGTATGAACAAGACACAACATACAGTATTTTAATAAGACTGATCACAGAAGAGCTGGTAACTGCGACTGCAATGCTTTTTAAATCCTCAGAGCCAGAGTTGAGCACCACATCCAACTTAGATTCAGTGTTATAACAAAGTTCAGTAACTGCTTTAGACTACCTGTGAAGGATGCAAAGAAGCTTCTAAAAGCTTTCGGATGCCATTGATATAACAAAAAGGGAGGGAGGGTCTTGTCTATATCATGCAGGGAAATTGCTCCGTTTTATAAAATACACTGGAATGTGGTTGCCAAAGAGTGTTCAGCTCCCAGCATGTAGAGGGCTAACAGTAAGGATCTGTGTTTGTTTTCACTTTGAAACTCCTATTGTCTGAGCCAGATTCTCCTTAGGACCTTATTTTATTCCGCTTACTGCAACATCACTGCCAGTGAATGTAGAGCAGACTTGGTCACTCTTTTGCTGAAGTCAGCCAAGAGAATATTCTGTTGGAGAAAGTAACATTTGCCTCAAAGGCTTGGAAGCCAAGTGAAAAACTGAGATACATACAAGACAATAATATATAAACCAATTAACTTAGCCTCTCAGGAAAATCATCTTCACTCTCATCAAATTGTGTATTATCTGGCAATATAAATTGAAAATCTATTTATAGAATAGTCAGGCTAAATGTTTTATTGCTAAAACAGAAGTAGTAAGGGTCATAGACTGCAAAATCCTAAGAAACACATCTTTTTCCAGAGGCCGTTTAATATGCTTTTGATACAGATTACTTTCTTGTCAATGGTTCTTTTGTCTTTCTTAAAACTACATCTGTACAACAACTAGTCACCTTGAATTTCAAGTACAACATTGCCTATAAATTTAATTTCACATCATATTATCCATAATTACCATAAACAGGAAGCAGGTGTGACCCTGTTGTCACGCTGGAGGCCTGAAGACAGGATGGGTTAACAGACTCGCGAAAGGCTTCAGGGTCTGAGCCGACTATAGGCTCCATGAGCCACAAGGATGACCTGGCTATTAAAACATTATTGCAATCATAAGCTTCTTTATAAGTAGTACTTTCATATCAAGAGCGGTAATAGCCCCATTCCTCCGGAGAACTTATTTCACCTCTGGATTCCATAGTTTAACAGTTCACAGTTAGAATACAGAGCATCTACAGAGGGCAACCAAGAAAGCAACCAGTCTGAAATTTATGTCCCATGAACTCTGAATGATTTGCTTGGAGAAGAAAAGGCAGAGCAAGGACTTGAGGGCTGTGTATAAATATCCAAAGACTGTCTGGTAAAATCACCCAACAGAAGATATGCTCGAGTTGGAAATTAAAAGTTTTTTTTTTTTTAGGTTTTGAAATGCAATTAGAGCTTCCAAGAAAGAATGGGATGCTTCCTAATACAGAGTACTTCATATCCTGTCAATGTTCTAGGCCATGTAATGGCTTAATCACCTGTCAGTTGCATTGTTAAAGGGACATGTTAAATTGGGAAGGTAGTTGAATTAGCACACATGAAAGGTCCCTTTTAAATCTAAGATTCTCTGATTAAAGGTCATGCAGTTTGGTAGAGGAGCCAAAATCAGAACTCAGATCTATGGAGATTAGTTCCTGCACTTCCTTTAACATCTGGACTCTTGGAATACCCAATCAACAGGTCACTACTCTGACCCACTTCACAGAGCGCCTTGGGCTCTCTTTCTCATCGAGTTGATGCATTCGCTAGCTTAAAAATGTTTGATAAGTCCTAAGCCCTTGGAGAACAAAGCCCAATCTGTCTCAAGTGCCATATTCTGGCCCCCAGCCCTGGTTACATGGTCTCCTACCACTCTTTTCCTCCTTCTGAGAGCGCCTCCGGTACTCCTATGGGTGAGTCACAGAGCTAGCAGCTGTGACACCAGGCCTTCCTTCCTGCTTCAAAAAGGTAGCTTTGGTTTTATGTCTTTTCCATGTGAAATTCTATGTAAGATTTCATTTGTAAAAAGGTCAGCTTTAGAAAACCACTGCTCCAGACACACATGAGCATGACAGTACATCTAACAGTACTACTTGGAGTACTTCCATGCCTTCCTGCGAAACAGCGCATAAAACACTGACCAGCTTAAACTAGTTCTGCTTCATCAAACCTTGCTCAATAACAGAGACAGCACTGCACATGTGCCAGGTGGGAACCCATAGCCCCAGGTTGACCCCAGAACCAAGAATCTTCAGAAAAGTTGCCACTGGAGCCCTTTACAAAGTGAGAAGTCCTTCAGTAAGGAAAATCTGGCTTCCAGCAGCCCAAGTAGCTTGATTACCATATATGGGCTGATTTGAGACTAGCCAGTCAGCTTCTGCCAAGCTTGAAACTCCCCTAATTCCTTCAATTTCACCCTGAACCCTGGATCAGAGAGACATATTTGAGCACTTTGCTTCCTGTCTCCTTGACCAGTCGACCCCGCTTTTTCTTCTCTCAAAAGCGGATGCCATAGTTTTGGCTTCCGTGCACGTTGGGCAGTGAACTCTTGCTCAGTAACACCTGTTTTTAGATACCCATCCTCATCTTCCCCATTCCCTCCTGGCAAATGCCTGTCCATTTTTCAAGGCTCTAAAACAAATGCAACCTTTTCTATTTAGGCTTCTTCAGTTCCCAAGACTGAATTATTTGCGCTCTCTCTGCTCCCATTCTATACGTGCCTCTCTTCTAGCACTTTATATCTTCTAAAATAGTTAATATTGGACAAGCCTGTCTTTCTTATATTCAATTAGTTTCCCAGGGCCAGGTATATGCCTTATTTATCTTTATAACTCCTGGAATTAGCACAGTTAAAACTCAATAAAGGTTTGAGGGAATGGTAGTCATTGATTTTCAACTTGTTATCTATGACTTTCTAGGATTCTGTTCAAGGCTGAAGAGAATTCTGTAACAGTAACCACGGTAATATTGTTCCTATACTTTTGGGCAACATTTTTCATAAGCCTTGAATTAGAAATATGAGTTTGTGATCAAGGAGAGAGGTAAAGGATGAAAATTTCCTCTAGAAATGATCTCCAAAGACATGATGATAGAAGTCATGGAAACAAAGATTTCACCCATTAGACTGGCCTCTCCAAATGTCTTTTTCTGGTTTTAACAAGGAGATTCTTTTTTTTTTATTAAGACTACATTTTCAGCATTGGGGAAGGAAACATTTGCTACCATGGGCCAGGCACTGTTAGGCATATTGTATATACTACTGCATTTAACACAACACTGCAAATAAGGTTGACCTATTATTTCTACTTTCTACAATGACTATGAAACCTGGAAACATTAAAATCATTCAGTCTCTCAGTTCCAGTAATTTTATAGTTACTCCTATTACCTCTTGACTACTGGTTCACTCACTCATTTATTCATTCATTCCATTTACTGATTTGTTCATGAAATTTATTAAGCATATAATACGTGCCTTTAACATACAGACGTTTTCTGCAACTACATGACTTGGATAGATTGCAAATCTGCAATTTCCAATTCCAAGCTGCTTTGATTTTGAATTTAGAAACAGGTCATCTTAAATCAAGTGACATCTCTAATTCAAAAGAGGGTAAAGATGCAATTTTTAGAGAAGAAAATTCTATCCATATCTGATACACTATATTTATAAATTATAATGTGCCCCAAATAGGAGGTGTTCTACTCAGATCACTTTCTTGGGCTATTTTAAATAACAATATTGCTATGTTTTTAAATATTGCTCTATACCTTGTTTGTAAAATCTTGAACATTAAGTTTTTAAAATCTCTACAAACATGAGTTGATATCACATAATAAAACATTCAACAATTTCAAATTTTTATTTTTAATTTGACAGAATTTTATTTTAAACGACTTTTAACAAATTGAAGGAAATTTTGGATTTAAGATTTCCTTTTTGGTTTTGTTTGTTTTAAAACGGACCTCTCGGGCCAAGGTTTCAGTAAGCCAAATTTCAGACTAAGAACACATTTCAGAAGTTTCCTCAATAATTCAGAATGATTGCAGTAAACCAGTTATATCACTACTTGTTAGCTCCAGGATTTGGCTACACTGAAGTTACATCATGTTCCTGGAAACGTAATTGCTGGGAAACAGTCAAAGCTTGGTTCACTACAGCTTGCCTGCACTGATGATGGTATTCCTACCCCCAACACCAGTATCATAAAGTAGTTCCCTGGACACAGAACACAAAGTATATCTTTAACAACTGGACACACCATTAGGCACAACAGTTGCATGACGATGCTGATTTCTTGAAAGGCTAAACTGGAAAAACGCTGGGGCTGGGAACCATACCCTCTTTATAAATTTTATCTAAATTTGTTAAACTGAACACCAAAATTCTCCTAAAGTTTCCAATTCTGCATCCTATTCATTTAGTATAGGTGTACTACCAGGTACATCCTATCAGATACAGATTGTTTCAAGCAATATATGATGGTAATTTTATTATGTGTTAAACAGAGATTATTTACCTTAGAGGAACTAAGTCAAGAACTAAGAAGAAAGAAACCACCTTAACTTGATTATTACCTCAGTTTGGCTATTTAGACTTTAGGTCACAGAGGTAACATGGGAGCTGAGCAAATGTAGGTTCAGAAACTTTCCTGCATCTGCCTCTCAGTCACTAACAGGCAAGGAATTTTGGTCACTATTTCTCTGTATAACTCCTCATTGGGATACAAAAAGTCATATAATCTGAAGGAAATGCCAAAAACAGAGTAAAAGAATAGTCCCCTTTCTAGGCCCAAACAATTTCTATGGTTCTTTCTGTCTTACTTGATTGATATTTCCTGCATTATATGACTGACTCCTCTACCCATACAACAGTGCTTATTAGAGTATCATATCTGTAATAAAAAGAACAGCTCAAAATATCTAAATTTTCACATAGTTCACTGTTCTCATGGGGATTGAGAATAAACAGATCTATAAAGAAAAGAATGACTAAACCCAATATTCTGACTGAGTAACTGTTAGGTAGTAAGCCCCATGAGGAACAAAAAGAAATAAAAGTAGTTCTTGCCCACAAGGAGCATACAAGTAGATTAAAAATAGGATAAAAGAATTTGATAATCAAAAACAATGCAAAATATATAACAGTTTGAATGAGAAAGAGAAAAGACCCAGACATTATAGGATTACCTGCCAGATTAAAGATACAGGCCATAGTGTTCCAGGGAGCTGGAGAAGGAAATGATCACTTTAGAACAGTTAGTCAAAAAAAGTCATAGGAGAAATAGATTGATTTTACTGACTTTTAAACAATGGGCTGAATTTAGGTGGATAAAGGGCAGGAGACAAGCCACATAGGGGGAAAATGTACAGTTTATTGGGCAACAGCAGGAAAGCTAGTTTGGATAACAGAGTTTAGTGAGGAGAGGAGCGGGTGGCGAGGATGGCCCAGCAGACTGGGCCTGACTGTGGAAAGCCTGGACAGCCATGCTCAGGAGTCTGAACCTTCTCACTGAGTGCTCCCTATGCCCCAGGTCTACATCCAGTGCTTTAAATTTATCTTACCATGTTTTAGTGTCTTGGTAACCCAGGGAACTAGGTATTTGGATCAGGAAGCTCAGAGAGTTGCTCATTAGTGGGGAAGCCAAAACCTCAGACTCTGACTCGCGAAGTCAGTGCTCTTGCCAGTGGGGCCATGGGAATTTTTTGAATAAGGGAGTGACATGAACAATTTGGTATTCTAGGAAGTATAGTCTAGCCAGCTGGTGTTGAAGGACCACATTAAACAGAACTAGTCAGAAATAGTTCCACTGAAAAGCTCAGAAATACAGGGAAGATTGATTAGTTCAAGTAACTGGGAAAGAGATCAATGGAGCTAGCCTAATATCAGTATGCAAAATCAATTAATCAATATCTCAGTCATGCCTCTCTCTGTGTGCTGGCCTCATTTTCTCCCACTGCATGTTGAATGTCTCCCTCCATCATGGGGTTGTGGGAGGGGGAAGGGAGTAAGCAGCTTAGCCACCATGGAGAAATGAGACTTCTATCCTAACATCTTTATATAAAATCTCAGGAAAGTGTTCTCATTGGCCATCTCTGTGACGAGGAGGTGGAGTACTGAAACTTACAACAGAACTTTTTTAACAATTGTGGAGGGGGTAGTGCCTCAAAAGAATACGAGATGCTGTTCTCAAAGATACTGAAGAAGAGTTGCTGGAAAGACAACAGTTATTCTCTACAACCAGTAAACACTGAAGGCAAACTAAATCAGGACAGAATAAATTCTTCCATGATTGAAGACCACAGAAAAGGCACAGATTCTGCATTTAATTATGCTATCCTGAGTTAATTCATGATCACATAATTGAGTTTGCATTTTTGTGTGTGTGTGTGAGAAAAATTAGCCCTGAGCTAACATCTGTTGCCAATCCTCCTCTTTTTTTTTGCTAAGGAAGATTGGCCCTGGGCTAACACCCGTGCCCATCTTCCTCTGCTTTATACGGGACGGTGCCACAGCGTAGCTTGATAAGTGGTGCATCGGTCCGTACCCGGAATCTGAACCAGTGAACCCCAGGCCGCCAAAGCAGAGCACGCAAACTTAGCCGCTATGCCACCGGGACAGCCCCAACTTTGCATTTTTAATTGCAGATATGTTAAAGTTATATAAGCATTGCTTAATATTCTAATGCTAAGATGATTTCTAACTTTATCCTACAACTTTCTCTACTGGTTCACATGTCTTTTTAAATTTTTTTTTTTTTTTTTTCCCAAAAGCCCCAGTAGATAGTTGTATGTCATAGCTGCACTTCCTTCTAGTTGCTGTATGTGGGACGCGGCCTCAGCGTGGCCGGAGAAGCGGTGCGTTGGTGCGCGCCCGGGATCCGAACCGGGCCGCCAGCAGCGGAGCGCGCGCACTTAACCGCTAAGCCACGGGGCCGGCCCCTCACATGTCTTATTTTTAGTGATTACTTTGGAAAAGATGATTTCGGTTCTGTCTCCTGTGTATTTTTGTAGTATGCTATTTTCATACTCAATTACCTTCAATTAAAATTCTTATATATCTAGCCTAGTCTGTTCAGAATTAGTCATTTGATTTTAAAGGTAACTGCCTATAATGTCTACATATACATCTAAAGATATAAACATACAGAGGCAAATATTATAACGCTTCTTAAACAATATATACTTTAAATAACATCCTCAAGGTATTGGAGATACCAAGAAAGCGTGTGTTCCATTTTTCTTAAGCTTCTTTTACAAGCAACCGGAAGTTAATTCAATTTAAGAAGCAATAATGATTTTTACGTTCTACAATGGCAGAGAAACCATTTGATGAAATGCAGTTTTTACTTTAGCTTGCATTTTGTCATTGTGAACCACTTGCTTCCAATAAGAACGAGACAAGCTGAAGCCAGCAATCATTGGAGTGGACCCCTTATTGGTGTATTCACAGTGGCAACTGCACTATCTTTCTTCTTCCCCTCCATCTCCCTAGCTGTGTGCAGGGAATTTTCTCCTTTTGTTGGTTAACACTCTTTCTCATCTGGATTGCCTTCAACTATGTGACAACAAAGAACTCAAGCACCAAAATAGCAGCAGCTACATATCCTCTGCATGACAATGTAATTTCTCCTGCCTTAAGGCTGTGTCTAGCACTGAAATCATAGTCTGTTTACTTCGATCTGGCGCTACATTACACTGGGAGGGATTTAACTCTTCCTTATAAATACCCAGGGGAATTATCTCTCGACTCTGTTTCACTTAGAGTTGGGGATGCAACTTTGTTCTTTTTGCTGCTGAGCCAATCATGCCATTGAGTAAAAACTTACCTTCCAACTTTACTAGACAAGCAAGAATACGGCGCTGTCTCCTAAAATGCTCAGCAATACAATTAGTAGAATCAACAAAGAAATTTTTGGTGGCTACTGAGTCCAGGAAATTAATCTTGAAGCTTTCCCATTTGACTTGAGTGTTTAGTGGATCTCTTCAGATGCTTCTGCTAGGGAATCGGCACGTCTGAATTAAACAGTTTCACAAAAGAAAATTTGGCTTGGGACAGTATGTGTGTATGTTTCAAGCTGTGTTGATTATCAAAACATTCTAAGTGACTACACTCCTTTATAAACCAGTATTCTATAATCTCTCACTCAGAAAAACTCAGTCATCCTTAACACCACTCTCTATCTTACCCATAATCACCTAGTAATCTCCATGTCTATTGGATTCTACTTCTGAGACATCTTTTTCAGCTGCTCCCACCTCTCCATTCCCAATTCTATCTTCTAGGTTCTTATAATCTCCTGAACTTTTACAAGAGGCTACTAACTTAATTCTCTGCTTCTGGTCTTTTCCTCCAAGTTAATTTTCTAAATTGAGTCAATATCACAATCCAGTTTAAAAGACTTCTATAAATCCCACTACACAGAGACTCATGGATGCATCCCAAATACACACAATAGTTTCCACCATAGAAGAGGCACTCAGTAAATATTTGGTTAATGAATGAGTAAACCCTTCATTGTTGGGGGTATGGGAAACCAACATTTACTGAGCATCTCCTACGTGGCACATGTGTAAGGTCTGTAGCACTTGCTTGATCTCTAGCTAACCCTGTTGTTTCTATTAAATTCTCACAAAAAACAGGTGAGGTAGATAATAACATTCTCATTTTAAGTATGAAGAAATTGAGGGCCTGAGAGATTATACAGCTTTCCCAAAGTCAGAAGACTAGCAAATAGCAAGGCTGGAGCTTGAAGTTAATTTAATTCTTAATTTAACCAGCCCTCACACCTACTGCATGAAGCTCAAAGTTTTTTCCTGCCCCCTTGCTTTAATATTTTATCATATTATTTGATACAACCAAAAGAATACATGCAACATATATTAGTTACAGAGTCTAAAACAAAAAAAAAAGAGAAAACAAGCAATGCGATTTAAAAAAATGAGCAGAAGACCTGAATGGACACCTCACCAAGCAGGAAACTAAGCATACTAAAAGATGTTCAAGGGGCCGGCCCCGTGGCTTAGCAGTTAAGTGCATGCGCTCTGCTGCTGGTGGCCCGGGTTCGGATCCTGGGTGCGCACCAACGCACTGCTTGTCCGGCCATGCTGAGGCGGCGTCCCACATACAGCAACTAGAAGGATGTGCAACTATGAGGTACAACTATCTGCTGGGGCTTTGGGGAGACAAAGGGGAAAAAAAAAAAAAAAGGAGGAGGATTGGCAATAGATGTTAGCTCAGGGCCAGTCTTCCTCAGCAAAAAGAGGAGGACTGGCATGGATGTTAGCTCTGGGCTGATCTTCCTCACACACACACAAAAAAAGATATTCAATATCATTTGACATTAGGGAGTTGCAAATTAAACAACAAGGAGATATCACTACACATTTATTAAAATGGCTAAAGTCCAAAACACTAACACCACCAACTGCTGGTGAGGATGCAAAGGGACAACAATTCTCATTCATTGATGGTGACAATGCAAAATGGTAGAACTACTTTGAAGACATTTTGAGAGTTCCTTATAAAACTAAATATAGTCTTAACATATGACCCAGAAATTGTGCTCCTAGGTACTCAACTGATGTGAAAACTTATGTTCCCACAAAAGCCTGCATGCAAATATTTATGCAATAGCAACTTTACGCACAATTGTAAAAACTCAAAGCAACCAAGATGCCCTTCAATAGGTGAACTGATAAACTATGGTATAGCCATACAATGGAATATTATTCAGTGATAAAAAGAAATGAGCTAGCAAACCATGAAAAGACACGGATCAATCTTAAACACATATTGCTAAGTAGAAGTAGTCAGTCTAAAAAGCTACATACTGTATGATGCCAATTATGTAATATTTTGGAAAAGGTAAAAATAAAGAGGCAGTAAAGATCAGTGGTTGCTGGGGCTTCAGAGTGGGAGAGATGGGTAAGTAAAACACGGGCGATTTTTTATGGAGGTGAGACTATTCTGTACGATACTGTAAAATTAGATATAAGACATTAAGCATTTGTCAAAATCCATAGAGCTTTAAAGCATGGAGTAAATTTTAATGTATGCAAATTAAAAAAAAATCAACTAGAAGGTCGAGAGATTCTAGGATGAATGAAGAAAGTGACAAAAGAATCTAAATGTTTTTAAAATCTATGAAAAAATCTCACTAAAGAATGCAGAGGCATAAGACGCTGACCTAGGTAACTTCGGAAATAAGTGGTCTATAAGACTAAAAGTAAAGTGAATTGTATGTAAGAATTATATTCTAGATGATAAAGTTGTTTCTCACAGGAGTATAGATGAACAATTTTGAAATCATTATACATGTATACTGAAATTGAACAATTAAGTAAACGGATGCTGGACGGTGGGAGCCAGGTTTCTCAATGTTGGAGATGGGGGGTATATACAAGCAAGGGTAAGAGGCTAGAATGATTCACATGGAAATGAATTAGAGCTGAATCAGCATGAATTCTTTTTTTTTTTTTTTTTTTGGTGAGGAAGATTCTCCCTGAGCTAACATCTGTGCCAATCTTCCTCTATTTTTGATGTGGGATGCTGCCACAGCAAGGCTTGATGAACGGTGTGTAAGTCTGCGCCTCAGATCCAAATCTGCTAACCCTGGGCTGCTGAAGCAGAGCACGCAAATTTAACCACTATGCCACTGGGCCGGCCCCCAGCATGAATTATTAATAATTAAGAATCATATTCACCTTAATATAGAGAAGGTTACATATAAAAATATTTATAGATATTTTTATCTATCTATACACATGATCATATTTATACATATATATACACACACACACACACAGGTTAATATACACATACATATTTCCTTGTTCTGTCAGCTGAGAGGGCCTAGAAGCAATAAAAGCCCAGTAGCAATGGGCACACTGAGTGCCCAGATCTTGATGTCTAATTTCATTCTCCAATAAAAGCAGCCAGGACTCCTCGGAGAAACGGCTGATTCTAGGGTTGAGGTAGAAAATACCATCGATGAGTCTGGAGCACCCTAGAGTGCCAGACAGTTAGGAAGTGCCAAAAAACCCTCCAAAACTTCACAATGGTGAGGGTATGTTGAAAGGACACAAGAGTCAACTAAAAGAACTCCCCCAGGCCAAAACTGGAACAATTTGAGCAACAAAATAGTGTTGGATTATAATCCAAAGTATCTATTAAATATTCATGAGTTCATACTGACATAAATAACTGAATAGATAAAAAACATTGGGGGAAGAGAGACAAATCTCTCATGCAGAGGAATTCCAAATAATTTGTATAGAAACTCCATTCATAAGGAGGCAGAGCATAACTCCCCACTCCTTCAGTGTGGCTGTGCAGTGATTTCCTTCTAAAGAGGACAGTATAAAAAGGAAGAAAAAAGAATAACTTCATGGAGAAACCTGACAAACACTACTCCAGTCAGTTGATCAAAGTTGACATTAACAGTGATAAGACATGTTGATAGTACGTACCCTCGATATGATATCATGTGGGACTTTATCACTGTGATCTTCCTTAAGTCTAATCATGAGAAAAACATCAGATAAATTCCTGCTGAGGGACATTCTATAAAATACCTGTCCAGTACTCCTCAAAATTGTCAAGGTCATCAAAACAAGGGCTGGGCCCACATAGTACATTTAGTTGTCATATCTCCTTAGGCTTCTCTCAGCTACGAAAGTTTCTCAGACTGTGGCTTAGCAGCTGGGTGCGTGCGCTCCACTGCTGGCAGCCTGGGTTCGGATCCCTGGCGTGCACCGACGCACTGCTTCTCTAGCCATGCTGAGGCCGCGTCCCACACGCAGCAACTAGAAGGATGTGCAGCTATGACATACAACTATCTACTGGGGCTTTCGGGGGAAAAAAAAAGGAGGAGGATTGGCAGTGGATATTAGCTCAGAGCCGGTCTTCCTCAGCAAAAAGGGGAGGATTAGCATGGATGTCAGCTCAGGGCTGATCTTCCTCACAAAAAATAAAAAATAAAAAAAAATAAAAAAAATCAGAAATAAAAAAAAAGAAAAGGAGAGACTACTTTAAAACTAAGGAAATCTGTCTGATAAAGTATGAACTTTAGTTAATAACAATGTATACAATATTGGTTCATTCACTGTGACACATGTACCATAGTAAGGTAAGAAGTTAATAATATGGAAAACTGGGTATGGGATATACAGAACTTTCTGTACTCTCTTTGCAATAATTTTGTGACTCTAAAATCATTCTAAAATAAATTTTAGTAACAAATAAATACCTGTGAACATACCACCCAATCAGGAACTAGAACATTATCTGTAAACTTGCATCCATCCTCTGTGCTCCTTCCCTCTCCCCTCCCCTACCTGCTTCCCCCTTGCCCTTAAAAAAAAAAATCACTATTCTGTATTTTGTTTTTATTACTTCTTTCCTTGTTTTGTTATAGTCTTATCATACAGGTATGCTGGTATACCTTTAAAAGTTTTGCTCATTTTTGAACTTTATAAAAATAGAGCTGTACTTTGTCTTCTGAGACTTACACCAGGAGATAATTTGTAAGAAAGTTTATTGCAGTATTGTTTATAAGAGTAAAATCTGGAAACAAAACAACCGTCCCAGGACAGATGCATGAATAAGTAAACTGTGGTATACTTACACAATGAAATATTACACAAAAGTGAAAAATATGGACTATATACAACGATGTGGATGAACTTTAAGACAGAATGTTGAGTGAAAAAAGGCAAAGGTTTCCATCTGGTGCAGGCGGCCTTTTGCCAAAAGGCTGCCATCTCCCTTGTCTATCTCACTTCTTCATAACCTATATTCTAGTCACACCAAACTTTGCACACCAAACATCCCACAGGCTTTGACACTTACTTGCCTGAGATACAATTCACATACCATAGAATTCACCCATTTAAAGATACAGTCAAAAGGGGCTGGCCCCGTGGCCTAGTGGTTAAGTTCAGCGCACTCCACTTTGGTGGTCTGGGTTCAATTTCCGGGCACGGACCTACATCACTTGTCAGCGGCCATGTTGTGGCAGTGACCCACATACAAAATAGAAGAGGACTGGCACAGATGTTAGCTCAGGGTGAATCTTCCTCAGCAAAAAAAAAAAATTATACAGGTCAATGGCTTTAGTATATTCACAGAGCTGTGCAACCATTACCGCAATCAGTTTTAGAATATTTTTATCACACCACAAAGAAACCCCATACCCATTAGCAGTCATGTCTCATTTCCTTCTACCCCTCCCACCCCACTCCCAGCCCTAGGCAACCACCGATTTACTTTCTGTCTTTCTAGATTTTCCTATTCTGGACATCTCACATAAATAGTATCATATAATATGTGGTCTTTTGTAATTGTGTGCCTTCACTTAGCATAATGTTTTCAAGGTTCATCCACGTTGTAGCATATATCAGTATTTCATTCATTTTTATTGCCAAATAATATTCCGTTGTATGGATATACTCGCTTGCCTTTGTACATCCAGTTTCTTCTGTCATTAGTGGCTTTGTACTGCTCTCTGTCAAATTCCTATTCGTTCCTCAATGTCCAGATCTGAGATCAATTCCCTAATTCCCCCAGCCTTCTGTCTCAGCACTAGTACTGTGTTTTTCACACTGTATTATAATAATCCATGTGCACTTCCCCTTCTCCACCCACTAGTGAACTGTGGGCTCCCTAGGGACAGGCACAAAACTTTGCTCATCTTCCGATTCATAGCACCTGGCAAAGTCTGACCAACAGTATCTACTCAACAAATATTTGTTGAACTAGTGAAGGAGTAGATTCTTCTCACATTTGTCAAGTTTACACTTATTACACAAAAGGAGTACGCGATAGCATGGGAACAGTATATAATAATGCAGTGTTAATTATGAGCCCAAACCAGGATTCACATAGCAGTTCTGCATTTGAAAACTTGGTGGCCTTGGACAAGTTGCTTAACCACTCTAAGTCCCATCTGAAACTTGGGGATAATAACATCATACTCATACAGTTATTGACTTTAATAAGTTATGTTTGTAAAGAACTTAACCCCATAGTGGCAGCCATTATTATTACCAATAATATAAGCCATAAACAGAGGGATGAGGGAGGGGAAAGGAACCCAAAAGAACATCAGATTCAAATCCCTCATTTTACTAATGAAGACAGTGACAACTGGAGAGATTAGAGAAGATGCCGGAGGCCACTTGGCCTCTAGAGGAAGGAGTGTGGTGTGATGGAAAGATCCCATACTGTGTAGTACAACATACCTGACTTCGAATCCTGGCTTGCCTCTTACTAGTTAAATGTCCTGGGGCAAATTACTAAATTTTCTAAACTGTCAGTTTCCTCTGAGTATAGAGGACAATAAATACTGAGCTCGCAAAACAGTTTTGGGAATTAAATGGGAAATTATGCTTATGTACAGGGTTTTAATGATGATGATAATGGTGATAATGGTGATGAACATACACTGAAGGATGCAATGACAAATCAATGAATTGGCAGAAGGAAAGTTTTGGAAAAGAGAAATGTATAATTTCACAGAAAAAGAAGATAGAAATCGTTTTAAAAGGGAGATTAGGGGCCGGCCCCGTCGCTTAGCGGTTTAAGTGCGCGGGCTCCGCTACTGGCGGCCCGGGTTCGGATCCCAGGCATGCTTGTCAGGCCATGCTGAGGCAGCATCCCACATACAGCAACTAGCAGGATGTGCAACTATAATACACAACTATCTACTGGGGCTTTGGGGAGAAAAAGGGGGAAAAAAAGGAGGAGGATTGGCAATAGATGTTAGCTCAGGGCTGATCTTCCTCTCACACACACACACAAAAAAGGGAGATTAAATTTTCAGAAAAGTGATCTACAGTCAGTCTGAAGTAGGAACAGTACCTTGTAAATATCAGTAGGTAAAACAATGTGGGATCTTTAGGAATAAAAGAAGTTCATAAAACTAAAAATTATTGTTCATCGTGCTCTCTCTTCTACCTGGCTTGTCGTTAAACTTTCCAGTATTTTCTGTCTGATATTCCTGGAGCAGATCCTAAGGAAACAATGATCTCTCTGAAGCCTCTAAAAGACTATCAACAGTTTTCCTTCAAAAATGAAACCTTAAAATTAGCAACAAATTTTAAGGAGATGAAGCAGGCATTAACACAGAATTACGGCATCGTTTAGAAAGAACATTCTATTCCCATCATGTTCTTTTCCTTACTGTGTGTTTGGTTATTTACTAAACAAGGGCTCAACTCTCATTAAGTTTTTTTATTCGGTGAGGAAGATTGGCCCTGAGCTAACATCTATTGCCAATCTTCCTCTTTTTGCTTGAGGAAGATTGTCCCTGAACTAACACCTGCGCCAATCTTCCTCTATTTTGTATGTGGGACACCACCACAGCGTGGCTTGATGAGCAGTGTGTAGGTCTGCGCCTGGGATCTGAACCTGAGAACCCCGGGCCACCGAAGCACAGCCCACGAACTTAACCACTATGCCACAAGGCTGGCCCTCAATTCTCATTATTAGTGAAATAGCATACTCAAATTCTAATGGACCTGACAGACAGAAGTTGTATGTCACCATTTAAAGGATAGGATGGTCTCCAAATCCCTATAATTTGATAACATATGAAAATGTCAGGAAACTGTGAAGAATACACAGTGGCGTTTTATCTCCCTCTTCTCTTTATGTACTGGTTCCCTTAGTTCTATCAAGACTGATTTTTAAAAAGGTCCCTCACACCTCATTTTTTCCTCAGAGTTTTTAGCTTGGCTGTTTCACCTCAATTATTTATTAATTAAACCAATATTTATTGAACCGTACTTTACACCAGCCATTGTTCTGGCTGATGGAGACCAAAAAAATGGAGACCTTTTTCTCCAGGAGCTTACATTCTCGTGGGGTGAGATAAGGCATAAACAAACATATGAACATGTAATATGTGAGAAAGTAAGACGTGCTATGAAAAAAATAATAGTAAAAGAGCTAGAGAGTGACTGGGGACAGGGGCATCAGGAAAGGCCTCTTCAATAAGGTGACAACTGAGAAACTTCCTCAAGGAAGTGAGGGAGGGTGCCATGGGGATGTCTGAGCAGAGGCAACAGCAGGTGCAAAGGCTCTGAGCCGAGATTATACTTGTCAGGTTCATGGAACAGAAGGATAGCGTGGCTCGAGTTGATGGAGTGAAAGGAGAAAAGCTGGAAGATGAAGTCAGGGAGGTGGTCCAATCCAGACCATATAGAGCTTTTGCTTTACCATGGAGAGCCACAGGAGAATTTTGAAGCTATAGCCTGATTTACATTTTTAAAAGCTTCCTCAGGTTACTGGAGAAAACAGAGCGTAGAAGAGCAAGGTGGGTGGGATCTGGGAGAAGGTCAGAGACCACGACTACTGCACATGAGAAATGCTGGTGGGAGCAGTGGAGCTGCTGAGATGTGATTGAGTTCTGAATACATTTTGAAGGAATAATTTTAATAACATTCCTCTATATTCATCCCAACACATCCCTTCCTTAAACCCAGTCCAAAACCCACCTCTTCAAGAAAAGCCTTCGTATAATTCTATGGTCTCCAAACTACTCACATAATCCTCCCTTGCTATTCTCTTCCTTAATCTATACTTGTAGTTGCTTCTTTACTTGTACAGAATAACAGCCACTGTTGTCTCAGTCTAACGATTATTAAGTTGGCCAAGTGACATTACATGGCTACTTCCTAAGAAATAACAGTGGAGCAGGCTTGAAGGCTCATGGATCTTGTCTGATCAGGCCCCCCCTTTCAACACCATCTTCTCTTGAAAGTACAACCTTGAGAATGTGAGATCAACCAAACTGATTTTGCGGGTCCTCAGGCGTTTTTCAAATTTTGTATTCAACATAGTGAATAAACTTTAATTTTCAAGTGACAGCTTAACCAGTTGTACTTAAATAACGACATGAATCTGTTCATTTCCTCACTTGGTTAGAAGACCACGATATATTAGTGAATATCTATGAAATAACACACAGCATTTATGAAAAAACACAGAGACAGAAAACATTATTTCATGTCCTCTGAATATACGTAAAATGTGAGAAAGTATACAGCAAGTTCTAGAAAGCTATACACTAACATCTCAGTAATAGTTATCTCTAAGGAGTGATGGTGCAAACTAGGATGGAAAAGCAGGGTGATTAAAAGAGACTTTGGCTTCATAGTAATGTCTCACCTACTTGTGAGAATAAATTATTGTCTCATTGTATAGTTAATTTTCTAAAGGATCCATGTTAGTTATTTGGCTCCTTTAGCACTCCTGAATTAGACGGTAGTCATTAACGTGTGAAAAAAAGGTTCTGGAAAATTAAGGCTTGTACTTCATAGTCTACTTCTAACCAAATATTAGGAAGTAGCTAAAAGGTTCTTTTCCAAGCTGAGATTTTGTACAAAGAAACATTTACAACGTATTTCAATTCATGAAAAGAACACTGGCTACGCTCTCAACATTTTGGACCTTTGACAATGAGGAACATACATTTTCTTAATAATCGATACCTTCTCTCAGGTTCTATACCAGAAGAAAATCTGGGAAGAAGCTGAGTTAACAGGAAGGGTTAACAGAGAACAGAAGTTGGGCCCAGGAATGAAAAAATGGAGATGACACTCATAAAACCAAGTTCCTTACTAGGAAGCCCATGAGAAGGAACAGCAAGAAGGAAATAAAATGGCCATTGGAGGATACAAATTTTAGTAGCGGCTAAAGGTAGAGAAATACAGGACTTGTACAATCATAGTTTCTAGGGGTAATTCCTCTGAGGTTGCTTGTTTTCTTTTTTTATGCGTAAATTCTCAGTTGTGCAATCTCATTTCCTTAGCTCTCACAATAATCCTTTCACAGTAGAATCATTTTTTTACATAACTTCAAAAAGAAATTCTTCCTACATGAGGCAGAGGATATTAGCAAGAGAAAAAAACTAAACAACAAATAGCAGCTTGACAACAAATCCTGTACGAGGCAGGCCATCAGGAGGATGCAGTGTCTTGCAGGTTCAGTTGTGTCGAAGGACTACGGGCCGGCTGCAAGTTAGGGGGTCTGTGGAGTGATAGACTGATATTCTCTAGGAAATATGAAGATAATGTAGTCAGTTTTCACTGTGTCGCCAAACTGTTCTGGGAAACACATACCAGACTTGGAGGTGCCAATGAACTTGTTTAGCCCTATGCTTCCCTGTGTTCGTCACGTCCACACTCACTCTGCCATCCCGCCTGTCTAGTTTATAGACAGACATAAAGCAGCAGCCCTGATACAGTAAAATGAAAGGTGAAACCACAGCTGCACCCGAGGTGTGGCTTCTCACACAGCACGACGGAAAGCAACAAGGCCACGGAAACCGCATTTAGTTTCTTTGACGACTTTGCCTCTTCTTGAGGAGCCTTGATATATATGACAGACTCCTGATTCAATCATGTGAACTCATTTCTTGTTATTATGTTTCACTTGAAACTGTCTAAGTGAGTTAGTATAACTCATTATTTTTTCACCCAACGGGTTTGCCTGCTACTTCTTGTTTTTATCTCAATTAATTTTGTGTCTGCCGGACTAACACAAATTACCACTTCCATGTCTTGCACTTTTGATTTAAAAATAAACCTTATTTGGGAGGTGTTTAAAGCTTTATTAATATTTATATGGCCATTAGCAGTGGCTATGAGGTTAGCAGCCGTCTTTTTAAAATTAGAAATTCTCCTTCCAATACTGTCTCTGGGCTACAGCTCCCCCACTCTGACCACATCATTTTTAACATTTTTCTTAGGGCATAAAGCAGAATTTCACATAAGGTCACAGAAAAGTTGGTTTTGGTTTTCCCACCATTTATCTTGCCCATTCTGCTCAATGAGTCAGCCTCACATAATACATTTCTTTCTCTGACTTTCCTCAGAAATTCAGAGGCAGCACTTTCTCGCACAAAAGTGCATGGGTGCTGTGTAACAACCAAGCACTATTCTTCACCATCTGTTCCCCTCCTCCAACCTGAACTTGGACTGGGCGAGTGAAAATGAAGGGCCATGAGGATTCCAACAGGATACTGAAATACAAATGAAGGGATTATTCCTTAAAAGGAAGAAAGGATCCCAAGGGCAAGATCCATATCTGGCCTATGACCCCAGACCCACTCCTTCCCCTGTTCCCCCCACATCCAAAAAAAAAAAAAAAAACACACACACACAATGCTTTTAGCATAGTAGAGCAAATGAGGAAAACCCAGTAGGAGATGTGACCACTTATCACGAGTAACAGGTCCTGAGGCTGACCAAGTATGACAACGAGACGAATAAAAATAATTGGATTGTGTTGAGAGAAACAAGGATTAGGAAAAGGCAGCACTACAGTAGTTTTTGACAGCATGAAGCTATATAGCCAGTTTTCTTGAATTCTTATCCCGACACTTCCATGTCCTGGATGTGTGATCTCAGGCATGTGATCTGACCCCTCTGTGCCTTAATTTCCTTATTTGGAAAATGGAGAGCTTGGTACTGCCCCCATTGAGGTTTTGTGACTACTACAAAATTAATGGAAGCAAACATTTAGCATAGTGCCTGGCACATACATATTAAGTGCTCAATAAATACTTGCCGAATGGAAAAGTTTGGACAAACTAAGTCAAACACTGAACTGAACAGCAAGTAAGATAGACTATACATTAAAACGACAGTACCTGTAAGATATTTCTACTGACAACCATGGAATTAAACAAAATTGAAAAGTTCCATGTGAAATATAGGAGTTTTAATAGTTTTCTCTCCTGCTATAAAAAAAGGGAAAGTCAAGGACAGCTAGAACTATCTTTAAGAGAGACATTTCTATCTTGTTTAATAACATTTGCCATTAATGCACATGTGTTAACCTGGTATCTTTCATCTATTCCTTAGAGCTGAGACATTCCACTAGAGCCACTAGCTACAATTGGCTACTGAGCACTTGAAATGTGGCTGGTCCAAATTGAGTTGTGCTGTTCGTGCAAAACACACATCACATTTCAAAGACTTAGAATATAAAACATCTTATAATTTTTAATATTGTTCACATGTAGAAATTATAATATTTGGAAATATTGAGCTAAGTAAAATACAATACCAAAATTAATTTCACTTATTCTTTTTATTTATTTTAATGTGCTTACTGGAAAATTTAAATTACGTATGTGACTCACATTTGTGGTCTGCATTATATGTGGACAGTGCTGGCTTAGATCAAGAAGGAAAATAAGCCACACTATTATTATTATGACTACTTCTCACCATCAGTTATTGAGTACTTAATCTGCTAGATGTTTTAAAACATTATTTCTAAGCATCACAACAGCTCTGTATAATAGCCTGTATTTTCCTTCTTTTTATAGACAAGGAGAAGGTTTCAGAGTATATATTGTTCCAAATTACAAAACCAGTAGGCTTCAGAGCAGGAATGAATCCATGTCTGTCTGATTCCAAAGCCTGGGCACTTTCTCCTGTACCACAGGCCATGCAGAACTAGGGGTACATGAGGGGAGAAGGGGCCCTCCGTGAGCAGGGGGAACCCAGCACTTTACCGGCAGGGCACCCTGTAGGATGCATGAACACTCTAGTTTTATAAGAGCAAGAACTTCCTTAGAATTCATAGACAACTTGAGCAATGCTTTATCTCCCAGGAATAGAGCCATTCTGGTTCCATTTTACCTGATCCTAAGCCCCCATATGCCAACAGAAAAAGTAGGACAAGAATTCATAGGCAACATAGTATACATTTTAAAAGAAAATTTAAAGTAGAAAACACATATGCACAAAGATGTTATTTGCCACATTATTCATAAAAAATTCAATAGATGGCTAATTAAAAAGTGATAATTTTGATACCTAGTTAGCAGTAGAAAATGCTTAGATGTTATATGACATAAAAATCAGAATATGGCATTATACACACACTTAATACAGATCTGAAAAGGATCTATCTACCTACCTACCTACCTACCTGCCTACCTATCTGTCTACCTACCTATATGAAAGAAGACTGACAGGGAACACTTGAATAATAGCTTTGTATTAGGGCAATTCTCAAATGAAGGAGAGGCAATTTTGCCCCCCAGGGGACATAAGGCAACATCCGGAGAGACTTTCAGTTGTCACAGCTCAAGGGGTGCTACAGGGATGCTTCTAAACATCCTACAATATACGAGACAGCCCCCTAAACAATGAATCATCCAGCCCCAAATGTCAATAGTGCAGAGATTGAGACACCCTGTATTAGGGTAATGAGATTATAAATTTGCTTTTACTCTACTTTCCACATTTTTATCATGTTATACTGTTTTACAGTATGAAAATTTTTCTCAAATGCAACAAAATTATTACTAAAAAAGAGTAACACAGAAACTAAATCTTAATCACCAACATAGGTTATTATATATATGGGGGATGGTGTGGGGTGTTGGAGTAGGGTCTATGAAATAAATTCCTTTTAAGTATGTCTTAGATTCACTAAAAACTACATCTAAAAAGTATATATGTAAATTACTTATAGATTAAAATTTGGCCCTGTTTACTCAATCACCACTTGCAGTGGGAATGACTGATTCAACATCTAACAGGAAATTGGCACTCCTTGCACTGTTGGGATAGCATTTGCTAAACATCAAAATATTTTTCTCACTCCTCTGAGCAAGTAGTGTTTCATGGGTGTTATTATTCCTGAGATTGGCAATATATGCTGCTATTTACACCGCATTTTAGGAAGAGACGGGAAGAGATATTTTTACTGACAATTTTTTCCAGTATCTGCATCACTGTGATGAAAAATAGAAGCATAAAACTTACAGTTTTAAAGTCTGTTTAAAGACTACTCATTTTGTGAACTGAACTACTTGTACTAACAGATGATCTGATTAAAGATTTCACATAAGTAGTTCTACACGTCTTGCTTGCAGGCGTGAAAGTGTGCACTCACAAGCTATTCATATACTCATCTTTGTCTTCATTCATTTACATCAACAAGGAGATTTTAAAATAAAAATATGTAAAGGAAGTGCCTATTTAAATAGGTTTATTGATGCTACAGGAAGGTCTAATCACAGTCCATCAAATGTTGTACTACATCATTTGACCAGAGAAAACTCAAGTGCTCCTGCTTAACATTCAGAGCAATGAACCATTCAGTATTTTCCTTGAACAATAACCATGGTCTTCGTAACTTCCAGTAAATGGCACATCGTCTACCATATAGTAAGACTTAATAAATATTACGCAAATGAATGAACATTTATAAAATCATGCCATGTGCTATCCAGGGTTGTGTTGAACTTTCTGACAAGAAGGCATATATTTCAGTTCCCTTTCTAAAGTTTTACTCATACATTCATTCACTCACCAAAACTTATCACCCACCTGTAAACTCTTACAACATATGGCACATACCACCTCGATAATACTTATCACTTACTGGTATAATTATCTGTTTGTATATCTATCTCTTCTACTAAAGTGTCAGCATTTCAAGGGCAAAGACCATGTCTTGACACTGTTTTCTGATTTTCTCTTCAATATAGGACTGGAGAATAAGGAAACGATGGTTCAGAGGACTTGCCTGCATAGTTAAAAAGTGATAGAGCCAGGATTTGAACCAAGAACATCTCACTCCAAACTATCTTCTTTCCATTTTACCAAACTGCAGAGAAAACGGGAGTAGAGGTCGAGTGTGGGAAGAGAAGCGTATGAATTAAAACAAAAGGAAATTTTAGATGCTAAGCCAGGTAACATTCAATCAGTGGGTTCTGTTGTATAGACACCGAGAAACAGAAAAAAACAATTCAATAAATTGATATGGAAAATTGGCATGCATCTCAGAAATAGTTTCTAGAAAGCCAATTTATCCAACATTTATGGAAAATCAACCATGACCATTTGGGCCATTCTAAGTGAACTTCTTGAGGGAAAGGACTATTGTCTTTTGTCCATTTCTCTCTCTCAAATTTATAAGTTGTTGGAAGAATGAAAGACTAAATGACACGGTCCTAGTGGAAGGGGTCCCTCCATAAAGTGACTTTAACAGGTAAGGCAGATGAGATAAATCCTATATTAGGCAGCAAATTGTCAGACTGGGGCATTAACCTAAACAAAGCAGATTCTGAGGTATATTAATCCTAATTGTAATTTCCCAAGTACAAAAACCAGAAATGCTTATCAGCATCATGCCTTTTATTGTAATGACATCCTAGACAGGCTCTCTGTAGGGGTGATATGTTAATACTGGTATTGTTAGGAGACAGAACAGCAGAGCAATTAGGAAAATGGGTCCTGGAGCCACACTCCCTGGATTTTCAGCTCAGCTCTGCCATTTCTGAGCTGCGTGACTTCAGGCAACTTACTACTCCCATCTGTAGAGTTAGGCCAGTTATGGTGCTCACTTCATCTGGTTGTTAGCAGACTCAGTTTGATCTATGTAAACCAGTTAGAACAGTACCTAGCGCAATACACATGCTTAATAAATGTTTGCTGTGATTATTACTGTTGTCATCGTTGTTATTTTCAAAATGCTACGTTAACACATAATTTTTTAAAGAATCATGGGCCTCTTGGAAATAATGCGACATTTTAAAAATTACTGAAAGTAACAAAAAAGTAAGTTTTCTGTATTTGGATGAATCTAGTAATTTGGGAAATTTTTATTAATTCAAAATTAATGAGGAAAAGCCAAACAAATAAAGATAGTGATGGTAATGATGATGATGATAGTAATAATAATTCTCCCTCTAAAAATTTAATTGTATGATTATACATGTGTGTATGAATGTCTGTTAAAAACCTGTATCTTTAGATAACCAATAAATTAATGTTTTTAATCATAAAAACATGATTGGCAGCTTGTAGAAGATACAACTTGAACATCTCAAATTTGCAAAGAGGAACTGCAAATCATTCACAAAAGACTGCAAATTGACAAATGAGCTCAGGCAGGGTAAATAACAGTTATAGTTCAGTCTAAATCACATTTCTCTTTTTCAAATGCAGACTGTTTTCAAAGCCAGACCCAAGCTGTAGCATTCAAGTGGGAAACCTGGAATTCCTACAGCCCTCTGTGCTTTTTTGGTACACTAGTGTTCAGGACCTCCTATTGAATTGTGTTGGGGAAAGTGGTAGCTGATTAGAAAATGAGATCTACACACCGGCTCCAAAATAATGCAGAATAGATCTCCTTCCCAGACCACCATTGCATCACTCTTATGTTTGTTGGGACATTTGCACTGACGCTGAGCCAGGTTTTGTCTTACTATAATAGGCTGCAGGATATGTCTTTTTAAATCATAGCGTGGACAGGATAGGTTGGTTACTATCAGTCACAACACTACAAAACAGTTCCCCATCATCAGTCCTACCATCTGTCCTCTGAATCCTCTCCACACCTGGGCCTGTTGAACAGATTTTGAACTGGCCAAGGTCACTGCGCAGCCAGGCTCCACAGATGGGGACAGTGTGAAACACTTAATGGCAGCTGTGGACAAACAAGGACACACATGGGTGACAACACCCCTGTCTAGACTTGATGGTGGCTCAGTGTCACCAAGTATAAAACACAAGGACATGGTTTCAAGGTAACTCTCTCTCAAGGACAGCAAAATCATTAAGAAAATGCTATCATCATGTGGTAAAAATTTCTCCGAAATATTTAAATATCAACGTAAAAAATGGCAATAGAGAAGTAATCTTTCCCATCAAACATACACTTTCTAAAATTTCTCTAGAAAATGAAGGCTTTCTTCAAGAAAGGATATGGCTTGGCAATCCGTATAGCTCCATAACCCATGTGAAAATCACAAACGTAGCCAGTACATAGCACAGAAGATACCAAGTTAGTGAAAGAAATGAAATGACCTCTTTCCATATATTTATTTCATCCTGTATCAAGATTTCCTTTTCTCACTTCCTTTCCAAAACAAATTACCTCATTAGAAACGTTACAAGTTTATTGTTGTTTTGACAATACTTAATTGGGTACATGTACCTTCCATTCCATACTCCTAAGAAACTCAGCAGAATGGAATCACATATTGAAATTAGTATCCTAGATTTTCCCCTTGAAATACATAGGGCCCCAGAGCATTTGGATCGTCAACGTCTTTTCTAGATGCTCAACCTGTCTGGTCACTTAGGTTTAAAGCCAAACTGAACGTGCGTTACTTTTTGAGAAGCTGTTAAATTTAAAATAAGTTATCAAGTCAGTGCTATTTCAAAAGATTGTTGATAAAAAAGAACAGTTAACTGTAACCATACTGAACAGACAGTTGATTATAGAAAGACATGTCAGTGCACATATGGCAGCCGGATAAATTATGCACATCTGGATTACTTTTGGCAAGAAACATAGCTAACTGTCTAAAGCCAAGTTTAGCAATCTGTCACTAACAATATGTACATTTATTTTAAAATGTCAAGGGCTCAAAGTCATATTTTCTATTTCTTCATAAACTTTCCAGCTCTTCATAAGACAGCAAACAGGTGACAAAACACATTGCCCAAACTGCCAAAGGCTGTATAAATAAGGGGTAATTTTGAACTTCTCACCACATATACAAGAGGATTCAGACTCGGCAGCAAACTCATGTGTTGTGGGACATACTAAAATCCAGAGCGCAAGTGAGAGTGTTAACATTTTACTTTAGAAGTTGGTCGAAAAATGCTTTCATATAAAAATATGGCTGGCCCCTACATGGACTAGAAGACGATATAACACTCTGGGTAAAGCAAACGGAAATAGTACGATGATGTCTACATACAAAAGGAAGAAGACCAATGACTCTGTGATCATCTCAGATTAAATTTCCTTTTTCCGGCTGCCAATTACTGACATCATTTAAAGCCCAAAGAAATGTTTTCCTACTGCTAGTCCCCTTGATTAAAAGAAAAGCCAAGAGACATGAAGGTGGCCCAAACTAGCAGTAACAAGAATCTCTACAGTTGGGTGTATGAGTGTCAGCCAGGTGGGAATGTAGGAGTATCTGTAAGCACAAAGCTCATCTTGACCACTGTGCACTTGCCAGTTAGTCTAAATCCCAGGCTTCTTAACAGCTTCAGAAGGGGCGCCAAGCCACATCATGGAGACTGGGTGGGGCCCCACCATTCCAGGCGTTGCCTTCCAGTCTCATACGTGCTGGCAGCAGAGGAAAACCAGAGTGGAACTACTTTATTCATAGGGTGATAATCTGAATACTCACACTTTGTGTCAGCCTCTCTTCTAGCTCACTAATTTGGCAATTGTACTGTTGATTAGCATCTTGACTATATGCCAGATCCAGGACATAGCATTCTCAAATGGGATGGGGAAAAAATTCTATGTCTCTAAATTAGACAGATTGGTATTCAAACACCAGGTCCGCTGCTTACAACCTGAGCCTCATGTATACAATGAGGATGATGATGGCACCTACCTCACAGTGTGGTGGTGAGAATTAAGTGCCTAACGCTTAATAAATATTCAAAAATGTTGGCTATGATCGTGATTATTCCTTTTGTCCTCCTTAAAGTGATGGACTGAAAATAAGAGTTCATAAACCACAGATTGCCACTAAAATACTGCAAATTCGAGAGAAGTCTTAAAAACAACTGAGAAAAGACAAAAAGAATAAATAAGAATCCAAATAGGAAAAGACATTTGGTTAACTTTTAATTTGTATTTGCTTTTCTGCTTTTGTAAAGTTTGATGCATTAGAGTATTGAAATCTAAGTCAGCTTGTTTTTCCCCAACTGAAGGGATAAAAGAAAATTGCTATGTCATTAAGAAAAAGCACGAGTTTTCAGAGCTGTCAGTTTCCACTATTCAACAATTCAAAGAGGATTTTAATTTAATGGCAGTAGAAGTAGAAAGTAAAATAAATCTATTTCCTTCTTAATTTTGATCATCTTTATTTGACTATACAACTTTATTTTAAAATTATAACTGGTACAAGAGTGCTCAAATAAAAGTTATACATAAACAGATAAAAGGTAAAAAGAAGTTTAAATTACATGAGTCCATTTGCCCAAATTCACCATCCCATGTCTCAATGGTAGCAATCTTCACAAAGTATCCATGTTTTTTAGCCTCTTATTCTTTATACTCCCAGGGGTTTTATGTCCTCATGGGACACAAATGGTCTAGAAATATAAATTAAGTAGATCTGGTAAGTCAAGTGGAAGTCTAAGTACCAGAAGATTCCAAGATCTAGCAAGCTGAAGAGAAACAATCTCAGAAAAACCCAAAGCAGACCTGACAGAATGATTCTTAGCACTGAATACAGAAGAACAAGAAAAGCCATGGGTTACCATGCTACCATATTGCTTTAAATGAGTTAAAGTCTTCTGGCCCAAAGAAGCTATAAAGAGAATTTATAATTCAGATGGTAAAAATCAATGTTCATAATCTTTGCCAAGTTAGTGAGAATAAATATAGGGGAGTCTTCCAACCCTAGGATTCTGTTATTGTCACTAGTGAAACAAGGAACTTGAGGAAATTGATGTGCTCTCCCTCAAGGACAAATGAAGCTTCTTCATAGGGAATTACATGAAGTTTTGACTAATACTATTTTTCTTGATTCTTCTATAATGGTCATTTAAGATTTTATTCACAAGACAGCCAAAATGAAAAAACAGAAGTTAGAACAAAATAGTGTTTGGGTTAATAATATATGTTTATTTTAAATAAACTACAATATATTCCATGTGGGGCTCTAAAGCCATAATTATTTAACCTTACATTTAAACTATAAGCTTTATGTCAGGTGAAAACTTAATACCATATAAAATGTGGTAAACAAATACATAATAAGAGTATGGACTAGGTAAGAGCATGAGATCTGGAATCACAGAGACTTGGATCTGTATACTGACTCTGCAGTTTGTCTTCTAACACATTATATTAGCTTTCTGATATCTATCCATAATAAGTTATCTATCTGGATAGGTGTACGTGTGTGTAAATAATACACATATGCACACATCACAGGGTTGGTATGAGGATTAAATGAACACCTCACATAATGCCTGGCAGATACACAACAGCAAACTAAAAATCACGGTGGTACAGAAGGTAATTCAATGGAAAATTGATGCATATCATGACACATATTAAAATTAAAGGCGCCTTTGTGATAAATTCTTTGAAACAGTAACAAAGAACATATAAAAACTATCTTTGAGAAAGTGATCCTCATCACAGAATAAAATCACAATGAAAAAAAAAATTGTAAAAATCACCTTCCCGAGGCCAAAACATTACATTTGTAGCTGTCATCTTTGTTAGAAGGTAGTAAGTTCTAATAGATCCTGGAGGTATATAATTGCAATACTTAAAAGATGGAACTAAATGAACTAATAAAATTCATAGTGTTAATTGGGTCCATCGTAGGAGTGGTCTTTTGGTAAATCCTCTAGACTATGAACAAAACATTTATGGAGGCAGACATCACTGTTATTCCTAAAAAGGTTCCTGGGCTCATGAAGAGGTCAACCACTGGAACACTTCAGGTGCCATTTAATATGTCTAAAATTCTCCCCCTCAGCAGCTACAGAGGGGGTGGTGAATCCTTATTAGCTTCCCTTACAATAACATAATCTAAGCGATTAGGGATGTTTCAAGTAACCCTGAAGATATTAAGTTATGCTTCATCATCATAAATACAAACTGAAAAGGGAGAAATTAAGAGTACCAATTAGGGCCGGCCCCGTGGCTTAGTGGTTAAGTGCGTGCGCTCCGATGCAGGCGGCCCGGGCCCGGATCCCGGGCGGGCACAGACGCACTGTTTTTCCGGCCATGCTGAGGCGGCGTCCCACGTACAGCAGCTAGAAGAATGCACACCTATGACATACAGCTATCTACTGGGGCTTTGGGGGAAAAATAAATAAAATTAAAAAAAAAAAAAAGACAGTGCCAGGCACAGAGTAGATGCTTAATGGAAATTTGTTGAATGAGTGAATAAATATCTATTTAAAAAAAAAAAAAAAAAGAGTACCAATTAACTTTTCTTATGCCTATTAATTTACTGTCATTCTCTTGAGTTCTTCAAATTCTGACCTTCTTTTGGATGGAATGCAAAAGGATAAAGTGATGTTTTCTCAAACTGTGATGTTTAAGAATGGCTGCTACTGGAAGGAAAAAAGAACGTGGCAGGAATATCTTGAAAATAATACAGAAAATATGAATGCAAAGAGCAACTTAAAAAGTGCCTTAGCAGGTCCAAGTAGAAATTCACTGTTAGATAGTTCATTAAACTTTCAAAGCTCAGTCACTGAAGAGAGACTGGAGCGGTAGCTGTCAACTCCAAGGAAGTGTTCCCCAGAAAAACGAACTCAGAAACTGAGTAAATGTAAAGAACTCACAGCAAAGCAACCCACCTTCCAAACAACAAGGAATTAAGTATTAAAAAGGTCTGAAGGAATTTAGTGTCCTATGTCAGACATTATGCGGGGAAAACTTACCATTTCAAGGGAAAAAAATGTTCAAGCATTTATGCGAAATGTTCCTGTGGGGTTCTCATTAATTAACATGTAAAGATAAAGTCTTGGGTCTGTAAAAAAATAACTGATAAAACAGCTAGTCCCGATAATGGGTAAGTGACTTCAGACTCTTTTCCAACGACCAGGTGAGCTGTCTCTTGCCTGGCGAAGATGTGAGGTTTTTGCCCCAGGGCCAGCGGGGGAGGGGTAAGTAGAGAGGCTCTATTTTTAACCTCAGATTTTTAATTACATTTCAAAGGATATTTTACAATGCACTTGTGAATATTTTGGTGGATTCTGGAATCCGAGAAACCACTCCTTTCAAAAGATGAAATTAATAAAGAATTATGGAAAAAACCACGACGACAGTGTCTTTCTTGAATTATGCTAATTTGATTACAACAAATCTAAATAAATTCTCAACTAATTACTTCTTTCAAACAATGGAATTTACAGTATTTAAAAGGACTGCCCACATAAGGTTCTTCTGAATTTAATTTTATTTCTCCATTATTTATAATGCCCTCTTATGGTTAATGCAAAAAAAAAAAAAAAAGCAAAGCACAATGAGTTATTCCTAAGGCCCAAATTGAGTTTTTCTCTTGATGCAAACCCAATTTGCTCTGAGCGTCAATGTGTCACAATCAACTCAAAACCCTCAGAATAGCTCTTGCTTAGCATATATGCTGCTTACTCCACAGGCTGATTTGAGTAACAGTCAAGTTTAGAAAACACGAGGAGCCAGGCAGCAAAAGTGGCTGCGCTCACATGCAATTCACCGGCCAACACCATAAGCAAAGAAACAGTACGAACGTACAGCCAGAAAACCTTCAAATGACATACACTTGAAGCTCAGTAACTCTCCTTCAGGAATGACTTTTATTTTAAACTTTTATTTAGACGCATACAAGAAGGCATACTGGTACTCCATGAATTAGCTTTAAAAGCATTGGTCCATTGTAAATATTCAACCCTCCACCTATCCCTTCCTCTCAAGATGAGGTAAAACAGAAGTTTCCTCCAAAATTACTGACCTAATACTAATAGTCAGAATGACTATTCTCACTAAAGTAAGATTGACTACGCATTTCCTAAACAAAACAATTGGAACAAGGGTCATTTCCAACTACCAAAAATGCTTTAATAAATGTAAAATATTAAATCATAAAAAAAAAAGATTACATATAATCATTACATAGCTAACTATCAGAATTAACCCAGATAGCAAGAAAATCAGCTTAACATAATTTTAAATTTTTATTATGATTAAGTGCTATGGCAAAGTGTCTCTTAACTAACGTGACAAAGGGGAGAAATGATTTTTAAATGAATGGCTATCAATATCTTATTTAAATCAAAAGAACTCAGTAGTTTATGGATTTCATTAAATATCAAATATAGTGCTTTTTAAAAAGTAAATTATATTTAAGGATGAATAGCAAGTAGTATTTCAAAGATTCATAATTTTAAATTTTAATTTATATAAACATGTAAAACAATCAGGATGTCAAATGCTAGAATATTCATGTATGGATTAATGCCTACAATATAGCATTATTTTTAGTTCCTGAAAATAAGTTGGCTTTTTGTCATCTCATCACTTCGCTATGATTTCACTGGATAATTATGCATTGAAGTCCATTACTCAAAGCATCCATTGTTGAACAGAACCAAAACCATCCAACCCAATAACCACAGAATAAAGAACTGAAAGAAAATTGAATATAACCATGAATCTTTAAAAGGAACCAAGCCACAAGCAAATAGGTCCCAATATTAAGTGTTAATGCAAAATTCCACTGCCTGAAAATTATTCTTTTCACTTGTAAACCTACATAATATCAACACTTTCTGAAATTCATTTTGAATAACCCCTCCTTTTATTTTTAAATGGAGTAAAATTAAGAAATGTTGATGAGGGAAGAAATAAATTTTAAAAATCCCCCTTTCTAGATGTTCTTTCTAAATGAATTAGATAGATAGATAGATAGATAGATAGATAGATAGATAGATAATGTGTAGGAAATTGGGCACAGGATATATAGGCAGTAATGTAAACTGTGTTAGAACACAGAAAATTCAAAATAAAATCAATTTTAAAACATATATTAATTTATTCCTTTAGGAAGCAACCTTCTCTGAGCACTTTCCATGAACAAGACCCTGTACTATGTGCACTGGAATCACAAAGTACTTCCAGGAAGGTGTCATCATTTTCAATAAGATATAGGACATAGGAATTCTACAGTTGAGACAGGTTTAGGTACTCTCTAAGACAGCAACATTCCTGAAGATGAAAAATTTCAAAATATTTCAAAAAAGTGAGGTGGAGAGTTGAGAGGAAAAGAGAAGGAACTAAGGCCACTGTTGCTACGCACATCATTCATTCAGTGCTGCTGGTTACAAATGGCATAGAATTTGAGTTACTTAGTCAAGTTTTTAATTTTTATGCATAATTTTTCAAAGATGCCTTTGGGGGTGGCAATTTCAGCCTATAAATGAGTTTTTTTTTTTTGTTTTTTTGTGTTTTTTTTGTGAGGAAGATCAGCCCTGAGCTAAGATCCATGCCAATCCTCCTCTTTTTGCTGAGGAAGACTAGCCCTGAGCTAACATCTATTGCCAATCCTCCTCCTTTTCTTCCCTTTTTCTTCCCAAAGCCCCAGTAGATAGTTGCATGTCATAGTTGCACATCCTTCTAGTTGCTGTATGTGGGATGCTGCCTCAGCATGGCCGGAGAAGCGGTGCGTCGGTGCACGGCCGGGATTCAAACCCAGGCCACCAGCAGCAGAGCGCGCGCACCCAATCGCTAAGCCACAGGGCCAGCCCCTAAATGAGTTTTTAAGTAGTATTTAGATATGGCTATAAAATTATTTTTGCTTGAATCCTATCCTCATCATCCCCAAGAAAACAGAAGTCTAAAGTTTTATATTTTTTCTGTAACTTCACTTGAAATAATCGTAGAAACATGTTAAAACCAAGTATTTAAATATTAATTTCAAATAAATATTCATGTTCAAAATAATTCAAAATTCACAAAATATAAATATCAAACAGGGAGTAAAAAAAACCCTGAGAAGTTTATTCATCAGAGCAAATTCAGTTGAGTGCTGTAGAAGCACCATGTCCTTTAACTGTCACTCTGGAGCCATGAAGATGGAACAACTTTCTTTTCACTTATTGGAAGAAGATGGCAACCTGAAAGCTTTCAAAATTTCAAGTTTATAAGTTGTCTTAGTCAGCTCGGGCTGCCATAACAAATACCACAGACTGGGTGGCTTAAACAACAGAAATTTATTTCTCATAGTTCTGGAGGATGGAAAGTCCAAAATCAGGGTGACAGAATGGTGGGTTTCTGGTGAAGGCTTCCTTCCTGACTGCAGGGAGGGGGAGGAGAAGGGAGATCTCTTCTTCCTCTTCTTAAAAGGCCACCAACCCTATCAGATTAGGACTACATCCTTATGATTCATTTAATCTTAATTACCTCCTATAATCCCCATCTCCAAATACAGTCACATTAGGGGTTAGAGCTCCAACATATGAATTTTGAGGGAACACAATTCAGTCCATCACATAAGTCAATAAATATAAATCCTATGTCATTCATGAAAGTGTATGTATTATATAAAGTTTTCTTATATTTAGTTATTGGCTCTCATGTGCTTCCCACTTAGCCTTAGCTTGAAATTTTAAAACTAAAAAAAAAAACAGTTAAAAGTATTTGGTCTATTTGTTTGAAATAACTGCTTCTATGGATGTTCCACTAATGAGCCTGGGAGCAATTAGTAGGACAGGATTGTATCATGAACATATTAAACTTGAGAAAGAAAGAACTGAAATAGTCCCTGACAACCATTCCATTCGATGCATTTATGTTCTAGAGAAGGAAGACATGAATCCCTCAACAGGTCTCAATTCTCCAGGGCTTCTCACGGTGGGAGCATCTCCACTATAGTGTGTGATTCTAATATTTAAAGCTGAGTATTTCTTATTCAACTTGCCCCACTGAATGCAAATCAACTACTGCACCTTGTGCATAAATAAGAAACAGGGAGATGTTCCCACGTTGGATAGAAATCAACGGTATGAAAACCCTAAAAAGTTTTCAAAGGGAATTCCGACACTCGCGATTTTTTCCTTACAGGCTGACTTTAGAATTTAACTACCATAAGGTGATGAGAAACAGTCACTATTATCGTTACGCTATAAAACCACATATAGATACACATGTGTATAGACAGACACTCATATTTAGAAGAAAAAAATCCTCATAAAATCTTATGTATTATCATTATAAAAAAGCATCTCTTGTGACTGCAATTGCTGTTCCAAGTTGAATATATTCTGTCTTCTACCGATACACTAAAGAAACATCATCTACTCAACTACTCTCGGCTAAGATAGGAAGAAGGAAGCCCTTACCCTAACTCCTGTTAGCTCTCCTCCTCTTCTGTGTTTTTCTCCAGTTTGTCTCTGAACGCACATGGTTCCTATACCTTTAATGCTCTGAGAAGAAAAGTGAGGTTTCAGTTGCTGTCTAGTTCTTTGTTCTCAAGTGCAATATTTAGAGAGGGAAAAAAATACCATGTGCAAATATCATCTTTCTATGATATGCAAATCAGTCAAATCTTTTCATTAAATAGTAGCTAAAGAAAATAGCTGAAGGGGCCAGCCCGGTGGCGCAAGCAGTTAGGTGCACATGCTCCGCTGCATCGGTCCCGGGGCTCGTTGGTTCAGATCCCAGGCGCGCACCAACCTTGTTTGTCAAGCCACGCTGTGGTGACGTCCCATATAAAGTAGAGGAAGATGGGCACAGATGTTAGCCCAGGGCCAGTCTTCCTCGGCAAAAAAAGAGGAGGATTGGCAAATGTTAGCTCAGGGCCAATCTTTCTCACAAAAAAAAAAAAATGAAAGAAAGAAAATAGCTGAAGAATTGGGCATGTTAAAAGACCTAGATTCAAAGTAATTTTGCCATTTTATTTCTGACTCTGGATGAGTGGTTACCCTTCTTGAAAACATGGGAAAAGTGAAGAAACTGATGAAGGCCTATACATCTTCATATTTGAGATGAAAATATCTGAGGAAACCATAAAGGAGATAATGTAAGCAAATCCTAAAAGTCAGGATTTCCCACAATGCATTTCTTTTTCTCAGTAGTTATGTTTAACAATTGGACTTAATTTATCAAGGAAGAAATAACTGCTGTATTTCTACTGTCAAGAGAACAAATCAAAGTATTGTATTTCACGAGCAATGTCTTCCAATTAAAAAAGAAGAAGAAAGGCAAGAGAAAAACTCATGTATTCTGTGAGGTACTTGTGTGGCTAACTCACAGTGCCACTGTGGCTACTTAAACAATTAAGGCTCATGGAACTTGGGAGAATTTCTAAAGCAATAGGAATGGATTTAATGGTACACTTTAATTTTTAAATGCTTTTCTTGAATATTCTACATTACGGGGACTGAGTGCCCACTTGACTAACTTACTGCAGGGATGGCTATGCAAGAATTAAATGCACTTTGGATGGACGCTGACAATGAAATGAAGCTGGATGTATTTAAATGTGATATATACTGCTGCTTCAGATCAAAAGTTTTTCCATGAGAGAATATCTCCAATCATAGCTAAAATCAAGGGGGAAATATCATTTCTCCTTATTTAGAACCTTTTAGAAATGCATTCATTATATTAATAGAGTAAATATTGGATCTCTGAGTTGCCAAACTTTCAGCTCAAAAACTTCGTAAAGTAAATCATTGATTATAATTATATGACTATAATCATATAGAACTATGAGTTCTACACAATATCTAATGATTTTTGATTATTATTTAATAGGGGGATTTTTTCTGTTTAAAAGAGCAACAACACTTCAGAAAAGGTTTATCACTCTGGTCAGTCGTTCATTATTCAACAAAGATTTATTAAAACACGTGCTACAGTTTAATGGAGTAGGGTGGGGGTTGTGGGAATTAATCACACAGACAAGATGACTGAGTGACCTGTGTGGGGGAGTAATCCCCACACTGCCAGTGTTTATCTCATAGCCAGGGTTCTATGAGAACTAAGGGACTGAGTCCCTCAGTCTTTGGGAGAAGTCACATCTCAAAGAGAATCAGGAAGTCTTCCAGGGGGACCAGTGGAAATTGGCCAGGCAAGGAAAGAAGGGCACTGCAGGCTCTTGGAGTGGTCTTGTACCATTAACCTTAGTGAGTCGGCATGGTACTCTCAGCCTCTGTGACCAAACCCACAAGAGGTCTATGAGGCCTTTCAGGACACCGTAATGCTTTAGAATGGGAGCCGATTCTCAGTCCACAGATGGTTGCTGATAGAGTGATGGGGTGAGGTAAGACTATTCTTGGGCTCATCTAATCTTAGAGATCTGGAAACTCCCAGAGGGGTGGAGGAGTAGGATAGTTTTGAGGCCACCACAGTGCTGTTGACTTTCTTCAGAAAAGATCCAGAGGCTGTAACTTAAAGTGGTCTATCTAAATTTACTTTTTGTTTTTCTTTTTTTTTGAGGAGAAAAGTACAGCGGAAAGAACAATCATTATGTCCACCCTTCCATCTGAACACCACCCTCAACCCATCTCCCTGGGAGAGACTGTAAGACCACCATTGTTTTTGCAGGAACCTTGCATGCACGAAGTTGGCGGGAGCCCTGACACTGCCATTTCCCCTCCAGAGCTAGATCTCTCTGTGGCATTATTGCACTGTAAGCTGAGCGGGTAGGGCTGGGTGATCTCTGGAGGACAAAGTGCTAATGCTCAGTAATTTTGCAAACATATGAAGACAACATTGCCTACCTGCCAAGGGTGTGGCACTATGTTCTGGCAAAGAGGACTGCAACTGATTTCACTCATCCAAGCAAATTTTTAGGGTGTATGAGAGCTGAAAAACATCATCTTGGACGCTGCTAAAGGGATAAACATGATTTGAAAATGATTGAGCAGGAGAGGTCATATTTATGAGTCCTTAGTGAGGCTGTTTTATGGTCCAGATACTATTGTTTTGGCTAATGTCTGAACGTATGTATACACATATTTTATTAAACAACCATGAAATTTGAGAAACCACTTCACTGGAATTATAGAACAAATATATCTTGAATACTACACTTTGAGCGAGGCTGAATTCATTCACTTTGGGTGAGGTGAAATGACACTCCTACCTTGTCTATTCATTATAGAATATGGGAACAGCACAAAAGAAGGAATTATTTTAACCCTGTGATCTTCAGAGTGCTTAGTAAACTATCAGGGATCAAAATACATCACACAATCATCTTTGGTTTTATTTAATAATATTTAACTAGTCTCATAAATCTATTTACCATACCTATTCTTCTTTTATTTTACTCCTATTGACCTCATTTCCTTATTCTTTGCCATGGTTTGCAGCAATGCTATACAAAGTATGATCTGAGGACAAGAGCCAGTCCACAGATGTAATAAGTACAGAAATTGAGAATAAGCACGGAGAAACTTCTGAACAAATCTGACATGGCTGTGACTTCCAAATACGTGATTAGTGGTCTTATCTCATTGAACACAGAGACCAAAAGTATTGGTTGGCGTGGGATTGGGGCAGGGGGTGGAATCGATCCTTCACCACAAATAGTTTGACTAGTATTGGTTTAAAATATTTGGCAATTGCACGTAAAATATTTTTAAATTCCCTTAAGCTATTCACATGTAAATTGCTGCAGAGTTGATTAGACCAACACTTTCTAACTCGTACCCTGAGATACAGAATAAAGATGTCCTTGACCGTGGGAACATTTCGGCTGTCTCTATTCTCTTTGGAAGGTTTTCACTAGGAGAACGGTCAGTGCTAGTGGTGGGAACCAGGGCTTTGAAGAAAAGAGAAGGTGATGGATCTCAGGGTAGGCAGGTTGACAAATAACTGTACTCACCCAAGTGCCTTGAGGCTCTGGGTATCACACATAAGCCTTATCATCTGGACACTTGAGACTAATCTGGGTCAGGTCTAATGAATGCTTGGACAAATCATTACTTGGAAGTTATAGGCTTTAAAAAAAATCCCCTCCATGGCTCTTTAGCTATAAAATTCTATAAATGCAAATAGCCTCACCCTGCTCACAGGAACTTTAGGGACGTGTTTCATGACTTTAAAGAAGCCTTAGATACACAGGCAATGAAGGGGCTATGAAACAAACGTAATTCAGGCATACGTATTTTGCATTAGCTTAAATGCACATTCATCAGATGTAAATTTCATCAAGTTTTCAGTTGAAGAGATTTCTTGAAGTGATAATTGTTGACCTTGACTGTAGTGCATTTTATGACCTCTCCAGACAGGATGGGAGAAGCAAAGAATATTAACCCCACTGCTCCTTATCATTAGTTAATCCTAACACTCTATGAAATATGTATGCTAATTAGTCATAAAAATACACACTGGTCTACTAAGCCAGAAACAAAAAGAAATCAGAGTTAAGTAAAAGCAAAGCCAACTGGCCCAATGATAAGTACAGTGATTTGGACCCTCATTTTTCTAGGCTTTGGGTTTGCTTTTCCCAAAAACTAGAGACAAGTTCCTACAGGCAGATGACTGAATGATTTGAAAATAGTAGGACAAACATGAAGATATGAGGGAAGGATGAGGAATTTATACATGCCTAGTCAACACATATTTTACAGCCAAATAATTTTTATGGCTTTAATGATTTTTTCCAAACTTTGTTCCAGGCTGGATTAACAGATAATTTTCATTTTGAAATTGGGTAGGCAGAAGAAAGATGTTTGAATTGAGTCATATAACTTTAGATGGTACTGCTGACAACTTAAAACTACACATCATAGTTTCTACACTAAACCATCATGCTATTATGCTACTTTAGCAATCTGTAGGCCCAGATCTCCTGACCAGCAAAACCCAAAGGATGTTATGGCTGGATTCTTGGAATTCTCCACTTTCAGGAAGTAGCACCTCTGGTCTGGACAGCTACAAGGAATGGCAGAGATACTAGGCCACAACTGCATTTACCACAAATATTCCTGTCTGCTAAAATATAAACATATGACTCCTTTCCACTGGTATTTACCACATTTACAAAGCCAACAATGGAGGAAGCCAGAAACACTGTTACCCCACCTAGAGCCAACAGAAATGAAATTAAATGGCTCCAAATATTAATAAGCATAATCAGGACACTGTGTTTTGGATATTAGCTGATTGATTGTACAGCCACAGAAATATGACGCATCCCAGGCACTATCCACTAAAATTTTCATGTTAACATGGCAAGATACACTGCCATATTAATGGCTGTTTCCAGAAAGCATATGGAAAGGTGACACAGAAGGGCCAAGAGAAGAAAACAACTCATTCTATAAAGAGTTGTCAGGACAAAGATATGAATAAATTAAGGCAAAAGAACATGAAGGAAGCAGCACTGACTGAAGAGGTCTTACGGGATTGTCAAAACTGGGGTAGGCATAGATGACTAAAATGGCAGAGAATGTAAAGAATGGTAAACAAACAAACAAACAAAACCCTGCAGGACTAAGTTAAATAAAACGTAAGATGTATACACATAGAATTTTGAAACAAAATAACAAAAAGTCATCTATTTTGGCTTTTGAAAAGTAAGCCTCTTCCAGCCCTTGCCCCATTACCTTTCATGAAAATTATTTTCTCAGCCTGTTCAGAGGTAGAGTAACCCTCTTGAAACCACAGAGGCAAAAATCATTCTCAATGAGAAAAAGAATGAGAACTTTAATTACTACACGCTCCAGGACAATAGTGCACAGCACGATCTCATTGAACTTTAAACTTCCTAATAGACAGGAAGCTTCCTGAGGGCAAGTATGATTAGTTAGTTACACAGGAGCCTGGCACAGTCCTTTTCATATTGTAGGTGCCTTATGAATGTTTGTTGAATTAAATCATTCTTAATTAGTCCTCTTTTCCAATCAGTCTTGATGATCAAATAGTTTATTAAGAAACAAGAAGTACAAATATTTATGAGGCTTATTTTGTAGCAGCAAATTCAGGATGGGACTATGGACCTAAAAATTGGGCAGCAGCAAACTATTTGCTGGGAACAGAGTAAATTCTAAGAGTGGTTTTGTCAGACAAAATACAATAAATCTCACTAGGTAGCAACCCATTCATGAGGGGTCAGACCCCATATAAATTATTACTTGAAATCAGTGTTAAAATCTCAACAAGTAGATAATTTGGTAAACCAAAGAAATGCTATTCAAAGTGTCATAAAAGATAAACAGCCATTCTTCCAGCTTCAGCTCCAGGACCCCCTCCAGCAAGCTGGCTCAGCCCACTGCAGCCCATAATGGTTTTTGCCAACTGAACTGAAAGCCCCATTAATGTGGCAAATAATTACAATCCACCCTTGTGGCATCTATTAACTTCCTTTAATCATGTTTTGTCTCTTCAATTAGGCTGTAAGTTAATTAAGGGTAGAGAACTTCTGACATTTCTTCTATACCCATCACATCTAATACTATGCAAGGGTGAGTAAATATTAGATAGCAAATTTAGGTAATTTACCGTATTGATAGGTTACTATTAACGGGGAAAAAAAATCACATAATCCTCCCAATAATTATGAACAAAGCATTTGATAAATTTCCATATTGATTCATAATCAAACCCACTTCACAATAGAAAAGGACATCTTTTACAAGAATGCCCTTTATCCTTCACTGGATTAAAGGCATTTATCTAAATAAATACATACATAAACAAACAGCCTGTAGTAAACATCACACTTAAAGGAAAAATGTTTCAAAGTCCTCCCTTTACAAGATTGAAGGAGACAAGAACACTTGCTGTCACCAGTCCTATTCGAAACTGTCCTAGAGACCCAAGTCAATGCAGGAAAACAAGAAAAAGCAATAGAAATAAGATGTGGAAAGGAAGAAACAAACTGTTATTTCCTGATGAAATAAGTGCATGCAGAACAATCACAGAACATGCAGATCAATCATAAGGATTAATAGTCTAGCAAGTTTTCCAGCTACAAAATCAATATACAAATGTAAATTTCCTATATTTAACAGCAATAATCAGTTAGAAAATGTCAAATTATGCACAAAGATTGGCAAAATATAAAAAGCCACACAATTCCACATACTGACAAGGATGTGAACAAAAGAGAATTTTTATCCACTCTGGAAAATTTCTTGGCAGTATGAATATGTATGTATCTTATATGCAAGTATGCAAGAATATGCATGTACCTTAAAACTCTTTGCATTCTTAGGCATATACTATCGTGAAATGGTTGTACATATACATAAGATACATACATACATATATACACACATACACACAAAACATAAAAAAAATCACAGAATCTATTTTGTATGATTCCCAATCTATATGAAGTTCAAAACATAGGCACAACTGTACAATATATTATTTGGAGATACATACATAGGTGGCAGAAGTATAAAAAGCAAAGAAATAGGCAATGCAAAATTCATGAGAGTATTTACCTCCAGGTGGGTAGGTAGGGGAGACACGCAAGTGAGGGACACAGAGATGAATAAGACACTGGTGGTGGTCTATTCTTTAATGAGGGTACTGGGGACCCTGGCATTTGTAATACTATTCTTTAAACTACATATATATGTTCTATACATTTTTATATTTTCAGATATTTCACAATGAGGAAGGGAAGAAGGGGGAAAAAGGAGGGCAATTATAAAATCCTTGAAATGCTAAGAAAAAAACTTAAGTCTACCATGGTACCCTCTTTTGTATGAAGGTAGAATTGCTGCAAGAGGCTATAACAAGATGGCACATTTGGACTCCTTTTACTAAAACTGATGAGTCATTTGTCATAATGCAGATGGTTTATGGCTGAAAGGCAGGACTGAAAACACTGGTATTTTCTTATTTGAAAAACAAGAGTTTCACTAGATAAAATTTTTAAGTTCTAGGTTGGAAATCAGAGGAATCCACTTTCACATTTCTTCAATTACTTGCAATACAACAAGGAAATGCACCAGACCACAGAGGAAATTTTTTCTTTCACACTTTGGAAATCTGGAAGGTACTACTTTTATGTATGACCATCTACCACAAGTAGATTTAAATCCAAATTGTGCTATTGAGAGGAGAAAAAGCCAATTAAAGTGTCAACATTCCCAACACCAGCCGAACAACCTTCTGGCAAAAGCTAATATAAATGTTTTCACAACCTATGTTTTTTAAGATCACCATTCAAATTCCATAATTATACATATCTCTGTTTTTAGAGACTTTATTTCTTAAGTTTTGAAGAGCTGGAGACTGTTACTCAAACAACAGGTTAGTCAGGAAATTTGAAGTTTGGAAATCTCCTATCACGCTCAGAGCTCTACATCTGCAGTGAGGGAAGGCACAACGAGGGGAGGATGAGGAAAGCTGAGATCCAGAGACTGTCTGCAGAGCATCTGTTCCAGCAACCCAGTTGTGGGCTTTCTCCTGGACCAGTGAAACTCCATCTGGTGCAGGAAGTTAACTGTTTCCCAGGTGGCATGCCCACCTGTCAACTGACAGTTGGGTGTGTGCCACTGAGAAGGGCAGACACACTTTGGCACAGGCCTTTGCAGCATTTCTTTAACTTAACGGCTAAGCAAGACTTGAGATGAAGAGATAAGAAAACAGAAAAAAAAAGGAAATGCAATGGGCCCTGCTGGACGCAGGCATCAGCTAGGGAATCTAGGTCATGCCTAGGACAGGCGTCTGATGGGGTATGCCATGGAGGGCGGAGAGTGGCAGGGAATGCTGCCAGCCTCTGCCTTTCTGGGCTTGCCAGCCCTTGGCAGGGATTCTGGAAAACGAGACATCCGAAGTCAGACACATTTCCGTACATTCCTCTCCCTCCCCTGCCTCCAGCTACTTACATGTGGCTAATGGACAGACTGTTGAAACTTTTTTTTAAAATAACAGTGAGGTATGGAACCACTACATATTTATCCTAGAAATTTAGGTCAAAAATACATATACAAAAGTAGTCTCCTTGTGAAGCTCTATGCTATATATTTATTCCAAGAGATGTCCAAAACCTATTTGGAATTCTTTGGGCATTTGGCTTTAGAATCCTTGGCGTAGTCTTGTCAATACCTTCAGTGATGAAGATGTTTAGTTCTAAAGAGTGGATTTTATTTGCCTGGACCATGTAAGCAAGTTCTCAATAAACACATTTAAATAATAGAACGAATGGATGGATGAAACAAACACACACTCATAGTTCTTAGACAAATTCATAATTAAATAGGTGACCAAGCATGGACTATATTCTTGTATGGCTCATATGCCAGAAGCCAGAAGACCATTTCCATGAAGGAAAGGAGGCACTGCCGATATAATCGAGTCTCGCGAGGTAATCTTGGAAGTAGAGAATATCAAACTTTTTGTCTCTGCATTACTCCTGAAAGGGTTTACATCTATGAGCTCCATGTCCTCTCCTGTCCTCTAGTCCTGAGGTCACTACCGCACCAGGCCTCAGCAGGCTTCCTCTCCCTAACTGGGCTGGGTTCCAGAGATATCTTTGACCAGATCTCAGATATAATCCCAATCCGGAGGATCTTTAGGCTGATCTTTATTCTGTCAAATTTGATAATAGCATAAACTTTCAAATCTAAATATATTTTAAGTAGAAAAATAAGATCCAAATTATACCATTTAAACTTTTATCACTTTTTCCTACAACACAAAATGTCATAAATTTTAAGTCTCTGTGCTTAGAAGAAGACAGCATTCATACATGTTTAGGGTATTTTTTTAAAAGTCTTATTGCTTCATAATTACATCCCATCCACACACACACACACACATTTTATAGGCACATTTCAATGCAGACATATAAAGGAAGTATTCATAAAGGATGAGTGGTGAAGAAACACAAAGCCATGCTTTGATGTTCAAGATGCAGCCCTTGAGTGTTGAAAAGGACATGTAATTGAATTCTTGGTAATCACTGAGAATAGTGTCTATTGTTGGATGTGGAGTGCGTACAGAAGTCTGGTCTAGGGAGTCTGCTCTGTTCTAAGGTGCATTCTCCATCGAGCAACTCAATCATGAAAGACATCCTGGCACTGAGCCAAAGGCCTGGGCCAGGGTATTCTCTGGATCCTGCTGGGCTCACTCTGAGACCAAATCAGCACCCCAACCTTGGCCTAAAGTGAACTGAAAAAACTTGGGCAGGATTTGGCCCCAGGGTAAGGATGTTGCAGGGCCTTCTGACTCTCCCTCCACACACTTTGGCAGACGTTCACAACTCTATATTTGATTGCTATCTTCCCCTAACAAAGAGCTAGGACTTACTTTAGTGGATATTTTGATTCTCATAATCCAAAGGCAAAAGGTGTGCGTGAAGGTCTCCAGTACAACTATGCTTCCTAGACATATTCTACCCATTAAAAGACTGATTTGGGTTATCAAATCTCTTTTGAAATATGAAGTTTTCTCTGGAAAATGTGTAAAAATGACTTTAACTGTCTCTTTTCTCTCTTAAGCATCAATGTTACACAATATTTAAGTGACTTCTCTATTGGGGGGAAGTTCAGAACATATGCTGACGAATATCAAGGGTCTGCTATAAAAAGAGACTATTTTAAATGTCAGTTTATATGGATATGTACACACATTTTTAAAATCTGCATCCTTAAGTGCAGATGTGTTTTCAGTATGGTCTCAGAGTGAAGGTTTGTATACAGAGTTTAGTCTGTGAGACAATTAGAGAAACAGATGAAAGGCATTTCAGATGATTACCCCAGAGACACAACGGTTCTCAAGACTTGATGCATAGATGCCATACGGGGCTAGGAGATACATTTTTGACATTTACCACCTGCCTTAGCAAATGTCATACCAGTTAATCTTGATGTTCACCAAATTTCTGACTTCCACTATGACTACTCTTATAAGGTTTTTATTCAGATCGCCTTAAAAATGGCCATATTTCCCCAAATCATTAAATGCATTTCCATTTCTTAAAGTGTAGAGGAAAAAAAGAACAATTCTACTAGAAAAATTAAATCTTGTCAGAAATACCTGAATTATGTTTTAATATGACAATATTAAAGATTTTGAGTTCAAGAGTAAAAGCTGGAAATTCCCAACTATGATACAATATAAATCCAAAATGAATCATGATATGAAGACTACACAAAGGTATAGTAACAGTAACAACAAAAAAGTACTAGATATAGAATTCAGATAGGTATTTTATTTAATTAATTAATTAATTTATTTAATTTGGTGAGGAAGACTGGCCCTGAGCTAACATCCGTTGCTAATCTTTTTGCTTGAGCAAGACTGCCCCTGAGCTAACATCTGTGCCAAGCTTCCTATATTTTTTGTATGTGGGATGCTGCCATAGCATAGCTTGATGAGCAGTGTGTAGGTCTGTGCCTAGGATCCGAACCCGCGAACCCCAGGCCACCGAAGCAGGGCACAAGAACTTAACCACTACACCACCAGGCCGGCCTCTCAGATAGGTATTTTAAATAACTATTACCATTTTCTCTTAAATATCCAATTAAAATTTTAAAGCTTTTTTTTTTTTTCGATTTTTTTTTTTGAGGAAGATTGGCCCTGTGCTAACATCTGTTGCCAATCTTCCTCTTTTTTTTTTTTTTTTTCCTCCTCAAAGCCCCAGTACCTAATTGTGTATCATAGTTGTAAAGTTGTAGCTCTTCTATGTAGGACACTGCCTCAGCACAGCTTGACAAGCCGTGAGTAGGTCCACACCCAGGATCCGAATTGGTGAACCCCGGACCACCGAAGCAGAACTCTCGAACTTAACCGCTATACCAACAGGCTGGCCCCAAAATTTTAAAGCATTTTGAGAAATGCTACATTAGTAATTTTTTACCATCATCTAACTTGTTCATATTATCCATCTCTAAAAGTGAATTATCATCACCTCGCCATGAAGCAAACAGTTTTGAAAACTGTCCACTTGGAATACTGCACAATGGCAGGGACTTGGTCCATACTGATCACTACACAGTACACAGTTTAGCCCATCACAAACAGTGAACCAATTTATCTGACAATATTTTTTGAGAATCTACTATGTTTCAGGAGCTGTTCTAGGCACCTACAAATTTATCAATAATCAAAACAGAGGTCCCTTCCCCCAGTGAATATTTGCTGACTTAATAAAAGGTAGATCAGCAGCCTTCTTAACAAGAACATCAACTATTTCTGGAATAGAGATATGGTGCAACTATATTATTCAAAGAAGACAACAATGGTATAAAATCAAGACAATTCTTTTGAGAGCTAAGAAATAGTTTCTAATGTGTTCTATCCTTCAGCAGGCATGCGCATTTTATAGCATAGGGAGAATTTAGGAATCCATTGCCACTCTGAGGTCAGATGAGTTGATCTAAAATCCCAGTCTCTCTTTCCTTCATCACATGTTACCGGGGATTGTAGAGATATTCAACAAAAGATACCAAAAAAGTGAACTATATCTAATGCAAAGGCATCTTTTTAACTCTGTGATGGTTATTTATTTCCCATTTAAGCACAGAAAGATTTACATTTAGAAAATGTATTGTTCTCTTTAGAATGGCTAACAATTCTCAAAATACATGTTGTTTTTTATCACTTCTTTTTTTTTTTAATTTTTTGTTTATTGCAGTAACATTGGTTTATAACATTGTAAAAATTTCAGGTGTACATCATCATACTTCTATTTCTGCATAGATTACATCATGTTCACCACCCAAATACTAATTACAACCCATCACCACACACATGTGCCGAATTATCCCTTTCACCCTCCTCCCTCCCCACTTCCCCTCTGCTAACCACCAATCCAATCTCTGTCTCTATGTGTTTGTTTATTGTTGTTATTATTTACTACTTAATGAAGGAAATCATACGGTATTTGACCTTCTCCCTCTGACTTATTTCACTTTGCATTATACCCTCAATGTCCATCCATGATGTCACAAATGTCTGGATTTCATCGTTTCTTATGGCTGAGTAGTATTCCATTGTGTATATATACCACAGCTTCTTTATCCATTCGTCCCTTGATGGGCACTTAGGTTGCTTCCAAGTCTTGGCTTTTGTGAATAATGCTGCAATGAACACAGGGGTGCATGTACCTTTACAAATTGGTGTTTTCAAGTTCTTTGGATAAATACCCAACAGTGGAATAGCTGGATCATATGGTAGTTCTATTCTTGATTTTTTGGGGAATCTCCATGCTGTTTTCCATAGTGGCTGCACCAGTGTGCACTCCCACCAGCAGTGTGTGAGAGTCCCCTTCTCTCCACATCCTCTCCAACACATGTTGTTTCCTGTCTTGTTAATTACAGCCATTCTGACGGCGTAGGTGATATCTCATTGTAGTTTTGATTTGCATTTCCCTGATAGTGATTTTGAACATCTTTTCATGTGTCTGTTGGCCATCTGTATATCTTCTTTGGAGAAATGTCTGTTTAGGTCTTTTGCCCATTTTTTAATTGGGTTGTTAGTTTTTTTAATCACCACTTCTTTTCTTAACTTGTTCCCTCTGCCACCAAAGACCCTATTCTATCTTCCCTTCTCTTTGACTCTCATTTATAAAATTGATGAATATAAACACATGAATGGATGGAGCCTGAAAGCTGCTAGAGGTGCATTACACACAGGAAGGCTGAGGGAGGAGGTGGGGTGTTTACAAAAATTGCTTTTGGTGTCATTAGTTCTCTAATGCAGTCTTGTTATTTCTAAAAACAAAGATGAACTGGACAGTAAGTTAAGCCCAAATCAGTAGGCTTTCTCCCCCAAGTACAGGAATACAATAGCCACTCTGTTTCACAAATACAGAAAAACATACTTGGTTTAGTTTCTTCAATATATTACTCTCATTTCAATTGCGCTCATTTGTTAAAAGGGCCCATTTGCAAATTGGCAGCTGGGGCCTGTCCAAGTAGCAAGAAACATCCACGAGAAAAATTTGATTCAAGACTTCAAAGCAAAAAATAAAATTAGGTTATATTTAAAAAATCATATAAATAAAATGTTTTTGTTATTTTTTTTTTTTTAAATCTATGCCAAGATATAGTTGTGGTAGAACAAAAAGAGTAGATGAGTTGAAGTCCAAAGATTTGGGTTCAGGTCACTAGTTGGATATTGGGTAATTTACTACTTCATTTTTGGCACCATCATTTATAAAATGGAGGAGGAAGTAATACCACGCTTCCCAGGACAGTCGAGAGAATTACCTGATATAACGTATGTGAAATATACCTTGTACTATACACGTGGTAGTTCATATTAATTTCAGTCTCTTCTCTGAGTTCCCATAGTACTCTACACATATTTCCATTGGCTCTTACCATAATATACTGTAATTATCTATTAGACGTAGGTGACTTGAGGAAAAGGACCATATCTTACTCATCTTTGTATCTCCTTGCACAGTATTTGGCACACAGCAAATGTGCAAAAAATAGTGGTTGAGAGAATGAACAGTTGTTTTGTTAAATAAATAATGAAATTTTAAAAATACTAAAATATGCTTAAAATTCTGAACTAAGGTATCTTTCATCTTTGGGAAACTTCCTTTTGCCAATTTGCAGATAGGGAGGCATATCTACAAATAGGATAGTTTCTACAGGTAAGTCTTCTATATACTGGTCACTATGTAAGGCTGAAATTTGGTCTATCTAACGTACCTTTATTCTATTGAACAAAATTCTCCTTATCACAGCCCAAGCACCTGAACCAGGACTGTAGGAGTAGGCCAGTCCATCTTCTGTGCAGTCTTACGGCACAAAGAATACACTTAAGCCTACAAACATTTTACAGCCCTAAGGCAAGAAGCAATCATGGAGCTTGAGATAATGGCTGCCACAGTCACGCGATAATATTGCCATTTGTTTGGGCTTCCATTTTCATCTCAAACACAAAATTTTAAACTCTCTCTCTATATATGTATTTATAGATAAAATCAAGTGGCTGGCACTGCCAACTGCTCTTTAATTCCATAGGGAGATGGCTTTTATTGGCTAGTTTTACAGAAATGGTAGTTAAAAGCAGTGTTGTGATCAATAACTATAAATTTTTTTGTAATATAAAAACTCCCAAGTTCTTTTGAATATGAAGGAAAAAAATTACAAATTCTAGAAGAGCATGTTTAGGTTCCTATAATAACATTTAAGCTGGGCAACAGGTTCCAGGAATTTGGGTATTTTTTGGTAAATCGTCTATTCTCTTTCACCTAAAAGGTGTGAACAGTAAAATGTAAAATATATCAGTTTGAGCTTGAGGTGGAGGAAAGCAGGGCATTGAAACCTAATTTGCTTTTCTCAGGCAACACTCCGACTGTACTCTACGGGGAGGACACACAAGCCTGGGCACATGTACACACACAGACACACACACATCAGAGGAGATGTGCAGGGGCAAATTTAAGAGCTTCCTCGGGTTATCAGGATATGAATTCAAAAACACACTCTTACAGCATTTCCAAATGGAAGGTGTGAGCACCTCATTGAGGGTGGAACATGGGACATACAAAAGCGCAACAACTTGCTCAGTGTTTGGCTCCTCGTTCACATCCATGCTCATCGTACAACGGACCAACCATGACAGGATGTTTAACACCTGCAGCCTTAAAAACGAACCTAGGGTCACAGAATTCTTTCATAAATATATGCAGCAAAGTTTGCTGCAACTCAAAAGTGAGTTACAACCAAATTTCGGAATTAATAGCTCTGGGAGATCTGACAGCTTTCTAATACCAGGATTTTCAACTTTGCAATTTAACAACCCTGCTGTTGGCCTTTCCTGACCTGTTGTGAAGTAAATCAGGCAAACTAATGTGGGCTAACAAGTCTTTTTCACACTGTTCGATCACCCTGCCTCTCTTTTTCTCCACAGACGTCGCCTTTCTCCCACTCTGTCTAGCCATCCTCCTCAAAGCGCACAAAATGGCCACTGTAACCCTGCATTACTGCTCATTAGATCACAGGTTAGTCAAGTGGAACTGCCCGGGGTTCCCAAAGGAGAGCTATACTTCAAAAATCTGTCCATGTCAAATGAAGAAAAAAAACCCTGAGCGTGGGGTCACCCAGATCAATGATCAAAAGAAACTGAGAATGAAGGGGGAAAAAAGCACACCCTCGTTTTTGTTAAAAACACACACAGGTCTGATTTATTATAAGGAATACAGAGATACGATGGGGTTTTCTCCTCTTATACTCTGTTTTTTTTTTTTTTTATTAAGTATTTTGTTTTAATTAGGTCCTTTTGGCTGTTATATTTTGGGCTTTGGAACATCTACAACTAATCCTTAAAGTTTCCCCAAAAAGAAAACACACTCCAGGAAACCCAGTTTTTAGGAGGACTCTTAAATATTTCCAAAAACACTTGAAAAGCAATAAAAGTAATACAAAGTAATCCACCTTTAAGGCTTGAGAAGATTCTATTTAAATCTGAAGTAAGAATTGGTTGCAAGGAACACTCTAAAAAAATCCAAGTAACCTCCTGGGCCTTCAAAGAGAGGCCATAACAAGCCTGTCAATGACATCATGAGAACACATCAAGTGACATTTGATAAAAAAGCAGATTTCTGGGCTTCTGTGGGGCTTCACAGAAACCTAGAAATCTGCAGGTAGGTCCACAGCTTGTTCAAGCATCTCCCTCATTTTTATGCTTTGGTGAAGCATAATATTCTACACTTGCTGTCGTACCTTTTTTTTTTTTTTTAATTAACAGTACTTCAAAATTGATATATTAAAAAATTAAGGCAGAATGATATATCTGGAAGAACAAGCTTCAGTATCAAATTTCACAAGTGAAAAATCACCAAAAGATTTGATTTTCCTGGTTTCCTCACAACAAAAGAGGAAAGTACATTTTACTGGCTAATGATTAAAAAAACTAGTTTCTGACAAGAACACTATACATGGATGAAAGTAAAATAATTTCTTTTTTGTGTGTGTGAGGAAGATCAGCCCTGAGCTAACATCCATGCCAATCCTCCTCTTTTTGCTGAGGAAGACGGGCTCTGAGCTAACATCTATTGCCAATCCTCCTCCTATTTCTCCCCAAAGCCCCAGTAGATAGTTGTATGTCATAGCTGCACATCCTTCTAGTTGCTGTATGTGGGACACGGCCTCAGCATGGCTGGAGAAGCGGTGCATCGGTGTGTGCCCCAGATCCGAACCCGGACCGCCAGTAGTGAAGCGTGTGCACTTACCTGCTAAGCCAGGGGGCCAGCCCCTAAAATAATTTCTTATAATTTAATCTAACAAAAGTTGTAAGGGTTGTGTAAGGTCTTCATTGCTTTCTTGATTTTCTTTTTTTTTTTTTTTTTTTTTGGTATTTTTAATTTATTCTTCAAGCACCCTCAAAAGCACATAAATTTATTGTGCCTAAATTGGATTGTTTTCCATTTCATTTTTGTGTATTTAACAAGCACTGATGTGACACTATATCAGACACAGCTATAAGTGCCATTTAATCCTCATAACATTCCTGTCTGGAAGAGGGGGAGGATGGTGAGGAGTAAGCACCAGTTAATACTAAATGAGACTCTCTCTACGCTAAATCCTCATTTAATCCTCATGATTTGCTATGCGGTAGGTTCTAAGATTATTCCCATTTTACAGATGAGGAAATAGATTTAAGTTTTTGCCCAATATTACTCAGCTGGTTAACAGTAAGAAGGATTTAACTCCAGATTCTGACCTCAGAGTCTTATTGTCTGTCATCTCCAAACCCAAAGAGGCAAGTTAAATACTCATCAAATTAAATGTGTGTATAGCCTGACCCAGTAATTCCAATTTTACATGTATATACTTGAGAAAAGCTTGCATATATACACAAGGAAACACGTACAAAGATATTCATCAACACCTTTGTTTATAATCTCAAAAATCTAGAAACAACCTAAAAGTTTATCAATAAGAGAATGAATAAATAAAATTATGGCACAGTCATGCATTGGAACACAATATATCAGTGAAAACGAATAAGCTAGATTTACATACATCATATAGATAATCTCAAAAAATATAATGAAAAAAGCACTACAAGGTGTAAGTTGTAACACACCACTTATGTAAATTTTTATCATGCAAAACATTACTGTATATTATTTAGAGACACATGTATATGTATTAAAAATATAAAAATGTACTTTGGGAAAGATACACATCAACTTCAAGATATACTCACTTCTGAAGAAGTGAGGGGAAGCAGCTTTAATTGCATCTTTATTGATTTGTTTCTTTAAAGAAAAGATCTAAAACAAATATGATAAAAATGTTAATATTTGCTAAATCTGGGTAATGGGCAGATGAGTTTCTCTGTTATATTATTTTCTGTACTTATCTGTATGTTTGAAATTTTTCATAATTAAAATAATTTAAGTATGACTCCCTAAATGCATATCCTGATATAATAAAATATATCCTTCTCATGAAATCAGAATTGGAGTTCCACTAAGTCCCCTCCCCTCATTTGACTCAATAAACTGCTTAAAAGTCATGGTAACAAGTTACAGACTAAATTATTAAAATTAATTTTCTTGAAGTGATTATAATATCTTACTGAAAGTATCTCAGAAGTACTGTCTTTAAGATAATTACATTCATTAATATATAGTCCTCATTTCAGTATGTTGTTAAGCAGAATTCATTAAGTTGGTGTTTCTAACCTTTTGACATTCAAAGTTGTGTAACAATGCAGCCTGGCTGAAGGCTAAGAGTTGTAAATTAGAGTGAAACAGGGCACGTGAGGAAAAATGAGAATATTTTTCAATGTATACTTATTTGCACCTTCTTAAAATTGTACCATGTGGTTTTAGTGATCATTCAGATTATTAATTAAAATGAGATTGAATGGATTTTTAAAGATCATATAATACTCCATGGAGAGCCAAATGGAAACAAGAGACATACATTTTTCTATAGGATGCTAGTCATATAATCTTAACTACAATTCATTACAAACTTGTACACATTTGTGAACAAACCGAGTTGGAGAAGAGTTGTTATTCTAAAAATAATTTCGGTGGAAGTAAACTCAGGAATTTCAGCCATATCTCTTGCTTTAACATCTTAAAAATATGACATTTTTAATAGCACATATTTTTCAGTTCAGCTTCACTATGGCTAGAGAACCATATGGCAAAATCTTGACTAACTAGAATCCAAATAAGAACAAGTACTAAAGAAATTACGATTTTTGTATTTCATTTGTAACAGATGAAACTACAAAAAAAGATTCGTATCTAGTGTTTTACCAAAAAAGTAATGTCTAGGGCCTCATATAGAGTTAGTACAGATTCAACAAAATATTCTATACTTTTAGCATCTACACTGCTAGAACTAATGTTCTAAATAATTAAAGGGACATTGCACATTCAGAATCATCAGAGAAAGAATGTATTTCTCTAGAGTAGAAAACTGTGCTAGTATAGTTGAAAAGACAATAATATGAGGGAAAAAAACAGCTTCTGGTAAAGTATAAAAGAGATAGCTATATTAATAAAAGAATTTCTGTTAACTATAACAGCCTCAAGCAATCTGGTGATCTCATGTTTTACTCAAAGTCTTGTTTTTCCTTTTTCACCTTAAAAATGAGCTAATTTGCTTATTAATATAAAGGCATTAAAAGCCATTATTAATTAAGGAAAAACAAAAAGATGTCCAAACCTGAGATTTAATTAAAGCAAAACATCAAAGTCAATACAAAAACACGGGAAATTGGTATTTTTTTTTATTGCCCCAAACATGCAGAAACATGCATTTTTACACTTATGACCCTCTACCCTCGCATTTAAATGATTCAAATATTTAGACTTAACTTTCCAATGAGTTTGACAATTACCATTTTAAATGAAACTATTCTAGAACCGAGTAAAATGTAAATCTTTATATATAATAAGAAAGAAAGGTGTTCTTTCTTCAGAATTTATGTTTTTATGTTTAGGAAAGTCAGGGCATTTGTCAGGGAGCAATGATTTGCTTTTGCATAATAACATCAACAATAATAGTAATAATGATACTACCTAATGCGTATAAACTATACCTCTATCAGAGGATCTTGTTTGGCCTATTTCTCAGGATCCGTCTAATGATTATTCAGTCTTCTCTCCAATGCAATATGCTAAAGCATGATGAGAGAATATCTTTCTTTTACAGCACGGTTAACAATTGTAATTCTTCAACCAGCTGTTCTCTGAGGATTCCCCTGCCAAGCTCTTATTTTCATTTCACTATTTCTTTGTTCTCTTTGTCTAAACTACCCACAAGCTACCCCGATTTTCCACTCTGGCCCCTTTCAATAAAGACTTGTTTTGGCTTGACAAATTATTAGTCACAACCACAGTCTAAAAATCAATAATATATTACAAATTTTACATGTTAAAATTATATCGTTCTATGCAACCTCCAAATTATTTCACAGTTCATACGTAGAACCTTCTTCCCATGAGGCTTAGTTGGTTTCACTTATCATTTATGAAAACAATTCCAGTTATTTTATGGAGCTATTTACTGTCTAAACATTCTTTACAGAGCCTTCTTTTAAAGCCCCATAATCTTATCTCAGGTGTGGAATGAACTAAACTCAATCTATGCTTAACACAACTGAATTCAGACACCTGAAAATGTTAAATTATAAGTCTAAATAAAACAAAATGAAGCCCTACTGACTCTTTTCCTTTACAATCGAGTAGTAGAAAACTTGTAAAAAAATTTATTTTTGGTCAAAGATTTATATGTGTACAAATTTAGATTTCAGAATTCCTAATAAAGAAGGTAATTTCCACTTCACTATTGGATACTGTGCTATCAAACACAGCAAAGACCTTAATAGGCCCATCAGGAGGGAACTATGTGGTGTCTGTAAAATGAGATGCTATTTTTGTTCATTAGACTCCTGTAGAACACCTTCTTGTTTGTATTGAAAGCCTGTGTCATACCTTCAGTGAAAATCACTAGATATCTCTTTTCTCAAGATATAAATACTCATAGTGGTTATGCGAATATTTAAATAATAGAGTTGTGGCTGAATATAAAATTCTACATAAAGAGATATCACTAAAGACAGAAAAAGAATGAGAGTCTAGATACCAGTGAACAAAAGGGAGAAGACTTGGTTCTATAGACAAATTGTTCAGGTGTGGATTAGTTCATTTCTACCAGAGCCCAGGGATATTGGAAGAGTGGCCACTTCGAAGCGGTACTCAGTCTATTGTATGTACCACTGCACATGGTTCATTGTTTTCATCAAAGGCACATGCAACTCATAGGTAAAGAAAAAAATTAAGTGGCAAAGAGAAAACGCCTGTTTCTAAGTGGCAGAGTATTCTATTCATCTCAAAAGATGAAAGCAGGTATCTTTCATTACATGTTTTTGTTCTTACAGGAAGAAGGCCAAAAATATGTGATTTTTAGATTTGTGCTAACACAGTAGAGCTTTTCAAAGTCACTGCTAGAAATGGATGGTTTTCTTACCTGCTTTTTTTCCATGCTTTAAGTTAACGATGTCTGCCTCATTATAAACCTTGTTGGTTCCCTATGCTTTCTGTAGTCTGGCTCTGCTGTGATTACTGGTCAAAACCTTTAATTACAGTATATAGTTTGTGCAGCTGCCTGGAAATTGGTCTCAGGGTCAGTGGCTCTTCCCGTTCCCCTCTTTCCATTCTTTTGAAGCAATATTGCTGAACTGAAGGCATTGTTCCAGCTTTCTGGTGTGCTCTGTCTGCTGCACACTGTGAATAGCTTTGCAATCACTCTAGCAATTGGTTCTTCAACTGCCTTTAGGTTGTCAATTGTAATTCATTGGCTCCAGGCACCTTTTCTCTTTTCATTCTCTTGAGGTCTTTTCTTATTTAATTTGCAATAATATTAAGGAATGTCTTCTTCAGACATGTCACTAATGTCTTCCTGATTATGACGCTGGGTGTACATTTCACTTTCATATATTTGCCTATTAAAATGTTTCAATATTTCTTTTACCTCTGACTTGTGATGATAATCTTAGCAGTATCTTATTAAGGAATTTGGCTTAATCTTGACGTCTTCTTTCTAAAGAATAATCTAAAGAATCCTCCTTAAAATATTCTCATTGGAGTTAATTTATGTAATTAGTTATAGTTATTTTTATAACTTCCCAAAGATGTAATTTTTCATTTGTAATAAGAATTAAGCTTTCATATTTTCTTCCCATAATTATGCTCTACTCTCTTTTTTATTGTATAAAAATTATGAATTTTAGCTCTTTACAACTCAGAAATAGTTAAGAAACAAAGGGTTTTAACTGTTTAGAAATCAATGCCTGTGTTTCTAGAACCTTTTCAGAAGACCTATACTTACTCCTTAGACATCTTTTTAGAAATTACATAAGAAAACATTCAAACTATTCAAAATGAGTTCTGATGCTCTGCATTACAGGAAGTTTATTTTTCTTTAGGGAAGAGAATAAACAAACATATCTTGATCTATTAAAAAAAAAAAAAACACAAACCTTTAGTGTATTAACAACAAAGAAACCACAAACCTTAGTTCTGGAGTAAAATCCAGTAGGTTAATCCCTCTCATTAGTTTCAGCCATCCTGGAGTAACCAAAGGTATTTTTAAGCAGACACTATGTAATAATAATAATGATAATAATTATCATAATGATAATAACTAACGCTTATTGTGCTTTTTATCTTCAAAGCACCTTACTGACATTAACTATGTGTCTATTTTCAAATTAATTTTACTCGACAAATGCTCTATTAACTTTGTTAGCTATGGAATGTATGTAACTGAGTTTTCTTTTGCAAATAAAATCAATAAATAAATGGAACTAAGGTCCAAGGAAATGGTCCTGTAAACTTCCACCTCAGAATCATTTGTTGCCTTTGTTGAATGAGGGTTAATGAAATATCAGTTTTCACAAAATGCAAAATTGAAATACAGATATAAAGGATGAAGTTCACCAGTACGACCACTCAAACACATATTGCTTCAAAAAGATCCAGAAAGAAGCAAAATTATATTGTTTGGATAAAATCTAACTGTACTAGTTATGATTCATTATTGTAAAATATTTAAATCTGCAAAGGAAGAAAAAGTGTTAAACATAAGAATTTTAAGACTCCTTCCAAGTTTCACCAATGTAATAAACAATGCTATTAATTACAAAGCTAAACTTGTTTCTGTTAAATTGAATTCGTTGCTTTAAAACCATCTCAATTATGTTCCCATAAAGCTTCATCATGGACCAGGCCCTGCATGAGAAGCATAAACAGTAAAAGACAGTTTGCAATGCTGGCAATTGCAATAAGCTCTATATAGTTAAAATATAGGCAATTAATAAAAACATATTAAAAGAATATTATTCAGTCAAGACGTCCTGCCACTTTCTATGATGGCTTTTGGGAAAAAAATAGTAATGGGCTGTAAGCAAGGTTCTCAAGTGGAGAAACACAAACGTTAAGTATACAAAAAATACATGAAAACAAACATTTGTCAATATGCTAATTAACAGACAAAAGCTTTTTAAAGCTATTAATATGGTTACAGTGGTGAGGTTTCATGAAAGATGTGGTTCGTGAGCAATATTCAAAGGTCAGGTTGGGTGCAGAGGAAAAGGAAAATTTTTATATTCAAGGACAGAAATAGATGAGTCAGATTAGGTAAAAAGAGAAAGGAATCTGGATCAAGTTGATGGCAGTAAGCCAGGAGGGAAGTAGGCATGGTAAGCCTCAGAAGTAGGCCTCATTCAAATAACATATATTGAGCACAGAGACATAAACAAGCCAGAATTCCTGTCCTCCAAGAAGCTTATAATCTTGAGGGGTAGGTGGAAAAGTTAATAGGCAATTAATTCTAATAGTATGACTAGGATAAGCCCAGGATGCCTTGGGAAGTCAGAAGGAGGGCACCTAGCTCAGTCATGGGTGTTCAGGAAAACTTCTTGATGTGACATAGAATCTATAGGTGGTTTTCGTAGGGCAACGGGAAGAGTGAGTGATAGATGAACACGGGTGAGAAAAGAAAAGGGAATTCAATTATCAAGCAACTAACATATAAGGTCTGTGGCGTTTCATCTGATTCCAGAAGGAATTAGAAAATAGTTTTTAATATGAGTATCATGAAAAATAGTTAGGAAGTCTCTTCTTTCTGGTCTGTGGTAGGAATAGGGAGAAAGGGGGAGATGTGAGACGTAAACAACCAGAAAACTCTAAAAAGTACTGCAGAGGCAGAGAGGGAAGAATTGGGCACTGAAACAACCGGATGTGGAAAGTAAATAAGCGTAAGAATTGGAAGAGGTTCCAAAATTTGCCAGCTTTACATAAAATGAAGATATGCACGTGACTGAATCAAAGAAGAAAGTGGAAAGAAATGAGGGTTTTATAAGAGAACATAATAAATTCTTTTGAGGCACACATTATTATAGTTTCAAATGTATTAATACTTTGTGATCCCACCAAAGTAATTTTCTTGATAGAATGAACCTTTCTTACGTAACATATTTATTAATAGGAATTTTATTAGTTTTCAGTGGGCTGGGCACATTCTCATAATATTGCCTGGTGGGTGCAAGAAACACAGGTATACAGAGTTCCCTTGAATGGTGAGATCAAAGTGGCTGGATTTAGAATCAATGGAATCAAGTATAGAAATTAATTTTTTCAAGGAATTCATATAAAAAGAAAAAGTACCTGAATGTACCATAAATAAAATATTCTGGCTGTTTTAGTATTCTTAGCTAAAAGTTGCTCTTGGAAATAACATTAATAATAACGACACTTTTGTAACTAACTATTGAAATGATTGCTATTTCAGCTTCTCTTGCAAGTTAGTAAACATTTTCAGGCGATCACTGAGTCATTCAGTGGAAAATTGACTTCCCAATCCTCTCATTGTTTCCCCAAGATAAAATTGTAATAGAGTGGAGTACATCTGTAAGGAATGGACAAAAAATAATTTGTATCTCATATCATTTTAGAATAAGTATACGTCCCATAAGGGAGTTTTCAAACTGCTCACACAATAGGTATGTATACTGCTCTGTGTGAAATCAAATCAGTATTCTAAAATGCTGCCAAGAAGCAGGTCGAGATACTTGGAAGACTCTTAAGATTTAAAGTATATGACACTTTACAATAATTATCTTACAAACATACACACATTTCTCTCCATATACAGAAAGTAATATTAAATTAAGCTAAGTATTTTCCATGATTTAAACACCGCTTCGCATTTTCTAATAAAACATTTGTCACGTAAAATCACAGATGATACTCGCTACTTCATAGAGCTACCAAAAAAGAACTGCTCTACTGTCAAGCAGAATAAACATAAAATAAAAATTTTAAACTAGAGGCTTATTATTTATAGACCAACAACATCCAAAATTTTCAATCCTTCAAAACTCTCTCTGATCCTTTGTAGAAAGGGGGAAAATGTACAATGTAGAAATAATTAAACAAGAAGTAATTATAATTAAGTGTAATAGTTAAATAACACAAAACACATACTAGCACTCTCTTCCAGAAGATGTCTATAGATTAAAAAAGTGAGAACTAGATAAACTATTCATGAGACAATGAATACTGAAAATATTGCTCAGAAAATGTGAATATTTATAATCAAAACAAAACATGGTCTAAAAAGTTAGTAACGTTTATATCATTACAGAAATACTTGCAAATACCCTTCTCACATTTATATTCTATTCTTTCCAAATAGAACACCACATTCTATGTACATCACAATAACAAACTGAATTACAATGGCATGAAAATGGAGAAATGTCTGATCACAAATTTTAACTTTGATGTTGACATCCTAATTTAAAAGCTGGATTTTCCCGTGCTTCCATTAATGAGCCACGGAATCAATAAAGTCATTTGACCTTATAATTCTACTTTTAAAATCTATGTTTCACAGTTTCCATATTTCTTAATATTTGTTTTAATACAAGATATTTGACAGAGAGTTAACACAGTACTTTTGATGTACTATTTCCGAAAAAGTTAAATACTTTCGGATTAAGGATATGGACGAGTATCAAATCAGATTAGACTGCTGAAAGGATAAACTTTTTCTTTCATGTTGACGAAATGTGTCATTTTATGACATGGTAATGCCCAATAAAACGAAAATAAGATTTTAAAAAGCTAGGAGGTAAAAGAATCACTACTGCAACTACGTAGAAGGAAAACAGGATTACATTTATTGGCTAGTATATCAACTTAACTTCTCATAAAATCCTCCTGATCTACTAAATAACTTCAGAACTGAAGTATGCTCTCCTATGGGAGTTATAAAATTAGATACAATTACAACTCAATACAAATAAAAAAACCAACCTATTTACCCTGAAGACAATTCTTGTTTTAAAGCTTTATCATTTAAATTACACCAGAATTTTCCCTGATGAATAAAGTGAGCCATTTGACATGATTGATTTTTATATTATGTTTTCTATAGAGAAAAATAGTTGATATGAGTAAATTCTGGAAAACTGTGGTAACTACACCTCCCCAAAGTGAATACAACAAACATCTGTTGCAAGAACTGCTTGGCTTTCAGACAGTATGTAAAGGGTGTTCTTTTTCCCAGTGTTTTGCTATTTAAAAAAAAAAAAAAAAAAGTTTATTTGTTAAAAAACATGTTTCTGCTATCAATTCTCAAGACCTAAAATCTAAAATCTTAAAATTCTGGTAAGTCAAACACAGGTCATTACCAGGTATATTACAGAAAGAGAAACTATGCAACGTACAAGACTCCACTTGTATTCTAAAAGGGTAACAAAATAATTGGGCATATTGCCCTCTGTCTGCGGGTTACAAAGTAATTTTAACCATTGTCTCCCTATCTTAACTCAGTCCTCTATAAACATAGCAATGCTCGAAGCATAGAAGAGGGCACTCAATATAAAACTTCCTGCTGACTTTCATCCTCGGTTGGAATCTCAGGGATAATTCAGCTTCCTTCTTTGGATTTCTACTGGCTTCTAAACTCAAAAATATCCTGGTATCCTCATTAAATGATAAATGAATTCTTAAAGTTTTACTCCAGTGACAGGATAAATAATTGCAAAACTTTTGCACAATACATTAAGCACAAAATGTAATAATTTCAATGGGAGGAGGGGAAGACTCAATGCGCCTACGTGACTCATTGTCTTTTCTTAACTGCGTCAGGAACTGTTCAGTGATTTTGGTAACCAGAACACATTCTCCTTGATTCTGAAAGAACAGAATTTTGCTTAAAAATTCACAGGTACTTTGCAGAGCAAAACACCATTGTTTCAGCATTTGGAAATTCCACAAAGTACACACAAATCAGTAGGTTCAAATGAATACACACAGTTATAAGCAACAGAGCACAGGGCACATGATAGCTTTACGATAAGGAAAGGAGGAGTAATAAACAGATGACGACTTCTAAATGTATTTCAAGTAACGTGAATGTGCTCGCTTTTCAATCTTCTGTCTCCTCTTCCACTCAAGCCCACTCCCAGCCATTTTGACGTTATTATTTATAAAAAGTTTAAGGTTCAGTTTCACAATTCCATTTTTATGCTAACAATAAGGTATTGATTTAATCTCTAAAACAGTCCTGGGACTATTCCAACAAGGCCATACTGAGAAACCTCTGTCATTCAAGAAATAGGAAATATAGCAAGTTTCCAGTTCTCTTCCAGCCAAATCCAAAGTAAGTATGAGCACTTCATTATGTTTCGACACACTTCAAGATCCATAATGGAATTTGTCCATGTATTCGATTAAAGCAGTCTAACGTTAACATGCACCTGCATAGCATGTGTTTATATAATCATAGGGAAAATGTTCTACCTGAAGCAGTCCTCAAAATGGTATTTGCAAATTCCATGACAAGAAAAAATTTTGAAGAAAATTCATTTAAAACTGATATAAAGAAAAAGGAAAGTCAAAGTCACATATGTTCCAGTATATACAAGTTTAGTTTTCAAACCATATCTATGATTATTCTACATTTACAATCTCTGTCTTACTAAAAGATGAATCACAAAAAGATATTTGCCCTTTTCCTAGGAGAGAGAGCCAGCCAACACACACAAGGCATACTCAGAAGCAATTAATTGTTAAAAGTTTCCTTTATTCAATGTGACAGTCTTTAATTCCTATGGAGGATTACCATGAGTCATATACGAGGTTTAAAGAACACCTTAATTGCAATTTTACGATGTCTACAGAAAACAGAGAAACAGTTTCTTAAATTTAAAAGAAAAAAAAAAATTCTTTTCAGCTATTGTATATACCTTGAATAAAATGATGTAAAATTGTAACGTCACTTATATCTATTTCATATTATGACTTTTATTATATGTGTATTACTGTCTGTGTGTTCTGTAATACATATATTTCCCACAATAAATCTCAGAATAACAATGCATTTTCAGCAAAGTACCATATAATCATAAACTAATTTAACACTCATAACTAGCCATCATAATATACTATTATATCTATTCTACAGACAGAAGAACTGGTGCTGAGAACTTAAAAGACTTACTTAAGGTTTTAAGAAAAGATCAGGAAGCCACCACAATTACAATGCTAAAGATCTGCCCATTAATAATTCTCTGAATAGATCTGTATTGCTATTTTTTATCTTAATTACTTAATATTATCTATAAGGTATTTCACAAAAGCTAAAAAGGAAAAAGGTGCTAACTACTTAATGCTGAACGATGCAACTAAAGATAGACATGAGCTCTGTTTAATAAGAAATTCTTGCCTTCTTTACTATTTTTCTAAAATGTAAATGAAAATTCTCTATATAAGGTATTTCCTTCTACTTACTACTTTAAACTTCAAAGTGATTATCCAAATTAATCCCACTTACTTATCATAGAAAATTGCATTATTCTCATTTTACAGGTGAGAAGACAGGCACAGGAAGAAAGCTATTTGCCCACAGGTCCCACATTAAGTGTGAGGGAGGTTTGGCATTAGAACATGTTCTGTCCTTGGCTCCTCATCCATTTCTCAGACTAAAGGGCAGTGTCATTCCTATTAATCATCTTATTGCAAAGTCACTAAAGGAAGCACACAATTTTATGAAGGAGGAGGGAGAACATACCCGGAAATTACAGGTGTAAAGGAATACATTAAAAGTTTTGATTTCACTGTACTTAGGTTAAAATTCACTCTAAGTTTTAAAAACTATTCACATATCTTATTACTTTAGTACCATGAATCAAAAGCTCTGCTGAGTGAGACACTGATTGTTTGCCCAGAATTGGTCTCATGCTTTTATAGGAGAGATAAGAGCTAAGAAATGAAATTAAATGAGGAAGATAAAGAATGGGTCCATATTAAAACACATTTGGTAGCATAGAACCTGCAAGATAAGACATCAATTTTCAGCCTGGCTGATTACAGAACAGGAGCCACTGCTTCTAGTCAACAGTGAGCACTTCAGAGGGACAAGAACATGACATTTGAGGGCAAGTGATGCATGGTAATACGCACGAGGCATTCCTTGAAAAGCTGGAGAAAAGAAGAATGAACTAAGTAAGCTAGGGGGGTAAAAAAAAAATGTTAAATGATCAGGCCTTTAGCCCTTTAAAATAGATAAGAAAAATATTCAGATAAGTCCTCTAACTTGTGCTAAACAGTTAAAAAAACAATCTGTGCTCTCCAAATGGGGTTAGGTATGTAAATCATAATTTCTATTAGATTGATATGGGTTTTCCGTTTTCTAAGAAAACTAAGGCTTCACGTCGAAAACAGCATAACCAGCATATCCTTAATCATAAGGCATCTTTTCAGATTCCAACGTGGCAGCAAAAAGTGCAACAAACAAGAATGACAGAGTCGTCATGCGAATGAGACATACCTCTTGTACTGATCGAGCCGCTGGCTTGTCTTGATGGTTGGCCAATATTAAAAAGGGTAAAGTGCATAACTGTGGGTGCTGAAGAGCTGAGTGCAGTTCATTTCTAGCAGTTTCTAAGTCATCTTCTGAAGAGGCACTGTCTAATACAAATATCACCCCTTGAGACCCTTGGTAGTAGCGGCTCCAGTATTTCCGGATATTATCAGCTCCTGTCAAAAGCAAAACATATTCTCTTTTTAAAAATAGCTTTTAGCAACCGAGAAATGTTCCCAACAACAATTCCTATTGGAAACCAATGTCGCTTTTAAAAATTAAGTGCAGAGATCACAAGCTGATGAGAACAAAGAAGGCATTAGAGCCAATAGGTGGATATGGCCTTGAAGGAGAACACAAAAGTCTGAGTCATTCTTCATGTCTTTCTTATCAAAATACGTGAGAAAAAACCAGGATAAATACTTCCTAGACTTAAACTCAAAAGAATGTTTTCAGATTTTGCTCAGCAGTCCAGGACAAAGTACTGTCTCTACAAATTAAGTCTGAGCCTAACTCAGAGCAGTGTAACCCAGTTGATTCACCAAGGTTTCTCTCCACACCATTAACGTTATCTTGGTGACTTGTTCTAAAAGAACTGCTTGCTGATCAGGATAGCCTTAAGTTCATCTAGAAAATTAAAACTATTAGCACAATACCTTCATGCATCAAAGTGCTGAAATTTGTGACAAACTAAAATCTTGGCCTTTGGTACATTTGCATAACCCCATTTGGTAATGAGCACACTCTTGGTCTCATGATATTACGGGATGTTCATAAAAAAGACATTGAGATTCTCATCAGCCCAGGTCACGTCTTATTCTTTGTATTTTCAACATCCAGCACAATGTATAACTCCAAGTTCATTACAGGAATGAGGAAAATGAGGGAAGGAGGAAATGAAATTATATAATAATTAGGCTTTAGGTATTTCGAGACTAGAAGAAACTTCAGAGACTGTCCAATCAGACGCTCTGAGGACACTGGGGCCAAGAGAGGTGACGTGACTAATCCCCATTCATGTATCTAGTAAATCAGAAACTTGAGATTTGCATCTGGGTTAGTAGACAACCTGCCCAGGGAAGGGATGGGCATTTCTCACTGCATCATCATGACTACTTCCTTTACTTTGATTCATGAAGAGCATGGGCAATTTGTGTGTGTGTGTGTGTGTGTGTGTGTGTACTGTATGAGGGGGGTGGTTATTGGTTATATAACAAAAAATCGACTTCAAGGAATTTCACCAATTTAGTGCATATGATCAAGTCCTGACCAGTTAATAACTACGTTTGAGTCATCTATTGAACATCTAGCTCCTATGCTGGATATACTGTGCTAAGTGGTAGGGATTCAAAAGGTGGAGACTGGAGTTGGTGTGCTCTGGCTGGTAAGGGCCAACTGTGTGCATCTCTTCCCAACATTGTGTTCAGTGACATTATATTGGTAGCTTGAAATTGGATAGGGTGCGGATATTTTCACCCTGGAAATCAGCAAAAGGTATATATCAGGTCTTTTCTTCCCCTGGAGAGCTAACACAACACTGGATGACAATGAGAAGCTCATATTTTTCAGGGAGAAATAGAAAAAAAAAAACCAAAAGATTATAATACAGTGTAATAAAGCACTGTGATAGAGGTACTCATTAGGTGCTCTGGGAGCAAGAGATGAAGCATCTCACCCAGACTGGGCAAGTCTCTTAGAGTAATATCAATAACTAAACAATTACCATATATTAAGCACTTCCTACATTCCAGGCATAGTGCTAAGTGTTTTCAAAAGAATAGTTCATATAATTCTTACAACAACCCTAAGAGGGAGGTGTAATTGACTCAGGCTTTGACACTAATTTTCAGATTCTAAAATCTGGGGTATTCATCATAATACTATACTGAATTAACCAGGTAGATAAGAAGATCAAAGGCATTTGATGTCAAGTAACCTTAAATATGCAAACACATAGGATATGAGCAAGGTTGAAGCATAAAGCAGAGTCCAACCAAGAAAACAAAACAAACAAAAAAAAGCCCAACAAAACAAAAAATGAAAGAGGGAGAGGAAATTTAAGCCAGAGATTACTAACAAAGGAATTAGTTACATAAGTGATGGTAGAACTAAGAAAACAACAGGGGTACTGAGATTAGCAGTATCTTAGGTCAGGTTCCCTAGATGCAGAGCCCAAGATGATGTTTTTTGTACACCTGATTATAGACAGAGTGCTGTCAGGAGAAACTAAGAGAGAAAGAAGGAAGCTAGAATGGGGGAAGGAGCTAGGCAAAGACATGGTTTCAGAAATCTAGCCTGAGCTTGATCTGATGAAGAACTCTAGAGCAGGGACTGAACCATAGAAGTTGTCCAGTCCAAAGGCAAGGGGTCTGGGTTGTTATACCCCTCTACAGTCATTGGCTGTGAGCCACCCCTGGGGAACAGGAGGGAGTTGGGGTGTGATCTTATAATCTCCCAAACATGTATGGTTGAGGCAATTACTGTCAGCCAAGGGCAGGCCTCTGGAGAACGGTACAGGTGTGAGCCATTAGCAGCCAATGCCCGCAGCAGCTGGGAGATGGATGCACTGGCCCAGTAAAGGAGATCTGGGTAGGATACCAATAGCATCTGCTACAAGCTACATCCAGACATTATCCATATGCTGAAGAACCATCCACAAGCTTGAGGAGCAAAAGTAGAGGCAGTGTTACCTGGTAGTAAATGCTCAGAACAACAAAAATATCGTGTGCGTAGGTATCCATACATAAGTTTTATTAACCATAGGACGTGTAGCACTCAATTTTCACATAATAAGAATATATGCAATATACTTTATTGTAAATTCTATAGAGCCCATTAATGCTCACAGAATGCTTTCGTTGATTTTGCTGAATTTTTGTATCCATAGCCAGACAATGGTTGCAATTGACCAAGTGTAGTCCTGAAAGAAATATTGGTTGTGATAAGTGTTTTACATGTATTAACTCATTCAGCCCATGACAATCTTATGAGGTAGATACTGTTATCACTCTCATTTTATCAATAAGGAAATCAAGACACAGAACAATTACATAATGTGCCCAAGGTTACACACCTAAAAATATATTTAAGTCTAATGTGATTGAAATAGAAGGATCATTGACCAGAAAGGTGATGAAACTAAATGAAGAACCACAAAAGCTAAGAGGGGGAAAAAAAGGAACCTGTTAGAATAAAAAGTACCTAAGTGCCTATATATATATTAATGCTCATAGTGGGAACATGTCCAAGAACGTTTCCCAACCAGTTAATTCAATGAATAGTTATTAAGTACCTATTTTGTACAAGTCACTGAGCTAGGACCTATAAGAAATATTTAGAAAGCCCTTATTCCTCTTAGCTCTGGTCACATATTTTAATGGAACTTGTCCATTGGAAATACACGGAACATACTGGAAATCCAACTCGTGAGGTTATCTCTTTCAACAAGCAACTCTATTTTCATCTGCCACAATTAGAAGCACATAAGGCACCTGAAAACAGTGAGATGAACTGACAATAAGTCCAATGACTGTGTTGGTGGATGAAACAAACCCAAAGAGAAATACCATGACTTTTAAAAATGGCCTTATATGACATAATATGAATAATACATTATTATTAATAGCAAAAAGACCCCTTTAATTTCCTGCTACCCAATCTTAGCATTTCTAACTTTCATTACAAACACCAAGCTTGGAATTCTAAATTCCAGTTCAGATTCCTGCAAAATGGCTTCAGTCAGCAGCAGCGTAAACCCAGACTGGGGCCGAGAAAACCAGCAATGGGGTGAAGGGTGATATACAGTTATTTGGTCCAGCTGAGTGGATCTCAGTTTAGTCACCAGATTAAAATGAGAAAGGGATGTGTCATCAACCCAGCTACCAGGTGCTTTGAGAAGTGAGCCTAATTGGGAAAATTACGAACACCTGTTTGATGCCCACATCCCAGCTTCCTAACCCACAAACCAAATCCAAAAGGAGTTACAAACACAGGACGTCACATCTAACAGCAGTCTAAGGCCACTCTTCCTCTATTGACTGAAAATTGTGTGCTCTGTGATGCTTAAATTGTTACATTGTGATTTAAATACAAAGCGGTAGTCTCAACAGGAGAGAGGTTGGATTGAGGGTGTTTCCAAATGTCCTGATTACCCAGGGTCCAATACTGCCTTACTACAAGTTGGAAAGAGCCCTTGGGAATCTAAGAGTTCATTCTGAGAGCCAATCAACCACGACAGCCTGATTCAAGGCACTACAACAAGAGCAGAGAGAAGAGACAGGAGCATAACATGTCCTCATTGTGCAGGTTCATTTCTACGGCACACTTTGGACTTCAACAACATTCTCTCATTATTTATTAATTCATTCATCTAACAGATATTTACTAAGCACCTGGCACCATCCCAGGTGCTGGGGACACAGCAGTAAATGAAACAGACAAAAATTTCAGTCTTCATAGTGCTCACATTCTTTACCAGCCCAGCCAGCCTACCCTTAGAGATGTTAAAAATGCCAAGTACTAATTTTTCCAGCCTTTTTCTCTTGTAGCATGGACAAATGATTCAGTTCTGGTGAACTGGGACTTATCAAAGGTCTGCTGGGAGCTTCTGGAAAAGATTTTGCTCAATAAAAAGATAAATGCCCACAGAGAGCTGCCTCTCTCTTCTAGCGTTTAGATCTCATTAGGTGATAAGGTGATGTTTTGAACAGCATTAGCCTTCTGGCAACCTTGAAGGAGACCTACCAACACATTGAGGATGTCAGCATGGGAAGAGAGAAAGAGTCTGGGTCCTTGAGAACACTGCTGAGTAGCAGAACCAACCACCTACATTATAAAGACTCCTTATTCTGTGAACACAGTAATTGCCTATTATTCAAGCCAATTTTAGAAGACTATTTTGCTATCTGCAGCCAAAAAGATGCTTAGTTCCCTTGTGTTAAATTAAAAGGCTATCAATAAGTTCCTTAAAAGAGTTGTTCTTTGAAAGATAGTTAATCCTATCCCTGAAAGGAAAAGCATGTACTCTTGTTGGTATAGCGGCAGGTGCAGTCACCCCTATCCAAAGACAGTTTGCACCAAAGGGCTATGGGACAGGCTAACCAGGATGAGGGCCTCCACTGCTGTCAGCCACCCTGTGATAGCAGACACAGTCAGGATAAGAAGTCCAGATTGTCTCCTCTTTCCATCCTCTTACCACATTCTTAAGAAATTGGAAGAGTAAGAATAATTTCCCTCTGGAAAATTTAATGGGATTGGAGACCCATAAATGGAGTCAATTTTGGAGAGCCTGAACTCTAAATGGGTCTTCAAATGTTAGTGAAGGATGTATCCTCGGAACAAAGATTACCTTAGCAGTATTACTCTAAGAAGAATGGTTTCCAGCATGTGGAGAAAATGTTCATAGAGCAGGAAAGCAGAAAGGAGAGGAAAAGTAATAATTTTAATTCTTCTTTACCCCTCCCATCTATGGAGCCTTGGTCTTGCTCATTGGTGGTTCCTTTGATTCTTTTCATCCTCTATAAAACAGACTGAATGTGGGGTTTTTTTTTCCCTGAGGAAGATTTACCCTGAGCTAACATCTATTGCCAATCCTCCTCTTTTATTTTTGTATGTGAGCTGCTGTCACACAGCATGCCCACTGAAAGATGAGTGGTGTAGGTCCGTGCCCAGAAACTGAACCCAGGCCTCGGAAGTGGAGCGTGCCGAACTTAACCACCAGGCCACTGGGGCTGGCCCTCAAACTGTTTTCAAAATTGAAATGCTAAGAATTCAGGATGGCTAGGACATATATGTCTAAACTCAAAATTTTATTATGGACTCCCCCCCAACAAGAAAAAAAAGATATTTATCTTAAAGTAAATTAAGCCCTCCCTAAAAGATCAATACAAAGTATTAAAACAGTAAAGATTAAAAGTCAAGTTCTCTGAAGGGAGGTTTACTGTCCTATTTTGCTTTTCAAAGAGTCAAAAAACACTTTATTTTAGATAAGGAAAGAATTGTTAGAAAAATGGGAACCAGTAAGTTCTTCATGAAAAACAAATATTTGGTCTGCCTGAAGGAAGGACAACCACCACTAAACAGTGGGTAAACTGTTGAGCTGGAGGAGACCAAAGCCCTCTGACGCACAGTGAGATGTGGCGTGAATACCCACAAAGGAAATCAAAGATGATTAACCTATAGTCATCATCTACCCCCACCAAACCTACACTTAATCTTGTATGGTGTTTCTACACATCATCTCATTTAACCTATCAGGATTTATTTCCTCATCTAACGAACGGAGAAACTGGAACAGAGAGGACAGCACTTTGTTTCACGTCCAGCTCATAAATGGCAGATCTAGGATTCAAATTTTGGACTGTCTGATTCCAAAGACCATGTGTCCTTTTCCACTACATGGCGCTGCTCCCCAGAGATGAGAATGAATGAAATGTTCTATGTGAATCAGTGGGCAAATTTAAGAGACGTGTCCATTGGCTTTAAATGGTTAAGACTGATAATGGGGAGAAGAGAAAAAAAGGCATTCCAGTGGGGAGGACGCTGCTGGGAGCATAAACTAAGAGGAAATTAGGAATAGGTGGTAGGGGGGTAGAATGAAGACTGAAGAAAATGAGCAAGACATATGAAGTCTGAGCTAGTGATAAGTAAATGGCTAGTGTGAAAACAGAAGACAGATGGCTTTGTAAAGCAGGCAGAGCGTCTAGGCTTGAGACAGCAGTTAGTGGAGAATTACTATAAAACCCGGCAGCATCCTACCTGGAGTAGTCTTGTCTTGCTTAAGGGCCTGGTCCACTACCCATTGCCTGTTAGCCCTTATAGTAGACAGTACTACCTACCCATACCTGAGCTTCCTCCAGTCCCAAACTGCCAAGTCTCCAGATTTCATAAACCTTAAAAATGGATAAACAAATACCCTACACACTCCTAGACATGACTGCATAGCTTGAAAAAGATTTATTAAGATATTCCTATCTTTATTAGAAATCTACCATTAGAAAATGTTGTGGGGAAGGAAGAAAAAGAAAGTTCCTCCTTCTCCTAAAGGCTATAAGACAGTCATCAATGAAAATATGGAAACAAATAGGTTCTGCCTTATTTCGGACCCCCCCAGTGCAAACAGTTTACTTGAGAGGTGAATGCAGGAAATAGTAGTGGCAGAGTGGGAGAGTGAGACAGGGAAAGCGATGACCCACAAAAGGAGAGTTATCCAGCCAGCTACCACTGTGGGTAATCTTAATCGTGCTGGAACTCCAGGAGCCAGGCACTAGGGGTGAAGCAGTTGGGTTTCTATCCACTTACCTCCCATTAGTGGTTGGTTGCGGGCTGTTTAGGAAGGCCGGGCATTAACTTCCGAGCACTTCCAGCTTGACCAAGGCACTCAGGCAAACCAGGTTCCCGCGGCCAGAGAACGCTCCCAGGCAAAGAATCCAAGGAATGGGCTGTTGAAAGTCAGTCTGGCGCCCATAAAAATGGGGTTATGGTGGGACACCAACAGGGCCTCCTTCAGCTACCCCCAAAAACAGCATGTAAGTGTCAATTTAGGCCATTTGACCAGTTGTTGGCTCAGGAGCAGAGAGCACAAAAAGTATAATCATTATTATGTGGAAGTAAAAATCCAAGACTTGGTTTATGCAATACCCATATACTTTGGGGCAGAAGATAGCCAGCAAGTCTGCTAACATTAAGCAACAGTTCTCAAAGTGTGCTCTTCAAGACCCAATCAGGAGGCCCCAGAGATGAACCCTATTTTCATAATTATACTTAGACATTATTTGCTATTTTCACCATGGTGACACTTTCACTGATGGTGCAAAGCAAAAGTGAATAAACTGCTGGTAACTTAGCACAAACAGAGGTACTGGCATCAAACTAACAGTCACTGTGTCCTTGACCACCACACATTTGCAGGGGGAGAAAAGTCGGTTTCACCTAAGAATGAACTTACTAACGCAGCAAAAATTCTTAGTTTTATTAAATTAGCTCTTAAACATGTCTTTTTAAATATTCTATGTGACTAAATGAGAAGTAGGCAAAAAGCATTTTTGCTCCATACCAAAGCACACAGTTGTTTTGAGGATAAGCACTTGTGCAACTAAGTTGTGAGCTAAACTAGTCGTTTCCTTTTCTTGGAACTCCATCTTTACTTGAAAATTCAACTGACAGAAAAATTATGATTATTCAGGCTTAAGTATTTGATAGACATTTTCAAAAAAGTGAAGATGGAAGCCTATAACTTCAAGGAAAACAACTGATAGTATTTGTTGTCAATGATAAAATTTGTTTTCAAGCAAAACCTAGAATTTTGGAAAAACTGTCTCTGCCATTGTGAGCTTGACAGCTTCTCAATGATGAGATTGGTGATGATATTAACAAATAGATATTTATAATTAAGTGTGTCAATATGTGGAAGATCTACATAACGTAACGAGTCAATATATTCCAAACAGCCAATGCACGATAGTACAAAATGAAGCCTAGATAAAAAATACACTCAAAGTACAAGACCAATCAATGGATGTTCTATAACTGAGTACAAAAAGTTCATTGATGTAGTTGCCAGATTCCACATTGCAACTAACCTTTACGAAACTACCACTTATTTTAGAATTTCATAGTCTCAAAGAAAGCTATTAATAATTATCTGAAAAAACTATTAAAATATGCCTCCGCTTTCTGAACTTCATTATCTATGTGAGGCTGGATTTTTTCACTCCAACCTAAAAAGCATACAGCAACAGATTAAATGTGGAAGCAGATAAGAGAATCCAGTCTTCTGTCAAGGTAGACAGTGAAGAGATACGCCACCCTTCTCAACTACTTTTGTTTGAGAAATTGCTAATTTTCATAAAAACATGTTTTTATATTAATGTGTAATAGGTTTACTGTTACTTATAAATGAATTTAAAAATATTTTTTAAATTTATCAGCTTTAATTTCTAACATGTCAAACATTGATACATAGAAGCTACATAAACAAAAGCCCTTGGGGGGCGGGGGGTCTCAATAATTTTTAAGATAGTAAAGGGCCTGAGATCCCACAGAGGTTTCAGAATGGTAGATATTCATTATCTTTAATATTCAAGAGAGACCATTAAGATCTACTAAAATTTAGGCGTAAATTTGGAGTTGTTTTCCAACAGAAATAAAAGTGTTACACTGAACTATCTTTACTCTCACTCTGTCTCCCATCCAAATATGGGACAGCTGGAGTTGGGAGTATAATCTCAAAATTAAGAGGTTCAAACAGAAATCCTACTAATCTCCTTGGTCTCTTTATGTTGGAATTCTAACCCAGTGGTCCACATGCTATGGTGCCTAGAAAGATTATTCCAATGTGTGCAGCCCAGGAACCTGAACTTCAAATAGCATGTGCCAAGGAGATTCCAAAGCAAGTGGTCCTCAGCCTACCTTTTACCAAAGAAAGTTCTAAATATTATACAAGCTGATACACCAATTGCCCTCTTCTCACCTTAACCTCCCCTCAGCAAGTATTCTGGACATCTGTGTTACTCAAAACACAATTTTACATCATTATCTTCAATGTCAATTCCTAACAACCGTGCTTGAGGACCAAGCCTGCTATCTGACATCTGCCCTCCTCTGCATTCTCACACTGGTTCACATCACTTTCTGTCTGCATCACCAGAATGGCCTTCTAACTGGTCTCCTCACTTCTGTTGTGGCATTGATCCAATTAAATTACTAATACTTGTCCAGAAAACTAGTTCAACTTATATCACCACTCTTCTCAAAAATATTAAATGTCTATAACTTGAAATTCCCAAACTACTTGATTTAGCATTTACAGTTCTCCATAATCTGGTTACAACGGGCCGTTCCTCCAGTATTTCTCCATTACTCTCCTCATACACTACACAAATGCAACTTTTGCTCTCCTGCACCAGATCCAGGCTTTCCACCTTCATGCTTTTGGTTGTGTTATCCCCTCTGCCTGGAGTTCCTACCATGTTAGTTCTCCCCTCAGCTCTTGCACATTCAAATCACTGCATGCCTTTCAAGTGCCAGATGAAATGTCACCTACTCCATTAAGCCTTCAGTGATCTTCTAGCTGGAAATAATTCCTCAGAAACTTTTAGTCTATTTCTCTTGGTTCTGCTCATAAGATTTTCCAACCTGCAGCATAGTTATCTGAATGCATACTTCATCTTCCTGGTTAGACTGAGAGCGATATAGGAGTTTTGTGTATTTAATGTGTCTTGCTCATCTCCATAGTCTGAATGCATCCAAGACAAAGTCTTACACATAGTGGGAACTCAATCAGTATTTTTTTCAAAATGGAATTGATTAATCTTCTATAAAATATTTATTCGGATTTCTCAAATGCAGAATGTGGAATTTACCTAACAAATTATTCCATGATATAGAAATAACCTATCTTTTTGGTTGATGGTGGTAGATTGCTGGTTTATAGTTATTAGCATGTAATTTTTATGTTTCTGGCATATATCCGGTTCTCAAAGGAATCACAACACTTGAAATTTAAAATTTTTTTAAAACACATGCACAATAAAACTTCACTCTACTCACTGCTTTGCCTTTCTCGTATTTGAAAATGTGCAGCCATAATGCAGCATGTGCTAAGCACTCTACTAAAAACACAAGAGCGTTACCCTTTGCTTTTTGTGATGCTTGCTAATCCTATCCTATTTGTGATCCTTGAGCTGTCCTCATGCCCATGAGAACCAGTAGCCATGAGAAACTTAAAGCATAGAAACAAAAAGCTGTTGGAAGGGTTCTGGGGAAATGTTCCCTTCTGTGCTCTTACAAAAGCCAAGGGCTGACTCCCTAGAAGACCCACAAACCCCAAGGTGATCACAATTTGCATAGCTCCAAAGGTTTACTAAGGAGCAAATTCCTGAGCTATTGGCATAACACAAAAAGCAAAGCATGTTCGTAGTTTTCTGGAAAATCTGCTGGCCAGACTAGAAAAGCTAGTACGGAACAATTTTGTTGAAATTGCCATTGACCCAAGCAACAAATTGGGAAGAGCCAAAATGGGAATTTTCTGGCTGAAGTGGAAGATGTTTGTTACACACTTAGGGTGAAATAAGATCTTTTAGTACTGTGGACATGCTACTGCATTCTAGCACAGCTCACCATTTCTCCCTACTAGTATTTCTTTCTATTGAAAACTTTAACTTACCATGTGACAAAATTGTCTGAGATAACACGAGATTCTAGATCAATACACATTCACAGCCCACGGTCAATACACATTCACAGCCCACGGAAAAAGTTTAACATCACCTATGTCTCATCTTATATAGCAATAAAGAATAGAGTCACACATTATAAACCTGACACTCAAAAGTAGAATATTAAACTGCTATTTCTCTTCTCTGACTAATTTGACCTCAAAACAAGTTATTACTATATAACCTACTTATGTAATAAAACCTTAAGAGAATTCTGCTTGGTCTACAATACTTACTTGATCCCACCCATATTTCCCTTTTCTTCCTTGAACACTCTCTATGTTATTCTTCATAGAAATGCTTATAACAACTCCTAAATGGAGATTTAAGTCTTCCCTCGTGCACTATTGTTGTTCTGTTTGTTGTCATCCTATTAATTAAAGAAGTACAGCCACAATCCATGTTTACACTTATGCTTAAAATATTGAATGGCAAAGAATCAGCCTAGACTTCAGGGAAATGACACCAATGTTTAGTTTAATAATGTACATAAACCAATATACATTATAAATTGAATTACATAATTGGACCAGTCAATGTACTTTACAAATCATAAATAAATATGGGCAGCTGTCAGCTTAGAGTTTAGATATGTTCCAAACCTTTTGGAAGGTTCCAATTTTTTCAGATTTTGGTATACAATCTTCCTTGAAAACAAGGCAATGTATTGGAGTTGGGTTCAGACCTGACAGGCAGGCTAGCTCTGATAGAGAGTATGACAGTAGAGTCATTGATAGCATGGACTCTGAAGCCAGATTCACTGGGTTCAAAACCTAGTTCTGCTACACGCCATCTTAGTGACCCTGGATAATCAGCTTCATTGTTCTAAGCCTCAGTTTCCCTTTCAATAAAAGGGAGAAAATAATACGACTTAGGTACCCCACAGGATAGTCGAGAGTAAATGAGATAATTCATTTGGCATAGTGCTTGGAATATTCTAAATGTCCATTAAGTGTTAACTTATTTTCTTCTTATTGTTACTATTATTATTTGGCCACCATTTAAGCCTATAACTTAATGAACTACTGAACTAACCTGAGTTCTAAGGTCTGGAAGTAAAAGTCTACCAGGTGCTGAAAGGAAGAGGCAAAGGAGAATAGGTTCCTCTGCAATTTCCAATATAGCTCATGTTATAAAAGTAAACCAAGTTTTTATTTGGGGGGACCTTTTCTTCTTTTCTAGTAACTTTCTTCTATACGCTGCATCTCCTACAACCTCTAGAACTTTATATTCTTCAATTTCTTCTCACCCCCAACACCAAAAAAGAGGCTTCTCCCCTGCAGATGAATATGCATGTTCCTTTAGCACAGCTGTCTTCAGCTAGATTTTTAAAGAAACAGTGTCAATAATCAATTTAACGTTAAGGTAACATTCATATATTTTATATGATGTAAAAATCCAAATTGATCACTAATACACACGGATCTCATGTGTGTGCACATGTGTATCTTTAGTTCTTGATGCGGTCTACAAGGCTGACATATGGTATACATACACATACCCACAAAGTTATTATTACACTTTACATTTCCCTCCCTTTTGTTATAAACATGTAGATGATCAAAAATCGGTGCATTTTTTCAGTGGCTCACATGGCTGCAGTAGCGACAGGTCAGGAAGTATGGGTTAAAGCAGGGACTGCCATTTTTAGGCAAGTGCTCTTTTTTTCTGTCAAGGACTACTTTTAAATAAAATGTAGGGGGCCGGCCCCATGACTTAGCGATTAAGTGCACGTGCTCCACTACTGGCGGCCCGGGTTCGGATCCCAGGCGCACACTGATGCACCGCTTCTCCGGCCATGCTGAGGCGGTGACCCACATACAGCAACTAGCAGGATGTGCAACTATAACATACAACTATCTACTGGGGCCTTGGAGAGAAAAAGGGGAAAAAAAGGAGGAGGATTGGCAATAGATGTTAGCTCTGGGCCAGTCTTCCTCAGCAAAAAGAGGAGGATTGGCATGGATGTTAGCTCAGGGCTGATCTTACAAAAAAAAAAAAAAAGGTAGTTGGATTATGAATCAGAAAAAAGCAAACATATCTAAGCACAAAACGGGCTCTTCTCAGGAATTCTTGCAACTGTTTATAACTCACTTTCTCACAGCTTCTTCGCAGCTTTTATGTAAGCACACCAATTTCACCAGGTACTGTCTCCATAGCTCCACCAATCTCCTTCACTAAAAATTCCCAAGATCCTCCTTGTTGGGCGTGTCCACCACTGTACTGTGTCTCCCGGGGTCTATGCAGACTCGGGCACAGAGCAGGCATTCAGTATTGATTATGTCAATTAATAAGTGAGTGAAAGGATGAATATGTGGATTATTTGCCCCTGGATTTGAGTATAAGGATTCTCATATTTTTATATAGTCTAAAATATCCTGCCTTGCTCTTTCCCTTCCTTTCATAATTCTTGTCTGAAATACTCTTCTCTCTGAGCTTCTTTTTAAAGCAGGCAGTCCTTCTCGTCTGTTCTCTGAAGTAAGCTTTCCCTGTGTGCTTCGAAACTGCCATTGATAAAGGGGATGAGAATGACATTATCATTCCACTTCAAACAATTCCAAATGAATGGTCTCTATAACCACAGCTGGATGAATGAATCATTAAAACGTTATCTTAAAGTAATCAGACTTCCTTTTTTACTCAATTACTATATATTAAAGCAAGATTAGCCCACTACATCACATATACCATTAACAGATTTCTTCACACGTAACTATATCACTAATTCAATAATTGCTGACCTTCTGTCTTTGATGCTATGGGATGTCTCCAATTATCTCAAGAGGCAAGTAGAGCTCTCAAAATGAAATTAATTTTAATTAACTTTAAAATATAAGTATGTATGTGTCATCCGGCACTTAGGAACAGAGGGTTACACAAAATAGAGTGTCACAGCATAAAAAGATTAGGAATCAGTGCACTAGCCAAAGAGAAGACAAATGAGTTTGAAACACTGCCTGGGGTCAAGCACTTCACTTCCAAATATAGTTTCCCATGAAGAACACACTAAAAAGAAAAGAGAGAGGCAGTGCAATTTAAATGATGCTAAGCCTACTGTCTAAATTTTATTTAGATTGGGATAGTTAAAGAATATATTTGCCTGAGGACAAAGAATAGACTATATGAGAAGAAACATTTATTAGGTATCCAGTAGGGTCCACAACGCTGAATTTTCTTCAAGCTCTGATCTTAGGCTAGGACTTATTTTCACAGCTGATTAGTGAGGACACGTCACTCCTTTCATGCCCTTATTCTAGGTAAGTGAAAACAATTATAGGTAGACGTATAAAAGTACGCCAATCTGAAACAGCATCAGTGTCCTAAAAAACCCTTGTTTTCAACACATTTATCATAGACTTGTTGCTATTTTGAATAGATTCTCTTATATACAAATGAGTAAACCACAAACAAAAAATTTTTTTGGAGAGGAAAAACACACTATCCACCCTACTCCCATTCTTCAGTTTGTATCCTCCTAGATTTATCTCTTCCTTAACTAGAAAAATTAAGGAAGTCTTGCTATAAACCTCAAGAATCTGATCATTTCATTCAATATGCACACATGTACACATACACAAACATAGTTTTAGTCCACAAATTAATCTAAGGTCATGTATCCTCATAAAAATCAATGCCAAGCAACTGTTTCTGCATAAAAGTAGGAAACATTAAGAGAATGACCCATGTTTCATATTTCCATAAAGCCAGGGACCACTTCTCTTTCTTTATACCTGACATAATGGAGTCATAGGTACTTAATAAATGACTTTTGGGTTTATACGAGGAAGGTTCAGTCAGGAAGAGCATATGGTCATCACAATGTAAATAACCAAAGCCTCACAGAAACGTTAATGGTAACCCCTTAACGTTTGTAGCAGGCAGCCTCCAAGATGGCCCCCAACAATCGTCACGTCTTGGTGTTGATGCCTCTGTGTCTCCCTTTGAGTGTGGGCTGGCCCAGTACCTTACTTCTAACCAACAGAATGTGGTAAAGGTGATGGGATGTCACTTCCATGATTAGGTTACAAAAGATTGTAACTTCCATCTTGATAGCAGATTAGCTCTATTGCCTTCTTGGTTTGGATACTTTTATAAAGCAGACTGCCATGTTGGAAAGGCACAGGTGGCAAGCAACTAAGGACATCCTCTGGCGAACAGCTGGCTAAGAACTGAGGCCCTCGGTCTAACCATCCCCAAGGATGAGCTTAGAAGGGGATCCGTTTATGACTGAATAATATTCCATTATATGGATATACTATATTCTGTTTATCCTTCATCTGCTGATGGACATTATAACTGTTTCTACCTTTTGGCTACTGTGAACAGAGCTGCTATAAATATTTGTGTACATGTTTTTGTTTGAATATCTGTTTTCAGTTCTTCTGAATATATATATACCTAGGAGTAGAATTGCTGGGTTATATGGTAATTCTGTGTTTAACTTATCCAGGGAAGAAATGTGTGTGTTTTTAAGTCTCTAAGTTTGCAGTAAATTATTACACAGCAATTGATAACTAATGCAAAGTTAAAAATGAATTTGCAGCTAGGAAGAAATTTCCAAACGTGGATTAATGAACTAAAGGGGGAAAAGCTTAATAACTTACCCTAGGTCTTACTGGCAATTCATCATTGCTCTACTAAATAGCATCTACTGCATTCTCAAAATGCTTCTTTTAAAGGCAATATTTTAAAAAAATTGCTATGAGGGCTTATTGAGTGCTATATGCTGTGCTATACTACACAGATAAGAAAACGAAAAAGATATGATCTCTGCCCTCAGAGTGCACAGATCTCCAATTAAGAATTATCTCTGATATTCCCCAGAATTCTTTCTTCTCACTTTACACATCCTGCTTGGGAATGTCTTTACTTACACTATTTCAGGATTTTACTATCCTGAAAACAGTTCAAATGTTCTCATCTAATTTTCTCCTAAGCTTCACTACTCTTATTTCTTACAGACTATCATGTATTCCCTTCTAGATGTTTCTCAGGTATTTTAAACTCAACTTGTCCCCAAAAGAACTCATTCTTGCCATGCATTCTTTTCCAAATCAGCCTCCTGGATTCACTGTCTGGGGACAGGCAACCACCCAAAATATGAATCTTAAGAATCATTCTTAACCCCTTATCCCTTATTCCTAATACTCAATCACGAATCACCCAACTTCACACCCAGTATAACTGCCAAACTCTTGGACACTTTGAAATTTCACCATGCATTTTTCCTCTGGCTGTTCTTCCTCTGCTCCACACATGGCTTACCTAGATAAACCCTACGCAAATTCAGGTCACTGAGTTGATAATATCTTTATGACACTATGTCATTTAGCCTTTAACCTACTTCTTAACAATACACGTATTTCCCATAAGAGATGTTTACTCTTCTGCCCCTTAAAGTAACAATAAACATTGGAAACTTAAATTTCTTTTCCATGAGTTGTAAATAAAATAATTTCATTATCACTGCATTAAAAACAACAAACCAACACCCTCCTTGCAGTCTCAAGACATATGACTGTACAATATATCTAAACATTTATAGGATGCCTCAACTATCCAGAACACAGCTAAAAAGTGGGAGCCACGGGGCAGCCAACAGAAATGTCCCCAAATTATCATCCTCAATCCCACATGCTTAACACTCTAAAAAGTCCCTCGGGCCCCCGGAGAAATCTTGCCTAGAAAAAAATGTGATCACATTTAGTTTCTTGGCTCCTTGCTCAGAGCATATTAGAAGTAGTAAATCATTATGTGGGAGACAGAGGAGAGAGAGAATCCACCAGAGACAGGCATGCGGACAGTAGCAAGAAGAGAGAGTTACAAAAGAGACGGAATAAAAAAATTAAGAAATTTAAAAAAAAAAGAGAGAGAGAAGAGATCAACAACTATGAAAGAAAAAAAGTCAAAGAACAGAAATAAAAAGCATAGCAGTTCAGATCTAACGCAGCATGGAACAGCCACCTGCCCCCTTGACAGTAGCGTAGGTTTCTGATGTTCACCAAATAAATGATCAAATAGTCTCTTGCTATTTTCATTTGTTATCATGCAGAATTTTGAACATATACAAATAATCAGAAAACTATGATGAATACCATCACTCAACATCAACAACCATCAAGTCTAGCCAATCCGGCCTCATCCTAGTTCCTCCTTTATATTATTTTGAAGCATATCTCAGATATTATATAATTTCATCTGTAAATATTTTGGTATATATATCTCTAAAAGACAAGGATTCTTCTAAAAAACATAACCAAAACACCATCATTACGTATAAAAGAAATAAATGACAAATCCTTAATATCATCAAATATGTAGTTGTTCAAACATTTCAGTACCAAAAGTATAGCTTCAGCTGTCTCCAAAATGCCCAAGTGAGACGCTACTGTGAAAAATATAACATATACGGATTTCGGAGTCTTAAAATCAAATTGGAAGATTTTTTTAACCCATTCTCAATATTAAAATATGTGTTAAAATATTATATCAAATTTTTGTTTTTAAAAATTTTATACAAATTTTTATACAAATATTATATCTATTTTTATACTTTTTTTTTTTGGTGAGGAAGATTAGCTCTGAGCTAACATCCGTTACCAGTCCTCTTTTTGCTGAGTAAGATTGGCCCTGAGCTAACATCCGTTACCAGTCCTCTTTTTGCTGAGTAAGATTGGCCCTGAGCTAACATCCGTGCCCATCTTCCTCTACTTTATATATGGGACGCCTGCCACAGCATGGCTTGATGAGCCGTGCGTAGGTCTGAGCCGGGGATCCGAACCTGCGAACCCCAGGCTGCCAAAGCAGAGCGTGTGAACTCAACCACTATGCCACTGGTCCGGCCCCTATCATCTGTAGTTTTTAATGTTGTGTGTAACTTTCTATTTTCTACTACTGTTATTTATGCCCACTGTTTTTGGATCTGGGAAGTGTCTACCAAGGTTATAGAAACAGACTTAAATTATTTTATCATTAATCATTAGAAATCGTCAAGCCCTATTAAGAGCCAAAATTGCTCACAAATCAGATTGAATTAGGAGTACTGACAGATGTACTGAGAAAAATGAGTCAATAAGAAGGAAGGGTGGGTTAACAATGGAACCCCAAGGGAAGACAGAGTGGCAAACGTTGGCAGTATTAAGCAAGCACTGTTCATGGCCAAATATGCACACTGTCCAGTGTTGGTGGCAGGTATATTGCTATTATCAGTCACGCTAACAGAGCCAGATGCTATTAAGCACATGGCTGCTATAAAGTCCTCAGTTCAGTAAATTTCTACCTTATTCAGTTGACAATTTCATAGCAAAGAAGGATGAGAAAACAACAAAGAGTACAAGTCTCTGAATTTAACTGCGACCATCAAAGAAAAGGTGGATATGTTATCCTAGAGACCATAATACCAAAAATGGTCATTCACGTTAGACTTTAGGGTTTCAATATAATAATTGGAGGAGAGGAGGAGAAAAACCAGCACATGACCATTCATCCTAAAGAGGAGGATAGTTAAAGGAGAATGAAACTATGAAAAAGGAACAAAGATTAAAGGCAAAAATGAATTTATACTTGCAAAAATGTTAAGAAGAACAGATAAGCAAAAACCAAAAACAACACAGAGAGGCATAAAAAGACTGATTTTCAGTCTGGAAAGAGTTAAGAGAAAGTAAACATGAAGACAGGAGAGAGTGCATCAAGCCTCTTTAAGTTAATTCAAGTCTCCAGATCCAGACAGATTCCATACCAAGATAGCCGAAAAACTCAAACCTCATCGCAAAACTACTCTAAGCATTGTTATGCAACCATGGAGAACAGGAAAGTTAGCAGAAGACAGGGGACAGGCAAATATCACCCCAGACTTAAAAAATGTAATCACCATGAACCATCATGGGGTCACTAAGAATGAGTCCTTCAAAATAATTCTTAGTTCCTTTTGGACTGGCTTGCCAGGTTGGTATATTTTGGGAATACCATAGTACGCGATCATTTTAGCAAAATACTTAACAAGTCTCTTGCTGTGTCCTTGGGCAAGAAAGAAAGAGAAAAGTAAATCAGATGACAATAGTTAGGCAGCATTATAACTGCTTTAACAGCCATACCCCAAAATTTATGGATGTGTGCCAACATGGAAGAGGTTGTGTCTTCTATGATTTGCAACCAACCTTGGTTCTCACAGCACTTTACACATAACTCTATTATAGCAATTATCACACTGCATTATAGTTATATAATTACATGTCTATTATTCCCCATAGCCTGTGAGTTCCCTGAAGGAATGATTACACCCTAGTCATCCTGTTATCCCTAGCAGGGAGCCTGAGACTGGCACAGAGTAGACAATTTGATACATGTTTATAAATTTTAATTGAATAAAAACTTTGAAGGTATGATGTCACGATTTACACACGGCACAAAACTGAAAGAAATTGCTAATATGTTGGATGACAGAATAAAAAAAGTGAAAAAGTTCTTGACAAGCTGGAACAACGAGCCAGTACTCACACAATGAATTTAATAGAGATAAAAGTAATGTCTGGAACTTGGAATTAAAAAAAAAAAAATCAACTGTGCGAGAACAGAATCAACTGTGCAAAAATAGTGGGAGAGATCTAACTTGAAACAGCTTGAATGTTTTGACAGCACATCCAATATGAACCAATGGGGTGTGAGCCTCATACTGTTGGCTTTAAGAGAAATAGAGTGCCTGAAAGAAGAGAGATGACAGTATCACTGGTCAGACCACATCTAGAGCATCGCATTTCTGCATACACGTTTTACAAGGAACCACCACAACTCAAAACTTGTCTATAAGAAGGCAACCAGAATGGTGATGGACCTGGAGACCACATAATATGGAAAATAGTTGAAGAAATGAAAGATATTTAGCTTGGAAAATGATCTTTCAGAGTATACGACAGCACGTTTCATGTTTCTGAATTACTGTCTAGGGAAGGTACCTTATTTGTTGAGTATGGCTCCACAAAGCAGAACTGGATCCATTTTAGCAAAGAAGCAGAGAGTTAGATTTTGGTAAATTATAATGAATCATAATAATTAAAACTCTTCAAATATAGCAAAAACATGCTTTCTGGGACACTGACTTTCTCACCATAGAAGTACTCAATTTGAAACTGTACAGGCACACTTCAGGGATTTGAAAAGAACAAATTCCTATCTGATGTAGCAAGTTTGACTAAGTAACGCCTGATTTAACATGTATGGTTTCATGTTATTTTATAAGATGAAACAGCTGAAAGGTAGGATGCCGTAACAGGCCTCAATGACTTGTGAGACTTATTTCTGAAGGAAATTGAATACACAACTTTTCGGACGTTGCTTTTGAGAAGGATGGCTTGGGCCACTGCCGCAAATGCACCCATAACCTAGAGTGATGGCAGATAATCTGTAAGACACCGCCTGCCATGTCTCATGTGGGTCAGAACTCTCCAACATGCCAGCAAGTACAAGAGACCGTGAGGATCACTCTATTATGTAGGTACACCGTAAAAGTATCTAAAAATACATAGGCAATCAAGAAGAATGAAGTTCTAAACTCTCTAACCATACCCTCCCTCTTTTTTACACTGACTCCCAGACTCATTGACTGATTTAGAACAATTTTCCCAGCAAAAACACTTTAGCTAATCAACTAACGGACAATATATATTTAATATGTAATTTTTCAAACCATCCTTCAAATACTTTCAATACCAGTTACTTCACCAGAGATATATATCTGCATGTTTAAGATCAATTCAAATTACAAGCAGAATTCAAAAGTGAATTACAATGTGACTTATGTCCAGTTCAATGTAAGTCAATTTTTCAATGCATCTTGACTAAATGTAAAATATCATCTGTTTTTGCAACAAACAAGTCTGTGCCATTAATCATATGCTTCCAGCTGCAACAACTCACATTCAAATTAAAACCATGAAACAGCATCACAGTGTCAAGATTCACACAAACTCATCTTTTAACAGATTGTGAGAATAAAACCCATACATTAAAAGAAGAATCTGGAGAAAACGTTACACAATAAAAACATCTGAAAGAGCTTAAGCACACAAGCAGATAGAATTCTGGTTTTTGAACTGCATAGGAATAAATGTTAAACAAAACTCACAGCCTGCTCTTAAACAACGAATATATCATAAAAAATACTTCTTTTTATAGCCACAGGGCTGGGAGTTTTGCTGTTTATATCTATCCCAGCATACAAATCCATAGTACTGCCAGGACTGTCCCCTCTGACTTTACTGGGAAGCCAGACAGGAGAGTCTGCCTGGGTTTCTTTTAGTTTAGTTCAGTTTGTGTCCAAAACTGGCCCAAGAATCATCCCTTCTTCAGTTGCTACACTCCTGCCTGCCAGTTACACAGCTCCAAACATTTCCCTTCCAGCTACAGATATTAAAATGTTTTGTTGTTTTAAAACTTGATTTAGAACTGCAGTAGATAACTTTTTTTGCTTCGGGCTCCCCTAGGTCAGCAAGCTGCAGCAACGTTCAAACAGTGCAACAGCATCCACCGCACATTAAAAACAAGGATGGTGCCAGGAACCAGCAAAGTGATATATTCTAGGTTAGCCATGTCAGGCATTTTCCAGTTCCAAAGAAGGTTTCATATGGTCAGCACATGGGCCAAATGATGCACATGGCTGTCCTGTACTTGCCCCTTTGTGTCCTCCCTCTGGTGACCTGCCCCATTGAACTCCCTGGACGAGTTTCCCAGGGAGGGACGCTACGCAAGAAGGACATGTTCCTCTGAGTGTTTCCTTTCTGCCTCAGGGTTCGTACTGTATTGTTATGGGGCTTTACACTTTTGGGGTATAATCTTGCAAGCCACAAATTTTTCTTAGTTTTCAGTTGACTTCTCTTTAAAATGGTACCCCAGCCCTAGCCTGAGAGAAGACCCATAAGAAACATAAGAGACAAAACATTGAAAACCAACAGTACAAATTAAAACGTTGACAGCTGTACTGCCGATCAAGGTTAACAATTCCTTTTCTTCAATTAACAAACCAAGATGAGACCAGAGTAGTTATCAAGATATGAGATATCAAGATATGAGAAGACTAAGAATACGAGCCTCATCTCAAAAGTTTCTATGCTCCTACTTACTAGATTTCTTTATCTTGTACTCATTATTTCTTTGCTCTCTTTTCCTCTTTCAGAGAAATTTCATCCCAGATGACAAATGATAGAGTATATAAGATTTTAATTTCATAACAGCCTAAGAGAATTTTCCCAAAATAACTTAACCTGAAGTTGTATGATAGTTTCACATGATGAACTTCAGAGATTTTGAAACCCAGAAAAATGGACTAGCATCCTTTTAAGAGAGGATGCTTTCTAAAGAAAAGCAGGACGAGGAAATAAGCAGAATATTGCACTAAGACTTACAAAGAGAATTTTAGAATCAATTTAAGCCTTAGAAACGGTCTTGAGGGGCCAGCCCCGTGGCGTAGTGGTTAGGTTCACACACACTGCTTCGGAGGCCCGGGGTGGGCAGGTTCAGATCCCAGGCACGGACCTACATGCCGCTCGTCAAGCCATGCTGTGGCGGCATGCTACATACAAAGTAGAGGAAGACTAGCAACAGATGTTAGCTCAGGGCAATCTTCCTCACCAAAAAAATAAAATAAAAAAAAGAAAGAGTCCTGAAAATATTTAAACCAAATAATTTAAGAAGTATCGGGACTTCAATATTTAAAGAAAATTTGGAGTGAAACTGTTTACAAAACCAATAATTCTTTCATAACACTACAAATGATTTAATAAAACCTATTAATGTATAAATCTATATTTTTATACATACGGTTTCCTTAGAGTACATCTATACACATCTTAAAACAGCAGGATCTCAGTAATATTTTAAATGACAGATGACTAGCATCCTACTGATTTTTGCAAAGCACAGCGTACATGGATGATAACGGTGGTGAGGTGTCATGGTGGTGTCAAAATCACATTAATCTAAAATCCCAGCACCAGAGAATCCTTTTCAACAGTATACCACATGCAAATTAATCAAACTGAAGTAAACTATTTAGGTCCTTTATATCTGGGTAGTATTTAATGCTTCCTGCATACGACAATGCAAAAAGGTATACTTTTCTCTACTAAGAGGAAAACCGTAATATATAACTTTGTTTCCAAAAGGTCTCATTTTGTAAATCGTGTCTTGCAGTATTAGGCGAGGAGGCTGACCATTAGTCTCTGACAAAAGCTTTGGTAGGTAAAACTTTTCAAGACTTGTTCACACCCTCACTCCCTAATGCAAAAAAAATTTTTAAAATACCTTTAGACTCAAATTGAGCAGATCAGTCTAGAGACAGGCAGAATTAGCTGGAACAGAGAACCCAAAAACAATTATAACCTCTTTCAGATTAGAATGAAAAAAAATCAAGGGAAAGTGACATATGTAGTTCCTTGATATTGGTTTTTCCTTTTTTTCTCCACTGATCTAAAGAGAAACAAAATTCAGAAATCTGAAGGAGAGAGAAGACATGGGGTGGGAAGGTTCACCCAAGCAGAAAGCTGTGTGTTGTTTTAGTTCCAGAAAGTAACAGGACAAAGGATCAGTTAGGGTCCTAGGAAGAGGTCAAAAGATATTTAATACCTGAAACAAAAAGAACCACTATGAAGGAGAAGTTCCAAGGCTCAAAGCACCAAAACATCAAGCCCACTTAGAATAGGACCAGGAGAAGGCCTTTAACCTTAAAAAGAGAAGGGAGACAAAGTTGCTTTAAAAAACATTAGCCATGAAGGAGTTAAGAGGAGGGTGAAAGGGGTAAAGGGGTGCATATGTACGGTGATGGATAAAAACTGGACTATTTCGGGTGAACATGATGCAGTCTACACAGAAACTGAAATATAATAATGTACATCTGAAATTTACGCAATGTTATAAGCCAGTATGACCTCAATAATATAATTAATTAAAAGAAAATAATGTCATACACTTAAACTAACAAACACAAGCCATGGAAAAGGCTGACAATAGTTAAATATTTAAAAAACAAGGGTCTTCAACCAAGGTATTTGGCCCTCATCTAAAGTATTTGTTTTCGCAATTTATTTTGCCCTGAATTGTTATTCCTTCATTTTAGGTAGAAACATGGGACTGATTTGCGGTCTTTCCTCTCATCTCCCTTGCATACACAGGCCCTTTCAAGGATTTGAAGTTATAAAGCATAACTTTGAAGAAATATTAAAAAGGAACTTCAGGGGCTGGCCCTGTGGTGTAGCAGTTAAGTTCCGCGTACTCGGCTTCAGTGGCTCAGGTTCGCAGGTTCAGATCCCAGGCGCAGACCTACACCACGTGTCAGCCATACTGAGGCGGTGACCCACATACAAAAAATAGAGGAAGATTAGCACAGATGTTAGCTCAGGGTGAATCTTCCTCACCAAAAAAAAGAAGTAACTTCACCTAATAAAAGGTTCTTGTGTTGAGTGTTGCTCTTTTAACCACAATATGATGCCTGATACACCTGTGTCAAAAATCCCCTCGTGTAATTAATCTGATTTTTGTTTTTGAGTTCTCATCCAAATTTATAGCAGGAGTTAAACTAAACTTCATGATAGTAACATACATAAGCTCAGTAAGGGAAAAAAAGCTTTTAATGGAACCGTAAGAAAACAGATCTATATTTACCAATTTTGGAGGATGCGGAGTAATTCACACTTCAATTCTGAAATTTCAACTGCTGCTGCCTGTCATCATCCTCACCTAGAACTAAGACCATACTGTCAAATGCTTTCAGTGTTTCACAGCCTGAGCCTCTTACGATTTTTTTATGGACACATGTAGAATCTAAAATGACTAGGAAATTTTAAGTCTACTCATAGATACACCTAAAAACTGAGTATTTTTCTAGAGTCTAGATTTAAGGTATAACCATTTTGGATCCTAACACACTACCATTTAAATAGATTTTCACCTGCTCAAGGAGAGATAACAGCCTAGAACCTGATAAATATTTGCAAAAATAGACAACTATATATAGAAGAGTAACAGCATCAAAGACAGACCACATCTTAAAAATATGAATGTATCTATCTATTATCTACCTTCAAGTTCCACACTCACCTGACAACTAAGGTCCCAAGAAGTTGCCTCTACATTTTTAGCTTTCCAGCTTATATCTGGCCCATCCTCACTTGCTGAGATTTAATCTAATTAGTAAGAGAAGAAATTCATTGATATCTAAATGTATTTAGAGGACTTCTGAAGAAAAAGAAAGAAAAGTGAAACAAGAAAGGATTAGCACTCTGTCTCTGAGCCCTAAAGCATGAACTCTTAACAATATGGTAATCCCATCATCGGTGCTGGTTGTACCACCAACTATAGTTTTGAGATCAAGGGGTTTTATATTTACACACCCCAAATTTATAATACACCATCATCTTCAAGAGAAAGAACACAGCAGCAGTGGCTTCCATTCCAAAGAACTTGCTGGGATCACTGATGGTAAAGTAAAGAGAGAGAAAATATATTATGTTCTACCCTCTTAGCATAGTATGTATAGAATAGTATTATTACAGATAAACATATCCATATCAATTTCAACCAGGCATTCTGCCAAGACTTGCAAAAACGAAACAAGGAAAAATACAAATGAAAGATACATTACTTTTTATGCCAAAATAAGGTCTAGTTGGAAAACTATCCAGAAGTGCAATCTGGATAGCATAAGATCAGGTCAAGAAGATAATTTGAAGCTGTAAAGATTTCTGAACCAAAAAAGGCATTTCTCACACACACACAAATGGGTTTTTAAAATACTAATTATTCTAATGTGGTTTGGAATCAGATGCCTTCTGATATATTTGTTCACCTAGTAATTTATTATTATTGCTTCTGTCCCTCAACCTCTTTCTATAAGACCTGCATCTTGCCAATTATAGAATCATCAACACAAACACTTTTCATAAACATAACTGCTAAGATGGGGAAGAGAATATTGTATCACTATGGTGTTGAGTACCCCTATGGAATGAACCACAACTGGTTTATCTGGAGAAATATCTCACTCTTTGTATAATGAATCTGTAATACGTATTTCTTTGATTAATTGAGTGCTGCTGTGCACAGACAGATCAATCTGTCTTCTTTTATTAGCACTGAGATTTTTAAAATCTACACATTAAATTGATGGATTTGATAACATCTTGATCTTAGAGTTTTAAGTGCTTACATATTTAATCTTAACAATTCAGTTACATATGATTTTCCAGAAATTGATATTTTTCTTTATGAGTCTTTTCCCAGTTACGTTTATCTGTTTTTAAGCCATAGATGTTAACTTAGCCTATTTAAAATAACTCTTCACTGGAAAGCCATCCAAGGCAAGGGCTGTAAGCCCTCCACAAAACATATTTTCAATGATTTTTAACCTGAGATGATTGAAAAAATACCTTTTAATTTCTAGGAGTATAGAATAGTTTTTTAGTAGTTTTACTGTGGTATAATTGACATATAATAAACTGCACATATTTAAAGTACACAATTTGATCAGTTTTGACATAGGTATGCATCTGTGAAACCATCACCACAATGAAGATATTAAGTATACCCATCACCCCCCCTAGAATTTTCTCATGTCTTTTAATCTCTCCATTCCATACTCCCTCCTCTTGTCTATTGTCCCTATCCCTCAGACAAACACTAAAATACTTTTTGTCACTAAATATTAATTTGCATTTTCTAGAACTTTATATAAATGGGATATAAATTTATCCAAGTACAGGAATACTACTTTATGTGCTCCAATTTGTCTGGCATCTTGCACTCGGCATAATTATTTTCAGATTCATCCATGTTGTGGCATGTACCAATAGTTCATTCTTTTTTATTGCTGAATACTTTTTCATGGTATGGATATACACCACAATTTGTTTACCCATTCACCAGGTGATGCCATTTGGGTTGTTTCCAATTGTGTCCTATTACAAATAAAGTTGCAATGAACATTTGTGTACAGGATTTTGTGTAAACATGTTTTCATTTCTCCTAAGAGTGGAATGTCTTGATTATAAGATTGGTTTGCATTTACCTTAAGAGACTGCCAAACTGCTTTCCAAAGTGGTTGTACCATTTTACATTTCTACTGGCAGTGAATGAATGTTCCAGTTCTTCTACACCCTTGCCAACACTTGATCTAGTCAGGGTTTTTAATTTTAGACATTGTAATACACGTGTGGTGATTTTAATTTGTATTTCCCTAATGACTCATGACGTTGAGCATCTTTGCATGTGCTTATTTACCTTCTTTACATATTCTTTGATGAAGCATTTGTCCAAATTTTTGGCCCATTTTTTAAGTTTTTTTTTTCTTATTATTGAATTCTAAGCATTCTTTATATATTCTGGATACAAGTTTCTTATCAAATATATGATTTCCAAATAATGTTTACCTAGCCCATGGATGGTCTTTTCATTTTCTAACAGTATCTTTTAAAAAGCAGAAGTCTTTAAGTATTATGAAATCCACTTTACCAATTTTCTTTTTAAGGATCACGCTTTTGGTGTCTTATCTAAGAAATCTTTGCCTAACCCAAGGTGACAAAGATTTTCTCCTAGAAGTTTTATAGTTTTAGGTTTTATATTTAGGTCTAGGATCCACTTTGATTTAATTTTTGTACATGGTATAAGGTTAGAGAACTTTTAAATCTTATTCATGTGTCAATATTGTTGTCTGTTTGCTACTAATTTCTAATTTGATTGGATTTTAGTCAGAAAACACATTATACATAGTCATGTGTGTAAAAATTTTATGTGTATTTCAAAAGAACATGTATTTTCTATGAGTGTAAAATGATATAATTATCAATTAAATCAAATTTGTTAACTGGCTATTTAAATCCCTTATATATTTTTATTTTATCTGTTGTCTTGTGAAGAAAGTATGGCTAACTTCTATTGATTATGGATCTGTTGACTTTTTCTCACATTTTTCTTAGTTTAAGTTTTATATAGTTCAGAATTACGCAGTTAACTATGTAAAAGTTCATGATTACTAAGTTATCTTAGTATATCAATATGAAATCTCTTTATTCTAGATAGTTTTTTGCTTTGAATTTCATTTCATCTGATATTAATATTGCTCTCAGTACTTTCTTTTCAACGGTCTTTAAGGTATCTTTTCTATCCCTTTATTTTTACCTTACTGCATCTTTTTGTTGTAGAAGTGTCTCTTGTCACCAGACAGCTGAATATGTCATAATCATTGTTTTATGCCACCCATATTATAAAAGAATTTAATTTACATTTACTGTGATTACTAAAGTATATATAGATGTTTTCTATTTATCATAAATTTGTTGGTTTTTTTTTTTTTTGCATTCTTGCATTTTGCTGAGTTTATCAAATATCCTTTGCTTTCCATCTTTATAGTGTATTTTCTTTCCTAGATTTTATTTAAAAAAAAAGTTCTCATGAAAAAAATTCCCTACCTCAACCCTTAGCTTCACTAATTTACATCTGAGTTGTGTCAACTGACATTTTCATTTTAAAATTTAGTAAAATTTTAATTTCCCAAGCTCTATGTTAGATTCTTTTTCAAGAATATAAAACTTTCCTACATCTCTATGACTGTCTTCTTCTGATCATCCTATCACCTCCAGGTCCTTGGATCTTTTTTCTTCTGACTTTTGATTGGGTGTCCTTCTTTCATGGTGTTGATTATCCTCATATTGTGGTGTGTCATGATTATATGCTTATCTTTTGTTTGAGAATCTCTGTTTGCCAGCTCTTTTGTTTACCATTGCCTGTTTCCAGTGATTAATATGACAGACAAGTGGCTTGTCTCCTGTGTGTGTGGGCTTTCTAACCCACCTGGCAATCAGTACATTACTGGGGCATTGCCCCACCTCTCTGAGTCTAGCACCCACAATCAAGGATTTCGTTTGTGAGTAAACACAGCTGCTATCCACTACTTAACACAAGGAGAGAAGAAAAATAAAGGCATAGCTCCAAATGTAAAGCCCTAATTAATAACTCTGAGAAGATCTCTGATTAATAATCCTGATGAATTCCCCTTCTATTTCATGTTTCCATTGTCTGTAGTTCAAGCTTTGTCTTACTTTTGTTTCTTTATTATAGATTTAAATCTATTTTTGTTACAGATTTAATTTATTATTGTTTTCTGATATTTTTGTCATTTCATGAAATGTTGGCAAGGGAGGGAGAATAGACACATTAAAAAAAATCAACCTTCAATTTTCAATCAGAAGAGCTTCATATACTTGAATTAAAAAATGATAATTAACTTTATATGATAAACTCTTCACATTATCACATCTCACAATGATGCCATAAGCATCAGTGAATTTCAAGATTAAAATAATCAAGCATCTTCAACAGAGCCTTTCAACAATCCTCTGGACCTTAAGAAATTAAAAGCAACAAAGTTGTGACACCTCGAAAGAAACCTAACCAGTTCTATTTTGCTCAGCTCAAAGTTTACAGACAGGACAAGATTGGGGTCACCAAGCCCACTGTCACCTCCATGACTTTTGTCCCATCTGTTCCTTTTCCTAGACAGTCTTTTCCTCTGTGACGTCTCCTTTGTCATTTCTATATGATTCTAATTGCATCTTGTATTCAATCCTGTTGTACTCAATCCCACACCAGATTGTAATGCTTCTCAAAGTAAACAGCACAGTGATAGCAACTTTGTTTAGTATTAGTTATTCATTATTTTATGCATGTATAGCCTGCCTCATACTAGACACACAAAAAGAAAACTTCGAGATTTATCGCAATGTCTACTGTACAAAAATAAATACACAAATAATTGAGGAAATCTGGACTAAAGGAAAATAGAGAAAATAATGCATTATAATCCTGCACAGTTGTTAGGGCTCTATGGTTCCTAGGGGCCAAAGCAAAGTATATATTATGAATTTCAAGATAAAAAATAAACTAGTTATGTTATATCAAACAGGAGAACAGTTATCAGCATCCTCAGCTGCTAGAAAAGAAAGCAGCCTTGGAAAAAGTTAAGTGCCTTGCCCAATGTCCGATGGCTTCTTTTGTTAAAGGAAAATACTGGTCTCTTGACTTCCAATGCTGTTGCTGCAATACTACACTGAAACCAAATACACAATGAAAATTAGTTGCTATTATGGCAACCCCTGGGAAAAATAGAAATACCTATTCCCTTGTGAGGGATAGGAAGTTAAGCTAAAAAACCAACACAAATGTTCTGTGAGGAAGTTTCGTAGAGTTGGAAGATATGAAATGACCTGATTGCCCCTAAAAACGAAACAGTGGTGAGGCAGCAACCTCAGAGGCACATGAGATCCCTACTGCCAAGGCAGGGTCAAAAGGCCAGGAAACTAGTTTCTAGAACATTCTATATGTATAGTCTTAGAAGAAGCAGATTGTTAAGTGCTATACTAAACTATGACTGAGAAGACAGATTTAAAAAAATTTTCTAGGGCACTTCTCCAGAAGAAAACAAAAATTAAGGTCAGGTCTACATCAGCCAGTAACAGACTTCTGGGCCCCTAGATACATTTATTTGGCTCTGCTGACTGTTTGGCTCAGTTTTCCCTTAGCAAGTGTAAAAAACGCTTGAACACCACCACCCTGGGATCCTGTTCAATTCAGATAGCTGCGGCCTTTTAACTCACATCCAAGTGACTTGGCTTTATACCAATATCATTTCCCCTAGTATAGCCTAAGCTTAAGTGAGAAAGTACACAACTCAGAGAGCCAGGAGTTAACTGGCTGTTCCCATTCCAGAAAGTCCTGGTTCTTTTCCTAGATAAGGAAACAATACTATATCAAGAAGTTTCTATCACTCAATATTACATATCACACTGAATCCACAACTATAAAAAGAGAATTAGTAGAAATACCACCATTTATTCTTAAAGCATCTCTCTTGAGGAGCTTTAGGCAATTTAACTTTTCTTTTCCAGCCCAATCCCTTAGGAAATAAATAGTGATGATTTATTAAAACTTACATTTTACAGATAAGAAAACAACAACAAGAAGTTCAAATGCAGAAAGAGACACAGTGTCTTGAGGGTACACTCCACTTGCTGAACCACATTTCTTCCTTATAAATATACACAGATACAGAAAATACATCTTTGCTTGTGTGTAGCTGACTGTAATTGAGCTCACAGCACAGTCATCAGGTATTCTGTGGACACAGCCTGACTTGGGCCCCACTCTGTACTGCCACGTTCCTTTGCCAGGGTCAAGGTTTCTTGCCATCTCTCCCATAGAAACCCATGTTTGGAGATGTCTAAAACAGTTTTCAAGTGGCAAGTTGCTTTCTCTTACACCAGCAAGAAACCTAGGCCTTAGATAACCTCTTCAAGTCTGTCTGCCCACGTTGTTTCTTTTTCTAATATACAACTAATTTATTGGTTTATATTGTCTTGATTCCTCCTCTGTCTCTGCTGTATAGCATGACTCTCAGAGGCAGTGAGTACATTAAATTCATAGGTACTTAGTTGAATTACTCTTTTAATAGGAGGTAGTAATGAGGATACAGAGGGAATAATCATAATATACACAGAACTGTGAGAACGCATCAGCTAAAAATTAAAGAGCTCGTCTTCCCTCTGAAATAAGTTTTCATAAAAGATGCTGAAGGAAGAAAGCTTTATTTTGGTGAAAGACATCAAATCGCCTGGGTACAAAAAGCAGAAATTAAAAGAAGCAGGCTGCAGTGGCCCCTGCATTGCCTGTCAAGAAGTTGCCCTGTACAGTTTCTGGAGAAATTAAGAAATGCAAGTAACTGGACAGATTAACAGCACCCAAAGATGACCAGCAGGATACAAAGCAACAGCACCTTTCACTAGGAGGAGGAGGCATATTCCTCCAGGCAAACAAAGAAACAGGACAGAGTCAACATCTGTTTCCTATAACAGCTTGGCGGCTGAAAGAAGCAACCTTTAGAAAAATGGCTTAGCTGACAATCCTCAAAAATCATTCAATCACTATCACACAGGCTGAAGGAAATGGGTAAAGGAACACGGATTTGCACTGTCCACACTACTCACACCGCCTTCTGAAAAAGAAAAGTTGTCTTTTCTTTACAAGAAAAAATTAAGCGCAAACAAAAATCTTCATGAACTTTCCTTTTGATTGGCAACTAGCAGCAATGAATACTGAAGCGTAAAAGACAGCTAACTGCTTTTTAGCTTTTCTTTGCCTTTCCCAGTGTCAACTGGGAAGATAAGAGTGCCAAAAAGTATATTGAGTGGGAATGGTGGCTGGGATAGCGAGTGGGGGGAAAAACTCAGACATAACTCATTAGAATATTAGAGAAAGAAAACAAGTCATTTGACAAAACCCATCATGCTTCCAGAATTCAGTTAGGAAAAGAAAAAGGAATATTATGATGTCTGGATTCTTATCAATAAATGCTAACAAACCAAACATGTTAAGAAATAAAATTTTCCTCTCTGGATTCTATCAATTTGCAAATGAAATTTCAAAATCAAGAGAAAAACATCCATGATTGCATAAAAATCTGTTTGAAGATTTAAGAACTGGAAATTTCTAAAATGAAAAATTATCAGAGCTGTGATGTTACTGCTGTGTGACCACAGCTTTCAACTCAGCTAAATGCCAGATGCTTCACTTACCTTAATAATGTGGTTAAAATACATAAGCCAAACAGAACAAAAGCAATTAAGAAGGACTCTGATAGACAGAAGAGATTTTTCAGGTGAAACCTGAAAACAGAAGGAAAGGCGATAAGGTGGAAAGGGACAAGAATATTTAATATTAACACAGGTGTCACGTCAAAACATTTGCTAGGCTGCTAACCAAAAGACTCCAGCGAGGTCCCTTCCCAGTGAGTTTTCAGTTTAAACAAGTATAACACAATGAAGAAAAAGATCACCTTGTCTACAAGGGAGAGAAGCATGACCACAAAGAGAAAAAGCTATCAATATGTGATCTGTGTTATTTTTAGAGACCTTGGGAAAAAGCCTTTATTGAAAGGTGTTTTTTGGGGAGTATAGGAGAGTGAGGGTGGAACGATAATACGTACATCTTCCAAAAATTTTAGCTATGGCCCAGGCAGTCTCTAACAACTTGATCTACATTAACTAATTTAGTCATCAAAAAGATTATATGGGGCTGGCCCCGTGGCTTAGTGGTTAAGTGCGTGCACTCCACTACTGGCGGCCCTGGTTCGGATCCCGGGCGCGCACCAACGCACCGCTTGTCCGGCCAGGCTGAGGCCGCGTCCCACATACAGCAACTAGAAGGATGTGCAACAACGACATACAACTATCTACTGGGGCTTTGGGGGGTGGGGGGAAGGAGGAGGATTGGCAATAGATGTTAGCTCAGGGCCGGTCTTCCTCAGCAAAAAGAGGAGGATTGGCATGGATGTTAGCTCAGGGCTGATCTTCCTCACAAAAGGAAAAAAAAAGATTATATGATGCAGAAGTTCTTATTACTACATTTTACAGATAAGGAAACAGAGATATCGGAAAGTGGACTTGCCTAGAATCATACAGAATGGCTGGGCTTTGAAACAAGTCACTGCAAGGAAGGAAAATTCTTTGAAAGATTAATCTTTCTGTCAATCCAAGATCCTGCCTGGTATCTTAAAGTAAAAGTAATTAATTAAAACTAAAAGAGAAAGGATTTAGATTAGTTTCAACAAAAACTTTCCAACTGAAACAATACGCAGGAAAAAAAAGTTCACCACGCAATACTACACGGAATGTCCCTTGTAGGTATCAGAATTAACAATCAGCCTTGCTGGATGGTATTAAAAAATCCTTTCAGGAACAGAAGGGATTAGCCTAGAACTTGTTCTAGGCCTGTGAGAAGTAATATTTGGCTTTAATCAAGGAGAGAAGGTAAATACACAAGAGTCTCCCCTCATGTCTATTAGCTAGTCTATGCAGGCACTGGGCATGTCCTGACACTATAACCATCACCACTTTCTAGAACTCAGCCTGGACATAGAATATGTCCAGTAAATATTTGTTGAATGAATGAATTAGAAAGAAAAGAATATGAAAATGACATGTTTGTGGAGGATTCTAGATAGTTTGGAAAGTTGAGGTAAGATTTTGATTCAGAAGGCAGTCTTGAAGAAATCAGAGGAGGGAAGCATGACTACAGCACTGGAGTAAGAACCGTAACTGAACAAGATTTAGACTTGAAAGGCCTCTAAATAAAGTGAATAAGAGAGAGAAAACAGATGATAAAAGCAGCTGCAATAAAAGTCCTATAAAAGTTTTTGAGCAGAGAGCAAGGTGTTCATGTTTTATCAATAGTGTTAACGAAAATAACACCCACATGGGAAAACTTTAAACTGTGCATACAATAATGACAAAAGCAGCAGCAGATGACATGTGGGGGCACTTCTCTTGTGCCAGGCCCTGGATAAAATGTTCTGTGTATAGAGGACACTGGTTAAGCACAAGGGCTCAGATTGACCCCCACCTCCTTCTCCAAATAACCTCGATCAAGTCACTCGATTCCTCTGTGTCTAGGTGTCTTGTGTCTAACTATCCGTGAGACAATAATAGCATCTACTCTCTAGGCATGAAATTGAAAAGATTAGATGAGAATGTGTGGGGGGAGAGAAGTGGGCATGAGGGGACAAATAGAAGAAAACTTAGATTTTTCTAAGTTTTCACATAAAATAGGCATAATCGGTGCAGCCTGGTGGGTATGACGAGTAAGTTAAGGAGAACAAGCCATTCTCAAAATAGTGAAAACAGAACTCACCAGTCATACCACCAGGCTGGACTGATTATGTCTCTCTTTGTGTCATCCCTCACTTTATATGTGTTTTTCCCCCTTAATTTCATTATTTTCAAAAATTTCATTATTTTCAAATACTTGTTTTCATGAATGTCTCCATCACTGAACCATGAGATCCTTGAAGAGAGGGGATGTGTTTTAAGTATCATTTATTCCCGGCCCCTAGAATCATGCTTAACACACAATTAGTTGTGCTAGAATGATTGTGTGAATGGTAGGGAAAGACCGTATGAGAAAAATTGATGTGAATAAGAATGATATGAATTTTTAGGTGAAAGATGTAGGAAACACCTTCAGAAAAAAGAAAATTGATAAGAACATAGAATTATATATGTATATATGTTATACATGTAAATTATATATATACACAGACACAGACATCTATCAGTTGTGTATGCAAACATAAAGTTTGTTATTAAGATCTCCCAAAGGGCCTTTCATTTAATTTAACTCCATTGGTCTTTGTTATTTCATTCCATATCATTTCTTTTTACTAGATAAGGGGCATAAGTTCATGCTTCTTCCGATTTTGAAGAAGTGAGAAATTTCACTTAAGGTTGAGAGGGAGTGTGATGGAGAGCCTTGGAACTATCTGAGATGGGTAGAGGAAGGAGTTAGCACAGAGAAGCAGGGGCCACGCTGACGTCCTGAAGTAACCCTAGCATAAGCAGAACCATCTGAGCATCCCACACTTTAGCAACGTTGTGGCTATCAATATCTACTATCCTTATACCTATCTTCTTGAGGTTCTCCCTTGATTTCAGAATTTTTCCCTTGATTGACAACCCGACCGAACTCTGATTAACCTGTATTCTGTGCAACCCTCTATTGGTGAACAAAGGTTTCATATCTTCACACACTGTTGCTAAAACACTCAACTCTTTCCTCCTGAACTTAGAAATTCTTGGCCAAGCAACATCCTCTCAAACAACTGGATTTCAGTAGGTCATAATTCTCCCTAAATGCCATATGCCTTATATTGGAATGAGCTTCTTGGTATGTAAGATACACTCCAAATCCTAGAAAAGCTACACTCTTCACATGGGTTAGCCTACTTTTCATGCATTCTTGTGTGAGACACAAGCCAGTGCCCAGTCCTTTTCTAGGCAGAGTAGGCCCTCAAAAAATATTTATTAAATAAAGGAATTAGTGAATTCATGTTAAATAAAGGAATCAAGGAATGAACTCCCTCCACTGCTTTCCTTTGAGCATGTGACAGAGGATACACTAAATCAGATTCCACTTAGAAAAACCACCTTCTCCTTGAGACTGTCTCTCAACTGAAACCAGAACTATTAAAATTGATGGAGTAGAATACCACATGCAAAACACCACATATTATTAACCTGTCCCAATCCTTGATGCTGTATCTTTCACCTACATCTCAACCTCATCACATAACACACGTTAACTGAAACATTACCACCAAACCATAGGGTTTGGTGGTATCCTCTCCATTGTAATTTCCATTTTAGCAATTGTCAGGGCACAGTTCTTCAGCAAAATTAAACCTTGCTTGAGAACAGACAGATTCTCACCCTATACACTCCTGTCCTCTAATTTGATCTTTTATTGTACTGAATTTCAATGGCACAAAGTCAAGGCTATAAAAATTCCTTGAAGTGTTCACTTTTCTTAATTGTCCAGATACATTCACTATTTATATTATCCAACTAAACATCTATACTAAATGCCTTGTCAATCAACAGTTTCTTACACCTGGAGGATGTTCAATAAAAGTTTTGTCTAACCTAGTAATAAAATACTTACTAAGTATCAACCATGTTTAAAACCAATAAAATTCTCAAACCATACATTTTGATTCCAGGGACTTTTACAAGATGTTCTCTGACTATAATACTATGGTCACCAAGAAGCAGAGAGTCACCAGAAACTACAAAGTAATATTAAAATATTCACCCTAAAAGAACACAGTCTTTTAAAATTTTTACATAGAAAAATTATTCTATTACGGGAACATTCAGGTTTTATTTTTGTAGTCAAAATGACAAAAGCAAACGTCTTAAGGGAAAATCAGAATTTATCAACCATGGATGATTTTAAATATTAATGCTATAAAAGTCAAAGGTAGCTATAAAGCAGACTGACAAAAGTAAATTTGTCCTAGATACAGCTCTCTATAACAGATACCTGAAAAACATCAGCTAATACATTACAAGATAAAAATAAGAAGGCATCAAATACTATGAAAACAGCATCAAGTTTGTGTTTCAATTTCATCAAGTTAAAAATAGGTCACAGTTAGAATGAACCTAAGAAAAAAAAAAAAAAAAAACAGGGTAAGGTCAATATCACAAAGTGATTAAAGAGATGGAGGGGAGGTTTCTTCTAAGTCATTAAACTCACCAATATTATACTGAACTCCAGAGCACTTACCATTTTCCTGTGCCCTTAGAGAATTTAGTAGGTTCACTGAATTGACTGATTTCTTTGTTAACCTATTTACATGGGTTAAGACCCTGACTGACATAAAACACAACTAAAAAATCCCAGACAGAGAGTGTAATGAAAGAATGAGTGATGTATAGTTTGGGGTACAGCCTATCCAATAAACGTGCTTGACCAGCAAAGAACCCATTGGCAAAGATTTATTGTCGCAACAAATACATTCTAAAAAGATCTAATACAATAAAACCTGCCGTATAAATACAAACTATTCTAAAGTACGGTTCTTTGCCCTGCGTAATGTATAGCTTATTTTTCTATGATTATCTTAAAATTCTCTTCATTTTTTTCATTCAAGAATAAACTTTTTGAACAAGTAAAACCAAAGGGTATAGTGTATGAAATGGCACTAGTGGTACAGTTCTCTAATTCATATAAAAGAAAATGAAGTTTATTACTTAGAACTCTTCAACAACCTTTAAAACATATAAAGAGAAGAAAATATTTCTAGGAAAATGTATGATCAAGAGAAAAGGTAAAAATGAATCACCTACTAGAATAATGAATTATTATGTTTTAATTATATGTAACACATTAATACCAAATTAGTAAAAGTTAAAGCCAAACACAGAAACGATTTTAAATGTTATACCTCCAAGTTCTTTTACATTCAAGATGGCATTCTGGAATGGCACTGCTTTTATACTAAAACCTAAAATTAGAAAACAAAAACATAAAAAAAGAATTAGAAACTTAACTTTTAAAAATGTGTAAGAGGCTTAAATCCTCTTTTTTATGCAGATTAACAGTTACTCTTCATAGCTCATATTTACACTAGAAACACATAATTTCCAACATAAATTAATAACCCAATATTATCGTCAATCATTTTTCCAAAACATAGTTGTCTATTATAGCAAAATATAACTCTTTTCTTCAAAATATTGCCTTATTATTTAATTAAATATATAATGTCACTTTGTAAATTTTATCAATCCTAAGAAAGACATTTGGAAATACAGAGAAACTTCAAAGAAAATATTAAGTCTAGGGGCTGGCCGGGTGGCATAGCGGTTAAGTGCATGCTCTCCGCTGCAGCAGTCCAGGGTTCCCAGGTTCGGATCCCAGGCGCGCCCCAACGCACCTCTTGTCAAGACATGCTGTGGCAGCATCTCATATAAAGTAGAAGAAGATGGGGGTGGATGTTAGCCGAGGGCCAATCTTCCTCAGCAAAAAGAGGAGGATTGGCATTGGATGTTAGCTTAGGGCTAATCTTCCTCACAAAGATAAAAAAAAAAGAAAGAAAATATTAAGTCTACCAGGACCTTTGCATCTAATTCCTAAAGTTAATTTTCTCTCACATATAACTCAGCAACCCTAGAGATTAAGGTATCTAAATTATAACTATCTAATATTAGAATTAGATAATATTTATGTTTGTGTTTTCTTTTGAGGACATGGTTAACGTCAGACATAATTTTTCTTAAAAGTGCAATCATAATTATCCAGTTATGCATAGGCTATCATTTTATAATGCATGCAATAAATGATTTCTACTATAAAAATATATTCAGAGTATAGTTTTATGATTAACTATGTATTTAGGACTTTATAATCATTCAAGTCACGATTGACGTGAACATATCGGGTTCATAGGATTTAGTATAAAAGCATATCAGTTGCAACATATGTGAGTGTGCATATACCCACACACACAAATACATATACACTAATTATTTTTGAAAGAATCCACAAGAAACGGTAACTAGTAATGACCGTTGGGAGAACTGGGATCTGGAGGTCTTAAATAGAAGAGAGATTCTTTTGTTTCACTTGCAAGTTTTAGCATATACAAGTCCTTCTTTTTCTATTAAAAGCCCTACTAATTTTTAAAAGTTAATTTATTCAGTAATTTCTGAGCATCCAATTTAAGGTTTTAAACATTATTTAGTATGTACACTTACAAGACAAATTAAACACAGTCCCTTTTTCAAGAAATTATCAACAGAGTCAAAGAGAAGACAAAGAAATAACTTTTCATTTGAAGCAAGTTATGATAAGAGCCTGGAAAGGTAAAAAGATATGAAGATATGGATATGAACAATTCTTTTATAGGGTTTTGCTTTATTTTATAAAAAAGGAAATCAATATGTAATGATTTTAACCACGCAAAGGCTAAAAAGTGACTAGGTTTAAATACGCTGTGTGACTGTGGGCAACCTACCAGCCTTGGGTTTCATCACTGTGAAATGAGAATGATAGGACCTACCTCAGAGGGTTGTTGTAAGGATGGGAAAATGCATGTATTAGGCTCATCACAGTGCCTGGTACAAATAAGCATACAATATATTACTGCTGGCACTATATGTCAATTTATGCTGTATTCATGATTTAATCATCAGGTATACATATCTTCTGAATATATTATAAACTCCTAAGACAGAACTCCTGGGTGCCCATTTACTAATCTAAGTACTTAATTGGAGCTGTAAATGTTACCATTGAATGAGAAGTACCTTTGTTGGACTGATGAAGCACAAACAGTTGAAATCTGTTGTACAGACTGTAAATGTTTATATGGCTCTCTAAGAATCTTCCAAAACCTACCCTTCCTGTGTGAGTTTAACGCAGATTGACACAGTTGGCAGGCACAGCATTATGGTTAATGGTGCACGCAGTCACTGAATCTTAGTAAAACTGCGGGATGAATAAGCAGGCAGCCTCATATGGCTGAAACACTGTCATGTACCTGGGCCTGCAGGAAAGCCTCCCCAGGTGTCTGGCCTCTGGGAAATTAAGGAAAGTCAATGCCAATCACAATACTCCTGCTGGCACTGAAATTTGCCTGCAGGAGACTTGGATGCTTGAATGTATCTACCTACCTCACAGGGGTGTTACATGGATTAAAAGGCAATGATTGTGAAATCCTGAAAATGAAAAGCCCTATGCAAATGCTAAACAGTCCACGAGCGGTTATGTTTAGGACAACTCAAGTATGGATTTTCCAGAGAAACGGGACAGGTCCCAACTTTGAAAAAGACACAGTTATGGAGCACATTAGCAATGTTTAATCTACTTTGATTCCTAAAAACTGACAATATGCAGGCACCGAAAGGGAAGTAATATCTTTCCAGAAACTGCTGCACCCATATGCAAAATACAACCTTTGAAATTTATTAATCCAACAGGCAGATTATATCATTGTTACTATCTTTAATCCTTGCACAGACATCATAATAAATTGACTACAAAAATGTCCTCAAATGCTCACGCTAAGCAAAGTAACCTAGCAATGTTATTTATAGGCATATAAATGTTTCTGCAGAGTACTCATAAATGTTTTCTCTCCAAATAGAACATGTGTGGCTAGATTTATACTGCAAAGGTATATACAAGTCTTCCATTTTGCTGTCTTCATATTATTTTTACAGTAGAGCTGTGGTAATTAATGTTCAGAGGACGAAGCCTAGATAATCAGTCTAGAAAATAAGAAAATGTACTATTCATGGAAAAGAAACAATATTTTTCTTTTGGTTATTCTAAATGTTTGAAGGATTAAAAATAATTAAAATTTAAAGCCATACTTGCAGTTCACCAGAAAAGCAATCAAGAAGGGTGACTATCAGATCGACTATATATATATATATATTTTTTTTTTATTGATGTTTTAATGGTTTCTAACATTGTGAAATTTTGGGTTGTACATTTTTGTTTGTCCATCACCCCATATATGACTCCCTTCACCCCTTGTGCCCACCCCCCACCCCCACTTCCCCGGTAACCACAGTCCAGTTTTCTCTGTCCATGTGTTGGTTTATATTCCACATATGAGGGAGATCATACAGTGTTTGTCTTTCTCTTTCTGGCTTATTTCACTTAACATAATACGCTCCAGGCCCATCCATGTTGTTGCAAATGGGACGATTTTGTCTTTTTTTATGGCTGAGTAGTATTCCATTGTATATATATACCACATTTTCTTAATCCAATCCTCAGTCGAGGGACACTTAGGTTGCCTCCACTTCTTGGCTATGGTGAATAATGCTGCAATGAACATAGGGGTGCATAAGCCTCTTTGGATTGTTGATTTCCGGTGCGTTGGATAGATTCCCAGTAGTGGGATAGCTGGATCATAGGGCATCTCTATTTTTAATTCTTTGAGGAATCTCCATACCGTTTTCCATAGAGGCTGCACCAATTTGCATTCCCACCAGCTGTGTATGAGGGTTCCTGTTTCTCCACATCCTCTCCAACATTTGTTGTTTTTTGTCTTGGTGATTATAGCCATTCTAACGGGCGTGAGGTGGTATCTTAGTGTTGTTTTGATTTGCATTTCCCTGATGATTAGTGATGTTGAGCATCTTTTCATGTGCCTATTGGCCATCTGTATATCTTCCTTGGAGAAGTGTCTGTTCATTTCCTCTGCCCATTTTTCGATCGGGTTGTTTGTTTTTTTGTTGTTCAATTGTGTGAGTTCTTTATATATTATGGAGATCAACCCCTTGTCAGATGTATGTTTTGCAAATATTCTCTCCCAGCTGGTTGGTTGTTTGTTCATCTTGATTCTGGTTTCATTTGCCTTATAAAAGCTCTTTAATCTGATAAAGTCCCACTTGTTTATTTTTTCTTTAGTTTCCCTAGTCTGGGTAGGCATGTCATCCGAAAAGATTCCTTTAAAACCAATGTCAAATAGTGTGTTGCCTATATTTTCTTCTATGAGTTTTATAGTTTCAGGTCTCACCTTCAGGTCTTTGATCCATTTTGAGTTAATTTTTGTGAATGGCGATAGCACATGGTCCACTTTCATTCTTTTGCATGTGGCTGTCCAGTTTTCCCAACACCATTTATTGAAGAGACTTTCCTTTCTCCATTGCATGTTCTTAGCACCTTTGTCGAAAATTAGCTGTCCGTATATGTGTGGTTTTATTTCTGGGCTTTCAATTCTGTTCCATTGATCTGTGTGTCTGTTTTTGTACCAGTACCATGCTGTTTTGATTACTATTGCTTTGTAGTATGTTTTGAAGTCAGGAATTGTGATGCCTCCTGCTTTGTTCTTTTTCTTTAGGATTTCTTTAGCTATTCGGGGTCTTTTGTTGCCCCATATAAATTTTAGTATTCTTTTTTCTATTTCTGTGAAGAATGTCATTGGGATTCTGATTGGGATTGCATTGAATCTGTAGATTGCTTTAGGTAATATAGACATTTTAACTATGTTTATTCTTCCAATCCACGTGCATGGGATATCTTTCCATTTCTTTATGTCATCGTGGATTTCCCTCAATAATGTCTTGTAGTTCTCATTGTATAGGTCCTTCACCTCCTTGGTAAGATTTATTCCTAGGTATTTTATTCTTTTTGATGCAATTGTAAATGGTATTATCTTTTTGAGCTCTCTTTCTGTTCGTTCATTATTAGCATATAGAAATGCAACTGATTTTTGTAGATTGATTTTGTACCCTGCAACTTTGCTGTAGTTGTTGATTGTTTCTAACAGTTTTCCAACAGATTCTTTAGGGTTTTCTATATATACAATCATGTCATCTGCAAATAGTGCGAGTTTCACTTCTTCGTTACCTATTTGGATTCCTTTTATTCCTTTTTCTTGCCTAATTGCTCTGGCCAAAACCTCCAGTACTATGTTGAACAGGAGTGGTGAGAGTGGGCAGCCCTGCCTCGTTCCTGTTCTCAGAGGAATGGCTTTCAGTCTTTCCCCGTTGAGTATGATGTTAGCTGTGGGTTTGTCATATATGGCCTTTATTATGTTGAGGTACTTTCCTTCTATTCCCATTTTATTGAGAGTTTTTATCATAAATGGATGTTGTATCTTGTCAAATGCCTTCTCTGCGTCTATTGAGACGATCATGTGGTTTTTATTCTTTGTTTTGTTGATGTGATGTATCACGTTGATTGATTTGCGGATGTTGAACCATCCCTGCGTCTCTGGTATAAATCCCACTTGATCATGGTGTATGATCTTTTTGATATATTGTTGCATTCGGTTTGCCAATATTTTGTTGAGGATTTTTGCATCAATGTTCATCAGCGATATTGGCCTGTAATTTTCTTTCTTTGTATTGTCTTTGTCTGGTTTTGGTATCAGGGTGATGTTGGCCTCATAGAATGATTCAGGAAGTGTTCCATCTTCCTCTATTTTTTGGAATAGTTTGAGGAGGATGGGTATTAAATCTTCTTTGAATGTTTGGTAAAATTCACTGGAGAAGCCCAGATCGACTATATTTTATTTCTTTACATTGGGCTGGATGAGGTCAAGTGGTGCAATTAATATTATATTTAGTAGGGGGCGGCCCGGTGGCGCAAGCAGTTAAGTGTGCCCACTCTGCTGCGGCGGCCCGGGGTTCGCCGGTTCGGATCCCGGTCGTGCACCGACGCACTGCTTGTCAAGCCATGCTGTGGCGGCGTCCCATATAAAGTAGGAAGATGGGCACGGATGTTAGCCTAGGGCCAGTCTTCCTCAGCAAAAAAAGAGGAGGATTGGCAGATGTTAGCACAGGGCTGATCTCCTCACAAAAATATATATATATATATTTAGTAGGGATACAAAGATCAAACCATCAAAATATCTTTCTCAAAGGTTGCTTTGAGAAATAAAAAACACTGGATAGCATGGACTCTAGAGCAAGAAGGTCTGGGTTCCAATTCTGGCTCTACTATTTATTAACTGTTGAACTTGGCGCAAGTTAGTTAATTCCTCTATGCCTCAGTTTCCTCATCTGTAAATGAGAAAAGATGGCACTCAGTGCTAGAAAGTGTCTTTTTTAAATAAATAAAATTAAAAATTGAGAACACTAATGGTCACCAAACAACCACTGGATGCTTCAAATTTCTCTCAGTCAAAATCATGCGTGGCCTCAAGCTTTGATACATTTTGAAAGCAGTGGTAGAAACAAGTGTTGTTGTAGTAGCAGCCAAAAACAAACATTTATTGAGGACTTCTACAGACTAAATGTTTGGAGTCTTCCTTAGCACTTCCTTTCCCTCTCTCCCAAACCCAATAAGGCACCAATGCCGGTCAATTCCATCTGCTAAATAGTTCTCACATATGTCCATTTCTCTCCATCCATCTGCACAACTCCAGTCAAGCCACCACCATCCGGACAACGGCAAGAGCCTCCCTAACTAAACACTTGGCATCTGTTACCGGCCTCCTCCATCATCTCCACACATTAGCAGAAGTGATCTTCCTGAAATGTACATCTGTTCACATCACTCCCCTAGTCAAAACCTTTGGATAGCTTCTTGCTACTCAGGATATAGTTCAAAACACCTAACAAGACCCTACCTAATCTGGTTCTCTCCCCTTCTTCAGGCTTATTTTGTACCATCTCCCCCCCATTTATACTCTTCAGTTCCTAAAACAAGCTATGCTCCTTCCATCTCAGGGCCTTTGCACACACTGCTCCATAAGATTTCTTTGCCCCTCTGACAAACTCTTCATCCTTCAGGTGGTGTTTTTTTTTTTGCTGAGGAAGATTGCCCCTAAGCTAACACCTGTGCCAATCTTTCTCTATTATGATATGGTATATGGGATGCTGCCACAGCATAGCTTGATGAGCAGTGTGTAGGTCCGCACCCGGGATCCAAACCCGCGAATCCCGGGCCACCGAAGCAGAGCATGTGAACTTTCCTGCTACACCACTGGGCCAGCCCCCAGGTGGTGTTTTAACTTTACTTCATCAGGCAAGTTTTCTCTGGTGTTCATGAAATAGGCTGATTTTTTGAATCCATGTTTTTCTACCACGCAGTACTTCTCCTACGTGATTTTCACAGTTGTAATTATATATCAGTTTCTTTGTTTTATGTCTGTCCCCAGCTAGACTGCAAGGATCCATAACAGAACAACAGTACAGTGTATCCTATATGCCAGTGCTAGGCACATAAGAGGCTCTCCATATCTGTTTAAAGATCTGTACTAAGGGTTTATATTTATTTCCTAATTTAGCTGTCACAACAATCCTAAAGATAATGTTAGTACTACTGTCCCAGGAGGAAAGTGAAGAGGAGTTAGAGGGGTAAAGCATCTTATCAAATGTACTAAGTACTATATTCAAAACCTGAACCCAGGTCTCATCACCAGAGCCCATCAGAACTCTGCACTATGGCATCTCCTCCATATACCAACAAGCCAACAGATTCACACTATTTGATCCAATTTTGAGTCTAAATACTGATGGAGCTGATTGGAAAAATACACACATGCCTAATAAACCCACTAATTTATTTTCTCTCCTATTTATAATAATCCAACACAAAGAACCAAAATAAGCGTTCTCAGGTCTACACTACAGATTGCCTTCTTATTAATGGAATAAAAATAATAGCATGAGTTTAGAAAGTGCTTTTTTATAGACATTATTAATAAAACCAGGAACTTAGGAGGGGAGGAAAGGTGGCCGAGTCAGCCATGACAGTAGCCTCGCTCTGCTGCTTCTTCACAAAACAAGCGTCCTCTGACGCTCTCCACAGGGGTCAGTGTGCTGACGTGACAACAGCACTGTCCTACAAGCCCTAGCCACAGCTCTTAGCTCACCAGCCACTTTTTCTCTTGACCTTGAATCCCTCATTTGCAAAATGAGTGGACTAGATTAGCTCCTTAAAGTTTCCTCTAACATTAGGATTCCATTATTTATATTAAACAAGGAGGAGGAAATAACAGTAATGACTGAGTCAGTCATCAATGGCCTCTAGTATTTGGCCAAAGGCCTCATGGGTAGGTCTCCCCAGACTCCATTCAAACGATTTGATGGCTGAAGCCTAAGTTACGCAGTCATTTTTTCCTGGCCTATCTAAGCTACATTAGTAAGACTGAAACCTCCCCTAAGATTTAACCCCACAAATTTTAATAAATATATGACTTAGTAACTCTTTGGGGAAATAATTGTTTGCATAGACTTTCAGTTTTTGTCTTTTCGTCCTTAAATCCAACAAAATCTGCAATACAAGGGAGATGGATTTGAAATTTTTTATGCAGGGAACGCATTCCTGGAATTGTAACAAAATTAGTTTTGGGAGGGAGGCTAGTCTATTTTTATTCATTGTGTGGAACACATGAAGATTTTACTTGGACCTACACACCAACCTCCCTTCTACCCCCTGAACACACACACACATACAAGTCTGGACACATGCACACAAAAATACTTAGTGTGTGCTTCTGAAATCCCTGTGGAAGGCAGAGACCTTCCACAGATCTGGTGGCCTCGACCTGGACCAAGGGCATGATTTATGCCATGGTAGTTTTGTGATGTTTGGACAATAGTCGAGTGAAATTCTTCTAAATATGATTTCAACATCATAAAAGGAAATTTAATCTACTGGCATTTATAAAACACAATCCTTTAGCAGATACCAAAATCTGACTTTCTAACGTCTTTCTCTTGTTGACTTAACACATATGCAGCTAAGTTATTAAAATGCCTCATTCAAATTCTCATGAACTTTTTCTATACTTCTTTCAAATTATCATGATCTTTTTCTATTTTAACTGAATGACATACTACTTGACAATTTTTCAAGTGTAGTAATATATATCCCTAGAAGGTAGTCTCAATTCCAAGCGCTCAGTTTTCTCTGGGTTGTTCTCCATGTTACATCAATATATTACCCTAAGACTTTAGACTCTGTTCCTCTGGTTTAAAAAGAAAAAAAGTGAATATTTGTGTAATCTACAGGTTAACAACCCCTTTTATCAACAAATTCTTTGTGCATATACAGTCAAAGAATTCACACTGGACAGGGTTCGTTTTTGTTTCTAGACCAATGCACAAGCTACCCAATTTTTCTTTCTCTACCAGCAGGACCTGCTCTCTGGAGGATTTCTTGGCCCTTTGAGTTTTGACAATTTAAGTATCTTTTTAAAATATGTCAAAGGTAAAAGACTGCTGAAGTTAACAATCCAATAAAGTACGGATTCCCTTTCCTTCTGAAGAAAAGGCAGACATTCTTGCCTTGCTGAAATTGGATGGATATACCTTTCTTGTGATATGATTTCATTTAAAGAAACCAATTCTCAGGGTAGATTCTCTTTTTAACTATTTCAAACTCTTCCAACAAATATTTCATTTTTAATTGGCTTGACATCATCAAAACATTATAGAGAAATAATTTAAAAGAACAAAATTTCACACATAATTCGGCCATACCGACAAAACACATTGTTATTTTTGTGTGTTCTTTTATACTTTTCAATTCAAAACTATGGTTTCGCATGGTTTAATTTTTGAAATAAATGTAAATTTAATTTTCCTCTATAGAAGACTGTATATTTTTTCCAATGTATAATCATTTCAATTGACGTACCACAATTTAATTAACAAACTCCCTTGCTATGGTTTAAATTACCTTCAAGTTTTAGTTATACAAAATGTTCCAAGAAATTGCTCTGTGCACATAGCTTCTTTGAAATTACATGCTTAAAATAAGTTCTCAGTAGCACAATTACTAGTTCAAGGAATGTGAATATTTTGGTAACCTTTCATTTATACGAATAATTGCTTTCCCAGAAAAAGGACAACATCAATCACAATGCCACCAGTAATGCATGCCACCACAATCTTACTAGCATTGGGTCTTATAAAGAAACAAATTTTGGTAAATTTAGGTATAAAATTAACATTTTCTTGTTTATTCTCTAGTAAAGTTGAAGTTCTGGTAAAGTTTAAACTTTTCCATTTATTTGTTTGCTATTAATTCTTTTCATGAATTACCTCTTTGTGGACTTATCAATTAGATTCTAGATACTATTTGTAAATGTGATTGAATTCTGTAACAGGGACAGCCATAAACTCTTATCTGTAATATCTGACACAAATATTTCTCAACAGTATTGTTTTCTTCTATTTTTCTTGTTAATTCTAGCTTCCCAATAATTCTAAATTTTTATGTAGTTAAGTCCCTTGATCTTTTCCTTTGTAAATTATTCTCCTTAGGCCTCCTGCAACTATTCTCTCGTCTTCCACATTGAACGTTCACATGCGTGTGTGGCTTTCTGGCTTCCTCATTTCTTCTCCTAGTTATCTTTTCTTGCCATTGGGCTTTGTTATGTAATTTAGTGAATTCCTTCCACCTCCTTTGTTCTTCTTCAGTTATATACATGCACACACACCTGCTATGAACAACAAAAAGAACGCAGCAGTAAGTTTGAACATGCCAGCGATGGCTATCTGGAACTCTAGCACTGACTGGTTTTTAGTTATTAGTTATCACCGATAACTAAAAATCAGCCTGCTTGGCTGTCCTCTGTTGCCTATCCTCCACCCCTCTCTGTCATCACTAATTTGTTTGTCCCACCTCTTGCCCATCTTCATTAGCTACAATGAACACACAGACTCAACCAACAAGCATCTGCCCCTTCTCTCCTATAACCTTACTTCATGCCTCATGCTCAACTCTACCCTACCTTTATCATTACAGAGCCCTTTCACTCAATCATATGGAACCTCCGTTTTGTTAAGAAAAGTATTTTCTAGGCTCCAACGGTTTCTTGTACACTTTTCCTTCCTCCTTACATTAGCAAACAGAGCTTTTCCTTTCCTTATCACCAAGGACTAGCTTTGGTTCCTTATAATGCTTTTAGACCACTTCACCAGAGACACCTCTTAATAACTTCCCACCTGAAGCAGTGACATCTGTTTACATACTGTGGACTTCTGCCTTTCCATCTACCAACTTTCAGAAAGTTTGCTCTTCTATCTGAAGGGATTCAATACTTGGCTAACATTTGTCCACCACACTCCACCTTCTTCTGTTCTTATGGACAATGTTGCCCAAACTTCAACGACCAAAGCTATCCTCCAAGTTTTCAGATCTCCAAAATTTTCAGCTCTAATTCACATCAGCCATCTCTAATTTATTGGTATGAAGTGATAGATGCCACCAAATTTTCTATATAGATGATTCTGTCACTGGCAAATAAAGATAGTTTTACTTAACTCCTTCCAATCTAGAAGCCTTTTATTTCTTTTTCTTGCCTAATGCACTGGCTGGAATCTCTACTACAATGTGGAACAGAAGTGGTAAGAATAGACATCCATGTTTCATTCCTGATCTGAGAGGGAAGGAATTTTTTCACCATTAAGGATGACAATAGCTGTAGGGTTTTCTCAGATGCCCTTTAACAGCTCAGGAAATTCCCTTTGGTTCCAATTTCACAGAGTTTTTTAAATCAGAAATTGATGTTTTTTGCTCATTTGCTTGCATCTCTTGAGATGATCAGTTTTTTTTTTTTTTTAGCTTATTGATATTGTGAATTAAATTTATTGTTTTTTTTTTGGCTGGGAAAGAGTCACCCTGAGCTAACATCTGCTGTCAATCTTCTCTCTCTCTCTTTCTCTCTCCTTTCTTCCCTCTCCAAAGCCCCAGTACATAGTTGTATATTCTAGTTGTAAGTCCTTCGAGTTCTTCTATGTGAGCTGCCGCCGCAGCACGGCAAGTGACAGATGCGTGGTGTGGTTCCATGCCCAGGAAACTGAACCGGGATGGAAGGGAGCGCACTGAATTTTAACCACTAGGCCATCAGTGCTGGCTCTAAATTCATTGATTTCTGAATGTGAAACCGACAAACTATGCATTCCTGGGATAAATGTCACTTGGTCATGATATATTATCCTAATAATAACATACTATTATTAGATTTGATTTGGTAAATTTTTATTTCTATTTTTTGCATCTGTGTTCACAAGGGATACTGATATGTAGTTTTCTTATAATGTCTTTGGTTTTGGCATTAAACTGGGTCGTCTTATAGGAGTTGGGAAGTTTTCCCTCCTTTTCAATTTTATGGAAGATATTGTGTATCACTGGCATTATTTCTTCTTTAAAATGTTTGATAGAATTCACCAGTGAAGCCAAATAGACTTTGTTTTCTTCCCTTTTTGTAAACTATAATTTCAATTTCATTAATAGATATAGATCTATCTGGGTTTTCTATTTCTTCTTGAATGCACTTTGATGGTTTGTCTTTCAAGGAATTTGTCCGTTTAAGTTGTCAAATTTATTGGCATAAAGTTGTTCATAACATTCTCTTATTATCCTTTTATTACTTATAGAATCTATATTAATGCAACCTCTCTTCATTCCTGATATTGTTAATTAGTGTCTTCTTTGATGTTTTTCCTGATTTGGCTAGAGTTTTATGAATTTTATTGGTCTTATCAAAGAACTAGCTTGTGGTGTCAATGATTTTCTCTACGGTTTTTCTATTTCATTGATTTCCACTTTGATCTTTATTATTTCTTTCCTTCTGCTTAACTTGGGTTTAATTCATTCTTCTTTTAGTTCATTAAGGTAGAAGCTGGAGTCACTGATTTGAGGCCCTTTTTTTCAAATATAGGTATTTAGTGCTATAAATATCTCCTAAAGTCCTGTTTTAGAGGCATCCCACAAATTCTGATGTATTTTCATTCAATGCAAAATGCTTTATATTTCCCTTTTGATTTCTTCTTTGATCCATGGGTTATTTAAAAGTAATTTAGTTTCCAAATATTTCGGGATTTTTCCAGAAATGTTATTGATTTCTAATTCAATTCCACCATGGTCTGAGAACATACTTAGTATGACTTAAATCCTTTTAAATTTATTAAGACTTGTTTTACGTCTTCAGATATGATCTAATTTGGCAAATCTTCTACATGTCCTCTGTTGTTGGGTAGAGTGCTCTACAAATGTTAATCAGGTCAAGTTAGCTGATAGTGTTGTTTAAGTCTACTATTTTGGCTTATTTTCTTCCTACGTGTTCTATCAATAATTGAGAGAGTATTAAAATCTCCGACTATAATTGTGGGTTTGTCTATTTCCCTTTGGAGTTCTGTCAGTTTTTTCTTTGTATATTTTGAAGCTGTTATTAGATACATAAGTATTTAGCATTATTATGTACTCTTGATTAAATGATTTCTTTATCATTATGAAATGAACTTCTTTATCCCCAGTATTATTCTTTGCTCTAAAATCTGCCTTGTCTGATATTAATATAGCCACTCCAACTTTCCTTTGACTATTAGTATATCATTTTCGATCCTTTTACTTTTAATCTATTTGTGTCTTTATATTTAAAGTTTATTTCTTTAAGTCAGCATATAGTTGGATGTTTTTTTTTTTACCTAATCATATCAATCTCAGCCTCTTAATTGGAAAGTCTGGACCGTTTACATTTAATTTAATTATTGATGGTTAGGTTTGAATGTATCACCTTGCTACTTGTTTTCTATTTGTCCCATCTATTCTTGTTCCCTTTTTTCTCTTTTCTCTACCTTTTGATTAAGTATTTTTGATAATTCCATCTTCTATTTGTTGCCCTATTGGTTATCATTCTTTGATATTTTAGTGGTTGTTTTAGAGTTTATAGTACATTTTTAACTTATCACAAGTCTACCTTCAAGTGTTATTATACCACTTCACATAAGAACCTTACAATAGTGTACTTCCGTTTTTCCCCTAAGACTTTTATGCTACTGTTCTCATGCATTTTACATGTTATAAACCTCACAATATTTTGTTTAAACAATTATCTTTTAAAGAGTTAAATAATAAGAGCCAGATATTACATATTTACCTATGTAGTCACCTTTTCTGGTACTTTTCATTCCTTTGCATAGATCCAGATTTCCATCTGGAATCATTTTTCTTCTGCCTGAAGGGCTTCCTTTAACATTTCTTATAATGTTGGTCTGCTAACAATAAATTCTTTCAGCTTTTATATGTCTGAAAAAGTCTTTATTTTGACTTTCCTTTTGAAAGATATTTTTGCTGGGTATAGGTTGATAATTTTTTTCCCTTCAGTACTTTAAAGATGCTACTTCACTGGCTTCTCACTTGCAGTGTTTTCAGGAAGAAATCTGGTGCCACCCTTATCTTTTTTCCTCTCTAATATCTTTTATCTGCTTTTAAGATTCTCTTTTTGTATTACTCAGGGTTCTCCAGAGAAACAGAACCAATAGGATGTATGTGTATACACAGAAAGATACTTATTTTTAAAAATTGACTCATACGATTATGGAGGCTAGCAAGTCAAAAACCTGCAGGGTGGGCCAGGAGACTGGAGAACCAGGAAAGAAATGATGCTGCAGTTCAAGTCTGAAGGCCAACAGATGCAGATTCCCTTCTTGCTCAGGGGAAGTCAGTCTTGTGTTCTATTCAAGCCTTCAACTGATTGGATGAGGACCAACCACATCATACAGAGAGCAATCTGCTTTACTCAAAGTCCACTGATTTAAATATTAATCTCATCCAAAAATACTCTCACAGAAACATCCAGAATAATGTGACGACATATCTGAGCACCATGGCCCAGCCAAGTTGACATATAAAATTAACCATCACATTCTTTATTACCACTTTCAAGTAATTTTATTATGATGTGCCTTGGTGTAGTTTTGTTCATGTCACTTGTACTTTGGGTTCAATGAGCTTCTTGGATCTGGCATTCAGGAGTTTTCTTCAAGTTTGAAAACACGTCAGCCATTATTTCCTCATATATTTTTTCTGTCCCTTTCTCTACCCCCTCACCTTGGCAGACTTCAATTACCCATATGTTAGGTGACTTGAAGTTGTTCCACAGTTCACTGATGCTCTTTGTGTTTCCTTCTGTCTTCTCCTGTCTTTACATATCTCTAATGCTAATGCCGTCAAGGTTATTAATTTCCTTTTCTGCAAAGTCTAACCTGCCATTGATCCTATCTGGTGCATATTTCATCTCAGATATTTTGGTACTCACCACTAGAAATTTTATGTTGTTCTTTTTCTTTTATATATCTTCCATGTCTTTATTTAACTTTATGCACAGACAGAATTCAGTTCTAACAATAGTTTTAATGTCCTTCTTTGCTAATCCATCTGTATCAGTTCTGAGTCAGTTTCAATTGATTAATTATTCTTCTCATTATGAATGATGTTTTCCTGCCTCTTGCAATGCCTGGTAATTTTTGACTGAATGTCAGACATTGTGAATTTTAATTTATTAAGTGCTAGAAGATTTTGTTTTCTGTAAATCTCATACAGCTTTGTTCTGGGATGCATTCAAGTTACTGGGAAACTGAGCCTTTAGTCTTAATATGACTTATTAGGTGGGTCTAGAGCAGTGCTCAGGTTAGGGCTGATTCCCCAGGCAAGATCTTCCTGAATACTCTACCTAGTATCTCATGAATTACCACTTTCCCAGTCCAGCTACTGGAAATAAGCATAACTCTCAGCCCGCTGTGAACACCAGGCACTGTTCCCTCTGGCTCTTTCAGATGGTTCTTTCCCTAGCCTTGAGTAATTTCCTCACGTGCGTGCATTGAATACTCTGCTGGATACTCAAGGGAGACCCTCTGTAGATCTCTAAGTTCTCTCTCTGTATAACTCTCTCTTCTCTAGTACTGTGTCCTATGAACTCTAGCTGCCTTGGTCTCTCTGACTCTCAGTTCCATCTCCTCAATGGAGGGAATCCACTGAGCTCCACCTCAGTTCCCACTGGAACTGTGTCTGGGAAGTCTCTCAAGGCAGTAAGACGGGGCAATTGTAGGGCTTATCTCATTTGTTTCTCATCTCTCAGGGATAACTAACCTCTGTTGTTTGATATTCACTTTCTTGAAAATTGTTTCTTATATTTTGTCTGGTTTTTTTCTTTTGGTTATTTCAGGCAGAAGGGTAAACCAGTTTTATTTATTCTGTCTTGACCATAATCAGACGTCCTCACTCATCCTCGTACTCACTGCCCTCTCTTGAGCATCTTCAGTGTTCCTTCTCCCCTGACCATCACCTTTATACCTCTGTCCACTAGCATGCTCACGTGGCACTTTTCCTTACAAAAACAAATTCCCTTAACACTGCTTTCTCTGTTTCTGTCTACCTTCTAGAAAGAGTAATGTATATGTAATCTTAGCCAAGGGGCCAAGGAGTGAAAAGGATAGTCTATACCTCATTCCCTCTGCTTGCTCACCACCCCCTCATGCCACAGGTTAGTTTCTACCCAGTCTTCTGAAACTCTTCTACCATTGGTCATTAATGACCATACTGTCACCACACCCAATGGATTTCTCTCAGAGGTTAGACTTCTGTTTATATTATTTAACTCTTATTCTTTTGACCTCATGTTCATATTTGACTTATATAATACCACATAGAACTGCCTAGCTTAGATTCCTTATCTATAGCAGATGCTAGAACGTGAGCTCCAAAGGGCAGGGATGTTTGTTTATTTTGTTCATTGAGGTATTCTCAGTGCCTAAGTCAGTGGCAGTCACGTAACAGGCATTCAATAAATGCAGAAAGAATGAAGGAAACACAGTTGGTGCTTAGCACTCTTCTTCCCTCTCTCTACTCATCATCCCTCAACAATCTTATCCAAACCCAGTTGTCTCTCAAATCTAGATCTCTAACCACAAACTCTCTAGTCAGCTTGTCTTCTGGCATTTGGATCACTGCTGGAAGTCCTGCCAACACCTCAAAATTAGCATTTCCAAAACTAAACTCATTGTCTTTTATCTTAAAACTGCCTGTCATGTTTTCTTTAGTTTTTACAATTCACTCAATCACCAGGCTAGAAACTTAAGTCATATTTGATTCTTTTCTCTTCCTTTCCTCTTTATTATTACCCAATAATGACTGTCACTCTTACAGGATCAATCACATCTCCCTCCAACTCTCCAGCCCCACAATTACAGCCCCTGCTGAATCACCTCTCCCTGCTACGGGTCTCTGACAGCTTCTCCAGTCTCTAGCCTCAGGTCATAGCACATCCTACATCTCTAAATCCTGTGCCTCAACCCAGTATGACCACTAACTTGTCCCTGAATACACCCTATGCTTTCTCTCCTTACTCTTCTCACCCCATTCCTCTCTGCTTAGATCCACCCATCACATAAGGTTCTACTCAAATGAGGCCTTCTTTGATTCCCCAGATTAGAAACGATCACTCTCTCTTTTAACTTTCCTGTTTATACCATCAAGTATAGTACATATCACATTCTGTCTTAGCACCTGACATATATTAAACATTCAATAAATGTAAACTGTTAATCATTAGAATATTTATCTTCCTAACTCGGGTATAAGCTTCTTGATGGCACAGACCTCCAAACAGGCCTCCAAAAAGGCACTGCGCCTAGTTCAGAATAACGACAAGTCATAGAAGCTTGATATCCAAAATGTTAGCCAACCTAATATATAGTTCATCAGAAAATTAACTAGCATACAATGTTACAATTGGTTCCAGTAAAAGGAAAATATTAAGAAATTTAACAAAAACAAATACAAAACATATTATAATACAATTTACAAATAATAAATTATAAAAATATTATTTACAGATAATTTTTTACATTATAATTCAAGACTGTGCTTCTGGCAATACTGCTTCCTGTTTATACCGCTGAGCAGTGAAGAACAGTATAGTTTTGTATTACTTTTACACATTTTGGGGAAAGTTATTTTGCTTTAAAAGAATTACTAAGTTAATAAAGTTTGTATAATTACATAACACATTCCTCAAAAGATACCCTAATTTTACCAACAACCAGCAAATACAGACTCCTATCAGAAATCCTAAGCCTTGAGTATGACTAAACTTCATTTGAAGACCTGAACTGGCACCCTACCTCTGTCACTAGCAGTGTCACAATAGCCATGTCACTCTACCTTTGAGCCTCAGATGATTTAAAGACAGAATATGGAAAAAGAATCTTACTTGCCATATAAGGCTGTTATGAGGCCCACAGAGGTATGATACTTTATGTGAAAATATATTGATTCAATTTATTGTTATCTGCTTATTCACTAACAAACATCTATAGCTATGCCCAAACATTGTGCCAGGCTCTGGGTACACAAAGCCAAATAAGATGTTCTATCTGCCCTTTGGAGCTTACACCCCAGGCTGGGGAGACAGACATGTCAACAGCAGTGTTGCAGGCACTAAATGGCAGAAATATGGACAATGCACAGTGGGACAGCAGGGACTGCCAAGTTCCGTTGGGGGCAAAAGGAAGGTAGTTACGAATGGCTTCACGCAAAAGGCCATGCTTGAGCTCTGCTCATCCTCTCTGTGGTCTCCCCAGTCTTCAAGAACCCCTCACTCTTTTCCTCATCCTTAATTAAGCTATGTCTTTGTTTCTTTATAGGTCCATGGTTTCTTATCTACAATTCTTTGTTTCTTTATAGGTCCATGGTTTCTTATCTACAATTCTAAAATTTGAAAAGCTCTCAAAACCTGCACTTTTTTCCTAACATTTGGTGGCAAAACCTGATCTGAACTGGTGTAAGACTCTTGGTCATCAATATTTTTCCTTCTTATTAGGAAATCCTAGTTAATGATTCCATCATCCACCCACCACCTAAGCCAGGACTTGAGTCATCCTTGGCTTCTTTCTTTCTCGCACCCTCCAAACCCAACTGGCCAACAAGCCCTGCAAATTCTAGACCTCAAATAAGTATTCTATCTATCCCCTCATCTCTCTCTCTTGCTCTCTCTCCTACCACTGCCTTAGTTAACATCTAACAGTGCCTCCTACAATTCAGCCTCCACATCACATAGTGTGATCCTTCTCAAATGGATATTTGATCACAGAGTTTCCTTGCTTAAAATACTCTGACGTCTCTGCACTAGCTACAGGAAAAGTTCAAGTTCTGAGCATGGTATAATATAAAAGGTTCACCAAGATCTGGCCACTGCCTATCTCTTGTGATTCGACTCCTGGCATTCTACTAATCATGCCCTGTGGCCACAAAAACATGGTTCCCATGGGGTGCCAATCTGTTTCAGGCCCCTCTGCCCTGAAATCTTCTTTCTTCTCCCATCCTACTCTCTTATTCCTGCTAGTCTGCCAGGTTTACTTATCCTCAAGATCCAATGTAGAAAACATCGTGCATCCTTCCCTTCCCCCTTTCCAGGCAACAGTGATCACTACTCCTCCTCTGCAAATTTCTAGACATAAACTTAATGTCCATGTGGCCAGTAGATTGAGTCTCCTGGATGCTGGGATCATTGCTTATCCTCAGTTTCTAACACTGGACCTAGCACATAGTAAGTGCCCCTAAAAAGTTGGCTGAATGAACAATCTTTTCAACTTTCCCAGCTAATCAATGTCTCACCCCACTCCTTCCTTGTCAGCTCCTCCCACGGCAGCCCTGTTCTTCATCTCCAACTATTCTTCCAGTATTTTCTCTAATTTACACTCTTCTTTCCTGTTCTTTGTCAGAAGAGAAAGAGGAAATGTTTGGGGAGTGACAAAAGCTCTAGGTAGCACTACTGACACTTGGGGCCGGATAATTCTTTTTGGTGGGGACTGTCCTATGCATGGCAGGATGTTTAGCAGCATCCCTGGCCTCTACCCAGTAGAAGTCCCCGAGCAACTTCCCCGAGTTGTGACAACCAAAATGTCTCCAGACATCCCAGTGTCCCCTGGGGAGCAAAATTTCCCAAGTGAGAACCAATGCTTAGACTGCCTTTTCTTGGCCATCTCAGGGAACATGGTAAACCTGATCAATGGTCTCTGCACCGACTCTCCTCCAGATGAAAACGCTGAGGGAAGAAGAGTCAGACTCCATCAGTTGTACTGTTCAGGGAGTGTCTGACCAACACAAGTAGGCTAGAGTGACACTTCAAGGGAGGATAACACTCAATGGGACTGAGATGAATCCATTTTGTTACAGTACTAGAATTCCAGCCTTCAGGGTTAGTGTGTATTAATATTTTCCTGAGCTTGACTTACTCAGTGGCACTGAAATGACCAACTAGAGCAACAGAGGGTACAACAATTTAATGCTTTTAAAGTCTCCCTCAAATCTATTTTGAAAAACAGAGTATCTAAAAATAAAATAAACAAACTGACTGAAGCATTTAACCACAAATGGAGAGAACAAGGAAGGGGAGAGAGGTAGGGGAGTACCTACAAATAGCATAAGAAATGAGAACATCTTGGGGATGAGAAAGAGAAAGGGACAGGACCGTGGAGCAGTACCCACCTGTGGTCGACACGACGTTGTCGGGGCTTTCACTGCAGAGCTTTGACAACAGACTGGTCTTGCCAGAGCCTGTGAGGCCTATGCAAACCAGGTCATATTCTGGTCGAGCAGGTGGTGGTCCCTTGCAGCAGAGTGCTCTAAAACACTGCCAAGAGAGGGGGAAACATGTGGCTCTTTTAAATAAGACTGCAGACACAAAGCTTAGTGACATTTAAAATGACCAAGTATTAAGAAGCAATTAAATCATCTATTAATTATAAGGAGGAAAGGTAACTTTAGAGTTGAGAAACACCACCTTAACCAAATGACCAAAGTTAACATCCCCAGGAATGAGACATATAAGACTTCACAGCTCCCCTCCTGCTGCGACAGGTGCACTGCGGGGAGGGGGGGGGGGGCGGCATCATTCCGCAGCTCTCCTGCCCAAAATGCACAACCTGACTCTACGCATGAGGAAGCCAGAAAACCACTCTGAGGAGCATTCCGCAAGACAACTGGCCTGCCCCCCTCTAAAATGTCAATGTCTCAAAGCCAAATAAAGGCTGAGGGACTGTGCCAGGTTAGAGAAGACTAAAGAGACATAATAACGAAATGCATTGCCTCCTGGATTGGATCCTGGATCAGGCAGGAAAAGCGCATAAATGACATTATTGGGACAACTGGTGAGGGCTGAATAGAGACTGCATATTAGATAACAGCATAAAGTTAAATTTCCTGAATTTAATCATCGCACTGCGGCTATGTAAGGAAAATCATTGTTCTGAAAAAACACATACTAAAGTATTTAGAGGTGAAGGGTCTTGACATCTGCAATTAACTGGCTAAGAAAAATTCAAAATATCTCCATCACCATCTCCATCTCTCTACGGTGAGGAGTGTGATAAAGCAAACAGAGTAAAATGTTAATGACTGGTGATGCTGAGTAAAGAGTCTATACAAAAATTCCTTGTAATAGTCTTACAACTCTTTGATATTTCAAAATAAAAAGGTTTTAAAAATCACTAAATAGAGTCCCTATATATATACTACTGCCATCTTGATCTTTGCTAAATTCTGTTTCAGGTCAGCTGACCACAGGGTACCACGAACTGTCATGTAGTTTAAGCACTGCACAAACCTGTTTGCTCTGCAAGAGTTAAAGAAAGGAGAATTGGGAGATTGGAAATCATTCATGCATTTTTTGATCTTTCTACTTATTTGACATCCATTTATTAGAGGCCAACTATATGCCAGCTTATAGAGCCTGAATGATTCAAGAGAGAAAGAAAGAGGGGAAGGCAGGGAGGGAGGCAGATCTACTGACTTCTGGGTCATCTGGAGATCATGAGAGAAGAGCCCTATAAAAGAACCCATGCTAATTCTTCTCACTCAGATAAGATCTGAGGCCTAATTGGCTGTCACACTCTCATAAATCAAGCTTGATTAATTCTCTCCATCACTTCTCATACCTAGTCAACAAATCCAGTCCAGACGACCTCTGAAATAGTTCTAGGACTTGTCCACTTCTCTCCAGCCCAGGCCACTGTCTCCTAGACAAGACCACATTCTCCCACTGGTCCCATATATTTACTCTTGCCCTCTCTATTCTCCATGTGGCAGCCACTGTGATCATTTATAAAAATGAAATCTCATCATATCTGCTTAACCCCCTTTGGTGATTTCTCACTGCTCTTGGATCCAAACCCTTGTCATGGTCTACAAGGTCCTCCATGATCTGTTCCACCAACCCACGCCCCCAGTCTCATCTCCCATCACTCTTTTCCTACTCTCCCCCTCACTTTCCCCCCTCCAGCCATGATGACCCTCTCACACCTCAAGGCACTCAACATATATTGTTCCCTCTTCCCCTAGCTCTTGGCTTAGCGAATTCCTCATCTGCTTTCAGGGCTCAGCTGAAGCACCTCTTCCTCAGGGTTGCCTGCTCTGATCCTTAGAGTACATTAGCAATTCATGTCAAGCTTTCACAGCATGTTTGTGAATTCATCACATAATTACAGTTTCTTATTCATCACCAGACAGTGGGAACCATATCTGTCCATCTTCACCCCAGTATCCTGATGCTTAGCAGGAAACAAGGCATAGAGGGGCCAGCCCGGTGGCACAAGCGGTTAAGTGCACATGCTCCACTTGGGCGGCCCGGGATTCGCAGGTTCGGATCCTGGGTGCGTACCGATGCACCGCTTGGTAAGCCATGCTGTGGCGGCGTCCCATATAAAGTAGAGGAAGATGGGCATGGATGTTAGCTCAGAGCCACTCTTTCCCAAGAAAAAAGTGGAGGATTGGCATCAGATGTTAGCTCAGGGCTAGTCCTCCTCACAAAAAAAAAAAAAAAAAAAACATGGCATAGAATCTAACCTCAATGAATAACTGCTGAATGAAGAATGAACAACATTTAATTTTCACTTTAGAAAAGAAAATGTAAAGGCTAATAGGAAGCTTGATCTATGCTTCCTCTGGGACCACCCCCTCCGCCCAACGTTTCAAGAAAATAATGTCAACGCTTGACTTTTTCATTTCACTTCAACGCCAGAATTTAGCCAGTTCCCATAAGAGTGGTTTTGATGTACAGGATCTACTTTCTCGGTACGATAGAGCTTCTTTTTTGTCCTAAATTCACTTTTCCTAGGCTCTTAGGAGGTTCTGGTAAACAATCCCATGATAATGTAATCCATATTCTTCACAGATTTATTAAACTCTTATTTCTTCTTGGTCTTCTCAAACCTGAGGAGCCCTAATTATTTCAGTCTGCCTTCATATAGCAACCCCACCCACTCCTTCATCATATTAGCTACTCTTCTTTGGCCTTACTTGAGTTCCGTTATGCCTTCTCCTACTAAATTAATGATCACAACTATAAACAGCATTCTAGATGCCAACACATTGCATCCCGGATTGGTATGAAGGCTGGCAGATAATGTCTGACTTTTTGCAAACTTTTTCTTACCCATGAGTCTACTGGACTCATGATGAAAGTTTTTCTAAGAGGAAGATGTATGTATGTATGTATTTCCTCAAAGACCACCACTGGGTAGCAGGCATTCACTTAGGAGAGCTCTACCAAGTTCAACTATGTCAGGCAACACCACTACTCTCACAGTGGTTTCCCTTACTGGGTTGCTTTGACCTTTGTTGGAGGAGGTGGGGAGAGGCCCTATTCCTGCTCTGGACACCCCCATTCTTGCTTAGCTCCTCTGCCAGAATTCCCCTGGACTATCTCCTGGAGGGAGACTAGCCCAACTACCCTGATCCAAACTATCATAAATCTTGAATACAACATGAAATTGCAGGTGACTGACTGCTATACTGCCCTGTTTAAATTATCCATATGTCAATATTACTCAACATATTTTGGCCAAGAGTTCCAGAATTTCATCGTCATGTTGTTTTTAAAATCCAGAGTGCAAAAACTTTGCAGCCAAGCCCATTCATATCTACATCACCTGTCAATTTATTCTAGGTCACCTAAGACACTGCTTTTTTTGTGTGTGTGTGTGTGTGTGTGTGTGTGTGTGTGTGTGAGGAAATCAGCCCTGTGCTAACACATGCCGATCCTCCTCTTTTTTTGCTGAGGAAGACTGGCCCTGGGCTAACATGTGTGCCCAACTTCCTCCACATTATATGGGACGCTGCCACAGAATGGCTTGCCAAGCAATGCGTCAGTGCACGCCCAGGATCCGAACCGGCGAACCCTGGGCGCCGCAGCGGAGCGCGCGCCGTTAACCGCTTGTACCACCGGGCCGGCTCCAAGACACTTCTGACATAACAGGCAATTGAGCAGTAACATTCTACTCCACTCTCATCTTTTATCTCCTCTGTATTCTCCTCAGTGATGTCATCTCCACTCCCACAGTTGCAATCATGCAGATGGTAAAGACACCTAACATGACATCTCCCCTCTCTCCTCAATCTCCTTCCTGAATTTCAGGCTCTGTACTTCCAACTGTTCTGGAAGAATCCAAATTAAATCTGAATAAAACGAAAGCCTCCTCCTAAAACCACAAGCTATGGAAATAAAGTATTTTCGAACATAAAAAGCATACAGGTTGGACTGACAATTATTACAAGGCAGAATTTTTGAAATAAATCCCAGAGTCTTTGAACATTTATTTGAAATAAATAAATCCTATTGTTAACAGGAATAGTGTCAGATTTTAAGCTAACAAAATAAGACTTTTTAAGAATATGCTACTTCAAATGGGGGAAGAGTGTTTTTTGTTGTTTTTTTTTTTTTTTGAGTCAGTTCCTAAAAACTATGCAGAGTTTTCACTTGTTTTTCATTTTAAAACTTAATGAAGCTTTAGACCTCATAGTCAATTTATTTAAAATTACTCATTTTGGCCTCTAGACTATACTGTACCAAAGTTCATTGTGTCTGTCTCCTACAGCAGCTCTTGCATTGTTAAGAGTAAGCCCCTTTCACTGTTGTACAATGCTAAACACAATGCCGTCGGCAGTCCTGACAGCAAGCGGCAAACTCAGGCTTCATTCCCAGGCCAGACACTAAGGCATTGTATAACTCTGCTCAGGCCCCATAAACCTATCCATGCTTCAGTCTCCCCATAATTAACCAGTAACGTTTTAACACTATCTGCCACTTCCTTTCTTCAGGAGGATGTTACGAGGCATCAACACATTATGCTCTGAGAAAGGAACTATACAGGTAAATAACTGTTCATCATGATGCTCATTTTCCTAAGGTATCTCAGGTGATAGTTAGCTTCCTTGCGCAAGGGCCTGGCAGCTCGCCACGCAGCCCACACTGTGGTACTTCCCTTCCATCAGCCCACAGCAGCCTCCATACGCTCCATCCCATCTCAGTCCAACCCAAGACACTAAAAACACACAACCCTTGGCCTTCACTTGCAGCAGGGAGTAGAGAAGAGAACAGGGTGAGTCTGCATTGTAACCATATAGGGGGAGGCAACCAAGGTCATGGTCTCTGTTGCCTAGACTGCTTCAGTTCACAGGTCTTCACATAGGGTCCGTTATGACTTGTTCCTTTTCAAAAGAAGCCTGTGTATCTCTCTCATGTCATAACATAGGCTGTTTCCCCCTAGCCTGCATCCACAAGCTTCTATCAATGTTGTATGTGAAGAAATGGTGTGCCAAGGTCTTGAGGGTGGGCAAGGACCGGGATCACCAGTAATAACTCCATGTGGTAGACCTTGGACAAATCATATAATCTTTAGGTGAAAAGTGAACTAGCTAAAAACCATAAGCAAAAACCTTAGGGATAGTTGTTTGAAGGAGGGTGAGCACACGGATTATAAAAAACATCAGCAAAAGATTAACTTACAAGGGTAAAATGAGGACTTGCATTTCAGTCTGGTGGCCTAGCACCACGGCAGCAAGATTGTTTTTAAAATGTCCCCATTTCTGTTGGGGACAGTGCCAAATGTTTGGTAGGTCTGGCAGAGTACTGTACACAGTAGGTACTCAGTGAATAACTGCTCAACAAATCGACACTGTAAAGCACTAATTAAGCATTTAACTGTGTAGCTCATTTCCCTCTACATCTCCACCTTCATGACTCCCGCCACCCTCCAAAGCACTCACTAGTCCCTCAAACAGTCTGAGCCCTTCATGCTTCTGTGCCACCCGGGTCCTGGGAACTCAGAAGGAAAGGCTCTTCCCTCTCTCTTCTACTTGGCGAATCCCTATTCAAAGTTCTGCTCAGATGGCACCTCTCTGAAAGTCTTCTCCAATTCCCTCCGAAAGAACTAATCCTTGCTTCCACTCCACAGTCCTTTACACACACGTCTAGCACTGCAGTTCATACTATGCCAGATGTATTTTTCTCTAACTGGAAGAATTACTAGATGATAGAATTATGCACACTGACTCAAAGACATATTCATCCTTGGTCCTATTATGGGTTCAAAAAGTTTAATCTTACAGCTACCAAGGGTGGCCAGGCACCAAAGCAGAGGAACTGAGTTGTCCTACAACTTCACAGTTCTAGACAAAGCCTTGCTCAAAATCCTTCCCCTCTGGCACTGGCCCCTGCATTGCCAGTATTTCTGACCATCCCGTGTCACTAAATCTCTAGCCTTTGGGGACATGGCATTTGTTTCAATTGATGCTCTGTTTTTCATTATGAATACATGATTTTATTCTGAGCATGATTTCAATTTGATTGAAGCTCTGTATAGTTGCTGGAAAATATTCTTCAGTCAGTTTTGGGACTTCCCCACAGCCATGTAGTCACTGCCCAGGCCCCACATTCTCCACCTTATTTAAATATGGGTCTTGCCTGACAAAAACCGGTTTCCTATGGCAGATAACTAGGTCTTTCCATGGAGCCCTGGGGTGGCAGCGCTCAATAAATACTTGTCAGATTAACACAACATCAATTAGTTAGTACTTAAAAGCAAGAGAAAAATTCACCCATAACTTGAAGTGGATATATTTCTAAGGTAGTTTGGTTTCAAAACCAAACACAGGCACCTATACATTCGGGCCCTCACCACCTCTCACAAGGAAAAAGAGTTTTTTAAAAGGAAATCAATTTCCAGATGAATAAAATATTAAGCAGTGCCTAAAAATCTAAAATTGCAAGATTTAAAATAAAATACTTTCCAAGTCTATAATAGTCAAATGTGGGTCTGTCTTTTGAAAATACAACCAAAATGTGTTATAGGACTTATAAGAGCTGCTTACGCTCTGGAAAAGACATGAGGAAGGATCGGTGTCCTACAAACTTAAAAACAAAACCAAAGCAGCTAACACTATTCAGCACAAGATACAAGTGATGTGTGTGTGTTAATTTATGTTCTCCTTAGAACAAGCCAATGAGAAAAGTACTACATACTTCCCACTTTAAGATGAGGAAACTGAGGCCCAAAGAAGTTAACTTAAGTGGAACAGGACTTGAACCCTGGCAGCCTGGCTCCAGAGCCATTTTCTTTTTTTTTTTGTTTTGTTTTGTTTTGTTTTTTAAATTTATTTATTTATTTATTTTTTTCCTCCAAGGCCCCAGTAGATTGTTGTATGTCATAGTTGCACAGCCTTCTAGTTGCTGTATGTGGGACACGGCCTTAGCATGGCTGGAGAAGCGGTGCATCAGTGCGCGCCCGGGATTCAAACCCGGGCCGCCGGCAGCGGAGGGCGTGCACTTAACCGCTAAGCCACGGGGCTGGCCCAGAGCCATTTTCTGAGCAACAGGAATGATCAGCCTTTAACATCAGAGGGTGTGTCACGTAGAGGAGACATTAGACGCATTCTGTGTGGAGGGCAACATGCAGATATGAAACGCGCCCAAAAACTAGTGACAGGGCTGGGGCTCCACAGCTTTTACTCACATCCTCTAGGCCTTGGTACTGCCATGTCTGGAGTCAGGGATGAGAGTATCACAAGCGAGGTGTTTCTGTTGTTTTGAGGGAGTGAGAGTGCTTTAAGAAGGCTAACTGTGTAACTGGACAGACACGTGGCAGAGGAGGGGGAAAATGCAAGTCTTGGTATTGCTTTCTTACTTGCACTGCCAGGTTTATGGCTGAAGCATCTTCCACTGCAGGCAGATGGCCTGTATCTTTCTCCCTGTGGAGTTACAGGACTTGAATTCCCACAGGTCTGAATTAGGGCATAGGGAAGGAAGCGAGGGACTGGCTGGGATGGATGACAAGGGGATACTTAAGTGCTGCTGGCTTCTCTTTACCACTGTATCCTTCTTTCATTTAACCCCTTTTTGTCTTCTGGGACAAAGCTGGTCTGTCAAGAGAACCCAGGCTGGCTGCACAGATTTCTGATTCTAACCACAGTAGTAAAGAGAAAAATTCTCTAAAGGAATAGTCCTCAAATTTTCCCCCTTAAAATATATGTATGTAAATTATACCTCAACTAAGTAAATAAATAAGTAAAAGTAAACAAAATAGAATGTTGTTGGGGGAGAGTATGGGAGAAAGTACATGAATAAACTGGGTTGTTTAGAAATACATGTGAAGGAGATGATCTGTAATGAACATGTAATCTCTTAGCTAATCTTTCTTTCTATTTGCGAGAAGCAAATAGAATTTCAAATATGCCCTGATGGCTTGGAGTAACTAGTGGGTCTTGCAAAAAAGTAAAAAGAATATAAATTCAAAATGGCACCTATAGCAACAGAATAATGAGCAGGGTGACAGAGGGCTATGAAGAGGCCCTTGATCACGAGACAGACCCCAGCAGAAGAAGACTCACCCCCACATTACAAGAGCAATCCACTTTCTGAGGTGAAAAATCCTGTGGCCCTTTAAGACCCTAGTGAGAAAAACAATAAATTGTTTTTACAGAGGATGGGTCAAACCTTTCGGGCATGTGGGCTGCTCCGAGCTCACAGATGAAGGCTTTGGCCTGGAATTGTCCCAGGGCTGAGGCTTCTGGCCAATACATCACACTGCCTCGGGACACTAAGTCTGTCTTTGCCTTACCCTTTGTATTTCTCAATCCACATTCCTTTTTGGGGTGAAATACTCCATTATTTCTGCTTTGTTCTGGGCTGTCTCCTGTCTCTGTCCCTATTAACTCGTGGCAACAAAAGAAACAAACAGAAGCAGGGGATTTCATGCTTAGCAGCTATAGACATTGGCCTCACGGCTTTGCAGAGGGGCAGACATCTGAGACTTTGAATGGAAGAGAGTGCCGCTGCACTGAACCAGACCAGGGGCCCACGTGGCTCCCAGTCTGTGCATCCAGTCATCCTGCATCAGCGGCATTCATGAGTCCTCATATGCATATTTCAAGACCAACCAAAAGTGGGGTTTTAAAACTTAGGGCATGTATCTGATAATTAGATTTAAAGAGATTCTAATTCAAGATTCCCATATACTCCTGGCTATCCAAAACTTCAGGTCTTCTCATACTGGAACTAGATCAGGGGACTAAGTTTTTTTTTAACTAAGAAAAAGGAAGGTAAGTAGAAGATAAATGTCTTTCTCATTTTTAAGATGTAATTCTTCTCTTATAATGGCTAGATGGAATATCTAATTTTTAAATACCAATTTTTATAAAAACAGAATTATCCAATAAAACCAGCAGTAAATTCCCCAGGCAGGGCTGTCTGTAATGAGAACCATGCTTTATATGCACATTCATAAACATATCCAAATCAGGGCTTCACCTGGGCCAGTTTCAGACCACATACTGGTTTTGTTTCCTGAAAGCAAAGAAATACAAATGTAGCTGAAAGTGAAAGAGAGATTAATACATGTTTTATCAAACCTCTTTTTTGGTCACTATCTGAACAGAACATTTCTAAACAGAAAGTAGGGCCTAAAAATACACAAATACTTTTAATAGTCTTTACCGAGGGCTTTTTTCTATACTTTGTACACTCAGGAAAAGTCAGGGAAGGAAAACATTTAAAAAGAGTTAGGTCCCGTAGGCAGACCTTCAAGGGGGTTTAAGTATCATCTAAAAATCCCCAGGAAAGATCCCAACAAAGCAGATTCTCTCTGTTCTTGACGCTTTTGGAACTGGAGGTGGGGAGCCTTGTAACAGGGAGAGGAAAACAAATCAAACCAAAATTGTTTTTCTTGTAGTTCCTAACAGTGGAAATCCTATTCCATATTTTGGGAAACAACAGAGCATTCCTTCACTTAATCTTTAGGTGCCATAGAGAGGGAGCTCAGTCCCACATATCTACCAGTCACCAATTCCTGTAAATCTGTCCAATTCGATCTCTGCTGTCTCCCTGCTCCTCTCCAGCCCTAAAGCCTTTGTTCAGAGCATCACCACTGCCTCCTGGATAACACAATGGTCTGTTTTCCTAACCACTGTCCTTACCTTGGGTCTTACTCGAGCCCAATTCAGTCTCCAAAATGCTAACAATGACCTTTCTAAAACACATCAAGTCATTCCCACGATTTAAAATCTTTCTACGGGCCACTCACAGCTGTCAGGATAAAGTCCAAGCTCCTTATCTAAGCAGACAGGATCTTTATGACCTAGCTTTTGCCTTCATTTCTGGCCTCCAGTGATTCTTACAGGGATGACATGAGATAACGTTTGTAAAGCACCTACAACCGTGTTTGACACATAAGACTTAACTGAAATAACAGTAATTATTATTATTATTATTTTCCCACCATATACACGGCCCCAAGTCAATCATGTGGACCTATGTGCAGTTCCTGATCCAGTGTCTTTCATGCTCCATGTCATCAAAGGGGCCCTCTGCCTACACATCATTCTCCACCATCTCCCTCTGGCTGGCTCCTAGTCATCCTTCAAAATTCAGCTCAATGATCATTTCTTCCAGGAAGACTTCTGTGATCCTCAGTCTTTTACATGACCTTCTTCAAACTCCCTTAGCACCTTTTCTATTCCACTGTCATAACATTCATTATTCTGTCGAGTCAAGGAGATTTACAGTCCATCTTCTCCCATGGCACTTGGAGCACCTGAATGCAGGCAGCGCTGCTAATTCAACTTTGGAACCCGAGTGTCTGACACAGCATCCACCAAGTGGTAGGATGAGCTTCTCTCTGATGAAGTACGTGGCTTTGATTAAGTGCATGGTCAGACAAGTCTGAAATCGAGCCCTACTGATTTGGAGAAGTCACTTCACTAATACCTGTTTCCTAACCTAGAAAATAAGGATCATCGTCCAGGATTGTTGGGAGTAGTAAATGAGGTACTCTACACCAAATGCTCAGAACAGCACTCAATAATCAACAGGTATCATTATCATCATGATTGTTATTATTATATCTTTCACTTAAAATAGTGTTTTTCTAAAGAAAACTTATTTTTGTGACCACCAATCAGGATTCTCCTCACAGTGGGTAATTAAAGATAATTCAGGGTTTGGATTTATTTTATTGTCCATTTGGTCAAGGATCTGATAGGATACACCAAATACTAATGGTGGCTAGTGACATACAGACAGTCTTCTTGGTTTGCTAGAATAAGAACTATTAAAAGGGATCATAATAGGATGTATAGTGGGACCATCATTGGATTTCTTTCATCCCCTGAGAGAAGAAACAGCCTTTAACCATTGCTGTTCTATCTTAACAGTTAAATCAATTCTCTTTGATTATGAGTCTCCTGCTATGTCTATGCAGACCCAGACAAAAGCATAACAGGGTGGGAGGGGGGATGTCTATAATCCCTGCACATCCTCAAATCATGTTGCTTTAACTGCTGACAAAGACAAATGTTTACTATGGTCTAGCGCTGAAGAGCCACTACAGTGAACTAGCTGCTATCTCGCCTCACACATCAACACACGTGTCAGACAGACTCTGATTGCAAAGTCTGTTATTGGTGATGAGAGAGGCAGAGAGGGCACAGCTGGATGCTTCAGCTCCACAGCTGAGCTGGCAGCAGTGGTAGTTCAAGCCATCTTCTCACTTTAAAACCTGGAAGTAATCTGAGAGAGTTATTTAAAGGTGTGTTTTATTAAAGAGACTTGCCAACTACTGTCAAATTTCACAAGCAAAGGCTGAACACACAAACTAAGGCAGCTCTACTTGGGGTCATCTATAAGATATGAATATCTTTCAGCACCCACACATCACTGATTAAAAATGAAATACCAATAATAAATAAATAATAAGTACCAGAAATAATCTGTTTCCTCAAAAGATTAAAAGCATGTGGACTTAATTTGTATTATAAATATTTATACTATTTGCTTTATTTTATTCCCTGGAATTAATACAGGCATAAATGCCTTAAATTATATTCCTATATATATACTATACAGATGGTACAGGTACTACATAACAGGTTAGTGAAGATATCTGAGGGATCTCATGGGCCGGACATTTTCAACTGGGGTCTTACTAGAGTGAAGTCTCAACACTATCAACAATTTTTTTGTCAAATAAAGCACCCACTTCCTACCAAACACATTCTCAAACTACTAGGTAAATAGGATACTTGAACATAATCAGTGTTTTTTAAAGGGGTGTCCTCCTTTTTCTTTGGTACCAGACAAGGTTCTGGTTGCAAATATTAGAAAAGTGATTTATTGGAAGGATATTGATAATTCACAGAATGGACAAGAAGGCTAAAGAATTACAAGAACAAGACAGCCCATGGTAACACTACAGCAACCATTAGTTTAGGAGTTGCCACTTGTACAAACCACTTGGCACCCTGCACCACACTGCACTGCAGCATGAGAATGAATGAACCTGACTGCTCCAGGCCGGTGCCACCGACCTTCAAGCTGGTGCATCTTACTGGCCAAGTCTTGGTTTCATGCTGGGGCTCTGGCTGCCAGGGAGTTGAGAAAAAAAAAAAATAGCTGCTCCTTACCTTCAGCAATGAAAGGAGGGAGTCCTGACTCCAAGCTCTTGTGGGATTTGTCCTCAAATATGTGCAGGGCAGCCAAAACCAATACCAACTATACATTTTATTCTTTGGCCCAAAAGACAGTAGGCTTTGTCTGTAACTTAAAGACATAGAACAGTATCTGCTGATCTTCCAATTCCAGGGACTTACTCTGATGGAATATGCCAGAGTCTCGGGCAGAGGGCAGGATAAAAGCTAGTAGAAAATCTAAGCCTGGATTTACCTGAGCAAAATGTTTTCCCCTCTCAGAGTGCCACTTGTGCACTATTATTTAATACTCAGCTTTCCTATTCTACGTGCATTCTCTTCTTTCTTTCCATACCTCTACCAATAAATTATTAGATGTAAGACGGGAGCCGGCTGTGTATGTGTAGGAGGCTAATCCCTGACAGCTCTTATGTTCATACTTGCATATTCTTGCTTTCCTTTCAACTTTAATATCTTGGAGGAGGAAAATGGGACAGGACACACCTGGAGGTGTGGGTAGCAGCTAGCTTTTGTTAATTAAAAACAAAAACTCAACCAGGTAGCTTGTGCTATTGCTTGTCGCTAGAAACAGTTAGAAACTCCCTAAGGATGTGACTGGGCATTTTTTTTTTTTTTTTTTAATAAGATCACTTTGGTTTTCAACGTGTTTGTCTAAGTAATGTATAATCCTTCACAATTTGCAGATCACACCATGATTGTAAAGCAACTGTTACAACAACAAAAAACTACTCATCTGGAATATGCAAAAAAGAAAAAATAGAGCAACCATATTTATGGTTAGCAAAAATTAAAAAAAGCATGGTCTTTGGCTGACAAATTCAGCTTCCTAAAAGAATAAAATCTGAAGGCTTGCAGTAAACTAGTATGTTAAAGAAAAAACAGTAAGGGGAATGGAGTTGGAAGGGAAAAGATTAGAGGTATGTGTTTTTAAAAAAAGAACATGATGTCTCACGTTTTTGGTGAATCTGTGGAAATATTTTATCACATTCTGTACAAGGAACTATGACTCCACCTGAGCAGACTCTGTATCTCCCCATGGCTCTCCGTAACTAACAAAGGGCATACTCATGACTCTGAATTTAGTGTCAGAATCGATTTTATAATTACCAGAAGAGTGGATATGAAGGTCGTCAAGGGAATGTTCATGGACAAATTAGAGACAGTGTTGGCAGAGATAAAATATTCATCACCAAAAGAGTACATCAAATGTGTTTGAGAGGATCAGAGCTCAATTGGGAACCACACAAGAGGAATAAGACATCACCAGAAAAATGCAAGTATTCTCCGCTACGTAAAAATCTGAAACAAAGAATTTCAGTCTTAAATTCTGCATATATTAAAATAACACCTCACTGTCACACAAGCTGGGGGCAGTGGGGTAGGGTAGAGAATAAAATGTTGCCCTGAGATTTTCTTAACAAGCAAGACTTCCAAAGCAACTGTACAATAAAAAGCACAGCTCGCTCTTCAAGCCTATTAATTTTTTCACAACTTACAATTTCTTACAATTTGCAGATTTCTCTCTGCCCTCAAAGAAGTATATAAAAGATATGGAACCTTAAAACATGTGATTTTTGAAATGATACATTATACAATGTTAAATCTCATATTACTTCTCATACTTTATTATGTTTTTATTGTAAGCCACATCTAGTCCTTTAATGAAAGAAATGAGAAGTGAATGAATGAGATAAAAGATGGATACCAAATAAAATTTGATCAAATGGGGGCAAGAGATATACTCTAAATCACATTCAATTCAGGTTCAGGTAGGTATTTCAAACTTTCAAAGACTTACATGATGGAAAGGCAAGGAGAGTTAAAAGGGGAAATCATAAAGATCACACTAAATAATCTGATAATTTTTGACTTGACACAGGATATGGCTTCAGTGACAGTTTTAACTGCAACCTCAAATATTCTAGGGAATCTCAGCTTAAGAACTTTCTACAACACTTTCATTAAAAACCCCAATCTTCACTTTACTTAAATCGACAATTTATGAAATTTCAAAAAGATTTAGAAAACAAAGTACACATATTAAAATATCAACTACTATGAATAATTATACTTTAAATATGTTCACTCCTCAATTTTTACACAATTTCTAATGACTTAATACTCGAAGTATCTGGTTATAAAAAGCATATTAATTACAGGCCTGGTGGACCCTCCAAAACTTCTGCTAACTAGAATAGTATTTCAAGAGACAATGGTATCCTAATGAGTGGTTGGGGGCATTATTACTAAAACAAACAAAAAAAAAACCAGAAATAGAAAGAGGGCTACTAACTACGAAGAAAAATAGAGTTCAAAGATAATCTTCAATAGGAAAAGGATTGAAGATGCAGAAGATATATGGAAAAACGCTATTTAGAACATGTCCTGAAAATAGTGTACTGTGGCTTCACTAGCCTTTGTGCTGGGTGTCTTCCATTCGTGCACTCCTGGCCTGTCTCCACTCTTTTCCACCCTGCTCCACGTGCAGTGCCCTCAAGAGACTGCATCAACAGGCGCCATGCCTCAGGCTCCTAGTCAGGTTAGCAGAAATGGAGGCACCAGCAAGACACAGAAGAAAGAACAAAATTGGGTCTTGATTCCCTCAGCTCCCTCCCTGCGAGGCCAATGAGGGCCGGCTGCATGCACCCCAAGAGGAAGAGTCACAGCTCCCATCAGGCAGGCCCCTCCACCAGCCCTCTCTGTCTCTGGGTTCTGATAAAAGCGCCCTCTCTTTGCCTCTTTGGGATTAGGGCTGGTTTCCTAATACCCTGTCAGCACCTTTGTAAATAGTCCCATTAGTTAACTTTCTTCAAATTACCCAATTTGAATAAGCCATCTGTTTCCTGCCAGGACCTTAACTGACAAAGCCTTCTTAGTGACTGAAATGAAGAGGAATCAAGGACGACACCTCGATTTTTGGCTGCAACAATTAAGGAATTAAGGTCTGGGGGAAGTAGGATGGGAAAGAAGTGAAGAGTTTGGTTTTAGTTATGTTTGAGATGCCTATTATTAGACATCCATATGAAAATATCGAATAGGTAGATGGAGAATGGAATCTAGGGTACCAAAGAGAGGTCAGCGTTGAAGATACAAATATGAAAACCACTGGCTGGTTTCTAAAGCCATAGATGAGGTCACCTAGGGAATCTGTACATACAGAGGAGAGAGTGAGTTTTTTGGCCTTCTTGCACAGAAATGACTGTACTTTTTCTGTTTTGCAAATTAATATTCAAATTGTTAAAGCTAGAAACATAAAAACTTTGCTGTTCCTTATGCTTTTATGTTTATCTTACAAATTCTATTATTGTTGTTATACACAATAAATTCTAGCAATCACTTTTAATGGGGACTTGGATTAATGTTTGGTCCCATTAACAAACTTGATTAAACTGTCTTTAAAATTTTAACTTGGGGCCGGCCCCGTGGCTTAGCGGTTAAGTGCGTGCGCTCTGCTGCTGGCGGCCCGGGTTCGGATCCCGGGCGCGCACCGAAGCACCGCTTCTCCGGCCATGCTGAGGCCGCGTCCCACATACAGCAACTAGAGGGATGTGCAACTATGACGTACAACTATCTACTGGGGCTTTGGGGGGGGAAATAAATAACTAAATAAAATTAAAAAAAAAAAAATTTAACTTGTAGCTATAATTTTAACATATTCAATTTTCTTTTTCAAGCTCTTCAATTGCCTGACGCACAAAATGTTTCCAAGTACTAAATTAATAATTCCAATAAATTAAACACAAAACTTGGTAGATCTTAAGTTCTCAAACATTCCACTTCTTTTTTTTATAATTTTATTTATTTATTTATTTATTCCCCCAAAGCCTCAGCAGCTGGTTGTATATCATAGCTGCACATCCTTCTAGCTGCTGTATGTGGGACGCGGCCTCAGCATGGCCAGAGAAGCGGTGCGTTGGTGCGCGCCCGGGATCCAAACCCGGGCCACCAGCAGCAGAGCGTGCGCACTTAACCACTAAGCCACGGGGCTGGCCCTCAAACGTTCCACTTCTGATTACAAAAACATTTACACATAAGATCACAAGTCTAAATCAATTATTCAATTAGATATTTTTAATTGGAATCACAATGAAATTGTGATTACACATACAAATATTTTAATTGTAAAAATAAAAATGTTATTTTAAACCTACCACAAAAGTATCAATAATGTGAGTTTGCTTTACTTCATTTCTATACATAATTCTAAATTTCAACCAAAGACTTTTGACAGCAAGTCATGATTTGGATTCTTCCCTGACATATTGATCAGTCACATAGAGAATTCTTTTTCAAGTCGCTATATTGGAAATGTCATGCCTTAAAAATAGTTTGGGTAAGGGGCATGTGTACCCTAGATTCAAGCTGATATTACCTAATTCTTTTCTGAGATTTGGATCGGCAACATCCCACCTAGATTGTATCTAAATTATTGCACAAAGTTGTTGGATTTTGCATTTCTTTGGCATTTTAATGTCTTCCTATCTAGCTTCGAAGGACACATTAAGGCCAATATTGTAGACGAGCTGTCTTGTTCCTCTCAAAAACCAGTCTTACTACCAGATTCTATTCCCTTCATTCTACTCAAGGAAATTGCTCCAGCAGTCCTCTCTCTCTCTCCTGTACCAAATGTCCCCTTACTACTGGATGATTCCCACCAGAATACATCAAGCTGCTATTTGGGAGGAACTGGGGAGAAAGAAGGGGAGGGGAAGGAAAGGGAAGCGGCTCTCCTAGCCCCACTTCTTCCTCCCTTTCTCTGCTGTTGGAGCAAAACTTCTTGAAAAGTTTCTTCTCTTCCCTTTCTCTTCTGAACGCAGTCCTAACAGGCTCTCCTCTTGTCAAGGTCATCAGTAACGTCCACATTGCTAAATCCAATGATCAAATCTCAGTCCTCGTCTTATAGATCCTTTCAGTTAACAAGATTATCACTACCTCTTCCTTAAAAGACTTTCTCACTTAACTTCTGGACACCATCCTCTTCTGGGTTCTCTCTTATGTCATTGAGAAGGGGGTTTCTCAGTTTCTTAATCTCACCAACCTCTTATCATTGAAATACCTGGGGCTGACCTAAAGCCTCTTTTCTATCTACACTCACTTCCTAGTTGATCTCATCCAGTCACATGCTTTCAAATCTCTCTAGATGCTTTAACTCCCAAATTTATATCTGCACCACGGACCTCTAAACTCACATACACAGATGTTGACTCCACATATCTCCACTTGGATATCTAATTGGCATCTCAAACTTAGCATATCCAAAACAGAACTCATAACTCATCCCCAAACCCTTTCCTCCTCTCAGTTAACAGCAACTCCATTTTTTCAGTTGCTCAGGCCAAAAATTCTGGAATGATCCTTGGCATCTCTTTTTCTCTCAAACCACACATCCAATCCATCAGGAAATTCTGTCAGCAATAGCTTCAAAATATATCCAGAATCCAACTACTTCTCACCACCTCTACCCTTACCACTCTGTTCTAAACCACTGTCATCTCTTGCTTGGATTATTGCAATAGCCTCACAATTGGCTCCCTGCTTCCACTCTAACCTCCCTATAGTCTATTTACAACACAGTAGCCCAGTGATCCTGCTAAAATGTGTCAGATCACATCTCTTTCCCACTCAAAATCCTCCAAAAGCCAGTCCATCTCACTTAGGATAAAAACCAAAGCCCTTATAAGGTCCTATAAAATCTGCCACCACCACCCTATCTCTCATGCTCCCACGCTTGTGCCCTAATTGTTTCTATGACAATATCAACTGGGATTTCCTCCTTCAGTCAGTTGCTCCAGGCAAACTGGTCTCCTTGCAGATCCTGGATCATGCTAGGCACAATCCTTCTCCAAGGCCTTTGCACCTGCCATTCTCTTTGCCTGGAAACCTCTTGCCCTAGACATACACGTGACTCACACTCACTCTTTTATCTTGTCTGGGTCTTGGCTCACACATCACCTTTTCAGTGAGACCTACCCTGATTACTAAAAAATACATATTCCCCTCCTCACAACATTCTCTAACCCCTTTAAATGCTTTATGTAAGAAGCATTATTGTCTTCTTGCCTATTCAATGATTTCCTCATGCATTGGTTTATTTTCTGTTTCCCCCAGTAGAATGTAAGTCCCACGAGGGTAGGAGTTTTTGCAGGTTTTTGACTGAGGCATCCCCAGCAACAAGAACATGGCCTGGCACAAAGTACACACCCAATAAATACGTTTAAGCTGATTTGTTGAATGGTTTCCATAGATCCTTCACAACCGTACTAGATTATTTCCTAATCTCTTATCATCGGATTGAGATTGATGGAATTCTATATTGTGTCTATACTTTTCTTGAATGGAAGGCACACATATCCTTTTAAATCACATCCCATTGGTTTTGGCATGTCTTACACTTTTTTTTTTTTTTTTGGTAAGATCAGCCCTGTGCTAACATCTGCCAATCCTCCTCTTTTTTTTTTTTTTTTTGCTGAGGAAGACTGGCTGTGGGCTAACATCCGTGCCCATCTTCCTCCACTTTATATGGGACAACGCCACAGCATGGCTTACCACATGGTGCGTCGGTGCACGCCCAGGATCCGAACCAGCAAACCCTGGGCCGCCACAGCGGAGTGCATGCACTTAACTGCTTGCGCCACCGGGCTGGCCCCGGCATATCTTACACTTTTATCTGACTCTTTCTGAGGTTAGTCTTCCTCTAAAATTATAACACTAAGGTCATGCCAATGACAAAGAAGCGGAAGCCTAGGCAGAGTCCTGGAGTTGTCCGATATTCACAAGTCGGCACAAGAGGAGAAACCAACCAGACGGATGGGGAAAAAAAACTAGGAAACAGTGTCATGGAAGTCAAGTAAAGTGTTTCAAGAAGGAGGAGGTAATCAACTAAGATAAATGCTTCTAAGTAGCTACATAAGATCAGAACACACAGATAACCATGGTATTTGGGAATATGGAGGATGTTGGTAGTCTTGACAAACACAATCTTCACGGAGTGGTGGAGATGGAAATCCAGTATATACTTACGCCCAATGACCCTCTTTTCACTTGACATGTTTCACCTGGGCCATTCCCTCTATTCCCATTGCTACACAAATATAGCAATGATTTCCAAATCCCATGTCCAGCTTCAACCTCTTTCTGGAGAACCAAATCGGTGTTTTTAAAGTTCCTATTAAACGTGTGTCTCTAGATATCCCTTAGGTACTCAAACTAACAAAAACCCGAATTCACTATCACTCCTCCCACCTATTTGTTTCTCGTTCCTATATTTCCTATTTTAGTAAATGACATCATCGTCCAACCCATCCATCATCCAGAGCTAGAAACTTGTGAACATCCCCAACCCTCTCTCTCACACGCTGCTCATAATTCATGCAGGCCCCCCATTTGTGCTGATTGTACCTCTTAAATATTTCTTTAGTATATATATTCTAATCTATCCCTACTGTTTTACAACAAAGCCTTCATCATCCGTGAAGCCTTGACAGAACTGTAACTACTTCACCATAAGTACTATACCTAGCACACCGTAGGTGCTTAATCAAATATTTGTTGTTTCACTGAAGTAGCTCATATGGTTCTATTATAAATTGCTCAGACTTATGGTAACAAAAGCAAATTTTAACCTTAACAACTATGATAGAATTTAAAAAAAAAGACAAACTGAATAATCTGGGGCTAAGATATTATGGATGATAATACTACAAATAAACAAGATCCCAAAATAGAAACTACTATCTGGACTTAAGTGTTCCCTGGGAGACTATGGTAGTAAACACTGTAGAATCTTGATTACCACTCACTGGAATTATTCCCACTAAGCATTACTTTCTATAGTCTCTCCTTGTCCACGGAACCTTCTTCAACAACCTATTTCCTCTTCATAACTTACTCTACATTGTCTAAAAACTATAACTCCAGTGAAAGAATCTGAGCATTTCTAAAGCATACAAAATACAAAACAGAAATTATTAGTTTCTCCTTGTCAGATGCATGGACCCAATGAGGTGTTCATCTTGAACAAGAAGTGATGTCATGATGGGAGAACAGAGGCAAGGATAAGAGATGATGTAAGCCTAAGACTGATGATGGCTCCTCATCTCTCCTGCATTTTTCTGAGACCCAGCAATATAGTCTTGATCTTGATAACCTTCATAGGGCCTCGCCAGGAGAGGACAGAAAAGACCTCAGAAGTATTTTGGCCCCAAAACATTTTTGAATCAAGTTAGAGAAAGTTATGAAATTCACAGTTGTCATACTTGACTTACATCCAGAAACACAACTCAAATGAAGCATGTAGTCTAAATGGTTGATGGTTTTCAGCTGGATGTACTTTCCAGCCACCTAAAATGAAAAATCTTTCTCTAGTCTCACTCTAATAAAAATCTTTGACCTGGCAAAAAAAAGCGCTATATACCTTTACGGCAAAGTGAGCAGAGGGGGTAGGTAATAGAAAATAGAATGGCTTTACATAGTTTTGTACTTTTAAACACTGATATTCATAGATTAAACACTGTCTGGAAGGCCAAAACCTGGAAAGAATCTACTTTAGCATACCTGATACATCATACACACAAAATGAATCATCTTTTACCTAACTCAGACCACAGAAGAATTTTACTTTTAACTGTGCAAACTTCCCAAGGGGACCTCTAGTCATGCTATTTGGAATCCCAAAGGGCTGGCCTGGAGAGTGGGGTGTGCCACACAGGGTAGGGTGTCCCAATCTCTCTACTAGTAGATGGAAATGATATGAAGACTTCTCTTAAAACAGTCAGGATGTTTATTTATTCAGAAAGTAAATCCATATTCCTTTTGTCTAAGAGGCAATATTGTTCTCATTTCTCAAGGCAAATCATACTTTATTCAACTTGGTATCATCATACCTGACACATATTATATTTGTGAAATGTGTAAATCAATGTATAAAATTAATCATGGCTGGTCTCAAGCAAATTGAATAGATACATTAAAAGAGCCCAGAATCAAGATTAGATTAGATTAGATTAATGGCAAATATGTAGGTTTCAGTCTCATTTTTTGAGGTAGATTCCTTATTCAACTACCCACATTCTAATCAGTAATTCACTTACATGTTTCAGAAAGATTTGAAAAAGATATTCCTTGTCTTATACTTCGAAAAACATTTTGTAAGTATAACAGAGATGCAGAGGAATTCACTTTACAATATATTTTATTAATTTTATTTATTTATTTATTTTTTTACCCCAAAGCCCCAATAGATAGTTGCATGTCATAGCTGCACGTCCTTCTAGTTGCTCTATGTGGCACGTGGCCTCAGCATGGCCGTAGAAGCAGTGAGTCGGTATGCGCCCGGGATCCGAACCTGGGCCACCAGCAGCAGAGCGCGCGCACTTAACCGCTAAGCCATGGGGCTGGCCCTTACAATATATTTTAAAAAGAAATAAAATTTTAAATGAGATACATATGCTTACATACTGACTACTCTTTGGGAGTAAGAATGAAAACCATTAATTATCTGAATTATTTGATTTATATAAGGAAAAAGAGAGATAAAGCCACTTGAAAGCTTCTGGAACCAGGAGTCTTGAGTCAGAGCTGTACAATCCTTATAACAACCCCTATCTTCATAATTGGGGTATTCCTCTCAAAATCAAGCAATCTGTGGTCAATATATACCTGGGCAGCAAGACTCAAGAGAATCATTTTCAACAGAAAGGGAAATTAAAATCCTGTATTCAGGTAATCAACAATAAAAATGTAGAATAAAATGAATCCAACCTTTACCTTGTTTTTATTCATAAGGAATCATGCAAAGAGCTAACATAAAAATTTTAAAAGGATACAAAATATTATGATGATTTAAATAGCTACAAAAACAACTGGAGGCCATATAACTATCTCACAGGCTAGAGAAGGAAATAATTTGCTATTTCCATTCATTTGAAAGTTGGCCTAACCTCTGTTATTTCAGGAGAACCTCTTTCTGATATTACTAGTCCAGTTATAGGCACATATAGATGTACATTTGCTTTTTTTCTCTATTTTTTTCTGATGTTTAAAGTGATACTTAGGCCGGCTCCGTGGCTTGGAGGTTAAGTGCACGCGCTCCGCTGCTGGCGGCCCGGGTTCGGATCCCAGGCGCGCACCAACGCACTGTTTCTCCGGCCATGCTGAGGCCGCGTCCCACATACAGCAACTAGAAGGATGTGCAGCTGTGACATACAACTATCTACTGGGGCTTTGGGGGGAAAAAATAAATAAAATAAAATCTTTAAAAAAAATAAATAAATAAAAAAATAAAGTGATACTTATAAAAAATCATTCGATCAATCAAATGTATAAGGGAGAAAGTAAAAATCTCTCTGTATTCTAACCTCTTAGAGATTATTGGTGTTTGGTTCTTCAACTTTTTTATGCATATACTAGTGTATATGTCTTTTTCTTTCTTTTTTTTTACAAAAATGGAATCACTATACACAGTTATACAACTAGCTCAGTCCTCTTTGTCATAACACACAGTTCTACCTCATTCTTTTTAATGTTAGCCTAGAATTTCACTGCATGACCATCCCCAAATTTATTTAACTAGTCTCTAAATGGTGGCTGACATATGGTTAATTTTAAACTATGCAGAATTTAGCCTTTAGAGCCAGAAAAGACCTTAAGGAATATGTATTATGGAATCCAAGGCTGTCATTGTATAGACGAAAATATTGAAGCCCCAAGATACTGAAGTATATTAATCAAAAAAGGTTGCAAGTTTGCTTGATGGCAGACAGGGGAATGTAGGTCACAGCTTTTTCCACTATTTAGAAGTTGAGAGCTCAAACTCTAGAGCCAGACTTCCGGGTTTGATTCTCAGCTCCAACACTTACTAGCTGAGCCACCTCTGCAAAATCCCATAACCCCTCTGGGACTCAGTCTTCCTATCTCAATAATGGTGATAATAATATAGTTGTTGTCAAGATTAAATTCATTATAATATAAAGTGCTTAGAATATTATCTTGGCAATAAAACAATAAGTAAGTACTTATTATTATTGTTATGGGCTGGATGTTTATGCCCTCCCCAAAATTCCTATGTTGAAATGCTAACCCTCAATGTGACAGTATTAGGAACTGGGGCCTTTGGGAGGTGATTAGGCCATAAGGGTGGCCTCCTCATGAATGGATTAGTGCCCTTATAAAAGAGACGCCAGAGAACTCTCCTGTCCCTTTCACCATGTGAAGACACAGCAAGTAGATGGGGCTGTCTATGAACCAGGACACAGGCCCTCACCAGACACTGAATCAGCTAGCACCTTCACCTAGATTCCAGAACTGTGAAAAATAAATGTTTGTTGTTTGAGCCACCCATTCTATGGTACTTTGTTACAGCAGCCCAAACTAAGACAATTATCATTGCTGTTATTATTATTATACTACACTACTTCAAGCTTACTTTATAAAATTATTAAAATTTCTGTTCTTAGGAAGGGTAGAATACAAAACAAACTTCTGGCTGTTATTCAAGATTTTGGTATTTATGTTTTCATGCTATTTCTCCATTATTCTTTAACTATTAAAATATGAAACTATGTAACAACTATTGAGGTATATGGAATTATGAATTATGAAAGATTTAAGTATATCCAATTGAAACAGAACTCAACAGAAATGAGAACAAACATTAATTTACCTTAGAGCGATTGGTTACCTATACAAACCTCCTTGGAATGAGGAATGGAGGAGGAAAAGGAAATCAAAGTCATCAGTCCTACTGTACTTTCATTTCATATGAATTTTACAATAAAGGGTGAAAACTTTAAACTCCAAAGAAGACATCAGTGAATATGTACTGCTTCTCAAGCAGTAAAAACACCTGCTCCAGGCAGTGGGCTAATATTTGCAGGAAACAGATGTGCGGGTTTCAGTCCTTGTGTCGTGTAAGATTTGCATGTCCTTTAACATTGGTGGTGGTATTGGTTTTCCGCTGTTTTATTCTTTTTTACTTAACACATTAGATTGAAGTGTATTAGCAGAGTCCAAATTGTGTGAACATCGTTCAACAGCAAGAACAAAACATTATATACCTTTGAGGGAAAGCCTAACAACCCAATAAGAGAAGCAGAGAGCTCTGAAGGTATCCCAAACCAGGACTCCTCAATTCTCATTCTGATGCTGCTCCCTTCAATAGCCCCACCAGCTACATGTTACATTTTTCTTTATTGTTCAAAATCATGAAATTTTAGGTCATAGGATACTTTGTATTTTCATATGATCCAATGGCTTTTCTTCAAAAAAAAAAGAGTTCATAAAAAAATCTTAGCAGATTTTGACTATATAGCTTAGCAGAATGGTCCAAGAAAGTCAGCACGTGGTACACAACTTACTGGTCAAAGTCAAAATGTATGGAGCATTTTGGCTGGTCTGAGACTAAAGTTTAGGAGGACATGTATATCCGAATACATATTTAAAGGAATCTTATTTTCAACTTGATTTAGACTTGAACTCATCACTGTTCAACTTAAAATCATTTTGTCAATTTAAAATTTAAATTTGCATACTTAAGAGTAAGGCGACATTTTCATAACTCCTTATCAAAAGGAGTCTTTGGCAACAAAAAGTCAAGCAGTCCTCCAGTCAAAGGTTAAAATATCTCAGGCCATCTTGCTTTCTCAGGCCTGTACCACCCCCTAATCAGGTAAATAAGCTTCAAATGTTAAAATTATATAGCTTGAACCCTAAAGAAAAAACAGTTAAACATTCTTTTGAAATCTTGGGAAATTCCACTTTGAATATAGATCAATAGCATAAAGAAATAAAAATAGTCCATTACCACACTGCTGGCCCAGTTTTGCAATGTGTAAGCCTCTAGAAGATTTAAAAAAATTTTTATTAATAGTTTTTTTTAATTATAGAAAATGGAAAGGAAACAAAATTGGAAAAGATCAAGTCTGGGTCTCACTCCATCCCACTCTCCAATAACTGAACTTGGTCTGTGCACCAAAGAATAGGGAAGAGAAACAATGACTAGGGCAAGTCATCTCTAGGTCCTCAGAGGATTCCCCGTTTCGGTGACCAATTCCTTCTTATCTCTCCAAACATTAATGCAGGTGGAGCAACTCATTTGGATCCCATCTTTGTTTCACTTAAAAGGACCACTCGGAAAATTTGCTGACAGAAGAATCAGGAACTGGAAGTATACGACAGAAGGAAAAGGAGAGGAAATACTAATCTGGCGATTCACCGTAAAAAGGCAGCATGAACTCGTCTGGGTGTTCTCCAGGTAATGAGAAACATCTCACGAACGCCAAGGAAAGAACTTCAAATGACTGCTCTTTTGACATGCCTTTCAGGTCAATGTCTAAGGCCGGTGTCACAGAAGAGCGCCCGAACAGGAGAGGTTGCTGTGCTTCATCACCACACTAGCTCTACACATAATTAAAACCAATCCTTTTACCTGCCTACATTTCTTACAAACAACCTGTCTAGTGCAGTACACAAAAAAGGTCTGGATGTTTTGCACCAACAAGACTCAGTCAGTACTTCAACGTATGTGGGGAAAATGCAAGTCCAAACAGCAGCAGCTCATTCACTGATTTAAAACATTCAGCTATTTCACAAGGCTTAGAATGCACAGAGCATAATGGTGTATGGAAATGTCAAGCCCTCATCAGAGGCACTGCATCCAAATTTGCCTACCTCGAGCGCTGAGAGACAGCCAAGATAGGAAAACGCTAGAGAAGGAAAAACTTATGCCATGACTTGCACTAAGGCTGTAGAAACAACAAGTGTTTACAAACCAATTGAGGGTGCTTGAAATTACGCAAGGAAGGGTGGGAAAAAAATCTCTCAAAAAGTAATTGGTACAATTATAAACCAACTCCCTTGTTACCCATACTAGGGTGAGGGAGAGGTCAGTGCTGCTCTGTCCTCACATCACATCTGCAGTGTTAACTGAGGGAAAATACAGGGAATACTTTGACTTAGGTGCTACAGAAAATACATTTTACTCCAGCAGTAAGTACTTCAAGTGTTGATGACAAACTTTTTATATAGTTTTATTCCTCTCTCCATACTCTCTCACAGATAGGCCTAAACAACTAAATAAACTGGACCACAATTATATTTTTACAGTAATTCTTCTCACAGGGTTATTTTATTTAAACATTATTTATTGTAACAATAAAAATCCTACCTTCTCAATTAATTGGATTCACTTTCACCACTTTTTTGCAGCTCAGCTGAATGATCATGGGATATACAACACTTATGCCCTTTGTCTCCACCCACATGCCTCAAATTCAGTAAGGCAGGCAAATAAATGTTGAGTGATTCTCATAACCTCAAGAGCTTTCCTTGGTTTCATCTTCAATTCACATCTATGGCTTACCAGAGAGAAGAGCCAAGTATGGCCTTGGTCTTGACTTTATAATGAATCACTTTGAGTTTTTCACAGGTGTACTTTCTACCTCAACATCTCCCCACCCACCACATCATCATGGAAAGAAGCAAGCTTTTGTGCTTTCCAAGTCTGAGGTAACTCGAAGTCACAACAGACCATCTCCCCAATTTTCTCATCTTAGTAACTGCAACTCCTTAGAAAACTTCAAGCCAGAAATTTTAAATCACATATGGATTAAAATCAGGGGAACATTTGCAACTGGTGAGAAATTCAAAGCACGAAGGAATTCCTTCACAAAACAAGGGTACCAGCTAGAATACACACTACAAATGAACTGTAAAGTTGATATTTTTAAAGTCACATGAATGAGCTCTCTTTAGCCCAAGTTTAATAACTCTCATCCCCATAAGAGTTTTTTTTTTTTTTTTAATAATTTTATTTATTTTTTTCCCCCAAAGCCCCAGTAGATAGTTGTATGTCACAGCTGCACATCCTTCTAGTTGCTGTATGGGACGCGGCCTCAGCATGGCCGGAGAAGCGGTGTGTCGGTGCGGGCCCGGGATCCAAACCCAGGCCGCCAGCAGCAGAGCCGCACACTTAACCGCTAAGCCACGGGGCCGGCCCCCCTTAAGAGTTTTAATGTTTATCTTATTTTTTAGGCAGGTACAAAAAAGGAGCATCTTCCCATACTGTAGAAGAAGCAAAGCAGAAAAACTATATATATGTGTGTGTTACAGTGGTGTGGTAAGGAGAATAATGGCTCTCCTCAAATATATCCACCTCCTAATCCCTGGAACCTGTGAATGTTCTGTCACATGGCGGGGGGGAATTAAGGTTGCAGATGGAATTAAGGTTGCTAATCAGCTGACCTTACAGACCCTGCTGGATTAATCCAGGTGGACCCACTGTAAGCACAATGGTTCTTAAACAGGGAAGAGGGAGGCAAAAGAGTGAGAATCAGAGAGGAGATGGCAAGGTGAGCAAGACTGAGTAGTCATTACCAGCTTTGCAGATGACAAGGGGCCAAGAGCCAAGGAATTCAGGCAGCCTTTAGATGCTGGAAAATGCTCGACAATGGATTCTCCCCTAGAGCCTCCAGAAAGCAATGCAGCCCTGCTGACACCTTGATTTTATCCTGGTGACACTCATTTCCAACTTCTAATCTCCAGAACTATAAGTAATAAATTTATGTTGTTCTAAACACTAAATGTGTGGTAATTTGTTATAGTAGCAGTAGAAAACTAATACAAGTGAGATGCTGAAAAATGATAATAACCCAGCTCTTTTAAATTATATAAAAGACATTTTATATGTAATTATCCTTAAGTATTTGCAAAGGAGGGTGTTATATTTTGGGTTTTTTTATCCCTATTTTTAAGGTCTTCTAAGGTCAAATTAATATCTGGAATATCAGCTTTCATGAATGAAATCAACAGGAAAAAAGTTTTAACATATTTCTGATTTAAAAAGCAATGTACCAAAAGTCCTAGAGAAACAGCAGTTTTCCATTATAAGGATAGGAAAACTTAATGTGATAATTCCCCATTCTCTGCCATGGTTTTAAGAGGTTCCCTATTTTCCACAGGCATTCAGCTCATATAGAAACACTTTACCCAAACATCTTTAAAATAATCCTAGGTTGTTTTCTCCCTGCCACCCAGCCTCATCTTAGTCTCCTGAAATCACAGCAAGTCTTCCCCACCTCCGCCGCCCTTCCCAACACACACACAACTTATTCTTCTGCTCTCTCTTTTACTACCTCTTTTATATACACACACCTCTCACTTATTGGTATAAACCTCAGGGACACAAATTAGCTTTAATATCAACCAAGAAAAAATATAATTATCTCTAATTAATCAGATACAAAAAGTTTTAATATATTTCAAAACCAAATAAACCCATACATCTATGGAAGCTAATTTTTGATAAGGGAGATACATACAACGAACATACAAGGGAGAAAGAAAAGTCTCTTCAATAAATGGTGTTGGGAAAACTGGACAGCCACATGCAAAACAATGAAAGTAGACCATTATCTTACACCATACACAAAAATTAACTCCAAATGGATTAAAGACTTGAATGTAAGACCTGAAACCACAACAATTCTAGGAGAAAACATAGGCAGTATGCTCTTTGACATCAGTCTTAACAGCATATTTTCAAGTACCATGTCTGACCAGGCAAGGGAAACAATAGAAAAAATAAATAAATGGGACTACAGCAAACTAAAAGGGTGCTGCACAGCCAAGGAAACCATCAACAAAACGAAAAGACAATCTAACAACTGGGAGAAGATATTTGCAAACCATACATCTGATAAAGGGGTTAATATCCAAAATATATAAAGAACTCATACAACTCAACAAGAAAACTAACAACCCAATTGAAAAATGGGCACAAGATATGAAGAGACATTTTTTCAAATAAGATATACAGATGGCCAAAAGGCACATGAAAAGATATTCAACATCACTAATTATTAGGGAAATACAAATCAAAACTACAATGAGATATCACTGCATACCTGTTAGAATGGCTATAATTAACAAGACAAGAAATAGCAAATGTTGGAGAGGATGTGGAGAAAAGGGAACTCACACACTGCTGGTGGGAGTGCAAACTGGTGTAACCACTACGGAAATAGTATGGAGATTCCTCAAAAAATTAAGAATAGAACTACTACACGATCCAGCTATTCCACTGCCGGGTATTTATCCAAAGAACGTGAAAACACGAATGCATAAAGATATATGCACCCCTATGTTCACAGCGGCATTATTCACAATAGCCAAGACTTGGAAGCAACATAGGTCCCCATCAAGGAATGAATGGATAAATAAGATGTGGTATATATACACAATGGAATACTACTCAGCCTTAAAAAAAGATGAAATCTGGCCATCTGCGACAACATGGATGGACCTTGAGGGTATTATGCTAAGCGAAATAAGTCAGAGGGAGAAAGTCAAATACCACATGATCTCACTCATAAAAAGCAGAGAAAAACAACACACACAGACACACAGAGACAGAGATTGGATTGATGGTTACCAGAGGGGAAGGGGGGGAGGGTGGAGGGTAAAAGGGGTGATTTGCACATGTGTATAGTGATAGGTGGTAATTAGTCTTTTGGGGGTGAACACGATGTAATCTACCCAGAAACTGAAATATAATGATGTACATCTGAAATTTATATAATGTTTTAAACCAATGTTATTGCAATTAAAAAAAAAAAAACAAATAGAGTAACATCTAACTTCTCCTGGTCACTTAACCATCAATCTCAACTACATATCACAAAGACAAGAATATAGAAGAGAAAAAAAAGGCATCTAGGTAGTCCAAGTAGATAAGCCAAAGTTTATTAACTACAAAATTTATGTACTTCATTCATAATAAAATTCCTCAGGCTCTTAGTCACAATCTAATGACATTTGTTCTAGATAAAATTCTAACAGATTAGGTTATCTAGTTCCTTAGGCCTCAGCAGATTAAAACCATGAGGGTGAAAGGACAGGAAGAAGAGACTGGGGGCGGATACCTTCAGAAAAGGAGGAGAAACGTAACACATTTATTGAGCGTTAATCAAGTGCCAGGCCTGTACCCAGCCCTTTGAATGCATGGTCTGAAGCTTGGGCTCCCTGGAGCTAAATAAACTTGCCCAGAATCAGAAAAGGGGGATGTACACCAAGAGTGGAAAGAGGACTCAATCTTCTATCCATCTGATTCATAAACTAATAATCCTTTTTCCACTCAACTCGATGACCTCAAAATCAACAGCAAACACTGGTTGGTGACAGTAAGGGTCTGAAAAATGAGTAAGAATATAAACTCAAGGCTTCAACAAGAACAGCAACATAGAGGGCCACATAAAGGCTGAAAAACTCACCATGCATTACTAAAAATCTCCTAAAAGCATCCCTATATGAAAAGATATTTATAAAAGGTGAATCATGACTCTCATACAGATATGAAATAAATATGCATCAAAGATTCCATTTAACTCATTATTTAATTAATGAGGGAACTGAAAAAGATATTACAACCAGTTCAAAGGAGAAGTCAAAGAACCACAAATTTAATGTAGCAAAGGAATGTTGAAACGAATGTGCAAACACTGGTCAATTGCATTCCCCAGGACATAACTAATTTGCATTTCTATGGACAAGAATTACTTGTACTGCTTTCAGTTTTCTACTAGTTAACATCAGCTTCTACAGAGTTATAAAATAGTCTAGTCAAAGACAAAGACTCAGGCCCTATGGATCGAATAATCCCCAGACATGACAGCATTGCATTGAAAGGATATCCAAAAGTCTTTTTTGCCCATTTCAAAGTATCACATTTTTTCTTACACTAACATTGCACCATAGCACAATAACTGATTAACTGTATATTATCTTCAGTATACTCAAAAAGATTAAATATGTGATAAAAAATGTTTCAAGTTTTCCATCTAATTGGTTACCTATGAACTTCAAGTATGTAGATCTGCCATTCCCAATGTTTTGTTAGATAGGTAGGTTAGATAGATAAATGTTTTGTTAGAAAGGAATATACACGATAGGTACTTGATGATGATTATGAGGTGGGGGAGCGGTGGGTGTTAGAGGAAGACCTTTCCAAATATTTCCTAGCATCACAACTCTTTCTTATCCATTAGAATAGATTCTGGACAACTGACTATTCAACACCATTTTATTTCTCTTCCTAAAGAACAACAAAAATAGTATTTTGTTCCTACTTCCTAATATAATAAGACTGTGAAAGTATAAGCAAATATCCAACGATTTATAGTCAATTCTATGAAATGATATTTTTGAGTGATCTCCATGTCATACACACAAGCCTCTACTTCCCCTCAGTGAACTGATTTTAGGATTCCTGAAGATAATTTTAACCATGGCAATTTTTACGTATGTGTGGAAACCATCAATTACCATCATTCAATACACAAATGAACATTCCCCTGAACTGGTCTGTGGACTACTGTTGGTCAACAAAGAAGTTTTCAGTGATCCACAGTAAAATGAGAAAAATAAGAACACCACAGGTTTTTTTCCATAAAGTTATCTTTATTCAATTTAAAAGAATTTATTTACTCAAAGATGATAATCTTGCTACTGCAGGGTGGGGGGTGGTGTCAAAGTCTTTTCTGTCATGAAATGAACTCAGTGACAGTCCATAAGGGTTGTTTTTCAAATTCCACATTGGCAAAACAAAGCCCCACATCTGCACACCCCCTTCAGGTTTTTTGTTTGTTTTTAATATTGTGGTTCTGTGAAATCCAAAAATCTGGAAACTACTACCTAAACAACTTTGGAAAATTGAGTGGTAAAGAATATATTGTTAAGTCATATACAGTTTTCATTTTGAGAAGGAAATCAGTGTCTGTATTTGTCAAATGTTAACCAAACTATAAAATGTCCTATTGTGATAATTAATTAGTATCAGCGAGGGTGACAAGAAAAAACTAAAGACTAGACTTTTCCTTTCACAACTATGAGCACTTACAATGGAAAACAAACACATACAACTATCATCCATGCCAGACTCCATTCCACTCGCTCTAACTCCCACAGGAGACTTGCAGGAATTCTGCACTGCCCACGTTTTCAAGAATTAGGCCTTTCACTTCTCTTTCTCTCTCAACACTTCTTCTGAGAACCTAGTCTTAAACTGTCATAAATGAGCTTAGATTTTTGGCAGATGTACCTTGCTTTGAATTTCTCGTCAGTACCTATATTACTAAACAAGAATTTCCATTATCACCTTGTCAATTAAACTAACTCCAGACAGTGGCCTTCCTAAAATCCCTGACAAATTACCCAATACCCAGTCTTCTTTCTAGAAATGAATGATAATGTGCACACCCTAAATTTCTGATGATGGTAAAAAAGTTTCAAGTCAAGTTTTGTTCTTCTTTTCCTACCTTTTTAAACTTCAGCACAGACACAGAATAAGATCTGAAAACTTAAGATTTAAAACTTAAAAAATCTTGGGCCGGCCCGGTGGCGCAAGCGGTTAAGTGTGCGTGCTCCACTGCGGTGGTCGGGAGTTCGCCGGTTTGGATCCCAGGCGCACACCAACGCACCGCTTGTCGGGCCATGCTGTGGCGGCGTCCCATATAAAGTGGAGGAAGATGGGCATGGATGTTAGCCCAGGGCCAGTCTTCCTCAGCAAAAAAAGAGGAGGATTGGCAGATGTTAGCACAGGGCTGATCTTCCTTACAAAAAAAAAAAAAAACCTTAAAAATTCTTTAGTATTGTGGATCAAAGGCCAAAATTAAAACAGCATTTGCCATGAAGATTTTGCCTATTTTAGAGCAAAAGAAACTCATATTATTTAGTATTTAACACTCAGAATCCATGTATTCATGTACTTTGCACAATATTTTTCATGGAAGTACCGGGAGAAATATAGAGTCATTTACTAATAATCATCTTTGCTATCAATTCCCTTGCACTTTTCTAACTCCCGATTGCACACTTCTGAAAGATCCTAACAACGGCTATGGTGTGGAGAGCCCTCACTCTGGGTGAAGTACTTTCCAAGCACTTTGGGAGGATTATCGCTTTTAATCCTCACAACTCCCCCAGGAGGTATGCACTTTAATCAGCCCCCTGTGACCATAAAGGAAACTGCAGCTCAGAGAAGTTACTTGCCCAAGATTACACAGCTAACACCATTTGGAATTTGAACACAGGTCTTAATCTGCTTTCAAAAAAATTAACCACTGCACTATACTGCCCCTGAGGGAAAACACAGAAGTAAAAAAGTTATTCTATGTGGTTTCTTCCAAACAGAACAAAAGTTTAGGGACTGCCCCTGGATCCCAAAACACCAGATGCCCCAGAATTACTGTCCATCCTCACTGGCTGGCCCATCTGACAGGTATTAAAGAGCAGTTCTTTCACTAAATCTTCTCAGGGCTGAGGGACATGCTATTTAAACTATTATACCTGGGGTCCAATGAGAAACTAAAATCTGGTATCTTGTGTATGATTAATCATTCAACAAACTTCCTTGAGCACCACTATATTGAACTAACTGTTAAGTAACTGAAATTTTGCTGTGGAGAACTAAATACATGAAAGGCATGTCCCTGTCTTCTAGAAACTTCCAGTCAAAGACATGAATATGAACAAAGATGGCCTCCAGAAACAGCAACTAGAGTTACCTCATGATCACTATTATCTTCCTTGTCCTTTTCCTCAAATTCAAATTTTCTAGGGAATGGAGGAGGAGAGCACAAACACTGGTGAATACTTAAGAAATATCTAGTGGAGCACACTAAATTGTTCTCCCCATCGTTTGCATTTGGCCTTTGGAGAATCTAAATTAATGATATCAAATTAAGAGACCTAAAGAGGAAAAACAAAAGAAACCAAACAGTGGGAGTAATAAACATTGAATTTTTACTTAAAATGAACTGGCCCAAAGTCTAAATCCATCTAATCCTAGCAGTTATATCCTTTATCTACAGTTACAAGACATATGGCAGCAAAAATCTAATTCCAGCATCTCAAATACAATAATTAGGACTCCTCAAAGTATGTAGCTTGTAAAGTGTGCAAGTAGGGTCAACTTTCTGGGTTGATACTCTTCACTCATTCAACTACTAGCTCATCAGTGCCAAGAGGTGAACAAGGAAGTCATGCTCTTTGTCTTCATGAAAGTTATATTGCAGAGGGGAAGTTAAATATTAAACAAAGAGATTATTAACACAAACATTTAAATACTGACAGTGAGAAATGCTATGAAGGAAAAGAATAGGGTGCTTTCAAAAAGTTTAAGAGGTAACCCAACTTAGATGGAGAGTTAGGAAGCTATCCCCGAAAAAATATGACATCTTAACTTGAAAGATGGATAGGAGTTAGCCAAAGAATGAGTAGAATGCTCCAGGGAAAAGGAACTATAGTTGTGTAAGCCTTGAGGAAGAAAAGAATTTGATTTGTTATAGAAACTGAAAAAGCCTGTGTGGTAGAGAAGTAGCCACGGGGGAAAGAAGAGGATGGAAATGCACAAGAAGGTAATGGCAGCCAAACTATGCATACACCTAAACCAAGAGTCTTTCAATGACCCATGAAAACAGGCTAGAAGTACCTATATTCAACATCTCAGATACAGAATAATAAAGATGACGACAAATATCCAAACCCCACATCTGAAAAAATAAGCAATTTTTTAAAATACGATAAATTTTCAAAATTCTCAAGTGATAGCCATTGGGAACTGGAAAGGCTCATCTAGTCCAACCAGCCCCAACCCCTTCAAATGAGGAAATAGAGGAGGTCCACAAATGAGATGCTGTTATACTCTCTTGATCTCCCTTTTCAGAGAAACTTTGCTCTTCTACAGGGCTCTTCGGTGCCCTGGACCACAGGATGAGAGTATATAGGGACTCAAAGCCACCGTTCAGTAGGTGTGCAGGGTGGGGCACACTCCTACTCCCATGGTTCCTTTCAATATGCCAATGTGGGGGGTATCATATGCACAGGGAAAGTAAGAATAAAAAAAGAGTCCACCTGCACTTAAAACCCTTCTAAAAGAGACACTTTACTTAGCCCCCAACGTTACCTCTTCCTAAAAATGTGAAAGGTGCAAGCAACTAACCACAGACAGAGCATGTGCTATTCAGTCTTACTTCTGTTCTATGGAATCGCTCACATTGCACATGTACTTTTTGACCAGACTGCCTGTTGAGAAGGCAATCTATAATTAGAAAAATGAGAAAAGATTTCTGATTAAAGTGGGGGTTGAAAACAGTCATTTAGTTCTACCTTCTTCTGAAACTGCACTAAAATGATTAAAAGAGATTTTTTTTAAAAGAAAGACATAAGACAAAATAACTACAACATGTTAGAAACTAGGAAGCAGAAGAATGAGTGGTAACTGTGATCCAGCAGACCAGAAGAACTGAATCTAAACAAGCAGTGGGGCAAAGGTGAGACACAACACAGTTAGCCCACAGGACTCCCAAGAAGTTCAGGAATTGGTGGAATCCAGGACTCCTTATAAATGGGAGTAAAGGAGGGGCTAAAAACAGAAAGATTGGTTCAAAGCCCTGTAAAGAAGGACCTAGAGTTTTAAATCCTTTCCCTTACTTCAGATAGCTGAGCAACTGCCCCTGCCCACCCTGGTAGAAGACAACACGTTTATTCCCTGGAAAGGATGAAACACAGTATCTGAACTGAGGGTCACCAGGCACAGCTCACAGCAGGCCTTTGTGCAGAAAAGGGGACCAAAGTGAATACTGAGATAGATCCCCAGGCCCTCTTCCCCACTTGCTTCCCAGGGCACTGAGAGCCAGGTTTATATTCTCCAGGTGGAAGCTTGAAAGATTCTTCTTGGGAGTATCTGACCAGCCCAAGAGAGAAAACCTAAAGGTACGATTATTGAGGCCTCCCCAGTGAAACAACTAAATACTTCCGGAGTGAGATCGACAGTAGACAACTTCCACTGTGCATAGAGAACTCCTGCAGAGAACTCCTAATTAGCTTTATACACCCCTCTTTTAGATATGAAGGAGACAGACAAGAATTGCCAGGCATCGGAGAAACTGAAAAATGAATTTCATTCATTAAAATGACAGAAATAACAGGAAAAAAAAAAAAAGTAACTTGGGATAAACAGAGCTATACAATGAGACGAAAACTTAAGTATATATGATTATTTTAAAAAGGCCTGAAGTTAAAAGAAGATGTTGCATTCATGAAAGAAGAACAGCAAGAGGATGCCACAAAACAAAAACGAGCTCTTGAAATAGAAAAAAAAAGTGGGTGAACAGAAATTTAAAACTCACTAGAAGACTTAAAAGATAAATTTGGGAAAATCTCCCCAGAAACCAGAGCAAAAGGACAAAGAGATGAAAAACACAAAATACAAGTTACAAAAGTTAGAGGATCACTCCAGGAGAGCCAACAAAGAGGAGAAAAAAAATTCAAGAAGGTTTCACAGAACTTAAGGATTTGAGTTGTCAGATGGAAAGGACCTAACACATTTGGCTATGAAAATAGTCACACTGAAATTTCAGAAGACTGGAGTTTCCAAACAGGATTAAAAGCAAACAAACAAAAAACAACCACCACCACCAATCACTACCACCACAAAAAACAGATCAGATACAAAGAGTTCACATTGTTCCTCTGAAGAGCAAAACTGGAAGCTTAGAAGCAAATGAAGCAATGCTCTCAAAACTGCAAGGGAAAATTATTTCCAACCTAGAATTCTATACCAACTAGACCATCAATCATGAGTTTGATGAGCAAAGCGTCAAAAAAATGACCTCCAATGCACTCTGGAGTATGCTACGAAACGGGCAGACTTGGAAGCCAGCAGGGATCCTACAGGAGGAGAAGGGACTCCCTAGCATGAGAATTCAGGGGGCCTCGGGGCTGACAGCCTCACAGCCAGCCTGGACAGCAACTGGTCCAGACTGGAGCAGATCGGAAGCTCCAGGAGAAATGTCACCAAGAAGATGAACTGAGACAATTATACACCATACTTGTGTGAAATTATTAAAAGGGGATTTACACAACTGGGGGAGATACCAGGAATGGACTGATGAGGACATAGCAAACTAAGTAAATGACAAAACATGACACTTACCAACTCCAGGGAAAATAGAGTTGAACAAGAAGGAAAAATAATCACAACATACGACATGACAGCTACGAACAGCATTTACAAAGGCATAATTCTGTGAACTCATGGATCTACCCAAAATTATGACATTAATCATATCAGCAGGATGAGGAGAGGTGGGGAGGGTAAGGGGGTATAATGGGGGTGCACAGGAGGAGGAGGGAAAAGAGTTAAATCCTCAACTTCCAAAGTGGGAGGCCAAGAGATGATACCTAAAACTAAAAAATCAAGAAGTAGCCATATAAGCACATTATTTAGAATGATGGAGGTTAGTACAAAGAAAAAAAAAAAAAGCTAAATAGTTGAAAGTGGAGAAAGCTACAGGGAGAAGTTAGAGGGAATTGGAAGGGAAGGAAAAGAAGTCACCACTGGTTTTCATAATATGCTTCATAAAATTATTTGACTCTTTTAAAATTGTTCATATATAACTGATAAAAATAAAAACTAAATAATAAAAAAGCAAGAGACATGGAATAGAATTCAATATTCACTTCTGTATCTTTTATAATATTATTAGAAAAATGAGTGTGCCTGTATTTTACAGCACAGGTAATACCATTTTTTTTAAATGATAGTTTCAAGGTTTTCTTTATTGAAAGCACATTCAATGAAAAAAATCATTCACCTCAGATCACGTTAGTACCTAGACACTGGCCAGACACACTGTATGAAAAGGCTAATTTGTGAACGGTTATTCACAAAGTCAACATTCTTCCAGAGTCTTTTAAACTGGCAGCCTTTCTTATTTTTTAACTTTTATTTATTCATAACCTACTTTTTCCCTCAAAGAAGTGAAGCAGCTTTTTCTTAAATCACAATTTTCTCCTCAAAATATAAAGATACACAGTGAGTTCGAGTATTGTAGAGTGTTAATTAGAACATACTTTCCAGAATAGCTAGAGACAGTTCTTTGAAAAAGGAAAAGGGAATAAGTGGTAGAAATAAGATAATTTGTTCTTTGTGTCTTAATATTTAGCTTGAACACAATACCAAAATTTTTATTCGTTTATGTCTTCCATGCAAATTGAAAAGCCAAAGAAGCAGGCATAACAAGTATAATTCACAAAAAACAAGCTTTTTCTTTGTTACTAAAGTAGTTCTTAGTAAAAAGCAAACAATGTCTGAATGTGCCCGCTTCAAAATAGTAGTAAGATTCTGTGGCACTGTTATCATGAAATTCCCCAAATTAAAATGTTGTCTTTCATGAGTTATAATTTATTAAGCAAGACAGAGAATTTTGATAAAAAAGACAATGTAGTATCTATCTTTACTGGGATCCACTCTCACTTTCCAACTAATTAACTTCTAATATTTCCTTGGAAATCTATACTTTCAAGACAGTAGTTTGAAGGAACTCAATGTGTTAATTCAAAAAAATAATATATTGTGAAATATATTGTATTTGACTATCAAAATACAGCATTGCAAATTGCCATTACAGAATCCAAATCTACCCAGAAGTTTCCATCCCCAGAAAATTCCTCTGGCACTGAAAGATACCGTGCAATGGCAAAACCTCTGAGGCATCTGGGCCTTAAAATTAAAAGGCCATTATGACTAAAGCACCTCAATTTTCCAAAGAGTTTTGTTGTTGTTTTATTGTTTGAATTGACTAATCCTCAAGTGGGTTCCAACCACTCTGAAGAATTTTTTAAAGTATAACCATCTTAGAATTGGAAGAGACCTTAAATACTATATAGTCCAATCTCCTTTCCTTGTTGATGCAAAACTGTGGCACAAAGAAGTTAAATCAGTTGACAAAAGACTCCTGGTTAATTCAGAGTCTCCTAGAACCCTATCTACTGCTCTTTCTGTGATAATACGTTACACAGTCTACAAACCCAGTTCAATTACTATCTGATACCCGTAGCAACCAGTATGAAAATACACATATTTTTATTAAGTAGCTTTTGTTTATCTTTCTAGTCACACATAAGGGGATGTTCTACCTTCATGCAAAATCAAACTAGGATTCTCTTTATTGTGCAAAAGACAGACTGTCCAATTATAGCTGTTACTGAAACCAGAAAAGTATTGCCAGTTTATTTTCCTATATCAGGTTAGTGTCTTGTTTGGTGTGCACCAAGCAGTACACAGGGTCACAGATTGGGTGTTACTGCCAGTGTTCTCTATTCTACTAGATCACAAAAGACAACAAACTGTGGGGAGATGCGGGGAGCTGTTATATCAGTCACTACTTTAAGATCCATCAACAGACCCTATTCACTGACTGAAAGCCCTGGCAATTTTATCTATGCTCCAGAAGGCAGTTCCTTAGACAGGTAAAAGACTGGAACATCACAGAGCTGACATCAGTTTTAGGTAGCTCTTAAATGACACGTTTACATTCTCATCTCACCTTTAAAAAGAAAATATAAGGACAAAGATAATCAGAAAGTTGAGGAAGGACGTAACCATTACTGGACAAAGCCCAAAATGAGGGATATGCTCATCTGAAGCAGACCTGATTAAGCAGACAAGAGTAATCTGAGCAGGTGGAAATGCTAAGTCACAAATCTGTTCAGAGATCTTGGTTACTGGTTGGTTCCATTAGGAAGGTGTTTGGCCGCAAGTAACATAAAACTCACTTTATGGTGCTTTAAACCAAGAGTCAAACTTAAAGAGCCAGAGAGTAAATATTTTAGCCTCGTGGGCCAAATAGTCTCCGTTGCAACTACTCAACTCTGTGGTTGTAGCATGAAAGCAGCCACAGACAATATCTAAGAAATGGGTATGGCTGTGTTCCAATACAACTTTACTTACAAAAATAGGCAGCCAGCCCACAGGTCATAATCTGCCAACCACTGGTTTAATCAAAATGTCAACACCTGGGTTAAACAAATAGGACTTACTTAAAAAGAAGCTGGCCTTCCTCCAATTAGCAAGAAGGCTTCAGCAGCTCCAGATGTCATATGCATGTTTAAGGCAAGAGGAAGAGCAATGGGGGGTGGGGGTGGAGGAAGGCTGAGTCAACCACATCTGTCCCTTTTTATAAGAAAGCAAGTTTTCTCAAAAGCACCTCGATCAGACTCCCCTCCTCCCCAGACCACTGGTCAGAACCAAGCAACACAGATGGGACACAGGAGTCATAAGCATCTTAGACAAATCATGATTTGTTGCCTAGGCCTGGACACATTGCTACCTCAAATAAAACTAGGGTTCTTGTAGCAAGAATGGATAAATGGTCACTGGGTAAACAGTACAATTAACAGTATTTGTTGCATTGGACTTTATTTTTTATATTTTCTCTATTGGTATAATCTGCTCAAAGAAAATGAAATACCCTTCCCTTTGAACTAATTAGTCAAATGGAGATTGAAAAAGATTAAGCATGTTTGATGGGGGGAAAAAATAAGCGAGTGAATCTACCTCTAGCTCCCTAAAAGTAAAGTGATTTAATGGAGAAGAGGGAGTGAGAAACCTGAATGGCTGTCTTGACAGCCCATCTTTGTGACCTGAGCAAAAACCCTTAACCTTGCTATGCCTGTGTTTCTCCACCTGGAAAAACGAGGTTGTTCTATGAGATGCTCTCTAAGGTCTAACATCCTCAAGCTCTAACAGCCTATGATTCCTTTTAAATATGTTGCGTCATCAAGCAAATATAGCCTGAAGTATATAGTTACAATTTCATTCTGAAAACAGTAAAGCCCAAATCACAAATGTGGAGGATTCCAAGAGTAAAGTCTTAAACTAAAGGGAAAAAAAAGATTTTATTCAAATAACTTTTCACACATTGCTAAAAGACTGGCATTCCATTCAACCCTTCCAATTTCTAAGAAAACACACGTGTGAGAAGGATAGTTAACTTTTTTAAAACACTATAAATGTGTCTTGTAAAAATTATACTGTTTCTTACAACAAACTTAAAATCGTTCTCAAGTCCAAAATGGTAACTGTTTTAGCTTGACTATTAACTTAGGGTGCCCCCAGTAACCCCCTCCATTGCTATAACCCCGATTAAGCACTGCAAAAGATAAGGTGGTAGTAATTAGATTTATTTTTGACACGTTACTCAAATGATCACTCTTTTAACAATGAATTGGAAGTTAATCAAAGCAAAGTAAAAATCATTGAGGTTTCTTAAGAAATATGCTTTGCAATACGAATCCAAATGAATAACTCTTTTAGCAATTTGAGCAAAACAGGAAGAAAGAAGGAAGAAAAGAAGAGAGGCAGGAAGGGAGGAGGGAGAGGGAGAGGAAGTTTTGGAGGAAAATTCTGTTTAGCAAAAATGTTCCCAAATTCTTCTGGGAAATCTTCTAATTTTATATCCATGTAACAGAGATAATCAAATTCTTTTCAATAAATCGGTCATAATTCATTTAAGAAAAAATACACCCAAACTAAGCGAATGCTCCAACACTCAAAGAAATTAATATGGAAAATTATTTTAATTTAGTGCATTTAATTCAGTCAAGTCAAATGGGCAAAACTGAAAGTCCATTACTTTATCATACTGGAGAGAATGTAATTTGTTGATAATTTATTTGAGCAGTAATTACATCATTTTTTGTTACAACTGGTAAAATACACTTATCACTAAATTAACACATGGAGTGAGAAGCCTTCACAAAGACCCCAAAAGAAGAGTCTATCGAATGTTTGCTACATGGCGAGAGCAGAAGCGAGGAAGAAGACCACCACCACCACGGAGATGCAGGGGCTACTGGAGGTTAGCAGGAAGCCTTCAGTCTAGTGCACATTTAACACACATTTAACACAAGAAAATGCTTATTCAGTAATGTATATCACTTCCCGTCTGCCACCGGAGTAGATGAGAGATACCCTGCGAGTGAGAATTTTGCAAGGATTCTGCCCCGTAACAGAACAGGCAGCAGTTCTCAATCCTGACATACCAAAGGGGTTAGCAGGGGTTTCCCCAAACGCCCATTCTCAGACAGATGAAAGAACTTCCTTTGAAAAATGCTGGAACTTTTCACCTCTGCAAAGCCTGTTTCCCTATATATTGTCTGCCATGGCCGTCTGGGCATTTTAATCAACTCCCAGCCTCTTCACCATTTGTCATTTACACCAACGTACAATGAGAAAACACATTTTCAGACGTGCCTCAGCATGTCCAGGGTGGGATCGACCCTCACTCCTCAAACTGCTTTGGATGGAAATGTGCAAAATACATCGTCTAACTCATTTATGCAAAAAGACACACGAAGTTTAACCTGAAATGTCCTGAACGCTCCATGTGGGCATTTCCATCCTTCCAGCTTCATAACATCAGTGATTGAGAATTTAAGAGGGTTTGGGTCATATTTATTTATTTATTTTAAACCCTCATGTCTCCCACTTTCCACGCAGGAACGGGTGACTCTAGCATAGCATAGTAGCTGTGACCCCACATTGGAAGGAGGTATGATCAAAGGCAGCCTGGCCAGACTTGGGAAAACATTTCCACTGAGAATGGACATGCTGCCTGTCAAAAGGTTATTCCCATCGCGTTGGGGCAGCAGATCACGTTACTCCAGAGTAACAACATGAAAGGGCAAAATCTGGCCAGAGTCACCCACATACATGTTTTTCTTTCCAACAAGGGCAAATGGGAGACACCAACCTGAACAGAACATCCTTCTTATCACTTGAGGGTGGGTGGGGGTGGGGAGGGTGCCTTTCCCTAATCAATACAGCTCCTAAGCCGCAGCCACTGTTTAATTCCTTTTATATTTTTCTTTTCATTCAGAAACAGCTCACATTCAGCAAGACTTTTCTGTCTTAAATTTTTTTTTTTTTTTTTTAATCCGAGCAATCACAAGCTATATTCTGTGCAAGACAAAATAACTTTGGAGGCGTAAATCTTAATGTCAATGACAGGAAGGCTTTGGTGAACCATTACCATAAATCTGACAAACGCTAATTTGATGGGTGGCTGTATCTGTCTGCTGCACGGCCAGTCTAGACAGTCTATTGAGAAATCCTAAAACACAACTGTTTGTTCCCTGTAACACCATCTGGATATGGCAATAAGCGCCGACCCAGCGCCATTCACACATGGATCAAAGCACATGCTAATGCTATCATGAAGTCATACACATAAAAAATTCAATCTGAGAACTCGAAGCAATTTTCCTAAGTCTTCAGTGAAGAAACCCCAGACTTAGTGCGACTCAAGCTAAGTGCATGGAGGGGGGAGAGGGGGGAAAAAAGGAACCGAATATTTAATGAGCTTGGGTTTCCAGAGGAATGTTAGGCCACCCATTGTATTGGAAAAGGCTCATGTCACACTTCAGTCATGGTACCCGTCAGGGTGCCCCTTTACAAAAATTGATCTGAGGACCTTTGTAATTACCTGTTTCAGCCAAGGAGGTGGAGGGGAACGGTGGATTCATGACAAGAAACAAAAGAAGGGATCCAAGGTGTAAATCTCACATTATATTATATTGGTCTGAGCTGGCAGAAATGTTCAATATTGCACACAATATTAAAAACTTTTCTCATTAAACAGCACTGTGGCATTAGATCAAAGAATCAAGGGCCTCCTATTGAACTCCTTTAAATATTACCAACATAAGAGCAAGTCTGGCTGTGCATAAAATAGAAACAAAGCCAATTTTTTTGTCCACCCTCATCCTATAGCTGGCTGGAGAGAAACATTGCTCGAGAAATCTCTATTGCAAATCAAATGGGAAGAATCCTGACTTTTCCCAAGGTATTATAGAAGACAGAAATATATACGGGTCTTTATTAATTCACTTTGACAGGAAATTTTCAGTCAATATGTCACTCCTTCAAAACTTTAAGCTACTTTTTCAAAATGTTATCACTCAACAGCACCACTTCAATTGCAAACCATACCGGCACTGTCTAATCCTCACCACCCTGTGAGCCGAACTTCCCAGGGGGAGAGGAGGTTCTTCCTACACCCAGTGGTCGACGCCACTGTGTATTACTATAAGAAACTTTGATTTATTTGCTTCTTGGCTGGCTTGTGGATGAGGGAAGAACACGACTAAAACTATCTTATGAATCTGTTATTACTACATTCATCTCCATTTGCTGGGAGACACTAAATATGTTATGTCTCTAATTTTCACATACTCTATTTAGCATAAGCTGCACACAAATTCCCACCAACATATTTTATTTTACAGCAGTTATAATGTAATAGTTGTTTCCATATCATGTGTGTATGTGTGTATATGTATCTGTACACACACACGATAAATGAATCTTTAAAATGTAGTAATCACATCGTGAGGTTAAAAAGATAACAAAATCTGTCAGGAATTGCGTGCTCTCACTAGGTGCTTTAGTTATCACAGGTTGTGACTCAAGGTACAAATTTCAAGTTTACATAGTAGTTAAGGCTACAGGCATAGCCACGCAACCTAAGCATACAGTGAGCACTGGTACAGAACCCTTAGACCCAGCAGCACACGGATGTTTGGTCTCTTTCTACTCTACCTGCTAAAGCCTTTAACGGTAACAGAGAGCGGAACATTATATTCCAGCTTTTAAAATGTCTCAAAAAAAAAAAAAGAAAAAAAGCCAGATAAGTCTACAATCAGTCATTTTACAATTCTAGATACAAATTCAGTAAAAAAAAAAAAAAAAAAAAGAGAAAATGTAAGATAAACAGTTAAGCCATACTTGTCTTAAAATTCTGTTCAATTTGAAATAAACACTCCTCTCAAAGTATTTCACAAAACAAAATCCAATTATCTTCTTTACAAATGGAAGATTTGTAACATAATGCTTTTGTTTCTTAAAAATAAAAAGGAAAAACTACAAATTTCATCCTCCCATACTATAGGAAATCTTCCCTAAAAATATCTTAAAATTTAAAAAGTTCAGGAAATATATTAACTGCCAATTGGTTGTGCAAGTTTCCATTTAAATGATGATCATATATTGTTATTTTATATTCAACCTAAAATAGAGAGTTAACTATTACAACATAATCTAGATCACAAAGAAAACTAACAGAACAGCCTGTTTTTCTGTACTGCATATTTCCATAAAGGACCTGCAAAAAACCTAATATAAGAAGGTAATCTACCCTTCCTCAAAGACAGCCTTATTCCCTGAACTTCCAAATAAATAAAAACTGTAAAGATATTACCTATTTTGGTCTACAAGTTAGTTAATATATACCAAGATATCTCAGCAGGATTAAAAAGTATTTCATTTGCAAGGCATATGTATAGACTTGTAGGAATAAAAAGAAATAACATGCACACACAAATGCACATCTCAGATGATCCACCATAATGATCAGATGTTACCCTAGATAGAATTAAGGGAAAAAAATCAAGACAAAATAAGTGAGAAATTATAATCATTCTTGTTAACCATTTTACACATTTATATAGGCTCTTTTTACAAATATAGTTAAAAACCTATATGCCATTCCCCATGTTGGACTGACTAAATTACAACCGATAATCATGTTGTCTACCAGTAACGGCTTTCTTTCAGGCTGTGGCTATAACTCTGTAAGTTTAAAAGGGGAAAAAAAAAATCACCCAAACATTGCTTAATGTAGCTAATCAAGCATTTTCAAAATTAGACTGGGGATAAAATGTTAGGCAGTATTTGAAGTGATTTAAAAACGTTGTAGTGGAACAGTACTGCCATCTACTGACAGCTGTCTGACAGTGCCCGTGGAGTGTCTCAGAGAAGTCTCCCGAAGCCTTCAGAGACTCTCTGCACAGAGAACCAAAAAGAAATTAGAAGTCAGACGGCTCACAGTTTTACCTTCGACTTTAAAAAAATAACATCTTCTCTTTTTCCTTTCAACGCATAAAGAGCAGTAAGATTTTTTTATTTTTTGAAATTTTAAAATACGGTAACCCACAGACTAACCTAGTAACTAACATCCAGCCAAGAAGACGGTCACATCTGTATCAGTGGAATGCTCACGCTTCTAAAGTAATTCTTTTCAACGCCACAAAATATTGTATCCCTTATCCTTTACACAGAGATAGGTAGAATATATCTTCTAAAGAAAGCAGATCACACACCAGCACAAGCAAGCCCAGATGCCAGCATTCATATGTCCATCACAAAAGCATTCCATATCACCCCCGAGGAATCATTTGGTCACTGTGGGTCCAAGTCTGGCTCTGGATTCCTATTGTACCATTGAAACCTCTCCGGGAGGGAGCATGGTGCACACTGAAGTCCTAGATTTGGCTGACCTAAATCAAAATCCAAGCCATCACCAGCACGGAAGAGCCTCTGCACATCTTTTACAACGCTCAGAAGATACCTAGTAGACGCTTTATACGAGTTCTACCAATTTTTTAGTAGTTTAAAAGTGGATGTCAAGTGGGGAAATACACAATATAGGATTCTTTAAAGCGACCTGGACCTGTATGATGTAACAATGCAAGAGGTTGGTCTTCCATCAGTATACATGGATGCTGCATTCCATTAATGACTGCTAAAATATATACAATCATGGACATAGATTTTAACATTTTAGAGAAAAACTGCTACTGCTGTTTTTCTTTTCTTTTTCTTAAAGACAGTAATCTGAAAACACAGATTACAGACACAAAACATGTAAATGACAGATTTTTAAAAGGATTTAGTCTCCACTAACGTAGCCCTTTCAGGCCACATAATTGCAAAACTCCAAAGAACCACAAAATAAACCAAAAACCTCAGACATAAAGAGATCCACTTATTAATTAAAAGCAGCTCTCTTGCACTATTAAAATAAGGTTGGCCATGCATACTTTATTGCTGTCACAGTCTCAGATGAGACAGTATTCAAAACACATAAAAGTAAAGTTGAATAGTTCTCTATGTAGGGAATGGAGTTAAGTCATGTCTGCTTGCACAAAACTGTTTTGCAAAGAAGCCATATATAGAGGAGCAGAGTGGAAGAAAAAAAAAAAAAGACTAAAATGCATCAAATCTCAAATTCAATGCTCCTCTTTGAGGTGACCTGCAGACAACATGAGTTGAACCAGGAAGGCCTAAAACTTGCCCTGTTTTAAAAACTAGAACCAGGAACCAAGATAATCACCACAAAATAAACAGGCAGGGAACTAAATTTTGAAATTACATACTAATTAAATACAAGTTATTTGGGGCTTTTTTTTTTTAAGTCTTGGTTTTGTTTTTAAACCAGTCTATATCATCTATATTTGTGAAAAAAGGTAATAGCCACAAAAAGAAAGAAAGAAGGGTGGGGAGGGGAGGAAAGGGAGAAAAGGAAAGGAAAAGAAAGGCGAAAAAAAGAAAAGGAAAAGAATGATAACAGTAATTACTACTACTTCATACTGTGATTTTTAAGAATTTCCAAAAATCACATTAGAAATATTATGGCCAAAAATTCATTCCTCATATTGAGGAATGTTCTTCAAAGCTGTTCTTTCAAAGCTATGGGTGACCATTTAGTAAAATCAAGAACTTAACATAAAATTAGTCCTTCCGTATTTAATACTAATTTCTTCATGAAGAGGATAACTTACCAGATATCTTGGAGGAATAACCACCTTTCTTTGCAGTGTCCTCGCTGAATGTCAGAGCATATCAGAATTATTTATGATCTTTAAAAGAATGGGAATAAGAAATGCCTATAACAGATTATAAAAACAAAAAACACTATCAGCTTATTTTATGGGGTACTAATAACCATGTAACTACTTCAACTGTCTGATAACTGCCATATAATTATACCACCTAGTTATTTATGTCTCACAGATTATATGGTAATAAAGCAAGTTACCTGTTACCATATGTAGACATTTGTGGTCAGCAGATGTGGAAAACAGTTTTCTATAAAGGTTAAAATTGGCTTAGAAATCGACCCAGCATATGAATATGATTTCTTTATCTTCCCCTCTCCTCCATTTTGTTTGCTTTTGCTATGGATGAAAGAAGGAAAAATCGAGAGAAGCTTCTACAGTAGATATATAGGTTTCCAGAGTCCATGGTTTATCCAAGTAGAATCTGCTACTGAACTGTATTTAGCTGGTTTTTCCCCCAGAGCGCGTCCTCACTGAAGTTTCTGTTCAACATATTTCATTACCTTGAAATATTCTGGCAGAGAATTCAGATATTAGTGGCCTGAAGTTAGAAACTTTCTTCTTGCTTGACTTTCTAATACAATAATCAGCACCTTCACCCCACCCCACATTTCGAGGTCCTCTAGGTACTAAGAGACCGTAAAGAGTAGAAGTTTGGGAACTGCGTGCTAGTTCCACTTTGCTACGTTTGTTTACTAGTGTAATTAGATGGGGTTTACTCTGTAATTATACAAAAGAGTAAGCCCCATTTAACTTCTCTCTGAAATGAGCGATGGCCTCTAGCAAGAGATAAGAAACACACATAATTTATTATTCTTTGTTTAGTTTTGGGAACTAACTAATGGTGGCCAATAAACTGCGGTCTGCCTGAAACACCCGCCCTGCCTTGGTGATTTCCACAGCCGACTCTAGCCCCAGCACGAAGATTGATAAGTCCTATGAGTGAAATCAGTAGACACGTGTCTTTTTCTCCTTTTAATTCTGAATAAAATTCCAGAATTTAGGGCAGTGAAAAGCACTTTCCACCCACCCCCCAAAAATCTGACATTTTCCTCCGGCTGAAAGTCTAATTTCTTTCCCCCAAATTGCTTTGCCATATGGAAGGAAGGAACTCTACCTTTTATCTTCATTTTCTATCACAGTTTGGGCAGATACGAGAATTTTGTGTTCATTTGTAATTTTCTTGTTTAGTAACATTAAGACCCAAAATATCCTCCTCAAGAGTTGTGGTACATTTCACATAGGTCAGAAGACAAGCACTATAGAAATGAAATGATTTTATGATGACTTTGCTTTCATGGGGGTTTTACACAGGGGCTTTGCTGGGAAGATGTCCAGGCAAACTGTGTCCAAAGCCCAAATGAAGGGAAAATTCACCTTGATGTAACACAGTTGAAGAGGGATTTGCTGAGTTGTCATTTTAAATGAAACACAAACTTCCATTCCAGCCCAGTTAAGAGAGTGTTCCTTTGTCCTCTTACTTAGGGGATCTTTCTTTCCTTTTTCTTTCTTTCAAATCTTAAAATTGAAAAATCACTCAAGTAAGAAGCTGGCATGTATATACACACACCCCCAACACACACATAAATATGCACACACATCATACACACACACATATACACACACACACATCCATCTTCAAACAAGGGTTAATAAGAGTTCAGCTGGTTTAAGAAAAAATATATCCAAAACAATCCCACTCTTCCTAAGCATGAATTTCACAGAAAGAACTAGATATAAACAAACCACATTTAATAAGAATAAATAAAATTTCTGTCAAGCTTACAACAGGACCAAAAAAAAAAGTCATGGGGGCCCAGAGAAGTAATTTTTACATTATTTGGCCAGAAACATACACACACATATGCCTCCTCAGTAAGAGTTTTCATTTAGAAGTTTGGAACAATTCTGAACGATGAAAAGACAGGAGAAATTCAAGTGACTTGGAAAATACTCCTCCAAATAAGTATAAACAAAATAAATTCTAAAAGCAAATTTTAAATACTAGAAGATGGGAAGTAAAAACGAGCCAAGCTGAACTGAAAGATCAATCCTGAAAGGATAAGTAAGCAAGTTTCTCTTTAAGCCCAATGATTCGCACGTTTCTAAGAGGGACAATTCAGTTACTTGAGCTGTCCTTTGAACAAAAATTTAAACTTAAAGAGACAGCATAATTAAGTCAGCTCCTTGGCATTTTATTCAAAAAACTGATACTGATTATTTTCACCTAAAAGATCTAGGAATAGAGTGTGGCAACAAAGTGGCACCACACTTCAAAAAAAGCCCCCCAAAACCCACAAACCTGATGTTCAGCTTAGTAAATGATTTGGCTAGGGCTCACCCCATAAAGAAACAAAGTATAACCAAAAAAACAAAAGTATTTAAACCCCCTATTTGGACACTATGGTCCTTGTTCTACAAAAGTCACCACGGTGTTCTAGGAGCTTCTCATCTAAGTTAACACTGACACTGCTGGTCAGTAATAAATCAAAGCTATGTTTGTCTTGCAAGCATGTAAAATCATCACCTTAAATGGTATTAAAGTATTTGTACTGTTCAAAGGTGGGGAATGGAGCAGGGAGAGGAGCAGGAATGTGTATTTCTTCTTTCCCATTCTATCCACTGCTTCTCTTTCTTATCCTTTCCAAAGAGGAGTAACAGTAGGAACTTTTCACCCACCCATTTATAGTGGGATAAAACTGGAGGGTGCTAGTGAAAATGGGAAAACCCTTCTCCGTCTTATATCTCAAGCCTAGGCCTAGGTATAATTCATGAGAAGAGACATGTCATTTAGGAGTCAAGCTGAGTCTTGAAATCTTCATGTATCAAGTCATCAAAAGACAGTGACTGGTAGGGTAGATGTCCTCCATCTTCTTTTCATGAGAACAGTCAACCACCTTCCCCCTATTTTTAAAAACTATCTAATTTTTTAACTAAAATTTAAATCATTTCAAAATTTTACATTCAACACAGCTTGGTTAAAAAGACCTCGTAGGAGATGTTTATGTTAAGACTTACTAAAATATACCAATTAAAGAGTAAGAATTAAAATTCTTAACAAATATTTTCGATACTTTAATGGCACCTGTCTTGAAGCATTTCAGAGTTCACATGCAGTAGGCCCTGGTAGGCTGAATCTTCATGCAGTTCCAAAGCCTCTTAAATAGGTCACCTTAGAGATATAAAAAGGTCTACAGGTTGATGGATAATTGATATGAACTTATTTAGACCACTAAGCATAGATTTCCATTGTACAGATTATTGGGACTTTCAGAGAGAAGCTTGCCAACACCATTATCTAAACATGAAAATAACAGATTCAATCAATTTTAAGGTCTCAAATCAAAGTTTTAAGAAAACAAGTCCAAACAGCAGATACCTGAGAACTTAACCATATACAAATTAAATTAGCATAAAAATATCCGCAACATAGTCCTTTAAAAAAATTTACAATCTAATGAACCAACAGATCTAAATTACAAACTTAAACAAACTTGGTCCAGGCAAAATGGACCAAGTGCTAATATTGAGAATAAACAGCAACTATGAGTGCACAGGGGATAGGGAGAGCTTCTCTGGACTTGAGAATTGGAGGCATCTCAGGAGGCTGTTACAGGAATGCTGTAGCATTTGATCCATGCCTTGAATGTTGGGTGCATTTTGAGCAAAGAGTAAAGCAGAAATGCAAGTAGAATAAAAATTCAGGGCAGCATCCAGAAACAGATGTGGCTAGAGCTTAAATTGTATTAGGATAAAGTCGGTTTGTGACAATGCAATGAAGGGACGTGATGACCTTTAGGTTTTAGGAAGTCAAGACTCAGCAGAGTGGCATTAGAAGGAGTACACGGTGATCATAAGGGAAGGAGGCCAAGGGCACTGTCCAAGCCAGAGGAGATGCGGCTGAACTCCAACAGCAGCAGTGGGAATGCACTGTGGTGACTCCCCACAACCGGAAGGCCTTGCCATCTCATTGGACGGTGACGTGAAGAGCCTTGACACAAGGATGACAGGAGACGGTATCACAACTGAGATAAGGAGTTGAAATGGAGTTGAAGGGGGGAAATGGAGTTGAAGGGGGGAAGAACGAAAAGGAGTTTAATTTTGAAGAATATGAGTTTGAGGGGCCAGGAGCGCAGACATGTAAATAGAGTCAATAGGCAGAATGAGAAATTAATTAGTTGATTGATTGATTGACGTCACATCTGCCACTATCCAAAAGAATTTCAAATGCCTCAAATATGTGAATACAAACAATTATATGGAAAAATATAAATAGCTATAAATCAGCATCTGGGCTCAACAGTTCAAGATTGGATTGTGAAACTCAAGAGGGATCTAGAGACTAAAATTGAAAACTTGGACATCATCAGTTTTAAAAACCACAGTTGTCACCACCCCTTGAGAGTGGGAGCGGTGAGAAGGGGAGGGAGGAAATTTTCCTTCTTTTTTTTTTTTACTTTATAACATGCTTTTATTGTTTGAATTTTTATCAACAGGCACAAACTACTTTTCTGATCTTTTTTTAAGTCAATATTTTTTTAAAGAAAAAAATGAAACAAAAAGATTGAAGCCATAGGAACAGAGGATACCACAGATTTACTCCTCAAATATTTAACAGGCACTTAGGACTAGGCTAAGCAGTGTGTAAGACAAAAAGGTATTTCCCACCTGAGTCCCGTGTGAGTCCAGTGTGAAAAGCACAGGCTTTGAAATCAAAAGGGATTCAAACCCCTACTCTTCCACTGACTAATATTTATGTGGGCGAGTTTCTTAAATTCTCTCGTTTAGCTTTTCTCCTCTAAAACTGGGACTTAAAAATTACTTATTATGGTTCTCGTAAGCATTAGTAAAGTCAATACAGGGGCTGGCCCAGTGGTGTAGTGGTTAAGTTCAGCTCACTCCGCTTCAGTGGCCCGGGGTTTGCAGGTTCGGATCCCGGGCGTGGGCCTACACACTGCTCATCAAGCCATGCTGTGGTGGCATCCCATACACAAAATAGAGGAAGATGGGCACAGATGTTAGCTCAGGGCCAATCTTCCTCACCAAAAAAAAAAGAAGGAATGAAAAGTTAATGTGGCTAATGCACCTAAAGGACAGCATTTGGCACACAGTAGGTACTCAATTAAGATTCCCTTAGTTTCCATCATTCTGCAAAAGCTGAAGAAACCCAAAATTTAAGAGCCAGGCAGAAACGAGACTGAAAAGGAGTGGTCAAAGAGACCGCAGGTGAAAAAAAGATGATACCATGTCATGGAGATTAAGGAAGAAAGACAAAGTTCCTTTATTCATCCATTCAAAATAATTTACTAACCATCTAAGATGTGCTGGAGTGGATAACTATGTCAAAGGTGGTGGCGATGTTGAGAAGGAGATTCTTTGGCAACTAGAAAAGTGGTCCGTGCTGACTTGAGAGAACAGCAGAAGATGCCACTTGGCCAGAGGGCTCAGGCGGTGAAGTAGGGACAAGAGGAGGGTCTCCTGAGAAATGTGTAACTAAGGGGATGAGAAGTCCTTGTGAAGATGAGGCTTCAGGAAAGTTAAGTGGTTCACAGGATGAAGAGAGGAGAGTCTATGGAAAGGGAGAGACTGAAGACAGGGAGAAGGATGTCGAGTTAAGTGTGTCAGGCCCTGAAGGAGATGAATGGGTGCTCAAGTGGAGAGGCTGGCCTTGGAAAGGAGTAAGGACACACCACTGAGTTAGGAAGAAAGTGAGAATGTGTAAAAAATCCTCAGAGATCTTGCAGGTTTGGTGCCAGACCACCACAATAAAGAGAGTCACATAAATTTTTTGGTTTCCCAGTGCATATAAAAGTTATGTTTACACTATATGGTGTAAAGTGTAATAGCATTATGTCTTTAAAAAAAATGCAATAGCATTATGTCTAAAAAAACAGTGTACATACCTTAATTAAAAAATACTTTATTGCTAAAAATGCTAACCATCATGTGAGCCTTCAGCAAGTCGTAATCTTTTTGCTGGTGGAGGGTCTTGCCTGGATATTGGTGGCTGCTGACTGATCAGGGTGGTGGTTGCTGAAGGCTGGGATGGCTGTGGCAATTTCTCATAATAAGACAACAATGAAGTCTGCCGCATTGATCGACTCTTCCTTTCACAAACAATTTCTCTGTAGCATGTGATACTGTTTGATAGCATTTTACCCAGAGTAGAACTTCTTTCAAAATTGAAGTCGGTCCTCTCAAATCCTGATGCTGCTTTATCAACTAAGTTTATGTAATATTCTAAATCCTTTGCTGTCATTTCAACAATCTTCACAGCATCTTTACCAGGAGCAGATTCCATCTCAAGAAACCACTTTCTTTGCTCATCCATAAAAAGCAACTACTTATCCATTCAAGTTTTATCACGAGATTGCAGCAATTCAGTCACATCTTTAGGGTCCACTTCTTTTTTTTATTTTTTATTTATATATTTTTTTAATTTTATTTATTTATTTTTTCCCCAAAGCCCCAGTAGATAGTTGTATGTCATAGCTGCACATCCTTCTAGTTGCTGCACGTGGGACACGGCCTCAGCATGGCCGGAGAAGCGGTGCGTCAGTGCACGCCCAGGATCCGAACCCGGGCCGCCAGCAGCGGAACGCGCGCACTTAACCGCTAAGCCATGGGGCCGGCCCCAAGGGTCTACTTCTAATTCTAGTTCTCTTGCTATTTCCACCACATCTGCAGTTTCTTCCTCCACTGAAGTCTTGAACCTCTCAAAGTCATCCATGAGGGTTGGAATCAACTTCTTCCAAACTCCTGTTAATGTTGATATTTTGTCCTCTTCCCGTGAATCACAAATGTTCTTAATGGCATCTAGAATGGTGAATCCTCTCCAGGAGGTTTCCAATTTACTTTGCCCAGATACATCAGAAGAATCACTATTTATGGCATCTATAGCCTTAGGAAATGTATTTCTTAAAGAATAAGACTTGAAAATCAGAATTACTTTTTGATTCATGGGCTGCAGAACGGATGTTGTGTTAGCAGGCATGAAAACACCATTAACCTTGTTGTACATCTCCATCAGACCTCTTGAGTGATCAAGTTCCATTGTCAATGAGCAGTCATATCTTGAAAGGAATTTTTCTGAGCAGTAAGTCTCAACAGTGGGCTTAAAATATTCAGTCAACTATGCTGTAAACAGATGCACTGTCATCCAAGCTTTGTTGTTCCATTTATAGAGCATGGGCAGAGTAGATTTAGCATAATTCTTTTTTTTTTTTTTTTTTGTGAGGGAGATCAGCCCTGAACTAACATCCATGCCAATCCTCTTTTTTTGCTGAGGAAGACCAGCCCTGAGCTAACATCTATTGCCAGTCCTCCTTTTTCTCCCAAAGCCCCAGTAGATAGTTCTATGTTATAGTTGCACATCCTTCTAGTTGCTGTATGTGGGATGCCACCTCAGCATGCCCAGACAAGCGGTGCGTCGGTGTGCACCCAGGATCTGAACCCGGGCCAGCAGTAGCGGAGCGCGTGCATTTAACTGCTAAGCCACGGGGCCAGCTCCAGATTTAGCATAATTCTTAAAGGCCCTCAGGATTTTCAGAATGGTCAAAGCGCATTGGCTTCAACCTCAAGTCACAAGCTGCATTAGCCCATAACAAGAGAGTCAGCCTGTCCTTTGAAGCCAGGCATTGACCTCCTCTCTAGCTATGAAAGTCCTAGATGGCATCTTCTTCCAATATAAGACTGTTCCGTCTAGAACAAAAATCTGTTGTTTAGTGTAGCCACCTTCATTAATTATCTTCGGTAGGTCTTCCGGATAACTTGCTGCAGCTTCTACATCAGCACTGCTGCTTCACCTTGCACTTTTACGTTACGAAGACGGTTTCTTTCCTTAAGCCTCATGAACCAACACTGCTAGCTTAAAACTTTTCTTCTGCAGCTTCCTCACCTCTCTCAGCCTTCACAGAACTGAAGAGAGTTAGCGCCTTGCTCCGGATTAGGCTTTGGATTAAGGGAATATTGGGGCTGGTCTGACCTTCTATCCAGACCACTAAAACTTTCTGCATATCAGCAATAAGGCTGTTTCGCTTTCTTATAATTTGTGTGTTCACTGGAGCAGCACTTTTAATTTCCTTGAAGAACTCTTCCTTTGCATTCACAATTTGGCTAACTGGCACAAAAGGCCTAGCGTTCAGCGTATCTCCACTTTCAACATGCCTTCCTCACTAAGCTTAATCATTTCTAGCTTTTGATTTAAAGTGAGAGACGTGTGACTCTTCCTTTCACTTTAACACATAGAGGTCAATATAGGGTTATCAACTGGTTTAATTTCAATACAGTTGTGTCTCAGGGAATAGGGAGGCCCAAGGAGAGGGAGAGAGATGGGACAACAGCCAGTTAGTGCAGCAGTAGGAACATACACATATTCTTTTGTGTGTGTGTAAGGAGATCAGCCCTGTGCTAACATCTGCCAATCCTCCTTTTTTTGCTGAGGAAGACTGGCCCTGGGCTAACATCCATGCCCATCTTCCTCTACTTTATATGGGACGCCGCTTCAGCATGGCTTGCCAAGCAGCGCGTCGGTGCGCACCCGGCATCTGAACCGGCAAACTCCGGGCCACCACAGCGGAGGACGCACACTTAACCGTTTGCACCACGGGGCTGGCCCCCAGAACATACACATTTATCGATTAGTTCACCATCTTATATGGGCGCGGTGCCCCAAAACAATTACAATAGTAACATCAAAGATCACTGATCACAGATTACCACAACACATACAATAATTATGAAAAAGTTTGAAATATTGTGAGAATTACCAAAATGTGACACCGAGACATGAAGTGAGCAAATGCTACTGGAAATATGGTGCCGATAGACTTGCTTGATGCCGGGTTGCCACAAACCTTCAATTTGTGAAAAACAGAGCATCCGCAAAACGCAATAAAGTGAAGTGCAATAAAATGAGATATGCCTGTATGGATAAATGGTGAAGCGTAAAGAAGAACCAAGGAAATTCCACACGATCAACGTCTACCTTCTCACTGAAAAAGAAGGCAAGGTTACTAGCAAAGTAAGGAAAGCTGATGGGAATGGGGCCCTGAGTGAAGAAGGATCTAAAACTAAAAGGACTTATTCAGGAGCACTGAGGTTCCAGCAGAAGTGGGTGGCACACATCTATACTAGGAGCATTCAGCCCAGAAATGTGATTTCCTTATTTTCAGTGGCCTGGCAGGTAGAAGTGGTGATGGGGGGAGGCAGTGAGATGACAGTCAGAAAAATGGGTAGGGAGAAGGCACGAGATTCTAAGGATGTCAGGGAACAAACAGCTGAGATGATGGACTCTGGACTTCAAGACCTGAGGGACTAGCAGGAGAAGGAAGGATGGGACTGAGAGATGGGAGGATGGGACTGAGAGATGGGAGGATGGGACTGAGAGACGGGAGGAAAAGGAACTGGTGGAAATGGCTGCTCAGTGGATTTCAGAAGAGCAAGCAAGTTTAGAGGGAGTGAAGGGACGAGGAGGGGAAGGCACAGGAGGCTATCACCCGAAGGAGAACTCAGAGTTGGAATCCTTGGAAATGAGGCAGTTCCAGGCCATTAAAGGGCTGAAGCTGGCTGATTAAGACGAATGGAGAAACTATCAGAGGCCAGGCAGCCAGTCATGAAACTAGAAACTGAGGTTACCTAGAATAATATCAGAAGACCAACTGGCTCAAAAAAAGAACCTGGAAACAAATCCAAAGGAGAAGAAAATAGAAGGAATAAAATTTTCTGAATATTTTTAAAGACTATTCAAAATGTTTCACTAGATAATGCCCTTTTTTGGTCTGTTTAGAAGGTTTTTAAAAAATTCAACATGAAGAAGATCTTTCTTTTTTTTTTTTCTTTCCCCCAAAGCCCCAGTAGATAGTTGTATGTCATAGTTGCACCTCCTTCTAGTTGCTGTATGTGGGACGCAGTCTCAGCATGGCCGGAGAAGCAGTGCGTCGGTGCGCGCCCGGGATCCGAACCCGGGCCGCCAGTAGCAGAGCGCGCACTTAACCGCTAAGCCACGGGGCCGGGCCAACAAAATCTTTCTAATTTAAATCAAAGCCACATCAGGAAAAGCCATTCCACCATTCACATGCCTTCAACCAAAGCAAGACACCCAGGACCTGGACTTCTTCACTTCCACTTCTCTCAAACAACATGGCAAAATTACTCATGATAACTGAGGCAAGAACACTGATGCTGTCAGCACTGAGGCCAAGCTGTCTGAGCTCATCTTCTCCCTTCATGCACCGGGGAAGACAGAGGATGAGGACAACGGGATCCCCAGCAGCTTGCTGAAGCAAAGGTGCGCTTCAGCACGTCCTCCTGCACCAGGCAAGGTAGCCTGACCAACACAGACACAAACTCCATTGCGCTTACACAGCTCCTTCATATCTTTACCTCTCTTTAATCCTCACAGGCACCCTGGGAGGCCGGTATTACTATGAGCATCCTTTTGTAAATGAAAAAATAGACGTTTCTGGGGCTAGAAGACTTACTCAAAGTCATTGAGTCTTCGAGACTTCAGTGCCTTCCACTAAATCATGCTGCCTGCAGTCACTTCAAGGGCCCAGATGAACGAGGATGAGCTCAGGGGAACAAACAGAAGAGCAGGCCCCTCTGCACGGATGGCCTCTACCTTTCATGGCCACATAAACAGGGGCTGGGCAGAGGTCTGCCGTGCCCTATAAATCTCGGGTGCTAGGTTCCGTCCTCTGCTCAGGAAGCAAGGCGACAGGGAGGCCTGAGTGCTCTGGGGTCGCTCTCAAGGTCACATGGGGAAGCTACTACCAGGCAACAAAAGCACCATCAAGTATCCCTCAGGGATATGTCACTTCTGACGATTTCTACACATCCGAGTGCATGAACAATTGTCAGTGTGCTCAGAATTAGTGAGATGACAGAGACAGTAGAGAAATCTAGAATGACAGAAGCACCACTTCAGAGCTGTAGGTACAAAAGAGTAAGTGGTCCCTGGGCATGTGGAAGAACGTAAAATTTTCTTCAGAATAACACTTTTTCTGAGAAGGGCTGGGACTAGCAGAAGTAGGAGATAAGAGGATGGGTTAGGAAAAACAAATGACAACATCTTCTCAAACGAAGAGAGAGACAAGATAGAGGTGGGGAGATGAACTTGGGACTATATGTGTGTGCAGCCAGAGGACCCTGGGCACTGTACCTGGGAATTGGCAGGAAGAGAAAACTGTCAGAGAGCTAAATTTCTAAGGGCATTTGGTTTCAAACATATTCTGCTTCCACTCTCTGTCTCACACGATCTCTGAACCCTATATGAGGAAGGGGAAAAAGATATCCATAGAAAGCCAGCCCAAGGTTGGCGAATCCTGGCAAACCATTCAGGGACAGGCCACATTCTATCACAGAACACACGATCTGGCAAGGTTCCCTGAGACACACATTGCTAATCTACAGAAGTGTTGATTCAAAATTGTAACTAAATCACTAAAGTCTGCATAAAGCACAGGGCAGAAGAGGTTCAATATTCAGAGTTAGCTCAAACAGATTAATTTACTCAGCTAACTGGGCAAATATCACTTTTTGTGAACAGTAAAAAGATATGGTGGAGAACCAGATTAAGGCACTGGAAATGCAAAAGTGTCTCACCAGATGATGGTTACACAACTCTATGAGTATACTAAAAACCAGTGAATTATACACTTGACATGTGTAAATATGTACGGTATACGAATGAAACAAGACAAAGTGTATCCCCAGAGACTGCAGTTCATCTATCAAACACAATCTTTTCTAGCAGTATTTTTTGGTTTCATTTTAATTTTCTAGAAAATAAATGCCACTTTTCCATTTCTTCCTCTGTCCACCTTCAGAATCCATCTTCCTTTTTTTTGTTGATTGTGACATTTGGATTTCATCTGCTTGATAACATCCTGGTATTTCTCTCTCAACTCTGCTTGTTCTCGTGTACAATATATGTGGAAAACCTCTTTCCTTTATGCACCCACTATATTTAGAAACACACAATTTGAGGAGAGTAATCCACTTAAATTTCCTTTTCCAATATTCAGATTGTGAGTTGTTAGAAATTAATGAAGCATCCTAGTTCATATCCAGTAGACTCTTATTAAACTGTAATCTGTCCTTTTAACAGATAGATGCTTTCTGCTCTCTGGGGATAATTCCAACTTTGCTTTAATCGATGAAAGAGACTAGAGAGAGAAAATGTCCAATTAGTTATTACACAGAGATATTTTGAGAAAAGCTTGAAACGGAAATAAATAGATATAGAATGAGGACCAGTTAAAACTTGAACCCGCTGAAAAAGTTCTGTCAGAAAAACAGAAACCACGCTCACTTGAACAGCGAGAATTTAATATAAAGAATGAGTTAAGGGCCGGCCCCGTGGCTTGGTGGTTAAGTGCGCGCGCTCCGATGCTGGTGGCCCGGGTTCGGATCCCGGGCGCACACTGAGGCACCACTTCTCCGTCCATCCTGAGGCCGAGTCCCACATACAGCAACTAAAAGGATGTGCAGCTATGACATACAACTAGCTACTGGGGCTTTGGGGAGAAAAAAATAAATAAAATCTTTAAAAAAATTAAAAAAAAAAAAAAAAGAATGAGTTAAGTAGGAGTTGGAGAGCTGAAAAAGCAAAAAGGACATTTGGGCCACAGATGCCAGGGCTGCAGGTAGCTGGGGAGCACTCTGAGCAAGGCTGCTCGGGCTGGAGGAGGAACCCGCGGAGCTGACGCAGGCCTGAGGAAGGCTGGCGCTGGCCCCTCCGAGGGCGCATGATGAGGCTGTTCCGGGAGTGTGTAAAAAAGCTGCTACGGCAGTTCTATCCTTGATTTTTTGAGGAATCTCCATACTGTTTTCCACAGTGGCTGCACCAGTTTGCACTCCCACCAGCAGTGTATGAGAGTTCCCTTCTCATGACAACATGGATGGACATTGAGGGTATAATGCAAAGTGAAATAAGTAAGAGGGAGAAGGTCAAATACCGTATGATTTCCTTCATTAAGTAGTAGATAATAACAACAATAAACAAACACATAGGGACAGAGATTGGATTGGTGGTTACCAGAGGGGAAGGGGGGAGGGGGGAGGGCGAAAGGGATAATTCGGTACACGTGTGTGGTGATGGGTTGTAATTAGTATTTTGGTGGTGAACATGATGTAATCTATGCAGAAATAGAAGTACAATGATGTACACCTGAAATTTTTACAATGTTATAAACCAATGTTACTGCAATAAACAAAAAATTAAAAAAAAATAAAATAAAATAAACATATTCACGTGAAACCCCTTAAAAAAATAAAATAAAATAAAATAAAATAAATAAAAAAAAAGCTGCTACGGCAAAGGGCCATTGCTGAGGTGACTCTGAGTGGAACAGTAAATGAAGAGGAAGGAAGAACAAGCCCCTCCTCCCTCCTCCAGCCTTGTAGTCTCCCTCTATCGAGACACGGTGGCAGAAGATACCAGGGAGCACCTGGCAAGGGACAAGTGCAGCCCCATTTAGAAGGGTAGGTCTGGGGCTGAGAGGTAAGAGCCCGGTAACTTAATCGCTTAGTAGCTGACACCACAGATGCCTCGCTGATACCCAGGGCAAGCTCCTCACGTTCAGTGTCCCCCGACACCACAGGGACTCTACCCAAAGACAACAACATACGGGAAAGGCAACGACTAAAGGATATGAAGTGTCATTCTCACCTCCCCCATTGCCGTTTCTTGAAATTTTATCGGCTTTTACAATAAAAACTTACAGCTATCCAAAAGAGTTCTAACCTCTTCCACAAATAAGTCGCTTATTTGTTCATCCTTTTCCTCCAGCCATGTAATGACCAATGCAACCTTCATCTTAGTGACAAGAAAAATATTCCCTTTAATGAAAGTCTGGAATCAGGAAGAAAACTTCACTAATATCACAAACCCCATTTTAATGATTCTAAGAACTCTTCCATTAAGAAGTCTGTTTTTCTTATTCCTCAGTCTCCTTTCAACAAGCTGTATGTTTTAGAAAGGGGATGTCACAGTATTACTTTAAAAGCACCAGACACACCATCCCTAAAAATAACTTGCTTACTGTTGGGAGAAGCATTTCAAGCTGTTTGTGAGGGGTTATTCCCACTTCTGTTTTCAGAAATGGAAGAGGGGGCATCTGTGACACTCTTGGAACACAAAAGCCCCCTTGTCACCTTGGTTGTCCATGGTCACACGCAGATTTTCTTACGCCTCATTGCTCTACCGAGTCGTCTCAATTCATTAAACACCCCCTGGGCTATGGGCAAGACTTCAACCATGGTGATGCCTCCTATAGACACAACCACCCAACTATGGCCTTCCTAGAATACAGTCCTGGGGCAACAGCACAAACCTGCTGTCAGCTAAGGATCTCAAGTCATAATAGGCTCTCGAGTTTTGTCTTTCTTTTCTAATATATATTTTTTCCCTACCAGCTACAACATGCACCCAGAGACAGTAATATCCACAGCATTTGACTGAATGTGCCTGCCCCCTGGTGGGTGGCAGGGTAGAGGACACACTGCAGGAGATCCTCTGGGAGTGTACAACAGAACCTGAGACAGTGAATTAAGAGATGATGGAAGAAAGCTCACGAAGCAAAATTCCCTCTATTGGAGAAATATGAAGATCTGATGTAAAGTGGAATTAAATATAATGAAAAATTAAAAAAATATATTACTAAGAGACAGTTTCAGAGACAAGGCACCAAGATCTTAGCTTGAGATCTACTGACCTGGGTCCCTCATGCTGAACTATGAACTATTGTGGCTAGGTGTCTATGTGCACCTATTGTTATCCTAAATAATTAAATTACAATCTTAAGGATAGGGCCCAGGCATTGGTACTTTTTTAAAGGTCCCAGGTGATTTCCATGTGCAGCCGGGATTCAGAACCACTGATCTGGGGCAACGTTTCTAAGGATGTGTCCAGGGACCACCTGGATCAGAATCAGACTCTATCCTAGACCTACTAAATCACAATCTCTGGAGGAGGGCCCTATATTCTGCATTTTCTAAATCTTCTCAGGGAATGATTAAACATATTACACTGCAGAAACTACTGTTACAAAGAAAGAGTAAGGGGTAGGTAACTTCTGGTGGTGGAGGTGAAAGTTGCCTCAAGACAAGGTGACCTTGGAAACTGAGACTGGCTTTCCCTGAGTGGGGTCCAGGGCCACATCAACAAAGGTCTAATACAAGGAGTAGGCTTCAGGGAAAGTCAGACAGACTCAACTTACAAGAGAACTGGCAAGAAAGGCCCCACCATGCCTACATGGCTGTTGGGAAGAGATTTCTTTTTCCTTTGTGGGAAGACTTCTCTAATCCACCCTCCTTCAGCCTTCCATATCCCTACCCCCACTTTCCCCAACTCCCTCACAAAACTAGCAGCTGGAAAGAGCACCTAGCGGTCTTTTTCATTGACTTACCCTTGGGAAATAATTATTTGGAAAACAGACACTGCTTAGGGTATCTTGGATTAACCAAAATTGGTCTGTTTTACTCTCTGATCCCCACCTCCCACACACACATGAAGAGCAAAATAGGCATCCAGGCCCCTCCTCTTGGGTAGAATAGCCTTGGAAAAGAACTCCTGGAGGTAGAGTGGCGTTAGGCTGGAAGTGTAGAACTTCTAAGGCCAGACAAATGGATCGAATCCCTTAACAAAAGACTCAAGTGGGCTGGATGGTGCTCACAAATCATTTACACTGACAAGAATTCTAGGACCTTGTGCTAGCTTTGCCCCTTCAAAATATCCCAGTGATATTTGGTCAAGATTTATAAAAGCCAAGGCTTTATATGCCACACGTCTTCTAAATGGAATCTCACATGGGAGAGCCAAATAAATATAAACAGTTTGCATTAAACACACAAACAAAACATAAAAACAAAAGAGCCTTCCTAACTCCTGACAATCCTGCATGAACTATTGGATTATTTCAAAACCTCAAGCTCACATTCCATCAAAACTAATCAAAGAAATATGTCATCATTTGCTGAACGCATACCTACCATGCACTGTGCTATGCATTGTCTAATGCTGTTTTGCTTCCACAGCAACCCTGAAGGAGGCTCACTTTACTGGTGAGGACCTGGGTTCCACACAGGTTAGGCAAATTGTCCCAAATCCTACAGCTCTCAGGGGTAGAACTTAAATCCATTCTCATCTGACCCCAGCAATCATTCTTCCACACTACAGGGCCGCCCTCTGTGAGGCAGCCTTAACTGGCTCTGATTCTGACCCTCACCCTCCCTCCCACCTCATCATCTCCCCTCTTAGGCCCAGTTGTCCAGTGCAACTGTAAACCTGGGTTCATAAACTCAAATACCTTCAGGGCAGGCCAAAAAAGTCTTTGAAAAAACAATAATAGAGAGTAAAGGGGAATAGGGAACAGTGAGGCCTGCGGTGAATAGCAGTGTGCCCAACCCTCCTTAAGGCATTCAAATTCCACTTTCTAAAATTAACACTGCGCTGGCCAATACATATTTCCGAAGCTGTGCTGTGTTTAAACCTCACAGAAGATAAAAGGAAAGGTGAACTGAAAGGGCACCAAGAAGCAAGGAGTGGGTGCCTGGAATGGCATTTCCCAACCATCTAATGGACACACGCACTCGGATGTCTCAACGTCATCTCCTCAAATGCAACGTGACTGAGTTTTTCTTAAAAAGTTACCTTACCAACAAACCAGCTCCTTCTCTTGATTTTCCTATTTCTCTCAAGGAAGTGATCACTTCCCCAGCTGGACTTGGACAAGGTGTCATCTGGACCCGTCTCTTCCCTGTGTGGTGTCACCAAGTCCTCCCTGTGACCTTGTCCCCTCCCTCTGTCCCACTCTAGTCCAGGCCCTCACTCCTTAGTGCCTCTTGTTTTCACACGTTCAGTATTTTCCCTTTGATCCCAGTGTAAAAATTACTCAAACCTGTACAGCCCTTTACAGTTATAATGTACTTTCACTACAGTTTCTCATCTTAGTTTTGAGTGATACAACAGCTTGGTGATGTAGGCAAGGAAAATACTATTTAAGAGATGAAAGGAGCCTTCAGAGGGTTTGAGTGGTTTGGCCATTGCCTTCTTATCTAGATCTGCAGCCCATTTCTCTCCCTCTCCCTCCTTGCCTCCCCGTCCTCTCTCCCCCTCCCCTCCTCCTCTCCCCTTCTCCCGCCTTCTGATCTCCAGAACTGTGTAAGCCAACTGCTTCGGGAACACTTCAACCCGGATACCCCGCAGACACATTAATCTCAACATATGCAAACTAAAGGCATCCTTGTCTCTTCTGAACTTGCTACTGCCCTGGGTTCTCCAGTTCAGTGAACAAATGTCACCCACCATCCACCTGTCGCCCATGCTAGAAACCTGAAGTCCTCGACTGCTCACCCTCCTTCATCCACTCAGCCAGTCACCAAATTCTTCTACATGACTGTTAAACTATTTTTTGAAACCAACAGTTTCTCTCAATCCCACTGCCCACCACTGCTACCTTTGTCCAGCCTACTAACATCCATCTCTCTGTCTCTCTTAGAATACTTATTTGCACACCCCAGCCCATTCCCCATCCTACATCCTGAATGATCTTTCCTTCTGCTTTCTGCAACATTTCCATGTCTCCCCCAAACTCTCAGAATAAAAACCAAGCTCCTGAATAAGGCTGACAGAGCCCATCCTGTTCTCTGGCCAGTGCCTCCTTGTCTGAGACAGCTCGATTTCCATTACTAAATACCCTAGACTGGGCAGCTTCAACCACAGACATTCATTTCTCAAGTTCTGTAGGCTGAAGTAGAAAATCAATGTTTGGGCAGGTTTGGTTTCTGGTGAGGACTCTCTTCCTGGCTTTCAGGTGGCCACTTTGTCCTCACATGGCCTCTCCCGGATGCATGTGTGGGCGAGAGGGGGAGGGAAAGGGGATGGGAGGGGAGAAAGGAGAGGACTCTCTGGTGTCTCTTCTTATAAGGGCACTAATCTTCTCAAATCAGGGCCCCATCCTTATGATCTCATTTAACTCTAATTACTTCCTCATAGGCCTATCTTCAAATACAGTCACATTGGAAGTTAGGGCTTTAACATACGAATTTGAGGGAGACACAATTCATTCCATAACATGCCCCCTCCAATCTCAAGTGAAGACTCAGCCCCCTACCAATCTACACTCCAGCCACAGAGACTACTCACTGTGCTGTCTCTTACAGCCATGACTAGACAATTTACTCCCTCTCTGGAACCCTCTCCACTTCTTCCTCCTGCTCCTTACAGCCCCCTACACCTTTGGCTTGACTAACTCCTTCTCATTCTTGAAGCCTCAGCCTACACAACCTTAGTTCCTCCAGAAAGTCTACCCTTGCCTGCAACCCCATTCACCCTCTGGGATTACAAGCCCCCACTGGGTGCCCCCAGAACACTGATGACATTTGCCCATATCCCTTACTAGACGCTTGGCTCCAAGAAGGCAGGTACTGGGGCTGTGTTGTTCACTGCTGTATCCCTAACATACACCACACAGTACACTTTCAATAAATAGTATTGCCAAGTGCCACTCTCAGGAAGGAAGGGAGACACCAGAGTAAGCAAGGGCTCCTTACTGTCTACAGAAACAAGTCCAATCCTTAGCTTGGCATCAGAAGCCACCCTCCACTGGGCCTCAAGACCCTAATGTTCATATTTTAAGGCCTGCATAGAAGAAAGCAAGGCCCTACACTACCTTTGGGGGTAAAAATTGAAGAACCAATGGGCAGAAATAAGGGAAAGACACACTCTCTTCTACTCTGATTTCCCTCTACTCCCGCAAGAACCAACACCTGCAGTCTACTCTCAGTTCCCCTTCAGCTCACGCTTCCTGCTCTCCCCTTTCCTCATATGTTGTCCTTGTTTTCCATGGCTGGCTTCTGAAACACCCGGTCTTACTCTTTTACCAGCACATTTTCCATGTGTGGTCCATGGACTCCTGAGGGTCCCCAAGGCCCCTTCAGAGAATCTGCAAAGTCAAAACTATTTTCATAATCATATTAACACGTTATGACCCTCTTGCGCCGTGTTAATATTTGCACTGATGACACAAAACGAGTGAATAAAACTGCTGGACCCTTAGCACAAATCATGGCAAAGGCACCAAACTCTACACGTAGCCATTTATTTTTCACTGCCATGCACTGGTAAAAACAATGTCAGTTTCACTTAAGAATGGCCTTGACGAAGTAGTCAACGTTACCGATTTTATTAAATTCATTGGTCTGTCTTGGACTTGGAAAGGATCTGTTCCCCATGCATGATTTCTTCCTATTGTTTTATTATTATATGTATTTATATGTATGTATATTATATGTATTTATTATATGTATATGTATTTATTTTTATTATTATTAAATATCACTATTTTATGATTAATGTATTATTTCATATTTTTATTACATATTATTTTTATTATTACTTTTCTTTTTATTACTCTGTGATGAAATGTGATATACACATAGAGCATTTTTGCTACATACCAAAGTATGAAGACTGTCTCAAGGAAAAGTACTTATCAGCTGAACTAGCTACTTTTTTCAAGGAATACCATTTTTACTTGAATAATGACTAACAGACAAACTACAATTATTCATACTTGGGTATTTCACAAACATTTCCTCAAAAATAAATGAAGTAAGCCTGTCGATTCAAGGAAAACAACTTAGTATTTGTTGCCAGTGATAAAGTTTAAGTGTTCAAGTGAAAATTAAATTTTTGGAAAAACTGTATCTACCACCATGAACTTCATAAATTCCCGATACTGACAGCCTTTTTGGATGAGTTAATAGTGACAAATACGATTTTTCTTATAGTATGTCAACATCTGGAAGATTCACATAAACATAACTCAATGAACCAATATTTTCCAAGACCAATACATCATATTAAAAAATCACGCATGGATAAAAGATCCTTTCAAAGTCCAAGACAGACCAACAGATTTTTAACGAAACAGACTAAAATAAATTCACTGATATGGTTTTGGGTTCCACATTGCAAATAACCTTTAAGAAACTACCACTTGAGAGTTTGGATGTAAAATCACAGAAGAATACTCACAATTATTAGAAAAGGCTATCAAAATACTCTTCCCTTTTTCAATTGCATATCTGCATGAGGCTGAATTTTCTTTACATACTTCAACCAAAGCAACATATTGCAATAGATTAAATGCAGAAACAGACAGGAGAATCTAGCTGTCTCTATTAAGCTAAACATCAAAGACAACTGCAAAAATGTAAAATAATATCACTCTTCTCACTAATATTTTTTTTGGGAAATAGTTATTTTTATTGAAAAAATATTATTCATATAAATAGGCAATGGTTTATTATTGTTATTTTTTAATAAACTAAATAAATATTTTCAAAGTGTTTTATTTGCTAATCCACTAAATTTGTTGTTGTTAGTGCCGTCAATTCCAACTCCTAGTGACCCTGTGTACAGCAGAGTGGAACCCTGCCCGGTCCTTTTGAGACATCCTCTCACCTTCTGGTGCTGTTTTAGACAATGCTCCACTGCTATTCATAGGGTTTTCACAGCCAATTTTTTCAGAAGTGAGTGACCAGGTCCTTCTTCCTAGTCTGTCTAGTCTGGAAGCTCTGCTGAAACCTGTCCACCATGGTGACCCTGCTGGTATTTGAAATACCAGTGGCATAGCTTTCAGCATCACAGCAACATTTAGTTACCATAGTATGACAATCGACGGACAGGTGGTGTGGTTCTCTGACCGGGAAACAAACCCGGGTGGCGGTGAGCGCACTGAATCTTAAGGATTAGACCATCGGGGCTGGCTAGTCTATTAAATATTGATAGCTATAACCCACATAAGCAAAAGCTCTTTGGGGGCCTTAATAATTTTTAGTAGTGTAAAGAGGTCCTGAGACCAAAAAGTCTGAGAACCAGTATACTACCCTATTTGACCTTGGCTGGTCTTTCAATGCCACATCAGGTCCTATCTTGTCCATGAAGCTTTCCTAACCATCCCTACCCCACAGTGCTCCCTCCTGGTGCCCTACTATAGCATTCACTGTCAAGGCAATTATTTTAATAGTCGTGTGGTTATTTTATATTAATGAGATATGTATTTATATGACAGTCCACTAGTGTCCATGTTTAAGAATTTTAGGGAATTCACTTTCGGATAGTTAACACAGCTGGCTCCATGAAACCAAAAACAAAATTACGGTAGACAAACTTATCTTATGTCAAAAGAGAGTAAAATGCACCATCTAGTGGACATGTAAGGTCATAGAACACAGAAGAAATTCATTTGGACTGCCAGAACAGTTCTGGCCTCTTCCCAGAAAATTCAGATAATAAAATAGTAATATATAAGCATAGAAAAAGTATTAACTTTAATTTTTTGATGGCATGTTTTAAAAAGAACTATGAAAATGTGAAACCAAATCTGGTTTGGACTTAGTCAATAACTAAATGCAAATGTGAACCTGAAGTCACATTTCCATACACAGTGAAAAATAAGCTTCTTTCTTAAATTACTATGAGTTGATTACACATCAGCTATTCAAAATAATCCGTTTAAATTATTATTTATGAAGTAATTATAACTTTAAATATTTAGAACCATTAACACTTATGGATCAAGCTGGGATGATTATTATTAGTTCAATCTCCAGATATTAAAATTGCCCTCAACTCACAACCTTCGCTTTCTAATGACCTGCTGAAAATCGGAAAACAGCCCTTTGAAGGATGAGAATGGATACCAGGGGTATATCTTTGTTTAACTTGGTATGTTAATGTTAAAAGAATTTAATTCTTTGCATCCTTCTCTGGGGTGACATAAGAAAATAGGAGTGAAAATATGCACAACTTTATACTTATCAGTTAAAAATAATGTAATGACATGGCAAGATGTCTGAAATATCTGGGTAAGTTTAAAAATTGAAGTTACAGAATAATAGGCGGTATGATCTAACTTATGTTCTTAAAATGTATACATGTATACCTATGTTTATGAACACAGATATATGTTAATACGTAGTAAACTATTAACATCTGTTATCTGAGAAGGAACATGCATTAATGGAGAAAGTAATGGGAGAGCTTTTTACTATACTCTATCCTGTTTAAATGTTATGAGCATTTTTAATTCAAAATAATCAAATAGGAAATTTTTAGTAAGTTACAGGGATAATAATTGATTCAAAGCATCTCATATAGTGGAAAACAGTTATTTCATCAACTAGTGTATTAGAAGGTTTAAGTAATAATAAGAAACTTGATCTAGCTGTTTGGTTTTTAAATCATGAGACTAGTATTTGGAAGAGTATTTAATGCATTTATCAATAAAACACATAATGTCTGATTCCTTCATTGATGACACAAAATGTGGTGGTATAAACAATCATCTCTGCCATCTTTCAAAACTCTGGCAGAGACAGTAACTTCTTTCCAATTGATATCATCTGACCAGATGATCATGATGTTCTTTTTCACTCTCAAATTCTACAACCTATGAAGTGCTAAGATACCATCACAGTCACCGCATCATTTTTTTAGCTTTGAGTTATTATAGAGCTAGCCTCAGCCACAGTAGCCTGGTGAGTACAGTCCATAAGTGAATAATTAAGTGGCGTCATTAACCTCAACTGGCAGTGGTAGGGTTGGTTGAAAACTAAGAGAATCAGTAGTATTACCAAACTACAGCCACTAAGGAACACACTCTTCCAATTATAATTTGAGCATCAGGTGCAAAAAGACAGAAATGATATGTTTGCTCTGGCCATTGTTCTTATCTGAACACACAATATCTCCAAGTCAACAACTTAGATGGAGCACACTGGCCAGGAATCAATGTCTATTGTCAATACTTATATGAAATTCTACTGATCCTTTATAGCGTGCCGGTGTTCCTCTCTCTACTCATATACTGTCCACTGGATATATCCATCTAAACAAAATTCCTGCTTTTCTTCAAGTAATTAAAACCCTCTAACCTCTTATCCTATTTTTTAAACCTACACAAATTATTATTTACGTTTAGACATTTGTTTTATTTTAATAAAATCCTCTGCTTATGCTCACAGAAATACAGACTCCTATTAGCCAACTAAAACTGCCTCAAACACATTTAAATGTTGTGTTTCTTGGAGCACAGGGAGATCAAGCTTAAAAAACAGAGAAGTATATACAAATATCGAATCATTATGTTGTACACCTCCAACTAATATGTTATATGTCAATTATATCTCCATTAAAAAACCAGTAAGGATAAGAGTTGTCAATATATTAACCATAATTCAATTTTCAATCCTGCACTAATTGTGTTATGCAGGAAACTCAAGTTATATAGGAAATTGCCAGTTTATAAGGCTAAGGCTTCCTTACCATTGGCCTGGTTCACTAAGATACAACCATTGGTGTCCCCATGTGTCAAGCCCTGAGATAAAGGAAAAGAACCTTTTGGTACACATTTTTCAACAGTTACCATAAGACACATTCTTATTACTTTTGAAATTACCTCTCAACCTCTCAATCTGAGATCAAACAACGTCTCTTTAGAAGTTTTACCATGCTTGCATGCCTTTTCAAAAACATGGTAACAATATTGTAGCATATTTTTGAAAGTTGCTAAGAGAGTACATCTTAAATATTCTTACCACAAAAAAATGTGATTATGTAAGGTGATGGATGTGTTATCTAACCTTATTGTGGCAATCATTGTGCAATATACACTTGTATCAAATCATTATGTTGTATACCTTAAACTTACACAGTTTTTGATGTCAATTATATCTTAATAAAGCGGGAAAAAAATAAAAACATGGAAATAAATCATATGTAATTCTACTAAAATAAGAATAAAGGCCTACAAGTAAGATGGCAAAGTAAGAACAGGCTTACAAATGTGCTCTATATAAAAATGACCAAAAGGATCCCCCAAAATAGTAAAAAGGGCCAGGGGATGTACGTGAGGAAACACATAATTCATCAGAACAAAAACTAAGGGTGGGGGACCAACAAAAAGACCCCGGTGGTGGACACAAATTACCTTTCCCAAAAGTGGTACCTGTGAGAAGTAAATACAGGGAATTTTGTCACCCCCCCCGACATAAAGGCCCCCAAACTGTGGAAGTCTCCTCCACTTGAAGCCCTATCCTAACCACAGAGCAATAGCAGTCAGTGGAAATACTAAGACTGACGTCAAAAAAGCAGGGCCATTGCTAACTAGTTTTCTCTGAAGACTTCTGCAATAGACTCTTCTGATATGCACAGGAAACACCTCTATTCTGGAGAAGTGAGATCCTTTATCATTACAAGGAGCAGCTAGCATTTGGTGAGAGCAGCAACAGGCAAGTTACACCTGACTTCACCAAACTTTCAGGAATTCCTTGAACTGAAAAGTGCCCCACCAGAGCATGGTGATCCCTAGAATCTTTCTTACTAATAAAATTACCTGGACACCTGGCCACTGAACTAGAGAATGCGGTTTCCAGCCTCCCTCGCAGCCAAATGTGGCCACGTGACATCAGTGGAATGTAAGTGGAAGTAACGTGTCCAACTTCCGTGTCACTTGCTCATAAGGGAACTCATTTGTTTGCCTCCTTTTCCACTCTTGTTACGTGCTTTCTCTATCGGCAGACAAATATCATACAGTATTAAAACATTACACAATTGTCAGGATTAAGACAGTGTGCTGATGGCACATGATTAGACAGACTAACATAAACAGAAAAACAAGGGGAGAAAACACATTTAAGTAGATATGCAAATTGATTATGAAGCAGGAGCATTTTATGTACATTAGTATTATGTCAATTTGGAATAGTATGATCGGAATATTAATAAAGTCTCTTTATATCCACAAAATTTTAAATAATACAACTCTCAAAAATAAAAACTCATCATGAATACCACAATTTGAAACTCAGCACATCTAATGTAAACTACGTTTTTAAGACTGTTGTCACTTGAGAGTACCTCTTCAGCTGATTAAGAGAAATAGAGGTGAGGGCTGGCCAGGTGGCGTAGCGGTTAAGTGCTCGCGCTCCGCTTCAGCGGCCCAGGGTTCGCAGGTTCGGATCCCGGGTGTGGATTGATGCACCGCTTGTCAAGCCATGCTGTGGCGGCGTCTCATATAAAGTAGAGGAAGATGGGCACGGATGTTAGCCCAGGGCCAATCTTCCTCAGCAAAAAGAGGAGGATTGGCATCGGATGTTAGCTCAGGGCTGATCTTCCTCACAAAAAAAAAGAGAGAGAAATGGAGGTGATCCTTTGTAGAATTTGTCTTGAATGTGCCAAGTCTTCAAAAATACATTTTTAACCAAAAATAGATTATTCAGAAAATGGGACTAGGCAACCGACTAACCATATGGGAGGAAAAGCACAGTTGCATCCCTGCCTCACAGCTTACTCGAAAATAAATTCCAATTGGAATCAAATTTTAAATGTAAAAAAACAAAACCACAAGAGCACCAGAGGACATTAAATAATAATACTATCTTTATATTCTTAGAGGTGTGGAAGAGCTTTCAAAGGATGAAAGGAAAGCATCTGGCCATTCTTTCCACATTACTAACTCCCAACATTCTTCCTGTCATTAGGGTTACCACACTCAGTTTAACAAAGTTGAAAACCAAAATGGGAATGCAAGAGGAGGGAGCAACCTGGTCACTCAATCTTTCATGGCCAAGGGTGAGCCCAGATTCAAGATAGGTGACCCTTTGTGCCCTGGACACTGAGTGTGACCACTTTCCCAGTGCCCAGCACCACCAGCTCCAAATTTCGGAATACTTTTTATCCCAATACCTAGCCCTAAAACAAAAAACATTAGTAAAAAAATAAGCAAAAAACAATAACAGCAAAGAACCCAGGAACTGCTGGAACACTGAGGAAGCTAACAGTGTGTGTCCCCTTCCTGACTTCTGAAACCAGCCTGCAGTACAATACAGAGGCTGTGAACTTCAGGCCCAAAGCATGCCCCATTCTTCCCATATTACTCCAGCAAAGTATACTTTTCAGGAACACAGGGCACTAGAATAAGTGGTTATCTCTAAAGTCATCTTAAGTTCATATTCTTCAGCAGTTCTGACTCAGAATTTGACCTTGACATTAAGCCAACTTCATAGACCAATCGTCATGTCAAAGAACAAGAAAAAGCTTGAGTAAAGGTGAAATGAAAAGCGTTTTCCAGATCACTCTCAAAGGAAACACATCAGGTTGCTGTAACAAAGAATAATGCAATCAACACACTTCATGAACCAAAAAGGTATTGTTAGAGATATGAACGTTTGACCCAGTATAGACCGACTATAACTGTAACTATGGGCCCTCCAGGACCAGTTCAACTGACCCCATCCTATCAACAGAGTAATTAAGAGTTGTCTTTTAGGAGCCAGCCCTGGTGGTCTAGTGGTTAAAATTCGGCGCTCTTACCGTTTTGGTGGCCTGGATTCGTTTCCCGGTCGCAGAACCACACCACCCGTCTGTCAGTAGCCATACTGTGGCAGTGGCTCACAAAGAAGAACTAGAACGACTTACAATTAGGATAAACAACCATGCACTGGGGCTTTGGGGAGGAAAAAAAAAAAAAAAAAAGAGGAATATTGGCAACAGATGTTAGCTCAGGGCAAATCTTGCCCTGCCAAAAAAAGAAGAGTTCTCTTTCAGAAACTGAGACCCTTTGCCCAGTTCAGGCCAGTTGAGACCACCAATCCCCCAACTGGGCCTGCACAAACGCTCCATAAGTGACCTTTTTGACATCAAGGAAGTAAAAACGCTACCCTCAGATCATGGTAACACCGCCATTTTGTGAACGCCGTCCTATGAAGAGGCATGAAGCTTGACTATGCTTGTGCAGATCATCAATTACCTCACTTCTCACTACCTCCAATCATCTGCTCCACACTTCAGACTGCCCTGCCCTTCAGCCCATAAATTATGCCCCAAACCTTGGATCGGGCAGACAGATCTGAGGCCACATGCCCCGTCTCCCTGCAGATCCATCTCCTAAAATAAAGCTACATTTCTTTTTTTTTTTTTTTAATTTTTTGTTTATTGCAGTAACATTGGTTTATGACATTGTAAAAATTTCAGGTGTACATCATTATACTTCTATTTCTGCATAGATTACGTCATGTTCACCACCCAAATACTAATTACAACCCATCACCACACACATGTACCGAATTATCCCTTTCACCCTCCTCCCTCCCCCCTTCCCCTCTGGTAACCACCAATCCAACCTCTGTCCCTATGTGTTTGTTTATTGTTGTTATTATCTACTACTTAATGAAGGAAATCATACGGTATTTGACCTTCTCCCTCTGACTTATTTCACTTTGCATTATACCCTCAATGTCCATCCATGTTGTCATAAATGCCTGGATTTCATCGTTTCTCATGGCTGAGCAGTATTCCATTGTGTATATATACCACAGCTTCTTTATCCATTCGTCCCTTGATGGGCACTTAGGCTGCTTCCAAGTCTTGGCTATTGTGAATAATGCTGCAATGAACACAGGGGTGCATGTATCTTTACTCATTGGTGTTTTCAAGTTCTTTGGATAAATACCCAGCAGTGGAATAGCTGGATCGTATGGTAGTTCTATCCTTGATTTTTTGAGGAATCTCCATGCTGTTTTCCATAGTGGCTGCACCAGTTTGCACTCCCACCAGCAGTGTATGAGAGTTCCCTTCTCTCCACATCCTCTCCAACACATGTTGTTTCCTGTCTTGTTAATTATAGCCATTCTGACGGGCGTGAGGTGATATCTCGTTGTAGTTTTGATTTGCATTTCCCTGATAGTTAGTGATTTTGAACATCTTTTCATGTGTCTGTTGGCCGTCTGTATCTCTTCTTTGGAGAAATGTCTGTTCAGGTCTTTTGTCCATTTTTCAATTGGGTTGGTAGTTTTTTTTGTTGTTGAGATGCGTGAGTTCTTTATATATTTTGGAGATTAAGCCCTTATCAGATGTATGGTTTGCAAATATCTTCTCCCAATTGTTAGGTTGTCTTTTCGTTTTATTGATGGTTTCCTTTGCTGAGCAGAAGCTTTTTAGTTTGATGTAGTCCTATTTGTTTATTTTTTCTATTGTTTCTCTTGCCCAGTCAGACACGGTGTTTGAAAAGATGTTGCTAAGACCGATGTCGAAGAGCGTACTGCCTATGTTTTCTTCTAGAAGTTTCACAGTTTCAGGTCTTACATTCAAGTCTTTAATCCATTTGGAGTTAATTTTTGTGTATGGTGTAAGGTAAGGGTCTACTTTCATTTTTTTGCATGTGGTTATCCAATTTTCCCAACACCATTTGTTGAAGACACTTTCTTTTCCCCATTGTATGTTCTTGGCTAAAGCTACATTTCTTTTCCCAAAAGCTGACACCATGATATTTAGCTTTTTTAAATGCACATCAGGCAAGAGAACCCCAATTTTGTGTGGTAACATAACTTTCAAAGGTTTTGGGCCTGATGTTTACAACTGACAAATGATAGAGATAAAACTAATTTAAAAATGCAAGTATTATAGCTATCTAATCTAATCCATAGTAATAATCCTGAGGCAAAATACTATGGTGCTACTTTTATACATGGGGAACTAGGCCATCAACGATTCTTCTAAGATTATGAAGTTAGTAAGCGGCAGAATCAAGACTCAATTCCAGGTCTTCCCATTCTAAGATCAGAGGTGGTTAGCTCCATCCTATAGTATCCTCCTGGGGTAAATGACATTTAGGTCATTTGTAACATGAACATCACTAGCCTAGCTCTACAACTGTATAGGTAAGAAACTGAATTATCCTGGGGGCAGTGGCAAGGGAAAAGGCTTTTATTAATGCCATTTTTTCTGAGACTTTCTTTCATATACTATAATCTAGAAGCAACTAACCCTATTATCTAAGACATTAATCTTTACGACTAAAAAATCGCATGTGCAAAGCACAGTTCAAATATCCCTCCTACAGTAAAATATTGGTATGTATCAGTTGAAAAACTCTCTTTTCTAGCCAAATGTTAGTGCAGCTGAGGTGATATACTTAAGACTTACGTGGGTGAAGAATCATCTGAAAAAAAAAAATGCTCTCCAAGTCCTTGGTTTCTCTGGGGCAGAGGAAATTTGTGCCCCTGCAGCAGAGACTGCCAGGGGTTCCGCAATATATATTCTCCTCTCCTTCCTTAGTAAGAGAATTGGGTACATGGCCCTGTGGGAAAAAGGCTGTATTTTCCAGTCTTACTTGTAGTTAAGTGTGACACTGTGACAAAGTACTGATATATGGGAAGTAAGCAAAAGTGGGGTGAAATTCTAGGATGTTTCCTTTAAGGACAGGGGGCATATTATTCTCTGCCCCTCTTACCACTGTCTGAAATGTAGACATGACGATTTGAGTTTAAGCAAACATTTTGGACAATGAGGTTTAAGCCATGTTTTGGCAGATAAAGCCACAAGATAGAAGGAGGCTGGATCCTGGAAGATCAGGGGCCACCATATTAGCCCCAGACTATTTACCTCCAAATTTGCTTACAGAAATAATCTAATTTGTTTAAGCAGCTGTACACTAGACAGTAGCACCTAATTCTAACTGATATAGCACCTATGATTTTTACTGCTTTGCAACATTTTCAAATATCTCAATTATCCAAAAGATGTCATTAAATTCTCAAATCTTTAATTTACTTTAAATCCAAAAATAAATATTTTCCATAAGCATATGTATAACCGTACATGTGTGTAGATTGGGGGACTCTGTCGCAAAATTAAATAGCACCAAAAAGCCCTACTCTAAAAAAAGAAAAGAAAAGCCCCACTCTGGGATACATTAGGTATCCCTCATCCACGCTCAAACAACCATCTTTTATATCCTTTCTACAACACCTAACATATTGTATATTGTGTTTGTTCAGGAGTTGGCCAACACCACCCCACCTCTCCCTGCCAACTAGACTAGGAACTTTCTAGTTCACAGTCAAATCCTCAATGCCTAGCACAGTGCCAGGCACAGTGCAGACACTCAGAAAATGTTTGTGGACTGACTGAACAAGTCAAAGACTGGCCTTAACAATGGGGTTCCTTGTCATGATTTGAAATCCTCTCAAAATACTACTTATACATGGTACTGACTTGTGAATTCACTCCAGTGGTTCCCAACCCGGGCAACGTTTAAAAATGGCAAATCTCTGGATCCTGCCTGCCCCAGGGTCATAGTGAATCAGAATCACCTTAGTTGGATTCTAGGCACTTGCAGGGTACACAAAGGAAACCTACATAGCTTACAAAACAACTGACATTTCAAGGAAGGAAAGCAAGGAGAGCAGGAGACTGGCTTAAAAATCCTATGTGTTTCGGGCAGGCCCCATGGCTTAGTGGTTAAGTGCGCGTGCTCCACTACTGGCGGCCCTGGTTCAGATCCCGGGCGCGCACCGACGCACCGCTTCTCCGGCCATGCTGAGGCCGCGTCCCACATACAGCAACTAGAAGGATGTGCAACTATGACATACAACTATCTACTGGGGCTTTGGGGGGGAAAAAAAATCCAATGTGTTTCGATGTTAACATATGAAAGAGGGAAATGCCTCTCTCTGGAGTCAGAGTGAAAAACTGCCTATTGTCTTTCACCATTTTAAGTTCTACTTCCTTTGGGGTGGCCTTTCCTGCTCCTATAAAATGCCATTGCCATTCTGTGTAGTCCTTTGAACTTTTCCAACTTCTACTTTACCTGGTCTCTCCACTTGATTTTTTTCCATCACTGAACCATTCTGTGTTTAGTCAGAATGGTTTTTAATCTCTATTTTTTTTTCTTTTTTTGGTGAGGAAGATTGGCCCTGAGCTAACATCTGTTGCCAACCCTCCTCTATTTTGTATGTGGAATGCCACCACAGCATGGCTTGATAAGCAGTGTGTAGGTCAGCGCCCAGGATCCGAACCTGTGAACCGTGGGCCACCGAAGTGGAATGCTCGAACTTAACCACTATACCACCGGGCTGGCCCTATATCTTCCCTTTGACATAGACAGACAGTCCCCGACTTACTATGGTTCAACTTACAATTTTTTGACTTTACGATGGTGCAAAAGCAACACACATTCAGTAAAAACTGTACTTCAAATTTTGATCTTTTCCTGGGCTAGGGATATGCAGTAGGATACTCTCTTGTGATGCTGCGCAGTGGCAACAAGCCATGTCTCCCAGTCAGCCACGTGATCACGAGGGTAAACAACTGATACATTTACAACCATTCTGTACCTATCCAATCATTGTTTTTCACTTTCAGCACAGTATTCAGTAAATTAAATGGGATAGTCAACACTTTATTATAAAATAGGCTTTGTCTTAGATGATTTTGCCCAACTGTAGGCTAAGGTAGGTGTTCTGAGCACATCTAAGGTAGGTGAAGGGGAGGAAGACTATCCTCTACCCACTCTGAGTCCTTTCTGGCTGGGCTACAAATTAAATTGACATGAGACCCAACAGCGGGAGAAAATCAAACAAAGCTTTATAACATGTATACATGAGAGAGACCCAGGAAAGACTGGGTAACTCCACAAGATGGCAGAGGTTTTCATCTTAAATACTATCTTCAGCTAAAGACAAAGGAAGATGTTGGGGGTGGAGGGAGTCAGCTATGGGAGATTACCAGAAAGCACAGTAAACAAGAGTATGCAGATTTTCCGCACTGACAAGTTTCTAGAGATGAGGTCATGCCTCCTCTTCCCAGAATAGAGAGAGAGAGACATTTACAAATGGAGATTTTCCTTACAAATGTAAATATTTGGTAAACAGAACTTTGAGAAGAATGGGCTTAGCAAGGACCCTCCCAGTTTATCAATACCCAGAGTTATCTATGGTGATGTCCTGAGGACAGGCCTCATCTTAAATTCTTTTAGGCAGTTAGTTGGGGGAGGGAGGGGGTTAAAGTGTCTTTCAGAAAATAATTAAGGTAAAGAGACATATTTTGAGGGGGCCAATTCTGATCTCCCACATAGGCTAGGCTAAGCTATGATGTTTATTGGGACATAACTCCATCATAAGTTGAGGAAGATCTGTATACGTACTTTTCTTAAATAAAAATACTAAAGAGCATTTAGCTCCCCTAGAATCATTAGAATTTTAAGGTTTTTCACTGGACACTTCATCCTATAGTTCAAACCATGAAGATAGCATTGCTGAAATTCATTTTCTCCAACTCAATATTTTTTTCTTAATACTCAAAATTCCATCAAATATTAGTTACTGCTCTCAAACCCCCACACTTATAAATAACAAATGCCAGCTTTTAGGTACTTTTTTAAAAAAAGCACATTCTATATTTTATTTTACCCACCTAACTAAAATCTGTTTCTTCAACGATGTCTACAGTCATCTAATTTTTTACCGACTTCTTAGAGACTCAGAAAGCTACAAGGGTCTTCTTTCTCCGTGGCAGGCTATCTGGAGTAGCATTTTAAAGATTTTCTAGGAAGTCAGAGTATTTCTCTTAAAGTACTCATCTGTGGTAGAAAGCCTAACACTTATTATAAAAACACAAGTAAGACTTATCAAGCTAAAGAGACTGGCCCGTTAGTGTAGTGGTTAGGTTCGCACACTCCGCTTCAGCGGCCAGGGGTTCACGGGTTTGGATCCTGGGCGCAGACCTGCGCACCGCTTATCAAGCCATTCTGTGGTGGCGTAGCACATATGAAATGGAGGAAGATGGGCACAAGTGTTGGCTCAGGGCCAATCTTCCTCACCCCCCCCAGCCCCTTGCCCACAAAAAACAAGAATTACCAAGCTAAAGAGCTAGATGTCAGCCTTTTGGAACGAGCCTTCTTCTTTTCAGGTCAGCAATACTAGTTAAATATTGTCCAGAACCATCAGTAATCTGACAATAAATACACGGCTACATTAACAAAATCATCAAACTTCTGAATTATTGGTGATCTTAATACTACCTAATGATACTCAAAGTCCCAATCCTTAATTATTCTATTTAAAAAAAAAGCCTGCAAAACTAACAGCAACCATGTCTGCAATCTAAATATAATTCATCCAATGGTTGTGTTACTAAAAATGTCATCCTACATTATTATTCAGAATCATAAGAAAATGAACCACTCTAATTATTTAGATATTCTTTCTACATGTACTATACTTGGTTTTTCTGTCTTTTATTTCCTCATCCATAGAATGGAGATAATTATGTTTAGCTCACAGGTTGGGTTTTTTCCCCAAGATCATATGATTTTTTAATATGTTTCTCAATAAACAGCAAGATAATAGTATTATATACTTTACTACCTTCTTAAGTAGAGTACACTAAACCTAATCCAACTTTTTGTAATGACTCAAATTTATTAGGGTGGGTCATCTTAAAAGAACTAATTATATAATTTTATGGTAAATCAGATTCCTTATATAACAGAGGCATGTGCAGACAAGCTATATTTCAAGAACCCAAGGTTAAAAACATGGAAGCACATCTTGCAACTGAGAAAAACCTTATTAAATTTTCTCCTCTTTCAAGATTTCAGGGTGTTCCAGAAAGAAAGCTCTAAGTTCTAGGGGCTCTGTCACCAATAAATGAATATAGGATCAACTAGAGCAATAATTTTGGGTATTTTTTATGACTAATCTGAATATCTAGGTCATAAAGGACTTCACAGAGTAAAAAAAATAGCTCTAGATATAGCTGCAAACATGTACACAGATCATGCGGGAAACTGGGCTGACTGACTCGACCAGTAGATCACATACACAGATCAGGTAAATATCTAAACCCTGAGTCTCCTCACCTGCCCAGACCAGCAAGATGGCCCCAGTAATGTCCTCCTGGGGGACATGTGTACCCCGACCCCAACACACACACACAACTACATGACTTTTGCTGCCTGGGACTTAAGAACAGGACCATCTTTTGTTTCTTCCCTGCCTGTCTTTATCTTTGAGCCTTGGACACCATATTCAGCACTGGATGGGACTCTTCGATTATTCTAGACCTTATCATATTCCTTTTTACAAACTTTTTATAGCACACATATTCTGAAAGTTGAAACTGAATTATTTGAACTGTTGTCTTGAACTGTTTTCTATTTGTTGTTAGTTGGATGTTCCACCATTTCCTAAAACCCAGCAGGCCCAGAGTGAAATATATGTTCCTCAAAGATAATTTTCCAGTCCTCCACCTCTCATATTTCTCATTCTCTCAGTCCTACTATCAATCTCCAAAAGAAAAAAAAAAATTCTCCAAAGAAAAAGTTTAGGCTCAGGGCCCCCATCAAGAGAACTTTCTTTTCATCGTGGCTGGGCCTCATTCCCTCTATCTGTTCTGCCAACTGTGACACATGCTCCTTTCTCAGGTGACACAGCCACATTCTATCTGTAGGATGTATTGAGCTTGCCCAATTGGGCTGCTGTCCCCGTAGATGTGCAGAGAGGTGTGCCATGTCACCATGCCCCACCTTCAAGCCCCTCAAGGTTTTAGTACAGTGGTGGGCTGTCAAGGTGGGAGAAAGGTGTCTGCCTTTCTCCTCACGACTCAGCTACCACTTCAGGACAGAGTCATACACAATCAGCCACGCAGCAGGCAGTGCAAACATCTGCTAAACCTTCCTGAGAACATGGTTAGCCACCAGTTCCTACTCGCAGCTCCTCTGAGTATTTCTCAGACTCTCCCTTTCTTCTCCATTTGCACAGCTCCTCCTCAGATCATCCTTAGGCAACTGCACTCAACTCATCTCTGTCATTTGGGTTTCATCCTTCCTACCCATGCTTTTGACCAACTGATTTGCTGAGTTTCATTCCATGATAAAATATGTTTATAGAAATCCAAACTTAGAAAACAATTAGAAGAGTTTTTATTGTTATTGACTCGTTCTCAAAGGCCTCTTTGACATTAGAAAAGAATTTATTATATTGTTTCTTTAATCAATCAATCCATGAACTAGGTTTTAGTCCTGTTGTCACAAAAACTAGAACTGGGTTTGAATCCCAACACCTGCATTAATGAGTCTTATCCCTTGAGGAAGTGACATTGCCTTTCAAAGATTTGGCTTTCTCACCTATAACATGAGGCTGTTAGGCTAGAAATAATATTATTTGCCAGGGAAATAACTGAGAGATTCCTTCCAAGATTCTGTGAGTCTAAGTATTTATTGAACCCCTACTATGTATTAGAATGGTGGAATGGAGGAGGAACATACAATCTAACTGGGAAAATACCATATAATTGAGTTCTAAGTTACATATTAAGTCCAGATGGATTAAAGGCTAAATGGTAAAATAATAATAAAAAGGCTAAATAGTAACATAATTATAACAGTATAATAAAATAAGTATTTGAGGAATATATAGGGAAATATTTTCACAATATTGCATTGGGAATGGCCTTCTAGATCCTTCTGGCAATAGTGCATTGATTTATCATGGAGAACCACTTCCCCTCACCCAGTCCATATGGTTTGGATGGGGATGAGCCCACCTCCAGCTCTAGAGATGGGCACAGATGCAGGCCTGGCCAATCACAGCCCTACATCCTCCTGGCCACAGGGTATGGTTCATGGATGGACACATAACCTAAGCCGGGACAATCAGAGGAAATGAGACTCTAGAATAGGACTTTTGTTGGAACTATTGGGAACAAGTGTTTTCTTGGAAGGGGTTGCTCAGAGAGCAGAATACAACATACAACTTCTGGCAGCCACCTTGCCACCAGGAGCGGAGGCCCAGCCTGAAGACAGAGCCAACACAGGGCAAAGCAGAGCTGAAAAGTGGGTAAGCAAGTCACCTCTGATGACTTCGCTTGCACCTCTAAAGCCAGAAATGCCTGAAGCTACGGTTACCCTTTTTGTTTTTCTTAAGCCAGCTTGCAGGTTGGGGCTGCAACCAGGAATTCTCACTAATACACTCCCCTCAGAGCTTTCCAATGAAATTAAGATTACAACCTTCCCAAGGGAAAAAAACATCTATCTGCCCATACCTTTTCAATATATTGATTATATAAATGAAGCTCTGGATCCAAATTTCGATGTACACAACCTTATGAACTTAGAAACGAGTGCCTCTCACAGTATGAAAAATATCCTCTCGCAAACATGGCTGCAAGGACATTTTCAATCACTTAGTTATTTTAAGAATATGTCTCCCAAATATTAACAATAGTAGAATATTATTACCTGCTCAAGGACAGATTCAGAAAGATTAAATAAACAGGTGGTAAGACATGATAGATGATACGACAACTCATTCCTATAAAACTATTATTAGTATCATTAAATTGTCCTGGCAGTGCCTTTTGAGAAAATATGCAGCACAGAACTTCAGAAAATATGCTGCCAAACCTAGATTTAGACTGGTGTGAATATATGTAAGCTAGGAAAACTCAAAAGCCTACTATTTGTATAAATACAAATGTAACATATTCAAGCAGAAATTATCCACCCTTTTTTATTCTCCTCATAAACAGAGAGTGAATTGTAAATAGCTCCTTGCTAGTCTAGGCACCAGTTGAGATTCATAAAAACGAGGGATATGGAAAAGGCTTGACAATAAGTATGTAGTAAACAGGCAAACATGTATGTGGTAACTGAGACTAGTGTGTTAAAGTTTTCTTATAATACCAACATCCCATGGCAGGGGTCACCAAATTTAACCTGCTCTCTATTGCTGTAAATAAAGTTTTATTGCACTACAGTCATGACCATTTGCTTGGTTTTGTCTTTGGCTGTTTTTGCACTCCAAAACAGCAGAACTGGGGTGCCGGCCCCGTGGCATAGCGGTTAAGTGAGAGCGCTCCGCTGCTGGCGGCCCGGGGTTCAGATCCCGGGCACGCACTGATGCACTGCTTGTCAGGTCATGCTGTGGCGGCGTCCCATATAAAGTGGAGGAAGATGGGCACCAATGTTAGCTCAGGGCCAGTCTTCCTCAGCAAAAACAGGAGGACTGGCATGGATGTTAGCTCAGGGCTGATCTTCCTCACAAAAAACAAATAAAACCCAGCAGAACTGAATGATTGCAACAAAGAGCGGAGAGCCGACAGAAACTAAAATATTTACTATCTGGCCGATCATAGAAACATTTGAGGTCCTCTGTTCTACGCATCTAAGAATTTATTGATCATTTACTATGCTTTAGGCTCTAGGAGTAGGGTAGGTGGGCCATTATGGCAGCAGAAAGATGTACAAAAATAAGAGAAAGTCTCTACCTGCAGGCTAAGGGGATATAATACACATTAGAGACCATGGAAGGTGAAAATAAATCTTGTTAGGACTAAAGGAGGGTTCCAAACTCAAATGCTTGCAAGGACAGGCAAGACAATGAGGGGCACAAAGAAATGGTGATTGATGATTGTGTGATGAACCTGAAGGTGCCAGTCCCATCCAAAGGGGGCAGCAGTCACTCAGGAATCGAGCCCCAATCTTATCAGACCTCCTAATTCTCCAGTTTCTCAAAAGAAGCCAGAAACTGAAATTGTGTGTGAAAACCTTTAATCTTGAATGTTGACAATAAATTTTAAGAAATTGTAAACAATATGTAGGCCAAGCAAACACATTAGAGGCCAGCAAGCCACACGTTTTCCACATAAACTAAAGGGGCCCAAAGTAAGGACGGAGAAACGTGGCTGGAATTTGAGCAATGTCAAAATACCAGTATCCAAGAAGTTAGGTACAAATCTCTCACTCTTAGATCTTGGCCAAGTCATCTTCCCTCTCCAGGCCTCAGTTTCCATAAAATGAAAACAGGATTAAATGATCTGAAAGTTCCCCTCAGCAATGCAAATTCATCCTTCTACAATAATTCCCTAAAATATTATCCTTATAAGGGAAAAAAATCCTTAGACTTCACCCATACCTAATAATTTACAAAAGACTACAAAAGAAAAACACTTTTCCACCTAACTGCTTATATTGGGAAACAACACTAGTCTGCATAAAAATAACTGACAAACTAACGTACTTCATGGACCTGTATTACAAGAGGTTTGATGAATTTTTATGAACGTTTTCATGTCAAGTATCATTAGAAAACGGCACACGAAAACTCTACAGTGTCAAAACCACACAGAAAGAAAGGGTCTTTATCCATAAGGAAGTGTGAAGCCGAACTACTGGACAAAATAGATGATGTGTTTTAATACCACTCCCTAAAACATGGGAAGGAATTCTCTCCTGTCTACACCCAAAAGTTTAAAAAAAAAAAAAAAAAAAAAAAAAGCTGGGATCACAAAATCAAACACAATAAAGGTCAAGCTAAGAAATAATCTAGACTGGCAGCAACACCATCACTTCCTGTTATAAATATAGAGTAATGGGCTTTTAAATCAGAAATGCAATTTGATAGAAAAACTCTCCTAACAGGCTCTGGAAACTGAGCTCAGGGTGAACACCATCTGTCTCCGTCCAGCTCTGTCCCTTCCCATCATTTTCCTCCATTAATGATTTCCCTAATTTCACACATCATTTAAACAAAGAAAATGGCAGCCATAAAAATATCATCAAGAAGTTAACCATCAGCATTAACTAAAAATTATAGCACTGCTGGTGTTTTCAGTATTTTTTAAATTTTGAAATGAAAAATGTAATCTCCATAAATGCTATTACTAATCTCAATATTAATTTTCAATGCACTCTATTTCTAAAATGAGTAAAGAAAACACTCTAATAAGCCCAAATAAATTTTCTTTATGGAACCAGATCCATTCGGGAGTAGAGGAATTTCCTTCTGCTTAGGTGTAATTATGTTTGAGGCTGCCTTTCATTACCTTCAATCTTCCCTCCTGCTATCTTGCTATAAATACAACTCTAAGATAGTGTCCCATCCCTTTCCTCAGTCTTTCTCAAACAAGTTCTAAAATTTAAGCATATTGTATGATATTCAAAAGAAACGAGTAATTCAGGATGCAAAACTAGCAGCGATGGAATCTTAAGAGACGTTATGTAAAAGAACTCTCCAGAATAGTACGTGGTCAAAGAAATCGTCACACCTCTCTTGCCTTTTTGAATTGGGCAGAAATCAGACTAAATGAAAAATTATAAAAACTTCTTCCTTCAGATTAAATGAGCAAAGAAGCTCTTTGAATAAACAAAATTCTAAATTCTGAAGTCTTTTCAAAGAGACAAGGTGATGTATGGACAAAAGAACAGACGAGAAGCCTGGTGATCTGGGCTCAGGTACTGACGCTGCTAACCAGCTATATTCTGCAACCTCAGGCAAGTTCTCAAGAGGCTCCTGGGTCCTGAGCACAACTCCTCTGTGAAAAGAGGATATGGATTTCTGAAGTCCTTCAACGACTCCTCTAATAACTCTGTGATGAGACCCTTTTTGAAAATATTGTACCCAATTCATGTGGTATTTAAAATAGGTCAAATGGATTATCAACACTGCACTCCTTTGTCAGTTCATTTTTACATCCACCCAGGGGAAGCATAACTGATAGATTTCTGAGTCTTAATCCCTTAAATCATAACAATGTCCCAGAAACATGAGGCATGTCCTAGAAAGTGTAGGGATTCTTCAAGGGACCATTTCCTGAGCCAAGTCTTCTTATCTTACACTCATTCAAATTTAACAGGTGTACAAGATCTACAAAGATCTTCACTCACTGTTTCGAAACTAACAAAACTGCCTTCACTTACTCCTGTTCTTTTTCTCTGTCAAATTAAAATGGCTCTCTCCAGATAAACTTCACAAACCTCTCTACTTCCCCTTATTCTGGGTTCTGTTCTTTTCTCCAATCTGAAACCGGCTCCTTGAAAGTCATTAATGATCTGCAAATCCTCAAATTCAAAAGTCTTTTTCCTGTCTTCATTTTCTTGGATTTTTCTGATACATTTGACCCTGATCACTCATTCATTCACTTATTCATACACCTAACAAATTTTTCTCGAATGCCAGCAAGGCAGATACTATGCTAGGTAGGCACTGCTAATATAAGTTGAAAAAGACATGAAACCAACCCTCAGGATCTTACAACCCAGAGACAGATATAAACTGATAATTATCCAAAATTTCCTAGAGAGATGAATAGGTCACCCTCTCTTTGAGAGTCTAGAAATCACTGGGCTGGCCAACAGGATGTAGGTTCCCAGGTATTGAACAGATGTTGAACAAAGTAACCCAGGCCATTTTTATTTTAAGAGTTACAAGTGAACAGTTAATAATATTCATCCAGTTACCTAATTCTGAAACTTCAGCCATTGCTTCCCATGTCCAATTACAACTAGGATCCAGCCTTTCTTCCAACCCTGCCTCCCTTTCCCCTCAATCATCACTGGTCCCAGAATCGCCTCTGTGGCCAATGTTCTTCTCATCTACACACTCCCTGCAGCGAGCTTGTCTGCTTCCTACATTGAACTATGACCTTTAAGCTGACACTCCCAAATCTCTTGCTCTAGCCCCAATCTTCCCCCACAATCTTCAGGCTTTCAGAGCAAACGGTCCACGTGGACATCCCACAGACACCTCAAACTCAACATGTCCAAAACTAACTTCCCCCAAACATGTTCCTCCTCCCGTATTCTACATCTCAGTTCTCAGCAGCACACAACCACCACCGCAGTCACCAAGCCAGAATCAGGGAATCCTCTTTACCACTCCATCTCCCTTACTCAACACACAAAATAAACAAAATTTTAAAAAGCTGGCCACTTGTACCTTTTAAATGGTTTTTAAATCCACACCACTCCATCTCCCTTACTCAACACACAAAATAAACAAAATTTTAAAAAGCTGGCCACTTGTACCTTTTAAATGGTTTTTAAATCCACCCCCTTCTCTCTGTCCCTGTTACCACTGCCAAGTTCAGGTTACTTTTCCTTCATCCACAGTGTTATCACCCAGTTTAGGCATTTACTCCCTCTCACCTGGCAGCTGTTCTCTCAGTGGACTCCCGCCTTCCATTCTCTTCCCACTCCTGTCATTTTGTACACTCTTGTACACTATGGCCTTATGTACACTCTTGTACACTATGGCCTTATGTACACTCTTGTACACTATGGCCTTATGTACACTCTTGTACACTATGGCCTTAAGAATCTTCATAAAATATCAGGCTCCCCATTGAATACAGCCTAACGTTCAAATTCTCCTGCCTGTATCCTTGAATCCAGAGTGGCCGCAAAGTCCTCTGGGTACTAAAACCAGCTGAGGCCCTAAACAGAGATATTAAGAACTGCATGAATAACTTCCAGCCATCTTCATGGAAGACAATATTTAGATGACATGGGAAAAATTAAGTTCTGCAGATAACGGAGGTATTCATACAGAAAACTTTGTAATCAATCTGTCCCTAACAATTATTTTCATCCATACCTCCCACACCCTGTCCTACACAAACCCTCCAGTACAATCCAACTGGCTTCCTCCCTAACACATATCTTGGACATTCCTACTCTTTTTTGGCTCACCCTGGTGCCTCCTGCCTAATCATGTGTTTCTACTCAACAGCCTTCCACCCCACCTCTCTTCCTGCGTAATATCTTCATGGACCACTCTAGCCTAACATCTCACACCTTTGTCTTAACAGCCACAGCAATTACATTTCATACTAATTCTCATTTGGCAATTTATTACATACCATCTACTCTACTGGCTTTTCCACTACTATTTAAACTCTACGATAATTAAACTCTGTGATAATTATTCTCTTGTCTGTGTTCATTTTGTCCAACAAGGTCACAAGGTCTTTGGAGACATGGAGCATGTCTTAAATACTTTTTGGCATCTCTGCTATCAAGCCTAGCATAGTGCCTTGTACATAGAATATGCCTGACACAAAGCCAGTCAGTAGCTAATAATCAATAGATGAACCCTAAAACAATCTCCTATATTCTCAGATTACCCATATCATCCTAAAACAAATTATCAGAGTTAAAATAGAGGTCTTCCTATCATCTATTAACATAGTCAAACTCTGGCCATTTTGGAAGTTAGGGAAAATGTGTGCCTGAAAAAGGAGAAGATGTCCCATGAAAGAAAACTTTTCAGTACGATTAGTCTTATAAATGTATTCAAGCAACTCACACCTGGATCAGATATAACTGAAATAGCTAAGTATTTAAACATGTTTTCTCCATTCTTTAAACCATGCATTTTCAACGGGTAATACTGCCTGCAAGAGGGTGAAATAGGTTCTTGGGGAGCAAAAAAACTCACTCTTTTTATGTACAAAGCAGATATACACATATAGTACCTAACTCATATACAGTATCTATGGTATTAAAATGCCATTTGGGAGGAGAGTGATTATGTATAAAAAGTCTAAAAAGGCTCTTGGGGAGGGGGGATAATAAAAAGGTTGAGAAATGCTGTTTAAACCAAATAGATCATCTGCTCTGCTAAATCTGCTCAAGATTCATAGGTTCCTTATCAGCAATGAAAGACCGTATGAATGCATATGAACAAAATCTAAAAGAGAAATAAATGAAAATTATTTTTGTGTTCTCGTATTCTCAAAAATTTTTTTGTATCTTGGATGTTGTTAAATGTTACTATTTTCCCCTGCCAAAGGGAGGGTACCACTGGATAGACATAAAGGTGAAAAGAGTTCCTATTAAAAATGACCCGGAAATTAAGGAATCAAAGGGTTTTTTCCAAAAGGAAAACGCTTTCTAAACCATATTATAAAATATGTGTGAGAAAGTGGCTAGGATTGAATTAAGATTGAATAGTTATTTATATCTGTTTCCTGTTTAGCCTTTTGACAAAGTTCAGCCCTGTATTTTGTGATTAGTTATTCCCAGAATAACTCTGATGTGGGGTCTGCTGGTAGGGAGGACCCCAGAACTACATCCTGCAATTCACACCCCATGAACACACAGTCTGCTAAACTCAACAACCTCAAAACAGAAAACAAAACGTCACTGTCCCATTTCCTCTGCCAAACCCTGTTTTGAAACTCCAAAACACAAAGAAGGGGAGGAAAGAAAAGAAAAAAAACTAAACGTGTTTAGAAACAAAGGCAGGTTGTGAGGAACATTAATAGTCCTTTCTTATTTTTTTAATTAAGTGTAAATTCCTCTACACTATCTGAAAAACGGACTATGTGAGACTATGAGAAAAACAAATACCACATTTGTAACATATTTTTGGTGTGTATATGACATCCTTACTCAATATCAATATACTATTCAATGGGCTAATGTTTACCAGATTGGGCAATCATGAAAATGAAGATCTCAAATCAGAGACAAAACATAAATATAAAGTAAAATAAAATGAAATAAAATAAGAGCCTGGGCCGGCCCCGTGGCTTAGTGGTTAAGTGCGCACGCTCCGCTACCGGTGGCCCGGGTTCGGATCCCGGGCGTGCACCGACGCACTGCTTCTCCAGCCATGCTGAGGCCGCGTCTCACATACAGCAACTAGAAGGATGTGCAGCTATGACATACAACTATCTACTGGGGCTTTGGGGAAAAAAAGGAGGAGATTGGCAATAGATGTTAGCTCAGAGCCAGTCTTCCTCAGCAAAAAGAGGAGGATTAGCATGGATGTTAGCTCAGGGCTGATCTTCCTCACCAAAAAAAAAAAAGAAGAGCCTATAGCAGCAAAACTGCCATGGGGCCGGCCCAGTAGTGCAAGCGGTTAAGTGCGAGCACTCCACTGTGGCGGCCTGGGGTTCGCCAGTTCGGATCCCGGGCGTGCACCGATGCACTGCTCGGCAAGCAGTGCTGTGGCGGCATCGCATATAAAGTGGAGGAAGATGGGCACGGATGTTAGCCCAGGGCCAGTCTTCCTCAGCAAAAAAAAAAAAAAAGAGGATTGGCAGATGTTAGCACAGAGCTGATCTCCTCACCAAAAAAAAAAAAAAAAAAAAAACTGCCATGAATGGGGCATGAGAGGTGGTGACTGTGAAAAAGAAAAGATAAAGATGATGGGGCTTTACAGGATGAAAACAAGATTCCTGGCTTTGGAAGGGGGCTCCCGAAGCACTGGGGCTCATTTGGCAAGAAGGATGGGAACAACAAACGGAACAGAGAGCTGATGGGGAGGAACAAATTTTTACCCCCATGGCTACACCGTCAAAAACGGAGGGTCTCTACTAACCCTACATGAAAAGATCATTTACAATCCATCTCTATACTGCCAATCACAATGGCCTGAAAATTTTCACCCCTTATCCTATTGGATAGCTCTTCTGCATTTCCACACTGAAGACTACTCACATTAAAAGAAATCTCCATTGCTTCCAAGCCATTACTTCCTTCAATCTCTTATTTCACTGGCCAGTCCTTCCCCATCTCCTTCACGGTCTCCTCCTCCATCATTACCGATCCTAAGGTCTCCTCTTAGGCTCTTCTCATCTATCCACTCCCTCCACCAAGCTCATCCACTTCCTAACATTAAACCCTTACCTTTAAGCTGACACTCCCACATTCTTGCTCTAGCCCCAACCTCTCCCCCAAACCACACTTTCATTGCAAATTGTCCGCTGTACACATCTATGTGGACATCCCATTAGACACCTCAAACTCAACATGTCCAGAACTAACCTCCTCCAAACAGGTTCCTCCTCCCCAATTTCAGTTCACAGCACCACACAACCATCATCCCAGTCACCAAGCTAGAATCAGGGAATCCTGTTTAATACTCTCAACACACTTTTTATCATCTTTACCTCTTAAAAATTTCTTCACTCTGTCTGCTTAAACCTTGCCACTAACGCCCTAGTAACAGATCCTCTCCATCTCACACTCAGACTGCTGAAGTACTTCCTAGAAGTCTCCCTGACTCCAAACTTAGCCCTACCCTAAATCCACACCACCACCACCCCTCCTCGCCCCCCCACTGCAGCCACCTGATCTGCTAAATGCAAAGTGATTGATTGGTTTCACTCACCTCCTCAAAACCCTTCAATAGATTCCCAAAACCTTCCAAGTAATAACATTAGCTACACATATGTAATACTTACTGTCAGGGACTATTCAAAACACTCGATGTATATTAAGACTGACATTAATTCCATGAGGCAGAGGTTATTATTATCCCCACCATATGAATGAAAGAACGAAGGCACAGGGAAGTAACCTTCAAGTTGCTATTTGGGAAAGAAGCTGAGAGTTGAACATAGGAAGCCTAATTCCAGAATCAATGCTCTTAGCAACGATGCTGTCCCCCTCAGGATGTTACATGCAGCCCTCCAGGCCTGGCCTCTCCCTGCAGCCCTCTCTGGCCACTTCCTGCCATGCACTTCATACTGAGTAATACCAAACTGCCTGTAGTTCCCTCCACACAGCAGGCTGTGTGTGCCTTTGCTTATGCTATTCCTCTCAAAGGAATAAACTTTCCTTTGGTTTTCACAAGGCTAACTCTGAACACATTTTCACACTTCATGTCCATCAACAGCAGCTCCAGGCAGCCTTTCCTGAACCTCATGCTGCAGTGCCTAGTTCCTTCTCTACCTCCATCCAGCTCCACCACCCCCCCACCAAGCCCCCCACCCTGTCCATACCTCTCTCTTAGCATTTATTACATTATCTTGAAATTATTTGTTCATGTGTCTGTTGTTCCCAGAAACCATTTCTCATTCATCCCTGAATGTGGCATAGTTCCTGTTATGTAGGATATACTAAAAAAATTGTTAGAAGTGAACTCTGAATGACAACCACAGTAGATGAAACTAGCAAGCTCACAGGATTAAGAATGATCTTGAAAAAAAAAAAATTCCTGGTACCTTTGCTTTTCAGCACTTCAGATCTTGCCAATCTCCTCATTCAACATTTCCTAATAAACATACATACCTCATTTCCCAGAAGTTTCACTTGCTTATTTGAAAATCCTACAAATGATGCCCAACCTGGCAATCAACAATTTCCCATTACCAAGGTTCAAGCAATGTCCATTGGTAACAAATTAATCAAGAAATATGAGGACACGCCCAGCCACTTTGGGACAATCGACCTCACTGTTACTTGCCAAGAATGCATCATGTCACGAAAACTTAAATGTGTTCTAGTTGTAAACTTCAGACTCTTAGCACTGAAAGAGCCCACAGAGATCATGAGGATCTTCATTCATCTCTTCATTGCACATAAGAAACTGCAGTCCAAAGAAGTGGTCCTGAGTCTGTATAACTTGCTCGTCGGAAAGACCAGATGAAGATCTTCCCTCTTTGACTTAGCGGTCCACATTCTAGTTGTATAGTTATTTCTCAGGACATTTTGAATTACTAAAAATGAAATGTTCTAACTAGGGCTTTCCCAGGTCAAGAAAAACCAGCCAAACTAGAACTAGTTTTTCTTAGATCTGATAGGAAATCTGGAAGACAACGCAGATTTAAAGAAAAGAGTTTTTTTATTTGGAAGTGTTTCTACCCTACAAGAGAGAAAATACGAATCTTAATCCCATGAGATGGTGGAAACCCTGAACAGGACTAAATGGAGGCTACTCTAGAAACCGTATACATTGGGTCTAACAGCCACAACAGTTTAAATCTCCATTTAAGAAGAAAGATAGGGCCAGCCCCGTGGCTTAGCGGTTAAGTGCGCGCGCTCTGCTGCTGGCGGCCCGGGGTTCGGATCCTGGGCGTGCACCGAGGCACCACTTCTCTGGCCATGCTGAGGCCGTGTCCCACATACAGCAACTAGAAGGATGTGCAGCTATGACATACAACTATCTACTGGGGCTTTGGGGGAAATAAAAATAAATAAATAAAAATTAAAAAAAGAAAAAAAAAAAGAAGAAAGATAAACATGAGTATTATTTATATCCTAAACATCAATCTCACACTCATTTTGCGGATATACATATAAGACATTCTTGACCCTGCTTCAAGAAAGATACTTACATGTTTCATTTCAAAAATGTTAAAACAATCCTTTTAGAAAACATCAAAAAAGCTACCAATTCTTGCTTCAAATCAACTCCTATAATTATCCTCATTTCTTATCCATTCTTAAAGTCAAATTTCTAGTCTATCTTTTCTAATCTTAATTGTTACAAAATGCTCATTGGCCCTGCTCAGTTTGAGAAGTGGAAGACACACAGTCAAAGAGGGTGGGGTGGGAAAGAGAGAGAACTTATGACAGGGCAGACAACGATGAAGCACTTCACATTTATAGTATTACCTCTGCTAATACTCAAAACACCCGATGAAAGTAGGTGTGTTATTTTCTCCATTTTATAGATGAAGAAACTGAGATATAGATTAACTAATTTGCCTCCTCCATTGTTGCATGGCTTACTCTTGCATCTTCTTCCAGTTTCTTATTAGCAGAGAGAAATTTCTCTGATGACTCCCACCCCATGCACTCCTTTCCTCATTGTTTTATAATTATCATAGCTCTTATCCCTGATATTTTTGCATTTACTTGTTTATTTGCTAATTGCAGTTCTCCCCCATAAGAATGTAAGCTCCATGAAGCCAGGGATTTTGTGTGACTCATCAGAAGTGTCTGGCACATACTAGGTGCTCTATAAATATCTGTTGATCTTCTAAAAGGCAATGAGTTTGCCCTGCTCATCTCTGAATCCTCAGTGCCTGGCACTGGTTGGACACATGGTGAACTTAATGACTGTTCAAAAGTAACAAGTGGGAATAGATGAATTCATACTCCAAGTCAGAATAAGAAGAGAAAAAAGCCAAGCATGGAACAATGAGGGACTGGTTATACTTAAAGAATGTATGATAGAAAAGAAACCAGTGGACAAGACAGAGAAAAAGCAATCCCAGAATTAGAAGGAAAATGAGGAGAGTTGTATTGTGGAAGCCAAAGGAGAACTGATCAACAGTGTCAAAAGTTGGCAAACAGGATGGGGGCTAAAAAAAAGTGGATGCATATAAGATTAGTTGGACTGGGTAGTGAAGCCATTATTCAGTTTCAATTGGCTAAAAGTAGAAGCGCAAGTAGAACTGGCAATGGACTTCTTTTTTTAGGAAGCCTGTCAGTAAAAGGGAGAGAGAGTTAGGTAGGCAACGGCAGGGAAACAGAGTAGGGAAGGTATTTTTTAGAATAGAAGAGACTGGAGTCAGTGAAGAAGAAAAGACTCAAGAAGATATAAGAACTGAAGATAACAGAGAGACAAAGCTCAAGACGGAATGGGAAGAGCACAGTTGGCCAATCAGCCTTGGAAGGGGGTAGTGAAGTGGAAGATATAGGCAACAATATGCAGAAACATTTGAAGCAGAGGGAAAATGGAAGGATTCTTACCCCTAGTTGCTCAGTGAAGGAGTTCATGAGGCCATTTCCCTGAGCATAAAGGTGGAAGGAATGGGGGTGAAGTTTGTAGATAAAAAGAAAACATCTTTAACAGCTGTAGGGGCAAGAGGGAAGTCTTAGTTGTCTAAGTGGTACAGAGGATTGCGAAGAAGCAACAGAGGGCCCAGGAGAGCCTGTGAATCATTAATCTGTATCAAAGCCAGCCAACAGGGCTATAATGGTTTCCAGTAAGCAGTCTGCCAGGAGAAAAACAGTTGGAGTGGCAGGAATCGGAGACTGGATCTGTGGGGAATATATTCGATGACTGGCCATGGGGGGTCCAAGCTGATCAGGGAAATAAAAACAGCAGGTGTGGTAGGGGAGGAGGGCTGATAAAATTGGATAACAGGGAAGAGACCAGATTTTCTAAGTCACTGCAAGTTTGACTAAAGTAAGAGAAGTAGATGCCCGATTTTGCCATCTCTGGAAAGAACAAGGTCCGTTAACTTCTGAGGAGGAAACACGAAGATCACTAAGCAGAAGAGGGCCTGCAACCCTGGGGATCTTGAGAGAAATGACAGTGGAAAGAGGGAGAAAGTGGGGACATGGGTAGTACGGAAGGGGCCAAAGAGATCTCAGATGAAGAGCTGGCTAGAATGACAGAGGGACCACAGCAGATGGGCTGCAGTCCAGAGGTATGGGGAGAGAGCCATGTTGGCTATGGAGTAGACTGGAAGTCCCTGTCTTCTAGGCATCTGCTTCCAGGACAGATGGCTCCGGAGAGCTCTAGAATTACAAATGGGCAAACAAAAGGTCATTGGGGCCACTACTGTAGTCTAGCTGAAACACAGCTCTCTCTGAAATGAAACAAATTATAAAACACAAAGTCTCTTAACAGTGACAAAGTTAGTTTAGTTTTACTATACTTAGTAATCTAACTTCAAACATATTTTCAGTCAAACGCTATATTAAATTAAATCACTTTTTCCTAATTATTAAGCATGGCTTGAAAAAGCTAAAGAAAACATAGCACTCCTAATTTGCACAGAAGCGTAGGAAGTGATTCACTTAAAACCCCCTCCCAATTTAGGCCAGAAGAGAAGAAAAGCAAACAATGATGTAAGCTTTAATTAGTGCCTCGCACTTTTTATGATAAAACACACACTTCAAAAGTTCTAAGGTGGCCAAAAAAACTCAAGCATGCTCTGAACTGAGGCAAAAAGATAAACATCTATAGGTTTCTGACAAACATCTAAGTATTTTCATTTAATTACCCTATTCTTTGTTGAGGATGTTTTTCTACATACATAATCAAATTTTTAAAAGCCAGACTTTTTTGAAATAATTGAATATTAGCCCCGGTCAATACCAAGAGTCAGTGATGTCATGTTTTCTCTACAGCACTCAGAGGTAGCAAAACAAGGCTGAGACCACTGATAAACTTTCCTGTTGGAATTCCTATGGCATCTTATCTGCACCCTTACTATGTTTCTAAAGTTTTTAAATTTTATACCACAGCTGTAGCTCCTAAAGGGATGTTATCAGAATCACCTGAGGAGCTTTTCCCAAATATCTCAGACCTCCCAATTCAGAATCTCCAGGAATACGACTCCAACAAGTAGATTTTTAAGTTCCTCTGTGTCTACTGTGCTTTCCTGTTTAAGAATAGGTAAGCCCCAATTAAAAATACAATCAACTTGAGAGCAGTGGTTCTCAACCTTGTCTGCACGTTAGAATCACCTGGGGGAACATTTAAAAACCCCACTGCCCGGCCCACACTGCAAACCAATTCGGTCAGCATCTCGGGGGGTGAATCTAGCCACCAGCCTTTATAACAGCTACCCATGCAATTTCAATGGCCAGTCAATGCTGAAGCAGAGGGTAGACTCTACATGTTTTATTTAAGTGCACACTAATGGCTTGTAATTTTATGTATGCAAAGAGCTGGCCCATGCAATTATTTGATGAATAAATGAAAAATAGTAACTTATAATGCTTTGAATTTCTCCATGTTAGAACAAAATGAATGCTCCTCCACACTATCACCAAAATGCAGGCCAGTGCTGAGAAGCTACAGCCCTTGGAATAACTGGCACAACTGTCTGTGAGTCAGCAAACAGATCCCCGAAACCAAACTCAGCAGGTGACAACGTGTTAAGAAACTCCTGAAAGCTCTGAACATTCGATGAAAGTTTCAATACCACTCCAGGCAAAAGACGTGCTAATCTAGTAGTGAAGGGAAATTTTCTTTACAGAAGAGACTGCCTCAGTAAGTCACTACTTTGTGCAAAGAAACAGTTCCTTTCTTCAAACTCTTTCAGTTGCAAAAGAGCATCAGAAAGTCCAGGTTTTTAGATGATTATGTTGCCCTTTAGGAGGAATACATTTGCTGCTTAGAAGTTCACCTACGCTTTTGCTCCCTGAACTTGCTGAGGTTTCAGTTAACAGGTCTTCAATAAAGACACCATCCATGTAACCAAGTACAAACCTTCTCCACCAGTTTAGCCACTGACAGGCTCTGTGTCACGGGATGAAGGTCAATCAGGATTGTTCAGAGTGACTGATGGATCATGAAGCTATGTCACACTACTTCTACAGGGCACCAAGAGCAGTGCCCACGTAGTCATGTAATCAACACCAGCTGGGGGAGGGGACCATAAGGGAGGATTAGGAAGGTCGAAGAACTGATTAAAAACAAGGTTATCACCAAGCAGTTAAGTGCCAGAGCTCTGCTGCTGGCGGCCCAGGTTCGGATCCCAGGCGTGCACCGATGCACTACTTGTCCGGCCATGCTGAGGCAGCATCCCACATACAGCAACTAGAAGGATGTGCAACTATGACATACAACTATCTGCTGGGGCTTTGGGGAGAAAACGGGGGGGGGGGGGGGGAAGGAGGAGGATGGGCAATAGATGTTAGCTTAGGGCCGGTCTTCCTCAGCAAAAAGAGGAGGATTGGCTTGGATGTTAGCTCAGGGCTGATCTTCCTCACAAAAACAAACAAAACAAGGTATCACCAAATGAAAACCCAAGTTCATTCAACTCAATACAAGTAGGTTCTTTGCAAAGCCACAAGACAAAACTGAAGTAGGGTGACTTTAAAGTTATAGTTAATTATATAATTGAGATAAGGGTAGGACACATTATAAGTATTGTATAAGGTTAAGCAACCAGTGAGATTATCAGTATTTCTCTAAGATAAAAGAACTTTCCCAAATTTTGGCAATCTTTAAGATAAAAAAACTTCCCAAATTTTGGCAATCTTTTAAGATCACTAACAAGTTTCTTAAGAAACAGGTCCATCTAGCATTGCGAGATGGAGGCTGGGGGGTGATGGAATATAGTCAAAAAAATTGGACTATCATGCACAAATTTTCTAACAGAAATAAAAAAAGCGTCCTATGGATTAAACTACGGATTGTCAAACTCTGTTCTCATGGAACACTGATGCTCCGTGTCTTGAACAGACGTGTTCCACTACCCAAAATCAGATAATGAAGATCCTCTGCCAATTAACAGAGGGGAAAAGTTAACACGGTTGTTCTCAATTTCAAGATGTGCTCACATTTTTTTTTAACTTTGGGTACTTGCTATACAGCTTGTCTACCTACACAAGCCTCTATTATATAAGGAATCTGATTTAACATAGATTATATAATTAGTTATTTGAAACCTATTTTTTTCAACATTTTGGGGTGTCAGAAAGAACATCATCATAACTTCTGGGGGTTCTGTAACCACTAAATGCGTTTGAGAACCAATTAGAGCAATAGTTTGGGGTCTGGATTTTCTTTTATGACTAATCCTAACACATTAGTCATAAAGGACTTGACAGGAGTAAAGGAATTGCTTCTTTTGGTACAATGGTTCTAAATCACAAAGACCTTCATGATAGTTTGCATAAAGGTTCCATGCAAAATATTTCTGATCTCCAGTGCCTAGCTTGGTACTTGGCACACAGTAGGCACTTAGTCAAGTGGTTTGTCCTGAAGATGGAGACGTGAACAGACACGCGTCCTTAACAAGTGACTTGGCCTACACAGCCTTGCTTTCCTCATCTGGAAAAGATCAAAATGGCAGGGGGGGTTGAGGGCAGAAGTATTGTCACAAAATTGTTTATATAAATTGTAACAGGAACTTATCATTTACAAATCATATTAGTAGGGATTGCTCTTTGCATTAGTGCACACTGTGCTCTTCTTTCTGTTTTGGACACTGGCAACTCTAAGTTGCTGTCCAGTCTTCCATAGCTCTTTACTGGCCTTTCGAAAGCCTCACCCCTGCCCTGTTGTAATCTGCATGTATTTCTATCACGGCTGTAGAGACAAGGTCCGGAGACAAAAGCTAACTGTGATCTTGTGAGAATTATGGATTTGACCTTGTAACCTTGTTTTCACCACTTGAATTCTACAATTCTAGGAATTTATGTTCCCAGGAAAGACTAGTGACTGACAATGGACACATATATAATTACTTTAGGTAATTTTCCAAACTCTAATCCAAATCATCCTTTTTCTTATTCTTGTACCTACTCTTTGTTTTAACGGCTGGAAAGGGAAGTATTAAATTAAACACAGATGCCATTAGAGTGAGGTGGCTTTAATGCCTTAGTAGCTACTTAAAGCAAACCAAAACCTACGCCTGAAATGCTTCAAGGTTAAGAAATCAAAACATAAGGTCAACCGATCATAACAGCTAACTAGACTTTCCCAAATAATGCAACCATTTAAGCTATAGCCAGCCAAATAATCTTCCTACTTTGCTTCCACATCTTCTTTTACAAAGTCCTTCCCCAAGCTCCTGTCAGTAGAGCGCTCCTAACAACTTCTGGTTTGGCATTGCCCAATCAAATCGATATTTGCTCAAATAAACTCTCAAAATTTTTAATATGCCTCAGTTTTTCCTTTAACAGAAGTTAAAAAGGAATGTGCCAGAAACAAAGGGGAATGTAAAGAATTTAAAACACACAAATCACCCTATAAGCATATGGAAAAATTTCAATTCACTAGTAGTAAAAAATGCAAATTACAAATCACTATTACCTCAATAAAAGATATATAAAATCAACACGATACTATTTTCTCTTAGGTGGTAAAGATTTTGTTCTGTTTTGCTTTAAATTATAATATCTACAGTTAACAAAAGGAGGTGTACAAGGGGGTAGTCACTCTCATACCTAGCTAGTGGAAGTGTAAAGTGTATAATGTTTCTGGAAGGATACTAGTAACACATACCAGGGAGGAAAAAAACCTTAAAATGGCCCTTTTGACTCAATTTCACACCAAGGAACTTACTTTAAGGAAATCATCATAGATGTTTATATTAGAAATGAATTATTGCCCATCCTGCCCATGCCCCCCCAAGAGGGTAACCCCTCCCCAAAACCTAGGCCCAGTAGACTGATCCAGAGGCAACATTTCACCCAAGAGGGACTCAGCCATAGGTAGACAAACACCTAACTTGTGACCTAAGCTGGAAAGATAAACTGGGCCAAATTCCTCTCCATTAGAAATTTCTATTTGGAAACTAAATCATGCTTGCAGGCTTTGAATCTAAGGGGCTCAGAGTCAAGGTCAGGCCAGTGACCATGTGGAGCCAAGTTCAACATAATAAGCAAGTCAGTCATTTGATTCATTTTTATCATAATCACGTGTTACTTTCAAAATTAAAAAACAAATGCAAACATTTTTGGTAAGAATAACCCAAGTATCTGGTTCCTTGTCAGGGAAGAGGCTACTGGTTTCCTGTTGGTAATCACCTGCCTCCCTTCTAAGCCCACACAAAGAAAGTGCCCTCAGCAAACCAGGGACAGGTACTTGTTTTCAGACCACAATTGTTGGTTTCTTTTCTCCTGTTGGTTTCTTTTCAGAGCTGTATATAAACAAAGGAGTATTGACTTACATTATTTGCTGCCATAACAATAACACCTTGTATTTGCAAAACATACTTAAGTGGAGGTAGAGGAACTGTTTGTAGACACCAGCTAAGGCAGCCAGACTGTCAGAACCACACGCTGCTGGTGCTGAACGCATTTCGAAATCAACCCATCCTCCTACTATAGATGGATACTCACGGATGGACGTCAAGTTCTTATTTTATTCATGTATTATTTCTAGCTAGCCCCATTTAAAAATAAAAAAAAGTGGATCTGAAGCAGCTTACAATTAAAGAGAAAATTGGGATGCTGGGAAAAAAATTACTAATTCTTAAAGAGCTACACTCTAAGAGCAACTACCTTCTCTCAGAAGGAAGTCCTGGATCACAAGCTGATCCTAAATCCAGATATAATTCCCACACTGTCCCTAGAACAGCTCCAGAATACACAAACTCTCTAGAACACTTGAACTCAGTCTTGAGCAAGGTCTCCAAGGCAGCTCAGATCCTCTGGAACAATGGAAAGCCATCAGATGAGAAGTAGGGTGGAGGGAGAAGGGCTTAGGATGGAAAGCCAAGGTTCTCCCTAAGAGTCAGTGATCAAGCCAGAGCTGCTGAGAAACATCAGGACTGCAGGCCCACAGTACCCATCCAGAGCACCATGGGACAAGCTGAGTAGGGAGAGGGAGGAACTGCAGTACAGTGGGAAGGCCATGATTCCAGAGGTGGTTATCATGGACTCTGTAGGGCAAACACACCTTTTGAGACATGAACAACGGTACAGACCAATCCAAAGGAGAGCAGCAAGACTGCATTCAGTCCAGACAGCTACTTCAACCCTCATTTTCCAGTGGAGACATAGTCCCTCACTCCTGAACTCTCAGCTCTGAGTTCAGGGCAGAATGGTCTACAAGTGATGGGATGATCATACAGAGAGAGCCTAACAGAGTCCATCTGGGATCGCTCAGAGCCAGCCCAGCACTCATCAGGCCTCTAGACAAGGAACAAACAACCTAGTGTGGCCCACGGGGCAGTCAGCTATTTGAATTGGCAAGACTCCACTCCCCTCACCCCTCCTACACACACACACATACTTAACCTTGGGGTTGGCTGCTGTCAAATAATTCTGTTATCAATTCCTGATTATTTATGCCAGGGGTAGAGATGTATAAGTAAACTGAAAAACTACAGATAACCTCAAATCATTTCTTTCCAGGATTGAGAATGTGATTTTGCAGAAACTCAATATTTCTGTTAACTTACTTATCCCACACATCTCCTTCTTCCCAATACTGAAATTAGTTGAAAACCTCTGAAGTGGATTGCAAGAGAAAAGAAACATAACGTTAGGAGCGACTGAGAGAAAGAAAACAGCCCAGGATTTTAAACAGGCTTTCATGGTTAAGAGATCATCTATAGCCAGACATTCAAAAATCAACCTATAGATTTTACAGTAGTAGTATCTTATAGATTGCTACACTGTGGGGCAGGTAAATGACTACCATAAATCTTCTGTATCTCAGAGAAAATGCAAACGTAATAGAATGATCAAGTAATCTGCTCTCTGACAAATAGGACAATCAGTAGGATATAACATTATAATATGTTTTTATAACATCATAACATAATTACAACATTGCTTTTAGTTAGTAAAAAGCTTTCCTACTCCTGAGCAGCAACTTGATTGCAACGCAGATACCGAACATTAACCAAAAAAATCACAGAAAAGGATGTCTACCCAGAACGCCCTTAGAATTTCCACCCCCTTTCCTGGTACAATTGACTCAGACACACAAAAACACGGAAGTATTAGAAGTCATTCTGCAATCTGAAATCATTTCCCCAAATGAACCTAAATTTGTTAGCTTTCAAGTGTGACATAAACCTTTGCTCAAGGCCTAGAGTGGAGAAAAGAACTAACATGCTCTCTCAGCCATCCTACTATGAGATGCACAGTGTGGGCATCTTGAGTGGCGTCATCTCGCAATGTACATCCTGGGTTCTGCACTCTTCTTCCTACACTCTTCCCACTCCTACCCTGAGCTGCTCTGGGTTAGAATACAAACCAAATTTCTGCACAAGCAGAAAGGGAAGAGCAGCAAGGGTCAGTGTGGTTCCTCCAACTCCAATTCCCATGGTACCATCCTTATCTAGTGCTTCACCATCATAAATACACAGATACCAAGCCACCACTCCCTATTTCTGTGACATTATGGATTCGTTACAATGAATTCCAGAACTCCAAATTGTTGTTCTTAAAGATGTCTAAAGGTACTATCTCCTGTTCCTCAGTCTGGTCTCTCATCTTTGGTACTCCAGGAACTAATTAAAGAGTCAAACAAAGTCATAGAAGTCCCATTCATACTAACTCAGCTCAAAGGCCATGATGCTCAAACGCATAGACACAGATGCCGAGAGAATACAGGACTCTGGTAGAGCTGACTTACTACCTAAAGAAATAAACATCTTCCTGACTTCAATCCTTATTAGAGAAAATTCTTCATAAAATGCACAGCATAATTTTTCCCGTCAAGGATGAAACTCAGGGTGTTGTCAAACTGGCTCTGACAATGACTCAAGGGTCATCCTCTGGACACAAAATCACAGAGCAGCAAGAAACTTCCAGAGGCCACAGTCCAACCCCCTTGTTTGACAGATAAGCTTATTAAGATCAGGAGAGGTGAAGAAACGTGCCCGAAGTCATACAATCATTGCCTTTCACTCTAGTCCCAGAGTCACCAATTAATACCACCACCAGTCCCCCCAAACCACCCAAGCTCAGAATTTGGAATGCAGCCTGGAGAGTGAACAAACTCCACTCTGGATAGGCCTTAGCAGTATGAGCCAACGAAAAAAATTTACAACTGACGCTAGGCTCACAAAAAGCAGAATTGGGGGTGATTTTAGCAAGAAATTCATTCAAACTCATCATTTTCAGAAGAGAACAACAAGGCCCAGATTATAACATATTTTGCGCAACATTATAAACAGCAGCACCTGAATCAGAACCGACCTTCGCAATCCACAAATCTGCCTGCCTTTATGGAACTGATTTTTAAACTCTCAGAGGACCTAGTACTGAAATACCACCTCTTCCCTAAAAAATGACCAAACTCCAGTTATCTATTTTCATTCCTTCGTTAATAACTATATCCCTATTTCATATCCTATGTCTAGAGTTAGTTGGGTTTTGTTCTTTCTTCCCATGACAGCAAACAATTATTTTCTCCTATCTCTACCAAATAAAATAACGAGAAAGTATACTGATCTTTCCTTCCTGCCAAGCAGAGCTGAGAGCCCATTCTTGTATGCTTCATGTGATCTCATTAAAATGAACACTTTTCCACTTCCAAATCTGTTACAAGTTTTATCTAATTCCTACATTAGCTTACTTTTTCCACACACATACACAAAAATCAGTGGGTGTTCCTTTCAAATTAATAGTTTAGACAGGAAATTAATGATGAAACTCAGTGAAATGAACAGGCACTTGAATTCGTTTTGCCAGGCACCAGCAACAAATTGTAGCATTTGGGAACATAATGGGCATAATGGGAGTCATTGGGCAATAAAAATTCTGGCTTATCTTCTCATCCAGGTTGAATTCATGTGGATGGGGTGGGAAAGCAGGATAACAATATAGCAAATTTTCCGCATTGCCGCCTACAATTGTTGGGAAAATGTTTAGGCAGAGATTACAGAGCCAATAGCATAGTACTGTGTTGGTTTTTTTTTTTTTTTTTAATTAATCATAGGTTGAAGTGAATTATGCATTTGTTAAAAAACAAAACTGCAAGGGACCGGCCCAGTGGCGTAGTGGTTGAGTTCGCACACTCCGCTTCTGCGGCCTGGAGTTTGCAGGTTCGGATCCCAGGCACAGACCTACACACCACTTATCAAACCCATGCAGTGGCAGGCATCCCACATATAAAGTAGAGGAAGATGTTAGCCCAGGGCCAATCTTCCTCAGCAAAAAGAAGAGGATTGGCAACAGATGTTAGCTCAGGGCTAATCTTCCTCACCAAAAAAATAAAATAAAACAAAACTGCAAGAATATGAATTCTAATATTATTAGTGGTTTTGTGATAACCCAACAATAATTAATAATTTGTGTTTTGATCCTGTACCAGATAAAGCTGAAGAAGAATAGCAGTTCAAATACCCCAGTTAACCTATCAATGTCCCTGTTAAGAAATAAAAGTAGAGAGCATTAAAATACAATGAAGCAGACAGAAGAAAAGAATCACAATTTTAAAAGATAAGGACTGAAGGGAAAAGGTAGTATTTTAGTCATGGAATGTAAAATAATAAGGAAGATGCATGTACATATGCTTCCTAGCCCATTGTTCATAACCCTGTGGCCCCATGGAGAAAGGAAACAGGAAACTGGAGGAAGGCACCTAATGAACCAATGGGGCCAACGGGTAACACAGCAATCCTCTCTATTTGGAACACTTCCAAAACTACATCCATCCATCCATCCGACAAATAATTATTGAATGCTTACTTCAGGTCAGGAAGTGTTCTGAGCAACAGGGATACTGCAGCAAACCAGACAGAGCCCCTAACCTTTATAAATCTCCAATTCTAACACTGCCTTCAGGTTCTAAGAATGTATTTCCAACATGGCACCTCCAATTCATACATCTAAAGCCAAGGTCGTCATCTTTGCTCCCCAAGCTATTTTTTCTGTGTACTGCCTGTCTCATATAAAGGTATCACCATCCACTCATTTCTCCTGGCTACTAATTTTCAAGTCATGTTTCAAGTTCAACTTGTAAATATCCACATTTATAAATAAAACTGTTAATCTCTTACATGGATAAAAAAGTTCTCTAAATATCAGATTTGAAAAACGTTACCCATTTTTAAAAAAAAAAAAGAACAAGCCCCTCTTCAGTCTTACATCATTTTGTTTTTATCCTTTTTCTTCTTGAATTTATATATCTTTTCCATATCCCCAACAGAACTTTAATCTTAATATATTTTTATGCTTGAAAACCTTTTACTGATCACTCTATCATGCTTCCCTACAAATGAACTGTGTATATAATTGACATCTTAAATTTTAAATTTCCTGAGACCAGTCTTTAAATAATAAAAAAAATTTCTTATGGATTTTATAAAATTATTATTGGTCCACAACTGATTGAAACAAATATGTAATAAATGTTGATCAATATATTGTAATATAAAAAGTAAAACTTTTTGGAACTCTCTCTCAATGAGATGGACAGGCTATATTTTTATTTTTTTGCAGAACAGAGAGAACTATTACTTGTCACTAGAATGAGAGATATGGTTTAGTATCAATTCTATTTCTATTTTTCATATTTTTTATACATAGATATAAGCCCTGAGAAACTTATTCTTATAAATAAGTAGACGGGAATAGAAGTTTTGCTGCTTCAAGAATCAAGTGGTATCACTTGATTCTTTCCATTTCCTTCTAATTGTATAACAAAAATCATATCGTGCCTTATCAATATTATTTTCAATGATCAGCTAACAACTTGAGTATATTTGTCTTCAATTTTGCTGAAAGCAAAGAACTGAAAATGATTTACCTAGTCGTATTAGAGTCATTCACTTCCTCAATACCAACACCATATTTTGAATTTTTCCTTTGTTCTGTGCCTCGGAGGTTTCTATACTCAAGGCCAATGCATCATGATAAGATTTAGAAAGGAGAGCAGTGACTTTCTCTCCTAACTGGAAGTAGGGTAGCTGTGAAAGGGGAAGTAATAAAAGGGAACTGAGGGGCCAGCCCCGTGGCTTAGCGGTTAAGTGCCTGCGCTCCACTACTAGCGGCCCGGGTTGGGATCCCGGGTGCTCACTGATGCACCACTTGTCCGGCCCTGCTGAGGTGGCGTCCCACATACAGCAACTAGCAGAATGTGCAACTATGACATACAACTATCTACTGGGGCCTTGGGGAGAAAAAGGGAAAAAAAAGGAAGCGGATTGGCAACAGATGTTAGCTCAGGGCCGGTCTTCTTCAGCAAAAAGAGGAGGATTGGCATGGATGTTAGCTCAGGGCTGATCTTCCTCACAAAAAAAAAAAAGAGAGAAAGAATTGACACAGGTGGACACTGATTTCCTTATGATCATATCAGTGTCCACATGTCTCTTGGAATGATGTTGTGTATCCCAGGGGCATGTATATTCCAATTTCAACACACTGATTGGAGCTCTGTTCATTCATTCATTCATTCCACAAATATCTACTGAGCACTTGCAACATTGCAGACACTTATCTAAGTACTGGAGAGACAGCAGGGAACAAAACAAGCAAAACTCCCTGCCTTCACAGACCTACTAAGTGGGAGAGCACAATCTGAGATCTGTGCTCGGTGCTACAGACAGAGCTGCCCAAGCCTCCTGGAGCCTGGGCAAGGCACTCTGCTTCCCACACCCCAAAGAACTGTATACCTACTTAGTCATTGAATGGTTAGTGAGCACCTACTGCATGCCAGAACCCTAGCTAAACCCAAAGGAACACAGAAGGCACAGACCGATTCTCCAGTATGCAATAAGCATAAAGCCTCTCATTCAGATTCACTTTGTGTAATATTTTAAGTTGATGTTTAAATAAATTTGAGTTCTACAAAGCAACAACCAAATCATCACCAGGGTCAATTATATTCTCCTCTATGTACATAATATTAAGCTATTGGCTCTGCTTAAAATCTAAAACACAATTTTGTTCCCAAGCTATGGATGTGAGTAAACCATATCCTGGATGGTGACTGCACTCTAAAATAATTTTTAATCATTGACAAAAACAAGTTACTCTCCCTATCAAGAGAAAAGTACTAGCCCTGAGGACTCAACACTAAACACTTGTCAAGAAAACAAAGTCAACCATCCCATCCGTGAAAACAGACAAGATAAAAATGCACATTTCCTAGGGTGGAAATTTCCATCAACTAGATATACACTTGTTAAGGGCCACCATGCTATTTAAATTAGAAAATTAAAAATATTTTAAGTTCCTAAGTTAAATGACACAATGTTTCTTATCAAGAAAAGAGCCTCTCCACCCAACCACACAGCTACAACTGATAATTACCAAAAGAAACTTCACAAAGGCCCTTTGTAAAGAATGGTCCTCATGTAACTAGTCAATTTCCTACTGCCCCTCTTTTTGTTTTGCCTTTTTTTTTTTTTAATTAGGATATCCACAGTCAGGAAATGAGAAATGTTATATTTCATACATATAAAATTTAGTTAGAGAATATATAATTAGAATTTCTTCTCCCCTGGTGATAACATACTTGTAGTTATAGCTACTATCTCATACCATTAAGCACTGAAAGTGAAGCGTGAAGAGGGAGGAGGGTCATCTCCCATGAAACAGAACACACACATCAAAGCTGAACTCTTAACTCTGCCTTCAACTGGGCAACAACAGCCTAACCAAAAGAACTACCTGGGATAGAAAGTATTGTTTATTAACACCGTAATCCAGATGAGAGAATATACTCTCTAAGATTCCATATAGATCAAAATATTACAAGTCTAAAACCATTCCAAAACTTCATTTCAGCAAGCCATACTGAACTTAGATAGTCCCTTACATGACCTCAAAATATGCTACAAAGTTATAATGAAAAAGTATAGGTTATGTAGTAAGTACATAAGGGATACTATAGGCTCTAAATAAGGTACAGTCTGTGAATTTTGGGTAAAGCTAGAAAATATCAGATTTTCTAGCTAGAAAATGACCAGATTTAGGTCAATCATGAACTTAAAAAAATATATCAATCGCCAATGATGACATAAATTGGCATCATGTACCCCTGATGAGATGCATTGAGGATACAATGTCACCTATGTAATATTCCAGCCAAAAATGTTTAACATGTATCTGATCATAAAGAAACAATTACAGGATCTAAACTGAAAGACAGTCTGCAAAATAACTGGCCTGGCCTTTTGAAAAATGTCACTGAATAAAAGAAAAAAAAATATTGAGAAACTGCTCCAGACTAAATTCAACAAATTCATATTGAACACCTACTGTCTGGAAGTTAGTCAAGTGTGGTGGCTCAGAGTTTAGAACTCAGCATAAATCAATTCAAATTCTAGCTCCAAATCCTGTCTCTACCATGTGGAAAAAACATTTAACCATGCAACGCCCCAGTTTCCTCTCTACAAAATGAGGATGATAACAGTACCTTCTTTGCAAGATTGCAGAATTAAATTAATTCATCTATAAAGGCCTTAGCACATTTAGTAAGTGCTCAGTAAATGTCAGTGGTGGTGGTGGTGGTGATGATGATGATGATGGTGGCAGTGGTGGAGCCATCAGATAGGGAGAGGGACAGGATGACACGGTCACTGCCTTCACTGAGCTTACAGTGAGAAAACAACAGGCCATTAAGACAGTGTGATATAAGCACTTTGGCTAGTGAAAGGCTCTAGAGTGCAAAGAAAGGGAACACCTAGGAAGAGCATTTAGCCAGGTGCTAGAGGTCATGGAGGGCTTCCCAGAAGAGGTAACAGCTGATCATTCCAGGATGAGCAAACAGCACACACAAGTGCTGGAAGCAAAAAAGAGAACAGACCAGGAGCTGAAAATAGATGAGTATGCCTGGAATGTATGATAGTGGAAGTAGAAGAGGAGGTAGAGAGAGAAGGCGCAACGGATAAGCAGGGCCAGCTGGTGCAGGGCACCTTCTAAACTACGTTAAGGATTCTGGGCTCTAACTTGAGCTGAAGAGCAATGGGCGACTACCGAGAAGTTTTCAGCATACGGAGAGCTGCATTTCACAGACTATGCTGGTTGCAGAACGGAGAAAAGGTTGAGGGGGGGCAAGACCGGAAAGGGAAGACCAGCTAGGAGGAGGCTGTTAGGGTTTTCTAGGTAAGAAATAGTGGTCCTAGAACTTGGGTAATAGCAGCAGAGACAAGAGGTAACTAGCATGGGCGAGATCCGAACCTGGGGACTGATAAGATGATGAGGCAGGGGAGAGCTGAGGATTGAGTCCAGTTCCTGGTGTGGCAGCTGGATAGGCTGTTGTGCCAGTCACCCAGAAAGGAAGCACGGGCCACAATAGTTTTAGGGGTGGAAAGAAAGTGGGTTCAGTCTGGGTCAGACTCCATGGGAAGGGCCATGCTAGTGACGTTGTGCTAGAGTCACAAAGGTCTCAGCGGACAAGTCTTGATCTTGAGAGAAAAGGATACATTCTGCATTCCCTAGAATAAAACACCAAACCAAACAGATTTTATCTTGCTCTTACCTGGGCTCCAATTTCAAAAGATGACCAAAAAAATAAGGCAGTTCTGTCAATCTCGCACATTTCATGGTTTAACTCTTTTTCTGAATAAATAGACAGTAGGATGGATATTTGTATCTCTCAACAGGTTCGTTAAACCTAAAATGTTAAAGTCCCCTGCCAGGAAAGTTAGCACATTACCCAAATATTCCTACTCTACTTGAGAACATTACTTTGTTTATTAAAGAAAGAAAGCAATCATAAACTCTCATTTCCTAGATTATAAAGCATATAACCCCCCACTTAGACCCTTCAAAATAAAATTGTCAGGAATACTAACCATATGTGTGCATGTATCTGTGGACAAAAACACATATGCTAATATTCACAAATAAAACACCAGATTTGATCCCGGCCCATAAAGTCTCAATTACTAATCCAACCAGAAGCTGGACTGGTCACAAAGTCAGTCTTGCTGTCACACTATGCACGCATTCAATGTGTGCACTGACAATAACTACAGAGAACACTGTGTTCTACACACTTTCCTCAAGGTGTACTGCACAGTCTGAGGGCTGAAGTGCAGAGCAATATGCCTTAGCTCATTTCCTTGTGAAACAGACAGAGAATTGTCCCCCAGTGTCCATTCTCTTCTTCCCTCTGGGAATGGAACCCCCCAGAGTCTTAGCTCCTTACTAGAGTCCACATTTCCAAGCCTCCTTGTAGTGACATAGTCATGTGACACCAGTTCTGGCACCCAGGAGGTGAGGGGCAGTGATGTGTGCAACTTCCAGGTCACACCCAGAAAAGGAACTGCTTCGCCACCACTTCGTCTCTCCCCCAGCCAAACAATGATGTGGGAATGGTGAGCTGTCTTCAGACTGTGCATGAGCAGAATAACCTAGGCAACGGAAGAACAAGCTAGAAGGAGCCTGAGGCCCTAAAGGACTCGTGAAGCAAAGGGCTAGACTCCCACCTGACTACAAGCTTGCATTGTTATATGAAACAGAAATGTATTCTGTTTAAGCCACTGTTATTCTGATCTTTATTACAACAGCCAAACCAGTATCTTAACTCATTTCCACTCCATTCAAGTCTACAATATGCTGAATTTCTTCAATTAGGGTGTGCCTCACTTTGTCTCGGAGCTTTTCATTTCTTTATCATGACTGCAGACATCTCAGCATCTCCCAGAGTTCACAGTAAGTAGTTCAGCTGGAGTCTTCAAGGAGCACAATAACAGACACTGTCCTCACCTATTCTCTCCACATGGTCACGTACTAAAACGGCTCTTCAATTTGTTGCTAGAGCCCGTGTTTGCAGAGCTCACATGCAGGACTTCCAGTCTACCTGACAATACCTAACCTTGTGTTATATATGATGACAACATCCTTCACCCAGCAACAGGACTTCCCTAATTTGATTTTTTTCCCTCCAGGAATGATGACGGATTGTACTGAGCCCTCTATACCCTGGTCTTTGGTGCCTGTGGTAGGCAGAACAATGCTTTCCTTCCCTTCTCCATAAGACTTTCATGTCCTAATCCCCGAAACCTGTGAATATGTTACTTTAAAGGCAAAAGGAGGTTTTGAGGGTGTGATGAAATTAAGGCTCATGAGGCAGGGAGGTTAGCCTGGATTGCCCAGGTAGACCTAATGTAATCACAAGGGTCCTTATAAAAGAGGGAGACTGGAGTGTCAGATGTGTCCGAGAAAGAGATGTGATGATGGAGAGAGATGTGACAACTGAGGCAAAAGTTGGAGTGATGCCACTGCTGGAAGGGGGCCGTGAGCCCAGCAGTACAGGCAGCCACTAGAAGCCCAAAAAGGTAACAAGCAGATTCTCCTTGAGAGCCTCCAGGAAGAACACAGCCCTGCCAACATCCTGACTTTAGTCCAGTGAAATCACTACAGACTTCTGACCTCCAGAACAACAAAAGAATAAATTTATGTTAAGTCACTGAATTTGTGGTGATTTGTTTCAGCACCAATAGGAAACTAATATAGTGCCCTTACATGCAGTACTAGGTTGTAAGAACTCAACTGAAGTTTAGGGTAGGATTTGTCCAGACCTAAAGAGCTAGACTAAAATAAGCAGTTTTAATAATATACAATATTGTTAATGGTATTAATAATAATAAACAATTGTTTTGCCATTTCATTGTAATAGCAAAGGTAGCTCTCCCAGCCCCCTCCTCAAAAAAAAACTCACTGAAGTTAAATGAGAAATGTGGCAGTACGAGCAAATGTTATAGCTAGATAAAAGCATAATCACTACCCACTACTGAGCGAATCTTTATCTCAGGATGGATCCGGATGCCATTTTTATAAACTCTTATTATCCTAAAGGATGAATGTTTTCTCTGCTAGTAAAATAGCATTTGATACCTTCTACAAAGGCAAGAGAAGAATTTAAAGAGCTTTTAAAGTCTTATTACTAACCAAAATCGCTAACCATGCATGATATTTTACCGGTATCATTTAGTTCAAATCTCCTTCATCACTCAGTTAAATTTTAGTTCATGCAGGTGTTAAGTACAAAGAGGCAACAATCAGCCCGTGGGGTCCGCGTGCCTTAAACAGCGCCATACTAGATGGGGAAGATGAACTGCCCTGGCTTCAGTCATTGGAGCCTCCTAGCTTTCAGTTTTGGTCAAAGGGGTTCACAGGCCAACAGGAAGGTCACTAGATGCTCAAATTACCACTCCAACGGCGTCCTGCTGCTAGCCACCACCAGCTGGCTGTCCACCATAGCGCTTCCGGCTCCATGACACTCACAGTTCCCAACTCACAGAAGTCTGGGGGCAACTGCAGGTCCCCTTGAGGCCACTTACCCTGACGTTGCAAAGGGAAGTCCTGAGCTATGCCCTAGTGCACCCTCTAGCCCAGAAATAATCCACACCTGCCCGCAGAAGGTTCATTTCAAGACCACATTCTCAAGTAGGGCCTGTTTCCCCCTCAGGATTTCATAAAATCATAGACCCACAATTGTAATGTAAACTCTTGGCCTGAACTTACTTTCCCTCCTTCCTCCTGACCAGAACCAAATGAACGTTGTTTAATACCCAAAATAGTCTACATCCACATAACAGGACTCCTTTTGTTTCAAAAACTAAATTACTTCTTTGTAACACATCCCGATATGACATTGTATCTCCTGGGCTACACCGCCCAGGAAAGACTTATCTCCTCAGAGCAGAAGTTTGGTTCTAAAGACAAAAATGTTTTCTGCTTCACTCTGTTTCAGTTTGTTCTAGGGTCTGGCAGCTGATGTAACTCCATCACTGATAACGCGTAAGTTTCTCAACCTGTGCCTTAAGTTACCTGCCTAGAAAACTGAGGTAGGATCTATTTTCTTCAGCTTCCTGAGTGAAGGCACTCTAAATAAGCACCATTTCCTTCCAATGTCTAGAAAAAGTTCCGTCTACTCCAAACATTGGAAAGAAGAGTCGACAACATGCATAGAATATCCTCTGCTGTCCCTGAGTAATGATTTTTATGTGTGTGAGGAAGATTAGCCCTGAGCCAACATCCGTTGCCAATCCTCCTCTTTTTGCTGAGGAAGACTGACCCTGGGCTAACATCCGTGCCCATCTTCCCCTACTTTATATATGGGACACCTGCCACAGCATGGCTTGATAAGCAGTGCGTAGGTCCACGCCCGGGAACCGAACCTGTGAACCCCGGGCCGCTGAAGCAAAGCACGCGAACGTGAACACTATACCCCCAAGCCAGCCCCCTGAGTAATGATTTTCATTAAACTTTTTCATGCTTAGGTTCTGGATGCATTCATGACTCCACTCTCATGACTATTTATCTCCCTACAACACACTTACTTTTATACCTTGGAAGTTTTTAGTATGTCTGTCCTGTGTATATTCCCTTTTGGTCTTGCTCATTTCAGATTATGGACTCCTAACACGTAAAAACTATGGCTTTTCTCTTATTTTTTAAGTGCTTAATCAGCTGCTATTTGGCAATAATGTTAGAAGGACATAGAAAAAAAGGTCAACCACCTAACACCATTTCTCATCCCATAAACTCATCCATAATCTTTTTAATTTCCTCCTCTACTTTTTGTTTTACTTAGAGCTTAGCATTTATTTTCAAACAGGTGCTAACAAGAGTTTTTTTAAGTTTGTTTATGTACTTTATTTACAATTCACAAGATTTTTTCCCTCCCTGTTTCAGTCTGCTTGGACTGCCATAACAAAACACCACAGAATGGGTGGCTTCAACAACAGAAATTTATTTCTCACAGTTCTGGAGGCTAGAAGTCTGAGATCAGGGCGTCAGCACGGTTGGGTTCTGGTAAGAGCTCTTTTCCCCGCTTACAGAAAGCCACCACCTTGATGTGTCCTCATGGCACAGAGAAAGAGAGAGCAAGCTCTCTGACGTCTCTTCTAAGGGCTAACCCCATCAAAAAAAGGACTCCACTCTCAGGATTGTATCTAAACCTAATTATCTCCCAAAGGCCCCATTCTCCAAATACCACCACACTGGGGGTGAGGGCTTCAACATATTAATTCTGAGGAGACACAATTCAGTCCATAGCACTCTCCTTTTAGGGACAATTTTTATCTGCCTTAGAATTAGTCTATACAAAGAGCTTCTTCATTAAATAAGCACAGAGACTGAACACCTGCATAGTCCCAGGCCCAGGCTTAGTGCTAGGTATTCAAGGATGAATAAACACAATTCCTGACATCAGCAGCCCCAGTATTCTCAGGTTCTAGTTGTAAATACCCTATTGTGTTGACTCCCCATGGCAGCCACGCTCAGATCTCCCACCTAGAGAAGCACAGCTGGCTGACTGACAGCCTCCAGCTGCCACAACTTGGGGTGCACCACGGCATTCATGCTGAGGCTGTGCTTCTGCTGGGCTGCTACCAGCCAGTGCCTGGGCACACAGAGGTCCTGGAGTCAGGCCTTTCCTGCCCATCATGGGACTCCTCAAACAGAGAGCTTTGCTCAGGGAGGCCCCATCAGCCCAGTCAAGACTTTCTCAGAACCTCACTGCAGTCTAAAGCTCTTCCTCCCCAATCCTCCTTCCTTTCACAGGAATCAGACCTGCAGCACGGTCTGAAGGCTCTCCACACCTTCTCCTGTTCCTTTCCCCTTTATCCCTTACGGACATTTCCCTAATTCATTTCTTGCACGCCTAATCCCAATTTGGCATCTGCTTCTCAGAGGACTCAAAAAAACATACTCACAAAGTGACTCATAAAAAAACAAAAAACATGGCTAGCTCCCAAGTAACCTATTCATCTAACTGGGAACAAATATCACCCAATTTTGTTTTGAGATTGCAAATGCTATACACAAAATCTAGCATCTTGAATGAATACATAATATACATAAAAATATACTCATCTGAGAAAAGCAGCTAAAACAAAAAGTGATAGAAAGAATAAAGAAAATCTGTTTCTTCTTAAATTCAGACTAAGGCAAACTGAAAATGGTGCTCACTTTCATTTAATGTGATTGACCATGTGCCAGATGTTGTGCAAGCCATCATGGAGGATACAGTGCAAGCCATCATGGAGGATACAGAGACAGACACAAGAGTCCCCACCCCAAAGGAATTTACAATCTGGTCATATCATTTACTCAGAATTCCTGCTTCATCTGTTTTAAACAATCTCCTTAAACTTTCTGTGCACACATATTCTTCTGTGCAAGGTGGATGAGAAACAAAACCACTTGATGTCTTTTTATTTGGTCTTCAAAAGTCAACATCACTCTGTTTCCTGTCCACAGTCTCGGAATCCCCTCCCTAGGCCTTCAAAGGGAAAAAGTCAAGACACTTTGTCACCGAATCTTAAGATTAGAAAAGTCCTTTAATGCTCATCTACATAGATACAACCCCATATTTCTGAATTAAGAAATGGACTCAGGGCATCTGAGTCAACTGACACAGACTCATGTGAAAAAAAAAAAATCCTAAAACACTTGAAGATATTTGCCTTATTTGTGCTGTGAAACATATCATACATACAAAAATGTATATACGGCAATTATGTAGTTTTGAGAATAAAGCAAACACTATGTGCCCACCATTCAAGTTAAGAAGTAGAATATTACTAAAACTTTTAAAGCCTTTTTCCTCCCTCTACTCTCCTAGAGCCGCGTTTCTCGCCTCGGCACTACTGACATTTAGGGCCAGATAACTGTTACGTGCTTAACCAGTGTATTGTTGGATGGTTAGCAACACCCCTGGCCTCAACCCACTAGATGCCAGCAGCATATCACCACCACCCTTGGCTGTGGCAACCAAAAATGCCAAACCAGATATTGCCATATATCCCCTGGAGGGCAAAATCACCCTCTGTTGAGAACTGCTGCCCTAGAGGTAACCACATCTGAAATTTTGCTTTCCTTTATAGTTTATTTACCAATATATGTAACCCTAAAACAATGTACTAGTTTTACTGTTTCTGACCTTTGTAGAAATGAAATCATATTGCATGTATTTTCCTGTGACTTTTTTTCATTCAACTTATATTTGTAAAATATATCCATTGTGTATTGTATAGCTGGAGTTCATATATAGTATTTTTAGTTCATATATTTTTGCTGCTATATGATATCCTGTGAAATTAAAATTCCACAATTAATCCAATTTGTTACTGATGGACATCCGCATTATTTCTAATATTTTGCTTTTATGAATACTTCTGCTAGGAACATTCCCTGCATGGGTCTTCTTACAATTACACAACAATTTCTCAGAGGTATATACCCAGGAGTGGATTTGCTTGGTCACAGAATATGCTGGCATCAACTTTATTATTTTCCAAAGTGGCTGAATAAATCGACACTCCCACCGGCAGTGGAAGACAACCCCCATAGCTCCACATGTGCTCCATTGCTCAGTTTTTCACTTATATTTCCAAGCCATTTGGTACCGCAAAAACATACATTGCTTACCGTGTAAATGCCAATTCTACAAACAGCAAATGAGATCTGGATACATTCAGACATTCTCTACAAGATTAAAATAAGAATAAGAGATTATAACTAAATGTTTGTCCCAAAGAACTGACTTCTCCCCCCTTGTCTTGCTCCCCTCTTTAAAGAAAATCTGCTGTACTCGACATCTGTTTTATGAGCAAGTGGTGAATTTTTTCCTTCTCTGCTTTTTCTAGGCCAGCTTTAATAAGACAGGGATAATAAAATGCGTGGCATAGTGCTTTATCATGGGACTATAAAGCGGATACTTCATCCTCCAATTCGATAGCATCATTTAAGGAATGTGACTTATTGTAATGGTTTGATTTTTTCTTTTAAATCCTGCTCTAATATCCAATTTTTAGTGATTAATTCTTTGACTGCTAGAAGTAGCTTTATAAGCACTTATTTTTTTAGTTCAATTCTTACCAGATCATAAATATCTACAATCCTTATAGAAAAGTAACCTTTGTAAAAAGGAAAAGCTCACAGTTATATACTAGAAGTTTTGAATGGGCTGAATTTAGAGAGAAGACTGAGGTCCTTGGTTCCAGAATATCAATGACAGTACTCAATGTAGAATTCACAACTTCTCACTCCCAAATGAAGTTCAGATTCCTTAAACTCATGCCCACTCACAAAACCATGCATTCCAAACATGAGTATTGATTTATTTTCTTTTAACTGGAGGAATATTTTTAGCACATTAAATTGGTATGTAGTCAAAATAACCCTAACTTAGTACAGACCAACATTGTTATTATGGTTTATTGTTGTTAAGTAAAAGCTTCTCTGTAAAGAGTTTATAATGCCACAAATCTCAGCAATCATGGTTGTATCCATTGTGCCAAGGAAGCAGAGATACAGGATCCCCAATTCCCATGGTAGCCAAAAGGCTTCCAAAGATGTATTCCTTCTGAAGGCCAAGAAGTCATATCAGACTGATTCTGCAAAGGCCCCTGCCCCTTCAGATATCCGTTAAGAAACTGAATTCTGTAAGATTAAAGGGAATTGGTAAGAAAGCCAAAGGCTATATGCACAGACGTTCAAAATAAAAATTACAGCAATGGAAAAATCAAACTCAAAAGATAATTTGTGGAGTGAAGTTCTTAAACTCAATCTACACTTTCAAAAAATTCCCAACATTCACGGCTGCTATTGTTCAAACAAATGGCTGATGATTTAATATTGGGGATCCTTTCTACTATTAGGGTATCATTATTATCGTAACACCATTGGGTTTCTTTAGTTGTAAACAAAATACACTACTGGAAACACCCCAAGGCAATGCCCCCGGCCTCCTCAGAGCTGAAAGGCAGAATGCTCATCACCTTGTCCAAGATCCATTCTTCCCTTCCACGTTTGCAAATTACCCCAATTTGTACAAATTTATTATTTCACAACTCTGTCGATAAGCTGGAAAGGTTATTTTGGCCAAGTAAAAAATAACTATCTTATTTTATGTCACCCAGAATTAAAAAGTCTACTTCCCAGCCTTCCTTGGAGCTATGGACTGTCCTGTGACTAAGTTCTCCATAATGAGATGTAAAGTGAAGGATGGCTGAAGGTAACTGACCCTAAGAAGGACCGCTTTTTGCTCTTCTGCCTTACCTACTTCTGTTTCCAGTCTGTAACGGAGACTTAATGAAGCTCCAGCCACTATCTTGGATGCTGAGGACACCTGCGAATGGTGGACACGTGAAGTCGAACCCAAGGATGAGCAAGCCTGGAGACAGAGACGACAGTGGAGTAGCCACACCACCCTCCTCCACTTCGCACATGAAATAGAAATAAGCCTCTAACTTGTTTAAAGACTGTTGTGTGTCTCTTTCAGCCTACTAATTGTAACTGGTTCAGAACACATTCATTTTTAAAAAGTAGGTGTCCCCGGTGCCATAAAGGAAGGAGCCCTAGCATTCGTCATCAGAGAGCAACTCTTTGTTTGTAAGAGCTTTATCTTTTAAAGGGGTGACATATTCATTCTTTAGTTACTAAAAACCTTCTTTCCACTCCTTCTTCCTTTTCACATTCCCAAAATGTACAAGTACTGTGATTGGGATTGCCAAAATTATTACCCTGAAAACCCTCAACTTATTTTGTGGAATTTTTTTCTGACTAGCCTTATTACCTCATTCTAAAACCTCTAATCCTTACAAATACTGCCTTATCCATAAACATCCTACCTCAGACCAAGTAGCACACCTACTGCCCAAATTCCAAATTTATTGTAACAATAATGTTCTCCTGAACGGCCTCTTCACTCTAATTAAAGGGAATCAGATATAAAGAGATATTTAAAAGCATAACCAAACTTCCTTTGGTTATGGTATAGGAACTGGTAATAAATTTAAAATGATTAGTTCATATTCTTTCCCTATATAAATGCTCCATTTGCAAGACTCCATTTCATTTGAACCGCAAACACACGGGATATAATGCATAGCTTAGAATGAAAGATGAGTAGTTAATCATTACCAAGTAAAGAATGGATCTCCACCCTAGATAAACTCTGATCCAGCAGCCTCTACATCAGCCTTCACAGATCTATGTCTAGACTTGCCTAAGAAAGAAATGAAGACTATTATTTCAAAAACAACATTCAGAACAATCTCATTGTCTTTGCTGCTTCATCTGATGAAAATGCAAAAATGCGATGTTGTCAAAAGCAAGTTAAAATCTGTTAACATAGATTTACAGAAAAAAGTGTGAAACCCAGAAAGAAAGAAAAATACTTAATTTGAAATTAATACGATTACTTACAGTTTACTGTTGTTTTCCCTAAGAAATTTCAAAGGTAAGCATGAAAACAAAGGAGAAAAAAAATCTTCAACAAGATAGCAGAAAATAAATGTTATTTACTATCCGATCTAAAAAAAATTGAGTTCCAAGTATAACAAATCTCAGTTCCACCTGAGAGTGAAAAAAACACTAATTTTCTTTTCCTAAAAGAGCTGTTTTTAAAATGTTTTGATGTATTGCGCCATCCCTCATCTTGTATAAAGCAAGATGACGGTCGTGCTTCCTTATTTTCTCCTCTGTCACTTTGTGTGTGATGAAAATAAAAGGTTAATACAGCCAAGCCAACTCTTCCGAGTAGCAGGAGCAATCTGTTAGAGCTGGGACAATAAGAACGGGGGAGGGGGAGCAATGAACACCTTCCAGTGAGGCCCCTGCCTGGATCATCTACTTCCAAATAAAGCTAACTAAGATCTAGCACTTTCTCTTGACAGAATCCCAAAACAAATGGGCTGGAGGCAAAGACGCAGTATTTGGAGAAGGTGGAGAGAGAAGACCGGTTCTAGTGCGTTCCAAGGTGCATGGGAGCTCCAAAATGCTGAGTGGGTGGAATCCCGCCTGAGTAAAGGTCATGTCTGTCATTACGCTTTACTCACTCCTCCAGACTGACAGAAACAGACCCTTGCGAATGCCACCTACTTCAGAACTGCTACCTCCTTCTGTTCGTGTTGTCACTGAAAACACTAACAGCGAATTATTTAACAACTCCCTTAGTACGCTTGAAAGGTTACTTTCTCCAAATGGGAAATAAGTTAACTTTTTAAAAAACTCATAAACTTATATTTACAAAATAAAATGAAGTTTTGTTTATAAAATGTGGAGGGTTTTGCTCCTCAACATCTATTTTATAGCTTCTTCAGACTAGGAAAAAGGATGGTGACAATGAACCCGGAAAGAAACATTTGCATCTAAAGCAAAGCTAAGAAAACTGGTCTCTCAACATTTTCTAAAACGTTTTCAACTGTAACAGTGCCACCATCATCCCAAGAGCGTCTATACTTCCCAAGCAATCTACAGCTGTCCAGGAACGGCACATGTAAGAGTGTCACCAGTAATTCAAAAAGGCATCGTTGCCCTCACCTGTTACAAAATATTAATCTTCAGCACATGATCTCTTTGTGAAATTCAATCACAAAGATCTAAAAAGCCCTCAGAGATTTGAAGAGTCATCTAGCAAAAATAACCAAAGACAAACATAAATCATCATGTTAGAATTTACAGATTTCATCCCAGCAAAATTTTCACCAATCTTATGCAAAATAGCACTAAAGGTCACATATAATACAAAAAACAAACGCAGACTTCGGCTCAAAGCTAAAGGTAAGGACAGTTCTCCTTCTGAAAGTTCTGATTAAAGAGTATGGGGAGAGGGAAAGAAATGCCCTTCTAATTTACCAGATTAAAATAATTAGTACCACTTAACTGGGAGGATTTATTCCTTCACTTTTTATCAGGCACTGGGGATAAAAAATTCAATCCAAAAAAAGAAAAAAAAAATTTGCTAAGCATCATTACTGCGAGAGGCATTGCTAGGTATACAAAGATAAATAAGACCAAATCCCAGCATCAGTGGTCCTCCAGCTCAGGAGAGAACAGTAATGTAACCGACTGTGACAGACAACAGCAACATAAACGTGTTCAGCATAAGAAGTATGCACAAGGGGTTTCAGGGAGACAGAGTAGGAGCATGGAACCCATTACATGGGTGTCAGGAGAGACTTCCTAGAGGGAGAACTTCCTGGATAGAGTCTTAAAAGATCAGGAGTTAGCTAGGTGAACAGGTGTACAAAAGAAGAAAAGATCATCCCAGATGAAAGCGACAACATGAGTAAAAGCAAGAAACATCACGGGACATGCAAGCATTTGAGGGCTACTGGCGTATGCCTGAAATACCCTCCTTTTCTTTCCAAATAATCACATTTCAATCTGATGTCAGTTATTGATACTTGTTGACTGTCTACACACTACCTAAAATTCATTCCTACTAATATACAAAGCATTCTTATTTTAAGATTTATCTCTAACTCCCTGCCAAAGAAGTTCCATTTGTTAAGGACTAAGCTGTCTGTCACATTACAAAGCCTGCTCTGCCTCTACACCCTTGCAGAGGAGAAGGCCCACAAGCAAGATGGCCACAGCTCATTAAACCAGCAGGCCATCCATCCTTAAACTGGCCAACAAGCACGGGGCATCCCAGCAGGAAGAGCTGGGCTAGACCAATCATCTTCTCGCTCTCCAAAATCTGAGTGGAAAAATACTGAGAAGACGAAGCAGTAGCAGTGGGAAGTCAAGCTGAGAGAAAACAAACAGCAAAGCTATTAAGTAACTTCATGACCATGAAGAATCATAGCAACCTAAATTGATGAGGAAGCCAAAAGTATGGACAAAAAGAAACTACATGGAAAAGACAAGACACACAAAGCAGAGGAGAATACCCGTTAGGAAGCTCAAGAGAATTAGACCCAGAGAGATACAGGTGTGTGAAGAATGGCTGAATGTAGTTGCAGAGAAGTCTGTTTCTGAGTGAAAAAATTATATTCTCCAGCTTCCCTTACAGCTAGGTATAGGCCATGTGACCAAGTTCCGGCCAATGAGATACAATCAGAAAGTCTTAAAAGTCTTCTAGAAGGGAATTACACTCTTCTGCCCTTTCTCCATCCTGCTGCCTGGAATGCAGAAGTGATGGCAGGAGCTCTGGCAGCAATTCTGAACCCTGAGTTTAAAGTCCACATACCAAAGGCAGAAGCATCTTGGGGCTCTTCTGGACTTACCTGCCTGAGAAAAAAATAAACTTGTCTATCTTGTCAAAGCCACTATTTTCCAAATAATTCCAATCCTGATACACTGGTTGAGACAGTGTCACCTCAGCAAGAAGGATAGTCCATTAAGACAGTTAAACGGAAGTGCATTGTGTTCCACTTTATAGTAGTAGTATTATCCCCAATTTAGAGATGGGGAAATAGATAGCAGCTAGTATGTGGCAGAACCAACATTTGAACCCAAATCTTATGGATTTGAGAGCCCACACTCTCAACCATTAAGAACAAATGAATGCAAATGAAGTCAAAGAAACTGAATAGAGCAGGTTCACAAGTATGTTATAGTTCAATGAATATTCTGACTACCGAAGGCCAATAAAAAACCCATTCTCAATGTGGTATCACTTACCTACCACAAATTACACTTCTCACAAGTCCCTGTGACCCTCTAACCTATTAGACATCAAAGGCTTTTCCCAACACAAGTGCTACTCTAAGTCCCTAGGAAAGGGTAGATGGGCACTGGAAACTGAATACAGGCCCCAGCCCCTGGTGCATGGCAGAAACTTGCCAAATTCTGATTCGTAAGGAGTGGAACAGATTTTTAAGAGCACAGAGGATTCTGGGGGACCAGCAGCATATTTTTTTAAGGTGGTACGAGGTCTTTTTTTAAGGAGGTAAGAGGTTTTATTTTAAGGTAGTAAGGAGTCTTTCTCATTAACTTTATACAAAATAATTTCCATACACCACGACAACTGGAAGACCTCAGCTTTCATACTGTAACTCCCCAGGCTACCGATGCAATATCCCTAGGATGTTTCACCGCCCCAGTATGGTAAGGGTGGGATGGAGTGGTGATCCTTTTGAAAGGCTTAAGGATTTTCAATGACCAAGTTGAAGGCACCAGTGTACTTTGCATTAATCCTCTTCATCAAATAAAGAAATACGTATTTGTCCTGAGCACCTACTCTATGCCGGGCAGTGTCCTCCGCTGGAGACGGAGCAGGGCAAAAAGCCCCTGCTCTCCCAGAGCGCACCCTCTAGTGGGGATGGCAGGCAAAGCAACAAATGAGTCAAGTGAGATGATGGTAAGTGCCATGAAGAAAACTAAAATAAAGGAATAGAATGTGCGGGGAGAGCGGATTTGGGGTATTACTATTTTTCAGAGCAGGTGTGGTCATTCTAACAATATTATGGACAATAAAATAATGGATGCCAGAAAAGCTTTGAACAACTTTGCTTTGAAAATATTCTCCCATGAAAAGTCACAGCATCAGACACTCAATTCAACAGTCCACAGATATTTATTAAGAAGCAGTTCAGGGAGCCACTGAGAGCATAGATCTGGGTGCCAGACTTCCTGGAATCAAATCCCAGCTGTACAACTTACTATCTGTGGGACCTTAGGCAAGTTACTTCACCTCTTTGCATCTCAATCTGTCATTTGTAAAATGCAGATACCAGTCGTACCTATCTCAGGGGGTACTAAGACGATTAAATGAGTTATAAAAGGAAACACAGTAAATGCCAAATTTCTGTGTACTTATTTTTTCAGTGTCTACTGTGCTCCAGGTGCACAAATTCCACCACGCATCTGCACTAAGGGGCCCTAGACACTGGGGGGCCCTGGGAGATGCCCTCTGCCATCAGCTTCTGTGGACACCTTGGATTCAGGTCTCCACATTCCAGCACTCGGACTTCTCACTGGAAACACTGTAAACCAGGACACTAACTCCAAGATCCCCCAAAGGAAGAAATGCTCCAAGGCCAGAGGGCTTGGCACCCACACTCTACCCCCACAGACCCAGCAGCAGAAGCCAAAATAAAATCCATTCACTTCAGCCAGACCCCACATTATTGTCCAGCCAGGCAATTTACATCTATGTTTAAACTGAAGAGGTTTTAGTCTACATTATGTGAAATTTTATTATTCCATTATCACAACATTTTAATATTCAATATCATTAATATTTTATGATATTATTTTAAAATGATAGGCATCTAGTTTGCAATTCATTGCCCACTAGACACTTAGGAGCATCATTACTTACAATCATAAGGAAAATTATATTTTTTAATTCTCTAAAATATGGATTTATCCTCCATTCCCGCTCTCCCATTACCTTTTGGATATAATTGAGTACAACTTTTCAGCACTGCCTTTCTACTAAAACCTTAGAAACTGTCATTTAGGGATTCTGTCTTTGAACTTATCATTTTAAGCCTCTATCTTGAGCATGATGCTTATACTGTCAAATCTATATTTAAAGTCCTCAAAATATTCGCAAGCCCTTTTACGAAATCAATACCTCCATATTAACTTATAAAACTTATTGTACCACCCAGAAAGAACCACTGGTTACAGGAGAATGTGGTCTAACCATTTAAAGGATCAAAAAATTTCCTAATGGTTTACAAATTAGAACATCTGGACTTTTCCTCTTGTTTTTCTGACTGTGGAAAGTGAAGAAAGGTAAGTGTGAGCTTTGAGTTTAGACAGACCTGGGTTCAAATCATTCAGGGTGTGACCTTAGAAAACCTACTCAGCCGCCCTGAACTTTAATAACTGGTCCTCAGACATGAGAAGAGAGGAGTAACACTTATACTACTAACCTTATCGGATCAAGTAAGCAAGCATCAGGTGCCGGGCAAAGAGAAGACATTCTCTCAAACTCACTGAAGCCGAGGCCAAGCTGCCCACATCTACTGCTGGGACGCGGACGAGCTTCCCCAACAGGTGTCGTGTCATGGGTGTGTCGTTGTCATCATGTCATGTCCCCTCACTACACCCCCACCCCAGACCCCCTCCTGCCCCTGTATAATCCAGTCTCCAGGCAGCACCTAGTGCAAGTTTTCAATACACAGATCAGGTCCTACCACCTCCTGCTTAAAACCATTTATCAGTTTAAGAGTAATCTTAAATGCAACCCAACTCCCTACCATAACCTCCTGGCCCCTCAGGATCTTGTCTGGCTCCTCTCTAGGACCCGGCTTCAGGATCAATTTCTTTGGGCCACTGTTCAGTATCTAATACCCCCAAACTTGAGACACATGAACAGCCATACCACTTTCTTACACTTGCTGAAGACAAATAACCTCAATCAAGATGGTTAGGCTCTCTGTGCCCCACCCAGGTTGCTGGGATCTAACTAATTTTGGTCCCCAGGGACTCAGCCTATTTCCCCTTTCTTTTACAAGGGACGTGACTTTTCCTAAGTCCTGCAGATTTTCTCCTATCCCTATCGTCTGGCTGCCAAGTGGCACAAGCCCTCATCCCTTCCCTTGCCGTTCACCTTCTCCACAGGTGTTCACACTGGCCCTTCTCGGTGCATGGCTTTTACTGCTAATTACTGCTAAGACAGAGATGGGGCAGTTGACATAACACTCGAACGAGGAAAGTCTGCATACTCATTGCCCTTGCTTCTGACTGTGTGGATAAGCAAGCCTCTCCAACTCCTACCCTCCACCAGGGAGGGTGGATCTCTCCACACTCCCGTCTCTACTCTCAGGCCACAAAATGGAATCGTCACCCACAAATAGGTGAGCCACACCCCCCACAAGCCCACTCCTTTCAAGTGAGTAACTGGCATTTGTAAGGGCAGAGTTCCTAGTCAATCATTCCTTTAAGATGGTGAATAATTTCTAGTCAAGGCAAATGAAACCGTACCTATTGAAATCTTAGGGATCCATAAACAATACAGTTTAAAATGATGGCTGGCCGTGATTAAAATGACATTTATTGAGAGACAACTCTCAATAATGAGAGTTATTATGTAAACATGGGCTGGGTGTTTTGCACTCTCATCTCACTCAGTTCTCACCATGAGAGCCGTAGGGGTATTTCTAGGCCTGTCTGTCAGAGGAAAATCTGAGAGTTACTAGCACATGGCAGGTAAGTGACAGAACCCAGATTTCGACCCAGGTCTGATTGTAAACTGTGGTGTAGTTTTCAAACTCTACATCCCAGATAGGGTTCCAAGAGGCAGTTGGATATTTGAGAGATGTTTCTGAAAATAAAATTGAATTTTTATTATTTTAGAGACTGAAATGAATAAAAACACATACTCAAATGTACTGTATGTGAAACTTTAACACACTGGAGCCCACTCACACACTCCCTTGTGCTGCCAGAGTAACTTCTTTTGGTGGGGGGAGGAGATGGGGAGGACAAGTCTCAGAATAAGAGCTGTATTCTGCCTTCTGATTGAGGATTAATCTAAGTCTGATCTACTTTAAAATCTGTAAGCTTTGCAACTATGATTCTATTGGAATCCTGTTTTTCCTTAATGTCACAAAAAAGAAGGAATAAAATGTACAATCAAATAAACCTAGACTATAAGCCTTCAGTTCTCATCCATCCAAATGAATCTAAGTTAAATTCATGTAAATCTAAATTTTGTGCTTATCAAAACAGCTTCATTGTCCTCACTGATAATAACATATAAGAATAATATATAACACAATAAGTAAATATCATAAGTATAAATTTGTAAAAATCATGTATAATAAAATATTACTTTTTTTTCAATATATCTGAGTTCTGCATAAAATTGGTTGGAAAAAAAGAATTCCATTGCTTACATGAAAAGAAACATTTGAAATCCCCCCCTACACCACAATGATTTTTAAATAACTCATGATCAAGTGAAGAGAGACTGCCTCATGTATTGGGACCAAATGGTAAGTAGGGGAAAAGTTGAAAGGAACCTTCCATCTACTTTGCCTTCTCACTCAAGGCGTGAACCCCTTTCCAGAACGTCCCTAACAGGTGGGGAGCAGCTTTTGCTTTGTCATTTCCCATTCAAGGCACATCAATAAACCTTATCATAAGAACGTGCTTCCTTACCCTGAACCAAGACCTGCCTTCCTATAATTTTGACTCTCTTATTGTAGTCTGCCTTCTGGAGATTCACAGTATACTGTTTCTGTTCTTCAAAAACCGAAGCTACTGACTGTACTGTCTCCTTATTTAAAGGTATCCTGCAAGTACAAAAACCAAAATTCTGATGCTAGTGAAAAATATAATGAAATACTGCCTCTCTTCTTCAAGGAGGTAAATCCTATTCTACTAGCCCAGTGGTTAGCCAACTACAATCTGTGGGCCAAATCTGGCCCACTGCCTGTTTCTATAAATAAAGCTTTATTGGAACACAGCCACATCTGTTTATATATTATGTATGGCTGCTTTCGTGCTACAAAGGCAGAGTTGAGTAGTTGAGGCGGAGACTCTACGGCCCGCAAAGCCTAAAATATTTACTAGCTGGCCCTTGATAGAAAAAGTTTGTCCCCTCTGTTCTAACCCATCATCTGGGGTTTTCCCACCAGCAAAGAACTGTATTACAGTCAATGTTTCAGGCTATAGTTCAACAGATAAAGAGTTATTCCTGTATTATCTATGATGCCCAAGTGCCTAACGAATATTAAGCTCTCAATAAGCATTTGTTGAGTGAGGAAAGTCAGGTAGGAAGAAGGGAGAGAGGTTGGGAGAAAGGGTGGGTACGGCTTTTCTTCTCCCATAACTAAACTGACATATATCCTTCATGGAATATTTTAAAACCTAGCAGATCCTTTTCTTATGTAGTTAGGTATTTGAACACAGGGCTGTACATCTGAATTAAAATCAAGGACCTAAAATCTCTACGTTTCATTTCAGGATAATAAACACTGATTAAAATGTTGTTTAGTAAAACAAAAGTCCCTGTTAATTTTGAATACCCAGGAAAATGCTACCACACCCACACTTAGAAGAATATTCATTGGTCGTTGCTGCTGTTGTTTTAATATCACTCACTGCAATAATATAAAGCAATTGGGATAAATAATCTTTGCCTCAGAGATGAACTGTTAAGCACTCTGGATTTGGGAAAGAGAACTGCTCTAAAAGACATAAAATAATCAAACCATCACTGAGCATGTTAAATCTTGATTCTTCATCTCCATCATTTCTTCATAATCATGTATTTTTATGTCGGTTTATTAAGACAACTTTTGTATAAAGAATTAAAATATGCATCACTTCTTACACAGGTTTTGATAATTTTAACTTTTTTAGCAACTTGTTTCATTACACTTGTGTTCTCCTACATAACAAAGAATCTGATTTGAAGAGTTGTTTTTTTGTGTGTGTGTGTGTGAGGAAGATCAGCCCTAAGCTAACATCCGTGCTAATCCTCCTTTTGTTGCTCAGGAAGACCGGCTCTGAGCTAACATCTATTGCCAATCCTCCTCCTTTTGTTTTTCCCCCAAAGCCCCAGTAGATAGTTGTATGTCATAGGTGCACACCCTCCTAGTTGCTGTATGTGGGACGCGGCCTCAGCATGGCCGGAGAAGTGGTGCGTCGGTACGTGCCCGGGATCCGAACCCGGGCCGCCAGTAGCGGAGCGTGCGCACTTAACTGCTAAGCCACAGGGCCGGCCCTGAAGAGTTTTAAAATCAGCAATTGAAGATATCTTCTTGATATGGAATCAAAAGAGAAAATTTTTACTAAGTCTGTTCTATGAAACTATTCAAGGTGAATATTAAGCTCACGAAATTAATTATTTTTGATAAAACTGGAAGCACTCAGAAGACAAGAAATGGAAAATATTTACTTAAAGGTATTTCCAAAGATGACCAATACAGTTAGGCATTCTCCCCAAATAAAGACATATTTGGGGGAAAACTAAAACATCACCAGCATAGGAATCTATTTCCTACACACTCAGGCTGCAGAAAAATTGCAGCCTGAGTCCATAGAAATGATAGAGAACAGCTCCACTTCAGGCTCAAGAAGTAATCCTGCCCACAGCCAGGGTCAGGTCAGTAACAGCTCTGAAAAAGTCAAGAAATACAAGGGAAACCCAGGAATGATCAAATAATCCTGCCTAAATGACCCAGTCTGTAAAATATGCATCTTGAAAACTCAACAAGTCATGGGAAAAATTATGTTACCTTAAGATAAATATTACTGGTGAACAATATAGAAGCACAATATTTCTATATAAAATAAAACAGAGAAATTCAATAATCACAAGGAATTTTCTCCATCTAGTGCTGGGACTTTAAAAAAGAACCAGCCACATTCAGGAAACATTCAAAATGACAAGAACAGCCACATTATCCAATAAATCAGTCCGGTGCTCTGTCCTCTACAACATGCTGGCTCTCAGAAAACATGCATAAAGGAAGAAGGCATAAAAGAGCCAGTGCATCCATTACATTCTGGGGAAGATGTTCTCAAAAGCAGAAACTTGACTTTCAAACTGTTTGATTCCAACAAAAGAGAAGTTGAGAGTTCCAAACAATAATATAATTCTAGAGCAGAACCTCAGAAAATTTGCCCATTAAGTTTGAAGTGAGTCATCTCATTTGTCCAAACTTACATAACAGCCATAAGCAGAACTGGCCCGAGGAGAGATGTGGGCCACCGTACCCCAAGCCAGGACCTTTCACCCGTGTAAATCAGAAATAGCTGCCACTTAAAACACCAACAGGCAGCTGCAATATCTTTAACCCAGTTGCTCTGTACTATGTTTATTAGGTGGAGGCAGAAATATTTTTGAAAGGCTGGTACTAGAAAAATGCACAGAACTGGTGTGGAATTTTTGGGGTGACAACAGCATCATAAGTCCTCGTTTTATATTCAAAGTCCCAATGTAATAAAAGCAAACACTTTTACAGTGCTAATGGTGCCAGGCTCTCTTTCAATTGCTTTCTATATTTTAACTCAATTCTGTGAGGTAGGTACTATTATTAATGCCCATTTTGCATATGAGGAAACTGAGGCACAGAGGCTGCACAGCAGGTAAGTGATAGAGCTAGAATGCAAATGCAGGCAGGCTGGCTCCAAGCTCAGTGCCCTTAACTGTGCAGCCTCTCAGTCCAGCCATTGCTTAGCACCTATCCCGTGCATCTGTGCCAGGGTCTGAGAACACAAACAGGCCCATAACCCAGCCCTGCACTGTGACATACTTGCACAACGGGTACCTTGGCGAGCTGAGCTGGGTACCTCTGTGTGGTCCCCATAAGCATGACTGTCGAAGGCAGCCCCTGGAGCAGCCCTGGAGGGAGCCTCAGTTCAGTTTTGGTAGTGAAGGACTGGAAGAGTAGGAGGGAAAAGGTGAACTCTCCAACCAAAAATTATTTCTGCAATACTATGTTCTGGGATCGATTTAATTAGACAGAAGTCAGGATCTCACAGGCCATTTCAGCTTCATTAATAATGCATCCAGATTACTACGTGATTGTTCCAGACATAACACATGCGGGCTAACTTCCCAGGCTGCCCTAATAAAACAAACTCCTGGCTCCCACAAGCTGCCTGCAACTGGCTCCCAGTCCCGTTGAAAGGCCTCAGCCTGGGTCTCTTCCTCAGCTTCTGGACTCAGCGCTTCCAACCACCAGTTCTCTGCCCTGGGAGTCTGCTGCCAGCAAGGACCCAAACCCCGGGAGCCCTCCAAGAAGATGCAGCCCATGTGACAGAGAGACGGTGACCCAGTCCCTTGAGAGAGTCCAGTCTCCTCCCTCACCAGGGACCAGGACTCCCTTGGAAGCGTAACCCCTCTTAGCAGAAAAGTACAGGTTGAGGGTCTTAAGAATCAAGCAATTGAGCTGTGGGTTTATTTAACTGAACTGGGACTCCCTCCATAACACAATTAACTTGGGCCTAACCTTTTCCCAACCCCCTAACTAGGCAACTGCTAGATCAAATTATTTTGGGAAAACACCTAACGTGATTCCATCATCTTTCATATTACAGTTGCCCTCACTCCACAGTGCTCTGTGCCTCGTGTCCAACAAGCCAGCCTCACACTAGTTCCCTCCCTCCCCAACCTTTCCGTTGAACCCCTGGCCACAGAGGTGGTGGTGATGGCGGCACAGGTGGGGATGGCGGTTCAGTTAATATGCACTAATTACGTAGTACTGATTAAGAGGGAGGGCTTTGGGGCCAGATTTCCTGGGTTCAAATCCCAGCTCTGCCACTTATTAGCTGTATCTCCTTAAACAAGTTGCTTAACATTTCTGCGTCTCAGTTTAACATGTGAAAAATGGAGATGATACTAGTACCCACCCCATAGGGCTCTTAGAAAGTGCCTGCCACTCTAAATGCTGTGAAGTTTTTTTTTTTTTTTACTATGATGATGACTAAGAACAGGTGGTAAAGAAAGGTGTCAGACACTGTTCTAGAGTACAGGGATTATTACAGCTAATCCACACAACAAACCCAAGAGGCAGGTACTCTTAACTCTCCCCACTTTACAGAGGAGGAAAGTAAGGCACTGAGAAGTTAAGTAACTTGCCAAAGCTACAGTTAGAGTGGTGGAGCAGGCAGTTCAACTCAAGGCCCATGGTACTCAACCATGAAACAAACTCCTCTACACCCACAAAAGCTTTGTTAAATGTCCCTTCCACCTTGTGACCTAATTCAATCCCTCGAGATCACCCTCGAGGATCTCCAGACCACTCCTCCTCCCCTACTCCTATCAAAGAGGACAGGACCACGTTCAAGGACTCAGGACAACGAGCATCTAGTATCTAGCACTGTCTACCTATCCTTGTCAATGACATTGGCCAACCTTCCCTTCATTCACTGAGGATTTCTTTCTTTCTTTTTTTTTTTTTTGTGAGGAACTCAGCCCCGAGCTAACATCCATGCCAATCCTCCTCTTGACTGGCCCTGAGCTAACATCTGTGCCCATCTTCCTCCACTTTATGTGGGATGCCACCACAGCATGGCCAGACAAGCGGTGCGTCAGTGCGCGCCCCGGATCCCAACCCCGGGCCGCCAGCAGCAGAGCGCGCGCGCTTAACCGCTGCGCCACGGGGCCGGCCCCCACTGAGGATTTCTGAATCTGGTTCAGCCTTTCATTCCAACCTCAGTCGTTCCCTAGTCCTGGTTGACTTCACCATCCACAAAGATTCTCCACCCAACACCTTGACTGTACTTCCTCTTCTGCCTCCTAACCTCCCCATCTTTGCAGCTGCTGGCCATAGCCACACACTGGAGCCTCCTCTCAGAGACCTGCCCTACCTCTACAACCACAAATTCACACATCCTACTGTCTGCCCACAGTGAACTTCCTCTCCCTCCAGTTCTCTGAACAGTTACTCCAAGGAACACCTTTTGGCCAGCCTCATCAAGACTACCAGTCCCCCTGCATCCTCTTCCTATTCACCCTTCCCTCTTTTCCATTAACTCAGAGCTCATGGTCTATCACCTCAACCATTTTCTTGCCAGAATCCTAAATTCCTCTACCCTACTATCCACCCATTGACTCACTGTGGAAAAATCCTAACCCTTATCAAGCTAATTGCCCATCCTCTTGAAACCTACACCCAAACAGCTACAAAGTCTGGAAGAAAAAAAAAATAAATAAAGGCACGCAGCCACCATTTGTGTCATTGCTCAGTCATGGTCTCTGACTTCAATAGTGCACAGCAACAGACACTTCTGGTTCCCTGGTCATCCCTCACTCTCATTCTTCACCGTGGCTTCTTCAGACCCAGGCACTCAAACCCCTAACCCCACCATATTTCAGTCACACTCAGCAAAATGAGGTCACATTCTTCTTCATCAGCATTTAACCATCTCAAGTTCAGTGCCATTTAAAAAGGAAAGCTGAGGGCCGGCCCCGTGGCTTAGCGGTTAAGTGCGGCGCTCGGCTGCTGGCGGCCTGGGGTTCGGATCCCGGGCACGCACCGACACACCACTTCTCTGGCCATGCTGAGGCCACATCCCACATACAGCAACTAGAAGGCTGTGCAACTATGACATACGACTATCTACTGGGGCTTTGGGGCAAAAAATAAATAAATAAATAAATAAATAAAAAGGAAAACCAAGCCTCAACTCCCTCACCCCTCCAGTTCCAGCCCTATCTGTCTTCTCTTTCATGGTGAAATTTCTTGACAGACTAAACTACTGCAGTGTCATTTCCTCACCTCCCACTCCGCCTCTGAGAACGTTCTGGCCAAGGTCACTACTGACGTGAATCCAGTCACTTTTCAATCATTATCTTTCATGATCTCTAGGCAATCTTGAACACAATGGGCCACTTCCTCCCTCTGCAAGTCTCCTTCTGAGCATTCTTGAAGGACACTCTCCAGGTTTTCTTCCAACCTTTCTGTTCTCTTTCTCTTGGGCTACTTTTTAGGTTCCTTTCCTTTTGCTAATCCCACAAAAACTGCGTGCCTACTATGTGTCAGCATTGACTGAGGCACTGGGCTTCCTCGGGGTTCCTCTCTTCCCACTCTGCACAATTCTCCCTGGGCAAGCTCATTCGTGGCCATGGCTTCAGATGATAACTGAATCTAAATGGTTAAGAATGTGAGGTCAGGGGCTGGCCCCATGGCTTAGTGGTTAAGTGCGCACGCTCCGCTACTGGCGGCCCGGGTTCGGATCCGGACATGTCAGGCCATGCTGAGGTGGCGTCCCACATACAGCAACTAGAAGGATGTGCAACTATGACATACAACTATCTACTGGGGCTTTGGAGAGAAATAGGAGGAGGATTGGCAATAGATGTTAGCTCAGGGCCAGTCTTCCTCAGCAAAAAGAGGAGGATTGGCATGGATGTTAGCTCAGGGCTGATCTTCCTCACCAAAAAAAAAAAAAAAAGAATGTGAGGTCAGACATTAGCCAGATCTAATGATAATAGTAAATAATAATGCATGAAAAATACACCATGCCTCCCATACAACAGTAATAATATAATATAATATATGGCAAGTAACAATAAATGTTACCTATTGTTTTTAACTACATCTCCAAGAGTCATCTCTGAGCTCCCATCTTCCTACATGAAATCTCAACTTGAGTTTTGCACAAGCAGTGCAAATTTGGTAACACCAAAATCAAACTCCTCATTTTCCCTCCCATCATGCTATTCCTTCAAGTGTTACCCACCACAGTACATGACCCCATTAGCCACCCCAATGCCCGTGGTGGTTCTAAAACATGCCCATAAATTCTTCGACTTCTTCCCACCAAGAGGTGGTGTCCATCTCCCGCCCTTGACCCTGAGCATGCCTTCGTGACTGCCCTGATGAACAGAATGCAGAATGTGATGCTGCATGACTGCTGAGGCTAGGTTAGAAAAGACCAGCAGCTTCTGCCAGTTTCCCTTGGTACATTCGCTCTGCAAGCCTTCAGCCTGAATGTGAGAAATGCAGCTACCCTGAGGCAACATGCAGAAAGACCACATGAAGAGAGAGGCCCGAGGAGTCCACACTTTTCCAGCCCCCAGCTATATGCGTGTTCCCAGGCCAGATGCCAGACAAGTGTATGAACAAGCCTTGAGATGACCCCAACCACCATCTGACTGTAACTTCATAAGGGATCCTAAGCAAGGACAGCCTAGCTAAACCCAATTTACCTCCAGATTCAGGAGTAAAATAATTGTTTTTGAGTTAAGCCACTGTTTTAAGGTAGTTTGTTACTCAGTAATAGATAACCAGAACAATGCTCAAACCAAAAACCTGAGAATTATCCTTAAAATCTCCTTTGTTCTCATTTTCTACAACTAATTACAAAATTCTGGCAATTCTTAAATGTTGCTTAAATCCATCTACTTTTCTGTATCCCTCCACCGCTACCTGGTTGTGGATACCATCATTTCATTCCTGAATCAGGACAGCACCTTTCTGACTGGTCTTCTTGCTCTAGTCTGGCCTCCCTTTCCCAATCCTTCTTCACACCGCAGCCAGATCTAACCATGTCACTCCAGGCAAACTCTGAAGGTTCCCATATGCTAGGCTCTGCCTCTTCACGTGTAGCAACTGCTCCTGACTCTGCTCCAGCCACACTGAGCCCTTGGAGTTCCCTGAAGTGATGGGTTACTCACCCCCAAGTCTCTACACAAGCTGTTCCTTCTGCCTGGCCCTGGTCCTGCCTGTCACTGGGCCAACTCTACTTAACTTCAATGTTGCAGATTAGAAATGACTCCTGTGGGAAGCTCTCCTCGGCCCTCAAGCCTAGGTTAAGTTTCCCCTTCTTATACTCCCTTAATAACCTTTATTTCCCTCTAAATAGATTATCCACTCCTAAATGTAATTGCTTATTTTTCATCTCTACAAGGGTGTAAGTTCCTTGAGGGCAGACCAATGTCTTATTCACTTGTATATCCCTAAGGCCCAGGACAGCACCAGAACATAAAAAGCTTATAAAAAATTCAAGTTGTTTGAGTGAATAAATGATAAATTATGTAAAGGCAACTTTACGATCACTTAAATCATAGTATTAGAAAGAAAGAATCATAGTATTAGAAAGAAAGACTGGAAAGAAAGATAGCTATTCCGGAAGGGATCAAGTACAGGGCTTCAAAGTTTCTTCTCTTCTCCATTGCAGTAATAAAAATATGTACAGATGAAGATTATAGACGTGTCACCAACCCTTATAACAACTGAGGCAGTTGTGATTACTCAATCTGTTCTGACCCTCAGTTTCCTCATCCATAAAATAGGAATAATAATAGTTCTTAGACCTCTCACAGGGTTGTTGAAAGGACTAAATGAATGGTGAATACATATTAAGCACTTCCTGCAGAATCTAGGACAGAGTAAATTCTCAATAAATATTAATAATTATCATCACCAACTTTGCTATTACATAACTTTGACTTAAACAGCAACTGAGGGCCGGCCCCGTGGCACAGCGGTTAAGCGTGCGCGCTCCGCTGTTGGCGGCCTGGGTTCGGATCCCGGGCATGCACCGACGCACTGCTTCTCTGGCCATGCTGAGGCCAAGTCCCACATACAGCAACTAGAAGGATGTGCAACTATGACATACAACTATCTACTGGGGCTTTGGGGGAAAAAAATAAATAAATAAAATTATAAACAAAAAAAACAAAACAGCAACTGATTATATCCAGGCACTGTTCTGAGTGCATTACAAATATTAACTTATTTAATCAATGCCAAGAGCTTTAAAATGCAGGTATCCTTTGACCCTACAAATGTATTTCTAGAACTTGATCATAAAGCAACAATACTCCCAAGGATTAGAAACAATGCATGTAGTAATCTCCCTTTCAGAGATTCACCATGTTCATTTGCATATTAAAGGCTGTACAGTAAAGAAACTTGTCTGACCCAATTTCCAAACATACTTGGCAATGGAACCCCTTTTTGTAGTAAGACTCATTAAAGTACCAGAGAACTACTGCTCCTTACGATAAGACTACCGTAAAATATCCAGAAGAGTTTACATGGAATGTCCATTGCAGCATTATTTATATAACAGCCAAAACTGGAGCAAACATAAAATACCCAATGAAAAGGTAATTAGTTAAGAAAAGTATGGTTTACTAGTATAATGCAGAAAATTAACGTTGCAGAATTGTTAAAATTTAAACATTCACAAGTGTAAAAAGCAAGCTATAAAACTATATCTTCATTATGATGCAGGGTTGAAAATGTCACCTGGTTCTCTGTGGGTTGCTGGATCACAGATATTTCTTTCCATCGTGCTTTGCTGTGCTTTCCAAATTTCCTTCACTAAGCTTTCACTTTAAAGTAATGTTACCAAAATAATCTTAGTCCTTGCACAGGCAAGAATATATATGTATGTATATGTTTACATGTACCTGTGTTAATATGATTACAAAATGATCGTTATAAGCTGTAAAACAAACTGATGAATCATAATAGAGACTGAAATGCTCATAAAATTTTATTAAATAATTTGTGATTCATTGTGAGTACTCAAAACAAGAAAACACACACACAAAACTATGCCTCAAAACCAACAACTAGGCCCCATGGCTTAGCGGTTAAGAGCGTGCGCTTCACTACTGGCGGCCTGGGTTCGGATCCCGTGCGCACACCGACACACCACTTGTCCAGCCATGCTGAGGCCGCGTCCCACATACAGCAACTAGAAGGATGTGCAGCTATGACATACAACTATCTACTGGGGCTTTGGGGAGAAAAAAGGAGGATCGGCAATAGATGTTAGCTCAGAGCCGGTCTTCCTCGGCAAAAAGAAGAGGATTAGCATGGATGTTAGCTCAGGGCTGATCTTCCTCACAAAACAAACAAACAAACAAACAAAAAAAAAACCAACAACTGGGGCCGTCCCAGTGGTGTGGTGGTTAAGTTCATGTGCTCCGCTTTGGCGGCCCAGGGTTCGCAAGTTTGCAGGTTCACATCCCTGGTGTGGACCTACACACAGCTCATCAAGCCATGCTGTGGCGGCATCCCATACACAAAATCGAGGAAGATGGGCACAGATGTTAGCTCAGGGCTAATCTTCCTCAGCAAAAAGAGGAAGATTGGCAAAGGATGTTAGCTTAGGGCCAATCTTCCTCAAAAAAAAAAAAAAAAAACCAACACCTGTTCTCTTTTGTGAGCTTCTCACAAAATCCAAATAAGATCCCTATATATAAAAGCAGAAATGGTAATATCCAAACCCAAAATATAAAACAAACATCTACTGAGACATATAGCAACATTTATTAATCTCAAAAACATTAGAGAAGTAAAACACATTTCAAAAAGATGAGTGGTATGTTACAATTTTTGTAAAATTGTTAACACACACAAAAGAATACTCTATATTGTTTATGCATGCATGCAAATATAATAAAAATGCAAAAACATACAAGAGAATGATACCCACTAACTTTGGGACTGTTGTCACCACTGAGAAGGTTGGAGAAAGCAAGCATGGGGGAGCAGTAGGCTTTAGCTATAATTTCTTTTTTTTTCTTTCTGGTTTTTTTTTTTAAAGTGCACCAGGGTTTTGAACTTAAAGTGGCAAAATGTTAATAACTGTTCAATCAGGGAGGCAGGTACATAGAAGTGTTTATTTTCTGTACTTTTCTGAATACTTGTATTTATTAAAAATAAAACTTTGAAAGAACTGTATTTCATTTTAGCTCTTGACTCCATGTGTAGATTGATTAGAAACAGATGCAGCCCTTCTGAGCCTCAATCAATGGTCCTGGGATGGCTCCAGACTCACATCTGCCTTCCCCAACAGTGAGAGGCCAGAGAAGCAGCTATCCTATTGAAAAAAGAACCCAAAGGAATCCCTCTAGGGGAGACATGGACACAATTACCAGGAGATAAGTCCTTAACCCTGAGAGAAACAGTCCAGAGGTCAGAACAGTTCCCAGCAAACCTAGGTAAAAAAGAATCTGATAAATTAGACTGTCCTGCAAATCCAACTTTTCAAGTGGTTAGAAGGTATCAAAATCATGTAGGTGTGTTTGGCTCTGAGCCAAAGAGCAGAACACCAACGTTTATGCAAAACAGTGAAGGAGACAGTAGGTCAACAAATGAAAGCAAATCAGTGAGCAAACTCTCTCACCATAAGGTACAAACCCACACAGCTTCCCCAGCGGGAGCTAGGCTGTCACTGAGTTCCCAGGAAGGCATCTCTCAAGTAACCACATGACAGCAGCAATCAAGTGACCCCTCAACTTCTGGCATTGCGTCTATGATTCATGGGGCCCCCTCACTCATCTTCTGAACAACTATTAATTATTATTAGGTAGGCATTACTGAATAATGCTCACAAGCATGGGCTTGGAATGTGCCAAGCTAGGCTCATACCCGAGTCCTGACACTCCACGGGTTACATGATTCTGGCCAATACTCCAGCCTCAAGTTCCCTCTTTCCTAAGTCAGTAAGTCTTTTGTAAGTCAGTAGTATCTGGTTAACGGGACTGTTGGGAGAATTAAATTAGGTAGTGCAAGTACAACACTGCACTGTACTTCGTACATAGTCTCCTATTTACCAGGCACCAGACTCAATTCTAGTGATAAAATGGCCAGCAAGGGGCCGGCCTGGTGGCGCAAGCGGTTAAGTGCACGCGCTCCGCTGCGCCGCCCCGGAGTTTGCTGGATCGGATCCCGGGCGCGCACCAATGCACCGCTTGGCAAGCCATGCTGTGGCGGCGTCCCATATAAAGTGGAGGAAGATGGGCATGGATGTTAGCCCAGGGCCAGTCTTCCTCAGCAAAAAGAGGAGGACTGGCAGATGTTAGCTCAGGGCTGATCTTCCTCACCAAAAAAAAAAAAAAATGGCAATCAAGATGGTCAGGGACCCCGCGCTGATTCGAGTGACAGACTCTGATGACGGCCATTGCCCCGGGGTCATTCAGGGGATTTCCCCATGTCTTAACTTAAGCACTATTAAGCACTAGAAGTCAGGACCAGCTACATAACTTTGGGGGCCCAGCGCAAAATGAAAACGCCAACTGCCAAAAATTAAGAATTTCAAGATGGTGACCACAGAGCATTAAACCAAGCGTGGGGCTCTTCTAAACATGGCCCGCGTGGCCGCATACCCATGAAGCCAGGCCTGCTGGAAGTCACTGTGTCCAAACACTTTGCAGATACTCAGAAATGAGAGTCAACCAGTACTGGGCTTCTACACTCATCCAAACACCTGAAGCATTTGGGAAGACGTCAGCACGGCAGAACTCAAGGAGGCTGCAGGCTCCAAAATAAAACTCATCATTAACTCAATCTGTGAGAAGTATCACGGGAAACTCCCGTTTTCTTATCTACCATGCGTTCACCAGACCTTAACTAAAAAAAAAAAAATCTTCCCTTCTCTCCAGTCAATCTCAAAAAGAAACCCTTTATCATTAGTGTCATCAGGGACTTTGCCCAAATGAAATCCATAAGGAAAAGGCTACTTGGGGCCTCGTGCCTGCTGGGGACAGCCCCACTTTCCAGGCAGCACTTGGTAAAGGAGCATAGCAGACTTCAAATAAGCTGACAAATAGATCCTGAGTCTCAGTGACCTCTTCAAAAGAAAATTGGGGCTTGTGGCAGACAGGAACTAGCCCTGAGGTGACACTAGGGGGCTGAGTAACACAGTTGCCTGGAAACCCATTTGTGGTCATTCAAAGAAACATTAGATGCTGAAGGTCACCTCAGTGACCATAGTCAGGACTCTGTAAGGCAGAAGGCTCAAGATACAACACAGCTTTCTGTCTATCTTTCTATCCAGACTTCTTAAAGATCATTTAGCAGAGCCAAGTCCTTGAGGAGGCGGGAACATCAGTCAGCCTGCTCCCGGCCCCTGGTTTCTCTTACTTGGTCAAGCAGCACTTTTATGGACCCCTTTACTTAAGCAGCAGCATAACATTTACACAAAATACATTGTAAAAATTTCCACTGCATTCCAACAGCTTTAACACCACAAACTGGAAGGAAGGCGATGAGAGGGAGGACTCTGGGGCCACAATCCTAGCTCTACTGCTTGTTAGCTGCAGGAATTTGGGGAAATTACACAACTTCTCTGAGCCTCGGTTTAATGCCATTACACGTAGATAGTGTTTACAACTTTGGCACACATAAGTGCTCAATACACTGTTAACTGATTTCACCCTCATAACTCATATGCTTAATTCCCCCCATCCCCCAGCATGCCAACAAGCACACGGCTTAGGCGTCCTTCAGAATGCAAGCTCCTGGCGGGTATGAATCATGTCACTGTATGTCCTCTCCCAGGACTCACACTACCAGATTGGAGCAACACAGCTCGAGGACCAGAGCTAATGCCTTGACATCCAAGTTCCTGCCTAACGGTAAGGATGTTCTTAAAACTTTTTTGCTTTGAGAACTCCAAGATGGTAGATCTGTTTATTGTGGTTGCATTATTTTTATCTTATGATTAATAAAATACTATTTACATGACTCTGCCTAATCCAATTGCAGTTAAGACTAAAAAATGCTTGACCTATATTATTACTTTATAGTCAGTTTAACCATAGTCACAACACACAACTTACAATGTTCATAGTCATTCAAGGTTAAAATTAGCACACTTGAAGATAACTGAACATTAGATAAAAATCACAAACGTGCCTTTTTGAACAGGCTCATTTTTTTTTTTTAAAGATTTTATTTATTTATTTTTCCCCCCAAAGCCCCAGTAGATAGTTGTATGTCATAGCTGCACATCCTTCCAGTTGCTGTATGTGGGACGCGGCCTCAGCGTGGCTGGAGAAGTGGTGCGTCGGTGCACGCCCGGGATCCGAACCCCGGCCGCCAGCAGTGGAGCAGGCGCACTTAACCGCTAAGCCACGGGGCCGGCCCGTGAACAGGCTCATTTACAACTTACTAGAACCTATGGGCTGTGTTATTTGTAGCACATCGTGAGTTTTTGTACTTGGTTGGTTGGTTGCTTGCTTGCTTAGCTGGTTTTTATTCTGCAAATTGTGATGGATTTGTGCTGATCCATCTACCTCTCTCCCCAGATCTTCCCCACTGACACACGAATTTTTATACTTGCAGGTACAGCCTGTGACCAAGAAATTGGGCAGATTCACCAATCTATACAAAGAAGAAATCTAGAACCCCAGCCTTATTAAATGGCAAAGAGCATATACAAATGCAATGATCATTAATTGACAATTAGCATCCAAGACTCACCAAGCATATTTAGTTGCCACATTTTCAAGTCCAACTTTGCATTTTAGTTCACAAAAAAATAAAGAAACATATAGGGGCTGGCCCGGTTGCTTAGTGGTTAAGTTCGTGCACTCCACCTTGGCAGCCCAGGGTTCACAGGTTCGGATCCCGGGCACGGACCTGCACACCACTCATCAAGCCACACTGTGGCAGTGTCCCACATACAAAGAAGAGGAAGATTGGCACAGATGTTAGCTCAGGGCCAATATTCCTCAGCAAAAAAAAAAAAGAAACAGACACATAAAATAAAAGTACCAGAAAGCCAAGGAGCACATCAGAAGCTGCCTCCTCCCCCATGTGCCTTATCCAACCTGTCCTGCCACAGGTCCCTGTAGAGCCACCTGCCTGCTGGTCCTACAGCCAAGGGGATCCTAGCTGGGTGCTCATCCCCCATGACATTCAAGGCCAGGCACAAAGCAGAGGTTCCATAAATGTTTGCTGAATGGATTAATGTAAATATCAGAATGTGGTTTTATTTTTATAGGTATTAAAAAATCCTCAAGAGAGTCTTGTGACTTCCTGCTGGCTGATTACCACTCCAACTCTTTCCATATACTGAGACTAGTTTAAAAGGTAGGCCAATATTTACCACTGAGCAGTAATAGTCATTCCACAGGAAGTATAAGAATAATATCAGCATCGTAACCACAATACATTAGCATTTTATATCTGAAAAGCAGTGTGCTGTGTATAAATCACCTTCCCTCTATTATCTCATTTAATCACCATAGGCATTACACAAAGCATCACAAATCTTATTGCTGTTGCTTTGACGGCAGAAGGGAGAAAAGGTGAAATCCAGACCAATCAACATGTAAGAGTTAGGACAAAAAAAATTTTAACTAAAAGGAATCTAGAAGTTAATCTTGTCCAACTTCCCAGGAAAACCTGGTAGATATGTTTTTCTCTTTCATTATAACTTGACTATTTTCTCCCACCTTATTCGAAAAGCTCTGCACATTGTCTTACTGGTTCTACCCGTCAGAAGAGAGAGAGAAAGATGCTGGTACTCCCTGTTGAAACAGCAGCAAAATCTTTACCCATAGATCTGACAGGTGTAAACATGGCCTTTAATGCCGATTATGACAATGGGAAAAAAGTGTGTGGCCTCCTAGGCAGATTCCCTTAACAGGAAAACCAAGATTTTTATATTTAAATTGCCAGCCAGGCTAAACAAATTATATCTTGATAATCTTAAAGTTTAAGAGTAAAGGATACATTCTGCATTCCCCAGAACAAAACACCTAATCAAAACAGATTTTATCTTGTCTCACTTTAGAAGCTGGCAAGAAAAGTAGAATTGTCCCTTCTGTCTCATAGTAACTCAATTCAACAAATAATACTGGGCCCTACTATGTGCCAGGAACCAAGTCAGGCACTGGGTGATACATGCAATTATTTAGGATTAGTAAATTACCATTATTTCCCTGAACTGAAATCAATAAAAATCCTGTCTTAAATATTAAGGTACTATCCCTGGCCCCCACATTGTCACCTTTAATTGAGAACATTTCTTTTAAGTTAAGAAATCAACAGCAACCTCTAAGATCAGAGAGATTCATCATCTGTTTTAATATCCGCAATCCTATTAAAAGCTGTTAAAAATAGTACCTCTACGGTTTTCTCATTTCTCTTCCTTTCCACTCTCCTCCAAATAAAAAAGGTTAAGTGATAACATCCAGTCTAAAGAACAATGGACAATACATACACACACAGAGCTCCCTCTTCCAGCTTCCAACATCAACAACAAGAAAGTCAAACACCGATTAAAAAGAAAAAAAGAAGAAAAGAAAAGATGGCACACACCATGATTCCTGTCCAGTGCACAGGCAGGACGCTTCCTCTAGTCCACAAGCTCAGCAAAATCTAGAGTCAAACTCAAAAGGAGCATTTTTTTCTGGAAGGTAAGTAAAAGAACTGGGGAACTGATCTATTTTAAAAATAAGACCCCAGATGCAGTCAATGAAATTTTCATTTTTCAGAAATTGGTTTTTAATAAACACCATGTAAAAATTATGCATGAGCAACCAAGTCAATCTGAAAGGCAAGAAGAAAAGAATGATGTGTGGCATGTCATTTTCTCTGAAAGTGGATAAGCAAAAAGTAAACAAAAGACCACCACAGGAGGGCTGTTTTTTTCTTTTTTTTCAGTCCAGTTTCAGTAAAAACTGGACTTAATGTTTAAGGATTTTCTTAAATCCTTTCACAGGGGATACCTGGCACACTCATAAAAACTGACATTTCCTTTAAGATTTTTTTCTCACATCCAATGATTAGCCAGTGATTTTTATGGGACTGTTTCACTGCACTTGTGAATTTTTTAAAAAGCAGAGTTAAAGTGACAAAACAAGGAATTTTTTAATACAAGTGCAAAAGTTGGGTTGTGGGGGAGTGGCAGGTAAAACAAAAAGGCCATGTCAAATTCAAGGCCCACTGATTTTGCCACAAAACTGCTAGTAAATTGACAAAGAAATTAATCTCCTTCTAAGGTAACCTAGATCCCCACAAACATTCCTCTACCCATGCTTAGACTCTCCGGAAATTAACCTGAGTAATTACCCCAGAGTTTTCAGTTTTTTTTCACTAAATGCTTTGGTGGGTTTGGCACCTCAAAGACAAGTCTGTGATGCAATTTGTCAACTTAAAACACACCCAGTAAATAAAAATAATAATAAAATGACCAGAACCGCTTGACTTCCTTTTTAGGTAGTTAATTATCCAAAATTAGCTCTCAGCAGTATAGGTAATGCCACCCTTTCCTACTTGGTAATTATTCTCAACAAACTTTGGCTTTAATCTGGGTAGACTGCAAGACAAAACCATAGAACTGTATAAGACAAGCTACAAATTATAATCAGTTATTTAATTTAGAAAACAATCTTTAGAAAACATTTGACAACTCTCTTAACCTACATAACACTCTGCATTTTAAAGAACGTTTACAATCAGATAACCCCTTTAACCGGCTCTAGTTGTGGGTGGATAACGTCCCTTCATCACAAAAATAGAAGTTACTGACATCAACAAATGAACAACAAAACAGAATTTGAACTCAGAAATTTTGACTCTGCTCCATCCACAAGGTCATATATTAACTGCAATCACCACCCTTCCCCACAAGATCATCAACCACGAAGCCTTAGGAGAAACATCTCCTTCAGGTCAACTAAAATAACCCCAAATACCAGGTAACGTTATAAAACCAGTCCTTGTCCAGCATTTCTTGATCATGGAAGCATTTACAGTCTTTCTTAGTACAGCCTTAAGTGGAATTCCTAGAAGGCACTGGCAAATCTCTGCCAGGCCAATCTGCAGTCGAAAACCTACTGCATGTGTCCAACAAGATGAGAGGAGGATCAACGTTTTTAACCATCTACTTCAACTCTGCACTGCACTAGCGGTTCCGGCTAACAAGGTAAACCTGGTAATTGCATAGGATCGAACATAGCCAATGTTAGTGAGGATGCCCCTGAACACAAACAGGCAGCTCTGGGGAAATATAATTTCCGGAACAAATTCACGGTGCTTGCATAATTCCACAAGAACACACACACTAGGCAGTTTTTAAAATAATGCTCAGTCCCAGCACCGTGCTGACACTTTTCCCACCTAAACTTCTCAGCACAAGCCTGGCCTAAAAGCACAGCTAGGATCCCATCCGTGCACAGGGTAAAGGCGGCATGCACCCACGACAGGAACGGTGGGCAACGCCTGCCCCTTCCCGGACCAGTTCTGGCCAGACTGCGATGTAGTTCAGTCCCGTCTACTTTATGGTAATGTGCTTTTAAACCCTCTCCGCGATTGAGGTCATAGCTTTAGAGATCTAATAACAACCAAATGACTGGGGCTGCCGGGCACTTAGCGAGCCATTCTGGTTATGGCTCTTTAATAGTACCTGGAGTCCTGCTGAAGGAAGAGCGGAAAACTCCTGCTTCCGCGGAAAGAAAGTCCTGTGCAGAGCGCAGAGGGAAGGCGAGAACCCGACCGCGGGCAGGGGACGCCCCGCCGCCGCCGCCGCCGCCGCGGCCCCATCTCTCGGGCAGCCCCCCGCGCCCCTCGCCCCGCAGCGCGGCTGGCCCGGGCCGCACCTTTACCTGTCAGCCCCACCAGCCCTCCGCGCTGCGGCCCCGCGGTCCAGGCGGCCGCCCGTGCGGGTCCCGGCACAGCTCTAGAGGCGGCTGCGGGAGAAAGAACCCCAAAGGCATCCCATCCCAAAGAAAGAAAGCAAAAAGGCTGCTCCTCCAGGCAGAGGGATATCGGGCACGTCGGGGTCCGAGAGGCGACACGCCACCCCTGCCCCGCACCTACCAGATAATCCATGTACAGAAACGCCTCAGTTATCCGGAGATCAGACATCCGGCAGCCTAAAGCATCCGGAACGGCTCCGAACCCGGAAAAAAAAGCAGCGTCTCTGGCTGCGAGCGAGCAGCCCCTGAAAAAGCCAGCAACAACGAAAATAGCCGAGAGCAGCCGAGGAGCCGAAGATTACACAAGGGGCGCGGCGATTGGCCGGGCGGGCGGGCAGAAGGAAAGGAGAGCGCTCATTGGCTGCGGTGACTATAAAAGGCAGGCCGCCGCGGGTGGCACCAGAGAAGCGCGGGAGCGGCCAGGGCGCTGGTTCCTGTGGACAGGGCGGAGGGGCGGGGGCGAGGGCGGTGCAGGCGGAAGAACCAGCGGGCAAAAGCGGAAAATCGGCTGGTGCTGCAGCTGCCTGAGTTCTGTAGCCTCCTAGCTGGGTACAGCCGAGCAGAACTCTGCCCTAGTGCTGGAGAGCCTTGGTGTTCCCTCCCACCGCCCCCGCAGTAGGAAGCTAGCGCTGAAACGTGGGAGGCGTGGTAGCCGCCGACACTTAATGCCTCTCTCCCGAGCGATTTCCTGAAGGCTCTGCGGCCTGGAGACTGCACATCGGGCAGGCTTGAAGTGTATCGGAGGGTAATCTGAACAGGCAAGCCGGTGACTCGGGGATGGGAGGTGGTCCTGGGGGGGGGGTCCCTCCCCACCTTCAGATGAGAAACTGCGAAGGCAGACAGCTCCAGCCTGATGTCCCTGGGGGTACAGTGAAGCCCCGGACGCGGTCAGAGGTAACCCAGGAGGCTGCCTCTTTATGCCGAATTGTTCCCGGAGAATTCACTCTCCACCACGTGAAAGGAAAAGACGAAAAGTTTGGGGACTCGATATAAGTCGATTGTAGACCTCAAACACTGGGGAAGAAGAAGGTGATCAGTTGTCTGCATGCTTTGAGTCCAGTTACAGTGAGCACAAATCCATTGCCCGTGAGGAAAATGAGCAATAGAAGAAACTCTCTGGAAAGACCCAATTAATACAGTGTTTGTGACCCGATGTCATTTTAAGACGTAAAAGTATCTGTAAGCAGGTGCACTTGAGTCTTATACATTTCCTGGTTAAAAAACTTGGAAATTGTCATTGGATCTCACTATTGTATTAAGCTGGGGGAGGGGGAGCTGAGTCAGACAAGAATAAGAACACTAAGAACACAAGATAAGAACACTAAAGGCTTTATCTTTTGAAGATTCAGGCTACACAATGCCAGACATCTTATCAGGCTCAGGTGACTGCAGTGTTTCCCCACCAGAGGTTAAGGAGGGCGAGGGGATTGCGCTCGCTTGTATCAATAATTAGAGCTTCCTTACAATAATATATCAAGAGTAAAACTTCAATTGAAATCTTTCTGAAGTGACTGCCTGACTCTGTTTTAGGGGTTGGATTTTTATTTTCCCCCTAATTTGGCACCTTTGTTTTTTGTATCCTCAGGAATGAATTTCCATACAAGTTTGCCTGGGGCTGCCCAAACAGTTCTATTAGATGACAATAGAATTCATCCTAAACATGCAGGTAACTCAGAGAGTGCAGCCCTTTAGAGAGAACTCCAGGTTGGTGAGCCATGTGATTTTGGGTAAGGTATCTCATCTCCCAGCTGAAAAATGGGAATTCTTATGGCCATAGGGTTTTTTGAAAAAACTAAAAGACTGTAAATAGGCACACTTAGTACAGAGCTTGACTCTCTTGATCCAATTTACAGACAAGGGTGTGTGTGTGTATAAATAAGAAATTCTACTCCTGAAGAACTTTCAGTGAGTTTTTGCCTATGCAGGAGCTAACTCAACTCAATGGCATTAAGCCGTTGGATCCAATTTTGACTGTTCTTGGCATTCTATTAAATCAAACACATGTAGGTTTAGAACACATTTTGACCTGGATTCTGAAGGTGATGAATTTCCGTAAACCTACAGCACAATTGGTTGAAACTAATTGCAGAAGTTGAAGGCCTCTCTAACTTGCTAGCAAAAATAATTCAAATAGACAAGGAACCTTTCGGGTTTGTTTGTTTTCTTCTTTCCAAGAGGAAGCATATTGCAAATAGATAAAGAGCTTGAGTTAGTAAAGAGACACCTTTTGGTCCATTTTCTTAGTGATAAATGATGTCTTGACTACCGCCAAGTCAGACTCTTGAGAAGCCTGTCAGTTTCTCTGCAGGGGAAGATAGTCACTCAGGAGCAGTCGGCTTCTGCCTTTACTTTAAAAGCTAACCTTAGAGAAAGTCCTGAACAGAAGGTCATTAAAACCACAACATGCTTCATGCTACCTCTAGGAATTAGTAAATGAGCCCAAAGCAGGGTGATGAACGAATGTGTTCAAGGAAAAGTTCCAAAGGCTGCACCATTGTACTCTCACCCTATTCCACACCATTTGCACATTTGTTTCAACTGGCACCAAAAAAAAACCTTGTGTTCCGTGTAATGTATTAAAAGAATCATATATTGCCTTTTGGAAGAGTCCTTGTAAAAGAAACCCTGAAGCTTCAGAACTCCATATGGAGCACATTTTTCTAATTAGGTGTTAATCTTCTGGGATGTTAATGTGTCTACTCTTGTGCAGAAGAAAGAGGCCAACTAGATTATGTTGGTATAAATAGATAATACACTACCCACTACATGAAGCTGCGGTCTTAGCTGATAGGGGTGGTAGTAACAGTAGTAATCACCCTAATTCATGTTAAAAATAGAGTGTTGAGAGCTTAGAAGGCATACATTCAACTTATCCCACTATATGCCAAGTAACAAACTGCAGTCTTGAATAAGACATGATCTCATTAATGTAGCCCTGCCTTTGCTCTCAATAAAAAGAATGACCCTCTTCCGGATGCATAAGAAAACATGGATAAACTCATGAGGCTATTGCATTACTACACAGGTTTTGAGGAAAGGCCATCACTGTTGCTTGTCAAAAGTAAGGAGAAATTCTTTTGACAGTCCATAGTCTACAATTCCATGAAGACTGCTGGCTAGCCAGATTTGGAGGAAAAATTTTTGGTTAATGTGTTGCTTGTAGGAAACAAAAACAGAAATGTGTTTTTGCAACCTGGTCTCCCAGATTCTAAAATCCAGAAAAAGCAACATTTAGTGGCTCTTTCCCTCTATTCCCTTTTTGTTGTTCATTTGATACATAATAACTAAAGAATACTGTCTTTACTAGTCTTGTATCATGCGCAGTCAATATATAAAGTTCATCATAAAATTCTTCATAAATGTTTAATGGCTATGCAAAGCTCTATTGTATAAATGTACTATGTTCACAAATCTATTAGATACTACTATTATAAATATTGCAGTGAATGTTTGCTTATAAAATTGTTCACATCTCATTATCCTAATGTCTAGAAATGAAGTTACTAGTACAAAGGGTATAAGTACTTTTTTGTGTGTGTGAGGAAGATCAGCCCTGAGCTAACATCCATGCGAATCCTCCTCTTTTTTTGCTGAGGAAGACTGGCCCTGGGCTAACATCCGTGCCCATCTTCCTCCGCTTTATATGGGAGGCCGCCACAGCATGGCCTGGCGAGCAGTACATCGGTGGGCGCCTGGGATCCGAAGCCCGGCCACCAGCAGCAGAGCGCGCGCACTTAACCACTACGCCACGGGGTGGCCCTGGTATAATACTCATTTTTGTACTGGCTTATAGTCTCATCCCCCTGACCCCAACTCCAAAGTAGGGAGTGCTTATCTTGCCTCATTCTTGCCTTGATAGAGTATACTATTCCTTAATAGCTGAGAGATGGTATCTTTCATTAGAGTAACTCAAACCACGGATACTCCTTTTTCAGAAAAAGTGGAGATGTCCTGACACTGAGTTCTACGCAGGTCATCAGGCACACTTGGTTTGCTCACTTACTGTCTCCAATAACTCATGTGACCTTAAAACTCTCTTCTGAGCCCTGCCCTCTTTTTTTTTTCCAGATGGTTGCCTTCACACAAACACACACCCCATCTCTGATTTACCCCCAGTCCCCTTCCCTGCTTCCTAAACCTAAACAAAGTACCACTATGTCCTAGAAGATGAACCTCACCAGAGCGGGATGCCCCTACATGAAGCTGCCAGCAGAACTTGATTCATAAATGGAAGAGGTCAGAATGAGGTTGCAGGAGCAAGGACTTAACCCTAAGAAGATAACTCACCTCTTCCAAAAAGGATTTGCTGGGTCTTAGAATATTAAAGCAAGATAAGGCATTTAAAATGAAGAATCACCACTTAACATGGTAAATAATTATACCAGAAAGAGGTAACTAGACATCACAGGCAACTGCTATTCAAGCACCAAATATCAAGAAGCTATGTAAATCCCTCTTAATACCTCCCCAGCATCATTTAATCTCTTAGATGCAGTACTGCATCACTGATTGTATTAGTTTTCTATTGCCACTGTAACAAATTACCACAAACTTAATGACTTAACACAAATTTATTAAAGTTCTGCAAGCTAGAAGTCCTGAATCTTATGGGGCTAACATCAAGGTGTTGGCAAGGCTGCTTCCTTCTGGAGGTCCCAAGGGAGAATTCCTTGTGTTTTACAGTTTCTGGTGGCTGTCTGCATTCCTTGGCTTGTGGCCACATCACTCCAGTCTCTGCCTCTGTGGTCACACTGCCTTCCCCTCTTCTGTAATCTAGTCTCCTACCTCCCTCTTCTAAGGACAATTGTGATTGCATTTAGGGCCTACCCAGATAATCCAGGATAATTTCCCTATCTCAAAATCCTTAATTTATCACATCTGCAAAGTCAGTTTTGCCATTTAAGGTAACATTCACAGGTTCCAGGAATTAGGACCTGATATCTTTGGGGCCATTATTCAACCTAACACACTGATCTTGTGCGGAAAAAGCAAATACTTCCATGGAAATCCAAAGGGACAAGCACAATTTACTAATGCCTAAGGAATCAGAAAAGTGGGGATCAACTCCCAGCTTCAGATTAAATTTGATTTGATTAATTAAAACTTTGTGATGCAGCCCCAGGGTCCTTTCCAGTTCTATTTGCACAGTTCACTTCTCATCTGGCATTTGAGTACATTTTTCTTCCTTTACTTACACCTTTTAAAAAAATAACCTTATTGAGATATAATTCCCATACCATACAATTCACCCATATAAAATATACGATTCAGGGGCTGGCCCGGTGGCGCCAGCGGTTAAGTGCGTGCGCTCCACTGCAGCGGCCCGGGGTTCGCCGGTTTGGATCCCGGGCGTGCACCGACACACTGCTTGGCAAGCCATGCTGTGGTGGTGTCCCATATAAAGTGGAGGAAGATGGGCACGGATGTTAGCCCAGGGCCAGTATTCCTCAGTAAAAAAAAAAAAAAAAAGGAGGATTGGCAGATGTTAGCTCAGGGCTGATCTCACACAAAAAAATAATAAATATACGATAGAATGGGTTTTGGCATATTTACAGATTTGTGCAACTATCTAAAATCTACAACTTTAGAACATTTTCATCACCTCTAAAAGAAACCCTGAACCTTTTAGCTATCACCCTCCACCCCTACCCTCACCCCTGGGAAAATACTAATTTCTGTCTCTACAGACTTCTCTATTCTGGACTTTCATACAAATGGAATCATAAAATATGTGGCCTTTTTTAACTGGCTTCTTGCACTTTGCATGTTTTCGAGATTCATCCATGTTGTAGCATGTACATTCCTTTCTATGGCTAAATAGTAGTCCATTGCATGGATATACCATACTTGGTTTATCCATTCATCCATTGATGGACATTTGGGTCATTTCCACTTTTCAGCTCTTATGAATACTGCTCCTTTATTATAATTTTGGTCTCTATTTCTTTTGATCACACCAATATTAACTTTTTCTTCAGACCTCTTCCTCCTTTTTCCTTCCTCTTCTGTAGCTAAATGTTCTACTTGTTCTAGACCAATTGGTCTAAATATGAATGCTATTTTCTCCCTTCAACATTTAACTCAGAATTTTCTTATAAAGAATTTTATTTATCTGCTCAGTTTGATTAGTCCTTCACTCTCCACAACTTCTTGAGCTCCAGTAGTCAGCTTTTTTCTGTTCTAGATTGAATATAGAAGGATAAAATCTCTGAACATATTTTAATCGTACAGTGTTTTTTGGTGGTTTTGAACATTTGGTGGGATGAAGCATCTGAATTGCTGCTGAATATCCTGCATGATAGAGAATAGTGTGCTAAGTTTCTTGAAAGTCTTTGAATTACCAAGATTGTAAGCTTTACTTAATAACCAGATTATTAAAAAATCAGGATGGTAAGCCAGAAGAATCAGCTATGTATCTTCAACTGTAAAATATTCATTGTTCCTTGACAGTGATTCCTTCCAAATGTGAAAAAATGCCCTTTGGAAAATAAAGGTGCTTTGGAGACTGAGATGAACCGTATATGGTCATTTGCTTACTCATATTGGAAGATCATTTTTTACTTTAATAACCAAAGCTTAAAAATCAATTCCCATTGGATTAGACATCTGTTTTAACAAAACAGCTTATAGCATGTCCTTAGTGCACCCAAATCAACAAAGGACATATTAGAACATAGAGTCCAAGGCAATGAAATTTAATATATTAATTCCCCATGGACCTTAATAATTTAATAAGGATCTAGCCGTTTCTTTTATTTAAAAAAATAGAATTTATTTTATGAACTCTCTGTAAAGCAAACTGACATGCCTTCCCTAATAATACCTGTGACCTAAAGAGCCCAGTCTTTAGGGAGTCTACAGTCTCCCAGTTGACAATTCACATCATTCTTGTTATATGATATACACTGTTTCATTCTTTTTTCTGAATTCCTTCTCTTTCCAGCTGACTTTGTAGAAGTATATGTTTCCCTTTGTTGCAGATTGGGTTCTTCAGGAAGCAAATGCTGAGATGGAGTTAGGAGTGCAAAAGGTTTATTAAGAAAACTTTTGGCAACCTAAGTGCCCATCAAGGGACGAATGGATAAGGAAGATGTGGTATATATACACAATGGAATACTACTCAGCCATAAGAAATGATAAAATCCAGCCATTTGTGACAACATGGATGGACATTGAGGGTATTATGCAAAGTGAAATAAGTCAGAGGGAGAAGGTCAAATACTGTATGATCTCACTCATTAAGTAGTAGATAATAACAACAACAAACAAACACAGAGAGACAGAGATTGGATTGGTGGTTACCAGAGGGGAAGGGGGGAGGGAAGAGGGCGAAAGGGATAATTCGGCACATGTGTGTGGTGATGGGTCGTAATTAGTATTTGGGTGGTGAATAATGATGTAGTCTATGCAGAAATAGAAGTATAATGATGTACACCTGAAATTTATACACTGTTATAAACCAATATTACTGCAATAAACAAAAAATTAAAAAAAAAAAAAAGAAACCTTTCGCACTCCTAACTCCTGTGAAAGAAACGAGCTGCAGGATTGGGCCAGGGGAACAGCAGAGCATTATACACACCTAACAAAGTCACCAGTCTTATGGGGACCTGCAAAGCAAAAACTGCCCTTTAGAGGAGTCCATGTTGGGCAGAAATGCTAGGCCCTTGTACCGCCACCTTGCTTAGTCACTGGGTGGGGGCAACCTCAAGAAGAGAAAAACCCAAGGAAGCGTGACCTGGGCTTGAAAGCCAAAGCAGAGCCTGAAAAGCTGACAGCAGGAGACCGTCAGCTAATCACATGCCAGGCAACTGGGCAAGTGCTTTCTCGAATGCTGCGTGTCTATGTCAGCCACGTGTGTGTCTGAACCTCCATCACAGACTGGCATGGCACCTTGCATATAGCCCTTGCACTAGTAAAGATTGGTTGGTTGCTAAGAGTATGAACTTCACTATTTACTACAACCAACCCTGCTGTGTCAACGTGTCACTGCCCAAACACACCTGGTATTACCTCCTGATGTGGTCAGCTCTGAGTGTGGGAAGAAAAATTAACAAATCCGCCTGGCCCCATGATCCACATGCTGAAATCTCACAGCAAAATCACAGATGAAATACCTTTCCCAGTACCGTATGTTGTGTAGTTGAGTTGAGGAATTTCCTTCCCTAATTCCAGAATAGCGATTGTCCCCTTATATTGCTGTAGATGTAACAAGATCAACTCCCCCACCTCCACTGGTCAGTAAAGGAATAAAGAGAGGTCATGAAGACAGAGAATTAGAGACACCAGCATAGGAGAGATCAACCATTTTAGAAAACAGAAAGTGGATAGAGAAGTGGCAATTAATATGGAAGAACAGAGAATGCTGAAGCCCAAGTTCTAGAGTGGGGAAAGCCAGCAAGAAGCAATCTGGTTCCTACTGCAGAACTCTCATCAGCGCAGAAATGAGGCCCCTGATCCTCTGAACCGGGAGAGACTGAAAACGCAGAACAGCTGTGAGTCTTTAAGAGACGCATTTGAGCCCAGTGATCTACCTCACTCCACAAAGCTGGGTCACCACCCACTGACACCTTGAAAGAAGACCAGAGTGAAAGGTTACTCCTGAGGTTAAACTTGACCTCAGGAACACCAGAAAAACATAAAGGCAAAGAGTAGAGCTGGAAGAAAGCTGAGGAATCACCCAAAAAGATAAATGAGAAGCAGTTGAGCAAAGAAAATTAGAATATCAACCTGGAGGTCTAATATCCAATTAGGTGTTTTAAGACAGACAAAAACAACGGCAACGGTGGGGAGAAATGATCAAATAACCTAGCAAACATTCCACAAGCCAAGACTATGCATTTCCAGGCCTAAAAGACCACAAATACCCAGAACAATGAATGAAAAAAGACACATTACCATTAAAGAAACAATAATTTAAAAACCTTCCTATAGAAGCACCAGGCCAGACAGGTTTACCATCAAGTTCTACCAAACATTCCAGGAACCAAAAATTCAAAAATTCCCACCAGAGTTGGTTTCTTCTGAGCCCTTTCTCCTTACCTTGCAGATGCCTGCCTTCTCCCTGGGTCCTCACGCGGTCTTTCCTATGCGCATGTGTGTCGGTCCTTTGCGAGGGGGAGGGAAGGGGGCGGGCTCTCCCGCAAGCCCCCCCATACCCCCTGTGTCCTAATCTCCTCTCATTATAAGGGCTCCAGTCAGATTGGATTAGGCCTATCCTAACAGCCTCCTTTTAACTCAGTTATCTGTTTAAAGGCCCTGTCTCCATATACAATTACTTTCTGAGGTACTGGGAGTTAGGTCTTGAACATATGAATTTGAAGGTGGGTGCAATTCAGCCCATAACAACATTCATGGTTGGCAATCTAAGAATAAAAGGGAATTTATTCAGATTGATGAGGGATATCTACAAAAAACTTACAGCAAACATATTCAATGGTGAAACATTTAAAAGCCTTTGCTTTAAAGTCAGAAACAAGACACGGGTGCCAGCTCTCACTGCTTCTAGTCTACATTGTACCAAAGGTCCTGGACCGCATAATCAGACAAAAAATATAAACAATAAAGATGAGAAGGAAGAAACAACTCATCTGCAGATTGTCGTGTGTGTAAAACACAACTCTAAATGTCAATTATTAAAATGAAAATAAAATCTTGTTACTCCTTAAAAAATCAATATAAAATTAATTGTATTTCTAGTTACCTAGCAACAAAGTTAGGAAATGTGTTTTAAAATAGAAATCTTAAAAGTACCTAAGAATAATTCTTACAACTATAAGATTTTGAGAGAAATTAAAAACTTAATAGAGAGATACGATATGCATGGATGGAAAGACTGTTGTAGAGATATGAATTCTTCTCAAATTGATTTATAGATTCAAAATGATAACATTTAAAATCACGAGGACATTATACAGACATATGTCTTAACTATCCTTAATTTGTGGAGAGTGCCCTCCTCTTTGTGAGCGAAGCACTTATCTTATGCATATTTATATGTTGGCAATTAGCACACTGTTTTGTGTATAGTTTTTAAGAGCATAGATGCTGTAGCCAGTCTACTTGGATATGAATCTTGGCTTTACTTCTTTCTAGTTCTGTGACCTCAGGCATGTTACTTAACTTGTCTGTAACTTATTTACCCCATTTTATAGGTGAGGAAACAAATGCCTACATCATTGGGGTATTAGGATCAATAGTTAATGTTATGCACTTAGAACGCTGTCTGTCACATAGTCAGCATTATGTCACTGTTGGATGCTGCTACTGTTTATGTTCTCTCTCCCACTAGGCTGAATCCCTTGCAGGAAGGACACTGTCTCATTGGATTATGCAGTCTCAGAGCCTAGTTCAGTGTCTGGCTCATGCTTATACGTTAGCTGCATAGTTACATAACACAAAAGAAATTGGCAGTGGGGCTGGGATGATCCAAGTGCCTGAAGAGTGCCATATTTGACAAAGCCTGATTCTATAGCCTAAGGTACTTGAAGGGAGAGACCATTCTCTGCTTGTGTCTTGAACATTAAATGCCCAAAGCATGATCCATAACAACACTTGTGAAAATACCCTTCTAATTATCACCTCTTAGCTGTTTAGAAGCCTTTGTTCACCAAATGCCTGAGATTCTCCCAACACACCATTATCGTGGTACTCCAAGTAGGAGCGTTGAGTGGATCAGATTCCTCAGCTCATCGCATCCTGTACTATCATCACTGGTCCCTTCAGGGTCCCATTCTTTATTTATTCCCTTTATCCCCATAACCACTTCCCACAATAGGCAATCATTGTACTGTTTTTAACGTGTATCTCCTATTTTGTCACCAGTTAACTTTGTCCATGATATCTCTGGTTGAACAAAAGTCCTTAAATTTAATGTAATCAGATTCACCAACTTTGGGCCTTATGGCTGGTGCTTTTAAAGTTACAAACTTTTTTCCTGCCACAAAGAGTTTACATCTTTTTTGTGTGTGTGTGAGGAAGATCAGCCCTGAGCTAACATCCATGCCAATCCTCCTCTTTTTGCTGAGGAAGACTGGCCCTGAGCTAACATCCATGCCCATCTTCCTCCACTTTTATGTGGGATGCCACCACAGCATGGCCTGGCAAGTAGTGTGTCGGTGCGCGCCCAGGATCTGAACCCGGGCCGCCAGCAGCGGAGTGCGCGCACTTAACCACTACACCACGGGGCCGGCCCCAAGAGTTTACATCTTCAGTAAACTTCATAGCATTACCTTTCACTTTTGAGTCTTTTATCCATTTGGAGTCTATCTTTTGTGTGTAGCGTTAAGTTGAGATCTATCTGTATTTATCTAGTTAGCCAGGTTCCTAGAACCATCTGCTAAACAATTCATTCTTTTCTCCAATCATAGGTGGTGGTGTCACCTTTAACATACATATAATGCCATTTATAGATGGATCTGCCTCTGTGTTCTCCTCTGTTTCGTTGATCTATTTATTCTTGTTCTAGTATAGAACATATCTCCCTGGCTGCTTTATTCCCTCTCGCATCTCACCACAATTCCTTTTATGTATGTTTGCTTTGTCCTCTATATTTCAAGAAAGAATTTTTGGAGGTGAGGGGGTAGAGTATTGGACTTGTAAGTTCAAGATTCTCTTTGGCAGGCTGAGGGAGACTGTGAACTCCCACATTGGTAAATATGCTTCTTTCCGAATGAATTGAACATGGCACAATCCTGGTCTCCTTTTCTGCTTTTTACCCCTGATGTGCCCTTCCACTCAGCAACAGTCAATATGGCCTATAATGAAACAAAAGAAAAGAGGAAACTGTTATGACTTAATTTTTCTTTCAAAATATGTTATTTTTCAGTTAAATACCCCAGAAGTAATTTACCTTTAAATCATTTACTTAAATCTCAGATCATCTTTTCTTGGAAGAGAAGGCATTAAGGAGAAAGCACATAAAAATTAAATAATTATTAATTAACCATTCATTCATTCATTCATTAATGGATGTCTAAGGAGTAGGAGATGCAGGAGAACCAAGATTTTCCAGTGCGTTCTCTACCTCCTTTCCATAACCCTGAAGTCTGGGCCTACACATTGTGTTTAATGCTGCACCTCACAGACTGATTCATTCTAATGCTTTGTCTTTGCGAGGCTTTCCTTCAAATAGGAATCTATAATGTTGCTGTGATATTTTTTTCCTGCGCTTGAGTAGTGTTGAATACTCTGAACTAATGAGAGCTGGAGGAGAAGACAGTACTGTACACTGTGCCGAGACACATCATTGAATCACTCTTTTATCTTGGTCAATGGACACCCTTCAGTGCCATCCTGAGTTGAGTAGTGTTCTGGAACACGTTTGTTCCATCGCGGCCTCTTTTTATTCACTTTGTGCGTGTGTATGTTCTAGCACACATCATGATTGACCAATGGTGTGCACGTGGTAGTTAGCACTAAACCGCTGGAAGAAACAAAGGAAGAACACCATACTAGATGTTATATCATGCCTTTCTGCTGCTCAAGCTGCCTCCAAGGAAATAGTTCAGAGAACAGAAAGAAATTTTGGATTCGTAGGAGTCCCTTTGGCATTATAAAGGGCATTATAACATTGCAGCCTGAGAGGTTTGGCCAGTTTCAATAATAAGAACTGAAAGAAACTATGGAGCAAGACATGGTGTGACTTCGTGGGATTTCAAGGGATTCAAAGAGCAATGGCTAACTCATAGCACCGTGATCAGCTGTAAGTGATCAATAGCTGGTGGGACAGATATTTTATACAATTCTGATTAACTTAGCTAAATGGTTAAGATCAAGCTTTGGCAGCAGACGGACTTAAGTTTCAATCCCAGACATTTTATTAGCTGTGTGACCTTGAGAAAGATACTTAACTTCTTTTATTTATTTATTTATTATTTATTTATTTTATTTATTTTATTTTGTGAGGAGATCAGCCCTGTGCTAACATCTGCCAATTCTCCTCCTTTTTTGTTGAGGAAGACTGGCCCTGGGCTAACATCCATGCCCATCTTCCCCTACTTTATATGGGACGCTGCCACAACATGGCTTGCCAAGCAGTGCATCTGTGCGCGACCGGCATCCAAACCTGCGAACCCCGGGCCACCTCAGCAGAGCGTGCGCACTTAACCCCTTGCGCCACTGGGCCGGCCCCGATACTTAACTTCTGAGACTCAGTTTCTCCATCTTTAAAATGGAGAGATAAGATAGATAAGAGATAAGATAAGAGATAAGATAGGTAACTGCCTCAAGGTTGTTGTGAGAATTAAATGAGAATGTACTGTACATTCAGGTGCTGGCTGTGATACTGAAAGCTTCATCAGAAGCGTGTATTTCATAAACAGTGCCTTTGACTTAGCGTGGAGAAGTGGAAGAATTCTGCTTCCATCACCAACCACTTAGGATCTCAGGAAAATCACTCAACTTTGGAGTTACAATGTCATCTTTAAAATGTTGATGAAGGGAAATAAACTAAGCAAAAGGGTAAACGGTAAACGGAAGAGTGATGAAAAGGTGAGATGGCTTCTGTTGATTCTTCTTCGGCTTTTACCAGTGTGGCTCAGAATAGAATCAAAAGAAATTGCGCACTGGGCAGTCCAGTAAAAGCAGGCTGGCTTCATGTGTCGCTAAGCTCTATGTTTTGCGCCATCTATGTGAAAGCAGTCAAGTGCATCAGGAGACCCTCTGCTGCAACTAAAATGAGTGATTAACCGTTAAATTTCTCAAACACATTTCATTTGGCTACTTGGCTTATGGGCCTACTTCCATTGGTGAAAGCCACATCCACACTCCAACAGGTGAACAAAAGCTTGTGTGATACATAGTGGACGCAAGACTATGTCTCTGTGTGACAGGTGCCCATGCACAGAAGTGCAGGGTCACTGCACTTTGTAGCAGAAATATCTACTGTGAGCATACCAGGTAGAGCTCTCATTATGTTGAAGTGAAATACCTCATAAATTATTATAGGACAGAGCTGTGTTGGAAGAACTACTTTCCATTTTAAACTCATAGTCACTTGTTTTTATAAATGTCCTTCATACAACATAGGACTTTGATAATGTCTAGACTACTAGATTAAATGTTCCAGAGCACACACAAAGTATCAAGATGTAAGCAATGCTTTGATTCAATTTATCAAGAAAAAAAAATACCTACTTTTGTCTTATGCCGGAAATCCTCATTAGACCCCAGTTTTTAGGATTACATTTATTTATTTATTTAAATTTATTTATTTATTTTTCCCCCAAAGCCCCAGTAGATAGTTGTATGTTATGGTTGCACATCCTTCTAGTTCCTGTATGTGGGACGCGGCCTCAGCATGGCCAGAGAAGCAGTGCGTCGGCGCCTGGGGTTCCGAACCCTGGCCGCCAGCAGCGGAGCGTGCGCACTTAACCGCTAAGCCACGGGCCGGCCCTAGGATTATATTTAGAAGGAAAAAAAGAAAAGTATTGGGGCCGGCCCGTGGCATAGCGGTTAAGTGCTCGCGCTCTGCTGCTGGTGGCTGGGGTTTGGATCCGGGCGCGCACCGACCCACTGCTTGTCAGGCCATGCTGTGGCGGTGTCCCATATAAAGTGGAGGAAGATGCGCATGGATGTTAGCTCAGGGCCAGTCTTCCTCACACACACACAAACACACTAAATAAATTAATTAATTAAAAAAAAACATCAAATGTTGTCTAGTCCGTACTAGTACAGATTCTTATTCACTAATATTAAGTGAGAGCTCAGTTTACATCGTTTAAAGAGTATTACATCCCAGACGTGATACTCTCCAATAAGAAGGCTGCAGGATCACACAACTCTGTCATGTCCTAGCAGGATAAACAATTTTGTTTTGCCACAGAAGGACAGTTCAATAAGTCAACTATTTATTTATGGAAAGAAAAGGTCATTTTATGAAAATGATTTGACATACAACAATTTTAAAACTTGAGAAATTACTCTCAAAATGTTTTAAGAATTATGCGGGGGCCGGCCTGGTGGCATAGCGGTTAAGTTCGCGCGCTCCACTTCTGGCGGCCCAGGGTTCGCAGGTTCGGATCCCAGGCTCCGACACTGCTTGTCGAGCCATGCTGTGACAGGCGTCCCATATAAAATAGAGGAACATGGGCATGGATGTTAGCTCAGAGCCAATCTTCCTCAGCAAAAAGAGGAGGATTGGCAACGGATGTTAGCTGAGGGCTAATCTTCCTCACACACGCAAAAAAGAATTATGTGAATCCAAGAAACACATGTGAAAACATAAGCCTTTTTTTTTTTGGTACAGGAAAGCCTCTATTGAGGATTACTCTTAAAGGCCTTTGTTTTCAGTGTAGGATGAGATAGTGGGTCACTTTTAGGTATGTTTATTTATGTTTTGCAGAGTTGGGGTAGTGGCAGTAATCTCTTAAGTCTTACCTTTCCTTTGGTGGTTCCATTTGAGTTACTAAAATTTCCCGTTGTTTTGTGTAGAATGCACCATAGACTAACAGTAAACAAAACTTTGTATCATTGTCTGAAATTCTAAAATAGATATGGACACTCCCGGGTCATGGGACCAAAAGAGAGGAAATGCTGTTTTGTATCATATCAAAAGTGATAATCTAAACATCCCTCGTGTTGAGAAAAAAAAACAGGGCGCGAATGACTTGTTTAAACATGCAAGTGGATACTGAGTGATGTCTCAGCTTTTACAACATCATGGATATAACCCTTGAGAAAAGAACAGAAATCTGTTCCCAGATGAACAAGATTCTGCTTTTGTTAAGGGACAATTCAGGCCATGGTGCGTTTTTAGTAAATTAACACGTTTTTGATAAATCTGGAACTCAGAAGGATTCATCATGTTCCTTGTGTTTGAGAAGTACAAAATTAAGTTAAATCAGTCCCAAGGAAAAAAAATGCTGTACAGGCAATCCATCAAATGACCAAAAGCTGAAGGACTCCCTTCAGGGGCAAAATGGTTACACTACCTGAATATACTTTTGCCCAGGAAAAGTTTCTATTGGAAGAACCACAGGTGTGAGATTTTATATGAAATTGTGACAGTTTTCAATCCCATGCCTCATGAGACAGGGTGGTTTAATACTTGAGGCATAAATTTGCATCAGATTCATAGCATTAACTAATTGGGAGAAAGCAATACTTAAATATTAAGATGTGTTGTGGGTTCTCACAAAGCCTGTCCCCTGCTCCTAAGGGGATGCCCAATAACTTGGATTCTGGAGACCAATTCCATGTATGTTCAAACTCACAATTCACCTTTTATTGGCTAGACGACTTGGGGCAAGGTATTTAACTTCTCCACGCCTTAATTTCCTCATCTGTAAAACACTGATAATAGAACCTACCTCCACAGAATGGCTTGGATTAAACTAGTTAATACAGGTAAAGCTGTAAAGCACTTGGAATGGTATCTGGCACACAATATGCACTCAAAGCAATTTTTTCACCCATAATTGTTAAGGATTACTTGGGTCCTAGCACAAGGGCAATTAAGGTCTAGACTGTGCAATAAAAATAAAATACTGTTGAGGCCTAATATCCAAATCCTGGTAAAGAGGTGGGACATAGAAGGCCTTGAGATAAAGAACTTTGTTTAGAGGAGGGATGGGACATTTTAAGTGACTTGGAAAGGCAGGTTTGAACATAGCCTTTAGGAAATAAGTCTGACTGGAGGGGAAAAATCAGGTTGTGAGAGCACCATGTCCAGATAAGATATGACTGGTTGATAGGGGGCTTGAATTCCATGATGGAGAAGATAAGGCTCTGACAGGACCCTAGTGTAGTGTCCTCAGGGAATGTCCTAGAAATAGTATTGGTTTCTAGAAAACAGGGTAGACTGTAAAGGAAGAGTCTAGAAGCAGATAACTAGTTAAAAGTTACAGAAGCCCGTCTAAGAATGAGTAGGTGAGGTCCTGGATCAGGGTAATAAGCACGAGCAGAGGAAGAAGGCAACTATAAGGAAAAAACAAGAGGTCTTTAAGTGGTTAGATGTGGGGAACAATAGAGAGGGGAGGCAAAGATGGCTCCAGAATCTTGAGGATGCCTCCACTGGCTAATATTTCATCTAGGTGAGATAAGGTAGTATTGGGTAGATGGTAGAACATACTCTTGCAGAGTACAGGGGAGGTTAGGAGCTGGCCTTGCCCTTTGCATCTGAAGGTTTCTAAATCATCACTTATGAAACTGAGAGTGAGAAAAGAAGCGTCAAGACTTCTAAGTATTGCAAGAGACTCTGCTGGACATTGGAGTGCTACTCAGTACAGCTGTTTGTAATTAGAAACACCTGAAGGATTAACAGCTCATCAGGGCTGATACAAGGCAGGATAAGGGCTAGGAATGAACCTTGGGGATCAGGATAAAAAGCTTTGAGAACTCTTTCCTTGTTGTGGACTTTGCTGCCTATTTTACCTTAATGATTGGACTCAGTATTATGTTGTATGTTATTCCACAAGAGTTAATTCAATTTTTTCCAGATTTATTGAGATATAATTGACATAACATTGTATAAGTTTAGGGTGTACAATGTGATGATTTGATAACACATATATTGTGAAATGTTTACCACAATAAGGTTAGTTAACACATCCTTTACCTCACATAATTACCATGTTGTTGTTGTTGTTATGGTGAGCTCTACTCTCATAGCAACTTTCAAGTATAGGATACAGTATTGTTAACTATAGTCACTATGCTGTACATTAGATCCCCAGAACTTAATCTTATAACTGAAAGTTTGTGCCCTTTGATCAACATCTCCCCATTTCCCCCAGCCCTCAGCCCCTGGCAACCACCATTCTACTCTCTGTTTCTATGAGTTTGATGTTTTTAGATTCTACTCATAAATGAGGTCATACAGTATTTGTCTTTCTCTGTCTGCCTTAGCATAATGCCCTTAAGTTCTGTCCATGCTGTCGCAAATGGCAGGATTTCCTTCTTTCTTACGGCTGAATAATATTCCATTGTATACGTGTATATACATATATACACCACATTTTCTTTGTTCATCCATCCGTGGACACTTAGGTTGCTTCCATAACTTGGCTATTGTGACTAATGCTGTAATAAACATGGGAGTGCAGATATCTCTTTGAGTTAGTGATTTTATGTCCTTTGGATAGATACCCAGCGGTGGAATTGCTGGATCATATGGCAGTTCTATTAATTTTTTGAGGAACCTCCATACTGTTTTCCATAGTGGCTGTACCAATTTACATTCCCATCAACAGTGCGCAAGGGTTCCCTTTTCTCTACATCCTCACCAACACTTACCTCTTGTCTTTTATAATAGCCATTCTAACAGGTGTGAGGTAATATCTCATTGTGGTTTTGATTTGCATTCCCCTGATTAGTGATGTTGAGCACCTTTGCATGTACCTATTGGCCATTTGTATGTTTTCTTTGGAAAAATGTCTATTCAAGTCCTCTGTCCATTTTTTAATCAGACTGTTTTTTTTGCTATTGAATTGTATGAATTCCTTATATTTTGAATATTAACCTATCAGATATATGGTTTGCAAATATTTTCTCCCATTTCATAGTTGGCCTTTTAATTTTTTTGATTGTTTCTTTTGCTGTGCAGAAGCTTTTTAGTTTGATGTAGTCCTACTTGTTTATTTTTGCTTTTGTTTCTTGTGCTTTTGGTGTCATATCCAAAAAATCATTGCCTAGACCCATGTCAAGGAGCTTTTTCCCTATGTTTTCTTCTTAAAGTTTTATGGTTTCAGGTCTTACAAATTAATTCAGTTTTTAAGTACTTAAATGCTGTTAACTGCAGCATTGTTTACAATAGCAAAGACATGGAATCAACCTAAGTGTCCATCAATGGATGAATGGATAAAGAAAATGTGGTGTGTATGTATATATATATATATATACAATGGAATATTACTAAGCCATAAAAAAAGAAAGTTTTGCCATTTGCAACAACATGGATGCTTATAATGAGGGCATTATGCTAAGTGAAATAAGTCAGACAGAGAAAGACAAATACCCTACAATCTCACTTATATGTGGAATCTAAAAAACAAACAAACAGAAACCCCCCCAAAACACCAAACTCATAGAGATAACAGATTGGTGGTTGCCAGAGGCAGGGGAATGGGAGGTGGGTGAAATGAGTGAAGGTGGTATAAACTTCCAGTTATAAAATAAATAAGTCATAGCGGTATAATGTCCAGCATGGTGACTATAGTTAATAGTACTCTATTGTATGTTTGAAAGTTGCTAAGAGAGTAAATCTTAAAAGTTCTCATCACAAGAAAAGATTTATAACTATGTGTGATGATGGATGTTAACTAGACTTATTGTGGTGATCATTGTGCAATATATACAAATATGAAATCATTATGTTGTACACCTGAAACTAATATAATGTCATATGTCAATTATGTCTCAATTTTTAAAAAAGTGGAGTGAGTAAATGTGCAAATGGGAAAACTTCAGGCCTCAGCAACATTTGTGCTGTAAATAAATAAATAAATAATAAATAAAAGTATTTAGAAGTACTACCTATTCTCCTCAATTCCGGAAAGATCATGATAGAGTAGGAAGAGCCTGAACTAATTGACCTAAATTCTCTTTCCACTAACCAGCTTAATTGTTTTGGGTTCCGGTCTCCTTAAAGAAGTGATAGTTGACCAATTTTATCAATATGGAGTTTGTAGTAACTTGTGTTCCTCAGTTGGGGGACATTCTGAAGGGATACTTGTTATTGATCCTGCAAATGAACTGCTTCAGCTGGATGTTGACTAAAAAGTAGTTTACCCTCCTGTGTTCACTCTCCAATTCCCATAGCATAGTAGGAATTGCTATAGATCACTTGTCCATGATGAGCCCTAAGTGCCTTTTTTCCTGAATGGAGCTGTTATCTCAGTTTCCCCCTCCCCCTCCCCCATTTCCATTCTCTGCCCTGGTCTCGTAACTCCTACTAACTGCATCACCCAGGCTCCCTTGCCAATGGGAAACATCAGTTGAAGAGAAGGAGATGGGAGTGGAAGGGGGGGTGGGTTATTCTCTCCCACCACTCCTATCCTGCTGGGGTATGATGTGGCAATGGCTGCATTCCTCCACATTCACAGCTCTTGTTGATGGCCTCCTTCCATGGCTCAAGCTCTCACAGGACTACAATAACATTGGTTCTGTCCTTTGTCCATTCATGCATGGAGGTGGTAATGGCTCCCTTTGTGGCTAGTTCCTGGTGCTTCTCCATCCCTTGTTGATTCCTTTACCCCTGCCCACACCAATGTAAACAGTCCCTTTATTAAATGCTCTTACAAACACTGGGTTTGGAATCCACATCTGTCTCTTATCATCTCCAACTGGTGACTGTGGGTGACTTGCAAAGAAGCTGGGCTCTTTTACCACAGAGCTGCACATGCCTTTGGCCCAGGATTTGGAGAAGCTGAAGGAGATCTGGTAGTAGCTGGAAGAAGTAGGCCCAAGTTCATTGTAGGCGGAGAAGGCAAATCCCTATCCAGGGTATATATCTATTCCATTGAGAACAAAGTGCTGCCACTTCTATGACGGAAGTGGTCCTATATAATCGGTCTGCCACCAGGTGGCTGGCTGGTTCCCCACTTCCCCACTCTTGCCCCCAGGGAATGGTGCCATGTTAGGAGTTCAGTTTTGGTCTCTGCTGTTGGGAGGTTAGGCACTCAGCAGTAGCTGTGGCCAGATTGGCCTCACTGAGAGGAAATCTATGTTCTCAACCCGTGCATAAACTTCATCCCTGTATGGTTCAGAGTTCATTGGGCAAGGGAAAGGATGGCTAGCTGGGGAGAGAGGCTGGCTGACATCCACAGAACAGACCCACTTGTCCACTTGATTATAAAAAATCTTCTTCCGAGCCTGTTCTTTGGGGAGTGTTGACATGAGACAGAAATATTTTCACACTCAGTGTGAACATTATCTAGTCACATACTAGTTTCCCAGACCTCTTTGTCAGCAATTTTCCAATCATATTCCTTTCCAGTCTCTGACTATCCACCTAAACCGTTAGCAACTGCCCATAATCAATGTAGAGCCATACCTCTAGCCGTCTCTCCTCCCAGACAAAATGAGCAACCAGATGCACTGCTCAAAGTTCTTCCCAGAGTATTTAAAGCATTTCTTTAAATACTATCCTTCAGAGCCACCCTGGGTAGAGCTGTCGTGCCACAGTCATCTACTTTTGCGTGGTGTTGGAAAATCATGAGAATTATCTAAATTTTTTTCCTTATTTGGTCAGCTAGCCACAGAGGCCTCCTCATGAGGCTTTAGGTGCAGGTTAAGGGGGAGAAGGTTGTATAGCAGTTATGGGCACCTGTGCCACTTACTCATGCAACTTATTTGGGTCTTTAGGACCGCTGATTCCTGAAGAGATCTATCTCTAGCTGGGGGAGGGGGCCATCTGGGGAGCGTCAGGAGTCTTCAGGCCTAAGTCCCTAAGATCACCATTTCCCAGTGCTTACCTCCCTGAAGGGGTGAGGAATTCCTTTGCCATTGCCCTCCCCCACTCCTACTCTCACCCGCTGCTGTTATTCAGCGTCCCCCTCTGGTGCCTCAGTCATTGAGAATAGAAGTCTACGCAGCTGCTAGTGGAAGAACTTTCCAGCTGCCCTTTGTCAGAGTAAAGGTCTCACTCTGTAACTGCTCTGCTCCCTCTCTCAGTCCCAAGGGAGCCTGGAGCCACATCACAGTGAAATCTCAATCTTAGTTTGTTCCTTCAGACACAGCGATGTTGTCAATCTGCTCTTCCCAGAGGTGAATCACGTTTTTTTTCTTCTAGTATTGGCTGCTGCAGATCATGTCTCATCTTTACATGAGTCTGACCTGTGGGAGGCCCTTGGGTGGCCAGTGGCTGGAGGTGGTGGCTGAATGGACAGGGAATGTCCACTGAATGCAGAGTGGGTGCTGTGTTCCTTCAGCGTCTTAGAAGCTCATACTGTGTTTGGTAGGACTCACTGCTGAAGGATTGCCTGGGCTGGAGGAGATGGAGAAAAGGGAAAGCTGGGATTTCTACCATTTTCCTAGTAGAATCAACTGTCTGCCTTAAGTTGCCAAAATGCAGGGCCCTGGAATGTGGGGTGTGGGAATGGAGCATGAGGCCAGTGAGGCAGGTCCACGTGTGAGGCAGCTCTGCTGTTAGGTCACGGTCAGGGCCTGCTCCAAAGAGTCCGTGAACTGTGGGAGAACCACTAGCACACATTTACTGGACGTTGAAGTCTTCCCATCCAATCTCAATTCCGCTTGGATTTGCTAGGTTAGTCTCCATCTACATTGCACGATTTTCTGTAAAACAAAACAAAACAAAAAACCTTACAAGAGACTAGTAATCTAAATAGAGGGCATAGATATGACAGCTGACTCTGGGTATGATTTTTAACTAAAATACATTTTTTTCTTTTTAGCTTTTTGGTATCTTCCAAACTGTCTGCAATAAACAAGTATTACTTTTGTAACTTCTCCAGGAAGATCTAATTTCAGCCAGGGCTAGAATTTAGGCCGCTTCTTGGCATCAAACACCACTAGCCTATCACTCTGGAGGAAGAATAGGAAAATGTGCTCCACATTCATTGCTCCCACTCCCTCAAAGTTCAGATTTCTCCCTTGAACCCTTGGTTGGTGTGTTATTTTTAGTTTATTCTGTCATAGAATGGATGCTTCCATATTCAGTCCTAGTTCTTGTCATCCTGTATGCTTTAGAGCCAAGGTGACTTTAAAAGCAAACCAAGCTAAGCCTAAATAGTACAACCCAGGAAAGATAGGGATGGCTTACTCCTTCATTCCATTCAGTTTGATTAAATATCTTGACCGCTGTCTCCCTCAGCATTTTTAGCACAAGGAACAAAAATACTTGAGGCATAATGAGAGGGGCTGGCGAAAAATTCCATAGATAGAATTTATCACAACAATAATTTTAAAGGAGAGAACTAGCCTAGGGCATATTACATCTATTTTGAAGGCTGATGGAAAAATTCTTGCTGCATATGTGTTACGGTAAAACAAAATGCAGGCATGGAAAAACGACTGACTTTAAAAATAGCAAAATACTTGAGAGCCCAGCTTAGAGTCATTAGAGGTAGTACAGCTGGGGTGAGTTTATAGACTTGTGTTTTTACTTTGCTTAAATCGTCTAGTGCTTGACTGGAGGAGGCACCAGCTGCCTCCTCAGACTGATGAACTTTTCAGTCACCCCACAGACACCCAAAAGGTGCTGAGACTTCAGTCATGGCAGTGCTCAGGGCAGAGAAACGATAAGCCTGAAAAGTGAGAGGCCTCTACACTCCCAGACCAAGGAAAACCCAGAATTTCTGACAATGTTTTCTCAACGTGGAGCTGAAATTCATTTGAGTTCTGCTAATGAAGAAGAAACTCTCACCCCACCTCAAGAACATCATTAGGGTAAGGATACTTCCCCTGCCCAGACTGAGGAGCTAAAGGAACTCCACATAGGGCTTAGCAGGACTGCTAAGCCCTGAAATGGAAAAACAAAGTGGGCTTCTATCTTAAATCACGTGGAATGGTAGCAGCGCTGGCTAGGGACTGAATGTGTCTCTCCCAAATTCGTATGTTGAAATCCTAACCCCAGTGTGATAGTGTTAGGAGGTGAGGCCTTTGGGAGGTGATTAGATCATGAAGGTGGAGCCCTCGTGAATGAGATTAGTGCCCTTATAAAAGAGATCCTAGAGAGCTCTCTCGCCTCTTCTGCCATGTGAGGACACAGTGCAAGAAGATGGCTTTCTATGAACCAGGAAGAGGGCCCACACAGGACGCTGAAGTTCCCTGCACCTTGATCTTCCCAGCCTACAGAACTGTGAGAAATAAATGTTTAATCCACCTAGTCTATGGTACTTTGTTGTAGTAGCCTGAAGGGACTAAGACAGTGCTCAGTGACCTTGCAGTTGAAGGAGTCACGGTTCTGTGTTAGGGTGCCAACAGTTTATTCAATAAACATAGAATAGTGCTGAAGTCCAGGTTCTGATATTGTTGTGGGTAGGGTGCAGGCTTCCTGGAGAATCTATTGTCTTGCTTATAGAAATAAAATTATGCATTTAAATTTTCAACCTCATAGAGTGAAAAATTAAAAGGAAGCCCCCAAGATTAAAAGCCATGGGACAGATAGAGAATTTCAGGAAAAAGCAGAACAGATCAGAGTAGTCAGGGATGGCATCAAAGAACTGGGACTTAATTCATCAAACACTCATCTGACTGTTCCTATGAATTATACCTTCTGAGGGCTCAAAGGTGAATCAAGGCCTGATCCCTGCCTCTTGATGCTTAGTTTGTTGAGTGTCCAGTTGAATACAACTGAAATGTAAAGTAGAAAGAGATAAGTGTCCTAATAACAGACACAGATAAGACTCTTCCAGTCATAAAACTTTAGATCTGAAAGAATCCTCAGAAATATTCTAACCCAGTCTCCTCCTTTTACAGACAAGAAAACTAAGAGTTTGTTACTTGTCCAACTTGTGCTGTTGAGTTTGGCACTGAGCTGGGATCTGGACCCTGGTCTAGACCTTGAAGGATAGGTGAATCCAGGCAGAGGGAAGAGGGGCCCAGGCAGGGTTGATGTTCAGTCATACTAGTGCCCTGCCTTACTGCTGTTGTCTGTTCTGATTGATGGGTGCCCCTGCTGACTCATTAACTATTCTGAATATCACCTCTGGGCAAAGACACATCTCATTTCCTGCTCGGCTAAATCAGTGTAGCAGAAGCAGGAGAGAGAGTTTTTAATAATGAAGTACTGGGAGGCAATTAATCTCTTAGCCCTGAAACAATACTTGAGATAGCACGGCTGTCTCTAAAGATATCACAAATGGAGAAAAAATGTACAAAAAAAGCTCTATACGTTATGAGCAGGGTAAATGACATGGTTAAAGAATAAGCTGAATCCAACACCATAATTATATTTATAAAGTTCAAGAACCATGGTAGGCAAAGTATTCACAGGTGGTAAATTAAAAAGAACGACAAAGAAGTTTTTTGCTTTTTACTTTTATTGTAATCACGTCTTAACTCCTGGGAGGAGAGGAAGTTGGGAAGGGTGAGAGACACAAAGGGTGTAGCAATATTCTATTTCTTCAATACTGGTAACTTCATGAGTGAGTGTGCATTTTATAACTAGTCATTATATTATACATCTGTTTTATGCACTTTTCCATATGTTATATTTAACAATAAAAATTAAAGCCAAAGCAGACTGAAGTTTGGTTTCTATTTTGAAGGCTGGGAAAGTAATGTGGACAGACCATCAGGTTCAGTGAGCGGTTGCTTGAACAAAGAGTCTGCACACAAAGATACTCAAATGTCCGGAAAGTTAGAATGTGGAGATAAGCTATAAACATCCCTATGTGGACAGCAGTCTTGGCCAGCCTCTCCTCCCACACAAAGTGGTCGTTGTCAAGAGCACTCTTTCTTCACCTGAAGGCAAAGGAGACACCCAGTACTGCATTTCTAACACTCCTGGGAGATATGGCCAACCAGACTTCTAAGAAAAACATGCAATAAAGATTTTTATACTAAATGGGCTGAGAAAGTTAAAAAACAAGAATGAATCATTGATTTTTGAATTGATTTTTTTTGCCATTGTATCATTTATAAATCTACAGTTCAGTAGCATTAAATATATTCACAATGTTGTGCAATTGTCACCACTATCCATTGCCAGAAGAATCATCGATTTTTAAACAATGAAATATAGGCACAGGATCTCAAGTCTGATACCCTTTTTGGACAGATCAAGACAGCAGGGAAGTTTTGGTAGACGATGTGCATCAGGAGGGAGACTGCCATGATGGGTCTGTTTTCCTAAGACATGATGCTACAGCTGGTACGGTCCCACGCCTTGCCTGCTGCACTCGGATTTTCATAATGAATGGCCAGGTGAGGACACTGGATGATCACCACGTGCAGCCTTTCTCCAGCACTGCTGGCAGGCACAGTGCAACTGGCCTTCATGGGCTGGTCCCGAAGGAGGGCTGCCCAGAGCAGGATGATGCCAGAGGAATAGCTGTGCATAGTGGTGGTTCTAACCTGCCCAGAACTGCAACTCTCTTGTTTTTGGTTTGATTCTACAAAACTACTCTCTTGCTGCATGCTCTGCAAAATTAGCATAATTGTGGAGCTAGACAGGATCCTAGAGATTATCTCTTCAAACCCTCTCACTGTCCAATTGCAGAATCAAGAGTGGCCCAGAAGCCTGTGGGAGGTGATGCAGCAGAGGGAGCTGAGTCCTCCCAAATCTTGCATCTGCTGCACTCTTTTTACAATTAAAATGACTATGTTCTTAAAACACTTTTTTTGCTTTATTTTGCAAAACTGGACTCTTCTGGGAGTAACGAAAACAGCTAGAAATCTCTAATCTGGTGGGGGTTCTTTTTTTTTTTTCCTTAAATTTTACCACATGTGAACCCTGAAATTATAATAAGGAAAAGGACAGGATACGGTAACTCACAATATAAAGCAATCTAACCCAGATGTTGATGGCAGACTGATTTCTGAAGCACAGTCTGAGAGCTTGTTTCAAAAGCAAGGAAAAGGTTGGGATCCTAGAACAGCGGTCATGTTCTATGACTTTACCTCCAGCTAAAATGTCTCTGTAGAGCTTGTAACCAAGGCCATTGCTGATACACAGAAATTATTTATGTTTATGCCCTTTTTGTCCATTCTCAGCTTCTTCCCCTCTTTTCCTTTCCTTCTGCGGCCCATGTTCCCACATTGCTATTATTTCCCACTCTCTAGATTCCCAGGAGCATCTGGCGCGCCCTTGGGTTCTCAGGACTCCCCATTAGAATACCATGGCTCAGACTGTATTTCTAAAAAAGCAGATGACTCATCTGGTTATTTTCATGAATTCCTCTGCACTATCAAAATCCCTTACTATCTTCCTCACTTCCAAAGGGTCCTATATTGACTTCCCTAGATAATAGTTGTATAACCTAATCAGAGTTCATGAAAGCAGGACCACATTATGACATTAGAGGGCCCAGGGCACTTTGACCTTCGTGGACCCCTTCCTCCATAAAAAAATATTACAAATTATATTTTACAACTGCATTGGGAGAAAGATAAATACAATCCAGACTGGATTCATTATTATTTTTTTCCTCTAGTTTTAAGAAAAATGAAAATGAAAACATTTGCATGCCCCTGCAAGCATGATAGGCCCTCGGCTCTGTGCCTACTGAGCGTCGTGCATAAACCGGCCCTGCCTGTTAGAGCTGCCCAAAGACTGGCTGGGTTATATTCGCTTATCCGATTGGGTTAGGTTATCAGTTGGGATGCTTTGGGTTGTAAGTAATGGAATAAAACTCAGGCTTACACAATAAAGGGAATTTATAGGCTCACAGAGCTGGTCAGTTCAGAGACTGAGGTGGCTTGGGGCCAGGCACCTGCTCTTGTGAAACTTCCATTCTTCAGAGAAAGACAGAGACAGACCACGTCATCGACCTTGGTTTTTCACCTGCCTAATGGCCATTGCCCTGCCTGTCTACCTTGCTATCAGAGCTCACCTCCATGATGAATGGAAGATGAAAATGCCAGATACTTGCTTTCTCAGCCAAGGTTTGAATATGTAACCAAATTCTGGCCATTGGCACTTCAGTGAAAGTACGCTGGAGGCTTCTTGGAAAGGTTTTCTCCCCCTTAGATGTGTGGGAAGTTCCCACTCCTATCCTCCTTTGGGATGTGTATGTCTTGAAGCCAAAAGAGGCCACATGAACAACACTTTGAAGATGGAAGAGCGGGAAGACCCAGTTCCGGGTTCCTGACGACATTGTTGAACTACGTAACAAGCCATGAAACTACTGACCTCTGAACATTTTTATTAAGTGACATAATAAACTCTAATTTATGCAACTTTTACCTGGGTATTCTATTACTTGCAGCTTCTTATAGATAAAAGGAAAACAAATACACCAAAAACTTTTAGATACTGATAAATGCTATTAGAACAATAAATATGATGGAAGACTACTTCAAATTGTATAGTTATAAAAGAACTCTATAAAGTGACATTTGAGCCTGATGGAGCCAGCCATACAAAGATCTGGGAGGTAGGGTGCTTTAGACAGAGCAGATAGTAACTCTGAAATTCATAAGGTGGCAATTATTAGAGTGAGTTTGGAAAACAGAAGTCCATTGATTGGAGTGCAATGAGTAAGGGGCAAGGAGTACAATGCAAAGTCAGAGAAGTTACAGAGATCATTTTGATTTTTAACTGAAGTTTTCAGGAGACAGAATGCCTTCACACAGTGGTATAATTTTGGTTCTGGGAAATTGGTTGGAGGGGACTTTTAAGGATATCAAATGGAAAAATCTCATTGTGTAAGCAGTTGCATAGTGTGCTTATTGAATGTGGTGGCGATATCTGCCCATCTCTTTTATATCCATCTCCAGCCCCCAGGTTCTTTCCTGCTTTTCAGAGAACTGCACTCCTCTCTCATGTGGTTACCACAGAAGCAGCAGTATTCTATAAAAGGGCCCCATCTCTCTGCCTAGCGTTGACTGGACCAGGGATGGGTACCTAATCTAAGCTGATCTAAAGGCCTTTTCTCCTGGGGACTTTGGAATTGGGGGCAGGGGGTCAAGATGGTGCCTTGCAAGTGACTAAAGCTGTAAAGTTCAAAGCTTGAAAGATGTAGTCATATCTTGGTCATGTGGAAAAAAACCTGGTTGTCTATCCTGACAGGAGGAATAAGGGAAAACAACCCTAATGGAATTCCAGTCTCTAGTTCTGGTAGGTTTCTAAATCCCAGTCCTATCTTTCCCTTTTTCAGTTTGGTCATTCCGTTTCTAGCCCGTGGTTTATTTCAGGTACCCTTTTAGCGGGAAGGAGATATGTCAGTAATTGGAACCAGGAGTGGGGTGTTAAAATAATAAGCCTTAAAATATAGAATTTGCTGAGTACAGTTGAGGTGGGAAACAGTAATGATTCAGAGGTCCTGAGCTGAACGCCAATGTTCCCAGTATGTAATAGTAAAACAGCTGAATGATTACCTGCTGTCTCTTGAGAACTATGAGCCTATAAAGATTTTAGTAGAACTCAGTATCCAGTTTTTATTTTGTTCTCTCTTTAAAAGAACTAATTTTCAGTTAAAGCTGGCTTGCCTCCAAGTATATAGAGAACAACAGAGTTTGCTTTAAGAAAATACTTTTTTTGCTCATAACCAGTGTTCTGAGACCACTACTGCTTAGATAATTGTCTTGCTAAATTGCACCAGCCAAATTCTTAACAGCACTCTAAGACCACAGCACTAATTTGGAAATTTTGGGGGAGAGTGAAACCTTATTAGTCTCCTTTTCTTGCTTCACCCCATCCTCAGCTTCTGCAAATTTTGTCCCACTGCCTGAAACATGCTCTTCTACTAGGAAGAAAAGTTCCCTTTCTTCTACCAACTTTATCATAACTTCAGTTCTCCTTTACCTCTCAATTTTGAGCTCACATCCTAAAACTTGCCCGAGAATTCAGATCTGGGTTAGGTATCTCTGCTATGCACTCTCAGAACACTGTGTTTCTACTATCACATAGTATTATAACTGTTCCCTTGTCTTTCTATATCACTAAATGCTAAGGTGAGAACTGGGCACATAGTATATGTTATAGTAGAGTCTTGAATGAATGAATGAAAAGTTATTGTGAATACTAAGATAATATATGCAGAGTTTGGGGCACACAAGCAATCAATAAATTTTTTTCTTGTTAGTTTTTTTTATGATTCATAGAATTACCCTAGAACCTGAGAACAGTATGGAATATTGCATATTGCACTTCAGTGGGGGCAGCTATGTAGATGGAACTGGGGGTCATGTGAAAATTTAACAATTTGGCCAACCATCAGAGCAGATGCCCTGTCAATTAGAACAGAAAAGCCTGGCCTTCTACCTGGGAGAGACTATTGGTCTTGCCCCCAAAACAGCATAAACTCACTTATTAATAAACTGAATGTATGGTGAATACATCTATGAAGCATTAGAATTAAACTGAATATCCTAAGATGGAAAATTATTTACCAGTGATATTTTTAACTACAATCCAAGAAGTTACATTGACACTATTTTCATGGATAAGATCTTACTTATAAAATAAATAATAACTCTTCTGTATATTAGCAACAATCATTTATAAAACTATTTCTGATCATATAAATTATAATAAAATCTAAAAATAAATTTAAGGTATATGAAGAATATAAAAACTATGCAACTTTACTGAGGATAATAAAAATACTTTAATAAATAGAGAACCAGCATGTGCTTTTAAAGAATTCTTCAATATTATAAGATGCCAATTCTCCCCAAATTGTTTTTAAAACAGTGAAATTCCAAATAAAATGCCAAATAATTTTTTTGGTAAAATTTTGTTAAATAATAACATACATACAAAAAGTACATATACGTGTACAGCTCAATGAAGTTTTAATTATCTTTATACTGGTCTAAGTTCAAAGTTTATGTGAAATAAAAATGGAGCAAAATATCCCATAACATTTCAAATAAAAAAACTTTAAAATTTTGGAACTGGCACTTTGTATACAAATTGACAAAAAGAATAGAAAGCCAAGAAACAAGCTCAAGGGAACACTTATAAGTAAATGTGATAAATGCAGCATTTCAAATTGGTGAGTTAATGGTAGAACCTTTAATGGTGCTAGAATGATTATGATATAAGTACCCAACTAAACATATGGATTTAAAAAATAAATATAAATAAGTGAAATCAGAAAATATCTAGAATAATATATAGCTTAAAACTCAGCATGGATAAGCATGACATTAAAAATTGAAATCACAGTGGAAAAGATCAATACATTTGTCTACATACATTTAATACTTCTCTGTGTGAATATGATAAAGACAAAAGGGAAATAACAAATTAGGAAAAAGTGTTTGCTCTCTTCATGATGTCTGAGGCAGTATCTTTGACAGGAATGCGGTGTGCTCTATTGATTGCATGTGTGGATTCTAGAGGCAGATTGCTTGGGTTTGAATATGAAAAGTCCCACTTACCAGCAGTCTTAGGTTGGGTCCCCTAGAAGAGTGGCTGAGAGGAAGACTCCTATACCAAGTGACTTATTGAGGATGTTGTCTTCAGCGAGACCTGGAGGAATGAGGGAAGCCGGCTAAGACAGGCAAAGAATCTAGGCAAAGACGAGTGTTCAGATGAAGCCTTGCCTCAGCCCGACCTCGCTGGAAGATCTGGAGCAAACCTGGTACCTTGGAGTTTTCTGGCCCTGAGGCAAGCAGGCGGGGCCTTTGTGTTCCCTCCCCATCTGTCAGTCACTGGTTGCAGGCCATCCTGGCATTTGGGATAGGCTCCTTTTGGCTGAGGATAATTTTCCAGAGAAGGGTGCGACTATGAGTTGTTAGCCACCAACCATCACAACTGCTAGAGGATGGGTGCATTAGATGGACAAGAGGATGGGGGAGAGCACTAGCAGCATCTTCTACAATAACTAAGTCATCCTGATTAAGTTACTGAACTCTTGAAAGTTTTCATTTCCTCATTTATAATGAACAAAATTTGTATCAATGCCATAGGGTTGCAGGGGACATGATAAGAAATAGTTTATGTCAGGAGCTAGCCTAACACAAGCCTCACACATTAGCATTTAGAGAGTTTTACAAGTCTAGACATTCCCTAAAAGCAAAATGGTAAAATTACAAAGACTGGCAATGTATAAGAAGAAATGTACAAGAAGAAATACAATTGTCTGAAATATGGGAATATTTCTTCTTTCACTGTAACTATAGAATTGCAAACTCAAAATAAATTACCATTTATTTCCTATCAAAGAGACAAAATCAAAGATAATACTTAGTGTTGGCAAGGTGTCCGTATGGGAATAGAGAGCAATCTCTTCCATTCCTATTAAGAGTATAAATGATCGATTGTTTTCTGGAGGGCATATTGGAAATCCATCTGAGGCTTTTAAACCATGCATACCCTTCTAAAATGTGCATTCCCACTTCCAAGAATTTATTTGCAGAAAATTTGACCAGATACTTAAAAATACAAAGAGGTTTGTATGTAGTATTATTTGGGTATTGAAAAATTGGTGTTGACCTAAAGAGATAATAAAATGGAAAGGGATAGTGATGACAAAGTAGTTATTATAAAGAATAATGGCATAAAAATATATTTATTGATATGGAAATAAGTCCAAACTTTATTCAAAAACACAGATTTAAAAATGGTATTCAGACGATGAGATCCAATTTTTTAAAATTTGGAATTATATATACTAGTGGTGATTATCTTTGTGTGATGAATTATTTTTACCTTCTTTGTACTTATTTGTGTCTTTCTGATCTTTCTGCAGTGAACAAATAACACAATAACTCACAAGCCTCAGGCTTCTTGGTAGGAGCTCGAGCCTGTAGTTATAATCCTTATTTGAGGATGGCCTTTAATCACAATTTCTAGTTATTTTTGATTTGTTGCTATTTCTGCCAAACATAAATTTGTAAATAAATGCTTGGAACATATTTAAGAAAGAATGACGACCAATCAGTTTCAAGCAAACAGATTTCTTAAACACATAATCACAAATCACTATGAGCAATGAGTGTACATTTTTACCTAAGGAAGAGAAAGAGGATCTTTTGTATAATAAGATTGGTTGGTGAGGGAACTATCTTAGACTATTGTTTTGAAAATTGTTTTACACTCATTCCGGGAATTATTTCTTCAATGTACTCATTTTACTCTGTCTTTAGGCTCATTTCTGATTTGGCCAATATAGCATACGATATCAATCAGGATCACAACAGGAAACAAATGGCACAATCAAACAGGGTAACTGAGGAGAGGTTAATAAAGGGACAATGTACAGAGATGCGGGCAAGGCTCAGGAAAAGCAGAACATCAGGGCTAGCAATAGCAGAGAGTGGTTACCACCCCTAGGATGAAGGAGCAAGAAGGAGGAGCTGTTCTCAGAACCCTGAGAGGGCCGCTTGAGAGACGCATGGGCTTGGTAGAACAAGTCACCATCCCACACAGGACAGCTGTCCTCCAAGTGTTGGCTCAGCATTTCAGGCAGCTTCAAAGTCAGGACACCTCCATCCAGCACAAGTGTCCACAATCATCATGGCAGGAGAGGAGAGCGTGGAGAAGCCGGCACCAGCTCTTCAATGCTGCCAACTGGAAGTGATCCACCACTACTGTTTGCATTTCATTGGCCAAAGCAAGTCATTTGGCTTTGCCTAACTACAAGTGGCTGGGGCAGAATCCTCATATGCACCCAAAAGGAAAGGACACATTGGTGAAAAACACAGACAGATGGTAACCCCTGTTCTTTTATATTATGCTGTGTTCCTTTGAATGAGAGACAAACTCTTAACCAACCTTAGGACACGCTCTAGAGCTGCGCCGTCCAATACAGTAGCCACAAGCCATATGTGGCTACTGAGCACTTGAATGTGAATTGCGATGTGCTGTACATGTAAAATATACCTCGAATTTCAAGACTTAGCACAAAAAGGAGAACGTAAGATAGTTTATTAATGATTTTTTAATGTCGATTACTTGTGGAATGACAATATTTTTAATATATTGGGTTCAATATATCAATATTAAAATTAATTTTACCTAGTTTTACTTTTAAAAATGTGGTTTCTGGAAAATTTTAAATTATGCATGTGGCTTGTGTTTGTGGCTCACATTACATTGCTATTGAACAGTGCTTCTCTGGGGAGTTCTCTGGGTTACCAATAGGGTTCCTAATAGAAAGAGATGAAGAATTATCAAGGTCTACTCCATGGAATGAATCATTACTTTAATTGCCTTTGGAACAAGGAGCTAAGTTTTTTCTTTTATTTTAGTGTCTAATTTAAATTCTTTATAAAAATTCAGGATCAGTTTTTTTTTCTCTCCTCCACAAAGGAAAAGCACAGGTGGTTCATAGACACCATTATTCTATGTAGAATCCTTTTCATAAAATGTGTTTAAATGTAATTCAGTTCCATTAAAACAAATGAGCCATTCTGCAAATGTGTTGCTTTCAGTTTCTGACTTTTTCATAGCTGCTTATTTTGAAGACTTTGACTATTATTTTATTTGGAAGGAGGGTACAGAGAAGGTCATTAACCTTACCTTTTCCTACATATTTAGAGCTGAAGTTGTAAGTTCTCAAGTTTTCTTGGAAATTTGGTCTATCAATAACTATTTTAGGGCCTGTGCCAGAAGTGTCCTTTTTGCCCCTCCAAATCCCTCTCCTCCCCACTGCAGCCAGCTCTCTGCCCTGGAGGCTGACCTGCGCGGTTTGCACCAGGAGGTCCGGAATGGAGAGTTCTGGTCGGAGACTGGAAGGAGGGAAAGAAGTGAGGTCAGAGTATTTATTCACCTACGAGGTAGCCTAGGGCTGTATATCCAGAATTGAGTCAAGAAAAGAGCATCACTACAAATAAGACAGAAATTAAAGCTAACACAGACTGTGGGAGGAGCTGGATGTGAAGGTCCGGAAGGAGAGTTGGAGGATCAGACGAATAATCCCAGTCACTGTAGCCAGGTGCACTGGCACCGGGCTTCCCAGCACCGCAGAGCTCGTGGGAAAATCTGAGAAGCCATAATTTGTTTGGTTGCCAAAGTGAGACTTGCACAAAGGGAGGTTGTGAGGTCTGTGGAAGTTGCTGCCCAGCGCCTGTCAGGGGTGGGGGTGGGGTGGGGGTTGGGAGGAGTGGGAGGGGGGCTTGAGGCTGAGTTGGTGAGCAGCGTTAGCCATTGGAGCTGCATGTAGAGCAGGAAGAGAGAGAGGACCAGCTGGGTCCTGCCAGGGACAGCCACATCTATCTGTAACCGTGTCTGACCAACGTGACCTTCCAAAAGTGATGGTCTTTCCTTCACATTTGCCTTCCAAATCTCCTGTGAGTTCCTCTCCTTGGCAAACTCTAACCTGGAACCATACTGGAAAGGGGATGCTGGGAAACAGAGTTCCCAGCCTTTGACCTTGACAACTGTCTAGCTCAGACTGGCTGTGTCCTGCTATTGAGAACCACTGTTGCCTTTAAGGGAACCTCCTTTTCATGACTGCAGGTTCCAGTGTTTGCTCCACTCATCTTTTTGGGTCTAGGAGTGGTAACAATTTTGTCGCTCCTGCCCCTGGGCAACTGCCCTATCCCTTGTGATTCCCTAACCCTCCACCCACTCCTCTGAATGATCTTGATTTGAGTGTGCCATCTGTGTCCTGCTGTGACTCTGGCGCTTGGTCCACTGGTATCTTGGGAGAGGCTACATCAAAATAAGAGGTCTTTAAGTGTCTTGGCCAATAAAGGAGGGGCAGAGAAGAGCAACATTTTGAAAAGGTATTTGCTCAAGTCTAGGAACATAAGGTGGCTTTTCATATCTTTCTGTCTGATAGTTTTTAAAGTCTTTACAATGCCTTGTAGGAACTACAAATTGGAAGTTATCAGGATGCATTTTATATATTTATGTAAAATTTTATATATTTATATAGTTTATTAAAATATATAGTTTATTATATATATAATATAGTTTATTCTTTGGCAAAGATTTATCAATATTCTAAACACACATTAGGTTCTATACTTATCAATTCTTGGTCTTCCAAATTATGCTTGTACTTCTTTAAGATAGGAGGTTGCACAACTTCCTTTGTTCCCCATCTGTATACCGAGGGCTTAGACTAGATTACCTCAAATATCCCTTGTGTGCTAACATTCTATGAGTTTATGATGTTTCAGTCAAGTTTGTGGAATATATTGGTGAGGTAAATGTGTAGAAACTTTACCCAGAAAAGTACTGGGATGAATATTTTGTAAAACAAATTTCACCTTCCCATTTGACTAAGAAAATCAGAGACAAATATTTTTACTAATGCCTTTGAAAGCATTATGTAAAAGAGTGCATGGTCCTAAGAGCACCACAGCCTGTGTCAGAGGTTGGCAAACAATGGCCTGTGGGCCAAATGCAGCCTGCCACCTGTTTTTGTAAAGTTTTATTGAAACGCATCCACGCTGATTTGTTTACATATTGTCTACGGCTGCCTTCTCACTAGCATGGCAGAGTTGCATGCTGTGCAGCAGAATAGTTGCAACAGAAGTTATCCAATCTACAAAGCCTAAAATATTTATTATCTGGCCCTTTACAGAAAAAGTTTGCCAACTTAAAAGTTTGGCTTAAAATTTGTAAGCAGCTCTCTTTAAGTAAAATTCTCTGTTGAGCTTTTTCAGAAGTGATGTAGCCCAAGACCCTAATAGTAGGTGATTTAAGGTACAAATAAACATCTATTTTGAAAGTACCAAAATTATAACCCTTGGTATGACACTTCAGAGGCAGCCTGATAGCCCTAAGATCTAGTCTCAACTCTGTTCTTTATCAGCTTAACAACCTTGTGCACATTTCCTAATTTTTCTTAATTGTCAAATCATGTGAAATTATATGTGGTACATCCTAAATTTCTATCCAAAAGTGAGTTACTAAATATTAATTTTGACACTGCATAAAGGGAAAAGATCTAGATTTATGAAGTTAAAAGTTTGCAATATGGGAGATCAAAATTGGCCACCTCAAAATATGTCTCTTTACCTTGATTATTTTCTCTGAAGGACACTTGACCTTCCCCCAAACTGCCTAAAAGTGATAGACTGGGAGAGTCCTTGCTAAGCCCATTCTTATCAAAGTTCTGTTTAAGGGAAATCTCCATTTGTAAAGGTATCTCCCTCTCTGTACCAGGAAGAAGGGGGGATGACCTTATCTCTAGAAACTCTTATCAGTGTGGAAGGCAAGGACTTAAATCTGCATACACTTGATTACTGTGCTTTCTGGTAATCTCCCATAGCTGACTCCCCCACCCTCAATATCCTCCTTTGTCTACCTGAATATGCTATTTAAGGTGAAAACCTCTGCCATTTTATCGAGAAACTCAGTTTCCCTGGTTTCTCCCATGTATACACGTTATAAAGCTTTGTTTGACTTTCTCCTGACATTCAGTCTCATGTCAATTTAATTTGTAGCCCAGCCAGAAAGGACCCAGAGTGGGTAGAGGATAGTCTTCCTCCTCTTCAGCAAAATGCAACATCACTTGTGTATAGAGCTTAACATACAACGCTCAGGGGCCGGTGTGGTCACGTAGCGGTTAAGTTTGCATGCTCCGCTTCGGTGGCCCAAGGTTTTCAGGCCCGGATCCTGGGTGTGAACCAACACACTCCTTGTCAAGCCATGCTGTGGCAGCATCCCATATAAAGTAGAGGAAGGTGGGCACGGATGTTAGCCCAGGGCCAATCTTCCTCAGCAAAAACAGGAGGATTGGCAACAGATGTGAGCTCAGGGCTAATCTTCCTAACAACAACAGCAAAAAAAAACAATGTTCAGAAAATTGTTAAATATTTGTTTTCCTCCTGCCTTCATAAAACCACTCCTTTAGTAGGAAAATTAGAATCTCTCAGGCAGGCGACATATTGGGAATTGTGCATGTGAGTGAGTAGCAGAATTGCAGCCTGGCGACTGTATGCACTGGGACCCTGGCCAGCAAGGCATCAGGATTTCATAGCTCTTAAGCTATAAAGGCCTCTGCAATTGCTCTATGAAGGGGCTCTGCAATGGAGGCTTCCAGCTGTGGATTCACAGAGGACTTGATCTCTGAGGAACAGACAATCTGCCGAGGAATGCCTGTGTTCCTCAAATGTCAGAGCGAGAACTAGAAGGATTTAGAGATGCAATGCAAAGGAAAGCCTCAGGAACAGACTCAGGTTTAAAAAGATCATCTTTTGTATATATTTTCAGAACAAAAGGGAATTTTTTTTTTAAAAAAGGATCATCACAAAGAAATCTAAGTCTCCCCTTCTGGCTCTGCAAGGTTCGAAGTCCAACAACTCACTCCTGTTTCTCTGCCTGAGCTGGAATTCAACAGATAAGAAAAGAGTCTTAATGATTAATCAGCCCAAACATAGGTCTGGACCAAGAAAAGGACTTTATTTTCATTTTATAGATGATAAAACTGAGGCCCTGAGGGATCAAAACACCTGTTTGAGGTCATATAGTTTTTTTGTGCAGAGTGAAAATAAATCTTGGGATCGATTCCTGCGCCATTCTTCTTCTCTAAACCACCCTGTTTCTCCAGAACCCAGAACTTGGGTAGGCTGCACTGGGTCTGCCTCTGATCTACTGCAGGACCTTGGCATGCTGGGGAATCTCTCTTTGTTCTTTGTTTTCTCTTCTGTAAAATGGTCAGAATACTTGCCTACTCTTCCTCATAAGGATGTGGAAGCTCACATGTCATCACAGACATAAAATTGTGATTCAATGGATTTGGCAGACACTGTTTTCCTATATAAAACCCATCCTCTTCTTCCTTGTTAACCTGATTTTATTCTAGCAGCCATCTGCCCAGTCACAGGGGATAAATCGTGATTAAACCATGACAGTCATGGTGGTCCCATTCCCTTTTGCCTGTGATTGGATTAGAGATTGTCATGTGACCCAGGACTGATCAAGAAGATCTAGAGGAAAGCCTGGAGAGGGGTGTGGAAAATTTTAAGGAAGTCCTGTTCTACCTGATAAAAGGCACAAGTGATAATGTGAAGAAAAGTTTAAGTATCTGCAAAGGATGCTTTCATGTGAGATGGAGGACATCATGGGTAGAGCAAAGCAGATATCACTTACAAGCTCATTCACTTATTCAACAAATATTTACGGCATGCCCACCATGTGTTAGGCACTGGAAACACAGCAGAGAAAAGCAAACCAAAATCCCTAGCCCCATGGAGACTACATTCTAGCAAGGAGAGACAAACGAGATAAATAAGTACTATATGTAGTATATTAATAAGTGTGAAAGAAACAAATGAAGCAGGAATGGGGATGTGAATGGATTGGGGGTTGAGATTTTAGACAGGGTGGTGAAGGATGCCCTCACGGAGAAGGTAGCTTTTGAATAAAAACCTAAAGGCAGTGAGTGAGTGAGCCATGGTGGAGTCTGCAGTTAGGGAAGCCCTGACAGAGGCTGTGAGGAGGCTGGTGTGGTCGAAGTGGAGTGAGCACCATGGGGAGGGATAGACAGTGTGGAAAGCCAGTCGTATGGAGCCTTGAAGCCACTGTGGGTCTTTGTTTCTCAATCTGAGTCAAACAGGAATCCATTGGAAGGTTTTGAGCAGAGAGGTGATGTGATCAGACCTTCATTTTAGCAGGACCATTCTGGCAGCTTTGTACAAGCTGAAGAGGTACAAGAGCAGAAATGAACTACTTAGTAGGATGTTTAATGATACAGGTGAGAGTAGTTGGTGGCTTCGGCTAGAGTAGCATGGAAATGTAAGAAGTGGTCCAGATTCTGGATGTATTTTGAAGATGGAGTTGGCAGGATTTGTTAAAGATCAGATTGGGCTTTGAGGGAGTTGAGGACAACTCTGAGGTTTTTGGTTTTTTACTGAGTGGGGATGACTGTGAAAAGGGCAGGTTTTGGGGTCAGTGTCGGGAACTTGCTTTTCATCTTGTTTGAGATGCCTAAAATTAGTCATGAAAATGAACGTGTTATGTAGGCAGTTGGATAACAAGTCCAACAAATTAGGCATTAATTAAGTGGAAGAAACACCAGAAATGAATCACAGAGAAGCATCTGGCTCATTGTACAAAAAGCAGAATAATTTCTTCAAGCCTCAGTTTCATCATCACTGAAATGGGAGTAATGGCCAGTGTTGTGTAGGTTTAATAAGAAGGTAAAAGTTCTTAGCACTGTGCTTTGAGCAACACACAGCAAATAATATTCTGACATTCTCCTGCCTAAATGAAATCTTCAAGGAATTAAGCCACTTGACCTACCAGTTATTTCCTTATCCTAAGAATCAAAGGACATCTGAGTATTTATGATGGGCTTGGAGACTTACAATTTCTTATAGCTATCACATAGGTCTGGGGTAAAGATTTAATTTTTCCTATTTCATAGAAGAGGAAACAGATTTACAAATAAAGCAACTTTCCTAAAGTCACACAACTAGTACCACCTTTAAAGACTAGTTTTTTCATTATTTTTAACCTAACAACTGCATATTTAAAGACCTTCTCGAATATCTTTACTGTTTACTAACGCCGAGTCTAAAAAGTGAATATTTTCCCTCCTTGTTAACAAATCATTTTTGGAAAGAGGCTCTCAATATGCAGGTTTGGAGGACATAGGTCTAGAGTAGGGCATTCCTACCTATGATAGCAACCAATACAGGAAGAATGGATGTTTCATAATGAATGATGATAACTCTCTCAGTTACACCTATTGAATATACCCACTTGACAAATTCCTTAGTGATTATCCAACATTTCCACTCTTAGGTTGATCTAGAGTGAGAGTAATAAAGTTCCTATTAAGTTACTTATTGATCAAAGAGATACTACCAAACTGTCATTTGATCTTTTGGTGCTAGGAGCCCAGCCCTGAGAAAAATTTAATATAAGGACAATGTTACCACAACACTCAGATTTCAGTTTAATCATAAGGCAGTCCTGAGGTCCAGAGGGCTCTTGGAGCTTTGACAGTCGTTAGCTAGATTAGGAAGTGGTTGTTGAACCGTGTTGGCAAAATTGTGACTATGAAGGTAACAGTTGTGATCAGAGCCAACCATGGACCTATACACTAGGCTAAATTATAAAGTAGGCAAAGAATGTGGTATTCTCTCTTTCCCTCCACCCCTACCTCCATGTCCATCTCTGAATCTTCCACAAATCTGCTTTACAAAGTGGCCTTAATTCTGTGAGTGTTTAAAACTTTAACCCATTATTAGTAAAATTTAAGAGAACAAGGCAATCTGGAAGAAAAATATAACAAAGGAGAGTTCAAATCCTTATGGATAATTCATACAAGTTCACAGGAAACAATGAAATCCCAAAAGATGAGTAGGCACAAAAGACATGAGCCAACAATTCACAGAAATAATACATGCCTGATAAGCACACACAAAATGTTCAGACTCACTAGTAACCAACTACAGAGACTTCAATTGAAAGAAACAATATCACTGTTCACCTATCAAACTAGCCAAGGTTTAAAAATAGTGTCCAATGTCACTGTGTGATGAAATTGAGATTTCATACATTGTCGGTGGCAGTATAAATGGCAAAAACTTTCAGGGCAGCAATTTAGCAACATGCAGCAATAATAATATGTGTATGTTTGGATCCTGTAATTCTATCTTATTTGTATTTCTGATCATTTCTTTTGATACTTTAAGACTTAAGGACAAAGATGTTCATTAAAGTTATAAAGCAAAATTTAAAAATTTAAATATCCATCAGTAAATGTTTAAATTATGTTTAGCCATATGGTGTATCCTATGTCATCACAGGATGCCTAAAATAACTTGTAAGAATGTAGAAAATATGATAAATGGAGTAAGGGCAAAATATAGGACTTCTACAAGGTGATCTGACCTATATGAAACAAACACGCATTAAAAAAATACATTTTATTGCATTTCTTTTTAGTGTTGACAGTGGCTGATGTGTAGGTGTTATAATAATGGTTGACCGCTTGAGTGTTCACATGTGCCAGACCTCATGTTTTACAGACATCCTCATTTAAACATTAACCATGGCATGAGACTGTATTTTTTTTTTAACCCTTACCACTAATGCTTTTTTTTAAAAAAAAAAAAAACAGCTTTATTGAAACTTATTTTATGTATCATAGAATTCATCCATTTCAAGTATACAATTCAGTGATTTCTAGTACAGTAGTCCCCCCGTTATCTGTGGTTTCGCTCTCTGAGCTTTCAGTTACCTACAGTCAACTGCAGTCCAAAAATATTAAATGGAAAATTCCAGAAATAAACAATTCAGAAATTTTAAAGTGTGCACCATTCTGAGCAGTATGATGAAATCTCTCGCCATTGTGCTCCATCCTGCCTGGGACGTGAATCATCCCTTTGTCCAGTGTATCCACACTGTAGTACTTGTTGGTCTGTTAGTAGCCATCTGGGTTATCAGATCGACTATCACGGTATAGCAGTGCTTGCGTTCAAGGAACCCTTATTTTACTTAATAATAGCCCCAAAACGTAAGATGAGTGATGGTGGCAATTCCGATATGCCAAAGAGAAACCATAAAGTGCTTCCTTTAAGTGAAAAGGTTCAAGTTCTCAACTTAATAAGGAAAGAAAAAAATCATATGCTGAGGTTGCTAAGATCTATGGTAACTTTAAATTATAGTATATTGTAATAATTGTTCGATTTTATTTTTAGTTATTGTTGTTAGTCTTTTACTGTGCCTAACTTAGAAATTAAACTTTCTCATCTGTATGTATGTATAGGGAAAACATAGCATATCTAGAGTTTGGAACTATCCACGGTTTCAGGCATCCACTGCGGGTCTTAGAATGTATCTGCCATGGGTAAGGTGGGGACCACAGTAACTTTACTGAGTGGCGCAATGTCACCATAAACCAGTTTTAGAACATTTTTATTTCTCGAGTAAGATTCCTGGTGCCCATTTATAGCTAATTACCATTCCCTCTTCCAGCCGCAGGCAACTACTAATTGACTTTTTGTCTCTATAAATCGGCCTTTTCTGGACGTTTCATATAAATGGAATAATATAATATGTGGTCGCTTGGCCTTTTGTATCTGACTTTTTTCACTTAGCATAATGTTTTTGATTTTCATTCATTTCTTAGCACATGTCAGCAGTTCATTTCCTTTTTATTGCTGAACAAATCCTCAATGTATGGATATACCACCTTTTGTCTATCCATTCACTAGATGATGGACATTTAGGTTGTTTCCAGTTTGGGAATATTATGAACATATACCCATTTTTCAGATGAAGACACTGTTACTCTTAGAGGCTAACTCCTCCAGATTGCCCAGCTACGCCATGTCAGAGCCAGGGTTTGGATTCACGCTTACCTGACTTCAAAGCCCAGCTACTCTGTTTATTGCCAAACGACAGAATCAGGTGATGAATTGTTTTCCTTTATACTTTTGTTTTCAGACATCCTACAATGTATATTTTGTAATTTAAAACTTTGAAAAAAGTCTTTAAATTGTGACCAATGAAGCTGTGATGTGTTATATTTTATGGGCAAAGCATTAGATTTATTCCGTCAGTGAAACTGTCCAATTTCAGTCCTCAGCATAGGATCAACCAAGGATGGGACCATGGCAGCAGCAGGCTACCCCAGAAATGCCTTGAAGGTCCACCTCCAGCTCCCGCTGAAGCCTCCTGGATTCCACATGCTCAGCACTGCTGTGGAGTTGCTGCAGGACCTCCGGGCTCATTGGATATCTGGGGCTTCTGTTTGAAGCTGAAGACTGAAGATGGGGCCAAAACCAGCTGAGTGACAGTAGTAAAACATCCCTCAATGAAAATATTTTCTAACCAGTCTAACCTTTCTGAAGTCAGACAGTAGTTGAATAAATCCTGATATTTTTATTTGTCCTTTTGTCTTTCAATGCTTGGGCATGTTCTACTGGCTAGAGGCATTTTCCTGTATGTCTTTAATGCATTTACTCTCTGTATGTTTTATGTCACGGAAATGTGCGTTTAATTAAATTTGAAAATACAGATCATCAGGATATGTAGCCAGCCTCCAAGATGGCCCCCACCTCCAGATGTTCACACCTCTGAATAGTCCGTTACCACATTATACCAGAGTTTGTCTTGTGTGAACAACAGAATATGCAAAGTGATGTGTTATTGCTGAGACTAGGTTATAAAAGACTTTGCAGCTTCTGTCTTAGAACAAGTCTCTTTCTCTCTCAGATCACTCGTTCTGAGGGAAGCCATGTCACAAGCAGTCTTATGGAGAGGCTTGTGTGGTGAAGAACTGAAGCCTCTGGCCAATAGCCATATGAGTGTTCTTGGAAGAGAATCCTCCAGCCCCAGTCAAGTTTTCAGAGGCTGCAGCCCCAGCTGCCCCCTTCCCCACAACCTCACTGGAGATCCTGAGTCAAAACCAACCAGCTCAGCTGCTCTGGATTTCTGGCCCTCAGAAACTGTGTGAAATAATAAATGTTTGTTGTTTTAAGCTGCTAAGTTTGGGGGTGATTTATTATGCATCAATAAACAACTAGTACTTAGGGGGAAATCAACAATAATTTCATAGTCCAGAAGTTACTGTTAACATTTTGGTATGCAATCTTTGTCTCTCTTTTTCTGTGCTTTAGAAATAATTTATAAATATGAATATAGAAGTTGTTGTGGAAAACAGTATGGCAGTTCCTCAAAAAATTAAACAGAATTACCAGGATCCAACAATTCCACATCTAGGTATATACCCAAAGGAATTAAAAGCAGGGCCTCAAATAGATATTTGTACACCCATGTTCATAGCAGCATTATTCACAATAGCCAAAAAATGGAAACAACTCAAATGTCCATCAACAGATGAGTGGATAAACAAAATGTGGAATATACATACAATGGAATATTATTCAGCCTTAAAAAGGAATGAAATTCTGATACATGCTACAACATGGATGAACTTTGAAGCCATTATGCTAAATGAAACAATCCAAACACAAAAGAACAACTATTGTATGATTCCACGTGTATGAGGTACCTAGAATAGTCAAATTCATAGAGACAGAAAGTAGAATAGTGGTTACCAGGGGATAAAGGTAGGGAGTAAAGGGGAGTTATTATTTAAATGGGTATAGAGTTTCAGTTTGGGATGAATGAAAAGTTCTGGAGATGGATAGTGGTGATGGTTGCACAACAATGTGAATGTACTTGATGTCATTGAATTGTACACTTAAAAATGGTTAAAATGGAAAATTTTATGCTACGTATATTTTACCACAATAAAAATATGTTAATATAGAATGATATTCACTTATAACCTACCTTTTTACTCAATATCATGAACGTCCTTCCATGTCAAATAGAATGTACATCATTCTTAATGTCTAGATAGTAATGCATTTGATGGACATCCTCTGATTTGGGTTTGAGGAAGGCGTAGAACTTGGAGTTACAGACCACTGACCTCTCCAACTAGGTCTTAGCTGGGCTTGTCTCCATTTCTGTCTCTGTCTCTCGGTCTCTCTCAGGTTTTTTTACTGTAGAATTTAAAAGCCTCCCTCTCTACAAGGTCAGACTTTGCAAAAGAAAAAAAGAGTAGAGTGGGAGATGGGAGGATTCTCTTAAAGTCTTATTCCTTGAAGTTTTTTTCTGTCTTGCCTTGCTTCCTGCATCCCTAGTCTATCAGGTGTTGTGGTACGGAAGCCCAAAAACCATGAAAAGGCGTTACATAAATCTATTTGTTATTTATTTGTTTCTTCAGTCTTTTATTGCATCTGCTTCTTAACTTTATCCATATTAGCGAATTTCTCTTATTATTTTTTTCCCTTTCTCTGGCTAATTGAGAAGCTTTCATTTATTTCTTCTCAATTAGCTTGGGATTTTCTTGCCAATAAGGTGCCACTAGGTGCTGTTCAGAATCTTATCACATTTGTAGGCTCATTCTGAGCACATTCTTACTGTGCTGCTGTGCTGTTGTGGATTAGAAGGAAGAAACGCTAATGGAGTCTTGAGCAACCTGCTCTTGGTTCTTGTTGTTACCCAGGTGGCAGATGCACCCTGGCAGGATGACCTGTGAACTCTGCTGAGGGGCTGGACAGGGGTAGGTTCAGGACTTCACTTTGAAAGTTTCTCCTGTGAGTAGAGAAGAGGTTTCAGAGAGATTTTTCTGAAATTTCATTTTGGGGTTTGTGGGTGTGCTATACGGGTAAGGGTGACCATGTGTTTGAGGCTGAACCTCACAGGGAGGATGTGTCCTGGCAGGGTCACCACAGGGCAGGGTAATATTCCTTTCCATCAGACCTATTTTGCAGGTTCAGAAACCTGATTTTATTAGAGGTTCATAACATTGTTTGTTCACTTACCAAACTTGTAAGGGCCTGATTTGTCAAAAAAAAAAAAAGGTCAGTTTGAGAATTTCCATTGAACAGCACCCATCTGTTAGGCCAAGTCAATATATTTCCTTCTCAATAAGGAATGAGTTTTTTTTCCTTTCCTCTTGAGTTAAGATTTTGGGTTTTGGAGTCAGATCCCCAAAGGTGCAGTAGCTTGTGATCTTGGGGAAGCTACTTGAACCTCAATTTCCTCCCTTGTAAAATGGAAAAAAACACCTACATTGTAAGATTGTGAGGAATACATGTAAAACAGTATGTAAAATATCTAGCACGGTTATTAGTACTGTTCATAGCAAGCTCTTCATCCCTTTTTCTTCTTCCCAGTGGCATTAAGGAGTTTATAGTCAAGTCATGAATACCCAGGGCCCCCACTCCCACAGGAATGCACTTGACAAGCCAGCTCGGTGCTCAAGTCCAGCTGGGCCTGGCACGCTGTTCCCTGGAGAGTTCAGCCAATGTGTGGGGCGTGTGCTGTGCCAAGCCCTGAGGAGGACACACGATGACCAAGCATAGTTCCTGGCCTCTGAAGACACGTGTGCATACACACGAGACTACAAAATTTGTGTCCAGGTGGATTAAAGTTTTACCCCAGACTCGTGCTTCCCGAAGGGTGAATCCTGTGCCTCTGGCAGCCTGACAGGAAAAGACCGCATCTTCACGGACCCCTGGCAGACGTCGCGGGTAGACAGAAAAATCTCTTGCATATATGTGCAAGGCCTTATTTATTCATATATAAATATACAGCATGTAGTTTAAGGAATAAGGAATAAAACTCAAATATAAGCTTCTTAATTTGTATTTTTGGTCTTAATGAAGAAAACAGGCGATGAAAAAAGCTATCATGGGGGGGATCTGAAGTTTATCGATAAAATGATGGGGGATCTCTTCCTCCTCATGCTTGGGTTGGGAACGTTGGTCATCGGCATGTGATAATATGGACACGCCGTGATTAAGAACAAGACATCTTGCTTTATAGAATCTTAAAGGAGCTGAGCTCTCAGTCAGCTAGCTGCCTCCCAGTCTGAGGACTGGCTGTGTGACTGCCTGAGTGACTTCCACGACTCAGATGCGTTCTTGTTAGTTTAGATATGATATTTCTTGCTGACTGATCTGTGTCCTAGAAGTGAGGGTTTCCATTTCTCCTGGGGCCCATAGCCCTATATAAATGGCCAAGGAAGCAAACTGTACTGGCTGCAGAGGTATTTTGATTGACTGTCTGGTGTTCTTAAATTCTTTGCTCTTAAGCAGTGCTGACATTCCCTATGTATTATACAGCATCACCACTTTATTTTCTGCCCCATCTCCTGAAGGCATTTGAGTTCTTCATCTTAGCTTTAGGGCAATCGAAGCTTTTCCAGTCTAGCTGTATCCCACATTTTCAGCCCCATCAGTAACTAAATTCCTACCCTATTAACAGCTTGAGAGTTGATATTCCCTAAGGAATATCCCAAGGTCTCTGTGACTTTGCCACGTCTGTCCCTTTCGGGTAGAATGCCTCTCCTGCCCTTATTTTCAACCTGGCCAATTTCCACTCTCCTTTCAGATCTCAACTTGAATATCACCTCTACGAGGTTTTCCCACGGAGTCTACCCACCCCTCTCCTTAGAATTAGTCAAACCTCCCTCTGAAGAGCTTGTTGCCTGTGCTCCAATCATCGTATGTGTGTTGGGAGACAAATATGCCACAATCATCTTGGAAATTCCTTAAAGGCAAGAACCAGGTTTTCTCTGTTCTTTCTTCAATGTAGGATCCTTTGTGGGGTTGAATCCTTTCTCAAGCATCTATTATGCATAGAGTCCCGAAAGGTAACAGATGATGAGTTTCCTTATCTTAGAGGTGTTAGGACAGTGAACAGTGTCTGTTCTAGATGTAATCACATGTTTCCCCAGGGCACTTAACCGGCTTCAACACAGCCCTTTATTGCTGCCAACTGGGGCACTTCTGATGTTATTCCCCACTGTGCTAGGGCCTCTGACATCCTCTGCTAGGGAAAGAGAGAAAAAGCATCAGTCTGCTTTTTGGTCTTTATGCTTTGTCCCCCTTGATACCAAAGGATGGGCAGGAACAGGTCTGACCTGATGTGGATGTTAGAACTGGGGGAGGCTCCTGGACCTACTTAGTACCAACTGCTCTCCTTTGACTGCTGGCCAAGCTCTTCTTGCCCAGGTGCACGTAACCACGTGGGTGGCGGCTACCCCTAGTGATTTTAATCTACGCGTGAGTAGAAATATGTGAATCTTGTTGCTTCAGGAAATCTAGCTATTCTCCTGGTTCTAAAATAAAATCTGGCGGATGTTTGTTAGAGACCCCATACTTCACTCTTCAAAGGAAGGAAGAATGATTAAATGTTATTTACATACCTGTAACTGGAATAGGCAGACATTTGGGCTTTGGGATAAGCAATGGTCTGGGGAATTTTGAAGGAGAGACAATCAAGGAAATTGCAACTCTTCGGGCTCAAACTGAAGCATCAATTAGAGAAGAAAGCTGAAATGGAGAGAATGTCTGTTGGCTAATTCAAGGGTGATGGACTTCCTAAGTGTTTTAGACTAGGACAAGCTCACATTTGGAGAGTGCTCTGAGCTCTTTAAACAACACTTCAGATATATTAGGCATAATCAAGTATGTAGTCACTTAAGGATGTTAAACATTTGCTCTTTCAAAACTCTCTGTGTTAGGTTTAAAAAACAACAGTGATGGCACAGGGAGTTCCTGCAAAAGGAATATTATTGAATTCTTTCTCTCTGTAATGGCCTAGAAAAAATTGCTGCAATAAAATAAAATCATGTGCAAGCTTAAGACTTCTACCAGCTTAGATTCTGGCTACACCGGAATATTTGAACCCGATACCCAGTATGAGACATGCACAGGCCGACATTCACTTCCTCCTGTGGATATTTTCCCCTCTGTTTCAGAATCAGAAAAAGGAAATCCAATCCTGAGGGTTCCATTCCTGGCATAGTTATGCCCCAAGGCAGATTGAGAGCGTAAAATAGACTTTTCACAAATGAAGAGACATCACGCTTTTTAGCCCAGGACAGGAAACTTCGCTGTTGCCAAGACAACTGCAGGAATCTGGCTCCTAGGCTGGCTGCCTGAGGGGTGTCTCGGGCCTCTGCTGTCACTCACTGTCAGACCGAACGCAAAGGCCTTGGTAGTGAATTCACAGCGAGAATCAGTCTACAGCCTTTCCAGAAACAATGAGACCATCTCTGAATTATCAAAAAAGCAGATGGGGCCTCTCAGGAACAAAGTATACACACTGCTGCCCTCTAAAAGTAGATAATTGAATGACACTATAGGGGCAGATACATGTCATTATACATTTGTCAAAGCCCATAAAAAGTACAACAGCAAGAGTGAACCCTAATGTAAACTGTGGACCGTGGGTGATTATGATGTGTCAATGTAGCTTCATCAGTTGTAACAAACGTACCACTCTGGTGGGGACATTGATAATGGGGGGAGACTGTGCATGTGTAGCGGGGTGGGGAGTATATGGGAAACCTCCGTACTTGCTGCTAAATTTTGCTGTGAACCTAAAACTGCTACAAATAAATAAATAGATAAATAAATAAATAAATGGAATCTTTGGGGGGTGGGGCAAGTCCAAAGGGCTCAAAGCAAGGCTGCTCAGGAAAATTGCATTAGTTTGTAGCACAATAAGCATAGAAACCCAGTGGGTATGAAAGACCAGAAGAACACTCTGCTGCTAATAGGAACATCACGCTCCTGTCTGGGTGAGAAAACAATTGGGTTCACTCAGGCTGGGAAACTAGTAACACTGGGACAGACTAGAATGTAATTCTTGTTTATATTTGTGGATGAAATGTGGAAACATGCTGAGATTTGTAAAGGTTATGAAGGAGAGTATGGTCTTAAGAAAGGTGATGTTTTATATAATGGTCTAATTAATGCTGATATCTTTCCATCTCGGCCCCCTGCCTTGAGCCAGGAAGCCATTCTCCCCGTGTGTATCCAGGGCCCACACACTGGGGACTATTGTGTAACCACTTGAGGAGCCTCTGCAGCTACTGCTGTCTGTCTTGTGCCCCTCCTCTTCTCTTCCCTAGTCTCTGGTAATCGTTTTGTTGCAGCTACTACTGTTGCCCTTGCAAAGCAGGTGGGGTGTGTAGTGCCAGGGAGTAGAGCAGATAAGTGTGAAAGTGGGGATGAGGGGTCCCCCCAATGAAGCCATCTTGGAAACCTGGGGTTAAGTCTGCACATGCTCATACCTACACCTTGCTGCCCTGGGGTCCTTTTTCCCACCTAAGTGGACCAGGCCAATCCAATGTCTCTGATCTTGACCTTGAGAGGCCAAGAATATGACCTTTTTATGAAGTATGTACATGTTGAAAGTAGAGCAGAGCAGTCAAGATGCTGGGCTCTGGGGTTAGGCTGCCAGGATTGGAAGTTCAATTCTACCACTTACTAGCTGTGTGGCCTTGAGCAAATTACTTAGTTTCTTGGTCCCTCAGGTTCTTCATCTGTAAAATGAGGATAATAATAGCACTTACCTCATTGTGAGTTGTGAGAATTAAATGATGTCATCCGTGTAAAATGCTCAGAACAGTACCTAGCACCCTGCAATCACTGAAGTTGGCAAATTGTTGCACACTTTTTGCACTCTTGTTGCACTCTTGGCTTTCTGGCTTCCTCTTGTTCAGACCTAGCCACGGCTATCTCACTGCTTGATGTAATGCACTTGGGAATACGAACTGAAGCCACAAGACGAGGAACAATGTATTCTGGTACAGTGGTATTAAGTTTCAATTTCATAACACAACTGAAAAAACAAAGTTAATAAAATATTGATATTTTTCTAGATGCTTGCAGTGACCAAAGTGCAACCAACACAATAGATTGACTCTCTTTAGCACCAAGGCCTGCTTTATGAAATCTGTTCTGCGGTATGCTTACTATAAGAGGTCAAGAAGTTTTAAGTGGTAAAAATCTGTCCCATAATTTACAAAAAAGACAGTGGTGGTGATAACCCTTATTATAGAACTTTAGCTTGCTTCTTGTACTGTGTTTTGTTTTCAGTCCATAAGGAAGAGGAGATTGTTGTCTACCAACTTCCTTTATGCTGTCTTTGGGCCAAGATAGGACCTAGACAAGATTATGGGTTGGCTCTGAGCCTAATGGGCCAGTCACTGGGAAACTGTAGCTCTCCCTTCCCACTTCCCCCATGTGCTTTCCTTGTTAATCAAGGAAAAAATTGTCCTCCTGGATCATTATCCATTGATTTGGGGGTGGAGATGGAGTGGGGTTGTCCCTTGGATTTGAGTCACTTTCTATACTTGCCCGAGGAGCTGTTGCTTTTATTGTGGTATTAGGTTCTTTACAGATTTACAGATGAGTTTTCCTTGTTAGAAAATATTTTACGGTGCTAATCATTCTATAATAATAATTTAAAATGCTTCTGAAGTTACTAAATGACTAGATAGAAATCAAACCCAACTTAAGGCTAGGTACAAGATGGTCTTCTGCCACGCTTCAAAGAAAGACTTTAAAAATACATGTGGAGGGGCCGGCCCTGTGGTGTAGCCATTAAGTGCTGGCTCTCCGCTGCTGGCGGCCCCGGTTCGGATCCCAGGCACGCACCGACGCACCGCTTGTCAGGCCATGCTGTGGCGACATCCCACATAGAGTGGAGGAAGATGGGCACGGATGTTAGCTCAGAGCCAGTCTTCCTCAGCAAAAAGAAGAGGATTGGCAACGGATGTTAGCTCAGGGCTGATCTTCCTCACAAAAAATAAAAAATAAAAAAAATACGTGTGGAATTATTTTGTTACAGCAATGACCAAGAGAACTTTCCGTGATGATGCAGATTTCTATCATCTGTGCTGTCTAATATGGTAGCTACTAGCCCCATGTGGGTATTGAGCCCCTGAAAAGTGGCTAGTGTGACTGAGGAACTCAATTTTTAATTTTATTTAATTCTAATAAATTTAAATTTAAAAAGCCACATGTGGCTAAACCTACCATATTGGACAGTGTAAGTTTAGAACGTGATTAAAAGTCACTTAACCTCTCTAAGTCTCATTTTCGTAATGTGCTCAAGATCTGAATTAAGCCAATGGTTCTCAACATTGGCTACACAATGGAATCACTCAAGCAGCTTAAAAAAAATGCTGAGACTTGTGTGTCCCATCCCAATGTTATTTAATGTGCAGTCTGAGCACTGAGATTTTTTAAAGCCACCCAGATAATTTTAAAGTATAGTCAAGTTTGGGAACCACTGAACTATATTACCTTTAAGCTCCCTTCAGTTCTAGATTTAGCTGCAAATTATACTGAATTTAAAATTTTGTAAGGCAAATAGAACTCTTACTACTTAGGCTTATTGCAGTAGAAAATTATATATGGATATAGGCTTTTTACAAAGTCTGTCTGTCCTAAAACTTATCTGAAACATAATTATTTGAAAACATTAAGCCAGGTTGATTTCATATACTCCTCTTCAGAGTTTTTCCCAACTGATACAGACCACGGGTTCAAGCTACAGACAAGGAAGAAGCTATGTGCATGTACTTGTTTGGGGATCTGACTACAGCCTTGTGTCAAGGCTTGGCCGTGTGCTCATAAACCTGCGTGGGGTGACCTCAGTGAGTAAACCAAGCTGCAAGTTCATGGAGATCTCAGTGGGAGGCCTTTGGGCAAATCGCTTGGAGCACCACACAACAACTGCTGAGTTTATATTTTCCCTGGGACTAGAAAAACAAAGTTTTTGGCCAAGGCATTCTCTCCATAGCTACCATGGAAATGGTTCCAGGCAGTGTCAGGACAGTTGTTCCCAGGACTTTTGAGGGCTCAAAAAATGTACATTTCTTCTGGTTAATAAATGCCTCAAACAGCAAGTGAAGTAGGTGCAAGTATTCAGTTTTTAAAAACTATTCAGTTTTAAAATAGTTTGACTCATAACAGGGGTTTTTTGTGGACCTTGACTAATTGATCTTATATTTATACGGGAGAACAAAGGACTACATGTAGTCAAAATGTTAGAGATCAAGAAGAAGGTACAGGAGGGGAGGATCACTCGACCAGATTGCTTTATTTACCATCATTTAAAATAAGAGAACAGACAATAGACCGACGGAACAGAGCAGAGCCCGACATCAGTCTCCATACATCTCTATACACCTGACATGACAGACATGGTATTACAGATCAGTGGAGGAAAGGACTGCTTGATAAATCTAGCCAGGAAAATGCTTATCTATACATAAAATATAAAATTAGATCCCTACCTCACACCAATAAACAAGTCAATTCCAAGAAGATTAAAAATCTAAATCTGAAAGTAAAACTTTTAGAAAAATTATAGGATGTGAATTATTCTGTAGCCCTTAGGTCATAATGATAAGACAAAAACACCAAGGGAAAACACTGAAATTTGCCTGTACAAAATTTAAAACTTCTATATCTTAGATAGCAAAAACTAAATTAAAAGAAAAAACCCGAGACTGGGAAAATATATTTGCAACACATAGTTGATAAAACTGAAGGCTCTTACAAAGCAAGAAGACCAAAAGAAAAATGGGTAAACAACGCACACAAGGTATGCACAGAAGAGGGCATCATATTTGCCAGCCTCTCCAATAATCAGGTAAATTCAATTTTAAAGTAATATACCATTTCACACCCACCAGATTGGCAAAAAGTATAAAGACTGACAATATCAGGAGAACAAAGGGAACTGTCAAACACTGCTAATGGGAGTGAAATTGGCACAACTACTTTGGAAAGCAATTTGACAATATCAAGAAAAGTTGAAGGTGATATTATTTGGAGCACGTCTCCTAGAAAAAGTCTTGCACATGCAAGCAAGTAGATATTTATTAGAAATATCCACTGAGTATTCCTTATAAAAGCAAAGAATTAAACAAAATTGTTGTCTAGCAAAAAAGTGCTAAGCCAGTTGTGGTATAGTTCTACAAATTAGTGAAGTAGTGAATTAGTGAATTAGTGGATATCAATATGGATATGTCTCAAATAATATTGGGTAAAAAACTAGTTGCAGAAGGATATACAATATGCTATTTATATAAAGCTTAAAACAAGCAAAATAATACTATTTATATTGTTTTTAGGGGCTTATATATAGAGAGAATTATAAAAAACATTCATGGTTTTATATACTTTCAGGGAGTGGGATGAAAGTCAGAAGAAAATCACAAAGGGTTTAAAGTATATCTAAAATGTTTTATTTATCAAGCAGAATGGTGGATTCACAGGTGTTCATTATACATAGTTTGGATGCTAAAAATGTTCCATCAAGAAATAAAGGGCAGTAGGTTCATTATCTTCCAAAGAATACTTAATGATAAGATTTTGGTGATAAAAGAAAAAAAAGTCACAACTTAAAGAACTCTATGATAGCAACACTATAACTAATGGTTATTGAGCTTATGTGCATAGTGGGTGTGGATATCGGCCCAAAACTCAGGTGTGCAGGAAATAACTCTTCATTTAAATAAAGATCAACTTCCTTTCTATTTCAGGATTCTATTTGGGCCATGTCATTTTTGGGAAACAGAAAGCCATTTGGCTTTGGATGTAATCTATCCTGGAGATCCTTGTCTGGCTCCATGGTCCTGATTGGCCTTCTGTCACTGATTGCTGCAGGATGAGCCCCCTCCACCTGGGTGGCTCTCTATGCTCTTTCCCTACCATACTTTGGGAGCAGAAATCCTTCTGTGAGAATGTCTGGCCTGGCCTTGACTGCTTGGGCAGAGGTAGAGTAGGAAGCATTGCAATTTCAAAAATAGTACCCTATTATATACTTTTCCAAGGCAGCTTACGGTGTAGAAAGTGAAAGGGATTAGAATATGCAGCCCCAAAATATGCCACTTTGGCATAAGGATTATTTTGAGTTGCAGACAGTTGAGAAGCAGCAGACACAGGAAAGGTCCCTACCCTCTCCTTTTCTGTCTAAAAGTAGGGCATAAATTTCACTTCGTGAAGATTTTCCCCTTCTTCCCTCCTGTACCAGGAACTGGAGATATCTCTTATCACGTAAGATGGCACCAACTTGAATGCATAAGCAAACCTTCCTGAAATAATCTTATCTTCCATTAGTTTCCCTTGTATATTTACCTTCCCAAAATTTCCCCAAAGTTACTGCCCGTAGAAGTCCAAACCCCTTTTCCTTTGTCTTGTCACATTTCCACAGTTTATTGATCTTTGTTGTAATGGTATATAACCTCTCAGGTCTTACCTTCTTTGAGGTTTTTTACTTGTTTTCTATGAGGCCCCCCATGCCAAATAAAAGTATTAACGTCAAATAAAATTTGTATGCTTTTTCTCCTGTTAATTTGTCTTTTGTCAGTTTCATCTGCAGGGCCCTAGGTACTGAACCTAAGAGGGTAGAGGAAAAAGGTTTTTTCTTCCTCTCCAAAAGGAAAAGGACATACAGAAAAAAAAAGTAGCTCCTTAGGCAAATAGGAAAAGAATTAAAGAGTTATCTGATTAGTAATTTTTAAAAGCTCACTTAAGAAAAAACACACATGTTGCAAGACAACTAAAAAATGTTACATTTCAACTCTACATCTTGTCAGAAATTGTTCCTACTGGGTAACAGACAATAAATGGTGACTATTAAATTTCAACTAAGTAACAAATGCTTTGGAAAATAGAATGCTATAGATTGGATGTTTGTGTCTCTCCGCAATTTTATATATTAATTCCTAATACTCAATGTAATGGGTGGGAGGTGGGATCCTTGGGAAGTGATCAGGACATAAGGGTGGAGCCCTCCTGAACAAGATGAGTGCCCTTATAAAAGAGGTCCTAGAGAATTTCCTTGCCCCTTCTGCCATGTGAGGTTACTGAGAGAAGACGGCCATCTACGAACCAGAAAGCAGGTCCTCATCAGATACTGAATCTGCCAGAGCCTTGATTTTAGCCTTCTCAGCCTCCAGAACTATGAGAAATAACTGTCTGCTGTTTATAAGCCACCCGGTCGATGGTACTTTCTTATAGCAGCCTGGGTGGACTAAGACACAGATGCATTGGAATATCTTCAGATTCAGCTCAGCCTATTAGAATTGTGAAGTCCTCATTCAGGCAGAGTCGAGGTGGGTGTGGTTGCTGTGGGCAGATCTATATAAAGAAGACTGAGACCTCAGATCCTAGAAAGTTTTACTGGCCCATCATCCTCTTTCTTGCCAGTTCTCAGCGTGGCTGCTCCATGGAAAACAGCCTTCTAATTCTTTTTTTTCCTCTTCCCTAGCCTAACCAAAGGCTACAACCTGGCTTGTCTTAAGGAGTTTGGAATATATTCAGGATCGTTTAGGTTTCCCATATTCTCTCTACCTACTTCTTGATATCTACAACTTTTTTTTACAACAAAGGACACATTTTTTAAATTCAAAATTGGAGATGTCTTTAAGAGCTGGTGTGGGGATAACAGTGGCTAAAACTTCTCACTCAGCCAGTGATTCTCAAAATAGGTCTCCAGATCAGCAGCAGCGGCATCATCACTTGGGGGTGTGTTAGAAATGCAAATTCCCCTCCCCCTATCTCCTGAATTAGAAACTCCGGAGACAAGGCCCAGCATGCTAAAATTGAGAATCACTGTGCTAAATTGAACAATCAAACAAATGACTAAGAACAGAGCTTTCCACACCTCTTGGTTACAACTTAATTGGAAGTGAAGTTGATAGACAAAACAGAAGAGCCTTGGGGCCTGGAGGAGAAGGTGGAGGAAGCATAGAAACTGCATCAGACGGTGTTCAATGGGGACCATGCTTGAAGGGACATCTTGTCCTTGGCTTGCTCAGGGGAATAGGGTAGAAGCAAGGTTGCCATTTGGCACTTTGCTAAGTGCTTAATTAACTTGTCGGATGACTACGCACTGACGGCTTACTGAGTGTCAGGTATGAGAGACGACAATGAATAAGGTTTGATCTCTGCCCATACTGAGCTAAGAGCCTAGTGGGAAAAGTGAATAAGTCATCAACAATTACCCTGTTGTAAGTCCTGTGACAGTGGGTTAGATGCTACAGAAGCTGAGGAAGGACTCCTACTCCAGACTTGGGGTGTCAGTCAAGTTCTTGAGACGTAAGGCTTGAATAGGAATATGTCAGGTGAAGGGAGTAGAGCTTGGTTACAGCATTCATCAAGTTTCTTTTTTAATAAAGAGGTTCTGATTCCAGGTGATTTACTAATATCTATCATTCCACATAGGACATAAAAAAAATGCCCAAGATGTTTCCTAACTTGTCAAGAAGTGACGTATAATGTACATAACAAAATAAGTCAGCTTCTGATTTATTTGGCCTCACTTTGGTCAGAAAACCTTTCACCAGGCTACTCACACTACAGAGTTAAATTTAAGTTATATAGGAAATTACACCCACCAACGTTACTAAACATGATAAAAATATGACAGGATCTCTTTGCACAGAATTTATAAATCATCATTGCTTGTTTGATGAGTGTTTCAAGCAATAAATGGTAATATCTTTATTAAAGGAGATTTCTGGTGAGTTACACTTTCTGACATTCATTGAGCATCTACTACTTGCCAGATGATAAAGGGAGATGAACTAATGCCACAGGGTCTTGAAAGAAGTTGGCAGTTTAAAAAAAAATAGTATTTTTTTGTGTGAGGAGATCAGCCCTGTGCTAACATCTGCCAATCCTCCTCTTTTTTTGCTGAGGTAGATTGGCCCTGAGCTAACATCCGTGCCCATCTTCCTCCACTTTACATGGGACGCCGCCACAGCATGGCTTGCCAAGCAGTGAGTCGGTGCATGCCCGGGATCCGAACCTCCAATCCCTGGCCGCTGCAGCGGTGCGCGCGCACTTAACTGCTTGCGCCCCCCGGCCAGCCCCCAAAAATAGTATTTTCGATAAGAAATAAGGCATAGTGTGTACCAGAGACCCATCAACTTCCTTCTAGTTCTCTCTACATAGTTTCTTTCATGGTAATTTCCCCCTAGAGGGGTTTCCCTTCAGTGGACATCCTCCAAGGTGGTACCGTCAACCATGAGAACCCCTTGCTCTAGACCTGTGGGTCTCAGATCTATCAGATCCAGTGCCCACTTCTACAGTAAGTGCTTTGCTATACACCTTTGACCAACCCCAAATGAAACATTTATAATTTAACTACTTTCTTTGTATCTATCTTTTATATTTCCATTTATGTATTATATTATATTGAATTTTTTTGGAAACTGTGTGTAGGGAGATTTTCTCTATAAATTTCAGTACGTGCAGTAGGGCTCAACTGTGCTAGAAGACATAATGAAGTCATCCATCAGATGTTTGAATATTCTTGTAGAATCACCTTGAATGCTACAGATGTAAATGCAGATTGATAGTTGTGTTGTTTTTCCAAAATCACGACCAACTTGGTGAAATTCAAACAAAACAGTGTATGATAGTTCCTCGATTTATGTGGTGGTTGCATTCCTGGAAATTTCAGTAAATATTAAAGCCATTCACAAGTGCTTTCTTTCTTTTTTTTTTTAAGGTAAAAGAAAACATAAGTCCTTTGCCTAGATAATTATAAATGGGTTTTTCAGCAACGTGAATATTCTCAGGACATTAAAGTTCCTGGGGGTCTTTCTCTGTTGTGTGGGACCATCTCTTTCATCACAGGCAGACTAGCATCCCTGAACCACAATCAAAGACTCATCACAATTTCCAAAATGCCTGCCAGGGGACAATGTAAACCATCTTCCCCACATACCTTGAGAACCATTATTCTAGAATCTAGAATCTAGATGGATTTTATCTTCCCCTTTCTGAAACCAGGCTTGCTACTAGCTGCCAAAAATAGAAAACATCTGAAACTTATTTAACACAAATGTCATTGCCAACTTTACCTCTATCTTTCTTCCAAGGATAATTTACCTCCTGTTGGAATAAATGCCTAGTCTAAGGGAGAAGATTGTGGAGTTCTGAAATGTAGCGGCAATTTTGGTGATAGGCATTTTGCCAGCAGAACCTTCCAAGTTGCCTCTGCCATTTGGTCTACCTACAGAGCAGGACATATGAGGGCCAGAAGGTGGTGTTTTGCACCTTTAAACCAAGAGTAGTGGTGTGGGCCCCGCAGGCTGGGCAGCAGCAGGAATTCCAGGAAGTTACTGGCTTCTGGGAGGATGACATGAGCCTCCATCAAAGCTAGCTCCATCCTGGGCTAGCTCCAAGAAAGCAAAACTAAATTGTCCTAAATAGGTGCTCACTCAGGGTCCCAGCAGGAACTACCACATGCAAGTTAGATAATTCAGGGAGGTAGTATTAAGTGGATTGTTTGCAAACGTGTAGGCAGGGTGAGGGAAACCACAGGTACAGTGCAGGACTCTGGGGGCTATTACTGCCCCTAGGCCTGAAGGGACAGTGGAGGGAGGAGTTCCTGAAACCTGGAAGGAAAAGGTCACTCAGAGCAGCTGCTTTCAAGGACCAGTGTCCTTTGTGGAAGAATGCAGTCAGTCCAAGGTGACCCTACAGGCTGCAGGGAGGGAGTTGGGGAAATCTCCTTCCTTCCTCTGCTCACCGCTGGGGAGATGAGCCCAAAGAGAAGCCAGAGGGCAGGGGAGCCTGTTGTAGTTCATGGAGGTCCACGGAGAGTGAAGTGGACCTGGAGGGCAAACAGCCAGGTATTCGTTGTGCTGGACATTTTCTAACTTGTTTGATGGAACTTGTAGAATGCTAGTACATTGTAAATTGGTAGTCTTAATCTTTCTCCTTAAAGGTAAACATATTAACCTACCTCTCAGATGCATGTATATGGACATAAGGCCAAGTTGAATACAATCGTCCCCCCTTACCCACAGGGATGTGCTCCAAGACCCCCAGTGGCTGCCTGAATCCGTGGATTGTACTGAACCCTACGTATACTGTGTTTTTTTATATACATACATCCCTATGATAAATTTTAATGTATAAATTAGGCACAGTAAGAGATTAACAACAATAACAAATAATAAAATAGAATAATTATAACAATATACTGTAATAAAAGTTACCAGAGATCTTAGCAACCTCAGCATATGATTTTTTTCTTTCCTTATTAAGTTGAGAGCTTTCACCTTTTCACTTAAAAGAAGCACTTTACAGCTTCTCTTTGGCACGTCCAGATTGCTGGCATCACTGCTCTCGTGCTTTGGGGCCGTTATTAAGTAAAATAAGGGTTCCTTGAACACAAGCACTGCGATACCGCAACAGTTGATCTGATAACTGAGAGGGCTACTAAGTGACTAACGGGTGGGTAGGTATACAGCGTGGATACACTGGACAAAGGGATGATTCACTTCCCAGGAGGGACAGAGTGGGACTGTGTGAGATTTCATCACGCTACTCAGAACAGCACACAATTTAAAACTTAGGAATTATTTCTGGAATTTTCCATCTAATATTTTCAGACCATGATTGATTGAAACTCTGGAAGGTGAAACCATGGATAATGGGGGAGCACAGTGTATTGTGCTTACTGTACAATTAATTTTGACAAATGAAAATGGAGAAAATAGTGCTTGAGACCACAGGTCAAGAAGATAAGTGGAGATAGTGGAAAGCAACTCCAGGAAATTACTGTTTAGTCTCAGGCTGCACCCTGGTTCCCACCAATATTCAGTCCTTAGCAATTGATGGCAACCTGGTGTTGAGGAAAGACCACAGGCTTTGGAGTCAGATCTGGGTTTGAAGATTGGCTTTACATGGCTAGCATGATGCAAACTTGGCCAAACTACTTCACTTCTGAGCCTTAGTCTCTTTGTTTGTCTAATGCAGGGAAAGGGTTAATGAAATCTATCTTATATTGTTATGAAGGCTAATGAGACTGTGAATGAAAAATGAGACGCATATAAAGCACCTGTGCATCCTAAGTACTTGGCCAATGTTGGACTGGTGATTCTCAAAATGTGTTCTCAGGCCAGCTGCGTCACCATCATCTGGGAACTTGTAAAGATATGCAAATTCTCAGAGGTGGTGTCCAGCAATCTGCATGCTAAATTTTTAGAATTTTCGTGTTAGACCTTCTTGGAGCTGACGAAGAAGAGGCAGGGCAAACTTTGTTAGATGTGTTGCACAAGGAACACCTGAAACTGTTCTCTGAGCCCCTGTGAGCTGAGACCCCCAGAGAAATCCATGGTGGGTGCCTCTATTTCCTGTCCTTCTGTCTGTGGGGAAGAACTACAGTTAGAGAAACCCTGTGTCTTTTTCCTGCTCCTCACTCTGATTAAGCATGCTTCTCCCCATTCTCTTAGTTTCCGATCTGGGGAAGGCAAAATGCTGTCCTGTTCTTTCTGTGATTGGGTGGCTCAGTCTAATTCTAAGATCAAGTATTAAAGCTCATTGTGGCCACATATTTAAGCCACCTCCTCCAATTTAGCTTCTATCAATAATTGTTAATATTTTGATCTCTCCGCTTAATTCTTGCATAGAGCATCTACTTTTCAATTGGTTCTAAGAAGGGAAAAAAAGAACTGTTTCTTCTAATTATACCTTGATAGCCCCCAAAATTACCCTCAATGATCCCAACTTCAGGTATTCACACCATCCCACATAGTTCCAGAGCTGGTCTATGTGATCAATACAATATGGCAGAGGTGATGGTATGTCACTTCCAAGATTGGGTTATAAAAGACTCTGTGACTTCCGTCTTTCTCTCATTCCCCTACAGATCACTCACTCTGGAGGCAGCCAGCGGCTACGTAATGAGCAGTCCTATTGAGAGGCCTACACAAACAACCATGTGAATGAGAGTAGAAGTGAAGCCCAGTGAACGCTTCAGAAGACTTCAGTCCTGGCTGACAACTTAACTGCAATCTGGTGAGAGACCCTGAGCCAGAGCAACTCGGTTAACCTGCTTCTGGGTTCCTGGTCCTCAGAAATTGCGTGAGATAATAAATATTTGTTGCTTTAAGTTGTTAAGTTTGGGGAGTAATTTGTTATACTGCAATAGATAACTAATATGGATTTTAATACCTGGAAGCAGGGTGCTACTGTAAGAAATACCTAAAATTTAGGAGTGGCTTTGGAAGTGGGCAGTGGACAGTAGCTGGAAGGATTTTAAAGAATGCACTAGTGAAAGCCTAAATAACCTTGAAGAGACTGTTAGTAAAATTTTGGACTACTGATTGGGGTTTAAAAGAGAGTGGGGAAAATCTTATTAAAAACTGGAGGACAGGGAATCCTTATTATGTAGTGGCAGAAAGTTTATCAACATTGTTGTCTTCAGTAATGTGGAAGACAGAAAATGTACCTAATGAACTGGCCAATATAGCTAAGGAGATTTCCAGCCCGAGTTTTGAAGGTGCCACTGGTTTCTTCTAGCTCTTTATAATAAAATGCAAGAAGGGAGAGATAAACTAAAAGAAGAACTGTTAAACAAAAGGATCCAGAACTTAAGAGTTGTAAAGATCCCAGCCTCTATGACAAACAATGCTAAAATTAAGAAATGGCTTCAGAGCAAAGGTCAAATCCAGGGCACCATCAGAAGAACTTGGTCTAAAGACGAAGCTGAGGGTGTGACTATAGAATCCTTTGTTATGACCTCAGAAGATCAAAAGTGGTGCCTCAGAGTACCAGTTTAGTCACACAAAAGGCCCTTTAAAGTTTTTAAGGGTGTGGCTCACAGATCCTCTCAATCAAAAATAGAGCTTCTAAGAACCTTAAGAGCATTGCCCCTCAGCAGAATCACAAGATAGAGAAAGGGGTTATTTCAAAGAGATTTGTGGGTGTGACTTTTCGCTAATGGAATGGACAAAATTTCTGATGAAATTTACAGGAGATTCACAAAATTTTTAAGAGAATTATATCAGCAGAAACACTGCCAACTAGAACTCAAAGGGACAGAAAAATTATAAAATGAAAAGAGGCCTTTGTTCCCCACCCCCCATTCTACTGCAGGTTTGGAAAATTATTCACCTACATAGATGTACTATCTTTCACAAAAAAGAAAGGATGGCTCAGAAGGTGTAGCCAAAAACCATGGAGAATAACTCCTGGGTGGGAATAGGACCGAGTCCTATTTGCCTGGCTGGATTCAGAGCTGCTATGGGGACTCTTGTGTGCCTCCCATTTCCTCCTTTTTTGAATAGTAGTGCCTGTGGTGTTTATCCTGTGCCTGTTCCACCATTGCATGGCGGCTGTGTGGAGGGCAGATATTTTATCTCTTTAGTTCACAGATTTTTAGACTAAGAGGAACTGTACTCAAGGAACTGTACTTAAGGAATTATACCTGAGGAGCCTCATGTGAACCTGTACCTGATTGAGATAACATGATTCTGGACTTTGAGCTGACCCTGTAATGGGATGAGAATTGTAGAGGTCTTGGGGTGGGGTGAGTGTATTTTGTATATGGGAAGGACAGGAATCACTGGGGCACAGAGGGCAGGTGGTGATACCCAGCCTTCAAGGTGATCTCCTCCTGGTATTCACACCCTTGTAGAGTCCCCTCCCACATTGTACCAGGATTCATCTGTGTAAGCAACAGGATATGGCAGAAGTGATGGTATGTCACTTCTAAGATTAGGTTATAAAAGACACTATGGCTTCCCTTTCTCTCATCATTCACTCTGAGGGAAGCCAGCTACCATGTAATGAACAGCCCTGTGGAGAATCCCAAGTGATGAGGAACTGAAGGCCTGTCAATAACCACATGAATAAGCTTGGAAGCAGATTCTCCAGCTCCAGTCAAGTCTTCAGAAGTCATCAGCCCCAGCTAACAGCTTGACTATTGTCTTATGAGTCAGAACTATCCAACTAAGCCACTCCTGGATTCCTGACCTTTGAAATTATGTGAAACAATGAATGTTGTTTTAAGTTCTTAAATTTTGGAGTAATTTTTAATACAGCAATAGATAATTAATACACGCCTCCAATGCATTCATTCTATTTACATACCATAAGATCTCACAAAAAAGCAATTTTTAAATTTGCTTGGATAGATAGTTGACGTCTATATTTTCAGAACAAATCCTTTACACACAAAGGAGCAAAGAAGTCTCTTCCTTTTCCTTCTGTATAATCCTTTTGAGAGAAGTGAAAACTTAAATCTGGCAGTATTCCTAATAGATATTGTTCACACTTTTCCTTTATTTTAGATAATTCTAAATAGACAAAATCAACTTGAGAATTTTCTTGGATCTAATTTAGAAACGACACCAGTTGAGTTTTTCATAAAACGTTTAAATTGGGCTGGCTTTAATTTTAGAAACATGAATATCCTTGGAACTTATCCAAATCTCTAAGCAATAATCTTACCCAATTTCCTTTAGTTTTTTGAAGGAAGAGCCTAGTAAGTTGGTAGAAATTCTGTTCTTTTAAGGTTCAATTTTTGTGAAGGTATCTTTAAAACACCCAAATGGGCTCTAGACATCCAGTATAGAAAGTGTCACTCATAACTTCTATTTGCCTATGTTTTATTTATTTTTCTAAGCTCTTGTTTGAATTTTGATATTGTATTTTTCCCCTTACTCCTGGAGAACGGTGAAAACCAGTGAATTTTTACATAATCCAACTCTAACATTTAATTCTCCTTCCACAAAGCACATACACAGTAATCATAATTCATCATCTTCTCCTCCATCTCACAATTGCCTTTCACCCTCAAGTTACTACGCATTTCACATTCTTTTTCTACCTAGAACTAACTTGTCCAATCAACTGGACATCTGCTTTTCTTCTCCCTTTTTGGAAAACAGGCTGCTCCTATGTTTTCAAGCCCTCCTTTCTAGAACATGTAAGAGCTTGTTCTCAGACTTCTTGAAAGCAAGACACTCTCTCTGAGGATACAAGTCTGGAAGCACTTAGTGAGAAACAATTGGAGATCTGTCTGTTCTGTTAGTGCATTCCATGGGAATGTTATACTGTCTGGAAAGAAAGCTCTGTGTGGGCAACAGACACTTCTACGTGGACAACACAAATGGCAGTGAATGTCACTTGATTTGTTAACATTAAATGTCTAGAGGATCAACTGCATTTGGAAAAATAGGGAAGTGAGGCAGGTTGATAAAAACCCAAATAATCCTAAAGATCTCTTAGTTGGTCAAAAATTTTCCACCCTCAGTTCATGCAGTTTTGTTTCAGGGGAAACAAAAGCCCCTAAGGGCCAAACTTCCACAACAAAACTGTGAATCCTCTCAGAATGTAATCCTGCAATTCTTCCCTCTTAGCAGCTTCCAAATATGCAATACAGTATTGTTAACTATAGTCACCGTGCTGTACGTTACATGCCCAGAACTTATTTATCTTATAACTGGAAGATACCTTTGTAACTTTTGACCGCGTTCGCTCATTTCCCTCACCCCCACCCCGCTACAATTCTTTCCTGAGGAATTTTAGACATTTTTTTTTGTTTTACGAAATATATGATGGTAATGTCAATATGTGACACCCCCAAGCATGAATAAGTTGTTCGTCATTTCTTAGTACTTGAGCATCCTTCCTACCTTTATTTTCTTTCTCCTACTTTCTTCATCCATTTCTCTTTTTCTCCTTTTCTCTTCCTGGACTATGCCATCATTCTGAAAAGGACCCTCAGTGGGATCTGGTACTGGATGCTGTCTGGGAGACGCCCTGGGTCAGGAGAGGCTGAGCGGGAAGGCATGCAGCGTTGAGCAGGCTGGTCTGTTCCTAGGCAGCCAGGGGAGAGACAGAGTATGAATCTGAGAAGTCTCAGAGGGGAAGCCCCAGGGCCTCGTTCCCAGCAGTTTGCTCTTGAATCTTAGGAGAGCTGCCATGAGGAGGGATCCAGAGCTCTACTTTCAGTTCAGTGCTGTGTTTTTAAACTCTCCTCAAGTCTAACTACATGTCTGACAGTCATATTGGATAGGAACTAAAGGGCTCTTAGAGTTTCTGATCGGTTTCCTTTTATACCTGGTTCCTTTGGCAGAAGAAATTGCTGTGGGAAGGATTCCCTTAAGGGTTCCCTTTGACCAAGCTTTTGCAACCAGAAGCAATGAGGAGGGCGCAGGGGTCTTGGGATGGATACTGAGGCCATGGCCACTGGACTCTGAAGTTGGGGTTCCTCTGAGGAGACTTGTCAGGCCCTGGTTTATCACGAACTGGCAATGGGATGCCCGGAAAAGCCACTGGTGGGCTCCCAGGACTGCTTTTCAACATACCAGATACTAACCCGAGCTGCCATTGCAAGAAGCAAGAATTTACAGTTTTCTGAACTTAGCTGAGTTTGTAACAATCAGGACAATGGTTCAGGGTGTGGCTCCATTTTGGGTTTAACCTGCAGGCCCGAGGAGGGAACAGTGAAAGACGGCTTGTGTTTATGTGGTTTGGCAGAGCTGGAGAAGAGGCCGTAGGATAAATCACTGAGCGTTCATGTCAGAATCTCTGCTGTCTGGTTGGCCTGGTTACTTTTGAGCTGCCTGGCCCAGCGGCGGTAGGTAGACAATCAAAGCTTGTCCTTGGATAATAAGGGCCACTATTTATTCCGTGTCTCTCACGTGCTAGATGACATGTTAGGTGCTTTACACATACAAGCTTAACAATCCTTAGAGCTAAAGGTCTTCCCATCTGTGAAATTAAAAAGTCAGGCAGTCCAGAGAAATTTAGTGGTTTGTTTAATATCAGGTTTCTAGAAGGGGTCAAAATTTCAACTCTGGTATATAGTTGTTTTTGCTGTAACGTCATATACATTCCTTAAAAAACCTCGCAGGTGGCAAAATAATGAACCTAAATAATAGGGCTCATGGGAGAAATGGGGTTGGTGCTAGAAAACTTTATAATTAGAAACTAAAAAACCCAGTAACAATACAAACAGCAACACGAGCACATCTGAATTTCTAACAGCATTTGCACCTAGCATCACAGTCGATCCTTTGCAGCCTTACATCCTGGGGCTCAAGCTTCTTCCTAGGGATGCAGGCCTTGGGGCATTCACTGCCAGTAGACAACTCTTGCATCAACATTAGCAATCTGATCCAGGGTTTTAATACAGAGGGATGCATCTTCGAAGCATCTTCATCAGCACTCACTGCTTCACCAGATAGTTTAATATAATGGAAAGCTTAGTGACTGGTTTAGCGGCTTCAAGAACCACTACTTCATTGAAGGCCATTGTGTATACATACAGGTTTTTTCCTAAAGTCTTCATATATTTCTAAGACTTCCTCCTTAAATGTAAGAAAACTTACCCTGATCACCTCAATTGATCACCAACACATCACCAACATATTCACCAACATAACTTCTGCATCACATTCTTCACTCCCCAAATTGCCGGTCACTGATGAGGTACGTTGCATCAATGGAAACAAGTGCTGTTTCAGATTGGAAAATCCCATTTCGAAGCCCCATGCCATTCCTTCCCTGTTCTGGAGACACCTCATTGGCCTGGAGGAAAGTTTACACTGGCTGGAGCATTTCTAACTAAGGACTGTTTTTTTCTCCTCATATAATCACCACATCATGATCAGACCTAACAAAATTAACAGTGGTTTCTTATTTCACCTAATACCCAGCCCATGTTAAAATTTTCGAGAGTCTCAAATGCTATTTATAGCTGTTTTATTCAAATTAGGATCCAAATGAGGCCTGTACATTGCCTTTGGTTGTTATATCTACTAGGTCTTTTATTCTACGGTCTTCTGCCCATTTTTAATACAATTCATTTGTTGGAGAAACCAGTCCTTCATATTACGGAAAATTCCACATTTTGAATTTGGCTGATTGCTTTCTCATGATGTTTAAATAGTTCCTCTCTTCTCCACATTTATTACTGGTAAACTGATTGTTAGATCTTGAAGCTTGATTCAGGTTCAGGTTCAATTTTATTGGTAAGAATATTTCATACATGGAACTTCATAGTTTCTGTTGCCTCATATCTTGAAGCACAATGTTGAGGCCTAATTTTAGTGATGCTAAGACTGATCAGTGTATTAGGAGGTGGCAACTAGATGCCTCCATTATAAAGTCCCCAGCAATGTAGCACTTAATAATTTATCAACCATTGATCATTTCCTAGATCCACTGTTTCACTGAAATTGAAAAATGGTGATTTTCTAAGTCTATCATTCCTTCTGCTTGTATTAGCTGTAATTCTTTTTGTGAAGAACTTGACCTCATCAGCTCTGGGATAAGCTGAAACACAGCTCATTCAGGACAAGTGAAGTCTTGATTCTTCACTTTTGAGAGTAAAGAGTTGTAACCTTGCAGATTCAGAGGGTGACCGGTGAGTCTTTCCATGAGTTTCATTTCAAACTATGAAATTTTTACATATTGATGTTTTAAGCACTGAAGTCATTCCTTTTTGCTCAAATTGTTCCAACTTGGCCGACAGGAGCCTTTTGAGTTTACTTCTTGCGTACTTTTGACGTGACCTCTTTAGAGTTGATTGTTTCATCGTTTTCTCACACAAAAACATGTTTGATTCGTTTTATAAATGTCCTGATGTGGACCTGAAATCAACTATTTCTCAAAAGAAGCTCTAAAAGAGTGGAGAATGGTATGTAAAGATGGCATTTTGGTCATTAAAGGGGATTTTACTCTTGAACAAGAGCTGGATGCAATCAGACATGGATTTTCTAACTATGCACTAATATTTATAAAACTTTTTCATTGCAATTTCTTCAAGAGAAAATATTCTTATTTTAAATCTAAACTGAGTAGTCTTGACTCCATTTTCCCTGTAAAAAATATTTTTTTTCTGCTTTTTTGATAACATGACTCTTAGGAATATAATTATTCAGTTTAGCCAAATTGATAGAGAAATGGACTGATAGCAAGTACTAGGAAACTAGTATTTCAAAATGCCCAACTATGAAGTTTTGGACTCAGAAATTATGCTTCAAAATTTGCTTTTGTTTTTGAATATTAACACATTTAAAAGAGAGAACAGGGCCGGCCCTGTGGCTTAGTGGTTAAGTGTGCACGCTCCGCTGCTGGCGGCCCAGGTTCGGATCCTGGGCACGCACCGATGCACCGCTTCTCTGGCCATGTTGAGGCCATGTCCCACATACAGCAACTAGAAGGGTGTGCAAGTATGACATACAACTATCTACTGGGGCTTTGGGGGATAAATAAATAAATAAAATTATAAAAAAATAAAATAAAAGAGAGAACATTTGCTCACTTTTTGGTTGGGATGTTAATATATTTTTCTTTTTATAGATTATTTTAGCTTTATGGCTATTAGCTGTTTTGGATTTGTTCTTGGTTCAGAAATCTGTTCATTTTATTTGTGGCAGTCATTTGCAATTCTTCAAATTAACATATGAAAAAATCCAACTCCAACTTTACTCGTAACCAAATGATGTGCAAATTAAAACCAGAGCATTTTTCTTACAACAAATTAGCAAAGACTTAAAAAATCATAATCCATTCCAGGGAGATTTAAAGGGCAGTGTCACTTTTTAGGCCTGCCTTGCTATCGTGATTCCAAGATTCAGTTCTTTTCTATTTGGGGTATTTTCTATCTCCTCCCTTTCCCAAGTATCAGAGCCTCCTCACCCTAAGCCCTCGTCTGACCTGCCAGGCTTGAACAGACAACAAATGTAGTCTGCATAGAATTTAGGGTTCCATTAATTCTTTCTGTAAAAGGCCAGATAGTAAATATTTTAGCCTTTGTTGGCTAAGCAGCTAAATAATCAATCAAGATATTATGTAGTGACTTATGTAACCATTTAAAATGTAACCATTAAAGATGTAAAAATCATTTTTACCTTGCAAGTCTATACAAAAACAAGTGGCAGGCCAGACTTGGGCCGTGGGCCACCTGGGTAGATCTTCTAGTAAGAAAGGACTTGCTGCCCAGCTGTGAGGAGTATTATCTAATGGCTGTGAGTAGTTAGCTTCCTCCTGTTCCTCCTGTTGAGCCCAGGTCCTCATGCTATTCTTGGGGAAGCCCCCAGTCAATGACTGAGCAAGGTCTACCCTTCCACTGACAGGCAGCAGGGAAAAGGGACCTGAGTCCTCTAGCTTCAAGGAACTGAATTGGGCCAACGATCTGAATGTACTAGGAAGTGGATCCTTCTGCAGAGCCTGCACATAAGAGCCCAGCTTCCTTCTTGATATGGGCCTTGTGAGATCCTGAGCAGAGAGCCAGCCGAGCTCACTAGGCGTCTGAACTACAGAACTGTGAGATAATAATTGGGTGTTATCTTAAGCCACTAAGTTTGTGGTAATTTATTACACAGCAATAGAGAATGAATGCACTGGGAATTGCTGTTTGCAGGGGACAGCCCCTGTAACACAGAGCAGATGGAGGAAAGACAAAGAATGGATCTGAGAGCAAAGAGGCCAATGACGAGACAGACCATATCACAATTTTTTTGAATATATCCTGTAGCTTAGATGCTTTTGGCATATATGGATCACTCTATGTTTTCTCAGTGCCTATAGAGATTTCATCAACTATTCAGGGAGGCTTTATTTGTGATAACCAAAGGGATGTTAGAAATTTCAGCTGATTACTGTTAGTCTTATTGGAGAAGGACTTTATTAATTGATGATGGCCACGAAAGCCGTTTTTTCCCGTCAGACTGGTTCTCTCCCTCTGCTTTGGTGTTTGTAATTAGGGAACAGCTACTAAGAGATGAGGGCTGAAGAGAAAAGCCCAGGGCCATACAGATGAACAGCAGTGAGGATTCCCAACAGGAAGCTTGGTAAACAGCTGCTGCTACCTGCAGCAAATACCTGTGATAGCACACAGAGAGTGATGGAGACCTCCAAAGGCGTGCTTAAGGATAACAAAAGGCCAGTCCCCAAATGTTTGCTTATAAAAGTCCAAACAAAACCTGGGAGTCTCACCGCCTAGCTTTTAAAAATCCATTATTTCTTCCAGACAGAAGCACTTAGGGAAGTAAAATGGCTTATTTCAGCGTACATGCAGAGAAAGCTATGTGACAATCGAGCAAAACTGCAAGATCTTGGGATTAAAGATTGGTGAAACTAACAGCTAACACAGAAAAGAGATAACAGCTCTTTTGAATGCATTTTGAGTGCTCCTATGAGATGAGCAATCTAATTGTGGTATAACTGCCAGTTACTGATCATAGTTTTGTTCCTATGGTTTGTGCTACCTGAGGTCTGTGTCTATGCGTGCAAGAACTGTATGGGTGACCAGAGCTGGCTGGGGCACCTCTGCAGCAATAATCAAAGGTCAGAAGGCAGATGGAGACGAATATATTGTGGATCAGAAGGTGTAGCATTCAATTTCCCTAGCAACCAGTTCCAGCTTGATTGTACCTGATTCTGAGACTTCATTAATGAAACACCATCCAGAGAGTTTATGCTAGGAATAGCATTACATTGATTACCTGATTTCAGAGTAGGGAAATGAAGGGGGAAAAAACTTAGGGTTTATCCTGCTTTTATTGTAGTAACTGTAGACAGGAAAAAAGAAAGAGTCTCTGTCATTAAAGCTCTTATTTACAGAATGCTAGCTAATAAATGTAGAAGTAATGATAGAAATAGAAAATAATAAGTTTGCAAGACATCATGAAATAATTGATCCAGGCAAGGATCAATGATGTATGCTAACACTGTTAGCAGAACAGGTGAGTTGACAGAGAACTAGAGATTCACATGGAACCAAAGTATCACCCCCACAGGTTACTTGCTAATAGCAAATGGGGAAAAAAGTGCCTTTTGCAATAGAGAAATATGGCTATTATCACTTGGTGATCTAACTTACCATCCAATTATCCCACTGTTAATGGTGCCATGCGACTCGGAGATAATGCCTAAGAAATTATACATCATCAGCTGTGTTCTGACCAACAATGTTTAAAATGAAAGTTGGATCTGAAAACTTGATTAGATTCAAGTTAAAGAAAATACAAAGCAGAGAAGAGCAAATTAAGTGACACTCTGAGGAAACAATTGGACACATTCAGAATGTGGGACTTCTATAAGACAACTGGTCTGGTCTCAAAAAAAAAAGTCAATGGCAAGAAAAAAAGGAGTTGCTAGATTAAGACTAGAGAGGTAGAACCAGGTCCAATGCAGGATCCTTGACTGGATTTTGGTTTTTAAAAAAAGGCTTAAAAACACACTGGGGCAGTGGTGAACATTTGAATATGGATTATTCAAATATCAAGCAGGGTCTTTGCAGGAAACAGATGAAAAACTCAAAAGAACTTAATCATGAAGTATTTTATGAAGAGACTATTGAGAGGTGTGGTCAGGTCTAGAGGAGCCAACAGGGGATGCTGAGTTACGCAGGATTAGTAGGGAAGCCATCACCTCACTTAGACCCGACAGAGCAGATGTGGGGGCAGTTATGAGAGTCCAGTCACAGGCAGCCAATGCCAGAAGAGCAACCTGGCAGGGAGGAGCGGAGAAAAAGTATCCCAGCCTCTCTCCCCCCATTCTTGTCCCTTCCTGGTGCTCCCTGATGGCCTCTGGTGCCTGTGGGCACCTCCCATTGGCTGAACCCAATTGGGAGCCTGGCTATGGCAGCCTGTAGAAGTCAGCCTCTTGGGGCTCAGAGCACAGCAGAGAAGATAGATAATGCATCTGGAAGTGGGGAGCAAAGAGTAAAAAAAGCACAGCTGGGTAGTGAGCAGATTAGAGAGTTCTTGTTAACTGTTAGGTGTGATAATGGTGTTGTGGTTACATAAGAGAATGGCTTTAGTTTTTATTTATTTATTTTTGAAATGCTTGTTGAAGTATTAAGGGATGAAATATCATGAGGTCTCATTTATTTTTAAATGGTTCAGAAGATAGATAGATAGAAAGAAAGAATAGATACATGAAGCACATATGGAAACAAGCTTAAAGGATTTTCTTCCTCATTGCTACTAGCTTTGTGTATCAGGTTTTAATTGCATTTCGCCTGAAGAAACAGTCCTTTCTCTCTTTTCCTAAACCCGGTTTCCGGCACATGGTAGATTGAATTGAATTGAATACAAAAATTGAATTCTGACCCATTCATCCCTTTCTCAGTGATAATCATGTTTCCTGGCTACCCTATGGACACTTCTATTATAAATAAACTTATCACATTATTATATTTTGTCTCTCTTGCAAGCTGTGAGTTCCCTGATAGCAAGAGTTTTGTCTTACTCATCCTTGAACACCTACTGTGTGCCTCATACTATTCTACAAAATATGTTATGATTTGGTTCTATCGCTACAAAAGAAATGCTATGAGAAGTGACATGACAGAGAGACTAGAAAAAGTAAGAACAGAATAGGTGGTAGAGCCTTGCTAGCGACTGGATGTTTCTGTCCTCTCCCCCCAAGAAATTCATATGTTGAAGTTCTAATCCTCACTGTGAGGGTATTTAGAGGTGGGGCCTTTGGGAGGCAGTTAGGTCATGAGGGTGGAGCCTTCATGATGGGATTAGTGCCCTTATGAGAAGAGACATGAGAGAGACGATCTCTCTTTCAGCCATATGAGGATGCAGCAAGAAGGCAGCATCTGTGAGCCAGGAAGGAGGCTCTCACCAGACACATAATCTGCCAGGACCTTGATCTTGGACCTCCCAGCCTCCAGGACAGTGAGAAATACATATTTGTTGTTTAAACCACCCAGTCTATGGTATTTTGTTATAGCAGCCTCACTAAGACAAGCCTGACTGAAGGGTGAAAAATGACCTTCAGGAAGGAGAGGGGAAGGTAAAGGACTTTGGAGGGAGAGAAGATGAAGCGTAAAGCTTGACTAAATAGCTGACTCTCACTGAAGTTCAGTCCAGGGGGAGTGAGAGGTCCTAGGGCAAGGTAAGGCGAATAGCAGCAGGGCCTTGCAGGGAGCTGAGGTCTCCAGGAGGTCTGGGATGGCCACAAGTAAGGAGGAGCCAGGTGGTGCTTAGGCCTCCAGACCAGCTAGCTCATCGGCAGAAGTGAGGTCCAGATGTGGACAGGCCTCAGGGCCCAGGGATCAAAACAAGCAGAAAGACAAGGCAGAGTGCAGAGTCCAGACAGGGGTGTTGACAACAAGATCTGAGATTCTGTACCGTCAGATTTGAGAGGACGCAAACTATGGATTGATGTAGGCGATAATTTCTGGAAATTCTAGTTAGTGACTCACTTAGAACGTGTATAGCATGGTATCACTTCAAAGGCACTTGTTATAATCATATGCACACACGATAAGGGCTAATGCTTATTGAGCACTTAGCATGCACCAGTCACTCTTTTGTGCATACTACATGTAACCCATTTGAACTCACACCAACCCTGTGAGGTAGGTACTATTATTATGCCTGTGTTACAGATGAGGAAAGAGAGAGGTAAGAGTAACTTGTCTAAGATGGATCTTCTACAGGCTGACCTTATGGAAAAAAGGAGCTAGCTCACTGCAGACTTCCATGGAAACTGACCAGGACTGATTTCCTTAAGCCCTGGGCCATAGCCAAACACAAGGCTTGCCCTCTACACCCTTCTTCTTACCAGGGAGGGGCTGGTGCTTCCCCAACCGTAAATGTTGAGGTGAGGGATCCTGCCGCTGGCTTGTACCCCAGCTCCTTGATCTTGCAGACAGCAGGGCTGGTATTACCCTCAACCACCAATGCTGAGCTGAAAGGATAGGGCTGGAGGCAAGACCTACCCACCATATTGCTATTGTATTCCAGCCTCTGATGACACCAGAGGGGAGCCTAGACTTTTCTAATCATGCAGCTTAAAAGCTCCACAACCCAAGGGTAGAGGGTCCCTCTCCTGAAGTCCAACATCCAGATCTGCCAGAATGCTGTGTGCTGTCCTAGAAAGAGTAACTGGAGACCCACATAACCTGGTCGTTTTCCAATTTCCATTGAGGTTTCCCAGTGAATGCTACCTCAGAAGGTTGGCCATTTGCCCTTATTTGCCTGATAAAATAAAGCATGTAGAGGAACTTTCGAAGGTCACATAGTCAGTAAGTGGTAGAACTGAGATTTGAACTTGGGCAGTCCAGACTCCACTATGTCTTGTGCACAGTTTCTAGTGGATAGGTAAGCTTTTGTGTCCTATATCTCTGCAGTTCCCCGTGATGTGCAGCACAGACTTGCACATACATTCTCTCTAAATATTTGAATGACTGTAACAGTGATGTGAAATAACAAGGAAGGGAGACAGCACTGGTGTAATCAGAAATCTTTCATAAAACTAGCCCAGTAAATTCTCTAGATAAGGATATGAATACTTTGTATTTAATTGCTAAAGTGTTTTGAAGTTGAATTCAAGTTAATAAATACTATTGCGTTTGTCAGTTAAATGAAAGAGCCAATAAACAATCAACCCTCTTTTCCAATCAAGAGGGAATAGTCCTTTAAGGAATACAGAGGGCTTCAGAGAGTATATAATCAACATTAAATTGTGTGACAGACTCTTAGAGTCTTGAGTGATGAGGCAAGAGATAAGGATAGAAATGGAGTAGATGGCATAAGACCTCTCACAAATGGGTCCCTAAGTGGATTTAGGAGGAAGGATAGGATTTGGATAGAGGAAAAGAGGAGAAAAATCACCTACAGGTATAATAAAAAGCACAGATAAAGAAATGAAAACAGAAGGTATTGCAGGCCAGTGACAAAGGGTCATGTTCTAAATTAGGGGAAAATGTGATGTTTGGAACAGGGAGAGAAGTTAAAAAACATATGATGGGACGTTATATGGTTCCAAACATTGTTGGTGGGCACTTGAGCTAGAGAGTAATATAGTGTCCACAGGTGGTAGAGAGGTGGAATGAAAGAAAGCTGTGCTTTGCAAAAATTAATCTGGTAGTGGTGCTTAAATGGATCGGAAGGAAGACCAATTAGGTTATTTGTGGGCTTCTGGCAGCATGATAAACTGAGCTGATGTAGACAGATGCTCCTCCCACCACCAACACTCAGAATTATGGGATTGAATATTAATGGATGATGAGCAATGATGGTAAAAAAGAACAATATGATAGATGACAAGTTGGGAGGATCAGATTTAAGATTCTAAGGTCCTTAAGTGTAACATGTATGCTGGCCTGAAAATGCAGTACTAAAAGAATAGGAAGAAAACATATATTTTCCAATCCAGTCACAGGAAGAAAGAAAACAATCCAAGTGGAAGGAAGAAATAGTGCCCCTTGGAACACAATAGAATATAATATGAATGGTACTTCCTTATGTGTAATATAAGTATTAAGTCTAGGGTGGAATGGATACATATCAATTTCAGAATAGTGGTTTATTCTGGAGTTGTTAAACATAGGGAGGGAGGGAAGCAAATAGAACTGGGAGAGGTTTCAAAAAGGCTTCAACTATATTTGTACAGTTTTTTTGTTTCTTGAAAATATCTGAAGCAAATACATATATCTCCTTATTAAAACTTGGGATGAATACATAGATATGTACGTTTTTTAATTTGATGTTGTATAATAAAATATTTAAAAGCTATTAGAGTAAGTGAAGCCTGAGGTGAAGGGTCTAGTTTGATCTTGGATAAGAAGAACTTTCTAATGTTACTTTCAGCAACTCCACCCCTGGCAGGATCTCCTACATAATATCCATGAAGCTGGTGTGGCAACAAGTTGTGAAGGTACAAATTCACCAAGTCTCAGAAAGATTGTACCTTCTCACTTTTGTTATTAAGGGTTTAAGATTCTGTAAGACAAATGCTGCAGCCACGCTCTACAGAGGAAGACAGAGGTACCCAGGTTTGTTCTATAAACTGTTTATAGTGCCCTCTAGTGGCAGAGTTCACTTTTTTATGTATTGAAGGTTAACTTTGTATGTATATTTTCCAACATATTAACAAAACATGCATGAGCCCTGAGCTACCATCTGTTGCCAATCCTCCTCTTTTTGCTGAGGAAGATTGGCCCTGGGCTAACATCTGTGCCCATCTTCCTCTGTTTTATATGTGGGACGCCATCACAGCATGGCTTAATATGCGGTGTGTAGATAAGCACCTGGGATCTGAACCTGCGAACCCCGGGCTGCCAGAGCGGAGCACACGAACTTAACCACTATGCCACCAGGCCACACCCGGATTTGGTTTTTATTATTAAGCAAATATAAGCAATTCCAGAGTAATTGGCCTTTTAATTTTATTATTCGTTCATCTCTATAGTGAAAAGATCATGCTTTTCTTTTTAACCATAGGTTAAATTTGTATAGGTAAAATGTATATCAATATAATACTTAAAATTTTGTACTTTTGGGAAGTCCCTAAAGATATGTCAATGCCATTATTTCAATAAGATATTTGAACCTGAGGGAAAACAAAGAAATAATATGAAATAGTTCTGATGAAGTTTCCTATGTTTATCAGAGTTGTGATGGTTCTTTGATGATCTTAGTCAACAGCACTGTATGGATATCAGTCATAATTTCATTTATTATTTAAAACTTGGCCACAACCAACTTGGCTAGTGGTTTTTAATTGGAGATACATATTAGACTTACCTCTGAAGTTTTATTAAAATATAGATGTTTAGGACTTACTCCAGATTAACTGACTCTCTCTATTTGATATTCTTGATATATTCTTGGTATAGTCTTAGCAAATGCTTGGTATCTCCTTGGTATATTATGTAAATTATGTCTCAAGACCATTACATGTAAAAATGATGTTCATCCATTTTTATGAATCAGATGAAACATGTACCGACTTTGGACATTGCCTAATCATTGTCCTTATCGACATTTTATCTAAAACTTTTTTGAAATGGCTTTATTATCTTTATCTTGCATGCCACAGAAACAACCAAATTTCCTTGTCAGTTGCAACATTCTTGTTATAAACTCTCATCAGACCTTTCACTTCGAAAACCACCAGGAATACATTTACCACAGCTGTTGTAAGTCTTTATCATCTACAAATAGGTTTTTTTCTCTAATACTTTCCTGAAGTTTCTACAATTAGCTACAGGCCAGAGTTTGTGTTTTCAAACAATGACTGTCTCAGAACCCCACAGAAAAGGACTATACCAGGTCTTTAAACTAACGACAATTCAAATAGACTCTTCTGTTGGCATTGCTTAGATAAATTTTAGTCTATCCTTGAAGACTAAGTCAGGATTTCCAGAACTCTTTGATTGAGAAGCAGATGGCTTCATAAAACTGCTAACTCAAGAGATAACAGAACAAGAACTGATTACATGGGCCTGAATGAACTGATGAGGCATGATTGCAGTTATAAGTTTGGAATATTGTTGATGTTGTTGTTTTTTTTTTGTGAGGGAGATCAGCCCTGAGCTAACATCCGTGCTAATCCTCCTCTTTTTGCTGAGGAAGATGGGCTCTGAGCCAACATCTATTGCCAATCCTCCTCCTTTTTTTCTTCCCCAAAGCCCCAGTAGATAGTTGTATGTCATAGTTGCACATCCTTCTAGTTGCTGTATGTGGGACGCGGCCTGAGCATGGCTGGAGAAGCGGTGCGTCGGTGCGCGCCCGGGATGCGAACCCTGGGCCTCCAGTAGTGGAGCGCGCGCACTTAACCTCTAAGGCACGGGGCCGGCCCTATTGATGTTGTTTTAATGCTATATTTTCTGGATATAAAAGGAAGCCCTTTCTTCTTAAGCTGTCTGTACCCCATAACAATTTAGTAGACTTTGCTTTTATAAACTGAAATAAAACATTTTAAGTGGTATACTTTTCTTACTGACCTCCTCACCCCCTATCTCTTGAATTCAGAAACTATTATTGAGTATTCTTACTTTTCACAGCAATATAGTTATTTGCAAAGGTTCAATAACAATCTGTTTTCTTTTTACCAGGCCAAAACTGGAAAAATTGATTATGCAATCAAGATCTTGTCTGGAATGTCATATTTGGGAAAGATGCCCACTTAATCAGATATGAACAGACACTTTTCAGGAACTAAGACAGCCCTCCCAGAAAAACTAGCCTGGTACCTGGCTTAAAGGGTTTAACCCTAAAGTGAGTAAGCAAGGTCATTTCTGGGCAGGCCAGGAAGCTTGGGTATTTCGGGGACCTGAAGAACAGAGGAACAGAGGAATTTCCCTGTGTTTGTAGATACAGCCAGTGAAATCTGGAGGAGAGAAATTTTTCAGCTTGGGTAAGAAGCTAACCTCAGGATAGCAAATATTAAAGGCTTTTAAAAGTCCATCTGAAATTGCTTATAACTTCCAGGAAAGCAAACTTAAGAAGGTTTATATTATGAATTAATATCCTTGTTGCTCCTACGTAAATAATCAGGCAAACCTATATAACTTTTCTTATTGGTCTAGATGTCATCTATATTTTATGGATTATATATTAATCAGAATATATAATATTCCAGTTGAGATTTATGGTTAAATATGCTATTAATATGGTCTCTAGTTCTTTCTCTTTTTTTCAGGTCATAAGCTGCTTCTTTATTAAATTGGATCTAGTTCTTTCTTTATAAATCATTTACTGTTTAATTTCTTGGCTCACTATTTAATATGAATGAGATGGAAATAATTTGTACCAATTCATTGCTCCCTTCCAGGTGGGGGAGGGTATATAAGGCAGAAGGGAAGAGAGAAGATGGTTAGGGGGAAGCGGAGTCTAGGAGATCAAAGAATGAAAGCCGAGAAGTCGTGGTTTGATTTCAGAAATATAATACGGGACTCCTGACAGCAAGTCACTCACCTTTTTCTCTTCTGCCACAATTGGAAGAAAGGGATAGTTTCAGTTCTGCACTGAATTCTGGGAAAACAATATTGTTGCCATGAAGGGATATTTTACTCCTAATATTGATTTGAGGTAAATTTAGATTTTTATGTACATAAAATATCTATTATTATTTCTTATTCCTTTTACTATTTTTCTCTCAAATTCAGAAAAGGATAATTGGAGAAAAATTGGTTTAAACTTAGTTTTGGCTTCGTTCACTACACCTCAGAGCATACTTTTGGCCATACCACAGTCTTAAGTATTTTCACATGCCTTTTTTTTGGTTTCCCTTACTTAACTGATCACAATTGATTTTTTTAATTGAGGTATAATTGACATATAACATTATATTAGTTTCAGATGTACAACAATGATTTGCTAGTTGTCTACGTTGATCACAACTGATTTCAATGACTTGTTTAGTAATTCATATTGTGTGCTAGACTATAAGGTGTAAATACATTTGGTTCAAGACAAAACCAGTGAAATGACAGTTAAATATGTTCAGAATGGAAGTCACAAGTTCTAGATGGCGTCAGCTCCAGTGGACTCTCCTTTCCTGAGTCACCTGTGCTAGTTCAGGAGCTGCATCTGCAGAGGCATATGATGAGGGTTCTTCTTAAAGATTTCAAATCAGCCCTTACCAGATTAAGTTGGTTTTGTGTATACATTTTAAACTTACATTCTCTCTTATTTTATTTCCAAAAGTTTCCATGAAACCCATGTGCCAACTGCCTGGCATTTCCCCCCATTATTATGGCACTTCCAGCCACAGTCCTCTGATCTCCTATGAGGTGGGTGGGGGTGTGGGAGGCAGCCTTCTCCACAGTGTAGCCCAATGGGCACGAGCCTGGACTCTAGGTCTCTACCCTTCATATCCCAGCTCCCTACCTAGAAGCAAGCTATTTAAATTAGCTTCAGTTTTCAAATCTGGAAAAAGGGCTTGATCATAGTACTTATGCCACAGGGTCGAAGATTAAATAAGAGAGCTAGCTACAGAGAGCTTCATGTATGGCTAGCACATATTAAGCACTCAGAAGTTAGCTGCTATTATTATTACTACAATGTTATTTTTAGCCCCTCAGAAGACATCATTTTCTCACAGAGCTCCAACAGAAGTGTAATAGAAATAGGGAACCACAACACGAGACGTAATAAAAAATGGCACAGTGGTCAACTTCTGATCTGGAGGTCAGTTATATTTTCTCTGTGCTTGGTGGAAACTGGTAGTGAATTTTTAGAAAAATTACCTTTGGTTTATAGCAATTACAGGATAACAAGTGACTGGGCTACTTACTTTTCAGTCTCCAGTGTTAGTGGAAGCTAGAGCCACGATATCTTACACTCTCAATGAGCGTCTCTTAATGCGAGTCCTAGGAAAGCTGGTGCCCTCTGAGCAGCCCATTAAAGGGGCTTTCCCTTAGGCCTCCACTCACTTCAGATACCATTAGAAAAGACTCGAATTATTATTATGTATTTCTTTCTCCCAATTATTTCTATCCGCGTCAATGTGTTGGATAGGCTAACACAAAGCCACCCCTTTCTCATGTGGCACCAGCCTATGGGAACAGGATTTGTTAGTGTTTATGCCCAATATTTGTTGGCTCATTACTCTCACCTGCTCACTAAGGGGAGACTTGATCCCTACAGAGCACCTCTCTACCACGCCTTCCTAGGGAACCCTAGGCAGTGTCTCATTAGTTCACCAATCAGCCTGTGCATGCTGGGCCCCTTGAGTGGGTCATGTTTTGCCCATTTGTCATGTGTCACGTCCTGGAGCCTGCTATCCTGCCTGGGACACTGCGTCTCAAGCTGCAAGAGCTTCCAGATCCCAAATGGTAAAACCATGCTCTTCAGTCCTTATTGGTCCAGAAATGGGCTGAATGCTGCTCTCTCCAGGGAATTCAGACCTAGTCTGTGACCCTGGGCTGGGCACCAGATGCCAGACTGAACCCACCACTGTCCTATCTCTCCCCCATGGGTCCCTGCCTCATAAAATGTCCTTCCCTCAGGATCTCCCTCCCCTGTGTGCGAATCCATTCATGCAAATGTACACTTGGGGAGTGGATTGACAGCCTTTATAGCCAACCTCAATTCAGCCTTCCCTCCCCTGCTGTACTTATCTCACCAGTCAACCCTTTATTGTCCTTGTGATCTATTGTCCCCTCCCCATGGGTCTCAGAGGACATATAGGTGGATAGTCCGTAACTGGGGCACTGTGCTTCTCCTTGGCTAGACTCCAGGGGTATATACTTTGCATGGTCAGTAGCTCATGGACTCTAAGAACCATGTAAGTGGGTTTGGCTTCTGAGGGGATTTCAAAGCCTCCCATAGAGTAATGCCTAAACGTGAGAATGGGAAGCTCACCCCCACCCAAGGCCTCTTCCATTCATGCACTGAGCCCTTCATGGGTCTTCCTGATCCTGGGTAAGCCCTCGGGGTATATGTCTGTGGGGGTGTGTGTGTGTGCATGCATGCATGTGTGTGTGTAAGAGGTAGGTGTGTCAGGACAGGGATGATTTTGTTGGCCAAATGAGCATATTAGGAGTTGACCACTGGCCGCACGACTGGGTTGATTCCTCCATTCTCATCTCCAGGCCCACCCTGTTCATCCTCAGGTTTAGGCATTACTCTTGGCTCTCCCACGTCTACCGGGCTGGAGGGAATAGCCTTTTCAGAGCTGCTGCTTTGAGCCCTGTCCCATGTCCTTGCTTTGGTCCTGACCTGAAGTGGTCTGTCAGCTCTTTCTAAGGTCTATGAGGAGCCCAGGTGTTGACAAGGTGGAACTTCTCTCTACCCTGCTCCTACCACTGTGGCCGCCCTAGCTGGTTCATTCCCTGCCCCTCAGTCATTGTAGCAGCCAGGGCCCCAAAAGGAAGCATATGGTATATTCAAATTAGGATAATTCAAAGAGTTTGTTTACAAAAGGACCAAATATAAAGGAATGGGTGGGATATGGGGGAACCACAACACCAGCACAGAAGCCGAGGGCTGGCAGCAACAGAGGTGTCACCTCCCCAGGACTGAGGAGGAGAGGGGAGGGAGAGATGATTTGGACCTGGAAGGAGTGAGTCCTGTCGAGCAGGCCCCCTTCAAGAAGCAGTGACCTTCGGTGAGGTCCACAGCCAGCCTGGGGTGACCTTGCAGAGAGAGAGCCAGAGAAACCAACACCCCAGCCTTCCTCCCTTCTCTCTCTCATCTCCTGCCAGGGCCTGCCATTGCCTGAACCCAAATGGAAGCCAGAGAGCCTGGAAGCCTATTGAGGTAATCCCCACTGCTCAGCCTTGTGGCCAGGAGCAAGATGGAGGGCACACTGAAGACATTTGGCACACTCAGGGCCCTCACAGCTCACGAGGAAGAAAAAACAACAGGTATCTATTTTAGCAACTTATTTAAAATTTAGGCTGTGTGTTGGCCTCACCTGGTATTCTTCACCTCTGAGAAGATTTTAGCTTCTGAGTCACTGGGGGCAGCATCATACATTTTCTCACATAACGGTCTTCCTCTCAATGACAGACAGGTCTACTGCACCAAATCTTGGGGCTTTCCTCTTTCAGGACTGGATGTTGCCCCTTCTAGACTTTCAGGGCCCTGGGCTCAGAGCAGGACCCACCCTTGCAGTGAAGTTGCAACACTGCCCACCTGAGGTCCAAGCTCTTTTCAGATCTGCCCCATCTGGTCTCTGGTGCTTTCAAAACCTGCAAGTGGCTCACCTAGTGCCGAGAACTGACATTCTTATGCCCATCTTCCCGGTTCTGGTGGCAAATTACTGACCCCTACGTCTTTTTCCAATAGCCTTCTGATTCCAGAGGGGCCTTCCTCTCTCGGTTCCGCTGAATTAGCCTTGGTAACAGTGAGAACTCACAGCCTGCACTCTCAGGCAGAGAGAGATCCCAGGGTGCCTGGAAGTAGCATCTCCACGTTGGTTCCCACATGGCCTGGTTTGTCACACCCCTTTCTCTGCTCCTTCCTCTGCGGCCTTCTGCAACAGGATTGCAAAAGCTTGCTTTCCTCTCCTTTTTATGCACACTTAATGCTTTTTTCCATATCTTCCAATGATGTTAAGCAATTGCCCGTAAACTATAAGACATTAGCCGAGCTGGAGCCATCCATAAGGACTAGTAGAAGGCCTCACCAGGGTCTAGCGCCTAACCAAAGTGCACATAAACACCTCCCTCTCTTTGGAGGTGCTTTCTAAGCCTTTCCACCTTTTCCCACTACTGTCAGCAGCAGGCCTTTCATAGCTAGCCAGTCTACCTATTTCCTCCTGGGCTGTGAAGGCCCTGGAGTACAGACATAAGAATTTTTCTAGCTGTTGGTACATCTAATGCTGATTCTATTAAAACCTTTCAGAGGCCAACACCACAAGAGGTCTGCAGGACTGCATGTAAAACTTCTGAAAGAAAACCCCAGATTTTTGTATATGGTTTCTGTCTTTGGGATCCCCCAGAAGCAGACCCTAAAATAGGATTTGGATGGAGGTTATTAATTTCAGAGGTGACTCCAGGAGACATGGTGAGGGAGTGGGCAAGTGAGACAGAGGAAAAAAAAAAGAAAACAGTCAAGTTTGTATTAATGAACAGGTTCCTGCTGTGGCACCTGGGGTCTAATCCTACTGGGGGTCCTCTGAGAAACTTTGGAGAGCATACCTCAGAATTGTCCCTCCGGGAGACAAGGAAATTAGGGTATTTATCCACAAACTCCTGCCCCTCTTTGGTTGAAGGTGGATCCCAGGTGTGAATTCCCTTGCCCCTCCAGCTAGCCCTGCCCATAGGGGCTCCCTCGCCCAGGCAACGCCCTCAGGCAGAGAGCAGGAGCCCTTCAGCCCGGGAGGGAATTGTTTGCAGCTGAGTTCTGTGTTGGGCACCGTCAACATTACTTATTGTCTTCTTTCCAAGAGGCATAGACAGATATCCTTTTCTAATGTGCAATTTAAAAATATGTAACATGTTAATCTTTTTTTTTTTTTTTTTTTTTTTTTTGTGAGGAGGACCAGCCCTGAGCTAACATCCAATGCCAATCCTCCTCTTTTTTGCTGAGGAAGACTGGCCCTGGGCTAACATCCATGCCCATCCTCCTCCACTTTATATGGGACGCCGCCACAGCATGGCTTAACAAGCGGTGCGTCGGTGCGCACCCAGGATCCGAACCCGCGAACCCTGGGCCGCCGCAGCGGAACGTGCGCACTCAACCACTTGCGCCACCGGGCTGGCCCCAACATGTTAATCTTTTGAAGCTTTGAAAATTAAATATGTTTTTCCCACTCACTTTTCCCACCAGCTGCTTTTCGTGGGTGACTCGATAGGGAGGAAGATACACTCAGGGAACCCTGAGCTGCTGTCACCGTGGATGGGTTTGTAATCCTCTCCGCTGTAAGTACTTGGCCCTTCATCTCCTGAATATCCAATGTTCTTCATCGACAGACTGCAGCAGGATGGCATGGACAGAAAAACTGGGCTGACATGCCCACAGCAGATCCACCCTTTCTCCCAATGACATTGGAAACAACTTCTTTGAGTCTTTGGAAAGAAAAAACGTTTGATTTTCCTTTCCATTGGAAGAAACTCTTTTTTTAAAAAATAAAAAGTGTATATATTTAAGGTGTATACCATGATGATTTGATATACATATACATAGTGAAATGATTACTGCTGTCAAGCTAATCAACACAGCATCTCCTCACATAGTTACCAATTTGTGTGTGTGTGTGTGTGTGTATATGGTGAGAGGACCTGAAATCCACTCTCTTAGCAAATTTCCAGTGTTCAATACAGTGTTGTTAACTATAGTCATGGCTATAGACATTAGAGCTCTAGGCATATTCATCCTACATAACTGCAACTTTGTACCCTTTGACCAATATCTCCCCATTTCCACCATCTCCCCTCCTCTGGTAACCACTGGTCTATTCTCTGCTTCTGTGTAGTCAACTTTTTTAGATTCCACATTTAAGTGAGGTTGTGCAGCTTTTTCCTTTCTATGTCTGGCTATTTCACTTAGCATAGTGTCCTCCAGGTTCATCCCTGTTGTTGCAAATGGCAGGATCTCCTTCTTTTCTAAGGCTGAATAATATTCCATTGTGCATATAGACCACAATTTCTTTATCCATTCATCCATCAACAGACACGTAGACTGTTTCTTTATCTTGCTACTGTGAATAACGCTGCAATAAACATGGGAGCGCAGATGAGGTACTGACTTCATTTCCTTTGGGTATATACCCAGAAGAGGGATTGCTGAATCGTATGGTGGGAAAAACTCTTTTTGAACCACGTGGGCAGGGGTACAATTTCTCCACTATGCTTCTGTTTGGGCTACTGCCAGCTCCATAGCCTCAAATTACAAGAGTAATTTGCATGTAGTAAGAAAGGGCAAGAAGTTTTTCTGTGGGGAAAAGAGGGTGGAGGGCAAAGATTATGACCTTCTTCGTTTCCCTGTGTCCCAGCCCAACATCAGGGACTAGGTCTGAGTCCTGTGTTTTGGGTGGTAAGTGGCAGTTGAAGCAGCTGTTGGTGTTAGGGATTTTGAAAGTCAGGGTATAAAGCATGCCGTCTCCAGCTTCAGAGGGTCGAGCGTGACACGGCTGGAGAGATGTTTTCTCTATTTCTGTGCTGTGCCTTTACGGTGTCCGGGGAGAAATAAGGGCCAGAATCCACATGTCCCCTTCAGCATGTGGAGAGATTTGCAGCTTTGGGAACCCAGGAGTGCGCTGGCAGTGGGGGCGGCCTCCCTGAAGTAGCTAAAAGTGGCAAACATCAATAGAAGAGGCAGATGATAACGTTAGGAGGAAACCTGCCCACTGCCGCCCTGTGTGTCCAAGGTTATTTCTGGGAGATCCCAAGGGGTATTGGGCTTGCTCAAGACTCAAGTCCTGTAGGGGGAGTTGGGGGCCGATGAGCCAGCAAAGTGGGAAGAAAGGCAAGCTTGACAACACAGGGATAAGCCTTGAATAGAGGAGGGCTGGAACATTCCAGTTACAATCAGAAAACTAACATGTCTTTAGCAACTTCACTAAATGAAAGTCATAAAATCTGTTTCTCTTTCTGTTGACTCCTGCTCTTTGCTGCTTTTAGTACTCTCCAAATATGGATCAGAGGCACAAAAGAAATCAACTTCCAGCAAGCCGAATAAATGGTCTCCTAGTCATCAACTTCCCTCTACTCCTCAAGCTAAAATCAGTGGGTATCATGCATGCGTGTGACTATCCTGTGTGGAATGGGCTTTTTAGTGTGGATTTGGGCAGCTCTATGGAGTGTCTGGCTTATTTTCATGGGGACTTTCTTTCTGAGCTTCAAGTTTTAGGCAGTAGCTGTAATTATGAAGATTAGCTATAGACAGTGGTTGTTAACCAACTTGTTTTATTTTGCTACCACTTTAATTAAAAGCAATTAAGATGGGAGAAAATATAAGCCATACTTCTCTTTAAAGGTTTAGAGAACATATAAGACAAAGCTTTGTCTTCCTAACCAGGAACTTGTTCCCATTATCAGAAAGAATTGAGATTTCTATCCAAAAAAGCCTAGATACTTAGTAAGTCCATTGTGCTGAACAGCATTTTTCTTTTGGTGTTCCAAGAAAGGTCATTAATTCCCCAAAAAGCATTCTATGATTAAATGAGTGGTAACCAATGAGTTAAATAATGTCATACAGGTTTGATTACTGCAAGATCACCTCTCAGAGACTTCAATATGCTCACGTGTGTGGTCTGACCTCCACAATAGGGGAATATAAATGGGCACCCCACGGACAAATAAATTTGGAATACTGCCAGTACGTCTTGCAGAAGGCTGGTGCTCTAGAACATAATTTTCAAAATGCCATATATGATAGACATGGAGAAGCACCACCCAGAAGCCCCCTCAAGGGAGGACTTGCTGCCCAGCTGCAGGGAATGTGAGAGCAGACTGTCTTCAGCTGTCTGCTTCTGCAGAATCAGCCTCAGCTGCAAAGAGCCTCCTTGCCCTTCCCTGAGCAACCCATCCAGTGGCTGGGTGAGCTCCATTAAAGGACCTGTCCTCCTGTCCACCCTGACAATAAATACTTGCTCCAGAGCTCCTGAGCGGGTTGGCCCAGGCTCTGTCAAGCCTGCATCGTCGTTTGACTTCTCCCTCTGCCCAATGCTGTTCCATCTCCTTTCAAAGGTGTTGATCCCCAATAAACATTTTGCACCTCAGACTCTGTCTCAGTATCTGCTTCTATAAAACCCAACCTGGGATATTACTTAGGTTAAAATATATGAAATTACTGTACTTTATGAATGAAGATCCTTATGCAATGGGCTGAATGTTTATGTGTCCCTCCCACTAAATTCATACATTGAAACGTAATCTCCAATCTCCTTCCCCCAAACTGGGATAATAGTAAAATGTCTTCATAGGATTTGAGTGAGGATGAAATGAGCTGATATAAAGTCCTAAGAAGAGTGCCAGAGACATTTTGAGGGCTATAGAGCATTAGACGTTACTGTTGCTGAGACAAAGTATATGAACCTGTTACGTGTCAAATAGATCATCCTGGAGAAGTAGTCAGGGGCAGACGGCGCAGGCTTCATTCATCCAGCACTCTCAGAACAAAGAAAAATTCCTTCCCCTGACATAGAAGATGTGAGAGGAGAGGTGGTGGATTTATTTTAACAATAATAATATGATCCTATTTACTCTGCAACCAATATATGCCAGGACCTATATTTGTAGACATCTCAATGAATTCTCAAAACAACCCTCTGAGATATGGACTATTTTATTCTCATTTTACAGATGAGATAAACCAAGACCCAGTGCAGTGGGAGCAACACTAATTTTCTTCTTTAAACTTACTTCCTCTGTGCATTTACACACAGTCACACGTATATACATACATAGATGTATATGTATGTACATGTGGGTATATTTATGTATGTGTGTGTGTATGCACATAAACACAATTGTAATTTGTGACCTAGTAGGTCAGATTCTTTGCAAAGAACTCCATTATCTCAGTATTTCACCCCACAAGAGGAACAGGGGGCTGTTTCTGACCTATGTATTTGAGTAAAGAATCAGAGAAAATAAAGAGAGAACACAGAATAGTGAGGAAAAGGTGAAGAGATCCTTCTACAAGGTCTGGTGTGACTTAGAGTTCTGGTCCTTGAGATATTTGGGATCAACCTTGCTGATGGGCTTCTAGAAATCCCGATTTCCCCTGTGCTGTGGGCTGCAGAGCCCTCGTTAGAGCTCAGAGAGGCCAGGACTGAGGCATTAAAGAGTTAAGGGCAAGACCCTGACTTGGCAGCTGACAAAAGCAGCTGAAGGATACGCTGGGGCTCTGAGCCTCAGGAACAAGCATCGATTTTCCTGACTTGTGATGTTTCATGCGGATCCGAGGATGAGGCTGGAATTGAGGACTCTTGCTTAGAGAAGTCTAGACTGGGTTATCAGTAGTGACAGAAGTCTCTGCCAGGTTGGGCTAATGCTGGAGGGCCAGGCAGAGGTGGATGTCCGAATCTGAAGCCCTGGGTAGAATGTGTCGTCAGTGTTGGGATGAATGGGTCACATGGCCACCTTGCTCTCAGTTGGAAGAGCCTGTTCTTGTCCCATTGTGACTGCTGTTCTCCTGCTTCTGCATCCTTCATTTAACTTGACAATTCTTAAACCAAACATGATTTTTGAGACCAGCTCCTTCTGGGCAGTGTAACCTGGAAACACGATTTTCTTAGAGAGAATCTCATTTTGCCTGTGGATTGGCCTGCACTGGGGCGCCTTGTTGGCTTCCACTCCTCCAGGTGGCTGGGATGAGTTCCACTGGGCTCTGGCTGTCATTCCTATTTGGTCATTTAAAAGCCCCTCTGTGGAGTTCTGTTTACCTACTGTGGCTCTTTAATCTTTTTGAGGCAAACATGGAAAGAAAAATACTTTTGTGTGAGCTCAGAAATGGAGGATTAGATATTTCCAGTATTATATGAAGAACGATTTTGAAAAATATTTTTATTACAGCATATTTGGTGGTTAGATAAAGGAAAGCAGTAATAAGGATATGATACTAAAAAACTCAGACCCCTGTAGTTATCAATTGCTGTGTAAGAAATTACTTCAACACTTAGTGGTTTAAAACAATAAACACTTATTATCCCAGTTTCTGTGGGTCGGAAATTCAGTAGCGGCTTAGCTGAGTGGTTCTGTCTCAGGTTCTCTCATGAGGTTGCAGTTAAGATGCGGCCAGGGCTGCAATCATCTGAAGACCTCACTGGGGCTGGAGGATTCTTTTCCAAAATGGTTAACTCACACGATGCTGGTTCTTGGAATGAGGCCTCCGTTCTTCCTGGTGTGGGATGGTGGCTGGATTCCCTCAGAGAGAGCAATTGAAGAGAGAGAGTAAGGTGAAAACCTCAATATCTCTTGTAACCTAGCCTCAGAAATCATACATCATCCTTTCCACAATATCCTCTTAGTTACATAGGTCAGCTGCACGTAATGTGGCAGAGCACAACCAAAGGAGTGAACACCAGCAGTCAAGGGTCTTTGGAAGCCATCTTGGTGGCTAATTCCCACACTAATCAAAAGAAATTGAGATGAAATTCAAACAGAGCTGAGGGAGGTGGACCATGGTGGCTAGATTGTTGGCTCTGGAGGTAAAGCTGGAGGGAATTGATATGGAGATGTCCATGGAGGGCTCTGGTTCTAGGGGACGCCTAATGCCTGGTGCAGCCCATGTAAATTTGCAGCCCACGTAAACGTCTCAGGAGGGACTTAGGCCAGGCTCAGAACTGGTGCTCCTGGGGAACATGGTTCAGGGTAATATCCTGTTGACATTGGTGCTGGATCTTTTTTTGTGTGTGTGTGAGGAATATTAGCCCTGAGCTAACATCTTCTGCCAATCCTCCTCTTTTTGCTGAGGAAGATTGGCCCTGGGCTAACATCCGTGCCCATCTTTCTCTACTTTATATGTGGGACGCCGCCACAGCATGGTTTGATAAGTGATGCATAGGTCCTGGCCTGGGATCCGAACCTGTGAACCCTGGGCCGCCGAAGCAGAACATGCGAAATTAACCACCATGACACTGGGCCAGGGCCCGGCACCAGATATTTTTCATCCTTCTCTTGATAGATCTTTGGTTGTTACATTTAGTATGTTATTCCTCTTCCTTATTTCAAAATGTGCCTGATTTTCAAAGAATTCTCATTCTTCTTTTAAAAATGATATATTTTCTTATTGCTCCAATGTTTTAGCAACTGTTTGGAAAACTTTTCTTGTCCCTGGCTACTGCCTTTCTTTACTAAAAAATGATGGAACTCAAGTCAAGGAAATTTCATTCTGACTGTTTATCTCCAGTCTTCTTTTCCATTATTTGTCTCCTGCACTTACCTGAGCTTTTAAAAGATGAGTCTTTCATCTTTGTATAACCATGCTTTTTCCAGACCTGGTACGTAGTAGGTGTTCAATTAATGTATGCTGCTAAACTATATTTGAATGTTAGAGGCCACCAAAAATAGAAATATATTCTATATTTTATCCCCTCTGCTGCCTACAGAGTCAGTGAAGCACATTTCTTAAAATAGCTTATTTTTAATTGCTTCAGAGTTATGCCTCTACATTTTTTTCTTTTTTGGTTAACTTAGCTGAAAATGCCCCTTTCCTCCATACTATAAGAGGATTATCTCAATTAGTGTTAGTGATCTCCTTCCCCACGTTCCTTCTTCCACTTTGTCTTGGGGGAATTTTCCTGATGATTTTCCATCTCTTTCAGACTTAACGGCGTGGATGGTGGGTGGGTTAGGGTGAGTAGTGGTGGAGCTATGTAAGGGGTATAAATAAGTTGGTGATTTTGTGGCTCTAACTCTCCCCTCTTTTTTGAAGAGAGTGTCAAAAATATATTAATTACTTATCCTTGTGACAAAAGAGTAAAAGCCTAAGTTAACTCAAGAAAAGATGAGAAATTTATTAATAGTGTCCCATGGAACTCATGGATGAAAAAGCAGTCAGATCTCTGGATGAAATTGGAAACAGGTCTTGGGAAACTAACAGTGACCTTCCCCTCCAACTCCCCTATCTCCTCTCTTGTTATCTCTATGTAGAATGGTTTCCTGTTGTCTTCAATCCCCACACATGGCCAAGTATGGACACTGAGTTAGTTGGATTCTCTGTGAAGCAGACGTTGAGATGGAGTTAAGAGCATAAGAGGTTTGTTGGGATGTAATGCCTGTGGAAGAGGAAAGGAAGAGGAAGCTAGGTTGGACAGGGAAAGCTTTCACACGGCGAGGCGGATCTGACAGCTGTTATAGGAGAGTGGAGAGGAAGCTGGACCAGGCAAGGAGAGCCCCAGACCATGATGCAGACACGATGGGAGCTCCAGAGCGAACATTAACTGTTCGAGATGTTTTACAGATTCTGAAGATCTGAGGGAGATCCTAAAGGTGCTAAGAGCTGGAGGCTGTCAGCTAACTCCACTCGTGCACTTCCCATCTCCACTCCTTTCTTGAAGGGAGAATTGAATGGCACACTTATAATCTCCTGTTGGTTCTGTTTCTCTGGAGAACCCTGACTAAGTAAGGGAACTAAAAGTATATTAGAATTCTCTGGCTGAAAGAATATAAACTACTGTTAACTAGCTCAAGTAAAAAGTGAGGAATTTATGAAAGTGTGCCAGGCTGTGTTTTTTGAACCCAACGATGCAGTCAGGCCTTTGGAATGGTGTATTAGTTATCTATTGCTGTGTAACAAATTGCCGCAAACCTAATGGCTTGAACAATACAAATTTATACTCTCACAGTTTCTATGGGTCAGGACTCTGGGTGCAGTGAGCTGAGTCTCACAGGCTGTAATCAACATGTCAGCTGGGGCTGTGGTTCTCACTTGGAGCTCAGGGCCCTCTTCCAAGCTCATGTGGTTGTTTGTTGGCAGAATTCAGTTCCTTGAAGTTGTGGGACTGAGGCCTCAGCTCCTAGAGGCCTCCCCTCTCCATGGGTAGTTCACAACATGTTGTTTGCTGTCTTCCTTGACTGGGAGGAGAATTTCTCTGCTGCTTTTAAGGTTTTTTGTCTGATTAAGTCAGGCCCACCAAAGGTAATGTCCCTTTTAACACAAAATAAACTAATTTAGGGCCGTAATTACATCTGTACAATCTCTTTTGCCATATAACATAATAAATCATGGGAGTTATATCTCATATTCCCTGTCCTTCTCACACTCAAGGAGGAGGGTATTATACAAGTGTATGCCAGAGGCAGGAATCTGAGGGACCATCTGAGAATTCTGCCCACCACAAATGGACTCAGTATAAGTGTTGGAAAACTGACAAAATCCCCTTCTCTTCTCTCTTACCTCCTCTCTTCTCTTCTCTGACAATCTGCTCCCCTCAGATTCTTCAAATTGTCAAGGAAGGGCTCTGATCTAGCTGAACTGGATGTCCGACTGTGGTCCAATCAACTGTGTCTAGGAGCATGGTTTCACGTAAAAGTGGTGCCTGGGGGCCCACTGGTGGGGATGAGAAGCTAGGGGTGGTTCAGCTAAGGAAAGGCCCCGTAGGCTGCGAAGATGCTCCTAAGAGATTTGCCTCCTGCTGTCTTTTGTTCTGTGAAGAGGACATTCTTCTGGAGGGTGGGGCACAGTGGAGAGTGACCATGGCCCCTGGGCAGGAATGAAATGTGCTTGCGCTCTTTTTTATGTCACCCTACACCCTAGAATTTGCCCAGAAAGAAACTCATTCTAAAACTAGGCTGTTCAACAAATCAAATGATGCAAAATTGAAATAAAAACTTACCTGGGGTGATAGTGGAGGAATGGGGAGTTACTTAATGGTATGAGATTTTCTTTTGCGGGTGATGAAAATGTTCTAACATTAGTTTACGTATATATATTCCAGTGCTGTTTGTAGAAATGGCCTAGAAGCAATGGGCCCCAGACTGAGATCTCTTAATGCTATTCCTCCATTAAAAAGATCCTGGGCTTTTTGGGGTAATGGCTTATTTCAGGTTTGGGTCATGGAAGCTATCAGATAAGCCTGGTACATCTTGTCATGTCTAAAAGCAAGATTTCAGAAATTAATGGGATCATGTGAAAGGTTTGGCCAGTTTTAGCCCCTTCACATTGGCTACAAAGTTGGGCATTCTGGCTTGGCCTCATCCGCTCCTACTGGAGAAAGTCAAACAGAGGAAAGCTTTGTCACTTAGGCACCCAGGAGGTGCTGCAGACAATGCTGGAGGCTGGGGCTGGAAATGTCGCTTGTGCCTGCTGGGTCACTGGGAAGGGCTCTGCAGCTATACCATACCTTTCCAGTGGCACTGTGTGCCTTTTTAGACTTTTTTTTCCTAATTCTATTCCTCTCACTCCCCATTTCATGGAATTTTACTATCTCAGATATACTGTGCATCTGTTTGAGTGCTATAGGTCTTTGAAAGGCCACAATTCATAATAATATCTAAGATTTTGTCACCCATCAAGAATCAATTTTTTCCCCCTCCCACCCAGGGGTCAATATAACACATGCTCTGCATGCTCTAGGCCATTTGTGGTAGAAAGTGTGGAGACTGTGGGCATTCCTGAGCTTACTAGATTTGGGCAAGTGACTATCATTCCTGGACCAAAAAGGGCCAAGGTAAATACATTCCATTATTGGAATGGAATCTTCTTTGGTTGAGACCCTTGGGCCATGTTGACAAGGGAACAGCAAGATAGATTTCAGTCCCTTCTCTCCCACAGGTGATGATGCCCAGAGGTCTTGATCCACAGATGTTGACCCTGAATATACCTCCTGCATGCTAATGCCCACTTCAGGATCTGCTTCCTGGGGAACCCACCTTGTGACAACTCCAATGTGTTGTTGACTTATTACTGTTGGTTCTGAAAGCTACTGGTTGAGCATTTGTGGTAGTGGGCAAAACCTTGTCACCATGAATACCTCCTGGATCTCTTCTATTGCCCTCCTGAGCCATTCTCGCCTGTTCTGGGCTCTGACCACATGGATTGCATCAATGGGCCCCTTGCCTCTGACTTCCTGATAGGCTTGGCCAATGGGAGGCAACAAGGGGATAGTGAGATCACAGCATTTCTTCTCCCAGCCCTCCCCTGTCAAGTCACAGTAGGCTGTCTATGTGTATCTAGTAAAGGCCAATGCTCCTGTCAGCCGGACCTCTCAAGAGCTCTCACTCTGGGTTCCAGTAGCTACCTCCTCTCCTTGACTTCTCCAGGCCTAAAGGTTGTAATAACTTTCTGCTTTTGCTAGCCCTGGGGGGCATTGCATCATCTCTCTGCATTTCCTCAATTCTGCCCACCCCTGTAGTAGTCTATGAACTCTCCTTAAATTACTCAGCTTGCAGATGCCACATTTCCTGCTGGGAACTGGACTGACACACATAATGCAATGACCTGGGAAAGTGTTTTGGAAATCTGGGAAAAAGTTTCAGTGGGTAAAGGTCGAGTGGGGGGTGTGTGTGTGTTTGCAGGACAGGTAGGAAGGAGAAGGAGATGCAGGCAGTGAAGTTGTAAAGATAGGTTGGTTGGGAGGGGTCCAGTATCAAAGTCAGTAGAGTCTACACTTCTCAGGGGTTGGGAGAAGTATTGTATGGTGTTGTGAGAAATGACTGTAATACATTTGATAAAAGCACATGCTGTAACAACCAAGATGTTATCTGCAAGATGGTGCTTAAGAGATGGCTAGATTGTGGCAACACTACATGGAGACACAGTAAAGTTAATGTTTTGTAGAAGGAAAGGAAAGAAATGAGCTTGTGTGAGTTCATTACTCTGCGCGGGTGTTCTGACATATCACTTCACTTAAGGAGACAAGCCTGTTGACTTTGCATCCTTCAATCTGTGAAGCCCATGAGTTTGCCATGAGATAGTGCTTTGGGGCTTAGAAAAAGACATCACCAGAATAGTCCACTGGGAGGACTCCCGTCTGACACATATAGAGGTAAATAACCATTGGGGTTTGTTCTGCCCTTTGACTATTACTGACAAATTGCTGTAGGTGGTGAGTTTCTAATACAAATTTTAATTAATTCCCACTGGGTATTATTATGGAAAGACTAAACATGGGTTCTACACATGTACACAACCCACACACCCAGTTTCTTAGTGGTCTCTCTAGTTCCTCCTGTGACCAATAAACTAAGCACTTTATATGCATACATGCCACCTTTAATTTTTATGTAAAAGTACTCAGACCAGTGTCTGTACTAGATGCTTCGTGTATGAACTCTCTTGATGTTAAAAGAACCCAGTAAGGTGGATACTAAGTAACTTGTTCTGGTTAGGAGTAGAGTCAGGATTTCAACTCAGGCAACTGGGGCTGTGGTTTATGCTGTCGACCATCATGCAACACTGCCTCCCATGAAGTTTGAATGAATGGGCCAAGAGCGTGGGAGCCGATCGCATCAATTGTGTAAGCCTTCATTCTTCCTCCAAAAGGGCCCCCAAAGAGAACTTTCTGAGTCTAGAGTATAAAAATACCACCTTGAGTTTTAATTTTTTTTCATCTATGAGATCTTAGCTCTTAGTTGCTGTTTGCTTTGCACACGACACAGAAGCTTAGCCAAGCAAGTTCCTCTAGTTATTCCCGCCAAGGCCGGGAAGGTAGCATGGGAAGCTGCTTGTGGATTTGAAGAACCCCAAGAAGATTCTTCTGCCTCAAAATATGTCTCTAATAGCTTGTGCCTGAAGTGCCCTTTCTGGGAGTTAGTCCTTCAAGCCATAGACTCACTGGGGTTTTGACCCCCAGAACAAATTCCTCAACGCTCTTTTGCAAGGGGATATTTGCTTTATAAGGGCTAACAGAAACCTACTCAGACTAGCTCTAGAAATAAAGAGAATTTTACCCAAATGATACACGTGTTGTCTCCCAGAGCCAAGGGCAGAAAGTGGCTTGGGAATTGGTTTTTAGCAATTCTTTGGTTTCTTAGCAATTCCTAATTCCAAGGCGACTATTCTCTCCACGGCTGCATGAGCTCTCATTTCTGCTATTCCCGACAGAAAAGGGAGAGTGAGGCAGACACGAAGACTGGCCTTCTCTGCCTCGGCTCTCTCATGGCAGGAAATGGCCACTTCAGCTCCATGTACATCTCAGTCTAAGGGTCAACAAGGGCCTAATGTCTCAGAATCCCAATTCCACATCCCCTAGAGAATCTGATTGGCTCAGCTCTGGTCAGTGGGCCACCCTAGGTCTGTTCATCTGGACTGGGGATGGGCCACACGGTAGCTGCCAGGCCATGGGTACCATTGGATCAGGCTTTCAGAGAAGGGGGCATGCAAGGCAGGTCTTCCGAGAGTGTGGGGGAATAGGGTAGAAACATGGGAATCTCTCCTATAACATCGTGAAGATGAACACTTCCTTTCCTACTATTTAACTCCTCATATCTGATGGCAGGGCCTCAGATAAAAATGTGCTTTTGAAGCACCTGGCCCTTTGCCAGCCTTTAGGGCTGGAGATAAGGCAACCTTGGATGGTATTGTGAAACGGACAGAAAGGTCGTTGCTGGGGTTGGGAAAGAGGAAAAATGATAAAGTTTTAGAGAACATTTTGTCAGGCTGTATGTAATCAGCATAATACCTAATTAGTTTTTTTCTTTTCTTTTTTTCCTTTTCTTCTCCACCTTTTTTTTTTTTTTTTCCTTTCTGGTGAGGAAGATCAGCCCTGAGCTAACATCCATGCCAATCTCCCTCTTTTTGTTGAGGAAGACTGTCCCTGGGCTAACATCCGTGCCCATCTTCCTCCACTTTATATGGGACGCCACCACAGCATGGCCTGACAAGTGGTGCCTCCGTGCGCGCCCGGGATCCGAACCTGGGCTGCCAGCAGCGGAGTGCGCGCACTTAACCACTGCGCCACGGGGCAGGCCCCCTCTACCTTTTTTTTTTTAACCTTGAAAGAAATCTTATAAATTTAGTTCAATCTCGTTCTGTTTTCCAGCTGAGGACTGAATAGCTGAGGTTCATACAGGTTACGATGATCTATCCAGGGTTACAAAGATAGTTAGGACTCCTGGCTTCTATCTCTGCCCCTGACTGCTGGTCCTTCACTCCACCCTCTGCCCCACCTCCTCCAAGCCTACATTTTCCTCAACCTGACATCCTTATCTGATCTCTCAGTTAAACTATGTTGTGGAATAACTCATAAACCTCCAAGAGCCATTTGTGAGCAAGCCGTAATAGGTATTTTCTTGGACTTTCCCTCAGGTTAAAAAAGCAGGCTTGAGTTTTTCAAGCTCAATAGCTCCGCAACTAAAAAGTAATGTTAATACCACCAGAAGGCTGAAAAGAAAATCGTGGAAAAAGAAAAGAAACCATTTGATCTTAGCTGATAAAGATGGCGCTGGTGTGTTGGGGAAGCTTCAGTACACACCTCCCAGGGTCTGGCTTGGTCTGAACCTTATCTGCACAGAAATAGTGGCTTGTATATTTACCCAGTAACATCTTATAAGGCCTTGATTAATGTTTAAAGAAACATGGGCAATGCTACATGCTATTCTTTTACAAATAGCCTGTACTGAATTGAAATGGGTCAGCTTTTCCTCCAAAGAGCTATAATCCTCTTGCATATTACAAATAATAATATCTAACATTTATTGACCACTTCCTATGTGCCAGGTTCTATTCTCAGTGTTTTATATCTCTTTTCTAATCCTCAAAACAACTCTGAGGGGTATATGTATTTTTCCCATTTTCCTAGCAAAGAAGAAATTAAGTCTTAGAGAGGCTGTGACTTGCCCTGGATTAAACAGATAGTAAAGGGCAATGAGGATTCAAATTAGGTCTTTATGTCCCTAAAAACTGTCCGCTTAATCATATTACTATGATGTCTCTTTAGGTATATTTATGTAGAACCAGCATAGTTTCCACTTGGTAGTTTGCAATGAGAAAGCAAATGTTCAAAATTTAGTCTTCAAAAATTTCTCAATCCTCATCCTGCTGCCCCACCCCAATATGAATGACCTAACAGCTGCAAGGATTAAACCAAATAGTGAAATGGACTCAGTGTATGAGGACCTTTATTTAGAATATGGAGTCAAAAGGCAAGAAGAATAAGAATTGCTCATTTAGAATTTCAGTCCTCTCTTATCAGTGTAAATCTAGTCTCTCCCACCAGAGGGCAGTTATCACGTAAAAATATGAAATCCTGGGGCGGCCCGGCGGCGTAGCGGTTAAGTTCACATGCTCCGCTTCTGCAGCCCAGGGTTCGCAGCTTCCGATCCTGGGTGCGGACCCACGCACCGCTTGTTAAGCCATGCTGTGGTGGCGTCCCATATAAAGTAGAGGAAGATGGGCACGGATGTTAGCCCAGGGTCAATCTTCCTCAGCAAAAAGAGGAGGATTGGCGGCAGATGTTAGCTCAGGGCTAGTCTTCCTTGCAAAAAAAAAAAAAAAGAAATCTCTCCTGGCTTCACTTTCAGACCACCATGTCATACCACACCTAGATTTAGTTTCACGGCTCAGTACACATCCTGAGAAGATCTCTGCTTCTTTCAAGCCTGAAACTAACATATAATGCCTTGCTTTTTTTGCCTAGTGACTGAAAGGAGCTTATGATATTTTAGAAACCATCTCTTTGTACGAGAGTGTTAATGTGGGCCAAAGACAGATGCTTGTGTTGGTCCTATTTTGCAGGTAGAAACCTTGCACCAAACACTCAGTGACAGTCAAAAGTATTCTTCTGTGTCCAAGATTTTATAATTTATTCCACTTAAATACCATCCGTATTGCCCCCCAAAATTAGATTTATATGCTTTTTCATGAGGATTCTAAAGATTAGCTGGGAAAAAGGATTGAAGTTTGTTTTTTTTTTTTTTGGTGAGGAAGATTGGCCCTGAGCTAACATCTGTGCCCATCTTCCTCTATTTTGTATATGGGTCACCACCACAGCATGGCTTGATGAGTGGTGTAGGTCCGCACCCAGGATCCAAACCTTTGAACCCTGGGCTGCTGAAGCAGAGCACATGAACTTAACCACTAATGCCACCAGGCTGGCCCTGGATTGAAGTTTTTGATAGACAACAAATAACTTTTCAAGTGTCCAGCCTGCTTATGATTTGGAGAGACCACCAGAAATACCTCTATTTATTGATCACTTAGCATAATGCCTTACAGAGAAAATGCTTTATGGCCAGAATCAAATCCAATCTTCCCAACACTCCTGGGAGGAATGTTTTGTTATTATGCCCACTTTAGAGATGAAGAAGTTGAAACATACTCAGGTGAAGCAACGTGCCAAAGGATACACCTTTAGTCCATGTTCTTAATCACCATGAAATAGTGGCTCTATTGGAGATGAGATGAGCCCAAGTACAGAGACTTGGCAGGTTCAGGAGCGAGGTCTGCTGGTGCTCAGAAAATCAATGTTAGGAAAAGGAGGATGAGGTGGGATAGGGACCCGGCTGCTCTTGCTGGCTGCACTGCAGGCTCCACTACTAATTTAAAGGGCATAGCTGCTTGAGCAATGGTTACAGACCGTCATTCCATGGCAGCCAAGGATCCCAGCTGCTGTTTTAACCCAGAAGTCAGACAGTCTGGCAGGAGACTGGATAGCAGGTGGAGGGCACAGAAACTAGGATCCATGTCTACAGAAAGAACAAGTGGGCTCTATAAGGGTACCCTGGCCCCAGCCACTGGCTAAGGTTCAGGACAGGATCCAGGCCTTATGAAGGACTGTGGAACTTGGCAGGGAAGAAAGCAAAGAGAGGAGAAATTCTTGGCCACTGTTCAGCTTTACAAATTGGGCCAACTTCAGGAGTAGGAAGGGACTCTTATTTGGAATCTGGTTGGAGACCAGAGAGGGCAGGCAGATACCCAGTTGTGTGGCTATGCCACAGGGTCTGGGAAAGTTAGCTTCGTCGCAGGTCTCTGTAACAGTGAGTGAAAGCTGTTGCTCAGTCATTTGCCTGGGTTTTAACAGACTCAGGAGCAGGAGCAGGGCCAAGCCTGAGTGTGGGCGCCTTGGTGAACCCAGCAGGAAGGACTTGGGGAAGGCAGGGTAAACACAGTGGGGGCTCCCTCCTACCCCTGACCTGCGCGTCCTTGGGCAGTGCCAGATAAACCTGACTCCAGCACCATGACGGTCCCATCAGGAAACATCTTATTAGTGGTTTCTTCAGAGTTGTGGGCCTGAAGCTTCATGAGAACATTAGAAACCAATTTAACTAGTAGAATCTTTCAAAGCTTTTCTCTTTTACTAGTTCTGGAACACCTGCTCTATCGCCCATGATTCCTAGCATAATACCTTGCTTAATAATGCATAGAATTAGATCTGGGGGTTTAGAACTAAGGTGCCGGGTGAACCTCATACCCAGTAAGTACAGGAAAATTGCTTTCAGCTGAAGAAATATGGGCACTCTACAAGGAGAAGGAGTGTTAAGCCTTAAAAGAAGGACAGATTTTGAGCATCAGAAGTAGGATAGGATGACGGCATCTGTATTAGTTTCCTGTGACTGTTGTAACAAATTACCACAGACCGCATGGCTTAAACCAACAGACGTTTATTCTCTCACACTTCTTGAGGCCAGGAGTCCAAAATCCAGGTGTCAGAAGGGCTGGCTCCCTCTGGACGCTCCAGAGGAGAATCTGTTCCGTGCCTCTTCTAGTTTCTAGTGGCTGCTGGCCTCGTGGCCTCATCATGCAATCTTCAAGATCAGCGTCTTCAAATCTCTCTCTGCTCTGTCTTCACATCGCCTTCTCCTCTGTGTCTGTGTTAAACCTTCCTCCACCTTTCTCTTATAAGGACACTTGTGACGGCATTTGGGGCCCATCCAGATAATCCAGGATAATCTCCTCATCTCAAGATCCTTAATGTAATCACATCTGTAAAGTGTGCCATTTACAGATTCCAGGGGTTAGGACATGGCCATCTCTTGGGAGCTATTATTCAGTCTACTGTAGCATCCCAACTGAAAGAAATAGTATGAGGAAGAAGAGAAAAGCAGAAGGAGTGTTTGGAGGACAGCAGAGCAGTTAGCCTAGAGGATGGGGATCGTATAGAGCAGCCCTAGAAGTTATGGGCTCCCCAGCTATCTTGTTGGCCATACTGGTTGGGGTCTTGAATCCTAGACCAAAGAGCTTGGAATATATGGTGGAGGAAATCCTACACATGTAGATTTAGAAAGAATTGTCAAGATCATATGGTACAACCACAACAGTTTTCACATGAGAAAACCTAGAACCACTGCAAGTATTTGATCAGAGGGAGGATGATGTGATCAAAGGGGTACCTTAGGAAGATTACTTTCTCCATCCTCTCAAACCCTGTTAAAATAAAATGTATTTGTGCTTATTATGGCTCCTATCTAAAGTGTAAACTCCTTAATGGGCATAAGGCTAACATTCCAGAACTGACTCCAGCTTACAAAATTGCAGCAAGGTTCAATCAAATTTCCATTCAAATATTTTGGGGATTCCCTTAGGCATGTGCACATGTTCTAACCTGGCTGGCACTTTTATCTCTTCCCAGCCTGCTATCATCTGTTGCTTTCTCATTACTGCTTCTCCAGTCGGTGGAGGCCCTTTGCTCTGGTTTACCCAGAGTTTGGGTACAGTCCTTTCTCTAATTCCCCCAAAGCCTAGTTGACACCAGGCTGTAATGTTGAACAAAACGTTATTCATGACTTGAGGATGACATAAGGAAATTATTTTGTTTAAAAGAAACATTTAAAACAGTATATTGGTCACACAGGTCTCAGACTCTGTGGCTTATCAAGGCTAGCCAGTTCTCTCCTTTGCATCAGATTAATGGTCAATTTTCTTAGAAACATCTTATTAAAACAAAACAAACCTTCCAGACCTTGTGTCAGCCTCTAGTGAATTCTTTCCATCCCTCCCACCCAGTTCCTTGAAATCGTGGTCTGTATGCAATATTCACTCCCCAAGCAACGGCAGTTTAACTTCTGCCCCTACCTTGTCTCTGACTCTTCCCTTAGTTAAGTTAAAGACACCCTCGCTGCTAGATCTATGCTCCATGCTTATCTCCCTTAAGCTTCTCGGCATTTGACATAAGCCATGCTGCTTGATCTGCCTGCACCTCTTGTTTCCCTACCCACTCGATGTCTCATCGCAGCCATGGAACAAAAACCCATTAAGACCATCACAATCTCTCCGCAGAGTGGTAATTCGCCCCACCAAGACGATAAACTACTTTGCTTAATAATGTAAAAAGTTAACTAAGTGTTTTTCAAACTGTGGGTTGTGACCAATTTTGGGGTTGTGAAATCAACTTAGTGGGTTGCAAGGCTCACTGTTGAGCTAAATGTAATTGAATAGAGACCATCATAATGCAATTGCATGTAGTAAAGCTGAGAGTTTTGTACCCAGTAGGTGTATACATGTGTTCATCGGGTGCTGAGGGTAAATCTATTTCTTACTGTGGGTGTGGTCAGAAAAGCAAAAAAGGCACTGATTTGAGTCTTCGTGAAGTTAATGCCTATATTCCAAAATAGAATCTAAACTTTAATTTGGAAAAAAACCTGTCAATGGGACTTTTAACTATGAAGAGATAAAAAATAGTATTTACTCTAAAACAAGGATTCTGGTGTCACTCCTAGAGCAACTGGTGAAAATTCAGTTTCATTTGAAAATGTTATTCTGTCCCAACAAAAAGCTCTTCATGATCTGGTCCCTGCTCACCTGTCCAGTCTCATTTTTCTCACTTTCTACTTTGTAGTCTGCATGGTAGACACATTGAGTCCTTCGTGTCCTCCAACTGCAATGTTCTTTTCTGCTTCCAGGTCCTAGAACATGCCATTCTGTAATAGGGAATACTCAAACTGCCCCCTTCCTTCCCCTGCCCAAACTGTCATCTGGCCCACCCTGTCATTCTCCTTGTCCCAGTTGAGAGATTGCTCTTTGTAGGGAACCTTCTCAGATTCCAAGCCTAGTGGTTATTGGAATCCCCAAATTGAGCACCTGTGCCATGGAGGTCTGGATGAGCAATTAATGAAGCCAATTAGAAAGGTGTTTCTCATCTTTTTATTACTGCACCACTCCCCCACCCCTAGGAGTATTTTTAGATATTTTTCACGTAATTTCTCCTCCGTCTCCCACATGAAATTTTAATATGACCAATGTATGTCTAGTAGCTAAGATTTTATATAATCTTAGACTATATGCATTTTGTTTTTGCTCCATAAGAACCAATTTCTGTCCCCTTGAGGGTGATATCGCCTTCATTGGGAATATGTGGAATAGAATAAGAGAAAACTCTACTTGTCCTCTTGAGAGGGCTAAGAAAAAAATAGTTTGCATTCTTTCCTGATGGGAGGCTTATGTCAAATGCTGAAGAGGTTAAGGAAGATAAGGTTAAAGCATAGATTTAGTAATGAGGCTGACCCTGACCTAACCAAGGGCAGAGCAAATGGTAGAGCAGAAGTTATTTTAGAGCAGTGTGGAGAGTAACCATTGAATACAGTCTACAAATTCAAGGAGTTGGGCTGTGAGGGGATAGGAATAATTAGCAAGAGGGTGACATAAAGTCTAGGAAGTTTGGTTTTCTTTTAAAAAGATGGGGCACCCCTGGGGCTCCCCAGCTCATGCCCAATCCAGCTCCAGCCATTCTGCCAGGGTGGTTCCAGTGCAGAGTGCTCCAGGACCCTCCCTCCCCCAGCCTGTGACCAATCCAGTTCCAGCCATCCTGCCTGGGCAGCCTGGATGCAGTGCACTTCAGGAATTCCCCAGCTCATGCCTGCTCCAGCTCCAGTTCGACTGCCAAAGCCATCCAGCACATGCAGTCTACACAGGGGACACTTCTACACAAGGCCACTCCTTCAAGACTGGGAGAGGTAGTTGTTTCACCTAAAATATAGAAACGATCACAGAAAGTCAAACAAAATGAAATGACAGAGGAATATGTTTCAAACAAAAGGACAAGATAAAACCCCAGAAAAAAACTCTAATGAAACAGAGATAAGTAATTTACCTGATAAAGAGATCAAAGCGATGGTCATAGAGATGCTTACCAAACTCGGGAGAAGAATGGAGGAACACCTTGAGAACTCCAACAAAGAGCTGGAAAATATAAGAAAGAACCAACTGGAGCTGAAGAATACAATAACTGAAATGAAAAATACACTAGAGGGAATCAACAGCAGAGTAGATGATACAGAAGAATGGATCAGCAATCTGGAAGCCAAAAGAGTGAAAATCACCCAATCAGAATAGCAAAAAGAAAAAAGAATTAAAAAAAAATGAGAATAGTTTGAGGGACCTCTGGGACAACATCAAAGGTACTAACATTCACATTATAGGTATCCCCGAAGAAGAAAGAGAGAAAGGGGCAGAAAACTTATTTGAAGAAATGGCCAAAAACTTCCCTAACCTGGGGAAGAAAACAGGCATCCAGGTCCAGGAAGAACAGAGAATCCCAAACACCATGAACCCAAAGAGATCCACACTAAGACATATTATAATTAAAATGGCAGAAATTAAAGATAAAGGGACGATCTTAAAGGTAGCAGGAGAAAAACAACAGGTCACATACAAGAGAATCCCCATAAGACTGTCAGCTGATTTTTCAGCAGAAACTTAGTAGGCCAGAAGAGAGTTGCTTGATATATTTAAAGTGCCAAAAGGAAAAAACTTACAACCAAGAACACTGTACTGGCAAGGTTATCATTCAGAATTGAAGGAGAGATAAAGAGTTTCCCAGACAAGCAAAAACTACAAGAGTTCATCACCACTAAACTGGCCTTACAAAAAATGTTATACTGTCTTCTTTAAACAGAAAAGAAAAGGCCATAACTAGAAATAAGAAAATATATGAAAGAAAAAATCTCACTGGTAAAGGCAAATATTTAGTAAAGGCAATGGATCAGCCACTTAAAAATCTAGTAGAAAAATTAAAAGACAAAAGTAGTAAAATCCACTATAACTACAATAAGTAGTTAAGGGATAAACAAAATAGAAAATGTAAAATATGACATCAAAAACCTAAAACATGGTGAGGGGGAGTAAAAATGTATTGCTTTTAGAATGCATTCAAACTTTAGTGATTATCACCTGAAAATAGACTGTTGTATATATGGGTTGATTTATATGAACCTCACAGTAACCACAAACCAAAAACCTACAATAGATACACAAAAGACAAAGAGAAAGGAAGCCAAACATAACACTAAAGAAAACCATCAAACCACAAGGGAAGAGACCAAAAGAAGAAGAAAGGACCAGAGAAGAACTACAAAATCAATCAGGAAACAATGAATAAAATGGTAATAAGGACATACCTATCAATAATTGCTTTAAATTTAAATGGACCAAATACTCCAATCAAAAGACATGTGGCAGCTGAATGGATAAAAAAACAAGACCCATCTATACACTGCCTCCAAGAGACTCATTTCGGATCTCAAGACACACATAGACTGAAAGTGAAGGGATGGGAAATGATATTCCACTCAAATGGAAACTAAAAGAAAGCTGGGTAGCAATACTCATATCAGACAAAATAGACTTTAAAACAAAGTCTGTAAGAAAAGACAAAGAAGGACATTACATAATGGTAAAGGGGTTGATCCAAGAAAAGGACATAACATTTGTAAATATTTATGTGCCCAACATAGGAGCACCTAAATATATAAAGCCAATATTAACAGACATAAAGGGAGAAATACAACAATAGTACAGGGCTTTAATATCCCACTTATATCAATGGATAGGTCATCCAGACAGAAAATCAATAAGGAAACATTGGTCTTAAATGACACACTTGTCCAGATGGACGTAATCCAAACACTACAGAATACACATTCTTTTCAAGTGCACGTGGAACATTCTCCCTGATAGATCACATGTTAGACCACAAAACAAGTCTCAATAAATTTAAGAAGATGGAAGTCATATCAAGTCTCTTTTCTGACCACAACAGTATGAAACTAGAAATCAATTACAAGAAGAAAACTGGAAAAAACATGAACATGTGGAGACTAAATGACATGCTACTAAACAATCAATGAGTCAATAAAGAAATCAAAGAGGATGTCAACAGATACCTTGAGACAAATGAAGATGGAAACCCAGCATTCTAAAATCTATGGGATGCAGCAATAGCAGTTCTAAGAGGGAAGTTCATAGCAATACAGGCCTACCTCAAGAAACAAGAAAAATCTCAAATAAACAATCTAACTTGACACCTAAAGGAACTATAAAAAGAAGAACAAACAAAGCCCAAAGTTAGTAGAAGGAAGAAAATAATAAAGATCAGAGTGGAAATAAATGAAATAGAGACTAAAAAAAAATAGAAAAGGTCAATGAAACTAACAGCTGGTTCTTAAAAAGATAAACAAAAGCAATAAACCATTAGCCAGACTCATCAAGAAAAAAAGAGAGCCCAAGTAAATAAAATCAGAAATGAAAGAGGAGAAGTTACAACAGACACCACAGAAATAAAAAGGATCACAAGAGACTACTATGAACAATTATATGCCAACAAATCGGAAAACCTAGAAGAAACTGATAAATTCCTAGACACACACAAAACCTGCCAAGACTGAATTAATAGAGAAATAGAGAATCTGAATAGACTGATTACAAGTAATGAAATTGAATCAGTAATTTAAAAACTCTTAAAAAACAAAAGTCCAGGACCAGACAGCTTCACGGGTAAATTCTACCAAACAATTAAAAAATGGTTAATACCTATCCTTCTCAATTTATTCCAAAAAATTAGAGAAAGGAACACTTCCAAACTTATTTGATGAGGCCAGCATTACCCTGGTAACAAAACCAGACAAAGACACCACAAAGAAAGAAAATTACAGGCTGATATTCCTGATGAACATAGACGCAAAAATCCTCAACAAAATATTAGCAAACCAAATTCAACAATACATAAAAGGATCATACACCATGATCAAGTGGGATTTATGCCAGGGATGCAAGGATGGTTCAATATCTGCAAATCAATCAACGTGATACACCACATTAACAAAATGAAGGATAAAAATCACATGATCATTTCAATAGATGCAGAGAAAGGATTTAACAAAATTCAGCATCAATTTATGATATAAATATGAGTCTATACTCAACAAAGTGGGTATAGAAGGAACATACCTCAACATAATAAAGGCCATATATGACAAACTCACAGCTAACATCATACACAATGGTGAAAAGCTAAAAGCTTTTCCTCTAAGATCAGGAACAAGACAGGGATGCCCACTCTCATCGCTTTTATTCAACATAATTTTGGAAGTCTGATCCATAGCAATTAGACAAGAAACAGAAATAAAAAGCATCCAAATAGAAAAGGAAGAAGTAAAACTGTCACTATTTGCAGATGACATGATACTATATATAGAAAACCCTAAAGACTCCACCAAAAAACTCTTAGAACTAATAAATGAATCAGTAAAGTTGCAGGATACAAAATTAATATACAGAAATAGGTTGCATTTCTACACACTTACAATGCACAATCAGAAAGAGAAATTAAGAAAACTATCCCATTTACAATTGCATCAAAAAGAATAAAATACCTAGGAATAAATTTAACCAAGGAGGTGGAAGACCTGTATTCTGAAAACTATAAGACAGTGATGAAAGAGAAGACAACACAAATAAATGGAAAGATATGTCATGCTCATGGATTGAAAGAATTAATATTGTTAAAATGTCCATACTACCCAAAGCAATCTACAGATTCAAAACAATCCCCATCAAAATATCAATGAGATTTTTCACAGAATTAGAACAAAAAATCCTAAAATTTGTATGGAACCACAAAAGATCCCAAATAGTCAAAGCAATTTTGAGAAAGAACAAAGCTGGAGGTATCATGCTCCCTGATTTCAAACTATGCTACAAAACTTTAGTAATCAAAACAGTATGATACTGGCACAAAAACAAATGCATGGATCAGTGGAATAGAATAGAGAGCCCAGAAATAAACCCATGCTTATATGGTCAATTAATCTATGACAAAGAGGCAAGAAAATACAATGGGGAAAAGACAGTCTCTTCAATAAACGGTTTTGGGAAAACTGGACAGCCACATGCAAAAGAATGAAACTGAACCACTTTTGTACACCATACACAAAAATAAACTCAAAATGGATTAAAGGCTGGGATGTAAAACCTGAAACCTTTAAACTCGTAGGAGAAAATATAGGCAGTTAGCTCTTTGATATCAGTCTTAGCAATGTTTTTTTAGAATGTGTTTTTAGACAGTCTCCTCAGGCAAGGGCAACAGAACCAAAAATAAACAAATGGGATTACATTAAACTAAAAAAACTTTTGCACAGTGAAGGAAACCATCAACAAAACAAAAAGGCAACCTACTGAATGCGAGAAGATATTTGCAAATCACACATCTGATAAGGGGTTAATAACCAAATATGTAAAGAACTTACACAACTTAATATAAAAAAAACCCAATTAAAAAATAGGCAAAGACTTGAATAGACATTTTTCCAAAGAAGACACACAGATGGCCAACAGGCGCATGAAAAGATGCTCAACGTCACTAATTATCAGAGAAATGCAGATCAAAACCACAATAAGATACCACCTCACACCTGTCACAATGGCTATTATCAAAAAGACAAAAAATAACAAGTGTTGGTGAGGGTGTGGAGAAAAGAGAACTCTTGTATACCGTTGGTGAGAATGTAAATTGGTGCAACTGCATGGAAAATGGTGTGAAAATTCCTCAAAAAATTAAAATAAACCTGCTATAGATCCAACAATTCCACTTCTGGGTATTTATCTGAAGAAAACAAAAACATTAATTTGAAAAGATATAGGCACCTGTATGTTCACTGCAGCATTATTTACAATAGCCAAGATATGGAAGCAACCTAAGTGCCCATCAGTAGATGAATGGATAAAGAACACGTGGTATGTATGTATAATGGAATATTACTCAGCCGTAAAAAGAATGAAATCTTGCCACTTGCAACAACATGGATGGACATAGAGTGTGTTATACTAAGTGAAATAAGTCACACAGATAAAGACAAATACCGTATGATTTCGTTACATGTGGAATCTAAAAAACAAAACAAATGAACAAACAAAACTAAACAGAAACAGACTCATAGATACAACAAACAAACTAGTGGATACCAGATGAGGGAGGGGTGGGGGTGTGGGTGAAATAGGTGAAAGAGATTAGGGGGTACAAACTTCCAGTTATGAAATGAGTAAGTCATGGGGATGTAATGTACAGTCTAGGGAATATAGTCAATAATATTGTAATAACTTTGTATGGTGACAGATGGTAACTAGACTTATTATGGTCCATGGCATTTTGTAATGTATATAAATATCGAATCACTATGATTTACACCTGAAACTAATAGGATATTGTATGTTAATTATTCTTCAATAATAATAAAAAAAAGATGGGGCATTCTTGACTTAGGCTGATGGAGAGGAGCCCACAGATAGTGAGAACATCCAGAAAGGGATCACTGGTTGGACAAAAGCCCAGAGGAGGAGGGAGGGGACAAGGGGATCACGAGCAGAGGTGAAGGGAGACTTCTCTCCCTCTGAGATGTCTGGTTGTGAAAGCAGAAGGCCTCAAGGGAAGTCACCTCATCTGGGAGAGTGAGACCTGGGACACCAGGGAAGGGCTGAGGAGAGGAAGTTTGCAATCTCCACGTTGGAGAAACAGGAGAAGCTGACCGAAGTACACAGAAGCATGGCCAAGTGGCATCGAGGGCCAGCTGAAATAAAAAGCACAAAATTTGTAGCAGTTTGATTTTTTTCCCTTCAACAAATACCTAGCACATCTATCACTTTCCAGGTGCTCTTAGGTGCTGGGGACACAGCAGTGAACCCTACAGTTTTGACCTCAAAGCGCCATTGTTTGCCTTCCCCAAACGAAATACAAATCTGTAAGTAAGAGTTTTAGATGCGGGTGATGGCGATGAAGATAAAATAGGATACTGTGATGGAGTGACAGGAGGACTCTCTGGATGGTCAGGAAAGACCTGCCTGAAGAGATGACATGTCACCGGAAGCCTGAACGGTAAGAGGAGGTGATCTTGAGGCATTCTGAGAGTGGAGCTTTCAAAGCAAAAGAGACTCCAAGCGCAAAGGACCTGAGGAAGAAACAGGCTTGGAGCATTCAAGGACAGACAGGACGCCATTGTGGATGAATCACACGATCAAGGGAGAGAGGGAGGGAGAAGGTTAGCAGGGGCCAGTAATAGGTTCTTGAAGGCCAAGATAAGGGTTTTGGATTTCATTCTGGTTACAACTAGAATCTTCTGATTGGGTTTTTTTTTTTTTTTTTAATGAGGAAGATAAGCCCTGAGCTAACATCCGATGCCAATCCTCCTCTTTTTGCTGAGGAAGACCGGCCCTGGGCTAACATCCGTGCCCATCTTCGTCTACTTTATATGGGACGCCACCACAGCATGGCTTGCCAAGAGGTGCGTTGGTGCGCTATTGGGGCCTGCCGAGGCAGTGGAGCGCGTGCACTTAACCGCTGCGCAACCGGGCTGGCCCCCTGATTGGGATTTTTAAAGCAAGGGAGTGACATAATCTATACTACATTCTAGAACAGCTGCTCTGGTTACAATGTGGAGATGGGCAGTAGGGAAAGAGCAGGGGCAGGGAGATCAGTTCGGAAGCCTGGTAGATTCTCCAAAGGGACAAAGGGTCAAGGTAGTCAAGGAGGATTGGCAGTTCTGGTGTAGGATTAGGGTTAAAGGGCAGTTTTGGAAAAACTGTAGAAGTCTCGAGTGTTGTGTCAGAAATGTGGATGCTCATTTCTAACCTCAACAAACACAATCACATGCCAAAGCGTCACTCACAACTAGGCCTCCTTTCCTAGTGTGGAGGTCCCTGGGCGCGAGAAACTACAGGATTCATTGGATACGTTTTTCTCTGCCCACCCTAGCAGCATCTTTCCAGTGTTTTTTGAATAGAGTTTATTTTTTAGAGCTGTTTTACTTTTTAATTTTAGTTCTTTAAATAAACTTTATTGGGCCCTCCCCGTGGCTTAGTGGTTAAGTGCGTGCGCTCCGCTACTGGCAGCCCGGGTTCGGATCCCGGGCGCACACCAACGCACGACTTCTCTGGCCATGCTGAGGCCGCATCCCACACACAGCAACTAGAAGGATATGCAACTATGACATACAACTATCTACTGGGGCTTTGGGGGAAAAAACAGGAGGAGGATTGGCAATAGATGTTAGCTCAGAGCCAGTCTTCCTCAGCAAAAAGAGGAGAATTAGCACAGATGTTAGCTCGGGGCTGATCTTCCTCACAAAAAAATAAAAAAATAAAAATAAATAAATAAACTTTATTTTTTAGAGCAGGGCTTGCGTGGAGGGAGGGAGGAATGGGTGAAGCACAGAGGATTTTTAGGGCAGTGAAACTACTCTGTGTGGTACTATAGCGGTGGATACACATCATTATATATTTGTCCAAATCCATAGATTTGGATAGAATCTACACAGACTCTACAACACCAGGAGTGAACCCCCCAACATAAACTATGGCCTCTGGGTGATCATGATGTGTCAACGTAGGCTCATCAGCTGTAACAAATGTACCACTCTGGTGTGGGATGTTAATAACAGGGGAGGCTCTGCATGTGTGGGGACACGGAGTATATGGGAAATCTCTGTACCTTCCTCTCAATTTTGCTGTGACTTTTTCTAGCATTTTAAAGCCAAATCCTTAATATCCTATCTAATTCCTGCCAGCACCAGCAGTGAGCTCTGTTCTTGACTTACCACTCAGAGCAGCGCCAGTGACCATATCTCTCAACATTTTATGAGCCAGGGGACATTAACATATCTGAAAGTCTACATTTTTCCCTTGAGGAAACCTGTAAAGTTCAGGTCAAAAGCTGAGTGTGAACAGCATTATTAGGGCATATTCTTAACTGTATACCAAAATATCCACAGGGGTTTCTAGAGTAATAAAAAGGAGCTAAAGGAGATAATTCCCTTCTGTTTTCCGATTTAAAAAAATTTTATAAGCATTTTCTTTCATTCTAAGAAAATGGATATGTTATTAAAGTAAAAGTATTCCTGTTCTAGAAAATTCCCATTCCTCTCACCTCCGTAGAGAGGAAGTTTTTTATATTTTAACCCTTCTTGTGTATATTTGCATTACATACACGTCGGAGAAATAAAAGGCACAAATGTGTTTATACTGAAAAGCAAGTCTCCCTCCAGCCCCTGCCCTTCCATCACCCCATTACCCACCCAGGAGGCAACCACTGTTCCCAGCAACAGATCTTTCAGAGAGATTCTATCTATATAAGCAAATACCTACTTATAAAAAAAGTGAAAATAGTAGCATATTATATGCTGTTCTGAACGTCTCTTTTTTACTTAAGTCTTGGAGACCCTTTTATAGCAGTGGATAAAGAGTTGCCTCATTATTTTTCAATGGAACTTTAGTATAAAGGGTGTTATAGTTGAGAAATTATATGTAATTTATCTTTGCCAATTCAATAGCAGAGCTGCAACTAGATTTGACTAGTTGAATGGAAAATCCTTAGTTTTCTGGGCTTTAATACTGAATAGTTCAAAGGTTTTTTCTCTCCACTGAGGCTCTATTCTCATTACTAAGATTCCCCATTCTGTGTCCCTGCAACCCCCATCTGAGGTTTGACATTTCTCTAGCCTAGCCATCTGATTTCACTTTTGATGAGTCAAATGTAATAAACCTAGATGATGTGGCTCAGATGTCTCTTAAGGACAAAAAGATTAAAAGGGGAAATAAAAGAAAATATATAGGACAGAGGGCTGAGGGTTTGTTGAATGTTTGAGATTTGAATGTGTGTGTGTTTATCTTAATTCCTCATCAGTTTCAGCTAGATTCATCTCTCCCGGCTTTGCACTTGGAGACTAGGACACACACAGTCTTAGCTCTTATTATAAGATGAGTGCACATCTCTGGACTGTTCTAAGAAGCCATAGTCCCTTAAATCATTGTAGCTCACAAGGACAGTGCACTCACTCAGATATTTTTAAAATACTGTTTCTGATTCTCTCTTTTTCTCGTGAGGTAAGCAAGGCAGACACATGTGCCAAGGATAACTGAGAATGTAAGGGCAGCCCTTGATTCTGCAGCTTGAACCGGCTGTGTGCTAAATGCAACTCCCAAACATGCCCTATAAATAGCCGTTCATTGTCAGCCTGTGTGAAAAGACAAGAGTGGGTGTGTGGTGCTATGATTCAGGCCTAATTAAGCGGTTGCGTCTGCGCAGGACTATAAGCGACTAGCTGCTCCGATTTATAATCTAGTCAGGAGACAACTGCGAGGGTTCGCCGCCGACTGGACGTAGACTGAAGGGGAGCTGTTCCATGCTGTTTCTGCCGCCACCATGGCAAAAATCATTCTGAGGCACCTCATAGAGACTCCAGTGCGTTACGAGGAGGAGTTTGAAGCTCGCGGTTTGGAAGACTGCAGGCTGGATCATGCTTTATATGCGCTGCCCGGGCCAACCACCGTGGACCTGGGAAAAGCCAGGGCGGCCCAGGCTCCTGCAGTGGACTCAGCGGCAGAGAGGCCGCCCCAAGCAGGCAAATCCCGCTTCCAGATCCTGCTGGACGTGGTCCAGTTCCTCCCCGAAGATATCATCATTCAGACCTTTGAAGGCTGGCTGCTGATTAAGGCTCAGCATGGAACCAGAATGGACGAGCATGGTTTCATCTCAAGAAGCTTCACTCGGCAGTACAAACTGCCAGATGGCGTTGAAACCAAAGATTTGTCCGCGATCCTCTGTCACGACGGGATTCTGGTGGTGGAAGTAAAGGATCCAGTTGAGACTCAGTGAAATCTTATTGGTTCCTGTTCACAGCACACGAGGAAGATTACAGTTCAGCCAATGAATGGTACCACGGACATGTTTGTATTACCCCCGTTTGAAATTATTTTTATGAACATTAAAAATATAGACATAGTTCCTGGTATGTTGAGGCCGTCTTTGTTATTCTTACTCAGAAAGGAAAATTGTTAAATATGTTCCTACAGCTCAATGTGATGCTAGTCTGACATCTGAAACATTGACAATTTGGGAGACTAGTTTGATACTAGAGAGAACTCAGAATGATTTCTTCATTATTCCAACAATGCCAGAGAAGCTGCATTTGTAACAACTGTGGCAAAAAAGCCATACTAATTTAAGGAATTCTTATCCATTTTATGACAACTTTTTATATTGCTAAAAAGAGTTGTGATCCCCTCCCCTTGATAAACTTTTCAGTGTATTTTAATTACAGTGGAGCTTTGTAAATATAGAGTCTGCAGGTTAAAATACAGTACTTGGAAACTGGGTCTGAAATATATTTATGATTCACTACAGTTGTTACTGCCTTAAACTTACGTTGGAATTTTCAGATATAAATCTTATTTTTAAAAAGTTCCACATATGTACCTCATTCTTTTTTTGTTGTTGGTTTTTAGCTAAACTGAATGTTATCTGCAGTGTTTTTTAAAAAACAATATCTTTTCTGTGGATACTCATGAAATAGTAATAAGATATGTATTATTCATACTCATAAGTTAATATTAAGTTTAGGAAACCACTTTAAAAAGTACAATTACTGAATTCAAAGAGTGTTAATCTCTGCTCTTTAGATGCTACTTCGAATTTTAGATTTCAGAAGATGGCAAAATGTAATGTAGCTGCTCCCCTTGCCTAATCCTTAGCTTTAAATAGCCTGGCAGCAGTGGACGTTCGGAGGCCTGAGCTCACACAGGCATCTGAGTTGATACAGCACGTGGGCTGAGGGCTGCTTTTATTCTCTCTGGTTGCTGCTTCGGCACAAGGGAACGGCTGAGACATTGGTGGAGCCCAGGGATTTGCTATAGGAACACTGCCTTCAACAGCTGGTCTGTGACATTCCAAAGATTTGCTATCTCATTCTGTATATACTAACTCTTTCTCTGGGGGAAGTAGCTCCTTGAACTCTGCACCCCATGTGAGCCTGAGGACAGCGCTATGAATAGCAGAGGAACGCAGGGTGTGGAAAGCACCAGGGCAGACGAAGACGGCTGACAATACCACTCTGCTCCTCTGTGGCGCTGTATTCGTAGTTCAAATGCAAACAGGAGAGACGTAAGCAATAGAAAAGTAAATCGAACAGTTCTAAAAGTAGTTTTGAAAACAAATGTAATCTGAAAGAGATGGTTGTTTAGTCTAATTAAATTGAAAGGATTTTGAAGCTATAGGTTTATATGAGGTTTTTGCCTGTACACTGAGTGTAAGTTGTCCAACTCTAGGGTAAGAAATTTTGTTTGACAAAGTGAATATCACAGACCGGCTTTGCTTCATAACAAAATTAGTAGTAATCAATGGGATTATATCTACTAATATAATTAGAACTGGGATACCATTTGTTCCACATTATTCTTTCCCATTGATTGGCAGAATAGTGTGAAAACAAACTAGTGCTTTGAGAAACAAACAAAAAACCCCTCTCATTTGGCCTTGATCTTACTCTGGATGAGATCCTACTTCTGAGAAAGTTCAGGAAGTGAAATTCATGGGGCCGGCCCAGTGGTGAAGTGGTTAAGTTTGTGCACTCCACTTTGGCAGCCTGGGGTTTGCGGGTTCAGATGCTGGGCGAAGACCAAGCTGTGCTCTTCAAGCCATGCTGTGGCGGTGTCCTATATACAAAATAGAGGAAAGTTGGCACAGATGTTAGCTGATGGCCAATCTTCCTCACCAAAAAAAAAAAAAAAAAGGAAGTGAAATTCTTACCACAAGGAGCCACTGATAGGAAATAGTTCCTTTAAAAATGAAAATTAGGGGCTGGCCAGGTGGCACAAGCTGTTAAGTGTGCATGCTCCGCGTGGCAGCCCAGAGTTCACAAGTTCAGATCCCAGGTGTGCACCGATGCACTGCTTGTCAAGCCGTGCTGTGGTGGCGTCCCACATAAAGTAGAGGAAGATGGGCATGGATGTTAGCTCAGGGCCAGTCTTCCTCAGCAGGAAAAAAAAAAAAGGAGGAGGCTTGGCATCAGATGTTAGCTCAGAGCTGATCTTCCTCAAAAAAAAAAAATAAACACATCATCCAATTAGCATTTATTTTTCTAAGATAAATTTTAAAGTAATTGCAGCCATTTTTTGATTTGGAAAATATACCAAACACTATAAAAAAGAAAAACCATTTATTATTCCTCTACTACCGTGAGGTAGCTACTTTAAATTTCTAGTTCAGTCTTCTCATACATAAGTACATGCATCACTTTTCAAAAAATTAGGATTAGATTTGCATGGAGTTTGAGATCCCCGTCGTACTGGTTATTGTCCGTTGCCCTCCCCGCCTCCCGCCAACCCAGACCTCTGCCTGCTCAGCTCCACCCTGAGCCGCAGCAGGCTGACCCCATGGGCCTTGTCATTCTGGTTTCCAATTGAGTTCAGCCAACGGGAGGCGCCGACTGCAGATTAGAGACTGGAGAGAGAAGACTGGTGGGCAGGAGCGGAGAAAGGTCAGGGCGTTTCCTTCCCACTGCCAACCTGCTGCAGACGAAGCTCTGGCAAGCCCGGGCGCCTCCATGACTGGCGCTCTGGAGGATGGCCGCTCCTCCAGGACTCGCACTGGGACTGGGATCCGTCGTCGTGACGCTGTTTCTTCCTCTTGTTCTGCCAGCACTTGGGGTGGTGACGTTTCCTGCCCTTTCTTGTCGCAGGTGCCTCACCATCCCCTATTGATTCCCTTTACTTTGCCTGCTCTCCCAGAAATGATCCCTTTATTAAAGTCCCCTTCAGGTGATGGAATTCTGTTTCCTGCCAGAACCCCGATTGCTTCTTAAGTGATTTAAAAAAAAAAAAAATGCATCATTTGCTTTTGCTACCAAACATTAACTGATTTATAATGGCCAAGCACCATTCCAACACAGATAAACTGGATTGTAATTGAACCATTCCTTTTCACTATCGATCCCAACAGGAGGCAGATGGCATTCTCAAATTGGAATAATTCAAATTGGAATAATTTATTTATAAAGAGATTAATTACAAGGGAGTGGGCAGGGCGAAGAGGAGCTGCAAGGGATAGCGAGTGACCTGAGGGTAGTAGTGTGGAGCTGTTATGTCCCCTAGGCCTTAGGGGATGGGAGGAGGAAGCAGGCCTCAGAAATCAGAAAGAAAATCAGATAGAGGAGACCACCAGCTGTGACTTTCATTTGAGGGACAGTCAGCCCAAGGTGACCTCATAGGCGCCAGGAGAATAAACACTTTCTCCCTCTAATCTCCTACCAGGGCACCCCATTGGCTGGACCTAACTGGTGCCTGGAGGGCGTGGGCGCCCTGTTGATATAGTTCAACAGCCTCCCAGGGCAGAGGACAGGGTGGAGACAAGTGGAGAGTGACTCCTGGGGGCAAGGGGAAATATCCAGCATTTCAGGAAAATAAGACTGTTGTTACAGCCCTCAGAAAACCTTCCTACAAAATACAGCCTGAGATAAGGATTGAAGGGCCAACACAATATGGGAAGTGCAAGCCCAGGATGGTAAAGGTGAGGAAATAGGGGAAACAGAATGATGTGACGTGTTACCATGCCAGCCACCGCTTCACAAGGAGCTATGAAGAGACTCAGCTGCCTTTTGGCAGCGACATTGACTTAGCACCTGGGACTTCTCCAGAAGATCTTCAGGAAGAAATCAAATCTTACAGCAATCCACAGGGAAGACAGAAGAGGGAATTTGTCTTCCCTTGCGACCAATGTCCCATTTCCCATCAGTCAAGTTTCAGCTAATAGAGAATAGACTGTCCTGCACTTCTGGGTTGTATTGTCCAACCCTTTAGTGGCTGCTCAGAAAACCAGACCCATGCCCCACGGTGTGACATTTCATCTACACTGGGAGCAGAAGGGCGACTTGGCACGGTTAGGTCTCACTCAGCTTGAGTAGTGCAGGCTCGGGTCTTCAACCTGGACTCCAGCCACCTTAGGAGATTTGGCAAATGCCCTAGCCAAGGTGGCAGCAGTGTGGTCTGGGAGGCAGGCGATTCCTTCAGAAAAAAGAAGGCAGGCAAGAAGATACACGGAGTTTGTATCCAACACAACCTTGAATCCGGGACTGCAGGAAGGGGGTGCTGGGCAAATCCCACAGTCTGACAGCATCTACTGCCTAGGCACCCTACTCTGCCCTCAGATATGGACTCTAATCTCACCTTATATTTTGATCTAATTTTTAATCTGCTTAGGTGCAAAGTTAGTCCTCTTAAACTTCCCCAGGATTTTCCTTTTCCTGTAGATTGTGGACCAAAGTTTTGTTTTTGTTTTAAGGTGCCTACCCCTTATCCTGGAAGTCCAGAAGTCATTGAAGATGTTGGTTCCCATTGACCTCCCAGAGTCCAAACTGCACTGGGGTCCTGACCCTGCCCTTGTCTTTCTTCTCGCCTGCCTGTGATTACCTGAAAATTGCTGTGTGGTCTTTAGTACATCCTAAAGTGATTTTAAAAAACACAATGGAGTACAACTTCAGGTAAAAAAGAAAAAAAACAACGTTTCTTTCTTCATTTCTTCAAGCTTAACAAAAATCTATTTTTCACTAATGACCACTGTTCTCTTCAGAGGCTCTCGGTTGGAAAGAAGAATAATAGTGTTGCTTCGGTATGCTGGCTTACAGTTTATGTACTATGACATTTTGAAAATAACTCTTTGTTTTAGCAATTGAGTTGGCCAGATGTTCCCCACAAAATAGCAGAGACAGTATTTTAAATTTGAAAAATAAATGATTCTAAGTAACTATTTTCCTCTATATTTCCTCAACATTGTTTAATATACAAGTGCAGGTATATATGTATGCATGTATTTATAAAATCCTGTTTATTACTGTTTTCTAACTTTAAGGACAAATACAAAGAAAATATATTGTGGTAAGGTACAATGGTCTATATGATACCATTCTTTGTAATTTGTTGAAGTTTTCTTTATGCCCTGGTATGTAGTAATTTTTAAAAAATGTACCTTGTATACTTGAAAATAATCTGTGTGTATATTTTCTATTTGGGGATATATATGTGTATATATACACACACACATACATATGATTAGGTTTGCTATTTTGTGGTTCAAATATTCTTTTTCTTTTTTTTTTTGCTTATGGCTACTAGAAACATATAGATTGGCATTTAAAAATCTCTCAATATGAATGGACAGTTTAAAATTTTAAAAAGTATTTCTGATCCATTTTTTCCTTTGTATATTTCCAGGTTATGTTGTCATGTGGTTATAAATTTGTAATTTCTGTCAATTGGATTATTTCTTATATTATTGTGTAGGCCCCCTCTTTATCTCTATTTAATGCTTTTAGCCTTAAATTCTGTTTTGTCTGATCATATCACTGTTTTATTTTACTATTTGCATGACGTCTTTTTTTTTATATATTCAATGTAGTTTTGTTTTAAGTGTGTTCCTTTTTTTTTTTTGGTGAGGAAAATTGGCCTTGAGCTAACATCTGTTGCCAATCCTCCTCTTTTTGCTGAGGAAGATTGGCTCTCAGCTAACATTTGTGCCCATCTTCCTCTATTTTGTATATGAGTTGCCACCACAGCATTGCTTGATGAGCAGTGCGTTGGTCCGCATCCGGGATTCAAAACTGCGAACCCTGGCCCACTGAAGTGGAGTGGGCGAACTTAACTGCTACACTACTGGACCGGCCTCTAAGTGTGTTTCTTAAAAGCAGTAGCATGTAGTTGGATTTTAAAAACACAATGTGATAATCTGTCTTTTTTTTTTTTTTTTTTTTTTTTTTGCTGAGGAAGATTCACCCTGAGCTAACATCTGTTGCCAATCTTCCTCTTTTTGTATGTGAGCCACCATCCCAGCATGGCCACTGACAAATGAATGGTGTATGTCTGCGCCTGAGAGCCAAACCCAGGCTGCTGAAGTGGAGCTTGCCGAACTTAACCACTAGGCCACGGGCCTGTCCTGATAATCTGTCTTTTAATAGATGAATTTAATTCATATACTTATTGAATTAAATATGATCTATTTCTTATTTTGTGTATTTATTATGATTTTCCATTGCTTTTTCCTTTTCTATCTTTGGATTATTAAATTTTTTCCCTCGATCTTGAAGGTGTTAAAATTTAAACATTGTTAGTAAATTTACAGGTTAATACACATTTCTGAAGGAAACCAATAAAAGTATAAAAACTTAAACATTTAAAATTATCCAATATTTCTATCCTTCCCCTGAGTGTGACTAGGATTTTTGTGTCCTTACTACACTGAGGATTCTATCCCATCTTGCTGCTATGGTTAATTTTAGTTTTACTTCTAAATATGGAGTATTAAAATCCCACTAGTAAAGGAAAATTTAGTGAATTTCTGTGCTCCCTTTTGTTTCTTGTTTTCCAGTTTCCCTCTGGGTTCCTCTCTGTTCTTTTTATTTATTTATTTATTTATTTTTTGTGAGGAAGATCAGCCCTGAGCTAACATCCGTGCTAATCCTCCTCTTTTTGCTGAGGAAGACCGGCTCTGAGCTAACATCTATTGCCAATCCTCCTCCTTTTATTTCCCCAAAGCCCCAGTAGATAGTTGTAGCAGAGCACGTGCACTTAACCACTAAGCCACCGGGCCGGCCCATCTCTCTGTTCTTCTTAAGGCACCTTGATATCTTGTGAGGTTCTGTAGGTGGAAAAGCCTTGGTCTTTATTTACACTGCTTCACTCTGGAATAATATTTAGCAAGCTATAAAATTCTAGATGAACAGTTATTTCACCTCAACACTGTGGAGATAATTATTCCAGTGTCCTTTGGATTTATAGTGAAATTCTCGTTGGCAACAACATAATTGTTCCTTTGTATATATTCTGCCTTCTTTCTCTGGTTGTCTTTAAGATTTTCTATTTATCCTTAATGTTCTGCAGTCCACTATGATGTGCCTAGGTTTGGATGTGGATTTGTTTATGCTGCTTAATATGCAATCTGAGGGCCAGCCCCGTGGCGTAGCGGTTAAGTGCGTGTGCTCTGCTGCTGGTGGCCCGGGTTCGGATCCTGGGCGCACACCAATGCACCGCTTCTCCGGCCATGCTGAGGCCGCGTCCCACATACAGCAACTAGAAGGATGTGCAGCTATGACATACAACTATCTACTGGGGCTTTGGGGGAAAAAAATAAATAAGTAAAATTATTAAAAAAAAATATGCAATCTGAAAAAATATATATATTTTTAAGGTCTGGAAATTTCATGGCTATTATTTCCTCACATGTTTTCCATTAAGCTGCCATTCTCTTCTTTTAGAATTCCTATTATATATAAATTGAAGCCTCTCGAAAGCCCTTGTCTTCCTGTGCTGTATTTCTGGGTGAATTCCTCAGTACTTTAGTTCTCTTTTTCCTTTTGAACTATATCATACATACAGAAAAGTATAATTATTATTGTATACATGTTTTATATAAAAGGACCATCCATATAATAAACCACCCAAGACAAGAAATAGCTCATCGACAATACCCAGAAGCTGTTTCCCTCCCTTTGTCTTTTTTGGATTTTGTCTAGTCTGTGTTTGAAACTAAACAGTATGCTATTCAGTATTGCTGAGTATGGTAAAATAATACCTATGTTAAGGCTCTTGATGTAATTTTAGAAGAGGAAGAGCAAGAATTAAAGAATTTACTCTAATGATACAATAAAAACTTTTCACAAAATTTTGTGAGGCATTTTTAATTCGAAGTACTGAAAATATAAGAAATTTGTTGAACTAAAGTCTATCCATATTATAAAATCCTATATTGTCAATAAAAATTGTCTTCTAGAAAAATATTGAATGGAGTGGAAAAATGCTCACTAAAATTAAGGAGGGAAAGCAAGTTACAAAAGGCAGTCACAATTCCCACCTTTAATTTCAGCGGGCACATTTCCATGTCAATAAGTTTTTGTTTAGGACATGATTTTAATGGCAGTGTTGTACTTCATAATATGGATCTGCCATAATTTATTGTATGCAGAAAGAAAGAATGAAAGGGTAATTTTAAAAATGTCAAAAGTGATTATATGATTGGGATTTTAAGGTCTTTATCTTATGTTTCATTGTAGAAATACAGAAAACAAATTATTTTATAACCAGGAAAGAAACAGTAAATATAAGCTTAAAATATTCCATAAATATTACGTTTAATAAATGATCATCACAGTGTCTTGAAATGAAGTCCTGGCATTATCTATAAAGGATGTTATAATTTCAGCAGAAAGCAAGTATTTTACTCATTTGATGAACATGTCCCATCTCTATTGGGTTATTCCAGAGAAATCAGAACTTTCAGGACCAACAAGCCTGAGAGGTTATGATTCTCTAAAATGCAATAAGCACAAATGACTTTTTTTCCCCTAAAAGTCTAGCTTTCAGTACATTGCAAACTATTTTCTAATTTAAACTGTAGATGCAGCCCAGAACTTCATGTAAGCTCAGAATTTATTAGCAAGGAAAATCAAATGAGCTGTTTTGGCTGAATGGCAGGCCAGGGAGGTATATGGCTTTTCCTCCCCTCCCCTGGTGGATTCAACTGGGTGGGAGACCCACCATCACTTCCTTCCGTGAAATGCTATGCTAGGGGTGCTGTGCTCCTCAAAGCAGCTGCCAGGCACGTATCGTTCTCCTGAAACACTCTGCTCTTTGAAAGAGTGGAATTTCCCTGTGGTCTTGTTTCATCTTCCCAAGCTCAGTATCCTCAAATTCCCTGAGCAACGTTCAAAGCCTTAAAGAACTCAGTGTGGCTTTAATTTTCTGTTGCTATTGAGTGGGATAGAAATTAATTTCCTATGAAGCTGATTTTAAATTCTAAATAGGCTCTTTTGGAGCTAAGTCCATATATCAACTTTATCCTTGGGACAAGCTTGAAATAACTGAACCTCCAAGGACTGTAGCTTTGTGGAAAAGAATAAAGTAATTAGAAAAGTAGGCTTTGAAAGCAAACAAATGTAGACAGACAGGGATTTGAGTACCAACTTTACCACTTTCTAGCCTGGTAATTTTGGTCAGTTTGCTTAACCCCTCTATGCCTCGGTTTCCTCACCTGTAAAATGGGGATAATGCCAGTACCTATTACATACAGTTGTTTTGAAGATTAAATGAGATGTGGATGTAAGGTGTCCAACAGGCCTGGGGGTTTCTTGGGACTCAAGACTTTCAGTGCTAAAATTGGGACATTCCAGGCAGACTAGGATGGTTGATCACCCTGTAAGATGTTAAATATTTACACAATGCCTGGTATAGATAAATGATAGCCATTATTTTATGTATTACAAATATCTTTGAGAATATTCCCCTGGACATGTTTTCTGCATAGGTTAATTAGACACATCCCAACTTTATCTTTTATAAAAAGACTAAAATATATAGTTAAAAAATAAAATGCATCATTAGTGAATCAGAATCACTATCTATTTCTAAGATCTACTTGGTTATTTCTAAAATTCCACCATTCCATTTTTTTGCTTACTGAAGCTGATACCGGCGCAACACAAGGTTGACATAAGGGAAGCCATATTGTAGGAAAGAAACCATATTGTAACTTCGGATGACCTCTGACTAACTCTGGATTTTATGGCCCCTCCCAGCTGCTATGAGTTGATAACTTTGTTCTTTTGAGTTCCTTAGGATGACCCCCGGGCAGAGAGTCTATGCTGATAGCCATCATCAGTGACAACTGAAAGATCAGGGTATAGGGCATTGCTCCAGTCTCTGATGCACATCAAATAAAACAAAAGACTGCTAGGAACTAAGACCAGATGGATGACCCCACCCTGAGACCAGACGCCTCTCCCACTCAGAGACCAGCCCTCTATATAACTGGCCTGTAGTCTTTGGTCTGTAAGATGGTTTTGTGCCGACATTAGTCGGCCATCTTCCCTCTTGCTAGCAAGCTGTAATAAAAAGTCCTTTCTTTCCTGTTACCTTGCCTCTTGACTACTGACATGTCTTGCAGCAGGCAGACGAACATCCCTTGGGCAGTAACAAAGCCAAGTCTTAAAAAAACTTCACATTGCTCTGTGAAGTAGTATGCAAATACATATTTCTTGAAAAGTGCACCCCTTTCAAGAGAAAAAGCTTTGTGATAAAAAATGAATTGTAGAATAATCTTTTTAGTGTAATGAATAAAAAGTCATTTAAAGCACAACAACCTTTTGGGGACAATATTCCCATCCACAACAGTTCTAGTTAAGATGGCAGACTAAGCATACTTCTTTGTCTCTCCTACTTGTCAATCCCATTTAGTGACATAAACTTGTCTTTTGTCCTTATTCACTGGCATTGTAGAGACCAGGAGCTGGGCTGATCAGGTGACCTCAGACTGTAGCAACCTTCTGGCTGACCAAAAGCAGCTGAGATCACATGGACAAATCAGGGAAGAGGGAGCCAGGGCCTAGTCATTATTTTCTAAATTTGTCAGGTTTTAAGAAACAACTGGGGTTCTTATTAAATATACAGATTTCTGGGTCCCTCCAATAGAAAGTCTGGTTCAGGTGGGGGTTGGGGAACCCTTGAATCTGTATTGGGTTGGTGTCTCCTGTGTTGTTTATGATGGGACAAATGTGGAAATGCTTCTCAACCAGGGATTGTCACCATGCCTGGGTGCCTCCTAGCGTTTAGTGCCAGAGCACCAGGGATGCTAAATATCCCATAATGCTGGAACCAATACAACACACAGAAACAAAACACTGGAAACAGGACAATTGCTATATGGAATTTTAAATGGAACTCCATATGTCATTTGAACACTTCATTAACGTTTGTTAACTATAGGACTTAACAAAATTATAGATATCCCAAGGAGCTAGACTAAAAATAGTCTGACCTGGTAATTTTCCAGCAGATGAGAACATCACCCTCTTTGAGGGATAAGGGAAAACTACTCTCATATAGGTAATTATTTTTAACTGATTTATTCCTATTCTTATTTTCTTGAAACATTATACAATGCTGTGTTTCACATATAACACCAGGAAAGAGGTGTACTGTTCCTTCCAGAAGGGACCTTCTGAAAGAAAGGAAATACCACGTGTAGAAAGATATGTTTTAACAAGTCTTACCCTTCATTCCTTTCTGACTCACTGCTCATCAACATGGCATGCATAGTGCTTATCCTGCTATTTATATTTTTATTCTCTCTGGGGTGGTTCCCAGATATTTTTAACTAGTTCTCTATACCCATAAGGTTTCGTTTGCCCAGGGTTCATCTCTCATTTTGATTTTTCTTCTTTTATTTTCCTTTTCCACAAATGCCTCCATTTCCCCCTGTGCTCACTTTCTGTCCCTCTACTTCTCTTTCATTTTCTCTCTAGCATTTACTCCCTCCTGCCTTCTGATCTATAATCTTGAGTTCCTTTATTATTCCTTGGCTGTAATAGACCAGGCATCTGGTATAGGATATAGGATGACCACCTGTCCCCCTGTACTAGACTCCTCAGTCCCAGGCCAACTAGGATGGCTGATCACTCTACTTAACCAGTAGTCAGAGGAAATAATATGTGGATGCTAAGGTTGAGGGAGGAGTAACTATAGTTGGTAGTACCCTGCTGTGTTGCTGTAGGTTTTTAATTAGTAATTGTTGGAAGAGGATGCAAATACAAATAAAACAAACAGGGGTCATCACCAAGTATTAGCAAGATTAGATGACCTGAAGTATCAGAGAAAGCAAGTATGTGAGTAAAAGAGACTGAAGATCAGTGCCAGAGCCTGAGTTGGTCATTAGAGCTGACGACTTTGAAGGGCATGTGCAGCCTGATGTACTGTCTGCCCCGCGCCTGGAGAAAATAGGATAGCTTTTGCACTGAGGAGTTTGAATTGAGCAAAAGCCAGTGTCCTGCTAATGAAGTCTATTCCAGAGTAACTGACGAAACAGGAGGAGACATTGAGGCAACACGGCTCTTCCTGCCCCTGGGAAGCATTGTGGAGGCTGAGTCTCACGAGTTTGAATTGCAGGATCAGAGAATTCCCACTGGGGAGCTGAGTGGGAGTTCCACCAGGGACTTGGTGGAGCCCCAAAGGTCTTTCTCTGGCTCCCTAGTGTTCTTGGCCTGAGCTAATTAGGGAAGTAAAGGGCTATAATCCCTGACCAAAAATAGGCTTGACCACTGCTTTCATTCTACCATTAAAAGACCATTCCTCTTTTATCTTCAGATTATCTTTGAACCCTTGCTATAAAAAGGCCAGGCTATAACTAGCCTCTGCTATGATGTTAACTGATGAGGTATCATTTTATTTTTAGGAGCCACGTAAAGAGTAGATTTGTCATCCCTTCACTTCCCATATGAAAGAGGAGCTCTGCTTCCAGGCACACACAATGTCTATTTGACAAATTAACTTAGACCATTCTGAGTATATGATCAATTTTTTCATAATTCATTCATTCCAGTGGAAAGCAGAGAATTGTGAGATTATCCACAGACGAAGGGAGTGGAATTCAAGACTCTCGGTTAGTTATGCGGGAAGTCAGACTAAACCGTTCCTTCTCACCTTCATTCGGCAAACTGCTCATCGAGCATTTACTACGGACTGAGCACTCTGCTTGGTGTTGTAGATAAAACAATGAAAATAGTATAATTCTTGACCTCAAGGCACTTACGCTATGGCTTTTAGAAAGTTCCAGACATGTGAACAAAGAGCTGCAATGAGGGTTACAGGTGCTAGTGTAGACGCACATTGAGGTTACAATTCTACCTTGGCGGGGGGAGGGTAGCTGTGGTGGCTTTAGTGATCTAGCCTCCTAGCTCTGGAGGATAAGGTCTGTGACTGTGATTGTTTTATTCATCATTGTATCCCTCCTGCCTCGCACACAGTAGAGTGCTCAGTAAGTAGTTTTTAAATGAACAAAAGATGGTGTTGCTGTAGACTATGGTGGATGCAAAGCGATGCAGGTAGTTTAGCACACGAGTCAAGGTCCTGCATGATTGGCCCCTGCCTCCCTCTCCAGCTGTGTCTCCCATGCCCTGCCTCCCTGTCATGCTGAGGAGTTCGAGCTTTATCCTGAAAGCAATAGAGACCCATAGGGGAGTTTGAAGCAGGGCTGTGACATGAAGAGCTTTGTGTTTTAGAAAAATAACTCTCACTGCAGTGTGAAGGATGGGTGAGAGGAGGGCGACTCTGGATTTGGGAAGATCGTTTAGATCAGTAGTGGTTCAGGTGGGAGAATGCACATAAGAATCACCTGGTCACTGTCCAGGGCCCAACCCAGACCATTTAAATCAGAATCTCTGGAGTCGGGATCAGTAGTTTCTAAATTGTCCCAGGCGATTCCAGTGAGAAAGCAAGGCTGCGAGTCACTAGCATAAGTTAAAATAGTTGCAGAATGGAAAAGGGGGCACAGATACAAGGGCTGTTCAAGGCAGAAGAACAACATCACTAAGTAACAGAGCAGGGACAATGAAGACAGGGGAGGAATTGAATTACTCATGGGTTCTGGTTGGAGCTGTTGAAATTGGGAGGTTACCTTTCCAATTTGCTGGGAAGGACTGTGGCTTTAGTACTGAAAGTCCCTCATCCCAGGGCAGTTGATCACCCTACAGGGAGGATGGTGGGACCCTTTGCCAAGAGAGGCAATACAGGATCAGAGTGTGTTGGGAGAAAGATGATTAATTTTAAACATGGGTGACAGCTGCTAAGTATTTGTAACTAGTACCACAAAGCTCATAGCTGAGGATCAAATGAGCTAAATACCCCACATTCTAAATTCCTAGAATCACAGCTGTGGGGGCCATCCATCCCTCGACAGGGCTTGCTAAGAGAAACCAGGAAGCAGAACAAGTACCACCACCTCACACCCTAATATAACATGAAGTTGAAAGGGAGAAGGCCACTATTTCCTTTGGTAGAAGTACACTACATGTGTAGGACTATTTATTCCCCAGAACAAGGGCAAGGGTCCTATGAGTTGCCTCTCATCCTCAAAGCCAAGGGAGGGAGCTGTCAAGAGAACTACTCACAGGTTTGTGGATATCTGATATGCCATTCCTTGTCTGGACAGTTATGGGGTGCTAGGCTCATTGTCCAGCCTCTGTACTACCAGGGTAGAGGGAAAGCATATTGGGAAGAGATGGCATGGTAGGGGACTGCCAGGTGGAGCAGGGATTAAGACTGTCCCCACTCAAAGCCCAAGAGGTTTGGAAGATGGATCCTACATAAGCATGAAGACCTGGGAGTTGGCTGTGGTGAGTTCATTGTATTTGGAGCTTTGATCTTATTTGGGAAAGCCACAGTGCTGGACAGAGAGGGGCACATATCAGAGGAATGGGACATAAGCCTGCCAGCTCAGGGGCTGGGCCAGAAGTTGAGAATGAATCTCTCTCATAAGGGACCCTTAGCACCTAGAGGTGCTGCTAGTGCTCCTTGTCAGATGATGCTGTCAGACTCCATCTGTCGTCACTGAGCACATGGACAGTAAGCTGGGTCCCCCAGATCCCTTCTCCCTTCCTTATCCCTCCTCCCTGGCCATTACCAGCAGGGTACATTGTGGAAAGATACACGCAGGTATGTGTGAACCAGACCCCACCCCACACATTCTGTTGCGGTGGGTGTGAGAGGATGTGGGAGAGGAAAGAGCCATAAATTTTTATGAAACTAGAGCTTTGAAACAAAATAACTGAATCTTGAGGATGGAAGTCATTGTTTTAACAGCTGGCAGTAATTATTTCAATAACCAAAAGTGACCGAAAGTTATAGCATTGGGCTAAAATCATTAAGGAAGTCCATTTTCCTTGGGAAATGGGATTTTAACACAGCAGTTATTGCCAAGTCATGAGCAACCCTACGAGACGCCCAGGTAGTGGGAAACTGAAGCTTTCTGCCAACAGCGAAGTGGATACTCCATGCCCTTCAGACAACATTGGCCCCTGTGGACAGCTTGACTGCAACCTCATGGGAAATCCTGAGACAGAACCTGGAGCTAAAGCACTCCAGAAATTGTGAGATAATAAATGCTTGTTGTTTTAGGTTGCTAGTTTTGAGGTCGTTTGTTATGTGGCCACAGATGAGGAATAAGAGTTGTCCTGAGTTGGGCCAAGGGGTCAGGCCTCTGTATCTGACTCACTGATTAGTCATTGGAGGCAGACTGCTCCTCGAAGGAGGCATGACTTTGGGTGAGGTGTTTTTCTTCAGCCAAGGCAACCACCAAAGAGGGCAGTCAGCTGAAGCCTGTTTTCTGGTAATTCTCACCAGCTGGGTGACTAAGCCCTTTATTCCTAAAGGGGATCTGGGCAGCTCATCACAGCATTCACCATAAAGTGTTTAGCTGAGGCTTCTGTGGGCCTCTAGAAAGAAGCTTTTAGGTGCTGACAAGCTAGAAATCAGAGTTTGAGAGCCTGGGAGCCTCCACTCATGTATTCTATTCTCTCCTTGTTATTATTGCTCTCTTTTTAAATGTTGGGGTTTCCTTCTTGATTTCCTCCTACATCCCTGAGAAGAAAAAACAGGCAGAGCAGTGTCCATAAAGCAAGGGAGAAGCGGAAATTAGGAAGAAAATGGTGGTCACTGAATGTAATGGTTGAAGTCCTGGGAGAAAAAAGACAACACACTCAAGGGGAGTGTCAGAGAACAGCTTAATAAAGGGACTCTTGACAGAATTGTGGTCAGGGATGAGGGGCACCAACAGGGACCATGAGGCACCTCCCTCCCCTAGGCCTGAGGGGGTGAGGGCAGGGAGTGGGTGCCAGCACTTGGAGGGGGATCTTCGTGTAGAAAGCTGGTTGTCAGGAGCCACGGCCTTCAGAGTGGGACATGGTCAACCCGAGGTGGCTTGGCAGGGTCAAGGGAATAAACACGGACTTCACTCTCCTCCTGCCCTCTGGTTTTCTGCCAAACCTACCTGGGAACCAGACAGCCCAGGAGCCCATTGGTGTAGCCCACAGAAGTCAATCTCTCCACCCCCTACCCCGGGGGCACAAGGCAGGCAGAGGAGGGAAGAGAGTGGATCCGCAAGGACAAAAGTCAAAGTTCGTTCAGCAGACAAGAATTAGATACGTTCGTGATGAAGTTCCCTCTTAGAAGCAATTTAAGGTTTTTTGGTTTTTTTGGGGGGAGGAAGATCAGCCCTGAGCTAACATCCATGCCAATCCTCTTATTTTTGCTGAGGAAGACCGGCCCTAAGCTAACATCTATTGCCAATCCTCCTCCTTTTTTTCCCTTTTTCTCCCCAAAGCCCCAGTAGATAGTTGTATGTCATAGTTGCACATCCTTCTAGTTGCTGTATGTGGGTCGCGGCCTCAGCATGGCCGGACAAGTGGTGCGTCAGTGCGCGCCCGGGATCCAAACCCGGGCTGCCAGCAGCGGAGCGGCCACACTTAACCGCTAAGCCATGGGGCCGGCCCTTAGAAGCAATTTAAAATAAATCATGGGCGACAGGGCATATGTCTACGGTGATGGATAGTAATTAGTCTTTGGGTGGTGAACATGATGTAGTCTACACAGAAATCAAAATATAATGATGTCCACCTGAAATTTATATAATGTTATAAGCCAATGTTACCTCAATAAAAAAATGCAAATACAGTGCCAGCCCCGTGGCTTAGTGGTTAAGTGCGCGCGCTCCGCTGCTGGTGGCCCGGGTTGGGATCCCAGGCGCGCACCGACGCACGGCTTCTCCGGCCATGCTGAGGCCGCATCCCACATACAGCAACTAGAAGGATGTGCAACTATGACATACAACTATCTACTGGGGCTTTGGGGGAAAAATAAATAAATAAAAAAAATAAAATTATAAAAATGCAAATACAAAAATATAAAATAAATTCTTTGCATTAAAAAATAAAATAAATCATAAATGTTTAGGTACACTATTAAGTTTTAAGAATTATATCAAAGAGAGAAACTACTACTGTAGTCTCTTCTCCCGTAAGTATCCCTGATGCCACTGACAGATCCTACCTAAAGAGACCACTGGTCTGATTCTGTGGAGTATTACTTTCCTAGGAAATTGTACTCAGATCTGTATCTTGACTGTGTCAGTGTCAGTGTGACAACATTATACTACAGTTCTGCAAGACGTTACCGTTGGAGGTAACCTGGAAATGGGTACAGCAGATCTCTCTATTATTTCTTACAACTGCATGTGAATCTTCAATCATCTCAAGATAAAAAATATAATTAAAAATAATATTCGTATTCATATTCCACTTATTCCTCTTATGGTAATTGAATTTGAGGCTTTAAAACTCGATGTAGAGTTTCCCAGGAATGACTGAGCTAGTTTGTATTCTAATCTTATCAGAACAAAAACTTGGAGTCACCTGGTCTGCTATGATTTGGATACCATTTCTGTCAAACACAGCTGTTGTTCCCTTGAATAAGGAAGAATAAATCTCGGGCCCAGGAAAGAGGCCTGAGGCCTTGCAAAGCCAGTAACCAAAATAGACCGTTATTGGGTCTGTCCCATGTGCACGCCTAGGTCTGCCTCTTGCACGAATATTGTGATAGAAGTGCCCTGCATGGGCACTTTAAAATCCTGAGATGCTGTTGCTCTTTTTCAGAGGCTTTTAGTTAACAGAATTAACTAGATTATTTATCATTAGGACAAAGTAGTAATTTAAAAAAATCTACATTAACAGGTTCATTTGGGGAACAACAGCTGCTCCAAGATTCCACAGGAGAAGGGGAGAATTGAAAACCTGATCCCAGCCTAAGCCATTTCTAGATTGAAAGTGCCTGATGTCTAACTCAGTTGAATGAGTGTTTGGAATATGTGTGGAATATATAAAGTTTCCAAGTTTCCATGTACTTTTTTTTTTTTTTCCAGATTTTTTAGCTCTATGACTTGACATTTCACAGACTTAATAAACAGCTTGGTAGGCTGAGGTTACAGAACAAAAATGATTACTCTTTGTCCTGTTTACAAAACAACTCTGACTGATAGTACATGCTCTTGATTCATATACTTGAAGATTAAAGTTTAAGTAGTTTTATCTTGGGATAGGATGTGTTTCATACAGGATGAATCTGGATGCCTTTTTCTACGTATAATTGGTACAGTCAGGACGGAAATTTTATTTTCCATCTCTTTGTATGAAAATAATCAGCTTATTAAATGGCACCTAGACCAGGAAATGCAAGGGCGCCATAATGAATAATTCTAAGCTCATTGTGATCCAAGTGAACAAGTTCAGATTCAGGACAATCCTGGAACTGATATTTATTAACACTGATGACATAAAGTGCATGCCTGATCAATTTCAATGATGTCATTATTTAGTATGTGGGATAAATTTAATGCACATCACTGCCAAATGCAGCCATGTTTGTGGAAAAATGGGGAGTTGTTACAGCATGACTTCATACCAGAAATCATACTATCAAGACCCATAGATATTACATGCAAAAGTGGCCCCTTTCCTAGGCATTTATACGTATATCATGATCACCCAAGAAAGAGCAGTTGATGAAGGTCATCCACAAGTCTAAGGCAGAAACACAGTTCCTTTATGAAATAAATTGTCTTGTTATATCTGGCCCCTTAAATGATCCCACTAATTACATTCAAGCAAACAGGATGGGGACAAATTAGATTAAGGGGAATTGAAAACAAAGGGTCTAGTACATCTGGATAGCTGCTTTGTTAGACTCTGTTTGGCTGTAAATTACATTTAGCATTGTTGCTATTATTTATCTTTAACTCCTTATAGCCTCCCATCATCAGAGTGAATTGCCAAACGTTCTGCTAGGCGGAATAAACTCCCCTGAGCCTCTTAGGTCAAGAAATCAGCTAGCAGCATCACGGAAATTTTCCTCTTTTATTCACCAATCCTGATCTGGGTTCACCGCCTGAATTAAGTTGTTGTTGTGTGATTGTGTGACCTTGGGGACGTTATATGACTTTCCTGAGCTTCAATTTCCTGATCTGCAAAATGAGGGTAATGCTGTGGGATTCAGAGGAATCTAAAGCACCTAGCATGGAACGTGGCCCATAGCAGGCCCTGACTCAACAGTGGTCACCATCAAATCAAACATATCAGTGGGCTTGATTTGAAATTTATTTCTGCTTTAGACAACTTCACGATAATAAACCTGAGACAGAATGTAACAGCCTCCTCTCTCCCTGATAAACACATAGGAAACAAAGCAGAACACGTAGGGCTTTTTGCAGATAAAAGACTACATAGTGTCCTCTAGTGGTAAACAGATAAAATGCCTGAAGGACATTTATTTTTTACTTAGGATTCAGACTGAAATTGATCACAGAAATACTTTGTAAAGCTGTGGGATCAAATATAATTAATATGTGGACAGGATTTTAACTTTCATACCATCCTGTAAAACAATGAAATAAAGGAAAACTTCCTTATCTATTATAAAACAAATTGCAGTTTAGCAATACGAGCAACAAAAGAATCAGAGCCAGACAACGTGAGCCACTTTGATTCACTTTTGCACTCATGACTAAGTATTACATAAAGAAATGATTTCAGTAGTTCCTTAAGATGAATTAACAGACTTCTTTCCAAGTTCATATAGTAGTACATAATTGATTATTTCATGGGTTTCTGATAGTTGAGAAAAAAGGAAATGTGCTGTAGAATCTTCACGGATGATTCTCTGTGAGCATTAGTTGTTACAGAACTTCCCTTACCTGGACGTTAACGGGCTCTTCCCATCCAGCTCCTGAACTCGCACAACCTCCATTTCTACCAACACTATTGCCCTTGAAATTGAATCAGGGCGGTATAAGATGGTGGTTAAAAGCATGAACTCTGAAGTCAGAGTGGGCTTAAATGCCAGCTTCACCGTTTGTTGACTGTGTGAGCTCTATGCCTCTGCTTCCTTGTCTATGAAACAGCAGTGTTAACACTAGCTGCTTCATATTGCTGTTAGAAGAGTTAAGTTCATACATGGAAAGTGATTAGAGCAGAGCCTGGAATTATTATTATTGAGCCGCTGTTATATGCCCATCCTTCTCGGTGTTACAGAGAATGCATCAGAAGCTTAAGATATAGGCCCTGCCCTCAAAGAGTTTATCATCAACATGGGAAGATCTTGCTAGAGGGGTGGGCATTTACCCCACTTCTTGGTTAGCAGGAGGAGGACTTTTCCTTAAACATTCCCCTGGCTGCTCGTGTCCTTGTTCTCCCCAGCAGAAGTGGTGTGACTTGCTTGGAGTGGGGTGACTTGGGAGGCAACCCCGTGAGGAAGAAGTGTATTTTCCAATGCAGTCAGAGGCTCATTTGACCCTCACTTTATAGTACCCACTACAATTTAGCTCAGCCGATGATAAAGGTGATGACTTGGGTTCCACCTGCCAATGATTTGGTGTAGTTCTCCATTTGTTCAGAACTCAGTCTGAGAAGTGGGGAGCTATTTATTGAGGGGACCCTTGGATACTCTGACAGAAAGTATCAACCTACATGTGAACGTGTCCAGAAATGAGAGTTTGGTGTAGGCTGAAGCAACAGAAAAGAATTTCATGGAATTGGGACTTACACTGGCTCTTGAAGAATGGGATAGAATTTGGGGTTCTAGATACTTTCACCATAAGCATCTTTGCTGTAGACATCATCGTCACAAGTATTTTTGCCACATTTTCACTACATAACTAATTGTCCAGAGGGCAATTTTGCCATAAAAGATAAAATAACTGGTTGACAGCTTGGTTTGACAGTTTGTATTCCCATTAAAAAATATTTTTAAAAATTTCATTGAGGTCACATTGGTTTAGAACATTATATAAATTTCAAGTGTACAACATTATATTTTGACTTCTGTATAGACTGCATCGTGTTTCCCCCCCAAAAGTCTGATATCCATCTGTCACCACACACCTGTGCCCCTTTACCCCTTTTACCCTTTCTCCACACCCTTCCCCTCTGGTAACCACCAATCCATTCTCCATATCTATGTGTTTTTTTTTTTATCTTCCACATTTGAGTGAAGTCGTACGGTAATTGTCTTTCTCCTTCTGACTTATTTCACTTAGCATAATACCCTCAAGGTCCATTCATGGACCTTGTTGTCACCAATGGCATGATTTCATCTTTTTTATGGCTCAGTAATATTCCATTGTGTGTGTGTGTGTGTGTGTGTGTGTGTGTGTTTGTCCATTTATCTTTTTTATCCATTCATCTGTTGATGGACACTTAAGTTGTTTCCAAGTTTTGGCTATTGTGAATATTGCTGCAATGAGCATAGGGGTGAATATATCTTTTCGAATTAGTGTTTTCATGTTCTTTGGGTAAATACCCAGAATAGCTGGATCATACGGTATTTCTATTTTTAGTTCTTTGAGAAATCTCTATACTGCTTTCCATAGTGGATGCAGCAGTTTGCATTCCCACCAGCAGTGTATGAGGGTTCTGTTTTCTCCACATCCTCTCCAATACTTGTTATTTCTTGTCTTTTTAATAATAGCCATTCTGACAGCTGTGAGCTGATATCTCATTGTAGTTTTGATTAGCATTTCCCTAATAATTAGTGATGTTGAACATCTTTTCATGTGCCTGTTGGCCATCTGTATATCTTCTTTGGAAAAATGTCTGTTCATATCCTCTGCCCATTTTTTGATTGAGTTTTTCATTTTTTTTGTTGTTGAGTTGTATGGGTGCTTTATATGTTTTGGATATTAACCTCTTATCAGATATATGATTCACAAATATTTTCTCCCAGTTGATGAGTTGCCATTTCATTTTGTTGATGGTTTCCTTTGCCGTGCAGAAGCTTTTTACTTTGATGTAGTCCCATTTGTTTATTTTTTCTTTTGTTTCCCTTGCCTGAGGAGACATGATATTCAAAAAGATACTGCTGAAACTGATGTCAAAGAGTGTACTGCCCATATGTTTTCTTCTAGGAGATTTATGTTTCAGGTCTTACATTCAAGTCTTTAATCCATTTTGAGTTAACTTTTGTATACAGTATAAGATAATGCTCTACTTTCATTGTTTTGCATGTGGCTGTCCAGTTTTCCCAGCACCATTTATTCAAGAGCCTTTCCTTTCTCCATTGTATATTCTTTGTTCGTTTGTTGAAAATTAGCTGTCCATAGATGTGTGGGTTTATTTCTGGGCTCTCGATTCTGATCCATTGATCTCTGTGTCTGTTTTTCTGCCAGTGCCATGCTGTTTTGGTTATTATAGCTTTGTGGTCTATTTTTTTTTTTTTTTTTGGTGAGGAAGATCAGCCTTGAGCTAACATCCATGCCAATCCTCCTCTTTTTGCTGAAGAAGACCAGCCCTGAGCTAACATCTATTGTCAATCCTCCTCCTTTTTTTTTTTTCCTTTTTCTCCCCAAAGCCCCAGTAGATAGTTGTATGTCATAGTTGCACATCCTTCTAGTTGCTGTATGTGGGATGCTGCCTCAGCATGGCCAGACAAGCGGTGCATTGGTGCACGCCCGGGATCTGAACAGGCCACCAGTAGCAGAGCATGCACACTTAACTGCTAAGCCATGGGGCCGGCCCCTTGTGGTCTATTTTGAAGTCAGGGAGTGTGATACTTCCAGCTTTTTGCTCAGGATTGCTTGGCTATTTGGGATCTTTCATGGTTCCATATAAATTTGAGGATTCTTTCTTCTATTTCTGTGAAAAATGTCATTGGGATTCTGATTGGGATTGCATTGAATCTGTAGATTGCTTTACGTAATATGGACATTTTAACTAACTTAATTCTTCCAATCCACGATAACTGATATCTTTCCATTTCTTTATGTCTTCTCCAATTTCTTATAGTTTTTAGTGTATAGGGTCTTTCAGCTCCGGGGTTAAATTTATTCCTAGGTATTTTATTCTTTTTGTTGCTATTGTAAATGGGATTGTATTCTTTATTTCTCTTTCTGCTAGTTCATTGTTAGTGTATAGAAATGCAATAGATTTTTGTATGTTGATTTTGTACCCTGCAACTTTACTGAATTCATTTACTAGTTCTAACAGTTTTTTGGTGGATTCTTCAGGGTTTTCTGTCTATAGAATCATGTCATCTGCAAATAGTGACAATTTTACTTCTTCCTTTCCAATTTGGATCGCTTTCATTTCTTTTGCTTGCCTAATTGCTCTGGCTAGGGCTTCCAATACTATGTTGAATAAGAGTGGCGAGAGTGGGCATCCTTGTTTTGTTCCTGTTCTTAGAGGAATAGCTTTCAGTTTTTCACCAGTGAGTATGATGTTGGCTGTGGGTTTGTCATATTTGGCCTTTATTATCTGGAGATACTTTCCTTCTATACCTATTTTATTGAGAATTTTTATCATAAATGGATGTTGAATCTTGTCAAATGTTTTCTCTACATCTGTTGAGATGATCATGTGATTTTTATTCTTGATTTTGTTAATGTGGTGTATCACGTTCATTGATTTGTGGATGTTGAATCATCCCTGCATCCCTGGAATAAATCCTACTTGATTGTGGTGTATGATACTTTTAATGTATTGTTGTATTCGATTTGCTAATATTTTAAGGATTTTTGCATCTATGTTTATCAGTGATGTTGGCCTGTAATTTTCCTTTTTTGTGTTGTCCTTGTCTGGTTTTGGTATCAGGGTAACATTGGCCTTGTAAAATGAGTTAGGAAGCATTCTATCCTCATCAATATTTTGGAAGAGTTTGAGATGGATAGGCATCGAATCTTTAAATATTTGGTAGAATTCACCAGAGAAGCTGTCTGGTCCTGCACTTTTGTTTTTTGGGAGGTTTTTGATTACTGTTTCAATCTGTTTACTTGTAATTGGTCTATTAAGATTCTCTATTTCTTCTTGATTCATTTTTGGGAGGTTGTATGATTCTAAGAATTGATCAATTTCTCCAAGGTTATCCAGTTTGTTGGCATATGGCTTTTCATAGTATTCTCTCATAATCCTTGGTAGTTCTGTGGTATCCATTGTAATTTCTCCTCTTTCATTTCTGATTTTATTTGAGGTTTCTCTCTTTTCTTCTTAGTGAGTCTGGCTAAGGGTTTGTCAATTTTGTTTATCTTTTCAAAGAACAAGTTCTTAGTTTCATTGATCCTTTCTATTGTCTTTTTAGTCTCTATTTCATTTATTTCTACTCTGATTTTTATTGTTTCCTTCCTTCTACTGACTTGGGGGTTCATTTGTTCTTCTTTTTCTAGTTCTTCTAGGTACAATGTTAGATCGTTTATTTCATATTTTTCTTGTTTTTTGAGGTAGGCCTGTATTGCTATTTACTTCCCTTTTAGTACCACTCTTGCTGCATGCCATAAGTTTTGGTATGTTGTGTTTTCACTTTCATTTTTCTCCAGGTATTTTTTCATTTCTCCATTGATCCCATAGTTGTTCAGTAGCATGTTGTTTAGTCTCCAAATATTTGTAACTTTTCCAGCTTTCTTCTTGTAGTTAATTTTTGGTTTCATATCATTGTGGTTGGAAAAGATACTTGATACGATTTTAATCTTCTTAAATATATTGAGGCTTGTTTTGTTTTTCAACATATGGTTTATCTTTGAGAATGTTCCATGTGCACTTGAAAAGAATGTGTATTCTGCTGCTTTTGGATGCAATGTTCTCTATGTATCTATTAAGTCCATCTGGTCTAGTGTTTCATTTAAGGCCAATGTTCCTTGTTGACTTTCTGTCTGGGTGATCTCTCCATTGATGTAAGTGGGGTGTTAAAGTCCCTTAGTATTATTGTGTTGTTGTTAATTTCTCCCTTTAGGGCTGTTAATAGTTGCTCCTTTATTAGGTGTATATATATTAAGTGATACGTCTTCTTGGTGGAATGTCCCTTTTATAATGTCCATCTTTGTCTCTTGTTATCTTTTGTGGCTTGAAGTCTATTTTGTCTTATATATGTATAGCTACACATACTTTCTTTTGCTTGCCATTTGCTTGGAGTGTCACCTTCCATCTCTCACTCTGAGCCTACGTTAGTCTTTAGAGCTGAGATGGGTTTCCTGGGGGCAGCGTATTGTTGGGTCTTGCTTTTTAAACCATCCAGCCACTCTGTGTGTTTCGATTGGTGAAATCAATCCATTTACATTTAGGATGATTATTGATATATGAAGGCTTAATACTGCCATTTTATCTTTTGTTTTCTGGTTTTTCTATATTTCCATTGTTTCTTTTTACTTGTATTTCTGACTGCCATTTCAGTTTGGTGGCTGTCTGTGATGTTTTTCTGTTTCCTCTATATTTATGTTTTGTGACTTTGCTCTGATGTTTTGTTTTGTGGTTACCATAAGGTTTGTATAAAAGACCTCATAGATAAAATAGTCCTTTTCCTTTCTTTTTTTTTTTTTTGTGAGGAAGATTAGCCCTGAGCTAACATCTGTTGCCAATCCTCCTCTTTTTTTTTTCTTTTGCTGAGGAAGACTGGCCCTGGGCTAACATCTGTGCCCGTCTTCCTCTACTTTATATGGGACACCACCACAGCATGGCTTGACAAGTGGTGTGTCAGTGCATGCCCAGGATCTGAACCTGTGAACCCCGGGCTGCTGAAGTGGAGCATGTGCACTTAACCACTTGTGCCACCAGGCCAGCCCTTTAATATTTTCTTTGTCATTGACTTTTGACAGTTTTAATATAATGTCTTGGAGAAGGTCTTTTTTTTTTTTTTTTTGTGAGGGAGATCAGCCCTGAGCTATCATCTGTGCTAATCCTCCTCTTTTTGCTGAGGGAGACCGGCTCTGAGCTAACATCTATTGCCAATCCTCCTCCTTTTTTTCTTCCTCAAAGCCCCAGTAGATAGTTGTATGTCATAGTTGCACATCCTTCTAGTTGCTGTGTGTGGGATGCGACCTCAGCATGGCCGGAGAAGCAGTGCGTTGGTGTGCGCCTGGGATCCGAACCCGGGCCGCCAGTAGCGGAGCGCGTGCACTTAACTGCTAAGCCACTGGGCCGGCCCGAGAAGGTCTTTTTACATTGAGCTAATTAGGAGTTCTATTAGCTTCATGTACTTGTATATCCAGTTCCTTCCCCAAGTTTGGGAAGTTCTCGGCTATTATTTCTTTGAATAAGCTCTCTACTCCTTTCTCCCTCTCTTCTCCTTCTGGGATACCCATTATCCTTGTGTTGTTTTTCCTAATTGAGTGAGATATTTCTTATAAAATGTCTTCATTAAAAAGAAATCTTAGTTCTCTCTCCTTTTCTACTTGAATCATTTCTAGATTTCTATCTTCAAGTTTGCTAATTCTTTCTTCCATACAGTCTGTTCTATTTCCAATGTTTTCTACTTTATTTTTCATCTCATTAATTGTGTTCTTAATCTCTAGAATTTGTTTGGCTTTTCTTTTAGTTTCAATCTTTTTGGTGAAGTACTCCGTCTGTTCATTAATTTCATTCCTGAGCTCATTGAACTGTCTTTCTGAGTTTTCTCGTAACTCACTGAGTTTCTTCCTGACAGTTATTTTGAATTCTCTGTCAGTTAGATTGCAGTCTCCTGTGGCATCAGGTTTGGTTTCTGGAGAGTTGTCATTTTCTCTCTGTTCTACTGTGTTACTGTAGTTCTTCATGGTGCTTGATGAATTGTTCCTCTGCTGGTGCATTTGTGGTAGTAAACACCTTTCTTATTTGGGTAAGGTTTTAGTTACTTTGATTCTGAGCTGCTTCTGGTTGTATTTGAGAGCCTGTACCTTTCACCCTCTAGGTACAGAGGCGTCAGTGCCCTCCTTGTGCTGCTTGTGCCTCTGAGGTTGCTGTTGCCTTGCTGCTTATGATGTCGCTGTAGTTGTGGGTGTCATCACTGGGTCACCAGGCTGTGAGCACCTCTGCTGCTTCTGAGGTCCCCTGGGTCTGTGTTCCCCTGCTGGTTCTCTGCAGGCTCTCCACAGGCCCAGGTGCTACTGTCCCATGTACCCCCTGCTGCTTGGAGGTTATCTGGGGGTGCTGGTAGCCTCACTGCCAGGGATGCTGGGTTAGGGGTGTTGCTGCCACTGCCAGGGGACCAGGGTCTTGTATGTAGCCCCCACTGCAGGTAGGGCTGGTGTTGGGGGTGCCACCACTAGGGGCTGGGTCATGAGTTCTGCTGTGGCTCCTGAAGCCTCAGGTCGCCGGTGCCACCTGCCACTCTTGGGAGTGGGGCAGGGGCTGGGCTGTGAGAGCTATTGCTACTCCTGCAGCCTCTGGTCTCTGGCTCCAGTGCACTTTTTGAAACCTCAGGTCAGGGCACCACCACTTCTGCTGGGGGTATCTGCATTTTGGATGCTGTCTCTGCTGCTGGAAAGACTGGCACCACTGCTGCGGGAGGGGGCATGGGGCAGGGTCACCACACTGCTGTGTTTCCTGAAGCTTTAGGTCGTGGGTGCCACCCACCACCACTGGGGGAGGGCCAGAGGCTAAGCCACAAGTACTCTTGCTGCTCTTGTAGTTTCCGGTTGCTGGTGCATGCTAGCGTGCTTCTTGAAACTTCAGGTCAGGGCACCACTGCCCCTGCAAGGGGTATCCATGTTTTGGATTGCCACCACTGGGGGAAGGGGAAAGGACTGCTCCTCTAGTTTTACTGCCTCCCAGAGGTCCAGTCCACCTACCTTCAGAGTATAGATGTACGGATCTCTCAGGTGTTCTGGTGTGCAGGGCAGAGTCCTTTGTTTGTCAGTGGATGTCTGACTGGTTATAACGTAGAGGGGAGAGACAAAGGGAACAACTCACTCTGACATAATGCTGACATCACTCTGTACTCCCATTTTTATATTATATAAATATTAGCTCCATATTTCTTATAGAACTTTGGAACCACTATCAACAGACATGTGACAACATGCCAAGAACAAACAACAGTGTAGAAGGCTTCCAAAATGCAATGCAAAGCTCAGTTACAAATATGCATCCTAATATTTGGAAACTGATACCTCTCAATGATGGAGGAAATTTTAGCAAAAAGGAAAAAGTGCAATGGATGCCAAACAAGAGGACAAATCCTCAAGCAAAAAAAAAAAAAGTATAATAGTATGAATGAAAGACTTCAAAGACGGGTGCTTAGGTACAACACACAAAATGAAACCAGTTATTTGCCCAGTATTGCCATGAAGCTACACACAATTTAAATGTATTCAAATATTTTGTATTTCACAATAAAGTCTCTTTAATTTTGTTATTCATTTTTCATGTTTCATTATGTCCTTTTTTAATGTCCTTCTTTTATTTTTTGTTATTTTATCTTTTACTGCAAAATTGCCTTATGGCCAATTTGTTATGCAGCGAAAATGTTTGCAGCAAAAATACTTGCATCAAAGATGTCTACAGCAAAGATGCATGCTTACAGCGAAAATACCAGAAGTGAGAATTTGTATGGGAGGAAGGAGGAAAAAAATAAAAGAATCCTTCTGCAAATAGAACAATTTTTTTTCTAAGACTTATAGCAGTTCTTACTTCTGTGCAATTGGAATAAAATATAAAATATTGGTTAAAATTAGGAAGTCATATTCCCGTTTGATGACTACATGGTGACATAGCCAAGTATGGTATGTAACAGGTGAGAAACAGGTGACAAAGTTCCTTGCTGCCTGGTTTTCCAATCACTTGTGACCCATGTTTTATATCTTTGTGTCTTTGATGTTTTTCCTACCTGGAACACCAACCCTCTCTTTGACTAAGCCCTACTCCTTTAAAAACTCATGTCTGGTAATGGCCAATGACACGTTACAAGAAGAGGACATGAGAAGTATAAAATTGAAAATGATATTATTCTTTCAGAAAAACCCAACACAATCAACAGAAAAATTACTACAAGCAATAAGAGAATTCGGTAAGGTAGCATGGTCAAGATAGCACCCAGAAATGTCCATCAAATGGGGAATGGAACATTTAAATAAATTGTGGTACATCCATTTAATGTGATGTTATAATGCTGTGAAAAAAAATGAGGACACTCTATATCCTGACATGGAAATATTTCTAAGATACATCATTAAATTAAAAAAGCAAGTTGAAGAACAAAGTGTACAGTGTGCCTCCTTTGTGTAATGGAGGGGGAAGGATAAGCATATTTGTGCAAGGGAACTCTTGAATAATAAGAAGAAACTACAAAACTTTTTGCTTATGGACAGGAATAGTGGAGAGGGTTGGATGTAGAGAATGGACAGTATGGGAGCAAGACTTTCCACTGTATACTTTATGTTGTTGAGTTTTGAATCATGTGAGTTTAATGCGTATTCAAAAGACTTACAACAAAAATAAAATAAAAAAACAACACCTCAGGCATCACCTCTGCTGTTTTATGTCTGCTGCATATGAGAGGAAGTCCAGTGTGGTGGCCAGAAACAGAGGTGGGGCATCAGGCTGACCTGGGTTTAGTCCCTTGCCTCCACTTCCCAGCTTTTTGACCTTAGGAAAGTCATGTGTTCTCTGAGTCTCAATTTCCTCCATTACAATTTGGGAATCCTCAAAACAACACTTTTGGGTGAATATTAAGTGTGATAATGTTTGTAATGTGATTGACACAATGCTTTATATACAATTGGCACTTGGTATTTTATACATACATATTATATACATGTATATACACATGTAAATACATACGTATATATTTGTCTGTATTGTTAACATATACATTTGTATATATATGGATATTTGTGTGCATATGATTAATACACTGTATTGAAATGATCAAATGATCTGTTTGTGTCTATCTCTCTGCCTCAACTCTCCGTACCCCTGTCCCCAGACAGTAGGCTCCTATGATTTATTCATATTTTTATCTCTAGTACTGGCAAGTACTTGAGTGCTCAAGAAATATTTGTTAAATTGTTGATGACCTAAGCATGGCCTGTTCTTAAGACCTTCTAAACAGAGGGGAAACAGAAACATCCTGAAAAATCTCAGTCACGTCATGACGACTCCTGAGGTTGGTATTATTTTGCAAGTTCCTTCTCTCCCTATCCCCCACTCCCAAGAACACCAAAAAAGAATTTATGGACCAATATGAGCCAAAGATGGAGAGTTTATTCTTTTCCTATCATAGGTTCTCATTAGACACAGTTGAAGGTTGAATGAAGGACAAATACTGTCCCCAAGTTGGCCTCTCAGTGCTCTCCCAGCAAGCAGTTCCTCCAAGTATTTGCACTTAGGAAGCTTCAGATCCAGACTATACATACACTTGCTGTTCACACTTGGCTTATATTTCACGGGAGCCCAGATTTCAATAAGTGGCACAAACTGACAATGCTAAGAGGTTACTTTGAATTCGTTTTAAAGGAAAAATCCCTCTTTAGCTAGGCAGGAACCCATGCCCCATCTCCGTATAGTAGAAATTTGGCTTAACACGGGTCCACTGAGGGTCCGTTGGGGTAGAGTAAAGCCTGATTATCTCAGTGGGACAAAATCTCTTGCTCCCAAGAACTTAGCTTTGACAGTCATTGCCAGGCAGTGCTAACACCCCTTCCTTCTGGACGCTGAAATGGTACCAGTGTTAGGTCTTCTGCCAGTTCCTGACCCATCTTGCGTCTTTGCATCAAGGCATGAAGCTCAGGCCTCCTATGTGCTGCCTTGGATAAGAAAGCTTTTTAAAAAATATTTTAGGTTTATAATGTTTCTGTGTGCTTGATTTAGCCATTAGACTTATCTCCAGATCCTGGGGTGTCATTTTATGTAGGAACATGAGTTTATTTTATATAGAAATATAAATTTATAAAGACCCTTTACATATCTGTTTCATATGTTAAAAAGATTCTTTACTAAAGAATTCATTCACAAGATTTCCTAAAAAAAGAAAATTGTCCATGTTCATTTAAAATGTTTTATTTACCTGAATCTTAATTTTTAAAATTTATCTGGTATAAAAACAGTGTCTCTGATGTGTGTATAACACTCTGAATTAAATGAAGTACCAATATATGCGTTTTCCTTTTGCAATTTCTTCTCTTGGTATGTTTTTGAGTCAGTTTGGAAAACTGTGACAATGGCACTTAGTGGCTCTGTAGATCTTGATGTGAATTTGCTGATGTCAGTGCTATCTATGCCATTGAAAAGTCATCTGATCCATTCCACCACTCCTCCATCCTCTGCTAATTTTTGTAAACATATTCTCTTAGTTTGGTCAGAGTACTAGGTTCTTTTCCTGGAGCAACGGGATGATTTTTTCTTTTTTCTTTTGTCTTCTCTTCCTGATCACTTACACTCTCACTTTAGAAATGACATTTTTCTTTTCTGAGCTAAGGATGAAAATGGAAGATTCCTTCTACTTCCATAGCCAGGAACTGAAACTCATCACCTTTATCCCAAAACATATCCTTCAATTCTTCTCTCAAAGTTGGCTAATGTCCATTTATAATATGCTTATATTTCCTATAGGTGTTACACATTCGATTACTTCCAACATGAAATATTTGAGTACCTCCTGTATTCCAACCTAATTAGGATAGTCAGAGAGAATATAGGTATGAACCAAGGATAACGCCAGTCTGTAAAAACCATCACCTGAAACTCGTGGAATTTTCACCCTGAAATCCATAAAGGGGGCAGATGGATAGATTGGTAATAAATCTGTAACACAGTGAAATAGACGTCACAAAACAGGTGTGAACAGAATGCTGTGAGAACACAAGGGAAGGAATAAATTATCCTGTCAGGGTTGCCAAGAGAAGCTTCTTGGGGGAAGAGGAACAGGATTTTGAAAGATGACTAATAGTTTTGCCAAGTAGATGAAGAGAAGTGGGGTACTAGGCAGAGGAAAAAGCCTATGTAAAAGCCCTAAGTCTTGACAGGCATATAGCCTATTGAAATGGGAAGTAAATAATACCAGGGCACTTAAGAGGGCATTTGCAACCATCCATTATAGTAAGAAATGCAGCCTAAACTCAGGTGGTGGTGGAGTGGATGGAGAATAGGGGTGAACTTCAGGATATAGGTAGGAGATGACGGAGCAGCAGAAGTTAAGGGTAACTCTGAATTTTCCACCTTGGGAGTATCTCTGTATGCTAACACCATCATCCGAGGAGGAAAATCTAGGAGGCAGCAGATCTGGGGTCGGTCAGCAGGGTTTGGATACTGAATCTGTTTAATGACCTCTTTGGCTAAATCCAAATGGATGCTCCTCTTCTTCTTCCGATGTGACTTTGTCCCTCTCTTCCTTGAATTTTTTTTTTCTCTTATTTTCTAAGACATTACTCTCCCAAATTTCCTCTTACCTATCCAATCTCTCCTTCTCAGGCATGCAGAGGAAAAGGAGCAATTAAATGAGGCTGTCTGTCATTGGCCCACTGTTCTTATCTCTTGTCTACATTTTCTCTGGTAATTTCCCATCTCACAGCTCTTCGATTACCACCTATGAACTAGTGACTTCTAACTCCATGTCTGCAGCCTTCATCTCTCTCTGGGTTCCAGACGTTTTGGTGCAATTACCTGCTGAACATTTCCACCTGGGTGTCTTGTAGGCACCTCAAACTCAACATCCAAAACTGTACTCATCTTCCCTAGGCAAAACCTGCTCTCATGTGTGCCTCATCTCAGCAAATGACCCCTTCCATCCAATGGTTACCCAGGCTCCTCTCGATTCCAAGTTCCATGCGACCATTTCACTCTTGGTTACCACTAGCACAGTGAGTGGCCCACACATAGCAGACACTCGTATATTGGTACAATAAATGAAGGAGGCAGAATGGGTTTCTGGCTTGTATCAACCCTCCTGGAATAAAAGTCATCCTCCACCTTTTCCCGTCCCACTTTAGCCTGAATTAATCAGATTAGGGACCATTTGCTTCAGAAAGCCTTACCTGACTACCATCCCACTTGCCTGCCTGGTCTGCTAAGCTCCATAATTTCCTGCATACACCCTACCCACAGCACATAGCATATGGCTTCCATGTCATTTGCACCCATCAGCTCCCTGAAGGATTAGGCAGCTGTCTTCTTTATATCCTAGTGTCTACTTGCTTGATGTAAGGAAGCAAACAAAGAAGGAAGGAAGGGCAGACTAGCAGATGTGCTGTGGGAGATATCCAGAACTTATTTGGAAATGAGCGTGGAGCCCAGAAGAAGGCTGTGGTGCAGGGAGATTTGAATTAGCCGTGATGATGCTGATACGGAACCAAGTGGGCTCGCCTCCTGGTGAGTTAAATAAGACTCTGCGCCAGTGGAAGTTGCCTCACAAAGTAAAGTGTATTTGCAGCAAATAGGAGGCCATGAGGAATCATTTCCAAAGTCATGGGGTCCCCGAACAAAGGAAAGCAGGAACTTTTATTTGGTTGGGGAATGAATATTCAAAAGGGAGAGGCGGGTATTCGCTGGCACAGGCTCAGCTGGAGAACATGCTTGCACATAATAAGGCCTAAGCTCCTCCTAGAGAGATCTTTGCATTAAAGATAAGGCAAAGGTCATGGGCATAGCTCTTGTGGTGAGGCTTGGTCAGTTTCAGGATGGCTGGTGGTTACATCTCCTTAACACACAAAAGGAAAAGAAAGAACTTGGAAAAACAGTTAATTGCTTCCAAACCCATCTTTGAGTCTCTCGAGGCACCTAGTTGGTGACAATGCCCCTGGGGTGATTGCTTTTGCTCTGGAAGATGTGTGAGGGACAAACTCTCCTATGTCGACAGGGCTGAGATGGAAGGTGGTCTTGGGTATAGACACCAAAGAGTATGAGGACTGTGGTGGACTCACAAGAATGTGTCCTGTCTAAGGAAATAAGCTAATAATTGCTATGCAGAAATGCTGGTCCGGTGTAGCCAGACCTTATGATTCTTTTTTCAAAAGAAGTCAGAAATCCATATTTTTGAATGAATGAGAAATCTCCTACATTTTAAATTCTGGTTACACTAAACATTAGGCCAGATTCAGGCCTTGGCTTGACAACTTGTGACTTCTGGTACAAAACATTGAGGAATACTGATTTATAAACTATGAAATTGTATATATATTGACAATGGGAAGGGAAACAGAGGCCACGATTCAAAAGGGGGGAGTAAAAAGCAAATCGGGAAATGCATCTACAAGAACACACTCATCAGTCAATAGCTGTTAATTTAGGAAACGTGTTGGAGAAAAGAAGAAAATTTATAAAGGGAGCTGTCAGGTAATGAATATTGAATCAGGTCCTTGGCGTGATTTTGGAGTAGGAATGAGCTGTGTGTGAAAGGGGTCAAGCACTGAAAAATGAGGATTTGTTCAATAGTGGTGGATAATTTTTTAGGTACTTGTGGTACATTCTCAGCTATAAAAACCACTGCAGAAGAAATGGACATCATATAATCCAAATATGAAAACATGTCCAAGTCAATGAGCTCTCACCTCAAGAATGAATTGTACAATTTGGGAAATCGATTTTAATTAAGAATTGGACTATGTTTTAAATTACATTAAAATTACTTTTACACTTGGAGCATTGTAAAATACCTATGAATTTATTACTTCATTAACTCCTGTTGCAATTCCATGAAGTGAGTTATTTTTATCCCCGTTTTGCAGACTAAGAAACTAAGGTTCAGAAAGGTTCATCATTCATTCATTCATTCATTCATTCATTCGACAAGTATTTATTTGATTTAATAAACCGAGCATACAATAGTGAACAAAGCAGATGAAAATCCCTGCCGTCATAGGGCTTATTCTCCCGGTGACACCAGGCAGACACAGAGACACAGTAAGTGGCCTTCCTTTCAGACACAGAGCTGTCTTTGAATCCAGGCATTCTATTCAACCTCAGCTACAAAGCTGCTAGCAAGTGGTCAATACTGTTTAATAACAGCAGTTTTGAGAAGCCAGCAGGGGGCAGCTCTGTGACTCACAACACGTAAGTTCTCAGGGCAGCTGAGCAGCCACTGGACCACCGCCCAGCCACATGACCTCAGCAGAGAGCCAACCCCCGCCCCCTGCAGTTGGGTTTCCTAGTTTGTCACAGTGGAGATAATAATATCTGCTTAGTCCCTGGAAGAGCTGCTGTGAAAATACAGCAGAAAATACGATTTTAAAAGGTGGAAGTGCTTATAAAATTCTGTGTATATATTTGTGTAATGCTTGATACATTATACAAAGAGCTTTCAGAGTAAAGCATCAATACAGTGTTATTTATAATACTATGCAAATAGCCAAAGACAAATTAACTAATGGTGATATTTCCAGCAATCTCAGAACATTTGGAGTGGTGTTCTGCATGGTTGAGTTAGCTTTAAGGTTCTTGATTTAAAGAGAATTGTCATTTAGTTGCCCTTGGAAACATTTAGCTAGAGCTGGCAGCAGGCGGGCAGAGGCAAATAGACCCAGACGTATGAACAGCTACTGAGAAGAGCTGATCTCCAGGGAGCAAATAAGTGGGCACCCCTTATTCTTTTCTTGAACTAATATTCATTGGTTGCCTGCCATGTCTGTTTTGTTCATTGCTGTATCTTCAGTGCCCAGAACAAACTTGCTGCCCTGAACAGGTCTGCATTCTAATAGGGGAGACAATGAATATATAGATGTGTTTATGTTAGGTAGTAAGTGCTGCAAAGAAAAGTAGCGCCAGATGAGAGAAGGGGGATGGGAGGGAGGGAGAAGGTATTAGTCAGGATAATTAAAGCCAGCTGCTTCAATAAACAAACCTGCAATCTCAGTGGCTTATCCAACAAAGGTTTCTTCTCTCACAAAGTCTGATTGGGGTCAGTGACGCAGGACCAAGGCTCTCTCTATCTTACTTCCAGTTTCTCCAAGGCAGGAAAAGAAGGGGATGGAGGAGCCATGCTGATTCCGAACGAAGTGAAGGTACAGCATGGTGGATCTCTGGAGGAAGGGGATTCCAGGCGGAGAACACAGCGCAGACAAAAACCCAAGGCAAGGGCTGGTTTTGTCACTGATTAGGTGCCTCAAAAAACTCACTTGGGGGTTTGCAAGCATTTAACTGTTTTTCCAAGTTGTTTTTTTTCCCCTCTGTTATGTTAGGGAGATGCAACCACCAACCACCCTGAAACTGACCAAGGCTCACCACAAGAGCTGCGCCCATGACCTTTGCCTTATTTTTAATGCTAAGATCTCTCCAGGAGGAGCTTAGTCCTCATTACCGTAACCTGCAGTGTATGTGGAAGCATCTTTTCCAACTGAGCCTGCACAAGTGAATACCCTCCTCTTCCTTTTGACTATTCATTCCCCATCTGAAATAAAGGTCCCTGCTTCCCTTTGTTCGAGGATGCTATGACTTTGGAAATGATTCCTCATGGCCTCCCATTTGCTGCAAATGTTACCGCACAAAATTGGGGTTCTCTGCTCAATGCGCATAAACAAGCCAATTAATTATGGCACCTGCCTATGAGGGGAGAAATCAGCTTTATTCTGCATGATTGATCTCCAGGGAAACAGGGGACATGTGCCCTCAGATCTGTCTCTCCAATTCAGGATTTGGAACAAAATTTAAAAGGTTAGAGAGAACAGGTTGGCACACGGAAATGCTGGTGGGACAAGTTTTGATTGGTGGGCTTCAGGTATTTACGGTAAGGTTTTAAACATTTATGATGAGGTTCTAAATATTTATGATGACGTTGGGAAGGAATTTTAACACCAGATCTTCCTGAATGAGGGACCCCTCGCTTCTGATAAGAGTCCAGCTTTCAAGTTCCAGTCACATCCTGGTCCTCGGGTTCTGTAGAAGGAGGATCTTTGGTTCCGATGTCATTTCAGGTCACGATTTCTTCTTTTGCGCATGCCCTGGCTATGTGACTTTGCAGTTTTTCTGAAAGACAATCCTTAATCACTTTGTTAATAAGAGATGGGGTCTGTCTGAACTGGCTCTAAATAGGCCCATGATTACACAAATACACTTTACTTTGTGAGACAACTTCCACTGGTGTAGAGTCTTATTTAACTTACCAGGAGGCAAGCCCACTTGGTTTGCTAACAGTTTCTGGTCTGGCATGTAAGAAGCTTGGAAGTCACCATTGCATTCTAACAACAAGTAAATAGCTGAACAAACTGAAAAATCAACAACTCTTCTTAGATCTGTCAGAGAAGTGAGGTCACAGGGCAGACCACTGCCCCCAAATTGGAGAGGCAAACAGGCCAATACAGAGGATCACAACTTACCGGAGCAGCAATCTCCTCAGAAACCAGTGCCAGGGTAGGAAAACCTGAATTGTAACTGATGAATTGCTGGAGGCTCAGTGTGGACAACTCTGAGTGTTAAAAACTTCAGGGGGACCCAGTCATTATGGGATCCCACACTTCTGTGAGTTTTGTCTCTTGAGTCTCTACCAGGCAGGTACTCACAGTGAATATTGGAGAAAAATCTCCTTGTGCTTCAGGGGAGGGGAAAAGGAAGCATTTTGAAACATGTCAGAGCATTCTGTTCTTCTTAACAGGGTCTGCCCTCAGGAGAAATGCTTTAACCAGAGCCTAACCTACTGGGGTTTTATCAGAGACTAACTGATCTGGGGGAAGGGAAATACCCAACTCCAGCCCCCTCTAGCCATCTCATTCCACCTAAGGGAAGGTAATAAACTGAGAAGCACATCAGAAGTTCTCAGGCCAGAGGCACAGGCTCACTAAAAGACTGAGACCTAATCATAGGACTGTAAAATGCTTCACTTTGCTTCCCCCGACACCTTAGCACACATTACTAAAGGCCTATTTATAGAAGTTCCTTTTATCCAGTACATCATGCCTCGCTATCAAAAAAAAGTATTCACAAGGCATACTAAAAGGCAAAAACACAGTTGGAAGAGAGAGAGAGCAAGTATCAGAATCAGATTCATATATGGAAGGGATGTTGATTTATCAGATCAGGAATTTAAAACAGCTATGATTAATATGTTAAGGGCCCTAATGGATAAAGTAGATGACATGCAAGAACAGACGGGCAATGTAAGCTAGAGAGGTGGAAATTCTAAGAAATAACTAAAAAGAAATGCTAGAGATCAAAAACACTGTAACAGAAATGAAGAATGCCTTTGATAAGCTATAGTAGACTGCACATGGCCGAGGAAAGAATCTGTGAGCTTGAGGATATAGAAACCTCCAAAACTGTAAAGCAAACAGTAAAAAAGACTGGAAAAACACCAGAACAGAATATCTAAGAACTGTGGGACAACTACAATAGATGTAACATACATATAATAGGAATACCATAAGGAGAAGAAAGAAAGGAACAGAAGAAATATTTGAAACAATAATGACTGAGAATGTCCTCAAATTAACGTCAGACATCAAACCACAGATCCAGGAAGTTCAGAGAATCAAGTGGGATAAATGCCACAAAAAACCCCCGAAAACAAAACAAACCACACATGGGCATATCACTTTAAACTACAGAAAATGAAAGATAAAGAAAAAATCCTGAAAGAAGCCAGAGGAAAAAAATATCTATAGAGAACTAAAGATAAGAATTACAGGGCTGGCCCCATGGCTTAGCGGTTAAGTGCGCACGCTCCGCTACCTGTGGCCCGGGTTCGGATCCCGGGCGCACACCGACGCACCGCTTCTCCGGCCATGCTGAGGCCGCGTCCCACATACAGCAACTAGAAGGATGTGCAACTATGACGTACAACTATCTACTGGGACTTTGGGGGGAAAAAAAAGGAGGAGGATTGGCAATAGATGTTAGCTGAGAGCTGGTCTTCCTCAGCAAAAAGAGGAGGATTAGCATGGATGTTAGCTCAGGGCTGATCTTCCTCAAAAAAAAAAAAAGAATTACATCTCACTCTGCCTTGGAAACCATGCAAGCAAGAAGAGAGCGGAGTGAAGTATTTAAAGTGTTGAGAGAATAAACCACTGACCTAGAATTCTGTACTCTCAGAAATAAAGACATTCTCAGAAAAATAAAAATTGAGAGAATTTGTTGCCAGTAGACCTACCTTACAAAAATGTTAAAAGAAGTTTTTTAGAGAAGGCAAATGACGTAGATCAGAAACTCAGATCTACATAAGGAAAGGAAGAGTGCTGGAGAAGGAAAATGTGAAGGTAAAATAAAAACTTTTATTTTTATTTGACTATGCTTATGTATGTATATATATGCATATATATATGCATATATATGTACTTATGTATGCTTATATATAAATGAAATGAATGACAGCAATAACACAAGGGACAGGAGGGAGGAACTAGTAATATTTCGCTTTTACAAGGTAGTTACATTACCTGTGAAGCAGTATAGTGTTATTTGAAAGTAGACTTGAATTAGTTATAAAGGTATATTGCAAACTCTAGGGCAACAACTAAAAAGAAAGTATAACTCATGCTAAGAAAGGAGAGAAAATAAAGTCATAATATGCTCAATTATAACTACAAAAGGCAGAAAAAAATGGAAGACAAAAATGGAAACAAAGAGCAAAGACAACAAATAGAAAAGAATAACAAATATGGTAGATATTAATCCGACTCTATCAATAATCACTTTGAACATCAATGGTCTAAACGCACCAATTAAAAGACAGAGATTGTCAAAGTGGACCAAAAAGCAAAACCCAGCTATATGTTGTCTACAATAAATCCGCTTGAAATATAAAGACACATATAGATTAAAAGTAAATGGATGGAGAAGGATATACCAACCTAACACTAATCAGAAGAAAGCAGGAGTAGCTATATTAATTTCAGACAGCAGATTTCAGAGTGAGGAAAGTTATCAGGGATGAAGAGGGACCTTACATAATGATAAAGGGGTCAATTCTCCAAGAAGACATAACAATCTTTAACATGTATATGTAAACAACACAGTGTCAAAATATATTAGACAAAAACTGATAGACCAGCAAGGAGAAATAGATGACTCTACTATTATAGTTGGAGATTTCAACACTTCTTTATCAGAAATGGACAGATCTAGCAGGCAGAAAATTAATAAGGACATAGCTGAACTCAACACCACCATCAATCAACTGTATATAATAGGCGTGTATAGACTACTTCATCCAACAACAGCAGAATACACAATTTTCTCAAGCTTACATGGAACATTCACCAAAAGTGACCACATTCTGGGCCATAAAACACATCTTAACAAATTTAAAAGAATAGAAATCATACAATGTCTGCTCTCAGACCACAATAGAACTAAACTAGAAATCAATAACAGAAAAATAGCTGGAAAATCCCCAAATATGTGGAGATTAAACAACACACTTCTAAATAACACATAGGTCAAAGAAGAAATCTCAACAGAAATTAAAAAATATTTTGGACTAAATGAAAATGAAAAGACAATTTATCAAAATTTGGGATGTGGGATGCAGTGAAAGCAGTGGTTAAAGGGAAATTTATAGCAGCAAATGCATATATAAGAAAAGAAGAAAGATCTAAACTCAATTATCTAAGCTTCCACCTTAGGAAACTAGGGAAAAAAGAGCAAATTAAATACAAAGTAAGCAGAAGAAAAGAAAAAATAAAAATTAGAGCAGAAATCAATGATATTGAAAACACAAAATCAATAGAAAAAAATCAGTGAAATCAAAAGCTGATGCTTTGAAAAGATCAGTAAAATCAATAAACCTCTAGCCAGGCTAAGAAAAAAAGAGAGAAGACACAAATTACTAATATCAGAAATGAAAAAGGGGACTACAGATCCTATGGACATTAAAAGAATAGTAAAGGAATACTATGAACAACTCTATGCCTACAAATGTGATAACCTAGGTGAAATGGACCAATTCCTTGAAAGACACAATCTGCCAAAAGTCACAAGAAGAAATAGACAATCTGAATAGGCCTAAATCTATTAAAGAAATTGAATCAACAAGGAATAAGCTTCCAAAACAAAAAGCACTAGGCCCAGAGGGGTTCACTGGTGAATTCTAGCAAACATTTAAGGAAGATATTATACCAGTTCCCTCCAATCTCTTTCAGAAGATAAAAGCAGAGGGAATACTTTCTAACTCATTCCAAGAGGCCAGCATTACCCTAATACCAAAACCAGACAAAGACATCATAAGGAAAGAAAACTACAGACCAATATCTCTCAGGAACATAAATACAAAAATCCTTAACAGAATATTAGCAAGTTGAATCCAACAATGCATAAAAAGAATTATACACCATGACCAAGTGGGACTTCCCAGGTATGCCAGACTGGTTCAACATTTGAAAATCAATTAATGTAATCCATCACATCAACAGGCTAAAGCAGAAAAATCATATGATCATTTCAATAGATGCAGAAAAATCATCTGACAAAACCTAACACCCATTTATGATAAATACTCTCAGTAAATTAAGAATATAGGTGAACTTCCTCAGCTTGATAAAGAATATCTACAAAAACCCTACAGCTAAAATTGCACTTAATGGTGAGAAGCTTGAAACTTTCCCACTAAATCAGGAACAAGGCAAGGATGTTCCCTCTCACCCATGCTTTTTAATACCATACTGGAAGTCCTGGCTAATGCAATAAAGAACAGGAAATGAAAGGTCTATAGATTGAGAAGGAAGAAATAAAACTGTCCTTGCCTGCAGATGACACGATTGTCTATGTGAAAAATCAAAAAGAATCAACAAAAAAACCCTTGGAACTCGTAAGTGATTATAGCAAGGTTGCAGGATGCAAGGTTAATATACAAAAGACTATTGTTTTTCTATACATACCAGTAATGAACAAGTGGAAGTGAAATTAAAAACACAGTACCACTTACATCAGTACCACTTACACAGTACCACTTACGCCCCCTTGCAATGAAATACTTAGGTATAAATGTAACAAAATATGTACAAGATCTATATGAGGAAACAACAAAACTCTGATGAAATTAAAGAACAACTAAATGGAGAGGTATTCTATGTTCATGGATAGGAAGACTCAATATTGTCAAGATGTCAGTTCTTCCCAACTTGATCTATAGATTCAATATAATCCTAATCAAATCCAAGCAAGTTATTTTGTAGCTATTGACAGATTGATTCTAAACTTTATATGGAGAGACAAAAGACCCAGAACAGCCAACACAATATTGAAAGAGAAAAATAAAGTTGGAGGACTGACGCTACTCACCTTCAAGCCTTACTCTAAAGCAGCAGTAATCAAGACAGTGAGGTGTTGATGAAAGAATAAACAGATCAATGGGACAGAATAGAGAGCCCAGAAATAGATTCATAAAATTTTGTCAACCGATCTTTGATACAAGAGCAAAGGTAGGTTTTTTGAAAAATAGTGCTGGAACAACTAGACCTGCAAAAAATGAATCTAGACACAGACCTTACACCCTCCACAAAAATTAACTCAAAATGTATCAGAGACCTAAATGTAAAATGCAAAACTATAAAACTCCTAGAAGATAACATAGGAGAAAACCTAGATGACCTTGGGTATGGTAATGACTTTTTAGATATAACTCCAAAGGCACTACCCACAAAAGAAATACGTGATAAGCTGGACTTCATTAAAATTAAAAACTTCTGCTCTGTGAAAGACAATGTCAAGAGAATGAGAAGACAGCTACAGACTGGGAGCAATATTTGCAAAAGACACATCTGATAAAGGACTATTATCCAAAACATACAAAACAATTCTTAAAACTCAACAATAATAACTCTATTTAAAGATGGGCCCAAGACCTTAACAGACACCTCACTGAAGAAGATATACAGATGGCAAATAAGCACATTAAAACATGCTCCACTATAGAAAACAGTATGGAGATTCCTCAAAAAATTAAAAATAGAATTACCACACAATCCAGGAACACCATCTCTTGGTATTTATCCGAAGAAAACAAAAACAAATTTGAAAAGATATAAGCACCTCTATGTCCATTGCTGCATTATTTACAATAGCCAATGGATAGAGAAGATGTGATTTATACATAATGGAATATTATTCAGCCATAAAAGAGAACGAAATCCTCCCATTTGTGACAATATGAATGGATCTAGGGGGTATTATGCTAAGTGAAATAAGCCAGACAGAGGAAGAATAATACTGTATGATTTCACTTATGTGTGGAATCTAAAAAAAACAAAATGAACAAACAAAACAAAACAAACTCATAGATACAGAGAAAAAATTGGTGGTTGCCAGAGGGGAGGGAGGGAAGTAGATGGATGAAATAGGTGAAGGGGATAAGAGATACTTACTTCTAGCCATAAAATAAATGTCTTGTGGATGTAATGTATGGTACAGGGAATGTAGTCAACAATATTGTAATAACATTGTATGATGACACATGGTTACTAGTCTTATCAGGGTGATCATTTTGTAAGGTAAATAAATGTCGATAAATGTAAATAAATAAGAGTCTATGTTATACACTTGAAACTAACACAATATTGTATGTCAACTATACTTCAACAACAAAAAAAGATGCTCCACATCATATGTCACCAGGAAAATGCGAATTAAAACAATAATGAGATACCACTATGCACTCATTAGAATGGCCAATATCTGGAACTTTGACAACACCAAATGAGTGAGGATGTGGAGCAACAGAGACTCTCGTTCATTGCTGGCGAGAATGCAAAGTGGTACAGCCACTTTGGAAGACCGTTGGCAGCGTCTTGTGAAACTAAACATACTCTTACTATACAATTTAGTAATCACACTCCTTGGTATTTACCCAAAGGAGGTGATAACTTATATCCACACAAAAACCTGCACAAGGGTGTTTATAGCAGCTTTATTCATAACTGCCCAAACCTGGAAGCAACCAAGATTTCCTTTTTGGTTGGATAAACAAACTATGGTACATCCAGGCAATGGAATATTATTCAGCCCTAAAAAGAAATGAGCTATCAAGCTATGAAAATACATGGAAGAAACTTGAATGCATATTACTAAGTGAAAGAAGCCAATTTGAAAAGGCGACATACTCCATACTTCCAACTATATGACATTCTGGAAAAGGCAAAACTATGGAGACAGTAAAAAGATCAGTTTTTGCCAGGGGTTAGGGGAGGGAGGGAGGGATGAATAGTCGGAGTACAGAGGAGTTTTAGGGTAGTGAAATTATTCTGTATGAGACGATAATGGTAGACACATGTCATTATACAATTGTACAAACCCATAGAAGGTATAATACCAAGAGTGAATCCTAATACAAACTATGGACTTTGGATGATAATGATGTGTCAATGTAGGTTCATCAGTTGTAACAAATGTATCACTCTGGTGGGGGATGTTGATAGTGGAGGAGGCTATGCATGTGTGTGGTGAGCAAGTATATGGAAAATCTCTGTACCTTCTGCCCAAATTTGCTGTGAATCTAAAACTGCCCTAAAAAAATAGTCTATTAAAAAAAAAATCCAAGGCACAAACGTGCTTGGCTTGTTCCAGAAATAGCAAAGAAACCCTTGTGGTTTCTCTCTAGTGGAAGTGAGTGATGGAAAGAGAGGCAGGCCACCTAAGGCCTTGCAGACCAAGGGAAGAAGTGTGAAAACACAATTGTTTGGGGCCATTTAATGTCCCCTAATGACTTGTTTTTACAAAAGCATAATGACAGAAATAGTTGATGGTTATAATGATGACTGTGTAAACTAAATTATGAATAATGTGCTCCATTTTCTAGGGAAATCTTTAAAAAATGTATTACTGTATCTACTTCCCTGAGTGAACAGTTATAAGTTTCTAATACTTGAGCACATTTTCTAAATATAGAAGATCCTTAAGGGGTAGGGTTTTTCCTGCCAGTCAGATGTCAGAGAGCCGGGCACCATGAGCCTGCCTCCGTCCTTCACAAAGCTTGATGCCTGGCCTGCCACTCGACTCCCACAGGTGGAATGCTCGCTTGTGCACTGGTGCTGCAAACAACTTCCGAAACCCGATAGTTCCTCAAGCACTGCGTCTATGGAGCAGCCCAACCCCTCTGTAAATGTCGTCACCTCCAACGCCTGGAATTTTCACACCTGAACTGGATTTTTAGTCTCCCTGTTTCAAAGCCTGAAGCACTGCAAGTTTCATGTTACTTGAACTCTTTAACCTAAAAAGTACCAGATGAATAGTATGGATGAAACTAAATGTATTTATCTTAAATATTCTAGGTTAGCTTCTCATGGGTTAATAAGTAAAATAAAGTGTATTCTAGATGTTTTGTAGAGGTTGATTTCATGTTTCTGACCACATAAATTGTTGACAGTGAAATTCAATGACCTCTGTTGCTTACTGTGAGAATTGTCTTAACCCAGAATTTTCAGCTACAAATGTTGTAATTCGGATGTGCTTACCGAATTGAATTAAGGTTTTGCGTTAGGGATAAACACTGTGGGACTAATTCTGGTATACTGGCCTGGAGGTTTTGTGCAGGATGCTTAAAATACCACAGCCCTTACAATAACTGTATACTCTTCTGGCTCGTTTCCCAGATTTGCTTAAAAAGGGTCAGAGGACAGGCTGAAATTAATGACATATGAATGCTAAATCCCAGTTAGAGGTTTCTTCAAAGGAATAATTAGGCTACACTTAGTAAGAGGGGATTATGCAAAGAAAAAGCTTTGGGCAAATTATACGCTGAAAGAAAAGAAGATGTGCAACCAGGCAACTGTTGGAAGGAAATTGGAGTTGATTAATATTTCAGGAAGTGATTTTTTTACCTACTTACCTTAAAAATAATATAAACATAGTGAGACAGAGATGCCTGGAGGGGGGTGGGCACTCCATGTGTATGGAGAGGGGTAGACAGAGACTAGCAGTAGGATGTGAGCGTTGGGACCCTTCCTGGTGCATACAACCTAGGATTGTCATTTTAGGATCCCTATTCTCTTTATGAAGAAGGAAGGGATTTTTGCTTTCCAAAATAACAATAACAGCAAACACTTCATCTGTGCTTACCACATATAGTGTTTGCCCTATATTAATCTCTGTTTCATTTTCCTCATCTGTTAATAGGGATTACATTATTATCGAATCCTCACAATAACCCTAGGAGGTAGGTACAATAAGGGACTTGCTCGAGGTTATCCAGCTAGATACTGTCAGAAGGTAGATTCGAACCCTGCAGCCTGGCTTGGAAGTCTAGGCTCTCATTCACTGCAGTACACACGTCTTAGGAAGGAGAAGGGACACATGCAACATGCTAGCTCTGTGTGCGCACATATTTTATTGTAAACTCTCCAGAGTCTCCCTTCCCACACCATCCTTAGCCTCCTAATTTGTCAAATACAGCACCTTCCTTACTCTGCTCTTATCACTCCCCTCCCCTTCTTGCCAAAAGCCTCCAATGGGTAGAAGATGAGGAGCTGCTCCATCAGCGTATGGGCCTGAGCACAGGCATTCTGTCTGTCTTAGTGCAATCGGTAATATTCATTGAAAATCCTTTGTTAGATGCGTGGGTTAAGTCATTCTAGGAGCATTCACTCAGCGCCCAGAGTGGGAGCGTTTATCAGGAATGCAAATATTAATTCACTTTCTAGGATACGTTTTTTAACTTAAAAGCCTAAAAAATCCGCAGAAAACTCACTTCTGAGTAGTAAACCTTCGCCCGGAGCTCTCACTCCGGAGCCTCACTGCGGGGCACTGGCCACGAGGGGGCAGTGGGGACTGCGGAGTCGGACCGGGAGGAGGGCGCGGCGGCTCGGCCATCGCTTGCTCTCGCCTGGCGCGCGGCTCTCGGCCGTGGATTAGCGCAGCTGGGGACGTGGGAGGCGGCGGGCCCCGCCCCCGGCCGGCGGCGGCGGCGGCAGCAGCGGCGGCCCGGCGCGGCAGTCGGTGCTGGGAGCGGAGCGGCGCGGAGGGCGCGATCGGCGGGCGGGGGCGCGGGAGTGCGCGCTGCCTTCGGGGCTCCTCTCCGCGCGCTAGGGCGCGGGCACCAGCGCGAGCCCCTCGGCCGGGCCCTGGGCTCGGGGCACCGGGAGTCGGGGGCTGCCAGCCGGGGCGCCGGGACCATGGCGCTGCGCGCCCGGGCGCTGTACGACTTCAGGTCGGAGAACCCGGGCGAGATCTCGCTGCGGGAGCACGAGGTGCTGAGCTTGTGCAGCGAGCAGGACATCGAGGGCTGGCTCGAGGGGGTCAACAGCCGCGGCGACCGCGGTCTCTTCCCGGCCTCGTACGTGCAAGTGATCCGCGCCCCCGAGCCCAGCCCGGCGGGCGACGGCGGCCCGGGCGCCCCGGCCCGGTACGCCAACGTGCCGCCCGGCGGCTTCGAGCCCTTGCCCGCCGTGCCGCCCGCCTCCTTCAAGCCGCCGTCCGACGCCTTCCAGCCGCTGCTGCAGCCGCAGCAGGCGCCGCCGCCGAGCACCTTCCAGCCGCCGGGCGCGGGCTTCTCGTACGGCGGGGGCGCCCTGCAGCCGTCGCCGCAGCAGCTCTACGGCGGCGGCTACCAGGCCAGCCAGGGCAGCGACGATGACTGGGACGACGAGTGGGACGACAGCTCGACGGTGGCCGACGAGCCGGGCGCGCTGGGGAGCGGCGCGTACCCGGACCTCGATGGCTCGTCGTCGGGGGGCGGCGTGGCCGGCCGCTACCGCCTGTCCACGCGCTCCGACCTGTCGCTGGGCTCCCGTGGAGGCTCGGCGGCCCCGCAGCACCACCCGTCGGGGGCCAAGAGCTCGGCCACCGTGAGCCGCAACCTCAACCGCTTCTCCACCTTCGTCAAGTCGGGCGGGGAGGCATTTGTGCTCGGCGAGGCGTCGGGCTTCGTGAAGGACGGGGACAAGCTGTGCGTGGTGCTGGGGCCCTACGGCCCTGAGTGGCAGGAGAACCCCTACCCCTTCCAGTGCACCATCGACGACCCCACCAAGCAGACCAAGTTCAAGGGCATGAAGAGCTACATCTCCTACAAGCTGGTGCCCACGCACACGCAGGTGCCGGTGCACCGGCGCTACAAGCACTTCGACTGGCTGTACGCGCGCCTGGCCGAGAAGTTCCCCGTCATCTCCGTGCCCCACCTGCCTGAGAAGCAGGCCACCGGCCGCTTCGAGGAGGACTTCATCTCCAAGCGCAGGAAGGGCCTGATCTGGTGGATGAACCACATGGCCAGCCACCCGGTGCTGGCGCAGTGCGACGTCTTCCAGCACTTCCTGACGTGCCCCAGCAGCACCGACGAGAAGGCCTGGAAACAGGGCAAGAGGAAAGCCGAGAAGGACGAGATGGTGGGCGCCAACTTCTTCCTGACCCTGAGCACGCCCCCCGCCGCCGCCCTCGACCTGCAGGAGGTGGAGAGCAAGATCGACGGCTTCAAGTGCTTCACCAAGAAGATGGACGACAGCGCGCTGCAGCTCAACCACACCGCCAACGAGTTCGCGCGCAAGCAGGTGACCGGCTTCAAGAAGGAGTATCAGAAGGTGGGCCAGTCCTTCCGCGGCCTGAGCCAGGCGTTTGAGCTGGACCAGCAGGCCTTCTCGGCCGGCCTGAACCAGGCCATCGCCTTCACCGGAGATGCCTACGACGCCATCGGCGAGCTCTTCGCCGATCAGCCCAGGCAGGACCTGGACCCTGTCATGGACCTGTTAGCGCTGTATCAGGGGCACCTGGCCAACTTCCCAGACATCATCCATGTTCAGAAAGGTAAAGCCTGGTCTTTAGAGCAGATGGTATGGAATGTGTTGTTCAGGCTGGAGGGGATGACTCTCACAGAAATACCGTTATCTGTTTCAGATTAATATCCTGCAGGTCGGGAATCGAATAGGGATGCGGATGGCTAGGCGGTTTCCCCGAGGGCACGGTGGATTGTGGGCAGGTAGCTTCCAACTCAGAGTATTGCCAGACAGGGAGTGGGTCTCTTCAGAGAAGGTTCTGAGAGTACTTTTTATGACAGTGCTATCATTTTAGAGTTTGAATAGTTGGGTAATGAGCTTCTGGGATCTGTAATCTTGTATCCAGTGTGGAATTAGAAGGGACCCAAACCGTGTTAGGCATTCATTTGAACACTGCAATGTCGCTTAGCCATGGGTTTCAGGCAGCATAGAGATAATGGGGAAGCACAGAATTTGCAAATAAAGGTAAGGCTGCTTTCACCCCCCCAACGCCTCTCAATCCCTGTTTTGGTGGAGGAATTAGGATCAGCTCTCACAGGTACGAGCTGGGGCAGTTTAAGGACTTCTGGCACAGGCTTCTTGCTTGCCACTTTCATAAAATGAGGTAAAAGACTCTAATTTCAGGAAGTTTTAAGAAAATCTCTTTAAGCTCAGTCATTTTGAGTCAAGAGTCTGTTAACCGCCTGAAATTAAGAATATTATTTAGGAAAATGACGTGGAGAAGCTACATAGAATGTACAGAATCTGAGGACTGTGTCTGAGAGCAGTGTTTCTGGTATCCCAGTGAGTTGGCTGCACGACCGTCAGAGCTTGCTTTATTAGTAGTTGTTAATGTCTCTGATTTTTGTTAAAGCACTCCAATTTGCATATTATTTTCTTGTAAATTAGGGAAGTAATGCGTGTGCTGACTTTACTAAAGAGTTTGCGTTCTGAGAGAATGCCTTGAGTGAGAGAGAATGGGGAGGTGTTGGAGTTAGGGAGGAGTCCTGTCTGTGGATGTCTTCTGTGCAGTGTGGGGGTGAGGAGGAAGGAGAGTCACCTAATTTAACCTCCCTCGATGGTGGAAACCTTCTCGGGTCATCAGGCCCGGCCTTCGGGGAAGAGGTGCTCACTGCCTTTCCAGGTGGCCCAGTCCATGTGAACAACCTTGATATTCAACATATTCTTCCTTGTATTGAACTAAAATTTGCCTCTCTTGATTGTTTCGTGGAACCACACAAAGTAAGTCTCTTTCTCATCCACATGTCAGCCCTCAGCCCTTGGGAGACAGCAGTCTCGCTTCCTTCCCCCCTGCTGCTCTCCTTCCCCTTCCAAGTGTGTGACTAGTCTTCTGACTCACCAAGGGGCCTCTTCAGACGCTGACCACGTCCTTACCCCTGCTGAAATGCAGTACCCCGAAACGTCTGCCGTACTAACTTTAGTGGAGAATAGTAACTTTCTTGGCAATTTACATTTTGTAAATGCAGTCTAAGATCAGCTGTTTGAGCAGCCATATGGCTGTTGACGTACATCGAACTTGCATCTACATTCCTTTTGCGTTTTTTTTTTTTTTGCGTAAATTGATATAAATTCTTGACTTTTTGGCTGGTGCTGGTGGGACTGACTCTTTGAGTCTTTAATGCAGGACCTTACATTTAAATTCCATTATGTGACATCTGTCTAGACCCATGCTGGCTGCCTTTTTACATATTTCTGTGAGTTTATGCAAATTCTTGGTAAATAGTTGAAAGGGTGGAGCTAAGTAAGACACCTGCAGCCCAACACAGGTGACTGGCTGCCCCAGGGTGCCATCAGTTCATTCACTGGTTTTGCCGTCATGTGGCCACACACTCAGCCTTGTCAAGCCCCTGCTGTTGAAATTGTTTATTAGAAAATGTGTGGTGTTTGTTTTAAGGTCTATTTTGAGTTCATAGCAGTGGTCTGTGTAGTCTATTAAGCCATGTAGTTTATTTTTTTTAACCCTAGAACTAAAATTGTGTCATATTGCTTGGGATTTGAGAATCTTCCTTCATTAAAACTGGCACCATTTTATGTTGTTTAAACAGATTCAAGGGCACTAAACATAATCTTTAGGAACTTTGGAAAGAACACCAGTCGATAGTCAGTATAGTTTGTTTCTGCTGTAGCCTTGGTGTCCTGTGTCCCTAGATGACATGTCTTTAGAATGTACTGCCATTGAAAGCTATAGTGTGCAATGCAGAAGACTAAAAGCATTTGCTTACAACCAGTGTTTGTCAGGGATGCTGGTGTTGGCGACTTAGGAATAAAGATGAGAAGAATATCATAAGCCAGGCTGAATAAAGCTTTTTGAACATGTTTTGGATGTTCAGAACTTGTGGTTGTAAAGAGCAGCTCACCCTTCTCTCCCTCGTAACTACATAGTTGCTATTAGAATGAATTGTTTTTAGTCTGAGCACTTGGGGATTTTGTTTACAGGTTTTTTTTTTTCTCCAAGGTCTCAAAGCGTAACCACATCAAAGGTCTTACTGTGACTTTTGAGAGGAGAACCAAAAAAAAAAAAAAAAAGATAAAAATCTTTAAGCAATTGAAGCAATTTTTGTTGTATTTGGTCCAAAGTTTATATTTAACTTAGGGAGAAATTTTAAAGTTCAAAATAATTTCAACTTTTCAGTTCTCATTGTCTACAGTAGGAGAAAAGCAGTTTCACTAATTGTACATTTTGCATGTTCTAATCATATATTAGGAGGTCCACATTGAGATGTACAGAAAACGATTAGAAAGTGCTTTTTAATTACTAAAATAGAAGGGGAGTTAATTAGGTGTTTTTTCCTTTAATTCCTGGAGGAAAGAAGAGGAACATTAGGCTCCTCTGACATTTTTCTTATCCAGGAGACTGCTGTGGTCAGCTTTCCCAGGGTTCTAGGCCTGTGCTACTCATACTCAGTGCTGGGTCTGTGAGCCACATGTGGCTATTACTTAATTTTAATTAAATTTAAAAACTTAATTCCTCAGTCACGTTAGCTATATTTCAAGTGCTTTTTAGCTAGTGGCTACCCTACTGGACATCAGAGTTAGAGAACATTTCCATCGCTGCTGAAGGTTCTATTGGACGGTGCTGTGCTGGACCGTTGGCCATAGTTTAACTCAGTCCTGTCATAAGTTTCTCTTGCAAATGGATGATCTTTTCACATACTTTCCAGATAATTTTCTTTTTACTTGGTCCTGTCATGGCATCCCCTCCTTTCCATGTAGACTTACATAATAAAAACTGGGAGGGGAAGCAGGCCCTGCTAGACCCATCTTTACAGATTTCCCAGGCACTCAACCAGTGAGTAATACTTCTGTGGTGTGAGGATGTTCATCCGCTTTGCAGCCTGCCTTCGTGTCTCATTCAGAAAACACAGCTGGTCTCAGGATGGACATCTGAGGCTGGTGAGGATCCAGCTCCAGAATGAGGGTGGAAAACTCAAATACTCTTGAATGTGGTGGACTAGCATTTTTCTGACTATACTTAGTAGTGAAACCATTGCTTAAACTTAATAATGGTTTAGTGTAAGTACTTTCCGCAGAAGTGAAGAGAACCATATGGTTCCTTTAGCTAAGACAGAATTCTATGGTTCTATTTTTTTCATCAACTAATAGAGTCTTAGATAAACAAACCTATTTCCGTTAATGGAGTCAGTGAAGGAAGAGGGCAGTTTGCTGTAGTCTGCAGTACAGTCAATGGAAATTCAGAATCTGTTTGAGTTTTATTCATATTTTGCTTTGTCTTAACAGGAGTCGCTTAAATTCTTTGTTCACAGGCAGCTCGTTGATCCCCGACTAGGCAGTATGCACGTGTCTATCACTGCCAGCTTTGTGACCCTATGGTCTCGATTGTCATTTCTTGATAGGGTAGGTATGCCTTTATATGCTGATGTTGGTGAGTTTGGGGTAGTACATAGAATATACTTCACTATCGGTTTCTTAGCATATTCAGTTCTGTTTCCAAGGATACGATTAATCTCTAATGTTTAATAAAGCTAAATCTGGCTGGCAGAGAGTTGTTGTGGTTTAAAAGCTTTAGGCTTATCTCCTGGTGGATATTGTGCAAGGGAAAGATTGTAAAGGTTAGAGTATAAGAAATGTTGGTTTCACCTTTTTTATGAACGGGGACTAGATATCGGGAGGGAGTCACTTAAAGTGAAATGTCTTTATTCCGGAGAAAAGGTATAAAATCATGTAAAGATGATTCGTTGGTAAAATCTAGCCTGAGTGTGTGAAGCACGGAGGCAGAACTAGACAGGCAGGCTGTCCTGTTTTCTGTACTCTTAAATTAAATATGCAGTCTACTTCACTGCCCTCTGTCAACGTTTCAGATGGAGCCTTCTTTTCAACAAAAAACAGCCCCGGGACCTCAGGAATGGGACACCAGTAGTGGGTCTCTCAGACACTCAGGGTAGAATTTCACCATTGTGCTTCCTTCCACCACGTGTAGGGTCGGTCTTCTGTCCCTCAGACATTAATTCAAGATAGCAGGAGTCCCGGCAGGGCTGCAAGGTAAGCCCTTCCCTCTTGGCTCCCCATTCTCCTGTGGCTAAAAATAGCCCTGAGGAGTGGTGCCAGGAATACAGAGAAAAGGTCTACTAAGCGGGCTGTTTACAAACTCATCCTTATTTTGAAATCTCTGGGCTGGAAATTGAGGTCATGCATCTTTTTTGTCTTGGCTCCGTCTTAATTGAACTTGTTTCTCCTCCCCACTGCTTCCACTCGCAGCTGTTTTCTAAGGAGGCTTCAGTTCTAGCCTCAGCCTCTGCCTCAATCTGTATTTTCTTAGTGGAAATAAGGTTACCTTTGAGGCCTCTGAAGTAGATGCCTGAGTTCCTTGGTTAAAATGTTGGTGTGACTGGGCGTGCACAGTCCTGGCCATGAAGCTAGGTGGGGTACTGCTCCCCTCACCCCGTCACTAATTGCTCAGACTTCATTTTTGAGCCACAAAGGCCTCTTCGGAATCACACCCGGAGGCCCAGTCTGTGAGGCTGATCACGCAGAACTGAGAGGAGGCAGGGACCCCCACGTCCGCTCCCTCTTGGCCTCAGGTGGGCTTTCGTCCTTATTCACAAATGTCCTCTGCACAAGTTTCTGTCTTGTCATCTTAGGATTTTGAAGCATAATGGTGGGACCCAAACATGCAAGAGGTTCTGTGAAGAGAGGGGGGATGTCAGTTCCCTTACAAATATGACACTTCCCTTAAACTATGTTCCTTTTCTTCAGGCTGAATAAAAATCTATTGTTGTATTGTCTCAAAATATTTTTAAGCAGTTTTTATTTATTTATTTATTTATTTATTTATTTATTGTGAGGAAGATCAGCCCTGAGCTAACATCCATGCTAATCCTCCTCTTTTTTGCTGAGGAAGACTGGCTCTGAGCTAACATCTACTGCCAATCTTCCTCCTTTTTTTTTCCCCAAAGCCCCAGTAGATAGTTGTATATCATAGTTGCACATCCTTCTAGTTGCTGTATGTGGGACGCCGCCTCTGCATGGCCAGAGAAGCGGTGCGTAGGTGCGCGCCTGGGATCCGAACCTGGGCTGCCAGTAGCGGAGCGTCGGCACTTAACCGCTAAGCCACGGGGCTGACCCTGTCTCAAAGTATTTTTAAATCCAGGTTTAATAGCAAGTTAGATTTAATTTGCCATCTATTTATGAAGCTCTGTGATATCATTAACTAAATGATTATCAAAATAAATGAGATAGTAATGCTTAGCTCCATTTGGAGAGAGTGCACGCAGAAGACCCATACCGTTTGTCGTCCCACATATATAGAGCATGGCCTGGACTGGTGTCTGCAGGAGGGACAGGTAGGACTCTGTTTGATCCTCGGTACCTTCTTTGACTAGTGGCAGAGAAGCTGTGTGCCAGGTTGCTGAGAGCCCCCCAAGGCTGCGCAGAGGAGATGGAGCTGGCCTGAGTCTGACAAGGGAGCTGAGTCAGCCTTACCAACGAAGGGGGTGTGCCAAGCCAAGCGCCCCCCGAGCAGAGTCTCATCACTGTGGACCAGCGTGGAATCTGGGGGCCAGTGCATGGATGTGAGGGGAGCTTTGGACAAATTATTTTAACCTCCATAAGCCTCAGTTTTCTTCTTGGCAGAGTGGGAACACTTCCTCACAAGGTCATCAAGAGGATTAAATGTGATGGTTTGTAGTAGCTACTCACTAAATGCTTAATTTTGAGAAGTAGAAAGGTGCTTTTAAAATGAGAAGCACTCTCCTTTTTTCTTTTTTTTTTTTTGTGAGGAAGATCGACCCTGAGCTAACATCTGCCATCCTCCTCTTTTTTTGCTGAGGAAGACTGGCCCTGGGCTAACATCCATGCCCATATTCCTCTACTTTACATGGGACGCCTGCCACAGCATGGCTCGATAAGCGGTGCGTCGGTGCACGCCCGGGATCTGAACCGGCGAACCCTGGGCTGCCATAGTGGAGCACGCGCACTCAACTGCTTGCGCCACTGGGCCGGCCCCCACTCTCCTTTAAAAGACAATTCCAGTAATCTTATCATCCCTCCTGGTAGCCTGTTATCACCAGAATTGCAGGCAAAAGTATAAAAGCCCAAGGAGTCATCGGTATAGCAGTTAAATGTTGTATTTTAATACGGCTGTCCTGTATTCCATCTAGAAGAAATGGTCACCGAGGAATAAATGTCACTGTTATTCGGAGTCCCAGTTTGTTGTTGTTTACGTTAAAAAGTTTATGTAAATTGTCTACTGCCAGCTCCCCCGCAAATTACTTGTGTTCTTGGCAAATCACGGTAACATTTCTGAGCTTCAGTTCCCTCATCTGCAAATATGAAGTTCATGATTTCCTAGGTACCATTTTGTTGGTTGATTTTTTTTTTAATAGTATTGTTCTTGTATTGAATATAAAATACTCCTAAGTATATGACGAACATTTAGACATTATTTCAGGCTATTTCAACAGTATTCTGTCTGCTTATGTGACTTGTAATCTAGGAGCATGAAAATCCTTTATCAGTTGATGGGAAGGAAAATTCCTGCACATTTAGTTCAGATCAGCATCGAGGGCTTACCCCACCAGGTGCTGTGAAAGTGAAAGTGATTAGTACCTGGCCGCCTGCCTGCTGGTGAGAGCTCCCAGGTGTCCTGAAGCTGCAGCCGGTGGATAGCGGAGCGGCTTCTCTGACCCAAATGAGGCATGTAATTAATAGGGCCACCAAAGAGAGAAATTGTGATGGTTTCTCCCTCCTACAAAGAGTTCTTCACTTTGAATTCTAAATACTGTCTCCTTTCCCAAAAGCAGAAACAATCTGACATTGATCTTTTATTCGTAGCTTGGTTAAACTTTAGTGTGAATGAGTTTTAGTCCACGTGTCATTCCTCTTCCTTTTCTTAGAACTTTTTGTCTCTCGCTGTGATTTAACTTTCCTGATTGTGGAATTTTATGTATCAGTTAGCAGGTCAGGAGACAGTGGTTAAGGAGGGGAGCTAAAATCATTAGAATTGTTCATAGGATCCTCTGAAAGATAAACTAGATTTTATTCAACAAATATTTCAGCGCCCCCCAGAGATCAGGTGCTATTGAGGATGCGAGGTTTGTGTCAGTGGCCAAAACAAAGATTGCCGCTCTGTGGAGCTGACATTCTAGTAGGGTGGAGACACCGAGTGAAAACACACCCAATAAGTAAATTATACTGTACGTTGGAGTAGGGTGTGTGTTGGGGGGAAAAAAAGATGGAGCAGGGCAAGAGGGCCTGGGGAGGCAGAATGAAGTGTTAAAAAGGATGGTCAAAGTGGGCCTCACTGAGAAGGGGAGATTTAAGTGGAGGCCTGGGAGGAGAGGGAGTTAGCCACACAGGTATGTGGGGGGGAGCTTTTCAGGCAGAGGGTACAGCTAGAGCAAAGGCACTGGGGTGAGCATGTGCTGGACAGGCTGAGGAACAGTAGGGAGGAAGGCCAGGTGATTCGAACTAAGAGGATCTGAGTAGGAGATGAGGTCACAGAAGGTCTAATTAGTAGGGCTTTGTAGGTCATTGTCAGGACTTGGAGTAAAAGCCTGAGGGAGATGGAAGCCATTGCAAGGTTTTGAGCCAAGGAAAGATGTTCAACTGGACGTTTAACAGACTTACTCCAGTTGCTGTGTAGAGAATAGAATGGGGGTGGGGTATAGTGTCAGAGGTAGGAGCAGGGAGCCAATAGGAAAAGATTCCAGTAATCCAGGTGAGAGATGATGGTGGCCTGGACCAAGCGGGGGACAACTGAGATGGTGAGGAGGGATTGCACTCCGGATCTATTTTAAAAGTAGAATCAACAGCTTTTCCTGAGGGATCGAATGTGGCACATGGGAGAAAGAGGAGTCACCAAGAGTGACGCCAACAATAAGAATGGAGTTTCTGTCAGCTGAGATGAGGACGCCTGTGAGTGGAACCGGGGTGAGGATGGGCAATCAGGACTTGAGTCTGATCTTTCTAGGATGACCAGCTCCTGCATTCTGTTCCACATTCCCCACCCCAACACATGTGCAGACAGTCAAGCCTCGGATCTAGTTCCCCTTGTGGGAGTATCCTACTTAGAGCCTTGTCCTTTTCCAGGAAATCATTGCTGATAGAATGCTGGGTGGTGTGCTTGGTTATTGGTGAGCTCGTGGGTCTTGCTTTTATGTTCCTCTAGTATGTAGCTCCACTGCTTTGTACGTGTGTAGTAAGTACTTATTGAATGCTCGTTGAATTAATGAAATTTTGAAATAGATGTCTTCTGTGATTTATAGAATGTTTTTGTTTTTCTATTTATATGATGGCGATAACAGTTGAAAAGTGTACAGGAAATAAAGATAGGATCTGGATCTATTTTAGGGGTGAAGTCATTAATTACCATGTGAGTGATTTAAAAGTCTTAGACATATATCTATGAAATGACTTTGCAAAATTCATTGAGAGAGGAGAGGAAGTTTGAAAATACTTTATTTTATGTGCCAGAAAAATTAATATTAGGTACCTGATGATTTCAGTTTATATTGATTCTTAGTGTTTAAACTTGTGTATATACACTTCTTTCCTCTTTGTTAGGCTTTCTTTATAATAGTTGTACTGGAGTCCCTTTCACTTAATTCAGAGCATCAGATCCAGAGAGAGTGCATTCATGTTGTTGAATGACTTGCGTACACACAGAATTGAGCTTAGGTGTTGAGCAGTAGGTACGTGCCCTCGTGGAAGATGCAGTTCCGTAAGGGAGGTAGGATGTGTATGGAGAGAATTGAAATACAAGGTAGAGTTAACCTGGTGCTGAGAGTAAGAGAGGACATGGGAGTCCACAGGATGGAGGGACATTGTCAGTTGTGTTAGAGGCTTGGGTGAGTAGCATTTGGTTTTCCCCTTTGAAAGATGGTCATATTTTGACTTTTGGCAGAACATTGATGGAAAGTGCATTCTTGATCTTGGAAATGCTTTAGGATAGGTTTGATAAGCATATAATAATTGATAATGATGCGTAGCCAGTGCTGAGGTCGATGAGAGAGACTGACAGGTGAGTAGCTGTCACCATACAGTGTGACACATACAGTCATGGGCATGTGCTGTGGTGTGAAATAGGACAGAGGAGGGGTAATTAAGTCTGGGGAGTGGATAGGAGTAAAGGTGTAAACGGAGGCTCAGGGTGGGGCAAGATGGGAAGCTCTTGCAATGATTCATGCAAGACCTGATGAAATCCTCAACTGAAGCAGTGTCTGTGGGGGTGGAAGGAGGAGACAGAAGGGGCTGTGCCGACAGGGGTGGGGTAAGGGACAGGGAGGAGGTTAATATGACCTGCACACTAGGGACTGTGGAGCCACCAGTGGGAGCTTGGAGGTGGAGCAGGGTCTGCAGACTGCAGCCTGCGGGCCAGACCCACCCCAGCGCCTGTTTGTTCACAGCACTTGTGCTAAGGATGGCTTTTACATTTTTAAATGATTCCATTTTTAATAGTTATATAAGTACCTATATAATAGCCTTGATTTTGCCTCTTGACCTGCAAAGCATCAAATATTTACTATTTGACCCTCAAAGAAAATATTTGCTGAGCTTTGACTTGGAGCTCAAGCAGGTTAGGGAGTTGGAGTGTGAGTAGTAATGGTAATTGCCACTGTTTATTGAGTACTTACTACCTGGGCAGCAGTATTCTGGGCGGTTAGTACATTGGATCTGATTCCATTCAGAGCAGGGTATGACAGCAGAGTGGTTGTGAGTGTGTTCCCTGCAACCAGGTGGGTTTGAGTTCCTGCCAGCTTCGCTGGGTAGCGTTGGATCACAAACTTATCCTCTCAGCCTCAGTTTCCTCACGTGTAACATGGAATAACCATTTTGTATGGCATATATTTTTAAGCATCCATTATTAGCTATTGTATTAGTTTCCTGTGGCTGCTGTAACAAATTACCACAAATTGGTGGCTTAAAACAACAGAAATGTATTTTCCCACAGTTCTGGAGACTAGAAGTCTGAAATGAAGGTGTTGGCAGGCCCACACTCCCTCCAGAGGCTCTAGGGGAGGATCCTTCCCTGCCTCTTCCAGCTTCTGGTGGTTGCCAGCAATCCTTGGCATTCCTTGGTCTGCAGACTCGTCACTCCAACCTCTGCCTCTATCCTTACCTGGGTTCCCCCTGTGTATGTTTCTTTGTCATCTCCTCCTCTATTTTTTGGTGAGGAAGATTTGCCCTGAGCTAACATCCATTGCCAATCTTCCTCTTTTTTTGCTTGAGGAAGATTAGCCCTGAGCTAACATCTGTGCCGATCTTCCTCTGCTTTGTATGCGGGATGCCTCCACAGCATGGCTGATGAGTGGAATAGGTCCACGCCTGGGATCTGAACCTGTGAATTGGGGCCCCCGAAGCAGAGCACATGGAACTTTGCCACAGGCCGGCCCCTTCTCCTCTTTTAAGGACACTAGTCATATTGGATTTAGGGCCCACCCTGATCCAGTCTGACCTCACCTAAACTGATTACATGTGCACAGACTGTTTCCAAACAGGGTCCCAGTCACAGGTTCCAGATGAACGTGAATTTTTTGGGGGGACACTATTCAACCCAGTGCAGCTGTTGACTCCCCCAAAGGGATATTATCCCCATTTGATATCTGTGAAAACTGAGGCTCAGGGAAGTGAAGTGATTTCCAGGATCACACAGCTAGTAAGGAGAGCCAGGATTTGAGTTCATTTTTTGCCTTGACCTGAGACCGGGGCTTTATGTTACAGTAAGTAGTATGCTTGCTAGAAAATTGGGTTTTATTCTATAGGCACTCAGCAGCCACTAAAGGTTTGAAAATGAAGATGACATCTGAGTCATGATAAAAATAGCTAACTTATTTTGAGGGCTCACTGTATGCCGGGCATGAAGCTTCATGTTTTATATTCATGTCATCCATTTAAACCTCATGGGAGCTTCTGAGGTACATGCTGTTGTTATCCCCATTTTGCAGACAGGAGCTGAGCCACGGAAATCTAACTGCGAGCTCTTGGAGGCGTCCTTCACCATGTGCAGCCTGGCAGGGCTTTAGGAAGCTCCTCCTGGTGGCTGAGTACAGACATGAGGAGGCTGTTAGGATGACCAGGCATGAAGGTGGCTTTGGAAAGGAGCAGGTGACCTCGAGACACCTGCCAGGTAGAGTGGCAGGAGGTGGTAAGGGGTGGCTCTCAAGGAGTCTAGAGTTACCTTTGAGATTTTAAGTTTGGGTGAGAGAAAGTTATGATGCTAGTAATAGAAATAGGCAGGTTAAAAGAGGAGCAGGATTAGAGCAAAAGAGAAGGAATGGGGCTGAAGGGAATTGGAGATCCTGTTTTCTGAGCCTTTTATTGTATTCTGTTATATTGACATTTGCAGCTTTCACAAAAGCCACCTATTGTCTGCAGGGGACATATTTAACTAAATACTATTATTTATTTATTTTTTCCCCCAAAGCCCCAGTAGATAGTTGTATGTCATAGCTGCACATCCTTCTAGTTGCTGTATGTGGGACGTGGCCTCAGCATGGCCAGAGAAGCGGCGCGTCGGTGCGCGCCCGGGATCCGAACCCGGGCCGCCAGCAGCGGAGCGCGTGCGCTTAACCGCTAAGCCACGGCGCCAGCCCAACTAAATACTATTAGATGTCAGCATGGGTAATCTCTAAGTTTTCATGTTTTATGATTTGTACTTCACGTCTGTTTTAAAGCTTGATATGTTTCTGGGTGCTCTGTTTTGTCTTCAGTTGGTTAATTGTGATCTAATTTGAGGAAGTCTGCGTGTGGCCAGAGTAAAGACTCATGGTCACTGGACACCTGGTCCCTGCCAGCATGAGGAAGCAGGAAAACCCCGGGGTCAGGGGTGTTCTTAAGTTGAAAACAGCTGATTTAGGAATTGTCCCCGAAGCTTAGTGATATGAAGTGCCCGTCATAAGGGCCACAGTGGGTGGCATTAAGGAAAATGATTAATGCTGTGCTGCAGAACCACCATAGCTTCAGGAGCAGTTTGTTACACCAGGGTTTATAATCGCAATTCTAAAGTTAAAGACTAGAGACATTATTTGGCAAAAATATTTGAAAGCAAGAAATATTTTCTTAGAAAATACTCTCCTAACTACAGTATTAACTGCCTGCTCTCAGAAGCATCCATGCAATCAAGGACCCTGGCTTTGGGCATGTAGCCCACGACTGCTCGGTTTCTCTGCTGCAGAGCTGGTGCCACTTCACTCTTTCCCTGCCCCGTGCAGAGGGGCTTATCTGTTTCGCAGTTTCTATGAGATTTATTTTAGCTTGGGTCTCCCTTGATCTTCCTAGAAAAAAAGAAACTAAGGTTTTACCTTTGATTAAAGGTAGTTTCCAAAGTTCACTCTTCTCTTTGGTATAAATATGTTTGTTGCATGTCAGAGGTCGTCTGAACCCAAAGTGCTGGCAGCTTGCAAACATATCTAATGCTGCCTTAATTGTACAGGCCAGTACCCACGCACAGATAATCAGGTAATAAAAGGATCGGGAAATTAGGAATTACGAGCTGCAGACCTCAGGCATCAATTGTGTTCTCTGAACTTGAACCATTGTGTGGATTTTATTTTACAAAATAGATTGTTTTTAATAATTTTATTGTATGTTCACATACAATATCAAGGATATTCTTTCTACCTCATTTTATTAAGATTCTATGGGTATAAAATCTTTAAGAAATGATACATGCTTTTCTTTTCCTATTCTCAAATTTTGAAGTCTATATCTGTATTTGCTTGGCCACAGGCAAATCAGCATTTTCACCGTTGTATCTAGACTCTTCTGAAATAAAAACATACTATGTTTACAGAATTCTCTTGACTCTATCACCCTGGTAACCTTATCACATATTTAATATTCAATATAAGCTGAAACACAGGAACCTTTATATAACAGCTTGTTTTACCATATAAGCCACAAGAGAGATAATCATGTGATTTCCCTCTTCATTTTTGGAACAAGGGGAACTGTATGAATGTATGTGCATAGTGAGGAAAAGTAATCAAATGTTTTAAGATGTGACACACTCAAGTGAGTGCTTTCATTCATGGTAAATGTCATCCTGCCCTTACACATTTGGTGATTGCTGAATAAATCTGTAAGGGCTGCTTAATTAGGATATAACAAGACTTACTGGGAACAAACTACTTCTTATTGTCTCTTCAGGATGAAACCAAGCTTAGAGGCATGAATTCTTCAAGTGATTAATTTTTTTATTGTCAAGCAACCAGATTTTTTTTTTCCTTTTGCAGTTTATTATCCTTGTCCCAACCCTCTTCCCTCCTTTTTAAAATGACTCAAAAATTCTTTGTCATTTATTATATTTATGAATTGAAAGTGAATTTTAAATTAATTTTCTTTGAATTTTTTTTATGTGAGAAAGATTAGCCCTGAGCTAACATCCGATGCCAATCCTTCTCTTTTTTCTGAGGAAGATTGGCCCTGGGCTAACATCCGTGCCCATCTTCCTCTACTTTATATGGGACGCTGCCACAGCATGGCTTGACAAGAGATGCGTCAGTGCGCGCCTGGGATCCGAACCGTCGAACCCCCAGCTGCTGAAGCGGAGTGCACGCACTTAACTGCCTCGCCACCAGGCGGGCCCCTTATCTTTGAATTTTGATAGTTCTTGGCTTTAGGGACATTTATTCCCTTCAAAAATTGCTGTCACTGACTTGAGTTCAGTATTACTATTTGCACTCTCCAGAGTTTATTAATGTGGTCCAAGCCTGGAGCCCACTTAGTATGCTTGATGCAGGAATAGAATTTTGAGGGTCTAGAGGTGGTTCGTGGGTTGCTTGTCCGTGAGATGAGGCTTCTGAGGGGGCTTGGCAGTGTGCTGGCGTTGTGCGCTATGTAATGGGCTGATTCAGGGCCTTTGAACTCTCCATAGACGTGTAGTCCCAGTCGGTCCAGGTACAAGGGAACTGCCTGAGTTGGGAAGCTGGGCAGACCAGGTTCGCATGTAGCCAGATACCTTTAGTAAAGTTATTTACCTTCCCTGTGCTTCACTTTCCACTTGTGAAAATGGGAGCGATAATTACTCTTTGGGGGAGGGGGTTAAAGAGAAGAAAATGAGACATGCAAAGTGCAGAACACAGGTTTACGCAGAGCAGATGCTCACAAAATAGTGTGACTATTTTGCCTTGACGGACGGCCATCCTGCCTCTCTCTGTTAGGTGGATGTTGGCCTTTGTTTTTTGAGACATTTTACTGAAAAAAAAAATCAAAAAAGTAAATATTGGAGCAAAGAAGGGAAAGAGTAATCAGCAAGTGGGTGGAGACCAGAGGAGGAAGGAAAGGGTAGGGGAAGAAGTGAATGGGGAGTTAGCAGGGACCGGAGGGTGTGGGTACCAGTGATGAGAGGATAAGCACGAAGTAGGCCACGTTGGCCAAATTAGCATTTTCTTTTAACATTTTACATGTACAAGGGAATGAAGGAAGACAGGCCTTGTCTTGTCTTGGGTGACTTCTACTCAGCTGCCCCTGTGGCCTTCAGCCTGTCTCCTGTTCTGGCCCTCACACCGTGGCTTCAGTTTTCTGGGGCAAGGCCCTGGGAAGACAGAAAATCTAGTTAATGTTTTTGGCACATTCCTGATTTGAAAATTAAATAAAGTGCTTGCTTTTTTTTTTTTTTTTAAAAAAAAGAGCAAATGTAGCCTTTGGATCCCTGTTGCTTAGTGACTGGGCCTTTTGTATACTTGGTCTTAGGAGGGACAAAACATCCTGAGAATAAGAGATTTGGTTGAGGAAAGGAAGGCAAAGTTCAGGTGCAAAACTGGACCCGGTTGGGTTGGGAGCTTTCGGATCAGCTCGCAGGCTGGGTGGGGTCTGAGGAGGTGGAAGAGGGGGGCATAAAGAGGGAGCCTGAAAGGAGGTTAGACACATCTTCACCTGGGTTTAGGCTCTCCCTGGTGAAAATGCCTGAGGCAGTGCAGCATGTGAGAGGTGCCCCCCCCCACCCATTTTGCTGGGTCAGAAGTTGCCAGGAAAGTGATTTCTCTCTGCAAATCAGAAGGGAATGATCCAGTACAGTGCAGTGTGGTGTGGCTGCATTTCCTAGTGTGCTAATTGACTAGATGACACCAGAGCTGCTGTCCTCTCATTTTAGGAAAACCAAAATGGCATTGAAATGCTTCTTAAACAGTTTTTCCTGCTGGAAATAATTTAATGCCATGCTGTATAAATAATGGGATGCTTTTGAAATGGGGCTGTCTTCCTGGATCATAATTAATCTGTAAAATGAGTTTGTTTGAGTTTGAGCCCTTAAAGGTTATAACATTAATGAACCTTGTCATATGATTAAATTCTTTAGTTTTAATTATTTTATATTCATTACAAACGTGTAATGTTAGCTTCTAAAATTGAGTACGTACGGATTATGAACCAGGCTGTGGTTATTTCATGCTTTGCTCTTTCCAGCATGAGCATGCTTTAAAACTATGCAGGATGGCTTACATTGGTATGATACAAAGAAAATGGTAGGAGAGGGGCGGGAGTGAATTAGGACATGAGTTCTGTGGTGCTGGGTTTGGTGATGGGGAAGGGGCAAAGTGCCTTTCTTTGAGCCTGAGCAATTTCAGTAAGTATAAAAATGAACCCTGTTAGGAATTTTGCATGTACAGAGTCAGCTAAGAATGCCAAAGGAGTCCAGGAGATTTTGTTAATGACAGGTCCTACAGCAAGGTCAAAATACTGGTTTAGTTTTCCTTTTATCGCTCCAAACATGGAAAGGAGTCAAGAGTGTAGTAGGTAAGTCTCCATCTCGAGTCTTAATACACCGATCCACTCGGTCTGTACCCACACAGGGGGTAAACGCCCTGCGTGGAATGTGAAAGGGAAAGTGGCAGCGCTGGCAGGCAGGTGGGAATGGTGGGTGAATTGGCTATGAGCCTTTGGACGATGACTTAGCCTCTCGTTTCTAAGATTGAGAGAATTGTACCAAAAACTCTTCTAAGGCCCTTTCAGCTGTTGGGAAAAAAAAAATCTGGGAACCAACTTTGCCATTCTCACCTCAGAATCTGTCCTCCTTGGCCTTCCCCGGTGGGTTTCTTGTCAGGACTGGAGTGCTGAGAAGGAGGTCCTCAGGGTTCTTGCTCGTGCTTTTGGAATCAAGTCTTAGGGTTATTAGTTGCTGAGTAAACTTTCCATCCTGTGGAGAACTTCTCATACTTTGCTAAACTAGTAATTAAATTGAGTGCTCAACTGAAGATTCATTCTCAGCAGGTAAGCCTTTTTAGGAGGGGGTGTCTGTTCCTTTCTGCCTCCTTCCACTGAGATCCCCTGAGGAAGACTCAGCCTGGGATCCTAGAGGGCAGCCGGGTTATACTCTTGCCTCTTCGGGAGCACAGTAACGGGTGTGGTTGAAATATATTGCCTGACTTTAATAATGCTTTTTCCTGTATTTCAAATACATTTTTGTGTGTGTGTGTGTGAGGAAGATCAGCCCCTGCCAATCCTCCTCTTTTTGCTGAGGAAGACCGGCTCTGAGCTAACATCCATTGCCAATCCTCCTCCTTTTTTTTTTCCCCAAAGCCCCAGTAGATAGTTGTACGTCATAGTTGCACATCCCTCTAGTCGCTGTATGTGGGACACGGCCTCAGCATGGCCGGAGAAGTGGTGCATCGGTGCGCGCCCGGGATCCGAACCCAGGCCGCCAGTATCAGAGTGTGCGCACGTAACCGATAAGCCAGGGGGCCGGCCCTCAAATACATTTTAAGAATTGTTTTCAGCTGTGTAACTTGAGCAGGCTGCACTGTTTCATGTGTTACCTTCTTGTAAGTTGTATTTTCTTCTGAACTAGAAATGTTATTCCTTTATTGGTTATTTATTTTATGAGGAAGGATATACTGGTACCACTCTGTATTGTCAGTCCCTTGTTATTTAATCTCAGAATTTACTACTTGCCTACATTTTGTTTTCATAATAAAATCGTACTTTGCCCATATATTTTTCCAGATGCAGCTACCTCATGTCTGTCTGTTAGCCCAAGAAACATTCATAGTTATGTACTTACATTCCCGTTCTAAAATGTTTTTCCCTCTGCTCACTCCTATTTTTTATTTTCTTTTGTTTTAAAACTGTTGTCCTACCCATGAGTATTATGGGGTCTTTTGTTTAATCCAGCAGTGACCACTTTTCACCTTAGACTTTATTGTATAATTTCTCTCCCTTATTTTTTCATTTCCCTTTGTGTTAGGAAAGCAATGTGGCAATATGATGTTTATGAAGGGAGGGGGCTGTCAGGGAGCAGATTCTTCCTAAATTAGCCACTTAAAAAGTAGAGGTTTTGAAAACTGTTGCCTGTTTTTGTGTTGATTCCATGATAAATATGTGTGTTCTTTAGGTTCTGGGCAATGTTTTTGGCCTTCATTTATACTCCTGTTGGGTTTGGTAAAAAAATGCAGTGCAGCTGAGAGAGTGCTTAGAAGATGCTGTAATGCTCTGTTAGGGCCCTGCTGCTGGTTACGCTGTAGCTCTGCCTGGTGCTTCTTTTTTTTGGGGGGAGGAAGATCAGCCTTGAGCTAACATCCCTGCTAATCCTCCTCTTTTTTTTTTTGCTGAGGAAGACCGGTTCTGAGCTAACATCTATTGCCAATCCTCCTCCCTTTTTTTTTTCCCCCCCAAAGCCCCCGTAGATAGTTGTATGTCATAGTTGCACATCCCTCTAGTTGCTGTATGTGGGACGCGGCCTCAGCATGACTGGAGAAGCGGTGCGTCGGTGCGTGCCCGGGATCTGAACCCAGGCCACCAGGAGCGGAGCGCGCGCACTTATCTGCTACTCCACCGGGCCGGCCCCTGCCCGTTGCTTCTTAAGCAACTACAAATGAATTTTTAAAGCTAGCCCAGAAGTAGCGAGTCTGTAGTGATCTAACTCTGACCTCATAGTTTTCTTTCTCCAGCCTCTCACTTTTTAGAGGCTAAACCTGATTGAAAATTTGGCTATCTCTGCCTTTCTTGTGACATTTAAAATTTTAAATATGAAAATATTTGAAGTGTAGAAATGTGTACAGATAATTCCCAGTTTGAGAATTGTCAAGTCAACTGTGAGAACACAGCCATTTGTGACAAAACCCAAATTCTAGTTCTGATAATAATACTATTTCACTTGTATCTAACCAGTGTTTGCAATATTTTATTGGAAAAGTATGTTCCCACTTTCATCTTGAGAGAACCCAGTGTTTAGGCGCGCAGAGGGAAGTGGTGGGGTGGAGGGAAGCTTCCAGAAACTCCAGAGAGCGGTTCTGTTTGTCAGCCCCCAAGTGTTTAAACACCTTGCTCTTTGTTCAGATGGATAGCTTGAGCTGTTTAAAAGATGTCTTTCTTTTTTTTTCTGTTTACTCCCAGGTATTAAATCAGTCGTTTAACTCTGGTAATTAACTTATTGAATAATTTGTCTTTCTCATAAGAAAGAAAACACACCAAACCCTTACTGTCTTTTAAAAAGTATATGGAAAAACTAAGGGTTTTTCCCTTAGGAGGGTTGTGAGATGAAGATAAAAAAAAAATGATTTTCTTCTTAAAGGAAATAATGTATTTTAAAACTTTGCAAAATATTTACAATAGGTAACTTCTTTTTGGGCTTAGGATGTTGAAGCCCTTGGGGTTGTCATTCTGAACTTGAATAGCCAGCTGCTGTACTCTTGTAGAAGGAACTGGGCTGCTGTCTCTTCAACTCAGGATATTCAAGAACTCTTAGGATTTTTTAAAAAGTATATTGCTATCAACTTGTTTTATTGTTAGTCATCTTTCTTCTGAAGGTGGATCTGGGAGAAAATCAATTTAGCTACATTTCAGTTAAAAGAGATTGTTGTTGTTTTTAATTTGCTCTAAATTCATGGGTACAGTTTTGTGGAGGCATAATCTTCCTTGATTACACTTAGCGCTCACTGTTCTACTGGAGTTTGTCTGTTTATAGTATGCTGTTTAATACCTTTGTATGCTGTTCTGTATAGGTCCTTAATTGTATCAGGCATGTAAGTCTGGCCACCTCAAAAAATAATTTGAGCCCCCTAAAACAGGAACCATGTCTCTTTTTAAAAAACGTATCTTCTATCTCCTCCTCGAGACTGTAGTCCTGATTCATTATGCTAATAGATTTGAATTGTGTTCAGTGGGTTAAACCGAAATTCCAAGTGGAATTGGCTTTTGGTTGCTTACTGTCCTCAATGGTTTATTCTGTCCGTCTTAGTTGGCAAAATAAAGTAATTGTCCAACTGCAGCAAAGCAAACAGAGGCAAAGCCCATGTATCCTAAAAGGATTGTCTGTTACTATTTTTGGTGGTAGTTCTTAATTTATATCAAAGTCTTTACAGGCACAATTAGCAAATTGAATGAGGTTAGTTAAGATGCCAGAGGGAAATTTTGGAAACCCAGGTAGTTTCTTTTATGTACTCACAGGGCCTGCTGAATTATATGTTAAAATAAAAGCCAGGGACCTCCTAAGGAAGGTGAGAAGGGAGAAGGGCAGTGCAAGGGGGTGGGGAGGCCCATGGCCAAGGGGAGGAGAGGGAAGAGCTGGTCCTTAGCTGCCTGGCCTTTGGCCCCCAGCCTCCTGCTCACCTAGACCCACCTTGCTTTTTTGCTCATTCAGGCTCCAATTTCTTTTCTAAATATTTGTAGTGTTTGCTCTGAAGTCCGTTATGCATTCAGATCCCATCTTCGCCTCTTATTGGGTTACCTGGTGACTTTGAGGCTCAAAGAGATTGAGTAGCTTTCTCAGTTTCCCTCTTGTAAAGATAGGAGTCAGGTCTGTTATAAGGTTGCAATAGGGTTAGAGCTAGTATAGGAAAGTGCCTAGCATGTATTATTACAGTTTTTGGCAGCTTCCATTTACTGGTTATATATACCTGTTTCCTCCCCACCCCCCACCCCCAGCACAGTGCCTGCCATGTAGCAGCTCCTCTGGGCATTTCCCCTTGTGACACAATTCCTGTGTCATCTTGGAGAAAGCCAGATTCAGCTCCCAGGCAGAATTATGTCCTCTGTGGTCCTGTTTCTCTTCGTGTCATGGTTGTGTGCCTGTTCCCAGTGTGCTTTGTGAGGTGGCTTCCTCAAGAACTTACGGAGAGCAGGGACTGGAATGCTTCCATGTTCGAATCGCCCTGTTCTAGCAATGTGCTCTATACCCGTTAGGCCCCCCATAAATATTTGTTAAACGGATTAAAATTCTTGCCCAAGAGCCCAACCTTTTGGGGACTTTGAAGATAGCAACATGTGTGTTATTTAATAAATAAATTCATACTTGGGAGAAAAACGAGTCTTAAATTCTCCTTGGCTCCTTTAGTAGGTACACTGAAAAAAGGGTGTTAAATGCCGAAGAGAGATTTAGTATTTGCTGCCGTGTCCAAGAGTTTTGAAAATGTATGCCAATGTGATAAGTTTTCACTTCGGACCTGTTCATTGTTAAATTGGTTTTTATAGACGCATCTGCGATTCTGTAGAATAGAGTGTAGTTTCTAGGACTATGGTGATCTCATTTGGAGTTTGACAAGCTGCAGCTTAGTTGACCCTCCACAGCCCTGGGCCGGGTTTCAGAGCTCCTCCGTGCTGGACTCGGTTCTCCATCGTGAAAAGCCAGGCGCTGATAACCAGAACAGTAATACTTGCAGAGTGTTACCGAGACGGGCAGCAAGTGCTACACAGATGCATCGGAATCTGAGCAGGGTGGGACGCTGTATCCTTGTCCTCAGTCTTTGCACAGTGGGCTTGGGCACCTCGGGTCGGAATCAGGTGAAAACATAGTCAAGTTGCCTGAGACTTTTCTCTCAATTTCCTATTCTTTGTCTCGCTGTCTCTCTTTTTTTTTTTTTTTACCATTTTAAATAGGTATTTCATAATTTCATATTCTCAGTCATCTTTTTGAAAAATTTTTCTTTCAGTTCTGTCTCATATGCTTCCCTGGTCTTTTCAACTTCAATTTTTTGTAGATGAATTATGAAACTTGTGCAAATATAATGAAGATACGTTTGCTACAAGAAATTATTTTTTTCTCTTTTTGTGGGGAGGAGAACTCTTTTTCTCTTTTTAATATAAACTACAAGCAGGTAGATATTATTGCTTCACTAGTCCTGTCATCCATAGAAGCAAAAAGTGCCACACTTTCAGAGTGATGGCTTCTTAGTGGAGTTGGTCAGGGGTCTTCTGGAAGCCGTGTTAATGCAAATGACCTCTCTCTACCGAGCAGACCCCACTTCTCTGCTGTGGGCTTAAGTGGAATTGGGGTGTTCTCTCTGCCCCAGAGCTCTAATGCTTTTCACTTAAAGATCTCACTGGGGATAAATAAATGAAAATATACGCACAAACATACATATGTATGTTTAACATTTGGTGGGTTTTAATTTCTCAGGTCTTGAGCTATGTCAAAAAAACAAAAAACAAAAAGCACACTGTATAACCTCTAAGGGTTTTATTTAACAGCAAGTTTACTCTAGATTATTTTGTAGGAGATTTGAAGAAATTTAGAAATAGAGCTTTTTCCCTTGTATATTTCGCCATTAGCTAAAACTGACCATTTCTTTTTTTTTTTCCCCCCAAAGCCCCAGTAGATAGTTGTATGTCATAGCTGCACATCCCTCTAGTTGCTGTATGTGGGACGCGGCTTCAGCATGGCCGGAGAAGCAGTGCGTTGGTGCGCGCCTGGGATCCGAACCCGGGCCGCCAGCAGCGGAGCGCGCGCACCCAACCGCTAAGCCGCAGGGCCGGCCCCTAAAACTGACCATTTCTGAAACAAAGTCCCTCAGCTTCCCCCGCTCCTTCTAAAACAGGCTACTTTTTTTTTTCCCCCTTGGTATTATCATGTTCTCAGATTGCCAAGCCAGGTGTCCTAGATGTTTCTCTCCTGTCTTTCTTCATGGTTTAGTAGAATGAGCGTTAGATGGAGTCAGGAAATCTGAATTCTTGAGCTGGCTGTGCTCAAGTGATTTGTGCTTTATCGTCACTCATTTCCAAGAATCCGTGAATATGCTTTATTTCCTATCCCTAAATACCCTCAGCCTTTTGTGTCTTCATGTGACTATGCTTCTGAGGGAGGGTGTGCCCTCATGTAGCACCTGCCAGAGTGACCGTTCCCTTCCCTCTCCCTCGCACACACTGTCTGGTGACGTTTCTTGACAAGAGGCTGTGGCCCCTCTAGCTTCATTCCCAGGTCATCATTAGGAGACTCAAAACTCACTGATCCTTACAGCCCCTAAAGAAAAGTTGGTGAATCCTTACTTCACAGGGCCCTCATGCTCCAGAGTGGGTCTCCTGATAGACTGTGGAGTCAGAACCAGGCATGCATGTATTATTCATCCCTTTATCACCAAGAAGACACAGGCTTGGCCAGCCCCAGTGAGGGTGGCCTCCAACTGTAGACTGCCAACATTGCCCAGCCCCCTCCAGACATGGCATGATTTCCAAAACACAACCCAAGTTGGTGCTAACGTGTTGCAGAGTCTAGTTCTGGAGTCTTATACAATAATTCTCTGGTGAGACTTTCTGAGGAAGTGGGCTTGCATCTTCTGTGGGGTATTGTCTTTAGAGATAACTCTCTTAATATATGTATATGTAGTGGTGCCACACCTTTTCTCTTAAGAATGTGAAAACTGTAGAGTTTCTTGATTTGCCTTTTTAGGGACAATTCCTTGCAGTTTATTATCTATTATGTGTAATATCTCTACTTGGAAGAGATAAAACATACTATAGATACTTGGTCAACGGGAGCTGTAGTTTTGATAAGTGAAATTTCAGCAATGGAGGTGTTTTCAGAAACTTGACCAGATTTCTTTTTTTAAAATAAGTAATTACAGTCATTCCTTTAAATTCCAAAGGACTTTAAAATAGTTTAGGCAAGTATTTATAATGCCTAAGATTCTGTTTACTATATAACTATGCCATTGGAATATGTATATATATTTTTTTAATTGATTTTTTTTTTAACTACAGGAGCTCTTACCAAAGTAAAGGAGAGTAGGCGACACGTGGAAGAAGGGAAGATGGAGGTCCAAAAGGCTGATGGCATCCAAGATCGCTGTAACACTATTTCTTTTGCCACTTTGGCTGAAATTCACCACTTCCATCAAATTCGAGTAAGAGACTTTAAATCACAGATGCAGCATTTCTTACAACAACAAATAATATTTTTCCAAAAAGTGACACAGAAGTTGGAAGAAGCTCTTCACAAATATGATAGTGTTTAATGACTGGACATTGGATTATGTACTTTTTTCAATTCAAGGATAATTTCTACAGCAGAATAAAAACTGCTATCAAAGAGCTGTTGCCAACTATCAGTGGTGGTACAAGGATGGATTTGTGTTCAACTGAGACTCAGCTGAATATATAATTATGTAGGAAAGAAACAGTTAATATGGTTATATAATAGAAACAGTACCACACATTGTAACTAAATTATACTATGTATGCCTACACTACCATTGTAACTTTTGGAATAATGATTATACTATTTGCCTTATTGCTTTTTGAAGTATGGGTATTTTAGTGCATACTTTGTAGACCTCAAAACCCATGAAGGGTCTCAAAGAAGCTGGCTGGATAAAAGCCTGCTGTGGATGCCTTTTACTCTCATAGATCGGAATTACCCAAATTCAACCTGTTCTCTGTTTACAAACTCCAACTAGAGCAGCTATGCGACTTTGTGCCTTTAGACTCTTGGCTTTTCATTTCTCCACCCCCCTCCCCCCTTTTTAAAGTAACCACAACTTTTCTGATTGAAAGAGTGAAAGGCCAGTGCAGGGAATGACAGACTGCTGGTAACCTCATATTGGCGCAGGGGGCGGGATGGGAGGATCAGCCGTCATCAGTTTGCACAGCAAGTTTTGTCTCCTGATCCACGCTGGTGAGCGCAGCAGAGGTAGACTCGATGCTCATCTTTGGATACGAAGTCTATCAGGGAAGAAAACGGTGCCACTCTATTCCCTTAGGTGCGATAGTAGCCTGGCCTCTTCACTCAAGTGTCCGGGAAACTTGGCGTGGAGATTTAAACGAACGTGTCTTATAACACGGAGAAGGAGGAGTCTAATCAGTCGGGGACACAAGCACAGAATCAGTGATGACACACACCTGGTTTTAGTTCTTAGGAGGGTTTTCTTTTTGTTTTTGTTTTTAGCTTGAAGATTTTCTTTTAATTTCAGTGTGATTTTTTTTTTTTTTTTAATGGATCTACACTGTTAAATGATTGAGACTCCACTGTGATTCACTCGTTTACTTAAATCAAAAACTTTTCAGGGATGTCTGTAAAATTCAGTGTTATACGTGATGAAAAGTAGTGTTGGTTGATCTAAGGAGGGACCAGAAACAATTTCTACTATTCCAAATGCTGAAGGAAAGAAGTAATTTTTTTTTTAAGTATTGATAAGCCCCAGGACATTTAACCTTAAAAAATATTTTAAATACATTCTTTTATTATTATAAGGGAAATACAAATGGCTGATAAATACCAAAAAGATTCAAAAGCAGCTTAATTTAAAAAGCACAAAGAGATTCTGGCTTGAAATGCCAAAATCTCAATGTTTTTATAGTTGCTGAGCTAAATAATGTGATTCTTGAGTTTACAGATTTAAAAACTGTCACTGAAAGGTTAAAATATCTACTGTTTTTATGAAGTCAAACTTATGCTGCCTCAGAAATTCCTGGGTATTGAAATGGTAACACGGAAGAGGGCAGTTTGAAATATTGGGGAGTCACGTTGATTGAAGAAAAGGGTCACTCTGCAGATAGTCATAAAAAGGAAAGGTTATTGAAATAATTGCTCAACAGCACATTTACTCTAAAAAGTAATCTCACATGGGTTGAATTTTTAAGATCAGAGTATCATAATTTTGATCAAAATTTTATACCTTAGGTAACTTAGAGCCAGATTTAACATCATGTGGCTTTGTCTCTACTACAGAAATGTGGAACTGTAACCAAATATATTTTCTCTAAAAAGTCACTTTCTCTTGTTGATTGCAAAATACAGTTCTATAAACAAAACCCATAGATATATATATAAATGTTAATTTTATTGCAGAAGTTTGGAGATTATAATTATAGCACATAATTTAAGTTTGAGTCTGTATTGAACAAATAAGCACTATGCTTTTCAAATGATTTGAAAATCAGTTTAATTTGCCTCTTTATTTTGATGGTGGTTTGATTTTTTTTTTTTTTTAAGTAAAATCACTAAACTTGTGCAGTGGTAGCATGGAAATTATCTGAGGTGTCTTGTATGATTCTGCTTTAGCTAGGGTGGACATAGCTTAAATTATAAAAACTAAAGATTAAAGTACAAGGAAGTATAAGTTCATGCTGCCTACTTAGAAGAGAACTTTGCGTTCTTCATAACTATATAACATTATAATGCCACTGATTCATAAGGAGTTTAAATGAATTTTGTGGGGTAGTACACCAGAATTATTAGTGTTCATATTTTCTTCTAAGATCTTTATTTGTCTAACGTTCTTGGTCCTATTGAAACATTTCAGTATACAAAAATACTGCAATGTTAATACCCAAGAGAAAAGCCATCATAATGTGTATGCTGGTCATCGTGATCAGTGTGGTACAGTTTTTAAAAATAAACTATCATGCCCTTCATGCCATTATTTGTCTTTATTTCTATAATTTATAATTCTGATAGATGATGTATTTATACCATGAGGGCGTGCACTTGAGCCTGGTTTTGCTGTTTTAATTACAGAGAGAGTTGTTTACGTGCTGTGACGATAAGGTGGTGAGACTGGTTCTGCAGCCGTGCATTGTAACCCCATTACTCTTCTGGGCTGTTGGATCTGAGGTGCAGTTTAAACTGAGAAGAAGGGAGCACCTTTGAAAGGGAAACATGAAGGCAGCGCACGTTGGCTTGAAGAGAGCAGTAATTGGGATTTTCTTGGGCTTCACGGATACAATTGTCTTACATTTATTCATGACAATACAGCAGATTCTTAAATGCCAATTTTTAATTGTCTTAAATTTTGCTGCTGTTCTCATGGTTAAGGACTGGAAAAATGTTTTAATCTGTCAAGCATGTAAAGTTTATGTATAAACCGTTAAATGTCACTCTTGACCAAGTTCATTGCTGTAGCCATTTTTTCCATTTATGTCTTGATTTCTTCAGAAACAAATACCATGTCTGATACCTTTAAATCAATAGGCATTATCCAGTTTTTTCATTTCCAACTTGATCTTTGGCTAACAGAATAAGTAAAACAGGGTGTTATTTATTTATAGACTAAAAATGTTGAATATTGTTTTATTTCCTTCAAAATGTTATGATTAGTACAGGTCAGCCATGTTTATCTTTTAAAAAATAAACCAAGTTTGCTTTATTTCTCAGCTCCAATGGAATATTATAGTTATTTTTTCTCCATTAGGCAAGGAGGCATTTATTTAACGTGAAAGACTTATGCAGGAAAATGGAAGAGCATGTTCTCTGTCTGCGGCTTCCATCGGCAGTGGCCGTAGAAATTATTCATGAAATTCTATAGCTAATTTGGTTAATTTAAAACAATAAGCCATGCAGCAGGTCCCACTGCGACTCTGCTTATGTCAGTAGCTTCAGTAGCTGTTACACACATAGCAGTAAATTGTGAGTGAGATGTTTTGAAATAATAGCTGCCGTTGAGTTCAGCGCCTGACATGTAGTGGGTGCTTAAGTAAAGTACTTCATATACTGTCTCTGTTTGAGGACTGTCTCTGTGCCAGAAACAGGCCAGCTCAAACCAGCCTAATCCAAAATATAAAGGCTCACGGATGGGTACAGGGACCTGGTGAATCCCACACGGGGCCAAAGTCCCATCTGGAACTAACTAAGCTTGCCCTCTGTGTGGGGCTTTGTAATCTGTCAACTTCTTTATGGGTCTGTTTCATTCTTTTTTTTTTCTGTGGCTCGGCTGTCTTAGCATCCTCCAGTGTGTCTAAAATGGCCAAGCCATCTTTTAGTTCATGTTTGCTTGAGCTGGTGGAGCACACCTGACCTGAGGGAAGGAGAGATTCTCTTAAAGAGTGTGTGAAGGAAGAAGGGAAGTGGTTGGTACCTCTTAAAGTGGACTTTATCTGGTAGTCCTCACAACAAACCTGGAGATTCCATCTCCTGTTTATAGATGAGTTAAAAGGATTAGAGAGCTCTAGATTACACAAACTAAGTGATGAAGCTGAGATTCAAATTGGAATCTGGCTCAAGCCTATGCTTTTTAAACTGGATTACATTGGGTGCCATTTCCCTGCTTTTCAGACATCTCTTACACCTTTCCCAGGTCGCCACTGCTGGATTGATAGAGATTCTGCCATTTTTTGGGCACTGGGCATGAAGGTGCAAAGGGAACCTCTGGAAATCTGCTCTTTGCAGTCATTTCTCTTGGGAAAGACGCGAGTCTGTGGTCCCGTCACCACGTCCCCAGTGGTTCATGTGTTGCACTGCTCTCTCTCAACAGGGAAGCAGGCCAAGTGTGACTTTTTGATAGTGTTGTGAAGGGAGAGAAGGAAAAGAACCAAAACACAATGGTTTCCCTTTCTCTCCAATCCCCACCTCCATTCAACTATAAACATGTTTCATTAGCCATAAGAACGGCCTTAGCAGAACCACGGGAACTAATGTCAAGTCAAACGTTTAATTCCCGTTGGTCAGGGTCGGGGTTAGCCATGACAGGTTCCACTTGGTCGTAGGTAGGAGCAACAGAGATTCCCAGTTAGTAAGCTCTGGGGAGTCTGAGCAGTGGTGTAGACTTCTAGGCAGAGCACAGAACGATGCTGTGCTAGGACTCCGGGGGCAGGAGCCTAGAGAAACCCAGCCGAGCATCCACCTCTGTCCCAGGCCTCTGAGTGGGGCAGGTACTCTGGGATTGGGTCATGGCTACAGCCTTTCTAGGGATCACAAGTTCCTCCTACTTGGTCCTGATCCCAAGGTGTCCCAATCCATCAGTCCTGTGACAGAGACAGAGCGTCCAAAATGGCCACTGTGGCCTGCCTGTTTTAAAGGACAGTTCACCTTCTTTGAGGGAACTTGTACCACAAGTCTGCCAAGAGCCAGGCCAATTGTCCCCATGAAGCTACCTTCAAAGGGACTTAGAAACAAACAGGATGTGTGGTATTCCCTTGCTTGGTCCCATCAGCCTATCTGGAAATGATTTCTAAGTTTGAAGTGGCCAGATACATCAGACCTTATTTTTCTAGAGGTTTAAATTTTCAGTCACCCCAGGAAATGGCTGTCAGGACTTAGTAACTGCTGAGTGGTTGCACTTCTGCAAGCAGAGCTGGGAAGCTGACCCAGCATGTCAGTCAGAAAGGCAATGAACTCACTGGGGCGGAGGGTCATGTCCTGGCTTCTCTACTCTCCGAATGACCTCAGGCCACTCACCTCCCATCTCCGAGCCTCAGTTCCCTCAGTTGTATGATAGGCCCACTTAGATTTTATTGAATTATTGAGAATATTAGATTAACCAGTATGTAAAGTCCCTACCCATTTTGCAGTACTCCCTCTCTCAACCACGAACATGGGAAGTGATAAAAATTCCAGAAGTAGGCACTTAATGAATGATAGCAGTGTTCCCAAATGTCATGTGACCTTGAGCTAGGCGACCACTTAATCTCTCTGAGCCAGTTTTCTCTCTGTAATGGAATATAGTGCCTCCTCCACAGAAATATTGTGAGAATTGAATGACTAATGAAAAGCCCTGAGCCCAATGCATGACAAGAGTAGGAACAATAAAGACCCTCTGTGGTTATATGAGAAGGGACAAGATGAAGGATTTAAGTAATAAGAACTCTGTATCAGCTGTGCTGTGGAGACTTAAGGAATCCACACTTGGGTCCAGTCAGGCAGGAGTTCCTGCTTTCAACCGAGGCTCTTTCACCTTCCATCAGCTCTCCCCTGATCCAGCCGGGCCCAGGTCCAAACCCCTCTCCAGGTTCCTGCTCCCAGAACCCTCGCACAGCGTCCTTGCATATTCTGCCTAGAAGCCTAATCCTCCACCTCTTCTCAGACTCGCCAAATTCCTCCTGCTGGGGTGGGGAGGGGTCCAGCTCTCAGAGAGAACCCCTTATCAATAAGGCTTCCCCCTGGTCCTGAAGAGCTAAATACCAATATGTTTAGGAAGTTGTCCTGTAGCTCTTACCAGGAATATCTGAAGAAGACAGCTCAGAATTCTGTTTTTGTTCACCAAATTAATAATGATTTTATTGACATCTGCTGCTTTCATACCTTAAAAATACGTACATGAGTCCAAAGTTCTGATCGCTTTTTTTACCCGGCCCCTGTTTATGAACTCCTCTGTTGCCAACTGGAGTAGCCGGGTGCTGGCTACATATTCAGCACAAGGCTGCAACTGTGTGAGACCCTCAGACCATGAGCCTGTGTTCTTTACTGAACCAAAATACCTATGGGGAAAGCGAAGCCTGAAATCCTGGAAAAAATGGCCTTTCTTGACAAATGGTGCTTCTTAATGGCTCCTATTCTAGAATTCATGGAAAGAAAATTTGACCTTTTCAGCACTCATGCTGACAGGTGATCTCATGATAAATTCCACAGTTATCTGAAGGATTAGAAACTATCCGTCAGTCATTAAAAAAAAAAAGACAAGGAAGCTCTTTATATACCAATACCAAATATAGAATTTTCCCAAGAAAACTTACATGAAAAAAAGAAAAGGGCAGAAAAATGTTTTATATGCTATCCTTTGAGTAAAAGAGAAAATAAATATGTCTGTTTATATATGCATAAATTATGAAGTAGATGCAAACAGTTGGTAACAAGGTAACACTGTTTGCCTTGGGGTCTGGAAACTGAGTGGCTGGGAACAGGGCTGGGAGGGAGATTTTTATTGTATACCTTTTTATATCTTTTGAATTGGAATGATTGAATGTATTTTCTATTTTAAAAATAAAAATAAAGATGAATTTTAAAATCAACAGAGGGACTAGCAATAAAAAAAACACAGATGTCAAAAGCAGGGTGGAGCTACAGCTCTGTGCCAGCCCCTCTGGGCCCTGGAAGCAATCGTACAAGCATAGCAGGAACAGTCTTGTATGGACCATGGACTCACCAAAATGACCAAATCAATCTTCACCGTGGTATTCCCTGTTGAAATTCAGCAGTGTGAGGAAGTGAATGGTTAGATACAACACAGGTTACTCTTTCGTCTTCTAAATCAAAACCTCTCGTCTTCCTCTCTTCCCTGTGAAGCCTTCCACAAGACTCAAATCCCAGTGTCCTGTCCCTTCTCTGACTCCTGTCACTTTTGTGATGGCATTTAGCAACTAAATACCCGTAGATCCTGGGCCGAGATCTATTTCTTTTTCCTACCACTTATATATCAAGTATTTATTATGCTCTAGGTATGGCACTGTTACTGCCATTATGTGCGTTATTTTATCTACAGGAATCCCCTACAAAACCATTTACAAACAAGGAACCTGAGGCTTAGAGACATTCCATAATGGTCACACAGCCAGAAAGAGGCAGAGCTGGGATTTGAACCCTGGTCATCTGATTCCAGGGTCACCTGACTCCAAAGCTTGTGTTATTAATCACTTTACAGCCTGCTCAAGAACACAAGGCGAATGTGCTTGAGCCAATGAGGAGGTGGTGTGGAGTCTCCTTGAGGACAAGACCTGTCCCTGTGCTACACCTCGCTGGGCCCTGCAGCATGCTAGGCACTGGGGTAGATACAGGAGAGCTGTGGTTTGGAGAACAGAAGACCTTTGTGACTCACCAGGTTTGAGAAGAACACAAAATTGCATTTTAAGAAATAAATGAAATGCCGAAACGCTCGCCCTCTGCGTTCACATCACCAGCACAAGCAGTGTGCCTTCTCACGAGGGCCGTTTCCCACAAAGACAGACCTCTGTTACAGCCCAGGGGAACAGAGGGGTCGGCCCCAGGAGGAGAGAGCGGGCCGGCGCCGGGCCACAGTGCCGGCTTTGTTCACTGCGGGCCTGCTTCTGTGCATCATCAGCCTCCCGGACTCAAATCCGTGCCTCAGCAACGTGACAGTGACCACACATCACGCCCTCCCCGGCCATTTGTGAACGGCTGTTGTTTTAACTGTCAAATCCATAGAGGCCAGGTTGCTGCTGTTTGTTCTCCCTAAATGCAACTGTTTGCAAACAGTTGCAGAGTTTGCAAGAAAGGCGCCAGCTGAGCTCCAGGAATCATGAGGAAGGCTGGTCTCCTAGCCGGTGGTCAAGTGGTCTCAGGAGAGGTCAAGACTGGGAACTCACCTCCATCAAAGCTGTTTGGAGTCTGAAGCCCTAAATAAGATGAGAAAAGTAATAAACTGTCATGCTGGTTCTTTCACTCCTTCAATACAAAAACTTTCAATGAGATCAGACTTCATGTCTTCTGAATATTCAGCATATTCTCTCCTGCTTTACCCTGTGGGAAACCAAATCGTCATCAAAAGGTTGCTGTGAAAAAGGAAGTTGCCCCAATATCAGCACACATTTGAGTCATTTAGCTTCAAAGCTTGATGAAGCCCTTGGCACAGTAGAGACATCCCGGACACGGGGATTGATGAATTCGTTCATTTGTTCACAAATATTTATTGGATGCCTATTATGTTCTAGGCCTTGTTCTAGGCACCAGGAATACAGCAGTGAACAAACCAATGCAAATCCCTGCCCTCAGGAATTTAGACCATAGTGGGGGAGCCATAATAATCAATGTATTGTCGAAATTGTGCTATGTGGGTGGTGGTGATTGCCTTTGGGGAACAATGAAGTGGGGAAGGGGGAGGGAGCTTGAGTTGTGCGGGGTGGGAGAATTTGTTAATTTAAATAAGGTGATCAGGACAGGCCTCCCAACCTGAAGTAAAGACCTGAAGGATTTGAGAGTGAACCATGTGGATACCCAGGGGAAGAACATTCCCGAGCATCAACAGCAAGTGCAAAGGCCCTGATGCAGTGCACCTGGCATGTTTGAAGCAGCGCAGAAGGTAGTGTGGGATGGGAGTGGGGAGTCGGAGGTAGAGGTTGTGGTGGTGCAGGGCTGAGGAGGAGGTGGGGGATCCAGGTCATGGGAGACAGAATGTCAGCTCTGGTGAGGACTTTGGCGTTTACTCTCAGTGAGATGGGGAGCCCCTGGAGGGTTTGAGCAGAAAGGAGCATGACCTGCCTCCTGCTGTGACACGTCACTTTGCTCTATGGAGGCAGCAAAGGCAGAAGCAGGGAGACAAGTTAGGAGGCTGTGTGATAATCCAGACACGATGGGGTCACACTGAGATGGAGGCAGTGGAGGCTGAGGACAGTTGGGGTGAGTCCCTTGACCAGGGTACCCAGTATGGAGCTTGGCAAGCAAGGAACAGTGCCTTTCTTTGTTTTCTATGCCTCCACGGCTGATGACTGCCCCTTTTGATGGATACCTTCTTTTGAGTTTAGCGATTTATCTTGCTCTATTCAAGAGCCATTCATTCTCTTTAGAGTGACTCTTCTGATCTATTGAGTATTGATTTTATAACTCAGCTCTCAGAGAATGCTTTTATTTTATTTATAAGTTCTTAGGGGCCGCCTCACCACTATCCCCAGGTACAATAGCCTGACTAGAGGTCTGACACAGAAAATTGACTTCAAGGTTCTGGGTGCGCACATCCATATTTCAGCAGTAGACTGGCCATCCTGGTTATGGCCTGAGAATCTTGTCTCTCTCTCAGTGCAGTTATGTCTGCCTGGTCGTCACAGTGACTACCCCAGACCAGTGCTGGCATCTCCAACATAGGAGTTGAAGGCCCAGCAGTTGCCTCTCTATCCCCCTGGGGACCTCATAACTGCCTGGTCGGGATGCTGCCATGTGACATTTGCAAACCGAATCGGGAAACTTTAACAGACGGTTCACAATTCTTCCGGATTCCTTCCCACTCCCTAAAGTGCAAACATTTAATCCACTGCTCTTTGTGGTTGGGGCTCTTTGAGCTCTGAGCTCTGCCTGCCAGCCAGGGCGCCTCTGCTCTACCACTGTCTGTTCTTGGTGAACCTTTCTATTGCACCTTAATTTTGTTCCCATTTGTTTATTTTTACCATTGTTTGTCTTTTAACAAATATCTGCAAATGTGTTAATAAAACTTTAAAGGATTCCCTTCTCAGTCTCTCCTACTTTCAGTTATGGTATTTTTCAGCCTTGGCTTTACATTAGCATCACCTGGGGAACTTTAAAAGCTATTAAGATGCCTGGACCCCACTCTAGACCAATTGAATCAGAATTTAGAGAGTAGGGCACAGGCTTCAGTGTGTTTTAAAAGCTCCCAGAAGATTCTGATGCCCAACTTTGCTTTCTTTCTTCAAGTCCATATAAACAGGGCCTAGCACCGGCAATCTGCTTGGCATCTCCTTCACCAAGGGCTCAAAGGGTGTCTCTAAATGAGGTCCTATAAAGAGTCAGAATCAGTGAAGGGATTGAAAGAAAACAATCATTATATAAATTTAAATCTCTGTTCCATTACTGGAACACATGGCCTGTAATGAACTACGAATTAATATAGTTTAGTCTGTAATCCGTTTTGAATAGCACTATTTTATTTCATTGGATTTTCTATGTGTTAAAAGCAACGATCTGTTAAATATAAATGATTAAAATATACCACAAAATGTTTTTCCTTCTTTAACTCACCAGGGCTTTAAAGATCCAGAAGTGGTTCCAGCCTGCCTGGGGCAGTGGGGCCTCTCTGGGGAGCAGCCACGACCTGGAGGAAGGACTATGGGGCAGGGACTCCCAGGAACTGGCCTTCCTTTTCTGGCCCTGAGACTCTGAGCAGATTCCTTAACCGTCTCCTGCAAGGAAAGTTTTATGATTCTGTTATGAAGCTGGGGAAACTGAGGTTCAGAGAACATAAAAAAGATGATTATGTAAAAGTCCTTGTGTAGCATTTTAGAGTTTACTAGCCTTCTCAGAGGCCACCCCAACCATACACCCATAATGGATGTCATGCCAACGTCGTAGCCTTTTGTAAGCTGTTTCTTCCGCTGGTACAGACTTCTAAGTTGTCTCCATCTGGCTGAACCCCACTCCTCTTTTGGGACTGGGTTCAGGCATTTCCTCTTCCTGGCAGTGGTCCCTGTCTGCCTTCCCACCCTGTCTGGATTAGGTGTCCCTTTCTGTCCTCCCGAGGTGCCCATACTTTCCTCTGCCTTGGCATTTCTTAGACTTGGTATAATTCTCTTGCCTGCTTCTTCTTTTCTAGTCAGTCCGCTTTTCTCTATATTTTCCAGTGCTTGGCATATTTATAGATTTATTGTAAGAATGAAATAAGACTAGGTGACTCAAAAGTACTACAGCCTGAGTGTTGTATTTGCCATGTGTTTACAAGCAGGACAATTTATTACCTGGAATTTCTTTGCTGTATTTCCCCTTCTATTTTAACTGGTTGGCAAGCCGTAGCCAAAAGCAGGAAGAGAGATCACTGCCACCAGCTCTCTGTTTGGTGAAAGCCTAGAATCTTCAACATCCATGGTAATGACACAAGATTTTATCAGGCTTTTATTGATGGGTGTTTAGGTTGCTTACAATTTTTTGTCACAAATGATGCTGCAGTGAACATCTTTCGTCATTGTGTTAGTTTCCTATTGTGGCTGTAAGAATTTATTGTGAATGTGGTAGCTTAAAACAACGCAAATTTATTAACTGACAGTTATGGAGGTCAGAAATCCAAAACAGATTTCATTGAGCTAAAATCAAGGTGTCAGCAAGGCTGCATTTCTCTCTGGAGACTCTAGGGGAGAGTCTATTTTCTTGCCCTTTTCGGCTTCTACAGGCTGCTGTCATCCTTGGCCTGTGGCTCCCTTCTGTCTTTAAAGCCAGCGAGAGTTGTTGAGTCTTTCCCACACCCACATGGAATCACTCTGATACTGACTCTTCTGCCTTCCTCGTCCATATTTAAATGACACTTGACATTACATTGGGCGCACCTGCTATAATCCAAGCACATCTTATATTAAGGTCAGCTGATTAGCAACCTTAATTCCCCCGCCATGAGCAGGACATATTCACAGGTTCTCAGGTCCTGAGGATTAGGATGTAGACATCTTTGGGGGCCCGTGACTCAGCTTACTACAGTCTTTGAACAATTATATGATTATCTCTGTAGAACAAATTAACTAGAAATAACCTTGCAGGGTTGGGGAAAGGGAGAGAATGTACAAAAAATTTTGATTGCCCCGTTGAATGTTTAGATTTCCACCAGCACCGTGTCTGAGCCCCCCTTTCCCTGTCCCTGACCTGTTCTGATTATTTTAACGTTTTAAATCTTTGCCAATTCCAATGTTAAAAATCACTTAGTACTCCAGAATTTGAGAACTAAACAAATCTGACACGTGCGTTGACATTAAGAAGCTGATGGGGGGCCGGCCCCGTGGCTTAGCGGCAGCGTCAGCAAAAAAAGAGGAAGATTGGTGGATGTTAGCACAAGGCTGATCTCCTCACACACACACACACACAAAAGATTGAGATGGTAAATTTTATGTTATGTAGATTTTACCACAATTTAAAAAAAATATAAAAACAATTGGTTATCTACTAAGCAGTCATGGGAGGAAGTTACTGCAAACATTTATTGAGCGCCAACGGCGATGGACACATCATGCATCATCTCATTTAACCCTCCCAACAACCCTACGTGGTGGGTATTAATTGGCCTGTTCTGCAGGTGAAAAGACTAAGTAACTTTCCCAGAGTCACACAAACTGGGATCTGAGCCCAATTTATCTTTCTCCCGTGTCCTCATGCCTGATAATTAAAGGTGCCTGAGTGAGGTGAAAGTGATTTACACCGGGAACACCATCCCAGATGTTCCCTAAAGTAGAAATGCACATGTTAAAAATGACACAAGGACACAATTACTTAACCAGAATATAAAATTCCTAGAAACATTCACTGGTTTCTCCAGCTAGGGTTTATCTTACTAAATAATTAGTATTTTAACTCCTTCCTTCCTCACTTCCTCCCTCCCTCTTTCCCTCTCTCCCTTCCTACCTCGATTCTTTCCTTTGTCATTCTTTCTTTCAATATTAATGTCTACATCACACTCACACAGAGCAGTAAACCCATTTTGAGGCAACTTATTAAATTTGCTCCTGCTTGTACCACTCTTTCATTCAGAGAGGCTGGGAGAGATCTGTAAGGGACAAAGGACATGCCCTGCCCTTTCCTCCTCTGACCTGGGCCCTTGATGACATCACATAAAAAGCTGTTTCCTGCTTGGTCCTTATCTTTAGTGCTGACTAGTTAATAGTCTTACTTCCTTTACTTGTGTGTAATGGAATTTGCGAATAAAAGTAAAATCACTTCCTATTGGGGTTCTTAGGTCTCTTAAAGTTCATATACTTGGATGCTTTTTTTTTTTTTTTATCTCTGAGGACCATGAGGTTGTTTGATGCAGAAAAAGAACAAGCCATAAAAGATGCCATGCTGAAAGTCAGTGAGAGTCACGGTTTACCTACTACCCATGTTCTGTGAATGTATTTCCAACCCTCAAACCTGCTGAAGATTTGCAAGGGGTAAAACCTGACTCATACTAGCATGGAGGTTTTAAAATTAATTAAAGAGGATGGCTGTTGTTATAAACTAAGTCACTTTGTGTGGCACTTGGAAGATGTCCTGTGCAGTGTGGGACAATGAAAAGAGCTCTGGACTTAGATTCTCGTTTTTGGCAACAGAATCTGGAGCTGCTCATCCCAAAGGGAGGCCGGCTGGGCACCAAGTGACAAATCACATATGTGAAAGTGTAAACTGTCAAGCATATTCCTTCAGGGTCCCTGAACCTAAGGAGAGATAGTGGTGCCCAAATCTGTGCTCCTCGTGAGGGAACCAGGCTGCAAATTGAGTAGCTACTGCCAAAGGGGTGGCCTCTAAGAAGTTTATGTTTAATCAGTTATAAATGTTCGTGTCTAGATGGCTCTATGATCAAATCAGTAATTGAACTAGCAAACCAACCTTCACTGAAAACTGGTTGTCTCCTTCACCCCTTTTTATATCATAAATTTTTCCTTTTGTCCCCCAAAACTTATTCATTCATCGTCAAATGCTGAAATATGGTGATTTTTATACAGCAGACTGAGGGTGACATTTGTTGTGTAGAATGAATGGCCTTGAGAATGAAAATGCTCAGGGTCTTTTGACTTGACTTCTAAATAGAGCTTGTGTGTCTTTATCATTCCCCTTATCAACAGGAAGCAGAAATACTAAGAACAGAACCTGATGCAAGGCAACAAGTTTTAAAATTTATGTTTTTTTTGGTCAGACCATGATTATTTTGGGAAGGTTAACATCCAGCTTGGATTTTTCTAAAATGAGGTTTTTGTTTTTCTGATGATAAAATTAATACATGATATGTAATACCTGATAACTACAGGAAAGTATTGTAAGAACAATTGCTACCATTTATTGAGCAGTTTTACTTCACGAACTCCCTGCTAAATTTTTGGCCTCCATGATCTCATTAGATCCTCAGACAGCCCTGTGGGGTAGGCACGAATATTCCTCCCTTTAGTGACAATGGTGCTCAGGCACCAAGAGTGAGGTGACTGGCCAGAGGGCCACAATAGGAAGAGATCCAGCTGGATATAAATCCGGGTCATCTAACTCCAGAGCCTGTGTTCTAAATGATAATAGATTCTTTGGTGTTTGTTTCTGGTTGGTCTTCTAAAAGTGTTTTAAATATGAAGGCAGAAAAATGCAGTGTTAGATTTAAATATTCTTTATCCCCTGTGAGTAGAATGTAGTGGTTGTGAGAGGGAGTGGTGAGAAGAGGGACCATCTCTTCTCCACTGCCTTTTGGGTGTGTGACCTCAGGTAGGACTCCACCAGTCTTTGTGATCCAGGTGAAGGGAGCTATAACCCTGGCAGGTGGTTTGAGGCCCCTTGAGAGCCCACACCTACAGTTTTCCCTATGATTTTGTATGGATCCGATATTTTACATTCCCCTTCTGTTTGAAATAGCTCGAGTAATTTTTCTGCAACTGAAACCTGACTGATATGACATATATTATAGAAGTACATAATTTTTATAACTGGAATCAGATACAAGTTTATAAACTACTTTTTTCAACTTAATATTTTTTCATAAACATTTAACAAATTGTAAAATCACGTGTTTACAGGGGCAGGTCCGGTGGCATAGTGATTAAGTTTGCATGCTCTGCTTCAGGGGCCCGGCGTTTGCAGGTTTGGATCCCGGGTGCAGACCTACCCACCGCTCATCAAGCCATGCTGTAGTGGCGTCCCATATACAAAATAGAGGAAGATGGGCACAGATGTTAGCTCAAGGCTAATCTTCCTCAGCAAAAATGAGGAAGATTGGTAAGGAATGTTAGCTCAGGGCTGATCTTCCTCACCAAAAAATCAATCAATCAATCAATCAATCAATCAATCAAGTGTTTACTAGTTGTAATATTCCTTCATATAAGTGTAGCATTATTTATTTTTTATTTCTTTATTAATGAACATTTAGAATCTTTCCAGATATTTACTCTTATAAGTGAGTTCTTCTCTGACACAGTGTATTAGTTTTCTATTGCTGCTGTAACAGATTACTACAGACTGGGCACCTTAAAACAGCACAAACTTATTATCTTGCAGTTTTAGAGGCCGGAAGTCCAAAATGAGTCTCACTGGGGTAAATTTAAGGTGTTGGCAGGGCTGCCTTCACTCTGAGGCTCTAGGGGAGGATCCATTTCCTTGGCTTTGCCAGCTTCTTGAGGCTGCCCACATTCCTTGGCTCATGGTCCCTTCCATCCTCAAAGCCAGAAATGGCTGGTTGACTCCTTTGCGCGTTGTGTTACTCTGACACTGACTCTCCTGCCCCCCTCTTTCACATACAAGGACCCTAGTGATTACACTGGGTCTATCCAGATAATCCAGGATAATCTCTCCATCCCAAAGTCATCTGACTAGTGACCTCAGTTCCATCTGCAACCTGATTCCCTGCTGCCGTGTAACATAACATATACACAGATTCCAGGGATTCGGATGTGGGGAACCATTTAGGGGAACCATTATTCTGCCTACCACATGCAATAATTCTGCTTCTAGGAGTCCATCCTGCAGGAAGAATCAGAGATGCAGATAAAGGAATTTAATTGTACCAATGTATATTCCATTTGCAAATTTAAAAACTTCCCATCTCATTCTCACCACACCATTGCTAGCATAGAATGTTACTGTTTCTCAATATCTTTCTGACATAAAAGCTTATGAATAAGTACAATACCTGCATGTGATAGAAATTTCAAAGAGTACAAAGGAGTATACAGTGGAAAGTAAGCCTCCTGCTTACCTGTATCCTCCAGGATCCTCCAGAGGTGACCACTGATGCCACTTTTTATATATCATTGTAGAGCTATTTTGTACGTATACAAGCACATGTATGGATGTGTCCCTCCTTTTTACATCAGTAGTAGTATACTATGCACATGCTTCTGATCTCCTCATAGGTTTTTTTTTATTGTTGTTGCGGTAGCATTGGTTTATAACATTATATAAATTTCAGGTGTACATCATTATACTTCGATTTCTGCATAGATTACATCATGTTCATCACCCAAAGACTAATTACAATCCATCACCACACATATGTGCCTAATTATCCCTTTCACCTTCCTCCCTCCCCCCTTCCCCTCTGGTAACCACCAATCCAATCTCTGTCTCTGTGTGTTTGTTCGTTGTTGTTTTTATTTTCTACTTATGAGTGAGACCGTATGGTATTTGACCTTCTCCCTCTGACTTCTTTCGCTTAGCATAATACCCTCAATGTCCATCCATGTTGTCACAAATGGCTGGATTTTATCATTTCTTATGGCTGAGTAGTAGTCCATTGTGTATATATACCACATCTTCTTTATCCATTCGTCCCTTGATGGGCACCTAGGTTGCTGCCAAGTCTTGGCTATTGTGAATAACGCTGCAGTGAACACAGGGGTGCATGTGTCTTTATGCATGCATGCTTTCATCTTCTTTGGATAAACACCCAGCAGTGGAATAGCTGGATCGTATCCTCATAGGTTTTTTAAATAGGATTGGTATGGGTAAACAAACATACTGTTTCTGATCTAGAGGTTCTATAGGTTCTAAAATAGCCACAATTAATTATTTTATTTTAGTGAATGACGGACAACATTGAGACCGACTCATCTTATACTTAAATTCATGAGCGCATTAGGATTCTACTTTTTGTAGATGCAAAGTTTCAATGTGCAAAGGCATATTGAAACAAATTCAATCTCAGAAGAGACATATGCGACTCCATCACTAGATCTTAACACTGTGATTATGCTATGAAAATGGATAGTCTGTTCTGTAATAAGAAAACAGTAGATGTTTCTAGCTGAGAGAAACTGAGAGCGTGGTATATCAAAATGCAAAATAAAGCAGATTTCACTACTATCAATTCATATTTTCATAAAGAATTATACTGTCACCACATCTAATAATCACTTTCTGAAACTCTCTGTAGCATTCCCCAACTGTGTTCTGGAAGATAATAGTTGTGATGGAAAAAAAAAATCTATTATCAAAGAAATTCAACCCCGCTTTCTTATATTCAAATAATACTAAGTTACAAAGCATAGAGAAGGAAATATCATTCACAATAGTAGCAAAAATTGAACATGTAGGAATAAACATTAAATGCTTCTATAAAATAAGCTATGAAATTTTGTAAGACTATTAAAGAGAGTGGATAAATGGAGAGACATAATTTTTTGTGTGTGTGTATGAGGAAGATTGGCCCTGAGCTAACAACTGTGCCCATCTTCCTCTATTTTGTATATGGGATGCCACCATAGCAGGCCTTGATGAGTGGTGCATCAGTCCCTGCTGGGGATCCGAACCTGCGAATCCTGGGCTGCCGAAGTGGAGCGCACAAACTTAACCACTATGCCACTGGGCCTGCCCCACATAATTGTTTTAAAGCAGACTCTATTAAAAAGATACATATTTCCGGGGCCGGCCCGGTGGCGCAAGCGGTTAAGTGCGCGCGCTCCGCTGCGGCGGCCCGGGGTTCGTTGGTTCGGATCCCGGGCGCGCACCGACGCACTGCTTGGCAAGCCATGCTGTGGCGGCGTCCCATATAAAGTGGAGGAAGATGGGCACAGATGTTAGCCCAGGGCCGTCTTCCTCAGCAAAAAAAGAGGAGGATTGGCGGATGTTAGCTCAGGGCTGATCTCCTCACAAAAAAAAAAAAAAAAAAAAAGATACATATTTCCCCTAATATCTACATTTAATTACTAACACAATAAAAACTCCAGTAAATTTTTGAAGGAAATTACCAAAATGATGCTAAACTTTAGTGATTTAAATGTGCTCTTCTAGAGAAGAAGAATAAAAAAAGGGAATAAAACTTTTGCCTTCCAGATATTGAGCTATATTATAAAGTTGCAATAATTAACATAGTATGATATTGAGGCAGGACTAAACAGATCAGTGGAACAGAATCTGAAATCTAGAAATGGATTTGAATTTATATGGGAATATAGTAGATGCAAAAGAAGATTCTCAAATCATTGCAGAAAAGATATAATTATCCATAAGTAAATTGGGGCCAATTTTCTTCCTGTTAGAGGAGAAAACAAATTATAATTCTTATAACAAAATAATAAGTCCTTATGGATCAGATTTATAAAAAGTAAGACCATAAACATTTAAGAAGAAAACTTGCTGGAGTGTTTTTACAATGTTAGGAAAAGAAAAAAAGGAAAGGTCTTACTAAGGACAAAATGATAGAAGAATTCACAAAGGAAAAGTTTGAATACCTTTAATGTCTAAAAATTAAAATTTTGTGTATGGCAAGACCACTAAAAACAAATTTGATTGAAAAATGACAAACTTGGAGAAAGTTTTTCTAACATATTATTGAAAATAACCATTTATTTATTTATTTTTTTTACATGTATTTTATTATTTTTTATTTTTTATTTTTTTATTTTTTGGGTTTTATCCCATATTATCTTTATTTTTTTATTTTTATTTTTATTTTTTAATTTTTTGTTTATTGCAGTAACATTGGTTTATAACATTGTAAAAGTTTCAGGTGTACATCATTGTACTTCTATTTCTGCATAGATTATTTTTTATTTATAAATGACTCCTACACTTTAATAAGAAAATGACAGATAACTCAAAAAGAAAACTGGCAAAAGATATATATGACAACTCTACAGAAGATAAAATACAAAAGATGAATAAATATGATACAAGATGCTCATTTTCAATAAAGATGAAAGAGATATCTACCAAAATAATGAATTTTTAATCTGTCAGATTTGTCAAAATTAAAAATGATTGTCAATAACCAGTGTTGGTGATGGTGTGAAGATATAAACACAGTCATATATTGTTCATAGGAATATAAATAAATATGATATTTTGGAAGGCAGTTTGCAAATATCAATACACATTTAAATTTACATACCCACTTGCACATTTACATGTGTATTTCCATAAGTTAACTTGCTAAAAAAAGGAATTCTGGAACAATGATATTTATAAATGAGGTTTATTTTAATTATTTATAATTTCAAAGCACTTAATGATCAAAATGATGCTACATATAAAAATTGGAATACTAGAAAACAATTTAAAAAAAGAAAGGCAGAGTAGCTATTTTCATGTTTATAAACATGTATATCTGTGATATTATTCTGTAACCTTCTTTTTGAAAAATATGCTGTGTATATAAAACTTTATATATATATATGTATGTATGTTTAAAAGGGGCCTGGAAGGTCATATTCCAAACTGATAACAGTAGAGACATGAGCTTGCCAGCAGAGGAGAGGAAAAGTTGGGGGTGGAGTAGGGTGAGGGATAGATTTCTATTTTTAATTTTATGCAATTCAATTCTTTTTCAGATTTTACTCATTGAATGAGCCATACTTTTATTATAAAAATTAAACAATGAACATGTTCTCATTTCGCAAAAAATCCCCACTGACCCTCTCTCAGCCATGCGGGTTCTCAGCCACACCCAGAGATGCAGAAGGGCGCCTACTGCCCTGGAAAATCCTGGCAGACTATCTCTCGATCATGTGGCCTTCCTCACACGGGTGAATTTACTATATCCATAGCCTGAACTTTGGCCTTGTAAGTCAGAAACCTGGTTTTGGTCACCCTCTGGAGGGCCCAGACACAGTCTTATTGACCAAACTCAAGGAATCCGATGGATACAATCAGAACAATGAGAAATAACAGCCACGTGGGCTGGAATGGGTTGCTTCATCCTCAAATTCTCTTTCAGCAGGAAAATCTTCAAAAAGTAGAAGACAAGAGCACAAACTTCAGAATCCAACATACCTGCCTGAGTTCAAACCCTGATTCTGTCAATTACTATGGTGTAGACTAGACAAGTTGTTGAAATTCTCTAAGTCTCTGTTTTCTCACCAGTAAAGGTAGAATACTAAAAGTATCTCATAAGATGTTGTGTTGGAGCAAATGAGATAACGAACCTGAAGCAGCTAGTACAGGGCATCTTGATTGTTTCTGCTTTTGCTTTGGTGAGTGTGGACCAAGTGGATACAGCAGGCTGGATGCAGTAAACATTGGGGGCCTTATTCCAGAAGTTTTGGTTTTCACCCTAACAAAGAGATCTCATAAAACAGCGACATAAAGAAAGCAGAATTTTGTTCCTCCTTCATGTAGTGGTCTAGTGTGGGTTGGTGAGCTTCTCTGCTCCACATGGTCACTCAGGAATCCGATGCTCCTTCTGCTTCTGTCATGGGGTGTTGTCTTCATCTGGAGATTGGGTCCCAGGTCCATAGGAAGGGGAAATTGTGGAGGAGTCTGTGTGCAAAGTTGTAAAGTGTAGGCTGAAAGTGGGACACTTTTTCTCACCTTCTATTGAGGACCTACGCATATGGCCACACCTAGGTGTAGGGAGGCCTGAAAACAGAGGTGTCATCCCAGGTGCCCCAGCTAGGGATTCATTACTGTGGAGGAAGGGAAAAACCAATGTTGGTGGACAGCTAGCCATCTCCGACACAACTGGTCTTGCCAACGGGGCTAGAAATATTCTAAGTCCGTTAGCTTCTCCCTGCCTCCACTTCAGGGAAGGTCTTGCCATTGGGCCTTGGGCTGGAAACCACTGAAGTTCATTAGCTAAGCCTCATCTTCCCTGTTGGACTTTCATGGAGTGTGAAAGAACCTGTCGGAGCTGTATACACAATGAAGGCCAATCAGAAGGAGGCCCGAAACAGGCAGAGGGTATCATATAAATTTTAAAGTAGGAAGGTTTGGGGCCTCCTGAACCCCAAAGTACCTTGCCTGGGAATTGAAGATATTTCACTTTGTCCTTACAAAATCGTCGGGGTGATGTGATGGGAAGAACAAAAGGAAGGTGCTGGAATGAATTACTTTGCTTTCCACTGTGTGTCTTATTCTTCTTACAGAAACCAGGTCACATAAGTAGTTAACTCTAAACTACCAGGGTATCTGCTGATGGGCAAGTGGGTACAGACAAGATCACAAGTTTAGCAGGAGTGGCTATCAGCTGTAAATAGAGTGATGGTGCCGTGGAGGATACTCAAAATGTACCTCATGTGGGCCCAGCAGAGCTCAGAGAACCTTGGCAACCACTTCTTGCCTGGTGTCTTGGACACTCTCCACCTCTGTGGAGGCCACTGGGTGCCTGGGATCCCTGGCATGGAACGTTCTGTGGAAGTTGGAAGTTGCTCCTGGAAGGGAACGTTGGTTCCTGGGTTTGGGAACTTCTCCGTATAATGAGTGCCTTCCTCCCTGATGCACTATTTGCTTTTAAAGTTTCCTTAGAAACCACACATATAATACTTAACTCACCCTTGGCTCCATTCTAACACACTTTTTTGTGGTAGTCACAAGGACTGTTTTTTTCAGTTGTGGCCTTTTGCTTCTCCCACCTTTCCCTCCGTTTCTAAAGAGTGACCATTCATGCCAAGGTTTGTGTTTGTGCTCTTGGCAAGACGTGTTGTTAACCTTTGAATACTACATCTCTGAAGGAGAAGGATGTGCTCAGTGATACACTTTATGTTAGAAACTTTGTTAGCCGTGGTAGAAATAACATAGGCCCACTTCCGTGGTGGATGTGGGTACCCCTATGCCAAGCCGTAGGTGCATAAACTGTCCAGGGGAGGAAGCCACAGCACCCAGATTCCATCTTCTAGGCCCTCAATGGACACTCCCACCGCTCTTGCTGTCCTTTTCACCTTCTCCCCCATGCAAGCTGCTGCATAACCACAGCCCTCCCCCATTCCCAGGGGAGGGGAGTGTTATCTGGGCTCTGGGCTGGGCAACCTGAAGGAGGCTAGTGCCTGGGAAAGTGTCTGAACCTCCTTTTCAGTCACTGCTGCTTCCATATGACCCAGCCCTGAAGAGACTAGACTCAGCCCCGTGGGTCCCAGGGGACTCAGCTAAAACAAGCTTTGGTTGCAAAATAACTTGTGTGTTGGTGATGGTTTCAGGACAGAGAGGCCTCAGCCATCATCAGGAGTCATTCGTTACTTGTGGATGGAAACACAGCCACCATATTTCAGCGGTACCTTTTTCTCTAAACAAAAATTGTTTTCTTTTTTCCTGATTATTTAAGTAACATAATTAATTGTAAAGAATTCAGAAAATACAGAAAAGTGTAAAGAAGAGGGCACCCCTCCCCCCCCCCAATAATCTCTGTTAACAGTTTGGGGTCAAACCTTCTAGGCTTTTCCTATACATGCACATATATTCATACTTTTTAAAAAATGTGACTCTACTATTCACGATGTTTTGTAAACCGTATGAGCTATTGCCACACAAAACCAACCTAAAACTTAGAGGTATAAAATAGCAACCAATTTATTATAGCTTATGAATTCTCTTGGTGAGAAGTTTGTACAGGAGTCAGAGGGGATTGCCTCTGCTCCATGAAGTCTGGGGCCTCAGCTGGGAAAACTCAAATGGCTGGGATAACTGAAACGTCTGGGGTCTGGAAACATCTGGAGGCTTCATTCTTCACTCATAGAGCTAGCACCTGGGTTGGGTTCATTGAAATTCTGAACTCAGTTGGGATTGTTGACTGGAGTACCCTCACGTGGCTTTTCCATGTGGCTCAGGCATCCTTACAGCATGGCGGCCTCAGAGTAGTTGGACTTCTTGTATGGTGGCTCAAGGCTCTACGAGTGAACAAGGTAGAAGTTGTACGCCCTTTTATAGTATATCCTTGGAAGTCATATAACATCACTCTTGCCATACTGTATTGGTCAAAGCAGTCACAGGCCCACTGAGATGAAGGCCCCACTGTCTGTAGGAGGAGTGCCAAAGAACTTGCAGCTGTGTTTTAACACTCTGACAACTTTTTATTATTTTTTACATAATGTGGACAGTGTACTGGTTTCAATTGTGTCCCCCAAAAAGGTATGTTCAAGTCCTAACCCTTAGTACCTGTGAATGTGACCCTATTTGAATATAGGGTCTTTGTAGATGTAATCGAGTTAAGATGAGGTCATACTGGATTAGGGTGGGCCCTGATCTAATGACTGGTGTCCTTACAAGAAGAGGGAAATTTGGACACAGACACACAGAGAGAAGGCCATGTAAAGATGGGGGCAAAGATTGGAGTGATGTATCTATAAGCCAAGGAATATCAAAAATTGCCAACAACCACCAGAAGCTGGGAAGAGCCAAGGAAGGACTCTCCCTCAGGGCCTGCAGAGAGAACATGGCCCTGCTCACACCTTGATTTTGGACTTCTATCCTCCAGAACTGTAAGAGAATAAATGTCTGTGGTTTTAAGCCACCAAAGTTTGTGAGAAGTGCTTTATTACAGCAGTCCTAGGAAGCACAGTTACCCATATCTATATAGATCTCTATCATCATTTCATAGTTGCACTGTAACCATTGAATGCTTAATCATCATTTATTTAATCAAGCTTAAATAGATCTAAGAAATTTAGCCCAATAATTAGCATGACATTATATTTTTATATTTTATGCAATTAAATAGGTGACTCATGATCTCTCTCATTGACTTCCTTCGTTTCCTCCAAAGGGCCTTGCACAGCTAGCACAGAGTTAGCATTCAATAAATATCAATGAACTTATCACCCATAAGCAAGTATCAGAAAACACAAAGTCTGACCACTTACAGGTATTGTATTAAAATATTCCAAATAGTAAGAATATTAAAGATTTAAAGAAAGTCCTGCCACTTCTGGAAACCTGCTTGGTTGGGTGAATTGGGGAGCAGGCAAAAACTTCATCCTAGCAGAGCGTTCCTGTGAAACATCAAATATTTGAAAATGAAAGTAAATACAATATAAAAAGGTTAAAACCCATTGTTGTTTATAAATGTGATACTTCCAGTTCTCCAGCCACAAAAGGAGTTTAAGCATCGAAGCCTCTTTGCCAAATGTTAAGAAACGATTCAGAAATGTAATCCTGGCAGACGATGACGGAAACATACCCCGTGCATGAAGAACTTTTCTGCTGCTCCTTTATGACTCCTGGGTTGGATGAAGCCTCCTGTATTTTCCTTCCCAAGTTTAATTCTCTGGTGTTTCTTGGCCCCATTTGTGACTTCCTGTACGCAGAAGGGTGGGCACGGGGCAAACCTGGAAAGGAACCACCACACCCCTCCCTGTTGCGCGTGGTGCCAAGTCAGAGCCACAGGCGAAGTTGTTAGCTCTGTCAGTTATGAGGCTGCAAGCCTTTCCAGGCTTACTGTTTCTTTTCTTCTGTAGACCATGAGTCTTCTCAAAAAGTGCCTGCAGAAGGAAAATAAAGCCTATTTTAATTCTAAGACACTTGGCAGTGCTTTTACCATTTTCAAGGGATCTTTAGCAGCTCTGAACACAATGGTCTGGACAACTGTTTGGAGCGTAGCAAGAATCACTCTGAGTCTTTAGTTCTGATTTCAATACAGAAATCCAAAGAAAACTGTGCTGCACAAGTAGGTGCTCACGGAGGACTCACTGATTGGATTGGGTTGAAATCTTGACATTTTCTGAATATTTGGGAGGTGGTGTCCTCAGGCTATACCCTCACAGACTTTCCCGTTTCTCTTGGAGTGAATGGAAATGTATCTGCTACCTGGATGGAGAGTTCTTTTTGCCACTCCCAGGGGCTGACTTCTGTGTCTGGATGGCAGGGCTTCTCCTTTGGCTCGAGATCGAAGGTGCTGGGTCCCAGCAGGCTGGAGGTCCTGTCACTGACTAACTGCCCCGAGTAACTCAAAGGAGGTTTTGGAAGCACTTAACTCTTTCTACAAATTGTTTTTTTAGTTATGTTAAGAGATGCAATCACCAACCACCCTAAACCAGTCCAAACTCCACTGGAAGATCGTTGCCTGCACAGACAGGCCGAGAAGTGCCCAAGAGATTACTTTTGCTTTATTTTAATGTTAAGGTCTCTGCCCCGGAGGACCTTAGGCCTTATTACCATAACGTGCAATGTATGTGGAAGCATGTTTTCCAACTGCACCTGTGTGAGCCAATACCCACCTCTCCTTTTTGAATATTCATTCTCCATCCAAAATAAAAGGCCTCTGCTTTCCCTTGTCTGGGAGCCACGTCTTTGGAAGACATTACCCGTGGTCTCCTTATTTGCTGCAAATAAATTTTACTTTGTGTGACAGTTACTTCTGGTGAAGGCTTTGATTTCAACTCACCAAGAAGCAGACCCACTTTGATTCGCTAACGGTCCCTCCATGTGAGACTGAATGCGTGTAGCGGAGGGGAGACTGTGTGTGCTGCACACTTGCCATTTCTGCTCCCCCAAAATGATCATGGGTTGTTTGTTCGGCCTCTATTATGTGTCAGGCTCTAGGATCGACCAGAAAACCAACCTCACTGGAGGGAAAGCACTGTTCCAGTCACTAAGGGCCTCCCTGAGATCTAGTCCCCTTTCCTCTTTGCTGATTGAACGTTAACTTTGGGGGACAGAGGAGTTGGGGGGGTGGCAACCTGCTCAGCCCTAAGGGATTGATTTACTCATGTTGTCAGCCTCCTTTTCACCTAGAGGTGACCATGTAACTGTTCTGGCCAATGAGAATTAAGTACAGATCTCCTAAGGGCTTGTAGAAGGCTTTTGTTTTGCCTAATGAAAATGGAATATGAGGCTAGCAACACTCTATCTTGTTCTGTCTTTTAACTGCCTTGAATGTGGACTTGATGCCTGGAGCTACAGCAACCGTTTTGTGACAGCAGGAAGGAGAGGCCGAGGGAATGACCTGTGGACAAGCATGAAGGAAGGGCCGAGGGAGCACGCAGTCATTGGCTCCAATGTGGTTGAGCTCCTGAATCAATGGCAGTTAGTTGCCTACCTCCTCACTTCTTGCTGTTTAAGTTACTCTTAATTCTGTTAATCACCACACAGCTAAATGCATTTCCAAGTGATAAATGCATGCTTCTCAAATTTATACTAAAATACCCCTATTGGTAGAGGTGTAGTGACCTGGAGCATAGATTATGGCTCAAATCGGCCTTTCATTAGCAAGAAATGACCTCATATTTTATGTGAAACACACACACACACATATATATGTAATATTGTATTCTATTTCATAATATGCTAATGCTTATATTAATTTATAACAAATATTTAAATCATCATCAAGACAAAAGTTAAAAACCCTTTCTCCTCCAGATTGTAAAATTGATGCTCTGGGAAGAGGCAGTTTGTTTATCCAGGGGCTTTGAGTAGCCCCCTGACACACTGCCCATACCCCCATAGGTACAAACCCCATGGCTTGAAGAGTATAAATAAAAGAAGCAGTGGGAGATGAAGATCAAGAGGTAGGTAGAGCTGGGATAGGGATAACGCTGGCCTTGGGATGCTAGGCTAAGGAATTTGGACTAAATTCCTTTAGAAATAGGACACACTACAGAAGATAGAGCATCAGGGAGATGATGCAAAGCCACATTTTAGGAAGATTAGTGTGGTGGTAGGATCGGAGCTGAGTCAGACTGGACACAGGGAGAGCAGGTAAGAGACTGTTGTAGTGTATTACGTAGGACTAAGTTCAGCTATAAGTGGCAAACAAAATAACAGCTTAAATAAAACAGATTTTTATCCTTTACTCAAGAGATAGGAAGTAGCTCAGAGGTCAGTAGTCCAGCGCAGGAAGGGTGGCACATATCCACTTAATGCTGTTCCAATTATCAATGCCTACATAACAAACGACCCCAGATTCAGTGGCTTAAAACAATAGCAATCCTTTAGTTTCCTCATGAATCTGCAATGCAGGCAGAATGCCGTGGGACAGCTTCTCTCTGCTCATGACAGTATCAGCTTGGATGGCATGAAGGCTGTGGCGGACTTAATAGTCTGGATCTGTCTGGAATTGTCTGTAGGCTTGGTCACTTGCACCCCTCATGAGGCTGTGGTTGGAAACATCTGCATGCGGCTGCTCCGTGAAGCTACTTGGCTTCCTTGTAGCATGGTGGCTGGGTTCTGAGGGCAGTGTCGAGAAAGGAAGTGGAAGGTACCCATTTCTTAAGACTTAGATCCAGAGATGGGCACGGCATCACTTTTGGCCAAGTAATCATAGAGCCTATATTCAGGGGTTGGGACATAGTCCCCACCTCCCAAAGGGAGGACCACCAAAGAATTTTGAGATCATGATTTAAAACCACCATAGATGTCATTAGAGCCTGGTTTCAGAACCACCCTTATTGGCAAGGGAGTCTGGGAAATGTAATCTTTATTTGGAGTCCTATGTCCACCTAAAAATGAGAGATTTATCACTAAGGAGAAAAAAGAAAATGGATGTTAGGGACAATTAGCAGTCTTTGCCACTGGTGGCAAATCACAAGTAACTTGAGGACTGGGATTAGGGTGGCAGGTCTGGAAATGGGAAGGAAAGTTGGTGTGAAAACATGTTAGTGAACAAGAATCAGTCAGATCTGAGATCACTTGGACTGCTGTGTGTGTGTGTGTGTGTGGGTGTGCACGAGCACAAAAGGCTAGAATCACTGAGACCATCTAGAGACAGCCAGCTGGATGCAGAGTCGAAAATTGGTGCATTCACTCCTATTTCCAGGGCCAATCTGGGACCAGCTGAATTTTTTAGACTTTGTGTCTTGAACAAAGAGAGCAGAGAGCAGGGCCAGGATCAGAAGAATCTTGATCTTAAGTACAACAGATTATAGTTTTCAAAAATGGTTGTGATAATACCTTCAGCCCTATTTGCTCCTTCAGCTCCTTGTCACACCCCCTTCAACCTTGTGACTGCTCAATGAATAGAAAGTGGTGGGAGTGATGCTGTGTGACTTCTGGAGCTGGGTCACAGAAGGTGCTACGGCTGCTACCTGGCTCTGGCTCTCCTGGGACACATGCCTTTGCAGTCCTGAGGTGTCCTGTGCGGAGTCCAGCCTCGCTGAAGGCGCCATGCTGGAGGGAAAGAGAGAGACGCTCAAGGAGCTCAGCTGTTTGAGTCTTCCTGGTCCTGGTACTGGACGTCTGATGGGCGGGCTTCAGATGATTCCAGCCCAGCCTTCCATTCTGCCAGTTGAAGCCCTAGACAAAGTGCATCAGAGACAAACCATCTCCCCATGCCCTGTGTGTATTCCTGACCCACGGAATCCATGAACGTAAAAGGGGCTGTTCTACGCCACTAAGTTTTGGGCTGATGTGTTACACAACAATAGTGACTGGAATGACAAGGACATGAGGCAACTGTGGGCGGCAGGGATCCCTGAGGCATGGAGTCGTTCAGATGCAGACGTTTGGACCTCCCTCAGCAGAGTGGTCAGTGGGAATGAAGCCCTTGGGGAGCTTTATGGCCTCTGAATCCTGATCTGAACTAAATAGTCGGGTTCCATCACAGTAGACCTCAGCACGCTGGGGTCAACAACTTTGCCCTGATGGCACTGGTGGGGACCAAGGACAGAACGGTTTGGTTCTGAATCATCATGGAGACGATGTTTGGCTCCTTCAGTGCCATCCTGCTTTCCTGATCCTCCCATTGCATCTAATTCATTAGAGTAGCAGTGTGAACTCCAGACCACGTCTGAATGATGCCGGGCTTGTTCCCCTTCCTCCTAACGGGGCCACAGCAGCTCTGGGGGCCTGGTGTTTATTTGCTGTGGAGAAAGTAGCTGTGTTGTTCCAACTGAGGACTGGATTCTGAGCTTAGTCCTCAGCCCTCTAACTCCACCAATTCCTAGCCGTGACACCTCGGCAAGTCATTTATCCTCTCAGAAAGCATTTCCCGTCTATAAAATGGGAGATGAGAAAACCCATGTCACAGGATTAGTATGAGGATGAGGAGCACATAAATGTTTTGTGAATGCCTATCAAAATTATCAAAATATACCCCCCCAATTGCTCCAGCAACTGGCAGGGGAAAACATAGGAGGGGATGCATTCTGGGAAGTGCAAATTGAAGCCAGCTCGGGGGAGACAGAGCAGAATCCTAGGTCTAGGGCTTTGGCTTTTTGTAGGACCTCATCTTTATTGAGGAGAAAATTGGAGCCCAGAGAGATTAAGCAACTCGTCCACAGTCACATAGCTAGTCTGTGGCAGAGCTAGGATTAGTATTCAAGTCTCTGTTGTTCTTTCAACTGCGTCAAGCTGAACAAAGGAACTCAGGAGAAGGGATGCAAAAGACTAAAGCAGATGTGTGGATGGAGCGTGATCCAGTAAGAGCTGAGGGCCTGGCCTTCCTGAAGGCATGTAGAAAACTGAGCCAGGGTGGCTGAAGCTCTGGAAAGGCCAGGAGGAAATGGGGAGGAGTTCCACACAGTTGTTTCCTTCCATCCAGTTCTGGGTTGTGTGTGCAGGAACCAAGGAAGTGGCTAAAATGCCACGTGTGATTGTTGGAATCCCCATGAATTTAAGAGCCCACCGTGTGAAGAAGTAAACTAGGTCAGACCCAAGCCTGACACAGAGAAAGAAGACTGCCACAGATTTGCAAGTTAGGTTGCTCATTATTACACAAAAATGCCCTGTTTGATCCCAGGCTGGCTGGGCCCCACCTCCTTCCCATCTGTGATTATAGCTTTTCGGGAGGGGCTAGGTGGAAGATTCCAGGCAAATCAACGTGCTATTTCTGGATGTCAGGTGAGCTCCAGGAGTGCAACTCTTCAACTTAAGCCCATTAATCAAGTCTGATAACTTAATTTACTGTTGAAACAAACATGTCAATTGCAAAGTGATACATCACCAACATCTCTACTTCCCAAATGACAGGGGAGTTACTGCTGGAGAAGAAAGGAGAATTAAGCCTCTCTCTAAACAAAGACATTCTTCCTTTGTATAACCAGAGACAGGAGATAGGATCTGAGTGTGTGTTCACTGGCTTCTGTGCTGGAGATGCCAATCCAGAGATTTCCTCCCTGCCACCAGACCCTGAAGCAGAGGCCCCAGGGCCCTAGTCACCCTGCCTCCCAGGCAGCAGCTGGTCAGCCCTTGCTAAGCCCATCCAATTTTCCAGCTGTGTACTTGGAAATAGGAAGCCACAGTCAACTAAAGGCCATGTAGACAGAGGAGCTGAAGCTGTTGATGCAGAAAGCCATTTTTGACCTCTAGAAACCCCAGAATGAATCAGATGTATGCAGCAGCAAGAAGCCCCCCTGTCCCAGGGAGAGAGATAGTGATGGAGAGAATAGGTGACCCAGTTCCAGATGCTCTCCTGTTGTCTGCGTGAGGCCTGCTCTACTTCCTGCTCTGGTCCTGCAAGATGTCTCTGGACTCTTAGAATAAACTCCTCTTCATTTCTGTGAGCTTGAGAGGTTTCTATATTACAATGAAATGCTTTTCTTTGTTAAAATACCTAGTATGTGCAATGCCAGGTGCTGTGGGGAGAGGCAAGAATGATTAACATAAGATATTTAATCCTTTTGAAATATCCTCCCTTGTCTTTTGTTCCTTCATATTTACACCCAAACTTATCTACTGCCCTATTTCACTTATCGTAGAGTTGAGGCAATTAATTATTTACTAATTATTCAAAATTTGTTAATCTTTCCTCTCTAACTCTACTGAAAATGCCCTTATGTCAAAACCACATCGTATATATTTTCTGCATCCCCTAACAGTGCCTGGCACAGTATCAAACATATTTTAGCCAATCATTATATTAAAATTTTTTGGTTAAATAGCAAAGAAAATGAATACAGAATCAGAAGCGAAATTCAGTTATTTGTTTTAATAAGTGTAAATTTCATTTATTTTCTCCTTCATCCATCCATTTATTCAGTCGCTGGTTCACTTAATCCATTTTATTTGAGTGGCTTGGAGTTGGAGAGATTAGGAGAAGCTAGAACAGTTCAAGCTTCTTGAAACCACCCAAATGTAAGGTGATCTAAGGGTCTAGTGAGTAGAAATGCAGAGGGAAGTACACATGTGAGGCTTTTAGGAGTAAACTCAACAGCACTTAGTAACTATAAGGTCTGTTGATTGGAAAGGGAAATTAATCAGAGGTGGGGAAGAATGTTAGCATGTTCCCAAGAGGACTTGCATGGCAAGGTCCTGGGAGGGTGTGGCTGGCCTTAGGAATATTACAAAGTGCATTTTCCTCCCTTTCAAGGCATTTTTTTCCTTGAAACAAAAACAAATGAACAGTGGTTTCTAAATATAGGAGTTGAACAAAAGAAATATATTTTCTTGAGGAATAAGATGTTTTTGCATTTGCCAGATGGACCAGTAGTGGTCTGTCAGTAATACCTTTGTTTGTCCACATGTAGACACGTTTAATCATTTAATGAATTCATCATTCTGGCTTAAGTTACACTGGCTGGAACACACACACACACACACACACACTGTTCCAAAGTAGGCATTTGCCTGATAAGGATTATAAAACTGGCCAATAAAATAAAAAGCATTTACAGAACAGCTTTGCAAAATCCGTCTTTAGCAAATACTAGCCTCTGTCATTTCCCCTTATTGAGCTTGGGTTTACATCTGTATTTTATATATGCTCTTGAAGAATTGCCACATTTAGCAGACCGTCTTGAAAGGTTTGTTTTGAGGATACTTTAAAAAAAGTCTGGAATTTATGGATTAAGAAAAAGAGGAGCTAAATGGCTTTTCAGTGGGACTGCACTCTCTCTCTTGCTCTCTCATTTTTTTGTTGGAAGCTTACTTTTACAATTTATGATTCATGTTGATGATTTTAAAGCTCCTAAGAGCCAAGCAGTTCTAGCCGTTAATTATTCTATTCATTCGATAGCTAGGTAAAACACATACCTTCTTTTTGGCTAAAGACTGGAAATACATTTTTTAAAGCACACCGAGATGTCAAGCCAATTTATGTATTATCTCCAAGTCTCCTTGCGAGTGTAGATTTGTCTACAAACACTAAGTACAGAAAGAGAAAAATAATGGCCCTTTTCTTGTTTTTTCCCGGAAATATTGATCAAGCACATCCTAAGTGCCAATCTGTCTAAGACAATGGTTGAGAAGGATGAGGAGCAACCTCTGACTGCAAGGAACTCACAAGTGGAGGCATTCGCCCAGGGTAGAAGCATGCTATGTTTGTTGGTGAAATTCAAAAACCAATTTCGTATGACACAGTAGAAGATAGCTTAGGACTTTTGACCTTTGCTTTGGGAGAAACTTTGCTCAAAAGTGAGCACTGTCCTAAGTGGTGTGAAGCTGGGGCTGGGGGTTCTTCAGGAAAGGGCCACACAAGGGGCTTCGTGGAGGAAGCAGGATTCGAAAAGGATGCTGAGGCAGCATTGGAGCTAGGAAAGCAGAGAGAAGGGGTAAAGGCCTACTGAAAAAGCTGACTGCTAGCCCCAAGGATGCAGAGGGTCCTTTCAAAAGCATTGTGGGAGATGAGATTACAGAGGCCTGTTTGGCCAGGGTCAGGCGTCCCTTTGAATTCCATGGCCTAGAGTCTGCCTCAGTTCTCTTCTACGTCCTCTCTGTGTCAAGGGATAACGTGAACAAACTCGGAATAAGTAGAGTTGCGTGCTAAGTTATATTTGGGAAGACTAATCTGTTTCCACTGTGTGGGAAAGATCAGAACGAGGAAGACATCAGAGGTGGGGGGCGGGTCCAGTTAAGAGCAATTGTCTGGGGAAGGAATGGGTGTTTTAGGAATTTAGCTGGGATTGCTGTTTCAGTCTGGGGTTATAGATTCCAGAACAACACCGTGCTGAAAGGGAGATTTAAAGACTGTGACCATGCCTGGGTTCACTTGGGAGTAAATGAGGACAAACGTCTCATCTGACCCCTTCCTGGGCTCTCCTCTGCCCTGTGGGTTTACCCTGCACACCCTGCTCCCGGGGCTCCCGTCTCCTTCCCTGGCACCAGGGACCTTGTGCCAGGGTGCATGGGGAGCTTCCTGCTTACCATTCAACAATCAACAAAAAAAAGCATCTCAAATCTGGTAAAGGCTAGCAAGGCTTGTTGGCAGCTGACCGTTTTGGGGATCTCTCGTCCACATGGAGCCTCCCCGAAACTATCCTCCCTATCAAAGTCCTCCACGTGGGTGGTGGTGGTTTATTTAACCCAATCTCTGTTCAGTTACTGTTGCAATGTAGCAAAACATCCAATTGTCAATGCTGTTCAGACTTAAAGATGTGAGGCATGCTTTGTCAGAAGACAAATCTTGAGACACAGTCACTGCACCCTCTCCAGCTGGCACTCACCAGACTGAGCTCAGGGCGGTGGCACTTCCAGCCCTTTGCAGAGCATCATTTGGGGATCCCGGCACCAAAAAAGCCAGCATGTTCAAGTTACATACGAGAGTTTGTCTCTACTCCTGGCACAGGCCTGGGAACAGGGCCTGCCCAGAAGTGGGAAGTAGAGAGTTTTGTAGTTCACAGGTAAAACTCTGCTTTCCTTTAAAGGCTTCTGGTCATCTTGTTAAAAATTAGGACAGAGAATAGGCCCCCAGAACTAGGCATCTTGATCCTATATCCTTTATTACATTTCTAAAAATCTCTCAGATGTCAGCAGATGCCTGTGTCCTAAGTTGAAATTGTTTGTGACCAGGTCAGAACAGTCACTCTTAGGAAATCACAAGACATCCCATGAGCATTGACTAGAAAAGTTCATGACACCAAGTTAGATACTTTTAATGGTAACATGTTTTTTTAATTTTGTGTTTATATCATTTTGTTCTAAATGTAGAATCTGTTTGGAATTTTCTTTTTTTTAAAAAAAGCAAAATACATAACTTGCTATCACTGGCTTTAAAAGAAATAAACCAACCATGGTATTTGGTTGTGGGGGAGACGGTTAGTAAGGATGTCTAAGTCTCTTTCTGTATCCAAATCCCACCTATCCTTGAGAGTTTGGTTCAAATCCCTTCTTCGTAAAGCCTGCCCTGAATCAGAACAGCCCATGTTCACATCTTTCTTCTCTGAACTGCTATAAAGATTATAGTCAGTACCATACAATTTAGTCCTTCCTTGTGAACTGCTGTGTGTCATTCACCACCATACGTGCTGTTCCTGTTTCCCCAACCAGATGGCAAGATATTTTCAAAAGCACGGATCCTGTTAGGCTTCTTGTTATCTCCTAAAAGCCAAGCACACTCCTGAGAACACCATAGGTATTTGATCAGCATTTGTTCAAAGAAAACATTGAGAATCTAAGTGGGGCTCATTTCAGGAGCCAGATCTGGCTCTGGGTCTTCTCTTTACTGCAGAAAGAGCTCAGGCTCAGCGTGGTCCAGGCTTGGACACATGGAGAAGGTGTGTCATGATGATGTCAATCACTCTTTGTTGATGGCCACGAGTGGCAGTGGGACATACTGGTTAAGAAGAGTCAGCAAACCTGGGCTCAGATCTAATTTTTCCCACTTATTAGCTGTGTGGCATTGGACAAGTTACTTTAATAAACTGCAGTTTCCTTATATATAAAATGGAAGTAAAAATAGTACCACCTCCTAGCATTTTTTTGAGGAATAAAATAAGTCGTGTAGAACCATATGTCCCACTTCACCCACTGGGTATTTGAGTAATGTGATTCCACCCACTGCCTCAGAATATGCCACTTGAGGGCCTACGTGTCCACATTAGGAAAGTTCATAATCCTATTTCTTCCCTGTGGACCCACTTCCAATGTCCAGCCTGGAGACCCAGAACTGCCTTCTCAGTCTCAAGGGTCAGTCCTGGATCTTCTTACCTTGTTGGTGTTCCAGGCTCACCAAATGACTTTGGCTGTAGCCATGCTCCTGCCAAAGCCTAATGTTGTTGCTAATCCACTGGGTGATCCAGAGCAGAGCCCCTTCACAGCCATCGTCAAACCTGCGGTGGTTCCTCAGCCAGGAGAGAGGCTGTTTCTGGGTTCCCTATGTTATAGTTTTTAATAGAACTTCCTCTAACTGCTGGGGTTTACTCTGGGTCAAGGGTAACAACATACATATATATAATAATTTATATAATAATCCATATATAGCCCCCAATGGGCTTATAGAGCTAAGAGGGAAGGATACCTCACCTAAAAATTTGATCTTGTCCAAGGTAAAAAAGCCATGATTTCAAAGCTTCAATCAGGTCTTTGTGTAGCTGGAGCATGGCCATTGGGGTTCACGGTCTTGTTGTTTGAAAAGATTAATATGGGCCAGCTCTCTATGCACTGAAGGCCTATGGGGGATGGTTCAGAACACAGAATTATAAACAACAGCAGCAAAACAACAAAAATCTGTCCCCAGATTATATGGTGTTTAGAAAAATGTTTCTCTTCTTTAGAATTGGGAGGTTCGTGTATGTGTTCCAATAGTTAACTGCCAGAAGAATGAGGAGGCAGAGCTTCGCTTCACAGGGATGGGTGGTCGTGGAAGGTGACCAAACCTGGAGTACCAAGACCTATCCCACCGTCCCAGATCTGGAGATGCCTACTGTTATTTGAGACTGCATTTCCTGGGCCAGACAGGCAAGGCTGGGGGGCTGGCACATTTCTTTGACTGTGGCCTTTGCCATTTACTCCATGGATAAATGTAAGAAGAAGGTCAAAAGGTAATATTATGCTCTATATGCCCTGACAAACTCCCTGCTTTCTGCTTGGGAGGACTAAGTGGGGAATTGGTCACACAGGATCATGCAGCAGGAGAGCTCAGAGCTTGTGCATCCTTTTGAATTGGGTGGGTGGGGTAGGTTGGGAACCGCAGAGGCCTGGTCCCACCCTCTTGGTCTTCCGTCACATTGGCCTCTGTGATCTTGAATAAAGGGACATGGGACTTCCCCTGAGTTACGTGACCACTGTGAGTGTTTGCTGGGTCTGGCTTGTGGGGAGTTGGTAGGAGTGAGTCCCTAGAGTGAGTGACAAATTATGTGGTAAGGTGGTGACTGTAGCAGGAGCATAAACAAAGGTCCCCACCTAGCGTGAGCCTTCTAAGGGAGTAACTGGTGAATTAGATGCTCCTCTCCCACCAGCACAATCTGAAGGACACAGTAACACACAGCATATGTTCCCAAAGTCCATGGGAACCCCAACCCCTGTTGATAGAGGATGGGTTTTCTTACAGGGAAACCTTTCTAAGAGTCCCTCTCTGAGAGAGAAATAGAGGACAACGGCCCTTAGGACAGGAAGCAGAGTTAGGAATTGGAGGGTGAATTATGTACATTTGTTTTTCTTTCCCTTGGACTCTGGAAATGGCTAGATTTAGTACCAGGTTGTAGGGTGTTCTCCTACACGTAATGTCCTTTAGCCACCCCTAAATCCTTCACTAGCAACTACTTACATCTACAACTTGGTGAGATGATGCTGTAGGGACAATAAGAGACAGAACTGGTCATGGGGTGTAGCTTGCCCCTGTCACCCCTCTGCGAGGCCAGCAGCAAAACCAGCAGGAGCCAAGGTGGGAAGGAGCATAGGATGTAGAGGAGGGTGATGCATGAATAGACATATACGTATGTGTTGCAATTACAACAGAGGAAGGGACCCCTGCTGAGGAGGAAGAGAGTACTCTGCACGGTTAATGGCAAACTATTTTGATCCTCTCCACACAGCCCCTCTTTTAGGGAGGAAGCGCACTACACCCAACTCTGGATGGCAGAGTCGAAGCCTTGCCCATCTGTCTTGACATGAGTACAGCCATGTTTGGCTGCTCCATTGACCTACAGCCACCAGCACAAAAAGAAATACAAAGCTGCTTTCTGTGTGGTGGGAACTGGCCTTTTCCCGGGAACTGGCCTTTCTCCCACGGAGAGAGTTGCAAGTTGTAACATTTCAAGGCTCTTGGAGTGTCGTAGCCCGGAATGGACTGGCCATCTGTGCCGGGCTGAGACGATAACCAAAGAGAACAATGCACGTACACAACTACTGGGCTGGGACGTTAGCCAGGGGGCTCAGTGCACGTACGCCACTGATAACGATTTGTGCATGGAAACACTAAATGCTTGCTCTGCAAACTCTGTAATTGCTTACTCTGAAAATTACTGATGGTATAAAAACTGCTGGAAACTGAGCCCCGGTGAGAGTTCCACCTGTGGAAGGGACACCTTGCCCAGGACGTGTGATCCTTGCCCAGCTGCGTCGATTGACAGGACTCTTCCGGCAGTGGGGCGTGGATATTGTGAGTTTTTGATTTGATGTGAAGTAATTGATTTGATATGAAGTAATTGATCTGATGTGTTCTCTTTTCGGTCAACCTGGTGTTTCTCTTTCCGGTTGATTTGTGTCATTTCTCTTCAGCCGATGTGGGTGTTTTCCCTTTCCAGTCGGGCTGATGTTTTTTCCCTCTTAATATTTGACCTATTTGGATCTGTTTGCAGACTATCGCCTTTACTATCCTCTATATAATAAAATATACCTTCAGTCCATTTGTTTGGAGTGGAAAGTGTCTTTTACGTCTCCGATCGAATCCCCGAACCTCTCATAACACCATCTAGACAGATGTTCCCCTTGGATATCCAAATGTTGGTGGAACAGCCAACCCCTAATCCAACTTGTAGTCTTACAGTGAGATATTTAAGTCTGAGAACCCATTGCTTTACCTTGTCATCAAGTCTTGATCCAGGCTACCCTAGTCCATCCAATATCTTATAATAATTTCAAGTCTCAAAAAAAGAAGAGGGCCGGCCCCATGGCTTAGCAGTTAACTGCGCGCGCTCTGCTCCCGGCGGCCCAGGTTGGGATCCCGGGCGCGCACCGACGCACTGCTTCTCCGGCCATGCTGAGGCCGTGTCCCACATACAGCAACTATAAGGATGTGCAGCTATGACATACAACTATCTAGTGGGGCTTTGGGGAAGAAAAAAACGAGGAGGACTGGCAATAGATGTTAGCTCAGAGCTGGTCTTCCTCAGCAAAAAGAGGAGGATTAGCATGGATGTTAGCTCAGGGTTGATCTTCCTCACAAAAAAAAAAAAAGAGAGAGAATTATTGGTTCTCATGTTAAAATTTGCATGTAAACAAGTGGTTAGGAAGCTCATCAATAGTATATAAATAATAGGTCCCGGTCAAGCCAAAGATATAATCTATTACCGTCTCCCCCTGGAGTAACAGTAACAGAGAGTAGCTTTTAGCAAACAAAAGGCTATGCCCCAAAGACGGGTTAGTGTTTTTACCTCTATAGACTGAAGATTGTGAATAATTTCCAAAAGGCCCAAAGCAAACTAAAACAGTAAAACTCTTCGCGTCTCGTCACATTGTGTGCCCTCCTTGTTGGTGCTGCCAGTGCTGCAATCCCTCTTGCTGTGCCCTCCATCACTCCCAGAGCTTGCTGCTCTCCTTCAGCTCACTTAGCAGTTAATCTTACCGTTGATAACATCACCATTTATCGAGAGTGAGGCACACTGCTCCATGCCTTCCATGCATGTGGTCTTAGCCAGAGGCTGCACATTATTCCCCCATATCCATTCTCTGGTGTTTGTGCACACTAATAAAACCCCCAATTTTTATCTGGGCACATGGCCACCTAGGGGACAGTTTGAATTTCCCTGCCTCCTTTGACTTCTTTCTGGCCCCAAGACATTGTGAACCAGTGTGATGAGTCTATCTGCCAGGCTGTGCCCTTAGAAGGAAGGAGTATGTCCCTTCTCCTTTCATGGCTGAGATCCCTCTCGGACCATATGGAAGAAGCCAATCTGCTAGGGATGCAAAGCAGCAAAATCCAGGGATTCTGGGTTTCTGACACCAGTACCCAGTGTCAGAAGTTCCCAGACTTCCTTGTTTCACAGTGCTCTGTCTCAGGAATTTCTTCACAGTGCCTCTAGGCCAAAAGAAATGCCTAAAAATTCTTTTTATTAAGTAGGTGTATCCAAACAATTTAATAGGTACTTATGTCCCAACAACTTAGAAGCCATTTGAAAAACTAATACAAATAAATTGAAAGAAAAAAATATTCATATTTCATTCTTAAATAACCACAATCACTTGCTAGTGAGATGTGTGCATCCGTTGGGTACTGCACCACTTCTCAATCCTTGGGATCAATTGAACACCAGTATTGTCATTTACTTGCATTTTATCAGAGCAATCAATTACCACAAACTGGGTGACTTAAAACACCCGGAAATAAAACAGAGATTTATTCTCCCACAGTTTCGGAGGCCAGAAGTTGGAAGTAAGGTAAAAGTAGGGCTGTGCTCCCTCCAGAAGCTCGAGGGAAGATTCTGTTCCTGGCCTCTTCCAGCTTCTGGTGGTTTGCTGGGCTTGTGGCTGTATCACTCCAACCTCTACCTCCGTGGTCGCATTGCCACCTCCTCTCTGCGCCTGTCTTTCCTCTGTGTGTCTTCTATAAGGACATTTGTCACTTGATTTGGGGCCCACCCTGATAATCCAGGATGATCTCTTCATCTCGAGATCCCTAATTTAATTACTCCTGCAAAGACCCTTTTTCCAAATGAGGTCACATTCACAGGTTCCAGGGATGAGGAGGACATGGACATGTCTTTTGGGGGCTATAAACACTACACTTTACCCACATGTTGCTGCATTTTTGCTGCTGAGGGAAGAGCATGCTCTGTGTGATCCTCATGGGAGGGAGAGAGCATAAGAAAGGCTGCACAGAAAAAAAAAAGGAAAGGAAAGAAAAAAAAGGCTGCACATGGATTCCTCCTCATTTTGTCACTGTAAGGTCTTAACTTGAAGTACTTAGCTTAGAGTACAACTATGTGCTGAATCCTGTGGGTCCTTCTAGCTTATCTCTGAATGTGGGGGTGGTATGGTCCCCCCAACTTAAAGTGGGAGAATTTTGCTGCATTTAAATTATACTTCAATAAAATAAAAAGGAAATACTGAGTTGGGTAAGGAGACCATATGTTGGCCCCTCACAATAATTTCACTTAATAAAATTGTGACTAAACTCTCAACATCTTGGCTTTTTGTTCTGAACTACAGGATTCCTAATCTCACCCTCCCTCCACCAACTCCCACTGACTACTGTATAGTCCACAGACCACATGTGAACGTTGTATTTTGTGCTTTGAATTACACACATGTAGGTATTACTGCTTTGGGATATATTTGCCAAGGACTTAAAATAAAAGGAGTGAATGAGTACTCTGCACTGCCATTTTGGACACAGGGCTATTAAGAGAGAGAACCCAAAAGTGGCCGACAGGTCTGGAGTCAGATTGGCCAGACTTCCTGGGCTCTTTTTGAAGCCAAAGTTACTTCCAGGGATAGGGTGCAATTGGGTACTCAGCAGTCCCTCCAAGAATTACAGCTTCTTAACTCTGAAAATAAGTGGGTCAGTTCTTCAACTTGGCGAATTAACTGGCTTTGGGGTTTAAACTATCTTAATAAAACCCCTGGTTGAAATTCAGTGACATAGACTGAGCTGTCGGCCAACTTTATACCGGTGAAATATTTATTCCTGTCTCATATTTGTTGGCAGCAGGTGGTATTAAAATCATGGAAAATTTAATCACAAATCTTGTGAAGCAATTTGAAGAAAGAGCAAAGAAAACTGGCCCATGGAGCAGGCAGCAAAGGACTGTCGGGCTAGCAACTGGCATGAGGTGCTGGCACTGTTGTCTCAGGCTGGGAGTGGGTAGTAGGTGGGGAGAGAAGAACTCATCCCAGGTGCAGCCACCTAGCTGGCAGAGGATTGTCTTCAGCTCTCAGAGAGGACTTTTCTCAGGGGTATGCATTCCCCCAGCTTGGTCAGGAGCCAAGAATTGTGAAAAGCAACCAGAGTCTCTTGAACTGGGGAGAAGAGATAAGACACAAGCAAACAGCCTCCAGAAAGCTGAAGGAGAGGAGAGGTAAGAGAGAATCTGTGACTCGGCATCAATCCAGAAGAAATCAGTTACTCACGGTCATGTCCCATTTCTTTTCTCTTAATGGAATGTTGTCAACTTTGATTTTGATTTCAGAAAGCAAGATAGATCCTCTGAGTTGTCTTGAAGGGATTTTGCTCCTCTCCACATATTCCCCTCCCCAACCAGGATCATGTCAGAGAGATTATGTTGAGAAGATGACAATCCCCAGTGTGGTGTTTCTGCAAGTGGGACCTTCTTCTCTTTCCTCCCTCCCAAATCTCTTTGTGGCTACTAGGGTGGCCTTATAGTCAGAGTAGGTGACAACCACCAGCTGGAAAGATCTTGGACCTCCAAAGTCCCTTCTCTCTCCTGGGTAATGCCAACAGCTCTGCTATTGGGCCATTCCAGAATCTTGGTCTTCTCCTTTTATAATGCAAATGCCTGTGAAAAAGAGGATAAAATCATTTACACAGGATAAGACTTCTCTTATGATGTAGTCCTACTTCAAAAAGGAATTGTATAACAACATGAATGAGGTTATCGGTGCTGTCCTTCCGTCTGAGGGCCAGGGCTCTTGTTCTCTTTCGCCTACTACCTCTACCAAAAAGGCTCTTCAGGAATAAAGAAGGTGTTCCTGATGGAGGAAAAGGGACCTGGGAGAGGCTGAAAGCAAAAAGAAAGGCCTTCATTTACCTTGGAGCCTTGTTCAGGGCTGGCCTGTTTGGCTAATTTAGTTGTCGTTTGCCCACTTTAGGACAATGAGCAGGACAGAGCTCTTTTCCAGTTCATCAGTGGGGACAGTAGAGTCTGGATGATTAATGAAGGAAGAAGTGAGCTTCATATTCATTGCTACCTCTGGTCCCATGGCAGTGGAGGTCAGCTACAGGAGAGTGCTCCAGCTCAGGGCTCAGATGCCCTGTGTTCTAAAAACTTCCACAGCCACCAACTGCCTGTTCTGTGGCCTTAGCAAGTCACAGTCTACTTTCTGCATCTCAGTTTTCTTATCTGTCAATGGGACAGATAACACCTGCTCTATCCTCTGTACAGTTTTTTGTGGAACTGCAACCATCACAGTGAAGAGCTTGCAATATGGCTGTGCCTTCTTCCCCTCCCATTGCTACAGTGGCTCCCTGGGCAGAGTGTACCTGGGTATGTGTGAGTAGCTGGGGCTGGTAACCAGAAAGGCCCTAGGTCAGATTCAGGTGAGTGGGTCAAAAAGGGATGAACTATGGAAACTTCCTGTTACACATCCATCATCTATCTATCTATCTATCTATCTATCTATCTATCTATCTATCTATCTATCTATCATCTATCTATCCATCCATCCATCCATCCATCCACCCACCCATCCGTCTATCTATGCATTCATTTGACACATATGCATTGGTACCCAGGATATGCCAGGTACACTGAGGCCATTTGCATCTCTCCTCTGGGCCTGAGTGTTTGCTAGACTCTAGCAGTGAGAGAGCATGGGGACAGTCTTTGTTTTACCCCTTTCTTTGAGACGTCCTGGGTGGCATTTCTGTCCTGATCATTAGACCAGAACCTACATGCAGCCTCGGGGCAGGGAGCAGCCTGGCCTAACAGGAGAGATCTGACCACTCCTCTGTCCTGTTGACATTAGAAAGCCTTTGCTCACGGAGAGTTATTAACAGAAAGAAGCACCAGAAATGTGAGGGGGCATTTAGCATTGACAGGGGAAGGGAGATGGCAGAGATTCACCTGGGGTCATCCTCCCACCCGGTTTCCAACTCTGCCTTCTGCTCCTCTGGACCCTTGCTTCCCTCTGCTCAGCTTCCCCCCACTGATCTGTCAGGGGAAATGTGGTCACCTTTCCTCTTCCCTCATTTCTCATCTGCCTGCTCCAGTCCATGAGATAATAAGGCTGACACGTGATTGCAAAACTATTTTCTAAAGAAAAGAGAGCACATTGGAAACTAGGAATTTGAAGACAGATTTAGTGTGTGGTTTTAAGGCATGTCTGGAGTTTTGCACAATTCTGTTGCTACTATTTGCCCATTTTCTGAAACCAGTGTTTCCTTTTGATAGACAGTAATCTCACACACCGTCCTCACACTGAGAGTCGGATAGCGCTCTCTACATGAGCAAAGTCCCTCTAAGAATCACGGCCCTACCAGAATCACCATCACCCAAGGCAGAGCCCTGGCAGTGATAAAGACTTAGGAGATTTTTAAATATGGGGAGGTGCAGAATTGGAAGGGTGATTGAGGCTCCACAATCAAAGGTTGAAGACCTCAGGCTGCCTGTCTGGGAATCGTGCAGGCAGCAGACTATGGAGGCAGGATCTGGGTAAAGGTCGGTGGCTCCAATACAGAGGGCAGGAGACAGCGGGGAGGGGTGGGGGGGGTCACTAGGAAAATGGTCGTAGTCTGGCAGGCTTTTGGAGTCTGTTGATGCTGAGATTCTAGGAGGTTTTTCTCATTCTCCTTTGCCTTAAACACTGCTTGCTAAAATAGTGTTCCTAATAGTAAAGGAGGCCAGCAGGATTTGGGGAGAAAATCCATGGAAATGGTTCCAAGTGCCCGTTGGGCATTTTTCATTTGGATTTTACCATCCCCATTTAGCAACCCATTACTACACATAAAATGCAGTATTTAATGTGTGTGTAATTTATTATATATAGTATAGAGTGGCAAAATATATTATTTACCTATATGTGGCATGTATAATCAGAATTACCAGGCTCAGAGCTATTTGAAAATCATTAAAATTTTTAATCCAAGGAATGTTACTTGAAATTTTAAGAAGCCTTAGAATATCAAAACTTGTATTTAAATGAACCTAAGACTCAGATCCTAGGTGTTTTTGCTTTTTTTTCTTAAATCAAACCTAGCCGGCATGCCTCAATTCCCAGACGTGGATGATGTAATTTAACAGATTTTTCAGCTGTTTGTGCTTCCTTGGCTCTGGCAAATGCTAGAGTCCAGAAACAAAAGGGAAAAGGATAAGACTAAAAGAGAGTCAGAGATGCCTAGGAGGCCACCATTGTGTGGGCCTCACTGGGCCTTCTTCCTGGCTCACTGAAAAACCAGAGGAAAGTCCTCCATTCTTACTAATCCATAGTCATCAAGTGGAATATACAGAACTCAACTGAGAAAACCAAACTACAAGCAAAGAATAGATATTTACTTCAACTCTACAAGGATTAATTGAGTGTGTTCAATGTGTCAAGTACTAGGGTTACACAGATGAATGAGACCTGGCACTGTCCTCAAGGAACTTGCGATCTATTTAAGGAGAATAGAGTGTAAGAAGAAAGAACACTAACAATTACTGAGGACCTACTTCAGTCTTTCATCTAACAAAAACTTTTAGTGTCCATTATGTGCCAAATATTGTTCTAGGTGCTGGGGGTGCAGGGATGGAAAAGACAGATGCGGTTCCCGCTCTCATGAAGCTATCATTCCAGTGGAACAAACAAACACCTTTAAAAATGCCATGCTGATATTAGGGCGGTTTTTCAAAAAGTTAAACATAGAATGACCATATGATCCAGCAATTCCACTTCTAGGTATAGACCCCAAAGTGGCGAAAGCCGAGTTTCAAACAGATATTTGTGCACCCATGTTCATAGCAGCATTATTCACAATAGCCAAAAGGTGGAAACAACACAAAATTTTTTTGATGCATGAATAGATAAACAAAATGTGGTATACACGTATAATGGACTATTATTCAATCTTAAAAAGGAATGAAGATCTGATACCTGCTACAACATGTATGAACCTTAAAAACATTATGCTAAGTGAAATAAGCCAGACACAAAAGGTCGAATATTGTATGATTCCACTTATATAAGGCACCTAGAATAGGCAAATTCATAGAGACAGAGTATATAATAGCGGTTGCCAGGGGCTGGGGGAAGGGGGTATTGGGGCGTTACTGTTTAATAGGTATAGAGTTTCAGTTTGGGAAGATGAAGAAGTCCTAGAAATGGATAGTGGTGATGGTTGTGCAACACTGTGAATGTGTTTAATGCCACTAAATTGTATACTTAAAGATGGTTAAAATTTTATGTTATGTATGTTTTACCCAATAAACAAACAAACAAAAAATGCCATGCTGATAACTTAAGGAGGGCAAGAGGATGACGGGGTATCGGCTTTAGATTGGGTGACCAGAGATAGCCAAGCTAAGATCTGAATATCAAGAATAAGATGCAAGCAATGAGCAATCAGAAGGAAAAGCATACCTAGAAGATGGAACTGTTAGCTGGAAGACCAGAAGGTGGACACAAGCTTGGAATATCTGGGGAACAGAAAGAAGGTAAGAAGCGTGGAGAAAGTTTAAGGGGAGTGGTCAAGATGAAATCTAAGATGTAAGTAGGGGACTTTTTGAAGTCAGGGTAAAGAGTTTGGGCTTTATTCTGCTGTAATAGGAATTCACTGGAGGGTTTTAAGCATGGGAGTAACATGATTGGATTCACAAGATCACTGGCTGCTATGCGGATCACAGATTGATAAGAGGTGAAGTGGAAGCTGGAAACTAGTTTGGAAGCTATTACCATAGTGTGAGTGTGCAATGATGGTAGCTGGGTCCACAGTGAATTTGGGATGGGTTAGGAGGAAGAATTGACAGGACTTGCTGATGAGTTGAATATGAGGGCAGCATGAGAGTAAAAAAAATCTAGGGTGTCTTCCTGATGTTTCTGACTGAGGTAACTGGGTGGATCGTGGCCTCTTTGAGTGAGATGGGAAGTCTCGAGGAGGAGCAGGTTTGAGGTAGGGTAAGGAATCAAGAATTAGATTTTAAGTATGAAATGTCTATTAGGCAAGTAAGTGGATGTGTTGAGTAGGCAGTTGGATATGCAAGTCTGGAGTTCAAGGAGAGGGCAGGGATGGGGATGCAACTTGGAGAGTCCTCAGCATCTGGACTATATTTATTTAAAATGATGGGAGTTGATGAGGTCACCTATGGGGAGATGTGTAGATAGACCAGGCCAGGGGCCCCACCACCATGTTTCTAAGTTATTAAGCACGTACACACATTCCATCTTAGAGTTACTTATGCACCTAAGTGGGAAGACAACAATTAAAGTAGAGGTAGGTTTAACAATACAGAAAATGAGGAAATAAATTCTGACTCAGGAAATCTGAGATGGATCCACGGAGGTAGCATCTTACCTGGGACTTAAGTCATAGATAGAGATTCATGGGGAGAAAGGCTAGGAAAAGTGTTCCAGATGGAAGGAGTAGTTTGAGCAAAGACTCAAAGTTGGAGTTTAGACTTTTTTTAAGAAGAAAGTGTTAATTTGAAGGCGTTAGAAAAATGTAGAGCTATGCTTCTCACAGTGGGGTGCTCCATACCAGGGATATACGTATGCATGGGCCATAGAGCAATCCTCATCCTGGAGGTCAATTTTGCTCAAACTATTTAATTTTTCACGTGATTTTAAGTAAAATTTTTTAATTGAAAACAATACCACTATGTCACAATAAACATAGATGAATTATGGAATATAATGCAACATTTATATAAATTTTACAGTTATTTCATGTTTTGGATGGCTGCCTCTGGCTGCACACCAGACTCCTATCCATATACATATCTACTTTCCTTATGGTTGGGAACATTTCACTGAAAAAGCTGGAGAATGACTGAATTGTAGACACTATCCCTACATTGATAGTTATCAGGTAATTGCCACATGAACCTTTTCCTGCTATTGATCCATAATTTTCAAATGAATAAAAGGCCTCGTCTCAATTTTATCTTGCCTTTCTCTGTACTTCCAAGGTAGTCCCTCTAAAAAGTTTATGCAGCTTTTAGTTAAATTAATATCCTAATAATAATTATGATGTCTGACCCATGGCTGGCCATTCCATTGGTGAAGATGACTTTATAAGGACCTGGTGGTGGCATTTGATCAGTTGGCTCAATTCAGAGACATTTGCTCAATCTTACTCTTTCTCCCACTCCAGTGTCCTGTAATCCAAATCAACTCCCCATCTGTAATTTAAGCATTTTTTTAAAATTGAAATTTTTATTGAGATACTTATAGATTCACATGCAGTTTTAAGAATTAATACAGAGAGAGCCTATGTACCCATTACCCAGTTTCTCCTAATGGCAACATCTTGCAAAACTATAGTATAATATTACACCCAGGATACGGACATTGATTCAGTTCATCCATATTTTTCGGGTTTCCCCAGTTTTATTTGTACTCACTATGTGTTTGTGTCTGTGTATTAAGTTCTACACAATTTTATCACCTGTGTTGGTTTGTGTATTGTCAGGAGAGAGGGAGAATCTCCCTCTGCCCTTTTCCTTAAGGTTCTTATGGCTGGCCAAATAATTAACAAGACAGGTTAGCAGGAGAAAATAATACCATGTTTAATAAGATGTATACATGGGAGAAAGTAGGGACACTGCGTTTCTCAACACAATAGCAGAAATTCTCTTCTTAAATACCATCTTCAGCCAATGACAAAGTAGGATGTTGGGGGTGAGGGGTGTCAGTTACAGGAGATTACCACTAAAGCACTGTAAACAAGAGTAAGGTTATTATGCAGATTTAAGGCCTCACCTTCCACATTGATAAGTTTCTAGAAATGAGGTCATCCCCCCTCTTCCCAATACAGAGAGGGCGATACCTTTACAAATGGAGATTTCCCTTATAAATGTAAATGTTTGTCTGGCAACTCCTTGCAGGGCCATCCAGAGAATGTGGTCAGAGAGACAGAACTTCCTATAAGATGGGCTTGTTGGTGCCTTTCCTATTATAACATCTATTTTACATTATATTTACAGCCATCATGATAATAACTCCTTCCTGAAACAGATCTTTTGTTTTAAATTCTTTAGGCAGTTTGGGAGGGGAAACTCAAATATTCTTCCTGAGTTCTCTGAGTCCTTATTGTCTTCAGCTCAAAATAATCCGCATACCGGAGTGGTGCCTCCTGGGGTAACTTGCCCTGAGCACCATCAGTATTCACCACTACAGTCAAGATGCTGACACCACATGGATCCCTCATGTTGCCCATTTATAACAACCCCGCCTCCCTCACCCCGACCTCCATCCCTATCCCCTGGCAACCACTAACGAATATGTCCTCCATTTCTAAAATTGCATCATTTCAAAAATGTTGTATAATCAGACAGTATGTATCCTTTTGAGATTGGCTTTTTTTGCTCACCACTTGTATTGAAGAGTGACTCCATTTTTTTATATTTGCTGATAGCTTTTAAGCCTCACTCTTCCCTCTTCCCTTTCTGTCTCACATCTGGGCAAGCTGATAAGAAAGTCTGAGTTCTCCTTCCTTTGGGGATGGTGGGAGATTCAAACCATGTGAGCCCCCACCCTATGCAGGAACCCTCACCTCAGCCCTACCCTCTAACCACAATCAAAACCCAAGCCAGTCTCCTTTCCCTGCTCTCTCAAGTCATGTTGGGGCCTGCTTGGAAAGCCCACCTAGCTGTTCCCTGAAAACTGTATTACATGAGTAATAAAACTTTTCATACCCTCTTGATGTGTATGTAGTGTTATCAGTATCAACATTTGAACCAAATTTTGGGTGGGAGTCCATCTTATTTCTACAGGATGGCTACCACAGCGTAATTCCCTGGATATTCATCCAGGTTGTTGCATGTATCAATAGTTCATTCCCTTTTATGACTGCGCTCATTTTTCCAGGAGCTTTTACTCTCCTTTTCAAAAATTAGAACTGAGGTCAAGAGATGCACCATTATTTTATTTAAGAGGCAGTTTCATAATTAAACGATTGTACTTAAGGAACGTATTGAACTCCTACTACTTTGGGAATAATTTTAGAATCACAGCAAAGTTGCAAAGATTGTACAGACAGTTCCCTTTACCCATGTGGGAGATCAAGATTTGGCCACCCTGAAATTTATCTCTTTACCTTGATTGTTTTCTCTGAGGGACATTTGACCTCCCCCACTAACTGCCTAAAGAATTTGACATGGTGGCTCCTTCCTGGAACAGATCTTCTATCATGATGGCTATAAAGATAATGTAGGATAGAGGTTACAATAGCAAAGGCACTAAGCCTCTTTTATCAAAAAACTCTGTCTCTCCCTGACCACATTATCTATAGATGACCCCAAAAAGAATTGTCCTCCTGCCCTCTGAAGTCCCAGGCCACTACCCACCCCCAACACGCTCCTCCCCTTTCGCTGCAATACTTAAGTAAGCAGCTTAGACAGAGGGACGAGTTGCTCATTTCTGAGTTTCTCCCATGTATACATGTTATTAAACTTGGTATTATTTTCTCCTGCTAACCTGTCTTGTTAATTATTTGGCCAGCCAGAAGAACCTTAAGGGAAAGGGCAGAGGGAGATTCTCTCTCTTCCCCCGACACCCAGTTCCCAGTTTCCCCTAATGTTTCCATTTTATCTCCCCACTTGGAGTATCATTTATATTTCTTTCTTTACATATTTTTTGTGGTTGCCCTAGAGTTTACCATATGCATTTTAAAATAATCTAAGCCCACCTTGAAATACTACACTACTTCGTATGTGCCGGGACCTTGTAACAGAGTATTCCCACTTCCTTCCTCTCATCCCTGTGACATCGTTGTCATTCATTTCACATATCCATGTGATATAATCACTTAACACATTGTTACTATTGTTACTTTAAATAGTTATCTTCTAGATTGATTAAGAATCAGAAAACTAAAGGATTTCATTTTACCTTCATTCATTCCTTCTTGGAAGCTCCTCTTTGTGTAGATCCATCTTTCTGATCTTTATCAGTTGGGCCATGTTTAATGTCTGTGGTAACATTGGTGCCAGAGGCTTCAGATTCCTCCAGTGTCCTTGTTCTCATCTCCCCTCTTGACTTTGGCCTTCCCTAAGTTCTCCTCCTCAGAGAGAGGCTGTTCTTTAGGCTGTGATCCTTTCCTACCCTACTGGAGACCTGTTGGTGTGCTGGTCAATTGTGGAGGAGGGAAAGCATCCTATAATCTCTCAGTGAGTCCCAATTTTAGTGGGCCTCTGTTTAGGCTGTGGCCTAAACAGTGTTTCTGACTCTCCTCCAGGGACATGGCTCTTTCCCCTGCCCCTACTCCTTTCCCTGGCTGCAGCATCCCCAATCTATTTCCTTGAAGCCATATCCCCTGTTGATATGTTCCCCCCACCCCTCACATGAGAAAGGAAGGATGCAGGGGGCCGAAGTGGGGGAGAATTTATTTCCCCTAGCTGGGGTAAGATTTCAGAATTGTGCTCTGGCCAAGTCCTTTCTCCTGGAGAGTGAGCTTCTGTTATATAGACAGCTCTGGGCATGTTTCAAAATGGTTGATATCCTCCCATTGTCACCCTTTCTCCCCACACCCCCATCCAGAGCCACCAGGGCACCTTTCTCCATCCTTACTATGAGAACTTGCAAGGGTTCCTGGAGGAAAAGCCCCCAAGACTGTGGTCCGCTGGAAGTTCTTACTCTCAATTTGTTATACGCAGCATCCAACAATTTGTCAAAATTGCCACTTAAGTCTTCCCACCAGTCTATGGCTCCTGCTACAGGTAGGCAGATCTCAGTTTCTGTATCTCTCTGGATGTGCCCGTCTCTCTAAATTTCAGGCTGGCAGTTAGCCTTGCAACCTCAGTTCTCTGATGAGTCCAAGAAAAGTTATTGATTTCCAATTTGTCCAGATTTTTCTTATTGTCAGGATAGGAGTGTTGACTTTTGGAAGTTGTTTCCCTTAATTTTAACATCTATATAACTATGGTACATCTATTAATACTAAGAAATTAACATTGATACTACACTATTAACTAAACTATAGACTTTATTCTGATTTCACTAGTTTTTCCACTAATCTCCTTTGTCTCTTCCAGGATCCAAATAAGAATAACACATTGCACTTAGTCATATATCAGGTTAGTCATCCTCGTACCCACATTCAGTCTTTTCCTGCTTTTCATGACTTTTTCAGTTTTGAAGATATCTCATTTTGAGTTTTTCTGATAATTTCTCATGATTAGGCTGGGGTTATGGTTTTGGAAAAGTATAGCACAGAGGGGAGTGCCCTTTCTATGCAACATATCCCGGGTGCATGACGTCAACAGGACTTACCATTGAGGGTGTTAGCTTGATCACTTGGTTAAGGTGGTACCTGCAAGGTTTAGCCACTGTAAAGTTAGTATTTTTCTCTCTCAAATCTCTATTAGTTAGGGGCTGGCCCCGTGGCTTAGCGGTTGGGTGTTTTCGCTCTGCTACTGGTGGCCTGGGTTGGGATCCTGGGCACGCACCGACGCACTGCTTCTCTGGCCATGCTGAGGCGGCTTCCCACATACAGCAACTAGAAGGATGTGCAGCTATGACATACAACTATCTACTGGGGCTTTGGGGAAAAAAAGGAGGAGGATTGGCAATAGACGTTAGCTCAGAGCTGGTCTTCCTCAGCAAAAAGAGGAAGATTGGCATGGATGTTAGCTCAGGGCTGATCTTCCTCACACACACACAAAAAAATCTCTAGTAGTTAGAAGTCAATCACTTAATCTGGTATACACTCAAGGGGAGGGGAATTAAATTCCATCTCTTGGAGGCAGGAATATCTATATCTATATACATAATTTGTAATTTTTATGTAATTTATTTTTATGGTTGTTAATTTATGTTAGTATGGACACATGGACCTTTATTTTATTCTTTGGGTTATAATCTAGTACTTCGTCATTTCTTTTCTTGGTCAATTTTTTAACAATTTCTAGTTTAATCTTTGTTTGAGCTTATAACTTATTCAGTCTATGTCTGTCCTAAGTAAACAGGCTGAGTTCCTGTTTCTCCCTGTGGGTACCTGTCATTCTCTAGAATTCATATCGGTTGTTTGTCCTGTAACCTCAGTTCTCTGATGAGTTTGAGAAAAGCCATTGATTTCCAGCAATGCTCTTTCTAGCTCTCTACATCTCTGAAGTCAGTTGTTAAACTTTTGATATCTATCAGAAATACGTTTCCATTTATTCATAAAAATGTCTCAGAAAAATCCCTGGTAAAACATGATCCAAGAGCTCACACGAGAATAATGGATATATAATTACAACATAATTTCTCACTCATTGGTTCTATGTGCTTTGAAGTCTTTTGATCCAAGCTGGTGCCATTAAAGAAAACAAAAATAGAGAGATTATTTCTTAAGGTCATTTCCATTCTCTCACTTTGCAACACTTCCATTTGACCCTCACTTGGCAGAACCTGTTACAAACACAAGGACCACAGCTCTTGGCTTGTTTTACGTCCACACTATCAATCATGTTTTTTTGCCTTATAGCAATATGCTCACTCCCTGCTTTGTCCTCAGTGGAGAACATGGCAAATTAACTAAAACAGAAAGCTCACATCCCTCCTATAAAGCATAGTAAACAAGAGGGAGAATGTTCATGTAACCCCCCCATCAATCAACCCCATGCAGAGGTCTAACAGCAAATATCAATGGCAATGAAAAATGAAAGTTCAAAAATGGGCACAATGCCCAGGATCTTAAAAAGAAATGCAACATGCACGTAGGACTCAAAGAGGGTCCTGAGCACAGGAGCTTCTGTCCCCATGGTGTTGGGGTGTGTCACTCTCCTGGAAGCTCCCTGAACCCTGTAATTTTAAGATTTTATGGAGGCTTCATCTTGTAGAAATGATCAATCATTAACTCTACTTTCAACACTTCTCCTTTCTCAAGAGAATAAGAGGTAGGACTAAAAATTCTAAGCCTCCACTCATGGCTTGGCCTTTCTGGTGACCAGCCCTCATCCAAGAGCTTTCCAGGAGCCCAATTAGAGTCAACTCATTAGAACAAAATACAGTCCTTTCACCCAGGAAATTACAAGGGTTTCAAGACTGCTGTGTCAGGAACAGGGAGCAGAGACTCATATATGTAATTTCACAGAGTCATATTGGCAGGTGATTCCTTGCATGCCCAAGCCTGATTTTCTAGGTCATGATGAGACCCACCTCTCAGTCCCCCTGCAAATGAAGCAGAAATCAGGACCCATCACGACCCCCATTGGCCCTAGTTGTGCAGATTGGCACCCTCCATGCTCCAAAGGTAACTTAGTTGTTCACACAGGGGACTGTCATGCCCCAATGAAAACATCATATGGAGTGAAGAGGCTGTAGACAGAAGAAACAACAGTAGATGCCAAAGTCGTGCTCTTGAACATGTGCATTCACGGCAGTACAGGCCAATGAATTCATATGTTCTCATTCTCGTTAAAGCTGTGTGAGATTTTATGACCAACAGAGAATATACATTCTTTTCAAGCCTATATTCCAAGTAGTGAGAAAAATTAACCATGTAGATATCAATAAGTACAATCCCTAAGTGAATCCCCAGTTCCCACTGCCAAAAAGATGTCCAATGATGTCACAAGGAATTTCCTCTAGGACTCAATGTGCCCTATCCATAAGGTAGAGGCAAGACTTGAGGCTCCAGCAGCCTGGAAGGGGCAGGAGGGGGAAGGCAAGGCCTATCCTGAGAAAGAGAATATGTGTAGGGCACACTACGGAGACCAGAAAGGGCTGCTTAAGACAGGACTCAAACCCATACCGTAGACCCAGTCCCAACGTCCACTCTAAAGATCAGAACTTTAGCTCACCTGACCCATGCCTGGCTTCTGAATGGGCCACACATGTGTCTAAACTCTGGAGAGCGATGACTGTCTATATTAGGCAGAATAAGAAGAAATGGGGTCAAGACAACATATAAAAGATTTAAAGAAAATGAGAAAATGCTTAATTCTTGGGGTTGAAAATACTGAGGAGCTGGCCTCGTGGCGTAGAGGTTAAGTGCATGCGCTCCCGCTGCTGGCGGCCCGGGTTTGGATCCTGGGTGCGCACCGATGCACCGCTTGTCAGGCCATGTTGTGGTGGCATCCCACATAAAGTGGAGGAAGATGGGCACGGATGTTAGCTCAGGGCCAGTCTTCCTCAGCAAAAAGAGGAGGATTGGCATGGATGTTAGCTCAGGGCTGATCTTCCTCACAAAAAAAAAAAAAAGATACTGAATTGGTCTGTGAAAGTGAGTGTGCGTGTGTGTATACAGCATGTCCCATAAGTCTTGGTGAAGCTTTTCTAACTTCAGAAATATAAAAGCTACTAACATAAAACACATTATTTGGAAGTCTATTTATATTTTTATTATATTTATTTTAAATAATAAATCATTAGTTTGAATTTTTGTCAGTCGTTCTGAGTGAAGATGGCAAAGGTTGATGGAAACAAAACAGCTTAAATATTCAAAAGTAAATAAGTATAAAATAAAGTTTGTCATCCAGATTGACGAAGGTAAAAAACTTATTACGCAGAAAAATGAAGTTGAGATTTGCACAACATGGATGAAGCTGGAGGGTGTTATGCCCAATGAAATAAGCCAGATAAAGACAAATACTGCATGGTATCACTTATATATGAAATCTAAAAACAACAAAAAACAAAGTCAAACTCATAGAAACAGAGAGTAGAAAAGTGGTTGCCAAGGGCTGGGGGGTGGGAGAAATAGGGAGAGGCTGGTAAAAGGGCACAAACTTCTAGCTATAAGAGGAAGAGGTCTGAGGATCTGATGTATGACGTGGTGACTAGAGTTGATAGCACTGAATCATATAATTGAAATTGGCTAAGAGAGTAGCACTTAAATGTTCTCACACACACACACACAAAGTAAATATGTGAGGTGAAACAAACAACTGGAGTTGAGGACAGAGGAGATTGTGAGAGTATAAATCCCTGGGAAATAGCCCAAATTCCTAGGAGAACATCAGACTTTTCAAAGGCTGTGAAATGGGTGGGTTCAAACCAAGATCTCCAAGAGATACAAGGAACCAGGTCATATCTGGCTTCCAGGTGGAAGGAATAGAAAATTGACTAAGGTCTGGAAGGCCCAGGAGGGTGGAGGGATGGAGTTGTAGGCTGGGATGGTGGAGGAGGGGCTATGGTCCAGCCCACTCCCCTTCCATCCTCTCCCCAGCCCTCAGAAGCTCTTTGTGACGGGGCCAGAGTTCTGTGATGGGGGCCTAGGGTTCTAATCTCCAAGCCACTCCCAGAGCTCAGTTGCCTGAGGGCTTTGCATTTCAGGAATGGAGAATTCTCTCTTGTTTCTGAAAAGCCTGTTATTGCCACCTGACTGAGCTCCAGTTCCACTTCCTGGGCAATGGTACCATCCTTGCCATCCTGCGTGGACTGGGTCTCTTCGTTGTGTTCCTTCCCTACCTCCAGAGTAATCCATCCTTATGACAACCTTGGAAACGTAGAAACACCAGGAAGATAAGAAACCCTTGGCCAAGACCCACCAGAAGATGATTCTCTTTTCTTTTCTACTATGATTTCCACTTTTGTGAATCAACTAGAGGGTCTCCTGGGATGGGAAAGAACAGAATATCGTCCTTCTAGGGACAAGCCAGGCCGGGCCGACAGGGATTAGAGGGGGCACAGGATTTCCATCCGAAGATCTTGGAGCAGGAGTCCAGGCGAGGTAGAGGGCTCCAGGGCAAAGTCCGCAAGGCAGTGAGCAGGGGCCGAGGCCTGGGTACTGAGTTGGATCTGTGTGGGAGGACAGGCCCTGAGCACTGGTTTGCCAGCCGCCTCCCCGTGGCAGGTGTCTCCGCCGAGCCTTTCCTCTGTCGGGGCTGATCTGAGGGCAGTGCTGAGCCCCCAGAGCCTCTGAGCAGGGCTGGAGTGGGGGCTGGAGTGGGGGGCTGGAGTGGGGGCTGGAGTGGGGGGCTGGAGTGGGGGCTGGAGTGGGCGCTGGAGTGGGGGGCTGGAGTAGGGGGCTGGAGTGGGGGCTGGAGTGGGGGGCTGGAGTGGGCCCTGGAGGGGGGGGCTGGAGGGGGGGGCTAGAGTGGGGGCTGGAGTGCGGCTCTGGCCTCGGGAAGCAGAGTCCCACCTGAGGAAGCTCAGGAGCACCGGCAGGGCTGAGAATGTGGACGTTTCCTGAGCAGAGGAACAGAGGCGGGAGAAATCCACGGTGGGTCTCACGTAGAAAATCCTTCATGTTCTTCAAAGAAGGAAGACGGAAAATACCCATTTTGTGTTCAGTTTTCCACTTTAAAAATGCGTGCAAGGAAAGCAACACCGCAGGGTCCGGGGGCTCATGGAAAGTCATCTTGCTCATGGACGCTGAGCGGCCGCAGCTGGTCTGGAGGGGAGGGGGGCGCTGGGTCCCGGCCCCGGAGTTGTTTGCTTTTCCTCACGTGTCTGCGTCAAGCGGAGCCGAGGGGGAGCAGCAGGAGGAGGAAGAAACGTGGAGCTTTGGAAGGGAAGCTGCTGCCGTTCCGCCCTGTGCCCGAGAGCTCGCCTCCCCCTCTCCTGCCCCTGGGCGCCAGCTCCACGGGCTCCGAGGATGCCCGCGGCAGAGCCCGTCCGTCAGGAGACAGAGCCCTCGGGGAGGCTCCCGGGAGGGAGACGAGGACCCGGATCCTTGCCCGAGTCTGTGCTGGGAACCAAGCCCCAAGCCGGCAGGGGCCTGGAAATGGGTGCTGCCTGGCAGGGCGTGTGGGCTGTAGTGGAGGGGGAAGCACTTTGTCAATGACACATCTCAACGCGTCCTGAGCCTTGCTGTCCCTGTCAGGGACACTGATGCCTGGGCTCCAGAGTCTGACCTCCCAACAGTCTGCCCTAAAGGGACATTGCACGCAGCCTCCTGTAAGACCCCTAGGCCCCTGCCTTCAGCACCGTGACCCAGTCTCCTGATTTCCAGCTTACAGAGATTGGCGGAAAAGACTGGGAGAAGTGCGGGGCCTGGTTTCTCTTGGGCAAAGGTAAAGACTCTTCCCCTTCTCTCCTGGGTCCTCCTTCCCTCCAGAGCCTGTGATGTGGTCCCCAGCTGCAGGCAGCTTGGGGCTGAGCTGGGAGGGGGCCCTGGGGACAGGGTGTGGCTCAAGGCCTGGGGTGAGGGGCAGCAGCAGAATTTTGTGAAGTGAGGGTGGGGGCTGTGGAGGGCCCTGGGCCTCAAGTGGCCACTCTTGCCCGGCCTGCCCCACCCTCCTGGGCCCATGTGCTCCTGGCCGCAGCCTGTGCCTCCTGTCTCCCGCAGCCACCCGGGGAGGCTCTCTCACAAGGGTGGGTTTTATCGGCTGTCATGTGGAGACTCCCCTGGTGAGGTTGCCAAACAGCGTCCAACAGAGCCCACCAGCCATGCGCAGAGCCTGTGGAAGATGCAGCTCTCGCCATGTCTCCACTGTTTCCCCGGCTCCTCTGACCAAGCACCCTCCACCTCTCCCAGGGTCCACTTTCCCCCCTCAGCCACCTGTGAATCTGGGGCCCGCTCGAAAGCCAACTTTCCCACATCCTTGGGAAAACCTCTTCAGCCCCCTCTGGGAGAGAAACTTAAGAGTCTGATAACAGAAGAGTCAGTTCCCACCCTGGCCCGTCCCCTCCCTGCTCCCTCACCAGCATGTGAGGAAATCCAGAAGGCCCTGGGAGGGACCCTCCCTGGTGGTGGCCGTGGCGCTCACAGGCCCCTCTGACTGCACAGGAGGGCAGGCTGCCTTCTCAGACCTTCACACTCAGCCTCACCGGCAGAAGCTGGCAGGGCGGGACTGTCGAGGGGGCCGAGCAAGGCAGTGTAGACTTGAGTCCAGGGTTGGCAATGGCCAGGAGTGAGCCACGGGAGGAGAGTGGGGGTGAAGACCCCTGCCATGGGGTAGCAACACTGGAGGTGCACTCAGGGTCCCAGTCTTCGAGGGCTGAAGAGGCCTGGGAGGTTGTGGAGGCCGAGGAGGCCCCTCTTTGGGAAGTCATGTTGGGACCCAGAGTGCTGGCCAACTCCCAGACCATCAGTGTGCATGTGAGGAGTCCAGGGGCTCCAGAGTCTGGGAAAAGCCCCTGACCACCTACCACGTCAGTCGCCCAAGATCCAAAGGCACTGTGCCTTGAAACCAAGCTTGCTAGGAAGCTTGAGCTGCGAGGGAAGGCAGTGTCAGAGACGCAGCCTCAAGGCCATGCTGCCATCATGCTCCTTCAAGACTCTCACCCCCCCGTGCTCCATGCTCCACACATCTTGGCTTCTCACTGGTCACTGTCCAGTTCCCAGAGGGAACACACCAGTGGGGACACACCAGCTTGCCAGATGCCATATGACCTCCAATCAAGTGGATGGAACAGCCAGCGGCAGCAGAAGCCCAGGATACCAAGATATAAGGCCCCACAGAAGAGTCAGAGGCAAATGCTTCCCATAATTGAGGAGAGGGAGGAGTATATGACTCCTGGACCAGGAGAGTCTGAAGAAAGATTTGCAGGACTGAGGGCTTCCCAAGCCAGTGGGATGAGCCACTCTCCCCAGGTCAGGGTAATAGGAGACACGCTTGGGAGCAAATCTCTCCAGCTCCTGCCGGAGAAGAAACAGGTTTTTCCAGAAAGCCAATTCAGAAAAAGGATGAGATGCTTTTTGTGTGTCTGAAGCCCCATAGAGAAGACAAAGCACCAGAAGATCCCTTCCCAAAGGCAGCCTGCATCAGCCACCGCCCCGAGCCAGGGACCAGGGAAGAGCAGACCGGTTAGGGACAGTGCGGCTGTCGAAGGTCAGTCGATGGTGACATCTTTTGGACGGGCCCTGGGAGAGAAATCAGGTCTTGGCTGCGACTTCGTGCCTCCTGGTTAAAGCAGCGCAAAGAACGACTTCAGGCCGGGGTAGCTGGGCCTTCCTGCCACCATGGGGTTCCCTCCTCCCTAGAGCAGACAAGAGTGATGACAGATGACAGTCCCCAAGACACCCCCAGGGGCCACAGCTGTTCTAACAAGAGAGAGTGGACCAGAGACAGGGATGGCAAGTGGACTTTGCCACCCAGGGAGCCACGGTCCCCAGCTGAAGCCTGCCACCATGGGCCAGGGGTGGCCGCTGCCTCAGCCCACCATTACCCGCCATGCTGGATTCAAAATACGTCTCCTGTGGTCAACCAGAGACTGCCTCTCACACCTTTCCTCGTAGGAAAACTTTTCTCCAAAAAACAATGAAGTAGATGCAGAGAAAACCTGTTTTTTCTTGTTAGCCCATCCTCTGTGACTAAGGGCATCTTCCTACCACAATTTTCCCAAAATACATGTTTTTTTCTCATGAGAGGTTGTGGTCTCTGTCTGTGCCTTGCTGGGGGGAAGGGAAGGGATCAGGGTCTGCCCTTGTCACAGTCTGGAGCAGCAGCGAGGAGGAGGAAGGTGCTTCCAGCTCTGAGGGCGTGCAGGTGGGGAGCACAGAGGCTGCTGAGGGCCTGTCCACCTCTGCCCCAGAGGAGGCAAGGGCCCTCTCACCTGCACCTGCCTCCCCTTCTGGGGAACGGGGCCGGGGGGACTGTGTGGCAGTCACCGTCCGATGGTGGGATACTGTGCGCCTAGGGTGGGATGTGGGGGAAGGAGGGAACGTGGCACCACAGTTAGTTTAACTGTTTAAGGATGGAAAGATATTTTTTGGTTTTCACACTTTTTAGGTATTACAAATGAAGCTGCTATGAACTTCACGTGCAGGTTTTTGTGTGAGCGTAAATTTGTATTTCTCTGGGATAAATGTCCAAGAGTACAATTGCTGGGTCATATGGTATTTACATATTTGTTGGTTTAAGAAACTTCCAAACTGTTTTCTAGAGTGTTGCCATTTTATATTCCTACCAGCAATGGATGTGTGATCCAGTTTCTCTGCATCCTCAGCAGCATTTGTTGTTATCGCTGTTCTTTATTTCAGTCATTCTGATAGGTGGGTGGTGATATCACACAATCTCTGTGATGGCATTGATTTTCATAAAAGGCAGAAAGAGCCTCAAGTCCGTTCTGTCTGCCCCCACCCTGCAAGAGTGCCAAACTCAAGAAGTCTGATCCCGGAGTGTTCCAATGGTGGGGTGAGGCAGGGTCTCTGAGGCAGCCCATCATGAAAGGTGGCATCTAAGCTTTGATTATCACAGACATTTATCTCCAGGAGCCACTGTAGTCAAGAAGTCTGCTTGTACTTGTTCTGTTAGTCTCTACTTAGTATTGTGATTACTATTGTCAGTGATGAGCCATTTCTAATAAGGACCGTTCAGGTTTTGATCTTGGTAGAAGAGCCATTGATGAGAGGATTCTTTTCTAATTCTTTCTCTTGGGAGCTGGGATTTTAAACTTGGACCTTATTGGCAAATGTAGTGGGTTTACATTTGTCATAAATACTGGAAAACAAAACAATTGATACCAAACCTCTTAATATCAAGTCCCTGTGCCTGATGCACAGTAAGCCAATCACTGAGACATTGGTGCTTGGAGATTGAGAAAGGTTTATTCAAATTGGCCAAAATGAGAAAGCAGGAGGATGGGTTCTCTCAAATCTGCCTTAAAAAGAGAAGAAAGCAGGGGGTTTTACGGAGCTAGGGGGCTTGGCAGGAGGAGTTTTGGAGAAACAAAGGGTCTTCTGTGTTTCTTTCACTTGCATTAAGCCCCTGGGCAATCTGACTTCTGGGTTTGAATGGCAGCTGGGAGCTGGTTATCTGGTGATCCTTGAAGGCATTCTTTTTCTTCTGTAAAACAAGGTCATAAATCCTTGTGACCCTTGAGTCACCACTCAGGTTAAACAAGAAAACAGCAAATTGACAAGATTAACTTCTTTTCATAACAAGGTCAAAAGGTAATCTTATTGAATATTTACAGTAACCCTCAGGTACCCAACCTCACAATGTTCACTTATGTCAAGGCTGCAAGAAATGGTGAAGCCTGTCTCTGTTTTTTTTTTTTTTCGTGAGGAATATTGGCCCTGAGCTAACATCTGTTGCCAATCTTCCTCCTTTTTTTTTTTGGTGAGAAAGATTAGACCTGACCTAACATCCGTGCCCATCTTCCTCTACTTTGTATGTGGGAGGCCTGCCACAGCATGGCTTAATAAGCGGTGTGTAGGTCTGCGCCTGGGATCTGAACCTGTGAACCCCTGGCTGCCAAACCGGAGCACATGAACCTAACCACTACGCCACCGGGCCAGCCCCCAAGGCCGTCTCTGTTCATCCAGAGCCCTGCAGCCATGGGTCTCTCTTCCTTCTCCAGTGTCCCTGGAGCCATGTTCTGACGCTGTCTTTGTTACTGTTTTCACCAGGGCCAGCACTGACTCTGGAGAAGGTGAGGGAAGCAATCTGTACTGATTTTGCTCAGTCAGTGACACTACTCCCACCACATCATCCGGCCCCCCCAGCCACTGGTTTCCCTACACCAGGGCTTCCAATCCAGGCCTATGACCAGAGGACTTTGCTCTTCCTCGTCATTAACTCACCCCACAACAAAACTTCCATCGTAGGTTCAACATTCCTGGCCTTGCCAAGTAACTAGCTAGTGGGATAAGCTGCCTGCAATGTGGCAACGGTTATAACCACCAGAGCCTGGGATGGGGTTACCCAGGTGTCTTCAAGGGCAGGCAGGTGACAGCATGTGAGGCAGGGGCTGTGCCAGAATCGGGAGGGTTTGGGCCAATGGCAAATGGGGCAGCAGCAAATCCCCATCTATAAGGATTTAAATGATTCAAAATGCTGGTGTTTGCAGCCCTGGATTAAAGGGTTAATCTCTTTAAGGAAAGCAGAAAACGCACTGTTTAAAATCCATGTGCAGAATCAGATCAGTAAGAGAAAAGGGCAAAGCCCTGTTTTAAGGACCTAAGTTTGGTTTTTTAAGCGGAGGGGCTGTATGAGCTGAGAATATGGGTGGGAGGATTTCTGGGAGGAGTCTTCCTTGAAAATCGTGGTAGGGCTGATGAAGTTTCCTTAGAAAAAGAGGTGCTCTTCCTGCAAGAAAAGTTGCCAAGGGCATTGAAGTTAAGCTTTGCTAAACTAGGCTAGTGGAAGGGAGCCCTGCCAGCCCACGGGCCATCATGATTCTCAAAGTTTAGGGCTGTTATATATACAGATAGACATAAAAAAGGAAGGAAAAAGAGCCTTAGAGCTGGAATCTGTGATCTCTTGTTGGGTCTCAGACTAGCAATAGAAAACCATGTCCTTCTGGAAATCAAAACAGCCTCACCCTGATAAGACCAGCAGGCCGAGAAGAGAGGCTGTGGAGCTTTAGGAGCGTCAGAAGCCTCAGGGCTAAACTTCTGGATTTTAGAAGGTTTAGAGTAAGATTTATGGCCAGAGGTCAGTGACTGATCATCTCCAGTTATAGTGAGATCAAGTACTACTTGTATAATATAGATCTTTCTAAGAATTCACAAACAAGGAAAAACAATGATAAAGATTTAAAAGACATAGACACTAAAAATAAAATTTGTTGAACATCTCCTCTGTACCAGGCATTGTCTCGATCTTCATAACAGTCCTAAGGAGGAGGTATAATTATCCTCTTGTTACAGATGAGGACTCTGAGGATCCGAGCGATGAAGAAACTTGTCTAATCAGTAAATGACTCGAGGGACCATGGTCTTTCTATTCTGATTTTTATGGAAAAAACAATATGGATGGAGTGATGCTCAGGGCTCTGGGACTTCAGTTAGAAAGGTTTGGGAAGAAGCTTGATCCTTGTTGGATCTACGTTGGTCTCACAGTATAGTGGTTCATGTTCTGAACCAAAGTTGGAGTCGGTAAAGGATTGTTGTCTCACTTCTGGATGCCCATCAGGTAAAGAGCAAACCCTTGAGCAGGATCTAGAAGGATCTTTGTTGTCTAGTTCCCGGCTACAATTCTAGCCCATCTTCCTCCATCATATGCCCAGCAGTCTACCCACCACCAGTTAGGTGTGCAGCTTCTCAGACTCTGTGCTTGTACCTGCGCTGTGTCTCTTTGCTGGGTATACCCTGAGTCAGCCTCATTGATACATTCCTATCCATTTAAAAAAACTCAGCTTGGGCCATCTCCTCGGTGAGGATGTTTTGGGCCTTGCCCCCTCACTTCCCAGTCTGCCAGACAGCATCAGTCACTCCTTGCCTGTGTTCTCATAACCCTGTTGCATGCTTCTCCAGGAGGCGTTGTTGCGTTGTATCACAATGTGTGTTTGTGAGTCTGATGCTGTCTTAAGAGATCTGTTATTTTTAAATACTTCTGCATATACAGGACCATAGGATGTGTGCACAACTAATTTAGGCTCTAACCAAAGGTTTCTGGACTCTAATCAAGAGTGCACAATCCCGAGGCAAAGCGTGTTTGTTATTCATGTCTCCGTCAATGAGTGCCTTGCCAATTAGCATAGTTCGTGTCAGAACTGTTTTTTAATTGGTGAAATTAGTGGCATTTGATTGACATGATGAAAGTTAGAAAAGGGATCTCCTTGGTAAATAGAAAGATATTCAAGATAAGGGAATTAGTTAAAAGAGTTTAGAAACGCTCCACTCTTGCCTGAATAGGATATACGTATTCAGCTAGAATTATAACCTGCACCCTTAGAATGATGTCTTAGGTGAGCCTTTATCTGGGCTTGGGTCCAGCCATGAACTCTGGAGGATTCTGGTTGCCCCGTACTGGCTATACTGGCAATTGTCTTGAGAGAACCTTGCATGGAAGGTTGTATGAACTGCTTTTTTGCCTGTATACTAATAAATATTTAGTTAATAAATGTCTGTAGGTGCAGCAGAATTTGGCTGGAGGCTTGCTTTTATCATAGCTGGTAACATGGTTGTAGAGGAGAGTAGCTAACACTCCGGATTTAACAATTCCTCGGTGGCTCCCATTTTAGCGTGAGTAATCTGTCTCAGGGCAGTTTATAAGACCCACTCACCAGAGTGTGAGTTTCTGGAGGGCAGAAACTTATCTAATTTACGTAAGTATCTGTGAAATGGTTGAAAGTGAAAGGCATCTGGGAAATGGAGTTTAGATGTCAAAATACCAGCATTTCAGGGAAAAATGGCACAGCATAATTGAATTCAGAAAACACGGGGCCCATGGTTGCCATGCTTAAGGGGGTGTGGCTCTCTCCCCAATGTCTGGTTCTGAATTGCAGACCCAGTGACTGAGGACCTGAGCAGCCCCCATGGGACACACCTTATAAACTCACACTACTAAGATTCACAAAGACCATATTCCCTGAACCCAGGAAAATATTGACTGACTCGGGACTCTCAAAGCAGAGCTACCCGCTCAGAATCACCTGGGATGCTTGTTGCAAATGCAAATTCCTCATCACATTCTAGACCTCCTGAATTGGCACCTGTTCTTATGGGGCCCAGGTGTCTAAATTTTTAACAAGTTTTCCAGGGGTTCTTCTCTATTTAATAACAATGAACCTAACAATTGTCAGGGGAAATAAAGAAGCATTACCACATTAAAGAGTCACTTTGATTGTAAAAATGCATCCTGATTCAGAAACATTAAAATGTGGGTGAAATGTGCATCTTAGAATAAAGGAAAAATAGCATCGCATTTTCCTAGATAACGTATTTGTATTTTAACCAGGCCGTCACTGCCTAAATGAAGATATGAGGTAAATGTGAGGTTATTTTCCGGCCTGGAGCAAGCCAATGGGAGATACTTGGGGACTGGGCAGTCTCTCCAGGGCCCCTCAAATCACATCAAACTGGTTTTATCTCCTCGCCCTGCTCCCATGTCCTTAGACATGCAGTAGCTCTTTTCATTTTGGGATTTAAATACTGAGGCATAGAGCGAGAGTAGACAACCCTGCCAAAGCCCCATTCTAAGAAAGTCAGTGCTAAGGCAAAACACACCAGCAGTGTTCTGACTCAATTTCTTCACTGAAGAAGCCACAAGCCTCTCCTTCCCATAGGCTCTAGCACGAAGCTAGAGATGAATTTCTGACCTAATGAGTTCCTTTCCTTTAAAATTCATAAAGCCATGACAGAACAGAACAAAGCACTGAGTGCAAATAAATCTAGCTACTAGTAGCTCTTACATCACTGTTTGGTTCCTCAGGGAAATAAGAAGGGAAAATATGTTTTTTAATCTCTAAAAAGCATTTCTTTAAAAAGCAGGGTAGAAATGATGTACTTTCCCTTCACAAGCAAAACTTTTCAAAATTTCAAATTTTTTAGTTCTCCTGGTCAGTCAGTGGCATCTGCTGAGGATGTCCTGTGTGCAGAGAACTGAAACAGACCGTGGGGAGGCTTCGTGTGGGAGAGAGTCAAAGAAATAGAAAATTTGGTTTCAACCCTAGAAACAGAAGTTCTAGCTTAGGAGACAAACACACCCCACAAACCAGGTGATTATATCTCTGCGTGAAATTCTGGAAAGCATTTGTTCACCTCTGTTTATTAACCTGTCAATAGCCATGTCCCACAGTTGGGTAAAGTCAGCCATGGAGGAGACGCTGGAGATGGGGTCTAAATCAGGAGGAGTGGAGGATCATGGCAGGAACAGCATTGCAGGCTGAATATTCCAGATTCAGGTGAAGGTACATGGTGGGAGAAGTGAGCAGGTCAAAGGGCAGCAGGCAGCAGCAGAACCCAGGTGGCATGGATCACGTTCTTCGGGATCACTTAGACCTGGTGGCTTCCCGTCCTTCACCACGTACAGTTGTGCCATGTTGGGCAGATCGCCTTCCTGAGCCTGTCTCCTTGGTTATGAAAACAGGAGGATTAGCTCTACCTTATAGGGTTGCTTTCAGAATTAAAATAATGTGCAATGCCTGGTACATAGTAGACATTAGATAAATGAGCAGTTTGCCTTCGGAGTAGAAAATGATTAAACGTGAAATGGGTGAAATGAGAGAAGGGGTTGAGGTCACTGGCAAAAGGAAAGAGAACCCCAAATGTTTAAACTCTGTAGCGCTTCCCCAGGAGACGAAATCCACACCACTGCATAGAAGCTGTTTTTACTTTTCAGATATTGAGCTCTGAAAAAAACAAAAACAAAGCAAAAAACAAAAACATGGCAGACTGCTGACCATGGCACAGGTGGAAATCTTGAGGCGTCAAAATTACTGGACACGCACAGGTTTCAATCACTAAGCTGACCCCAATACTATGGCCACAAAGATTCTAAGACTTAAGTATAATGAGAAAGCCAAGATGAAAGAAGACCCCCAGAGGAAGTAAACATGCCTACATTATTATTTAAGCAAGTGATTTCTGATGACAACTGGCACATTAAAAAAAAAAAATCTCTCATCTGACATGGACTTTATGTGTTAGGGCCCAATACACTTTGGACACTATCTGTGATTCTTTTTCCTGGTGGAGGAGAGAAGAAAGTTTTGCTCTTCGGTTTTTCCATCTCTGTTTTATGGAGAGCTCTATCAGTCAGGGAAGCAGATGTCACACTCAAATTAGGATGATTTGGAAAGGGTTTATTTACAGACTGACTGCAGCAGTGTGGGCGTAGAAGAAGCAGAGGAGATAGGGGAGTGGCCTGGGGCTGGTATCAGCAGAGCTGTTACCATCCCTAGGCCAGAGTCTTTGAGGGGAGGAGAGAGCCATGTAGGAGGGGACTGCCTTGAGAGAAAATGTAATCTCCAACTGAGGGACACAGTCGGCCTGAGGTGACCTTGCAGGAAAAGAGCCAGGGGAATAAATATTGAAGGGTAGAAGAATATGTCACCCAAAATATGCCTCTTTGGCATAAGGATTATTCTGAGCTGATTATTATGAGAAACAGCAGACATAGGAGAAGTTTTGAAAACAGAGTAGAAGTTACCCTCTTGTAAAGGACATTTGCATTTATAAGAGAAATCTCCATTTATAAGGGAGTCTCTCTCTTTGTACCAGGAAGAGAAAGATGACTCTAAATCACAAGAGAACATAATCAATGGAGAAGGCACCTACTTAAATCTGTATAACAAATCTTACCCTTGTTTACTTTGTTTTTCCTGGTAACCTCCCCATGACTGGCCTCCTCCCACACCTTGCTTGCTTTTGTCTTTAACTGAAGATGGACTTTAAGCTGGAGTTCTAAACCACCTGGGAGAGTTACTCATTTTTTACTGGATGTCTCCCATGTATACGTGACATATACATGTTAATAAACTTCTGTTTATTTTTTCTCTTGTTAATCTGTCCTTTATTACACGGGTCTCAGCCAAGAACTCAGAAGGGTAGAGGGAGTTAAACCTTCAACATCTGAGTTTTTGGAGGACATGATTCAATCCATAACAGTTGGCCATCGGGTTTACACCAGTACACTCTTTAGGTAGTTACTATGAACAGGTAGGTAACTGGAGTGGCTCACAGAACTGCCAGAACCTCTCATTTTGATTCAAGTGCCCATCACATTATTCTTCCAAACACCCTTTTCTGGTATTGGATGTCTACTTCTACCCCTCTGACGGTAAGGCCCTTGAGACATAGGAATCTTACCTGGGTCATTGGTTTCCAGTTGTCAGATCTAGTGAAATTTGTTCTGATCTAGAGCTTCATTCAATCCTGTGAGTAACTTTGCATTCTTACCAGCAACGTGAATCAACAAATTCTCTTGTTACTGAATCTAATTTGAATTGGGTTTCTGCTACTTGTGTCCCCAACTCTGGACTAGTCCTGACTAGGGATAGAAGGCATTTATTTGTGAGAATTTTGTTCTAGTTGCATAGGGGCAGGAAAAAAATTAGAAATGTCACTCTTAATTGAGTTTGAGGCCAGTTTTCTAAAATAGCAACCAGCCTATCCATATCCCTAGCAGATGGGTCTACCCCTTGAAGGGATCTACAGAGCTGGGGAGGGGACATAGCTCTCCTGCTGAGTGACCACTACAGCCAGTCATGATGTTTGTCAACACTGACCTTTAGAAAGATGTCACATACAATATCATTGTTTATACGCGGCTTTGACAGGATCACTCAGGTATCAGAGAAGGGTTAATTCTAGATCCCCCTGCCTGCTCGTTTTACCATACGCCTCGTTCTTGATGAGATGGGTGGGTTGCAGCCAGGATGCTCTGGATACAACAGCGGCTTCATCAACCCTCTAATAAAATGCCTTGAATACATTGCCTCAGAGGCTGCAGACAGCTACTGTGCTAAATTATTCACTCTGACTTTTACTGGGTACCTTCCTCCCATTTCAATTACTTGGGATTTTTATAGAAAATTGGCTGTGGGAATTTGACTGCTCCAACTGCCTGGTAATAATCTGATCTGAATAATAAACTCAGCATGGGTTGATTCTGAGACGAGGCAGAGCGTTCTCAAAAGAATTCGTGAGGAGCTGCCCTCAGCTGCCGAGAAAGCTAGGAATCTGTTTATACAAAATGATGCTATTTATTTGTGAGAATTTTGTACTGTTTACATAGCAGCAGGAAAAAATTAGAAATGTCACTCTTAATCATGATTTGACTCTGGTTTTCTAAAATAGCAACCAGCCTTTTCAGAAATGCTTTGACTACCGTCAAATGGGGCTATGAAAATGATTTTTGAACATCTGTATTATAATACAAAATAATTTTGACATACACACACACAGCCATACACACAATGGCTTAAAAGCTTGGCTGGGTGCTTACTCTGTGCCAGGTACTGTGATGTGTTTATATTTGTTAGCTCATCTAATGTTAACGACAATCCAACGGGATAATGGCTGTGTTATCCTCATTTTGCAGATGAGAAAATTGAGGGTCTGAGAGATTAAGCGACATGGTGAATTTAACAGTTTCCAAGTGGTGGTTTGATTTCAGAGTCTGGTTCTTCTTGACAAGCTAAAATACTTTACAGTTAGGCCATGTTTGAAACAGAGAAAAATAAGTATTAAGTTCTTTGATTAGTTTGTTTACACTCCATAGTCAACGCTAATCGCTTCTTGAGTTTTCTTTCATTAAGATCGATAGTGTCCATAAACACAAGGAAAGTGTTTTGGGTCCCCCCAAGCACACTGCATTGTGTTTCACATGTGGACTCAGCCTCACTTGACTCACATCTACAGTGATTATTGTTCGGTATGAGAACTGGGGGTGTCCAAGCTTGAGGGCCTAACCTATGTATCCTAGGTCTTCAGACATGCCTGGGTGGCCAATGGGGTGGCAAGACTCACCCATCAGCGTAGCGAAGTCATTTACGCAAACTCGGCTCAAGGATGGGCGGCCAGCACAGAGAGAGCTCAGTTAGAACTTTTGGGATTTGCTTTTTTTCTGAATCCCCAGAACACATGCAGAGTCCTGGGGAGATGAAGTAGTAAGATGAAGAGAGCCAGGAGGCTTTTCACTTGTCTCTGTGGGCGCTTGAACGCAGAAGGCAGGGTAACCCAGCACTGCTGCACTTCAGTGAGGGGACTGCCGGAGCACGTGACACAGAGGCCAGCAGGTCTCTGAAACAGGGGAGGTGGGATCTGTCCTAGATCTGGCACCGAGAAGCAGCAGTCTCCAAAGCAGGAGAGAAGGAACGAGTGGGTCCCACATCGCAGCTATAAGAACATGAGGAGGGAATGGTGCTCTCCCTTGATAGCCAGGTCATCTCCATCCCCACACTCAATACACCCAGGAGCTTCCTCAACTACTTAGGAGATTTTGAGGGAGCCAGCCTCCCCAAAAATGTGTGAGTGAGTTGACGCTGGGGAAATACTGTCCTGTTGCCATTAGTGAGACTCTGATGATGTGGGAAATGCAGATCAATGCATATTAAGAAAATTAAAACTTCTTTTTTTAGCTTTTGCAGCTTTTTTTTTTTTTGAGAAATATGCAAAGGAAGACAAATAAGGCTCTTTCCAACCTGGACCTTGGGTGGAACCCTTGGCTCTTCAAAGATCTCATTTGCTATACCATTCTTCTTCCCCACGCCTTTAGCATCTGGAGATTTCACTAACTTTAGGTCATAGAAACAGAATAGGAGTTTTTTTTTTAACCTCAGCTATGAGTAAGCAGATCTTTAAAAGTGTGCTCACTTCATTATAAAGAAATGTGGTTAGTAAGTATCTCAATGTTTGTGGAAGGATCACACATATCCAATAGCTCATTGAGCAGCTGTTAATCTGAGAATACACATTGACTAAATCCGTCAGTGTCACATCCAGCATTTTACTAGATCAAACTACCCTGAAAATAAATTAATCAATCAATTGCATGCTATATAGTGTCAATCAAATACCACACTATATAGAGGCTGCATAGGACAGGAAACAACATATGTTGGAGATGATGTGGAGAGAAGGGAACTCTCATACACTGCTGGTGGGAGTGCAAACTGGTGCAGCCACTATGGAAAACAGTATGGAGATTCTCAAAAAATCAAGGATAGAACTACCATATGATCCAGCTATTCCACTGTTGGGTATTTATCCAAAGAACTTGAAAACACCAATGCGTAAAGATACATGCACCCCTGTGTTCATTGCAGCGTTATTCACAATAGCCAAGACTTGGAAGCAACCTAAGTGCCCATCAAGGGACGAATGGATAAAGAAGATGTGGTATATATACACAATGCAATACTACTCAGCCATAAGAAATGATGAAATCCAGCCATTTGTGACAACATGGATGGACATTGAGGGTATTACGCAAAGTGAAATAAGTCAGAGGGAGAAGGTCAAATACCGTATGATTTCCTCCATTAAGTAGTAGATAATAACAATAAACAAACACGTAGAGACAGAGATTGGCTTGGTGGTTACCAGAGGCGAAGGGGATAGGGAGGAGGGCGAAAGGGATAATTCGGCACATGTGTGTGGTGATGGGTTGTAATTAGTATTTGGGTGGTGAACATGATGTAATCTATGTAGAAATAGAAGTATAATGATGTACACCTGAAATTTATACAATGTTATAAACCAATGTTACTGCAATAAACAAAAAATTAAAAAAAAAAAAAGAGGCTGCATAAAATGATACCCTCCAAATGGTCCTAAGCAATCGTACTCATGATGCTGAATTCTCTTGGTATGCAAGTCACTTCCTAAGATCTCTCCACTGTGTGACTTCTCATTGTGGGCGATTCAGAGAGACAGGCTCCAGGGGATTATCGTTAGCAAGTCGCAGTCTCCTTAGCGCCTAATTTAGCTTTCACTCTTTCTTTTTTTAAAGATTTTATTTATTTTTATTTTTTCCCCCCAAAGCCCCAGCAGATAGTTGTATGTCATAGCCGCACATCCTTCTAGTTGCTGCATGTGGGACACGGCCCCAGCACGGCTGGAGAAGCGGTGCGTCGGTGCGCGCCCGGGATCCGAACCCGGGCCGCCAGCAGCGGAGCGCGCGCGCCCAACCACCAAGCCACAGGGCCGGCCCATAGCTTTCACTCTTTCTAGTGACCAAATGGCTGACGGGTTTTATTTTTCCCAATGTCTTTACCGTGAGCCAGGCATGGTACATGGGGACATAGAGGTGAGAAAGCAAGGAGAATTCAGTTCCACATGTCACGTGTTCTGGAGCACCTGAAGCAGTTCAGAGCCTACAAGTACCTTATTTTGTGCTTCATGGACATTTTGGAAGAAAAATTTTAATTAAGATCTCTGCCAATATTTCAAAATTGAACTAAAAATTCACGATACTGTGGCAAAAGATTCATGATATTTCAGCTTCTTCTTAGACTGTTCAATTTCCTGTTTAATGGGAAGAGAAAAGAAACTGTCCCTGTCAACGGGGAGTACTTCAGGGCTTGTGTGATAATGAAATCTAAAAATCCAGAGCAGATAGCTCTAAAGCAATAGGGAAGTTCCACTTAAACTTGGTGTCCAGCAGTTTTCATCTCCAGGGGTGAAAAAACAGCTGTCAACACTGTGCCCCAACCTGTCACCCTCAGGATATGTGGCTTTGCAAAGTCTTATAAGCCAGCTCAGTACAAATCTATTCCTGATGCAGTCACGTGAAAGTCTACAGTTTTTCCCCCTACGGCTAGGGTGTCAGAAGAGTGCTTTCCCTTTATATTTTTAAATTTATACATCCAGTAAAAATAGCCTAAATTGGATATTATAATGAATATGTGTGTTTTTGAGCCCCAGAAATCCTATGGGGCTATGCCTCCCCCAATCTCAGGCCATAATGTTTGGTGAAATGGTCCCATCCTGTATCCCTGTGTATGTGTGTGTGTGTGTGTTGGGGGGGGGGGTGGGGGGGGGGAGGGTACGTTGTGTTAGTTACCTATTGCTATAAAACAAATAATCCCACAATTTAATGGCTTAAAACAACAAACACCATCTAATAGCTTCTTTGGATCAGTAATCTGGGTGCAGCTTTCCTATCTGCTTTTGCCTCAAGCTTTCTCACAAAACTGCAATCAAGGTGTCAGCAGGGCTGTAATCATCTCAAGGCTCAACTCAGGGGAGATCTGCTTCTAAACTCACTCATATGCCTGGTGGCAGGCCTTTAGTCCTTGCTGGCTCTTGGACAGAGCCATCAGTTTCTTGCCACATAGGCCTCTCCATAGGACAGTTCACAATACGGCAGAGCGAGCAAGATGGAAGTCATGGTCTTTTTGTAACATAATCTCTGTCTTTTGTAACATAATCTTGCTGCATTCTATCCTTAGAGGTGAGTCCAGCTTACACCCAAGAAAAGGAGAATGCTCAAGGGCATTCTCCTGTCTCCAGGAGACAGGAACCAATGGAGGCCATCTGAGAGGCTGTCTACCACAGGGTGTGCTGACAAGCCTGGAAAATCATCTGGAGTATTCCATTTCTCTGGCCACATGATTGGCTCATGGATGGCCACATAATGCAACAAGACATAGCCCTGGAACTTTGGCTGGAACTCTTGGGAAAGAGACCTTCTCTTTCCACTGGAGTTTCTAGGATGTCGGCCTGGAGCCTCAGTGGCCATCTCTGTCACCATCTTGGGAAAGCGTCTTGAAAACAAGGCCAGCATAGAGGAAAATATGACCAAAAGATGGAAGTGAAATACTCCTGGTGTCATTGTTAGAATACCTTCAACCCAGGTGTATCTAGAGCCAATTCTATCCCTGGATTTTCTGTTACATGAGCCAATATAAAGCTGCTTTTTTGTTTAAGCCACCTTGAATTGGATTTCTGTCACTTGCTATTGAAAGATTACTGATATACAGATACTATAATTATTTTTTCAATTTCTATCTGGTAAAAAAATCAGCAAGATTGTAGGGGTAGGCAGTGAAGATAGACCAAATCACTTCTTATATTTGTAGTAAACTATTTTTCAGTACCTTAAATTTACCAGGTCTGGGAGAATTTCAACTCCCTTGTCCTAAGTCCTTTTTACCCCAACAGCAGGCAGAATAGTTCTCTGTTGCCCTTCAGATGCTCAGCCGACTCCTTGTGTCTGGCTGAACTTGGGTTTGAGAGGTACCACTGCTCTAAATCAGTGTTTCTCAACCAGGGGTGATCTGGCAATATCTGGGGACATTTTTGTTGTTATAATTGAGGGGGGAGATGTGCTAAGCTACTGTCATATAATGGGTAGAGATCAGGGATGCTGCTAAATTTTCTACAATGTACAGGACTGCCCCCCCAAAACAAAGAATTATCCAGCCCAGAATCTCCATAGTGCTGAGGTTGGGAAATCCTGCTCTACACCATCTGTGGGTAACTTAGAAAATTACATTGGGTGATTGCGTTAGCTTGTTTCTGGTTAAATAATAATACAAGAAAATTCAAGCTTGAACATGTCAGAACATGTTGGCTTGGAGGAGAGTCTGTCTTCATCCTGCCTCCCATGGTGAGTCCTAAAGTTGGAAAGTGACACAACAGAGAATGGATTCTTAATGTTTTTCAATACCTATTCAAAAATGAATTCCTCAGACATATATTCACATCCTCTGTTCTGTTCTCATAGAATGATTTCCATTTCAAGATGATCTGGGATGCTAAGTAAGGAAAGAAAATGATTTAGGATCTACTAATGGGATCTGGTTCCACATCATCCTTATAGACACAAATCTACATTGAGATCCTGATTTTAAAAAACAAGGGCTTTTTCTTCTAGCTGGAAAACAGGGCCATTAGTTTTTTAATCTCTGATATTAAGATCTGAATGGAAAATAAAAGAATAAAATCATAGTCCTACTCTTCCTACTAGTAGGAAATCTAGTTTTTGCATGATCAGATGATGTTTAACTTCTCTGCTTCCATTCCTTCCTGGGGATGTGTTTTGGGCCCCATCTAGTATTGCCATTAGTGGAGACTTGTTCTTTCATTTGTTTATTTATTTATTCAATAAATGCTTGCATACGCCCCAAGTGGCTACTACATAGTGAGTATTCAATACTCTTTACGCTGTGCTTTGTTATAAGAGATTCTCTAATCTCCAATAATAGGGTCTCATGCCTGGATCCTCCTGCAGGCTGGGTGCTGTAGGAGAGTTAACAGCTGTTATCTGAGGTCCCAGGGCTGCCCCACACAGTGGCTACAGTTGGATCAAGCAGGAGGTAGCACATGAGGGGACCAGGAGGGGTTAGAATGCAGCCCTAGCTCCCCTTCCCAAGCTGTGTGCTTAACCCAGAGCTGTATTCACCAAAGACACTGACCATAGGCCAAGCCATGCTCCCTGTGGAGCTACATCCCTCTAGAAGGGATGCTGCTGCCTTCAGCGGAGGCTAGTGGAGGCTCCAGGAGGGCCCCTACCTAAAATGCTCACAGGCTATATGACAGAGACTTTTCAACCTACATGCAGATGTCCCTGAGCTCCTGGGGCCCAGGCCTTATTGCAGGTTTCCATTATCCACACCTAAGTCTGGGTTCATAGGCAGTATAATTATCATTTCAGCAAGGTCCTATTAAGTCCTGCTACTCAACCGTAAAAATATAGCAGGTGCTTATTAGGCCCTGACATATGTCCAAAGACAAATTACATGGACACTGTGCTAAGAGCATGTACCTATGTCTTCCACTTGAAGTCCATGTTGCCTTTATGTTTTACTGCAGGGTAATCATTTGGAAAATAGAGTTGGGTTGCTGTGTTTCCCCTCTTGCAGTTAATTGTTAGCTGAGACACCAGGAAGGTGAGTGAAAGGAAACTACTCTGAATCAAAAGGTGTGGTCTGTGAAGTCATCTGTAATGACTCAGATCCAAGAATGGTACCTGAGAGGATATCATCAAGCCAACTATATTGTTATCTTCCCCTCCTGGGTTTCCCTTCTCAGTGAATGACACCACCATTCTCCCCAGCACTCAAGTTGGAAACCTAAATGTCATTCTCGACCTCCATCTTTGCTTCTCCTCCAAGCTTGAAGAGTGACAATTCTGTCAACTCTACCTCCTTAACACCTCTTCTATCATCTCTGCCTCTTCACCCTCAGGCCCTCACTGCCTCAGTCCAATGGTCACTGTCTGCTGCCTGGTCTATTACAGTGAAGTGTATCCCTGCTTCCAATCCCTTCTCTAGGTCAGCGCCCCAAAGAGTGTGAAACATACAGTCTAATCATGCTATTCCCCAGCCCGTGCTGCTCCTTTACCCTGACCTTTTCTCCTTCCTTGTCCTTCTGATGAACATCTAGCTACTCAGCTTTATGAGTCAGCTCTTGTGTCTCTTCCTCAAGAAAACCCTCTGTTTGCACCTTTCTAGAAGTGGCACTCCTTCCTTTGCACTCTGCTGTGTCCTGAACATACTTCTTCATTACACCTGTGTCCCCTACACTGGAAACTCCTTTAAGACCAGAACGTCTTCAACCTACAGTGTCCAGCATGGCCACTGAGCAGAGTAGCGGCTTATTAAATGTCAGTGGCTTGCAAGAATGCTATTTCATACTTTGCCGCTCACAAAGTACTTTCAAAAACATTGTCTTACTTAGAAGGTTTTTTTCTGAGACTTGCATCGTGGCTCTTGGGAAAGTCCCTTGATGTCTTTGAACTTCAATGTCCCTATATATCAGGGCATGATCATACCTATTTGTGGGTTAAGGTTCATTTTCTTCTCCCTATCTGGCAGCTGCTTCTCTACAAAAGAGAGAGAGAAAAATGACCATTTACATATGTAATGAGTATAAGTGCTGTCTGGCAACATTGACAAGTTTACATTACTATTAACTAAATTCAAATTTCAGTTTCCACTTTTCTACTCAGATTTAGATGTCATCTGTGTGGAGTATAGATCACTGTAAAAATGTTTAAAATGAATTTGAATATATCACACTTATACTCTTTAATAAATCTGAAGGACAGTTGGATTCCTGTCATTGTGTTAGAATCTTTCATATAGATCAAGCCACCTATGCTGTGATTATTATAACCATTGTACCCAGGGTGCTGCATTTGCCTTTGATGAGTCTCTTTCCTGCTGAAGCCAGGGAATAATTCGATTAAAACATTGATTAGGTGCTTACTGTATGTTTTCCACAGCAAGTAACACAGTGGTTTGTACCAAGTTGCTATCTGAGTTGAGTTATGTAAGGCTTGGCTCTCTCTGGAAGAATTCATGAACATCTAATCCCCCTTATGTATTAGAACTAAAATACTGGTCCAAATTACTAAAAGAGAGGGTGAGATACTAAGAGCATAGAAAAGCAAGATCACTCTCAGCTGAGAGATCAATCCATGCTTGCATTATGGAGGAAAATTAGATTTTCCTTAAGATTAAGTAGGAAATAATATTAGCTGACATTTAGTAAGCTCTTAACCTGTTAAACACTTGACAAGGAACATTTCTTCAAATCCTTTAGAGAGTCCTAGGAGATCAAGATTTGTACTCACACTTTATAAAGGAAGAAACTGAAGCATAAAGAAGCAGATTCAGAGGAGTGGAAGCAGCAGGATTTGCATCCAGAGTTGGTTGCAGATTTCACTCAGCAAACCCATTCTCTATACAACAACCAGGGAGTATCTGATGACAGCATCAGGTCTCACCTCTGCAGATGAATAATTTGACAAGATCTGCTGTGCTTGAAGACCCCCAGTCCTTGTTCTGTGAACATGGGTGGGAGAATTGATGCACGAGTCTGGATTAGCTCTCCCTCCAAAGTTAGAAGCTCCCAGACTGCTTACATGAGATGGCTTTGGGTTTTGGAGAGAGATGGAATAGACCTGTGTGTGTGTGTGTTGGGAGGTGGCAGACGGGAAGGGAGACCCCTTGGGGGACTCTGCACCTTCAGTGCTCTTCTTGGAGCTTCTTCTCATTTTGAAAGCTGACCCACCATTTCTTTAGTCAGTAGAAGTGCTGAATGCCCTGGTCTGGTTCCATTGACTCTACTGAGAGCCAAGTGCAATTTCTGATTTACCACCCTTGAATCCAGGAGCCCATGGCCTTTTGAAAGATATGCCAGTCAACATCTGGTGCAGGAGGCAGAGCTCAGACTGCACATATACTGCTGCAAGTCACTTCTGAGTGCTCTTTCCAGGCTTCCAGGCACCCAGAGGAGCACAGGTTTCCAAGCTTCTCTCCAGGGAACTTGGAGTCCACTGGAAAATTCCATCACCTATAGAGGCAAAAATGAGTTTTAGAAAGCTGTGATGATTCAAAGCAAAACAAAACAACCCGTCTCCCTGAGGGTATTTGAATTTAGCTTCTGATGAAAATAAGGCTATTTCAGTGACATCGCACCGCCATGTTTATCTCATACTGCCATCTCTGACTGGAGCCAGCTCAGTGCTTGTCCCCGGCCAAAACTAACAGCCGGACCTCTTTTCCAATGTTAAGAAGCCACTCTTTTATTTAGAGCTGAGAAATCTCTCTAAAGAAATGTTTCTCAGAACTGGGCTCAGCATCCTGCTCTTTTGTAGGGAAACAAATCTACAATGGTTTTAAGGACAGCCAATTATCACAAAGTCAGAGCTCACACCATTAGACCAGGCTATTGTTTCAGTGGATGTTTCACTTGGTATGGGCTTAGAAGGGTTCCAAATAAAACAATCTGGCCAATTTCTTTTTCACTTCTCTCTCTGCTGATAAATAAATGCTGAATATTATAGTCCACATGACTGAGTTTATTCTCCTCTAGACAAGGCTGTTATTAATGTAACTCTTATTGAGCACCTACTGTATGTGAGGCTCGATTCTGGGCACCAGGGCAAATGTAAAGATAAAAAAGACACTCTTTCTCCTCTCTAGAAGAGACTGGGAAGATGTCACCACATATAGAACATCTGAACAAGCCACATGATAATCACCATTAGCTAAAGGAGGACCCTCTAGAAGTTAGAGGAGAGATCTGAGAGGAGAGGGATTTGAACTGGACTTAAAACGATGTGCGGGACTTTTCTGAGTAGATGTGACATCAGCAGAGTTGTCCATGATTGATTATGCTGTACAAGTATTTGGGGGAATAGCCACATTCACCATAATCATTCATTGTCAATGAATGCCATGGTCTGTGAGTTTCAGCTCCCACTGCAAAGCCCAAATGGGGCCTGTGCAGATTGCACTGTACGGCGACCCTATTTAACACAGACAAGGAGATGCCCCCCTCCAACTCCTCTCCTACTGCACAGAGAAGAGTTAACCAGGGATCTCAAGAAGGCTGCCTTGTCCTTGCTCAAGCCAGTAGTCTAATCTCTGAAAGGTTGAGGGGCTCATGGCAGTCTCGGAAGATGCTGGTCATTGGTCCAATGGGCACCTGGTCCCCGGAGCACATTTCCCTTGTAGAGTCCTGTGTTTAACCAGACGAAAATCTGGCTCTCCTTCTACCTCCTGGGCTATGTTTCTTTTAGCTCGGCTTTCCAGAGATGTGCAAATGTCAGGGTGGTGGATCCAGGCAAAACATGTCCTTGACAGAGATGCCAAGATAGACCCCTGCAGAACAAAGGAAGTCTAGCAGATAACTGGCTTCCTCTGAAGGAATCGGAGGCTTACGACCACAGTGAGCTGTTGGCACCAGCAGGGGGTGGAAACCAGGCCTTACGAATTGAGTCTCAGCTTGTCTGTGCATCTTGGTGGCCTGGACACATTCACATCACACCCCGTCTCTGGCAGACACACAGGTTGAATGAGGGCTGGGCTGAGGATGCTGTTGGGTTTCCTCTCAGTGGTGTGGCCTCTCCCAGGAGCCCAGCCAAACCGTGGAGTTGGGGGCTGAGCCACACAGGGGAGCTGTGTGCTCTGACCACCCAAGGGGCCTGCTCCAGGCCAGGGAGGGATGAGGGGATTTGTCCTGGTATCTTTATAAAGAAAACACACAAGTTCTTTCTATTTAGGCAAGCCTCAGGCAGATTAGAAGTATTCCTTCCAAACTCAGGGCAGTGTCTTTCTGATACTAGAATCACTTGGTCTGCTAGCAAAAAAGGCTAAAAACCTCAGACCTGGTGAACCTAAATCTGAAGATGGAACCTAGGAATTTGCAAAGTTTAACACATTCCCCAAGTGAGTCCTTTGCCCTAGATCAGTAAAATCCTGCCTATAGTCGCAAATAGAAGGACTGAGAAGCTTGTGTTTTGTATACCAAACAGGGATGGTGGCTTCACAGAAGACTTACATGGAATTCAAGACATCCAGTCACTTCCCAAAACATATTTAGATCCTGAAGCTAAGGCACTGTGATAATTTAGATACTAAATAGTACAGTAACCATGATGGACCACACCTACCTCAACTAGTTGCCTGACCTGGGGCAAGACAACTTATACATCTGAGCCCCTGTTTCTGCATTTTCAAATGGGTAGAATTGGCTGGTTGAATAGAGTTGGAATCAAGAGTTAACCTGGTTTTGTCTGCGTTGAACACAGGACTCCCCACAAGGGAAATGGACTCCAGGGAGCAGCGACCAGCACCTGCTCTTATTCTTCTGAGGTTTAGTGGTTGAGAACCTGGGTTCTGGTGCAAGACTTTCACGTTTGAAACCAAGCTCTGACACTTAGTAGGTGTATGACTTTGAGCAAGTTACTTAACATGTCTATGCCTCAGTTTCCCCATCTGAAATGGAGTATAATAATAGTATATTTCTCATAGGTATTATAAGTATGCAAAGCACTTAGAACCATGCCTGCCTGTAGAAACACTCAATAAATGTTGATTGTCTTTAGCATTTTTTGAATGATCCTTTGGAAGACCTTCCAGCTTAATTACCAAGGGCTTCCCTGGGGCTTGAGCATACATTTTACTACGTGTGCTGGGATGTCAAGCTATGCTCTTCTAGAGTCAACAAATATTTACTGAGGCTCTACCTTGTGCAAAGGTACAGAGAGAAAAGGCATACACTTTGCCTTCATGTAGCTATTAGTTTTGTTGGGAGATATTTATCTTATTGTTGGTTTACTTGTCCAGAAGTGTACAAAGTATTATGAACAAGGGAAGTATCTGTTAGTACTTGGAATCCTTTCTTCTGTGTTTTCATGGCTAGAATCTCATTTTGATCCTGACAACAGCTGGGGCAAAGCAGGCAGTATTTAGGAGAGTGGTTTTCAATACTCAGTGGCTTGAGGGGTTCTTTGGAGGCCCTTAGAAGCCAATGGGGGGGGGGGGTGGGAGGTGAAATAGACATGAGTATCTCCCCACCTCCAAATATGTGTGTACATACCTCCTCCAATCAGCATATCTCTATTCTAACATATTGACTTATTGAACTTCCTCATGAGGCTGTCGTCAAATCAAAGTTCTGCTGGGTAGAGAGGGTGGTATGGAAGAAGAAATCCAGGACCTGGCTCTTTCCTGCACATTAGGACTTCTGAGAGGACGGACTTGCCATAGAACTGAGGCTCAGGAAGAGAAGGCAGAGCCTCAAGGCTCTTTCTCACAGAGGTGTTTGTTTTCCTTTGAGGTTTTCTTAGTAGATTGGAGCCTGTAAACAATTTAGTCCATGGTCCCAGAAGATAAAACCATTTCTGAGCACTGACTTCACTCAAGAGTTGCATACATAAAACCCACAAACATTGTTAGGAAATGAGGGAATCAAACCCCAGATAAAAATAAAATGCACTGAAAATCTGAAAGATATACAATACATTTTAACCCATTTTATGAATACACTCCATTTAAAAATTAAGAATTATTGACTCTCTAAATCATAAAATAAGCATAAAATAATTTTTAGATCAATTAATGCTTATCAGTATGTTTGTTTCAATGCACTAGAAATTTACTAGTTGAATTTACTTTAAAATTTTAAATTTTTGCTACTAATAGAACCACAAGCTATTGAACTATACATTTTAAAGTTTTAAAGCAGCCAGAAAATAATTTCATAGCAATTAATTTCTGAACTTTGTGTACAGAACATCTTTTTCTTCCTTGGTAGCCATAAACACATTTTGTATTTTTGAGAGTCTCAAAAAATGCTTGTGTGGATCTGGGCCATTTGGTGGAGAGTATTCCCAAAGCTGTGCTTATCATAATCAGAAGCCTTAATTATTATAGTTAACATAATAATAATATAATATAACCTGCATAATGTATAAGACTTTCATATCCATTGTCTCACAAGTCTTGGCACTGGAATCTAAAATAGACCCTTTAGGCCTGCAGAGCCTCCTTAATTTTAAACAGGACCCAGAAGCCTCTGCGATATGAGTAGATGAGACCTCTAGGGCTGAGTGCCAAGGATCCCTGCTCCTTTCTGAATGGTCACCTGGCCCTGGGGGCTCTCCCTGTTTCCAGTCTGTCTGCTACATCCCTACCCGGCCTGGAGACATGCTTTCCCCCATCTCTTGAGCCCAACAAAGACAAAAGCTGGTTCCTTGTTTTCCCTCCTGATCTTTAGTAGAGTTCATTTTGAAAATGCTGGTGTCTCTTCCATGTGGAAAGGGAAAATATAAGAAATTAAATACAGATAATAAAAAACAGCATAAAAGCTACCAAGTTTCCAAGCACCTGCTTTGGCTCCCAAGCCTCCCTACAAAATCAGTGCCTCTGATCTCCTGCCCCCGGCGTGGAGGAGTACCACCACATCCTCGATGCTTTTCCTGGTATTCTCTTTTCTCCCTGTTTGCCTTGTTTTATTTTATTGAAGTGACCCTGTCACACTGGTCCCAGAAGGTCATCAACTGCAACATCTATTTCAGGAATGGAAAATATCTGCAATCAATTGTTGGGGGTGGTGCACACAGTGGATGCTGTGGTGCTCAGCCTGGATCTCCTTTCAGGACTAGGCATTCCTCGTGCTGCCACATCCCGCCCCCCCCATGCCCCCCTCCCTATCCTGGGAGTGTTGGTGGCTGAAGCACTTGGCTGAGTCCCTCTGGGAATTACACTCTGGCAAAGAGAGCCGCCTTGCCCAAAGCCATGCCCTTTCTGAGGCAGCCTGCATTCAATAAGTGTTGGATTTTAGTGTGGTGGGCTATAAGGTCCAGGCTCCTTGCCTCTATGGGGGTAACCTCAGCTCCAGGGCTCCTCTGGGATCCCCTGAGGCCTCTGCCACAACTGCATCACAGTTCAGCTTCTCCCCTTGCCCTGTCCTGCTTCCTTCACCCCCTTATAGACATGTTTCCAAGAGCACACCCCAATAAGCCACCTGCATGCAGATCTCAGGGTTTTGGTACCTGTTTCCCAGGGAACTGATCTATGGCAGACAGGGCTGACTTCATGGGTGTAAGACCAGGGCCCTGTGCTCAGAAGGGCCATGCACTTGGTTTAATGCTATGCTGTCGTCATCTTGAAATTCTTAATAATTTTTGGACATTGAGCCCCACACTTTCGTTTTGCATTGGGCCCTACAAATTACATAGCCTGTCCCAGTGACAGCACTCAAGGGCAAACCTACCTGGAGCATCATATTGCGAAAGATTCTGTGATGTCCCCTGGGCTCAGCAGGAATGAATACTCTGGTTGATGGGCAGTGTCCACCATGGAGGTAGGGAGAGGTGAGGGGCAGTTTGAGCACTAACTGCTTTCTATCCCTGATTTACTGAGCAAATGCTGCCTTAGGAGAGAGGCTTAGCTGGGTGTTTCAACCTTCTTGGATCTCTCACTTATTTCTCTTTTCTGGTCTAAGCGATGCCGGGTTTTGGTCCTTCTAAGTTTTGAAGCTTTTGATGATGGCTCAGTCATGCTCTCCTCTGCACCCTTTTTCATCAGCAGGGATGCTTGTACATGGGCCTGAACTAGGATGTGGGCTTCTGAGTCGACCCACTTTACCTTTTCACTTTCACAATATGACAATACCTTACCTGTTAAATAACTGGGCATGTGACATTTTGATGAGGTCTTCTTGGTGCAGCCATGTTGACTCTGGAACATTTGGCATGGGGAACAAATCAAGTAATTAAACTTTCAGTGAAAAAATTTCTGAGTAATATGCATGACAGAAACATCAACTCATCTCTCATTTTCTCTTTTAGCAGCACTTTTACAAAACTACCAAGTAAACATGTGCATTGTTCATACCTGAGCCATATATCATATACATATGATATATTTATACCACTTGAGAGAATACCTGACACATGTAATAAGCATGGGTAACACATTATATATAATATGTAATATATTTATATATATTAAATCACTTAATCCTCACACCATATTGAGGCACAAAGAGATTAAAACAATTTGCCCAATATTACTCTACAATGCAAGCGGATGGGGCTAGGGTTCAAAACCAGGCAGCCTATGTTCTTCACCACTATGCCATCTGCATACGTGTGCTCAAATCAAATGGTGAGAACATCACCAAATGAATTATTTTTTACTTTAAATGTAGAGTTTAAGATAGATTAATGAAAGGCAATGTCCAAATATACAACTTGATCAAAGCTACTCATCGACAATGCAAATGGAATTCATCATGGAACAGCCAATGTGTGGCAATTGATAAATGAACTTCATTTGTCCAATCTGGAAAAGACCAAGAATATGAGCAGAACATGTATAGAGAAGAAACATCATAGAAGTGCTTAAATGTGCGAGAACTGAGAAAAGAATTTGACACTTTTAAGTCTGGAAATGGAACACAAAGAAAGAACTACTTTCAAATACCTGAGAAGAATCTCTTATAATTTTCTTATGAATTAAATATGAATGAAATATTATCTTTCAATCTTTTGCCCATTTTCAATGTGCTGATGTCAGAATTCATTTTAATCAAATGTCCCTTGGAGTCAGTAGAGTGGATTTTCAGACACTTTATTCAAAGAAATTTCCTAATAATATAGATTTTGCTGGTTGCTACCAACAACGAGGAATGGAGTGAGAGTGTGGTGAGGTGGGCTAGGTTCAGAGATAGGGTAAATGGAAAATATAATACACATAGCACATATTAGGCAACAGGTTTCAACAGAAATGAGAAATGAGATATGCAGGGGTGGAGTGAGGGTCAGGATAGGGCAGTTGACAACCTAGTAATCTTTTTTAAAAAGTAAAGTCGTGTCAAAACAACCTCTTGGAATCACCCTGCTTTGATGGGGCCCTCTATTAGACAGAATTACGTGGGGTAACGTGTAAAATGCCTAGTATGGTGCCTGGCTCTCTGGAGGGTCTCCGGATTCTACACGACCTTTTTAAGGTCTTCTCTTCTACAGCTCTCTGAAAGAGCTAGCCCCAGTCAGAGGCTAGAGGCTTGTTCTGATGGGTCTGCTGCTTTTGCCTTCACCCAGCAGGAAACCCTAGACTGCTTTCCAGCCCCCACAAGACTTCATCCAGCTTTCCAACTGATAGATTGGAGAGGCAGAGCATATTTCTCCTATTTCAAAATCTCTGTACAAAATTGGCTTTATGATTCTTATACCTAACTTGATTGCCCATTTGTCAGCAAGCTGTGGGCTCCCTTCACAATTTTTGGAATTCAGTACCTGTTGGTATTCCAACTCTACATGAAGCTTTCTTGAAGAATGGCTGCTGGATATATACTATATTGACTTTAATGACTTAAGAATATCCTGCCAGGGTGCATTTTCAGATAAAGTCAATGGTAGTTTCTCAAGAGTTTATGGTTTTCCCAAGAACTTGGTCATTCTTTTTTTTCCTGGCCCATTGGTATAGGAAGGTAAAAAAAAAAAAAAAAAAAAAAAGCCTTGGAATTGGAGTCAGATGACTTAAGTTTGTGTTATTTTTCTGACACTTATGAGTTTTATAAACTTAGAGAACCACTCTTGGACCCCCTCAGTTTTTACATCTAAAAATGTGTATAATGTTACCCCTCATATTTAATGAAAAGTACAACAGCTGAATAGTAATATATGAAATTTTAAAACTTGGGTGAAGAATTTTCCTTTTAGGAGAGTATCTGTTCTAAAAGACTGGCTCATGGGGAAAAATTATTGATCAGTGGCTGGCACTGACAGCTAATATATATTATACACTTATAGATGTTTTAGATGGATCATTTTATTTTAGCCCTACAATGTTCTTACAGGGTAGATATTTTTATTGCCCACCTTTATAGATAAGGAAAACGGAAGCATAGAGAGAGTCAGTAACTTGCCTAAGGTCACCCAGGAGAAAGGGTAGAAACTGGGATTTGAACCCTGGCCACATCCCTCTAGGACCTGACTTCATAACCATGAGAGTCCCTTAAAGGCCTGAAGTGGGGACCCCCTTCCTCTCTAAGACCAGCTATCAGAACAGTAATTCTGTCCAGACATAATGTTTCTCTTTTAAACGTTGTTTTACCTTTTATTTATTTTATATGTCTCACTTTAGAAGTATTTATCTCAACAGAGAGGAATATAAAGGTGGAGAAAAATCTACGTTTTGCAAAATGTAATTAGATACGAAATTTTAAAAGTCCTGCCATGAGCTTCCTAACTTGGTCCTCTTGAGGCTGACCATGAAACTTTGCTCTCAGAGGTCATGGTGGGTCGGGCACTGGAGACTTTCCTAACCAAGAAAATAACAGTTTCAAACGAGGAATCTGGAGAGATGAGCATTTTAAAGCTTCTGTTTTTTCACAGGCCTATCGTGTTAAAAAACTTTCAGAAAAACTAACACATTAGAATCCACATATGTATTTATAATTTATGTAAGATGGCTGCCCTTAATTCGTGGCTGATCGCAATAGCTGGTATATCGTAGGTGCACAATAAATACATTTTAAATGAACAGATGGATGAATGAATTTGGCAAAGCCAATGTCAATTCCAGCACTTGCCAAAATAACAATATCAATATTTATTGTTGGCTTATTATGTGCCAGGTATAGCCTAAATATATAGCACACCCTCACTTATTTAATCCTCAAACAACCCTAGGAAGTAAGGACTATTATTATTATTATTATTATTATTTTTTTTTGTGAGGAAGATTGGCCCTGAGCTAACATCTGCCAATCCTCCTCTTTTTTGCTGAGGAAGACTGGCCCTGGGCTAACATCCATGCCCATCTTCCTCCACTTTATATGGGACGCCGCCACAGCATGGCTTGCCAAGAGGTGTGTCGGTGCGCGCCCGGGATCTGAACCGGCGAATCCCGGGCCACCGCAGCGGAGCGTGCGCACTTAACCTCTTGCGCACCAGGCCAGCCCCAGTAAGGACTATTTTTAGTCTTTTTTTTTGCAGGTGAGAATACCAGGACGGAGATATTTAGCAAATTACCCAAAGTAAATTGAACGTCCAAGATTCAAACTTGGGCTCTAAGGCCCCAGGTCTATCCTGGAAACCACAAGGACGAGCCCTCTCTCTAAGAAACAAAGCTCATCTGGGCCTGATTAAGCTCTGCTTAGTCACTCCTAGAAGAGAAGTGGAGTACCAGCTTTTTGGAGGGGCCTCTTGGATGAGGCTGACCAACGAGGTTATGCAAGGGCAGAATGGAGTTGGGCAATGAGGGAGGGTGGGCTGCGGGCCAGGCTGTGTTAGTCAAGACTAAAGGAGTCATCACTTCCCATGGCTAATGGAGGTGGTACTCCCTTGACAGAGTCCTGTAGGGGATCCAATTGGAAATATGTTTTGAAAAGTGAATGAAACTGGGAATACGGTGATTACAGTCCTCGGTTTTCAGCACCTAAATTCAACATGGTGCCCAACATGTTGTCCCCTGGCAGAATGAGCAAAGGTCAGAGAAGCCCAACCTCAAATACCTCCTTGAGCTACAAGGCCCATGCCTTGGGAGAAGGAGGATCACCACTGTCAGCAGAAATAGGGTCTCCTATCTTAGGTACTGGCCCTCTAGGAGGTCCTGGATTGTCCAGAACAATCCTGACAAAGTAAAAGTACCTCTCAGCAGGGGACAACCTGGATGGACTTAAAAAAAGATGCATAAAGTCTCCTAGTTTCTCCTGACCATCATAATGACAGAAAGAAACTTGTGGAGGCAACCTAAAAGTGAGTTCTCCCACAGTCCTCCAGGATAGTGTGGGGTGGGGATGGGTAACTGAAACCTGGAAATTTGTCCATTAAAATCAGATTAATAAAAGAAAAAATCAGGCAGGAGTAAAAAGCAGTTCCAGGAGCCCGATGTGGACCTACTACTCTGCTTCTTGTCACAGGCCTTCATCCAGGGGCTCACCACCACCTTGCCCCTCACCAACGTCAGGCCAGGGCAGTGCAGGTGGGCTCTCCCACAGGTGAGGCCTGCACACCGTCCACTCTGCTCAGAATTACTGTTGTATCCTGATATATTATTATATATAGTAATATATTATTATAATATACTAAAACACTATGTATGTATATATAATATTTATATATAATATTTATATATAGTACAAATATTGTGTGTGTGTGTTTGTGTGTGTATGTATATGCACACACATATTCATCAAATCCAGTGGCTATAAAAGACACCAGAAACTGTCAATAATACTAAGAAGCAGAACTCTTTTTTTTTTTTTTTTCATGAATGAAATCATGTCTGGAACTTCAGCACAGAAAATAAAGGGGAACTCTCTGGTTGGGGGTGGTGCTGGAACCATCCAGCAAGGAGTGGTGGAGGGGAGGATGGGGTCTTCCTACAACCCTAGGCACCTGGAGAGCAGAGCACCTGAGAGCACCGCACTCAGGGTGGTTGAGGGTACACTGCAGGGATTTTCAAAAACTTTGCATATGTTTCATCTTTCACAATGCAGTACAGATTTTTGTCCCTTGAGAAGAGTTATTCTGTAAGTACCAGGGAAACTCCAGACCTCATTGAACAGAGTGCTTTGCTTCACCTCCTTTCCCTGGAGGCTCCTTATCTCCTTTGCCCTTGGTAAATTCATGGATGCTGAGTTGAGGGGGTGGGTATGGGATATCGGATACATTTAGGGGGCTGCAGAGCAGGGAGCACTGTCTAACACCTCCCACCAAGAGCAACCATGTCCCAATTCCTTGCCAAGTCAAAATATTCTCTTACATGCTTGCTTCCAAATGATGGGTGGCTATTTACCCTATATTTACTTAGCCAGAGAGGCTACACAAGAACTCCTTGCAAAATCAAAGACGGTGACTTTATGATAAAAGGCTGTCAGTGTTTCTGCGATGGACCTGAGTGGGTACTCAGATTAGACTTAGTGGTTGTTGATGAGGCGTATACTGCTTGTGCTGCTACCAGAACAGAAGCCCAGCTGCTCTCTCACCAAGTGTTAAGAACTGTGAAGGCTCTGAGACTTTACCCTTCCTGCAAGATATGAGTGAGCCTGCCAGAGTTTCCAGGATGCTGGCAGATACCAGACTCCTGGGACTTTATTACTCCCAACACAGCAGGCAGCATGAGCTTCATCTTCCCATTGGTTCCCCTTGCCTCCCAAGTGCCATGGGATGAGGTGAAGACCCAAGTGGATTCTGTGCATACAGTGGGTTTGCATCATAGCAGGGGAACCCTGAGGTAGGGGAACCTGAATGTTTTCTAATAGACTGCAAACAAACCTGCTGACTTTTGCCCCAGAGGGAGACATTATCTTTATTGTACTTGTCAGTAAACAAATCTGCCCTTTGCTCAGTAGGGAGACACTAGCTCTGTCTTTCAGGGCTGTTTGCTATACAAATATCTTTGAAAAGATAGTCTAGAACAGAGTCAGCTAGTGCCACTGCTTACAAAACACATAGAGATGTGCGAGACTCCTGGAGAATTGTCTCCCAATGCTGTGAACATCAGGACTTTTACCAGGTGGGTGCTGGACCAGAGTCCCCCTGAGACAGCATGGGCTGGGCTAAGTCCTGCAGAGTGCCCATCCAGTGAGGGCCACCACATAGAGCCATACATGTTTGTCCTGCACAAAGGCAACTGACTGAGGAGGCAAGTGGGAGCTGAAATGCAATTTGAGGTCTGTTTACCAAGCTTTGGAATAGCAACACATCAGCTCAAGGGCAGGGATGTGTTCTTATCATTGATTTGTACAAACAGAGAGCCTTTTTGGACTTCCCATGGAGACACTAAAAGTGCCAGCAGAATCTTGCCTGAGGTCCTCACTAACTTGATCCAGATGACAGCCCGTTGAAGTGCCCAGTAGGGCAACACTGACGAGGGAACTAGGGTCATCCCAGAAGACAGCAGGGATTGAAAGTTCTCTGAGGGATGGCCCATCCTTTTGTTTTTGGGCATCTGCCCCTTATCCCCAGGCCCAGCCCACAGCCTGGCCCATTCAGCATTTGTTGAATGCAATGGGGAAGAAGCAAGGATCAGGGGCAGACACATCTTCATTCTTTGGCAAAAGGGCAGGGACTTCAGGGTAGGGACGAAAAATGGCTTCAAGTTTAGGAGAAGCCAATGGGCAGTCAAAAAAACCTGTTTTCTATGAATTTTCTCTTCTTTCTGTTGCTGATACTGATGCTTATTTAATAGGCCGGTCATGTGTGCGTGTATTTGTATCTAAGCCTCAGGTTTTTTTTTTTTTTTTAAGAACCAGCTATCTGGATCCTCCATCCTCCCAAAATGCCTCTTGGAACCCCTGCCAGGAGTTTGCGTGTAGTAGAATGTAGGATAGTCACCCCAATTCACTGCACCCTCTGAATGGCTCTGATGAACTGCTTCACAAGACCCTATGAGACGTTTTTAAAATAAATTGTCTGCAGGAACTTTCTGAGAAATAAAGGTGAATTTTTCTTTAAATCAGTGTTGCCTTCAGACATGAATATTTCATTTGATGGTGTCTAAAATCAGGGGGTGGGGGGATGGGTTGATAAATGAGATTTGCAGTGATTCTAGGTGTTCAGAATTAGTTTTACTATTTAGTGAGGGAGAAATGAATAAGATAACAGCATGCTATAGCATGCTAAGATTTAGTAATGGGTTTGCAGAATCCTTCAGTTATCTGTAACCATTTCTTAGTTCTAGAATCTTCATCTTACTGTCAAAGCTATGGTGGTGATTTATCTGGTAAACATCATATGGAGAGAGTTTGGTTAGCATTTTTTTTTCACCTACTAGGTCATAAGAAAGACTGTAAGCTTCAGGAATGTAGGCATTTTTGTCTCTTTTATTCGCTGTTTTATTCTAGTCATCTAAAGCAATGTTTTGGTAAATGGTTCACACTCTATAACTAGTTTATGAATGTATGAAACATGCTTCTCTGCAACTTCTTTGTGAAGCGCGGGCCCCTGGGGCAAAAGAAACCAGCTATCAACTTCCTTTGAATTTTCAAACTTTAAACTTTTTATTTCTCGTCTATGGATACTTTAGCCGGAGTCCACCCATCTACCCCACATTCTTTGAGATGAATGAGACAGAAAGACCAACTTCTAGATTCAATTCAATAGAATAAAATCCCAATAGAAATTTGTAGAAATGTTAATGCCCTGGTGCTGTAGACTAGAGGGTCCCAACGTGTCCATGTATAAGGTCCTCTATTTAATAGTCAAAGTTTTGCATATTCTTACATAATGTTCATTGTATTTTTAGTATCTAGTGATTGCTTTTTGCCATAATATATTTTCTCAACTAAAAATTCAGTTCCAGAGGCTGGCCTGGTGGTATAGAAGTTAAGTTTGTGTGTTCCGCTTCAGCAGCCCTGGGTACACCGGTTTGGATCCTGTGCGCGGACCTACTCACTGCTCATCAAGCCATGCTGAGGGGGCATCCCACATAGAAGAGCTACAACTCTACAACTATGATATACAAGTACGTACTGGGGCTTTGGGGACAAAAAGAAAAGGAAACAGAGGAAGATTGGCAGCAGATGTTAGCTCAGGGCCAATCTTCCTCAAAAAAAAATTCAGTCACATTTAAAAATAAATTTGCATTTTATTAATCAAAACTGCATCTGTAAGACCTGAAAAATAGTAATAAATATGTATGAAAAACATTTATTCAATTTGTAACAATGCTTGACACACACATAGATGCATGGACGACCCCCTCCTCCCCCCAAAAAAATCTGATGATTGAACTAATATCAGATTGGATCATATTATATTTGTAAAGAAAAGCTACTTTTGGCTAATTTACGTAAATTATTTTCAAGGAGTGAAATCCTAGTAGTAATAGATGAACATGCTATGGTTATTCACCATCCCCAAATAGTTTTTATTATTTCAAATTTAAATTTTGGAGGGGTAAACTCCTTGAGATAGGAAGAAAAGGGAAGGAAAACAAATGGCAGTCTTTCTCTTGCTTGTTTCTGATTTGAGCTTTTCCCTATCTTCCACATCAAGACTCAGGGCACAGGGACAGCTCCTCAGAGAGCACAATAATAGGTCTTCTATTATTGCCTGTGAGCCACCGACAGGTGCCATCATTTTAATCACTCAGGAAGCCTCCCTTTCAGGAATGTATATTGCTCCTTGGCCTCTGCCTGCTCCCTGAAAGTCTTGGGCAAAGAGCCAGGAAAAGAATGTGATTGCTCAGGCGGAAATCAATGGGCTGGGATGGTTTCTTCACCTTGGGTGACTCCACTGCCACTCAAGGAATGAACTGAATTAGCACCGAGCAGGGAAAATAGCACATCCCCTTTGGACTCACTCCCTTCTTTATGAGCCATAACCTCAGGGACAATAAGCTGGAGGGCCTGCCAGCATCCTTGAGCCAGGATCTCAACTGATGTCACAGTAGCAGTGTTTCCTTGGCATCCTAGAACCCACGGAGGTAAATAAAGCCTGAACCAAACTAAGCATTGAATATTCATGTTATTCCAAAGAGGAAGCAGCAAGGGTTTGATGAACTGGTTTCCCCCCAACTTTCTTCAAGTTTTAGAGCCAAGCGTGATGATGGCTTCAGTCAAGAATGGAAGTCAGGGAGCATACAAGACAGAATTTGCCACAAAGATAGCTGACTTTTCATGTGTACCTTAACAGGGTAACAGGGTGATCCTTCAGGAGTAAGGCACGGTCCAGAGGTTAAGGCCATGGATGACTGACAGGGGATCCATGATAATCTCATTTGACTCATAGTAGAGACTGCTGGTGTCTACCTGGCACCCATTTTCCCCTTCTTCCTTACTAAGAGAGCCTCAATTCAATGTTATCTGCAATGTACCCAACTGAAAAACCACGTTTTCAAGGCTTTCTTTAGACAGGTGACTAAGTTTTGGCCAAAGAGAAGTAAGTGAATGTGATATTGTGATTTATAACAAGAAATATATATTTGGTTTTTGTCCTCCTTACTGGCTCAGAGCTCCTAAAAACCTTGGCAGTTCCTAAGGTATAAAAGTGATAAAGATGTCTTGATCACGACATCTTTGTTATGATGTTGTGATATCATAACACACGAACTTTCAACCACACCTGAGTTTATGCTAATGCGGTGACTTTTGGACAGTACCTAAAGATGGGGGCTGGTTGCAGGGGAACCAACCATGTGATCGCAGGGTTGGAATTTCAGTCTCTACTCCTCCCCCCCACCTCCAGGAAGGGGAGAGGGGCTGGGAGGTTGAATTGATTGCCAGTGGCCAATTGATTTAATCCATCATGCAAAGCCTCCATAAAAACTCAAAAGGATGGGGTTCCAAGAGCTTCCGGGTTGGTGAGCATGTGGAGGTTCTAGGCAAGTGACGTGATCAAAGAGCGCATGGAAGCTCGAAGCCCCTTCCTCCATAACTCGCTTTATGCATCTCTTCCATCTCGCTGTTTCTGAGTAATATCCTTTGTAATAAACCAGTGATCTAGTAAGTAAGCTGGTTTCCTGAGTTCTATGAGCCACTCTAGCAAATTAATCAAACCTGAGGATGGGGTTGTGGGAACCTCTGATTTATAGCCAGTCAGTCAGAAGCAGGGGTGACACCCTAGACTTGCTATTGGGGTCGGAAGTGGGAGCTGGGCAGTCTTATGGGACTGAGCCCTTAGCCTGTGGAATCTGATGCTATCTCCAGGTAGATAGTGTCAGAATTGAGTTAAATTGTAGGACACCCAGCTGGTACTGCAGAATTGCTTGGTATGGGAGAAAAAACCTCACACATCTGATGTCAGAAGTGTTGTGAGTGTGGTAGATGTGGGAGAGTGAAGGAGAAATACAAGAGAGAAGTGAGTTTTTCCTACGAGGCTCTTCCTGAAAGCTTCTATGGAAGAGGCTGACCCAGCCGTGCACCCGTTTTTCCTTGGTGCTTCCTCCTCTCTCCTGACTATAGTATTGGTGTGATCGTCAGAGCGGCAGCCGTCGTCTTGACAGGAGGAGACCTTGAGGTTGTAAAACATACCTAGGATAGCAAAGCATAAGACAGAAGCCTGGGCCCCTCATAACATGGCAGAACCTCCGAAGCAGTCCTAAACTGCTCACCTCTGGACTTAACTTTAAGCAGAGAAAATTAAACCCCATCTGGCTCGAGTCATTGTTACCTTGTGGACCAAGAGCATTGACATCACCTGGGAGCTTGTTAGAAAGGCAGAATCTCAGGCCTCTCCCCAGGCCAGCTGAATCAGAATCTGCATTTTAGCAAGCTCCCCATGTGGTTTGCATGCACACTGAAGTTAGAGAAGCGCTGGTCTAGGTGTAGTTGGTCTATGTACCCCAGTTTCTCTGTTTATCAAATTGTTAGTTGATATATCCTGAAGAATAATGCATCCTGTTTGCTAGTACTAAAACATGACAAGAATTACATAATCATCGGCTAGGACCCGAGTTCTTCGGATACAAAGAAAGAAAGCTTTCCTGTAAATTAGTTAATTCATGTTCCAGCCACTATACTTGGCACCAGAGGTGTAAAGATATCCCGGCTGGCTCTCAAGATCATAGTCTAAGGAGGGAGACAATAGGCATTGTATTACAATAACCTGTTTAAATCAACAAGAGAGATATGCCCAGGTGTTTTGTCAAGACAGATGAGGAGTCTAAGCCTTCCCTTCTGGGCTCTGGAGCCAGTTAGAGAAAAGTTCTTTGAAGTGATGTCACCCGAGTAGTTACAGATTATCTTGCTTCAGGGATGCAGAGGCCATCCTTCGCGGGCTTAAGTCAGCCTACCACCCTCCCCAGAGGAAGAGTGGTACTTAGAAAATATAGGTACTAGCGCTAATGTCTTCACCTTATGCCGTCTTTAGTCTCTTGGATCATAATGTGGGCTCCTTGGCTCCGTTTTACAGATGAAGAAAATGCAGATACTGAATGGTGAGTGAATTTCAAGGGACTCAGATTAGGCGACTGACCAAACCTGTATGAGGGTTTAGAGTTCATTGATTGCTAATATCTTCTCAATTTTGTCAACACTAGGTTTTGAATTCCATCATTGATTAGCTGTTTCTCTTCATCTGTCTTCTCCAAACAATCCGAAGTTGGAGATTCTTTTCATAGATGTTTAGAATACATTTTTCTCCTGTTCTTTATGTTTCTATTTAATATTCTTCAGTTCGGTATATTATTAAAATGAAATCTCATTTTTAGATGTTTGTGGTTTGGCTGACTGGCTGGGAAACTGTTTTCTGGTACTCGTTAATGCTTTTTTTCTTTCCATTTAAAGAACATTTACTGGATTTGGTACTTGAAGAAAGAAAATGCCAAATTAAGAAACGGGAGAGAGAATAAATGCCTTGTACATGCAAAAACCCCAGAAAGATTATTCTCTCCTATTTTTTATGGATTTGATGATATTGTTTCTAACAAAACTCAAGTTTTTATTTCTCTGTCTAAGAGATATGGCTTTAGTCGCTCGCCCACCCCACCCCCCAGCTGCTTTTCTGACATGGTCTTCTAGGGTCTGATTTTCTTCTTCCTTAAAAGAGACCAGAATAGCTCTGTTGGTGAATACCATCATGGAAGTGAAACACACAAGGACTCAGCTTGCCTCAAACTCGTGGTCTGTCTACTTCTCTAGACAGTGCCTGGGTCCGCAACTCCCTCTTGCCCACTGTCCTAAGTTAACTGCAACGAGGGGAAGACAAGGAGAGGCTCGGAATCTTTTTATATTCTCTTCCCTTCTAAAGAATTCACAAGTTAGCAAGTATTTAACCAGTGCTAACTAGAGGGTACTGCCAAGCATAACAGACTATATAGAAATCGACAAGGCCTCCCTCATATTGCAATCCCAGCAGAAAAAGATGCGGCAAACACAATCCCCAATCCTCGGTTGACTGCCACACAAGTTCTTGCTCCAAGCTATGTGTTCAGCCAGTTCTAGGATGCTGCCACCTATTCATGTGTCCAACACTACGTTTACAACCACAATCCTCTCCACCCAGAATGTGTCATTTGGCTCTCACAAACGTAAGAGGAAGTGCCCTTCCCTGCACAGAAATCCAAACATAGGGTGAAACCACAGCTTGTTTTTAACAAGCCTCCTGTTGTGAGCTCTCCCAACTGTGCTGCCTTTCTGCAAGTGAGCAGGGGACTGGTGGTTCAAAACAGTGGCCTCTTCCTCTTCCTGAGGATGCCTCTAACGAGGATCTTGAGATCATTAGTCATGAGCTGGAGATTTACCAACATGGCTCACTGAACCAGATCATGCCTTGTTACATGTGAAATTCTGATGTTCCAACACATGGCTTGTTTGAAAACTGTGCCTTAAATAAATATAATCATAATATATAACAATATAGTGTTCTGAACTAGGGCATCATTTATGGCTTTATTTACTCAATAATTATTTATTAAGTGCTTAATATGCACCAGGTTCTGTCCTAGGTGCAACAGTTACAAGACAGAAAAGAGATGGCATTGCCCTGAGTGGGCTATGGATTCAAATCTCTGTCTCATCTCCCTCCACTAAACTACAAGTTCAATAAGTGGCCGCCAGTGTGTATGAGGTATAGTGGGGATGCAAAAGAGGGAGCAGTAGATTCCACTTGGGCAGGAGGGTTGCAGTGACCACATACAGTGCCTTTTTGTAAATCAGACCCTCGTCCTCTGGTCTCAAGTAGTTCCTACGCCAGAGCACGAGATTCGGTGAGTGGAGTGTGACTGGATTTACCCTACACTGGCATATGTGGCAGGTCTTGATCAGTTAAGCAATGATGCTTGAACTCAGTCTTGAAAGATATGGAGATGTTCACTGAGAGGACAGGTATGGACAGAGCACGCTAGGAGGAGGGGACCATGGAGCAAAGGTAAAGAGATAGGACAGCATTCTGGGAACTACAAGCAGTTGAACTTGGTGAAGGAATGGGGCATGAAAAGAAGGAGAGAGAGGCAGAGGCTCAGTGGTAGATGACCCTGTGTTCCAAACTAAGAAGCAAATTCTTCATCCTGAAGGTTGTGGGGCAATATTGAGGGGGTCTCAGAAAATGAGTGAGATGATCATATCACTCATTTTCATGGAAGCATTGAAGTGGATTGCTGTGGCTGAAAACAGGGTTACGCTAAGTAGGAGACCATCATAATAGTCCAGGTGATGGAGAATGAGAGTTTGAACTTCCAATGGGCAACAGGGATGGAGAGGTGGGAGCAGATTTGAGGGAAGTGAAGGTGGTAGAGTCTGCAGAACTTGGGGACTGGTTGGATTCTAGAAGATTCAGGAGATGGGGATGTCAAGGATGAATGGTTCCCAGGCATCTTCTCTGGGAGCCTGGATGGATGCTAGTACTTTTAACATAAGAGGGATGCAGGAGAAAGAGGAGCTTAATGGGGTGCTCTCAGAAGAAGAATGTGAGGCACTATCTTACTAATGGCTACCATCTTCTAGCAGCAGTGAGGGGTGTGGCAGGCAAAGTGCAGAGAAGCTTATCAGTCCCTGCTTCAAGTCACAGATGACTAAGGAACTTTTACCCAGATCAAACCCAGAGAAAAATGTTCTTTCAAAGCTATGGCTCCATTGGCTCTGACCCCATCTGGAGAAGCCAGTGCTTGCCATCGATCATAGTGGGCAGTGGGGGTGATGGGTCAGCCTAACATAATGCATCCCATTGAAAGGAAAGCCACTGAAGCCCATACTTTGACACATGTCAGTACCATTGACTTGCCCTACAAAATGGGAAGCCTACACTCTGGAGCACCAGTAAAATATGCTACCCTTCAGCTGCAAAGTATGCATACATTCATGTAGTAAAAAAAGTGATGTGATGCAGGTTCATACAAATATTTATTCTTTTTAGTTCTCAATTTAATAGAGGTGTATATTTCTGAACATTTTATTATGGAGGATTTCAAACGTATGAAAGTAGAACAGAGAATGTAATATATCCATTCACATATCCATCACCCAGTTCCAACAATTATTGTCATAGCCAATCTCCTTTCCTCTATACCCCCACCAATATCCCCCCTTGTCCCTCAGATTATAGACAATTTTGAAGAAAATCTATTGAGTTTATATATATATAAATAGGTAATAATCTATACACTGTATGAAATAATATTATGTATTATATAATATAATCGTATATGTAAAAAATATATTTTTAAAATAAACTTTTTATTTGGGAACAGTTTTAAATCTAAAGAATTATTTGGAAGATAGTACAGAGAGTTTCTGTATATCCCACATCCCATTTTCCCTGTTATTAATATTTTACATTAGTAAGTTACATTTGTGACAATTAATGAACCAATATCGATACATCATTAACTAAAATCCATACTTTATTCAGATTTCCTCAGTTTTCCTCTAATGTCCTTTTTCTGCTCCGTAAGCCCATTGGAGGTATATTTTACTCCGCGTTTAAAAATCTTTGTGGACTTGGGGATGTAATGTTCCATTTAATACATTATCCATAAGTTTTTCAGGTCTAGGAGACCTGCATCACATCAAGTAATTTCATCCCTTCCTCCCTCCTTCCCCTCCTCTCCCTCTCTCCTGCTGTCACATGGAGCACACATGCCCATAGCAGCTCACCCTTTGGGTCAAGGATATCTTTGCTGCCCTTAGCAGCACCTTGGACCCCTGCTTCATTCCTTTTAAACTGTCACTGTGGAATTAACGCTAGGACAAATTACTGAATCTCATTTGCGACAATAGCAAAGCATAGAATTTAGAAAAAGGCAATGGATCCTTAAAAATACATTTGTGAGTCCACCACATTAACTAAATGAAATAAAACTAAGGGCTCCCAGGCTGTTTGGGTTCATTTCCACTGTTGCTGTTCACAGCATGGGAGGTTCTGTGACATGGAGGCCTGGGGAGGTGCCGCTGGTTGGTGTCCAGTCAGTTCCGTGCTTCTCACCACGAGGCCACCTGGGCGCAGGCCATTTGCTCTCTGCTGGCATCACTGGAAGTCAGCTCTCTTTGGAGGTGCTTAACTTAAACAGTGCTGTGTGTGTGGTGCCACGTTTCTGATGCAACGCCTGCCTCCAGCCAGCCTGTCAAACAAATCTATGTGCACCGGGCGGCTGGCTCAGGGCCAGAATGGCGTCACTGCCCATTAATAGAAGTTGTTGGAGCTCAGGAAAATGCTTTAGGTCTGACAACAACCCGGCTCCTCCCACACTTCATCTGCTTCCAGGCAAATATAGGGGAAAATTAATTTAAGGATGCTTATTTTCACCAGTTTGTGCTAATTTAAGCACTGATTTGCCTAGTTACTGTTGGATTTTTTAAAAATGTTTTGTGATACATCTTTTTTCCCAATTTATATATTGATTTATAGGCTCTGCTTCTTACCAAAAAAAGATTTGAGGTGATGTATTACAAAGGACATTTATTATTAGCATATAAGTTTCCTCTGCTTTTCCTTGGTGATGTTCTACTTATATAAATATAGTTGATGAATTAAGAGCTTATTTATTTATCTATCAAACATATGGAGTACCGTTGTAGATACACACAGAGGATACAGACACTCACATCATATAACAAGATAACACGAATTATAAATAGGTGAGAAAGAAAAAGGAAACAAGTTAGGAACATAAAATATAGCTGGAAAATAGGACTACACAGAAATTCATACCACTGAGTCCTCCAAATGGGTCACAGATTAGCCAATAAGCCTCAGAAGCCAGGAAGAATGGGAAAACGTGACCATTTTGGTAAACCGTAGTGGCAATAATCTAAAAAGAAGCCACACAACTTTTTCTTATACCCAGATCAGAAAGAACTTAAAGAAAACACTGTGTAATGAACATCCTCAACAATATTCTTATCAGAGACTGCTATGGGCTGAGTTGTCCACCCCTCAAATTCATATGTGGAAGTCTTAACTCCCAGTACCTCAAAATGCGATTGTATTTGGAAATAGGATCTTTAAAGAGGTAATTAATTTTAAATGAGATCATTAGGGTGGGCCCTAATCCAGTATAACTGGTGTCCTTATCAGAAGAGATTAGGACATAGGCTCAGATGGAAAACCATGTGAAGATAAGAAGTCAAGGATAGAGGCCTCAGAAGAAACCAACCCTGCTGACACCTTGACGTTGGGCTTCCGTCCTCCAGAACTGTGAGGAAATAAATTTCTCTTGTTAAGCCACCCAGTCTATAGTACTTTGTTACGGCAGCCCTAGCAAACTAATGCATGTGTCTCCTAAGGGCTATCTCTAATGGCACCCCTCTTTGCAGGCTGATGACATCACCCTAAGGTACATAGATTCCTCCTTTCCCACCTCTCACCCGAATTCACATGACTGGTGTGAGAACATTCTGGCCACAGTTAATCAGTCTGGAGGCAGGCACCTGACCTCAGCTGGCCCAATCAAAGTTGTCTCCTGGATTTTTCCACCTTGAACTGAGAGCTTGACATTAGTCCTCTGTAGTAGCAGAAGCTATAAGATGTAAGCCTCCTTAGCTGTCAGTGGCCATATTTTCTTCCAGGTAGGAAAGAGGTATCTGTAAGGAGAGAGAAGCCAGACAGAGAGAGACTTAGCGTCATTCCAATTTCTAGTTCATTCTTTCATTCAATAAATATTTATTGAATGCTGCTATGTTCCCAGCACTGGTTCAGTCATTCCTGAAGTTCATTTGCATCCCACTTTCCTGGCAACTTAGTTGTTGCTACCCTTCTATTGATTCCATCATCACTAAAACCCTGTTTTTGCCTAAGCCAGAGCAAGTTGGATTTCTGTCTCTTACAACCAAAGTAACACATCACAATTCCCTACATTCTCCTTTTTGTCCAGTCACACTGAGTTGCTGGCAGCTCCTTGAACAAGTCCTGTGGTCTCAGGATAACAAGAGTCAGACAAGGGGTAATGTGCTTCTCAACATAAAAATAAGCAAAGTTCAAATATTAACCATGCTGGTTTCCTTGTTCTGCTTGTGAAAGTCTGTCTTTTTTCCCTCAAATATCTGAGCTGACACGGATACTCCCCTCCTCCCCCAGATTCCAGGTGGTGGTTACAGAAGCTTTTATTCACCACCAGGTGACTGTCTCAAAGAGTGAGAAGTACTTAACCTTTTTTATAATCTCTCCTAAAGGGGAAATGTTTGGTAGTAACAACATTAATCATGAACTCACATTACATGTATTAATGGAATTTCCTCCATCTAGTTAATCACTCTCATTTCTTTAGTCGTATCATGAAACAGCAAGTAGGGGCATTATCTGTTCCATTTCATGTGGAATTTACTTTTTAGGAAACATGCACACAAATTTTTGTATAACTTGCTTATATTCTCATTTTGTTGATTTCAAGTTTTTCCTAAGACAGAGGTAAAAAATCATTATATGATGAGGACTTCAGCTCTAAATGGGAAATGGGCACTCATTCAAGGATTTCTTAGAACATTTCCTCATAGTACCCATTAAGTAGTTGAACAGATGCTTCCCTATTCTGACAAATAACACCAAAGCCAAAGACTTAAGACTTCAGAAAAAATGGTATCTTTGTTTTCGTTCAGAAATGTCCACATTATCTCTATTTCTGTTATGCAAATACATAATCTTCACCAACTCGAGTTTGGATCCCAGCACTACGACTTAGTAAGTGGGAGGACTCTGCCAAGTGGGTCATTAGGCTCCAGAGCCTCAGTTTTTCTCATCTATAGAATGGGAATTAACATTCCTACTTTGCAGTACAGTTGTGATGACTAAGTCAGTGATATATGTAAATGACTCTCCCAAGTGCCTGGTGTCTTAGAAACATTCAAGAAATTGTATTATTATCCAATTCACTGTATAATTGCTTATCTCTAATGTTCAATTGCCTTGTATGCTTACTGTTTATCCTTTCTTTTATGATTTTCTTTTTATCATTTGATACATATGATTGCTGGGCTTTTGGTGACACAGAACTGCTACCATGGCATTTTTTGGCTTTCATAAAGAAGTACAGGTGAGAAAAAGGCAGAAAAGGAATACTAAGTCTATCTTTAATTGTTCATTTATTCATAGGAAGTAGCCAATATAAACAGTCCATACCATTAGCACAGTGTGAGATTTTCAGACCAAATTATGGATTTCATGCCTTTCAGCAAAAGATCAGTAGGAGCACATCTGTTGGGTTTATTACTTGTCACACTGCACACTAGTAAGAGGGAGTTAGGAAGGACTTGCAAGATTTGGGCTTGTGCTAGGTGATTTGGGGAGGGGTGAAGGAAACAAGGCTTGTGTCTGGATTCGATGCTGTCAGGAAGAGGGGCAAGTCTATGATTGGGTATCTTAATAAATCTTATCTAGAAAGAGGGAAGGCTAAGAGTATAGATATTTGGTCACTTTTGTGATCTGGACAATGTTCATAGTTTTGTCCATATTCAGACATGATACAGAGTGGTCTTGTTTGTATCTTGATCCATGATGGTCAACAGAAGGACCTTGTCTGAAGCTGATGTTCTGAGAAATTGTTTATGTTCAACAGGAGAACACTGTGGCCTATGTGTAAGTGCCAGTCTAGTTCCTAACAACTGTGGGATCTAGCTGTAAGTGTCAGGCCTGTTTCCATAGGTCAGGCTGCTTTTCTCATTTTTATGTATTAACATGCTTTGTAATAAAATTTAGCTGCAGATAACAGGCACCGCACTATTTTATGAGAATGGGAATTAATACGGGGAATTAGGTGCTTACAAAAATGTTGGAAGAACTCAAATAATGGCTCTGGGTTTGGAATCCTGGAACAACTTCAGGAACCACCCCATGGAACTGGTCCTCCAGGGGAGATGCTACTTAATTCCCCACCTTCCTGATATGGCAAACACCACTGAAATTGTTCACTCCCAGAATACGTTAGTTTATTTGTTCTTCAGAGATCAAGAAGCCATTGCTGCAACTCTTAGCCTTAAAGCCATGTCACGTCTGCTAGGTGCATACTAACCCTTCTGAGCCCTGCCTCTTGGCTCTCACCATACTGGTGACCAGAGCACCAGGACCTCTGCTACCTCTGCCACAGAGCAAGGCAGCTCCACTGCAGCCATCTTCGCCAACGGAAGCAGCACAAGTTGCAGCAGCCCATTCTCTCCATCACCTCTGATTTGCCCGTCTCAAGTCAGCACTCTGATTGCCTGAGCCTACATCGTATCCAGAACACTAGCTACAAGGGAGTTTGGGAATCATGATGTTTCGGTTTTTCAGCCTCTGCGTAGGAAGGCATATTGGAAACAGGTTGGAATGGATGTTGATTTCCAGGCCAGATTATTCCCTACAAGCTCTAACCAGGAATAAGGGGGCTTAGATCTAATCCTGATTCAGTCGCTCATTTGCTAGGTGAAGTTAGAAAAGTATTATCACTTTTCTGGGTCTCAGGCTCCATGACCAAGTTAGACTGGTTAATATCCAAGTTTCTTTCTGATTCTAGAATTCTATGTCTCTATTATTAAATTTTTCAATATTTTCTTAAATATATTCATTTTGAAAGAGCATTTCTGTACTTTTTTATGTAGAATTTGTTTTCTCATTAATACCTGTAGTAGAGTAGGAAGGCTCCAGCGTGATGGGAGGCCCCAAACAGTTTTTACCTCCCAGCAGTCTCACCCTCCCACATTGAATAGGGCTGTAGCCAACAGGATATAGTGAAAAGACAGAGTGGCCTAGGGCTAGGTCATTAAAAAATTGCAGCTTCCCCCTTTGCTCTCTCTTGGATAACTCACTCTGGGTGAAGCCAACTGTCATGTCATGAGGCCACTTAAGCAGTGCTCTGAGGAGGTCCACGTGGACTGAGACCCCTGAGAGCAGCCAGCATCTATTTGTCAGCCATATGAGTAAGCCCCCTTGGAAGTGAATGTTCCAGTCCCAGTCAAGCCTTCAGACGACAATGACTCTGATGGACATCTTGACTGCAACCTCATGAAAAACTTTGAGCCAGAACTACCTATTTAAGCCACTTTCAAATTCCTGACCCACAGAAACTGTGAGAGGTAATAAATACTTAATGCCGTTTTAAGCCACTAAGTTCTGGGGTAAAGTATGCAGCAACAGAAAACTAATATATTCCCCAATTAGTATGCAAACTAGCATAAGAATTGCTGGATTTATTTTTTAGTCTCCAACATCAAATTTCATTTGCCTATTCTTTTCGGACGTATAACTAGCAGCCTTTGAGATTATGTCTCTAGATATATTAGAAGCCATTAAGAAGTGTGTAAATCAGAATGAAAACTAAGTAATTATTTTCCAAAATGTGTAATGGGCAGACAGGAAAAGGCCTTATTGTTAGTACACTAAATAGCAAATATTTTCTCAGGCTAAGTGCCAGGCATTTTGAAACTTATCACAGGGCTAATATATTCTTTGAAAATAAAGTTAATGAAAACACAATAAATAGTTGAAATGACTCTGCCTTTCACAGAATCCCAATCAACTCTGCAAAATGACTTTTAATTAATGAAGGAACTATGCTGTGTCTATAGGTTGACAAACATTCCAATATGTTAATGAAAGATTAAAGTTGCCTGTTATTGAATTATTTTTGGTTTTAATCTAAAAGGTAAAGAAATTAATCTCATTTCTTGCTCTTTATGATAGCTTAAAATTTCATTGAAGAAAGAGTGTTCCAATGAAACTTACTATGTATTTTTTTCACTAAGTTTAATTTTAATTAGGGCTCTTTTCTGGATCCTGAACCCATGTCTGGTAAGAACATAGTCACCTACTTAGAGCAGCAATCTTCCACTTATCATTAAAAATAAGAGAACATGAATTTGGGAGAATAGATTAGAGTCTGAGTTACAAGTGCCACAAGCCTTGTACAAGTCAGCCTGAGCAAAAAGAGGAATTTACCCAACAGTCGCTGCTGTCTCCCGGAATTCAAGTCACAGCCAGGTCCAGATAGAGCTGGGGCCTGGGGCACAGATGAAGTCCAGCCTGGAAAGCTGCCAGCTCTCTCTCCCAGCCTCGCCTCTGCTTCTCTGGGTGCCAGCTTTGTTTTGCGACAGACAGGCTTTCTTTTTGTTGTAGAAAACACGGTTGTTGTCAGCTGCCAAGTTCTACATTTTTCAGCTTCAATCACCGGAGACTTGCTCTCTGGTCTCAAATGCAAGTTCCCAATGAACTCAGCCAGGGGCAGGGTCGTGTTGTTTAATATGGCTGCCCCTGTGGGAGGTGGAGAGGGAGGGAGATTTCCCAGGACAGTAGTTGGCTGAAAAGACAACACAATATGTACTGTGTATTAGGTTCCTAGGGCTGCCGTAACAAAGTACCACAAACTGAGACATCAGAAATTTATCGTCTCACAATTCTGGAGGCTAGAAGTCCGAGATCTAGATGTCAGCTGAGTTAGTTCTGAGAGAGAATCTGTTTCAGGCTTCCCTCTAGCTTCTGGTAGCTTGCTGACAATCTTTGGTTTTCCTTGGCTTGTAGAAGCCTCATCCTAATCTTGCCTTTATCTCGAGATGCGTGCTCTGTGTCCAAATTTCTCCTTTTTATGAGGACACCAGTCATGCTGGATTAGGGGTCCACCCTAATGGTATGACTTCATATTAACTAATTACATCTGCAAGGGCCCTGTTCCCAAATGAGGTCACACATCTCAGGTCCTGGGAGCTAGGATTTCAACATGTAAATTTTTGAGGGGGTACATTGTTTAACCCATAGCATCCCATACAGGGCAGCACTTGAAATACAGTCATGCGCCACATGACAATGTCTTGGTCAGTGACAGACCACATATATGACAGTGGTCTCATAAGATTCGTACCATATAGCTAGGTGTGTAGTAGGCTATACTATCTAGGTTTGTGTAAGTACACTGTATGATGTTTACACAACGATGAAATGGCCTAATGAGGCATTTCTTGGAATGTATCCCCATTGGTAAACGATGCATGACTGTATATGTATCAGAGACCAAAGAACGGAGCAAGAAGCAGTGACAAAGAGTTGTAAACCTAGAATTATGAATCCCTTCAGATTTCACCTTCTAAGGAGGAAAAATAAGGAACAAACCTGCACCCAGAGAAGGAAATGGAGAATGTTTTTGTGGTGATGAGGTAAGATTAGACTGGTAGGAATATGGATTAATGTGGTAGACCACATGGCTGTAGTGATTCATTAGATACATCAACCTGCATGGACTGTTCCACTTTTCTTTCTCAGGCTCACCTTGCCTTCGGACCTCCACTTGCCCGGGGCCAGAGGGACTATGGGGTGTTCATGGAAACCAGCAGAACAAAGAGCCTAGCTCCTTCTGTTGTCCAGTGAACCTGAGCAAGAGAGAGGAGTAGAGAGAGTTTGGAGAGAGGAAGAAAGTCAGGTGCAGCATCTTGCTCCCCTCCTACCTCCATGGGGGTGCGGAGAGGGGCTTACAGTTTGGAGTTGAGGGGTGACAGTGAACCTTTGCCCCATTTCCTGCCTGGGCCTCTTGAGAGCTGAAGCCCTGGAGGTGCCCCTGCTCCACTGGACATTTGGAAGGCAGGAGAGGTAGCAGCACGCAGCTTCTGGGGCCCAAAATGGCAGAGGAGACCATCAAGGTCTTTGGAGCCACACATCTCCTTGCAGTATCCATCCCGAGAGAAGAGAGACGAGTCTCCACAGCAGCAGCACCAGTGGGTGCAAACTAGCCATGATGTCATAAGGCCCCTGGTGAACCCAGCTCTATCACAAAGCAGATGAGGGGCAAAATACTTCACTGACAAGGTTTTTAATCAGAAGAGGCTGATAAGGTACTGAATCAAGCTACATTTGGTACCTGAAATTACCATAAATCAACAGGATTCGGATTTCCACTCTCTGTTAAAGTAGGAAACCAGAATCAGAGACATGATTGATTATAAAATTCAATGACAAAGTTGAGTGTGTAAAAATGAAATCTTCTTATTCTATTATGTTTTCACTATTCAGTACTTACTACGTGCCATGGAATAGACTGAGCACATGCATTTCATTTGCACAACAGATCAGTGGGTTGTACTATTATTATTCCCATATTACAGATAAAAAGGCTAAGGCCTAGTGATATTGAGGAACGAACTAAAAACCAAGTGTGGGTGACGTGTATGGTATGTGAATTCTATCTCAATAAAGCTGTTACCAAACAAAATAAAATGAAACAAGTCTGCTTGATAATAAAGCTGACAGCCCATATGTCATAGCAAATATCTTTTTAGGTGGGGCTATTGCTGGTAGCGAGAAAAATGTGCTGTTCTAGGTTGCATTTTTCTTGTTTAGGAGAGTGTGACGTGTCCCAAGACAGAGATTTATTAATTTGCTTATAAAAAGTTCCAAGGCCAGAGCCTGACAAAACAAACTGGTATAAGTCCTGCCTTCCTGTGTTGGGGTGTGCCTTCCACGGAGAGTCATGTTGTCTCCTCAGAGCACAAAGCCTAGGCTAAAGGCCGCTTTGCTTACGAGAAAAAGGGGAAAATTCACTATCTTTTTGGACATTACTTAGATCCATCACTTTTTTGTGTGTGTGTTTGAGGAAGATCGGCCCTGAACTAACATCTGCCAATCCTCCTCTTTTTGCTGAGGAATACTGGCCCTGGGCTAACATCCATGCCCATCTTCCTCCACTTTATACGGGATGCTGCCACAGCATGGCTTGCCAAGCGGTGCGTCGGTGTGTGCCCGGGATCCGAACCGGCGAACCCCGGGCCACCGCAGAGCAGCGCACGCACTTAACTGCTTGCGCCACTGGCCGGCCTATCCATCACTTTTTGAAACCATGTTTTGTATGATTTTAACGAAACCTTAATTTAATCCTTTATTTGAAGGCACTGGTACCTCTTTGAAGTGGGACTTGCCAAATACCCTAGAATTGATACTGTTTTCATATGCCTCTAAAAGCAAAGTGAATTATTACCATATGTGATTTATGAAAAAATATTCATACTGGTTTTTTTCTAAATCTCTTGTAAATTCACAAGTATGATGACCCTTTTGTTTCATAATTTATGGTAGTGGATCCAAGTTGGATCTCATTTTATAACATATTCTCGTAGAGAAATTACTTGACCTAGGCTGTCAAAATGGATATTGGTTGAAACGACAAATTCGAAAACCTGTGAGAGTTCTGTTCACCAGCCAAGAAAGGAAGGAAGGCAACATTTCAAAAGTCCTTTAATTATCTCAGACGATGTGATAAGGAAAATAATAAACTAACTGCCAAAGCAAAGTTGTACATTGGGATGCAGTCAGTTACATACACAATGGATTCCTTTCTCTTGAAAACCACGGTCTGGACACATTTCAGTAACTTTCTTCTTCAGACACAAGCAGTGAACCACAGAGCAACCATGAGGTCTGCGATTCTACGTGGGGCACTTTAAAAACGCTGACTTGCTGCCATGGAAGGTCTCCCAGGGTATGGAGCAAAGTGAAAACGCAAATTGTCCAACACTGTGTACAGTGTAAACCGTTCACAAGAGGAAAACAGATATGGTATGACATGTTATGATTTGTTGCAATACTATATTACAAACATAGAAAGACAATTCTGAAAAGACTAAAAGAAGTAGTTAATAGTTGTCGACTTTATGGTGTCTTTTACATGTTATGGTTAAAAAAGATTTTATGTGAAAAATATTAGGAATATTAAAATTAGTAAGTAAATAAAGTAAAAAGAAAACAACAGTAGTGAGTTGCCACTTCATGAAGAGTAGCATCCAGCAGTGCTGGGTGTGTCCCCGGGGAGTGGACCCTACAGCCCGTCACTTGTTGACCCAACAGCAGTTAGTTGATTGTTCTGGATCTGAGCATCCTTGTGGGCTGGTTGTCCCCTATTGATCCCTTATAACCATTCACTGAGCCACCAGGAGATGACAGCACATTTCAGGGTGTGGCTGAGATTTCTGGAGGGTCCCCGCCAGATCTGTTCTACCTTTCTGACGCGGGTAACAACAGCACATATGAAACACTATTACGGTGATGGTGGTAGTTACTGTTAGAATGCACACCACAGCATTTCAGTAGATATTTAGGTTCACTAAAACTAGAGAAATTCACAGATAAAAAACGATTTTTGATTTGAGAGAAAGAATATTGCAGTCCTCAGGGTTGTGGTAATCAACAACAAAAAGCAAACTTTTGAGGAGTTAAGTTTTGACCTTCTTCTGAACTCCCATCCTGCTGACCTGGAATATTGAAACAATGTATTCTGTGAGACTCATAGAATGCAGTTTGATTTATTTTACTTCACTATTTAAACTGTGTGATTTTACTTTTTAAAAAAGTGCATATTCATGTAGAAAAAGAAACATCTGTTTTCTAGACACTCTAAACCTTCTCTTAAATGTCGTTTCACTCTTGATATTCTACCTTTCTCCAGCTGTAGATTTTATCTGGTAGAGAATAATAAATGGTGGTATGCTTAAAAAGTCAATGCTAATAGGTGGCAACATCAAATCAAAAGATGAGTATTTCCAATGAAAGGTTTCAAAGGTTTTAAAAATAACACTTGATTTGTGGGGTTTTTTTTAATAGAGGATAAGATTTTGAAAAATTTGGCTAAGTGTCAGGGATAGGCTGCAAAGTAAACATATCTACAAGCAAATATCTGCCAGCTGTGTTTTCTGACTCAGGATGCTTTGCTCTGTCCTTTCTGATTTCCAAGATGTGACAGGACCACAGGACAAAGCTCCTTCTCAAACTACAACAGAGAAGACTAGGCTCTGGAGATATGGCCTGGTTTCCGTATTTCTGTCTCTTAAAAGTGCTGTATTTATTTCCACCCCAGGACATTTGCACTTGCTCTTCCTTCTGCTTAAAGTGCTCTTGCCTAAAATCTGTACTTGGCTGCCTTTGTTTCACGATTTAGGTCTGTGATAGGCTGAATAATGCCCCCTGACGATGCCCACATCCTAACCCCCAAAACCTGTGAATATGTTACTTTATGTGGCATAAGGGACGTTGCAGATGTGATTAAGGCTCTTGAGATGGGATGATTAACCTGAATTGTTTGGGTGGGTCCAATATAATCACCAGGGTCCTTATACATGTAGGAAAGAGACAGGAGAGTGAGTGTTAGAAGCAGAGATTTGAAGATGCTACTCTGCAGGCTTTGAAGTCAGAAGAAAAGGGCCACAGTTGAGGAATGCAGGCAGCCTCTAAAAGCTGGAAAGGGTAAGAAAATGGGTTCTTCCTGGAGCCTCCGAAAGGAATGCAGCCCTGTTGACAACTTGATTTTAGCCCAATGAGACCCGTGTTGGACTTCTGACATCCAGAACTGTGAGATAATAAATTTGTGTTGTTTTAAGTCACTAAGTTTCTGGTAATTTGTTACCGCAGGAACAGGAAACTAGCACAAGGTCTTAACTCAGATGTTGCTTAGAGAGAACTTCATACTCTACCTAAATAGTCTTCAGTCACTCTCTACCATGTTATCCTCTTTTATCCTCTTCATAGCATTTATCAGTACCTGAAAATATTTTAGATAATAAGCATATTAAAAATGTTTTCCTTCTATTTGCATATGAACTCTTTAGGGACAGCAGGGACTCTGTCTATAGCCACTATAGCCCCAGCCTCCAGAATAATGTCTGGCACATAGTAGGGCTCACAAAAATGCATAATGCTCCTTCCTTTATGGTCATTCTTCATCCTCCTCTTCTTTTCCAGAATATACCTGAGGGAAGGGAAAAAACCAAATTTTCATTTTAAATGTTTGTTTTTATTGCAAAACAAACCATTTGGAGCCATTCTAAACGTTGGGTGGGAGTGAGAGTCCTGATCCCCTCCTCTCTCCTGCCTGCCTTTCTTCCCAAGGCTGGGAATAAGTCAACCCAAGCAAGTTATTCCAGAATTCCATCAGATTGTTCAAGCTAAGGAGGCTGAAATTCCAAGATTCAGATCTCTGGTAAATTTCCTGAGGCATATAACTTAGGCCTGAGCTTGATATACTACTTGATATGATCTTATCAGTCATTTGTGACCTATTGCAAGCCCTCTGTGGGCATGGACAGCAGGACAGATTGGCAGGTAGGGTGAGTGGAGGCGTTTGTCAAATGCCTGTGCTTGGCACACAAAGTTTTGCTTTCTTTGGCCACTGTGGACTTGTCCAGCCTTGTCTTCACCCATTGCCCTCCATGTGGGTTATGTTCTTAGGCTCCCGGGAATCCTTGCTGCTCCCTTGAAACGCTGTACTTTCATGTCTGTGTCTTCCTCATGCTGCCTCTGAGCCTGGAAGGTCTGTCTCCTCCTTGTCCACATGGTGAACTTGTGTCTTCCTTCAGAGAACAGTCCTCTTCTATTCCCCACCACATCTGCCCTGGGTAACCTGTATTGACTAAGAGCTATCACAGACGTATGTCTTCATGGTCATCTGTCTGAAGGCAAGAACACTGTCTTATGCACTCTTGAATCCCTAATGCATAGCACCAGGAAAAACATGGTCATTTGTTGGAGGAAGGAATCTCTGTCTTGCATTAGACTGGACCAGGGCCAGGCATTATTCATCTCTGTATCTCAGAATAGTGAATGGCCTAGAGAGGCACTGAATACATGTTTAATGACTAGACTTGAATTAAGTGGCATGGGTGATAGAGACTGCTTGCTATCCCCTAGTGATATTCTTAGCTTGTAAGATTTTTTAGCTTGATACTTAGTTATCTAGAACATTTCTCAACCTTACAGCTAGCTGTGGCCAAGCGACCAAGCCCTGGCCAATGAACTGTGAACAGAAGTGTCATGTGGCAGCTTCTAGGAACCTTCATCAAGAGATGGATGGCATGTGCCCTTTGACTCTTCTTTGAATCCTGTCTCTCATTCTCCTGCCTGGAACATGGATGTCTCTAGTCATGCAGTGTCAGAATTCCAATGTGGTATCCTAGGGCTAGTAACAGTGGAATACTGTTAACACCCCCTGCCTGGGACAAAAGAAATGAGTGGTCATTGGTATCTGGAAGAAGAGGGCTGTGTGGAGAAGGCCACCCATCAGGAGACATAACTTTTCACGAAGAGAATCAGTCAGCCCACAGGGAGATAGCTAAGGGAATAAATATCTGAACTCACTTTCCTCCAACCTCAAATCAATGTTCCCCATAAGCTGAACCAACTGGAAATCCTAGCCACAGCATTCAGACAAGGAAAATAAATAAAAGTCATTGAAATTGGAAAGAAAGAAGTAAAATTGTCACAATTTGCAGATGACATGGTACTATATATAGAAAACCCTAAAGACTCTACAAAAAAATATTAGAACTAATAAATGAATTAAAAAAACTTGCAGGATACAAAATTAATATACAGAAATCTGTTGCATTTCTATACACTTATAATGAACAATCAGAAAGAGAAATTAAGAAAACAGTCCCAGGTACAATTGCATCAAATAGAATAAAATACCTAGGAATAAATTTAACCAAGGCAGTGAAAGACGTATAGTCTAGAAACTGTAAGACATTGATGAAAGAAATTGAAGATGACACAAATAAATGGAAAGATATTCCATGCTCATGGATTGGAAGAATTAATATTGTTAAAATATCTATACTACCCAAAGCAATCTAGAGATTCAATGCAATATCTATCAAAATACCAATGGTATTTTCCCCAGAACTAGAACAATTGATCCTAAAATTTGTATGGAATCATAAAAGACCCTGAATAGCCAAAGCAACTTTGAGAACAAAGCTGGAGATATCACACTTCCTGCTTTCAAACTATACTACAAAGCTACAGTAATCAAAACAGTATAGTTCTGGCACAAAAACAGACACATAGATCAAGGGAACAGAATAGAAAGCCCAAAAATAAACCCATGCTTATATGGTCAATTAATCTATGAAAAAGGAAGCAAGAAAATACAATGGGGAAAAGACAGTCTCTTCAATAAATGGTGTTGGGAAAACTGGACAGCTACCTGCAGAAGAAGGAAATTGGACCATTTTATTACATCATATACAAAAACAAATTCAAAATGGATTAAAGACTTAAATGAAAGACCTGAAACCATAAAACTCCCAGAAGAAAACATAAGCAGTCAGCTCTTTGACTTTGGTTTTAGCAACATTTTTTTGGATCTGTCTCCTCAGGCAAAGGCAACAAAAACAAAAATAAACAAATGAGACTACATCAAACTAAAAAGCTTTTGCGCAGTGGAGGAAACCATCAACAAAATGAAAAATTCAGGGAAATACAAATCAAAACCACAATGAGATATCACCTCACACCGGTAAGAATGGCTTTTGTCAAAAAGATAACAAATAACAAGTATTGGCAAGGATGTAGAGAAAAGGAAACCCTCCCACACTGCTGATGGAAATGTAAATTGGTGCAGCTGTGATGGAAAACAGTGTGGAGTTTCCTCAAAAAATTAAAAATAAAACTACCATTTTTATTGTTGTTAGTGCCATCAACTCAATTTCAACCCCTAAAAGTGCAACCCTGTCTTCTTGTGCCATCCTCTCATTTTCCAGTGCTACGTCAGACAACGCTCTACTGCAAATCCTAAGGTTTTCATGGCCAATTTTTTTGGAAGTTGGTGGCCAGGTCCTTCTTCCTAGTCTATCTTAGTCTGGAAGTTCCACTGAAACCTGTCCACCATGGGTGACCCTGATGGTATTTGAAAGCCCGGTGGCATAGCTTTCAGCACTACACCACAAACAGCCACCACAGTATGACGACCAACAGACTGGTGGTGTGGTTCCCTGACCGGGAAATGAACCCGGGCCATGGCGATGAGAGTACTGAATCTTACCCACTAGACCACCAAGGCTGGCTAGAACTAACATATAATCCAACAATTCCACTTCTGGGTATTTATCCAAAGAAAGTGAAAACCAATGTGAAAAGATATATGCACCCCTATGTTCATTGCAGTATTATTTACAATAGCCAAGAATTGGAAGCAACATAAGTGTCCACTAAAAAATGAATGGATAAAGAAGATGTGGTATATATAAAAAATGGAATATTACTCAACCATAAAAAAGAATGAAATCTTGCCATTTGTGACAACATGGATGGACTAGAGGGTATTATGCTAAATGAAATAAGTCAGACAGAGAAAGACAAATACTGCATTATTTCACTTATGTGTGGAATCTAAAAAACAAAACAAATGAACAAACAAAACAAACAGAAACAGACTCCTAGATACAAAGAACAAACTCGTGGTCACCAGAGGGGAAGGGGTTGGTGGATGGGTGAAACAGGGAAAGAGGATTAAAAGGTAAAAACTTCCAGTTACAAAATAAGTGAGTCACAGGGATGTAACATACAGCATAGGGAATTTAGTCAATAATATTGTAATAACTTTGGATAGTGACAGATGGTTACTAGACTTGTGGTGATCACTTCATAATGTATATAAATATTGAATCGATATGTTGTACCCCTGAAACTAGTATAATATTGTATGTCAACTATACTTCGATAAAAAAAGAAAGAAACTTACTGGTTCCAGTAAGTGAGTGTTATCATTTAATACAGGTTTATCTTTTTTTTTCTTTTTTTAAAATAAAAGCAGGGGCAGGAACTTGAGCACCAACCCTTCGCTGTTCAACACTAACATAAAGATCAGGACAACAGCGTGTCTGTGTTGCCACCGAGGAATTAACTGCAGTGGATGTTTTCAAACAGGGTTTCTTTGAACAGGTGTTCAAAAACAAAAAGGTTTCTTAAGTCATTTATAAAACCAAACTTTACTGCTGTCTGGAGCCCTGGGTATTTTGTCAGGAATCATATGCAATGAGATCATTTTCTTTTACTCACGTTTCTGTCTGATAAAGAAAATAAATCTATTTGACGGAACAAAGAATTGCCTCAGACGAAAATATGTTGAAAAAAAGGCAGCATTATTCTCAAACTCTAAGTGCCTAAAAAAAAAAAAACAATGAGGTTTAGAAGAAAGAGTTTTCTGTCCTGGGAAAGATTAAATTTTTACATACTCTCTCAGCAATTATGCATTTATTGAGTAAATCCCAGCTATTTCCAAGAAGTATTTTAGGTAGCTTAACAGAAAGACATATCAACATAGACTAATGATAAAAATAACAATGATAACCAAAACACTCAAAACATGAGCCATGTTGAAGACAAGAGGGGTGGGAGGTAGTTTTACCATAAAATCTATTTACACCAAAGTTACTCCAATGGTGCACCACATTTTCTCTCCTAGTGTCCTAGTAGCCAAAGTGAAAGAGAAAATTAATAAATTATTTAGCTCTCATTAAAAAAAAAGAAAGAAAGAAAAGGAAGGGAGGAAGGAAATGTGCTAGTCCAACATGAGAGACAAGCATTCTTAGTGTATTAAGAGAAAGTAATTAGGATTGTTTACATAAGGTTTTAAAGCATTGTAATAAAAATTGTCATTATAGTAAGTGTGAGGGTATATATGAAAACATTCTTAATTATCTCTGGCAAAAAGCAAAGCCATAACAACATTAAATCATGGTTCTTGAAGGCACAATGTAATGTATATGTTTCTGGTGATTTAACTTGGCATTGAAATGATTGTGTAGTGTCCAGGGGGAAGTGATGGATTTGTGTAACCCAGGTTTCCTTGGCCACACCATTTTGGGGCAAAGTTAGAGTAACCCAGCTCAGTTTCTCTGGTCCTGCCTGTAGCCAAAAGTGCAGAATCCCCCCAGCTGTTCCTGAGCATCCCCAGGAGATGGCCATGTGTGCTCTCCTGTGTGGCCCTCTCAGCTACCATGTGGCCCCTGCACTCAGCTTCCCTCCTCTATGGCTCCCTGTGGTGATGTTTGTGTTGGGGCATGATGTATCCATTTCCACTGATGACACCGATGTCACTGAGCTGCTGTAGCCGTACTTCGAAGCCATGAAACATGTCCCCTGCTGTTGTAGCTGTTGGCACCAATCTCTCTCTCATGCCCACTGAATGTGGTGCCTCCTTCCCACACTTCTTCTGCCCATATTGGGCTGACCTTGCCATAAACTCTATCCATTCTGGGCTCCAAGCCATTGCAATCTCAACCCCAACCAGAAGGCACCATAACTCCCTCTTGTGCTCTCCTCTGGGCCATCCAAAAGCTGCCCACTGGGGCTCACAACGTGGTCATGTTCTTAGTTTCCTACTGTCTCCTCTCCTTTAGGACACAGCCACTGGGAGCAAGACCAGAAACGTTCTGATTTCGAGTAAACGTTCTGATTTTTGAGTAAAATGAGTCTATTACCTTGAACCCAGCTTGTACGCCAGACTGTATTCCCGTAGAATAAAGCCTTATGCCAGGAGGGGGGATCATCTGCCAGGAATGCTCAGGTACATGTGAATCCAGGGGAACACAGCTTGAACCTATGCAAGGACTCCAGCTGCATCAGCGTGTCCCTAATACCATTCCTCCCAAATGTTTATGTCTGCTGCTTAGATCTTGTCTGAAGCCAGGCTCTTCCAGAAAGTGCACATTCCTCTTCTGACCTTGCATCATCCCAGAGAGGCAGCTCCACTTAAATAACAATAGTCATGGTTGCTTCACGCCTGCTTCACACTGGGACTTTGAGGTATTATTTCTGCTTTTCACAATCACTCTGCAAGGGAAGTGCTGTTACCCAAATTTTAAAGATGAAGAGGTTAAATTATGAGGTTAAGTGACATGCCCAAGGCCACAGGGAGTGAGTGGTAGAGCTAAGACTCAAATCCAGATCCGTGGGAATCCAGCCTAGCCTTTCCTGATGATTCAGTTCAGTATCACACACTCTCTGTCGCCCATTGTTCTGACCCATTCTGTCACTCTTGGAACCAGAACCTTCTTATGAACGGCTCTCTTAAGACACATTCAAATATTTCATCTTCTCTGAGAATTTGAGACAGATATGCATTCCCAAACACACAGCCTCTGAGTCCTGGTGTAAAGTCTTTTCCTGGCCTTCTTGTCTTTGGACATTAATTTCATGCCTTTATCATTTTCTAACTGAGGGCAGCTTCCAGCTCTAGTACACCAGGAGTGTATTCCAGGGTTGATCAATTCAAATTCCTTCCCTTTACATGGTTAATGCTTGTAGAAAACCCTCGGTCTACCCAGGCTGAGGAGGACCTCTCTGTTGTGCTCCCACACGTCATGTTAGCACCTCTGCAAAAGCCCTTTCTCTGAAATTGACATTTCTTAGTATCTCTCTCCTCCCTTTCCCCACAGCTCCCAATTCCACTTAGGGATTACTGTGCAGCCCCCACCTGCCTCCGAGGTGGAGCATGTAGCCATCTTCTGGTCATGTGGTGGATTAACTCAGCTTACATCACAAGTGCAACCCCCAAACCAGACTGAGTCTTTCCAGGAGTGCTGGGGCAAAGATACTATCTCTTTGTGGCTGTATCTGAACAAGTAAGCATATAGCACTGGGAGTTGCTTATAGCCATCTTGGGACTATAAGGGGAGGTGGCCTTAGAATGCAGCCAATACCCCCTAAGACAGGTGGAGAAATGGAAAAGAAGCCCAGTGACTGAGCTTCTGAAAAGGAGCTTGTCTGAGGCAAACGCTCCCTGGGAGTTTTCACTCATGTGAGCCAACAGATTTCCTTCCTTGTTTGGGCCTGATTGAGCCAGATCTTCTGTTGCTTGCAATACAAGCATTTTAAATCTACATTGTGCAATAATGACTCAAGTTTTTAACGTCTCTCCCACTAGATTGTGAACCTCTTGATTCCTGAAAGAAAATTGATTGAATGAATGGGCAAAAGAAATGAGGAAAGAGATACCAGTGGCTCACGTGTGTTGAGGGTTTATTTAAGGCCATTGCCATTTCACTAGCTATTCATTTCTCTTCCTGATTCATGGATATTTACCAGTTAAAGAGCTGACCCCCTTGAGGAATCTTCAATAGAGATACCCATGGCCAGGAACAGCACTCTTCTTGGTGGTAAGGATGCCAGCTCCAGCAGAGCTTATTAAATCTTTGCAAAGTAAGGAATAACTCAAAGAGATTCTTCAGGATGAACCTGCATCTCTTATCATGCAATAAACAGAAGAGACTTTGACTCATCCATTTTTGAATCAGGGTCTTGGCAACAAAGATCTTGGGAAATGGATGCCCGCAGGAGCCCTCTGCAGGGATGTTGCCATTTGACTCCAACCGCAGAGGGTTGGTATTCAGAGGTCTCAACAGCCTCCTGCTCCACAAATGAAACCATGCGGATGAGGTGGTGAAGGTGGTTTAAGTAGATGTGGGCCTTTTGTTCTTTGCTGTATGGCTCTAATGAATCTCTGTATTTTTATGTACATTTCTCAGCACCCCTCCCCCCACGCACCCATTCAAGTCAGCATTTTCCATTGAGTCTCAAAATAAAAAAGTGAAGTTGTCACTGAAGTCCCAGGAGAAAAAGAACATGTGTGGAGTTAGATTTCTTGCTGTTTCCCCTGGTTTTGCTTGCCCTGGCTTTTGCCCCCTCCCTGCCTTCACACCGCCCTCTACACACACACATACACACACACACACACACACACACACACACACACACACACACGGAGGAACAGTTTTGCTCTGCGGAAAATGTTGGTCAGGAGGAAACGCCCTGGCCGTGGCCTCTTGCTTTCACAGCATCAAAAGTCAGGGGCAGTGAGCTCTGTGGAGGGAGCATTGCATGCATAACTTTGAGTTAGCAAATCGGAACTAAGGGCTTTCAGGCAGCAGTGGGGAGGAAAGAATGGGTGACAGAAAGTGTTGCTCCAAGAATCAGGTTCTAGGCCTGGCTCTGCCACTATTTTTGAGACTCTTAGCAAATCCTTATGCTTCTCTGGACCTTTATTTCTACAATAGCAAAACAGGGAGGTTCTGGGTAACAAGAAAAGGCAAAATGGCTGCTACCACCTGGATACATCCTGCTGGCAACAAGAAAGAGGACAGAAGCCATTTTCCAGGTCCTCTAGGATTTGTCCTACCAACACCAATAGCTGCCAGGGAGCTTGTCTCCTGAATCCCTTCTGTTGTCCCCACAGATGTCCAGCAGCCTCCTACTCCTCACTCAGAGTGTCTCATTTCCAAAAGGCTCATGCCTCCTGTCATGCTGTCCCATCTAGGCATAGATAAAAGGAATATTCACGTGGTATGTGCTATGGTCTAAATGTTTGTGTCCCCCCAAATTCATATGTTGAAATCCTAACCCCTGAAGATGATGGTATTAGGAAGTGAGGGCTTTGAGAGGTGCTTAGGTCATGAGTGCAGAGCTTTTATGAATGGGATCAGTGCCTTATAAAACAGGCTCCAGAGAGACCCCTAGCCCCTTGCACTGCGTGAGGATACAACAAGAAGTCTGCAACTAGAAGAGGGCCTTCACCCAACCACACTGGTGCCTTATCTTGAACTTTCAGGCTCCAGGACTATGAGAAATACATTTGTATTGTTTATAAACTCACACGGTCTGTGGTACTTTGTTACAGCAGCCCAAACAGACTAAGACAGACTCCAAAACTGTGGGGGTCACAACTGAAAGACCGCCCGAAGGAGGGCCACAAAAGGCCATACACCTGTAAAACAGCACTATCCATCAATCATTCTATCAACAACCATTCATTCATTAATTCACTCGTTCAACAAATATTTATGTTTAATTCATTCACTTACTCAACAAATATTACACTGCCAGGATTTAGGCGTACAAGAGTAAATAAGGTGTGGACATTCCTTTCTCATTGTTTAGTTTAGTAAATAAGTAGCCCTAAAAACACTATAATTACATTGCCTTTGATAGAGAAGCCATGGAGTGCTATGGGAGTGCACATGAGGGGCACCCATGTCCCCAGATTTTCCGAAGAAAGTGATATATAAGAATGAGCAGCAGGAGTTAGCAGAGGAAGGAGGGGTGAGGGTGGGTCTACAGAGAGTGTTCCAGGCAGGAACAGCCTGTATGAAGGCCTGAAGGTGAGAGAGAACACAGTGGGTTGCAACAGAGATTGCTTGAGGATGGGGGTGTTGCTGGGGGGAAGCTTGAATAAAGTGGTAGTAATAAGGTACCTCTAGATTCTTGAGAAAGAATGGCATGATAGAAATGCCTTAGGAAAGCAGTGAGTCTGTTTCCTATATTCAGTGTGCATCAGAGGTGACAGAGACCAGAGGCAGGGAGAGGAGTAAGGGGATATGGGCAGGAATGAAGATAAGGGCCAGAGTGATATCCATGAGAACAGAATAAAGAACTGGTAGTCAGAGACTGCCTTTCAGATTAGCCTGTGCTGTACCAGGAGAGCCTGGAACAGCACACTGCTTAGTAACAAAAAAGCCCAGGGATTGCCATCCATTGAGTAGAAGGTGCCCTACATTCCCTTGGATTATTTATCATTGTGTTTTTCAAACTGTGTCCAAAGATCTCTAGGGTTTCCCAGAGGTACTTCAGAGACCCCAATCAACTAGAACAATTCTATCTTGATGGATTTGGGACAAATGGAGGCTTGAAAACCACTAGTCTACTTTCTCACAATGTACATGTTCTATCGGAAGCCCGGTGTTCTTGGTAATTCTCAGCTTTGGATTTGTGTGTGTGTCCAGACCTTCATTCTCTCTAAGAAGTTTACTAGCAGCACCCCCATCCAATCCCCTACCAAAGATGTGGAGCTTTCTCTTTCTGTTGTTCTGCCCCTGCCCTCCCCACCTAATTGCAGACCCAGGTCAACAAAGAGAAACTTTCCTCAGCATCCCTCCGCATTTTAATTCTCTTACAGCTCTTCTCTATTCTTGTTATTACAGCAATAATAATAAAGCATGCAAGCTGACTGATGAGTTTCTAGTTCAGTCAAACTGCTCGAAAAGAAACAGAAAACAAAAACAGCATTTTTTCCTTGAGTAGAATGATCATTTCTCAAAGGAAATAACAGAAGTTGTTAGGGAGGAAGGGGACAGACAGGAGGGAGGTAGAGGCTGTTCAGGCACAATTCCCGGCTCAGAAAATTGTTCAATAAATGTTGAGTTCATAGATTCTTTCATTTATTCTACAAACATAATTCTGATCTCTAGGAGGAGTATTTTTTTTTGCCTCCTGAGCTGTCTCTTGGCAATGCAAACAAGGTCACCATATAAATGACAACCGACCGGTGTCTACCAGCTGGCTTGCATATTGCCCGAGGTATCCAAGTCCAGCACAGTGAGCACGAGAACCAAAGGCTTCCAGACCCGGAAGGAGCCTTTAAAAACATCCTGAAGTCAAAATATACATATATATATATAAAGCGATGCAAACAATTATTGAGCTTCATCTTCCGGACAAGAATGCCAAGTTCATCTCTCTTCATAAACAGCGATTCCAATTTGAGGACACTTCATATTTGCCTCTTTTGCCAGCACCAGCTCTCCCTCATCTGAATCTATTTCATGAGAGACAGTAATTCTCCACTGCTGTCTGTAGCGCCTCTTGGTTCATCAGCTGCATCTCTTTTCTTCTTTGATTTGCTATCATCACGCTGTCAGATAAAGATTTTCTTTTTGTACCATCTTTTTCTTTACCAGCTTTTTGAGAATTCAGAAATGCTTCAATTAACTCTGGACAATCTAAATTTTCTTCAGGTTCCCAAGTATTGTCAGCATCTGTAAATCGCCTCCACTTCAGGAAATACTCCAGCTTCCATTACCACGCGGGGGTCCAGTACTTTTTCCACCACAAATTCTTCAGGCTCTGCCCCTCCCACTTTTTTACTCTTTCCATTCTGTTTCTTTCCCGTCTTTTGCGGTGTAGTTTTATCGGAGGCCATTTTTTATTGCAGACTTGAAGAGCTTTTATTCACCGCCTTCGGGTTGCTCCGGGTCTGGCCCTGGGGCGTCTCCGGCCCTGCGCCTCCAGCTCCAGCCACATCCGAGGGGGGGCGCTGGGGAGAGGGTCGCGGGCCGCCGCCTTGGGGTGGGAGGGTGGCACCGCCCACGCCGGGCGGTCGCCAGGGGCGGGGCTGAACCTTGTTTTAAGCTACTGAGAAGTTAGGGTTGTTTGTTACTGCGGGACATGTTTAGAATAGCTGATAATTAAAGGCAGCAATAACTAAGGCCAAAAAATATTTCATACTTCTTTATTTTCAGAGAAACTTCTTTTTAGAAGATATGGACATTTTCCAGTTGACTGAGGACCCCAAAAAGTCAAACATCCTTGAAATGTGACTCACTTATTGCAAATGTTGTCAGAGTAAGTGTTTATGACACCAGCTAGACCTGAGATATTATTTTCGTGGCTAAATATCACACGCCTAATCTATCCTGTCTTATCTGCAATTTTAAGTCATTTTATTTTTGAAGTGATTTTCTGATCTTTTGTTATTGATATTTATAGTTTCCTCAATAGAGGAGTAACTGCTTGTACTTCAATGTGGAAATATAGAAATATAAAAATTGGCTCTATGGGGCCGGCCCTGTGGCGCAAGTGGTTAAGTGTGCGTGCTCCACTGCATCGGCCACAGGGTTGGCCAGTTCAGATCCTGGCGTGCAGCGACCCACCGCTTGGCAAGCCATGCTGTGGTGGTGTCCCATATAAAGTAGAGGAAGATGGGCATGGATGTTAGCCCATCCATGGGCTAGTCTTCCTCAGCAAAAAAAGAGGAGGATTGGCAGATGTTAGTACAGGGCTGATCTTCCCCCCACCCCCCAAAAAATTGGCTCTATATTTTTATTTAAAATGTTTCAACCTAAGATTAACCAAATCCCTTTAGAAAGATAATTACTAGAGATAGTTGAGTGTCAAGATATTAAAAAGATAAATGGAATTGTGGGACTACACGTAGATTAATGCCGCTCACATTAATAGCCAGGTTTGTTTACTTAGGTTCAATTTAGAATTACATTGCATGTTTCTTAAAAGTTGTTTTCAACATTCACTCAAGAATAAGTTTGAATATTGGATTTGTTATGATATCAAAGTGACCTTAATTTTGGACAAATATTTGGCAAGCAAGAGTCTGAGCCTGGTGAGCTGTTGTATTGATTTTATGTTTTTAAGCAACAAATTCAGAGAGACGATTTGTGTTTTAAAACATGCATTTGAGACTAGTGCTAACGATTACAAACTCTTCTGGAAGATAATGAAAATTAAGTTTGATATGTTCGTTTTGAAGTAATATTGGGGGAGTTGTTCCTGGTTTCTTTGCAACTATAGCACTGGTTACTTTGAACAAATAAAAGCTTTCTGTAGTTGCTTCCTTTATTAGAAAGAACATGGTATTTTACTTCCTCTGCATTAGAGAGCAGCTTTTCTAAATGTTGGGGAAAATCTCCCTAGGCATAACTCAATCACTCGTGTTTGTGTTTAACTCATGTATGCCTAAGAACCATTCTGAGATTTTTGTTTATTTAGGGTTTTTTTGTGTCTATACATAAAATACATATGTAAATGGTTTTCTTTTCTTTCTTTTTTAAAACATTCATCAAAACAAAAACAGCATTTCACAATTGTAGATTAGCCCTTGTTTCTGGGATGCCATCATTTTGAGCAACCTAAGCAATAAATCACTTCAAGTTTAATTGAAATTTTTCCTGAAGCCTTAACCTTTCGAATTAAATAGGTAATTTTGTAGTTAATTGGAAAATTTTAAAGTAGCCATTTCAGAATTCATATCTACAGTCATATAAATGCAAGTTTATTTGCAAAACTCTGAAAGGAAACATTTTTCATTACCAACAATCTTCCCACCTAAATGAGAAAACTAGACAAATCCTGGTATGTTTTCATTAGGCAATCAAGACTTAGTTAAATGGACATTTAAAGGTTCCTTCTAGTGGACCATTCTTTTACAAGATGTTGAAATCCCTGGACTATATTTACTAAAAGGACGTGATTCATGGAATGTGTAAGACTTTGTTCTTGGAAACCTAATCAGATGGTTAGAGATACTGGCAATGTAGGACCTGCTGGAATAAAAGGGTGAACAAACTTTTGTAATCTAAACTCTTGACCTGCATGTTTTTTCTTTATCCCAAATTATTCCTTACATGTAGGCTCAAACTTCTCAGTATTTGGGTTACTGGTTCAGCAGAAGCCAGGAAAAACAATAATTCTGTAGCAATTAGAATGTTATCCAACTGTATCTTGTTTATTGTAAATACTGGTAAGCAGTGGTCAATAAATAGTTTTATATTCCTTTAAAAAAACCAAAAACCAAAAAACAACAAGGTTCATTTCTCACTCAGGCGGTACAACCATCGCCCTTCATCAGGGGCCTCTGCTCCACATGTGCACCCAGAAGCTAGGCTGTTGGGGCCTCCACTAACTGGAATACTGTTGATGACAATGAAATGGGGGAATAATCACTGGCAGACCCTTAAAGACTTCCACCTGGAAGACATACATATCACTTCCATTTACAAGTCCTTGGTCAAAGCAAATCACATGGCTATGTCTAACATGAGGAAGGTGGGGGAGAGTAATCCTAGTCATGCTCAGAGGAGAATTGGAAATACTGATGAGAAGCACCAGTGCCTACCACACCAACCTTTGTTTGAAATCTGTTTTTAGTTTCAAAAGTGATCAAGATGCCAGATCAAGTGCAATCAGAGAGAATTAAACTCAGCATTTGGGGGTTCCTGGATTTTAAGGACAAAACAGTACTGGAATTAACATGGACTTAGGGGCCGGCCCCGTGGCTTAGTGGTTAAGTGCACGTGCTCTGCTACTGGTGGCCCGGGTTCGGATCCCGGGCGCATACCGACGCACCGCTGCTCCGGCCATGCTGAGGCCACGTCCCACATACAGCAACTACAAAGATGTGCAACTATGACATACAACTATCTACTGGGGCTTTGGGGAAAAAAGAAAAGGAGGAGGATTGGCAATAGATGTTAGCTCAGAGCCGGTCTTCCTCAGCAAAAAGAAGAGGATTAGCGTGGATGTTAGCTCAGGGCTGATCTTCTTCACAAAAAAATAAATAAATAAAACTGTTAAAAAACAAAACAAAACAAAACATGGACTTGGGCATATTGACATAGATTGGCCTGTCCTGAAATCTGCCTGACAAGGAAAGTTGTAGAGATGGTAAGAATATAACCCTGGTGAGCAATGGGTGTGTGGCCATCAGACAAGTCAGAGTGAGGAACACTACTTTTTGGAAGGGTGATCTACCTCTGATCTCTCTCCCCCGAAAAGACGCTTATTCTTGAACAGCTCTAGCATTTTTACTTTGGAAATGCCTCATATATTTGTTGCTTAGGGAAATACTTCCTGCCAAATGGTTTTAATTTTCTTTTTAACTCCTCTTTTCTTGGTATCATCTGTATTTAGTTGACAGGAATAGTTTGGGAGGACATTAATCTGAACCATTCTAGTTTTTTATTTTCTAATTCATTACTTTTTATTTTGGATCAACTGACTTTTACCCCTCCATTTTTACATTTTTTTCCCCTTAAGAGGCTCACAATGTTGATTCTTAGGATTTTTGAAGAATGTAATAGTTTGACATTAACCACATTGTCCCAAAGTGGACTCAAGCACACACTGATTTCCCTGCCACTCTAATTTTTTATTTGTTTAAATGTTTTCTGAAACCAGCTGGGGTTGCAACTAAAGTTGTTTCTTTTTTTTTTTTAAAAGAGGCAATCTCCATTATGGAATAGCTTCTTGCAAATTCTGAGCAATCAAGAAATTCCTTTAAACCATTCTATAATCAGGAAGCATCAGAGCTTAGAATGAATTTAAGTCCTAGTTTGCTTTGGGGACAGTCAGAATGAAAGCTCTACTAGGCAAAGAGAAAGAGCTTGCTTTAGGACAAGGTCTAAGCCAAATGTTTACAGAAGGTTCCATTCACCAATGGGCTATGGGACTGCTGTGATTGCTGGTTCTTAGAGATTTGCTGGAGGAAAGAAGAGGGAAAAGAAGAAATAGCAAAGTCCTATTCTTACAGAGCTCCTCATCCCCCCTTCCTAAGGACAGATTATTTAAAAAGTTAGCATTTCTTTCACCTAGTCAGAATGAATATAAATAAAGGCCCACATGCCAACTGGCCGTCTTTTGACTTTGATAAAGCAAATTAAAGTCTTATTGTTTTTTAAAAAATTAGTACACTTTATTTTCTAGAGCAGTTTTAAGTTCACAGCAAAATTGAGCAGAAAATACAGAGTTCCCATGTATCCCCTATGCCGACACATGCACCACCTCCCACACCGTCTACACCCTGCGCTAGAGTGCTACATTTCGTTATTCCTTCTCTGATGCTCTTCCTTTCTTTATGTAGATCCAAGGTTCTGACCTATGTTTTTTCCTCTCTCTAAAGAACTTCTTTTAATATTTCTTGCAAGTCAACTCTACTGGCAAAAAATTCCCCGAATTTTTATTTGTCTGAGAAAGTCTTTATTTCTCCTTCACTTTTGAAGGGTGATTTTGTAGGGTATAGAATTCTAGGTTGGTGGGTTTTTCTCACAGCATTTTAAATATTTCACCTCAGTCTCTTGCTTGTATGGTTTCTGATAAGTCAGATGTAATTTTATTTTTACTCTTCTATATGTAAGGTGTTATTTTCCTCTGGCTTCTATCAAGATTATTTTCTTCATCTTTGAATTTCTGATGTTTTAATATGATATGCCTAGGCTTAGTTTTTTGGTATTTATCGTGAGTGGTGTTCTCTGAGCTTCCTGGGTCTGTGGTTTGGTGTCTAACATTAATTTGGGGTATTTTCTCAGTCATTATTGCTTCAAATATTTCTTCTCTTTCTTTCTTTCTCTCTTTCTTCTCCTTTTGGTATTCCCATTATGCTGATATTACACCTTTTGTAGTTGTCCCACAGTTTTTGGATATTCCATTCTGTTTTTTTTTCTTTTTCAGTCTTTTTTCTCTTTGCTTTTCAGTTTTGGAAGTTTTCATTGTCATATCCTCAAACTCAGAGATTCTTTCCTCAGCCATGTGCAGTCTACTAACAAGCCCATCAAAGGCATTTTTCATTTCTGTTACAGTGTTTTTTTTCTTTTTTTTTTATGAGGAAGATCAGCCCTGAGCTAATATCCATGCCAGTCCTCCTCTTTTTGCTGAGGAAGACCAGCCCTGAGCTAATATCTATTGCCAATCCTCCTCCTTTTTTTTCCCCAAAGCCCCAGTAGGTAGTTGTATGTTATAGTTGCACATCCTTCTAGTTGCTGTATGTGGGATGCCGCCTCAGCATGGTCCGACAAGTGGTGCGTCGGTGCGTACCCAGGATCTGAACCTGGGCCGCCAGTGGCGGAGTGTGCGCGCTTAACCGCTAAGCCACGGGGCCGGCCCCTCTGTTACAGTGTTTTTGATGTCTAGCAGTTCTTTTTGATTTTTTCTTAGAATTTCCATCTCTCTGCTTACATTATCCTTCTGTTCTCATGTGTTGCCTACTTTTTCCATTAAATCCCTTAGCATATTAATCATAGTTTTTTAAAATTCCTGGTCTGATAATTCCAACATTCTTGCCATATCTGACTCTGGTTCTATTGCTTACTCAGTCTCTCAAAATTGTGTTTTTTGCCTTTTGGTATGTCTTGTCATTTTATGTTGAAAGGTGGACCCAATGTACTGGGTAAAAGGAACTGCTGTGAATAGGCCTTTAGTAATGTAGTGACATGGTGTGGGGGAAGGGGAAGCATTCTATAGTCCTATGATCAGGTCTCAGTCTTTTGGTGAGCCTGTGCACTGGACTGTGAACTTCACCAGTGCTTCTCAGGTTTTCCCCCACCTTTAGGTGGTGCAGGATGGCTAGAGCGGGCTGGAGTTGGGTATTTCCCTTTCCCCAGGTAGGTTAGTCTTTGATGGCAGATCTTGTTAGAAAAACAGAATGCTCCCGAGCATTTCAGAATAGTTCGTCTTCCCTGACTCCTGGTGGAAGCACAAGGAGATTTTTCTTCCATCTTCACTGTGAAAAACTGATAGAGCTCTTAAGAGGTAAAATTCACAAAAGTGTGGGGTTCCTCTCCAATGACTGGGTCTCCCTGGAGTTTTTAACTCACAGAGTTGTCCACCCTGGGCCTCCAGCAGTTCATCAATTACAGTTCAGTTTTTTCTACCCTGACTCTGGTTCCCTCCCACAGAGGTTTCTGCTCATGGGTTTCTGCTCTGGTAGTTGTGATTCTCTGTATCTGCCTCTCTGTCTCTCTCCAATCTGGGGGGCAGTGGTTTGCACTGTGGCTTCACTTTTTTCTAAGAAGAGTTGTTGATTTTTCAGTTTGCTCAACTTTTAACTTGTTAGGATGCAATGATGACTTCTAAGCTCCTTACGTGCCAGACCAGAACCAAAAGTCCATTTCATTTGTTTTTAAACTTTAAAAGAATTTAATAAATACTCACACTACAAAATGAGTCAGAATTCAACTATAGTGGTGTTAAAAAGTCACACATACACACACATGCACGCACACACACGCACATGACTTATCTCTAAATCAAGTTTTCCCCAGGCTGGCATATGTGTTTTCTTTCCTCTTCTTTGTGGTGTCTCTGTTATAGGTCTTTGCATGGGAAAGGCAAGAATTGGAGTCCTGGGATGGATATAAGAGCTGGTAAGATCTTCTTTCTCCTCAACCTTCCCACTTCCCAGAGCCTGGAATCACTCAACTGAGGCTGGGTTTTGGCTGCTCCTTTAAGGAGTTCGTGACCAGGCTTCTGGAACCAGCAACTGTCATGTGGACCACAGCACTCAGGGCAGGAGGAGATCACCGTTCCAGCTGTCATCTGGCCCATTAGAGTTCCCTGTAGAGACAGGGTTTAAAGAGAAGGACTGGGGCAATTGTTTAGAACTGGCATTGTGGGTAACACAAAGGAGGGTAGATTCTCTGGGGGCATCAGGATGGACTCCTGGTTCCCAAACCTTTTCCCCACTTCTTCTGAAATTCCATCTCCAGTTTCTGCCTTTTTTCTGCCTGTTGTGATTGTGGGTGGTGGTGACTTTTAAAGAATGCTTTTCTCAGAGGATAAAATCTTTCATTTCCCACTATTTTTTGAAATTTGTTTTCAAAGCTCCCCCTTCAGAGCCCACATTTGAGAATTCTGTGTCTCAATGGCCCCCTGATTTCCCTTCATCCCCACTTCTCTAGCCCAGCACACACACATACACACTGGGGGGCTCTGTGGTCAGGATAACTGAGCCAGGGCCTGGGTGGGGTGTAGGCATCTGCTGTCTGTCTTTCCCTTTGAGCACTCAGGCTCCCCTGCTGCCTCTCAGCATGGAACACGGCCTGGGAAGCCAGAGTGGTTTAGAGTGCGGGCTCCACCTTTGTGTGAATCTAAGCTCCTTTAGTCAATACTTCTGTGAACTTGGGCTGGGACTTAATTTCATTTGCTTCATTTTCCTCATCTGTAAAATGGGCATGATGATAACAGTACCTACATGTAAAGTATATAGCAAATGATACCATTCCGTTATTTCTTGGTGGTAATGGTCACATTTTTTGACACCTAGTAGGAGGTGTCCGGTGCTGTTCTGAGTACAGGTTTTGGTAGGTAGAATAATGAAAGAGGGTGAGGGGTGTTATACGCATGACATGGGAGAAAGAGAAAGAACACCAAAAAAGGAGCTAAGAGTCGCAGAACAGCAGAAGCTGAAATCCAGTTCAAAACAAAGTTCACCTTCTTTCTATTTTCAATTTTCCTAGATCAAGTCCTGACTGATTACTCCAGAAGCTCTAAACACTAGGAATGTAGCTGAGGGAGGGAGTAAGGATGGATATCCCATTTCTCCCCACCACTCCCTCCGAGGAATTAGGGCTTCATTTTGGATCCATTATAACTCCCCATTCCTCACAGCACTGTCTCCCTGGCAGGGGCTCTGTAAACCCCATTTACCTGAACAAATGAAGCCAACTCAGATTCAAAATTCTGAGTGGTTTTTGCCATGTTCCAGGTTAGCACAAAGTTGTCCTACTCCAGGGTGTGGAGGATGGCATTATAACAGCAGCTGGAGATTCCACAAATCCAGAAAATGCCACAGTAAGGGACTAGGAGAGCTGTTGAAGGCAGGTCATGTGACTAGCAGCCCTCCTTGACGTTTATTCAGGGCTTCCCAACCAGCCAGGGACAAACACAGGGCCACGTGTTGCCTGTTTTACAGAGAGAAGTTCAGTGAGCTGCTCAAGGTCACACAGCTTGAAAGGCGGGGCTACCTGCTACACATTTTCATATTTGCTTGTCTGTTTTTTAATGACCTGTTGACTACCTCCTGTTATTTGAACTATTCCACTTAGTTTTCCAGCCTTGATCAGATTACAACTGAGTAAGAAAAAAACATGTAAGAACATTTTTATGATCTCAAGGTAGAAGGATTTCTTCCATAAGACATGGAAGAATCAACTGCAAAGGAAAATGTTGTCTATGGTATGTTTTTATTACACATAAATTTTAAAATTTTAATGTAGTTAAATTTTTCAAAGTGAAAATACCAGCCACTGATGGGGAGAGGAAGACTGATCCTCATATAATTGCCAAAGGAAAAATATCCAGCACATAAGGAAAACTCCTACAAATCAATAGGGAAAAAAAGCCAAAATATCTAATAGAAAAATGGGCTAAGGATATAAACCAACAACACACATAGGAGGAACCCAGAATGGGAAATAAATGTGAGCAATGCTCCATCTTACTAGTAACAAAGAAAATGCAAATTAAAACAACGATGAGATCCCATTTCTCCACAATATCTCCAATACTTAGGGGTGTTAGACTTTTCCATTTTGTCCACCTGATGAGTGCGAAATGGTAACTCTTTGTAGTGCTGGCAGGGGTGTAAATTTGTACAAACAATTTGGAGAAGATTTTGACAACATATAAAGATAAAGATGTGCCTACCTTTAGACCCATCAATTTTATTTTATGTGTTTACCTCTCAGAGAGTCTCACATGTATACAAGGATACAAAGTTGAAAGAGTTCACTGTGGCATGCGCATCACTGTGAAAAGTTGGATATAAATACCCATAAACAGAAGAATGTGTAAATAAATTGTGGTATAGTCACACAAGGGAAGCTTCTAAAGCAGTTAAAATTAACGGAATTGAGCTACATGTATCTACAGGTATAAATCCCAAAAACACTTTATTGAATGAGAAAGGCAAGTTGCAGATGGATACTATACAATTGATATCATTTATATAGAGATTTAAATATGGAAAACTATCGTTAACTAATGCATATATATGTGGTGAACAAATTTCTTGAAAAATAAATACAAAATTCAAGATAGTGTTGGCTTCTGTGGAAGGAAAGGAGGGAAATGGGACTGGGGAGAGATACATAGGAGGCTTCAACCATATCTGACATGCTTTTTTCTCTTAATGTTTTGCCATATTTCATCAAACCTTTAAAAAAAGTTCTGAAGCAGTCTGTATAGTGGTATACATAGGTGTAATGTTATCCGCTATACTTCCCTGTACCATAAAATATTTCGTAGTAATAAAGAGAAAGACATATCTCCCGTGACAATGTGTAGATTGATTTGGAGGAGTAAGCCTGGGGACAGGAGACCAATTAACCTGGTTAAGAAGCAGTGGCAGCAGGATGGGTAAGTGTTGTGAAGGGCCCAGACTATGGCAAAGGAGTGGGGATGGAGGGGAAGGCATTTCAAAGGTGGACTCAACAGAGTTTGGGAGTGCATTACATGTGGGAAATTAGAGAAAAAGAAGACTCAAAGATGACCTAAGAGATTTCCAACTTGAAAGGCAAGGTGGCTGATGTTGTTGGGAATACAGGAGGAAGACAGACTGGGGTTGGCAGAAGGCAGCAGGTTAGACTTGAAGGTCCATGTGTCATTCAGGCACAGACGCCTAGTAGAAATGTAGGCCTAGGCTTGGAAAGTGTGCAGATTAGGTTTCAGCCCTGTATCTCCCATGTACGCGGGTCCCCACCTACCTACCCACAATGTGCCTCAGGAATTCCTTCAGGCCGCCACTTATCCTTCTTTTATGGTTTGATGATCATATTCACTCCATCCTCTTTGGTATTAGGATTTAACTCCCCATTCTGGTGCCACATACTTTGACTGCTCTTTCTCTCTTCATCCTCTGATTTGTTGCTGATACCTCTCACTGCCAAACCCACCAGAAGCCAGAGAGCAAGGGAGCTTGTTTGATGCAGCCTGTAAAAATCAGCTTCCTAGGGCTCAGAGCAAGAAAGAGAAGGTTGGAGAATCAATCCTTGGTGGATGTGTGGGGATGCCAATGGAGAATAAGCAGGATAGCCATGTTTGATCCAAGAGTGAGAACGTAACCCAATCCCTGTCAGCAGGAGGATGGTGGGTTATGACCAGCTTAGCCTAGATTATGGGTCACAGGCCAGGGGAAGAGAATTTGTTACCAGGGTCAGGAAATTAGGAAGCTTGCTGGGCCTTGAAAAGCTACTGCACAACCCAACTGAATGGTCTACTATAACCACGCATGCAGATGCAGCAGGAAAAGCATAGCAGCGCTTACTCTAGATGAGAACTCAGGCTGAGGAGAGGAGATGGACGAAGCTAAGGATGGACTCAAATAAAGCACTGACAAATCAGGGAAGAACCGCTAGAAGAAGAGATGCCCACAAAAGAGCCTGAGAACACGGGGCCAGAGTGGCGGGAGGAAAATGAGGAGAGTGTGGTCTCACTAAAGCTGAGAGAACAGAGAGCTTCAAGGAGAAAATGGTCCATAGTTTAACATGCTAAGCCAATAACCCTGATGGAAGAGCGTGGGGGGAAAGGGAAGGCAAGGAGGAAAAACCAAAGTTAGAGCTTTGGGAGGTGACAAATTCACTGAAAGGAAAGGAAGAAAAGAGCCATGGGACAATGATGACATGATCATAACATGGACAGGAAAGAACAGAAAAGTTCAACTCAGTGCATCCCGGCTCTGAAACAGCCTTGAGGGGAATAAGATCTGGATTATGTCCAATAATTATGGTCATTTTAAAACAGAAATGGATTCTTATATCATCCTCTTTCAATTACATCTTTATGTGGCCCCATGAGATTCTGGAGACTCTCATAACTTTCTCCACCTTCAAATTATAGCCCATCAAACTGTCTTTCCAGGGGGAAGAAGGAGGAGAGGAGAACAGCCATCAGTGGCAGTGAGGCATGGAAGACAAGGGTGGTGACAGCATAGCCTAGGCCGCACAAGGCCTGGATCTAGTCCCAGTGCCGTCATGAACTCATTGCTAAACACTGGGCTACTCACCCATGTCCACAGGCCTCATTTAGGGTTGGGTTAGGTGCTCCCTAGTGCTCCTTTTAGCTCTGTCTGTGGATCTGACCCCTGAAGGCAGGGAGATAAACCGTTAAGAGTTCTGTGAAAGCAGCATCCCTCAATCAGCAAGGGTGCTCCCCGGCAAGCAGGCCTAGCAAAGGCCCCTGAAGCATGTCATTCCCAGTGCTCACAGGTGTGCTGCTCAACTGGGGTCTCTGGGAGGTGCTCTCCCCAAAGCCTGGAGCAGACTCTAGAGCCGTTCACCGGCTCGCTCTTTCCACAAGTTGACCTGGGGCAAAGGTACCAGCTCTGCTGGGCAGGAGGCAGCCCCTAGCAGGGGAGGAGCTGGCACAGTGCTTAGAGCATGAGCTCAGAAAACAGGCAGGGCGCGGGCCTGCACCGGGTGGAAAGTCTGAGGCTGGGCGGTTGTGCTGGGAGCCAGAGCACTTTGGGAGAAGCTGCCAAAATCATTCAGACAAGCACTTGGGGGAATTTCAGTTGTCCCCAAAGTACCTTTTAATTTGAAAACAATCAGGAGGCAGGTCAGAGGGTTTTTCGTCATTTGGCAGTAAGTGGCAATGTCTGGTCTTGGAGAGCCTGGGCTGTGTGGTTACAGGCTCCAATTAGGTGTGAGAAGTGCTTGCTAGTGCCTGCCAGCTGGGCAGGAGCCAGGCAGCTCATCATCCCTTGTCTCATAAACACAAGGGGCTCCAGCACCAGCGCAGAAAGACCAATGACACCATTCATCACGCAAGACTTTCCAAACACTGGAGGAAGCTCACGGGCTCTGCTGCAAATCTATTCACCCGAGGGCCTCAAAGGACACCACTCAGATTTCTGAAAGTAGAGATGCTGGTGACGTAGCAAATATAAGTGGGAGGACGGCGCTGAGCAACCTCTGTCAGTCTTTCCAGGCAGGCGAGCACCAGCTCCATGCCAGGAGGAGGGATGAGGAGAGCTTTAAAGAGAGACTGGGGATAGAACCGTGTGGCCACTTTCTGGAGTGGACTTTCAAGGCATGGACTCTGGGTCAGGCTGTCTGGGTTCCTAGCCGGGTGATTGCAGGCAACCGCTTAACCTCAAGCCTCAGTGTCCCCGGGTTGGAAAATGGGGTGATGATGGTGCTGAATTCATGGGCTGGTGGCGAAAATAAGTGAGAAACAGGCTCGCACATTGGATACAATGTGTGGAACATAGAACTGGTTTGAAAAGTTTGAGTCAGAGAGAATTATGTAGCTAATCAGCTAACAAACTACTCTCCCAAGTTCTGAGAGGCTGGTCTTAAAGACTGCGATTGCACTGCACTCTGGGTTGAGCCTGAGAAAGGCTTTTTAAAATGTCAGATTCTGTCAGCAGCCCATTTGATAGATGAAGAAACTGAGGCTTCACAAAGTGCTGGTTTGCTTGAGTTCATGCAACTAGTTTGTAAAAAAGCCAAGATTCGAATCCAGGACTTTTGCCTCTAAATCCTGTCTTGTCATCATAGCACATGATAAGCCATTAAAAAATTACATCAGGGCCAGTCTGGTGGCATAGCAGTTAAGTTCGTGTGCTCTGCTTCGGCGGCCCGAGGTTCACAGGTTCAGATCCCGGGCGCAGACCTACGCACTGCTTATCAAGCCATGCTGTGGCAGGCGTCCCACATATAAAGGAGAAGAATATGGGCACAGACGTTAGCTCAGGGCTAATCTTCCTCATACACACAAAAAATATATTATGTCAAACATATTCTAAAACAAAAGTATACAAGGTGTAGATGTCAGAAGAACAAAAAGAAAAAAAATCTGTAAATGCCCACGTTCCTTAACGCAGAATTTCCCTTAATAGTGAGATGCTCCAGTCACATCCGTGTGGCCTGAGCAGCACTGTGCACCCACCTGACCAGGAAGAAATCCTCTTCCATTTTTTTTTTTTTTTTTTTTTACAATGAGTCATGGAATCAGTTTAATGGGTCAGGGTTCTGCAGGAAACTGATAGGCATACTCAAATTTAAGATAATTTGAAATGGGTTTAATAAGAAATTGCTTTTTTCAAGATCGTAGTGGGTTGGGAGGAAGAAATCCTCTTGTGATTCCCCTAGAAGTCCTGCACCTGTAGCAAAGGGGCCATTTGAAGAAGGCACCACTGCCTTTTTTTTGTGTGTGTGAGGAAGATCAGCCCTGCGCTAACATCCATGCCAATCCTCCTCTTTTTGCTGAAGAAACTGGCCCTGGGCTAACATCCGTGCCCATCTTCCTCTACTTTATGTGGGACGCCACCACAGCACGGCCGGAGAAGCGGTGCGTGGGTGCGCGCCCGGGATCCGAACCAGGGCTGCCAGCAGCGGAGCACGCACACTTAACTGCTACGCCACAGGCCGGCCCCAAGGCACCACTGCCTTTGCAATCACTTTCTATACACTATTTCCTCCTTGATGTAGCAATTCAAAAGTCATACAACATCTTTATTATTATTATTTTTCTTAATACAGAAATCGCGGTATTTTACAAGGCATAGAATCCTTGAAGGAAACACTCAGAAAGCTGCACTACCCTAGAGACTTCCCAACACAAGCTCTTAGCAAAACCGGTGCTAAGAAGAGTTGCTCCCTCAAGGAGGAGGTCTCTAGGCAGATGACACTGCGGTGATTTCTGTACACCTGAGAGGCATGACCCGCGTTCCTCAAAGCTCCTCCTTCCTACGCACTCGCACTGCCTTGTCCTCAGAGCTCTGTTAGAGCGATTATCTTCTTGTATGGCGTTCATTTATTTACATGCCAGTCCCACTGGAGAGGAGGGTCAGTATCTTTCCACTTTTGTGCCACGCAGAGCCCAGCACTGATGGTACTGCAAGACTAAATGTATTGAAAGAGGAAGAGAGTGTTCTTTTGTATTCTGGACCCTACTGTTGATTTTACCACATGATATTTTATTTTCTTTCATCCATACAGCCCAGAAGTTATCTAGTGGGGCCCTGCCTCTTGGAGATCTAGATCAAATTAACTCTTTCTCATTCTCCCAAATCCAGAGCTGTTGGAAGCCTAGAGCCTTCCCTAATAATCCGCTGAATTCCTGGGAGCCCAGCTCCTCATGAGCTCCTCCTCCTTTGCCTGTTAGCTCCAGGCTGCAGGGTACTATGAAACAACCATCCCTTTTTTGAGTTCCATTAAAAAGAAAATGTGAATAGAGGAGTCTTTATTGATGATTTGAGAGCAGAAATGGAGTCTTATGACACAGCAGGGCAAGGAACTTCCTATGAAGAGCAGCCCCACCAACCCTTTTCAATGACCTGTGTGGCCGCATCACTGGGAAGCTTCACCTGCCCTCTCTCGTCTCTTTCCATTTTGCTCTGTGCTCTCGCTGCCTCCCCTTGCATTTCTTCCCTTGTAGTCTTCTTATCTTCCCCTTTCATCTCCCAAGCAAGAAGCAAGTTCTCTCCACGCCCAATATAGGCCAGTTTTACTTTACTCTTTGAAGTTTTATCGCCAACAAACACCTAAGCCCTCAGGGTCCTAAGAACATTTCCAACAATGAAGATAATAAAAATAATCTTTCATCTCATGATATAAAGATCTCAAGCAGTTTATAAATATTGCCTGATGGAAAGTCTTCTCAATCCTGTCTTACATCAGGAGAAAGTGAATGTTTTGATATTCTGAGGCAAAGTCAAAACAGAAACTAATTTTGAGGCAAAGTCAAAATAGAAACTAATTTTCAGCTGGGTTCTCTTATGTACAACGTGAATATCAGGGAAAGCCCTGTTACAAACATCCAGATCATGTGTCCCCTCAGACACTGCTCCCAGGGTCGAGAAGTTCCTTTCCACCTCCAGTGGCTCCCTCTCTCGTTTTCCTCCACCTTTCATGAAAGAGAAACCCAACCACCAGATGAAATAAGCTCTCACCCTCAAGCAGCCTCCTTTTCCTACTCCTACTGGCAGGGGGCAGACCTGCTGATCTGAGCAAGCCAGAGCGCAAAAGGGCACCCCGCCCAGCTCTGGAGTTGGTGGTTATGGACAGGGCCCCATCGAGCGGGCTGTGTGGGGAGAGGACAGGGAAGATCCCAGGGCTTTAGGACCCAATGACAACTGTTTCACAAACAGCCTCTGCACCTGAATTTGAGGAAATAGTGTTGCTATTTTGGGGTCTGTCAAGAGAGTGCATTAAGCAATCTGATAATTTAAAACCCTAATTGACTTTTTCCCTCACATCAGTTGTTGCAGGGAATAGGGATAGGAAGGGATAGGCCTTCCTGGAGGTTACTTCTTCCTTTGATTGGCGGCCTGGGGAAGTCTCTTTTCCCAGGACCCGGGTTCCAAGTAACTAATCTGCAGAGGAACTTTCAGAATCCTATTGAATTTTAATGTAGGGACTGCCTGAATTTCACCGTTGGTTGTCTTTTCCAAAAGCCTTTAATTTCCTAGTTTCCTCTTCTCCTTTAACCCCACCCATCCCCAGACCACTAAGAGCATCTGAAGGTAAATAAATCCATCAAGGTAACTCATAACCCTAAACATCCACATTTTATTGAAGCCAGTAAAACAGGCCAAAGTCAGTTTATCTTCCCCAATGCTCTTCTACCTCCATCCCCCAAACCAAAAACTATCCCAGCTTTGTTTTTAGTGTTTATTTTTCTTGTTAAAAATAGATGTTCCTGAATCTAGTATGTGTTACAAAAATATAACTCATTTGCAAAACCAACAAAGAACCTAATGCCAAGAAATTGCATTTAGATTGATCTGGAGGCGACAAGGGCAAATGGATTATTAATATGGCTGCCATAGCTGAGGCTTCTGCTTGATACTAACCTCAAAATGCTGTGAATGTGACAAAAGGGTACAAACTTTCAGTTATGAGATGAATAAGATCTGAGGGTCTAATGTATAACATGGTGACTATGCCTAATAAAACTGTATTTTATAATTGAAATTTGCTAAGAGCAGAACTTCAATGTTCTCACCAAAAATTTTTAAAAAAGTAAATATGTGAGCTGATGGATGTGTTAATTAACTCGATAGGGGGAATCATTTCACAATGTACACACATAAATCATCACGTTGTACATTTTAAATAATTTAGAATTTTGCCTATTATACCTCAATAAAGCTGGAAAAAAATGCTGTAGATGTGTACTTCCTCAAATACAGAATGATTTAATCAGATTCTATCTTCAACGGTTTGGGGGTGGAGTAGGTGGAGGAAGGAATAAAACTTTGCCTCTACCAATCCCCAGAGTAAGACCTTAGTCACTCAGTGATCTTAATTAAAGCAACCTGATCGAGCACAACGCGCCGACAGATAAGACTACCTCAGCAGAACTGCACGGGGCGCATCTCCTGGGGGACATCAGCGCCTCCAGGATGAGGGGTCCGGGCCCGGGAAGTGTGGCCGAGGCTCCTTTCCCTCGTCCCAACCTGCCTCCCTTCCGCACACACCGGCCCTGGGGCCCGCTGCGGGGTGTGGAGAGCATTGCCACCTCCTCGTTACCGACCTCAGAGCTAAACTCATTTTCTCTTCAGACAGAGACCAATGTCTCAAGAACGGCTTTAACCCCTACCCAACGCGCCACGACTTCCACAACCTGTTCAGCAGACGCCAAAGACCTCAGCGGCCTCAAGGACCTCCCGCAAGGTGGTCACTTCTGAGCTGGATTGGTTAGAGTTGCTAATGTCCTGCCCATTAAGGCGGAAGCGTCACTAGTCCTCTGCTCTCATTGGGCATCTTTCCCGTCAATCAAAGAAACCTCTCGGCCGGCCTCTCCTGCTGCCCCTCCCGCCCCTTAGTTGGCCTGTTGCGTTCTCCGCGAATCCTTTGCGGAGCCGGGCTGTGAGGGTCTGAGTCCCTGCGTGGCGGTTGGGGTGGCGGGTGCCTGGACCTCGCCTCACGCTAGGAGGCCTGCGGCCTGTTGGCGACGGTCCCGAGACGCGATGGGCGGCTCCCAGGGAAGGGAAAGGAGGGAAAAGAAGAAACGCGCCGAAGGCCATCCTGCCGCTAGTAGGAGGGAGTAGCGAATTTCGAGGCCTGCGAAATTTGGCTCCACTGTGGTCTAAAACCTTGGATGGCCTAAGGACACCGGGAGTTTGCTTAAAACGCAGATTTAAATGTCCCTTTCCCCTATTCTGATTCTAGTAGGTGTGAATCTGCATTTTTTCCCCCTTACAAACTGTCCAAGTGATTCTGAGGCAGGTGCTGCGGATTATATTTGGATAATCTTTGAGTTGGATTATTAGGCTATTTACGGTGGAGCTGTACCTAAACCGCCCTTCACTCCGCTGTTCTTCCTGTGAATAAATTTGTTTGCTTATGTCCTTTATTTTCCAGTGCTGTAAACTGCATGAATGTAACATCATGTTATATTCACTACCAAACCAAGTCTCTTGAAGCTCACTTGAGTGTTTAATATATTTACTTGTTCATGTCTTCTACTAGACTGAATTTCTTGAAGGCCAGGGTTATATCTTTAAGGCTATTCCTAGTGCCTAATACAACGTATGATGCATAGGTGCTCACTAAATATTTGTTGCCTTGGATGGAATGTTGCTGTGAAAACTCACAAAGTGCTGACCTAAACTGCAACTCTCATAAAGGAATAAAATAGCCTGAGGGTGGGAGTGGAGAAGGGGAAAGGGGAAGATATATAAACACTATGGTATGTGTATACAGAGAGAGATATATATACAGGTGTAGAGAAGGGAGAGAACACAGCAGGGTAGAAGAAAGGCTTCTTGAAGGTGATGACATATATGTTAGGCCAAAAGGGTAAGCTAAATTTGGAGTAGTGAATATAATATGATGGAATAAAGCTAAAAATTAATAGTTAAAGGATACGCCGCCCCCAAAACAACAAAAGTAGAAAAAGTAGTCTCATAATCTGATGATAAGCTGGTTCTTGACAATACCAATAAAACTGACAGATTTACGGAACTGTAAGAAGAAAGGGAATATTCCCACTAATAAGGTCGGCAGTGTTAAAAGAGAGGTTTAAAATTTATTAAAATACTTTATATGACTTCATGCTGCCAATAAATATTAATATCAAAATGAAATAGTCATTTCAAGGAAAACAGAAGGACTCAAAAAAATAGAAAACTGAATTAAGTCAATAACTATAGATAGGACTGAAAAAATGATGCTAAATTTCTGTACCACAAAATAAAAAGGCAACCAGCCCACTCAGATTTATGGGTGAGTTTTAAAAATTTTCAAAGAGCTAATTCTTGTGCTTTAAACTCAAAGCATGATGGGGAGAGCTTCTTAGCTTAATGTTTGAAGCTAGCACAACCCTAAGCATCCTAAAAAGCATTTAAAATCATTGAAAGTATGCTCCATGATGAGAGTGTGTGCATATTGCTCACCATTGTATGTGCCTGGTTCATATTTTATGTTTATTAGTGCACATATGTGCAAGAATCCCGGATGTTGGCAACATCAATTTGGTATTACCTTTTTTTCTGTGTGAGGAAGATTAGCCCTGAGCTAACATCTGTTGCCAATCCTCCTCTTTTTGCTGAGGAAGATTGGCCCTGGGCTAACATCAGTGCCCATCTTCCTCTACTTTATGTGTGTGACGCCTGCCACAGCATGGCTTGACAAGCAGTGTGTAGGTCTGTGCCCAGAATCCAAACCTGCAAACCCTGGGCCGCCAAAGCGGAGCACATGTACTTAACCACTATGCCACCGGGCTGGCCTCCAATTTGGCATTATCTTGAACATTTCACTATAACCAAATAAAGTTTATTTTAAAAATGCAAAGATCAAAATATAAATCTGTATTAGTTAATTATGATTCTAGGTTAAAGAGATCATCTCAGTGTCCAAAAAGGCACTGAAAATATCCAACACCCATTCCTAACAAAATATATATTAATAAATCAGGGAGAAAACAAAGCAACCTGATCAGACAGTGGTTTTTCCCAGGAGTCGCCAGAGCTCAGCCTCTCCACAAGATGACTGAGAGCTTGTCTCTGATATCCTTATTTTAGAGCTATTCCTACAATTCCCACCCAGTTATAGATACTACTAGCATTGAAGTGGCCACTCTCATTAAGAGAAAAAACCTGGATTCTTAAGAAAAGTAAAAATATAAATACTTCAAATTGATTGTTTTCAGCTGTGATTAGGGATGGGCACCAGCTTCCACTTCTGAGAATCAGGACTTTGCTGTTTCCTTGAAGTCATTGTCAAATATAAGAAGAACTGGGGAATGAGTTTGGTAGGGTATGTAATAAATCTTGATGCTCGTTGCAGAATGATTTCCAAGAAATTTCCTGAAAAGTTGTCCAGATTGGCAGAAAGAACAAAGGAGATTTCCTTTAACTTCTTACAATCGGAGCACCTCTGAAGAAGAAATGTTTGTACCCCAATAAGATACAGAGGCTCAAATGAATGAAGACTCAAGTGTCACAGGCTGGGTCCACTCGGTAGCACTTGAACACAGAGATTAGTGTGAGGAGTTTTCTGAAGGAGTGCTCTTGGGATTGACACGTGTAGAAGAAAAGAAAGCAGGACGGAGCCCAGGGAGAAGTTGAACTGTGATGCTGGATACCTCAATGGAAGACACAGTCAACCCTGTAGGGAGTTCTGAAGATGAAATCATCTTCAAAGGTGCCTCATGCAGAGGAAAGGAAGCGAAAAGACTTTATACCACATGTCAATTAGTCATTGGATATGGGCCACCCAGGAAGGCAGTGAGACCTTGGCCAGTGAACTCTCTTCAGCAGAGGCAATCCCTGTGGGGGTGGACAGACAAAGGCAGTTTGTCTGCAATGCTCCCTGTAGGAATAAGTCTTTCATTCTTGAAGGCAGATCTGAGTGGTGCATCACAGCGTCTACCACATTGAGTGATGTGGAAGTGAAGGGTTTATGGGAAAAGATTTCTTGCTATGAAAGCAGGTAGGATTTTTTGTTTCTCACTTTTGAGGTAAATACAGGAAGAAGAATGCACTGTCAGGTAAATTTTTTTCCTTCACATTTGCCAAGATATTTCTCCACAGAGAGTACTCTTCTGCTTATTCAGCACTGCTAGTGGATATTCTTGGTTTACCGGAACTATGGTCAAAAGGTATAAATACTCTTATCCAAATTCACATTCTTAGGGGAAAAAAAAGGGATAACTAATCTATTCCTGGAGGATAACCTTAGGACCTAAGCGGGGCTGGGGAGGCCTCATCTTTCACAGGTGCTGTCCCTCTACCTTTTACTTGGGCTATCCAGGCTCATAAGTGGAGCAATTTGTGCAAGTTTCTCAATCTGTGAAGGTACAGCTCTGCTAGAATATGTGTGGAGGTGTTTGAAGGCGTTTTGTTTGTTTGTTTTCATAAAAATTGGGTAGTGCTCTTGGCCTTTTTGCAGTTTCTTATTCCTTGGAGATCTATTGTTTTTTTAAACATAAGCGCAGGTATTTTATAGTCTGTATCTTATAATTCTAATATTTGAAGTCTCTGTGGTCTGATTCTATTGTCTGTTTTCTCTGCTTGTTCTCTTTCATGTTGTCTGGTTTATGTGACTGATCAGATTTGACAGCGTGCCGGTCATCATTGTACTCGAAAGTAATTTAGTAACAGTTGACATCTGAGATGATGGAACTTTCCTCTGGAGAATATTTTTCTCTGTTCCCGGGACGTTACTAGTAAGGGACCTGCTTAGTCCAGGTTCATGGCTTGTTGTTCCTTGAACCATCCAGGTGATGCAAACCAGAGCTGCAAATCCACACGAGGACTGGTTTACTTTTGGCTCCCCATTTGCCTGAGGGTATAGGCTTTTGGATCCCAGGTTAGTACATTTGGGGAGGAAATGGGACTCCTCACCATGGGTGGGCCCCAAGCTTTGACTTCCTCCTTTTGCTTTGTGAGGCCACCACAATAGCACCTCAGTTTTGCATGTGTCTTCAGGGTTGACAATTGCTGTTGGGGTCAAAGTAGCTTTGCGTGCTAGGTTTACCTCCCTGACATTTTGCCTCCTAGATTTTTGCAGATTAAGTCCTCACTATCTTGTTAGCTTTTAGATTTTTTCAGGAAAAAAAAAGTAAAAATTAATTTCATCCATTTTTTCTTAGTTGTCCTTATTGGAAGGGAAGAAACCTTTGGTGATTCTTGTCTATGGCCAAACCCTGTGGAACTCATAGAATTCTCTATGAGAATTCAAGGCAGATCAGGAGGCATTTTATTCAGTGTCGCAAACTTGCAAGCTTATTTTGTTGGTTGAAGTTGAGTCAAGTAGAGTCATATATTAGCTCTGTGTGGTTCTAAGAACTTAAAATAAATAAAATATAAAACTCTCACTGAGCATGGATCTGATTTTCCATCTAGAATGTAACCACATAAATATAAGATTTTATATTAAATTATCATAATTTCTCTAAAACTAACAGGATATGATACCCAAGCTTTTTAAATAAAGCTATAGAAATATCTGCATCATCAATGACATTTTCATTTCTAAGTTCTTCTTAATTTCCTGGAGGGGGAATTGCTTTTGATAGCTTACTTGTGCATGAGAAAATAAAAAAGGGCAAGTCAAGTATTTTTTTCAACACAGGAGAGAGAGTCATTTTCAGTGATAGGGAGAAAATTCAGGTCTTCCTTATAATTATAGAGCTAGCACATAGAAATTACATGAGAAAAGCCTCTCACAGATAACAATGTAATCTAAAAAAACATCCAGTTTAGGGTCATTTTTCTTATTGAAAAAGTGCCAAACACAATTAAGTTGAATAACTTTCACAAGAATCATGAACTTGCATCTCTCCCATTCCAGATGACTCCAACCTGGAGAAACAAGTTCCTTATTTTGGGAACTAGTTACCCACAAATGAACCCTTATGGCATAAATGAAACCTGAAACTCTTTGAGTGCCAGATTTATTTCCATGAGGCCGATTTAAACCAAAAAGATTTCATTCTCTCAAAGAAATTATTCCATCTGCCTTGCAATGCTGTGGTTTATGATAGAGTTATTATTAGCTTTGCCCACAATTATGCCACTGTGACAGCTTCCCCACCTGCCTGGACCAAGAGTGACCTCCCTGTCTCTGGAATGCTGGTCGCACTCACTCTTCATTCCACTCTACTGGCACTTAGCATTTCATGATGTTGCTTAGCCTTTTATGTGCATGGCTGTCTCCTCCAGGAGACTGAACCTTTGAAGGACGAGGACGCTGCCATACCTTGTTATAGGTCCCTGAAGTGCCCAGTCCCAGCACCTTCGATACAAGATGCTCAATACATGTTTGTTGATGGTAATGATGATTCATATTTGACTTGGGCAAGAAATGTGTCTTATTCATTCTGTTTCCTCAGCTCCTAGCACATTGCCTGGCTCAGAGTAGGTACTCAAGAACGGTTTTCTGAATGAATGAACAAATGAATGAAGGGATGAAGCATTAGATGAAAACTTGGTTAGAAACTTACACAGAGAATGGAGAACATCATGATCAGATTATTCTTCAAGATTCTTTTTTAAAAGTGCAAAAGTAATCACACTTTCTTCTTTTTCTTTTAGTTGACCGCGAAAGGATAGACAGGCTGTGACTTAATGACATTAACCAAGTATCATTAAATCCCACACCTCTTTTACTTGCCTCAGGGATACAGGATATAAATGTCAAGTGCCCTCACTCTCTCCCTATGCCATATGCCTTGTTCTGTGAACAAATGGAGAAGTCCAGGGGCTGTGACATTCAGTCCTTGATCTTCTGTTCCATTTTAGAAGGAGAATGTGCCCATTCCCTGGGACTGGAAACATTGGAAAGCTCTATTTGACCATAACAAGAGACAAATGTCAAAGCGATGTAAAGAAACAGCTTTAAACATCACACCTCTTAGCTAAAAGTTAATTACTTCAGCACTGGAGTAGCATGGAATCACTTCTTTGCTAGGGTATTATTTTCCTAATTAGATGTATTATTCCCTAAGATTCCTTCCAGGTCAAAAATTCAATGCATTATTGTAGTAAATATAGATTTTAGAGTTTGATGATCTGGATGTCAAATTTCTAGCTTCACTTTTCACGAGTTGCATTGACTTTGACCAAGTCATATAATCTCTCTGACTCTCCCCTCCCCCAATTACTCCTGTATAGACTGGGATTTATAATTCCTTCCTGGTTTCTCACAGCATAACCATGAGACTCACTGACTCAATAGTACTTAGTACTATTCTGGTATTAGACATTAATTGATAGTTAGGAAAATAAATATCTTCCCAAGAGAATCTAGGGATCAACTGGCTGAGCCTTTCCCGAGGGGTGTTTCCTAATTTCACAAATGGTAACGCCCATGGCATGACAAAACCATTTCAAACAAGTATGAGAAATTCTATGCTAAACAAAAGTAAGCAAATTCTTTTACTGCAGGATTTGTCAGAGCCGTTAGCATGATCATGGGCTTTGTGAATCTCTGGGAATTTCCCAATCTTAATGGACAGTGTGTCCTATAGGCTCAGGATTCCATGGAGCACCACTTGGGAAGCACTGACCTAGTTATCGCCCAGATCTAGCTTCTCAGTACTCCACTTCAGTGCTACTTCAAGTGCCCAAATACCAGTCCGGGAAACGTTTGTTCTGTCTCTGTGATGAGAAAAAGAGCTTATGCAAGGGTATAAATCAGCACACTGCTTGTTTCATCAGGAAAGTCTTGCTACCAGAAGAAAAAAAAAAGTCAGCTGAGCATAGCTGGTTTATTTTGGTGCAAGCTCCTTATCAGTTTGCACATCAGCAGTGGTCCTGGACTACTCTTTGTGTAACATTGCTCTAATTAACTGCATTGGGCTGTGGCTTTAGTGAAAAGGCAGAATCTAAAGAAGAAATGCCCTTTTCATGCCTTGCACTTGGCAGCAGATGTGAAGTCAGGGCTTCCCATCTGAAGTCCAGGCTCTCAGATGTTAGTAAGGGACCACCTTACCTCTTTGATCCTCAGGTAAATTGGCAGGCTGGGCAGTGTCCACTCCCACCTTCCTGTCTAAAGCTAATGTTGTACTAACCGGCTGCAACCTGTAGTAATCACAGTAGGGAGATGACCATCCTGGTAGGATGCAGAGCAAAGCCCTGCTAGGATCCTTTCCAGACAGAAGCTGAGCTAACTGAGGTGTTTGAAGAGCAGGCAAATTAACTTCTCACTGGCCCTGTTCAAATATGGAGAAAACTTTCCCTGAACACCCACCTTCCAGGTAGGATCTCCATGGGAAACAAGGGACACAGTCAAATGGGGAAAACTGAGGAGAGTTTAGTGAAGGGATGATTTACAAAGATGTACATGTAAGCAAGGAGTGGTGAAGCACCCCACAGTTAGCAATGGGGGGGGCGCTTCTCACCCTTAGGTCAGGAGAGGGGATGGCTATGACCTGGAAGAAAGAGCTGTAGTTATGAAGGAGGGCTGTCTGCCCCACAGGAGCTTGGCCTCAGATGGAGGAGGACGGTCTTTGGAACTCTACGGAGAGGGAGCCAGAGGAATCAATGCCCCACCCTCACTTTCCTCTCTTCCTCTAATCTCTGCCAGGGCACCTCATTGGCTCTGTAACCAGAAGCCAGAGGGCAAAAGGAGCTTGTTTATATGGTCCATAAATATCCATCAATAGAGCAGGGTGGACAGTAGCTCTGGAGGGGCAAACGAGAGTCACACATCACAGCTCGCCCAGGTGCTCCTCCTTGGCTCTCAGCTTATGAGTAGTTCATAAAGTACACGAATCAGCATGCAAAAGGGTGAAGAGTGAATCTGGAAGGGAAAATGAAAGATATCCAGCACAGTGTTATTCTCTACTGAGCTCAAAAAAAGCAAATGAGTTGGAATAATCAAGGCTCTTGGTTTCTGTTGGCTTCTCTTATCAAAACTTTTGCCAACTGAGGCATTTTTCTCCTTTTCAATGCTGTCATAGTACCAGAGTACCAATTTGCCTTTGGACTGATCTTCGCATTTTTTCCAGAATTCAATTCTGAAGACAAAAGTAGAGGAACTGCCTGGTGGCGCAGTGGTTAAGTGTGCACACTCCGCGTCGGCGGCCCGGGGGTTGCAGGTTCGGATCCCGGGCGCACACCGGTGCACTGTCAAGCCGTGGTGTGGCAGCGTCCCATATAAAGTAGAGGAAGATGCTCAGGGATGTTAGCTGAGGGCCAATCTTCCTCAGCAAAAAGAGGAGGATTGGCATCGGATGTTAGCTCAGGGCTGGTCTTTCTCACAAAAACAAAAAAAAAGTAGAGTGGCCATATTTAGTACCATCAACCTCATAAATCTGCACACTAAAAATTATGTTAATCAGCTCTGGTGTATAAACTATAAGCCTCCCTTATTTGATTTTTCTCTTATTTTTAGAAAGAAGATTGATTTAATATTATTTCCATATACTCGGACTTTCCGTTAAACACATTTTCCTGGTATAAACCTACTAATCTCAATTCGCCAACTCTCTAAACGTCCTTTGCCCTTGGGACTCTCATGACATTATTACTATAAAAGACGCACGGAAGGGCCGGCCTCGTGGCGTAGTGGTTAAGTTCATGCTCTCTGCTTCGGCAGCCCGGGGTTGGCAGGTTTGGATCCTGAGTGTGGACCTATGAGGCGGTGTCCCACATAGAAGATTGGCCCTGCCAATCTTCCTAACGAAAAAAAAAAGACACATGGATATTAAGTGTTTACATTAAATGTCAGTTTGTAGGCGTGAGGCTGTGGATTCGGGCCATATGAGCAGTGGAATGCCTGGGCACTGTGTGGAGGGTAAGGGTAAGTCATTGCCCTTTGCACATACCCCATGAGAACCCTTATCACAGTGAGCATAAGGCTTGGTTGGGGTGTCTGAGAGCTCCTTGAAAACAGATACTCTATTCTCTCTCTGTTACCTCCATTGCCTCCTGTGTGGTTACCAAATGAACGTATACTGACTTCCTAACAAACTGGCCAGAAATCCTATATCCCAAAGAGAGTTTTTCTCTTAAACAGCATCACCTTTGGAGGCAATGTAATGGTTCCAAGAATGCTATCATTGCTAAAAGATCTTTGACTGTGGCAACCTTTATTGGGCAGTCTCAATGGTAGGAAATATTTGTCTTTTGAGGACAGATTCTTAGGTTTATTTTATTTTATTATTTTATTTGATGGCTACCAAGTCTGGTGAATGAGTCATGCATCTGATACCAGTTTGTGTCAAAAAAGAACTGCATTTATAACATGGTTACATTGATTTTGCTGTGTGGCTGGGATATCATTCCAGGCTCAGTTGCAGAGGACAGAATCGTCTTTAGCTGATTCAAGCAAGAAATAATTCAGTGCTGGGTGTAAAATGGAAGTTAGAGAGCAAAATTCAGGTTGTGCTTTTGTGGGAGATCAAGATTTGGCCACCCTGAACTATGTCTCTTTACCTTGATTGTTTTCTCTGATGGACATTTGACGTCCCCCACTAACTGCCTAGAGAATTTAACATAGAAGACCTGTTTCAGGAAGGAGTCACTATCATATGATGGCTGTAATATAATGTAAAATAGATATTATGATAGGAAAGGCATCAATGGGCCCCTCTTAACAAAAATTCTGTCTCTTCCCAGCCACATCCTCTAGGTGGCCCTGCTAGGAGTTGCCAGACAAACATTTACATTTATAAGGGAAATCTCCCTTTGTAAAGGTATCTCCCTCTGCATGCTGGGAAGAGGCAGGGGATGGCCTTGTCTCTGGAAACTCTTAATCACTACAGAAGAAAAGGACTTAAATCTACATACTCTTTGATTTCTGCTTCCCTGGTCACATTCTCTATAGGTGGCCCTGCAAAGCATTGTCTAACATTTACATTTCCCTCTTCATGCAAATTGTCTTCTTCCCCTCTGAAATTCCCAAACACCACCCACCCCCAACATCCTCCTTTGTCTTTAACTGAAGGTAGTATTTAAGATGAGAATCTCTGCTATTGTGTTGAGAAACTCAGTTTCCCTTGTTTCTCCCATGTATATATGTTATTAAACTTGGTATTATTTTCTCCTGCAAACCTGTCTTTTAATTATTTGGCCAGCCATAAGAACCTTAAGGGAAAAGGTGGAGGGGGATTCTCCCTCTTCTCTGACACTTTCAAGAATGACTCTCAAAGCCATACCCTGGAACCAGGCCACTGAGGAGCATCTATATACCTTTGTTAAGGTTGGGAAAATGCTGGTTCCTGAACCATACCACCACTGCTGTCCATGACACCGTGGAGGACCTCCCTGATCGGGAAGCTGCCCCAGTGGCTGCAGGTGCGAGGGTTATGCCACACCTGCTGTCATCAACACCAGCAAAATGGATACCCCATGCCTTATCTTTTGACACCAAAATACCATCTTTGCCTATGCAGAGGCAGAAAAGGCAAATGCCTTCATGACCCAGATTGCTGACAGGAAGGGCAGAAGTGAGGCCTCCACCAAACTCCTGCCATCGTATCTTCTGTATGTGCACCTAAGGTGGGACCTAAATCATGTCTGGAACGGGAAACCAGAAATGTCATTTCTAGATTTACAGCGCCTGTAGTACGCTGAGGTTCTAGAACAGAGTTCCTTAAAGTGTAGTCCTCCAGCAGCATGCATCAGACTCTCAGAGAATTTGTTAAAATGTAGATTCCCTGTCCCCATGCCAGCCCTCCAGGGTTAAGGCCCAGGAATCTGCACTGTTAATCCACTTCTCAGGTAGTTTTTACATTTGGTCCTAAAGTTTCAAAGTGTAGTTCATCACCCATTAATGAGTGGTGAAATCAACTTAATAGGCTGTGATTAGTAATTTTTAAAAAAGAAAGAGTATAGTGAAATAGAAGATCTGAATGTATCACATGTAGTAAAGTATTATTTCATAACACTTTTGTTTTAGTTATATAGATATAGATAGGGATGGGATCACAAGGCCATACATATGTCCCATTGTGCCTTGCAGTCCAACAAAGTCTGAAAAATTCTTCTCCTGAAGGAGCTGGAATGGCTGTTGAGTGCTAATCGTCTAAGTCATCACTGCCAGTGGACAAACTGCAGGAAGTTCAAGAAAGAAGTTTCAGGAATGTTCTGTGTAACCACAGATCATTATTATACATGTTTAATCTCCCAAGAGGCCAGCAGGAAGAGTACAATTAGAGAAGAAACAGGCACTTACTAAACATCTACTGTGGGCCAGACAGTCTGCCCAGTACTCTCTGTCTGTTCTTGGGTGAGGCTCGTCACCACGGGCATATAGTATATACTATTATCATCACTGCTTCACACATAGGAAATGTGCCTCAGAAGCTCAGTAACTTCCCGAAGTCCCCTAGGGAGGAAGTGATGGGGTTAGGTGTTGGAAATGAGCAGTCTCAGACATGGTTCCTGCCCCTCTGGAGTGGAAAAGTGAAACCCTTCTAGAACACCATGGACATTTATTGGAAAAAAGAAATTAGCTCTCCCTGAGAAATGGGGTTTCCGGTTTCTCTCTAGTGAAGGGATAGCATCTTTATTGAGCTGCACCCACCCCAGTGCCCTCTCTGCATGAGGCACTGAACAAATATTTCACTTTTGTTTTTGTTGTTCTTGAGATTGTTCCATAGCAATTTTAATTATTTCAGATTATAAAAGTAATACAATTTATTAGAGAAAACTTGGAAAATAAAAAAAAGTATAAGGAAGAATATAAAAATCCCAATAATTCCACTACTCAAAGCTAACCACTTCCACACACAAATACAAACACACATACCTGAACACAAATTGGGACTATGTATACTTTCATATTAATATATGTGTATATATGGTATCCTAATTTTGTTTAATGACATTTAGCCATGTCACTAAATACTTATTTTAAACATAAATTTTAAACAATCTCATAGAATTCAATTTAATAAATATGCTGTTATTCATTTAAATGAGGTCCTGCTTTTATAAATTTAGGTTATTTTGAATTTTTGACTGTTAAATAGTACCAGGGTTAAAATCTTTAATCATGAATCTTGGTGTGACCTTTGATCTCCTTAAGAATAAATTGCTAGATGTAGAATTACTGATCCTGAGTTAAGAAACTTTTTAAGGCCATTCATACACAGTGCCAATTGCCCATCAGAAAAAGTGTGTCTATCTTCATGGCAGCAGCAGGCATGAAGCCTCCTCTTCCCCAATAGAAGGTTCCATAAAATCCTGCAATAATGAGAGTTTGGGGTTGGTTCTCTGCAGCAGGCTCATGAGAGTCATTTCATTACCCTCATAATTATGTGACCTTTGCATTTTACACAGTTAGATTTTTTTGGACCCACTATGGCATTATGATGGGGTTTTATCATAGCAAGATACTTTTAATCTGTGCCAATTTGATAGGGGGAAAGTAGCAACAACTTGTTTCATTTTGCATTTCTTTGTATACTAGCGAGGCTGAATTTTCTTTCACAGATATTTTGGCCGTTGTTTATTCTTCTTTCCTCAATTGCTTACACTAATCTTTGCTCATTTTTTTTCTATCAGTGTATTGATATTTTTCTTATGATTTTTAAGAATTTTTTAAATACTAATAAAGGCTAATGTTGAGAAAGCACTTCTGTGCTAGATACTCTTTTAGGAGCTTTACATGTTTTCTCTATTTTAATCCTCACACCAAACCTATGAGGAAATATTATTATTACGTATTTTGCGAATGTGAAAACTAAGGGTTAGAGAATTTAAGTGACTTGTCTAAGGTCACATAGCTAGAAAATGGCAGATCTGCAATCTAATCGCAGGTTATCTAGTTCCCAAGTATCATTAGTTCACCAGATTAATCATATTGTAAACATTTTCCCTACTTCATTACCTTTTACTTTGTTTGGGTTGGTTTGGGATGGAAAAAAAATTGGTTAAATTAATTTAATAGGAGGGGCTGGCCCCGTGGCTTAGCGGTTAAGTGCATGCGCTCTGCTGCTGGTGGCCCGGGTTCGGATCTCGGTCGCACACTGACGCACCGCTTCTTCAGCCGTGCTGAGGCCGCGTCCCACATACAGCAACTAGAAGGATGTGCAGCTATGACATACATATACTGGGGCTTTGGGGGAAAAAATAAATAAATAAAATTATAAAAAAAATTAATTTAATAGGAGAGTTTCTGGATCCATCTCGTGCTATTTCTGGGAAGGAAAGTGCATTTCTAATGTTGACACGAATACTCCATAATCAATCTGTAAATCGAAATTTGGGGTAAGTTTATTATGAGCCAAGTCTGAGGACTATAGCCCGGGGGCCTTCCTTCCCCAAGGAAGGAAGCACACCCAAAGAAGTGGGGTGTACAGAGTGGTTATATACGGTCTTGGAACAAAGAACATACACCACATATGACAGGAATATCTCTTTTACTAGAGTCACAGATGCTTAGCTGGTACAGCAGGTTAGTGGTCATGAGATGAGCACAGCAGGTCGGTAATTAAACATTAGTTTTTAGGAAGAGATGCTTATCCTTAAGGAAATGCTGATATGGAGGGAAGCTACATCCCTATCTTTAAGGGCATCATTCTTGTCTTTGGGACATTGTAAATGTTTAAAGCATATGTACAATGCATGCTCAACAGGCCATGTCAGGCTCTTCTGGAAAAACAAGGTCAAGCCAAATTAGTTTTAATCCAAATGGCTTCCTCATATACTCCAGTATATCCTATTGCTTTTCATTTATTTGTCACTAACGTATAGAAGTGCTTTCTGTGAGAAGTCCATCAGGCTTTAATGCTCCACAAATGAGAGCTGGCACCCAGACCAGGTGGTGGGGGTTACCTCGCTGATAGCAGCACACCCTCCTCTTTGGAGCCAAGCTAAGCCACTAGAGGCGTGGGCATCTCCAGTCATGGGACTCAGAAAGTGTACCCTTGCTCTGGCTCCCAGTGAGCATTCCGTGCCCGATAATCTCTGACTCCTAAATGCATATCCACAGGCAGAAGAGCTCTCTCTGATGGAGATACAGTGAAGAGTTCAATTCAAGATGCAAGGAACCATTTTTTAATTCCAGGTCCACAATCCCTTATCCAATATCCCTGGGAGTGAAATGTGTTTTACAATTCGGAGTAGCAAATTTTTCTACAGGAAAATGAATAAATATTCACCCAAAGTGGGATAAAAAAAGAAAGATTATGAATGAACTTACAGCAAGGTCAGGTTTTGATACTAAATGAGTTTGTCAAATTTATGAGAGTAAATCATTTTTAGAGTTTTACGATTTCTGAATTGTGGAAAAGGGATTGGGGTAGTTCATTGAGGACCCTGAGTTTATTGTCTGTTAGGAGGTGATATAGTCAGGTCAAATACCTCCGTGTAGACTCTGGCCCCCTTGCAGTCCACTCATTATTCTATCCCCACTCATTATTCTATCCTCTATACTTACAGAAGTGTCATCTCCTGTGTTCTCTTCCACTGCTGCAACTTGAAGGAAATGTGTGACTGTGAGGTGCAACAGAGAAAACTCTCAGATCATCCAGCGCCTGCTCCTTACTGCCTGCTCCTTGGTCTTGGCAGTTCAGGGAGGCTGGCTCGCACCAGAGGGCCCTTGTCAGTCTGTCTCTTGGTATGCGCTACTCTTTGCACCTTCAGACAAGGAGTAAGAAACAGTTGGAAAAGTGGCGATATTCAGCAGCTGTTCTTCTTCATGAGCAATGAGATAACTTCAAAATGTTGTGCAGCAATGTAAATCTTTCACTTTTTGCCCTGTCCTTCCTGGAAATGAAGCACTTCTTGACTCAGATTGATAAGCATTTTCTGAACAGAAGAGTACCAGATTCATCTTCCTTAAATTCTGCTTTGGTCATGCGATTTTCCTGCTATAAAACTTTCAAAAGCTTTCCACTGCATACTGATGAAGTCTTTAAAGACTTTTATGCTCTTCCTTCTGGCCTCTTCTCTCGTCTCCAGGAGATGTGCAATGTTGTAGCCCTGCTTCTGTTTCTTCTTTATCCCTCCATCCCTTCCTCTCTCTCTTCCTTTCTTCCACAAACATTTATTGAGCATCTCTGATGTGCCAGGCAGTGGATATACAGTGATAAATAGGACATTGTCCCTGTCTTCATGGAGTTTTCTTGTAGTCTGTGCTTCTGTAGCAGCCATCATTGGTCACCTCCCCATTTCCCATTTCAGATCACTCAGTACACATCTGTCCAACTTCCAGCACCTCCATTTCTTCGCCTGGGGGTTTTCTCTGGCCTACAGAGCTTACTTTGTCACCTATATGGCAGGCTGGAAGTGTTGGGGTCATTAGCACCCCTACCCCACCATCCTTCACTCAATGGCTGGAATACATAATTACCCCAATTCCCCTTACCCCCTTGGAGAGAGATAACTCCAAGGTGCAAGGTATACACTGGATTCCAGAATTCCCCAGCAAGATTCACTTCTGGTTACATATAGCAGCAACTTGTTTGATAATGAACTCTTTATTGATTCTCTTTCCTTCCCTATCTCATTTTCCCATTCCCTTACCAAAATTTCCTGGAATTATCTTCAAAATAAACAACTTGCACTTGAGTTTTATCTGGTCTGGCTTGGGGGGAACCCAAAGTTATTTTCTGAATAGCCTTATATTTTCTTATGTCTGCATAAGAGGTAGCACAGAATGGTGGGAATACACAGATTTTGCCTCAAACAGACCCAGGCTTAAATCTTGGCTCTGCCACAGATTAACCTGTGACCCTGGGCATATTTACCAAAGGAGATAAGTGGTCTTTAGTACTATATGATGCTGATATTGACAATAGCACATAGTTGGCACTCGAGTTGAATTTTTTCTTTCCAAATTCCCTTATCTTTATTCAAGCATTCTCTCTGGCTGGAATGTTCTTTTTCCAACATTTCTGCTTATGGTAACCTTGCATTTGCCTCTATGTCCACCTCAGCCATAAGGTCTTCTCTGATTAATGCAGCAAGGAAGAGGTCTTTTGCTCCTCAACTCCTGTAGTGCGTATTTCTACGAGCACTTACAAAGCACTGACCATAAGCTAACCTGCTTTATAATGATTTGTTTCCACCTTCCCTCCCCTACTCATTGTAAACTGGCAGTGGGCGGGAGCCACATTTGGATCTAGGACAGGCATTCTGCTTGCTGAGCATCTGGGAGAACTTCCTCCAGCCCCTTGGTTGGTGGAACTGTGATAGTCAGCTCATTTGCTGGGGAAGAAAGTCAAGATCCCATGGCACCAATTATTATACCCGTATAACTTTGTTTCCTTTCCTGATTATAAACATGTGTCTTAGCCCATTCAGACTGCTATAACAATAATAACATAAACCGGATGGCTTGTGAACAACACGCACTTATTTCTCACAGTTCTGGAGGCCGAGAAGTCCAAGATCAAGGCGCCAGGAGATTTGGTATCTGGTGAGGACCTGCTTCCTTTTCATAGATGGCAGTCTTCTTGCTGTAACCTCTCATGGCAGAGGGGGCAAGGGAGCTCTCTCAGGTTTCTTTTATAAGGACACTAATTCCATTCATGAGGGCTTTGCCCTCATGTCGTAATCACTTCCCAATGGTTCTTCCGCCTAACATCATCACCTTGGGGGGTTAAGTTTCAACATATGAATTTGGGGGAGACACAAACATTCAGATCACAGAACTCCGGCTTTTAAAAGTTGAGAAAAAATATAGATTGACCTTTTCTTTCCCAGGATCTTGGGACCTAGGGCAATGGGGAGTCAATCTCAGGGCAATTTCTGCCCATGACCTGTTCCCTCCACTCAGACAAAGCCCTGCTTTGTGTTTCTCACCAACCCTTCCTGTGGGACCCTCCTGGAAGGTGACTGTCCTGAATGCTTTATTCATGGCCACAGTGCTTCTTTGAGGAGACTTCTCAGAGGAACAAGGGGCACACCAGGCTGCTGCTGCTGCCCTGAGGTTGCTGAGGAAGCTTCCATAAGACCCACCAGGCTCCCTGTAGGTGACCACCCCTTTTATGCCATCTGCCCACTGACTGTGGCAGCAGAAAGGGGCCAAACACAAGGCAAGATCACATTGCTTCCTCTTTTTGTTGTTGTTGTTTAGTATTTACCTTCTGGAAGTTGTACATGCACATAATATTAGTTAACAAGTCCACAAGACTAATTACCAAAACCAAGAGTAATTCTCCATGCCCAGCCCATTCTAGCTCCCCAGAGGCAACCACATGCAACAATTTTAACTCCTTCTTTTGATATTTACCTTCATATCTCTGAGTAACATGCTTATGTTGTTACTTCTTTGTTCTCCATAATGACTAAAACTAAAAACATCAAGATTTAATTTTTTTCTTCCTATCCCCTTATTTTCTCAAAATAGTTGTATCACAATGTAGAATAGATCAGTAATCAATGTTTACATGATTACAACCATGTAAACACTTTTCATCACTGAACAAGGTTGTATACTCTCACTTTTCCTTTCCTGTATTTTTATTTTTGTTTTCTTAGAAGTTAGTGATTGTCTTGTTTTATCATTTGCTTAGTTTTCTATGTTCTTATTAATTCAGCTCCCCAAACTCCCCCAATAATTTAAATAGTCTCTTAATATTTTCAAATATATCAGATATTCTATCAGTTTCAACTTCTTAAAGACATCTTTCCCAGGTGGAACAGTCTGATGTTCCATCCTGGCCTGGCCTGCTCTCTACCCTTAGTACATAATTGTTATTTTGAGAATCTCTCTTCACCACAGTCCCAGGAATTCCTTTTACTTCTTGCTTTTTGAGACCCTGCATGTTTGAAAATATTTTTATTCTACCCTCACGCTAAATTGATAGTTTGGCTGAATAAGAGATCTCTCATAATTTTAAAAACAATTCTCTATTGCCCTTTAACTTCCACCGAGGATGTTTAGAGATCTGAGCAATTATATTAGTTAATCCCTTATATGTGAACTGGTTTGTCCCTCTGGAAACTGGTAAGATTTTTTTCCTTTTTTCCCTGTGTTCTGAAATTTAGTGATGATATGCGTTGGTATGTCAATCTGCTTTTATCCACCGGGCTTTGCATTCAGGGGTCTTTTCAATTTGGAAACTCATCTCCAAATTTACTTAAATTATTCTCTCTTTATTTCTTTCCTTTAATTTTCTCCATTGTCTTTCAGAATTCCTGTTATTTAGATGTCGGAGCTCCTGGATTGATTCTCTAATTTTCTTATCTTTCTCTTCTGTTTTCCTCAACTTTATTTTACAACCCTTCTAAGGAGTTTTACATTTCTACCATCACAGTTTTAATTCCAAAAAACTCTTTTTTATTCTATGATTATCCCATTTCTATGGCATCCCATTCTTGTTTCATGGATGTAATAACTTTTTTAATCTCTCAGAGGATATTAAAGTGAATTGTTTAAAAAAATCTTCAGGGGCCGGCCGGGTGGTGTAGCGGTTAAGTGCGTGCGCTCTGCTTCGGTGGCCTGAGGGTTCACAGGTTCGGATCCCGGGCATGCACCGACGCACCACTTGTCATGCCATGCTGTGGCGGCGTCCCATATAAAGTAGAGGAAGATGGGCACGAATGTTAGCCCAGAGCCAATCTTCCTCGGCAAGAAGAGGAGGATTGGCTTTGGATGTTAGCTCAGGGCTGATCTTCCTCACACACACACACAAAAAAAACCCAAAAAACTTCACATCTCTTCATAGTTTTTTTCCAAGTTGCCTTTGTCTCTTCTGTTAGTTTTTTGTCAAGAACTGTGAAGAGTCTAAGATTTTACCCCACTTGCAAGCTAACAAATTAGCCTGCCACAGTTGCATGGATGCTGGCAGAGACATGAGACTCCTGGGTCAGAGACAAATGACTTTATTACTCACAGCAATAGCCACAGCCAGAGTATCAGCATTTGCATCAGTCTTCCGAGTGTAATTTCCCAGAGGGACACACAAAGAAGCCTGGGTGATGCCTGCACACAGTAGGTTGTATTGCAGGAGAGGAACTCCAAGCTTAGGGAACCCTAATCTTTCTGACTTTTGCTCCAGAGTAAGAGAGTAAGCTGGAGTAAACAACAAGCAGATCTTCCCTTTGCCTCAGAGGGAGACACTATCTCTGTCTTCCAAGGCTGTTTGCTATACAAACATCCTTGAAAAGATAACTTGGAACAAAAGCACAGTGCCTCTGCTTGAAAGATATGCAGAAATGTGAAAGACTCATAGAGAATGATTTCCCAACTTTGTTTGTTCTCTATATTTCATATTGAACACTTTCCTCAAATGTCTGGTGACACTTGGTTGTCTGCTCATATTTAAGAACTGCCTTAAGGGTGTAAGTTTGGCCGCCTGAGTTTTGAAAGCCAAGTGTAGGAAAGATGGCTGTATAGGATAGTGTGATAGGAAAGCAGATCTCAATATTTAGGATTTAAGCTTATACTTGACCCCCATTTTTAAGTATAGTTCCTTTGTTTTCAATTATGCCTGGTGTCCCTCAGTCCGGAGGCCCTCTGTTCTATGCTCTGTAAGCTGCACTGTTCAGTACAATGGCCGCTGGTCTCACGTCGCTATTGAGCACTTGAAATGTGAGAAATCCAAATTGAGATGAGCTGTAAGTGTAAAATACTGTTCAATTTCAAAGATTTAGTACAAAAGAAAATAAAATATCTCATTAATAATTTTATACTGATTTTGTGTTAAAATGATAATACTTGGGGTATAAGGGGTTAAATAAAATATATTATTAAAGTTACGTTTATCTTTTTCGTTTTACTTTTTAAAAATGTGGCTACTAGAAAATTCTGAGGTTTGTGAAGTTCTTCTTCAGCACTTTTGGGCAATACCTAGTCACATATCTCTTCTAATCAGAAGAAGCCAATTTTCGGGGCTATTTAGGTCCTTCTTCACAATTACCCAGCAAGTCCTTCTGTCTTAGCATCTTTTTCTTTGACCATTCCTAGGAAAAGTTCTTTGATTTTAGGGACTCAAGTGATTGGATAGGGCCCACCAGATAATCTAGGATAGTCCTCCACCTCAAGGTCTGTAATCTTAATCACACAAAGTCCACTTTCCAAGTAAGGTAGCATATTCACAGGTTCTGGGGAGTAGGGTGTAGATGTCTTCGGGGGCCGTTATTCTGCTTACCACACTATCATTGTGTCCATTTCACAAATGATGAAATGAGCCACAGAGAGATTAGACTCCACGTTCAATGTTGCACAACTAATAAATGTGAGGACTGTTTTGAACCCAAGCTGTTTAGAACCAGAGCCTGAGCTACATCAGGGCTTGGATGACTGGGAGGTAAGAACAAAACAGGAAAAAACAAAAGAGGTAAAAAAGTGGCAGAGGCAAAAGTCACCTTTTGGCAGAGGCCTTCAAATGGGAACTGTATTCCTGTTGAAGGCTTATCTCTATTATTTTTAAATCCTTAGATAATGAGAACAGAAGAAACATCCTTTTGTTGTTGCTGTTAAGTGGCTTAAATCACATAGGGCCCATTCATGATGACAAATATATAGGCTCCAGGAAAACTGATCAACTGTGGGTCTGTTGAAATTGATAAAAATTCCTGACCCCCATTGAATTGGGGACAGAGGGATATGTCCTTCATAGCTTTCCTGACACATCAATTTGATGAAGCCTTTGTTTCAGAGATGGGAAAAATGTAAGCAAGGACATTCCGGATGTGATGGAAAGAAAACTGAACTGGGAGCCCGGACGTGTAGGCCCTGAACCTGTCACTGACTAGCTGTGTTATCACAAGCAAGTGGCTCCCTGTCACCTCTCTGTAGCCCAGTGTTCTATCTGAAAGTGAATATAGGTTTAAACATTTAAAACTTTTTATTATGAACATTTTTAAACACATGTAACAATGGAAAGGATAGTTTGAGAAGCACTCATGCACTCACCACCTGTATTTAACAGTTGTTAGCATTTTGTCTGTATTTGCTTATCTATATATGTATATACACAGATGTGTGTGTTTTGTGTGTGTATATACATATTTAAGTAAACAATTTTCTTTTGCTGAACCACTTAAAAGTAAGTTACAAATATCATGACACTTCACCCCTAAATACTTTAGCGTTCATCTCCTAAGATTGAAGACGTTCTCCAACATAACCTGGTATCCTTACCATACCTACAGAAATTAACAATTTTCTTAAGATTATCTAATATCCAATCCATATTCAAATTTCCACCATTGTCCCTAAAATGTCTTTATAGCTCGTTTTTTCAAAACACGTTCAACCTAAGTTCATGTTGGTAGGTCTCCTTTAATTTATAACATGCTTTATTTTACTATGATTTTCCTGACCTACACATTCTGATCACCAACAGTGCTTCACTCTAGTGATGATTCTAAATGCAGAAGGACAGGGCCACCCTTAGATTGTGCAGGGGGCTCTCTTCAGGGGTGGGGGAGAGCTGAGATTTGGGGCTACATGGGACCCAGTCTGGGCTTGGGTCCACCCGCCAGAGGCACTATTGGCCCCCACCAGTCCCAGGTACCAGAAGGGGACATAGACAAATTTGAGGAAGACAGTCCAAGACAAGATGCCCCCTGAGGTGTGGGGCCAGGACAAGGGCCCTGCTTGCCCAGGTCAAGGGCAGTGCTGGAGGTGTGGATGGGATATTGAGAGAAATACCACTATAATTGAGACAGGCAAGAAGTATGTGTATAGCTAACATATCCAGGGGTTATTTTCTCAAATAACATCCTAACTCCAGGTGTGATGGATCTCACTCCCCCTTTCTCTCCCCTTCAATCATTCAACAAGTATTTATTGAGCACCAAATATATGCCAAGCACTGTTCTAGGCACAGTTCTAGCCAAAAATACCTTCCCTCAGAAAACTCACATTCTAATGGAGGAGACAGGCAACAATATATATAAGTAAATATATATAAGTATAACAGACACACACGCACTTTTTATAGTGAACAGCAGTAAGGGGAAAAAATGTGTGGTGGGGGTGAAGGATAGAAAGTGTCAAAGTAGGAGTGACAGGTTATAATTTTTGATAGTGTATTAGTTATCTATCGCTGAATAACAAATTACCCCAAACATTAGTGGCTTAAAACAATAAACATTTATGATCTCAGTTTCCATGGCTCAAGAATCCAGGCATAGCTTAACTGTGTCCTCCGGCTCAGGGTCTCAAGTCTGTACTGGAGGTTTGGCAGGAGCTTCAGTCCTCTCAGGGCTTGAATGAGGGAGGATCCGCTTCCAACTCACATGGTTGCTGGCAAAGATTTGATTTCTTGCAGGTTGTTGGATTAAAGGCCTCAGCTCTTTATTGGCTCATGGCCAGAGGCCTCCCTCAGATCCTTACACATCAACCTCTCCATAGGGCGGTTCACAACATGGCAGCTGGCTTCCACCAGAAGGAACAAGTGAGAGAGCAAGACAGGGCGAGCAAGAAGGAAGCCACAGATAGTTTTTGACCTAATCTCAGAAGGGACATCCAATCCTTCTTGTATCCTCTTCCTTAAAAGTGAGTCACTTGGTCCAGCCCACACTCAAGAGGAGGGGATTATACAAGGGCACCAAGACCAGGGATGAGCATCATTGGGGACCATCTGAGAAGCTGCCTGCCACAGATAAGGTGGCCAATGGAGACCTCACTGAGAAGGTGACATTTGCATAAAGTCGTGTAGCAAGTGAGAGAGGAAGCCATATCTGGAGTAAGAGCATTCCAGGCAGAAGGAACAGAACATGCAAAGTTCTCCAGGCAGAAGCAAGTCTGGTATATTCTCCCTGTAAAAATCTTCAACTAGATGGTCTCCAAGGTTCTTCCTGACTTTAACATGTTTTGATCCCAAATGTGCTAATCAATAAGATCTCTTTCTCCACTGAACATATACCGTCTCTCATATGTCAGGCTCTGTGCAAGGCCAAGAGTGTCAGCAACCTGGAGCTCAACAAATCAAAGGAAAGATGATCAGGCCTGTACACAGACCCTAAAGCTTTGTTTTTAAGAGGGTGGTCTGGTCTGTGACTTTGATTATCCCACAGCACGTTCCTTTAAACTCAGAAATTGTCTGGAAACACAGAAGCTCTCACTCTACCAGGGGTCGTTAACCTGGAGCCTGAGCATAGAATGCAGGGTCCAGGAACTTGGATGAGAAAAATTTACACCTCTGTTTTTATTAAGCTTTAACTGAAATTTAGCATGTTCTTCCATTATGAGTGTGAGTGTGGTAGCCAGGCTCCCAGGTGCTCCAGTGACCCACTCCCGGTGTTCCAAGCCCCATGCAGTCCCTCCCATATTGTTCCAGGGTCGGTCTGTGTGACTAATAGGACGCAGGAGAAGTGATGGTATGCCACTTCTGAGGTTAGGTTATAAAAGACTGCGGCTTCTGCTGGGACTCTTGCTCTCTTTCTCCATCACTCACTCTGAGGGAAGCCAGCTGTCATGTCTTGAGGACAGGTGAGAAGGAACTAAGGCATTCAGCCAAGAGCCATCGAGAAACTGAGACCTACCATCAGCCACATGAGTGACCTTGGAAGTGGATTCTGCAGCCTTCAGATGATACAGCCCCAGCCCACAGTCTGACTGCAACCTCATGGGAAATTGAGTAGAAAAACCCAGAATCCTCTCCTGGAATCCTGACCCTCAGAAACTGAGTGTGATGACGTTTGTTATTTTTAAGTTGCTAAATTGTGTTATGCAGCAATAGATAACTAATACAGTAGGCAGAAACACAGTAGTATTAGCAGTACCTGGGATTTTGTCATCAATAGAGATCACAGTTACTTTTATATCATATCATAGTTATTGCAGAGAAAGTCACTATATCATCACTACTCTGAAATTACAGTAGAACATGTTTTTTATATATTAATAAAGAAGCATATACATTACTTTATCACAATTTAAAGTACTTTGATAATTGAATTTCAATATAATTGGTGTCCTTTATAATCCTATGTATGTATTTTAATTTTTTGCATTTAAAAACATTCTTCTGAGAAAAGGTCCATAGGCTTCACCAGATGGCCAAAGGGCACAAAAAGGTTAAGGATCCTGGATTTGGGAGTCTTGGCTTCTCCCTGCTGATGTGCAGGGGGACGAAAAACACTTCCTGCAGGCACAAGTAAGTTCTGCACAGCCAAGACGGCAGGATCTTCCAGGTGCTGGGCAAGCTGTGTGCCCTAAGGACACAGGATGAGCATGGCTGGCCAGGCTGGCCTGCCAGAGCTGTAGTCGGCAGGAGGGAGGAGCAGCTTCTGCAGCAAGCCTGGATTCCTCCAGCACCAGGAGCTCCTCCTGCCCATGGTTTGCATCAAACACTGCCCTTCCCTTTTCATCCAATCTCAGAACTGCTCTTTCAATTGGCTGCCAACCCCCGAGGCATGCAGAGCACAGCAGACTGCAGTCACTGTGCTGACAGCCATGTGAAAGTCAGCACAAAGCACCCAAGTGCTGAGAGGCAGGAAGGAGGCCAGGCTCATCGGAGTCAGTCCAGAGGAGTGAGCTGAATGTGGAACTCCTGTTGGAAGACCACTGCCTTTCTCCTTGATCACCTCAGGAGTCCTGTCTGGAGGAAACTGGCCCCAGGGGCAGCCTCCCAGCCCTTCATGGAGGGGCAGGGGGCACCAGGACCTCCATTTGCATGGTAAGAGTTTGTCTCTGCTCTAAGAGGTCCTAGGTGATAGAGCTAGAAGAAAGCTAGAGAATATTGGCCACCCTCTGGTCTGAGTCCCATTTTAGAGATGTGGATATTGAGACCAAGAAAGGTGAAATGTCTTCTCAGGACCACGAGATTCATTTGACAAGAGGCAGGTCAAAATGTTGGTGTCCTAACAGGCTGTCCTGTTGACTGTTGTATTTCTAAGACCTGGTAGGGGGCCAGACACACAAAAATATGTTGACAGAATGAGTGAGCACAACCCAATGTGGGTGTTCTTTCTGTGCCATCAAACCTTTATACACTTTCACTTAAGGAAATGGAAAAAACAATGGGCCTGGGTGAACCTCTTCATTTTTTTTTTTTTAATGATAAATGCATTTCATTGTTTATTTAGATGTTTAAGCTCTCGCACCAGATTTTTGCAAGCTGGTGAACACTGGCAAATTATTTCTCCCACAGAACTATAACTATATATCACACATTCCCAGACAGTATAAATATATGGTTGAACTAACATTAATACACATCACCATTTTACCAATTACATAACAAAACAAATTATCAAGTATCCAAAAGTTACACAGCTCAAAAGGCATATAAAATATTAGATATTTGCTCAATTCATTAGCAGGAACCCACTTCTTTCTTTTGCAAGAGAGATTGGGAAGAGAAGGAAAAGAAAAATCACACTTCAAACAAAAATAAGCTGGTAAACAACTTGAGATAAGTATGAAAAAAAGTTACAAGAATTTCAGAAATTTTATGATTAAGAATTGCTTTAGGGCCGGCCCCGTGGCTTAGTGGTGAAGTGTGCGCGCTCCGCTGCTGGTGGCCCAGGTTCGGATCCCGGGCGCGCACCGACGCACCGCTTCTCCAGCCATGCTGAGGCCGTGTCCCACATACAGCAACTGGAAGGATGTGCAGCTATGACATACAACTATCTACTGGGGCTTTGGGGGGGGAAATAAATAAATCAATAAAATCTTTAAAAAAAAAAAAAAAAGAATTGCTTTAGCTACAATAACAAAGCATCTCTAACTTTTTTAAAAAATTAAAGAGCATATTCTACATGTTCTGCACAAGACAAAGGCAACATTTTACTAAAAATACTTAATAGCCCCCTCCCATTCTTTTTCAGGCCCTCCCTGTAAGTTGCACCCTAAAGTGCAAACCTTAAAATTAACTGTAAGGCTTTTTTGTCTGGAGACATTAAAGACATGTGCTTCTGTACAATGTAGATTTTAAAAATGGAGTTTTTCCATAATAGCACACAATAAGATTTACAGAAAGACATTAAATAATCACCGTAAGACTTGGTAAAAATCCAAAAAAAAAAAAAATTCGAGCAAACCTGATGTACACCAGTATGAATATGGGAGATGTAAACATAAAGTGAGCAGGCAAATAACCATATAGGCCCTACTTTCTATGTTTGAAATGACTGAAGGAATAAACCACATAGGGTCCAGAGTGTTCATAGTTCCTAGGATTTTAGTTTCTGTATGATACAAAAAATATACAACTATTGTGCTGGGTATTTTGGCACCTAATCTTTCTAAATTTCTTATTATTGATAAGATTCTGGCATGAGAATTTTAAAGATGTAACTCAATACTGCATGATTTCAGAAAAGGTCAGTTGGTACAAATGATTAACACATTTTAAATGCTGAACAGAAAGAATCTTTTCCTAAGTGTCTGAATAGGTTGATGGTAACCCAAACATAGAGCCTGCAATTCTGTCAGGCTTGTGGCCTGGTAAAACTGTTTTTTAATACTCCTACGGAAGCTTCATTAGACTTATTCACCAAGCCAACACGTTGGCTAATATGTATGACAACTTAGGTCCTGTCTCAAGCTCCACTCAAGGCAGTGGCATCCGGCACCCTAGTTTTATTGAACACAACAGTTGTTTCTATGACCATTGGAGTCTTTGAAGCGCAGCTGCATTTTAGGACGATACTTTTCCAAATACAAAAGTTGCTTGCTGTTAAAAGCCCCACGCCGCCTTTGTCTTACGATCTGTACTGCATCTTCGTATTTCATCCCACCTGTAGTTAATACTGGAGCAACAAGCACTGGAGCTCTCCCAAGGCCTGCAAAACAATGAACAGAAATACAACAACCAGGTTCTTCACGAAACTTAATTTTCACAAGACTTAATCAGTCATCAACAATCTGGTTGGGAGTTGGTGCACCATCATTAAAAGGCCAATTGAGAATATAGATGCCTTCTTTCTCCATGAGAGTAGGGTCATAAGTTGCTTCACATACCCTTACTCTTGTAACTCCATACTTCTTAAGTTCCTCTATAAATTTGTTTAAGGTTGCGCTGGTTGGATTGTGTATAATAAGAAATCTCATGTTCTTGTATGTGACTTTCACAGGAGCTGGGCGCTTCATTGGAGCCATGTTAATTTCGTTTAAAAACACTCAACAGGGTTATGAAAGAATTTAAAAAACTGAAGACAGAAATGATGCAAAGAAACTGAGTCTACTTCAATATACCCCACTTGAAATTCTCAGTGCTTTGAGTATGAAGTTGAGAGTAATGGGAAATGAAATGAACCTCCTAACAAGAAGCAGCCATTCTTCAGTCCAGTAATACTGAGGCAAGAGAAAGGAAGTGCACTGAGGTTTACCCCCTCTAGGTCAAAACTCTTGTACAACGCTCTGTGGATTTCAATTCAACGCTTCCGTGTCCAGGTTAACCACTCTTACGGGGGCTTCTTGGTGGAGTAGTAATGAATTTCTACTGTTCACTTGTCTGCATAGAGGTCGTGCTGTGCCTGGCAGTAATCTCCATTGCCCTTCAGAAACTGCATAAATGTGTGACCAAGAACACCACAGAACTGAGGGATATGCTTACTCATTGAAGATTGTGGCCTAATCATACAGCCGGTCCCGAGGCGGCGGCTGCAGGGCAGGGGGCGGCGGTGGTGGTCGCGGGGCGGCGGCGGGGGCACCAGACTCACCAAGCAGCGAGCGGCTCCGCGGGGAGCGCGTCCTGGGCCGGCCTGCGGGCGGGGCAGCCAATGCGCGCGCCCAGGCCGAACCTCTGCATTTTAATTTTCTCTTTGTCAAAACGGATGGTAAATCATCTCCCTATCTCTCTTTCCTCCTTTCTTCACTCCAAAATCTAAAAAAACACCCACATTTTGGCAAGCTCCTCTAGGTCACAAGACTGCTTGTTGTTTGAATTTGGTAAGCCCGGGGTCATTCTTACTTTAGCTTTAAAACAAAGCTGTACTTCAGGCTGATATAACACCGCCGGGCCTGGGGCGAGCAGGAGGGAGGCGGAAGTGAAAGTGCTAGTCTCTGTGACCCGGGATGAGGTGGGAGGGACGAGGGAGGGAGGCCCCTGCTGGGAAGCCAGGGTTCAGCCTGGGGTGGCTGAGGACACCCAGGCTGTCAGGTTGCCCTCTGTATCTCTACCCCTAGAGAAGAGCCATACATGCAGCACATACAGTGGGCACTCAGGAGAGATCTGTTGGCTTGCTGATTGACTGACCGATGAGTGAAAGCACCCTATAAAAAGCTGACCCCTGGCTGCCTCCACAGCCTCTTCTATCTTCTCCCTGTAGAGGAGATGGGCTGCCAAGAGCTAAGGTCCTAAGTGATCCAGGCCAGAGCTAGATTTCAAATGCGACATTCTGAGCTCCAGTGAGGAGGCTATAAGGAGCCCAGGTCAGTTCCGGATTGCAGAGGGGTGCATAAATGTACCTTGCCAGTATTCACCTCTCTAGTCAGCTCACAGGAGCTGGTGGACATCCATCAAGGGCAGACAGCCAGACCCAAAGCTGTGGCATCATAATCCCAAAACTGAAGGAGTTTATCTTCTCCATCTCCATTATAGACAGCAGGAACTAGGTCTTAGTCTTAAAGAGTCACACTGTGGCTTTCAAAAGCTCTCCTTGCCTAAGATTTTTCAATGAGGTATACCCCATTAACCACAAGAAAAAAATTTAATATATAATGTATATATAATACTATATATTATATGTATATATAAAAGGTATACCTTTTATCTAGAAATATTCCCATGGAAATCAAATAAGAAAAAAATCAAACAGAAAAAAAAAGTATTTCCATTTTAGCTTGTTTCCTTTTTCCAGTCTTCTGCAAATACTTGGATGCATGCTAAGTTGATTAGTTCATGAATTTGACACTGTATGTGTTTTGAATTCCTATAAAATCATTAGAAGGTTATACCAGATAAACGACTTTTTTTCTTCCTGTAGTATATTTGAGAGGGAAGGAAAAACAGGAGGCTAATGCCTCTAAATAGTTAAAAGTAATGTGATTTTAGCAATTCAGATCAACAAATATTTATTGACACCCTACCATATACAAAGCACTGAGCAGTGCCTTGGAGAGTCAGAAATGGACACAATAAGTCCCCATAGCTAAGAGTCTGTGCCTTGCGATACCTATAATCTGTTATGTACACAATAGATAGATAAAGTGTATACACAAATAATGATGATGCATGCAGAAAGTGCATGATGCAGTATAAGACTCCAAGCAAAATATTTTAGAGTGACAAATAACAATTTTGGTGGAATGAAATTGTTCGAGAGTGAACGAGAAGTGAGATGGAGGAGATGGTGAGTATAGGAATATAGAGTTAGGAAGGGGAGGACAGTCATGAAATGAATGGCACGGGCAAAGAAAGAACTATTTTTCTCCAAGCGGGGAGTATGGAACTCAGATCTCCCCTTCAACTGTTCAATCTCTCTCTCAATCTCTCCCAACAGGCTCCAGAGATACAAGAGGATGTAGAATCAAGTGCACGAAGTAGAGTAGGGAGTGAGGAGAGAGTTAACATGGCCAAAGACCAGCTTTTACTCAGAGACCCGAGAAGGGAAGGTCGAGGGGTCCTATGACCTAATTCCTTTCCACCCTAGACTCTCCATCTTTTCTTTCCCTAAGTGGTTTTCCATGTTTGTGCCTCCTTAATGATAATGATAGACGTTAAGATGAAATAAGAGGAGAATGTGTCTGAGCACCGTGTTTTTGTCTTTCAACCAGGCACCGACGTACATTCACAAACCAACTCTATGTGTAAGAATGGCAACATGGAAGGTGTTGTCATTGTCCTTGATCTCTTAACTCCTTCCTTTAAAATGGATCCCTGACCGTCTGCAGTTTGCACTTTTTCTTGGCAATTTTTCTTCAGTGTTATCCTTCCTGTTTTCTCTCTAGCCATTATATTATCTATTTTACTGCTGAATATTAATTTCCTCACTATCCACCATTGGCTTATTTTAGCTACTTATTCTTTCCTGATTATTGCCTTTCTGCAAACTTCTCGCATATGTCCCCTTTGGCAGTTTTCCAGCCGTTTTTCTTCTTAACTCCTATTTTGTGCAGAGTTCATAAAAATGTATGTGCACTATATGTATAAAACCCATTCCCAAGGGCAAGCTTCACAGGAAGCATCTCACAGGCCCCATTCATCAAATCCCACACTGGCCCCAAAAGCTTATTTAAGTATTGCCCTTCTGATAGCAGATTCTATTTGAGGCCATTGGAGCAGCGTCCTGAGAATGGAAGCTAACTCCCTTTCTCCCTCTCCTGCTTGCTTTTAAGTGAGATCATGTGTGAGAAAAGACACTGAAAACTTTACAGCATGTGCTGTGGTGGTTGTCATTGCTGTTATAGTTTGTTTGCTCATGCCTTCATTGAACAAGAATTTATTGAATACCTACATGTCGGGCATTGCAGATAAAATGGGAACAAAATAGCAAATGGTGAGAACAAAGAAGGAAAATTACATAGTTCCTAGCCTCATAGATCTCATAGTCTAGAGCAGAATATGGATGTCAATCAAATAGTTAAGTGACAAGGTATAAAATTACCACTGGGCTCAGAGCTCAGAAAAGGTTTATTATACCGTACAGTAGGGAATGGGCATCTGATCTAGCCGTGGGAGGAGTCAGATCACCCTGTTGTATCTGAGAACTGGAAGATGAGTGGGAGTTACCTATGCCAAGGCAGATGGTGGGAGAGCACCCCAGGCACAATGGGCCTTGAGGTGAGAAGGAGCAGGGTTAGTTGTTCCAGGAACTGGAGGAAGGTCAATGTGATTAGGCGGGAGAAGGGAGGAGGTCAGGATAAAAAGGGGTGTGGTCTTTGATGAGGCTGGAGAAAAGGTGGTTGGGTTAGACCAGACAAGGCTAAGTTTCAGGAGGAACATTGAGGGTTTTTAGCTTAAATCAGAGAGCTGTGGGAAGACAGCAAAGCATTTAAACAGAAGGGAGTCCCATTCCATAACCTCACTCTCTGGATATATTGGAGAACAGATTGTGTTGGAGGGAAGAGTAGGGAATAGTCTATCCAAAGAGCGCCTGTGGGTAGTGTAGGTGAGAGAGATGATGGTGATTTAAGCTTGGGTGGTGGCACCAAAGTTGGAAAGAACTGAGGAGATTCAAGAAATGTGTAAGATGTCAAATTGTCAGAATCTGGTGAGAGAATGGATGTAGGGGATGAAGAAGAATGTGCAATCAAGAATCGTGACTAGCTTTTCCTCTTGGGCAACTAGATGTACATAGAGTCATTCACTTAGCTCTTCACACATGGAGTAGTAAGTACTGCCATTCTGAAAGAGCATCTTTCCCCCAGTCCCCAACACACAGCCTTGGATTATGAGTACACAGGGAGTACACAGAGCTGAGGAGCTCTGTGTCACAGCGGCTGAGAAAATTCATGGACGGTATCTCCAAAAGACGCTAACACAACCGCTGAACTTCAGGAATGAAGAAAGCTCCATTCAACTTCAGATCATCAGCCTGTTGGGCAAGAGAGTTCCTGAAACACAGGACTGTGCTGGATGCTCTGGTCTAGTCACTCCACAAACACCGTATGATGCCCACTCACTGTAGCCCTTTCCTCAGTCCCCAGGGCTCAGTCCTACTAAAGCCACTGAAGGATCCCAAGACCAGGTCTCATGGTGAATGCCTAATAAACTGCACCTTCTCCTTCCTCAGAGCCCTGATCCCTTCTCTGTTATGACCTAAAACACAAATGTCTCATCCTAAATGCTTTCTAGGACAAGAGAACTTGATTGCCTTTCTGTTGGGGCAAAATACAAAAAGGCCTGTTTATGAGTTGTTGCTGGGGGTGCAAAGAATCCCACTACAAACCTGGAAGCTTCTCTTTCTGGACTTCTAAACGCTAAAAGGTTATTCTTCATCCTTTTTGCACAATAGAATGTGATTAACTTCAAGCAGGTTCTTGTCTACAAATATAACAGATCTGTTTATAACCCCATCTTTGTGGCTAGAGATAGAGGAAGAGATACCTTGAGTCATTCTCTAAATGCTGCCTAAAGATCCTCTGAGCTTCCCTTTCTATAGTTGAAAACAAAAACCATGAATTTAATCTTTAACAAGGCATTCTACTATATCCGCTGCATTGTCAATGAAGCTTACACCTGTGGAGAAGGCCTCCAGTTGTCCTCCAAAATCCAATCTCCCCTTCTACCTGGACATACGACCAGACTAAATTCCCAGCCTCCCTTGTAGTCATGTGTGGCCCTAGGACCAAGTTCTCTCCAATGAATGTTAGTCACAGTGATTTGCTCCACTTCCAGGCCAGGTCCATAAAACCTTCCCACTGTTGGCTGTTGAGGAAGTTGATGCTCAAGCTGGCTTTGGAATCCACATTTTGAAAATGGCAGAGCAGCCGTCAGCCTGGGTGCCTGAATCGTTGTAGAGAATAATGGCTCTCCCTGCTAGAACACCCATATAACTGTTACATGAGAGAGAAAGAATCTTCTTTTCTTTAAGCCACTAAACCTCTGAAGTGTAACAAGTAAGCAGACCAATTTAATAACCTGAGAAGGCTCGTCCATTAAACCATGAGCTTCTGAAAGGCAAGGACTACACTATACCTCATTCTTTATCAAATCTACCATCTCCCCCACTGTACTTGGCATGTACAAAGCTTTCAATAGATTTATTTCAAATGAGTGGTAAAGCTTAGGAAACATTTTGTGATGGGCTTGCAAATTTGCTCACATAACAACTGAGATGTACAGAGAGATGTACTTTTGGACCTTGGTTTTTCTCATGTTGCTTCCCCTGCTTGGTGGTTGGGGTACATGGGAGGAGACAACTACATGTCCAACCTAGTTAAAGCTTTGTCTACTGCCATATTTAAATAGCCTCATTGGGTAATGTTTAGTTTTTGGGGATAAATACTCTTATTTATACTTGACTTTCTCCAAGATGGTATCTAGAGTGTAAGAGGAAAAACACTCGAGCAAAAGGGTCTAGATTGATTTGATGTCTTCTCAATCCTAGGTGGCCTTGCTGTGGAGAATCTGATTTGTGGTGTGCTGCTGCTGAATTCTTTCTCAACTTAATCAGGGTCCTGTAACCATTTCCTGTAGACTAGACTCCCCTCAGTTTTTGCTAAGTAGACTTCTCTGAGTCTCTGTCTTGTCCCTCGAGAGCCCCAGCCCCAGATTGTCCTTCTCAAGCCTTTGCTATAAGATCTCCACATCCTAGCCATGGTGGCCCTGAGGATGAGCCCCCATCTCTCTCTTTGATATCCATGCCATCTAGGAATCAGGGAAGAGCCAGGAGTACAGTCTAGATCTTCTATCTGAATGCTGCTCTCTTAACTCAGCTGTGCTGTCCCTTGTCGGCATTGGGTCCATTGCACAGAGGCCTGTTGCAGACTCATAACAGAAAGTGAAATGAAAGCCCAGAAAAGGGAATTCCGGACCCACATGTCTGACAGTTTTCCCCTCCTGCCTTTGTCTCCCTTCTTCCTACAGTCACCTGGGGCCAAAAAGGATAGACTTTTCCTCCTTCCTGCACATCAAATCCTCCTTCTCCCCAGTGAACAAGCCTCATGGACTGTTCATCATGGCAGAAAGCTTGTCTGATCCCAGGGCTTATTCCTTAGTGTAGAGAAGCGTGCTGTATGTGTGGTTCTTGCTGTGTTAAATGGGAGATAGAGAATTTGAGAAAACCTTTCTCTGTCACAAATCTGACTTTCAGGTCTTTTTAGAAAACTCTTATTTTCAGTGTCAGATACTAACAAATCTGAAAATGTTGATGAAACTCAAGGAAGTATATCTTTTAAAAGATGTCATTGCAGATTATGTTCACGCTTCCTTTTAGAATAGGTCCCCCAAAATAATCAAATCGGCCCCTGGGACCCGGATAACTTGGTCTGACCAGAGAGTCACACAGTAGGAAATACAAAAAAGGAAACTTCTCTTAAAATTATATCTTATTCCAACTCTCTTTGTGGCTTAGAACATCCTGAAATGTTGCCTTATAAAAATAGGGTGAGAGGAGGATGAGAGAACCATGATTTCATCTACCACCAAAGTCTTTATCAGCTATGATGTTGGCATAGGTGTCTTGCTTAATAACTAGCTGTCTCTCTTAAACTATAGGGAACACAATTTTCTTGACAAAGAAACCCTATTGGCTCTTATGCCCAAGTTTGGACAGTGGATGCTGTGGAAGTGAATGCAGAACACAGACAAGCAGCAGCGAGTTAGTTCTAGTCGTCTCCAAATCATCTAGGAGCTCGTTAAACTATAGATAACCTGAATAAGCATGTTTGCTTGTTTATCTTTTTTCCTTTCAAAACAGAGATTAAGTTAAACATGATTATTCAGGTCAGAAAATCTAAAGCAGACGTCTTAAAGAACGATAGTGATACTAAAGCCTTGTAAAGACATTAGCGTCTATTATTCATTCCGACATTACAACAACAAAAGAAATTTGCTTTTTTAAAAAATTGAAGTACTTAATATTGTGAAATCTTCATAATAACTCTATAAGGTAGTCACAATTATTATTTTCCTTTTGCAAATGAAGAAACTGAGGCTTGGAGAAGGTAAGTGGCTTAGTCAAGGTCCACAGGTAGGAAGCGAGCAGTAAATGGAGCCAGGACTTGGGCCCAAGTCCTCTGCCTCGTGGGTCTATTTTCATTTCACTATACACACTCTCAGTCCTCGTGTCTAAATGTTATTCCTTCTGATTTCCAACATCTGGTGTGTTTTTTTTTCTTTTTAAGACCATAGTGGCATGTTCATTGACCAGAGCCCAAACAAGTGGATGATGATGCTCTGCAGACTTCCGTGATATAGGCATTGGCTTATTAGTAATTTAAATAATGCTATAAAATAATCCCACTCCTACTCTATTGCTTTGAGCCATCTGCTTTGTGATGATCAGAGTTTCAGCCTAATGAAAGAAAAAATTGAACTAGAGGTCTTTTTGTTTTGTTTTGTTTTTGATGCTAACTTAATCCTGGAGGCATTGCCGGGAGGTGTTTGGCACAAACTTCAGCGGGGTCACCTGTCTCATTTGTGTGCAGAGCAGACACCTGCCAAGGCTTGTCTTTCCCAGATCTTTGTCTGGGAGAGAACAAGGGAATGAGAACATGAAGAGATTTTCTTCCCACTGAGCTCCATAGGTCTGCCAAGCCAGGAATAGTACAGGAGGAAGCAAATATGGCAGAAAACTCATTTATGCATTAACCAATTCGTCCAAGTTCTGTTTTTTTCCTACATAACAGTTTACAAATAGTTGTCCGAAACCACAGACCAATTTAAAAAAGACGAAGATGAGGAGAAAGAGAAATGAAGAGGAAGAGATGTATTTCTGTCTTTAAACACTCTGAAAACCTTTGTAGAATGCAAGACTCTTAAAACACTGACCTGGCCTCTCCTGCTCACTTTTTTTGCTGAGCCAGGGCAGACCATGTCCTACCCCCACCCTTTCACTTCTCCTCTTAGACTACTTTACCCAGACAAACATCCATTAGTCCCTCCTTGTGTGTGCAGTCTAAGCAATAATTCATTGCTTTACTGATTTAAAACATAACTACTAGCGTATGTCTTCATTCTGTGAAACTTAATTTAATTCTAGAATTGATCAAATAAAGCCACCTAAATTCAACCAGCCATATGTGAAAGTGCACTAATAAACTTGAACACTATCTGACAAGAGCTATTTCTTCCACGCTCCTGCATCAGGTCTGAGGTTCTCCCTCTCGCTAAAATTTCTTAGCATGACTCCAAGGGCGCTTCCCAATTAGCATTGCTTTTTAGGAGCTTTAGCAAAGGTTTAAACATTTCAGTGAAGCTTATTTATTATTTTGCACATTAGCAGAGATTAGCTTCAGCAATCACTACTCCTATTTGCTACAGAATCCTGGCAGATAATGCCCAAAGAGGCTGAGTATAGGACAATAGTTGCAAAAGTATTTTAGAAGAAAACATGAATAGGTTTAGTCATAGTACAATTGTCAAACCAAACATATCAGTTGGTTTCAAACATCTCTCTGACTTCTATTTTGCAATCCCTGGTTTATGTGTTTACTATGAAGACAATTGGGTAGTTATGAAGATAGAGATCAACTTTCGAAAGGGATGGGACCCAAAACTAATTGGTTTTGAAGAGGGAAGGTGTCAGGACCATGAGTCATTCGTGATCAGTCGCCATATAGGTTTGGGGGTCCTGGGGAATGAGCAGGAGGGGCTACCGTAGAGGGTAGGAGAGCTGTTTTACAGCCCTTTCTAGGGTTAGCCTATTTCCTGTTTCTAGTCTTTGTTCTTTTTATTGGTTTTCTCTATTGAGAACCAAAATGTTCACAACTCCTGTATTTGACACATCTATATGACTTTGAGAATGTCACCGTAACGATGAAGGAACTCTGCTTTTATTCTGGAAAAGGTTTTATAAAAAAGCCATAAAACGTGCCTCTTATTGAGTGAAGATGAAGAATCTTTCCTTTCCAGCAACTCAGCATCTTTTTACTTGAAGAGCCTTCAGGAATTAAAATTCAGATGAGCACAGCAGCTATCCCCCACTGCCACCGGTGCCAGCGCCATTTGGCCAGAGTGGAGCTTCCAGGGGCATGTCTTTCATCACCGTCACAAACTTCAGTGGGAGCTGGCAGGCAACAGCAATTTGAGAAGCTAAGTAAATCTAGAGAACACTCAGTCACAAGCTGGAATTCATAAGGCACATTGGTATTATTCTTGCTTTCAAAGCAGATTATAGGGTCAAAGATTAAGGACATGGTTTTCCTAACTCCTGGCCATAAGAGAAACTCGATGATTAAACCCCACATTAGGAATCAGGTTTACAGAGATGGAGCTATTTTTTTTTTTTTTTTGTGAGGAAGATCAGCCCTGAGCTAACATCCATGCCAATCCTCCTCTTTTTGCTGAGGAAGACCAGCTCTGAGCTAACATCTATTGCCAATCCTCCGTCTTTTCTCTCCCCAAAGCCCCAGTAGGTAGTTGTATGTCATAGTTGCACATCCTTCTAGTTGCTGTGTGTGGGACGCCGCCTCAGCATGGCCGGAGAAGCGGTGCGTCGGTGCGCACCTGGGATCCGAACCGGGCCGCCAGTAGCGGGGCGCGCACGCTTAACCGCTAAGCCATGGGGCCAGCCCAGAGATGGAGCTATTATCTCTCAGAATGGAATCTTTGAGAAGAACAATACACATGGTCATTGAGAGGAAAGAATTTCTATGCTGTTTACAATGCTTAGGCCCAATATGGTGGATTAAATTTTTATAGATGCCATTGTAATTCTCTAATCATTGCATTTGATAGTAGGGGAATAGAATCATTCATAGTTCAGGGGTTTTAAAAATCCATTATTTATAGTATGTTAGTTAGCTTGGGCTGCTCTAACAAAATCGCATCAACTGGGTGCTTAAACAACAGAAATTTATTTTCTCACAGTTATGGAGGCTGAAATTCTGAGACCAAGGTGGTAGCATGGTTTGGTTCTCTTGAGAGCTCTCTTCCTGCCTCTCAGACAGTCACCTCCTCTCTGTGTCCTCACATGGTGGAGAGAGGGAGAGAGCAAGTCAGTGTCTCCTCTTATAAGGGCACTAATTCCATCAGACCAGAGCCCTGCCCTCATGACCTCATCTAACCCTAATTACAACCCAAAGGGCCCATCTCTAAATACCATCACACTGGGGATTAGAGCTTCAACATATGAATTTTGAGGAGACACAAACTTTCAGTCTATAACATAGAGCAAAATGAGACTCAAAAGCTTGGTCACATGGAAGAGTGAGAAAAAATTATAATCTTTAGAACCAAGAATTTATTCCAATATGTGCCTCCTTATTTTGTGACTAAAATCTGTACTTCCAAAAATTTACCCAGAGACATATTCAGACTTCACACACCTAAAAATGGAAGAAGAGTTATATATAAGAGGCACCATCTGCTTAATCAAGTACCTTAAGGTTTTGGAACTGAATCATCTCCAAATTATGATTCAAATTGAGTGCAGAAAATGGAATGACGAACTCAACAGCCCAATATTTAAATAAAATTTGGGCACTTATTCTATTTCAGCTTCCTCATATGTGAAATGAGGAGAATACACATCCTACCTAAGGTAGGGAATTGGTATGAGCCTTAAATGAGGTGTTATAGTTGAAAAGCTTTGCCTGAATAAGTGGACGAGATTGTAGTACTAATATTGCAAATATTTATTTAGTTCCATGTGTCTGACACCCTGCCATATTCAAGAAATACAAAATTAAGACATGAGTCCTTACATTAAGGAGACCACCATCTGGTCTCAAAGACAAATCCATTAACGACTCTAAACAACTAACTAGGGTACAATGTAATAAATGTTATAATAAAGCTGTGTACAAGATACTATGGAAGAATCACACACTGGGAATTTAATATGTGATTCAGCAACTAGTCATTTGGCGTGAAAATCTGGCCAGTCATTTGCTCAGGACTTTCAGTTGGCTCCTAAATTTCTTGCCTAGATTCTCCCTATGTAGACTGGATTAGCTGCATGAATTTTGAAGCTCGACTATTTGATGCAGTTAAGGTTTAGGATTGTTATGTCACCTCTTAAATTGACCCCTTTATCATTGGCCCTCTTCATCCCTGGTAATGTTCTTTGCTACTTTGATATGGTCACTTTTTATAGCTTTCACTGGATTTGTATTAGCATGGTATATCTTTTTCAATCCTTTCACTTTTAACCAATTTATATCTTTATACTTAAAGTGAGTTTTTTCTGGGCAGCATATAGTTGGATCTTGCTTTTTAATCCAAACTGGCAATCTCTACATTTTAAATGGAATGTTTAGACCATTTAAAATTAATGTCATTATTGATACAGTTGAGTTTAAATCTACCATCATGATATTTGTTTTCTCTTTGTCTCATCAATTCTTTGTTTCTTTCGTCCTCTTTTTCCTCTGGTTACTTGGGGGCTTTTATTATACTTTTTTTTGTGTGTGTGAGGAAGATCAGCCCTAAGCTAACATCAGATGCCAATCCTCCTCTTTTTTTTGCTGAGGAAGATTGGCCCTGAGCTAACATCTGTGCCCATCTTCCTCTACTTTTTATGGGACGCCGCCACGGCATGGCTTGACAAATGGTGAGTCAGTGCACACTCAGCATCTGAACCTGCGAACCCCGGGCCGCCAAAGTGGAGCGTGTGCACTTAACCGCTTGCACCGCGGGGCCGGCCCCCCTTATTATACCTTTTTATTATACATTTTAACATGTTACAGTCTACCTCCAAGTGATATTATACTCATTCACATATAATAAGAACCTAACAAAATTATACTTCTGTTTCTCCCCTCTTAGTCTTGTGTTGTGGTTGTCATGCATTTTATTTCTACGTATGTTATAAACCTCACAATGTCTTTTTCTCTGGCTGCTTTTATGATTTTCTCTCCATCAGTTGATTTAAGTAATTTGATTCTGTTGTGCCTAGGTGTAGATTTCTTCATGTTTCACATGCTTGAGTTTTGTTGACATTTCTGAATATGTGGGTTTCTAATTTCTCACCACCACTCATTTGAGGACTTTAATTTCCTATGTATTTGGTTGCTTGAATTTGTCCCACAGTTCAATGATTCTGTTTATTTTGTTCAGTCATCTTTCCTGTTTCATTTTTTTTCATATGTCTTCAAAACCATTAATCTTCTCTGATGTCTTCTCCAATGTCAGTTCTAGTAATCCTATCCAGTGTATTTTTTGTCTAAGGCATCATAATTTTCATCTCTAGATTTTCAATTTTTTTAAATGTCTTCCATGTCTCTACTTAACGTTTATTCTTTCTTCCAGCTTCTTGAACATATGGAATAGAATTATAACTGTTTTAATGTCCTTATCAATTGATTCTATCACCCATGTCATATCTGGGTCAGTTTTGATTGACTGATTTTTCTCCTCATTGTAGGTCATATTTTCCTGTTTCTTTGCACGTCTAGTAATTTTTTTTTTTTTTGTGGGGAGTGATTTGCCCTGAGCTAACATCTGCTGCCCATCTGCCTCTTTTATTTTTGTTTCTTTGTTTTGCTTCCCAAAGCCCGAGTACATGGTTGTATATCCTAGTCATGAGTCGTTCTAGTTCTTCTGTGTGAGCCGCCACCACAGCACGGCTACTGACAGACGAGCAGTGTGGTTCTGCGACCAGGAAGCAAACCTGGGCCGCCAAAGCAGTGAGCACCAAACTTTAACCACTGGGATATTAGGGCTGGCTCGCATGTCTAGTAATTTTTGATTGAATGCCAGATGTTGTGAATTTTAGCACATTTGCTGCTGGATATTTTTGATTCCTGTAAATATTTTTGAGCTTGTTCTGGACGCAGTTAAGTTACTTGGAAATAATTTGATACTTTGGGTGTTGCTTTTAGGTTGTGTTGGACTTGACTAGAGTTGCCTTTAGCATAGGGTCAATTTCTCCCCACTTTTGAGGCAACATTCTTCAGAGTTCTCTAATTATACCTGAATTACGAGATTTTCCACTAGGGCTTTTGGGAACAGGAACTTTTCTCAGGCGTATGTGAAGTCTAAGGACTATTCCCTCTGATTCTTTCTGGTGGTTCTTTTCCTGGTCTTGGGGAATTTCCTCGCATGCGTGCACTATTTGATATTCAACTGAATTCTCAAGGGGGACCCTCTTCTGCTCCCTGGAGTTTGTCTCTGTGCAGCTCTCTTCTTTCTGATACTCTGCCTTGTAAACTCTAGCCACTTTGGTTTCCCTGGACTCTGAGCTATGTCTTATCAACTCAGCAAAACAGTTGGACTCTGTGAGCTTCTCTACCCCTGTGATGCAGCCTAGAAAATTTTCCCATGCAGTAGAAAAAGTTTCTGGGCAATCATCAAGTTCATCTCACTTATTTCCCATCTCTCAGGGATCGTTGTCCTTCGTTGCCTGATATCCAATGTCTTGAGCACTATTGTTTTATATGTTCTGTTGAGGTTTTTTCAGCTGTTTCTGGTAGGAGGGTAAATCTAGTTGCTGTTACTCTGTTACTCTGTGTTGATCAGAAATGTAAGTCCTTGTAGAACAGATGATAATCACTTCAATACAAAAGTAATGGTGCCAAACCTTGTCATGAAATTATACGACAGAAATCTTGACTTTTTTATACTGACCAAAGAACAGAGAATACCAAAGGTAAAGGAAGTGAACCCCACTTCTCTTTCTCTAAGCTTGTCCTACTGAGCAGCTGGGGGCCATCAACAAGTCTAAACGAACAGCTCGTATTATAATTTCCCAAGAGCTCTGGATTAAAATTTTGTGTAGAATTGTTAAGGATTATCATTCCAGTCCTGGGAGGATACCCAAGGACAACTGGCGTCCCTTTGTGGCCCAAAAAGCACATATGGGAAAGAGCCCCAGATAGGAATATGTTCCAGAGATGCTGCCTCCAGCACTACAGGACAGGGATGAAGCCCCAACAACCAGCTGAATTAGACTCAGCAGCTTCTAAAACTCCATCCTATTTTAATTTTTCTATCTTAGTGCAGGAACAATATCTACCAACTTTCTTAACCACAAAGGCTTTTCAGTTTCTAGTTCTTGTTTAATTAACACTTTGCAAATTAGAACTTCAGTGTGGAAAGGATTTTAAGCATACTGGGTGGAACAAAGTATAGTTTCAGTTATTAATTATATATGAGTGGACCAGGAAGAACATTAAGAAATTAGCAATGTGCTTTTACCAACATTCCTCTGTTGTAATCACTATCCCAGGAAACTGATATCTTTCTTCTTTTGTGTGTGTTGACACTTGAGATAATCTCTAAAGTCTCTTTAAGTTCCAACATTCTGTTTTTCTCAGACATTTGCTAGTCTAATCAACTTATGAGGAACTGAAATACAAAGAAGTAAAATTTAAGAAAATCTGAATAGTAGAAAGAATACTGGATTTAAGAATCAGAAAACCTTTTTGAGTCAAGAATCTATACATCTGACTGTGTAATCTTGGGGAGAAAGATCACTTAACTTCTATAGGTTTCATTACTACCTTTACTTTTTGGGTGAATAAATTATCAGTCCAGACTCACCTATGATGTGAGAATAAATTAAATAAATATGAAAGCACTTTTGAAGCATAAATGGCAATTGTCCAAGCCCACAAAAGAAATTACTAGAACTCAAAAGAAACATTATATATCAAGGATTCCAGACAGCAGAAACATCCAAACAACATAAACAATACAACTCAATTATTTTTGTGATTGCCCATGCGAAAAATCACATAAAAGTAATGATTGAGGGATGCTGTTCCACATTGTGTGACCTGTGGTATGTGTTCAGTGATATCGCTGTGGTCAAATATGTACCAAAGAGCAGACAATCGGTGGCATCATGGCAGTGATGTCATGACATGATGATGTTCATGATGTGACAGTTCTTCATCATTTATATGTTGGGCTGGTTATAAAGTATTGATTGCTACAGTGAAACTCTTTCTCATGTGAGGAAACATTTTTTCTGTGATCATTATTCAGTTTCTGAACATTCTATGTGAGTGACCTTCAGGAAACCCTGTCTTCTGACTGAGATTTTCTATCCTTTTCAAGCCACCCTCTGCCCTCACTTTCCTATGACTAGTAGAGAATTCAATGCAGAAATCTCTTAATTTTCAGCCAGAAATAGATTATGAAACACATTTTGCATGCACTTTTTTCCACTCCCATCCTCCTGACCAGAGAAAATTGGTTGCAAAGAAAGGGCATGAGACAAATTTCATGGAGTTGTAATGATTGGTCTAAGAGGAAAAAAGTGAGAACCATAGATGTTTTGATCGCCTCCTCTTCACCTTGTTGGTGAGGGAGGGATTCCACATTAGGATTATGGGGATGGCCAAACACGTGACACCCAGTACTGGCCAGATGGGATGGATGGCAGTTTATTGTCCAGGGAAGGAAGATACTGCACCACCAGAGCTGGACAGGAGTTGTACTTGGGAGCAGAGTGAACAGCAGGGCTGTGGGGGGCAGGCTTTGTGGTAACAAGAGGTTGGAGTGACTCTTGGTTTCTACAGGAGGATGTGATTGGATTGTTTGGATAATTCTGCAGGTTGGCAGGAAACTGAAGCCTGCTAGTCAGGGATAAGCAGACACTGTGCCTCTTTCCCGTGATGGGAGGGTTGTTTGGCTAGGGGACCTTATCTGAGGGAGCAGAGTGGGCAGGAGAACTCAGGTAGGCCATTCAAGTCCCTCCTAGTTTTAGATGGCAAGGCAGCACATAATATTAATTTAGGCCTATATCACAATAGAGGTTATATAAACACACTTACCAATGTGGACAAGGAAGCTCATCTCCTGTAGCTTGCAAGCCGTTCCTATAATCCATCACCACTTACTCTGCTCTTAAATCAAACACTAAGCCCTTTCAAAACTGGAGATAAAATTAGGAATGCCGGAAACATTGTTGGGGCTGTTCCCAGCCTTGCTCCCTTGTTCAGAAAACTGTAGAAAGACCAGGGGCCCTCCTTGATGGCCTGCAGCCTACGGTTGTGCTGTCTCCAGGCAAAGGTCCTTGTGACTGTTCAGACGAATAACTGTAACTCCCCAGGAGCTCACCGTGGCCTGACCCAGCTACATTTACTGAAACAAGGAAACAGGGTCTATTGGCCTTGTCAGTCGGTGTAACTGTAACTTAGAAAAATAGAAGTTCAGTGATCACACTTAATGGAAACATAAAGTCTACAGTTAAACAAGGAATTTTCAGCTCTTTACAGAGAATTTTAGAGGAAAGTATTGAGAATAGTTATAATTAGATATACACATGAAAAGAGAGACACTATATGCCATATTCTAATAAAATTAGTATTATAATATCTACAGTATTTACACACTCTGAATAAATTTAAAACAACGTAATTAATTGAAAAATCTTTTTCCTGTGCACAAAAGCAGTGATACCGTCTTACAGTCATGCGTTGCGTAACGACGGGGATATGTTCTGAGAAATGCGTCATTAGGCGATTTCATCACTGTGCAAGCATCATAGAGTGTGCTTTCACAAACCCAGATGGGATAGCCTACTACACACGTAGGATATATGGTACCACTCGTATGGAATCACCATCATATGTGCAGTCCATTGTTGACTGAAACATTGTTATGCAGCACGACTCTATTTTTTAAAAAAGTTTTAAATGTTAGATGATGACATTTCAAATATACAGCCAAGTACAGAAAATATTAACAGATACTCATGTACTGACCACCCATTTTAACAGGTGTTAATATTTTGCTTTATTTCCTTTGGAATCAATTTTCTCTCTTTTTAGAAAAGAAAGCGTTAAGCACAGATAGAGCATCCCCATCCCATCCTCTACTTCTCTTCTGAGAGGCAACCACTACCCTGAAGTTAGTGTGTTTCTTTTCATGCTTGTATGTTTAAACTTTTATTATATTATATGGATATATCCATAAATGATATATACTATTGTTTTGTATGCTTTAAGTATTTATATAAATATTAGAAATCATATGGTACATTTCCTCTTGTAACTTGCTGTTCTTATCAACATGTTTTGAGATTTATTCATGTTTATATACGTAGATCAAGTTTGTTCATTTTGACTTTCTATAGTATTTCACGGTATGAATAAACCACAGTTACTCATTGACCTAGTGTGATATTTTTATTTATAATAAGAAATATGTTTTTGGTCTTTGTCCCCATTTCTGGCACAGAGCTCCTAAAACTCTTGGAATTTCCTAAGTGATGAGAGCATAAAGGTACCCTTTGTTATGTTAATGAGATGACATTTGGACCCCATCTAAGGATGGGGGTTGGTTGCCAGGGGAACCAACCATGTGATTAGAGGGTTAGAATTTTCAGTCTCACCCCCCTGACTTCTGGGAAGGGGATAGGGGGCTGGAGATTGAACCAACCCCCCAATGGCCAATGACTTAATCAATCCTGCCTAGGTAATTTAGCCTCTATAAAAACCCAAAAGTATGGGTTCAGAGAGCTTCTGGGTTGGTGAACATGTCTAGATGTGGGAAGAGTGATGTGCGCAGAGAGAGCATGCAAGCTCTGTGCCCTTTCCCCACACCTTGCCCTATGCATCTCTTCCATCTGGCTGTTCCTGAGTTATATCCTTTTATAATAAACTGGTGATCTAGTAAGTAAAATGCTTCTCTGAGTTCTGTGGACTGCTCTGGCAAATTAATTGAACCCAAGGAGGGGGTCGATGGGAAACCCCGATCCACAGCTGATTGGTCACTGGACTTGTGACCAGTGTCTGAAGTCGGAGGGGTGGTGGTGGGGTACACTGGGTCTTGTATAGTTATTTCCATGAGTTCTTGGGGTGTGTCACATGTTCTGCTGCACAGTGCACTCATGGGTATGTGTATTGGCTCCTCCTTGTGTCTGCTTCCCTCAAAGCCTGTGAGCTGTTGTCTCAGAGGACCCTGGCCTGGTGGCAGTCAGGTTTCCCTGTCTAGAATCCTGTTTCCTGGATCTACTGTTCTCTAAACAGCAACAGTGGAGAGGGGCTAACCCCTTAGTCCTCACTGTGACTAAGCTGTGCTGGGTTCCATGGAGACATGGGGGAACTCTTCTCTCCTCAACTCTGCATCACTTGGGCCTGGATGTTGCTCTAGTCATGCCTAAACATCACAAAGTATGACAAAGCCTCTCAAAGCCAGCCCGCTGGCTTATCTTTCTAGCCCCTCTCTCTGCAGGGCCAGGCTGGGGAGCAGCCAGCAGCTCCCCCACTGTCCTCTTCGCTGTCCTCTCTCCCAATCTCCATCCCACTCCCCAGGCAGCCTTGCATACAACAGGGACGTATGCAGCCCGCATTCCCCTCCTCGAAGCCCACATTCCCCAAGCAAATAAAGTCATGCAAATATACTTCTAAGACAGCAAGCTCTGCCCAACCCGACAGGTCTAGATTTCTCTTTAGGTTCAGTCAAGATCCCTGCCCACTGATATAATGCACACTCACATATACACACACACCCTGCAACATACCACACCACACCACACCAAACACATGGTATCTTTGGTCTTTGACTTCTCCTTTTCTACTGGCTCCTTCCCACTGTATCTCCACACGTTCAAGTCTTTTCCATCCTGAACTAAACAAAGACCTTCAATAGACCTGTCTCCCCTCTAGCTACTGACCCATCTCTCTCGTCCTCCGCAGCTACTTCTTTCTTTTCACCTAGTATTGAAATCTTATTGTTACTCTAGACACATCAGTGTTATTTAAATTTTTACAGTGAACACATATTATATTTTTAACTAAAAAAAATATAGTCTCTGGTATGGGTTGACTTGTGTCCTTCCCGAAAAATGTGTTTGAATCCTAACCCCCAATACCTCAGAATGTGACTTTATTTGGAGATAGGTCTTTATAGAGGTAATCTATTTAAGATGAATCATTAGGGTAGGTCCTAATCCAATAAGACTGTTGCCTTTATAAAAAGGAGACATTTGGACACAGATAAATGCACAGGGAGAATGCCATGTGAACATGAAGACAGAGATTAGAGTGATGCAGCAGAAGCCAAGGAAGGCCAAAGATTGCTAGCAATCCTCTAGAAGCTAGGGGGAAGGTGTGGAACAAATTTCTCCCTCACAGACTTCAGAAGGAACCAATGCTGCCGAGACTCGATCTCAGACTTCCAGCCTCCAGAACTGAGACAATAAGTTTCTGTTATTTAAGCCACTCAGTTTGTGGTTCTTTGTTACGGCAGCACTAAGACGCTAATGCAGACTCCGTATCTCCATTACCAAATGTTGATGGAGTCCTCCGCCTGCCTCTCTCCCCTGCCTCACCTCTCTCTCACTCATCAGCTCACTGGTAACTGACTTCTCTGTCCACTATTCTGCTGTAACTTTCCATCAAAGCCACCAATGACCTTCTTGTTGCTAATTCCAACTGGATGTTCTTCAGCTCTTATCTTTCCCAACCTCTCTGCAACAGTTTGCACTGTTTATCTCTTCCTTATTCCTAAAACGTTATCTTCTCTTAGCTTCCATGACACTGCACTCCTGAACTTTTCTCTCGCGTCCATTTGTTTTTCTTAATATCCTTCAGATTTCCCCTTCTTTTACCCATTCCTTCAATACAAATGTTCCTCAGGGTTCTATCTATAGTCCTTTGATCTTGTCACATCATAGTCTCTCCCTAAGGCTGGTTAGTGGCTAAGTCCAGAGACTTAACCAGATTTAAGTTCAAATTTTGGCAACAATACATCATGGAAATGGGGTGTGCTTCCACCAGGAGACACATCATGTCTGCTTCTCTCTCTTTTTATGGTGTTAGCAGCTATTCAGAAGCACTACCGAGATTCATTCTTTGATTAGAGGTTTGCAAAATGGTGATATTCTATCACTCTTTGTTTATTAGCTAAAATAATTCTATAAAGAGAAACTTTATCAACTATTTGATTACACTGAAGAATAATTAATACAGAAAAGGCAGATTAAATGCTTGATTCTTTTATTTTACAGTTTTAAGAATAAAGAGTTGGTTCCCTAGTGCCTGCAAAGATGACAAATGTGGGTTTTTTTCATTACAAATTCATAGATTCAAACATATTTGATGTGTTTTAATCCATTTTGGGTATTCTTACTGATGCTCAAATTATTCCCTCTCTTATTAGTGGGAACCTTCAAGGTGGCTCCTGGATCCTGTGGTCGTGGCCCCAGAGGTCTTTGATAACTTCCCTGCTTTCTGGTATGAAAAGATATTGCAGGCTCATCTTGTAGATTTTCTGTCCTAGACTTGGATTCGGTCATTTCCAAAGAACTCTCACATTTTCTTTCCTGAGGATACGTTACTTTTATAATAAATAAAATAAAGTTTTTGAGAAGAATACATTTTTTTTTGGTGGGAATAAAGAGCTGGCTAGAAGAAAGGAAAATAGGGTACTCCACTAATTTGCTATGCCATGTTAAGGACTAAGGGAAAATGAATATTGGAATGGAGAAAAGAAATATTATTTAAATGCTGACAAGAGATTTTTCACATATTACGATATATGGGGTAACTATTTGGGTTCAAAACTGATTCAGCTTGAACTAAAATGCCTGACTTATGGCCTATTAAACATACATTGTATATCTGCTTTAACCATTAAAATAAGAATGCATACTTCCCCTCCTACAAAGCCCCTAATGCCTTATTGGTAACGCCCTATGCGTGACACTCATACCAGAACTGCTAAAATAAGTTCCCTTTCTGGACATGGGGATCAGGTTGACCCACTAATTTGCAACTGAATACCTCTTTGAAACTTTGGTGAATATGTATCCTGGGTGTGTTTAATGTGTATTCTTTGTTCTAAAAGGTATAAGACTGATATGAAAACCATGCTTCTCCAGAACGCTTTCTTCTTTTCAGAAAAAGGCCTTCCTGGGTTATAATCCTCTCTCTGGCTCAAGTAAAACTCACCTTATCTCTCTTATCTACCTAGAATGGTTATTGGTTATTTTGTGTCAACAATGTAAAAAGAGCAATTTGGCTCTCCTTGTCCCTTGTACTATAATTATATACCACTCTTTCAAATTCCCTTGTTTCAAAACTGTCTTAAGGGGATGCAGAACTGCCAATTGTCCCCTGACATACATTTTTCTCTTTTTTCATTAATAATGGAATCCCACTTTTTTTTTTTGCTAGGCTCATAGCCTCTTAGAATAAGGTTTTACAGCTAGGTATGGTGAGAAGACTAACTTCTGGCCAGAGAAGCAGTAATAAAGAGTGTGATTCTCAGAAGTTTTCTTAAAAGGAGGAAGTGAACTCTTCTTTGTTCTCTTTTGCAGTGGCTGGAATGCAGACAGAGTGGCTGGAGCTTAAGTAGCCATCTCATGCCACGAGTTGATAGCACACGTCAAGGATGGCAGAGCAACAAAATAGAAAGATCCTGGTTCCTTGATACTGTAGAACAAGTCAGTAAACATTGACTTGTCAAGTCAGGTGTTAAATATTTCCAGCTTTGCAGACCATACTATCTCTGTCACAACTAGTCAACAATGCCACATTAGAGTGAAACTAGCCATAGATAATACGTAATGAGACTGTACCAGCTCTGCCCAGTCTCCCCTCCTCAGGACTTTGACTGACATGGCACCTCTGCTTGGCTTGCTCCTCCTTCCTGTCTGTTTCCCACACACGTTACTGGACTCCCCATAGGAGCACTTCCTTTTTAATCACTTCTACAGGCATCTGTGTCAGGGCCTGCTTCTGGCAACCCCAACCTTAGTCGGTAGTGATAGTCATTGCTCAAGGAGCCCTTTCTTCAGGCTGTAATGAAACAGACGAAGTAGCAGGCTGCTCCTTATACAAATAAACCCCAGTGTTCTGAGCATAGCTCTTTCAAAGCACAGCAAAATGGTTGAGAGCAGGGGCTCTGGAGTTAGCTACTCGCACTAAAGTCCAGTTTAGCCTATCTGAGCCTCAAGATTCCTCATCTGTAAAATAGAGCTAACAACACACACTGTTCGGCACACAATAGATACTCTGTAAAAGTCAGTTGTCATTAATGTCAATATTAATATGTTGTCCAAGGCACTGGGACACAACCACTGCTACTGAGAACCCAGCACAGCATTTTCTTTGTAAATAAGAGGGACAGGTGCTCTCTGCTGCTCCGTGGGCAGCCGAAGAACTACCAAATGAGGTTTCCTTCATAGGTAATAGCTGAAGATCAGGACTTCTAATTAGAGTACAAATGTAAAGTAAGGGACCCATCCTGCTCTAAAGCTTCAGCAATATGGGAGGCAAATGGCTGGGCTCTGAAGCCCACCAGGACCATCAGCCTGACTAGGGACCAGCCGCTCGCTGGTTCCCTAGAGATGTTATTATTGATTTACCCAATAGGGTTGCTGACACTTATCTCCTATTGTTATTGTTATTGCGCAGACTAAGCAAAACTGTGCACATGAAGCCCTTAGCTGCTAAGAACTTCATACTTGCCAGGCACTGTGCTGTACTATCCACAAGCTGATTTCGCAGACGGGAAGTGAGAGATTCCAAACATCGCCGGGGTACCTTTGCCCTGACGACAAATGTGGCAATGGTGCCAATTGCCAGAAGCCCTTTTAGGGACAATCACCTGGTTCTTTCCTTGGCCATTGAATTCAGCCTTCTTGGGTCAGTTTGTTTGAAACCAACGGCCACCACAACAACGGAACATGAGGGAAAATGAGCCGGGAAAGCGCATGTCCTTTGACCCGCTCTCTGCTCTGCTTGATCCCAGCAATTCTGCGTTTTTTTTTAAATAATTTTATTTATTTATTTATTTTTCCCCTAAAGCCCCAGTAGATAGTTGTATGTCATAGCTGCACATGCTTCTAGTTGCTGTATGTGGGACACGGCCTCAGCATGGCCAGAGAAGCGGTGCGTCGGTGCACGTCCGGGATCTGAACCCGGGCCGCCAGCAGCGGAGCACGCACTTAACCGCTAAGCCACGGGGCCGGCCCCAATTCTGCGTTTTAACTTCAGCATCAGCCACTCAGTGCTTTGTAGGCATCACTGCAGGGCAGGGTGTGAAGCTGCCAGTGTTTGTGCATCTCTCATGAGGCTGTGCTCACGAGAGCACAGAGCCCCTGCGTGGAGCAAGCTGGCTGTCAGAACCCAAAGGGAAAACAAATCCCTTCTGTCCAGCCGTGAAACACCAAGGAGCCTTTTTGCTCTGCTTGGGGAGGGAGGAGAAAGAAAAAACGGAAAACCACATGCTCCAAGGAATTCAATCAATATTTGCAGCCTGCCTGACTCACCAACTTGGTCTGACCAAATAAGAACTCCCCTTATTTAAGTATTTAATAAATGATCAATAGTAGGATTATATTTCCGTGAGCTAGAGAGTTCTAATTCAGTGGCACAGATTTTTTTTTTTAATTCAAACTTTTTTTTTTTTTGCCACATTCAGCAATTGCTATCAGATGCTGAATGTCTGTGGTCACACACTCGGCTTCCCGTTTATAAACGCACTCTGTTTGCAGTGAGTCAGCGGTTTCTTGTTCTGCATAGAGGTATAAGCAGCCATGTCAGGCCAAGGAGGTCCAAAGAGCTATGTGAAGGGCCCAGTGTGTGCGGCCTCTGTGCCTCAGGCCTCAGGGTTTGTGTGATCAGGTACTTGGGCTGTATGCGGCCATACACAAGCTAAAAGAATTCTTCTCAGTGAGCCTGGTGGTTTCTCATTTGCTTTTCAGAGATAAACAAATCTGGACACTAGTTTGAGTAGTAAGGACAGATTTGAATCAGTAATCGCTATTGCAATAGGGATATTTGTGTGAACTGAACTCAACTTTGATTTGTACGGAGGTGACTGGGTGTTTTAACAAGAGAATGAGAGGGTGGGGGTGTTGAGCAGGGGCTGCATAGAGTGAGGGAAGTAAAAAATTACACAGCGTCAGTCAGTGTAAATGTGATTAGGCCAGCTGTGTCTGTTAGCTGGCGATGATCAAAGTTAGGATTCCTTAGTCTCATAGAGACTGGGAGACAGAGGCCCTGTATGTCCTGATAATTATATTTCAAGGAACGGCTTTCAGGTCCTTGAGAAGACACTCCTGAGTTGTAGGAGACACATGTCTGCCTTGAAAGGACAGAGAGAGGATTCGCAATTGCAAGCCCTTTTCAGTAAATGCTCTAAGAAGGGTGGTCAGGGGCCTACCTTCAGGTGTTGGCTGGAAAAGTCAGTTGTTTTGGCAGCCTTGAATTTCTCAGGCAGGCTAGGGTCATCCTGTTAGAAACTATGTTAGTGTCTGTCCAATAGGCTGAGGCCTATTTGAGAAGAGGGCTCTGAGGATCCCGGCTATAGTTTGGTCAAGGAGAGAATTTTTGTCACTGTGAAGCAGGCCAAGGTCTGTCTTTGGCACTTCACTCACTTCCTCTGGTGCCACTACTTCCCCACCTAGTAACCAGGCCTCCTGTCACCCTCAGTGACCCCCTAGGTACTAGTGGGGTTGCAACTTCAATGGTTAATCTCCTTAAAGAGCATCTGAGTTCTGGTCTTTTCCCTTCTCTCCTCCCCCACCAGCCTCAGCCTGTGCTGCTTTGTCAGCCTGGATATGGCTTTTATTCCATTCCCTTTACACGCTCCCACCTTGTAAGCCAACTGCACGCCTCCTTCAGAATTCAGTTTATTCTCCATCTCTTCCTTGGAAAAGCCTTCCCTGAGCTGGGTGTGACATCCCCACAACACTGTGCTCTTCCTCTGTAGCATTTATCACACAGTATTTTGGTGCCTATTTAAGCATAAGTTTCCCTTACCAAACTGTAAACCATAGGAGGGCAAGAACTAGGTTCAATTTACCCTTGTGCTCCCAGTACTTAGCAACAGTAGGTGCTTAATAGTGCTTGCTGATATTGGGGAAGAGGGAGAATCCACCTCTGCCCTTTCCCTTAAGGTTCTTATGGTTGGCCAAATAATTAAAATACAGGTTAACAGGAGAAAATAGTATCAAGTTCAATAACATGTATACATGGGAGAAACCAGGGAAACTGAGTCTCTCAACAAAATGGCAGAGATTCTCATCTTAAATACTATCTTCAGCTAAAGACAAAGGAGGATGTTGGGAGTGGGGGGAGTCAGTTATGGGAGATTACCAGAAAAGCACAGTAAACAAGAATAACATTATTATGCAGATTTAAGGCCTCCTCTTCCACACTGATAAGTTTCTAGAGATGAGGTCATCCCTCCTCTTCCCAGTACAGAGAGGGAGATACCTTTACAAATGGAGATTTCTCTTATAAATGTAAATGTTTGTTTGGCAACTCTTTGCAGGTCCACCTAGAGAATGTGGCCGGGAAGAGAGAGAATGTTTGATAAAATGGGCTTGGTGGTGCCTTTCCTATTGTAACATCTATTTTACATTATAGTACAGCCATCATATGGTAGTGGCTCCTTGCTGAAACAGGTCTTCGATGTTAAATTCTTTAGGCAGTTTGCGGGAGGTCAAATGTCCGTCAGAGAAAATAATCAAGGTAAAGAGACATATTTTAGAGTGGCCAATTTTGATCCCCCACAGTGCCAAGGTGAATGGATGGTCCCTGTCCTTCGATGTGTCCTCACAGCATCCTGTTCCTAATGGGGTTTATATCCCAGCTTAACAACTTACTTTGTGTGGGACCAGGGCGAGTCACTTAACCTCTTTCTGCCTAAGTCTTCTCATTTGTAAAATGGGTTAATGATGACATCCTCCTCACAGTGTTGTTGTGAAGATTAGATGAGTTATTTTTGCTCAGAGCAGAGCCTGGCACGTAGTAATGCTCAATAAGTACTATTATTACTATTGTTTTTTCCAAAGATGCATTTAGAGACTCTGCCAGTGATTTGTTAAATGAATGATTGAATGCACCAATAAATGTCCTGCATCTCAGCTGACCCCTAGTCCTTGCCTCCTCTCCCCTCTGGGCAACATTTCCAAATTTGCCTTTACTGCTTTTGTTTTCTAACTCAGAGGAATGACTTAGAGGGACAAGCACCTTCCCTCCCCTCTGAGTCTTACTGGCTGGTGTTCTAACTTGAAACAGATGCTACATGGAGTGATGGAAGATGAAGGGCAGAGCTGATATCTGGTTGGGACTCTGCCCTGAGCCCCAGCAGCTCCCTTCCCTACTTTCATGTCTCTGTTTCTTCCAGAATTGTTTGGACTCAGGTCTGGCTTTCCTCACCAACCACATACTCCTCAACCCATTCCAATCTGGAGTCACGCACACACACAGATTTACACACACACAGCCACACGCACTCACACACTCACCAACAAAGCAACAGTAGCCAACATCACCAATGGCTCTGTGTCACTCAGGACCAGGACATTTTCAGCCCACAACGAAACATCAGAGGTGTTGGCACAGCTTCCCTCTCAGGACATTCTCCTTCCTTGGCTTCCATGACCCAACCCTCTCCTGGTTTTCCTCCTGCCTCTTTTCTGTCTCCTCTGCAGGTTCAGCCTTTCTTACTCAGCCAGCAAGCACATGGGCTCTTTCCCCTCTCCCTCCATGCTCTCTCCCTGGACATCTCATTCAGGCCCGAGACTTCAAAACCCCCCATGGATAGATGAACCTCAAGCACTCTCCCTCCTTCTGCCATGACTGTGTCTCACTTCTCCAGGTCTCTGTTCAAATGTCACCCTGTCAGAGAGAACTTCTTTCACCACCAGAACTAAAATAGCCCTTCTTACACTTGATCCCACTTACCCTGCTTTAATTACCTTCTTAGCACGTGTTACCACCTGGTATTTATTATTTAGTATCTGTTCATGCCTCCTAGAGGGTGAGCTCGCTGAGATTTGTGGCAAATACTGTTCTAGGTACCAGAGACATAGCGGTGAATGAAACACATTAAGGTCTCAATGAATATTTGATAAAATGAGTGGATGGAATTTAGGTTTCCAGCTAGAGCTCTCCTCTGAGCTCCAGAGCAATGTAATCAACTGCTGACTTGACAGCTCCTCCTGGATGTCTCAAAGGCACCTCAAACTCAATCTCTCAAGACCAGCGCTGTCCAATAGATGTTCTATGATGATGGAAATATTCTATATCTGCACTGTCCATTATGGTAGCCACTAGCCACACATGTCTATCAAGCACTTGAGATGTGGCAAGTGCAACTGAGGAGCTGAATTTCTAAATTCTATTTAATTTTAATGAACTTGAATTTAAATAGCCACATGTGGCTAGGGGCTACCATGTGGGGCAGTGTACTTCTAGACTGAACTGATGATTCTCCTCCCCAAACCTGGTTCAGTGGCCTCTATCTTAACAAATGGCACCACATCCACCCAGATAAGAAAGCAGAAAGTCAGGAGTTATTCTTGATTATCTCCCTTTCCTGTACCAACCATAGCCAACCCATCACCAAGTCCTATTGGTTTTGCTTCCTATATATAAATTTTTTGATCTATCCATTTTTTTCATCACTACCACCACCCCAGAGGAACATGCATCATCTTTCGTCTTGAGTATTTCACCTCTCATCTTGAGTAAAGCCTCTTAACTGATTTGCCCATTCCGTTTTCCTTTTCTCCAATCCATGTTCTACTAAAGTAACTCAACATGCACGAAGTGCACTGATCATTTTACCACCACCCTCGTTTCTCTCCCTTACTCTAAATATCCTTCAGTGGATGGCTGCTTTGGATGGCCTGCAAGTTCCTGCAGTGGTCTGAGTCCTGCCCACCTTTCCTGCAGGGTCCGTCCAGCTCTCTGGGCCCCAGCTACAGAGGCTCGGTTTCCATCCTGCATTTGGGCCATGCTCCCTCCAACCACAGTGTCAGTCTGCTCTGACCACTGGACTAGGTCAAATCCCTACTACATGCTCTCATAGCTCTGTGTACCACTCCTTGGTACTTTCCTACTTACTTAGTAATTGACTAATTAGTATCTATCTTTCCCATTGGATAGTAAGCTTCCTGGAGCAGGGACCTCTTATGTTTGATGACCACATAGCAGTATCTGGCTAATGGTAGAAGCTCCATGAATATTAATGAGTGAACGTGTAGCCAGATATTCCTTTGAGATAATAACTAAGTTTTTCTTTAGCTTATATTTTCCTGTTGCCCCATTGAGTCAATGAGAGTGGGTGCAGCTTAGAACAAAAGAATCACTTGGGTTTCTCAATGAATGTGTTAAACTCATAGCAAAGAGTACTGAAAGGGTGCTTGAAACAACAAACATTTTTTGAGTCTAAAAATTCAAAATTTACTTTGAATACCAAGGCCCATGTTCTGCTTATTATTGCTGCATAACAAATCATTCTAAACTTTGTGACATAAAATAACTATTTTATTATGCTCATGGATCCTGTTATGGGCTGAAATGTATCCTCCTCAAAGTTCGTATGTTGCAGTCCTAACCCCTAGTACCTCAGAATGTGACTATTTGGAGACAGAGTTTTTAAAAAGGTAATTAAGTTAAAATAAGGTCACTAAGGTGGGCCCTAATCCAATAGGACTGGTGTCCCTATAAGAAGAGGAAATTTTGAACACAGACACCTACAGAGGGAAGACTTAGGGAGAAGACGGCCATCTACAAGCCAAGGAGAAAGGCCTAAAGTAGATCCTTCCCTCATGGCCCTCAGAAGAAATCAGCCTTTTTGACACCTTGGTCTCAGACTTCCAGCCTCCAGAACTCTGAGAAATTAAATTTCTGCTGCTTAAGCCACCCAGTCTGTTGTACTTTGTTATGGCAGCTCTAGTAGACTAATACAGTTGGGCAAACTCAAAGACCAGAGCAGCTACATATGGACTTTCCATGTGGCTTGGCTCAGGGTGGTAGGACTTCTCACAGGGCGGCTCAGGACTTCAAGCACGTGAGCTCCAGTGAGCAAGGCAGAATTTGCATCACCTACTATGAGTTAGAGAAATTACCCAGCATCACTTCTAGTGTACTCTATTATCAAAGCACATTATTCACTGGCCCGAATCAAAGGGAGGAGAGTTAGACTGCACCTCTTGATGAGGGAGTGGGAAGATCACTTGGGAGACGGACATGTGAAATAAGAGATGTTGTGGCCATTTTGGAAAATACAATCTGTCACTACTCACAACCTGAAGAAAAGAGCGTAAAGCATAAAACAGTAGATTGAAAGAAACTAGAGGAAGAGCTAGATTTCCATATTCTGGGGGAGAAGCTTCCCCCTGAGGGGAAGAGAGGTAGAGAGTGGGCTGCACGTGTGGCTCCCTGAGAAAGGTGGTGAGAACCCTCCTCTCTCCTGAGTTAAATCCCTGGCAGTGAAGGTGATGAAAGACACCAGGACAGGAGGATGCCGGGGTACAGGGGTCCTGGGCCTTGCTGTCCAGATGGCTCAGGAGATGCTGGGCCCATAGAGAAGCTCCTGACTACCATGGTGCGGGAGTGGTAGAACAAGAAAGGCTGAATGAGGTGTCTAGGGTCACGGGCCTTGGGCAGCCGTTGAAGATCCCTCCCAACCCACATGGAGAGCACCCAGAGCTCTCCTGGGCAGTGTCTCCTGGGGTCAGGGTGTGTGGCTCTACCCCTGATAGAACCAAGGACCCTAGCAACGGAGGCCAGCTCATTGAAATTCTGAGTTTTTAGTGCCCTTGACTGTGGTTTTGCAGCGATAACACTATTCTGAGGTTTGCTTTGTTGTTTTTAAATGAATGTCTGATGTATTCAAGTGACAAGTTTAAAAACTTGGTTCTACCTTTAGCTTTTAAATGCAGCTTGTGAATAAAGTTCACTAGCCTTGCAAATATTATTATTCGGGCAATTGCTTTTTAGAAGATTTTTCTTTAATATTTGGTTCCATTTACAAAGTTAAACACATTCAAATATTTCAAATGACATTTTAACATGTTTATTTCTGCTTAAGGGGCTTTTCACTTTATTTCCACTTCAATTTTCTAACTTCTCAGGAGAAATTTATTAGATTTATAAGAATTACTTAAACTTAAGTATGGTGAATATCAGTTGTCTTAATTGTTCTAGCACTATGCAGAACAGGAAGGTTTTTACTTAAAAATAACAGGTTAAAATCAATTACTCAATTCCACATTTCAAATTAGAGTTTAAGGCTGATCTTTTATTCTAATAGGCCCAGTTCTCTTAAACATTATAAGCACATGGAATGTAAAATATTTTCATATATCTTAATATAAAATATCAATATTATTGCTTGAAGTCTGCAAACATTTTATATGTGCTTCCAAATCTTCCCAGTTCCACTAAGGCAATTGCTATATCACCCCACACGCTATTTAGGGCCAGTCTTCTCAAATTGCTGTGCCTGCATTAGACCAAACTGGGGCCAAGATGACCTGGGCAGGGGCACAAGATCCCAGGGGGATGTATTTAACCCGCCTTGTAGGTGCCACATAGTGGACGTCATAACTTTAAGGAGATGACCTCTACCCTCTAAGGTCAAGTTATAAATTTGCTTATTCTTCTGTCTGCTCAAAGAAACTGAGAAACGCTCGGGATTATCACTTGATTAAGGTCCTTTGAAAAAGACATTTATGTATCTTAAGAAGCAAAGAAGTGCAAAATCCAAAGAGAAACTTGCATTTTTTTCCTTTCTATAAGTTCTCTGGCCCTAAGATTATAAAAATGCTCTCAGGTTGAATCTTGCACAGCCCTCAGTCAGTCCTCGCGAGGCCGTTCAGCTGATACACAAGGAGACAAGGTTTCTCTCTGTTCATGCTGGTCTCTAGTGAGCACCACCATGCACCAAGCAGCCCTGACCCGGGGCCTTGGCTGGGCTGTCCTGTCTTTGTATGAATTAGTAAAGACACCTCTTCTTCTATGCTGAAGCTGCCCACGAAGGGTTCTAACTTGCAGAGGTGAGCAGAAGGAAGGAATTTCAGCTTCACTGGCCTCTGGATCCAGGCATCTTGTGGTGAGCAAATGGCACAATAGTCCATGGTGGCCCTTCCTTGCTCTTCCAGAACTGAAGATGAGACCCCCAGACACTTGGCCACCACTGCATAGGAGTGCAGGAGAAAAGAGTGAGGGGCAATTCTGAGTTAACCGTTTACCCCAACAAGACCGAGAAAATCCAGAACTGCCAGGTTACCCTGACTGGGCAAGAATAAGATTTCTTCCACAGAGCAGAAGTCTGGGCTCAAAAGCCGGGTTCAATTACAGGGAAATAAAGTCATCTCTGCATATCTACCACAAAGGAAGACATCTAGGTCATGTTCTTGACCCTGTCTGGGCCTCAGTTTCCACATCTGTGAAGTGGGATGTTCTCTAGACCAGTGCTTCTCCAATTCTGTTGTGCATGGGAATCACCTGCGAATCCTGTTGAAATGTAGATTCTTTTCAGCGGGGATGGGTCAGAGGCTGGGATTCTGCATTTCTAACCAGCTCCCAGTTGTTGCTAAGGCTGCCAGCCCTTGGACTGCACTTTGAGCAGCACGGGAATGGAGACAATTCTCAGGCCTGTTATTTTACTGTTACAAATTATCCGCTGAGAACAATTACCTCATTGTCTTACGCTGGGGACCAGCCCTACAAAGCTAGAGAAGGCTTTTAGTTATCTCTGCATCAAAGAGCCACTAAGCAGAAATGTCTGCATGTTTTTGGAGAATAGTCTACCTCTCCCTTCCTCCTTGGCCTCCCATACTTCCCAACCCGAATCCCACATTTTTCATTTCATGATTTCTGCGGCAAAGAGAAAAAGTGCTGCCAGAACCAAAGCTGAATGCGTGAGAGAACTTAAAGAAATATGATTTGAGGAGGGTAAAAATGTTTTTTGATGAACTTTAAATAAGTGATTAAGGAGGATGTTGGGGGGCACTGATGAGTATTTTAGAGAAAACTGGGTAGATGATGAAACGTCTCAATGACACATGACATTAAACACTGAGACCACATATCCTGTTGACCAGTTTGGGCAATATGTTTTGATTCAAAATGTTCGAAATAGAGATTGTCTCAGAAAATCCATGGTGAAAGGTCCCTGCAATGTTAGTTTTATAGAAATTGTTACTCCGCTTCGCCTGTGGTGGGGGAATATATGTACTGTATACACGCACATGTATGCACATATTCACACACACGCAGACACACACTCTACACTACACACACATTTATACACTCACATTATACACCATGAAAAGAATGACCAAGGAATGTCCTTTAATAGAAGCTTCACTTCCTTCCTCACAAAATTATTAAGTCTCTTTAGTTCCCTTCCTCCTGACCACCCCAAGTGACCCGGTGTTCTGCGATGTGCCCCAGGCTTCCCTCAGTAAATCTCACTTTGCCTGATGTTCCCTGACAGACTCAGAGGCCCAGACCCAGGGCCACCAGCTTCCTTCTGCGGTAGAGCAGCAGGAGAAGGCAAGTGGTGTAGCTGTACCTCCCCTTCCCCCAAAGTGTTTTTGGGGCCACTAGGCCAGGGTTTGATATTAGGGCTTCCAGGCTAGGGGTACCTTGTGGGGACAGGCCTATCCCCAATGTCTGAACTGCCTCTGGTCAATGCCAAGACGCATCAGAGTGTGAGTCCCCTGCTCTTTGGCAGTATGAACCCTTAGGTAGAGATTACAAACACACTCACCTGGTTTTATCAGCTCCTTGATGATAAAAATAGGTCTGGCCTACAAGGTTAAATGACCCTGGGCCCACATTGCAGAGGGCAGCAGCTTTAGTCTTTTGATATGGTTCTTTAATAAGTTTCTTTGGCTTCTCCTAAAGTAAAGAGGGTAGTTCTCCTCCCAGTTTCTGATTTTCCCATCACAGGTTTGTGATCTGGCCTAACTTCAAGAATTTCTTTCTGGCACCAAGGAGAGGAAACAGTAGTCATCTTGGATTCTAAAACGCCTATCTCTAAATCAAATGAACCTGTTTTAGAAGTTATTTGTGTTTAGAAAACTAGCCAGCCTTTCCTTCCTTCCTTCCTTCCTTCCTTCCTTCCTTCCTTCCTTCTTTCCTTCCCTCCCTCCCTCTTCCTTCCTGCCTTCCTGCCTTCCCCCCTCTCTCCCTTCCTCCCTCATTCACACACATCTACCAGAGGGACAAAGATTTACCTTAGACCTTACACAAAGACACATTTCCTTTACCAAATTGTAAACTACTTGAAGGCATAGTTAATATACAAATACAAATGCCTTGAGTTTAACCAGACTAATAGAAATTTTTAACAAAATGCTAAGAGATTTCAGAGAAGGGAGAGATACCAGCTAGTTGGGGACAATGCAGGTTACCAAGAATCTGTGAAGACTCAAAGCCCATGAATGGGGGCCTTAAATGTTTGACCCAATGTCAACAGGAAGTCAGTTGTCATTTCTAAGAGAAGAAGGGTCTAAGTAAGGCAGATAGCCAAAAAAATCAGGAAATGCTATTGCCTAGAGATTAGCAAATAGTTCACTTTTGCTGGGCATGGTGTATGTGAAGGGGATAAAGATGGGAAAGTATGAGTGGCCACAGGATCCAAACGCCAGATGAGGACATTTGATGTGCCAGCTCTCCATTGCAGTGACGTGACCTATCTGGCTTTGGGAAGACTAATTTGGCTCTGTTTTTATAGGACGGACTTGGTGAGAACTGGTGGAAAGACTACAAGTTAGTTGAATAGGAATCACTGGGGCTGGAATTGAGATGATGGTAGTGGAAATGGACAGCAGGTAAAGGGTGGGCAAAGTAGACAGAACTTGGGATGGTTGGATGTGGTGTGGGTGAGGGGGAGACAGTAAACACTGACTGCAAGGTAGCAAGGCTGGGCAGGGCTTATTGTGTACCACCAAGATGGCGGGGCATGACCCAACTCTGGGGACACCATTCACACAGCTAGCTTACAAATGGGTCCCACCCTCACCCCTTGGACAGTGCAGAGGTACTGACCCTGGGAGACTGGGAGGGTGGCAGTGCCAGAAATGGGGACCAGAGCAGACAGGCAGAAGAACAAGCACTGGGGGAAGTGTGTATAGGCAGGAACAACTATTAACAGAAGAGGAAAAAATAATGACAATTTGGAGAATGTTTCCACACTGATGGGTATGAGAAGAAAAAAAGAGTCTATGTCAAAAGTGGAAGAAGAGACTCCTTAAAGCAAAGGATGCTCTATGTCTGGCTTAGGCTCCCAGGCCCCTCTCCTCTCCTGCCCCCAGCCCCCCCATACCTTTGGGCACAATATTGAATCAAGGGCACAGCCCACAGGAGCATCGAGTTCAGAAAACCTAGAGCTACAGTGGGTAAGAAAAGCAGGTCAGCAAGTGCACGCAGAGCCAAGAAGAGGGGAGGCAGCACTAATGGCAGTGTGGGGACAGAGAAACAGGCTTGCCTGCTTGTTGGGGAGAAAGAACCTCCTGGGATTCGGAGACCTCTCATCCCCAAAAGGTGACAGCTGTACCATAGTAAAATGTCAGGATATATCAGGACCTCACCCCCCATTTTCTGGGAAGTGATGTGCCCAGTGGTTGCTGTGGGGGTGGGGTGAGGAGTGGGTGGATAGGTTTCAGCTGGAAACTCTGTATTCATCTTGGGATTCAGTCATGCCTAGACATATCCGGAGGGCTCAGACAGGATTGCAGAGACTATCTGGTATATTTTCTTTCCTCTTCTTTTTGCATGAGGGACAGGACACTTGGGAATGACTCATGTTATTTGGCTTAAGGATAATATATCAGGGTCAAGGGTAGGGAAGGAACTTTTCTGAGCACAAGAAAAGTTGTCATTCAGGTTGTCCCGTGAGACTAAAGTCCTATGAACTCAGACCCGTGCCCCATGGAGAAGAGCCCAGGGGCTAAGATGCCTGTAGAGTTGCGTGGGCAGCATCGGGCAGTCCTGGGCAGTACTGCCTTCACCCCTACAGGTAACACAATGCGAGTATGATCCTGGGAGCACAGTGTTAGCATTTATGAATTGTTTTATATGGAATATGCTTACACAGATCCTGGCACATGGAAAGTGTCCAATTAAATATTGTCTTTGTGTGTGTGTGTGTGTGTGTGTGTGTGTGTGTGTGTGAGGAAGATCAGCCCTGAGCTAACATCCATGCCAATCCTCCTCTTTTTGCTGAGGAAGACTGGCCCTGAGCTAACATCTATTGCCGATCTCCCTCCTTTTTTCTGCTTTTCTCCCCAAAGCCCCAGTAGACAGTTGTATGTTGTAGTTGCACATCTTGCTAGTTGCTGTATGTGGGACGCCGCCTCAACGTGGCCGGGCAAGTGGTTCGTCGGTGCGAGCCAGGGATCCAAACCCGGGCTGCTAGAGGTGGAGCGTGCGCACTTAATCGCTAAGCCACGGGGCCGGACCTCTAAATATTGTCTTTTATTAACATTATTTTTTTTCTATACTCACAATGACCCCATGAGGTGAGTACTATTGTTATTCTCACTTTACAGTTGGCAGCACGAGGTTAGGCAACGCGCCCACAGTGATATGACTCATGTGTGGCCGAGGAAGATGTTAATCTCTGTGCTCAGATCTACCAAGCAGAATTCCATGGAACTGATAGCAGCCTGAACGGTGATGTTTATCAACAGCATCAAATACTGAGGAAGTAACTTGGTAAAGGTAAAAGTACTAACCAGAGGCATCAATGCCTAGAGAAGAAGCAGAACAAAAATGCCATGAAAGAGATGAAAGATGAGCTCCAAGCACAATATGAGGTCTTCCCTGGGGGACTCCAGAACTAGTTAGGCAGGAAACCAGCGGAACTTGGGCATCATGTATCTTGTATTAGTTAGGATTATATCTAGCTGAGAGTACCCCAAACTCCAAAATAGCAATGGTTTAAACAAGTTCAGGTAAGTGGTCCAAAGTTAATAGGGTGGCTTCATGATCATCAGGGACCCAGGCTCCTTCTGTGTTGTTGCTTCACCATTCTTGGCATAGCTTCTGTCTCGTGGCACAAGATGGATGCTTGAGCTTCAGTTGTACATCTGCCTTCCAGCCAGTATGAAGACAACAAGGAAAAGAGAAGGGCATGTTCCCTCCCTTTGATGACACTTCTCAGAAGTCGCACACACCACTTCTGCTTCCATCACATGAGCCAAAATTTAGTTACATGGTCAAAACTAGCTTCAAGCAAGGCTGTGAAATGTTATCTTTATTCTGGGTAGTCAGGAGTCCAGATAAAAAATCCAGGGGAAATGGAAAAGGAGAGAACATGGATAATGGGAGAAACAGCCATCCTGACATACAAACTGAACCAAGATCTTGCCCTACCTAGTTCAAAGCTGATGCTTCTGTCCTGTGGTCTCCTCTAAGAGAATGACTTTGGGCTTCTCTGTCAGAAGTAAAAGTTCAGCAGCTGGAGACCACAGTCATGAGTCTTGAAAGGGTAACCCAGAAGAGTTAACCTCAAGCAATGTACTTGTATTGCTTAAATATTCCTCTTATTTTTAATCTTTCCTTTGCAAAAAGTTTAAAATTGATTCTAGAGTTAAAACACAAAATGAACTTGCAGACTGCATTTTACAGTAAATCAAATGGAAACTAATCTCATATCCTTGATCTTACTTTTGCTTTTGTATCTTCTTATTTTTCAAGGAAATTATGAGAAATGGATTGTGTAATTTTGCAGGACTTATTTATTTGTTAAAGAACTGAATCATCATTGTTAAACCAGGAAATTCTTGCCAGACTATAGTTTTTAAGGGAAGGTGAACATATTACACAAATGCTCAAAAATGGGTATAAAAACAGTTCTATTGGGAGAAATTGTGGGAGAAAAATTTTAAAGATTTATAGGGGTTTGGGTTAGCACTCAAAGAAACACTTGTTTGCCATGATATCTTTCCTTCTCAAGTAGCAGTACTTTATCTCTAACTCCAGGTTCCCACTGTCCTGAAATATTTTGCCCAAAATGAGTGTGCCATCTGTTTTCTGCTATGACTCAAATGATACAGGAAGTTGTTTATTCTCCCGTAAATCTTCCTTAGGGCCTAAAGAAGGAATTGGCATTCTCAAATGGGAATAACTGCCCTTGAGTTATTCCTCCTTTAAGATATGTCCCTATTGCTGTCATCTACTACCCTCCTGGTTCACTCTCTTGTTTCATTGACATCTTCAGCACCCAGTTCCTTGTCCTTTCAGCACCAATGTGTGCCTTCATCCTTGGTGACGTCAGTGACCATCTGGGCACCTCACCCTTCACCCTGCCTTTCAGTTCCTGGACCTCCTCAAATGCAGTGGCCGTCACCTCTGCTCACTTAACCCACCTGATGCCACCCACACACTCTGGCTCTGGTCATCACTTGGAACTGCTCCACCTCTGAAATCTTAACCTTTTATCTCACCTTTGGACTGAAATTCTTATATTTTCAGCTGTCTCCTTTCTTTACTCCTCTAACATTTGATCTTTAGCTTCGTAGAAATCACTGGTCCTTTGATCTCTTCAATTCTCTTTTAGTCTATGAGCACCTTCCTGGCCTCATTCTTAAGCTATCTAGCCTAACTTCATCCAACACCCTCTTATTCTTACTCTAAAGCACTTGAAACCTTGTCCTTCCACTGTTCTGTCTAGAAAAATCTGAATGAGGTTTCAATCTTGCAGCTACTCTTTCCTCTCACGTGAGATGAGATGGGAAGGGAGTAGAAGGGGTATAGATGGGTAAAAGAAACTAATCAGGAAGACCAATGTGGAAATTATAGAATTGGTTTCTCTGGAGTAATGTTTGCTACCACTATTGGGTGTTAGCATAGGAATAGAATGAACGCAAGAGAAGGTTCCAAGGAAGACTGTATAGGCCTTGTTTGGGCAATTCAAGGGGAGGAAATGAAGGGACCATTTTCCAAGGTGTGGGCAGAGAACAGGGAAACCACAAGCGATAGTGCAGTGCCTGTGCCTAGTTAGAGAGGGGAGCGCTCACCATGCTTAGGCCTGAAGGGGAGGGAACCCTTATCAGAGCTCCAACGAGAAAGCTGTCTGAAGAGGGCCACATCAAGGAGTGTAACCACATGGCCCCAGGAGCACCACAGGGAAGAAGCGGGGGAATAAATGCCTTGACCTCACTCTCTCTCTCCCTCTTTGTTCAGGCTCTGCATCAGCTGAGCACAGTGGAAGCCAGGGGGTGAGGAAGCCTTGATGTAGCCCATACAGGCGAGCCTCCCTGAGCACAGAGCAGGGAGAAGGGAAAAGTGCGGAGAGCGCATATGGAGGGACAACATGGAAGCTAACCAACACGCCTCTACTTCTGTGAAGATTCCCATGGTCACCACAGTGTCCTCTTTTTCTCCCTCCTCATTCAGCTAATATTCATGGAACTCAATGTTATATTGTTAATTATCACTAGGCAGTATAATATAATGGATCCTAATAGCTAATATTCAGTAAGGACCTATCATGGGTCATATACTTGAATAAGCATGTTCATAGATTAACTTAATCTCCACAACAACTCTGTGAGGCAGGCAAAGTTATTAATATCTAGAGTTTTATTCTCAGTAAAGAATAAAGAAAGGCTAAAAGGATAAAGGAGAAATAATATATCCAAAGTTGCTTCTGAGATAAGTTAGACTAAAAAACAACTCAGGACAGTGCCATAGCACATAGTAATTGCTGGAAAAATTTTAGCCATTATTATTAATATACATCTATACCGTTAATAAACCTAGTCACAACAATTCTGGGGGGGAAGTATTGTCATCATCATTTTCATATGAAGAAAATCGAGAAGGCCCATCACCTGCCCCATTAAGTCTTCTGACGGCAGCCGGCTCCTTGTGCTACACCGCAGTTTTTATTCATTGTCCCTGCGCCCATCTGTGAGGCGAAACTCACGGTCACTTTTCCAGGTTGGTCATTTTCCCAGTCAGATATTGTCAGACCAACAACCCAGTTACATTCCATCTATTCTTCTTGGAGTTATTCCCAAACCCCGCATGATTTTTCAGAGAAAGGAAGATGAGGGTTTTTTTTGTTTTTTTGTTTTTGTGAGGAAGACCAGCCCTGAGCTAACATCTATCGCCAATCCTCCTCCTTTTTTCTCCCTTTTTCTCCCCAAAGCCCCAGTAGATAGTTGTATGTCATAGTTACACATCATTCTAGTTGCTGTATGTGGGATGCCACCTCAGCATGGCTGGGCAAGCGGTGCGTCGGTGCGCACCCGGGATCCGAACCCAGGACGCCAGTGGTGGAGCGCGCGCACTTTTAACCACTAGGCCATGGGGCCAGCCCCAGGAAGATGAGTTTTTAGCCAGAGAAAGCTGTTGAGGTTTCCTTAATTTTGATCCTAATAGTGACTTATATCTGTGACACTTTCAAGATTTTTTTTATTGGTCTTAACTTTACTCTTTATTTTATGGGAAAAAGAGTAAGTATGCTCACCTAGCTCCAATCATAGCAGAGTTGAAGTAACCCTCTGCCTTGGAGCATTTTAACCCTGGCCAGCCCTCCAACACCTAGCTTTTACTTTCTAAGGTGAAATAAGATAAACCACAATGCTCAGACAGGCTCAGCCCTTCCAGCCATATGAAACTTTTTAATCTACTGGGATCTAGGACCTCTTGATTTAAAATGCATAGAATTCCTGCTTGCAGAGCAAGTTACATCCAGTTGGGATAGTTAAAGCTTTAACCCTCAGCTAGCTGGGAGAAAATCAGTTCTGATTCTGAATTCACAGCAGGAACATTCTAGGAGCTCTATATTGGTACTGACAGCAAGCCTGCTGGACTGTATGGAAATGAGTCTGTTATATTCCGAACCCTGTCATGTTGGACAAGAGATTTTACCATCCCTCGGTCTCAATTTCATCCATTCATTTGATGTCGATAGATCAAAGAGTAGGGATCTCAGAGTTTTGCAGCCCAGCTTCACCACAAGCTAATAGCATACGCTTGGGTATTACTTGATCATTCTGAGCCTCTGATGTCAGGGCAAGGAAGGGTAGAGAAAAAGTGCCTGAAAGGTAGGTGTTCAATAAATTCCACCAAGACCTAACACTTCCATTATGATCTATGTATCACTCATTCACTCTTTCAAGAAAGTTTTTGACACCGACTTAGGTGATAATGGTATGAAGCAAAGCTAGGCCCAAATGTAACCCTTGATTGTAGCTGGAGAATAAGAATGTTGAACTAGATGATGACACGCGTTGCTTCCCGATCTGTTGACAAGTGGAAGATTCTGTGAGTGGGATAGGTTGGTAGGGGTCTTTCTCTTGCTATCACACACACTCTGCTAGGACCTGGTCTCACTGCATCATGGAAATGAGAGTGGTAGGGCAAAAACAATAGTGATTAGTTTGGGAAGGTTCTCATCTGCCCCCAGTGATCTCTGGGCTTTGAAACTTGTTCCTGCTCTGACCACCCTCCATCATCTTCTTTACTTGCTTGCTAAACATTTCCACTGCAAAAGCCCCTCTCCGCGGCAAAGCAAAGGCTGAAACGCAGCTGACCCAAAGCAGTTTGAGGAAACAGGCAAGATCCCAGCTCCTTGTTCTTTGGATGGCTCATTCCCTTGAGATTGAGATACTTCCTATCAGATCAGTTTTCATGAAACTGTTAACATATTTCTCAAGGGATGCAGTGTGCAGGCGGGACATCTAAAACTGGGTGTGGAATTAAAGAGTTCTGCATGCAACTGCATCTGCTTCAAATTATGCTCTGCAAAAGACAAAAATACAGCCCCACGAGTCTAAAAATACTTCCGAGTTGTTAGCCAAAAATGCATTTATTCTTGGATTCATAAAAATGCAGGCCATGTGAAATATGTGGGGGGCATGAACTCTTATGAAAAAATTGACCAAGGAAAGAGAAGAAGAGGTTAAAATAAACTTTGAAAATCCTTTATTGAAAGGAAAGAGAGAAGGTGGAAACGGTAAGGCTTTGGGGTGGGACTAGGAAGCAGAACTGGGACAGCTTTGCCCTCAGGGAAAGAACACCTCTGAGGACCAGGCTCCCCTACTCCTCACCCACTCCCCAGGAAGACCCTGAGCAGCTGTGGGCCGGGCTCCCCTCTCTCAACACTTTGGGGGAGACTAGTAAAGCCAGATGCAAGGACCCATCACAACCCCAAATCTCAGCACTGTGGTCTGTGCAGCACTTCTCAAAGCACCTAGGGTTTGGAGCCTGGGTTTTTTTTCTCCAATCTAGGGTGAATCAATATTTTTTGAAAAATACAATTAGAATAAGTTACTGAAAAATGAAATAAAAAGATATACAAAATGAACTCCCATTTTTTATTACTAGATTGAACAGACATAAAATTACATTTCAAAGTTATACAAAGAAGTACTATGAAAAGTTTCTAAACATGCAGTCTCAATTTCTGTATAGTCATTCATCGCTTAATGGGGATACATTCTGAGAAATGCATTGTTAGGCGATTTCATCGTTGTGCAAACATCATAGAGTGTACTTACGTAATGGTAAGTACATTACCATTGTTACCTAAGGGTAACAAACCTAAATGGTATAGCCTACTACACAACTCGGCTGTACAGCACTAATCTTATAGGACCACTGTTGTATACGCAGTACGTTGTTATCAAAATGTCATTATGCGGTGCATGACTGTGCTTATTTTGATGTGGATCAGTAACAATGTCTGAGCATCATATTTTGAACAACAGGGCTACATCAAAGAGTGTGGATCTGAAAGGTTTGCAGCCCAGCTCCACCATGTGCTAATAGTATACCCTTGGGCATTATCTAACCATTCTGAGCCTCTGATGTCTCATCTGCAAAATGGGATAATACCTTTACGTAAGGACAAGGAAGGATAGAGATAAAGTGCCTGGAAGATAAGTGTTCAATAAATGCTACCAAGACCCACCTTTTCTATTACCATCTATGTTAGTTTCCTATTGCTGCTATAATAAATTACAAATTTAGTGGCTTAACACACATGTATTCTTAGATGTCAGATTTTTGAAACAGGTTTCACTGGGCTAAAATCAAGGTGTCTGTAGGGCCATGTTCCTCCTGGAAGCTCCAGGGGGAATCCATTTCTTGCCTTTTCTTCCTTTTAGAGGCTGCCTGCATTCCTTTGTTCATGGCCCCTTCTTCTATCTTCAAAGCCAGCAGTGTAGCATCTTCAAATTTCTCTCTATCTCTGACCTCTCTTGCCTCACTCTTCCATTTTAAAGGACATTTGTGATTCTATTAGGCCCACCTGGATAATCCAGGATAATCCCCTTATTTTAAGGTCAACTGATTAGCAAACTTAATTTTATCTGCAAACTTAATTCTCCCTTGCCAGGTAACATATTCATGTTCCTATTGAACATATTCAAATTCTTGGGGATTTTCTAATAATGGGCATTTTTAGGGGGGTCGTTATTCTGCTTACTCCACCAACTAATGTCATTCATTCAACACACATTTACTGAGCACTCACTCAGGGAGAGGGATGGTGCTGACTTGAGGCATATAACCAGATACAAGGTAAAGGTGGGCCCTGAGTTCACGGACTTTGTGCATTAAAGAAGACTAACATTACACAAATTATTAATAAGTACTAAAGAGAAGAACTGTATTATGAGCACATTTTCTGGGAACCCTGATGTCAACTGAGGGAGAAGTTCACTTAACACATATCTGAAGATACTACTCTGTGTGTGTGTTAACAAACAAATAATTTAATGGAAAGTATTATAACAATTGCTTCAGGCCACCTATATCAAGAAAAACTTGGGAAGCTTATTAAAATCATCAAAATTTCAGAATACAAGGCCCAGGAATTTAAATTTTGTATATATATTTATATTTTACACATGCACCTTGCACACACATCATACACCCAATGGTTCCTTTCCATGTTACAATCTGAGAATCAGCATTTCAGTTTTCCAACCGTGCTTGATCAAAAGAATCACTGATGCCTACAGCCCAGGTGCCCCCCTCCAGGCCTTCTGAATCAGATTCTTCAGGAGAGGGACCTGAGAATCTGCATTTAAAACCAATTGCCCCACCCCCAAACACATACACCAGTGTTTCTTAAATCCAGACGAGTTTGGGAAACACAAATGTAGTGGAAAGAAATAACCAGTGGCCTGGGTATCAGGAAATTATCTTCTTATCCCAGCTCTTCTACTTTAGAAACTCTTAGAACTTGGAGGTCCACATTTGTAATATTCAAACAGCGGTTTGTGAAAGGGTGATTTTTGTCTCCCAGGAGACATTTGGCATTGTCTTAAGACATTTTTTTATTTCATGGCTGTGGAGGAAGGGGAGATGTGCTCCTGGCATCTAGTGGGTACATCCTAGGGATGCTGCTAAACATCCTACGATGCACAAGACAGCCGCCCACAACAAACAATTATCCAGTTCAAAATGTCAATAGTGCTGAGGTTGAGAAACCCTATGTTTAAGTGATTTATTAGGAAGTGCTCCCAAGGAAAATCTGTAGGGGAGAAGGAAAAGAAGGAGGAGAAAAGGATAGAAGGCCAAGCAAGGGCAAGGCTTGTCTTGTCAAGCCAAGTCCTGCCGGGAAGCTCTGGAGATGGTGCCGTTCCCACCTCAGAGCTGTCCTGATAGAGGCGAGGTTGCTGGAGTATTTAAACCTCCATAGGTCAGTCACTGATTATGGACTGCCCCTGCTCCAGTTCTCTGTGTAGGCAAAGTGAGCTCTGGCACCAGCTTGAGAGATGCCCTCAGCCAAAGACCGAGGTGCAGGTTGTTGGGAGCAAAATCACCCAGGGAGCCTAGGAGAGGAAAACGGTGAAGGATCCCTGGGGTCGAGTATTGACGGGGTCTGTTACACTACAGCAGTAGTTTCTGAATTTCTTTTTCACTGCAAATCTTTAGTAGAAACAAAGCTCTTCTTGAAAGTTCAATATATAATATTGATAAACACAGAGTTGCGTTGGTTGAGGAATAGGAGAGCGGAGCCTGTCCCCTCCTCCTCAGTCCTCAGTTCCTCCCCCCCCCAACTCCAGGCTCCACAGACTTGGAGCTTCTTCGAAGGGGACACTGGGACACTGTGTTAGTCTACTAGCGTGGCCATAACAAAGTACCACGAACTGGGTGGCTTAAACAACAGAAATGTAGCCTCTCACAGTTTTGGAGGCTAGAAGTCCAAAATCAATGTGTCAACAGGGCCATGCTCTCTTTGAAGGCTCTAAGGGGAAGATCCTTCCTTGCCTCTTCCTAGTTTCTGGTGTTGCCAGCAATCCTTAGCGCTCCTTGGCTCGTAGATGGCCGTCTTCTTCTTGTGTCTTGGCATTGTCTTCCTTCTGTATGTGTCTGTGCCCACGTTTCCTCTTCTTATAAGGGCACCAGTCATATTGGATTAGACCCCACCCTAATGACCTCAGTGTGAAGTATTGGGGATTAACACATCAACATACGATTTTGGGGGGCACACAATTCAGCCCATAAAAGACACAATCCCCCAAATTCTTTGCATTATTAAGCTTTGGTGTCCAGTGATTCTAGATTAAGTGGTTAAGTCATCCTTCAATAGTATTTTCTGAAGTATTTTGTGCATTAAGTGGCTTGAACACTGTTGTCCAGAGTTATCACTCTTAGTGGACCCCAGGAGCACCCCAAATAGTCACCTTATTCATGTCCAATCCAGCAGTCAAGGAAGAAGCTTGAGAGTCACTTATGTAGACTGAGAGGAGCCAATCATTACTCATGAGCACTGATAATACCACACACAAGGAGACAAGAATCTCCTCATGGCCATTATCCCATATGATCTTCAAACCACCCAGAGAGGTACTCAGGGCAAAGACGTTATTCTCATTTGTCAGATGAGAGAACTGAAGCTCAGAGCGTGACTTGCCCAAGGCCACATTGGATCTAGCCTTCCACCACCCACAGCCAAGCCTGGTGCTTCTTTTCACAAAACCAGCTTACCTTGTTTCTTCCAGTTAATAAGAATTTATAAAGAGTGAAATCTGTGGTTGATGAGTAGGAAAGATGATATAATACTTTTGACTAAAACAAATCTTCTTTTGGAGGAAAAGTAGCTTATATCTTTATGATTTGGGCAAAGAAATTCAGTTTAAATTGAAAGCACATGGACCTTAATAGTGGGCTTACCATGTGCCAAGCACTATTCAAAGGAGTTTTACATCTATTAATTTGTTTAATCCTCAAAACAGCCATTGGAAGAGATACCATTATTACATTTTATGGATGAGGAATTGGAGACACATAGAGGGACTAGTTTACTAGAAGAGAATTTATTCCTTCAGGCACTTCTCCTGGAAATCCCAGCTAATAACAGTAATAACAGTAAACATATCTGCCATTTATTGCCTATTTTACATACAGATTTCCCACTCCATCCTCACAATAACCCTGAGAGGTAAATATTTCCATCTCCCTTTCATAGACGAATAAACCAAAGCTCAGAGTTCACGTAACATGGCTATGATCCCATGGCTAATAGGTGATAGATCTCAGGCGGGTCCATCCAGATTCTTGGTTCCACTTTCAGACCTTCCCATAGAACTGGTCTAACAAAAGTGACTTTTGCTTACAAGTTAGACACTCTGGGAGATGGATGTTAGCCTCAAGTACAAAATACCTCTAGGACAGTAAGTAAAGTATTCCTTTCACAGAATTAGAAAATCCCAAGGGATGGCCCCTGTGGCTAGGCATTCACACACTTTCTAACTACATGTGAGTCATTAGCAGTTTTCCAGACTTTTTTTTTTTACACTATATAGTGTCATTTTATTAGGCAGTAATAACATGAAATATCAAATTAGCATCTAAGTAAATAAAATTACTTAGGTTGTAATTAAATGAATTTTAAACACAACCCATTACTTGGCACATTTTAATATACTTATGGTGGAAATAACATGCCAGTTGCCATACTTTCAATACATAAAATAATAATAAATAGAACAGTTTCTAGTATATAGTAAACATTCAGTAAATGCTATTTAAGTGCGTTTGCATGTATTAACTCATTTTATTCAAAAGCTATCCCAAATAATCAAAGAGCAGATATGGTTATTTTTTTCTTCATTCTGTTTTCAAGCTCCTCCACTTGTGATAACTTTAAGGCTATAATTTGGATATTTCCATAAAGTACTTTATTTACCAGTCATCAAGAATGTTCTGAGTAATAGTATTGGATGAGAGGCGGGTGAGAGTAGGGGTGAGGATAGAGGGATCTTTGTCTTATTTAATATTTTTGTTGATGATGAGTAATTATTTTTGCTATTTTTTCGCATAATTAGACAATGGGGAAGCCGAGGATAAATGGGTCCAGGTTATTTAGGAGAAAGTTATCCAGCTAAAAGCAAGGGGTCAAAAATCAGTTCGTCAAAAGCAGGCAGGTTAACTCAACAATATGGTCAAATGACAAGTTAGTAGAGAATGAATATTCCTGACCCTAAAATTCCTTCCCCAATTGGAGCAGATCCACCTGGTGAAAAACTGCAGCATCCTTAGGAAAGAGAGGTGCCCCTAAGCCTCCTCTGAGTGGCTGCTGTCTACTGGAGTGGCCATAGTACCAGCAGGCACCCCTGGAGAACATTGTGTACTTTCTCATCCCAGGTTGTTAGGCAGGCCACTGTGTCTCAGGTTGTGGGGTGGTGTGGCAATGGGATGCATCAGAGCACAATAAAACAAGCAGAAGGGTAGGAGGGAGTCACTAGACTTGACAATGTCTGGCTCCTTAAAAGTCCCTAGGAAGCGTTCTATCATACACTCACTCCCTACTTTTTCAAGAAGCATGAGGAATGGAGACTGATGGAGTTCCAGATGTTCTCCCAGCGCCACTGCTGGCCAATGTACATTTGATCCATGGCTTTGGCCTGCCCAAGAGTACCTACCAGGATGAACCCCAGACTATTTGGAAATTTTGCCAAGGCTAAGCAGTTTCCTTTATGAACAAAAAAAATTCTTTAGCCTTTAATAGCAGTGGGATTACTACTTCAAAACTCAATCTAAATATTGGCAATAGTGACTAAAAATCACAATGTTTCTTTAAAGACACGTTTAGAAACTTGTACAAATTTTTTTCTCTCTTTATGCTGAGTAGAGTGACTGAGTGCATAATAGGCTTCTACTAAACACCATTAACTGATTACTTGTCTATGAGCTATAGTCTACCAAAGGGTTCTGCTTTTCCAAGGAAATGAAGGTCAAGGATCTACTTTTATTTCACAAGAGCCTTCCCGGGGAAGAATTTTGACTGAAATAGGCTCTTTCTGAAGTTGGATCAAAGTGCTCTGATTTGTAATAAGGGTTTAAGATTACCTGAAACCCAAAGGAGGAGGATTGGCAATAGATGTTAGCTCAGAGCCAGTCTTCCTCAGCAAAAAGAGGAGGATTAGCATGGATGTTAGCTCAGGGCTGATCTTCCTCACACAAAAATAATAAATAAATAAACTGTTTAAAAGATTACCTGAAACCCTGTGATGCACCACCCAGTCTTCAGGAATGAAGTAATTACTCTCCCAGCCACTGAGAGTGCTGCAGGCAGAAGTCTTCAGTGTCAAGCACTGAGAGGGGATTTTGGAACTGAATCATCCAAAACTCACCTGGCAAATAGGACGCTACTGCTGGTGGTAGGTGAGCAAGAGATAGCCCCTGATAGTAGGTAGCAATGCAATTGTTAAGACTTTCAACCAGTGATGAACTGGGATGATATACTGGTGGAAAGGAATGCATTAGATGGTGCTATATATCAAGTATCTGAGAAATATGAGGGAAATAATACCTCTAAGTACAATGGAACTTAATGGATATTGATAAACTCGATGATCTAGAAAAGAGTATTGAAAAGCTGAGAGTATTAACTGATAATTATAAGCTAAGAGTGAATACCAGAGATACCTTCCTTGGTAGCATATAAAAAGGTGTTATCTCCTACAGTGGGAGGGCTGAGAGAGCTGAGAAGCAGCCTTAGGAATTTGACATAGTAGTTGAACTCCAAGGAAGGTTAAATTCCCAACCAAGACAGTGTACTGTGCCAAGGTCAGGGCACTGGTTGGGAAAGAATGGGACTTGGACACACAGGATGGATACATCTGAGTTGACGTTCCACCAAAATATTGACTCCCCAGATTTTTCTTAACCTTTTGAGCCTGCAAAAGTGGCCTCGTTGCTCCCTACTAAGGGATAACATGCCTGCCTTACTTGAGGAAGATGCTGTGGTCTTCCTCCCATAAGGCAACATGCAACCCCCTCACCCCAGAATCTGCCCCTACTTCTCTCCTGGTCATTAGATCAATAAATAGGGTTAAGTCACAACATAATCAGGCTTTCCAGCTTTACCTAGTATATCCATTCTAGCATGCCCTCTTCTCTGAGACTTTTAGTTCCCCTTCCACTGCATGCCATGGCAATCTCTGGCCTTTTTACCTTATTGGGTTGGGCCATCTCCTTTACCATCCTTCCAGGAGCCATCCTAGCATCAGGCTCAAATCATCTCCTGGGGCCTTCTCCAGATTATTTAGAGTGTATCCTGGGAGAGACCTCCCAAATCAATAAATTCTCCCTCATCCATCTTTCTGTTCCACCCCTTGTAAAGATAATAGTCATCATATCTCCATTTCATTCATCAGTCTGCCCCCTGCAGATACCAGACAGACACTGAAGGATGACAGTGAACTAGCACAAACTCAACTGAGTAGTAGCCCCAACTGCAGCTGCTCTGACAGCCAGAGCAGATTAGCATGGTCTCAGGCTCATGGTATGGGGTCACACATTCTTTTACAATCCTATCAGAAAAAAGAATTTGATGCTTCACATTCATTTGGAATGCATAATGATATGTGTTCACTGTCTTGCCCCCAGGTCTATACGAACTCTCCCATTCTCTCTTTAAAAATAGTCTGAAAAGACCTGGACAGTCCACAGAACCTCACATGGGTCTACTCTATTGATGGCATCATATTAATCAGACTAGATCAGCACAAAGTGGCTAGTTCTTTGGAGGCCTTGGTGAGAAGTATGCACTCCAGAGAATTTGAGACAAATCCTTTGAAGATTACAGGGAGTGCTACAGCAGTACAATTTTTAGATGCCCTGTAGTCTGAGGCAAGCTGGGATATACTCTCCAAAGTAAAGGAAAAATTATTGCTTCCTGCATTTCCAACCATGAAGAGGGAAGTACAACACCTAACAGGCTACTTCAGATTCTGGAGGCAGAACATTCTCTACCTGGGAATACTGCTGTAACCAGTAGAGTGGGTGACATGAAAGCCTGCCAGCTCCGAGTAGGGCCCAGGGTAGGGAAATGCTCTGCAGTAGGTCCAGATCGCAGTGCTTGGGTCATATGACGCAGCCCACCAAGGCATAAAATCAGGCAAGGCCAGCAGAAATCCATTATAAAATGGGAGTGCTGCATCAGGAATGACCACAGGTAGGACTACAGAATATAAGCGAGCAATATAGGCAGGTAGCCTACATCCCCATGTCATCCATTACTCTTACACCAGCACCTGTCCTTCAGCTCACACCTGTGGCCACATATGGGATCCTTTATGACCCACTAATGGAGGAAGAAAAGGCTAAGCTTTGTTCACCATGGGTCAGTGCAGTATGTGTGTGCACACTAAAAACAAATCAGGGCTGAACTACAGCCCCATTCAGGGTGGCCTTGAAAGACAGTGGGGAGGGAAAATCATCCCAATGGGCAGAGCTTTGAGTAGTGCAACTGGTCATTCATTTTGTGTAGAAGAAGTCACTTGAGGTTAGAATATACCTGGACCTATAGGGGAGTGGTAAATGAGTTGAATGGCTAGGCAGGGCCCCCAAAAAGAGAAAGATTGAGAGGTCAGGAACAAGGAGGTCTGGGATAGATGCTTGTAGATTGTGGTAGGCAGAGTAATGGTCCCCAAAGTTGTCCATACCCTAATCCCCAGAACCTGTGAATATCTTACTGTACATGGCAAAGGGATTTTGCAAATGTAATTGTGGTCCTTGAGATGGATTATCCAGGTGGGCCCAATCTAACCACATGAGTTCTTAAAAATGTAGTTTCTCTCCAGGCTGCAGTGAGAGAGATACAACAATAGAAGAAGGTCAGAGAGATGGCAGCCTGAGGATTTGATGCCCCATTAGTGGTTCTGAGATACAGGAAGCTATGTGCAAACACCAGAGAGAAGACTCTTAGACAAAGGTCAGCCTGCAACCGACAGCCAGCAAAGACATAGAGACTCGGTCCTACAACCATATGGAACTGAATTTTCCCAAAACCTAAATGAGCAAGGAAACGTAGTCTCCTAGAGCCTCCAGAAAGGAGTGCAGCTCCCTGACACCTTGATTTTAGTCCAGGAGACCCATACTGAACTTCTGACCTACAGAACTATAAGATGATAAATTTGTGTTGTTTTAAGCCACTAAGTTAGTGGAAATTTGTTATGGCAGCCATAGAAGGCTAATACATAGATAGACATATGGGTCTGTGTTTTTCTTAGCTGATTTTAAGAAATCTGTGCACGGGATCTTTATTTAGCCTTCTGCTTTGAGTATCACATCACTCAGTTAAACTCAACTTTCCTCTACAGAGTATTCACTCAGCTTTATTCAGGGCCTCCCATAAAGTGGGATTTGGTTCCTGCTCTCAAGAAACTGAGAAATTTTGTGGGAGAGATAAATATTTATATAATTGTATAATGCATACAAGCAGTATGCATCACCTGCTATTACAAAGGAGAAAGAGAGAGAGAAGGAAGAATGGGAGAAAGGAAAGAAGAGAGGGAGGGAGGGAGGAAAAAGAAACCAGATATAATGATAAAATACAGAAGACAAAAGTCGTATTTAAACAAATGTTTAATATTGAAAGATGATAGAGACCACAAAGGCTGTGCTGAGGATTATCATTGAAGATAATCCACTCCCTTAAAAAACTCACCAAATGTGATACATACATACAATGGATATTATTCAGCCTTTAAAAATAAGGAAATTCTGACACATGCTTTGGAAACGCTAAGTGAAATAAGCCAGTCACAAAAGGACTGTATGATCCCACTTACATGAGGTACCTAGAGTAGACAAACTCATAAGAGACAGGAAGTAGAATGGTGGTTGGGGGTGGGGGGGGGCAGGGATGGGCAGTTATTGTTTAATGAGTACGGAGTTTCAGTTTGGAAAGATGAAAAAGTTCTAGAGATGGATGGTGGTGATAGTTGCACAACAGTGTGAATGTTCAGTGTTAAGCCACTGGCACGTACACTTAAAAATGGTTAGGGGGCCGGCACAGTGGCACAAGTGGTTAAGTGCGCTCGCTCCCCTGTGGCAGCCCAGGGTTCGCTGGTTTGGATCCTGGGCGCGCACCGAAGCACTGCTTGGCAAGCCGTGCTGTGGCGGTGCCCCATATACAGTGGAGGAAGATGGGCACGGATGTTAGCTCAGGGCCAGTCTTCCTCAGCCAAAAGAGAGGAGGATTGGTGGATGTTAGCACAGGGCTGATCTCCTCAAAAAAAAAAAAAAAAAAAGGTTAAAATGGTAACTTTTACATAAATGTTACCACAAATTAGAAAAATTTAGAAAATAAACAAAAACTTGCCAAGATTCACATAACTGAACACTCACTACAAGTTCAGAAAGCAGGATTCAATCCTGCTGAATTATGAAATGGGCTGCGTCTCTTCTATTGTCATGCAGATTTAGATGAGGAATTTAATTTAAGAGGGGGACAGGGCAAAATGCCTTCTCCTTCATCGGCAATTGCTGCGTTTGAAAGGAAGTGGAGCCAGAGGATGCACTCACTTCCATAACCACCACCCAACCAGAGAGCTGGAGTCATCGAACTTCACCTTTACTCTCTTCCCCAAAGCCTGACTTTCTCAGAGACACAACGTTCCAATGCCTACTGTTTTTGTTTTTTCTTTACACAAGAGCCTTGATGCAGGCATTATAATTTCATGTCTCAGCTCCTAATCCTGAAGCCCAGTCTCTGGTATCTCTAGTGGCTGTCATTTAAATTGACTGCAGAGTAAATTTATTTTTCCTATGACAAAGAGCATATTTTAGATACTGCTTAATTTATAGTTTCCCTCTCCTGTGTTTTGAGCTTTCAAAATGGGTCTGTATAAGGGAACCTTTATTAGACGTTTATAAAAATAATTACACACAATAAACCTTGAGAATATACCTTGGTTGACTCTCTTAAAAGAAAAAAAACCAAAACTAAAAAAATACTCTTTGGGAACTTCCAGAGACCATGCTTTCTTTTGCTACTGAGGAATTAAGTTTCAGTCTGAGGTTATGCAAATTTACCCTGACCTTCAGGAGACAAACGAACACCTTCCTGGATTGCTCAGACTGGAGCATGGAGAGGGGAACTGTGCTGGGAGAGAAGTCTTGAAAGCGATCCCCAACCTCACACCCATGTGTGGTCCCTTCTTAAAGACGATCGCAGAACCTTTCTTAGACCAGCCTTCAAGCTCAGCCTCCTAAGTTACATAGCTGAAATTCAACTTGTGCCCCAAACTTTCTTTGTAACACTTCTGAAATTGCATTTTTTAGGTCTTGCTGAACTGAGAATTGTTGCCTAAATAATAAATCTGAGGAAACAGTTGTATATTACCTAGACAATACTAGACTGCTCATGATGTAGCAAATGGAATTAGATAGTAAAATCAGGATCCTTCTCCATTTACTGTTGATAGTAGTGACTCTGGCTTTAATTGTTCATATATATGTATATATTTTATATACATTATATATATAAACAAAATTCTTCATCTTCTCTTAGTGAAATCACGGGAAATTAACTTCTCCTAGGATGACTGCAGTGGGTTGTGGTGTGTATCCGTCTTGTCTGCCTAGCAACATTTCACATCTCTCTTCTTGTTCAGTAACACAATTGCTCCTCTGCTCACAGTGCTCCATTTATCAGGCAACAGAGACTGGTTCAATGGACAATTATTTATCTATTGATGCACAACAAATTATTCAAAACTTTGTGACATAAAATATAAATAATGATCTATTATTGCTCATGGGTGCTGTGGGTCAGAAATTCAGACAGGGCAGAGCAGGGTGGCTTGTTTCTGTAACACGCAGTCTTGGGCCACAGCTGGAAGATTTGAAAACTGGGGGCTGAAATCCTGCACAGGCTCATTCACTCGTATGTCTGCATGTTGATGCCGGTGTCGGCCAGAGCACCCACACATTGCCTCTCCCAGTGGCCTCAGCTTCCTCACAACATGGAGGCTGGGATCTCAAGATGAGTATCTCGAGACAGTGTATGCCAGGTATACACTGTTTCCTTTTGATGTCCTAGCCTCAAGAGTTTATATCATCATTTCTGCAGTACTCTTGGTTGGGGCCATCACAGCCCCCACCCAGATTCAGGGGGCAGGAACATAGGACATTCCCCCCCGCTTGGTGGGAGGTGTGTCAGTCACATTGTAAGAAGAACACGCAGAATGGAGTGAATGAATACATTGGTATGGCCATCATCACACCAATGAAAATCTCATCTGCCGTGGTTGGACATGTGACCCAAGCAGAGCCGATCTGAATATTTCCCTTAGAGTGATTGATAGATGCTGAAAGAAAGAAGCTCCCTCTTTTCTTAGAGTTTCTAAGCTGAAGGGTGTAAATCAGAGGCTGCAGAGCCAACTTCTCTACCATGTGGAAAAAGTCGAAATGAAAGACTGAGGCTAAGTGAAAATATGGCAAGAAGAGAAATGATCAGAGAAAGAGTTCAGGTGGCCTTATCACTGTCCCTCCAGAATCTAGCATCTGGTGACTGGCAGGCACATAGCAGGACCTGGTCAATAATATTTAGTGAAGGAAGAAATGGAAGTCTTAGCGATTGGAACATATTCAAGGTGTCTAACACCACTGAAAATGAGAGCTCAGAACACTGGTGCTTCTTTCCCCACGTTCCTCCCCTGAGGCATGTTGTTTTTGTCCCCGTATCTCCCTGCTCCTTGGGTAGAGGGGTGGGTCTAATATTACCCATCTACCGACCTCCAGGATGAGACTTCCTGTTCTCTCCCACACCTGGCTGGGTACTATCTCTGCAGCTAGAGCACAATTAATTTTTTTCATTGACTGTTGCTGCAGGCTAAGGTAGTTATCCTAGAAATAACAGCCCTGCTCCATTCGTCTACGAATGAGGCATTTATTGCTGTGTGCTATAACTCTTCCTGGTTTTATATCCTCCAGTCTTTTTAAACAGGCTACCTCCCTACCTTTGTACTGCAGATTTCTACTTAAAAGAATTTTTTTTCCAGTGATTTTAGAATTCCACCCTTAGGGATTGCTTTGATACACATCCCAGCTGAAAAGACTGGCAAATACATGAAACCACCTGTAGGAGAATCACTGTAGAACTTTTCAAACTACACAAGTGCTAAGGCCCTGCCATGCCCCTTTCCACTGAGTTAGAATATCTGCACTTGAAGCATGGCTGTTTTATTTCTAGAAAGCTCCATAGATGACTCCAATACACACTCAGGAACCACTGGGATTTACAGGGTATTTGAGGTGAGAAGTAACTCAAGTGCTCCATGTTCCCCTGGCCCCAAACCTCTAATATCACTCTTGATGTTAACTCTTAGGAGCACAGTTCAGAGGGACTTGGAAGAGGTGTTTCCCGCCTGAGCTTCCAATAAAAGTGCAGAGTCCGTCATTCATTCCCACCAAGGAAAATGGCCTCCTTCTCTCCCACAGGACAGGTTGGAGTCCCCCAGAGATGGAGATGGAGCTCTTTGCAGTCTGTGTATTGCCTGACTTGTGGGGACAAGGAGCTCTTGTAAGACCTGGGGCAAACCTGATTGACTTTCTCCCCTCCCCTTCCCTCCATGAGACCAGCCTTTATAACACATTCCTGATGTTCCACCTTCCACTGGGGAGGATAAGGAGGCACGGCTGAGGCCTGAGGCAGATGCATATTAGACAGAAATGCAGCCTTATAGTCAACTTTCCAGGGTGTTCCTTAGGGGACACTGGAAGAAAAGCCCTCGGCTAGCTCTGCGCTAACCAGGCTGAGGTGGACGGGGCGTGGAAACTCCAGAGCATAAACTGGTAGAGCATTTCATTTAAACTCCAGGCTTCATTTTAATTTCATCTGCCCGAAAAAGGGCCAACTGGGAAATAGACAGGTTTTTTATTTCCCTCTGAAAACGGCCAGTGAGACTGTGATTTTGAATAGCTGCAGGGGGCAGTGGGTGTGTTGCAGTCCGGCAAGAGCAGTTTGCACAGCTGCAAAAGGGAGTTTTCTGTGTGCTCACTCCAATCTGAGCGGAGGGAGGTGAGGGTTTGACGTCAGCGGTGCCTCTGAGCACAGAGAACAGGTCCCACACCCTCTCCCAGGACTCACAGAGCCGCCCGTCCCACCCTGGCTTCTCAAACATGGAGCTTCTGAAAGGTGCCAGAGTCTTGCCCGTGAAAGAGAAGCCACTGATCCAGAAGGGTAGGACGCAGCATTCGGGCAGGGATGAGAGATGCTCTGTCACGTTGCTGAGCTGACTTGGAGGGAACTGACTGAACAGACTTTGTGGTGGTTGGAGTTTTGGCATAAGACCTTTATTTCCATCTTGTACTGCTTTGAGCTGATTTAGAAAGTTTCTCTTTCTTAAATAGGAATGTACTTTAGATGTGCAAAATCTGGTTACCATATTCTCTTGGCCTATTTGCCTTCAACCAATTTTGAAAACCTGCTTTGTCCTAATTGTGCCAAGTCCTACGCCATCTGAAATGTTCAGTTTCCCCAAAATCCACATCTTGAGAAGCAAAAATGATTAGTTGGAAAACATTTCTTTCAGATGGAGATTTTCAATGGAGTAGATTGTGAGTCCACGGGAATAACGTAGTTCTAACTTGGCAGTGAGCACAGTGCAGGAGGGGGCTGGGGGCGCTGTTCCCACAGAATCATATTAGCAATATGAACATACATTTGTCATAGTGATGTCCTAGCTCCCAATTCATCGCTTTTCTGTTATGGTTCTGCCAGTAATATTAGTTACTTTATTTAATCCTAGCAAGTCATTTAACCTGCTAGGCACTCAATTTCCTCATTTAAAATAATTTCTCCCATTACTAAGTTGTTATAAAATGTTATTGTGGGTGTGGAAGTGCTTTTAAAAAGTTAAAAATGCTAGACGAATGTTTAAACATGTTCAGGGATAGAAGAATGGAGATTGTGAGGAAAATTCCAAGAGAAGCCAAGAATTCAAATAAGTGCCAAATAAGTGCTTACTCGAGGTGATTTCAGATTCCCCGATCCTGTGGAGAAATGGAAGACCTACTTAGACATGTTGCAGAGAGGCAAAGGAAAGATGCTTGGATGGATATTGTTTTTTTTAACATTCTTAAATCTTTTTTTTTTTTTTAATTTTTTGTTTATTGCAGTAACATTGGTTTATGACATTGTAAAAGTTTCAGGTGTACATCATTGTACTTCTATTTCTGCATAGATTACATCATGTTCACCACCAAAATACTAATTACAACCCATCACCACACACATGTACTGAATTATCCCTTTCACTCTCCTCCCTCCCCCCTTCGCCTCTGGTAACCACCAATCCAATCTCTGTCCCTATGTGTTTGTTTATCGTTGTTATTATCTACTACTTAATGAAGGAAATCATACGGTATTTGACCTTCTCCCTCTGACTTATTTCACTTTGCATCATACCCTCAATTGGACATCGTTTTTTTATGGCTTTTACTCTGTGGAGCTCATAGACCAAGGACTAGAACACTCTGTCCCTGCCTCTGGTCCTGCCTGCCCCAGTTCACTCCGTCCCCTCCGATCAGACCAGAAACAACTCTGATCATAGAAGTCAGCAATGCTAGACTGGAAAGGAACTGCAGAATCATTTTATATACAAGCTGGTTGATATTTGCATATGTTGCTAATTCTCTCCCTTTCGCTGTGACCCATGGGCCGTTGGGGTAAGGAGAGCTCCAGTATGTGAGAATCTGGCCTCTGTATTGGTTATCAATAAAAATGACATTTTTCTTAATCTATCCTACTTACAAGATTTCACATGAAGAAATGGTTTTGAGCCAAAGGCAAACAAGTAAACAAAGATTATAGAATCAAAGTATCCTAGCTGGAAAGGACCGTTGTAAATGACTGGAGATATTTTAGTAAAATAGGAAATTTCATCTGCACCTCAGTTCTTCTCACTCAGTTGCTCTACTTTGAAGTCCCCATTTCAAAAATTTTCTCTTCCATTCCTTATTAATGTTCAAATATAGTGTTAAAAAGGATGAAAATGTGGGTGTGGAAACAAAGCTGGTAAGGTAAAGGAATAAGAGGAACCTCCAGATGAGATAAAAAGATAAAATAAGGCACTTTCCACAGTAGGAAGAATAATCCAGAGAAGTTTTTTTCAGAATGTAGACAAAGGGGTGAAAGCCCTGAATTATTCAAATAATAATCGGATAGGATGGAGGAATAATTAATGTATCTGATCAAAGAATTTGAAGAAGAAGGTAAACTTTCTCTGCATCATTAAAAATAAATGAATAAAAACCAATGACTTAGTTTTAAAAAATATCTTTTATGTCAGTTCACGCAAGTAAGCTAATACAGGGACCCACATAGACACAGTCTTAGAGAGGTTGTTTGCAGGTAGACTAGGTATAAGGAAAACAAAATGGAAAGAAGGAAAGACTAACTCAACTTTTACAATCTCATTAAAAAAAATTTAATACTGTGATATTCTCAGTGGAGAGAGGAAAGGAGATGGAACTAAATGCCAAGTTCAAATAAAATGACATGAGACTTCCCTCTCACCCTGAAATTCTCTCCCTCTCTCTCTCTGTCTCTCTCTCTCTCTCACACACACACACACATACAGGGAGTAAATGCTTCTTTCTTGCTATCTGTGTTCTGAATGAGGATGTCCACAGGGCAATTTTTCCAAAATGAGCAAGCGTTATACGTACCTAACCTCAGTTAATACCAACCCTGAAGAAGTTCCCAGTTTCATATTTTAACTCTATGTTCCTTTTAAAGAGAGAACATGGTAGAGAAAAATCTGGGGGAAATCCTTACTCACCAGAGGCATCACCTCTTCTAAACGATATTTCCAAATAACTTTTGGACAGAAGATGGGATCATTAAAAATTACTGGAGTTGTAATATTCATAAACAGAAATCCATACTCATCAAGTAGAAAGTTGTCTCTAGTCATTAGGATTGAATATGTGCATGTATATACACATAATTACCCCAGTCACTTAAGAGGAAGGCTGAGCATCACCTTACTTGTAAAGTTTTAGCTATGATGGTATCCACAGATAATGCTCGTCTGAGTTCCAAGAGCATTGTTTCAGAGACGAGAGTCCTGAATATAGAGAAAAGAGATGGGGCATGGTAGCCAGCCTCCAACATAGTCCCCAATGATCTCTGCCTTTGTGTATTCACGTCCTTGTGTAGTCACCTCCCACATCGTATCAAGATTTGTCTGTGTGATGAATAGAATATGTCAGAAGTGATAGTATGTGACTTCTGAGGCTAGGTGATAAAAGACATTGTGGTTTCACTCTCTCTTGGATCACTTACCCTGGGAGAAGCCAAATGCCATGTTAAAAGGACACTCAAGTAGCACTATGGAGAAACTCACGTGCTGAGGAATTGAGGCCTCCAGCTAACAGCCATACTCTCCAGACCCAGTCAAGCCTTAGATGACTGCAGTCCTGATCAACATCTTAGTTATAATGCCATGAGGGATCATGAGCCAGAACCATCTAGCTAAGCCACTGCTGAATGCCTGACTCACAACAATTGTGAGATAATAAATGTTTGTTGTTTTAAGCCACTAAGTTCTGGGCCAATTTGTTACACAGCAATGGATCACTAATACAAAGGGGCTACATGCTCAGATAAGGAAGACTCTCATTTTATTTCAGAGATGTGACCCAGAGTAATATTTTAAATATTTTTAAAAATAAAAAATGATTTGGAATCCATCTATGAAGTCAGCATAAAGCTTATATAAAATCTGACAAAAAATAGCACACAATAAAGAAAAGTACAGACAAGCCGTACTTAAAAATATATAGGCAAATATCTTAAATATTATTTGAGAAAATAGACTACAGTAATATATTTTTAAAAATCAGAATCAATTAGTTCATTCCAGGAATGCAAGGATGGTTTGATTCATCCATTTATCCATTCAATATATTTTGGAAAATTAATTAACATAATTTATTATATTGAAGGAAAGAAACTATATAATTATCTGGATAGATATCAAAAGATAGTCAACGAAATTCACGTCCATTTCTGATAAAACACACAGACACACACACACATATACACATAAACTGTTAAAAGAAGGAAACTTCCTTGTTTTGAGAAGGAGATTTTTGTCAAACAGATCACACACATATTTAAATGGAGCTACCTCTAGTGCTGTGTATTCCATCAGAAGTAATATAAATATGACCAATTTTATACTATTATCTAACATTTTTATGAAGGTCCTAATGAATTCAATAAGACAGGTTGAGATATCGGGAAGGAAGATACAGGTGATCATTGTTTGCAAATATGAGTATACCTCAAAAACAATCAGAACTAATAAGACAGAGTTTAGGAAGATGTTTAAATAAAAGATAAATATTTAAATATCAAACACCTGTGTACATATAATAAATAGTTTAGATATTTTTAAATATTTTACGAAGTTCTGACCATAGTTTTATGCTTTTGTAAAGGGGATATTTTTAGAATTATATTTTCCTAAGGCTTCCATGAAAAAAAAACTTTATTGAAAAACATAAAGGACTTAAATGAATGGATTTATATATTGCATTGCTGCTTAGGAAGATTCAATCTCATATAAATTTCAATTTTTTCCAAATTAATCAATAAATTTAATGTAGTTCTAATAAAGTCCTAATAACGATTTTGCTTTCTTTTTTTTTTTTTTTTTGGTGTAGGGAAACTACATTGATTCTAACTCTCATTTAGAAGAAAAAATGCATGAGAAGATTAATGAGTGGAGACCTGCCCTCCCAGATATCAAAATATATTTTAGCGCCATAGTAATTAAAACACTGGATTTGAATTAAGTTTAGAAAAAGAGAGCTATGAAAAAGAATAGACAGTCTAGATTAAAATACACACATGTATAGTTTGTTTTTAGTGTAAAACATAAAGACGAATTTTAAAATAACTGGAATACTTTAATATGTAGCAATATAAAATATTTCATATTTCAATATGTAGTATTGAATGATTGGTTGTCTCATTTCTAAAGAAATAAGTTAAATCCATTTTAGGAAAATTTATTTTGTATATGATGAAAGATATAATATTCATAGGTTCTTTTCCTTTTATATTTAAAAGTACTTGAAGACAATGTAGAATAGTTTTATAATCTTGAGGTGGAGAAGGCTTTTCTAAGCATGTCGCAAAACCAGAAGCAGTGAAGCAGATTAACTTTGTGACTTTTGCTTTTACAGAAGTATATAAAACTTGAACTCAAATCTTTCAATATGAGGAACTAATGAGAAAGTATTATAAAATATTTTCAACATATATCACAAAGAGTTAATATATGTAAAATATACAGAGCTTTTATATATCAGTTAGAAAACATAAACAAAAGAAAAATGGACAAAAATTAAACAGTCAATTAGTAGATAAAATATAAATGATCACTACTATCTAAAAAGATACTGCTCAAAATCAATAATAAACATAGAAATGCACATTTTAAAAAGCAAGATTTATTTAAACCTCTCAAAGTAATGAGTGATAATACTCAATGCTGATAAAGATGTGGCAAAACAGGCACTCTCACATTAGTTGCTAAGAACATAAATTTTTGCAACATTTCTGGAAGCTAATCTAGTCACAATTTGAAAATTTTACTGTTCATGTCTTTTGAGCTAATATTTCTAACTGTAGCAATTTATCCCAAAGAAATTATAGGACAGATATGCAAAGATATACTGTGTAAAGATGCTTATTGTAGTACTGGTTGTAATAATAAATGAAGGGAAATAATCTAGTATCTATCAATGGAGAATTAAGTAAATAAGTCATGGCCCATCTACATAGTAAAACACTCTATAGATTTTTTTAAAAGAGGAGATAGATCCCATTGACGTGGAAAAATGTCCCAATACCTTATAATGAAATAAAAATAAAATTACAGAGCAACATATATAGTATGATCCCCTTTATGTTTTTAAAAATATGTGGATATATGTAAGCATAAAAATATGGAAGAATATATGTCAACTGTTCATTTACCTGTTACAGAGATTCAGGACTAGAAAATGACTTTCTCTTTCTACTGTACTGCTTTAATTTTTACACTGAAAACATATTAGATTTTTTTTAAAAGAGAAATTTCAGGAAAATGAAGTATTTGTGACAATATCTCCTTGGTTTTATACATAAAAAGCTGAGCATTTGCTGGATTTGCTAGTTATGCTAATTATGACATCTACCAGAACTCAGTGGGGACTGTATCATTACTAATGGAAATAGAAGAGGTCAGCCCAGTTATCAGAATTTCTCATGCAATCTGTATTACCAACAACCACAGAACCACCTTCCAGCTGTATCACATCCTGTCCTCTGAATAGTCTGCATGCAATGAAACCACAACCACGACCTTAAATAGTCAGTCTTATCTAAAGCTACATGAGGTGAGCTTACAAAAGCCTGGCCTTGGACCTGCTGACACTGGAATGTGTGTCCGTGATCATCCACTGGGGAGCCACTCTGAAATAACATGCCAGCTGCAGAGGGAGAAAGGCACAGGCAACTCAGCCCTTCATCAGTGGACCACACCACTATGGGTGTGTCAGGCTCAGTGGCAGGAAAGTGAAGATTTCAAGGCCAGCCAGCCAGAATTCAACATTGGGGCCAGCAATCCATGTTTTAATATGAGGTCCCAGAGCCAGAAATCACTCAGTGTTAGTTGCAAAACCAACAGCCCAGCAGAGAGGATGCCCTGCCTTTCCTCTGTCTTACAACAGGGTTTTGTTGGGAGTCACAGCTGTGCCCACAGGGGAAAGTGGCATGAGTTTTCAGTTCAGAGCCAGGTCCTGAGAGGCCCACTGCAGGTGGAGGCATGAAGTGGGGTCTGGAGCAGAGGTTTCATAGAGAAGTTGCATTGGCTCAGTTCCTCCTACCAGTTGCTACTCCACTTGTGAGAGGGGATGCAGGTGGGCTCAGGCTGAAAAGGCAATGTGGCCACAACCCATCTCCGGATGTAGAAAGAAAACCAAGGCAGAACATGCTAAAGCTTCTTAACTCAGCCTTCTCTGCATCCATGGAAACCTGACATCCTGAAGAAGAGTGGGAAGATATACTCAATCAGCAACTACCTTTCTTTTCTCAGCCTTGGAACTCCTGCCTTCTCTCAGACCTTCCAGCTCTGAGTTGAGCAACGAGTGTCCAAGTGATGACTGTCACATTCCTGTTGACTTTTTCCAAATGGCAGGCTGCCATTGCCAAACCTTGCTCACTGTGTCCTGTTCAGGCAAGCTGGCCCAGAAGTAGAAGCCCATTGACTTGGGTAGTAGATGCTAGCTGCCTCAAAGGTCAAAATCCTGAAATCTCAATGGCTTCAGAGAGCAATGGCTTATTTCATGCTCACATAAAGTCTCATATGAGTTGGGAGGCCTTTCTCCATCTTGTAGCTTTGCCATATGTTCTACCTGATCTCCAAGTTTTCCTCTACAGAGCATATGAAGGATGGAGAAGGAACACCAATCTGTAATCACTACCCTGGAAGAGGCACATACTCCACTTCTACACACAATCCAGTGCCAGATGGTCATGTGATTCCAACCTAGCTGCAAAGGAAGCTGGAAAATGTTAGAAGAGCACATGGAATAATCACTATGCACCAATTGTCTCTGGCACACTCATAATATTGGAAATGTTTTATGAAATTTCAAAATGGAAGAGAAGAGCAGTAGAAAGAGCCCTTGAGTGTCAGTCTAGGCATAGGGTTCCAGAGCCCATTTCTATCACTGGTTAGCTGGGGAAACTCTCTGCTTCTCCATACTTCAGTGTCCTTATCTGTAGAAGATAAAGTGGGGTTGCATGACCAATGTTCTTTCCAGGGCAGAAAGACAATTCATTGAGACTTGTGAAGACAGCACATGGATGATTTCTCAGCACTTCATCCAGGATTCCACACCTAGAAAGCCCCCACGGAGAACGCAGTGGTGGCTTCTGCCCTTCTTCTAGTGCCTGCCCCTCCTGGTGTCATTTAGGAGGCTATCAATTTTCAGGATCCCAAGCTTCACTGAACTCATGCTCTTAGAAGCTCATCGGAAAACCATAGAGGACCTCAATTGTAAGTAAGATTGACAACAAATCTCTACTCATATTATTAAAACATATGCAAGGACAGGGCAATCCTCCTAATTTCCTAGTCCATACACCATACATACTTCCCCTCTCAACGAACACAGAGTATCTGCTATGGGCAAGACATTGTATTTTCAAACAGTATTTTGAATTCTAGGCACTAACATGGGGTTGCACTACCTGACTCTAAGTTTTCTTCCAGCTTTAACAATTATCCCTCTCTTGAGAGTTGGTAGAATGCATTGGTTAAGAGCATGGCCTGTGGAACCAGATGGATCAAGTTCAAATTGCAGCTCTAGCACCGTCATGGCTTGGGATCCCTGGGAAGCAGACTCTGGGTCAGGGCTTAGAGTACAGGAGATTTGTTAGGGAGTGCTCCTGGGGTCAACTATTATGAAGGAAAAGGAAATAAGCAGGACTGAGCAGAGGGAGATGTTGAGCTGCAATGTAGTCTCAGTGAAGGCCTGAGTCAACCCCTCAGGATTCTGAAGCTGAGACAGACCTTTAGAATGATCCTCAGGTGGAATGAGGAGGCTGAGCCTTTGTACTCTTGTGTCAATCACTCACTGGATGTGGGCTGGCCCGGAAGGGAGCATGGCCCTGGGGTTGATGGCGTTCTTCAGCCAAGGCCTTTCCCAAAGAGGGTTGACAGCTAAGGGCTGTCTGTAGCCACACTCTCAGCAGCTGGAGGTGTAAATCCTTCATTTCTGAAGGGGAATCTGAGCAGCACATCACAACATTCCTATAAGCACTTACTAGTTACATGACCTTGAGTAAGTTACTTAGCATCTTTGTCCAAATTTTACAAATGAGAAATTGATAATTGAGTTAACACATGTACAACATTCAAGTGCTTACTATATGCCTCAAACTATTCTACGTGTCAGTAGTTACATGCCTCTCATAAGCTCCACAAGAACAGGATTGTTCACATTGGGGATTAATCAGGACTGTGGAGTCTTATGGGAGACCAGAAAAGGAGATGCTCCCTCAGAAACCCGTCTATGGCCCAGCATGTTGTTGATTCCTCAGAGGCCCAGACTCCCAGCCAAAATGCCTAGCCTGAAAGACTTCACTTCAGTTCACATTCATTCCTAATGTTACAACCATAAAAAGCTCTAGGAAGAAACTGTTGTAATTTTACCTAAAATGTCCTTTTTCATCCTTCTGAATGTGATCAACTCTGATCTCTCTCCAATAGGATGGGGAAAATGTTTTATCTCTTATAAAGCAAGGCATTTACGAGCCGTATCTTATGAACTTAGCCCCCAAATTCTCTGTATTCTTCAAGGCACTGGAAGACTGTATGTCATATCTCCTGGAAGAATGCCCAGCCCCTATTCCTGCAGAGCTAGAAGGTACACTGCTCAGGGAGGGACTTATTCCGGGTGTGGATCTAGCTGGCAGAGACTCCACTGACATCTGCACTTGGTGTGAGCCATTTGCTTAGGAATAAAATTATGATTCATGAAGAATGTCTAAGGCCAGAGAATATGGGGCTGCAGGAAGCAGGAGGTAAAGAGTATGTTGGGATGAGTATTCTAGTCTTCCTCCTTGAAGGGAGACTGGTAACTGGAAAGTTAATGGGAACCTTCCTTCTGAAACCTCAGAGAATAGCTCCTGTATCTTCTGGAACCACCCCCTATAGCTCTGTGACCCAGCCCCTCGTTCTCCTCTTTAAAACAGAGATGGTAATGCCTATCTCTAGTTGACTTGTTCTAAAGAGACTAAGGTTTCAGTTCTACTCTAGACTATCCTTACTGCTTGGATCTGAGACTATGTCACTCTAAAAAGTCACCCAGCTTTTCTCATCCACAAACCTAATTTGCCATCAGGGCAGGTAACACGAAAATTTATTCTACGTGGAAACTTCAAATTATTTTCCTTTCTTCTAACCAATAAACCTTCTTTTTCCCCTGCCCCAACCCAACCACCATCTTCCCCTCCCTTCCTCCAAACCATTCCACCCACACCCTCCCCTTGATTAACTGCCAACGCTGGTTCCAACTCCCTACATGTTTCAGTAGAAGTAGAACAGTTGTTTTCAATTACATTCCAAAGCATAGGCGAGTATTTCTGAAAGCAGCTTCCTAGTTTTCAATTGACCATGGCAATAGCAGCCTCAGAGAAGAAAACTGTTTCCAAGAAGAATGCAAACCTCACTCAGGAAGCAATTTGAGGCTTCTTTTTCCATTGCACAAAAAAAATTACTGTGCTCATAAGGAGGGGTTGTTCAGCAAAGCACTCTATCTAGAAGCAAGGCCACCAGCGGTCAGGACAGAGGGGCCACAAGATAGACTTCTGGCTTCCAGAGCTGGGAGGAAACCCAAGAAAAGCAGGAGCAAAGGCCCAAGTCTTTCAGTCCTGCAGAGTGTGAGAAATGCGGGCCAAAATGGGGCCCTAACAGTTTGCAACACTAAGCCGCGCCTTCATCTGTACCATGAAAAGAACCTCGGAGCAGCCTGCCGAGAGTGAGGATAGGAGGAAATGAGAAGAAGGAAGGGTGATGTGGCAGAAATAGCACAAAGATACAAGTCAGGAAAGTGGGGTTCTAGGCCAGGCTCAGCTGCAAACCATCTGTCTGTCTTATGCTGGATACCTTCCCTGTGGTTCTCCAGATCCATTTTCTACCCTCTCCACCCTGCTGTTGGCCCTGGGAGGCTACTCTTTGTGGACTGAATCAAGAGCAACCTGGCCCTCTGACCTCTGGTTGGGTTCAGTCAATGGTAGCACTGGCAGATCGGAAGAAGGGAGAAGGGTGAGATGAAATATTTGTTCCCCAAGCCCTCTCCCTCCCTCCCTCTATGGTTGGCTGCCTCTATTTACTAGGTGATACTGTTCTGTACAGCCACTCTCTCCAGCTCCAGGAACTAATCTTCCTTTTGTCCTTTCTGCCTGAGGGGTAGTGATGGCTCCTGCAGTTATAAACCCTGGGGGTACTAAGCCATACTTGTTAATTTTCCTGAATCCTGCCCAAGTCTCTGTAGGGTCCATTGTTAAATGCTTCTCAATGACCCAGTTTGGATGTGCCTTCCATGACCCTGAAGGATATACTACCAAATTCACCCTTATGATGTTTTTAGGGGTAGGGACTCTGAATCTCCCAGGGCCCCTCAGTATAGTCCCATAGAGGAGAATGAAGTATGAAAGCAGTGACTTTTCATTCTTCAACTTGAAAACTGAGTCCCAGGGAGGTAAATCATTTATCTGGTCTACCTCCCTTAAACCACATTCTGAAGGGGATCTTGGCAGCCACTGGGAGAGAATGCGGTGGCTGAGAGGGTGACGTGATAAGCCCCCCACCAATGCTTCAACTACAACAGCTCTATTTTATCTGCTTAGCAAAATTTTAGGCAGAAACTCTAAAATATTAGAGACTGGAGATGATCACTGTAGAGCACTGCGTATTAAGCAGAATAGCCCATATGTAGACTCTGAAATGAATGCAACCTCTGATGTTATTTAATAGTAGAACCCTTATTCCAGAAAGAATTGAAGGAAAGTGCAGTAGGAGCATTTTGCACTATCAGCCCTCCATACTCCGTCTTTATAGAATTGACTCGTTCTTAGAGCTCTTATAAAGAGGTGACAAGGTGATCATATATTTTACAAAGTAATTCCACACCACTGCTGGCCACAGCTAATTGAATTCAAGTGGACACCTGGCCCCCAGGAAGAATGAATCTATAGGCTGAGGAAGTAAGTTTCTTTCTCTTGAGAATTTGAGCCAGGGGACCCCTCCAATTGTAGTCAGATGACTTTATGCCGTATAACAAGAGTAATGTAGCATGGGGACAAAGGAGAGGCTCAGGCCATCTAGAGGCTTTGGCTGGTTGAAGCCAGGAGGAAAATGAAACTAAGAACCTTGTGGCAGAAGCCAGTCCACTGCCAAGGGAATAGAGCAACCCACAGAGAGCTTCTTGTTTTCTCCATATGTCTCTTGTCTCGGTTTCTAACATCTCAGCAGACCCTATCATGCCAGCTTTTTTTCCTACTATTAGGTTCTAAGAAAATGCACTGAATTTTTATTTAAAAATGCCCTTTTCTTGTGCTAGATTAATAATTGAATAAATAAATAAATGGAGGAGAAAGGACAAATCTTCCTTACAAAAGAATTCCAAATAATGTATGAATATATGCCCCCTCCAGCAGATGGAACTTAACTCCTCTCTCTGTAAGTGTGGGCTGGACTTAGTGACTCTCTTCTAACAAATAGAGTATAAAGGGGAAAATAGTAACTTTAGAGTGAAGAAACCTGGCAGACACCACTTTAACCAGCTGATCAAGGTTAACATCACCAGTGATGAACCATGTGGATATCATGTCCCCCCTGACAGTTATCCCTTGAAGGGAACAGGAATTTCACCTCTGTGGTATTATTCCCCCCAAACCATAAATCCGGTCAAATAATGAGAAAACATCAGATAAGTCCAAATTGAGGGACATTCCACAAAATAATTGACCAGTACTCTTAGAAAATAAGGAAAGACTGTAAGAAACTGTCACAGGTGAGAGGAGACTAAAGAGACATGGCAACCGAAAGGAAGTGGTATCCTGATTTGGATCCTGGAAGAGAAGAGGGACCTTAGTGGAAAAGTTGGTGAAATCCAAATAAAGTATGTAGTTTAGATAGTAGTGTCATACCAATGGTAGTTGCTTAGTTTTGACAAATATACCATCACTATATAAGACGTTAACATTGGGGGAAGCTGGATGAGAGTACCTGAGGACTCTGTACTACCTCTGCAACTTTTTTGTAAATCTAAAATTATTTCAGAAAAAAAAAAAAGGCTACTGAGAAGCTCATTGAATCTCCAGGAGCACCAGAGAACCAGTCATGGTGCCTACAGAGCCAGGACTGTTGCCAAACCTACACTGTAGAACTGGGCCGACAAAGACTCCACGGCTCTTGCTGGGCACAGACACTGCAGGCTTCACAACCAACACCATAAAACCGGGCCCTCTTCTTTGTCATCGCTGCCTCTAGAAACCAGACGTCATTTCTGCTACCACCATCTGTCACCAGAATGGAGTCTGGAGAGCCCCGCTTCCTCCCATTGTTGACTATGTTTGCATATTAGGTTGAGGGAGGTTGGGACTTGAGTACCTTGCGTATCAGCTTCTATCCTTGGATGGGAGCTTTACTTCATAAAATAGGAGATTTCCCAGATATAGGAGAGTGGTTCCAATGCTCAGTGGCCAGAAAGAAGGACAAATGTGCATTATGGTGATTGAGGTCATCTAATTGGAGTGGTCAGATGAGGCCCCTTGGAGGAAGTAGAATGTAGATAGGGTATTATTGTAGTGAAACTAAATTTGGAATAAAACTCAACAGCTTCTGACACGCAGCCCCATAGCAGAAGTGAGATTGTAATAGAAATGCATCATTCTCATGCAGACGTTATGTTGAACAAGCAGTATATGGAGTATACACAGAAAATAACTTCATTTTTGTCTTCCACTGTCCCTTTCAATCAGCTCTGTGGGGCCCAGTCTGCTGAGTTTCCGGTCATGGGTAGGGGAAGTCCTCAAGAATTTTCTGGTCACTGTTGGGTAATACACACAGTTCTGGGGGCACTTCATGTCGTAAATCACAATTTCAGATTAGCATTAAAATGTCCAGCCTTATGTGGTAGTCAAAATTTCAAATTTGCTCTAAGTTAAGGTTTCTTCCCCTCTTATGGTTTGGGCCTGAAATCAAGGAAGGAAAGGATCTCTCTTCTCTCATATCTGTCCTTCCTCTGGCTAATCATGGTTTCAACCCCTCCAGGGTTGAAGCACCGTAAGGGTGAGTAGGTCAGTAGAGCAGAAAAGTTTCTACTTACCTGGTACTACCATAAAGTTTAGAATTTATGGTCTCTGTTTTTGCACATGTTTAGAGCTGACTTTGTTCTCATGAGCTCTGACATGGTTCAGAGATTTTGGAGAACATCTCTCGCCAATTTCTTGGCAAGGCAAGTGCAACTCTTCTCTGGCTGGTCATTTCCTTTTTCCTCATCCCCTAGAAAACCAGGAGATCCTCAGCTTCTCTCTGCTCAGGTCTTAGGTCTCTGTGCCTCTCTAGGCTTCCCTCTCAGACAGGACCTAAGATGACCCTATGCCAGCTTGCTCTCTGGATCCACATCTGGTCCGTGAGAAATACTCATGTATTCACGCATTGGCCTGACAGACTCTGGAAGAGCTGAGCTCCTATCATGGGCACCTCTCTGTTGTACCACCATCAAAGCAACTAGTAGGTCTCTCCCTCACCCTTTAGATTATTCTGTGCTCCTCAGATGGAGGGGACATATATTAAGTTTTCTGTGTAGACTCCTTGAAACACCTTTCCCCAAGCTTAAGTTAAAAGTGCAGACACCCCTGTCCCTTCCCTTGAGGGTAGAGGTATGGCAGAACTCATGGCAAGAGAACAGCTTTCTCCAAAATTCTTCTTCACCTGTCTCTAATTCCCGACTATTTTCCACCCAAAATATGGAGGAGGAGTTTAAGAGTCATCTAGCTTGTTTTCTATCACTTCTTTTGAAAATATTTCATCATGGTGAAGCCCTTTACTTTGAACTGTGATATCTATTTTCTTGGTGTTTCAGCTGACTCTTCCATTTTAACATCCTGCTTGGATATCCATCCTCAAAGCAAACAAAGTTTGGATGATCCTTCCTGGCTCTTCCAGTTGGCCAGAACAACCTAACCTTCAACAATCACCTGGGGTGAGCTGGTGTAGGGGCAGCAGCAGACATAGCCACGTAGTGTAGAACTGTATATGGTCAACTTCTCCAGCATAGTTCTGGTGGATACTCCTGTCCCAGAGGCCTACTCAAATGCCAGTTGCCTTTCTAAATGTGATCTCTGCACTAAACCAAGAAAATTTTTCAGATTCTTCCCCATAGACTCAAATATTTTAAATGCCCAAATCCATTCTATTTCACAACAAAACCAACCTTCCTAGATAAAAATTGTTTCATGTCTACTCAATACACATTCTTCTGTTTGAGCTCATACTGCTGAAACGAGAGGCTTATAGCAAGAGGGCTAACAGAATGCAAAAATCTTCAAAGAGTACCAGCAAACCCAATCCAGCAATACATATAAAGGATTATACACCATGACCAAGTGGGATTGGTCGGCTAAACATCTAAAAATCAATTAATGTAATCATGTAGACTAAAAGACAAAAAAACACATGATCATCTCAATAGATGCGTGAAAAAGTTGACAAAACTCAACATCCTTTCATGATAAAAACTCTCAACAAACTAGGAATGGAAGGGGACTTACTCAACCTGATAAAAGGCATTTACAAAAAACCTATAGCCAGCAATATACTTAATGAGGAGAGAGTGAAACTTTCTCCCTAAGATCAAGAATAAGACAAGGAGGTCCACTCTCACTACTCCTATTCAACATTGTACTGGAGGTTCTAGCAAGGGTAATTAGGCAAGAAAATTAAATAAAAGGTGAGATTGGAAAGGAAGAAGTAAACCTATCTGTATCTGCAAGTGAAATAATCTTGTATATAGAAAATCCTAAGGAATCCACTAAGAAACAATTAAAATGAAAAGATTTCAACAAAGCTGCAGGTTACAAAATCAATACACAAAAGTCAGTCGTATTTCCATATGCTAGCAATAAACAAAACAAAAATTAAATTAAGAAAACACTTCCTTTTACAATAGTATCACAAAGAATAAAATACCAACGAAGCATAAGACTTGTACATTGAAAACAAAAAAACATCATTGGAAGAAATTAAAGAAGTCCTAAATAAATGGAAAGACATTTCATGTTCATGGGTCAGAAAACTTAATATCGTTAAGAGGTAATAGTCCCCAAATTTATCTACGGATTCAATTCAATCGCTATCAAAATCTTAGCTGCCTTCTTTGCAGAAACTGACAAGCTGATTCTAAAGTCCATATGGAAATTAAAGGAGCCCAGAATAGCCAAAACAATCTTGAAAAAGAAGAACAAATTTGGAGAACTCACTTCCAAATTTCAAAACTTACTACAAAGCTACAGTAATCAAGACAGGATGTTACTGGCATAGGAAAGATATATAGATGAACGGAATAGAATTGAGAGTACAGAAATAATCTCTCACATTTATGGTCAACTCATTTTTGATAACGGAATAAAGACAAATAATTGGGGAAAGAATAGTCCTTTCAACAAATGGTGCTGGGACAACTAGATGTCCACATACAATAGAATGAAGTTGGACCTCTACTTCATATCATATAAACCATATACAAAAATTAATTCAAAATGAGCCAAAGACCTAATTTTATGACCTAAAACTATAAAACTCTTAAAAGAAAGCATAGGCATAAATCTTCATGACTGTGGATTAGGAAATGCTTTCTTAGGTACGACACCAAAGGTACAAGCAACAAAAGAAAAAAATAGATAAATTAGATATCATCAAAATTAAAATCTTTTGTGTTTCATAGGACACCATCAAGAAAGTGAAAAGAGGACCCACAGAATGAGAGAAAATTTTTGTATATCACCTATCTGATAAGGATTATTATCCATAATATATAAATAACTCTGATAACTCAAGTATAAAAAGACAAATAACCCAATTTTTAAAATGGACAAAGGATCTGAATAGACATTTCTCTAAAGAAGATATACAAATGACCAATAAGTATATGAACAGATGTTCAGCATCATTACTCATCAGGGAAATGCAAATTGAAAACACAATGAGATACCACATTACACCCACTAAGGTGGCTAAAATCACAAAGACAATTAATAATAAGTATTGGTGAGGATGTATAAAAATTGGAACCCTCTGGGGCTGGCCCGGTGGTGTAGTGGTTAAGTTCACATGCTCCGCCTCGGCAGCCCGGTGTTTGCAGGTTCAGATCCCAGGCGCAGACCTACATGCTGCTTGTCAAAGCCATGCTGTGGCAGGCATCCCACACATAAAGTAGAGGAAGATGGGCATGCATGTTAGCCCAGGGCTGATCTTCCTCAGCAAAAAGAGGAGGATTTGCAACAGATGTTAGCTCAGGGCTAATCTTGCTCACACACACACAAAAATATTGGAACCCTTATACACTGCTGGTGGGAATGTAAAATGTGGCAGCCACTTTGGAAAACAGTCTCTCAGTTTCTCAGAAGGCTAAACATAGAATTACCATATGACCCAGCAACTCTCACTTCTAGGGTATATACCCAAGAGAAATGAAAACATATATCCACACAAAAACAGGTACATGAATATTCATAGCAGCATTTTTCACAATAGCCAAAAAAAATAGAAACAACCCAAATATCCATTAATTGAGGCATGGATAAATAAAATGTGGTATTTCCATGCAACGAAACATTATTTAGCGAAAAAAAGGAACTGATACATGCTACAACATGATGCACCTTGAAAACATTATGTTAAGTAAAAAAAGCCAGTCGCAAAGGACTGTGTATTGTATGATTCTATCTATATGAAATGTCCAGATTGGGCAAATCAATAAAGACAGAAAGTAGATTAGTAGTTGCTTAGGGCCGGGGGTTTGGGGGTAAATGGAGAGTGATTGCTAATGGGTACAGGGATTTTTTTTGAGGTGATGAAAATGTTCTAAAATTGATTGTGGTGATGGCTGCACAGCTCTGTGAATACACTAAAAACTATTGAATGGTATACTTTGAGTGAATTGTATGGTATGTAGTTAATATCTCAATAAAGCTGTTATTTAAAAAGGTCCTGGGTCCGGTCCCTCGGCTTAGTGGTTAAGTGCGCGCGCTCCGCTACTGGCAGCCCAGGTTCGGATCCTGGGCACGCACCGACGCAGCGCTTCTCCGGCCATGCTGAGGCCGCGTCCCACATACAGCAACTAGAAGGATGTGTAACTATGACACACAACTATCTACTGGGGCTTTGGGGGAAAAAAAAGGGAGGAGGATTGGCAATAGATGTTAGCTCAGAGCCGGTCTTCCTCAGCAAAAAGAGCCTCCTCTTTTTGGCATGGATGGCACGGATTTGCATGGATGTTAGCTCAGGGCTGATATTCCTCACACACACACACAAAAATAATAAATAAATAAATAAATAGGTCCTGATGTAGTCTTTGCTTTGTGAAGGCATGAGGAGTACTGAAATGAAATGCAGAGGAGCCTCTCTCAAATATTACAAAATGCAGTCAATCTTGGTTTTATTCAAAGTTGTGGTAAATGAGTTATTGTTTCTGGGACACAACACGACCAGCAGAGAAACTGCAATGAAGAGTGAGGAGATTTTCAACTAGAAGATAGTTTGGTAAAAGCCTGGCTCCTCAGTGTGATTCCAGAACAGAGCCTTGGGCCAGGGTCTACCACCAGCACAAGGTCTCCTGGCTCCCAACTGCAGGCAGACAGCAGTGTCTCAGCAGACCTAGGCTGCAGCAGAGAAAGAGTCCAGCAGAATGCAGGCCCTGGAGGCAAGTAACCCAGAGAGTAACTGTGTGTCTGAGGGTCATGAGAGAGCCATGAGGCAATGGACCCCCAGCGACAGGGTCCATAGTCCTAGGTCACACAATCCAAGGAGAAAGTGAATGGTTGTCTTAGCCTGGGTTTCCTCAGAAGCAAAGGCTCATGTGTGAGTGGGAGCAGGAGCGAGGGGCAGGGATGATAGAGAGGGCAGGAAGAGGGTCCACACACTGATGTATTTGTGCTCAATCTTCAGGACATTCTGAGAAGCCTCGTAGAATGCATTCTAGAACTGTTCACCCACAGGATGAAAAGAGGAAATAGTTGTCAGCTCTACTTTGCCACTGGACAGGGCTGTTCCATGGGGAGTTAACTCTTCCTACTTCTAGTTTGGGCAAGTACAAGTTCCCACAGGCATGCTGTGAAGACAGAGGGACCCAGGGTAGAATGCACAAGACACATCATACACTCATTTATGGCTGTAAACACGCCTGGAAGCCACAGCCATCGCTAGAGGAAGCGGCCAAGTTGAGAGAATTTGAAACAATGCTTAAGACGTCTGATGCAACTATCAGCTAAACTCTGTGTGTCTCAGAATCAACTACAGAATTTGCAGGGCCCAGTGAAACATGAAAATGTGGGATCTTTGTTCAAAAATTATTAGAATTTCAAGATGGTGACACCAGAGTATTAAGCCAAGCCGAGGGTCCTTCTGAGAGTGGACCCTGTGTGACTGCACTGGTTGCATATGCCCATGAAGCTAGCCTTGTCTGGACTCTTAAGTAGCAAATTACCCCTCACCCCTCTTCTCCTCCCCTAACACACACACATATGCACACGCGCGCGCACACACACACACACACACACACACGCACACGTACTCCCAACCACATCTTCCTAAGGAGCACCAACATTGAGGAGCTGAGTTCCCTCTTCCCTGCCTCTCCCTCAGCTCTGACCACACACCCACAAGCACAGGCTCCAAAGGGGAGTTCCTGACCCTGCTGGTGTGTGCTGAGGTTTTCCCAGGCCAAGACCAAATCTGGGCAAAGGAGAGAATTTTTCATAAAGCTGATTATTTTTTTTCCATAAAGTTCTTTATTATAAGATTCTGTCCTTACTTCAGAAATGAAATTATGGTGGTAGTAAGTAGCATTTTTTTATCTTGCTAAGGAAAGGTATCAGTTATTTTTTTAAGTGGCAGTCCTTTGCCATTCCTGGACTTAAGAAGATTACTAGCCCGTGAATGCCTGAGAATACTGGGTTGGAAGGAAAAAGAGGAGGTGAGGGTTCAAAATCAAGGGCCTGGCTGATGTAGGGGTTTGACCCTGCTTGGACAGAAGGGAACGGTGCAGGGTATTTTATCAATGGCTCAGCACCCCCTAGAAGATAGAGAACAATCTATACCTCTGAGCTTGGCCTGCCCCTTGCAAGCGTTCCTGGATTGCTCTTTCCTTCATCCATTTGCTTGCCAAGGCTCCATCTAAGGATGAAGGGAAAAGCCCTGCCTGCCAAGTAGAGCATGAGCTCTTGGGAAGCTCCTCTTCTTAGAAACACCCCATCTGTCCCTAAATCACCCACCTGAAATTCCACTGCCAGGAATGCACTGCTTTGGGTAGAATATAAGCTTCTAATTTACTTCAGTGACTTAATGCATTAGTTCTTTTAAAATGCATTAAAACCATAAGTAAGAAAATTTCTTTGCAGCAGTTAGTATAGTGCCTGATGTGTTGAAAATACTGTACGAAGATGATGATGATGGTTCTTAGGAAGAGGAGCATGATATTAACATCAGGTGATTACATCACTAAATCCTAACAAAATCCAAAGGTAGGTGCTAATATTATCCCCATTTTTTGGCTGAGGAAACTAAAGATCAGAGAGATTGAATAAGTTACTCAGTCACACTGCTTGGAAGTGGAGAGCCAGGATCCTAAACAACCTCAGAGTCTATTATTTGACCTCTCTGCCCTGTCACTAGGGCTGGTGAGACTATGAGCGGGGCACACTGAGGGGAGGTGGTGCAAGGTTGGGCTGAGATGTGGAGGTTGGTGGGCCAGTGAGCGCCCTGATTCTCGCTGCACCACTGGATGGGCAGCATTCACCTAAGAGCACTTCAAGTGGAAACAGGAAGCCCTTTCCTAACCTCTGTTTCTCCTTGTCCTTGTTTTTCTGTACCTCCTCTCTCCTGGCACTCCTTGTGTGATTCTGGAAAAGACTATATGAGGAAACAGAGCAAAAAGCTCCTTTCAGGACAATATCGTGCATCTTCAGTATCTAGGAGGAATACAGTAGTTTCTTCTTAAACACAGTTTCGCTTTCCACCAAAAATATTAAATAGAAAATTCCAGAAATAAACAATTCATAAGTTTTAAATTGTGCACCGTTCTGAGTAGTGTGATGAAATCTTGCGCTGTCCCGCTCTGTCTCTCCAGGGACTAGAATCATCCCTTGGTCCAGCATATCCATGCTGCATACACTACCCGCCATTAGTCACTTAGTAACCATCTCTGTTATCAGATCGACTGGCGTAGTATCGCAGTGCTTGTGTTCAAGTAATCCTTATTTTACTTAAAATGGCCCCAAAGCACAAGAGCAGAGATGCTGGCAATTTGGATATGCCAAAGAGAAGCCATATAGTGCTTCTGATAAGTAAAAAGGTGAAAGTTCTTGACTTAATAAGGAAAGAAAAAAAATCATATGCTGAGGTTTCTAAGATCGACAGTAACTTTTATTACAGTACATTGTTATAATTGTTCTATTTTATTATTAGTTATCCTTGTTAACCTCTTACTGTGCCTAGTGTATAAACTGAACTTTACCATAGGTATGTATGGATAGAAAAAAACATATTATGGAGTCTGGTACTATCCACGGCTTCAGGCATCCACTGGAGGTCTTGGAACGTATCCCCTGCGAATAAGGAGGGAATACTGTATCTAGTATCTAGTGTCTCACATACAGTAGGTGCCTAATAAATGTTTGTGGATCACCATGAGAAGGCAGCCTCCTCCAGGTCTCTATGAAGCAGCCAGTGGTGTTCTTAAGCATCATAGCCAAAGGCTCCATCATTTAGCATGACACCCAGGGGGCTCTATGCCCACTTTTATCCCCACACCTCCCCCTACACAGGGCCAACCCAAACTTCATTATTAATTATAATGCTTCTGAAAGATGCAGGAGGTGTGTAGCACAGTCCCATCCCCAAATTCAGGGAATGTCATCGATGTATACCATCACCTCCCATTACCTACCATCCACCCTCCAAATGTGTCCACCACAGCCCCAGAAATCTGAAGAACCAGAGAGCAAGGACAGCTTTGTGTCACTCCCAGTCCACCTAATTAATGCAGGACTCTAAGGGAGTGCACTCAGCTGTTTGAGCACGGTCCCTGAAAGATTAGAATCTGCCATTGCCTCCAGAGATGGAAAAATATTAGACCCTCCACTCCCAGCCCACCCCAAAGTATACCTTCTCTTAAGCAAAAGTCAGTCACTCTTCTGATATTAACCTTTGGTATCCACTTATTAATTCACCAGCCATTTGTTAAGAAGCAATGAATTCCTTATAACAAAGAGTTGAGACTGTGCAGTTATAGCTCTGCATATGGGAGAAACCATTTCAGACTGATTTTCAGTTTCCAAAATTTCAATTTTCAACACAAAACAAGGCTTTGCCAAAACTTTATTTTATGTTTTATTTAAGCCAGCACCAAATGGTAGGCATTGTTTCCTTTTAATTGAACCCATCTGCAAATTGGTAGAATATTCCAGATGCTCTGGAAGAAAACCTTCCAAGCTCTATATTAATTACTTGATTAATCACTGGGTCTTGACATCTGGACCTCACACTGATGTTCTTGCTCTAGCAGGCACACTCACAGTGTGAATTATCATTTTAAAGCATCAGTGTGTGTCTCATTCCAATATGGACTCCAATTTTACTTGTCTGAAGTTGCAGAGTTAACAGGAAAAAGAGGAGGAGAAAGCAAACTTTTTTGTCTGGCCGGGCTTATAATCCTAGCTCCAGAAATCTTATGGCTGAAGCAAAGAAGAGGCCAACATGGTCATGGAGCCAAGTATGTCTGGATCTTCCACAAAGAACAGGCATTTTCCTTGCCCAGTCAAGGGAGAGCAAAACCCACATACTGGATGCCAAGATGCTCCTCAGCCTTTGCCTTCTGTGTGCAGGCTCAAGCTTATACTGTCATTCTGTTCCTTCTGAGTGCCTGGCTGCTTAGAACAGGCCTAAGAACAATTCTGAGTTGCATAGTGATCAAGTCAACCTTAGGTTCAAATTCTAGTTCTTCTTCCTTTCTAAAGGGATCAAATACAAAAACACCAGAAAGGGGCTATATATGATTCACGAATCCAGAAACACAGGAGAGAATCACTTTTGGAAGAAGAGTAGAGAAGTTTTCTTCAGCAACAGTTATCCGTGGTATTAGACCCAGGAATCTAAGACATGTGTACTTGTCTCTAGGCCCAAATGTGCTACGCTTCCATTTATTCTGTAGATTGTGAAATCTGTTTTCACGAAGAGCAGTTAAAATTGGGTTGGGAGAGAAAATCAACCCCGAGGAGCAGAAAAGGGAGAGGGTGAGAAAAAGTCTTTTCCATATGGAACATATCAGAGGCATCAGACTTTTGGGGACACTTTGACCTCATCTTTACCTTTGTAAACACCCTATCTCATTTTTTTTTCCTCCTGATGTGTTCCACCTGTTAATAGAAGACAAAAATCTTAGACAAGGAATATGAAGATATGAGTCTGCCCTCAAGTTTTGTTTGGTTTTTAATACATCCTCTTAAAAAAATGTTCATGTTTACCAATATCCAATCAGAGTTTTAAACATACTATAGAATTTTCACCCTTCCACTCTGTTTTTAGAATATAGGTATTGCCTAGACTTGGTAATGGGTTTATTAATTCTTCACTGCGTATACAAGAAACCTCTTCATTATGGCTTTAACCAGAGTTTCTCAACCTTTGAATTATTGACATTTTAGGTCAGATAATTCTTTGTTGTGGGGGCTGTCCTGTGCATTGTTGGACATTTGGCAGCATCCTTAGCCTGTACTCACCAGATGCCAGCAGCACCGTTGTGAAAACCAAAAAATGTCTCCAGACATTGCCAAATGCTCCCTGGGGGCAATTCCTCCCCCCACCCTAGAAACACAGGCTGCTGGCTTTAAGCAAATCATTAAAATATGAAAAAGAGATATTAAAGTAGACACCAATTTGAAAGGTCAAAACCTTTCTTTCCCAAGTATTTCAATACTTGAAAGGTATTTTAGTAGATCCTACTCATTGCTTATCTAAGTGCCAGCCCCACAGCCTTCTCTAATTACATGATGGGCTGATCTACTGATCTGTGACATGGCAGAATCCTCTCCCAGCCCCAGGAGAGATCATCAGTCATGAGAATTCCATTTCCCTCTGCCAATGGTTGGTCAAGGGATGGGAATCATGTTGCTCAGTTCCAGACAATGAGACATAAAAAGGGGGGAGAAATGTTTGGGAAAGGACTCCCCTTACAAGATTAAAAAATAGTAATAAAAATGTAAGATCTTTTCCAAGAAAAAGTCTTTTTGTCATAGCTCTCTTTCCCCCACTAGGATTTCTTCCTTTGAATGTCACTGTATTGCTTGGAGCCTCAGCAGCCATCTCACAATCACAAGGAACTAAACAAAAGAACAAAACGCCAACAGCTTGAGGAAGGTAGAGCAGAAAGAACAAAAGAGCTTCAGTCCTTGATGACATCTTTGAGCTGCTGAACCAGCCTTGGAATGTCCACCTTCAGGCTGCTTGTTAGTGGGAATAATTCAACACTTTTATTGCTTAGCTAAAACAATGGTTGGCAAACTATGGCCTGTGGGTTAAATCCAGGAACTAAGAACTGTTTTTACATTTTTTAAAAGGATGTTAACAAATAAAAAGTAAAAATAAACAACCATATGTGGCCCACAAAGCTTAAAGTATTTACCATGTGGCCCTCTACTGAAAAAGTTTGACAATCTCCAGCCTAAACCACTCACAGGGGATGTCTTGTGATTTGCAACCCAAAGCATTCCTAACAACACAAGTACTGATATCTTCATTTTACAGTTAAAGAAACTGAAGGTTGAGTCTGCCAACGGTAGGCTCAAATGGACAGGTCAAATACGAATATGCCATTATTTCAATTCATTGTAAAGTTAACCCAAATTGAGGCATCATAATAGTATTTAACAAACTTTTCAATTCCTTAGGGCTTGAAATAACATTTGTACTGTAGGCTTGATTTTACAAATCAGAACAGACAAAGCCTCTTGATGAAACACAATACGTTCAGTGAATACCTTCAAAGAGGGCCAGGCTGTCCCACTATCTGCAGCACCAAGGCATTTCTTGCATTAGGAAGTCAAAACAAGAGATTCCAAGGAGGAAAAGACATTACAGAAAAACACTAGAAGCAACCTCACTGACTTGCTAAATTACCTCTTCTACTTGCTGAAACAGCTCCTGCACTTCCTGTGGACTCACTCAGAGACGGTGACTCCTCAGTGAAAAGGATTCAAAGACTTCCTCCACTAATTCTAGCTCCTGAGTTAATACTGCTGTTGCCAGTCGGGCCAGTGTGTTTGGTAGCACCTTGGTAAAGGGTTTAAATATTGACAAAATCTTACGTACACTGAGAGAGTCAGGTCCAGAGGAGGGCACACGAAGCCCACTGTGGAGAGCCCACAAGATGAATGTTGTACAAAAGTTACAATAAACACCCGCCAACATCTAACCATGGGGCCATGACTGAACACTGAATAAGTGGCAGGGCCAGGCTTTTCGCAGTGGATCCAACCAGCTTTTCTTTGCCTTTGTATCCCAGTGCCAATCGCAGTATCTGGCACACAGTAAGTGGTCAATAAGAAACATGAGCCCTCAGTTTATACCCAATACTGTTTGTGCTTCAGCATTGGGTTGGTTTGTCGGCAGAGCTTGACCATGTCAGGATCCAGATTCACCCATGTCTCCCAAGGACCACATTTTTCCACTGGCTCAGTGACTGGAGAGGCCATTTGCTCACATTGTGGGGCCCTGAAAAGACTGACTGGGGGACTGCTGGAGCCTTTTAGAAGGGGCGTCACTGTAACGGTGGGAACAGTTATGCCCCTTTCCGGCCTTGGACACGGGGGTGTGGGTTCCAGGTTGGTCTGGGGCTTGATAAGAGGTTTTGCCTTTTCTACCTTCTGGCCCAGCAGCCAGACACAAAAGGCCACTGCAGTTACTATCAGCAGGCAGACCACGGCAGCCACAGGTACGATGACCACCAGAGAGTAACTGGTCTCCCTGGGCTGGGTGGGTGCCCCAGGGCTGGCTTTCATGGCATCTGATGGCCAAATGACCCTGGTAGAAGAGGGCTTGCCATCCATAGTAGGCTCTCTACCACTGTGGCGTCCCCAGGGATCTGCTTCCTGCCATCTGGTCTGGGTCTGCTTCCCCAGAGTTTCTGTCTGTGTTGTGGGTCTTGAGGAAACCAAAGACTTTTCCTGAGAGAGATCTGAAGTCATAAGGTTATCTACAGTGACTAATAAAGAAACATCAGGAGTAAAAGTTTGCAAAAGTAAGGGGTTAGGTGGCACTATGGTAAAGGGGAGATAGCCTATCGCTGGCTGTACGTGGTCTGCCCTGAGCAAAAAAGTGAAGGAGTCATTCAGCACGTTGGTACCCGTTAGATTGGCGTGTGGATCAAGCATCAGCAGTCCTTGGTCAATGTCCCTTTGAGTGAAGAGAGTTGCATCTTCCATCATAGGGCCACGGCTCACTCTTCGGACAAGTCTTCCATGGACGGGGGGTTCTGTCACTTCAAATTTTGGGTCACTGTTAGTTCTATTAGCAAGCTCAGTAGCATCAAGGTCCTTTCTTCTCAGCGTATGAGCCACTCTGTTGGCAATTGTCAGGTTTGACATAATACGCAGTAAAGGCTGCACTCTGATGCTCAGTGTTTGTCCTGTCAGGTTGCTTTCTGATGTAAACAGTGAGAACTGTAGCTGGTCGTCTGAGGCAGTGAGGTTTGTCATGTGGTAAGAGAGCCTTCCTGAATCCAGATCCTCCTGTCCAAAGCTGATGACCACCTGATTTTCAATGAGCAGACACCCGTGTTGGAGGGGCCATGTTACCTTGTAAGTGATTTGGGGGCTCCTCCCATTGGTCATTGCTGATAGGTGAGCATTGGTGATACGGACAGTTGTCTGGCCTTGTGGAAGAAGTAGGTCAGTGAGGTTCACAAGGGTGATGGAGATGGGGATGACATCCAGGTGGAAGAGCTTGTAGAGTGGGCGGTGTTGGCCATCAGTCACACTAAAGTAAAACACTCCAGAGGAAGGGCTTCCATCTTGTATGAACCACACCTGAGAGTTATCAACGTCGGCTTGTGTGAAATGGTGAACAGGTGTGTCTGGATGGTGAGCCATTGACAAAAAGCCATTATTAGGATTACGGATGATCATATATCTTATCTCCTCTGGAGGACTGTCTAGATCTTCCACTTTCAGGTTTTCAGGTCCCAGAACCAACCTATTGCCCTGTAGAACTTTCAACCGAAGCTCTTTTGTCTTTAATTCTGGTGCCTGATCATTAACAGGAGAGACGGTGATGTTAAACATCTCTTCAAGAAAGTCAGCCTCTGGCTTGGTGGCGGGCTTGCTCTTTTGGTTTGGCCAAACGGCAAAGGTAAAGTTATCAGCCAGTGATTCAGAGTCATCGTGAAGGTATGTGATTCCAAATTTATTAATTATATACTGGGAGAAATTGGGTTTTCTTTTGGTAATATTTCTGTCTCCAACCATAATGGTTCCATGATGAGGAAGAGATGTAACTTGGAACCAAATTTCATAGGAAGAGCGCTGAGATTCAGGCAACTTCAATAAGAGGTTGGAAGCATCTAACTTAGATTGGTCAATGAGAACTTTGTCTCCCTCCTTGACAGCAGCTCCTATTAAAACATAAATACAAAGAACAAAGTGGCATTTCATTAGAACTTTCAGATGACTGCTATAAAGCTCATTCTCCCTTGAATTTGCCTGTCCCAGTGGACTATTCAAAACACCTTGGTTGCTCAAGGACCTAAATTAGCATTGTCATCTAAAGCATATGAAAACACTAAATTTTAAATACACACACCCACACTATTAAGTAAACACTTCAGGCAAAGGAGTTCTAAAACCTTGAGATTCACTTGTAAAATGTTAATTTCCTAAAGTACCTACTTCTGGACTTTCTCTTGCCAGGGAAACAGGTGCAGCTTTCAATACCCCTTCTCTTTCAAGAACTTACCCTACTTGAGATTTTCATTTCTATCAACAGTTTTCAGTCATGGGCATAGTGAAGTCCCCATTTGGAGGTACAAATAAACTTCGTTAATGCTAATTTGCTGTCCTTCCCCCACTACAACTATTGAGGCTTTTGAGAGGAAAGAGACCCAGAGAAAGAGCACATGTAAAGAAATAAATTTTTATGACCGTGTAAGTTTTATTTCAAAGATTGATATCATGGCATTGATAATTAAAAGGGAAGATTTATTTCCAAATTGTCCCTATTTTAATAATTACAGATAAGGCACTGACCATATCTTGGTGGCTCTACCTGTATTTGCAAGCAGACGACTCTGCCAACCAGGTTCATTAATTTCATATGAAATAGTAATACGAAACTCTGCAGGGCCTAGAGCTGCTGGCGGGGAGGATGCCGTGAATGTGAACGAGTCTTCTGCAGTCCAGCCAGTGTTCTCACGGTCCACATGCTGGTATAATATCAGCCGTTCACTGACCTGGCCAAACAGTAAGAAAAATCAGCCCCTGGCTTCAGGGATAATACGAAGATTAACACATATCCTAACTGAAGGAGATACATGTCTTTTCAGGGTTTACCTTACTCACTCTCAAATTATTGCACATACATATGCAAACACAGGAACATTAAAAATATAGTAACTTATTTATCAAAAGTAGGTGTTCTATTACAAAACTGATCTATTTATCAGAGAAAGAAAAGCACATTGATTTTGAGATGACTAATGCTAAGGTATTTGTATTATAGAAAGTATATAATGCACCTTCACTTAGCTGTCAGACACCTTGAACAACCATCAACTCATAACCAATCTTGTTTCTTAAATACTCCTACCCACTTTTCTACCCAACAGATTATTTTGAAGCAAATTACAGATGTCATTTCATATGTAAATGCTTTAATAAGTATTGGTAAAAGATGAGTCTTTTAAAAACATAATCATAATGTCACTATCACACCTAAATATTATAAATAATTACTTCCGATCATCAATTATCCAATTAGTGTTCAAATATCTCTGATGATCTAGTACATGTCTTTTTTTCACACAGTTGCTTTGTTTGAGTCAGGATCCTAAGAAGCCCACACATCACATTTGTTTGATGCTTCTCATAGGTGTCTTTTAATCTACAGGTTCCCTTTCTCTAATTTTTTTCTCGTAATTTGTTTGTTGCAGAAATTGGGTTACTTGGCTTGTAGAGTTTCCTACATTCTAGATTTGGCTGATGGCATCCCTATGGTGTTGTTTACCATGTTCTTCCATCCTCTATATTTCCAGTATACCAGTAGTTAAATCTAGAAGCTTAATAAGAATCAGGTTCAAGTTTTTGTTAAGCACGTTTTACAGGTTGTATTGTATATTTTTTCTTGCATCTCATCACAAGACAAAATAATATTGGGTTGCCTCTCTTTTGGATATGTTAAGATTGATAGTGAATTCAAGTGTTGCCAGGTTGATCTATCTATATTAAAGTTATCCATCAGCCTGTCACCTAATAGTTTTACAGAGTCATTGATACAATTGCCTAAATCCCTTACTTTTGCAGTGGCAAAGCATTGATATTATTTATTTTATCATTTCTTCTTCATTCTTATCTGAAATTCTTCTATAAAGAAGAATTTTCCCTCATCAGTTATTTGGTTATACTGAGGTACAGTGCATGCAGGAAAAACAGGATAAGTACTTGATTCTTTCCCTTTATACCAATTTTTAGAAAAGTGAGTCCTCTGGCTCCAATCTCCAAACATGACCATTGGTCTGGTTTTGTTTATTTGTTTTGGAATCATTATAAACTAATGAATTTTAATATATAATGTATTTCATTCCATTGCAATTATTATTCTCATTGATGTTCAAATTTTCGTACCTTGCTTAATGTATTTTTCAAGATTTAATCTAAATCCCTAATGCCTGTTGCTTATCAACATCCTTTCTAACTCAACTGATGAAAATGGGTTCCACTCAGTGTTTTGTTGTCCAGACACCAAGTGGGTAGTCCTTCCTCCAACAACAGTGATTGAAATTTCTAAAACTGTAACCACAGAAGGGAAGGCTAGAGATAAAATATTCAACCCTAATTCCTATAGGTCACATCTTTTCCTTATCTGCTATCTATTATAATATCTGAACTTTCAGGTGGGTTTTGCCAAGGTATTTGTGTCTATGTCAAAAGTGCCTAGGATAAATTATCATATAATTTACAGAGCAGTTCAGTCTATTTCATTAGTTAGTATTTGGAAATACTGTGTTAATTAACAGAAGTTTGGTGATGTACTGCTCTGGCTCAACGCTGCTACAGTGGATGTTTCTAGAACCAGAGTTCTAGAAAGGCTTTTGATCTAGTGAGTTCCATGGAATATGTTCCCTGTTACCAGACTGGCCAAAAAGTGTTGGTGAGGAGTTTTTGTTCGTTATCCTATTCAAGGATAACGCAAGGAAATGCTGTCATTTGGGGACTTTAAGTGGGGAGAAGAAAACAACATTTCTCAACATTTCCTCATATAGAAGCAAGGTTACTCATGAGAAATTTGGAGTTTCTCCAAAGATAGTCATTTCTGGTACTAACTAGTGACTTAACTCCCCAGAAGTTCCTCTGGAATAAGTCAGTTTTATTTAGCAGTTCTACCATTTCTATTCCTAGCTAAAGACTTATTATAACGGAAGATCAGTTATCAATGTATTCCTCCTCCTAGAAACTGGCAACTGTGCCATGGATTTTAGACAGGAAAATGATTCCTAAAAGGTTCCCATTCTGCTTGGGAGAGGCATAGTATTATCAGGCAAAAGATATGCAGTTTCTTAATATTAAAAGTAATATAGTCTATTAACCAGGAGGAATGGTTTTCTTGGAAGCTGGTCAATGTTGTCCCTTGCTTCTTTGGTTTCAGTAAAAATTAGCTTCCCTGAAAAATGTATAACTAGTTATTGGAATAATCTAAGGATCTTCTGATGTCTACAGTACGGAGAGTGATTGTCCCAGGGAAAGAATGGATCTTATAGATGAGAACAGTTGAGATGAAGGTCAGAAATCTGAGGGAATTAATTGGGGAGAAGTCCTAAACATAACTTGTACTTCAGGAGCCTAGTGGAGAAGAGGTCTGTTACAGGTTCTATTTTTGAAGAGGCATTTCAAGAATGAGAAATTGTGAATAACCAATTGACTCATTTTACACTGGAGAGAGAGAATTGAATTCGATTCATCTTGAGTGTCTGAGTTTTAAGACTGGACAGCAGGTAATTGAAAGCGCTGAGCTAGAAGTAAAAAGGAGTAAGTGTGTCTGCGGAATGTCAACTTGGCAGTCACGCCCTGAAAGAGGTTTGAGGTGAGTAGAGTCTTTAATGTTGAGAAGACAGCTTTTGCCTCATCAGCTTTAAGAGTCAGGTTCTAAGGGGTGTGTGGGGGTGTGTGGGGGGGTGTGTGTGTGGGTGTGTGTGTGTGTGTGTGTGTTGGGAGAGGGTTGGGAAAGGGAGAATAAGACCAAAACTTTATGAAAAAAGTATAATCTAAACTTGAGAAGAGAAGGATCTCAGAGAGGGTTAGGAATTTTGTTACCTCAAATAGAAAGCAGCCTTAGGAACAACTTCCAACAGCTCTGCATATTTGCACTGTGTTAAATATAGATAAGCCACTTAGCTGAATACCTGGGCTCTGGGATTAAGGAGAGGGGAGAGGGAAGGTTTTTATTTCCTATGGATTTAGATTAGCCCAGATATTTTCTCTTTTACAGATAAAGTCTTTCCAGAATGTCATTAGAATTCAATGGTGTAGAATTCCAACTAAAAAATGTAGAAGGAAAAACAGAATGAGAAAAAACACCATGTGGTAACCACCATAGTAATAAATGTTTCAGGCAAGAATCCTAAAATGGTTGCTAAAACTAGGGAGCTAAATCATGCTGAGAAACAGGATATTTCATATCTTCTCACAAAGTATCTTCTCACAACATACTTATTAATTACAAGGGGGCAAATAGTACCTTCACAGTGGGGAAACCTGAAAGACAGGCCTGACCAAGTGATGAATAAAGCATCATCAGTGACAGGGCAACGTGAGCACCAGTGTCTCCTGACACAGAGCTCTGAGGAGGACCCACCGTCTCTCGTGACATTCCTGCCCAACGTGCACAACCCGAATCTGATCATGCGGAAACATCAGATAAATCCAAACTGAGGGACATTCTGCAAATAACTGGCCTGTTCTCTTCAAAAAACGGCAAAGTCGCAAAAGTCAACATGACCACAGAATGGTTCCAGACTAAAGAAGGCTAAAGACACCTGATAACTAAATGCTATGTTTTATGCTGTGAAATTTTTCTTTTTTTGCTTTAGAGGACATTATTGAAACAACTTGTGAATTTTGAATAAAGTCTATAGATTATATGATAGCATTGTATCAATGTTAATTTCATAATTTTGAAAATTATACTGTGGTGAAAATTATACCATGGTTATAAAAGAGAAAGGCCTTGTTTTTAGGAAATGTACACTGAGGAATTTATAGGTAAGGGGGCATCATGTCTGCAACTGGCTCTCAAAATTTCAGAAATATGAGTGTGTGTGTGTGTGTGTGTGCACGTGTGAAGAGTGAATGATAAAGGAAAGGTAGTTAAATGCTAACATTTGGGGAACACGGATGAACAGTATATGGGAAATTTTTGTATTCTTTTGCAATTGTTCTGTGAGTTTGAAATTATTTTAAAATAAAAAGTTAAAAATAATAATTCAAAAAAGTAAATCCCATGGCATTTTACTATATTCACCCTCAAGAAGGGATCAATAGTCCCTTTTCTCTGATGACCCAGTATATGCAGAATAGGGCACAGAACCCACAAATGCCTTGGGCAATCTGAAATCAAGAAGTGCTCGTTTCCTATCCTGACATGGTCCCTCCCACCTCCAACTTGGTCCATTTCTCTAGGACTTTAACAAGGCTGTATTCCTACCTGGCCTATGAATGGGTGGATATGTAGTTCCAAATCCTAGACCTTCTGAGAGTAGTGCTTTTATCTGAAGGGACAATATAATTACATCCCTTGGATCTCTGAGATCTAAACCTTCTGGATCTCATATCCTTGATTTCTATAGAACCATGAAGAAAAACATTTGTCAGAGTCCAAAGACATAGATTTGGCTTTAAGAAGGCCAGGGGTCCTATTGACTTTTATGTGATGGTTAATACAGCTGAGAGGCTGCTGAGCTGCTCAGAGAAGTTAGGAATTTGGGGAACTCCTCTCCCTCCTCCCAATCACAGGGCCATTTGGTAGCAGAGCTGGGACCAGAAGCCAGATCTTCAGTCTTGTAGATAAGAGCTCTTTCTCCCATAGCACTTTATTGGGGCCTCTTTGGCTCCAACTGCCCGAATGACTACTCTTCTTCGTCCCAGGAGGAAAAGAACACTTATCAATATAAAAGCGGAAGCAGAGGAGTGTGGTGGAATTTGAACCTTGGATTAATCAGACCTAAACTCAAATATGAAGGCTACCAACTTTCAGCTCTGTGGCTTTTAGGAAAGTCATTTCATCTCGCTGAACCTCCACGTCTGCATTAAAATATCTATATTTTAATTCCAATAATAGCTCACTTATAGATATGCATTTGACCTCATCGGTCTATTCCCATATCAATGTTCAAAATGGCAGGCCCTGGGCATTTCTAGGTCTTTCAAGAAAGCATCTAAGCCCTCACTGACCAATTTCTTACTGGGACCTCAGGGGATTCTGGTTAAGATGGAAGGCTATACTCATTTTTTATAGTGAATCATGGCTTGAGAATATTAAGCAATCAGTAAGTTCTAAAACATGTGTAATAAAATAAATATTTTCCCATAAATAAAGGAACTTATAGCTGGAATCTTGTCACATATTTTAGGAGCTTACCTCTAGTTGCTTTGTAAATAAATATTAGTTCACCATTCTCTACTTGGCATTTCAATAAATATTTGTTTAATAAATAAATAAACTACTTAAAAAGTGCTTTATAAAATTTAACTATGAAGTACATATTTATATCAGGAAGCTGCAGAAATAAGTCAGTCCAAGACATTTCTTACCCATTTACTTAACAAAAACACATCGACAGTACCTAACTTTTATTGAGCCCTAAATATGTGCCAGGCACTGTGCTAGGCACATTATGTAACTCATTTTATTTAATTTTGTTTTAGGGGGTTTGTTATGCCCATTTAACATATTTAAAAAACAACTGAGACTCAGAAAATTTAAATAATTCACCCATAGCCAACAAATGGGAAAGCCCAGTTTTTAATCTACTCCCATGTGACTCCAGAATTCATGCTTTTCCCACTACACCAAACCTAGAGAGTGGAAACCTCCATGAGACTCTAGGGAACCAAGAAATTCACAAGATATGGTCTCCAACCCCAAGGAGTCTAGTAATGTAGAGCGTCAGTTGGTAGGTATGACTAGGGCAGACAAAAGCCATTTTGTGGTCTGGCCTGGCTAGGACACAGTCACTGTTGGCCAGAGATGGCAACAATTCAAAGAAATAGTTCATTCTCTATACTGAATTTATTACAAATGGCAAGTTCAAGACAGCTTATATTCCAGTTCTTCTATACTACTGCCATTGTCGATCAGGTAGAGACTTTCTCATGAGACACTGGGGGAAAGAGGGTAGGATTGAGGGGAAAGGAATTTCCACCTGGCTCCAGGCTGAGGGCAATTCCTTTCTGGGATCCAAGGTGGCTAGCAGATACCTTCTTTCTTAAAGATAAGCTTTTTAAAACTTGGAGGCAGAGAGCTAAGTGTCATTATGAGTGCCCTTGGATGAACCCAGGGATGAGGCGGGAGCTCTGTTACACCATGCTTGGTGGTGTCAACCATGGCATGGAATCTGATGATTTTTTCCCTAAAATCACATAGACATTCCATAGATCCACAAAGTACATGTGGACAGGACTGAGTATTATGAGAATAAAATTGTCAAACTTGGCCAAAAGACAGGGCTAGAATGCTCTGGAGCAGATCTTTATTCTGAGGATCTTTCTAAACATAGCTCCCTATGATCTTGATAAGAAAACCAAAGCATGAGTCCTCCACGCTGATCTTTCCCACAGTGGAGTCTAATAGTCAATCACAGCTTTGAAACTCCCACTGGAGAAGACAGTAATTGAATTATCTTAGGGTCAGCTCGTAGAAGGAGAAGTGAGAGAGGGAGACATGGAGTCCACTTATTTGATTCTCCACAACCTGTTGGCTTTGCCAAAGGTCCAAGTCTCTGGACAGGACAACGGTTGGCCAGAAGGAGCAAGGGAAAGAGAACTGGCCAAAAAAAATCTCTATCTTGGGCAGATTTTCATAGGGAATTGAGACTACAGAAAACCAAACAATTCAAAAAGGTAGTCTCTAAGGTTCCATGTGAATTTACCAGAAAGTCTTCAAACCTAAGATTCGGAAGACAAGAAGATCCTGAGCTCCTAAAGGATGAGCTCAGAGAAATGACTCCTCACTATGTGCCCTTTCTTATTTCCACCATGACGGGCACCATTATGTTTGCAGACAGCAGCCTGGCATAGAGGGTTCCAGGCCCCCAGAAGAGGTCAGAAGTCCAGGGCAGCCCAGGATGCCACAGCTTAGGGGATGCCCAGGTATCAGGCTAAATAAAGTGGGACTGGGTGAAGTCCCAGGAGTGATTCCCCGTCGTGGGAATGAACAGAAGAGGCATTTTAGGAAACCCAAGTTCCTAAATGGTGCTATCTGGAAATCTCTAGCTAGAAATCAGCAACTGAAAACCAGGTAAAATAATGATCCATGCTCCTCCATGACTGAGTGAGTCTCTGCATAAAAATACTAGAATAAAAAGCTTTTCAAGGAGCTTAACAATATATTCATCTCTAGCCCTACCTGGCAGAGAGGTTCAAATCCACATTTATATAGAAGTAAACATAGATTCTCATGGGCCTTATGCCATTACAAGCACGGAGATCTTTAATAAAACTACTAAATGAGATCATATAAAAGCTGATTCATTAGGAAACAGCAGAAGGCAGTATGGGACAGCTGGCTCACGTTATATATGAGTGAAGTAGGCTAAAATCGCCCCCCAAAGATATCAGGTCCGAATCCCTTGAACCTGTGAATGCTACTTTATATGGCAAAGACTTTGCAGACATAATTAAGCTAAAGATCCTGAGACTGGAAGATTATCCTGGATTTCCAGGTGGGCCCTAACTTTAATCACATACATCCTTACAAGAAGGAGACAGAGGGATATTTGACACAGGCAGAAGAAGAGAAGGCAATGTGACCATGGAGGCAGAGATTGAAATGATGCAGCCACATGCCAAGAAATGCTGGCAGCTCTACCAGAAGTTGGAAGAGGCGAGAAATAAATCCTCCCTAGAACGTCCAGAGGGAGCATGACCCTGCTGACACTTTGATTTTAGCCGTGTGAAATGCAGTTCCAACATCCGGCCTCCAGAACTATGAGATAATAAATTTTTGCTATTTTAAGCAACCAAGTTTGTGATAATTTATTACAGCAGCCATAGGAAATTAATCCAAGAAAAAAGAATAAACCACTCTCAGTGAAATGGGAATTAGTTCTACCTGCTTTTTCAAAGAAAGAGCCAACAATTCTAAGAGAATGAAACATCTTTGGTTATTCAAAGCCACTGGGCCAGGACCCATCAGCCAATTTCCAATTTGAACAATGAATAGATGACTAAGTGACAAGGCAATACAATAGTTCCTACACATGGAAAAATATGCTAGCATATAATTCAGTAAACTGTAACGGAAAAACCGAAATTGCCGAAACAAAAATGTGTGGTATGACTTCAGAGTCTAGTTGCCGTTGAGCTCGCTACTGAAGAGACCTCAAGAAAGCCAGGTGGGGGTGGGGCAGGAGTGATCACGAACACAAAGACACCAATCTTTCCCTACTTAGAAAATTAAAGGGCCAAAGTTTAATAACCCCATTGTACTCTTCATTAAGTTGTAATAAATTGATTTCTGTCCTATGGGAAATGTGTTCACAATTTCTTAGAATGTAAGTGTTGTCTTAAGCAATAATCCCAGACTCTGGGAGAAGAGGTAATTAGACAAAACTCATAACCCAGAATCGATTGTATTATTTTCTCCAAGCGGCCCTGGAAACCCGTGTCTGTGTTGCAGCAGCAAGCAGAGACGAAGATGGATGATCTTCCATCCACAACAGCACAACGGCTAAAATGCAATTACTGGCTTTACGGAGAAGAAAAAAGGCCAGGCATCATAAACCTCAAAACCAGAATGCTTGGCTTGTCAATGATTCTAAATTATCTAAGCAAGCACTAGAATGAAAACCATTCAATTAGCCTTGTGCTCCACTTGGCAGAGATCAGTGTCTTATAGAATTCAATTCTTACTTTGTTCATACATTCTTCAAAATGAACAATAATTTCTTTAAATTTGTAAAAAGCTTTCACTTCATTTTAATACTTGATGATTCACCTTCTCTGTGGATCTGTATGTTTAATTCTTCAGGATATAAGATTTTCAGCACAAGTTTTTGTGGTTTAGCTTTTCCCATTTAGATAGATGTAATATTATGGTGAAAAACAAGAATGTTACTTGTTTATCTTGGTAGGTTGACATGGCATAGTTTGAAAAAATAGTGAATTTATTCTGGAATAAGAAAATATTTGGAGCTGTAACACAACAAATGTTTTCCCCACAATGATTTTGTCAAAGTATGACATTAGACATAATGGAGAGTGTCTAGATTTCTTTTCACAAGCTCCAACCATCCAGAGCCACTGATTAAAATGCTCATTTTGTTTATCCATCAAAAGCAAGAAAGGGTTTTGCATGCAAATGACAGTGGTTTCCCCTCCTCGAGCTGAGGATGCTACTGGGCTGGAAACCATTTAGTCCCTTAAGGTAATGGTGTGAAAGAGGCCTTAACCATCAACCACCTAAAACATTCTCCCAGTTGGACACTTAGCAGGCTATTGGCTGGAACTGACTCTTGAAATTAGAAAAACTGATCTAGGAAGCCACAAAAGCGAGCAAAGCCATTTGATTACATGATCGTGGCTTGATAGTTCTAAACTCCTTTTACAATTGAAATTGATTCCTGAGTAATATCTCTTTTCACCAACCAGTTTGAAGAGGACTAATCAAAGCACATAATATGTGCCCAATAATTGTCCTCATTAAGTAATTTCAGATAAAACGTTTTGATCATCTTCACTACCTCCAAAGCGTGTCTCCACCATTTCTTTGACTTCCCAAAATGTTCTGGAGCTGCTGGGTAGTAAATCTGAGCCATCATAAAATGGCGGACGAAGGCCATGAAATTGTAGATTTTAGGAAAAGATTCACATTCCATTTGCATGTGAAAAAGGAGATAGGATCCAGAAAGGGGACAGCCAGGAAAATGAATAATAAGTTTTTCCTCTTCCCAAGTCACAAATAAAAATGTGCATTTTTGAACACACAAGCTAAACAGAATTGGAATGCTTTCTGGGTAACTCCAATTGTACCGAATTTAATGATGATGCCCTCCCCTTTTTTAATATAAATTTACTGTTTTAACTTTTTCTCATTTTATTTTTACAATAAGCATGTGTTATTCATACTCAGAAAACACATACACTAAAAGAGCCAGTTAGCATTTTGGTTTATATCCTTGCAGAGTTTTCTCAACACGCTCTCTCTTCTCCCCATGTTACTGGATGTTCTTTATGACTGTGGAAGCGGAAGGGGAGTCAGGGTATTCTAATGAAATTTATTTATAGAAATTTAGCCAAACATATGCTGCAAACACATCTCAACTTTGCTACAGCAGCTCTCAGCGGCTCTGGTGAGGAGTCCTCCACTGGCTCTGCCTTGCTCTGACCGGCTGGGGTAGGGTCTTTGGAGCTCCCCCCACCCCAAGCCTCATTCTGCCTCCAGCCTGTGTTCTACCCAAGGATGACATGCTTGAGCCAGGCATGAGGCCCCCTGACATTTTCCTCAGTCCTTCCTCTCACCATCATTCAGGGAAATGTATTGCAGAACACCAGGGTCTCTCCCCTAAAGGGAAACAGTAAGTGGCTACAGAGTGAAGCAAACATCATTCTCCTCCAACGGCCTCATTTCGTTTACGAAATTACTGCAGCATATTAGGCTACGCACGGCAGCCAGTTCTAGTGTCCCAGAAAAATCAGCTTCTCCTGTGAAACTAGTCTTTTGGCTACTATGAGAGGAAAGGAAACTCTCACGTTTCCAAGAACAAAAAGATAATGCAGCCTTAGCTGCCATTTATTTCAGATCTGCTACATGAGGAGAAGTGTGCTAAGCGTTTTGCATTCATTATCCAGGTTAATCCACACACAAACCCCAAGAGGATAGTATAGCCTAATGGATAGGAGCATGACCTACAGTCAGAGACCCTGGGTTCAAACTCTGGCTCTGCTACTTCCGAGTTGTGTAACTGTGGGCAAGCTGCTTGACTTCCCTGTGCTTTAGGATCCAAGCCTGTAAAGTGAGATAATGAGAAGTACAGAAAAAAGCTTAGAACAGCACCTGGGACATGGGGAATGTTCAAAATGGTTTCAATTATCTTTGCCACTGTTTTCCCCATTTTACAGATGAGGAAACTGAGGTTGCCCTAACTCACTGAGCTAATCTAGATCTTCTGACTTGAGAGGCCAAGGGACATTCCTCAGTCATGAGCTTTCTTAGATGCTGCTTTAGGGGTACAGGAATTGTCACATTCAGGAATGTCATCACATAAAAGGCCTGGTACATAGTCTGAGGCCTTGTATACAACAAAAGGACCTCTCCTTTGTCCTTTGAGTCAGAGCACTGGCCAGGCTGCTGGCACAGCGGGGGCCTGCTTTGCAGAGGGAAGGGCTGCAGGTGGTGAGAAGAGCTGCACCCTGAGAAGGAGGACGGAACCCCTGTCTCACCGCACATGACTTGTGGCGCTGCCCCTCCTTGTGGAGCCTGCCCTTGTCTCCACAAGGACCAACAGTTGGGTCAAAGGCCTCTCATCCCAGACACCCCTGTGCTGGTCCCCTTACCAGTAAGACATCACCTGCTCCAGCTAACCCCTGCCATTGCTAATACGTTTTCTTGATACTTGCCTCTTTGTTCTTAAAGTAGAAAACCTTAAAATAATTGGATTTTAACCAATCAAGACTTTGCGTGCCCTAGGGCCTTACAACTAGCTTGGCATTTTAATTCCTGTTTACAAATGTGTTGTATTGTAATGGTGGGTTGTTTTCACAGGAAAAGGTACACTACCGTACTATAAACCGTTTCCTGATACCAGGCTGTGGTAGATTGTTCTATTGTTCCAATTATTCAGGGCCTCCTCCAGTGAGATGATTATCCTTCCCCACCTCCCTGACATCAGGCTTGCTCACATGACTTTCTTTAGTCAAAGAGATGTGAGCACAAGTGATACATGGCACTTCTGAGCACAAACTACAAGAGTCACCATGAAGTTCCACCATTACTTCTTTTCCCTCTGCTGCAAATACAGCAGTGCCCAAGAGAGGGGCTGCTCCCTCAGCTTGGATTGTGGAATAAAGGAGAGATGCAGAGGAGACCCACAGCCAGCCCACAGCCCATATACAAGAGAAGTGAGAAATCAACTTTGTTACCGTAAGCCCTTGAGATTTGGGAGTTGTTTGTTACTGCAGCACAACCTAGTGGATCCTGGCTACCATATCCACTAAAGCCTATTTAGACCAAATTCATCTAAAATACTACGTTTGCAACGAAAAGTAGTGGAAACTAATGCTTGAAATGATCACCATTAAAAAGAATTGTTTTAAGAACTAGAGCTAGAGGTAAGGCATGTTTACAGGACCAATAGCATTCTTATCAGTTTGCATTTTGGTTTGGATGCCTTTGGGCACATTAAGCTCCCCACAGAACGCAGTTTTCATCCTAATCCTTTTTGCTTCCTCCTGAGCGCATCTGTGAACTAGAAAATTCATACTTCCTCTTTTCAGCGTCACATTCAGAGCTTTTGCTAGCCTCATGATGGGCTCCCTTAAACGCGTCCCAGACAAAGCCGATTGAAAGCAAAAGCCAAATTCAATTCTGCACATCACACTGGAGAGAAATGGCTCGAAGGTTAAAGGCAGACATGCGGTTCACTCTTGCTATTTCCTCTAAACCTGACTTTGGCATTTTTATTCCTTAGTCATGTAAAGCTATAGTCAAATCAGCTCTCAGATCCAGGGACACACTGTTTTAGAATAGAAAAAGAATGTTGAATGGCAAGCGAGAGAGGGTTATATTCAAGAAGACCATTTGGAAATGTAGACTTGTAGAAAATGAAATCACATATAAGCAAATATGCCCGGTGAGTTAGATTCCTAGGATGCAAAAGGAAAATAAAAATCAAAAGGTTGGAAGGTTCATCTATTTCAATAAAAAGGTATGTGGATGGTGGTGGTGGCAAAGTACCAGTGAAGTTTAAAACACGTGGCTCTGGATACAGATTAAATACACACACACACACACACACACACACACAACTACAATATGTTAAATAATAGATATAATTTTGTGTACTACATACAGATGTACACAGACATATCCTGCAGGCTTTACTCATGCAACTCTGCTTCGGGTTTCCTTTTAAATCCATCTTTAGCGATAAAAGGATCCCTTTTTATTTATTAGACACCGAGTTTGGATTTGTTTAGTGTTTTCTGATAATTGTATCTTATCCCGTGCTCACTACAAAGTGTCTGGTTTTAGAACCAGCAGCGCTGAAGTAAGTAATTGCCTGGCAAAGGGGAACGTCTGTTTGGCTTAACAGGACGAAGACAAGTGAGGCACCGGCCCCGCAGAGAGGCCCAGCCCTGCCCAGCTGCACGGACATCAGGACTCACCAGATTCTGAGTAAACACGGAAACATCCTCTGTGCTGTTGTCAGAATTCATGCGCACCAGCCTTCCGAGTCTAGGGGAACTTACAATCGTAAAAGTTATAGTTCTGTTTCCTGCACTATTCATGTCATTGGTCACAGCTCTCAGGTCATAAGATGAAAGGGGCTTCATGGAACCTAAGTGAAAATTAAAACACGCCCGTAAGTAGAAAGCATATGAAGGCTGCCAGTTAATGCAATGATCTTTATAGACCTCTGAAAACTCTGGAAAACACACGGTTAGGTATGGGGGACTGGCAAGCTCTAATTTGAAATTGGGCTGTGAGGGGCTGTGAGATCTCGGAGGCATCTATTTATGGACGTGATTCGCTACTGGGGCTGGAGATGAAAGGGAAAAATCAGAGGAGGTGGGCTCCTCAACCCCCACTCGGTCTTGGGTATCTAACTGATTCTGAGGAAAAGAAGGCAATGCCATTGTGTGTGGCACCCAGCCAGGCAGGAAGGGGAAGCCGACTGTGTGCACTGAGAGGACAGGAGACAGCGCCCTCCCCTGGGAGGACAGACGCGTCCCGGCCTGATGGTGGCTGCTGGTGCTCAGTGGAGTGTCCGTCTGCGGACATGTTGGGGGAGAGATGGGCTCTTGAGCAAATATGAGACATCTCCAGAGGACCCCCAGACGAGCAGGTTGCACGGACACTGTGGGGAGTGAAGGGCCTGTGTATGCTAATGTCACCTCATTGGCAACCAAAGGCCAGAGAGGCTTGGGGACACTCAGGTTAGAGCAGTGCTTCTCAAATGCTCGGTGGTGAAGGATCAGTGTTCTGCCCCTCACCCACTGTGGAATGATAATTTTATAAAATACAATAAAATGTTGCAGCAATGTCAAATTGCTATAAAACTTTCTAAATACTTCCCTTCACTTCCCATTCTTATCAGTTCACAGACCAGACGGTCCACTGACCACAATTTGAGGAGCACAGGTGGGAGTACACATCCCTTTACTTTGCAGTGATTTAGGGAATAACCCCAACCTTATAGGATGCCAGGTCTGGAAGAGATTCACACAGTCATCTCTGCTCAGAATCTTGCCTTATCTTTTCAGGTTTAGCCCTTTAGGCCTCGCACAGGGTAGCCCTTGGAGTAGGCCCTTTATGAATTGTTTATGAAGTGGAATCAACCACGCAATAATAACTAAGCCACCTGAATGACATCCATTTTGCTTTCCTTACTCGGCCACTGTAGCCTTGGAGAGTGAAGGCGACTGACTGTGGTGTTTAAACAGCATCAGGTGCTTAAAAGCAGGACCCTGACTACAGCTAACACAAGGGGAAGCCAGCTCTGGGTAAGATTTTCAAATGTGCAAGGATTGTTCTGAGTCTGCAATTTGGAGGCTCCATTTAAAATGCCTGACAACAAAAACAAAAATAAACAAGCAGGACCAAATAAAACTAAAAAGCGTCTGCTCAGCAAAGGAAATCATCAACAAAATGAAAAGGCAGCCTATGTAATGGGAGAAAATATTGCAAACCACACATCCAATAAGGGGTTAATATCCAAAATATACAAAGATCTCATACAACTCAATAGCAAAAAACCAAATGACCCAATTTAAAAATGGGCAGGGGCCGGCCCAGTGGCAAAGTGGTTAAGTTTGCACGCTCCACTTCAGTGGCCCGGGGTTTGCTGGTTTGGATCCTGGGCACGGACCAACACACGGCTCATCAAGCCATGCTGAGGCGGCATCCCACATACAGCAACTAGAAGGATGTACAACTACGACATACAGCTATCTACTGGGGCTTTGGGGAGAAAAAAGGAAAAAAGGAGGAAGATTGCCAACAGATGTTAGCTCAGGGCCAATCTTCCTCAAAAAAAAAAAAAAAAAACGCCAGAGGGATCCTTAAAAAAAGAAAATGGGCAAAGCACCTGAATAGACATTTTCCAAAGAAGACATACGAAAAGCCAGCAGGTATATGAAAAGGTGCTCAACATCACTAATCATCAGAGAAATGCAAATCAAAACCACAATGACATTATCACCTCACACCTGTTAGAATATCCGTTATCAGAAAGACAGTAGATAACAAATGCTAGTGAGGGGTGTGGAGAAAAGGGAACCCTTGTACACTGTTGGTGGGAGTGTAAATCGGTGCAGCCACTATGGAAAACAGTATGAAGGTTCCTCAAGAAATTAAACATAGAACTACCACATGATCCAGCAATCCGATTTCTGGGTATTTATCTAAAGGAAACAAAATCATTATCTGGAAAAGATAACTGTACTCCCATGTTCATTGCAGCATTATTCACAATAGCTGGAAGGTATGGAAACAACCTAAGTGTCCATCAACGGATGAATGGATCAAGAAAATATGGTGTATATATATATACAATAGAATATCATTCAGCCTTTAAAAAGAAGGAAATCCTGCCCTTTGCCAACAACATGGATAAACCTGGAGGGCATCATGCTAAGCGAAACAGCCAGAGAAAGATAAATACTGCATGGTATCACCTATATGTGGAATCTTTAAAAAAAAAAAAGTCAAACAGAAACAGAGAGGAGAAAAGTGGTTGCCGGGGACTAGGGGGTAGGGGAAATAGGGAGATGTTAGTAAAAGGGTACAAACTTTCAGTTATAAGATAAATAAGGCCTGAGGGTCTAATGTATAACATATAACATGGTGACCATAGCTCACCAAATTCTCACCAAACAAAAAAGAGCAAATATGTGAGGTGATGGATGTGTTGATTAACTCGATGGGGGGAGAATCCTTTCACAATGTGTACATATATCAAATCATCACGTTGTACCCTTCAAATATCTTACATTTTATCTGTCAATTATATCTCAATAAAGCTGAAAAATAAAACAACATGAATAAAATAAAATAAAATGCCTGAGCCTCTGGCATGGGCACTAGATCCTGGGGCTCCTGAGGGTGAGGTAGGAGTGCCTGGGAATGTCAGCTTCAGGAACACAGTTCTGCCCTAGGTTCAGGACTGCCTTGGCACAATTTTGGTTGTTACACAAAAGTCCTCATGTGACGCTTGTAAATGCCTCCCACATTTCTCTCACTTCTTGCTGCAGAAATTTTTGCAGTCATTGTCACCTTCCAGCCTCTGGAGCTGGGGGCCCAGGCTTGAAGGTCACCCAGGGTAGGCCAAGAGGAATTATTTTGTACACTTAGTCAATGTTATGTAAAATCAGGTGGATTATGTCTCTCATGCGTGCAGTCTTTGGGCACCCCAACATCCAATTTCTCCACCTTTAGTTTTTCTTTAGAATCTTTCCCCACTGTGCCTTCTTAATTATTTCCTTCTTATAAAGCACCCTAACTCTTCACTTATTCCTTCACCTCCAGGGTTACCTTTGGCAGGTGGGAGGGTGGAAGGGATTCTTTTTAAAAAATACACCGTTTCATTTATCTTTTGGGGGTGGAGGACCCAGCAGAGATGTTCCAGGCCAAGAGTTCTTTTCTCTCAGCTGAGGTCCATCAACCCCTCATTCCCTCCTCCAGCTACCTAATCCAGAAGGGCATCTAGGGCGTAATTCCTAGTCAGCAGTCACCCTGGGCTTGCTTAGTCGGCAAGAGTAGCTGGCTGTATGTTGCAACTGCCTCGTGAGCATATTTTACTGCCCAGCCCGATTCACCAAAAGCCAAACATCATTTTCCCTCCAACCAACCTCATTTCATCCAAACATTGATATTTTCATCAATGAGCTCCAGGCACTTAATTTGGGAAGGATTCTCTAAGGTCCCACCTAAATCTATATTCCATTAAATAACTGTCCTCCAGCGGTGTAGTAATAAAAGGGCTCTATAAACCACATCTGGTTGGTGAGCTCTCACTCCACATGCACTTCTTAGAGATGTGAAAAGCAAATCAGCATGTTGGAGTCAAGAAATCTGTTTATCCTCCTATTAAATACAGCATTTCTCAAACATACTTGTATCTTATTGTGTTTGTTTCATGAAAAACAACTATCATAACAGGAAGAGTTTCATGGTCATCAGGCTAGGAGGCCTTGTACATTTCTTCAACAGGCATTATCAAGTGCCTTGTATGTGACAAGCCCTACAATAAGCAGTGGAGATATACCAGGAGTCCTTTTAGACATCGAGATAATTCTAAGAAGTACGTATTTGTTTCCGTATCACTAAGAAGGGATGATAAAGCTCAGAGAGGTTAAGCAACTTGCCTAATAGTCAAAAGTAGGTCTCACTGACTCCAAAGTGAGTATTTTTAAAGTTGACACTATATTGCCTACACCATTCTCCTTGGAGCTCAGTGCTGAAATGATATCTGAGTTAGAAAAGAATATGATGATTCATTCAACAAATCTGACAGATTCTCCTCTCCACCTTCCAAACACACCCTGCCTCTTCCCTGGGCTTCACTTCCGCAACCTTGCTTTCCTCTCTGGTGTGCTCATCCCTCTTCGTTGCCACCCACCAAAATGCTACTCACTCTGCAGGGGCAGCTCAAGACCTGTCTTGGCCAACAAGCTCTCCCTGACCAGTTCAGTCTATGGGAAATCTCCCTCCCCTGAACTCACGTAGCTCACCCAGTCTGTACCACTTACCGGACACTTAGTATATGTTTTGCATGATTAGTATACTTTTGAGTGTAAGTCTCTTATTTCCCCAATTAGTAAGCCTTTAATTATTTCCTCAAGGATTGACAATTTTTTCTTACAGTTCTTGGTTATCTCTAAGTCTTACAATATTCAGTTTGGTATTTCCAGACCAGCCAGCTGAAAGGTTTTACAAATTTACTCTCAACCCTGTAGCAACATGCTGCGATTTCCGTCTTTGTTCTTCTTGCCTTAATTCCTACCATGGAGGACAGATGGCCCATTGGTGAGATGTGATTCCCTCCATATCATGACAAAACCCCAAAGGGATTGAAGTCACACAGTTTGTTACAAATACCCTTCACTGATGGGCTACTTAACTCTGGTCTGTGTAAGCTTACATTCTAGATCAGTTTGACAAAACTCTCAAGATCAACCCCTCCTCAACACTCTTTGTAAAAGAGCCAAGTACAGTTTGGATACACAGAAAAACTAGGTCCTAAGGCCACAGTATGTTCCTACATGCCACCACTAAAGATAAACACATTCAATGGAAGCATTAAAGGTGAAAAACTGGTTACAAAACTCCTTTCTGGGGATTAAGTTTTACAGAAAGAAATAGAACATGCATATATATACGCACATATATGAGTGTGTATGTGTATTTATATACACAGATAAAAATAACAAAATAAAAATATACATCGAGTAGATTTTTTTCCTTAGTTCACATACCAAAAATGTTTGTTTAGAACTTCCTTCTACTTTAAAATAACTGAGTTAAAGAATGACTTTCAGATTTGGCAGGGCATAGAAGCTATGGTTAACCTTAAAACATTTACCCTCTGAGTATTCTTATACTTATTTTGGCTTACCCTACAAATTCTTACAAGTCTTACACCAGGGGCACTTTTTTTTTTTTTTTTGAATTTTTTGTTTATTGCAGTAACATTGGTTTACCTTTTTAAGACTGAGTGTGCACAGGAGGCAGAACAGCACGGCCAAAGTCTGCTGGGCTGGTGGAGAAAGTCCAACCGGTATGGGATCAACGTGAGTAAAAAAAAAATGTTGACTAATGCTGGGTTGCAATATTTCCCTAACCAAAGAGAGTAAAACACACAACATTTCTCCATAATCGTTGCTGGTGACTAAATTGCTATGCATATTTTCCTAGTTGTATACATCAATCCATCAATAACATTGGGAAGGAGACAAAATAAACAGCTACCATTCTCAGGGACATTCTGAGGGCCCCATTCTCAGGGACCTAACATTCTGAAATAGAGACAGCCCTGGAACACAGGCCCACACAGAAAGAAGAGGACCTGCTGTGATTCCTGCACAGGATTTGGGGTCGGAGGTGGCACTCAGTCTTGGGGCTTATGACTCCTATTAGTTATGTGACTTAGAACCTTCCTGAGCCTCAATGGTTTTTATCTGCCAAATAGGGACGATCAAAGCTTGCTTTTAGGCAAAAGTTGCTTTTACATACATTATTTCATTTAAATCCTTATAATAGCTCAGTGCAGCAGATAAAAAAATATAAAACACTATAAAAACAGGTATCAATAGTATCTGAATGTCCATTCTAGGATAGAAATCTATTAGATTTTCTCCTATTACGGTTCTATAAAATCTATAGTTCTATAAAAAGGAATTGATTTTCCCTGATATTTCAGAACATTTAGGTCAACTTGAGCCTGACAAGAACAGCAGGAGCTGATAGCTGACACCTGGAGTCATACTCGAAGGTGGGACACAGAGTGCTGCCCTTCCCCCTCAGCCAAGGGGCAGGCTGATAGATGAGCGAGGCAGAGGTCACTCAGGGGCTGCTCCCAGCAGGACCTGACGTGGTGGGGGAGGGTCCTGAGGCAAGAGGAAGAGTGGGGCATCTGTTATCATCCCCCCGCAGCTTTACACAGTGGCAGGACCGACATCCTTGGGTGGCTGCTGCAGAAGCCAGGCTGAGCAAGGCTCTTTTGGGTCCCTGGAGAGAGGACGAGGAAATGCGCTCATCAGAATCACACTCACACCAGGGAATTCCGATATGGAACAGAGGGGGCCACTGCTACTTGGGGATGTTAGGGTAGGAAAAACGCCAAGAAAAAGTGGAGCAGGAGAGTCATAAGGTCCATCCCAACTCTAAAATCTGTGACTCCGCAGTCTCATTTCCACACCCACCCAACTTGACAGTTTATCAAATATAAGAGCCACCCAATGGAAATGTACGTGAAAATCCATCTTCCTTCCTCCTGGCCAGGAGCTGGAGCTGAAACAAGTCACAGTCTGGGGATAGCAAGTAACACAGAAAACAAGAATAACAGACCCAGCGTGCTGGGGAAGTTGGGAAAAAGGAGCAGTTCACTTTGAGATTTGGGGATAACATGCAAGTTCCGATGGAGGGTTCTGGGACACAGGGAGGCCAGGTCAGGACAGGCGCAGGGCATGCTGGAAAGGGGAAGGAGATGTTACTCAGGGCTGTGTCCAACTATTAAACTATGAAAACTATATGTTTTGCACTATTCTACAAAGGTGATGAGGGAATTTTGGCCACTTTAACATACTTTTCCTGCTGAACTAATATTCAGTAAAACACACCAGAAACTCAAAACTTTTTAAGCTGTAGCGGCTATAACTCCCCTTAATCTAATACAACTGTCTTCAATTACTAAACCAGAGTTTAGCCAGAGGAGATGAAAGATATTTAATCTTCTGCAGCAACAAGATTTACTCTGATTTTAGAACTTTTTTTTTCCATAGATGACTATATTTTTCAGATTACTAGGGTGCAGTAATCTGCTTATTTTTTTTTAACACTAAATGGCAGCCTAATTGCCTTGAAAAATTTATAGAAGCATCATACTTATTCTCAGAGAAAAATTATGGAACATAAAAAGGTTTTAGAATAGAAGAATCTGTATCAACATACTCTTCTCTGGATTTTGATAAGGTTCCTTTTCAGGAGCTCAAATGCTTAAAGCAACTAAAAATTTCAAAATCTCTCCTAAAAATTGTTTTTTTTTTTTTTTTTTAATAGTTACAAAGAGCAATTTCTCTCTAGGTCTACTACAGAATGATGTGAGCTTTATCCACCATTTACTAGTTGCACAGCCAGGTTACATTATCTCTCTAAGCCACAAATCCTGCCAGCTGCCTGTGACTATATCACCTACCTCACATAGACGGAAGGATTAAAAGACCAGTACAGTGCCTAGCCCTGTGGCTCTCAATCCTGGCTGTACTTCAGAACCACCTGGGACTTAAAATAAATTAGTATTTTTAAAAGCTTCCCAGGGCTTGAGAACAACTGGCTAGAGTGACCATAGAGTAACCATAATCAATAAAATGAATAGTGTCCTTCTTCATCTATGTTTTACTGGTAATGCATGTCAATTAAACGTCATGATGCACAGGTTTTTTTTTTAAACGTAATATAAATTTTATTATTTCTTGTGCTATGTTAGTGCTTTTTTTTTTTGAAATAACAAGTTTAAATTTGTTCTCCTCCTTTTTCATTCCTCCTGCCATTGAGTAAATCTTTCCCTATCCCTGCAACGAGGGTACTGAGCCAGAGATGCTCACTTAAATCTTTCCATCTCAGCGTGGCTGAGATTCTTGGCAAACAGCAGTCCAGAGGCCTCAGGGCCCCGAAGCAAGCACTCAGTGGAATCCCTACAGTCCCTTGATGCACAGGGTTTTATATTGAGAAAAAGAGAACTCCGAGATCTAGATGGTCCCTGCAGAGCCTGGTCTCCTTGCTTCTTCACGGACCCTCAGGAGAGAGCAGGAAAAAAGTGCACATGGACCACAAAGATGGCTGCGCCAGTGATTCCTCCCCTCGTTGCCCTTCACCAACATGCCCTCTTCTGAGGAACTGCAGAGGGGACACAGAGAGAGGGTGGAAAGACCCAGCCTTGCTTTTGCTAAATTCCTGCTAAGAGAGAATTCTCTCTGGGACTTGATGACGGTTGTTGGTATCGCTCTGTGGTAGAAGATGATGCTTTATACCATGTAGGTAGAACTTTCTAAATAAATTGAAAAATACTTAAACCCAAACACTCACTCAAGTTAAAAATCTTACCTGGAAAGATGCTCAGTCCTCTGTTTACTTCTAAGCTAATGATCAGAGCTTGAGCTGTGATGCTAAAAATTTGTCGCGGTGCCAAGTTCAAACCATCAGTGACCTGAAAATTAAAGCCTCCTGACTTGGCTCCTTCAAAAGAAGAAATTACACTCTGGTCAATACGGTTGTTCTGCAAAAGCCACCCACTTTCACCCTCTCTCCCACCTGATCCCCCTGCAAAGCAATGCCGTCAACTGCAGTGTGTGTTAATACAGTCACTGAGCTCACCAAATCAAATATTGTCAGAACACGAAGTTAAAAGAACGTCAATAAAGGTCTAAAATGCATATCCCTCTCCCCACCATGACACAATAAAAGAAAGCAAAGATGTAACCTCCAAAAATTTTTCTTAAATTTTAAAACATATTCATCACCTGCATTTTATTATTTTGGAATCAATTTATACCATAAAAGTAATGCATGCATGCAACACACACACATACGCACATGCCCTAACGATTTCTGAAATATTGATCATATTTGTTTGATAATACTGAAAATCACAACTAGGGGAAGTAAATAAAACTTAGCCCCTCCTCCCAAATAATTTCTAATTATTCATCTATCTCAAATTAGCTGTTTTCTGCTAAGCGGGGAAAGAGAGAGTGGGGAAAGAGCCAGACCTGCTTTTGTTAAATTCCTGCAAGAAGAGAATTCTACTCTCACACTTCTGTCAAGGGATTAGTAATATCGGTAAAGTTACAAATGAACTCTTGTGCATAACAGAAATTGAGACGGGTGCCTATCGATCCAGTTCCCAGGAGTGCTTTACCAGTCTGACTCACAGAGCACCAGGCAAGATCACCATGTAGAGAGCCCGATGTCCACATTCCCATTGCCCTTTGAAAATGTTCCCCCAGCAGGAAATCTGGAGGCCCACAGGTCTTTGCATCAAGTAATGGGTAGAAATGTCCTCTCTGTTGCCCTCAGGGACATGTGGCAAGGAACAAAGAAGGCATGGTCCGACTCTGCAATTACGGACAAGTACTCCCTTAATAACACTGTTCAATAAAGGGCTGGTCGATGGCTTAACAGTTGCTCAAGTCTGTTATCTAAGCAAACCCAGAGAGTTCTGATTCCCCATAAAAAAGGTTATAGAATTTAGAAAATTACCCAATACACTCAAGAGTCATGATTTAAAAAGAGAGAATTCTGAGTCTGCCTAATTTAGAACAGGGGCCCATAATCAAGTTTTTGTTTGTTTGTTTGTCTGCTTGTTTTTACTGAAAATAGCACTTTGAAAGTTGTATTTAATGAAACATGAAATTAGGGAGAGAATGCTCTCTGCCATTAGGCCCTTTGAACATTTCATGAATCCGGAAACAAAATGGAAATGGAATCAAAAGGCATTATATCAAAACAAATACTAGAATAGTATATGGGCATGCCCTATCTTGCTAATTATGACCAAAGAGAAGAAAGGAGGCACATGTGAAAGTCAGGGTGACCTCTGGACTTTATCTTGTACAACCTCAGATTCTCCTGACAGTGCTCTCAGAAAGCCAACCCTAAATCACTTAGCCTCTCACATCTTGGCTTACTCAACCTACTTAGATTATTACGGGGAATAATGAATTAGATTAATGGCAGAGCACTTTGCAAATATCAAATACTAACAGACTAATTAAACCTAAGCCTTTGTTTGGGCTGATGGATGGACAGATGTAGCAGAGAGAACCAGCTGCTTTCAGCAACAGACCCATCTGCAGTCACTTTGAGGGCTATTATTGCCTCCACATCCATTTAGAAAATGTAATGGATTGGCTCTCAAAGAGCTTGCCTTCAACTCCCTTCCTGCTTTTTCAGAAGAAATTGTTTTCTCTACTTGCCAAAAGTGAATATTGACCTGGTAGTTGACAAATCAATCAATCCAGAGAGCTAATTTTTATTTTAATCCTTGATTGCAAATAGTAATTTCAGTTCTTCAACCTACTCTGCCCTCAATGGGTGGGCAGCTGGTAGAGAAAGCCCAGCTTCAGGGTCAGACCAACTTACATCTTTCTGAGCCTAAATGTCTTCCTCTCTAAAATGGGGTCATTACTCCCAATGATTGCTTAGAGGACTTCTGCCGATGAGATGAAACCGATCATGTGTGCCTCCTGGGGGCCTAGCAGGTGCCAGAGAGTCAACAGTTCCTTTCCATTGCAAACTACACAGTTTCAGAAATTGGAAACTTCCCTTGTGCAAGTCTCTAGAACAGGTCTCTCCATTTTGAAAATAGGATAATGTTTTCATAAAAATGAAAAATTTTCTAGTCTTTCACCTAATAATACTTGGATTTTTCGTATCTACTAATCAAAACCACACATAATGGGCAGAAACCTCCTATCAACTCAGTGCCTCTTTAAATAATAAAATTGTATTTTATTAATCAGCTTATCTGCACACATTTAAAAAATGGAAACATATATATGTGGAAAAGATCACTCAGTCTAGAAACAATGCTTTGGCACATCTGTGGGTAGATTTAGGATCTTCTTGCAACAAAAGTAACCCCACAGGTCCCCAGGCTACAGGTTTGTTACCACTATATGAGAGCATTCACATAGTAAATTATTTTCAGAGTATTTGGGGATTCTTTGCATTAACTGTAAAGATAATCAGGAAATTACTACATTTGGATTTAGATGTTTTATCTTTATTTTCTTCACTATATTCTCAAAGAAGATAATTAAAAATGGCTGAAAAGATATGACTTGCAGCTTTCCCATCTTGTGGGGCTGGCTCATGCTCCCTCCCATTTCCTCCAGCAGGCTGGGCATGGGCTGCTACCCCGCCTGCCCTGTCCACTGACAAAGGGCAGCCTGGACACAAAGCCAGGCTGGATCGCGCCTTCCGCAGATTTACAGTGGCTGTTTGGCTTATTGATTTTTTGATTAACAGAAGGAAGGAAAAAAAGCCTTTTAATGTCAGGGTCTCTTAGAATTACACTTATATTCATTTGTTCACTCATTCACGCATTCATTCATTTAACAGATATGTTTGTTTTGTTCACTAATGTGTTGCTAGCATCTGGAACATTACCTGGCACATGACAAGCACTGAATATTATTTCATTCTTTCAACAGTTTTTATTAGGCCCCTTCCACGATCCAGTCACTCTTCTAGGTGCTGAGGATACCAGAGCAAACAAAACTAAGATCCTGCTCTTGTGGCACTTATACTAGTGGGGAAGACAGAAGACAAACAAATACGCAAATCAGTCTATACCACAGTGCCAGGTAGTCAGGGTAAGGGATGGAGGGCACCAGAGAAGAGGTGCTATTTTAGCAGGTGGTCAGGAAAAGGATCCCTGAGAAGCTTCTATTTGAGCACAGACCTTACACGACAATGTGAGAACGCCAAGTGTGAGTTATAGGTTCTTTCTAATGTTTGCTATTATTAGCCTTAGTAAAACATGCCACTTTTTAAAAAATAGAGCCCGGATAGTTTCTAGATGGCTTGTGGTTTTCTGTCAGCAACTAGGAGGTGTGACCATCGTGTTAACCTCTGATTGAAACACATTTAGTTTCACATTGTTTTTCTCTGTGACGTACCAGTGTGGACAAACACTAGCTGGCCCTCGTTGATTTGAACCTGGGTGAAGTTCTGGATACTTCGTCCAGGAAAGGACTTGAGAGCCAAATGCCCGTTGCTCGGTGGAGTGACCCAGTAGGTGAGGTCCTGCGGGGAGGAGTCCCCATCCTCTGCACAGAGGTCACCACTGGTAATGTCAGTGACAGAATTCACCCACACCTTAAAAAGAAGAGAACCAATTCCAATTGCAAAGACCAATTCCAATCACATCACACTAGTAAACCTGATAGCGATGATACTCTGGACCTTGCAGAAAGATTTAAAAACTAAAGCCATTCACCAGTGTTTTTAAAGCATGAGGTTTCTTAATCCAAAACAGACATATAATTAAATGCCAGACGAAATGCAAGGCATGTTGTAGTGTTTGTTTAATTTATGAGGTTTATGAGGTTTCAATAAAAAATACTATTCGTAATTATTTATTCAAAATTAAATTATTAATTAAATTAAATTAAAAATTAATAATTAAATTATTTAATGCATATATGCATTATTTAAAGCATAATAATACTAAAAACTGATAGTTACTAAGCACTTCTGTATGCCTGGCATATGCTACATATGAAGCACATGCTAAGATTCTATGTGGAATCTCAGATAATCACAGAACCTACCTCATAGGGCTGATTTAAGGATTTCTATTTATCATTTTAAGAAGGAAATGATTTCATCAGCTTTTAAATATTTGAGGGAACAACATACACTGCACATTTTAAAAATTCTCCTCTATCCTACTTGTCTTGCAGGAAAACAAATAGCTGGCTCCTATGGCCTTGCAATATTTACTGTGCTGATAGCTTATCTACAATTGTTTCTGAGTAATAGTCTCTATTTTCCAATAACATTTAAAATCTATTTAAATTGCTTAAATGTCTTAATTCAACAATTCATCATCTATCAGCATATACTACGTCCCAGGCAATGTTCTGGGTGCGTGCAATCCATCAGCAAACAAAACAAAGAGTCCTTCCTCATGGAGCATTCATTCCAGCAGGAGAGGATGAAGGAATGCAGGGAAGAAACAAGAGGCACAATAAAGAAATGAATCATATAGTCCCTTAGAAGGTCACAGGCACTATGAAAAAATTTAAAACAAAGCTAAATAAGGGGCTCAGGAGTGGGAGAATGTTAAGTAGGAGCCCATTTGAGGGAAACTGGAGGGAGGTGGAGGAGCCACATGGATAGGTGGGGAAGAACATCCAGATAGAGGGAACAGCCCTAAGGCGGGAGCGAGCCTCGTCTGTTTGAGGAGCAGCAAAGAAGTCAGCGTGGCAGGAGCAGGAGAAGAGAGAGGAAGAGTAAAAGGAGATGATTAAACGTGGTGGGAGGTCTTGAATGCCGCTGTAAGAACTGTGGCTTTTACTTGAGTGCAATTGGGTATCATCACGTGGTGATGAGTAACCTGGTCTAACCAGTAACCTGAGTAACCTGGTGAAGAGTGACCTGGTCTGACTTAGGTCTTAACTGAATCCCTGTGGCTTCTGTGTCAAGAATAGACTGTGGGAGGACAAGGGTGGAAGCAGGGAGACCAGTCAGGAGGCGACTGCAAAATCCCGGAGAGAGATGAGAGAAGAGAGTGGCTGGAAGTTGTCAAGTGGTAAGAAGCGGTCGAATTCTGGGGGTGTGTTGAAGGTAAAGCTAACAGTTTCTGATGAGTTAGATGTGGTGAGATGTGGAAGAAGGAAAGGTGGCAAGAAGGACCCCATGGTTTGGGCTCAGCACCTGGAAGGATGGATTACCACCGTCAACTAAAATAAGGAGAGCTGCCGGGAGAGTGGCTTTGGGAAGTAAGATCAGGAGTCCAGTCTAGAACATGTTGACTTTAAAATACTTATTTAGACATCAAATCACATCTGATGGAATTAGGCTGTTTTGAGTTTCTATAATCATGCAGTCACATGATATTTCACTAACACTAAAAATGGGTTGCTTTATCACTAACTAAATTTTTACATTGCTATGTGTATTTATAAACATCTTCCCCACAGAAACACTATGCACATTCCTAAGCTTGTGTGGCATTCTTTGCTCTCTGACTAGAACCTTATCATCTTCCATGCTTGTTACCAAACTTGTTTAAAAATTCAATCCTAAATGACTTAATAGATAATCTCTCTGGTCTAAGGGGCTGTTTTCCTCAGTAGAACAGGCAGTTTATGAAATAACTTAATTCATGCCCACTCATCATCTAGTAACTATTTAAAAAGAATTTGAGAAAGGGAGATCAGAAAGTATACAGGATTCCCACATTTTCGTATTAGGCATGATATGCCACTTTAGCTGTGTAACCTTGGGCACATTTTTTAATTTCTCTGTGCCTTAATTTCCTCATCAGTAAACCAGGAATGACAGGATTATTTTGTATAGTGAGTGATTTAAGATATGTAAAGTACTTAGAACAAGCTTCACCTTGCACATAGTAAGCATTCAATAAATATTAGCTTTATGTTACCCATCTTCTTCATCACATTTGGCTCTGAGGATGGATGTGATTTTTTTAATATTTCTTAAGTCATTTGTCGTGTGATGATTACTACGATAGAGGTCATTCTATAACATGTACTGCAGATTTTGTTTGATCCCACAGCATTCCCCTATAACTTGGGGTGAGTAGTTTATCTGTTTATTGATTGTGTTGTCAATGGATGCTGCTATAGCTTGGCATTTGGAATATGCCCACTGAGGATTTTTCAGCCCTAAACTCTAAGTACATCAATTTTTTAATATCTACCAGAAATGCGAATCAACTTAATGTTTAAATTATAAGGTTTGGGCCTTCAGTTAATCCATGGAAAGGCTACAGTTTCTATAAAATATGCAGATTAGACTGTTTAACAAAATTTCAAGCCCACTCATTCTAGTTTTTCACTTCTTACATTTTAAAATCCATCCATGTATCTTATTCTCATTTCTTCAAGAACTCAGACTGATTTGGAAATGTATTGCCATTTCTCTTCCCGTGACTCGCAGATATTCATTTTTTCCAATACCATGCATACAAAAGCTGGATGAAGCATGTTTTCCACTGCAGTTACTCTTCTGTGAAACACTGCTTTTGCCTCCTCTTGCCTCTAGAATATACCATCTTCCAAAACAAATGGAAAACCTGCCACTCAAAACAAAAGCTAGTAACCTCAGGTCTTCATTTCCACTGGAACCAAATTTAGTTCATTTAACAGCCCCATTGCTTTCGGTGAGGCCTGATCTAGTGCCCAGACATTGGTAATGGAAACTTCAGATAGATGGGGGGAAGAAAAACAATGACCCCAAACTTGAATTCAGAATTAAAAGTAATCCAAAGCCCAAGAAATAATGGGTTTAAGGAATAAATATCTGAAAAGATTAACACATTAATTGGAATAATTTCTTTTTAATTCGCCTTTAACTCAAACAGGAGGTTAATGGGATTTAGAAACCTAATTATAATCCAATATAATCCTAATTATTATCCTAATATTTAAAAACCCAGACCTTTGAGTTTCTCATGAGGGATGCGAAATATTCAGGAATTCACTACCATACTATTTGACCCTTCTGGGCTGTCAGTCATTCCACTGTCCCTAGCTCTCAAAGCTCTTTTTAGTGATGACAAGTGCTTATCAGAAACAAGCAAGTGGTTCTATTTTTGGTATAAAAAACAACACCAAACCAAAACGAACAGTATTATTGAAAGCAGAAGTTGAAAAATAAGAAAATGAAGCCCCCTTGTGGACACAAATATATTTTATCAGGTATGCAAAAAATCACTGGGCTGCGCGAATACAAAAGTACTCAGTAGAACATATTTCAAAGTAAAATGCAAAGGATTCACCCGAGGTGGTCTAACTCCAATTCTTAACTCCAGTTTGTCAAGACGGAAATGATCTCTGGTACCACTGAATGGCCCTGGAGATCAGCCAGCCACAAGTCCTGTGGTTTAAGGAAATGTTGGTTAAAGTACTTCAGGAGAAGAAGTGTATTGGAAATGCTGAGACGGAGTGGTTAACATTCAGATTTCTGCCTTTGAACTTTCATCCAGAGTCTGAGATGCTATCAGCGGCTCTACCTCCCATCCTCCCACTTCCTTCTCCCAAGTAGACTGCAGATGACCCTTCTTGCCACCTCCTCCAAGCTCCAATGACAAGTGAGGAGAGTGAGTGGTCATGTGGGATACTCTTAAGGTCTTGAGAAAATGCTGTTTGAAAAATCAAAGACAGCATAGAATCTAGAGGCCATGATGGTTAATTTTATGTGTCAACTTGACTCGGCCACAGGGTACCCAGATATTTGGTCAAACATTATTCTGGGTGTTTCTATGATGATGTTTTTGGATGACATTACCAGTTAAATCAGTTGACTGAGTAAAGCAGATTTCCTCCCTTATGTGGGTGGGCCTCATACAATCAGTTGAAGGCCTGAGTAGAACAAAAAGGCTGATCCTCCCCCTAGTAAAGAGAATTCTTTCCTGCCTGACTGCCTTTAAACTGGGACATCAGCTCCTCCTGTTGACCTACGTATGGGAACTATACCATTGACTTTCCTGGGTCTCAGGCCTTTCAACTCAGACTGGAACTAAACCATTGGCTCTCCTGGGTCTCCAGCTTGCCAACTCACCCTATAGATCTCGGGACTTGCCCACGTCTATAATCACATAAGCCAATTAATTCCTTATAATAAATCCCTTTATATAGATATATATAGGGATTTATTTTCTATATAAAGGGATAGATATCCATCTCTTTATATAGATATATAAATATCTATATATTTATATGATATAATATAGATATATCATTATATACACAAACACCCTATTGGTTCTGTTTCTCTGGAGAATGCTAAATAATACAGAGGCCTTATGAATTCATATTTATAACTGCCTTTGCCCCAGACTCTGCCATTACCTAACCTGGTTATTTTGGGCAAGTCACTTAACCTCTGGAGCTTTCTTTCTTCTTTAAAATAAGAATAAGAGCAATTCTTGTTGTATCTACTTCACCAGGCCCTTGGTCTTCTGAACTGTAACTGTGAAGGAAGAGGCAGGGGAACGTCCTGGTTACGAGCAAACACTGTCATCCTCGCTCTGCCACTGACTGCCCACCAGCAGCTCTTCCACTGTTGACCTTGGGCAAGTGTCTAAGCCTCTCTGGGCCTCAGATTCCTCATCCTTAAAGTAGAAATTGTCTCCCACAGAGTTGTTGAAGATTAAATGAGTAAATACGTGTAAAGTGCTTAGAACAATGCCAGGCACAGAGTTAAGTGCTATGTAAGCATTGGCTATCACTAATGATCATGTAAATGATAGTTATTATTACCATTTGATATGCTCTGAAATCTAGAAAAAGAAAAATCACTGTCTGAAATAATCCCCTAAATTTGAACCTTTGCCTGGAAAGAAGTAACCAGCAACCATAGCTTTGGAGAAACTATCTGTTATTGGAAAATGCACTCCCACAGCTCTGCTATTGTGATGAAACGTATGTGCTTTATACATTAGTTTTCAGAAAGTTAACAAGCCTGATGTGTGACAATTCTTTAATTGTATTAATAGTTGCCAATTTGTGAGAACACCTTGCAATATGTCCAACACACACAGTCTTTCCAGGAAGTTTTCTACGCTCATTTGCCATTGTTATTATACATTCTCATGAATATGATAGAGATATCACACTCCAATAAAAAATAACTAAGGGCAGGAAGTAAAGGATGTCTTAGATGTCATTAACTGCCAATACAGGCAATCAAAACCAGCAAGACCAATTCCTGCCTGCCTCTTGGCTGTTTCTCATCAAGTCTAAATTATGCTGAGATTGATAATAGACATCATAACTATATCATGAAATTTCAGTACACAATATTTCATTACTCTAAAATCCTTAAAGCCATTTCAATCACATCATACTATATATGATAGGAAAGCAATATTGTAATGATACGCCCTAGTCTACACTCCTCTTTCCTCCAATATTTAAAGTTTTATAATTTATTATGTTCTTACTTTTCTCTATTTCCCCTTCTCACCATGACTTTGGGCCACAATAGCAGCACCTAAAGTAGATCAGCCAGGTTTGCTGACAATGTACCTTGTCTTTCCAGCCCCAACTCCTTTCCTGCTGGAAAGAACAAAGCAGACAGCAGCGTCTGGGCAGGCAGGTTAACCCGGCAGGCGGGGCTAGGATGATGGGCAGTCGCAGGGAGACTTCAAAGCTGGCGGCAACGATTTGACATGCCCCCCCAACACCGAGACCTCTAACACGTGCTAAACTATCCTGATGAAGGGGTATTTGGTGGGGGGGCTGTTATAGGTGGCATCAACTCTGTTATAATCCTATGGTAGCTGTTTCTAGGTGTCCTGGTAAATATAAATTTCCACAAATGAACTCCTGGGACTTTACCCAACCTGTAAACGGCCCCAGAAACAAAAGAGTGATGGAAAAAAGTGATTTATCCATGTAAGAACATTTAGCTTTGCTGGATCAGTGGCTCACAATGTTTTCTGAGTAGCACCCAAAGTAAGGAATACACTTTGCACAGCAACTTAGTACACAGATGTATATTTGCACGTGTGTATGTTTAAAATCCTATATATATACGTATATATTCATCTGAAGCAAAAGTTGCATAAAACAATACTTACTCTCACTATACACAGTGCACTCTGATACGACCTATTCTATTCTATTTTATTCTATGTAATTTGTTTTTAAAATATTGGTCCTGATCCACTCAATTAATTTCACAGCCTACTAATAGGTTGCAACTTGAGTTTTAAAATACTATTCCAGATCATTCCCAATGTGGATAGCAGACCACCTGGGCTCAAATCCTGTTCTCTCTCTTACTAACTCTATGACCCTGGTAAAGTGACTTACCCTTTCTATGCCCTGTGTCTACTTAATCCTCATTCTATGTCAAGGGTTGTTGAGAGAATTGAATGAGAGATTGCATGTGATGCTTTCAGAACTGAGCCTGGCTTACAGCAGGGGCTCAATAACGCTGGCCCACTTCCCCACCACTATCTCTGGAAGGCAATGGAATGAAACGGTCAGGCGTCGGGGGTCCTTATGCCCAGACATCAACTCTCACCATGGAACCTAATGTCTTACCACTCTCCTTCTCCCTCCATCTGCTCTGGTCACTCTGAGCTTTTCACGTCCTCAAACACGCCAGGCCCGCTACAGACTGACGACCTTTGCTTTGGATTACTCTTTTGCTGGGAATGCTCTTCCCGCTAATAGTCTTATGGCTCCTTACTCTTCCACCTAATCACCCCCACCCCCTCCTGTATTCAAAAAAAGAGGAGACATGGTGGGTGTAAAAATGCCTTTCCTTAGGCCTGCTTGCAAGGTTGGCCCTTGGCTGGCATCTGGGAACTTGGCTGTTAAACAGTTTCCTGTGCCGATCCAAAACTTCCCCTAAATGATAAGAGTGGCTCACCGTATTGAAACTGTTTGCACAAACAATGTGGTTTGTGCTGGACACCTGCTTTCCTTCTGAGAGTCTGGCATTCTGGTACATACTAGGCAGAGGATGCCCCCCTGACCAACTCCCAGTAAAAATCTTGGCACTCAGTATCTAATGAGCCTACCTGGTAGACAACGCTTCCTGTGTGTTGTCACAACTCATTGCTGGAAGAATTAAGTGCATCCTTTGTGACTTCACTGCGAGAGGACTGACTGAGAGCCTGACTTAGTTTCCTCTGGGCTTCATGTCAGGTGCCTTTCCCCTGTGCTTATTTTCTTTGTATCCCTTGCTGTAACAAATCTTAGGCGTGAGTTTGACTATATGCTCAGTTTTATAAGTCCTTGCTAATCAACAAACCTGGGGAGGTCTTGGGATCTTGGGAACCCCTGACCCACAGGCCTCCGCTCAAGTGTCCCTTCCTTGGAGAGACCTTCCCTCACCACCCTCTCTGCAATGTCAGCATTCTCTAACCCCATCACTCTCTGTCCCCTTAAATGCTTTGCAGAAAAATACAACAGATCATCACTCTGTTTATCACATAATTTTATTGCCTTCCCCACTGAACAGAAGCTCTGTGAGGGCACTTAGGCATTCCATGTTTATGTCCCAGGTACTATGCCAGGCACTGAGGTGCCACAAGGAAAAGACAAAGTCCCTTCCAAACAGAGCTTACATTTATGGGAGGAGACAAACAATAGATTATTTGCTTAATATCAGAGAGTGATGGGCACTCAAAGGAGAATAAAGCAGGGTGGAAGGACAGAGAACAGCACAGTGCTCTTTCTGCTGCCTGTTCAGGGAAGCCTCTGTGACGCCGCTTCTAGAAGCCTGGGGAGCCAGAGTCTGACCAGGCTTCCCAGAGGAGGTAACACACCCATGGTTAAGGAGACCTGCAACTATGTTCTGCACCATATGACCAGAAATCATTGAAATCTCAAAAGGCTCTGTTCACAACAGTCATAATTTAAACAAAGAAAAAATCATTTTCGGCAAATGAGCCAAAACACCTTAGCATGGAAAGATTCTCATTGATACAGCACCATGACCTTTACCTACAACTGAAGAAACAAGTTCTTGAGATTTCTTTCTATTTTAAAACAATCAGGCAAATCCTATCAAAACTTCTACATCTTTACATGACTAGTTAATATGTCCTACAGTAGTGCCTAGTCACCTCCAGATTTCAGACACACTGACTTTATTTTTTTTTATTTTTTTTATTTTTTTTTTTAATTTTTTGTTTATTGCAGTAACATTGGTTTATAACATTGTAAAAATTTCAGGTGTACATCATTGTACTTCTATTTCTGCATAGATTACATCATGTTCACCACCAAAATACTAATTACAACCCATCACCACACACATGTACCGAATTATCCCTTTCACCCTCCTCCCTCCCCCCTTCCCTTCTGGTAACCACCAATCCAATCTCTGTCCCTATGTGTTTGTTTATTGTTGTTATTATCTACTACTTAATGAAGGAAATCATACAGTATTTGACCTTCTCCCTCTGACTTATTTCACTTTGCATTATACCCTCAATGTCCATCCATGATGTCACAAATGGCTGGACTTCATCGTTTCTTATGGCTGAGTAGTATTCCATTGTGTATATATACCACATCTTCTTTATCCATTCGTCTCTTGATGGGCACTTAGGTTGCTTCCAAGTCTTGGCTATTGTGAATAATGCTGCAATGAACACATGGGTGCATGTACCTTTACAAATTGGTGTTTTCAAGTTCTTTGGATAAATACCCAACAGTGGAATAGCTGGATCATATGGTAGTTCTATCCTTGATTTTTTGAGGAATCTCCATACTGTTTTCCATAGTGGCTGCACCAGTTTGCACTCCCACCGCAGTGTATGAGAGTTCCCTTCTCTCCACATCCTCTCCAACACATGTTGTTTCCTGTCTTGTTAATTATAGCCATTCTCACGGGCGTGAGGTGATATCTCACTGTAGTTTTGATTTGCATTTCCCTGATAGTTAGTGATTTTGAACATCTTTTCATGTGTCTGTTGGCCATCTGTATATCTTCTTTGGAGAAATGTCTGTTCAGGTCCTTTGCCCATTTTTTAATTGGGTTGGTAGTTTTTTTGTTGTTGAGATGCATGAGTTCTTTATATATTTTGGAGATTAAGCCCTTATCAGAAGTATGGTTTGCAAATATCTTCTCCCAATTGTTAGGTTGTCTTTTCGTTTTGTTGATGGTTTCCTTTGCTGTGCAGAAGCTTTTTAGTTTGATGTAGTCCCATTTGTTTATTTTTTCTATTGTTTCTCTTGCCCTGTCAGACGTGGTGTTTGAAAAGATGTTGCTAAGACTGATGTCGAAGAGCCTACTGCCTATGTTTTCTTCTAGAAGTTTCACAGTTTCAGGTCTTACATTCAAGTCTTTAATCCATTTGGAGTTAATTTTTGTGTATGGTGTAAGGTAAGGGTCTACTTTCATTTTTTTGCATGTGGCTATCCAGTTTTCCCAACACCATTTGTTGAAGAGACTTTCTTTTCCCCATTGTATGTTCTTGGCTCCTTTGTCAAAGATTAGCTGTCCATAGATGTGTGGGTTTATTTCTGGGCTTTCGATTCTATTCCATTGATCTGTGTGTCTGTTTTTGTGCCAGTACCATGCTGTTTTGGTTACTATAGCTTTGTAGTATATTTTGAAATCAGGGAGTGTGATACCTCCAGCTTTGTTCTTTTTTCTCAGGATTCCTTTAGCTATTCGGGGTCTTTTGTTGTTCCATATAAATTTTAGGATTCTTTGTTCTATTTCTGTGAAAAATGTTGTTGGAACTTTGATAGGGATTGCATTGAATCTATAGATGGCTTTAGGAAATATGGACATCTTAACTATGTTAATTCTTCCAATCCAAGAGCACGGAATATCTTTCCATTTCTTTGTGTCTTCTTCGATTTCTTTCAGAAATGTTTTATAGTTTTCGGTGTACAGATCTTTCACCTCTTTGGTTAAGTTTATTCCTAGGTATTTTATTCTTTTTGTTGCAATTGTAAATGGGATGGTATTCTTAATTTCTCTTTCTGCTACTTCGTCGTTAGTGTACAGAAATGCAACTGATTTTTGTATGTTGATTTTGTATCCTGCAACTTTACCATATTCGTTTATTACTTCTAAAAGTTTTCTGGTGGATTCTTTAGGGTTTTCTATATATAAAATCATGTCATCTGCAAATAGTGACAGTTTCACTTCTTCCTTTCCAATTTGGATCCCTTTTATTTCTTTCTCTTGCCTGATTGCTCTGGCTAGGACTTCCAGTACTATGTTAAATAGGAGTGGTGACAGTGGGCATCCTTGTCTGGTTCCTGTTCTTAGAGGGATAGCTTTCAGTTTTTCACCATTGAGGATGATATTAGCTGTGGGTTTGTCATATATGGTCTTTATTATGTTGAGGTACTTTCCTTCTATACCCATTTTATTCAGAGTTTTTATCATAAATGGATGCTGTATCTTGTCAAATGCTTTCTCTGCATCTATTGAGATTATCATGTGATTTTTATTCTTCATTTTATTAATGTGGTGTATCACATTGATTGATTTGCAAATGTTAAACCATCCCTGCATACCTGGAATAAATCCCACTTGATCATGGTGTATAATCTTTTTAACGTATTGTTGTATGCGATTTGCTAGTATTTTGTTGAGGATTTTTGCATCGATGTTCATCAGTGATATTGGCCTGTAATTTTCTTTTTTTGTGTTGTCCTTGTCTGGTTTTGGTATCAGGGTAATGTCAGCTTCGTAGAATGAGTTAGGGAGCTTCCCTCCCTCCTCAATTTTTTGGAAGAGTTTGAGAAGGATAGGGATTAAGTCTTCTTTGAATGTTTGGTAGAATTCACCAGGGAAGCCGTCTGGTCCTGGACTTTTATTTTTGGGGAGTTTGTGATTACTGTTTCGATCTCCTTACTGGTGATTGGTCTATTCAAATTCTCTACTTCTTCTTGATCCAGTTTTGGAAGGTTGTATGATTCTAAGAATTTATCCATTTCTTCCAGATTGTCGAATTGGTTGGCATATAGTTTTTCATAGTATTCTCTTATAATCTTTTGTATTTCTGATTTGTCTGTTGTAACCTCTCCTCTTTCATTTCTGATTTTACTTATTTGTGCCTTCTCTCTCTTTTTCTTGGTGAGTCTAGCTAAAGGTTTGTCAATTTGGTTGATCTTTTTAAAGAACCAGCTCTTGGTTTTATTAATTTTTTCTATTGTTTTTTTGGTCTCTATTTCATTTGTTTCTGCTCTGATTTTTATTATTTCCCTTCTTCTACTGATTTTGGGCTTTGTTTGTTCTTCTTTTTCCAGTTCCTTTAGGTGCATTGTTAGATTGTTTATTTGAGATTTTTCTTGTTTGTTGAGATAGGCCTGTATCGCTATAAACTTCCCTCTTAGAACCGCTTTTGCTGTATCCCATAAATTCTGGCATGTCGTATTTTCATTTTCATTTGCCTCCAGGTATTTTTTGATTTCTTCTTTGATTTCTTCGTTAACCCAGTCGTTGTTCAGTAGCATTTTGTTTAATCTCCACGTATTTGTGGCTTTTCTGATTTTCTTCCTATAGTTGATTTCTAGTTTCATACTGTTGTGGTCAGAAAAGATGGTTGGTATTATTTCAATCTTCTTAAATTTATGGAGACTTGTTTTGTGGCCTAATATGTGATCAGTCCTGGAGAATGTTCCATGTGCATTTGAAAAGAACATGTATTCTTTGGTTTTTGGATGGAATGTTCTGTATATATCTACTAGGTCCATCTGTTCTAGTGTGTCGTTTAAGGCCAATGTTTCCTTATTGATCTTCAGTTTGGATGATCTATCTGTTGATGTAAGTGGAGTGTTAAAGTCCCCTGCTATTATTGTGTTACTGTCTATTTCTGTTTTTATGTCTGTTAATAATTGCTTTATATATTTAGGTGCACCTACATTGGGTGCGTAGATATTTACAAGTGTTCTATCCTCTTGTTGGATTGTTCCCTTGATCATTATGTAATGCCCTTCTTTGTCTCTTTTTACAGTTTTTGTTTTAAAGTCTATTTTGTCTGATATGAGTACTGCTACCCCAGCTTTCTTTTCATTGCCATTTGCGTGGAGTATCTTTTTCCATCCCTTCACTTTCAGTTTGTGAGTGTCTTTAGGTCTGAAGTGTGTCTCTTGTATGCAGCATATATATGGGTCTTGTTTTTTTATCCATTCAGCCACCCTATGCCTTTTAATTGGAGCATTTAGTCCATTGACGTTTAAAGTAGCTATTGATAAGTATGTACTTACTGCCATTTTTTAACTTCTTTTTTTTTTTCTCAGTGTTTTAGTAGTCCTTCTCTGTTCCTTACTTCTTCTATACAGAATTGATGGTCACTTTAGTTTGACCTCTGTCTGAAAGCTGTACTCTTTAACTCCCCTCCTCCCTCCTTTTATGTTTTTGATATCATATCTAACTTTTTTTTTGTGCATTTGTATCAAGTTCTAATCATGGAAATAGATAATTTTTCCTATTTATGGTCTTCTCTTTTCCCCTTAAATCAGTCCCTTTAACATTTCTTGTAGCACTGGTTTCTTGGTGACAAACTCCTTTAATTTTTGCTTACCTGGGAACATTTTGATCTCTCCTTCCATTTTGAATGATAACCTTGCTGGGTAGAGTATTCTTGGCTGTAAGTTTTTTCCTTTTAGCACTTTAAATATATCGTGCCATTCTCTTCTAGCCTGTAAGGTTTCTGCTGAGAAGTCAGCTGATAGACTTATGGGGTTTCCTTTGTATGTAACTTGACATTCTCTTGTGGCTTTTAGGATTCTCTCTTTATCTTTAATTCTGGACATTTTGATTATGATGTGTCTTGGTGTGGGCCTCTTTGGGTTTATCTTGTTTGGTGCTCTCTGTGCTTCCTGTACCTCGATGTCTGTTTCCTTCCTTAGGTTAGGGAAGTTTTCATCTATTATTTCTTGAAATAGATTCTCTGACCCCTTGTCTCGCTCTTCTCCTTCTGGGACACCTATAACATGGATGTTAGTGCGCCTGATGTTGTCCCAGAGGTCCCTTAGACTGTCCTCACTCTTTTTAATTCTTTTCTCTTTTAACTGTTCACCTTGGGTAATTTCTTCTAGTCTTTCGTCCAGCTCACAGATCCATTCTTCTGTATCCTCTACTCTGCTTTTGAGTCCCTCTAATGAATTTTTCATTTCCAGTACTGTATTCTTCATTTCTGATTGGTTCTTTTTTATATCTTCCATTTCTTTGTTGACATTCTCACTGAGTTCATCTATTCTTCTCCCCAGATCAGTGAGCATCCTTAACACTCTTAGTTTGAACTCTCTGTCGGGTAGGTTGCTCATTTCTGTTTCACTTAGTTCCTTTTCTGGGGCTTTGTCCTGTTCCCTTACTTGGAATGTATTCTTTTGCCTCCTCATTTTGCCTCTTTCCCTGTGCTTGTTTCTACGTATTAGGTAGGTCAGCTATGTCTCCTGCTCTTGGATAGGTGACCTTATGTAAGTGATGCCTTAGGAGGCTTCCAGTGTGCTTCCCTCAGTTCTCAATGTTCCAGGGTTGACCCCTATGTGGGCTACGTGTGTCCTTCTGTTGTGGCCTGTTTGCTCTCCCTGTAGGCGCCCAGGTTGGCCGAGTTATGCTCCTGGCCAGCTGTTGTAATGCTCAGCTGCTTGTAGTTGTTGTGGGCCCTTCAGTCTCTTTATCAGGTGGGGAGCCCCAGCACAGTTGGCTGCAAGTTCTAATACCACATTTGTGTTGCAGTATTTCTTTTAAGTGAGTAGGCCCCCAGCATGGCAGGTTGTTAGGCTCAGGGCCTTACAATTGCTGTAAGCCTCTAGCCTATTAGGTCTCTTGTCAGCTCTCTGAGGATTGCAGCTGGGTGGGGCTGGCCTCAGGCACAGGAGCACCCAATTGTTTCAGGCTTTGGAAGGTGGGGCAAACCTCCTATGTGGGTCTTTGAGAAGCACAAGTCTTCTGCAGCTGACAAGCCCTGCCACCCACATGTCCACACACACAGTCAACACAGTCCTGCCCCGTGTGAGCGCCCCGACCTCCCCAAGCAGACCCAGTCTCTCCACAGCGGGAGCCCCACACACTCCGCCACCGCCCCATACTCTCCACCCGCTCCTTGTGCACACCCTGCCCCGCTCAGGTCGGCTCAGTTGCCAGGCTGCAGAGAATCCAGTCACCAATCTATGCAGGCCCACAAGTTGCCTGAGGGCTTGTTGTTGGGTGGGGCCAGTCTCTAGGGTGGGCTGCCTGCCCTGGCTGAGCTGGATTAAATCGGTGCTCTAGCAGGTGGGGCAGACCCTGGGCTAGCAGGCCCCAGGGAGAACTCCAATGGTGTCTGTGTCAGCACGCTCACACCAGGCCACAACAATGGCCGCCACCAATGTCCCAGTCCCTGGAGAGGTCTCACCCCTCACCGAGATGCACTCAGGTCCTATTAGGTGAGTCTCTTGTCACCAAAGCGCTGTGCACCTTTCTTTCTGGCGATTTTAGGATGCTTTCTGAAACGGGTGAGTTTGCGCGCGGGCCCTTTAAGAGCCAGTTTTAGTTTCTTTGTGAGCCAGCTTTTCTGGGGGTACTCCTCAATGCTTTAGTAGCAGGCAAAGTCAGATATTATGCCGCTGGTGTCGATTGTGCTGGGTCCACAAAATGCCCACAGCAGGGGTGCTCCCCGGCTCAGGGCCCCGCGCCTCCAGGGAGGCTGTGGACCCGTGAGCTGCTCCCAGCGGCCGTGAAGCTGGCGGCTTGTGAAGGCGGCGTTTTTCTCTCCAGAAGGGAGTTCTGCCTCTTCCACCTCAGTTAGGATTGTCCGTTGTTGCAGGAGTTCCTCTTATCCAGTTTTCAGTTCTGTCTCAGGGGTAATTTTTCCACGAGTAGTTGTAAATTGGCTGTGTCCACAGGAGGAGGTGAGTTCAGAGTCTGCCTACGCCACCATCTTGACTCGACACACTGACTTTAAAGCCAAAACTAATCATATGTTTCTCAGTCAAAGAGAAGAGAAAAGGTTCCCCCTAGTCTAGACTGGAGTGAATCCATCCAATAGAAAATGGTGGCTCCACAGCTTCTCCATGTGTACAAGTGCAGCCTCACCCAGAGAATATCGAGCAAGGTTTACAGTCATGAAAACCACAGGACATTAGAATGGGAGGGACTCAGAGATGGCCAAGGAAAACACACACACACACACACACACACTCCAGCCCACAGCACACTCATGGTTTTGCTATCAAGGAAGGTGAGGCCCAGAGAAATTTTGCTCAAGTTGGGCAGTTTACAAACCTTAAACTCTGGTCTCCTAACTTTAATCCAGAACTTTCAAGACAGAGAATGAATTTCTTATCAGATAAATAAATGAATAAACTCAGAAAAAGCCAGTGTCAAATGACCACATTCATCAAAACTGAGAAGTTGAACCCTTCCTGGCCTGGACCCAGGCTATCCAGGGAAAAAGGTAGGAATAAAGGAAATGGCCCCTGCTCCCAGCTACTCTTCCTTTTTTTCTTGAGAGAAGCACTCTGGAATCAAGGATGGGGGAAGGGGTCTGGGCAAACCATCTGAGCAAGCTCAAGGTTCCTGGCGGAGACTGTATTTCTCTAATTTTAAGGGAAGACATAGAGACAAAGTCTAGGGTACATTTTTTCCCCCTCACAGTTTAATGTTCTGAACATCTTAAATTGACAGGTATATTTAAACATAGTAAAGCTATTATTAAGTTGATGGTGCATCTTATAATGGATGGCACCTCAGAACTGAAAGCCAAGCCTATGATGGGGCCTCAATTCCTTTTCATAAAGAAGCCTAAGAGTTTACTACCTTATTCCATGGTCTTCCTCTCCTTCAGCCAACTCCAGCTCTTCTCGCATATCTTTCTAGATCCTAGGTCCCTCCCCTGGATCTTTCTCATCCTGCGGTTCTGCATCACACAGCAAAATGCCCAAATCCTCTGCTGAGGTTGCTGGGCAAACGCATATGTGTCGATACAACTGCTGCGGACCTATTCCCATAAAGTCCACTTGAGTAGCAGCAAGAGGCACAACAGCTTCGGAGCTTTGTTATCTTACTAATAAAGACAGCCCTTGATCACACGATGCATTGAGAGAGCTTGAGTCAGCCATGGGTAACAGGGGAAAGCAGCAGAATATGGTGGCAAAAGAGTCAGACATGAACAGACTTGGCTTCAAGTCCACACCTTCCCTTGCGCTCCCACTTTATAATGAGGATATTACTCACAGCAGTTCCTTTGTAGGGCTATGAAAATGACACCAGTTATGGAAGATGTCCAGTACTCTACTCAGCAAGCAGACAATAAACGTAAACTTTTATAGCTCTGTACAATTCCTCACTCTAGCCAACAATCTACTTCTCAGATCACTTTGCTGAGAATGAGTTCAGTAGGTATTAATACAGCCAAGAAATCAAGAAAAGATTGAAACTCAGAAGGGCAGCAATGAAAGAATTAGGACAGATCATCAAGTGTAAGGAAGGGTCATTAAAGACCAAGGCCAAGATTATCCACAGCTCGTGTTCCCGATTACCATGTACGGGTGTGAAAGCTGGACAGCGGAGAAGGCTGACACGGAAAAAAAACTGATTCATTTGAAATATGGTGTTGGAGGAGACCTCTACGGATCCCCTGGACTGCCAAAAAGACCAACAAGTGGGTCCTAGAGCAAATTAAACCTAAACTATCACTGGAAGCAAAAATGATAAAACTGAGGCTATCCTACTTTGGGCACATCAGGAGAAGGCAGGATTCTTTGGAAAAGATGATAAAACTGGGAAAAGAAGAAGACAGCAGGAAAAGAGGAAGACCAAATATCAGAGGGATTGACTCCATAAAGGAAGACAGGCACGAGTCTATAGGAGCTGAGCAGGGCTGTTGAGGACAGGACATTGTGGACATCACTACAGGGTCGCCAGGAGTCAGAGATGACTTGAAGGCATGTAACAACAATGTATTAATACAACAAGAATCTGTGTGGGGAGAGGGAGAAAAGGAGCTGAAAACAGAGGGAGGGCCAACAAGTTTGACACACTAGACCATCCCATCCCCAGGCTACCTGGGTAATGACTGTGAGGTACACTAGAGGTATAAAGTGACAAGTTCCAAAGGTATAAACACCATTAAGTTTTCACTTAAAATGTAGAGGCTGAATAATGAGCCAAGCTGGAAGATAACCAAAAGCACTAAAAAGCCTATTCCTAGATCCAACTATTATGAGCAAATAAAATCAGATTTTAAAAACCCCAGCGATTTTTAACAAAGTAAAATTTTTTAGCTGGCTTATCCCCAGGTGGGCTCCTGGGTACACCTGTGCAATCATTTAATTGGCGCTGGGGGGTTTTATAAACTAGGGTCAAAAGCTTACTCTTCCTTATTTCTGTGCTGTTCTCCTTGCTTTCTTCCTGCCTCTCCCTCTCACCTGCCTGGCTACCACTCTCACCAAAGACCCTTTTTCTCTTTGTGTCAACCACCACCCAGACACAGAGGATCTGTTGCACCATTTTGTATCTTGGTAGTCTAGATCCTTTGCCACTTAGAAAATAACATTTAAGATCTACTGGATTAGAATAGCACCAGCCCTAACCATTGTTTTATTAGTTAAATGGTTTATTTAACCATTCCCTTCCCTACTCTCCCCCCCTAATAAAGGAGAGTAGACGAAATCAGGGACAAAGGATTCTCGGAGTAGAAGTCAGGAGACCCTACAACCAACCAGTTATGGTACCTTCGGCTCCCACTGTTCCCTGGGCTTTAGTTTCCTCACCTGTGAGGGTTCAACTTGATCCTCTGTTTTTTAATAGAAGGACTATATATAAAAATATGTAATACACACACACACATACACGCAGACATAAGTATTATATACACTCTATAATATGTAATACATAAATACTTTTCCTATAGCCCAATTGATCTACATTAGTTGGTTACTATGCAACAACTAAAACTCATGAAAAACTGTGATGGGGTCTTCAAGACCCATGACTAAATTCAGCCACAAGGCCATTCAGAGACTGCTACATAGATTTCCTATCCTTTAGCCATGATTATAAAGAACTTCAGAAATGGAAGGAGGGCGGACAAACATAGCTGTACTTTAAAAGGCAATTCTGGATCTAGACTGTGAAAAGAATGAAAAGCTGTGTGAAGTAAAGGAGGGAAAATCCCTCAAACAATGAACACAATATTCTGCTTTCCTTTTTTAAACATTATGAAGATGAAGTGGCTTTGAAAGTTCTACATTCTCCCAGCCATTCTAGACAGATAGAATATATCTGCATATTCCTCCCATGGCCACAAAATAAAATCCAAATCCTTTCCTAGAATTCAAGGCCCTCATTTCCAACCTTATGCTGTAAAACATGGATCTATGACTCCAGCTGGGTTGGTTTGCTCCCTATCCCTTGTACAGTCTTGCCTCCACCTATCAGAATCTCTCCTTTGAGAGTGGAACTGCTCTGTCCACTATAATAGCCATCAGGCACATGGGGCTATTTAAATTTAATTGAAATGAATTAAAATTACATAAAATTAAAAATTACATTCTTTAATCTTACTGGCCACATTTCAAATACTTCATAGTCACATGTGGCTAGTAGCTACTGTATTGGACAGCACAGATACAAAACATTTCATCATCGCAGAAAGTTCTATTGGATAGTGCTGGTTTATAGCAGGGGTTGGCAAACATTTTCCATGATGAAGCAGAAAGCAAATGTTTTAGCCTTTGCGGGTCACAAGGCAAAATTGAGGATAGTATATAGGTACTTATGTAATAAGAAAGAAAATGAATTGCCACAAAGTTTTACTGATAAAATTCAAATTGTAATTATAATAGTAGAGTACAATTTTTTGTAATACAAGTCTACTAATGAGAAGAGTGGAATTCTTTTTTGAGAGATAATATTTTGCTTACATGGGGTTCAAAGTTAGTGTTCTCTATTATCAAATCGATTGCCAATGTTCATCTATAAAAAGTATTCTTAGATTGTGGACTGTACAAACAAACAGGCAGCAGCCTGATTAGGGCCATGGGCTGTAATTTGCCAATCCCTGGTTAAGAGTGTTTCTCAACGGGACACTATCAGCACTTTGAGTGGAACATTTCATTTTGTAGGACTGTCTCATACACTGAAAGATATTATGCATCCCCGGCCCTCAGGCATTAAATACAATAGCATCTCTCAGTCAATGTGACAACAACAAGTGCCCCACCTCATTGTCAAGCTCTCCCCCACCCAAGGGAGGTACCCTCACCAGGTGGAACCACTGGACCTCTACTCATGTCTACCTCTTCTGCATCTCCTCTGACTACCCAACTTCCTCTGAATTTCTAAAGAATCTACTATTAACTATTTGTCCTCGTGAGTGGTGTAAACAAAGCTGAAGTTGCCAAATATGTATGTACAAAGATTTGTCTCAGCCAAATTTCAGGGTGAACACATTCAGATTCCCATGTCTGGATATATCTGATGAATGAGTCCGCTAGGGGCTCATTTGTATGAGGGGCCAAGGATTCTCCCAGAAATGCAGCCATATCAAAGGAATAAAGAGCCAAGACAAAAGCCTGGTCTCTGAAACACGAACCAGTGTAGGGGGAGAATTGACAGTTTATATTCTCATTTACTCATTCCTTCAAAATATGTTTCTTGTTTCCTGTGTGTCAGACATTGCTGGAGACCACGAAAAGAGGCGTGAACAAACCACTAGGCTCCCATGCTATCACTCTATCCTGAGCCTGTCATTCAGCTGTCACGCAAATCCTTCATTTGTCCAATGAGGGAAATGGTAACACATATCTCAGTGAGCTGTAAGCCCTTAGAGCAGTAACTGGCACATAATAATAGCTAACACTTATTTTTTGAGCACTTACTATTATAATAGTTACAATTATTCTCCGAGCTAGAATGGTGGATTCATGCCCAAGTCCTTAGAAGCAGGGACAGCAAGAAGCAGTGAGTTAAAACCAAGAAAATTTATTAAATGAGAGCTTTGGGATACTTGAGTGCAAACTGGCACCAATGGGTTCACTAGCATTGATGCTGGTAGTGTTGGTGCTGTAGGAAATGGTGCCATCAGAGCCGGAAGGCTTCCTGTACATCAGCCCCTTTGTGTGGGCAAGAAAAGCCACAGCAACAGACATTACTTCAGGAGAAAAGAAAATTGGTGGACACTATGTGGCAGCCAAGACATATTTATCCATGATTGCTTAAGAACCACTCCCAGGGGATTCTCAGAAAGAGTGAAGGGTGATGGAAGCTCCCAGAACCAGCAAAATACTGACGCACGACTATATGGTGGCCTTATTTTTACCCTAAGCTGGTGTGGCCTTGGAGTTTTTTAGTAATAATAACTACCATTTATTGAGCCCTAACCACATGTTAGGCGCTGTGAAAGAGTTTTACATCATTTTATCGTTTAATCCTCACAACTCTGTCTCCATTTTGCTCCACCTATAGGACAGCAAATGAGAGGGCTAAATAACCTGCCCAAGGTCACACAGCCAATAGCGGGGAGCTGATTCTCACCCATATCTGTCTACTGCAGAGCCCATTCTCTTAACCACTCTGCTACTAGCCCCACAGGAGTTTCCTGTGTGCATACACCTTCCCAACCTAGTAGAAAAGGCCATGCCTCAGGAAACACAGTGTGAGCGGTGCCCACTCAAGAAATACAATATGGCAGCAACTCATTGTGATTCATCATCTCCTGACAGTGCCCAACAGAATTGCCTGGTAATAACTGACATTTATTTTAAATCAGTAGGAATATGTCAACTATGCATACATAGTCATATGTCTTATTATTTAATATCAGAAATAATATAAAAGAAAATCAAATCAGTAGCCCTATTGTTATCATGATAAATCAAAGAGCATGGAGCACTTACCTGAAGGATTTTATTGGCTGTTATTACTGGAGCCTCATCATTTACTGATTCAACAGTCACAAAAAGAGTTTGGGGCAAACTTTGTTTTCCAAGCTCTGAGCTATTTGCAAAGATGCTGAAATTGTCAAGAAGCTCCTCACTATCATCATGAACGTAGTAAATCAATTCATCTTCCACCTATAATTAACCACAAAAAAAATCACCAACTTACTGAAATGTGACTTAAAAATATGAATAAATTGCTATAAAAGAAATCCTAATTTTTTATATCCCTCTAAAACATAGAAGCATGTATGTGTTCATCTCATGAAGTTTGATTCTGACAATCAGAGTGCAAATTACAATGGATGGTACAGTTTTTATGAATGTTGTATTCTAGAAATAAGTTTAAGGAGGAACAGAGTGATGGAGCAATGTAGGGTAGTAAAGAGAATGCTAGACTTGTAATCAGAAGACTTGAGTTCAAAGGCTATTTCTAACACTAAAATGTATTATAGGTAACTGATATAATCTGCCTTTTCTTCCAATGGAACAACACTCATTAAAATTCAGACTTTACTTGGTTATTTAGAGTGACTGATTTTTGAAGTTGTGGATTGCTTTGTTGGACAGTTCAGAATGTTAGGTTTAGGCTCTGAAGCTTCCACCCACTGGTTAGATTTCTGCTCTTTGGAAACCTAGGGACATAGGGAAACCATTAAGTTTACTCAAACTCCTCTTTTCTGAGCTAAGCATGCATTATTCCCTTAAATGCTCTTTGTATGAGAGGTTGCACCTGCTACCTCCTAATCCTGCTCCTCCTCCTTCAGAATACGATCATTTCTTGGTGCGTCTCTTAATGGATGCTACCCATGGCTAGCTACCATACATCTCCTGTGGGCAGAATATAATGAAATATGTTGGAACCAAATTATTCTATCAAGGCAAATTTCCCTCACTGTACTAACCCAAATGCAAACATTTACTTTTATCCCTGTTAGATTTCATCTTTCTAATTTTCATTCTGAAATGGTCATCTAATGAATTAGTTAGTCTTCTTGGATTTGTAATCACCACAAATTTGATCAGAATGCCTTTCATGTCTTTAAGGCTCTGGGGTGGAAATGCTGAAGAGCACAGGATCGAAATCAGAGACCCAGAGAATTTTAAAGCTAGAAGGGAACTTGACTTCAGTGAGTCTGTGACCCAAACATACAATGGCGGAGAACTTCTCCCAACAAGAGTACTTGAACTTCTGAAAAAGTCTCTGAGGTTGTGTTTGTTTTGATAAAATACAGCCAAAATTTTTAACAGTTCAACTTTGCCCATTCCTATGGCGCACTTCCTTTGAGCAAAGACTTTTGATCTCTCAGAGGTGTTTCTGAAAAGAGTCAAAAAGTTCATGAAGAGTCTTAAGGGAAAGTTGTGGCCACTTGTACACAAGTCCTATGAGAATTTCTTTTGAGTTCCATGAGCAATTTCAGATCATAGGCCTGACCACACGTTCCTGGAACATGCTGTTTTAAGCTATTTGAAAACAAACGTGGAAGATAGCCCTAATCAGAGGGCAGGAGAAATTTTAACCTAATACACTTTAGGAATGTAGCATTTAAATAGAATTGCCTCCTCAGTATCTTTCCTGGAGAAATACATTATTTCCTCAATGGAGTGGCACTCCCCAAAATTACATGCCATTTAACACGTATTAATCTAAAGGCAAAGAGAGGGTTTGGTGGGGATTTGTCCATTCCTAGACTTCTAACACTAGAAAAATATCTGCTGACCTAAAATTAAAGGATGTAACAAACTTGTAGAAAATCTTAAAAGATTAAAAAGTATTTGGTCCCCCGTCACCAATCATATTCAGGGCATTTTGTGTTGCTCCTCTGCTCACATCCTGCCTACCACATTGCTCCCCAACTCACTCAGAGTCAAAGATGAAGTCAAAGGCCCTCCCATGCTGGACCTCCCTAACCTCATCTACTGCTCTCCCCCACGCATGCAGCTCCAGTCACACTAAACCCCTTGCTGCTCCCCACACAGAGCTGTTTGCCTGCTCTTCCTGCTTCCTGAATGCTCTTGCTCATATCCACCTAGCTCACTCATCCACCACCTCCTCCAGGTGTCGACTCAAATGGGGCCTTCCTTGATCACCTTATTCAAAACTGAACATCAATACACACACACACAGACACACACCACTGAAGGCCCCAGCACATCCTATGTCCCTTTCTTGCTTTATTTCTCTCCATAGCATTACTCTTCATTCCACATACCATTTATTTCACTTATTTATTTTATTTATTTTCTCTCTATATATCCTTCTTTCCACCACCAGGAAAGAAGATGCTTAAGGGCAGGGATTATTGCTGGGTTAGTTCACTGCTTTATCTCCAGTATCTAGAACTGGTGTGCCTGATACATAATAGATACTCAAAAACTACTTGCGGAACGAATGAAAGGCAAATATGGCCATGGCCTCTCCTTCTCCAAGCCACTAAAGGCTATAGCCACTAGTTGTTAGCAGTTAGTGTCACTGTAAGTGAAAATGATGGTGTCTCAAAACTTGGAGACCTCCACAGCTACATAGGAAGAGAAAGTGTGAAGGGGTCATCTGGAAGAGCAGAGACACATGACCTTGACTGTGAACAAGGCTACATGATAACGTAGATACTACAGGGAACACAGGTACTCCATATACAGATTTCAACCAACTATCCTTAAATATATATTTCTTACAAAGCATGATCAATAATGAACCAGCCAAGACAGGACGAAAATTTGTACTCAGGCCCTCACTTAGAGTGCACAAGTTAAACAGTACTAGATTCAACTCACACCAGAGAAAGCGGTTACCTTGGATGGTTTGTCCAGGCTTTGAGAGGGAAGCTATGATTAACAGATGCCTCCATGGAGTCACTAAAGAGTCACCTTCTCCGGGTCCCCCATGGAGAAGCACCGATTTCTAAGGTTGTTTCTAACCCTCAGCATTCTCTGCTTTTCCCCATGGCTCCTTAATGCTACCTGGTTAAGTAACTCTCTTGATATGTAATTCAAGACTCTCCACAGTCTGGGCCCAAGCACTCTCTACGACTCCTCATCTGCGAGCCTTGTGGACTGGTCCCCAGTCCCCCAGAATGCCATTCACTTCAATGCCTCCATGCCCTTGGCCACGCTCTTCCCTTTGCTTGCACTGCTTTTTTTTCTGTGTCCTCCTCTGTTAGCTCCCTGCTCTTTCTCTCCCTCCTCAAAGTCTAGCTTAAACATTATCACCTCTGTGCAGCTTTCTCCATTCTCTTCAATTAGAGTCAAAGGTGCCAATTCTGCACTCCCATAGCACCATTGTGAAAATGCTCTGTGAAAGATTAGAAAAGTATACCTCATATTAAAGTTTGTGTGCCTGATTCTCTCACAGCATTTCTTGAGGGTGAGGAATATGTCTATTATCATGGTAACCTTGCACAGTAACTTGAACAGAATAAGTGTTTAGTAAACCAGTTGAAATCCTTAGAAGCAAAAGGAAGCAGCACACATGGGTTCTTAGCTAACTGGGCAAAGATACCCAAAGGTGCTAGGTGGTTGTTAATGGTTTCCAACCTGAAGGGTGTGTATTCCTAGGAGCTTATAAAGGAAATGATGGAGATTTGCAAGCTACTTTTCAATATTTAAGAAGAAAGTAATGGAAATCATTCTTTTATTCATGGAAAGAAGGCAAAGTCTCACAAAACCATTCTGGCCTGCAGCAAAGAAACCTGATAGCAGCCCAGAGTTGACTCCGGTTATTTTATGCCGATTGGACACCAGACTGACAGCTGTGTCCAGATGCTTTATTGCAGGGACTGGGCTATTTTAGCCATTGATAGCGCTATGCTTAGCAGAGGGCATGGCACAGAGTATGCACTCCGTCAGCATCAGCAGAAATTTCCAAGTGGCAGATATCAGCTCAGCATAAAGAACTTTCTAACAATTGGCGTGTTTTTAAACTGGAAGGGCCCATCTCAGGAAGTAATGAGTTTTCTATCACTGAAGATATTTAAGCAATAGCTGGACGGCCTCTCCATGGGTTATTGGGGAAGGGCTTCTGGCATCTGTTGGGAGTTTGGACTAGAAACCCTCTAAGGTCCCATCACTCCCGAGAGTCTATGAATCTAAATAATAAATAGCCAAATTTCTTCTTTTATCCAACATACCCAAATATGTTAACTGAGAGTTATTACCTGTTTCCTGGTAAATTTCATTAGCTTTACTCTTGGAAAATGAGAATTTTCAACATAACCATGTTTTGGTGGTTTGAGGAGAACAAATTCACAGTCAAGTCCCTTAAAATATTTGCTTGGAATTTTGAGGTAGTCTTCCAGAAGTGCTTTGGAACCACCTTCTTGGACTGTGAAATTCTGTACCTCCAGAGGAATCCACTTAGGGATGATATCCACCAAGATTTCAACTCCACTCACAGCTTGGAAACCATTCATCACATCCAGTAAAAAACGGTCCTCTTGTTGGTCAGGTGCAGTCTGCACATAATGGATATTACCATCATCAATATCTTGTTGTGTAAATGTCAAAGGGGACTTTTCATCCGCACCCAAGCTGCTTTCTTCTGGTAAAGACTTTTGGAGGTATCCATGCATTGGCGGAGTTCTGACAATGAACATTACCTCTGAAGGAATATTATCTTCATGCACACCCTTGAGTTCACATACACAACACACAAACACAAAAACACATTAATACATGTAAGAGTCAAGACCCTTGATGAACCGAATGTTTTTCTATTAATGTCCACAAATGGTTTAAGTTACAATCAGGGTTGATACACAGTTTAAATCTGGGTCTGCTCCAGTGATCATGTCAATATTTTGCATTTCAGCCCTGGTCGCAAAGAAGAGTAATGGTCAACAACACTTGAATAGCTACTAACATGTTAACAAGGCATCATTCACAGTGGCAACAAACCCAGGACTCAGAAAGATGAGCTGAGAGAAATAAAATTGTATAAAGAGAAGGAATACAATATGGTGGAAGCAGCAGCTGAATCACTAAAATTGCAAGACTTTAGAGGAAAGTTTATTTTTCTCTCCCATTTTAACTAGCTCAGCATTTTCAATATATATTGAATTCACTGATTCAGCAAAATCCATCTCAAAACTGTTCCTAATTTATAGCCACTGAACTACACATGCCCCCTTGTGGTGAAACTTAAACATAAACTCTCTAAGATCCTGAAAAAGAATTGAGAAAAGCTGGTGGGCTCCATAGTCCCTTGGTCAAACCTCATTATTTAGTAAAACTGCTTCTGACTTGAATTGATTTCTACTTGATGTTATTGGCTGCGTTATGCAAACAAGTAAACATGTTTGCAGTCCTGGCGGTAGATTCAGAATAGCCTGCATTTGTGGCCATTGTCATAAATCACAGTTTAAGCACCCTGCACAGGATTACCCTAAAAAGAACACTCTCTCCTAACTCTGATCGGCAGGTCTGTGCCTGCTGGAAGGTCCCAAGAAGGAGCCCCAGGAAACCAGGTAGCCTCTGGTGTGAGGTCTCACTCCCGGCATTCCATTGGTCCAGGCCAATTTTATCCATCACTTTCAGGAAAATAAACAAGCCACATTCAGAGCTAAGGAAATAAACTGTGTCATACAGTATCCTCTGCTGTTTCGGGAATGCTTTTTATGTTTGTTAAGTTACTCTAAGGTTTTAGACCCTGCTTCATCACATTATGAACATAACTCAGTTGAAAGGGAATATTGGCAGTGTTGCTAGGAAAAATGAAAAAAGATCTCTTAATTTACTATAATATATACATCTCCTCCTCATTCCCAGTTCCTCCGACACTAAACACACACATACTCACGTGTCCATGTGCACACAGCTGTACAGTAAGGCTTAGTATTATTTACATTCCATTTCCAACTATAGGAAAATTAGTAGTATCAAACTTATGAAACCTTCCAGCTTTTCTTCTCAACGGCATTCACACTTTTAAAGAATTCATTCTAAATACCAGCAGAGAAATCAGCACACAAATAGCTTTCAGAAGCAAACAAATAGATCATTCGCCTCTGTGGTTCTGGGAGAGTGAGGAGGCTCGGTGCTAGGTCGACTACCTACCTGGAGCCTTCCTCTACTCAGTTTTACTGGTTTTCCTTCTTCAACTACAAGGGTCTTGCTGTGTAGAATTTGGGTGTGACGTTGGTGGCTTTCCAAGTACACGCGCACATAGACACCCACTTCTAAACATGTGTCTTTAACTTTCACTGTCAGGTTGAAGACATCAAAGTTGCCACTGCCGTCACCCCTATAAATCACACGTCCTTGCTTCACGTCATGCTGGGAAAATGTGCGGGACACCGAGTTGTTGACCAGCACTCTGCCGTGCTTCGGGGGGCGCACGATGTGGAATTCGATCTCATGGTCCGTTCTGACATCTTGGTTTGTGGTGACACTGAGGTTGGCTGCTGTGAGGCTGCTGTCCTTTCCTCTCTGTACCAGCAGCCCCGTGTTGTTGGCTATCCGGACGTAGGGGTCTGACACACTGACCTCAAGAAGGGAGGACGTGTAGTGGACGCCGTCTGTCACAAACAGCACAAAGCGGGCCAAGTCTGCACCCCGGTGCCTGAAGAGCACATGCCCTTCCTGTAGGTCGTCTTGCCTGAACTGGTAGAGTTTCTGAGTGGGGTCACCAGCTCGCACCAAGTCCCCATTTGGGATGCCCCGCCGGGTGTAGAGCAATTGCCCATCATCAAAATCGGAATCAGGGTCATGGTAACAGAGATCTGCCAGGGTCAATAAGCGCTGGCCATTCCGCACAACGTGGAAGACCTTATCTACCACGCGCACTGGTTTCTCATCATTCTTTAACTCGACAGAAATGGTGACTTTGATTTCTGTAGACAAACGCTCTGTGTCAAGATCCCTCATCATTCCCTCTTGGCCTGGTCCCGTGCTGGAGGCCACAACGAGGAATTCATCACGGTGAGTCTCCGAGTCATCGTGGACATACAGCAGCCGCTCACCCACTATGTCTTGATTAGTAAATGTGGTGATATTGTCATGACTTCCCAGAGAATCTGGAAAGCCAATCAGTTTCAGCTTCCCATGTTGAGGACTCTTGGTGATTTTGTATTGGAAGGTCTGATTGTCCAAGGTTTGAGCAAATAATTCCGACTTTGTAATTAATTTCCCTTCTCCTTCTTTTACAAATAATCCTCTGTTCGTTACAATAATGTGCATGTTATATGCTTTAAAGTTTATTCGGAAAGTATAATCTTTTGATTCTATGTGTTTTGCAACAATCAAGAACCTAAATGTATCTTGTGTGTCTTCCCTGGGCCTCTCCCGTGGTTCATAACTTATCTTAGAGTCTGTAATGTTTTGTTGGCTGAAGACTGAGTTTGTTTTTAGAATTTTATTGCCATGTAGCAATTTTCCTTTCTTAGGGGGGGTCAGTAACTTAAAATGTAATTCCCTCTCAGCTACTTCCACACCCTCTGTCACAGCCTGCAAATGATCAGAAGTCAATACTTGTCTGTTCATTTTACTGATCTCGAGAGGAACATTTTTCAGAAGTGTAAACTTTAGCCATTGTACAGTAACAGGAAACATCAGCTCTTCACTGATTTTCCCTTCTATGTTAACTTTAAATTTAAAGTGATCCATTACATTTTCTAGCTGCAATTCTTTGAATGTATTATGGTACCGGACCTGACCCCGATCAATGGAATGCTGAGAAAAGGAACTAACTTGTTCCCATTCACCACCTGATCCCTGCCACTGAATCTGGCCAAACTGAGGTGGACGAGTGACATTATAGCAGGTTTCTATCTCATGGCGTTCACCATTAACCTCCACTGACAAGTTACTCTGTGTAATCAGAACGATGCCACCCTGCTGTACCACCACACCGGTCCTGTTGGCCACTTTAAAGTCCCAAGGAACAGCCATGACCCGTAACACCACTGTATTGCTAACCAGCTCTCCATCACTTGCTCTCAGAAAGATCCGAGAGTTCCGATGGCCCCTGTGCACATAGAAAATGTTGCCATCTCTTAAATCCCCATGTGTGAAACCATTAATGGCTCTCCCAGGATCGTTGGTGTTTTCTAAAAACCCAGCACCAGAATTGAAGTTGGCAAGAACTGAAATACTAAGACTCAAGGAATCCGTGTCAGGGTCTGACACGTGTATTATATTTGGAGTCAGTCTTTTCTTACAGTTCTCAAATAGGAGAAGCAAGTTTCCCTCAGGGAGCTTAAGGTACGGGGGATCATTTACTGGAATGACAATAATGTTAAACACACGTGGAACATGTCCTTGCAGATATAACGGCATTTCCTTCTTGCTGTTGAAAGAGACCGAAAATGTGAAATAATCCCTAGGTTCTTCTGAACCGTCATGGACATACCAAACTTTTCCTTGCCCCAAATCTAACACAGTAAAAGCCTTCTCCTTTTCTTGCTCAGGGGAAACATCTAATCGAAGGAACCCATGAAGAGGCATTTCCTTTATTTTAAATAGTATTTGAGAATGATGGATACCCAAATCCTTAAATTCCACATCCACCTTCATATGCCTTTGTTCTAATAAGGCTTGCCCACCTTCTTGAACCTCCAAGTTATTTAGAACCAAGAAACGGCTACTTGCATCTTGAAACAAAGGCTTGCCTGCCTCAGGGACAGCAGTGGACAGGGGAACTTCTGACTGAACCAGGTTTGCTGTTGTTGTTATGGAAGGATTTTCATTACCATTACTCTTCATTTTACACCCAGCAGATATGTCTTTGGAAACAAGGGCATCCTTTAATGCTCTCTTTTCCGAATTGGTTTCCAAGCCTCTTAAGCACCCTTTGAAAGAGATTCCTCCAGCAGATTTCCTAGGCACAGAGACAAGTTCTAACCTCTTAACTTCTTCTCCCTTCCGGTTATGAAGACCTCCCACGAAGAGGGGGCCTTCAGATACAAATGATTTGCTTTGCAAAGGCAGCAACGTCCTCACCCCTTGTCCATCTACCATCAGGTCCAGATAGTTTCCAGTGAATTTGAGTTGAATAATGTGCCACTTGTTGTCACTAACTAAGCTAAAAGAAGAGAGCTGAGTATTACTTTTACTCCTTCCTACATGAGCCTTCAACAGACCTTTAACTATTTCCAAAGCAACAAAATCTCCTTCTCTACCTGACTGAAATAAAAGCAAGGCTTGCTGACTACCAGTCTGCAAAGCAAATTCCAGTAGCCCTTCCCCTTGCACCCTCCATTCTGGGAAGGTGACATAGGATCTGGAGCTAAAGAAATTGATGGCTTCATCCTCCCCTGCAAAAAATTCATCACTGCACCCTAGTGACACCTCATAAACTTTCTTAAAACCAGGGTAAGATCTAAGGGACGTAAGGATCTCCCTCTGGTTAAATACCACATCCTCCATACATCCACGGAAATTGGGGAGCTCTCCATCTAGGTAAGGGACATCAAGTTCACTGTGGCCTGCTACGTAGATTCCATGTTGAAAGTGAAAATTGTGCATCCCACCAGTGATTTGGCCAGTTGTCTCATAACGTTTATCAATAACCAAAGAGAGATTATCCTTAACACAGTGCAGTTCCACTATATGCCAAACCAAGTCATCCATACGAAGTCTTTGCTCAGAAAGGAGCACCTGTTCATCTGCACCCAAATTCACTCTCACCTGAAAGAGAAAGAATCATAATTAACCAATCTCATCCCATAGTGTTTTATTGAGAAAACAAGACTATTCACAAAAGAGAAAGAGAGAAACTTGGACATGAAAACTCTTCCCATATTTATGAACTACATATTGAGGTTAAAAAATTTCAGAGTTGGAATATTTAAGAAATGCTGGTAAAATTGGAAAAGATTCCTACCCTTACAAATGGCACATGATTTTATTCTAGCGAAATAATAGTTATCAAATGGATAACTATTTTGTTCTCTTTCTCTCTCACTGTGTTTCTCTCCAGTAATTGAATGCTTATATGATTTTAAACATTTTTAAAAATCTTACCCGTAAGTTTCCTGATAGAAGTTCTATTATACAGTAGTCATTTTTCCCAGCTGCAAGAAAAAGTAATCCTTGTGGCTTGCTGGTTTGAAATTTTAACTGAAGAGATAATTCAGAGAAAACTTCTACGATGTTAAGCTCTACATAGCTTTCACCATAAAAAGATGCTAGGGAAAAATTTTAAAAGTATAAGTTAGTACATTTATTACACAATGACTATTTTACTTTATATTGTCATCTCCCTTCAGGGACTGACTCTTCCAAAGAAAGCTGCCTTGCCCAAGGCCACACCTGCTTCCTGGGGTAGCCCTCAGATCTGACATGGGGGTACAAAGGCTCCGTATTCTCTCACTCCAACTTAGGACAGCTCTGATGGATCAGTCCCTCTTCAGAACTCTCAATAGGGGTGGCTGAGGCTTCCACTGAAACCGAATTGCAACTCTACTTCTCCACCTACCCAATACTGCTTCCTTCCTTCCTTTCCACAGGGGTTAATCCTAAATCACTGGTAGTGATCTGGTTTAACAGTGGAAGGGAACCCACTAGCCAGTATGAAATATCACGCTATGAAAAATACGGGGCAAATAGTAACTATGAGGACAATGGAATTGGGTGTCTATTGCTAAGTTTGAATGAAGCTTTGGAAAAAGATAAGGAAAAGCTAGGAGAGACTAATCCACAAGTATAAGCTAAGCGTCAAAGCCAGAGGGCTTCTCTGGTAGCATATAAAGTCCTTCTCATCTCCTACAGCGGGAGAGCAGAGGAAGTTGAGATGCCACCTAGGAATTAATTGTCAGAGTAGTCAGCTCCAAATAAAGTTAAAGTCCCAACCAAGATAAGCTTGCTCTAACAAGGGTAAGGCCCTGGTTGGGAAAGAATGGAACACCGACATATGGAAGGGGGACATCTGGGTTGATGCATTCAAATATCTTGGGTCCCTAGATCCCTCTGAACCCTCTTAGCCTGCAGAAGTAGCCTATTCCCCTAGTAAGGCTGGCACTCTCCTTGCTTAGAGGATGCAGAGGCCTCTCTCCACAAGCAACATGTGACCCCTGAAAATATGCCCCCATCTCTCCTGCTGGTCACTAGACCAAAAACTAAGGTTGAGTCACAACATAACCTGCATAGGGACATGTTGAGCTTGGTATGGGAGGAAAAGGATGAGACCCTAAAGGACCTGCAGGACCTACCCAGAATGCACAGCCAGTCACTGGGAGAATACACATGAGTCAAGGGGGAGAGAACATAAAGTTGAATAAGTGAGAGTTTATAGATTTGGAAGAACTCTCCAAGGATACAGGATATAACACATTAGCAAAGACTCTCAGAAATGGTGTGAACTCCCTGCTAAGGCAGCTCCTAGAAGCATGGGAAACACACTGACTCACTCTTAAGTGAGGCAAACATGATAGAATTGCTATGACAGATGGTGGAAGAAGAGATTAAAAGGATGGAAGTGGTACATCCAGCATTGAGCAGGAATAGGGCCAGAAGGCACAAGCAAGCTACACGAGATGGTAGCCCAGAGCTCCAGGTCAGCACCTTTCTTGCACCAGCAGCTTTCCCTCAGCTCACATATATGGCTGCATGGGGGATCCCTTATTACCAGCTGATGGAGGAGCAAAACACCTGAGCTTGGTTCATGGCTGAGTCAGCTTCATCATATGGGTGCAAGCTCCAAATGGACTCCAGCTGTACTACACCTCCTCGTAGGGGAGACCATGAGAAATGCTGGCGAGGGAAAATCCTCCCAATAGATAGAACTTTGGGTGGTACACCTCATCATCCACTTTATAGGGAGAGAGAAGCGGCCTGAGGTTAGAATATATAAAGGCTCATAGGTAGCGGCAAATGGCCTGGCCAGATGGTCAGGAGCCTAGAACGAGGAAGATTGAAAGAGCAGGGAAAGGAGGTCTGGGATAGATGCATGAGTGTCACTATGAAGTGGGAAGATCTTTATACTGCATGTTAATGCCCACCAGAAAACGTCCACCATGGAATAGGCACTAAACAACCAGGCAGACAAAATGACTTGGTCAGGTGACATCAGCCAGCCTCTGTCATCTGCCACCCCTACTTTGGCACAATGAGTGCATAATGAAGTAGTCATGGTGGCAAGAGTGGAGTCTGCATGCACCCAATAGTATGGCCTCCCTCTTACCAAGGCTTTCCTAGCTCCTGCTGCTGCTGAATGCTGGTTTGAAATTTTAACTAAAGAGATAACTCAGAGAAAACTTCTATGATGTTAAGTTCCTCATAACTTTCACCATAAAAGGATGCCAGGGAAAAATTTTTTTAAAAAAAGAAGTTTGTTAGTAAATTTATTACACAGTGACTATTTTACTTTATACTGTCGTTTCCCTTCAGCAAAAGAAAGCTGACTTGCCCAAGGGCGCACCTGATTCCTGGGGTGGCCCACAGACCCAACATGGGGCCACCAAGTCCTCCAACAGTCCCTGCCTCCGATAGAGTCCAAAACCAAGTCCCCAGTATGTTCCCATCCCTTGAAGACCAGCTGTCCACTTGGTGGCAAGCTGACTTCAATGAAACTCTTCCTCCCTGGAATGACCAGTGATTCATTTCAACAAAAATAGACACATATTCTGAGTATATATTTGTCTTTCTTGCCTATAGGGCCTCAGCTAGCACCACTATCTAAGAGCTACTAACACAGGATGCCAAATAACATCACATCAGTCTAAGACACATCCTTCACTCCAAAGGAGGTGTGGTAATGGACCTAAGACCATGGGGTCCACTGGTCCTATCACATTACTACACCACTGAAGCTGCAGGCCTGATAGAGTGTTGCAACAGCCTGACGAAGGTACAGTTGAACCACCAGCTCAGAAGCAATACCCTATCAGGGTGGGATTCCATCCTCTAGAACACAATATACACTTTATTTTTATTTTATTTTATTTTTTTTACTGTGAAATTTTTGTTGTACCTTATTGTTTATCAGTCACCATATAAGCGCATCCCTCCATCCCTTGTGCCCACCCCCCTCCCCCATAATAGACACTTTAAATGAAAGATCTTTACATGGTCTTTAAATTAAAGATCCTTATACACTTCCTACCATATCTCCAGGAGGTATAACATACGGATCTGAGAACAAGGGGTAGATCAGGAGTGGCCTTGCTCACCACCACTCTCAGTGACCTACTTCAGGGATTTGTGCTCCCATTCCCATAAACCATAAATCTATGGTTTCAAAGCTCCTAGTTTTCAAAGGGGAATGCTTCCACGAGGGGACACAAGATTCCCTCTGTATCACAAGCCAGAGCTGCTGCCTGAACATCTCAGTCTCCTTATATCAAGGAACTAGCAGACAGGAGTCTTCTCTAACTTGGCCGGTAATTGTTACACAACAGGTTCACAGAGGCATATGTTGGGTGCCCATGTGGTCCCCTTGGACACCTCTTGGTGCTTCTTTGGCAGTAAATAAATAAGTGCAGTCACCCTGTCCTAAGAAGAGCATGTTGACAGGAGCTCAGACACCTCAGGGATGAGAGTCTGAATCACATCATCAGGTAGCCACTGAGACCAGCAGAGATGCCAGCTGAGGGTAAATGGATCTGTAATGGATAAGGAGGAACATGAAGATTATCACCCAAGCACTGTTCCCAGGATTTACATGAAGAAGAGGATCCAGGTGATGCAAGAGGTAGACTGGTAGAGTCCATGACGCACCCTTCAGGAATAAAGGGCTTTCTACCCTTCTGCTATGAATGCTGCTGGAGATAGACCCACCATCTTCAGAACTCCCCTCAAGTTCAGCTGAGGTTTCCATTGAGACTACACTGCAGGTTGACATCTCTTTTCCCAATCCAGCTCCCTTCCCTTCCTCAAATGTTGATCCCAAGGACATTCCCTAATAAAGTTCCTGCATATTAATCTCCATCTTAGAGTCTGCTTCCTGAGGAACCTGCAATGTCTGCCTCTCCTCTTTGTTTCCACAACACTCTGTGCATTCATTTATCCTAGCATTTACCATGCTGTATTGAAATTACTTGTTTATTCCTCTATCTTCTGCACTATTCCATCAGTTTCCTATGATGAGGGACCATATCTTTTCTATCTTTGTCTCTCAATACTTATCAGAGTGCCTGGCACACAGGTAGTGTAACAGATTCTGTTGGTGCCCCATTTAGATCCCCTTTGATAGGCTGGTGCACTCATCCTCCAGCTGATTAACCACATTATCCAGAAATTCCAGTGACGTTACACCCCCTGCCCTGAAGGGCCACCTATAGGCATTAACTGGATTGAAAGAGATGTCTAAAACATGTAGAATTCTGTGTTGCCATTCATATTGCAGAGCCTCTCTGGGCTCAGGCTGAGATTAGATCAGCTGAAACCACATCTTTGCTTGGCTTCTTCTCCTGCCCTATCCTGCTTCCATGACTTCCTCACAGTTCCTGCTGGTGGTGATCACTCAGTAATTCATTTGCACTAGAATCCCTGCCTAAGCCTCTCTCTCAGGAGCTCAAGCTAAGATAGGTAGGCAGCAAGCAAGCATTTATTGAACCAAACTGAACTAACCTAGTAGACCTTCATTACTAGTTGAGTAAGCTCAGGCCTAGAGATGCTTAGGGACTTACATAGAATCAACAGTTAGAAACAGAGTAAGACAAAAACCAAGCATTCCCAACCACCAGTCCAGTGCTTTTACCAAGAAAGGGAGTTGACACAGAGAATGAATAGGATCTCTACAGACTTTTTCAGATATGCAGACGCTCCCTTTTCTCTAGTTAAAAACAGCAGTTAATAATTAAACTCAATAAAACTAGAATGTAGAGATAAGGTCACAAAGTCAAAACACACAATTAAAAACCCACTAGTTATCCTGGTTTATCCTCCTGGCCTTCCCATTACTGAATTCCCCTCACTCCAATTTTTGACAGACTTCGAGGCTGTATTGTTAAGTTTTCAAAACCAGGAAATGTTTTCTAAATCATAAAACCTACTGCTGAGAATGACTAAGTAATGTTAATAAACAATATCCTTATATTTTCCCATGTTTCACCTCTCTGGCACTAAATCAATTCCAGTCCCAGCTGGTGGCTAGAAATTTCCATCGCCTCAGGGGAAAAACAAGGAAGCAGGTTTAAAACTTCTGGTTTGACAGCCTGAAGCCAGTTCTGTCCTCACATACTTCCAAATTGACCCCCACTTTTGTGGCCCTTAGTAAGTGCCTCAAAATAACAATAAAAAGCAAATAGAAGCAGAAGGAAAACTTGTTCCCAGAAAAAGAAAGATCTCTACCTGCAGCAAAGGAAAAGGTGGATTTCAGTACTATATGTGTGTAGCAAAGCAAGTTGAACAAAGATCAGAGCAACTTCCTGGTTTTGTGTGCTAACATAAAAGGTGAAATGGTTGAATGGAAGTCATAGTTTGCCAGTAAGGTAGGTAAAATACTTTTCATGTAAGGGAAGCGTTTATGTTTCTCAGTAATTTCTCCCAGGAGAGTGATTATTTTATTTATTTTATCTACCTTAGAATTGGTTCCCATTTCCTTCCTCCAAACTACATCTTTCTGAGTTTTTGTTTGATTTTGGTTTTGTGTTTGAGTTTTTTTGGTTTACTACACATTGAGCACCTACTGTGTGCCAAGTATAATCAGGAGTTGGAGGTAGGCAATTAATAAGACAAAGGGGCTTGCAATCTATCTGAGGAGAAAGGTGCTCGGAAAGAAGAGGGCATCCAAGTGATATTACAGAGTTGGTACAACAGAAGCTTGTTTGGGGCCTGGCGAGGGTATGAGAGAAGGAACGATGTAACTATAAAGTGTCTCTCCCTGCAGATCTAAGTGTCCCATCCTATGTACACTCATTCTGTCCACAAATACACCAAGTGTTTTGTTCTGGGGATTCAACGGTAAATGAGGTAGACCACTAACCAAGCAATTACAGTTGCTTGATTATTAACTGGGAAATATTAAATAGTAACTGGTAGACCTAGTCAAGGGGGGTGCAGTAAGGGTATTTCAAGTAAGATAATGGCTTCTAGGAAGAGTTGGTGAGGGATAGGGGAGAGGAAAAGGAGAGGAAAAAGAGGGGAGAAGTAAGAGAGAAAGAAAGAGGTGACTGCAAGGAACCAAAGGGCCAGTCTGGCTGAGCACAGTGTGAGGAGGGGGAACCAAGGTGAAAGCTGCAGAGGTGTGACAGGTCGGGGCAAACGGTCAGAAGGCTAATGCCATCACGTTCATCTGAAAGGCCTTCCACGAACTTTCAATTTAAAGTGAATGTGTGCGCACACGCGCTTGCAAATACACATACCCAGTGGCTGGCTACTCCTTTCAAGGCCCTTATCATAATCTCTGATTACCTTTACTTGTTTTCTTGGTTATTATTTCGGCTCTTATACCACACCACCCAAAAAAAAATGTAAGATTTTGAGGTCAGGAGACTTTGGTAGTCTTGATCACTGCTCAGTTCTCAGTGTCTACAACAAAGCCTGGCACATGTAGGCACTGAATAAATGATGGCTTTGGAAGCCAAGTTGAAGAGTTCAGACTATCCAAAGAGGGCCATAAAGAGATCAAACAGGGAAATGACAGGATCAGATGGCAGTTTAGAAGATGACTCTGGCTGAAATGCAGAGAATGGACTCAAAAGGATGACTAGGGTGCGGGAAGCAGACAGTGGGAGAAGTGGGTGGGTTCAAGAGATATTTAAAAAGTAGGACTGTCAGGGGATGGAAAAGAGGAAAGACAAAAGGGAAATCCAGATTAATTTCCAGATTTCTGGCTGGGTATCCACTTCCTGAGAGGGGGACCACAGGAGAGAAGCTTCGGTTTCATCTTGCTTTGTTTTGTTGGCACATATATGGTAAGAACTTCTCAGTGAACATTTGGGGAGCAAACGGCTGACTGACCAACAGGATACCTGTGGGCAGGGGCCCACTCAGCGGGGGGCCTTACAAAGCATCTTAGGAAGGTTGAACCTTATTCTGCAGACAGTGAGGAAGCATTAGTGGTTTTCAGTTGGGAAAAGACATATCAATTCTGTGTTTTAGAAAGATAGGTCTGGTCACTATGTGAGGGCAAAACGAGAGTAGGATGGAAACCGATTAGGAAAGTATTTCAAAAAAAGATTTCAGAACTGTTTGCTTTCACTGAAAATTAGAATTGCCTTTTCATAATACAATATTTTTGGTAATTTTACATTGTGTCTCTTTAGATACTGCTTTTCTTCCAAATATGTTCTACAGATGATATGTGTAGAAGCTTATTTTTAAGATTAAAATAAAAAACAAAAACAAAACTTCTCTGCTAGAGTACTTGCATTATACAAAGTCCTAAGATGAAGTCCTAAGAGGAGGTCTAACATTATAAAACAGCTCTTACTCACGCTGTACCATTTGAGTGGAGTAACTTCACCTAGAAAGGAAAGCCACATTTTCTATTTTCTACCCACAAATCTATTCTTAAGAATCTCTACAGTGTTTTACTATGATATCAGTGTTACATGCTTTATCAAACTGAAGTTGAATATTTATTCAAGAGATAACTAACTTTATCCAGAGCACTCTGAGAAAGAAGAAAACTTACAAGTATGAAACAACTCAGCACAAACACCTAACATGCCCTGGGATGCCCAACCCCCTTTATTCATTGAAAGCAAACCCCAACAGAGAAAGTTCTAAAAGTCTCTCCCACAAAACTCAGGTCCACTAACAGTTAAGTTGGGACAGAAAATCAATGAGGGAAGAGATATTTACTCCCAGCCTGCAGGATGGGCAGTTGACCAGGTGTTCAGTGGGCTGCAGGGGTGGGAAGGGGCCTCTGGCACCACATCTCTATGCTAAATGTGTTGCTGACACTGTTGGGAGGGTGGCGGAGGAGCAGGTAGTAGGCCCAGGACCACAGTGAGGATGCAAAGACTGGGTTTCCAGGTAGAGCCAGAGCAATCCACAGCCCTGGAATTCTTGCTGTCACAGAACAGGACTCACCAGACTCTCGTTTTTCATTCACTCCCCAAACATTAGTCTCCATGCCAACTGCTCAGATTGCAAAGAGAAAACCAGCACTTACCCTGATCTTATGCCCTCCCATGGGGCATTCTCCAGCCTGCTGCATATGGCCCTGCAAACTGTGCCCCGCACAACTCCAGGGGGAGCTATTCCTGTAGACTCTGTGGATTCCTTGTAGCACCCCTCTAATGAAGCAGTGAGGCAGTCCTGGTTGAGCTGACAACTCCCTCCTTAATGACTACAGAGCCTATGTCCTATCCTGGATGCTCCATGTGTGGCATTTATGTGTTTCTGTGTTTGCTGCCCCACTGTCTGGGAGCTTTCCAGGTCCCAGCCACAGGGTTTGGGGTGACTGCGGGAGCCAAGCTCACTCCCCACAGAGATGAGACTCTTCCCTAAAGCCCCTAGCCCCTCATTCCTCTGATGGCATGTGCCATCTTCTGCCCCTGCCAGAGTTGTATGGCCCTTGTGTTATCTCTTTTACTAGGACAGAAACTCCCTGTATAAGTTTCCTATTGCTGCTGTAAGAAATTATTACAAATTTAATGGCTTAAAATGACACAGATTTATTGTCTTACATTTCTGGATGTTAGAAGTCCAAAACAGGTCTCAAAGATCTTGAATCAAGGTGTCTGCAGGGCTGCAGTCCTTCTGGAGGCTGTAAGGGAGAATCCGTTTCCTTGCCTTTTCCAGCTTCTAGACAGGGCCACACTTTTTGACTGGTGGCCCGGGCCAGCAATCACATCACTCTGACCTCTGCTTGCATCATATCATCTCCTTCTCTGATTCTGACTCTCCTGCCTCCCTCTTATAATACCCTTGTGATTGCATTTAGAACCTCCCAGATACTCCAGGATAGTCCCCTCATCTCAAAATCCTTAATCTGATCACATCTGCAAAGTCCCTTTTGCCATGTAAAGCAACATAGTCCATGTCCTGTTATTCTGCTTTCCACAAATCCCAGGAGTATTCTGTCATTCAGTCACTCATATTTATTGAGCACCTATCATCTGTGGGTACTGGACTAAGTGCTGGGGATACAGAGGGGGATAAAGCAGTAGCACTAGGGCCCCTGAAGCAGAGGGTATGAGTTTTGTTTGTGCTCTGTATGGCCCATACAGCTCTATTTTTTTTAATTAAATTTAAAATATTTTTTAAATAAAAGAGATTTTAAATAAAAACCTGGACTTTCTGGCTTCCCTGCGTAAATCAGGCGCGCAGGCTACCCTGGGACCCATTTACTCCCACGGCACAGTGACCATGAGTGGAGTGTGGATGCTCCAGCTCCAGGGGTCCCTACTCCGTGTCACCTCCTGCCACACCAGCTGTTGCTTGGCTCACCGTGACACAATGGCCACTGTTAAGCGTTTGGGTTTGGGCACCACAGCTTCAGGCAGAAATGGCAAAGCGGGTGCCAAGATACTCACTGCAGAGCCAGAAGAAAACATTAGGACTCCAAGGGTTGGAGTACTGAGGCTTTATTCATCTCCGATTTACAGACTGATTGGCATCCTGCCTCAGTTGGCATGTGAGACCAGCCATGTGGCTCGCCTGCTGGGTACACAAGTCTCCCCAGAGGAGGAGCGGGAGTTCTGCAGCGCAGAAGGGTTGACGGCGGAGCCCTCAGTCTCTCTCTTTCTCCATTCAATGACACACCACACCTGGGTTTGCCTGGTTAACTGGGTTTACAATCATATTATCTCACATAACTAAACAAATCCTCACAAAAAGGATCAGTTTCTTTTAAAAATTCCTGCAAACAAGGCACAGATTAAAGATGCAAGGACCAGTACATGCAGAGGAACTGATGGTGCTGGCCCGTCTTCCCTTCCAGTACAAGCTCTTCATCAGCCCTGTTACAAAGTCAAAGCAATAATACACTAACGAGATCTGATAAGAAGGTAGTCAAAAAATGAGAAATTATCGAACTATTGACAACATGGGTCTAGTGCTGTACCACGAGGAAGCGGTTAGTGACAGTCGTATTGATATCTGATTAACAAATAGAGATACACTGGAGGTGTATGACAAAGATACTCTTACTGAGACCATCTCTGTCTCCCAAAGGTGGCATCCTGCTGTGGTGAGACTCGCCAAGCTGAGGATACATCACCCTGTGTCTTCTAAGGACTGAAAGCAGTGTTCACCTAAGTCTTTGACAACTAGATTCTTCAAAGCAACAGCCTGAATCGGCCAAGGAGATAAGGAAGAAACCTAAATTCAGATCACACATCTGGCTACTCACGAAAATATTCTTCACACTCCCCCAAAGCAGCTTTTGGTAAGACTTCCGGTATCCAACACAGTAGTCTCCCTTTATCCATGGTTTTGCTTTCCGTGGTTTCAGTTACCCATGGTCAACCATGGACTGAAAATATTAAAGGGAAAATTCCATAAATAAACAATTCATAAGTTTTAAATTGCACGCCATTCTGAGTAGCGTGATGAAATCTCTCACCCTCGGGCTTTGTCCTGCCCACAATGCTACGTCACAATGCCTCCGTCATTCACCTCATTTCATCTCATCACAGGCATTGTATCTTCTCACACCATCACAAGAAGGGTGAGTACAATACAGTAGGATATTTTGAGAGAGACCATATTCTCATAACTTTCATTACAGTATATTGTTATAATTGTTCTACTTTATTATGAATTATTGTTAATCACTTACTGAGCCTAATTTATAAATTAAAATTTATCATAGGTGTGTATGCATAGGAAAAAACATAGTAATGTATACACAGGGTTCAGTACTATCCGTGGTTTCAGGCTTCCACTGGGGGTCTTGAAACATATCCCCTGCAGATAAAGGGGGACTACTGCATTTGCCATGCAATTAGAGCCAAGGGTGAAGAACAGTACATACATTAAAGTATGTGCTATAGAACTTTTTATTCAATAAACCTCCTCCATCCACATTCTATACCCTTAAATGGAAGTCTAACCCATACTGGCTCTTTGCCTCACAGCAAGTTAATTGCACAGACGAAGAGGAAAGAGGGTAGTGAGCAGGAAAGGAGGGAAATGAGACTTTATTAAATAGTTCTCAGGCTGCTAGAATGTCTTACACACACATTTTATTCAAGTCCCTCTGAAGAAGATATCATCCCAATTTTACAAAGGCAAAATCAAGACCTAGAGAAGTGAAGTAACTTGCCCAAAGTCACTCTGAGAATATATGACAGCACCCATATTGAAGCCCAAGTCCATCTGACTCCCAAGCCATGGGCTTTTCACCACCCTACACTGACCATCCAGATCACTGGCTCAGCCCCCTTCACCACCGAACCTGTCCTCCAATGCCATTCACTGCCCTCTCAGATCTCTTCCGTCTGCAACTCGCACCTTCCCCCTCAAGGCCACATCAAATCCACAGTCACAGCAGCCCCAGACCTCCAGTTCCTGGCCCAATCTGCCCTGCAAGCCAGGCAGGAAGGGGCAAGGGAGGGGGCAGAGGAAGAATCAGGAAGGAAGGAGGAAGATGAGGAGGGAGGAGCTGGATGGGTCCACAAACAGTAGGATTAGAGCAGAGCCGGAGGTGCTGGAATCAGACCTGGAGCAAGAGGGGTGAGAGCGAGGTGTCCCTGCCTACAGGTGCGGGTCACCTCTGGAACATTACTCCAAAGCTCCCATCGAAATCCTCAGTGTAGGCAGCAATGACACTATGTGTCTACGCCTAAAATGAAGTAAATGAGTGTTCAGCATTTAATCTGAATACTGCAAAGAGACACAAGGCCTTTGATTTAGAATGTATTCTCTAAAAAAGTCTCAAAGGAAGTCTTTTGTTGAACTGAATTAAACTTCAAAGCGCCATGGAGGCGGGAAGGCCCAAGTGCAGGGCTCAATTATGTAAAAAGTCTCAATAATTATGCTGTTATTAGGAATCTTTGACTTCTGAGAGGCGCCATAGAAATGTACAGCACTTTCAGCGAATTGGGTCCAGAAAATTTAAGCGGACACATGGAAGGACTTAAGGAACAACAGGTCAGCGACCAAAGGATTTCAGGGATGAGTTTAAGGCTTCCAAACCCCTGACGGTCACGTGCAGCCCAGTACCTCTCACAGGGCCTGGGGAAGGGGCTGAGCGGAAAAGGAACCGAAGGGAGGACAGCAGGAATAGTTCATTCTGCTCGTCGGAGTGCAACCAGGAGTCCAGCTGCGAAACCCCAAATCCGCGGCCAGGGCCGCCGGAGGTCAGCAACAGGGCCCTGCCTGGCGGCTCCCCCAACGGGCCGCCTCCGAGGGGCCCGGGCGCGCGGGGCTGGGGGGTGGCAGTTTTCCGCGGCGGCGCCGACACCACTGCGCAGGGCCGAGCAGTCCCCTCCTCCGGCCGCCAAGCTCCGGAATGCCCCGCCGGAGAGTTGAAGTCAGGGTCGCCGCGGCCCTAGCCCGGCCGCAGCGTTTCCGGGCCCCGAAGCGCAGGGGCTCCCTGCCCGCGGCCTCCACCCGGCCCGCCTGCTCGCCCCCCTCTCCTAGCGGGCTCCGCGCGCCGCCGGCCGGGGAAGGGACGGGGAGGGGAAGTTTGGGGCGCATACCTCCGAGCGCCCTGCAGAGCCCCAGGCAGGCGGCGAGCAGGACGAGGCGGCGGGCCCCGAGCCGCCCCATCCCACCGCGGCGGCCCCGCGCCCCGCGCTCACTCCGCGGCGGCGGCCGAGCTACCTGCGCCGGCCCCTCCCCGCCCGCGGCCGGGGGAGCCTGGCAAGGGGGCGCCGCCCCCAACGCGCTCGGGGGCTGGACCGGGGCGGGGAGAGCCATTTGCAACCTGCAGCTGTCGCGCTCCATCAGCACTCTGGATCACTCCGTGACTTGCGGCGCGGGCCAGGCCTTCTCCCTGAAACCGTGGCAAAATCAAACCAAGCTGGTGCTGGGGTCCCAGCGCCCACGCAGGCGCCACCGGGCAGAGAGTACGTGGCCCTCGCCCTGCTTGCCCAAGATCTGCCATGGAGTTAAGTGTGTGAGCAGGCGATGGTGAGAAACGGAGGCTAGAAGAGTTGGTAGGAGGGAGGAGGATTCCTGGAGGAGGTAGGATCCTAACATGGCCTTAAGGCAGCTGGTTCCCCTGATTCCAGTGAGCTCCAAGAGAGCGGGGGCTTTGTTTTGCTTATTGCTGTATCCCCAATGTATACCTGGTGCATAGGCATCAGCAAATACGTATTGGATGAATAGGAATGAAGGAGAGAAGATGACATAATTGTTCCTTCTCAGATGTGAGCCTTATTTTTATTTATTTTAAAAGACGGTCCTGCAAAGTAATTTCATTGAATTTTTGGAGCAACTATCAGAGGAATTAATCAACACCCACGAATCATGTGCGGGAACACTCACCTCCTGATTTGAGGCACATGCTCATAGAGAGGAAGAGCCTCCACCCAGGTCTGAGACTTCTGGTAAAAATGGACTCGAGCAGGGGCTGATGAGGACGAGGTTTGACCCACAAGAGCCCAGGGCCTTCTAGATCATCTTCTCTGGGCCACATTTCCTGGGTTGTGGTTTCTGCAACATTGGTGTTTGATGAAATGTTAATGCATGTGTGTCTTGACATGAGTACAGCCATGTTTGGCCACTCCATTGACCTACAGCCACCAGCACAAAAAGAAATACAAAGCTGCTTTCTGTGTGGTGGGAACTGGCCTTTTCCCGGGAACTGGCCTTTCTCCCACGGAGAGAGTTGCAAGTTGTAACATTTCAAGGCTCTTGGAGCGTCGTAGCCCGGAATGGACTGGCCATCTGTGCCGGGCTGAGACGATAACCAAAGAGAACAATGCACGTACACAACTACTGGGCTGGGACGTTAGCCAGGGGGCTCAGTGCACGTACGCCACTGATAACCATTTGTGCATGGAAACACTAAATGCTTGCTCTGCAAACTCTGTAATTGCTTACTCTGAAAATTACTGATGGTATAAAAACTGCTGGAAACTGAGCCCCGGTGAGAGTTCCACCTGTGGAAGGGACACCTTGCCCAGGACGTGTGATCCTTGCCCAGCCGCGTCGATTGACAGGGCTCTCCCGGCAGTGGGGCGTGGATGTTGTGAGTAACTGATTTGATGTGAAGCAATTGATTTGATATGAAGTAATTGATTTGATGTGTTCTCTTTTCGGTCAACCTGGTGTTTCTCTTTCCGGTTGATTTGTGTCATTTTCTCTTCAGCCGATGTGGGTGTTTTCCCTTTCCAGTCGGGCTGATGTTTTTTTCCCTTCTAATGCTTGACCTATCTAGATCTGTTTGCAGACTATCACCTTTACTATCCTCTATATAATAAAATATACCTTCAGTCCATTTGTTTGGAGTGGAAAGTGTCTTTTACGTCTCTGATCGAATCCCCAAACCTCTCATAACATAATTGGCGCTGTGAGCAGGATTCGATTAAGGAGATGCCTTTCCTATTCAAACGAAAGGTAACTGAAGCCAAGGTGGAAGAAATTCCAGGATGGGAGGACCCTCCCTTTTGCACTCTGGCTGGGGAGTGGGCTCATAGGTCAGGGTTATGTGAAGCTTGGGATGCTCGTCTGCGACGATTTGAACCGTTGGATGTGACCAAAGCTTTGCAGACGGTGGAAAGGAAAGAGAAAGATGATGTTTCCTTTTTGGCACGGCGAGGTTGGTGTTTGTTGACTGCTTATCGCCGGGCTATAGAAGATAGGGATAAGATACAGACGGAGAAGGCACTCTTGGAAACGGAATATCGCCGGGCTATAGAAGATAGGGATAAGATACAGACAGAGAAGGCACTCTTGGAAAAGGAATATCGCCGGGCTATAGAAGATAGGGATAAGATACAGACAGAGAAGGCACTCTTGGAAAAGGAATATCGCCGGGCTATAGAAGATAGGGATAAGATACAGACAGAGAAGGCACTCTTGGAAAAGGAATATCGCCGGGCTATAGAAGATAGGGATAAGATACAGATAGAGAAGGCACTCTTGGAAAAGGAATATTCAGATTTACAGTTGCCTGAAGTCAAGGTGGAAGAAATTCCAGGATGGGAGGACCCTCCCTTTTGCACTCTGGCTGGGGAGTGGGCTCATAGGTCAGGGTTATGTGAAGCTTGGGATGCTCGTCTGCGACGATTTGAACCGTTGGATGTGACCAAAGCTTTGCAGACGGTGGAAAGGAAAGAGAAAGATGATGTTTCCTTTTTGGCACGGCGAGGTTGGTGTTTGTTGACTGCTTATCGCCGGGCTATAGAAGATAGGGATAAGATACAGACGGAGAAGGCACTCTTGGAAACGGAATATCGCCGGGCTATAGAAGATAGGGATAAGATACAGACAGAGAAGGCACTCTTGGAAAAGGAATATCGCCGGGCTATAGAAGATAGGGATAAGATACAGACAGAGAAGGCACTCTTGGAAAAGGAATATCGCCGGGCTATAGAAGATAGGGATAAGATACAGACAGAGAAGGCACTCTTGGAAAAGGAATATCGCCGGGCTATAGAAGATAGGGATAAGATACAGATAGAGAAGGCACTCTTGGAAAAGGAATATTCAGATTTACAGTTGCCTGAAGTCAAGGTGGAAGAAATTCCAGGATGGGAGGACCCTCCCTTTTGCACTCTGGCTGGGGAGTGGGCTCGCAGGTCAGGGTTATGTGAAGCTTGGGATGCTCGCCTGCGACGATTTGAACCGTTGGATGTGACCAAAGCTTTGCAGACGGTGGAAAGAAAAGCGAAAGATGATGTTTCTTTTTTGGCATGGCGAGGTTGGTGTTTGTTGACTGCTTATCGCCGGGCTATAGAAGATAGGGATAAGATACAGACAGAGAAGGCACTCTCGGGAAAAGAAAATTTAGATTTGCAGTCTCGCTTGGCTATGATTCAATGTCAATATCTTGCACTGGGAGATCAGGCTTGTAACTACCAAGCTATAGCAGAAAAGGCTGCTGTAAGAGTTGCCAAATATAAATACAGAAAGAGGAGAGGAAAGGTAAACGAACGAAAAGTTCATATGGCCATAGCATCGGCCGGTCCTAAGTGGGACCCGGACACATGGGATGGTGATATCTGGGATGATGATTCTGAAACTGATTATGAGGAAGAGGAAAAACCGCCCAAACGCACAGAGGCACGTCCTCTTCGCCGTCGGCGGATGGAAATGGATGGTAATCATCCTGTAAGGAAAGATGTGATTGAGGATTTTAACCAACAAGAAATTTCTGATGTTTTAGCCCGGGCTACACAAAAGCCTGGAGAAGCCATTATAACCTGGCTTGTTCGCCTATATGATATGGGCGCTACGGGAATTAATCTGGATGCAGGAGATGCTTTTAAATTTGTAATTTTGTCCAATGAGCCAGTAATACGGGGAGCTTTCAGAGACTGGAGCATGAATGCTCACCCCCCAAATGATCGTGGACAAGACACTGATGGTACAACTTTATTGGCTCTTGCAGTAAAAGGAGCTCAAGATAAATACCCCACGGATGATATGTGGCCAGACACTAACAGACCATGGTATACTTTAAAAGATTGTGTTCAAAAGATGAGAGAAGAAACCATGAAACGGGCTGTGTTTCTGGGGTGTGGTGAAGCTTTAAATGAAATGACTTTAAGTGTTCAGGTGCGAAACAAGTTGATAAAAACTGCACCTCCGGCATACAAACAAATAATCACAACCCTTCTCATGAATGAAACTGAAAGTCCTATATCAACACTTGCAGATAAGATTATGCAGCTAGCAGACTTGGGAGACTGGCAGACAACTGAAAACTCTCCAAGAAGGGAAAAAAGAGAAACATTCTTTAAAAAGGATAAAATGACTCGAGGTGATATGTTTTTGGCCCTACTCCAGGCAGGAGTACCTAAAGACCAGATTGATGGAGTTGACACTAGAGAATTATGGAAACTATATAAAGAAAAAGGGCTGAATGTAAAACAAGTGAATAGAAGGGACAGTATAGAGGATGCTTCCAACCCAGTGCCTACTGCACCTAGTGCACTACCTCCTCCCTTGGATCCTCTTCTTGCTGACTTATGTGATTGAGGGGAAGGCCAAACCTCTGTATCGATTAGTGCCACTATAAGAAAAGATATTAGACCACATGTACCAATTAAAATATTTTGGAAGAATGGATCTACAACTAGTGTGAAGGCACTTGTAGATACAGGGGCAGAGGCCACCCTTATCTATGGGAATCCAACTAAGTTTCAAGGTACATCAATTCTGATAACTGGATTGGGAGGAAAAGAAATCCAGGCAGTTACCACTAATCTTTCTATGCAAATTGGGCAACTACCCCGGCGCACATATCTAGTTATGATTGTGCCAATACCAGAATATATAATTGGGATTGATATTCTAAAAGGATTGACATTAAATTTGGCTGATGGACAATACCAATTTGCTATTAGAGCTTTGTCTTTTCATATTAATGCTGTAATTGTGGGATGTTTGCATCATGAAGTAGAAATTCCACCTGCCACACAAGTGATCAATCAAAGACAGTATCGCATCCCTGGAGGACAACAAGAAATATCTGAGACCATAGAAGATTATTTGGCTGTAAAATCCTTCGCAGAGTAACTACAGCCTGGAATAATCCTATCTGGCCTGTTAAAAAAGGTGATGGGACATGGAGAATGACTGTAGATTACAGAGAGCTAAACAAAGTGACTCCGGCTATTCAAGCTGCCGTCCCTGATTTGATTACTGATATAACAGAATCTCCTGTTAAATGGGGTGTCTCATATGACCAATTGACTGAAGAACAACAAAAACATACCTGGTTTACGGATGGTTCTGCCAAAATGATATCGAGCTCACGGAAATGGAAAGCAGTTGCCTATAACCCATCCACCCAACAAACAATTGTCACCACTGGAGATAATATGAGTAGCCAATATGCTGAACTTTATGCGGTGTATCAGGCACTTCAACAAGAACAGGGGCAACAATGTCATATATATACTGATTCATGGGCAGTGGCACAAGGTTTGGCAATGTGGATGCCACAATGGAAAAAACATGATTGGAAAATTAATGATAAAGAAATATGGGGAAAGAAATTATGGGAAGACATATGGTTATGGTGTCAAAACACGATTGTTACTGTATTTCATGTTGATGCTCACAGTTCTTTAATTTCTGCAGAACGAAAGCATAATTCTCATGCTAATCAGCTGGTGCAGATTCGTGCAACGCACAACCCAGGCTTAGCACAATGGGTCCACGAAAAGAGTGGACACTTGGGAGAACAAGCTTCATACAGGTGGGCACAACAAAGGGGAATCCTTGTCACCCATGATGATATTGCCACTGCAGTACAACAATGTCAGTTATGCCAACAGTTAAATAAATGGGGAGTTCCACACCCCTACCAAGGTCATATCCAAAAGGGATTATTTCCCACCCATACATGGCAAATAGATTTTATTGGACCATTGCCAAATTCTTGTGGATCTACTTATGCCTGCACTGCTGTTGATACATATTCTGGTTATTTATTGGCTATACCAGCTAAAGTGGCCACTCAATAGAGTGCCATAAAATTATTAGATATAATTAAGTTATATTATGGAACACCAAGGCAAATTCAGAGTGACAACGGTTCCCACTTTACAGGTAAGTTGATTCAAACTCATACCAAGGAAAATTATATAGAATGGATTTATCATATACCTTATTACCCCCAAGCTACAGGCCTCATAGAACAAATGAATGGATTGCTTAAACAACAATTGAGGAAACTTGGTCATGGCTCATTAAAGGGGTGGCACAACCATCTAAGTACTGCTCTAAATGTGTTAAATAACAGGCCACTAGGCCCTAATGAGACTCTTCTGTCAAGGTTGTTACCAGCAAAGATTACAGAAGTGGCAGCCGCCACCCATGAGCTTATGACCTTAACCTATTGGCCCCTGACTCAGTCTGCTAAACCGCCTTTTCGTGCCACGGCCGAAGCGGCTGGATTGGATTTATCTACTGTTCATTCTATTCAATTGCCCCCTAAGAAACAGTCTATAGTCCCTACTGGGATAGGGGTACAATTTCCCAAAAATACCTTTGGTTTGTTAAAAGGACGCTCTGGACTGGCAGCAAAAGGTATTAATGTACTGGGAGGAGTCATTGATCCAGATTACCAAGGAGAAATAAAATTTATATTATATAATGGTAGTGACACAGTACTAACTGTAGAGTCTGGGGAACGAGTGGGACAATTATTGGTGCTTCCCCTCCTGACTCCAAATGTGTCACAAGGACAACCTCCAAGTGAATTAACTAAAAGAGGAATGCAAAGATTTGGGTCTACAGATGGTTGGAAACCTGGAGCAAAGGTGTGGGTGACACATCCACCCAATGTGGCTCCCCGTGCTGCAGAAGTAGTGGCCCAAGGGCCCACTGCAACACTCATAGTTATGTATCCAGAAAATGAACAGTTATATCATGTTCCTAAAAATTCTGTTTCTTTGCGTGAATAGATACTCCTGCTGTGTTCGCTATGCTGTGCTGCACCTCCATGTCTGCTGCAGACCTACACACAGAGGCATTAGTTGCCTCTGTAGGACAACCTTTGACCCTGCACTGTTAGACCAACTGCTCTACACCCGTGGGACCTATAACCTGGACTATGAATGGCCGAGAAATTTGGTCTCAGAAACAGCAAGCAACTTCGCAATATCAGATAATTTCTCTATTACCCTGCCTTCTGCTACCCTCCTTGATGGGGGCTGATCTGGACTTCTACAAGCTAGTTTGTTAGGCCTAAATGTTACCTTATCTAATGTTATCTTTGATGCTGTACATGATTTGCAAGATCAAGTTAATAACGTTTCATATTCTAAGGGGTTATTTGATTGGTTACCTTGGGGTTTGGGTCCTTTATTGTGAGATAGTTTTATAATTATTGTAGTCATTGGATTTTGGATTCTTGGATGTGCCTTATGTACTTGTGTACAAAGTTCATTATCTGTGCATATGGTGTCTTATGGTTAATGGAGACGGCCACAGCCGAATATGTCTTGACATGAGTACAGCCATGTTTGGCCACTCCATTGACCTACAGCCACCAGCACAAAAAGAAATACAAAGCTGCTTTCTGTGTGGTGGGAACTGGCCTTTTCCCGGGAACTGGCCTTTCTCCCACGGAGAGAGTTGCAAGTTGTAACATTTCAAGGCTCTTGGAGCGTCGTAGCCCGGAATGGACTGGCCATCTGTGCCGGGCTGAGACGATAACCAAAGAGAACAATGCACGTACACAACTACTGGGCTGGGACGTTAGCCAGGGGGCTCAGTGCACGTACGCCACTGATAACCATTTGTGCATGGAAACACTAAATGCTTGCTCTGCAAACTCTGTAATTGCTTACTCTGAAAATTACTGATGGTATAAAAACTGCTGGAAACTGAGCCCCGGTGAGAGTTCCACCTGTGGAAGGGACACCTTGCCCAGGACGTGTGATCCTTGCCCAGCCGCGTCGATTGACAGGGCTCTCCCGGCAGTGGGGCGTGGATGTTGTGAGTAACTGATTTGATGTGAAGTAATTGATTTGATATGAAGTAATTGATTTGATGTGTTCTCTTTTCGGTCAACCTGGTGTTTCTCTTTCCGGTTGATTTGTGTCATTTTCTCTTCAGCCGATGTGGGTGTTTTCCCTTTCCAGTCGGGCTGATGTTTTTTCCTTCTAATGCTTGACCTATCTAGATCTGTTTGCAGACTATCACCTTTACTATCCTCTATATAATAAAATATACCTTCAGTCCATTTGTTTGGAGTGGAAAGTGTCTTTTACGTCTCCGATCGAATCCCCGAACCTCTCATAACAATGTGTTACAAGGGCAATCAATGCTAGTTATTTGTTCCTAATAAAATTAAAGATGACTTCATTTCCCCTTCCTTTCCTTAGTTTAGTTCTGTAATGAAATGCTTTTTAAGCATAGAATCCAATTTTGACCTTTTCTTCAGCAGATAATCTGTAATTCGTTTTACTCCTGAGCGTTACGAGTTCAACTGGTCTCCATTCTCTTGGGAGCCTCACCCTACTTCTCTAGGGGAACTGCTCCCCACTTCCTGCCGCCATCCTGCATGTGTTGAAAATGGGAGGTGGCATCAGCTTTCATGACCTTTCCAGGGCACAGTGAGTGGTCAGAGGGTGGGCACTTGACACAAAGCAGGGCCAATCAGTTCCAATTTGAAACTTTCAGTGAGGCTTCTAAGGAAAGAGGGTCTGCTCCTCTCTGGAAGGGAAGCAGGGAAAGCTATAGATATCCAAGTCCTCTGCTTTTTCAAGGAACCTAGCTTACAATAAAAAAAAAAAAAAGCAGACATAGAGAAGATTGCAGCATGGCCTCCGGGGCCAGCTCTAACCTTATGTTTTCTGAGATTTGATTACATGAGTCAGTGAAGTCCCCTTTTAACCTAAGCAGCTCAGATTGGGTTCTATTACTTATGACCAAAAGAACTTTAATCAACTTTAATCCAAGCATGCTTTACATTTCACTAACTCCCATTTGTGTTCCGCGGGCCAAAAATTTGCAGGCGCTGAGAGGAAGAGCAGATTTCCAGCTGACTGATGATGGACTCATAGCCTGAGTGTCAAGGACATGCTCTGTCCCGGTTCAGATGCCCTTGGCACTCATGATTACCTTACATGCTGTTGACTTTCTCCTGCAAGCACCTGCACCTCTCTGCATGGGGGATTACTCTATGTCCAGAAACATGCTTGGCCCATGTATGCCCAAGGCAGGTCGGAAGGGAATGCTCACAGGAGCAGCCCTCAACCAGTGACAGAGGGACTCAGTGGGCAAATATCCAAGCTTCCGTGCTCTGGGGCAGGACAACTCTGAAGGGGGCTCTAAACAGTTTCCTAGAGGACTGAGCTCTTCTTGCCCACAACAGTAACCTGCTCATTAATGTGGGTACATGGGGGAACCTGTGATTATATGCAAATAATCACAAAGCCAGAAAGTGTGGGGGTTGGAAGGAGCTTCTGAGACCTCCAGATCTAGAAACAGCAGTGTCATGGTTAAGAATGTGGCCACTGGCTTTGTGTCCATTTTCCTTGAGTGCCCCAAGACAAGTCCTTTAGCCTCTCTGGGCCATGATACCATGATACCATGGCTGCCACATTGTTTCTTGTCTGCAAAATGGGCATAATGGTAGTTCCTACCTCATATGGTTGTTGTGAGGATTAATTAAGGTTTTTTGAGGCCCAAGCTTGGAGCCAGGAACCAAAGGAGCAGAGCAGAGAGATCCCACCAAAATCTGCAGTGGTTTTGTGCCTAATGTGGATGAGTCCAACACCCTCATTTTATACAGCTCTTTTCTCCTCGCTGGGTCCTTTAGCTTCAAACTAAATTAGAACAGGATTTCAGATTAGCTCAAAGAGTCTGGCTAGGGGGTCCCTAGACCTCTCACAAGAACCCTTAAAGCTGCCTGGGCTGGTGTAATTCTGCCCCTGGCCTCTCTCATCTACATCTTCTATTTCCTTTGTGCCCTCCTCCCTCCCCTCTGTAAAATGCTGTGCACTTTATCGGTGTTGTCTGACTGGCAACCAAGAAATGAGCGAGCAGCTAAAAGGGGAACCTGCTGAAAAAGGATTGATTTCCCAGGTCTGCGCAAACCTTTTGCTCTGAGCCATTATGGTTCTCTCACCATTTACAGCTCAGCATAAAGTAAACACAAACTGGACCTCTGTTTCTTCCTTCTTCTTCTTATTTTTTTTTTACTTATTTTGTTTTTGTGAGGAGGATCAGCTCTGAGCTAACATCCATGCCAATCCTCCTCTTTTTGCTGAGAAAGACTGGCCCTGGGCTAACATCGGTACTAATGTTCCTCCACTTTATACCGGACGCCGCCACGCCATGGCCTGACAAGCAGTGCATCGGTGCACGTCCGGGATCCGAACCCACGCCACCAGTAGTGGAGTGCGCACACTTAACCACTACGCCACGGGGCAGGCCCCATTTAAAACATGGGGATCGCACCAAATCTCTACAGTCCTTCCAGCTTTACCATTCTTAGGCTCAAATTCTAGACAAGTGGAAAGTCTCTCCATGAGGAATGTGAGTTAATAAGCACAGAAGTTGGCTCCACCTCGGGCTGGCTCTGTCATAAAAGTCTGCCTGGGGCTGAAAGGCCAGTTCAGCTCAGGCTGATCGAGGCATGCAGAATTTCTCGCATGGGCTCAGATATCTACATAAATTTAAAAGCACAAGCAGTGCAGAACAAGATTCCCCAGAGTGTCACCAGTGTCTCCCAAGGAGCCTCTGCTCAAACATCATCCCTGGTTAAGAACACAGACTTGGTGCCTTGAAAGACCTGAGCGCAACCCCAGCTCATATACTAGTAAGTGACCTTTGGCAAATCTCTCAATTGTCCCAACTTCAGTCTCCTCATCTGTAAAATGAAGATAATAATGCTGATCCCATAGATGGGTTGTGTGGTTTAGCCAGCTCATGAGAACTGAGTGTTGAGCATGGGGCCTGGCTCATGGAGAGAAATCATTGTTATACGTGGGAGCCCAGCCAGGCCCATGGGGCTTCTCTGGCCAGTCTCTGAGCATCCCTGGCTAGATGCACACTCCTAAGAATGAGCTATCTTTTATTTTTCCTTCAGGATTGAAGACTGACTTATTTTCCTTCTGTGGGTTTAGCCATATATACTGGTAAAGACTACTTGTGTTATCCATGTTAGTAATCTCCAGCATCCCGCCGATGCCCATAGTAGTGCTGATTTTCTTGGAAGTGAAGAACTCCGGACCAGATGGGTGGGAGTTGTGGCTCCGCCTCTAGATGTATGACAAGTCGCATACCCTAGGCCAGCTTCAGTTTCTCCCCCTATAAAATGAAAGTGTTGGATTAAATGATCTGTAAATTCCCTCCAGGCTCAAAATGTTATGATTCTAATTTGTCATCATTGGCATCAGGACAGCTCTGCCATTTAAATAGAGCTCTTTTAATTAGCGCACAGAGGAACTTGAAATGTTTGAATTTCTTTACTCAAATCAGGGCGGTGATTGCTAATAAACTTGCAGCTTTTAATTTAGAAAAATCATTCAAAATGTCAAAAAGAGACTAGAAATTATCTCCCTGTAGAACACCACTTGCTCATCTACTTTAACTTAGTTCCAACCTATCACTTAAATGCTTCAAAGACTGAATGTGGGTTCTGGCCAATTTCCATAGCAGTTAAGATGGCTCTAGAATAATGAGAAATTAAAATGGTCAGTTGTTAGGGAAAGCCCAATTGTAAATACGACTCTAAGGACCTTTCCTTACAGTGTCTGGTCAGGAAATCTACCCACATAAGGATCATACTCAAATCGAGTCATTTTGACTGGCACTCACTTGCTATGTCCCAGCAACAATATTCTATTCAAGTATTAACCTAACCACTGTTCCACTCAGAAATGAAGATATAGAGAACAGAGAATGAATATAGAGATGTGCCTTCATTCAACAAATATTCCGTGCACTCTTCCAAATGCAAAAGGCATGCAAAAGATGTCATGGTGCAAACAGAGATGAATTAGAGCCCCTGCTTTCAAGGAAGTTACAATATAGAGAGGAGTATAAAACATATACAGCAGTAATTTTAGTAAAGGTGAATTAGAAATCGGATCCAAAATTCTCTTCTCTGGAGCTGTCCAACCCATAAATCTTTGATGACGTGACCAGCTTAAGCAGCCATGTCTGATTTACATGACCCCTCACCCTCTGACCCCACATGTTTGGACCAGGGTGCGTTCCTGGTCTGAGGGGCATCACCTTGGGGAACAAGAGTGTCAGAGATAATTCTTTCTCAAACTTTCAACAAAGAGACATTGAGTGCAACGATTTTGTGGCAGTCACAGGACAGTAAGTTATGTGCAGATGGCTCCTTAGTGAGCACCAGCCGAAGACCCATGTCCACCAAAGTTATGGAGGAAGAGAGACTATGAGTCAACAGACAAAGCCACCTGCCTTTGTCTCAGTCTTTGCAGAGAGGAGATTGGCATCATGTGTCAGAGAAAAGCTGATTAGAAGGAATAGTCAGAGTCATAGACAGCAGCTACCTGTTGGCTTTCTTGTTCCCATGAAGCCCAGATGTAGTTCCTGAATTTTCTTTTCCGTGAGATTCTTTTGGGTGCTTTTGATAAATCCAAACTTTATTAGAGCTAGTATACAACTCTAGCTTCACAAATTAAGGTATGCATGAATGGTAATTTTCTATATTTTTCCAAAACTCAACTGATTTCTGTTTTGACCTCCCAATTTGCTGTGGATGTAAAACTGTATCTCACTCAGTCAATTGAAGTTTTCTCCCTCGCATCTCCCACCCCCAAGTTGTGTTGAAATTCCATGGGACTTATGTAGTGCCAGGACAGAGATGACTGGGAGATGGAGTGTGGCAGTTATCTGCTCCTCAATGCCCTCTGAGACATTCCTCACCCCATGTGGTCTTTTGATGTCAGTCCATGCGGACTCCGTAGAAACAGCCTCATTCCCGCCTGAATGGCCAGGTGACGTGCCAGCAACCTTTTCTGTTTCTCCCAAGCCACTTTGAATGTTCTCAGCGCACTCCTAGTGTAGATACTCTCCGTGAGGCTGGGTAAGGCCTTAGCTGCCAAGTTTACCACACAGACATTTTCTCTCCTGGGGTCTTACTGTCTTCCTGGGGCCCATAAATCTACATATAGGATTTGGACTACTTCCATGGGGCCCTGCCTTTCTTTAGGACCCACCAATGTCGTCACTCTGACCACTTCCCCTGACTGTCCTGTCCCCCAACCCAGGAAGTCCTTTTCCTCTCAGCCTGCTGGGTAGTAAGAAGGAAGGAAGACTGAATAGACCAAGATGGTGTTGTAGCCACTCAGCAAAACAGGATATGAAATCATGAGTTTGATTATTGAAAAAGTTATCATTCTTGCAAATCTGAGATGTAGACTGGGATTTGTATTTGCCACGTTAAGGAGCCTATCTAGGAATGCTAAGAATTCTCATGGAGTCTCCCTTACTCCCACACTAGTTTAAAGATGTTTAAATTTGAGCCAATTTCTTTGAGGCAACGGCTGTGACTTCAGTGGGAGTTGATGTTTGAAAGTGAGGCGGGCTGTCAGAAGTTACTGCTAGCTTCAGAAATACCAGTAGTTAAAAGAAAATCTCAGGATACTTTAAATCTCCTGGGAAGTCAACAGAACAAAGGAAAACAAGGGTAAATGAAGCCTTGTTAGAATTTGCTGCAGAAATTAAATGCTCTGAGTTCTAGGAAGCTGCTTAAGAGTCAGGGATATCTTTAGGGTGTCTGTCAAGGATTCTGAATTTCTTAAAAAGAACATCTTTGTAGGGGGAGCAGAGCAATTCCAGCTCTTTTAGGTGTCTGATCCCAATTCCAGTGTGTGTGGAGAGGGTGGATTCCACACAAACAATTTTCAGACACCAGCAGGGTGTCCAAGAACTCAACTCAATTCTGATACTATCTACCCAGAGATAGCATCCGATTCCACAGATAAAGGGTTGAGTCCTACAAGATGAATGTCTACCCCCAGCAACACACACACACCCTTCAGATGCCAGTTGCAAGCCCAGGCTGTTACCTGTACTTCTGACCAACCAGCTACAGACTGAAGGTTCCAACAACCTCTTCCTTGGACTTCAGACTCCAGTCACAAGTCCAGGTTGTTCCCTGTACTTCTGATTGGCTGGCTATAAATCAGAGGTTTTCACGACCCCCTCCTTGAGTTCAATTAATTTGCTTACAGCAGCTCACAGAACTCAGAGAAACATCTTACTTACTAGGTCACCAGTTTATTTCAAAGGATATAACTCATGAATAGCCAGATGGAAGCGTTGCATAGGGCAAGGTATGTGGGAAGGGGCGAGGAGCTGCTAGGCCGTCTCCGGGTGCACCACTCTCTCAGCACCTCCATGTGTTCACCAACCCAGAAGTTCTCTGAACCCTGTCCTTTTGAGTTTTTTATGGAGGCTTCATTACGTAGGCATGATTGATTAAATCATTGGCCATTGGCGATTGATTCCAACCTCCAGCTCCCTCCCCTCCCTGGAGGTCAGGGGAGTGGGACGGAAAGTTCTAAACCTCTAATCACACGGTTGGTTTGCCTGGCAACCAGCCCCCATTCTTAGGTGGGATCCAAAAGGATCCCATGTCATTAACCTAACAAAAGGCACCTTTATGCCTCTCATCACCTAGGAAATTTCAAGGGTTTTGGGAGCTCTGAGCCAGGATCTGTGGCTGATAACCAAATATATATGAGAAATATATTTGGGTCATATCAATGACCCAAATATATATTTCTTCTAAATCACAATATCACACCAGCTGAACCAACTACCTCCAACAGCCAAGAGGTCCCTTGTTACCCTGCAAAACCCACACAGTTTATGCCACACTAACATGAGCGTGGTGGCCTGGAACACATGCAGAATCTTCTGTCCAGCCCAGAGGAGAGCTCTGCCTAGCTCCAAAGTGATTATTTCAAGGTAGCTGCTCAGAGTAGAAAAGGAGAAATGTTCTCCAAGTGTGAAAGTGCAAATGTTTTCTGCTGTTCCTTGACTTGTAGGAATATAAACACTTTATGGTAGATTCTACTCCAAAAGAGAACCCTCAGCTAATAATGTAGAAGCTGGGGCATATTTGGTGGGGGAGCCAAGGGGACTTGGAAACCAGAGGAGGAGTGGAATGGGGCCAGTCTGATTCTGTGGGTACCTAGGCTCATTCAGCCCCTTTTCCCCAAGAGGTCAAAGAGCCCCCAAGGCCCAAATAGTAACTGTAAGGAAGGGAGGGAGGAATAATACAGCTAACCAGCAGTTTGGGTAATATCCCCATCATTTAGAGAGACAGTTTTTCCTGTAGGCTCTATAACCCCTGACTGGGTGAGTGGTGAGAGGTTCAAATCCCAGCTCCACCGTTCAGCAAGGCAGATAACTTCTCCTTTGTGCCTCAGTTTTATTATCTGAAAAATGGACATGGTGTAGTACCTACCTCCATAGGGATGTTGTAAAGTTAAATGAGATGGTCCATGTAATGGGCTTGGCACATGATGGTTGGCTGCATTTTGGACTGCTACCTATTCCTGTTGCCTTTAAGCAAAGTGAGAAATCCCTTCCTTGAAGAACACTGTTCAAAGACATGCAAAGACCAAGGGGAAAAGGAAATAGCTGGGTGTGGAGGGAGGCAAGGATTTGTTTCACTTAGGAAAATATTACTCTGCCACTCTAGTTGGTTTGCAAGGAACAGAACCCCACTAAAAGGGCCTTAACTAGAAGATAAGCCTGTATATTATGGATGTATGATGGTGTACATGAGGGGAACAAGAGCCCTTTTTGGTATTTGAGCTGGACTTTGAAGAATGCGTCAATGGATATTGTGAAAGAGCCCAGGAGGAAAAAGGGCACGAAGGCCTGGTGCTCCAGCCTGTTATTTCCTCCTTGGGAGGCAGCTCTGTTCCAGGGATAACAGGAGAAGGATAGAGCTCCGAGAGGGAGGAGGGTAACATCTCAGAATGTCAGGAGTTTGTGTAACTTCTCAAGTTTGTTCAGTTTATCCCCATCAAGGACACATGGGTTTTTCCCCACCAGCAACACACTCTTTGTGTGTCTAGTTATCCATCCCTTTCTTGAGTTATGAGTTTCCTAGGGATTGTCAGGAGACAAACTGGGGGCCAAGCGAGGACCTCTCTTCATCACATGATTGGTGATTCAAAGTCCTCACTTGACACCAACTGAAGGAAAGGTGAACTGGGACCCTGAGCATGGGCACTGGGAGGGTCCTCTCAAGTGGAGACTGGGAGGTCCATGGACAGGCTCAGCTCCTCCATCCTTGGCCAGCGCCCCCCACCTGGCAGACCCCCCTTCTTTTTTTTTCTCTCCTATCCCCATCTCCCCAGTCCAAGATAACCTCTCAATCTGGAGAGGAATCTGCTCTCTCCCCTCTGCTTTGGGCTGTGCCTCTGTTCATTGCCTCTGCAGAGGGAGGCGGCAGTGGGCAGAGGACAGAGCCTGTGCATTACCGTAGTTTCTGTGTTCCAAAGAGCCTAAACCCTTATGGGAACGTAATTCATAGGCACAAAAACAACTACCTGCTTGAATGGCAAATGAAAGGGTGCCCACAAAGACAAAAACTTTAAATGAATATCTCGAACTTTATTTCAGCCACTTCTGGTAACAGGACAAGATCGTGGGTCAGGCTGATGGCCTGTCCTTCCCTACTTCTAGAATCTAGTCCTCAGCTCAAAGATTTGGAATTTAGGAGCATCTGAACCTTGATTTCAGTTTATTCAGGGACTGGTCATGGGGCTTAAATTCATAGGAAGTCTGGTTTATAGTCAAAGAGAGAGGAGGAGAACCAGGAAAGCACAGGGTCTCTGAAGTTAAAAGAGGGAAGAGTTTCAAGGAGTGAGTGTGCTCTGAGACATGGGCCTAGGAAGAGCCTGTTGGCTCTGGTGTGAGGGTGGGCTCTGGTAATGCCTGGAGAACTGTCTCTGCAGAGGGTGTGGACAGAAGTCAGTTGGCAAAGGGTTAATAAAGAAATGGGGGATGACCTGGAAGCTGAAGGTGTGATACACACATGAGGAATCTAGCTTCAAAAAACCTTCATGTTATCATTTCTTGTTTTGCTGTCAGCAACAAATAGTTTAACATTGAAGGAATGTAAAAAATTATGAAATGACATAACTTGTTGCAATTTTGAGGATCAAGCCACCATCTGCATTGCAAAACCTATATCAAAAAAATGAGAAGGCTGGGCTAGCTGGTCTCTGAGGTCCCTGCCAGCTCTGACATTCCACAAGGCCTTGAATAAATGAGCTTTTACAGAGGCCTTTCAGTAACAGAGCACACAAAGGTTGCTCTTGTCTTCAGCCACAATGGGAATTCTTGTAACCTTCCCACAACTGGTGAACCCTCCGCTTCGACTGCCTCGTCTCCTGCTTAGTGCTCAGAACAGAGTCTTCTTGAGGCCACGGGCTTCAACGTGAAGCCACCCACCAAGCGATGAGGGGTCCACAGGGCCAGCTCTGAGTGGTAAGCTGCTCCCCACAAGCCTACCCACAGGACCTGTGTGGAGTCAGGCCCCACACAGAAGCCCTGCTCTGAGCCCCAAAGCTCCAGGGTAGTTTATGGCCATTTAATATGTCCACAGGACGCCTGTGGACTTCTCAGCAACTGGAAAATCAGAGATTGCCACCACCACCCTTCCCCACTGAACAGCCCCAGGAGCTCAGACACAAGACCAACAGGCACCAGGCCTCGTTAGGGGAAGACACTTTTCTGCCAAACTTGCATTTCTAACACAAAGCCACGTTCTGGTAATCCTAGTTAAAGAAATATGAGAAGCCACAGGAAACTAGTTTTGGCTACCTTAGAACTATAAAATTGATTTTAAATTGTTGAACTCTGCCTCCCAAAGAACCATTTACTGCTGCATTTGGCCTCCCCCTTATGCAAGTTACACATGTGACTCAGTCCTACCTTCACCCCACAACTGGGTGAGACTTGAAAAAAGAAATGTATGCTAAAAAGACCCCTTGGCCACGTGGTTCCTCCAGATCCAGAGCACTGAGGATATTCAAGTCAAAAATAAAGAACATCACCAGCTTTTCCACAGCCCCTTCTCACACGTGCTCATAGTCATGTGCCTTTGGTGCCATCTGCAGGAAGTAGAAACAGCCAAGTATTTTATATCTTCATATGATGTTAGTTCATCCTAATATACTACTGGCAATTGACCATGGAGGAGACGACGAATGAGCAGCCTAAGAGAGGTACCAAGAGAACCAGGGAAGTCTAGTTTCATGGAGGCTGAGGGAGTCAACATTAGGAACACTCAACAATGCTAAAGGCATCAAGAGAAGTCGAATAAGATAAAGATGAAAATCATCCAGTGGTTTCGGCCACGTGGATAAAGCTAATCTTGATGAGAGTAGCTTTAATAACTCAGCAGGAGACAGAAATTATATGAATGGATGGGACACAAAGAAGAGGAGACATCATATGCAGATGTGCACGTGGAGTTTGGATAGAAGAACAGGAATGATGTTAGACTATAGGAAGAGAGGAACATAATATCAGGAAAGGGATTTTTAGGATTAGAGCTTGCATTTAGGTGGGGAAAAGTACAGAAGGAGGGATGGAAGATTACAGGAAAGAGAAGGGATGCTAGAGGTGGATCCTGGAAGAGGCAGGAGGGAACGGGGTCCAGATACAAGTGGAGGTTTGTCCTGAACAAGAGGAGAGGAAAGGCAGATGAACTTGGGCATACAGCAAGTTTATAGGGAAAAGTGCAAGGAGTTGAGCTTGGTAGCCTCAATTTTCTCTGTGAAATGGGATGAAGGGTGTCTGCTAAGTATAGGTGGGTTCAACACGGGCCTGGAAGGTTTGGAATTATTCTTGGTCTTTATCCTAGGCCTAATTATCTTTCCCTTCCCTTTGGTTATGTAAAATTGTTCATAAGTAGGTTGCCCATTACTCCTGGTGTGTCTAAGACACTCCTGGTTTATGCCTATTGTCCTGGTGTAATTATTCATAGTATCCATTCACTCTCAACAATGTCCCAGTTGGAACAATAAATTATATGGTGCCATAAATCAATTGCCACTAGTACACTAGGATGAACTAATACCATATGAAGATATAAAATACTTGGCTATTTCTACTTCCTGTATATTATATATATATAGAGAGAGAGAGATTGGTGTTTCCTCAACTGCACAATTGTGTCATTTTCTCCTGTAGTGCAGACCTCTGCACCAGATACAGAGGAGGCAAAGTAGAGTATTGACCCAGGGTTGGGATTTTTCTAGGTGGGTGAAGTGGAAGGCTGCGATTCAAGAGATTTGAAAGTTTTGATAACTGGGTAGCATGGGAATAATGACATCTCTCAGTGCTGCTTCTGGGATACACAGGTCAGAAAACAAGAACAGTTTGCAATTTTAGGCATCTCCCAGAGTAAAGCCACCATCCTCCCAATAGCCCACAAGGCCCACGTGACCTGCACCCATCTCCAACCCTCTACAGCCTTCCTCTCATTTACTCCTCTGTGGAAAAGAAGACCACGGCCTCAGAATTTACAATGAAGACTGCATTGCAGGAAGGAGGGAGGGAAGTGCCTAGAAGCTGGGTGAACACCAGAGCCCAGATCCTTAACGTGACAAAATGACAGACTTTCTTTTACATACTGGTATAACCTAAGACACGCCCCCCACCACCCGAGAACTGCCTTCTGCATCTGGAGGGGTGTGGACTTTGTGCTACACAGATGGGGGTGGAGGGACCTTGTGATAGGCAAGGGAGGGGAAATCTAGGGACTACCAGAGGATGGAAAATATTGTAGTCCTGAATTAGCAAGTTTCAAAGGGCCATATGGAAGGAGTGGCGATTACGTACTTTTTAAAGAGATTGTAATGCTTCCTAGTCAAATAACAACTTATCATTTTTACTAGACTTTACTTCCTTTCTCTATTTAGCAGTTTGTGAAACTCGAAGCTTGAAGGCAACAAGACTCTAAATATGTCTAGAGTGGAGTCATAAGGAAAAGTCAACCCCAGACTAAACGACCACCCTGAGTACATTCCCTCCTCAGGGTCTTGGCATTGGCAGTTTCCTCTGCCTGCGATGCTCCTGTATCCTCATGGCCCGTCCCTCACTGCCTGCGGGTCTCTGCTTAAACATCCTCTAATTGGTGAGGCTTCCATAGTCACCTATGGAAAACAACACCTCCCTCCCACTTAACCTGCTTTATTTTACTCCATAGCGTTTATCTCCGCCTGACATACATGCGTCCTTATTTACTGTCTGCCTTCCTACGCTGTGTGGGAACTCCATGTGGCAGGGACTTGGTTTGGACACCGCTGTAACTCCAGTGCCGATAACAGTGCTTGGGCTGTAGTAGGTTTTCAATGACTATTTGCTGAATGAATGAATAAATGAATGAGTGGTTACTAAGCATATTAATGCAGTGTCTGTTTTCATGGAATTTTGATAAGTCCTCATGACAAAAATTGGGGAGATATTCTAAGAGAGTAACTAAATCTTGATCTTTACAATATGAGTAGGTGAGTTGCCTCTTTCTCCCTCAGGAAAATCTGTGGGGCAGGGAAGCTATGCTCAGTTTCTGAGATCAAGGGCATAAAAGAAATATTAATATTTAAAAACCAAAACAAAGACAAAAAACCCTGTGGAGCAGGCAGTATTGTCAAACCTACATTGCAGATGAAGAAATTGACACTGAGATATAGAGCAGTATTAGCTCAAGATCATCCAACTGATGAGTCTCAATCCTAGGATTCAAGTCTTCTGACTCCAATTCCATCTTGTTTCTATAGCCCAGTGCACCTCCCTTCCTATAACACAGAGAAAAGATGTCTTTTGAGAAAAGTGTCTCCTTTCACTGGCTCCACTTCCCCAGCCCAAAGGTTTCTCTGAAACCCTTTTTGGCCAGCTCTCACCTGGCTTCCTCATCCCTGGTTCTCTGTTCTTGTCATGGTCACCAGGATCGCCAGTCCCCACATCCAATGGCTCCTCTCCCTTCTCATCTTACCCTACCTTCAGTAGCATTTAAGTCGACTACTCTCTCCTTGAAACCCTTCCTTTCTTGACTTCCATAAAACACAGGCTCCTGGGTAGCCTCCTACTTCAGTAACCACACCTGCGCAGTCTCCTTTGCTGGCTCCTTGTGCTCTAAGCAATCTCTGCGTGCTGCCATGCCTCAGGGCTCAGCCCTGCCTCCTCTTTGCTCCATCTACAAACTCTTTCCCATCCCTTGGTTTTAAGTACTATGTGGAAATCACTCTCAAATTCATATCTCTCCTTCTGACATTCCCCCTGGGTTTCAGCCTTATTTGTGTTTACAAAAGTCTTGTTATGGACTGAATGTTTGTGTCCCCCCAAAATTCATATGTTGAAATGCTAACACCCAATGTGATGGTATTAGGAGGTGGGGCCTTTGGGAGGTGATTAGGTGATGAGGGTGGAGCCCTGAGGAATAGGATTAGTGCTCTTATTAAAGAGACAGGAGAGCATGTCCTCCTCTCTCTCTGCCCTGTGAGGATGCAACAAGAAAGCTGTCTGCAAACCAGAAAGGGAGCTCTCACCAGACCCTAGATCTGCCAGTGCCCTGGTCTTGAACTTCCCAGCTGTTTGTTATTTAAGCCACCCAATCTCTGCTATTTTATCATAGCTGCCTGAGCTAAGACAAGCCTACTTGCCATCTTCTCTTGGATGTCACATAGACATCTCAAAATTAATGTGACAAAAATGGAGCCCTTTATTTCTGCCCCAAGCCTGATCCTCCTCTCATCTCCCTCATCTCTATAAATAACACAACCACCTACCCAGTGGTTCAAGTCCAAACCTTAGGAATCAACCTTCATTCACCTCTTTTTCTCAAATCCAAAGTTCTGTGGCTCTACCTCTAACCATGACCTGAATCAGTCTGCTTCTCTCCACCTCTACTGCTGCCCTGATCTACGTCACCGTCATCTCTGTGTTATGCCCCCAGGGTCTGGAACAATGGCTGACACATGGCAGGTCCTCAATAAATATTGGATGAAGGAATGGAATCAAATTTTTTTCAATTTGGAGGTATCAGTTTGTTGGTTTCATAGGAGAATACTTGAGCGCCAGGAATTCCTTTTACAACAAAACTCAGAGACTCCAAAAGAAATTTAGATGCCAGTAAAGTATATATCCTAATACCCCAAAATGCCAATCCTGCCCTTGCTCCCGTAGGACACTGCTATTTCTCTGCTATCTTCATGCTTTCTCGTAGTGAAAACCTGCTCTGAAGAAAGGAGCTGGAATTCCCCATATAGGAATGTGTCAGTTATAGCCACTTCAAGGACTGTCCTCTCAGAGCATTTCAGAGCAAAGCCTGAAAGTGAAGAAAGAAAGTCAAAGCAGAGAGGAGCCAGTGAGGATTCTCTTCTATTTCCTGTAAGGGGCAGCTCTGGAGACTCAGGGCTATGTAAGGCACTTCCTTCAGCCAAGATTAGTCCATCGGCACAAACCACACGGAAGTTCCTTGTAGGCCCCACAGTTATAGGAACAGTTGCTAAAACTGTGGGACGTGGCATTGTGAGTGACACCATCAAAATATACCTGGGTTTCTCTCGTTTCTCTAGCCCTGTAACCCTGTCGTCTCTCCTTCCTATTCAGTAATTGGATTACAGTTTCTGTTTTTACATCAGGAGAGAGAAGAACACCTATCTAGAGGGAAATCTGACTCAACAACCTATGGGATGAGGAGTTAATATTCCTGTTTCTCTTCCTCTTCTACTGGTAAGAGAGTCAGGACTAAAAGCCAAGTCTCTCTGAAGCCAGTGCCCTCAGCCACGGTACCATCCTGCCTCCCATACCCAAAACAATGTGCCGGGCACTCTGCTGGAGCATCCGCAAGGCATCCACCGTCTTCAGCTGCTTGAAAAATGTCATTTGATGAAGCCATAGCCAAGAAACAGCTGTGAAATACCCAGAGCATCTGTTTAGGGAGACTACTGCCCTTGGCTCCTCACTGAAACTTGCTGAGAATTCAAGAGATCCTCCTGCTGGTGGCTCACTCCATCACTCACTTTATAGGATGTGGGGAGATCCCAGTGTCCCCCTCCTCAGGAAGTCTGTATTCTCAAATGAGACTTTTAAACAAAATGTCTTGACCAGATCTCCGTCCCCAGAATTGCCATCAAAGGGCTGCTTAAGCTGTTGAAAAGTGGCCTAAGTCTATTTGACCATTCAGCAAATGTCAGGTTATTTTTGGGTAATTCTCGATAGCTGATCCTCTGGTGGTTGTAAGTGGGTGGGACTAGGCATTCCCTTCACCACAACCTCACTACCAGGTGTCAGAACAACAAAAGGTACAAATTCTACCCAAAGTCACAATTCAGTCCCACAGCCTGCATGTGGCAGAAGAGGCCTCAATCTCTGCCCTGGCCACATGATCGCCCTTACATGAAAGGCCCGTTCCAAGGTGAGTTAATGCCCATCTTCAGGGTCAAGTCCAGTGACAAAGTCCTCCTTGTAGCCAACAGAAGCAGGGCCAAAGGAATTTTAGATCTGGAAAGCAGTTATTAAAGTCTCGGGCTTGACAGATTCTTAAACATCATTCATGCAAGGATAGTGAGTCCTGTACAATACTCCCAATCAAACTCTATCTCACACCATGAATTTCACCACTTAAAATTATCTGACATCCCTTATGCTAGTTAACCTGGCCTCTTAGGTTTTATTTCAATAGAGTATTTTAAGTGCCAAGAAATCTACCCTTGGGGCTTGGATTTCTGTTTAGGACTCTGCATCACTAATTAATAACCATGTGAGTTTCAAAGATTATTAATCACCTCAAGGATGAAGATCAGAGTTAACTTGTACACAAAAATCACACAATTTATACAAATTATTTTAAAGTAAATTAATCCAAAGACCACATAGCATTGACTTTCTGCTGCTACTTGCCGGGAATAAACCCTAATGCCCCTCATTCGCAGGTAGCCCTCATCTTCCTTCCAATATATAGCAATTGGCAATCAATTTCTGTCTGTCTCTGTCACTCTGTCTCTCTCACTCATACACTCTGTCTCTCACATGCACACACACACACACACAGATCTTCAACGTATTCTGTTCTTGAATTGGAAGGAACTGAGTAAATTAGGCAACAGTTGTACACTTTCATGAAGGCTCCTATTTCTCTGGCTCAGCAAAACTTCTAATTTAGTTCATCTACTCTCCATGGAGCATTTCTCAGAAACCATCAAGAACATGCGTGCAGGGAGCATGACTGGAAGGTTCAGAAAAGGCTATTTGGTCTTTGTGTGAGTTTGAGGTTTTAGATTCTACAGATGTTGCTGTGAAAATGGCATATGTAAATCTTCCAACCTACTGAGTCAGGGATTTTATGATTGATGGGCAGCTACTTCCTGGTAACACAATAAAACCCCAGGGCCCAAAAATAAAGGCTCAGAATGTTCTCCCTCCCCCACTCCCCACCCGCAATCCTCAATGCCCTCCCCACCGAAGTGCTGTGTGGGGAAGTCACCCCTCCCCCCTCATCACTCCCATACACCTTACACTGTCCTCTACTCTTGTTACCACACCAGGTTCATTTTGGCCATCGCACAAAATGCAGTCACTGAGACACTGAGTTTGCAGCAGAGAAAGGGTTTATTCACAAGGCAACCAAGTGTGGAGATGGGAGAACAAATCTCAAATCTGCCTCCTCGAAAATGAGGATTAGGGCCATTTATGGGGTAGAGGGGCAGGGTGGTATGAAGTATGGGGATAGATGATTGGAGGTAAGGAGGAGTGAGGTAATTGATGATCTGAACAAGCATAGTCAAGCTTCATGGGTCTTCATAGGACACATGTTCACAAAATGGTGGTGTTAGCACGATCTGAGGGTGGAGTTTCTAGCTCTCTAATGTCAGGTGGTTACCTATCAGACACCTGTGCAGGCCCAGTTGGTGGGTTGATGGTCTCAATTGGCCTGAACCTGACAGAGGTCCACTCTTAGTTCCTGAAAAGCAGCTCAAGCATCAGTTACCATGTATATGCCCAGGGGTCAGGGATGTTATCTATGATGAACCTAGTGGGAGTTGGGTAATATATTGCCCGAGCAGCACAGCTAACAATGGACAGGACAATAACTAAAGGTTGCAATTAATAACTGCCAAAAAAACTTTAGTTACTAGCTATCTAATCATTAATGACTAACTGTCCACTTGTTTCACTCTCATTAGCCCTGCTATGTCCTGGCAATTTGAATGCCCACATCTTTATTAATTATACAATTATGGCTAATATTCTAGATAGCCTCATGGCACCTTGCATAGTACAGGTGCTTCGCGAATCTTTGCTTCTATTTTCTCTATAGCTTGTTCATTCATTTATTCAATGATTGTTAGACTCAGAGTGGAAAACTCAAAGGTGACTTCAAAAGGGAATTTCAAGGTAGATTAGTTTTTAGGCTTGAGCTCTGCTCCATGGGAGGTTCTTTTCCAGGTATCTAGACACAGCATGGAAGTCAGATAGAGACAAGGATAGCTTTACGGGAAGTTGGTTAGGCTATAAGCTAGCCTACCCCTTCCCAAACGTGTCTCCTGGATAGAAAATGAAAATAATAATAATAATAATAACAAAACAACAAAAACAACTAGTATTTTAAGAGTGTTTGCTTTTTGCCAGGCACTGTTATAAGTGCTTTACTCATTTAATCCACATTGTAACTTTATGAGATAAATACTACTAATATCCCCAGTTTACAGATACCATGGTTCTTGGAATTCTGCTGTTAGAAATTCATTTACTAGATTTAAACTGCATCCTCTTTCAGGCAATTCTCTCATTTTAAATGGGCATGACCCTCAGCCTGATGATGCGCTGAAGTATTCCACATGAAAACAAAGCATAGTGTAAGTTAATTGACAGCGTGCCTCACCCCCTAGAAGTTTGCACTCTTTGGCGGAGCTGGAGGAGGAGGCTCTGAAGAGAGGGCACACACAGGTGCAGAAAGAGAAGGCAGATGTACAGCTATATCATATCAGACTGGAAGCCTCTCTGGGGTTTAACTGGGAAAGGACAGCTGATGTTGGCCAGGACAACTTTTGTGTCTTTGTAATGCAGTTGTCCATTGACCCCGGGCTAAGTAAGAGTATGGGAAAAGAGAATTTGAGCCTTAGAACAATGGACTGACTGATGCCTAGACCCAATATTCTGTACACAAATGGTTTTCTATCAAGGGTGATTTTTCCCCCCAAGGATATTTGGCAACGCCTGGGGATATTTTATATCATGACTGGGGATAGAGGGTAGGGGGTCAGGGGCTACTGGCATTTAGTGGGTAGAGGCCAGATAGGCTGCTACACATGCTGCAGTGCACAGGGCAGCCCCATCACCAGAAAGATTATCTGGTCCAATATATCAATGGTGCTGATGTTGAGAAACCCTGCAACACGTCTGGAGCTGTATCCGTGTGACCACAAGTCGTGTCTGGGCTTCTGGGTAGTGGAGACTGCACAGGGGCGCCCTCCAGCGGCCAGTGTGAATCATGAGCCTAAATCCCAATGAGTGTCTCCAGGTCTCATCCCTTCCCCACTGTCTGCTCAGCTTTCCGTGGAAGAGCTAGGAGGGATATCCTGTTCTTTACAAGTGCTGTCCTCTCCCCCATGCGCACAAATTTATATGAAAGAATGGAGCATGAGGCTTCTCTCTTCTTGATGAAACCTCTCTAATCTTCTAGTCTGTTAACTTTATGAAAACGGCTTTATGTGGCAAGAGAAGGGTACATAGATTCCTTCCCTGAAAAGGAAGCATGAGAACAAGGGAACACGTTTTCTTTTGTGCCAAGTAAACACCTAAATTTGGGTTTTCTCTTTCTTGGTTCTTTCAGCTTCTTTTCATCTACCAAGTCAGTGTAGCGACTTGTACTCTCATACCTAGCAGAGTGGTGTCTTCACTGCTCTCCTGGGAATATTAATGAACTTAGCAACAACAACAAAATCCTTCTGGTGTCTACGAAACCGATGAATCTCCATATTTGTGTCTGACACCCAATTGAAGTTGATCCTCCATGCTCAAAGCAATGAAGGGATATTATTAAAGCTTTTCTTTCTTATTGCTGTGGTTTTTAAGCTCTCAGATAATTGCTTTGACCCTTACGTGGAGTCTGTATAAAATGCCAAAATTATTGGGAAAGTGTAAACCTGAGGCTCATCCTAGATTCTTCCCCTGATTGACATTGTGTGAAGCAATTTGCCCTCCCAGACCCCAGACCATGTCCGCATGTGCCAAGCGAGGCCTCTGCTGACTTTTGATCAAAACCACTCATCCTGGTTGAGTGAAGGGAGGTGCAGTGCTCCCCAGTCTCTAGGGAGCTGACTCCCTGGGCCAAGTGACTAATAAAACACACATGTAACAGACACTGGACTGTCCAGCTACAGGCCTTGGCTTTCCGTCTCTCATATCAGCTGCCTTGCTATTGCACTGAGGGGTGTGAGGAGGTCTGGTGAATGATTTGCCAGCCTGTGGGAAGCTCTGACTCCATCTACTTAGAATCCTTCAAAGATTTTATGTTCAGAGTGAGCCGTGAAAACTAATGAGCAAAGTGGTTCAATCATCCCACCAGTAACTTGACCAGTGACAGACACTTCAGGGGAAACCAGAGAATTCGGCACTATTTACTACCTTGTGAAGTATAAATCATCGTGCCTTCCTAAAATTGTATGTGGAGGAGGAAGAAGGCTACGCTATGCTTAGTTTCAAAGCATTTACCTATTTTCTCAAGGTAAAATATATTGCTCAAACATCAACTCAGTGTGAATCTCTGACTCTAAGAGTGAACTCCCCCTTCCCGTGAGAATGTTCTGAGAAACCATCAACCATGCTCTAAGCATCAGTGCATGCATGTAAGTTTTGTTCTCATGGCAACGGGTAGCAAGAAACATTTCAAGTGCTCCAGGGGTCAAAGGGAGAATTTGGATAGTCATCTTAAGAGATAATAAGCCTAACTGATAGCTTTGATCATTGAAAAAATAATTTCTCAAATTTCTAAGAAACAAAGTTTCTGAAGGGTTGTCATTAGATTCAGGATCTTGAAATGGGAGGTGCCACTTGAGGGCGCCATTAGGTTTTAAGAAAAGAGCTTTCTGCTGCTTTAAAGTGCCATTTTTGGACCCAGACTATGTCCAACAAGTTCCATGAGATAAGACTGAATTAGGTCTCACTTCTAGGAAAAGGAAGGGAAAGGGTAATCTAGTCTCTTTAAGCTTAAATGAGATTAACCAAGATTCAGTTGACAAGTTCTAAGTTCCCTTTTACAAAGCTGCCTTTACCCAGCCAAACAAAATAAAAAGAGATATTGTGTTAAAAGATGCCCTGTGTATTTTTGTAGAAGAGATAGTTGCTCAAGATCAACATTCCAATGTGAAGTGAGAAAAATAGTGGGAACAAATTGCATAATAGGAGCCTTCTGACTTTACATTGGAAACCTAAGCTGTTTGGGTTCCCTGAGGAAAACTTTGCTTTACTTGAGTGTTTGAAAACTCCCAGAGAAAAGAAAAGCTGATCTGTGACCCTAGCTTCTTTATCAGCCTTTGTCTGCCTGATGCAGGTCCTATCTCAGCAGGGGACAATAGAAAATGACAGGGAGCTGAGATTCCCAAGCTTGGTGTTGCAGAGGGCTCCTGCAGCAGGGACTGCATGAAGGCTATAAAATGAATTTTAAAATTCAATAGAGTCTATCAGTGATAATGCAGAATTTTCAGAATGAGCCATTTAATAGGAAAATAAACTGAGAGTTAAAGATAACAGAGCAGAGCATCATTGATCCAAATTGGAATTTCCTCTCCTTGCCTTCCACCTAGCCCAATCTGTTCAATCTTTGGTACTCAGCGCAAGTTCTGTGGTTTCCATAGAGCCTTCTTTTATTTTTCCAAATGATCCTCTCATTGCTTAGATTTTCTCTAGTGGTTATAGTGCTCTCATTGATTCATATATAAATCCAGTCTCTCCTATTGGACTGTAAGATCCTTGAAAACAAGGAAAAAATATTATATCTTTGTAACTCCTATTGCCTGGCCCAGAGACATTTCAGGCACATAATTAATACTTTCAAATTTGCTGAGTTATCTAAAGAAAAACAAGACGAAAAAAAGTTTTCCTCCGTTTGCTTGTCTTTAGAGGAAGAAAAGATGATTTTTATTGGTGAAAAGGCTTGAGGATGTCAAAGCCTTAAAAAGAAATATGGATTAAAATTTAAAACACACACATATACATTACATTCCCTACCCTGAGGCTTTTTTTTTTATTTAAGGTAAATTATTACACAGGCAATGTGACAATTCAAGAGCTGTGTTTGAGGAAAATGAATCTAGTGGTATTGTAAATGTTAATCAGAAGGGGAAAAACTGGCATCCAATGTTCATTACTGTTTATCAAATACCGACTCTGTGTAAGCCACTTTATATTTATTATCTTTAAACTCCAGGAATCTTGCTTGGAGAGTATTAAGCAACTCATCGAAGGCCTGGAGTCAATGGCTGGTCGAACTGAGACTCAAGCTCTGAGCTACGTGAATCCAAAGATTATGGTCCTTCCACTACTGCGAGTCCTGTCTCTCTGGGGTCATGGCTGTGGGTCTTTTAAGCTGCAGGCTAAGGAAGCCCTCAGCGATGCTAGGATAGAATAGCAATGCAATATGGCTCAAGCCCTCCTCTGCCAGCTCAGCATTCGTGGGTGGTGTGAGCACCAGCCCCCTCCCCAGTGTGATCAGGGGACTAGGGTCCAAACCTTGTGGTGCTGCTGTGTGATCAGCTGGAGGCTTCCTATCTCACTATGGTCTCACCTCGTTATTAATGAGCCACCTTGAGGGCTGGGATGGCATTCAATTCCTCCTTGAATTTCCAGCAGAGCCTCGCCCATAATAGGCACTCAGTATCTGTGGAATTGAATCTTTCGGAGTGAGGTAAGGAAAGTCTAACCACAGCTATAGCAGTAGGACTAGAAAGAAAGCATGGATTCAAATGGCAATGTGGAAAGAATCTTTAGAAATTACCAACTATTACATGTGAGAGTGAGGAAGACTTTCACATGATTCCAAGATTCTATGTCCAGGAAGAAAAAATATAAGAGGAGAAGTGGTTAGAGTTGGAGGGGGTTAGGGGCATGATAAATTTGGAACGCCAAAAAGACATCCCACTGGCGTTGTCTAGAAGCAGTTTAAAATTGTGGGGCTGGTGCTTGGGAGAGAAGCCAACAAGAGATGTATAGTTGGGCATCGTCCTGCCCATCCTGTTGGTTGTGCCTTAAAAGTCATCTAAAATTTGACTACTTTTCATTCCCTAACCTGGTCCAAGGTTACCCTGGGCCTGTTACCCTGGTCCAAGCCACCATCTTAACTTTTTGTCCTGATTATTGCAGATGTCTCAACTGGTTTGGCTGTTTCTGTTTTTGCAACCACCCTCCCCCCATCTACTCTCAACATGGCAGGCAATGTGATCCTTCTAAAACATAATGCATATCATTCTTCAGCTAAAACCCTGCAGGGGCCTCCCTTCTCACTCAGAGTAAAAGCCAAAGTCCTCACAAAGGCCTGCACGGCCCCACCTTGTGGATACTGGCCCTGTCTCTGCACCACCCTCGTAATTCTCAGAACTCATCTTCCTTGCTCTCTTCCCTGCTCATTCAGCTGCAGCAATATCAGCCTCCTGGCTGTACCGCAAGCCCACCAGGCTCACTCCCACCCCAGGGACTTTGCCCTGGCTGTTTCTTCTGCTTGGAGTGCTCTCCTTCCAATGATCCTCATGGTTCACTCCCTTCCCTACTTTAGGACTTTGCTCAAACATCATTTTCTCATTGAGGCCTCCTGCAACCCCTCTCTTTCAAATGACAGTAACCCCACCCTCACTGATTCTCCTTTCTCTGCTTTGTTTTTCTCCCCAGTGCTTATCACCCTCTGACATTCTACATATTTTCTTTAATTGTTTATTCTTCATCTCTTGCCATTAGAAGTTGTGCGTACGTGTGTGTGTGTGTGTGTGTGTGTTTCAGCAAGGATTAAGAGCAGTGCCTGGCACACAGTGAGCAGTCAGTAAATATTTGTTGAGTGAATGTTGAATTATTGAACCTGGGCAGATGAATAGCTGCAGCCATGAGATAGCCAAGGTCAAGAATGTAAAGGGAGGAGAAGGGGACTGTGAACCAGCCTTGGGCATAGAGGAGTTAGGTAAGTGGTCACCCAGAGCCACACAGATGAGCTGGAACATAAACCCATCCTCTGACTCCTAGACCAGCCTTTGGCCAAGACACCAAATAGTGTCATCTCCCAGAGACTGGAAGCCCCAATAATGGTGATAGAGGTAGAAGGAGGGAGCATTAGTGATCACATGTCAGATCCAGATGCCCTTGAAAAAAATAGAGAGTTATTTTTTAGTCTGTGGCAATGGGCACTGCTAAGGACCTAGCGATTTTTCTTGTGGAGAATGAACCAGGGATTATTTTATTACCGCTATAGCCCTGTTGTACCTCCTAGAGAAACAAAGGTTACTTTAAAATAAGGCAGGAATCAAACTAACCCCCAGATGTGAATTGTCACCAGAACATTAGTTAATTTATTGAAACACAGTGGTAACTTACTAAATTACGCCTGGCAGCATGAAAAGCTTGATATACTTTCTCCAGGAGCTTTGACTGCCACCAGAGACGAGAGGTCTAAAAGATGATGAGTTAGTATTGCTTGATGATGTGGTAACGATCCTGTTTCACCTGACTTTCCCCTAAAACTCCTCTGGATATTTGCTTGGAAATTTGACCGTACAGTCAAGGTGATCATGTGTCCTGAATCGTAAAATGTAGCCCATTGTCCTCTGTCCAAACCCACAAGATTATTTCATAAGACCAGCCCATCACTGAGTCCCTGGAAAACTGGTTCGTTGAAAGAGAGCTGTGTGGTTAATTGCCTGTGGCCCTCCAGACACAGCTGTCAGGCTCAGTGTTCAGCCAACCAGCAAGATCTCACTGCAAGTATCTGCTGACGTGCTCTGCAGTCAGGCAGTAAATTGGAAAGCCGAAGAGTAGAACCAGATCAGCGGAAAATAATTGCCCATTCATCAATGAATCTAGACATGGGAAGACCTCCAGAGAGCATCATTAGAAAAATGATTTGCAACCGTCAACAGCACTTTCATGCACCAACCTTCACATGTGCAATGACCTTTGATACGATCATCATCATCACAACCATCATCAACATCCACAGAAGCAGATGTATTCATTAAGTTCCCATCATCTGTATAGTGCTGTTCTGACCACCCACCAGGCATATTGTCCAGTGGCCCCAGCCTTTAGATGTTCACTAAGTAATTACCATGGTTGCCTAAGGTTGAAGCTGCCTTTCACAGAGACCAGCTTCCACCTGGCTGATATGTTTTGCTGCAGTTCTTGTTTTAACCTTTTCAATATCATGATTCATGCTTTTATCAGACACAGGCTGCTTTGGATTCCCTGACCAGCAAGAGCAATAAGATAACTATTTGAGTAGTATTTTCATGAGTATAAATCAATTCATTTCTCACAATAACTCTTTGAGAGGGCAGGTATTGTTTTTCCCAGTTTGTAAATGATGAAACAATCTCAAATAAGATATGTCTTGTTGATTCATAATCTTGGGTAAGTGGTAGAGTCCATGTTTGATGACTGTAGGGGAAAAAAATCCCAGAGAGCCATAAGCTTTTCAACGGATGACCCTAGAGGTTTGAAAAGAAAAAGAGAGAGCACGAACTCTTGACTTGAAAAGATATTGCTGACACCAGTGTGTGTGTGTGTGTGTGTGTGTGTGTGTGTGCTAAACAGAATGAGAGAGAGAGAATGAGAATGAGTCCACATGTGCTGACTCAAAAGGGAGACCAAGCTCAGGGAAACAGTAAAAGTTTAAGTACCCAAGACCAAAGAAAGAGCTGGTCATAGGATCCTGTAAGCAAAGCCCAGGAGACTCTGACTGAATGGGCAAATCAAGTGACCTGAGGAGCCAAGAAAACCAGAGCAGAACTTATATCTGGAGGGGAAAGAGGATCAGACTAGAAAGAAAGGAGACATCGCACAATCATTTCAAGCTCCTGAATAGGCCTTGATTCTGGAAGGAGAGCGAGAGCAAGAGTGCCTGGAAATGGCTGCACAGTGCAGCAGGCCTGTGTGACAACAGACCCTCAGCTCTGGAGAGCTGGGCCCCCTCCCTCTCACCTGAGTGACCGTCTCTGTTGCTCTTCCCACAGCATCTGCCTGGCTCTCCCCTCCCCCCTTCACCTCCTTTTCCTTTTCCCCCGGCTAAGTTCTACTCTTCGTCCAGTCTCAACCTAAAATTTACTTCCTTCCAGAAACTTTCCCACTTTTTGCTCTCTGCACTTTCCCTTTTATGACTCATATTTGTAATTTCTTCTCTGGATCCCCCACTGAGTCTGAGTTGCTTTAAAGCAGAGGCCCTGTCTCTCACGTCCAGTGCTGTGCCTCCAGCTCCTAGGAGAGAACCTGGCACGGAGAAGGGGCTCAGTAAGAAATTTTTGATAGAACTGAATGAAGATTTGGGATTTACTTGAATAGACTCAGCAAATGCCATTATCCAATGATCAGAGGATGCTTTTCAGAAGAGAAAAATGGAAAGAGGCTACAACCCTAAGGGCCCCATCTTTGAAAGTACTACTACTCTTCTGCAAATTTTACTTGCTTTGGGTAACTTTCCACTGTTGTCATCATTATGGAATTAATGTCAAGAATATAGACCAGATTGACTTCCCTTCAGGGGTTACTGAGGAATACTCCACGTTTCAGGAAGATCTGCTGCTCCGTGACAAACCACCCCAACGCTTACTGGCTAAAAGAACAATGATTTATTCTTTCTCACAATTCTGTGGGTCAGATATTGAGTTTGGATTTGGTTGGGCAGTTTTGGTCTACAAGGCATTGGCTGGGGTCACTTACTCAGCTGCCTTCAACTGAAAGCAAGGCTGGGCTAGAAGGTCCAAGAAGGCTTCACTCAACATATCTTGTAGCTCAGTGTTTCTCCCTGTGGTTTCTCTCTTTCCACGTAGTCACTCTTCCTATGGTAGTGTAGACTCTGCTTTTTTACAGCATGGTGTCTGGTTTCCTGAGGGAAAGTAAAGGCTGCCTAGCTTCTTAAAGAGTAGGCCTAGAGTTGGCTTTTGTCCATTCTATTGGTCAAAGTAAGTCACTAGGCCAGCTCAGATTCATGGGGAAGGGAAATAGACTTCATCTCTTAATGGATGGAGCAGCATGTGTATACAAGGAAAGAAGAAAGTGACAGCCACCTCACGTGGAGACTCTACCACACTCCACCACACTCCACATTGTCAAATGGCTCTAAGACATTCTCTATAAGTAACTTTCCTTTTTCCTCATCCCCAAATTTAAGGTCCAATCTAAGCATATTAACTTTTTTTGTGTTTTATGTCTATTTGCCTTCATGTGTCTCAAAGGAAAAGCAATCTGATACTCAAAACAATAAAAACAGATCTGTGTCGAATGCCCAAGGTCCTGCCTCTAGCTTCTAGTTATACTGGCCTGATCTAAAGACTCCCTATACTATGTGTAAATTAATTGACATTAATAAGCTGCATTCAAATTGTTAAAAAAAAAAAGTGGGAGAGGGTAAAGTTGCATTTGAATTAGGGATTGTGTTCTATGTCTAGATCATTTTGTATTGCCAATCTGTTTGCGCTACTTAGTTAATGAGACTCTATATAGACTTCTGAACGTTGGGTAATATCCCCAGAGATCCAGCACCATGGCCACCCCAAACATCAAGTCAAGGAGCACCTAAAGAGATGGAAGCAGAATATGGTCCTCTGTGCCTCACATGCCAGGTCCCTGAAGCACAGAGAATGGTGCCTCACAGCACCCAGTAGATCATTTCCTGAGGATTATTTCAAATCACAGATTGCAAATGGCCATATGATCTAGTGGCATTATCAAGCTGCTTAGGCCAGCCCAGGCCTGCAATCACCACCTCTCTGGCAATACCCACACCACTAAGCCCTGAGTTCAAGATTCATCACTGTTGTTTTCTAATTGTGTGATCTAAGGCTAGTTGAGCCTCTGTGTCCTCTATGACATCCTTGCAGGATTCAGACGAGAATCAAATGAGAAAATAGATGTAAAAAGTACTTTGTAAATTGCAAAACACTCTACTCCTGGTATTTCTTTCAGTTACAGCATCTCCCACCATGTATACACTCAACCACAGAAGTAGACAGATGACCTAGCTGGACCAATGTTGTGTAAATGCTTGCTCTCCTGTGCACCAGTCACCATTGTAAACTTTTTACATATCAACTCATTTTTCTCCTCACAATAATGCTAGAATGTGCTATTATTATTTCCATTTTGCATATGGGGAAACTGAGGCATGAGGCAGTTAAGTAGCCAGTCCAATGTCTCCCAGGTATAAAATGATGGAGTCTGGATTCTAATCCAGGCAGTGTGGCCTCAGAGTTCATGCTCATAACCACTAAATCACACCATTTCATTGTACATCATAATTGGTCCAGGAATAGAGCCACAGGTCAGTGACAATTAGAATTGTTTTGTCATTGACATGTGGACAGAGAGAGAAAGAAGCTCCCTTTCTCTTGGAACCAGGTCAGCCTGGAGCTAGTGACAATCATTTTCACTGACCACACAGAAAAAACTGTCTATAGAATGAAGATCTCATACAGAGTGTACTGGTTAGGGAGCCTACCTATTGTAACAAACAATCCACATAAGTTTATTTGGGGATCTCACAACAGTCCAACATCAGTTATCTTGATTGAACAGCTCACCTCTAAGCAGCAACTCTGTGACCCATTTTCCACCTTTTCAATATTGAAAAAAGAGGATGAATTTCTGTTGTGGCATGCCACCTGGCACTTCTAGATTTAGTTCAGATGTGTGGTTGAATAAAAGACAAGGGAAGTGTGAGTAGAGAATCCAAAAATAGGACTTAGAGTTCTCCATTATCCTATTATCACACAAAGGATGTCTAAAGAAATGTCTAATGTCAAAGAGAAAGGAGTTAATAGCTGGGCGTTCTCTGTCTTTACAACTTTTCTCCAGCTCTCTCCTTGCTCCCAAATTCAGGCCACCGTCTTCTAGTACTGGGTTGTTAATGGTGATGAGGCAGGCCTTTCTAAATTAAAGGTCTAGATAGATGATTTATGGAAACAAAGGCACACAAATAATTTTACTACTTTTATTTCATTTTAAGACACTGTGCTGATAGAGGGGAGGAAAATTTTTTCCTCTACTCTCCTAGGTTCTTTTGGCTGGTCTATTAATTAAATTGACATAAGACAAATTAACAGGAGAAAAACAAATTTAATTTCATAGGTATGGGAGCCTCACATAGAGATGAGAGGTTCAAAGACAGTCGGGCAATTGAGGCTTATATGCCACCCTGAGCTAAAGAGAAGTGGGTGGGGGTCTGGGCCTACAAAGGAAAGGAAAATAATTCACAGGAAAATAGAAAGAGCAAACATTTGGTAACCAGATGTTTGTCACGCCGTGCAGAGACAATGAGACACAGAGAGGAATTTAAACAAACAGGTCCTGCCAAGCTCCCCCCAGTTTACCACACCCAGCCCATACTCTTTGTAGTTATCTCTGGTGGTAGCTCTCTTCCTGGACCAGGCCCTCTTTCTAAATTCTTTTAGTCAGTTAAGGGGGAAGTAAAAAGCTCTTCCTGAGTCTTTTGGGCCTTGACTTCAGCTCAAAATAATCCGCCTGCCAAAGTGGCACATTCTGGGGAGGCTTGTTCTGAACCCCTTCACTGAATATACTATGTGGCCAAATCCTGAGGGACTCATTACCACAGTGAATAGGGCTCAGCCCCTGCCCTGTTCGAGCATAAGGTAGATGCTATATCTAAACAACTAAGTGTGATAAATCCACAGTAGGCACCTGGGTAAAATTCTTGAGAAACCAAGAGGCAAATGAGATTAATGAGAGCCTTACAGGAATGTTGCCATCAATAAGCCATTTCGTGGAGCTATGAAGGAAATCCATGGACAAGAATGCCGTGGGATAAGCAGCTCAACATCTCACCATTCCACTACTGAATAGCAAAAGGCTTATTCCCTTGGATTCAACAACACCGGAGCTTAGCTCAGATAATACAAGGCATCTAATATCCCTCAGATGCATCATTAGTATTAAAGTGTTTCCTGAGGAAAAATACAGATCAGAGTCAATATTCACTGACTCTTGGGCTTTCTTGAAAGCCAAACTTTTCTGAGACCATTTCCTTCTTTTTTCTCCTCTGTTTCACATCTCTGAAATGGACCAAGGGCTATTTTTTATTTTTACCTGTGATTCAGTGCTGATTCATTTCTCTGCTGTTTCATGTATTTCCTTTGTTATTCTCTTTGGCTGAAGCTTATCTACCTTCTATAATCTCCTGAAGTTTTAGACTTCCTCTATTACGTGACTTATTCAAGTCAAAATGGCACAGTAATCTCATAAGCGGCTCATATTATTAATAGCTATGGAAGTATAGGATCAAGTTTGAAATATTGGCTGTATAAAATGAAAATTCAGGTGCTATGAAAATGTAATTCACTCAAGCTGACAAATTAGTCAGAGCCCAGGTTCCATCCCCTTCCCTCCTGCTTTCCTCCATCCTCGTACGTGTAAACAGGCACCATTAGTGTTTTGTGGACATAACTAATCATCACATTGGGACACTTGAAAGTGAAAGAAGGCACTAAAAACTATTAATAAGCATTAATTGAGCTACAATAGGTGTAAATTGGGATTGTCCTCCGCAAACCAAGATGGAAGATCATCCAATTAGCATGTCTCCTAAGGCATTCTTGTGGTAGCCATCATCCTGGCCAGTCAGCCTGATGACTGTGGAACAGTAGAGAAAATATTTTCCTTTTTCTGCACAGTTAGGGCTTTCCAAGCAAAGAAAACTAAAAGTTGTGTTAAAGGACAAACCTTGGAAGTTAAAAGGTGTTAGACCTGAAGCCATGGGCATTCATAGGCATAAATGGGGAATTCATAGGACAATAAAACTTACCTCTCCAGGATCCAAGTGCTTGCTTGCATTCCAGGGTAGGGAATTTCCCCTTTCTCTTCCTGAGAGAATTGGTTTACATTCAAAAGATCGTAGATGATAGGGGAGGAAAGCCTTTTCTCCCTCTCTCAGAGGAGAGTTTCAATTGATTGCTTTTTTCCTGTGTGTGGGTCATAGTTTTTTGTTTCTTTGCATGTCTCATAAATTTTGTTGAAACCTGGACATTTCAAATAATATGATGTGGCAGCTCTGCAAACCAGATTCTGCCCCCTCCCTAGGGTTTGTTGCTGCTCCTTATTGTGGTGGTGGTTGTTTGTTTGGTGACTTTTCTGAACTAATTCTGTAAAATATATATTCTTTGTCATGTATTACCACTGAAGTCTACTCAGTTTTATAATCAGCTAATGACTAGAAAGAGATTTTCTTAAGTACCTGGAACTAATCAATCTTCCATTCTTTGCTGAGGGGCTCTCTGTGCATGTTGGGGCATGCCATCAGCATTCAATCAGGAAGTTTACAACTCTGCCTTAGCCTTCGCTTCTTACTTCCACAGATCCCCAAGGTTAACCAGAGGTGAGAGCTTAGGGCCTTCCAAGGTCATTCATGAGCATGTACACAGCCCTACATATGCATGTGGTCATCTAGATTCTTCGGGAATATATTGGAGCTTTTCAAATCACCTATGGTAATTCATTCTTCAGTGTCTCCTTTTAAGTTTTTGTTTAATCTATTGTTTGCCCCATTGTTATCCATCACATCAGGCAGTTGTGAGTACTTGCCTATAAATGTTTACAACAAATGACCCCAGGAAAAGGTTTTTAGCCTTGGGTGAGCTCAAGTCAGGTCAAATAAAAAGAGTCTTTTGATTGAGGTCTTCCGTGGAACCACTAGACAAGTCAAATAATAGTAGTTCTTTGGGAATGAGGCTTTGAAAGAGCTCAGGCTCCATTCTGCTCTCTGAGGTAGCAGGCATGAAGACTGTGATTTTTTCAAGGCTACCACTGAGCTGGGGAGCAGGAGATGAGAACAGAGCATGTGAAAATTCCACAAACTTCTCTCTTTTTTTTTTTTTTTTACTGAGATTCAGTCATTTTTCTCCACTAAATGCTCTGCAGTTTTATGTAAGCTTTTGGTTAATTTCTAGATTTCTGAAAAAGTCGATTCTATCCCAGTCAAATCCCAGCAAGTTATTTTATGGGTATCAACAAGCTGATTCTAAAGCTTATTTGGAGAGGCAAAAGACCCAGAATAGACAACACAATATCGAAGGAGAAGAACAAAGTTGGAGGACTGATACTACTCAACTTCAAGATTTACTGGAAAGCTACGGTAATTAAGACAATGTGGTATTGGCAAAAGAATAGATAAATAGATCAATGGATCAGAAAAGAGAGCCCAGAAATAGACCTACATAAATATAGTCAACTGACCTTTGACAAAGGAGCAAAGCAATACAATGGAGCCAAAAGAGCCTCGTTAACAAATGGTGCTAAAACAACTGGACATCCACATGCAGAAAAAACGAATCTAAACACAGACTTTACATCCTCCACAAAAACTAACTCAAGATGGATCATAGACCTAAATGTAAAACACAAAACTATAAAACTCCTTGAAGATAACATAGAAGAAAACCTAGGTGACCCTAGGTATGGTAATGCTTTTTTAGACACAATCCATAAAAGAAATAATTAACAAACTGGACTTCATTAAAATTAAAAGGTTCTGCTCTATGAAAACCAGTATCAAGAGAATTAGAGACAAGCCACAGACTGGGAGAAAATATTTGCAAAAGACACATCTGATAAAGGGCTGTTATCCAAAATACACAAAGAACTCTTAAAACTCAACAATAAGAAAACAAATAACCCGATTAAAAAATGGGCCAGAGATCTTAACAGACACCTCACCAAAGAAGACATGCAGATGGCAAATAGGCATTTGAAGAGATACTCCACAACGCACGTCACCAGGGATACGCAAACTAAAACAGCAAGAAGATACTACTACACGTCTATTAGAATGGTCAAAATTCACCAACAACAGCAAATGCTGGTGAGGACATGAATCAACAGGAACTCTCACACACTGCTGGTGGGAACGCAAAATGGTACAGCCACTTTGTCTTACAAAATGGCTTTGTCTTTAGTGATTTCTTACAAAACTAGACATATTCTTACCATACGATACATCAGTCACGCTCTTTGGTGTTTAACCAAAGGAATTGAAAACTTACGTCCATACAAAAACCTGCACATGGATGTTTATAGCAGCTTTATACATAAAAACTTGGAAGCAACCAAGATGTCCTTCGTTAGAGTGAATGAATAAATAAACTATGGTAAATACAGACAACGAAATATTATTCAGCACTAAAAAGAAATGAGCTATTAGGCCATGAATGGATGCAGAGGAACTTTAAACGCATATTACTAAGCAAAAGAAGCCAATCTGAAAGGCTACATGCTGTGTGATTCCAACTATATAACGTTCTGGAAAAGGCAAAACTATGGAGACAATAAAAAGACCAGTGGTTGCCAGGAGTATGTGGGTGGGGGCGGGGGAGAGAGGAATAGGCAGAGCACAGATGACTTTTAGGGCAATGAAAATAATCTGTATGATATTATAATAATGGGAAAATGTCGTTGTACATTTGTCCAAACCCATAGAATATACAACATCAAGAGTGAACCCTAAGGCAAGCTATGGACTTCAGATGATTACAATGTGTCAATATAAGTTCATCCTTGGTAAAAAAAAAAAAATGTAACGTCCTGGTGCGTGATGTTGATAATGGAGGAGGTTATGCATGTGCTGGGGCAGGGGGTATATGGGAAATCTCCGTACCTTCCTCTCAATTTTGTTGTAAACCTATAACTGCTCTTTAAATAAATTTCCTTTGTTTTCAAAAAAAAAGTTGATTCTGACCATTTTTTCCCAATTTTTTTGTTGCCTTTACGGAGGGGAAAATTTTCAGAGATCCTTACTCTGTCATTTTCGCTGACATTCCACCATGATGTGGTTTTTGCCGTCCCTGTGCTAGAAACCTCATGTTCCTTTCAGGATAATATGAATAAATATAGTTATTAAAAACTTATCAATCGTGTATTCCCCTTATGACAATATACCCCTATGTTGGCCTTATTAAGTTGGGGATATCACTGTTGGTGTTCAGGCCAGAGTGAGATTTACACTAATTCCATTTCAATCAATGATGCTTTTCACTACATTAGAATTTTATCAGGGTCATGTGGTCTAAACCAAAGAATATAAACAAGTGCACTAATTTTCAGGGATTAAAATAGCATCTTTGGTTTCTAACTGTTATTTTTCTACCCGCTGCAGAGCCACCTCTTACACTTCTATAGTAGATTAGTCACCATAATCCCTCTGGGGAAATTTTTTTGTAGAACCTTGCATAGAACTCCAAAAGAAGTACAGTTTCTGGGCAAATTGGAAAAGAAACTCTGATAAGAAAAAAATTCAGATAAGAATGGAGAACAACTCCTATGGCTCTAATAATTCTTCCCTTCCTTTCTCTATTTAATGACAATTTGTCCCTTCTCCAGCCCCCTCCTTCCCTTTCCTTACCCCCAAAATAGTTCTCAACATGGAGCAAATGCATAAGTGGGTTATTAATTGAGATTATTGCCTATTGGAATATCTGTTCATGAGGTCAAGATTATGGCTTCTATATCATCCCAGGCATAAGAGTACCAGCTCTTTGTACACAATATCAACACACCTCTAGCAAATGCATACTTTTTTATGAAAGAACTCAACTAGTATTAAATATTAAAGGGTACAGTACTAGGCACAATGGTAGAAGCAAAAATTAGTTAAGCATAATTCCTTCATTCAAAGAGCTGTCTGTATTTGTCAATAAGGTAGTAGATGTCTTAGCCTGGGAGCTCAGAAATCAGTCTTGAGACAAAGGCTGTGTGTTACTATGATATTAGGGAGCATAATCCCAGGGAGCAGCAGTAAGGCACAAGAGGAGCTTGCAGGGAAGAAAGAAGAGCCAGTGCACAGTACGTGTTATCAAATTAGCTGCTGTTAAATGCGACAGATGAGCAATCCCACTGGACCATCCTCTAAGAAGCTTTATAACATCAAAGAACAGTTAATCCTAGGAAGAAAGGTTAGTTGATCCACTGGCTCTCATATTCCATTTGCCAAAGGTTCACTTTCCTCACTTCTAGGTTGTGTATGCGTTACTAAGCAAGGTTCATCAGCATTCCATGAAGAAGATTGGCGGGGGCAGGGTATTAAATTGGAATGATCGTAAGGAAAGGCCCAGTCGGCTTGTCCCAGTATGAAAGTCACTCCCAGCTCTCACAGAGCTGACCTCTCACTGGAAGCTGGAACAAGAGACGGTTAAGGGGAAGGGGATCTGAAATGGTACATAATGAGTGGCTGAAAAGGTGGATAAATAGGATATTGATGCAAGTTATGAACACATAGATCAAAATTTGCAAAATATAAAGAGCTATAAGAAAGATATCAAACTAAGTGCTTCGTGGGATTCAGAGAAGGAGCAGAGAAGTAAATCCAGGCATGGGAGGGGTCAGGAAAATTTTCATGACTGAGGAAACATTTGAGTCCAACTCAGAGGGATGGAGGGACTGTGGAAATGGAGTGGAGGTTGTGGGATAGGGAAAGCAGAGGGGCATTCTAGCAAGGAATAGGAGGATCAGAGGTTTAGCAGCAGAAAAGTGCCTTAGCTGTGTTCCCTCAGAAGCAGATCCTGAGACAAGGATTTAAATACAGTAGTTTGGGAGGTGATCCCAAGAATCTCAGTAGAGGAGTGGGGAAGTGAGAGACGGAAGGGAAAGAAGTCAGTTCAGGGTATGTCATATGAGCAGGTTCCCTCTGCAGGCAGCTGGCTCCCAATCCCACTGAAGACATCTGCAAGACTGTGTAGAGCAAACCACAGAGGCTCTTCACTTGAGGGTGAAGAATTTGGAGTATTTTCCATTTACCTCCATTGTCATTGCTTGTGGGCTGCTCTTAGGGGCATCACCTCTCTGGTTTGCTGGCCTACTCTCTGTGTAGGCCCATCGTGCTCCTGGTTAGAGAATCCCTCCAGCAGAGTCACAGATGATTTCAGTCGAAAGTCACTGACATTTCAGGGAATGGTGAGTGCCATGGGGATATGGGCTGGACACCAACAGCATGTGCTCAAAAAGTTAGTGCTTACTTGGAGAACAAGGAATTAAATGGTTGGGCAGGAATTGGGGCATGCTGAGAGCTGGGGCCACAGGTGCCTGTAGGGGCTTAGTAGGTAGACTAAGGTAGACTAAGGTAGACTAAGGTAAAGAAGTGATATGAGGGCGTAGGGGACTGGGGCACACTAGGGTTCTCATGACGGTCTAAAGTGATAGCCACTACTCATATCCAGCTGACTGTGACCTTGGGGGGATATAAACCCAGCATTGCTATATCTTTCAATGTTTCAGAAGAAGCTGGAAATCCACATTTTTTTGCATGTGTGAAATGCCTCAATGTCTAAATGTGAACAACTAATTAATAAATTAAGAAAAGCAGTCTGCTGACTGAACAAAGTCTACAGGTTGGGAATAAACAGTCCGCAGGCTGCTTGCAATCTCTAGTGTGAGAGAGTGAGAGAAGTGGGACATAATGGGAAGCATTTAAGAAGGTTGGGCTAGGGCCGTACTATGAAAAAACTTGATTTCTAGGCTCATAAATTATGCTTAAACTATTTTGCACTGGAAAACCACCAAATAATTTTGAGCAGGAAAGTAGAGTGACATATGAGCTCTGCTAGAAAAAGATTAATCCGATGATAAAGTAGAGAATAGACAGGAAGTGGAAGGCAGGGAGATAACATATGAGGCTACAGCTATACTTTAGGTAGGAGATCACGAAGGCCTGCGTAGAATTTGGGCAGAAGCTTAAAAGAGGCACTCAATAGAAAGAAGATGCCAGGCACAATAAAATGTAGATGTATCAGTATGAATAAATCCCTACACTCTTGCTGGAATAAAACATTCATAGGGCCCAAGTTATCCTGAAAGTTTAAGAGCTGGGTGAGAAAAAACAAGCTGGGGGTAAATGCTAGCCAGTTTTGGAGCTGTGCCCCCCGCCCAGCCACAATGGAAACTTGGGTTTCATACAGTTGACCCCACACCCACACAGATGTACCAAATAGCTCATGGAAGAGAGTCGAAGCCACCAAGCAAGCTAATGGTGATAAGACAGAAGACTGCCCAAGGGTGACCCATCTGAGAAATCAATCATAATGGGCTGGAAGAGACTTCATAAATCTCTGCCTTATGCACAGCTGAACTCTCTCATTATGTTCATGGAATCCCCAAAGTTCAGAAGGACTAAAAGGGCCGGGGCAGGTTCCAGACCTGCTACAAAGCATGTCCTCCAGTTTCCTCCTGTCTCCCAGGGTTCTCAGGCCACCTCACATCAACTCTCTATCTTCAAAGACTGTTATCCCAACCCCTGTTCACTTTTCTTTTCCTCCACCCTATCCCCTCTCCTCAAAACAACTCATCCTTTATCTCTGCTCTGTTCTCTCACACTTCTGTTCTAGATCACAGGATAAACCAACTGATGCAGACCCTGCTGATGCCTCCCTCCACCTCTGAGTTCACCTGCAGCTGCAGAGGGCAGCCCTGTCCCTTATGCCCACATCAGGTACTCCCATCCTGCTGTCCTCTGCCTGGGGCTTTCACTTGTGCCTTAGGAGCTTGCTCAGTCCACACACATGGCAGCGTCTTGGGTGGTCCAGGGATTAAACACCCCCAGGGGCAACTCTCACTGAGGGATAGATGACACGAAATAAGTACCTGGTTTTCAAAGGGATAGTCCTGATACGCATGTCTCACATTTCCTTAGAGACCTTCAGCTAGAAGGAGGCCTGGTTGCCAACAGCAGTAATTCTCTCTTTAACACAGCTTCTATTGGCTTTTCTCCCCTCACTGTCTGACTTGCTCCTCTACTTCCTCCCAGCTTCTTGGAATCACTGTCCACATAAACTGCCTGATCAGAGTCTTTGTCTCAGGGTCTACCTTGAGGGGAAACTCAAAAGAGACATTACCTATTCTATCTGCCAACAGGTTGTTGTGTCATTAGGTTGCCCTTTTTAGGTTACATTTGAGTGCTTACAGATACCCCACCCTAGAGAGATTAAAAAAAAAAAAAATCTCTTAATATAAAGGACTGACAACAGAGTTGGTGATTTGGGGCACAACTTGTAAACCATAGAAGAGGCACTTTGAGGCACATGGCACCTATAAATACTCCCAAAACATACCATCTGAACTGTACTTACAGGGTTTTGCCCCCTATGAAGATGAGAACATGCCCTCTTGTACTTACATTTACAACCACAATGGAACAAATTGAGGTTCCATGACGAACAAGCTGCTTTGCTCATTAGAGAAAGATATAAACTACTTTTTCTCCATGGAGAGCAATTTGAACTGCAAATGATGAATGTGGTAAAGGCTGAGGGAAGTCCAAATTGGCACTACTAAATACAACCGTTGATTGATGACTTGCTATGAACCAAATGGTCAAGCAGCATTTAAAAGATGTCTATGAGCACTATGATTCATTTAAATGGAAAAACTTTTAAAGCCCAAACAATCTTACAGTTTTCATCGCGCTCATATAAAAAAAAAATGTTGAGTTTAATGTGGAAATAAACTACATTTACATTTAAAATACGTTATACCCAAGCAGGGAGAATGGTACAGTAATGGTCAGAGTACTGGCAAATGTCTCATTTCTCTTTGTGTAAATTTATATTCCTACATTTTCTGTCAGCTTTTCACCTTCTGTATTTCTTATAACCCATCAGTCCTTTAACATACTGTGCCGTATTTATTTATTGAGCTGCTACCTTATTAAGGACACGATGCCAGGCCCATAGAGATGAACTGTGTGCTATAGTTCTGGCTTTCCAAAAGCTTATGGTCTAATAGGAGAGGGAGCTAACACAAAGGATTAGATTTGTAAATCAATCTTACATGAATCAGAGATCTTATCCAATGTCAAGCTTTATTAATAATTCACGGATACAACATTCAGGAAGCATAGACAAAGCAGAGGGAGGTCTGGGCTCCCCATGTGGCTCCCCAGGTCCTTCCTCACACATTAGACATGTGCTTTCTGGCCCAGCTTAGATAAAGTCTCTAAGTCAGGGTCACGGGCCACCTTACATAGGAGGGAGCATGAAAGTTATGATAGATTTCCATTTTATGCCCAAGAAAACTGTACAGTTCATAAAACATTCTCCAGGGAACCATGCTTCATAAACCCATAGATACTTAAGCAAATCAAAGACATCCCCTGAAGAGCAATCCACAGGAAAAGACTCTCCTCCTACGAAATATCATTAGTTTATTTCCCAGTGACCTAGTTACTGTGTTAACAAGGAGATTCAGTCAGGTTACCTGTTTTCCTTTCTTTCCTTTGGGAGCATCCCCTATAATGGGGAGAGAAAATGGATCATAAGCCAGCTGCTTCAACTCCTTCCTCCCCAAGAAGATAGGACACATAACAAACAACTACAAGACCCAACAGAAATCAGTAAGCCCCTGTTATAAGAGGTCAGGCAGTGACTGATATAGAATTCAGAGGATGCTAGAGCATAGAAAATTCTGCTGTCTGTGAGAGTTCAGCATGCATTTAAAATTATCTGAAATTACGTCTCCTAGTTATGACGAGCATGTCCATGGAGCCCCAGAGACCAATTGTGTCCATTATTTGAAGATCTGAACCAACCAAATGGAGATACAAACAAAATGTTCAAAGACAGGAGACTGGGGCAGGTAGTTATGGGAGTGGGAAATCTGGTTTGAAAGGCAAGTGTTTTTAGATTGTGACATTCCTTAGGTAGCATCTTTAAAAGGGTTATTCCTCCTCTTCAGCTCTCCTTCTCTCTCATTCTCCTACTCTCTCCCTCTCTCTGCTTTCCTTCCCTCCTACCCAGCCCCCGTTCCCCCTCTTTAATTCAGTGAGAGGTCTGGGGGGTAGACAGAAATAAATGTCTTATAACTTATTATAAAAATCTTTTTATAATCTATATCTATATATTATAAAATCAGTTCTAGATTATATATATGTGTGTTTATTTCTATGTAACAATTGATATTGATTTTAGCGAATATTTATTGAGTGCCCTCTGTGTGATGCCAGGCACTCTTCTTGGTGCTTGTGATATATCCATGAACAAAATAAACAGCAGCCCTTCCATTGTGGAGCTTACATTTTATCAGAAGGAAATAGACAACGATCAATAAACATAACTAAAAAGTAACACATATAAGTTTGTTAGAAAGTCATAAGTGCTGCAGAAAAACGAAAGGGTAATAGGAATGCTGAGAGGGAGCAGGCTGAGATTTTAAGTGGAATATTCACCTTGGAATTAGAGGAATAATGGGGTGAGGGAGAGTGGCAGATGATAGAACCTTATAAGCCATTTTTAAAACTTTGGCTTTTATTCAGAGAGACAAGGGGAGCCATTGGAAGGTTTTGGGCAGAGTAATGCTGTAGTCTGATTTATGCCTGCCATGTTGAAAAGACTGTGAGGGTCAAGAGAAGCAGGGAGACCAGTTAAGAGACTACTGTAGTAATCCAGACAGGAGATGAGAGTGGTAGTGGCGATGGAGGTGGTGAGCAGCGATCAGATATGGATATACTTCAAAGGTGGAACCAACAAAATTTCCTGATGGATTGGATGTAGTGTGTTCAAGAAAAAGAAGTCAAGGACGTCACCAAAATTTTGGGTGTGAGCAACTTGAAGTTTGGAATTACCCACAACTGAAAGGGAGAAGATTGGGAGGGGAACAGGTTTGAGGGGTGTACTGGTTATTAACTGTTGTCTCTGAGCCCCATACTTGCCCGTCTATACTCTGTTCAGTACTTCTGGGGCTAGGAATCTGCAAACTACATTTTCCAGGCTCCCTTGCTATTTGGCTCACTGTTAGAATACCCTAGCAGGAAATAAGAAGGTGGGAGGAAGAAACAATCTCACTGCTTCTGGAACAATGTGATGTTGCTGGCAGTTGCTGAAATGAGAGCGGGTAGGGGTGATTGCAAAAGCCAGCAGCCCATGCAGGAACAGCAGATTTCCGGCAGCTTCAGCACTGATCCAACATCCCTGACACAATAGCATCTCCAACAGTGCAGGCTTGTGAGCTCCAGCATGAGAGAACAAGCAGTATCACCCCTTCTTCTTTTATCTCCTCCAGACCCCCTCTATCTCCCTTTTGCACTTCCAGCCCTTCCAACACCTATGAAACTTCCCTATATTGAAAAGTGCATAGCGTTGTTTTTGTTTTCCTGATTGGACCTGACTGACACAGGGGAAGACCAAGAGTTCAGTTTTGGACATGGTAAGTTCAAGAAGTCTATTAGAAGTCCAATAGTTGATGCCAGGTAGGCAGTTAGACGTATGAGTCTGGAGAAGATGAGGTTGTCCTCTTTTCTTGGGAAAGAAGTCTAGGTTGGAAACATACTTTTGTTGCATATTGATGGTATTCAAAGTCACGAGACTGGATGAGATGACAAAGGAGTGAATGTAGATCAGGAAGACATCCAAGGACTGAGCCATGGACACTCCAACATTAAGAGAAGAGGAGGATCTAGTAAAGCAGCCCAAGAAGGAGCCTAGTATTATCATTTACCATATAAAGACCTAATTCAAGTTAGGCTCTTTCTGAGTCTCATTTTCCTTATCTATAACAAGCAAATAATAACACTGACAGCAGAATGACCATGAGAATAATATCATATATTTGCAAAGTGCCTGATATTCAGTAAACAATAAGAAAGAAATTAGTTCTATGATCATATTTTAACATCAAATGATTTCTAAATATAGAGATGATGAAAAGCCTGAATTGTTTTAACTCGATAAGGCAGTGAGCCATGAAGTTATAAACAATGTTTTCAGGAAGCAAACACTAAAGTAACCAGAACCTCAATTTGTCTAACTCAACCCAGGTCGTGCCTAACCAGCAGGTTCAAATGTTAGACGAAGAGATGGCATCGGTTACTCTGCTTTTGTTTGTTTTGTTGTTCATGGTACCGGACATGTTTCGAATGATTGGATGGATCCATGCCCACGCTTTTCTCTCTGTGTGTCTATTGTCCTTTCAGAGCTATCTTTGGAGCGCTGGGTTCAGGTTACTTTTTGGAAGCATCTCACTTTCTTTGACTCAACCTGGAATCTGCTTCTAACCTGCTTGAAAGTTTATTGGCGACAATGAACCCAGAGGTTTCCTAGGTTGTGAGTGAGCTGGAACCTGTTGCTGCTCTGGGAAAGGGCATGGCTGAGCAGCTCACACTTCATTGCTTATGCTTCTAGTGCATGTATGGGACAGTGCGGGAGAGCCCTAGCTTCCTAGGGCTGCCATAACAAAGTACCACAAACTGGGTGGCTTAAACAATAGAAATTTATTGTCTCACAGTTCTAGAGGGTAAAAGTCCAAGATCAAGGAGTAAGCAGGTGTGGTTTCTTCTGAGGCCTCTCTCCTTGGTTGCAGACGGCCACCTTCTCGCTGTGTCCTCACATGGTCTTTCCTCTGTGTGTGCATCCTTAGCGTCTCTTTGTGTGTCTCAATTTCCCCTTCTTATAAGAGCACTAGTCAAATTGGATTAGTGCCCATACTATTGGCCTCATTTTAAATTAGTCATCTCTTTAAAGGCTCTATCTCTAAAAACAGTCCCATTCTGAGTTACCAGGGGTTAGGGCTTCAACATATGAATTTGAGGGGACGCAATTCAACCCATAACAAGAATTGACTTAGGGACTTAGATCCCATTTAGGCCCTTAAGATTTAGGGTGACTTATAGGCAGAGGCAAAAAGAGATGCCTAAAACATAAGACTCTAGGAGCTCAGGAGGAGTGTTCTGTCGTATGACTTGTGGAGAGTCTCAGAACCAGGTATTCTGGTGAGGACAAGATGAGCCAACCTACACACAACCCTCTTCGTTCCTCCTGGAGTTATTGATAGACTTACACTTTCTGGGTAAAGGCTACTCTTCCCTAGGTTGGGACACATGTCTTCTCATTCAGGGTCCTCCTCATGGAATCAGGAGCTATTGATTAATTAATAATGGGAGTTCCCCTATGGAACCTGGGAATTATCCTCTGATGTGATTGTCAGTAGTGGCTAGATAGTGACTGCCACACTTTCAATAGAGCACTCAGCTCTTTCTATTAAAATAATGGACTGAAGTATGCTGCATCCTTCATCTTATCTTGCAGTTGCCAGATGGGAAATGAGGGAGAGAGAGAACGCAAGAGCAAACAAGCCCAGGGTCTTAAAAACCATAACCAGAGCACTGTGGATAACTGAGAAAGTGGTTTTTGTGTCTCTTGACACACTCTTTCCCCCAAAGGGTTTTCTCCCTTGACCTTCGCTGACCTGCCTTGACCTGGGGGTAGTTAGTATTGTCGTGGACACATGGCCAGAAAAGTTATGTATCACTTCACTTTTTGTCTTTTCAATCTCTTCCATACCCAACTCCTTAGAAGAGGTTACTCAGCCTTTCCCCAAAAATGGCACCTAGTTCATACAGAGTGGTACTATTTAAGGTAAGTAATGCTGACTGCTGTCCAGATAAACCCCAAATGTCAGGGACTTGGGACATTAGTTCTTGGTCAACAGGTGGCCTCCACATGGTGCTTCAAAGACCTAGATACCTTCCATCTGTGGTTCTTTCCTCTAGGGTCTCAGAGCTGTTTACATCCATACAGGGAAAAAGAAAGAAGGTTCAGAGGTAGCCAGGCCTAAAAGTGGCACTCATTACTTCCAGTCACATTTCCTTGGCTAGAATTCAGAACTCAAGGGTCTACCAGGAAAAAGCAGTAGTTTCCCAGTTTACTTCCAAGAAGAATTTGGGCACAGTATGTAAGTTAAACAAAAATCACAAAACAGCAAAACCTAAGAATCTCCAATTCTTGACGGAAGTGATGAGACATTATCCCAGAACAAGATCTTTTGGAATCTCTTTTAAAGTGTTAATTTCCTATCACTGGGAATCAAGATTTTCCAAAAAATGTGAACCATGACTTTCTCATTATGGATCTTTAGTTAATATTACTACTGTTTTTGGTAATAACTAAAGGAATCATTTTTTTTTTTTTGTAAAGTCCAGATGGGGAGTTCACTAAGAATACAAATCAAACCCAAAGATTAAAGAAAAGGAAACTCCTATTGTATATTTATTGTTCCACTTGGTAGTCTTGGAAAAATCCAAGTTCTCCTTCTCCAGCTGCTTTTTAATAACGATAAAGAGCCCAAAATAGTGTTCTGGCATCTAGAGGAGAGCTCAGTCCTACATGATTGCAATCTACAAAGGCCCCAGCTGTCTGAGGCCTGCACACAAACCGTTAACCATTCCAGCTGTTTTGCTGCAATATATGGTTGAGTTACCAGGCCCCGTCACATCGCCCACTTGAAACCTTTGCAGCAAAGAGCCTTTCCTCCAGAACTGCATTTCTAGACTGACAGAGGGACACCAAGAAGCTAAGCTTGCCATGAGCAGAAAGGTCACCTGAGATTGAGCTCCTAAAAGAGCTGTCTGGGGAGGAGGAAAACGTTCTACCTATTTCTGAGTCTGGCCACAGAAAAGTGGCTGAACCCATGGTCCATGGATTTGCAGAAGATCTAAGCTGGAGAAGCCTTAGGGCACTATGCAGAGTATTTCACAAGCCTCTCATGTTGACGGGGACGAAACTGGGTTCCGAAAGAGAAAGTGACTTGTCCAGAATCATTCAATCACCACACCCTATTGCCCCCTCCAGTTTTCTGAGAGTGTGGCCTTTGGATCACACAAGCTTAGACTCAACCTCTGGTTTCACCTCTTACTAGTTATGTGGCCATGGGTTAAGTTCCTTAAGCATCTCTAGACTTCAGTTTTTGCATCTGTAAAATCTAAAATGTGTCAATGGAAAATTGATCATAATGGTAGCCTTCTCCTATGGTTGTTGAAATGATTAAACGAGATTATCATTATGTGAAATACTCAGCCTAGAGCTCTAGACAATGAGGGGGAGCTGTTACTATTAAAATAAGTGGCAGAGCCAGGATTAGAGCACAGTTTTCCTGGCACCAGTTCAAGTCTCTGTCCACTATGATATGCACTAGAAACAGGTCCAGCAGGGATACACAAGCAGTAATTCCATCTTTCTCTCACAGACTACACAGGCTCAGGGGGGAGTGGGGTCTTTTCTGTATGTCAGTGAAATACAGACACCAAGACACAGCCAAGACACCATCCCTGCTCTATGCTGTATGTCACTTAACACCTTTTACACAAGTGTCAGAACTATCATTGTAAGGGGTCCTGGCTGGGGGAGTCATCCTCAGCTGCATCTGAATAGAAACTGAGACCCAGAGGAAATGGAAGCAATAGAGACAGAGGAGGATTTGCTTCCCAGGCATCTATTCCCAGGGGGTGTACTATGTTTATATGGAGACAAAAATCATATGCAGTATTAAAGACCACAGAAATTAGACTAAACTTTTTACTGCCCCGACAACAGTGAAATGATCCTTTCATTTATATTGATCCAAAGCACATTCCCTGAGCTCAAAACAGCCAAGAGAACATACAAGGGAGGTAGTCCTCAAGCAACGGGGTTCTCATCCTTAGATGAACATTAGAATCACCAGGCAGCTTTGTAAAATACCAGTGTACAACCTCCACTCCAGACCTACAAAATCCAAATCACTGGAAATGGAGCCCTGGCCTCAGTATTTCTTAAGTATCCCAGGTGATTCCAATGTGCAGCCTAATAGTCTAATATTAGGACTATAAAATTGAGACACAATTTTACAGACCTAATACTGCCATTGAACATAAAAATACATTTTGGATCTATATTAGTTTCTTATTGCTGCTGTAAAAAATTATCACAAGTTTAGTGGCTTAAAACAACACAAATTTATTATCTTATAGTTCTAGAGGTCGGAAGTCCAAAATGGGTCTTACTGAACTAAAATTAAGGTGTGGGCAGGGTTGCGTTCCTTTTAGAGGCTCTAGAGGAGATTCTGTTTGGCTTTTCCAATGTCTAGAAAGCATCTGAATTCCTTGGCTTGTGGGCCCTTCCTCCATCTTCAAAGCCAGCAGCACGTAGCATCTTCAAGTCTCTCTTTCTCTCTACTTCCATTATCACATTTTCTTCTCTGATGCTTATAAGGACCCTTATAATTATACTGGGTCCATCTAGATAATTCAGGATAATCTCTCCACCTCAAATTCTTTAATTTAATCACACCTGTAAAGTATATTTTGTCATATAAGGTAATGTATTCACACTTTCTAGGGATTAGGATGTGGGCATCTTTGGGGGATCTTTATTTTGCCTACCGCAGATCTTTAAAGAACTGGAGATATGGTAGTAGGGACAATCAACGTGAGATCACCTTTGGCTGAAGAGCTGGATAAATTTTAAAAACTGCCTGGATCTTGAGAATGGCTTCTAGGGTTTTAATCCTATCACCTAGAAAAAAGCACAGAGATTTCAGGTGAGAATTCTGTGTTGACTCTCACTGCTGCTCACTCTTTCCCTTTTTACCCACTCCCAAATAAAACTTTAGGTTTCTCTGCAGGCTACTAGACAAAAGCCTTAGTGCTTTTTATAGTAAGCCAATTTGGGAACAAAAATAGAAAATTATGGTTTTCCCACTTTTATCAGGAAAACATCACTGATAATAAAAAGAGAGGAAAAGGCTCTAACCATGTGAACACAGTTGAGCAGTCGAAGCACGGCCACTCATTTCTTAGCTGGGACGTGCATGCACCCACAGGCATGCATTCACAAGCTGACATTGCTCTCCAATTGGAAATCCTTTTAAAGAAGGAGGGAGAGTCTGTTGTTATTCTCTCTCTCATCAGCTGTGAGAATAAAACCCTGCAAACAGACAGGTGTCATGAAGCAGAAACCTGTTCAGAAATTCTCCAGGATGAAAATCCTATTTTCTCCACCATTTCTAATCACCTTGTGGATGAGGAATCCTCTTCTTTCTAAGGTCCCACCTTGTACTGCTTGCAGTTGCAAAGGAGATACTTTGATAGATTACAAATTGTTTTCCGTAGCTGACCTAGACATAACATCACCACTTCCTGATTATATTGATATGTGTTTCTATTATTTGCTTATTTGCGCCTCCAGAAACAATTCTTTTTTGTTGTTTTACTGTAAACAGCATTGCAAGGTCTCCGTATTAAATCATAATTATTTACCCATACAGTTCATGCACCTTTGTCCCTGGGGAATCTGGTGACGTGAATTTACAGGAACATCAGGGTATTTCTCACCAACAGTTTCCTGTTATTGATATGCTTTTGTTTAGTTGTGATCTTTTTTTTTTTTTTAACTCATTCAGTTTCTCAAGGGAAAAATAAACAGGCACGGTGACAACTATCACAGTCCTGGGATATCATCTGGGGACCTCACAAATGTGTTTTCATCGGGGACTGGGCACTCTGGCAAGGCCAAAAGCTATAGAATTGTATAGACAGACAATTGGTTACCATTCATCTGTTCTTTCAGTTTCCCACGTGCTTCAGATAGCTATCTTAGTGAATGTGTATTACATTATGGAGGAGAAATTCCACAGACTAGGAAGAGCCTGTACTAAAATAGAAAACAATGCTAGAGATTTATCGATGAGAAATAATTGATTTTTCTGACCTCTAAAACTCAGAAATCCAAAGTATGATTTTTCAACTGCCAAATAACAATATAGTTAGTCTAATCAATACAGACTAGAACTCTCATGAGCCAAAGCATTTGTGCCAATTAAAGTAGAAACTGAATTACTTAATTACTGAATTGAGACTTCACAAAACTTGGAAAGATATGAAATGTACCCAAGTTTTTCAGTCTTGCTTTATGGTTACTTAAATGCACATTCATCATGATTTTCAATGTCCATTTTAATTGAAAAATGAGAATCCTCATCCTCAAAAACATTCAGGAAAACAGCTGTTTTTATAAATCCTCTCTTCTATATCAATATGCTTACAAAACATAAACTGAAGACTGGCATCAGCAAACGACTTTCTAGAACTGGACTGGATATGGTGGCCACTAGCCACATGTGGGTATTTAAATTTAAATTAATTAAAATTAAATAACAGAATTCAGGTTCTTTGTCACACTAGCCATATTTCAACTACTCAATAGCCACGGGCAGCTCGAGGCTATCGTATGGACAGCATAGATTACTGAACATTTCTATCATTGCACAAGGTTCTATTGGACAGCGATGTTCTAGAATGGGACTCAACATGCATTAAAATCCAATAAATAGAAAGTTGATACCTTTTGAAATGAAGAGTTACTGATGGAAATTGCCACTAAACTTTTCTTAGGTTTGAAAACTTTCCACTTCTATATTTCCTACGATGAAGGTGACCCTCTTAAACCTAACGTCTCCTCTTTACATTTCTCTGGCCCCTCAGATTTTATTCATTTCGAAAACAAGTTAATAAAGTATATAGATCTGGTAAACCTGAAAAAAGAATCAGAAATACATAAAAGGATTATGGAGACCAGCCCCATAGCATAGTGGTTAAGTTCAGCACACTCTGCTTCGGCAGCTCAGGTTCAGTTCCCAGGCGTGGATGTACACCACTCATTGCCAGCCATGCTGTGGTGGCGACCCACATACAAAATAGAGGAAGATTGGCACAGATGTTAGCTCAGGGCGAATCTTTCTCAGCAAAAAGAGAGAGAGAGAGAAATATAAAAAAGGATTGTGAAGCAATATTGTGTCCTGGGGCAATAGTGCTTACTGTGGCCAACTGACAATGTGCCTGATACTTATTCATTTTCTTTCCCTTCTCCTTTAAAATGTATGACTTAAGTGCAGGTTTAGTTGGACATTAAAGCATGTAAATATAGAAGTCAGTTGTTTGAAAATTCCCTTTATGATCTGTTTGCCCTTAGCATCAAGCCCCTTCCTTCTACAGTCTCTCAAATTTTGTTAGCCATCTCCCCACCCCCAGACTCACCTCTAGCCTATTGATCCCTTAAATATGCTAAAGAGATGAACTGGGAAAAAGTCTCCAGCTCAGATTTTAAGTCCTGGATCTGCCACTTACCTTAAGCCATATGACCTAGAGCAAGCTACTTTTCCTTTCTGAGTGATCACTCCTCACTCCTCCAAAATGAGGGATGCTGCTAAGAATAACTACTCCACAAGGTTGCTGTGAAGGCCCCCTGGGAGGATAGATGTGAGGACACCATGTGAGTGGTAGATCACAACACAAATGCAGGTGGCTGCTCTCACTATTTATTTTACTTTACTGGCTCTATGTGAGGTTCTGAATGCCACAGTACCTGGGAGTCTCGTGAAAGGAGAAACTGAACCATTGAATCTCTTAATGTACAGAGATCCCCAGGAGAACTGGACTTGTCAACTCATTGTCAACTCTAGGATCCTATATCAGCATTTTTCACCTTGTTTTAGAGATGAGGAAATCAATGCTCAACATTAAAATGCTTGTCCAAGAATGCACAAGTCTTGGCCAGTCAGGGCCATTGGACATTGTATTGAAGTTCCTTATTAAAAACCAATGTAATCTAATTTATATAATTTGATTATTTATGTCATCTAATCTTCAAAACTCTATTCAATAAGAAGTAGTATAAATGTAAACATAACAAAGAAAACCAAAATCACAGTATAACGAGAAGGAACAGAGAACAGCATTTATCCGAATAGAGTATTTATAATTTATAGACAGTTGGTTCTATTTTTCCACTTACTTTTCCAAGCAAAGAGAAAATAACTTTTGTTCTATCCCTTCTGTACCTAGTCATCTCAGATTTGATTCTAGGGAGGATTTCCTTGTTGATGAAACAGTGATTGATTTTTAGGTTCGTGAAATGGAAGGCTTGCCAGGACTCTACCAGCCAAGGCAGTTCATGCAACAAATCTCTAACCAGGATTCCAGCAAGCTCCTGCTGTTCCTGCCCACTAGGTCTGGGGATTTACACAGTCAGGGTGACATTAAAGTCCTGAAAACATTACAGAGCCAAGCTCTCTACTGGACACCTGAACACGGCATTGTTCTTCAACATTTTCTCTTTTCCAGTGTAAAATTTATCATTTGGAGGTAAATTAACCTTGCTGCTCTTCAGTTTCTCCATCTGCAAATTGTTTACCTTACAAGGGGTATTGCGAAGACTGCACACGTTATCCCATTTAACATGCCAGCACATGCTTAGCACATGGGAGACATGCAATACACAGAAGTTGATCTTCTCCCCCACCTTGTATTTGCGTAATCAATTCAATTTAACAAGCATTTACTGAATGGGCAAGACCCAGCCGGCACTGGGAGGGAAGCAATGATAAACAACATGGTCTCCACTCTCGAGCTGTTTACTCTCCAGGAAGGGTGATAAAACAAGCACACAAATGACTATAACACAGGGAAAAACATAACAAACGCCTAAGAGGGGAACAAGCAAACTTCTAAGGAAGCACAGAGGAAGAAGAATATGATTCAGGCTAGGGAGATTTCTTATGATTTCAGAGAGGAGGCGGCATTGGCTCTATCTTGTAAAGGATGATAACAGATCCATTGTGTAGATAAGGAAGAAGGGCATTCTAATTAGAGGAAACAGAAGGAGCAAAGCATGGGAGGCAAAAGTGAAGGGTTTTAGCAAAGGATGGGTAGTCCAGGGAATATGACAAAGGCTGTGCATGAGGGGATCTGTTAGAGGTCAGGCTGGACAGGAAGGGCGTGGGCAAGATTGTAAGGCCTTGAATGCCATGCAAAGGGTTTAGACCTTGTAACCAGGGCCAGGCCTCTCAGCCTCTTCCTTGTCATACTCTACATAGAAAATAACCATGTTTGTACAGCATACTGGAGTAAATGGATGAGACTGCCTTTGGCTGGAGGCCATAGCTTGGAGCTCCCCAAAGCCCAAGGGGATCAATATCTCAGCACATCTGTAATTTATTTGTGGCACACCTGGATCACATGGTACATGGGCAGGAAGGGGGTTAGGGGGAATATCTGCTATATGTAATGGGGACTAGGGAGGCTTTCTGGACAGGGATGTTACAACACCAGAACTTCCTATCAAATGGTCAATAGTCCAAACCATAGGCACATATGTCGTGGCTGCAGTCCAGAAGATGGGGAAAGTCTGCAGGGGAAAAGAAATCATTGTACATTGGACTTATGTTTAGCCTTCTATCTGCAAAGCTAATTGTTTAAATAAGGGTGCCGGACTTTTAATAATACGTCTTAATACACAGAAGTACCATTTATATCCAGCTTCCCGATGGGAAATGCAAGACTTCTGAAATTAAAACATGTTCATGTCTGATGGCTTAAATCAACACATCAGCCTTCCAGAATAGGAAGGTTACAAAAATAAACTTGGTAATTGCTTTTCTAACTGCAAACCTTTGCCTAAGTTCGGGTCATTGGCTGTAACACATATTTTCATTTTTTCTGACACTTCTCTTTAGGAAAACTTTATATATGTACAACAAAATTGAAAATTATAAAGGAAAATCCTTGTATCCAGCCAGGGAGAAATATGCAAGCTTTACTTTTTAACTCTTTAAGTGTTGAGTAACTCTTGTGTCTGGCTAGGCTGTTCAAACGTTTTCCAGAATTCCTATGAACATTCATTCACTTTACTTTTCCTTTCTGTTAGGCTGCATTGGAAAGCCTGACATACATAAATCTAATTAGTAAAAGATGGGAAACAGAGTGAGACCCCAAAATCAAAGCAGGAAGTCATATTTTATTTTTGACTATATGTTATCTTTAATGAAGATGATGAAAACTAAATTAAAATATTTTAATGCATAAAGATAAAAATATTTATGCCATAATCTCTCTCCTCCCTCTCTTTCCTTCTCTTATTTGCTTCTTAGATGATGCTGGCTTTCATTGTTTTATCTCAGAGGTCAAAGATAATTTTAAATGGGCTTAAACTGCTAGACAAAGAATGAATATGGGTTGTCAGATTATTTAAACAAATATGCAAATACACACAATAAAAATACAAACACATAAACAGGTACGTATGTATGTACATATATGTATATACAAATGTGTATAAGAGTGGTGTGCTGGAGGCAGTGACATCAAGTTGGTAGCTTGAAATTGGCCATGGTGGAATATTTATACCACGGAAATCAGCAAAAACTATAAACTGGGGCTTTCTCCTTCCAGAAAGCCAGTTATTAAATATCTACCAGCACACATTGAGTATACATATATATGTATATGCATATGTTTATACAATAAATATATATATGTGTATGTATATATACATAGAAATATATATGTTTTGAAGGTTAAGTAGGATAAGAACAGATGAGAGGATATAAGAGGCTTCATCATCAAGAAAACAACATCAGCAGTGACAAGGAGGTGACAAAGCACAGTGCGTATTCCAGGAATGCAGAACCATGTATTGAGACGAGAGTGAAAGATGTGTGAGGAAGAGAGGTAGGAAGTCAGTCTGGAAAGGTTTTTTGGGGACTGAATGTAAAAGACTCTAAAAGCTTTGCTAAGAAGTCTTTACATACTGGTGAGTCCTTGAAGACTATCATTAGCAGTAGAAATAATATAATCTGACACATGTTTTGTAAAAATAAAGAACAAATGGATGGACTAGAGATTGCAGGCAGTAAAACCAGTTGGAGCTATTTCCATTGCCCGTGTGGATGTGGGCACTCAACCGTGGCAATAGCAGTGGGAGGGAAGGGAAGCACAAAGTTGAGAGTGATTTTAGACTTAGAATCAACACATCTTGACAACTAATTTGACGTGGAGAGTGAGGGAGAAAGAGAAGTAAGAAAAGAGTGATGGAGAATTTAAGAGACAGCTGGTTTTGGAAGGGAGATAAAAGAAATTGGTTTGGATGTAATTAACGACTGATATATGCCAGAGTGTTTAGACATCTACTATAGACCACACAGTTGTATGATTCTATTCTCAACACTACATCAGTTAAAACCAACACCTAAGTCTATGTACTTAAAGATCTCAAGTAGTAGTTGATTCTTCAAGTGGTGGTCTGAAGGAGCAGTTGGGCTTTTCCTGTATTAGGGTTTTGTCAGATGAACAAAGCAAAAAGTCAGGTCCTATTTAGGAAACTGGCATGAGTTATTTTTGTTTTCTTTTTAATTGATGTACCATGAAATCCCAGATGAACATGAAAGGAAGTAAAGACGTGGAAAGATTGATGTATTTGAGACTGAAGTTCTCAGTAAGAGTGTTGATAGTGTGAGTAATTGGACAAGCAGATTGGAAGGAAGGTAGCCTAGTCAGAAAGCAAGAGGTCTGAATTAGTGATTTTAAAGGTAGAGCAGTTATGAGTGATTATGGTCTGAAGTAGACTGTGGATTTAGTGGCTAAAGAGAAGGAGAGACGGCCTTATAGATGAGAAGGTGGTAGAGCTGAGAGGCCCTGGTGTTGGATGGCTTGTTCACATGGCTATGAAGTGGCCCAGGATGACAATTTCAAGGAAGCCTATGAGCCAAGAGCCCAAGTCATCAATGCTTGAGGGAAGAGAACAGGAAGCTGGGAGGTGAACAGTAGGAGGGAGAAATGGTGTCATAGTTGAATGGCATGATCCTTAAAGGCACAGGGTTTTTGCTTCATTTTCACAAGCAGAAAAAGAGTACCCCAGGGCTTCAGATTACCAAGATTAGGAGGTGGCTAGAACCCCTAAATTTCCCAGCCTGTAGAATTCTAAAGCCATCCTCAAGATATCTTTGATTTTGCAGGTGGCTTATGTTTTTATGGTCTCCTCTGTTTTTTAGGATATCCGTTCTAGTTTTACTGGATTAACCGAGCCATAAAATTAGCTCTGTCTCTGAGTTTCACCTAGTAAAACTTCACTCAGCCTAGGGATTTGAGAGCATGGTAGACTTTCCTGAAAATTTTGGGTTTGTTTGGAGGTGATGGAAAACACATTTACAATGAAGGAGCACAAACGACTGTAAATTAAATCATAGCCATCCCTGTCCTTGAAACGTCCCCCAGCTAACCCAGCAGTGAGTTTGAGCTTCATGCCCCTTCCCTTACCTGTTCTCAGCTTCTCTCCATCTTATTGGTTCCTCTCTCTCCTCCGTTCTCTCATGTCTCCAATCCTACCCAATCTAAGAAATGGAATATTACTGTGATTGCTTAGATCAACTTACTAACATCTCCATTTCCAAAATGGGAGGTAGCAGGCTCTAATGACAGTGGGAGAAGTAGCCCAGTATCACTGAACTGAAATCAAATGACCCTCTCTCTCTGCCCCTCAGAGAAACAAATAAATTCCTTTCCTTCTTCATGCAGAGTAATTCTTCTCTCTTGCCTAAAGTTATCAGCGTTTCCAGGCTGCGGAGATTCCACCTTTTTGCACTGATTGATTCTTCCTTAAGGGAAATTCTAGTGTCAGATGTTACAATAGTAATGTTTTTTTCTACACCATCACTCCTATTTACTATCTCTTACTACTCTTTCATCCTAGTCAGGCTTACTTCAGGGCTAGTAGGGGGCAATCCTCCAGTGCAGGCAATCTGTGTTCTGTCCATATGAAGAACTAGAAAGAGAAGCCACAGTGTACTAGAAAGGTCACAGAGCATGTACATGCCTATCAGTTACACCATCTCTTTTAGGGAAAGAGGCTCCAAATGGCATTTTTCTGCCCAAGTTGCTACAATTTTTACCACTGCCACTGAGTGAAACCAAGCCATCTACTGTTGCCACAGCTTATTTGACCAGAGGTCAGTGCCTGAGCTAAGTGAAAGGGAAGCCTGAATGAGCTGGGCAAGAGAAAGCCAGCCTCCCAGGAGTGATGTACGCTAACTCTGCGCAATGAGGGCCCTACGTATTGAATGGTGGCACACTATTCCAAACAAATCCTTTCTTTACAAATCAAATGCCAGAATCAACCATGAGAGACTGAATGTTCAGAATTGATTTAATTTAATTTTGGCAATATCTATTGATGGTGCTCGGCGCAGGCCACCCCAAGATGCACCACTCTGGTATGCGGATTATTTCGAGCTGAAGACAATAAAGACTCAGAAGATTCAGGAAGAACATTTGAGTTTCCCCTCCCAAACTGCCTAAAGAATTTCACATAGAAAATCTGTTTCAGGAAGGAGCCAGTATCATACGATGGCTGTAGTATAATGTAAAATAAGATGCTATGATAGGAAAGATAGGAAAGGCACCAAGCCCATTTTATCAAAAATTCTGTGTCTCCCAGGCCACATTCTCTATAGGTGGCCCTGAAAAGAGTTGTCAGATCAACATTTGCATTTCTGTCTCCATGTGAATTGTCTTCTTCCCCTCTGGAATCCCAAACCACTACCTCCCCAACACCTTCCACGCCTTTGGCTACAATACTTAAGCAAGCAGCTTAGAAAGAATGATGAGCTGCTCATTTCTGAGTTTCTCCCATGTGTACATGTTATTAGACTTGGTATTATTTTCTCCTGCTAACCTGTCTTTTTAATTATTTGGCCAGCCTTAAGAACCTTAAAGGAAAGGGCGGAGGAGGGAATTCTCCCTCTTCCCCGACACTATCCACACTGATTACTTTCCTTTTGTACCCCCAACTTGATCTTCCATTCTCCTCCTAAATTGTGTTTTTCTATTTACTTAAATGGTGTATATTGCTGTAGGCTTTCATTATTCAAATAGAGGGCAACAAAGTCTAGGTGTATAAATTGGGTGGATAATCCAATGATCAAGTTCATCAAAGTGGTCCTCTATTTTAACTCAGTTAACCTGCATCTGCTGCATAGACAGGTTGAAGATATCTTCTCTGAAAATGCTAAATCAAGATCTGTATCCAATACTCTGTGCACCATCACAAATCCTCTTCACCCTCCTTTATTTCAGCCACTGAAAAGGTAACCAGTTCACCGGGGCTTTGACAACCTTCATGAGGTGCAACTTTCAGTGCTTCCCCTCAGATCCCTGCTAAGTACCTCTCACTTCACGGCCTGGGGCTTCTCCGTCACTGAATATGGATGCATATGGTTGCCTATGGGAGCAAGCACAACCTGGAAATGTAGAGGAGTTTACCCGCAGGGGTCTCCCTTCACACTGGGGGATGGGAGTTAATGGATAAATACTTCACCCTGTCGCCTTACAGGAATACTGTTCTGAGATGCATTTCATGAGGTTTCTGACAAGGTCCATGAATGGAGAACGAATTGCCCTAAATTGGTCAACTTGATAACACATTCTAATAATGCCTTTTCCTACTTCCCTGTTTTCTTCCTTCCATTCTGTCCTACTCCCTGAGAATACTTACAAACACCTACATGCAAGACTTTATCTCAGGCTCTGCTTTCAGGGAAACACGTCTATTATATGGCAAAATACTACACCCAAAAACTATTTGTTTTTAGGATAAGAATTTTGTCCTCTCTAATATTAAGATTTCAGATGTATGATGTTCTCCTCAATGAATGGACGTGTGGTGGTCACTGATAGGTTCTCAGAACCTACCACTGCTGCTACCAACTTAGCCCTCAAAATCTCAGTCACTAGGTAACAGCCCATTAAAAGCTGAATAATTCAGAGACACTATGAATAAATTGCATCTTCATTCTTGCACACTATGATGTATGATATGATGTGTACAGTTTTTTAGTGAATCGAAGAACATATTATTTTATCCATAAAACTAGCATTGGTGGTATGGAGAGAGGGGATTACAGAGGTACTCTCATTTTCACATTAAAGTTTTAAAATAATCCTAAAGTATATGAATATGCAAGTATTACTTTCCATATTTGCCTAAGATGTTTTTTTCCATTCATTTATCTTCCATCTTTTTATATTACTTTGTTTTAAAGTATGACTTTTGAAAACAGATTTTGTTTTTTTGTCATCCAATCTAATAATCTCTATTTTTTTAATGGAGGGGGAGGGAATCCACCTACGTTTATTAAATGTACTGATATATTTGAATTTATGTCTTCCATTATCTTTTTAAAATTTTTCTACTCAAATTCAACAGAAGGCAGAAATGATTTTTTAAAAAGGATGGTTAAGTTTCCTTTATTCATTCTCTCTTTTTTTTTTAAGATTTTATTTATTTATTTATTTCCCCCCCAAAGCCCCAGTAGACAGCTGCATGTCACAGGTGCACATCCTTCCAGTTGCTGCACGTGGGACGCGGCCCCAGCATGGCCGGAGAAGCGGCACGTCGGTGCGCGCCCGGGATCCGAACCCAGGCCGCCAGCAGCGGAGCGCCCGCACCCAACCGCTAAGCCACGGGGCCGGCCCTATTCATTCTCTTTTTTACTCAGTGAGTTTAGAAGTTATTGGCTATATTTTTACTTTTTGTGGTTACTCTTATGTATGTATGTTTTTTAAACTAATTGAATTTTTCCTACTAAGTCTGAAGTTATTCTGTTCTCTTTCTGAACAATTGAAAGATCCAAACACACTTAAACTACTCTTTCAGCATTGTCTCTTATTGTAATGTCAAAATTTAGTTTTACCTTTTTAAAACACATGTACACATATACACAATGATCATTTTCATGTCAATTTTTAATCGAATTTACCACATTTAAAAAAATTGATTTCTGTGTTCACAATTGTCTTTAATTCCCTGTGTTTCCTCTGAGTTCACTTTTCCTTTTGTTTTTTTTTGTGTGTGTGGAGGACCAGCCCTGAGCTAACATCCATGCCAATCCTCCCCTTTTTTCTGAGGAAGATTGGCCCTGGGCTAACATCCATGTCCATCTTCCTCCACTTTATATGGGACGCTGTCACAGCATGGCTTAACAAGCAGCGTCGGTGCGCGCCTGGGATCCGAGCCGGCGAACCCCGGGCTGCCGCAGCAGAGCGTGCGCACCTAACCACTTGCGCCACTGGGCCGGCCCCTCCTTTTGTTGAAATAAATATAATAGCAATTCTTTCATTGAAGACCTATGGATGGTAAACTACTTTAGTCCTGTATGTCAGAAAATGTCATTATTTTGCCCTCATCCTTAAAAGAGAGTTTATTTGCATATAAAAAGTCTTGTTCATAATCTTTTTTCCTGGAACATTGAAAATATTATCCCAGTTTCTGGTGGCATCTATTGTTGCCAATAAGAAATCTGCTGCCAGATCAAAAGCTATTCTTTCGAGAGTAATCTATCTTTTCACTCTGGGAATTGTAAATTTTTTTTTTTCCCTTGGTGAGGAAGCTTGGCCCCGAGCTAACATCTGTTACCAATCCTCCTCTTTTTGCTGAGGAAGAGTAGCCCTGAGCTAACATCTGTGCCCATGTTCCTCCACTTTGTATATGGGACGCTGCCACAGCATGCTTAATGAGCAGTAGGTTGGTCTGCGCCAGGGATCCGAACCTGCAAACCCTGGGCCACCAAAGTGGAGGGCATGAACTTAACCACTATGCCACTGGGTCAGTCCCTGGAAACTTTAAAATTTTTTCTTTTTATTCCTGATATTCTGTAGTTTCGCTATGATGAATCTCAGTGTGCATTTATTTATTTTTATTTTCACCCTTTGGAGTACATTTTCAATCTGAGAACTCAAGTTCTTTCTCAATTCAGCATTTAACTCTTTATTTACTGATTCTCTGTAATTCTCTCTGATCTCTTCTTCTAGAATGTCAATGAAGGAGAAGCTGGGAACCTTCAATATGGGCTCTTCCCTGCTCATTAAGGTTTTTATTTGTTTCTTTATGTTTCATTTTGGCTGAATTGCTCAGTACCTTATACTAATTCATAATTCTACCTCTGTATCCAGTCCAGGGTTTACATCATTTACTGAATATTTTATTTAATAATTACATTTTATATTTCCAAGATTTCTAACAGGTTCTCTTTCATATCCAACTATGCTTAACATATTTTTTCTGTTCTATTTGCATACGTGTATGTATTTCTGTGTAAAAATTTAAGTGTCTATTTAGGTCCTCAGGTTTTATAAAATTAACCTATTTTTAGAAAATTGATGTTCCAATTGTTGATTTTATTGCATGACTTTCTTAGCATGGATTTTGGAATTCTGGTGTGTAGGTGTATTTTTGAGTGGAAAGCTTTAGGATTTTGTTTTTGTGGGGTTTTTCTCTTGTTCCTCCTCCACGCTCCCTTCCCTATTTAGTGGTTTTGTAATTAACTCCATCTGGTGCCACTGGCCCTGCACAGAACCTAGCAGGTCAGGGAGCTTGCACAGGGATGATTTTTTGAGAGAATGCAGACCCATCTACCCAGCCAAATGGCATCTTGGTTCACAGGACTACGGCAGGTTCTCCCTAGTTCAGAAGATTCCTTGAACCATAGCCCCTGGCAGAGGTTTCAACCTCTTTTCACATCTGCGAAAGCGCACCCTATCCTTTCATTCCAAGTGATTCTGATTCTTGTCCTCTGTCTTTCAAAATGCTTTTTGTCGCCATTATCCTTGCAGAAGCTAAACCTCCAGCTCCAACCCAGAGCTCAGCAGGCTCACGGCGTTAGCCCTGCTTACCACATTCCGGCATCTTCCATTTCATGAGGATCGTACATGAGGATATTAATCTTGTTTTTTAGCTTGACTATGTCTTTTTTATTTTCTCAATACAGTCATGCACCACATAACGACATTTTGGTCAACAACTGACCACATACACGACGGTGGTCCCCTAATATTAGTACCATAGCCTGGGTGTGTAGTAGGCTATCCCACCTAGGTTTGTGTAAGTACACTCTATGATGTTTGCACAATGATGAAATCACCTAACGATGCATTTATCAGAATACATCTCCATTGTTAAGTGACGCATGACTGTAAATGTGTTTGGCACGGAAAGGATTACTCAGACATGAACTTATTGAGCCATTTTGACAGAAGTCTTTTATTACGTTCATATTCAAGAACAATAAGAAAAAAATTTTTAAGTAAGATATTCCTTTTAAATCTTAGCTCTTTTGAAAAAAATAAATATGAAATGGAAACTCATTTTAAATTGCATAAGATAACTTTGTAATTTAAATTTTTCAATGTGTTTTTCTTCCTTCTGTGAAATTTTTGTTATCTCTGGAGACATTTTAAAAATGTTGGTGGCAATGTGGTTTTACAGTAATTTTGGCTCTTGACTACTAAGTTACAAATATATTCTATTTTTGAAAAAACAAACATCCAACATAAAATTAAAAAACTGTCCTGGCAATACACTCTTTATGGAGTAACTACTAGGCTGAACACAGTAAGTGTAAAGTTAGTGAATGGTTTGAAGAGCCTCAAAAATATACACCAAGATTCTCCATTTAAACTGTAGGATAGGAAATTTGAAATATGTCTATAGATCTTTTGGCCAGACTTTTAAAAATGCAGTCATTCCTTTGGCAAACACTCTATTTGAAAAAATAAAATAAAAAGCACTCAAAAGTAATGTGAAAAGTCTTTATTTATCCTAATATTTGATCCCAAACCTATTTAAAATTTTTACTTTTTGGTTTTTTTGCTTTGCTTACTTTCACATTCGTGCAAAGTGCTAAAACAAACAAACAAATTCTAAATCTAACAGCAGAATTTGGAGCCAATGGCACCTGCTTCCTTTTTCATGAAGAATTGTATTCTCCCTCAAGATTACTGTTTTCTTTACTATGGCTAGCGACACACTCTCCTTCTCCCTATTCTGGAATCTTCCTAAGAAGACTTTGTACTACGTTGCCCAGATCCAGTAAAACTTAACCGGGGCTGCAGATGATTAACTAGAGTATCAGTAACAGGCAAACCTGCAGTCACAAAGCACCCTCAACCCACACCGCTTCAATGCTCTGAATGTTAGGCCACTTCACCCAGACATATCTCCAGTTGGGTTTGTTCCTCAGGGGGTCTGCTAGCCCAGGGCCACAATTCCACAGAGATTATTAACTAATAGTGTGGAAGGCCCACCTGCAGAGCTCTGCCTTCCCAGTAGATGGATCACTTCTGGCAGTCATAAATTTCTACAGAAAGAAGGTATCTGCCACAACTCACTGTGTGATTTTAGATGTGCCATCTGACTCCCCACTGGAGAGTCTGCAATATCTCTGCCACTGCCCATCTCATAGCCTTGTGTAAGGATCCAAAAGGTGTCATATTTAGAAGAGCTTTAAGGACTAAAAATTCTTTCCATGTGTAAGGGTATTATTCAGTTATTTGTGCTCATTCACAAATATGAGGCTTTGGATATGAGGTCATCTCACCACATACTAAATAGCCTAACAGCTCAAATTTACTGCCCCTACTACTCATCATCCTCATTGTTCCATTCCTGGACTATATCTACCTTGGCAAAGCTACAAGAACACTTCTTCCCCTCTCATTCTCTGTCCATTACACCAGTATATACATATACAATTGAATTCATCACCGTACAGTTGTGCACAGAATTGTACACAGAACTGTGCACAGCTTCTACTTGTTTGCTACAAGAGAAAATCAACCTCCTGTATATAGCACTGAAGAAGTTGCACAGTCTCTCTTGAGCCTGCTTCTACGGCTTCTTCTTAAATTCCTCCATCCCCTAGACCCATTAGTCTCATAGAATTACTTGAAATTCCCCTTATGTGCCATGATCTCATAAATCTCCATGCCTTTGCATACACTGTTCCCTCCACCTCAAACTTCCTTGACCTACATCATTCCTGATCAAATCCCTACAAGTCTCCATTCACCTTCTCTGAGATGCTTGCCTGGTCCCTGGTAGACCTGGACACACCTCACTTCAGAGCTTAGCCCACTGTATTGTCCTCTCTGTATGACAGTGTGTCCTTCTCCTGAACTGTGAGCTCCCTTTTAGATCCAGTATCTGGTTTATAGAAGGCAGACAGTAAATTTATTGAATGAATAAATTACTGAAAAGGCCTTGTGAAAAGACCAAGGTTGATCAGTAGGGGCTAGATTCATTCATTCATTCATTCACAACTAAGCACTTATTGCTCTTCTAACATACGTGGAACGTTGGACCAGGTTTATCAAGGCTACAGAATGATCCCCCACAGCCCTCTACACCTTCCCCTCATCTTTTTTTTTTTTTTTAAAGATTTTATTTATTTATTTTTTTCCCCAAAGCCCCAGTAGATAGTTGTATGTTATAGTTGCGCATCCTTCTAGTTGCTGTGTGTGGGACGCGGCCTCAGCATGGCCAGAGAAGCGGTGCGTCTTTGCGCGCCCGGGATCCGAACCCGGGCCACCAGCAGTGGAGCGCACGCACTTAACCACTAAGCCACGGGGCCAGCCCCCTTCCCCTCATCTTTAAGGAACTTACATTCTTCTCAGAGCCGTAACACATACGAATAACAATTCAGGGCAAGTCTTCAACCCTGTCTCACTTTCCCCAGTCTTCTACACAAAGGAATTTTTCTATTTTTACTCTTTGGGCACTTTGGATGTTCCATTTAGAGTTTCTTTGACTTGGCCTAAAATTAAATTTAAGTAGTCCTGATGGAATTGTGGTGCCTTGTCTCTGGTTCCTGTCTATTGTTTGCCAAAAGCCCGTGGGTATGGTGGTGAACTATCGCAAGACCCAGGAGATGCCGCATGACATTGAAAAAATATTTTTTGATTGTGCCTAAATAGCAAACAGCAATGGACTCCTCAGCCATTTTCCTGCCACCTCTGGAGTTGCCTTCAAATCTGAAGAGCGATTTCCGTTTGACATTTTCCTCCTTCAGATTAATAAAATCCCAAGGACCTGAGCTCTGATGAACTACCTATGGAATTTCCTTTTAGTTTATTTTTTTCCTCAAATTCAAGACACTGTATTTCACTTCCTCCTTGATTTTTTTCCCAGAAATATTTTTATCTTTTTTATAGTTTATTCGAACTTAAGTAGTAGGCCTGCACCTTGGCGATATGGAGCTTGGGTTGGCCAAAGACACTTTCTGGTGGTTTAACGTGAATTTCAAAAGAACACCCGCTAGGCAGACAAATGACAAAGGTGGTTCCTCCCAGCTGATGAACTACACAAAGGCGCCCCCTCCAGGCAGAGGAGTTGCAAAAAAGGCACTCACTGGGTCAAATGATCACAAAACGGCAGCCCCACTGGCTACAACTTGGTGAGCAAACCTGGGCTGTGTGGAAACCCCCACTAGGCATCTAAGCTGGGTGCTTGTCACAGGTTGAGTTCCCTGGGACGTCAATTCTGAGATGGAGATGAACGTGCAGGTGGTTTATTAGGGAGTGCTCTTGGAGCTACACCTGTGGAAGAGCGGGGAGGGGAGAGGAGGGGAAGGAAACAGGATTGGATGGAAGGAGAAGCTGAGCTGTGATGTAGTCTCCATGGAAACCTCAGGGGACCCCGCTGGGAGTTTTGAAGCTGGAAAGAATGTTCAGAGCTGTCCCAAGTTGGGGCAAGGGGACTGGGCCTTTAGACCCCCATGTTGGTTCATCTGTGGGTTCACGCAGCCCCCTAGAAAGACTCTCTTTAGCAGAGGCAATCATGCAAGGAAGCTGACAGCTGAGGGCAGCACTCCTAGCAAATGGGTGAGTAAGTCCTTCATTCCTGAAGGAGTCTCTGGGCAGCGTGCTGGAGTTTCCACCACAGACCTGCACAACTGTCTTCATCTTTTTAGCTTTGGATGGCCCTACAGCACTGCCTGTCAGTGCTCTCCACATTAGCCTACTCCTTGCCTCCCAGAGCCGTGACTGTCCCTCAGATTTGTCAGCACCATGCAGTCAGACCTGATGTCCTCCTGGATCCTGAGGACAATAGGAGGAAATGAGGCAAACTCAAATGTCACCATCCTATTCTGCTTTTGTGTCTGTTCTTTAGATGGCACAGCCTGGGTGTCAAGGACCCGCGGAGGTTACAATTCTTCCTTGCATAGTGAAAAGATGTGTGGATTAAAAGATGGCTCTGTTCCACCTCTCATTGTCACTATTAGCAACAACCAGGCTCTATCTCTGATCACGGAACACTACCTAACACAGAAGCACGCTCTGGGTGTGTGAATCCAGCCTTCCTCAGGAGAGGCAGGTTGGTTTTCACATCTTGCCAAACGAGAGTTGGACATGGGGTCTCTTAGGAGAGTATTTGGGTCCTACATGATGCTTGGTGTTAAGAGTTTGTATTGAGAGGGTAAAGGTCAAGGAAGAAAAGCCTGATCACATCTGCTATCTCCTGACTAAGTAAAAGGAGGGGAGTTCTAGGGCCTTCTTTCCTCACTGATCACTGCTCTTGGCCAATCACAGACCACACCTATAAAGTGTAAGTTGAAGAGAAATGCGCAGAAGGAAACCTTGCTATATACAATTTGATCTGATGAAGGAAGCTCCCTTAAAACTAAAAATTTGACACATACTTATTGAGTCCTTGATATGTGCCACACACTGTGCTACTTCCTAGAGATAACAAAAAGAATTAGATGCAGTTTCTCTTTCCATGGCGCTTATAGTCTCACGAAAAGACCTAGTGTGTGCCTAATTGATAGATAACTGTGGCTCTCAGAGATACCTGTAGGGAAACTGCATATTGCTTGCAGAGCATATTAGAGAAGAATTCAGCCAAGTCTAGGAATCCAGGGAAGGTTTCCCTAAAAAGTGGACAATTAAATTGAAATTGGAAGAATGACTAAGAGTTAACTCAGCAAAGGATGGGGGTCAGGGGAACATTATAGGCAAGAGAACAAGATGCACTAAAGCCAGTGTGCTTAGCAAGAGCTGGACAAGCATAGTGGGAAATAACTCGGGTCTCTGACCCAAAACCTCAAAATGGATCAATGCTGGAGTTTCAGGCACTGTGCTAGACAGCGGAAGAAATTTGAGGGCAGGTGACAGCTCTGTTGTCTTCAAATTGTGTCATATGAGAAACCAACTATGCAGTATGCTCATGAGTCTACCTGCACACACACACATCCTCCCTGGACTCAGTCTTTCTACTCTCGATCCTCTCCAGTAATAAGGTGATCATTATAGCTCAGAGGAACAAAGTAGAACTCAAGACCTTTAAGATAAAATCAGAATTTTAAAACTGGAAGGGGTCCGTAGAGATCAATTAAACAAGTCCCTCATTTTGCAGATGGAGAAGCTGTGGCCCAAGGAGATTGAGTTTCTTGCCCAATGTCATACCTCTAGTTAGTTGTGCAACACGGACCAAATTCATGTCTCCTGGCACCTAAGTGTTTCCTTCTCCTAAGATCAGGTGCTACAATATACTTCCCAGAACTTACCTACTTGGTTATGCCAAGGCCAGCTGTGTTAGGAATGTTTTACCACATTTGCTCTGCCCATACGCTCTTATCAGAGACTTTTCCTCCTGACTACAGCCCTTCAGGTCCTGAATTCATTTGGTAGCACGTGTACTGTGCCCCATCTCACCCCCAGGTACAGCTGCTTGTGACAGAGTTGGAGCTCTGGAATTAGCAGGTATTGTGTCTGCTGCTCTGCATTCCATCTCCCTTTCCATCTTTTTTTGATGTCTGAAACTTTCTTTCCTATGGAAGATTCTTCCATCATCACTCCCAACCCTGCCCTGGTCACTCAGACTATCCCCCCAGGGCACTTCCTAGGACTTTTCTGCTATTGGGGAAGTTCTGCAGTCACTACATTAGATCTTCCTAGGACTTTTCTGCTATTGGGGAAGTTCTGCAGTCACTACATTAGATGTGCCCCCCGGAACCCCTGCTCCTGAGGGCTGGGGAGTGAGATAGAACCCTGACAAGATTAATGTAGTCTGTGGATTCAGCCAGACCTGAAGCTACCAAGACCCATTTTCTGGGCTTACCTGTTAGGAGAGCCAATACAGCCCCTTTTTTATTTAAATGGTTTTATACTGAGTTTCTGTAACTTGCCACCAAAAAAAAAAAAGAATTTGAATACATAGTGAAAGAGCTATGATAGGTTCAATTTTTTTAAAAGATGAACTGGTTGGCCTATGACCAAGCAGAACTTTTCTCTCAAAAATTTGTACTAATATACCCAGAGACTGTCCTATAGTCAACCAGTGTGTTGAAGCTCTATAAATAAAAAGGTTACGTAGGGTTGGGTAAGGAATTACTGCCAAAACATGGCAATACCTTGTGCAAGTCAAAGAAATGGAGGAACCAAAACAGAACCAAACTGCCTCAGTTTGAGACCTGGCTCTGCCACATACTAGCTGTGTGATCCTGAGGAAGCTACTCTATCTCACTATGCCTTGGTGTCCTCATCTGAAAAATGGGTATAAAAATTGCACCTGCCTCATGGGGTTGTTGGGAGGTCTAAACAAATTAATTCATTTAAAGCTCTTAGAACAGGGCTTGTGCAGAATAAACACTCAGTAAGTCTTAGCTACTATTGGTACTAGATTATTATTATTAATATTATTATTATTATTATTAATATTATGGCTAAGCAGAAGAAGCCAACTGATAGAAAGGAGAGTGGACTAGGCATAAAGAATCAAACAAGATTGGGAACAAAGTCACAAGATTACTGACCATGGAGGCAGAGAGAGGAATTGTCTCTATTCCAGATGCCCCCCTAGTTCCCATAGGGCCAGCCATACTTCATAAGATTTCTATATCCTTAAAATATACCCACCCATCCTTCTTTTTTTAACTTGAGCCCCTTTCATTGCATTTCTGTCCCTTGTAATCAAACAAACTTAGACAAAAGCATAGCATTTCCAGAGCACAGTGCAAGGCAGACCAAATGGCACTTCCCAGGTCGACACCATCGACCGCTCCCGGGGCATCTCATTTATATGTACTCTCTCAAAAATCCATCTTACTTCTGGAAAAACAACTCAGAAGCAAATGCCTCTCAATGGCTGGTGCCAGCATCATCTCAGATATATGGACAGCGTGTTATGCTAACCAGGAAGCCCGGGTCAGTGGTGTGTAGGAGGGCAAGAGGGAATCCTCTTAATTTCCACCTTTGAAGAGCAGGTAAATCATTTCCTTTGTTGGGATCAGGCATCCAGGATTGCCATGCGAATCCGAAGTGTTTCTAACACTCTCTTTGCTAAGTTCTATTCATAGAAAACCTTGGCCTGGCTCCAGGTCCATATCACATTGTTTGTGTGGAATGAGGATGTACTCTGCTTTTTCAGAATAACAAGCCCATGTTTTCGAGTCATTAAGGGAAAAACTTTTCCCACAGCATAATGAGCGGAGTTCACTTCATCGCACCCAAGATGTGTCATTCCAAAGACACAAATAAAGTGTCCCCAAATAAGAAATCCCAAAGCCACACACATTCCAGCTCCCTTGTCAGTCAGTAAACAGCATGTCTGAGAAGATTTCCCCCCAATACCCTCACACGCATTCTTCCCCAAGAAACCGACTCCCTCTCATTCCTTTTCTTCTTACTTCAAAACACGTAGAAAACTAAACGAGGGCAGACGAGTCAGCCCTCAAGAGAAAGAAAACAGACACTGCAAGAGGTGAAAACATCTGGCCCAGTTTTTCCTATCTGAGATTTCACTGGTCGAGCAGTCAGAATTCACACTTATCCTGAATTTGAGAATTTCAAAATTACGACCCTGACATACCAGGGCAATCTCTGTGACTGCCACCACCCTATGAAGATGGAAATACATAAATACAGTAATAATCTCCTCATCAGAGTATTCCTCTGAAAATGGAATATTAATCTAGCTTGAATAGGAACAACTAGATAAACATAGTTTAATTCTTTTTTTATTGAGGTATAATTGACATATAACATTATATTAGTTTCAGGTGTACAACATAATGATTTGATATTTGTATACATTGCAAAACAGTCGCCACTGTAAGTCTAGTTAACATCTATCACCAGACATAGTTACAAAATTTTTTTTCTTGTGATGAGAACTTTTAAGATCTACTCTCTTAGTAACTTTCAAACAGGCAATACAGTATTACTAACTATAGTCACCATGCTGTGCATTACATCCCCATGACTTATTTATTTTATAACTGGACGTTTGTACCTTTTGATCCCCTTCACCCATTTTGCCCACTCCTCGCCCCCCACCAGGGCAACCACCAATCTGTTATATTTATGAGTTTGGTTTTTGTTTTGTTTTTTTTTTAGAGTCCACATTTAAGTGAGATCATATGGTATTTGCCTTTCTTTAACTTATTTCACTTAGCATAATGCCTTCAAGGTCCATCCATATTGTCACAAGATTTCATTCTTTTTTATGGCTGAATAATATTCCATTTTATACATATACATATACATATATATACACCACATTTTCTTCATCCATTCATCCATGAATGGACACTTAGGTTGCTTTCAAGTCCTGGCTATTGTAAATAATGCTGCAATGAACATGAGGGTGCAGATATCTTTTAGAGTTAGTGTTATTTTTTTCTTCAGAGAAATGCCCAGAAGTGGAATTTCTGGATCCATTAATTTTTTATGGCTTGGAAAATAATTGTACAAACAAAAGAAGACAATGTTGACCAGATGTGATACTTTACAATGAGTGACAATGATCACGGGGTTAAGAGGAACCTTGCACCTACCCTGGGAAACTCCTCCCCAGCCTCCTGACATATCATCTCATTTGGGTGTAGACTCTTCCCTCTAATCATTGCCTTCACTCGCTGCAGGTGACAGAGTTACTCTTGACTTGGCCCTTGCCAGCCCTGCTGCACTGCCACCTGCAAAAAGCAGGTGTTCTGGTCCCTCGATGATGCAGTCTTGGCCTTTCCTGTTCCTTCTGGGTGTCACGGCCCCCATGCAGACTCAGAGATGGAGAAGTAGTGCTTTCCAGGGCCTCAGGAGCAAAGGGGTGGTCACCATCCTGCACACATTTCCTAAGAGTGGCAGCTTTTCAAGGTTTCTAATAGAGGTTATGTTGACCTAACTGTTGTCAAGACAGTAAAGGAAGCAGCATGGAAAAGTCTGATCAAAGCATCAAAGATCCCTTTTTTAACGTTTACTTTGACCTAATTTCAGACTTACAGAAAAGTTTCAAGAATTGGAAAAAATTCCATATACGCTTCATCCAGATTCCCCAAATGTTAACATTTTATCACATTTACTTTCTCATTGTCTCTCTCACTATGTATACATATACGTTATCCCTGTTTGAGCATAAGTTCCAGCCATTTAGGTAGAATTGAAAGGAAGAAGATTTTTAAAAATATACTTCAAGATGAAGAACAAAAAGTCATTGATGTTAAATAACTGGGTTTTTTTAAAGACAATTTTGCCTTAAAGCAATTGTGAATAAGAATTTTTTGTTTTTAACATCAAATAAAGCCATTTAAAAAAAAGAGAGAAATCAATGGTCAGACCATGGGACTGACTTTGGCCTTTATGAGATAAAGGAGGCAGTGAAAGGGTGACTGCTTCCCACCACTAACACCACCGCCTTTGCTCCCGTGCTGCTTCCATCTGAACCTGGCCATGCCTCTGCTCCAGCCATCAAGAGACTTCAGCCAAGCCACAAAGACACTTCAGTAATGTACTCGGTGTTTCTCCCAAAAGCACCTATAACACAAATGACCTAGGGTGAGCCCCTACTTCCTAACTCCCCAAAATCACAGGGTGAGTTTCTTCGTTCCCAAGGCACTCTATCCTGCCCAGATCCTACTTCTACTTGTTATCTTATCTTGTTATCTTATACAACTTGGTTTGTACCAAAACAGTACTGCCCAAATGGATCAACATCTCATTGGCCAGACTGGGCTCTGAATGGCTTTGGCTACATCCCAAAATGAAATCCACCTACAAAGGAAGAATGTTGGTCACAGTTGAGCTATTCATTAAAATGGGCCACAAGGTCTGAGGGTAATACCCCAAAAAGCAGTTTCCAAGAGGCTTAGAACAATGCAGCAGCACTAGAATCAGAAAAACAACTATAGCCCTTTGTCCCAGCAGTAGCTCTGCAGCAAGAACGGCTGTTTGGTCTTGTCACCTGCACCTCCCAAGCTGCCCTGCATCCTCCAAACCAACTGATTCAGCAGGTGTTTTGTTTCTTCATTTTGTGAGGCACCACATATCCTACCAATGAATTACAGTTTTGTTGCAATTGGCCAAAGTCAGTTTTGTTCACTTCTTTGTTTTGTTTTGTTTTGCTTGCAACCAAAGAACCATAAACCAGCACACATGATTAGGTTGTGCACTTGTGTGTTTCAGTTTTGTTTGTCCCATCTCCACAGTTTCTCTATAGGGCTCTTTAAAGACAGGAACCATAACTTTTCATCTCCTCTCTCTGCTTCCTGTGACATTGTGCAGAATGAATGCTCTCCAACCAGACTGCCTAAAGACTCGTAGATGAAAGGTGAAATAGCCCTAAACTAGACTTATTGGACTTTTTCCTTATTTTTTAAACTGGATTTTGCTTTTGTATAAATCTATCGAAAACTGAGTCCCATTTTCAAATTCCTCCGGTTTCCATAAGCCATGAACCAATTTCATGAAAGTGGTATTCACAAATCTCCTAATCTCTGGTCTCAGATCCCTCCGTAGCTCTGATTCATTAAATAACTAGAAAGTCAACCGTGATCCTGGATTTCCAAGGTTGTTTTCAAACCAAGAACTCGGCTACTGCCAAGAGTAGCAGGGGTTTCTGAACTAGCCAACATTCCTTGAGTTTCCTTTGAGAGGTAAAAAAAAAAAAAAGGCAGCTGAAATGCATTCTATCAGAAAGAAAGGTATGAACATGTTAAGGGGAAACTACAAAGGAAGCGGGCCAAGTCCCAAAATAAAAGGCAGGAATAGAAAACTAAAAATAGCACACAGGGAAGTGTGCGGCATCTGTAGGGCGCTCTCGAGTTCTCCTGAAGCATTGTACCTTTTTTTTTTTTTTCAGGAGCATGCTAATAATTGTTTGGAGATTTAAATAGAACACTATTATTTGTTCTTTAAAAATAGTCACTTCTTTTGTAGAATTGTGAGAGAGTTTCAAACGCTATTAATTGAATTTCAGTCATTGCTATTTATCTTTTATAGACATCTTCAAGTTTGTTAGGGAGTCAGTCAATTTTCTTTGATCTCTATTTTTTCATCTTTAACAGAACATAGAAAATATTCTAATTATTTCAGTCTTGCTGTAATTAACGGACACTTGAAATACCAAAATAATGAGTTTGGCTTGTATGATAACACTTCAACTATCTGCCATTTATTGGAAAGCTTGGTATATGCCAGATACAGTGATAGGATAGAATGGCATACAAAGAACCTGTGCAGAGATCCTTACAACTTTGCACATAAGCCGCTACCCACACTTTATACAGAGGACACTAAGGGGCATGGTGGTTAAATAACACACCTGAAGTCAATAACCAGTGAATATTGCAGTGAGTTAATCCTGGCTCCCTCTGACTCAAAAACTCTAGGGTCCTTCCACAGTACTTAAGATAATCAAGAATATTTTTCAAATAGTTAGTGCAGAGCCATCGATAGGATATTTATTGCTTGCCTTCTCAGTTTTGCATACTTTTGAAGACTTATAATTGGATTTCTATTTAAATTCTGAAAATGCATGGTACACATCCCACAACTAAGATAGGTACCATTCCTCCTGGGCATAAGGTTTCTCTTCCACCACTCAATTGGTTGTCAGATTATTATGACAATTATTTTTTTCCTTTAAGAGAAATATGTTATGGTAGATTTTAAGAAAATGAAACCTCATACTGGGAACTGCCTATGTAGAGGTCATTCACGATGTTTGTTTAATAATCACTTCCAAGTTGTTAATTCCTGTTTTCTCTAGACACAACAAAAACAGGAAATATTTACCAACTTCACAGGTGTCAGGAAATACTTTAGAAACCCTGGAGGCAGACCACCCGCTTAAGCAGATAGCATTTCTGTGCATAGGTGCAGAAGGTATATTGTCGTTTAAAATGTGTACTTATGATCCCGGGACCTTTAGCTATACTTTCTAAGGATTCACTGGCTTTGCTTCTGTTGGACCAAAAATCTGTTCCAGAAGAGAGGTGCAATTATGCTGATGTGCTTTGTAGCCTTTCAAGTATTTACAAGAAAACTATAATTCTCTACATTTACTTGGTTTGAAATCCTATTTCCATATCTAACAGGTGCCAAGATGGCAAAGCACATCTCAAAACTATTGAAACATAGGATTATGTTCTTAAGTCTCATTTAGTAACCCACTAATTTGTTTGCATTTGTTTAAATTTGCTGCAATTTAAATTTTCAGAAATGGAGAGAGCTTTATTCCTTTTCCCAATCATAAAAGTAACTGCAAAAATTTTCAGAAAATAGCTAAAAATATAAAGAACAAGATAAGCATCACTGTTAATATCTCAATTTATATCCATTTGTATATTTTTTCACAAAAATTAGATTATTCCTATGGCATCGAGGCATGTTTTTTTTTTTCACGTAATATACAGTAGAAGTCCTCTTCACAAACTTTACTTAAGCATCTCACTAGGGTCTCCATGCATCTTCATTCTCTCCAGATAAAATATGACCCTGAAAGATGCAGGCAGGCAGGCCTCCCTCTGGGACGCACCCGCACACTTGCATTTCCACTAGTTGAAATAAAAACATACCAAGAGTCTGTTGCATTTGTTCTCATATCTGGTTGTGACAGTTATCACTGTTATTCAACGTAATTATATATTATGTAGATCAATAAGCTAGCAATTTAAAAAGAGGATTGTTGTTTCTATGAAAACTAAGGTGAATGTTTCAGGGAAACCTGATAAAGGTATTACTTTAAAAAACAGCTGCTCTCCGACTGGGGAAAGGGCACGAGGAAAATTTGGAAAGAATCTGTGCCCCGACTGTGGTTTAAGCAAGGAAGACCATGTGCGCTCCAGCAGCAGCCACACTACCTAACTCCCAGCACTGGTAACATCGTCACCCTCTGATTTGGAGGGAACACGTTCTACGTCAATCACTCTATACCCATCTCATCATTTTCAGTGTCTAAATCAGAGTCAGTTCTTGGCTACACTGTCATTTCTTTAACCAATACCCTATCGACGACCTTTTCCGATTACTTATAATTTTTCAATACTGTAAAAACATTGCAACATTTTTTGTATATATCTTTTTGTACATTTTAAAAAAATTATTTCCCTAGAATAAATTCTACTTAGAATAAAAATAGATTTTTTACATGAAAAGATGTATACTTTTTAAAGCCTTCATATAGATAAATATGTGCATATATGTGCATTTTTTAAAATATGGGGTAGATAAACTAAAGATCCTAATGTTTTTAAAAATTGAATGGCTAAAAGTGGTACAATGATAAGGAGTAGAGTTTTCACCACCACACACAGCGTTTTATCACCGAATTTACTTAGATCTAGGTATTTTCATCTGTAAAATAAAAGGTTTAGACTAAGTTCTTTAGGCCCCTCTTCTCAACCCCAATATCTCAGATTCCCTGCATTGCTATATTTTCTAGGGTGCTGGAAAGTGTATCTACTTTGTAAGAAGTATGTCTCAAAAATCTATGTAAGTGGAATTTTATAAACTGGATTCATATAACCACACCAAACTACGTCATTGCTTCAGAAAGTCTTTATCTCCATTTACGACTGATAACCCTGAGCTTACAATGGTGTCTCCCTAATCTTGGGGAGGTGAGGGGACAGAAACAAATACTCTGCTAGTAACTAGGGTCTCTTCTCTCTAGTTGCAGACTAACTGCCTTTCTGTCCTTCCCAGACGACCTTCTAGAAAAGTGCTCACCTGCCATGCAGTTTTCAGCACCCTTCATTCAGGCTTCCACGCTGACCTCTCCATGGACACTGCTGCACTGTGGTCATCAGGGACCTCCTGAGGACTCTTCCAGTCTTCCTGGTCTCTCCATGACACAGGGCATCACTGGTCACTCTTCTTGGATGTCTTCTTTCTATGAGGCCACAGGCTCCTTGATTCCTTCCTAAGTCTCTGGCTCTTCCACCTCCATCCTCCTTTAACAGTCTTCTACTTATCCCTGTCTTGTCCCCACAGTTTAGCTTAAGGTTTCTCTGACATTTCTCAACTCTCTCAGCTGCCTAAATAGTTAAGTATCTTCAAACAAAATTTGAAAGAACCAACCGGTTAAGAAACGTTGAAATGCATTTTTTTATAAGGCCAGCAATGATTGGTTTTGATCATCTCTTAGTTTATCTCCCTTCTAGCCAAGTCTAGATTTCCCTATATCAGTGATTCTCAAAGCGTGGCCCTGGACAAGCAGCCTCTGTTTCACCTGGGAACTTGTTCAAATGGAAAATCCTTGGGCCTCCCCTCAGACGTACTGAATCAGCAACTTGTGTTTTAGCAAGGCCTCCAGGTGATTCTGATGCATACTAAAGTTTGAGAACCACTGCTCTGTAACACGCAGCCTTTTAAAGCCAGGCCTTGGTTTAATGACTAATAGTTAACTGATGGGTAACCAGAAATAATCAATTCTCCCTCTAAATATCTGTGTGATGTTGAATTATATCTGTAAATCCTTTACTCCTAGGGAGCTTAGGGTAAAGGAAAGGAATAAAATGCAGGATGGAAACAACAGTCCTCCCAAATTGCCTCTCACAGAAAATGACAACTCAGTATAGCTACCATAGAAATTACCTGATGCATTTTGCTACCACTGGTGATGTCCCCAGTACCTAAGGGAGAAGCACTCCCTGTCTCTGTTGCCCCAGACAACCCTATTTGTCAGATGCACTGACTCTAACGTTATGCTCCCAGTTGTTTCAAACACCTCATGTCCCAATAGGCAGGATAAGTAGCCATCAGGGAGACAGGGAAGCTGGCCAATGAAAGGGAATGAGAGGTCATCTGCTCCCTCAGTAGCTGTGCTCTGCTGGACACAGAAGGCCTGTCACCTGCTCCATTCATTCAATCATTCCTCCAGTCATCCATCCCTCTTCCCATCCATCTTTCCATCCACCTATTACCCATCCACCCTTTCACTCATCCATCCATCCACTCATTCCAGAAATATTTACTGTGTGAAATATGTGCCAGTTTAGTTTCCATCAATATCATATAAGGTTGGGCCTCATTGGAGACCACTGACCTATAACATTTTCTTTTGTTTCTCCAGTGTTTCCCAGGATGGCCCATTGGGGTACAGGAAGAAAATCTCAGATTTATATTTATTTTTTTTCCTTTTAAAAATCTCTAGTTTGAGTGTATGTTTTAGAATGAACAAAATGCACTAATACTATGCTTTGTGTGTAGTTTAAAATTGTATGCTCAAAAATATTGCAATCAGGGGCTGGCCCAGTAGCATAGTGGTTAAGCTTGCATGCTCCGCTTTGGCAGCTCGGGGTTTGCTGGTTCAGATCCCCGGCACAGACCTACACCACTCATCAAGCCATGCTGTGGCAGCAGCCCACATGCAAAATAGAGGAAGATGGGCACAGATGTTAGCTCAGGGCCACTCTTCCTCAAGCAAAGAGAGGAAGATTGGCAACAGGTATTAGCTCAGCAGCAATCTTGCTCACCAAAAAAAAAAAATACATATATTGCAATCAAAAAGTGTGCAAAATCCAAAGATTTTGGAGACCACTGCCGTGAAGAATAGAGTCAGAAGACTACAGCGCAATTTGGGATAGACACATGCTAGCATTTGGAGTGAAGAGCACACAGAGGCCCCAGGAGCGTGAAGCTGGGCAGCTAGAAGACATGCCTGCAACTGAGAGCAGATGAGCCCACCTAAGTTTGATTTTATTGTCCATGGTCACACAGGTGGTTGCTGCAAAACCAGGGGCAGAGGCAAGTCCTGCCCCAGGCTAGCTCTTGTTCCACTGTCCACACTACCCCAGAGGGGCAACTGGACTGCAGCCCGGGCTTCAGGCCAACGCAGCAGATCTTTAAGTAACCTCACTCCCTGAGAGCGTATCCTGAAGCTTCATTGCACACCAGTGAAAATAAAGATTTTCAGTGCTTTCTGTTTTTATTTAATAATAATATTAATATCTTGCATTAACATAACTTTTTATCTCATTTACATTCATATCACATTCACATTTATCTTATTCCCATTCACATTTCATTCACATCACAGTTTTCTCCCTTCTTAAAAAAAAAAAAAAAAGATTAATTCAGGCAAACTGGATGTTTTTCCTAATACAGACACAATTTTTTTCAGCACTGTATCAATTCGTTTAAAATGTTTCCGTAATTTCCCCAAAAGGCTGAGTGAACATGTGCTATTCTTGGGTATGATACTCTCAAAGCTTTAAAGCTGTATGTTACTGTATTCTTTTACAGGCAGTGGAAGGTTGATCTTTGCCTATGTCTTTTAAAGTGTACCATTTTCAAACACCAACAGAAGTATTCATCTTTCTCTTTTTTTTTTTTTTGCCTCTGTAGAATGGTTAAGACATATGCACCAACTTTTTAGGAAGTAGGCATGAGTAGACAAACATGTGAGGCAAAGAAATAAATATTCTGGCCTCATGTTTTGGCTAAAGATGCTTATCTGTAGCAGAAAATTCAGGAGAGGAGCCTGCCCTTTAATATGCATAGAAGAGTTCTTATTCATTAAATGAATCGTTTAAACAACTTTCAATGATTTAACAAAGTCATGAGTGGACTTGGAGCAGCTGTCTGGTTTTTTTATTGAACAATCATAAACTTGTCCTTTTAAAACAAATCCTAACAGCTTATTCAGCTTACATTCAAATACCCTCCCACACACACATTCACAACTTAGTTGCAAATTTCGAGAATAAAATATAGGCAAATAGGGAAATAATTCTTAAATAATTCTTCATCCCAAATAAAATACTTCTGCAAATATTTCCTAACAAAATCTAGTATAACAGTCCTGTTTATGCTAAGATCCTCCCAAGGGTACTCATAATTCCACTGATCAACCAAGTTTAAAGGAAAAAAACACGAAAATGAACTATTTTAAAATTGACGTTTCCTGCTGAAACTTGACTCTTTTCCAAACCTCCTAAAAAGCATTTTCTACTTCAAATTTAAAACTCATCCAAGTCACTGCACGTACTTTTAAATAGATTCCCTCCGTTGCTCATTTTTTGACATTTTATAAATCCATAGTGACTAAATTTTTCTGTTTCTCTTATGCTTGTTACTGTTAATGTTACTATAATTATTAATAATAAATTTACCATGCCTTGGATGTTTGAAAACTTCATAAAGTCACACCTTTATTTTAATCCTTTTAAACAAACAATATTACATTCATTTTCTCGAGAGGGCGATAAATATGGGTATGGAGGATGACTCGTACTAACATAATTGTTTACAAAAATATATAAATATTTACCTTCAAACCTCCCCCCCGTGGGCAAAATACTTCCTAGCTCTCTCTCCGAGGTTGTCTTCTTTAAAGCCATTTATGGAAGTGTATGCTTGCCCTCTGCCCCAGAACCATCCTTCAGATATGGTAACCTGGGAACCGCATCAGCAGCCCTTTGAAACCTGCCTCATTCAAGGCTGCTACTCAAACTCCCACAAGCTTCAAACATCCCACTTCCTTCAGGGATTGTTTTGTTTTGACCTTTCCCAAAACAAAAACAGCACAATTAAATTCTATTGAAGCTACCACAAGGAAGACCTGCATGTATCACACTCTCCCACCCCCACCCCCACCTTCGCTTGCTCCTAACTCTTCCTCCATCTGGTATCCCAACACTAACGTTCACTCGAGTCAAAGAACCGTGGACTCACTGTGGTCTTCAGCTTTGGCTAGCTTTCTCTTTGGCTCACCTGTCTCCACATCAAAATTATCTAAATTGCATTTTGAGTTCTTCAATATAAACACATATTTAACAAATCTATATGCATTCAAATATTTAACAAATGTCTAAAAGTGTTCAGTCATATGCATTTTATGGATTGTTAGTAGGCTACTTTTTTGTTTTCTGGACCCGCCCTGAATCACACTTGGTCTCCAAAAATTATAGATCCATATGCTATAATCTAGACAGTTCCTAAAATGTTGGCTGTGTGTTGAATGACCATTAGAATAGAGTCCTCATTTGGAAATCCTGCCCAGGATCAGCGGGGATTTAACCATTTCATTACAGGAGACCGGGCAGCATTCTCTTTCACGAGTTCTTCTCTCACAGCATTGCCATCTCCAGAAGCCACGTCATGCTCTGAAATGAGAAGAAATACAAATCAAGTCCAAATGTTTATGACTCCAAGATCAAGTACAGTGTTGTCTTATTTTTGTATTACAATGGATTTACAGTGAAATCTTCAATAGATTTAAAGAGCTGTGCTCACCCGCTATCAATTAGCACCTCCCATCTAAGATAGGATCTTCTTGAATTATTTCTCTTCATACATCTCTCATCACTTGACATTATCTTACACATGCATTTGTCTTTTTTTTTTTTTTCTGTATTCTCTCACTCCACCACTAGAACATCAGCTCCGTGAAGGCAGGACTTTGTTTTGTTCACTGTTACAACAGTGCTGGGAACATGGCAGGCACTTAATAAATACTTAACGGCATGAGCCAATGCTGTAAGAATAGATCTCTGAGTGAGATATTTATACTATCTGGTATGGAAGAGAGATTAGCTTATTGGTGTGGCTCCAAAAGGCAGAAGGTAGACCAAAGGGCAGAATTCTTATAAAGAAAGTTTTTACTCTACATAAGAGGAGAGTTTGTAATATTTAGAATTTTTTTAAATGAAATTTTTCTGCTTCCAAAAGTAGTGAGGTGTGTTTGCTACCACAGTGCACATCCTGAAATGGAATGCTATAGGAAGATTAGCACAGCCCAGCAGATGAATGCATGTAAATTCACGAAACATTCTAGATCATACCACCCACCTCCCAAAAAAAGTTGTTTGTGAAATCCCAGTCTTGGAAAGTTTGGAAGTTCACTACAAACAAACAAACAAAAAAACAAAAACAAAAACAAATGGAGACAGGAAGCCAACTTGCCAAGAGCATTGTAGCCAACAGGTAGACAGAAAAGACAACCTCATTCAATCAGGGCATGGAAGAGACCTCCAGAAGGCCCTATGCTGACAAACCTTGGAGCCGTTTCCAAAGGCCGGGCCCAAACGGGTTTGTGCAGAGATGATGTGAAGCCCATGGCAGGACTGAGGCTCCAAACCCCCTCCTGTAAACTGTCACGCATGAAGCCCAGGAGGTCCCATGTAGACAATGCACAACCGTCTAGAAGAGATCCAGGGCAGCATCTCTACAAGATCTTTAGGATGCTCTACTCTTTATCTTGAATCTAACTAAGGTTTACCAAGATTACACTCATAATCATCTTTGTTGCTCCTTTAGCTAATGAAAGAAAACATTTTTTCCATAAATTTCTAATAAGAATCTTGATACCTAATTTGGATATAGAAATATTTTTTGTGTCCTATAATATAACTTCCACCTAGCAAAATATGTATTTCCAAGACATCTCTATAGTAGTCAAGATATTTACAGAATCTGTAAGCAATTGAGAGAGGGGGACAGGCCTGAGGGAAAGAGACTGCACACCAGTCCAGTGAGGAAAGGACCTGCTGCTGTGTGTGCAGCAGGAGGGACGGAGGTCAGACACTCAAGAGTTCTGTTATTGAGGATTATTCCCAAGGAGCTCTCATGGCCTCCCAGACATTCATCCCAAACACCAACAAAGATTCACAAGGGATTCAATTCTCTCTTGGTGGGAAAGGTTTAGGTGCAACCTTAAATGAGTGAGGGGGAATGCAAAAGTTGTTCCTTCAAAGCTCTTTTTAGCCTATGGTTTTAAGAAAGCAAAACAAGACAAAAGAAATCGCAAGTGTTTGAGGCAGCTAGCTGCACTAAGACAATAGGTTTCAAATCTGTACTAAAAGCAATCAAATCATTCAAAAAATTTTTAGGTCTCAAAAAGTAGAATGGTGGTGCCAGGGGCTGGGAGGATGTGAGGAATGGGGGTAACTACTTAGTGGTACTGGGGCTTTCTTTGGGGCTGATGAAAATGTTCTGGAAGCAGATAGAGATGGTGGATACACAACACTGTGAATGTACAAACTGCCACTGAATTGTTCACTTTAAAATGGCTAATTTGATGTTACGTGAATTTCACCTCAATAAAAAAAATTTTCAGGACATAAAACCTCAGTCTTCTTCCATTTTTCTTTTCCAGGACTATAGAGACAAGTCATAAGTATTTAAAATGTTAATAATGATCTCAATTTGCAGATCAAATATTCACAAAGACACTCACCTAATAGGTTAAAAAAAAAAGTTTTCATTTTAAATTAATGCCTCAGGGCATAGGTACACTTAAATAATTCATTTAAAAGCACAGTATTTCCCCCTTTATCTTAATGCACTTAATTGTACCCATGTACTTAGGAAGCAAGTAAAGCTGGGAAATAAGCACATTTGCCAAATATTTCAAATCTTAATTAATTTGAAGGGCAAAGAACCAGAAACAAAAACTAAATGAAATGGGTTTGGATTGTCAACTATTTATATTGAAGGGGGAAAAAGGTACGGTTTGTTAATACTAGCAGTTGCTGTGGCTACACGTTGTTTTAAATGAGCTACTTTCAATTTAATGAAGCTTTACTGTACTGGCCATATATTCAACAAGATAACAGAAAATGTGTATAGCACCATCTCACAGGCTGTGTTTCTCACATTCTAACAACCTGTGTAAAAAAGTACGCATGCACTAACAAGCAGCATGTGAATATTACTACAATTTTATTCAAAGTTTAGAGATAATTCCCAAATTTCAGTCACAGATACTAGCTCTTATCCTCTCCAAAATCCATAAAAACACATGCTTGGAATTAATCCATTTAAATACTTCCATTTGGTTAAAAATAAACGTTCTATATTTTCTATCTTGGCTCTTAAACCTTGTCCAATAAATTCCTCAGAGTACTTTTTCTATGTGAAGTTGGGAGAGAAGTAGTTTTGTCTAGTATGCATATAAAACAGATCACTGAAGATTTTAAAGAACTTTGTATATCTTGGTTATTATTTTATTATAGGTTTTTTGGTAATCAATCATATTATCCACCATATAAACTGGGTAAACTTTATGAGAAATTATATCATCTTCAAAATTATTAATGAGATCTTTTTTAAAAATAGCTATATGAACCAAATTCAACAACCACCCACCTCTGCCCTGACTAAAACACAGGAAACAAAATCATTCAAACCAACATCTTATTTTCTACTTGTCGATATTTTTTAAGTTATTCAAACTGAAAATGAGACTATTGTTCCGGTGTTCATGCTGGAATAGATTCTTACCTGTGTGAGAAACAAACCTCCTGCTGGAAGACTTGGCTACCGAAAATTGGAAGAAGGGAAATTTCAGACATTTACCGGTCACTCTGTCACATATGCCCGACTGACAGTCGCAGGTCTCTTTGCATTCCATCCCGAAGGTGCCGTAGGGGCAATCTGAGGACAAAGGGAAGGTTGAGAGAGGGAGCTGCTTGTTGTGCATAAGGCTCCATCCTCACAGTCTCAGGATTTGAACAAAACTCATGAATCTTGACTGTCAGACAAAAGCCCGATTCTCAAAAACACCCGAGCTTTGAAAGTTGAAACTTTTATTCACAAACGTGAAATCACACACAAAGACCAGGTAATGGACACCTCAGTTGTAGTGTCCCACTGTGAAGTTTAGTTGAAGACAGCTACACATAACCAATATCCTTGAACATGTCTCAATTCTGTTTATTCTGCTTAGAGACCAACAGACAAATTCTCATAGGTTGTCTCTGTAACAGCTCAGTGAAGGTGGGCAATCAAATTTGCATCAGCTCCTCAAAGAGTTTAACAGGTGTGATGCTGTCTTTGAATGCACTGCAGTATTCACAAGACAATTAACTGTTTGAAATGTATAGCAAAGGGCTTCAAATTAACCAGGGGCTAAGGGGGCTGTCATCCCAGCTCTCCATGAAGCGATCAGCCCTCAATCTGTTCCATCATTTATTAACTTCCTTATCTGTCAAAATGGCAGCACAATTTACCCAACTTCCCCAGATGCTAAGAGGATTCACTAGCAAAACCTTCTGTAAAGTTAAGATGCAATATGCTAAATGAACAAGAAAGTTGAGAATTTATTTGTATACCTACCAGAATCTGGAAGCTTTTAGAGCTTCAATATTTTCATACTTAGACTAAAATATACTATATTGACAAAAAGAGGACAAACTCATTTATTAAAAATGCATGGTTTTTATGACATAAACAGCACCTCAATAGACTAGACAGTCTTTCACAGCCAAGCAGACTAGATGAAGAATGTTTATTCTCTTGGCATGGGAATACTCTTGTCAATGTACAATCACACATGGGTAAAGAAACAAGTTGTGAGGCATCGGAGTCTTTAGCAATCTAATATTCCACAGAACGATCAAGATAGATATGAATGAAATCTCTTTTTAAAAGAGATTTAGGATTGTTTTTTTCAGCATCCTTCAAATTGCAGAAGAGGCTGGTTTTAAACATTGACCTCTCTGCTGGAAGAATAGTCCTCGAAAGAGATCCTGAAAAAGCCTCTTGCAGAAAAGCATACAGGATTGGGATTTGACTGTGTCTCCAGTGATATTGAAAACTAAATCTTTAGCCAAAATCTCAGTGTTACTTCTACTGTCTCCCAATATACTGAATAGCGCTGGGCAGATAGTAGATGTTCAATAAATACACGTTGGCTGGCTGATTGTTATCTGGGCAACACAATGCCAAATATCTGAATATTTAGAAAACACCTGGATATGCAGCTAAAGTATACAGTTTTCATAGGAATGTTCTGTAAAAAAAGCTGAAGAGGGGAGTTTGCCTATAGCAAAACATCATGTAGAGTTGCTGAGGATCACACAGGCTCACTATTTCCAGTAGAGAGAATAATGTTCGAAACTCAACTTGCTTGCAATCTGAAGGATGCCAAAAAGAGCAATCCTGAACATGCTTTTCAAGTATATGTCATTATCAGCTACCTCAATCATTCAGTAGAACACTAGAGTACTAAAGACTCCATACGCCTTACAGCTTGTTTTTTTACCCACATCTGACTGTGCTTTTATAGTCACATTCACAAAGGCGATTTTTATGCCAAGAGAAAAAGCAATCCACTGCATATGCTTGCTATATCATAAGGATGATTGTGTTAACCACTTCCTCCCTAATTTCCTTATTCAAAGTACTGTTTTCTTGGCTGATAAGCCCTGTAATTTACAGAAAATACAGATCCTATTCAGCTGGAAGAAACGTACGTGTTCACCAAAGAAAATGTTTGCTCAATATTCTACCTTTTATTGGCTATAAACAAAAATAAACTAAGCAAAAAATAAAATTTTCCCAATAGTTCAAGCATCAATTTCCTAACCTTTAGCTTGTTTTGTGGATTAAAAAGTGATTAATTTATAAAATATTTGTCAAAAAGGTAGGAGAATTAATGAGATTAGCTCAATACTGGATGATTATCATTTATAAAAGCATATTATTGTATTAAATACATAAAATATAAGAATTATTTTAAAATTTCCCGATCCCTTTAATAAAAAGCTTCTTTGTATTATAAAACTGATGAATGGGGCTATAGCATATGTGTTGCATCTTAGTAATAGCTCTTAATGGTGAAATCATGAGGTATCCATATATAGAGTGTTTTTAAATCACCATTCTTTCGATTCTAAACATTTTAATCATGTTAAACATTTTAAACTACAGTCACTAAGTTTAAAATAAATTCTACAAATGCTTAACTAGATTGTTTCGCTATAATTTCAACCTAATGAAGTTTTTCTTTAAGTATGTAAGACTGCCAACCTCATTCTTTACAGACTTCCAATTTTTTATTTTTCTTTACTGTTATTTTGCTTGTCTCACACCATCTGCTATTTTTCTAGATGATCAAAAACCTTTATAAAGTAGAATGAGGTACCCTCTTCCAAGAATGAAAGTCATTTTTTTAGATGCCCTAAGCCCACCCTATTTCACAAAGTGCATTAGTGATCATCAGAAATACTTGATCTTGAGAGATGCCCTCCATTCTACGGATCCTTTCAAGATCAAAGAATCACTAAACCCTGGGGCTAGACACCACTCCAAGAGGTTATCTAGTGCAGACCTCTGTAATCACTAACTTGCAGAAGAGAGAGCATCTAAACCAACCACAACAGATTACCTGTCAAGTTTTTAAAGTTTTCCAGAAAAGTAAGCAACACAATCTTCCATTACAACTTTTTTTTTTTAAATCTCCTAAACATGAGTGAAATGCTGTATTTCTTTCTGTGCTTTCCTGCACACTGGGTTTAGTTGCTATTTGCAGAGTTATCCTTCTCTCTCTCCCTATGACAACACCTGTGTGGGGCCTTGCCTCTAACCCACCTGCATTTTGCCTCTTCCTCATGAGGGGAAAAGGCTCCTCACCTCCCATGCTGGCTAAAGGCCGTCAGTGTGCCCTGGGTGGGGAGAATCAAGGGGTCACTCATTACCTTTGCAGATACCAAACTCGTCACCGAAATCGTCCTCCTCACTGTAAAACTGACACCTCAGCCCCGGGCCACACTTCACACCATCCATGCCGGAGACTGTGCGGTAGCAAGTTTCTCCCAGCCCCGCGGCGCACACCCGGCAGCAGCCGCAGTCGTCGAGGACCGTCCTCTTGCAGCGCAGGCTGCTTTTGCACACGTTACTGTCACAACGTTCAGGGCAATCCACCGCATACTTGGTGCTCCAAGCCGTCGTCAGGTGCGCAGGCACGAGGAGCGTGGCCAGCAGCAAGAGGCTCTTCATGTTTCCCTGCAGGCTCGGGCTCGGCTTCCCGTGGCGTGGTCTTCGCTGGCGGGAAGCAGCCGTCCAAAGTGGTAGCTGAGCCTCTGCCTACACGTTTATGAGTTTTATAGTACACTGGGTTGCCCGCATGCTTCCCCGTCATCAATTTCCTCAAGCCAGCAGCAGCGCTGTCCTCCTGCCAGGCTCTCTTGTTTTAGTTTATGAAATCCAGGATGAAGGCTGGATTAACAGCCGCTGCCATCCAGGAATTGAAAAGCCCAAGCTGATGTCATCTGTTATGTTTAGATGGTTGTTTTGCATGAGGACTGAAAAACTCGCTCACATCCGTCTCAAGGGCTCAAGGACGTCTGTGAAGGAAGAATAAAGAAGATTGCATACCCCCGTTCAGGACAGGAATTGTTCTGACACCGGCATATCACTTGGGGTGTAGCTTTGTCTTAGAGCCTCTGTAGTCCGGAGGAAAATGATATCCACATGAATCATCAGGACCGAAGAAGCTCCTTTAAAAAAAATAAACAAACATTTGGTATTTCCCCTCAATAAATAGCTATGAGGTCATTCGAAAGAAGAAAGAGTTATATTGTGCCTTTTCAATACTTAGAAGAAAGAAAATATTTTGACAGGGGTTTTTTAAAGATCCTCTCTTCCTTCCTCCCACCCCTCTCCTCAAATGTTATTTCTAAAACAATTCGTATCCCATATATGTAAGTTTATCATGGCTGTAGCTGTATTTTTAGTAAGATGTGGAACTGCTGCTGAGAATTTCCTTTAAAACCAATACAAAAAACACAAAAGAGGTAAGATGCTGCTGGCGCTGTTTTTGGGTTACTCAATTCTGGAAAAACTTATCAGTTGGACTTCTGACCGAAAACTCCCTGGAGAGAAGGCTCATCCATCACCAAGTCTGCTTGTCCAATGATTGAGCCCATTCGGAGCCCTTCCCCTCACCTCTTGGCATCTATCAGGATGAAAACCTCACTGAAAACCGCCAAACGAGGCAGGCAGCCCAAAGAAACAAACGAGCCAGCAGGGAAATCGGAACGTGGCCCAGAGAGGCAAGTCACAGAGAAGGAAAAACATTACCCATCAGGAGACAAGGTCTTCATGCTCTGGAGGATCACAGGGCCTAGGTCCCACTGGGGAAGACAGAGCAGCCCTCTAAAAATATTAACTGGACTGGGGCCTTGTTAAGCAAGGCAAGGTTTGTGGGGCAGAAAGAGCAAGGTGAGAGAGGAGAGAGGAGAGTTCTCACACCAGGCACAGGTTGGATTCCAAGCACCCCCCTCTACCCCCTCCCGCGCCACTTGTCAAAATAGATACACAACCACCATCATCTAGTAAACACACAACCCAATAAAGTTCATAATTCTTGGTCTGTCACAAATTAGCTATGGGCAAGCCACAGGACCTCTCAGCCTCAGCATCTTCTGAGAATTGATGATGTAGACTAGTTGATCTCTAAAATCCTGTCCTCTCTAGAAGATGAGGCAGAGGCCATGAGATGTGCCTTGATGATTAGCCTTCAAAAGTGCAATTTTAGGAGTATGGAGGGAACAGAATCCAGACTGCAGAGGAGGTGGGAAATGAAGCCAAGAGTTTTAGCTTGGAAATTTCCCAGTTTCCATGACAATCCAATTCGAAATATTCTATGTGCGTCCCCCCAGAAGCAAACACATGCTTAGCAAATGGCACACTCTGATTTATCGTTTTCAATAGTGGATAACACTCATTCAGTGCCAAGCACCATTCTGAAGCATTTTACATGTATTAATTCACTTGCTCCTCACCACAACCTTATAAAGTAGGCACTACTATCATGCCCATTTTACGAATGAGGAAACTGACTCAGAAAGAGGTTAAATAATTTGCCCAAGGTCCCCATAATGTCAGAGATTGAACTTGAACCATGTCAGTCTAATGTCAAAGCCCCACACTCTTTAGCCTATTACAACACAACCACACTTCCATGACCAATGGTTCTGATGGCCTAGTTCACAATGTAGGCTGACTCTGGAAAACGTTTCTTATTTAAACTCTGCTGAACACCACTTTCTGAGGACAGAGTGGTTAACTGTAATAGTGGTTAATAATAACACCTAACCATCATAGAAATCTTACTATATGCCAGACACCACGCTAAGCACTTTATATGGATTATCACTTTTAACCTTCAAAACAATCTCAGAAGCTAGGCAGTATTCATATTCTCAACTTAGAGATGAGAAAACTGAGGGCTAGAGTGTTAAGTAATGTGTCCAAGGTCACACAGTTAGCAAATGGTGAAGCCAGGACTCCAACTCTGAGACAGACTGTCTCTAGAGACTAGAACAAGGATTGCAAAATGAAACACATGCAGGTGCCAAACAGGTGACCCAAGTGGGTGAGGTGGTGAGCCATTCCAGGTGTAATGTGCTGGGAAGGACTGGATTTTGTCCTGAGAGTACATGGCTCCTCTAAGGGAAGCATCCACTCCTTAGGGCCGGCTAACTGCTTCCATGCAAGAGTATGAGTCCACTGTGCCCGATCTAATTTTTCTAAAGAGAAGCTGGAATCCAGAATTTTTAATGTAATACCTTAATTTTTAAATGTTGGCCAGTATTTCATTCAAACTAGAAAACCTTATATGTGCCCTCATTTCTTGTGGGCTAGATCCAGTCTGTGCACCAGTTTAGTCTTGCTATAAATTTTGGATTCTGACAGTGCTAGATTCGAATCTCTGCTCTCCCACTTACTACCTAAGGGACTTGGAAACTTAGTTTAATGTCTCTAAGCCTCCATTTCCCTATGGTGTTCAATGAGGTTAATAATACCTTCTTCAGGTATCAATCCTATTGTTAGGATTGATAAGATAAGAGATGGAAAGTGTCTATCAAATAGTATGCATTCAACAAATGATGGCTAGTCTTCATTTTAAAAATATAATCATCTTAGAGTTGGCAGTGAATAAATAAAAATAATAAAAGGGTAAGAACCTTCTGATCTTTTATAGGAATTTAAGGAAGAAATAACAAAAGCCTTTGAATGTCAAAATTACAAGTGGTGAGGGGAAGAAGAAGAAGAGGAGCTCGTGGATAACCATCTTGCGCATTTCCAAAAATGGATAATACCTTTGGTAAATGACAACTAAATAGAAAGAAGATGTAAATTGAAGGTACCAAATCCCAATAATAGTAAACCAAAACACAACACACAGAAGAATGAAGAAAATATGCTCAACAGAGTTCATAAACGGTGGAACTAGCTCAATGCATAGTACCCAACAACTCATTTTGGGGGAACCTTCAATTCCTTCCAAGACCCAACAAAAACTCTTAGTCCCAGCACAATCCCTGTGGGATTTTTATCTAGTTGTATTTCTGTCTTTCCCAACCTTGAGCCCAGATCAACCAATCTTATGAGGAAAGTTAGCAATGACCACAAAGGGTTAGGAAATCAGAGCATGAGTAAGCAAGGGGCCAACAGCAAAAAAAAAGATAAGGTGAAGGCAAAGCTGTGGATGATAAGGACATGAAGTCCACCCTGGTTGGCTTGCTCTGTGCTGGGCCTGGCAAATCTCCAACTTTGCTCTGCCTGTGCATCAGTTGTCAAATCAAAGACTGAGAAAGGCCAAGGGGAATCGCAGTAAGCTTTTCACAACTCTGAAAATGCAAGTTCAAGCTATGGTGGGTCAAACTATACCATCTCAGGATCCAAAGGATAGCACGCAGCCTTCTGCAATGGGGGACAGAGAAACAATAAAACTAAGTTAACTACTCAACCCAGTACACTCTGTTCATTTACAATACCATCGTGATATTATTTTCTTAAACTTCGTATTGTGCCAAGTAGGAAATTAACCCTAATGTGCATTGCTTTTTTGTGCTTTATTTTGCACATTATGATTGCTTGTAACCAAATACCAAGCATTTTTTCTGGATAGGCAAAGTGGGAAAGGCTCTGGAAAGGTTTCAAACCTTCATAGTCAAGTCAAATTGTACCATGCTTACTGTGCCTTCCTCACAAACCTCTTTACCAGATAGATTTGATTTAAATTGAACTCTGAAGTCAGCCTTGAAGGCGAAAATTTCCAAGGAGCAAGTGGAGAAATTTAAGTGTATAAGACTTTGTTTCAGTTTAGTTTTAGTTTTGGTTTATTTATTTATTTATTTTCACCCCCAAAGCCCCAGTAGATAGCTGTATGTCATAGCTGCGCATCCTTCTAGTTGCTGTATGTGGGATGCGGGCCCAGCATGGCCGGAGAAGCGGTGTGTTGGTGCGCACCCGGGATCCGAACCCGGGCCGCCAGCAGCGGAGCGTGCGCACTCAACCGCTGAGCCACAGGGCCGACCCTAGTTTTGGTTTTTGGTACCATCTGAAAGTCCTCCTGCTTTGACACCAGCTGATGGCAATTTCACATGTGCTGTGGGCAAAGTCTAGCACATGATAAGAACTTAATATTTAATAAACACGTAAATGTAACCAATTGTTTCCCGGAGTCATTTTCAGAGAGTAGTAAGTTAAAATGGGCACCAATGTGTTCCCCAGGGGAAGTAAAGGGAGACCCAGGTTCTTGGACAGGTTGGCCAGAGCTGCAGACCATGAGTGCTTCTTTGTAGGAATGAGGTAGAGGTTTCCAGAGACAGTAGAAGCAGCTGAGGACAGAACAGGGTCTAAGCAGAGACATTAGCCCCATCATGTCAGCTGCCGCACAGCTAACCAACTTTGTCCTCTTGACCTTCCAGCCTTGGGTCTGGCATCCACCACAAGAAAAAGTTCATGGAAGCTCCTCATGGCCAATGGACCCTGATGAAACATATCTGCCAAACGGACTGAGTTTTACAGCAGTCACAGGTCAGCTGTCATAGGCCCTGGGGACTCTTCCCAGAGCCTCCTGCCCTGGGAACAGCTTGCAGGAGTTCTGAAAACAGCTCTGCCACTACCAAGTTATGCGATCTTAGGTAAGTCACATGTCACACACCTTAGACACCCCCCATCTCTCTCTATCTCAATAATGAGTTAAGAAGACCCCCCTCCACCTTTTCTCTCTACATCAATAATGAATTAAGACTAAAGGGGCATCCAGACTATTACTATCAGAAGTCTAAATTTCTAAAGATTTACTTCATTCTTTAAAAATGATCTTACGTCTTGGAGCAAATATTTTCCCCAAAGAAATCTCTCTCCAGTTTTCTGTTTCGATCTTTAATAAAGACAATTTTAATGGTAAAGGAAGATTCGATGTTACAGGCAATTTTCAAAAACTACACTTGCTCAGAAGAGTAAAGTGAAGTGCACCTGTTTTAGTTAGGCTTCTTGCCTGCATGGGGCCCTCTGATTTGTCTGAATGAGCAGGCGAAGGCTGTAGGCAGCTGGGAGGCAATCGCAGTTGCTTACAGCAAACAGCCCTACAAGAACGGTGAGTGCGGGGGAGTGTGAGAAGATAAGGAGAGGATATCCACAGTGTTGGCTACAAACCTCAACCTGGCATCTCTGAGCACCCCTCAGAGAACTCTGCCACCACATCCCTAGCTCTGGCTGCAGTGGAGTCCCCTGAGAAAGCAGACACAGAATCGGGTGGTGTTTTAACTTTGGCCAAATCGAGAAACTTCAAGTTTGGGTTCCCACTGCCAGGAATTCTTTAGAATTCTTTAGAGTGAGAAAGTCTAGACTTGGGAATATGTGAGGAGCTCTCACTACCTAGCTGTCTACTTCTCCTCTTTGCCCCCCAGTTCTGGCAGGTTTTAACGTAAGGAGTCAGGCAAGTTTTTCTAACAGCTAGCTTTTTCTCAAATCGGGATTCTAAGTCCATGAACTCATCTGTAAGAGATTCCAGCCATATGACATCCTTCTGCCTCCAAATATGAAGCCACGTTCAGAAGCACCAGGTGCTGCCCTGATACAAGACGAGAAGCAACGTGACTAGCAAACGTAGCTCTGAACTTGGAACCAGAAGACGCGAGTTTCTGTCCCGGCTCCACCATCGGTCCTGGTGTAAGACACCTACTTCCTAATTAACATGAAGTCACTTTTTCAGCAAAACATAAAGGATAGAAACTCTGTCCCTTTCTCAAAGAGATGTTGTGAACATCAAAGGATAATAATGTAGATATGAAAACATGTTGTCAACTCTAAATTACCATACAGGTGTAAAACATTATTACTTCTATAAGACAAATTATATCCCACAAAAGGAAATGAGCCTGTGGGCTTTCTATCTCAGGACTCACCCATTCCTCCATTCCCCTCACCTTCTGCAAGATGGTGCAATTTTTCATTCACTTAATTCACAGAATGATAGCTGGGCATCCACATTCTCGCTGAGGAAGACTCCACCACATTTTCCTGCAGCCTGCCTCACCCCATCCTGGTGTAGGATGACTAAACAGCTCACAAACTGCTCTTGTAGGCCAAAGGAGGTTTTTTTTAATCACCAGTTTCCTAAATGACTAAAGATTTAGCTTAGGCATTGGAAGTCATTTAGACATTAGAACTATCTGACACAAGAGAACTATCTGTCTTATTGCTAAGACATTTGGAATGTTCACCAGGAATTTTGGAAAGACTGGGATTTCTGATTAATACAAGAATCATAGGAAATGGTTCTGCTACTTTGCTCCTCTAATAACATGGCATTTCCTTTGCCTAACCTTAAACTGACCCCTTTTATAATGTAATAATATATTCATCAGGACCACCCTCACCAGACTCATCAGAGTTTGTCTAGTGATAAACAGCCTTGGCCTTTACATGATAGGTGGGTTGAATAAATGACTGAATGTCAAAAAAGAGAAAAAGTTAAAAGTAAGCACTAGAAGAAGAGAAATAAGAGGCATAATTTCCAAGCCCCTTATTTAGAATTTTTTAGGGAATTGGCAGTTTCAGACTCACTCTCTACTCTGGTGTTGAAATATCTTGGCTCCTTTCTTTCTGGGATGTTCTCAATGAAGGGCCACATTGTGACCTTCTTTTTTTAAAAAAAAAAAAAAGTCTTGCTTTCCTTTGGCTGCCATGGACTTCATGAAGTCTCCAAGGCTATAATGTGAGAGCTTAATGTACACTGAGGGTGCCTCAGTCAGGGCTCAGTGCAGTGCACATCAGGGCTCAGTTACCCAGACCATCTGCCAGAGTGTCCTGAGGAGCTTGTCAAAATGCCACAGCCGGGGATTCCAATTTGATGGGTCTGGGGTAGGCCTAGGAACCACATTTTTAACAAGTAAGCCACTTCATTGAGACAAACTCAAAAATTTGAGAAACCTCTAGATGAATGGTTTCTCCCAGTCACACCTCTTCATGTTAGCAGAATTCATAATCTTTACTGTGGAGATTTCTGATAGGAAAAGCCTATCTTTGAGGGATTGACCTAGAATTTTTAACTAAATTATGTACTTCGAATTTTTTAGCATATTTCGCTGATTCTAAAACACATAGCTTTACATGTTAACATCACTGAAGTTGGGATATGGCCATTATGATGTCATTGTCATTGCCTACAGGTGCACATCAAAACTTTCATGATGAGTGCCAGTCACTTGGAAGAGAATCTCAAAGACAACAGCGGAGCTGGCTTTTAAGAAATGCTGCATTACTGATGATCTTGATGGCCCAGGGGCCTATACTCTGTGAAAAAGACATGACATTGACATGTGATCAGAAGGACCAGACATGAATGTGGAGTCATTTAGGAATATTTTAACCATATTTATTGAATTTATATTTTCCTCTCTATGAATGTTCAAAAATTCTAAATGATAGAAATCTATGTCCCAATAAGCATAAAAGAATGCTTTCAATAAGTGTAAATAAAAATTCTAGTGATATAAAAGCATTATGTCAGAGTTTAATTGGAAGAATAATTTTTCTCCCTTAATGGCATATATGATACTGATAACATCTTAGATTCAGTGAAATACAGTAGTTGTCTAAATAAATAGACCTCCTTTTATCTTTGTTGATCCACTGTCAACAGTTTGCTCAGCAGTAGAACAAATTGTTTTACCACTCTTTAATCTTCTACTAGAACTTTACATGATGAAATCAAAGACCTTGCTCTTGCAAGCTGCCTGGTAAACATCCTAACTTGATCAGACTAGAGGTATTTTAGAGTGAGATATAGGTACTGTAAAGCCCAGGTTTAATATCCCACTGTCTGGTCCAAAGTACACACACACACACACACACACACACGCACATGCACACACACCCAGCTTACATTTCTAACCGTGGATCATGAGCCTATGTACACACCACCACTTCCAGACAACACGCTGAGCCTGTCTCCTTTGTAAATATATTTAGGAAGTACTCACTGAATAAAACACCAAACAATGTCTCCAAGAATGAAAGGAATCTAACAGACTTTTGGCTTTCTGTATTCAAAGTGTTCTCAAGATGGCAAATCAAAACTTCAACCTTCGTGTGGTCTAGTCTAGAAAGCCAATCTATGAGGGATCAACAGCTATTACAAATGGATAATTTAATGAGCACTGACCCATGCTGATATTTTAGTATTAATGCCTTCATTTTACAAATTTAAAATAATGGAACTTCAGGGCCGGCCCCGTGGCTTAGCGGTTGGGTGCGTGCGCTCCGCTGCTGGCTGCCCAGGTTCGGATCCCGGGCGCGCACCGACGCACCGCTTCTCCGACCATGCTGAGGCCGCGTCCCACGTACAGCAGCTGGAGGGATGTGCAGCTATGACATGCAACTATCTACTGGGGCTTTGGAGGGAAAAAATAAATAAATAAAAATCTTTAAAATAATGGAACTTCAAATAAGGCCATGAATGATTGCCTTTCTGATAACACATCGTGACAAAAGCCCATACTGATAACAAGAAGTTAGTATCTGATCCTTCCAGGAAATATCTGATGGGCATTTTTTAAGGAATCTGAGAAAAGACCACTTAGTAAAGCTGTTTGAAAAAGATGTAACACGTGTGGCATGCTTGCCACGATAACCTCTTCCTAATTGGTTAAAACACACACACACTCCCTATAAAAGCAACAGCAGCAACAATGAAAACCGTGAGAGATTCACTCTGTCGAACAATTCTACATGGTGAGCCTTCAAAACTGTTCCCTTGCAATTGCAAAGCCACAGAAACCTGCTGCAGGAAGACGTGCTCCTCCTTTGAGGGGCGGGACACGTCATCAGAGCACTTCACGTTCCATTAGGAGAGTCCGTTTTGCTTCAAAACACAAAGTAATGCTCTCCTGCACATACAGTCCCACTGCTAGGGCAGTTAGAATAAACAGGTAATCAAAGGCCTTCAGTACCTGAAAAGAGGAGAAATGGGTTGAAGCAATAAATGTGGTTCCAGAAAGCTCCTCAAGCCCTAAATACACCAGAGCTCTGAGCTTAGAGCTAGAAAAAGTCTGATTTAAGAAGTGGTTCAGGGTGAGTTGTTCATTCAATTGCCAAAGAAACCAGAGTTAAGAAACATTTAATAACTTAGAATTTTATAATTATTTTATAACTAAATAGTTTTTTAAACTTTTATTTTTTTTAACCTTGCCCTATAGTAGCTATACAACATTAGTATTTACAGTTTAGTAAGTTACTGAATATTTCTCTTCATAGAAAACAAAAATGACCAGATTGTAGGCAAATGTGTCTACAATAGACGACAAATGTGGCCTGGGCCTGGGCCTGCTCCTCCAGCCACCTGCTTACCCTCCTTTCCCTATCCATCAAAACACTGCATCCCTCGAGGCTGAGATGCCAGGGCCTGTGTGATGCCCCCACTGACCTCCTCCAGGCCACAGTGAATCCCTCAACCAACCTGGCATTTCTGCACACCCAGCACCGTCCTTCCCCTGCAGGGGGCCCTCTAGTTCCATGAGCAGGAACCATGTTATGATCATTGTCATGATTTTCACAATGCTTGTCTCAGGTCCTGCACATCTGAGGGGCTCAAGAAATGGCATAGCCTCTAATAAGAAATAAGCAGACTTCAGAGACAGCCTCACAAACCCCAACTCTCCAAGTGAGAGTGAACGGTACAGACTTCCCCAACCCCCAGTGTTCTCCGACCCTGCCCAGGGTCTCAAGGAGCCATGCTTTAAGGAAAGTTCTCTCACTTCACCCTCTTCTAAAATTAAAATGCTAGAAGCAGCTCTAGCATTATATCACTAGCACATTTGTGGAAAAGTTTATCAGATCACTTTACTTTCTGCCCTGTGCCTTCCACCCCCACCACCCTCTCCTGCACCAAGCTCACCACTCTCTGTGACCCCCAGCTCCTCTGTCTAGAAGTAAAGGGAGGCAAAAGAGGCAGGTTTATTTCACCATATAGAGCAGCAGCTAAGAACATATGATTTGGGGTCAGATCACTTGAGTTTGAATCCTGTGTATACAACTTATTAACAGTACAAACTGAGCACAACATTTAAATCTCTAAGCCTTGATTTCCCCAGGTGCAAAAACACGTGGAAATACCTACTTCGTAGGGTTAAACTGATGCCCCGAGCCCGGTGCCTGGCAAGCAGTGAGCACTCAAAATATGCTGATAACAACATGGCTTGGGCTGGGCCTCCACGATGCCACCTCCTCCCCAGCTCTCCATGACCCTGTGATTCTTGGTCTTCTTAGAGCACCCAAGTGGATGTATGCAATGGAAAAGGAAGGGATAGAGAAGGTCCCCAGGAAGTGACAGAAGCTCAGGCTGTGTCTCGACCCACTAAATGCTTTGATCCAATATATTTAGGGGTTGGGGAGGCACGGGTGTGGATGAAGCTTAATTCATACAATAAACAGTCAGTTTAGCCCCAAACTGTTAAAGTGGTTTATTTTTGTAGACATGGCCTTGTGCACATGGAAAGAGCTCTCAGCATTGGTCCAGGGTTCTGGGGGCTCTGAGGTCTACAGAATCAAGCCTCGACCCTGAAGGTCAAGGTGGCCAGGAGTGGGTCTTATTTATAACAGTCTGACAGTTTCCAAGGGAGTGAAACAACAAGACCTTGTATGAGATGAATCACTCGGACTTGCAGGATCAGAGAAGTCATGGAGGATCAAAGAACAGATGAGCCTTCCAGCTCTCTGCCCCTCTGAAACCAAAAGATGCATTTCACATCTGTTCCAACTAATTTTCAGGGATTGAGTCTAGAGGAAGAGTCAACAGGAGATTTAGTTGCTATAGCCACTTGGATCCCTGACAAAGTGGGCTTCAGTGGAATAATAAAAAGCCACATTTTCCCACAACACTCTCCCCCAAACAAAATGAATGGAAATCAAAACCTTACTGAGGATGAAGGGATTAAAGACATAAGTGAGCAACTTGCACAGCAATCAGAAATAAATACGGACGTAATTGAGCAACTTGCAATGCACCACAAATAAATATTACTAATTTATTCAAAGGCACTTATGTAACTGTTTTTTTAATGGGTACATCTATTTCGCTTTTCCTGTTTAATTCTTTGTCCCATTATGAGGTCTGCCCACCAGCTACAGGTGAGATATCACTCTGTTACCCATGCTGGGTCACAACACTCAGTATTCATCCCACTGATTATCTCACTTTGCAAAGCAACATAGGTGAGCATTGCACAGTCTTGGCCTCATGAGCTGGCATGCAGTTAATTAAAGGAGATGCTGGATGGAGGACGGGGAATAAGGGGACTCTCGATGTTTGCTGTGGGAGCCTTGCTGCCACCCATGCATTCCTGCCCATGTTTCTTGTAAACAAGGGCAACCGGTGAAGTAGTACACACGCACCAGATCCAACAGAGCAGAGTTCAGTAGGGAGATGGGATCGGTTTCCTCGTGGCCCACCCTAAAGCAGTGCACCGAAAGTCAAATAGAGCTAGATTTTGGACTGCATGATTAGGAAACAGTGGCTTCCTACATGGTATAACCACAGAATGGACACAAGCGTAACATGGCATGTCATTACCTCAACTCCAGCCCTATCCCACTAGCCCAGCATTCATGCTTGGGGAGAGGCTGGTCTTTCCTGGCAGGATGAGGGCTTAGGACTGAGTCTTGCAGCTCTAGGATGCTACAAGCTAGCTGCAGAATTCCCCTATAAGCGTTTGTGGTTGGGGAAGCACCAGCCCCCCTCCTGGCATGACTATAGGCTGACCAGGACTGGTTTCCATAAGCACTGGGGCACCCAGGTTTCCTGGAGAGGCCATCTCTTTTCTGGGGGGCCAGTCTGCTCACCTTTAACAAGTGAACTCTTATCTCTACCAGGTGTAAGCTGCTTCATAGAGTCACAACCTGCCACCCACACTGTCCACTTGGGCCTTGTCTATGGTTAGACAAAGAAAGAATTTGGAGCTTCCCATCTGAGCACAAAGGACAGATTTCTAAGGTACTGTGTGGCTTTTCACCATTTGTACTACCCAGCCCAAATCCAATATTTGCCCTTTCCCGCCCTGCTCCCTGTCCTCTGTGGATTACATCACCCCGACTCCCTTGCCCTCTGGCTTCTGGTTGGGTGTGGCCTATGGGAGGCACCTACAGAGGATCAGAGGAGGAGAGAGGGGCCATGGTACTTCTTCCCTACTCCTTCCCTGCTTGGGCCTGCATTTACAGCAGGGGGTACGTCCCTCTGTCCCTCCGTCCCTCCATGCTTACAGCTCCTGTTGGGCACCCTCCTCCAAGGCTCAGCTCTCGTTGGGCTATCAGGAGCAGCAATGGCTTCCTGCTGCTGCATGTCCCTGGGTGCCTCAAGTCCTTTGCCCTGCCCACACCTCTATGAGTTCCTTCATTAAAGTCTCTACATTTGAACGACCTGAGTCAGATTCTATTTCCTGACAGCATCTGATTGAAACAGGTGTCTTTCAGCAATAACATCCTGTGGTTCTAACACTTGTGGTCCAAGCAGACATATATGTTTTGTTGAAACAACATCCTGAAAAGAGTACATTATGGGCACCAGTAGAATGACTTCCGACTCAGATGGGTTTTGTGATGCTCTGCGAATAAGGAACTCTACATGGGATATTTCTTTAACTCAGGACTTTAGACTATAAAAGGATCTGTTGATAATGATTGAATCCAATTATATCACATTTACTGAAGAGTTACCTTGAAAAAAACATATATAAAAACATACAGGAATACTCAAATAGTATTACTGGTGAGGCTTCAGGTATAAACTTTGTGTTCTCTAATGAATTAGAGAAAATAGAAAAATCCCTATTGCAGACTTGTCTGAATTGTCTCTTGTCTCACTTGCATTGCCCACATTCTGATGACCCTTCTATGTATGTTCCATGTTGATCTTGTTTTGTGTCCAGGACTTGATTCTCTGTCTATAAAATGAACTTCAGCAGGCACTAAGCCTTCATTGCTAAATTACTATGGAGTCTCGGCTTCATTCAGATGCACTTGGCAAGATGCTGCCTACTTCTGCTACGACTGCCTACTTCTTTTGTTCCTTGTTTTCCCATCAGAAGAGTAATTTCTATTTGATAAGTTAAAAGTATAGTTCAAGATGCCAATTGTTGCCAGTGGTTATTATTACTACTTTAAAACTTGAGAATGAGGAGATTTCCCCCAGAAAATTGTTTTTTAAATAAAATATAGGTTTACCACATGTTGGTTTTTGACCCAGAGATTTTACATCAATTTTTCTGACCCTTTTCTCCAAGAGGATTGGTCATTGGGATGCACATAACCTTTCTCATCACCAGTCTCTTCTCTCTCTGGATCTCTTCTGACACTTTCACAAAACAACATTCTGGGAATAAAAGTCTGAAGAACAAACAATGAAGGGTGTTCTCTAGATGGAAAGCTGACTGGCCTGCTAGGAGAGTTTTCTTTCTTCCTTAAACTATGAATTATTAAAAATCTTCTCATCTTATACAACACTTGGAGCACTTTGATTTAGATCCCACAACGCGCATCTTGGTCTTTAGTTTGGGTTGGTCTCTGCATATTGTCAGCTGGTGCTACAACCTGCTGCCTTGGATCCTTCACAAGGACACTTTTCTAAGACTTCTGAAACTTGGTCTTACAGCAGGTGTCTGGCAGTTAGTAACACAAGGGACGTGTCACTCAGAGAAGCACCTTCTTCCTAACATCTTGCTACTCCACTGCCCAGCTTCCTATAGTCTTAGTACATATTACTTGGAAACGTGTGTGTGTTAGTGCAGTCTGTGAACTGGAAGCCCCTACTCTTCCCGGGGCCCTCACTCTTTATGTTCTTTGCTTTTTCAGAAAGGTGTTTAAAACTCATTCTAGTGAGACAAGTACTCTGATTAAAGTCCAAACTTTACAATATTTCTCTGGCCACCTCCCACAAAACCTACACACACATTGGGCAGAAATATATGTGCCGTAGCACTTCTAGTGTGACAGTTTTAAACATCCCCCTGGAAGCAGCAGTGCAGGGACTTCTGGCTTATCAATTACCCAATAATATGCAAAATCAAAACATCTTTCCTAGAGCCAGCCTGTTATGTACCCAGAGTAGGTGATGCCTATGTGGTGTGACTTAATCAGAACAAGGAATAGTCTCTCCCAAACTCTCTCCATCTCCGTCACCATATCTGACAGCTCATCATTAGAGATGCTTCCTCTGAATCTTTAGAGTTTTTTTATTATTTAAGAAACATTAAGTAAAATGAGAATACACTGCAAAGTGGCAATATCTTAAAATATTCTTGAGCTATGAGATGTTGGTGGATATTTGGTGACAATAAATCCTTGCAGATGAGGACTGTTAAAAGAAATAAGAATACGAGAGTGGAGATGGAAGGCTCCCCATGGTCAACTTTACCTGCTTCAGAATTTGATCTTGACCAGTTCTAAGATTCTTTTGGCAAATTTCAGAAAGCATAGAGAGAACTAAAAGATATATATTCAAACTTCATTTTGTTTATTAAAGGAGAAATGGGCAGAAGTGGATTTTGAAACATGATCTTTCCTGTTGACACATGTTCAAAGAATTTCTGGAGGAAATACTAAATTAAAATACAGACTGATTCAACCATTGGCATCAAATCACTTACAATGAAATATGGTTGCTACTTTGAATATGAAGGAAAAAAAAAGAAGTTTCCCAACGTTATAATTTTGTTGATGAAAACAATGAAAATATTAATTTAGAATCTCTTATGTTATTTTGATTTTTTCATTGTGAATTCCCTTGGAGACATTTACTCAAAATGGCTCTATTATATTCCTGGTTCCTTATATTACTGATGTTAAGAGTACAGGGGGGAAAAGGTTTTAATATTTCAAATATAGAATTAGCAACAATAAGTGTTCACCTATGAATATTCCTCCTTATAATGTAAATTTTGAATCTTCCTCCTAGAGAGTCAGGAAAGGTAGTAGATAGGTAACAAGTTATAAAATCTTGACTAAACACATTATTTGGCGCAACTCTCTGTCCATCCTTTTACTCACTTAGCAAATCCCTAGGATGTGCAGTGTACTCTGTGGGGAGCTGAACAGGATATTAAGATGAAATCCACTTCTGCCCATCCCCACCTTGCTAACAGAACCCCTATTTTGTTCAAGTCTCTATTCCTCAGCAAACATGATCCAAACCCCAGCTCAGCAGATATGTCTAGGCCAGTCCAGTGGGAAATCCTGTTGCCAGTGATTGGTTTTGGGAAGGCATGTGATCTTGTTCTGTCCAACGAGATGTGTGAGGGAAGAGATGCCAGCGTGCTTCTGGAAGAGGTCTGAGATCCTGAAATAGGAAGAGCTGTGTACTTGAACCTTCCCTTTCACCTTGTCATAGTCAGGTGTGACACCTGGAACCATGAGGTTAGTGAACATGAGGACTGAGGATGTACACTTGAGTCTTGATAGTAACATTGAGCCACTGAATTCATCAACCCTGATGTCACCTTACCCCTGAACTTCTTGGTATATGAGGAAGTGAATTTTCTTGCTGTTTAAGTCCCTCCGGTTAGGTTTTCTCTTACTTGCAGCTAAAAGCATTCCCTGCTGGTACAAAGTGCATAGAACAGTCCTCAAGAAGCTAACAATCTCAGAGATGAATAGGCTGAATATGACAAATACTATAATAATATTGAGCATGATGTTAACTATTACTTCTAAGGGCTCCTCTTACATTTGAAAGAGGGAAAAGCACTTCCACCTGGAATGATCAGGAAACACTTTGTGGAGAAGGTGGCATCTCCTATAGACTAAGTGCTGTAGTAGAAAATAATCTAGTCTCTCTTGATAGTAAGGAGGCTAGAGAGTAGTAGAAGAAAAAGTTGTTGGAGTGATATTATGAAGAGAGGTCAAGGTGGAAAATTGGAAAATGTACACAGTTTTCTCACCATGAGTGCTATGGAATCCAGGTCCCTTAATATGTTCTATGAAAAGAAATGTTCTTTGGTCCAACGAGTTTGAGAAACTGAGCATACTGTATCCCCCACATATCCCCCTGGGTATTAAGAATACACATTAACATTTAAAGGCTCTGAGAAGTCCTGAAGACTAGAACTACATTTAACTTTAATTGCCTATATGTTCCTAATACTTCTCGAGTGGCAGACCTCGTTTGTTTCTCAGGACAACTATTATCATCACACCTATGGCTGGTGCTCCATGGTACACAGTTTGGAAAAGGCTGAGCTAAAAAGAATAGAAGAGACTTACAGAAAGAATTTGGAGAACAGGAAGAGGAAGTGGCACTACAGAGACAAATAGTGATCAAAGGGGTGAAGAATATCAGGAAAGTAAGTGTGAGAGGAGTCAGGGTAGAGGATGCTTCAAGGAAAAGCTGGTCAGCAGAGTGAGAGGATACAAAGAAATCAGAGAGAATGAAGACTGAGAAAAGCCCACAAGATTCACTGACAATGTGTTTCACTGGTGCAATGAGAAATGAAAATAATTTGTCAAGATGACAAGAGAGAGCAAGAAATGGATTATGAAAGAAAGAACTCAGATTATGAAAGAAAGAAAAGGAATAATGAATTGAAGAACAAACGTTCAAGTGAGTATCTTTCACGAATAGATAGGTCTGTGTATGCTTGCCTACAAAATTAACGTAGGGATAGATGGATGGATGGATGGGTGATGGATGGATGAATGGATGAATATTGAAGGAATGAGCCAACAAAGATGTAGAAATTTAGGTTGCTATATAAAGAAATAATTAAAAGATTAATTCCCCAGGATATGAGGAAAAGAATAGAGGTGTCCATCTATGAAGGTGTCCCAACTTGACCAGGAAGAAAAGATGAGCAGCAAGATAAAGAGACAGAGTTCACCTTCAACTTCTGAAGTAGAAGGTGAAGTGATGGTCTCTAGTAAGGTTTCCCAGGTGGGGGCCTGGAAAAGATGAAGAAAGTCTGGAAAGCCTATTGTGGCCAGTGATCTAGAGAATGAACAAAGATGAGTGAAAGAATTTCTAGAGTACAGTGAACACCCTACTCTTGAGCTGGTGGGCTAGCCCACCGGGGTGCTGTGCAGCAGTACTCTTTAAGCTAGAATCGGAGAAAGCAAATGGTAAGGGTGGTGTAGGGGTGGGCACTCCCATAGTAGAAGGTTGAGGGGGTGGGGAAACTTGGAGTAAATGTGAGGGCCATGTTAACATGACTATCTTGTTCAGACTGAAAAGAGGTCAGATGTGTCCAGAAGAGAGCTAGGGGACATGGCTAAATTACAAGAAGGCCAGTGATTTGAAATTCTGGTGAGAACAGAAAGTATGTATTTTAGACTGGAGAAAAGAGATGAATTAAGGAAGCTGTAGAAGGAAAGAGGATTTACAAAGTTCAAGATCTAAAAGAAAGAGCAGGATGATTACATTGTTGCTAAAACCCATTAACTGACTTGTCAACCAATAATGAGAATTTAGTAGATTATGCTTTTGTTGATTTATCTCTTCTCAGCCTGGTGGTCTTTTTATCAGTTCTTGCTATGGTTGTTGTGTATCAAACTTATACTTACTAAGACTTGCAAAAATGTGAATGGGGTTTATTTTTTATCCTATAATCACCAAAATTTGTTTTAATATTATTTATATGCTAGTCCCTAATGAGGAAATTTTAACTAAGTATTATTTTATTTGTATTTATATTGATTTGTTCACCATCGAGCCCATTTATTATTACTCTTATCTTTTTTGATTGATCTGTAAGAACTCTTTATATATTAAAGACATTACTGTTTGGGGGAAATGTTTTTCAATACAAATAACAAACATTTCATCATATGTCTTTGGATATTGCCTGTGGTGTTTTTTGCCTTACAAAAGTCAAAGTTTTATATATACTCTAACATATTCAGTGGTTTCCTTTATGCCTTTCTCTCTCAAACATTATTTTTAATTTACCATTTCATTTAGTGTTTATAACAATTTCATTTTTTCACAGAAAATCTTTGATCCACCTGGAATTTATTTGTGATGAAGAATAGGACAGGGATTCAGGGATCAGTGAGTGTGGGGTTGGGAGATGTGCAAATGTGTATATATGTGTGTGTTGTTTGGTCAATCATTAGCCTTTGGAAAAAGCATTTCTATCATACTTAGAACTGTGTGACAATTTCTGCTTGAAGTCATTGTAAATGAAAAATTAAGAAATACTGAATCGACTGATTTATTGAGTTCCAGCCTGGCCACAGGATTTACTGTGTTTCCCTCATTAATGAATCTGATCATCCCCTTTGAAACACGTACTATTTTGCCTGTTTATTTTATGAAACCATTCTGATTAGTTTAAACAACGAAATTGCTTTTAATAGGATAAGATAATCCCTTTTAACAGATGTGTTTCTCTTGTAAAAAGATGACATATTTGGCTTGGGACACGTCACTGTATCTGAGATGTTCAAACATAAATGGAAGTGTTCCATTGTAAGGCCTCCCCCCTCAATTGATTGTTTCCTCCTTTCCTCTATAACATTTACCTATTTCCTTCCCTTTCCTTCCTGCTTCCACTTTTCTTCTGGTCTTTATCACTGGGTTCTTTCCTTGGCATCTTTCCCTTGTCTTGACCCATATATTGGCTCCAGTTTTCTCCCTAAAACCCCACTAGGCTCATCTGAGTCCTCAATTCCTCTGTGCACGGCCAGTGTCCTCGCAAGCCTGTTGCCTGGGAGAGAGGTCAGAGCTGCAAACCTTCCTTTGGCAGCCTTCCCTGTGGAAAGGATTTTCACATGTCTAAATCTGTTAGGACAAACATTGCAGACAGTGTGAGTGATCTGCCTTGGGTCCAGTGACATCACAGGGACCACCCCATGTGGGACTTTCCCCACCCCTCCAGTGACATTTCAACTCAGTGAAAATGAACATCGAAAGCCACCCTGAAGAAGAAAAGAAAAAGAAGAGGTTTCACAAAAGGGCAGCATGAGGCCCGGGGAAAAAGTTGAGATAAGGACAGTGTCTGACCAGGCAGCCAGCTCCAGAAGCACTGGGAAATTCCCACTTGCCAAATCCTCGAGGTGTTTTCCTGTGGTTACTCTTATGCCAAGACCCTGTACCCACCCATTGCACTGCTTGTCCACTGCAATTATTTCATAATTGACTTGGAGAGGAGCAAAGGAGGAGGTTAAAGGACTATTGTGTTATTTAACTCAATAATGGTGGGCAGGAAACATATTCATATTTAATAAAGGAAGATAATTAATATGCAAAATATGTTCTGATTAAAAGTTAAGGTGAAGGAAGATAAAAACAAATTTCCCTCCATCCCACTCTCATCACCACCATCATTCCGCCAAGGGGAGGTCGTAGAGCAGTTCTCTCAAGTATTCAAATTTAAGTAGCTTAGGAAAAGGCAGTGCTCCATATGCCCCATCCCAGCATACTCAGTTTCTCTGCACTGAGGTTAAGGCCAAAGCCCCAGACCCTAGTCAAGGGGTACTTTGCTTTCCTTCGCAATTGCTGGGAAGAATGGCTGTAATCTGAAGTAGGATTTATATTTTCTTGGGACCTTTGGACAAAATGTCATCATACAGCACCCCAATAGCCCTCCCCACTCCAAAGCTGCCATAGTTTCACCATAATTGCTGGCAGATTCATTTATCAAATTAACTAAACCATTACTGGACAGAAATCAAGGCCCAGGGGGTGGTGGGCCATAAAGGAGGGACCCGGGGGAATTCTGCCAAATCCTGATCTCAAATGCTCGAGGCTGGGGAGAGTTGGACAGTCATGAGAGCCCTGGAAACCTTGGGCTGGGAAACTTTTTCAAAGAAGGCTAAAAGGGAAGAGATGAGAAGGGCTTGAAACAGATCTGCTTTGCTGTTGTGTCTACAGAGCAGCGCTCCAACTATCAGGTATGTTTGGGGTTTTGTTTACTAATTTGGTTTTAGTTTTAGTCCATTGTGGACTGATACTTTTATACAATGCAACACAAATGAATAGAACAATTAAATTATATCTTTAAAAAAGGCATACAAAATATATGCCCTATTTTCTGATTAGATTGAACAGACATTGAATTACATTTTATTAAATTAAATAAATAAATAAATAGAGACACGAAAATGGCTGGAACAGCTTCTGAATTCTGACTGTCAATTTCTGTCCTCATCTTGCCCCGAATGAGTGATAAACAGCTCACACCTGGGCACAGGTCTGGAGGCCATGCTTTGAGTGACACGGCTTTAGAGGCATGACTAATGAAGGTGCTGAAGCAGGTGTCTGAGCTGGTAAAGAAAAGCAGCCCAACAGAGAGAATACACGTGGCCTTTGCAGCTTCCAGATAGCTATTCTAGAAGGTTCTCTCAAAACACAGGAGGGTCAAGAGAGAGAGGAGGGAGGGAGAAAAACAAAAAACCCCATCCTCAAAATCAGCATCTCTAAGAGCAACTAACAACAACTGAGCACAAGGCAGCAAAGGAGAATCGCAAGGCCCTGGGCGTGTGAAGCCAGTCCCTCCATGAGCACCGTCTCGCACTTGCTCAGCCCAGCGCAGCTGCTGCAAACACCATCCAAAGCAAATACAGCTCTCCCCACAGCAGACTCAACAGAACAAAAACCAACACCCAGAAATAAATTAGATCGCCGAGCTCATCATCTCACACAGCCCACTGTTCTCAAATCCAGGATCCTGAATATAATAACAAATGATACTATTCATCGGCCCATCAGTCTAAAGCCAAAACCTCATATAACTCATTACTATAAACCAACATGATTCTCAGAATTTTCCAGGTCAGCTACAAGAAAGAGTTGTGAGACGGTCCTCCCAATTGAACAAAATCTCACCCATGTCTAATTGCAGTATATATGGCTAACTCCTTTTCCCCCTGCACAGCCAGCTTGCCTCTTAGAGCAGCTAAGCCCAAGGGACTTCTCAAAGCAGGGCAGGCATGTGGTCAGGTTGAAAGCGACATGGAGCCTGGAGCCAGTACATAAGTGTTCAACAACGGACTCCGCCACCTGATAGCCCAGTCATCTCCAGCAAGTCTTCATCCACAAAACAAGACTAATGACAGCCCCCGCCCTGGAAATACAGTTGATAATGCTTAGCCATTTGTAAAAAGCTATATGGATGTCGGTCCTTACTACACAGAAGTAAGCAGCTGAGAGATGTTCTTAACTATGCACCCCCTGCCCCCCCAGAAATGACGCTTTGTCTTTCACACAGTCTATTTCTTCCTCGTAGTTCAAACCACTCTCACATGTCACACATCATCTTCCCTATGTTCCCAACGTCACTGGGGTATAGCAGGGAACTGGCATCATCACGTCCTTTTTACGCCTCAGAAAAGTGGCGCACGAGGGATCCATCTAAGGCACATCAATAGTGACGAAGGTGACTTGAAAATTCACAGGGACGTTTGGCTGGAACTAACAAGTGTGGTTTATTACATTTGGGGCTTTTCTTAATCAGGCTCCTCCTTGTCTCACCCACAGGTTTCTGCGACAGGAAGTCGCCACTCTGCATTGGTTTTGTTAATTCTGCTCGTTTGATATGCAGGAAAGCTTTATTGTTGCTGCATCCCTATAAAGTAAAAACAACATTTCTCAAATATTATTAGGATATTTCTCAAATTCTGTACTCTGGCAGTGTATTTATTAACATACAAGTTATTTCAGGTCAGGCAAATGATTTGGTCCAAGTTGTACGCTATGTAACCTTAGGCAAATTACTTAGCATCTCTGAGCCTATTTCTTCAGCTATAACATAAATATAATAGTTGTCCTGCCTTCCTCACAGACATAAGACATGAAAATATATAAATGATCATATAAAGAGAATTTTGACAATAATTTAAGGCACTTTACTTATATTTTTAAATTATAATTATTGTTATATAATTATAATATTGTTTATTATTATTCTTACTGTCTGACGCTAGAAAACAACAATTTGGTAGGAGTCTCTTGCAGTCTGCCAAACATAATAGCTCTGGATTTCAATTCTCCTTTGTAAAAAAAACGGAAGGTAGGATGCATATATCTTAGAAAAAAGAAAGTAAGATCTGTTAATTCAAGGTAAATTTTGATCAGTGTTTCTGGAAAGTGATTGGGGTTCTGGTGCCTGATTTGTCTGTTTGGACTCATTTTATAACATTTGCACTATTGATCAGCACCCAGCACAAACAGAATCTTATAGAATCTTAAGTCTAATACCTTTTGTAGTGAAGGAGAAAGTACTGTAGAAAGCCTGGCAATGCGTTACCATCTGTGCCTGGGGAGAAGGACGAAACGCAGTCCTTGATTTTCAAAAGATATTATTATTGAGGCCCTGGATAAACACACGGTCATTTTCAATTAAAAATGAGTAAAAGAGAGACTTGGAATTAAAAATATGTTGCCAATGTTCCCCTTTAATAACATTATAAAACCTCCCACAAACGTAACTAAAATTTAACCAAAATGGCAAGACTAGGAATAAGTTTGCTACAAAACACGTGGGCTTCTCTGGATGACGTTCAGGCTTTAGCTAAGCCTTATTGTAACGCAACCATGATCTGTGCAAGGTTCCATGTCTCTCTACATGATAAATCTATGTCCAAATGAAAAATGGAGAAAAACTACATATGATAGGCATCATTTTCTGCCAGGACAAATAGTAAGTATTGCTTTAGAGCAATGAACATCTTTGAACCCTGCCTGCAACTTCACTAAGTTCTTATAGCTTGGATATTTTTATTCTTTCACCATTTATAACATGAGTACTCATACAGATATTCAAGACGGTTAACTCTAGAAATGAGTTCTTTATTGCACACATTCCTCTCCCAAAAAAAGTGCTAAAAGCACAGATCTGAAACTCCCCAAACTGATACACACCTTTAAACCTAGGCGTGAAAAACCTTATCTCTAGAACATTTGTGGTAGGAAAGTTAAAACTTGCGAGATCAAATCTTAACTTTCAGAATCTTCTTCCCTCACCAATACAGTTGCAGTATTTCATCTGGGCTTCTTAAATCTAAGCCATTAAAATGACCAAGTTTTCTTCTTTTTCTCTATTTTTCCTAGTAACTGCGGCTTATATAACTCCAGAATGTAAGTATCTCCTACATCTACCACATATCAGCATTAAATGCGTTCCTAGTGACTGTATCGTTATATTACAAATGAAAATGATTTTTCACAACCAGATCTATCCATCTAAACTGTAATGTAATATACAATTGTTCATCAGTAGAGTTATAACTATTAGGTAACTATAGGGTGTTTTTTAGTCTTTGAAAATGATATTGTGATGATCGAAAAAAGAATTACATGAAATAACCTGCTTAGATCTTTTACGTTAAATCTTTTGGTTTTCTTTTGTAGGTTTCAACATGGAGATTATTGGAGGGAGAGAAGTGTCACCTCATTCCAGGCCATTCATGGCTTCCATCCAGGATGACGGCGGTCACGTTTGCGGAGGCGTTCTGATCCATCCGGAGTGGGTGCTGACCGCGGCCCACTGCCGCTTTCGGTGAGTACCCACACTTTCCGCGTAGGTGTTTTTCCTCAAGTTGGCTAAGAAAGAAGCTTGCCTCTCCCAGAGAGAATTTGATCTACCGTTAGCTTCTGCGATAACTGACCAACTGGTGGGGTTTATTTACCCGCTCGCACGCACATCGTGTCTTCTGCCCTGAGTTTTCCCTTTCGCAGAGAGCTGCTCTACCTTTCCCAGGCAAGCCATTAGACAAATCCAGGTGCCCCGTGTAACGCCAGGGAAGGCAGCTACAGCCCTATTCCTGAGCTCGTTGTCATACTGCCCGCGAGGAAAGCAGACAACCGGAGTTTGCAGCTCCGCGTCCCCATTTTACAAACGGGTAATAATAACAGTAGGACCTGCTTCATGGGGTTTTAAGGATTAAATAGTATCTGTTTAATATTTTCGTGTGCTTAGCACATAGTAAGTACAAATATGTTGCAGCTATTATTGTTATTATACGTTTGAGGAGCCCGCTTTGCTAAGGGATTTTTAGATCCATTAACTCCGTCGTCCCACCTCCCACCCCAGAGGTCTGAGACCCACAGTCTGGGAATCACAGCTAAGGGGCAACAACCTTCCCAGGCGAAAAAAAATTATAGATGATTTACACAGAGATAGAGAGAGAGTTATTTTTCTGGAATACTTAGACTATAACCTCTCAAAATCCATTTCAGCCTATGATTCTCTTACTTCTGCTAAAAAAGTCCAAAACCCTTCTTAGGAAACCGCAACCATCACAAAAGGAAAAGCAATAGAAAACTAATTTGGTGTTTCTTTGGGTTCGGGAGGGGTTGTTTCTTATTTATATGTTTTCTTCCTTATGTTCCTTGCCTAAATAAGCTAAGAAGAGGTGGGGCCTTCTCCTTTCCTTACAAACATTACAGCACTCCACTTAAGAAGCTCTTAGCCATAATGGTTTACTCTGTAGGCATCAGCTATATCTAAATGCAACAGCTAAATTGACTTGCTTCTCCATGTTTTGGGGGTTTTGTTTGCCCCATTTTAGTGAGACTGAACACAAATTAGAAATTTTGACACCTGCAAACAGTGAGAATTTATGTTTTATTTCTAAATAGCAAGACACTAATTTCTAATTTAATATGGCTACTTCATTTAAATGGGGTTCTTGCTGTCATAGAAATCACCCTTGTGTCCCCATCACTTCTGTGCTTTCTAGGGCACTTGTCCCCTGGGGACCAGCTAGGCAGAGGGTGACTATCAGTAAATGTTCATTCAATTCAAAATTTGCACGTCTTCAAATATGCTTATGGTACACATTTAAATGGACTATAACCTCCCCAGACACGGAGCTTGACTTATTATAAATGCTCAACAAATGCTGGATTGAAAGAAGGAAATAAATTGAAGGATTTTTTTTCCTAAGCCAAAAACACAGTATATGAAGTCTTCCACAAGCCATAAGGTGTTATCCAAAGGTAACTAGTATTATCAAGTTGAATTTTAAATTTTGTCAAGTAAACTTGACTTAGTAGAAATGGATTCCCAAATTGACAAGTTGAGGAAAAGAGGTGTTGGAATTAAGAAAAAAAAAACCTATTGCTAAATATCATTTTAAATGGCTAGAATTTAAAGAACTCCAGAATATATGGATCAAATTTCCTCTACGAAACACTTGAGTGTAAAAATGTAGACAAATTGGTGCTTGGAAAAATATTAAGCTTTATGAAATCCAAAATATTTATGAAATAGCTCAATGGTGGCTTCCCACAAATGTACTCCCAAGTATCCTGTGGGAATAGTCACTAATCGCAGGCTCCTCTCTCAGCAAAATGGTAAAGGAGGCCAAATCTGGGGTGCTCCCTTCTCACTACCCATCCATGTGGTTTCTTGCTTAGTCTCTTGGCCCCTTTATTAGTTGCCATGCCAATTATAAAAGGAAACTGGTTAAAAAGCTTCCAGTATAATCTTATTTTCAACATTTTAATGTATCAGAAGGAAAACTCACCAACTCTTGTCCATTGTCTTCCTGAGTCTCCTCCAATGCCTTCCCTTACTGAGCACTTCTACTCTCACCTGCCTAGTTGGTGAGTAGGTGGAACCCCCACGGCCCCTTTCACATGGCCTCACTCCATCTCACATCACTCAAGCCTCCCAGAGGAGAACAGTTAAAAATTCAGGCCCTGGATTCAAACCAACTGAGCTTTGATCCCTCCTGTATTTGCATCCTGGAGCCTCCGCTTAACATCTGTGGGACTTTCTCAAATTTGTTGATTTACCTGAGCCTCAACTTCCTCATCTGCAAAATTGGGATAATCATAATAAGTCCCTCACAGGGCTGTTGTGAGGTTTAAATGAGGGAAAATATGTAAAATGCTTAGCACAAAACCCGGCACACCACAATAACTTAATAGATGTTATCTGATGCGAAATTATTATCTATGCCTTCCATGGTAATCACTGAGGAACAAATCTGATGATCCAGTCATGTTGGTGGGGTTGGACTGTGACAGCCCCTCTCTGATAGCCAGGTTATTCCCTCCTTTCTCAGGCAAAAAAGACCTCCAAGAAATAGGGATCCTTCCTTTACGGTCAGACCCAGAAGAGTAGGTCTGAGCAGAAACACTGCTCAGTGCCAAGGCAGACTGGAGGAGGAAATAAAAGGCTTGAAGGGGCTTGGCACGGGGCTTATAGAGGTGTCATGGAAAGAGCACTGGACTTGGAGTCACAAAAGTGAGTTTGGGTACTGATTCCCCTACTTATAATGTGTGTCACCTTTGGTCAGTCAAAGAACTCTTTCAGTAGTAAGGACTACACAGCCCATGGGCTTTAACAACACTGAGAAGGCTTACTCTTGAGCTCAATAGAGACCACGTTTATGGAGGTTGTCAGCAGATGATGAAAAGACTTACTGTAAGCAATGCTTTGGTTCCGCTCTGCATGTAGTTCTGTTCCAGGTATGTCCAGGGTAGGACTCAGAAAGCTGCATTTTAAAAATCCTCCAGGTGATTCTGAAGTGGGTGGTCCACAGACCACCCATGGAGAAACTCTGCTGTACAAATGAAAGACACTAGTATTATTACTTCTCCTCTGTGTGAATTCAGACCCTGGTTTAGCTAAGAAGGTGGAATTCTAGAACTCAGGTAATTCCAGGTATCCTATAGGCAGAAAAACTGACCTTTGAAGTACAGATTATAATTGAAGTGTATCCAGAAACGGAAAGTTCAGAAAGCATTCATGGCCTGCTTGCATTGTTTTTGGTATTAACATGTTCCAGTGGAGACAAAAATAACCAAGGCATTTCAAAGGCATTAACTAATCAAGGAAACTGGTAAAAGATGAAGGGAAATCAGAAATTTTCTCAGCACCTTCCCCTGGTCAGATTTCATCTTCCACACCCTGCATTTGTACCTCACAGCCATCCTTGTGTTAGTTATCTGTGCATGTATTCATCTTTTCTGTTAGAGCAGTAGTCCTGGGGATCTTATATCATCCTTCACCTCCAAAGCTTTGGGTTTAGTGAGTATGTTGAATTTGAGTTTGAATCAATCCTAAGAATTCTGATCCAAATCCTTTGAGAAATTTCATCCTCTGATTTTGTAATAGACAAACTTTTCGACAAATAGAGCTGGAATTCCCGAAATAAACTCTTTTGGTAGAAACCAAAATGTGGTAATTCCCGGCAGCCATAGCCCTGCCATGTGCAAACCTGTCCCACTGTAGTCGTGTACTCATTGCCCAAACCTGAAACAGCGTTTTCTCCCTTTTTCTGTATGTTTCTGTGCTCTTTTTAACTTTTATTAATCTTTATTAATATATTATTAGTAGTAATATTAATATATGTGTATGTGTGTTTTTACTGTGATCTGCCTTAGTTTTTTTCAAGTGACAATGAAATAGTTATATGTAAACAAATAAATATAATTCTTTTTATAACCTTCTTTGTTCCAAAAAAGGATTTGAAGTGGCTTCCTAAAGATGCACATTAAAATGGGACATTTTTATAGTATGCAAATGGCTCCAAGGTGTTAAGATCTCAAAACAATCATTTCTGTTTTCATAACTAGATGTAAATGTAATTTTATTCAACATACAGTAAATCAGATCAATTGTGGCACTGTTGAAACACTGTTACTAGAATTGTATACGACCAAGGATAAAAAAAAAACTGTTGTTTCTTCATCTACCTCACCAGTTTATATCCTCTAAGTCTCCACAATGGACTTATCAAGGGCTACTAACCCTAAAGTGTCTTCAATTCAAATTAGCAATGATTTTTCACCTTGAGGAAAGTTTTGCTTTCTTGTCTAAATCATCTTTCCAATGGAGAGGGCAGAATATATGAGCAGATTTGACAGCCATTAAATGGACCTTACTTCTTCATATTGCCATGAGATGAGGTCTAGACATATCAGATTAGCAAGTGTAGAGTTGAGTCTCTATCTTTTAGTTATTAAAACACTTAACATTGGGGGGCTGACCCCATGGCATACTGGTTAAGTTTCATGCCTTCTGCTTCGGCAGCCCAGGTTCATGGATTCAGATCCCGGGCACGGACCTACCACTTGTCAGCCATGCTGGGGCGGCGACCCACATACAAAGTAGAGGAAGACTGGCACAGGTGTTAGCTCAGGGCTAATCTTCCTCAAGGAAAAAAAAAAAAGAGGAAGACTGGCAACGGATGTTAGCTCAGGGCGAATCTTCCTCAGCAAAAAAAAAAAAAAAGGTTAAAATCATAAATTTTATGTTATGTATATTTTACCTCACTAAAAAAAAACTTAACAATTCTGGGTACAATCTCAATCCACAAACTCCAGAAATATAATTTCCTTTATTTTTACATAAATTAACACAATTTTACTGTAAACTTGATCTCAGTCAGTTAGGATGTCACTCCTTTTTCTCCACAGTAGGGTACAAGTTCTGCTATTCTTTTGCAATGCTGGGGAATCGGAGTGGGACAGGTTTGAGAGTGGGTCATTTGGCCCTTGATATCATCCATTCATGCTTGAGTCCACTGAGACCTCTGTCACTCCACTTAATCCTGGACAAGTTACTTTGGAGATGGTCCCCGTTCCTGTATATTTACGACCCTCTCCACCATTTCTGCTCTCACTGGGGGATTTGGGAATCATTCTGTTGCTTCTATTCTCTTTGCTTTTTTTTAGGTTTGCCAAACGCCAGTCTGCTAAAGTGGTTTTAGGAGCACACTCTCTCTCAAAGAATGAGGCCTCCAAACAAATATTAGAGATTAAAAAATTTATACCATTCTCAAGATTTAGATCAGATCTTGAATCGAATGATGTTATGCTGGTTAAGGTATGTAGCATTGTCTTCCTTCAGTTTCTCCAATATTCTTATACAGCATAATTCTGTTGTTAAATCATCTATATAAAAGCATTTTGTTAGCACTCTCCCCATGTTTAAATTGACTGTGACATATTCTATAAGGGCCCATTTTGCTGCATATATTGCCTTGAAAGAAACAAGAATTTATTACAAATGCATCAGAGCTGTGTTTATACAAGGAAAAGCAACTCTGATGCTCACATACGTGGGAGGGGAACATCCAAACAGGCCCAAGGATCCACACTGAAAGCTTTTTTCCCCAAAGCTTTTATCATTAGCAAGTGAAAAATATGTCATTTATACAACAGAGCCAACCAAGTGACTTCAAGGACACAGAAGTGAGTTACAACTTAGTCTAGACCATACTTATTCTAGTCCAAACTTAGTCTAGACCATACTCAAGGGTCCTATCCAGCAGGAAACAGCTCAGCCCTCAAAGTCATGACCTATGGATGTTATTCCACAGAAAACCATCCAATGCAGAGCAAAGGCCAGTTTGCTTGAGACTGGGCAAAATTCCTGCTTTGTGTAAGCTCCCTCCCAAGCATCAGTGAGCTCTGTGGGGAATGGAGAGCATGTTCAGAAAAGCAGCCACCACAAATGCAGCTGCGAGCTACCACCAAAGTAGATTCCAGAAGAGGGACGCCCTCCTAGAGCAGAGGGACCACACATACATCGCTCAGGCTCATAGCAGAATACTACTGGGGACAAATGATGACTGATTCTCTTTTCAATCTCTCAGCTTCACACAGCCGCAAAACTCAACGAGTATGTCCAGCTGCTCCACCCAAGATCCAAAAACGATATTCGAGCTGGAACGAAATGCCAGGTTACTGGCTGGGGGGCTACCGACCCAGAAGTTTTAACCCCCTCTGATACCCTGCAAGAAGTCACTGTTACTGTCATAAGTAGAAAACTTTGCAACAGCCGAAGTTATCACAACCACAACCCTATAATAACTAAAGACATGATATGTGCAGGAGATGCCAAAGGCCAGAAGGATTCCTGCCAGGTAAGAGTCTGTCACTCAAACAGGCATCTCAGAGCAATGTACTACTGTCAATGCTCCATCTGCTCGCTAGCACAGAGGAGGAGAGGCCTGAAGACCACAAAACCACAATTCCCAAAAGCTACTCTCCATTCCTGCACAGCATTCTCTATTCTTTTTCACCCACCAGTGTGAAGGAGTCATAAGAACTCTCCCAACACATAATAAGCACTCATTAAATGTTTGTTAATAAGGATAATGGAATATATATGATAACTTGTATAGGCTTTTTCTGAGGGGTGTTATCGTCCTTGGAAAGCCTACCAACTCTGAGGTCACTAGTGGTGATTAGAAGAAAACTTCTCCAAAAAAAAGACCCACCCTTTAAATTAATCAATAGACAGGTCTTACAAGACTCAAATGCAAAAAGCTCAAATATAGAGTATCTGCTTCTTAAATAATGTTGACTGACTGAATAAAAGGAACAGCAGTCATACTTATCAAAATCTTTTGTTTTGCTTTTGTGAGGAAGATCAGCCCTAAGCTAACATCCAATGCTAATCCTCCTCCTTTTTTTTTTTTTTTTTTTTTTTGCTGAGCAAGATTGGCCCTGGGCTAACATCTGTGCCCATAATCCTCTACTTTATATGGGACACTGCCACAGCATGGCATGACAAGCGGTGCGCCAGTGCACGCCCAGGATCTGAACCTGCGAACCCCGGGCCGTGGCAGCGGAGCACGTGCACTTAACCGCTTGCGCCACCAGGCTGACCCCCTTATCGAAATCTTTTGTTTCCTGAAGTAGTAAAAAAAAAAAAATAGGTGTTCATGTATACAGGTGACAAATAGGTAGCACAGATGGGTTACTAATTTTTGAAAAATTAGAATACAATATTCACACCCTACTATATTAAACATGATCGGGGGAAAGTATGATGATTTTAAAGATCATGTGTATCTGCAATGCCCCAAGATCATCATTCCCCTAAGACTCTATTTTCATGGCCAACCAGAGCACAAAGCACTGCAGTTTGCCATGTGAGTGGCAGCAGTGGTGAAGGCTGCTCTTCAGATTTGAAAGCCACATCTTCATCTGAAAGGCCAGGCCTCTATCACCCTGTCACTTTCCTTGACAGAATTTTAGTTACATGTTTTGTTGTCAGAGTCCTCAAGAGTCAGTTCACTGAGCAAGTATTTACTAATATTGTATACGTGCAAAGCACCATGTTCAATCACATACGGATACAAAAACAGGAAAAAAATAATAGAGAAGATAGCGTCCCTGCCACCAAGACATTGACTACAATATGTTGCTCTTTTCTGCCAGTCTCAATAGCAATTTAATTTCAAATCCATGAGCACCAAAATGAAATTCACAGTTTACAAAATTTCTTTTATTTCAATGGGTTATTTCAAACTATGTCTACCCATTCCTTAATAAATAAATTTCAATAGTCACTGATTACCAAAGGATATATATATACAGTCCTAGACAGAGACAGGGACACGGACAGAGAGGGAGACAGACAGACAGAAACACAGTCCTAGACAGAGACAGGGACACGAACAGAGAGACAGACAGATGGATGGAAACATGGTCCTAGACAGAGACAGGGACATGGACAGAGAGAGAGAGATGGACAGAGGGACAGAAACATGGTCCTAGATAGAGACAGGGACACGGACAGAGACAGAAACAGTCAGAAAGAACCATGGTCCTGGACAGAGACAGAGACACAAAGAACCCACACTGAGTAAGGGACTGTATCAGGCACTCTTCAAGAACAAAGAAACCAAGGACCCAGGTAACAATGCTTTGAGTAATCAACAGTTGGTGATAAAAAAGTTCAACAGCTTCTTACCAAGTATCTGCCCATTTTCTTCTTTCCAGGGTGACTCAGGTGGCCCCTTGGTCTGCAAAGGTGCCTTCTATGCCCTAGTCTCTGGAGGTCGTAAATGTGGTGATGCCAAGAAACCTGGAGTCTACATCCTATTAAGCCAGAAATACGAGGCTTGGATCAAAAGCAAGCTTCACCCGTCTCATGGAAACTAAGACTACAAGTGATTTTCTTGGATCTACCAGTTGCTTGTTTTTGTTTCTGTTTTTGTTTTTCATAATATGTTCTACAGGCCAACTTTATCTTCAGATTTAGTTAAAGTGGAGCACAGTGTCCACTCTTGCCCACTTAGGACGGATTTTGTTAAGGAATCAAGTTTTTTTTTCACATATACCACTGATGTATTTTGACTACGCTGACTTCCTTCTGAATAAAACTTAGAAAACTATCTGTTTGTCTTTGATGGAAATAAGGTTCAACAAATGATATATACTCCCCAGTCTACCCACACTCCCCAAAAGGGCAAAAAGGTGATAAACAAGACAGTTATGGCACCACCTTCAACCGGGTTTATGTTGTGATTTCTGCTGGATCATCCTAAGCTGTATTTTTAAAATAAGAAATAGTAAATTCAAACACTCCAACTCAAGTTAAGAAAAAATCATCAGGGTTTATGCTAATATTATTAGGATAGTACTTTTTTTAAATTTATGTCACACTTCATTCCAAACAGGATTTAAAGCAATGTACAAAAATACCTGCAATAAAACAAGATATAAAATTAAAAATAATTTTTCCTCAAAAAATTTTAAAAATACTATGTGATTCAGCAAGTCCACTTCTGAGTATTTATCCAAAGAAAACAAAAACACTAACTCAAAAAGATATATGCACCCCCATGTTCACTGCAACACTATTTACAATAGCCAAGATATGGAAACAATTTAAGTGTTCATCGATGGATGATGGATAAAGAGATTGTGGTATATATATAATGGAATATTAACAGCCATAAAGAAGAATGAAATCTTACCATTTGCAACAGCATGGATGGACCTCGAGGGCATCATGCTAAGTGAAATAAGTCAGACAGAGAAAGACAAATACTGTATGATCTCTTTCACATGCAGAATCTTAAAAATAAAAACAAAATTCATAGATGCAGAGAACAGATTGGTGGTTGCCAGAGGCAGGGGGGTGGGGAGTGGGAGAAATCAGTGAAGAAGGTCAAAAGGTAAAAAAAAATTAAATTAATAAAATAATAATTTGGTGAAGAAATTGAGGCAAGGGGGAAATGCGACTAAGAAAGAAAAGATGAAGACAAGAATGTTGTTAATACCTAAAGTTCCATAACTTTCTTCCTATGCTTTTGGTAGAAGGAGCCATATTTGGCTCTATGCTTCACATGAGTCAATGCAAAAAGATCAACATAATCAGTTATATGAATTATGGTGTCCAAGAAATAAAAATAAACTATTTGCCTAGAAGTAGGACCACTGATGCTGAAACTGAGACCAGAGAGAACTTTCTTCCATGATCCTTCTAAGAAGGACACTGTGCCATAATTCTCATGTCCCTACCAACTGCATCAGGATCACTTGAAAAGATTGTTTGTAATACAGATTGCCCTGACTCCTTGCCCTGAAATTCAGATTGAATAAGCTTGAGGTGGGCCTGGAAATCTGCATTGTTTAAAAGCAATTCAGTTGATTCTGACAAATGGGCAAATCTGAAAGCCACTGATAATGAACATACTTAATAAAATCTTACAAAAAAGTACAAGGAGTGACATCAGCATCGTGGCTGAGTGAGTTGTTCACTTGTCTCTCCCCTCTAAGTTACAACCAGTAGGACATCTACTGACCAACAAAGGACTCTCTACATAACACACCAGAATTCCTGAGAGATCCATATATCTATACATCTGAGGATGGGTGGACTAGACCTCTGGGAGGAGGTGGAACTAGGGGAGCAGCCCCCTCCCCTTCCCCCAGCAGTGGTGATCCAAAATGTGGATACACCAGCAGGGGTGGTGGTGCCGTGACCTGAGGTTTCAAAAAGCACACTGTTGTGGGCCAATGACCAGAGGCTGCAGGAGTAGCAGTTGTGCTCACGGCTCAGTCCCTCCCCCTCCCCTAGAAGTGGCAGGTGGCATCTGGACCTGAGGCTTCAGGATCCACAGCAGAACCCATGACCCAGCCCCCAGTGGCAGCAGCCCCAACAGTGGCTCTACCAGCAGTGGGGGCTGCATACAAGACCCCAGGCCCACAGCAGCAACAGCAACACCCATGAACTGAGTACTCCTGGAAATGGTGCTGCCAGCATGGCCCAAATAACCTAGGAGCAGCAGCACAGGTGGTGCATGGGGTAGCAGCACCCAAGCAAATGGAGAGCCCATAGAGAGCCAGTGGGGAAACATGAGACCCAGGTGACCCTGGAAGCAGTAGTGGTGCTCACAATCTGGCGACCCCAGTGGCAACACCCACAACTGCAGTGACAACATAAGCAGCAAGTCACCAGCAACCTCAGAGCCACAAGCAGCACAAGGGGGCATGGATGATGCTTCTGGCAGAGGCAGCAGAGGGTGAAAAGTGCAGGTTCTCAAATACAATGAGAAGCAGCTCAGAATCAAAGTAACCAAATCTTTATCCAAATAAGAAGGGTGTTTACTACAACAAATGCACCAGCAGAGGAACAACTCATCAAGCACCACGAAGAGCTACAGTAAAATAGTAGCACAGAAAGAAAATGATAACTCTCAGAAACCAAATTTGAAGTCACAGAAGATTGTGATCTGACAGAGAATTGAAAATAGCTGTCATGAAGCAACTCAATAAGTTACAAGAAAACTCAAAGACAGTTCAATGAGCTCAGGAATTAAATTAATGAACAGAAAGAGTACTTCACCAAAGAGATTGAAACTCTCAAAAACAATCAAACAGAAATTCTGGAGGTGAAGAACACAATTAATGAGATAAAAAATAAAGTAGAAAGCATTGGAAATAGAGCAGACAGTATTGAAGAGAGAATTAGTGAGCTTGAAGACAGAAATCTAGAAATGATTCAAGTGGAAAAGGAAAAAGAACTAATATTTTTTAAAAATGGAGAAATTCTACAAGAAATATTTGACTCAATTAGGAAAAGCAACATAAGGATAATGGGTATCCTACAAGAAGAGAGGGAGAAAGGAGCAGAGAGCTTATTTAAAGAAAGAATAGCTGAGAACTTCCCAAACCTGGGGAAGGAACTGGATATACAAGTACATGAAGCTAATAGAAATCCTAATTATCTCAATGCAAAAAGTCCTTCTCTAGAGCCTGGCCCTGTGGCCGAGTGGTTAAAGTTCTGCATGCTCCACTTTGGTGGCCTGGGTTCATGGGTTTGGATCCCAGGCACAGACCTACTCCACTCACCAGCCATGCTGTAGTGGTGTCCCAAGCATAAAGTAGAGGAAGATTGGCACAGACGTTAGCTCAGGGATAATTTCCTCTAGCAAAAACATAGGAAGACTGCCAGGGGACATTAGCTCAGGGCGAATCTTCCTCAGCAAAAAAAAAAAGACTCTCTTCAAAGCACATTATATTAAACTGTATTAAAACTGTCAAAAGTCAATGACAAAAAAAGAATATTAAAGGTGGCCATAGAGAAGAAAATAACTTACAAAGGAATCTTCATTAGGATATCAGTGATTTCTCAGCAGAAATTCTACAAGATAGGAGAGAAAGGAATGATATATTCCAAATATTGAAAGATAAAAACTATCAGCCAAGAATACTTTATCCAGTAAGTTATCCTTCAGATATGAAGGTGAGATAAAGACTTTCCCAGACAAACAAAACCTAAGGGAGTTCATCGTCACTAGACCTGCCTTACAAGAAATGTTAAAAGGAAACCTCCTACCTGAAACAAAAAGGCAAAGGCATACAAAGCTTTGAGAAAGGTGACAAATAGATAGACAGAATCAGAAAAGTGTTACTCTATATCAGAATAGATTAGTAAACACTTAATCATAACTTAATTATAACACAATTATAATAAAGGCTAAAGAGAAAGAAAGCATCAAAAATAACTATAAGCAGGCTGGTCTTCCTCAGCAAAAAGAGGATTCGCATGGATGTTAGCTCAGGGCTGATCATCCTCACAAAAAAATAAAATAAAAAATGATAACTATAAGCACTTCAATTTGGTAACAAACTCAAAATATAAAAAGAGATAATTTGTGACAACAAAACCATAGAAGGGGAAGAGGAAAAGGATGGAACCTGCGTAGGCTAATGGAAATAAGATACTACCAGCAAAAAAAATTACTGTCTCGTCTATGAGATCTTTTATACAAACCTAATGGTAACCACAAAACAAAAAATCAGAGCAGAGTCATAAATCATAAATAAAGAGGAAACTGAGAAAAACATCACAGAAAACCACCAAACTAAAATGGCGGACAGAAATACAAGGAAAAAGAAACAATGAAAATATAGACCAACCAGAAAACATAAGATAAAATGGCAATATTAAGCCCTCATATATCAATAATCATTCTAAATGTAAATGGATTGAATTCACCAATCAAAAGACACAGAGTGGATGCATTAAAAAATAAGATCCAACACCAGGCTGCCTCCAGGAGACCCATCTCAGCTCTAAAGACAGACAGGCTCAGAATGATGGGATGGAAGATGATACTCCAAGCAAATGGCAACCAAAAAGAAGCAGATGTAGCCATAATTATATCAGATAAAATAGACTATATAAATGCCTATAGAAGGAAAGTACCTCAACATAATGAAGGCCATATATGACAAACCCACAGCCATCATCATACTCAATGGTAAAAAACTGAACGTTATTCCTCTAAGAACAGGAAGAAGACAAGGATGCGCACTCTTGCCACTCTTATTCAACACAAAATTGGAAGTCCTAGCCAGAGAAATTAGGCAAGAAAAAGAAATAAAAGGGATCCAAATTGGAAAGAAAGAAGTAAAACTGTCACTATTTTGGATGACATGATTCTATAAATAGAAAACTCTAAAGAATCCCCCCAAAATCTATTAGAAATAATTGATGAGTACAGTAAAGTTGCAGGATACAAAATCAACATAAAAAAACCAGCTACATTTCTATACAATAACAATGAACCAGCACAAAGAGAAATCAAAAATACAATCCCATTTATAGTCACAACAAAAAGAGTAAAATAACTAGGAATAAATTCAACCAAGGAGGTAAAAGACCTATACACTGAAAACTATAAGACATCATTGAAAGAAATTGAAGAAGATATAAAGAAATGGAAAGGTAATCCATGCTCATGGATTGGAAGAATAAACATAGTTAAAATGTCCACATTACCTAAAGCAATCTACAGATTCAATGCAATCCCAACCAGCATCAACAAAATGATCAACAAAATTTTCTCCACCAACTGGGAGAAAATATTTGCAAATCATGTACCTGATAAGGGGTTAATATCCAAAATATATAAAGAACTCGACAACAAAAAAATGAACAACCCAATCAAAAAATGGGCAGAAGATTTGAACAGACATTTTTCCAAAGAAGATATACAGATGGCCAACAGGCACATGAAAAGATGTTCAACATCACTAATTATTAGGGAAATGCAAGTCAAAACTACAATGAGATATCACCTCACCCCCATCAGAGTGGCTATAATTAACAAGACAAGAAATAACAAGTGTTGGAGAGGGTGAGGAGAGAAGGGAACCCTCGTACATGGCTGGTGGAAACGTAAAATCGTGCAGCCACTATGGAAAATAGTACAGAGATTTCTCAAAAAAATTAAGAATAGAAGTACCATATGATCCAGCTATCCCAATTCTGGGTATTTATCCAAAGAACGTGAAAACACTAATTCAAAAAGATATATGCACCCCTATGTTCACTGAAGCATTATTCTCAATAGTCAAGACTTAGAAGCAACCCAAGTGCCCATCAACAGATGAATGGATAAGGAAAATGTGGTATTTATACATACAATGGAATACTATTCAGCCATAAAGAAACAGAAGAAATCGTGCCATTTGCAACAACATGAAGGACCTTGAGGGTATTATGCTAAGTGAAATAAGTTAGACGGAGAAAGACAATTACCAGAGAAAGACAATTACCGTGTGACTTCACTCATATGTGGAAGATAAACAAACACATAGCTATGAAGAACAGATTAGTGGTTACCAGAGGGGAAGGAGGTAGGAGAAAGACAAAAGGAGAAAAGGGGCACATATATACGGTGAGAGATGGAAACTAGACTCTTGGTGGTGAACATGATGCAGCCTATTCAGAAGTCAAACTATAATGATGTACACTTGAAATTTATATAACATTATAAACCAATGTGACCTCAACAAAATAAAGTCAAAAACAAGAACAATAAGTGTCATGGGATTGTTTTTTATAAATCCTTCAGTATAAACTGGTGACTGAAGACCAAAGTGCAATTCAGTAAGTGCACTTAAGGGTCTCAGCTGTCCTAGACTGCGGTAGTCCAGTCATTTGAGTAGTAACAATTTCTAATTTGGGTGGGTAGTGGTGGAGGATGGGAGAGTCATTCAGGCTTCTCCTTCAACAGGCAGAAACCAACGGGTTAATCTCAGCTCTATGTTTAATTTGGGTTTCAAAGGATAAATAGTGCTCATTTCCAGGTGGCACCATCAAGTTTTCTTCCATTCACGTAGAAATGAACGCTTTCATTTGTTTGTGTATTGTCATGGTTCTTAGAAACCATTAAGCAGCACTACTCTACTAAGGATACTTAGACAAATGGAAGCACTGGGATAAAAAGCAACCTAATTAAAATTATAGAACTGCTTTAAGAATCAAGTAGTAGAAAAGGGTTCTTTAAGTGTTCCGTTTTGTGTCATTTTGATTCATTATAAATGTACGGATTATGATCTAGAAATCTCAGACTATATCTCATAAGAAAAGAAAGAGAGCAAATTGCAGAGACTCTGGAGTCACCATTAAAAAATAACTGTCTATTTCATCTAAATTTCAAATCCATGGAACGTACCATTGTAAGTCTTTTTAATCTAACAAGAGGACTGTCGAGACTTCCTCTGGTTGCGGTGGGTGAGTATCCTGAAAATTTGTCACTAAAACCTGAGGGTTGTGTTTTGATTTTAGACTCCATACTGTTCACATCCAATAGTCAAATCAGATCAGATTGCCAGAGAGGAAGCTTCTGTCAACAGCTGTGGCGGAACTGGTGACTCTGAAATTGGAAGATAAACAGTTTATTTTGACAAGCAGCTGATGATGGAACCCACAATTGAAAAGCATCGTTCATCCTTTCAGGGGAGTTTATTTTATTAAACATATGAAAACCTTCTCAACATAGCCTAAAATAATATTGCATTTTAGTTCGGGGAGTTCTGTCTTTGAGAGATTATTTGATTCCCTCTATGGCCTCAAAGACAAGTTGAGAGTCAAAATGAGGCAAAGATCCAGATTTAAAAACTGCTCAAAGGTTCTCGGGGAACATGGTTAGCTGTTGTCACTCTGAATTATTCCACTTTCTCCTTTCCTTGTGACTGTGGACAGAACACATTTGCCTTCCTCACAGACACAGAAAAATGCTACATGCTTTATTTTATGTCTAGCCAGTTTAAAAAAAGTGACAGCACTAAAAACAATTAGGTCCAAATATAATGCATGAAACAAATCAGTATTAATCAGGTGAGTGACTAAACCAGTCTAGAACCAAGTAGCAGAACTAGTCCTACCTTCTGACTCTCATAGTTTTTGCACATAATAAATCCCAGCTCAACCCGAAATGACAGGAGAAGCAGTGCCTCAGAGCTTGATTGTTTCAGAAAGGCATCTCCTTAAAGGAGAACTGCCCTCAGTCAACCAGGGACGTTCTTCCTCCTTGACTGAGCTCTCAGTGTGGGACAGGGCACACAGGTAATGAGAGGGAAAGGGGACTGCTCAAACTGTCTGAGGGTGACGTACCCAGATCTCTCAAAAAGCTTACAATTTCACAAGATTATTGACGCACACCTGAAAAGCTACTCCTCTGTTGTCTTACGACTTGTTTGAGTACCAAGTACATGCTGCTGGCTGAACAGTTGGGTGCCTTGTGTGGGAGATCAAGATTTGGCCACCCTGAAATATATCTCTTTACCTTGATTGTTTTCTCTGAGGGACATTTGACCTCCCCCACTAACTGCCTAAAGAATTTGACATGGTGGCTCCTTCCTGGAACAGATCTTCTATCATGATGGCTATAAAGATAATGTAGGATAGAGGTTACAATAGCAAAGGCACCAAGCCTCTTTTATCAAAAAACTCTGTCTCTCCCTGACCACATTATCTATAGATGACCCCAAAAAGAATTGTCCTCCTGCCTTCTGAAGTCCCAGGCCACTACCCATCCCCAACACGCTCCTCGCCTTTAGCTGCAATACTTAAGCAAGCAGCTTAGACAGAGGGACGAGTTGCTCATTTCTGAGTTTCTCCCATGTATACATGTTATTAAACTTGGTATTATTTTCTCCTGCTAACCTGTCTTGTTAATTATTTGGCCAGCCATAAGAACCTTAAGGAAAAGGGCAGAGGGAGATTCTCCCTCTTCCCCCGACAGTTTCAAGCATCTTGAATGATTCAGCCCTGCTTTTAAGCTTTCACACATTGACTTCCTGTTTACAAATGTTAACTTCTTCAGTCTTTTTGTTGAGTCATATCAGTCAACTCTAGATTGACGTACCCTCCTCACCACCTTTGTCCTCTACCATGAAAGGATCATGTTCATTTTCTGGTTTTAACCATAAATGTCTATGTAACAGCCTATTAAAGGCAGCATATGGGGTTTACACTGAGGCTTCTCCTGAGAACTTAGATGTAAGTAGAATAAAATTGCCCTCTGAGAATTAAAATTTAAACTCCATACATATTGAGTCAAAGCATAGATACACAAAATCACTCTGAAGAGACGGTGAGGTTCCCAAGCCTACAAGACCGGCTGTAATCTGCTTGAAGGTTAGCAACTCTCAAGATGAGTGTCCCAGTCAGAAGGACAGGAGGACAGCCATGGATACAGGAAAAAGGAGGCCACAGGCAGTGGACCAACAAGAACTGACGGGGAAGAGAGTGACGTGAGCCCCTGGACCTGCCTTCTGCTCCATGGCAAGCCCATCTTACTTTAGTTTGATTCTACTAAGCATTCAGCTGACTTACCTGGTCTTTTTCTAATTCCATGCTCAAAATCCTCTACCACCTCAAGCTGACCTGCCCTGTAAAGGAAAGACAATAAAGTTGAGAGCTCAAATGCAAAAAGACAGCAGAGTTCAAACTGAGAGGGACTTACCAATGGCCTTTGGAAATGGCAAGAAAGTGAACTCAAAAGAGTTCCTGGGGCACCATACCTATGTTTCTCATTGTCCCCGAATGCCGACAGAAGTTCTCTTCGGATCCCAACACTGGCACCAAATCTGTTAAAAAACAAAATTCAACTGAGTAAATTTGAAGATCTCATTGGCTTTATTAAACAATTCATGAATCAGGCAGCATCCCATCTAGCAACTAAAAGCGCTCTCTAAGGAATTACACAAAACGGAACGTTTTTATAGGCAGGAGGGTAGGGTAAGAAGGTATTAGCAGAAGAAAAGAAACAATTGTTTTGGGCACCTTCTTTAGGGGGGGAGGGAATGGCAGGGGTCTAATCATGCAGATTACCTCACTAACGCTAGTCAGGAAATTTCAGATTAACTGCTTAACGGTCACATTCCCGGAAGGGGCTGAAACTGTAATTAAGTCTTAGTTTTGCTGTCATGGGGGCAAAATGACTCCATTTCAGGCCTCTTATTTCTGTTTTTTAACAATTGGGGTAACTTGAATTTCTCTTTAAGAGTCAAATCCACTCTTGCTGTGCTGAAAAAAGTCTAATTTCAATCCCTGCTGTAATAAAGGTCAAACTCTGAACGTTGGTAAATTCACCAACATAATGAATGCTAACTACTCCATGGGACTTTTCAACAGATCGACAGCCTGCCTTTCCCCTAGAGAGTACTCTTGGCATCCCTGGCCTCTGGCCACAGGCATGAAAAGTGCTCACCATTTGGAGCATCCATACATACGTATTCCCATTCCTACTCTGATTATCCAATAACTCCAAGAAGTATTATGGGTTTTTATCTGCATTCTATCTGGTTCATTCAGTAAGAGACTACTGGTTTGCTACTCAACAGCCATCTCCTCTCTTCCCTTGTAACAAAACTCAAATTTTATTTGGAGCCACAAATGTACACAGCTGAAATATGGTATTTTCCAACTTTTCTCACTGCTAGTAGTGGTCAAGACAATGTAAGTGAAAATCATTGGCTGGGGGTTTCCAGGAAGTTCCTTTAAAGAGGGCTGATTCAGGACCAGCCCAGTGGCATAGCGGTTAAGTGTGCTCACTCTACTTCAGTGGCCCAGGGTTCGCAGGTTCGGATCCCGGGTGCACACTGACACACCACTTGTCAAACCATGCTGTGGTGGGGTCCCATATAAAGTAGAGGAAGATGGGCACTGATGTTAGCCCAGGGCCAATCTCCTCAGCAATAAGAGGAGGATTGGCATCGGATGTTAGCTCAGGGCTAATCTTCCTCACAAAAAAAATAAATAAATAAAGAGAGTTGATTCAGCAGGAAGAAGTGCCCTTTTCCTTTTTCTCCTTCTTACTTCCTGGATTGCAGATGTGATGGCTAGATCTCCAGCAACAATACTGGAACCACAAGGCAAACCTGAAGAGAAGCCAAGTGTTAGTGACAGTGAAGCAGAAAGGAGCCTCTGTGCCAATCCTGTACTGTTTACCGGAGAACTTCCTCCACATGAAAGAAAATAAACACTTATATGTTTAATCCACTAATATTTGGAGCTTTCTATTATACAATAATATTCTATTATCCTACCCAATCCTAATAGATAAAATCAGAAACCTAAAATTTCTGTCCCCGATGTATGCTCCAAACAATGACAAGCATATACATTTATGCCCTTATGGCAGATCCTCCAAAATCCCAAATGACTTTAGCTTTCCACCTTGCCCTATTTAAATAAGAATTGATTCAGGAAAGTCCCTTTTAAATGTTATAATCAATAAATCATTTCCCTCTCACTGTTCCGTCCTGTGGCTTAACATGGAGAAAATGCCCTGGCTTCCTTGAGAAGATATTTTTATCTTAACCACATTCTGCTGCATGGCAAACATTCTTGTTTCTACTATAAAAATAATACATGGCACTCAGTTGTCTGTAACACTATTTTCTTCTTTTGTGTGTATTTTGTAAGTGGAACTTGCAGAACTGTTTTTTTGTAAAGTTCCATGAAAATAATGTTTTCTGGCATTTGAGGTTATTATTTATTTTATTATTTCACAATCATTTGAAAAAATATGGCAGTTTTCCATCCTAACTACAAAAGGAACTCCATTGAAAGACAGTTGGATACAGTAATACCCTGAATATTAGCAATGTTGTAGAAAAGCAGAGCAGGTCCACATGTGGTCAGACCAGCCAACAGGGCAAAGGGTGACCATGTTAACAACCAGTTCAGATAGACTCCTGAAGCCCCACTATTGAGCATCCAGAGAGATTCCCTCATTCATTCATTCATTCACTCAACAAACACTTATCAAACACCTCTATTTACTGGGCATTGTACTGGTAACTGGAGATACCAAGAAGAAAAGACACAATTCCTGCCCTAGAGGAACTCGTAGTCCAGTGAGTAAACATGGACATGCAAAAAAATAAATATAATCTGCTCCAAAAAATTGTTACAAAGGTGACATATACAGAAGAGTCATAATGGAGACATGTACAAAACAACTGTATTATGATCCAAAAATGGTTACAATGGAGACATGAGCATGAGAACGGAAAGCTCAGTTGAGCGTGAGTCATTCAGAATTCCTGCAGGACCAACGACTTGCTCCACCACTCTGGGCCTCTGCAGATGAGGACTGATTGACTTGTAGTTTGTCAGCCATTTCCCAAAGTAGAGGCAGGCAAAGAAGATTTAGATCACCAGATTTGTACTACCGTCTCCTGACCAGATAAAAGAGAACAGGAGCAACAGCAATTGCTGCATTAAAGCCACGTCAACAAAGGTGAATACGTTTACTCTTGAAGGACTCTGCTCTCTCCATGACCTCACCCCACCTTAGAGACATCTAACAGTAAGCAATGTGAGCAGACATTTCTCAGGACGAAATGTTCCATTTCTCTCAGCAAGAGAGATGACTCAGCTGTTCCATGAATCAGGAATGACTTATTCATCTGCCCTTTTAGAAGCTTCTGGGACCAGGGAACTGAAGAATTTGTGAACCCCAACTTGACATGGCAATTCTAGGATATACCCATCCCAAACTTTCCCTTGCTTGAGGCCTCTGTTCTCTTAATCATAAAAAAAAAAAAAAAAAGCAACTCAACAAAACATTAAAACAGAAGTGGGTTAATATATTGGTTTCTATGGGCCACCACCCTGCTTTGCCAAGCAGGGGACTGGGACCCCTTATAGCGTGATCTAACCATATTAACCTGCACAGTCTACAGGTTTGGGTTTGTTGAACTCAGGTGTATTTACACAAGGCCTCCATTCTTACCTTTACATTTGTGTAGTTAAAATTATTATACCTCAAATTAACTGTCTTAATCAGGAAAAACATATTTCAAAAAATATTTTAGATAGAAATAGTATAATCAGTTATTAAAATTTATGCTGTAGAATTCACTATGCCATTAACTCCACAAGAGCTGGGATCCATATGTGTTTTGATCACTACTGTATAGCCAGAACTTAGCATAGGACCCCACATGTGGCAGCTGCTTAATAAATAGCATTCGTAAATAGATGGATGAGTGGGTAGATGGATGGATGAATGGAAGAATTTACTATATTGATGATGCATGGACGGATGAGTGAGTGGATAGATTTGCAATATATGGATGAACGGGTGAATGGATGTATGAATGGAAAAATTTATTATATTGATGAATGATTGAAAGAATGAATAATAAATTAATAAATCTCTACTTCTAGAACCATTTAAGAATATAATGGTTATATGCTTGAAATCACCTTTAAAAATTCTTCATAAAGGCAAGGGGTAAGATGGTATTGGGGATAAAGTACGTGACCTAGAAATTCCTATGATTATTTGTTAATTCTCAGATCTCCATGGTGAAAAAAATATATTATATAAACATTGGGTATTATTAATTATTTAAAAGTTTCAATGAGCCATCCTTTATATAAGACTTGGTAAGCATTGTCATTGCTTTGTAAGAAGGGGAAAAATGGTTATGAAAATAATTAGTATGCCTAGTCTGAAAGATATTACTTTCAAAGTTACTTTTTTTGGCCTTGTCATCATTGTCTAAATACTACAACAGCTTAGTCAGCTTTTAGCAATATTGAACTTTAAGCAGTAAATTATTTCATTAATTTTCATAAGATGCTTGTTCTCTTCAGTTCATTGTATACGTAAAGGATTTAGAAATGTTAGTATTTTTCCATTCTGCATAAAACTATACTTTCAAAGGAGCCTGAAGAACTTGATGTGGTCATTATAATACCATCTGGGTCAGTGTATCTGAGAATGGATGTAACCTTCAAATCTTGTTGGTGGTGGCATTGATGCAAGAGATGTCAGATAACTTGTCTCTAGCTCAAACTTGAGTTTCCTGATTGCATTTAGGAATTGGTTGCCAAAAGAGGTTGAGGTCTTGAGCTTTACAGAGAAATGGTGTTTTGACATTTTTCCCCTTCCCAAGTGTCATTCTATGTGGCTTGCTTGTCTCAGGAGGGTTCTGTGAAACTATTAATTCTGAATACCTGTTCCTTACTTACAACGGGGAGATTGCCACAGAAATATCTGAAGCCAAGAGGTCTCTATCCCACACTGCAGTAGTAGCTATGTCAGAAAAAAAAAAAAAAAAAAAAACCCTAAATTTTGGGCTTGGAAATAGGGTTGGAGATGTGGGAAACAGAAAGAGGCAGAAAGAACAAGAGGCAAGAGGGACACCAACCAAATACTTGAAGGCAGATATCTTGGTTTGGACTCCCCCAAAAGCATATCCTGATTGACAGATTTGAGTGTGTGATATTGTGACTTATAAGAAATATATACTTGGTCACTCAGATGACCAAAATATATTTTCTCATATATATTTAGTCTTTGTCTATGATTCCTGGCTCACAGCTTCCAAAACCCTTGGCATTTCCTGGGTGATAAGAGCAACAGGAGCATCTTATTTTATAATATTTGCTCTCTTGTCCTCAGGCCCTGAAATTTCTTCAGAGCTATAAAGGTGAAATGGGTGTCTTGTTATTCATAACAAGCCCCTTTCCACCACAACTGAATTTATGTTAATGAGATGACTTTTGGAAAGCACCTAAGGATAGGGGCTGGTTGCTAGGGGAACCAATGATGAACAGCAGGTGGGAACTTTCAGTCCGCCCCCTGATTTCTGGGGAGGTGAGAGGGGCTGGAGATTGAATCAATCACCAACGGCCAGTGATTTAATCAACCATGCCTATGTAATAAAGCCTCCACAAAATCCCAAAAGGAAGAGGTGCGGAGAGCTGCCAGGTTGGTGAACCAGAACCCTTTCATGGGCCACCATGCCAGGCCCAAAATCCTTGGGGACAAATCTCCTTTGTTTGGGACCTTGCCCTATGTATCTCCTCATCTGGCTGTTAATTCATATTCTTTATTATCCTTTGTAATAAATTGGTAATCTAGTGAGTAAACAGGTTTCCTGAGTTCTGTGAGCCTCTCTAGCAAATTAAGCAAGGGGGTAGTGAGAACCTCTGATTTATAGCCAGTCAGTCAGAAGCACAGATAACAACTTGGACTTTCAATTGGCGTTTGAAGTGAGGGCAGTCTTGTAGGACTGAGCCCTTAATGTATGAAACCTGATGTTATGTCCAGGTAGATCGTGTCAGAATTGAGTTGAATTGTAGGACACTCAGTGATGTTGGAGTCTTGCTTTGTGGTGTGGGGGAAACCCACACACATACAGGTTGGAATTGACACCAGAATTTTAGTGTGCAAGTAGTCTAGTTACAAGGCATACCAGGAAACAAATAGGAGAGTATAGGAGTGATAAGCAAGAGAAAAAAAAGCCAGTAAAGGGTACATTTTCATGCTGGTTACCACTACGGTCAATGGGTGCTCAATCCCATGGGGAACTCAGGGCGACACTGTGAACGCACCTCAGAGTTATTCCAACTAAGGGGCTAGGAGGCTGAGATATTAGCCATCAACTTCCCCACGTCATTGTTGGAGAGTCACTCCAGGGTCACTAACTTTCCTTCACTTCCAGCTTTCCCTGTTCATGGGCTGAATGTATTCCACAGCTAGAGAAAAAGGCATCCTCAGACAGAGTTATAGGTTTTTGAGTAAGCAGCCTTCGGTGTGTAGAAGTGAATGCCAAGGGGATATGGGCACCAAAAGTGTCTGCTGTAACCGCTTTGGAGGTTCTCACCAGACCCCCCTCAATATTGTTCTTGACTGTATTTCCTAAGGTAAAGCCTTGGCTAAATGACTAGCTCTCTCAGATGATAAGTGAATTGGAGATAAGGTATTAATGACTTATAAGATTACATATACTACTTTTAGATAACACAACTGATAGTAACAGTCTTTAATGTCATTATCCAGGGCTGAGACTTTCAAGCACTGTATCAGCTCTGGATTGAAGGGGACTTCTGATACCCTAAAATCACACCCCACAAGTAGGTTCAGCAAGCAGGCCCTATTTGAAATTACCAAGACACCTAATGGCCTCATAGGTAAGTCCTATAGGTCATGCCCAGTGACTGCTCCTTGCATCCAGTTTCCTCTCGTAGGTCACAGCCAACATTGAGTGAATGATGCCAGGCATTGGCCTAAGAGTTTTGTACCAACTCATTCAGTCTTCACAATGACACCATGATGTAGGTGCTATAATTATCCTCATTTTATAGATAATGGACAGAGATTGATAACTTGTCCAAGGTCAACAGCTAGTAAGTGGTAGAGCATGGATTCAAACTCAGATAATCTGACTCCACAGCCCACCTTGTCCTATAAACTCCTTCCTGGGATCTGGTAAGCACAAACTCGGGCTCTGATATGCAGCTTTCTTCACTACCAAGCATGAATCACAATTCCCTCTATGGAGCGTCCTTCAGCCAATTATGCTATTTTAAAGTCACACCCCTCCCCTCTCACTAACACATACTTCACTAGCCCCTTTCTCCTTGTACTGGAAAGACTGAAAATTCCACATTGCAGTAGCATGTTTCCCTAGAGAATTAGTGGTATCAATTATAGGGAGTTCAGACTGAGACCAAAGAAACAAATCAAGGTCCCACCCACTCCAGGTACAGGGTGAAGGAAAGAGCACTAAACTCTGGAAATTGGTGAAATATGAGTTCTGATCCCACCTCTTCCATGAGCTGCGCAATCTTGACCAAGTCACTTCATCTCTTTGGGCTTCCGTTTCTTCATCCGCCACAAATGATTTGGACTAGACAAGCTGTAAGGTTCCTAACAGCCCTAAAAACCCATGACCTCAGATTCAAAAGTTTCTCAGTCATTTTGCTCCTACGTGGATCCAATATTTTATGTTCCTTGTTTTTGAGCAATTGACACAGCCCTACTGTTGGAGGTCCCTCCTTTTCAGATGTCACATTGTTTCCAAGCCACAGCCACAGAAGGCTGTTGGGTATCAGTATCAGACACCAAATGGAAGAAGCAGAACTCTAAAGAGCAAGTCAGCAACCACACAAGACTCCTCACCCCAGTCTCAGTTTCACAGGTTTGGCAGCCCCCAATTTTTCTTACATTAGGGGAGCATACGGAAAAAGTATCTCAGCAAAGTCATTTTTCTTTTTGTAATAATATTTGTTGGTATCTAAGGAAATGAGAACCAGATGACAGGTCCTAAACATGGGCAGATCAGGCCTAAAAGAACTCAGAGAGTACATCTTATATTAAGTAGACTATCTCTTTTTGTAATTAACCTTTTATTATGAAAATTTTCAAACATATGCAAAAGTAGAGAGAATACTATAAGGAGTCCCCATGAACTCTCATCCAGCCTCAACAATTTTCAGTTCATGGCTAATCTTGTTTCATGTCTACCCCATCCAGTCTCCCCAACTCTGAATTATTTTGAAGCAAATCCCCATCCGTATTATGCCACTTATAAATATTTTAATATGTATTTCTAACAGACAAGTACTCTTTTTAAGAAAATAATCATTATTGTGGTTTTTAACACTTTTTAATTTACATACTTTTAAAATTAATGTTAATTCTTTAATATCAAACAATATCCAGTCAATGTTCAAGTTTCTCCAATTGTCTAGTTTTTTAAACAAGTAACTTATATAGCCAAAAATGGTCCATATATTGAAATTGGTTAATATGTCTCTTCAATCTCTTTAAATATATACTTTTTCCCGCTATCACTTTTTTCCCTTATTATTTAGTTGTTGAAGAAACTGGGCCATTTTTCTTATAGTTTCCCAGAGTGGCTTTTGATTATTGCGTCTTCATAGTGTCATTTAACATGTTCCTCTCCATTCTATTTTCTCTGAATTGGTAGTGAGATCTAAGAGCCTTGATCAGATTGAGGTTCAATTTGGGGGCAGTATGTGGTTTGTATTTATATTAGGAACATATAATATCTGTCTGTCTCTCTTGTTGTGATGTTAGCAGCTATCCATCATTGCCTAGATCTATTAATTCAATAGAGTGCTCCTGGCTATTAGATTAGTCATTGTTTCTAGGCCTTTTCCATGGACACAGGTAGGAAAGGAGTTTGTTTGTTTTAAGAAAACACATAACAAGTTCTTACTGATACTCCCTACTTGAAGATTTGAAGTCAGGTCCACAGGATATTTACTTAATCTCATTCTTACAAGTCGTATCTCCTTCTTCTCATGATGAACTCCCAGTTTTCAATGAAAAAAGCATAATTACTTATTTTCTTTTTCACAAAATACACACACACACATCATGGCCTCATAATGACAATATCAACACTACCACCAAAAATATAATTACTGAAAAGAGTTTAAGAGTTTTCTATTGTTGGGAGAAGGTTTCCTTATTTTGCAGGGATTTTTTTCCTTTAGGGTATATCCCACTAAGGATTTAAAGATAGTCTTCTGTGTCTTACAGTCACTTAAAAGAGTTTTTAAAAGAGATACACAGGTTTGTTTCTTATTGCTTTCAATTTTTAGGGATTAGTTTTTTAAATCGAATTTTGTTTTCTATTTATGTGGTTTCAAAGTCAAATCTACATCACAAGAAATATTCAGAGAAGTATAGCTTTGATTACAGCCTTATTCCTTCCCTTTCCAATAGGCAACTATGTTTTTATTAAAATTTATTTTTAAATATAGTTTCATTTTTTAAAATGTTATTATAATTTGTTTTTCATTTATCCTTCTATTTCTCTTATATGATAGCATACTTTACACACTTTTACTCACCTTATTTTTTTTTTAAGTTAACGCTGTATTCTAAAGGTAACTACATAGCAATATACAGAGATGTTCCTCATTTCTTTTTACACCTACATGGTACACCATTGTATGGATGTTCCAATAATTTATTCAACCAGTCCTCTACGGATGGACATTTGGATCATTTTTTCAATTGCAAATAATGCTGCAATAAACAAGATGTCTCTTTTTTTCTGCCTTTTTTTTCCAATAAGATTCACACATAGAGACTTGAGGGAGAAATTCTCCCTGCCTCAATTCTCAACCCTCTGTGTCTTCCTCACCTTTGTGTCTCTAAGGCCAGGTACAGAGTCTGACACATAGTAGATATTCAATAAATGTTTGTTGAGTAAAGAACTCAATCATGCATATGTGCAATCTACAAATATACCTGTTCATTACATGAATAAAAATTGGGAAATATTGGTGAGGCTAGTGCAAATCTTATAGGCTAGTGAATATTTTATATACTCAAAAACTCATTTATGAGGAAGGTAGCTTAATGTACTATAAATCTAAAAGCTTCTCCTGCCAAGACACTATGAGGATGTATTTTTTAGAAGATACTCACAGTGAGTCATACAATCTTGAATTTCTTTTCTGGACCAATTATTGACCAAGAGGTTGGAGGCGGTAGTAATCAGTGTGGAAGAGAGAACAGAGTCTGGCTGCAAGATATGTGTTTATTCATATATACACGGCAGGCACCACCAAAAAGTTAATGAAGATGTGGTTCTCTCATCATGCTTTGTACTAATTAATAGCACTTTAATTATTTTATCACGCTATAATTTACTTGTTCCTGTGAAGTCTGTGTTCCCTACTAGAATGTAATTCTTCATGGGCAGAGACCATATCTATGTCTGTCTTGTTCTTAGTTCTATCTGCAATGCCCCGTGCTGAACCTGGCACATGGTAGATACTCAATTAACATTTGCTGAATAAAAGAATGAATCCAATATTTTAACAGGAAACACCTCTCTCCAGTGCAAACCAAAAAGTTACCAGGTAGAAAAGCTGATTTTTACCTTCAGTTTTATCTGGGTTCCTCTGACACTGCTCCAATAAGAGAAGTGGGGACACCACCTTATTACTGGCAGGTGGAGGTAGAAGTCCAAGTTTTCCACTTAGCCTTCATTGATGCCTGGGGGCAGGGGGCCTTCATTACTGCTGGGCGAGGTGGGAGTTCTGGCTTCTCACTAGGCATCCACTGACACGTGTCTGACTGGCAGAGTTCGGAGCACCTCATCACTACTCCCCGCATGCCCTCCACTGACACCACATGGGTGCAGGCTGCTCACTACCACTCTGCGGGGTTGAAGTCCCAGCTCCCTACACAGCTTTCTCTGGCACCACCCCAGTGAGGGGCTTGGGAAAACTCATTACAGACCGTAGAAGTCTAAATCGCCACCTGGTTTTTGCTGGCATGGAGGGGCACAGTTTTTTGTCCTGTTTGGCTGGAGTAGAGTGGTTATTGTCTAAAAGTTTTCTCTCTTTCTAGGCTGCTCCTTTCCTGGCCCTTTGACTAGATAGAGCAGGCTTTTGTTGGGGCTTTTTTTGTCTGTGCACATTGGTATTTCCAGGTTGCCAACTCCCTCAGCTATAAGTCTGGGATGTGAAAGGCAGAAAGAAAACCTGAAGAACTCACCACTGAGTTTCTTGGGTCTCCAGCTCCTAACCAGTCTGACTTCTTCTCTCCGACTTTCAGAGTCTCCTTATATTTGTTTTTCATATAATATCTAGAGAAGGAATAGGGGAAAGTGTATCTCCTATGTCTTCCCAGAAGTGGAAGTCTGGCATTGCATTTTTTAATTCCCTATTTTGAAACATTGATGTGTTAGGCAATGTTTTATCACAATGACATTGAGCATATCCTCATTCACTTATTTGTCAATTCAATGAGAATTTATTGAGCTCTTGCCACACGCCCAAAACTGAATCAGTCCCTGAAGGTACAAGGATCAACAAGATCTCACTTTCACAGTCCAGCAGAGGAGACAATACAAAGTGACGTGGACTGTAATAGAGATCTGTACAAGGTGCTATAGGAGACTGAGGAGAAAGCAATTCGTTGGAATGGGTTGGAGGTGAGGGTGGAGTAGATTTAGGGAAGGCTCCACAGAGGAAGAGGCTGTTGAACAGGATGAAAGAATGAGCAGGAGTTTTCCAAGTGGATAAGAAGAAATGTCATTATAGGCAAAATGAACAGCATGAGCAAAGGCACAGCAGCATGAAAGAGGAGGGAACAGCAAATAGCTTTACAAGGGAGGAGCATGGGACAAGAGAAAAAAGTAGTAAGAGATGAGACTGGAAAGTAGATGTGAGACAGATCATGGATGGCCTTTGTCACAAAAGGCCAGAGCTACAGTTTTCCTTAAGCAAAACTCATGCAGGCTACACTACATGGATGGCAAAACACTGCCACTTTGGAGGTGGCAGAATTGAGTCTCCTCTCATACTTGGTTGTTACGAATTACTCTCTTTATCCAGCCAAAGCACGTTTCAGTCAACAGTTTGTCAATTCCCAGTTCCCCAGGCATTGCCACAATCACGTCCCAAAGAGAAAGGACTGGTGCATTTCTCTCAACCAATTCGTGGTTCGTTTGTGTCTGCCAGCAATTTAAAGCCCCAGAAACAGTTTCCCATGAAGTTTATTTATGTCACTGCTGCCCTAAAAATGAAAATGATAGAACAAAAGAGGAAGAAAGTAAGAAACTAGAGATATTAAGGCTGGAAGGAAGACCTTAAACTAAGGCTCCAAACTTAATCTTATTCCAAGTGGGGGGCCCACATATAAGGGAAGTGGGCCTGAAAATGATGGACTTTGGCTGGAACAGCATGTTCATCTGACAGGCCACAGAAGCAGCAACTATAATCGAGGGGAGGATTTGGTCTTTTGATGCCAATCAACATTGCTGTTGGGGACTCTCCTGGACTAGCTGTCCCCTACTGTGGGCTGTTTGATGACCCCTTGACCCTAAGACAGGACCACAAACTCCACTCATATAAGATCAAGTTTACTGCTCATGCTTTGAGGGGGAAAACAACAACAACAACAACAAAACAGAATCTGCAGAATATTTTCCCAAGCTTTGGGCTATACCTCTAACTTATGATGATAGACATATAATATTGCAGGTTGAGTGTCCAAGCTCATAATTTAGAAGACTCAAGAGAAGGCAAGTACATTGTATTTATCCATATTTTTGCTTACTGTGTTCTTTCTTCCTTCCTGACATTCCAAGATTTCTTCTTTTATCATCTCCTTTCTGTTTAGAGAACTTCCTTTAGCCATTCTTTCAGGGTAGGTCAGCTGACAACAAACTCTCTTAGTTTCCCTTCATCTGAAAATGTCTTGATTTCCTCTTCATTCCTGATATTTTCACTGAATATAGGATTCTGGATTGACAGGTATTTTTTCTTTCAGCACTTGAAAAATGTTGTGCCACTTCTTTCCAGCCTTTATGGTTTCTGATGGGACATCATCTGTCATTTGAGTTGTTTTTCCCCTAACGGTAAAGTGTCACTTCTCTCTTGTTGCTTTCAAGATTTTTTCTTTGTCTTTAGTTTTAGAAGTTTGACTATGATGTGCCCTGGTGAATAATTCTTTGGATTTATCATGTTTGGGATTTGCTCAGCTTCTTGAATCTGTAGATTTATGTCTTTTGCCAAATTTGGGAAGCATTCTACTATTATTTCTTTGAGTACCTTTTCAGGCCCATTTGCTTTCTCCTTTCCTTCCACATATCTTATGACATGAATGTTAGATCTTTTGTTATAGTTCCACAAGATCCTCAGACTCTGTTCTTTTTCTTTTTTTTCCTTCAGTCTATTTTCACTCTCTTCAGATTGGTAATTTCTATTGTTCTATATTTCAGTTCACTGATTCTTCCTCTATCCTCTCTATTCTGGTGCTGAGCCCATTCTTTGGGTTTTTTTTGTTTTTGTTTTTTGTTTTGCTTATTGGATTTTTCAATTCTAAAATTTCCATTTGTTTCTTCTTTATATCTTCTATTTCTTTCCTGGGACTTTCTATGTATTAATTTGTTTCAAGCACATTTGTAATTGTTTGCTGTAACATTTTGTGATGGCTGCTTTGAAATTTTTGTCAGATAATTTTAACGTCTCTATCATCTCAGTGTTGGCATTTTTGTCTTTTTCATTCAGTTTGAGATCTTCCTAATTTTTGGTATGATGAGTGATTTTTTATTGAAACCTGAACATTTTGGGTATAGGTGAACTTCTCTAGATTTCATTTGTTACAATTTATAATAGAGACATGAGTACAGCATACATTTCCTGATCTTCCTAATTCTAGTATAAGAAAAATAACAGCAAAAGCACAATAATAAATAGTAATTAGCACTTGACAGTATTGTAGGGGGACAACAGGGAGTGGTGGGAACTGTGGCAAACTGGAGAGTGATTAGTCCCTCTAAAGGCAGCAGCTGCTGCTTAGCTCTTACTGATTGTCGATGAACGGGATTGCAGGCCTAATGTTGCAAGATATTCTGATTTTTCAGAAGTTAGACATCCAAATTTTTATATGTAATTTCCCTATTTTAAAATGATTAAAACTAATTTAAATTATTTTTAAAACAATGTATTCGTCCATATCAGGAAGACCAAACTAAATATAACAGTGATCAGAGTATAGTTTACACGTAGCCAGTTGACAAACTCTGCTTTTATAAGTACTTTTTTTCTAAGCAAAAATTTAGTGCCTGAAATTCATTTTTTGTTTTGGAAAGCGATATATGTTCTCATCTGAGTTGCTCACAGGAAACCAGGAGTCAAGATGTGAGTCCTCATCATAGCTGGAACTGGAGCTAGACCAGTCTGGAGGAAGCTCAGCCTGGACAGCACTGTTGTCTTACTTGTAGTGTTATTTAAGAATAAATGATCCAGACTTGGAAAGATAAACTGATGAAGGAATCTTCTAAACTAATAGGAGCGCTCTTTGGGGGTCTAAAAGTAAGACCACCCACAATGAATAGGAGTAAGGTTTTCCCTGAAAGGAATGTACATTCCCACTGTCAACCATTCTGGAAATGTACTTCTCTTTTCATTCAGAAAAAGAAAAGAGAAGTTAAAGGGTGAGTCCTGGACTGGGGATGGAAATTTGTTGCAAACTGACCTAAGCCAATTTGTCCACTCCACACACATCAGGTTCTAATTGGTAAAGGTCTGCAGCCTCTAGCTTACAGGTAGGTGACAGCTGCATGTCTTCTTCCCCACAACCTCCTACCAGACAGTGTGTCACACTGAAACAAAGCTGAGACACAATTCTGTCTCTAGTACAAATCTTTTTCAGCAAGCAGGAACAAAAATACTCAAAAAGTGTACCCTAGAGGCTCAGGAAGTTCCTAGCTGTCTTTTAGAAACTAAAACAAACATATTGCATGACAGTTTCCCACTTAGGCAAATATAACAATTTTCTGACAGCAGTATTAGGACAAACTCCTGTTATTAAGCGGTACAACATAGGAGCAAAAAGTTTTGGTCCTAGAGTTTTGCCCTAAAGGAATTAGGCTCCCCTGATTCTTATATTCCATTCATACAAGGGTCAAGATGCCTGTAAAATCTTCCTAAGCAATCATATATCTTAACATGATGCATTTCATCAATGAAAATGTATTCCTATCATCCCTTATGCTACTAGCCAGCACTTTGCTACAAATTTGGATAATGATATTTGAAGAGCTTCTTGCATCCACCTTTGAATTAGGACTTGTGATTAGAGTCTTTCAAATGCTAATTTCTCCTCGAATGTCGATACCCCCACTGAGGTTGTGATTAATGTTAATACACACATGCACACACATGCATCTGTACACATTCACGTACACACATAAATACAGTCACATGCACACGTACACATACCTGCACACATATCCAAGCACATATATATGTGTATGCACACCCACATTCACATGCACACACACAAACACACAAATATATGTGCACGCACACACACACACACACACACACACTTGTATATCACAGGGCCTCTAGAGCCTGCTTTTGAATCTGGATACACCCCTCAGTTGCTATTTGACCTTAAATCAGTTACTTACACTCTCTGTGTCTCAGTTTCACCTTCTGTTAAATCAGGATAATAGGACCTACCTTACAGGATTGTTATAAGGATTAAATGAGTTAACATATGCTAAATGTTTACAACAGGGCCGGCCCTGTGGCGTAGCGGTTAAGTGCGTGCGCTCTGCTACTGGTGGCCCGGGTTCGGATCCCAGGCGCGCACCAACGCACCGCTTCTCCGGCCATGCTGAGGCCATGTCCCACATACAGCAACTAGAATGTGCAACTATGACAGACAACTATCTACTGGGGCTTTGGGGGGAAAAAAGGAGGAGGATTGGCAATAGATGTTAGCTCAGAGCCGGTCTTCCTCAGCAAAAAAGAGGAGGATTAGCACGGATGTTAGCTCAGGGCTCATCTTCCTCACAAAAAAAAATAATAATGCTTACAACAGAACCTGGTATATAGTAAAATCTATAGAAACATAATCTGTTGTTGTTATTATTAATGTTGATATTTTTAGTGATTAATTTTAAAGGAAATGAAACGCAATGTAACAATAGAGAACTCCTTCCTGTCTGTCAAGGTTGAGTGGACAGCAAGCGTTGCTGAGAACCTGGTTCTAAGGAGTAGCATCAAGTTTGATGGAGCTTTCAGGTATGGGGAGAGAGACATTGACCCTTTCTCTGGGGCAGCAGGCTGGGGTCTGAGTAGAGAACAAGGCACAAGATCTTGGGCCTGTGAGCCCCAAGGGCAGCCACATCCAATATCCAGTTGACAGTCACTCTTCATGTTAGAATTCCCTTTTCTTATCATTGAGTCATCAATAAAACCTTATTAAAAGATACAGTCTGGCTGAGCAGTTCTGTGGGGAACTAAGGGAAAAAATATGTCCACACTTGGGCCAGAGAAATAAAACGGGCAGTAGGAGGAAGAGTCGGCAATGAGGGAGTGGGGAGGAGGCATCCAGAACTACACGCACAGTGGCCTGTGGCTAAGCAGAGGGTCAGTCCATCCAGGTGACTGCAAAGGCACAGATGCAGTGGGGACTGATGAGGTGACACCTGCCATACAATCCCCCAGAACAATGGACAGAGAAGAATATTGAAAAGAGCAAGTGGAGGTCCTGCTCTCATGGAGTGGGGGCATTCACACAAGAGCAGATTTAATGTAATCTCCTTTATACAGTCAAATGAGTGAGACCTAAGGGTGATTTGGTCCACATTCATTATATAGAGAAGTAAAGTTAGGCTCAGAAGTGATGACAGTAATAACACTCAGTAAATAACAGGGCTGGCATTTGCACCAAGTTGGACTGACCTCCAACTATAAAAATCTATACTGTGTTTACTAAATGGGGGGAGGAATTCTGGGAAAATGTGTGGAGTACTAGGCAGATTTAGTCAGACTCTATGAACCGTATGGGAGGCAACTTTAGAAACTGGACACTCTAATGGTGCTACCTAGGGAGAAGATACTGGAAGCCAGCAACTGAAGACCTAGAGGGTAAGGAAGAGGCAGAAGCATTTTTCGCCGGGGAGTGACTGGCCAACTGACCAAGATAGAGCTAAGTTATGTGACCACTGAATGTGGTCACACATATTGCTTTAAAAATGATGATAGTCCAATAGGCAGCATCCATTGAACGCACTCAAAGTTCATGAAAAACAGAGAAAATGAAAAAGCACATGGTCCAAAAAGATTGCTGGCAAGTGGATCCACAAACGTTTTGATGGCCAAGTCTCTCAGCCTAACCTAAAACTGGCCACGGGCCGCAGCCTGTTTTCATCCCTGGCCACCGCTTCAATGTAGAAAGAGAACTTCTTTGAGCCAGTCAGAGTGGGTCAGTGGCCCAAACACACAACTTCCTGTGTGTCTCAGTGTGCTGGTCTGCCTACAGAGGAGGAGAGAGATCCCACTGAACGCTGCCTCCATCTTCAAGGTCCCCCCAGATCTCACTGAAAGTGAGACGTAAGTGCAATACCCTTGAAAACACAGCAGTCAGTGGTGTACTGGTAAATGGTTAGCAACTGGCTGGTACTAGGGGGAAAAGCCCTAATTTATAGTGTTTGCCAATTTCCATGGTGTAAATATTCCACCATAATCAATTTCAAGCAACCAACACTCAACATGGAGCTGGGAAGAGATGCACGGTAGCACACCATTATACAGTACAGATATGATTGAAATAAATAACTTTGAGAGCATAGATATTAATGGAATATAGCAAAATAATTAAGAAGTGGTGAGTTTTATGTATTAATTGCTTTTGTTTTTATGTGATTTATTTAATTGTAAGTTTATCTAATTTAATTTTTAATATTGTCAGTTTAACAACTGGCTTACAAAATTCCTGAAAATTTAACAATTGGCTCTTGTGAGCTGGTACAAGCCAGAACCAGCACACCACTGAGCCAATGTTGTCTTTTATAGATAAGTATTGACTGAAAGGTGAACTAGTAAAAGGATAGGCTTTTTACAAAGAGGCAAATCATTCAAGGAGGTAACACACACACACACACACACACACACACATACTCACAAGTAGCTCTAAAGCAATCTCAAAGAACTTTTTTAATTCATACTATGTCAGAGCAGGTTTGCAAATTTTTATCAAAATTTGATGTATTGTTTTACTTAATGTTAATGATTTGTTGAATTGAGACTTCTCTGGTCTTTTGTGCCCTCTACAGAATAAATCAAAGGCCTAACCCAGTCTTCCACATGTTTCCATTATCATAAAATACAATAGGTACCATCTTTATAGGTTTAGCTATCTCAAAAATAATGTTAAAGGGGGACAGAGGGTGGATGGAGGAAGATTGAAGGTGAAGAAGATAAACTGGTGGTTTAGCACCACTTCAGTCACGCAAACTCTGTATTAAATATAAGGCTGCTCCCAAAGATCAAAGAGGCAGATGGACGCATGGAAATCAGCAGGATGCACTGGAGCAACTAAAGATCAAAACTCAGCTCTTGAAGATTTTTGTTCCTCAGCGTGTCCCCAGTGCCCAACACAGTGCTCGGCAGGTGCACAATGCCATCTGATGCTCGCTCATTGACCATTGGTTCTCCCATCCTTCAGAAGCAAGCTCAGTGCCCTTGAATGCAGAAAGGCCTGTCTAAAGAAGGAGTTGCTAAGCAAAATGAATTTATCCTGTAGGCAAATTCAGCTCCCTGCTACACCTGTCCAGAGTTCTGAGGAAGAGCTTCTGAGGAATATTTACACTATTGGAGGGCTTACAGAGAGTTTATAAATTATACACCTCACCTCCAAATCTCCATGAATTATTAAGAAAATCAATTTACTACCACCGATTTTGTAACAACTGAGCAGACAACCACATCAAGGTCAGCTACTCCTTAAATTGATAATGGCCTCACCCATGGTGGGTTTAGTTTCTCTGAGAACATCTTCAGGTTGATTTATGGGATTGTTGGTCAAGAACTAAATCTAGCCACTGTCTGGCCACAAAGCTTTAAGAGAAATTGTATTTTCCTACCAGAAGTTTTCTCCTCAGAGGAGGAAAGGATTCCCTTTATTCCTTGGAATAGGATCCCCTTCCTTGAGCTCCTGGCTATAAATTTCATCTGATTTTAAAATTTTTAGTGAATCTGCTGTGAAACATCTAGACTGCCAATAGCACCAAAAAAATTAAAAGTAACTCCTTGACCACATACTTTTCATGTCCCACATAAATCCTCACTTAAGACATACAGAGTAGACGTATGGCAAACCATGTTCTCACATAAGTAGAAGTAACTTGTCCAGGGATCTTTAAACTATCTTCCTTCTTGACATTCATGAAAGTAACATTTGGGAATAGGAAATTCAAGTAAGGGTCTATTAGACAAAAACTAAAAATATTGTCCATTAGAAGGGCATAAATTTGACTGAGATTTCCTGAAATTTCACAAATGAGACTCTCAACACAAAAGGAAAAGCCAATAAACATTTCTCTACATATGGGAAGCAAGGACAATAGAACTTCAAGCCCTATTTACCTTTTAAGATTAAACATTGCTGGAAACCATAATATACCCAGGAGCAAGCATGAAGCCCTCTTTCCAAGGTGTGACACCGCATGAATCAGAATCATGATACATAACTTGAGATATCTGTGAAAGACCCAGGTTATATTCTAAGGATAACAGAGACATGACATTTTCAAACGTTGTATATAGCAGGATGATCAAACCCTTGAAATATTCAAGGGAATTCACTTTTATTACGTATATAAATAACTTCTCAAGGAAAACATACATAGAATACCTCCACCAAGAAGAAAAAGCTCTGTTTACATAAATTTATAACCTCTTCTGAAGTTCATTTTCATACAAACAATTTTAATCTAGTTATAGTCTTTTTGTAATGTAACATTATTTTATAAACTCTTTACCATGTAACAACAAAGTCCACATAGTCATCATTGTAATGACTATCTTAGGTTGGGTTCCTCCAGAAGCAAATGCTAAGACACGGATGTGAATGCAAATAGCTTCTTTAGGAGGTGATGCCAAGAAGCACTCATAGAAAACTGAAGAAGTGAGATGGAGAAGGGAAGGATGCCAATGAAGGGTGCATTACTGGGCAGGCTATCATCATGGGCCACCAGGGCTCAATCTCCATTGGGGACCTCTGGGAGACAGTGTAGAACACACTTCAGAATTAGCCCAACCAAGGAGTGAAGTAGCTGGGGTATTTCTCCACTAACTGCCATCAGTCATTGATTGAGGACTGTTCCCAGGAGTGTTAATTCCCCAGCACTTCAAAGCTGTCCTGCTCATGGGCTGAGAGAGCACCAACAGCTGGAAAAGGTTGACAAGCAAAGATATGCAGATGCTTGCAGTTGGAAGCTGTTGGTTAGAGCACCTGAACAGTAAGTCCTGAGCGTGTGTGGTCAGGGCACAAGAGCATCAGGCACAAAAATTATACACCTCATCACATTACTATGCCATTGTTTTTCTATTTGCTTTGAGAAGTACAGATTTCATTGTCCAAATTTTGGAAAGAAGTCAGTTAGCATAACATCCATGTGAAACTTAGAATAGATACCTGGGGAAAGAGATGTATCAAGTTGTTTTGTAATCAATGTTGTGGAAAGCTAAGTACATTATTATTGTTCAAAAAGTGTTCACTCACTTCACACCCATTAAAATAGCTATTATGAGAAAAACCAGAAAAGGACAAGCGTTAGCAAGGATGCGGAGAAATTGGAACCCTTGTGCATTGCTGGTAGGAATGTAAAATTCAGCTTTTACAGAAAACAGTATTGTAATTCCTCAAAAACTTAAAAATAGAATTAGCATATAATCCAGCAATTCTATTTCTGGATATATACCCAAAAGAATTGAAAGAAGGAACTCAAACAGGGATTCGTACACCCATGTTCATAGCAGCATTATTCACAGTAGCCAAAAGGTGGAAGCAATCCAAGTATCCATCAATGGATGGATAGGGAAACAAAATGTGGTATATACATATTAAGGAATATTATTCAGCCTTAAAGAAGGAAATTCTGACACAAGATACAACATGGATAAACCTTGAAAACATTATGCTAAGTGAAACAAGCAAATCACAAAAGAACAAGTCCTGTGAGATTCCACTTCTATGAGGTATCTAGAGCAGTCAAATTCATAGGGACAGAAAGTAGATGGTGGTTTCCAAGGGCTGTGGGAGGGAGGAATGGGGTGTTATTGTTTAATGTGTATGAAGTTTCAATTTGGAAAGACAGAAAAAGTTCTAAAGATGGATGTTGATGAAGGTTGCACAACAATGTAAATGTACTTAGTACCACTGAACAATACACTTAAAAATGATTATAATGGTAAATTTTATGGGTTCACCTTTCCTGCTAGCAGTGTATCCTGCAACACCTTCCTTGATCTGTTGATATAATATTCACACAACATAGCCTCAGACCAAGGGACACCTTATACCACAAAGGACACGAAGCAATGGGTGCATGACCACTGGATCCTATATAACCCATCATCCTAAAATAGCCAGCTTCATGGAATGGCAGAATGGCCTAATAAAGACTCTGAAAAGGTGACAGCTGAGAAAAAACTCCCTGTGATCTCCTGGGGCTCTCTGACATTCTTCCCATCCTCACCCTAAACTTGTACACACTCAAGGTCTTCCTCATGCCAGAATAAAGGCGGTATTGGACCCAAAAATGGAATTCTTTTGCTTCAGCTCTTTCTCCAAGATACAGTTCACTTACAGTTGTGTTTCTAGTGCTTGTGAAGAAGAGCCAGCCTAAGAAACCAAGAGCCTTCAATGTCCAGAAAGAGTTGACAGCATAGGTTTGCCAGTGGTGTCCATGTTTGTTTACCTGCCCTCTTCGGAATGGTTATCGGAATCTGTTCAGGAAGCCATGAAGGAAGGCAGTTTTCAAGTTGGTCTTTTGGCATACTTCTCTTCTCAGCAGGATCCTAAAGATTCCATGACAGAGGTGATTTGATCCCTAACTCCTTTCTCATCAATACTAATTGAGGCAAGGTTCGGGCCTGATGTGTCTTGCATATGATGTCTTCTTCTTGAAGGTGTAGTGAGAGCAAACCCTCCTAGTTGCATTCAGTACCCTCATGCTCCTGCCAAACTGAACTGCTTACTGTGCCCCAAACCCTTTCCCACCTCCCTGCAGTTGTGCACAAGCCTCCCATCCTCAGGAGGACCCTTCTGCCCTCTCTCCAGTCTGCACATTCAAATCCAACCCTCTCCTCCACAATTCCTTACCTAATCCCCACAGGTAGAGGTAATTTCTTCCTCTTCCAGAATCCCATAGCACTTTTAGTATTTAGCATTTTCTACCTTGTGTTTTAGTTATTGATATTTTTATCTTATTTCCCTTACTGGACTCTAACTTCCTTTAAGACAAGGTCTCTGTCTGATTTACCTTAGTACCCACCCCACCCCCCAGAGAAAGTTAGTTCAGCAACTTTCTCATGATAGGAAGTCAGTAAATATCTCACAAATGAATGAATAAATGAATAAATCAAGGAATGAATACATAAAATACGACAAGAAAAGCCCAGCAAGCCTGGAAAAAGCTGTGCCCCCAACCATTAGTTTTTCAAATGCCCCTGCTTCTGGCCATGCCCTGCCCCTTCCTACTTCAGCAGGAAATAAATGTTGTAATGGGAGGACATGTCATCATCTTCAAATCCCTATCTCTACCTCTTGAGCCTCTGAAACACCAGACAAGCAACAATCCCCACGGTCCCTCTCTCTGCACACTCCCATCCCATGCCTTACTTCAAACATGAGAGCCTGGATTCTACCAGTTAAGGAGCCTGAGTATAGACCACAACTTTTCCAACTGTTTCTGGGAGCCCTATAGTTCCCAGAAGATGAAGAGGCCATGAGGAGGACCCTGGGATGGCAAGGCCTTGGGACCCCCATATCCATACACATAACGTTCTCATTGTGCTTCAGCAAGAGCAGCTCTGGTTTTCATCTATTTTATATATTTTAGTTTTCCACAGAAGATTTCATGGAGGAAAAAAGTTTCCCCTTTAAAAAATAAGATATTTGAAAAACACTGGTCTAGCCACATGTTACATGTATAATTGGACTATGATCTCCAGGGAGGCAAGAGGTCAGAATTGTACCACTAACCAGTAATACCTGGCCCAATGCCATAAACTTAATTAGGAGGCATCTTGGTGGCACCAGGCAAGAAGTGCCAATCACCTGGGTCCTAGTCCCAGCTCTAGTATGAACCAGTTGGGCAAGTCCCTTCTCTGAGCTTTGGTTTCCTCATTTTCAAAACAAAAAGATTAGTCTAGAAGACTCTAGAACAGCACTGTTCAATAGAACTTTCTGAGAGGATGAAAATGTTCTATATCTGTGAGTCTAATATGGTAGCCACCAACAATATGTGGCTAGTTAGCATCTAAAACGTGGCTACTGTGACCAAGAAACTAGATTTTAAATTTTAATTAATTTAATTTAATGTCTACCATATTGGATTAGCCCAGCTCTAAAACATGATCTCTAAGAATGCTTCCAGGTCTGACATTCTAGAAGTCTCTAAATAATCCTGCCTTATCCTCACTCCTCCCACCACCAGGCCATTGCTTTTACAACATCTCTCCCACTACCCATGCCCCACACACACAAACATGACAGAGACGCTTGAATTCAGAGGAGTAACGTTAGCTGTCTTCCTCAAAAGAAACAGCAGGTGTCTCCACTACCCTGGACAACCACTGCTGCAGTTGCCACAGAAGCTCCAGTGACTAAAGGAGACATTGTCCTAGCCAGTGTGCTGTCACTCAGCTGTAACTAGGCCCAGGAATCAAGTCACTGTATGGGAAACTCTCCTAATGCTGGACTACTGGGCAGTTTCCCCAAGGGGCAGAAAGTCAGACTACTCTCAGGTCCCTAGGCAGCTGTCCAGCCAGTCACCCTGAGTGGTTCTCCCCTGTCCTCTGAGCCCCAAGGTCCCCTTCACACTTTCTCAGAGATTCTCACACTTTGCCCAGACAAAGTCACAAAGAAAATGTAGATCAATATACATTTGCCCAAGACTACATTCTACAAATTAATTCTGCAAGGTATTCTCCTAACCTCTGAGGAATTTCAACTACTTTATGTCTAACTATCCTCCTACCTAAGAGACAGAAACCATAGCTGCAAAGTAAAATAAATGGATTAGAATAGGGGCAATCCACAGGGCACTGAGAGTCAGGGCTAGAATCCAGATTTTCTGCAGCTCTCCACCCTGCCAACAGGCTGACTTGGGTTGACCATCTCCCTCATTTTAGGGAGATAGCTTCAGACATCACTGTTGCACAGACACTCTTCCACAGACATCACCATTGCACAGACTTCAATACTGCACAGACACTCTTACACAGACATCACTATTACACAATGGTTAAGAGCCTGAGCTCTGGAGTCAGCCTGGATTTGTAATCCAGGTGCACAATTAACTACCTGTGTCAAGTTACTTAACCTCCCTAATCATCTATTCCCCCCAGTATAAAATGGATAGTTGAGAAAACTGCAAGAGATAATCACAGTGGCAGCCTTCTACATGTATATTAGCTATTATTAAAGAAGGCAAGTTCTTTTCTGCAGCTCAGCTATATGATAACTACTATTCCATCTAACTCTTAAAAAATAGTGCCACTTTGGAGACATCCCTATTTAACATCTTAGTAGATCTATCTCATTCATTATTTTCTCAGCTTAGTTGAAATTTTTCATTTTAGCTAAAGACATCTTAATCAAGCCTTTGTTTTTATAATTGGTCAGCTTACAGCACACACATACACACGCACACACTCTCACTCCACACCATCCCTGTACACCTCAGCCCACATCCCGCTAGGGCAGCCTAGGATGCCACTACATCACTTTCCAGATGTCAGTTAAGAAGATAAAGAGATATCATTCTCCATTTACCCCTAAACACCTTCTTCAGAGGTATTTACATCTATTCCAGTAAAGTGGTCTGGTGGACAAAGCAAACACTATAACACAAATTGCCCACAGGAGTCCCCCAATCATTAGCTCTTTTCTCCCACAATATAAGATGTGGTTTTCAGCCTCAGAACACTTAGTCTAGTAAGATGGGGTGTATCTAACTCAGTCAGCTAGGGAGTTACCACTCTCTGCCCAACAGCTGTGCTTTCAAGTGGTTCAGTACACAGCCACAAAACTGTGTCTACATTGCTCTCTATGAACGCTATAAAAGGCCAAATATACTTACACATTTCTTCAAATTCACCGAGACCAAAAAAAGTCAGCTATCTCAATAAAATAATCAATAAAATAACTCAAAAAAAGTCCAAATAAAAACAGAATAAACATTTAAAATACACCAAAATGAAGTTTAAAGTTATTTTACATTATAACTCATTGTAATTAGCCAAATTCTTTTGCAGTGTTGACATGTGATATTTGGTGAACCGGCCAAGTTCAACAATACCTCTCCCTATGAATGCAAGAATATCTTAAAAGGTTACTCTTCTGTCAAAGGTACAATTAATATAGACAACACAGGAAAGCCATCAAGCACTCTACTTTCTAACGTCCAAAGTATGGAGAATAATATATGAATCCCTACGTATCTGTCACCCAGCCCCCATCACCAGTTAATTATCAAATTTTGCCAATACAAGGACTTTTGAAAGATTGATTTATATCTTACACCATCATCTAACGTGTATTTCACAAAAAATAAAACAGGCACCTACTTGTTTTGAGGCAGAGGAAAGACTGAATTAAGTCTCAGGGAAATGAGAGGAGAGCACTACCTGTGCTCTGGCTGAGTACAAACTGCAGAAATGTGTTGCTTTGGGCTAATGTACCTGGTCTCCAGGTACTGAGAGAAGATTTAACCTCCTGTGTTCCTGGGAAACAAGCCTCAGGCAGCTATAGCCCATCTAATATCTGACTCACTCTATCCACTCCCCACCCCAGTCATAATAAAGAAGAAATCAGCTTTACCCTCTGGGCTGCATCTGGCATAGATTGTGATCTGGAGGTGATTCCAGGTTAGTACAGGAGATGCACTAACATTTCCTGAGTGCCCACTATGTGCCAGGCAACTCTTTACATCGGCACTTCTCTACCCTGACTACTGCTTTATAAGCACTTGGGAAACTTGGGGAGAAATGCCTCGGATCATTCCAGACCAAGTATTTCAGAGTCAGAACCATTGCTTTACAGTGATCCTTTCAATAGCCCAATAAGCTAGATACCACCATGCTCCGGTACGATGCAGATGTTAAATAGCAGGGTCAGGATTTAGAGACAGAGCTATCTCATTTCCAAAGCCCTGCTCTTCTCACTGACCACAGCACTAGACACTAGTGTCTCTAGTCTCTATTTAGACTATAAAATCCATTCGGGCAGTAACTCCCATATCTAGCCCATAGTAGGTACTCTATAAGTGTCTTAAATTGAATGAATAAGTGAATGAATATATCATGTTCTAGAAATTGATTTAGAGTGGTAAGTTTGTCCGAGTAGTCCAGATTAGCAAAACAAAGAATCAGACTACAAATACAAGCTCAAGCTAACAGAGAAAAGTGCAAAGTCTTTCATTCCTTCACTAGGGATAAAAGGCTCACCCTATTAATTATCTCTTCAAATATTTGTTCTGCCACCTTATCTCTCTTTTCTTATTGGGATTCCAATTACATGACTCTTAGTTTGACATTGTCCCACAGCTCTTGGATGGTCTGCTCTGAGTTTGTTTCTTTTCTTTCTTTCTTTTTTCTCTTTGTACTTTAGTTTGGACAATTTCTATTGACCTGTCAAGTTCCTTTTTTCCTCAGTTGAGTTAAGTCTCCTAATGAGCCCATCAAAGTTGTCTTTCACCATGTTTTTCATTTCTAACATTTCTATTTGGTCCCTTCTTATAGCTTCCATTTCTCTGGTGATCTCCTTCATATGGTCATGCACGTTGTCCACGCTGTCCACTAGAGGCTTTAAAATAATAATCCTATCATTTAAATTCTTTCTGATAATTCTAACATCTGAGTCATATCTGAGTCTGATTCTGTTGATTGTTTTGTCTCTTGACTGTGTGCTGTATTTCTTTGCTTCATTGGGGGTCTCATAATTTGCAAGACAGTAGACACTGAGGTAAATGGATTCATGTCTGGATATGTAAATAACTCTTCTTTTTTCTAGGCCTGTACTGTGAAGAATTGAGTCAATCTAGTTAGGACTTAATCTGGGTTTGCACTCTTCGTTGCTACAGTTACCCTCAGTACATCTCAGGCTTTAAATTCCTCTTGTATTGCCTTGTACTTATGGCTGGGGTTGGGTTATCAGAGAGTGTTTCTCAATGTTCTGTTCCACTTCAGCCTAGGCTTTCCCTATGAGCCTGAACCTCAAAGAGATTCTCTCTTTGCTTTTGTCCCTCTCCTAGTAATGGACTGCTGCTATTTGTTACTCAGTTCTTATTATCCTGGAGGTCAGAAGTGGATAGACATTGTCTGTTGTCCATATTGAGCCCCAGTCTTAGGCAGGCACTGTGTATCTTGGTCTTGGGTGTGAGGCCATCTCAGTGATCCTATCCCTCCCCTAGCAGCAGAGGACCTTTTCTTGCCTCTCCCTCAGAAATAGAGGGTTGGTTTGTTCTCTTCCCTTCCCCCAGGTAAAATGTGTCTTTACCTATGCCCTGAGGGTGAGAGGATTTGCTGCCCTTTCCTCAGCAGCTTAGGGCTTTTGCTCTGTGAAGAAAATAGGGGTAAAGCATCCTGGCAAGGCTTCCTGCCCTTCCTGCAAAGGTAGCTGCTCTTCTCCCCTGCACCAAAAGAGAGGCTCTCTCCAGTCTTCTGCCTTGCCCCCAGCTTTCTCATGGTGAGATCCATGGAGAAAAGCCTGCTAGCTAGTGTGAACTTTCCTTGTCTCTGAGGTTCCCAGGGGCATGCTAACCCACACTTAGCCGTTAGCAATTTATTTAAAAATTTACCTGAATTCTTCTGGTCAGCTTCTATGATGTCCAGCATCTCCTCCTATCATGCTTTGCTCCAGGTAAGCAAGTCCCATCTCTCCCTGGAGGTACTTGTCATTCCTTGTATTTCAACCTACTTGGTTGACCTGCAGCCTCAACTCTGAAAAGTTCATGAAAAATTATGATTTTGTAGATTATCCAGATTTTTCTTTGCTGTAAATGTGGAATTAACACTCTTTCCAACTTTCTACATCCTAACCAGAAATCAGAAGTCTGCAGCCAGGGTGCTGCAAGGATCAACTACTTATATATTGAAATCCCCAAGAATTAAGACAGAAGTAGAGGTCAAGAAAGTGACAATAAGTTAGGATCTAAAATTGTCAAATGAGGGGTTCCTCAAAAAGCTAAACATAGAATTACCATATGACCCAGGAATTTCACTCCTAGGTATATAACCAAAAACAGGATTCAAACAGATACTTGTATGTCAATGCTCACTGCAGCATTTTTCACAACAGCCAAAACGTGGAGACAACCCAAATGTCCATCAACAGATGAATGGATAAACAAAATGTGTTATATACATACAATGAACTATTATTCAACCATAAGAAGGAAGGAAGTTTTAAAACATGCTACTACTGAACAAGGCTTGAAGACATTATGCTAAGTGAAATAAACCAGAGAAAAGGACAAACATTGTATAATTCCACTTATATGAACTATCTAGAATAGGAAAATTCAGAGAGACAGAAAGTGCATTAGAGGTCACTGGGGGCAGAGAGCAGAGAGGAATGGGGAATTATTGCTTAATGATTACAGATTCTGTTTAAGGTGACCAAAACACTTTGGAAATAGGTAGTGGTAATGGTTGCACAACATTGCAATCGTAATTAACGCCACTGAGTTATACGCTTAAAATGGTTAAAATGGCAAATTTTATGTTAGATATATTTTACTACAATTTTTAAAAATTAATAGTTTTACATAAAAAACCATTAAATTGTACATTTTAAATGGGTGAATTGTATGGTATGTGAATAAAGTAAAGTGGTTTTAAAAAAAAGAAATGAAATGAGGGGGATTGTCCCAGTGGTTACAGTAGATGCAGCAACAGTGAGGCAGTGCGTGATCTAAAGGGGTAACAAGAGGTGCAAAGCTGGGGGTTAAAGAACAGGAGGAGGAAAACGGTCTGGTAGCCTCATTACCTAGAAAACCCACCACATAGAAACTTCTGGTCCCAGACCACATCTAACTGACCAAAATACAACCAGAAAAATTTTGTGGGAACCTCATGAAAGCCTCTTCTTATGGCAAAGTTCACTCTAAGTCCAAAGTTCAGATAACCAAAGAAGCTACAATTACTCCTCTCCCACCTGCCTGACTTCAGGGAAATCCTGTTCCCACACGTGTCTTTCTTCACCGGAGGCAGAGGATGGGGCTGCCCAGATCCCGCACCACAGGGCAGGAGAAGCGAAGGAGCCCACTGCCATCTCCACTCTCCAATCCAGCCCACTCTTTCCTGACCCTGTCTCTTTGTGGGAAACTCATTATCACTAAATAAACTTCCGTTCTAACCCCACAGCTTCAGTTAATTCTGACCTGGACAATAATTTCCTAACTAGTCACCCTGTGACTCACTCCCTCCTCCATCACAGGAAGCATTTGGCCTCACCTGCCAAACATGAGTTTCTGCCAGTCTCCTCCCATTAAGCACCTCCCTCCTCAATAAGCATTCATTCTAGGTAAAAATTGGGTCTTGCTATGCAAACATCACTCCCAGACAATTTCCAAATCCCCAACTTCCAACAGATTGCTGCCTCCTAATCCTCCTATTTACAGACATTCCAGAGCTGCCACTGCCTTCACATTGGTGCCAGAGTGGCCTCTTTTTAACAAGGACAGACTCCTGGGCCTCTCCTGCTTAAAACCCTTCAGTGGCTCCCCACTGTCTCTGTGATAGTCCACATACCCTATTTATCGTGGTGCTAAAAGTTCTCCATGATGTTCCTATCTCTCTACCCTCATCTCCCACTGCTTCCCACACTCAGGGTCCTGTAACACTGAGCTAGTTATAGCTCCCTAATCCAGGGTCTTGAGGGCCAAGATTTATCATTCATCTAGCACAGTGTCCAGCATGTAGGAAGCACTTAATTAAATATGGATTAAATGGTACATACTTATATCAATTCCATATATTAGGATAATTATTCCACATCAGCTTCAAGTATCCTGGAAGCAGCATATTTACCCTACCATGTTGATAAGACAAAATCCACTTTTCATGTCTATTACAGTTTCTGGAACACAGTAGCCTCTCATTAAATCCTGGGTGGACGGACAGATGGATGGATGGAAGGAAGGAACTGAAGGACTACGAAAGAAGATAAGTGACACTGGGAGAATTCCTCCTCTGGATGGTGAGGCTCTTGAGTGCAGAGAACATGTCTTAATTCATCTCTGCACTTTTGGAGCTCAGAACACAGTCTAACAAAATGTTTTTGACAAATACACGAAGAATAAATGAATGTGCAATTACGTGAATTATAGAAATAGTATTTCTATTGTAAACCTTGGCTTAACAGTTAGATACACAGTTAAGATAAATATGTGAAAATCCAAGTATAAAGAGAAATAATAAGTCTCAGATATTAAAAGTATGTAGAGAAAGTTCTACTAACTAGAAAAAAATGTCTTCGTCATTAAAAGGAATCCTCAGCAACTAAAACAACATGTAAAAACTCTGTGAATGTCACCTATCTTTTGGGGTACTCGCATTTCAAAAGAAAGATTGGCAAAATAAATGACATTAAAGATCATATGTAGAGAAGAAATTTTAACTACAACATCATTTCTTAAAAACAACTCATTATTTTTATTAATAATTTTTGTCCCTTAACATATATCCATTATAAAGATGTTGAAGCTATAATTAAATAAAAGGAAAAAACTAAACAATCACTACCCAGAGATAACTCTTAACATTTGGTATTAAAATGTGTCCTAATATTTTACTTTCTGTGTGTTTACATGTATATGTACGTGAGTAAATTGCTTAAACAAAATAAGAATATTGTGTAACCTGCTTTTTTATTTAGCAATTGTTTCAGAAAAGCAAAGCCTAAGGCACAAGCTTAGATGCTGCTATTTTATTACCTAGTGTGTTCCCAGGGAAACAGGAGGGAAAAGAGGGAGAGGCAGGAAAGAGGTAGCCTCTACGGGCTCCACTGTCACATCATGGATGGCCACCTCCTGTGTCATGTGCAGCTGACGCTTGTTTTCATGGGCCCACCTTCTCAGTTCTGTTGGAACTATATCTCCAGTTAGTCCTCCCAGGGCCAGCAAAGGAGAATTTTTACACTGGCTTCTGTCTCTTATTGGTCAAAGTTTACCCTATAGGACATTTACTGCCCCATCTCCACTTCTGGGTTATGTGTGGGTACTAGGAAGATCCTTTGGCACCTTCACCCAATGGGGAAGCCCAGAGGGAAGAGATGAGAGATACACTGAGAGGGCATAAGGTAAGGCAACATTAGATGGTATCTATGTGAAGTTGGTTGTAGCCCACGCAGATTTGGTTGCAGTTGTAACAGCTGGGAAGGAATAAGTGGCCTGGAGACAGATGATGCAAAGAGTATCTGAGGCATGCTTAAAAGATGTGTGATACAAATCCATTAGTGCCCTCCCATTACAATTGGTCTCTATAATACAATATGGCTCCTCCATTTTTGTGAGAATAAGATTCTCTCACTTCTTCCCCAAGAGGTGCAGGGGAGGTGGTACACATTCAGTCAGAGTCCCCTTTAGGTTGGTGGCCAGCCACAATCTCTGAAAAGGCTTAAGGAAAGAGAGTTAGTGAAAAACCTACAGTCTCTTCTGTGGCAGCTGGTCTCACACGGAAATGTATCATCTCCCTTCTCTATCACCATGCCAAAATTTTCTCAACTTTGACCAGCAATTTGGCTGCTCTGGGTTTCTCTCCCAGCATGATGACCTAGATCTTCATCCGTAAGAAGCCTAAGCCTTTTACTATCTTCCTCAGGCCATGATTGTTGCAACTGCTCATTCACCATTATTCTTGGGCACAAAAGCACCAAGTGATACCCAGTGAATCTTCTGGGCTCTATACATTCTCCTCTCTGCCCACATTGTGTAGCAACATCCCTAGCTCTCCTCATGGTAATCAGGGTCCATTACAATCCCTCTACCCCAGTGCAGTAAGTCCTTTCTTTGCCTACTGGCCCACTGACAAGAACCCAAATTGGCCGTATTAGTCCCAGCTGCCAGTTCAATGGAGCGCTTACTATCTTAATCTCAGGGAGAAGCAGCTCTCCATCCTCCCCTATCTTGAAGGAAGACCTCTAACCCCATCAGAACCTAATGTTAGAGATGGAAAGCATAAATTCTGCAAAAGAGTCACAGGGAGTCTTGGTAAGAGGGACCATTCCTGCTTCTTCATCTCTCTCAATTCATGTATTCCAGTTTTGGGGGACACAGCACCATATATTGGCCATTGGTTCAGCACTGCAACCCCCTAGGGAGTTTTTTCTCAGCTGTCACCTTTCCTGAGTATTTATTAGGCCATTCTGCCATTCCATTAGGCTGGCTATTTTAGCATTGTGGGTTATATAGGACCCATTGGACCCATTGCTTCATGTCTTTTGTGGTAAAAAGGTATCCCTTGGTCTGAGGCTGTGTTGTGTGAGTAGTACGTCAATAGATCAAGAAAGGTGTTTCTGGATACACTGGAAAAGCAAACCCATATCTGGAGTAGAAATCAATTTCTAAGGATAAATTGCTGTCCCTGCTAGGATGAAAGGGATGTAATTGATACGGTGCCATATTGAGAATTTAGCATCAGTCTTTGCTGCTGGCAAGTTGAGCACTCAGCAGTGACAATCCTAGCTGGATTGCCTTGGTGAGGAGGGACCCATGCTTCTGGATCCATGAATAGCCTCCATCCCTGCTATCATGGCTATTTGTTCATGGCCCACTGAGTCAGTACCAGAACAGCTGAGAAGCCTGAATGATATCCATATTATGAATCTCGCAGTCCATCTGTTGGACAGTGGAGTTTAAGTTGTGTAAATAAGGAAAAGAAGACATGAAAGGGTGAGAGGGAGTGAAAAGAAGGTAGGATCAATGGCTGGAAGTCCTGGTGGGATCAAAGGATTTGTAGTTGAGAGTACTAGAGAGAGTGAGCTAGAAAGATGAGAGGTGATATGGAAAAGGATGCATGAAATTGAAATTAGGGAGAGGATGCAAGGGTAAGGTATCAAGGTCTAAGGTGTGACTATTTATGGTCATAGTGAGTGGCTGAGGGAGTTTGGGGCCGCCTGTCCCCCAAGTCTAACACCCTCAAGATACAATCCCACATGTTTTCTCACTTTGGGCTGATACATACTCATCAGGTGCTGCCATTCCTTTGCCATGTAAGCTACTTTCTCCCAGGGCAAGCATAGTTCTGCACTGGGGCTATGCTGAGAACTGACACAGGTTGTCAGTCTAGAAGTCAGGAGGAGCGGCAAGGGCAGATCCTTCAAAAAAGAAATCTCATCTTGTGAGGCACCTGTTTCAGATGAGTTCACTGCATGGTCTCCAAGCAAGGAAGGCTTTCTTTCTCAGGCACAGGTGCGGGGCCTTCTGCCAGCCCAGAAGGTTCAGGGGAATTCGGGTGTTCAAGATCCTCAGGCTTGCCCTCACAAACATCCCCTGTCCAGGTCTCAGAGCCTGACTTCACCGGTCAGGGCCCTGACTTTGACCTAGAAGACATATTGAGGCTATACATTCAGTCTCCTTTGCAGCTTTTCCATCACTACAATCAGATCCTGGGTCTAATTTTCAGATCAGCCTGAACTGCAGCTCAGATGATGAGAGTTTCCTTAAAAGCTGCCATAGAAGCCCCCTGGCTTGCCCAGTGTGCCTTAAGCTGGCAGTTAGCTGCCCCGGCCTACTCTCTGTTTTCTCAAGGCTCCTAATGCCATTAACAGAAGCCTGCCCACCCCATAATCTCTATAATTATCATTGTCACCAGACTGCCACACTGTTCACTGCAACAGCTGACACATTTCTCCCTTTTGTCTCCCACCTCTGCCTCATGTCAATTACCTGTAGATAAAATCCTTGGTAAAGTGATGTCACTGAATGCTACTTCAAGCCAGGGTTATCATCACCCCACTTACCACCAGCAATGTGGGTGGTGTCACAGCAATGTGACACACCAGTGTGTCAGATAAGTGAGTCATTCAACTCCAATACCATTTTGTGAGTTTCATTTACAAGGCTACTCCCAACTCCTAGTGCTACTCCCAACTGTCTTAGCCCGAGCTCCCAGGGAGCAGAGATTATGTGCTACCACTTTATTAGGGATTACAATAGTGGGGGTAGGGGACAGTGGAGGGAGAAAAGAGGAATGTTGAGGAGAAGCACCAACACAAGTGCGCATGGCTAGGCAGGAAACCTCTTGGTATCAAACACAACTGGTTATTCAGACTATCTTCCAAAAACCATAAGAATTACTGCTTCAAAGAAAACCCTGTGGGGAGAAAAGGGAGGAGGAAAGAATTTATCCACTAGATTCTGTCTCCTACCAATCAAGAGATTTCCCAAAAAGGCATGAACTCCCCTGCATTTCTGCGTCAGGCTGTGTCCTAGACCTCAGCAGCAGCAGTGGAGTCCAGGGATGGAAAACAAAAGGTGTATCCTGCAGGCATGAGGCAAAATGCTATCAGGTGGTGCTCAACGAAGACAGTCCAAGGCCATGCAGAATGGTCTCCACAGAATAGCTGGAGAAGAACAAGTGGACAAAAGTCCATGGACTTACATGAGCCAAGAGGATCTGTGGTGACACACAAGAGTTGTCTGCCACAGCAACATTTTGTGATCACTTTCCGTGTTATTTAATGATTGCCTAGAATGGTTATATGGAAGAATTATAATTTACTTACTATAGGATGCAGAATAATGCATCCCACCCACCAAAGATGCCTAGAGATGCCTAGAGTCTGTGAATATGTTAGTTTACATGGCAAAGAGGAATTGAGGTTGTGGATAGAACTAAGGTTGCTAATCAGCTCACCTTCAAATAGGGAGATTATCTGGGTGGGCCAATGTAATCACAGGGGTCATTAAAAGTGGAAGCAGCAGGCAAAAGAAGACTCAGTGTCAGAGTGATACAGTGTGAAAAAGATTCCACTGGCCATTGCTGGCCTTGAAACTGGAAGGGGGCCACAAGCTAAGGAATGCAAGCCTCTGCCTCTAGAAACAGGCAAGGGAATGGATGCTCCCCTAGAGGCTCCAGAAAAGAATGCAACCCTGCAGACACCTTGGTTTCAGCCCAGTCAGACCCACATCAAGCTTCTGACCTACAGAACTGTAAAATAGTAAATTTGTATTGTTTTATGCCACTAAGTTTGTGGTAATTTGTTATAGCAGCAATAGGAAACTAAAACGCTTACCTAATTCTTTATTTTGGCGCATTTAGATTATTTTCCACTTTTTCTCATTATGAACAATAATACAATGGAACTCTTTATAGCTAAATTTCTAGGCATCTCCACTATTTTTTTAAAATTCATAGACATGATTTGTTAGGTCAAAGATCATGAAAAATTTAATAACCGTTTATATGTATTGCCTTCCAGAAAGTAGCATTCTGAAATACCATCAATACACAAGAATTTCCAACAACAGAGAGTATTATTTTTGTTTTTTAATTTTTAACAATTTGACGGGCAAAAATAATACTTAACTGTTTTAATATGCATTTTTATTATTGATACCTTGTGCTATGTGCTTATGCATTCCTCCATAGACTAGGAATACAGCAGCCATTTTAATTTCTTCTTTTGTAAATTGCTTTTTCAAATTCTCTGATAATTTTTCTTTTCAAGTATTCATCTTTTCCTATTGCTCTGTGAAAACATCCATTTGTGTCACATATATTGAAACTGTTTGCAATTTGACTTTATGTTTAATATTTTAAGGTACAGAAGCTTTAACTTTTCATAATTGAATCTACCAATCTTTTTCTTTATGATTTCTGCCTTTAACATCATATTTCAAAATACATTTCTCACTTCCAAAACGTATACATATTCATCTGTATCTTCACTCAGTGCTTTTATAATTGAATGGTGTGAATTAAGAGTCTAACTTCAGTTTTTCCTCAATGATTTCCCAGCAGTCTCAACAATGAATGCACCGAATATCTATCCTTTCCCCACTAGAATAGGCTTAAGGATGAAATTCAAAACAATTTCCAATATAGACTTGAATTCCTAGCTTTTTAAATAATTTGCATTTGAAAATTAAAAAGTTGTCAAAAGAAGAGCAATTTTCTATTTAATGTTCTTCATTTATCACAGTCTCCACGGCTTCACATTTACCCTAGAAGGTAGGAGAGGTCTAACCCCAAAGGAAACGACCTCCCCTGCGAAAAAAATAAGTAACCACACCATCGCTAAAATAAGGTTACGTTTTTCAGTAATAAAACACCAAAACCTTTAACAGCACAGCAGAGAAAGAAAAAACCCACATCCTTTGCGGTCATTATATATTACTACCGTTAATACCTGAAATTGAACGGCCTCCATATGTGGGGAACAGAAGCCATGAAAATTCCTGTTCCTTTCTCTTTCTCTATTGCCATATGTCTCCTAATTCCTGGAGGTAAGACGTATTTCCATAAGCTTTTCAGTTTTGCTCATGAGAAAATGGAATTCTATGTTGGTTTAATTTATGTTTAACATTATGTAAAAAGGAAAAAGAAATCATAACTTAATTTCCAATAATTTTTAATGTTACCATTTGTCTTTGCTCTCTAAAAGGCATGTTGGCTCTTTAAGATGAAAATGTACCCTATGTGTCTACAGCAAAAATATGAAAGCATTCGCTATATCTGGTGGTTCTCATAAATTCAGGCCAGATCTACAGAGCAAAACCTTTAAGGAAAAAACTGACAAAGCCATTAAATCGGGGATGTATAGACTACATATTAACTAGACCTCCCAGTCATACATATACAACTGAATAGTCATAGCTCTCAGAAAGATCTTAAAACTTTTGATTTCAGATGTGTTTGTGAGTGTCTGTTTCTAGTGTGGGGGTGGTGAAGAAAACAATAACATCAGTGTAAAATAATCCAAAGAAACATATATATATATATATATATATATGCCAACATTTAATAAAACTGACAATTAAGCATAGCAGTATTCTAAGTGTTTTACACATATTAACTCATTTAATCTTCTTAAGGATCATCGTCATCAGCCCCATTTTACATATGAGGAAACTTAGGCAGAGAGAAGTTAAGTAAATTTACTAAAGTCATCAGTTAGTAAGTTGTAGGGCCGGGATTTGAACCCAGAGTTCACGTTCTTAACCACACACTATGATTATCTTATAGCTCAATGATACCTTCAGAGCTGGGATTCTTAACAATTCTTAATGAGTTCCTACAAGGCCATTGATGGGCATCAAGAAATCTGTGAATCTCCCAAAACTGTATGCAAATATTTATATGCATATGTATGTCTATACTTTACCAGATTCTCAAATGGCTCTATATTTCAAAACTTAAAAATAAAAAAGTTGAAGAGCCACTACTTTAGGAAAACAGTGCTTCACAATGGAAAGAATATGGTTTTTACATGATGTGGAACTGGGTCAGAATACTGCTTTGCCATTGTAGTTGTGTGAACTTGGGAGACTCAATTACTCTGTCTAAACTTCACGTTCCTTATCTCCACACGGGAATAATAACACCCACCCTGCATTATAGTAAACCTCAGGGTCAGTGTCTGGAATTAACCAGTGCCTAGTAAATTATAGATGCTTTCATTATTATTGTGATTATAATTGTTGATTTTTTCCTTGATTTTAATGTAACTTACTGAAGTATCATTCCAAATAATAATCACACCATGGAATATTTGAGATTTTTAAGGCCAATAACGCAGTGTCCAACCTGAGACTAAGACAATTCCAGGCTATAGCAGGAAGTGAGTAGACTAGGAATCACAGAGCCAGGAGATTGGGATTTCTCCCCACTCTGCTCTGACCGTGTGATGTTGGGTAAGTTGTTAATCTTTTTGTTTTCTGACCTTTAAGAAAAGAGATTCTATTGCCTGACACTTCCTACCTCCCAGGGATAGGAAGGAGATAGACATTCTGCTAAAGGTACCTCAAATTCTTGAGGAAGAGAAGTAAGTATTGCTTAAATTCAAGATACTATTACCCAGAGATATCATGGAAAATTATAGAAACTAGATAAAACTTAATGTAAACAATTAAAGAATAATAGCAAGTCAAGTCGGGGCTTTAAAAAAATCACTTTGCTAAGAGTTATCATTTTAAGGACTGGCTCCAGTGTCAAGTCTGGACTCCAAAGGCATTTAAACATGATGAATCATTAGGCTCATTTAACATTTCTCTGTGGGCAACCTGCTTCATCCTCATAATCCCCGAACACACTGCCTTTTACTTATGTCATACCTGAACCTGAAATCTCCTCCAGCCCCTGCCCACTGAAATCTTGTATTTTTTCAGTCTCCTTCAGAAATATGTAAATAAACAACCTACCTTCTTCTTGAAGACTTCCCAACCTCCTCGCCAATAGCATTTTCTCGTGTCTCTGAATTCCTTCAGTTCCTCATTTATACTCTCTCAAGGCACTTAGCGCACTGCGTAGCATTGTGATCATTTATGTATCTGTCCACAGCTTTGTTCTTTGTATCTTTCTACTATCAAGCTCTTTGAGGGTAAGAACTGTGTTCTATTCATCTTTGCATCTGTCTTACCAGGAGTCACTCAAAAATAGTTGTGGCATAATTACACAGAAAAAAATGAGTGAATGTGTAAATTGCTCAGGAAAAAGGTCCTGCCACGATTTCAGCCTGGAATGAGAAGTACGAGCAAAAGTGCGGTTCACAAATTTGCTATTTGTCTTTCCCTATTGGGGACATTAATCAATATCTGTTGTTTAGCTACAACATATATTTTATAGTCCCACCCCTTTCTTTTGGCTTATCTGCCTTGCCTCGTTTTCCGTATAAATAATAACAAATAAAGGAAAAAGACAAAAGTGAGTAAAAGTCATTAAAAAGCTACAGCCTTCGTACATGTAAGGTGTATCATTCCATGCAGTGCAGAGCCAGTCAGTGAGCTGGTCTAACATGGGGCTCACAAAACCAAGGTAATGGATTTCATTTCTTATAGACCACTTACGCTCTCATGGGGAAAATTATGAGTTCTCCAGCCACACTGAGAACCTCCTTTGCCCAGGAATCACCTCCCAAATGTATTTCATTGGTCAAAATACAGAAAGATGACAAGGCAAGAGAGTGTTATGACTCCATAGCCTCAACCAGCAGGACAGTGGATCTCAGACTGTGGAAACTTACTATACACATCTCAACAGAAAAAAGGAGAAGTCCAGAGACTCCCCATGAGCACTCTGTTCCCAGTCAGAATACCTGGCAGGTGGCCGACTGCCCCAAAGGGTGCTTTTCCTTTTTCAGGTGTTAAGATGCAACAGTGGCTTTGTTTACACAAGTACATGTTTTCTTAATAAGGAATTTTTCATCTATGACACTCCAAACCGGCTCTCAATTCTCTGGCCCCTGAATCAGAGAACAGTCCTCATGCAAACTGAGGAGCAGAAAGGTTGACTTTGGGGGCCACAGCCCAGTCATGGGTGTCCTGCCCAGAGAGCTGCAGCCCCAGCCCACCCACTCTAGCCCTCTAGCCTTTGATCACACTGTACTCCTGGCTGTCTATTCACACCTCTTATCAAATGACTATCTTGCAAAATGCCCTCTGCTATTAATGCCTGCACAAAGGAGCAAAAATAGGATAAATCGCTGCTTTCCAAGACTTGGTCACAGCCTTATAAATCCCAGAACCGCTCTGAGGAGCAGCTGCATCAGAATCACCTGGAGTGCTTATTTAAAGTGCAGGTTCCCAGGTTCCCCCTCCAGGATTCTGACCAGAGTCCCCAGGACGGGGCCTTGGGAATCTGCATTTTAAGTAAGCACTCTGAGTGATTATTACGACACTAAAGTGAGAGAATCATTGCTCACAGAGAGAAGCATTTCCATATCTTTATCATTTTTGTCCTAACAATTTCAAAAAAAGGGAGAGAAATCAATTTAGACACGTGGCAGGAAAAAACAACCCAAAAAGCATAACATAGTAGGAATATTTACTCATAATAAAACTTACCCCAAAACTGAGTACTAAACTCATCATGAGAATACACTACCAGGTGTGTGAGTGTTGCAGAGAACATAATTACAGACAAGAATGTTGCAGAAAAAATGCACCACGCCCTGCACCATCTGGCCTGTTCTGATGACTATCCTGACACCAAGGACACGTCTACGTACTCGTGCTGAATCTATTCGTTATAACAGAACTTTCTCAGAGCGAAACATGACTAGATAAGATAGAATTTCACTCGGGATCACTCTTTTAGTTTTTCCAGAATCCTGTGAGGGAATTATAGGAGGAAATGAAGTGCAACCTCACACAAGACCCTACATGGCTCTAATCAAAGGGCTGAAAATCTGTGCAGGAGCTTTGATCAAAGAAAACTGGGTGTTGACAGCTGCTCACTGTGACATGTAAGTAATTCTGAGCTCCCGTCATTCTCAAGGCAGACTGGGGAGGCGGGATGATGCTGAAGTCCAAAACCGAAATTAGGTAGAGATGGAGAAGAAAGTGGGCAAGCACGTTCAATGTTATGTTCTAATATCATATTTATCCCTATAAGCAAAAGCTAGATCCTATAGAATAAGATTGAAATGCATGACCATTTTCTCGTATTATTTTAAAATATTTTTTCACTATAAATAGCAACATTATTAGCATTTTCAAAAACAGGAAAGGTGAAAAATAGCCCTCATAATTTTATCAACCCCATACAATCACTGTTAATATTTTGCTATATTTTGTTGCAGACTTTTTTCATAAGCATATTTCACACAGTCAGGCAAATTAAGTGTCCTCTATGATGACAAGTGGTTTACTTACTATTATATAATTAGTGTTATCCTATGTTGCTACATATCATATTGAACCATAGGAAATTACTCATATTTGACTGTTTGACTTTAAAAAAATAGCCATTTCCTGTGGTTCTAACTAACGTTTTTCCTAATCATGATTTGAAAGCCAGAATAATGTTTATCACGTGGATATGCTACTATTTTCTTCATCAGTACCTATTGTTGGTAACCCGTACCTGTTATTTCCCTTGTCACTTTAGCATAAATTGCATGAATAAAAGAAGAGACTTAGGGCTGGCCCCGTGGCATAGTGGTTAAGTTCGCGCACTCCACTTCAGCTGCCCAGAGTTCACAGGTTCAGATCCCAGGCATGGACCTGTGTGCTGCTTATCAGGGCATGCTGTGGCAGGCGTCTCACATATAAAGTGAGAAAGATGGGCACGGATGTTAGCCCAGGGCCAATCTTCCTCAGCAAAAAGAGGAGGATTGGCAACAGATGTTAGCTCAGGGCTATATCTTCCTCACCAAAAAAAAAAAAGAAGATACTTAAAAACCAACTTCTCACAAAGAAGATCCAAACAGATTCACACCACATTTTTGTGTAAAATGAGAATTCACTGAGTAGGAACTTTAGCACAATGTACGCTGTGAATAAAGTTAGCCATTGGCATGGTTAACTAATAGGCCCACTTGGTACAAAGTCGGCCCAGCAAATCAAGAAATGCTTGTGCCCACCTCTCCCAGATCAGCTATCATTAGGTTCATAAACTAGACTTGGGGCTAGCCCTACTGCGTGTATTTGCTTCTGTTCGTGTACATGTGCATGCATGTGTTTGCTTAGACTCAGCTTTAAAATTTCACTACAAAATCAAGATTCATTTATTCAGTCCTACCTAGTACAAGCTTGACTTTTGTCAACCTTTGTCATCTTTGAAGACTTAAGCAAGGTACATTATTTCCCTGAAGCACAGAAAAGCAAACCTGCTACTTCTGCTCTAGTACTTGGGTTTAGCCTCTTCCATTAGGTGTTGATTCCACAAATCCCAAGAGGTGGAAAAACTAGCAGCTCCTTTTTGGGCAGCACTCAAGCATCCCTCTCCAGGCCTTCACAGCTCAATGCTCTTGCCTCTACCAAAACGCCTGGGATTTCCTTTCTGATGCGTCTTCCTTGAAAAGATGTGATGAAGTTGAAGCAATCCGTCATAACACACATCTTGGGAGGTTTAGGTAAAAGTCACTAAAATACCAAAAGAAAAAAGCCCCATAAATTCCCTCTGTCTTGGAGTACATGTTTATAAATAGGAAGCCATTTGAAAGAACTGAACAGATTTGAATAAATTAAATTTATGGCTTAATTTCATTCATTCTCTCACATAGATTATATGTTGTCCTTATTTTTTCCAGGAAGGGCAAACCTCAAGTTATTCTTGGAGCCCACTCCACATCCCACAAAGAGAAACATGAGCAAATGTTTGCCATTAAAAAGGCGATTTCCTATCCATGCTATAATCCAGAGTCATTTGAAGGTGATCTTCAACTCCTTCAGGTAAAGATGGGTTTTTTTAATAACTATTCTGAAACAGCAAAATTTTGAAATTTGGTCAGTTTAACCTGAAACTGGTTTTTACACACTCAGCCTCATAGCCAAGGTTGGCTAATGTCAGTACGTGGGGATAAGAATCACAGCAGGACCCAGCACACTTGCCACAGATGCGCCTCTTTTGGAATTCAGTTCAATTCAACAGATAATTGACAAAAGTCCTACTGGGGTGGGACCTGGCAATCCAAAGTAGTGATGCCACCAGGAACTCACCTACAGTCAAACCAAGTTGGGTTTATTGAAGTTTGCTCAGCAAGGGAGACTGTGAGCAGTGAGGAACCACAAGATGGCTCAGAGAGAGGGTGTTACACCGGGCTTATCATAGGATTCGGGCTTGTGTCAGGTGATTTGGGAGAGGGTTCAAGGAAGCAGGAGTTTGCTCTGAATGGGATGTTGTCAGGAAGTGGGGTAATTCTATGATTGGGCAGCTCAATGAATCTTACTTATCTAGAGGCTGAAAGAATGGAGAAAGGCTAAAGCTGTGATTGATAAAGAAGCTGTGACTCATTTTAGCTGATAGAGGGTGGTTGGTCATTTTTGTAGTGTGCACAATGACCTTGTTTTGGCCTGGACTCAAACATGACTACAGAGAGGCCTTGGTTTGCTCACTTCATTAGGGTCACCTTGTCTGATATTGGTGATCTATGCTAGTGTTTATGATCAACAGGAAAAATCAAGACCCAGCTGTGAGTGCTTAGCTGTCAGTGTCAGTCTGCTTTTCTCTTCCTCGGTAGATAAACAGTAATTGGGTCCTGCCCTACAGGTGCTCAGTCTAGTGGGAGAGACAAATAAATCAACAGCTCTGATCTGACCGTATTTTACTCATCAGTGACAGAGATAACAAAGAAGGCCTCAGGGAAGCTTTCCTAGAGAAGATACAGGAATCAGCATGAAAAAGGGAGGGAAGGGCCTTCCAAGCAGGAAGAACAGCATGTATAAGAGGTCTTTCTGGAAAATGCATTTGGAGGAAGAGGGGGGTGAAAAGGAAGTTATCATGAGATTTGAGAAAGAAGGGACACCGGACAGAGGACCATGGAGACAGCCATTGCAAACCACAGTAAGAAGTTTGAACTTCATGGGGAAGGAAATGGGAAAGTGTTTTAAGCAGGGCGGTGACGTGATCAGACTTGATTTTAGAATGATTATCTGGCTTCTATGCATAAAATGGAAGAGAGAAGGCAGGACTGGAAGGCAGATGTGAACAGAAGGTTCACACTAGTCCAAAGGGGGCTGATGAGGAACTTCCCCAGCAGGAATTAAGAGAAAGCTCAGGGGATCCACGCACCCCAATATCAGGAGAAAAGAGAGGGCCCTTGAGTTCTGCATGCTTCTGGCAAACTCCTCACACTCCCTACCCTGCCTCCCAATATTTATATCATGACCCCCACACTATATGCCTTAGGACTATCAGGCTGGACCTCTCTCTCAGGTCACCCCTGCTGCATACTCTAATTCCCATCTGGCGGCATGTGCAGTGAAAGGCGACTCCCTCCCCTGCCCCCAGAGGGCGCTCCCTGGCCTACTTCCCGCCTGTGTTTTTCTCTATAGCACGCACCTCTGATATACTTTAGATTGTGTTTGTTTGTCTGTCTGCCTCCCTCACTGGAATGTGAGCTCCACAGAATAGGTATTTTTGTTTTTTTACTTCTATGTCCTCCAACACCTAGAATAGTACCTGGTACATAGTAAGCTCTCAATAAATATTTCCTGAATAATTTTGGATAAGGGATAGAATTAAGGCAGACAGTGGCAAAGGTAATCAAGAGAAGGGAAGAGATTCTGGACTCAGGTTTCAAGCAAGTGGTAGAAGTGGTCAGGTCTCCTTCAGGACCTAAAATCTTACCTTTACAAGGGGGTGGGGTGAGTAGGGGATTTGAGGGGTTCATGTTCTTGAAGTAGAGGCAGGAAACTCCCTCTCGTTTTGACACTGTGGCCAAGAGAGTGATGTTGCTAGAGAAAACATCAAGAAGGTGTCAGGACTTCACCAAGGTTAACCTTCCGGAGTTACAACCTAATGATGTGCTTATGGCTGCTCTATGTGCTTGTCGTCAAGAGAGCTTGAGGGGACTGCTCCCTACAAACATATGCTTCCCAGACTCCAATTTAGATCCATTCAGTAAGACCTGAAGTCCCTTTGTGGGTTCTCCTTCCTCCTTGTCCATTCAACCAGATAACAGCATGAAGGCTGTGAGAAAGCATGTGTGGAGGAGGAGAGAAGTTACACATGGGCATTTGAAGTCATGTTCTGTGGAAAGACTTTCATTTGTGGCCATTTCACCTTCTAAATATTAGCAAGGTGGGGGTTGGGAGCACCAGCAACTCAGAGGGGACACTGAGAAAGTGGGGACAGTCAAATGTCAGGAAGTGGGGGCTGAAAGCAATGCGATGATAGGAAAGTGACAGTGGTCCTCGCTGTTGTGCTCCTGTTTTTAGGAGGTTCACAATACCAGAGCCCTCTGCAGTTTCAAACCGAGCTTGAGGCAAGAAAAAAGAAAGAACTACAACTGTCTCCCTCTACTGTGTACCCAACCTTGATCACACTCCCTACTCCCCTTGCCTTGACTTTTTGGAAAGAGACAGAGCAGGGTGGTAAGCCAAGAAGAGGGCTTGGTGAATGAAAGAAAAGGGCAGAGTGTGGGCGAGCGCTCAAAGGCAGGTGAGACCCTCAGGCTGGTTTGTACATGCTCAGAAGTGGGGAAGCCACATTTCCACTAAAATCGAAAATGAGAACACTGGCCCCTTTCCTACCCTGCCTCATTGAACCAGGAGCCTTGCCTTCTTCTATTGGTCTCAATACCAGTGAGTTCACAAACCTAAGACCACCTGAATAAAATAGTGATTGAGTTCTCCACTAGAGCTTTCAACCACAAAACTGTCAGCCACCGCCAATACAATTTTATCATTGACAGGTCAACTGAAGTTTACCTAGTCTAGCTTAGCAAAACACGCCTGAAAAGGTGTACTGTGACTTTTTAAAAATCAATTACTGATTGTCAATTAGGTTGGAACATGTCTCCAGCAACGTCCTTCATAAGAACATGCTGAATAATCAAGATACATGTTCCAATCAGAGCTATTTTCTGGTGTTTGCGACTGTTGCCTCTCCTGTCTCTTTTCTAGCTGGAAGGTAAAGCAACTATAACCAAAGCTGTAGGAATACTTCAGCTACCAAAAACAGGAGAAGATGTCAAACCCCACACCAAGTGTCATGTGGCAGGATGGGGAAGCACCAAAAGAGACTCGTTTAAAATTTCAAATACCTTGAGAGAAGTCAATGTCAGTGTGATAGACCGAAAAATCTGCAATGATGCAGAGCACTATAATTTTAATCCAGTTATTGACCAAAGCATGATCTGTGCTGGTGGTCGAAAAGGCGAAGGTGATTCATGTGAGGTAAGTAAATTACAAATTTAAACCATTTATTGGCTATAGGAACTAAGGTGAAATAGAGTGCCTAGGAAACACAGGTGGACAACTGTTATTGCTCTTTATGTACAAGGACTACTGCTTGACGCTGGTGTTGTGTGTGCACCTTTGTCCCATGTTAAACCTTCTGCTCAGGGAGTGTTCCCCCCTTCCTACTGGTCATTTTCAGGACACCATTTAAGCACCATTTATGGATGCTCTCCATCCCTCTCAAAAATGATCCTGACAGCTGGCATTTATCGAGTGCCAGGAACTATACCAAGTTCTATACTTCATGCCACTTAATCCTCAAATAACCCCATAAGATAGGCACTGTTATTATCAATTCTATTTTATAGATGAAGAAATTAAGGTACAGAAAGCTACTTAACTTCCCAAGTTGGCTATCAGTGGGGTGGACCTGGATTTGGACTGAGGCCATCTGACTCTCACTTCCTGCATTGTTCTGCCTCTCAATGTGCCAAGAACAGGCTTGACCAGGGACTGACTCTGTCTGGAACTCATGATCTACAGGTGGCTTGTGAGGTCAGAGAGAATAAGAAATTGGCTAATGAATCCTGGAAAAAAAATCTCTAAAAATTGTTTGAAATTCCACAAGTAATTCATGGTCTGAGATGGCTTAGTTAGTGTCCTCCTTCAGAGCAGGGAGGAGTTGAGATCCCATCTCAAGCCTTCTAGAAGCCCCAACATTCAGTTTCTTCCCCCAACATCTACTGACCAAGAAAAGAGGATACAAGCAGAGTGAAGAAGACGATTATTTTCACTGTGAAAGGCTTCCTTTGTTATTCTTTCTTTGTTTTACTGATAAAAATGAGTTTGCACATCTTTTCCAGAATTACCTTTTTCAAAAGATAAATGATTTGAAAAGATAAAAAAATCTGTGTTAATTGATGCTGAGGGCAGACAATTAATAAAAGACATATTAAGTTAGACTTTAAGGAAAGAGAGAAAGAATGTGTGAGTGAGTGAGTGAATAAATGAATGAATAAAAAGATGAATAATATCTCTGGAAAGTACTCATATTTCAAACATATGACTTTCCGTTCCAGGGGGATTCTGGAAGTCCTCTGATATGTGATAACATTTTCAGAGGTGTCACTTCCTTTGGGAAGTGTGGTAACCCCCAGAAGCCTGGTGTCTATATTCTCCTCACAAAAAAATATCTCAACTGGATAAAGAAAACCATCGCACGAGCCATATGACATTCCTTCTTCAAAGTAGAGAACTGAGGTAACCAACTGGAGATGTCAAGCAATCCTAAATAGCACCTCAACAACCCTCATAACCTTGTGTACAAATGACGGCCTGTCTTAAAGAAAATCAGCAGTGGAAGAAACAACTTCCTGCTGTCACACTTCCACGATTAGCTAAGACTGCTTCATCACACGTTCTCTATCCACGTCAAGAGAGGTCCTTTGAGAAAAAGTTTCCCAGTTCAGTAACTCTGCTTTACTCAGAATTTGAGGACTGTCACTTTTGTGTTTGTCCATAAAAGAAAGTCGATCTCAGAAAAAGTTAGAATATTCTTCATTCTTCCAAATAAAGCTCCAAAATATCTGTCGCCCTTGGAATTTAGAGCCTGACATTCTATTCAGTGTGGGAGTAAGGAGAGAGATGAAAGGGGATTTTCACTTCTTACTATATACTTCTATATATTTTCATATTTTACATAATTTTTAATTATAAAGATAGAAAGATTCAGTGTTTTAGATATTTGGAAATTTGGGGACTTGAGGTTAGGGATAGCTCAGGGCATTATATCATTTATTAATTACAAGTAGACTAAAGTTTCATATAACAATAGGCCTCAGTCCAGCCAGTATCTAGATATGTGTTTTGCCTTAGCTAATCAATTTATACCTGCAAGCACTAAGCTTAATTCTATGTTATTCTTAATAAATTGTGATACACAATGAAGAAAATGGCTTTTTTTTACCACCTACCATTTATATCTCATCTTTCATTGTGCTGTTTCTCCAAAGAGCTGATTTATAATAAACTCATTCTTTAATAATCCTGACTGATTTATCCTATTTAATTCCTAAAACATGTCTGGAGGGCCCACCATGTGCCAGCTATTATATCCAACACTGTAAATACTAAGACATGATCACTGCCTTCAAAGTGCTTGAAGTCTAATAGAAGACAAGGAGAATCTGCAAACAAGAGGATATTTACTTCAGGTTTTAAAGAAAAGGCTGTCTACTGTGTTAAGTGGGTGATGAGGGGAAAGATAAATAATATTTCACACTCCCAGCAACCATCACTATTAGCTCTAACAGTCTTCCTCCTGAGATCTGCCCTATATTTAGACAGACCTATACAAATTCTGGATTCCTGACTGGAATGCCACAGAAATTACAACAGCCTGGTGGAAAGATTGCTGGTCTACAAGTCAGACACCAGCTCCATCATTAGAAAGTGTAAGACCTTGAGCCAGAAATTAGTCTATGCCTCCCTTTTCACGTCTATAAACTGGGTTTCACATCTGTAACATAAAAGGGTCTAAACGGAGGTGCCCCCATAATTTGAAGTTAAGAATTGTCCCTCCTCCTAGTCCATACCTCCTAGGATGGCCATCATCAAAAAACAGACAACAACAAGTGTAGACAAGGATGTGGAGAAACTGGAATCCTCATACAGTGCTGAGGGGAACATGAAATGGTATAGACACTGTGGAAAACGGTTTGGCAGTTCCTCAAAAGTTTAGACATAGTGTTACTATATGACCCAGCCATTCCACTCCAAGGTACGTACCCAAGAGAAATAAAAAAATATGTCCACACAAAAACTTGTACATGAATGTTTATAGCAGCATTACTCATGATAGCCAAAAAATAGAACAACCCAAATATCCATCAATTGATGAATAGATAAACAAAATGTGATATGTCCATACAATGGAATATTATTCAGCCATAAAAAGAAATGAAGTACTAATATATGCTATCATGGATAGCCTGTATGAACATGGCTGAACACGGAGGAACTTGAAAACACTATGCTGAGGGAAAGAAGCCAGAGAGAAAGGCCACATATTGTATGATTCCATTTATAGGAAATGTCCAGAACAGGCAAATCCATAGACAGAAAGTAAATGAATGGTTGCCAAGAGGTAGAAGGAGAAGGGAAATGGGGCATGGCTGCTATTGGATATGGGGTTTCTCTTTTCGAGTGATGAAAATCTTCAGGAATTAGTGGTTATGGGTGCACAACCTTGTGAATAGACTAAAAACAACTGAATTTTACACTTTAAAATGGTGAATTTTATGGTATGTGAATTATATCTCAATTTTTAAAAAAGAGTTGTCTGTCTTCTGAGACTGAAACTAGAAGCAGCAACTTTAAATGGGTGCACAGCCCTGACCAGAGCACTTTGCCCAAGGGGAGGAGTTGTGAAGGTGCCACCAAAGAGACTTGAGAAGGAGCAGCTCATACAGCGTCTCCAAAGGGCATCCTGGGAGACCGGGAAATAACTGAAGAAAGCTATTATTTAATCTAATCCTCTGTTGTCACCAATACGACTAAGGAAAGGGGACTTTACAGGAGGGACAGACCAGTTTCTGGAGAAGGATGGATAATGATGAATCATTTGTCAGTGTTTATTACTGCAAAGATTGTGCTGATTCTGGAGGCCTGATGTCAGTTCCTTTGATAGAGACATCAATAGATCAGAAAGGGGAAAGTCTTACAGGAAGGAACTATGACTTCAGATTCAGGGAGTGAAGCGAGTTATATATTCCTGTCTAACCAAGCAATCTTCTACCTGTAAGCTGATGTGCCTTGAGAGGAGAGAGGATGTGCCCTGAGCAAATAAAAAATGCCATTTGTTCTGTCAGATAATAGTGTCAGAAATCTGCTTCTCTTGTGGTAAGTCTGCTTTCTGTTTTAGTCATCAGTGTCCTCCAAGTGTGGGTGCATGCGTTAGGCCTCCAGAGCTTCAACAAAGAGCACACTGCCACATCGAGTTTCAGGAGTCCCTGTCACCTGCTCAAGAACATCAGCTCCAGCGATTCTGCATCCCTCCCCACCCCCATCCCCATGGGTATATAAACATGCTTCATCCTTTCCATCTTAAAAAGAAAAAAGAAAACAAGACTCCTTCTCCAGGCATTTCCCCATTTCTCTACTTTGCTTTACATCAAAACACCTCAGATGAGATGTCTATACTTCAGTCTCTCTCCTTCCATTCTCTCTTAAACTAAAATATGGCTTTTGCCCCACCCTACAGAAGTGGCTGTTGTCAATGGCTTCACCTCGTGAAACCCAATGGTCATCTTTGAGTCCCCCTTCACTTGCCTTCTCAGCAGTATTTGACACCATTGAGCTCTCCTTCCTGTCTGAAAGTGTGATTTACATCACACTTCACGTAGTTTCCAGCACACTACACTCTGCCGCACTCCCCCTACTTCACAGGTCCCTCCTCCTTGGTCCCTACTGCCGGTCACTCCTCTTCTTCACTTCTTCATGCTGGGGTGACCCACAGCTAAATCCTGGGACCTCTTCTCTTCCCCATCCTCACTCACTCCCTTTCCAATGGCATCTAGGCTCTATGACTCTATAGACAACTTGCCATCTACATGCTGATAATTCCCAAATCTGTCTTTAGCTCAGACATCTCCCTAACTCCAGACTGTTTAGCCAGCCACCTCACTCTACAACTCTACTTGGATGTCTAGTACACGTCTCAAACCCAATCTGTCCACAGCAGACCTCTTATCTTCCCCTCAGAACCTGCTTCAACTCTAGATCTCCCCATTTTATCTCATGGCAACTCTATTCTCTCAGTAGCTCAGATCATAAATTCTGGAGTCTTTTTTGACTCCTCTCTTTCTCTTACACTGCACATCCAATCCACAAGGGAATTCTACCTTCCCTGCCTTCTAAATATATCCAGAATCCAGCCACATCTCACCACCTCTGCTGCTACCACCTGGCTCCAGCCCACCATCCTCTCCGGCCTGAATCACTGCAATCACCTCCTAACCTTCCTACCTCCACCCTTGCCCCCGTTCAGCGTGTTCACCACACACAGCCAAAGTGATCCTGTTCAAATAGGTCAGATCACGTCGCTCTGCTCAAAGCCCTGCCATGCCTCCTTATTCCACTGAGGCTAAAGGGCTAAGTCCATACGGTGCCCCACAAGGCCCTCACAATTTTGTCTCCCAGTGTTTAGCTGACTTCATTTCCTTCTGTGCTTCCCTCACTCACTTCTCTCCAACCACACTGGCCTTCCTGCTCTTCCTCAAACTCAGCAGGCACAGAACCCACATAGGGCTTTTGCAGTGGCTTTTCTCTCTTCCTGGAAAGTCGGAAAAGTGAAATGGTAATAACGGCCCCTCCCAGGATTCTGAGGCCATGCAGGTGAGAGGGCCTTAGAAGGGACCTAATAAATGTCAGTTTTCCTTCTCCTTCCCTCTTTAAGTCTAAATTCCCTCTTCTATGAAACATGTAGAAATAGACATTTCTGTGTATCTAACTAGACAATTCCACATACTGAATGCCCGTAACATACAAGGCCCTCAGCCCTAAGCAATTTCCCCTCTAAGAACACTAAGACAACTTGCACAAAAGCAAACTCCACTTCCTCTAAGCAGAAACCTGGCTACAGAAGCAATTCGTCTGCAGCCCTAATTGGAAGAATAAGAACAACAATGGGCCCGGCCAGAGGTTCTGACTCTCAGTCTGCCTCTAACTTGCCACAGGACTTTGAAGAAACCGTTCAAGCTCTCTGGGACCCGGTTTCCTCAAGCTGTCAATCAGCAGAGTGGACAAGAGCATCCTCCAGTTCTAGAAGTGTGTAAATAAAATATCCTGTAACAGAGGACTTTTCACAGACGTTTGGAACAAATCTGCACTTCTTACCACAGTGTACGAGGCCCTGCACAAGCTGGCTTCTCTCTGCCTCGCCCACACCACTGCAGCCTTACAGACATTCTTGCCTCAGTTTGTCACACACACACACACCTGGCTCCACCTGCCCTCACACACATACTCACACTTACACACCATTCCCACCCCTACCAGGCACTCACACTGGTACACACTGTCACGTGCACACACTCATATATACTCACGCACACACACTCACTCACCAACAAACTAGGCTTTCTCAGTTTGGCTCCTTTTCTTTCTGCAGGTCTCAGCTTAAACATCAGCTGCTCAGAAAAATGTTTTTTATTACCCTCTCTAAAATAGACCTTCCCCTAATATTCCCCATTTTAGCACCCAATTTTCTTCCTTTATGATACTAACAACAATTTAAAATCATTTCATACGTTTATAAATGTCTTCCTTTGTAGATCCTATGCTCCATAATGACAACGATTAAATCTGTTTTATTCACCTTTGCTTCTTATCTCCAACATTTAGCATTGTGTCTGGACCTAATACACATTCAATAAATATTTGTGTAATTAATTAATTAATACAATTCCATGCATTTTCCCGTAGTGGATTCACTCCTCTACTTCCACAAAAAAAGCACAGCAAATTCAAAAACAAATGCATATAACAGCATGCGTTGCTCTTTTGGAAAATATCAATTCACTGATTTACGTAGATTTCCCAAATATTGACACACTTCATTACACAGCATTTTTTACATCACTACCATCTCATCAGGAAAGGTCCTTAAGTGCTGGGAAGATGTCAAGCCTGTGATAGCAGACACAAGTGTTCCAAACATACTAATTTCCATTTGAAAGCTCTAATTTTATTATTAGCAACAAACATTGTCAGTCATTTTCTTTAAAGTGACAGGTTCACTTCATTCATATTTGAGAAAATGTCCACCAAATATCCGAGTCAGAATAATCATATTTTGTCTGTCAGTATTCTTTCAAACAGTTGCACTAGTGCTTTTCCTCAAGGCAGCCATTGTCCTTCAGTGTGCAGCCAAAGTGCAGCTTTATGCATACTTTGCATACTTTCCACATTACATAGAATATTAAAACGACATTTACTACAGGATAAAGATGTGTCAAAATTGAAAAATTTTTTTACTGCTTCTACTGTTTCATCAAAGACATTCTTAAGTGAAATTGGCTATTTTTTTCTTTTTTCGTTTTTTTTTTTTTTGAGAATGCCTGACAATGAAGAGTACAGTGACTACTAGCACAGTTTGGTGCTACCGAATTGATTTGTGCTAAGGCACCAGCAGTTTTACCCATCTTTGCTTTTGTGCCATCAGTAAAAGTGTCAACACACCGGTGAAGAGGCAAGCAACATCTTAGAGTATGATGAAAATAGTTTTGACATCATAGACCCCTGAAAGGGTCTCAGGAACACCCAGGACTCCACAAACCACACTTTGAGAACTACTGGCTTACGATATTGCAATGGCTCATTCATGGATGGAATAAATTAAATTATTTTTTCCCAAGAATGTAAAGAAGTGGCCTGTATACACAATTTTTTAAATTTATATTTCATAGTCAAAAGAATCCTGAAAAAGATTGTTGGAACAGAACAAAGTTAGTGGACACATATTTTTCAATTTCAAAACTTTCCACAAAGCTACAGTAATCAAGATAGTGTGGTGCTGGTATAAAGATAAACAATGTTATAGAACTGAGAGTCCAGAAATACACTCTAATATTCATGGCACATTGATTTTTGACAAGAGATCAAGACAATTCCATGGGAAAAGAATAGTCTTTTCAACAAAGCGTGCTGGGACAACTGAATAACCACATGCAAGAGAATGAAGTTGGGCCCCTATCTCAAACCATACACAAAAATTAACTCAAACCACACAAAAAATTTAATTTAAGAAAATAGACCTAAATATAAGGACTAAAACTACAACACTCTTAGAAGAAAATGTAAGAGTAAATCTTTGTGATCTTGTCTTAGTCAGTGATTTCTTAGATGTACAAAGGTACAAGTAATAACAGAGTTTGGTAAGTTGGACTTCATTATAATAAAACTTTTGTGCTTCAAAAGACACCATCAAGAAAAATAAATGATAACCCAAAGACTAAGAGAAAATATTTGCAAATCATGTATCTTATAAGGGACTCATGTCCAGAACATGTAAAGAACACAACTCAATAATAGAGACAAATAACCCAATTAAACAAGAGACAAAATATTTGAATAGATATTTCTCCAAAGAAGATATACGAATGACTAGTAAGCACATGAAAAGAAGCTCAACATTATGAGTCATTAAGGAAATGCAAATCAAAACCACAACAAGATACTACTTCACACCCACTAGAATAGTAATTATCAAAAATAAATAACAAGTATTGGCAATGATGTAGAAATATTAGAACCTTCATACATTGTTGATGGGAATGTAAAATGGTGCAGCCACTCTGGAAAACAGTTTAGAAGTTCCTCAAAATGTTAAACATAGAGTTACCATATGACTCAGTAATCCCACTTGTAGGTATATGCCCAAGAAAAATGAAAACATATGTCCATGCAAAAATTTGTACATAAATGTTCATAGCAGCATTATTCATAACAGACAAAAGTTGAAACAACACAAATGTCCATGAACTGATGAAGGGATAAACAAAATGTGGTATATCCCTATGATGGAATACTATTTGGCAATAAAATGGAATCAAATGCTGATAGATGCTACCATATGGATGAAAGTCAAAAGAGTTTTGCTGAGTGAAAGAAGTCAGACACAAAAGACCATATGTTATATATACCATTTATATGAACTGTCCAGAATAGGCAAATCTATAGAGACCAAAAGTGGATTAGTGGTTGTCTAGGGCAGGGGAGTAGGGGAAGGAGGGTAATGGGGAGTGATTGCTAATGGATGTGAGGCTTCTTTGGGAAATGATGAAAATGTTCTAGAATTAGTTATGGTGATGGTTGCACGACTTGTTAAATATACTAAAAACCATTGAATTCTACAGTCCAAATGGGTGAACTTTATGGTAGGTAAATTATATCTCACAAAGCTGTTAAAAGTCAACATGAAGAGGGTATGGCAACCACATTCACATAAAAAGGAACAGACTTGTCAATGTTTCCTTTAAGAAATTTTCAGTAGCTAAAGTCAATCAATATTTGATTTTTTTAAGTCTGCACTAAAATTACTCACCAAAACCAGAAGCTGGTATCCCACTGCTATTACTGAAAATGGCTAAACTTTGATGCACTGGTAATGTCTAGGAAAAGGAAACACGGGGGTCTCAGTGGGGCTGCCTTCTCTAAGATCATGTGATTTCTGAAAAAGTAACCACTGGGTCTGATGTTATCAGGGTGTTAACTCTGGGATGGTTGATTTAACACCAAATAAAGACCATATCCTCAGCTCAAAACAAGAGCAAAAGGCATTTCTAATAGAAAGCATACTGAATACTGTTCCAGCAGGGACTGAGGTTGATCCATCTTAGAGTGAGATGTTCCCCACTATTGGAACAAAATAGCTGTGTCTGACTCCCATTTTCCTTCTTTTGTTAAATCCATAAAGAAGGAAGAAAGGAAGGGAGGGAGCAAGAGAGGAAGGAAGGAATGGGGGAGGGAGGAAGCAAGGAAGGAAAGGAAGGGGAAACTCAGACACACTTTCATATATCTAAAGTTGTAAAATCAAACAATCAGGGGAAGCACAATCAGAGGCTGGAAAGAGCCAACACCCTTTACCCCCCATCAGTCTCTGTCCCCACACCTGCCACAGACTCCAAACAGGAGCGTAATAAATTATCTGCCACAAAATGGGGAAGGAAAATCCAGGCAGGAGCTTACAAATACATAAGGATCCCTCCTGCATCTCCTCTTGCCCTTGGCCTATTAATCCTTACATAACCCAAAGAGATAACTAGAAAGAAATTTGGCTGGTGACCAATTTTTAAGACATTTTTTAAAGCTCTAATTTAAGTCTTAACAGAGCTTCCATTCATAGATACGGAAGACAATACTGCTGGTGATGAAAACTAGAATCCTCTGCTGAGACATTTTAGAGTCTCTTCTTGTGTCCCATGTCCTGATGGCAACAAGGTCGCCTTGCCCCCACCCGCCATGTAGAATTACAGTCCTCTCCCTCAGCAGTCCTAGCCAAGGACAGCGTGCCCACAGGTAACAGTGATTATTCACTCTTCTCACTTACTTAAGTTTCATTTCCTAATGCTCAACTTTGAAATTGGAAAGAAAGGAAACCACATCCTCTGTCCTCTCAGTATATAGACAGAGACGGTCACGAACTGAAAACAGATTTTCATGCTGATTGATGTGGGGACACCAGCCACAATGAGGAACTCCTTTCTGGCATCCTCTCTCTCGATTGTCACTTTTCTCCTGCTAATTCCTGAAGGTAAGACTGACTTTTGTCATTTCTATTATAATCATTAAGCAAAACAGAGCAGAGTTTCATTTTTGAACTTTTGGCAATATTAGCTAAGAGTATTAAGAGGAGATTTTTTTTCCCCCAAGCCTTAATATTCTTTCTTGGATTCTAAATATGTCTTTATTTTGGAAGGAAAAGCATCCTTCTTTCTTTTTTACAATTTCTTCACAAAAGCTATAGAACCACCAGTGCTTATTGTTGCCAATTTGTAGCTTGAAAATTGCCGAAAAGGACAATGTAAAAACAAGCAAATAAACAAACAAAAAGCTCTTGAGTTAAAAAAATAAACGGTACCTTTCAGGAAAGGAATAGTGTTGCCTCAGCCTTTCTTGCTGCAGAAAATGCATAGATTGTTTTAAAGACAATTAAAACAAAGCTGACCTAGACACTCAAAACAAATCAGGAATGATTTGAATTTTTATCATTATTTCCCTAGGCTAGTGTGTCCTTGGGAATACATTAGGACATTGGGAATGTCCCCACATCGACTCTTTGGAAGTGCTGTAGTATTCTGCATTAAGCTAATTCTTTGGTATACCTTAGCACACCAACATGCTTAGTTGTGTGTGAGCTGCACGCACATCAGTCTGAAATGCTGGAAAACTCATGGCATTATCACAAGAAGGGTAATAGCCCCTGGGTAGCTCTAGATTTTCCTTAAAAACCTTCTGGAAATGAGGACCATGCTGGGGCTGGGCTGAACTGCACTGCCGAGTGTGGAGCAGCCATGCATTTTCCCCAGGGTCCATCAGCTTTTGGAGGTGGGAGTGGTGGGCAGGGGCTGATGCAACAACCTGTCTTACCAGAAATTCTCGAGGAAGTTCTCTGGTTTATCTTGCACCGAAAAATGAGAAGAAATTTTAAAAATAACAAGGTTACAGGACATTTGGGACAAAAGAGTGGGTATAGTAGAAACATAGTATACCACAAATATATGACTATGTTCAGGCATGTTAAATCCTCCACAACAGTGAAAACGGGGCAGATAAAAACTCCAATCATATTTTTTTCTTCAAAGGAAAAACAAAAGCAACTTGCTCTGCTCCTTTTTGTTTCCTGTGGTCAGAGAGAGCAATGTGGGCCTATAAAGCGAACAGACACGACAAAGCAAGACTTGATGCTCTGGACCCGTGGTTTCAACCCGCCTACACATTAGAATAGTCTGGAGGGCTTTTAAACGACACTGATATCCCAGCCCCAGCCCCAGAGATGCTAATTTGTTTTGATTCTGGGTGGGGACCAAGAATTGCTAGTTTTTAAAAGCTCCTCACTTACTCTAAACCCTACCCCCAACTCTTCTAGGAGTAGTTGGTCAGAGATGTGGACTTTTTTCCCAGGTAGTATATGTGCTCACCTAACAAGGACTCTGAAAAAGGGAGTATTCTACTGAGTTTATGATTTCTGAAGCCCAGAAGGTCCAAAAATGCACCCTTGGAATCCATCTATACATGATAGACCCCAGGAAAAATTGAGATGTGTTTGAAGTTCTCTCGGTTTCTCTCGTTCCTTATCCTTTTACTTCTAGAGCCTAGAATTTCCCTTCCCAACTCCCTTCTGGAAATTAGAGCCCTTATGGTCACTCTCTTCCCCTTCCCCTCACTCTCATCATTTACACCTTACTGTGAATTTTGCAATGAGTTAGCTTTAATAATGGAGTTACAGGCATTGTGCTCTATTTAAGGGACCATGAGTCTCAGCCAATGGTCAGGAGAAATATTTTAAGAGAATCCAAGAATATCTGGTGTAGGAAGGTGGAGAGCTGAGAGTACATCACAAAGGCAAAAGATCCTCTCAACCAACATGGATGGCTTGCCTGGTGTTTGGGTCTCACTGTTCCTAGTAATGAATCCAAGCTCCTGGTCTATCATTAAGGAAACTTGACTAAGGCAGAGTTCTCTCCTTATAACATCTTCTCGCCTCCCTTCCCCTACTTCATTGGAAAAGGGCTTAGATTAAACCATGTAGTTTGAGCTGGAGATTGAAGAGAAGCCTCACGTGCAATAGATATTATTCTCTCACCTTATGAATGAGGAGAGGGCAAATTTCAATAAACAGAAGTTTCACAATGACCAAAGAACTCACGAGTAGGGTCACAGCTAAAAGGTGTTAATATCAGTTTGTAAGTTATGTGGTTTTGCAAGGGCTTGCGGTGAAAAGGGCAGTTCTCAGTCTTCTAAAAACTACTCTGCTTCACCAGATTAATACTCAGCCAGAAAGAGGGAGGTGTGGGAGGGCACTCAAGGTTGTCATCATCACTAGCATCTCCTGTAGCAACTGTTACTGGTGTAGACTGTTGGAGTGGGGAGAATCCCCTTTCTTCCTTTCTTGTGTTCTTTTGGCTGGACTGATAGTAAAACTGACACAAGACCAGATTAACAGGAGAAAAAACCCAGTTTAATATGTACATATTGGTGACCATAAAGAAATGATGCTCAGAGAGTGAACAAAACAGGGAGTACATATATCTTTTACACAAAGAAACATAAATTGTGAAAAATTGACAGGACAAAGAAACTCAAGTTTGGGGTACATAATTTGTGAGGAATTTAAGCAGAGTGTAGGCCTGAGGTAGTAAATTAGCAAGGTTTATTTACACAGGTTTCTCGGCCTTGAATCCCCTACCTTTCACATGGGAGATTTATTTCCTGCTTTCAGGGAAAATAAGAGACAGGAGGGTCAGAAAGCCCTGTTTGCTTTTTAAGTAACTTTAACTCAAAATAGTCAATATGCCATTGTGGAACATCTTGAGGTGGCCTGTCCTGGGCCACAACAAGACCAATGCACAGCTGTCTGCCCTTTGCAAGCCCAAGGCCTGAGGTCTGTGGTTGTGACAGATTCCCATCCTATTAACCCCTGGAACCACCAAGGGCATGGCTTCTGCGGGTGAAAGAGTAGGACCCTCTCAGAAAGTCCAACAGGAATGGGATTTACATTCAGATATCTGAACATCTATATATGGGGGGCGGGAAGGATGTTCTCATCTATGCTTCCTCTCCCAACAGGAAAAGCACGTCTGGTCTTAGAAACACGGTTTCAGGTAGAGGTCTGTGGGGTGGGCACTGATGTGATTTGCCTTTTTCTTTTTAACAGATTTCTGTGTAAAAATTATTGGAGGAAATGAAGTGACCCCTCATTCAAGACCCTACATGGTGCTACTAAAAGGAAAAAACATCTGTGCTGGGGCTTTGATTGCAAAAGACTGGGTATTGACTGCAGCTCACTGTGGCCTGTGAGTGCTTGGGTTTTAAAAAATATTTATGGAGATATTCTAATTTGGGCAAATATTAAGAAAAAGAGTAAATCCCACTAAAGCCATGGGAGACTCACGTGTAGCTTCACATTACATACTTAAGTTTCTGGAAACTTGCTTTATTTACCCCAACAGGGAGTTTAGCCCAGACTTGACCCCAAAGAATCAGACCAACGGGGAAGCAGCATCCACAAGTTCTGTCTGTAGGTCTCCTGTAGAGCCACTGGGTCCAGGTGCTGCAAGGTTTTGCTTCCGGTCTTGATATCATGACTGGGTAGAATTAGCCACAGTGTAGGAGGGTAAAGCTTTCAGCATCCCCTCAGAGGCCTGAGCACAACTCTCAAGTAGAGAAAGCTTGTTTCCACTGCCTTCCTATTTCCCTTAGTGAACTCCTCTTACACCTTCGGGCATCTGTTAACCTCCGTCAAACACCACCTTCAAACCTCTTCCAGGCCTGGTCTTTTCTCTACTCCCTAAATCAAGCCTCTAAACTTGGGCTGTCCAGTACAATGGCCACTATCATATTGGCTACATAAATTTACATGAGGCTTTATAGATTTAAATTAATTAAAGTTAGATAAAATTACAAATTTAGTTCCTCCATTGCACTAGCCACATTTTAAGTCCTCAGTAGCCACATGTGGCGAATGGCTACCATATTGGACAGTGCTGATATATAGAACATTTCATCTTCAAAGTATGCTCTACTGAAAGCACTGTTCTAATGTCTTAAGTGAGATTAATAGCAGCTGGTGTAATGGAAAAACAGCAGTGTGACTATCTGGTTGGTGTAGTTTATACTAGGTTGTGAATGATAATAGCCTTAATCGTTAATACATCAGAGAGTATTTTGATTTTATTAACCAAAATGAACCTTTAGCATAGAATAAGAAGACAAAAAAATCCTGGGCCCCCCTTCAGACCAACATTCCCCCAATATACACACACTCAATGTCATTCAAATAAGGTCTTCCACTAGGCAGTCTATTTCTGATAGTTTTCCCAAGTAAGATGTTTATTTTATCTTACAAAGATCACTTCAGTGCACTACTCTATAACTATCTAGTGCCTTTTGTTTCTCTCTAGACTATTATAGAGAGCTTTATTTTCCAGTAATCTGCAGACTGATTCTCTATCACGGCTAAAGGAGGGTTGGGGGGTGCAGAACTAAAACCCCAACAGAGATCTCAAGACTTGGCTTAGCTGCCATGGAATTCTCTTATGATTTGTTTCCAAAGAACCTAGTTTAGCTTGTTATAAATAAGCTGGTGATGATCATGATGATGATGATAAATTAATAAACGTATTACTTTTTATTCTTTAAAGTACACATTTTTTTTTCTTTCTGAGCCACAAACAAGTATTTCCACAACAAGCATATTGATAAATGGGACAATGAAACTGATCAGCACATTATACGCTCAGCTCCTGATTTGAAGAGTAATCCCAGTTAATAATGTTGTGTCTGTTTTCAGGGAGAGAAAGTCCAAAGTCATTCTTGGGGCTCACTCAATGGATGAGAATGAGCGAGAAAAACAGATCATTGTCATTAAAAAAGAGTTTCCCCATCCGTGCTATGATGAGGACACACACGAGCATGACCTTAAACTTCTACAGGTATGTGCCTTTGATTGACTTTGATAGAATCTCCTACAATCTGGCCACCTACATGGAAACTTTTCCTCGGGGCCCCTGTAGCTACAGACTATAGCCATACAAGGGGATCTCTGAGGGTTGGGCTAGACTTTAAGTAAAAATGTGAATATTTTAATTATCTCATTCTGTTAACTCTTTATGCTTGTTTTCCAACAGCTGAACAAAAAAGCAGCAATTAATGAAAACGTAAATATCCTTCCTCTCCCTAAAAATGGGAATGATGTGAAACCAGGAACCGCGTGTCGAGTTGCAGGGTGGGGGCAGTTTCGCAATCAGTCACCTCCATCTGATACTCTGAGAGAAGTCAATGTCACCGTCATAGACAGAAAGATCTGCAATGATCCAAAGCACTATAATTATAATCCCGTGATTGGATTGAATATGATTTGTGCCGGAAACCTCCGAGGTGGAAAAGACTCGTGCAATGTAAGTAGAATAAGATCCCACATTTTAGCTGTTGGATTAAGTCATACGGATATGGCAAACATAATATCATGCTTAGTCTTGTCATGGTGTTGGCTTCTAAAGAGTCCTGGTGCTTTTCGAACAAAGTTTGATAAACTCAGTTAAATAAATTAACGTTCTCAGCTCACGTGAGTTGTTCATCAAAAACAAGTTCATTGCTAGTGCATGGGATGACCTGCTACATCTTCTTGGTTTTGTATCAAAAATCACTGAGAAGCAATGTTTTTTTGTCTCATTTGTCATATTAACATACGTAGATCTAAACTTAAAAACACGTAACACTCAGGAGAGCTGAAGTCAGGGTTCCCCAGGGCCTTCAGTACCCTTTTCCTCATCTCGGCACCCGCCAAAACGTCCTCTGCCAGTTAACCGGGCAAGTCTGAAATTCCTATAATTCCCAAGCCTGACTGAGGATCTTAGGTTAGATCCCCAGGGCTTCCTAGAGACAAACTCAATCCCCAGGAAATAACTTGCAAGCCTGACTCATACCAGAGAATGTGTAAGCCTCCATACTGGAGTCCCTGGAGAAGGAATGTGACAGGGCCCTGCTTAAAGATAGAAATAGAAGAAACATTTCACCAATTTTTAAGCTCCGAGTACTGGCTTGTCATTTCTCACCTTTCCCAAAGACTCTATAGAGCCTCATCTTAAGGAAAGGAGTGTGCAGTATGGATGGTTTGGGAGTTATCAGACACTGAGAGATCCAGAGGTCTCTGCCCTTTCCAGGTGCTTGTCTAACATCTGCAGATCTGAATGGTTTGCCTCCAAGACCAAGGCTAGGCAAATCCCAGGAAAAGATGGCATTTGTCTTCAACACGCTTCCACTTTCTCTCCTTGCCCACCCTCACCCCCCCACCTCATCCACCAGTCCTGGCATCCAGGAACCCAGAACCCACATGCTTTTGGAACCCACATGCAACATCCTGAAGCCACAACAGCTTCCCAAGACGGCTGTCCCCCTCCCACCAGCCACCATCTATCATCAAAGCTTACCAATCCTTTTCCCATTCTCTCAATGTCCAAGACTGCTGGAATTGGCTGTTGATGAATTAAACCTAAAGGACTAATTCTGAAATTTTCAGGCACTATGTTAGGCAAGAGAAATATACCCATCCAGGGAGGACCCCAGCTTCTCACATGGTTCCTTACTTCATACACTCATAAGGCCAATTTTTGCCTGGAAAGGGAAGATCATTGGTGCCTTCGCATTGCTGGATGGAGTTGGGCCCTCAGAGCCTTGCATTGCAGAGCTCTGTGTACATGCCTCAAAGGCCCTCCATCTAGCATCGCCAGTCTTCCCTAAAGCTATAGCAGTGAAATGGCCAATCCAGACTCTAGACCTCCAACACCTTAACATATGCTGATTCTAGAGTTCCATGAGAGTACACAAGGTCATACATTGGGTGCACGGTCAGGAACAATAAAGCAGCAACTTACAGCTAACTGAAGCTCTCTGCTATGCAATCAGTTAGCTCTGAGTGTAATCACTGATTTCCAAGAGCTTCCATCTAGCATCAGATGCTCAAAGGGGACTGGGGAAGCAGTTTCTGTCTAGTTGAGAGGATGAAGGGAAAGGTTGCTTTGGTTTTGTTTCTTTGGGAAGACAATTATCTGCTGGAAGAACCAGAAAACATGGTTTTTACTCTTTGCCTCAATGTCCCATCTGCATTTGACTATTTTGTCCCTTGAGTTATTAAGCATTTTGAGAAAATGACAAACAAGAGGGTTTCCTTTTTAAAGCAGAGAATCAGTTTCAAAATTAGTGGGTAACATAATCAGTAATACAAGTTTCGTTTCAATTTTCACTGGCTCATAAATAAGTCAAATAAGCCAATGTAAAAATATTAAGACACTCTCAAACATTTTGGTTTTTCAAGTGCTAATTTTCAATTAAGTCAAGGTTGATCTTAATTCCACATTAAATGAAATTTCTTCCATTCTGCTAGAGGTCGTGTCCAATGCTAATCCTCACCACTCCTCTTGTTTTCCTCCAGGGAGATTCTGGAAGCCCTCTGATATGTGAGGGAACTTTCAGAGGTGTCACTGCCTTTGGCCTTCCAGGGAAATGCGGAGACCCTCGAGGACCTGGCGTCTATAGTCTTCTCTCAAAGGAACACCTCAACTGGATAAATAAGACTATGAAGGGAAAGTTTAGATAATTGCATTTCATTTCATTTGCTGTCACTTCTTAATCTTGTCATGAATAAAATCACTTTATATGAGTGTTCCCGTTGCTCTCCTATAACTTTAGTAGCAGATCTCCACCGGCAAAGTGAGGCAGAGTAATATAGTACCCTCATGGATGATGCAAGGGAGAGATTAGGGGACCAATGTCACCAGTGTCATCCATGTGTCAAGTGACGTGCAAATTTTACTTGAATTATTCACTCCACTCTCTCAATGGGACCCAGCAGGAGTGACACTAAGGTCAGTGGAGAGCTCAGCAATTCTGCAGGAAACAGAAACAGCCAGTCTGGAGCATTTGGGCTGAAAGGAAATGAGTTTGCCCTTCAAAGGCCATTGTTCCACATGGACACCTGCTATTCAGATTTATATGCGAGAATCTGAGTTTATGGGAGAAATAGAAACAGGAAATGCCTTAGAGTATTTTCCAAAGGCAGATGAGAAATAAAAATTAAAATTCTAGGGAATATAAATGAAGAACTTGGCCAGCTAAGAAAAGTATGCAACAGAAAGTCAGCCTCCTTTCTCAGTAGTTTGCATTTAAGCCTTGGATTATCTAGGTGATTTCTTGATTCTCCTTCTCCCTAAGCCTGGGTAAGTCCAATCAACATGGTAGCTACAGTGGCTGCCACCCCATAGCAGGGAGTGAGTGTTGAATTGTGGCCAGAAAGTTTCCTTTGGAAAAAGCCCCATGGTGTTTATTCAGTACATTCAACTTAGTGGGGAGTCATCAGCCCAGCAGCCACTTCAAGTTGTGATCATGTGAACAGATTCCTTTGACTTCCACCAGTTCCTTTAGGAATATAAATTGTGTGTGTGTGTGTGTGTGTGTATACCACACACACTACGTATATGTAAACCAAGAACATACAACAACACTAAAAGACAGTCTCTTAAAATAAAGGAAGGAACATAGCCTAAAGACTGACCAAAATACTAGCATATTGGATTTCAACCACGGCTCACCAGGCTATTTAAAATTACCAATGCCCTGGCCTCGCCTCTAGAAATTTTTATTTAATTGGTATTCAATGGGACCTAGGACATAGTATTCTTTACATAAGTAGGCCAATGATTGTAATATGCAGCCAGGAATGAGAACCTCTATACTAGAAAGTGAGGCCTGGTGCTACTATCTAAAAGAGAGGATCTAAGAATGTCACTAGGATGATACTTCACATACCCCCTATAATCCCAAATTCCTAGTTAGGATTTTAACAGCAATAAGAGGATGTAATATTCTCTACCGGCAACACGTATCACAAATTTGAAGTCCACTTATAAAGTAGTTGTACGGAACTCTTGTTCTTTGCTGGTGGAAGTGTAAATTGGTACAACTTCTTAGGAAAATTGGCAGTGTCTATTTATTTATTTATTTATTTATTTATTTATTTATTGTGAGGAAGATCAGCCCTGAGCTAACATCCATGCTAATCCTCCTCTTTTTGCTGAGGAAGACCGGCTCTGAGCTAACATCTATTGCCAATCCTCCTCCTTTTTTTTTTCTCCCCAAAGCCCCAGTAGATAGTTGTATGTCATAGTTGCACATCCTTCTAGTTGCTATACATGGGACGCGGCCTCCACATGGCCGGAGAAGCGGTGCGTCGGTGCACGCCCGGGATCCGAACCCGGGCCGCCAGCAGCGGAGCGCGTGCACTTAACCACTAAGCCACGGGGCCGGCCCTGGCAGTGTCTATTAAAGCTGAATGTACACATATCCTATGACCTAACAATTCCACTCCTGGGTATATATCAAACAGAAATGAGTGCTTTTTTCCACCAAAGATGTGTTCAAGAATGTGCATAGGAGCTTTATTCTTAAAAGTCAAAATTGAAAATAAATCAAATATCCATCCACAATAAAATGGATAAACAATTGTTCTACATTTATACAGTGGAATATTACACAGCGCTGTAAAAGAACAAACTACAATTGTAAGCAACAACATAAATTAATCTCACAAACTTAATGTTCAGGGAAAGAAGCCAGACAAAGAAAGAATATTTACCATATGATTCCATTTATCTGAAGGTTGGCATAAGGTGAAACTAATCCGAGGTGACAGAGGTCAGAATAATTGAGGGGTGTTAACTGGGAGTGGGCACAAGGAAGTCTTTTAGGGTACAGAAATGTTCGTATTTTAATCTGGATGGTGGTTACACAGTTACCTATTCATAAATTAAAAACTCATCAAGCTATTCACTTAAGACTTATGTGCTTTACTATATGTGAATTACTACTCAAAAATTTTAAAAGACAAAATTAAAAAATCAATTGTAACAAAGGCTTCTGTTTTATGTACTATCTATAAGTTCACTTTTTTTCTCTACTAAAACCATATCCCAGACTTCGCACCAAAACAAATAGCAGGTAAAAGATATATTGCTATTTTTCTTAAATGAAAACCCCTTGTTTACACACCAGTATTAATTGACAGAAGTGACATTTGGTCTAGACTTAGTGTCATGAGACTGTTAAGACAGAATGACCCAGATCAGAATGATGGGGGACACTGGAAATGGTCTAATCATTTTGCTCATTTCCCTGCTAAACATTTTCTTATAGTTTATACCTGACTAATTAAAAAGAAGATGAAATTAAAACCATTAGCTTAAAGAAGAAGAGTGTGTATTGCAGAAAAGTATCACATTTGTAGCTTTTGGTGACCTAAAATTTTCTAAGGCAAGAATTACTAGCACTACCAAGCAGATTTTCTGAGTTAAAAAACAGAGAAAATAAAAGAAAATATTGGCAAGTTAACACTAATTTGACAGGAGAGTCCTACCCTAACTCCCCTTGTATATACTATTCCACTTTCAATTATGAAGGCTTTTGTTTTGTTTCATGGGGTTTTTTTTGGTGGGGGGAAGGGGGTTAAAGGGGTGTGTATGTATTGGTAAAAAACATTTTATGACAAAAGCAAACAAATCAATCAATATTTGTTATCTGACACGGCAAAACATTCCAAGGAGCACTAAAAAGTATAACATATGCTCCCTCAGCTCCTCAATTTAACTGTCCAGGGAAGAAATAAGCATCTCAGAACTAAAATAACCAAAGATTCACATAGCAATAAAAGATTTTAAAAATAACTAGGATAGTATATTAATATCAAATAGGTGACACAGACTGATGCCAAGCGTTTGAACCCAGGTAACAGCATTTCAACACACTTCCTGGAGAGGTTAGGACTTATGCAGATGAGCAAAGGAAAGGAAGAGAGGAGCAGGAACTCCAGACTAGAAGAAAAGCTCCAACAAAGGCTCCAAAGCAGGAAATCACAAGACTTAGCCCAGGGGAGATGTAGGAGATGGGTGGGAATTAACAATAAAACGGTAGAACAGCGAACTGATCAAGTTTGAAGAAAGCTTAGCAATTATCAAATCCGAATTCTTATTCTTGCAAATGTTGTGACACACCCAAGGTCACTCAGTCAGTTTATGGCAGAGCTGAGGCAAGAACAGCCCCCTAACTTCAGGTTCTGGGCTCAGGACTCCGAGTTGAGGCCAAGGGGTTTAGGCAATAGGGAGCCATTGAGAGTTTATGAGCAGGGGACTGACAGGATCAGCACAGTGCTTTTGGAAATTTAACCTAACAGTGATGTGAGACCCATGAAGACTAAAGACAGGAAAACCAGTTAGAAGACAATTATAACAGACTGGTCATCAGGTATTCAAGACATGAGAGGATGAACAAAAGAAAAGAGAACCGGGGTAAGCATGGAGCAGAGTAATCAGGAGGCTCCCTGAGTGACTGGACGACCAGGATAAGGATGAGACCGTGAAGAGGGAAAAGGGAGTCCTACAGAGGAGCTCATTTTGACAGGAAATAATACGGATGCTTAGCATACCGCCCAGCATTTAGTACGATTTTAGTCAATATATTTCAAGTGAATGAGTTGTGTTTTTAAAGTACTGAGTTTGAGCTAAAGACAGGAAAGGATCTCAAGCAGGAAATATCCAGAGGCAGACAGAAATGGGAGGCTGGAGCTTGGGAGAAAAGTCAAGTGGGAAAGAAGTACTTAGAAATCTATGCTACAGATATTGTTCTGACTATACCGGTGGAAATGCATCTCTAACAAGGAAGATAGAGAAGAAAAAGGAAGAGGAGGAAAGGAGAGAGAGAAGAATGGAAGGTCAAAGACAACGTCTGGGAAATGCAATGGGAGGAAGCAGAGCAAATAAAGTAACCTGAGAAAGAAGGTCGGGAAGACAGGAATCCACATGGGGAAAAGCACTTCATCTTGCTTGACCCTCACAACAACTCCCTGGAGAAGGCAAGGCCGGTACCATTATTCCTACTTAGAAATGAGGAAACTGAAGCTTAGAGGGGAGAGCAGCTAGCAGCAATTCCATACACGGGCTGTGCCATCAGCTGCAGCAGAAAACACTCGGGTCTGGTCCGGACTCAAAGCCAAGTGCAGCACTCTGCCTCTGTGGCCTGTGGGAATAAGGAAGGACAACTCAAGTTCCACATTACAAGGGCTGTTGCTGAGGACTGGGAAGCAACCTAAGGTGGCACCAGGAGTCCCATCCCAGGATAAAGGGCCACCTTCAGAGCTGGCGCTCCTACTACGCCTTCACTGTGGTCACACCAGTCAGGGCTGACTCTGGGCAACATCCTAATGTGGCTGAGGTTTTGCTTCAGGGCTCTTCCCCTTGTGTTAGTCTCTAAGACTGCCATAACAAACTAGCGGCTTAAAATAACTAAAATTTATCCTCTTACAGTTCTGGAGACCAGACTCTAAAATCAAGGAGTCAGCAGGGCGGCTCCTTCTGGAGACTCCGGGGGAGATTCTGTTCCTCGCCTCTTCTAGGCAGCTGTTGGCAGTCCTTGATTTGTGGCCACATCCCTCCAGTCTCTGCCTCCGTGGTCACATCGCCTCCTCTTCTGTGTGTCTGTTCTCCTCTGTGTGTCTCTTACAAGGACACTTGTCACTGGATTTCAGGTCCATCTGGATAATCCAGGACGATTTCACCTCAAGATCTTTAACTTAATTACATCTGCCAAGACCCTTTTTCCCAATAAGGTCACATTCACAGGTTCCAGGGGATTGCTGTGGATATCTTTCGAGGGACCGTTTTTTAGCCCACAACACCCCTCATGCCCCACAATGTTATTAGTTCTATCTTCTCTAATTCACCAACACCCAGGAATTGCCATTGCTGTGCTCCTGCCACCCACCCCACCCCTCTTCTTATCCTCTCCTCAAGTCATCCCCTTGGGACCTAGGTTTCAAGAAACTAATCAAATAAACTGATGCAACTTAATGGAAAAGGGCCCAAAAAGCTCTCCCACAAAGCATACACGAGTCTTACTTATGGAATTCTGGAGACAATACCCTCTTTCTGTTATCTAACTGATCGTTTCTCATGGAATTCTGGAGACAATACCCTCTTTCTGTTATCTAACTGATCGTTTCTCAAAGAACATTCTGTGGAAAATAGTTCTATATGAGGATAACAGGTATTAAAAATGAAAAGAGGGCCGGCCCCGTGGCTTAGTGGTTGGGTGCGCCCGCTCCGCTGCTGGCGGCCCTGGGTTCGGATCCCGGGCGCGCACTGACACACTGCTTCTCCAGCCATGCTGAGGCCGGGTCCCACGTGCAGCGACTGGAAGGATGTGCAGCTATGACATACAACTATCTACTGGGGCTTTGAGGGAAAAAATAAATAAATAAAATTATAAAAAAAAAAAATGAAAAGAGTGTGTAATATTCACATTAATTCACATCAGGTTAAGAAAATTAAACAGGATTCCTCGCTTCAAGACTGCTATATGCATTATAAATATTTGGGAGAAGAGGCTATAATAGGCAGCATTTCTGAAACTTATTTGGCCAGAGTCATTTTGACTTGAGCATCTTAAGCAACTAGTACCCCTTGGAAAATGCTTTGCAAAACTTATCCTAACCCAACAACGACTTTAACAATCACAACTTCAGGCCAAAATAGGACGAGTGGACTCCATGAAAGGAGGCTGGGACCGGGAGGATGGGGGGAAGGAAGGAGGTTGGATAAGTTTTTGAGTGTGTAGGTATTTTGGGGCACAACTAAAATCAAAGTAGGTGGGTGGTCACTTCCTCCTAGGACCAGTACTGCTTACAACTCAATTGAGAGCTAGAATTGCAGAAATAATCTTGTGCTGTGACACAGGATTCTCAGAAGCAAGCACTGCATATACCCTATTCTACTCCCGAAGGAAACAAATGTATCTCTGACACTTGGGGCTTTTTCCCTCTACATACATCACTCCCAATGCTCTCCTTCACGCGTAGACACACACACACATACGTACGTCCCCCAAGGGGACATGGGATTGGCCCTGCATCAGTACTTTAAAAAGTTTAGATTTATAGATACAATGCAGCCCCCTTATTTTAAAAGTGAAGAAAAATTTAGGAATACCAAACACCTTGTCAAAGATCACATAGCTAATTAATGGTAGCGCCAGAAGTAGAATCAAATTCTATGCTCTAACAATTTAGACCACTCTCCAAACCCAGAGCAAAGAAGAATCTCTTTTTCTATTGAAGGCCACCGTCCATTATTTTTTAAAAATTAAAAATTAAAGCAATATAAATGAAAAGCAACTTAATTTAGTTAGGATAAAGATAGGCCGTTGCTCTAATGCTTTTAAATTAAACCGGAGAAAAGTCCATTCAATAAATATAATAGGCGATAAATATGATTTCATTCTTTATTATGACGTCTTAAGATGAAGAGGAAGGAAGAAGAGAAGTGGGAAAAGGAATATCAGAGAAAAAAATCCCAAATCTTTTCCAAAGCAGGCTTTGAAAAACACCTCAACTTAACAAACGGACAACTACTTTCAGAACTTATTAGGAAAACAGCGTGTGGATTGGAAGCAAAGGTGTTCTTGAAATACTTCTCTCACATCAGTGACAATCTTAACTTACTAGATAGTGGGAAATGCTGTCTTTATTTCAGACAAAGGTGGCCTTTTAGGATTTACACCCCCAAACTCCAGGAATATTGTCACTGAAAGCATTGAAAGTTCTGTTTTCGTTATGCAGGTACAATCAGTCATAAACGAGACCACGTATTGGTGCAAGTGCTATGGACTAATGAAACCAAGTCAAAGGCCAGATCTTGCCTGCAGGCTAGAAAGTTACCTACTCCTGTTTCAAAGCTCAGAAATTACAACTCTTTGGGCGTCCGGGGACAATGATAAGTTATCTTTCTTTTGTCGTCAGGTGTGTGAGGCCTCTTTAACTGAAATTTTCCCCCAGAGAATTATGACTATGGTTAACAGGGTGAGACTTAGTGAAGGCATGACCATAATCTAGAATAGCTTTTTTCCAAACTTTGTGACCACAACCAGCAATCCAAACTACATTTTACGCAGCGGCCCCATATATAGGCATGTATATGTACTGCATAACTATAACAAAAGTTTCACAAAATTATACCTACTTCTCCATTTTTTTTCCATTCTATACTATTCTATTCCATTTTGTTAATGCTGAACTTGACTCATTACATCCATGATCCAATGGACTGCAACCCCCAATTTGAAAGACCCTGATTCATCTCTCAGTCACCAGGGTATAGGTCAAGGCAGCTGTCCTTGACCCACAATGGAAACACTGACTCACAGTGGAAACACACGGAAGTTAATACCTTAGCAGTCCCGTGCCATACAGCAATGCTCCCTGAGGTGTGTTCATGCAACAAGTACCTCAAGATGCTCCCCTACAAAAGATTCCCAAATATGTTTGAGAAACACTGAGTGCTCTAACCTCGTCTTGGAGATTCACAATATGCATAATATATCAAAGGTTTTGAGGCATCCTTAGGAAAGAAAAATCGTTCCTATTAACCCAGAATTTCCAAACTTATCTGACCACATGACATGTGTTTGTATAACAACCGTCCTACTAAACACCTTAGGGAAATATTGCACATATATTTTGGCTAGAGATGGGCTAGAGATGAAAATTAGTGTCCAAGAGCTCAAAAGTAACTGCATCTTCTCCAACCATAATATTTTAAGAGAAGGAGAAAAGGTTAAATGTACTCTTTGGAATTCTGTCTAGTATGAATGAAAAAAATTCACAAGGCATTAAAACTAAAGAACTAAAGATCTCTGTAAAGGCCAGAGAAACAAGGAAACGCACTTAAGTTCAACCTTTATTCCAGGCAAGAGCAAATTGATTCGAGTATCTATCAGATGCCCCCACCTAGCTGAAGGGTATACCTACCTGCTGGAATTATAATTTTGTAAAGAACTGGGTTTAAGGCTTGATTTAAAAAATTTCTCTAATCAGAAAAGGTCTAGTGAATTGCATGTCTTATGATTAAAAATATGCAAAGGATCAAATCATGCTCCTCCAGTACTCATGCCTGGCCATTGAAGCGGCTCTGTCAAGAGCTGCCTATATTTCTATTTACCAAGTCACACGGTGTAACAGCTTAAGGATGTAAAGGTCCGTCTGAAGCTAACCAGAGGTCCAGCCAGGCTGACCAGCAGAAGCAGGAAGTCTTTCTGTTAAGGGTGCTTTGTCGTTGCCAAATAACATTCTCAGAATCTCCAAAGAGAGTCATGGCATTATCACTACCTAACATTGCATATATTTGGTTTTTTGTCTGTTTCTTCCCACAAAAGTGTAGGAAGCTCCATTAAAGCAAGGATATTATCTGACTTGTTCACCTGGATATCCCCAACACCCCAAACAGTGCTTGGCACATAGTAGATGCTTAATAAATGTTGAATAAATAAACTCCAGGGATTGACCAGGAGACAAGTCGAGTGGAAAGAGGAAGAAGATAGGACATATACTCAGAGGTCTTCAAGAGATGGATGCCCATGCTGTTCCTTCATCAACCATAACCTCCTATTTCCCAGGGCTGGGTAGAAGGAAATACCTACTCACTCTTATACCCCTTTAACATTCCAGATGGCACCCAAGAGGATTTAAGACCCTTGAGGACAAGGCCTGAGTCTTGTTTCCCCATCTTGGGGGATTGCTCTCAAGAAATACCAGTAAATGTTTATAGAACTGCACTGAGAAAGAACAGTTGTTAGCCTTGAAAGGGTAGAGGCTCACCAGACCTCATGATCTTTAGTGGCCTCCCCACAGAGAACAATGTCTCACCCTCTCCATATTTCCCTACTTCCCACACATTCCAGCACTGCTGGGTCTTCTTCAAAATAAGGAAAGATGAGTTATTATGATAACTCCAGAGTTCAAAAACTGCCCATGATCATCCCCGCATCATCCACACACAAATGCAAGGAGAAGACATGACAATTGTAAGTGATGAACAATCTTAGTCAAATTCAGAAACACTCATCTATACATGCCCCGAGGTGTGTTGGGTGTAGGCCTTTTTCCTCTGATGAAATATATACTTCAAAGAACCAGAAGGAGAAAATCTTTCGTTCGGGGCTTTTCCCACCAATGACAGCTCACTTAGCTATAGGTACATTTTACTCACCTATTTACTTACCAAAAAATCCACCCAACCTAGCCAGAGCAGGACAGGCCCACACAGTCACATCATTCTCAGGAGTACCTTGGCCAGTTGCAATCTCTCTTGTCTTAGGTAGCCAGATTAGGGAACAAATCTGTAATAATGACCAAAAAAATAGAGAATTATGGCAATTTCTGATTTATTATGAATGTATGTCAAACTGAGTCTAGGCAGTATGCGCTTCCACAGCCATCCTCCAGTCCACAGCTGGGGTTAGGGTGTCAGAGGAATTACACTAGTTCTAGGAAAGTTTATCCCAAGGCAACAAAGGACTATATATACAAGTAGGCTCAATGAATCTATGAATTTAAGTGGACTATGATCATTGTCCAGCAATAGTTGGACTGCTCTCAAGTTTCACAGTCAAAGAAGTGCTGAGAAAGAAAAGAAATGTGAAAAAAAAAAAAAAGACAAATTAAATTAACTTTTGACTCACAGCTGAAGGTTTTACAAAAAAAACTCTCAAGAACTGAAATCCCTATGGACTCCACAGGTACAGAAAGATGTGTCTGGGTCCTACGCTCTATCATAAATTATTTCCACAGGATTCTAGAAGATCAGAATGAAGGTGAATTCCACAGGAGACATTTACCTGTGAGTTTGTGCTTGGGGTCTGGATGCTCTGCCCAGTATTTATGTCCAAGATGTGTAAGCGTCCATCCTTCATTCCTCCTCCAACAGCAAGGACTGCAGACTGCCAGGGACACCAATCCATGGCCTATAAAGTTCCAAATAATCACACAGCCAAGTCAGCCTTGGAGAAGGTGAACTTGTGAATGTGATGAATTGACGTAAGCAGAAGTTCCAGAGGTCTGCCCCGCTCACAGCTCTCCTGGACATCTCTGATCCAAAGGCAGGAGCAATTGCACTCTCCAGAAATTACTTCTCAAGGACTAGACATCACCTATTAGATGCCTTCCTCAACTTTTGATAACAATTGTGAATATTTTAACAATTCTCAATAACAATTGTGAATATAGAAAAATCACACAATAATATGCTTGAAAAACTACACTGAAGACCTCCTATGGGGCAAAATCTGTTGCTAGAGTAGTTGACGTGTGCCCCTAGAATCTGGTTACAAAATGCAGTCTTTCTCTGGTTTGTCTACCTGTGTCTTTTGGTTCTAGGTCAGAGAAGAGACTAGAAGACAAAAGAGAGCTATACCTGATTGCTCGCAACTCAAAAAATTCCATGCATTTCAACCCCTAATACAATTCAGAAAATAAAATTGCCTTTTGCTTATTTATTTATAAATTATTATAGTTAATTATGAAAATAGGATTTAGTATTGCACATTTATATTGATAATTGAAATGACTAATAATCATAATTTTAAAGAACATTTTAACAAACACTTCAGTTATATTTTTCTGTGTATCCTTATCAATCATCCTGGTAACTATTCTCATTTTTGCATATTATCTTCTATATGTAAAAATATCTTTAAAGTATTAAACATAATGTATGTGCTATTTTATTTTTCTGTTGTTTTCACTTACTATATAAAAAGTTTTTCATCTTTAACATGTTTTTCACAATTACAATTTTTAATAATCCCATAATATTCTATCATATTATTGTACTCTAATTTGTGCTGTAATTCTGGACTCAGGTTGATTTTTTGTCTTATTTTGGTTTGGTTTGCATTGGGTTGGGTTGAGGTTTTTGGAGAGGAGTGGATTTTTTCGTTGTTGGTTTTTATGTGTTTTGTTTTAATTGTTTGTGGGGGGGTCGCATTTCTTTTTTCTTTTCCTATCTTTTTTTTTTGAGGTAACATTGGTTTATAACATTATATAAATTTCAGGTGTACATTATTATATTTCTATTTCTGTGTAGACCACATCATGTTCACCACCCAAGACTAATTACCATCCATCACTGTACACACGTGCCCTATCACCCCTTTTGCCCTCTTCCCTCCCCAATCCCCTCTGGTAACAACCAATCTAATCTCTGTATCTATGTGTTTGTTTGTTTTTGTTGTTGTTATTTTTATCTTCCACTTCTGAGTGAAATCATATGTTATTTGACTTTCTCCATCTATTTCACTTAGCATAATACCTTCATCCATGCTGTCCATCTATGTTGTCGCAAACAGCAAGATTTCATCCTTTTTATGGCTGAGTAGTATTCCGTTGTATATATATATACCACATCTTCTTTATCCATTCATCCACGAATGGGCACTTAGGTTGTTTCCAAGTCTTGACTATTGTGAATAATGCTGCAATGAACATAGGGATGCATATATCTTTTCACATCTGTGTTTTCACATTCTTTGGATAAATACCCAGAAGTGGAATAGCTGGATCATATGGTATTTCTATTCTTAATTTTTTCAGAAATCTCCATACTGTTTTCCATAGTGGCTGCAGCAGTTTGCATTCCCACCAGCAGTGTCTGAGGATTCCCTTTTCTCCACATCCTCTCCAACACTTGTTATTTCTTGTCTTAATTACCGCCATTCTGACAGGCATGAGGTGATATCTCATTATAGTTTTGATTTGCATTTCCTTAATAATTAGTGATGTGGAACATTTTTTCATGTGCCTGTTGGCCATCTGTGTATCTTCTTTGGAAAAATGTCTGTTCAGATCCTTTGTCCATTTTTTAATTGGGTTGTTTTGTTGTTATTGTTGAGTTGTATGAGTTCTTTACCTATTTTGGATATTAACCCTTTATAAGATATATGGTTTGCAAATATCTTCCGCCAATTGTTAGGTTGTTTTTTCATTTTGTTTGATGGTTTCCTTTGCTGTGTAGAAGATTTTTAGTTTGATGTAGTACCATTAGTTTATTTTTTCTTTTGTTTCCCTTGCCTGGTGAGACATGGTATTCAAAAAGATACTGCTAAGATCGATGTCAAAGAGCGTACTCCCTATGTTTTCTTCTAGAAGTTTTATGGTTTCAGGTCTTACATTCAAATCTTTAATCCATTTTGAGTTAATTTTTGTGTATGGTGTAAAACAATGATCTACTTTCATTCTTTTGCATGTGGCTGTCCAGTTTTCCCAACACCATTTACTGAAGAGACTTTCCTTTCTCCATTATGTGTTCTTGGGTCCCTTATTGAAAATTAGCTGTCCACAGAAATATAGGTTTATTTCTGGGCTCTTAATTCTATTCCATTGATCTGTGTGTCTGTTTTTGTGCCAGTACCATGCTGTTTTGATTACTATAGCTTTGTAGTACATTTTGAAATCATGCAATGTGATATCTCCAGCTTTGTTCTTTTTTCTCAGGATTGCTTTGGCTATTCAGGGTCTTTTGTTGTTCCACATAAATTTTAGGATTCTTTGTTCTATTTCCAAGAAAAATGTCATTGGGACTTTGATAGGGATTTTTGTTGTTTTTTGTGTGTTTTGTTTTAATTGTGTGCTTTTGTAAAGAACACTGTAATAAATATATTCTGGCATATGTCTTTTGTTTCTGACAAGTTATTTTTTAGGTAAGTTGCAAGCTTAAGAAGTGTTGACATAAATAGTTTTCCAAATAGTTGTAACTTTTTACAACACCAGCATCAAATGAGTACACTAATTTCATCCTGAGTTAAAGGTTACTTGGAGTTAAAAAGTAAATCTCCCATCCCACATGCCCTTCTAGAACTGTATCCACTTCCTCCATCAATAGGTAGAATCTCATTCCCCTCCCTTTGAATCTGAGGAGCTTGCGACTCATTTGTAACCAACAGAAGGCAGCAAAAGTCACACTGCTTGACTTCTCAAATTAGGTAATAAAAGGCTATGCCACTTTCACCTTGCTTTCTGAAGCACTGGCCCTATTGCCCTGAACCACAAAGTTCAACAGTCTTAAGGCTGCCATGTTGTAAGGAAGCCCAAACTACCCAATGCGGAGAAGCTCTGAGACTACATGAAGAGGGAAGGACGGCTGGCCAGCCAACAGCTGCTCCAGCCCCCAGCACTTCCAGCTTCAGTCACTGACTACAACCACATGAAAGACCCTGAGCCAGAACTGCTCAGACAAGCCCTTCCCAAAGTCTGACCCATGGAAACCATAAAAGGTAATAAAATGATTGTTGTTTTAAGCCACTAAGTTTTGGAGTAATTTGTCACATAGCAATAGATAATCAAAATAGATACCATGAGTAGAAACCTTAGACTATGAAATATGGTTATACTTCATACAAGAAAGACAATGAAGAACTCCAGTCAGCCAATCTACATTTAAAGTAAAGGCCTTGGCCTTATATTGTGAATAAATGCACAATTTAAAGTTTTCAGTCAAAATAAAATATTTACAATGTATATGCATGCTATCTTACAGTTACCTGCCTTAATTGCCCTTTTCAAATAACCATTCAGTTACATACCCCTGACTGGGCTGGATAAGAGGGCTATTCCAGTAAACACAAAATTTTGCACAGAATTTCAAGAGGCTCAGAAATTCCCCTGAGCCCATGGGTCCTGTTTTACCATATGATGAATATCAGTATTTTTTATATTTATTATTAATCATTTTTTTAAATACCGTACTTCCAATTAGCTTTTACTGTAAACAAGCTGTTTTGGCAAAACTGGAAGCTCCATCTTGAGAGGAATCACACAGATGTCAACCTCTGAAGTCCACTCCTGTTGGACCAATTGGCTAGTCGGTGATGAGCGTGGAGAGACGTACACTAGCAACTGTTCTTGTGATTCCCCAGGGATTAGCTGCCACGAGGCTTGGCTTACTCAGATTTCCAGAATCTCTCTCTTAGCGCAATTCATTGTATTTCTGACAACAAGGCATCTAAGAGGGTAACGTGTTTTGCTTGGCTTGGTTTTTTCACCTGATGGTTTTTTGTTTTGCTTTATTTTGTTTTTGTATTTTGTTTGCAGACAGAACATTTTAAGTACATTTCCCCTAGATGTTTTTCAAGTCATTAATAATGGGAATTTGGACCTAAAATCATTCTCAATGTCCTACGGACATTAAAAACCACAAGCTAGGGGCCGGCCCGGTGGCGCAAGCGGGTAAGTGCGCGCGCTCCGCTGCGGCGGCCCGGGGTTCGCTGGTTCGGATCCCGGGCGCGCACCGACGCACTGCTTGGTAAGCCATGCTGTGGCGGCGTCCCATATAAAGTGGAGGAAGATAGGCACAGATATTAGCCCAGGGCCGTCTTCCTCAGCAAAAAAAAGAGGAGAATTGGCGGATGTTAGCTCAGGGCTGATCTCCTCACAAAAAAAAAAAAAAAAAAAAAAAAAAAACCACAAGCTAGAGCTGTTGGGCCCGTACTATGCATAGCAGCAGGCACTATATATTCTACCCTCTATTAGGAAACTCTATGATAACTTTTAAGTTCTTATTCTAATAAATCTGCTTACAGTTAATAAAGTAGAACAATTTCTTTGCTTTATAAGTGATAAATATTCTGAGACTATGTTGAGGCCAAGACATACATCTATGACACCAAAGGAAGGAAAGTATGGATTTTTTTTACTGGAGATAAGAATTTAAAATACAGAGAGATTGGTGGTTACCAGAGGGGAAGGGGGGAGGAAGGAGGGTGAAAGGGATAATTTGGTACATGTGTGTGGTGATGGGTTGTAATTAGTATTTTGGTGGTGAACATGATGTAGTCCATGCAGAAATAGAAGTACAATGATGTACACCTGAAATTTTTACAATGTTATAAACCAATAAAAAAAAAAAAAAAGAGTAAAAAAAAAAAGAAATTATCATGCAGAGTATGGTTGAGTATTGGTTTAACTCTACAGCACTCTGCCTCTTTCTTCCAGCAATGGGTCTCTTTTCTTGGCTGTGAGGTCATGACCCAGGCTTTGTCAGTCAGTGTGCCCATCTCTCCGCTTGCAATTACCAGTTGAGAGATGAGAATGTGACCAAAGCCAGACCAGAGTCCTGCCTGGGACTTTTCTACCAGAGTTATAAGGAACAGTGTTTTCTTATCAGCTCCCATCTGGGAGAATCTGAATCTGAAGGCACCAAGGCCATCTTGCCCACAAAATAGAGTCTGAATGAAGAATGAAACTAAATAGAGAGAAGCAGAGCCAAGAGACAAAGAGACAGACTCTAATGACACTGTTTAAGGCCCTGGATCTAGCCAATATTTGAAACAGCTGTATGTACCCAGGACTCTTCACTTATATGAGAAAATATATTTACTTTTCTGCTTAAGCTCAAGCTTGACTTTGGTTTCAGTTACTTACAACCAAAAAAATCTGACATGCGGGGAGCATAAATAGGGCTGTCTTTCAAGAGAGTGATGGCAAAATCCAAAACAAATTCTGGGACAAGAAAATCTCCAAGTATTGGCTTAATGTTTTGTTTTTTTGTGTGAAGGATACCCACTGATCTCAGAGTAAAGGGAAACCTAGAAAGCTGTTAGATTTCTTACCTTGACTGCTGTAGGTTGGGGTATGACTTTTAGTGGTTGACCCTGTGCACTCACACCTGAATCACGGGGCCATATGGTCAGCAGTCCGTCACTACAGCCACTGGAGAGCAGCTTGCCATCGAGCGACCACTTCAGAGCACACACGGCTTGCTTGTGGTGAAGTGTTCCAACATGATGCTGGGCTACCCGAACATCGTGATGATACACACGGCCCAGTCTCGACCCACTGCACAGAGGTGAAGGGGCAGGTATACGACAGAAAACTTCAACCCTATTGCTATGTACACGCTTGAAAATGTGAAGGAAAGCATGGTTCAAACTACTGAAAGATCCCTTAGGACAGATTCAAAAGACAGTAGACATTCCTTGGGTTAATGAAGATGGACTATTCTGCCTGGGTGATTGATTTCACAAGTGAAATAGATTTGTCTGGAGAGTTTCAGATCTGGATATCAAGAAGATATCCTTTGATAGACATCTCTAATTGCTTTAATATAATGCAGGCAGCCATAGAAAAGATAAATTTAGAAGACTACCAGATTTTCTCGGGTAGTAGTTTATGTACTGGACCTAGGAAATATTATTTTTCTGGAATTCAGAATATTTCATATTATCTCAGTGAATGGTTTTAGTGTATATATATTTATAGTAAAATTTTAGATATAGAAATTTATTATTTCCTTTTTCTATTGCTCTGTAGATCCACTATTAGTTTTGCTAACGCTACTAATGTCTAAAAAGAGTATGAAGCTATCTGAACATCACAGCAAACCACAATATGATTCAGTTAGTGGATAATGTCTCTACTCACTCTCAGTGATTTGGATCCAAACAACGATAAAGATCTATCACTCTGTCAAAGATAATGAATTCTTTCTAGGCTAATTTAATTTTCTCCAAGGAGCAAGTAAATAACTGCCTATAATTATTTCCGAAATTTCTCCAAGTCCAGTGTCATATTTTTAAAAACTATTCGGGCACAACACTGAGTAGTATTCTGATGAACAATATGGTCTCTGCAGCCAGACCACCTGGGTTCAAAGCCTGACTCTTCCCTTATACTAATCATGTGACCTCAGGCTGTCTCTCAGGTTACTCATCAAAAGAGGGGGAGATAAGAAACCACTTTACAGTGTTATTGCAGGGATTAAAACAAGATTATGCACAAAAAGAGTATAGTGCCATGCCTGGCACACAGTACTCCAAAAATGTTAGCTGTTATTATAAGAAAGGATCTGTTCATATTCTTCATGAATACCAAAACTGAACTGAAACAATGCAGACTGTAAAAGGAAGTTGAGTCTAGAATTGACCTGACTGCAACTACTTTTCAGGGTAAATATTTAGACCTTTATAGGTTGTTTTGCTTAAAAGGTTCTAAGTTTGGCTTATAATCACAAAGTATTAAAATCTCAAATTTACATCTGAGCTACTTTAAAAAATCATAAAAGGCTTTGGAATTTATTTAATTTAAATCTACCTTAAGAAATACAGAACAAAAATGAATGACTATTATTAAAAGCAATATATATTTAGACCAATTATGTAGGATCATAAGGACTTAACTTTTCTTGTTAAAAAGAAGCAGTTAGGCTAAATTAGTAGTTCTCAAAAGTGATGAAGCATCAGCATCATTTGGGAAATTAGAAATGCAAATTATCAGTGCACCTTTAGACCTACTGAATCAGAATTTCCTGGGGTGAGGCCAGCAATTTGTGTCTTAGGGAGCCCTCCAGGTGATTCTGGTGCATGGTTAAGTTTGAGAACCACTGACCTGGTTAATCTATGAGGTTCCTTCCAGTTCTAACCTCTGTGGCTCTGTGAATTGGAAATGTGCCCCAGAAAGCTTAACATATTCCAAATTACTAATAGTGATAGCAGTAAATGCTTAATTTCAACAAAATAGCCCTTTAGTAGGTATTACTTGGTACAGAGAAATTTTTGCTTAAATGAAGTTTTACATTTTATCTGAACAATTCAGTGAATCCTGAACCTCACATTCCAATATTAGCACACACTGTGGGCACATAGCCACCATGGTACGTGTGGCCACTGGACCGCTTACATCACCAGAAGATCTGAATGCCTGAAAGGGTAAGATCATAACTGATACTAACTAATGTCCTGGGTTTTTTTTTTATTTTTGTTTTGGTTTTGGTTTTAAATATTATAGTTCTGTTCACTCAACCCTCATAATCCATTAGTGATACAAATATAACTGGTTCCAATAAAATGCTTCTTACCTGCTGAGGATACAGTGATTCCAGCTCAGAGCTCCAACTACTGACAAATGACCAAGCATATTTCTCAGCTGCTTTTTAGTTGCCACATCCCATAACTGAAAAAATGAACAGGGCTATGTAGCATTGACATTTTCACAGTCTACCCTCTTCTCAAAGGCCTGATAGCCAATTAATATTGATATAGCCAGTCCTTGTAGTGAGTGAAAGTTCAGCACCTTTAGCCCCTAGTCAACAGTTCTCAATGCCATCTGCATATTAGGATCACCTAGAGAGGATGCCATGGATGCTAGCAATCCTGATTTAATGGTGAGGGTAGAGCCTGGAGATATGGCATTTATTTTAAAGTTCTCCAGGTGAATTCAATGGGCAGCTATGGGTTGAGAATCACTATCACACTTCTAGTTCCTTCTAAATTGTTGAAATTCCAAACCTGGAAATCCATCTACAGTTTTCCAACAACTAAAATTTGGGTGCCTGGACACTTTCTAGAGTCAGGAATTCCATTCACTGCTAACGGACTCCTTTCCTGCCAGCTATAAATGATATTCCAACCCATATGAGGAATGAGAACTTTGGTGTAAGAAGAAATCATGACATAACCTTCATAGTATCCAATATCATTGCAGAGATGAGAAAGCAGTGAGAGCTGTCCATGGCCCCCCAAAGTCATCAAACACATGAGCAATATTGTTTATGCTATTGCTAATAAACAATAATAATAAAAATGAGAATGAGAAATTAGATTGATGGAAACTTGCAAAATCCCCATTTCAGAGAGCCTATCAGAAAAAAATTCACTTATTTTAAGTAATTCTACTTCTGATCGTGGCTTGAGGTGAGAAAGGAGAACTAGAAGGTTATCTTCTCTCCAAAGTCCTAAAACTGGAGATTCTACAATCCCAAGTTTAGTTTGAGAGAAAAGACTGAAAAAAAAAAGAAAGAAAGAAATGTGACAGAAAGAAAGATTGTGTGGAAAAACTAAGCAGAGTATCCCTAAATCTTCATTAAATGCCATTCAGAAAAGAACCAGAATGATATATCTTCTCACTCCCCATAGCTTTAAGTACACATCTAACATAGTTTCTTTCTCTTACATTAACCTGTTTTTAAAATTCAATTTTAGTTATCTAGCAATTATACAGAGCACATTATGAGAAAGAAAAAGCAGTCCAGTACTTGCACTTCTCCCTCGCTGGTGCCAACCGCCAGGCAGGTTCCCTCTTTAACCCAGGACACAGAAGATACATAGTTACAAGTGAGACTTAAGTCTATATGTTCAATCCCATTATGGTTTTCCCCATTCCAGACGTATACAGAAGATCCAAGGGCTATAGCAACAAGATTTTGAAAATTCCAGTCTAGGATATTTAGATCTATAAGAAAAGCATTTCAAATTAGGGTGATTATACAAACAAATAAAAATATTTTCAAATATTTATAGGGAGAAGAGAAAGATTAATACTTTTCCCATGGTCAGTTGGAAAACAGAATCATGAATCCATTAGAAGTTCAAAGATGAAAACTGGAAGAGAATCTTGTGTCAAGATTCACAGTCTAATAAGTGATAATGCTGACCATTTATGCTCAGATATACTTATTTAAAGGCATTGAGAAAACTTGGCAGTTTCACCTACCATGATTAATACACACGGATTCCATCTAACAGATCACTAAAAATGAAAAGCACATAATTCTTACATCTTATGAAGACATCCTTGGACATAGGATATCCTCATGAGAGATGTCACCATCATTTCTAACCAAAAATACCACCCAACCACAGTATATCTAGAAGAGGTGGTCACTGGCTTATTTATGATACCTAAAAGTTCTTAGCCGTATTCTCTAGCTGACAGTATAAGAAATCTTTGACTGCTAAAAGAAACCATGCTTGTATGACCACATATTAAAATGTACCCTATCTTATTTCTTACAAGACAGAAACTCCTATCCTGACTGACACATATCAGTACGAAACTATGAAGCACTCCGGTTCCACTACAGTGGTCTAAGACCCCTACAACTCATCCCTCCCAGTGCTGACAACTGTAAACTCTGAACAAAATATAAAAAACAAACCCCTGAGAACTTTGGAAAATAAGCAAAGCAGGTAAACTGAGTAAGGGAGTCAAAACCTGGAGAAGCAAGCTGCCCAGGGGAGAGTTTCCCACTTTTATTCTCACGTGGCTTTGCCCTGAGGGTGAGTCCTAGTCATGCAGTAGCATCAGCAGCTCAAACTCCGATAGAAAGCCCACCATTTTTCTGGTCAGAGGAACCAAGGAAAGGAGCCTAAGATGGCCAAAGTGTGAGGAGAAAGTTCTGGAGGGGAGAGAGCCATGGAAACGCATCCTTGTGAGTGTACGAACCCACACACATCTCAGCCTAACCCCTAAATCATGTAAGTGCAAGGAAAACTCGAATCAGCTTAGCAAAGGCTTTGAGAACTGAACTGAGATTTGAAATATCCATACAAGTCTCAGCCTAGACTCCAATCCACATATATGAGGGATAGACCCAAACCAGCATAGTCAAGTCTTAAGAAACTGATCTGAGATTTGAAACACCACCCACAGAAGGCAAGACAAAACTTAAAGGGTGGGGCCGGCCCCGTGGCTTAGCGGTTAAGAGCGCGCGCTCCGCTACCGGCGGCCCAGGTTCGCATCCCCGGCGCGCACCGACGCACCGCTTCTCCGGCCATGCTGAGGCCGCGTCCATACAGCAACTAGAAGAATGTGCAACTATGACATACAACTATCTACTGGGGCTTTGGGGGAAAAAAAAGGAGGAGGATTGGCAATAGATGTTAGCTCAGAGCCAGTCTTCCTCAGCAAAAAGAGGAGGATTAGCACAGATGTTAGCTCAGGGCTGATCTTCCTCACAAAAAAAAAAAAACTTAAAGGGTGAACTTAACTAAGACAAACATATCAACATTGTTGGAAGTCCTAACTACAGCAATCAGACAAAAAAAAAAAAAAGAAAGAAAGAAAGAAAAGGCATCCAAATTGGAAAGGAAGAAGTAAAACTGTCACTATTTGCAGATGACATGATATTATATATAGAAAACCTTAAAGACTCTACCAAAAAACTACCAGAACTAATAAACAAATTCAGTAAATTTGCAGGATACAAAATAAATATACAGAAATCTGTTGCATTTCTATACACTAACAACGAACAATCAGAAAGAAAAACTAAGAAAACAATCCCATTTACAATCACATCAAAAAGAATAAAATACCTAGGAATAAATTTAGCCAAGGAAGTGAGGACCTGTACACTGAAAACTATAAGACATTGGTGAAAGAAATTGAAGACAACACAAATGAAAGATATACTGTGCTCATGGACGGGAAGAATTAATATTGTTAAAATGTCCATACTATCCAAAGCAACCTACAGATTCAATGCATCTCTATTAACATGCCAATGGCATTTTTCACAGAAATAGAACAAATAATCCTAAAATGTGTATGGAACCACAAAAAACCCAGAATAGTGAAAGTAATTTTGAGAGAGGAACAAAGCTGGAGGTATCACACTCTCTGATTTCAAACTATACTACAAATCTATAGCAATCAAAACGGCATGGTACTGGCACAAAAAAAAACACACAGATCAATGGAATAGAATACAGATCCCTGAAATAAACCCATGCATATACAGTCAATTAATCTATGACAAAGGAGCAGGAATATACAATGGGGAAAAGAAAGTCTCTTCAATAAACGGTGCTGGAAAAACTGGACAGATACATGCAAAAGAATGAAACTGGACCACTTTCTTACACCATATACAGAAACAAACTCAACATGGATTAAAGACTTAAACGTAAGAGCTGAAACCATAAAACTCCTAGAAGAAAACATAGGTAGTAAACTCTTTGACATCAGTTTTAGCAAAATTTTTTTGGATATGTCACCTCAGGCAAGGGCAACAAAAGCAAAAATAAACAAATGGGACTACATCAAACTAACAAGCTTTTGCACAGTGAAGAAAACCATCAACAAAACAGAAAGGCAACCTAAAAAAGAATATATTTGCAGATGATATCTGCAATAAGCGGTTAATATCCAAAACATATAAAGAACTCATACAACTCAATATCAAAAACACAAACAATTTGAGTAAAAATGGGCAGAGGACCTGAAAAGACACTTTTTCCATAGAAGACATACATATAGCCAGCAGACACGTGAAAATATTACTGATCATCAGGGAACGCAAATCAAAACCACAATGAGACACCACCTCACACCTGTCAGAATGGCTATTAACAAAAAGACAACAAATAAGTATTGGTGAGGATGTGGAGAAAAGGGAACCCTCGTGCACTGTTGATGGGCATGTAAATTGGTGCAACCACTATGGAAAACAGTATGGAAGTTTTTCAAAAAATTAAAAATAGAGCTACCATATGATCCAGCAATTCCACTTCTGGGTATTTATCTGAAGAAAACAAAAACACTAATTTGAAAAGATATATGCATCCCTATGTTCATTGCAGCATTATTTATAATAGCCAAGACATGGAAGCAACCCAAGTGTCCATCGGTAGATGAATGGATAAAAAAGATGTGGTGTGTGTATATATATACACAATGGAATATTACTCAGCCATAAAAAAAAGAGTGAACTCTTGCCATTTGTGACAACATGGATGGATCTAGAGGGTATTATGCTAACTGAAATAAGTCAAGCAGAAAAAGAATACCATATAATTTCACTTAGATGTGGAATCTAAAAAAAACAAAACAAATAAATAAACAAAATGAAATAGGAACAGACACATAGATAGAATAAATTGGTGGTTGTCAGATTTGGGGGTAGCGGGGCAGAAGGGCAAAATAGGTGAAGGGGATTAAGAGGTACAAACTTCCAGTTATAAAATAAATAAGTCATGGGGACGTAATGTACAGCATAGAGAATATAGTCAACAGTATGGAAATAACTTTGTATGATGACATGGTTACTAATCTTATCAAGGTGATCATTTTATGATGTACATAAATGTTGAATCACTATGTTGTACACCTGAAACTAATACAATGTTGTATATCAACTATACTTCATTTAAAAAAAATTTTTTTAAAGACCTGACTACAGTGGATTCAAAGACAATGTGGGGAGAGAAATAGAAAATTGTGAATATAGACATCTTTTGACAAGTTTTGCTGTCAAAGGGAAGAGAGAAAAGGGGTTAATGGTTTGAAGAGGAAGTGGGAACAAAAGTGTTGTGTCTTTTTTAAATATGAGTGTTTTATTTTTTAAACATCTCTTGAAATGTATTGTCCAATTGTCATTGGTCATAACAATAAATTCTCTAAGAGAAGGAGCTGTAGGAGAAGGAAAGTACGAGAACTGTTCCCTTGAGTGATTTTGCTTCTTCCAGCTCATTGCTCTCTGTGAATGTTCATAGAATCCAGACCTCTTCCCTCTACTCTTTTCTCCCTCTCCAAGTAAGTTCACACTGGCTCTTGGCTTCAACCATAATTATCTGACCTACACACTAGTCTATCCTCTCCTTCAACTGCCAACCTCATTTCTAATCATCTGCCAGAATCTCTTCTATGTCTCTCTGTCTCCTCAAATGTAATATTGCAAGAATAGTCTTTCTTTCCTAACCCACTTCCCCTGCTAACCTGTCTTCCCAGTCACACTACCTTTGTCCTGCTTCAAAAACTTGAAATAATCTTAAATTCATCCCTCTTCCCAGGTATTTTTCTTCATGGAGGGAAAATAGTCCCTTACCCTTTGGTAGCTCTCTCCTACTAAATGCATTCTGCACACTCTGCCAGTTCTAGTCAACAACTCCCACAACAAATATAAAAATCTACACCTGGCTTTTGAAATTTCTCCATAATCTGTCTCCACCTATCTATTCACCAGTCCCCAATGTATCCTCTTCATTGCCATTAATTATCATTAATTACCAACAACCTGCCTTTGCTCATGCTATTAACATCACTGAAAATGCTCTATGTTCTCTCCTACACCCCCTCCAAATCCTACCAATCTTTCAAGACCCAGCTCAAGTCTGAATATCTCCACAAAGTCTTTCTGCACAACTCCTAAGATCACTGAGCTCCTTATAGACCTTACAGCTCCTTATATCACAAAATTTATTACTTATATTCTACACTGGTATGTTGGTAGCAGTTCTGTGTGGGTTAGTCTTGTCTTTCGAGTTATATTACAAGCCAGGCATGTAAAAAGCAGACCCAATGTGGTTGTTTGACTGATTAGATTTACCCATGTTCAAAATATATGCATAAGAACAGTCCACCATTTGTACAGTTCATTCTTTTTTTTTTTTAACTTATTTTTCCCCCAAAGCCCCAGCAGATAGTTGTATGTCATAGCTGCACATCCTTCTAGTTGCTGTATGTGGGACACGGCCTCAGCATGGCCGGAGAAGCGGTGCGACGGTGCGCACCTGGGATCCGAACCCGGGCCGCCAGCAGCGGAGCGCGCGCACTTAACCGCTAAGCCACGGGGCCGGCCCCTGTACAGTTCATTCTAATACAGTAAAACAAAATGTATATTCTCATGCCCCACCAACTCTAACAATATCCATTCCTGAACATAAAAATTGCACAGGGAAAAACCAACTATATTAACCATATTTGGATGGTACACCATTTGGACACGAAGCACAAGGCCCATCCGGTTCTTCTAGAAGCAAATTTCAAGTTTATGGCAGAGCACAGGATGCATTTTGTCATTTCAACTTTTCAATTCATGATCTAAACCATAACTTACAGTAGTCATTTCGAAGACCAGTGAGATGAATCTTCACCTCTGGTTGGAGTATGGAATAGTTTCTATCACCGAACCTTTTAAGATGGAAGGATTCATCTCTGACTCCATCTTTGCAGCCTACAAGAAACAAACAGTTCTATACATCTCTATGATCCTGGAAACATAATATTTATCCTTGCAGGTATTAAAAGATAACAAAGTGAAAAAGAAAGTGGTATCATAATAAAACTGAATTACAAGTTGGAGGAGCAGGAAAGGGAAAAAAGACGACTTTGGTATTAACTTAAACAAATACATTTTTAAAATGTTCAGTGGCATTTTCTAATAAAAATCACATGAGTGTCAGACCTAAATGCAATGACAGATCTTGCGGGGAGCACACAGAGACACTATATCATGCTTTGAATATTTATTCAAAGGTTTTAAAATAAAAGTAATTTTTGCATATCCATATATCTAACACATCAACAATTACCTGGCAGCCCTAAACTCCACTCTGAGTCTCCATCAATAAATACTTGTTGATTCACTGATCTTGGCCCTCTCTCTCACTGTTTCTATACCAGAGCACACAAAATCACCTTTGGATTGTTTTACCCATGACTATCTGAGGTCATGGTTATATCTTATGCTCAATTTTAATTCTCATCAAAAGACCCCACTAAGTCTAAACCACAGACCACAGTCTTTTCATCTCTCCAACCACTTGGCTTGTGACCAAACTGAAAATGACATGATCAACAGGAACTGAGCCCACCTAGGTGACTTGTGGTCTCTATGATCAGATGACTTCTGATAAGAGCATGATAGCTTCACAATGCTATACCAAGAAGCCAGAGTGTTACTCATAGCCTCAGTGTCAGCTTTGAAAATGTGCACTGTGGAAAAAACTGCAAGTTTACTAAAAATACTCAAGCACTACCAAAAAAGAAATATTAAATATTTCTTAAAAAATTAATACCCAAAGAATTAACAAAAAACTCCTGGAACTAATGAGTGAATATAGCAAGGTTGCAGGATACAAGGTTAATATACAAAGGTCAATTGCTTTCTTATAATTCAGCAATGAACAATTGGAATTTAACATTAAATGCACAATGCCACTTACATTGGTACCCAAAAAAATGAGATACTTAGGTATAAATCTAACAAAATACGTACAAGAGCTATATGAGGAAAACTACAAAATTTTAATCAAAGAAATCAAAGAAAATCTAAATAAATGGAGAGATATTCCATGTACATGAATAAGAAGACTCAATATTATTAAGATGTCTCATCTTCCCAACTTGATTTAGAGATTCAGTGTAATCCCAGTTAAAATCCCAGCAAGTTACTTTGTGGATATTGACAAACTGATTCTAAAATTTATATGGAGAGGAAAAAGTCCCAGAACAGTCAACACAACATTGAAAGGAAGAACCAAGGTGAAAGAGCAGCACTATCTGACTTTAAGACTTACTAAAAAGCTGCAGTACTAAACGGGGCCAGCCTGGTGGCATAGCGGTTAAGTTCTTGTGTTCTGCTTTGGCGGCCCGGGGTTCTCAGATTCAGATCCTTGGCACAGACCAACGCACTGCTTGTCAGGCCATGCTGTGGCAGCGCCCCATATAAAGTAGAGGAAGATGGGCAGGGATGTTAGCCCACGGCCACTCTTCCTCAGCAAAAAGAGCAGGATTGGCAACGGATATTAGCTCAGGGCTAATCTTCCTTACAAAAAAAAAAAAAAGCTACAGTACAAAACAGTGTAGTGTTGGTGAAAGAACAGACAAATAGATCAATGGATCTATGGAGAGCCCAGAAACAGACCCATACAAATATAGTCAACTGATCTTTGACAAAGAAGCAAGGCAATACAATGGGGAAAAGTTAGTCTTTTCAAGAAATGGTGCTGGAACAACTGGACAGCCACATGCAAAAAAAAAAAAAGAATCTAGACACAGACCTTACACTCTTCTCAAAAATTAACTCAAAATGGATCATGGACCTAAAAGTAAAACACAAAACTATAAAGATCCTAGAAAATAACATAGGAGAAAATCTAGATGACCTTAGATTTGGCAATGACTTTTTAGTACAACACTAAAGGCAAGATCCATGAAAGAAATCATTGCTAAGCTGAATTTCAGTAAAATTAGAAACCACTGCTCTGTGAAAGTCAATGTCAGGAGAATGAGAAGATAAGCCACAGACTGGGAGAAAATATTTGCAAAAAATATATGTGATAAAGGAGTAGTATCCAAAATATACAAAGAAACTCTTAAAATTGAACAATAAGAAAACAAACAATCTGATTAAAAAATAGGCAAAAGGGGGCCAGCCCGGTGGCGCAAGCGGTTAAGTGCGCACGTTCCGCTGCGGCGGCCCGGGGTTCGCCGGTTCGGATCCCGGGTGCGCACCGATGCACCGCTTGTTAAGCCATGGTGTGGCGGCGTCCCATATAAAGTGGAGGAAGATGGGCATGGATGTTAGCCCAGGGCCAGTCTTCCTCAGGAAAAAGAGGAGGATTGGCATTGGATGTTAGCTCAGGGCTGGTCCTCCTCACAAAAAAAAAAAAAAAAAAAAAAAAAAATAGGCAAAAGATCTGGGTACCTCACCAAAGAACATATACAGATGGCAGATAAGCATAGAAAAGATGCTCAGCATCACATGTCATTAGAGAATTGCAAGTTAAAACAATGAGACACCACTACATACCTATTAGAATGGCCAAAACCCAAAACACTGACAACAACAAATGCTGACAAGGATGTGGAACAAGAATTCTCATTCATTGCTGGTAGAAATGCAAAATGGTATAGCCACCTTGGAAGACAGTTTGGTAGTTTCATACAAAACTAAACATGCTCTCATATGATCCAGCAATCACACTCCTTGGTATTTACTCAAATGAATTGAAAACTTATGTCCATGCAAAAACCTGCACACAGATGTTTATAGTAGTTTTATTCATAATTGCCAAAAGTTGGAAGCAAATGATGTCCTTTAATAGGTGAATGGATAAATAAACTGTGGTACATTCAGACAATGGAATATTATTCAGTGCTAAAAAGAAGTAACTATCAAGCCATGAAAAAACATGGAGGAAACTTAAATGCATATTACTAAGTGAAAGAAGCCAATCTCAAAAGACTATATGCTGTATGATTCCAACTATATGACATTCTGGAAAAGGCAAAACTTTGGAGACAGTGAAAAGTTTGCCAGGGGTTAGAGGAGGAGGGAGGGATAAATAGAGGGAACACAAAGGATTTTTAGAGCAGTGAAACTACTCTGCATGATGTTATAATGCTGGATACATGTCATTATACACTTGTCAAAATCCATAGAATATACAACACCAAGAGCTAGCCATAATATAAACTATGGACTTTGGCTGATAATGATGTATCAATGAAGGTTCATTGACTATCACAAATGTACTACTCTAGTGTGAGATGTTGATAGTGCAGGAGGCTGTGCTGGGGGCAGGGGATATGTGGACCCCTTTCTGTAATTTCTGCTTAATTTTTCTGTGAACCCAAAATTTCTGTAAAAAATTATATACAGTCACGAGTCACTTAACAATGAGGATACGCTCTGAGAAATGCATCCTTAGACAATTTCGTCATTGTGCAAACATCATAGAGTGTACTTACACAAACCTAGATGGTATAGCCTACTACACACCTAGGCTATGGTACTAATCTTACGTAACCATCAACATATACGTGGTCTGTCGTTGACCGAAATGTCATTATGTGGCACATGTATATATATACATATATATATATTCTAAGATATCAGAATAATATAAACGTATGTTCTCTCTGCCTTGATAGAACACATAATTTTTGTTCTACATGAAATAGTTAGTGTCTTACAAAAACACAAAGTTATTGCTGGTCAGAGCAAAAGAAGATGAGAGAGCTAAAGGAAGATATGTCCCCAAATATTTTATTTTGCTTTTAAAACAATATCATTCTAAGGAAAAGAATAGGGAAGAAAAGGATAAGTTTCACTCATTCATCCCAACTGTACATTCCCAAACCTCCAAAAGAATATTCAGAAGGCCTGAAATTTTTTGTGCCCTTTTTAATGCATCTAACTCTCTTTTTGTCCCCTTCATACAGCTGGGAAACAGAGGCATGAGGAGTAAATCTGCACAAAATTCTAGACGGAAAAAGTGTGTATCTATGTATTATCTATGCAACTTTTTAAAAGAAAATTTCCAAAAACATTTTTAAATGAAAAATTAGAATAGAATATAAAAACAGAGGTATACTTTAGCATTGAGGATTTCTCTTTCTTATTCACATTTATATTTGAGACCCTCCCAAAGCACCCAATGGATTACTCACCAGAACTTATCACAGAGGGAAATGTAACAGGCAAGTTTCCTTGACATTAATGAAATGAACCACTAGCTCTCTCAACAAGCTTCTCTCATAAAACTTAGGTTCCTAATCAATTACTTTCCAACCATGATAACAATTTCATAAAAAACACAAAGACTTCCAAGATGGAAAGAGAAAGTAGGGAGGAGAATACGTGGGGCTCAAGGTAAAATTGACTTTGGGAGTACTAACTGCAGCACAGAAGGAGGATCTTCTGGAAATTGCCACGGTAACAATTATCTCCCCAACTGCATGGCTGCAGAGCTGCCCTGATACACTCCTGACATCACCATCCAAAGATCCCTACCAGCTTTAGGCCTAATAAGTACACTTACAAGTCACAGGAGGTGCTTACTCTGAGGTTTCAGAGTCTTAATCAGATATGGATAAGGCATGAAGAAATATTTTATATACATAGCACCTGGATAAAATTTGTACCAGTGATCTACTTGCCTAAGATCAGTTACTTGGCTTATGTGGGATCCATTTCATACTTTAAATCCCCTTAAAGGAACTAAGAGCCCTACATAGAATATTCCAAGGACCTCTCAATTAGTCTCTGCCTCCGACATCCTCCCCTTCAAATCTTTCCTTAATGCTGCCACCAAAACACACACACACGTGCACATGCCAGAAGAAACCAGATGTTTATTCTCTGGACAAATAAAAAATGACAATCTCTTAACTCAAGAGCACCAGGCACCATGGAGATATATGGTGCCTGTAAAAACAGAGATTGAGTAAAAATCTTGATACTGAATTTAGTAGCCCATGGCTCTTTATCCTAGTACTATTTCCAGAACACCACACATTTCAGAAAGTTGTATGTTGAAAAAGAGAAACCCAAACAAATGGGGGTGGGGGGAAACCAAAGCAAAGAAAGACAATTCATAGAGAACAGGAATACTTCCAAAAATCTATCAAATAATACTGTCAGAGAAATAAGAGAAGATAGTATATCCATGAAGCATGAAGAGGATGCTGTTAGAAAAAACAAAAAACAAACAATTTGAAAATTAAAACTAGGATAGCCAAAATAAAACATTTAATAGCAAGGCTGGTGGACAGAGTTGAGGTAACCACCTAGAAGGTAGGGGGAAAAAAACAAGATTAAAAATAGAATAGAAAAAATTTAAAAATTAGAGAATCAATCCAGAAGAACCAACATAATCATTTCAGAAAGAAAGAAAAAAGAAACAAAGGTAAAGAAATTACTAAAGAATAATTCAAGAAACTTTCCAAGAACTAAATAGGTCTCTAAGATTGAAAACATCCACCAATGGTCTTTTCATTTACAATGAGTTTAAAAAAAAAAGGCACACCAAGCTTATCATCATGAAATTTTAGAACACTGATGATAAGAGATTTTTCTAAGAGCTTCCAGAGAGAAAAAGCAGGTGGCATACATAGCATAGGAAGTCACTATAACAGAGGACTTCTCAATAGTAATAGTGGGTGTGAGAAAATGATAAAGCAATACTTTCAAAATTATGAGTGAAACTAGAATTTACAGCCAGCCAAACTATGAATCAAGTGTAAGAGTAGAAGAAGGACATTTCAGACCAGCAAACCCAGAAGGAGCACAACACAGCTGCTAGGAAATAGTGGATCTAACGTGGGAGAAGAGAAGTTCCAGAATTACAACTGTGTAACTACCAAGGGAGCAGCCTGTTTAGCAGGCTCAGCCAGAGGTCACCATGGAAAACAGGAATTGATGTGGCTGGGTGCGTGGAAAAGGTCACTGATACCTGCGGAACAAAAGATGGGAGCACTTAGGGGAAACAGTCTTGGCTTCGTAAGTACTGAGTAAGAAAAGAAGCCTACTTATAGAACACCACTTGCTCGCCAGCGAATAACAGTTGTATAGCAATGTGATATAAACATTGACTACTAATTTTGCTTCTTAAAAGTGTGATCTAAGCAGACTGAAGGAAGTGAATGAGGCAGGAGGAGAACTAAGTTCTTTCCTACTATGCTAGAAAGTCATGATAAAGTCTAAAATTGCAAGAAATAGCAGTTTACAAATATTATTTAGAAAATAGATGTAAATACCAGGGGGACTAGCTGGAACAGCTAAGAGTTGTTGCCTCTAGGAAATGGGACTTGCGGGTGGGGATGGGTAAAGCAGAAGATTATGAGAATTATCTAAATTTTACGATTATATTGATTTAGTCTAATAAATATAAAAATAATATATTTTAAGATAAGTAAGAAATGATGGAGGCAGGGAGAGAGGAGGATAGGAAAAAAAAACCAGAAAATCTTTGGCGCATACATTTCCAAGCACATTGGGATTGCTCACAGAGCTGCATTTTCCCATTAACCTGGTGAGCCACCTTCTGGGTTGAAAATAGCTGATTTAGGCATTTCTGAAAACAAACACATAAGAAGAACACTTGTTTAGAAACTTCTCAGATGTACTTCTCAGATGTGATGCATGATACAGAGCTAAAATTGATAATTCACTAGGCAGTTCAAAGATTCCACATTATCAAAACCAACACCACAATAATTGTTATTATTTATTAACTAACCACCACGTAATAAACACAGTGCTGAGTATTTTACATATATTATTTCTAATCTTTCCAACAACTCAACAGGGCAGGTATCACTCAGCTAGAATAAATCCTCTTTTATTCTTCTAGCCTAAAAATCCTTTTAGCCCACAAACCAACCATAGACCAGTGATATTATCAAAGTCTGCAAGAACTGAAATGTCATGATATTTCTAGTACTTTCTGAAATTAAAAGACTTCCCCAAAATAATAAAGTTGATCGTTAGTAAGGCTACTTTTCCCAAGAAAGATTTCTTTCAAGGGGCGCCTCTCAGCACTCAAGCCGCAGATGTTCTCTCAGTCTGTTAGTGCGATTTTCTCTGGGCCTCGATTTTCCTCATCTGTAATGTGTTGGGATTGAACTAAACCATCTTAAAGGTTTTAGTCCATTAAAACTGTTAAAAATGGGTACATCAAGTCACAGAGATCTTAAGTAACTTGCCTAAATTTCCATGAGCAAAAATATCTGATTGCTATCTCTGAGCCAGTATATAAAGAGCACTTCTGACATTCTTTCATCCAACTTCAATCAAAAACAGATAGGAAAATTAGCAATAGGGTAAAGAAAAGTACTTACTGGAATTTTCTAAAAACGTAATAGTGAATAGTTAAAGAAGAGAAGATTCTTTTTTCTCCTTCACAATATATATTTAATCTTAAATGTATAACAATCACTGGATCACCATAATTCAGACAGAAGTCTCTCTGACAGGCATCATTTCGATATTTTGATATTCTTCCCAGATATTATGTCACATAAGCATTGCCAGTCAAATGAATCATGGATTTTAGGTATTCAAAGTAGAACAATTAAGTATAAAGCAGAGTTTCCCAATCTCAGCACTATTGGCACTTGGCGGCAGATAATTTGTTATTGTGGGGGCTGTCCTGTGCATTACAGGGTGTTTTGCAGCATCCCTAGCCTTTATCTACTAGATGCCCTCCTCTTGGGTTGTGATAATCAAAAATGTCTTCAGATCCTGTCAAATGTCCCCTGGGGAGCAAAATTACCCCCAGTTGAGAATCACCGGTATAAAATAACATTCCTAAAACGGACTGCTGGCCAGTAGCTCAATGTAACTCTTCACAGATTCACTTCCTCAGAACCCCATAGTTACCACAAAGCTCACCAAGGCATCGCCCAGTACAATGTGCTTCTACTCGATGTACCCAGGGGTGCTCTTCCCTAGGTGAGATCTACTATTACTCAAATGAGCAACTTGGCATGGAGCTGACCGCATATGAGAATTCTGAATGTCTCCACAGCTATGTAGGCTCTCATTGTGGAAAACATCCTCCAGATGATCTCTGAGGACCACGTGAAAACACACATTTACTGCCAAGGTGAAAGTCCTCGCTTTGTTTCTTCACCATTCTTTTTTTTTGAGGAAGATCAGCCCTGAGCTAACATCCATGCTAATCCTCCTCTTTTTGCTGAGGAAGACCGGCTCTGAGCTAACATCTATTGCCAATCCTCCTCCTTATTTTTTTTTTCCCCAAAGCCCCAGTAAATAGTTGTATGTCATAGTTGCACATCCTTCTAGTTGCTGTATGTGGGATGTGGCCTCAGCATGGCCGGAGAAGCAGTGCGTCGGTGGGCGCCCGGGATGCGAACCCAAGCCGCCAGTAGCGGAGCGTGCACACTTAACCGCTAAGCCACAGGGCCGGCCCTCTTCACCATTCTTGATCTTGTTTGACTTCTAACTAGTCATGACAACAAATGCTCTAGATAAAGTACGGTCATGCATCTCTTAACAGTGGGGATACGTTCTGAGAAATGCATTGTTAGGTGATTTCGTCGTTGTGTGAACATCATAGAGTGCACTTACACAAACCTAGATGGTATAGCCTACTACACACCTAGGCTGTATGGTACTAATCTTATGGGACCACCGTCATATATGCAGTCCATCATTGACCAGAACGTCATTATGCAGCACATGACTGTAGTAAAACAGTTTCCGTGATCCCTTACCCTGGTTCTTCAGTGATGCTGGGACGATGTTCTGTCTGGATAACAATTGCTGTAACATGGCAACTTGTCAACACCATTGTGACCTCAAAGACAGAGCCACCAACTTTGCTGCCACCAGTCACCAAACAGCATAAGGGGAAGGAAAAGGGAAGTCCTGAAGAGCAGGGCAGTAAAAACCCCAGGAGAGTGGAAAGGACAATGGCGCTAATACCCTTGCCGGGGCATGAGGTCAACAGTGCCCCTAATTACCTCAGTCGAATTCCCTGGCCATCCCCATCCCCAAACCCTTGCCCAACAATAAATCACCCAGCAAAAGACCTGCTTTAATACATCTGTTTCCAATTGCATATGAGTTTAAATAATTAAAACTTTACATTCACAATATTTTATTGTTCTTCTAGCAAGATGTACGTGCCAGATACAGGAGGCACACACTAAATGAGTAATTTTGCCTAAATTGAGAAATTACCACTTTCCTAGTTCAAAGCTTTCTAAATGAAACATTGATTTCTTCAGAGGCTCTTCACTGGACTTGATAAACCTGAAAACATGCTACTGATATTTTATACGCCCAAAGGATTTAGGGTAAACTCCTAAGATCTTAAAACCATAATAAATAAGAGATATCTAAAAGAACCAAGTGAACTTAGTCAAGAAACAAACAAACGGGCCAGCCTGGTGGCATAGTGGTTAAGTTCGAGCACTCCACTGTGGCGGCCCGGGTTCACAGCACAGCTTGTCAAGCCATGCTGTGGCGGCGTCCCACATAAAGTAGAGGAAGATGGGCAGAGATGTTAGCCCAGGGCCAATCTTCCTCAGCAAAAAGAGGAGGATTAGCAACAGATGTTAGCTCAGGGCTAATCTTCCTCACCAAAAAAACAAAAAGAAAAGAAACAAACAACAACAAAGGCTTATGGGAAATATTTAAAAGACCATGTTATAGAGGAAGAATTGAACTTATCCTGAGAGACTCCAAAAAGCAGACCAAGACACCAAATGATTAGAAATGATTGCCCAAGAGATCTTTTGGCTGAGAAGAAGCATACCACAGTAGGTATAATTTTATTGTATTTTCAATCTTTGTCTTTTTGATGGTTGTTCTCATTTTCACTTTTTTAATTGATACTAACTAAACACCTCCTTGTATATTTATTAGATATTCTATTTCCTTTATGAGCTGCCTCTATTCATGTCCGTCACTCACTCCTTTTTTCTCTCAGGAATTCATCATTTTCTTATTGATTTGTAAGAGCAACTAAGACAGCTTTTACCTCACACTTGGGACTCAGTTGTCTGAGCTTCTCAAGATAAGAGATCTTCGATTTTCTCTCCTTACCTACCTGGCCTTTCAAGGCAATGTTTTCCTTCCAGCCTCTGTCCAGTGCATGAGATGCCTTGCAAAAAAGGAGAGTAGAGTTACTTGTTTCAAAACTTCCTTTGATGGGGGCCTTCAGCGGTTCTTTGTAGGATCCTGCCAGAAAAACATTTGGCTTTGAATTTGGTTTTTAAAACAAGATAATAACTTTGATTGGAGGTCAGCCCATGGCATCTTTCACAGTAGAACAGAATGTAGGACACAGGCCCTCCTCTCTCCAAAATCCTGGGGCTGGGGGCAGGAGTGGGGGCACAGGGCCTTACCCAGAGTACTGGGTTCATGCATGAACATTGGATGAAAAACTACATCAATGGCATCCAGAGCGAAATCAAATGGAAATGCCAAAATTAAAGGCCTGACCCCAACTGCAGTATCAGCAGCAGAAATGCTTTATCTCTGCATAGAAAGAACATATTGCACATTTGAAGAATAGATACAAACAGTTCAATAGTTTAAAATGACAGCGCCAAGAGTGTCTGGTTTGCCCAGGCTATGATCCTCCTGCCAGGACATCACTATGGGATGCTTGGTTTGCTAATCATTGACGTTAACTACATGATCATGAGCAAATCTCTTTGCCTCTCCGGCTTCCTATTGCAGAAAGCTGTTATAAGGCTGGTTTGAGATGACATCAGTGAAATACTTTCCAAGTAATAGAAAAGTCAATGTTGTTTGCATCATTATTATTCATATCTAGTCTCTTCTCAAGATTGAGAAAGCCCTTTACCACACTTTTAACTGCACTGAAAATCTTGTCGAGTCCTCCTCTAAAACTAAATATTTGCCATATCACTTACTTTCTCATCACAGGGCCCAGGGACCATTGGAAAATCTTGGCCTTTTGCCATGTGGCAATCCCTTCTTCACTTGGACAAACATGGGCTTGATGAACTGTCACTAATGTTCCTAGAGCCCAGCACCTCAAGTCTTGGGCTATCCAAAATCTAAGAGGGCCAGCCGGTGGCACAGTGGTTAAGTGTGCACGCTCCATTTTGGCGGCCCAGGGTTCGCCGGTTCAGATCGCGGGCGCCCACTGACGCACCACTTGGCAAGCCATGCTGTGGTGGTGTCCCGTATAAAGTAGAGGAAGATGGGCACAGATGTTAGCCCAGGGCCAGTCTTCCTCAGCAAAAAGAGGAGGATTGGCAGATGTTAGCACGGGGCTGATCTTCCTCACAAAAAAAAAAAATCTAAGAAATACGAGATTACATCAAAGGGGAAGGGAGGATGAAAACATGAAACGTTCTGCAAAATTTTAGAACTTGCTCTTGTCCTGAGAAATTACGCAAGCTTGTTTTGTTGTGCTATTTGTAGATTACTATAGAGGAGAAGAAGCCAGCTCTCAGAACCTCAAATGAGAAAGAAAAAGTTGCGACTGGATGCTAGCACTGACAATCATCCCAGTTATCAACAAAGAGGTCAGGTCCACCAGCCTAAGGAAGCAGGGACCTCTCGGGTTTTGTCCACAGAGCATGTCTACAAACGAACCTCTCTGCATACATCCTCTTTAGGATGGGAGGATCGTCAGTGTTCACTCTTCTGAAACAAAAAAGAAAGAAACCCTAGGGGCCAGCTCCGTGGCTTAGCGGTTTAGTGCGCACGCTCCGCTACTGGTGGCCTGGGTTCGGATCCCGGGCGCGCACCGACGCACTGCTGCTCCAGCCGTGCTGAGGCCGAGTCCCACATACAGCAACTAGAAGGATGTGCAGCTATGACATACAACTATCTGCTGGGGCTTTGGGGAAAAAAAGGAGGAGGATTGGCAATAGATGTTAGCTCAGAGCCGGTCTTCCTTGCAAAAAGAGGAGGATTGGCATGGATGTTAGCTCAGGGCTGATCTTCCTCAAAGAAAAAAAAAAAAGACAGAAAGAAACCCTATAGCAAAGCACTGAGAAACCAATGTATCTGATTAATACATTATTAGCTTAAGTACAAAATAGACTTTCTTGTAAAACCTTTTTGACTCATAATCTAGCTCCTAGAATTCTGAATTTCTCGTGCAATGCCGTATTAAACAAATAAATGAAGCTTTAAAAAGGAGAAGAGAGCTCCTAATTTTAGCCAGAAATTGCTTTAAAATAATCAGCATAAAAGCCACCCCTCAATTGTAATGGGATACAAAAGATTTCTTTCAGAAGACGGCCATAACCATGATCTTTCTTACAACTGTATTCAGCTACTGCTTCAACCAGCTACTTTCAGGATTGATACTCACCGTTACATGGGACGTTCGTTGGTTTAAAAATGATTTGGGCTTCTTTCATTTCAGTCCTCTAGTCTGCAGGACTGCAATGCCTCACTGTGTCTAATGTCATTGAGAAAAGAGTTGGCACTGCTGTTAACATTTGTCTTAAATATGCTGATAAGATAATGATTTATGTTGCCTAGGACTTTTAAAGGAGATAGAAATTAAATCACTAGATGATAGGTGGTGAGTTTTGCTTCTGAAGGATGGGAATAGAAAAGGCTGTGCCCAAATGAGAGGCACATATTTCAGAAAGAGAGCTTGTGTTTCAGGGCTCTGACAGCTTGATCCTGGATCCCTGCCCACCACATCAAGGCTTTGGTGCCCATTCACCATCCCTGCCCCAGAGCAGGCATCAGACTGTCTCTCACTCTCATCTCTCCTTCCCTTTTCTTTTCCTCCCTCTCCCCTCTCCTCTTGTTTGTCCTCTCTCTCCCTCTCCTCCACTCTCCTTTTCCTTCCTTTTACTTTCTCTCCCTCTCATCCTCTCCCGCTTTCATCTTTTTCTTCTCCTATTTCATATCTGATTTTTCATTACTAATATATCTTTTTCCTGACTGCAGTAGACCAGGAATCTTACCAGAGATATTAAAACTCTGCACAAGACTATATAGACATATATATAGACATATTCATACATACTTACAATCTTTCCAAAAGTAGCCATTTACCAATGCAAATCTCAGAAATATATTTAAAATACAACATTCTTTTGTTTGTGTTTCATTCCCCGCCCCGACCTTGAAAATTTCTTATTTAAAGGGAGAAAAAGAGAAAAGCAGTGGATTAAATGTGACACTAGATATTGATTCTCTCAGGAATGAATATATCCTTTTTTAACATTTCAAAACTGGCCTGTGGCATTTCTATTACCTCACCTAGAATCAAGGTCTCCTCCTCAGGCGTTATCTTCAGCACGGATCCGGAAGTTTCTGGGAGGTCAGTGGTTGAATGTTCTTCCTCAAAAGAATAGGCTGCAAAATCCCTGGTTTGGCTTTGCCGCCATCTTGTGGTGACTGGGCTACTGGCAACGGGAACCTCGGCTGACAGCCTCTTCAGGAAGTTGCTCTTAAAGTCAGAATATGTAGGATTAACCTCATCAAATACCTATTTAACAATAAAAACAGCTGTAATTTATAGTGGCCTCAATGATGCAGAAGTAAAAATTCCTTAAAAGAGAATTATAAACGACTCATCTAGTACAACACAAATAAAATATATATGAACTTTTTAATTTTTGTGACCTGGGAGAATATTACATGTATGTGTATATATGTATATACACACTTAGAGCAGCAGCTTAGGGTGTAATTATGTTTATAGTTATTACTATTACATATAAATACAAAATATGAAGTTGAAATAACACTATATACTGAATAAAAAGTGTTTATATAAAAATCTGGAAATAAATAGCAATTTTTTAATCCAACCCCTTCATTTCACAGATGGAGAAACCGAGGCCTAACTTCTTCAACATCGGTCCATCTCTTTGAGAAACACCAGGAGTTTGGTATTTACAAATCCTATAGTGGTGAGCCATGGCTCACATACCCACATAGCTATGTGAAATTAAAATGCAAGTGACAAACTGGAAATAAATTTTTTTAACAAATGCCAGGCATGGTAGGTTAATATAAAGAGCTCTTAGAGAAATTTAGACAAGTTTAACAACAGAAAAATGGGCATAGGACATAAAAAGGCAATTCACAACAGAGATATATAAACGCCCCCAAAATAGTCAACCTTACTAGTAATCAAATAAATGTAAATTTAAAACAATAATGAGATGTAAGCAATGATTTTTTGTGTGTGTGTGAGGAAGATCAGCCCTAACATCCATGCCAATCTTCCTCTTTTTTTTGCTGAGGAAGACTGGACCTGGGCTAACATCTGCGCCCATCTTCCTCCACTTTATATGGGACGCCGCCACAGCATGGCCTGACAAGCGGTGCCTCGGTGAGCGCCTGGGATCCCAACCTAGGCCGTCAGCAGCGGAGCGCGCGCACTTGACCACTACTCCACGGGGTAGGCCCCTAAGCAATGATTTTTTTTTTTTTTATGAATACATTTATTTTTATTTTTTATTTATTTTTTATTTTATTTTTAATTTTTTGTTCATTGCAGCGTTATTCACAATAGCCAAGACTTGGAAGCAACCTAAGTGCCCATCAAGGGACGAATGGATAAAGAAGATGTGGTATATATACACAATAGAATACTACTCAGCCATGAGAAACGATGAAATCCAGCCATTTGTGACAACATGGATGGACATTGAGGGTATTATGCAAAGTGAAATAAGTCAGAGGGAGAAGGTCAAATACCGTATGATTTCCTTCATTAAGTAGTAGATAATAACAACCATAAACAAACACATAGAGACAGAGATTGGATTGGTGGTTACCACAGGGGAAGGAGGGAGGGAGGGAGGAGGGCGAAAGGGATAATTCAGCACATGTGTGTGGTGATGGGTTGTAATTAGTATTTGGGTGGTGAACATGATGTAATCTATGCAGAAATAGAAGTATAATGACGTACACCTGAAATTTATACAATGTTATAAACCAATGTTACAGCAATGATTTTTTAAAATTACAATCTCCAGTGTTGAAGGTTCTAGAAGCAAACATTGGCATATACTGCTGGTGGAGTGTAAATTAGTCTCTGGAAAGGACAATTTCGCAATGTGTGTCAAAGCCTTCAAATACGTGCATAAACTCTACTGACCCAGCAATGTCACCTCTAAGAACTTAAGGAAGAGATCACAGATGTGAGTGGAGATGGACAAACCACCCAGCAACTGTTGAGTGCTCACCACATAGGAGCCCATATGTTAAAGGTTTTACACACATTCATATTTAATCCTCAGAAACAACTTGTGAACCAGGTCTGTTACTTATTCCTATTTTGCCAATGAAGAAACTGAGATTTAGAGGTTAAGTGAATTGCCTAAGACCACAGAGTGAGTAAGTGGACATGCTATACCCTAACTTCATCTGTCTGACTCCATGGTCCATGTTCTCAACTGAGAACGTGAGGGTGTCACTGCAGTATATATGTTTATAGGGGCAAAAGATGGAGGGACTCAATGTTTACCAATGGAGAATTGAGTAAATAAACTATGTGACATTCATAAAAGGGAATACTCTGCAGCCATTAGAAATGATGACATACATTAGGGAAATGCAAATCAAAACCACAATGAAGTACCACTTCACATGCATGAGGATGGCTATAATCAATCAATCAATAACAAGCGTTGGTGAGGATGTGGAGAAATTGGAAACTTTGTACATTGCTAACGGGAATGTAAAATGGTACAGCTGCTATGGAAAGCAGTTTGGCAGTTTCTCAAAAAGTTAAACCTGTAACTATAATATGACCCAGCAATTCCACTTCTAGGTATACATTCAAGAGAAATTAAAACAAGTACTCAAACTCAAACAAATGAACACGATGTTCATAGCAGCACTTTCACAATAGCCAGAAGGCAGAGATAACTCAAATGTCCATTAACAAAAATGAATAAACAAATTGGGGGAGATATATGTATATGTGTGTGTGTGTGTGTATATATATAAAATACATTATATAATTATATATACACATATTATATAATATATATATATATAAATATTACTCAGCCAAAACAAGGAAAAAAGTACTGACAACATGCTACAATGTGGATAAACCTCAAAAATATTATGCTAAGTGAAAGAAGCCAGACACATTTACATGAAATGTCCAGAACAGGTAATCCATAGAGATAGAACACAGATTGCTGGTTGCCGGGTGTTAGGCGAAGGAGGAAATGGGGAGAAGTCGCTTAATGGGTACAAAGTTTTCTTTGGTGATGGTGAAAATATTTTGGAACTAGAGATAGTAGTTACACAACACTGTGGATGTACTTAATGCCACTGAATTGTTCACTTTAAAATGGTTAATTTTATGTTACATGAATTTCACCTCAATAAAAAAAATCTAAAAAGAAAATGATAACATAGGATAATACTCAATCAAACAGGAAAATACTCACAATATATTGTGAAATGGAACATGCAGACTTTATAAAAGAGTATTCCAGTATGGTCCCATTTCCTATCCATAAATGAAAGATGAAAGGAAATACGCGAGAACGTTGAGGCAGTAAATACTGGTTTTGTTTGGTTTTCTTAATAAGTGTGTGTGAAGGTGATCACCCACCCTGCCTGCAGTCACTCCACCCAACGAGGTGAGCTCTCTCCTGCTGCTCTGTGCTTTCCTCCAGAAACTGCACCGAAGAGGATACTTGCCCCAGAAAAGGGGAAGTCAGGAGCTGTCCTGCCCTTGCTGTTGGTTTTTGAGTAGGAAGGGGTAAGGTGAAAAGAGGAAACGATAGAGCCCTGGAAATGTAAAGCAGGTGTCTCAAACTCAGAAGCCCGGACAAGGGAACAGTAGGGAGGGTGATGAGAGAAGCAGGCCTGGAGTAAGAACTGTGGCCCAATCAGACTTCCATCCTCCCACTTTTGGGTTTCTCTCCTCCAAGGAAAACCACAGTGCCAGCTCAATGGCTGGGGAGACTGAGCCCAGAAAGAGGGAGACTGAGCAGTGGGAATCTCAAACTGGAATGCTCATGTTTCAGCCTCAGCAAGAAAGATGGTCAGAGGGGCACGTTGTCCCATGTGTTAACAGAAGTCAGAAATTTAGACTTTTCATATCAATTTCCCCACTTTGTAAAGTTTTCAACTGGTCCAGATTTTTTTAGAACACTGTAGCAGAGCATGTCTGTGGGCCACATGCAGGCTGGGGGCTGTGTCTGCATCCACTGCAGTACTAGCCAAGCAGCCCTCACCCTTCTAGAGAGCAAGAAAAGGAGGAGCCACCATATTTGAAGATACATTTCATTTGCAACAAACATGAAAGAGACACTTACCCAAAGTTTTCCTTGGAATTTCAAATGTAAATATACATTAAAAAACAAAATAATCCTGAGTTTAAAAGAGGGAAAATAAAGAAGAATTCAATATGTCAGCTAAGAAAAACGATCAAAAAATTTCACATTGACAACCTCACACTGCCTTGGCAGGTCTGTATTTCTCTGGCTCATCTACTATCACTCTTTCTATACTGTTTCCCCACCTGAAATGCTCTTTCACAGTTCTCTGCCAGGGTAACTTCTAGCCTACCTTCATGGCTGGGATCAGCCACCAACTCCTTCAGGAAGGTGTCTCTGACATTCTCTTCCACCCCATTCCAAACTGGGTTAGGCAGCCTGTGGTGGGCCAACTACTTGTGGTGGTTAATTTTATGTGTCAACTTGCCTGGGCTAAGGGATGCCCAGATAGCTGGTAAAACATTGTTTCTGGATGTGTCTGTGAAGGTGGTTCTGGAAGAGATTAGCATTTGATTCAGGAGACTGAGTAAAAAGATCCACCTTCATCAACATGGGCAGGCATCATCCAATCCACTGGGGGCCCAAATGGAACAAAAAGGCAAAGGAAGGGTGAATTCTCTCTCTTCTTGAACTGGGCTGTCCATCTTTTCCTCCCTCAGACATTGGAGCTCCTGGTTCTCAGACCTTCAGACTCCTTGACTTACATCAGCAGCCCCCCAGTTCTCAGGCTTTTAAACTGGAACTGAATTAAACCACCAGCTTTCCTCCTTCTCCAGCTTGCAGATGGCATATTGTGGGGCTTAGCTTCCATAATCTCATGAGCCTATTATATATATCTATATGTATCCTATTGGTTCTGTTTCTGCAGAGAATCCTGACTGATACAATAATGGTCCCCTAAGATATCCAGATCCTAATCCCTGGAACCTGTGAATGTTACTTTATACGGCAATGGAGCTTTGCAGATGTGATTAAGATAAGGATGTTGAGATGGGGAGATTATCCTGGATTATCTGGGTAGCCCCTAAATGCAATCACATGTCCTTCTAGAGAGAGGCAGAGGGAGATTTGACTACACACAGAAGAGGAGCAGGCAGTGTGGCCACAGAGGCAGAGATTGGAGTGATGCACAAGCCAAGAAGTGCTGGCTGTCACCAGAAACTGGAAGAGACAAGGAATGGATTCTCCCCTAAAGCCTCTGCAGGAAGCAAGGCCTCACTGACTTCTTGGCTCTATCCAGCGGAACTGATTTTGGACCTCGGGCCTTTACAACTGTAAGAGAATAAATGCTGTTTTAAGCCACCACGTTTGTGGTAATTTGTTACAACAGTCATTGGAAACTAATACATAGCCCTTCTTGTGCTTCCGTAGCTCACTGTGTGTGCTTCGAATAGAGCACTACCACATTTGCTTAATAATAACAACATTTATCAAGCATTCAATTTGTGCTAAGCACTGGGATAAATGCATTAGATGGATTATTGATTTCAACCTCCTCACAACTCTATGAGGTAGGTACTATTATTTCCCCCATTCTACAGAGTTGGAAAATGAAGGTTAATAGACTTGAGCCAGGATAACTTGAGCAAGGATACAGAGCTAATAAGTAGTGGACCCAGGATTCAGACCACTGCATACAGTTGTACACATCATTGTCTTTATGAGTGGCACCCCCTGGAGCATGCAGCGCACAACCTCACAACCAAGCAGAGCAATCCTGCCAAGGTTTGAACTCACAAATTGATCCAGTCCCTGTGCTCGTAGCACCTCTGCTCATGCTATGGTCTGAATGTTCATGTCCCTCCAGAATTCATCTCGAAATCCTAAGCCCCAAAGATGATGATATTAGTAGATGGAGACTTTGGGAGGTGATTAGGTGATGAAGGTAGAATCCTCATGAGCGGGACTAGTGCTCTTATAAAAGAGATCCCACAGAGCTCCCTAGCCCCTTCACCATGTGAGGACATGAGAATTCTGCAGCCTGGAAGGGGGCCCTCATCTGACCACGCTGGCACCCTAATCTCAGACTTCTAGCCTCCAGAATTGTGAGAAATAAATTTCTGTTTTTTATAAGCTACCCAGTCTGTGGTATTTTGTTATACCAGCACGAATGGACTAAGACAGCTCATACTCCACTTTTCTGATTATTTTAATTTCTCTCCTACTATGTTACAAATTCCTTAAGACCAAGGACTTGGTTTTTTATCTTACTGTCCTCAGAGCACAGGACATTCATTGGCATCTGTGGGTTCCATCATGAATAAATGAATGAATCTCTTCCCCTAGAGGCAATTAGTGCTAAAGAGCTACAAGGGACTTAAGAAAGAATCCAGAGGCAAGGAAATAAGCTATTTTCCTTCTTTCTTCTCCATTAAGAACAATGATTTTCAAATTAGACAGCATATAATAAACATTGCTGCAGAAACTGGAGAGTAAGACAAATTAAGCAATAAGTATTCATCTGGGCTTTTTAAGTAAGCTCAAGTCTCTGGGACCAGATGAATGAAACCTCAGAGTACTGAAAACACTTCCAGAATGCATGCTGGTTAGTGATCTACGAAAAACAAGACAAATGAGAAAAATGCCCCCAAATTTAGATAGACAAATGTTTTTCATGCTCTTCCAATAGGAGGAACAGGTAACTAGAAATAAGTAGTTTGATGCCAGTGCCCCGGATGGCACAAGTCTTATGGATCTATCTGTATGAATCCCCCTAGGGGATACTACAAGGTTTTGTCCCTGGACTTCTACTGTCCAACTTGATATCGGTGGCTTGAATGGAGATTTATTAATCAAAATTGTTTATCCTAAGTTGAAGAAGATAGTTAAAATATTAAAGGACAGAAATAGGATTCAGAATAAAAAATCTGAGACAAGGACCAAAATCAGCAAAATTAAATTCTTTAAGGACACTGAGATTTTTTTCATTGCACAGACATAACACAAGAGAGAGTTGACATGAAGTGAAAAGGACTGGCAGTGTCAGATAGCTACCCAGAATAGGAGTCAACAGTATCACGCAATTACTTTTTTTTAAGCAGTACAATTTTAGGTCTCATTAAGGGAAAAACAGTGTCCAGAACAAGTGCAGGTGAAACCTGATTGTCTCGGCACTGGTCAGAACTCATCTGGAGAACTGTGTCCAGTTTCAGAACCGTTCTGTAAGAAGGAGATGGACAAGCCAGGATTCAAAACCTGAGTTTATTTAGAGGGAAGGGACTGTGATGACAGGAGGGCAGGGAAAAGGTGCAGCAAGGGAGCAACATGTGAACGGAGTGTGGGCTCCTGTGGTATTTAGTCTGAAGAAAGAAGACCCAAAAGGAACTGTCTTCAAATATTGAAAGGAAGGCAATTTATGAAAAAAAGAAAAACTTACTTTGTATTGCTCCCTATGACAAAACTAGGACCAATGAATGGGAGGAGGTGAACTTTTATTCAACACAAAGAACTTTCAAAGAGTTCGAGCACAATTTTCCATAACATGTTAAATAGAAAGTACAGTTCTCAGTCAGTCCCTCCACTAGGGGCATATGGTTCATAGTGGTAGCAATGAACATTTTTTAATAGTATGTATTTTAATGTGCATTTTTAAATGTTTTAAAATTTTCGATGTTGCTATAAAGTTTTCCCTTATAAAAAATAATGTGAGTAAAATGAGTCAATTTGGGGGGCCGGCCGGTGGCGCAAGCGGTTAAGTGCGTGTGCTCCACTGCCTCGGCCCGGGGTTCACCAGTTCGGATCCCAAGTGGACACCGACGCACCGCTTGGCAAGCCATGCTGTGGCGGCGTCCCATATAAAGTGGAGGAAGATGGGCATGGATGATAGCCCAGGGCCAATCTTCCTCAGCAAAAAAAAAAAAAAGAGAGAGGAGGATTGGCAGATGTTAGCACAGGGCTGATCTTCCTCACAAAAAAAAAAAAGAGTCAATTTGAACAAAAAATGTTAAGTAACTAACAAGTGATATGCAAATATGGCAGAAATCACAGAGGTGGTATGCAAATGACTGCAGCTTAGAAAATACTGTAGATTGTGCTAGTTCATCTTCAGTGTTTTTAAACTTTTGTTCCAGGATCTATCTCCTGCTGAGGAAATGCCTGTTGCATAGTTTTAAATGACTCAAGTATTTATTAATAGAAAGGAAGAGGAAGATAAGAAAAATAAGACAAAGAAGGGAAAAAGGATGAATGACTTGATACTCCAACACATCAGTTTGGCTTGTTTACCTTTAGAGTTCACATCATATTGACACTAAATCGGGAGGAATTCAGAGCACCAGGGCCAAAAAATAAATAGAAAGGAACCTAGAGAGGTCAAAAATAAGGTCAGGAAGGAACAAAATGAAACAACTGGGAAAATAGAAACAAATATATATCTAATGATAAATAGTCTGACACACAAATGTTTGGGGGTGGGAAAAATCTGGACATTCCAAGGAAAGACATGCTGGTGATGCCAGGGTCTTTCTAGAATCTCGTGGCAGGGACAAAAGTAACAAAGATGGCCTATCAGCTCTCAGGCATATCCTCCCAATCCCCCTTCCTCAGCTTCTGAATGTCTGCCCTTCCCGCCACCACCTGCCTATAGCAGCAGCATTCTGTCTATAAGATATTTCAAACTCAGCATCTCAATACTATTTCAAATTGACCATTTAGACCAAAATATTCATCTTCTCATTTTTGAACTTCCAATGCCTTCTTATCCTAGTGGGCAATACAACCCAAGCAAAAACTGTTAAGATCAGATATTCTTTATTCTCTGTTGCCAAGGTCTGCCACTGGGGGCTCCAGAGAATCTGTAGCATCTACCCCTTCCCTTCTGGGGCATGACCAAGGCTGCCTTCATTGCCCTCTCTGAGCTTAACTTGTTGCTCTGCAGATTTCCTGTGACCCCTTCCAGATGACTTCAGTATATACAGCCAAGCTTTTTTGTTGTTGTTCTCCACTCTTCTCCTCTTCAGACTCTTAGAGTGATTTCCTATAGAACTAAATGTCTCCTGATGAATAAAACCCCATCACCAGAGTATTACAGCAATCTCACCTACCACGTTTTCTTCTAAGTAAACATATTTTATTTATTACAGAGAAATGGTTTAATGTAGTTGAAATAATTTTGTTTATGAAGTTGAAAGCCCTAAACTCTAGTCTTGGTTATTCCACTTAATAGTTCTATGATCTTGGGTGAGTTATTAACTTTCTATTTCAAAGAATTATTGCATTATGTCTGAAAAGAGCTTTATACATATTACACATGATCCTCTTTAATATATATGTATATTATTTAATATATAAATAAATAATGTGTATATTTATTTAATATATAAATGTGTAGTATAAAGCTCTCTACAAACATATCCTCTATTATATTTATATTTAATATATCTTTATATATATAAAGCTCTCTACAAATGTAAGTTATTTATTTAGCACTCAGTTATTTGCTGTCTCATAATTGCTCCTTAATTATATCATGTGTGTCTTGTCTCTAAAATTGATTTCAAACTTCCATGAGGCTGGCTCCATCACTGACACTTTATTTGTATCCTCTAAAGTGAGTGCTTGAGTTAGCTGATTAACTGAGTCAACTGTTTTATCCCATTCTTAATCCAGTAGCGTCCCTTAACCTTGACCTTAAACCTCATCAATCTTTTTCCCTCCTTTAGGAAGCCTTCCTTGATCTTCTAAAAGAGTGCTGGTGGTTTTTCTAGCATACTATCCCCTATGCAGAGAAATTTGCAATGTTGATATATTTATAATCTGAGAATGGTTTTAGTATAGACAGAACACGGAAGCAATGATGACAGAGCCCCAGAAAACTGAGAGAAGATGATATTGAAATAAATACAGAGAAAGACTCTAACAATGAAGAGAGAAGAGATTTCTAAGGGCCAAAATCTACCTGTGTTCACCACTGTCCAGGGGAGTTCCCCCAACTGTTGTCATGGATGTTTGGTTAATGGGCCTGTATGGATATTTATATATTATAAATATATATATTTATATGTCATGCTATTAAGCCTTAAGAATCATAAAATTAACAAACTGGCTCTGATTTCATCCTAGAAAAGAGACTTACTTGAGCTTTCAAAGTACTTTTTCATATAGAGTGAATTTTCTGATCAAACTAACATGAAACATCAGCCTGCACAATTGTTTTATTTCTGGTTGTAAAAACTGGCATGCTGGCTTATACAGCAATCTCTTGCAAATTTATATGGCATAATTTTGGCCTTCTCAAATCCATTCAGCTCTGGATCACTTGATGGGAGTTTCTGTATTCATAAAACAATAGATTAAAACTATCATAATGATTTTATCAAAATAAAATCACCCTTGAAGGCCCTGCCTGGGGGGTGGTCAGTCAACATCCCTCCCAGAGGTACCCTTCTGTCCCCTCCCTCAAAGCAGTTATAATGGGGTGGGTTTACATGGTTCAAATTATAGCAGGTGTTCTATGAATGAACTTTTAAAGCCATTTGCTTGAACAGCCTGAGGAGTTAGTTAAAATATCTAGTGTAGACATAAAGACATGAAACATGTATACAGTGGAAGACAAAGGGAAACCAAAGAACTTGTTGCTCTGAAAACCACACACACGCACAAAAATTGAGGTCTAAAGTTTCTCAAACTTAAATGTGCACTTGAGTCACAAGGGGATCTTGTAAAAATGCAGCTTCTGATTCAGGAAGTCTGGGGTGGGGCCTGAGACACCACATTTCTAACAAGCACCCAGACGACAGCAGGGCTGCAGGCCCAAGGATCCCACGTGGAGCAGCGAGGCCAGAGAACTGAAGCTACACAGTAGTGTTAGGGTATAACATAAACACAGGGACTTGGGCTTTTTCAGTAACCGGGCCAGAGAACACCAAAGTAAAATTATCACAGTTAAGAAGTGATACAACACATTTTGTGTACATTTTTCTTCTTTACTAGACATTATGTTTCCTAGAGAATACTTTTCTATTGTACCCATTCTGATCAGGCCACGAGAGTGGGAGTGAAGTGGCTTATCTGTCTCTGACAGGTTTTTACATGCCTAAGCTGTGGGCTGTGCTCAACTACCCACAAACACAAACCACAGAAGCAGGGACCAGAAGCAGGGCAGGCAGCCTCCTTAGCACATCCTACAAAGCTCCAAAGATCTAATAGTGATGGGAAGGGCACTCCTACAAGCTCCCCAGGTCATTCCATGCACTTTCCTAGCACTTTCTGGAAACACATCATGACACCAACAGTTAGGCCCAAGTGGAACAAAGCACCTTAGTTCAAAACTTGCTGTGTGTCTTGAGGCATTTTCTAGGGTGACTAAAGGAACCAAGGATTTCAGGATATTTAGCCGTCAATCTCCTCTCCACACCTACCCCCAAATTTTCAACAGTTAAGTTAGGCTCCTGCAGGAGGCAATAGTCACAGGAAAAATAAAGATAAAAAATGAAGCAACTAGATGATGACACATTCAAGTAGAGATGGGTTTGGAGTTTTTTTATATTTGTTTTTGACTTTTTGATAGAACTATTTTGTTAAATTCCTACGTTATTATAGAGTTCAGTATTTTTCCATCCACAGCTCATTTGTGAAACATGAAATCATTTTCATGGGTCAGAACCAAGCTGTTTTAAAAATGCAACAGACCAGGGTGCATCGCAGTTCAAAGGGGAAGTATTGTTTAAGGAAACTTCTCAGTTACATGTGTCTCTGTCTATGTGTACTGAGTTACATTGTTAAGTGCATTTCTTACTGTGGGTCATGATCAAAAATTTGAAAAACAGTGGACTATAGTTTGCTTTTTGATAGAGAGGGTTTTTTAAAGCCATCATTTTTGTTAATCTATTTATTCTTACTAAATTCACCTGGCATCACCTTAGCTAGATGAAGTTAGGATAAGCAGCCTTTTCAGATACTTCTCTGCCGTTTCCACTCTAAATTCCTGGAACTCATATAGCAGGTTTAATCCACACATAAAATATCAAATTCCGTCAGGTCATACATCATAGTAATAGATCAATTTAATATACACTCTGAACTATTCCTGAGTATTATGAACCTAAATCCTCTACATGGAAACAATTGCTGGGAGCACTTCACATCTTTCAAGTTACAAGTGCACCATCTTCTGGTGAAATATTTTCTTTGTTGGAAAGATGTTAAAGAGCTACCAAAAATGTCCTAATTTTTCTAGCAAAAATTGCAATTGTCATCATAAATACATTGAAATTATTTAGGGCTCTTTACTTCATCCAGGAGTTTCACTCCATTCCCCATCTAAGAAGGGTCTTTCCAATTCCTTAGCAGTGAAAGGAGCTAGTCTGTCCTTCCTGGTTTTCTGTTAAACTGAGTCGGTTTCAAGTTTCAGCTCCTCCTCGAATTCCAGCCTGCTGAGACTTCCCTCTAGAATCATCCAAAATGGAGCCTCTTACGGCTTACTCGTTAAGATGTTCAGGGCCCAAAGCAAAGGCATTTGCAATTTTGCTGTCTATGATTCTATGCACAGTAATGCTATTTCTTCTACAATTAAAATTTCTAAAACCTAAAATCAACAGCTTTTATACCTTTGAAGTGAAAGATGCAAAAGGAAGAATGGTTTCTCTGGAAAAGTTTAAAGGCAAAGTAAGTCGCATCTTCTGGTTTTATTTCTATTGTTTGTCCATGTTCACTGTTAAATGGTCGTAAGTTATAATTTAGTCTTGAATGTTTTTAGTGTATCAGAGTTCTCATAGTTTATATACTTCTAATTGATCAACTCTAATTATCTTAACTATTTTCTTTAAAATGTTTTATGTGCTGAATTAATACTTTAAGTTGTTACAGAGAAATTTATTAATAAAAGTATTAATTCCATAATCTAACAACATTAAAATGCACTTGGTCGATGATCATATAATTAACTTTTATTTCAAAATAAACTGCCGTGAGTACCTGATGCTTTTTTAAGAGTAGTGAGCTTTCAGAGTCTCAACTCATGCATCCGGTGTGATTTTCAATAAATTGGGTATGTCTAAAAATATGAAATAACCATCTATCAAAGGTTATACTCCCCCAAAACAGTTTAAGATTTTAACTACTTGTGGAATTTTTTTTTTAATCTTTTATTTGCTTCACTTTCCGGTTGCATTTTTTTTTTTCTTTTTCCGGGAGGTTGCACTAGTTGTAAACGTGGCTAGTGACTGCCAACTCACAGACAGAAATTACTTAGCACTGCAGGAACTGCACAAAGAGTTTGGACCATTCCACTTCAGCGTCTTGGCTTTTCCATGCAATCAGTTTGGAGAATCGGAGCCCCGCCCAAGCAACGAAGTAGTATCTTTCGCAAGAAATAACTACGGAGTAACATTCCCCATCTTCCACAAGATTAAGATTCTAGGATCTGGAGCAGAGCCTGCATTTAGATTTCTTGTTGGTAAATATCTACCTTGCCTCACCAATACAATGTTTTTGATTGCTTTCATTTTTAAAACAAATATACCAGGGACCATACTCACTTATTTCATTCAAAATGTGTTACTGGGAAAGTTTTATAAAACTGTCCAAGTGCCAGAATCTCATCCTTTGTAACTTTCTAGAAGTTATGCTTCCCTGAAATCAATGTTTTAACTTCTTGGATGGCAAAATAAATCTACTCCAATGTATTTTATTCCTTACGGTCATTTTCCTGAAGAATTTACTTGAAGTGTGGTCATAGCTATTTTCACAAAATATCTCAATTCTCCTTTCATTTAACTAGTATTTGGATAAATGTCCCTCCCCATTATTAAAGCTATATATCCCTCATGAATCTTGCTGTACATTATTAAACATATCTTTGTGGTTAACTTTATATTGTCTTACTTATCTAAGATATTATCCTCAAGGATGAATAATATCTCAGTTTATCATGTTTTTGCTAAAATTCAAAGCAAGATATATCTTGATTTTTTTGGAAGAGGGTAGTGTTTGGCTATCTCTACAATTAGACTAGTTACAGAAATCTATATAAAGATTTTCCAGAGTCAGTTAGCATAAAGGTAGTGTGGTATAGTGACTAAGAGCTAAGCTTTGGCCCCAGTCTATCTGGGTTCATACTCCTGCTCTGTTGCTTTTGCTGTGTGTCTTCAGGCACATAACTTAACTTCTTTGTGCCTGTTGCCTCATTTGTAAAATGAGATTATCTATGGTATCTACCTCCTAAGATTGTTTGGAGGATTAAGTATGTTTGTAATAAAAGCAAAGTACTTATCCACTGCTTACACTGTGCCCGACACTATTCTAAAGGATGTTCAGCTAATGTCCTCTCATCTAACTCATGCAGATGATACTCTGAGTCCTGTTTTCACTGTAGATCATTTGAGTCTTGATAAAACTATGACCTCGGTCAGGCAATCAAGCTTCCAACCCAATAAACCAGCTAACGATGTTCTACAACATTTCATTTAAGTGTGAAATCAGAATCTTCCAAAAACATTACTTTTAATTTCTAGGGAAAGTCTATATAGTGCCTAACACCATGAATAGCAACTAGAGTGAGGTCTTCCTTCCTCTTATTTCCTGGGTACACCCAGGAAAGGAAAGCCAGAGCACATGTCCTTGTAATCATGCCTCAATTATAGCAGCCAAATGCTTGGGTGCAACAGCTCCTAGGTTCTTCCCCTTTATCACTAAAAAAGCTTCTGAAATTCCACTTACCCTGTGTAATCAAAAAGTAACAGTGGTTTAAGGTTTCATTGAAGTTAGAGGAAGCTTCAGAGACAAAGACAATGAGATGATGGCCAAATGAAAATTAGATCTTTTAAACTGGCCCAGATGGACAGTAACTGATGATGTGGTCACAAACAGGACCTCTCTGTACAGGTGTGCAGGTTGTTCACTAAACAGGGCATCTGTATGAGGAGGCAAGGGGGAGCTGAAATATAGCTGAGTGGCAAGGCATATACTGAGAGACTATACCCACCTGGAAGGGTTTCTTTTTCTAAGTCACCTCGAGATGTTACATCAGCTAGAGAGAGGCCTGCCCTGATGGGCATTCTCTTTAGAAACACCTTTTCCATTATAGAAAATGGCTATGTTTCAAAATGATTTTAGGAAGGCTTGAAGGTAATAATGTGATGCTCATACTGAGTCATTGATGTTTAATCTAATCAGCAATACTAATAATGAAATCACCAATTTAAATGCTTGGCACAGTATGCAAAGTAAAGCGCATATAAGTAAATATTATGCTCCTTTTTGTTATTTTTAACTTATGCCCCCTCATTGGTTCTTTTCCCAGCATAAAGCAAAGTATTCCCCACTTTAAAAACTCCAGGCAGTGTGTTCCTTCTACCTACTCTATCACTGTTTTGAAAGAATAGTTCACTCTTGTTTTCTCTGCTTCCCTGTCTCCATTTTCTTCTTCCATCACTGTATCTGGCCTCTAACTCCAGGACTCCCCTGAACCTGGTGGGTCATGGTACCACTGACTTCCACTCTGGCCCTTCTCTCTCTCCTTTGCAGGTTCCCCCTTTCCATCTACCCTTAACTCTACTGATCCTCAGGATTCTGCCAACAATCCACTTGGGCTCTTCTTATTCTGTCCCCTTTCCCTGAGGGAGCTCTCTCTCCTAAGCTCCAAAGCCATATAGCCAGCTATCTCCTCTGCTGTCCCACATACACCTGAATTCCCTTTTGTACAAAACGAATTTGTCATCTTCCTCCTAAAATCTGCTTGCTTTGCCATGTCCCCTGTGGAGGTAATAGAGTCCAGAAAGGAAGAGCACAAGCTCTGGGGTAGGAAGGCCTGGATATCAGTCAGGCTCCACCACTCACCAGCTACATGACCATGAGCCTAGGCCTCCATTGTTCTCATCTGCACAATGGGGATAATAATAATACCCACATCACAGGGTTGCTGTAAAGATTAAATAAGATCCATATGAAGCACTGAGCATACATGACTAGACACATCGTAGGCACCTGATAAATTTTAGTTATAATTATTTACATTTTTTTCTAATGTTAGCCAATAATAATGCACATAAATCCTGGATGATATACATGGAAAAAATCCACATTTCTTACATAAATTAAGATGTATCAAAAGGATGTCATAATTTCTCAAAATGATTATTTAGAATTCTTAACCATTTTCAGCTATGTAATATGTAACAACATTAAAAACATAGATACGAGGGGCCAGCCCAGTGGCGCAAGCAATTAAGTGCCCGCGCTCCACTGCGGCAGCCCGGGGTTCGCTGGTTCGGATCCCGGGCGCGCACCGATGCACCGCTTGGCAAGCCATGCTCTGGCAGCGTCCCATATAAAGTGGAGGAAGATGGGCATGGATGTTAGCCCAGGGCCAGTCTTCCTCAGCAAAAAAAGAGGAGGATTGGCAGATGTTAGCACAGGGCTGATCTTCCCACAAAAAAACAAACAAACAAAAAACATAGATATGAAAAGTAATCTCTACATTCCATTACCAATGACCTTTAGAACACTATTTTATCTAAAAAACGTTAACTGAAAGTGTTGAGCTAGTGACAAGGTAAACTTTTTGTTGTTTAGATCAACAAATCTAAAGTAAACCACTTTATTTCATGATGCTAGATCAGCAGAATCATCAGTGAAGTCACCATGTGTACAGAGAGCTGGTGACTCAAACCTTGACTTTTGCTTTAAGTGTTTTGTTTTTTGTTTTGTTTTGTTTTTGACATTATGACAATCCTAGAACTTGATTCTAAAGTTATCACTTATGCAGAGAGTAATAGAAATGACAATGTTGACAAAGAATAAAATTATGTTCATGAAAACATATTCTGATCTTTCAGATTCTTCAAAGAAGGAACCAAGGTGGAATTTTTGGAAGTATCTGGTCAACCCTGAGGGTCAAGTTGTGAAGTTCTGGAGGCCAGAGGAGCCCATTGATGTCATCAGGCCTGAGATAGCAGATCTGATTAGACAAATGATCATAAAAAAGAAAGAGGATCTATGAAAATGCCACTGAGCCATTCCAATGCAGAATACAGAAGTCAGAATACAGAAACGCCTCCATGAGGGTTTGGTCTCATTTTAAATACTCTGACAATTAAATGTGGCACTGAAGAATGATTTTTTCTTAATGTTGTCTTGCTGGTGAATGGTAATGAATGTCCCCTTGATAGAGATGTTACCCATGGCAAAAATAAACAGTAGCCAAAGAATCAAAATATTTCAAATACTTCATCTGACCACACTAAATGATACACAGTCGCCAGTGTGCCTCAGTATCCTATTGTTCGACTTGACATTTTCTAGGATTGTACTTGATGGAAATGCCAACACACTAGGCTTCTCTGAATTCGACACTGTGTGTCACCGAAATTTCTGGAGTAACTAGCTGTAAATAGCTATTTTTATGTAATAAAACACAAAATAAACATTGAAAATGTAAAATACATAGAAATAAATTCAAATCCTTATATATTTTTGTGTGTTTCATGTACAGGATTTTGTTTGGGTTTTATTTTTTTTAAGTAAAGATTCATAGTATGTTTTACTACATCTGGCCAAATAGTCAATTATAAATGACATTATCATAACATTTGAAAAATCCATCATTTTCAGTATTTCTCTATTGTTTTCCAGAAGCAACTCAAATTCCACCAATAGAATATTACCAGTCGAGCCAGTCTCCATTTCTGAGGGGAATCCCAGTGTAATCCCAGTGTAAGAAAAAGGCCATGAGTATACGATCATTTAGCTTGGTTCCTTGTGGGTTCATTTTGGTTGCTAATATATTCAGACTAGATGAGCCACTTGGAAGGAACGCAGTGCTGCAGCAGTCTCGTGACCAAAATAGTAAGAACCAACTCCCAAGAGTCAAAACTCTTAATGTAAAGAAGGGAGTGACAGAAAAAAAGCTTGATACTTCTTTTTATTTTTGTTATTATTTTTATTAAAACGATTAATGCTTATTATAAAAAAAAAAAAAGAAGGGAGTGATTGCAATTACACGTTCTAAACATCAGCAACCTCCGAACCCTGTGACAGAGTCATAACATACCTTTTCTCCCAAAGTCATGACCTTTATGTTTTGTCAGCCTTGTAATTATTGGCTAACAAAGCAACCTGCCAAGTTGGTGAAGGATAATTATTGCTCCATAAAATATATGTTCATTTCATAAAAGAATTAAATGGGAAGACTGGGGCAAAAAAAATGTTAAAATATAGTCATGTAAAATTTCGCTAAGACTCAATCCAAATAATTGTGAGTTGGCTCCCGAATTCTGATCTGATTAATGAAAGTGAAGACCCTTTTTTATGGTGAAATCAGTAATGCTACCTCAGTGTATAGTTCTGCATAAGTGTTTAGACTAAAGTTCTTAGAGAAACCAAATATGTTTCCCTGAATATCTTCTGCTTCAAAGTATATGCCCAACCACCCAGCTCCGAATGTCTGCAATAAGATATTTGGTGAGGCTGGAGGTGTAGTTTCCATCAGAGGTCAGGAGGATTTACAGGGATAGCCTCAAGAACGCCAGGTCAGCAAACCTGCTGCCACCTCTCACTAGCAGCATGACTTTGGGCAAGTCACTTGACTACTTTTCCATTCCCTTGCCTATAAATTGGGGGTTGAAGGGGTCAAACTAAACAAAAAGCCCCTTCCAACTTACCAAGATGTGTCAAGCAATCAACAAAGGAATCGGTGCTAACCGGGACTGTTGTCAAATAGGAGCCACCTAACAAGTCTTATCTGTTCTCTGCAATTTTGCCCCAAAAGCCTACTAGCAATTTGAATTCTGAGCCTCTAAGCAAAATTTTGTTCAGGGAAACCCCTCCAAGTGTTGCTTCCAGAGCACTCTTGCCATATGCCCCCACTTACGACTTCCATGAGTTCATAATAGTGCTGCAGGACTGCTGGGGTGTTTTTTGTTTTGCTTTGGTTTTTTTGGTGAGGAAGATTAGCCCTGAGCTAACATCTGCCAATCCTCTTTTTGCTGAGGAACACTGGCCCTGGGCTAACATCCATGCCCATCTTCCTCCACTTTATATGTGGGACGCCTGCCACAGCATGGCTTGATAAGTGGTGCGTGGGTCTGTGACCAGGATCAGAGCGTGCGAACCCCTGAACGCCAAAGCAGAGCACGCGAACTTAACTACTATGCCACCGGGCCAGCCCCTGCTGGGGCATTTTTATGTGCTCACGTTACAGGTGTGAGCAGCAGTTATACACCAGCACTACTAGGCTACAGAGACTCCCCACTGCCAGACAGATGGTAAGGGAGCTGTGCTGGGCAGTGACCAGGACTGTCCCAGTGAATGTAATTCAGCTGTCCACCCTGCCCCTAATCACTAGTTCTCTCCACAGCCACATAAAGTAGGGTTTTCCCTTATTGATGTCCAACCCTGGTTGCCTCATGTAACCTACAGTCTCTACTATCATCAGTGCCTGATTCTCTCCCCTTGCCTTTTGGGTACCGAGAAGGCACGTGGGAATTGGAAAGTGTGCCATATAGGTGTCCATTCGGGGTTCTGTAATGAATAGGCTACGCTGACGTGCTGCCACCCCTAACTCAAATGTCTCATATGAATACCACGAGGCAAACACAGGCTGAGGAAAAATGCATCTTTCTTGAATTGAGCATAATACCTTCTCTATCTCAGCATCAAAAGGTCTGAGACATACACTTCTATGGGCTTCCCGAACTGAGGAGTATAACAGAAAAAAATAGCAGGCATCACATAAAAGGGTTTCAGCTGCTGTCCTCATGACAAAGGAAAGAGACAAAATCAAATGCATTTAATTGTGGTCAATAATTCACTGACTTGAAGTTTGGTTTAGTTTGTTTTATTTGGGAGATGAAGAGGAGAACTTCATACTAACTCCTGATCATCTCATGACAGACATAACAATAGTGTTGAAGAGTGGAATAAAAATGAATTTGCCTGAAATATACCCTGAAAGTCATACTTCATTTTTGACAATGCTTAATAACTATAGCATATCTATAGTATGTGTATATGTACATATATAATTCTTAATAATTAAGAGTATTTATAGCATATATACAGCCGTGGCTGATAAATGTTTAACAACCAACTCTCTGGAGAAGGAGTCTGATTTGCAGCATTTGCCAATTTCCATGGTGTAAATGCCCCCACATGGTCAATTTCAACCTACCAATGGTTTAATAACTTGCAAAACTTAACAATCGGTTCTCACAAACCAGTACAAGCTGGCTCCAGCACACCAAAATTCTTAAAAATCAGACTTGATCAGGGCATCATAAGAATCTCCAAAGAGAAAAATCTAGAGCAAAAATATATCACATATACTCTTTATTTTTACTATAAATATACTATTTTGACAGGTTATATGAAAATGTGAAAGTATACGCAATTACTGAATTATGAAAAGCTGCTAACAGTATACTGTATAATCACACTAAAATCTAATGACCTACCTGGATTGTCTGCAGGTAATCTCAAGTAGGAAAACACTCCAGCAAAAAAAAAGAAAAACAAAGCCCGAGAAGAAAAACAAAACCAATATTTCTCTATATTTTCTTTAAATACATTAACTGTGTTTCAAAAGACTGCCTTGCACAAACTAAAAAGTGTTGAGTGGTCCCTGTACAAAATATTACATTCATTCGTGGTCTTCCTTTGAAAGAAAAATGACATATTTGAGTGGAGTTAATATGGGGACGCTCTGTCTGTATTTATCCCTCAGCTTGATTTCATCTTCCCATAGAATAATAAAATTCTAGTAACTGTTACACCTAGAAACTAACACATCACACTCCTTCCCACCCGTCTCTTTCCCTTCTCCCACCGAACTGTTAAGCCATGCCTTGCAGAGTGAAGCATTCTCTTTGGGGGTGGGGGAATAAAGAGCAGCAAGGAATTAGGAAGCCCTCCAGAGGGTAGTGATGGGAAGCAGTTACATTCCCAGCACAATGAACATCACAGAGGCTGCCTCAAAAGAAAACACCTGGGAGAAAATCCTTCCTAGCCAGCAGAATCTCCCTCCTCTTCTTTTCCTTTGAGGTCCCAAGAGTGGATCCCTCAATTTCCCTCTCACTCCCATGGAAACATTTTCTTTTTGAATTTGTATATTCATTCTCCTCCTTATCCATCAATCTCCTTAATTTGTCTTGCTTGAATTCCATTCTTTCCCTCCTTACTCATCATCTCAATAATATGGAACTGAAGAAGTTTTAAATATGTATTCTGTTTATTGAGTATAAATGTTGGCATTTTATGTCTTGCTCTTTAGTTTAAAAAAATTAAAAGATAAAGGCCAAGCCTTCTAAACTTAGTAGGTTTTATTTTTACCAACAGGTCAGTGACTTTCTATAGAAAATAACATGTTGAAATTTAACCTTTAAAAAAAATAAAATGAAAACAATATTTACATGGAAGGGATACTTAAACATAAAGATGCTGAAAATGGAATGATATTGGGCAACAAGAAAAAGAGAATAAGATTTAAAATAGCAAAATGCATAAGAATCAAATTATAGGTATCTTTTTAACCCATGGTTCTAGAAATAAGGTAAGAATAAAAGTTAACTTTACCGATAACTTATAATCCAATACAGTGAAGAGAGTGATACATTTCTCACATCTCATTCAGGGTGTAACTAACTGACCAGACCACCAAAGTCAGTTCCGTGAACTTGCTGCAAACGTCCACAGGAGTGTGGACTGCACGTCTGGGACCCAGCACATATCTGACACTGCTCCATGGGTCAAAAGGGCCTCCAAGGGAAGGAGAAAATATTTAAAATCATACTGTATAGTCAGTTCTTCCCATTTTGCAAACTAAATCTCATGCTTTCTTCCAAATATTTTATGATTTTGTGATTTTAAAGAAAATGAAGTGAAGAATTGAGGCAAATCTTCCAAACAATTCAACCCCATCCCCCACTCCCCCAAAATCCCTAATTTTCTTGATACTCAAGTGAAAATGTTTTAGTTGACTGACTCATTTGGAAAGTTACCTCAATTCTCCCTTCAGCTGGTACACACACACGGTTATAGAGACCTACTCTAATGTCGTATTAAGAAACTGATCATCCAGAAAGAATACTAAAGACTTAGTTGAAAATTTGGGGAAATATTTTAGGCTTCCCATTCCAAATTGTCATTATAGTCTAAATTTTATATTAAAAAATACATATATAATTTCACAAATACTTTAATACTGTCTACCCAAGACTCCAAAAATATTACCTGGAAATTTTTTAAATAATTAATTATAGTAGTTTCTTTACCATTATAAAGCTGTCTATTGTATTATACTTGAGTAACTGAATAGCAATAACAAGTGTAATAGTAAATAATTCAATAGTGCCCTGGTTTATAGCAAAAAGTATACACACACACACATTAATTATAGATTTAATTATACTCTGACGTTCATTGTATATGCAATAAGATAGCAGTTGCATGTTAGCTGATGCCATTCACATATTCAACCAGCTAACAATACACTGCCAACCCATCACACACAGGTAACCAATGCACTTCATGAACAAGAAGAATTTATCCAGAAGCAAGTGGCAGGGTAGTTGTGGCTGCCGAATTGACCCAAAGCAGCCAGCTAACAATACACTGCCTACCTGATTCAGGTCACTGCTGCTTTCCAAGGCCCATGAAGTCACTGAGGCTACATTTGTAATATGAAACACAGTGGCAGAACTTTAATCTTAATAGTCACATTAAAGAAAACTTATAGACAAAACTTGTTCCTCCAAAACTATTATAAGAAATAAAACCAATATTTCCTTTAATCTATTCAAAAACTTAAAAAGAAAAACTTTCAGAATACTTACACTTAGCTTTTCCAAATTAAAAGCTTGGATATGAAAATACAGTATTGCGGTTCAAGTGAATTAACAAAGTTATACTTAACTATAGCTTTTCCAATTACTTCTGTTTACTGACCAAAACACCAGTTGTCTGTATTAGGCAGTAAACTATCTAGGAGTCATGGTAATACATAAGCTTGGCATAAGACAAAACTGCAGCTATGTTAGGGGGAAAAAATCAATATTAAAGTATTTAGGGAATTTAAGGACTTAAATGTCATTCATTTTCTCCCACTACAAATAACGTTAGTCATTGCATTCTGAAAGTGCAGTTACATGTTTGGTTGATTTATTGTGTCACTACTTAAATATAGAAAAATGTAAAGAAGACAGAAAAATCTATAAAAATGGTGATGAGTTTGAAACTAAAATCTATGAGTAAAGGAATATGAACTCTTTAGCGTAGAGAAAAGCAAGGTGAATGTTGATAATGAGAAATTTAAAGCATATGAGGGCTGTTTATGTGGAGAAAAATAAGAAGAAAATCATTTAGATTTGTTTCATTTTTACACTGATTATAAGAGAAGCTAAAGGCCTTTGGGTTCAGGAGAAAAAGTACTACTACATTGCTAACCTAAAAGCCGAGGATTATGCCACTCCTCCCCATTGTCCACAAGATGGCACCATTTCCATTTCTTTGAGGGGCAAGCTTTCGAATGCAAGAAGGGAGCGCAACTAGCAACTGTTAAAATGAAATTGTAACAGCCAGCTAGCAATGCACTGCCTACCTGACACATCCAAGCTTCATCTTTTGCTGCTGAAACTAGACAGCACCATTCAGATACAAATGATTACCATTATTTGTCAGGGATCTTCAGTTTCTTACAGATTTTTTTTTTTTTGGTATATAATTAGACTCTGCAGTGATATTATGAAACTGATTTTTTAAATTTTCATATTTTCAGACCAGCCCATACTTCCAACAAATATCTTCTTTAGCAAGAATTAGTTCGTTCAAGATCAGAATTAAGACAGAGAACTAGAGCAAGCACTAAACACTCACCTTGGAAGAACCTTGGCTTCTCTTCTGCTTCATGTCTTTGGCAAGCACCCGCATGACGTTCTCCTTTGAAAATAGAAATAACATAGAGAAAGAGAAACGATTTTTTAAAATCATAATGTTAGGTGTGAATGTTTCTAGATCCTCAGCTTGTCAAACCACAGTTACTTTTTTTTAAGCAACTAGGCACCTCCAGGACACAACTAAATTACACAACTCAAAATTAACATCAGAGTTTAGAGTTTTGTACTACCTTTTGGCCCTAAACAGGTATTACGAACGGTGCCTTAGACAGGAAGCCCCTATGGGGACTTGGGGCGAGTAAACAAAAGGGCGTTACTCACCCACAGCATCTCTTCTTCGGTCCGGACCCTCCGCGGGGCGGTGCGCTCCAGTTTCCACTCCATCTCAGGAGGACTTCGGCCTCTCCTCGACCGCCTCTGGTTTTCCCCTCAGCTCTAAGCCCGTCTTGACTCCTAATCGTCAAACCTCTGGAGTCTCGTCCCCCAGGACCACCGTATTTCACCCCCAACCTCTATTTCTCCCACTGCTCCTAGAGAGCCCTCCCCAGGGTACTGTTTAAAAAGCCGGCGGGGCGGCAGCCAGAGCGGGAATCCCCGTCTCCGGCTTCTCATTGGCCAGCGCTGCGGTGACGCCAGAGCCCGGGAGGGATTCCCCCAGCGCGCTAGGCGGCCCTTCTTTCCGTCCCGGCTGGGGCCCCGCCCCGCAGCCTCCTGCTCTTTGTCCGCGGAGGCGCGCACTGGAGCGCCAAGCTTTGCCGCGAGCCGTGGCGGGCCTGAGCTCGGCCAGGCGCCGAGGGCTGTCACAGAGGCAGGAGGCGAGGGGGCAGGCGGGCGAAGAAGCGGGCTCTGGGACTTCTCGTTCTTTCCTTTTTCAGAAACAAAAAGTGTTTCGTTATAACGGGTCCTGATCCCTTTTCCTCCGCTCCCACTTGTCTTTCTCCAACCCCATCCTGCCTTCGAGGGATGGGAGGGGTGCAGTGACTCTCCGGCCTTCTCTCCATTGCTAATGATCACCGTTCGTGTAAGCTATTGATTTTAGACGTGTTCCCCGGCTCTCCCTCCATCTTCAAACAGGCAGAAAATCTGGCAAGACTTCTGTGCTGATGAGAAGGGGAAGCATTGATATATTTATTCAATAATTTTTTCTCTGCTCTAGCCGTTTGGAAGTGGTCAGGTTCTCTCACTTGAGCTTCTGAGCTATGTTCCCAAACAACACGTTAGTGAGAGAGGTGAAAGAGACAGTGACAGGGAGGACCTGATTAGGATAAAGAGCCAGCAAAAAAGCTGAGCAGACTGAGGCTAAGTGATAAAGGATGGTATGGGGGGTGAGGGAGGGGTTTGGAGGGAAATGACAAGGAGCCAGATGGGCTGTGCAGCCTTAGCTGCCCACCTGAGCCGCTGAGAGAGGCGAGCTGTGCCATATGCCATATGGCAGGAAGGGAATCTGTGTCTGGGAAACCTCTCACAGTCTGGCAGATTACCACCACCACCACCCACCCCCCGCGCCCACCCCAACCCCCCACCCCACCCCCGTTTCACATTGGATTGTTTTTACTCTAATGCAACATGTGGGTTTGTCTATTTTACTGGGGAAAGGGTTCACAGATTTCAGATACTCAAAAAGGTCAGTGATTTAAAGAAAAAATCTAAACTCACTCTCCTTCTTTCCTTCATACTGAAGGCAAGAAAAACTGGCATCAAGGCTAAGGCCCAATCTTAGACCAGTTTTCCATCTACCATGATAAAGGTTAGGGGAAATGCTGCACAGGGTAACTTAATCTTCAGATGAGATTTATCACAATGCTTAGTAGTCAAATAACCCTCAGATTAAAAGACCTCACCCACAAGAATTCTACTTTCCTTGCAGTGCATTCAAAGGAGTACCCATTCCAACTTCCAGTAAATCCTTTCAGCAAACATGGAGGCTAAACAAAGTGAAATATCATTAAATGAGAGTCAGATGTATTGCTAAGGGATCAGTTTTGCAAATGCCAACTGAAATTAGCAATACATTGGAAATAATACTAAAAACTTTTGTCTTTCTTCTATTTTTAAATATCGTTTTACATTTACCCATTTATAAGAATGGGTACAAACCAATTGAATTAATGAGCTTGTAAATCCATGTAAATTGGCATTTTATAATCCAAGTTCTTACAAGTACTAAGAATAGTGAATTCTTCATTTAGAATTCAGTTATCTGTTAATACACTCATAAATTCCATTTTAGCCACTATTTCACAGCATATCACACAGGCTCCAAATGCCTTTTTTTCTCCTAGTGTAAAGTAGAAAAGTATTAGTCAAACATCTTCCTTTAAAAAGTTATTGTTCATTTAAATATTTGGATTGAAATTTAACATCAGAATGATGGAAACAGAAAAATCACCATTTGGCAAACACCACAGTACTAACTGTTGCAGTCAAGATTCAAGAATGCTAAAAGTGGTGTGCATATGATGAAGATGTTTGCCTCCTATGATTAAACATAAAAAGAAAAATCACAACTTTTCATTGGACAAACCTGGCAGATACCACATTAACCAAGTAATCAATTAACGTCACCATTAATGACACACTGACATCAGGTGCCTCCTGATATGATGCACTGGGAAGGGCTCAACATTACTTCTGTGATATTTTTGTCAAAAATGCGTAACCTAAGTTTAATAGTGAGAAAATAGGAAACAAATTCAAATTGAAGGACATTCACAAAATAATTGGCCAATAGCACTCTTCAGAAGTGCCAGTCATGAAAAAAGAAAGACTGAGAAACAGTCACAGATCAGAAGAAACTAAGTAGACATGAGAATTAAATGCATTGTGAGATCTTGGATTGAATCCTGGACCAGAAAAAAAGGACATTTGTTGGATAATAGTAGAAATTTGAGTAGTGATGCTAATTTCCTAGTTATGAGTAGTAGTAGCAGTAATGCTAATTTCCTAGTTATGATCATTGTACTACGGTTATGTTAAACGTTAACATTTGGGGAAACTAGCTAAAAGATATGATGGAACTCTTTATACCATTTTTGTAACTTTTTTCTCAAATTATTTCAAAATGAAAAAAAATTTAATTTAACATCATGTGGTCATACAAATAGAAACACTAGGGTACAACTGTTTAGGAGAAAATAGAAACATCCTATAAACATTTTATCTTAATTTTTACCAAACATGGCTTGAAAGTAATGTCTAACTCAAATGTTCAGGTGCCTGTGAGCAATTTACTATCGCCAAAACGTTTCCTCTTTGAGAATGGGTTTTGCAGGTAAATTTGTAATAATGAGAAAGGCTGTGAGGAAGACTCTTCCGCAAAGGCCAATTCCAAGGATTTGGAGCAAGTGAGGGGGAGACGAGGTGGAGCAGCGAGGAAGGGGAAAGGGTGGGTTTCTTGTGAAAAGGCTTTTCTTGACTCATGTCTTGCCGGGGCTCTGAGAGTCTGAGCTGGTCCCTACCGACGAGAAGAGGATATCCAAGCTTCCCAAACGCAGATTTTTTTCAATTACATGATTACATTTTCGTTCTAAATAATAATAATATTAAATATCGCAGAAATATACAATGTACAAAGTAAGCTCCCTGCATCCACTCTCCCAGCCTACCCCTTCCCCCAGAGCTTTGTCAGACCTTTTTCAATGCGTTTACATACATACGTGTGTACACGTGGTTTGGCGCTGTGAATCTTTCTACACAAATGGGATATTACACTTATCATTCTGCAACTTGCTTTTTCTACTTCACTGTATTCAATTGCCTTTCCAGAAACGCAAACCGGAGGGCTCCCCATCCCCGACTCCAACCGTCACTTCTCGCGCCCCGCGGGCCGCGGCTCCTCCCGCGCCCGCCAGCCCGTCCGCCCGGCTCGCGCCCCCGCCTCCCGCGCCCGCGCGCCCCGCTCGCGCCCCCGCCTCCCGCGCCCGCCAGCCCGTCCGCCCGGCTCGCGCCCCCGCCTCCCGCGCCCGCCAGCCCGTCCGCCCGGCTCGCGCCCCCGCCTCCCGCGCCCGCGCGCCCGGCTCGCGCCCCCGCCTCCCGCGCCCGCGCGCCCCGCTCGCGCCCCCAGCCCTGAGCGCCAGCCCGCCCCGCCCCTGCGCGCCTACTGGACAAAAGGGACCGTTGGTGTTTCCTCCAACCGTCCCTAGGGCACGTGCCCGCGCCAGGATGGGGTTGGGGGACGCGCCACGCCGGCGGGGATTAGCACAGCTCCAGCCTATGTGGGACAGGGAAGCCTGGATGGAGAGAGTTCAGGATATCTACAGTGTGTGTGTTTGGGCGGGGGGGGGCGCTGAGGAAGTTTGCCGTGAAGGGAAAAGAGGGGGAAGGAAACCACACTGTCCTGGACCAACAAATTCTGGAGCGTATCTGCTCCCCAGAGTACACAGCTCAAAATAGCGCATGGGAAGGAAGGAAGGAATCCCTTATAATTCAGACTATCAGCAGGACTCTAAAAACTTAACTTGCAGTGGTTCTGGCAATGTAAAAGCCTCAATCAGAGGAGTGGTCAATAAAGTAGCACGTCACCTCTGGTTATGTGGCTTAGTATTTTTTCAATTATAAGTAGTTTATATATATGCGTGTGTTTCCTTTACTGCCTGATTTCTAAATCCAGGCTCTGTCCTTTAAAATGTTTTTCTCTATCCATACTCCAATTAATGAAGATGGAAGGTAAAGTTTGCCCGGTTTAAAGCATGAAAATCAGATCACCTCACCTCCAACCACTTAATGTAATTTTCCCTTCTCTTTCTCCCGCAGGTAGCTCTTGCATAGGGTACTAAGTCAATAAGGTACTTCACAATTATAAGGCAATGGAAGGAAAATATCAAACTAAATTAGTACAAATCTGTATCAAACAATGGATGAAGTCAAGCATATGAACATGATACCCCCTTAGAGAAAAGTGGGCTTGTGAATGCTCTAGACTTGAAAATCTTTTTACTAGAACCTACCAGCACTTTAAACACAACATAATCCAAAACAAAATTGAGAATCTTTCCTTATTCCTATTCTCCCCAAACCATTGATCTATTCCTCCTGCATGCACCCTGTTCCCAATATCACCATCTTCCTGGTGGAGCAGAGTCAAAGTCAGCCTTCTTCAACTCTTTCCCTTTCCCATATCCCCAAATCCAGCTATCAAAGACAGTCATTTTCACCTCCGAAGTGTTGATTACATCTGCCCTCTTCTCACAATTACAATAACCTGATAATTCAACCTCTAGTCTATTCACCTCGTGTCCAATCATTTAACACGTTTATTTGCACCCAACAAGTGCACTATGCAAAGCAGTGGAGATCCCCGAGAAAGCTATCAAGGGCAATAAGCATTATCTTGAGCTGATCATGTTTCTCCCCTGCCCAAAATCCCTGGAAGGATCTTCCTCATACATAGAATTAACTTCCAAATTCTCTAGCTCACATACAAGCCCTCTACAATTTAACTTCTTCCTTTCTTGTATCATCTCCCACAATACCACCAATACCTCCTGTCTCCCACAGTATCAATGATGCGCAGCAATCTCCTGCCTTCAGGCCTTTGCTGAGGCTGCCTCACTTTTGGGTTTTATTCTCCTATCTTCTGCTCAAAAAATCTTACCCTTCAAATTTCAATTTCTTTTTCCAAAAGCCTTCTCAAATCTCCCTAGTTGGAATTTTTTTTTCTATTCCCTATGTTCCCATAGCATTTCATTTGTAGTGCTGCTCTACTTAATTTCAGATTTTACATATATAAATTTCAGATTTTATATTCGCCACTATGTTGTTAGTTTCAAAAATACAAGGATCTTGGGGGCCAGCCCTGTGGCCTAGTGGTTAAGTTCAGTGTGCTTTGTGCAGAAGTTCCTGGGTGCAGACCTACACCACTCGTCGGTGGCCATGCTGTGGTGGCAACCCACATACAAAATAGAGGAAAATTGGCATGGATGTTAGCTCAGGTGAATCTTCCTCAGCAAAAAAAAAAATACAAGGATCTTGTCTTTTTTATCCTCGTGTCCTTTTCGGAGAATGGCTCAATGCTTTGCACACAGCAAGTTTGTACATAGTTGGTGTTCAATAAATGTTTGCTGAATTGATTTGTAGATGAGATTAGGACCTTTCCCAAATCAGTGGACTAGAATTATAGAGTTACAAAAGAAAGACCTTAATACAGCTATGCTTAGACTGTGATAAACCCAATTTTAAGAAATTTTTGAGTTAAAAGGTATAGTGGAAAGCAAAGGTGCTTGGAGTAAGGTAATCTGGATCTTCCTAGGCCTGACACTTGCTAATTGTGTGACTTGAAACATGTTACTTCACTCCCTTTAAGTCTCAGGTTCCTCATCTGCAAAATCGGATAATTATTATCTACTATACAGATTTAGAATAAGGATCAAGAGAGATAATATAAAACCCCTAAAAGTATAAATTTTTTCTTTTGAAATGAAGTAAATGGTACTTAGATTGCTAATTTAGAGTATTTGGATAATAAATACATCTCTATAAAGCACTTGTCCAGAGGACAGTATCCTCAGGCCCAGAGCCTACACATAGTAGATGCCTGATACATAGTAGGTGGTCAATAAATACTATATGAGTGAATGAATTCTAAACTTCCAATGCTGTTGTCTGAATAAACATACTAAATCAAGAGGAATCCGTATAGCTACTCTAGTTTGATGGTTATGTCACTAGAGAATACAAATTTAAATGTGTTCCAATTCTGTGCTCACCAAGCAACCTTTTGATTAATGACTTAAGCTTAAGTCTGGGAAGACTTACTCCTGAAAAGGAAATGTCTCTACTCCAGGCAGTTACATGTCTACAATTGTAAGTGAATTGAATTCTGGTTTATCCACCAGATTTGAGTTTGGTTAATGTAAGTCAATACCCCACAATTGCTGTGAATTGAGAATAGTTCTGGAGAAGTAGAATGGGAGTGGTGAAGAGAACAGTGGCGTTCTACCCCAGGACAGACACTCTTGCTCTGCCATTAACTTGCAGTGTGATTTTGGCCAAGTTACTCCTCTCCCAAAAGTCTGACTACTTATAAAATGAGGAGACTAGACTGAAGGAGCTCTAACAGTCTTTCCACCTCTGCATCATGCAGTTCACAAATTACCAACCAAAGTGACCTCAGCATGGTACTACCTGACTGGGCAACTCTGCCTTTAATCACAGCCAGTCATCCTTTCACAAATCTGATCACAGCAACACTACTGCCTACTGGAACAGTTCCCACCAACACCTGAGAAGTTAGTTTCCTAGAGCTTAGCATGCAAGGAAGCAGAGTACCACCAAGGAGGATTTGGAGACTTAAGCCCTAAAACCAGGGCTTCTTTTTATAAAGCTAGAGGGTGGAGATTTGGAGGGGCAGTTTAGATAAATCCATGCAAAAAGCTGACAAATTTAAAAATCCATATTTGTCTCTTCTTAGCTATTTTATAATTGCTTGCTTTTATGCCTTCTTTTTTCCAAGTTTTCCAGGGACCACTTTTAATTTAGATACAAACCTTGGGGTCTGGGATTTGATTTTATCTATTTGCAATCTAATAAGTTAGCCTGTCACTGTTTCATGGATGCTGGCAGAAGTCACGAGACTCCTGGGTCAGAGGCAGACTTTATTGCTCACAATACAGCAAGCAGCATGAGCATCATGTTTACATCAATTCACTTTGCCCCCATATCCCACAGGGTTGCTGAGGAGGGCCCAAATAGATGCCTGCCTCCACAGTGGGTTGCATTAGAGGAGAAGAATGCTTAGCTTAAGGAATTGACTGCTTCTATAGTAAGCAGAAGCAAGCCTGCTCTTTGTCCCAGATGGAGAGGTTACCTCATCCATCAAGACTGCTTGCTGCAAATCAATAGAAATGCCTGGATAAAGAGTCGTCCAGACCTTGCCTCCTTAGCATATTCAGCAAGATGTGCAGGAATGTGAAAGACCCATGGAGGAGTGTCTTCCAAGACAAATGTTAGGGTTTCTCCTCCTAATCAAATTTCTTTTTATTGAATTTTATCATCTTCTTTAAACTCAGAATGACACAAAATATGTGCCTTTTTGCCCTTTTGCTCCTTTGGAGCATAGAGTTGTGAAAAGACCACAGGCTTTGGAGCCAGAAGACCTGGGTTTAGAATCTTAGCTTTTCCGTTTAGTAGGTGGGTGAACTTGGTCAAGTCATTTAACACTCCCCTCCAGAGCCTCAGCTTCTGCATCTGTGAAATAGAACAATTGAGGGTAGATGATGTGGCTGACACTATGGCTTAAAATGAGATTTTAGGATTGTTTCTATATTTCTAAATACTGAAGCTGTTTTTCCTCTATTACCTGTATAAGTGAGAACTGACAATATCATGGTATGTTGAATTGGATTTTCTCCCTATAATTAGCAGGTTGGGTGTTGATGTGGTAAAAGGAGAGGATTACTTAGAAAACAGCCTCGTGAAACCAAGGAGGGAATATCATCCCACCAATGTACTCACTTGGGGGAATGGCTCTCTGTGATTGTGTATAGAGCTCTACGAATAGCCTGTGTATCTTGAGGGCTTTACAACATAGACCTGGAATATGGGCTGAGGCAGGTAAGCATTGTATATGGCAAAGAGTACAGGCGTATTCACAGCAATTCAGCTGCAGTTTTCTTCTGTCCTAACTCAGATACCTTCACTGTTTTTTAGTGAACAGGAGCGTAAGTGCTGACAAATACATGCAGTCCTGTAGCCACCTCCACAATCAAAACATAGAACAGTTCCATCATCTCCAGAAATTCCCCTGTGCCTCTTTATAGCCAGCTTTGCCCCCCACCTCCAGCCCCTGGCGATCATGGATCTATTTTCTGTTCCTATAGTTTTGTCTGTTGAATGAATGTCGTATGAATGGAGTCATAAGGTATGCAGCCTTTTGAGCTTGGCTTCTTTCAGACTGAATATAATACAGTATATTGCATTTCAGATACGTCCATGATGCTGGTTGTATCAGTGGGTCATTCCTTCATATTGCTGAGGCCATTGTGTGGATTTAGCGCAGTTTGTCAATTTATTCACCGGATGAAGGACATTTGAGTTGATTTCGGTTGTTTCCAATTTTTGGTGATTGGCTCTTACCTTTTACAAAGTTTTTTCCTCAATTTCTTTTTCATTTGATCTTCACAGCAACATGTGAAGTAGATATTATTACTATTTCACAGACGTAGAAGCTGAGGCTCTGGAGGGGAGTGTTAAGTGACTTGGCCAAGTTCACCTAGCTAGTAAACGGAAAAGCTAGGATTCCAAACTCAGGTCTTCTGGCTCCAAAGCCTGTGGTCTTCACAACTCTATGCTCCAAAGGAGCAAAAGGGCAAAAAGGCACATATTTTGTGTCATTCTGAGTTTAAAGATGATGATAAAATTCAATAAAAAGAAAATTGATTAGGAGGAGAAACCCTAACATTTGTCTTGGAAGACACTCCTCCATGGGTCTTTCACATTCCTGCACATCTTGCTGAATATGCTAAGGAGGCAAGGTCTGGACGACTCTTTATCCAGGCATTTCTGTTGATTTGCAGCAAGCAGTCTTGATGGATGAGGTAACCTCTCCATCTGGGACAAAGAGCAGGCTTGCTTCTGCTTTCTAGAGAAGCAGTGAATTCCTCAAGCTAAGAATGCAACCCACTGTGGAGGCAGGCATCTATTTGGGCCCTCCTCATCAACCCTGTGGGATTTGGCGGCAACGTGAATTGATGTAAACGTGATGCTCATGCTGCTTGCTGTGCTGTGAGTAATAAAGTCTTTGTTTCTGACCCAGGAGTCTCGTGACATCTGCCAGCATCTATGAAACAATAATGGGCTAATTTATCAGATTATAAATAGGATAGAACCAAATCCCAGACCCATGTCCTTAGGTGACAGATCTCATAAGAGACTGAAAGAGAAGAGAACTGAGTCCCAGCTAGCCAAAGACTTGTTTTCTGCTTTCTCTTTTGTATCATTTTCATAGTCTGATTTCATGATATCTGCAGATAGCTAGAAATTTATATGTCAGAGAAATTTAGTTAGCCCACAAGGTTAGTACAATATTAAGATCAAAATTATTACTTTAATCACTGCACAATTCATGTACTTTATTATATTTATTTCTAAATTTTGAAATTATTTGGACATCCTCATTAAAATTTAATTCCAGTTTACAGCTTTCAGTTATAAAATAAGTCATGGGGATGTAATGTACAGCATGGCAACTACAGTTAATAATACTGTATTGCATATTTGAAAGTCACTGAGAGAGTAGATCTTGAAAGTTCTCATCACAAGAAAAAAATCTGTAACTATGTATGGTGACAGATGTTAACAACTTACTGTGGTGATCATATTGCAATATATACAAATATCAAATCATTATGTTGTATACTTGAAACTAATGTTAAATGTCAATTATACCTCAATTTAAAAAAATTAAACCTTGTTTACAGATCATCCGTTTGTACTAGTAGGCTTTGAATTTAGAGAATAGGTGTAAGCTAACAAAATTATCCATGAAGAGAATTATTATTAAGCCAATCTGATTTTTCAACAATGAAATCACACTTAAAAAGCAATTTACCAGTCAGTGTCACATACAATGCAAACAAAATAACATTGTGATATTAACAATACTTAAAATATGATCATTAGTTCTACAGGGCCCTGTCTCTATTTCTCATTTCTGGATATGACCCAAAACTTTGTCCCAAACAAGGGCACTCTAAAGGATGATAAAAATACGTTTGTATAACAACCTGTCTTGAAGCAATAAAATACTTTCTTTAGTTAAACACTCCCTGATATCATATGGAAAATCTTGAAATAAAGTTTATTACAAATGACCAATTTCCACACACACACACACACACACAGTCAGTTAACTCAAATCTGACAGATCAGAATAAAAAGCACAATAAAATGCATTAAAAATTTGTATTCTAAATATGTGAAACTTAGGGGCTGGCCCAGTGGTGTAAAAAATAAATAAATAAATAAATACATGAAACTTGTTTCATGGCTGAAGGTTTCAATGTAATTCCTTTTAAGCCATTATATCCTCTTATCTTCTAATTGAAATAACGTGTTAAAGGACAAAACTGGCCTATTATACTCCATATTTTCTGATTTAAAATTTTTATTTTATTTCTTTATAACATACATTTTAGCATTAATGAAATAAATATTGAGGTCATATTCAACAAAAGCATTTCTACTTGATTTGTTTTTGTTTTAAATTCTGTATAATCTTACTTAGCAAATTAAGGCATTTCCAAAGACTAAAGGTTGGTCTTTTTACCCTTTTAATAATTTATGGAGTGTGGTGGTGTGGAGGCAGTAAAAGAAGGAAGCTTAGTCTCTGTTCAGTGAAGGAAGAAGACATCACCCTCTGAAACCCAGGCTGATGGATCTCCAATGACATGCGAAAGCGTCGCTAATTCATTCTCACTTCATTTCACTTCCAATTTGTTTCCCCGTAACTTGATCTTTACTCTGAACAATTCTTGGGACTGAGAGCCAGAAATATCAAAACAAACTTTAAGTATTTTACCACTTTTTTTAAAGATACTAATATCTTTATTGACTAAATAAGAAGATTTTCCCTCAGGAGGATATTAGCATTTTTCTTAATTTTTTTACTTGCACTTTTTTTAATTGAAATCATTTTTTTAAAATATAAGGTTACCTTTAAGATATTTATTTTGCACTTGAGAAAAATCTCAAGTCTTTTTTTTTATACTTAAATCCACATATGGTACTTGGTTAGAAAAAATGTTCATTCAAATTCTTAAGGCTACACGAAGCACAACATCATGACTTTGTTCCATGTAGAAATTATTAAAGCAATAAATAACTTACACACTCTAAAAAACCTTCTTATTATTTGAAATCAAATGAGGTACTTGGGATCATTAATGTCCCAAATTTCACCTTTAAAAAATTAAAGGCAGGATATTAGAAAAAGAGAGTCTATTTAAGATTTCACTAGCCCATTAGCTATTATGGGCTTATCATTTGTATTTTATGATTATATTGGTTACCTTTAAGGTATTTTTCAATCATCCAAAATACTCATAAGACTTGAAAAAGTCAACATGTCCAGAAGCATTAATTCATTGGTATCAAAATCTAAAATTACCTCTCCAGGCTGTAACAATGTGCCAAAGATGCCAAAACAATATTTTATCAAGCTAAATATAAAATCTATTCTTATCCTTAAAAAAAAACAGAAACTAAAGAAAAACAATACTCTTCCAAGCAAAGGATGATTATGACGGAGAGAGAGAAGTAATGGTTAAAAAACACCACCATATAAAAAAGAATTGGGAGTTTTATTTGACTGCAAGTTAGTATGAGTAAATAGGATGACGTTAATGTGGCTGCCAAAAAGATGTAGGTTCCATGAATAGAGAGAGAAAAATGTTATTCCTTTCTTTGTACAAGCCAGACCCTGTCTGCAGATATCACATGAGTGTCACACTTCATAACGGTCATTGACAATCATATCCAGAGAAATCTCACAAGTATATTAAAGTGTCTAAAAATCATGTCAGGAAAAAAAAAATCCTAAACTAGAAGGTAAATCTGAGGAGAGTAAATCCAAGTCTGACTCCTGGGCAGCTCCACCTGTGACACCATCCTTCTTCATTCTCTCCTGTGCAATAGAGAAAATAGCCCTTCTCCTAAGGTTAATCTCTCCAAGAACTTTACCATCATCTCAGGACCCATACTGTAGTAGTATCCCCCTGCCCTCCCTGTCTCTCCTTGTCTGCAACCTCTCCCTTTCTACTGGATTCTTCCAATAAGCATTGAAATGTGTTCAATTCTCTGGCTATTGTTATTTACTATCCTCTCCACAGCTAAGCTTCTCAGATTTGTCTATACCCACAGTCTCAATTTCCCAACTCCAGCTCACTCCTCAACCTATTCACCATCATTTCCCCATAGCTACAGCCCATAGGTCTCACTTTTCATCTTACTTGATGAAAGTAAGCAATATTTAAGACTAGTCATCATTCCCTCCTGCTTGAAATTTTTTCCATTTTCATCAACAGTATACATTTTTTATTTTTCTCCTTCTCAGTAATTACTACTGGTTCATATTTCTTACCAGGCTTTTGAAATGTTTAAGTCTTATCAGTGATATGCTGATAAATCAGCTGGGAGCCTGGGGGAGACCTAAAATTTGAAGTCTTTCCCAATTTCTGTGGTGTAAATACTCCCACTATTGCCTATTTCAAGCTACCAACATAACATCAGGCAGAGTTGGGAAAAGAAGAGCAGAATCGGCTCATTGAACAGCACAAACCAGCTCCAGACTACCACTGGAGGGCTTCTTCTTTTTTTTTTTTTTTTTTTTGAAAGCATCAGGCTCCATTTGGTTTGGTTTTGTTTTGAGGAAGATTGACCCTGAGCTAACATCTGTTGCCAATCTTCCTCTTTTTCTTTTTTCCTCCCAAATCCCCAGGACATAGTTGTATATCCTAGTTGTAGGTCCTTCTAGTTCTTCTATGTGAGATGCCGCCACAGCATGGCTTGATGAGCAGTGAGTAGGTCCTCGCCCAGGATCCAAACTGGTGACCCCTGGGCTGCTGGAACAGAACAGTGAACTTAACTGCTACACCGCTGAGCCAGCCCCGGGGAAGGCTTATTCTAACACTGTACTCTCCATAGGTAATCTCAACCTTGCCGAAGTGTCAGTGACCCATAGCTAATCCAGACCAATGTGCTTCACAGGCACTTCAAAATTCCATCCAGACTGAACTAATAACTTTTCTCCCAAATCTTGGCCTCCTCCAATATTCATTAACTCACTGAATGTGCCACAATCTGTTCAGTTACAAACCAGAATTTTCGGAGTCATTCTTGACATCTCATTCCCTCTCCGTGTCCAATCCATCACCAGGTCCAGCCAAGTTTACCTCCTAAATTTTGCTCGAATCTTCACAGCCATCATCTTAGTCCAAGATACCATAAATTCTTTTTTTTTTCTTTTTTTTTTGGTGAGGAAGATCAGCCCTGAGCTAACATTCATGCTAATCCTCCTCTTTTTGCTGAGGAAGACTGGCCCTGAGCTAACATCTACTGCCAATCCTCCTCCTTTTTCTCCCCAAAGCCCCAGTAGATAGTTGTATGTCATAGTTGCACATCCTTCTAGTTGCTGTATGTGGGACGCAGCCTCAGCATGGCCAGAGAAGCGGTGCATCGGTGCGCGCCCAGGATCCAAACCTGGGCCGCCAGCAGCGGAGCTCGCGCACTTAACCACCAAGCCACAGGGCCGGCCCCATAAATTCTTTTTTTAACTGAAAAAAAAGGTGATAAAATAGTCACAAGAGTAAATAATTGGGAAAAAGACTAAAAAATTACAATGAATTTAGTGGTCTTTTCCTAGTTGGATGTATTTCTGTTGAAAACATACAGATAGTTTGGAATTTTAATCTGTAAATGATCCTTTTCATTTCCCTCTTAGAAAAAGCACACATAAGTTTAAGAGGTCTCATTCTGCTAATATCAAGATGAGCGGAGCAACTCCATCACTTATGGGTTATCTACAGCTTGATGGGTGAAAGCCAGGACACAGAAGATGAGAAAAAAAGTCTAAAGATTTCCAAAGGAAGAGGTAATGGAAAGTCTGGGATTTGAAGCCCTAGGGCCCAAGGCAATGACAATAGGACAGGGACCCACCACTCTGAGATGTCTTCAGCTAAGTGTGTGACCATCTCCCTTTAAGCAAGCTCTTACTGCGAAACTGTAGATAATGTAGATAAGCCGCTGTAAGTGATAATCATCTCTTGCTGTAACAACAGCCACAGCTGCCTGGCTACTCTCCCATATTCATTCTTGTTCTTCTCCAATCCATTTTTTACAGCAAAGCCAGAGGGATGTCTTTTAAGAATAGATCTGTTTAAAGGCCTTCTGCGGCTGCCTACAGACCAGAATCTTCACAAGACCTAAAAGTCCATGCATGATCTGGCCTCTGCCTTTCTCTCCAGCCTTACCTTGAAGTACACGCCTTCTTGCGTTCTATTTACAACGACCTTTCTTTTCCTTTCCTTAAAGAAACCATACTACTTTCATCTTAGGATTTTTGTATATTTCGTTCCTCCTGTTGCCCCTCCTCGACCCAGTTAATTTCTGCCCTTATTCCAGAGCGCAATTCAAACATCACTTCCTTTCTTGACTTTTCAGGCCATATCCCAACCTCCAGTTATTTGCTGTCATAGCACCCTCTTCTTTTCCTGCTTAGGATTTATCACGATTCACCCCACCTCAAATGACATCAGACAATGCAGCCCTAGAAAGTTCTAGTAACTCTCCCCCCTCTCCTCCCTCAGATTAATCTGACCTTCTCCAGCTTCCTCAACCAATTATTCATCCGTTGGGTACTATTTTAAGTACTAGAAGTAAGTAACTGCTGAATTCCATTTTTTATTTGATATAATGGAAAATTTCTTTATGAGACAGGTTAAAGGCACAAATTATCAAGGGAGACTGTTAAATCTCTTGCAAATAACATAAAAATTGCATAATTTATATATCATGATCTAAGTATGGTGTTCCAAAAGAAAATAACTTAGAAACCATATGCGTTTTATTTCTAATCAAGTTTTTAAATACCCCACATCAAAATTTAAAAGTTCACAGATTGGTCTTCTGCATTGAACACAGCCAGGCAGAAAGAATCAGAGTAGACGTTCTCATGATAATCAATAAACTAAAATAAACATTGTCTTTATTCTGCCTGATCTTTAGGTACTTGAGCTAACTCAATCCTATAAGGGTACATTTGCACTAAATTACAATGAAACTTCTCTTTCCTGAAGGTGGCACTGTGCACAAAGAAAAGTAATTAACTTTGTTCACTAAAATTCAGGAACTATAGGGCTATCTTATTAGGTTAAAAAAATACAACATAATATGCATCTAGGTTATTCTGATGCCTTTCATAATCTTAATTGCTATTTTCCTTTCGTTTTGATTCTTCCTCCCCCCCCTTTTTTTTTTTGCTGAGGAAGATTGGCCCTGCACTAACATCCATGCCCATCTTCCTCTACTTTATACGTGGGATGCCTGCCACAGCATGGCTTGACAAGCAGTGTGTAGGTCTGTGCCAGGGATCTGAACATGTAAACCCCAGGCCGCTGAAACAGAGTGCGTGAATTTAACCACTATGCCACCAGGCCAGCCCCTATTCGCCTCCCTTTTAGAGATCAAATTTATTGCCTATTGTAACTGCACTCGAAAACTTTGTGAGTTTTTATATTAACATACTGTTTTCTTTAAAAAAAACTAACAGCTAAAACTTATTGAATGCTATGTTCAGCCACAGTCCCAAGCACTTTAAATATATTATAGCAATTTTATACAAACTTCAGCAGTGGAATAAAGAAAGGAGCTATTTTTAAAAAATATTTAACTCCCACAACTCCAACTTACTTGATTTTACTAGAGAAATTAAGAGTTTATAAACTTATTTCTCTGCTTTATTTGGTGGGGGGGAAGTCATAACATGTAAGGAGACAAGATATGATGTTTGCCTCTACTAACTGCAGACTTCGCTAAGAGCCTTTCTTTTGTTACCTGCCACCAAAAAATCAAGGACACTTTCTGTTTCCTGTTAACAAACACCGGCCAACCCTCACCAGAATTGGAACTAGTTTATCAAGGCACAAGCCACCTAAATTATGTTGTTATTAAATGTGGGAAGTTGCGATTCAAACAACCTAAAAGTTTACAGTTAGCTCATGCTCAAGAGGCTGGTAAAATTTTGCAACCTCAGAGTCTGAGGCCGCGTAATCTGAATGCACGGATTCGCTGTGCTCCACAGGTGCTACCATTCTTGATTTTTCTTTAGAGATTTCACAGCTTGACATCCTAGATATTTAGTCGAAAAAATGCCAGGAAAACTTGAATTATATCACTATTTTGGAAAATTGCCCCTCAGCTGCACCACAGGAGTGTCAGATCATCACACTTAATGAAATACTTCCAACTATGGTTGTCCAGTAAGCAAACATACCTGTGTAAATATAGAAACATTTAGTTAACATTTCATACAGTTCAAATTAGCAAGCAGGTCATAATTTCAACACAATTATGTTTACATTTCAGTAATATTATACACAGGGACCTGATTTACTGGAGTAAGGCAGTGAGGAGAAGCTCTTAAATTCCTCTTCATGTGAGTAGGAAATATAGTAACACACTAGCAATATTTACAGAGTGACACGGCTGGCAATTCCTGTAGAAGTTTGTGAAAATTAGCATAGTGACTGCAGGCAGGACTAAACTATCACCGGTCGCTCTCTCTTCCTTTGAGATGTCATCATTATGTTCAACTCCTGTTCAATGGACATTTACTCATCAAAGACCACACACTATGGGGTAAATAGAGAGAGAAAGATGAGATGGTTTCTGCCCTGGGGGAGCTCTCAGACTGGACATGCAGAGGAGACATACACAATAATAATTCTAATATTGATGGACTGTGAGAGTGACATAATGAAAATACAAGATGTTATGGGATATTCTTTTTATATAAATAAATATAAATATAGGCATCTGTAAGCTTTCTCTTCTTAAGGTTAAATAATTTCAATTCCTATTTCTCAATGCTTTGTTTACTATCCCCTTCTGAACCCTCAGATTTCAATATTTATCTTAGATTATAGAACTCAAAACTGTACCACCATTATAATGGCCTGAAAGACTGAATTTTGGAAGAAATGCCTTACTTCTCTTAATTTCCTAGTATTTCATTAACTTTTGAAATAATTATAGAAATGTTCATGATCCCATGCAGATTTGTTAAATATCCAGCCACAGAGTTAAATAAATTATTCCACATCTATATATGAAATAAAGTCATTGAAATATTTCAGAAATAAGAATTAGTAAAGAATCATAAATACTGTTAGGTTAGAGGAAAAATGGGTGCACAATGGGGTATGACTCCTGTTTTTTTAGGTATATTTTTGTGCATCTGTACGTACAACAGCGTCTGGACTTCCCCATCAAAGTGGGAGGAATATGAGTGTTTTATGTTACTCTTCTTGCTTGCAGTCACTGATTTTGTAACAAGAAAAAAATAACACGCTTCGTTTTGTAATAAAATTCTCAGAATTAAAGCAAATTTTAGAATCTTGGTTTATTAGCGTAAGAGGCCCAACAAATCTAAAGAAAAGAAGTGTAGCTTGTGTATATGAGAGAATTCTTACATTTTTAGGACTTCTAAGCTAATTTCAGAATAGGCAAAATATACATCCTAAACTGCAACAAAAATCAGACTCCCCTGTGGAGCGGGCAGTCAGGCTGCCTCAGTAATGATACACAATTGTACGTAATGATATGATTGGGGAGTTGTCATATCTTTGGATTCTACAAGCTCTTTTGGTTTTTAAGATTTCTCTTTTAACATGGAAATTTCCTTGGCTAGGTCACATCATTAAGTGTTACGTATTGACATCTTAGCAAAAATTAGGTAGAAGCAAGAATAAAATAGGGATAAACCCTGGGCGGCATTGTGGAGTGAAGGAGATGTGAGAGAGAGTGACAAACAGCAGAGTTTCCAGTGCTCAAAATTTTACTGAGGCAGAAGGAATGTAAATTTCCCGAGTACTTCTGTTATCAAGTGAGAAATGTAGGTAAGAGTACTTTAAAAATGTTAGAGTTCTCTTCAAATAATAGCTAACACTTATTGAGCTCTAACGTGAGCACTGTACTTGTCCCAGTCAACGCGTTCAGTTATGCATAAAACCTGTGTCCATCTGCCGATAAGTGAAGTAGGCCCTGTCGGTACCTCCATTTTCCAGAAAGGAAACTGAGGCATGGAGAGGTTAAATAACTTGCTAGATCCCACAGCTAGTAAATGGTTGATCTGGGATTAAAACCCAGATGGTCTGCTCCAGACAGCTCTTAATCACTCAATATTTTTGCTTAAAGGTTGGTGTTAAGGTTTTCTTGTTGCTTTCTTCAAAGACACTATGGTTTTTTTGTTTAAACAGCCTTATTGAGATATAATTCATGTAGCATAAATTTCACCCTTTTGAAGTGTACAATTCAATGATTTTTAGTAAGTTTACAGAATTGTGCAGCCATCACCACAATCAATTTTAGAACATTTTGATCACCCCCAAAAGAAATCCCTTGCTCTGCAGCAGCCACTTCCCATGCACCCCTTCCCTCAGCCCCAGACAACCACTAATCTATTTTCTGTCTATGAATTTGCCAATTCTGGACATTTTATATAAATAGAACCATTCAATATGTGGTCTTTTATAACTGGCTTCTTTATTTAGAATGTTTTCAAGGTTTGTTCATGTTGTAGCATGTTTTGTGTACTTTTTTATTTTTTATTGCTGAATAACATTCTATTGCACGGGCATGGTACATTTTATTTATCCATCAGATGATAGACATTTGGGTTGTTTCCACTTTTTTGACTATTATGAATAATGCTGCTATGAACATTCATGCAAAAGTCTTTGTGTGGACATGTTTTCCTTTTTCTTGGGTAGATACCTAGGAGTGGACTTGTTTGGTCATACGGTATCTCTATGTTTAAGCTTTAAGGAACTGCCAAACTGTTTTCCAAAGTGGCTGCACCATTTTACATTCCCACCAGCAGTACATGAAGATTCCAATTTCTGCATATCCTTGCCAACAGTTTTTATCTGTTTTTTTGTTACAGCCATCCCAGTGAGTGTAAAGTGGTATCTCATTGTGGTTTTGATTTTTATTTTCTTGATGGCTAATGATGTTGAGAATCTTTTCATAAGACACCATATTTTGATTTTATCTAAAACTTAGAAAATCAAGACTGGAACCAATCATAAAAATGGGAAAGATTCTAACCCAGGAAAGATCAAGCTCCTGACAACAGGATCCTGGTCTCATTCATCTTGGAGACTGTCTCAGCACAAAGCATCATTCTTCACACAGCAGAGGTGTTCCATAAATGTTTGCTGAATCACACTCCTGATGTTCTTTTGTAAGTCAATTGCACTTTCCTACAGAACTAATTTTAAATGGTATTTAACTTCTGAAATTAATCCACAAAAGTGTTTTTAGCCTATAATGTAGCAGAACCATGGCATTAATAATACAAGTTTGAGTCCTGGGTCCCGTTAACAGACGATGCAGTACAGCAGAGAGTGGGACAAGCAGAACTTGCGCCAACCTCTCCTACCGCAGGCAGAAGGCCAAGCCTACAGGGAACAACTTTTACTTTTTCACTAATACATAACACACATAAAGGACACTAATCTTAAGTGTATAGCTTGATGATTTTTTTTTCATGTGAATACACCTGTGTAACCATCACCCAGATAATGACATAAAACATTTCCACCACCCCGGAAGATTTCCTCATTCTCTTTCCCCAGTCAATGCCCCTCACCAGAGGTAGCCACTTCTCTGACTTCAAAACCCTCAGTGAGTTTTACCCAGGAAAACTTTTTATTTAGAATTTATCTTTGTCACCCTCCCACCTCCAATTCTGGACCCCTGTCTCTGCTTACCTTGAGGGATGGAATCACCATGCTTTTCACAGCCCTGCCCTGACCTGTCTTGGATCTAAAGTGCTTCTAGATCCAAGTGACCTGTCTCCCGTCCCTTCGGTCAATACTTTCATTCTTTTGTTGATATGACTTTTCCCAGGTAGACTGTGAGCTCCTCAGGGAAAGGGGCTCTCTACCTTCCTTGCCTTTGGGCACATAGGAGACGTTCAAGGTGCCTGTCAAATAAATAAATGCATATGACCTTGGGTAGGAAGGAGGGGGAAAACAACCCAGTGTAACAAAATTTCACTAAATTATGAATGCCATACAGTCCCATATTCCTCCCGGAGAAAGTTAAAGAGGCTGCTTATTCATGGGAGGGAGGGAAGCTTATGATAAATAACTGGGAGTCAAAATGTTATGGACTAGATGATCGCAACTCTGAGGAAAATACAACTAGTGGTTAAAAAAAACTAGAATGAAATTCACCAAAATATGAACAATGATTATATTTGGAAGGTGAAACTAGAGGTAATTTCTCATTACTTTCTCTATTTTCTAAAACCGCATTAATGAACACATAATACTGTTATAATGGAAAAAATAATATTTTTAAATGAGATTGCTTATTAGCCCAAATTAATCTTTAATTAGAGGAAAGTCAGACCATGTACCAAAGTGAAATGAGAAGATTTGGGGGGAGATAGAGCTGGACAGAGCAGGAGGTCTTCCTTGGCTTGGTGTCAGCTCTCCTAAATGAAACCTGCTCTTCATAGTTCTTTCCCCAACTCCATTTCTGAATCCGAAAATGTGCCTTAAAGTGCCCACCTGTTTCCACACATAAAAGCATTTTATTAGAAGAGTCCCTGGACTATAGTAATAATATAGAGATTTCTTATTTTTTATTTAAAAACTAAAATTAGAAAAAATAAATTAAAATCCATTACAAAATACTTTAGATGCTTTCTTTGTATAGAGAGTAAGATGGATCACTGAAACAATTTTCGAAATCTTGTAAGTCAGAAATTGGTTTTTCTGAAAACTTCCAGGAAACCAATTGCCTCAATTCTCAATTTCACTTGGCATGTATAGAATAAACTTAGTCTGTCCACTTTACATTTAATTTCTTTAAATTTAAATTCCAAATGAACTTTTCAACAGTACAGGCACCCATGGTTTCTTCATTTGTTGACCATATAGACTGCATTCAGCACAATGTACTGGTCTTGACACAAAAGTAGATTTAAATCCAAAATATAATAATTTCTCAGTCTTTTTCTTTGACTTAGATCTTCTTTTGTTTCCATTAGTTGTTCTAGCACACAAAAACAAAATGACCTCAACATTTACATTGGCAATAATAAACAGTTTTAAGATGAAACCAAGGGCCGGCCCCGTGGCTTAGCAGTTAAGTGCGCGCGCTCCGCTGCTGGCGACCTGGGCCCGGACCCCAGGTGCGCACCGATGCACCGCTTCTCCGGCCATGCTGAGGCCGCGTCCCACATACAGTAACTAGAAGGATGTGCAGCTATGACATATAACTATCTACTGGGGCTTTGGGGAAAAAAAAAAAGATGAAACCAAGATAACCAAGTGTTTTTAAATGTCTTGCTACTTACAGCGATCATTTGATTTGAAGCAAAAGGGAAATATTTTCTGCTTCCCAATGACCTTACCCTCTTTTAAATTCATGAGGATTTTCTATGAATTTATCTATGATCTGGAAGATTTAAGCCTATAAGGGGCTAACCTCTTTTCATCTTTTCAGATGAGGAAACAAACCCAAAGAAGTTTATCCAATTATATGATCTTCTAAACAATAAAAAAGAGTATTTCAAGCAACATTTGAGCCTGAGAGATTTTTTTCTTTCTCTGCTAAAGCCAAGGCAATTTATAAAACCTCTTCTCAGATAGCAAGTGATAATATACTAGGAATCATTTCACAGAAGGTATGCACAAGTAGTAATAAGTTTTTCCAGGTAAAATATATTTCAATTAAAGGAGCATCATAATACCTAAATTTCCTGCATTATATCAGTTTACATAATAGAAAATGAGAACAGAAACAGCCAGCACCACAGAGGATAATTAATGGAGTCTCCCCAGTTGAGGTAGCAAGTCTGTATTTGAAAGACTGAACTTTAGAGCAACTGTAACTAGACTGCAAATTCTGCAGTTAGCATATCATTTCAGATACAAAGAACTAAATTTCACAACGGCCAGTGTGAAATTAGGGATCAGGGAATATAGAAATGGGCCAAGGAATGACACAAAAGAGGGAGATTTTAAAAAGAAGAGAGTAGATCCAGGACAGGTTATATGAAGCAGTCTGGCCCAGGGCTTCGTCATCACCATACTGAGAAACGACTTGTTGTTAACTGCAGACACACACTGTGGCTATAGGTCCTTTGTCACCTGCTGTAGACATGCATATACTTGTTTGTAAATTATGTATGATTTATTGAGACTGGGCATTCTCTTCTTTTCAGTCAGTTTTCTTTATAATTTCTCAAGGTAAAAGAATCTCTTCAGATATTTTTAAGGAAAAGTACTCTAAATGAGTAAAGCCAACAAATATTCATAGACACCACCCTGGGCAAGATCTACGTTCAGCCAAAATCTTCTCACTGTAACCATACCTCCAAAAATTAAACAAAAACAAACTTAGGCTAAGAGACTGTAAGACCTCTTAAGAATCCACTATTTACCTAAATAACTGAAAATCACCTGACAGTATTATATACTATAGTAGATTCCATAAGCTGGTCTGATAAAAATGTGTTACCAATAAATATAATCCATTTACTAGAATAAGGATGTTATTGTTTATATAACAAAAGCTAGTTTATATTTTTACATTTTGACAGTGTGGTACTGGTGTGCCCTTAGTTTTAATCTGTCATTTTAATTTGATCTAGTAGTTCCGTTTAGTTGATAGGCTTTCAATTTAGCTATAAAAATTTTCCCTCCAGTATTAACCTATTAAGTATTTTTGCGCCATCATGTAGCTAGCTTTCAAGTCCTTTAAGTATTTGGTTCAGAAGATATACTTCTTGAGTAAATCATTTTCTAAACCAAACTCAGATACAAAAGCCATTCTTCTATTATAGATGTGGCTTTTAGATGTTCAAATTTCTTTATACCACAACTATATGAAGATTTTTCCATAATATAGCTGTTTTCATTATTCATTTAACAGACTTGGATTCATTTTTAAATTCCCATAAAAGTAAGTGGAACACATAGCTCCATTTCCTCAACCACACTTTTCATGCCACGCTCCCCCTCCACTTCTTCTCGTCCTTCCATTCCCTCCACAGAGCAGAGCTCTCCATTCCTGGTGTACAGGCATTATGGTTAAGCTACTTACTGTGGAGTGTTTACTTTTAAGAGTAGGTATCAGCAAAACTTTCCAAATTTAAACACAAACATGTCTTACTTTCAATCCAGAAACAAAAGAACCTAAAGCTAAAGTTTCTCTAAGTAGTAACACCTGTAAGTTCTTTTTTTTGTTGTTCGATTTGCCGTTTTACATTTTGTTTGTGCAATACTGGTGTTCATCTTGCTTTCAAAGTAACATTCTGATTTTACTTTTTAGTTTTTGCTAATTGGTGGTTTCCTAAGTATCGCAGAAAAACCTACCTTTAATTTCTCTGCTCCAGTCTAAAGTATGTTTCAAGTTCACTATTCAAAGACAAAGGAAAGTTTAAACTAGAGGATCAAAAGCAAGAAACAAATGGCAGGAATTTTTTTTCTTTAAAAGTCTTAAAATTTACAAAGAGATAACTAAACGTAACAAGGCCCAGTGAGGTGAGGGCAAAGCTAGGAATCAAATGTGGAGCCGGCTCATTCATTGATTTGCTCTGAGAACTTAGTAATGGCATTTAACCATTTTGTTCCTTCATCTGTAAAATAAGGTTAATGTGATTAGCGTGTAAATTAAACTATTGCAAAAATAATTAATAAAGAGTAATAAAAAATAAATAACAAGTTGGAAGTAAAACAAGAGGAAAAGATATTCCATGCACACAATATACATAGGAAAGCAGGGGTAGCTATATTAATATCAGGCAAAGCAGACTTCAAGAAAAGGATATGACTATGGACAAAGAGAGTCACTTCATAATGATAGAAAGGGCCAGTGTCTTAACATATATGTAATAATTAAAAATATATGTACCTAATAATAGGGATTCACAATACATGAAGCAAAAATTGACAAGACAAAAGGAAGAAAGACAATTCCACAATCATACTTGGGGATTTTAATAGCATTTGATAGGACAAAAAAGCAAAATCAGAATATAGAAGATCTGAACAATAATATCAACCACCTTAATTTAATTGACATTTAAAGAAGACTATACCCAATAACTTCAGAATACACATTCTTTTCAATGCATATGGTGCATTCACCAATTTAGACCATAAGCCAGGCCATTAAACAAATCTCAGATTTCAGAAGATCAAAATCTTATGAAGTGTGTTCTCTAACCAAAGCAGAATTAAATGTTTACATCATCACAACTAGTTCAAGTAGAATCTTTGCAGTTGAGGCCCACTTATTGGGAACTTTTTCAAACCTCCCCAGGTGATTTAATGAGAGCCAGTATTGAAAACCAGTGACTTAGAGATATGGCAGCAACTAGCAAGGGAAACAGTCAAAAGAGATAAAAGTGGCTGCATCTGGTGAGTAGGGTGGGGATGGGAATATGAGGAGAGAGATCATTATCTTTCATATAAGTTCTTTATTATTTGATCTTTTTAACCATGTGTATATATTGCTTTGATAGAATTTCAAATTTAACACTTAAAACTTTCTTCCTCAGCAGTGCATTCCCTGCGCTCTCTTATGTAAGTAGATTCTCTGGACTCCATCTTCATCGAGGTGCCTATTTCAATTTTAAGTTACATGTTTTTGTGTTTACTGTTTATTGTCTGTCTCATTCCCTCCACACCTGTTTTATTCACCAATATATACCCAATACCTAGCATACAGTAGGTATTCAGTATATATTAGTTAAATTAATTAATTATTAAATGGCTGGATTTATTTTTCTTTTCTACAATAAACATGTATTACTATCATGCAAAGAAAAATAATGTATTTCTAATATAAATAGTTATATAAATCAGAATGAATGTGGTATCCACATTCATGCTTGCTTAAATTCCTTTCCTGGTTCAGTCAATTAAAGATAAAAAGAGATTCTCACACACACACACACACAAAAATTGTGAGGTGATAGATGTGTTAATTAACTCATTGAGAGGAATGCTTTCATAATGTATATGTATATCAAATCACCACGACATACACTTTAAAGATCTTAGAATTTTATTTGTCAATTATACTTCAATAAAGCTGAATTTTTAAAAACAATGAAAAGAGAAATACCATGCAATTTTCCAGGCTCATTTCACATTAATTATATCAAGCTTTCTTGTTTTCTAAGGTCTTATGCTCTTATTTTGTGGTTTCTTACTCATAAATATTTTTATAAAATCTAAAGATTTGTGGGAAAGATGGAGACAGTTAGATTAAATCTTCATGTTTAGAAGTAATTCTATAGATTCTTCCTTTCAAATAATAGGTGATTTGCTATGTTTCTACTTTTAGAGAAAGATTAATTTTTTGTTTGTACAAACAAAAGATTTTTCCCACTCATTTCTCTTTTCCGCTCCATGTACCTAATCTCCAGTGACACTAAATTAACCTAGGTTCATGGGGAGACTGAGAGCTGTTTTGACCTGGTGGCCTTTGGAAGACATCTCCCTCCCTCTGATTCCTCTCCCAAATATAGTAAATGGTGAAAGCCGATCAAAAATAAATGTTTTGGATTATTATATTTCTTCAAATATTATTAATATTCTCAAGGAGAGGATGCCTTAATTTTGGTCATAGCTTTATAAATGACCTTTTATTTTCACCAAATTATGAGTAGGAGGCATCAAAGTACACAATGGACTGGTTTTTGTTTTGCAGCAAGTATGCAAGGCCCCTCCAGTGTGATGATGAGCAAGCATGTTTACCATCCACACTGTGTGTCAAACCAAAGAGCATGTTCATCTGTCAGCAAAAGCCGCATCTTCTGTTCTAAAAGTTGAGCAGTACATTATTTCCTTTGGAATTAACTGAAATCTAAGATTTGTACTAGGCTGAGGAGATTCAGTTGCATAAAGATAGTATTCACAAAGATTAATAGCAATTAAAGCTATGGTAGTTTTCAAAGTTTATCATTTTCTCAAAAAACAAACTCCAAGAAAAGAAAAGCAAAAAGGAATTTTTAAAAGGCTATATATAGTGGCTGGCCCGGTGGCATAGTGTTTAAGTTCCTATGCTCCACTTCAGCGGCCCGGGTTCTTGGGTCCAGATCCCGGGCACCGACCTACACACTCCCCATCAAGCCATGCTGTGGCAACATCCCACATACAAAATAGAGGAAGATTGGCACAGATGTTAGCTCAGGGCAAATCTTCCTCACCAAAAAAACACACACAAAAAGCTATATATAGAAACGATATAGTTAATAATATTATAAAGTCTCTGATTCTTGTAAGTTTTTTTTTTAAGAGGGCTTTATACTGCAGGGGTTCCTGACTTCAGTGTAAGTAGGAACTGCTATTAGTTTCCCCCAAAGCTTTGAGATCACTGAGGAAGAAGTGTTTCACCCAGGCACCAACCCCTTGACATTTAGCCCTAACCCAAATGTCTCCCTCCTCTTTGTACTGGGAAAAAGAAGAGGGGCTGTCTGCTCCTTAGTTATCAGTGTCTTTCTACCCTACACCCTTCTCCTCCCCCCAAATTCTCCTCTGCATAGAAAGTTTCACCTGCTTCTCTTAGACACCTGCAGCTCTTCCAAGAGCTCTTCAGGGCTCACTTCACTAATGGTCATCACCCAGAATGCTCCACTATAGTCTTCTTCCCTGAATGGTGCCTACCCCCAAATTTTTGATGTTATCAAATTTTGGATCTTCTCCCCAGTATTTTGCCATTAAAATGACTTTAAGTCTCTAAACCTCATTTCCAAGTTTGAGTTTTCCCAGGAAAAGGAATTCTAATTGGTTTATCTTACGTCAAGAATCTCCTGGGTCTAAATATCAATGTAATAAAACATTTTAATAGCATAAAAGACAAAAACCACATAATTATTTCAATAAATACAAAAAAAGCTTTTGACAAAATCCAACACCCTTTCATTAAAAATGCTCAATAAACTAGAGGAAAAAGGGAACTTCCTTAGCCCAATAAAGGGCATCTATGAAAAACCCAGAGTAAACATCATACTTAATAGGGAAAGACCAAAGGTTTCCCTCTAAAATCAGGAAACAGACAAAGATGTCTGCTCACCCCACTTCTACTCAACATTGTACTAGAGGCACTAGTGAAGGCAATTAGGCAAGAAAAAGAAATAAAACATACTGAGATTGGAAAGGAAGAAGTAAAACTATATTTGCAGGTGACATGATCTTGTATACAGAAAATCCTAAGGAATCTATTTTTTGAAACTATTAGCATTAATTAACTAATTTAACAAGGTTATAGGATACAAGATCAATATACAAAAATGACTTGCATTTCTATACATTAACAATGAAACAATTTGAAAATGAAACTAAGAAAACAATTCCATTTAAAACAGCATCATGGGCCGGCCCCATGGCTTAGCGGTTAAGTGCACGCGCGCCGCTACTGGCGGCCCGGGTTCGGATCCCAGGTGCGCACCGACGTACTGCTTCTCCAGCCATGCTGAGGCCACGTCCCACATACAGCAACTAGAAGGATGTGCAGCTATGACATACAACTATCTACTGGGGCTTTGGGGGGAAAAATAAATAAATAAAATTTTTTAAAAAATGTTTAAAAAAATAAAACAGCATCAAAAATAAAATGCTTAGATATAAACTTAACAAAAAAAGTATAAGACTTGTACACTGAGAACTATAAAATATTATTAAAAGAAGTTTTAGGGCCGGCCCCATGGCTTAGCGGTTAAGTGCGCGTGCTCCGCTGCTGGCGGCCTGGGTTCGGATCCCGGGCGCGCACCAACGCACTGCTTCTCTGGCCATGCTGAGGCCGTGTCCCACATACAGCAACTAGAAGGATGTGCAGCTATGACATACAACTATCTACTGGGGCTTTGGGGGAAAAAATAAAAAATTAAAATTAAAATTAAAAATCACAAAACTTTAAAAAAAAAAGAAGTTTTAAAAGGTCTAAATAAAGGGAAAATATTCATATATCAGAAGATTTAATATTGTTAGGATGGCAGTACTCCCAAACTGATTCACACATTCAATGCAACCCCTATCAAAACCACAGCTAGCTGGCATTTTGCAGAAAATAATAAGATAATTCTAAAATTCATTTGGAAATGCAAGGAACCCAGAATTGCCACACCCATCCATCTTGAAAAAGAACAAAGTTGGAAAAACTCACACTTCCTGATTTCAAAACTTATTACAAAGCTACAATAATCAAGACAGCCTGGTACTGCTTTAAGAGTTAGACATGCAGATCAATGGAACAGAATCAAGAGTTCAAAAATAAACACTTACATTAATGTCCAATTGGTTTTCAGCAAGGATGTCAAGATAATCCAGTGGGGAAAGCATAGTTTTTTCAACAAATAGTGCTGGCATATCTGGATATCCAATGCAAAAAGAATAGAGTTCGACTCCTCACCATATACAAAAATTAATTAAAAATTTATCATAGACCTAAATTAACAGATAAAACTATAAAACTCAGAAGAAAACATAGGAGTAAATCTTTGTGATTTGGGGTTATAACAGCAATGGTTTCTTGGTTATGACACCAAAAGCACAAGTGACAAACCAAAAAATAAATTAGTTGCACTACATCAAAATAAGAACATTTTTGCTGCAAGTGATATCATCAAAAAAGTAAGACAAACCACAGAAGGGGAGAAAGTATTTGCAAGTCATGTATCTGGTAATCAGCTTGTATCAGACTATATAAAGAACTTTTACAACTCGACAAATAAAAAACAACCTAATTTAAAAATGGGCAAGAACTTGAAAAGAAATTTCTCCAAAGAAGATATACAAATAGCCAATAAGCACATGAAAAGATGTTCAACATCATTAGTCATTCAGGAAACGGAAAGCAAAACCACAATGAGATATTACTTCCTACCTGCTAGCGTGGCTATAATCAAGAAGATAAACAATAACAAGTGTTGGAAAGGATGTGGAGAAATTGAACTCTTATACACTGTCAGTGGGAATGTAAAATGGTGCGGCTGTGGTGGAAAAGAGTTTGGCCATTCTTCAAAATATTAAACATAGAGTTCTGATATGACCCAGCAATTCCACTCCTAGGTATATACCCAAAAGAAATGACAATATATGCCCACACAAAGATTTGTACAACAATGTTCATAGCAGCATTTTTCATAATAGCCAAAATAGTGGAAACAACTCAAACGTCCATACAATGGAATGTTATTTGGCAATAAAAAGAAATGAAGTGCTGATGTGTGCTATAACATGGATGAACTTTGAAAACATTCCGGTGAGTGAAAGAAGCACGTCACAAAAAGACGTATATTGGTGCCGGCCTGGTGGCGGAGCGGTTGAGTTCACTGTGTTCTGCTTTGGCGGCCCGGGGTTCACTAGTTTGGATCCTGGGTGTGGACCTACTCACTGCTCATCAAGTCGTGCTGAGGAAGCATCCCACATAGAAGAACTAGAAGGACCTACAACTGGGATATACAACTATGCTCATCAAGCCATGCTGAGGCAGCGGCCCACATAGAAGAACTAGAAGGACCTACAACTGGGATATACAACTACGTACTGGGGCTTTGGGGAGAAAAAAGAAAAAGGGGAAGATTGGCAACAGATGTTAGCACAGGGCCAATCTTCCTAAAAAAAAAAAAGTATATTATGTGATCTCATTTATATGAAATGTCCAAAATAAGCAAATCTATATAGACATAAAATAAATTAGTGGTTGCCTAGGACTAGGGGATAGGGGAGGAGAATGAGAAGTAACAGCTAAAGGGTACAGGATTTCTCATAGAGGAGACAAAAATATTTTAAAATTAGGTTGTGGGGATGGTTGCAAAACTCTGAATATACTAAAAACCATTGAGTTGTACGTTTACAAGTGGGTGAATTATATAGTATGTGAATTACATCTCAATAAATCTGTTTTAAAAAACTAATCTCTAGCTCCATCAGCTACTGGTGGTGATGTGGATGATGAGGGCAAGAGGGTGGTGACAACCCAAATTAAACAGACCCAATCCTGTGTACTCAGGTCTTTTCCCAGCAAAGGGGCAATCATGATGAGTTTGGAAGCAACCCTGAGAGATATCTTCTACATTAGGAGTTTCCATTTTAAAGAAATAAATCAAAGACAAATCCTGAAAACTTGGGAGTTAGGCATGCTCTTATGCAAGTGCTCAAAGCTATTATCATCATCACTCACAGAACATGGTATTTTTCTGTATCTGCTTTAAACCATGGCATGGCTTAGAAATAATTGAATTTTCCACATCCCATACCTAAATTGAGTTCTAATTACTACTTGGTTGCCCATATAAATGCTAAGTGAATCCATGGAGTTTCTTTTCTCTTATATCAGTATAACACAAATAAATGTAAATAATTGTCATGTCTGATTTACCTATTATTTTGTTAAGCAGCTAAAAGTAAATATTGAAAATAGTTGTTAGTTATGCAAGTTTGAACAGGTGTTTGCCTAAAGGAAGGCTATAGATGTTAAGTGTAGGAATGATTGAATCAAAGCAAATTACTACCCTAACTATGCTGATTTCCCTACATTTAGTGGCACTCAATTTTGACTATCCTGTTTCATGTAAGTCTTCATTACAAATGGTCTCAGATTAGTTTGGGATGTAAGTAGCAATAAAACATAAACAACTAGATTAAAATAATATATAGGGCCTCAATAAATAGATGAGGAATCCAAGTTCACTCCAGACAGAGAGAGGTACTGGATGAAGATGACATTCTTTAATATGAGAATGGAATTTTTCAGACCAATATCTGTTAGATACTTATGATGGCAGTAAAAACTCTGTGAACCCAATGAGTTAGACAAAAAAATGTAGAACTTTTTAATAACTTTTTTTAATAGGCCAGTGGTGACATTACAAGAATGCATTTTTAGGCTTGGTCAGAGTTCCAAGACCTTGAGATTTGCATGAAATGCTCCCTTCTCAACTCAATACATCTTTTCCCAAGGGGAAATTTTTGCACAGCATCAGGACCAAGATGCCTCCAGGACCCTGGCAACTTTCCTTCTGTAATTCCATCTGAGGTACCCTGAGGCAGGGAATTCCACTGGGAAGCAAGAACTGGACTTACTTCCCTGTTTCTGGGTTTCCTCCCCACAATTGCCTAGAAGTATTAAGAAACTGTTGTGGATGTCTTCCAGCACTTCTTAATAAAGCTGCTCTCTGGATTTCACCCATTTGACAAATAGGCTCCAGAACACAGCTCTGAGCAAGGACACCATTTTTGCTCTCCGGATAACACATGCCCACACTTTTCACATCTAACTCATGCCTATATTTTTACTTCTTGGGCAGTTTTCTCCACTTGGAGGCAAGAGAGAGATACAGAAGAAGGGGAAGTCAGCAGGACTGCAGTGTGAGAAGGATTTGACACAATATGCTGGCTTTGAGATGGAGGAGTCCAACTGCAAGGACCAGACTGATGTCTCTAGGGGAAAAGTCAAGTCCCTGGCTTGCAGCAAGCCAGAAAATGGGGACCTCAGTCCTACAACTGTAGGGAACTGGATTCTGCCAACAACCTGATTGAGCTTGGAAATGGAGTCTTCCCAGAGTCTCTCGATAAGAGCCCAGCCAACACCTTGATTTCCAAGAAACCTAGAACAGAGAACCCAGCTGAACCCATCCAGACTTCTGATCTACGGAACTGTGAGACATAAATTGTGTTGTCTTAAGCCACTAAGTTTATGGTAATTTGTTACAGCAGTGATAGAAAATTAATACAAACAGATAACATATTTTGAGTATTTACCAGGTAACAGGCACTGTGTCGAGAATTTGAGATGCACCCCATCATTCAATCCTCACAACTTCTCTTATCCCAGTTTAAAGTTGAGGAATGAGGCCCACTCAAAGATCCAAGTCACCCAGCTGGCCCCTCACAGCAGGGCTGGGATAGGAACCCATCCATTGCTACACAATGGTCAATTGTTGCTATTTAATAATACTACGTATAAAGGATCCAAGTTTTAAATACACACAAACATACTTGTGTAATCACATTGTATATACATAAAAATATTCTGAACGAAAATACACTAAAATGTTCATAGCAGTGTCTATGGATGGTAGGATTACCACTCGTTATTTCATTGTACTTTTCTGTTTGTCTGAATTATTTTATAATGAGCATATTTTACTTGCATAAAATTTTTATTTCCATTTTTTTAGTTAAAAGATGAAGATGAAAACTTATTAAGGAGAATCCAACCAGAGTACCAAGCATTTCCTTCATCTTATTCCCGGCTCCCACATCAAAACTCTCATCACATACCCGGGCCTCTGGCTTCTGTTGCAGCACCACTCTGAGTGCTTCCTTCCCTTTTGGTCTCCCAGGTCCCCATGGGAGGCCCAGAACTACCTTGGTCCCTCTCTGAGGATGGAAGCCATCTCACTTCCTGCTGGGGAGGCCAAGCTCTGGTGTCAGGGTCTGAGGGACACATTCCTCCTCTCTTTGCCGTCAGGCTTCCTTATGTTACTGAGACCAACTAAACTTCTGTGGCAGACACTGTTAGTTAGATAGCACAAGAGCTTCTCCCAAATCCCTTCTATTTGCCTACCTCTCACTATAATGGCTAAAAGAGTGAGAAATTAGATTCCCAGCCTCGCTTGTTGGCTGGGCTCTTATCGTGAAGCTCTGGGAAGACTGTATTTCCAAGCTCGATCAGATTGTTGCCAGAATCCAGTTCCTTATGGTTGTAGAACCACAGTCTCTGTTTCCTGGCTTGCTGCAAGCCAGTGCAAGTAGGGGTAACTATGTGACTCAAGTCTGGCTGTGAGACTTGAGTAGAAGTCCACATGGGGGTTTTTTGGGAGAGCTTTTTTGCTTCCCTAATCAAAGTGTCAGTAGTTTGTGAAGGTTTGTCCCTGTTTTTTCTTCCTATTTTGAATGCACACATGATGTCTGGAGCTACAGCAGCAATCTTGTGATCGTAATATATTGAGCATGAGGACAAAGACCTAACAAGTTAGCAGGAAGGGGGTAATAAAGCAGATAGTCTGGTTCATTGATGACATCACTAGCAGCTGAACCAAATGTTAGCAACTCCTATCTCAACTTACTATTACGTGTTGAAAATAAACCCTTGTTTTATTTTTTTTCCATTCTTCATGTGTTCTTTTTTGTTTGTTTGTTTATTGTGGTAACATTGGTTTATAACATTGTATAAATTTCAGGTATACAACATTATACTTCTATTTCTGCATAGATTACATCATGTTCTCATGTTCACTACCCAAATACTAATTACAATACATCACCACACACATGTGCCTAATTATCCCTTTTGCCCTCCTCGCCCCCACCCCCTTCCCCACTGGTAACCACCACTCCAATCTTTGTCTCTGTGTGTTTGTTTGTTGTTGTTATTATCTACTACTTAAGGAGTGAGATCATACGGTATTTGACCTTCTCCCTCTGACATTTCACTTTGCATAATACCCTCAATATCCACCCATGTTGTCACAAATGGGTGGATTTCATCGTTTCTTATGGCTGAGTAGTATTCTGTTGTGTATATATACCACATCTTCTTTATCCATTCGTCCTTTGACGGGCACTTAGGTTGCTTCCAAGTCTTGGCTATTGTGAATAATGCTGCAATGAACACAGGGGTGCGTGTATCTTTACGCATTGGTTAAACCCTTGTTTTAAAATGGAAGCAAATGCAATCACCTCCATTCTTACCTCAACTGCCTGGCACAGACTTTAGAGTACTGGTGCTCTTTTTCTGTGAGAAGCAGAGATCAAAGAGAGAGAACAGGGGAGAGGGGAGGAAGAAGAAGTAATTTGGGGAAACCTGTTTGGATGCTTTCCACATGCAGATGCCTTCACATCCCTAATTTTGTGGTGTCCCATAAAGCCCTATGCTGAAGCTGAGACATTATTCTTATCACTTATGACACAGATTTCAGCCCATAGCATCTACTTCAAGGTGGACACAGTAAGAATAACAGGTTAAATTCAATCATATGACCTACAGGATCACCCAGATAATGATTCTTCTTACATTTTGTTCCAAATAATTTTTAATTCTTTAAATGGCATTGTACTGCCTTAGTTCTCCTTGAGGTTAAATATAGACACAAAAATATCATTAGTTAATATTGTAAACTAATGATATTGTAATTCTTCAACTGAAAGTGTTATATGTTATATATGACCTTTGAGTTAATTAAAAGAATTAGGATCCTGATCCCTCTGCCCACATATAAAGGCCAACTGAATTGAGCTCCTTTAACACATTTATGAAAAATTTTATTCAGACTCTTCATACCTATCTTTAAGATCAATACTGTCATTGAAGGTATTCCATTCATCATTGAAGCCACCTTCTGAGTTATCTAACATCATTTTTCAAAGCACACTATTGTCACTTCCAACTGTTTGAAATACAGCCCTTTTGGAATGTGGAAATGATTTTTCATTAAAAACTTAATCCAAAATCACAAGAATCATCTGCAAAACATCAGATCAACTGGTTTTTGTTTGTTTTAGCCTTTTTATAGGGGATCTTTAGAAGGTTTCTTTACAACAATGGGTCTCAAAGTGTGCCCCTAGACCCCAGCATCAGCATCACCTGGGAACTTGTTAGAAATTCACGTTCTCAGGCTTCACCCAGACTCACCAACTCAGAAACTCTGGGGATGGGGCCCCGCAAGCTGGGTTTTAATAAGCCCTGCAGGTGATTCTGGTGCGCGCTACAGCCTGAGAACCACTACTTTACAACGGCACCTAACTGCTGCAATTATGAGTTCATTCTCTTAGGAATAATCTGGTTACAACGTGTGTGCCTCCTTTTTTAAACTGATTTTGCTATTACAGAAATTGTTCTAGAAACACTCCAACCATGTTATCTAAAACAGTACCTCTTGTCACATCTTATCCCTAGACCCTGCTTTATTTTCTTTATAACATGTTAAATATCAGACATTACACACCTATTTGTTTAGTGTCTGTCTCCCCCACTAGAATGCATGCTCCGTGAGGGCCAGGACTTGGTTTTGTTCATGGTTGTTTCCCTGACACCTAGAATAGTGCCTTTTCCTATTTGAAATGAAGGAATTATTCAGGTAATTTCAGGCTAACACGTCTTCATGAGCTAGGCTAAATTACATAGCTGGTCTGGGTTCAAAGAATCATGGAGAAAAAGACTAAGATTTAGTTCAAAGTTGCTGTCACTGAGGTTTCCTACCAAACCAGCAACAGGCAGTGCAAAGGATTTACGTCATGCAAGGACACAAATTAGTGGGCACAGCTCCCGACTCCTTCCCTCATTGCTCATCACTCAGTCATTGGGTGGTTAACTTCCCCAAGAAGTGAGGACAATACCAGGCCAAAGGAGCTCTGATTTGTGGGCTCGCTGAGCTGGGGGAAGGGCCCAAAACTCCCTACTGCCACACAGGATTCTTGATAGGTCTCGGTTACGTACTTGTGTGCTCTGTTCTCTACAGAATCATACTCCTGCACCAGTCTGGTCATGGCCTTCTCCCTTCCCACAAATAGTTCAGACTAAATCAAGTGCATTCTATGACATAAGTTGTTCTAAAAGTTATCAACGAGCCCTCTTTTCTGAGGGAAAATTGATAGCAACATAGGCTTTGCCTATAGCCAGATCTCCCTGCTCCAACCATACTCCCATCCCTGTCCCAAGGGAGGATCCTTTCATACTGTAGGCATTGTCCCTCAGGATACATGAGACTGAAGATGGATGTAACATCAGTGACTCCTCTTGGACCAGGCTCAACTGCTGAGCCTCCACTGCAGATTGTTCCAGGGGGAAGTCAGAGGCTCTAGTCAGCATGGCTCCATACTTGGGTACCATCCTCCCCTCTGTCAAAGCCAGGCCTGCCTCCATTACTCCATCTTCCCCAGATGTTCTTCTAAGACTTTCTCAGAAAATCAGGGGTCTAATTAGTATCTTGGATCTTGCTTAGAGAGAAATATTAACTAATACCAGGAATCAAAATGTCTTTGTGGCCAGATCATGTTGATCACGACAAAATTTCTAATTCATTTACTCAAAACAGTATAAGAAAAAGCAAAACATATTCAATATGACTCTCACATATCCCTTTTCTCGGATAAAATCATCACAGCAATTTGGAGAAATTCCCTAAATTCCCACTGTGGTCTGCTCTCCATTCTTCATCTTCCTAGGAGTGATAACAAACAAAATAAATATCCTATAAAATTACTATTATTAATTATAGTAGTTATTTTACTTTTGATATGTTATCTTTATTATGCTTAAAAATTATTTCCCTATTTGTTTCCTTTAAGTGAATTGTTTTCTCACAGAGAAATCTATATTTAGTACTTGAATTTTCTAGAGTTAGCCTGTATACTATCTTCATTCATGAAGTTGTTTTGGATCTGATTTCCAAGACTCACTTTTGAAAATTTTTCCTTGACTTTTTGATTTTTGTCCGCAATTCCATAAAATGATGCAAACCAAGACAAGGGTCTAAAAACAGAAAGAGCGTCCCTAAAAGGCCACTCATTTTATCCAGTAAATTCTTAGAATCTTCAAGGGAGAGAGCATCTCATTCTTTTTTTTTTTTTAACAGCAGGATGGAAAGCAGAACCCAAGACCTCTCTTGTGTAGGATACTTCAGCTTTCATATTAGATGGTTGAACTAAGTGATCTCTAATGTCCTTTTCAGTGTCAAATTCCATTCCATTGCCCCCTTTCAAATGGCAATTATATATTTCATGGGATTAATTTGACTTGAAGGACCATTTCTATAACTGGAGAAAAGTATCTGCTTTAGATGAGGATAACACTTGATCATGAGCATTTCACATATCCACCAATTGTTTGAACACAAAGTTCTTCCCCATCACCGCTGCCCAGAGCTCTTCTCCATCACTCCCTAGGTGATTTAATCCTGTCATGTAGCCTTAGATGCCATACATAGACTGATTCCTGCCAGCCCCAACCTTTCCCCTGAATCTATACTCAAATATCCAGGGATCAAGACATTTGGGGGAGTGGGGGCCATTATTCTGCTTACCACAGCCATGTTGATATAAATTGTAATTATCCCTCCCCTAGATTATTCCAATAGGCTTCAAATGGGTTTCTCCCATTTCAAATTTAGGTATGTGACTCCTCAGCTGAAAACCTCTAATGGCTTCCCACCTCACTCAGAATAAAGCCCAAGTCCTCAACAAGGCCTAGAGGGGCTATCTCCTTCAACTCAATGTCCCCATTTTTCCCCTCATTCACTCAGCTCTAGCCTCCCTAGCCTCCTTGCTGTCCTCACTCAGGCACCACTCCCCACCCCCCAACCGCCCCCCACACACACGTAGAACCTTTGCACTTCTTGTCCCCTCTGCCTGGAATGTTCTTGCCTCAGATATCCATAAGGCTTATTCATTCACTTCCTCAGGTCTCTTCTCAAAAGTCACTTTATCAGGGGCCGGCCCCGTGGCTTAGCGGTTAAGTGCGCGCGTTCCGCTGCTGGCCGCCCAGGTTCGGCTCCTGGGCGTGCACCCACGCACCACTTCCCCGGCCATGCTGAGGCCGTGTCCCACATACAGCAACTAGAAGGACGTGCAGCTATGACATACAACTATCTACTGGGGCTTTGGGGGAAAAAATAAATAAAAATTATAAAAAAAAAAAAAAGTCACTTTATCAGAGGGGTGTTCCCTGAACAGAACACCCTATCTAAAGAGCATCACCCGCTCCTGATATTCTCTATCTGCTAAGCATTGAATGTTTGAGCTCCCCTCTCCCCACCACCACAATTCATATGCTGAAGCCCTAGCCCCCAGTGTGATGGTATCTGGAGGTGGGGCCTTTGGGGGGTAATTAGGTTTAGGCGAGGTCATGAGAGTGGAGCCCCCATGATGGAATTAGTGCCCTTATGAGAAGAGGTCAGAGCCCTCTCTCCCTGCCAAGCGAGGATACAGCAAGGTGGCTACTTCAAACCAGGGAGAGGGCCCTCCTCACAACCTGTCTGTGCTGGCACCTGCTCTTGGACCTCCCAGCATCCAGAACTGCGAGAAATAAACGTCTTGTTTAAACCACCAGTGTGTGGTGTTTTGTTACAGCAGCCCAAGCTGACTCAGACACTATCCTTACTCTTCATTATTTTCTTCAGAGCACTTATATATTTATTTATTTAGTATTTATCTCTTCCCAGGAGAAAGTAAGATCCATGAAGGCAGGGTCTTTGCGTTCTGTTCTTCTCCTGTTTTCTTAGTATCTGTATTACTGAGATTCTCAGTAACATTCAGTAAATATCTGCTGAAAAAAATGGATGAATCTAATTTTTTAACTCAACTACTGCTAACTAATGCAAAGTTGGTAATTTGTGCCATTAATTCACAGGAGACCTTTTGCCCCTAGAAATGGAAGATACTTAAGCAGTCAGAGTTGCCAATGGCTGACACGACAATTATAGGTCTATAATCTGAAAGGCAGTAAGAACTGTAATTTTTTAAAAATCCAGGCATAAGACAAATAGAAAAAAATACATATAATTTTTTTAAAATTTTTGGTCATTGAAGCTAATGCGTTCTGAATATACTAATTGAGGAGCGGAGAGGAAAAGAACTTTTGACAAGTGGATTGTTTCTCGGGACAAGTTAAGGGTTTTTGTTTTGTTTTGTGTTTGTCTTTGTTTTTTGTTTTTTGTTTTTTGATCCTGAACTGCAGTAACTTTATATTTGAACTAGTAAAAAAAAATTCTGAACCTTCCAGTGTATTTTTTGAGTCCATTTGTTAGATAAAATATGAGGAAATGTGGTCTATTTTACCAATATTTTTTGGTTTCTAAATGGCTATTTAAATTCAGATAACAGTGCACATAATAAACTGGATGAGCAGGTTCTGCTCACCTGTTACCTGATCTCTCCACTCAGATGGCTGAACCAGCCATGCTGCATAACAGGGTTGGAAACTTGCCCAAGCTGAGCCCCCAAATGCAAGAAGTAGCTCTCATGTTGAGAACTGTGGACGTCGGGACAAATCACTACTTGACATATGCTACTTGCATAATTTCACAATAGAGTAGAAAAAGGAACCCCAGAGGGAAGGGTACAGAAGAAAAGTCCAAGTGAAGGCCCTATATGACACGTAAGCCTTTCTTAGAAGATCAAGCCAAGAAATACAAAACAGGAATGTGCACCCCAGTTTTATCCATGGAATTCCAATAGATAATTTCACTTTTACCGAGATTTACCCACTTGGTTTCTAGCAAAAAAATATGAGGACTCTTTTTCATGTGAGATATGCCATTTTCTTAAAACAACTATGTTTCTTATTAACAAAGTTTGCTTTGTGTGGTTATTCTGTTTAGAGAAAACTGTATATGTAATTATAAACATGTGCCATAAATCTTACAAAATTATACGAATAATCACTACGAACGTGTTTAGCACCCATTTTGTCAATAACTCATTGCCTCTGAGACTTTGCATTTTTCTCTAGTTTATTGCCTGTCCTAAGGCAAGTGTTTAGGTTACTTCTAATTATTTATTATGACAGCTAGAATAAAAGTTTTCAATAGTAACAAAATTAAGTGTCCTTCCAGGACCGGGGAAAGTTGAGCGATGTATTGAAACGTTCACCCAGAGACCTGGCTTCTGGGCCTACAATCCTTAAATGACCAGTGAGAGCAACTGGAAGTTTCCAATAATGCTCATTGTAGAAAATGACTTAATCTCTTAGACCCGCCTTTTCCTTCTTATAAATCTAGGACATTATATAATTGTAAAATAGCTAAGTGGTTTCTAAGTCCCTTCCAGCTCTAAAAAGTACATAATTCAAAAACCAATACTTTTAAAATTGACTGTGATACATATATATGTGTGTATGCACATACATATACATACACACACAGAGAGAGTTTTGCTGTGAAAAGGGGAGGGACTATTCAGCATTTTGTACCAGAACTTGACAGTGCATCAGTATCAAGACTTTTTTTTTTTCTGGAAAAAAAAATAATTTTCAGGGTGAATCCCCCTGCAGGGGGAGCTCTTCTGAGAAGCCAGGTTCAGAAAACAATTCCAGCTACTCCCGCTTAGCCTCCAGGCGCTTCAGCCAGGATACAGGGCAGTGTTTTGGAGGATCACAACCCAGCTCAACTGGGGACCCAGCGGAATTTGTAACCCCCGTTGGCTGTCCGGATGGTAAAGGCATTGCCCTGGGGGAAAGCGAGGGTGCGGATGGTGCTGTGGCTGCGGATGGGGGTGCTGAAGGAGCCGCCCTCCTCCAGCTCACTGTGGCTCAGGTTCAGCGCGCTCCGGCTGCAGTCCGTGCGCAGCCCTCGGAAGGCGCCGTGCAGGTTCCCGGGCCTGCCGTCCGTGCTCGCGGGATCCGGCTGCAGCCGAAGCCGCTTAGGATCGCGGCTCTGCAGCGCTTCATCGCAGCGCTCGGAAATCTCCCTCAGGATGGCGTCCACTTCCGCGCAATCCTGCCCCGCGGCGCTGAACAGCTCTTCCAGGCTCCTTTTGGCAGTTGCCTTGAGCAGGAAGGGCTCTGCTGCCGCCCCGCAATCCCGGGATTGCGTGATCATCAGTTTCTGCAAAAGACGGGGAGGAGCGCCGCCCTGGGGCCAGCCGGACTCGCCTCGTGCCGGGCGTGCAAAGCAGACCGCGGCGCACCTCCAACGCGCGACTGGGCTGACTCAGGCGCCCCCGGCAGGTGGCTCAGCGAGCTCTCAGCGGTCCTCTCCGTTCCCCGACCCCCGCCGGGTCCTAACACTGGGAGCAGGGTCGGGGGTGCACAGGAACACTTCCTACTTTCTGCAGTGTCCCACAAGCCTCACTTACATCCAGCACCGAGGCTAGGTGCCGGGTCCGACTGGCGAGTTCCTTCAGGTGCACGTTCCGCTCCTTGAGCGAGGCGATCTCCTCCTGTTTCTGGGTCAGCGTCACGTGCAGCTGCAGGAGGAGACCCAAACATTCAGAGGTTGGCCCCCACGCTCGGTGTTGTCTGTATACTCTGCATGAATTAAATCCAGATCCTAATGTCTAATCAGGAACTGGGGACCCCCGAGCATTTACACTGGTGAGAACAACAATCAATTTTCTTTGACTTTTTTTTTTTTTTGCAAAGCACTTAGTCAAATATATCTCAATTAATCCTCAGTGTAGCACAGTGGTAAAGAGTACTGACTTGGGCAACAGGCAGATCTAGGTTCTGCCTCTGAAATTCAACTTTCCTATATATACCTCAGTTTCTTTATCTGTAAAATGGGGCTAGTAAGAGTATCTACCTCAATGGTTGTATTAAGTGAGAGGAGAAAGTAAACTGGTAAGCACAGTACCAGGCATATAGAAAGGCTTCAATAAATATTGGTGGCCCTATTAAAAATCTAGTGGGATAGGATCATTCCCACTTAGCAAAGTTAGAAACTGAGGCGCAGCCGCTGGAGCGATAGCAGCTACGTGAACCACTCGCCCGTCCGCCGGTTCTGACGTTCACAGGGACACATTCTTGCTCCTGTAACCCCCACTTCCACCGTCTCCACCCCAGGAGTCCTGGCTCCCAGCCCAGTGTCCCTACTTGGTTATTCTCAACGAGCGCGTCCCCCAACGCCCTCTGGTTCTGGTCGGCCACCTCCTTCCAGTACTGCTCCGGGGGAGGCACGTCCGGAGGGCGCAGCGGCGGTGACTGCAGGGCCCGTGGGTCCAGCGGCGGGGAGAGACAGGACCCGAACGGCAATACGTCGCAAGGAGAAAAGGGGAAGTTTCCGCCGGCCAGGGAAGGCGACATCAAAGAGGTTGAGTCTGGGGAAGAGCGGGAGCTAGGTTTGCAGCCTCAGACTCGTGCCCAGCTAGCTACAGGGACAAAACGCCACGCCGGGTGTGGGGTTTATGTGGAGATTTTTCTTTATTAAGTAAAGCACCCCTCACTCTGCAAACCCTACAATTCCCAGGCCCTTCTTAATATCCTGTAAAAACACAGCAGGCACTCAATACATGCCTGTTGAGTCGATCTGAACTGAATCTTCACGGTGGCCAGGGCAAACCGGCCTGAAGTCACATAAGTCCGCTGCTCTGCACACTCCTGTGACTCAGCCTCTCCCCGACCACATCACAGCGCGGGGCTCCCTCTCCCAGAATTCATACCCACAAACTGAGAAAGCGCTATAGATCCAGTAATTCATCTCCCATTTGGAAGGGTGGCGGTCCCCTAAATATGGAAGAGCCTGACCCTTTGATAAGTTGCTGGCGAGTTGTGGACAGGCGCTGGGTTTACCATCTTCACGACCACGAAATCTGAACTCGTCTGATTTGGGGGGTGGGGGACACCCCCGCAGTTATTTAACTTCAAGGAGACTGCACTTGCCTGCAATGAGATCATCCACGGTGTCTCTGAAATCTTGCAGATCGAAGTCCCCTGCAGTTTGCAGAGAATGGTTCTGAAATAAACCAGAGGTGTCAACTAGTTAATGTCGAGTCTGGCAGGTCTAGAACACTTCCTAGACCGACAGTTGTCCTCCCGGGTTCGGGGGCGGGTCTGCACGCACTCGTGTTCGCAGACGAACCTCATACCTGAAAATCAAAACCCCATCCGAGACACGGAACCCAGCAGGCTTGCACCGCCATAGCGGGGAACCGGACGCACGAAGAGGGGACCGAGTCGGCGAGGGTCCAGCAGGGCGCCGAAACTGTGCGCGGCGGCGTGTCCGGCGTGGGTCCTTCCGCGCGCAGCGCCGTGGCCCCGCGCCCGGCCTCTGGCAGCCGGCACAGTCCCTGCGCCGCCTCATTAGCCAGACACCAGCCAACCAGCGGCCTCCGTGCGGCCCGGCGCGTTCCTCGCGCGCCCGCTGAACCTCAGCTTCACCTTACCTCCGACTGGCCAAGGAGCCAACACTCTAAGAGCAGGGAGCTCTGCGTGCGAACACTCCGTTTTTCCTTCCAAGACCCTACAGCGTGCAGGGTCATCCAAAGCAGTAGCTCGAGGCCATATATCCCGCCTAGGCTTAGTCACAGCTAAACCGCGCCCTCCCCATAAAGGAAGGGAAAGGGAAGGTTCTGATGAGAGGCCAGGAGTGCTATGGCAAGTGTTTCCGTTCATGATGTAGCAGGCGTGGCCCCTATTGCTCTCGTTTCTCCAAAAGTTGGAGTTGACTTTTCCCTACAGAGTGATGTGCCTCCAACGTCTTGAACAGGACACTCTCTTGGGTTCCTGCAATGTGCCTGGGTACGTGAGGCATAAGGAGATGGTAAAAGGCTGGAGGTCCAAGAACCTTCTTATTCCCTTAATTCATGGACATTTAGAGTTGACCAAACTTTTACATAGAGTCTCTTCTGTTAATTCTCACATCAATGTGGGAAGCAGGCAGGGCCCAGGAAGTGACTCCCCCTCTGATGGAGAATCTGAAGCCCAGAGAAATGGGATTGCCCAAAGTCACTCAGCTCTGAAACAGTGGAATTGGGGCTCCTGCCCTAGAATGCCGGTCCTATTTCATTCCTCTTTCCTCCATACCTCTTTGCCTCTAGCTTGTCTCTCTTTTAGGAAAGCCTGGCTTCTAATGAAGACAGCACCAGGAAGGGGAAAGAAGTCTCTCAAGGGGCAGGGTGTGAGGGATGCATCAACTATGCCCACCAGAAATATCTAGTCTACTCATTCCGCTATTATTGATTGATTAATACTCTTCTTCCAAAAGCCCTTCTTTACTATTCAAATATTTCTGAGAAGAGGACCTTATTCTGACTCGAACTTCAAAGAATGTACAAGTATCAGTTTTCCTCAGGGAGAGCTTCAACCAGGGAGGCCTCTAGCACCAATTGGGAATTGAGGCTAAAAGGAGAAAGGAGCTTAGAAAGGAAGGACTGAAAGCCACAGACAAATCCTGAAGCACATGGTCTGCCCTGGTTAAAGGAGTCAGAAATGAACTCATTTTCCAACAGCTGAAAAGTTTCCCTCTCAGGAGAGATTTGAGAAAAGCCCTTACCATGAGGAGACTGGAGGCCAACTCAGGAACTGGGGCCCGGGAAATGCTTCCTCCTATGCTATCCCAGGTCTGGGCCCATTCTGGACCTCAAACACTCCTAGAGCACTTCCTCTCTCTGTTCAACTTCACCAGCAGGAAGGAGGCTGGGAAATGTGACCTGAGTGTGCACTGGCCAGGGGTCTCTCCAGGGGATCTTCCCCTAGGGGTCTCTCTCCCTCTGCACCATCTCTGTCTTCCCCAGGAAATGTCCTGGACCTCTTGGGCCATCTGGCTTGAGCTCTGTCCTTGAAACTTTGAATCCTACCTTCCCAATTAGATCAAAATCTGGCATTTCTCCAACTACAACGGCAGCCAAAAAAAAACCTAACAGAACATGATGTCAAATTTAAGTTCTGTATACTTAAGCAAAAATTCAGCAAGAGCCTGCTTGGTTTTGTTACTGGCAAAATAAACACGTTGAAGTAAGGGAGTGATGTAGGCATCTGGGTCAGTTGAAAGATGCTCAGGCATTGTCTTTCCCCTATTTGAGCATCCAGATCTAAAAAGAGCAGAATGGCCTCTGCAGGGCAATGCCCACTCTCACTTTTTGCCTTAACAGTCTCTGCTCTCAGTGGCCACCTATGCTCTATCTCAATCCTAAGAGGCCCTTAGAGGAGGTCTGGGAAGGTTTGCTCCATCACCACCCCCAATTCTGGGAGGTGGTTGTATCTTCTGGAGAGTTCTATGCTGGGCCTGTCTCCATGGACCTCATGTCCCCAGCACCTGCTGCCAAGAAGCTGGAACTGGCTCTCTTCCTGTAGGCTGCATCTAGCTAAGACCTCCGTCCTCTGGGCACTTCGTATCCCACGGATGAGCCAGGCTTCTGGCCTCCCAGACGCCAGCGCTGGGAGGCTCCACCATCCGCCTGAGGAGTGTCAGCCCCGGCAAGCGGTAGAAGTGGGATGGAAGTAAGAAGACAGGTTTTTTTGGAAAATAAGAAAGTCAAATGCCTCTTTGCCCCATGAGGGTAAGTGACGGGAGCGTTTGGAGGGGAAGAAAAGGACTTTTCAAAAGCGCCTAACTGCTGAAGGGCCATCTCTGCAGAGAGGAACATTTTCTGTCAGATTTCCTCCAGAATCCTTTGTCCCTCTTGGCTTCCTCAAAACGTAAACTCTTCTTTTCCAGTCTTGATCGAAAAGTTATCCTCTGATCTTCACACTCCTTTGATACCGAGGGAATGAAAGTGGTTAGTGAATGGCCGGGAAGGGGATGTTGGGCGCACAGACAGGACATGTTATCAGGCGCCCAGCGCGAAACTGTGCTCCCACCTACCCGCCTGGTCCCTCAGTGCGCAATCTCCACGTTGCTTCGTCGCAGCTCCGGGGAATAGATGGGGAGGGGATCGGGAGACCCGTCTAGCAGGGGAGCCCTCCAGGTGAGCCCTCCTGTCCCGAGTTGGTCAGAACAGCTCTGAGAATGCGGCCGTCGTAACATACTAAGAGGGATGAGCAAGTTCCGATCCTGGAGGCTCAGATGCCGGCACGTCTCCCCTCACTAGCCAGATGTGCCTGCGCTCCCCGCCCGAGACAAAGTTGCGGAAACGAATCCAAGACTCCCGAGTCGGAGTTTGGGCTACCGGAGGCAGCGAGGCTCCACGACGAAGGGGAGGTACCTGCGAGGCGGCCGAGTCACCACTAGGCGGCGCGTCGGACCCGAGTAGCGCGGAGCAGTCGGCGAGGTCCTGCAGGTCTATGGTGGTGAGGGCTGCGCAGGGAGAATCGGAGAGACGCGCCCCGCACATCCTGAGCCTCCCGGCATGGGCTCGCCGCTAGCATCCCCGCCAGGATGTCAGAGCCCAGGGCAGCCGCGCGCCCCACCCACCCGTCGCGGGGAACCCGAGGGGTCTCGCGGGGGCCACCGGGCTCACCTGGCAGCGCAGCGGGCTCCGCGTCGGGGGGATCCTCGTATACCGACACCGAGCTGCCGCCGCTGCAACCAGGAAAGAACTTCCGCGGAGGGGCGAACTAGCCGGGCACAGAAACGGTGCGCGCGGGTCAGCCCTCGGGGCCCGGAGCGTGCGGACCCCACCCGGCCCCGGCCCACGGCCCCACCTTCCTCTCTAGCTTCTCAGGTTTGCCGAAGGGCCGGCCCCGCAGCTCCAGCATCCTGTTGGGGCAGATGCTGTCGAAGGCCCGGCGTCCCGCCACGGCGCCCCCGCATGCCTGCATCCTGCCTCCCCGCGCCGACTGCTCGGAGGCGGCGACCAGGGCTGGGATAGCGACCCACGCTCTGCGCTCCGCCCGGAGCCTGCAGGCTCAGAAGCCGGCCGGGGATCGGGGACGGTGCGTGGCCGGGGTGGAGCCAAGGGGCGGCCGTGGACGTGCGGAGGGAGGGCCGAGTGGAGAAGGAGGACGGCCGCGCGGGAGAGGCGGCTCGCGCCTGAGCGCCAGAGGTGGCGCCTTCAGCCCCGGACAATCTGCGCGCGGGCGGAGGCGTTAAACCCAACCTGGCAACGCGGCTTCCCCCGGGAACGGTGAGCGCGGGGCCCGGGCCCGCGAGCGCCTTTTTGGCGAGGCTTGGCGCCGCCGCCTCCTGGCGGCGCCAGCGGAAGGCAGGGAAGGAGGGGCGGATGAGCTCTACCGGTCCCTAACACTGCATACCGCCTTCCCGCTTATGGACAGTGAGGTTGCAAAAGTTAACGATTCTTATTTATTTTCTTCCTATCTCAGCCACAAGGCACGAAATAAACATGGAGTTACACTCACCAAAGCCAGACTCCAGCATTTGACCCGTCCTATAGGACTGGGTGGGGATGTAGAATTCCAGCAGGAAATCCCAAGAACAGCCCCCAGATTACAGAAACCCCGTCCCCCAGGGCTGGGGTGCACCTTTGGTCTTGACTCCCCGACTTCCACTTGGTCCCTCTTGGCCTGATGCCTAGAGACCCGCCCCGTATCCCTAGCCCCGCACTTGCCCAGGCAGCAGCGCCTAAGCACAGCCTTTAAAAGAGGGTCAATTAAGAAAAAGTGACATCTACTAACTCTCCTCCAGTTTCTGAAAATGCCACAAATGGACAGTCCCAAATCCTCTGAAACCCTGGTCTCTGTCCGCCCCGGAAGCCTCGGCTGCCCACCGCAGCATTTGGCTGCTCTCTGGACAGCCGGCGTCGCTTGCTCTGCCGCAGCCTTGGCCGCCCTTCTCAAGCCTGAAGCCTCTCCCAGGAAGCGGCATCTCTAGACCCTGGGGTGAGGAGGCCTCTCTCAGGACCACTCTTATATGCATCCAATTTGAACAATCATCTGAAATTGGAATCTTTGTGACTTCCTGTTGGGCGCCTTGTTTGTGCTTTATAAATAGTAGTAGTGAAAGATCCTCTTTAAAGTGTCGTGATCCTCTTTTATTTGCACCTATTATCTGGATTAATAAACAAGATACCCCTAACAGTGACGGAGAGTAACCCAATGGTAGAGCTAGAATAGACTTAGAGACTCTCTGACCCATCTATAGATGCAGGAACCCAGTTGCAGTGAGGTCAGCTAGCTAGAGTTGGCCTGGTATCGCTGACAGTGAGGAGCTCCGGCTGGAGGGTCAGAGTGCCTGAGGATCTGAACCAGGCTCCCCCAGAGCAGTGAGCCCCAGTTCTTTAGGAAAAAACGTAACACTGACTTCAATAGAGTTACTGTGAAGAGGAGATTATTTATGTAATACGACTGGTGCTTAGTGTGGATAAACTAATGTTTTTTGGTGTGTGTGAGGAAGATCAGCCCTGAGCTAACATCCATGCTAACCCTCCTCTTTTCTTTGCTGAGGAAGACCCACTCTGAGCTAACATCTATTGCCAAGCCTCCTCCTTTTCTCCCCCCCCCCACGCACAAAGCCCCAGTAGATAGTTGTATGTCATAGTTGCACATCCTTCTAGTTGCTGTATGTGGGACGCCGCCTCAGCATGGCTGGAAAAGCGGTGCGTCAGTGCGCCCGGGATCCGAACCCGGGCCACCAGTAGCAGAGCGCGCGCACTTAACTGCTAAGCCACGGGATGGGCCCGAACTAATGTTGTTTTAGGGAGCCTTTCCAGCTGCACCTCACAGCCTCCCACAGCCTGTTCCTGGCTCTGTCTCCTGCTGCTTCTGCTTCTTGAGTAGCCTAGCCACTAGCCAGTCCCTCCTCCACCCCTTCCTTACTGACTTCCCAGTCTGTAAAAGGAGTAGGGGAGTTCTTAGCTGAGTTTTGGGGAGATCTCTGCATGTGGAAACCATCACAGATTTTCCAAAACAGGCCCATTTTTCATCAAATTCCAAATTGGGGTAGAAAAGTATAGGCATCCTATGTAAAAATGTACAATAGATTATCTGTGGCAACAGGAGCTGGAATAGCATGGTTATATGACTCCTAGTCTGGATGGTTCTGGAACCAAATCACCCATATCAATCTTGGCTGAGTGATAGGGTAAATGCTGGTGAAGACAATTCCTCCCCAAGTCACTCTTTTTGCAGAAGGGCCAGTTGCTGCCCCACCCCCACCCCCACATGCCAGTCTGAGGGCTGCAGATATCTTGGGACTTGGGACAGAAGATATGACTTTCCTCCTCCTCCTCTTCACCATCACAGGCCAGCTTCTCCTCAAACAGCTTGTGGATTATCACTTCCCTCTCCCTGAGCCGAGGAGAAAGTTCCTGGAGAGCTTGGCATATCAACATATCAGGGGCCCAGGGTAAGGCTCCCCTGGCACTGGAGAGTACTTGGAGCATGCATGTGAAGAGAAGTGCAAGGAAGATTCCTTAAACTTGCTTTGAGTTTGCTTTTTATTTGTGAGAATTTGTCATACATTTAGATTTATTCTAAATGCAGAACATGACATTTTACCAAAAACTTTTCAACTATACAGAAAATTTGAAAAAACAGTACAATGAACAACAGTATGTTCACCTCCAATTGTTAATATTTTCCTATATTTGCTTTATTTCTATTTCTTTCCCCAAGATTTTTCTGTGTGCCACCCTCCGCCTCATTGTGCAGGCTGCCACCAGCCTTCATTTCTTAAAGACGTGCTATGTGCCAGGACCTGTGCTGGAGGATTTGTGTGGAACGTCTCATTAAATCCATACCTCAGTCCTACCAAATAGGTGCTACCGTTATTCCCATTTTTACAGAAAAGACTTAGGCATAGAGATGAGACTTGCTTAAGGTCACCCAGCAAATTGACTCCAGAGCCCACTTGTTCAATCACTACTTTGTACTACCTCACAATCTCATTAAGGCTTCACAACAGCCCTGGTATCAATTGTTGGGCTCAGAGAGGTTAAAAAACTTGCTGGAGGTGACAGAGCTGAGATTCAGGGCTTACAGCCGATTCACAACAGTGAGAATGAAGATGATGAGACGGCTGTGGAGTCACAACTCTAGCAAGCCTCTATCTCCTTTCTTGACTCAGTTTTCCCATCCGTAAAATGATTTCGGTGACATGACTGGAGGTGGGGACCGTGCTGGCTCTCCAAATATGTTCTCTGTGGTCTCTATTGAACGGAAAGCACTGAGTAGATAACTTGTCCCACACCTATCTCCGGAAAGTTTTTTGAGCGTTTCCAGAAACCTGTGAGGGAAACTGAGCAGTCTGGCTAAGGGTGGGACGCTGGATTTGGATCACCTGCCTTCAAATCCTGGCTGCTCCACTGTTGTTTAATCTGTGGTCCAGTGTCCTCTGAAAAATGGGAGAATAGACTGTGCCTCATAGAATTGTTGGAGGATTGAAACAATGAACGCTGAACACAGTGCCTGGTACATGTAAGCACTCAATCGTAACCGTGATTACTATTATATGCCATTGTTACACCTGCTACATGTGAGCCCAGGGTAAGACATCCGTGAAACATTAAACCATGCAATTGCAGGGTAAATGGGCTCCATTTGTAATGGTCACAATTGCCCATAAAGCCTTCATTTCCAGCATCTGTTAGTTGTCAGAGCAGTTCTTGTTTCCTTCTAGCTAGTGGGCCTGTGTGGTCCCCAAGACTTCCCAGCTGGGCATCCTCAACATCAGCGTATCCACCCTGGCCCCCCTAGACAGCATGAACTGCTGTGGGTTCTATTCGGCCTCACACCCCACCACACCCGTTGGTCTTCTGGGGGTGAGCAGTCCTCAGCTCCCTGACAAGAGGGTCACAGGATACAGGCTTACAAGCGACCCTGACTAGCCTTGTAACTGGAACCGCTGCGACAGGGACCTCACCAGACCTGGTGTTCCCACACGGAGACGCCAACTACAGAGTGGAGTGGGAGGGAGGGAGGGAGGACCCCTTGATCGTTACTGTCTGCCTCTATTCCGGGGGTTGCCTTCACCTTCCCTCCCGGCAGATAAACGCGGGCAATAGCAGCATTCGGGCAAACCACGACAGCCAGCCTGTTTGAGGAAAGACTCAGCTCTCTCCTGTGTCCTCAGCAAAATAAATAAACGACGAGACGCTACTATCGTACACTATTTACAACCTGCAGGATGTCCTGGTGACCAAGCGAGAGCCCTGAACCCCTCTCTTTGGGCCGATACTGCACTCTTTCAAAGCAATGGGATTGGTCCAGCAGCCGGGCCAGAAGGGGATAAAAGGAGACTAAGGGTCTACTTTATTTCAAGCTCAAGGACAGGCTGCACTTCTCGCAGATCTGGAGGGGGAGCATATGAGTCAGGGAGGTTCCGTTTATGGACACCAGTAGCTGCAGCTTGCCCAGGCAGTCCTGCAGCGCCGCCTCCGAGTGCCCACCCAGGCGCAAGTCCACCGGGCGCGGGAGCTGCAGCATACGGTCAGCCAGCGCCAGGCAACAGATGGCCAGCAGGGAGGGGGTGTAGCGGGTGAAGGCGTAGTCGGCCAGGCTTATCTCCGCCACCCCGCGCGCCAGGGCTTGTGCCTCCAGAGCTTCGGAGACCTCGGCCTGCCCGGCCTCCACGCGCGCATGTGTGAAATGCTCCAGGAAGAAGCTGATGGTGGGCGCGCCCAGGCTGAAGTGCAGCTTGTGCAGCACGATGCACTCGAGGTTACAGAGCTGTTGCCGGGAGAAGGCACCGCAGCACAGGGCCAGGAGCTGCTTCACGCGCGGCGGGTGCACCTCCACCTGCAACACAGGGGCGCTCAGCCCCCGCCGCGCGGCACCCCAGGCCCAAGGCCCGCCCCAGTCTCAAACCCAGGAAAAAAACAGGACTCCCCCCATCCCTTCCAGCGAGACAGCGGGGGCGTCGCCTCTCCAATACTTTCACTTTAATCACTTGGGGTGTGCTTCCAAAGCAGTTTCTCTAACTACTGTTCAGCTAAAAAAACGTTTGAGCAATTTTGAAGGCTTTTTTCGGAGACTAGAATAGCAGAGGTACAAAAAGCTGTTACGACTTACTTTGGGGCTGACTTCAGCCTATTTCTTTGGGTGCCGGGTGAGAGGATTGTTCGTTTGTGGAGGAATTGTGACGTTAAGACAGTGGGGTGTATAAGACTGCAAACGTCTGCCAAAATGAGTTGAGGGAACCCAGCACTAAATCGTGTGCCAGCGAGAGCCGGACGGACAGAGCGAGGCCGGGTGTTTGGCTGCCCCCTAGACCCCGCGTGGAGGTACCTGCTTGCAAGCGATGAGCAGCGATGTGACCCCGAGCAGCTGGAAGCAGTCTGCAGCCACAGGCGTCGTGGTAAGGAAGCGGTCCAGAGTGTTCACCGTCAGGCACAGAGACTCGAAGGAGAGGCCGAACTGGCGGTGCACGGGGATCAGCCAGCTGAGCAGCTGACAGCGGGATTCCGCCGTTACCTGCCGGGAGGGAGGAGGGAGGCGGGCCGGCTGAGCCGAGGGCGGAGAGGGGCTGCAGAAGGGACTGGCCAAGAAGACCCAGGGAGCTTCCCCAGAGGGAGGCAGGAAAAAGCTAAATATGCTGGAAACTAGGAAACACGGGGGCAGCGCTGCTGCGGAAAGAGCACGGGCTGGGCTAGGAGCCGGGACGCCTGGATTGGTGCCTGGCCCTGTGCTGAGCTCGTGTACACATTACCTCGTGTAATCCTCTCAGCAATTCGGTGCGGGGAGGGGCGTCCCCACTTTGCGGATGAAGAAACAAGTTCAGGATTGTTAAATAACTTGCCCGGCTTCGGTAGGAGTCCGGACTCGAACCTAGAAACTGTCTTAACTCCTCTGCATTCTACTGTGTCCCCCCTAACCAGTTTGGAGACTTCGGGCAGGTCACTTAAGCCGTCTAGGCCCCACTTCTCTCCATCTGTAAAATGAGGCCGGTGGCCCGGCCCTCCAAAGCCCCTTTCCGCCCGGACCGGGGCCAAGAGCTGGGCTGGCGCGGGCCGGGGCGCCGCGGAGGGCAGACAGAGCAGAAAAGGAGAGACCCCGGGAGGGGAAGAAGAGCCGCGGTGCGGAGCTGGCTCTACCAGCGCCTCACTTGTGGCTGCCGCGCCAGCGACTCCCGGGGGTGGAAGTGGCTCTCCCGCGCCTTGAGGAAGGCGTAGCAGCTCTGACCGTAGTCGCGGAAGGTCTGTAGATCTAGCTGTACCAGCTGCTGGGCAGGGCCGGGTAGGGGGCTGCAGCCTCGTGCCGCGGACGCCGCGGGGCTGTCTGCGCCATCCGAGCCGGAGCTGGGGGACTCGAACAGGTCGCGAACGCCAGAGTCTCCCAGGAGCGGGCACTGGTTCCGCGGCTGCAGCGGCTGCTTCCTCCGGAGGCGTGGGCGCCGGCTCTTCTTCACCGGGGCACGGAGGTTCTGGTCGTTGTCCTGCCTCCCAACCCGGGCCGCGGGGCTCACGGGGCTGGTAAGGCAGGGCGTCACCATGATGCAGCCGGGTGGCTGCTCTGCTACTCCCCGGCTGCGGCGGGCTGGACGCGCGAGTGCGAAGGAGGCCAGGCTTGATGGGCGCTGGGGTCCTAAGTACTTGGCCTGTGCCTTCCCTCTACCACACCCCCGGCCTCTCACTGGCTGAGCCCAGAGCGGCACGAGAGCCGCGCTTTCCCGGCTAAGGAACCGCTCCGAGGTGAGCTGCTGGCAGCTCTTAGCCTCCGCTGTCTGCAAGGGGGAGGAGGAGCTACAGCCTGCGCAGCCCGCTCGGCGCGCGTCCCGCGTTACCCGAGCAACCGAGCCCGGGTCGCGGCGGGAGCTGCGCGCGCGGAATGGAGTGGGGGTGGGGCGGCGGCGGGCGCGAGGCCAGGTGAGGCTAGGTGAGCGCCGGATCCAGCTGTAGGCGCTCGGCTATTCCGGGGTAAAAGATTCTCCCTGGGGGCATCTCCCCGTCCTTGGCCAGATGGCCTCGCCACGCGCCAGCATCTTCCATGCCGGCTCTAACCCAGGTCGGTAATTTGGTAAACGTCCCTTCTCCCAGCTCCAGACGAAGGCTTCAGCTAGAATTTTGTCAGCACAGGAGAATTTTTCTTCAGTGACCCAGACAAGCAAAAATCCTAATTCAGTTGCGTTTGTGATTTTTGTTTTAGGCAGGTCGCGTGTAGCCAGTATCCTTCCTTCCGCCGGTTTCGGGGAGCAGAGCCTCCGCAGGTTCCTCTGCGATGCTGTGTATCTAGGAGCTAGTCCAGCAGCCAGGCAGGCAGGCATTCGGGCTCAAAACAAAACCAAAGACTGCCCAAGGAACCTCAAAGAGCAGGTCTGCAGTCCTGTAATACTTTCGCCGCACTTCCCACCCCAAGCCAAGTCAGCTGGAGCGGTTTAAGAACATAACATTGTTGGAAGGTGGCATTTCTGGCTTTATCAAATTGCTCACAGCCTGTTCTGTTTTAGGTCATTAGCTTCTAACCCTTTCCCCAGGGCGGCCCAGCTTTTTTTGGTTATTCCCTGCTTCCCGATTCCGCTCCTTCAGAGTGGAAGTTTCCTCGGAGGAAGTTTCGTTTCCTTCAGAAGCTCGCGGAAGTAGAGCTGGAGTGGAGGGCGCTCCAGGCAGGAGAGACTGGACTGGACAGGGCAGTTTCCTCAAGGGCACTGCTGTTTTAGTCTGTAACCTCCTGTCCTGGTAGAAGCTGGAGTCCTTCTCCGGCCTGAGTGAATCATTCGGAGGGGGCTGGACCCTTTAGGACAAGGGGCCCTGGGGGGCACAAGTAGCATGTAGTCAGCTTTATAGGCATTTCTCAGTGGCAGAAAGCCCACATACGTCCGCCTGATGAACTTTTCAAAGGAGCTCCAGGAGGTGAGATTACTAAGTGTCAAGAGCGGGTTCAGCCGTTCTCACCGCATTTCAGAAGAAACCTGACAAATGTATGTAATCAAAGTGTAAATCTTCGTCCCCAGAAATTTAGTGGGGTATGGGGTGGTGTCTTCTAGAGATGCAGGTAAAAGAAAAGGGAAAGATTTCGGGTTCTGGTCAGTGTTACTCCTATTTCCCTGTAACTCTGAGCAAGGTCTTTAGTCTCCAGACCTAAATAGTGTCATTTGTAACATGAGAGATTAGCTAAGAATCACCTGTATTACAGGTGCCAGGCCTTCCTGTCTCCTCTCAGCCTATTGTTGAGGAACCATTATGGGAGGAGCAATTAAATCTATGGAGAGGGGTCAGATATCAGACTTCTTCCTTGAAAAGCTGTCTAGGTGAGGAAGAAGAACTCAGAAATTCTGATTCTTCAAACCCACCCACATGGCCACGTCGTACAGTGGAAAGAGCACAAAGTCAGCTCCTAGGGTCAAAACTGTCACTCCCATTTATTGGTCATCTAGGGTAAACTGCATACCTTCTCTGAGCCTCTGTTTTCTCATCTGTTATATGTGGATGTTAATACTTGCCTTGAGGATCAAGTGAAATAGGTGTGAAAGTTCGAAGTCCTTTTTGAATATACAATAGTGGGGTGACCTTAGAGCTGTCATTGAGGAGTCAACAATATTATCACACGGGAGATATTCTGAAAAGCAGTACCCTCATTTTACCTGCCTGTGGACAGGAGGCCAGTGGTACGTTGTTGAAAGTGCTTGGTTCTCCCAGGAGTTTGCCTGCTGTAGTTAACTCCCAACAAGGGGTGCCTGAACTTCGGCCTGATGGCTCTGTTCTTCAGTGTTTGTGGAATGCCTGCCATGCCAGCTCTAGAACAGTGAGCAAGGCTGCATGCCCTCGCACAGCTGACACTCCAGTGGGAAAACAGAACCACTTGTCACGTTTTTTAAATTATTAAAGTATGGTAAGGGTTATGATAGAGGATCTCTGGAGTGTAGGGTTGACAGATAAAATGCAGGACACTCAGTTAGATTCAAATGTCAGATAAACAACAAATTTTTAGTATAAGTATGTCTCAAATACGGCATGGGACGTATTTATACTAAGAAATTATTCATTGGTTATCTTAAATCCAAATATTGCAAGGGGCGCATACTTATACTAAAAGATAATTTGTTGTTTATCTGACATTCAAATTTAACTGGGCCTCGTAATGTCTGGCAGCCCTACCTGGGTGCCGTGGGAGCCTATACTAGTAGCAACTGGCCTGGACCAGAAAGGATTCTGAAAGCAAGTCGTGGTTAAGCTGAGACAGAAAGATGGGGGTGGAAAAAAAATGAGAGGTGGATTTGGGTGAGAGTATTCCAAGTAGAGGAACAGGGTGTGGGAGAGTCTGGAAACATGATTCCTGGGACATTCTAGGGCCTACCTGATTCAGAATGGCTGGAACACATAGATGGGGGGAAGAGAAAAGAAGAGAAGAAGTAAGGGAGATAATAGCTAATACCTATATAAAACTTATTATGTGCCAGCTACTGTGTTATACTCTTTATGTATATTATATTCATTTAATCTTCACAACTCTGTGAGAGAGATTCTATTATTGTCCCCATTTTACAGATAAGAAAACTGAGGCATAGAGAGGAAAAGTAATTTGCCCAAGTTCGTGCAGATAGTAAATGGCAGAACTAGGATTCAAACAAACAGCCTGGCTCTTTGCTTCATAGTCACCATGCCCTACAGCTTCAACAATAAGATCACAGTGTCTTGTAGGCTACATTAAATGTTTACACGTTACCTGAAGCCATTGAAGAGGCCTAAGGGAGAGAGAGATGATCTGTCTTTTGTTTTAAAAGATTACTCTGGCTGATATGTGAAAAATGGATTGGAGAGGGCAAGACTGGAAGTCATTTAGGTGCAGTATTTGTGGTATGAACAATATGGTCCAAGTTAAGGGCTTTTTATTTTCGCTATGAAGGGTCTTTAAAATTAAATTCTGTTTTCTAATCTCTCTGGGCCCTGGGCCCAATGCACCTTAAAGACACTAGGTAAGCCTTAAATACTTTAAAAATGTAAAAGCTACTTAAACCCAGGCTTCTCTAATGAAAACTGCCTAGCCACAATTTAACCCTGCTTATTTTTAGGTGTGGTTTATAAAATCTGCAAGGGAATATTAATATAATGGAACCAAAGTTGTCTTGCTGTTTTTTTTCCTGGTTTGGCACTTCAGCTTCTGTCAAAAGCCCCCACTCTCACCCTGCCCCAGCTCTACCATTGGGATTGAAGTAGGAAGAATGCATTTACTGACGGTTCCTTGTTGCAGCAAACAAAGCAAGTGGGTTGCTACCTAAATCTGGACAACTTTGTTAGCACTGCAAATGATCCTTGAACTCAGTTTTGATGTCACTAAAAATTATATTTACCTAAGACTCTATTTTCTTTTAATATATTTAAGCACCCAAATTGAGAAGTATTTAAGATACATGAAGTCAGACAAGTTTTTCTGGTATTTAGTAAACAATGGGCAGGAATTTTTAGCGCATTTTTTAAAGCCAGACATTTGACTTACACGTCTGAATGTCCACCAGTATCTGCACCTGGGGAAAAGGCCGTCTCTTTGTTACCTGCCTTCCTGGTGCTTTGCCAATTACCAGTTCATCAAGGGTTCAGTACACACATTCAAGTGCGTGCTTCTCCCCTCGTGCATACGTGTGCTTTTTCTCCCCACTCACACTCACTTATGGCAATCTGCCCACCCCAGGTGGTACCCTGTAAGAGCTTCGGCTCTGGAATCAAACTCCTTGGGTTCGAAGCCCAGCTATGCAGCATACCAGCTCTGTAAACTTGGGCAACTTACTCAACCTCTTTATTCTTCAGTTTCCCTAGCTGTTAAAAAAAAAAAAGGAAGGGGATAGTAAGAGTATTCTATAGAATTGTTGTGAGCATTAAATAAGATTAGATAAGGCATATAATATGCTCATATGGCGCTCAATGTGAGTTAGCTTCTGCTATAATTATGTTTTTATCTAGCTGAGGTATGTCTTTTTGCCATCCAGGGTGGCTGGGGAAAATAATACCTGTCATTCAATTTGTTGATATATATGTATATGTGTATGTCATATATTATATCATATATGAAATATATATCTGACTTATATGTTGATATGTTTATAGTTGTAAGCAACAAGGAGGCTATTCATATTACAGTTCCACTGGATTTCATTTGAGATCTGAGGCTGGTCTCTGAGGTGTTGAACTAGAGATGTAGCCATCCAAACAAGCATTACCTGGGGTAACAGTTAAGAAGTTTTGCTTCCGTAATGTGTATGTCTCTTTGCCACATTCAGAGGCTGAATTCCAGCTATTAGAAGAAAGATGTAATATTGGGGTGGGAGGTCTCTAGCAGCAGCCTATCCTTCCAGGGCCTGCATCAGAAGTGGACATTGAGAAGAACTAAAAGAGTAGTAAGCACAGTAGCGTAATTACACTTGAGCCTGGCCCAGGCCCCAGCTCTCTCGAAGTATGGGAGACTAAGTGACTTGTGTCAGTGGGCCTTGAAAACATTTCTTCAAACTGTGACCGTAGCCTGATGGTCGCTCTGCTGTTTTCCTGTTAGATGGTGGGGTTGCCCCTGTAGACTCAGAGGTGTCAGGAGGGAACAGCCCTCCTAGTACTCCTAACGCTGTGTGTATAACATTTAGGGTATTGACATTCACTTATGATACAGTCAAGATGTTAGACTATCAGACTTGTTTTGGCATTTATCATGTAGCTTTATTAAGCTACTACCAGTGTATAGAGAACAGAGTCTTACCTGAAAAATGAGGTCATTCCTGGTATCATTTGCACAGAGAAAAGGTGTGCCTTCCCAAAAAGAAACCAGAATAAAGGGAAAAACTTTGGTAATCTGCAGGAAGGAAATGTCTCTCTCTTGTACTTCCCCCCCAGTTATTGAAGGATCCAAGGAGATTTGCTCATTAATGGTGGATGTTAAAGTGGTATGCTTTAGATTTTGTGATATTCTCAGAATAGCGGATTATGACACAAAGCCAAGGGACTATAAAAGAAAAGATTATTAAATTTGATTGTGTAAAAGTAAAAAAATATATATTTACTGGGAAAAATGTATTTCCAGTCAAAAGTGGAAAAGTACTTGTAACTTATATCACAGACACAAGCCTAATTTATAAGTCAGTAAGAAAAAGAGTGACAATCTAATAGAAAAATGAGCAAATATTTGAGTAGGTAGTCTACAGGAAAAATGTATCATATATGAAAAGATGCTCAAATTCACTCCTAAGAAGAAAAATGCAAATTAAAACTATTATGAGATATCATTTTGCACTTAATCTGATTGATAAAAGTCCAAACATTTGATAAGAAGATGTAGGGAAATAGGGCCTCAATATGTTGTTGGTGAGAGTGTAAATTGGTACAACCATTTTGGAAGACAATTTGGCAAGATCTGTAAACATTCTATTGCACGTAGTCTTTAACTCAGCAATTCTACTCTGGGATAATTATTCTAGAATTGATGCAAGATGACTTTATAAAAAGATATTTATGGCAATATCCTTGTTAAAAGCAAATCATTGTTCTCAATAAGGGACATCTGAAAAACACAATATTATACAACCATTAAAAAGAGTGAGAAGGATGTTTATAAACTGATAGAGAAGGATTTTCAAAATAGAGCGTTAAATAAAATAAAGCAAGGTGCAAAACAGTATGTCAAATATGTTGTCACTTGTGTAAAAAAAAAGAATATATTCTTGTATATGCATAGAATCTCCCTGAAAAGATACACAAGAAATGGGTGACACTGGTTGTGTTTGGGGAGAAGACCTGGGAAATTGGGAGATAGGAATAAGAGGGAGAGGACTTTTTACCATATACCTTCATCTACCTTTTGAATTTTGAACTGTGCATATATGTTATCTGTTTGTAAAATGGCATTTCTCATATGCAGATGGGCTGAAAGTTAGAAAGCAGAGAACCCAGGCGAGGCCTGAAAGTGATGATAGCTATCATATGTGGACATCAGAAAAGAGTGGATAGGATAAAACAGGGCCTGGGTACTCTGGGAGCTAAGTTGTATAACTTCGTATGTGACACTTTTGTTTTGGAACTTGGATTATATTGGTGAACAGAACAAACAAACATCCCACCTTCATGGAGCTTATATGGAGTGGCATTGCAGGGAGAGACAAACAATACAGGCACTGGGGCATTGGGTATGCTGGCTGACAGGCAGGCTGCAATATTAAATATGTTGGTCAGATAAAGCTCATTGGGCAGATTTGAGCTAGGAAGTGGGGGAGTTGGCTGTGTGGACAGCTAGGAGAAAAGCATCTTAGCCAGAGAAAATAGCCAGTGCAAAGGCCCTGAGGCATGAGCAGGCCTGGCATCTGGAGGAACAGCAAAGAGGCCAGTGTAGCTGGAGTAGGAGTGAGGAGAGTAGCAGATGAGGTCAGAAAGGCAATGGGGCCAGATCAGGTAGGACCTTGTTATTGTTAGCATTCACTCAGTTCTCCTGCTTTGTTAGGTTGCACTTAATTTATTGTAGCATTTAATCATCACCTCAACCATATGAGATAGGTAAAATTATTGTCCTCATTTTACAAATGAGAGATAAGGAGCTTGCTTGAAGATACGCAGCTAGTAAGTGGAATAGGGGGACTTAAACCCAAGTCTGTGATTCTAGTCTGGACATTCATCCCTATGCTGTTCTGTATGTATTAAATGCTAAGGGAGAACTAAGGGAAGGCTTTGAGCCCACCCTTGGGCCACTGCTTTGAAAGGAGAGCAAAGCTGAGGGGATAGAGCCCCCAGAAGAAGGAGGAGCCCACAGGACCAGAGCTGGTTGCACTCTTTTGTGATAAACCTTGGAGGCTCTGTGGTGTGGTATACCAAGGTGGTAAGAATGCCTTGCCCAAGTGTGTGCCGAGAGGTACAAGTTGAGCTGGAATTGGGAATAGTGGGGAAAAGGAAGCAAGGCTTCGAGGCCAAAGGATGTGTGAAGCCATTTGGCGTGTGATGAGCACAGGCTATCTAATTCCTATTAATGAGCCGCATCTTAGGAGGCGATCACATAAAGAAGTGACAGCTTTCTTAACTTCTCAGAGAGAGCACTGGTGCTGAACGGACGAGTTGAAATTGTCTGGAAAGTGCAAGATCTCATATCTAGCAACCTTGCCGGGAGTAAGGAATCTCAGAAAGCAGGCTGGCCTGAGGAGTGAGGGAAGCTGGTGCCTTGGTTCTTTAGCCGTGACTAATAGCCTGTTAAAAAGTGCAGCTTTCCTTCCACCTTCCACTCCTGCCGCAAACATATATTTCACATGAAGTGGCAGATCGCAGACAAACTACTAAAGGAAGCTTTAAAACAGTTCTTCTGTTATTAGGATATGACTACACCTGAATACCGTAGTAGTCTGTCTCTGCTCCTCCACAGCCGTTATTTAGTGAGTCCCTGCTGAGTGCTGGGCATTGCTCTGTATTTGCAGCAGTGGATAAGACACCCAAGGCCCCTCTCACATAGAGCGGGGAGGGGGAGGCTGCAAGTACAGCAGTAAACAAAATATAAATGATATCAGACTCTATTTGAAAGTGTGCTGGCCTTGAGAGTGTGAATGGGTGGCTTTAAATCGGACGTCAGGGATGCCTCTTTGAAGAGAGTTCTCATGTGTTGCTAGTGTTTGCAAATCAAAATATCAATCTTTTTCTTTTAATGCTGTGCTAATCCATTCCCTAAGTGAGATTTCTCATAATGTTGCTTAAGTTGATATGTCATTGTTTGGGGAGCAATGTTTTCTGGTGGGGAGGGGTTCCTACAAATGTTTAGATAATGATAGTTAAATTCTCCTAAAGTAGTTGTCTCGAGGTGATCTGCAAAGGAGTGAGCCTGTGAAGTAGGCTGTGTACAATGGATTCTTCCAACCAAATGCAAGATAAAGCTGGTATAGCTCTGAGTTTATTATTGTTGTCGTTATTTTAAATGATGAAGGTCCGGCTTGCAGGAAGGTCTTCTTATGCTCAGTGGGGCATTCGGTGTTAACATAACCTCAGCCTTCTCTGTTAGATGCGGCAGATCCGTCATGTCTTTTCTTTCCCTACCATACACGAAACAGAGGGCAGCAATTAGTATCTTCAGACCATGGTAAAATAACCCCCGTCCCAAATGTAAAGCAAAGCTGGTGCTATTGAAAAGCAACAAAGGGGAAGGCTGAAGGGCACAATATGCAATGTGCCTACTTGGATGTCAAATCACAGGGTGCAGATCAAGATCAAAACAGAGCAGCTGTTGAGGGCCGCCTAGTCATACGTTTCTTAGAATTTATGAGAAAAGGCACCGAGCGCCTGCAGTTAACAAAAGCACTCAGCGTGTTGCAGGTTAGGCTGCAAGGCAGCCTTGGGAGGCAGGATCCAGTCTTTAAGTGTGTTCAACTATGCGGATTTGAGATGAATGGATCGAGTGGCTAGATTTTCTCCCCATGTGGCAAGTCCAGATGTTAAAGTTGTATCCTTCAGGAACAATGTTTCCTAGTACTTTCAGAGAGACTGACAAATTCTGTTTCCTTCAGCATTATAACCTGCATTTCTGCGTTATTATCATACCTGCTGTTTCTGTATTAGGAGGAATACACATGTGAACCATTTGTGGAGCATGTTTTATTCCAGACATTGTGCTGTCCTGTACTTTCTCTCTCTCTCTTTTTTTTTTTTTTTTTTTTTGCCAAGGAAGATTCGCCCTGACCTAACATCTGTTGCCAATCTTCCTGTTTTTTTGCTTGAGGAAGATTAGCCCTGAGCTAACATCTGTGCCAATCTTCCTCTATTTTGTATGTGGGTCACCACCGCAGCATGGCATGAGTGGTGTAGGTCCACGCCCGGGATCCGAACCCTGCGAAGCTGGGCCGCTGAAGCAGAGCAGGCTGAACCCAACCACTACACCACAGGGCTGGCACCATCCTGTACTCTATACAGTAAGAAACTCTATGTTTTAAAAGCAATTTCTAACTCAAAGGCCAATTGGAAGTTGTATTTTTGGCGATATGCACGATACAAGTTTAACATGGAACTTTGAAAATTATTTTCACTAAAATAACATATTTAGAGAATGTGCGTTGACTTATTTTGGGGATGTACAATCGCTCTAAAATATTTGGGCATTCCAGGAAGAGCAATGACTCTAGCATGCACCCCTTGCTCCAATATGGAATACTCACCATAGGAGTACATTTCAGTTCATCCACCAGAGTTCATTCAATGTCTGCCCTGAGCCTGGACCAGTTGCTTTTTCATTAATGACATTTATTGTATATTCCCGATTAGAAAAGTAATACCTGTTTATTACAATAAAATTAGAAAATTTTCATATTGAATAGAGAATTTTAATATTAAAGTTTTATAATAGAAAACACTAACATCTTGGTCCATGTTTTTTCAGGTACCTGTGTCTGTATCTAAACACATAACACACAACACATACATATGTATTTTTATATATACTTTTTTAAATTAAAAAAAATTTTTAATTCAATTGATTTAAACCAAAAAAACCAAAAACAATTCACCCATCTCTCCCATCCCCCACCCCTCACCTCTGGCAGTCACCAATCTGTTCTCTGTATCTATGAGCTTGGTTTTATTTATTTATTTATTTATTTTTAGATTCCACATATGAGACATCATATAGTAATTGTCTTCTTCTGACTAACTTATTTCACTTAGCATAATGCCCTCAAGGTCCATCTATGTTGTCACAAATGACAATATTTCACTTTTTAATGACTGAATAATATTCCATTGTGTATGTATACCACAATTTCTTTATCAATTCATCCATCGATGGACGCTTAGGTTGTTTCCATATCTTAGCTATCATAAAAAATGCTGCAATGAACGTGGGGGTGCATATATCTTTTTGAGTTAATGTTTTCATTTTCCTCAGATAAATACCCAGAATTGGAATTGTTGCATTATATGGTAGCTCTATTTTTAATTTTTTGAGGAACTTCCATGCTGTTTTCCATAGTGGCTGCACCAGTTTACATTCCTACCAGCAGTGTATGAGGATTCCTTATTCTCCACATCCTCTCCAACACTTATTATTACTCATCTTGTTAATTATAGCCAATCTGACAGGTGTAAGTTAATATCTCGTAGTTTTGATTTTCATTTTCCTAATAATTAGTGATGTTGAACATCTTTTCATGTGCCTATTAGCCATTTATATATCTTCTTTGGAAAAATGTTCATATCCTCTGCCCATTTTTGATTGAGTTGTTTGTTTTTGTCGTTGTTGAGTTGTATGAGTTCTTTATATATTTTGGAAATTACCCCCTTGTCGGATATATGATTTGTAAATATTTTCTCCCAGTTGGTAGGTTGTCATTTCGTTTTGTTCATGATGTCCTTTGCCTTGCAGAAGATTTTTGGTCTGATGTAGTCCCATTAGTTTGTTTTCTCTTTTGTTTCCCTTGCTTGAGTAGACATGGTATTCAAAAAGATGCTGCTAAGACACATGTCAAAGAGCGTACTGCCTATATTTTCTTCAAGGAGTTTTATGGTTTCAGGTTTTACATTTAAGTCTAATCCATTTTGAGTTTATTTTTGTGTATGGTGTAAGATAGTGGTCTACTTTCCTTCTTTTGTATGTGTCTGTCCAGTTTTCCAAACACCATTTATTTAAGACACTTTCCTTTCTCCATTGTATGTTCTTGGCTCCTTTGCTGAAGATCAGCTATCCATGGATGTGTGGTTTTATTTCTGGGCTTTCAATTCTGTTCCATTGATCTATGTGTCTGTTTTTGTGCCAGTACCAAGCTGTTTTGGTTACTATAGCTTTGTAGTATATTTTGAAGTCAGAGATTGTGATGCTTCCAGTTTTGTTCTTTTATCCAGAATTGCTTTGGCTATTCAGGGTCTTTTGTTGTTCTGTATAAATTTTAGGATTCTCTGTTCTAATCCCATGAAGAATGTCATTGGGATTCTGATTGGGATTGCATTGAATCTATAGATTGCTTTAGATAATATGGGCATTTTAACTATGTTTATTTTTCCAGTCATGAGCATTGAATATCTTTCCATTTCTTTATGTCTTCTTCGATTTCTTTCAATAATGTCTTATAGTTTTCAGTGTGTAGGTCTTGCATCTCCTTGGTTAAGTTTATTCCTAGATATTTTATTCTTTTTGTTGCAATTGTAAATTGGATTGTATTCTTGACTTCTCTTTCTGCTAGTTTGTTATTAGTGTATAGAAATGCAACTGATCTTTGTGAGTTCATTTTGTACCCTGCAACTTTGCTGTAGTTGTTGCTTATTTCTAATTGTTTTCTGGTGGATTCTTTGGGGTTTTCTATAGAATCATGTTTTCTTGCCTAATTGCTCTGGCCAAAACCTCCAGTACTATGTTGAATAGGAGTCGCAAGAGTGGGCACCCTTGTCTTATGCCTGTTCTCAGAGGGATGGCTTTCAGTTTTTCACCATTAAGTATGATGTTGGCTGTGGGTTTGTCATATATGGCCTTTATTATGTTGAGGTACTTTCCTTCTGTACCCATTTTATTGAGAGTTTTTATCATAAATGGCTGTTGGATCTCATCAGATGCTTTCTCTACATGTATTGAGACGATTGTGTGACATTTATTCCTCATTTTGCTAATGTGGTATATCACATTGACTGATTTGTGGATGTTGAACCATCTCTGCATCCCTGGTATAAATCCCACTTGATCATGGTATATGATCCTTTTAATGTATTGCTGTATTTGATTTGCCAATATTTTGTTGAGGATTTTTGCATCTGTGTTCATCAATGATATTGGCCTGTAATTTTCCTTCTTTGTGTTGTCCTTGTGTGGTTTTGGCATCAGGGTAATATTGTCCTCATACAATGAGTTAGGAAGTATTTCGTCTTCTTCAATTTTTTGGAATTGTTTGAGAAGGATAGGTATTAAATCTTTGAATGTTTGGTAGAATTCTCCAGAGAAGCCATCTGGTCCTGGACTTTTGTTTTTTGGGAGGTTTTTGATTACTGTTTCAATCTCTTTACTTGTGATCGGTCTAGTCAGATTCTCTATTTCTTCTTGATTCAGTTTTGGAAGGTTGTATGAGTCTAAGAGTTTATCCATTTCTTCTAGGTTATCCAATTTGTTGGCATATGGTTTTTCATAGTATTATCTTGTAATCCTTTGTATTTCCGTGGTATCTGTTGTAATTTCTCCTGTTTCATTTCTAATTTTATTTATTTGAGTTTTCTCTTTTTTTCTTAGTAAGTCTGGCTAAGCGTTTGTCAATTTTGTCTTCTCAAAGAACCAGCTCTTAGTTTCATTGAGCCTTTCTATTATTTTTTTAGTCTCCATTTCATTTCTTTCTCCTGTAATTTTTATTATTTCCCTCCTTCTCCTGACTTTGGGCTTTGTTTGTCCTTCTTTTTCTAGTTCTGTTAGGTGTAGTTTAAGATTACTTATTTGAGATTTTTCTTGTTCATTGAGGTAGGCCTGTATTGTTATAAATTTCCCCCTTAGCACTGCTTTTGCTGCATCCCATAAGAGTTGATATGTTGTGTTTTCATTTATCTCCAGGTATTTTTGTATTTCTTGTTTGATTTTTTCATTGATCCAATGGTTGTTCAGTAACATATTGTTTAGTCTCCATATATCTGTGACATTCCCGGTCTTTTTCTTGTAGTTGATTTGTAGTTTCATACAGTTGTGGTTGGAAAAGATGCTTGAGATGACTTCAGTCTTCTTAAATTTATAGAGGCTTGCCTTGTTTCCTAACATATGGTCTGTCTTTGAGAATGTTCCACGTGCACTTGAGAAGAATGTGTATTCTGCTGTTTTTGGGTGGAATGCTCTCTATATATCTGTTAAGTCCATCTGATCAATTGTTTCATTTAAATCCACTATTTCCCTGGTGACTTTCTGTCTGGATGATTTAATCTATTGATGTAAATGGGGTGTTGAGGTCCCCTACTATTTTGTGTTGCTGTTAATTTCTCCCTTTAGGTCTGTTAATAGTTGCTGTATATACTTTGGTGCTTCTGTGTTAGGTATATATTTATAAGTGTTATGTCCTCTTGGTGGAAAGTCCCTTTTATCATTATATTCTGCCCCTCTTTGTCTCAAATTGTCTTTTTTATCTTGAAGTCTGCTTTGTCTGATATAAGATGGCAACACCTGTTTTCTTTTGTTTGCCATTTGCTTGGAGTATTGCCTTTGATCCCTTCAATCTGAGCCTATGTTTGTCTTTAGAGCTGAGATGTGTTTCCTGGAGGGAGCATATTGTTAGGTCTTGTTTTCTAATCCATCCAGCTACTCTGTGTCTTTTGATTGGAGAATTCAATCCATTTACATTTAGGTGATTATTGATATATGAGGGCTTAAGACTGCCATTTTATCTCTTGTTTTCTGGTTGTTCTATATTTCGATTGTTTCTCTTCCTTTGTATGTCTGACTGACATTTAATTTTTTTGGTTTTCTGTGGAGGTTTTCTCAGTTTTTATGAATTGTGGCTCTGCTCTGATTTTTTGTCTAGTGGTTACCATGAGGTTGGTATAAAAGATCTCATAGATGAAGTAGTCCGTTTTTTGATAGCTTCTTATCTCCATTAGCCTAAGCAGGTTCCAACCCTTTCCTCTTACCCTTCTGAGTTGTTGTTGTCACAAATTATTCTATTTTGTGTTGTGAATTTGTGACTAAGTTGAAGTGTTTATAGTTACTTTTGATGCTTTCCTTCCCTTTATCTTTTAAGTTGTAATTAAGTGTTTACTAATCTATTCTGATATTGAGCTACAATTTTCTCATTCTATCTGTCTATTCATCTCCTTGCTCAAGGTTTTGTTAACCTTTGCTTTTTAGTTTTGGATGAGCATGCTTCTTTCAACATTTCTTGTAAGGCAGGCCTTGGGACAATGAACTCCCTCATCTTTTGTTTATCTGGGAAAGCTTTTATTTCTCTATTGTATCTAAAGGATAGTTTTACTGGATAGAGTATTCTTGGCTGAAAGTTTTTGTCTTTTAGTATTTTGAATATATCATTCCACTCTTTCCTAGCCTGTAATGTTTCTGCTGAGAAATCTGCTGAAAACCTGACAGGGGTTCCTTTGTAGGTTTTTTCTTCTGCCTTGCTCCCCTTAATATTTTTTCTTTGTCATTGACTTTTGCCAGTTTTAATAGTGTATGCCTTGGAGAAGATCTTTTTGCATTGATGTAATTAGGAGTTCTATTGGCTTCATGTACTTGTAAGTCCAGTTCCTTTCCCAGGTTTGGGAAGTTCTTAGTTATTATCTCTTTGAACAAGATCTCTGTTCCTTTTTCCCTCTCTTCTCCCTCTGGAATACCTATAATCCTTATGTTACTTTTCCTAATTGAGTCAGATTTCTTGAAAATTTCTTCATTTTTTAAAAAATCTTAGTTCTGCCTCCTCCTCCACCTGAAGCATTTCTATATTTCTATCCTCTAAATCACTAATTCTGTCCTCCATAACATCAGCTCTATTTTTTATGGATTCCAGATTATTTTTTTATCTCATTAATTGTGTTCTTTATATCCAGAATTTCTGTTTGATTTATTTTAGAGTTTCAATCTCTTTGGTGAAGTATTCCTTCTCATTAATTTTATTCCTGAGCTCATTGGACTGTCTTTCTGAGTTTTCTTGTAACTTGTTGAGTTTCTTTATGACAACTATTTTGAATTTTCTATCCTTTATACTGTAAATTTCTGTGACTTCAGGATTGGTTTCTAGAGACTTGTCATTTTCCTTCTGCTCTGAAGTGTTAATCGTAGTTCTTTACGGTGTTTGATGAATTGCTCCTTTGCTACACATTTGTGATGGTATCAGGTGGCAGATTCCACCTGCCACTGCTGGGGGAGGGGGACAGGAGCTGTGTTTTCTAATCCCACCCCATCTGCTGGAAGTCATGCTGGTAGGGCTTCTCTGCGTTTGCGCACTGGCCACAGCAACTTGGCAAGTCACGCATGCATGTGCATGCAGGGCCTCTGTGCTCCACTGGCGGGTCACTCTGGTGCAGGGCCACTGCACTCAGCAGGGGACTGGCCAAGCTGGTGTGGTAGGTCGAGGGGAGGGGCGCTTTCTTTCTTGCGTGGGCTGGCTCTATGCTTGCAGGTGGCTGGGCTGAGCTGCTGCACTTGGTTGGGGCTCCTTTGCGGGGGGGGGGGTGAGCTATGCCACTCGGTGGGGAGCATGTGTCCCCATGAGCAGGGCTGCTGTGGCACAGTGGGTGCTCCCGTGGGCCAGGCTACCACTCTGAAAGAGTGTGCAGACCAAACTGTCCCTGCCTTCTCTTACAGTCACATCAGCCACTGTGTGACAACTGATGACCTAGATTGCTGCTGCTGGGGAGCAGGAGGGATCCACTTACCTAGTTCCACTGCTTCCCGTCCCCCTACCTTCAGATGTATGGCTGCATGGATCTCTCAGATGTCCTATTGTGCTGTGTAGGGAATCCTCTGTTGGTTAATGAGTGTCCCTTTAGTTATAACTTAGAGGGGAGAGACAAAGGGAACAACTCACTCCACCATGATGCTGACATCACTCTCATCATTATTCAGTCTTAGTAGGTTGTATATATCCAGGAATTTATCAATTTCTTCTAGGTTGTCCAATTTGTTTGTGTATAATTGTTTGTAGTAGTCTCTTATGATCCTTTGTATTTCTGTGGTATCAGTTGTAACATCTCTTTCTTTTCTGATTTTATTTATTTGAGTCCTCTCTCTTTTTTTTCTTGGTGAGTCTAGCTGAAGGTTTGCCAATTTTGTTTATCTTTTCAAAGAACCATCTCCTAGTTTCATTCACCTGTTATATTGTTTTTTTAGTCTCTATTTCTTTATCTCTGCTCTCATCTTTATTTCCTATGACTTAGGACTTTGTTCTTCTTTTTCTGTGTCCTTGAAGTGTAAAGCTAGGTTGTTTATTTGAGACTTTTCTTATTTCTGGAGGTAGGCATTCATCACTATGGAATTCCCTCTTAGAACTATTTTTGCTGCATCCTATAAATTTTGGCCTGTTAATTTCCATTTTCATTTGTTTTAAGGTATTTTGTGTGTGTGTGTGAGGAAGATCAGCCCTGAGCTAATATCCACGCCAATCCATCTCTTTTTGCTGAGGAAGACTGGCCCTAAGCTAACATCTATTGCCAATCCTCCTCCTTTTTTTCCCTTTTTCTCCCCAAAGCCCCAGTAGATAGTTGTATGTCATAGTTGCACATCCTTCTAGTTGCTGTATGTGAGACGCCACCTCAGCATGGCCGGACAAGCAATGCGTTGGTGCATGCCCGGGATCTGAACCCAGGCCACCAGTGGCGGAGCGCATGCACTTAACCACTAAGCCACGGGGCTGGCCCCTATCTTAAGGTATTTTTTTATTTCTCTTTTGATTTCTTCTTTGACTCAGTTGTTGTTCAGTAACATGTTGTTTAATCTCTACATATTTGTGAATTTTCCAGTTTTCTTCATGTAATTAATTTCTAGTTTTTTACCATTGTGGTTGGAAAAGATGCCTTATGTGATTTCACTCCTCTTAAATTTATTAAGACTTGTTTTGTGGCCTAACATGTGATCTGCCTTGGAAAATGTTCCACGTGCACTTAGAAGAACGTGTACTCTGTTGCTTTTGGATGGCATGTTCTGCAAACGTCTGTTAAGTCCATTTGGTCTAGTGTGTCATTTAAGCTGATTTTTCCTTATTGATTTTCTATTTGGATGATCTATCCATTGATGAAAGTGGGGTATTAAAGTCCCCTACTATAATTGTACTGCTGTCTATTTCTCCCTTTGGGTCTGTTAATATTTTCTTTTTATATTTAGGTGCTCTTATGTCAGATGCATAAGTATTTACAGATGTTATATCTTCTTATTGGATTGTCCCCTTTATCATTATGTAATGCCCTTCTGTGTCTCTTATACCAGTCTTTGTTTTAAAGGCTATTTTGTCTGATTTAAGTATAGCCATTCCAGCTTTCTTTTGGTTTCCATTGCATGGAATATCTTTTTCCATCCCTTCACTTTCAGTCTGTGTGTGTCCTTATATCTAAAATGAGTGTCTTGTAGGCAGGATATAGATGGGTCTTTTTTTTTTTTTTTAATCCATTCAGCCACTCTATGTCTTTTGATTGGAGAATTTAGTCCATTTACTTTTAAATAAATTATTGATAGGTATGTGCTTATTCCCATTTTTAAAATTGTTTCCTGGCTGTTTTGTGGCTTCTGTCTGTTCCTTTCTTCTTCTCTTGCTCTCTTCCTTTGTGGTTTGATGACTTTTTTTAGTGGTGTGCTTGTATTCTTTTCTCTTTATCTTTTGTATATTTGCTATTGGTTTTTGCTTTGTGGTTACCGTGAGGCTTACATATGACAACATATATGTATTACCGTCTATTTTAAGATCAACTTAAGTTCGATCCCAATGTAAAGCTCAACATTATTACTCTCGCCACCCACATTTTATGTTTTTGATGTCACATTTTACATCTTTTTATCTTGTGTATCCCTTAACTAATTATTGTAATCATAGTTATTTTTACTACTTTGTCTTCTAACCTTCTTACTAGCTTTATAAGTGATTAACCCACTACCTTTACTATGTATTTACATTTCCAGTGAGATTTGTTCTTTCATATGTGTTCTTGTTACATACTAATTAGTGTCCCTTTCTTTTCAACTTAAAGAAGTCCCTTTAACATTTCTTGTAAGGCCAGTTTAGTGGTGATGAACTCCTTTAGCTTTTGCTTGTCTGGGAAAATCTTTATTTCTCCTTCACTTCTGAATGATAACTTTTCCAGGTAGAGTATGTGGTTGGAAGTCCTTTTCTTTCAGCACTTTGAATATATTATGCCACTACCTTCTGGCCTGCAAAGTTTCTGCTGAAAAATCTGACAATATTCTTATGAGAGTTCCCTTATGTATAACAAGTTGCTTTTCTCTTACTACTTTTAATATTCTTTCCTTGTATTTAACTTTTGACATTTTAATTATAATCTGTCTTGCTTTGGATCTCTTTGGATTCCTCTTATTTCTAACTCTCTGGGCTTCCTGGATCTGGATGTCTATTTGATTCCTTAGGTTAGGGAAGTTTTCAGACATTATTTCTTCAAATAAGATTTCTGCCACTCTCTCTCTCCTTCTTCTGGGAGTCCTGTGATGTGAATATTAGTTGGTTTGATGTTGTCCCATGAGTTCCTTAAGTTATCTTCACTTTTTTTAAATTCTTTTTTTCTTTTTGCTGCTCTGATTGCATGAGTTCCACTGCCTTGTCTTTGAGTTGACTGATCCTGTCTTCTGCTTCATCTAGTCTGCTCTTGAACCCCTCTAGTGTATTTTTCAGTTCAATTATTGTATTCTTCAGCTCTGTGATTTCCATTTGGTACTTTATTATATTTTCCGTCTTTTTGTTGAAGTTCTCACTGTGTTTATCCATTCTTCTCCCCAGTTCAGTGAGCATCTTTATGACCATTACTTTGAATATTTTATCAGGTAAGTTACTTACATCCATTTCATTAAGGTTTTTTTCTGAGGTTTTATCTTGTTCTTTCGTTTGAAATGTCTTCCTCTATTTCTTCATTTTGCTTGACTCTCTGTGTTGGTTTCTGTATGGGGGATGAAACAACCACCTCTCCCAGTCCTGAAGGAGTGGCCTCATTTAGGAGATGAACTATGTTGCTCAACCCTGCCTCAGCTCTTGGTTGTCTCTCAAACCTTTGTGCTTGTCCCGAAAGCCTATTATATTTTTAATAGCTCCCAGTAGTTGAAGATGTGCCAAGACCTGTCAATGTCCCAAAGGGGAGGATCTTGGCACCTATATTCCGGTTGACTGAAAGCCAGACCCTCATGCATCAGCTTTTAAAAGTATGCAAATATATACAGACCTGTGGAACCACAAGTGTAAGCCTCATTGGCCACCAGAGCCAAGAGATCTGGAGGTGTACCCTGGGTGGCAGATGCAAAAATCAGGGCTCTAGAAAAGTGCAGAAGGTCTTTTCTGAGTGATATTGGTGAGACGGAGCAAGGCAGAGGGAGAGCACCAAGATGGGCATCCATAGCCTACGTTCCTTGAGAGCAACTCTGTAGGCCACTAAATGTGTGCCAAACCAGAAGGCTGCCCCTCAGGCAGAAGCTCCAGGCCAAGCAAAGTGGCCTTTCTCACAGAAAGACTGAGAATGTGCCTTAGTCCTTTGTCTATGCAGTGCCCTGGGGGTGGTAGCCTGCTAAGAATGGTCTCTCCAGTTGCCACAGACCCAGGATGGACCCAGGACAGCCACAAGAGACAGACAATCAAGGGGTGTCCCCTGGGTGACAGCTGCAAAAGCCTGGGCACCAGATGTATGTAAAACTCCCTTCCAGGAGACACTGGCACTCTGGAATGTAGTAGAGAGTGAGCGCGAAGATAGCACCTGCCTACCTGGGTCTCTGGAAAAGATTAGCCCCTAGATATGAGTTTAATTAGAAGCCTGCCTTATGATGCAGTCATGATGATTAGCTAATAGGCCTCCTTCACAGAAAGAGGACCTCCTGGGTCTGTTGCCTCTTGCTGTGCTGTGGGGGTGGTAGCTGTTTAAGAACTTTCTCTGTTGGTTACAATCCTGAAGGGCCCATGAGCATCAGCCCCACTGGCCACCAGAGCCAAGTGATGTAGAGGTGTTCCCTGTCAGCAATCCCCAAAAGTAGGGTGCCAGACGGGGGTATGAGCCCCTTTTTGGGTGACACCGATTATTACAGTCCCATGGGACCAGGAATGCAAGCAGCCCTGGCCTCCAGAGGCTTCTGCAGCAGCCACCGCAAAAATCAGGGCAACAGACACATATAAAAACTCCCTTCCGGGGCCGGCCCCGTGGCTTAGTGGTTAAATGCGCGCGCTCCGCTGCTGGCGGCCCAGGTTCGGATCCCGGGCGTGCACTGACGCACCGCTTCTCCGGCCATGCTGAGGCCGTGTCCCACATACAGCAACTAGAAGGATGTGCAGCTATGACATACAACTATCTACTGGGGCTTTGGCAGGGGAACCTCGCTTCCGGGAGATATTGGTGCTCTGGAGCACTGCAAAGGGAGAGCCGGAAGATGGAGCACACCAGCCTCCATCCCCAGAGAGTGTTCCAGCAGGCTCCTAGATGTGTGTGTTAAATTAGATGCCTGCCCCTCAGGCTGAGGTTTTAGTATAAGTGAGACTTCTTCACTTTAAGTCTGGGCACGATCAGCTGCCTCTGAGCTGGGCGCTGGGGTGGGTGAGTCTGAGCGTGCAAGCCCTTTGAGAGCAGTTTCTCAGATCGCTTCAGTCTTGTGGATCTTGGGATGTGAGCCCCATTGGTTTCCAAAGTTAGGTGTTTGGGGGGCTCATCTCTCAATTGTGTGTCTTAAAAGTTGGGATGCCTGATGTGGGGTTTGAACCCTTCCTTTTGCTTTTCAGGGAGAAGCTCCCAGTTTTGAATTCCCTCCCAGTTGTGGGTCACCAGATGGGGGGTGGCGTTTATGGTGAGATTGTGGCCCAGCCTCTCCTACCCACTTCGATGTGGTTTTCTTCTTGTTTGCCTAATGTGTAATTGTCACTCAGCCAGCCTTTAGATTTTTTTCTTCTTCCTTTTCTTTTTTTTGGTGAGGAAGATTGGCTGTGAGCTAACATCTGTTGCCAATCTTCCTCTTTTTGCTGAGGAAGATTGGCCCTGAGCTAACATCTGTGCCCATCTTCCTCTGTTTTGTATGTGGGCTGCTACCACAGCATGGCTTAATGAGTGGTGCATAGGTCTGCACCCAGGATCTAAACCTGCAGAGCCTGGGCTGCTGAAGTGGAGTGTGTGAACTTAACCACTATGCCACTGGGCCGGCCCCTAGGTTTTTTAAGAGGAAACTGTTCTATATGTACCTGTAGACTCAGTGTGTCCATGAGAGGAGGTGAGTCCAGGATCTTCCTATGGTGCCACCTTGAACTATATATATATATATATACATACACACACGTATACATATATACACTTTTTATTAACAAAATTAGGCTCTTTATATATATAGTTTGGTATCCTAATGTATTCATTGCCCTAACAACTAAACCTAATCTTAACAGCTGAACACAACAAAGGTTAGTTTCTCGCTTTCCGCATAGTCCTTGCAGGTCAGGCAGCAGTCCTGGTCAGCTTTCCATCAACAGTGAGTTAGAGATCAAAGCTGCTTCTAGTTTGCAAATCACCGTCTTTGGAGTTCTATGCTTTCAGCCACATGTATAGGAGAGGGAACTTGGCAAACTTTCAATGGTTTTTCACTGCCTAAGACTAGAATGTGACACATCATTTTTCCTCACATTCCCGTGAATGAGAAATCTAATCACATGATCCCAACCTAACCCAAGGGAGGCTGGGATATAGTCTCCTTGAATGCCCAGAAAGAGGAAACAATGCAGCCTACACATTGCATTGTCTCTGTGTTGCTTTATCTCACTTAACATTGTATCATGGCACTTTTCCCAAATCATTACATATTCTTCAAGTCATAATTTTTAATAGCTACAGTTTCCCATCAAATGGATATACCTTTCTTTATTTAGCTTAGCACTCCAGGAAGTTTTGTGTACGATGACATACATCCCTCACTCCAAAGTGATTTCCTGAAGTCTGGCCTTCAGACTGCTAATCCCCTTTTGGACATTTAGTTTGTTGGTATTTATTTAGAAATGTTAGGATGCTAATGTTAAAAATGCAAAGGAACAATTTCTCTCTACCTCAGCTCAAGCTTTTACAGTCCAAAACCACAAACAGGCAAAGCTACTACCTATATCCCCAGACGTCTCATCTTTTCCGCGGATGGAATGTTTCCCTACACCCCCCCATTTTTTCCTCCTGCTGTTTCTCGTCATTCATACCCATGTATTTCCTTCTTTCCTAGGCAGATTTTTTCTCCCTTGAAACTCACTAATCTTAGGCTTACACTGCTGTTTTTCTCCTTTTTCTCTGCATTTCAGCTCCCTCCCTGAACTCTTCTCAGCCCTTCCCCTTCCAGAGGTGCTGGGCTTGCCTGCCAGTCTTACCACTCCCCTTGGGCCTTTGTCCATAGGGACTTTGGATGAACAGAGATAATGTTAACCAGGTGAGGAAGAGAAAGGGCTTGCCAAAACCAAGCTGAATAGGACTTGCTTATTAATAGCTTTCAGCAGACTGTGGTTTGAAGCAAATTAATAATTCCATTTTATAGTTAAATGTACAATGTGTGTGTATATCTCCACTAGTCTCCAAATGCTGTCTTCTACATAGAAATTAAGTAGGTAGTAAAAATAAATTAGCCCCTTTGTGGCATTCTGGAAGAGTATAGGTAATTTGTTTTAGAAATCTTTATCTCAGAATGACTGGTTCTAGGCCAAAATCATTACAGCTTTTGGATTTACCAAAATGGGCTGGTAAAGGGAAAACCCAGCAAATTGACATGCACAGCCAACCCTGTTCTGTTTGGCCTTCACTTCATAGTCCAGGTGCTCCATTTTGGGCCTCAGCTGACTCTCTCACCTGACTCTTTTCTCTTTTGTTTCCTCGAGGCTAGGGTGGAATCCTTTACAAGCATCTTTACTGGGTAACTAAGGGAAATCATATCCAAAGAATTGATATTTGAAGACTGGGAACAGATACGTTTATAGAGCACTGATTTCTTATTATACAAATTCTAGTCTAAAGTGCTACTAATAATAACCAGTTGCATGACTTTGTCCTGGTCTAGTTGGTTGGACTTCTGGCTGGAGAGAATTTTAGTTTGGTGCCATTGTTTACTCAAGTGGAATTCCTAGTTGCTTCCAGATCATATATCCTGGTCAGTGTTTTCTAGGTATGTGAGGTCTCTACGCTAGACTGAATTTTACTTGGTAGCAGCTGCCCTACCCATGACCACAATTATATGGCAATTCCCTTTCTGTATGGCCTCAGAGTTCTTATTTATTTATTTTTTAAATTATTTTATTGAGGTCATATTGGTTTATAACATTGTGTAATTTCAGGTGTATATTATTCTATATCAGTTTCTATATAGACTGCATCATGCTCACCACCAATAGTCTAGTTTTTATCCATCACCATACATGTGTGCCTTTTACCCTTTTCACCCACCCACCTCTGGTAACCACTAATCTGTTCTCTTTATCCATGTGTTTGTTTATTTTCCACATATGAGTGAAATCATAAGATGTTTGTCTTTACATGGCCTCAGAGATTCTTAACCTGAGCTTCAGGCTGCCCAAACCTAACTTTAAAATCTCTTTCTTCATCCCTTCTAGAAGTTCTTCAAGGCTATCATCCCATAAGCCCTACCCTTATCCTGGACCTATTTTTCTTGTTCTTACTTGGTTTGTCTAAACTAAAGCATACTTACTAGCTAGTTCTTAAGGCTGGTACTTTGGTGAAACTGTCTTCTCTGCCTGTGACTCTAGCCTGACACTTAGATTGGTCTCCCTAGTGTGCAAGTGGCATGTTTGACAAGGCTCTCTTGATTGGAATTTGCCTCTTGTGAGTCAGCAGAAAATATTTTCTCTGTTTATGTTTCAAATTCTGTCCTCCCTAGTGGACCTCTCATCTGGTTTCTTGTCCAAGAAACACCTCCAATTTTCTCGCCCCAGAGCCTAGTGAACGATCACATCTTTCCTGGCATATTCATCTTCTTTTTCATTTGGATAATTCATTCTGATTCTTCCAGAGGAGTGAGTCCTTTCCAGCATCTCATCATATACAGTCATGTGCCGCATAACATTTCAGTCAATGATGGACCATATATATGACACTGGTCCCATAAGATTAGTAACATATAGTCTAGGTGTATAGTAGGCTATCCCATCTAGGTTTGTGTAAGTATACCCTATGATGTTTGCACAATGATGAAATCACCTAATGATGCATTTCTCAGAATGTGTCCCTGTCACTAAGTGATGTATGACTTTAGTTTTACTTTAGTAAAACATTTCAAGCAGACAGTAGGAGATTCATTCACAGATGAGTTAGTAGACAAGGACTTTAAAATAATTATTATAAGTATGTTAAGAGAAACACAGGGCAAGATGGATAAAATGGACAAAAAGAGAAGAATTTCATCAGAGAATTTAAATCTATTAAAAAAATCAAGGGGCTGGCCCAGTGGCATAGAGGTTAAGTTCTCATGCTCTGCTTCAGTGGCCTAGGGTTTGTGGGTTCAGATTCCAGGCGTGGACCTACACACCACTCATTAAGCCATGCTGTGCCGGCGTCCCACATATAAAATAGAGGAAGATTGGCACAGATGTTAGCTCAGGGACAATCTTCCTCAAGCAAAAAGAGGAAGATTGGCAACAGATGTTATCTCAGTGCCAATCTTCCTCAGAAAAAAGAAAAAAATCAAATGAGCATATAATATAATATCCGGAATTAAAACTTGTTGCTTGACCTTAACAGCAGTCTGGATATAGCAGATGACAGGATTAGTGAACTCGAAGACGGATCAATCGAAACTATACAAACTGAATCACAGAGAAAAAATAGTGGTGAGAGAGGGGAAGTACAGAACATAAAACAACATGTAGTGTACAAATAGTCTAACATACATGAAATTGGAGTTCCACGGGGAGAGGAGAGTAAGACCAGTGCAGAATAGAACATAAAGAGATGATACGTGAGAAGTTACCAAAACTGATAGAAGAAATCAACAGATTCGAGAAGCTCATTGAACCCCAAGCAGGATGAATATATATTAAAAATGCATCTAAGCACAGCACAGTCAAACTGCTGATATCCAACAATAAAGAGAAAAATCTTAAAAGCTCGATATTGTGTGTGTAGGGGACAAGTGGGAAAATACATTAACCTTCAAAAGAGCAACAGTAAGATTAATAGCTGATTTTCAATAGACCTCATGAAAGCCAAAATATGATGGAATGACATCTTGAAAGTCCTGAAAGGAAAAAAACAAAAACTGCCAACCTAGAATTCTATAACCAGTGAAGATATCCATAAAAAAGTGAAGATGATATAAAGATATTTTCAGGCAAACAAAAGCTGAGGGAATTCATCACCAGCAGACCCCTACGATAAAAAGTACTATCAATAATAACAGCAGGGCCAGCCCCGTGGCTTAGCGGTTAAGTGCGCACACTCTGCTACTGGTGGCCCGGGTTCGGATCCCGGGCGCGCACCGACGCACTGCTTCTCCAGCCGTGCTGAGGCCGCATCCCACATACAGCAACTAGAAGAATGTGCAACTATGACATACAACTATCTACTGGGGCTTTGGGGGAAAAAAAAGAGGAAGATTAGCATGGATGTTAGCTCAGGGCTGATCTTCCTCAAAAAAAAAAATAATAATAACAGCAATGTTTTGGTGTTTATGATATATGTAGAAGTAAAATGTGTGAACAGCAGTAGCACTAAGAGTTGGAGAGAATAAAATGAAGTTAAATGTTGTAGGGGTCATTGTCTTGTTTGTAACCATGGGATTTTAATTTATGGAGGTGTGTGAGTGACAACATGGAGAGTCCAATGGCATTTGAAGAAGATTTATTACTTATATTTCCTGAGCGAAAGAGGCATGTCATTCCATGTAGGGCCACCTGGAGAGCACCAGGTTTTTGTCAGGAGGCAGAAACAGGATTAAGGGGAAAGCCTAGGTCAGAGCCTTTATTGGGGTTTCTATGGGAGAGGCAAGGCAGGGCAGAGTAAACAGCTTAGGGTTGGCTAGTTTGAATAATTCTAGTGGGCTTTGGGCTATAGGGGTGGTCTCTCATTGCCTGGTACCTGGCCCTGGGATGATTTAGGGCAGAGGAAATATTAGCTTGGTATGTGCGAGTTAGATAAAGGGGGTTGTTTGGGGTATACTCAAGACTGGTTGGTTTGCTTATGAAAGGCATGCTCCTGGCCAAGCCCTTTGCTATCTGTAAAAATTGGCTAGCATTGGGAAGCCAGTCTCTCCCTGGTCAGCAAGATTTTTAAGATGTCAAAGCATCTTAAGATACAGAAAATTAAAAACCATGATTAATACAGTCATGCATTGTTCAGGAAGTAGTAAATGTAATAATTTAAGGTAGACCGAAGAAGGCAGGGATGCGCGTGTAATATCTACAGATGTGCTGTCTAATACGGTAGCCACTAGTCATGTGTGGCTCCTTGTATTTAAGTTTAAATTAATTAAAATTACTTAAAAGTAAAAACTTAGTTCCTTAGTCACACTGGCCACATTCGAGTGCACAATAACCACATGTGGTTAGTGGCTGCCACATTGGAGAGCATAGATACAGAACACTTCCATCAACATAGCAATTTCTATTGCATTGTGCTGCTCTAGGGTATTCACTAAAGGAATAATACGAAACAGTTTAACTAAGTTAATAGAGCAGATAAATGGAATAACAAAAATACTTATTAATTCAAATGAAATCAGAGAGAATGGAAAAAGGAACAAAGAACTGATATGGTAAATAGAAAACAAATAGTAAGATGGGTAGACTTAACCGCAAATGTCAGTCGACTTATACACTTCAATTAAAAATGAAACTAATGGTGATAGAAGTCAGAATAGTGGTTACCTCTGGAGCAGGGAAGGAGGCACAGCCTAGGGAGGAGCAGTACAGTACAGTAATGCATTATGGTACATATTAGCCAGTTACAGAGTGGGGGCAGGTAGGAGGTTTATTTCCTTCAGTGTCCATTCTCTTCTCTTTAATAGACTTTTACTACTGTTTGTTTTTCATTAAATGTTCTACACGGAGTGTCACTTCACCTTTTTGTTTGGGGAGTATTAACAGAAAATTGAGGTTGTGGAAGAAAAATTCAGATGACTTTTTTTTTTTTGTAAAAACATACAGCTATGGGGTCGGCCCTGTGGCGTAGTGGTTAAGTTCGTATGCTCCACTTCGGCGGCTCAGGGTTTGCAGGTTTGGACCCCGGGCGAGGACCTATGCACCGCTCGTCAAGCCATGCTGTGACAGGCATCCCACATATAAAATAGAGGAAGATGGGTACAGATGTTAGCTCAGGGCCAATCTTCCTCAGCCAGAAGAAGAGGATTGGCAATAGGTGTTAGCTCAGGGCTAATCTTCCTCACACACACACACACACACACACACACACAACACATTGCTGCTTGTTGGCTGTGTGGGGAACTTAAGGTGGATGACTCTGAGATTGCACAGTCAGTCGACGCCCTCAGCGTTGTCAGATAGGATTATGTGGCTTTGTTCTTACTTAGGGGTAGCATTCTACGGGTGTGTGAAGACCACAGGTAACCTGTGATCACACAGAACTAGATGCTTCTCTGAGAATATTTTGTAAATTCATGCTAACCTTTCCTTGTTCCTAATGTGTTTCTAGCCTTCTCAACGTCCTATATCTTGTCCAGCTTATCTCTACCTTTTCCCAAACTGGATCCATTCCGTTAGCTCTTTGCTGTGTACTTTTTGGGCCCTTGATTCTATTGAGAGTAACAGTCCAGTACCAGTACTCTACGTCTTCTCTCCCAAACCTGCTCTACACATAACCATCCTTAAATTTTCTCTTTGTTTCACGCCTCACACCCAAGCCATTAGCAAATCCTACCAGCAATATCTTCTAGAATCACGGTTTTTCACCATGTCCAGGGCTACCACCAGCATCCCAGCCACCATTATCTCTGATTGCAGTAGCCTCCTAAAGAGTCTCCCAGTTTCTCCCTTGTCCCCTGCCATTTATTTTCTACACTACGGCCTGTACGATCCTTCTAAAATACAAGTCAGACTATTTTACTCTTTTGTTCAGAACCCACCAATGGCTCCTCATTTCAATTAAAAGCCAAAGTCCTGTAGATCTTAAAAGTTCTCATCTCGAGGAAGAAAAAAAAAAGAAAGAAAAAGAAAAAAACTGTAACCATGTGCGGTGATGGATGTTAACTAGACTTAGTGTGGTGATCATTTCACAGTATATGCAAATATCAAATCATTGTGTTGTACGCCTGACACTAATATAATGTTATATGTCAATTAGATTTCAATTTTTAACAAAACCTGAAGTCCTTATGATGGCATACAAGACCCCATGTGACCTGGCCACTCTGTCCCTTGCTCTCTCTATTCCAGCCACACTAGCTGCCCTGCAAATCCTTGAATATGCCAGCCCATTTCTTGCACTGCTAGTTTCCTCTACTCGGAATTCTCTTCACCAGTGTCTTCATGGCTGGTTCCCTCACCTTTTCAAGGCTTTTCTCTGTCATCATCTCAGGGAGGCTGCCCTGAGCACTCTCAAGTTGAAATCTCTCCTCCCTCCTCCCCACTGCAGCACTCTCTCTCTTCTCTGTTTTTCCCCTTCCTACTTATCATCTGGCATGCTGTTGATTTTACTTGTTTATTATGTGTCTCCTGTCACCAAAGTTCATGAAGGAAGAGATTTTTTCAGGTTTTTTCACTGCTCTATGGCCAATACCCATCACAGTGTATGGAAATGCTCCATAAGTATGCTGAATAAACACATGATGGTTCGGCGCCCAGCACCGTGTAGGCATTCAGTAAGTGTTGATTGAAAGAATGGTAAATTAGTTGCTTTCTGACCAGTCTTCTTGCCTGTTTTGTCACTTGAATCCATCCTTTACCACTGTAACTTATTCTTTCTTAAAATGACACAAATAATACATAAATGCAAAAACCATATAGAGTAAAACACACAAATTCACCCTGTTAAAGTATAGGATTCAGTGGTTTTTAGCCTATTCACAGAGTTGTGCAACAATCATCACAATCTAATTTGAGAACATTTTCATCACCCCAGAGAGAAACCCCATTCCCATTAGCAGTCACTCCACATTCCTCTTTCTGCCCAGCCCCTGGAAACCACTAATTACTTTCTGTTACTACGAATTTGCCTGTTCTGGGCATTTCATATAAATAGAATCATATAATATATGGCTGTTTGTGACTGGGTTCTTTCACTTAGCGTGTTTTCAAGTTTCATCCATGTTGTAGCATGCATCAGTACTTCAATCCCTTTTTATGGCCAAATAATATTCCATTGTATTGATAAAATGTATTGATTCATTGTATTGATGCCATTGTATTAATACAATGTGTGAATACATTTCTCATCCATTCATCAGTTGATAGACATATGGATTATTTCTACTTTTTGGCTATTGTGAATAATGCTGCTGTGAATATACATGTACAGGTTTTTATGTGGACATATGTTTTTATTTTTCTTGGGTATATAGTTAGAAGTGGAATTGCTGCTGGGTCATATGGTAACTCTTTGTTTAACTTTTTTTCTTTTTCTTCTTCTTCTTCTTTTTTTTTTTGCTGAGGAAGATTAGCCCTGACATCTGTGCCAATCTTTCTCAACTTTGTGGTGGGTTGCCACCACAGCATGGCTGACAAGTGGTGTAGGTCCACGCCAGGGATCCAAACGCATGAACCTGGGCCACTAAAGTGGAGCATGCCAAACTTAACCACTACACCACAGGGCTGGCCCCAGTTACTTTTTGAGGAACTGTCAAACTGTTTCCAAAGTGGCTGTACTATTTTACATTCCCCCAGGTATGAGGATTCCAATTTCTCCAAATTCTCACCAACACTTGTTATTGTCTGTCTTTTTAGCCATCTTAGTAGTGGTGATGAGGTATCTCACTATGGTTTTGATTTGCATTTCCCTAATTACTAGCAATATTGAGCATCTTTTCACATGCTTACTGGCCATTTGTGTGTCTTCTTTGGAGAAATATCTATTCAAATTCTTTGCCTGTTTTTTTTTTTATTGTGGTAAAAAAACATGAGATCTACCCTCTTAATAAATTTTCAAGTGTACATACAGTATTAACTATAAGCACAATGTTGGACAGCAGATCTCTAGAGCTTTTTCATCTTGGGTTACTGAACCTCTGTACCATTGAACAGCAATTCCCCATTGCCCCTTCCTCCCAGCCCCTGGCAACCACCATTCTACTTTCTGTTTCTACGAGTTTGTCTATTTTGGATACCTCATGTAAGTGGAATCATGCAGTATGTGTCCTTCTGTGACTGTCTTATTTCATCTAGCATAATGTCCTCAGTGTTCATTCATGTTGTCACATATTGCAGAACTTTCTTTTTTAAGGCTGAATAATATTCCATTGGATGCATATACCACATATTCTTTATTTACTCATCTGTCAGTAGACATGTAGGTCGTTTCTACTTCTTGGCTATTGTGAATAATGCTTCAATGAACACAAGAGTGCAAATATCTCTTCAAGATCCGGATTCAATTCTTTTGGATAAATATCTGGAAGTGGGAATGATGAATCATATGGTAGTTTTATTTTTAATTTTTTGAGGACACTCCATACTGTTTTCCATAGCAATAGCACCATTTTACATTCCCACCCGCAGTGCACAAAGGTTCCAATTTCTCCACATCCTTGCTAACACTCGTTATTTTCTTTCTTTTTTTTTTTTTTTAATAATGTCAATCCTAACAGATGTGGGGTGGTATTTCATTGTGGTTTTGATTTTTCATTGTGGCATTTCCCTGATGATAAGTAATGTTGAGCATCTTTATCTATACCTGTTGACCATTTGTATGTCGTCTTTGGAGAAATGTCTGTTCAGTTTCTCTGCCCATTTTTTAATCAGTTATTTGTTTTTTTGCTATTGAGTTGGTGGAGTTCCTTATATATTTTGGATATTAACCCTTTATCAGATATATGGTTTGCAAATATTTTCTCCCATTCCGTAAGTTGCCTTTTCACTCTGTTGATTGTTTCTTTTGCTATGCAGAAACTTTTTAATTTGACTTAGTCCACTAACTATTTTTGCTTTTGTTGCCTGTGCTTTTGGTGTCCTATCCAAAAAATCATTACCAACACCACTCTTATGAAGCTTTTCCCCTAGTTTTTTTCTAGGAGGTTTACAGTTTCAGGTCTTACACTTAAGTGTTTAATCCATTTTGAATTGACTTTTGTGTATGGTGTAAGATAAAGGTTCAATTTCATTCTTTTGCATTTGGATATACAGTTTTCTCAATACTATTTGTTGAAGAGACTGTCATTTCCCCACTGTTTAGCCATGGCGCCCTTGTTGAAGATCATTTGACCATACATGTGTGGGTTTATTTCTGGGCTCTCTATTCTGTTCATTGCTCTGATTGTCTGTCTTTATGCCAGTACCACACTGTTTTAATTACTGTAGTTTTGTAATGTTTTGAAATCAGGAAGTGCAAGGCCTTTTGCTTTGTTCTTTCTCTTGATTATTTTGGCTATTCAAGGTCCTTTGTGGTTTCATATATGTTTTAAAATTGTCTTCTCTGGGCTGGCACCGTGACTTAGCGGTTAGGTGAACGCACTCCGGTGCTGGCGGCCGGGGTTCGGATCCCAGGCGTGAACCGACGCACTGCTTCTCTGGCCATGCTGAGGCTGCGTCGCACATACAACAGCTAGAAGGATGTTCAGCTATGACATACAACTATCTACTGGACCTTTGGGGGAAAAAATAAATAAATAAAATTTTAAAAAAAGTAAAATAAAATAAAATTGTTTTCTCTATTTCTGTAAAAAAAATGCCATTGGGATTGTGTTTAATCTGTAGATCACTTTGGGTAGTATAGACATTTTAACAATATTAAGCCTTCCAATCCGTGAACATGGATGTCTTTCCATTTGTGTCGTTTTTACTTTCTTTCTGCAAAGTTTTGTAGTTTTTAGTGTACAAGTCTTTTGCCTCCTTGGTTAAGTTCATTCCTAAGTATATTCTTTTTGATGCTATTGTAAATGAGATTTTCTTAATTTCCATTTTGGATTGTTTGTTGTTAATGTATATAAATGCAACTGGTTTTTGTATCCTGCAACTCTGCTGAATTTATTAGTTCTAACAGTTTTTTGTGGAATCTTTAGGGTTTTCTACTATAAGATCATGTCATCTGCAAACAATTTTACTCCTTCCTTTTTAATTTGGATAACTTTTCTTTCTTTTTCTTGCCTAATTGCTCTGGCTAGGACTTCCAGTACTATGTTGAATAGAAGTGGTGAAAGGGGCTATCCTTCTCCTGTTCCTGATCTTAGAGGAAAAGCTTTCAGTTTTTCATTGTTGAGCATGATATTGACTGTGGGGTTTTCATATATGATCTTTATTATGTTGAGGTAATTTCCTTCTATTCCTAGTTTGCTCATTTTTTAATTGGGTTATTTGTCCTTTTATTATTGAGTTGTACGAGTTCTTTATACATTCTAGATACAAGTCCCTTATCAGAGATATGATTTGCAAATATTTTCTCCCATTTCGTGGGTTGTCTTTTTACTTTCTTGATGGTGTCCTTTCAAGGACAAATGTTTTTAGCTTTTATGTTTAGCTCTATGATCCACTTTTAGTTAATTTTTGTATATAGTGTGAGGTAAGGGTCCAAATCATTCTTCTGCGTGTCCAGTTGTCCCAGCACCATTTGTTGAAAAGACTGTTCTTTCCCCACTGAATGGTCTTGGCCCACTTATGGAAATCAGCTGTCTATAGGCAGATGGGTTTATTTCTAAACTCTTGATTCTAGTCCATAGATCTATATGCCAGTTTATCCTTATGCCAGTACACTGCTCAGATTATTTTTGGCCTTTTTGTTTTCCTTATTAGCTGAGTGACCTAGAAAATTTAGCTTCTTAGTGTCAATTTCCTCATTTGTAAATTGGAAACATATTACCCATCTCCCCTCGGCATTGTCTTGAGGACTAAACAAGAATATAATAGGCTCTTAGTTCAGTGTTTATCCCATAATGCTCAATTTTAAAAAATTTAATGGAAATCTGCTTTCCCTTGATAATATTTCCTTTCTTTCTGGCTAATCCTTCCAGTAAAGGCTGTTCCTTCTGTTTGTAAATGTCTTATGGGTAAGAATTGATTTAGTGAGAAGAGGTGGGCATATTCGTGTACCACTACCAGAATTTAACAACTTCTTACCTGAAGAGCATGCCATTTTCTCATATGACCCTCTCATTACCTTTTGCCATTGTATATTAAGCTCCAGGGCACCTTCCTGCTTTCCTCAATGACTGTAGCACCTGGCTTGGTCTTCTCCATCCTTTTCCTGCATCCACGCTGAAGAACCAACATGCTGGCCATCCTGTTTCTGGACCTATCTTCAGTGATCCTCATCTCCATTTTGCTATCTACTGGCGGGGAAACCCTTTGGGTTTATTTATTATTGGAACAATTACATCTCAGATTTTAAATTCTGAAATTCTCTTCCTTAATCAGTCTCCTTACCTTTCACTTATTCACAATGAATTTGGGATTAGGTCTTGACCTCTAATCCCTCAGCCTCTCCCTGTTTTCCTGGTCCATGGCCTCTGTTCTGGCCCCATATGCCTCTGTGTAGACATTTTTGGTCAACCATTTCAACGATACAGTCTCTCTCTAAGATTTCATGGTCACTTGAATGCAAAAATGCCCACTATCAACTTTATTTGCTCATGTCCTCAAGCCACTAAGCATTGCTGGGGAAAGCCAAAAGCCTTTCCATGTTATCCCCTGTATTCTTCTTTAGTCCTTTATTGGGGTGCCTGCAATGTTAATATTATCCTCACTCTCTGCTGGTTATTTCTATTTTGTCTGCAAATCAGTGAGTCTTCCCATCCTAAAATATCATTCCTCAACCTCTTATGCTTTCTCTGTTTCTTCTCACATCTGTAAAGAGTACTCTTTACTTGGTGTCCCACTTTTTAGTTTGTATTCATTCTCTAAAAATTATGTTTTGTGACTGCGCAGGAAAGAGTTAACATAGCAGGCCTGAGGTTGCTATCTTTAGAAGGGCCTGCTTGCAGGTTCGCTCTTGGCTGGAGCCTGGGAACTTGGCTTTTGAAAAGTTCCTTGCTTTTCAGATAACATAGTTTTGCCTGCTTGGGACACTGAATGCCCCCTTTCCTTCTGGGAGTCTGGAATTTTGATAGTTATGGTTTTGGTCTTTGTGCTTACATGACCAGCCCCCAGTAAAATCTTTGGACCCTGAGTCTCAAGTGGGCTTCCCTGGGCAGAAACACTGCACATGTAGGTGGCCTGTGCATAATGTCCTCCAGATTCCAGGTGATATCTTTTTCCTTGCTAATCCTGTTGCATATTCTTTCTCTATAATAAACTATAGCCTCTGAGTCTTGCAAGTCCTAGTGAATCACCAAATGTGTGGGTGGTTGTGGAACCTCTGACAGGGTCCTTCCTTGCCACCCTTAATTCAAACTACTCTCAAAAGGTTGATCTATTCATTAAATGTAATAGTCTTTTCTTCGTCCATAACAATTTGTTGACAATACTCTTGCTTCCAGAAACTCTCCGTCCTTGACTTCCCTAAGAATGCTCTACTCTGCCCCCTCTTCACACCTCATCTATTCATTCAGCATTTACTGAATGCCTGTAGGTGCCAGGCATTGTGCTCAATATACATTAGTGCGTGAAATGGTCATGGTGCAGCATATGGTGGGAAAAGACAGAAAACAGATGGGACACATTGAGAAAAGTACTGTTTTAAGAGTGATTAAAAGGGGACATGCACTTCAGAAGGAAGTGAGGTCAGTGAGGAAGTCAGTAATGTGGTCTGTGGAGATGGCATTGAAGCAGGATCAAGTCTGTTTGGTCAAGAACCAGAAGCAGTGCATTACAGCAGAGAATAGTGTGTGCAAATGTTTTAAAAGCCACTTGGCCTCATCTAGGATTCAAAATGATCCTGGTGTGGCTGAAGCACTGTGAGAAGTGGGAGAGTGGATAGGAGGTTAGAGGGTAGCAAGGTCCAGAACACTTAGAGCTTTGGAAGTCATGTTTAGAACTTTGTATTTTAAGGGCATTGGGAGGCCAGTAAGGGGTTTAACAGCCAAGCGACAGATATCTCTTAAAAAGATCATTCTTAGGGTTGTAGAGAGAGAGAAGGGATTTAAGGGGTAAGAAGGGGAGAGCCTAGTTTGGAGATTACCACACTGACATAGGTGAAAGATGGTGGTGACCTAAGTCTGAGTGATGGCTGAGGAGATGGAAAGAAGTGAATGAACTTAGAAATAAGGAGTTCTGAAAGATTTTTAACCTCACTTATCTTCTATCTGTTCTCTCCTTTGGTAATTATCTCCACTCCCACCTCTTTATCACCTCTGCATGGAAGACTCTAACCCTATGACCCTAATCCTGATTGCGCCATTTTCACATTTTCAGAGAAATAATGGTTACATTTCAGAAATTTAAATGGTTCTGAAGCTATAATGCCTCTGCCACTTACTATCAGTGTGATCTTGGACAAGTTCACTTTCACTTCTCTGTGCCTCAGTTTCTTCATTTGTAAAATGAGGATAATGCACTACCTACTTCACAGGGTTGTTGTGAAGATTAAATGAGCCAATACACAAAAAATATTTAGGCACCAGCTTGCACACACAAAGTGATCGATCAACATTAGTTGCACCTGCAGGACTCCACAATTTCTCTGTTTCCATGTGTCACAAGTTGAAGAACCTTCAGCACCCAACCTGGCTCTTCCATCTGACATCTCCATTTCTATTAATAGCACTAGCTCGAGACCCCTAACTGCAGTCACATTTGACTCCTTGCTCTCAATTCCCTTATCACACTGCAAGTAGAAACCTAAAGTTAGAGACTGCCACTAGGTATTATTTTTACTTCCATCTGCATATAAGTGAAAGTTACAGCTTCTTTTATTCATCCATCAACAGATATCGAGTACCTTTTGCGAGTGAAGCAATGGGACTAGGTTCCTACTAAATTCTAATCTTTTACTCTTCAGATACAATTTCTGCCAGTTGGTCTACAGAAGACTATATTTGAAGTTCCTCAACAATCTTGATAGGAAATGAAGGGAAAATTCTTCTATGTAATCAAAATGGAGTTTCAAAAGATCCTCAGTAAGTGAAACAAATGAAACCACTGAAAAATATCTAAGCATGTGTTACTGTCTCAAGGTTACCACCCTTACCAACTCAATTATGGGTACAAAAACGGTTCAAGGGCAGTGCTATCAAAGCTTAAGATTAAGGAAAATGGTGCAAGCTATCCATCCCAAGGTTGACGGCAGCATTAGCCATTCCTGCCTGTCCTCTAGCACTACAGTTTTACGCTTAGTGAGTGCTACTGAAATAGTGGCATCTATTAACACTGTGTACTTATTTAGGTTTTGATTTTGAATATCAAATATTAAATAACTGACTTCCGAAGCTGTTCCTTTTCATGGAAATTTAATTACAACTGGTTTTGGAGCTCACTTTCTCTCCTGGGTCAAGAAGGTCTAAACTCTCCAGACGTCAAGGACTGATGGAGAATGAGGCGGGTAAACAGGGAATCACAACACTAAGTTACAGACACTAAAGACAGAGGCCTTGCCTGTAAGGTACACAATGATGAATAAAACATGGATAATACCAAAGAATTTATTGTAAATGTAGTGGCAAATACATTGAGAATAATCATTATTAAAAAGGAACTAGAAAATTACACATGTGTAAAGTATGTGCTTTTTTCCACCACCTTTAAGTTATGGCTAGTACCAACATTTTAAGTACTGAAATACTTAATGGGATGGTCCATTTTCACATAATTTTATGACTGTATCTTCATCTTAATTTTTAAAGTAGGTTTGACCATGAATTTCAGTTTCAATTATTATTCTCCGTTTTTATCAGTTCCGTAATGATCTGTAGAACCTTGTCATCTGAGTGGAAGAAAAAAAACAACACATGAACAAATTCATCACTGGCTAATTTTCTAATGTATACACATGTAAACAACAGGTATACTTCATGTAAACAACAGGTATACTTCATTAAAAGATTTTCTTAAATTGGAATACAAAACTAACACCAGCAATATTCACTATAAAACTAGAGATGTCTACATAATTTGTTGCCCTATTTTAATTATTGCTATAGTTATACTACACCTGCTTTGACAAAAAGTAGGCTAAGACCCTAAGAGATGACATGATTAACTGTTAGTCCTTTAAAGAATTATTTCTTTAAAAATTCCTTTAAGACAAGGAGTTTCCTGACTTTTTCAGCTGGCTCAAATATACTCAAGGCTCTACTGACTCTTCCATGTTCTTCAGTGTCAGGATTTCCACAGTGTGAGCAAGAACGAAGGAACTGTTAGCAGTTTCTCCATGTTTAGCCCAAAGGAAACAAATTTTAACAGGGAAGTGCTCTTGGAGAGGTGTCAATGGGGAAGTGACAGACCTTTCTACACAACAAAGGCATCAGACACCAATTAATTTAACAAATAGAGCAACAGAGGCTACATTATTTACTAAGGAGGTTTTGACAACAGCTGCTTCTACTTCTAAACAGTTGCTCTGATATTGTGACTTCCTAAGAATTTCATAACCACTCTTTAGACAGTGGTAATCATCAGGGCTGCAAGACTGAAATTCTGTATTTATATTAGACATTTCAATAAGAGAATGCTCTGGGGTTTCAATGGTGGCAATGGGGAATTCTGATAACTGGGCCCACGGCCTGACATTCAGGTTCCTGGGGACCATGGCATTATAAAAAAAAAAAAAAAAAAGGGAAAAGAAAGGTCACTTGCTGCAAGGGGAACAATGGCAGGTCTAGAAAGATCCATGATTTTTCATCTGAGGAAGAATAGAGTACAAGAAAGCAAAAGAGCAACTTTAGTTACTTCTTTTTCAAAAGCCTGGCATTATATCACAATTTTCTTATTATAAAGTCCAGAAAGAGAGGATACTAATGTACTTCATCCTCCCTCCCAAGTCAAAAGTATATGCTTCATCTGAGGGTAAGTTCTCTTTCTCTTTTATGGCAAAGAGAAACACTGAAATCATTTTAAAGTTCACTTTTCTTAAAAGTTGAGGTTCAGCCTGTCCTTTATATAATGTGATTCTTTCTGAAGTTGAGTTGTAATGCACAAAGCTCCCTAAGAAATGATCCCACATCTCTTAATATGTCAAGACCTGATCTAAGTTTCCAGCAGTATAGGAAAATTAATACAGTTACATGCTTACACATTCACATTCAGTTATACAAACAGTGTGAGGCTTCAGGCTCCCCAACATGCCTGACTATGAGAATTAACTGGGATACTTGTGAAATACAATCATATCGAACCCACTGATCAATTCTCAACATCATTAGGAAAACTGAATTTAAGTGCTTCCTGATGTGATGCAATGGGAAGAATATAGCACCAACTAGAAAACATTCTTTTCCTAAAAACCTGATTCTAATCAAGCCTTTAGATATAAGTACCAGTTTGTAGGAAATATAGGGAATAGAGAAACACGTTAAATCAAAGCAGGAAGATGCAACCAACCAAATCCTAAATGTGGGAAATTCTACCAGAAAAATAACCCAGTTTATTAAAAATAATTGCATTTAAAAAAGGGGATGGCTGGCCGGCCCCGTGGCTTAGCGGTTAAGTGCGCGCGCTCCGCTGCTGGCGGCCCAGGTTCGGATCCCGGGCGCGCACCGACACATTGCTTCTCCGGCCATGCTGAGGCCGCGTCCCACATACAGCAACTAGAAGGATACATACATACAACTATCTACTGGGGCTTTGGGGGAAAAATAAATAAATAAATAAAATTAAAAAAGGGGATGGTAGTAGAGGGGAAGTGTTATAAATTAAAACAGATTAAAAAATAATAACCCAGCCACAGGCCTCTCCCATAGAGGAGATTCAGCATGTCTGCGGTAGGTCTTTGGACTTTGTGTTTTTAACAACTACCAGGATGATTCTTATGATCTGGCAAGTTTGGGAAACACTCCACCAGACTAACTGGAAACTGACGTGTCCACTGCAAATTTCTGCTGAAAAATAATGTACTTATTTTATACAGACTAATAGGTCTGCATTTGTGAGAATGATAGAGAAAACATGCTGGGAACCTCACAGAAAGTCCCTCATTCTTATTTTTTATAATGACTGTGTTACCAGTTTATGAGTATGCCAATAAGTAGCAAAATTTACAATGCTGTTTTATTATCCTTTTTTCTGTGAAATGGCCAGAAGTTTAGAAGTGTAGCTTAGAAGAGAAAGGAGTAAACTAAAAGAATCTTAAGAGGATAATTAGGTTGTGAATAATGAAGAATTATCTATGAGTCTGATGGAATTCAGCATAAAATAAATTTTATTTAAACAACTTTTAATCACATGGAATTTAAGACTTCAGTGTGCTATAGTGTACTCCAATGTTTAAAAGTATACTGTTTTCTACCTACACTAGAATCAAACACTTACTTTCAAGGGACATCTTAGGATTTTCAAGCTTTTTTCTTAAAACAGAATCAATGAGAACTCTTAGCTGCTTGAAAATGACGGCTATCTTTACAGGGGCCTGTTGAGGAGATGACAAATTGAACAAAGTTAATCCCTGGGAGTGTGAACACGTTTAAATAAATCAAGGTAAGCATGTATACCTTACGATTTGCCTTAGCACATCTTAACTTTAATATAAAACATTATGGGAAAAATATAGGTAAATTATTTCCTGTAGCTAAGCTACACAAACCTCCATTTTCTTGGTAAGTACCCATAAATTTGATATCTCTTTCCAAAATCAACCATTATCCCAATCATTGTTTGTTTTCTTCTCTTATATCAACTCTGTGGGAGTGATGACTGCAGTTTTGGGAACGGAATTTTTTTTTTTAACAGCTTTACTGGGGTATAATTTACAAAACATAAAAATTTACTCATTGTTAAGTGTACAATTCAATGATTTTTAAGTAAATTTACAGTTGTGCAATCATCACCACAATCCAGTTATAGAACATTTCTACCATCCCAGCCTCCTTGTGAGAAGTGCGTATATTTTTAAAGTTGCATTTAAAAGTTACCTCTCCATCTCTAGTCTTAGACAAATAGCTATCACAGTATACCACAGTAGAATGTATTAGATTTGCTTAGCTTAAACTGGTCCATGTTGATGAGATTACAGAGAAATAAACTTATTGCCAGTAGCATTGATTGGTCTAATTTTTCCAGAGAAGAATTCAACAATATGCATTAAAAGCTATCAATCTGTTTGAGTTTTTTTATAGGTAGCACAATGTAGTGGAAGGAGCATGAGTTTGAGGATGAGTTGGTTCTAGCTTTAAATCTTGCTCTACCAGTAACAATCCCATGTAATCTAGGAAAGTTATTTAACTTCTCACTAAGCTTAAGTGCCTTACTTATAGAAAGGAAACTATAGAAATTATCTAACAAGGTTGTTAGGGTATTAAATTTGGGATAATCCACGTAAAAGTTAACTGCTAAAGTACCCAACACATGGCAAATTATCATTACTGACAAATGTATTCTGTAATAGCAATATAACTTGATTTTCAAATTTAACAGATTTAAAACCATAGAGGCAAGATAAAACAAGGAAGTCTTCTATTTTAAGTCAAATTATAGGAAGAAATTATGCAAACAAATAAAATTTTTAAAAATCTCAATGGTATTGGAAGCAGAAATTTTAATATAATCACTAAGATCAGCTGTAGCATGTACCTGAAAATAGATCCAGCCATCAACAGAAAGAAGACGTTCCCGGTGTTGAACTTCTATATCACCACCAAAAAGTAAAACTGGAAAAGGGGTTATCAGGGTGGTTTCCCTCAAATATACCCGAGCATACCTTATCTGCGTAGGAATAAAGAGAAAAAGAAACTTCTAAAAATATAAGAAATTGATTTATCTGTTTCATGTAAGCATTTCTCTATAATTTGCTACTACATATTTTAAGTCATAAGCTTTGTAAAGCTGCATGTTTACATTCTCTTATGCGCATACTTTGCCCATTTTATAATAATCACAATCACCACTTGTGTATTTATACTATGGCATTTGAAACATTCTAATGCTGAATTATATACCTTGAACATAAATGAAACTATGAACAAGCAATTTTATAATGCTAATGCTGTTAAATAATTAATGCCAAAATAAAATTATGATTAAGCTTCAAAGTGGTTTCTAGATCAATGATCAGCTATGATCATTAGTCAGTAATGTCGCATGTTTTACATTTAAGTTTGAATGATATGCTGCGAGTTATTCAAGCCAGTGTGTGAATTATGGATCCTTGTTACTTTAACAAGCTATGATTCAAAAGGTTGACTGTTTTAATTGTAATCTAGAAATATTTGCTATTAAATTATCTTAGGTTATACTGTAACTCAACACTGTTGCCATCCCATATTCCGCTTATTTGGAAATGCACATATAACATGTCTTTTTTCCCTTTTTAGACAGCACTTTTGGTGAAATCTCAGGGAACTGATACATTATTAAACAACATCTATTTGCTATAATTGTCTTTAAGTAGAAAAGATGATGATGGAATACAAACCTTAATATTTTTCTTTAATTAAATGAAAGAAATAAGGACTTGTTTTCATTGAGAAACTATGTACATCTTGATTTACAATATGAACAAAAATGAATAGCTCAATTTAAGAATCAAATATAATACTGGGTGGGGCATCCTAACGTGTTATGAGTGACTTCTAGAATAATGCCCTGAATACTGGAATTTAAGAATAAGCACTTTACCTTCTCCTGGTATAAGAGCCATCCATAAGTTTGCAAATCTCGGTTTACTGAGGACGGATGTACTTGTGCTTTGCCTTGGGCTGTCTCCACAATGCATGCCAATTTTTCTGTAACATCAACTGATTTTGTATAGATTATCTTCCCCACGTTGTCATACAGTCCCGCGGCCAGTACGGCTTTAAGAAGGGCAATTTCTTGGAAGGAAAGGTTCTGTGAGGCTCTGTTTCCTTCCCAGCCATTGGAATTTGTGGATGATGAAAATCCTGCTGCCTTAACCAACTTTATTAACTCCTGCTTTACATCCTAGATTGGTTTATGTTAAAAAGAGACAAGATCATATTAATTAAAATAGAGAAACTGCCAAATAACCTTGTAATTTATCTTACTGTTTCCTATCAAAATTCACAGGATGTCAAATTATTATTTAGTTAACTATAGACCAAATTAAATTGGGGAGGGAAAAAAAGATACTGGAAAGTCAAAGATTAAGTAGGCATCTGTTTCTGCTACCCCAAGACTTTAGATGTCATAAAACATAAGAATGTGTAAAATGTGAGAGCAATAAAAATATGCCCGAAGACATTTTCACTCAGTATATTTACTTCAATAGTAGCTCTCCTTTCGACGTTTTACTCAGAAGACAGTCCCATAGAGAACAATATTGAGGAAGAATTATAGAGGAATCTTGATCCTAGACTTCAAGTACCGTCTTTATTTGTCTCTGGGAATCTCACCTTAATTTCCTAAAGAACTCTGACAAAGTTTATTAATGGCAACTTCATTTCATCTAAAATCATTGCCTAAAATCTTTTTCTACCTTTAGTAGTGCCAATCAGCTAAAATACTACTGGAAGGATGAGCATTTTTCAAAGTAAACAGGATACAAGTGATTAAAAGGTGACGTTTACATTTAGGATTTCCTTTAGGTGTCTGGTTTGGGGCCTAAGGGACTTTGATTCCAGGGAAGGAAAGACCAAACAGACAGCTGCTATAACACACAGGGTTGGTCAAGAGATGGAAAACCTTCCAGCCCAGGGAAGGTGAAGAAAAGGCTCATAGAAGGAAGGGGTGGGAGGCAACTTGGAGGTTGGGAGGAAGTGGAGTGGAGACAAAGGAGTGTTGATTAGCTCTCCACATCTTGAATTCCATTCAGTTGGCACAGAGGCTGCTGTTTCTTCAATTTATCCCTTTATCTGCTTCAAGAAGGAGAAAGTTCATTCCACTTAGAGAAGTCCCTGCTGTCATCAAAGCAGTTATTTTAAATCACAAAAAATAATGGGTCAAATTATATGGGAATAAAATATTTTTCAACCTTTTAAAATATGAGTGCAGAATAGGGGAATTCTGTGACAGATACAGTAAGTTTATTTTCTGAATACTTTTATAGCATATCTGTAGTAAATACCATTTCCCATGCAACAAGAACAAAAAGATAAGTGTGGAGGTGGCCTGCTTTTCATGATCACTTTACATTTTAACTACAATTCTACTCTCTCTCCTCCCAGAAATAATTCTGATCCTGAACATCAGTCAAAACCTGAGTGATGGGCAAAGTCATCAGGTTTTCCTTCTAAGAGCAGATTTATAAACCTAGTCACAATCAGCCACAGGGTAGGATGCCCAGGATGCCTTTTCATAACTATCATCCCACAGTGAAACTAAGTAGCTGGCTAATATATAGGAAAATATACAAGAATGTCATTTAAAAGGAATCAGGGCTCTTAGGAAAAATGACTGATTCCAGCCTGGAGTATAAAATGCACAAGATAAGCCTGAACATATTGTCAAACCCAAAACAAGGAAGCTATCAAAGACTGCTGAGGTTACATGAAAAGGAGTCAGGGGAAAGCATGCAGGGGCTCTCAGTAGCCAAAGGGGTCACTGTGAGTATCAGAAAATGAACATCCACAGAGGACTGCAACACATCAAATATACTTAAGTCACTAAGTTCATAATGATGTTTACAAAAACAACATTCATTGATTACCTTTGGAGATGCTTGGGAATCAACTCATTATGAAAACTGCTAAGTAAAAGGAAAGAATCAAGCATTTATCCTAATTTTCTTTCTTTTCTTTTTGCAGGGAAAGATTTGCCCTGAGCTAACATCTGTTGTCAATCTTTCTCTTTTTTTTTTCCTCCCCAAAACCCCAGTGCATGGTTGTATATCCTAGTTGTAAGTCCTTCTAGTTCTTCTATGTGAGCCACCACCACAGCATAGCTACCGACAGACAAGTGGTGTGGTTCTTCGACCAGGAAACAAACCCTGGTCACCGAAGTGGTGACAGTGCTGAAATTTAACCACTAGGCCATCAGGGCTGGCTCCATCCTCATTTTCTTGTAAAAACTGTACCTCAGGATATCCAAATATTGATAAGTGATAAGGGAAAAGTCTTCTTTATGAAAGAACTCTAGCTAACAAGTAGAATTAGAATATCACCATTTTGCAACCCCAATGAAGCAATGGGTCTCAGTGTTTTTTTTTTTTGTGAGGAAGATCAGCCCTGAGCTAACATCCATGCTAACCCTCCTCTTTTTGCTGAGGAAGACCAGCTCTGAGCTAACATCTATTGCCAATCCTCCTCCTTTTTTTTTTTTTTCCCCAAAGCCCCAGTAAATAGTTGTACGTCGTAGTTGCACATCCTTCTAGTTGCTGTATGTGGGATGCGGCTTCAGCATGGCCAGAGAAGCGGTGCGTCGGTGCACGCCCGGGATATGAACCCGGGCCGCCAGTAGCGGAGCGCACGCACTTAACGGCTAAGCCACAGGGCCGGCCCCAAGTCTCAGTGTTATTAATGGCTGCTAAAACCATTACATGAAAAGCCAATGGGGAATTCTACAATGGATAAATCTGGCTGACCCCACTAATAAATGTTAACACTACCAAAAGGGAGACAACTCCAAAAAAGAAAGAAATGAAAACTTGAATCAGATTAAACATCTATGGTAAATATAGGTCACAGAAGAACGTGCTAAACAATACCACAGGCATACAACCAGACGTATCCAGAATGCAGGAAACTGTATAGGACAAGTTACCTGGTTTCTTCAAAAAACAGCAAATAGGAAAAAAGTAAGAGAGAGGGGTAACTCTAAATTAAGAGACTGAAGAGATATCAACCAAATTAAATGTGTGGACCTTGTTTGGATCATGATTTGAACTAGCTATAAAAAGGTGAGATAATCAGGGATATTTAAATACTGTACATTTGATGATATTAAGGAATTATTATTATTTTTCTAAGGTGTGATAATGTTAAAGAAAAAAAGAGTCCTATTGAGAGATACATAACAATCTGATGCCTGGGATTTGCTTCAAAAATAATGTAGAGGGCAGAGTGTGGAATAAGGGAAGTATAAATCAAGATTGACCACGTTGATAATTATGGAAGTGGGAAATGGGTACCAGGGGTTCATCATACTATTCTGTCTACTTTTACATATGTTTGAAATTTTCCATAATAATTAAAGAAAAATAACAACTGATTTTCAGAGTTGAGAAGAACTGTAGATTATCCCCATTCCATTCCTTTTTTTTTTTTATGAGAAACTGAGAGTTAGGTTAATTAACTTTCCCAAGCTGAGCTGTTGTATAGACAACTATCCTAATTCCCAAGCTAGTGTTATTTCTAAGAAATCATGTTGCCTCTTTTTCTTTTTTATCATTTCCTGAATACATTATGATTATTAAATACTATTTTACATCACTATATAATACATACAGGTTACCTGTTGGGAGACACAACAAAACCAAAAACCAAAAACTACAAATTTATTAATTCAGCAAATGTTTATTAAACACTTACTATGTGTCAAGCACTATCCTAGGCATTTCTTTTTCCAAAATAAACCCATTAGTCAACTACATGACACTGAATTAGACAGCCGTATTAAGACTTACCTCTAGGGTTAACAGTGATGTTCTATTAAGAAAGTTCCTCCGACAATATGCTATTTCAGAACGATAGCCTCCTTCTTGTCGCGCTCTCTTCCATCTACATAAATAAGATGATTGAAGTTCAACATGTTTTCTTTTCAAACTCTCTTTTTCAGAGCCACTAACCAAAGTAAGCTTTAATTAAATTATAATCATTTGAAAAGAGGAGAGGGGGCCGGCCCTGTGGCTTAGCGGTTAAGTGCGCGTGCTCCACTGCTGGCGGCCTGGGTTCGGATCCCGGGCGCGCACCGACGCACCGCTTCTCCGGCCATGCTGAGACTGCATCCCACATACAGCAACTAGAAGGATGTGCAACTATGACGTACAACTATCTACTGGGGCTTTGGGGAAAAAAATAAATAAATAAAAAATTTAAAAAGAGGAGAGGTCTTGCTTGTTTTAGGATCTACCAATTGTATATAAGAATTTCAACTGCAATACAGGTATTTTTTCTGTTTATGTATAACAGTAAATTATTAACTTCAAATACGAGGTAACATACATATAATAGTACAAAGTATACTGTTCTTAAATTTTAGAAAGGATTATAAAAATATGAATCTTATACCTTGACAGACGAAGTAACTAAAAATAAATTTAAATCTTATTTGTATCTTTTTAATGAAAGTCAAAGATAAATCTTTTAAGAAGTAAACCTCAGGTCATTACACCCGGATTATTTCTTTACCCTAGATATGCATTGTAGATGGTCAGGTGGTCTGAATCCGCCACAGCCAAAGTTGATTTTGCAAGATCTGCTTCATCTTTTCGACCAATTGGTGTGGTAAAAGGAGACTTCTCTGTCATAACTGCAGCTAGTGTTGCCTATCCATAAATAACCAAACAATTTATCAGTCAAGAGGTATACATTGAAAGCTGATTCGTAAAAGAAAGCAAATCATAAAACAATCCCACTTTTAAGTTGCATGTTTCTTCTTTTCAATACATTTATCATGTTCTACAATAGGTAACATATTTTCATTTTATGGAATTTTAAAAATATATCACTTTTATACCACCTTTGTGAGATAAAGAGGTAATATCACCAGAATCAGAGATAACAAAACTGAACATTTGTGTAAATGATTTATAGTCTGTCACACAAAAGCAATACTAGAATCATAGCTCAGATACCTTGACTCCCAGCCTACTGAATTTCCATTAGGTGCAATGCTCTTTAAATACGTAAATAACTTAGACTACATAACCACCCATTTGTTGTTGTTGCAGCTTGTTAAATCAACTATCATGGCCGAGGTTATTTTTTGGACTCAGCACCATTTGGTATCTATTTCTAATTCTAGAGAAAAAGAGACTACAGTAAGTCACACTCTCTCTGTTCTGTTTTTAAACAGCCTTGATTTGTAGTCCCAGAAAAGGCCACAGCTTGATAAAGTTGGAAAGTTGGAATGGCACAGCGGGTGTATGAACCCAGCAATTCAGACAGAGATACACATTTGTTAATTCTGAGGTAATCTGAGAAAACAGAACTGCTGGTAATTGCTGCCTCAGAGAGAGAACCCAGAAAAAGGGGAAGAAGGAAGTTTTTGATTCTACTTATGAAAGCCTATGGGGTTCAAAGCTTCCTAAGAATCATCTACTACGTATTCAATTAAATATTTCAAGTGGGATGTTTGATAGCAAAAGTCTAGACAAACCAAACCCACTTACAAAATAGTACCTACGGTACACTTACATAAATGGATGAATATATTTTCTTGTACATAAATATAAAAAGTTAAATATTCAAAAATTCTCATCAAGCAGTCAGACCTCTTGGATTGCAATGTTAGTACATTCTATTTAGTTAAAAAAAATTTTTTTAATCGTTTCCAAACTTAATAATTTCCCAGCCAAAATGATATTTAAAGTGGAGAAGCAGCAGCGTTGTTTTTCTTACCACTGGGTCAAGGCAGCCAAATATGGCACCAAAAATAAGCATCTTGCCAATCTTGACATTCACAGGCAAAGCTGCAAGGTGTTGGCCCAATGGAGTCAGTTTAGGCTCATTTAGTTCACAAGCTCCAATTTTTCGGAGTAAATGCATAGCATTGCTGATTACTTGAAGCTGAGGAGGATCTAAGGCTTTGGAGAGGAAATCTTCAGGAGAACCAAGATTGCATTTCTGCAGGTTGAAAAAGAGTGATAAATTGGTATGTGATCAGAAAGAATTAACACTACCCAAAGAGATGGTCAAATTGGAACTAAATTGAGTTAAGTAAAATTCTGAACAAAGAGGATACGTGTCTGAGTAACGCTGTCCTATTCTTTTTCTTATAATTGGGAGAGTGTGTGTGTGAGAGAGAGAGAGAGAGAGGGAGAGAGAAGGGGAGGGGGGGGAGGGAGAGGGGGAGAGGGAGGGGGAAGAGGGAGAGAGAGGGAGGGAGAGGGAGGGGGAGGGAGGGGGAGAGGGAGGGACGGGGGAGAGGGGGAGAGGGAGGGAGGGAGAGGGGGAGAGGGAGGGGGGAGAGGGGGAGAGGGAGGGAGGGAGAGGGGGAGAGAGGGAGGGGGAGAGAGAGGGACAGAGGGGAGGGGGAGGGGGAGGGAGGGGGAGGGAGGGGGAGAGACAGAGAAAGGGGTGGGCATGAGGATGAGATCTTCCAGTCCTATTTTTAGTTTCTTCATTTATAGAGTCAAAAATCTAAGAACTGAAAGATATTATAGATCCTTCAGACTAGGAAGCCCTTGGTCTAGTCAGAGTTTCCCAAACTCAGCACTATTGTTATTTTGGCCAGATAATTCTTTGTTTTAGGGTACCATGCTGTGCCCTGCAGAATATTTAGCAGCACCTGTGGCCTCTATCCACTAGATGCCCATAGCATGGCCTCCCTCTCACCCCAGTTCTGACAACCAAAAATGTCTCTAGACATTGCCAATTGTCCCCTGGTGAGCAATATCTGAGCAATATGTCCCCCAGTTGATAACTACTGATCTGGGTTATGGTACTGTATTTTAACCTATAAAGTATGAGTGCCTATGGCAGAATTAAAGCACAGTGGGTTTACTTATAAAAAGATGGGAGGAGGGAGCATTTATTAAAGAAGAGTAAATAAAATACTTGAAAATCTAGAGCAACACAAGGTAAGAAAAGTTTAGGTCTTCATTTGTTATTCTAGAAAGGGGTGAAGAACAAAAAATTCATCTGAGTTCCTTTGAGATTACCATAATATGAAGACATAATTCCTCCAAAGGCACTCGTAAGATTTCAGGGACAGAATAGTCCATAAAGCCTTCAAATCTGAAAAATAAAATCAAATAATACTAAATACTTACATATTACCAGAAATGCCACACTGTCTTGATTCATGTGTTTTTCAATTCTAGTGCTGGCCATACCTTTCTCTTGTGTACAGTCGGAAGCAGAAGCCATCTCTGACCCGCCCAGCTCTCCCTTGGCGCTGTAGAGCACTTGCTTTACTGACAAAGGTCTCCACCAAAGAACTCATCTGACTGCTTTCATGGTACCTATGTTTTAGGAGAGAAATGTAGCTAATTGACTTAAATCAAAATCTTAAAAAGCTGGAAATATCTGACTCTTAAAATTAAGTTTAAGATAGGCTAAAAAAAGTCTATTACCGGGCCTGGCCCCATGGCCAAGTAGTTCACTTTCTGCGTGCTCTGCTTCAGTGGCCTGGGTTCATGGGTTCAGATTCCAGGCACAGACCTACTCCACTTACCAGCCATGCTGTGGCGGTGTCCCACATACAAAATAGAGGAAGACTGGCACAGATGTTAGCTCAGGGCTAATCTTCCTCAAGCAAGAGAGGAGGACTGGCAAGGGGTGTTAACTCAGGTCAAATCTTCCTCATCAAAAAAAAAAAAAGTCCATTATCATTGTGGACCAATATTTCCCAAATCGTGTTTCATATTTAAATAATTTAGCAAACACTGCATACTAAATCTCATACTACCAAATTAAAAGCTCTGGCACGAGAAAAAAACCTGTTTAACTTACCCTTTCCCAAATTAATCTGACCATGGAACCTTTTTGATTTAAGTGGAATGCCTATTAATTATGCAACAAGAATTCTTTGAGTTTGAGAAATGCCACTGTGAACATTACAACAATACCTTTCACAAGATACGGTTAAACCCTGAAAACACTTTCTCTAAAGATACAATTAAAAAAATCAAGGGTTTATTTTGTACTGGATAGTCATACTCATTTCCAAATATTGTTCAAGTTTCCCAATATTAGGGACAGTGTATAGATTACAACAGACTACTAAGGCAGTCTCCCCTATTTATGCAATATAAACATTAAAACATTTACGAAGTAGTAATCTTTTTCTTGAAGATTCAGTTAAGGTTACCTGTTACATGCTAATTACTGTACTAGGCACTTCCAATTATGAAATTTTCATTTTTCCCATTTATATAAGAGGAAGCTGATGATTATAACTGATGGTTATTTTACTTGCTCAAGATTACACAGAGATTTAAACCCAACTGATTGTAAAACCCATGCTCTTTTTTATAATCCCACCAATAATGCTTTGGTAAAACAATCTATTTTACAAACAAATTTACAAAAACTTATGTTCTGAAAATTTTCTCAGGGAGCACTTTTCTAAAAGTAGCAGTGCATGCTGGCATTATTTATGGGAAAACCCATGACATAAAATTTGACATTTATTCTCAGACATTTTAAAGTTTCCTACAAGTTCTCTGAGGCTTTTGGTTTGGGCAGAATTAGGACATTTGGGATTTTCTCTATATGATCTGTGACTTCTCCTAAAAATTCAAGAGCCCCAAACCCTTTTCAGGTTCCAAATGTTTTGATTTGGGAAATTCAAACTTACTTATTTTCTTTTGTTCTTCCAGTATCAATTACAAATACAACGTCTGGAATAGTGATACCCGTCTCTGCAATATTTGTTGCTAAAACAATCTGAAAATAAACAAAAAGCCAAAACATTTGGGTAACAACTTTCAGCAATGTGCCATCGTTTAAACTCCTTTAGAGTTCGAGCCTATGGATTTTAAAAAGTGAGTTTCAACTTTATTTACAAAAATTCACAATCTATTTACTATTATCAAGTAATTTTAATTTGCTCTAATTAGTTTCATCACCTCAGTTTGCTTAAGTTCCAGATTTTTATTCCAACAAAAATACCATTCACCTAATTCTCGTCAGTCATCTTCAAAATGACATAAATAGAACGGGAAATTGGGTCAGAGAATGGAGACACCTCAGCAAAACTCTTCACAATTAATTAGGAAAAAAACAATACATCAATAAGAACCGGGTTGCTGCCCTGGCTCTGCTACTTACAGCTTTGTGGTCTTAGGCAAGTCATTTTACCTCTCTGGACTTCAGTTACCTCAGCTGTAAATTAGGAGGTAGAAATAGATGATTTCTTAGGCCCCTTTCTAGCTCTAAAATTCTTAATGGTGATGGATGAATAGTGCAATCTTCCACATTTTTTTCTGTTGAGTCCTTACAGGTAAAACATTCAGAAAATTCTAGGTCAAATTCAATATGTACTGTATTTCACTATTTGTACTGAACTCTGTATTTCAGTATTGAATGCTTCCTTTTCTTATTCATTTATCCTAGGAAACAGAACCCAGATTAGTCAGACTTAGATGGGACCTATGCAATCCTTCTACCTCAGTAGCTTTCAGATTTTTTTGTTAAGAGCTGAACTCTTTTCTTCAAACAAAATCTGACAGAGAAGCCCAAATGTTACAGATCAGAGCACAGCCTCAGAACCCCTGGAGTTCTCAGAGCACAGTTAGAAAACCATCAGTTTAATCTAATTCCTTTTAAAGATGAGAAAGTGAGTGGGTTGCCAAAGGCCACAAACATGGCAGCAGCATAGGGACGAGAACCCAGGTCTCCTGCATTATAGTCCAGGCTCTTTCTGGGTGCTCGGTGTTCCCCACAGTTCCTACATTGTGCTCTTCTTTCCCCTTCTGAGAGAGGGTTCAAGATCTGAGAAACTCTCTTTGCCAAGTGTCTCTTCATTCAAAATCCTGAATAGAGAAGACAATGAAAATACTGAGATTGTTTCCTAACCTGATGGTCTGTGTATTACAAAAATCATCAGGGATGAATAGCCTAGAGAACAACAAAGAATCCTCCTAGGATTCAAATAGCTCCTGACACCCAACATCCTTCATGATGCCTTCTTGGGGGAAAAGTACTGATTTTTCTTTTCACAAGCAACATCCATGCCATATTTTTCAATTATCACTCCCCTAAAAAGCCTTGTCCTTTTAATAACATATAATATAAATAGTCAAATACTTGAATTTTAATATTGGATTCACTTCTGATTATGTTAAGCTGCAGAGCATCTGGAGTCTGCCATGCACTGTAAGGCACTTAATAAGTGTCTTTCATGATAAAAAGTCATAACACTTTCATAAAATATTCTCAGATGGATCACATATAAATTTGCTGTGCTGAATTTACCTTCCTGACTCCTGGTGGAGGAAGTGTGAATGCTGCAGCTTGATCCTGAGTTGAAAGAATAGAATGCAGAGCTATCACTTTATATCTGAAAGTTAAAATCATAGTTCTTAGCAAGAGTTTCTCTTTAGAAGACACTGCAAAGAATAACAAAATTTATTTGCAAATAGGAAGTAACTTTTAAATTTTTTATTAGGAAAAATTTTAAACACACAAAAGCTCTGAGAATGGTACAATGAAACCCCATATATACTCATCAAAAAGAAAAAGTTTAATATGAATGAATTATATGGAATATAGGGTCTAAAGAATTTTTTAAATATGTTCTGATGTTGAAGTGATAACCAAGACAGTAGTAATAAACTGTATCAAAACGGATATGGTAAACAGCCAATTCAACATGTACAGATTATAAACTGCAACCTTGCTGGGGTTTTTACATCACCCAGTGGGTTGGGTAGGGGAGTCACCATCTTATTCTTATCCATAGCATTCCCTCTGCTTAATCTTATTAAGAAAATAGAACAAATGCAGAAATGGTACCTAAAATTTTTAGTAGATAAAATGCTATAATAGAAATGTTAAAAAATAAACTTGCTTCACCACGGACAATTTTAACTAAAGGTGAAAAGACTTTGAAAACTATGATCAAAAGTTTTAATGTACAAAAACATTTTTCTATTTTAAAACTACCAGGAATATAATGAAGATTTACAGTTACCGTTCAGAAAAAAATCTTCTGTCAGTTGATAGAAGATCATACAATTGTTGAATATGAGCAAGGCCTGGTAAAAAGATCAGTACTGCTCCTTCAACATTTCTGAATTGGGGGCTTCTGTCTGAAATTTTTAAAGCGATAAATATTCAAAATAAAAAAAAGATAAGGAACAGCACATAAGATATTAATAAAAAATCTCCAGTTAGTAGAAAAGTTTTCTCAAAAGAAAAGGAGACACATTAGAAATAGATATATACCCAAATATGTAAGAAGTTCCAAGATGAGCTCCAGGTTGATTTTATGAGGATTCATGTGGAGAACAGCATGCTGAGTGCGGCTGCTGTACTTTTGGTAATATGGATTTAAGTCAGCACTTGCTCCAGCCTGAACTGGGATGAATTCCTAAAAGAAACACAATCAGAAAAAGGGGAACAAAAATATTAAGTATTTTTATAAGACAAAGAAAGAAAAAAGGAGGTATTTACATTCATTCAAATCTATATTTTTCTCATTGTCACGATTATTATTTTGTTAAAATATAGTAAGAGTACAATTTGTTACAGTGTAAAAAGTTATTGTAAAATTTCATCTCTCTTCTATAATTTAATTTTATCCAGCCCCCTTAACTATTGCAAAACTTTTTACCTTGGCATGTACATATTAAACAAGAAGTGAAGAAAACAATGTATGCATTGTTCTGTGGCAAGTGAAAAGAGGCGAGGCCAAGAGAGGTCATAATAACTTTAATAAATAGTTTATGCCTGCCTCATTCCTTCTAGATTCTACTTTAGTTGCTGAGTTCCAATCATCTCTTTTGAAATACTTTTAATTTTCTGAAGTCTTTCTTTAGTTTCTAATTTCTATCTCTGGAGTTTTAGGGAAAGATTTTAGTTTTTGCTTTCTTGGTTTAACTGCTTAATTAAAAGATAAAGTAACTAACTTGGTGCTTCCAGTGGACTGGATACATGCATGAAATACTGTGGATACAATGAAAATACCGGATATAGTACCACTGGCTAAAATGCAGAATAATATAGCTTTTGCGATATTTCTAAAAACATGTCATTGAAACATTCTCTAGGAAGAACTGTACTTGCCCTGGACAGCTTCACTATAGAGCTAAGGTTGGCTCACGCCAGGACAGAGGCTGCTAAGAAAACCAATGGCAAGGATCTAGATTTTGGGCCTGCCCCATCCTGACCACCTAAGGTGTTGAGATAAAGTAGAGAAAATCATTACAAATTTACTCTTCAGTAACTGATCACTGCTATGAAACAATAAAAGTTGCTTCTTACTTATATGGTCCTTGATTTTTTGTGTGTATCTATATGGCCCAGAATAGTGTAAGGAGACAAAATATCATAAACCAAAGACTACAGTCTATAAAAGAAATGACCTTTAAAACATGCTCATAATCCGTTCTATTCCTCTTCTACCAAATTATGCTCGAATTCACTGTGGCAAACATATGATTTTAAAACTCTCATGGCAGGTTATGCCCTGGATATCATTATCAGCTGTCTTTAAAAATGTTTTCTTTTTACCTGATACTTTTTTATTCCCCCTGCCTTGCTTGTAATGTTAATGGTTATTTCTTCTTCCTCCTCCAGAAATTTCTGACAATATTCTGAGTCTTTCTCCAGGACAAAGCCTGTTTCTTCTATTATATCTTCAAGATGAAAAACCTGCATAGATTAAAGCATATAAATGGTGAACTCAAATTCATTTCAGTAAATATTTTAAAGAGAACAAGGGGATTGTCCTTTTGAATATCAGCAAATGCTAATTTAGAATATTATGAAAAAAGCTTTTTTCTGCATTTTTTGGGAATAAAAAACTTAGTTGATGGGGCCGGCCCGGTGGCGCAAGTGGTTAAGTGCACGCGCTCTGCTGTGGCGGCCCAGGGTTCGCCAGTTCGCATCCCGGGTGTGCACTGACACACTGCTTGGCAAGCCACGCTGTGGCAGCGTCCCACATAAAGTAGAGGAAGATGGGCACGGATGTTAGCCCAGGGCCAGACTTCCTCAGCAAAAAAGAGGAGGATTGGTATCGGATGTTAGCTCAGGGCTGGTCTTCCTCACAAACCACCCCCGTCAAAAAAAAAAAAAAAAACAACCTTAGTTGATAGAGATGGGTCTGTCCCTAGAAGTCTCAGGACAAATTACATTGTAGTGTATATTTTTTATATGTGAAAACCAATTAAAAGGGCAGTCTTTATCAGCTGAACCAAAAGGGCAAACATTAACAATAGAATAGGCAGAAAAAAAGTTTTCCAAGACAACCCTAAATTTGAAGGGTGGGTGAGAAAGGAGTTCCTTTTTGCCAGGCAGCTACCCTCGATCTGGATATAATGGTTTTGCTAGGGAAATGTGTTTTATGTTCTCTACTTCTCAGGTATGACTTTCAGCAGAATCCTCCCTTCCAGTCCATCTACCCTCAGTCAAGGCAGCACCAACCATCTGATTCCCAAGGCCATCTCCAGGTCCTCTCTTGCCCTGCAATATCCTAGGAATAGTTCTGGGCTCAGACTATAAGGACCTGTCTTCTGGGAAACTCCCTGGTGAGAATGTAGTTTATGTTTACATACGCATTATAAAGAAAATTTACCTCAACAGGATAACTTCTTCCTGAAATTCTGAGAATAGGGCAGTGTGTGAAATACATAGAAAACTTTTCACTGTCTACAGTGGCACTCATTAGAATCAAGTGTAGATCAGAGCGTTTCTGTAAAATTTCCTTCAAGATAATTAGTAGGAAGTCTGACTGGACACTTCTTTCATGAACCTGTGTATAAAGGGAATAAAAAATTAATCATATATAAAGTCTAGTAAGAGGCTAAAACAATTACTCAAATCTACTAAAAGTTAATCAATATTTAAATATAGTCAGTACATGTGGAGGGAAAGAGCTGTATGTTTCAAATAAGGCAGGTCTTCAGAATTGAAAATTAAGTCACCCTCTAAAATTGAAGCCAGTAAAAATCAGCATATAATGAAGAAGATTAGCTACAATAGTAGGACTCTACATGAGGAGACAGTTTGCAAGTGTTCGGCTGATAAGATTAAGGTATCTCTCAAATTTCACTGAGAAGCCAGGGTGACTCCTAAAGTTCTGCCACTAATATCAACCATACTGTCGCCATTACCGTAAGACAGATGGTTTATTCACTATGTAGAAAAAGGGGAGCTGATTAGTAGGAATCTGACAGTTTCTATCAACTGTCCAAGAAAAAGGGTTTTATACCCTTCTAACATATGTATTTTAGGGAAGAACACTGTAAACTTGCTAGAAAACGTAGTAAATGTGGTACACTGTCAGAACTTAGTATCTGCTGAATGTACCAGTCTATCTTTCAACTTTCTATAGTCTGACTTATTTCTACCCCATTTTATTTTATAAGATTTAAGGCAGCACACAAAGATAAAACATCAAGATAACAAATTAAAACATGTTTGATCATTCATTTGCTTAGAAGGGAGTCAACAGTGGTTAAGCGTTCAGGCTCTGGAATCAACTGCTTGAGTTCAATTCTTCTCAGCTTGGCCACTTACAGTACGCCTTTAGGAGAGTTATTTAAATATTTCTGGGTCTATTTCTTCTTCTATAAAACGAGAATACAAATAATAGAGACTTTACAGAGTGGCCGTGACAATCAAATGAGATCATGCAAAGCGCTCAGAACAGATAGTAAGTACTCATGTGCTAGATGCTGGGGATTAAAAAATGACCAAGACAAGGGCTGGCCCCATGGCGTGGTAGTAAAGTTCACACGCTCTGCTTCGGCGGCCGGGGGTTCACAGGCCCAGATCCCGGGCGCGGACCTACGCACCACTCATCAAGCCATGCTGTGGCAGCATCCCATATGCAAAGTAGAGGAGGATGGGCATGGATGTTAGCTCAGGGCCAATCTTCCTCAGCAAAAAGAGGAAGACTGGCAACAGATGTCAGCTCAGGGCCAATCTTCCTCACCAAAAAAAAAAGGTCAAGACAGTTCTCTTCATTTCAGAGTTTACAGTCTAGTGAGAGTATATTGTATAGGATGGTTTGAAATTATATATAAGGGGTTGGTTTGAAATTATATATAAGGGGTAGCTAATTCAAATGGTCAGGAAATCTAAGAGAAATTGCCATCGATGCTGAGAACTGAAAGATGAGTTTGAAAAAAAGGAGGAGGAAGGAACAGGATGAGAAAGGGAGTAAAGTGGCCAGGGGATGTTGTACAAAATCATGGTGGAGAGGGGGATCATAATACGTTTCAGGAACTGGAAAAACAAAAATGATGCCTTGAGCATGGGACGGGGAACAGGCAAGAGATAAAGCTGGCGAGGTACTCAGTAAGGCCTTGTAAACCATGTTATGGAGTTGAGACTTTATCCTTCTGAGTCAGGGCAGTGATTAAAACATTGTAAAGCACTAGTCATGTGGTCTGAGTTTTGTTTTAAAAAAGATAACTCTGGCTACAATGTGGAGAACATAGTGGAGGAGAAGAAAACAAAAGCAGGAAGTTTCATTACAGGCTTTTCTAGTAATAAAAGAGATAATGGTGGCTTATATGAGGGCAACACCAATGAATATGGAGGAAAGTGAATGAACGTGAGAATCAAAGTAGAATCAACAAGTCTAGGTGACTGGATTTAGGGGATGTGGGAGAAAGAAGTAATAATGTGGTGGTTTGACCAGGATATTTATGTCTGAAGCTCAGGAGAGAGATTTCCTAATGAGTGAAAAAGATCTGGGGAACCTCCTCAAATAGATGGTAATTTATACAGATAATGATTTTTAAAAAAAGAAAAGAAAAAATAAGCATAAAACATAAAATAGAGCTAATAAAAATCTATACTTTATTAAGTATACTTGGTAGAGGTGGGCAAAACATTTGGCTGTAAACACAATAGCAGCCAGCCGGAAAAGCTACTTAACTCACACACTGACCATAAACTAAACCAAGCACACAACTATTCCTAATAATAAGGCCAGAAATAATCTCCTGAGCATTTTCATAAAGAAAGTCCTGAATAATATAATGAACTCTGTGCCAACATCTCTTACATCCTTATATTTAACACAATAATGAATTTCACTGGGGATTTTCTTACTTACTGTACTGTTCAAGAGGCTGACATATCACACTGAAGTACAGTGCAGTAAATCACGTCTGCAGACTGCTAACACTAAACCATCAAAGAACAGCTTCCTGAAGTTGGTCTGACTTTTAAATTAGGGTTCACCCCAATATATATTTACCAAGCAATTTTCTGATAATATGGGACTCCAAGAAAACTTATACAAATATTTCAACTTACATAGCAGTAAAAATTTCTAATTATAAATAGATAAATTAGCATTTTGACTTACATTGATTCTTGAGGATACTGATAAAATCTAGGTTTTGGCCATGCAAAGCTACAATTCTGACACTCTATCCTCATGGGCCTCTCAAGCAGCTATAAATTCTCTTTCTTTTTGTCATCTTAGTGATCATAGTACAATTTCTTCCCCCATTAAAGAATAAAGACTCCTTAGATAAAAATGAATTTCTATCATTTATCTATTACCAAAATATTATATTTAAAAACATCTTAACCTAAACTTGTCCAACAGGAAAATGATTAAATAAATTATGTGACATCCAAATTATATACTACTATAAAGCCATTAAAAAATCATGGTTTTGTAGACTATCTAATAACATGAAAAAATTATAAAATAAATATACATACATACAAAATATACACATATATAAGTACACAAATGTCAACATTGATTTTTTTTTCTGGGTCATGAGATTACAGATAATTTTTATTTTCATTTTTGTACCTCTCTATACTTCTAATATTTTCTAACCAAAAAGAGGAAAATAATCCAATAATCTATATGTAGTCTATTAATTAAAAATCAACGAATGACTGAACTTTCACTACTGCCTTCTGAACTTGGTGAATTAACAGACATTCATAAAGCTTTACATCAGAGAAAATTTTGAAAATATTTTTTGAATAGCAGAAACACTATATATCTTATTTCTTCTTGAAAAAATTATGTACAAAACAAATCAGTTTACATATACTAGGCTAGTATGCCATTTAAAATAATGTGAAACTTTTGGCATAGTTCAGTTTAAGCTGTACATTCAAATTGATTCAAGTAGGGGTATAGCTATAAAGAAAATGACATATTGATGAAGATTGCTTGTTTTTTGTAAGAATCAGAGAAAATCCTTTAACAATTAAATGTAGTTGAGAGGCAGTATACTAGTAAGAGCACAGACTGCAGCCAGATTGCCTGGGTTTGAACCCTGTTACAGAACTTACTGGCTACATGAACTTGTTAAGCTATTTAACCTCTCCATGCCTTAGTTTCCTCAACAGTAAAATAGAGATAATAATATCTACATCACTGGATTGCTGGAAGGATTAAATTAATTTACATACACGCAGTCCTTACAACAGCATTTAGCATAAGCAAATGTTATATAGTATTTACTAAATAATTAACATGAGACAAATTTGTTAGAGGAAATTAATTATTATATGTAAAGTGTCTGGCATTTAGTAAGCATGAAGAAAATGTTAGCTAGTATTAGAAGTAACATCATTTGAATACAAAAATGATTAGAATTTATTTGAACACGACTATAGAATCTACTCACCTCATCTACAATAACATGAGACACATTAGTTAGGAGACCATCTTCTTGAAGTTTCCTTAGCAAAACCCCTGTTGTACAATAGAGTAACCTAGTAGATTCACTAGCTCGAGATTCCATCCGGATCTGATATCCACACAAAGAATTCTGAAGGGAGAACACAAGGCTGAGATTAGATTCTCACAAGTGATCTGGGAAATGAGCTTTAAAAAGCGAAGCACAGGTGCCGTTCCTGCTACCGTATGGAACAGTCTATCTATTTAGTGCAATTTATTATCAAAATTATTTTCCCATGGTCTTCAATTATATAAAACCATAACATTTGTTTTGGTAATTTTAAACAAGAAAAATCTTTGTTCTTTTCAAAGTGTTGAGACAAAAAGCTGTTCACTTGCTTCAAGAACCATTAATATGATTAAGAAAACATTAATAGATGTTTAATTAACTTATTAAATTGTCTTGGAGCAAAATATTGAGGTACTCAGGAACAGAATTTTAAAGTAGCTCCTACAATTTGGTCTACTCTTCTATCAAGATCTCATAAAAGTTGCCACCATTAAAAAGCAGCTGGTATCATACCAGTGGGGCCTGATGGGAATCTTGAAGTCACTTCTATTCCCATCGCATCTTCTCTCTTACTCCTTTAGCCATTCCTTTGTTTTATCTGTGTACATGTCTGTCATCCTCTTAACATAAGTTCCTTATTAGACAGAAATTGTGTCTTTTTTCCTCTTACATTCCATGAGAGAAAGCCAATTTGCTACATAGAAATTTTTAATGGAGGGGTACCTATCTTAAAGATAGAAACCAAAATATTAAATACCAGCTCTAGAAAGAACAATTCCAAGTATAATTTAGTTAAGTTATATGAACTTGGAATTCATCATATTTGGTTCCAACCAACTTTATTAATTCTTGTACTTTACAGTAGCCACTCTGTTTAAGGTTTGGCCAGTTTCGTGTATACCTGCATCACAACAGATATTTAAGTACTTTTTCTTTCTTTTTTTTTTTTGAATACACAGGGTTTGAAAATAGTCTAGCATTTTCTTCTCTGTTGTTTTTTCCTTGTGCTCACTGAAAAGAATTAATGAAAATCTTTCAGGAATACATGCCACAGAAAAGATTTGCAAAAACCTGAGATATATGATATTAGACTCAAATTTGTAGTTGTCTGTATTCTTTGAATGTTTAATTTAATATGTAACATATTTGAATATTCAATTAAAGTGAATATTTTTTTTATATGAGAATTTTAATGACAGAATTACTAATAATCCTTTTCACAGGAAGGAGAGTGGCATAATATCAGATCAAAGAAAACATGAAAAGTGCTTGAGATGTGCTACTAAACAACCAGTAACAGTCAAAACTCATATATGGTACCTGTTCCATTTGGATCCCAAGAGCAAAAATGAGTAATGTCACCATTCACTGAGGTGGAGCTGAACAACATCTTACCCTTCCTCCAGGTCCATTTTCACAGCCCAACTCGTCACATACTCTTGTGGCTAAACTCACTGCTGAGATTCTTCGAGGCTGGGTACAGACAATGTTACATTTACTTGTTCCACACTCATTTAGAAGCAAATCTTCCAAAAGAAAATGTGGTACTTGAGTACTTTTACCACTCCCTGTTTCACCGGCCACAACCACGACCCGGTGCCTTTTAAGGGTTTCGACAATTGAATTCCTGTGTTTGAACACAGGTAACTGTTGCCTTTCCTTTAGAAGTTTCTGGTACTTAGGTGTGCTTTGCAACTTTCTAAAGAGGTTTCTAACAGGTTCCAAATCTTCTGCCTTTTCTGATTCCAAGGACAGTGCAGAAAAATCCTCATCAGAAACTAAATTTTCCCAAGATTCCTCAGGATCTTCGGAGTTTTCTCTCTTATTTTCAGAATGCTGTTGTTGCTGTTGCTGTTGTTGTTTCAATTTATTCAGAAGTTTGGCAATAAAAAGATCACGTGGTTTATTGGTTTCCATTTTATTTAATTCTTCCTTTTTCTTTTCTGCATCATTCCACTCCAGCCAAACATCTCGGTAAGTAGGAGGAAGTAACTGATGAACTGACTATACAGGGAAAAAAATAGCAGTATGTTATTTTCACTAACTACTGGATACCAAAATTCAATAGGTTATAACTTAGAAGGATAGCTATCTTCCTCTTAAAATGTAATTTGTCTTTTAAACTGGTAAGTTATTACTTTAAGATATACATGTATATGATGCAAATTTATAAACAGCATATCATATTCAGGCTTCTAGACTTACTAGCTATGTGACACTAGGCAAATAACTTAACCTTCCTGTGTCTCAGTTTTTATATTTATAAAATGGGGCTAATAATAGTACCTCCCTTATAGGCATACTCTGAGGTAAACTTTAAATTAGTACACGTAAAGTGCGTATTCCTGGAACATAGTAAACTACTGAATAAATGTTTATTATTTCTTCCTACAGTGGTGCTACTTAAATATGGAGATGATCCATAAAGCATTTCTAAAATAAAGCCCCCTGTGAGATTCCGGCAGTTGTATAATATTATAGGTCAAAGTATTTTAAATGAACTACACTGGATAGAATCTAAGTTATTCTAATTCTGTGCTATAAAAGAGCCCACAATTATCTCTGTAACATTGATAGTCATTTCTATCAATTAAGCTTAGCTTATGACACTTTATGAGGGAAATAAAGACATTAAGAACTTTGACTGACAGAAACTGGAAAAGAACTATTGTTTGGAGTTCCACTTAATCGATGTCTAAAATTTTCAGTGGCTCTAATTTCCCACGAAGAAAGATGCATATATTTATTGTAAAAAGGAAATGTTGACAATCCAAAAAATAAAGAGCACTGTGTTCTCTTAAAAGTGCTTCCTTCAGTTGTACTTTATTTTAATCTTTCCTTAAACTGGAAGCTTATAGTTAATACAACCAAAAATTGAAAACTGGAACCAATGTCGCTAATTTTTTAAAGTTGAGAGACAATATAACATTAAAGGAAAACAAACTTTAAAAATTCTCCTTAATTCAACCACCCTAGCACAACTATTTTTAATCTGTAACTTAGTATAGCCTGAAAAGGTTATACCAATCAAACGGTCGAGAGCTTCCAGTCTAAGGAGAGAAAGACTGAGAAAGTTAAAATTACAAATAAGCATGGGGCCAGCCCAATGGCGTAGCGGTTAAGTTCTCGCGCTCCACTCTGGTGGACCGGGGTTCGCAGGTTCCAATCCCGGGCATGGACCTATGCATCGCTTCTCAAAGCCATGCTGTGACAGGCGTCCCATATAGAGTAGAGGAAGATGGGCACAGATGTCAGCCCAGGGCCAATCTTCCTCAGCTAAAAGAGAAGGATTGGCAATAGATGTTAGCTCAGGGCTAAGCTTCCTCAAAAAAAATTTATAAATAAGCAGAAACGAGGAATAACTAGAAGTAGGAATTAAAGAGATAACTGGCACAGAGGGCCATAATTAAATACTACCTTCCACATGCAGACACAGTTTTATGTTGATAAAATAATAGTACACCCATTCCTCCACATACGATTTTTGAAATACTCAGGTCTACCAAGTCTCACCTGCCCTTTCACTAAACGATAAAGAGCTAAAGTAGCTCCCAGGTGCTGAGCTTGCATGCCATCCTCTGTTAAGATCGCAGGGCATACCACGAGTACATCATCTTCAGACTTGATTACCCTTACCCTACAAAGAAGCCAAAAAAAATTTTTAATAAAATCGATGAAGTAAAAAAAGTCAGAATTCCATTAACACTGAACTTAAGTTTACATTAGTTATTTAAATTAGATATTTCCATGGAAGATATTGTACTAGGTAAAGATTTATAAGCACTATCACCCTGATATGTGGAATTAGAGAGCTTCCTAAATGTCTACTTAACTCATAGGAAACAAAAAGATTTTCATCTTAGATTTTTCTAAAAGTTCATTCAGCTAACCAAAAAGACATACCTACATTTCCAGTATCTACCTACTGGAACTTTTTCAAAGGAAGGATTTGGACTCTTCGGAAGATTCTTCCTGACCCAATCGATCAGAAATTGTTTGGGAGATTTTCCAGTCCAGCTTCGAGCAGTATAGTCAAAATTTCTTATATCATGAGGTTCTTTCTTTTTCTCTAAAATGACAGACAAAGATTGGTTCTTTAAAAATGGTCCTACAGTAGTATACAGTCTCTTTTGAGTGATCCAAGTCCTCTCACTTTTGGCAACAGATTTTTAGAAGAGAATAGGTGAAGAAAGGACAGATAGAAAGGCTTGCTCTTCTATAAGTGATATAAAGAAATCATCTTGATGGATAAAAACACTGAAAATCCAAATCTTGAAAAGAAAGCATCTTGAGTAACGTATGTATTCTTGTAAAATATCTATGATACTACCCATGTAACGAATTATTTAGGATACAATGTTTGGTAGGCTACCACACAGGAATGGTAATCTTTTGAAAAAAATATAAATCAGATGTCATTTCTCTGCTTAACAGCTGCCACCATCACTACCACCCCCTTCAATGGCTTCATATCACGTGTAAAATAAAGTCCAAATTCCTCACTACTGCCTAAAAGCCCTCCATCGTCCATTTTTACCTATTTGTTGTCACTCTTCCATCATGCTCACTATGCTGTAGCCACACTAGCTGGCCACTAGTCAATTCCTCAAATGCTCTAAGCCTGCCTGGCACAATACAGTAGCCACTAGCCACATGTTGCTAAATTTAAATTAATTAAAATTAAATTTTCAGTTTCTCAGTCATACTAGTCATATTTCAAGTGCTCAATACTCATATCTGGCTAGTGGCTACCACATTGGATAGTGCAGATACAGAACACTGCCATCACAGAGTGTTCTGCTGAATAGTGCTGCTCTAAGCTCTTTTCAACCTTAGACTTACAATGTACTGTCTCCCTCCTTAGAAGGCTCTTGCCACCTACTCATCACCAGGCTAACACCCAATCAGCTGTCAGATCTCAGAGCAAGTCATCAGCAAGGTTTCCCCAATCCAAATTAGGCACCCTTGTTATCTCTATTATTAGAAGCCACTTTTCTTTGTTAGTACACATCACAATTTGTAATTATATATTTGTGTATATTTAAAGCTTACCTTTCCCACTAGACTGTACACTTGAAGAAAGCAGAAACTAGGTGATTTTCTTAATAATTGTACACATAGCACCTGACATTGCGAACAAGAATTCAATAAATTTTTTTTTTTTTTTTTTTTTTTTTGTGAGGAGATCAGCCCTGTGCTAACATCCGCCAATCCTCCTCTTTTTTTGCTGAGGAAGACGGCCCTGGGCTAACATCTGTGCCCACCTTCCTCCACTTTATATGGGACGCCGCCACAGCATGGCTTGCCAAGCAGTGCGTCGGTGCGCGCCCGGGATCCGAACCAGCGAACCCCAGGCCGCCGCAGCGGAGCGCGCGCACCTAACTGCTTGCGCCACCGGGCCGGCCCAAGAATTCAATAAATTTTTGTGGAAAGAATGTATAATTAAAAGAACTGACAATTTATTGGACTTGACTGACTATATTACAGACTGATAAAATATTAAACTAGCTAGATCAATAATGTACTTAGGAGCACAAAGAAGCACGCGATTACACACATCAGGCGGCATGGCAGGAATCAGGGAAGGCTTCAAGAAGAGGTCCTGTTTGAGTTGAGCCTTCAAGCGAGGGAAAGGCTGGCCAAGTAGGGAGTAACAGCATGAGCAAAGTCAGGGAGCCATGAAACAACACATGTTTTAAAGAATGACGTAGCTGTAGTACATGGCTGAGAGAATAAAGTGGAAAGGTAGATTGTGGCAAAATGCAAAGGATCTTCAATGCCATGATAAAGGGTTTGGACTTGTTACTGATTACAGGTTTTTAACAGGAAACACATTTAGATCTGCGTTATGGAAAGATAATTCTGGCAGGAGTTCGGAGGATGGACTGGAGAGAGATGAGGCTGAAGCAAGATATTTGTGATGACAAAATGCAAAACAGCATGGTACTGGCAGAAAAACAGACACACAGATCAATGGAACAGAATTGAGAGCTCAGATATAAATCCACACATCTATGGATGGCTAATTTCTGACAAAGGACCCAAGAACATACAATGGAAAAAGGAAAGACTTCAAAAATGGTGTTGGGAAAACAGGACAGGCACATGCAAAAGAATGAAAGTAGACCATTATCTTTCACCATACACAAAAATTAACTCAAAATGGGTTAAAGACTTGAACGGAAGACCTGAAACTATTAAATTCCTAGGAGAAAACATAGGCAGTACGCTCTTTGACGTTGGTCTTAGCAGTATCTTCTTGAACATATCTCCTAAGGCAAGGGAAACAATATAAAAAATAAACAATGGGACTACATCAAACTAAAAAGCTTCTGCCAAGGCAAAAGAAACCATCAACGAAACAAAAAGACAACCTACCAACTGGGAGAAGAATTTGCAAATCATATATCTGATAAGGGGTTAATTTCCAAAAATATATAAAGAACTCATACAACTCAATAACAAAAAAACCTGATTAAAAAATGGGCAGAGAGGGGCCGGCCCGGTGGCGCAAGCGGTTAAGTGCGCGCGCTCCGCTGCGGCGGCCCGGGGTTCGCTGGTTCGGATCCCGGGCGCGCACCGACGCACTGCTTGGTAAGCCATGCTGTGGCGGCGTCCCATATAAAGTGGAGGAAGATGGGCACAGATGTTAGCCCAGGGCCAGTCTTCCTCAGCAAGAAAAGAGGAGGATTGGCGGATGTTAGCTCAGGGCTGATCTCCTCACCAAAAAAAAAAAAAAAAAAAAAAGGCAGAGGATTTGAACAGACATTTTTCCATAGAAGATACACAGATGGCCAACAGGCACATGAAAAGATGTTCAACATTACTAATTATTAGGGAAATGTATGCAAATCAAAACCACAATGAGATACCACCTCATGCCCATCAGAATGGCTGTTATTAAAAAGATAAGAAATAAGTGTTGGAGAGGATGCGGAGAGAAGGGAACCCTCGTACACGGCTGGTGGAAACATAAAATGGTGCAGTCACTATGGAAAACAATATGGAGATTCCTCAAAAAATTAAAAATAGAACTACCACATGATCCAGCTATTCCACTTCTGGGTATTTATCCAAAAAACACAAAAACACTAATTCAAAAAGATATATGTACTCCTTTGTTCACTGCAGCATTATTCACAATAGCCAAGACTTGGAAACAACCTAAATGCCCATCGATGGATGAATGGATAAAGAAGATGTGGTAATATATATACAATGGAATACTACTCAGCCATAAAAAAGTCAAAATCTTGCCATTTGCGACAACATGGATGGACCTTGAGGGTATTATGCTAAGTGAAATAATTCAGATGGACAAAGCCAAATACCATATGATTTGACTCATATGTGGATGATTAAAAACAACAAACAAACATATAAAGAGATTAGATTGCTGGTTACCAGAGGGGAAGAGGGTGAGGGGAGGGTGAAAGGGGAAAAGGGGCACATATGAAAAGTGAAAGATGGTGACTAGATTTTTGATAGTGAACATGATTAAAAAAAAAAAAAAAAGCTATACAAGTAAGTTATCATAATTATCACTTTTCCAAAACAACTTGTGGAAGCATAACTTTACTGCCATCTTATGTAGTTTGCTAGAATGTCAAGTAACATAATTTCTCAATTATATATTCCCTGACATTTTACTATTTACAAATTATACCCCAGAATGCTTTCCCTTCATTGTACCTTTTTCTTCTTCAGTAGCAGCTGTCGATTTTTCAAATAAATTAAAGTTCAAAGCACCTTCTCCTTCTGTGGCTGCAGGAGGCTTTTTCCTTTCATTCTGTTGATGTGAAATCTTTATGGCTGGATTGAATACTGGATGGTCTTCTAAAGTTTCCATTTCTAACAACAAAAAACGACGTTTAGTTTTCTGTATCTGTTTTTTATGCTTTTTTACTTTGCAAAGATAGTTCAAAAAAACAAAACAGCCTTCTTTTCCTTGCAGCCAATTATTCAAGACTTTCTAATAGGAGTTTGTGCTAGAAGTCAGAGGCAATTTATCTTCACATCACATACTAATTTTTTAAATAAATTATTTAACAAGTGTAGAAGGCTTGGAAAAACATATTCATTAGAAATAGATACTCATGGAATTGTATCCACCTCTCTTTCCCGAATGGAGATGGTATTTTATGGTGCACATCAGAAGCTGATAACTATGGCCTGCAGGTCAAATCCAGCCCCACTGCCTATTTCTGTATGGCCTGTGAGCTAAGAATGATTTTTATATTTTTAACCGGTTGAAAAAGATAAAGAAATATTTGGTGATATGTGAAAATTATATGAAATTCATATTTCACTATCCATTAATACAGTTTTATGAGAACATAGCTATTCGCTTATATTGTTTATGGCTGCTTTTATGCTGTGACAGCAGAGTTGAGTAGTTGTGACAAGCTGTATGGCCTGCGAAACCTACAATATTTACTATTTGGCTTGCTACAGAAAGTTTGCCAATGCCAGGTATAAACTTTTAGGAAAGAGCAGACAAAGTAAAAAGAGGGAACCTCCAACCTAGAAAGGCCAATAAAGAAAAGACATTTATACATCTAAGAATTTTAAAGTGTTTACCTCTTTGAAATTTCCTTATTTTTTCCTGAGCCTCTTTTTGGCCTTGCTTGTTTTTTTCTAGTTTAAAAGTAGCTGCTTGCTCCTTTGCATCCAGAAGTTTTGCCGCAAGGTGCAAGTACCTTTCGTTCTGTTCCAAATGAGATGATGATAAGGAAATAAAAAGAAGAGTAAGATTAATTTTTCTACTGAATGTATTATATCAAAATCTCTATCTTTAAACTTATTTGTTGATCCAGAAAATCTACTTCTGGAATTTTTCATCAGAAATAATACATATATGCAGATTTGCAGGTACACAGATGTTTACTGCAGTACTGATTGAAAAGAAAAAAGTGGAAATCAAGTGTGGTACATCTACAGAGAAAACTAGGAAACCAATGGGGGAAAAAAAGGGTAGCAAAAGAATGACAGTGATCTACATGGAGAAACTTCCTTGACCCGTTAAACAAAATAAAGCAAACTACAGAATAAAAAGTAAGTATGAGCGCATTTCTATAAATATAAAAATTAAATTTTTATTTTTATACATTTCATAAATACTTAAAGGATTGTATATGCCATAATATAATAATATTCATCTTAAAGTTACCTTTCCTTAATCTCCATCTTACAGAAGATAGGAACGTTAAAAAAAATAGCCTCTGGAGAAAATGGGTGTTATAAAACTTAAAGACTTAACTCTGCTGAGCAAAAACCAGACAGTTTAAAGTTAAACTCAAGTTACTGGTTTTTTCCTTAGGTTAGGTTAATAAGGGACAGCAGATGAGAAGCAACAAAGCACGGGGTGGAGAACATCAGAGTGTGTGTAGTGTTGCTAAGAAACAACTGTTAAGACAAAGGGAAGAGAGACAACTAAGGAAGCACAACTAGCTGAATTCTGGGATCATTTTGTGTAGAAGCAAACATCAAAATAGTGTAACAGACAGAAGGGTTAGCTATCTCCTCAAATTCACCCAAATCATGCTCTTCTTTCCATCTTTCCTATCTATAGCACTGATACCACCATCCCTCCACCCACGAATCTCTTGCTGTCTTTAGCTCCTTAACCTTTATATTCAGTAAACCACCAATTTCTATTGATTATTGCTTTAAATGTTTCTCTTCCTTTCCAATTTCCAATTTGGGACCTTATTATTTCACACCTGAGTAAGTGCAATAGTTACCAAAATGGCCTCCCTACCTTTTCCAAATCATCTTAAACACTATTAAATATTCCAGACCACCTTAAACACTATTAAATTTGACCTAAAATGTCAGATTCTTCTTGTCAGTCACCTGCCCCCCACACCTCTAGCAGCTCTTCACAGTCACGGGGAAAAGTTGTCAAATTCATTTTCTGGGCATCAAAATCTTTTAGTCTCAGCTGAACTCACCTATTTACTCCTATCTGCCAGTATTCACCTATACATTTTATCCTCTGTATATACTCACCTATTGTTTAATACTCAAGGCTCCTTGCATAATTTGACTTCTGTACCCTTGTTCACACTATTTCACCCATCTGGACCATCTTCCTATCCTTCATTGCCTATGCACACTCTACCCACCCTTCAAGTCCCACCTCTCTTCTCTGAAGTCTTGACCTAACGCTCCAATCAGAAGAGACCTCTTCTTTCTCTGAACTTCAAAGTAGACTTGTATTGTCCTAAATTCTTTTTGTTTCTATTAGATTAATACAGGCACATGGTTAAAAAAACTTATAGGGTACAGAAGAGTATAAAAAACAAGTCTCCCTCCCACTCTACTACCCCAGTCCTAATCATTATGATAGCTTCTTGTGTATCTTTCCAGATGTTTTCTTTGCACACATAAGAATGCAAATACATGTATATATATATTTTTTCTTTTACACTAATGAGTTCATCATACTACACATGCTATTCTACAATTTCCTTTTTCTTTCTTTCTAAACAACTTTATTAAGGTATGATTTACTTACAATAAAATGCACCCAGTTTAAGTGTACAGAAGAATGAGTTTGATAAATGTATACATCCATGTAACCACTATCATAATTGAGATATAAAACATTCTCATCATCCCCCAAAGTTTCCTCATGATGCCTTATAGTCAATCTCCTTCCCACACCCCTGGACTCAGGCAACCACTGATCTGTTATCTGTCACTATAGACTGATTTTGCATAGATGACTTTCCTGGAATTTAATATAATGAAATTACTCAGCATGTACTCATTTGTGTCTGACTTCTTTCATTCTTGTATAACGTTTTTGACAGTTGCTTGCAATCTTTGACTATCATGAATAAAGTTGCTATGAACATCTGAGTTCAAGTCTTTTTTGTGTACACGTTTTCATTTTCTTGAGTAAATACCTAGGAATGAAACTGTTAGGTCATATGGTAAGTGCATGTTTAACTACATAAGAAAGTGCCAGTTTTGCAAAGTGATTGTACCATTTGACACTCCCACAATCAATATATGAGTGTTCCAGCTGCTCCACATCCTCTCAACACCTGGTATTACTGATCTTTTTAATTTCAGCCATTTTGATGGCTATATAGTGGTATCTCACTGCGGTTTTCATTTTCATTTCTTTGATGACTAGTAATGTTGAACTTTTTAAATGGTTTATTGGCCATTCATATATCTACTTTTGTGAAGTGTCTCTTGTCTTTTTAAAACTTCTTCATAAATTCTAGATAAAGTCCTTTGTGAGATATATGTATTGTAACATTTTCTTCCTACAACTTACTTTTTTCATTAACCTTATCTTTTTAGTTTATCTTATGATATCTAGGTTTTTCCTCTCCAGACTATGGGTTACCTCTGTGAAGGAACGTACCTTTTTTTATTATCCAAAGAATTTAGCGTACTCCATACACATATCAATCATTTAAAAATATTTGATGATTATCTCTTTAAACATGGGAGGAATGTAATTAACATCTATTGAGCAGTTATTTTGTGCCATGTTTTTTCATGAGTGTTATTTTGTTTAATCTTTGAAAAGCCCCTAAAGGTATTTCTCCAATTTACAAATGAGGAAACTAAGTCTCAGAAAAGTTAAATATTTTGCCTAGGAATATACAGCCAGAAGCCTAATACAAAGTTCTACTCACAGGGTCAAATTTTTCCTTCTCTTCTAAACTTTCAGAATTCTCACTCTTTTCTTCTTCATTTTGTTGTTCAGCGTACCGCAAAATCCATTCTTTCATATTTACTTCCAAATTTTCTTCTTCCTTTTTTGGCTAGGAAAAAACAAAACAAATATCTAAAAAACCAAAGTTAGAAAAAGGTGTCAAAACTATCAAGTGTCACTGCTTTTACAATTTCTTTACACTCAGAAATAGCAGACACACAGGCCTCTCAAAAATCATATGCTGGGGCCGGCCCGGTGGCGCAAGCGGTTAAGTGCGCGCGCTCCGCTGCGGCGGCCCGGGGTTCGCTGGTTCGGATCCCGGGCGCGCACCGACGCACTGCTTGGTAAGCCATGCTGTGGCGGCGTCCCATATAAAGTGGAGGATGATAGGCACCGATGTTAGCCCAGGGCCGTCTTCCTCAGCAAAAAAAAGAGGAGGATTGGCGGATGTTAGCTCAGGGCTGATCTCCTCACAAAAAAAAAAAAAATCATATGCTTTACTGTTCAGTGAGGAACAAATGAGTTGAACTCAATATCACTCTAAGAAGTCTAAACTTGCATAATCCAAAGAATATGTTTACATAAACAGGCAAAAAAAAAAGAAAAGCACCGTTAGAAACTAGTGTTATTCCTTAAAAACAGTGGTTTTGTGGTGATGATGCTGCCAGAGGTTTCTATTTTTAAGTTTTCTTGAAGTATAACTGATGTTAAAAAATTGCACATATTTAATGTATATATTAACATAATACATTAACTATGTTAATTTATTACAATGTATATGTAAATTCATCCTTTTGATAAGTTTGGACATATGCATACACCCATGATACCATCACTACAATCAATATAACTAAACATATCCATCACCTCCAAAAGTTTCCTTGTGTTCACGTGTGTGTGTGTGTGTGTGTGTGTGTGTGTGTGTGTGTGTGTGTTGGCAGTGGGGGAGGGGTGGTTATGGTAAGAACACTTAACATGAGATCATCCTCTTAACACATTTTAGAGTACACAATACTGTACTGTTAGCTACAGGGACTATGTTGTATAACAGATCTCTAGAACTTATTCATCTTGCATAACTGAAACTGTATAACCATTAAGCAACATTTCCCCATTCTCTCTCCTCCCCTTAGCCCCTGGTACCCCCCATTCTACTCTCCGCTTCTATGAGTCTGACTATTTTATATACCTCATATAAGTGAAATAATGCAGGACTTGTCTTTCTGTGACTGGTTTATTTCACTTAGCACAATGTTCTCTAGGTTCATCCATGTTCATAGATATTTTATAATATGCAGAGTATTTAAGTGTAATGCCCTAATGAAGTTCACTTTCCAGTAATCATGCCTTTCTGTAATCTCCTTCCCACAGATTTTGGAACTAGCCATGTGACTTGCTTCAATCAATGGGACATTACCAAGAGTGATACAAGCAGGGGTTTCATAAGAATTTGTAACTGGGGCTTATCATCTGGAAATATTTGCTCTTGGAAGCCAGAGGTCATCTAAGAAGTCCGACCCCCCCTGAAACCACCATATGAGACGACACCCGTTAGTCATGTAGAGAGAGGGATCCCTGGCTAGCCCCCAGGTGAGGTACTAGTCATGTGAGTAAAGAAACCATTTTAGATGTTCCAGCCTGAGAAGACACCTTATGGAACAGAAGAACTGCCCAGCTGAGCCCAGTCCAGACTACAGAATCATAAGAAATAATAAATTGTTGTTTTAAGCTACTATATTTTTGGGTGGTTTGTTATGCAGCAATAGAAACTGAAACAGTGATAGAAAAGTTTGGCAAATTAATTAGTTAATTTCAATAAGTAAAAATGTTATTTTTTACTTAATATTTACACTCTTATGAGCTGTTACATATGCTTCATTCTGATTTTATACAACTCTAAACGTTTAATTCTTAAATTACCTTAATCTTAGGATCTTCCTGTATTTTGGTTTTAGGTTGCAATGGAGGTGAAATAGTGGCTTGTATTTGAGGAGACTGGAATTTTGGCCTACTTTTAGGTTGTTGCTCTTCAAATTCCTGACTGAATCCTTCAGGAAGTGCATCTTAAAAGAAATTAAGATGAAAATAAACATGTATATGATAAATAAAACACACAAATATTTACTAAACATACATATAAACCCTGCATAGACAAAGAGTACCTCATTTTCTTCCATGCCTCATCTCCTAAGAATAGAAATCCTATGATGAACCTAGTTTATTGTCCAACTAGAAGTGAGAACATGCATCAGATGATAGCTAGCCCACCTCTACTTGGCCATTTATTTCACCTTCAATGTGTTAGACTCCTAAATTTTCATTAAAAAATCTTAATGCCTCTCACCCTTTGGCTGCCTGTCATAGCATATGGCAGTATCCTTAATCAGTCATGTAAGCAATCTGCACTCCAGGTTCTTGCAAAAGGTGACAACCTTGACCCTCTGCTTAATTAAATATTATTTATCCAAAGCCAGATGGCCCTAATTTCTACACCAAAACCAGGAGACACAGCCTAATAGATTACAGATAGGGCAAGCTTTGAGAATTTGTTGTAGTAAGTGCACTGTAAAATGACTATCAACAAACTGCAAGCAACACACAAAAAGATAATTTCTTCTTGCATAGATTACAACCTCTAAGGAGAATATACTGAAAAGAGTAGAAAAGGGTAAAACAGTCTAAAAATAAATAATTATAACAGTGATAAAATTTTAAGTACAAGTCAAAAGCTTGATACAAATACCACAAATACTGAAATTATTTCAAAAGGTTTTATAAACTGAAAGAATTTTATGACAATATTGCTTACCATCTGAAAGGTTTAAACAGAGCCAATCCAAGGCAGAATGAAGATCACCTCCATGTAAGAGTGTGTTAGTCATGGCATCTTCAATGTCCTTAGTCTTAAATGAAAATGCTTGTAAAGCCATGTATAAATCCTATGAAAGGGAAACATAAAGAAGTCATTTTGTCAATTTTCTCTCCTTTCATTACTAATTTTATTCTCCCATTCATTTTAAACCAGAAACTCTGACACAAATTATAATTTCAAAAATATCTTTTTCTTTTCTTCTTTTTCAATTAGAAGAGTTAAATGTGCTCACTGTATTGAGAATTTGAGAACTACAGACAAATAAAAAACGGATCAGGAGAAACTGCTCAAATTCTTACTACCCAAAGATACTGTTTGCAATATGTTTCCTTTCAGTCATTTTTCTATGATTCTATAAAAACTAATTTCCCTAAATTATCACATAGTATCTTCTCAAGTTATTAGAAACTTTTTCTCACTTTTAATAGTTAGATAATATTCCATTAGGTAGACACATTATAATCTAATTATACGTTTTCCTATTGGTGACCACTTAGGATGTTTTCTTTTTTTATTATAAGCAGTACATCAATGAACATGTTCATACACAAAGTAAAGCTTTTTTTTTTTTTGTGAGGAAGACCAGCCCTGAGCTAACATCCGATGCCAATCCTCCTCTTTTTTGCTGAGGAAGACTGGCCCTGGGCTTACATCCGTGCCCATCTTCCTCTACTTTATATGGGACGCTGCCACAGCATGGCTTGACAAGCAGTGCGTCGATGCACACCCGGGATCCAAACCTGCGAACCCCGGGCCGCCGAAGCTGAGCGCGCACATTTAACCGCTTGCGCCACCAGGCCGGCCCCCCTAAAGTAAAGCATTTTAATGTACTTTCTAAACCATGATCTTTAGAGCTGGGCAGAACTGGGTTCAAATCCAGACTCTGCTTACTCTGCTACTCACTAATTAACAACCTCAGGCTATAAGTTATGTAATCTTTCCAAGCCTCAATTACTTCATTTGAAAAATGGGGCAAAGCACCTTCTGGGATTGTTGTGTCAGAGAAAATGTAAGCAAAGTTCCCACCACAGAGTCCAATATGATTTTGGGAATGTAATTTAGTTTTCATATCACCATCTTAATGTGTGCACCTGTATCTGGCACAATTCCTTCCCTATTCTAGCAGATGGAAATGATTTACATGAAACCTCAATGGAAGGTGAAAAAGTCATTTTATTTCACATGTGGAACTGTCTTAAAAATGCTCTACTAAAAATGAGGAACTTAAAAAGAGTTTGCAAAATACCTGTAATTTTTTGGCAGTAAGTCTTCCAGAAATCACTCCCTTGTCATTATTTTGCTTTTTATGCTCATTGATCACTCCAATAATTCTTTGTTCTAGTTTGTTATTAATTACCACCTGTTGAGGCCAAAAGGTCACATCAATTAGAAGCTAAATTATTAAATATTTAATAATTAAATAATTAGAAGCAAATCACACAGTTTTCTATATCCCTGCCAAATTTCAGCTAAAATCAGATACAGTAATTATCATTTTGGACCACGTTCCCCCCATATACTTAAGAAAAAATGGGATATGGAAAAAGCAATAACATATGGCAAGAAAAAAATCCTTTTATAAAGCCTCTTGAAGCCATATGTCTCAAGACATTGTCCTTGGACCCCTTTGGATTGCTATCACACAGAGAGATTCCTAAACCCTATCTTAAACATACTGAATCAGAATCCTTGACGATGGAGCCCAGAAATCTGCCTTAATGTAAACCAGCCCAAGCACACAGCCTGAGCGAATGGATACTACATTAAAAAGGGAGCATATCAAGTAAAAGTAAATACTATTCAGTTACACAAATGCTCTTGGCTTCCAGAGTTTGACTCCTATTTTTTCCTATTGGCCATTTTATCTGCTGTTGTTTCCATATTTTTAACTTAAGAGTACACAAGCATCTACTTACAAAAATATCTTCCCTTTATTATACCTTTACTGAATGCCTACTATGAGCTATGCACAAAAATATATTTCAGAAATTCATATATAAAAAGATAAATTGTAACACAGCATGGCAATTATTACATGAAGTGTTAATGAAACCACGAGGAAAATCAACCTGGTAAGTTATGAAGGAATGCACGGAGATCACGGAGGTGACAGATGGAGAAGGGAAAGTAGGGCAATCTAGGTAGAGAGACCGTGGACAAAGGCCTGGAGTCATAAAATCATATGGGATTTGGGGGGGTGGGTCAATGAGATGTGAACTAAAATTTTAAGTGGAGAAGAGTAATGGAGAGGAGGCTGGAAAGGTATACTAAGTCAGATCTGAAAGGATGTGTATGCTATGCTCAGAAGTTTGGACCTTATCCAGATCTTCCTTAATTTCTTACAGGCTCTCAACATATGTGTATGATTTACTTCTATTTAGTACAGATTAGCAATTAGCGTACTAGTTACACAAATTTAAAATACCCCATCATTTTCTTAAACAGAATATTTCCTGAAATGACTCAAAACCTTGGTACTCACTTTCAAAATAGATTTATCCAGACTTGCAGGACCACCAGAATCATTTGCAGAATTAAAACTATAAATTTTCGGACCTGTATATAACAGACAAGAGTCAAGGCAATTTAATGATTAATATTCATTATACTATTTTAATTTCCTCTAAAGATCACTAAATATTAAATATTTAATTTCAGCTTTTTCCCTACCTCACCAAACAACTCAATCTAGAAATCAACAATACTCACTCTAAATTTTTGAAAACATTTTACCAATTAGCATTCTCTAGGTTAACCAGTTTCTCATAAAGTACAAATGCCTGTATATCTTTTAGATTAAATCTATCTCCATCTTCATATTTTTAAAATCAGATGCTCTTCTACCTGACAGTTAGCTGAAGGAAGACCTCCCAGAGGATATTAGATTCCTGGTAGAGAAGATGGGTAAATTTAAAGAGAACCCTCCTCTTAAGGTAAAAAAGGAGGTGAGAGTTCCTATCATCTCCTATTGAGTCCAGGGTTGTTATATTAGTTTCTCACGGCTGCTGCAATAAATTACCACAGACTTGGTGGCTGAACACAACAGAAATATTCTCTCACAATTCTGGAGGCTAGAAATCTAAAATCAAGGTGTTAATAAGACCACGCTCCCTCTGAAGGCTCTAGACAAGAATCTTTTCTTGCCTCTTTTGGCTTCTGGTGACCCCAAGCATTGCCTGGCTTGTCTGCTTCCTTCTTCACACAGATCTTCACATGGCCTTATTCCCTGTGTCTCTCTGTTCAAATCTCCCTTTCCTTTCTCCGACACTAGTCACTGGAATTAGGGCCCACCCTAAATCAAGGATGATTTCATCTCAACACCCTTAACTAATCACATCTCCAAAGACCTTACTTCCAAATAAGATCATATTCTGAGGTTCTAGGTGGACATGAACTTTGGGGGAGGACACTACTCAACCCACTACAGCTGCCAAGTCTGTTCCTGCCAACAGAAATGCTGTATCTTAGTCCCCTAACAATGAGTAACCAGGAAGGAATAAATATTATTTTCAAACCTTTGATCTCAGGATCTCCTTACTCTCTTAAAAATTACTGAAGATCACAAATACTTTTTGTTTAATGTGGGTTATAATATTGATATTTACCACATTTTAAAAGGGAAAATTTTTTTTCTTTGCTGAGAGAGATTCACCCTGAGCTAACATCTATTGCCAATCTTCCTGTTTTGTTTTTTTTTTTGCTTGAGGAAGATTAGCCCAGATTGGCACATCTGTGCCAATCTTCCTCTATTTTGTATGTGGGTCGCCTCCACAACATGGCTGATGAGTGGTGTAGGTTCACGCCTGGGATCAAACCTGTGAACCTGGGCTGCTGAAACTGAGCGCGCCAAACTTCACCACTAGGCCATGGGGCTGGCCCTGGGAAAAATTTTTTAATATTCATTAATTCATTAAAAATAATAAACCCACTACACGTTAATATAAATAATGCTTTTTAAGAAAAATAACTGCATTTTCCAAAACAAAAAAAATTGTTTTTCAACAAACAAGCACATAGATACAGAGAACAGATTGGTGATTACCAGGTGGAAAGGGGAGTAGGGGAAGGGTAAAAGGGTAAGGGGGCACATGTGTACAGTGAGGGATGGCAACTAGACTTTTGGTGAACACAATGTAGTCTGTAGAGAAGCTGAAATATAATGATGTACACCTGAAATTTATATAATGTTATAAACCAATATTACCTCAATTAAAAAAACTGTTTTCCATTTTTGCAAATCTCTTAATATCTGGCTTCTGCATTCAATCTTCTGTAATATTACACATCATGTAGCCAGTGGAGAACACCACTGTACACTCATGAGAAAATTAGCAGGAAAATGGCAAATACCATCTCATGGAGCTCCTGCCAGAAAGGTCTCAAGGATTCCCCAGGACCCCTGAGCACACTTTGAGAACCAATGCTGTATAAGAATATCCCAGAATGTTATAAAACCTGGTTACTCTGTTTTTATAAACCTTAAAATGGGATTTTCACTTTAAGAGAGAAACATTAAATTTAAGAGTTGTTTATTTTGATTTTAAAAGTCACAGACTTTAGTCTCTGTTGACTTACATCAGACTGTTCAAAATTTTTTAAGAATAATTTTTACATTTGGGCAGACTGAACTAGGGACATTTGTGGTTTCCTGAATTACTGCTGCACCATAGTTATAAAGGAGGTACCCAACGCTACCTGGAATATGTTAAAAGATAATAACAATTCTGGTACAATATGGTTAGTTTCCTTATCTTTTAGTCTCAGACTTTATCTTAATCCTAGTAACTTTACTCATAAACTCATGTCAGTGGTCCGAAAGAAGAGTATATATCAGTAGTCCTTAACCATTTCTGGGTGTGTCAGTTGTTGTAAACTCATTCACAAATTTAGCATACTAATCAGAGTTTTAGAGGTCCCTAAATCCATCGAGGGTCCCCAATTATAACCCTTTTTGAAAAGGTACAGATGGATGAGTTCATTACCAAGACTATACTGAGAAACAGTTCAAGGTTTATGTGTTACTGACAGAGGTGAGATTGTACATTCCTTTAATAACATTTTTTTGTTTTTGTTTTTTAAATTAGTGAATTGAAGATTGCAGTAAGCTCTCATTTGTCTCCTCCAACCATTCCACCTAAGACGTCCAACCATATCACTTCCTTGAGGTCAGCTTATACTGTAAACTTCCAGAGGACAAACAAAAGAGCTGAGTCCTGGGAAAATCAGAAGGGGAATATATACAAATATCTGCTGTGCATTCACTGAGTATCAATCAGGGTCTCTAAAAGTGGGTGTTTTTTCATGTCAATCAATACTCAAGAACTGAAGCAATACTGAGATCATGCCACAGAGATATCACCAATTAAATCAAGTAAACCAGTAAGGCCCTTTCACTTTGAAACTCTTCCTAAAACATGTTCATAAAGATTTTTAACCAGTATGAATGAAAACTCCAGAATTTGAAATGCATTTTCATACAATTTGATGGAAATCCTTCCAAAATGTATTTACACTTCCGGCCATAATATATAGTACAATAAGCAAAACGCAAAGCTTTCTATGATGCATTACTTATTCTGAATATCTATTACTTTACTGAAAGACTTGCAGAGGCTACAAAAAAGGCTAAGCCACCAGAAGAAAACAGATATTAGAACTCATAAATGAGTAACCCTATTTTTAAATACAATTCTAAGTCAATGAGACATGGAATAAAGATGGTTCCCATTCTTTTGCCAAGTAAAATGCATTAGATTTATGACAGCTACTTTCCTTGCTGCTCAGAGACCTTTCTCCATAAGTTTTGGTTCTCTGTTTCATGCGGAAGGAGTTACTGGAAATCTGACTGGAAGTAAGGATGTTAGTGTGTAGTATCTCCAGGGCAAAAGAATTATGGATTTCAAATTTATAACTGACAGTTCATGGAACAATGCAACACATAAAATTGGCTCTCAAAAATATTTATTACATTAAAGTTGAAGCACAGAAAAACTAAATGATTTCTTCAAGATGACTCAGCTAATAAAAAAAGCATAAGCCAGAATCAATTTCTTTTGCCCAATACTCTTTCTTTCAGAAGATATTCCTTTTATACTGTATTGCATTTTACACCAGACAGTGATTGTAACGGCCCACTACCACTAAGACATGCACTTTGAGTTGCTAGTGTTGATGACAGGTGCTGGGGCACCCTGGCTCCCTTCTGACCAATAGTATACATCTGCAAGGGGATCCAAACCAGCAAAGGGATCCAAACAGGGATAAATAAGATCCAGTTCTTGTTCTCACAGAGCTCATATTCTGGTGGAATAATTGAGCCACTAATTATTCAAATAAGCTAAGAAGGGGAAGTACAGGGTATCTAGAGAATAAATGAGGGTGAACCAATATCATCTGAGGCAGTCAGGTTCTGTGAGGAAGTCCATACTGCCAGAATCACCTGACTAATCCTTTAAAATGTCAACTAGCTAAGGTCTCTCCTCCATTTAATACCAACACCAGACCCCTCTCTCTAACTCTACCCATACAGACTTGCTTCTTGCCTTCCTGCACATGTCAAGCTTGTTCCCATCTTAGGGCCTCTGCCCTTCTTCCCTCAGCCTCAAACATTCTGTCTCCGGATCGTCCAATGGCTGGTTGCTTCAAATCATCTCAGCATAAATGTTTCCTCAGGAAGCCATCCCTGTTTTAAACCAAAATAGACCTAACCACTCAATTCTTTACCAAATCACTATTTTCTGACCTTAATAGCACTTTTTCTGCTGCATTTTGGTGACCCAAAAAATTATTTATAATGGCTTTTTATGAATTTACTCATGACATCAGTCTTTCAGTCTTATTTCCCTCTTAAGATTTTAAGTCTCAACTAGGTTTAAGGATTTTCACAAACACAAGCCTTATGGTAGTAAGCCTGCTCTGCACCCCACCCCCACCCCACACCAGCTCCCAATAATGTAAGCTCCTTGAAAGCAGGAATCTCAGTCTGTTTTGCTCATGTGGTATTCCCAATGCATAAAATCTCGTCTGGCACATAGCAGCTCTCCAAAAATTATTTGATGAACAAATGAAACAAAAAAACAGGAGTGGCAGAAAACCCAGAATCGTGCCAAGAGCCATTCTGTGGCACCAGTGATTTTCTACCTCTAGATGATAGTACAGTTTTTGAGAAAGTATGCTATGTACAGTTCTTCAAATTGATTGAAAAGATAGAGGGAGATGGAAGTAGGGGACATTTACATTAGGAACTACAAGGTTCAGAAAAAATGTTTTTTTTGTGTACTTTTTTCTCCAAAGCAGGCCTATTATGTTATATAAAAATACCCAAATAGAAAAAATCATGTCGCAATCTGTGCAGCAACATTTTATTTATGCTGCTATATATATTCATTTATAGTTATAAAAAAATTCCCTACAAATCTAGTAGATGACCTCTCATTTTCTCTCTCTTGATTTCTTGGCCTTAACAATTCCTCTGAATTTCTCCTTGTCACTTATCCAAGAATTTTTCTTTTTTGCTGGGAGAGAGTCACCTTGAGCTAACATCTGTTGCCAATCTTCCTTTTTTTTTTTTCCTCCGCAAAGCCCCACTACATAGGTGTATATTTTAGTCATAGATCCTTCTAGTTCTTCTATGTGAGCAGCTGCCACAGGATGGTTACTGACAGATGAGTGGTGTGGTTCTGCGATGGGGAACTAAACCCAGGCCGTTGAAGCGGTAAGAGCACCGAACTTTAACCACTAGGCCATCAGGGCTGGCCAAGAAATTTTTTGAATGACTATATGCACAGCATTGCATAGATTGCAATAATACTAAGGGATATTAATACATACCCATGCAACAGTTCCTACTTCCTAAAATTTTGTAGGATACATAAGATGTATAATTCCTCACATACCTTATGCAAGATTTAAATACCAAAAAGAATGATTCAAACAACGATACAAGAACTGTGGACACAGGAAGAATTCGAAAAGTAGTTGACATCTGGGGTGGGTATTATAGGATTTCGGAAAACAGCGTTAGGGATAGATGGCATTCCATTAAGAGAAAAAGGTGAGAATAAACATGAGGAGGCAGAAGGCCAATGGCTGCATTTGGAGCAGTGAAAATACACCAGATTTGCTATAGCTGAATATAGGAACTAGTAAAAAGGCTGGAAAGCAGATCTTAGACGCTAGCTGAATGGTGTGGACTGTATCACAAAGTCACTGAGGATGCTGTGGAAGAAACTGGGAAGTTCTATGATCAAAATGGTGTTTCTGAAAGATCAGTCTGATGCTTGTACGCAGGACACACTGGAGAAGGAAAAAAAGAGCAGAGCTAGGGAGACCCATTAAGGGTTTTGCTGGTACTCTAGGAATTAAAGAGTGCCTAGATTGAGGTGTAAACAGTACAAATGAAAAGTGAAAAGGGTATACATGGAAGATAAACAAAGGAAGATTGCACAGAGCTTGGCAAGAGATTCGACGTGAGGAAGAAAGGAAGGCATCAAAAATAACGACTGTTGGGGCTGGCCCGGTGGCGCAAGCGGTTAAGTGCGCGCGCTCCGCTGCGGCGGCCCGGGGTTCGCTGGTTCGGATCCCAGGCACGCACCGACGCACTGCTTGGCAAGCCATGCTGTGGCGGCGTCCCATATAAAGTGGAGGAAGATGGGCACAGATGTTAGCCCAGGGCCGTCTTCCTCAGCAAAAAAAGAGGAGGATTGGCAGATGTTAGCACAGGGCTGATCTCCTCACAAAAAAAAAAAAAAAAAAAAATAATGACTGTTGGGGCCGGCCCCGTGGCATAGCGGTTAAGTGCACATACTCCGCTGCTGGCAGGCTGGGTTCGGATTCCGGGCGCGCACCGATGCACCCCTTGTCAGGCCATGCTGTGGCAGCGTCCCATATAAAGTTGCAGGAAGATGGGCACGGATGATGGCCCAGGGCCAGTCTTTCTCAGCAAAAAAAAAAAAAAAAGGATTGGCATGGATGTTAGCACAGGGCTGATCTTCCTCACAAAAATAAATAAATAACGACTGACATTGGATAAAGAGGAACATGGAGGAACAGAAGCAAGGAAGCCAGAGGAGAAGCTAGTTTGAGGCAGAAAAGTACAGTTTAAGATTAGCCGTGTTAAATTTGAGATGCTTGCACAACAGGGCCAAATGTCCAAGAAAATGTAGAAATGGCTGACTTGAGCTTGGACTAGAGACCAGGATTTGACATGTTAACTGAAGAGTCATCTAAAAGGAAAATACAGAAGAAGTAATGGAAGTAGATGAACTCTCCTAGAAGGGCTGTAAAGAGGGAACTACACTGTCACAGACTGACACCTTCGGTAAGGGTCACACTTTGGGGCTGGGAGAACGGCAAGCCAAAGAATATAACAAACGACTATTAGAGAATTCAAAGAATTCAGAGGAATATCAGGAAAAGACAGAGAGTCAGAAAGAGGCTGATTCACAGAGTAAAAGTGCCACAGAATAGTCAAGGAGAAATTCTATGTAATTACAGACATAATTTTATGGTTAACACATTACAATAAACAGCAGGGCAAAGAATTATTATCCACCTTCTAGGTGAAGGCTTGGTACCTGCCTACTTCAGTCTCATCTCCTCTCCTCCTTAGGCAATGCTGACATTCTGTGCGTACCTCACATGCTCAAGCTCTTTCTTGACTCAAGATCTTTGCATAGTATTCCTGGCAGAGGTAAGGAATACCTATTTCCCCCTTCTTTACAGAGTTAACACCCATTCATCCTCCTGATCTCAGCTGTCACTTTATCAAAGAGACCATCCATGACCCCTCCTCATCAGTAAAAATTAGATGACCCTGTTAAATTCTCTTCCTTAAATTTTCTTTGTAGCACTTACCAATTATAAAGCAATGTTTGTGCGTCAAATGCCTGTGTCCACCTTTAGACTGGCAAGCTCAATGAGAGGTGATGTGTCTATTTTTCTCATCCTATCCCTAACATCATGCCAGATATACAGCAGCTGTTCAATAAATATATGTTGAATATTTCAGTATGAACTACAAGCAAACTAAGCAGAGCAATATAGCGCATAACTGGTCGTCTTTTGAAACTAGCAGTAATAGTGGCCCGCTGATCTGCAGCTGGAATCGGCAATCTCCAAGCTGAGTTATCAAACCAAACTGCATAGTAAGCAAAAATGCACGGCTGCAGTGAAGACTGCAGATAATTTTACAATAGGTGATACACGTATTCGGTGTGTAAGTACTCAAATTCTTATTATTTTCCATAATACATGGAAACACTACATCGTGGCTGAAAACGATATGAAGAGCAGGCAGAAAATGGATCTGGCTCCAGGAGGGCAGGAACTCCACACACTACTCTGCATTAGCCTAGCTAATTTAGATGATGGCTCAGGACTGATCCCAGCTGAAACGCGAGCTAATGCAATTTCTATTTTGTTCTCGGAAGGAGAAAAAGTAGGGGTTAGGTGGAAGTCGCCAGGCTGCAACAGGGCTACGGTCGTAACTTGGGAGGCCCAAACAGCTTAGACTCATCTAAAGCAAGGCTACCCGATAGGGAGCTAGTAGCTCCGTGTGTGGAAGGTGCAAATTTTGAGACCGAGGTCGGCCCAGGTGCGAAGGCTTCTCCCTCGGGACAAGCAGCAGCGGCTCGGGGAAAAAAGCCCGGGGCACGACAACCGCTCGTACCTTGCTTGACTCGGGGCTCCTTGGTGCTGGCGGCGGCGGCGGCGGCGGCGGGGGGCGGCCTGGCCACAGGCTTCTTGTTTTGGGCCTCCCCAGCAGCTCCGGCCTCGGCGGACTTGGCTCTAGAAGCAGACACAGCAGCCCGGACCGCCGCGGCGCCCGGCGCCTTGTGTTTCTTGTTCTTGCCGCCCATACTGCAGCTGTGGCAGAAGATTCCTCCCGGTCTAGGCCCCGGAACCACCCCAGCACGGCCTCTAAGAACTCTTTACACTCCCCGGGTCCCGCGCCGCCACCCTGCGTCCTCCATCCGGGCTTCTCGGACCTGGGCGACCGCTGCCTCGCAATTGGCCCAATTCACCAAGGTCCCGCCTCCTCGCGCCCCAGGTGTCTGGTGCGTGCCGGGCACCCTCGCGGCGCTGCCTGTTTAGCCACTGAGCTGCCCATCCACTCGGAAGAGAAAAAGGAGTCCGGGAAGAATTCTCGGCGGCTGTGTGACTCGACTACTTTTGTCTCCCAAGGGCCACCGTTGGAGGCTTCACTTGGCGTCACCGTCGGTGCGGTCGCGGAGCATTGTGGGTAGGAGGGAGATTCGGTGGCACAGCTCCGAAAGATGGCGGACGCATTTGGGGATGAGCTCTTCAGCGTGTTCGAGGACGACGCGACCACTGCGCCCGGAACCAAAAAAGACAAGGAGAAGGAGAAGGCGAAATGGAAGGGGCCGTCAGGGTCTGCGGAAAAGGCCGGGTAAGGAAGCTGTCCAAGTTGTATTTCCTTTTCTCCTCAGTGCCGAGGGAAGAAAATACGACTCTCTTTTGAAGAGCATGAGAAAGTGGGGTGTACATTGAGTGGTGTCGGGAAGGGGAGGGGTTTGAGAAACGTTGACGAGGGAGGAAGAATGTTGGTTTGGGCGAGCGGGGTCTTGGCGTTCCCCGGCGGCCGCAGGCAGCGTGGCTCCTGCGCCGCACTGCCCTTACGCCGGCGCTTCTGAGCCCGCCCCTGGCTGCGCCGTGGGGTCGTGAGGGCGGGTACGGCCTCTCAGGTTCTGTACCCCTGGTACAATACTTGTCACATGATAAATGATACGAACAACGAGTAATTAATAAACGAAACGAATGATGAGGTGAGTAAAGGATTGAGAAGCTTAGAAAAAGTGACTTGGATGGACTTGGAGGGGAAAGGGCGGATAGCAAGAGAAGGAAGAGAAATTTAATTTCCAACCTGTATTTTTTTTGGCCTTAAAAAGGAGATGATAGTGCCTACCACTAGGGTTAATGTGAGGATTAAATGAGATAATATGTGTAAAGCGCCTCACAGTGCTTAGCACATGATAAATTCTCAAATGCTGCCTGTCGTTGAGTTTACTAAAAAAATCTTTAAAAATTACTGGTCTCTAAACATATATACGTAGGTAGACTGATGCATATAACCACCAGAAAGCGTACAGAATTGTTTATAGTAGATCATGGAAAAACTAATACTTGAATTAGATAAAGTAACAAGATTCATTATTAATCAACAAAATTTATACTTGACATTGAGCGAGATACCCAATAGATACTTGAATTAAATTAGACATGATTTTGCTCCCAGGAAATTTTTAGTCTAGGTAAGGAGGTAAAACAGATACATATTTTAAAGAGTTAGTAGGTAATTGAGATAAAATAAGTTGTATATACAATTAAGTGCTATAAAAGTTCAGGAAAAAGATCTCTATTTATGACGTCCAGGGAGCCTTACATCCAAGAGGCTATTCTGGGTAGAGGAAATGATTTGGTATTAGTGCGGAGATTTTTTTTTTTTAGTAGCACAAATTGGGCTAGAGGGAGTGTTTGCTAAGGGACTACAGAAGATAAGGCTAAGAATATAGGTTGGTTTTAATTTGTGAAGGGCCTTGACTATCAAGCAGATGAGTCTTGATTTTATTTACTTATTTATTTTGTGAGGAAGATCTTCCTCTTTTTTTTTTTTTTTTTTTTTGCTGAGGAAGACTGGCCCTGAGCTAACATCCGTGCCCATCTTCCTCCACTTTATGTGGGACGCTGCCACAGAATGGCCTGACAAGTGGTACGTGGGTGCGCACCTGGGATCCGAACCTGGGCTGTCAGCAGTGGAGCTCGAGCTCTTAACCGCTACACCATGGGGCCAGCCCCCGATTTTATTTTTAAAACTGTGATGAACAAGGTGTTTGGTTTTTTCCTAACTTGGTGATTGGATAAGTGGAGTGATAGTTTAGGAAAATTCATTTGGTAGTGGTTGTCAGTGTATATTAGAAAGAGGAAAGACACTGATAATAAGAAAGTAAATTAGGAAAGTATTTCATTTATCTAGTTATGAAATTAAAAGAGCCTCAACTCAGGAGGATGTTAGAAAGAAGGAAAAGGAAAGATACAAAATGCTGTGAAGGAAAAAATTGACAGGCCTTAATTAAGGAGAACAATGGAAAAGGAGTCGAAAGAGGCAGATTTTGAATTTGGACGTCAGGGAGAAGAAAAATAGGGAAATTTAGAGGAAATTTTGATTTGGAAATAAAGTTAATTTGGCTTGAGTTGAAGTGAAATGGTGGTAGTATATCCGTATAGAACTGTTCATTGGGCAGTTTTAATCAGGGTTTGGAGACACACCAGAACTGGAGGTATATACTTGGATGTTGGTACTGCTTGAGGTGGAGACCCCCGTGGGAAAGTAGTGACACTTAACACATATTAGAGGGATGGCAGAACAATCTGGAGTGAAATGTCACATAAGGAAGAGTGAAACAAAGTAGGAAAATAGTCTTCCTCTCTCATTGAGTTTGAGGGAGTAGGAGAGTTTTGGGGAACTTTTCAGGGAAAATGAGAAAGGGGGACAGGTGCTTTTTATTTTTTTCAAACAGGAATAATTAATATTTGCTGTAGTTTGAATGGGGAACTATGGTATTATGAAGACAATACATATATAATTTCCTACTTTAGTAAATAATTTGCTTCAAAATTACTGGGAGAAAATTAATTCAGTTTGCAGTGTAGTAGGGGTAATCTATTTCCACAACCTTCCAAAGTGAAAATTTATAGGATATAAAAATAATCTAATTTACATTTTGATTTTATTAGGAAATATGTGAACAATAGAGAAGAGAAATACATAAGAAAATATAGAATATTAGTAAGTTAAGAGACTTTGTTTACTACCAAAACTTCTGGCTAGGCCTCATCTTCTAGGTGTTTTTAGGGAAAAAATCCAATTTGCCTGATTCCAACTATCATACTATCATAATTATTATTCATACTATAATCAATATGTATAGTGTCATTTCCGTCTGATTTGTGTAACATAGGAGGGCAAATCCATGGAACTTTAGAGGAACTTGTCTTATGTATTTAATATTCTAGACCAAGTGGGTGCTTTTTTAAAAACATTTTATTAGGAGAATTGTCAGTACAGAGAGAGAGAATAGTAAAAACTCCATGTACCCATAACTCAGCTTCAGCAATATCAAGTCATGATCAATCTATTCCCATGCCCTTTTGTTTGTAAATCAAATGCTACTCATCGTGTTATTTCTCCCTAAATACTTCAGTATGCCTCTTATTGTTAATGACTTTGTTTTCCAGCATAACCATCATGTCATTATTACATCCAACAAAATTTGCAGTGATTCCTTAATATCATTGAATATTCGATCCAGAGTGAGATTTCCCCAGTTGTCTCAAAAGTGTTTTTTTGTAGTTGGTTTATCTGAATCAGGATCTAGACAAAGCCCATACACTGTTTTGGTTTGTTATATCCCTTAAATCTTTTATTCTACAATAGTCTCCATCTTTTTTGCTTATGCCGTTGATTTCTTTTGGAGGGGTGGGTGAGAGGAGAAACCAGGTCCTTTGGCCTCTGTAGTTTCCCACATTATGAATTTGCTTTCTTATGCTGTCGTTTAACTAGCTCCTCTATCCTCAAGTATTTACTGTAAACTGTCCTTATATGAGGAACTGCACTGTCCGATATAATAGCCACTACCCACCTGTGGCTATTGAGCACCTAAAAACATAGCTAGTCAGAATTGAGATGTGGTGCTGTGTAGTTCCTATTGCATTACATTGTAAGACACGTGATGTTGTTCTGAGCTTCTGAGATTGAGCAGTGCGTTAAGATAGTGTCAGCCTGATCCCTTATCAACCTTTCACATAATGGCTTTAGCATCTGTGATGATTGCCTAGATCCATTAATTTCAGTAGTAGTTGCAAAATGGTGATTTTTTTATTTTTATCATTTCTGTGTGCATTTATTACCTGGAATCCATCTATAAAAAAAGAACATCCCCTTGTCAGCTGTTTACTTTGAAATACAGTTTATAGAGGAAAGGCAGGGTAAATGCTTGATTCTTTATCAATTTTAAGAGAAATGAGTTGTGCCCTAAGGAACTCCAGTGGTGACCAACATGAGTGTATGATTATGTGTTCAGTTCCTTGATGAATGAATGGATTTTTATGTATTTGATGTTTTGCTCCTTTGCACTCATTTTTCTTTATTTTTTTAAAACTTGATTGGCATATAATTGAAGTTCGCTAAATCATCACCACAATCAAGATAACAAACATTTGCATCACCTCCAAAAGTTCTGCATGCCCCTTTGTAATAAGTCTTTCTCTCCAACTCTGCTCCCAGGCAACCACTGATCTTTCTGGCACTGTAGGACAGCTTGCATTTTCTAGAATTTTATTTAAACTGAAATACTACCGACATATATTCCTTTTTTGCCTGGCTTCTTTTACCTCAACATAATGTTTTTGAGATTCTTTCATGGTGTGGTGTGTATCTGTTACCGAGCGCTAAGGTCGGTTGACACACAAGTGGGTCCTTTTGCCCCGAGTTGCTCACGCTAGTAGAATGAGACTGGGTTCAGAATAGCAGAACAGAAACTTTATTGATCAAAGAGTGGAAAAGGGAGAGCTAGTGCTCTGAAAACATTTCTCCCCGAAGACAGGGAAATGTTGGGTTTTTAAAGGGCAATCTCTTGAGTTTTTGGTTTGTCATTTATTATTTATTTTTGAAAATATACTCAAATTGTGCGTGCATGTGCATGCATCTCTGTCTTCTCCACTCTTCACTTTTATTATGCAAAAGGTGCCATTTAAAAACTGTTATCTTGCTTTTTTCACTTAACATTGTGGTATAGAGATCATTCTGTATGAGTAAGTATATAGAGAGATTTCTTTTTTACAGCTGCATAGTTGGGATCTATCGTGTGGATGTGATGTGGTTGATTCAATCAATGTTCTCTTAATAGCAATTGGATTATTTTCAGTCTTTTGCTGTTAGAAATGATGTAACAGTGAATAGCCTTGTACATGTCTCTTTTCTAGATTTTTAAAAATTTTTTGCTATTTTATCTTTGGGGTAGATTCCTAAAAGTGGAATTACTAGGTCAAAGTGTATGTATGTATTTATGTATGTATGTGTATGTAATTTTGCTAGATGTGGCCAGATTCCTCTTCACAGGAGATGTACCTGTGTTTTCAAAAGTGTGGTAGGCAGAATGATGCCCCACCACCACCAAACGATATCCATGTCCCAATCCCCAGAACAATTATCAGAATTAGGAAATTAACATTGATTCAGTACTGTTATTCAATCTATATTCAGATTTTGCCAGTTGCTTTAATACTCTTTATAAGAAAAGGATTCTGTATAAGATTCCACAATTTGGTTGTCATGTCATGTCTAGAAATAACATTTTCAGACAGTTTCATTAAATCAAAACTTTATTCTTAAAGAGTCAGTTTGTTATATACAACATTCCAGTCTTTCTGTATAATTCAGGTGTTTCAAGTGTGCAGGTTCCACATGTGACATAACGTAGCAAGCTAGAGAAATAAATAATTGGAGACCTAAAAGTCTAACATACAATATTAATGAATAATATAGCTCTTCAGAAGGAAAGTCTTCTACTGTGAATTTAGGTTTTAAGTTTCTCAAAGGTATAAGAACTATGTTTCTTTGTTTTATAGTCATCAACAGCTCGTAGTAGGTTTTAATTACAATGGTTTTGTTGATGCTTACTAATTCTGAGATAGCTAAGATCCCTCTAGTTCTAAATATTCTATCAGTTAAATGTCTTGTTTGAGGCCCAAGGATACTCATGGCTTTTCCAAAGGAGATTCGCTTCAGTAGTCAGCAACAAATACAGGACAAGGATGAATACCTTTTCCACTAAATTGGGAGTGATAAAATTTGCAAATTTCAGTTTTTGCGAAGCATCAAAGAATGAACTTCATTATGGAAAGATTGTTCAGGCATATAGATCAATACTACTGTTTGTTACTCTTTTTTAAAGAAAACTTTTCTATTGAAGTAAAACATTAAGAAGAGTGTGAAAGTCATGGGACGAATTTTCATAGAGTGAACACACCAATGTAACCTCCATTCAGGACAAAAAATAGAATATTGCAGGAATCTCTCTTTTTCCCTTAGAAAAGTGACTATCCTGATAACAACACATTAGTATTTTTCTGTTTGTGACTATAATGTATATGGAATCATACAGAATATATTCTTTTGTGTCTGGCTTTGGCTCAACATTGTAAAATTCATGACTGAGGCTCTAGTGGTTCTCAAAGTGTGATTGAGTTTTGTTGTGGGATCAGAGGAATATTCACAATTATCCAAAAAGTCTCCCCTTTTTCTACTGTGTGTCTGTGTGAGGCTGGATTTTTCTTCATATAGTTCAGCCAATAACTGTATCCCAACAAGTTGAACGCACAAACAGATGAGAGTCCAGCTGCCTTCTATTAAGCCAGACATTAAAGAGATTTGCAAAAGCATAAAACAGTGTCACTTTTCTCATTAAAAATGTTTTTTTGAAAATGCTTATTTTTTAATCAAAAGTCTTATTTAGTTAACATGTAATGGTTTTATTATTGCCATTTTTAAATGAATTAGTATTTTAAAAATTTTCCAGTTTAATATCTAATATGGTAAATATTAGTTGATATAACTGCATGAGCAGAAAATTCTTTGGAATCCTTAGTAATTTTTAAGACTGGGAAAGGATTCTGAGACCAAAAATTTGAGAGCCGCTGATCTAGTATAGTCTATTTTAATTTACATTTTCTTGATAGGTAATGATTTTGAGCTCCTTTTCACATGCTTATTGGCTATTTGGATATCCTGTTTTGTAAAGTGTGTGTTCAAGTCTTTTGCTCATTTTTTATTGGGTTGTCTTTTTTTTTTTTTTTTAATTTGTAATCACCACTCCCAATATTTTAGATATATGCTTTTTGTCAGTTATGTGTGTTTCAGATGTCTTCTCCCACTCTTTGTCTTACCTCTTAATGGTACCTTTTGATGAACAGAAATTCTTAGTTTTAATGCAGTCCAATTTATCAGACTTACTTTTTGGTTAATAATTTTATGTCCTGTTTAATAAAACATGAAGATGATTTTCTCATTTTATCTTCTAGAGGCTTTGTTACCTTTCACAATTAGATCTGAAAGTCCACATGGAATTGATTTTTGTGTATAATGAGGGTAGGAGTCGGGTTGAATTCCCCTATGGATATCCAGTTCACCAAGCACCATTTATTGTCACTACTTTTGACCAGTGAATCCAACTACGCAAAAAATTTTTTTTCCAGATAATAATATCCACATTAGAGAAAGCATTAAATGTTTATTGAAAGAGCTCATGTGAATGTATAATGGTGTTTTAATATGCAATTTTTAGGAATATTGTGTTAATAGTTATGTTAATATGAGTTGCAAAATATTTTTAAAACAGAACTTCCAAGAAATTATGAAATGCAAAAGGAGTAGTGTTCAGTTTTATTAGTTAAATTAGGATATTCTGAGCTTTAGCTGGTTTTGATTTGTGACATCTATTTACATGACCTTTTCTTTCTGTCAATGGTGTATGTTATATGTGGAATAATATTTTATGGAGTCACCCTTAAAGTAAGAACTGACACTGCAGAATTCATTCTAAACCGTTTACTTTTCAGAAAACATTTTGATGGTAAATTACAATCAGAGTCAACGAATATTGGGAAAACCAAGAGAGATGCAGATTTCGAGGGCACAGATGAACCCATTTTTGGAAAGAAGCCCAGGGTAGAAGAGTCAATAACTGAAGACTTAAGGTAGTATTTCCATTGTCATAAATATTAGTAACTTCATAAATTAGGTGGTTGCATGAAGTTTTGAAAATTGCTTATATGTTGTTACTTTGTGAAAGTATTTGCTGAATAGAGAAATGAAGATAAATATTCTGTATGTATCCATATAAGCATATAAATATAGAATGTTTAAGTTTGGGGAAAAAGAAGACAATATAGAAGAGATTCCTCTTTTAATTCGTTAGAATCCAGTTTTGAGAAAGAATCTTGAAGCCTGATTTTTTTAAAAAGAAGAAATGACACATTTCCTTTATTCATAATGTCCCGAGAAGAGCATCACTGGAATAAAAGGAAAGAATAAAACTGACCCAATAGAAGGAATAAGTGCAAAGGAACATTAGGAGGAATTAAATTTTCACTGCCACATATAGCAGTAGAGTGGCTATGAATCTCAAGACTGCTGTCAATGAGGGAGACCTATAGGTATCTATGGCTGAAATAGCTGGTATTTCTCTGATTTTGAAAGCTGGAACTTTCTAGAAGTTGATGCCAATTTCTTAGGTTGATCTGTTTCCTAGTGTGGTGATGATCTTCATGGCTTTGCTTCTCCCTTCCTGTATGCCATTTTCTAGCTTGGCACTACTATAAAGAATTTACTCTTCTATGATTTTTTATAACCATTTAGCTGTTGTTGTAGTTAGCAAAAGTAGCTACTATAAGTGGTGGTAGATGTGTTACTGAAGTATTTAAGATGCACCATTTGCCGAAGCTAGTGGAATAGGTTACAAAATAATATTGGCAATTTAAAATTGTTGCTTATTTTAGTAACCTTTGGGTTTTATCCAAAGTATGATTATTGATGTAAAGTAAAAATCAAAAGTATAATCAATAAGAGAATAATGAATCTAGCACAGAAGTACGTCTGTTTTTCTTCACTTCAACCTAGATGAGTATAATTTAGGATTTTTGAAGAGAATAGGGAACACTTCTGTAAATTATAGCAGCATCTGTATTAGGCTAGTTTATTTTATATTTTCTATCATGTAATGGTTTTTATAACCAGCTTCATGTTTTGAAGTAGTGACAATGCTTTCCAGAGGTACTTTTTTTATTCAAAATAGTTACTGGAACTAAGCTGACATAATTCTTTCAATAATCCACTTAGAGTCTGTTTGTTTTGTATTTGTAATAAAAGATGTTGACTGACCGTTTTGAATTCTCAGCATATATTTGAGTAATGTGAAAAATTTTTTGAATATTCTTAATAGCCAGACTTTTTCCAATTTGAAATGCTGGTAGTTGGACAGTGTCATTTTCCTTAACAGTGTAGATGAGAGGCTTATTATCTAATAATAGAAAAATAATTTATTTTAATGTAAGTGTAACTTTTTTTTTTCTTAAGTTTGGCAGACTTGATGCCCAGAGTTAAGGTACAATCAGTTGAAACTGTTGAAGGGTGTACACATGAGGTAAGCACAAAGAGTATACAGTAGGTTGGTGTTATAAATGGGATTTTGCTTTGGACTGTCTAGGATGGTGATTGGCAAGCAGTTTAGCCTTAAGGGCTTTGGAAACAATAAGTAGTTTCTGTGGGGTACACATAGTCTAGTGGAAGGAGCTTTGTATTAAAATCTGAGCTCAGATCCTGGCACAGCACTTTTCCTAACTACAGTCTTAGATAAATTTCTTAATCTCTTTGACATTGGTTTTTTAATTTGTAAATATGGAATAATGGGATTTACATCATGAGGTGGTTGTGAAGATTATATAAGAAAATTAGGTAAGGTACCCAGCACAGAGTTAGGTGTTCAGTACATGTTCATTTCCATACTCCTAAAGTCAAGTAACAGTGCCATTTTGCAGGTCACGTACTTTTTCCTATCTTGTTCTCATGACTGATCTATTGCAGTTTCATTGTACTGCCACAAGAGGGTGGTCACTGATGGCTTGTAGTAATCCTTTAGAAGTTAGAGTTTGTAAACGAGGGACATAAGGAAACTAACACTGTTTCTTTCTATTAAGCCTTCTCTCTTTACAATATAATCTACAAGTTGTTATTACAGATAGTTGGTGAATCTTATTATTAAAAGTCTATTGAATAAGCAGAGTAGTTCCAAATTAATAAAAAAGGCTTTTGATACAGATTTAGAACCTTATTTTTTTAAACTGAAAGTTTAAAGTTTAAAACTTTAAAACTGAAAGTTCCTTATGTTCCTTCAGAATAGCACTTAGTTTACTAACAGATGTAATACTCATTTGATCATTCATTCAACCCTTACGTTAGACCCTGTACAATTCTCTGGTCTTAAAAAGATGAGGGAGGGCGCGAGCTCCGCTGCGGCGGCCCAGGGTTCGCTGGTTCGGATCCCGGGCGTGCACCGACGCACTGCTTGGTAAGCCATGCTGTGGCGGCGTCCCATATAAAGTGGAGGAAGATGGGCACCGATCTTAGCCCAGGGCCGTCTTCCTCAGCAAAAAAAAGAGGAGGATTGGCGGATGTTAGCTCAGGGCTGATCTCCTCACCAAAAAAAAAAAAAAAAAAGATGAGGGAGGGGCCAGCCTGGTGGCATGGTGGTTAAATTCGTGTGCTCTGCTTCGGTGGCCCAGCTTCATGGGTTCAGATCCTGGGCGCGGACATACACCACTCATCAAGCCATGCTGTGGCGGCAACCCACATACAAAATAGAGGAAGATTCGCACAGATGTTAGCTCAAGGACAATCTTCCTCAAGCAAAAAGAGGAAGATTGGCAACAGGTGTTAGCTCAGGGCCAATCTTCCTTACCAAAAAAAAAAAAAAAAAGATGAGGGGAAAAAAGCAAACACAAATTTTGCTCTCAAGAGGTCAGAAGTTCTTTCTGTCCTCCTTCACACTTATTCTCAAGCCCTCCATTCTGTCACCTCTTCTCACTTTTTTTGCAGGTAATTTTACCTTTTACTTCATCTACAGGCTTGAGGATATCAAGTTGGTTGTCTTGTCTGATTATAAACTCCTTCACCAAGCGTATCCACACCTGTCACATCCACTCAAAGAAAAAGACACTGCCTCTTTTTTTTTTTTTTTTAAACAGCATATAGTTTTGTTTTTTCTTTTAATTTTATGTATTTATTTATTTTTCCCCCAAAGCCCCGGTAGATAGTTGTATGTCAGAGTTGCACATCCTTCTAGTTGCTGTATGTGGGATGCGACCTCAGCATGGCCAGAGAAGCGGTGCGTCGGTGCGTGCCCAGGATCCGAACCTGGGCTTCCAGTAGCGGAGCGTGCACACTTAACCACTAAGCCACGGGGCCGGCCCCAGACACTGCCTCTTTTAGCCTAAGGATGGTGACTCTGCCAGTGTTCTTGGTTGTATCGTATCATGCCTTCACGAAGACATCAATTATTCCATTTTCCCTTTACTGTTTCTGGAGCCTCCTTTTCTGTATTTGCCCTTTCCTATCAGCATATGAATATTCAGAAGCTTCTCTTTTATTCTAGGTTGCTTTTCAGCCCCTATGTTGTTTTTCTTCTTCCATTCCCCATTGTAGTCATTCATTCAATACTTATCTTTTGAGTGCCAGGTACATTTTATTATTCACTGAGTATAAAGAGATAAAAGAGATGATCCCTTCTTTTTCAGAGTTGCTGTTGAGTGCTCTGCTTGGAAAATCCCTGCTAGACTTCCTGACTTTCCATTCGTCTTTTAATCTATTATAATTATATTTCTTCTCTCTCCATTTCTTTCAAACTGCTCTGGCAAAAATCACCAGTGACTAATTGCTAAGTCTATTTGACTCTTGTTTATTCTGCTGGTTTTCCATTTTTCTGACTCCTTAGTCTCTGCAGGCGTCTTCTCTTATACCTGTGTGTTATGTATGAGTGTTACCCAGACTGTTTTCAGAAAATAAAAACAAAGCTCTTTGAGTCTCATACATGTGAAAACACAATTTGTTGTTATTGCTGCTGTTAAATCTCAGAGATGCTAAAATCTGAATTGCTTCATGTTAACATTCTTTGTTCATGTCATAGAAGGTATCAGGAGAGATGTCAGGGAGGTCAACCAACTAACCAGATACGGCCCCACAGATTGATTATACTTTTATGGGGATCACTCCATGATTTCGGGTCTAGTCTTCAGATTTTCAGATCCAGAAATTTGATTTTGTCAGTGCACCAAGGGTTGTGCTTTCTAGGATAGACTCACTTTTATCATATTCATGGTATGGTATACAAAAGAATGTCATTTCCTTAATTTAATGGATAAGTAGTCCTCTCGCTATCAAACTACCTGAGAATCAGAAACTACTTAGAAGATTCTTGGAATCATAAGAAAGGGAAATATATAGTCTTAAGGGAAAGACTGATGAAAACTATTCCTGTCCTCCATAAGTGTTCATTCACTAATAAAAACAACTTATGTTATCTCTTTCCTAATGTGTGCTGGATAAACTAGCAAATTCTAACTTGTCTCCCCTTTACAGATTCCATTTAGAATGTCACATTTCTTCTAACACATTCATTATACTGGATATTATTCATTAGGTTTCATAATTTAGTAAGTTTCATCAGGTTCTAGTTATTTTTTTTTGAAACACTACTCACATCATCTTGATTGTAATTGAGTTGCAAATCTCCCAACAATCTCAATATTTCTAAGACAGTTAATCTCATCTAATACTTGTTTATTGGTTTTGCTCTTAGAAATTATTTCTAATTTCTATGTGTACCTTACTTTGCCCCTATGGATTATTTATATGCTAATTGGTTTAAGTCTTGGGAATTTAAATATATTGTGAACTGCTCTCCAGATCTTAATCTTCGCTTGAGGAAAATTTATTTCCTGTTCCAGGGAATAGGGGTTATCATTTTATTCCACATAATTTTCTTACATATAGTGTCATCCCTTTTTATGTCCATTCAGTGTTTTTGAGCATTCGTTAATGTCAGACAGTGCATTAGATGTGAAAAATACAAAGATAGCCAAAGTAGGTTCTAGACTTTAATAAATACCGTTTCTTGAGGGAGATAGACTTAGAAGCTTTTAATTAGATTAAATTACGTTCGATAGACATTAGTAGAGGTTTTTTGAATGTTGTAGCTTTAGCATTTTGCCTTGTTCTTAAAGGCAGTTACTTAATTTTCCAGTGTCTAAGACTGTCAGAAACACTCTAGTTCCTTACTTTTACTTTTCAAAACATCATTGATTATGGAGTGCTGAATGTATCAATTCTCGAATAATAAGTTGGTGGGTTTTGTTTTGTGTTTTTTACATCAGGTTGCGCTTCCTGCAGATGAAGATTATTTACCACTTAAACCTCGAGTTGGAAAAGCTGCGAAGGTCTGTACTTTGGTCAATACAGTTTGTACAATTTTGTGAGTCTCTCTTTTTCCTAAAAATCTTAAACATCGACTCTTTCAAATGAGATTTTTGTACTTCCTAGTGTATATATACCAAGAAGAAGCCACCTGAAGTCAAATATAGTGAGAACTGAATCAGTAAACTGTGCTGAAAACCAAGCATCATGTAATGAGATTTTTAAAAATGAAAGTAATGATTCTCAACCTTTTTAAAGAGTCTAATGAACATTATCAGCCTCTCTCTAAGAAAAAAAGGCGTGTGTATAATAAGTTTTGCATATAGTTTTAGGAGTTTAACAAGCTTCTCGTGAAACCTAAACTCTAATACTTGTATTAGATGGGTTTTGAAGTCCTGATAGACCTTAAATGATAAATATAAATTTTCCAAGTCATTTTCTCTAAATAAGAAAGGCAGTATGGTTTGAGTTGCAAACCTACCAACAATCTCAATATTTCTAAGACAGTTAATCTCAGTTAATACTAGGTTATTGGTTTTGCTCTTAGAAATTGTGCAACACAAACTCTAATAGATGTATTATTCTGCCTCTGCCGAGTGAACCTAAGTAAGGAATTTCACTGTTCAGAGCCTCAGAGTTCCCATCTGTGAAAGGAAGTAATACCTATTTTAGGGGTTGTTGTGAAGATTAATAATAATGCGGAAAACGTGTTGCACAGTAGCTACCACAAAGCATGTCCTTGATAAATGGTAATGATTGTATTGTAATTAATAAATTGTATATATAAGCATAATAATTGAAAGATTAGACAGCAGAATTAGCTTCTGTGTTGTCTGGTTAAAGATTTTTTTATTCTTCCTAATTTTCTCTAGTGAGTGGCATATTTCCTAAATACAATCATAAAGAAATGCTCCCAGAATGCTTCTGGGGGTAGCGTCTCGTGATTTTTAAGTGTGCTCTGATGTGGCTGAGTATTTTCATGCAGATATTAATATTTTGTTTTTATAGGAATACCCGTTCATTCTTGATGCTTTTCAAAGAGAAGCCATTCAGTGTGTTGATAATAATCAGTCTGTTTTAGTATCTGCACACACATCAGCGGGAAAAACCGTATGTGCTGAGTAAGTAGCTTGCTTTTTTTTTTTCTGAGGAGAACTAGCCCTGAGCTAACATCCGATGCCAATCCTCCCCTTTTTTCTTGAGGAAGATTGGCCCTGAGCTAACATCTGTGCCAGTCTTCCTCTATTTTGTATGTGGGTCACTGCCACAGCATGCCTGCTGATGAGTGGTGCAGGTCTGCCCCTAGCAACCAAACCCAGGCCACTGAAGTGGCATGCCGCCGAATTTAACCACTAGGCCATGGGGCCGGCCCCAAGATATTATTTTTAATGTATGTTCTATATTACTACAGTAGTTCACATATCTAATTTATAAATAAATACACATATATTGTCTATGTTCTAAATTTTTTAATAGGTATCTTTTCTTCTAAAATGTATTTAAAGACCATGGTTCTGGAGTCTTGCTACTCAATATATGATCCTTGGACATGGGTATTACCTGGGAACTCGTTAGGCAGAATTTCAGGCCCCACTGTAGAACTATTGGATCATAATCTACATTTTAACAAGATTACCAGGTGATGTGTATGTCCATTAAAGTTTGAGAGGAACTGGGCCATTCTGAAAGTGGGTTGTGCTCTTTAACGTGGATGGTATTTTGCAGTCTGTTGTAGATTGACTCTTGTGGCTTAGCTTTGTTCTTTCCTTAATATATGCAGCCATCACCACTATCTAGTTCCCAAACATCTTCACCATGGCAAAAAGAAACCCCATACCCAATAAGCAGTCATTTCCCCATTCCCTTACCCGTAGTTCCTTTCAACCATTAATCTACTGTTCGTATGGATTTCCCTTTTCTGGGCATTTCATATAAATGGAATCATAAAATATGTGGCCTTTGGTTCTATCTTGTTTCACTAAGCATAATATTCTCAAGGTTTATTCATGTTGTAGCATGTAGAACTGCGTTCCTTTTTATGGCTGATTAATATTGTATAGATATACCACATTTTGGTATTCATTCATCAATTTTTGGACATTTGGGTATTTCTAGTTTTTTGGCTGTTATGAATAATGCTTTTAGAAACGTTTATGTACAAATTTTTGTTTGAACACTTGTTTTTACTTCTCTTCAGAATATACCAGGAGTGGAATTACTGGGTCATATTTAATTCTGTTTAACTTTTTGAAGAACCACCAAACTGTTTCCATATTAGCTGCATCATTATACATTCCTACCTGCATTGTATGATAGTTTCAATTTCTCCATATCCTCACCAACACTTGTTATTACCCTTTAAAAAAAATTATAGCTATTCCATTGATTATGAAGTAGTAGCTCATCGTGGTGTTGATTTACATTTCCTTAAAGACTAATGATGTGAGCATGTTTTCATGTGCTCATTGGCCATTTGTATGCCTGGAGAAATGTCTCCTCGAGTCCTTTGTCTGTTTATCCTTTGGGCTCTTTGTCTTGTTATTGAATTGTGATAGTTCTTTTATATTCTGAATACTAGTTTCTTGTCAGCTACATGATCTGCAGAAGTTCTCTCCCATTCTGTAGGTCGTCTTTTCACTTGTCTTGAGAGTGTCGTTTTAGACACAAACGTTTTTAATTTGATGAAGTACAATTTATGTTTTCTTTTGTTGCTTGTGTCATATTTAAGAAACCATTGCCTAATCCAAGGTCACAAAGATTTACACCTAAATTTCCTTCTTCGAGTTTTGTGGTTTTAGCTCTTATATTAGGTCTTTAATTCATTTTGAGTTAGTTTTTGTATAATTTGTAAGGTAAAGATTCAACTTCATTCTTTTGCATGTGGTTATCCAGTTGTCTCAGCACCATTTGTTTAAAGACTTTTTTCCCCCATAGTCTTGGCACCCTTTTTGAAAATCGGTTTGGGTTTGTAGGCTAACTTTTAGTAATTTTCATTTCTCTATTATGAAGAAATTGCAGCTTTCCTATTGGGCAGCTGAATTAGGTACTCTTAACACTGAACACCTAAAGAGTAAAGAAGAACATAAAGAAAAGAAACGAATAAAAATCACTAATCACCCAGTTCATTCTCTTTACCTTGGCATGATGGTGGAAATATTTCATGGGTTCTGGAATATTTTTTTACTTTGGGATAGTCAGAGCTTCTCTGCTCACTGTATTTTAGTTCCTTCAAGACCTTGGTGTAACTCAGAAATTTTCTTTTTGCAGGGAGAGTTAGAGGAGTGAAGTTTGGATCTTAAGCATGTCATTCTAATGGTATCAGCCAAGCGCAGAATAGTGTTGATCTATTTTCCAGCCTTAAACACATTGTGGTCCCATACCACCCCGTTTCTATCTAGTGGAGTAGGACTAATTTCTTAATAGTTCACCCCTTTTCAGAAGGTGCTAAAGTCGGAAGCTAGTTTCCTCCTAAGGCGCAGATTTAGAAGAGGTTTGACTACTTTTAGTTCAATTATTTATCTCACTTAGAGAAGTGTGCAGTATATTTGGTGCATTATCCACTTAAAGCCAACATATATAGTCATTAGAATTCTGGGCATTAGTGTAACCTCGCTTTCATTTTTCCTACAAGAAGAGAGAAGTTTTCCGTAAAGGAAATTTTCACAAATATGCTGAAACCTGCTCTTAAACTCTGGGTTAGAAAATCATAAAGAGAAATTTAAGAAATTAATCGGGGTTATGGACACTTGAAAATCTGGTGAGGGCTGCAGGGGGAAACAGTATGGTAGTTATTCAAAAAGTTAAATATGGAATTACCATATGACTCAGCAGTTTCATACCCCAAGGAACTGAAAACAGATACTCAAATGCTTGTATACCAATGTTCGTAGTAGCACGATTCACAATAGTGAAAAGGTAGATACAACTCAAAAGTCCATCAGTGGCTGAATGGATAAATAAAATGTGGTATATCCGTACAATGAAATATTACTCAGCCATAAAAACAATGAAATACTGATACATGCTACAATGTGGATGAACCTCAAAAATGTGCTGAGTAAAAGAAGCCAGACCCAATAGGTCACATACTGTATGATTCCATTTGTGTGAAATATCCCATATGATTCCATTTATGTAAAATATCCCAAATAGGTAAATCCATAGAGACAGAGAGCAGGATGCCAGGGGATGTTGAGGGGAAGAAGGAATGTCTGCCTAATGGGTACAGGGGTTTTTTGAGGGAGGTGGTGATAAAAATGTTTTAGAATCAGGTAGAGGTGGTAGTTGCACAACATAGTGAATGTACTAAATGCTACTGAATTGTACTCTTTAAAATGGTTAATTTTATGTTATATGAATTTCACCTCAAGGAAAAAATCTGATATATGTTTGTATATACATACCAGATTTTATAGTCTCAAAGAGTAGTTCGTGGATCTCAGATAAAAATTTCTTCTAGGAATTCAAGGACTTCACATAAACTCCAACTTTAGCTGGTAACTAGCAAGTATAATATTTTATTTATAAATCCGGGTACTAGAAAAAACATGTTGGTACTAGATTGTTTATTGATGCAATTGAGTAGTTTTCCTGGCACTGCTAGTTTTTACATACCATTTAATTCACTACAATTGTAAGTGTAGTTTGGTGAGTTTTAATAAATTTGTACAGTTGTGCAACCTCACCAGTTTTAGACATCCATCTATACGGTTCCTTTGTGTGTGTTTGCATTCAAACCTACCCCTACCTCCAGCCCTAGGCAAATGCTGATCAGCTTTTGGTCTGTATAGTTTTGCTTTCTCTAGAGATTTCATATAAATGAAATCATGTGGAATCTTTTGTGTCTGTTTTTTTTGCATTTGGCATAATGTTTTTGAGATTTCGCTTGTGTTGCATATGTCACTAGTTCATTTATTTTTATTGATAAGTAGTATTACATTTTATGGATACACATAACATTTTGTTTATTTAGGTGATAATTTGAGTTGTTTTGTGTTTTTGGCTATTATGAATAATACTGATATAAACATTCATGCACAAGTCTTTGTGTAGACATGTTTTCATTTCTCTTGGGTAGATACCTAGAAATGGAATTTCTGGATTTCATGGCAAATATATATTTAACTCTTCAGGAAACTGCCATACTGTTTTCCAAAGTGGCTGTGGTAGTTTATATCCCTACCAGCAGTGTATGACGGTGCCAGTTTTCCTATATCCTTGCCAACTTTTGGTATTATCTTTTTTGATTATACCTATTTTAGTGGGTATGTAGCGATGTGACATAGTGGTTTTAATTTGCGTTTTTCTGATGGCTAATGATTTCAAGTGCTTATCAGCCATTTGTATATCTTAAGTTAAATATCTATTTCACTCTTTTGCTGATTTTTAAAATTAGGTTGTTGGTCTTAGTGCACTGTAAAAAATTCTTTAAACTATCTTAATGATATCTTTTGTAGAGCAAAGATTTTAATTTTGATGTTCAGCCTCTGTTTTTTATTTTATGGATCGATGGTGCTTTTGATATCAATACCAAAGAAATTTTTGCTTATACCAAGATCACAAATATTTTCTCTTACATTTTTTTCTTGACTATAGCTCTTTCATTTAAAGCTATGATTTCCTTAGAGTTAATTTTTATGTGTGATGTGAGTTAAGGGTTTAAATTAATATTTTTGTGTGTGGATATCTAATTGTTCCAGCTGAAAAACTATCGTTTTTTCACTGAATTACCTTTGAATTGAATTGACTATTGAATTCCCAGTGAATTAACTATAAATGTATGGGTTTGGTTTTGGACTTTCTGTTCTGTTGATCTCTATGTCTATCCTTACACAAGTACCACACTGTCTTGATTACTATAGCTTTAAAGTAAGTATCGAAATTAAGTGAGAATTCTTTAGCTTCTTTCTTAAAATTGTTTGGGCTTCTCTAGGTCCTTCGTATTTCCCAATAAAATTTTAACGTTAGCTTGTTAATTTCTACCAAAAAGACTACTTGAATTTTTATAGGGATTGTGTTGAATTTACAGATTTGGGGGAGAATTGTCATCTTAACTATTGCCTCTTCCAGACCATGAGCATGATATATTCCTCCATTATTTAGGTTTTCTTTAATTTCTCTCAGCAGTATTTTGTCATTTTCAGTATACAGGATTTACACACATTTCCTTAAATCTGCTTCTAAGTATTTTTTTTTGTTTCATGCTATTGTGAATGGCATTCTTTCTTAAGTTCATATTTGGATTGCTGATAGCTTGTATATTGAAGTACAGTTAATTTTTATACACTTATTTTATCCTGTGACTTTGTTAATAAACTTGCTTATTAATAAGTTTTATTAATTTTTTTGTGCCTTCCGTAAGATTTTCTGCATAGATGGTCATATTGTCTGTGAATAAAGATAGTTTTACTTCTTTCCAATACGTATGCCTTTAGTTTCTTTTTCTTATTGCCTTAGCAAAATCCAGTACAGTGTTGAAAAGCAGTAGTGAGAGTGGACATACCTGCCTTTTCCCAATCTTAGGGGAAAAGCATTCAATGTTTCTCTATTAAGTATGATATTAGCTGTCGTGTTTTTCCTAGATGCCCTTTATCAGGTTGAGGAAGTTCCCTTCTATTTTTAGTTGGGCATAAATGAAAATGCAAAAACAAACACCTGTTTGAATGGTTGTTATCAAAAAGACAAGAGATAACAAGTGTTGGCAAGGATGTTGAGAAAAGAGAACCCTTGTGCACTGTTGATGGAAATGTAAATTGGTATAACCACTATGAAAAACAGTATGGAGCTTCCTCAAAAAATTAAAAATAGAACTGCCATGTGATCCAGGAATTCCACTTCTGGGTATATATCCAAGGAAGTGAAATTAGTATCTTGAGAAGATATCTGCACTCCCATTATTCATAATACCTGAAACTTGGAAACAACCTAGATGTCCATCAACAGATGAATGGATAAAGAAGATGTGGTGTGTATATATACACACATACACACAATGGATGGAATATTATTCGGCCATATAAAAGGAAATCCTGAAATTCTGCCATTTGTGACAGCATAGGTGGACCTTGAGAGCATTATGTTAAGTGAAATAGGTCAGACAGAGAAAGACAAAATAGTGTATGATCTCACAGGTGGGATCTAAAAAAGCTGAGCTCATTGAAACAGAGTTGAATGGTGGCTGCCAGGGGCTGGGGGATGGAGGAAATAGGGAGATGTTGGTCAAAGGTTACAAACTTCCAGTTATAAAAAGAGTAAGTTCTGGGGATCTAATGTAGAGCATGGTGACTATAGTTAACAATACTGTATTATATATTTGATAGTTGCTAAGAGACTAGATCTTAAATGTTCCCACCATAAAAAAGAAAGTAGTTATGTGAGATAATGGAGATGTTAATTAACCTTATTGTGGTAATCATTTCACAGTATATATGTGTATCAAATCATCATGTTGTATACCTTAAACTTAACACAATGTTACATGTCAATTATTTCTCAATAAAACTGGAAAAAAGTAAATATATTGAGAATGAAAAAAAGAAGTATTGTCTTTTGTCAAGTGCGTTTTCTGTCTATTGAGACAATGATGTGCTATTTGCTTTTTATTCTGTTCATGTGGTATATGACATTAATTTTCTGATGTTAGACCAACCTTATATTCCTGGAATAAACCTGGTTGTTCATGGCAGATGATCATTTGTATGTGTTGCCAGTTTCCGTTTACTCATATTTTGTTCTGGACTTTTTTTTTCATCTTCATGAAGGATATTGTTGTGTAGTTTTCTTTTCTTGTAAGGTCTTTGTCTGGCTTTGGTGTCATGTTAATACTGACCTCATAATATAAGTCAAGAAGTGCTCTCTCCTGGTATATTTTCTGAAAGAGTGTGGTGTAGGTTTGGTATTATTTCCTCTTTAAATGTTTGATAGACTTCACTAATGAAGCTATCTGAACCACCTAGTCTTTTCTTTATGGGAAGATTTTTAATTCCTGATTATTTTCCTTTCTTCTTGAGTCAATTTTGGTAATCTGTGTCTGTCTTGAAATTTTTTGAGGTGGAGTTAGATTTTTGATTTTAGATCATTCTTCCTGTCTAATATATGTGTTTAAAACTATAAATTTCCCTCTTAGATGTTTTAGATGCATCCCATTTTTAGTTCCTCTATTCATTTCCTCTATGTCATTTACTTTTCCAGCATTTGGTGATTTTCCATATTTTTTCTATTTTTGATTTCTAATTTAATTTCTTTGTGATTGGAGAAAATACTTTGATTTCAGGAATTTAATTTAGTGATTGATATGGTTGGATTTACATTTGCCTTTTGTTGTTTTTTAGTATAGTCACACACCACATAATGATGTTTCAATCAATGATGGACTGCATATACGTCGGGGGTCCCATAAGATTAGTACCATGTAGCCTAGGTGTGTAGTAGACTATCCCATCTGGGTTTGTGTAAGTACACTTCATGATGTTCCCACAATGATGAAATTGCCTAACAGTGCATTTCTCAGAAGGTATCCCTGTCATTAAGTGACACATGACTGTGTCTCATGTCTTTACAGCCTTCTGTTGTGCTTAGCAAATATTTTTTAGTGTACCATTTTAATTCCTCTGTTGATTTTTTAGCTTTGGGTTGTGTTTTTAGTGGTAATTCTAGGGCTTACACTATGCATTTTTAACTAAAGCACAACCACAATTTCTGTAAAATACTGAAACCTTGCTCTAATACTTCCTCCTCCTTTTTTGTGCTATTTTTATCATATATATTTCAAATATATATGCTATAAATCTAGTGTAATAAAGTGTTATAATTTTTACTTTAAATAGTCTTATGTTTTAAAACTATTAATTGAATAAAAGAAATATACAGTCTTATATTTACCCACATTTTTATCATTTCTGAAACTCTTCTTTTCTCTGGATTTGAGTTAAAGGATTTTTTAAGAATATTTCTTGCAGGGTAGATGTGTTAGCAATGAATTTCCTCAGTTTTTATTTGGAATTGTCTTTATTTTGCTTTTGTTTTTGAAAGGAGATTGTCACTGAATCTAGAATTCTTGGTTGACAGTTTTTTCTTCCAACATTGGATAGTCATTCTCCTGACATTGTTTCTTTCTACTCCATTGTTTCTGGTCAGAAGTTAGCCTTAATTATGGTGTTGTTCTCTTATATGTGTTGTTATATGAGTTGTTTTTCTCTTGCTGCTTTAAAGACTTTGTCATTCAGCAGTTTGACTATATTTCTAGGTCTGATTCTTTTTCAGTTTCTCCTGCTTGGGTTCATTGCCCCTGTTGGATCTGTAGACTGTTTTTTTATTTAACAAATTTAGAAAATTTTTCATTGTTATTTTTTCAAATATTTTTTATGCCTCTTTTTCATTTTGGAGCTTCCATTGGGACACTTGAGGTTGTCTGTAGATCTCTGAGTTTTTCTTATATTTCTTTCTCTCTTTAGATTTGATAATTTCTATTGATCTATGTTCATTTTTACTGATACTTTCGTCTGCCATCTCAGATCTGCTCTTGAGCCCATCTAGTGAATTTTTCATTTCATTTATTGTACTTTTCATCTGTAGAGTTTTCATTTGGCTGTGTTTTTATAGTTTTGTTTTCTCTGTTCAGAATGACTGTTTGTTGAATCATTGTCCTATATCCTTTAATTCTTAGAACATAGTTTCCTTGCATTTTGTGGACATGTTTCTAACAGGTGCTTTGATATTCTTGTCTACTAACTCCAACATCTGGGCCAACTCAGAATCAGTTTCTCATGACTGCTTTTTTTCCCCTAAGTATGGATCATACTTTCCTCTTTCTTTTTATATCTTCTAATTTTTTGTTGAAAAGTGGACATATTAGATAATATATTATGGCATGTCTATATTCTTTTCTCTCTCCTGTATATCTCTTACAATTCATATTTGATTATGTTTGGACAACTTTTAATTTTTTAATTATTTATTTCACTTTTTCGAGGATGGTTGGGATGAATATTATTTTTGTTTCCCCAAATAGGTCATAAGCCTGTTGTGGGCAGGAACTGTATCTTAAACACGGAGTATCTACCACAGTGCTAAGCTTAGTCCTGTTTTCATAGTCTATATTTAAATACTAAGTCAATTGAATTTTCTTTAAAAAAAACAAAACTACTATATTGTGTTCTATTAATAGCTATGAAAGAGCTTTTTCATAATTAGAACTTACTGTAATTTTCAATCAAGAACTGATTTGGTAACTCTTACATGTGGGGAAAGAATACATATGGATTAACTTATTTGTAAAACTGAAAAGAGAAAACTTCATTTTCTAGTGTTTCATTTTCTAGTGTGTCCTAATTGTTTTATAAACTGACAGGCAGAGGCTCTAAACTTTTGGAGGCCCATGTATAGAACCAAAGGTGTTTTATTTGCAAGACGTAGGGTACCCATTAGTAATCCATTGGTATTAGTAATTAAGTTACATTAACTCCAAGAACAGAGTTAAAATTAAAATGTCCCTGTTCACTTACAGGACTACACTTGAGGCTTATAGTAATTATTATTATAATAGTTTGTCAGTAGTAAATAGAATAAGATATTCACGTTCTGCAAAGTCCATTAAAGATGAGTAATTAGGGAAAATTTGGACATATTTTATGTATTAATAGAATTTTTCAAATCATATATTTTAGAGAAAAGGTTTTGTAAATACTTTATTCTTATTTGTTTTCACATTTTTAGGTATGCCATTGCATTGGCCTTAAGGGAAAAACAGCGTGTAATATTTACCAGCCCAATTAAGGCTCTGAGTAACCAGAAATACCGTGAAATGTATGAAGAATTTCAAGATGTTGGTCTGATGACTGGAGATGTTACTATTAATCCTACAGCATCTTGTCTTGTTATGACCACAGAGGTAATTTATATGGTGCCTCATCTAGTTTTTCCCTTGTAATTTAATTAGTGTGTCTATTCAATTAGAACATCTAATGTTTTATCACTTGCTCTATATAAAATGTAATAGTTTACTTTCTGAGTAGATTTATTTGAAAGCCATACGGTTCATCTTAAAACATTCTAGATACGGTTCATCTTAAAGCATTCTAGCAATTGTATAAATTTAGTTGTAAATTAGAAATATTTCTGTTATTTGTCATACAATATAGATACAGTTTTTTCTTCACCAGATATTTTTAAAGGCTTATTGTTGGTGACATGAAAATACTTTGATGGTTTTAGACATAGTTTCAAGGATGTAAATACAGTTTCATGTAAATAGTGGCTCTTTCTTCCAGGAGATTTTTTTTCTTCTGCATCTGAGTGTTGATACAAATAGATAAATAACTAACTTTTTAAAAAATGCCCGAGTATGTTTAGCTTCTTCCCATAATCACAGTTAAGTTTTACATATACTTATAAGATTTTATGTTTTGGACATGATTAGCTATCTTTACTGTACTAAGTACTTTTGTATATACTTAAATTATATCCTTGCATTTTATAAGGGCACAGTACAATAGAGAGCATAAATTAGCTTCTGGTCTGCAGAGTCAGCTAAAAACATTGTTCACTTTTCATTTTGGTGCCGAAAGTAAATTTATTTTCCATTCTCAAACTTGCGTCCATCTGTGGAAGATTTTCTTTAACTCAAAAATCAGGAGAATGGTTGCCAGAAAGTTATTCATATTGTGAGATGAGACAGAAAACAATGGGTAAACAGTATGAGATCCAGTGTGTTGGATAGAAGATAATTTTAAGTTGCTCTCATGTCCTAGTAGGTGTAAATCTTGGGATAAATCTTGTAAATCTTGGGATAAAGGAAGTGGCTTGATATTCAAGATATGTAAAGATAGAGGTGATAATTCTGTCCATGAATTGTATCTGATTACTAACTGTTGAGAAGTCATTTATTTTAGATTTATGAGAAAAGGAATGTAATTTGATTTATGAAATATACTTAAGATATATAACCCGTAAAATTATTTTAATGTTTCCATTAAAAAAGAATTTCCAAAATCCCGTGTTAGAAAGAAGAGCTTTTGTTATATCAGAATCCTGCTAAATCTCCTATTTTTTGCTTTAGATTTTGAGAAGTATGCTGTACAGAGGTTCTGAAGTTATGCGAGAAGTTGCTTGGGTCATATTTGATGAAATTCATTATATGAGAGATTCAGGTATATTCTGTCGCGTTGTTGAGATGTGTGCCATGTATTTTCCTTAAGAACGGCATTAGGAATTTTGAACAAGTAGCTGTAAAATTTTGCTTTGAGTTTTCATGTGTCTAGAGTTCTAGTAAACTAAAGTGTGGACATGATATAATATTTCCGGTAGGATCTCATTCAACTATAGCTTCTTAAATTGTAACTTTTCTGGGTGAGGAAATGCAAATTCAAATAAAACAAATGGAATTAAAACTAGTTTGCTTTTAGTACAGAGCTGTATAATATGACTATTGTTAAAGAATTTCTAAAACTTCTAGCCTACAAAGTTAACTTCCTTGTTTTTATTGTTATTTTAATTTTTTAAAAAAACTAAGAAATTCATGTTTATGGTAAGAAAATAAAATGAGGACTATGAAATAAAGATGAGCATAAAGAAAAAGTTATAAATATTCCTTTACTTGAACTATTACACTATAATGGAAAAGTGTACTTTGAATTTTGGGTGGAACTGGGAGGGCTAACGGTAACAAACACATTTAAAAGTTAAATGTTTAACATGTGCACGCTTAAAATAAAACTTGGTTTTTATTTAAACTGAAGCGCTGAGTTCACTTGTATTTGTAGTGAAAGTAATACAATTTAAGAAATCACTTACCCTTTAAACATTTCACCCTTTTCAAATTCATAAAATTAAGTTCTGAACAGAGTTGTTTTGGTTTCAGATCATGAATCCTGTATTGATTTGTTTATTTTAGAGGGAAATTCTCAAACTGATTTTTCTGGGTTTTTTCCATTTTAATAAAAACTGACTTACAGTTTTTCCGTTCATCAGATGTTTCATCTCTAGAGATCATGAGGGTAATTTGCATGAAAGATGCCATGTGGTGTAGTAATTGTGTTTCTTCGAAATTTGTTGCTGCAACTTTCTACAAGCCATTAACTTCTGCTTCTCAAAGTGAGATGGAAATGCTATTTCCATTGTCATGGGACTCTTGTTAGGCTGTTTGAAAAAGATTCAGTCTGGAGCTGGTCTTTGCAGGCTGTTATTTCAGAGTACATTGTGTTTATAGTGGTTTAGTCTACTAACTTTCTACTGGATAAATTCATGGTAAGTACTAAAGTAGTTTTCAGTAAGGGTCTGTGGCTAAAAATATCCTTGTGTAAAGTGATCTGCATTTCTAATTATTGAGCTTGAGAGAAAATAATTTTAGATATTTTTCAATAAAGTGACACTGAATTCCAAGGTATATTTATTTTTTTCAGAGCGTGGTGTGGTATGGGAAGAAACTATTATTTTGCTTCCTGATAATGTTCACTATGTCTTTCTTTCGGCTACTATTCCAAATGCCCGACAGTTTGCTGAGTGGATTTGCCATTTACATAAACAGGTATTTTCTTTCTCTTTTTTGATGTCTTCAATATTTAAAATGTTCTAAGTTGGCTTACTGTGTGCTGTACTTTGTTCCTAATGCTGTCTAGAATAAAGAAGACATTTTAATGTGAAATTACTTCTCAAATCAAGCAAGCTTATCAAAATCAACTAACTAGCTTTTTACAAGTGTGGATTTCTGAGTCCCATCTCAAACAGTGTTATCAAAATCTCTGGGAATAGGGTCTTGAAAGCTCTGACTTTTAAAAGCTCGCAAGTTGATCCTGATGATCTGCCAGGTTTGGAAACTACTGCATTTACTCCTACAGGGAGCCATGAGTACACAGTAGAGAATTTCCTCTAAGACCTCGGTACCAAGAAAAAGCTGGGCATCTCCTGAGCATATGATTTGATTTTTCTCACGTGAACATAGTCAAACTTTACTGACCATGTTTCCCTTTTGTGTTTCTAGTCCAATTTAGCAGTGGTATAGGACCTTATAACACCGTTTGTTCATGTGTATTAAATTTATTCTTGGTTTTATTTTCCTACCCTATTTTTTCTTTACACCACTATCCTCACAAAGTTGCTTTTATCTGTTCATAAGCTCTCTAATGGCATTTTTGTAACAGCCATATTGCTTCTGTAGGATAGAAACCCAGTGGATCTTCTGGAAGACCTAAGTCAATCTGCTGCTTTAGTAAGGCTTTGAAAAGCCTCTGTGGGACAGAAAAGTCCTATTTTACTTCAGGAAGCATTGTGTGGCACCATACTGCTGCTCTGTAGAAACAAGCATCTTCTCTGTGGCATCACAGGTCTAGGTTATAGATCCAGGATCATTATTGAAGCTCAAATCATGTATTTGGCGGTGGTTAGGGAATTGGTGAAATTGAACAGATGGTAGAATAATTTGATAGAACTAATTTTTCCACAGTCTTCTCGTGCCTAGTTTTTAAAGTTTTTTAAAAAGTATTTTCCCTTTTGAAATGTTGAATTCAAAAGTTTATTTAGGTAGGTCAAATACACGGTATTATTTTGAAGAAGTAAAATATTATATTTTTAAATTATATTTCTTTCTTTTTATAGCCTTGTCACGTAATTTACACAGATTATCGACCTACTCCATTGCAGCACTACATTTTTCCAGCAGGGGGAGATGGACTGCACCTTGTGGTTGATGAAAATGTAAGGGAGTAATTGTCATTCTTATATCTACAATGTCCTACTTTGTCGTTTATACCTGTTTTTCCTTAATCTAGAGAAGAATTGGCAGATATTTTTTTTCCTAAATAGTGTTACAGTCCAAAGTTGTTTTCCTGTGTATTTTTATTTCAAAAATTATATTTAAGACGTGTTTTTCTCATGCGTGAATTAGATTTCCTTCTTTTCCCAGTGTATTTTTTTTTTTTTTTTTTTTTTTTTGGTGAGGAAGATGAGCCCTGAGCTAACATCTGATGCCAGTTCTCCTCTTTGCTGAGGAAGATTGGCCCTGAGCTAACATCCGTGCCCATCTTCCTCTACTTTATATGGGATGTCACCACAGCATGGCTTGACAAGCAGTGTGTCAGTGCGCGCCTGGGATCCGAACCTGCGAACCCCGGGCCGCCCAGGTGGAGCGTGCGCACTTAACTGCTACGCCACCCCCTTTCCCAGGCCCCCCTTTCCCAGTATTTTTAAATGCCTGGAGAATAGGGCCTCTGGTTATGTTTCAGATATCTTATGCTTTACTTTTCCCAGTTTTATTACCCCTTTATCACCTTTTATACTATTTTAGTGACCTTTGTTATAATTATTATTAAATTATTTTTATTTGAGGAAGCTTTGTTTTGAAGTATGAAAAATGTTTGGATTTTGATTAAATATTAGTGAAGTTACATAGAAAAATATCTGATTCCAGGGTGACTTTAGAGAAGATAATTTTAATACTGCAATGCAAGTACTTCGAGATGCTGGTGATTTGGCAAAAGGAGATCAGAAAGGGCGGAAAGGAGGAACAAAAGGTAATTTGGAACTTTGTTTCGAGAGAAATTTACATATAAATGGTATTTTCAAATTACAGTTTTTGTTATTTTGTTTAACTTCATTTTTCTCAGGAAGCTTTATAAAGATCTGGATAGTATATGATAAAATTGGATGAATAAAGGTAGATCTCTTTTTGCTATATGACATTTATTGAGATATAATTCACATACTATGCAATTCACCCATTAAAGTATACAATTTATGCAACCATCACTGCAATTTTTTTATTGAGATATAATTCACATACCTTAAAAGTCAACATTTTTAAGTGTACAGTTCAGTGGATTTTAGTATATTCGCAAAGTTGTGCAACTGCTTTGCAGTGCAACTACTACTACAACTAATTCTAGAACATTTTCAACACTCAAAAAAAACCCCCCATATCCATTAGCAGTCTTGCTCATTTTCCTCCAACCTCTTCCCCCCAACCCCTCAGCCTTAGGCAATCACTGATCTACTTTCTGTCTCTGTTTTCCTTTCCTGGACATTTCATATAAATGGAATCAAAATATGTGTGGTCTTTTGCAGCTGGCTTCTTTCACTTAGCTTGTTTTTAAATTTCATCTGTGTTATATAGCATGAAGTCAGTACTTCATTCTCTTTTATGGTCAAATAACATTCCATTGTATATTTATCCGTTCTTCAGTTGATGGACATTTGGGTTGTTTTCACTTTTTGATTGTTGTGAATAATGCTGCTGTAAACATTTGTGTACTACAAGTGTTTGTGTGAACATGTTTTCTTTTCTCTTGAGTATGTACCTAGGAGTGAAATTGCTGAGTCATATGGTAATTCTATGTTTAACCTTTTGAATAACTGCCAGATTATTTTCCAAATTGGCTACACCATTATACATTTCCATCAGAAGGGTATGAGGTTGCCATTTTCTTCCATATCCTTGCCACTTCTTACTAAATCTGTCCATTTGGTTGTAGTCGTCCTAGTTGATATGAAGTCGTATCTCAGTGTGGTTTTGATTTACATTTCCCTACTGGCTAATGATGTTGAGTATCTTTTCATGTGCCTGTTGGCTATTGTATATCTTCTTTGGGGAAATATCTATTCAAATTCTTTGCCCATTTAAAAACTAGATTTTTTGTTGTTGTGGAGTTTTAAGAATTCTTGATATATTCTGGATACTAGACCCGTATCAGATATGTGATTTGCAAATAATTTTTCCCATTCTGTGGGTTAGGGTTGTCTTTTCACATTATTGTTGGTGTGTCTTAAAGTACAAAAGTTTTTAATTTTGATGAAATCCAGTTTACTTGTTTTTTTCTTTTGTTGCTTATGCTTTTGGTATAGTATCTAAGAATGCTCTGCCTAACCCAAGATCATGAAGATATACTCCTATATATTTTTTAAGAGGTTTTTAGTTTTAGATTTGTGTTTAGATCTATGATAGATTTTTAGTTAATTTTGGGTGTGGTTTATGTACTATTTTTGCAGGACCATCAAATGTGTTCAAGATTGTGAAGATGATTATGGAAAGAAATTTTCAACCTGTAATTATTTTCAGTTTTAGTAAGAAAGATTGTGAAGCCTATGCACTTCAAATGACCAAATTAGATTTCAACACAGGTACTATGTAATTTCGGTATAGTTTTAATGTTATGTGAAAATGGGCGTAAATATATTTCTGGTAGGACGTTATCTGTTGTGTGTTACTAGGATATGCAGTTCACCTCACAGTTACATTGGTAGGTACTCATCACATTTGTAAAAGCTTTAAGAGGCCCTCGATTTATCATTTCTTTCCTTTCTTCTTTCTTCTTATTTATTGGAAGCTATAAGTACATTGATCTGTGTAAAATGCAAAGAACTCTACTGAGAAATATTAGAATCATACCTTCTTATACTTCATTGCCATAAGCTCCTTAGTTATTATGGTTTTCTATCTGACTACTTAAGGTTAGGTCTCTTAGACCACTTACTATATAGAAATTACTGTGCTTCATTCTTCTAGAAAACCAAACTGGAGTGACTTTCCCTTTACCTAACTGTGGTATAATTTTTGAATAAAGCAAAATAACTTCTAGCAAATTAATAAATTATGCCCATGTATTAACTGTAAATGTAACTCACTCAAAGTCACACAGCTGGATAGTTGCACAGCCTAACCACAAATTGCAGCATGCTAAATACCAACCAAATCATCATTCAATTCAGTCTTTTGGGTATGTAATCCTGTACAGTGAGAAGTAAATAATATCTTGGATCATCCAAAATCAAATTTCCGCTGTACTGTTTTTTTTATTAAGGCACAGAACTAACCTTGCATTTTAAAGCTAATTTTTACTTATCTGTGGGTAAAAGTAACAAATGATAGATAACCCACATAACCTCCTAAAGCCAATAATATTTTGTATTTTGACTGTGTGAATTGCGTTGCTTAGAAATGTTTATAACTACCAGTGCTGAATATGCTTAATGTTGCAGGGTTATATATTGATTAATTCAACAAATTTTTATTAACTACCTATATTTAATAGATACTCTATAAGAAGGCAGTGTAATGGTTAAGAGCATAGGCTTTGGAATTGTTGATCTAAGTTAATAGCAATGCCCATTATTTTTTCTAAGCCTCACTTTCCTCAGTAGTGAATAATAATAATCCCTGTGTCCTATAATTGTTAAACTTAAATATTGCATGTAGAGCACTTAGTGTAGTTATTGTTACTAATGTTATTAAAGATAGTACTTTTATTCATGGATTAACTCTGCTAGATATGTTTTGAAAGGAAGTGAATTTTATGAAATAATTATGTAGTAATTTTGTCTACTTTCCCTTCTGACTATGTTAAATACTGCCTCTTCCTTTTTACTCTTTATAGACTCTCATTCTTTGCAAGTGTGAAGTTTGGTATCACTGACTCATTTAGATATTTATGTACCTTGGATTTTTCTCTCTTAGATGAAGAAAAGAAGATGGTTGAAGAAGTATTCAATAATGCGATTGACTGCTTGTCCGATGAAGATAAAAAGCTCCCTCAGGTGTGTGTTTAATGTCAGTAAGTAGTATGGATATTAATAAGTGGCATATATTCACTTTGCATTTCTTGGTGTTGTTACTGTTTGCACATTGCAGTAAATATGTTGCATTTTGCACTGAAATAATACCTGGATTTATATTTTAAATTTCTGAAAAGGTGACAAGAGGAAAGATTTGCTGCCTGAGGGAAGTTTTTTCTGAAAGCTAGCATGGTCTGGAAATTACTGCTCCTCTTCCTAATACTACAGAATTTTTAATGCTAGTATTAAGGCACTAAATTTCTTAATTTATAAGGCTACCAAACAAAACAGTAGAGCACACCTAATGAAGATCATGTGTTTAGTGAGGAATTAATGTCTACTTTGCTCTAATACAGTGTTTTTTTCCTTTGACTATTGGGATTTCCTGGAGAGTTCTAAAATATACTGAGGCCTGTGTGCCACTCCCAGAGATTCTGACTTAATTGGTCAGATGTGTGTCTTGGTCATTAGAATCTTTCAAAAGTTCCCCACGTGATTCTAATGTGCATCCAAACCTATGAACTAGTGCTTTAGTCCAACCTAATAAATGCAAGTTTTGTTTTGTGAAAAGAAAAATGGAGAAGTCATTCTGCTTACAAATGATTGCTTTGATTTGTAAGAAATTTATAAGACTGCAATAGCATGTTTCTTGGTATTTAAAATAGTATTTAATTTATAAAATTTTTTTGTGAGTTTTCTTTCCAGCTGAATTACAAGTATCTAAGGGCTGAGCCATGTCTTTATACATCTTTGTTAACCTAGCACACTTCTAATAGTATGATATTTAATGACATTTGACAGTGTTAATGAGAATGAGCTCTTCAATAATCCATTTTTTTAGATAAAGTACATATTTATATTAAAATGTACTTCATAGTTATTTATTTCTTTTTGGTTTGAGTTGACCTGTATTTTTTTAAGTTTATTTTGTGTGGATACAAACTTTGCCCTCATAACCTTTAATTTTTTTGGAGGAGATGAAGTAATGCTAGGAAATTTGAATGAGGCAGCAAAACACTTATAGTTTATTTAAAACATGCTTTTCGTGTTAAAGAAAGCTAGGACAGAATTATATTGTGTTTTGAGTTTAATAATCTCTGGGAATATGGGTTTGGTTTTTGCTTTTATTCTGAAAAGGTTATATAACATTTCTTTTAACAGCTCTCTCTCTTTTTTTTTTTTTTTTTATAATTTTATTTATTTATTTTTTCCCCAAAGCCCCAGTAGATAGTTGTATGTCATAGTTGCACATCCTTCTAGTTGCTATATGTGGGACGCAGCCTCAGCATGGCTGGAGAAGCGGTGTGTCGGTGCATGCCCGGGATCCGAACCCAGGCCGCCAGCAGCGGCGCGCGCGCACTTAACCGCTAAGCCACGGGGCCGGCCCTAACAGCTCTCTTGATTACCAATTTTTCTTAGTTTGGTTAGTGTAACATTTTTAAATTCTCTTTTCCTCATATTGTTGTAAAATAAATGTTATTCCAATTACAGGTTGAACATGTTCTTCCTCTTTTGAAGCGCGGGATTGGTATTCACCATGGTGGTTTACTTCCTATTTTGAAAGAAACTATAGAAATTCTTTTTTCTGAAGGATTGATAAAGGTATGATTTTATTTTTATTAGTTATGCCTTAAAATTGTGTTGTGGGAATAGTTTGACAATTATCAAGAACACTGTTTAGAGGCAGCTTTGGTTTTTTTTTTGGTTTTTTTGGTTAGGTCATATGGAATGACTAAGGTAATAAACTTGATTTTTATATATAGTGTTATACTTCGTAAATTTTAGGCTATAGGTAAAAAATCATTTGTTTGCTTTTCTATTCTTAAAGAAACGGTGGCACTTTTGGATACAGTGTGGAATTTTGCAGGAGGTGCTATTTAATCATCCGACCTGCAGTTGATTCTATAAGTAGACTCCTTTCTATATACAGATTTAAAGAATTAGTTTAGAGAAGACAAGGAGAATTGCTGATTAGACTTACAAAAGAGAATTATTTAGGATGTTCTAATTTAAACCAAAGAGAGTCTAATTTAATTTTTACAATTACGTTGATGTCTGTACCCAGAAATGAGATATTAAACAACTCCAAAATGTAGTCATAAGCCTATGTATGACTGATAAATTATTTTATGTTTAAAAATCAGATTAGAATTTTAAAAATCAGATTAGAGATTTATCATGAGAATCTCAGCTCTGAGTAGAATATTTAAAAGAAATTTACTCACCCTAAAGAACATACTAGAGGTATTTTAGATAAAGAATTGGTTACTATTTATACTTGGGTCCTGGTAAGACCCTATTGATATTCTCTGCTAGATTGTATATTTTCCTGAGGCCCATTTTAAAGAATCTTTTCTTAAAAATATAAGTGATACTTATGGGTTGTAAAATTCAAATAGAACAATTTTGCATAAAGTAAAGAATAAAAGACCATGATTGCCGTCCACTTCTCAGAAATATCCACTAGCATACATACAAATAATACATGATTTATTTTTTAAACAAAAAAAGTGATTATACTACTCATGTTGTTATCCAATTTGGTCATATGCATAGCTCTTCATTCTTTCTAAAAGATGAATACTGTTCTGTTGAGTTGATGAAATAAAGTATTTTTGTCTTTATACCTATTTATTCCTTATCTGTTTAATAGTACTTCAGTGACTTTACTTGTACATATACCTTTGTGTGCTTAAACCACACAAAGTTTTTTTGTGTAGTAAAATTTTTGTTGGTAAAGTCTTAGAAGTAGAGTTAAAGAGCCACTGATTCTGATCTCCCCTCAGAGATTCTAAAGGTGTCTCTAAAACTGCTGCATCATCAGTGAAAGCCAGGAAATGTGATATTCTATAGGCTAATACTTTGTCCATTAGACCACTAGCATTCTCTCATTAACAACTAATTTTAAAAATTAATGATTTGTTTATTTATACTTGAAAAGTACGATACTAGTTTTTCAGCTTAAAAACATGTTTAATTGTATAATTATTCATTTATTTAGGCTTTATTTGCCACAGAGACTTTTGCCATGGGAATTAACATGCCAGCTAGAACTGTTTTATTTACAAATGCCCGAAAATTTGATGGGAAAGATTTCCGATGGGTAAGTAAAATAATTCGTATATCGAAATAACTTTTATCTTTGTTTTACCTGAGGTAATTTGGGCTCATGAAATCTTTGAGATTTTCAGTTCTAAATACTCAAAAACTTGTACCTGAGCTAGTACAACAAGTTCATCAAGGTTAAACTTCAGATCCTTTGCATTTCTATCCTTTAGGTAAAAAAAAAATCTCATTTAGATGAAAGAGTTTGGTAATGAGGGTGTAGGGGAGGAAGACTATCCTCTACCCACTCTAGGTCCTTTCTAGCTGGGCTACAAATTAAATTGACATGAGACAGAATAGCAGGAGAAAATCAAACAAAGCTTTATAACGTGTATACGTGGGAGAGACCCAGAAAAAGCTGAATAGCTTGACGAAATGGTGGAGGTTCTCATCTTGAATACTATCTTTGGCTAAAGACAAAGGAGGATGTTGGGGGTGGGGGGAGTCAGCAATGGGAGATTACCAGAAAAGCACAATAAACAAGAGGTTAATATGCAGATTTAAGGCTTCACCTTACCGATAAGTTTCTAGAGATGAGGTCATCCCCCTTCTTCTGGTACAGAGGGGGGGATACCTTTACAAATGGAGATTACCCGTACAAGTGTAAATGTCTGGTAAACAGAATTTTAATAAGAATGGGCTTAGCAAGGAGCCTCCCAGTCTGTCCGTACCTGGAGTTACCTATGGTGTTGGCCTGTCCTGGGGACAGGCCTTCTATCTTAAATCCTTTTAGGCATTTGTGGAGGGGTGTCAAAGTTTCTTTCAAAGTCTTCTGAGACTTTATTGTCTTCAGCTCACAATAATCCACGTACCAGAGTGGCACATCTTGGGACAGCCTGCCCTGAAGCCCATCAAGGAACAAGTGTGCAAATGATTCGTGAATGCTTGAAAGCATTTTACATGTGTAGTCATGTGCCGCATAATGGTTCAGTCAACGACAGACCTTATGTACGACGGTGGTTCCGTAAGATTAATGCCTTATAGCCTAGATATGTAGTAGGCTATACCATCTAGGTTTGTGTAGGTACACACTGATGTTCGTACAACCACGAACTTGCCTGACAACACATTTCTCAGAACATGTCCCCATCAAGTGGTGCATGACTGGATGCCTTCTTTTTTTTCTTGTTTTTTTTTTTTTTTTTTTTTTTGCTGAGGAATAGTCACTCTGAGCTAACATCTGTTGCCAGTCTTCCTTTATTTATTTATTTTTTTTATGTGAGCTGCCGTCACAGCATGGCCACTGACAGATGAGTGGTGTAGGTTCGACCCCAGGAACTGAACCTGGGCTCCCAAAGCAGAGTGCACCGAAGTTAACTGCTAGGCCACTGGGGCTGGCCCTGTATGCCTTCTTGTAGCATAGAGATTCTTAACTCTTTTTGAGTCAGATATTTTTAAGAATCTGAAAACTCTTTCCACAGGAGGAAAGAATACGTGGACTTACAGATAAAACTTTTCGTGGTTCAGAGTCACCCTGAAAGTCTATATATGGGAGGCCTACTAACCTTTCTCCCCATAGATGTTCTTAGTGATAAATGGACTCCACTGAACTCCAAGGATATATACTGAGAAAATAGGAGAGATTTTTGCTTTTATAAATTAATTTTATATTAATCTCATTTTGCAAATTGTTAATTTTATATTAATCTCATTTTGCAAATTAAAAAAATTTGTTATGATCAAGTCAGAATTGGTATTTAGTAGAGTGTGGGTCACTGTTTGCTTTCTTCTTTTTTTTTTTTTAAAGCATATGTTTCTTTCTTTCTTTTTTTTTTTTTTTTTTTTTGCTGAGGAAGATCAGCCCTGAGCTCACATCCATGCTAATCCTCCTCTTTTTGCTGAGGAAGACCGGCTCTGAGCTAACATCTATTGCCCATCCTCGTCCTTTTTTCCCCCAGAGCCCCAGTAGATAGTTGTATGTCGTAGTTGCACATCCTTCCAGTTGCTGTACGTGGGACTCGGCCTCAACATGGCTGGAGAAGCGGTGCGTCGGTGCGCGCCCGGGATCGGAACCTGGGCCGCCAGTAGCAGAGCGCGCGCGCTTAACTGCTAAGCTACGGGGCCGGCCCACTGTTTGCTTTCTTAAACTTTGCTGTTTTCCAAATATCTAGCTCAAAGATATTTTTCATGTCAGTGAATTAGCCAGTATTTCCCTGTAGCTATGGTACATTTGATCATTTTGGAGCTAAAGTTTAGTTTTGTAACATTATTCTTTTTTTTTTGTGAGGAAGATCAGCCCTGAGCTAACATCCATGCTAATCTTCCTCTTTCTGCTGATGAATACTGGCTCTGAGCTAACACCTATTGCCAATCCTCCTCCTTTTGTTTCCCCAAAGCCCTGGTAGATAGTTGTATGTCATAGTTGCACATGCTTCTTTCTAGTTGCTGTATGTGGGATGTGGCCAGAGAAGCAGTGCGTCAGTGAGCGCCCGGGATCTGAACCCGGGCCACCAGTAGCAGAGCGCTCACACTCAACCGCTAAGCCATGGGACCGGCCCATGTAACATTATTCTGAAGTGTTTCGCATTTTTGTGTTTTTACTTAAACCCTCCTAAAAGTTCATGTTTTTAATCATGTTTCCTTCCTTGGAATGTATAACTTGTGCTTGTGTATTTTATGATAAGAAAATTTTTAAGAATTTGTGTTTTATGTGGTTTTCTCCTAAACTTCGAATTTCTAATTATGTTTATTCAGATTTCATCTGGTGAATACATTCAGATGTCTGGTCGTGCTGGAAGGAGGGGAATGGATGATAGAGGAATTGTAATTCTTATGGTGGATGAAAAGATGAGCCCAACAATTGGAAAACAACTACTTAAGGTAACTGAGTTAAGCTTCTGTGCCTTCACCAGGAATTTGAGAAACGTGTATCAGAAGCCACTTTGTAATTAGTTTTGTCTATTCAGATACCTTTTCTAAGTAGATGAGTTAATTTACTAAACTGTCTGGGCTTGGGAAGGTCGGAGAGAGTAACTACTCAGAGTACTGGTATTTTGTACACTGCTTTCTGTTCTAATAGGGTAAAGAGCAGCTCAGGTGATCGGAGGGGATGTTGAAGATCCCCAGAGAGGGTGGAAGTGTTTACTTTGCCCTCCAAATTTAATATACCTCTCTATATCTGCTCCCTTCACTGCATGAATTGCTCCTCACCTATCAGAACAGGAAGTAGGGTACATGCTAATAGTGTTTTGGGCAGTTATCTTCCTCTACCTTAGCAAGCCCAGGTAGCTTAATAAGTTAATTTTACAATCTACCATTCTAATTCAGCCTATTGATGGATTATAAATATCTCAATAATAAATTTAAGTTTTTAAGCTTTATTTCAAATTAGCCTGTTTATTTTGCTTGCTTAGTATTTGTGTTTTGGATTGTCTAAGATTTTTATTTTTGTTTTGTTTTGAAAAACTTCTCAAGGAAGTTTAACTTGGTTGCTTTCCTTCTCCTTCTCCATGTAGTAGGAAGTTATTAAACAAATCCCTAGAGAAAACTGTTAATAAGATAGGAAACTTAACATTAATTAATGTAAAATTAATATGAAATTAACTGCCAGCTGACGAGCTACTTAAAATAAGCTTCAAAACATGTTAAGACATACCTAGGTCAGTATTTCTGAAGGAGACTGCTCAACTTTGCTCAACTTTTAAGACTTGGGAACTGCATGGAGAATTTGAGATACGATTATGGGAAGCCTGGTATGGTGAAGTATAAATAAGTAAAGGTGTATGTTTTTATATGAGTGAAGATGAAGCTTGTCTGTACAAATTCATAGGGATCATATGCTGTCTTATTTTCAGTTTTAAAGATTAACACTTGGGAACCAATTTTTAAGCATTCATGTAATTCTTCATGTAAGTAAAATGAAGCAAGACTGAAAATTTGTATTTTTATTCTTTTCTTTAAATTGTGCCAGATATGATAAGCACTGTTTTTCTTTCCTTATACTCTATGTATGGGAAGAATTGAATCAGTTTGCCAAATTGTAGAAAGTAATATTTTAATGACAGCTTCTAGTTCGTTTAGTACAGATCTTTCATTCCATTAACTTGACATCTCTGGATTTGTTATCCTGTGTCAAGTTTTATCTTTCATTTTATTAAAAAAAAATTTTAGTTTTATTGCAGCAAGAACACTTCATATGAGATCTATCCTCTTAACAAATTATTAAGTTGTAAAATATGTTTTTGTTGACTGTAGGTACAATGTTGTATAGCAGATCTGTATGGCTCATTTATCTTGCTTGACTGAAACTTTATGCCTTGTGATTAGTAACTCCCCATTAACCTCTCCCCTCAGTCTCTGGCAACCACCTTCCGCTCTGTGATTCTTTGAATTTGACTATTTTAGATACCTCATGTAAGTGGAATCATGCAGTATCTGTCTTTCTGTGACTAGCTTTCACTTAGCATAATGTCCTCAGAGTTAATCCATGTTGTCACATATTGCAGCATTTTCTTCTTTTTTAAGGCTGAATACTATTCCATTATATGTATATACCACACTTACTTTATCCATTCATCTGTCAATGGACATTTAGATTGTTTCCACATCTTGGCTATTGTAAATAGTACTGCACTGAACATAGGAATGGCTAATATCTGTTCAGTATCTTGATTTCAGTTCTTTTGGGTAAATACCCAGAAGTGGGGTTGCTGGATCATATGGTAGTTCTATTAATTTTTTGAGGAACCTCCATACTTTTTTCCATAGTGGCTGCACCATTTTGCATTCCCACCAATAGTGTGTAAGGGTTTTAATTTCTGTCATTTCTAAAATTAACTTTTTAAAACAGCTTTATTGAAATATAATTCACATATCATACAGTTCATCCAGTTTCATGGTTTTTAATATTTTCACAGAGTTTTGCCACCATCACTACAATCAATTTTAGAACATTTTCATCAACCCAAAAAGAAACTTTGTATGCATTAACAGTCACTCTCCATTTCCTCCCAAGTTTTTCCACTTGCCCCAGAGCCTAGGCAAATCACTAATCTACTTTCTGTCCCTATAGATTTGCCTGTTCTGGAAATTTCATATGAATGGAATCATACAATATGTGACCTTTTGTATCTGGCTTCTTTCATTTAGTATAACGTTTTCAAGGTTCATCCATCTTGTAACATACATCAGTACTCCATTCCTTGTTATTGATGAATAATACTCTGTTGTATGATTATATCACATTTTACGTATGCATTTGTCAGTGGGTGGATGACATTTGGGTGGTTTTCACTTTTTGGCTATTATGAATAATGCTGCTATGAATGTTTGGTTACAAGTTTCTGCGTGAACATGTTTTTATTTCTCTCAGGTATATACCTATGAGTGAAATTGCTGGGTCGTATAGTAATTCTTTGTTTAACTTTTTAACCGGCCGAACTGGTTTTCCTCAGCAGCTGTGCTATTTTACATTCCCACCAGGAGTGTATGAGGGTTCAAGTTTCTCTGCATTCTAGCCGACACTTGTTATTATCTATCCTTTTGATGTATAACCTTCCTACTGAGTGTGAAGTGGTAACTTTTACTTTGAATGCTATATAGTTTGACTTATTGAAAGGGTGTAGTGCCTGTTTATTGATAATAACGGTAGGCAATTATATGAGCAAATAATTACTGTTATCCCCATTTTATAAATAAATAAGACACGCAGAGATTAAATAATTTTTCCAGAGTCGTATTGTCGTTAAATGGCAAATCCTGCTTTTGAACCCAGGCAGCCTGGCTTCAGAGTCCATGCTCCTGTTCACCATGTGCTACTGCTACTCAGTACCTCATGCAAATACATTTTTCAGTTTGAACAGAATTTGGCATGACAGCAGTTTGTTCTTTTGATATTCCTAATATAGCCTATGAACTAAAAAATTCATTATAATGTCAGGTCTATTTTATTTTCTTTTAAGCAAAAATGATTGATATTCACTCTTAAGTAATAGGGCTTTAATGAATAGAAAGAATAAAGTTATTTTCTCAAATAAAAATTAAAATACACAGCTTATTCAGTCACACCGAATATAAAAATAATTAGTATACTTTGTGCATTAATAAAATTCAAATGTTTGTCGTATTTAATCATTTTTCCTATTGTTTTGTTAAGTAGTCTTAACCAGAAAGATGGTAAAATACATGCGTTCATTGATTGTTGGCTAAAGATTATTTGTAGTGATTTTCAGTATCTCAGTACATAAACACACACACGCACATTTATATATTTGTGCTTGTAAATAATTTAGTAATCTTGAATTTAAAATATTTTAATAGTTTCTTTCTTTAGCTTTTTTGGCTCGACTAACTTTCTAAGGAGTTGTTAGAAACTTATTAAACTCTTTCAGTCCTGCTATTGTAACAGTATCCTACTTTTGTTTGTTTATCTGATACCTTCACATCCGTTCCTTTTTAATTATGGACAGATTTTTCAACTGTTAGCTCAAACAAAATTTGACATAAGACAGTGGTTTGTTCTTTTGATATACTTGACATGAGCTAAAAAAAAAGTCAGTTCATTATAATGTTTGCTCACATGAAAAGTTGAGTTAGATGGAAAGTGTGTGTTTAACAGTTTCCAGAAAGACTGCTTCTGCTTCAGTAGTTGAGAGATTCTACATTTCTTCAATGTAAACGAAAGAAATATGCATTCCAATATAGTGTCCATATTTTCAAAAGAATGTAAAAATATCATTACTTTGAGTAAATATCCTTATTGATTTTATCAAAATAAATAATTTCTAAAATGATGAAATAAACATACTGGTTTCTTACAGTACAGAAGGTACTAATTCTAGACTATACAGTCTTTCTGTTTCTAGTCAGTTGTGTGTTCATTTGAAAAATGAACTACACTGTTAATGGTTAAAGAAAATTAAACTGATTTGAAGAAGAAATAATTTTGACCATACTGGTTATTTAAAGTCTTTGGAACTTTAGAAAAAACATACCTATTCTCTTAAGGTTAGTTCTCTGAGGTACTCAAGGTAAGATAACTACTTATGGACCTTTTTTGGAGAAGTAGGAAGACCCACATATATTTGTTTTATTCTATCTTCTACCTTTGTGGTTCAAAATGCAGAAATATTGGGGCCAGCCCGGTGGCACAAGGGGTTAAGTGCACGCGCTCCACTGCGGCGGCCCAGGGTTCGCTGGTTCGGATCCCGGGTGCGCACTGACACACTGCTTGTCAAGCCATGCCGTGGCGGCATTCCATAGAAAGTAGAGAAAGATGGGCACCGATGTTAGCTCAGGGCCAGTCTTCCTCAGAAAAAAGAGGAGGATTGGCATCAGATGTTAGCTCAGGGCTGATCTTCCTCACACAAAAAAATGCAAAAATATTTAGACTGGCAATTTTTTAAACTGTTTGCCTGAATGAACCATATATTCTGAAATATAAGAGATCATTAGAAGTAGGATAATATTCAAAAGGTAATATTACAAAAACTACTTTAGAAAATTGCTCTTTGGCTCTCTTAATCTTAATGTTTTCAGTGAGCAACTTGACAACTAAAAGAATCTTTCGGTTTGTCTAGAATGAAGCTAGTTGAAAATCTTTACTTATCCTTGGCTGCCTGTCTTGTTCCAGTTAAATTTTGGGTGACCCTTTTATTAGGCTATTTGTTAATATATTATTTAAAAATTTTATGAGTTGATCAAATTAAATACATCAAAAGTTGGGAAATATTTGATCAACATTTGAGGGTTCCTATAATTTTAGTAAAATGAGTATTGAAAAGACAGGGATGTAAAATAAGTTACAATATGAATTTGCCCTCTAGGAGGAGTTTAGCCCAGAGAGTCCTAAAAGTTTTGCCTCCTGACCTCTTTAGCCTGGGCAAGCCTCTTCACCTCTTGGAACCTGTTTCTTATTTAAAATGAGGACACAATCTGTTTTGTATGAATACTGTGAATTGAAAATTTATTAAAGTGCTTATTACAGTGATTTGCACATGCTAAGTCCTCAGTAGATGTGACCCTTTTTCAACTTTGGGAATCTATTTATCTACACACGTAGTACAGAAAGTGAACAAGACGCGATATACGGCTCAGTGCCAGAATATAGATTATTCTGATAACTCTGGTTTAGGGAAATTTGAGATAATTCTAGACTAGATGATTGTGATTTAAGGCTTTATGGAGGAAATAGAGCCTGAGGCAAGCCCTAAAGGGATGGGGTAGGGCTGGAGGTTGCATTTTGATTTCCAGGGCTAACAAGAAAGATATTTTAGGAAAGAGAAGGGGCTTTAATACCAAGAATTAACGTGTTGTATTTGGGTTCCTTGGTTTTGCCAGACCAAAGAATATCTGTGGATACTTATGGATGAGACAGATGAGTTTATTACCTTGATTGCTAAATTGGGTGTTTAGATCTGATCCTCAGTATTTTTCAGACTTTATTACCCCAATCATTAGCAAATGATACAGTTTATTACATTATGTCCAGGGCACTTTACTTCTGTGTGTGCGTGTGTATGTGTGTACCTGAAATAAAAGTTTCTTAAAACAACACACTTCTACTACAATGCGTTGTTATTTTTTCAACTTTATTGACGTGTAACTGACAAATAAAATTATAGCTATACTTCAAGTGATGATTTGATATATGTTCATATTGTGAAAGGATTCTAATAATTGAGTTAATTAACACATTCATCACCTCACATATTTACGTTTTTTTTTTGGTGAGAAGTCATGTTGTTTCCCGTTCTGTTTCATGAGGAGAAAATAAAATTTGGTATGACCGACTAAATTTCAGTATCTACACACTTTGCTTTAAGCAGTCATTTATTATTGCTTAATAGGGTATTATATTACAGTAAAATTATATTTTGGCATGTCTGGCAGCACCATTGGATAAATTGGAAGGAAAATTGAAACCAGGTTAGTAAGGATGACAGTTGTAGTAATCTAGATAAGATTTGATGAAACTTTGAACTAGGGTGATGGCAGTGGTAAAGAAACAAAAGAACTAATCTTAAAATATATTAAGGAAATAATCTGCAACAGTTGAGTGATTAAAATAAAGGAAAGGGAGAGGCCGGGCCAGTGGCTCATGTTCTACTTCGGCGGCCCAGGGTTCACAGGTTCGGATCCCAGGCATGCATTGGCACACTGCTTGTCAAGCCATGGTGTGGTGGCATCCCATATAAAGTAGAGGAAGATAGGTACAGATGTTAGCTCAGGGCCAATCTTCCTCAGCAAAAAAAAAGGAGGATTGGCATCAGATGTTAGCTCAGAGCTGATCTTCCTCACAAAAAAGAAAAGAAAGGGATAAAGCAGAAGAAAGAAAGAGAGAACTCCTAAATTGGAACGTAAGTGAGTAATCTCACTAACCATTAATCTATGTGAGAGGGAAACTCAGTCAGGAATGGGAAGGAGTAAGAGAGAGAAATTTCATTTTAGATGCTGTAACTGTATTATTTAGCACCCAAATTAGGATACTGTAAGAGTGAAAGAGAGAGTTATTAATAATTACACCAATATAACAGGTATAAGTTGGGACTATTCCTGAGTCACTTGGATAACATCTCAAAATGCTATGTTGAGTTTCAGGTGACTGAGAATTCAGATAGGTGTATTCTACAGCAGTTGAGAATATAGAAATGAAGCTTGAGGTTGGAAAAACATTTGCAATGTTGAAGCCCCAAAATTTCTTAAAGGTGGTAATAATAGAAAAGAAAAATAAAGTGTGGATCTGTTTGCAAAATTATGAAGTAGCTGAAGTTTAATTCCTCTCTTCCCCAATAATGTGGTTTTCGTATTAACTTCACATCTGCCTTTGGCCCTACTTTCAAGGAAAGTGGATAAAATCAAGGTTTTAGGGACGTACTAACTGTCCCCCTAGGGCAAAAGGCTCTTGATTTTTCGGTGTTCAAGGAATACCACCATTTGAGACTGGTGAAAGTTCTGCTCCTCCTCATAAAATCCTGTATGCATACATTTAAAATTCTGAATGCCATAAAGTTAGCCTATGAACCTCGATTTAAGAGCACTGACTACCCTAAGAGTATATATGTATTTTGCTATGCCATTTACAAATATGCAGCATATTTTATGACATTTCACTTCTAAGTGTTTCAGCATGCATCTCCCAAGAATTTGGTCATTCTCTTATATAACTACATAATTATTCTTAGGAAGTATTTGCATTGAAAAAAATATTCCTGCAGAAACATTACTGAAAGAAAAGTTTAGATCTCAGCGAATTATTTTGGATCTAAATCTTGTTTTGAGTTAAGGTCACACTATTGTAGACAAATGTTTTATTCTGTCAGGTCACTAGCCTAACCCTTCTTTGGTAACAGCCAAAGGAGGAGAAAGAGGAATTTTCAAAGTGTAGATAATGGTCTATAAATTTGTGGCAAACACATTAGCAGTTTTATCTCGTTACAGGAAGCGGAGAATTTCAAGGTACTAATTTTTAACTCAGTATCGTTCTGAAATAAATTTAGTGTACTCTGTCAGTACAGGCTAAGTCATGCTGCAGTAACAAACTTAAATCTCGATAACTTAAAGGATTATTTCTCTTACCTATTCAATGCAGGTGAGGCTCTGCTCATCATTATTGTTTAGGAATCCAAGCTGATGGAGAAACCACCATCTTGAACATTATCAGTCACCGTGCCAGAAGAGATGAGATACTTGGCAATTAAATACTTGGCTAGGAAGTAACACATCACTACAGCTTAATTGCCCCAACCTTTGAGGAGTCAAAAATGTATGATCCTGTCAAGTACCTAGAAGGCAGAGAGCTAAACATACCTGGCAAACAGTATTTTAACTACTACTGTCCTATTTAGTAATTTTTTCTTCTCTTTGCTTTCCCAAAGATCAACTATTTTGTCAGTTTGTATTGGTCCTTTAAAGGAAAGAACTTAATACATTTCTATAGTATTTTTTAATATAGACAATTATTAAGTAATTTAACAGGTTAAAAATATTTTTTTTAATTTATTTGAAAAACCTACAACATTAACTTTTTTTTCTCTCTTAGGGCTCAGCTGATCCTCTAAATAGTGCTTTCCATTTGACCTACAACATGGTTTTGAACTTACTACGTGTAGAAGAAATTAATCCTGAGTACATGTTGGAAAAATCCTTCTACCAGTTTCAGCATTATAGAGCAATTCCAGGAGTAGTAGAGAGTAAGTATAAAATTACCATAACAGCGCCTCCTATAGCTAGGAGATCAAATAGCAAGATTACTGCATCATTGCTGCTTTGGCCATTGTTTTTTTCTGGTAAGCCAAATCTTGGTCCTTACATAGAGTGAAGTAAGAACTGTAATCTGGTCATTGTAACCAACTAGAACATTTTAAAATGAAAGTAAGAAAACCCTGACAGAACACCCTTCTACAGTTGATTCGAATTTAGTATAGTTTACTGTTACAGACATACCACATGATATGTAACTCATGTTTGTTAATAATGATATAACAAAAAGCCTGGTATATTAAAATTTGACCTGTAAGAAGCATGTGTATATTAGTCTTGCCCTTTCACCCTTTTATCATTATAAAAGAGTGCCATAGCATAAGTTTATGAATAAGTAAGGAAACGTAATACTTTAACTTGGATTTGAGTTCAGCTCTTTTAGAATTTCTAGCTCCTAATATTAAGATACAACTTTCTGGGGCCGGGCCAGGTGGCATAGTGATTAAGTGCGCGTGCTCCACTGCAGCGACCAGGGGTTCACGGGTTCAGATCCCCAGCACGCACCGACGCACTGCTTGTCAAGCCATGCTGTGGCGGCGCCCCATATAAAGTAGAGGAAGATGGGCACGGATGTTAGCCCAGGGCCAGTCTTCCTCGGCAAAGAGGAGGATTGGCAGATGTTAGCTCAGGGCTAATCTTCCTCACAAAAAGAAAAAAAAAAGATACTACTTTCTAAAATCCACAAAGTAAGTGTTCTATGGTAACTACATTCAAGTAGAATTATATATTGATCGTTATCTTAGAGAATATTGCAGCTGATCATCATACGGAGCATATTAAAATCTAAAATAGAGGCAAAGATTTAAAATAGTGTTTTGGGTAAATCTTTAAAAAATCCATAGTCATTGTAAGGGGGGAGAAAAGAGAAAATTCAGCAAAAGATACAAGAGAAATTTAAAATCATTTTTAATCTCACACAAAAACAACCACACAACCGCTATTAATACTTTGTAGTTCTGTCTTTTTTCTTTCTCATACATATGCCTTTTTTCCAAGACAAGATCAAATATACAGTTTCTGTAATAGTAATGATGGTACTTATAATTGGTATCATTTGTTAAATATTTACCCTATGCCCAGCCTTGTGTTAAATGCTTTACCTTCACTAACTCATGATTCTGGCTTTTTAAAATTTAATTTCATGTATTCTTTGAAAGTATGATTTTTAGTGACTGCATAATATTTTTATTTTATGCATGTACTATGGTTTATTTAACAATAAAGGCAAATTTGAGATACCTTTTTATCATGGGTGCATAAGACACTTTCACTCAGCTTTTATGTAGCCAGAAGTAGATGAAGTATCATAATATGCCTTTAAAAAATGAGAAAGACTGGGGGCCGGCCCAGTGGTGTAGTGGTTGGTTCGTGCACTCCACTTTGGCAGCCTGGGGTTCACAGGTTTGAATCCCAGGCACGGACCAATGCACCGCTCATCAAGCCATGCTGTGACGGTGTCCCACATACAAAATAGAGGAATATGGGCACAGATGTTAGCTCAGAGCCAATCTTCCTCAGCAAAAAAGAGGAAGATTGGCAATAGGCGTTAGCTCAGGGCCAATCTTCCTCACCAAAAAAAAGAGAGGAGAGAGACTTAGAACATCCAAGTGAGTTCTCTCTCTGTATTTTTTTTTCCCTTACCTGGATGATAGATCGTAATTATTTCCTCTTTCCTTGATTTCTCAGGTCTTCATTAAGAGAGGCTTCTTCATTACAATCTATAGACCTGAAAGGAACTTTGGCATCATTTTACAGATTAAAAAAAAAAGGCTAAAGGGGCTGGCCCGGTGGCGCAAGCGGTTGAGTGCGCGCGCTCCGCTGCGGCGGCCCGGGGTTCGCTGGTTCGGATCCCGGGCGCGCACCGACGCACTGCTTGGTGAGCCGTGCTGTGGCGGCGTCGCATATAAGGTGGAGGAAGATAGGCACCGATGTTAGCCCAGGGCCCTCTTCCTCAGCAAAAAAAGAGGAGGATTGGCGGATGTTAGCTCAGGGCTGATCTCCTCACAAAAAAAAAAAAAAAAAAAAAAAGGCTAAAGATGTTGTCAGTATCTCTAAGGTTGCATATTTGATTGATGCCAGAATTGAGATTAGAATCTTGGACTCCTGCTCCTAAGCCGTGCTTATTAAGGCATGGATCATTCCTTTTTAATGTGGTGAGAATAGATGTTGTAACTTCTCTGACTGAAAAAAAAACAAGGATGAAAAAAGATGATTAAAAAAAACTTGAGCTGGCTGATTTTAAGACTTACCTTTACTTAAATTTCCACAAGCAAAGCTGTTGAATTCTTAAAACGCACCTTGTAAAATTAATCACAAATGTATAATTTCAGGTCACATTACATTTTACTATTTTCTTGTAAAGTATTTAATACTATTTGTCTTGGTGATAAACTATGGCCTTAGCAAAGAGAAAGGAAAGTGTGATTCTAGTCTCAAAGAACCGGATTTTTAAAGGAGCTATGAATCTCCTCTCCTCCCACAAAAAAAATATAATAGAATAAAAAAAATATCAACAAGATTTAAGTATAGTGTGGATTTAGATTTGAATTAAGGTGGTATTGAAATCAGATTAGTACTAAAGAAGGAAATGCATTAATTTTACCTTATATAAATTTCAGATGCTGTCATTTAAACAAGTATAAGGTCACAAGTCAGCTTAATACTTTAAATAAAAAGAATTAAACTTGGGGCCAGCCCAGTGGGGCAAGCAGTTAAGTGCGGGTGTTCCACTTCAGCGGCCCGGGGTTCGCAGATTCAGGTCCTGGGTGCGCACCAACACACCGCTTGTCAAGCCATGCTGTGGCGGCGTCCCATATAAAGTAGGGGAAGATAGGCACGGATGTTAGCCCAGGGCCAATCTTCCTCAGCAAAAAGAGGAGGATTGGCAACGGATATTAGCTCAGGGCTGATCTTCCTCACACAAAAAAAAAAAAAGGAAAGAAACTTTAAAATATTCCTCCTAGGCAGTTAGCACTATATCATGTATAACTAGGATAATTATGCATACGTACGCAGCCAGCAGTTAGAGTGGTTTAGAGACTGAATAATCACAAGAAATAGGGTGCACATTGGTGCACCTACCATTGCTTCCCCCCCTTCTTTGTAAAAATAATGTATTCTAACAATCAGTAAATTACTTTTTAAACTTCACTTTATATTATTCCATAATTTCATAGAAAATATCGCAGATACAGTCGGAGATAGAGGGAGAGCTCCAAGTATTTTCCCATTTATTTAAAGCCCTTTTTGTGACTTCTAGCTGGGCTCAGATTGTTCAATATGACTTTGACCAAGGTTCTGCTACCCACTCTATGAACTTAAACATTACCACTATTTCTCCATCCCTGTCCTCTGTCTCCCCAAGCCACAGCTGTTGTTGCTGTTGTTTTCAGTGTGGTTCTAACTGACTTAACCTTTGAAGGGATTGTGAGTAACATAATCTGATTCCTGGTGTTGCTGCTATACACTTGAATCTTCTTGCAATTGAATTATCCATACATTTCTCTACCTCTTTTTAAAAGGGGCAAGACATGTTTTTCTAATATTTTGAAACCAATAAATAAACTAAATATCAAAAGTATAACAGACTTTTTAATGGAAAAGGTAGGAATTTAAGTGATGAAAAAGATAATTGATGGGGGAATTGCAATACCTTTAGTACACTTTGCAGGGCTGAGTGGTGTGACCAAACAAAAGGCGTATAGTGTAAGAGGAGATGGTTAGAGATGATAGGGGCTATCCTGTGTGCTTTAAAGATATAGAATACATCTTGAATGAAGTTTATTCACATTTCACTTATTGCTTGGAAGAGTATAATTCCTTTTGCTATTGATACTACCTTTTCAAGAGAACTTGTATTATTTTTACCACCTTAAATATACCAAAATTAAAATGTAGACTATTGTCTTTAGAAGTATAGAATTAATCTTTATTTTACAAATACAATGCTTTATTTTTTATAATGAATTTAGATGGCTGGCATACATAAGATGTTTTTCATTTTGATTTACTGAATCCACAGTAGATTTTCCAGTGAGCTATAAGAGTAAAATTTCCAGGAATTCACTATTCCTTTGCTGGAAAGAAAAATGCAGTCCTAATTTTGATCTTTTTGTTTAGTTTCATTAATAGATAATGCCATGGTTAATAGCAAGAGCTGTGGAGTTAAACATGTGTTTGAATCAAGACTGCCTTAGCCTTAGTTGGCTCTTTTATGCAATTGGAATAATATCTAATTCATCCAATTCATGAGAATTAAGTGAAATAATTTATATCAAATGCTCAATAAGTGCTTGTTTTAATTACTGATAGTATTGCCATAGATCAGTAAAACCTTTTAAACTTGAACGTGTTGCAAAATTTGCTCGGTAGTGGGAGTAGCAGTCCATTTTCCCATCACCCACAGGTCTGTGTCTATTGCACATATTATAGGATAGGAATACATTTTTGAATACACCACCCCCCTTCTCCCTCAAAAGGAGGAAATTGGTTGCAAACTGTCTTAAGAATTTATAAGTGGGCTGGCCCCGTGGCTTAGCGGTTAAGTGCGTGCGCTCCGCTGCTGGCGGCCCGGTTTCGGATCCCGGGCGCGCACCGATGTACCGCTTCTCCGGCCATGCTGAGGCCGCGTCCCACATACAGCAACTAGAAGGATGTGCAACTATGACATACAACTATCTACTGGGGCTTTGGGGGAAAAAGAGGAGGATTGGCAATAGATGTTAGCTCAGAGCCGGTCTTCCTCAGCAAAAAGAGGAGGATTAGCATGGATGTTAGCTCAGGGCTGATCTTCCTCACAAAAAAAAAAGAAGAAGAATTTATGGGCATATCTCACATACTGTTTCCTAAGATACTGAGGCTTTTCTGTGGTGGTGCACTGCAGTGAAACTAGCTTCTTATACTGAGGTTCCTCTACTCTTTGATTGGGGTGCAAGAGATACTATCCTTAATTTGGAGAAAAAGCAGACTGCACCTAAACTTACTAACTTCTGGGAGTGGTATGTAGTCATAGTTATAGTCCGAGATACAAAATACATGTGACTTCTTAAAATGTCTCTCCAACTTTTGATTCTTTAGTTGAGTGGTCTCAGCACTGAAGTGATTGAAGTAGAGGGTGGGGCAATATTTAAGCATCCAAGCAGATTTCTTTGTATATCGTCTCTCCATAAACAACTCTTGTTAGTGCTTAGTTAGTGTTCCACTGATTCCTGCAAACAAGTGTTACTTTGTAACTTTCGGTGGGGCAGCGGATTGGCATTTCAGTGTATAGTTTTCCTTCTTGTATAACTTCTTGGCTTTAGTCTTTCAAATAATCTTTTATAGTTTTTTAATTGTTTTTTTCTGATAATTTTACTGCCATGATATATGTTGTTAAGAATAGCCTTCAATGAATAAATACAATTTCTGTAAGAAGTGATGCAGTTCATTTTTAAAAAACCAGGATGATGCAGTATGCCTAAGAGAGCACAAAAAAACTAGAAGTTAGAGGTAAAAAGAAAAGAAAAAAAATCCAAACAACACAGCTCAGTACTTCCAACAGACACTGGCAGTGTCTGACTCTGGTGTCACTAAAAGAATCAATCAGTCAATAAAAATAAATAGGCTTTGAGGAGGAGGGAGTGGTCTACAAACTCTGGGTCTCCTCCCACATCCCTGATAACGTTTCAGTCTCCTCCTTCAGCCAACTTGTTAAATGTCTAAATGTGTCTCTCTCTTTTTTTTTTGTGAGGAAGATCAGCCCTGAGCTAACATCCATGCCAATCCTCCTCTTTTTGCTGAGGAAGACTGGCCCTGGGCTAACATCTGTGCCTATCTTCCTCTACTTTATATGGGACACCGCCACAGCATGGCCTGAGAAGCGGTGCATCAGTGTGCTCCTGGGATCCGAACCCGGGCCGCCAGCAGCAGAGCACGAGCACTTAACCGCTACGCCACGGGGCTGGCCCCTAAATGTGTCTCTCTTAAAATGTGGTGCCCAGAGATAAATCATATATTACATGTGAGATCTGACCAGAGGTAAGTACAATGGAAATACTATTGCTTTTGTTGACTTTTCTAAGAAAGAGAGAAGTCAAGTACAAGGAGAACTAGAGAGAAGAGTGTTGCAGTTGCTGAACCACTGTTGATCCAGTAAATTGCTTAATCCTTTACACAAATTGATTTAAGCCTGCTTTCCCCAAGCCAAATCTGTCTAAGTGCAGGGTCTTAATAATACATGATGGAGATACATATATCTATTTTTTTAACATGGTAAAAAAAAATTATAGATTTAGAGTTTTTACCAAAATTATTTATGAAATTATGGTCATCATCAACAAATGCAAATTTATTTGTAGGTACTTATTTTAGAAAGATTCCTGAGCAGCTGGAGATAAAATGAGATGGTTTGTTTATTGTTAAGGATGAGGGAGATCCCAGAACTGGATCTTAGGGTTCTAATGTTTGGTTCTGCTCGCATGTGGCATGTGATTTGGGTCAGGTCTCCTAATTGTGACTCAAGTCTAAGAAGAATAAAAGGGATATTATAGTAACTACGTTGAATACTTAAAAAGATTATGGGGATCAGATTACATAATTTAAAAAATTGCTTTCTCAGTTATTAAGTCCTCTCCACGTGTGGACTGCCTTTGCTGTCGCACACCCTCGGTTGGCTCTGTATCTCAGGGTTTCAGCTTGAGTCAGGACATTCTGTGGAGCTAATCTCTGCTCCTCATTCTGCCCCTGCGACCCTCCTAGGCCTGTTTTTAATGAAAGTAAAAAAGCTACCAGCTATAGGTCGTTGTTCTCTATCTCTTTATAAATGGGAAATTGCTATTGACTTGGCAATTTTTTCTCTTGGGATGCTTTTTGAATGCATATTGGTCGTTCTATTCTGGACCACCCCTCATACCCCAAGATTATTCTTTCATGCCTCAGTTCTGTAGACTAAAACTGAACACAAGGGTGAGAAGTCCTCAGTGATTGGAATAACAGTCAAGAGTTGTTTGCAAGGCATAATCTTTTCCAAAAATAACTAATTGTCTAGGACTAAGAGTGAAATGAGGCAAGATGAAGTCCTCCTGCCATAGGAAGTGTCTGCACCTTCTGCAGGAGAGGACTGTGGATGAACTCCGTGTCGAGGCCCTGGGGGCCAGGCTTTGCTGGGTACAGAGGATATAAGGATGTCCAAGATGAGGTTTGGCTTACTGGAACTCACACAAAAACTCCAGGGGCACACAGGTAAACTGAGGGCTGGCCTGGTAAGGGAGCTTGAAGCTGAGTCAGCAGGAAGGAAAACCCTTGAGGCAGGGCTCTCCACAGGTCAGCTCACAGGGGCAGGGTGCAGGGTTGCAGTGTGCCACTGGAGATTAGAAGCTGCCCGTGAGGCCTGTGGACACTATTCAGGTACTATTTAGAGGGAAGGGAGAGAAGAGACTTCTATATATTTTCTTTATTTTCTCTTAAAATGGGATGCCTCCTAAGCAAGTGAGTTTTTGAAGGTGGTATCATCTACAGAGTAGATGCAGAAGGGAAAAGGCCTGTGAAATTGGAGAGAGGAACAGACTTTTAATAGTTCTGTTGTTTTATTTTTAAATTAGAAGAACCTGTTGTTGGTGACCAGCATCCTTACCTTCTGTCTCCATCTAGATCATATTTGCTGCTGTATTTAAGGATGACTTTGTGCGGGATGGGAATTTGGCCAGAAGTTGGAAAGGTGTGGCATATTAGGGAAGGTTCAGAAATCAAAAACTTGGCTTCTTTTATTCCCATGCCTGATGTCGTGGTCCTAAGGCTTTCTCTTTTTCCTTTTACTTCTTTCCAAAAAAATAAGTAAATAACCAGGATGATGCAGTATGTCTAAGAGAGTGCAAAAGACCAGAAGTTAGAGGGAGCAGTCTGTGAGAATGTTGAAGTTGCTAATAAAAATAATACAGTAGTAATATCCTTCCTGAGTGTTTACTGTGTGCTATATACCATTAGCTAAGTACTTTTCATATCTTATATCAATTAATCTGTAACTATAGCTTTGTGGGGTTTGGGTACTGTTGTTATCCTCATTTGTTGATAAAGAAACTGAAGCACACAGGTTAAATAGAGGAGTTTGATCAATGGAATAGAACTGAGAGTCCAGAAATAAACCCATATATCTGTGGTCAATTGATTTTCAACAAATGGTGCTGGAACAGCAGGAGAGCCACATGCAGGAGAATGAAGTTGGACCGTTACACCATACACAAAAATTAACTGAAATTGGATGCAAGTCCTACGTATAAGAACGGAAGCCATAAAACTCTTAGAAGAAAACATAGGTATAAATCTTCCTAACCTTGTATTTGGCAATGGCTTCTTAGATAAGATACCCAAAGCACAGGCAACAAAAGAAAAAATAAATAAATTGGATTTCATGAAAACTAAAAACTTATGCACTTAACAGACACCAACAATAAAGTGAAAAGAAAGCCTACAGAATGGGAGACAATATTTGCAAATTACATATCTGTTAAGGGTCTAGTATCCAGAATATACAAAGAACTCTTACAACTCAACAACGAAAAGACAATTTAGTTTTTAAACAGGCAAAATATTTGAATAGACATTTCTCCAGAGAAGATACACAATTTGCCAACAAGCACATGAAAAGGTGCTCGACATCGTTAGTCATTAGGGAAATGTAAATCATAACCACATTGAGATGCTACTTCACAGATGCACTGGGATGGGCATTTTTTCAAAAAGTTAATTAAAAATATGGTGTGATCATTGTGGAAAATAGTTTAGCCCTTCCTCAGCAAGTTAAATACAGAATTACCATAAGACCCAGCACTTCCCCTCCTGGGTATATAATCAAAAGAACTAGAAACATGTTCAAACAAAAACTTTTACATGAATGTTCATAGCAGTTCTATTCACAGAAGCCAAAAGGTGGAAATAATTCAAATGTCCTTCAGCTGGTAAACAGATAAACAAATGACATACCTATATAATGGAATATTATTCCACCATAAAAAGGAAAGTATTGATACATGCTACACCATGGATGAACCTTGAAAACATTATGCTAAGTGAAGGAAGCCAAACACAAAAGGCCACTCATTGTATGGTTCCATATACATGAAATATCTAGAATAGGCAAATTCGTGCAGACAGAAAGGTTGCCAGGGGCTGGGGGAAGAAAAGGAGGAGTGTTTGCATAATGGGTATGGAATTTCCTTTTGGAGTAGTGAAAATATTCTAGAACTAGATAGTAGTAATGGTTGCATACATTGTGAGTATACTAAATGTCATTAATGGTGAATTTTATAACAAAATAGTGTTTGTTCACAGTGGAATAGAGGCATAATGGAAGAGTGAGGAAGGGAGGTCAGTACTAGATGCAAGAATTGGAGCAGGGAATGGCATCATCAATGGGTAGATTAAATAAGAGGATAATTGCTGAAAAGTGCTGGTGTTTTGACTACTGACTGTGTAGAGAAATAGCTAGTTGAATTGCCTGTCTTCAGTTTTAGAGACCTAGACCCAGGTGGTGGTGGAAGCCCAATGACATTAGCATACTGGATTCTTTGCTGCGAGTTCAATTAGCATATTACTTAGAAGGCCCAAAATAGTGCTGTCCAGTGGAACTTTCTGTGAAGGTGGAAATGGTCTATGTCTGCTATTCAAGTACAGAAGTCACTAGCCACATGTGGCCGTTGAGCATTGGAAATGGTGCTAATGCAATTGAAGAACTATTTAATTTTAATTAATTTAAATAGCCACATATGGCTAGTGTCTACTGGCTACTGAAAAGTGCTGACAGAACATTTCTACCATTACTTAAAGTTTTACAGCACAGTGCTGTGTCGGACAGTGTAGGTCTAGAATTCCCAAAGATAACCTCCTCCCCCTCATGCATAGAAGAGAATTAACTCACTAGATATAACTACTGCCAATTCAGACTCACTTTGAGGGTTCACAATCAATGAATTGGAGAACTGTGGGAAAACATAAGAGAAGGTGAGCCTTAATGGAGAACGGAGAAACAAGACAACATGCCTTATGGTCATCTCTGAAGCTTTTCTTGAAAACTTCTAATTTATGCAGGCTGACTTTGTTTCCTACAGTTGCAGTAGGAAAAAAGAAGTACCTTTGGTATAATTTACATAAGGTGTATAATTTTTTGACATTGTACATGTGTTTTATTTACAGAGGTAAAGAACTCAGAAGAACAGTATAATAAAATAGTCATACCAAATGAAGAAAGTGTAGTCATCTATTATAAGATTAGACAGCAGCTTGCCAAACTGGGTAAAGAAATTGAAGAATATATTCACAAACCAAAATATTGCTTACCATTTCTACAACCAGGTCGTTTGGTAAAGGTATGTCATTATTTTTTTCATCAAATATTTGGATATTTCAATATTTAATATTTTTTGGATAAAGATTCTAATTTATTTTCTTGATAAAATGCTTTCCTGCTACAGTAGTTGGTCTATATTAATTACATTGTTTTACCTGTTTCACATGGTACTGATAAAGGGGGAGTCGTGTGAAGGCCTTTTAATCTCCACTGATTTTCATTTTGAGGGATATAAATTGAAGTAGACAGTTTTGGAATTAGCATGAAAATATTTCCAGTTATAAAATGCTATCTAAAAATAAGGCAGTTTTCAGTCCTGGGTAAATTCATTAGCTATAAAAGACTTCAGATATTCTCAGAATAAATACACCATATCATTTTTAACATTTGTTTGCCAAGTGAGAAGTTCCTGTAGTTGCTGTTTAGAGGCCTATGAAATTTGGTAGTGATTTCTTTCTGTAGGGTTAATATCTTTTTCCTTAAGTTTAGTAGTGAATTGCAAAAGATATTTTACTCGGAAAACTCAGAAAGTTTTATTAACCTATAATGTGGGCGTGGAAGTCTAAAATTGCCTTTTGGACATAAATATTCTTGTTTACTTGTTTTACTTGCTTTTCAGGTAAAGAACGAAGGAGATGATTTTGGCTGGGGTGTGGTGGTGAATTTCTCAAAAAAGTCAAATGTTAAGGTAAGCTGTTGACCTTAAAGTAGAATTGTATATAAATTTCTAGTGAAATGTTTTCTCGGACTCATGAAATTGATCCGAGTAGAAATAGTATTACCTTAAGAGAAGCTTTAGTTCTGCCATAAGGAATTAATTTTTTGAATAATCTTAAATTTTGTCCTTAAAGTGGTATGTTTATTTCCCTAATAATAACAAGTTTTAATTTCATGACATTTTAATTTCTTCTCTTAGTTCATCAGTCCTTTTTGTAATTTTACTCTTTAAATTGAATATTAGAAAAAAATCAGCTTCTGACACTGCACATTAGAATTTTGATTTGGGTATATATTGGAGACTTAAAAGAAATTAGAGGAGCTGGTCAATTTACTTATTCTCTCTAAATGAAAGCATAATAAAGTTGATTTTGGTCATTATATAAATGTTTTGAAAAGATTTCTTGTATAAAATCAAGGATGATTTTGTTAATTTGTTCGAAGAAGGACTATCTTGAAATTTTCAACCCTCCTGTCTATTTGATGCTATTGTAAATGAGATTTTTTTAATTTCATTTTTTGATTTTTCATAGCAAATATATAGAAATACAGTTGATTTTCATATATTGGTCTTGTATCCTGCAACTTTGCTGAACTTGTGTATTAGTTCTAGTAGTTTTTAGTGGATTGCTTATGATTTTGTATATACGCAGTAATGTCATCTACAAATAGAGATGGTTTTACTTCTCCCTTTCCAATCTGGGTGTGTTTTATTTCTTTGTTTTGCTTAATTGCCCTGCCTAAAACCTCTGGTACAATATTGATAGAAGTGATGAGGGCAGATATCCTTGAATTTTTCCTAATCTTAGGGGAAAATATCTAGTCTTTCACCATTAAGTATGATGTTAGCTCTGGGTTTTTCATAAGTATTCTTTATCAAGTTGAGGAAGTTTCCTCCTATTCCTAGCTTGTGGAGTGTTTCTGTCATGAAAGAGTGTTGTATTTTGTCAAATGCTTTTTATGTGCCTATTCAGATAATCATGTGGTTGTTTTTTATTCTATTTTAATTTATTCTGATGTGGTATATTACATTAATTGATTTTAAGTTGTTAAACCAACTTTAGATTCCTGGGATAAATCCTACTTGGTCAAACTGTATTACTCTTTTTATTTGTTTCTTGATTTGGTTTGCTAGTGTGTTATTGAAGACTTTCATACCCATATTCATAGGAGATACTGTTCTGTAGTTATCTTGTGATGTCTTTGTCTAGGTTTAATATCAGGGTAATGTTGGCCTCATAGAATGAGTTAGGAAGTGTTCCCCTCCTCTTCTATTTTTTGGAAGAATGTTTGAAGAATTGGTATTAATTCCTTAAATATTTGGTGGTGAGATCACCTGGGCCTGGGCTTTTCTTTGTGGGTAGTTTTTTTATTACTAAGTCAGTCTCTTTACTTGTTAGAGGTCTATTCAGATTGTCTGTTTCTTCTTGAGTCAGTTTCAGTGATTTGTCTTTTTAGGAGTTAGTCCATTTTATCTAATTTACTGGTATACAATTGTTCATAATATTGCTTTATAATCCTTTTTATTTTATAAGGCTGTTAGTAATGTGCCCTCTTTCATTTTGGTTCTAATAATTTGAATCTTTCATCTGGCTAAAGATTTTTTTATCTCAAATTTTGTTAATCTCAAGGAACCAGCTTTTGGTTTCATTGATTTTTCTTTCTGTTTTTCAATTTCATTAATTTCTGCTCCATCTTTATTATTTCCTTCTTTCTGCTAGCTTTAGATTTAGTTTGCTGTTCTTTTTCTGTTGTCTTAAAATGGAAGGTTAGATTGTTAATTGGAGATCTTCTTTTTTGAAGAAGATGATCAGCCCTGAGCTAACATCCATGCCAGTCCTCTTCTTTTTGCTGAGGAAGACTGGCCCTGAGCTAACATCCATGCCCATCTTCCTCTACTTTATATGGGACACCGCCACAGCATGGCCCGACAAGCAGTGTGTTGGTGCGCACCTGGGATCCAAACTTGGGCCGCTAGCAGTGGAGAGTGCGCACTTAACCGCCATGCCATGGAGCCAGCCCCGAGATCTTCTTTTTTAATATAGGCATTTATGCCTATAAATTTCTCTCTGCAAATATTTTAGGTACATCCCATAAGTTTTGGTATATTGTGTCTTCATTTTCATTCATCTCAAAGTATTTTCTAATTTCTGTTTTGATTTCTTTTTCTTCTTTCTTTCTTTTTTTTTTTTTTTTGATGAGGAAGATTAGCCCTGAGCTAACATCTGATGCCAGTCCTCCTCTTTTTGCTGAGGAAGATTGGCCCTGGGCTAACATCGTGCCCATCTTCCTCTACTTTATATGGGATGCCACCACAGCATGGCTTGACAAGCGGTGCGTCAGTCCATGCCCGGGATCTGAACCTCCAAACCCCGGGCCCCTGAAGTAGAGCGCACAGACTTAACCGCTACACCACTGGGCCAGCCCCTCCCTTTTGATTTCTGTCTTTGACCCATTGTTTATTTAGGAGTGTGTTAATTTTCATATATTTGTGAATTTCCCAAATTTTTTTCTGTTTTTGATTTCCAATTTCATTCCATTGTTGTTGAAAACATACTTGGTATTATTTCAGTCCTTTTGAATTTATTGAAGTTTATTTAATGGCCTGACATATATATGATCTATCCTATGGAATGTTTCATGTCAATTGAGAAGAATGCATTGTCTTCTGTTTTGGAGTAAGATGTTCTACTATTAGGCTTAGTCAATTTAGAGTATGTTCAAGTCTTCTATTTCTTTCCTTTCAGATCCTTTTGTCTAGTTGTTCTATGCATTACTAAAAGTAGAGTATTGAAGTCTCTTAACTGTTATTGTTGAATTGTCTATTTCTCCCTCCATTTCTGTCAATTTGTGCTTCATGTGTTTTTGTGCTCTGTTAAAGTGTATTTTGTCTGACATTAGTATAGCCATTTCAGCTTTCTTTTGGTTATTGCTTACACAATATATCTTTTTCCATCTTTTTTACTTTCAGTCTTTTTTGTATCAATGAATTTAAAGTGTATCTCCTGTAGACAGCATAGTTGGATCTTTTTTTATCCAGTCTGAAAAATCTCTGCCTATTGATTAGGTTGCTTAATTCATTCACATTTAATGTTATTATTGCTATAGTTTGATTTATGTCTGTCATTTTACTTTTTGTCTGTCTCATTTCCTTTTTGTTTTTCTATTCCTCCTTTACTGCTTTCTTTTGCATTACGTGCATATTTTGTAATGTAACATTTTAAAAATTTATTTAATAATTTTTTTCTCTACATTTTTTTTGTTATTTTCTTTTTGATTGCTAGGGCTTTCAATATACATATTAACAAAATAGAATAAGTTTCAGATTTGTACTAACTTAATTCCAGTGAGATATAGAAACATTACTCTTATATACTTCTGTTCCATTTTCCCTCTTTTTGTGGTATGGTTGTTATATGTTACATCTATAAATGTTACAAACTCAACAATACATATTATAGTTATTGCTTTATGTAATTTTATAACTTTTAAAGAAACTTAGAGAAGAAAAGAGAGTAAGTATATATTTATAGCTTTTGTTATATTACCCTTCTTATTTATCATTTCTTGTTCTCTTTATTAGTTGCTGTGGATTCAAGTTACCATCTGGAGTTATTGCCTTAGCCCAATACAGCTTTGCTCCCACCTAACTCCTTTGTGTTATTTTTGACGAATATACTACATTTCTGTATGTTACAGGCTCAACAATTACAATATAGACATATTGTTTTATATAATTGGTTTAAATCATTTAAGAGAAAAGGAAATATTGATTTGTACTATCTTTTATTATTACATAATTACTTTTACCAGTGTTTTTTTTTTTGATGTGGATTCAAATTAACGTCTGGTGTCACTTGCTTTCAGCCTCAAGAAATTACTTTAGTAGTTTTTGTAAAGTGGGCTTGCTAGCAACAAATTCTCTTAGTTTTTGTTTATCTAGGAATGTCTGTTTTTGAAAGATAACTTTGTTGGATATAGGATTCTTGGTTAACCGTTTTTTTTCTGTTAACCCACTGCCTTTTGGCCTCCGCTGTTTCTGCCAAGGAGTTTCTGCTTTTAATTTTATTGTGGTCCTCTGTAAGAGATGAGTCTTGTTTCTCTTGTTGCTTTCAAGATTTTCTCCTTGTGTTTGGCTTTCTGCATGTTTACTCTGATGTGTCTGTTTGCATCTCTTTGCATTTATTCTACTTTGCATTTACTCTACATTGAGTTTCCTGAATGTGTAGATTAATGTTTCTCAATTAATTTGGGAAGTTTTCAACCATTATTTCTTTAAATGTTATTTCATTCCTTTCTCTCTTCTTCTGGTACTCCCATGATGGGTATGTTGTTGTGCTTAAAGGTGTGTCCTACATTTCTCTGAGGCTCTGTTCTTTTTTCTTCATTTTTTTCTGTTTTTATGGATTGCATAATCTCTTATCAATCTGTCTTCAGATTTGCTAATGCTTTCTTCTGCTAGTTCAGATCTACTCTTGAACCCCTCTAGTGACTTTTTCATTTCAGTTACTGTACTTTTGAATTCCAGAGTTTCCTGTTGGTTCTTTTTTATCATATCTGTCTCTTTATTGATATTCTCTATTTGATACATTGTTGTTACACCTTCCTTCTTTAATTATGGTTCCTTTAGTTCTTTGAATACATTTACAATGGCTACTTTAAGTCTTTGTTTAATCCAACATCTGGTCCCTCTCACAGTCACTTTCTGTTGCCTGCTTTTTTTTCTGCTATATGCGTCATGGATCATACTTTTTTTTTCTGTCCATAATTTTTTGTTGGAAATTGGACATTTTAAATATATTGTAGAGTTGTTGGTACTGGTCTCCCATCCCTCTCAGGCTTATTATTGTTATTTGCTTGTTTATTTGTTTAGTGACTAGCTAGATTATTTGAGTGAAGTCTATTCCACTCCACTTGAACTCCCCTTTCCCCCCTACAGTGCTAAGCCTTTTATATTGCTCCTTGGGCACAGCCTTGGATATGCCCACAGTTACCCTGGGATGACAGTGGTTTTGACAAATTTGTCTTTGTATCTCTCCCTGAACATATCCTGCTGTTAAGCCCCACAAGTTTCAGGCAGCTGTTCCTAGCTGTTTTTTTCCCCCAGATTCTCTCCTGCAAACTAGCTGGCCTACATTTTAGCCTATATCTCCAATGATTCTACGGATCTTTTCCCAGTTGTCTTTCACCACTGCCTTCACTATTTTTGAGTGTGCTCTTAGACTGGAACTTCCCCAGATTCTATTGCAAATGAAGTCACTTTCTTTGGGAAGATATTAGGAGCTGTCTGTTTTAAGGCCTGCTTCTCCCCCTAGGTAAAATCTCTGAGCCAAGGCTCTAAAGTTTGGTGTTGGGACAGTGGCACAGGTCTCTCTGAGCAACACTCCTGCTTTAGGACCTGAGGGCTAGATAGAGCATGGAGGTGGTAGCCTCAAGTCTTCTCACCTTGCCCCTCCCAGCATGGAACCAATGCCTTATAAGCCAGAACAAGAGCAGTTGAGGCCCTCGTATTCTCAGTAGAGCCACACCCTAGATAGAGCCTCTGGCCAACCAGTGAGGGCTGGGCAGAAGGAGGGAGCCCCCACATCTCAGCTTCAATTGCCCAGAACTTAGCCTCAGTAACAGGTAAGTAGGAGCAGGATAAGAAATGCTGACATCCTGTCGATCCTGAGAAGATAGACCTCCAACTAATTGCTTCTGGGAGAGGGAGCCCTCCTTTCCTTGGCTTCACCAGTTTCTGTCTCACTGAGTTAGAAGGAGTGAGGAGGGAGTAGTCTTGGTCTAGGTATCATAGACTCTTGCATTCTTACCGAGTTTAGTGCATTTCCTTGAACAGAAGTTTCTTCGTTTGCTATATGCCCTTAGAACCATTTCCAGGGACTTTAAATGGTTGATTTTTTATAATTTTCTCCAGTTTTTCTGGAGAACAGGTTTGTGGAGCTCTTCCTGTTGTCATGCTGGTAGTTGATCTCAGATTTTTACATTTTTAAGGGAGAAAAATTATGCCTAACATAATTAGATTTACACACATGCACACACACACACACTGTGAACAGTTTTCTTAATTATTTGCTTCTGTTGGTCCTTAATCCATGTATAAAAGCGGTACCAGTTGTTGAGAGTTCTTTTAGGCAAAAATGGGATAGGGAATAGAGAAGAACACATTCATTTTTTCTGCTTAAATTGATGGTGAAATGATTTTTCCACTGAGCTGCTTACATTTGTTCACTAAAAATGTGAAGTACATTTTTATTGATTTCATAATCTAGGTCAGAATACTAATTCAAAGATTTTTGTGTCCAAGAGAGTTTGCTAGAGCTAGGGTAAATACATACCAATAAAGAAAATAGTTTGAAGCATTTTAAAGAGATAAAAATGTAATTGTCAATATTTATTTCGTATTACTTGTTTCTTTACTTTCCACAATTTTGAGATTATCAAAATTATATTTTAATCTGGTAATTTCCCTTTATAGTAAGATATTAGCCACATTTTAAAAGGAATGAAGAGAAGTTAGGAAAAAGAAAGTTCAATTATGTGATTAAGAAATTAAAAATTAGGACATATGTGCAAAAATTTAAAGAATTTATGCTAAGACAATCATTGGAAAGCCAAATAGAACATTTAGTAACTAGTGAAGGATGACATTGTTGACCCATTTACTGGAGTACAGAACTAGAAGTTCCTTGAGAAAAATTTTACAATCTCAGGAAATATTTTTAACAGCAAATTTTCATCTAATTTTCAATAAAGAAGGCTTTCGAGTTTGTTTCCGTAGTAACACTTGAGGATATTTCTCTAATGTTGTAAGTGGCTTTGGTAGCTCTAAAGACAGAGGATTACATATGATATACTTGAGTTCTAAAAGTCATTTCTGTGATTGTTGTATCTTATAGAAGGGGAATATTAAAGTTACAAATAAAATCTACAGAATTGGAACTAAACCCAATAACAGAGTTCTAGATTATCTAGACACATTCTAGTTCTAGGTTATCTAGATTGTTTATAAGTCTTGTTATTTTTGTACAAATACTAACATGTCCTCTTAACACTTTGGAGTTAATTCATCAAATGTAGAATGCATCTTAGAGGATTGTTCACCCTCTGGAAAGCTAAATGTAATAGTTACTGATTTTCCTTGTAGTCCTTTACCACTTGGAAGAGTTGACAGTTGTTCATAACTATTTACTTATCTCATTATTTATAAAACTTATTTTATATTGACTAAGCTATACATTTACATAATCTGCAGATACAGATCTAATTGAAAATACAGTACAGCTTTGCTTTGTGTCTATAGCAAGCTGCATAATGCTTTGGAACTTGAAAAATAACCATATTTTGGGGGCCGGCCCAGTGGCACAGCAGTTAAGTTCACACACACTGCTTTGGCAGCCCAGGGGTCACGAGTTCGGATCCCAGGCACACACCAGTGCACCACCTGCCAAGCTGTGCTGTGGCTGTGTCCCATATAAAGTAGAGGAAGATGGGCACGGATGTTAGCCCAGGGCCAATCTTCCTCAGCAAAAAAGAGGAAGATTGGCATTGGATGTTAGCTCAAGGCTGATCTTCCTCACGCACAAAAAAATAAATAAATAACCATATTTTGAAAAAATGTATGCTGAGGAAAAAATTAGTCTTCCTTTTGGATTAGAAAATAGAGCGTATGCTTTCTTTGAGGAAATTGGAACTCAGTGATATACGATAATTATGATTGTATTTTTGGTTTGTATTTGGAAATAGATTTTACTATTGTTAAACAATTAGTAGTTTATTGCAGAAATAGATTGTAGGTATGGATTCACTGTCAATCCTTGGCAGTTTTTCATTTTTGAACAGGAACTGTGTTGGGGGGAGACCAAGCAGTCACTTCTTTGCCATGTTCCCCACTCAATCAAAAATAACTTCACTTTTATCTATTTTATACAAAAGAGATCATTCAAATATTGAATTGAAGAGTAGAGAGGAGTTCTTTACTAAAGAAAATAGTCGTCTATTGCTGTTCGAAAGACACCGCTCTCAAACGTAAATTATCCTAGTGTAGAAGATGTGATTAGTGCTTAGATCTTGAGAATCATGCTTTTATTAAAGAATACAAAAGACTAAAAGACTTTTTTTTTTTTTTAATTTTTTTTTATTTATTTGTTTTTTCCCCCAAAGCCCCAGTAGATAGTTGTATGTCATAGCTGCACCTCCTTCTAGTTGCTGTATGTGGGACGCGGCCTCAGCATGCCGGAGAAGCGGTGCGTCGGTGCGCACCCGGGATCCGAACCTGGGCCGCCAGCAGCGGAGCACGCGCACTTAACCGCTAAGCCACGGGGCCGGCCCAAGACTAAAAGACTTTTAATAAAATGGTGTAAAACCCCATTATAGAGGTGCCATATACTAAGTAATAAAATGATCTACTCTCAATATATTTTTCATGTTGTCTAATTAGAGTGATTTGAAGATACAGATTCATTTTTTAATACTGATTTCTTTTAGTTTCTTTTTCTAATTCTGGTATAATATTAAATAAAATTATAAACTAATCGTTAGAAACTTAAATAGGCATTTTCATGTCACTGTCAACTGTGATCATACTGTTCGTATCCATAAGTATCAAGTAATTTCTGTGTTTTCTTATCCAGTGGAGCATGTTGAAGGTTGAAGAGAGATAGCTCTCGTTTCACGAAATAAGCATTTATTGTGCAGTATGTGCCAGTCATAATGCTAGATGCTGAGAACATAGTCCCTGTATACATGGAACTTTAAATTTGTGGGCCAGTTTTTAAGAATTAATAAACTTCTTTTACCTTTTTTTCCTAGCCTAATTCTGGTGAACTGGATCCTTTATATGTAGTAGAGGTACTTCTGCGCTGTAGCAAAGAGAGCCTGAAAAATTCAGCTACTGAAGCTGCAAAACCAGCTAAACCTGATGAGAAAGGAGAGATGCAGGTTTGTACTTTATTTTTTATCTTTAGATTTCAGGTATTTTGTGGATTATTTATAATCACTAGATTTCCTGAATATGATTATAATAAACATTCTGTCATGATGTCTAAATTGGAAGTTTCCAAGGTATTTTAAGGTATATTAAAGCCATCTACAATATCGGTAGGATGATAAATGGAATTTAATCTCTCTTGTTTGTTTATCAAATTATGGCAAGGTAAATAATGACAAGGTTAAAGATAAAGAGAATTTAATAATATAAATTTTCCCATGAAGCTGGATTTTACCTGGGCTAAAAAGATGTTTTATCATCATTTTTGTGATCGAATAATTTTATAGTTTTATTCCATCCATGCTGTTTATTACATTCCTGTGAAAATAACGATTGAAACAGTTTTGATAATGAAAAATTCCTACCCAAGTTTCCTTAGTTAAAATCATTTAATTTATTTGTGCTTTTAATTAAATGAAAAACATTCAGTTTGCCACATGAGATACCCATTTTCTTAAACGTCTCCTATTTTATTTTATTTTAAAATAATTAATTATAGGTAAAACTTTACTGTAGAAATTCCAAGTATCTATTTCCAGGCTAATATCATACTGGAATTTTCTTATTTTTAAACATTGCTCTAAGTATGTGGCATATTGACTAGGTCTTTTAGGAAATGTCATTGTAATGCTATTTGTTATAGTAAGCTTTGGTTTGTAGAAAGTGAAATCTGCCACTGCAGCTTTATGGGATACCACTTTGGATCAATTGAATGACTATGAGATTCAGAGTTGGCAGTATTTAAGAAGACTGTTCGTTATTAAACATTTTAAAATAGTGATTTAAAAGTGTAGTTATTTATAATTCTGAATACCAGCCGGCCTTTGGTTTTTGTTCCTCAATCTTCTAATTTGTTCTCCTCCAGAATTCCACCACCATTGAAACTTATATAATTTTTTCCCCTTAACATTTATTTTACCAGTTGACTGCTTAACTATAAATGAGGCTAAAACTCTCACAATTTAGCATATATTGGTTGTACCCAAAAGGACCTTTGAAGTTATTGCAGCTTTGAATGGAAAATATTTGGCACACATCCCAATATTCTCCTTCTCTTGTGGGAGATGTTGATAATAAGTCATGGAGCTCGTTCACACTGAAAGCTTAGACTTTTTTCCAAAGAAAACGATCTAATGACTGATTCATGGGAATTAGCATTTTAGGTGAAACCTGTCTGTCGTCTCTCTCGGTTCTAGGCCCAAATTTTACTAAGCCTAACAGCTGTGCCTATTTTACTTAAAGATACTGAGACGCTTTGCAGTACTTAACAATCACGATTTGGTTCAGTTCAGTAGACAACCTCTACTCTGAAGCTTCACTGGACCCTGGGCAAACTGAATGTCTTTCCTCTGCTCCTGTAACATTTTTTATTCTGTTTATTTCAGCATATGCTGCTTAGGAAATTAAGGGGGAGATGTGTTAGCATAAATTGTATATATAGTCTTCGATGTCAAGGGGTTTACAGCTTAATGGGGGGAGCATTTTGTGCTCAAAGAGCTAGGTGAACATCAAAGATGAATCGCTAGGGGTAGGGTGTGTGTGTGTTTGGAGGGGAGATTAGTAAAGAAAGCTTTATAAAAGAAGTAGTGAGATTTGAACAGACTTGTGGGAATATTCGACCTTTTTTCCGACAAGAATTGCATTCCCAGCAGCGGAAGCAACATGTGCAAAGCATGAAACATCCCTCTTTAAAAAGAACCCCAAGTTGTTCTGTTCTATATTGTTGAATGACAAAGGCCTAAGAATAAAACAGAGAGGAGGACTGTATCTTAAGAAACAGAATATATATATATAATATTGTTTGCTTTTGTAAATTAATATTTTGAACAGGAATCCTGGACATAGGGAAATACTTCCATAGACAGTTCATAAGGAAATCGCTTCTCTCAACTGCAGTGATTGTATAGCACTGTTCGGGGTAGGTTTGAACCAGACTTCCTTTGCATGAGATGTGAGGAGGAAGTGGAATTTCCATAGTTATGTTTCCCTCCTCTAACTTCGAGTCTGTGTAACAACAAATTTAACTTTTTATCGGCCTTTGTACAAGACTGCTTTCTAAAATGACTTCTCCTTTTATCTACAGAATAAATACTCTTGAATTTATTTTTCCAGAAAAATAAAATGGCTTAGAATATAGCCAGCTATGGATTACAGTTGATTAGTAGAGGTTAACACTTTAGATAGTCTATTCTAAAGATGGCTTGTAATTTTGTCACTGTTGCTTTGCCAGCTTCAAGTGTGTGTGACTACTGCCCCTTCTCACAGCCACTTCAGGACACTCATTGTCAGGAAATGAAGACCATAATCATAGCGTCTAGATCAGTGATTTCTGTTTTGTTTCTCTAGGCAAAGAACTTACTAGAATCGTTCAGCATTAGATAAAAACATCTATTAAAGAACATAGAATAGAAGATTACAGATTACAACTATATGTTTATGATATATAACGATTGCTTGAGAATCAAGATGCCCTTGAATAGTTGTGTTGGAATGAGATTTAGTAGTTTTGTCACTTCTGAAGTTTGCATCAAAAGTATACTATTGCAAATTGAAATCAGATTTTTTGGGGGGGGGTAAGCTTTGAACGTATTTAAAATAGCTGATTTAAACTCTATTAAATCCAGTGTGTGGGCTTCCTCAGAGACAGTTTCTATCGGCTGCTGTTTTTCCCTGTGTATGGATCATACTTTTTTTGTTTCTTTATGTGTCTTGTAATTTTTTGGTGAACACTGCACATTTTAATTAATAATCATGTGGCAGCTCTGGAAATCATATGTCCCAAGTTTATTTATGTTGGTATTTATTGTTTGTTTGCTTCTTTGTTTAATAGACTTTTCTGAATTGGTTCTGTTAAAGCTGTATTTTTTGTTGTGTATCGCCATTGAAGTCTCTGCTTGGTTAGCTTAGTAGTCAGCTAATAATTAGACAGAGACTTCCTTAAATGTCCAGAACCATTAAGTTTACCAGTCTTTGCTGAGGGATTCTGCGTGCACATTGCAGCGTACCTTTAACACTCAGCCAGACAGTTGACAACACTATGTTGGCCTTCACTTCTTGTGTGCACCATCTCAAGGTCAGCCAGAGGTGAGAGCTTATTAGGGCCTCCTCAGTTCTTTTTTGAGCATGAACACAGCCCTCCACACGCATGTGGCCTTCTAGATTCCTAGGAATGTGTCGGAGCCTTTCAAATTCCCCTATGGACATTTTACTTCCCAGCTTTTCTTTTTAAGCTTTTTGGTTAACCTACTGTTTGCCCTGTTATCCACCACCTCAGGAAACCATGAACAGTTGCCTCTTACTATTTTCAACAAATGCCCCCTGGGAAAAGGTTGTTTACACTGGGCAAGCTCTGAGTCAGGTCAAATAAAGACAGCCTTGTGAATGGAGTCTTCTGGGGGACTACCATACAGGTGAAATAATGACAGTTCTCTGGGAATGGGGTTTTGAAGTAGTTCCAACCCTGTTTTGTCCCCTCCACTGGCTGCCAGGCTAATTTTCGCTCTGATTGCAGGCTATTGGTTTTTTGTTTTTTGTTTTTTTGTTTTTGTAAGGAAGATTAGCCCTGAGCTAACATCTGTTGCCAATCCTCCTCTTTTTGCTGAGGAAGATAGGCCCTGGGCTCACATCCATGCCCATCATCTTCTACTTGACATGTGGGAAACCTGCCACAGCATGGCTTGATAAGCGGTGCGTGGGTCTGCGCCTGGGATCCAAACCTGCGAACCCCGGGCTGCTGAAGCAGAGTGCGAGAATTTAACCACTATGCCACACAGCCGGCCCAGGCTGTTGGTTTGGAAAGTTACTGTATAGTGGGCAGTGGAGGAGGGAGTAGGGTAAGTGAAAACACCACAAAGCTTCCTATTGTTACTGAAAGTTGGCCATTTTTCTAATTGATGCTCCTTGGATTGCTGTAAGCCTTTGGTTAATTTTCAGAGCTCTGAAGAAGTTGACTCTGACACTTTTTCCAGTGTTCTTAATGCTTTTATGGCGAAGAGGACTTTTGAAAGTTCTTGTTCCAACGTTTTCACTGACATTCTTCTGAATAAACTTAGAGAAAACATCTAGTACATTCAGTAGATTGTTATATTACATCAGCTTTTAAATTAGATCAAGACAAATTTAGTTTTTAAAAAATCTAAAATTTAAAAACACATTGGTTTAAATAATTTTGTCTGACTTGACTTGATTAAAATTCATTTGCTTCAAAAAACATCTTTCTGGTTTGGATAAAAAATTCAAAAATCATATTGAGTTTTAGCTTGAAATTTGAAAAAATGACATTGCTTGAAATTCATAGAATGTATTGACTTAAAACTTACTGACTTCTGATATTGTCTGCCTTATCATTTGCTTATCTTAAAAGGGGAAATTGATTTATGGCAAACTTGCAAAGATTCAAAAGGTCTAAGAATAAAAATACTTCCTACTATTGGTATTCTAACAAGTTTCCAATAATTGACCTCGTGATTATTTGGATTTATATAGACCAGTGTTGCATCATGATGAACCTGAATTCTAAGTTACTTTATAAAGGTTATTAGGTTTAGAAAGTTGAATAAACTGTGCTGTGCAAATATTATGATATGTTTTAAAATCCCTGTGAGTGTAGATTTATAATTTCATGGCAACTATTCAGTTGGTTTCTAAACTGTCAACTTCTTATTTATAAAACTTAAGTCACAGGATATCCCCTTCCTGTACTTGTAGGAGGGCCTTTGTAGTCTCTTTCCTGTCATTAATGTGAGACTTAGTTGACCATTTCTTGGACAGAGCTTATTATGGGAAGCAGTGTTAGAAATTGGACAGTTTGTTTTCTTTCTCAATCAAGTCTTCACAGAGTAGTGTTTGTCTGTTTTCAAGGAAATTCTCAATTACTTGTGCATAATGAATTCAGCTGCAAGTACACAAAGCATAGACTTGTTCTCTAAAGCCAAGTGAATTATTTTTAATTTTTCTGCTGTTTTGCATTAGGTGCATGTAACTCATTGTGGAAAAATTGTGCATCTCTCCCTCTGAGTGTTGGCTGCCTGGTATATTATTGATTATTTTTCATTGCCTGAGTCTTCTCTTTCTAGCCAGACAGTGCATATAGGATTTGCATAGGTCACAAACTGGTGGTTCAAAAGCCAGTGCACCACACATAGCATCTTCTTTAAAAATGAATTTGAGGGGCCCGCCCCATGGCCTAGTGGTTAAGTTCGCCACGTTCCACTTCGGCAGCCCAGGTTTGCGGGTTCAGATCCTGGGCGCGGACCTACACCACTTGTTGGCCATCCTGTGGTGGTGACCCACGTACAAAATAGAGGAAGACTGGCATAGATGTTAGCTTAGGGCAGATCTTCCTCAGACAAAAAGAAGGAAGATTGGCAACAGATGTTAGCTCAGGACGAATCTTCCTCAGCAAAAAAAAAAAAAAGAATTTGACAGTTTGAGAATAAAAATAATGATAAGTAAAGGATTATAATCAAGGGAAAATAAAATAATCTACAAGTCTGTACTGAGGTAGGTAGGTAGGTAGGTAGATAGATAAAATGTAAAAGGAATGGTGATTTTAGGAAAGTCACCGTTAGGCAATTACCACAAATACTAATTGGCTCAGGCAAGAGTAATTTATGGATGCTAAATCTAGTGAGTTGAAAGTTTAACAAGGAATAGGATATTTACAAAGTCTCTAAAGAATCTCCCTCCAAATTTGTTATTAATTGAAAGGGGAAAGTAGTAACTTTACAGTAGAGAATGCTAGCAGATACCACTTTAAGTAAGTAATCAAAGTTACTGTCACCAATAATGTTGACCAATGGACTGAGAAGAACAAAAAAAGATCACTTCTGCCAGAAATGCATAACCTGAATATGATGATTCTTTATCATTAGACAAACCTAAATCGAGGGTCATTCTACAAAATAACTAGCCTATAGTGTTCAAAAATGTCAGTCTTTTGAGAGTCATGGGAAAATGGAGGAACTGTTTCAGATTAAAGGAGAATAAAGAAATGTTACAACTAAATTCAATGTATGATCCTAGTTTGGATCCATAGAGTGGTGGGGGAGAATGGAGGATGGTATAAGAGACATTATTGGGAAAGTAGATGAAATTTTAATATGGACTGTAGATTAGATAATATCGTTGTATGATCATTAACTGTCTCCCTTTTAATACTTGTACTGTGGGTGTATGTGTGTGTATGTGTGTGTGTACATATATAGAGAGAGAATGATAAAGTAAATGGGGCAAAATGTAAAGAATTGGTGAATCTGAATAAAAGTATAGGGGAGCTCTTTATCCTATTCTTGCAACTTTTCTGTAAATTTGAGATTTATGAAAATGTCAGTATCGTAAAAGAACAAAAAAGGTAAGGTGTATTCTAGATTAAAGAAGACTAAAGAAACCTGACAATTAAATGCAATAAATGATCCTTGGCTGGATCCTGGATCCAAAAGTAGTACAGCTATGTGTCACTTAACGACGGGGATATGTTTTGAGAAATGTGTCATTAGGCAATTTTGTTGTGGGAACATCATAACGTATACTGAAGGGGAACAAAACTTGCTGCCCCAAAATATGTCTCTAACATGAGGATTATTTTAGGCTGATTTTTTTTTTTTTTTGAGGAAGATTGGCCCCGAGCTAACATCTGTTGCCAGTCTTACTCTTTTTGATTGAGGAAGATTGTCACTGAGCTAACATCTGTGCCCCTCTTCCTCTATTTTTTGTATGTGGGACACTGCCACAGCATGGCCTGATGAGCAGTGTGTAGGTCCATGCCCAGGATCCAAACCCGCCAACCCTGGGCCGCCAAAGTGGAGTGCGTGAACTTAACCGCTACGCCACCAGGCCGGCCCTAGGCTGATTATTTTTAAGAAACAAAAGGCTCAGAATTTTTCTTGTTACCGCCCCATTAACTGCCTAAAAGAATTTAGATATAAAAACCTGTCTCAGGAAGTGAGCTGTCACATTAGCATAACATAAACTAGGTGGTAGACAGAGAGTAACCTAGAAAGTCTGTTTGTTGGGCTCCCCTTTATGTTGTTCTGTTTCTGTGTGCCCAAATACTTGTTTTTCAAACTTTGATCCTTTTCAACTACCTATGAATTGCCTTCCTTCCCTTTGAAGTCCCTGACTCTCCCCACCCCCAACATCTTCTTTTGTCTTTAGCTGAGGATGGTATTTAAGGTGAGGGCTTTGGCCATTTTGGTGAGTTACTTGGTTTTCCTGGGTTTCTCCCATGTATACATGTTATTAAACTTCTGTTTGTTTTTCTCCTGTTAATCTGTCTCCTGTCAATTTAATTCTTAGACCAGCCAGAAGAACCTAGAAGGATAGAAGAAAATTTCTTCCTCCCCTACGGTGCTTATACAAACCTCAATGTATTACTACTACTCACCTAGGTTATATGGTACTATTCTTTTTTTTTTTTTTTTTTATTTTTCCCCCAAAGCCCCAGTAGATAGTTGTATGTCATAGCTGCACATTCTTCTAGTTGCTGTATGTGGGACGCGGCCTCAGCATGGCGGGAGAAGCGGTGCATCAGTGCGCGCCCGGGATCCGAACCCGGGCCACCAGTAGTGGAGCGCGCGCACTTAATCGCTAAGCCATGGGGCCGGCCCCTATATGGTACTATTCTTATGGGACCACCATTGTATATGCAGTCTGTCACTGAACAAAACATCCTAATGCAACACATGACTGTAGTAGCAGTAGTAGATATAGTGATCTATAAGGGACAATATTGGGTCAATTGAGGAAATTTTAATATGGACTGTATATTAGATGATATTTAATTTATTAAATTTTTATGATCTCATCATAGTATTGTGGCTATGCAGGAGAATGTGCTTGTTCTGAAAAGGTACGTGCTGAAGTATTTGCTGGTGAGGTGAAGTGACATGTTGTCTACAAATTAATTTCAAATGGTTAAAAGAGGAGGAGGAAAAAGGAAGACAGGAAAAAAGAAAAAACACCCCCAAAAAACCCTCAAAAACTTGTTTAGAGAGAGGAAAAGCACATATGGCAAATTATTAACAGTTGGAAAAATCTAATTGAGAAAATCATTGAGAAAATACAATGGACAGCTTATTATATTATTTTTTTCAGTTGTTTTCAAATAGAAAGTTGTGGTTGTCCACTTTAAACAGTGCATGCTCTCCATTTTTTCAGTCTCCATCTGTCTCACTTATTAATGCTTAACAAATATTATCTACCTTTTCTCTTTGGCATTTAAGTATGATTTCTGCCATTTTAGCACTGGATATGCAGATTTGCTGAAACATATTTATTTATTACACTAAATGACATTTTTAAAGGTGTTTAGGCACTATTTTAAAGTACTTTACATGCATTGTCTCATTTAATTCTCACAACAGTTTAATGAGATACATATAATTTTATCCCTATTTTTTAAATAGGGGAACTGATGCTTAAAAAGGCTAAGTGACTTGCTCATGGTCACACAACTAGCTGAAGACTAAATTCAAACCCAGGCAGTCTTGACTTTGGAACCCATGCTCAACAGCCGTGCCATTTTGTTCAGTAAAGCTCTGTGAATTTCTTATCAGCAAGCGAATGACAGTTGTTTTTTCAGTGGTGATCAGTGTAAAGGTAGCCGTAGGAGAGCAACACACTGATGAATTTGGACCTGTGAAAATGTTAACCTCTTCTCAGTTTATAGAGGCCCTCTGAATTTAAAGGAAGCAAAACAGCTTATTTGATGATGAGGGAAGGGTATTCTTGTCAGGAGAAAGCATGGAAGCTGGGTAATCTTGAAGATTGTCTAATGGAGTATGCTGTTTCCTCTGCTTGAAATACTTTTTTCATCTCCTTCATTCTGGCTCATCCCTAGCTTACGTGAACTGTACTTGGCCATCTAAACCTAAGTAGGAGTCTTTGCTTCCTCTGTAGTGCTATAGTACTTTTAGGTATTAAAAGTGCCAAATACTGAGGACACAAAAGTGAATAAAGTATGGATTGTGTGTTGAGGGAATCACTTTTTTTTATTTGCCTGTTATTTAGAGGTGTGAATTAGTTTTTACTTTTTAAATATAGTCTCTACTAAGATAAAAGCTTCCACAATGATTATTATCTACTTATTATACTTGTCACATATTGTAAATGCAGCTTCCTTTTAAGGATTCAAGTTAAATTTAGGAAATGGCAGAATTTGAAAATGTGCAATTTTAATTATAATATATAACTTTTTGTTGGTAGGTTGTTCCAGTTTTGGTGCATCTCCTGTCTGCTATCAGCAGTGTTAGGCTTTACATTCCTAAAGACCTTCGACCAATGGACAATAGACAGAGTGTTTTAAAATCAATACAGGTATACATGCTAATTTTATAAATTTAATGTAAATATAAACAGGGTTTATAACAAGGCAACTGAAATGCTTTTAAATGTATTGCTTTCTTTCAGAAAAACTAAATACTACCAATAATAGTAATTCTTTTTAATAAAAATAGTGACAGCAGATGGTACATGTAGATTGTTCTCTCTTTAAATCTACCAACAAAATGAGTTACTAAAAGGGGGCTCACAAAGGAAAACGTGGCCACTATTATATGCTAAATATGTTTTGCGTTATTTGTTGAGTGAAAACAACTATAGACTGTATTACAAATTTTATGCATAAAATCATGTGCCGGGATTTTTAACCATTTTTTAGTATAGTTAATAAATGGATGAATTAGTTTTATTTTCAATAGGGAAAATTTCGACTTTCTAGAAAATTTTATTTTCTAGTAGGGAAAAAAAAAGAGACTTTGTGAGTTATTTAGTCAATAAATATTTGAATAACATTTACTATGCAGTGAAGGCTCTATACATACTAGAATCTGAGCCAATAAAGATAAGTAAGCAGGATGCTTTCAGTGTAGAGTAGGAATTTTTAATTTTGGTCCATAGGTGGGCTTCCTGAAATGAATAAATCTCTTGACAGTTTTACAAAATTTTTATGTGGATAACCTTTTTCTTTTTAATTCCTAACTGGCCAAACCCTATCTTACCATTAAGGCCTAAGACCCTGAAAGTCTCCCACAGGGATACCAGCCTACAGTGAGCTATCCCTTCTCTGAACTCACATGCTCATTATATTTAACAGTTAAATCACATTAAAAAAAAAATTAGCCAAAGGGATCTGGACCCTTTGAAACGTTTGTATCTTTTGACTCAGTAGTGACCTCCCTGGGAATCAGCCCAAAGGAAATAATCAGAAAATTGAAAACAATTTACACTTGAGATGTTCAATACAGGATTATTTATGATGGCAAGAAATTACAACCTAAATATACAGTAATGGGTTTATCAGTAAGTTGTGCCACATCCCAGACTATTGAACTCTAGGTACTAGAATTATTAGTAAATTATATCTCAATATCAGTAAATCATAGTACAGCGATTCAAAATGAGTTTTCAAAAACAAATGCAATGGAAAAATGCACTCCATTTTAAGTAGGAAAGACAAAATTATATATGTAGCATCCTTTTTATTTTTATGTCTATATGCATAGGAAAAAAAGTAAAAGGAAATACTGATTTAGTTTAGTCTTAACTAATTTTATCTATAAGATGAAAAATGAGTTTTAAATATTTTGTTTCAGGAAGTTCAGAAACGTTTTCCTGATGGTGTTCCCTTATTAGATCCTATTGATGATATGGGCATTCAAGATCAAGGGCTGAAAAAAGTCATCCAGAAAGTAGAGGCTTTTGAGCATCGCATGTATTCTCATCCACTTCACAATGATCCAAATTTGGAAACTGTGTATACACTTTGTGAAAAAAAAGCACAGGTATAGTAGAAACTTATTTATTTATTTATTTTGGTGAGGAAGATTGGCCCAGAGCTAACATCTATGCCATCTTCCTCCATTTTGTATGTGGGATGCCACCACCGCATGGCTTGGTGAGCGTTGTGTAGGTCCACACCTGGGATCTGAACCCGCAAACCCTGGGCCACCAAAGTGGACCATGTGAATTTATCCACTGTACCACCGAGCCAGTCCCAGACACTTACTTTTTATAGTAGAATTCTATGTATTTCACCAAATAAATGAGTATGTATTTTTCATTTTCTTTTCCTGTTAAGAAATGTCTAGCTATCTTTTAAGTAAACTATAACTCTTATCAGCAAGACAAGATGAAGATCATTTTACTATAGTTTAGTATTTGATGTATTTTCTTTTTACAGTTTTTTCTTTTTTATTGAGATACAGCTCACATAGCATAACATTCACCCTTTTAGAGCGTACAATTCATTAGTTTTTAATATTCACAGATATCTGCAACCATAACCACTATCTAATTCCAGAACATTTTTATCACCCAAAAGAAACCTCATACCAATTAGCAGTCATTGCCCATATCCCCCACCCTCCAGCCCCTGGCAACTTCAAAACTACTTTCTGCCTGTATGGATTTGCCTGTTCTGAAGATGTTCATTTAAATAAAATCATACAATATGTGGCCTTTTGTGTCTGCCTTCTTCCACTTAGCGTAATGTCTTCAAGGTTCATTCATATTGTAGCGTGAATTCGTTCTTTATTGCTTTTTATGGCTGAAGAATATTCCGTTTATGTATATACCACATTTTGTTTAACCATTCATCAGTTGATGGACATTCGGGGTTTTCCTACTTTTTGGCTATTATGAATAATACTGCTATGAATATTTGCATACAAATTTTTGTGTGGACATAAATTTTCATTTCTCTTTGGTAGAATTGCTGGGTCATGTAGTAACTCTGTATTTAACTTTTTGAGAAACTGCCAAATTGTTTTCCATAGTGGTTGCACCACTTTACATTCTTACCAGCAATTTATGACAGTTCCAATTTCTCCATTTTCTCACCAAAACTTGTTATTGTTTGGATTTTTAATTATAGCCATTGTAGTGGTATAAAGTTGTAGTATTTCAGCTTTTTAGGATACTTAGCTGTAATCTCTAACCAATAAAAGCATTCTTATAGCCATTCTGAATAATGAATTTAGAAAAAGCTTTTTGAAATGAACATAATTCTTTCCACTATCCACTTCTCTTCAACTAGAATCTTTTGTACTATACAAATGTCACTTCCTCCTTGAAGCTTGTAACTCCTTGCTATTATGCTTTTTCAACTTTTGTCACATGCCATTTTTATCATGTTTGTCTTCCTCTCCCATGAACTAGATTTTAAGCTCATTAGTCTCAGGTGTTTGATTTTAGCTTATTTGTGCTTTCCCATATCTCCCATAATGATCTGTCTTTATAAAGTAGATACCTAGTATTTATTGAATAAATATATGAGTAGAAACTTGGCTTAATAGAGTAATGTGTTTAGTTTCATAGTTTTATATTTTATAGTTCATAGTGTTTAGTTCATCAGAGTACTGGAAATAGGGTACATAGTTAGCTGTCAATAAATGAGTCACTGACCACCATCATTGCCTTTATCATTTCTACTCTTAAATTGAAGTGTAATAAATTGTCTGCAGAATTCTAGCTGTGAATTTCAGCTTCTCAATCCCTAAACTTTTCTTTCTGTTAGTGTATTTCTGAACTTCAAGCCACCACTTCAGGATCCCAGTGTTTTCTTGCTCTTGTACTGTCATTCTCTTGCCACAGTTGAAAAGTATGTAGTATTTGCTGATAAACAGAATTTTAAAGCTCATGCACTCTAAAGGATGACCTCAAAATACATTTTTCTTTTAAGCTTTCATCTCTGTCTGCAGAATAAAGACCTATTCTCTTTGCTAAAGCCATTTCCAGCTTAGGCAGATCTGTGATATAATTTGACAGCAAAGAGAAGGAACACTTTTCAGGGCATCCTGGGGGAAATATAAGTAGTCAAGAGATAAGATTATATACCTTCATCTTTTTTTTTCTTTTTTTTTTTTCTTGGTGAGGAAGATTAGCCCTGAGCTAACGTCTGTTGCCAATCTTCCTCTTTTTGCTTGAGGAAGATTATCACTGAGCTAACATCTGTGCCAGTCTTTGTCTATTTTGTATGTGGGACACTGCCACAGCATGGCTTGATGAGCAGTATGTAGGTCCACACCCGGCATCCGAACCTGTGAACCCTGGGCCGCCGAAGCAGAGCGTGCGAACTTAACCACTATGCCATCAGGCCAGCTCCTACCTTTGTCTTTCTTTTCCTGTTCTCTAAGTTACCTCCTAATTCCCTAAGGGTGAAAAGCTAGAACTGGTAGGATTGCTACTTAGGAGCATGATTAATTGTCAAATGAATCCTGTCTGGGGGAGCCTATCCGAATTCACCACTGACGTTTTCTACCTCCTGCAGGTTACCTTGTCTAGGTCATGGCTGTCCAACTCTCCCCTCCTTCTAGACCTTCCTCCTTATCCCTTCTCATTTAAGCAAGAGCCGTGCTCTATTCCCCAACTTCTTAAGCTTTTAACAATTCCTAAATCTCCCTACTCTACCTTAAATTTTTCAAATGGATGTTTTATATTTTCCACATATTTAACATTTTTGCCAGTATTTAAGAACTGCAGATACTAGTAGTTAAGAACTTCAGATACGTCATTCCTCTTGTATAATATCCTGGGAAAGTATCTAAGAAGCTCCTAAGTCCCCCTGCCCCGTTAAAGCTTTAATAAAAGAGAAGCTAAAACAGAGAAGTATCTTCTAAGATGTCCTTATAGAATATTTTTTGTTTCACTTCATGAGTAAGTCCCATTTTACTTTTTCCCTTTATTACTGAACTTCCTTTATGCTTTCATATGCCTTAGATTGCAATGGATATTAAATCTGCAAAGCGAGAACTAAAGAAAGCAAGAACTGTCTTACAAATGGATGAGCTCAAATGTCGCAAACGTGTTTTAAGGAGATTGGGATTTGCTACTTCTTCTGATGTCATAGAGATGAAAGGACGAGTGGCTTGTGAGATAAGCAGGTAACACCTGGTTGTTCCAGAAAACCAATTTTTAAATGGAATACTGTTTTTTAAATAAGGGCTTATTAATCTTCTGGGAAAAAGAGCTGTCTTAAAAATATAAGGTTTGTACAATACCTTCCATATTAAATGCAGGTTTTGACCATGAAATTAGAGAAGGAGAATAAAAAAAATCTCTTGGATCCCACAGTTAACCCAAACACCTTCAGCATTTTGATGTATTTCCTTTTTTTTTTTTTAATGTATTGTAGGATTGTTACACAATTGTAATCTCAGTTTATACACAATTTTCTATAGTTTTTATTTTTCTACAGTTATGAACATTTTTCCATCTTGAAACTTAGTCTCATAGCCAATATCCTTTTATATGTATAGCAGATTTTATGAAAGTTTTGGGCTAACAGTAGAGTATTATAGTATATACCATATTATAGGCCACAGCTTAAAATTGGATATAAGCTATTGTCTGTTTTGGTAATCTTTTGCCACATTACAAATGACCTTAAAACTAAATGACTTAAAACAACAACAGTCATTTCATTCTCTCTGGTGGTTTCTGTGGGTCAGATATTCAAGAAGAGCCCATTGGACACTTCTGGCTCAGAGTCCCATGTGATTGCCAACAGCCTGAAGATATATCTTGTTTTGTCCATAGTTAGGACCATTATTCTCAATGAGTCCATAAAAGACGTTTTTAAAACAGTTTTTTATGTCCCTTCTATGGCCCTAATGGACGGGGCCAGAGAATTACAGGCCTTATATATGGTTTCAGACTTGCAGACATTCCTGGTGAGGACTTATTCATATTGTTCTTATTGATGATCTAGTTCAGATGTTATGAACTCAGATGTCCACAGGCGCTAAGAGGAGACTGGCGAACAAGACAGTTGTTGGCCACTAAAAGGGGGCAGCGACTGCCTAGCCCCAATTAGTTGTTATTACAGAATAATGTGATATCGGATTTTCCAATTTAGAAAAGCCAAAAATCTGGAATTTTAGGTGAAATCTCTTGATCTTTTAAATGTTCACAAACTAATTCATAATTATTTTTTTAGTTACTGTGTGAGCCAAATAAACATTCCTCAAGTTAGATTTGGCCCACAGGCTTCTAGTTTTCCTTTGACCTGTGATAAAATTCAGCTTAGCTACTTTGTAATTAAAGAAACCTAGACACCATAAGATTAATAATTTACCCAGGATTAAATCTAGACCACAACACTGGTCTACTGATTCATATGCCAAAATTAATGTTATTGGAATTATCTTTTTGTGATATTATGTAGTGTTTAATAATTAATACATAAATTAATTTCTCTTAGGTATCTGCAGCTAGATTTAATCTTGGAAGAATGGGTATTGATTTTATTCTAAAATAGAATACTTAGAGAGAGAAAGCAATAACACATATCAACAAGTACATTACATTTCCCCCAAAATTTGCTTCTCCCTCTGCTCACTGTCTTGCTGAATAAGACCCAGCCACTAAAGGCAAAAACTTGGCAGTCATCCTAGACTGGTTCTCTGCCTGTTCTCTCTTCCCACATTTTCCTGAGTGTTTTTTCTACCTCCGTGCTCTTTTAACTATTCCCACTGACTAATGTGCATCCTTGATTATTTCTTGCTTAGAGTCTGCAATAGTCCTCCTGTCTGTCGCCTACTTATCTTGAGTCTCTACAACCGATCCTTTATACTCTTGCTTTCAGAGTATTCTTTCCAAAGCACAAATCCTGTTGTGTCCTTCTTTTGGTAAAAGTCTCTCAATGATTCCCTGTTGCTTTTAGAGTAAATTCCATAATTTAGTGTATTCTTGCCCTTTGCTCTCTAGCCTGTCTGTTGCCACATTCCACACATGATATTTCTTTCACTTAGCATGACCTTTCCCTTACTCCCACCCCATATCCTGCTAATTCTTGCATATTTTTTCCAAGGTCTTCTGAAATTTGCTCTGAATTTCTCTAGTCTGATTTGAGGCTCCTCAACTTTTTTTGCATAATTGTCTGTATAAACCTCTGTTAAATTGCTGTCCTGTGATTATTTTCTTTCTTGTCTGCCTCCCACATTAGATAGACTGTCTATACGTCCTTGAAATAGTCTTGCCTTATTTGTATTGTTGCCCTTTTTGCTTGGCTTAACTCGCAGTTTACCATTAGGAACCCAAATTTAGTTTTTGACTTAATTTTTGAATAGTTATAACTGTTTGTAAAGATTGATAGTTCACGACTTTATTCTTTTTTAGAAGTCTTCCAAAAAATAAAGTTTGCTCTTTTTTTAAATAATTAACACCGCTACAATTACTGAGTGGGTCCATTTAACCCTTTTATATGCGTAAGATACTTTATGGAACTTTGATTATAGAATTCTAGTGAAAAAAATCTTTGTAGTCTTTTTTTAACTTTCATTGAACATGGTTGAGAATTCAGAATTTTTCGTTTTCCACCCATGACAAAGATAAAAATGACAGGGCCGGCCCCGTGGCTTAGCCGTTAAGTGCACGCGCTCTGCTATTGGCGGCCAGGGTTCAGATCCCGGGCGCGCACCGACACACCACTTCTCCGGCCATGCTGAGGCCGCGTCCCACATACACCAACTAGAAGGATGTGCAGCTATGACATACAACTATCTACTGGGGCTTTGGGGGGGAAAAAAATAAATAAATAAAATTATTAAAAAAAAAAATAAAGTTCCAAAAATCTTAAAAAAGATAAAAATGACAGAAGGATATTTTACAATTATTACACAAATCAGAAGATAACAAAAAGTACTCTACACAAAGTGATGATGGTGAAATTGGTCATATAAACAAACTCTCAGACCCTAGGTAAATTCTCAAACTCAAGAATCAGCATTTCTAAGGACAAAAAGAAAATTCTGAGATTCTGAGATGTATTATTTTATATATCTGAGGTTATTTTGAGATTATTTATTTTACTTTCTTTTCTGTTCAACAGAAAGGACTTAGTAATGTGATGTTTTGTGATCCTAACTTGGATCATCTCATTTTGCTAAAAAGACTAGTGAAAACAATCTTTCATTTTTTTATGATTTGTATGCTAAATTTTCCTTATACGGTTCTTAAGTGGTCAAATACTGAAGATAGTTGTCAATTTAAGGAAATTGATAAACAGATAATGAAGAGATGAAAAAAATTATTGGATTGATCATTCTAATCTTTATAATATAAATCTATTATCTTTGTAATATAAATCTGAATGTGAAAATGTTGTACAATCATGGAGCAAAGAAGATGGCCTTTCTTCAATGAAAGCATGACTTGTCAAAGTTTTTAAAAATACTGTATTTTGATGATGCAAAAGAGGAACCAAAAATAATGATAAGCTGGAACCTGAAAGAGATGTATTTAAAATCTGGAGTAGTCAGTAGTACATTTTGACACTGCAAGTGCAAGAAGAAACAGAAGTAATGGTGAGCTAGTCCCTGAGATATATTTGAAATCTGGAATAGTATTTACTAGATGGATATAGTCCAGATTCATGGATGACAGTTGATGAGCAGCAGTTTGTTGCATTCAAAGGCCATTGCCCATCTTAATTATATACATTCTTAGCACTAGGACACTATGGAATAAAATGTGTGTCTGCTATGGGTATATCCTAATTAAGATTCCTAATAAAGTTGTTTTTCATTATCTCTTTATAAATTATTTGTAAAATAACTTAAAGTTAAAAACAATTAAAAGCGTCCTTGGATCCAGATAATAAATGGTGATGACTATTTTTCCTGGTACACTGAGTTAAGAAATGGTTCTTTATTTCAATGAATATGTGCATTTTGGTATTTGCTAGAGTGGGATCTTTATATAAAATATATATATTGGTAAATACAAAGACTTGTCATTTCCTTAGTTAAATAAATCTTTGTCACTCCTCATTGATTACTCCTCACGGTCAAATAATACATTTATTAAAACTACACTTTAAGGATGTATGTGTACATATGTATATTTTTATATCCTGACATTTGAAATTTATTCTCTCTTTTTGTGGTGGTATAGTGCTGATGAGCTCCTTCTAACTGAGATGATGTTTAATGGCCTTTTCAATGACCTCTCTGCAGAACAGGCAACGGCACTACTAAGTTGCTTTGTGTTTCAAGAGAATGTGAGTTAATAGATTTAGCACATGTTATTTATTAATTCACAATCCTGTAATTTAATTTTAATACTATTATGAATAATTATAAAAATATGACTTGATATTTACATATTACGGGTAATGTTAATTAGAAATCAGTGCCACTTTAACACAAATATAGTAAGAGAGAAATAATTAAATGCATATTATCAGAAAGGAGAGTAAAATAGGATTTTATTTGTGGACAGTCATCATTAATCAGATTCCAAGTTTTAAATTTGTTCTATAACCCATTGTTTGAGGCTCTGGCCTAGGCAGACAGTCCTAGAAATAGAAAGAAAAAGTAAAATTAGGCAAAACTAGTAAAAATGAAAGGGGATAGTAAGGTTGAATTAATATCCCTCCTCCCAATATTGGAAAATAACTATGAAGCAGCTGATTCTACTAGAAGCTGAAATCTTAGTTTTCATAGGCAAGGTCTGAGATAGTGGCCATAAGATTCTCATTGCTGGTTTAGCAATAATTTTTTCATGTGGGTAGTTAGTTCACTTTCAGCAGCTCTTAAAAAAGGAAGTGCTGGATGGAACACCACAAGAATACTAATCACCCTTGTACCTTATTCCAAAAACCTGTATGATTTGTTTTAAAAAGTAAAATGCATGTTTCATGTTTCAAATTTAAAACTTTATTCATTGTGGATGATATGGACAAAATAAGAATAAGATGAGGACATTTGCCTTTAAAAGTAATTTAATACTGCTATCTGAATTTTTAGAGGACCTTTTACCATATACACTTAGTTTAACTTTTAAGTAAATTGTGTAAGACAAATTGTTTTTTCAGTTCTGCCATTGATCTATTTACCTGTTAACTATTTCCTTATTTAGTAATCAGATCAAATACATTACTTCTTGAAGTAGTAGGTACTTTTCTCTCAGCTCCCTGATTACAGATTAGAATTCCAGCTATAGTGGCAATAACAACAAATAGGACAGTAATCCAAAAACAATTTGTGCTCTCCTGAGATTGTCTGCTATGCACCCATGAAGTAATTTGTACATAGGGAATGCATTACTTTACAAAATATTATGTTTGGCTGTTGTTTTTCTTATGTTCAAAATTTTATTACATTAATTTCCAAAATAGTTGTTAAGAATGTAACAGATCACTTGGGGATTGATGGTCTTCTGCCTGTGTCAAACTTTGCCTTGTATTGTGCTTCTTTTTTTTTAAGGTGGCACCACAAAAATCCTGTCTTCTGAGAGGTCAACTATATTACCTCCTCAAAGGAGTTGGGCTTAGCCAAACCAGAACTCTTAAGTCTTGGGGCAGAATGTCACTGTGTGTGGTTAAGTTTTGTTCAGTCACACTGTGTTATATGTAGGGTCATCAATTCTTGTGGTGGCCTTTCAACATTAAGGTGGAAAATTGTATTAAAAGTCACGTGGCATTTTGTTGATACTTTTAAAAGAATGTTTTCTAGCCAAAAAGGAAGGTCAATATAGTAAGATACTTGTTAAAAATACAATAAAATCTGCTTGATATACTAATTTCTATTTAAAAATCTGTTCTTTCTAAAACTGTGCCCCTACATTTTTCATATCATTAAAAGTAGTTTAAACATTACCTACAGTCTTTATAATATGAATATCAAATAACTACAGATATTTTTTAAGTGCCCACTGTGTGCAATGCACAGATCTATGCACTAGAGATACAGTGAAAATTTTTGCTTTCATGAGACTTATGCGAGTGGATGAAGATAAACAATAAAGAAATAAAGTACACACTTATGTCAAATGGTAAGGAGGGGTTTGGAGAAAAGTGAAGCAGAGGAGACAGACAGAAATCCTTGGGAGGCTGGGGTTACTATTTTAAATAAGATGATTAGAAAAGGCCTCACTAATAGAGTGAAATTTGAATTGAGACTTGAAGAAATGAGGGAGCAAACTGTGCACATACCTGCGGGAGAGCAGTGGTAAAAATCACACTTAGTTTACTGTCAGGACCAGTGCCTTCTTAAAGTGCCCAGCAGAGGGGCACAGTCAGTAACTGTTGACCATGAATGGACACAATATCAAAGATATTTAGGAGTCTTGGGTTCTTTTCACTATTAAACTGAGATGTTGAGTTCATTCTATCTATTTTGCTTTTTCATCACTCATCATGATTTTTTGTTTTAACAAGAATAATAGAGAACCTAGGTCGTGATTTATTACATAATATACATATACATATATGTAATATATATACATATATACATGATGCAAATCAAAACCAAGTTCTGTATAAATACTGATGCTTAAAGACAGATCTATTGCTAACCTATAACTGCTTTCTTAAAAATTTACCTATATTTACGTTAAATCCTGTCCCACACACACATACATACCATTCTTGTAGTAATTTTATTTTTGTATAGTAAGTTTATCTTTGTCAAAAATTGTTCACTAATGTCTTTTTTGTAATCACAAGCCTATAGGTTTCGAGGATCTGATCTTATTTCTCTTTGACAGGGTAATAAACCAACTCACAGAATTCAAGCAGCTTACCCAAGTTCTTTGTCTAGTTAGTAATAGACTTGAAACTCCTATTATTCTGATTGAAAAATTGATGAACTTTTCACTAGTGGGAAGGCAGTATTAAGAGCACTGAAACTCAGATTAAACTTTTAACTATCTTTGTATGTGGTTAGAGAGCTAGAAATATCTGGGTAAAATAAAAATTGAGGGCATTATTTCTGACATTCTTTAACCCAGATTTTCAGTTTCCACAGATTGAGAGTTGCCTGTAAGCCAAAACTGTTTCAAAATCAAACTATGATAAAAATATTATAATAATGTTGATGCAACTAAACTACTATGCATGTTTACAATATTTGCTCTCCCTCAGTTCTGTGTATGGTCACAGAAAATAGCTAGATTAGCACACTGAAAATTTAGCAGTGTAATATTTTCCTTTGAAATAATAAGACAGTATTATAATTTAGAATAAGAGGAGTGGTAATTTTGCTTAAATAAACTGAGTTGATTAGAAACTCTAAATGCTAATGACTAAAGTCTTATAATTTGATATTAATGGATATCATGAAAGCTTTGTGATAGTACATACTGCATTTTAAACTTAGGTTTTTATATCTAATCTTTTTACATGTTTTCCATTATAGTCTAGTGAGATGCCCAAATTAACAGAGCAATTAGCAGGACCACTTCGTCAAATGCAGGTAAGATTTTTTTCAAACTACATATTTTATGAATGGTGTGTTGTAAAATAAACATTTTTGACAGTCTTATAGTATTTATCATTACACAGAGACAGCTTCCTTCGAGACTAAATATGTCACTTGATGTTAATATCATTTAATGCTATTGATAATATCATTTGTGATTTTTATTTTAATAATTAAACATTCTTTCCCACCAATGTAATAAATTGTATAGAGTTGCTATGAATGCAGATTTAGCGCTACATAATGTAAATAGGCTATACCAACAATTCAGTGCCTGCATCGTTTTGCTTGGTATTAAGAATGGCATCTTGATGAACTAGGATTTAGTTAGCTTAATTTTTTGTGCATTTTTCCGTCCTGGTTTACAACAGATTTTAAAATCTGATTTCTTTATCCTAAGAAATTATTTATCTGTAGGTCCTCAAAGCCACAGCAGCTTATAGTAATAAATTTGGATCTGTTATTATTTTCTTAGGATGCATTGATTTTATCTACCTTTTCAACATTAGACAGGAAAGACAGGGGAAAAAGAACTATAAGACATTGCAAGAGAGGAATAAAAAGTGAATCATAAAAAAAGGCCACTTCAATGGAACATTTAGCATCCCTTAATATTACTAAGAAATTTAAACTTCAGAACCAGAAAAGTCTTTTTAGACCTAGGAGTTTTTGACCTTTTAGATTACGAAGGAGAAAAGAATGAGTGTAAATTGCTCACTGTGGGGAAAAGAAAATATTAAGATTTACATTTTTTAAAGTATTGTTAGCAAAAAAGCATCATTTTGCCATAGGATTTGTGTTTCTCTAAATCTGTTTTTTTGTCGTTGTTTTTGTTTTGTTTTATTAATGAAACAGATTAATTAAATGATACTCTTGAATAATTTTAATGAAGAGTTCTGTTTTTCATAGAAAAGGTATACTGGGTGAAAATCGTGCCTTTGATATATTTTTCTTGGTTAATTACGTCAGTGTCATGGGAAAACTGCTGTTTGATCTCTCAGCAATGGAGCAGGTGCTGTGGCTACTTAGATGCAGAATATCCAAATTGCAGGCATATCACTTAGGAAGACAAGGAACCTTGTGGAATACTGGCTTTGAAAACTTAAAGGAAAAGTGATGAGAGATCATAAGAAATTTTAAGTATATCTTTTATCTTCAAAGGAATGTGCTAAAAGAATTGCAAAAGTTTCAGCAGAAGCCAAATTGGAAATCGATGAGGAAACTTATCTAAGCTCATTCAAACCTCACTTAATGGATGTAGTATATACCTGGGCAACTGGAGCTACATTTGCCCATATCTGCAAAATGACAGATGTCTTTGAAGGTATTGTTAAATTTTGTATACATACATTTCTTTCTGATATAAGAAATATACTTAGGATGTCATTATTTTTACTAGATAAGAATATATTATTTTTAACTTCTGGTAAAAAAAAAAATGGAATCTTCTGCCTGTGAAGATCAAAAATATTCTCCACATATTCTTTGTATTATTTAATAAGCACAGTCTTCTCATTATAAATTCCTTAAGAAACTATTTTAACAGTTTATAATCATGTGCCAAGGTCTCTGCAACGTCAGATAAACACATGATCCTAGTAAGTCATATTTGTGTGGATATTTTTACTTTTTGGTTTTATTCTCATGGTAATAATTTAATGGCTTGCTATATAATTCCACTAAAGAATAGCAGAGCTAAAGGCAAGCCTCATGGCTCAGTGGTTAAGGGCACGCGCTCCGCTACTGGTGGCGGGTTCGGACCCCGGGCGCGCACCGACGCACCGCTTCTCCGGCCATGCTGAGGCCGCGTCCCACATACAGCAACTAGAAGGATGGGCAACTATGACATACAACTATCTACTGGGGCTTTGGGGAAGAAAAAAAGGAGGAGGATTGGCAATAGATGTTAGCTCAGAGCTGGTCTTCCTCAGCAAAAAGAGGAGGATTAGCATGGATGTTAGCTCAGGGCTGATCTTCCTCACAAAAAAAAAAAAAAAAAAGAATAGCAGAGCTGAAAATGCTGTCCATCGTTTCATTTCTAGTAACAAGCTTGGCTTCGCTCAGACTGTTACATCGCATGAATCAGATTAATGAGCAGATTTTTAAGAGACTGAAGAATAACTATTACTCAATTGAAGAGAAGTTTTAAATGAAAAAATAAAGGCAAAGGGAATATATAAGGAATAATTATAAGTGAATTATAAGAAGCAAAAAAATAAGCACAGTTTTTAAAGAAAACCATACTTGGAAATGCTGTATTCATTGCAAAAAGATTGGCTTATGTAGATACTTAATAGTAGTGAATTGTATTTACTAAATTAAATATTTACATTGAACTTTCTTAAAAATGAAAATAAATGAGCTTTAACTTCATAAAGATTATTAACAGTATTTAAAATACTATTACTATTGCTTATAGTTCTATTTTGAGAAAAATTTTAACACACCCAATATTAGATGCTTTTTAACTGATTATTTCAGACTAATAGACTACTGAGTTTATGAATCAATGATTTTTATGATGCATGGGTTAAACATCTCTGCAACAGAAGATTAAAATTTTCAATTATGAGCCTTTACTTCACTACATTTATGATTTTTACGTGTTACAGTTTATAGTATATATTTTTTTATTATGATGTGCTGTTTTAGTCCTTTCCCTAAAGTTTATTTCTAAGCCTCCATTAAATGATGATTTAGTAATATGGTCGCAATCCTGTGGAAAATACATTCTGCTATTAGGAAAGTCATTATTTATTAAGTAACTACTATGTGCCAGGCATTGTGCTAATAAGCACTTTATATAATTTATATCTAATCACCACAATAGCAACTCAGCATAGATACTGTTGTTTGCACTTTGCACAAGGAGACTGAATTTTAAAAAGGTAAATAATTTGGCCAGGGTCATGGAGGTGTAGTACATGATGGCACTGTGATTTGAACCTTGGCCTCTGTGACTGCAAGTCACATGGTAATTGATAACTTCATCTTAGCACCATAATACCTTATCCTTGAATTTTGGATCACCCAGAGACTTCATAAATCCTACCCTAGATTATAGCATCTCTATCCACTGAAAATTCGTGCTTGTCAGAATAGTACAAAGGTCTGTAATAGTTCATGATGGGTAGCTACAGTTGAGGCTGTGAGAAGAGGGAAGCATGACATTCCTCACTGGTGCACATTGCTTAACACACAGGTAGATATATGATGGCTTGTGTTTCAGAGGTGCAAAGGCAATCAAATACACCAACACCACTCTTCAGTCTGACATCTTTTTGAAATGTAAGAATGAAACTAATGACTGCTCTATGCCTAAATAATTCCAGTTGTTGGAATTGTTAATGTAATAATGTAATTGTTAATGTAATAGCTCATATTTATGTAATACCTGCTTCTCTGAGAAGTTAAAGACAATGACATAAAACAATGGTGGTGCAGTGTGGAGAGTAGTTTTTGTTTTGTTTATTTAAGAAAAATCAAGAAGCAATAGACCTGGAATAGGGAGCCCTATAAAATTGTCTTTGTGGATTATTTTTCTGTTCTTTGTACTTAAATGGAAAAGTTATCGGAGTATAGAAGATAAATCTTAAACTGCTAAAATTGAAGATTTTCGCCACCTATGAGTTGACCTTTTCCACAGCATACCAGCATTCCAGAAATCTATTCTGCCCCTTTTCAATTCCTTGGGGCTATTTCTACATCACAGTTTGCTTGAGAATTCTAAGTTTGAAACTGTGAGGAATTCACTTTATAACTTGAAGTTGAATCTAACAGCACAATTCTCATGTTTTTCTGGTCTGGGTGCCAGTATATCAGCTACAGTTTTTCTAAAATTGGAATAGACTATATATTAGCTCGTAAAAATAAAACTTGTAATTAAACAGCAAAAAGTAACTGGGAACCTTGATTTACTTAGGATAGTATTTCCTTTTTCCAGCATACTGTGTCCCTCTCTCCACCCCGCCTTTTTTTAATCATGTTGTTACATAGTTCTTCCATTTCAGAATAGCTATTCTCTCCTCTTCTTATTATTGTACATGCTTTATATAATTGGAAAAATACTATAATCAAATCTCTAGCCCATAGCTCTAGCGTCTTTATTTTTACAGGCAGAAAGTGACTACATTGGAACCTTTTAATGTGCTGTGCTCAAACCATATTTGTTTCTAATTAGATTCTCAATTTTCTTTTTATATGAAAATAAATAATGTCTGATCATTTCATGTCATGAGCCTCAGAAGTAGTTTTAAAGATTTTTCAAACATTAGCTGGAGCTAGTTAACACTGTAATGATTGACACCGTGTGTTTGGGGGATGTCTGATACAAGAGAATTTATACTGTGATTCAGTTGAGGAATGTTGAAGACTTCATATAAATAATTATTTCCTCTTTTATCACCCTGAAAAAAAATGATAGAATGTAGTTGTTTCTGATTTCCATCAAACTCAATTTGAATAGCAATTTTTAAAAATATTCATATGGGCTAAAGCCTAGGATTTCGGTCTACTAATCCATGCAGTAGATCCATTGTAACCTAGACAAGGCCATTACTATTTATTGCTGTCTATACAAAAACAACGTTGTACTCTTCAGTATGCATGAAGGACTTGCTTTCCACTGAGCACATGTGATCAGGAAAGCTCCTATGACGAACTATCACTTAAAACTGTTTCCTGTACTTCTGCTTGCCATAGGTTTTTAAAGCAAATACTGTGTACTACATTTCCACACTCTGCCCTCACCACATGTTCTTCTCAAATGCCTTTCAACTGGCATAGTTTTATCCTTCTCTAGGACAGGGTACATCAGTGTCATAAGGGATTTCCAGTGGATTTATTTTTAAAAATACTTTTGCCAATAATAACAAAGTAACATTTTATTAATACGTATCATTTCTGTGTTTAAATTTTGGCACAATTTTAGTACTAAATGACTTAGGAATTAGTACATGATACTTATTTGATGCATAATTACTGAGGCCCTAGTGAGGATCAGGTACTGTGTGAGCAGCAGAGTCTGCCCTCCAGAAAAGGTTCAGCCTAAGCTGAGATCTAGTGGTAAATAATAGCAGGAAAATATATTTGTGATCTTAACCTTAGGGCAAACTCATTAAAACCACCCTAGATGGGAGTATTAAATTAGATTCAGGGCATGAACTGTGGGGAACCACTTTTGGGAATGCTGGAAAGCTAGAGGTAGAAATACTGTTCAGAGGAATGTATTGCTTCCATCCTCAATGAGAATTACGTGGTTTTGTTCAAGAACCAGATGACCCTGATGTTTGCAAAATTGCCCTTAAAGCATGTGCACCCAAATGTCCATCAGTGGGTGAATAATTAAATTGTGGTATATCCATACAATGGAACAGTATTCAGCTATAAAAAGGAATGAATTGCTGATTTATGCTAAAATAGGGATGAACTTTGAACACCTTAAGGTTCTAAATGAAAGAAAGCAGATACAAAGGCCACTTATTGTATGATTCCATTTAAATGAAATGTCCGGAATAGGCAAATCCATAGAGACAGAAAGTAAGAGACAGGGGCCGCCCGGTGGCTTAGTGGTCAAGTGTGCAGGCTCCGCTGCACCGGCTCTGGGTTCGCAGGTTCAAACCCTGGGCACGCACAGACACACCACTTGTCAAGCCATGCTGTGGCGGCGTCCCATATAAAGTAGAGGAAGATGGGCATGTATGTTAGCTCAGGGCTAATCTACCTCACAAAAAAAAAAAAAGAAAGAAAGAAAGAGACAGACAGAAAGTGATTGCCATGGGCCAGGGGATGATGACATGGAACTAGGCGTGATGCTTAATGGGTATGAATTTCTCTTTGGGTGATAAAAATATTCTAAAATTAGATAGTGATTATGATTGTACAACCCCAAATATACTAAAAATCACTGAATTGTACATGTAATTAAAAGGGTGAATTTTATGCTGTGTGAATTATATCTCAATATGAGTTCTTCCAGAACGGTGATGCAAACCTGAGTATAGAAAAGGGCAGTGACATTGAATTGTACACTTTAAAAATGGTTAAACTGGTGACCTTTATATTGTGTGTATTTTGCCACAATTTAAAAAAAAAAAAAAAGGCAGTGACTAGTAAGAATTCAGTTTCGCTTTTTACTACTTACTACTACTTTGGCAAGACCAGAAAAAAAGTTTTGTAACAAACCATTAGGTTAGTGTTTTTATTTCTGTTTCTGGTCAGCTTCAGATAGCCTGGGGATGGGTCATGGCTTTGTAGCTTTTTGTCTAGCACTTAATCTAGCTGGTCCTAATTGATGAGGCAGAATGATTTCCAAAGCTGGGAATAAGGAGTACTCTTGGACTACAGAGAACTGTAGTAGGTAGGAAATACGCTAGATAAGTCACTACTTCACAGTAGTTTTCATTAATCCCTGTGGGGAATAACCTTTATGCTGCAGGCAGCTGTTGACAGTGTTTGTGCACACAGACAGTGATTTGTTGACAAAACTCTGTGGCCATCAGCCACAGCCATTATATACGCAACCCTGTACCTCCTGGCCTCGTTTTCTTAGTTGTTCTCATGTCATCTGAAACTGTCAGAACTAAAATTTCTGGAATTCGAGTTTGAGTATTTACAAAGTGTGACATGGCATTGCTCATTGGATCAGATGTTCGTTCACTTACTTTAGTTTATACCTTATCTTAGCCATTTACTTCATGTGGTTTGGCCTCTCTGATAACTTTTGCAGATTCTGCTTATTAACATGAGTTACTCAATTTGTAGAAATACCAAAACAATATCAAGTTATCTGTGTTTCCTGGTACATATTTGAAATCAGTCAAAATAAAGTTTGTTGAGAGAGAGTACCTAGCCCGCCGATGCCCTGCATAGCAGAATGCTTTGAAAAGAATTTTATTTCAATCCTACATGATTTGTGAGAATCTGCTCTGTTCCTTTAAGTGCTATATATTTACAGTTTTAGCCACCACCTAATTTAATTCTCCTCGAATAGAAACATTTGCAAAATAAACATGTAATATCTGGTTGCAGAGGTAATACGATGTTAATTACCTTCTCCGTCCCAACCTCCACCCTCTCTCTAGACACCCAAAAGTTACTGCAACTGATTTCCTCTTTCATTGCAAGGCAGTATTGGAGCCCAGCATTCCTAGCAGCTGAAAACAGAACTAACAAACAGAGCCAATATTTATTGAGCTCTTATTGTATTATTTACACTTGTTAAGGACGTTATATACATTATTTCATTCGTTTCTCACAATAACCCCATTAGTGTAGGAATTATTATTATATCTCTACTTTATAAATGAGTAAAGTGAAATTTTTCTTAGGTTAATGGAAAAGATTTGGAAGGAAAGTAATGAGTTCACTTTTTGGAAATGTTGAGTTTGAGGTGCCTGTAATATGTCAAGGGTGATCAACTTTTTGTTAGCGGTAGCATCTAGCTAGAATTAATAGCATTGTTTTGTTTCTGGAACATTTGTTTTTCTAATTATGGCCTATTTATAAAAAACAAGTGAGTTTTTTTTAAGTCATTTAAGTAAAGTGTTACAGCAAAATCTGAGAGATACACTAATGATTGAAGTTTGTAAAATTATACTTTTAAAGATATAACTGAGGGTCAATTATCCTAATATAAAAATATCACACCTGGACCATCCAGAGCCTTATGGTTTGAATCAGGACTGAAACAGACTCACCAGAGCTTCCTCTTGGCATTTGAATTAACAGTATCTAGTTTTTGAGCAGTTAGAGGAGCCCCATTCCTCCTGGGATGCAGGCATATAGGCTCCCCAGCTGTCTCCAGGACTGCCGCCCTCTCATCATGTTGCTTGTGCCCAGCATCAGGGCACCCGGTGGAACAGGAGTAGAAGCTGAAATCTTGTCCCACCCGGGGGAAGAGGTAAAGGTGCTGTCCATTTGTCAAGCCGTGAGTTTACCAGTGGAGCTAGGGGATGCTGCCGTCTGATCCTATAATGGCTAGTGGCCATCCTGGCTGCCTCCTGTTCCCAGGGAATAGGCTAACCCTCTTCTTACCCATATCTGTAAAGCTGGGTTTCTTTGCTTCATAGTTTTGCTTTCAGCCCCATCCTTTTCCATATTGTAACCTCAGGCTGTTTTGTGCATTTTTATCCTCCTGTCTCACCCGGGTGCCTGTCATTCAGATGCCATTAAGACCTGCTTTAATTTTTTTCTCACTTAGGCCATTAACTGAACTTTCTCCTTCCCTGGTCGTGTCTGTTCATTCTACAGTTAATTTCTTCAGCCAAGCTCACAGCAAAAAATAAAAACTAATATTTTCAGCTTTTACAGGGTTCCAACTTGTAAAGGTCCAAGAATCTTCTTCCATGAACTCTTAGCCTCACAGTTGAAAAGGAAGCTGTTGTTCTTAAGTGTAGCTAGTTATCTTTGCCGTTTCTGACAGGGGTTTCAGGAGACTTGGTTTCTAATCCTAGATCTAAACTGTTAATCCGAACTTGAAAGACACTAACCACCTCTTTGGTTTCACATTTGTAAAATGGTAGAAGAACGTTGGGAGCAGCTAATGACATAGTCCCTCCTACTTGGAAACAATATTTTCTGTGAAATCAGTTTTCTCTGTTAAAGGTTACTAGTAAAAGAAACAGCGAGTCTGTTTATTTTTCATCTGTTCTGTTAATTTTGAGGTAGTTTCGTAGGGTCAGAATGAGTTGCCTCAGTAACAAAAAGTAAACTCTAGGGAGATATCACGTAGCTACTTCCTCATTCTCTTCGAGGCCTGTGTGGAGAGGACACAGCCACGCTGCTTAGAGAGAACCTTCCTTCTGAGCTCCTCAGATAGTTCCCCTTTTCTAGGAAGCACCTGAGATTCTTGTTGTTCTGTCTGCTTTATGTACCACCAACCTGGATCAGTCTAACAATTCACTATAAAGTAATCCTATACTTTCACAGCAGAGTTCTGCTGGAGAAAAATTAAATTCTATGGTTCGGTGTCACCAAAAGCCATAGTCTGTATGTAACCTTAGAATCACATTAAACATTCCTAGTAATAAGAGGAGAAGAAGGAGAAGGAGAAATAGGAGTAATAGTAGGAGTAGGAGAAGAAAATTACAAAGCACCAGCTATGTGCCAGGCACCTTGAACATATTACCTCATTTAGTCTTTCCCACAGCTTGCTAGTACAGTTCCTTATGTACTAGATGGCACAGCTGAGCCCTGGTCTCTCCACCTCCAGAGACTGTTTTCCATGCAGGACTTCTCTCTGGGCTTCCTCTGCTACTTCTCTTAGAGGCAATTCCAAATCTTCACTGCTCTCCTCAAGCATCTACCTCAACTCTGCCCAAGCTTTCTAGGTGATCACTTCTGCTTCAGAGGAAAGGGAGAAGCCATTAGGCCTGTCTTCTTACTTAGAAACTCATGTGCATATATTCTTTCCCTTATTCTTTCCTCTTCAGAGGAAGAACCCTTCCCCCATTGCTCTGAATCCCAGAGCCTTCCTCCACACTTTTCTGTACCCTCCTCAATTTGAATCACATCCTTTCTGCTGCCATTTTAGCATATAAATATGCTTATATTTCTCATCCACACCTTCTCCAGCTACCAACATAACATAGTGGTTAAGAGCAAGAGCACAAATCCTAGGCTTAAATTTTACCCACTCACTGGATTAATGATCCTGGGCAAGTTACTTAACTGTGCCTCAGTTTATTTGGCTATAAAATGGGGAGATAATAGCTTCTGCCTCATATTGTGAGGATAAGATGGTGCGTGTAGAGCCTTTAGCACAGTGCCTGGCACATAGCCTTCAGTAAATGTTTAGCTCCTGCATTCATTTTTTAGTAACAGTTCTTGTCATCATCACCCTCAAACCCTCATTCCTTTTATAGACAGGCTTGGAAAGAGTAGTTGAGAACAGATCATCTTCGGTTCCCTACCTCCCATTTCCTTCTTGATCCACGGTAATCTGGTGCCCTATTTCACTGAAATTACCGCAAGTCACCGATAATTATCTGCTAAATTCAGAAAACAAACCCTTTATCTGACTGGATCCTACCTGCCAACTTTTACTACTTCCTACTTCTTAAAACCTGTTAATGTAAATTCTTTGGCATTACCTGGCAATGAAGATTTCTAGAGAAGTGAAGAACTTAGAGTAAGGCCTAAGAAACTTATAAAATATTTGTGATTAAAAAAAAATTATTTTAAATGTATAAACTGAATTTAATTATAAATTGAAATTTAAAAAAGTAATATATTTTAGAAAATTTAGAAACTGTAAATTATTTCTGTTAAAGTCACTATAATATAATGTTAAATGCTTGGGCTTTAGAATCTTACTGTCTGGATTCAAATCATGTACTCCTGGCTCTGACCTTGGTCAAGTTATGTATGTAACTTCTCTGAGCTTCTTCCTTTTTGTAAAATAGGGATAATAACAGTAGTTGTCTTATGGAATTATAAGGATCAAACAAGAGAAAATTTATATAAAATATAGATTACAGACCTGCCACAAACTAAGTGCTCCGAATATGTTGGACATCACTGTTTTTCCTCAAAATGAATTCAGCACATTTCACCTTTCCTTGATGCCTAAATGTCATTATAAATATCAATTACTTTACTCTCCTATAATACAGGAAAGCCCTCAGGGTTATTCTAAGATGTGTGTGTATGGGAGGTGAGGTATCATTCTTGACCCTAGTGTTTGATGGTTGGATTTTATGGAATTTGTATCTCTATTCTGGCTGCCATTTTTGCTGTTGACTCTCATCTAATAAACTGTGCTAGGACCCACATAACTTTGATAGAATTGTGTTTGGGAAATAGGCTGTAATTGAGTGCTACAAGTTTTCTCCAAGAACTCCATGGACCTTCTAATGGGAGGAGAGAAGGAAGGACAAAAAAGTTATGGACTGAATGTTTTGGCTAAAAGGCTCTATTACGACCTCACATTCCTCTAGAGCTTTGCCATTGTCAGAGAATTTGTGCATCTCTTATCTCAAGTGAGACAAACCAAGAGTTAAAAAGAGCAAGCCTTCTGTTAAAATTGTTGATAGTTATCTTACAGATGAGAAAGAGAAATAAGAGTGGAGTAAGGGCCTAGATCGCAGACCTAATTTCTTAGCAACAGAATTTGGACTAGAACCCAGGTCTCCAACCAAGGAGGCACTAACTCCTGGTGCCTCAGCTCACTCCTTTGAACCAAGTCTAAAATAGGTGAACATCCTATATGTAGGCGATGGTATCGTCCTTTTAAAAGGGTTATCCCCGTTTGCCTTCTAAGGTGACCTATGTGCTGGTGGTGGTCTTCTTTATGACAAATCTCATTCCATAAACCTCCCACTAACTGAAATAGCATCTCTGTTCTTATAGCTCTGGCCCATAGGCAGGTTCGGAAACCAGGCATGTTGTCCTTATTGGTCCAGTCCCTTGTGTGATATTTTCTTGGGCTCCTGGGATTATCCTACAGGGAGAGAAGGTGCTCTGCATGTGCATGGGTTCTTCTTCCTGGATTGTGCTGACTCTGGTAGGCAAATGGCTTGCAATTTTGCCTTTGTCTAGGCTCAAATTCCATTCTGCTTTCTGAGTTAAATCTCCACTCTTTCTCCCCCTTGGGCACATTGGAACATAATGTTGGAGGGCAATACTGCACAATGAGTGTATTAGAAGAACTTGATAAATCTTAATTCTGGTGTTACAAGGAGTTAATAAGGACCTATTTAAAGTGTGAATTGACAGCTTGCATATGAGAGAGAACTGATATTCCTAATGTATTTCAGACATTAAAAATGAAGTCTCGGGGCCAGCCTAGTGGTGTAGTGGTTGGGTTCACACGTTCAGCTTCGGTGGCCCGGGGTTCACTGGTTCGGATCCTGGGTGCAGACCTACTCACCACTCATCAAGTTATGCTGAGGCAGCGTCCCACATAGAAGAGCTGCAACTCTACAACTATGATACGCAACTATGTACTGGCGCTTTGAGGAGAAAAAAGAAAAAAGAGGAAAATTGGCAACAGATGTTAGCACAGGGCCAGTCTTCCTCCAACAAAAAAAAAGTAGTCTCAAGAGTTTTAAACTTAGGCAGGTAGCACTTAGAAAAAGGATGCCAGGCCCCTCCTTGTGTAAATCTGACAGAAACGAAACTATGTTTATAGCTTCACCTTTTATACAGACACTTGTCTCAGAGTCAAATCCAATGAGACAAGGCTTATCTCCTCTCTTGTGTTTCCTTGAGGACACGCTATGTGAAGACAGCACTGATGAAAGAGTGTTTCTGTGAGTTTGTTTTTTTGGTAAGGAAGATTGGCCATAAGCTAACATCCGTTGCCAGTCTTCCTCTTTTTGCTGAGCAAGATTAGCCCTGAGCTAATATCTGTGCCCATCTTCCTCTATTTTGTATGTGGGACGCTGCCACAGCATGGCTTGATGAGCGGTGCGTAGGTCTGCACCTGGGATCCGAACCTGCGAACCCCAGACTGCCAAAGCGGAGCATGTGAACTTAACCAGTATACCACCGGGCTGGCCCGAAAGAGTCTTTTTAAAGTCAAGAGGAATGAATGATTGCACCTTTAAAATGATACATCTGATCCTGTTACTCCCCTGCTTAAAAATCTCATGGGGCCAGCCCGCTGGCATAGTCATTAAGTTCACGTGCTCTGCCTCAGCAGCCCAGGGCTCGCAGGTTCGGATCCCGGGCACAGACCTGTGCACTGCTTATCAAGCCATGCTGTGGCAGCATCCCATATAAAGTAGAGGAAGATGGGCACGGATGTTAGCCCAGGGCCAGTCTTCCTCAGCAAAAAGAGGAGGATTGGCAACAGACGTTAGCTCAGGGCTAATCTTCCTCACCAAAAAAAAAAAAAAATCTCCTGTTGCATTCTCTTCACAGGATGGTATCCAGATACCTCAGTAGGCCACACTCAGGGTCCCTGAATAGCTGCAGTTTGTCAGGCTTTTCTGCATTGCCTCACTGATCTTGTCTCTGCCCGACAGACAACCTCATTCTTACAGACCCAAGTTATATGTCATCTTTGCCAGCCTTCACCCAAAATTGCTCTCTCCTCTGCTCTCAGGGCATTTTATTTACTTACCTCTGTAAGAGCAAGTGTGAACACATTATAATTATAACTTTGTAATTCTACCATTAGTGAAGGATGAGAATTAAATTTTTCGGCGTTATAGCCTTCCTAGTGCCTACCAGTCAACCAGTTACCTTTGCTAGCTGATTTACTGCATGAGAAGTCCTTCCAAGTACTGTTAATCATCCCATGTTCTCCTGCCTTCCTCTTAACAAAAGTTCCGCTATTCCTGATTATTTCCATTTTAGAAGTGATTTGTTTCCTTTTCCATCCAGGGAGCATAATTCGTTGTATGAGGCGCCTGGAAGAACTACTGCGACAGATGTGTCAAGCAGCAAAAGCCATTGGAAACACTGAGCTGGAGAATAAATTTGCAGAAGGTCGGTATCCAGTCCATAAGCTTTTTCTAGTAATTTAGGCAAATCTTGTGAGACTTGAGCTCTTGACCACAACCCAGGAGAACATTTTTAGATGCTCTTCACTGGATTGCTGTGGAGGGCCATCTAGTAGTGTTCAAATAAAATTTTAGAATGTCTGTGTAGGAAAAACTTTTGAGATTTTATATATATTCATTTAGAAATATTTATTGTACAGTTACTATGTGCCAGGCATTGTTTTTAGCACTAGGAGATACAGCAGTGAACAAAGAAAACAAGCTGGACAATAAGCAAGTCAATAATTAAAATATATCAGGTAGTGGTAAGTCTACAGAAAAAAACAATTGAGGGGATGGATGAGATGGCCTAGGGGCCCCCACTCAGAAGGTGGCATTTAAGCCCTTCATATATGCTTGACATGCTTGAACAACAGCAAGAGGCCAGTGTGGCAGGAGCAGAGTGAGCAATGAGGAGAATAGTAGGGGATGGAGGGAGTAGAGGAGTGATCATGTGGCTCCCAGCCCTTGGCTTTTTCCCCTGAAATGATTGGAGGTTCTGAGCACAGGAGTGGTGTGCTCTGACTTGGGTTTTACAACGCAATTCTTGCTGTTGCATTGTAGGCAAGTCTGTAGAATAGCAAGGTGGAAGCAGCAAGACCAGACCAAGAAAGGATGGCTAGACCAACATGCTAGTCGGGGGGGGGGGGGGGGGGGGCACACACAACATGGAACATACATGCTTGTAAATAGTTTCGTTCCATCTGAATATTGACCAAGAAAAAGGACTATGAGTTAAAGCATCAGAGAATTGAAGCCACATTGTTGCTCTGAGTTGGTTGTTCACAGTCAACCTTAGTGATTTCTAACAACTCTGTGTCCTAAGAAGAGCTTTGCAAAAACTGGCTTATGTTTCCACATTTGATAGAGGCAGACCTATATAATCACTCAGAGTTTAAGTCTAGTTATATAAACTTTTTAAATAATAAAATTTATGTTCTGCATTTCATATAGTAACTGAATTTCATATAGTAACTGAAAATATAGTGTCTTCCAATGTAGGTTGAAAATTCATGCTTTGGGGTCAGCTAACTTCTTTTGACAGCTCAGTCCTTCCCTGAATAAGTCTTTTTGAATAGTTGTAAGCACCCTCCCTTCCCCCCTCTCCCCCCTAACACAGGGTACTTCAGAGTCAAGAGTCATAACAACAGGGGTCTGGTTTCTAAGTTTCCCACCTCTCAGAGGTGGCTGTGAACTCCTCTAGGTATCCTTTCAGACCAGCAAAGTTTAGTCTTTTCCAGGCTGCTCTCTCACCAATTTTATCAGGATTGTTATGCTGTCTTTAAAACCTCAATAGAGGGGAATTATGCTCTTTGTGATCTTAAAAGTTTAAATCATATTTTCTTTTCTCTTAGGAATCACCAAAATCAAGAGAGATATTGTGTTTGCTGCCAGCCTCTACTTATAAAGAGTCAGCCAAAGGAGTGTGGGTTTTAAGGTCTTCACCACCTGATTACAGTTGACTACAAATGCTTGCAAATATTGATTTGGTTCTCTCATCTCAAGACAGTTGTCCTCAAACTTTTTAATATGTATTATATTTAAATCAAGCATCATTCTGAGAAAGCATATTACATACACATTTGTACATAAGCATTACATTTTTTTAATTAAAAAAATGTACAGGTGGGGCATTGTTTTAGTGAAAGGCCTGAAATTCTTTCAGTGAACTCAGAGCTATTAGATGACCATTGTGTTAAATGTAACTATATACACACAGGTAAAGTGGGCATCCAAGAGGTGTAGCAGCAGCAGTCCCTTAAAGGTTTGTACACCGGGAAGAAAGACGCATCCTCTTGCCTTCTGGTTGCAACCATTTTCCTTTAGAAAGCAGGCCAGCTTCATCTGGACACTCAGCCACCTTCAAGGTTGGTGATTGTTCCGATAGTGATTCCCCGTCGTCGGTGTTTCGTGCAGAGTTGTATGCGAGTCTTCCTCTTTTCTTTCTTTAAAAGGAGAATTTCTCGCCTTGAAGAAATCTGATACATACACAGCCTATATAGAATAAGTTATACTTAGAATGAGGCAAAGTATTGAATGATATAATTTAAATAAATTTAAAAACCATATAAAAATGCAATAAGTGGTTTGCACAAACAAATATAAACAAAAACGGATATATGTTACAGGGTATAGATTAAGGGTACAAAAAATTAGTGGCTCACAGAAATTTTTGTTAGAAGAGATTGTTCCAAATTGTGAGTTGCTTTGTTATGTCTTGGGCAAATAGAGTTATTCTTCACATAAATTAGTCTTTTTTCAATTCATACCAAAAAGAAAACTCTTTATAGTCAGCCTTTTATAATAAAAATATGTAGTAAGAGTTTGATAACTTTTGCAAATGAGTAAACTAGTTTTTATCTGCTGTCTATCCTAAAACAACTTTTAATAACATTGGGATTCCTACCCATTAGCAATTATTGAGCCACATTTCCTGCCTTTGCATAGTTTTCTCATTGGGAAATCCTACCCATTAGCAATTATTGAGCCACATTCCCTGCCTTTGCATAGTTTTCTCATTGGGAATTTTTTTCTACTTATTTATCCAAGTGTTTATCAGTATCAAATTGTAGGTTGCTGCCCTGTATACTTACAACTAATACTGCAACCAGAGCTCCTTGAATGAGTCCAGTCAACACATCACTCCAGTGGTGTTTATAATCAGAAACTCGAGAAAGGCCCACGTAAATGGATACAGCAACAAGAGCAAATTGCAGTGTGGGGCGTAAGAGTCTTGCCCAGTCTCCCTTCATCCTGGCTTGAAGATAAAGCTAAGAACAAGATAATAAAGAAAAGATTTTAACATACCAACTGGAAACTATATTTTATATTAAGTATCAGTACACCTCCAAAGGGTTGGTGTTTAAAATGATGAATAGTCATTAAATATTAATAATCATTACTATTAATCTTTAAATAATATTACTTATTACATATGGAATAGGACTTTAGGCAAGCATTTTTGTACTCATTACTGCCTAAAAGTTAATCCTTTTAACTTTTAAAACAAAAAAAAGATTGCCCCAGTAACTTGTGTTTAGAAGAATTGATTGATTATCTATCTAGCTAGACACCCCCTTCAAAGGCAAGGGTTTCCGTGTTTATGACTGTCGAGGATTTCAGGGGCAGCTCCTCCACTTCCAATTCTGATTCAAAGGTAGGTGTTGTCATTAGTTCTGAGTGTTGGGATAAACTGCTAGTGTTCTGAGCACAGGTTGCCCTTAGCGTGGTCCAGGATACTGTGTTTTCTGCTCAGCCTACTAGGGAATAGTTTGCTTACTTTACTCAAACAATTCACTTGAAAGCTCCTCTAGCCTCAAATTATTTAACAGGGCAACTGAGACTAAATAAATAATCTGTATTTATAAGTAAATAGAATAATCTGCCTAAATAAGTAAAACAGGTTGTAGTTTAGTCCTGATCTAGCAAAGGAGTCTATTCTTTCAATAGCATCTGTACCCTTTAAGTTCTATCACTTTTTCATACACTGATCAGACCTTTTCCGTTGTCAACTTGCCTTTGACTTTGGGTCATATTCCTAAAGATGGTACTGTAGAAGGAATTTGGATATTTTCCTATGAACTCCTTTCAGCATCTCTGGTCTCATTAAAAAGAATTTTTTTGCCTAGTTTCTATCCAATAAGACTAGACTTTTTAACATTCATTTTTAAGATTCTCCTCAATAATTTATGATTCATATACTTAACTAAATGCAGTCCTCAGAAAACAATTTATGTGGCTGTACCCATTGATGCTGCCTATTTAAAATAGACAGACAAATCCATTCCCAGTTCTTTGGGCACTGCTGTGGGTGTTCTGTTCGCAGCAGCTGGCCAAGACCCAGCGGTTGTCTTAATTTTATCACGTACTTAATAGAAGCATCTACTTCTAAAAGAGCATACCAGTTCTTGAACAGAGTCGGACTCATTAGCTGGTTTAAGTGCTGCTGGCTTTCTGCAGAACCCCCTCCCCCTTTTTTGTTTGTTGTTGTTGAAGCTATAAAAAAGTAAATAGAGGCTTGTGTCAAGATTCTGGAGTTGGGGAGATAGTTGGTTCTTGTTGAAGCAAACTTGGCATCTGACAACTGAAGCCAATTAGGTAACATAACCATGCCAGATAAGATTCACCTCATTAGTTCTATTTTAATTGGAAACTTTCTGTTCATTTTAAGAATAGTTCCTTGCCTGAGGCTGAAGCCACTTCTTTGATATTACTGTCAAAAAGTTCAGCTGTCCCCATTGTGGTTCTTTAGTCGCCTTTTTATACAATGGTTAAAGGCATGGGTTATTCAGACTATAAATTTTTGTAGTAATTTTTTAGGAATTACAAACACTTACATGAATGCAGACAGCTTAGGGGGAACTGCACCCATCGCTGCTAAGGACATAGCAAGAAAAAACAACTCTAAGATGGACTTAAGCTAGTCCTATTTGGTACTTGCAACCTAAAGGAAACTCAGAGATAGGACTTTCAAGGTCCTTCCTCACTTAGGATTCTAAAATCCCTCTAAGAATATTTTCCTTCCAAAGAACCCTGACTTTGACTCAGGTAGCTACAGACATGTTAAGTATTATTTTGCCCAAATTTCTTCATCAGCATCCCTGTGAAAAGAATGAAGTCACTTATGGATCAGTAATCAAATAAGCTCCAGTATACTTTAGGTGAAAACTTTACCCCTCCCAGCAGCTAATTTCTCCTTACACATCTACCCAAATATAGATGTTTCCCCCATCTGTGTGGACTCAGAGATTATTTCACCCTGAGGGGGTTCTGAAATTCCCCAATCGTGACGATACACCTAACCTTACACTCCGCTCTAGGCTCTGGCTCTTCTGGTGACTAATGGCCATGGCTTGAGTGCAGGCTGTGGTCACAGAACAATTCTCACCTCTAGGTGACGTTGGCTAATTGAGTGTGCTTCCTATTTGCCTGTTCTCTGTTTCCTTGGGTCCAAGGTATTCAATGTAGCTCTGCGAAGGCCAGGCACTACCTACAGCCCTGCTCTTCCCTGTGAAGACTTCCATTTCAGTAGACCCCAAGGAGGTAAACACAGTGAGTTTCTTGGACCTTGGGTCACCTGAATTCCACAGCTGACATGCCCAGAACTCTGTACTTTGACAACTCCCCTCTCATGTGGCCGGTCAAAAGTATTTCCTATATAAGCAGGTACAACAAAGCACACAATGCTGTCTTTCTTGTGGCTCCGTTTCCTTAGCCTTTCTCAGGTTCTGCAGTGCCAATCTTTCTTTCAAGCTTCCACCCTCTCCAGAATCGTTAGTTCTTGCTTATTGGTCTCCTTTTCCATTCTTTGACTTCGTGGGTTTATAACTTTTATTATATTCCTTGTCCTTTAAGAAGGGAGAGGAAAGTATGTGTTCCTTTAAAAAGAAGTCTCTGATCCTCCATCTTTCCCTAACTGCATCAGAGAAACTGAATATCTGAAGACTCTCAGCATTGTCCTATTAGAACTAGATACAGGGACAGAGCTCATGCTTTAATGCCAGAGCTAATAATAAAAAGGTTCTGTAAAAGAGAAAGACAAACACTGTATGAGTCTGTATGATCTCACTCATATGTGGAATATAAACCAACACATGGACAGAGAAAACTGTACTGTGGTTAACGGTGGGGGGTGGGCACAAGGGGTAAAGGGAGACACATATATGGTGATGGACAAACAAAAACGTACAACCCCAAATTTCACAATGTTATAAACTATTAAAACATCAATTAAAAAAAAAAAAAAGGCTCTGTAGGTCCCTGCCTTTGCCACCTCCACTCTTCCCCTCTCCCCACACAGGCATATGTTAATCATATATGCACTAAACCCATTCAAGGTAAGGCACCTGGTGGCTTAGCTCAAGATTTAGAAGAACTTCCAGAACTCCATATCCGGTGTTGTATATGGTACCAGACAGGCTCAGCAGCAGTGTCTACAACTTTCAGAGTTCCCTTCTGGGGGAAACTGCCCATCCACAGACACAATTGAAGGGGAGCCCTATTTGGATCACATAACCCTGGCTTCTCTTCTGGGAGGACACTGACAAGATGACTTATGACAGGCCTGACCCAGAGATCTGCTGGGCTGTATTTTCTCCCTGGAATTTATATTGGAAGTATGAAGGAGTTCTCTCTTTTCAAAAGTTGTAGAAAGGGGACCTAATGGATACATGACCGGCTACTTGCAAACTAAAGTTACAAGGAAGCAAAAGCTATGTTTAGGCAAGGAGAGCAAGCAATTTGGTAGAGAAAAGAATGGAGCAGAGTGGCAGCCGCGCTGAAAACCCAGGTAGCCAATGGAGACACATGGAGAAAGTTCAGTTCCTGGCAGTGTGCTAGTCCTAATCCACGTGTACCTTTACTATAAACCATCGTTTCCTCTAGGAGGTCTAAAGTGAGTCAGCTGTTTACAACCAAAAGATAAAAAAGCTAATTAACAGCCTCCTCTGTGTTTAACCAAAATCCTGTTTTGTTTTTTAATTTGGATTTCTCTGATTCAAATGATGAAGAGTTTTACTTTTTATAAGTACTTCCTTCGATTGAGAAGGAAAACAGTCTGTTTATACACCTGGGTTCAAACAGTGAGAAAAAGTTAGAAAAATAAAATCCCATCAGAGCAAACATACTGAATGTCCACTAAAGGCACCATTACAAGAGAACTGTGGCACTGGGCATGGGATTTACTTCCATGACTTTTTTCTACAAACAGCACAAGAGTGTGAGTCCCTAAACCAAATGGCTTATCTATCTATCTATCACTCTCCTCGGGCCCATTGTTAGATTCTTCTCTGAACATGCTTCAGTTTGGCCTAACTGACTTGTCCAATGGTTTTTTTCAGTCAGCTGCGGGTGGGAAGGAGAGGGAGGAGATAATGCTTGGTGAAAGATTCTAGCCTCTGGATCCCTCCCCCAATCCTAACATCAACTTTCTGGTGAAGGAAGCTCCAAAGTAGAAAGTTCACAACTAGAAATAAGAGACAGGCTGGAAAAGGCAGAACAGAAGCAATAAACTGCAGCTCCACAGAGAGAGACAAAAGCTTTACACCTTGATACTGCAGGCTTCATGAAGTCCCAGTGCAGGACAGCAAAGGGAACAAGGAGGAAAACAAATTCTTCTGGCAGGGCTCCAATCATGGCAAAGAGGGTTTTGTAACTAGAGCAATCCACAAAACTCCAGTCAGCAGCAGACTTCCTGGTTGAGGTCAAGAGGCAGGTAGAAAAGAGGGCCTAATCCAGGGATGTAAATTGGGGGATTTGCAGAGCTAACAGTTTTTAAGAGGAGGAACAAGGGAAATTAACACAAGGGTTAGCCCAGGACAGAGAATGGATGGGAGAGAATGCCCAGTTAACTGCCCAGACCAAAAAGGCTTTGCTTAGAAAGGACTATCTCCTCTGCCTATCTCTGCCCACAAATTTGAACACTGTCCTGAAATATTTAAGAAAAGAATCATGTTTATAAACTGAGCCTGCCACTAGTGTCATCCTGCTGTAACATACAGGAAAAGGCAAGAGGCATGTGGTTTCCAGGAGACACAAATTGGGAAGGAAGAAGAGTTAATAGGAAAAACAAAGATACAGCATACACTTCACTAACCTTTATACTACTCCCTCCCCCAATTTTCATCTATTAAAAGGGGCAGGATAGACATAGACAAATACCACAGGAGGATGTGATATGGAGAGGGAGTCACCTCAAGGCCTCAAAAGGAAACCACAGTACAGCCCATCTCTATTCCTCCCTGTCTTAGTAGGAGAAGCTATGTTTGACCCTGACCAGACAGGGATTCAAACCAAGAGCTCAGCAAATCAAATACAACCACTGATCGTGCATAGCCCGGTTTTAGAAAGCAGAAACTAGTTTGAGAATTCACCTTAGGATCCACCAGTGTCATCCAGGAATGCCCTCTTTGAAACTAGGCATCACTACTGGCCCTTGAGAAAAGGAAGGTCCCAGGCGTAGTTTTTGCCTCCAAGAAGAGCAAACAGCAAGGGTTAGCTTCCTGAGCCACTGTTCAAGGTAGGGCTTCTGGTCAGGAAAACCCCAGGTAAATCTTACTGCTCAGTGCAGGGTCAGGTATCCAATCTCTCTTCGATAGAAGCAAAGTAAAACCTTCTACTGAAAATGGGTTGGAAATAAGCTAGTATGTCCAATATTTTTAAAGAAATAAAAGCTTCTTAGCTGGGATATTACTAGAGATTCATAAAGGCAATGTCTTATTCCTTAAAGCAATAAGGACAGAAGGGGTCAATTTGCTCAAAATAACCAGACATTCTAGCCCAGAGAGGAGGAGGCTTGTAGGAAGAAGCTCCACCATGCAGGCAGCAAATGCTTCACTGCCAAATGCAGAGAAACCTTCCTCCTAACCTTTATATAACACTTGTGGATCACTTTATGAAGAGCCTCACAATAGCTTTATGGGGTAGACAAAGAAGACCTGGTCAAATAGGACTTTTCATTGCACAGGGTGACACTGGAAAAAATTAGGTCTACACATTTTTCCTTTTCTGTAAAAAATAATGATATATACTTTTTGTGTGTGTGTGTGTGTGTGTGTGTGTGTGAGGAAGATGAGCCCTGAGCTAACATCTGTTGCTAATCCTCCTCTTTTTTGTTGAGGAAGACTGGCCCTGGGCTAACATCCGTGCCCATCTTCCTCTACTTTATATGGGACACCGCCACAGCATGGCTTGATAAACGTAGGTCTGCACCCGGGATCCAAACCGGCAAACCTCAGGCTACCGAAGCACAGCACGCGAACTTAACCACTATGCCACCGGGCCGGCCCAACTTTTTTCTTTAAATAAGTAAATTCAATGTCTATGACACTGCTTTGGCATTCTCTCATTACTATCATCAAAGGGTAGGATATAACCTTTTTGCCCAAAATTTCTGAAAAAACATTTAGCTTCCATTAAAGGAGCTAATTGTACTATCTCACCTTTAAAATCTGATTGTTAAACAAGATATTTTTTGAAGCTGGTTAATTTTTATTTTGCCTTTCCTTGACTGACCCTGTAACACTTAACTGCAAAATGCTATTGTCTCATAAAGTCTCTTAATACTCTATTCTTAAAAATAGGAGTTTTTTTTTTCACTTTCAACTAGCGTCAAGGGGTTACTTGTGAGCTAAGAAGGGTTTTCATACTTTTAAAGTGTTTACATAAGAATATGCAACTGAGGGGCCGGCCCGGTGGCGCAAGCGGTTAAGTGCGCGTGCTCCGCTGCGGCGGCCCGGGGTTCGCTGGTTCGGATCCCAGGCGCGCACCGACGCACTGCTTGGTAAGCCATGCTGTGGCGGCTTCCCATATAAAGTGGAGGAAGATAGGCACAGATGTTAGCCCAGGGCCGTCTTCCTCAGCAAAAAAAGAGGAGGATTGGCGGATGTTAGCTCAGGGCTGATCTCCTCACAAAAAAAAAAAAAAAAAAAAAAGAATATGCAACTGAGACGGTACGTGGCCTACAAAGCCTCAATATTATCTGACTTTTTACTGAAAAAATCTCCCAAGCCCTGAACTAGACTAACCATAGTATGGTCAACACAAAGAACATACCTTGGTGGACTTATTTTGAAACACTGCTTCTAAGACCAAGCCAGGCAAACCAGTGTATTGTTCCACCTACATCTGATGACAGATCTGGCCAGGAGAACACTATCAGGCAGGCCTCAGTTTAGTCTTCTCTAGGCTTCAATTTTACCATCTTTAGGATTCAGAGTTCCTAAATTCAGATCTCAAATCCTACCTTAAAATTAGGCAGGATTTATGTAGTTTATGGGCCATGAGTTGTTCATTTGCCCAATGCTCAGCATTGATCCACACTTAGGGAAACATCTTCATGAAATATCAACAAGGCTAGGCAGGTACATGGTCAATGCCAGATGTGTGATTGCACAAATCCTGAGGAAACTGGGTGGTGTCAAAGAGTCTGAGTAAGACTGAGATGGCAGGGAGCACTGTCCAACACAGAGGAGGGGGCAAGGCCCAGATACGAGGCCTGTGGTAGGGAGGGGAGTCTAGCTGAAGCAAAGACACTGAGAGGTACTCGGGCCCCCACAACAGTAATTTACACAGGAATTTCATAACAGGCAGTGATATAAACCACCTGGGGTTTCAGCCTGAATAGGACGGTGCTGGTTCAAGTGTTGTAGTATATTCCTCACTGTACTGAAAAAAGGACAGTCTCATACCATGGCTCTTTCCCTGAACAGTCAAGTAAATTTGGAATCTCTGGCATTCAGCCAAGTTCAAGGGGAGTCACTAAGCACATAAACTGACTATGTATGTGTAAAGAAGCCCTGCCCTGTGCTCTCACCAGCCTAGGTGGTTTTCACAGGGGCTGACACTCCTGGCACTGTGAGTGTGCAGGGCTGGGCTGCCCGCCAGAGGAGAACAATAATGGTTACGGTATTTTCTTTAAGAGATATTTTAAACTAGAAGTTAATTTCTGGGTGTCAGGAATTCTTGACAGGCTAGTTTTGGCTATCAAAGGCTGTCTTCAGAGAGAATTTAAATGACTTTACCTCTCCACCCAAATTTGGGACTAACCCATGATGCCAAGATGCCTAGGGAAACAAGATGAGTCATGGCATAAGGAATTTTCTTCGGGGGGCGGGGGGGTGATGGTGAAGTGTACATAAATGTGAAAGCTGGAAAGCAAGAAGACATCTGTGTATTCAGGGGCTGAAATAAAAGCTGGGGCCTACATCCACATCAAGTAAATATTTCCACTGCTTATAGTCAGTGAAATGCAGTGCATGGTTGCTCTGGCCTGCTTTCTTCTCCAGAAAGGCGTTGGTCTATGACAAACCTATTTATCTGAACTTGTTTTTTCATTATAACTTTACATCTAAATAGCTTATACTGACCCAGTTACCAAACTACAGTCCAGGTAATTTTCCCTCTGCTTACATCCTCAATTTGCCTCCTCGTATGCTCCTGGGTGTCCACAGAGCAGGCCTATCATTGAGACCCTCTATACATTAATTTCATATTTCACAAAAGAGCCCTCAGTACAAGTCTCTATTTGATCAAATATACAGATGTTTTGAGAAGGGTCAAGGGAACAAAGAAAAAGAGCAAAAAATTCTAAGATATAGAATATGATACATCTGAGAAAATTCTTTAAAATTAAAAACAGTGGGTCAAAGTTGTGTGTCAGTCACGATTTTACTTCCAGAGATCTGCATCACCTGACTCCTTCAAAATAACTGGCCTAGGGTTCAGATCAAGTAATCAGTCAACAAAGCAAGGGAGCCTGAGTAACAAGAGACCACTAGAGAGCTTACAGACCCTACCGGCCTCCTCCCCAAACCCCTATTTCCCCACCTGTAAAAGGGTGGCAATCATCCCTCCTCACCTGCCTCATGGGGGGTTATCAGAAAGAGTCCAAACTTAAAGTAGTGTAAATGCAAATCATCAGTGTCAACCAAACCTCAGATTCTTAGGTCTCTCCCATAAAGGAGGACTTTAAAGATACTGCCACACACACGTGAGTGACTAGCAAACCACAAAAGCTGCCTTGGTGAAGTCTGGCTCTGGGGTATACAAAATGTGTCCAAACATTCAAAAGCTGTCCAGTGTAGTCACAAACGTGCGCTTTAGGGAAAGTTCTCAGGATATTAATTAGCCATTGCCTCCCCTTCTCCCCCAGTCCCCCATGCTGTATTTAAAAAGAAACAAGGGGCCAGCCCAGTGGCGCAAGCGGTTAAGTGCACGCGCTCCGCTGCGGTGGCCTGGGGTTCGCCGGTTCGGATCCCGAGCGTGCACTGATGCACCACTTGTCAGGCCATGCTGTGGCAGGCGTCCCATATAAGTGGAGGAAGATGGGCATGGATGTTAGCCCAGGGCCAGTCTTCCTCAGCGCAAAGAGGAGGATTGGCAGATGTTAGCTCAGGGCTGAGCTTCCTCACAAAAAATAAATAAAAAATAAAAAGAAACAAGTACGGTGGCTTCTTAGAGAAAGAATGTTAACTTTTCCTAGTAAGATAAATGAACAGAGGATATTAGAATAATATTTGTTCTTACTACCTGCAAATAAGTCACATTTCCCATGGCACATTTTCAGAAACATTTGGGTATGTGTTTTCAAAAGGAAGCCCTAAATTCTCCTGAATTGGTATCCTGTTGCTTCCTCACAAAATTAAATTAACATAAGATGAAAGCCTTGCGGGGCTGGCCCCGTGGCTTAGCGGTTAAGTGCACACGCTCCAGTGCTGGCGGCCAGGGTTCGGACCCCAGGCACGCACCGACGCGCTGCTTCTCCGGCCATGCTGAGGCCACGTTCCACATACAGCAACTAGAAGGCTGTGCAACTATGACATACAACTATCTACTGGGGCTTTGGGGGAAAAAAATAAATAAATAAAAATTTTAAAAAAAAAGATGAAAGCCTTGCAATTTCCAGAAATGTTGACGAAGCCAAAAATTAGCTCTATTGTAATGGTCTTGAAGTTGTGGGTTTGAATTTCATATAACACAACTGCAATTTTTACATTCTTTTAGCTTTTGGAATTTGGTTTTTCAAATAAAAGCAAGATTCTGGTAAAACTGATTTTAAATTCTCTCTACATGAAACCCATTAACTCCCAGCAGTCTACTCTTAATATTACACATCATGGATTTTTAATCTAAGCATTAAATACTCATATAGCACTTACTGTGATCCAAGGGGGAAAAAAACAGGAAACAGCAAATTTACACAGCACAACTATACAAAAATCCACTTATAAAGAAAATTAAGGCAAAAATTATAGCTGATCTGTTAAGGTAGAGATTTTCTCCCCCCTCTTCTTTCCCCACCAAATTCTGGTAATTTTATACATAGACTCCACAGAGAAGACATAAAAAATAAAAGTCAATTAAACTGACCTTAAAAGACCCCTTGAATGTGCCCTCAAGCCTGATCTTCCATTAGTTACTCTTGATACACACTGATCTGTAGTTTGATATGCAAAATGTGGGTACAAATCTTTCCTAACTCTTCAATGTCGACGCTGCATAATGCGCGTGCAAACTGCCATGCTGCTCTACGGGTTAACAATTAGAATTGAACCTGGAAATTGTATAGATGACAAGCTCCTTCCCAAGCAACTAGCTGTACCAGAAGCTGAAACCTTTCTAGTCCCATGGAAAGCAGTCTGGGAAATGTTTCAGAAAGTGGAAGGACGATCAAACCTGCTCAAATAGGAGCAACGACAGCTGCCTTCACGTCCAATAATCAAAACTCAACTTCTCGCCCCAACAGCCCCCAGGAGGAGAGAAGTCAGGCTGTTCCGCGCCCAGCCTGAGCAGATGATGCTGGGGCGCCTGGTTAGGGTGAGGTTATCAGGCAGCAGCATCACCGTGGCCTGGTATTTCAGATCACTGACCCGCTGTGATTACACAGAAGCTCTTTGTATGTTCCAGAAAACCTCTTCAGAAAATATGTCCCAAAGTAAGGGCACACATCAACTAATTCTTAGCACCATGCTTGCAGACTTGCTGATTAACTGTTTAGGTTTCTATCACTGTCAAAAAAAACCCTACTTCAAAAGTAAAGACTCCCTATTATCCTGAAGGTTCCCAATGCATATACAATGTGCCTGTTTGCTACTTCTAAATGAAGGACAAAAACACTTTCAAACAATTGTAACTGGCTTTGGCAGAAGAGCAGGCATCCATTCCTCTGCACTTACTGCCGCCAGCAATGGAGTCCAGTTGACTGAGAAGCTAAGCAGATGAGAACAGAGTGTTGGAGGCGGCCACAAAGGAGAGGACATCAAGACTGAACACACATATTGCACGCAGCACATAACCCTCCATCAACAGACACAAAGTACTTACTGCCACGAACAGCATGCAGTACATGGAGAATGAGGAGTGGCCTGAGTAAAAGGACAATCTAGAAGAGAAAAAAGAGAAAAGTTAATTTTCTCTCCTAGAGGTGGAGAATATCTTGCTTTCATAAATCTCCCTACCTCCCCAGTGCACACAGCTCCCTCCTCTCGCCTTGAGGAATCAGGAGGGCGGGTAGGGTAACAGGACAGGAATATTAGAGAGTCCTAGGAGGGTCTGAGGTCTGATTCCTATACAGTGACATTTTATTGACGCTTTCAGGATGGGTAATGAGTCATTGAGAACAAACTTGCCAAGCATTTCTAAAGTAGTACTTGACAAGCCATGACTGGCATAAATGGCCTGACCTTATTACATATAAACTTATGTGACCATGATTTAAGTTTTATTTTCCACTTGAAGGGTTTGCCCCTGAATAACAGTAATACCCACTTTGAAACACTCAGAAGTTGACTACTTTTTAAAAAGTAAAATATCAATTTTAAAAATTTAAAATAGTGATATTTTAACATTTTAAATGGGCACACATCTTGCCTTAGATTCCCCACCAGATTAAGTGCTTTGTTTGGTATTTATTTAAAATTGTGTACTGACAGTCCTGTACCAGATGAATCCTCTCTTTCAATGTTATATTCTATAAACATCTGAGTATCACCATCCTACCTAAAAATGACAGAATGCTTACAAAATTTAATTTTACGGCACTTTGGAAAAAGAAAGCCCACTAACATTGATGGTCTAAGTTCTGCTTACATAGTATTAGCAACTGATGCAGAAAAGGCAAGTATATTGATACAGTAAAAGTGCGCCATGCAAAAGATGTATCATGCAAATAATCAGAATGCTTCTCCTGACTGTTTTCCCTACATATGAATAAGAACAAAACTTAAGAGGGACAGGGTCTCAAGTGTTTTATTTATTATGCCCTGCTTGGTTCAAAAGGAATTTGGTTCCCTGGATTCAGAGAGGAGAAAAGACTCCTAAAACGTATCAGAAAGTCATGTGTGTTTGTTCAGCAACTGAGGGTAGGTGGGAGAGTGGAGATTGCTTAAGCATATATTGATGATGATTCTACCAAGAATTATGATAGTCTTTTTTGTAATCAGATACATTCCTATGAAAGAGAATATTCTAACTCCTTGTGCCAACCAGGAATTATGTAATTAAACCTGATAATTATCCTGGGTTTTATCTATGTAAAACAAGAAAAATAAAGCACTTCTGGCCTTACCAACTATTAGGCCGTAAAGAATTGATCAATACAAATCCTTATTTTAGATAATTAGAGCAGAGTTCTGTACATTTTATAGTTAGTTTCAGAAGTTATACTGAAGAGCCTACAAGTTAATAAAAGCCAATTTCAAGGACTGTCAAATCCCATCAAGCCAACATGACCATGATCACAGAAATGTTCTCAAAGCCAAGCAAGTTTCACTAAAACTTCACGTTCAGAGTATTCACTGTACCTTTTGCCACAAAATTATAAATTCCAAACTCATATAATAGTTTCGAACAGCTCTAATGCAGTCACAGGGTGATTTCATTAGTTGAAAACAAAATGCTTTCCATTTTTTATTCTGAATCCACAAACAGGTATTTTATTCAGTAGAGAATCAGCTGAAGTCCAGCTCTGACTTCAACAGACAGAGATTAAAAACATAAAGGGAGAACTCTATTCGACCTCAGTCTCTAAGTCTTCACCCACAGTAAGTTATCAAACAGATCATAGTAATATGGACTTTTATTTCTATTAAAAAGAAAACAGAGGGCTGGCCCCGTGGCTTAGCAGTTAAGTGCACGCGCTCCGCTACTGGCGGCCCGGGTTCGGATCCCGGGCGCGCACCAACGCACCGCTTCTCCGGCCATGCTGAGGCCGCGTCCCACATACAGCAACTAGAAGGATGTGCAGCTATGACATACAACTATCTACTGGGGCTTTGAGGGGAAAAATAAATAAAATTATAAAAATAAATAAAAAAAGAAAAAGAAAACAGAATAAAACACCAAAAATATAACTTCAAATTATCTTCATATTCCATACAAAACTAACTCTTTATTGGAGTCTCTAGGAGATATAGCTCTTAAAAGCATCTTATTATGTCCATAATTAACAAATGAACAAATAATTGTATGGATAGTTTAATATAACACAAAGAGTAGTTGAAATGCAGTGTTTTCATCATCCTGACCTCAACTGAAATGTTTAAGATTTTGGCCCTGACCTAAAAACCCTGGCCTGTTCTTAGATTTTAACCAGCCCTAGACTAACATCTCACTTCATTGTAGCCCCTCTGATGAAGGCAGATAGATACCATAACAATTTAAGCCAGCTTTCCATCAAAGCTTAGGAAAGTCTTTTCAGAAAGAAAATTTACAGAGATAAAAACATATTGTGAAATGCAGTTGTTTTCACTAACTCTGGGGCACGGTCTATTAAACAATGAGCAAGTAGACTGGTCTTGACTGTGTAACCTACTATGAATGGGATTCTATTCCAAATGGTAAATTTAGGCTGATTTTTTTTTTCTTACATTTGTCAGCCAAAGCATCCCTTTCTCCTGGAGAGCTCATGAAACTTGGCCTGAACCCCAACATTATAGCCTTAAGAGTATTCATAGCCATCCACCCCACCCCCCACCCCCAGTGTCTGTGAGTTCCCACTCAATTCCTCATCCTTCCATCTCTATTCCAACATCCACATCAATGTTCAGCCTTATACACTGCGAAGACAACCAGATCCAGCCTTTATCAGTCATCAGAGGCAATCAACTCACATAAAGCCTTTCTTAATTTTTTAAAAGGGAATTTACTAATAAGTATTTTGGGGCTCATGAGGAGGTTAAATCACAAATAAATAACATCTTGCTGTTCTTCTCCTACCACCCGACTTTCTTGCCTTCCTCCTCCCCACTCCCCACACTTAAAAAGCACAAAACAGTTACACCTTTAGCTAGTCTTTTAGTTTGACAATGTCTTTCAAAATTTGTCTTGCATTCATTCTTGAATGATGGTTTTCCTGAGTATAGAATTGTAGGTTGATTTTTTTCTGATCTCTTTGAGGATATCATTATACTATCGTCTGGCATTTACTTTTGCTGTTAAAATATAAACCATCTGCCTACAATTCCTTTCTGGGTTATGTGTCTCTTCTCTATCATTGCTCTTCCCTCCCCCACAAAGTCTTCAATATTCTGCAGTTTCACTAATCACGTACTCCTTTTATTTATCTGATTAAGTATTCGTTGAACTTCCTACGTTTGAGGATTTGTATACTTGACCAATTTGGGATAGGGCTCAGTCATTATAATATCTTTGAATATTATGTATCCTCCATCCTATTATCTTTTTCTGGGATTCTGATTTAACATGTTAGACATTTTCATTCTATCCCTCCATATCACTTAACCTTTCTTTTGTGTTTTTAATCTTGGTCTCTTCAGATCTATCTTCCACTTCAGTCCTCCCTTTCACTGTGTCCAATCTACTTAATCAGTCTATTTTTTTAATTTAAATTACTATAGATGTATCATTTATAGAAGATCTCTCTGGTTCTTTTTCAAATCTATCTGATCAATTTTGATTCTCATCATCCTACATCATATTCTCAATCTCTTCTTATTTACTTCTATACCGTAGACGTCATATTGATTTTATGTTCTATATGGTATCTAGTATCTGCAGTCTTTGTGAGTTTATGTAGTTTGTTGTATCCGCTGACTCTCACTTAGGGTAGCTTGTTTCTGGGTACATTCACTTATATTCGAATATGAGCTCATGTCCTTGGGTCTCTTCCTGTGGGGAATCTTAGAGGCCTTGGTTTAAAGATAGTTCTTCCAGAGAAGATACGTGTTCTCTTCTGCTGGGTTCACTACCAATCCACTTTAAACTTTTTTTTTTTTTTAAGCCACATAGTATGAATTCTGGCCGAGAACAGTATGACTGTGGTATTGTGGTTAAGAACTCTTTTTGATAGTTCTCCCTGGGAGGATGTTGCCCTTTGGGAAGTCTTTACATTATCCATGAGACATCCATCTGTCTTTTTACTCTGCTCCGGCCTCAGCCTTTACCTCCTGTGCCCATGTTCAGAGCCTGTCAAGACTCAGGCTCTAGGCTACCAGGAATTGACACATACTTTCAGGGCAGACGTCAGATCTATAGCATTAACTGACCTCAGCCTCACAAAAATTCCTTTACTCTCCCACCAGCTCAGCTATTTATTTTAAAGATTTATATGTGTTTTAAGACATATTTTAGTATATAATACATACAAACATGTGCATATGCATCTGTGTAATATATTATCTAGCACGTTTAGTTGAACTGTATCTAAGCATTTCTAGTCCATATTGCCAGAAACGGAAGCAGGCTTTTTTTAAACAGGACTAATAAAATGTTATCTAAAATCAATTACTTTACCAGGAGACACAACGGTTAGGCAAAAATAGTTCTTTTTAATTATACAGTGGCCAACGCTCACAGATGTTTCCAATTATTACTATTCCACTGAGTACTCACTGGGCATGTCAAAGTTGGCTCTGCTGCAAATGAGAACTTCCTTTTTTCCCCTAAAAATCATCCTGAAGTTGATTCCTAAAGCATTCCAAAGCAGAAACGTTGTCAAAAGACTGTTAATGGTTACAAGCCACTGAGTACCTTCTATGTGCACGTACTTAAACACAGTATTTCCACTCTTTACAAAAACTCCTATGGTAGAGACTGTCAATCCTATTTTACACATAGAGAAATAGAACCTCCCAGAGGTTCAGTAACTTGCTCAAAATTCACATCTCTTTTAGGCTCAGATCTGAGTCTTCCTAACTCTTTCCCACCATGCCATAATTCCACTCCCATGAATAGCAAGCAAACTCAGCAGCAAAGTTAATTCTGCCATCTCCGGGCAGGAAGCACCCATCAGAAAGAACAGGAGTCACAGCTTATACATGGCCACACATGTGAACGAAATACACAAAGAAAAACTTACACAATCTGTGAAAAAACAAATGTTGTCAATGTGTAAATAATCATTTTAAGAGAATACTAATTTGTCCTTTGTCTACTCTAAAGGTCAAATAAAAGGAAGTCAAATTGCAACATGAGGCATTTTCTCCAAATGTTATTTCTTTATTAAGTTTACACAACAGCAAATTAACTTGAGGGACACGATAAGTTTCCCTTCTGTGATAATCTTTAAATATGGACTGATCCTCTAAAGAAGTTAAAATATATCCCATATATGGAGGCCAGCCTGGTGGCACAAGCGGTTAAGTGCACATGCTCCGCTGCGGCGGCCCGGGGTTCGCCGGTTCAGATCCCGGGCACGGAGCGACGCACCACTTGTTAAGCCATGCTGCAGTGGCGTCCCATATAAAGTAGAGGAAGATGGGCACAGATGTTAGCCCAGGGCCAGTCTTCCTCAGCAAAAAAGAGGAGGATTGGCATCGGATGTTAGCTCAGGACTGGTCTTCCTCACAAAAAAATAAAAAATATGTCCCATATAAACACACATATAAGGAATGACCTTTAGTGAACAATTTCCCAAGTATCAGTCCTACTTTATTTCAAAAGGATTTTTACAACCAATAACTATGCTAAATGCTTAAGCAATGAGATATCAGGTTATTATCTAAAAACATCTCACATCTAAGATACTTGAGGAATCAAATAGGTGACGAACGGGGAAAATGGGTACCTTCATCCTGCACTGATATAAGCATACACTTTTCAGAGGGTGGTCTGGCAATCTCTATCTATATGTACAAACAACATATTTTTTGACCCAGTAATTCCACTCCAAGGCATCTATCCTAGAGAAACACACACGTGTACGAGCACAAAGATATCTGCTGCAATACCGCTGGCAACTCAAGGACCTGAGAAGACGGTTCAGTCACTGTTCTTCTGAATACCGTAAGTTAGCTAAAATGAATTAAATAACTCTACGTGAACTGACAAAAAATTATCTCCAGGACATCCTTAGAAATGTGACATTTATTTAAACCACATAAAACTATACAATTTCACATTTAATATAAAAATACATAGAAAACCAACTGAAAGGATACACACAGTGGCTCTGGGAACAGATATCAAATGGGGGTTAAAAAAACTTGCACACTTTATAGTGATAATATTGGAAACACAACCTGTTATTACAGGGATGATACATATGAAAATATTTTTTAAAGGTAAGCAAAATATTGTTGATATGCCTGCTACAAATTTCCTACAGACCTCTTCCTCACTAAACATATACACATATACACAAACACACACCCCCAAACTCCTCTTCCTGAGCAATAGTTTCCCTGAGTGTTGCTCAGCTGAGTGAGCCACTACTTGGAGTACAAACGCAGCTCCCTACCTACAAACTCATGCCCAGAACCCAGCAGTGACTCAGGCCCTGGAAGCCCGTTCTCAAATCTCTCAATGAAATGTTTTGACATTTATAAGTATTTTTATATATCACAAGTTGTGTTTCCAATAAAAATATATGCACATAATTTAATACCATTGAAATTCAGTATATTAACTCTGTGGTTATTGCAAGTAACAGAGCCAATAAACATGTTATGTGTGTTTGGAGAGGGGAGATTTCTAGAAATTTGATCTCTTTGAATAAATGTCTGGAAATACAAGAACCACAGGGTATCTCTCCTCCCAAAGCGTATAGAGACAAAGATGAAGGTAATAAATGGTAAAGGAATAAAAAGTGGTCCCAATCAAATTTAATTTAAACAAAATACACCAAAAAATCATGTAAATGCATCTTATTTTCTTGAACCACCTGGAGATTGAACAATTATTCCATCAGCAGTGAAAACCCATATATTCCTTGAATTATTTTTACAATGATTTTATTATATTTCTATTTAAAGCTATGCTACATTATATGGGGTCAATTTTAATGAAGCCACTTTATACATAAAAGTGACGTGCCTATCTGAATAAGATAGATGTGACTATTCTATTTTATTCATTAATATTAATGCATCAAATACCACTTCATAGCTATTAACATCAGTGAATCATATACTAAACAATCTAATATCTGCAGATATTAGATCATGAACCTAAAAGGAAACAAACTAGCAGGACCATGAAAAATGAAAAAAGAGCGGGAAAAAGTAGGACATAATTGGTATGAGTGGAGGGTATTTTAAATTCTTGATTTAGTGAACTATTTGATGATTAAAAACAAATGATCGTGTGTCTTCTGTTTATGGAAGAATCTTGCAAAAAGCAGGCATCTAGAAAGTAGGAAGTTGCTGAGAACTTTGAGATTAGGAAAGGAGAAGTGGGTGTGACTGAGGAAGAAATGGTTCCAAACTCTCAGCAGGGAAACTTTGTGACTCTAACAACAGATGAGGAGAGATGAGGTTGTGACAAAGGTTACTGGCAGAAAGGGTAAAACATACGTAGATGTACTAGCTAGGGAAAGGGAGGTCACAAGTTTCCTTTGGCATGATGGAAAAATTCATGACTTGGTGCATCAAGACTCCAACTCACTAAAGCCACCTTATCTATCTAAGACAGTTAAAAAGGAAACAAGGGGCAAGTGATGGATTAAACAAGGATGTAACTAATAATCTCTTGCCTATTACCCCCCTTTTTAAAACTCGACGAACAAGGAGACTACCCTTGATGAAAGATAAAAGATTTCAGAGTAAAACAGAAGGAAGAGACAGTTCTAAATTACTTTCTAAGGTGTTTATTTTTTTAAGAGGCAGGATTGCTAGCTAGAGGCAAGATCTTGAGACTCGTAGTTTAAGCCCTCCCCCAGAAAGACAACACCAAGGCCAAGACAGCCTATTCCCACCTGGCCAGTGCACTCCACTTCCAACCCTAATGCAGACATAAAATCACCACTAACTCTTGGTCACTAGGGTCAGGCAGGATGAGGCTCAAGACACCAATTAAAGTGTCTTCAGTATTACACCCATCCAGAACTTCAGATCTGAGCTGAAGCAGACATTGCCAGTGGCGAGAGACTAGGCAGAGGCCCACACAGATGTAAAATTATTAGAGCCCAACAGGAAGATGGCCAGAAGGGTCACTCTCGGTTCCTTTCAGATTAGACCAGATGACATCACTAGAGCTCGTGTCACCACAGGACTAGCAGAGTGCTGCAATACTTCACTTAGAGATATCTTTCCACCCAATGGAGAAAAGCAGAAAAGTCACATCTCCTTTAGATTCTCACATCTTTTTGCTGTTAAAAGAAAGCTATAGCAATTCCTATCATATAACATTTAGGTGCCCATTTTAGTAAATTTAGATTAGAATTAAGTGGAGGAAAGCTCAACATTTTTTACAAGTACAAAAACAAAACATGACCATGTTACTCTCCTACTTCAAGTCTTTCACCAGCACAAACTGCTGAGCATAGAGTAACAGACCCTTCATAAGCCCCACCAATCTCTCCGGAACCATCATCTGCTACCAAACTACTTACAATCCCCAACACACCCCATCTCATTTTTTTTTTTTGAGGAAGATTGGCACTGCACTAACATCTGTTGCCAATCCTCCTCTTTAGTTTCTTTTTTTTTTTTTTTTTTTTAGCCCCAGTACATATTTGTGTATCATAGTTGCAGAGTTGTAGCTTTTCTATGTGGAACGCAGCCTCAGCATGGCCTGATGAGCAATGAGTAGGTCCGCGCCCAGGATCCGAACCAGCGAACCCCGGGCCGCCAAAGCAGAATATGCGAACTTAACCGCTACCTCACCAGGCCAGCCTCCACACCCTGTTTCTTGCTCTCTCTGTTTATTCGTCCCTCTGCCTGGAATGAGCGAGCGTCCCACTTTTCTTTGATAATTATTACACAAGAGTCAATTCAGCCACTGTTTCCTCCAAGAAACCTTTCTTAAACAGCTGGGTTGAAGTTATCACCCTTTCTCCATGAAGGAAAGAGACCCATGGCACTCAATGAACACATCTAACTCAGCACCAACCTTCTTACCATAAAATCATCTATTACTGTACTTTCTTCTCCATTACACTGAAAGCTGGGTAGGGGTGGAACAAGCCTTGTTAAATAGGAATTTCTGTAATTTTTTTTATTCATTAAGATATGTCCATTATAAAAGTTCAGGAGGTATAGCAAAACGAAAGAAAAATTGCTGGTAAACTCCCATCATCCGTGACCGAGATCACGTCTTCTTTCATCTTTATCCCTACACCCAGCACTGTTATCAAGCATAAAGCAGATGCTTGATATTTTTTTTCAAGCTAAAATAGAATCTTATCTCTTGAATGATAAATGGGTTTTTATTTAGTTATCCCAGAAAATATAAAATTTTTATACTTTTTTTGTGTGTGTGAGGAAGATCAGCCCTGAGCTAACATCCATGCCAATTCTCCTCTTTTTGCTGAGGAAGACCCGCCCTCAGCTAACATCTATTGCCAATCCTCCTTTTTTTGTTTTCCCTTTTTCTCCCCAAAGCTCCAGTAGATAGCTGTATGTCATAGTTGCACATCCTTCTAGTTGCTGTATGTGGGATGCCGCCTCAGCATGGCTGGATAAGTGGTGCGTTGGTGCGTGCCCAGGATCCAAACCCGGGACGCCAGTAGCGGAGCGTGCGCACTTAACCACTAAGCCACGGGGCCGGACCCTATACTTTTCATATTTTCAATATCACAAACAAATCCACCTTCCCTGCCCCTCCCCCACATCATGCACCAAGAAAAGATTTCACTTTAGTGGCTCCACAGGAAGTACACCCTAACAATCTTCTATTTTGACAGTCATAAAATGCATAAAATAAAACTAAGGAACATATGTTCTCTGCATAATTTTATAATTTAATTAAATGCTATGCTTAGCTTAGTCTATGCCAATACATTACAGCAAGCACATGAGATAAGTTATCTGATTTTAACATCTTACCCTCCGATGTGTTTTCCCCTTACAGTACTTAGAAATTCTGACTTTATCATCCAGGTTCAGGAGAATTAGGAGGTCCAATCTAATACCCCTGCTCTTTTCACCCTCTGTCAGAAATTTTGGGCACTGCCAACATGTGCTGTTAGCGTACACATTAAGTACCTAAGGCATCTTCCCAATGTATCTGCAAGCATTTTAATAATGTGTGTAAAATGTCCAGAAACTTTTTTTATTTTATGATCAAAGGCAGTCAGATTAGTGGAGCAAATGATATCCATAATGAAATGACAGATCAATTGTTTTTTATTTACAACAAAATATAAGTTTTAAAAGCACTCTTAAAGCAAATATAAGTGGGCAAAAACCAAAACCAAAACAAACAAAAAACCAAAGAACAAGAGATGACAAATGAGGAAAAAAGTTTTAGATACTGTCTGAATCCACTTTCCACTGCCTATGTGAAGATTTTCTCAGTTTTTAAAGCATTCATTTCTATCCTTCAGTAAGCCAAAAATCTTGAAAATTGCCCATCTTCTTCATAAATTTCCAAACATTACCTCAGAAGCAAAACATTGCAGTTGCAATAGATTACATAAGAAAAAATAATGGTTAACATAACACAAACGTAAAAGACAAAGGCTAGCCAATTCTGTAATCTCTCTCTCAGGTGCACATATCTAAGTTCATTTACTATATAGATGAACAGTGATGTTTATTAGATAATGTTAACTAATGTCTTCCCACACCTCACTCTCCCAAAAGAGTAACATTAAAAATCCCATAGCAGGGGCCCGGCCCTGTGGCATAGCGGTTAAGTGTGTGCGCTCCGCTGCTGGCGGCCCGGGTTCGGATCCCGGGCGCGCACCAACGCACCGCCTGTCAGGCCATGCTGTGGCGGTGTCCCATATAAAGTAGAGGAAGATGGGCATGGATATTAGCCCAGGGCCAGTCTTCCTCAGCAAAAAGAGGAGGATTGGCATGGATGTTAGCTCAGAGCTGATCTTCCTCACAAAAAAAAAAAAAAATCCCATAGCAACACAAGCTTTTTCTGTCTGCTTGCTCAATAGAGAACGGCATTACAAGGAAGTCAAGTGAAGATTCAGGCATCTAGTAGTCAGTACATTACTGACCAGTGACCTGGTCAGGAAATTAGCTGGTCCAGGTAAGGCTGGTGTAATTTTGGTACAGCAAAGTCGTAAGACCGAGCAGGGCTTGCTCCTCAAACAAATGTATAGAGAAATCACCTGGGGATCTTGTTCAAAACAGAGTTTACTGGGTAGGCTGGCAGCAGGATGCAAGATTCTGCGTGTCTGACAAGTCCCAGGAGATGCCCATCCTGCTGGGCAGAGCAGAACACCACACTTTGAATGGCAAGGGGAGAGGAATGAGAAGAAAAGTAATTTTGAGCTCGAGCAGGAATACACTTATGATTAACAGTTTGGGTACTTTTTGGAGACAGTCACATCCAAGTGAATGCTGATGCTTTTCTTGTTTTCCTGTTCTCTTTTTATTACAAAAGCTACTTAAAACAGAAAAATATTGTGTTTTCTTTATTTAAGAATCACACGAATACAGATTTCAATTATCTTTGATTTCCTAGCCAACAAAACCCATACATTGGGTTTGTTTCACTGTTCATAAATTCAACTCACTTCCTACCTCTCAATAAAAATAGTTATTTTCTAATTAAACAGAAATATGTTTTTAACATCTATTAAAAAGGTATTGTTCACATTTATTCTTTACATGCTTTACCACTCTATCCATGAGATTTATCATTATATTTTAATCTGGAAAAAGTGTTCACTAATATATCTATGAAAGTTTTTTTTTCATATTTCAAAGGTGGTAATGTGGAATTCAAGAGTTCTAAAGCATCAATATGAAGTAATCAGCTGATGACATGTTAATATGACTTAGGAGCCTTTTAATATTTAAGATACAGCACTGGTTGATTTATCAAAACTTAAGGATTTTTTTCATCTTAATATATCCATCACAAGACCTACATTCTAACTAAAACCTGACTGAGAAGAAAATCCAAAGAGAAATTCAAGAAACACCAAAAGCTAATGTATTTGTTCATAATTAATTCTCTAGACAACCATTTTAAAAGTGGGAATGGGGATGGCATGAAATGCCAAACATCTAAAACTTAAAGTATTGCTGGTAGGCAGGGGGAGTTGTTTTTAAAATAAATTATGGTATACAAATATTTACCAATCAATAGTGGAAGGAAGTCATCGAAAGTGAAGAAAGGATCTCATCTAGGCAAGTTTGCACCTCAGCCAAAATAGAGTCACACCTAGACTCAACTCACTCCTCTCAGGAAAAAGAATCAGGCCTCAAGTTAAATCTAAGGGGGAAAATCTTTTGCTTTTATTGCCACATTAAAACAAATAAAATTGGGCCGGCCCCGTGGCTTAGCGGTTGAGTGCGCGCGCTCCGCCACTGGTGGCCCGGGTTCGGATCCCGGGCATGCACCGACGCACTGCTTCTCCGGCCATGCTGAGGCCGCGTCCCACATACAGCAACTGGAAGGATGTGCAACTGTGACATACAACTATCTGCTGGGGCTTTGGGGGAAAAAAAATAAAATTATTAAAAAAAAAAAAAACAAATAAAATTACATGGAATGTATGAATGCAACAGAGGCCAAAGCCAAAGTCTGCATAAGAATGTATGTAGTCATTTAAGTATGTATTATGTTGTGTAACTTCATTTTCATTTTCTAAACAAAGATGAAAAGTTCCCTTAGCTTTAAATGCCCCAGACTGCCTTTATAAATTAAACAGTTAACAAACAAAAACCCCAAAATCAAACAGGTTATACTGAAATTCAGTCTAATAAAACATTGCAGTATACCCTTAGCCTCCAGACTGCCTGCCTTTGATCATACTTCTCTCTGGACCTGAGACATATTCCATCCCAGTTCTACACATTCCAACCTTACTCATCCTCCAAAATGCCTCCTTTTCTAGAAGTAGTATTACTGTCCTCTGATGTCATGTAGCATTTAATCTTCACTCCTTTAAGGCATGTATCACTTTCTATCACCCATACCACCTCAGCTCCTAGGTAGTGAGCACCACAAGAGCAACACGCACACCTCAGTAGCTCCCACACTGACCAGGACTTAAGAGCAACAGGTATTAGTTGAATTTAGTAACGTCATGGAATAGGCTGAAGCAGTGGGTCTCAGACCGGCAGCCACAGCACCATCTGGAAACATTTTAGAAATGCAAATTCTTGTGCACCACCCCCCACCCCTGCCCCAGACCCACTGAATCAGATACTATAGGGGTGAGACCCAGCAATCTGTATTTTAACAAACCCTCCACGTGATTCCAATGCAGCTGAAGTGTGAGAAACACTAGGGCAAGAAGAGCCAGGGTGGTGGGGGATGAGGAAGCAGCCACAGCTACAACTTGAAGTGTCAGGTACTGACATTTAGAACAGAGCAGGTAAAAGAGGTGCTGGCCTTGAAGTCACATTCCTTTTAGACACACTAATAACTAATGTCCTTTCACAGATGAAGGATCTTTTAAAATCATCCCCTCTCTTTCGTTCTATATGTTGACATTTCCACATGGATATAAGACTAAAAAGAAGGTGGTCTAGTTTACTGATATACAAATGCATGAGAAATACAGATAAGCTTTAATAAATGATAAGCATAAGGCTTATCCAGTAATGTCTACAATCAGACCACAGAGAAGAAGCCATTCTCTCAAAGTGTAAAGCAAGTTTTACCAGGTATTTAGTACCACAACCAGTCAGTCTAGTTATAATAGATTTTCACTATTCTAGAAGGCACACCCTCAAACTCCAGCTTTATTTACCTGCATGTGGGTTGCATTAAAAAAAGAGAAGAGGAAAATTATTTCTCACATTCAACCAAACATATTGCAATTAAACATTTAAACAATACAAAGCTGCTATAATCCAAACAGAAATAACTTTATCTTGAGTATCTGATTCATATAGCCAGAGATCAATCACTCAGAATTGATCAGTAACACTGAGTTTATGCTTAAACAAATGTAATTTAAATAAAAGCCAGAAAAAAGTGAATCTCTTAAAGAAGCCAATAGTTTCTACACTGTGTTATCACAAACAGACCAGCTAGCTGTGCACAATCTTAAATTCTGGGGGTAAATATCAGCTCCTGCATCCTGAAAGAGCAGATGCCATGAAAGGCCGTGTTCCTATAATCCGGGTGAGATAAAGCAGTGGTTCTCAAAGTGTTGTCCCGAGACCAACACCAGCAGTAGCATCTGGGAACTTGTCAGGAATACAAATTCTCAGGCCCCACCTCAAATCTTCTAAATCAAACACTTGGGTATACAGCCCAGAAATCTGTGTTTTAACAAGCCCTCCAGGTGATTCTAATGAACCACTAATGTTTGAGAGCCATTGGTCTGAGAACGGAGCTACAGGTCTAAACTACCTGGGCTCATTAGTAATTTTTTTCAAAAACAGAGTAATGCTATTCCCATTGGCATAAGCAATGGCAGCTGGATGTCCTATTGTTACAAGTATAGCCCTGTTTAATTCACAGCAAATTCCCTGGTGTGAATTTTAAATAATAAATAGGAGCTCTCTGGATATTACAACTAATAAGTATTCCATTATAGTCCATTTATGTTCTCACCTCCATGTTCAGGACCCAATGGCCACCACAAATGAAGCCCAGTAAAAGTCCTGTGATAACACACAGAGCACTAGAGCATGCACATATGCAGGAAGGGAGGAGGAGAAAAAGAAAATACGACACCAAATGGGAAAAATATCAAGACCAATAACCAAAATTGTAGGAGGTGTAACTCTTGACTCATTTCCAGTCAACAAAAATGACCCCATTTTGGGTGCTCACATTCCCTTCTGTCCTTTAAGTTTTAAAACTTAAAATTTACAGGGGGCAGGCTGTGGAGATAAATAAAAGAACAGATTACACTATTAGGATTATAGGACAATGTCTAGTCTGAAATGTTTTTGCATTTTTGATATCCTGACTTCTAACATTCAAGAGAAAAGGAATAGGAAAGTCTGTATCCCATCAAACTATGCTCCACAATAGAATAGCAACGCAAAGCCACAGTTACGTACCACATTATACAGCTCTGAAACTGGCAACAACTAACCCATTCTGGAAACACTGACGAAAATCACATTTTTCTCAGAAGATACAAAGTCGTCTTAAAATTTCATTTCTAAGTTTGATTTTCCTTTCTCCTTGCTTCAGAAGCCCAACAGATCTTCTAAATGAAAACTATAATTACTTTTAATGTATACAGCTCTGCAATTTGAGTTATCCAGATATTCATACTACTTTTGAAGAGATTGTTTTCCTGACCCTTTAAGTGTACAACTCCACGTGGTTGGTGTAGAAACTTCAAAGAGTAATGGGTAAAGCACCTAAGTGTACTTAAGTCAAAAGTGCAATTAGAGTAACAGTGCATGTTGGGGCCAATTTAGATACACTAGAAAGAGACAGAGAGTATGACACATATGGACTGAAAAATGTAATTATTTTTATACCATTTTAAATAAATTACATTGTTTCATATTTTGTCTAAATGGCTTGTATAAGAAAGAAAAATCTCTCAATAAGATATACTGTCAGAAGAAAATTTTGAGCTAAGATTTATGTACCTGAACCAGAGAAACAACACGTGTGTGAAAAATTTGTCTTCTTTAAGAATCATTTACAATGACATTTTATGGAGTTTCGACTTTCTTAAATTCTTTGGCTGAGAGAAAACATTAGAGTTCTCCTGTCTATTTTGTGTTGAGTGATACAGGAGAGATATTATTAGAGACACAGGCATGGTGCTTGGTGGAAAAGAACTAAACTCATATTCAAATGGCAAAACGATTAAGAAGCTCAACAAACTCCCAGCAGTACAGATATAAAGACAGAACCATACCTAGACACATCACAGTAAAACCGACGAAAGCAGTATAAGAGAACATAATATATCACATAAAGGGTAACAAGAATACAATTAACAGATGATCTCTCATAAGAAACTATGGAAACCAGAAGACTGTGCAATGACATTCACCATGTGGAAAGGAAAACTAATACCATCGAAGAATTTTACATCCAGTGAAAATTTCTTCAAAAATTAAGGCAAGATAAAGACATTTCCAGATAAACAAAAGCTGAGAATTTGTTGCCAGCAAATCTGAGCCACAAAAATACTAAAGAAATTTCTTCAGGCTGAGAGAAGTAACACCAGGTGGTAACTTGAATCCCAACCCCTCTACTGCAGGCTCTGGAACTTCCGTTGTATAAGTAAGGAAACATATATTTGCTTGTTTCTTTAAACTCTTCACTGAAGATTCACTACATCTCCTAATCATTAAATAAAAGAGATCTTCACTTAATTTCCTCTATTATTTTCTTTAAACATGACTGTTTAAATCAAAAATTACAACTCTCTTTTGTTGGGTTTATAATGTATATGGATGTAATATATATGACAATAATAACCCAAAGTATGTATGGAGGTTGAGGGCACAGAGCTAAACTGTGTAAAAAGGGCTAATTCTGCCATAAGAAAGTCAGCATTAAATTGAAGTAAATTACAATAAAAAGATGTATACTGTAATCCCTAGAGAAACAAAAAAATAACAAAAAAATAAGATAAAATGTCAGTAAATGTTAAACTAAACATTTCCTAAAATGTTATACTAAAAAATATTTGTGTAATACAAAAGAAAGCAGTATAGGAGAAACAGAAATTAAAAGAGATGAAAAACAACAAATTACACCTAAAACTAATATAACATTATATGTCAATTATACCCCAATTTAAAAAAGAAAAAGGAGACAAATAGAAAACACATAGCAAAATGGCAGACATAAATCCATATGGATATATGGACAATACATTAAATGTGAATTAAATACTCATCAACAAGCAGGGATTTTTCAGACTGAATTAAAAAAATAAACAGGATTTGACTATATACTTTAAATAACCAACAAACACACTTTAAATTCAAAGAGTCAATAAACTAAAAGTGTTACTTATGGAAAATATACAGTATCCAAACAATAAACCTAAGAGAACTAGAGTGGCTAAATATTAATATCAGATAAAATAGACTTAAGGCAAAAAATATTTTGAGAGATATTTCATACAGAAAAGGGAAAAAAGATCACGAAAAGAGCAGGAAAAAAGATCACTTATAAATGTTATCCACTGAACAGCACAATCACAAAATAAATAAAACAAAAGCTGACAGAAATGAAAGAACAAAGACAATTCAACAATTATAGTTAGAGATCTCAAACTCCTAAAGAATAGTTGACAAAATGTCTTTGTAGAAAATTTGTAAAGATCTATAGAAGATTATCAATCAACTTGGCCAAACTGACATCTATAGAACACTCCACCCCCAAAACAGCAGAATACACATTCTCTTCAAATGCACATGGCACATTCTCAAGGATAGACTACATGCTGGGCAATGAAACAAATCTCAATAAATTAAAAGCATTCTAATCATACAAAGTATGTTCTCTGACCACAACGTAATTAAACTAGAAATCAATGATAGAAAGATAAATAACCCATAAATCAAAGAGGAAAACACAAGGAAAATTAGAAAATATTTTCAGTTAAACGAAAATGAGGATACAACATATCAAAATTTGTAACATAGCTAATGATCTAAGTTTCCACTTTATGAAATTATAAAAAAGAAGAGCAAATAAAACTGAAAGCAAGCAGAAGGAAGTAAATAAAAATAAGAGCAGAAATAAATGAAATTGAATGCAGAAAAACAACAGAGAGAAATCAATGAACCCAAAAGAAACCAATGAAACTAATAAAAAGATTAATAAAATTGATAAACTTCTAGCCAGGCCACTCAAGAAAAAAGAGATAAGACACAAATTATCAATGGCAGGAATATAAGAGGGGCTAGCTCTACAATTCCTACAGACAATAAAAGGATACTAAGGAGACATTATGAACAAGTTGATGCCACTAAATTTGATAATTTAGATGAAATGTATAAATCCCTTTAAAGACAAATGACCAAAGCTCATACAAGAAATAGCAGACCTGAATAGTCCTATATCTATTCAAAAAAATGAAATTACAGTTTAAAATCTTCCCACAAAGAAAATTCCAAGTTTAAATGGATTCACTGTGAATTCTACCAAACATTTGATACCAAACATTTGATACCAAAGCTAGACAAAAACTTTACAAGAAAACTATAGATAAATAACACTCATACTTCTATAAGTAAACTTCTATAAGTAAAAATCCTTAACAAAATATTAGCAAATTGAATACAGTTAACATAAAAAGTATAATAGACCATGACCAAGTGGAGTTTATTCCAGGAATGAAAAGTTGCCTTAATATTCCAAAATTAATGGGATACGCACTATATTAAGAGAATAAAGAAGAAAAACAATATGACCATCTTAACAGCCGTAGAAAAAGCATCTGACAAAATCCAACACACATTCATGATAAAAACCTAACATCTATAAAGGGCATCTATAAAGAACACACAAGTAATATACTTAATGGTGAAAGACTGAGTGCTTTCTACCTAAGGTCAGGAAGAAGAAAGAATATCTGCTCTCACCACTTCTTTCAACATTGTATTAGAGGTCTTAGCCAGTAGAAATGGCAAGAAAAAGAAATAAAAGACAATATAGAAGGGAAATGAAGAAGTATAACTGTTTATTCATAGACAATATGAATGGGAACAGACAACATCTTGAGGAATCTATAAAAGAAGTTACTCCAAATAATAAATTAGTTAAATTAGCAAGGTCACAGGACACAAGGCCTATATAAAAACCAGTTGTATTTCTAAACACAACAAACAATTGGAAATTGATTTAAAAATTTTTTAAAAACCCTTTCACGATAGCATCAAAAAAATAAAAAACAGGGGCCGGCCCAGTGGTGTAGTGGTTATGTTCGCACGCTCCGCTTTGGCAGCCCGGGGTTCGCAGGTCCGGATCCCAGGCACAGACCTACGCACCACTCATCAAGCCAAGCTGTGGCAGGTGTCCCACATATAAAGTAGAGGAAGATGGGCACAGATGTTAGCCCAGGGCCAATCTTCCTCAGCAAAAAGAAGAGAGTTGGCAACAGATGTTAGCTCAGAACTAATCCTCCTCACCAAAAAAAAACAAAAAAACAAAAAATTAAAACCAGTGATATATTTAACAAAATGTGTGCAAGACACGGACACTGAAAACTAAAAAATATTGCTAGGAGAAACTAAAGGAAAGCTAAATAAATGGAGATATATACCACATTCATGGATTAGAGGACTTAATAGCAAGATGGCAATTCTTCACAAATTGATCTATAGATTAGAAGAAATCTCTATCAAAGTAAGCTTCCTCTTCTCCAACCAAGCATTTGTTCATCCCCTCCATCCCAACTCCTCCACTGTACACTCTGGAACTCCAGTTCTATTATTAAAGTCCTCTATATTTCCCTGTGTCTTCAAACTCTTCATTGAAGGTTCACTACATATCCTCGTCATTAAATTATAGAGCCTCTCCCTAGGACAATGTTTGTCCCCGGAGCGCCATCAAGGCAGAGAATGAGATCTCCACATCTCACACCTTAAGAGTCCAGTGTTGGTACTGGTATCTTCATCACTCCTCAATGCCATTTCTAGACCATTCTTCCCCTACCCCTCTTATAAAAATGCTTGCTCGCTCAAGCTCAAATCAACAATACCATCTTCTACTATCTACTTCTCAACAATCCCACCTTCTACTTTCTACTATCTTCTACTATCTACTTCTGTACTGCTATAGGCACTTTTTCCTCCTTCATTCATTAAGACTTTACACCCATATCTGTCCTCATATTATCACCTCAAACCTTGCATTCAACAGCCTCTCTATTCTTTGGCCTCATTATCAACAGTGAGGTTCTCTTCCATTGTTAATCATTTGTTTAATGTAAGTGTTCCCTGCTAGACTAAGCTCCATGAAGATGGGAACCAGAGCTGTCTTACTCACTGCTGAATCCCAAGCACATAGCATAGTGTATACTCTTAGCTAAATAAGGTGTTTTCTCATCCCCACTAAATGCAAAAATTGGGGGCTACTAGCAGGCCTATGTAGCTTACAAGAGAACCAGTAAGAACAATAGTGTCTGGGAATCATATATACAAAACAATCAAAGGATGTTTTACCCAGAGAAAGTATTTCTTGGATGATGAATAAATAAGTGAAAATGATATCTATCTTAAAATATAAGAAGGATAATCATATAAAAAGGTAAGGCTGACAATTCTGAGATGTGAGATGAGGCTCTTAATTAGTGAGACTACTAATTAGTGTCTTTACTTAATGTTACTGGGCCTCTATTTGCTCATCTATAAATTAAAGGAGTTGGACCTTTTGGGTTTCAAACATTCTATTTCCTTCACATCTAACAGTGCTCCAGATATAGAAAGTAGCCCAGCAAAGGTGTTACAAGAAGGACCTGAGAACCCAGAACTGTCAAGATATGACTGAAGTTACCTTACAAAAAACATACTCTAAGAATACTAAGAGATCTAGTAGAGCTTCATACATGGTTGGACTAGATCAGAAGTCAGCAAACTATAACCCCTGGGGCAGCCACTGTTTTTGTAAATAAAATTTTACTGGAACACAGCCATACCCATTCATTCAAGGATTATCTGTGGCTGCTTTTTCCTGCTACAAAAGCAGAGTCAGGTAGTTGTAAAATGGACCATAGGGCCCACAAAGATGAAAATATTTACTATCTACCACAGTAAGAAAACGTTTGCTGACCCTGGACTATAGCAGTCCCCCCTTATCCGCAGGTGATACGTTCCAAGACCCCCAGTGGATGCCTGAAACCTCGGATAGTAGTACCGAACTCTATACATACTATGTTTTTCCCTATACATACATACCTATGATAAAGTTTGATTTATAAATTAGGTACAGTAACAGATTAACAATAACTAATAATAAAATAGAACAATTATAACAATATACTGTAATAAATATACTGTTACTATAGATCTTAGCGATCTCAGCATACAATTTTTTTTCTTTCCTTATTAAGTCGAGAACTTTTACCTTTTCACTTAATGGAAGCACTTTAGGCTTCTCTTTGGTATATCCGAATTGCCAGTATCACTACTCTTGTGCTTTGGGGCCATTATTAAATAAAATAAGGGTTACTTGAACACAAGCACTGTGATACCGTGACAGTCAATCTGATAACTTAGATGGCTACTAAGTGACTAACAGGCAGATAGCATGTACAGCATGGATACCCTAGATAAAGGGATGATTCATGTCTCAAGTAGGATGGAATGGGACGGCACAAGATTTCATCACAGTACTCAGAACAGCGTGCAATTTATTTATTTATTATTTTTGTGTGTGTGTGAGGAAGATCAGCCCTGAGCTAACATCCATGCTAATCCTCCTCTTTTTGCTGAGGAAGACCAGCTCTGAGCTAACATCTATTGCCAATGCTCCTCCTTTTGTTTCCCCAAAGCCCCAGTAGATAGTTGTACGTCACAGTTGCACATCCTTCTAGTTGCTGTATGTGGGATGCGGCCTCAGCAGGGCTAGAGAAGCGGTGCATCGGTGCGCGCCCGGGATCCAAACCCGGGCTGCCAGTAGCAGAGCGCGCGCACTTAACCGCTAAGCCACGGGGCTGGCCCGCGGCATGCAATTTAAAACTTATGAATTGTTTATTTTTGGGCCGGCCCGTGGCTTAGCGGTTAAGCACGCGCACTCTGCTGCTGGCAGCCGGGTTCGGATCCCGGGCGCACACCGACGCACCGCTTGTCTGGCCATGCTGAGGCTGCGACCCACATACAGCAACTAGAAGGATGTGCATCTATGACATACAACTATCTACTGGGGCTTTGGGGAGAAAAAGGGAAAAATAAATAAATAAATAAAATGTTGAATTGTTTATTTTTGGAATTTTCCATTTAATATTTTCAGACCACAGCTGACAGTGGGTAACTGAAACTGCAGAAAGTGAAACCATGGATAAGGGGAGACTACTGTATATAATCTACAAGGTTCGTTTTATATTATTATACATTAGAGATGAAAAGAGTTGCATTAAAATGCTCTGCAATAGAGGATAGGGATAAAACGGGAAAAAAGAATGAGTAGAGTGAATAGATCAAACATATGATCTCAATTCACCTCCCAGTGATTACACTAGCTTCTCTCTCTAAGCTAGTGGATGGCTCATCTTCCAGCCACTGAAACCTTCTATCTCAAGAATACACAAGATAAAACAGGCATTAAAGATTTAACACGCACCTGCCCTCCTTCACTTTTTGTGCATTCCCTCGACATATGTAGTTTTCAATGTAACCATCACTGCAGTTGATTTTTGACCAATCTGGGTCACAAACATCCAAGAAGTGAGGCCGCAGTCTGCCTATCGAATACTTGGCAATGTCAGTCAAGGACTGACTAGCAGCTGCACCAAATAAAAATGTTCCAATGGCTTTGTAAATAGTGGCTATGTAGTTATTCCTGATAAAGGAATTCGAGTGCAAGAGGTTAAAGTAAACAGACAGGGTTTCTCCAATAATCATCTGAAAAAGAAACAGAAAAATAATATGTTAAAGCAGTAACCAGGCACTTTAAACAAAATAAAAATTAGAAAAGGAAATGGTAAATCACAAAATCTTTGTTAAAAACACCCCCTTTTTTTCCCTTTACAAATGGAGAGTCAACTTAGGATATCTAATTCTAAACCACAAAACAAGGTGTCAGATCAACTGTGGATACTGCTTACAAAGCAATGGCTAAGCCAAAATAATTCCAAAGTCTACCTGAAACAATAAGATCTTATTTCTTTTCTTGTATTCAAATAAACTGAGTTTTAACAAGTAGATGATTGTATCATGGAGGGCAAAAATCAAGCTCTGTTCAAAGAACACAAACTTCCCCAATTAGAATATCCCTTTTATAAGTATTTTTATTTGAGTCTTCATTTTTATTAAACATTCCTTTGAATCAAAGACATCCATCATATTAAAAAGTGTAAAATAGTTTCAGGGAGTAAAATGTCTAATATAAAAGCAGGGATCTAACACTGAGACCAAAGGGTACAGAGGGCAGAATGAGCTGACAGGACCTCTCCGTCCTGCCTCTCCAGGAGACCTTTAGGCCCGGCTTCCTTAATAAGTCTCTTCGAAAGAACAAACACACATTTGATGCTCTCCTTCTCTAAGAAAACATTTCAAGTAACTCTTTGCTCTTTATTTCTCACTGACTTTTGCAAAATTGGAGTTAAAGCCTCTCCAGATTCCAGTAGAATGTGTATGTGAGCACACGCCATGTAAGGGGTTTAAAGGCATAAAAAGGTTTCCAAATATTTTACAAGTTCACAGACCAATACTTTGAGAAATTCAAAAAATACTGATTAACAACATTATAAAAAATTACATTTGCTGATAAAATAAACCACACTCTAGCTACCTGAGACCAAAATAAGCACTTAAATAAGAACAGTCTGCTTGCTAATTTACATTGGGGAGATGTAAGTCACAAAGTTTCAATTAAGATACATATAAGTTTCACTGCTTCATCTTAAATTTACATAAACAATTTTACAAAGCATTGAAATATTTCCATTTAGTGAGGAGTAACTGTCTTTAGGGTGAGCCTTACCATAGGTGAAACAAATGGCTACCTCCTGAAATGGATTTCAAGAACCTGATACCGAAAATTTTTTCCTCATCTGGCTCAATGGCTCCTAGAATTCCAATGTTATAACTTTGACAACTAGACTATGAATTCTACAAAAGCAAGAATGAATTTTTAGTTGTTGAAAAGAAAGCTAGTACCACCACAGTGACCTAAAACAGGCTAAGTGGTCAATAAATTTTAATTGAAGGTGTTGCCTCTTGGGTAAAAGGTAAACATCCTTCGTTTAAACACATTAAGCCCCAAAGAAATATATTCCTCATTATAGTCCTTAACATGAATGACTTAGACCCTTTTCTGAGAACAGGTCTCACAGGAGAGGAAAAACATACGCACTTCTAGGGATACCATACCTCTGCAATTTTGCTTAGGGTTCTGCTCGACTGCCTCCAATGACCTTGTATAAAATATATACTGTCTCCTCGGGCTGTTAAGGTGTTCCAGCAACTGCCTTTATAGGTTAGCAGCAAGAAACGATCTCTAATGTTTTGTTATGGAGTTGATCTTTGATAATTTAAAATATATACCAAGTATATTAATCAACCACTCTTTCAGCAGTTGAAACTTCCACATCTCAGATGTCAGCTGTTCATCTTCCATAAGCACTCAACTATTTTCCAGGACCAGGAATTGATCTTTGTGAGTCTTCCTGGTCATAATGATCACTGTTTAGAGCCACCCAAACCCTGGTTCTTGCCACTGATGACTGAAAATCAGCACACTAGGAGCATTCAGAGCACTGGGCACAGATTAAAAGCTGATCTACAGAAGTAGCATAAACTGAAACTTAACCCTTAATACTGGGGAAGGGTGGGGGTCTCTAAAGTTGACAAAAGGCAGGTCAATTTACATCATTTTTTATTATGTGCTCCATCTTCATTGAGAGACATAGACAACAGAGAAGTTCTAAATTGATTCTTCTAAATCAAATGTAGGGATTGTCTGTGCATTTCACCTACACGTGACAGCCATATTTTTGTCTCATTTTAATACCTTATCCTTCCCTTTGAACCATTTATGCCAATGGTTCTTCGGTGAAGTCCACACTTAAGTTAACTCTGGCCTAATCTTAGAGCTGGGATGACTTGTCATGTGTTATTTACTCAGATTCTAAAGATAGGCTACATTATTAAAGAACTAAAGATAATGTTTGGGAGAGTAAAACAGAATACTTTCAAAAATCAAAGCTAATAATTATCTAAATCAGTGTGATTCAATCATTTAAAACCTATGTACCACACTATTTTCTCACCATCTCTTTTATATCTCCACCAACAAGATGATTTTATACATCTCTACATTGTGCCTATAGTTATGTGTCTTCTATTCAGGGCCTACCTTCCCAAAAGAAAAGTCTAAATCATTGGCATACTTCCATTCCTTCCTAAATATCTCTACCTACCTCCATTCCCTTTATTCTACTGAATCTCTCTCAAAAGTCAAAATGCTCTCATCAGATAGAACAGATTTTTATCAACCCTCATTTTCCTTAACTTCTCAGTAGTATTTGACATCACTGACCATTTCCCCCTTATTGAAGAAAGGCTTCTGAGAAACTGTTAATTGTGGTTCTCTACCAGGCTCCAAGAAGCACTCATATTTGTGGATCATTTGCAAGTCACGTCAAAGGCCTGCTATGAAGTCTGAATCATTCTGATTTTTTTTTAAAGAAATAACTTACTTTCTAGTATATAAAATTAAACATATACAAGTCTAACCAAGCGCTGCCTGAAAGAAGCTGAGTTAATGAATAAACTGGTTATTTGAAATTAGTACATAAACCACTGCCCTAAGTAGTGTTTGTATTTGTTGAAATGGTTGATATGAAAACAGTACTTTTATAGCACCTTTACACAGTCTATTTTTTTTTAATTTTTTTTATTGTGAAATTTTTGTTGTACGTTATTGTTTATCAGTCACCATATAAGTGCATCCCTCCACCCCTTGTGCCCACCCCCCAACCCTCTAGCCCCTGGTAACCACAGTCTATTTTTTTTAAAGAAACCTACATTCAATGTGCTTGCTGTTTTTTTGTTTGTTTGTTTGTTTTTGTTTTTGTTTTTGTTTTTGTTTTGCTTGCTGTTTTATTAAATATAAAGATACTTTCTCACAGGTGATGCTGAAATAGTCAAAACTTCCAAGTTAATGAAATATAAATATCAAGTTTTTGCTGAGTGCCCTGTCGGGCCCTGCACTTGCTGTGCAGGCTCTGCACGCCTGCACAGCACCCGGCAGCTGGCACCCTGCCCTGCTGCAGCCCTCTGGTCTGTAGTGGATTTCTGTAGTTTTGCTTGTGCAGCATCCTTTTTACTGAGACACAAAGAAAAGTAGAATTGGAAGACAGGCACATTCGTAGCAGTGTTTGAGTACTCGAATCCTGTCTGAAATCAGCTACTATTTGCAACTAAGAGTCCTCCCCAAAATTTTATATTTAAATAGTTAGTAATCTCTCAGAAACATATATACTTCAAAAAAAAAAAAAAAGAGAGAGACCCTACTCTTACTCCTTCCTTAATGTAAGAATCATAGGCTTGGCTTTCTTTTAGTAGTAAAAACTCAGTGTGAAGATTTGTCTAGATTAAAGAGATCCACCAATTTCTTAAAACTTCACCATACTGCAAGAGAGTCATCAATGTTATTGTGTAACTACTTCCATTCCATTCCAGCGCCTAGGAGATGCCACGCTCTATGGCAGGCAGCGAGGATACCAAGATGAACAAGGCACCCTCTCTGCCTTCAAGGAGCTCACAGTCTCGTGAAACAAACATTTGTATAGCAGAAGTTTTCTTTTATTAATTATGCACCACAAATTATGAGTGATTAACTTTCAGTGTTAATCATTCTTGAATAAGACATTAAATTTCTAAAATTAAGACGTTTTTGTTTTTGTTTTTTTTTAATAAATTCCAAAACAGACAAGATATATACACTATTATCATGTTGGCCTATCTCGTGGATGGGACCATATTTTCTGCTTTTAACTAACATAAATCTTGTTTCTAAAGTTACAAGTTATGGAGCATAAAACTATTTAATCTAAACCATAGTATCTCTGGATCAAGAGATTATAAAAATCATAGTCTCATCACTTGAAGTCTTTTCCCTAGAGCACATTCTCTAAGCATTTCTGACTGAAATCCTAGAAAACAATAGTTACTACTGGGTTTCAGTACCAGGAAAAAGTCTTTCATGTTCACTGCTAATTACACATAGAACTTGAGCTTTTCTCTCCCATTTCTGGCATTATCTAAAAATTCTTTAAAGTAAACATGGGTTAAATGAAGTCTTAACATCAGTTAGCAATTTTTCTTTTCTAGAACTCAGTAACTGGAAAGTAGATACATACCCAAAGATTTAATAAATTATAAAATAATACCCTAGGTATAAAGTATGCTAGAAACATACTGATATGACATTGAACTACTGCATGATTACTTAAACAATAGCAAATTAGAGCTCTAAAATTCACAGTGACTTGGAAAAGATTAGCATAAAATTTACACATATTCAGTAAGGTTCTTCTAATTACACATTGTTATTCTTTTGGCCCCACTTAAAACAGCTGAGATTATCTTGATCAAATAACACTTTCAATTAAAGGTTAAAAAACACATTGTTTTGGAGGGATATACAATCAATCATTAACAGATTAACACAAAATTAAGCCAATTACCCAAAAGTGATAAACTTGGAAAAGTGGATTTAACTTACAACGATAATACTGAATGGAATGATTATTCCACCTAATAACGCATAAGGTATGGTGTCTTCTTTGTAAGGGTACTTGATGGACTCATCATTACAGAATACTCCTCGCTGGAAGGGGGTATGCCTTGAAGTAAGAATTGCAAAAGGCAATCCAGCTAGCAAAAGGAATAAATGAAAATATCATTAAAAACGAAATATCAAAACTAATTAATGGCAATAATTATCCCAGAGACTGTGTTTAAAAATGCATTTGCCATAAAAATGAAGAAAAGCACATGTAAAAAGGAAATGCAGCAATGCATGCAACAGAAGTCAGACAGATTACAGCTCAGGGGAAAGATCTTTGTTCTACAGGAAACAATGCTTCCAAGTCTTCTATTAAGGAATTTAATGGATTTTAGGAAAAAAAATCTCTTCTCATGCTCTCGTTGTCATTTAATCACAGGGTTTTCAACACTATTTCCAAACCTATTTGTCACAGACTGCTTCCAAAAGGAAAATAGAATTTTGACATTGCCCATTTTATCTTTATATTACTACCACATTTAGACAGGTCATGGTCACCAGCTAATAAAGCTTTATCCACTCGTTTCTGTACTGTCTACAGCAAGTTTAGAGCTGCGGTAAAAAGGAGTCTGAACTTAAACCAAGTTTCTTAAGAAAAGATGGACAATGGAGTCAAGCACAAAAGCACCTAAAACACAGCTCTCTCTGTTTTCATTATCAATGTTCTCCCTAAGGTATGTCTCACACTTACCTCCTAAAATGTCTAACTTTTGCCTAAATGTGAACTTTAAGAATTCAGTTCTCCTTTACCTCACTGAACCTGGCATTATGATTAACAGTGCAGCATACTAAGTAGGACTGCCTTGTAAAAGAGAGAGAGTCCGGCAGAAATCCTCAACATGAGGTCTGCTTCAAGACTTACCAAGTATGGAAGATTCTCTCCCTAAGTGCCCATCCTCCCAGCAGTAATACCACAACCACTAAGCTAACATACTCACAGACGTTCAAGTGTTCTTTCTGTGAAGCACCAAGTCTTGATGACCATTTACAGTTCTCGTTAACTCCACTAAAGCCCTAAAGGCTGAAGGACAACCAAGCCTCTGCCACTCTGTCTGAGTGTATTTACTACAAATATCAAATGTGTTCAGTCTACAAGGGGCAAATGAAAAGGAGAAGCAATTCCTAGTTCTTTTATTTATCTTCCTGTTTTTCATGTAGACTCTGAATACACGAACCAAAGTTTTTTCTTTGTGTTAGCCAATTTGCCAATAGCTGTCAACCCATAAGAAGTCTTTAAGATGCCCACAAGGTTCCCAAAGCCATACTTCTAGTAAATGCTACATTAAAAAAAATTTTTTTTTAAACTAGAGCTGACTTTGCTAACTGACCCTTATACTACCTCGCTTATCTGAATTCAGACTATCCTCTGATTTACCAAATTGTCTGCATTCAGAGGAATGGGGTGAAATGCCCAAGTCTTTAATATAAATACCATGGTTACAGCACAAACCTTTTGCACTTATCAGCACACACTGTGGAGGTGAATACTCAGATCTGTGATTTTAGTTGTTGACTGCCCTATACAGTAACTAAATGCTCATCCTTCAACCAATAACGATACTCTAACCCAATGAGCAAATTTATCTTGTATTTACAAAGAATCACCACTTCTACAATTCACTTTACCTGAAAGAACTCTATACAAAGTACTGGAAACTTGCAGTCTCTACAACGCATATTTCGGAATTGACTGAATTTTTCAATGAGCACTTCTTTCTTTTAAAGTAAGAAAAGATATCTAGCACAGAAACGAAATGCACATATGATTAGTATCCAAACCTCAGTAGGCTTTATGCCCTTATTCTTAGGAAAAATTCATATTAATAGCCTAAATATGTTGAAAAATGTTCTTAACAAGCATACCCATTAAGTTGTTTTTTTTCCCTTTGACCACAAAAACTATGTTAGAAATTATTCTTAGATTTAGAAAAAAAGTTCATGGGTATTTTTTAGAATAGGAGGGAAACAAAATAAACTCATATAAAATTAGTCCATTTTTTAAAATAGGAATAGTCAAGTGGGCAAATACTGAGCAAATCCAATGTGCAAGGAATTCTGCTACCAGGAATACAAGGTTGAATAAGGCACAGTACATAATCATAGCAGAGAATAAACAGAGGTACAAAGATCTATGAAGGTTCAAAAGAGAACGAGAGCTGGTAAGGCTCTAAGTAGTGATATTCAAAAAGCTAGTGGTTCTCAGAGTCAGAATCTCAGTAGAAGGGGTCTGGTACAGAGATAGAGATTTGGGGACACAAAGGATCTCTGAAGCCAAGAAGTAAAAGAAATTGTATAGGATGGATATGAAGTGGAAAGAAGTGGAGGGTGAGGCACAGGGGATGAGCAGAGGAAGAAGATCCACTGAGGCAGACTTGGTGGGCTGAGGGAAGGTCAAGAGAGAGTAATGTCACTGAGGTCAAACCCAGAGACAGCATATTTCAGGAGGTGGTGATTGGTCCACAGTGTCCAGTGGGTTTTCAATTGCCAAACTTAGTGAAAGTGGTTTTAATAAGGAAGAAGGGGGTAGAAACCAGACCATAAGAAATTGTAAAAAAATAAGCATGACTCTACCACAAATGCATACTACTCTTTTGAGAGTTTGCGTGAAGAGAAGAGATTGTACCACAGAAGGCCTCAGAAATATTTTTAAATTACAGTAATATCTAATATTTGCAATCTCTCATATAAGCCCATGAGATGTATTGTATCAGTCATTACCCAACACCATTTCATTTTCACTAATCAATTAAACCTGAATGTAGACCCCCAAAAGGGGGATGGAGAGGAAGACCAAACTATTGGTGGTTCACTGACACACTTAAGGTTCACAAAGGTGAGACAGTCCAGATTCCTGCTCTGGAAATTTTGGAATTGGAACAAAGACTGATCCAGTCAGAGCTGGCAAACAGCATTAGGCCACACACAACAAAGACTGGCTGAAGAAGAGGCTGAAGACAAAGCAGGTCTGCAAAGAAAACAGAAGTGACTAGCCTGATCCCTGAGAGTGAGAAATAGAGAAAGCAGCTTTGGTTCCCCATTGCCAAAGGGCCTCACTGATCTTGCTGTTTGGGGGTTGTTAGAGTGCCTCGTAGCCTTTCAACAAAACCCAATTTTACTTAAGCTAGTTAGAAAGGGATTCTACTCCTTGCAACCAACAGAGCCATAACTAGAACAACTACATCCATTCCCCCTACTCTGAGAGCATGTAGGTTATTATTAACTTTTTGATTAATATATAAATGCCAAAGTGAACATTTCCAAATACCAATCCTCGTTTGCATTTCTAATTATTTCCTTACAATATATTTTTTATGTGGAATTATAGTCCAAGATATAAACATTAAGGTTCTTGACAAACTGCTCCAGAAAGGTTATTTTATACCACCAATTTAATCTACCAGCCACAGTGTAATAAAGTATGGAGAAACACAAAAACTAAGTAAACATATCGGATGCTATCTTCTGCATCTACTACAGATTTCAAGGCAAAAGTGAAGAGTTCCACTTACTCTTTCATCAAATCAAACCAAACATCGTTTTCCTTTTACCTGAAAGATTACATCTCTAAAACAATCCCTTTTCATCATTTGTCAACTGACTACATTTGTCAAACAATGTTTCTCTTAATACTTCAGGGTGCAAAATTCATTTTCATTCCCTCCCTCTTTTTTTTTTTTTTGAGGAAGATAGGCCCTGAGCTAACATCTGCCAATCCTCCTCTTTTTGCTGAGGAAGACTGGCCCTGGGCTAACATCCATGCCCACCTTCCTCCACTTTACATGGGACGCCGTCACAGCATGGCTTGACAAGTGGTGCGTCGGTGCACGCCCGGGATCCAAACCGGCGAACCCCAGGCCACCGCAGCGGAGTACGTGCACTCAACTGCTTGCACCACCAGGCCAGCCCCTCACTCCCTTTTGTTTGAACAATTTTATTGAGGTATAATTTACATACCATAAAATTAATCCACTCTTAAGTATATAATTCAATGATTTGGGTAAATGTATACAGTTGTGCAACCATCACCACAATCCAATTCTAGAACATTTTCATTACCCAAAAAATTCCCATGAGCCCATCTGCATTCAACCTTTGCTCCCACGTTCAGCTACAGGCAATCATTCATCTGTTTTCTGTCTCTACATAGATTTGTCTTTTTGGAACATTTCATATAAATGGAATCATACAATATGTGGTATTTTATAAGTGACATATCACTTAGCATAATGTTTTTAAGGTTCATCCATGTTGTAGCATGCATTTTGTTCCTTTTTATTGCTAAATAGTATCCTATTGTATGCATGTACATACTACATTTGGTTTACTCATTCACTAGTTAATGTACATTTAGGTTGTTTGCAGTCTTTGTCTATTATGACTAATACCACTATAAACATTCATGTACAAGTCTTTGTGTGGACATATATTTTCATTTCTAATGAGTGGACATCTAGGAGTGAATGGCTGGGTCATACGGTAAGTTTATGTTTAACTTTCTAATTGCCAAACTGTTTTCCAAAGTGGCTGCACTACTTTCCATTCCCACATTCTGCTTTTTAACATGCTCCAGTGGCTAGTCATAATAGTCCATTTAAGAATCAGATTGCTTGCAGAGTAAACTCATACTCACAAATAAATATAGCCTTCTACCTCCTACCAGTGAATATTTATAACAGTTCAAAGAAGAGCATGTGATATGGTAACTCATCGCTTCCACAAACTAATACCACAAGAACACTTCTCCAACCTTTACCAGAGACAGGAAAAGACAACACAAGAACACGGTCACACAACATCTTTAACAATTGAACAAATACCCAGGATCTTGAAACCATAATATAAATACTAACAACCGAGTTAGTGAGAAAGATTGGTGGTTGGATATCCAGCAACACTGAGAAACTGTGGTTAAAAACTTTTCTACATGTGAAGGAAATTCTTCTAATAGTGAAAACTACACAAATGCTTCCACAAAACAATGTTTTAAAGTTCTTCCGTGGTATAGCATAGATTGGTATTTTGTTTCATTTTATTGCAGAACAGTATTCCATTATATGGATATAAAATATATCAGATGCCCAAAAGAGAGTGACATGTAACTCCAAAGTCCACAGCAGCAAATCATTAAGGGACACACTTCCTCAGGGCTAAGAGCAGTAAGCAACAGCCTGAGAAATCCTGACACAAAGATGTCAGGCACCTCAAGATTGTTTCAAGGTCAAGTACTATACCTCGATAGCCTGGAAGATGAAAAGACTCCACCGGCAGAACAAAAGACCCCATCAAAAAGAAAGGATGATGTCCATTTATAAAATATCTCAGAGATCACACTCTTCTCCTAATGCCCAAACAAGAAGGGAAGGATGTAGATGGAGACTAGAAACCTAAACAATCCAAAGGTACAGGCTATACCATAGAATAATGGGTCTATTATTATTTTTGCAACCTGACTGCACCCCTAGGCTAAATAGATATGTGAGGTGTGTGTGTATTTAGTCTACCTTCTCTATTAAGTCATTTGAAAATCTACCTTTGTTTATTTACCAATGGGAAAAATTCCAAGTAGGAAAAAATCAATACTGAAATTACAAGTTGTCAAAAGATGCTAGTGAGTACCTAAAATATAATCATATTTAATAAGATAGTAAAAAGAATACGCCAATGCCTTATTTCTTTTCCTTCTGCTTATATTTAAGAGAATAAAGCTTTGGTGACTATTCAAGAGAATTCGTGAAGTTACTTTGCCCCATTCATGCATGAACTGAAGTGCACTAGGGTACACGGGGGTACATGATAAAATGTAGTTCAGGAAACAGAAGGAATGAATCAGAAACAAAAACAATTACTGAACTACACCAAAATACAAGAGTCAAGAAGAAAGAACTAAGATCATGTATACTGTATAACTGAAAAAATACCTGGACTACTGCATTCCTTTATTACTTAAAGCATGAATTTTTTTCTGCTGTAAACAATTAAGAGCAGTATATAATGTATTCTCATGTTACATGGAGTACTTATCTGAGTATATTTCATTAATATTAATCTTTATTAGAGGCAGGGTTTTAAAAAGCTAAAAAATAATTTTCAACCTGCATTAACAATATAACTAAACTAACCTAAGCTAGAACATTTTCCTATTTGTAAACTCTATCACCATATCTTAAAGGAAAACTTTGAAACAGTTTAATATTAACTACAGTTGAACACAATTCAGTATACAGACCAAAAGGTTAAGCAACTTCACCTATAACAGAAGTCTTAAGAATTCAGGAAACTTAAGGAAGATGTAAAAATAATTGTTATTTTTGTCAACATTAAGGGACATTATAATTCAACTAGAGAAAGTAAGATCTCAAAGTCCTGAGTACCATTTCTTTAATAAAGAAGTAATCATTCAATTCATTTCAACAACCAACTGCGTTCCTACTACTCTGTACAAGGCACAAGTTTGAGGTGGGGTAGGGACCGTAGGTATGGCACAGGTCTTATGTGATCAAATTTTGGATTTATTTTGAAGGTAGAGGCAAGAGTATTTGTTGATGGATGGACTGGATATGAATGTGAGAAAAGAGGAGTCAACAATGACCTTAAGGTTTTCCATTTCAGAGACCAGAAGATTAAAGTTGCATTAACTGAGATGGGGAAGACTGAAGACCGAATAGGGGCAAGGGATAGATCCAAGAGTTCATACTTGGATGCATCAAGTTTGAGGTGCCTATTAGTAGAGATATCAAGTAGGCAGTTAGAAATAAAGTCCATTGGAGGAGAGGTCCAGGATGAAGACAGAAATTTGGCATAGAGGTGGTTTTAGAGCCATGAAACTGAATGAGATCACCAGGGAGCAAGTATAGATACAGGAGAAAAGAGGACCCAAGGACTGATCCCTGGGGGTACTCCAAAATTAAAAGGTCAGGAAGAAGAGAAGGAACTTGCAAAGGAGAATGAGAAAAAGCAGCCAGTAAGGTAGAATTAAAACCAGGAGAGTGTAGAAAATCCCAAAAAATCTATTCCAAACTCCTAGAACTAATAAGTGTGTGCGGCAAGGTCACAGTATATAAGGTCCACCCACAAAAATCAATCATATTTCTATATAGTAGCATAAACAATTGGAAAACAAAATTAAAAGCATGATACCATTTATAATAGTTCAAAATATTGAAATACTTAGCTATAAATCTAACAAAATATGTACAGGATCTGTATGCTGAAAACTACAAAACACTGATAAAAGATATCAAAGACCTAAGTAAATGGAAAGACATATCATCTTCATGGATTGGAAGATTTAATAAGGTAAAGATGTCAATTCTCCCCCAAATTGATCTACAGCTTTAATGCAATTCTCATCAAAATTCCAGCCAGATTATTTTGTAGACACATTGATCCTAAAATTTACATGAAAAAGCAAGGGCACTTGACAGCTAAAACAATTTTGAAAAAGAATAATAAAGTTGGAGGAGTCATGCTCCCTGATATTTTTTGAGAAAAATGTAGCTACTGTTTATTTTTCCCCCACTCAATTTTAAGCTACTCAGTACTTTTTCTTTTTACCACTCAATATATAGATAGCTACAATAATCAAGACTGTGTGGTATAAGAGGAAGGAAAGACACAAATATCAATGGAGCAAGAACAGAATCCAGAAACAGATCCACACAAGTACAGCCAGCTGACTTCTTTTTTTCCACAAAGGTACGAAAGCAATTCAATGGAGAAACAAGAGTCTTTTCAGCAAATGATGTTGGAACAACTGGTCATTCATGCACACACACACAAAAAAAATGAACCTCGACCTAAACTTCACACTTCATACAAAACTTAACACAAAATGGATCATACAGATAAGTATAATACAGAAAACATAAAAAAAAGTCTTTGTAATAGGATTAGGTAAAGAATTCTTAGACATAACACCAAAAGCACAGTCTATAAAAGAAAAAAATATCAATAAACTTGATTCATCCCAGTTTCGAATCCCAGCTTTGTCATTTATTAGATGTAGGACCTAGGGCAAATGACTTAACTTCTCTTAGCAAAAATTTTCTCACCCATAATTAATTAAATGAAAGAATGAATAAATAAATAAATATATAATTAGAAAATGAGCAAAAGACTTGAATATACACTTCACCAAAGGGGATATATTGATAGCAAGCAAGCACATGAAAAGACATTCAACATCAGTAGCCATTAGAGAAAAGCAAATTCAAGCCCTAATGAGAAATAACTACACACCTATTAGAATGGCTAAAATAAAAAACACCGGTGTTGGTGAAGATGTAGAACAAATGGACACCTTATACATTGCTGGTAAGAATACAAAATGGTATAGCCACTCTGGAAAACAGTTTGGCAGTTTCTTATGAATTTAAACATACATTTAGCAAAAGACCCAGCAATCGCTCTACTGGGTATCCACCCTAGCAAAATGAAAACTTATGTTCATCCAAAAGTTTGTAGACTCATGTTCATAGAGCTTTACTTGTAACAGTCAAAAACTGGAAATAACCAAGATGCCCCTCAACAGACAAATGGATAAATAAACTGTGATATATCCATATAATGGAATACTATACAACAACAAAAAATAACAAACTATTAATGCACTCAACAACCTGGATAGATCTCAGAGGCATAACTCTAAGTAAAAAAAAAAAAAAAAATCAAATTTCAAAATGATATATACCGTACAAATCCATTTATGTAACATACTTGACAAAATTATAGTCATGGAGAATACACCAATGGTTGCCAAGAGTTAGGGTTTGGGGGAGGATGTGACTATACAGAGAAATAGTATGAGGAAATTTCTCAAGGATGATGAACAGTTCTGAACTCTGATTGTGGTAATGGTTCCTCAAGTAAAAAAACTGGTGAAATCTGAATAATATCTGTACTTTAATAACTACTATAGTACTGTATTTTAAAATAACCATTATAACTATATAATTATTATAACTATTATAATAGTATTGTATTTTAGTAAATAGTTAAATAATAATTTTGCCATATTTACATAAGATGCTTCATTGGGGGAAGCCGGGTGAAGGCTACATGGTAACTCTCTGAACTATTTTTGCAACTTCTATGTCAGTCTAAAGTTATTTCAAAATAAAACATTTTAAAAATGTTTTTAAAATGCTGCCAATAGATCAAGTAAGATGAAGACCACTGGATTTAACAACCTGATTTTTAACAAATTGCTGGCGACTGACAGGAACTGTTTCCATGAAGATGGTGATTAGAGAGTAGAATGCTTAAAATTCAGATTATGGAGGGGTTTATTAGAAAGGTTTATTACAGAGTGTATTTATTAGAAATGGCATCAACCATTGGAAATAGGACCATGGGAGGTAAATGGCTGAGACAGACAAAGGACAGGATCTTTGAAGTAGAAAAGAAAAGGGAACTGAGAATTTCTTATTAAATTTAGGGAGGGAGAGGATCACTTTATTCTTGCAAGATTCCCAAGGAGGCTAAACTATATCAAGTACAATAAGCAACCAAACATCCTTATAGAGTTGTTTTAAGGGCCCAAGAAAAGCTAATAAGCTCTAAACAAGTAGTAAAGGAGCCGGCCCGGTGGTGCAGCAGTTAAGTGTGCATGCTCCGCTTCAGCGGCCCAGGGTTCACAGGTTTGGATCCCGGGCGCCCACCGACGCACCACTTGTCAAGCCATGCTGTGGGGGCGTCCCATATGAAGTAGAGGAAGATGTGCACGGATGTTAGCCCAGGGTCAGTCTTCCTCAGCAAAAAGAGGAAGACTGGTGACGGATGTTAGTTCAGGGCTGATCTTCCTCAATCAACCAATCAATCAATCAATCAATCAATAAATAAGTAGTAAAGACAGAAAAGAATAGGGAAAGAAATACAGGCAAAACACTTCACTCTAGGGCCGGCCCCGTGGCTTAGCAGTTAAGTGCACGTGCTCCGCTACTGGCAGCCCGGGTTCGGATCCCGGGCGCGCACCGACGCACCGCTTCTCCAGTCATGCTGAGGCCGCGTCCCACATACAGCAACTAGAAGGATGTGCAACTGTGACATACAACTATCCACTGGGGCTTTGGGGAGAAAAAAGGAGGAGGATTGGCAATAGATGTTAGCTCAGAGCCGGTCTTCCTCAGCAAAAAAGAGGATGATTAGCATGGATGTTAGCTCAGGGCTGATCCTCCTCACAAAAAAAACAAAAAAAAAGGCACTTCACTCTTACTTAAAAGGTGAATGACTGGCAGTGCCTTTCTCCAAAGTACAATACCAGAGAGGTTTGCTACATGTACTGGAGCTAAATCAATGAACTCTGTTCTTAAGAACAAGGACAGACTTTGAGATAGGTGTGATGTCTGCGTCAATAAAACCCTTTTCTTGTGGCTTTCTGATAAACGGAAAAGCACCCTTTTTATAATTAGAAAAATACATATGAACAGATTAAGTGACTTGTATAAGGTTACAGTGAATTTCAAGAGTGAAGCTAGGAAACAGATTCAAATTCAAATTTTTACTCTTAAAGAGTCTAGATCAGGATTCAGAAATTCTTCCAGCAGATATAGTCAACCTAGACAGACAGACTGCTATCACACTAACCCATTTCCTACCACTCTTTCCTAATCTAATCTTCACCACCTAGATTCACATTCATAACTTTCAACCAAAACAAAAGAGCTTCCAGGACTTAACCACATCCATCAAAACAGACCCACTCTATACTGAAGACTGTCAAATAGAATGTGAGCGACTGTCAAAATATCATGTCATATAATGAGCGCCTGTCAAAAAGAATGTGAACAACAGAGTAAGGCAGACTTGCTGGGGTTAAAATCCCAATTCGGCCTCTTGGTTGCTATAAAAGAGAAATACCTACCAACCTCAGAGAGTTGTTATGAGCAGAGACAGAATCTATAACACAGTAGTACTTCATACACAATAGCCACTCAATGATAGAACAAACACAGCCTTCCATTTACCATACACCACAAAAATTCTAAACCAAACAATGAGCACCCAAATTGTAACATTTTCAAAGAGAATAAGCAAAATTCTATAGTAAAGAAAATGGATGCCTTCCCAGTTTCTCTTTCCATCTCCTTGCCCAATGATTTTAATACTGGCTCCCATAGAACAGAGTTACTCTTCACACTGGAAACAGGAAATCTGCTGCTAAAGTTAAACAAGGGTATACTCCCCCAAGTTATAGAGAAATTGACAGAAATCTCATTTTTTCTCTCAAATTTTGATAGCTTCTAAAAAGATGCTTTTAGGTAAAACAGAGGATTAAACTCAAGTATAAGAATGTTATCTGTGGGGCCAGGCCCGTGGCATAGTGGTTAAGTTCTGTGAGTTCTGCTTCAGTGGCCTGGGGTTCACAGGTTCAGATCCCAGGCATAGACCTACACCACTCATCAAGCCATGCTGAGGCAGCGAACCACATAGAAAACAGAGCAAGACTGGCACAGACGTTAGCTCAGGATGAATCTTCCTCACCAGAAAAAATAAAAAGAATGCATCCAATTGAACACATACGTATATTTAACTAAACACGACTGGTGCATTGAGCTTCAAAACTTCCACTGAGAAAATCAGTGAATCACTAGACCATTTTCCCCACTCTTACTGCCCTGTCAGTGACCTCTGCTTATGCTGCCCCTAGATAGAACAAGATCCCTAATTGGATCTCCCCCACCCTTGCCCAGCCCTCTAAGCCAAGATAGCCATTGGAAAGTCATCTGATTAAAAAGATTTCTCACTGCTGCTACCTACCCTGGTGCCAGAGTGGCAGCATCTGGGAACTGCCTTCTGAAAGTAGGCAACTCTAATACCATGCTCTGAGCTGATGTTGACCGTTCATAGTCCAAAAAACAGATGTAAAAACAAAAAGTTTCCTTTCTACAAGTAATATAGAATTCCATTCTTGACATTAGAAAGACAGGTTCATGACAAAGCAGTAAACTGCCATTTTTCAGACACTATTTCATTCTTATTCTAAATATGAAAGCTTAAAGGTAATTGACAAAAATGGTAGAGAATTTTATCTAATTCTTATTTAAAGATGGAGCCCAAAGAAATTTGGCTACAATAGAATATTAAGTGATTTTCCAGAAAGCCAGATATGTGACAAAAGCATTTGTAGCTAAAGGGAAACTCTGAAGTGTTTCAGGAGTGGCTTCCGTCTTTCCAAGACACTATTTTTGCTCACATTTCACAATTACTGAATAAGGTAGTATTCAAAATCACTGTACTGCATTGGACATGTCTATTTTTTATGGCTTACGTCACCAATCCTGCACTCCAATCACAAATGAGTTAGTTTCACATAAACAGTTCTAAGCTTATACTTTTAACCCTAGGTCTTGCTCCTCAACAAAAACTAAATTTGGGATTTTCAAATATTTCTTTAAAGTAACCACATAAGATGACTAAGAAATTAAATAATTTTAAATCAGCTCTCATTCAAAGGCTCATAAACCCTTATTCCAAGACCCAAAGCCCTCAAATTCCTAGTTCTTTCATAACATTTGGTGCCAAAATCCAACCTGAACTTATCTAATGGCAAAACTTAACCTGAACAAGTGAAAGAACAACCCTAGCCTTTACTCACCCCACTTAGACTAGTCATATTTCACTGTATAAATATTAATAATGCCTTGATTAAGAAGTACTGTCCTAGATCCTGCTCAGGGGGTTACATACGGTATATGAATCATATAACCTTTCAAAAATTCAAAAAGTTCCAGCTCCAAGAGTTTTGGATAATGGACTATGAACCTATATTTAGATAAAATCTTCACTATTAAAAGAAGCTTCTAAATTCAACCTATTATTTTTCAGAGAACCAAAAAATTTTAAATGTATTAAAGATCTACTGCATAATAAAACTTAAAACAGTAATGGTCCCTTACAAAAAATGCACTATATATATCCCACACATATATTTTCTTAATTATAGGACTGTAAGTGCCGCAAGATTTCAGTTCCATTTTTTTAATTATAAAAACACTGAAAACTTACACTGAATTTGTAAGTACTATCATGTTTTCTAAATTTGTCTTCACTAGATTACTAAATCTTATAAATTAAAAGTTTATTCTATTTATTAAACTGTCAACCAATTTTGCACTCCTTTCCTTTGGTAAGAACCAATGATCTCAATTCAAAACAAATACTCTTATAAAATGAGTTAACAAATAGGTAAATATTATGAAGCACAGCCCTGAAATTTTACTTTTTTAATATCGGATCAGGTAGTCCAATTCCTAGCAATAAATATTCACTAACTGTGAGGATAATCATTTGTAGCAATCATTCTAATATTATTTAGCCAAAGAGCATTGACATTTCACCAAACTTTATGAGCAAATTTTTTTCAAATTTTTAAAAAATTAATACACCTTATTTTTTTATTGATGTCATAATAGTTTATAACATTGTGAAATTTTGGTTGTACATTATTGTTTGTCAGTCATCATATACATGCCTCCCTTCATCCCTTGTGCCCATCCCTTAACCCCCTTGCCCCTGGTAACCACTATACAGTTCTCTCTGTCCATGTGTTGGTTTGTATTCCACACGAGTGAAACCAGGCGGTGTTTGTCTTTCTCTCTTTGGCTTACTGCACTTAACATAATACCCTCCAGGTTCATCCATGTTGTTGCAAATGGGACGATTTTGTCTTTTTTTTATGGCTGAGTAGTATTCCATTGTATATATATACACCACATTTTCTTTATCCAATCATCAATTGAGGGACACTTGGGTTGCTTCCACTTCTTGGCTATAGTGAATAATGCTGCAATGAACATAGGGGTGCATACGCCTGTTTGGATTGTTGATTTCAGGTTCCTTGGATATATTCCCAGTAGTGGGGTAGCTGGATCATAGGGTATTTCTATTTTTAATTTTTTGAGGAATCTCCATACTGTTTTCCACAGAGGCTGCACCAGTTTGCACTCCCACCTGCAGCGAATGAGTGTTCCCGTTCCTCCACACCCTCTCCAACATTTGTTGTGTTTTGTCTTGGTGATTATAGCCATTGTACTGGGTGTAAGGTGATATCTTAGTGTTGTTTTGATTTGCATTTCCCTGATGATTAGTGATGTTGAACATCTTTTCATTTGCTTATTGGCCATCTAATCCACTTTATTTTTTAAAGCAGTTTTAGAGTAATAAAAAAACTGAGCAGAAAGTAGAAGATACACTCCCTTTCTACAACCACCATCCTTAATTTCCTCTATTATAAACATCTTTCATTGGTGTGGTACATTTATTAGAACTGATGAACCAATATTGATAAATTATTATTAACTAAACTCCACCGTTTACACTAGGGTTCATTCTTTGTGCTGTACAGTTCTATGGGTTTTGACAAATACATAATGTCATGCATCCACCACAACAATATCATCCAGAACAGCTTCATCACCCTAAAAATCCTCCAACTACTCACTCCTCTTCTGTCCTCTCCCCAATCCCTGGTAACCACTGATCATTTTATTGTCTCCATAGTTTTACCTTTTCCAGAATGTCATATAGTCGAAATCACAGAGTATCTAGTCTTTTCAGATTGGCTTCTTTCACTTAGCAATACGCATTTAAGGTTCTTCCATGTCTTTTTATGCTGGATAGATCATTGCTTTTTAATGCTGAATAATATTCCATTGCATGGATGTACCACAGTTTATCCATTCACCTAATGAAGGACATCTCAGTTGCTTCCAAGTTTTGGCAATTATGAGTAAAGCTGTTATACACATCTGTATGCTGGTTTTTGTGTGGACCTAAGTTTTGTGCGGACATAAGGTAATTTCAGTAAATACCTAGAAGCATGACTGCTAGGTCATGGTAAGATTATGTTTAGTTTTGTAAGAAACTGCCAAACTGTCTTCCAAAGTGTGTACCAATTTACATTCCCACCAGCAATGAATGAGAACTTCTGTTGCTCCATATCCTCACCAGCATTTGGTGTTGTCAGTTTTTGGATTTCAGCCATTCTAATAGGTGTGTAGTGGTATCTCACCATTGTTTTAATTTACAATTCCCTAATGAAATATGATGTTGCACATCTTTTCATATGCTTATTTGCTATCTGTATATCATCTTTGGTGAGGTGTCTCTATCTGTTCAGATCTTCTTCCCACTTTGTGACTGCGTTGTTTGTTTTCTTATAGTTGAGATTTAAGAGTTCTTTGTATATTTTGGATACAAATCCTTTATCAGATATGTGTTTTATAAATATTTTCCCCCAGTCTGTGGCTTTACACAGACCAGAAGTTTTTAATTTTAATGAAGTCCAACTTATCAATTATTTCTTTCACAGACCATGCTTTTGGTGTCATTATCTAAAAACTCATTGCCAAATCCAAGGTGCAAATTTATTTTTAATTACAAAATTTTTCAAAGAAACAATGTCATGAGTTCAACCAATTTCTTAAGGCCTAAAGAGGTAAAGCATATAACATCCCCAGCTAGAGTTTTCAAAATAGTATTTATGAAGAGAAAAATAAATTCATGAGACAGTAACACAAATGCCTTCACTTCACTTTTATCTAAAGTATGACAGATGACACTCCCAGAATAAGTCATATGAGATACTCTGCCTTCAAACTCTTTGGCCCACAACAGAAAAATGCAGACATCATCATGCTAATATTTTCATATATTCAGAGATGAAATGTTTTTAAAAACAAAAAAAAGATTTGGCCTATTTTACAAAAAGGTTATGAATTAACAAAAAGGAGATAAATTTGACCTTTTTCATATTTTAAAATAACTGCAAAATAATCTCATTACATCCATCAAAATATATTTATGTTTAGCCATTCTGCCAATTCAATGTTTAAGAAATTAAAAATTACGTCATTTCTGCTTGAAAAGGGGGGAGGGTGTAAGTCTGACTGCAAGTTTAGACTGTAAGAAGACAATTCCTGGTGGTAGGCAAAAGGAACATTTTAATTTCAATTGTCTTCTTATCACATGTTATTCACTGACAAAGCTCATTTAGTAGAAAGAGCTTTTAGGGCTTCTCAAAAACCAGAGTTCCCATCTAGGAATAACATTTACCCCATTCAAATCTTGCAGATTTCTCAAAATACACACGGTAGAACAGTTAGAAGATAATGTCTACTAATTTAGTAGAGCTGTACTCAGCAGGTGAAGCAATAGCTCTTAACCACTTAATTTTAGCAAGGCATTCCATAACATGCCCTGAAACTATTTTTAAGAAGATTTTATGACCAGATATTTTTCCCAATGAATCCCTTAAAAAGCCATAGCATTTAGGAAAACAACAGTGGAATTCAGTAAGCTTGGCTAATGTGAAACTAGTAGAGCTTCAGTTTTCATTATTGGCAGTGTATACTCAATATTTATATAACTTTTCTTTCCTTTAAGTTCATCCAATATAAATTAAAATTTATCAAAATATTTTCAAGTGTTCTGTAAAATGGATGTATAACAAATACTTAAAATATCAAATCTACATATTATCTCTTCCAAAGGTAGCAGGAAAAGCAGTTTTAAACAAAGAAAACATCTGTGATTATAGAAAATTACTTAAAGATGCATCTGGTATTACTTCATTTTGTGACAATAATATAAAGAAAGAGTGCTGGAACAACTGCTCATAAGAAATGATTGGGGGCCAGCCCTGTGGCATAGCAGTTAAGTGCGTGCGCTCTGCTGCTGGCGGCCCGGGTTCGGATCCTGGGCGTGCACCGACGCACCACTTGTCAGGCCATGCTGTGGTGGCATCCCAAATAAAGCAGAGGAAGATGGGCACAGATGTTAGCTCAGGGCCAGTCTTCCTCAGCAAAAAGAGGAGGATTGGCATGGATGTTACCTCAGGGCTGATCTTCCCCACAAAAAAAAAAAAGAAAAAGAAATGATTGAATCGGTATTTTCTGTAACAATGTCGACAAGACATGCAGCTCCACATGGAAATAAGTAAACAAGAAAATAAACCAAGAATTCTAACAAACCAAGCTCCATAATACTGTATTTCTTTAATTCTAATAGGTATTTCCCCCATATTTTCAGGTATCTCTAATCAGAATATATAATCAATGTAATAGTGTCCCATTATTTTCCTGAAAAGCTGTTTTAATGAGGTATCTGGTATTAAGAGATGACTTGGAAATACAGTATATTTCAAAAGAGTTAAGCTAAATTTTCATGGTAGTAATTACTATTAAATGTAAGTGACAATCATACTCCATTTCACATTTAGTAGTTTTTCATTACATTTTTCTACCTATAATTATTGAACATCTATTACCTACCAAGCAATGTTCTTGGCACTAAGGATACAATGGTGAGCAAAAGAGGCCATTCCCACCCTAGTAAAGCTTACTGCCTTGTGCCTAGTGGGGTGAAACTGGGAAAAGGCAGCACAGCACCTATGTCAACATGGAAACAAAGGGTTACAACATCCAAGTGTGGGCAATACACTGTTTTGATACCAGCTTTCTGGACTAGTACAGGGAAAGGGTGGCAAGAGAGACTTGCCACGCCATAAAACCCAACAAACACCAATGTCCCCCTACAGTGCAGCAGGGTATTGATGGCCACTTCTGCCATAAATAACACTTTACTTCTATATTACCTCACAGCTTTAAAATAAACATAATAACCCATCCACTTCCTTCTTCATGACTAACAATTTTTTATTACCATTTAAGTAGCTACTCAAAAATAATAAAATTGGGCCTCAGTTTTCTTCTTTGAGATAGTTAACTTAAAGAAATATTATGTTTCAAACTATATGCCAAAACAAAGAATTTCAGAAAATCCATATATCCATAGTAAATGATCTCCCTCAACTTCCCAAACATTATCAAATCTCAAACTTTACAGATGCAGCATTCTATAACAATTCAACCCAAAAACGTTATCCTGTATTGCCTTTTTCCTCAGGCATTAATACAGGGAATAAAAGTGATTTTAAAAGATTAACTTGAGGGGCCGGCCCCGTGGCATAGCAGTTAAGTTCCTGTGCTCCGCTTTGGAGGCCCAGGGTTCGCAGGTTCAGAGCCCGAGCATGGACCTGCACACCGCTTGTCAAGCCATGCTGTGGCAGCGTCCCATATAAAGTAGAGGAAGATGGGCATGGATGTTAGCCCAGGGCCAATATTCCTCAGCAAAAAAAAAAAAAGAGGAGGATTGGCAACAGATGTTAGCTCAGGGCTAATCTTCCTGACAAAACAAAAAAAAGAAAGAAAAGAAAAAAAACTAACTTGAAAGCAATTGGACTACCAAAAATAGAGAAAAATATTTCTTACAAGTTATCCTTTAAAACTGTGAATAACCTACTTACTACACCAATAATACTTGTAGCAAAAATCTGAAGAATAAACAGTCCTAGAAAAACTCTTGTGCTGAATGCTATACAAAAGCCAGGCATTTTTTGTTACACTAACCCACTCCACACCAGCTGAAAAGGGTAATCCAGGGGCAGGCCTGGTGGCATAGTGATTAAGTTCTCACACTCCATTTCGGCAGCCAGGGGTTCGCAAGTTCAGATCCCGGGCGTGGACCTATACACCGCTCATCAAGCCATACTGTGGCGGCATCCCACACACAAAATAGAAGAAGAGTGGCACAGATGCTAGCTCAGGGCCAATCTTCCTCACCAAAAAAAAAAGAAAGAAAAGGATAATCCAAAGTACGTCATTCTAAATTTTGGTTTAAGAGGCTATTGACATTTCTGTGTTTTTTAGAATAATCACCTAGAATGACTTCACTACAATCTCCAACCAAAAACTGGAACAGTGCACATCCTAGAGTAACAGAATTTTAAAAGACAAATACTTCAAACAATGGAGACATAGGATTTCAAATAATGCATATTTTTCAATGAATTTAGGGTAAAGGTTTTTTGCACATTAAGATACGTTTACATTGGGGCCAGGTGGCTCAGTGGTTAAGTTCGAGTGCTCTGCTTCAGCCCGGGGTTTGCAGGTTCGGATCCTGGGCACGCACCGACGCACTGCTTGTCCAGCCATGCTGTGGCGGCATCCCATATAAAGTAGAGGAAGATGGGCACGGATGTTAACCCAGGGCCAACCTTCCTCAGCAAAAAGAGGAAGATTGGCATCGGATGTTAGCTCAGGGCTAGTCGTCCTCACCAAAAAAAAAAAAAACAATAAAGATATGTTTACATAGATGTTCTTCTATCATCAGCTAATAACTTAATATACAACACACACTTAGGATGAAGTTCATTATTAATGATGATAAATAGTGACAAAGACTCTCTCCTTGTCTAAACTTTAGTTAGGTTCCTCAAAGCCCTCTTCTCAACTAGGCTTCAACCTTGGCCTTCTGTGTCCGTCCTGTCCTCGGTTGGCCTGCAGAGCCCAATATTAGAAACAATCCCCCAACTCTTGATATCTCATCATACTTAATATCTGATCAAGTTCCTTATCTCCCACTTTTGATGTATAGATCCTGGTATGCCTTTAACAAGAATCCCGTTAGGCCAATCTGTCAAGAATCCTCCTACCCTTGATGTCTCCTCTTAGTAATTTTCCATCCACTGACCCCCACACCCCGCTCCTTAGCTATAAATCTCTACGTCTCTGCTGTATTCAGAGTTGAGCTCCATCTCTCACCCCTGCTGCAACAGTCTTGAACAAAGTCTTCCTCACCATTTTAACAAGTGTCAGAATAATTATTTTTTTAACAATAGGAACCTTGTTAGAGAGAAAACCTCCAATTCCTTAACAAACTTTGGTTGGCCAACTGAAAGAAGGGGAAAAACTAAAACTTCTTAAAATTAATCTATATCAACCAACATCTGAGTGCTGAATTGCGTTCAAGGTACCATATCCATAGAGCAAAAGATACAAAAGACGTGTCTATAACAAAGAACTTGACTGGCCTTTGTCTCTGGCTCCTGGAAGAGAGATTCTAAATTCGTGGAATTTTCTGAGTAATAGGAGTATCTTTGTTATCCATGAACCTGTTGGATCACACCTGAGTTTATGCTGACAAGATGACTCAGGATGAAGTCTAGTCACCAGAAAGAGCAACCATGTGATTAGAGGGATGGGGCTTTGAGCCCCAAGGAGGAGAGGGGAGCTACAGATTGAGGCTCAATCACACAGCCAATGATTCAATCAATTATACCTACATAATGAAATCTCAATAAAAACACTGGACGTTAAAGCTTCGTAGAGCTTCCTTGTTGGCGAAGACATCAGAGTGCTGGGAAGGTGTCAAGCCCTGATTCTACTGGGAGAAGGTACAGATGCTCTGCGTTGAGGCTCCCTCCAACTCCCAGACCTTGCCCTATGTGTATCTTCATTTGGCTGGTCCTGATTTATATCCTTTATAATAAAACTGTAATCATAAGTATAGAGCTTTCTTGAGTTCTATGAGTCATTCTAGTGAACTATTAAATCTGAAGGGGTCATGGGAAGCTCCAAATTTGTAGCCAGTTGATCAGAAGTACAGGTGGCCTGGAGACCCCCAAACTTGTGGCTGGCATCTGAAGTGAGGACAGTCTTGCGGGGGGTGGTTATGGGAATCTCCTGGACTTGTAGCCAGTTGGTCAGAAGTGTGGGTAGCCTGGAGACCCTCAAACTTGCAGCTGACAACCAAAGTGAGAGCAGTCTTACTGGGGACTATGACCTTAAACCTGTGGAGTCTGACACTAACTCTGAGTGGTTAGCATCAGAATTGCATTATAGGGGCCGGGCCCGTGGCGTAGCGGTTAAGCGCGCGCGCTCCGCTGCTGGCGGCCCGGGTTCGGATCCCGGGCGCACACCGACGCACTGCTTGTCAGGCCATGCTGTGGCGGCGTCCCACATAAAGTGGAGGAAGATCGGCACAGATGTTAGCTCAGGGCCAGTCTTCCTCAGCAAAAAGAGGAGGACTGGCATGGATGTTAGCTCAGGGCTGATCTTCCTCACAAAAAAAAAAAAGAATTGCATTATAGTATATTGCAACATGCAAGACAAACTTTCGATCTTCGAGGAATTATATGTTTATCTGTAGGTCCACTCAAGTCCACAGACAACCCATCATTCCTACAAGAGCCTAGTCAGCCACATAGGTTGCTGAGCCCAGAACAAGGAGTGGAGTTTTGATTTTGATTTATTGTGCATTTTCAAAATATTATTATTTGAATCTTTTCTTTTGGCACTTCCTTGGAGACAGATAACTAAATCAACATACAGAACAGTTAAGCTTCCAGAACAACTATGTGAAAATGGGTATATAGTTAAGACAGTTCAACTTCACACTTATCAAAATGAAAGTGGCATAATTTCTAGTGGTTTTGTAAAATTTAAAATAGCCTTCCTTGAGCCAGCCCTAATGGCCTAGTGGTTAAAGTTCAGCGCTCACCACTTCAGCAGCTGGAGTTCAGCTTCTGGTCACGGAACCATACCACCCATCTGTCAGTAGCTATGCTGTAGCAGCAGCTCACGTAAAAGAACTAGAATGTTCTTCTAGTTACAACCAGAATATACAACTATATACTGGGGCTTTGGGGAGGGGAAAAAAAAAAAGGAAGATTGGCAACAGATGTTAGCTCAGGGCAAATCTTTCCCTGCATAAAAACAAAAACAAAAATAAAATAGCCTATCTTATTTGAAAAATAGTATGTATCCAAGGTTGGGAAAAAAACAGAAAATGTAGAAGATAAAATGAAAACAGTCTCATATACTAATAATCCCACTATTCAGAAAGAACCCTTATTACTCTTATCCCTCCCACCCCCATGTAATATATTATAAAGATCTTTCCATGTCAATAAATGTCATCAAAAGTTATAAAATGGATGAATTATCATAATATTTAATCACTGGAGTAAATCATAAATAGTCCCTTACAGCTGAACTAATTTATTTCCAATTTTTCTGCTATAAAAAATAATGCTGGGGACCAGCCCAGTGGCTCAGCAGTTAAGTGCGCGCACTCTGCTTCGGCGACCCAGGGTTCGCAGGTTCAGTTCCCGGGCGTGCACCAACACACCGCTTGTTAAGCCATGCTGCAGTGGCATCCCATATAAAGTAGAGGAAGACGGGCATGGATGTTAACCCAGGGCCAATCTTCCTCAGCAAAAAAAAAAAAAAAAAAGAGGAGGCTTGGCATTGGATGTTAGCTCACGGCCGTTATTCCTCACACACACAAAACATAATAACACTGTAACAAACCTTCTTGTAACTACTTCTCTGCATGAAACTATCATTATTTCCTTAGAATAAATTGCTTGAAGTATAATTTCTAAGTCCAATGATACATTCTTTTTAATATCAATTTACACTCTGCCAGCTTTGTGTATGAGAGTACTTGTTTTCTACACTTGACAAGCTGGGAAAGCTCTTACCTTTGCCAATGTAACAGGCCAAACCATGTTCTCAGTGTTGCTTTAAAATGAACTTAAGAACATTAAGTCTTTTAAACTATTTTTTGGCAATTTTTTTCTTCCACTGACAACTTTGTTCATGCTCTTTGTCCATTCTGCTTTGGGACATTCATGTTTCTCACTAATTTATAAGAGTATTTATACATAAAGGAATTAAGCCTCTTTCACACACATCCACATACATTCCTAGTTTGTCATGATGCAGTTTAGGTCACTGTGAATAACACAACGTCTCTTTAGGAGCGTTATGAATTAATCACAAAACACATTGGCTATACTATCATTTTAGGCTAAACATCTTTACTAAAAGGTCATACCAAAGAGAAATAAAGACCTAAGAAAAGCAACTACTCACCATCGGTATTCTAGTCAATGTAAAATAACCTAGTAAACACAGACAAGAGTTTTCTATTCGCAAGCTATATAGATTTTAAACTCTAGAAAAAGTATACTTATTCATTGCAACATAGGGATTTTGGATTTAACACTAACTTTATTGTTACTATCATTACTCTGAAAGTCTGCATACAAACTAAAGCTTTTGCCTTCTTCTAGAAATGTAAAAATTTACAAAAGTAAATGTATAAGGAAGTGCAGAGAAAGAAGGTAAACCTACATGAAGCCAAAAGGGGAGGACAAAAAAAATTTGGTGTCAAATAAAAAATGGATCCTTAAAACCCAAAAACAAACTTTAAGCCAAAAAACATTAGGAATCTATAGTTATCTGAATGTTGCATCTTTTTTGACTAGCTGATGAAGAAACAGTACAGAATGTATTTTTTTAAAAAAGATTATGGGCCTCAGATTATTTAAAAAAAAAGTCACTGCTTTAAAATATTCTATCATCCAAAATCTTATTACTCATCTTCAAATTATAAAGTATGTGTGTGTATAGAGTTACATCAAACATAAATCACTTACAGAAAATAAACTGTCTTCTACATCTGATGTTATAAATATATAAACTTATTAGAACAAACAAACAAACAAGTCTACCCTAGGAATTTGCAAGAATCCCTTCACATTAGTCCACAAGCCAGCAGCACATTTAAGGCCCAGAAACTCGCCAAATAGTACTTCTTCTCTTAATATAAATAAATTTGCATTAAAGTATCTTCCCAGATCATTCTCTCCAATAGCAAACTCACAGGAATTAATATCAAGGATTCATATTAAGTCTTTTTCTACTTTTTTTAAAATTTAGCTTTATTGCTTTTAATTTAAGCTGCTTGATATTTATAACTCAAAAATATTTGTTATAAAAATAAGTAAAAAACAAGGCACAAAACTGAATTTGCATGTGTTCATAATGATCTAAAAAACTGTCCAACTAAAGGAAATAACACCAAAATGTTAACAGTAGTTGTCTTCGGGTAGTAGAACTATAGAGGATTTCTTTTTTCCTTTTTCCTTTATAACAGATTTTCTTAAATACATAAATGAATATGTATTATTTTTTTAATTAAACTTTTTTTAGAAAAAGATAAAATGTACCAAGTCAAAAACTAAAAGTAACTCCTGATCCTCAAGCAATTATCTCCTCAAATACAGGGGTAGTTTTTAAAAAAACTTTATGTGGCAATAGCTGCTCAAAATAATGGCTACAACAAATACCTTGTACTTCACACAAGTACAGTAACATTATCTACTATCATCTAAGTGGCAGTACTATATGCTTTCCTGCACATTGTTTCATAAGCCTGATGGCTAAAATAGAAGGAAAAAAGTAAATCTTAGGAAAAAAGTAAACATCTTCTTAAACTAAATCCCAGATTTTTCTCCCCTTTTACTCCTATAAAAGTGGTTATAATCAAATTACAATGCATAGACTATATATGGAAATATTTAATATATCTTGGAACTTAACAAAACCCAAGTCCCCTTCACCTTCAGAATAATGTACTAAAGACTATCAAAAAAAAAATCTGCTAGCCAGAAAGACAAAACGAACTCAGATATGAACTGGAAAACCAAAGAACTAGGATATTATTCTTAACCAATTTTGGAAGCAAAACAGAGAAAGAAAAGTCAGCCTGTCCTATTGTGGAAATAAAGCTGCTGAATTTGCTAAGACAGTAAAATTTTTTAAGTCAACTATCTGGGGAAGCCAACTGACAAGAGACAGGTGATCAAAGGAGAAACATGGCATGACTTGCTACACTCCCAAGACACTCAAGGAGGTAAATCTTCACTCAGCTCCTCTTCTATTTCCAGGTCACATAAAGAGACATAGGGTAAGGTTCACGAATCAGAGCCAAGGATAAGGAAAGTAAGCACAATATCTCAAGTGCCAATCTTAACCTAGTTTGTGAACCTTAACCTAGAAGGAAAGTTTCCAGTTAACTAAAATAATGAAATCCAATATCATCCTACAAAGTGATGGACTATTTAAAGGACAGTACAACTTAAAAAATAGTGATACAGTTTTGATGTAGTCTGAGGATTTTATTTTGCATATGTATTTATATTCTTACTGCTGAGTTGTTTTCTAAAATTTAATACATCTATCTCCTTTTTTATGGCCTCAATTTCCATTTACTAATATTATAAAACAAGCATAATCTTAGTTTCAGCTCTGCAATAAAATAGCTTACGGGGCTTGATCAAGTGTCTAGGCCTAAGTTTCTTCACTTGTATACTGAAAGGAGCTGGCCCAAATGACTTAAATGAACCCTTCCATTCTAAAATAATCATTCTATAATTCTGAATGATGGCATCAAGTTGTTTTGGGCAATATTCCCCTTCAACTGGAGAAACACTGCCCCTGGATTAAAACAGGGGGTATATTCCTTAAGCAATCATTCACCACATCAACACTGGTGAAGATAGTACTGTGGATTTACCCCCACCCCAACTCCATTACTTTATCCAACCTCCAACACCACAAACCCATCACTACCTACTCATTAATTTACTTACAGAGGAAATGGGTAAACCAAGCCCCACTGTGCTGAGGACAGTGGTTGTGATGGTACCATCATGGTACGGATACTGGATGCTGTTGTCTTTACAGAAAAAGCCTCTCTGAAATGGATATATTTGGCCCAAATTTAGAACAGCCATAGGCATGGAAGCTGTTGGGGAAGGGAAAAAAAGACACACATGGTTAAGTTCAATTCACTCTGTTAGGAAGTAAAGTCTACTGAATGCGATGCAAGTCTTAACCATATTTTCCCCTTTCTGAAAAAGGATCAATACTCCATAATATCCAAGAGTGAAGACTGAGGAAACCATGCAGCATTAGCTTGTTCCTATCAACCCCACCTTCATCAAGTACAAATTTTCTTACTTGCGTTGACCTCTGATTTTAGAGACAATCAATAAAAGAAACCCACAGGGAAGAGAATAAAATTGGCCCATGGGAAAATAAAGTTGGGAAAACAAGAAGGCTTTATATTTTACATTTTGTAACCAATTCATCTTTAATTGAATTGCTCAGTATCTTAAATACGTTTAAGAAAAAAAGGCAAAACTCAGTAAACATATCTAATAATTAAGAGCATCACAACAGCCAAATGTAGTTAAGGAGGGTAAAGATATAAAATTTTGTTTCATATCAAAATTTAAATTAATAGAGTTAGAAAAGGACAGAAACCATAGTATACTTGATAACAAAAACAGAAAGAAACAAGCCCTTTGTTTTCCAAAGACAAATTAAAAATGGTTTTTATTAGCCCTGGCAAGGTTCCAAAATCACTTTAGTAAGTTATAGAGGAATAATTTTCACCCAAATAAAATGAAAAACCAAAGAGAAATTAAATAACTTAGATTAGTGGCTTCTTAAAATGTTAAAATTGACCATGCTTTTGGGCTTTGTTTTATACAATTCAAACGTTCACTACTCACTATACACTCAATACTAGGCTAGGCCATACACAGGGGAGACAAATTAGTGTAAAACAAGACACTAGGTTCAAGAGCCTAAATTGTACATGTAGAAACAGAATGCATACTCAGGAAACTGTTTAAAAAGTAATACCAAGATAGGTTTTGGGGGGATGACGAAACTGTTCTGTTATCTTGATTGTGATGGTAATTCCACAACTCTAAGCATTTGTCAAAACTCATAGAATTGTACAACAAAAAAAGTAAATTTTACTGTATGTAAATTTAAAAAGAAATACCATAAAAGACAAAAAATATGACTAATTTCTAAAGTGGTATAAAAGGTCCTATAGGAATTCAGAGGTCAACGTGAACTGCAGTAGTTAGAATAGACTATTAAAGAAAAGGCAACCGAGTTGAATTTGAAAACAGCAAGTAAATCACAGGCAACAGGGAGGGGCTCCAGGAGAGCATTTAGTGGTAGAGGGATGCAAGGGCAGCACGAGGTCACAAGAACAAGAGCACAGAGGGAATGAGCAAGGAGTGTTCAAGGTACAGAACATTTTACAGCCAAGATGTACTGCGCGCTCACACATGCCAGGCACTAGGCTACACAGATTAACTCAGAGATTAACTACAACAGGTTAACTCAACCCTGTGAAGTAGTATTATCACTTCCCCTATTTTCACATAAAGTTACTATGAGGCTTAGAAAAATGCGGAACCTTACTGAAACTACTAAGTAGTGGAACCAGGATTCTAACACAGGCTGTTTCTAGAGTCAGTAGAGGCAAGTGATCTGGCTAAATTAACAGGTTCAAGTTGTGACAAGGAAGATATGATTGGGGGGAGGGAGACCTGTTCTTTGAAATAGCTATTTCAGTATAAAATATGTATTATGTTCATAATAAAACCTCAAAGTTAACGGAACAAAATCTTCTTTGCTGCAGGTTCTCTTAATTCTGCAATTTTGTGGTTTTTAATGAGAGGAAGCAGGCTTCAGACTTTTGTGTTTACTAAAAAGATTATGTATTTAAAATACTAACCTAAGAAAAGACCTATCCTGTAGGAAATGAAATATGACTGTCCTCTTTTGCTCAGAGTCAGCAACAGGATAAAATAAGGGGTTTTGACATTAACTTAAAAAAAAAAAATAGTAGAAAGGGGAGCATTTAATACAGCTTTGAAATAATCTAGTAATTAAGTGATATGTAGTGTGTTGATAGTGAAAACAGAAAAGGATGCAAGAAAAGAGTGTTTTGAATATAGAAATGATTCGACTTGATGACCTATCACAATTGCTGAGGCAGACCTAAAGATGACACTTCAGGGTTGGGAAGTAGGGAGAAGGATGGTCCCACTGACAGAAATAAAAGTTGGGAGGGGGAGCTGGTTTATGGTGGAAGAAAATTAGTTTAGTATTGAGAATACTGCCTTTGGGGTGATCTGACACCTTAAATGCTCAGCCTTATCTTTCACTCTTCCCCATGCAGCTCTCAAGGTTCCAATCACACTGAACCATCTGCTGTTGCCTAAACATACTATGTTTTCAAAACCCTAAGTGTCTTCATATATGTTCAGCCTTCTACTAGGGATATTTGCCCTCTCGTTTCCCCTTCAAGTACAAGCCAAGCACTCCCTATTTACTTGTCCCAGGGCACCTTGTACATACATCTATCACAGTGTATTTTAAGTTGCTCTCTTCATTCTGTCAGCAACTTGAGGGCAAAGACTATATCATTCTTGTATCGTGCACACAAAGGCACACAGTTGGCTCTGAATAAAAATTCACTGAATGGCTAAATGAATAAAATTCAGGATAAAGATCAGCAGTATAGAGAGATATGCAAATTGTTGGCATTAGAGGTGGTAATTTAAGCCAGGCGAATGAAACAATTCTCAGAGAATGTCTAAAGTCAAGAATAACAGAGATAAAACAATCAGCTAATGACTAATCTGCAAGATGAAATCATGAAAAGGACTGTAGTAGAGAGAGAGGAAGAAAGGATGATTACATGCTCCAGAGGTCAGGGATGTGTCTGTCTCATTCAGCAGCACATACTGGACATTCTTTGAACAAAAGAATGAACCATAGTGAAGTCGGACAATGTTGTGATACAAAAGCCAACCGAAGTAGCTTAGAGTAACAACTTTATATCTAGGTAAATGTAGGATGTCAAATTCAAAGACATCAAGGAGAGTGAAAACTGAGTCAAGATTATGAGGTTTGAGGCAAAAGGGTGTCATTGGTAACCTGCGAGAGAGTGTATTACACCACCTCCACTAACACAACAATATCTTTACAAAGAAACCTCAGTAACGAGCTTCAATATTGGGCTGTCGTTGTCTAAGCATGAATCTCTTTCTTCAAGTTAAATATATCACACTGATTTCCTCTATTGCTCATATGTTTTATATATACACATGTGAGCACACACATGCCCACCCCTACGGACTGAATTGTGTCCCCCCCAAAATTCTTATGTTGGAGTTCTAGCCCCCTATTTTACTGCATTTGGAGATAGGGCTTTTAGGAGGTAATTAAAGTTAAATGAAGTCATAAAGGTAGGGTCCTAATCCATTAGGATTGATGGCTTTATAAGACGAGGAATAGAGAGAGCTTGCTCTCTCTCCACATGCATGTACCAAGGAAAGGCCATGTGAAGATACAGCATGAAGGCGACCATCTGCAAGCCAGGAAGAGAGTCCTCACCAGAACCCAACCATGCTGACATCCTGATCTCAGAATTCCAGCCTCCAAAACTGTGAGAAAATAAATTTCTGTTGTTTAAGCCACTCAATCTACAGTATTTTTTATGGCAGCTCAAACAGACTAAGACACACACACACACACACACACAGGCATATCCATCCCCCTAGAGTAAACAGTCACCTTTACTCTAAAAAGCAATGGAATATTCTCTGCTATAGAGATTATTTTAATGGTAATTTTTTACTCTAGTACTGGAGAGTTCTGTGTCAGTTAGTGTTATAGTAAGATTCTGCTCAAAATAAGCCCTTCCATAGGGCATATTTATCAAAGTATATTCTTTCCTTAATATATAAAGGATATAGAAACTATTTTTGACCCTAATCATAATTCTCGGATATTTTTATCTTAATTAAAGTTCCCTTAGTAAGAGAAGTCACTGTCACTTTTAAAAAGTTCAATCTTGCTAAACACACTTCAATCTTGGTAAACACATTTATTAGCTACTGTAAGTCTGCTCTTAGTGCGTCCCTTCTAAGATATATCAAGGAAGATAGACAAATGAATATCTGGATAGGCATGTATATGTATATATGTTTCCTATATTCCTTAGTTTCTCCAACTAAGTGATCATTGAAATCTCTCTGATTTTATATATAGTACACACTTCCTTAAAGACATGCTGTTACAAAATATTCCAACAGAATAAATCTCAAATGCATTTTAAAGAGAGAAAGATTGAAGTAAACCAATGTTATTTCTAATATGTAGAAACAAAGGTAAAGAAAAACAAGTACTAAGTTTATTTTTTGAAAAGAATGAAATAAAAATCTAGATGTTGAAGTGATTATACTGACTTCAGTACCCACTAACTTTCCCTATTTCTCAAAAGATCTCATTTTCAGACATCTAAATAAATATTATGCTATACCACAAGGAAATTCAAATGTCCGTCCTCTTGAAAATCTCCTCTCCGTATTCATTCAGACTTTTCAATTCCTATTATATGGCAGTCACAGTACCAGGAAAGGGAAAAGGAAAAAAGACTAAAAGAGGGAAGGGTGGAAAAAACCTCACAAAAAAAAGCTTTAAAAAACAGAGAGATAAGTGCCACAGGAAAATCACACAGCTGTAACTGCAGGCAGAACTGCAGCTTAGAGGATTTGACAATGGAGCAGTCAGGATCCCAGCAGGAACCAGCACTCTCAAACTGGGTAATTTAAGATGAGCTTAATAAAGGACTATTTGCAAGGTATGACAGGTGTAGGCAGAGTCAAGACATAGTGCAACTTCCTGAAGCTGCTACCACTCCTAGGCCTTAAAGGCTGCTTGAGAGGAGCCTCTGGGAAAGCCAACATGACATGATTTGGCAGGAGGAAGCCAGGAGGATAAACACAGCCACCCCACTCTCCTCCTGCCAGTGCTTCCCAGTATCCAAACCCATCTAGAAGCCACAGGGCAAGGTCAGCCTCCTGGCACCGAGGACAGGGTAGACAATGATGAGAACAGGTCTGCATAAGGAAACAGAAGATATCTAGAACCAAGAGGCAGAAGGTGAGACCATTCTGGGTCTCAGCATGGAACAGATGGTAACTAAAAGTGGATAACTCAGGAGAGTTTAATAAAGGGACTATTTACAGAATCTATATTAAGTCTATATATTAAGAAGTTTAGACTTTATTCTGTAGGTGACAGGAGACACACAATCTAATCTGTGCTTTACTAGGGGGAAAAAACTCTGAGAAGAGCTGTATAAAGGAAAAAGCAGTGTAAAGTTAGAATAGAGGGAAAGTCCAGAGGCAAGAAATACTAGTGTATATGAGAGATGTTGAGGGCCTGAAATAAAGGAGTAACACTGGAAATAGAAAGAAGAGACGGATTCTAAAAATGTTTAGGAGATTGCTCCTACAGCACTATGGACCATGTCTCTGTACAGGTATATATGGATGTGTGTCTGTGTCTCTCTTAAATATATACACACATACATGCACATACACACACACACACACACACACACATGTCCCTACCTTCAGCCTTTGGTATCTCTACAGAATACATTTCCCATTTTTCCTTTACCATGAGTAGATTACTATCTCATAGCACTGCCCCCACAATCCTGCTTATAGTAAGTACTTCAAGGAATATTTGTTGAATGAATAAATGAACAAAAGAATAAACAAGTGAGCAAAAGCCTCTGAAGCACAAAAACAATAATCTTGTGTAACTATAAATTTAGGTCCTGAAAAGTTCTGAGTGATTGTTCTCTCCAAAAGACTCAACTTAAAACAAATAAGCCAAGAAAAGACCAAAACCAAAAAAACTGGTTAATAATCTAAAGTCCAAGAACATGCTAGGGAAGCACTTCCAATTCTGTTCTAACAATTATTTCTCAAGCTTGTTTTCCACGGGGTACACAAAGTAGTAACACATAAACAGACTGATATACCCATGTTAATTGCTAAAAGAAATTTATAATTCACAAACGCCTGGAATCTCGAAGGCAATTTCCATACAGTCCAGCATTACCTCCAAGCAAAGCTTCAGACCTGGCTACTGTGGAAGCACCTCTCTCAGCAGCACCCCTCACTCTTTTCCCCATGAGAAAAGAAGTTGGGCCCCAATTCAATCCTCTTTACTGATCCATCCAAAACAGAGGTCCACAAATTCCCTGCAGGAAAGCAGAAGGATTACATTTCCAAATGAGGTGATAAAGAGTATAAAGCAATAATATTTCAAAATAGGACTTCACAAATAATTATCAGCTCCAGATCCATCTTTTCCTAGTCTCTTCTCTAGAAACACTAGAAACAATAGGATCTGCAACTCTATCACTAAGCACATGCTTACTAAGCACATACGTACACATCCTACCCCATGACAGACGTGTTGGATTTCCATCTCAATATCCATTCTACACATCTTCAAAGTTAGCAAAGGACTTTGTTCCAAGATTCTCATATAAAACATTTTTACATACCGTACAGCTTTATAGTACATACTATACTGTGCACTCTCAGTAAAAAGGATAAATCATAATGTGGTCTCTTATTCACCAGTAAAAAATATTTGCTCTTCCAGGAAGCACCTAAAATAATCAGGGCAGCCAAGCTTACAAGACTCTTAAATAGCAATCCTGCTAGTCTTGCAGCAATTTATAAACACAAAACACAGACATACTTAAGAGAAAGGTTTGCTTTACAGTGAAAAGATTAATACTATGGTTGTTTGTAGATATTTACTGTGAGTTCTTAGAGTTTCACTACTCAAAAGAAACAGTCATGTTCCATGACCCTTCTCATATATGTCCAAGAATAAGAATGGAAACTAACATGTACTGAGCACCTATTATAGGTCACCATCATGCTAAGGCAGTTCCTCATACATTACAACTGAATATTATCTTCACATAAAAACATATTTATACTTCAGATTTCCTACCATAAAATATAGAAAAAATTTTTAAAAACCTAATCAACAGTATGAGTATGGATCATACACATAGAAATATGTCCATTATATTGTTAAATGGACAAAATAATCTGTAAAAGCATTATGTTTAGTATAATTTCATTTATATAAAACCAATTATTTGTGTTTATGTCTAAAAGTACACTGGAAAGCCTAGAGGAATATATAAACAACTTTTAAGTAGTTATCTCCAGAGATGGTAATAACACAAATCAGGTAGAAAACTCATTTCCTATTGTATATACTTCCATGTTTGAATATTTTATAATAAAACAAAAGCTCTAGATCATTAATTTTGAATTTTAAAAAATGCTTTATCACAATGAAAAAGTTTTTTGTTGTGTTTCCTGAAATTACGCTATACATGCGAGTTATCTGAAAAAGTCCTACCTATGGTAAAGAGATTGTTTGAAAGCAGGGCAAAGGAAAAAGTCTATTTTTCTATTCTCTTTAAAACAAAAAACAAAGCAACAGAAATTATCCTTTAGCCTGAATGATAGGATCTCAGAGATCTTCAGAGAAGTACAGCAACAGTGAAATAATTACTTTTTGGGATTTTCCTCTCTTGCAACTTTTGAGAACTATGAATACCAATGACATATGAAGTAGATAAATCATAATAACTATACGTCTAATATCTCCTTAAAAATTTATAAAACAAAGGTAGTTTTTCACCTTAAAAATTTTGCTATAACATTTTAGGCCCTTCCAGAACATGCTTATTGTATAGAGAGTAAAAATAATCCTGAGGATCATCAGTTTAGCAGAGGCAGTCGAATACAAGCCATAACGAATACAAATACCTTAGTCACCACTTCTTGAAAAATCTTGTAAAATAATGGCACTCAGGCAGATCAACCTAAAAGGGTGGAACTGTCTTTTTATTATGTAACAAGCAAAGGAATATTACTCCAGCAAGCCTGTCAAGTTTTTGATTTTAAAAAAAAATCTCAAAATTGATTACATATTAATATAAACCAGCATTAGTCTGATAGAGAAGAGAGAGAAAAGAAAATAAACAACTTCATTTAGGGCAGTGTTGTCTAAAAGAATTTTCTATCATGACAAAAATGTCCAATACAATGTGCTGTCTAATATAGTAGCCACTAGCTACATGTGGCTAAATGAGCTCTTGATATGTGGCTAGTGAGAATGAAGGACTGATTTTTTTATTTTACTCACTTTTAATTAATTTCATCTTAAATAGCTATATATGGCTACAGGCTCTCATACTCAATAATGCAGATTTAGAGGATTAAAAATAAACTAACAAGTTGAGAACCATCAAATTGCTACTTAATACACAGCAAAACTAATTTTGATTCCAGAAACTCAAGAGGAAATAATTATGAAGTACTTGAGTAAACAGGGGTTTTATTGTGAGCCAGAACTCAGAAAAAAATTCCCCCACACGTACACTTTTGGCTTGCTTCCTTTAAAATACTATCCCTACCGCATCCCCCAAATTTTAGAATCTTGAGCTGGCTTCTCTCTCCAGGCAACTAGCCTTCCTATAAGAGGAAGCAAGAGGGCCTGTCAAGTATGTCTGGGGTACACTCCTACCTCCCTCACCAACCTCAGATTTCCCTATTCTTCCGTCCTGGGGTAAGTTCCTTCATCTCTAACCCAGCAGAGTACCTTTTTGTCTCTGGCTGCCCAAACCTCGGCTTTACAGCACCCCATCTCCACAGCAGCTACCAACCGCTTCCTCCTCTTTCCAGAATTATTCTTACCCTCAGAAGAGGCCAAGAACACTTGGCTTAGCTGTACAAAAATAATATTAATCAAAGATTTAAGATTTTGTAATTCACACCAGGTATCACAATATTTATGCTTACAGAATATCATGAAGTTTTAAGTTTCACTTCAGTAAAAGCTAAATTTTGTTCCTAGTGTATTGCCTGGTCATCTGCTTCTCACCCGAGGAATTGTAAGGAACACTCAATCTCTCTCAAGTGGGTAGCAGTCATTACTGTTAGAGCAGGAAAAAAATACAATTCTTTCCTCGTAGGCTTCTCAAGTTATCCCACGTGGTGAAGACTCCAAAGCAGCAGTTCTTAACTTCTAGGGGGTTCACGGACCCCTTTAAGATTCTAATGAAACTATGGACCCTCTCCTCAAAAACATACGAACCTGCGCCATACAGTTTCACAATGTGCACATAAACACACCCCAAAAAAAGGTCATCTATGAATACTTCTATTATAAAGGTATAAGAAATATAATAAAATAATTAATATCCTAAAACCCACAGACCAAAGTGATCAGTAGACTATGACCTCAAAGAAGAACAGAATTAATTCAACTTGATATTCCTACATCATCCCTTAATTCTCTGCCCCCCTCCCCCCTCCTAATTTTACCCTTTTCCCATAATTTCTCTTTACTTTCTATACTTCCTCTCCTTATTTGGCTATATTATAGAACTCAGGTCATTTTTGGTGTTACCTATGCTTTTTTGCAATCTTGTTTCCTGTTCTAATTTCAAAAGCAGAAGTTTATTTCTTAAAAGTGAAAAGAACATAGAACAGAAATTAATGAAACAGAAAACAAAGGAAAAATCAGATCAACAAAACCAAATGAGTTTTTATAGGTTAATGAAATGATCTGTCTTGTTAAAGGCTTAAGAAAACAAAAGAAAAACACAAATATAACAAATTATTAAAATTTTTAAAGGGGACTAACTATATCTCTGGGCTAAATTTTATCAGAAATTCAGAATACTAAGTAATTCACCCAAGAGTACACAGCTCTTGGGTGTGAACTAGGGCAAATAACCAGTACTACACAGCCGGTAAGCAAGGAAGCCAAGATTTTAACAAAAAGTTCCTTTTCTTTTCACCACATCATACCACCTCTCTTTTAGGAGAGGAGTCTAACCACCAGGGTCTCAGTTCACCTATTTACAAATGAGAAAGAAGAATGACACTATCTCCTAGGTCCCTTTCAGTCCATGATTCTATGAGCCTATGCTGGTCTGTACACAGACCAACAACCAATTCCCTTCTGTGGGTTACACTGTAGGTGAAGGTGCAGCTGCTCTGTGTGACCTAAGATACATCTTGGGCTGTCTGAGCCATCCTAATGTCTAAATACTTCTCGCTGCAAACTATGGAAGAGAAACGTGAAACCTCAGCAAAACTTATAAGAAAAATAAACAGAGAGGGAACTGCTTCTAGGAGGTGATGTTTTACCATAAAGGTAACGGATAAAACCCATATTAAGAAATAGTCTCCCTTCAAAAAAAAAAAAATCCAGCACATGTAAATTTAACCATGTTTGTGCATTTTTCTACATGTATATTTGGGTCTAACAAGTAAGTCTACAGGTACTTTTGTGAAATTTGCTCCTATAAACCCTTTCATTTTCTCCTTTTAGCAGTTCAAGGTTAAAAGTAAATAAAATTTTTTTGGCTCTTTACTACTTTGTGTTACTTGAGCCGTTTTTAGAAAATTCTATTCATTCAGAACTCAAGGAATGTTCTTTATTTGGTGTCCAATTTGGTTTGAACAAAATACATTTTGGGGGAAAAATGCAATATTTTTCTTGCTGTCTTTGGAAACAGGTGTTACAAAATCTTTCTAGAATCACATGAAAAATCCTCCTGCTAATTGACAGGAGTTATGTGTTATTTCTGAACAGAAAGGATTTTCTTCCCTTCCTTTGTAAAGCATCATTAGATGTCCAAAAGTAAAGAAAGTCATTCAAAATTTTATCAACTTAACAAGTGAAACTAATAAGTCTGCCAGGTAAGATAGTTTGTTTCCTCTACAAATCAAATGTAGACACTCCTTCCTGATATTATTCCTGATCATCTGACAAATGTTTCATGTCTGGCATACAGCTAAACATTCGTATCTGGCACTCAAGAGAGAATGAAGACTAAATATGAGTATCTGAAATTATCAATTAGAAAGAAGATAGCTGAAGCCATGACGTTTAATTAAGATCACTCAGAGAAAGTGACAACAGCCATAATCTTGGAAAGAAAACAAAAAGTCAATATAGCCAACTAATAAGTAATGAACTATCAGCAAACTAGGATGAAGAACATGAAAAAATAGTGCAGGGAAAATGAAGGGGCACCTTTTAAAAATGTCAATAACAGTAGCTACTTTTTACTTAACTCCCACCATATATCCTGACAGTGTGCTAGGTGTTGTAGCTTTACAATCCTTCAATAACTTTAAAAGGTAAATATTATTACATCATTTTGAAGATGAATAAACCCGCCCAAGGCCACTTAGGCTGCAGAATTAGGATTCAAACCCAGGCAGATCGATGAGGCCATGAACTCACTGAGGTCACATGGTCTTAACAGATGCCAGTTACAAAGAAGCTGAGTAGAAAAAAAACAGACAAGAGGTTACTGATGAACCCTGACAGAAGGCCTGCAGCACTTGGAGTAAGAACAAAAGACCAAAAAGAATTAAGGAGTGAACGAGTGAGTGGACAGAGACAACTTTAAAATGTCTTCTGATAAAAGAAAGTAAGGGGAGAACTTGGTCCATACTTGAAGGACAAACACGGCAGAAGAAGGGTAAAATTTTTTTGTTTTTGTTTATAGTGCAAAAGATAATAGTGAGCTGAGGTGGTGGAACGGCGGAGGAGGGAGAAGGATTTGAGAATGGGGACGAATGCACAGAGCTAGATCCGTGGGAAGAAATGTAAGCATAGGTAGACAACCAAGGCTGTCAAGAGCAGGGGCGGATAGGGTTTTTTACAAAAAAAAAAAAAAAAAAAAAAGCTTCCCATTTCATTTGCATTGCTATGGGATGCAGTCAGGCCTTGGGTCCTCTTTGGGGAGGCCACGCCCAGTTATTAGTGTTGGCTTCACCGTTCCCCACACACAAACTCCCTGTGGCCTTTTGGTCCTGATGAAAACAAAGTTGCAAAGGGGGAGAAAGGGGACACTGGGAGCACCTCTATGTGCCTGCATCACACTGAACATTTAACATTAATTTTCATTTAATCCTCACAATACTAGAACACAAGCTCCAAGAAGGTACAGATATTTTTGTTTTGTTCACTGACATATCCCAAGCAACTAAGTCAGTGCTTAGAACAAGGTAGGCCCTCAACAAATATCTGATGAACGAATGAAGAGTCATTACCTTGTAAAACAGGTATTATTATCCCCATTTTAAAGATGAGAGGATGACTCAGAGAGGATAAGTAACTTAATTAAAGTCATACATATAATAAGGTTGAAATTAAAAATATTTAACAACTAGTACTGCACCAGCACTGGCCACTCAGAACAGATGCCAGCTGCTGGAGGAGCTGGGTTCTGCTTCAACCTTTCAGTTGTGTTAGAGGGTCCACGGGAGGGACCAGGACAGTGGAGGGTTCTGGGCAGGGAAAGGGAAGATCCAGACATATACTTGCTATCAGCCTTGATAGTAAGTGGTGCAATCAGGATTCAAACATGTACTTATCTGACTCTAAAGCCTTCTTTTTTTTTTTTTTTTTTTTGTGAGGAAGATCAGACCTGAGCTAACGTCCATGGTAATCCTCCTCCTTTTGCTGAGGAAGACCGGCTCTGAGCTAACATCTATTGCCAATCTTCCCCCTTTTTTTCTTCCCCAAAGCCCCAGTAGATAGTTGTATGTCATAGCTGCACATCCTTCTAGTTGCTGTATGTGGGACGCGGCCTCAGCATGGCTGGAGAAGTGGTGCGTCGGTGCGCGCCTGGGATCCGAACCCGGGCCGCCAGTAGCAGAGCAGGCACTTAACCGCTAAGCCACGGGGCCCACCCCTCTAAAGCCTTCTAAATGAAGTGGGAAACAATACCATCTGCTAAAAAAATGAGGAGAGCAGGGGATAACTGGAGGTTTTAATAGAGTAGGAAAACATTCAAAATAACTGCAACGGGAAATGGAATTAGAAATAAGTTAAAGATTGATAACTGAGCTCAATCTGTTGCCAGTCAATAAAAAAAAAAAAAACAGGATGATCCAACTAAAGTAGGGTAGAGGGAAAGGGGGAATAAAAGAAATACGAATAGGCAAAGCAAACTACAGTATGAGGATTTTCAATTCCAGGTAAATAATGTGGATATGTTTCAACAAGAAATGAAAAATCAGCACTGTCTCATGAGCAAGAAAGGATATGGTAAAAGCTGTACTGCATGAAAATGAGTTTGTACAACGTAGAGGTGAAGGGGAAGTGCCAGAAGCCAGGTGGGAGGGGTGGGTGGGAGAGAGCACTGTATATTTGGGTGTGATTCACAGAGATGGTACGCAAAGTATCCAGGGGTAAGAGTTCAAAGAACAGTGCACCCTCAGCTGTTAGCGACACCTACATTCTGGTCACCACCTCTCTGTGGCTATCATGGTTTTACTATAAAAAGTACTTAGTTATCTTGCCGGGTTTTTGTTTTTTTTTTTTTTTTTTAAGTTGAGACAAAAACGAGAAACGGCAGTTTGAATATAAGTGACATTTACCAAAGAAGGTTTTTGCTTTTTGTGGTTTTGTGTCAATAACTACCTATAATATCCTCAACCTTGGAGTCTCTGAGTTCATTAAGACACTTAAAATAAATCTTTGTATATATTTAACCAGCTTTTTTAAAAAAAAAATCCAGAACGACTGTAAAGGCAGGTTATTTTACTATGGACTGTGAGATTTCTGCACAAAAAAACAAGTTAGCCTATTTATTTATACACTAACAAAAATAAAAAGCAAGAAGTTGGTCACCTGCTGCTCCCTCCCCAGAAAGGCACACAGTGCCAACTGGCCAGGAACAACATTAATTCCTTCCACTCCCTCATGGTAACAGCTGTTCCCTTTCTCTTACAAGCTGGCAAAGGTCACAATCAGTAAGAAACTTCCCATGCGGGTTTCTATATGCAAATAGCAAGGGTGTGGGGAGAGACAGCTGATTTTTTTTTATTCTATTTTACTTTCTCCTGGGCACTTATCAGGAACCTATTTTGGGCTTCTCTGGTATTTGAAGCTATAACTACAATAATTTTTCAGCCAAAAAAACATTCTGTTTACATGAAATTGGAGTTGGGGATAATATAAGCACATTTTGAGGGAGGCAAAAAATTAAAGCAAAATTGTACAGTAACATTTACATCATTAATGGTTGCCTAATTAGAAATGCCTTATGCTAAGTGAAGAGGCCAGACTCAAAAGGCTACATACTGGCCGGCCCCATGGCTTAGTAGTTAAGTGCGTGCGCTCCGCTGCTGGCGGCCCGGGGTTCGGATCTCGGGTGCGCACCGACGCACTACTTCCCCGGCCATGCTGAGGCCGAGTCCCACATACAGCAACTAGAAGGATGTGCAACTATGACATACAACTATCTACTGGGGCTTTGGGGGGAAAAATAAACAAATAAAGTTTAAAAAAAAAAAGGCTACATACTGTATGATTCCATTTATATGACATTCCATTTACATGACATTATAGGATGTAGAACAGATGAGTGTTTGCCAGAGATGGAGGATGGTATGAGGAGCTGACTACAAAAGAGCAGCATGAGAGAATTTGGGGGGTAACAGACCAGTCCCGTATCTTGATTGTGTGGTGGTTACGTGACTCTAAATTCATAGAACTGTATAACAAAAGAATGAGTTTTACTATATATGAACTTTTTTAAAAACCTAAATATTGGTTTAAGCCTCATATCGCCTCTCATACTCCCCTCACCTGTTTCAAACCTCCTGCCATGCTCAACGCAATGACCCTGCCGCCTCCACCTAGCTAACACCTACTTGCCATTCTAGCTTCTATTCAGCTACTCATGGAATCTTTCCTTTCGTGTGGCAGGGTCCTGCATAGAGCTGGTGCTTTGTAGTCAGATATGCCTAGCTGGGTTTACTTGGTCATTTTCCCAGTTACTACTTGAGTGAGCATGGGCAAATTACTTACTTATCTGAGCTTGGTTTCCTCAGATGATAAATTCGAATAAATACTATTTACATACCTCTCAGAACTGTTGTAAACTAAGAGCCTAGTAATATGCCTAACACAGCACCTGACACATTAAAAGAGCTTAATAAATGCTTATTCCCTGATCTTTCTCCTTTGCCTACAACCCTCACAACCACTGCTCACTCTCTGAGTCCCCATGGACCTGATGTATACATAAATCTATCACAACACTTAATTCATGTATGATAGTTAAGTACATTATGCTAAATCTATACAATGAAATACCATGTATTTCCAAAATCAAAATAGTAAAATATATCACAAACTGTATACCTTTGCAGAAAGAAACAAGATATGAGAAGGCTCCTCTAGTAAAAAAGTAATTTTTAACTTGGAAAATCTATATGCACAGGAATATTTCATCAAATATTAACTACATGTATTTTACTTGTCTCTTTCTTCAAAGGCTTGTAATTAGCCAACAAATTTCAAAGACAATGTAGGATAGCGAATCAAGGGGAAGTTTCCTCTTTGAAGTACAGTTTCAACAGAGTTTATTTAATCTTTAAAGAAATTATGACCTGTAGGGTTTTATCTGGGTATCATTTAAACTTGTCAAACGAAGCCTCCTGTGTTCAGGTGAGAACACCTGGTTAAGTTATTTCTCTCTTTGAACCACCAATGAGACTTCCAGTCCTAGCAATCTCATCCACTAACTTCCCTTAATCAACGAAGTCTCCCTTATTGGTAGATGGGCAAGAGATGACTCCTCCCATTCAGCAGTTAAGGCCTATATTCCATAGAATAACAAGTGTGTGTTTACTATTATATTGGTTCTTGAATAAAGCTGGCAAACTCTAATGCCCTTATAAAAATTCTAGGGTAGTCATCCTCTAGAAAGGCAAATACACAAATGCCTCTTAAGAGGCTGTGTATGGTGATGGTTGGGAGTCGATTTTAAAACCTTTAAGGAGGGGCCGCCCCTGTAGCTTAGAGGTTAAGTGCACGCACTCCGCTACTGGAGGCCTGGGTTCAGATCCCGGGAGCGCACCGACGCACTGCTTGTCCAGCCATGCTGAGGCGGCGTCCCACACACAGCAACTAGAAGGATGTGTAACTATGACATACAACTATCTACTGGGGCTTTCGGGAGAAAAAGGGGAACAAAAAACAAAAAAACCTTTAAAGAGACTGCTTTAGCAACCGAAGTCGAAGAAAAGAAATCGAATTGACTTAGGGGCCAGCCCGGTGGCGCAAGCAGTTAAGTGCTTGCACTCCACTGCGGTGACCCGGGGTTCGCCAGTTCGGATCCTGGGTGTGCATCGATGCACTGCTTGTCAAGCCATGCTGTGGCAGCATCCCATATAAAGTAGAGGAAGATGGGCATGGATGTTAGCCCAGGGCCAGTCTTCCTCAGCAGAAAAAAAGAGGAGGATTGGCAGATGTTAGCTCAGGGCCGATCTTCGTCACAAAAAAAAAAAAAGAAATCAAATTGACTTAATTTCACCATCTTGCTACAAAATTAGTTATCTCAGTGCTCAAAATATGAGTAGAAAATAATTCAAGAATCAAAACGACAAATAAAAAATGTTAAATAAACAGCCAAATAAAATACAGACCTGAGACCTCAACTGCTTTTAACAGTTCACATGCCCCCCAAATAAAAAATGTATTGTGCATTTTAAATCTTTAAAGTATTTATGTGGATCTATCACATCTAGTCTGAAATTATGCCAAATGGCAAGGGTCCAGAAACTAAAGTAAAGTTATACTAAGGTGTGTCTCAGAACAAAAACATAAAAACTCTTACTTTGGCAGGAAGTCACCAAAGTGGCGTATCTAAATTAGTAAGCTTTGTTTAAAACACACACACTTTTTTTTAAAGGCACACAAGCCAAAAAAAGTTTGGTAAAATTCTTTTTTTAATGGTTATGATTATTGCAGTGCAAATCATATATCCGTTTTCCCAAAAATGTGTGTTTGTACCACTCAAGTTATTTTATACAGAAGATAAGTTGAAAAAGGAAGGACTCCCACAAATTATTCCTTTAAGGCTAAGGGCAAACATACAATGCTGAAACTACACAATAAACAGCAGCTACCCTGGAAAGCAAGAAAAAAAGATGGGCAGACATTAGTTTGTTGAGTGCCTACTAAGTACCAGGAGCTTTATTATTCTCATTTATTCCTAACAAATCTGTGAAGTGGACAATATTTTCTCCATTATGCAAGTGAAGAAACTGAAGCTCTGCAAGACTAAATAACCAGCTGTGTGACCTGAAGCAAGAATATATAGCAAAGCAGAATTTGAGACCAATCTACCAAGCTCCAAATCCCAAATTCCACCATACTTGGTAACAGTTACTTCGGAAAATAACAGTATCAAGTAATCCATTGTTCTCAGCAAAGAGGGTTCTGTTAAATAGGAGTTTACCTATTCCTATACCATTGATTTAAAAATGGTATTCCTCTACCTGGCAAGATCATTCTTCCCTCATCCAGCACATCATAGGAAACTATGACAACCTATTATCCCAGCCTATTAGTGTTTCAGCTGATATCCCTAACTGAGTTTCTTCCCATTTTCAGAAATGATCCTGCTGGCCTGTGCTTGGAATCTTCTCAAGAAGGCCCATGAGGTACATTTATTTATTCAGCCAATATTTGGATGTCTTCTCCCTTAAGCTGCTACCTTCTTCCTTCTCAGTCCAACTTTTTAAAATAATTACCAATACCCACAATTTCCATTTCTTCACCAACTACCCACTTCTCAGTCGACTCCAATTTAGAAATGGCTTTACATAAGGTTATCAATGACCTTTGCATAACTAAACACAATGGACACTTTCCAGACAGTATCTTACTTGACTTTTCAGGAGAATGTGGACATTGTTACCACTCTCTCCTTGAGAGGCACTCTCTTCACTTGGTTTTCCAAAAACAGTCTTCTGGTTTTTAAAGTGTTCCCTCTCAGTCTTGGTGTTCTTCCCCTTTTCCAACCAATTGAAATGTTGGTGTTTCTCAAAGCTCAGTCCTAAACTTCGTTCCTACTGACTTTGAAACTTCTTCCTAAGATTTCATCAATTCTCATGACTTCAATAACCACAAATATGCCAATGACTCCATAAAGTCAGACCACTCCTCTGAGTTGCAGACCCATTTATCCAAACAAGGATTTGATACATCCACCTGGAAACTTCAAAGGCACCTTAAACATAACATGTTCAAAACCAAACCCACTATCTCCTCTCCATCCTCCTTTCTATCTTAAATCAGGTTCTCTCCTGTGCTCCCCCAGCTCAGTAACTGGCAGGAACCAATATCCATCCAATTATACAAGCCAGAACTTTCAGAACTATCCTTGATATTTCTGACTCCCCACATTCAACATGTCACCAAAACTTTTTTTACTTTTACTTCCCAGATATCTCTCAAATCCATCAACTTTTCTCCACCACCATCTCTTTAGTCTTACCACCATTATCTCATTATCTCATTTGGACCATTTCAACAGCCTCCCAACTGATCTCCCTAAATCCCTTCTTTTCTAGCTCTAATCTATTATTCTACCCTGCAGCCAAAGTCATCATTTTATTTATTTTTTTTGTGAGGAAGATCAGCCCTGAGCTAACATCCATGCCAATCTTCCTCTTTTTGCTGAGGAAGACTGGCCCTGGGCTAACATCTGTGCCCATCTTCCTCCACTTTATATGGGACGCTGCCACAGCGCGGCCTGACAAGCAGTGCCTTGGGGCACTGCCAGGATCCGAACCCCGGCCGCCAGTAGCAGAGCACGCACATTTAACTGCTACGCCACAGGGCTGGCCCCGAAAGTCATCATTTTAAAAAGCTACCCCATTTTCCTTATTCAAAACCCTTTTTAGAAACTCTCATAGCACACTTAACTCTCCTTCTTAGCACTTATTGGTTCATTTTTATATTTACTTGTGTGGGCCGGCCCCGTGGCTTGGCTGTTAAGTGTGCGTGTTCCGCTGCTGGCGGCCCGGGTTCGGATCCCGGGCGCGCACCGAGGCACCGCTTCTCCGGCCATGCTGAGGCTGCGTCCCACATGCAGCAACTAGAAGGATGTGCAGGTATGACATAGAACAATCCACTGGGGCTTTGGGGGGGAAATAAATAAATAAATAAAATCTTTATATTTACTTGTGTGATTATATGCATCTCCACTGCCTAAGACAGACCCTGGCACACAATATATGAGGAACTAATATTTGTGGAATAAACAAATGCCTACTATGCAGCACATACTGGGCCATATGCCAAGGAGAATATACAGAGGAAGACTCAGCCCTTTTCAGATAAAGTAATTGAAGTTGTGAACTCGAGTGATTTACCCTAATGGTAGATGATAGAACTAGGATTCAGACTCAGACTCGTATGTTTCCAGTGTCCCTATTCTTAACTTTTATGCATCCCATGCATACAAAAAAAAAAAAAAAATTCTGTAAAACTTCTATACCTTAGTAAAAATAAATGGAAATTTATTTCATATCTTGATAAAATACAAAATATTTTAATAAAGTTCTGTTGAAATTGCAAGGTAAGACTTGCCCTACATTCTAACCTCTTTAAAATGGTACAACAGTCCATTTACCACTTATTTTGGGGATATGATGCTAACCCACTCAAAAAGTACCCATTCTCACCCTTTATTAAAGAAAATACTTTATGTCTTTATCTCCTATAACATAAACACCTTCTCCTGAATTATATTCAGATAATTCAGAAAACATGTCTATGGCTAGCCCCTATATGAACTATACATTTCTTCCACAATTCTATTTGATACATCTGACAATTCAAAATTCCAAACTACTCTGCTTTTATTACAACTTTAACTTACAAAATATTCGACCAAGTTACGCTGTCTCCCAATCTCAATATTTCATTCTTTATGAAAATTCTGAAGACATGAAATAAGGGAAGCTACCACAAATTTTTTCCAGCGATCTGCCTTTTTTACCTAGTAAATCCTAAATTTAGGTTAAATTAATTGACCAACCTAAAGGACAAATTCCTTACTTCAAGAAATTTAAATCACTATAGATGTGACACTTAGATCTATCTCGCTGAAAGTCAGAATCTCCACCACAACCTCTTTACTGGGCAGCAATCGCAGGCCCCATGAAGTACATCCTCTTAATTAATCCCATTGTCCTTCTTCCTCTCAAAGAAGCTTCATCCTCTCCTGAACTCCTCGTAGAAGGCAAAAACAGACCATCCAGCAATATTTACTTCTTCCATTTTTTATTTTCCTTTTCCTCACTCTTCTCTTTGCCTCCCTTTTTATCAGAAGACATTTATTTAGCCTAAGTCTACATCAGGGCCTCTGGGCTATAGAGGCTCACTTGAGTTTAAAATTTGAGGCATGACTATTGAATAGTTCAATGCTTTTAAATGTAAGTTTCAAATTATTAGCAAATAAAAGATAAGGCTCTTAAATAGGATTCAATTTTGTCAAGATTGTCTTACAACTTTGGCCATGGTATTTTAATTCTGGTGCATATATTTCTAATTGGTGTTGGGTTTCCATGGCTATAGGGCAGATGACATTCCTTAACTGTTCAACGATATCTATATCCCAGTGCCGTACATAGTAATAAATCATTCTGCCAGCTACAGCTACACAGTAACATTGAGGTCTCACCATTCCAATCATTAATTAGCTAACAAATGAACTGCAAGACTAGTACTAAGGAAAATAGAAACACAATCTTAGATAATGTAATTATTCTATTTTAAAGAAGATCTCTCTCCTATTTATTATTCTGCAGGTCACTGGAATAGAATAAAGAGCAGATTCAGTGTTAGAAGAGATCCCCCCGGTGTGTCATATCTTTGCCAAAAGAATTTGACAGACTTCGCTGAAGACAAACTTCTGTTGATAGAGATGACAATCTCCTGATATTCAGCAGACTAAGTTACAATTGTGGTTCCTTTTCTTTTGTTTTTGTTTTTCTTTTAATTAAATGATAGGTGAACATTAATCTTTATCTTTTTTAAAACTGAAAATCTCCCTTCACTGAAATTTCAGTGAGTCTGACCAAATTATATTTTGTTTTGGCTTCTCAAGGTAGCATATGTCACCATTTCTCACAGAATGACTGACAAAAATAATGAACTAGTCGCAAGGTTTCATGAGTCACTTGCTCACTGATAAAGTCGTGTACCTATGTATGGCAAAAGAAGAAACTCAAGCAGTGGGCCTACGTTATTCTGTATCAGGGCCCATTTTTCCTATATCACTACTTCCTAAACACTTCAATCAGTCTTCAGCTTCTTCCTATTTTCTGCTGACAACATTCACCTCATTCTTGGCCAGGCTAGATTTATAATTCATCTCCTACAGGTCTGCTGCAGTTGCTCAAAACATCTCCTTGTATACGAGGTGCCCTTTGTCTTCCTACCCTGAGTCCACTGCTTTCAACTGCTGCAATATATCCTGCAGCAACTGACTCTCCTTAATAAGCAAAGTTTGCTTACCACTGTGATCCTGAGAGACAGACAAGGCAAACATTATTCTCATCATAATTTACATATGAGTAAATGAAGCAACTCATGTGATCTTGCCCATGTGACCAGAAAGAACAGCAGAACCAAGATCAGAATTTGACTTCCAAGGCAATTGTTTTTCACTATTAGATCACACTTTGAACCCTTTAAATAAAGTTATATAAACAAATTGCCACTCACTGAAAAATCATCCACAACGTCAAATCCTAAGCAAGGGGCAAAGACTATCCAACACCTTACCTTCATAAAAGGTAATTTACTTATTTATTATTAAATCTGGTTAGTAATTAGACTACATTCAATGGCAGCACTTAGAATCTCACTCACATTGTGAGACAAAGTTAGTATTAATGTAGATATCCAACAGTAGTTACAAAGTTGAGTATTACCCATAACCTGCTTAACAAGTTTTGATAACATCACAGTTTAAGAAACCTTTTCTCCAACTGGGCCACTGGGTCAGACACAGACACTATCTGGAAAGGAGCACATTTAAAATTCCTTTCTCTTATCCATGCCATTTGAAAAAAAGTAAAACACAACAAATGTCACTTGCTTCTGCTACACTGCATAACTATGGTAGGTATATTTTCCAAATCAAATTGGGATATCATTTGAAAAAGTGTGTTTCTTTTAAAAATAGTTTTTTAAGGAAAAATAAAAGCATGAATTTGAATTATACTTAGTCATATATTTAACAAACTGCCTCTATGAAGTAGACTATTACCTAAAATTAGGATTATCCCAGAACACTGCAGACAGGTGTGATCACTATATATACATCTATTTCATAAACTCTATGGAAAGAAGAAAGGACAAATTCTTATTGATCAAAAGAAGTTATGATGAGAACTGGTTGTGTTTAGCTCCTTCAACCTACACTGCAAGTTAGCTCTTGACCAGTTTATATTCAAGAAATAAAATCTTCATGTTTTAGGAGCTGAGTACCAAGAGAAGTTATGACTATTCAAACCATGCCATTCCCAACTCACACACATCTTTGGTCATTCCTATTTATAGTTTGCTGTTCTCTCTCCAATCATGAACATTCATTTGGGCACCCTGCATAAGAGCTGTGGGACTATTGCTCACCTAGAAGTAAAATTAGAAGATCTGAGTGAGGCATCTAATTACAGAAAGAAATATGTTAGAAGTAATAAAAACATTTCCCATTGTGATCTGGGCACTAAAAAGTGAAATACAAACCAGGTTCAAATTTCAATACTATTTAAACTGAAGCTAGAACTACACCAAATAATGTTCCAAAAGAAAAGTCACCAGCATGTGAGATCAAATTTAAATAAGACTGGGTCAGTGGTACCAAATTGGTTTATTAGCTTAATAATGATAATGATAACAACTGCAGCACAAGCCAGGACTATGCTAAACACCTCACATACATTGTCTCATTCATTATCTCATCTAATGTCACAGCACTATGAGGGAGGCACTATTAGCATCATCTTTTTCCTCATTAGATGAGGAAATTTCATAGAGAGTTGAAGTGACCTGCCCAATGTCATACAGTTAGTAATAGATGGAGCTAGAATTCAAATCCGGAAGAATGGCTGACTCAAGTATATTGCCTATTCATTCACGTAACTAAGATCTGAATGCTAACCATGTACCACACTCTTTCTAACCACCCTCATTACAGTGTTTTCATCCAATAATATAGATGGATTCTGAACTATCTATAGGAATTATTTCCAGAATTTATCACTAGCCAAAAGTAATGTTCCCAAAGATTTACACTATCTCTGCTGGAAAGTAAAAGCAATGGTCTCAGGAGAAATTCTTTTGAAATATAGATAGACTTCATTAAACTATCTACCTATCTCCCCTTATAAGGCTCTCCATACCTCTTGAGAATGGAGACCCTGTCTCACTCTTAATAACCTCTGTGCTAGGACATATCAGGCACTGAACTTACCATACAGTATTGTCATTGTTTCTTATGAGTGTGTCTTCTACAGTAAGCAAGAAGCTATTTGAGATCCATGGGTTTTGTTTTATTTTTCCACCCATTTTTGTATCCCCAGTGCTAGGGCATAAAATGAGGCTAACACCTCACAGAGTTTTGTGATGACTACATGAGTTTATGTAAGACATTTACCTAAGGCTCATTTAGGCATTCAATAAATAATGGTTTTCTTCTCTTCTCCTCATTTACCTCTCGAGCACCTAGGCAGCCAACCCATCTCTCTTACTGCTGACGTAAATGAGCCAAAAGGCAAGGCAGAACCTGGCTTAACAAGCTGCCAATTAACTCAAGAGCTCATCCGCTACACATTTCCTATATGTCATTTTCCTGGGCACCCCACCCTGAAAAAGATTCAGGAAACATTTCCAAGCAGTGACAACTGAGAACTAAACCAACTATATCTGCTGGAATGAGTTACCTAAGGTGACTGTGACCTCTATACACATGACTCACATGAAACAATGTGAAGGACAAAGGTCTTCCCTCCCTGTGTAGGAATGCCTACAACAACGATGCTATTTGAAGAAAAACTATTGTGGGTGTATTACTGGACAGGGGCAAATTAGTTACATCTTCTAGTATGATATACCCTCCTGGAAAATTCTTAGTAGTTATTAGGAGTTTGAGTTATGAAAAATTAAAGTGCAGGGGGTCAGCCCAGGTGGCACAAGCGGTTAAGTGCGCATGCTCCGCTGTGGCAGCCCAGGGTTCGCCGGTTCGGATCCCAGGCGCGCACCAACGCACTGCCTGGCAAGCCATGCTGTGACAGCGTCCCATATAAAGTGCAGGAAGATGGACACGGCTGTTAGCCCAGGGCCAGTCTTCCTCAGCAAAAAAAGAGGAGGATTGGCAGATGTTAGCACAGGGCTGATCTTCCTCACACACACACACACACAAAAAATTAAAGTGCCTTCTTTAGACAGCAGACACATACTCAAAATATGGTAAGCAGAAATTGACTCTGAAGCTATATCACATAGAATTAAGGAGGTGATAAAACATTTAGGCCACCTAAAATAATCATTGCTTTTATAGCCAATTAGTTCTCCCAATCCCTTCTTCCTCACCCTCTCCATTTATTACCTCCTTTCCCAAATCTGGACCAGTCAACCTGCATTCAAAAGTTATAATCCTCAGGGCTGGCCCAATGGCGTTGTGGTTAAGTTCACACACTCCGCTTCAGCAGCCTAGGGTTCACGGATTTGGATCCCGGACAAAGACCTACACACTGGTCATCAAGCCATGCTGTGGTGGCGTCCCACATACAAAATGGAGGAAGATGGCACGGATGTTAGCTCATGGCCAATCTTCCTCACCAAAAGAAAAATCATAATTCAGGTTAACATATATCAAAATAAATATCTGCTTGAAAAACAAGGGTAAGAGGGAGGGGGATTCAGAGAGAAATTACAACAGTTTTTCTGGTCTGCTTAATTGCAGAGAGGAATTCAAATAATAAAATTCACACAAATGAGGATGTACAATTAAGGTCATTCAAAAATTTTAGGAATATTAAGTCTACCTTTTACATGGGGAGTGAACAATTCTAAGACCTTGGCAATAAAAATAGTGAAAGTGACTAGAGTAGAGCTAATTCCATTTTCTTGATTAAGTTGAAATTCAGGACTTACCACTGTATAAAGTAACAGTTTTTCCATTTGTTTAATTACATTTTACCACAGACCTATACAGATCAATTTCCACCATAGCTGGGATTACCACCACTTGGAGATTATATATGTGGTTTTTACACATGACTGATAAAATACTATTTCAAGATGCTCTGTAAGCATCAAAGACATTCCATGAGTTCTCAAGGGAAACATTTTGAAGTGTGTTAGTGTTTTTGTCCCTAATACAAAACTATTTGATGTTATTTCTACTAAAATAATTATTATAGTTGGTAGGATTATAGAGGATTAATTTTGACAAACATATCATGCATATGAAGTACAAAGCACTGCTCTAACCCTTTTACATACTGACTCATTTAAGCCTCACAACAACCATATGAGGTAGGTACTTTTATCATTATACAGCTGAGGAAACAGAGGCACCAAGAGGAAACTTGCCCAAGGTCACACAGCTAGTAAATGGAGGAGCTGGAATATGAACCTGGGCAGTCTGGAGCCAGAGTCCATCACTAGGCTATGCTCTCTCTCTAATGCTTTAAAGAAAAACTTATAGCTTATAAAGAACAAGTCAATCCCAATGTTACACTAGTTTCAGTTAAGTAAAAAACAACTCTGAGGGCCGGCCCCGTGGCTTGGCGGTTAAGTGCGCGCACTCCGCTGCTGGCGGCCCGGGTTCGGATCCCGGGCGAGCACCGACGCGCCGCTTCTCCGGCCATGCTGAGGCCGTGTCCCACATACAGCAACTAGAATGGATGTGCAACTACGACATACAACTATCCACCGGGGCTTTGGGGGAAAAATAAATAAATAAAATCTTTAAAAAAAAAAAAAAAACAACTCTGAGCCATCTGGGCTTTAAATCTAGATAGAAAGAAGGTTGAAGGGAAGAAGGGAAGCAGGAGGAAGGGGGGAGAAATGTAGTAAAAATGAAAAATTAGGTAAATAGCGAAAAAAGAGGGACAGAAGGAAAGAAGAAAGCTACTTGTAACCACTGTTCATAGTATCTGAATGGTGAATGCTTTTTTGAAAAGAAAATAAGAAAAGAGAGACAAGACAGTGTCCCTATAATCCCTAACTAGCTTATTACATAGACTGTATATCTCCATCCCAAATGCTGAATTAAGACACCTAAATTAGGAGGAAGCAGATAATTAACATTCCAAATTCCTTTCCATAAAACTGAAGCTACATGTTAACTGATTCACTTAAAATCTGGGAGTTAAGTGACTTTCTGCAAACTTCTCTCTTTCTTAGTAGGGTAAAAAGTTACAACTTAAACTTCAATTTCTTATCCAAAAGAATCAGGATAATTCCCCAAGCTAAGTAACACATAGGAAACTTGGGTAGAGTTCAGCCAAAAATGACTAAACAAGAAAGAAAATAATAAAGATTCATAACATATCCATGAGTTTCCAAAAGTATGTAATTCAAAGAGACTGTAAAGGAAGAATTTACATTGCATAAAATCTAGAGAGGGGAACATTGTCGGAACATTTCCACAATCTATTCCAAGCAAGGTAATTTAAGTTAAAACTCAACTGTATAAAACCAACTAGAGCCAAATAGTAGCAGTTTCCTCCAGGCCTCTGCTTTTGTTCTAAACGGGCCATTTAAAGGTAGAAAAAGCCTTGCAACAAGACTCCAGTCTGACCCCAAAATATGCCAGATTGACAAACTTTTGTTCATTTTTTGAGATTCCTTCCCTCTCTCTTTGGCTGGGAGGAAAGAGAAAAGTTATATAAAACAGAGAAATAAACCCAGTAAACTTTCGTCAGAAGCAAAAAGTTTACTTAATAGAACTTGTAAGTTGAAATGGCAAGTGATTAGAATAAGCACTATGTCTTATTTGTTTATTTACTGACTTATTTATTATTTATATCTTTGGTACCTAACACAATGCCTAGTACCTACTAGATAGTAAACAAATACATACTCAATAATGAGTGAATGAACAAATAAATGTTAGGAGAAAAGGGAAGGCACAAAATGCTGGAGACTATTTAGGAAGTGAGAATCCTCCACTAAATATTTGATTTTTTTTTTCTTTGAGAAAGGGACCACTCCTTAGCAGTAACACTTAAGGGGCAGAATGATGTCAGTATTATGGTGATGACCTATGGCATCAGTATTTGAGATAAATACTGGAGAAGAGTAAGTAACGGGGATTCCACAACCACCTAGTATTGGCTGCCAATGTCCTTTTGCTGCCAGATTTCACTCTAAATCTATTGACTTTGATTTGGCATAATGGCGATACCACACTTGGAGCACGCTAAAGAAACCATGACCCCTCCCTTCCAAAAAAGCCAATGTTTGGGCCCCTGTGCTCCTGTCTTCACCTGGTATTATGGGCAGTTATAACTGGTGTCAAGTGCAGAAAGGGAAGCTACCTCAGATCTGTTTGGGGCATATATTATCAGCAGGGTTCCAGCAAAAAAACAGCACACTCAAATAAGATATTCAAGAGAATTTAAAGACGGAACAATCTTCAAAAGTACAGGCAGGGTTTAGGGAAAGCAGCAAGGGATGGTGGCATACTCCCAGGCCAGCAACATCAGGAAGCCATAATCATTTCTAGGCCTACAGGGGCAAGTAAAGGGTTACCAGAACTCAGAAAGACCTGCAACTGTAGCAGGCTTACAGAGAGGGCCATTGAACAGAAGCAGGGACCTACTCAAAAAACAGAATAGCTCTGGCAACACAATCCACCAGCAGGGAACTGGCTCTTCCAGGCCTCCTACAGACGTCCCATTGGCCAAAGTCAACCAAAAACCAAAAGCAAGAGCTCAGTCGACACAGTCCATAGAAGTCGCTTCTTAGCACAGAGCAGGGTGGAGAAAAGATCTGGAGGAGCAAAAGGAGAAAATGCAGCACGGAAAGGTATTCTAAATGGCTACCACCCAGCAAAATACAGGCACATAAAAAGGTTTTGCCAGTTCCAGCTAATTCTTCTAGGTATCATGGGACTGCCTGTAAAAGAGTCACAAAAATAGGTACTTACTTGGGTTCCATATCAAGTAGGGGAAGAAAAAAAAAGATTCTAAGAGTAATTCCAGGTAACTTTTGTCATTTCTGCATCTCTAAGAGTAAACAGACAACGCAAATATCTATAATTATCAGATCCAAGACAACTCCCTTCTTTGTACTCAAAGGGCACCTATTCCATACCTCCATTATTACACTTATCATGATGTATTGTAACCTCTTGTTTATATGTTTCTCCCTCATTCGACTCTGAGCTCCTTTAGGGCAGGGATTATCTTATTCATCTTTGTATCCCTAGCACCTAACATAGACCTGGCATAGAGTTAGCCTTCAATTAAAGTGCACTGAATCAACTGGTAGACTGACTGTCCATTAATTCACAGCCTAATGCCATGGTGCATAAAATCTGGAATGACCCTCAGCAATTCAACACTAACAAGTTTCATTCAAGACACGGTTTAACACATTGGGCAAAAACATAGCTACTTTCATACCAGTCCACTATCATTCTTTGTAGAGCAGCTTTTCTTGTGTGCTCAGATGATGTTTATAGCTTTTTCTACAATCATAGACTCATCATCAAAAGAGCCAGAGAAAGATGGGAAGACTATGCCATCTTCAGAAAGGAATCAAATACACATCCTCCCACAAAATTCTCACTCTTTTTCCAAGAATTTACCAGCTCCACTGAAGGAACTAATAATTTGGATGTACTATATAGAGGAATTCACAGTTCACAGTGATGATAGTGTTGACTTAGGGTAGAAATGCTCACACGCACATGCACGCACACATGCAGGACATGTTTAATGATCACTTCAACAGACAACACCTTGGTAAAATTATGAAGTAGCCATGTAATACAATCACGTAACATCGTCATACTGAAATGGATATACTGTATGATGTTGGGGTGGTCATTAACAGAACCTGGAACATATTCACATTGTAATTATGAATCACTTTCACATAACCCTGTATTTATGAAGTGCTTAATCATCCTTTTGTTGGGATAGTCAACTCTTACCCGTAGATTCTCCAAAGAAAAAGAAAAAAGTTAATGCCAAGTTGATAACCCTCTTCAAGCTATGATGATTTTACGCTGCCAATCTCCTGCCGTCAGTAAGGTGAATAAAAACCAAATTTAAAATGACTCAGATTCTACTAGAAAGGTGAGTTTGCTATAAAAATATATTGTCTTCCAAAACTCAGTATGAAAAAGTTTTGTATCTCTTGTACCACTGTTCTCTTTCATTGCTGTTTGTAACGGAGAGTTGATCTTGTTAAATCTAATGTCATCTTATATACCAAATTAAAATAAGTCAGTACTTCATTTTCTATTTAGGAAAAGGGAATTTGGGGCTTATCTTGACAATACACTGAATTACTTCAAAAGAAATTCTAGTAATACAAAAACAGATAAAATGTGTTTCAAATAGATCAGGTATCTTTTCCTAAAACACACTTAATGCATAAGTCCCCAAAACAAGCTTTTTCCTAAACCATCAAAGACATTTAAAATTGTAAACACAATTTTATCTTTTTGAGAGCCATCATAAATCTTGCAACTGTCAGATCAATGTAGCAATGACATTACTTTTACCTCTACAGGACAATTACGTGATGTTTCCATTATGTTGAACATATAGACTACCAGAACCTGTAATTTATAAAATCATACTACATATAGGTTCCTCCATTATATATGAATAAAAAACAAAAAACCGTAGATCTACCATATGGCTGTGTTTAATTACATTAGCTTCAGCCACCTCAGAGCAGTATTATGTTTCATCCGTCCTAGTACAGTGCTCGGCCCAAAGAAAAAACATGTTTGTTTTATAAATTAATAACTCCCACAAGGTAGGAAAAGGGGAAGCTGATATATAATTCTGACAGTACAAAATATGTGGCAATGACAGGGTAATATCCAATACATTAGAATTATCAAAATTACTTCTGACCAAACATTTTCCTCTCCCTTCACTAAAATATAAATGAAGTTTAACCAGGCTCCACTGACACTGAGCACAGGTTAAAACACATTTTAAAATTTAACATCTTTACAAAAGGTAAACTTTTCACTGCAAATAAATTTGAATATATTTTAACGTAATTATTAATATGCCCTGACATCTGAAAGGATTACTTGTGTTTCTATAAAATAGTGTTCCAAAATTGTGTTTCCCTTTCCTAAACTTAATTCCTAAAATTCACTGTGGAGCTCTACAAGAAGTGTCTTGGTAAACAATAAAGATATTTCATAAATAAAAAAAGATTTTTCCTCAAAAAAAACCAGTAACACATTTTATAAGAATTCAGCAAGATTGCAAGCACCTAAATGGTCAGGTTTAAGGCAGGAAAGTGAAATACTGGATTAAAACCTGGGGAATGTCCTATCACTGAAAAGCCATTATTCAGACCTGCATCTAGGATGCTAAAATCACAGCTGTCCAACCCTGGCAACTTGCCAATACCATTACTTTGCTACTTAAACATAAGTAGCACTACCCAAACCCCGAGCTGGTCTTGTTGGGGTTTTTTTCCCGTAACCTTTAAATAGTTAACAACATACTGCCTTACACAATACATATAAAAAACATGACAGAGCCTCCTTCCAACGCCTATCCCTTATTCAGACGACTTCACTCTTTTCTCGTCAAAAGAAAGGAGCAACTGGCAACCAGAAGCCCCAGAACTGAACTCTTCCATCAGGAAGAAAACGCCAAATCTGCTGCAACCAAAGAATGTCTAGTCCTTCTTGCGGGCTGTCACAGGAGATGGAAAGCTACACCATGGCAAGGTCTGTGCAGAGAAGGAAACGGCAGGTCTCGGGCACTCCCCCCAACCCCCAAAAAGGCAAGCTGCTTCTGATTCTGACATACAGGCAGAAACCTGGCACCCTCACATCCACGTACAACCCGACAATTTACAATCTGGTTAACACCTTCTAATTAGGAACGTTCTAGCCTTTTATAGACAAAAAATTAAACTGCTTCCCACAAATAAGATAAACTAGGTACTGGAGCCTGTCACTGAGAAGCCCCAGCGCATCAGACCTCCAGTTTCGCTGCTGACCCTGATAAGCCAGTGACCAGGCTTCTCGACAGCAGAGAGAGGAGGAGCCCACCTCGCTCTGCTGGGAGTGGAGCGGGAAAGAGAGGACAGGAGCAAGGGACCGAGCGCAGAGGCGTGAACAGCATCCAAGCAGGGCTGGGCTCAGCGCACCGGCGGGCGACAGACAGACAGCGGCGGCCGCGCGGGAGCCGGGGTGCAGGCTGCAAAGCGGGGTCCCCGAGCTGCGGAAGCCGCCCTCCGCGTCTCGCCCGGCAAAGGCGCGCACGTCAGGCACACAGCCCCCACGCCGGGCCGCGGCTCTCCGCGAGCCCCTCCCAGAGGACACACGCCCGCACCTACGGGGCACCCACCCCGGGCTCGCGCGCACACGCCCCTCGGGCGGGCGGCGCGTACGTACCCAGCAACACGCAGAGCACATCGAGGGCCACGTACGGGAGCCGAGTCTTGTCAAACATGGTCACGGCGCGGGCGGCCCGGCGCGGGCGGCAGACGAGGCACCCGATTCACGAGACCGGCCCCGAGCTACGGCTCCTCCCAGTCGGGGGAGAGCAGCCGAAGGCGGACTGGCACCGGGCGGCGCCCTGACGGCCGGCAATGGCGCCCAGGACCCCTCGCCTCGCAGCTCCCGCAACTACTCGGTCGGGGCCGAGAAGCTCGCGTGCCAGCCCGCTGCTCCGGGGCCTCAGGCCCTCCCCAGTTGGCCTCGGCTCGCCCCGGCTGTTCGCTGTCCGGATCCCGGCGCCCTCTCCACAGGCGGGGCGTCCGGACTCGTGCTTTAAGGATGGGGACCGGTAAGGGAGGAGGAACGCGGGCCCAGCCCCTCCCGCCGGGCAGCGCAGGACCGGCCAGCGTTACGGCCTCGCGGGCTGAGGGAGCGAGCCAGAGCCTGGGCTGCCAGTGAGGGGGTGGCGGGGCGGGGTCGGGGAACCCCAGGCCGGAACGCGCCAGCCAATCAGCGCCGCCGGCCCCGCCCCGCCCGACCTGTAGAGCCCGCCCCCGAATGGGACGCGCGGCGGCCGGGCGGAGCGTGGGGGAACCTCCTGTGAGGTGCAAGGGCCGTGTCTCCCACCGGCAGTGCTCCGGTAGTCTCCGAACGCGGCTTTGTCTGCCTCCGCTACCGGCCGTTGCTGCCTCAGGGGGAAAGCTAGGCCCCCGACCCGGCATCCTAGCGCGTCGGTTGCTTGCCAGCAATCGTGGGGATTGGGTAATAAAGAGGTCCTGGGTAGGCAGTGACAAAGACTCTCTCCTTGTCCAAGCTTGAGTTAGGTTCCTCTGAGCCCTCTTCTCGCCTAGGCCTCCACGTAAGCCTTCAAATCTGGCCTGGCTGAGCTCAGTATTAGCGTGAATCCTGCTAAATCATCCCCCCCCCCAGCCTTGATATCTGATTACCTTTGATACGTGATCAAATTCCCTTATCTTCCACCTTTGCTATATAAGTCCTTGGCCTGCCTTTAGCAAGAATTCCCCTTACCTTAATGTTTCCTCTTAGTAATTTTCCATCCACTAACTCCCTCACTCTGTTTGTTAGCTATGAATTCCCAGCTGTCTTTGCTGTATTTAGAGTTGAGCACAATTTCTTTCTCCTATTGCAATAGTTATGACCCCCTACTGCAATAGTCTTGAGTAATATCTTCCTCACCATTTTAGCAAGTGTCAGAGTAATCTTTCTTTAACAGCAATGAGCAATCCTCTCACCCCTGATTCCTAGAAAACTGTAGCGAAGATTTAGTAATCTCAGTTTCCTAATCTGTAAAATTGGGATGTTGATAATCTCTGCTCTGTGTTCTAGTCAAGAAGTGACAAATCCCGCAAAAAATAATATGAAAGTGTCTTATAAAAGGTTAACCCCCCCACAGATGTTAAGGATTTGTATCTTTCCTGCTTATTCATATCTTACTTTCTTATACAAAGGTGTGAGATGCAAATGGAAAGCTGTACCTACTACTTCTTAGACTTTTCCTGCAAAACAGCTCTAAAACCAATGAAGGGATAACATTACCCTCAAGGAGTGTAAAGATATAGCCTCAAGTGATCCTCCACAAGCAAAAAATGTATCTGAAGAAGCATGTTTTTCTTTAAAAGGAATGTGAATTTTGGATTTCACCTTTTGTTTGAATATCTTTTAAAAGCTTTAAACAATTTATACCTGAGAAAGATGTGTCATTGTTTATTCTGTGGCTTCTCTTACTTCCAGAGTTACAAGGACCCCAAATTGCAAGGCCACAATAAATTGAAATTACTTATGATGTGGAAGTATTAGGTATTCATTCAAAAAACAGTTTTTAGGACTGTGTGCCTAGTTTAGTCTAGGGACAGTGTTTTATTTAAACACCTTTTGAAACAAACATTTACTTTTAATATGCTTTTTCAGAAGCAAACACTCAAAAACCCTTGTTGATTAATGATTTTGTTTATTTTTTATTTACTCATTCATTCTTTTTTTTTTAATTTTATTTATTTATTTTTTCCCCCAAAGCCCCAGTAGATAGTTGTATGTCATAGCTGCACATCCTTCTAGTTGCTGTATGTGGGACGCGTCCTCAGCATGGCCGGAGAAGCCGTGTGTCGGTGCGCGCCCGGGATCCGAACCCGGGACGCCAGTAGCGGAGCGCGTGCACTTAACTGCTAAGCCACAGGGCCGGTCCGTACTCGTTCATTTTTTCAACATTTATTGAACCCTCAATATATACCAGACCCAGTGCACAGCTGTGGAGAGACTAAGATGAGCAAGAGAAGATCTCTGCCCTCCAGGAGCCTGCTGCCCAGTTAGGAAGCCGGGCATGTAATTAAATGAATATTGTGTTAGAATTGTGTTGGTGTACAGCGGGCACACAAAGCTGTTAGTGGGCGTTTTACCTGGGAGCTCTGGAAACACTCTATAGGGAGGTAATAGTTACATTGTTCTTTCCTGTTCATCTCCCACACCAACAGACGTGGTCTCAGACCTTGTCTTCTGTCGGAAAGAAGTAAAATAGTTGATACATTAACAGATTTTTTGCCCTTTGGAAGAGCTACAGATAATAGCTTTAAAAATAAATCAACAAAGCAAAGTCCATTGTTGTTCCCTGTGATTTCAAATGGGATCTGTGATTATCAACAGTTAGTAAGTCCTCAAATGAAGAGAATGACTAAGAAATGTTGTTTTGTTTTGGGGTGGGGATTTTCGTTTTTGGAGGAGGAGGTGTTTGTTTTAGTCTGTTGTCATGATTGGATTCTGGTGTGATCATTGGACTTGAGAATGAGTTAACTAACTTGAAATGATCGTGAAAATAATAAAAAAGAGACAGTGAATAGTGATGCCATTAACACTCCCTTCAGGATAGGTATGAGTGTGTCCCTGGACTGGACATGCAACTTCAGAGGCTTTCTTAACTGCTTAACAAAGTTTGTCCGTGGGCCTTTATTTTTCTCTCTATAATACAGCCATCAACCACAAAAGCAAAGTAGAGTGGGCTTGGGAAGAATAGTCCTGAAGACTCCCTGAAGAAGAGAGGAAACGAGTTTCCTCTCTTCTTTCATTACTAAGCATTTTGAAAAGGAGACTATAACCTACATCCTCCATTTCCACTTCCTCTTTAAATACTTCTGTATACCCACTTCTGTCCCCACTCCTCTCCTTGCAGTTCTTAATTAAACATGCTAGTATTGGTAAGTCTCGCTCTCTCTGTTCTAACAGTGCTTCTTGTCTCAACTACTTTTTATTTCATAAAGTATCTACAAAGGAATAAGAATAAATTCCTTTAGAGTATTAGTGTTTGTATATGCTCATATCCTTTCTCCCCACCTGGACTGAAGCAAATACAGTTTTTATTGTACTCAAATTATAAAACTAAAACCGTTAAAAATGTAAATATCTGGTTCCCCAGTACATGTGCCTCTCCCTCAAAAAAAATTTCACAATACAGCATATTATAATCCTCTTTACACTTATTATCAAAGGTATTTGTTTCTTATCTTGTTAAAATTTTTTATTATGTAATATTTGATACATAAATATATATAACATATGTTATGAAGCATTGTAATAAAATAAGCAACTGTGAATCCACTGTTCAACTTAATACCTAGACTGTAGACTGTTGCCATATCATTGAATCTGCCTGTGTGTTCTATCCCTTTCTTGTTCTCTGCTTCAGGAAGGGTAACCACTATCCTGAATTTTGTGTTTATCTTTTCCTTGCTTTGTTTTTTCCCTGTGGAAAAACATATAACCACATGTATATGTATCTCTAAAAATATATATTGTTTAGTCTTCTTGTTTTTTATCTTCTAAAACAGTATGCCATATAGGTAGTCTTCTGCCCTTGATTTTTTTCACTCATAATTATATTTCTTACATCCATTCATGTTGCTGCAATTGTTGTAGGTGTGTCATACGAATATATCATTTTATTCATTCTTCCGACAATGGCCATCTGGGTTATTTTCATTTTTGCTATTACAAATAATGCTGCTGGGAACATTCATGTGTGTGTCTCCTGTGTGGAATTGCTAGCTGGAACTGCTACATCATAGGGTATGCCCACATCTAACTTCATTAGATAATCCCGGATTATATTACTAAGTGGTTATACCATTTTACCACCCCTACCAGCGGTGGATAAGACTCCACATTTTTGTCAACACTTAAATTTTGAGATTCTTAATTTTTGCTAATTTAGTGGGTATAATGGATATCTCAGTGTAGTCTTAATTTGCATTTCTCTGATCGCTAATGTGATTGGGCGTCTTTTCCTAAATTTATTAGGAAAAATGTTTCCTCTTCTGTCAATTGCCTATTCACATCTTACGCCTATTTTTCTATTAGGGTGTTTATCTTATTTTTATCAAACTGTAGAAGTTCTTTGTATATTCTCAAGAGTAATTCTTTGTTGTGTAAATTTTTCCTTCCAATAATATGGATTGTCATTTCACTTCCTTTATGAGCAGCTATGTGACAGAGTTCTTGTAAATGTAAGCAAAAGTCTACTGGCAAGTTTCTGTGAAAGTTTCTGCTTTCCTGACCAAAGGAAAAGACTGGCTTCCCTTCCTTTCTTTTTCTACCTTCCTTGAACGCGGACATGATATTTAGAGCTACAGCAGCCATGTTGTGATCCTGAGGGAAAGGTCAAGAAGAGTAGTGTGACTGGTCTTTATAATGTTGAGCTACTAAAACAACCAGCAACTAGCTACCTCCAGATTTCTTCTTATGTGAGGAAAAAAAATTGCTTAAGCCTCGAATATTCACAACTGATACATGACTCAAGAGTACGTTGATTCCTATTTCTGAGAAATCACATGTCATGTTCTAAGAAAACCTTTTACTTGAGCTAACTTAATTGATTTTCTGGTCCTTGAAACCACAAAGACCTGAATAAAACAATTTGGGTAAGATGGAAAAGAGTGCTGAGGGAGAATGGACTTTGGAGATTGAAGAATGGTTTGAGCGTGGAGACAAAACAAATGACTTTTTCTGAAGTGTTTGAGTAGGAAAGGCTGTGAAACAACCCACATTGAGGATTAGTGGAAGATAAGGTTCTAGAAGGTAGGTTATAGTAGTTTGTAGCTAAAAAATGTGAAAGCAAAGAAAAATCCCTGAAAATACATAATGACATGCTGCAAACAGTTATTTAAAACAAGTAATCCAGTAGTGAGAGGAAGTCATGATCTCTGCAGTGGGCTGTAAACTAAAGATGGGTAAACCTTATTTTGTAAACCAGATTGTCTAATTTCAAGTCCTTTTCTATATTTATTTCCATTTTGTTATCGTCTATCTTTCCTAAAATCTTATTTATGGCTTCCAGCCCTTTTTCAGTTTTGCTGCAGGGTATTAAAGGAAAAGTCTTCTGTTAACTCTTGAGCCAGTCTACAAATGTGAGGCAGTAGTTGCAATGGTTAGTGAAAAACCATGAAAAGGAGGTGAATCTCTAGGATCAGAGTTGGGGCCTCGTGGATGGGCAAACCAGCTCCACCAAGATATTTTTCCACCAAGACTCGCCTTCAGTGTCAAGCTTGAAGGGCCTGAGTTTTATGTTGTCGTTTTTTAGGAAGGCAGTATTTTCTTAATAGACTTGCTGTGATGATCAAATACAAAAATATAGGTACAATTGCCTGTCAGATGTCTGATCTAGACAGACACACAATACGCATTTTTTTCAGAACAAAGATTTCTGTGAATCCACGTCCATTTCTGCTTCCCTACCACCCACTCCACCCCACATCTACCATGGTTGCCTAATCTACCAAAGCAATGGGGCTGCTCTGATGTGACTTGTTCTTAGTAAATCCACACCTGGCCCTGGTGGTCACCACTTCCTTTCTCTAGGATGCTCACAAATTATTTCTTTAACAATCTCTTAAAAAATATATCACCAGAGATATAGAAGTTAATTACTTGTAAAAATATCTACAGTCGTAAAGATATCACAGATTTTTCTTTAAAAAAAATCTTGGGGCCAGCCCAGTGGCTTAGCAGTTAAGTGCGCGCGCTCTGCTACTGGCGGCCTGAGTTCGGATCCTGGGAGCACACCAACGCACCACTTCTCCGGCCATGCTGAGGCCACGTCCCACATACAGCAACTAGAGGGATGTGCAACTATGACATACAACTATCTACTGGGTCTTTGGGGGGAAAAAAAGGAGGAGGCTTGGCAATAGATGTTAGCTCAGAGCCAGTCTTCCTCAGCAAAAAAGACGAGGATTAGCACGGATGTTAGCTCAGGGCTGATCTCCCTCACAAAAAAATAAATAAATAAAAATAAAAATAAAAAAAATCTTGGATAGGATTGCCATCCAGTTACTGGTCTTCTTACTGGTCAGAATCCACCTTCTTCACCTGTTTTAGAAATCATACTAAAATTCACCCCTCTCTTACCTTCCGATTCCTTTTCTGTTAGTAATCCCCGGTTTGTGCTCTCCTAACCCTCGTCTCTGTATTGATGTGATTGGTTAACTGAGCTCCTTAAGCAAAGGGAGTAGGCCTTCTTCATCTCTGTATTCCCAGCTCCCAGGGTTGTACTTGGCACAATGAAGTCACAGGCAGTTAAAAAATATTGCTGGAATAAACAAACAAATGAGAAAAAGAAAAGTGAACAAGAGTTCAGGAGAGAGTGAGCTGTGCCCTCCATCCATTTTTGTTGTTGTTATTCTAGCTTTCTTCCCCCCAAGTTTAAGCTTGTCTGGAGGTTCCTGCCACTATTCTGAGAGGTCCACGGCACCACTTTATACACCCTTTGTGTCCTCAATACTGTGAACTACTTTAAGAAGTGGATCTATCCCCTTCTAAGTGACTATATTATGGAATACTTCTGATTGGACTGCAAAGGAAACTTATAGGTCTTCCTCTGCTTTTATTCCTCATTAAGATCAGAGTCAGGGCTGGGCCCTGTGGCTTAGTGGTTAAGCGCGCACGCTCTGCTACTGGCGGCCCCGGTTAGGATCCTGGGCGCGCACCGACGCACTGCTTCTCCGGCCATGCTGAGGCCGTGTCTCACATACAGCATCTAGAAGGATGTGCAACTATGACATACAACTATCTACTGGGGCTTTGGGGAAAAAAAAGGAGAAGGATTGGCAATAGATGTTAGCTCAGAGCCGGTCTTCCTCAGCAAAAAAGAGGATGATTAGCATGGATGTTAGCTCAGGGCTGATCTTCCTCACAAAAAAAAAAAAAAAAAGAAAGCAGACACACACACAAAAAAGATCAGAGCCAGATATGCATTTCTAGAAACTTCCTAACCCTCAGAGCCACCGTCACTTTCAGTTTTTCACCTAACAAATTTCATTTAACTTTCTTTTGGACTTTAAAAATGCTGCCTTTGTAAAATGTATGGCAATGATGCCCAAACTTTGCATGTTAGAATCATCTTGGGTGTTGGTTAAACATACAAGTACCTGGCTCCAGCCCTAAAGATTCTGATTCAGAAGGTCTAGGATGGAACCCAAGCATTGTGTTGTTATCATGTTTAACAAATGCCCCAGGAGATTCTGATGCCCATCAGAACTTGAAAACCTCGGGTCTAGTCATCCCACATTTTTGCTCTCCAGACAAATTTTGGTAAAATATAATCACTTTCTTCAAAGTAATTGCTACACATCATGGCTGCAGTACAACGTAGTAATTAAACATCTGGGCTCGGGAATGCGACTCACTGAATACCCTTGAGCAAATTACTTAAAAGCATCGATGCAAGTGAGCCATAATCAATCTATAAATCAAAATTGGGGTGAGTTTATTATGAGCCAATTTGAGGATTATAGCCTGGGAGAACTTTTCCACCAAGGAAGGAAGCTCTCTGAAGAAGTGGGGTGTACAGAGTGGTATGTACCATCTTGGAACAAAGAGTATACATCACATATGACAGAAATATCTCTTTTATTACTGTCATGAGATGTTTTCCTAGCACAGCAGGTCAGTGGGCACAAGGTGAGCACAGCAAGTCAGTGGTCAGCAGGTCAGTGGTCAGGAGATGAGTTAAAGCAGGTATGTAATTAATCCTTAGTTCCTGGGAAGAGATGCTTATCCTTAAATGCTGATATGGAGGAGGCAACATCCCTATTCTTAAGGGCGTAATTCTTGGCTTTGGGATGTTGTAAATGTTTAAAGCAGATGTACAATGTGTGCTCAATAGGCCACGTCAGGACTCTGGAGAAACAAGGTCAAGCTGAATTAGTTTTAAACTAAATGGCTTCCTCAAATACTCCACTATATCCTATTGCTTTTCATTTATTCATGACAACTTTCTGTGCACCAGTTTCCTTATTTGTAAAATGAGAATGATAATAATAATAATAGTACCTACACCATAGGTTTGTTGTGAAGATTAAATGAGATGATTGGTCTAGAACACTTTGCACAGTGCCAGGGCACATAGTGGGTGCTCAGTAAATGCTGGACAATTCCTGTCACTTCCTCATCAGAACCAGGTTGATGGTGTGTCCTATTAACCTTGGCCTGAGGACAGTGTTCAGGGGCTCGCAAACCCTTTGCAATTGTCTATTAAAGTCTGTGTTTATGCATTTTGCTGGGAAATGGATCTATAGCTCTTCTCAGATTCTCAAAGGGGGTCTGTGACACTGCACTGAGCTCTAGAACCTTGCTGTTCAAATAGTGCCCTCAGCTGGCAGTGTCTGCATCACCTGAGACTTCTCAGAAAGGCAGACTCAGACTCCATCCCAGACCTACCAAATCAAAATCTGCATTTCAGCAAGATCCTGAGTGATTACTGTGCCATTAACATTTGAGAATTACAGCTCTAGAAATTTCCCAAATTTCCCTGATAATGAGAATCATCTGGCATGCTTATTAAATATGCAGATTATCTGATGTCTTTCTGGGAAATTCTGATTCATTGAATCCAGTAATTTTTTAAATTACCTGGGTTATTCTTATATTTAGGAAGGAAACACTGCTCTCAAAGATGAAGCTATCAGCAAGTCAAGAGAAGAATTTGTCAGATAATCTGCTTATAGCTGAAGGAGCCTTCCTGCAGCAGCCTCTTCCTCCTCTGCAACAAGAGCAGAGGAGAGAGCAGTTGGTACTTAGGCTGCTTCAGATCCCAGATGCTTTCCATTTTACATCCATATGAACTCTTGTGATAAATCCCTTTTTCTCCAGCAAGCTCAAGTCTGTATACCTACCTACAAAAAAATGCCTAACACAATGCCACTAATTACCTTGGTGTTTTTTAAAATGCAGTATTTGATACATGTAAAGGAACGAATGTAACATGTAAATTGTAAAGCATAACAAAATAAACACCTAAGGACCCACTACCCAATGTAAGAGCTGAAACAGCTCCAGTACTGTTGAAGTTATCTGAGTGTTCCTTCCCAATCCCAAACCCCGAGCTTGCCCCATTTTCAACCCCCTACATTCTAAATTTTGTCTTTATCATTGCCTTTATTTAAAAGGAAATTGTGGCTTTACCCTATTTGTCCCTGGTCAATATTTTACATGTTTTGAGCTTTATAAAAACAGTGTCATACCATGTACACCAGTAAGTGAGGATTTGCTTTTTCAGTCATCATTGCTTCTAATGCTTATTCATGTTGTTTCCTGTTGCTATAGATTGATCATTTTCACTGATGGACAAATTTCTGTTTGTGTGAGTATGCCACTCTCATCCATTCACTTGTCCATAGACATCTAGGTGGTTTCCTTTGGGCTTTTAAAATGCATTTCGAAAAATGCACCTATGAACATTCTTGTCTATGTTTCCTGGTGCAAGTATCTCTAAAGCACTTAATAGGAGTGGAATTGCTAGGGTATTGTGGTAGGCTCACAATGGCCCCCTAAGATATGTCCACATCCTAATCCCCCAAACTTGGGACTGTTACCTTACATGGAAAAAGAGTCTTTGCAGATGTGATTAAATTAAGGATCTTGAGATGGGGAGATTATCCTTGATTATCTAGGTGGGCCCTAAATGCAACCATAAGTGTCCTTAGAAGTGGGAAACAGAAGGAAATTTGACTCCAGACAGAAGAGAAGAAGGCGAGGCACTCTGCCAACACCTTGATTGCAGTCCAGTGAAACTGATTTTGGACTTCTGGACTCCAAAACTATAAGAGGATAAATTTCTGTTGTTTTAAACCATCAGGTTTGTGGTGATTTGCTATAGCAGCCATAGGAAACTAATGCAAGTATGCATATGTTCAACTTTACAAGCTAATAGCAAACTATTTTCAACCAAAATTGGCAAGCATCCAGAAACAATGACATGTCAATGTCATATATCAAATACTAGCTCCAGTGTTGGTTCCAGAATTCTTGTATAGGAAGATTTAGGAAACTTGTCTTGAAGCTAGCTGTATTTACATAACTCTTTAAAAACAATTGGAAAAAAAAATTCAAAGGTCCCCATCAGAGAATGTGGGTGGAGAAAGTGGGTTGCCATTCATTGGCACACTCTCAACTTATTACTTGGCAGGCTTGCTGGTTAACAACCCACTTTTCTGCTTGGTTATATTATTCTCTTGCTGCTGTGGGGACCTTGGAAAGATCATTTTGTTGGCCCCAGGTCAGGGAGATATAACCAGTTCTCAGATATGCAAACGGATTTTTTGGATCATTGGCATGCCATGTGCTTACTTGAATGATTTCCCTATTTATGAAGCTATTTTTGTTGTTATACCAAGAACAGTTTTATGTTGGAACACTGCCCTGGCCTCTGCACCTTGCAGAAACAGCACTTCTCTTCATGGCAGAGCCTCCAAGGACAGAGAAGGGGTTGAACTGCAGATAAGCCAGCTGTGACCTTTACTACTTGTGTATCTGTTGTGATTCAATACAGTTCATAACTTTCTGTCTTGCCAAATTTCTAACATTCTAGGATCATCGCTGCTGCTGCTGACAGTTGCAGCCCATGGAGATGAAAGCATGAGAGTTTTAAAAATTTTGCGTTTCCAACAACCAAGAGAAGGAAGGTATATTAGTTTCCTATTGCTGCTATAACAAATTACCACAAACTTAGTGGCTTAAAACAACACAAATTTATTATCTTACCGTTCTGTAGGTCAGAAGTCCAACATGTGTCTCACCAGGCTAAAATCAAGGTGTTGGCAGGGAGGATGCTCCTTTCTGGAGGATCTAGGGCAGAATCCATTTCTTTGCCTTCTTCAGCTTCTCAAGGTTGCCCGCATTCTTTGGTTCATGGTATTCCTCCTCCATCTTCATAGCCAGCAACTTTGCGTCTCTCTGACCATTCTTTCATAGTCATATCACCCTCTGACCACATCTGGGAGAAGTTCTCCAATTTTAAGGACATGTGTGATTTTAGGTTGGGCTCACCCAGATATCCCAGGATAATCTCCCCTTCCCAAGGTCCTTAATTTAATTACACCTGCAAAGTCTCTTTTGCCAGGGGCAGGCCCCGTGGCTTAGCGGTTACGTGCACGTGCTCTGCTACTGGCGGCCCGGGTTCGGATCCTGGGCGCGCACCGACGCACCGCTTCTCTGGCCATGCTGAGGCCGCATCCCACATACAGCAACTAGAAGGATGTGCAACTGTGACATACAACTGTCTACTGGGGCTTTGGGGGGGAAAAAAAATGAGGAAGATTGGCAATAGATGTTAGCTCAGAGCCACTCTTCCTCAGCAAAAAGAGGAGGATTAGCATGGATGTTAGCTCAGGGCAGATCTTCCTCACACACACACAAAAAAGTCCCTTTTGCCATATAAAGTAACATATTTACAGATTCTTGTAATTAGGACATGGACATCTTGGAGGGGGGCATTATTCCACCCAGCACAGAAGACTTCTTTAAAGAGGGAAATACAGGACAACTGCTATGCTTATTTAGCTGCAAGTGCTATAGACATATAAGCCATATAAGCAAACTGTTGTTCAGAGGACGCATTAGAACATTTCACTCCATTTAAAACTTTTTATTGAAATATAATCTATATACATAAAAGTGCACACATCATCAGAATACAAATGGATAAAATTTTTATAGACTAACACATCGTTGTAACCTGTACCCAGATAAAGATATAGAATATTCATGGCACTGCAGAAATCCCTCAGAAATCCCCCGTGTCCTTTTCCATTCATCACCCCTGGCGAGGATAATTGCCGTTCTAATTTCTGGTGCCATAAATTAATTTTGTATCCATTTCAACTTAGTATCAATGGAATTACATAGTATGTACTCTCAATATCAGCCAGCCCTGGTGGTCTAGTGGTTAAGATTCAGTCTTGTCACCGCAGCCCAGATTTGTTTTCTGTTCAGAGAACCAGACCACCCATCTGTCGGTTGTCATACTGTGGCAGCTATTTCTTGCTGTGATGCTGAAATCTATGCCACTGGTATTTCAAACACTAGCAGGGTCACCTATGGTGGACAGGTTTCAGCGGAGTTTCCAGACTAAGATAGACTAGGAAGAAGGAACTGGCCACCCACTTCCAAAAAAATTGGCCGTGAAAACCCTATGAATAGCAGCAGAGTGCTGTCTAATCTGGCACCAGAAGGTAAGAGGATGGTGCAAAAAGACTGGTCAGGTTTCTGCTCTGCTGTACACAGGATCACTAGGAGTTGGAATCAACTCCACAGCACTAACAACAACAACTCTCAGTATCAGTGGACTATATTAATATCAATGGAATTATAGAATATGTACTTTAACTCAACATTATTTTTGTGAGATCCATCCATTTGTTGCATGTAGTTGTAAATCATTCGTTCTCATTGCTGTAGAGTTTTCCATTCTGTGAATATACCACAATTTATCCTTTCTGTTGTTTATAGGCACTTGGATAGTTTCCACATTTGGGGCTATTATGACTTGTGCTGCTATAAACATTGTTGTCCATTTCTTTTGGTGAACATATGAACACATTTCTATTGGGTTACACCTGGAAGTGGTGTTTCTGGGTCATAAGATATGTACATGCTCAGCTTTAGTGAATATTGCCAAACAATTTTCCAAAATGTTTTTACCATTCCTACCAGCAACGTATGAGAATTCCAATTATTCCACATCCTCACCAACACTTTTTCTTTATAGCCTTTTTCTTTATAGGCATTCTGGTGGGTATGTAGAGGTATTTCATTATGGTTCTGATTTGCATTTCCCTAATGAATAATGAAGTAGAGCACCTTTTTATATATTTATTAGACACTTTTACATCCTCTTTTTTTATTATTATTATTATTATTTTTTATTTTCCCCCCAAAGCCCCAGTAGATAGTTGTATGTCATGGTTGCACATCCTTCCAGCTGCTGTATGTGGGACACGGCCTCAGCATGGCCAGAGAAGCGGTGCCTCGGTGCGCGCCCGGGATCCGAACCCGGGCCGCCAGCATCAGAACTCGCGCACTTAACCGCTAAGCCACGGGGCCGGCCCTTTACATCCTCTTTTATACAGTGTCTATTCAATTCTTTTGTGCATTTTTCTATTTGGTTGTTTGTCTTTTTCTTATAGATTTTGAGGAGGTCTTAGTATATTCTGGAAACAATCTCTTTGTTGGATGTATCAGTTGGTCATCTTTTGATGAGCAGAAGTTCTTTTTTTTTTTTTTTTAAGATTTTATTTATTTATTTTTTCCCCCAAAGCCCCAGCAGATAGTTGTATGTCATAGCTGCGCATCCTTCTAGTTGCTGTATGTGGGACGCGGCCTCAGCATGGCCGGTGAAGCGGTGCGTCGGTGCACGCCCGGGATCCCAACCCGGGCCGCCAGCAGCGGAGCGCGTGCACTTAACCGCTAAGCCACCGGGCCGGCCCGAGCAGAAGTTCTTAATTTTAGTATTGTCCAAACCAATTTGTCAATTTCCCCCTTTATGGTTAGCAGTTTTGCTATCCTTTCTAAAAAAAATTTGTCTTATATTTTAATTTTAACTTTTCAACTTAAAAAAGGATGAATGTTCATTTTAGAAATCTATTGATAATGAAAAAGAAAAAAGAGGAAAAAAAATCAACCATAATTCAATACCCCAAAAACAAAGACAATATTTTATAACCTTTTTATTTTTGACTTAAAAAATTGTATGTCCTAGTTATTGACTGACACTAATTACGTGGAGATTTTGACTCCATGGAACTTTAATAAATAAAAATATTAAACATACCAACCTACATTGAAAAATTAACCCATTAATCTCAATACATTTTGCTTTCTCCTGGATCTTAATTGTTCTCCTAGTAATACTACCAGACTTTCAGTTTCCTAGGAATGTTAACACTTCACTACAAAACTGTGGTGGAAATCTAATGTAATGAGCATCTGATGCTGCTTATCTCATTAACATGTATTTTTTGTAAAAGTAAGATACTTACTAATGTTCATTGCCGGGTAGATAAAAATAAATTCTTAGTTTGTAGGCCTGGTTTTCTACTTAAAAAAAAAAAAACACCTGACTTAATCCCTAGAGGATATTATTCAGTTAAAAAAATTCTAGGTGTTTGAAAATAAAAATAAATAGCTTTAGGAAAATAACCTTTCATCTCCTTTTCATACCAGAAACATTCATTGGACAAGGTGAAAAGAACCTCTTTCAAATTTTTTCCCCTAAATCTGATCAGATAGTTTCCTTTGCAAATTGTGCACATCCAGCCAATAAATACTTATTAAGCAGCTACTAAGTGCTAGACATTCCAGTGGTATGGCTTCCAGAAGACTTTGTACCCTTATGAATTTTTTTTTTTTGCTGGGAAACATTCACTCTGAGCTAACATCTGTTGCCAATCTTCCTCTCTCTCTCTCTTTTTTTTTTTTTTTCTCTCCCCAAAGCCCCAGTACCTAGTTGTATATGCTAGTTGTAAGTCCTTCTAGTTCTTCTATATGAGCTGCCACCACAGCATGGCTACTGACAGGTGCGTGGTGTGGTTCTACGCCCGGGAATGGAACCCAGGCCACCGAAGCAGAGCATGCTGAACTTTAAGGCTAGGCCCTCGGGCTGGCTTTCTTGTGACCTTTTTAGAAAACCACTGGATACAGCCTATGGGAAGGCACCAAGCTTCATCACACATCTGGAGAATCCTGAGGCATACACCCCAGGGCCCCACCCCATGACTGGGCCTTCCCTGCCTTATCCTTGCCCACCTGCCCCCAGACTTATTCAGTTCTACCTGCCTCGGGACTGACTGGAAGCCTGATTCTGAACCCCAGCTAGCCCTGTGGCTGGGGCCTTGTATCAGCCAGGATCCAACAAGGAAAACAGAAACTGTTCTGACTATTTAAATAGAGAGAATTTAATGAAGGAAATTTGTTACATGGGTGATGGAGTAGCTGAGAAGCCAATAGGGGATTTGAAGCATCCCAGATATTAGCAGCAAGAAGGCACTTCCACCTCAAAGCTGGAGGGACAGAGTTTGAAGGTGATATGATTAGAGCCAGGAGTCAGCTAGTGGAAGCAAGAACCACAGTGGGCCTGTCTGATGGAAGGTGAAACCGTGAAGACACAATTGCAGCCAGAGAAGGCGGCTAAGACAGAGAAGTGGGAAAAATGCTGTGGCTTCTCTCTTCTGCCCTCCAGACTTATGACAGTACCCCTCATTCGCTGATCCCAGCTGGAAGTCAGTCTATAGCAGCCTAGGAAACAGCCTGCAGGAACCAGGCACTCTGCTATACTGAGCAGAGCAGAGAAAGAGTTGAAGAATTGATCTGAGAACGAGTAGCCCTGGACTGGTACAGGACTGATATGGGACTTCTACGGATGCCAGATGCTTACTTGTTTTATAATTTACTTGCAGCTGAGCTCTCTGCACACTAGCCTACCCTATTCCCTATTACCTCTTTCTAGAACTCCCTGTCACTAACTTCTTGCCTGAGTGCACATTGGAATCACCTAGAGACCATTTGAAAAAGTATAGATTCCTGGGCTTCTCCTCAGCTACTAAATAAGAATCTTTGGAGGTGAAGTATAAAAACCTATATTTTTAAAATCTCAAGAGGATTCTGATGTAGGTGGTCTTTGGTCTCATTTTATTTATTTATTTATTTGTCTATTTTTTTGTGAGGAAGAGCAGCTCTGATCTAACAGCCATGCCAATCTTCCTCTTTTTGCTGAGGAAGACTGCCCCTGGGCTAACATCGTACCCATCTTCCTCTACTTTATATGGGATGCTGCCACAGCAAGGCCTGACAAGCAGTGCATCAGTGCACGTCTGGAATCTGAACCCAGATCCCGCACGCACTTTACTGCTCCGCTCCGGGGCCGGCCCCTGGTCTCATTTTTTTTAAAGCAGTGCTTAAAGATAGGGCTACTCTAGTTCCAAATTTCTGGACCCTCCAAGTTCTCTCTCATCCTCCTAGAATTAAACCTACCATGCCGACTGGACTGTAGAATGAGGGCAGTCTCCAAACAAACACACAATATTTAACATACAAAAGTAGATTGAACTTTATATTTTCATGATCACTGAAATCTAAATGATGAATTAATTTCAATATCATTCTCATTAACTGGATAATGTCTAATAACACTTGGGAATGTACTATTTTTCTGGTTTAAATTGAATTAAGCATGGCATTAAAAAAGAAAACTTTCTCTGTGACCTGATTTTGGTTAATATTCAGATTAGCCATTTTAGATTTTAGCCATAATTATGTATATTTCCTATAGTTTAAAAGGCACTAAATGTCAGAGCATGTATCTATAGAAGATGGGATTCATTTTTTGCAGATTTGGTCCTTCTCCTTATCACTATCTCGTCTATTATTTTGTTTAATTTCTTACTTACTGTAGACCCAACTGCAATCTGAGGAGGTACGTCAAGGACCACAGTACTGGGGGAAGGAGAGGGATGAAGAGAGTGAGGCCCTGAGCCCAGATCAGCTTGGACCTGAGCAGGTTTTTCTTTAGTGTTTTACATATTAAGTTTCTATATAAAATTTTATTTGAAAAAAGGATTCCACTTACTCGTTTTTGAAAATTCTGGATTCTGGACAATGCTTTACATACAGCAAATTAATAAAAGTTTCCAGAATTGTAGGATCCAATATATCTGGTGTTTCTGGGAAGGAGGCTCCTGTTAGAGGTGTGATTTAATGCTGCTTGGAGACATAAGTTTGGACAGGCTCATTGGTCTGCATGCTAACCAGAGAGCATATAGATGACAATGATATAAAACTATCTGACAGCTGTCAGCCAGTAGTAAACTAAGGGATAAGAAAGCAGGTGAGCAAACATTATAAACAGGAAACATTGCGGTTTCATAGATTAACTGCTAACGAACTATTTTAGCTAGAAACCTCCCCTTGCATGACTGTTTTTTAAAGAGATTTTTCACTGAAATCCTAGGTGGCTTGGATTTGTTATCAAGAAATTGGGTTTCATCTCTGAAATATTGATTTATTCCCTTAGTAAAATTATGGAATGTGACTCTTTTGTGTCTTTTCCCTACCCCTACAGACATAATGCAATTTAAAAAAATTGCTTTTGTATTTTTTTGCCTCCAGCAAGACACATTTTATAGCCACATTGAGTCCCACTCAGGATGTGGTTAAGCCAGCCACTAGCGTTAGTAATTAAAAATAGTGAGGGGTGGGCCGGCCCCGTGGCTTAGTGGTTAAGTGCGCGCACTCCGCTGCTGGCGGCCCAGGTTCGGATCCCGGGCGCGCACCGTCGCACCGCTTCTCCGGCCATGCTGAGGCCACGTCCCACATACAGCAACTAGAAGGATATGCAACTATGACATACAACTATCTACTGGGGCTTTGGGGGAAAAAATAAATAAATAAAAATTAAAAAAAAAAAATAGTGAGGGGTAAGTATCTCACATATAAAGTATTCATACAGTTTAGAAGTATGGATTTACTTGGTGACATATTATGCAGCCATTAAAACGATACTTACAAAATTAATGTGATATCATGAAGTGATATATATGATGAAATTATGACCATATTTTAAAATATATGCACAATATCCTCTGATCCAACAGTTTAACTTCCCAAACATGTACAAAGATAAATATATAAGGACATCCACTGCATTGTTCATAACAGCAAAAAATTAGAAGCAACAAATCTTCATCAGAAGGGATTAGATAAATAAAGTATGGTACATCCATGCAATGGAATACTATATAGTCATTTTTAGAATGGACTAGATACAAATATCTGGACTTTGAAAGATGTGTACATATATTGTTATGTGGGGAAAAAAAGGAATTACAGAACACAGTGTATAGTATAAGCCATTTTGTAAAAATATCAAGTCAATATATATAATAGATAATATGTAATAGGTATATATTAGATACTACATATCAAGATTATATATATTATATAACATGTAATTTAACTATATATTATTATAACAATATATAATATATAATGTATATATAACAGGTAATATTATCAAACTTTTCACTATAGTTTACCTTTGTAACTCTTGTGGGTTGAGATTATAGGAAACGTTAGTTTTTCCTTTATTCATTTCCGTGTGTGAATTGTTTATAGTAAGCATGCTGATTTATAATACATTGTAATATAAAACATGATTTGTAATACAAAATACATAAAATTTCAGCATAGAAAAAGACTGGAAGGAAATATACTAACCTGATTACAATAATTATTTCTAGTTGATGAAACCATGAAAGATTTTAAAAAATTATTTGTGCTTTAATAAAATTTTATTTTGTGTGTCCACCACTCTTCTGTAATTAAAAAGAAGAAGAATGTAGGGATTCAGGGATGGAGTTGTTAAGGATTGGATTAGGTCATTTAAACAAGTAAACATCTTCTAGCTTCAATTTACTGTCTTTGGTCACTGATAATGTTGCATTTTCAGAATGCCAAAAATGCAATTACAGGGATCAGAGTATTTAAGAAGGCCAAAGTATGGGGGAAAAGGCATCAGGGATAGATATTTAAAATGCTTTTGCTGGGAGTTTCCACCAAACGTGTTCTTATCAGTGTATTAATCATACAAACTGCTCACACTGGAGTCCCTTACAGCAAAGGACACTTGCTCCTGAGGCACAACTTCTCCATTGATTTGTAAGAAGGCATCAATGCGTGTGACTCCAAGCTAAAGTCAATTTTAAACAAATAGTGGCTTTTGCAAGTTTCTAGAGCATTAGAGTCTTGAGGCAATCATCTTTTAACCCTATGATGTCAGCTGATTTCTCAGAAGAGTGCCCAGCCAAGCTTTTCTCAGAAATGTTGACCATCTGAGGCAAAGATGTAGACACCATCTCCTCACCTCAGAGATTCCTTTTCTGGTAAACCCTCTTGTGGGCAGATTTTAATATGCCAAGAAAACTTCTGTAGCAGACTTCAGTTGCCCCAGAATTTGAATTCCGTAGATCATAGTCCATGAAGGGTACCACTCAAAGGAGGCTCCTACCAAGACCCCTGTTTCCCAGCATCTACAGCCCTTGCTGATTTCCACCTTTCTATCAAAGGAGGGATGGGGGAGAGGGATCAAAAAATGGCTGCCAAACCGAAATCTGCAAGTCACCAACCAAGACTGCAGCAGGTGGGATTCACCATAAAACCAGAAAGACAACCAGATTTATGGCATTTGGGTCACCAAATGGCAGTATGATTTTGCAAGGAGCTTGCTGATGGAAACTGTTAGCAAATAGCAAACTATTAGCAAACTACTAAAAATAGCTGATGCTATTTTATCAATGGAAAATCATCAGATTGCTTCACTTGTTTGCTGTTGTGTTGAATTGGCATGCCTAAGGCTTTGTGGCAAGAGTTGCAGAATACATAAGCCATTTCATGACATAAAACCTTTTCAAACGCCAAAATGAGGAAAGGAAAGAAGCGTTGATTCAAATGTCACAGTTGATTCCAATGTGTTATTCTGGGACAAAGAAAAATGAAGGATTTAAGTTTCTGGCAGATTTTAGTCTCATTCACACACACGCACACACACACAAATAATCCTTTTTAAAATTTTTGTTCAGCACTTGGGTACAAGCACATGGTGTACCCAGGAAGTTCAAATGTCGATTATCATTATTAATTCCCTTTTTACCTGTCTAGCTCATTGCCAAATAAAACAAAGAATTAAGCAGAAGCTGCTGCAGCAAAATGCCAGGAGCATAAGTATCCTGGCTAGAAAGGGCTTGGTCAGCTTTTCCGTTTCCTATAGGGAGGGTTCCTTCATTTGAAAAGATGGCCCCTTGGAGAAGGTTACCGTAATGTATCATACTGACTACTGTCTCCTTCACTGGGTAAAAGAGCTTCCTGCATTTCCGTGGATATGATGGAAACAGAGATAAGCACTCCTGAGAAGGGGGTTACCTGCTCAACAGTCAAAATAAAAAGGGATCCTGAGGGATGCTTCTATCTCAGTGGCTGCATTTTCTCTCTGGAAATGCAGCCTCCATCTAATGTCAGGTGCGGTTTTCTCCGGGGACTGGGGTGGGGTGGGGGGTGGGGGTGGTGTTTGCACAGAACTCTCCTATCTTTGTAGACAGTTCTCAGTCAGTTCTGTAACAGGAGACTAGAGCAAGGATGCTTTAGTCCCAGAGGTATGCAGTTTTCAGTTAAAGTGGCCAAAGGAATGTCCCAACCAGAAATTTCTGCCAATGAGGCAAGCTAAGGGATTCTTTCTACTTTCTGGAACTTCACTGAGCTGTGGAAGGAAGAAATGAGTATGGTTTCCTTTTTTTTTTCTTCTTCTTTTTTTAAAAGCTGAAACAGGAGCAGGATTGTAGCTGTCACAAGCTAAATATTTTTTTACAGCACCAAAGCCTTTAAAATTCTTGGCACATTGGTGAGAACTAATGTTTATGTTGGGACCTTTACATTAGTTGAGGGGAGTGTGTGTGCAAGTTACATGTGCACAGCGCCAGCGCTGCCCAGGGGCTTCACATCTGAGCATCGTGAGGAGAGCGAATCATTCTATCCATGGTCTGGAATAACTTAAGACTGCAGAGAAATAGACTTCAGCTCAACCGTCTGAAAATGGACGAATCAGAATGAGGTCTGCAGCAAGCCCAATAACGCCCTTGACATTCAAACCACGCACCCTAGCCTCCCTAACTACCAGACACGTAATTCTACTCTCCCCTGCCTGTGGAAGTTCTGTGCAGTGTCAGACTTCAGCCTGTAGGCCTCAAAACCCTGTAAGGATTCTGTTTCTTGGCGATAAGCCTAAGACCCAGTTGCAGAGGGTTGATTTCAATCTTCTCCCTTAACAGAGGCCACCAAATTAAAAATATATAGAAAAAAGGAGACCATGTGGCTTGAAATTTTCACTTTAATCAGATTTATACGGGGGGGGGGACTTAGCTTTTATTCAGGAATTGGTTCCCAAGTTGAAACATTTTTTTAAACAGATCTATGGATCAGTTCACTGGAATGTTCACCAGGTACTTTTGCACTTGTAAAATACTACCTTTTAATAGGGTTGTTAAGCCAGTTTACATGTGAGTTGACCCTTAAGGAAATCTGAGTGTGACTGTAAAGGTCATTACCATGACTTAGAAAAAAGACAAAAGGCTTTTCTTCCTATAGTGGATCTGTTAGGGTCATCTTTAATGTGGGAAATGTTGGCTACTATTGTCAAAGTACAATTTTTAGAAAGTGAGACACATGGCCCTTACTACAAATATTTAAGTGAGCACACGTCAAATATTTATTTACTTTGTTAATTGGAGAGCCATCAACATGACAAAGCTCGTTCATAGGAGAATTCAAGAGACTGAGTATATGCAGTTTATAAAAGAAAGAATCTAGGAATAAGGTTGCTAAATTAGATTTTTTTCAAAAACTTGATGGAAGTGTAAAATGGTGCACCCACTTTGGAAGACAAGTTAGCAGTTTCTCACAAAGCTAAACATACCCTTACCATATGATGCAGCAATCACAAATGAGTTGAAAACTTACGTCCACACAAAAACCTGCACACAAATATTTATAGCAGCTTTATTTATAAGTGCCAAAAACTGGAAACAACCAAGATGTCTCTCAATAGGTGAATGAATAAATAAACTGTGATATATTCATACAATGGAGTATTATTTGGCAATAAAAAGAAATGACACAGAAAGACAGGGAGAAACCTTAAACGCATATTACTAAGTGAAAGAAGGTAGGCCTTCAGCCTACATACTGTATGATTCCAATTATATGACATTCTGGAAAAGGAAAAAATGTAGAGATAGCAAAGAGATCAGTGGTTGCCAGGGGTTTGGGGGAGGTGGGAAGGTTGAATGAGTGAAGCACAGGAGATTTTTAGGGCAGTGAAACTATTCTATATGATACTGTGATGGTGGCTATATGACATTATGCATTTGTTAAATCCCATAGCACTGTACAGCACAAAGAATGAATCATAAGGTAAACTATAGACTTTAGTCTATAATAATGTTTCAATATTGGTTCATCAGTTGTAACAAGTGTTCCACACTAATACAAGAGATGAGGTGAAAGGGAGAGAGGGTATATTGAACTATCTGTCCTATCTGTTCAATTTATCTGTAAACCTAAAACTTCTAAAAAATAAAGTCTATTAATTCCTAAAAACTTGTTTAATGCCCTATAGGATAATAAAACTATAACCTTTGGATTCCTTTTTCTATCCAACAGAAATTATTTACAACTCTATTCTAGAAAAATCATTTGCCACTTATCAATCTTCTGTAAGTTTATGTCTAATTTCAGTGTGGACCCTAAACAATAATAAATAGTAAATTAAACAAAGGTGCATTTCCCCAGAAAATTATGTAATATGTGGGTAGGCCAGTTAGACAATGCCAGTATGACACTGAAAGGACAGACATATAGTCGTCCTTTTGCTGTAGTTTTAAGTTTCAAATATTTTTTCTTAACATTGTAACATGTCCTGTTTGCTAGAGACAACAATTTTGCCACTCTTTTGGTCAATTTTGCAAATAAATTTCCAAATTATGAGCAGCTACTTGCATCAGTCAGGGTCCAATCAGGAGTCAGAAACCATACCAATTATTTTAACAGAGAGAATTGAATATAAAGAATTGTTTACCAAGTGCTAGAGAACTGGAAAGACAAAAAGAGAACATTAAGATATCACAGAAGTAGTAACTTCAGGAAGTGATTATCACCCTTGGGACTGGAGCAACAAAGGGTAGAAGGCTGGATTATTAAAATTTAGAACCTTGAGGGTGGGGCCTGAAGATCTAAAATGCTGTTTGCCAGATGCCTCAGGAGCACAGAGGGGGGACCCTGAGGAGCTGGGAGCCAGATCTCTGAGGAGGGGGTTGGATGGCGTGGTGTCACTGCAGGGGGCAGCGAGGCTGGTTCTGGGAACGTAGACAACCTGCCAACTGGAATCGACTGCTGTAACTAGAAGGAACCGCCACTGCCAAGGGGAAGTTTCCAGGGTGACACTGACGGGAAACAGGAAACAAAGGGGGAGGAGCAAGTAGTTTCTTTCCTTAGCTCCTCCTATTGCAGAACCTATTGGAGGAGCAAGCTGGCAGAGGAGAATTGTGGTCTGTATCACAAAGCAGTGAATAGGGTGGCAAGTTTGAGGCTGACACAATAGCTTAAGAACTAGCACACTGCTCTAACAGGAGCACTTGTAATTAATATGCTTGCTGTTCTGGAAAAGCATGGGTTTTGGAGTCAGACAGACCTGGTTTAGCATCTCAGTTCAAATGTCTACTAGTGTGTTACTATAAACAAATACTGTATTACATTTAATTTCTCTAAGGCTCTTTTTCCTCAAATGAAAACAGGGACAAGAATACCTCTCTCACAAAGCTTTTGTGAGCATTTAATAAGATCATGCATATAAATTACCTAGCATGGTGGCAGAGCCAGGTTTCAAATTCAAACAGTGGGACTTCAGAGCCACTCTTAATCACTATATATACTGGCTTTCCAGTCTACACAGAGAACTAACTGATACGTCAAAAAATAACACTGTACAGCTTAGGGGGTGAGAGGGAAGTGTGTGGTTACGAAAAGGTGGCATAAGGAATCCTTGTGGTGATGGAACTGTCTGTATCTTGACTGTGTGGTGGATACACAAAACCATATAGATGATAACATTGTGTAAACAAACATGCACACACAAGTACAAATAAACTGGGGAAATATGAATAAGATCACTGCATTGTATCAATGTCAATATCGTCATTGTGAAATTGCCCTATAGTTTTAGAAAATATTCCTATTGCGGGAAACTGAGCAAAGCGTACAAGGGATCTCATTGTATTATTTCTTACAAATGCACATGGATCTACAATTATCTCAATGAAAAATTCAATAAAAAAATAATAACACAGTTTGTCATTGATGCTGAGACTACCTTCTATGACACCCTTATATTAACTTCAGGATGAGGAAAATATCAAATGGGGATATATTCATGTCATACTGAACATTTTAAATCATGTTACTAGGGACATAAAAATGAATAGTTTGAGGTTTTGATGCCAATGGGTTTAACTGTATAAACACAGGTGAAGCTATATTACTTTCAAATGATATTTTGAATCTATAAAACTTAATAAATCGGATATTTTGAAAGATTGGGGACAATATCCCAAAACATTAATCCAAAGCTTGAAGCAATACAAAATGTTTAGTCTTTGTCCATGTTACCTCATTACCTAAAGTGAAACATAACTGAAAATGGGCTCCAGATTACCAAAAGAGTTCTTTTTGGCCCAAATCGTCCAGAGATTTTACCTAAATTCTCCCCTTCAGCTTGTCTTTGGACATAGCCAGTAAACTATGATTTAATCATCATTTTGAATGTCAAGATGAAGTGACATTTCAAAGAACTCATAGATAAGAAACTTTTAAAAAGTATATGTCAAGATCTTCCTAAACAGCTAAAGTAACAAACGAACTCTAGCTGGTTTCCTGCAGAATTTTTTTTTTTTTTAAAAACATCATCTTTTTTTTTTTTAATTTTTATTTATTTATTTACTTCCCCCCCCCAAAGCCCCAGTAGATAGTTGTGTGTCATAGCTGCACATCCTTCTAGTTGCTGTATGTGGGACGCGGCCTCAGCGTGGCTGGAGAAGCAAAGTGGTGTGTCAGTGCACACCCAGGATCCAAACCCCAGCTGCCAGCAGCGGAGCGCGCATACTTAACCGTTAAGCCATGGGGGCGACCCTCCTGCAGGCCACCTTCTCTTTTGGTGGGTTTGTTCTTATGCAAGCTCTAGGGCATTGACATGGTTTTGGGTTATCTTCCTGCTGTGGGATTGTGATTGAAATAAGCAGTTCTGAACCAGTTGCCTGTTCTTTAAGGCTATCGTGTGACTGAAGAGATTTCTGAGCTAATTTCTTTGCCTATATCAGGCTTACTGGTTTAAGAAGTGATTGAGAAGAGTAATAAAAACACAGGCAGAGGGGAGGGGAAGGGGTAAAAGGGCACATGTGTATGGTGACGGATGGCAATTAGACTATGGGTGGTGAACATGATGTAGTCTACACAGAAATCGAAACACAATGACGTACACCTGAAATTTATATAATGTTATAAACCAATGTTACCTCAATAAAAACAAAACAAAACACAGGGCAGGTTTTTATAGCCAAACAAAAATAGCATTATCCTGAGAACTCGTGACTCATCTCTACTGCGCCAGATGCTGATATTGAATTTGCGTTTTCTTGAGGCTTGGCAGGTCTCCCACCACTAAAACTGTCGGCAGCCAGAAGAGGGAGGGAACGGAGAGAAACCCTTTTCTTGGCGGCTTCATATCACAGTCCCATTTCATTTGGCAGTCAACAGCAAATTTATGATAAATCATGCTAGATGATGCCATGTAATTCTACTGTTGAAGTATAGTCGATGTCTCAGACAAAAATGGCTGTTACAAAGGAAAAAAAAAAACTCTTTTATTGGGTTTATTGAATTAGCAACTTGTTTTGAACTCTAAACAATGGCATACTATTATTGTGCTCTGAACAGAGTGGGTGTTCCACAAATTCTTGTTAATTATCTGTGATAAGAAGTGAGGAGAAAAAAACCCATACATGGAACCACGCCAGTTGAAACTTCATGACGACGTGTGGCCTAAAACAGAACCCAATCCGCTTCTTTGAAAATATGTTTCTATTATTGCTTTCATTTTAATTAAAAATCTTCTGTCTGTACAGAAAGAGCTATAAATTATATCTCAGAATTTCCCAAGATACTTTACAATTGTGGCATGAGGTCAAATCACCAAAAAAGACAATGGAATGAATTGATGAGCAGAGGAGGAAATTGCATGCGTGTCTGGGCTTCTTCCTCTCAGGCTCCCATGAGCTCTACGGAGAAGAGGCTGCCAATGGAGTACAAAGGTCTGCCCTTTGCTGCAAATAACTGTGCTATTCTGAGGGCATCCTGGCCTCTATAAGGCAACGAAGCCAGTGCATTTGTGAGCTGAACTCAGTTGTGAAGAATTTCAGATTCCAGCAAGGAAGTTTCCAGTGGACCATGCTAGATCAGGATGAAATCAGAATTAGATTAATGCCTTTAAAAAGCTGTATGTGCTGAGAGTACGCGGAAAGCAGGAATTCACATACCACTTGGGAGTCTGAACCCCGCAGAGACCAGTTAGTTTGGCCCTGTTCCAAGCATGTAAATTTCTCTCTACTCCTAGTCAACTGTGCTACCAATGAAAGGAGAAAGGAGGCAGAAATCCATGCATGCCCATCACTCCTGGAAAAACAAGTATAAGCCCAGCAGCTGTCTTTATAGTCAAAAGACAGAATGTTAACTAATAATCAGAAAATTAAGGCAAAATCATCTGAAATTAATCTTTCTTCTGCCACTATGATCATAGTATTCTGGCCACGTCAGGATATAAAGTTGGTGGGGGCAAATTGTTGTTGTGGTTGTTTATCTAGTCAGCACATTGTTCTTATGTCCCTATTTTTGCTAATGATACCATCACTTACCTATCATCAGCCTTGAAATCTCAGTGACTCACCTTAAACTCTTTCACCGATTGCCGCATGTAATTAACCGACACAGTCAATCTATTACTTTTTTCTCACAGCGTCTCTCTATCTGTACCTATTCACGTTCCTTCCCACTGCCATTCTCTCACACCTAAATATAGACTTGGCCTTTTAACAGTCCAGTCACTCCCCTCGGAAAATTCATCATTCTTACACCATTTCATTATGTCACTCCTTTGCTCAAAAGCTTTCAGTGGCAAATACCTCTGTACTAGTAAGTAAAGGTCTAAATTCAACCAAGCATCCACAGGCTATAAAAATCTGACCTGGAATTGCACTTCCAATCTTATCTCCCTACATGAATTATACATTCCTCCCAAATGAGTCTATTCCTAGGCCCTAAAACATTTGACTCATTCCTATTTCATCTGTCTTTCTAAGGCTGTGGCCCCTGCCTGGAATGCCCTCCCTTGCCAATACTTAGTCATGCACCCTGGAGTTCTTAGTTAACTTCTTGTGGGTACAGCTCTTGCCTTGCCAGCTAAATGTCATACTCAGTACTGGGCTGGTCTTGCCGTCTGTGTTCTTGGTTTTGAAGAGCTTCTTGATTAGACTTACGTTCTTTTTAAAGCTTCATGATTTGACCCTGTGGCAGAAAACTATGGAATCCAGACTGTGGGTCAGTTATTGATCCTCATCCACTGGTCTATACATTCTGGAACCTGGTGGGTTCTATGTGATAAATGGCTTCTATATACGATACAATTTGATTTTAGGTGAAAAATACTGAAATATGAAATATTATTGCTGAAAGGAGTTAAGAGACTGTCTTGTACTTTGCTATTCAAATGCTAGTCTATGAGGTCCACAGACCAGCATAGTTTCACCTGGAAGCTTGTTAGAAATGTAGACTCTTGGACACTACCCTGACCTACTGATTAGAACCTGCATTTTAACAAGGTTCCCCAGGGGATATGTGTGCACAGTAAAGTCTGAGAAGCATTAGGACAATCTCTGCCTTGAGATGCAGAATGATTGCACAACAAGGTGAGAAGAAAGAGGCAGTGGGAGATAAGGAATCTGAGATAGGAACCAAAAGTTGTGCATTTCTTGTCGTTTACCAGTCGTGATCCTGGAAGAATCCCCTAACCATTCTAGGATTTGTTTTCTGATCTTTCAAATGGGAATAATATCTCCTTGTTGTTTCATGGGGTGGTTGTGAGGTTTGAGGGGAAAAAAAAACACGTGAAAGTGATTTAAAAATCATGTAAGGTTTACACATATTTTAAAATCTTTTATTTTTTTTTACATTGCTTTTCTCAGGACCACACAGCTGGTTTGTGGCAGAGCACTGACTCCAACATAGCTCTCCTGACTACTAGTCCAGTCCACACTGAGTGAGGATCCAGTCATAACAGGTTCTAGAAGGCCCTTGGCACGGCAAGAAGCAGTTGGAACCATCTTTTGAGAAAGGAATTTGATAATATGTCTCAAGAGTGTTTAAGTGTGTTAATACCCCACGACCCAGTAGTTTTCTCTTCTAGGAACCTAGCTTAAGGAAATAACCAAATGTAGATGAAGAACTTTAAGTAATTATGTCTACTGCAGATTTGCTTATAATAGAAAAAAACTTCAAATAGCCTGAATGCCCAACACTAGGGAATGGACATTGTTGTCCAATGGACATTGATGTCTTACAAATAAATTGTAAGACATCATAGGGACAGTATATTATGCAGCTATTAAAATTTTTGTCTAAAAAGTTTTTAAGAATATGAGATGTTTGATTTAATATTAAGCCAAAAAAAACAGGTAGATCATAAGCATATATAATTGTAATCTCAGCCATGTTAAAAAAACATGTGTGGGGAAAAGGCTACAAGGAAGCAGAGGAAAATATTAACTGTGTATCTCTGAGCAGCAGCATTTTTTGTTCTGCCTTCCTTTTTTTATAATGACACTGATTTTGATCAGTGTACATGGGAATGCCTAAAATAGATAAGGAAAATTGGTAGTTTCTCTAACCATTTGCGCAACAGAAGTGAAGTTGTGTTTGTTGGTTGGTTGCTGTGGCAACTTTTTAAATGTAATCATGCGCCGCATAATACGCGTAATAAATACGACAGTGGTCCCATTAGATTAGTACCATATAGTCTAGGTGTATAGTAGGTGATACCATCTAGGTTTGTGTAAGTACGCTCTACGATGTTCACACAAAGACAAAATCACCTAACAACACATTTTTCAGAATGTATCCCTGTTGTTATGTGACGCATGACTGTAACCTGTTTTCTCTCTCTTTCATTTTGAATAGATGATATGTGCACAATGTAAAAGAAATTTCTTTTAGTCCAAACTGTACAGTGAGGTACACAGTATAGCAAATCTCCCTCCTACCCCAACTCTCAGGGCAATTCCCCTTCCCAGAAGCAATCACTGGTATCAGTTTCTTCTGTTTCCTTCCAGAAGTAGTGTATGCATTTCTCCCAAAAGGTAATATACTATAAACTGTGTTGTATCTCTTCTTTCTCTCTCTCTCTCTCTCTCTCTTTCTTTCTTTCTTTTTTGGTGAGGAAGATTAGCCCTGAGCTAACACCTGTTGCCAATCCTCCTCTTTTTGCTGAGGCAGGTTGGCCCTGAGCTAACATCTATGCCCATCTTCCTCTATTTTATGTGGGACACCAGACACAGTATGGCTTGATAAGCGGCGCGTATGTCTGCACCTGGGATCCAAACCCGCGAACTCTGGGCCACCGAAGCAGAGCATGCGAACTTAACCACTATGCCACCGGGCCGGCCCCTCTTCTTTCCTTTCAGGTTTTTTCTTTTTTAAAAAATTTAAACTTTTAGAAAAGTTACGAGAATAGTAATATGAACCCTCCTATGCCTTTCACCTAGATTCATCAATTAACATTTTGCCACAATTGCATTCTCTCTATGTATATATAATTTTGATTATTGTTGTTATTGTTACTATTATTATTGCTGAACCATTTCAGAGTGAGTTGCAGACATCTTTATGCCGAAATACTTGTTTGTATATTTCCTAAGAACAAGGACATTTTCTCACCCAACCATGATACAATGATCAAATTCAGGAAATCGATACCTTGATGCAATACCACCATCTAATATGTAATTCAAATACAAACTTTTCCAGTTGCCCCAATACTATCCTTTGTGGCAATGTTTTTTTCTCCACATACCTTGAAGCATATTCTAAGCAGTTTGTAAAACTTTTTTTTTTTTTTTTTTTGCTGAGGAAGATTTGCCCTGACCTAACATCTGTTGCCAATCTTCCTCTTTTTATGTGAGGAAGATTCACCCTGGGCTAACATCTGTACCAATCTTCCTCTATTTTGCATGTGGGTTGCCTCCACAACACGGCCTCTGACTAGTGGTGTAGGTCCGTGCCCGGGAACTGAACCCAAGCCACCGAAGCAGAGTGTGCCGAACTTAACCACTAGGCCATGAGGCTGGATCCTAACTATCTCTTTTTTAACAGTAATATAGCATTCCACTCAATGGATGAGGTGTAATTTACTAAAACAGTATCCTATTGATGGTCTTTCAAGCTGTTTCCAATCTTTCCCTGCTACATGCAATATGCAATGTGCAAATTTCTTTGTATGACTATACAAGGAGGTGTGTATCTATCTGATAAATTTCTTGAGGTGAAATAGCTGTGTTAAAGATTATGTACATTTTGCTTTTTGACGGATGTTGCCAAAACATAACTTCAAAAAGATATACCATTTTACACTTCCACATACTTCAAAAAAGATATATCACTTTACACTTCCACCAAAAATGCATGAGATTGCATTTACATCTAACCTAATGTTGCATATTATCAAATCATTTGATCTTTGATAATGCACATGTGAAAAGTATACTTTAAGTTTATTATTTTTCTTACTGTGAGGTTGAAAATATTTCATATATTTAAAATGTAATTGCATTTCCTTTTCTGTGAATTGTCCTTTGTGATGATTTTTTACTCTGCCTTGAACTCACGCATAGTCTCAAGCCAGGACTCCTAAAAGGAGTGCTCTTCTAGAAAGCTGTTTTTCTTTTCTAAATAAGTCCCAGGGCCGGCCCTGTGGCTTAGCGGTTAAGTGCCCGCACTCCGCTGCTGGTGGCCCGGGTTCGAATCCGGGTGCGCACCGACGCACTGCTTCTCTGGCCATGCTGAGGCCGCGTCCCACATACAGCAACTAGAAGGATGTGCAGCTATGACATACAACTATCTGCTGGGGCTTTGGGGGAAAAATAAATAAATAAACTCTTTAAAAAAATAAATAAATAAAAATAAATAAATAAATAAATAAGTCCCAGGTGTATCCACAGCTTGAGGCCCTGCGTGCTTGGGAATCTTGTTGTCCATTCTTAGCAAGTGCTTGTCCTATCAATTATTCTTTAATAAGCATTGCTTCCACTGATGGACTGTGTATATTCTAGGCCTTTCGTCATTGGTTCTCTGCTTTACATATTCACTATAGTCCAGATGGTATCAGTGGACCTATTGGGAAGCCACTGATGTTATCTAAGCCAGATGTAAGTCTAAGCTGTCCATGATGTTAGAGAGCACCATCTGGACCCTCTCCTATGACATTTGGTGCCCCTGAAATGACCAAATAGTCTACTTGATTTTGTTCTCTGCCTCCAGACCCAACCCTAACATTTGTGGAACCCAGAGCAAGAAAACAAATGAAGGCCCACATACCATGTGTCTAAATATTTTTTTTATTGAATTGTAATTGACATACAACATTATATTAGTTTCAGGTGTACAAACTAATGATTTGATATTTATATATATTGCGAAATGATCTCCACAGTAAGCCTAGTTAACGTTTGTCACCATATACAGTTACAGAATTTTTTTTCTTGTGATGAGAACATTTAAGATTTACTCTCTTAGCAACTTTCAAATATGCAATATGGTATCATTAACTATAGTTGATATGTTATATATTACAGCCCCATAACTTATTTATTTTATAACTGGAAGTTTGTATCTTTTGACTCTCTTCACCCATTTCACCCACTCCCTGCCTCTGGTAACCACTAATCTGTTCTCTATATCTATGAGCTAGGTTTTTTTCTTTTTTTTTTTTAGATTTGAAGTATAAGTGAGATCATATAGTATTTGTTTTTCTCTGTCTGACTTATTTCACTTACAATAATGCCCTCAAGGTCCATCCATGTTCTTGCAAATGACAAGATTTCCTCTTTTTTATGGATGAATTGTATTCCATTGCATTCTTTTTCTTCTTTATCCGTTCATTCACTGATGGACACTTAGGCTGTGTCCGGATCTTGGCTATTGTAAATAATGCTGCAATGGGGGGGGGGGGCAAACTCAAGATGGCGGCGTAGGCAGACTCGGAACTCACCTCCTCCCGTGGACACAGCCTATTTACAACTACTTGTAGAAGAATTGCCCCTGAGACAGAACTGAAAACTGGATGAGAGGAACTCCTACAACAACGGACAATCCTAACTGAGGTGGAAGAGGCAGAGACTCTCTTCTGGAGAGAAAAACGCCACCTTCACAAGCCGCCAGCTTCACTGCCGCGGGGAGCAGCCCACGGGTCCGCAGCCTCCCTGGAGGCGCGGGGCCCTGAGCCAGGAGCGCCCCCGCTGTGGGCATTTTGTGGACCCAGCACAATCGAGACAAGCGGCATAATATCTGACTTTGCCTGCTACTAAAGCATTGGGGAGAACCCCCAGAAAACCTGGTTCACAAAGAAACTAAAACTGGCTCTTAAAGGGCCCACGCGCAAACTCACCCGTTTCAGACAGCAACCTAAAATCACCAGAAAGAACGGTGCACAGTGCTGTGGTGAAAAGAGACTCACCTAATAGGCCCTGAGTGCATCTCGGTAAGAGGTGAGACCTCTCCAGGGACTGGGACATTGGCGGCGGCCATTGTTGTGGCCTGGTGTGGGCGTGCTGACACAGACGCCATTGGAGTTCTCCCTGAGGCCTGCTAGCCCAGGGTCTGCCCAACCCGCTAGAGCACCGATTTAATCCAGCTCAGCCAGGGCAGGCAGCCCACCCTAGAGACTGGCCCCACCCAACAACAAGCCCTCAGGCAACTTGTGGGCCTGCATAGATTGGTGACTGGATTCTCTGCAGCCTGACAACTGAGCCGACTTTAGCGGGGCAGGGTGTGCACAAGGAGCGGGTGGAGAGTGTGGGGCGGTGGCAGAGTGTGTGTGGCTCCCGCCGTGGAGAGACTGGGTCCACTTGGGGAGGTCGGGGCGCGCACACAGGGCAGGACTGTGTTGACTGTGTGTGTGGACCTGTGGGCGGCAGGGCTTGTCAGCTGCAGAAGACTTGTGCTTCTCAAAGACCCACATAGGAGGTTTGCTCCACCTTCCAAAACCTGAAACAATTGGGTGCTCCTGTGCCTGAGGCCAGCCCCACCCAGCTGCAATCCTCAGAGAGCTGACAAGAGACCTAATAGGCTAGAGGTTTACAGCAATTGTAAGGCCCTGAGCCTAACAACCTGCCACGCTGAGGGCCTACTCACTTAAAAGAAATACTGCAACACAAATGTGGTATTAGAACTTGCAGCCAACTGTGCTGGGGCTCCCCACACCTGATAAAGAGACTTAAGGGCCCACAACAACTACAAGCAGCTGAGCATTACAACAGCTGGCCAGGAGCATAACTCAGCCAACCTGGGCGCCTACAGGGAGAGCAAACAGGCCACAACAGAAGGACACATGTAGCCCACATAGGGGTCACCCCTGGAACATTGAAAACTGAGGGAAGCACACTGGAAGCCTCCTAAGGCATCACTTACATAAGGTGACCTATCCAAGAGCAGGAGACGTAGCTGACCTACCTAATACATAGACACAAGCACAGGGAAAGAGGCAAAATGAGGAGGCAAAAGAATACATTCCAAGTAAGGGAACAGGACAAAACCCCAGAAAAGGAACTAAGTGAAACAGAAATGAGCAACCTACCCGACAGAGAGTTCAAACTAAGAGTGTTAAGGATGCTCACTGATCTGGGGAGAAGAATAGATGAACTCAGTGAGAATGTCAACAAAGAAATGGAAGATATAAAAAAGAACCAATCAGAAATGAAGAATACAATACTGGAAATGAAAAATTCATTAGAGGGACTCAAAAGCAGAGTAGAGGATACAGAAGAACGGATCTGTGAGCTGGAAGAAAGACTAGAAGAAATTACCCAAGCTGAACAGGTAAAAGAGAAAAGAATTAAAAAGAGTGAGGACAGTCTAAGAGACCTCTGGGACAACATCAAGCGCACTAACATCCATGTTATAGGTGTCCCGGAAGGAGTAGAGCGAGATAAGGAGGCAGAGAATCTATTTCAAGAAATAATAGGTGAAAACTTCCCTAACCTAAGGAAGGAAACAGACATCCAGGTACAGGAAGCACAGAGAGCCCCAAACAAGATAAACCCAAAGAGGCCCACACCAAGACACATCATAATGAAAATGTCCAGGATTAAAGATAAAGAGAGAATCCTAAAAGCCGCAAGAGAATGTCAAGTTACATACAAAGGAAACCCCATAAGGCTATCAGCTGACTTCTCAGCAGAAACCTTACAGGCTAGAAGAGAATGGCACGATATATTTAAAGTGCTAAAAGGAAAAAACTTACAGCCAAGAATACTCTACCCAGCAAGGTTATCATTCAAAATAGAAGGAGAGATCAAAAATTTCCCAGACAAGCAAAAATTAAAGGAGTTTGTCACCAAGAAACCAGTGCTACAAGAAATGTTAAAGGGACTGATTTAAGGGGAAAAGAGAAGACCACAAATAGGAAAAATTATCTATTTCCATGATAAGAACGTAATGGATACAAATGCACAAAAAAGAGGTTAGATATGATATCAAAAACATAAAATGAGGGAGGAGGGGAGTTAAAGAGTACAGCTTTCAGACAGAGGTCAAACTAAAGTGACCATCAATTCTGTAGAGAAGAAGAAAGAAACAGAGAAGGACTACTAAAACACTGAGAAAAAAAATAAGTTAAAAAATGGCAGTAAGTACATACTTATCAATAGCTACTTTAAATGTCAATGGACTAAATGCTCCAATTAAAAGGCATAGGGTGGCTGATTGGATTGAAAAACAAGACCCATATATATGCTGCATACAAGAGACACACTTCAGACCTAAAGACACTCACAAACTGAAAGTGAAGGGATGGAAAAAGATACTCCACACAAATGGCAATGAAAAGAAAGCTGGGGTAGCAGTACTCATATCAGACAAAATAGACTTTAAAACAAAAACTGTAAAAAGAGACAAAGAAGGGCATTACATAATGATCAAGGGAACAATCCAACAAGAGGATATAACACTTGTAAATACCTACACACCCAATGTAGGTGCACCTAAATATATAAAGCAATTATTAACAGACATAAAAACAGAAATAGACAGTAACACAATAATAATAGGGGACTTTAACACTCCACTTACACCAACAGATAGATCGTCCAAACAGAAGATCAATAAGGAAACATTGGCCTTAAACGACACACTAGAACAGATGGACCTAGTAGATATATACAGAGCATTCCATCCAAAAACCAAAGAATACACGTTCTTTTCAAATGCACATGGAACATTCTCCAGGATTGATCACATATTAGGCCACAAAACAAGTCTCCATAAATTTAAGAAGATTGAAATAATACCAAGCATCTTTTCTGACCACAACGGTATGAAACTAGAAATCAACTATAGGAAGAAAATCAGAAAAGCCACAAATACGTGGAGATTAAATAAAATGCTACTGAACAACGACTGGGTTAATGAAGAAATCAAAGAAGAAATCAAAAAATACCTGGAGACAAATGAAAATGAAAATACGACATGCCAGAACTTATGGGATACAGCAAAAGCAGTCCTAAGAGGGAAGTTTATAGCAATACAGGCCTATCTCAACAAACAAGAAAAATCTCAAATAAACAATCTAACAATGCACCTAAAGGAACTGGAAAAAGAAGAACAAACCAAGCCCAAAATCAGTAGAAGAAGGGAAATAATAAAAATCAGAGCAGAAATAAATGAAATAGAGACCAAAAAAAATAGAAAAAATTAATAAAACCAAGAGCTGGTTCTTTGAAAAGATCAACAAAATTGACAAACCTTTAGCTAGACTCACCAAGAAAAAAAGAGAGAAGGCACAAATAAGTAAAATCAGAAATGAAAGAGGAGAGGTTACAACAGACACCTCAGAAATACAAAAGATTATAAGAGAATACTATGAAAAGCTATATGCCAACCAATTCGACAATCTGGAAGAAATGGATAAATTCTTAGAATCATACAACCTTCCAAAACTGATCAAGAAGTAGAGAATTTGAATAGACCAATCACCAGTAAGGAGATCGAAACAGTAATCACAAACCTCCCCAAAAATAAAAGTCCAGGACCAGACGGTTTCCCTGGTGAATTCTACCAAACATTCAAAGAAGACTTAATACCTATCCTTCTCAAACTCTTCCAAAAAATTGAGGAGGGGGGAAGCTCCCTAACTCATTCTATGAAGCTGACATTACCCTGATACCAAAACCAGACAAGGACAGCACAAAAAAAAAAGAAAATTACAGGCCAATATCACTGATGAACATCGATGCAAAAATCCTCAACAAAATACTAGCAAATCGCATACAACAATACGTTAAAAAGATTATACATCATGATCAAGTGGGATTTATTCCAGGTATGCAGGGATGGTTTAACATTCCCAAATCAATCAACGTGATACACCACATTAATAAAATGAAGAATAAAAATCACATGATCACCTCAATAGATGCAGAGAAAGCATTTGACAAGATACAGCATCCATTTATGATAAAAACTCTGAATAAAATGGGTATAGAAGGAAAGTACCTCAACATAATAAAGACCATATATGACAAACCCACAGCTAATATCATCCTCAATGGTGAAAAACTGAAAGCTATCCCTCTAAGAACAGGAACCAGACAAGGATGCCCACTGTCACCACTCCTATTTAACATAGTACTGGAAGTCCTAGCCAGAGCAATCAGGCAAGAGAAAGAAATAAAAGGGATCCAAATTGGAAAAGAAGAAGTGAAACTGTCACTATTTGCAGATGACATGATTTTATATATAGAAAACCCTAAAGAATCCACCAGAAAACTTTTAGAAGTAATAAACGAATATGGTAAAGTTGCAGGATACAAAATCAACATACAAAAATCAGTTGCATTTCTGTACACTAACAACGAAGTAGCAGAAAGAGAAATTAAGAATACAATCCCATTTACAATTGCAACAAAAAGAATAAAATACCTAGGAATAAACTTAACCAAAGAGGTGAAAGATCTGTACACCGAAAACTATAAAACATTTCTGAAAGTGGGGCCGGCCCGGTGGCGCAAGCGGTTAAGTGCGCGCGCTCCGCTGCGGCGGCCCGGGGTTCGCTGGTTCGGATCCCGGGCGCGCACCGAAGTACTGCTTGGTTAGCCATGCTGTGGCGGCGTCCCATATAAAGTGGAGGAAGATGGGCACCGATGTTAGCCCAGGGCCGTCTTCCTCAGCAAAAAAAGAGGAGGATTGGCGGATGTTAGCTCAGGGCTGATCTCCTCACAAAAAAAAAAAAAAAAAAAAAACATTTCTGAAAGAAATCGAAGACGACACAAAGAAATGGAAAGATATTCCGTGCTCTTGGATTGGAAGAATGAACATAGTTAAGATGTCCATACTTCCTAAAGCCATCTATAGATTCAATGCAATGCCTATCAAAGTTCCAACAACATTTTTCACAGAAATAGAACAAAGAATCCTAAAATTTATATGGAACAACAAAAGACCCTGAATAGCTAAAGGAATCCTGAGAAAAAAGACCAAAGCTGGAGGTATCACACTCCCTGATTTCAAAATATACTACAAAGCTATAGTAACCAAAACAGCATGGTACTGGCACAAAAACAGACACACAGATCAATGGAATAGAATCGAAAGCCCAGAAATAAACCCACACATCTATGGACAGCTAATCTTTGACGAAGGAGCCAAGAACATACAATGGGGAAAAGAAAGTCTCTTCAACAAATGGTGTTGGGGAAACTGGACAGCCACATGCAAAAAAATGAAAGTAGACCCTTACCTTACACCATACACAAAAATTAACTCCAAATGGATTAAAGACTTGAATGTAAGACCTGAAACTATGAAAATTCTAGAAGAAAACATAGGCAGTACGCTCTTCGACATTGGTCTTAGCAACATCTTTTCAAGCACCATGTCTGACCGGGCAAGAGAAACAATAGAAAAAATAAACAAATGGGACTACATCAAACTAAAAAGCTTCTGCACAGCAAAGGAAACCATCAACAAAATGAAAAGACAACCTAGCAATTGGGAGAAGATATTTGCAAACCATACATCTGATAAGGGCTTAATCTCCAAAATATATAAAGAACTCATGCATCTCAACAACAAAACAACTAACAACCCAATTAAAAAATGGGCAAAAGACCTGAACAGACATTTCTCCAAAGAAGATATACAGATGGCCAACAGACACATGAAAAGATGTTCAAAATCACTAACTATCAGGGAAATGCAAATCAAAACTACAATGAGATATCACCTCATGCCTGTCAGAATGGCTATAATTAACAAGACAGGAAACAACACGTGTTGGAGAGGATGTGGAGAGAAGAGAACTCTCATACACTGCTGGTGGGAGTGCAAACTGGTGCAGCCACTATGGAAAACAGTATGGAGATTCCTCAAAAAATCAAGGATAGAACTACCATATGATCCAGCTATTCCACTGTTGGGTATTTATCCAAAGAACTTGAAAACACCAATTTGTAAAGGTACATGCACCCCTGTGTTCATTGCAGCGTTATTCACAATAGCCAAGACTTGGAAGCAATGTAAGCGCCCATCAAGGGACGAATGGATAAAGAAGATGTGGTATATATACAGAATGGAATACTACTCAGCCATAAGAAACGATGAAATCCAGCCATTTGTGACAACATGGATGGACATTGAGGGTATTATGCAAAGTGAAATAAGTCAGAGGGAGAAGGTCAAATACTGTATGATTTCCTTCATTAAGTAGTAGATAACAACAACAATAAACAAACACATAGGGACAGAGATTGGATTGGTGGTTACCAGAGGGGAAGGGGGGAGGGAGGAGGCTGAAAGGGACTATTCGGTACATGTGTGTGGTGATGGGTTGTAATTAGTATTTTGGTGGTGAACATGATGTAATCTATGCAGAAATAGAAGTATAATGATGTACACCTGAAATTTTTACAATGTTATAAACCAATGTTACTGCAATAAACAAAAAATTAAAAAAAAAAAAGTGGAAGACTTTTTAAGGAAATAAAATTTTAAATAAAATATTTGAGATGGAGAATGTATGTAAATGAAATATAGAAGGTTAAAGGAAAAATCATGTGATGTGCTTATTCTTAGTATTGTTGAGCCATGAAAATATAACACTGGAATTCATATGAAGCTTTTGTAGAGAATTATCACTGAGTCCTTTGGGACAAATATATGAATGGAAATCTCTAATAAAAAAAAAAATAATGCTGCAATGAACATGGGAGTGCATATATCTTTTAGAGCTAGTGTTTTTGTTTTCTTTGGATAAATACCCAGAAGTGGGTATACTCCTACCTTTACAAATATACCTTCATAATGACCTGGAAGGCTGGCTTCAAATTTGGCATGATCAGAGTCCTTGGAGTTCCATGCTGGAATGTGGCAACATGGGAAAACTAGCTTCTGGCTTGCTCCCCATTCTCTTTACACCCCTTAAAACACCCCAGATTCCTCTCCTGGGATTCTTGCACACACACGTGTGGACACCCCAGTCACCCATACCACCATAGATAAGTGCCCCTTGACCACCTCTTTGGCTTGAAGAGTGCACATTCTGGGCACAATTGACCCTCTGGAGGTCACACTTGGGGAAGAAATCTATGCAGGAAGTAGGCACAGGGGACCGTTCTAGTTCCCACATACTTGGAGCATGATCGAGAAGTGGGTGAGGGCCAGCCCCGTGGCTTAGCGGTTAAGTGTGCACGCTCCGCTGCTGGCGGCCCGGGGTTCGGATCCCGGACGTGCACCGACGCACCGCTTCTCCGGCCATGCTGAGGCCGTGTCCCACATACAGCAACTAGAAGGATGTGCAGCTATGACATACAACTATCTACTGGGGCTTTGGGGGGGGGGAAATAAATAAATAAAATCTTTAAAAAAAAAGAGAGAAGTGGGTGAGCTTGGCTCCTTGGATTCCTGGCCTCGTGGGGAGAATAGTGGCTACAGGAGGACCACAGCTGGGCCTTCTGTAGAGTGTGGCCCAGGAAGGGTCCCTGTTGACCAGGTAGATCTCTCCTGACCAGGTCTAAGGCGGCACCATCTGCCTCCATGTCTGCCTGATGAATCATCACACAATGTGTTGCTGAAGAACTCCTTGTGACTTTTCTTTTTGTATTTTCTTTGAAAAAATTTTGACAATTTGTTGTGTTTTCCTGGTAGCAAGATGTACAAGGACTTTATCATCTTCAGGTTATCCTGGCAAGATATGTAAAACTACAAAGTAGTTTATGCTTATTTTCATGTATATGTGTTTCAGTAGCATGTATATTCATAGAGAGCAGTGTTTGTTGTTGTTGTTCTAAATAAATGTATTTATTTTCTTTTTCTGATATAAAAGCAATATTGTTCTAAATAAATGTATTTATTTTCTTTTTCTGATATAAAAGCAATATATGCTCACTGGGAAAAATCCAGACATTACTTGAAGGTATAAATAAGAATGCAAAAAAACACCTATAATCTCACCTTTTAGAAAGAACCACAACTTATGTTTTGGTATATATCCTTCTAAACTTTTTTCTGTGGATATATTCACATATATTCATATATTCATGCTTTTTTATACAAAAATGAGATGATTCTATTTGTGCAGTTTTGTAATGTGCTTTTCCTTTTAATAATAGATGACAGATATCTTTCCATTTCAATAAATATAAATATGCATCATAATTTTAATGGCTATAGAATATTTACTATATTTATGTGTTAATTTATTCAATAAATATTAGTATATGGACCAGCCACTGAGCTAGATTCTGGAGATGCAATCATAGGTAAGCAAGTCTTTGCAAACACAAATTTACCAGAATTCATTTAATTAACCCCCTATCGCTGGACAGTGAGGTTGTTCAATTTTGCTATTATAAAAAGAGTTATGATAAATATCCTGTACATATATTTTTGCGCCGTTGCCTGAATATTTCCTTAGAATATATTCCTAGAAGTGTTAATTACTTGATCAAAAGTAATTATATTTTAAATATTGATACAAATGCAGATTGACTTTCATAAGAGTTGTTCTAATTGACATTCCCATCAACAGTGTTTATTTCTCCGTATTCTTGCCAACACTGGGTATTAGTCAGTTTTTAAATCTTTGCCAATCTGTTGGGCAACAATTAAAATAAAATAAGTGTTCTCTCTCTCTCAGTCCTTTGCAAACTGACAGCTCATGTCTTTTGCCTTGGGATGTTCATCTTTTTCTTAGTGATTGGTAAAAGTAATTATGTACATTAAGAAAATTGTCATGTATTTTACAAATATTTCCCAATTTTTTTTGTCTTTGGACATGGTGTGCAGTATTTTTTAACCATATTGAAGTTAATTTTTTCCCACATAGAACAATTTCTGTGTGACTATCCATAACTTTTAATAATGATCAATGATTAATAAGCCTGTTGAGTTGAAAGAGTTTGGAATGATCAGGACCTGGGTTTTTGTGTGTAGAAACACCAATATGAGCTGCAGTCTCCTGTTGAATTCCTGGCAGGGTGAATCGAGGCTCGCAGGAGCACGAGGAGGAACAGTAGGTGACCTGAAATTCTGTTCCTTGGCATCGGGGAGGGGTGGTTTCTGCTGGGTGGAAAATGCAAGCTGAGCGATTTAAAGAAAAGGAGTGGGAAAAAGCTAACAGCCAGTTTGGCTGTAAGAAGTCTGGGGAGGAAGACAGGGGGAGAGAGACTAAGAGATGTGGTGGCTGTGGTAAGGAGTGGAAATTTGAGGAAAGAGAAAGAGGTTTAAAGGTAATTTTTAGGAAGTTTGTCAGTATGATAGCCAATTCTCACAAAACCTGTGGCAATGAAAACCACATTACTTATTGTACTTTAAAGTTGGACTTGAACATATTTTTGGATACAAAAGTGGGAGTTGGATCCCAACGCATGGGAGATGGACACCAAGTTAGGTGCTGGTGAATACAGTGCCAACCCAAGGCACCCAACCATGTTTAGGGTCCCCATTGTGGATGCACTGAGGTTGACTCCCCAAAACTCAATCCATTGCTAGATGATTAATTCAAGCCACTCATGGTGACTACTCCCTCGCCAGGGATCCATTCGGGAATTTGTGCCAATGAGATGCCAGGGAAGGCTTGCTGGGGCTCAGAAAAGAGAAATAAGTGCCTCTCGTGCTGGAAGAGGACAGGGAAGCATGTTGTCCCAGGTCGTGTGGCCCCAAGGGGAACTTGCCTCAGGAAGAAGGTAAATGGATCGATAGCAGAGAGAGACAGAAAGAAACTGAGTCCCTAAGGACATTGTTAAGCCACTGAATCCATCAACCCTGAAATCCGCCCCACTTCTAGTCTTCCTGTCATATAAAATAATAAATGTCCTTAATCTTTAACCCTTGGGGATCAGAATCTCTGTTATTTGCAGCTGAAAATATTCTGACACACAGAGTAAAGTTCGAACAAGTTGGAAAAAGTACTGAATTCCTAAACATAGTAGTCTGACTCAGCTCAGACCAAATGTTTAAACCAGACCATTCTGAATAGTTTTCAGCGCCCAGAATATGTTGTATTCTCTCCCACCAAAGGGTCCTTGCACATGATATTCCCTCTTTTTGGAACACTCCTCCTCCTGCTCTTTATGTCCCTGACTCTGGCTCAACTTCAGGTCTCCATTAAGACCTGGTCTCCAGAAAGATTTCCCTGGTCCCTCAAGTGTGAGTGGGTGCTTCTCCCATGTGCCCCGCGGAGGCGTGTGCTTTCCCAGCACAGCTCTTGTTATTGTATTGCACTGCCCATGTCTCCCCGTGAAGGCAGGGACGCATCTGCGTTGGTCAGCATTATCTTTGCAGTGCCTGGCGTATTGCCATACTACATACTCAACATTTGCTGAATGAATGAATGAAAGAAGTGTTTATTCTTTCTACTTGGGCTCAACAAAGATTTTGCTTTTCACTAGAAAGCTGCAATTTGTTATCTACATAGATCAGTAGAGGAACTATTTAATTTTGTCTTTAAAAACAGGCTCTTGGAACAGAAAAAGGACGTTAGGTAAAAACTAACGAAATCTGAGTAAATATTGGACTTGAGTTAATAAAAAAAAAGCAGGCTTTTTTTGTGAGGAATGCTTAATATGTAGTAAAGATCCATTTAAAAAATTGAGATAAAAATTACCCTTTTGGGGCCGGCCTGGTGGGGTAGTGGTTAAGTGCGCATGCTCTGCTGCGAGCGGCCCGGGGTTCAGATCCTGGGCACACACTGACGCACCTCTTGTCAGGCCATGCTGTGGTGGCATCCCACATAAAGCGGAGGAAGATGGGCACAGACGTTAGCTCAGGGCCAGCCTTCCTCAGCAAAAAGCGGAGGGTTGACATGGATGTTAGCTCAGGTCTGATCTTCCTCACACACACACAAAAAAATCACTCTTTTAAAATGTATAATTCAGTGGGTTTTAGTATATTCACAATGTTGTGCAACCATCACCACTATCTAATTCCAGAAGATTTTCATTACCCCAAAGAGAAACTCCATATCCATTAGCAGTCACTCTCCATTCCCTTCTCTTAGTCCCTGGCAGTCACCAATCTGTTTTCTGTCTCTATGAAATTGCCCACTCTGAACACTTCATATATATGAAATCATATAATATGTGGCCTTTTTTGTCTGGCTTCTTTCACTTAGCATAATGTTTTCAAGGTTCATCCCAGTTGAAGCACGTGTCAGTACTTCATTCCTCTATATGGCTGAATAATATTCCGCTGCGTGCATCTATCATATTTTGTTTATCCATTCACCAGTTAGTGGACATTTGGGTTATTTCCACTTTGCAGCTATGATGAATAATGCTGCTATGAATGTTAGTGTACAAGTTTTTGTGTGAATTGTTTTCAATTCTCGTAGGTATATACTGTACCTAGAGGTGGAATTGCTGGGTCATATGGGGACTCCATGTTTAACTTTTTTTTTTTTTTTTTTTTTTTTTGTGAGGAGATCAGCCCTGAGCTAACATCCGCCAATCCTCCTCTTTTTTTTTGCTGAGGAAGACGGCCCTGGGCTAACATCGGTGCCTATCTTCCTCCACTTTATATGGGACGCCGCCACAGCATGGCTTACCAAGCAGTACTTCGGTGCACGCCCGGGATCCGAACCAGCGAACCCCGGGCCGCCGCAGCGGAGCGCGCGCACTTAACCGCTTGCGCCACCGGGCCAGCCCCTCCATGTTTAACTTTTTTGAGGAACTGCCAGACTGATTTCCAAAGTGGCTGTACCATTTTATATTCCCACCAGCAATGTATGAGGCTTGCAATTTCTCCACATCCTAGTAAAGATCCATTTGAGTCGATTTATTTTAGGCAAACAAAATGCTGACATGGAGAAATAGGAATAACGCACTTCATACTCATGTGGTTAATGTATAAATCAAATGATCAGTAATAACCTCACCAATCTGCCATTGGATATCCAAGAACTCAGAAGGACAAAGCAAAAGAAAAGAATTATGGCTAACTTAGGAATGAATGATTGATGTAACCAAAGTTCTCTGGTTAAAAGAACCACCAAAACGCATACATATTGGGTAAAGAGTCTGCAGTAAATTTAAACTTGAAAGTTATGCAGGAGTGGCCTCAGCTTAAGCCTAAGCCGTCCCCTGCTGGGGTTCAGATGTGTCTGGGCCTGTTTGGTGGAGTGAGTGCCAGAAACTGATTTTTAAGAGGGAGAATGAACTTGGGAGAGAGAACTCATTTAAAGGAAGAGAGACTGAAACAGAAAAGCTTGTTAAGGCTTCTGGTGGGAGGCATGGTTCCAAATAAGCAGGACTCCCCAAATCCTACTCTTGCCTCCGTGTACCCAGTACTCAGTACTCCATGTACTGAGTCCCAGAAGAGAAAGGCCTGTGCGTAGAATTTGAAAGCATTAGTTTTATGGCTGGAATGTTTGTATTCCCTTAAAAGTCATATAGCCAGCCCTGGTGGTCTGGTGGTTAAGATTTGGCACTCTTACCGTACTGCGGCCCAGATCGATTTCCTGGGCAGTGAACCACACCACCCATCTGTTGCTTGTCATACTGTGGTGGCTGTATCTTGCTGTGATGCTGAAAGCTATGCCACCAGAATTTCCAATTCCAGCAGGGTCATCCATGGTGGACAGGTTTCAGCAGAGCTTCCAAACTCAGACAGACTAGGAAGAAGGACTTGGCCACCTACTTCAGAAAAAAATTGGCCATGAAAACCCTATGAATAGCAGGAGAGCATTGTCTGATACAGCACCGGAAGGTGAGAGGATGGCACAAAAAGACTTGGCAGGGTTCTGCTCTGCCATACACAGGGTCACTAGGAGTCAGAATCGATTGGCTGGAACTAACAATAACAAAGAATTTATATGTTGAAATCGTAATTCTCACTGTGATGGTATTAGGAGGTGGGGTATTAGGAGGTGGGCACCTTTGGGAGGTGCTTAAGTCAAGAGGGTGAAGCCCTAATGGGTGGGATTAGTGCTATTATAAAACAGACCCCAGAGAGTTTGCTAGCTCCTTCTGCTCTGTGAAGACACAGGGAGAAACTGACAGTCTGCAGGCCAGAAGAACCCAACCATGCCAGCACTCTGATCTTGAATTTCCAGCCTCCAGAACTGCGATGCAACAAATTTCTGTTGTTTATAAGCCACTCAGTCTATGCTATTTCTGTTATAGCAGCCCAAATGGACTAAGACAATTATTCTCACTAAGAACTCCAAGATACTGACTACTGCCTCAGAAATCCACTCATCTAGATATATTACACACAACGGAGAGAGACTCACATTTTGTGACCAAACTTCATGACCTCCAGAATATCCATCTCCACGTTGGTACTCTGAAGGCCCCTGTGTATCAGGGATGGTGGCAGTGGCAATGGGCCTGTAGAGGATGGTTGACTGGGGACATTGGAGGCAGCCTTGAGACACCTTCACACAGCTGCATGGATAGTGAAGGCCTGGGCAGTTGACATCACTGAAGAGGGACAGGGCAGAAGAAGGCAGTGGTGGCAGCCCATAGTGGTCCTGAACTTTTTGGTGAGCCCATATGAGATGCTGTCTGGAGACTCCCAGAGGGACAGTGATGAGGACTAGAGGTGAGGATAGGAGGAGGAGACACACAGATCATCACCATTTGTATATTAAGAGTGTACAGCATTCTGGCTGGTGTGGCCTAGGGAAATACAGACTAGCCATTAATTAAATAAGATGAAAAAAACTAGGTAGCTGAGGAATGAGCCAAATAAATTTGAAATGAATGACTGAAAACACATTGTTCTTTTGGGATGACTGGTAGTCCTATAAAATAAAATTTTTCCACACCAAGAGTCTTTACTATTGTGATAGCTGATGTAATAAAACTGTTTATGGCCTTTCCCACCATACGTTGCTGTGTGGTTCTCACATTTGGGAACTTTCCATTGCTTCAGAGATAAACTTTCCCACAGTTTTCTATCCCATGACATTTGAGGTTATAGATGAATGGTGTAACTAGTGGTCAATGGCAGGAAAAGTAAGCAGCTGATACAGTGTGAAACAATAAAAAAAAAAATGAAGCAAGTTCAATTGGATCCAAGATGATGAGTTAATATAAAGCCGATGCAATAGAACCTGTGAGGAAAGCCTCACCCCAAGGTTCTCTCACCTCATGAGGAAGGTGAAGGAAGGAAGGATCTGCAAACGCTGCCTTTTCAACCTCATGGAAATGAAACCATGTGATCACACCTCTATTTTTCTAGCAGAATGAAATACATTAAGTTCAGGCCAAGGCTCTTTTTTGAAGATATCACAAGTTATCATTAGATTCATTTTCCATCAAAGGCCACTCTCCAGACTTTTAAGAAATAAATACAACAGATTTCACCTGATAAAGTTCTTGGTTTGTGTGGAAGCATGAAAACAGCTTGGGGAGGGAGGGGTGGTGTTGTTTGAGGAGGACCTGAGAAGGTATGCTCAGAGAAGATGCCAATCTCCCTCTGTGCCGGGGGGAAGACAGATCAAAGCAATGGTTTTCAAACCTGGGATTCGGAGGGGCCCGAACAACATCCTGAAATTGTCCCAGGGTGACTGAGGAGGGGCCACATAGATCCACAGCCCACCACAAAAAACCAGACAGGCTGAGTTTTGATCTCTTTTGTGTATTGGTTCTTATCTAAAATTTATGTTTGAATATAGGGATTTGCTGCTCAGTGAAAGGGAAAAGAGAGAGCACGAGAGAAAGAGATTGAGGTTGAAAACCACTGGGGTTTGCTTGAATCCACTTCTGCAAATGTTATGGTTTCTCAGGAGGAGCCTTCTCCAGGCTGAATCCCGCATGCTCATCACAGTTGCAGCAAACTCGGTTGCTGTTTTCCTTACTCACACTGGGAATTCATCTACTTCTGGCTCCCAACGCATGGTCTTGGCAATGCTGGTCATGGCTGCTTTGTTACTGAGCCACATGGTGGAAACTAAGCAGAGCCCTTGGCTGGATCTGTCTCGCCAACCCCTGGCTGACCTCCCGCACTGTACATCTCCACGTACAGGGGAAGAAAGCTCAGGAGGCCCGGGGAGGAGACGGCTAAACTGCTGGTCCTGTCCAGAATTTGGGAAGCTCTGCTCGGCAGAGCTGAGATGGAAAGAGAGTCAGGAAGGAGAAATCAGCAGCTCCTTTAACGGCCAGAAAACGTACAGAATGCCAAAAGATAACAGAGCCAGAGGCCTTGGAAGTTTGGACACTTTAGCACTCAGCTCCCTGACCTTTGGAAATGACGTGTCACACTACTGAGTCCAAAACCAGCTTTGATAGTTGCTGTTTTTTTAATTTTAATTTTTTTTTGCATCTTTGTAGTCAGGCGTTTTAAGACACTGTAGAGAGATCTAATGTTTTCCACACGTCGTAATGGCATAAAACCAGGAGAGGAACAGGGACAGCCAGAAAGAATTACAATAGAGAATAGAAGACAGAAAAAAAGGGAAATTATGGCAACATCTGTGGGTTTAATCAGTAACTTAATCTGGCAATGCAAAGTTTAACCTGTTAGAACAAACAGAACCCACTGAGGTCACTGCCTCCTGATGAGCCCCACCCCCTCCTCGGATTTTGGGCTCCTTAGGCAACAGGCAGACGTGTCGGTTCCTGCTGGCTTCCATCCTGTCTGGCCTTGGGAACGATGGCCAAGCACTTGATCATTGAGCATTTCCCTGAGCTTCCAAAGGCCACACGTGGCATTACTGGGAGTTCTTTGCTTATTATTAGGCCTGGAATTTGCCTGCTGCCCCCACATCTGATCCCCAGATGGTGGGGCTGACCCAAGGCTTCCAGGTGTGCACTAAGCTGCAGGTTCCCTGTGGTTGTGGCCAGTTTGCCTGCCTAGTATTTTGCCTGTTCCTGCTTTTTCACTGGGACTAGAACCTGGTCCAGAAGCTGTCTGGGGCTGCCGTGCCTCACCTGGCTCCTGCCAGTCTGCTCACGCCATCTTTTCCCTCTTCCTGTCCATTCACCAACTACTGGACTACATGAGAGTTCTAAACTTATTTTGAAAAATTTTAACCCTACAGCAAAGTTGAGGAAACAGTACAATCAACAGCCATATATCCTTCAGGTAGATTTATGAATTGTTAGCATTTTGCTACATTTGTTTTTCTCTCTTTCTCTTTCTACACACACACACAGAGACATAATTGTTCCACTAATGTCCTTTGTGATTATATATATTTTTCAGTTCAGGATCCAATCCAGGATTATGCATTGTATTTAGCTGTCATGTCTCTTTAGTTTTCCTTAATCTAGAACAACAACTTTGCTTTTTAAAAAATCTTTCTTGATGTTGATATTTTTGAGGAGTCCAGGACAATCTTTCTGTAGAATGTCCACGATTCGGATGTCTGACTATCTCCTCATGATGAGATTCAGGCTAAGCATTTTTGGCAGCAACATTCTACAGGTATCCACTGTGCCCAATGCCCACTTGCCTCCTCTGCACATGGCTACACAGTAACCATCTCCCTCAGCTCCTGACAAAAGGCAGAGCATTAACGGTGGTGGAGGAGCTTGTGCTGAGCAGACCTGGGCTCCCGAGGGGCCTAGCAGTGTGGCTACCACCAGGCACCACTCTGACAATTCAGTCAGACTGGATTGGTTCAGAAGGGAAACAGCTAAGCGTTCCCCTTTGGCTCCCACTTTCATTTGTCACAGATGAGCTCTCAGATATCCTGGGCTCGTAGAACTCTGTAATAGGACTACGGTGCTGGCCAGGCTGAGGGTGGACAAAAGAGGGAACAGACAGGGCAGAAATTCCATAGAACCAACATCTTAGAGGCTCTGTAGGCCCAAAGATTCTGGTATATAACCTTCAGTGTGTGGACAGAGCTTCTGAATTTGACTGGAAACTCCAGGCAAAGGGGCTGTTGTGCTCGGCTTCAGACAGAGACAGGAAGGACCGGGAGAAGTCAGGACTGAAGTCTGGTTGAGTACAGAGATTTGGCAAATTTCCGTGCTCTGCCTTAGCAAGAAAGCCAAGCTCCTCCTTGGAAAGGAAGCGTAGGTACTCTAGGTTCAAAAAGTCAAAGTCAAAACCCAAATCCAGAAGCCCTGGTGGGTTGTAGGAGACCTTGGACTAGGAGTTCCTCCAGGGCAGGAAGCCATTCCTATTATTCTGTGCACCTCCATGACAGAGCACCATGCTTGGTGGATGGGAGACACCCAATTCTTGCTGTTGAATGAACGAATGGATGAATAAATAAATGGATATGATTTCTAAACTGGACCAGGTTTAGTATCCAAGAGTCAAATTTAATTGAGAGGATCTAAGAGTCAATATCCAAGGGTATAGATGGGGAGAGATGGGAAATGTAGCATTTTGAGATACATAAGTCAAGGATAACCCAGTTGGAAAATGGGGTTGAACCACAGCAAGCTGTTGAATGTATTATGATTCATCCTCAATCCACCTAACTCCAGACTTTTCTTTGATGATGGGCTCATTGGTGTCCTGTCCTGGTTTTCTGCATGTACAAACTCTTTATTCAGCCACTGTGCACCAGGAACATGCCTACTCCATCAGGCACATGTTCTGCCTCCAAGAAGCGGGGCCACAAGGATGTTTTTTTCCCTTCCCTGCCCTGCTGCACATGGTAGAAACAGAAGGTAAGATGTGGACACACTTATATAATATCCAGGCTTTTCAAAAGCTATAAAGCAGCATCCACAGCTCACTCTGTAATATCATCAAAGCTGGGAGGAAAGTCCAGAAGTAGGAATGGAGAAATGCCATGGAAAGAAAGTCCAGGAAGCTCCCCTCAAAAACAGAGCTTCAATGTACAGTTTATTGAGACAAGGAGGATAGTGAGGGGTCAGTGATTGAGCTATGGGCTACGTTCAGCATCTGGAGTGCTGGAAGCTTCCAGCAAGACCTGCTAAGACTGATAAAGTGGCTCTGGAAGATCTCTTAATGGATATAAACACTGTGCGGGGGAAAAAAAAGACTTGTCAGGTGATTCAGAAGAAAAGTATTTTTAAGTTGAGAAGTGTGCAATTGTATTACCATTCCCGCATTTAGAGATGAATAAAAAAGGCACAAAGAAAGGAAGTGGGCTGTTCCTGGGCCTCCCATAACTACAGTCCAGCTCGGCTTCCTTATATAGGTTTCTTTTTGCACACATGGTCTTAGTTTAGGTTTCTAAAACCAATGGTTTTTATTTATAGGTTCAGCAAACCCCAATTTTTCTAAATAGTCTCTGAAGACGAAGTTGGCCAGATCCTAATCTGTGTTATCACCATGCCCAGCGCCCCCTCCTTCCTACCTTCCTGTCTGAGACACTTGAAGAAGCTGGGTAACCTCTTCATTTCTATAAACTTTCCCAAATTTCTTCTCTTCTCCTTTTTTTTTGTTTTGCCAGCGTGTCAGTACAGCTGAGCCCTCCTGATCGTTGTTGGCTGCACAGACCCAGCTCCACTTCTCTCCTTCTTTTACTGGAGAACTGATGTCAGCCCGGCTGGACTACAGCCCGGCAACCGTTCTGTTGCTAATGAATTGGCAGGGAGAACAAAACACTGCAGCTCTCCTGGAACTATTTTGTCATCTATAGTTGGAGCACATAAAACCTCGGGATTTGGAAAAGAACAAATATCATTCGAGTTGGCTTTTATTTGCTTGAGGATGTGAGGACCCCCAGTTCGCCACGCCCTGAATGTTTGTCTGATTACAGAGCTCATGCAAATGACAAAAGGTTAAAGGAAAAGACTCCACCCTTGCAGCATTTCCCCACTCATTTCCCTCCCTCTAGGACTGGCTGCTGGCCTGGATCGGCAGAATTCTTATATTTATAGTCTTATGAATAGGGGGGCCAGGGTTGGCAGCTTCAAAAGGGCTGAGGGAATCTGGGAAAGCTGGGCTTGAAAGAGCCCTTAAGGCCGTTAAGGCCCACATTCTCCATTAAAGATGAGAAACTAAAGCCAGAGAGGCGGCCTGGTGTTATGGTTGAATTGTGTCTCCCCAAAATTCATTTAATACCCAGGACCTCAGAATGTAACCTTGTTTGAAGATAGGGTCTTTACAAGGTATAAGTTAAAGTGAGGTCGTTGGGTTGGGTCCTAATTCAATATGACTGGTGTCTTTATAAGAAGGAGAAATTTGGACACAGAGATACATACACAGGAAGAATGCTACATGAACACGAAGACGGCCGGGAACACATCCTTCTTTCACAGCCCTCAGAAGGAAACAGCCCTGCTGACCTTTTGATTTTGGACTTCTAGCCTCCAGAAGTGTGAGACAATAAATTTCTGTTGTTTAAGTTCAGCTTGTGCTACTTTGTTACAGCAGTCCTAGCAAACTATTCCACCTGGAATCTCAGTTCTAGAATGGCCAAGCCAGTTGGGTCTCCTGACTCTCCTGCTCAATGTTCCTCGAATCACATTGCCTCCTAGACTAGAGATAAACTATGAAATTACTATTTACAGAAAACACGAGTACTTTTCAAGAGGGACAATTTGTCTAAGAATTTGAAGAGCAATGTCTCTGATCTTCCATGCTGGAATCTGTGTGTATAGAGGCAGGAAGATGCTCCCCACCTATCCCTTTCTCATTCAGTTTTAAAAGCTGCCACCATTTAATTCATTTCCTCAGAGCCCCCAGGAAATAGGCATTCTCTTTTTACATGATTGCCTCATTTTTAGTACTTATCTCAATCTCTTTAAGAAATTACCTGGCCTTTCTCTGTTTGTGAGAACATTCTCAGTTTAGCGGCTATCATCTTCTATTATGTCCAAAGTTGTGTTCCTTATTTGTTTTAATGGTACCTTTGGTTTCTATCAATTAAAAGTTATGAATGGGCTTAAGTTTCATTTTTATGCAGATAAACCGTGGCACTTTATTACTGGAGAAATATATTTGAGGAATGGAGTGATATGGATAATTTGCAATAACTTTTCACAATAGAGTGAAATTCTCACCTCAAAGGAGTTAAAACAACATAAAAAAACAGCCTTTACTATTAAGGCAGGCTCCTTTCCAAAGTGAGATCCCCTAAAGGGGGCATTAGGAGATCAGGAGAGTAACTGGGAACATGAGAAGGCTCTATTCTCCTTCATGTCTCGGTGCTGAGCGGCGGGCAGGTATAGGAAAGCATTTGGACTATTTGGGGAAAGCTTAGGAACATCCCACAGAAATCCTGGTGGACAGGTTAAGAGCCTGAGGACAGGCACTGGGCACGAGGGCACAGAGATGGCCCCAGAAGAACATTCTGTGAGAAATCTGTGCCTCTGCTACCACCCTAAACCATGTCAGTCAGGCTGGCCTACGCTGCCAGGAACCAGCCACCTCACTGGCTTTGCGATGTGGCTAGTTTATATAAACCCCTGCGTCACAGAAAGGGTGTATCCACGTGAGTTTATGATCAGCGGCTCCCAGAGTTTAGGATTTTGTGACCCACCCCCAATAAAAGAGGGGCACTGACAAATGGTTGGTAGCTCTTAATTCAGCCAAATAAGAATTTTATTTAAAAAAATAGTACCTTCTCTCAACATCATTTCAAAAAAATTTGAATATTTTAACAATTTTTTAAATTGGAAAGACAAAACCTAAGAACAATGACAATCTTTCCATCAAATGACATTTGGTGATCCTGAAGTGACATATTTTTTTGAAAAAAGGATATATTTATAATTTTTTTTCAAATGGAAAAATCACAGCATAATATTTTATTTATCACTGCTGCCTCTGGTACAGTTCCTGGTGCTTTAGCCTGGACCCTATCCCTGTGGTCCTGGGTTCTTGCGGGGAATTCTCTTAGCAACCCAGCACGCTCACTGCTTCAGCTAGATGGTGTCAGATATGACAGGGATTCCCTGTCCTCAGATTCACCCCCTCCCGTTTGTAGCTCCCTTGTTTCTACCAAAACAGATGCTCTTTCCCGAAAGACTCTTTGCATCTCTTTATAAAGTGAAGAATTAAAATTCGTTATTTACAGGTAGCTCCTTAAAATGCTTTGTTAGCTAGTATCAGTTCTCAAAAGGATATGTCATCCCCCACTATAGAGGTGATGACCCTCTTGTCTTATGTTGGGTTCTTCCAGAAGCAGATTTGAGACAAGCAGATTCTGAGTGCAAGTAGGTTATTGGGAAGGGGATCTCAGTAGGGGAATGGGGATGTGAGACAATGAAGAGAAGGCAGCCCATAGAGAGGAAGCATTAATGAGCCCATTATCACTGGGGCAGTTGGGAGACCTCTGGGAAACAGCAAAGAGTGCCTCTTGGAGTGTCGTACCCTAATTCCTTTCTGTTACTGGTTGAGTTCTGCACCTGAGGGCACGGATTGCCCAGCACTTGCCACCTGCCCTGTGCACAAGCCATAAGAGCTCCTACAGCCAGAGCAAGTCTTCATGCAGAGTCACAGAAGCCACCTGCTTTTATAACAGGGAGTGCTAGAGGATGTGGGTGGAGCACACAAGGCATTTGCTATACCCCCTTCTGCAACCTCTGAACTCTTGACATGAATACACAGGTCATATCACTGACCCTGACTGAATACAGGGTCATGTACTGATCCTGATTTTCGATAAAGAAAGTAGGAAGATCTATGACTCACTTCAGTCCTTAAAGGAAAAAGAAAGGGCCTTCTTTCCCAAAGAGTCACATCCTACTTTTCCATGGGTGGCCAGACCACCTCCAACAATCCTCATCTCACACCTGTGGGCAAGACCACTGATACACATCATGGTGATAAAATGCATATACTCAAGACAAAAATCTCCCACCACTACCACTGGACTTTTACTAACAATGACCTGGACCAGAGATGGCAAACTGATCCCTCCTGTGTGTCAACTCTGAGCAATCAAGTTGCACTGTGTTGAGAAGAATTCTGAAGCTTGAGGGGAAAGAGCGGGTTGATTATGGATTAGGGTAGCTAAGTACCAATTCATAAGGGGGGCAAAAAGAAAAAAAAAAAATCACTGGAAAACTTCAAAACTCCAAACGTAATGAAGTGGAGAAAACTGCATCTTCAAGATCCTTTCAGGAACATACTATATGTGTATATAAGTGATTGGAAAGAATATTTTTATAAGATCATTGAGGTTGTGGGTGAGAGACACAATGAAACCCTCAAAAGGCAGCATGCTCTAGTCATATTTAGGGAGTATCTGTTGTGGGTGGGTGGGTGGGGTGGACAGTGTAGGTTCTATTGTTGACATAGAAGGTAAAAATCACTGTAGGTAGAATTACATTTAAAAGTCTCTTAAAATGTCCTAATGTCACTAGTGTCTGGGCCCTCAGAAGCTTAACAGCCTGTATAGTTAAATCCCCAAATGCATATATGATGCAACTCTACTCTAATAATATGTGGTCACTAAATAGCCTTCTCAGGTGGCCACAGGGGATAGGTCTGGTTGGCTGTAGGTCCTTTATTTTGCCTAGTGGATTGTGTAACCTAGTGGCTGCCTGTAGCTGCCTTCCTTACTCTCCCCACGCCTAGTGCTCTGCTCTTCCTCTCATGTTAGATATTGACAAAATGAATGTTAGGCCTCTACCTCACATAATAGATGAAAGCAAATTTCAGATAGATTAATGAGCTAAATCTAAAAGACCAAAATTATTTTTGAAAACTGAAATCAAATTAAAAATTTGATAATATCTAGTGTTGGCAAGGATGTGCAGTCATGCGTACAATTTCATCGGAGGGCTATTTCTACCAAAATTGTTAGTTCATTTCTGGCTGTCTGTCCTGTAAGTATACTCATACATTGAACTAAGATACCTGTACAAGGTTATTCATTGAAGCATTGTTTATAATAGTGAAAAATTGGAAATAAACAAAATATTCCTCAAAGAAAAATGGCTACATAAATTAAGGTACATCCTTATAGAGTGTTACACAGCTTTTAAAAAGAATAAGGTAAATGTATACATATTGACATGGAAATAGACACGTCACAACTTATTTGAATTTACTTTTTTTTCGTTTGTAAGATGGAGGAGTTGGACTAAAAAAACCTCTAAGTTTCCTTTTAACTTCATTCTATGAAAAGGGAAGTATGTCATATAGCTCAAGGATTTCATGCTCTTAAAAAATGGAATTTCCCTTTCTCATCTTTTCCCTTGGGAAAATCTAAAATTCACAAAGCCAGTGACTCCCTCTCCACTTTTTCTCCTTTCTCAAGATTAAATCTATTTTCTTTCTCAGTTCAGATGATCAAAACATCTTGGAATCTAAAAGTAAATAAGGAGGGCCGGCCCTGTGGCTTAGCAGTTAAGAGCGTGCGCTCTGCTGCTGGCGGCCTGGGTTTGGATCCCGGGTGCACACCGGCACACTGGCGCACCGCTTCTCCGGCCATGCTGAGGCCGTGTCCCACATACAGCAACTAGAAGCATGTGCAGTTATGACATACAACTATCTACTGGGGCTTTGGGGGAAAAAATGAATAAATAAAATAAAATAAAAAGAAGAACAGTTTAAAAAATAAATAAATAAAAGTAAATAAGGAAACTCTAAAGGTAAGTATGTTCAAACAGCATTACTAAGAAAATAAACCTGAATGCCTGGGTTTCAAAGAATATACTCCAGAGCCAGAAATTAAATGGATCACTCTCTAAAAGCTCTGCATGGTATTGGTGAAATTTATCAACAATGGTCTGCTCAGCCAGAAGAGGGCTGTGTTTGTATCCTGGAGGAGAGGCCTAAGAAGAGGATCCTCATAATCAACTACTGGGGTGTCCTGGAGAAAGTTGGTTCCAATTAGAGGGGATTCCAAATTTACATGTGTCAAAAAAACAATCTCTTAGGAACTGATGAAATGGAAAGGATTTCATTTTAAACAAACAAGAAACATAAGGAAGCAGAAGTTTCATTTCCATTTTGACTAGATTTCTATAACCACTTGAGAACCCCGGGTTCCTTTGTTGCACGAGTGGGAAGTTTGCTTAACCTTCTGGGCTCCCAGTTTCTCCATATGGAAAGCAGATATGGAAGTTTTGACTCATCTTTCAGGGTCACTTTTGGAAAAAGGTGAATATTAGAAAAGCCTTCTGAGAACAAAAGAGAACATCTCAATCACTGAGGGAAAACCAGGACATAGAGCATAATAATATAAATGATCCGCTGCCTAAGAAAGTCCTGAATCCAATATAGACAATCATTTTAGTTCTTTTTTACAGCCAGAGAGGCCTCTGAAGCTCATTAGAGTCTGGAATTACTTCATACACTGGGCTGGAAATTTCAAAGGAAAATTTTAAGAAATTTTAAAGGAACCTTCCAAATCCACTAGCTGGTTTGCTCTTCACTGGATGTTAACTGGATCATTTACTTTTTAAAATCAGGCTAAATTTTGCACTGGCTGAGCCAAATTCTGCCTCTATCTCTGAGCAATTCATGCTGTTGTCAATGTAGCTCTGTGTGTGGACAGAAGAGAATATGGCCCATTGTCCTAAAAGATGCAAATTATGGTCTTGATTCAACAACAACAAAATATCTGTCCTCCACGCATGGAAAATATGAAGAGACTGAAGCCAGACTGATCTTTTGTGACATGGTATCCTGCTCTTGCAGAAATTCACGTTGTGGTTTGTGATTAGCAAGCCAAAAGAAAAAAAAATTATTCTGAAACTGACATGATTTGTAATTTTTCTCAGTTTTGAGGCCCATGCTAATGATAAAATCTCTATTAAAATTTACTCAGAATGAACTCATAGTTTTTTGAAAGAGAGAAAAGATTTTGAAATAAATTTTTATTTGTATTACATGGTTGTACACGACAAAGTTGGTGTTTCATCCCATCATTCTCTCTGGACCTTTGGGAAACCCATACCCGATAAAAAGCAGTATCGATAATACAACTAATTTCATAAATATCTGTAGTCACTGTGGTTCTTTCATTGAAGATTTGGATGGCTTGGATAAAGTGTTGGTGGACTACATGTAGATTGCGCCCTTCAAATAAAATATAATTTACCTCTACATATGTCTAATAGAATAATACTTTAATATGAATCTATTATAGTTTTCAATTCTTTGTACTCCTACCCTTCTCCCATCCTTTTAGTAGCAGTGAGGGCTTTTGTTATGTTTGGCTCCTAAGGTAGGGTCTAAACAGCTAAAATGCGGAAAAAGAAACTGATTCAATGCTTAGCTTTGAGTTTGAAAAACCTGGCTTTGAAGATCAAGAGCCAAGTAGGAAGGGGTATGCCCAACTCACCGTACCCTAGTCATCAATGAGTACTGTAGTTGATTTTTTTCTCTTTTGGTTAATTCTAGTTGTTAGAAAATGGTTTTTCTTTGTTATTTTATACTGTTAGTCATTTGTACTTCCTCTTTTGAGAATTGTCTGTTTTTCTTTTTTTTCTCATTTTTTGAACTGGAATCTTAACTTTTTTCCCCTATCTACCTTCATATTGATATGCTGTATATATAGTCGATATTTTCCCAGTTTGATATTTCTCTTTTAAGTTACTTTATGATTTTTTTGATCTATAGAGTTTAATAGTTCTATGTAATTAAATCTACGTGTGATTTCCTCCATGGCTCTTAAACTTAAGATAGTTTTTACCCACACAGAGTTGAGAGAAACATTCACGCATAGTTTCTTCTATTTTGTTTGTAGTTTGATTTGCTACAATGAATTCTTTATTCTATTAGGTATTTTATTTATTCCATCAACAAGTATTTCCCGAGTGCCACCTATGTCTGACAAGGTACAGGTGTTAAGGATAAAATATTAACCAGCACACTTAGAGTAGGAGAGCCGAGGGAGCAGCAAGAGGCAGTTTCCACAGATGTAAGGAGTGAGTGCTGGGGAAGGTGGTTTGGCCTCTCTGTGCAGCATTGAGCCCAGTGGCTTAAGGACTGAGAACCACTGGAACCTCTCCAAATCTTAGCTTTTTTCTCAGAGAATCCCCTTCAGTTAACTTGATAAACTAAAACAATTTCTGTGGCAGGCTAAATCCGATTAACCATAGAGCGTTAATCACGCTCCAGTGACTAGGCAAAAAGTCATCAGACACCAGGAACCAAGAGAAATATTTATAAAGGACTTAGAAAAACAACAAAATGTACCTTCACTAAGATTTCAAATCAGGATTCAGAGTAGCAGGGCTGTCTGAGATGATTTACACTTGGCCTCTGCATAATAAACAATTAAAGGAAACCTCAAAATAACCAGTAAATGTGAAAAAAAGAGAACAATCTCACTTTTAACCAAAGAGGCTCTGAGGGTTCCATGAGAGAGTTGTCACCTAAACTTGACCTGACCCTGCCTTTTGGGCTCAGTCTGAGGCCTGGGAGGTGCTGAGCCCAGTGGACAGAGATGAGAATTGCTTTGTGGGGGCACTGTTTGCTGCTGTGCCTTGAGAAACGGCCTGACCAGAGGATCCATTCATGTACCTCCCTCCGGGTCCTGGGGCTGCCTGGTCCAGATAAGCCATCCCCGTAGGGCCTCACCCCTCAGTGCTTCAGAGATGCTGCCTGCTGGTCCTGCCATCACATGGCATGCTGTTTCCCTAACATGGCACACCCAGCATCCCCCTTGGACATTCATAGCCTTAGGAAATTCCTGGAAAACTGACAGGAAAGGGAGGGAAAACTGTTTTCAACCTGCTGCTGTGGTTTGTAAGTTGGTGAGTGTCATGGTTAATTTCATGTCAACATGGCTAGGTCATGGTATCCAGATATTTGGTCAAACTCATCTGGTTGCTGTGAAGGTAGTTTTTTAGATGAGATTAATAATTAAATCAATAGGCTTTGAGTAAAGCAAATCACCCTCCATAATGTGGGTGGGCTTCATCCAGTCACTTGAGAGCCTTAAGAAAAAGACTGACATCCCCTGAGGGAGTTCTGCCAGCAGATTGTCTTCAGACTCTGAAGCTGCAATGTTAACTCTTTCCTGGGTCTCCAGCCTGCAAGCCTGCCCTGTAGATTTTGGACTTGCCAGCCTCTACAATCATGAGTCAATTCTTTAAAATAAACCTCTCTCTCTTATTGGTTCTGTTTCTCTGGAGAACCCTGGCTACTACAGTGAGTAAAGAGCTCAAGTAACCCTACTTTGGGCTTAGACTGAGGCAAGAACTGGGGAGTAGGATATCTCCATTACTTTTTATTTGCATACATGTAATACGGTTATGTCAATCAAATTAGGACTAAATAGTCCTGATTTGTGTCACATAATTAAATACCCCAATATTTTGTGTTTCTATGATTTCCAGATGTTTTACCAGCCACACTCACTTGAAAACCACTCATCTGATTGTATAAGGGAGATGAGATTTCTTTTCAAAACCCACTGCTATGATTCTCTTCTTGAGCTGTACAGCCCCTCAGTAGGAGGGGTCTGGCCAATTCTATGAAGTCTTTTCAGGGATGTAATAATATAATCTGAAAACTGAGCATTTGTACAGTGTATCACAGTTTAATAAAGGACTTTTATGTACAGAGTTCTAAATTCTTCTAAATAACTATATGAGGTAGGTAACAGAGGTATTATTATAACTACCTCTATCTTGCAAAAGAAGAAACTGAGGATCAAGAAGTTAAGCATGTTTGTGTCATACAGCTAGTCTATTCAGCGAGTCTACGGCAAGACCAGGATCAGAAACCAGTTCTTCCGTGCCTCACCTAGCACTTTTTCTTACCACCCAAACATATATCTGGCCAGGTAAGCACTCTTTGCCAGATTAGAGTGCCAACTCAGCATCTTAACAAGGAAATTTATTGTCAGTGATTTTTGACACAGAGATGAGAGGAAAGAGAAACTGGGGCAGTGGGAACCAGGCCCAGCTAGTGCTGAGGACAGCTGGAGAGTTGGAGGTTCAGATAGCAACTGGTGAGTCACCCCTACTTTTCTATAGCAAGGGACTCAAGGCTTTTATTCCCTTCTTCTTTCTCAACTTGTCAAAATAAGTCTGAATTCAAATGGACTCTACTCTGGGAAGCAATTCCTAATCACCCAGTCCAAACTAATCACTATCTCCTCTGTGCCCTCATTCACAATTATTATTATAGGACTAATCATATATGAGACATCTGTCTCCTTAACTAGACTATGAGTATCTTCAGGGCAAGGACTGGGTCTTTCTCCGTGCACCCATCCAACTGAGATTTATTGCAAGCACCTCTTCTGCTGCAGACAATGTGCCAAACCCAGTGGATAAAAAGATGAAGTTCCTCATCTGGCTGGGGAAATGTACACAAGCCAGTAATTACAATACCATGTGATAAATGCTACAATAAAAGCATGTATGAAGTGCTGGAGAGCATAGAAAAGGGAGTACCTAAACTACCTGGGAGGCAGTTAATATGGGTGATGTTCAAGCGATGTCCGGAAAGATAAAAGCTTGTCAAGTGTACAAAGGAAAAAGGACATGCCAGGCCCAGAGCAGAGCACGGACAAAAGCAGATGGGATAAAAGAGCATGGCCAGTCAGAGAATAACAGGCAGTTCTGTGTGAACTGGTGTGAGGTGAAGTCAGAAAGGTAGGAAGATTGTAATAAAAGGGCCTTCGATACCTAGCTCAAGTATTTAGGTTTTATTATCTGGATTGGTCCCTCCCAATCTGCAGACCAGAGTTATTTCAAAGCGTTTTGTAGTGTGGACTGAATAAACCTGAAACGAGTGTGCCAAATTGTTTAAATGTCTGTAGATACTATAACATATATTCAAAGCTATATATAAGTGGTATAGAAGTTATAGTAGCTTTTTGTTATTATTTTTTATCATTTTTATCAATCAACACTGAAAGTACTATTGTGTGAGGGTCCAAAGGATTTTTTTTAATATCAAAAGGGATCCTTATGGTTAGTTTTAAGTGATGAGAAGTCAGTGAAAGATATTTTCTTTTTTAAGAAAAAACTTTTATTGCTTTTTTCACAAAACATGATGCATTTCACTTTAAAACTTTAGAAAATATAAACAAAAGACAATAAAAAAGAAACACCCAACAGTCCTAGCACCCAGAGATACTTAATGTTCATATTTGTTACATAAACTTCCAGCCCTTTATATATGTATAAACAAATGTTTTAAATTCTATACATATTTAATTGTAATCTTTCTTCACTTTATAAACATCTTTTTGACATAACATATATACATCTGCATCATCATTTTAAATAGCTACACAGTATTCTATTAGATGGATATTCCATAATTTATCTCCTACTTTTAGGTTTAGGACATTTAGGTTGTTTCTAATTTTCCATTACAAATAGTAAAGAGATGAACATGTTTGTGTGCATATGTCCACGCTTGTTCAATTATTTCATTAGGATTTACCTCTGAAAGTGAGTCAAAGGCTCACTTTGATGCATATGGCCAAATTACCTTCAGAAAGTCTGCACCCACTTTTACACCTACCACTTGTGTATGAGTGTCCATTTCTCACACCTTTGTCAGGGTATTATTATTATTTTAGTATTTGACAAGTAGAAAGCATTTTCTATTACTTTTCCTTTTCTGCTAGTGAGCTTGACCTTTTTTTTTTAAATAGCTTTGAGGCATAATTTACATACCATAAAATTCAACCAATGTAAGTGTACAATTCAATGATTTTAGTAATTAGATAGTTGTGCAACCATTACCACAATCCACCTTTAGAACATTTCTATCACCCTCAAAAGATCCCTCATATCCATTTAGAGTTAATCCCTGCTTCCATTCCCAGTCCTAGGGACCACTGTTTTCTGTTCCTATAAATTTGCCCTTTCTAGACATTTCATACAAATGGAACCACACAACATGTAGTCTTTTTCATCTTTCACTTACATAAAGTTTTGAGGTCATCCATTAGCGGGGATCATAGTTTGACCCTGAACTTTTTTCCTCTTCATGTTTATTTGCAGTTTTCCCTCTGAGAGCTGTCTGGTACAAAGGCCCTTGCCCATTTTTCTGTTGGGGCACTGAAGGATTTTACAGAAGAGGGACATAATCAGTGTCATAGTAAACAAAGAGAATTCTGGCAGCAATGGGAAGAGTGACTCTATATTTGCATTTCCAAATCTAGGAGAATCAGTAAAATTTTACTGCAGTGGATTAGGCTTTATCTACACACAGTAAAGGACTATAGTACGGTATGGAGGAGTAATTATTTATTTGAATCGTTTGTTTCCTCTCCTTAAGGAGTGTCATAAACTTCTAATTTATTCTCTAAAAATTTTTCAAGTTAATCTTTCAAAGTTGATTTTACTTTAGTGTAGGAGAAATAGATCCTTTCTGGAATAAGGTGGAGTATAAATAAATAAATGTTGTCGTACTCTAATGTTACTCTTGGTAGCTGGTTTTCTGCATCAAGAGCCCTTAAAAAGTTCCTCATCCCTAAGATTCATCAAATAGCTATTTGACAATTAAACAGTATTCTTTGAACTCTTTATTATCTCTGTCAAGATTAAAAGGAAAAAAATCCAATCCTGCAAGACCCATCCCCAAGTAAAAACTCTAATCCAAAAAAAAAAAAGTCCTCAAATACTGTATGATTTCCTTCATTAAGTAGTAGATAACAACAACAATAAACAAACACATAGAGACAGAGATTGGATTGGTGGTTACCAGAGGGGGAGGGCGGAGGGCGAAAGGGCTAATTCGGCACATGTGTGTGGTGATGGGTTGTAATTAGTATTTGGGTGGTGAACATGATGTAATCCATGCAGAAATAGAAGTATAATGATGTACACCTGAAATTTATACACTGTTATAAACCAATGTTACTGCGATAAACAAAAAATTGAAAAAAAAAATAAACCTTTCCAAGAGATGGAAAAAAAAAAAAGTCCTATTTTGACCCCAAATTAACCATTACTTAATTTGTACCCCATGCTATTTTGCTAAATTTAATTTGATTCTTCCCGAAATAAAAGTTCAGATCTGGTAAAAGTTGCAGTTCTTAAAGGTTAGCAGAGAAACTCAAAATTTGACAAATCAGAGTGCCTGAAAGTTTTTTCATGACACCTCTTTTAGCCTTCTAAATCCCCCACCCCTAGAGCAGTTTGTGCATGATTTACTTTAAAGCTAAAGAAGCTAAAGTCAGGGCTTCTTACTTGTAGGAGCATCTTCCCAATTTTGTATGTTTTTCCTTGAGAGAGAACTCCAAATTATATAAGCTTCAGACCCCACAAAACCTGGATCTGCCCCTGTAATCAACAATCTCTCTCACCTATTCCAAAGATTCTTTGTAGGATGGTCCTTTACCTCATGGGTTGAGTGTAGATATATTTTTACAAGCCGCCTTTTTCATGATTTATACTAGTCATCCTTTTAGAAAATATGTCATGCAAATGATAAAGTAACATAAATGATTCACCTAGAATCCCATCACCTCCACAGGGCACCCATTCATTCCTCTGCAGCCCTTCCAGTTTTTGTCCATATGTCTACATAATTTTATGTGATTATAATTGTCACAGGATTTAAAAGTGTTTTATCTTGATAAACACGATTCACTTGACAAAGTCGCATTTATTGCACCACTATCCTATACTCATCTCTTCAAAACGTGTATGAGGCGGCTATACCACAGCATTTAAGAGACAGGGCAGCAAGAAAGGGTGAAAGCCTGGCACCTCAGTGGCACCTTGGGAAAATGACCAGCTGCTGGTACTCAGGAGGGTGGGCAAAGGATACTGAACTGTCAGGGCCACATCCAGCTTGTTCACCACTGTATGCTCCGTGCTTAGCACAGGGTCTGGTGTCCGGTAAGTACTTAAATATTGACTGAGGGACTAATCCTGAACCTGACTGACCCAATTTTGTTTGTCTTTTACAAAATCTTAGAAAATAGCAATCAACTTAATGTGTTCCATTAAAGTAGAATCCTGCCTCATTAATTAATGGATAACTGATTAATCATTAATCAATTATAAAAATGAGTTTATTAAGTGCCTGCTATGACCAAACACAACTGGATCACTTGGGATCGAGAGAGAGCCAAAGGAGGAAAAATGTGGAGAGAGAGTGCTCTTTCCAATCCTATCCCAGTCCTGTACTTTGTGGTCTGAGATGAATAAGGAGAACAGAGAAGTTTTTAATCTTTGAAAAAGACGTAGTCTTTTTTTTTTTTTAATTTTTGCAGAAGAGTTGGGAAATATGGAAAAAAGAAATTTCACTAAGGGAAGGCAGAAAATTAGAGCTCTTTATTTCCTTAAATGGTTCTGGAAGATTGCAACACCAAGCTCTTTTCCAGAAACTGGTCTACACTTATCTGAAGTGTCACATTCATTCTGAAATGTTCTTAGAGGGAGAGGTCACAACAGTTTATTGTCTGAAATGGATGATCATTTTAGGTTTCGGTTAACATAAAGTAGCATACACCTTTTTCTAGGATCAGAACACTACAGAGGGCTCCTTGTGACCTGATGTGAGAGATGCTTCAGCCACTTGAGTGACTTGATGTGACATACGCAAAGTCACTTTGAGAAGTTTGACCCTGCAAAAGATGGACTCCAGCTTCTTTCTGCCCTGGGGTCAGTGCTGCTAGCCAACAGCATTTCCTGGCAAAATGAAATTAAACAAAATCCCAGAGTTGTTTGTCTTCAAAATAATTTTGATTTAATTTCTTCTTTTATATAAAAAGACAACAAATTACTTTTCAGACAATACTGAAATTACATTTCAGACAATACTGTTTAGGTTATGAGGTTCCCGTCAGAGCTGTTTTGCAACACATGTTTACATAAACTGAAGTGAAGCTGGCCGTCGACTGTGAAACTGGGGCCAGCCAGGCCGCCTTGTGCACATTTCACTCTGGATCACAAACTAATGTACCATTCTATTGTTTAGGTGTCAACTAGAGTAGGATTTTGTTCCGGACATTCAAATCAGGATGAGAAAACAAACCACCACCACCAGATTCTAAAAAACAATGTTAGTGCTTTGTAAAGAAAACATACAGCATTAATATTTTCTGCTTTTATCAATAAGCTCAAACATTTGACATTTTGAATACTGATACTTAAATAAGTCTAGTTTATGGAGAGAAAATTTTATAGAATCTTTTTTTTTTTTTTTTGTGAGGAGATCAGCCCTTTGCTAACATCTGCCAATCCTCCTCTTTTTTAGCTGAGGAAGACTGGCCCTGGGCTAACATCCGTGCCCATCTTCCTCCACTTTATATGGGATGCTGCCACAGCATGGCTTGCCAAGCAGTGCGTCAGGTGCGTGCCCGGGATCCGAACCAGTGAACCCCGGGCCAGTGCAGCGGAGCGCGCACACTTAACCGGCCCTCTGGGGGCCGGCCCAATAGAATCTTTCTTTTTGTACTGCCCAATGTGTTACTAATTATTTCCCCTATTGATCAACTGTGCTTTGCTGTCCAAAATTCACAGAAGCAAATGATGCAGGGTTACAAATGCAAAGAGAACAATAAATAGTATACAGAAGCAATTAAACATTTCTTATAAAACTTATCTTAGAGGAAATTTGCCAAAGTAAAAGCAATTACACTTTATATGATTCCATTTGATGGTGAATGTATCAAATACCTAAAATTCTAGAGTTATGAGAATAATTATTGCTTTCTCAGAGGGTATCTCCATCGTTAAGTGACGCATGACTGTATTTGCAAAATATACTTAATGTAAATAAGGTGAATATTTCCCTTTATTCTCTTTTTGTGGGTAAATTTATTCTTTACTACAATATATTTTTTGGGTATGATGATGAAACTAATTTTGGATGATCGTCCACAGGTGTCAAAGGACATTTCTTTCTCCTTTCTGGTTTAGTATTAGCATTCCGTATATTCATCCAGAGGCTTTCTAAGGTTTGTTTAGAAGAGATCTTCTCCAAACAAGCCATTTTAAATTTTATAATGTCCTCAGTTGTGTGTTACATAAGCTAAATTCAAGGAAACTAAGGTTAACCACATCAGAGCAAAAAGTCAAATAAATTTAATTAGAAAATTCAAAGAGATGACAGTAGAGAAAGTCTAAAATTAACTGTAATGTGATCTGAAGGAGTTCATACCTCATCATTCTAAAGTCTGAGCCAGGACATACACACTCACACAAAGAGTTTTCTGACCAAGCTAAATAATAGACCAAAGGAGTCAGTTTTGTGAAAAGAAACTTAAGAACACAAAGTCATTCAGCATAAGTCTAACATAGGATTTTGGAAGTTCTAAATTATCAAGTCATTTAACGAAAACAAAAAGCAAATATCCAGGTTGCTTTTAGTTTAGTAAATAAAGCATTCATGGTCATATTCACTTTGATCATTAAATGGGGAAAAATACATCTAATCACTTTTCCATGTATAAAATATTCAAGTATATTATTGACAAGAGGCAATGAAAACTCTGTCTCTGAAGTTCTGAAACACAATGGAGACAATCAGGGATACACAGGGATTAAGCCTAGATCTCTCAAGGGGCTGTCTAGCTTATGATTCCTGTGTCTCTAACTGAACAGGACTCTGAAGTCATAAAGATGCAGGCGCTCCCAAGCACAGAGAGACACTTTCTCCATGCATTATACTCCTGTGCTAACAGAGGTTAACACCGGGAGCCAGACACCGAATGCAGAATTTTCCAATTAACCTAACTTCTACCAGCAGTTTCTGCTAACAAAAGCTTTCAAGATAGTCTCCATCAATAAACACAACAAAGTTCAAAGCCTATTAGTGCATATTAAGGTTTGTAGAGATGAAAGGACATAACGCCCGAGATTGGCTTTAAAATATTTCAGTGGAAAAGGGAAAAACAGGGGATAGGTGAAGGAAATGCAGCAAAGTCTTATAATTACTAAATCTAGGGGATGGGTTTATGGGGAGTTTTATCATATTATTTTCTCTACTTTTGTGTATGCTTGAGAATTTTCATAATGAGACTCTTTAGAAAAGAGCTTTAGGAAATATAGTTCATCAATATAGCTATGGGCCTATGGACTGGACAGAAAGGTTTGCTGAAAGAAATCATAGCGGTCACGAATCTGGCACTCTTTATTAGGTTAAAAAAAACTATTTTACCCGTTTTTCTCAGAGGAAAGAAATAACACAAATCTGCACCCTATCCTGGGATGTGGGATGTGTATTAACACAATACACTTTTTAATGTTAGCCTAAAATTAGAGAAATCTAACTTTTCCAGCTGAACATGGAGGCTGTATTACATGGAAGACATGGAAGACATTCCAGTCTAGCTTTTAGCTTGAAAGAAAGAAGAGAGTGTTAATTCTAAGAATTCAGATTCCCTAACCCTTTTCTCAGATACAAGGAGTTTTTCTTATGGGGATTTAACCTCTACCCTTCTAGTTACAGAAGGAAGTAGAGGGGGGTGTCCTTCTGGAGGTCATACCTCAAACAGAATTAATCCTTTCCTGTGGTAAAGAAGCCACTTTTCACCCCCAGATAATACCCTGGAAAGGAGGCCTCACTCTTCCTGGCCCCTTCTCCATTCCCTTTCTCCCCTGTGTGACCTCATGTATCCCTCTCTGCCATGCTTCCTACACTCTTCCCCACTGGTCCTGTCATGACATCCTATGCGATGCTCAAGGATCCAAAAAGCAAAAGAGCCCCCCAGAGTCTCTGCGGAAAATCATACTTATTCCTGTGCAAAATCTGGCTGAGGGACCTATAATTTTGACCTAAGTTACTAGTACTAGATTAGAAACAAAAGGAGTCAGACAGCAACAAACTCTCCTAGTTCATTTATTTTGCATAAGTTTCATGACCATGGGGCCTATACTGATATTGTTTCTTTCAAAACAGAGATTAAGGACTCAGGTAAGAATTCACTCTATAAACACTGATGTCATGGAGACTTCTTCTTCTTCTTCTTTTTTTTTTGCTGAGGAAGATTGGCCCTGAGCTAACATCTTGCCCATCTTCCTCTATTTTGTATACGGGACACCACCACAGCATGGCTTGATAAATGGCACATAGGTCCGTGCCTGGGATCCAAACCTGTGAACCCCGGGCCGTCGAAACGGAGCACATGTACTTAACCACTATGCCACTGGGCTGGCCCCTCATTGAGACTTCTTTCTAAAAATGAGGTATTTGGTTTACTGTCCCAAACAGTAAGGGTTTGGGCAAACTGCAAAAATGGTCTAGCAAGTAATCAAATGAAAGTGAATATGGTGAAACATAAAGCAGAAACAGGATCTGGAGATATACATTGCTATGACACCCTGAGAATCTTTATTGTAGCCAAAATAAACCCACCTACCTCATATCTCTAAAAGCAAAACCCAGCGTGATTTTTCCTAAAAGCATACACTTCTATTCAGAAAAGATGAGAATGAAGAGGTGAGTGAATATGAAAAAAGTAAAGAGACTAAGATCAGTCTTATTGCCCCTTTCCCACTCTAATCAAAATTACTTATTAATGAACCACTATTTCCCTTGTTTTCAAATTATCTTAGGAAAACATTTAGAATTACGGCAATAACAGCATTTACAAGTGAATTTATGTGGAACTGTTGTCAAAGTTCAAAATGAAAGGTCTTGAGAAGATAGTTGAGTATTTCACATAAAAAACTGAAAAATCAGGTTAGCCAGGCCCAAAATGATGATGAAAATGTGAAAGATTAATTTAGGCCACGTCAGACGCTCTTCTTGGTGGAGGGAAATGATATAGATGAGAGATGGATATATGAATACAAAGGCCAGGCCGCATGCTGCTCCTGAATATCTGCAAAATAAAAGCTTTTGGGTTAATATTCATCTTGCATTTTGCTTTTTCTGATTTACAATTAAGGTACATTTAGTACAATTTAAACCCTCCTCAGTTTGATATTACAACAAAATTATTTTTGAATCATTTGTTGTTGACATAAAACATTTGAGTTGGAAACTTATTTTACTTGCTAAGTTAATATAAAATATTATTTCCTGTTCTTCTTTATAGCATCTGCTTGACAAAGAGCTTTTTATTCATCTCTCAAATCTCTGTAGTCCCTCTGTGTCTCAGTGATTATGGCAACTTCCTCAGAAACATCTGGAGATAGGCTTCCTATCTTTGATCTTTTATAAACTAATTACACATTCTGAGTTTTTGAAAGACTGCTAGCATCTGCTTAAGAATGAGAACAGATGAGTCCCTCCGTGGCATTCAGCACAATTACCAAAGATAATAACAAAAACCTAACATGAGACTGACAGAGGAACCTGTCCTTTCTTCTCCCTTTCCCTATACTTGGTTTCCTTTAAGAAGAGCTTAATAGGAACTTGTAAATCCATTATATTCAATAAGCATCAGGCTAATAATCTCCCTTTTGTTTCTTGCTACTTTCTTAGGTAAGTGTCTTCAAAAAGTGACCTGGCTCTGCTCTCTATAAGTTATAGAAGAGACATCATATCATTCTAAACTCCAGTCTTCCATGAGAATCTGAGGTCATAACTTTATTCCCAAACTACTCAACCTAACATAAGGTTTTAAAGAAAGGATATTAAGGAAAGAGCCATCTGGGATATAAACTCTTACTTTCTGACTACCATTGGCACTGAAATATTTTCTTGAGTAGAAATAGATTAAGAAAGTTAGGACATAGCCTTGACATATAACAGATTTCTCAGGTAGTTATATATTATATATTAAAAATAACTTTTTATTTTGGATAAAGAGAAAGGAATACAGTGGAAAATGATGAGAAAAAGAAAAAATGAAAGGAAAGGTGCCTAAGGCTAAAGGATAATGGGGCTTCTAGAGTCAGGAATAAGCAGAAATGGAAGATAATGAGCACCTCAACTGAACCAGGGAATTACATTTGAATGTTACCAGTTTTAAATACTCACAGGAATTTCATACAATTCAATTAAAACGATGACAACAACAACAGAACAGCATAAAAATTAAGACCAATATATGAAAGGGCACAGTTCCCTTACAGGTAGTACCTTATGATTCCTCCTATGTTTGGGTAGAAACAGGCCATGATCACTCCAGCTCCCACAATAATTAGATTAAGAACCAGCACGTGGAGAATGCTAGAAGTTGAGGAGAGTTTGGAGGAAGGAAAAAATATAAAAACAGGCAAATGATAACCATTAATATGAGAATAAAATTCATTATTAACATCTTTAAAATGAGAATGTCTTAAACTTGACAATAAAATCACAGCAAAAATAGAAGGCAACAATAGTACTCAATGCTGGTTATGGGACAGTGACGGTGGCCCTTTTGTGCAATTATATAAACAGGTTAAGTTTCGTAGGAGCAAACTGGTAGTGTACGTCAGAGTTCACACTCTTTGATCCATAATTGCACTTGGAATATCTTAAGAAAATAATCAAAACCATGAAAAAAGCTATTAACATCAAGATATTTGAGGAAAAACAAAAGTATTCTAGATACACAGCAAGGTAACAATTTACTTGATGGAATATATTAAAAATTATTAAAAATAACTTATCATTGTTACTTAGATGGTAAAAATCCATCCAGGCAACTTGGGAAAAGGTAGCTAGACTTTTACTACACAAGAAAATCTGAAAACATTAAAAAAAATATCACAAGGAAATACAAGGAAAAGGCAGCAGTGATTGTATTATGATTTGAGATTTGGGGTAATTTTTCCTCTTTTCTATATTTAACAAATTTTCTACATTTTTCAATGTTTTTTATAAAGTGTTTATTTTACTTTTATAATTAGAAAAATAAATTATATTAAAAGAAAGGCAGAATGGGCAGGTTTTTATTTTTCAGATTCAGCCACTTAAAGCTATTCAGTATTTACCTTGAATAGAATATCTACTAAATACTTGAACTAGATGTTAACAAGTCAAGGTTTGGGAATCAATTCTGGACACAAATAAAAATAATATAGATGAAGTTTGATGCTCAAGAAATAACTCCATTTCCTTAAAAAAATGATTCTCAAAAGCCAAATTTACACATCAAAGAAACCTTTTGAGCCCAAGTTACCAGAGGTTAATTAATCCCAGATAAAGATTACAGAGAGAATTAAAAATTAGGAAAATTATTTACATAAAAAAGTGGCTAGTCATACACCCTGATGAATTAGAAAGATAAGATATTCAGGCTTCCAAATCTTACTATTTATCCAAAAACTCCAACCTTAAAATTGCTTCAAAGCTTTGGGACATTGGCTGGGCCTTTATTATTTTTGTATTGTAAAAGGAAACAACTTTGTGTATTTTCCAAAGTAGTGGTTCTCAAAGTGTAACCACAAACCCCAGGGAAGTTCCCAATACCCTTTCATGAAGTTGCTGAGGTAAAAATTATTTTCATAATCATACAAGACATTACTTGCTTTGCAAAAGCAATGGTGAGTAAAACGGCTGGCTCCTTAGCATGGATAGAGGCAGCTGCACCTATCTGTATTCTATACTGTATTCTTTATTGCCAAACACCCTCAAAAAAAAAAGTTTTATTAAAAATTATCCTTGAGGGGCCGGCCCAGCGGCGTTGCAGTTAAGTTCGCGCGCTCTGCTTTGGTGGCCCGGGGTTTGCAGGTTCAGATCCTGGGCGTGGACCTACACACTGCTTACCAAGCCATGCTTGATATCCCAGGTGGGGTGGTATCCCATATGAAGTAGAGGAAGATGGGCATGGATGTTAGCCCAAGGCCAATCTTCCTCAGCAAAAAAGAGGAAGATTGGCAACAGATGCTAGCTCAGGGATAATCTTCCTCAAAAAAAAAAAAAAAAAAAGAAAGGAAAAGAAAAAAAAATTGTCCTTGATAAAGGACTAAAAATGATTAGTTTTATTAAATCTCACATGCTTTGAACACACATCTTTTTAATATTCTGTGTGATCAAATAGGAAGTACATAAAAAAGCACGTCTGCTGCATCCTGACGTACAATGGTTGTCTTGAGGAAAAGTACTTGTACAACTGAGCTGGAGGGCAACCTAGCATTTTTTCCAAGGAACTTGAGAGGGAGACAAACTGTGGTTCTCTAGACTTGGGTATTTGACAGAATTTTCTTGAAAATGAATGATATGAGCTTGTCACTTCAAGGAAAACAACTAGTAGTATGTGTTGCCAATGATAAAATTTGGGCTGTCAAGTAAAAATTAGAATTTTGGAGAGCTTGTATTTGCCACCCTGAGCTTGACAGTTTTCCAATAATTAAAGACTTTTATAATGAAATCAGTGGTGATATTAATGAATGTGGGTTTTGATACTATATAATGAAAGTGTGTCAACATTTGGAAGATCTGCAGAACTCAGCGAACCACTATTTTCCAAATGATTAACATGGTGTACAAAATCATGCATGGATAAAAGATACGAAGTGTAAGATAGACCAATGGGTTTTAATGTAACTGAGTTTCAGATTCTACTAACTTTCAAGAAACTACCACTGGTCAAGGTTTGGCATAGTATCAAAGAAGAATATCCACAATTACCTGAAAAGGCTATTAAAAGTACTTCTTTTTCCAACTATGTGCCTATGTGAGGGTGGATTTTCTTCAGATACATAAATGAAAGCAACATTACAACAGGTTGAATGCAGAAGATAGGAGAATCTAATTATCTGCTTGCAATCAGACATTAAAGAGTTTTGAAAATGTAAAACAAAGGTTTTTTGGAAATAGTTATTTTTCATTAATATGTTAACAAGTAATGATTTTATTATTGTTTTTTAAAGAAATTAATAAATATTTTTAAAATTCTCAGTTTTAATTTTTCATATGTTAAATATTGATAGAAATAACCCACATAAACTAAAGCTCCTGGGGGTCCTCAATAAACTTTGAGAGTGTAAAGGGGTCCTGAGACCAAAAAGTATGCTCCAAAGTATGCAGTCTGTAGAGTATTCGTACCTGCAGGATAAACGATAGTGTGTTCTGGGTGGTAGGGGAAGAAATGTAATGTGAACACAAAAGGAAAATTTCAGACTTTTTCCAAGAAGAAAAACCATCCTAACAGCCAACATTATGCAAACTAATGGCAGAAAACAGGAATAATGCATTTACCTAGAATTTTTTTCATCTAGAATTTCATAGTATTTATTTTATTCTGGTGAACGTTAATACAGCATAGGGTATAAACAACAGAAATCTTACATTTACTGAAATCCAATCTTCTAGATGAGCAACGTTAGAACTGTACCTGCTGCTACTGTCAACGCTAGAGACCTGGTAACTCTTGACTTTTGCTTTAAAAGCTTTTTTGTTTTTAAACCAACATATTTATAGCTAATTATTTATTTAATGAGGGGACAGAATCAGTTCACTTCAAGGAAAATGTTTAAGACCATTTGTTTAGTTGGTTACTCTAAATGTAATTTTTTTCAAATTTTATCCAAAAGTTTTCTTCATTTAAGATCATTTATTCCAAATAAAATAGATTAGAACTAGATACTTTTTACTAGAATGAATCTATTATAAAAGCTAACATAAGAGTAGGAGTTAACCACGGGTCCACAAAGAAGTTTCAGGGAAACCCTGAAGTAGTATATGGAAATTTCTCTTGAATGAGGGTGACAAGATTTGAACAGATTTTCAAAAGGACTCACAACTCCTCCATCACCAATAAGAGATTAAAAATTACAGTAGTAGTTACAGAAGCAAATAAGAATTTAAACTTGTTATGTATCTCACTTTCAATTCTAAACAACTATTATTTATGTAAAAATGCATAAATGTTAATAAATATACAAGTAAATATCAATAACCAATAATTAAAAGAGTTGCTTCTCATTAGCTATACATTGCTAACACAAGTACTATATACTATTAACTTCTTGGCAATGAGTGGATTAATAGCAACTAAATCATAAGATAAATATAACTGGTATCATAGGTAATATAACTACACCGGAAGGAATTAACTTTAAATCATTCTGGACAAGGGAGTGGCTTCTATTTTTAAGGCTCTTTGGGGAAAAGAACACCAATGTATATTCTTAGCAACCACTTTCATTAGGCAAATTTTTATAGCAAAAGGATCAGCCACAGTTTAAACTGACCTGTTTGCACAGTCATTTGTTGCTTGGCACATCTTGCTGGTCAAGAGAAGAACCCTTACCTAGGATAAATGTCACCGAAGACATGGCCCAACAGCTGGACACGAGCCAAGTAGCCTAGGAGTGGGTACACAGTCATCATCTGGAACAGCAGGAATATCCTTGCAATGAAGGACAGGATGTCACTGCTAGGGAAGTTGTCTAAAAAATTCTAATCCAAGAAAGATAATGAAGTCATGTTAAAAATCAAATTCACTATATACAAATTTATAAAATGGAATGTCTTTTGCTTATTTTGAACACAGGTGCCACTCAAACTGTGGTTTGTGGACTTGTGCTCGTCCACGAACTGCTTATTAACTATTATTCTTCAATGAGCTAAGTAGAGAAATTCAAAGTAAGTGTTTAGAAACATTTATAAAAATTTGACATTGCCACATTTTTATTCTATTTTACAAAAGTATCAGTCTGCAATTGATTTGACATTAAAACAACAAAGAAAACCTTGTCCTTCACCACAGATAGTTTGAGAAGCACTGATCTACAAGTTGCAAACATAAATTTGTTTTATATATTTAAATGGCTAATTTAGGAGTCTCACGCTCTACTGACTGAGCTTGCCGGGCGACCACTAAATGGCTAATTTAATTCAGTGCTTTTTCATCCTCACTAGTTCTCTTGCTTTTCCTCCTCTGAAGCATTTGTAGCACTTTCAAAGTAAAGATTACAGAATAAGGTGAGAATATGTCTATCACCTTGTATTATTATTATTTACGGTCTATCACTAAATAGAAAAGGATTTTCTTCTTTTTCCTTTCACAATTCTTTTCTCCATTTTAGTTTGGCATCTTAAAAAAAGTTAATTACTCAGAATTGTTTTTTTCTTCTCTTTCAAATACAAATACCACAGATATTCCTATTCCCAAGGGTGTGGGCTTTATATGGGATTGTTCACATAGGGGAATTTTCAGCAAACATTTGGCTGCCAAAGAACTTCTGGAATCAAGGAAATCAAGAGAAGAACATTTCGAGCTATCATAACAGCAGTAAATCAAACCTTTTTCTCTTATAAAGATGAGAACATTATTAACACTATTATGCTGAAAGAATCTTTATAATTCATCCATAATAAATCACATGGTATATTCCATCACTCTATTAGAGGAATTTCTTCTGACTAGGGAGAAAGTCACACATGAAATGCTATTTTTTGTCAGAAATTCTTCAGGCACATTTAACTAGAGACTATACTATTCCTAAGTTTATGGTGGGTCAAATCAAATAAAATATTACTTATGGCAACCTTTTTGTAAAAGAATTTCTTCCATTCTCTCTCTCTCTCCCCCTAACAGCCAGAGTAGTCTGTCTTTGTTTTATTGCCTGCCACGCAGTACCAAAATGGGTGCCACACCTATCATCAGGGACTGATGAACTAAGACACCAGGACATTTTTTTTCTAGGAGATTTCCAGATCTGGGCTTTAGAAAATAAGAAATTTGAATATATTCTTAGTGGGAGGTTTTATATTCATGACTATCACTAGTAACAGTTTTCTACACAAAGGGAAATACTATGCACATAACAGGAATCATTTATTTGGCACCACAAGGAGCCAGCATGCAGTATATTTTCTCAAGAGTCCATCAAAAAATCTATGGCGTATGTTTTATGTTATTTAATGGAAGAGGAAACTGAAGTTCAAAAAGGATGGGGAAGGTGCCTATATTCCCCGATGTAGAGTAGATAGTAGAGATGGTATCCAAACCCAGGCCTGTCTGGTATTATATCTTGCTACTAGTATCACCTTGCCTGTTCCACAGATATAAAGGTGTAAACAGTCACACAGAGAGGATACACAATGCTTTACTGCAGATATGAAGGTGTAAACAGTCACACAGAGAGGATACATAATGCCTTACCTGCTCTATACAATCTTTGGATAATGGTGGTGAAGGAAATGAAGCAAAAACGAGGATTCCAATATAGAGATAAGTTAATGTCACCAGCATATAAGCAATGGACAAGTCCCTCACCTGTAAAGAGAGAATAGAAGTTCCACAATACTGAATAAATTTGCAGTAAGTCAGTGTGCCTGAACAGGCTAAATAAGAAGACTGACTTTTGCTGTGTGTGTTTTTGTGGATGTATCTTCTAGGTATCCAATCTGTTCACAAAAAGTAGTTAAAACAAAATTTACATATTTTACAATTAGTCTGACAATTTAAAAAAAAAATATTCTGGAGTATGTAGACTAGGATACCTGTTGGCAGACTTAGTAAGTTAACATAAATGTTGGTTTAACATGATTGAAATTCTGACTTAATTTTGAAGGTAATTTATTTACCAAATTATAAAATATTTAACTAAAATAATAAAGCTAAGAGACAACAAGAAAGCAAGAATAAGCACCTTCAGTATGACCTACAGAATTAAAAAAATTTTTCTTTTAGTAAATTAACTTTTTAAATCATCAAAGCATGCCTAGACCAAAAGAGACTGGTACTTATTAAAATATATTTAATAAAGAAGGAAAGCTAGTTAAAGAGCAGACAGTAAGCAGGTATTAAAGACAAGCTTACCAAACCTAAACAGTAAACAAAAGGAAATCAAAAGGCAGCTGTTCAAACAGCTGCACAATGTTATTATTGGAATCAGTAAACAAATGCAGAACATTAAATAAAGTGGATTGCTTTCTTCCACTGCTGTTCCCACCCTGCCAACTTCCCATCCCCATGCAAAGTAAAAAGCTCCAAGATATTTGATGCAGCCAGCTGTCAGATCCAAATAGAACAGATCCCACAGCTCAAAAATCTGGTCTCCATCACCACTAAAGTTACGGCCAAACAATTCAGCACAACTGAATTATGGCAATAAGCCTATTCATCTTTCATTTAAACACAAATTACTTTGAAAGCTAAGAAAACAGATAAGAAAAAAATTATATACAATTTTACTTTAGTTTGCTAACACAAAAAGAAAACTGGACATTTGGTATTAGGGAACATTTCTGATTTTTTGACAACTTTCCTCCTTAAATGGGCTAGAGCAATAGCAGAGAGTTATAAACTTGAATGTCGATAAATTCACTTAAAAAGCAAGCAACAAGCTATGAGAAATTTCTAAGGTCAGGTCTAAGTTGACTATCAGCCTGAAAACAAACCAGGGATTCCATACCCTAAATAAGACAGTGGATAGGCCTATGGAGCTACAGGAATCCGGATAATGCAGATTGCGTCCAGCCTTCTCAAAGAGCCTCTAATTGTTCAGAGTTGAGGAAGGAGAGGCTGACCAAACCTCGAGGGGGTTTCAAAGTCTCTCCTCGTTAGTTCATGAAACTCTAGGGCCCATCTCAGACTAGACTTCAGTCATCCCTGGGGTTGCCTCATGGTTTTGTGTAGGATGAACAGAAATGAACCAGGCAACTCTTATTTTAATATCAAAGGGTAGTAGTCTCCCACTATGATGTTTGAAAGTCATTCTACCCTCAACCTACTCAATGCCACTCAAGAACAGAGGGAGCCTTGTAAAATGCAAAATCTTGGGAGGCCAAAACAGCTGTGTCAGAGAGAGCTGTATATAAAGAGGAACAGCTACCATTTCATGGACAGTCTTTAGCCTATATACCACCTGATCACCACATTATTTTAGTCAAGCTTCCTGAAGTATGCGTACCTTAGCAAACTTTGGGGAAAAACTGATGAAGATAAAAAGGCTAAGATGCAAGGGCTTCCCAATAAGATAATTTTCCCCTTCTGCTTCCCTGTTCTTATAGCACTGTGTACACATCTGAAATACTGCATCAGATACACTGTATTGAAGTTGCCATTAATTTTTATTATAAAAGTAATCTATGTTTATGATATGAAGGATCTTAGGTGGAAAGAAAAAGTCCCTCAACACCTAAAAAGTAGCCAACATTAATAGTTCTTGCATCATGGTAGTATTTTAATTTTTCTATATCTAAGTTAGTCTATACCACTAGACTATGAGATCCCTGAGGACAGGGACAGTGTCTTTCTCATCTTTTTATACTCAACACCCAGGACAACATCTGGCACACAGTAGGAACTCAGTAAATGTAGATAAAAAACAACAACCATGTTGGCTACAATTATTAAGGCTTCTAGGTGCCAGGCTCTGTGCTAAGCACATTACATGTATTATCTCATTTACTGTAGGTACAATCACTTTCCTCATTTTATAGATGAGTAAATCAGTGCAGCAAGGTTACATCACTTGTTCATAGTTAGAAAGTGAATAGCTTGTGAAGTCAATATTCAAACCAAAGACTTTCTGGCTCCAAATTGCATGCCCTTAGCTACAGTTGGAGAAATGGATAAATGACCAATCTGTAATGCATCTGTGTCACAGTTAATAAACAACAATAAAGAAAACAATGAAAGAGAGGTAGCAAATTAGGAGTAACAATACAATAGAGCACACATATAGATGCAAGAGAAATACTAAAATCAGAAAAGTTCTATTTTACAGTAGTCCAAATGTACATTCAATAGAGCTAGGTCAAGAGTTGCATGTCTGTTTTCATCTGAAAATACTCTAATGAGCAGAAATGATGTTTTAATATAAAAGCAGCTGAGGTTTAGCACGATCCTGGGAAACATGCCACCTATGAATAGCATGCACACATGTGGGTTTTGCTATTCTCTGGCTTGAATACAAGCCATCACTGTACTAGGCCTAGAGATATAGCTTCTTAAAAGTCCATTAAATGGAAAAGGATGGAAAAAAGGTAGCTTTTAGAAATGAAGCTCAAAGTAAAAAATATATTTAAAAAGAGGCACAACCAGGGCCAATCTTCCTCAGCAAAAAGAGGAGGATTGGCAACGGATGTTAGCTCAGGGCTGATCTTCCTCACACACACACACACACACAATAATAAAAAGATAAATAAAGAAAAAGAGGCACAAGAGACAATAGGAACTGGTAATATGTCAGGAATCCTATCTATTAATAAGGTAACCTCTCTGCCTCATGAATAAGCAATGGTTGGCAGGGCTGATTAGAGGACTAACGACAGGAAGAATGCCAACTCAGAATGAGGACTGGGTTTATGATGGGGCACAAGCGGGTCTGGAAGCACATTCCGTTTCTCAAATATGGTTTATAATTTGTTCCATGTACTGTTCATAGTGAAAATACTATCCAGTGGAGCATTTACTAACAAAAATGACAGAAACCGACCACACAGACCCACCCCAAACATTTACAGAAAAACTTCTGCTGACGTATAGTTAAGTAAACTACACAGATTCATATGAAGAAGCAAAAAGTAAATAACAAATTAAGATATAAGGCATCTCAAACCATTTTTAGAGAACTAAGCAGGCTACAAAACCAAATAAAGACAGGCAAAACAAAATAAAAAAAGCACTGTATAGGTTCTAATTCAAATATGATGAGGAAGTACCAAGAGGTTAGTCCACACATCCAGGATGGTTATAGAGACTACGTATTTTGATGATGAGGAATAATTTTGATAATCTTCAACTCTTTAACTTTTTCTTCTTTTTGGTAAAGTATGCCTTACTAAGGAACAGAAATTATATCTCATTTACTTATACATATAAAAAATTATGTTTAGTGAAAAAAAGAAAAAAACCCATGAAGTTAGGTCGAACTTGGAAGACCTAGAAAATTTGATCACTACACCTGTTTAGGAGCCTCACTGTTCTCCTTCACAAATGTCTTTAGATCCAAGTCCAACTATGGTTTATATAGAAGAGAACAACGCCTTTTCTATTCTTTTGTCTTCTTTTCTACTTTCAAACTTTTGCTTACTGAGCTCTGAAGGACTAACCCAACATCAACACTAAGAATTCAGAGCCCCTGAGATGAAAACACTAATTTGAAAAGATAGAGGCACCTTTATGTTCACTGCAGCACGATTTACAACAGCCAAGATATGGAAGCAATCTAAGTGTCCACCAATAGATGAATGGATAAAGATGTGGTGTATACACACACATACACACACACACACACACAAACACACACACATAGTGGAACATTATTCAGCCATAAAAAAAGAATGGAATCTTGCTATTTGTGAAAACATGGATGGACCTATTATGTTAACTGAAATAAGTTAGAGAAAGACAAATACTGTATTATTTCACTTATATGTGGAATCTAAAAAATAAAACAAATGAACAAACAAAGCAAAACAGAAACAGACTCCTAGATACAGAGAACAAACTGATGACTGCCAGAGGGGACAGAGGTGGAGCGATGGGCGAAACAGGTGAAGGGGATTAGAGGCACAAACTTCCAGTCATAAAATAAATAAGTCATGGGCATGTAATGTATAGCATAGGGAATATTGTCAATAATGTAATAACTTTGTATGGTGACAGATAGTAACTAGACATATTATGGTGATCAATTTATAATGTATAAAAATATCAAATCACTATGTTGTACACCTGAAACTAACATAATATTGCATGTCAATTACACTTCAATAAAAAAAAATTTGAGTAGCTGACAAGCTTCACATTTTCTGACTTAAATATCAAGAAAATATTATATCATGATATTAACAAGTCTTCTATGAGTCAAATTACTGAAACCTGCTGAAAAGTATAATTATTAAATAAATTAAATGACAGTTTTTCTCAGAAAAGTATAATTATTAAATAAATTAAATGACAGTTTTTCTCAGAATATAGGAACCATTTAGCTTAATTTATGCAAATATATAAGCCAATTTCAGTACAATCAAAAGGATATTTACATGTATTTAAAGTGTGTAGAATTTTGCTGACACATAGTGCTTCATAAATGTTGGCTTTATCATTTGTAATTATTGATACTTTAAGAAGTTAACATGAAGTACAACTGATTTTTTCAAAGCTAGACCATACTTCATACCCTAACTCAATTAGGACAGTAAGAAAACATCATCCATTTAAACTTTTACTTTTAAGCCTTTGTTTTTAAAATATTTTCCACAAGTGAGTCAAAATTTTATTAGCTAAACCTCACATACTAGTTCTATAAAGTGCTAGTCCTAAAACTCAGTAGAAACCAGAACTCATTCTATGGTGTTTATATACGAAATACAGATTTCAAGGCCCACCGAGTGTTCTGGTAAGAAAGGCAGAGACTTCCTACTATCCTTGGGGGACTCTGAACTGAAACATCCACCTCTCTATACAGTTCTGAGCTTCTCATGCTGGGGAAAGCACACTTTCACATAAACTGGTGTGAATTTCCAGAAAAGCAATTCCACTTAAGAATTTTAGGGAGCAAAAAGACAGTCCTCTCTTTTTATGGCAGTATGAGACTGTAAAAATGCCCGGACGCCTCTTTGAGGAAGACGCCCTGCAGCTGCAGTGCAGCTGGGGTCCACCTGCTCCCGCTTCTGCCTCACTGCTGTTCGCTCTCACCCAGAACAAGTCGGTCAGGAAGCTGCACCACAGCCATGGCTTACAGACACTGGAAAGACACCCGTAAAATCAGAAGTGCTGGTTCACCGAATGAGAATTACTCCAATCAGCCACCAACATAAAATCCCTGGAGAAGGTGCGTGCTGACTTGATCAGAGGCACAAAGGAAAAGAATCTCAAAGTGAAAGGACCAGTTCGAATGCCTTCCAAGACTCTGAGAGTCACTGTGAGAAAAACTCCTTGTGGTGAAGCTTCTAAGACTCTAGATCTTCCAAAGTCATTCCAGATGAGGATCTACAAGCAACTCACTGACTAGCACAGTCCTTCAGAGATTAAGCACATTATTTCCATCAGAACTGAGTGGTTGAAGTTACCACTGCAGATAATTGTATCAACTATTTTAATAAACTGACTATCAATTGTTAAGAAATGACTGTGTAACACAATCATAAAAATCAATGGGAAAAATTATGGTTGTTCTACGACCTTTAACAATTTTTGTCAAAACATTAAAAACTCTTTCACTGCCAGCTACAAATGTATAAGGAAATGAAAAAAATAGTAAAACTAATATTTATTTAGTATACTAATTTAAAACATAAGAAACATTGAGAATTAGTGTTATTTCTTTGTACAAACTTACCCTAAGTAGTTTGAACTATGCTTCCTCCTTCTCATGGTATAATTACAATATAGAGCAAGCATCTTTTCCACGCCTTGGTTAACTGTCATATTCCTTTCTTCTAAGTTTCCATCAGCTTCCAACATTTCATCCTATGTGTTTTCAATGTTGTGAGGTTTCTCTGAGAATCCTTTCAATGTGAAGTTTTTTGTGTGTGTGTGTTTTTTTTTTTTTTGTGAGGAAGATTGGCCCTGAGCTAATATCTGTTGCCCATCCTCCTTTTTTTGCTTGAGGAAGATTGTCCCTGAGCTAACATCTGTGCCAATCTTCCTCTATTTTATATGTGGGATGCTGCCACAGCATGGCTTGATGAGTAGTATGTAGGTCTGTGCCTGGGATCCGAACCCGTGAACCCTGGGCCACCGAAGTGGAGCATGCAAACTTAACCACTACACCACTGGCCCGCCTCCAATGTGAAGTTTTTTGACAGTGTCACTTCCTCTGAGACACCTTCATTCTTTTCATCACAACCACTTTCCTCATTCATGGTGATAAGTTCAACCTTCCCTAAATTCCTCTGGGTGTGTATCTAGATACTCTTGATTGGTAGCAGTGTCAACATTTCCACAATCAGATATTTCTTCTACAACACCATTTGATTCAAATTTCATTTCCAGCATTATCACTTTTTGTTCTATTGTCGCACTTTCACCTTTGTTTGCCAATTCCCTCTTCGAGTCTCTGTTTTTGCAAAATATCACATGAATTTACCACCAGGCGACAAAGGAGGCAACTCAACTATCTGCTTTGCAGTCTGTGTGTAAAGTGAATAACAGATGTGTAGTGACCAATCACTGACAAACTTTGAAAGAAGTGATGTGATTTGTAACTAATCATGACGTGCATCTGTTATTTATGTACTGATTCGTGAACTGAAGGGCTAGTAGCCATTACTTTATGCAAGTACTCATCGTTCAAATCCTGTGGTAACTGAAATTTGAAGCATGTTGTTAGAGGAGACTAAGGCAATTTAACTAAACCATAGTAACTGAAATTCATGCATATAGGAGCTGCGCAAAGTGAGGTCTGCCTGTAATTTAACTCATTATTTTAAAACTGCTTTCTAGTTAAGACAAACTAATTATGAGCACTATAAAATATGCATGAGTGTTTAAGACAAAACATGAGACTTCACTGAAATTGTGCTCTTCATCCCCAGATTCCTAGGTATATAAGGTGTTCTCCTTTGTCATTAAGGAAAATTTGGTGGCAAAGTTTGAGAAGCACAGCCGTATGGATAGAATGATACAATACATGAGAATCCTACTTCACAAAATTGGTTTCTGGGGTACATGGTCTAAGTTAGCATAAGAGAACAGTTGATTAGGATAGACAGGTGACTTAGCGGGCACCAAGGTATCCCTATTAGTGATATAAGCACTATTTCTTGTGAAGACGAAAGAGATATTTTCCATATATCTCTCTAAACTTCCTAAAACTTGGGGTAGGCAGCTTAGTTCAAGTGGCAATGAGTCAGAGAATTTGTGAAGGAGGAGGAACGGATTTAGAAGTAAAGGGTATGAAGTATATCTTCAATTTTCAAAGTTCCAAATGTTTACTTAGGATAAGTAAGATTTTCTTCCTATTCCTTCAAAAGATTTAAAACTGCTTATTGACCAAAGTATAAGTACAATAAGACTAAACATTTCCAAGATAAAAACCAAATCTGATGTGGGAGGGAAGATAAAAACTCTAAAAATATATTTTGCCTAAGAAAAGGTACAGCGAATGATAAGGGAACTTAATCCTTAAGTTTTTGAAAAATTATGGCAAAAACAGAAACAAGAAGAGTTGTATGGCCCTTATCGTCAAATAAGAAGAATGGGTTCATTAAGAGAAACTTTTTCCTAGACTTGAAAACAGAAAAATTTCTCTCCACAGTCTTTGTATAAATGATGGTGAGCAATTTAACAAAGAATATCCCACTTATGGTTCTTATAAAACAATAAAGCAATGTTCTACACATGGCTTTCTTGTATACCATAAACCCTTGGTGAAAAGCCACTTTTAACATTGAAATCTAGTGCAGTGATGAGAGAAGAGAGAAAGGAAGAATTGATGTGGTTCAGTTATGTATTTTTCTGGCAATCTAACTTATTAACATCATAGGAAGAAGTCTTAGAGGACAGTTAATATGTTCTCATTGCAAAACAAGTTGAAAGGCAATAGAAAGAATCTGAAGAAGACAGTCTCTCCTGTTAATAGAAAGAACCAAGGTCTGTAAATGTCAGTAGAGAAAGGGTAAGAGAGGTAGAGAAACTAAAAATTTCTAGCCCCCTCTGTACACCACAGCATGTTAAATGCTTTTCCTATTTTATAATATTTAATTATGATTAAAACCCTGAGAGGTAGGTATCAAATAGTGCTATTTTTATATGAAGAAAATAAAATTTGAAGGTCACCAAGTTAGGAAGTTTGGAAAATCCAGATTACTCAATTCCAGCTCCATTCACAGGTAATAGGCCAGATGTGTTACCAGGTAACAGTAAAGATAAAAATGGAAGAGCCTGATTTATATTCTTGCCCTAATTTGAGAGCTAACTTCCTTCTACTTAGAAAGATTTTTGCCTTCATAATGACTCTGCAAAACATTACTTGAAGCCTTCTCAGAAGCCCCAGGCACAGTGAATTCTTCCTTCCTTTGTATTTTGGTAACAACTGTATAAACCACAATTAAACCTTCATCATGATTTTTGTTTACATGGTTAGAAGCTATCAAATTGAATTCAAAATCTGCAGACAAGGCCACAAGTAACTGGTTAACACTTTTACTTGCTTTGAGTTTAGTTTGCTCTTCTTTTTCCAGTGTCTTAAGGTAGAAGGTTAGGTTATTGAGATCTTTCTTCTTTTTTAATGTAGGCATTTACAGCTATAAATTTCTCCCTAAGCACTGCTTTAGTTGCATCCCATAAGTTTTGGTAAGTTGTGTCTTCATTGTCGGTAACCTCAAAGTATTTTCTAATTTTTCTTGTAATTTCCTCTTTGACCTATTGTTTATTTAGGAGTATGTTGTTTAATTTCCACATATTTGTCAATTTCCCAAATTAATTTCTGTTACTGATTTCTAACTTCACTTCATTGTGCTCAAAAAACATACTTGGTATGATTTCAATCCTTTTAAATTTATCGAGACTTGTTCAATGACCCAGTATATGGTACATGTTGGTAAATATTCCATGTGCATTTGAAAAGAATGCACATTTTGCTGTTGTTTGAGAGAAGACTTTTATAAATGCCAATTAGGTCAAGTAAGTTGATGGTGTTTTTCATGTTTTCTATATCCTTACTTATGCTCTATTTATTCTATCAATTATTAAGGGAGGGTGATGAAATCTCCAATTATAATTGTGGATTTGTCAACTTCTCTTGTCAGTTTTGACAGTTGCTGCTTCATTTATTTGGAAGCTCTGTCATTAGGTGCATACACATATAGGATGATGATGATGATGATGATGATCTTCTTGGTGAACTGATCCCTAAAGATCATTAGGTAATGTTCCTCTTTATCTTTGGCAATACTCCTTGTTCTGAAGTCTATTTTGTCTGATATTAAAACAGCTACTCTACCCTTCTTATGTTCATTGTCTGCATGATATATCTTTATATTTAATGTAAGTTTCATGTAGACAGCATATAGTTAGGTTTTGTTTTTTTAATCAGTCTGATAACCTCTATCTTTTAATTGCAGTGTTTAGACCATTTATATTTAATGCAATTATCATATGATCAGGTTTAAATCTATTATCTTGCTATTTGTTTTCTATTTGTCCCATCTATTCTTTGTTTCCGTTTTCCTGTCTTTTTTTAGGTCACTTGGTTCTTTTTTAAAGATTTTCATCACCACTATTGGCTATTGGCTATACCTCTTTATTTTTTTAGTGATAGCTTTACAGCAGGCGTTGGCAAACTATGGCCCATGGGTGAAATCTGGCCCACTGTCTATTTTTGTAAATAAAGTTTTCTTGAAATACAGCCACCACTCATTTGTTTATATATTGTCTATGACTACTTTCATGCCACAGCAGAGTTGGGCAGTTATAACAAAGACCACATGGCCTGCAAGGCCTAAAATATTTACCATCTGAACTTTTACAGAAAAAGTTTGCTAACCACTGCTGTATGGTTCCAATTTGAAAATTAAGATCCAGTAACAAAAGTCAATTCCTCAGTTAATTACTCACATTGTTTTCTTGGTTCTTGTTGTTCTTTAGGAGTGTGATAATACAATTATGAATAAAGAAAGCAAGGGTAAGCACTCCAGTCAGCTGTGGAAACTGAAATCTTATCTCTAGGAGAAAAAGAGAGGGGAAAAAAACACATTAAAATTGATGACTAGAAAATGAATATTAGTAGCCAAAAGTTGATTAGTAAAAATCATTTGTCTCTGTTTTTTCCAGGGAATAAGAATATTAAAATGTCTTTACAAAGTTCCTCAAGGCTAGCATTATATTTGAACAAAGTACTTGAAAAGGGAAAGAAAAGGAATCAAGAAATGCTATTTTGTAAGGGTACTTTATATCAGTTGTTTCTGCTTGAGGTCACAGCACCAGTATGTGACAAGGCAGGATTCAAATTCAGAGCCTGTCTGACTCTAAAGTTCTTCCTCTTGCAATACTTGAATTTGCCAGAAAAACACCTGAGAAATCAGGGATGGGACACTTGGTCATTTAACATTCTTGAATGGTTAATCTAAAAAGCATTGCTTAAAAATACTGGAAATGAATGTCTACATAGAGGGGAATGGTTAAACTATGATACAGTTGCTCAGTGATAAACAGTATGTAAGAATTATGTTCTAGAGAAAGATTTTATGCTATGGCCAATGTTCATGATTCAAATAGCATGTATAGTATGACTTTACTTTTATTTTGAAAAGTGTGTGTGTGTACATCTCAGCACTAAAGACAAGCACAGGCTCAGAGTGAAAGGATGGAAGACAATACTCCAAGCTAATGGCAAACAAAAGAAAGCAGGTGTTGCCATACTCACATCAGACAAAGTAGACTTCAAGATAAAACAGGTTAAGAAAGACAAAGAAGGGAAATATATAATGATAAAAGGGACACTCCACCAAGAAGACATATCACTTATAAATATATATGCACCCAACATAGGAGCACCAATGTACATAAAGCAACTATTAACAAACCTAAAAGGAGACATTAACAACAACACAATAATAGCAGGGGATCTTAATACCCCACTTACATCAATGGATAGATCATCCCGACAAAAAGTCAATAAAGAAATAGTAGACTTAAATGAAAAACTGGACGAGATGGACCTAGTAGACATATACAGAGCACTCCATCCAAAAACAGCTGACTACACATTCTTCTCAAGCGCGCATGGAACAGTCTCAAGGATAGATCATATGTTGGGAAACAAAGCAAGCCTCAATAAATTTAAGAAGATTGAAATCATAACAAGCATCTTTTCAGACCATAATGCTATGAAACTGGAAATGAACCATGAAAAAAAAAACTGGGAAAGTGACAAAAATGTGGAGATTAAACAACATGCTACTGAACAACCAATAGATCATTGATGAAATTAAAGGAGAAATCAAAAACTATCTGGAAACAAATGAAAATGAAAATATGCCTTACCAAACCATATGGGATGCAGCAAAAGCGGTCCTGAGAGGGAAACTCATAGCGATACAAGCCCACCTTAACAAACAAGAAAAAGCCCAAATAGGCAACCTTAAATTACACCTAACAGAACTAGAAAAAGAAGAACAAACAAAGTCCAAAGTCAGCAGGAGAGAAATAATAAAAATCAGAGCAGAAATAAATGAAATTAAGACCAAAAAAAACAGTAGAAAGGATTAATGAAACAAAGAGTTGGTTCTTTGAGAAGATAAACAAAATCGACAAACCCTTAGCCAGGCTTACTAAGAAAAAAAGAGAAAAGGCTCAAGTAAATAAAATTAGAAATGAAAGAAGAGAAATTACAATGGATACCATGGAAATAAAGAGGATTATAAGAGAATACTATGAGAAATTATATGCCAACAAACTGGACAATCTAGAAGAAATGGATAAATTCTTAGACTCATACAACCTCCCAAAACTGAACCAAGAAGAAATGGAGAATCTGAATAGACCAATCACAAGTAAAGAGATTGAAATAGTAATCAAAAACCTCCCAAAAAATAAAAGTCCAGGACCAGATGGCTTCTCTGGTGAATTTTATCAAACATTCAAAGAAGATTTAATACCCATCCTTCTCAAACTGTTCCAAAAAATAGAGGAAGATGGAACACTTCCTAAATCATTCTACGAGGCCAACATCACCCTGATACCAAAGCGAGACAAAGACAATACAAAGAAAGAAAATTACAGGCCAATATCGCTGATGAACACAGATGCAAAAATCCTCAACAAAATATTGGCAAACCGAATACAGCAATACATTGAAAAGATCGTACACCATGATCAAGTGGGATTTATACCAGGGACACAGGGATGGTTCAACATCCGCAAATCAATCAACGTGATACATCACATCAACAAAACAAAGAATAAAAACCACATGGTCATCTCAATAGACGCAGAGAAGGCATTTGACAAGATACAACATCCATTTATGATAAAAACTCTCAACAAAATGGTAATAGAAGGAAAGTACCTCAACATAATAAAGGCTATTTATGACAAACCCACAGCCAACATCATACTCAATGGGGAAAGACTGAAAGCCATTCCTCTGAGAACAGGAACGAGGCACGGCTGCCAACTCTCACCACTCCTGTTCAACATAGTATTGGAGGTTTTGGCCAGAGAAATTAGGCAAGAAAAAGGAATAAAAGGAATCCAAATAGGTAACGAAGAAGTGAAACTCTCACTATTTGCAGATGACATGATTTTATATATAGAAAATGCTAAAGAATCTGTTGGAAAACTATTAGAAATAATCAACAACTACAGTAAAGTTGCAGGGTACAAAATCAATCTACAAAAATCAGTTGCATTTCTGTATGCTAATAATGAACTAACAGAAAGAGAGCTCAAAAAGATAATACCATTTACAATTGCATCAAAAAGAATAAAATACCTAGGAATAAATCTTACCAAGGAGGTGAAGGACCTATACAATGAAACTACAAGACATTATTGAAAGAAATCCATGATGACATAAAGAAGTGGAAAGATATCCCATGCATGTGGATTGGAAGAATAAACATAGTTAAAATGTCTATATTACCTAAAGCAATCTACAGATTCAATGCAATTCCAATCAGAATCCCAATGACATTCTTCACAGAAATAGAAAAAAGAATACTAAAATTTATACTAAAATTTATACTAAATTATACTAAATTTATACTAAAGTTTCGGGGGCAACAAAAGACCCCGAATAGCTAAAGCGATCCTAAGAAAAAAGAACAAAGCAGGAGGCATCACAATCCCTGACTTCAAAACATACTACAAAGCAATAGTAATCAAAACAGCATGGTACTGGTACAAAAACAGACACACAGATCAATGGAACAGAATTGAAAGCCCAGAAATAAAACCACACATATACGGACAGCTAATTTTCGACAAAGGTGCTAAGAACATACAATGGAGGAAGGAAAGTCTCTTCAATAAATGGTGTTGGGAAAACTGGACAGCCACGTGCAAAAGAAGGAAAGTGGACCATCTGCTATCGCCATTCACAAAAATTAACTCAAAATGGATCAAAGACCTGAAGGTGAGACCTGAAACTATAAAGCTCATAGAAGAAAATATAGGCAACACACTATTTGACATTGGTCGTAAGGGAATCTTTTCAGATGACATGCCTACCCAGACTAGGGAAACTAAAGAAAAAATAAGTGGGACTTTATCAGATTAAAGAGCTTCTATAAGACAAACGAAACCAGAATCAAGATGAACAGACAACCCACCAGCTGGGAGAGAATATTTGCAAAACATACATCTGACAAGGGGTTAATCTCCATAATATATCAAGAACTCACACAACTGAACAACAAAAAAACAAACAACCTGATCAAAAAATGGGCAGAGGAGGGGCCGGCCCGGTGGCGCAAGCGGTTAAGTGCGCGCGCTCCGCTGCGGCGGCCCGGGGTTCGCTGGTTCGGATCCCGGGCGCGCACCGACGCACTGCTTGGTAAGCCATGCTGTGGCGGCGTCCCATATAAAGTGGAGGAAGATAGGCACAGATGTTAGCCCAGGGCCGTCTTCCTCAGCAAAAAAAGAGGAGGATTGGCGGATGTTAGCTCAGGGCTGATCTCCTCACAAAAAAAAAAAAAAAAAAAAAAAAAAAAAAAAAATGGGCAGAGGAAATAACAGACACTTCTCCAAAGAAGATATACAGATGGCCAATAGGCACATGAAAAGATGTTCAACATCACTAATCATCAGGGAAATGCAAATCAAAACAACACTAAGATATCACCTCACGCCTGTTAGAATGGCTATAATCACCAAGACAAAAACAAGTGTTGGAGAGGATGTGGAGAAACAGGAACCCTCATACACAGCTGGTGGGAATGCAAACTGGTGCAGCCTCTATGGAAAATGGTATGGAGATTCCTCCAAGAATTAAAAATAGAGATGCCCTGTGACCCAGCCATCCCACTACTGGGAATCTATCCAACGAACCTGAAATCAACAATCCAAAGAGGCTTACGCACCCCTATGTTCATTGCAGCATTATTCACCATAGCCAAGAAGTGGAAGCAACCTAAGTGTCCCTCGACTGACGACTGGATTAAGAAAATGTGGTATATATATACAATGGAATACTACTCAGCCATAAAAAAAAAAAAAAAAGACAAAATCGTCCCATTTGCAACAACATGGATGGGCCTGGAGCGTATTATGTTAAGTGAAATAAGCCAGAAAGAGAAAGACAAACACTGTATGATCTCACTCATATGTGGAATATAAACCAACACATGGACAGAGAAAACTACTGTGGTTACCAGGGGCAGTGGGCGTGGGGGGTGGGCACAAGGGGTGAAGGGAGTCATATATATGGTGATGGACAAATAAAAATGTACAACCCAAAATTTCACAATGTTAAAAACCATTAAAACATCAATAAAAAAAAGTGTGTGTGTGTATATGTGTGTATGCAAAGAAAAAAGATGAGGGATATCAACAAAAGTGTAAATAGTGGTTATCTCTGGCTAACGGGATTTATTTTAAATTAACTACTTACCCATATTCTCTAAATTTTCTACAATAAACACAAAATTACTTTGAAATAATAATAATAAAGTAACATATTTTAAAAGCGCTGCCAATTTCTCTCTTTGAAGTCTGTTAATACAAAAATGAAAAAATTGTTTTTATGTAGAATAAGAGCATAATTTACTTGAAAACAGTGCTGGATCCAGGCAAAGTAGGTGGCAAAGTGGAGAACAACCTATCTCAGGGATTCCTTAGTGTAAAAAGTAGAAATGAGAGAAGAGAGTCCACGAGTTTTTGCCATAATATTTTAGGAAGGGAAGTGAGAACACCTAAGAATCAAGCACTAGCTCTAAAAGAATTCAGGAGGTAAGATCAAAAAAATTATATACTTTTGTTTCCTATCAAGTTTTTTGTCTGTCTGTTAGCTTTCATCTGAATTTTTATCTGTGGAAGCAATTCACAGTGTATTTTTCTTAGGAAAATTCTCCCCTTTTCTGTCTACAGTCTTTTAAATTTTTTACATTTCAGCAATGAAATAAAAGGTGGAGGCAACTCCCATTTTTTTTTTTAAACTCAATAAATTGGGAATAGAAGATACTTTCCTAACAAGAAAAAGATTGATGATTTCAGATCAACAGTCAGCATCATACATATATAATTATAATAGAGGCACTATTTTTAGGAAGATGATAAAATTATTATTTACACATGACTTTATTATTTGCAGATATTCTTTGCAGAGAAACAACTAAATATCTCTTTAGTAAGAATTCGAAGTCATCAAATCACAAAGGAAGAGAGTAAGAGAGGAAGCAAGGAAGAAAGGAATTACAAAACAGCCAAAAATCAATTAACAAAATGGCAATACTTAGTCCATACCTATCAATAATTACTTTAAATGTTAATTGACTAAATTCCCCAATCAAAAGACACAAAGTGGCTGAATGGATTAAAAAAACAAGACCCAACTAGATGCTGCCTACAAGAGACTCACTTCAGCTTTAAAGACATACATAGACTGAAAGTGAAGGGGCGAGAAAAGATAATCCATGCAAATGAAAATGAAAAGAAAGCAGGGCTATACTTATATCAGACAAAATAGACTTTAAGCCAAAGGCTGTAACAAGAGACAAGGAAGGTCATTATATAATGATAAAGGGCTTAATTAATCAAGAGGATATAACATTTGTAAGTATTTATGCTCCCAACACAGGAGCACCTTAATATATAAAGAAAATATTAACAGATCTGAAGGGAGAAATAGAAACCAATACAATAATAGTAGAGAACTTCAATACCCCACTTTCAACAATGGATAGATCATCCAGACAGAAAATCAATAAGGAAACATTAGACTTATATGACATGTTAGATCAGATGGACTTAAGACATTTACAGAACATTCCATCCAACAGCAGCAGAATACACATTTTTCTCAAGCATACATGGAACATTCTCCAGCATAGACCATATGTTAGGCCATAAAACAAATACTTAACAAATTTAAGAAGACTGAAATCACATGAAGCATCTTTTCCAACCACAACGGTATGAAACTATGAAAACTGGAAAATTCACAAATATGTGGAGGAGATTAAACAACATGCTACTGAACAACCAATGAGTTAAAGAAGAAATAAGAGAATTCAATAAACAACTTGAGACAAATGAAAATGGCAACACAACATACTAAAAGATAAGGGATGCAGCAAAAAGTTATAAGAGGAAAGTTTATAGCAATAAATGCCTCCATTAAGAAATAAGAATGATCTCGAATAAACAACCCAACTAGAAAAAGAAGAACAAATTAAGCCTAAAGTAGTGGAAGGAAGGAAATAACAAAGATTAGAGTGGAAATAAATGAAGAGAGACTAAAAAGACAATAGAAGAGATCAATGAACTAAGCTGTTTTTTGAAAAGATAAATGAAAACAAAATAGACAAACCTTTAGCTAGATTAATCAAGAAAAAAAGAGAAAAGACTCAAAATTATAAATGAAAGAGGAGACATCACAACTGATACCACAGAAATACAAAGGATCATGAGACTACTGTGAACAATTATACACCAACAAATTGGACAACCTAGATGAAAAGGATGAATTCCTAGAAACATATAACCAACTAAGACTGAATCATGAAGAAATAGAAAATCTAAACAGACCAATTACTAGCAAGGAGATTGAAACAGTAATCAAAAATCTCCCAATAAAGAAAAGTCCAGGAAGGACCAGATAGCTTCAGGGGTGAATTCTACCAAACATTTAAAGAAGAATTAATATTTATCTTTCTCAAATTCTCTGAAAAACAGAAGAGGAGAGAATACTTCCAAACTCATTTCCTGAGGCCAGCATTATCTTGATACCAAATCCAGACAAGACCACTACAAGAAAAGAAAATTACAGGCCAATATCCCTGATGAACATAGATGTAAAAATCCTCAACAAAATATTAGCAAACTGAATTCAACAATACATTAAAAGAATCACAGACCATGATCAAGTGGAATTTATTTCAGGGATGTGAGGATGGTTCAATATCCACAAATCAATCAATGTGATACACCACATTAACAAAATGAAGGATAAAAATCATAAGATCATCTCAATAGAGGCAGAAAAAGCATTTTACAAATTTCAACATTCATTTAGAATAAAAACTCTCAACAAACTGCGTAAGGAGGGAATGTACATCAACATAATAAAGGCCACATATGAGATGCCCACAGCTAAAGTCATACTTGAAAATATGACTGAAAGCTTTTCCTCTAAGATCAGGAAAAGACAAGGATGCCCACTCTCACCACTTTTATTCAATATAGTACTGGAAGTCCTAGCCAGAGCAATTAGGCAAGAAAAAGAAATAAAAGGCATCCAAATTAGAAAGGAAGAAGTAAAACTGCCTCTATTTGCAGATGACATGATATTATATAGAAAACACTAAAGACTCCACAAAAAAACTGTTGAACAAATAAACAAATTCAGTAAAGTTGCAGGATGCAAAATCAATATACAAAAATCTGTTGCATTTCTATACGCTAACAATGAACCAATAGAAAGAGAAATTAAGAAAACATCCCATTCACAATAGCATCAAAAAGAATAAAATACTTAGGAATAAATTTAACTAAGGAGGTGAAAGATCTGTAAATGGAAAACTAAAGACAATAATGAAAGAAATAGAAGACAGAAATAAATGGAAAGATATTCTAGGCTCATGGATTGGAAGAATTAATATTGCTAAAATGTCCATACTACCCAAAGCAATCTACAGATTCAATGAATCCCCATCAAAATTCCAATTTTCATTTGAAAATGTAGTATTTTTCACAGAAATAGAACAAACAATCCTACAATGTGTATTGAACCACAAAGACTCCAAATAGCCAAAGCAACCTTGAGAAAGAAGAACAAAGCTGGAGGCATCATGCTTCCTGATTTCAAACTATATTACAAGCGTATAGTAATCAAAACAGTATGGTACTGGCAAAAACCAGATACATAGATCAATGGAATAGAATAGAGTGCCCAGAAATAAACCCACATCTATGTGGTCAATTAATTTATGACAAAGGGGCTAAGAATATACAATGGGGAAAAAGACAGTCTCTTCAATAAATGGTGCTGGGAAAGCTGGACAGCCACATGAGGAAAAAATAAGACTAGGCCCCATCTTACACCATATACAAAAATTAACTCAAAACATTAAAGACTTGAATGTAAGACTTGAAACCATAAAACTCCTAGTAGAAAATATAGGGGATAAACTCTTTAACATTGCTCTTGGCAGTGATTTTTTTGATTTGGCAACAAAAGCAAAGGCAACAAAAGCAAAAATAACCAGGCGGGACTACATCATACTAAAAGACTTCTGCACAGCAAAGGAAACCATTAATGAAATGAAAAGGCAACCTACAGACTGGGTGAAAATGTTTGCAAATCATATATCTGATAAGGGGTTAATATCCAAAATATACAAATAACTCATACATCCAATAGCAAAAAAATAAACAATCTGATTAAAAAACAGGCAGAGGAACTAAATAGACATTTTTCCAAAGAAGACACACAAATAACCAACAGGTACATGTAAAGTTGCTCAACATCACTAATCATCAAGGGAATGCAAATCAAAACCACAATGAGATATCACCTCACACATGTTAGAATGGCTATCATCAAAAAGATAAGAGACGAGTGTTGGTGAGGATGTGGAGAAAATGGAACCCTTGTGCATAGATGGTGGGAATGTAAATTGGTGCGGCCAGTATGGAAAACAGTATGGAGGTTCCCCAAAAAATTTAAAATAGAACTACCATATGATCCAGCAATCCCACTTCTGGGTATACGTTCAAAGGAAAGGAAAACAGGATCTCAAAGGGATATCTGCACTCCCATGTTCATTGCAGCGTTATTCACAATAGCTAAGATATATGTCAATTATATCTCAATAAAGCTGGGAAAAAAAGAATTCGAAGAAAGGTAGCTAGAAAGAAAAAAACATATATAAGAAATCAACATCTTATATACATGTAATAACTGGTTAAAAGATATAAAGACAAATTAAAGGATACCATTCACAATAACAAAATAGACATAAATATTGTTAAAGTTATTCCTGGGCCATAACACGCCAAATTTACATTAAAATATTATAAAACTTTACTGTGGCAGCCATGTAAGTGTACTATTCAGGTCTCATTTCAAGTGACAACCTGATGCAAGGAGTGCAGGTTAGCTGATAGCCTCCAGCTGCAGCACCTTTGGGATCTGCTGACCTGTTCAAGCAGCCATCACACTCTCCCTGGGCAGCTCCTGGCCTAATGACTGAGCAAGCCTGACTACTTTCACCCAACCCTGGACTCCTCTGCAGACAATCTTGGCCAGAACTCCACACTGGCTTGGCTGAGACTTTCTGAGTCTATTCCTACCCAATCCTCCTCTTCTCCTTCTCTCCTTTCACAAATCTGAGCTACACTGTGGTCGGATGTAGCCATCTACTCCTGCTCACTCTCCCTTCTATCTTTCAGAGGTGCTCCCCCAATAAATTACTTGTACTTCTAACTCCATTTTGGTGTCTGCTTACTGGAGACACTGACACAGTTGGTACTGGAAGTGGTCTAAGAAAGCAGCAGTGAAATGGGATGCGGGCACTCGATCACTCATCACCCAGCTTTGAATTATCATCTCAGCCGTGATTTAGCTACATCCCAAGGTTCTGATAGTGCTTTTACTCTTATTGCTTTTCTACATATTCTGTTGATTCAGAGAGAGTGAATAAATGAGGCTACAGCACCTGTGATCCCAACTTATCTTTTTTTTTTTTTTGTATTTGACTGTAGCAGCTCCATTATGAATCCTATTTTTAGGCAGGAATTATAGGACTATTCTTCCTTTACCATACTGACGTCCTGGAGACATAGAAGCCTATCTCCTAGTTCAGCTAAACCCAAATAAGGGGGAAGGAGAGTCTCATAGCCAGCCAGAGTTATTTTTAGCTTAAAATAGAAGGCTCTTCATGATCTGGCCTTTGCCTCTTTATCCTTATCTCCTATCACTTCCCCCCAACAAGTATTCTTTCATTCCAGCCATACAAATTCCTGTAATCTCCTAAATGGGTCATGTTATCTCAGGCCTTATCTGTTGTTTAAACTTATTATTCTCTTGACCTGGCATACACCCCTTCCTCCAATTCTTCATTTAATGAACTCCTTTTGGCCCTTAAAACATTCTCTATTTAGAACCCTTCTCTGATTCCTAATTTTTACTTACATGCAATTCCTCTATACTACCATGTCTCAGGTGTATATCTTTGTAACTATGATCATTAATTCACAAATTGGTCTTACCGGTGAACTGTAAGTTCCTGGAGGGCAGTGGGCCACGTCTTTTTTGACAATAAATCAGAGGCATTCATTTATTTTCAGAATGAAGGACTCTTGGCCATGGAAGTGGTCAAAATCCTACTTTAAACTGTTCTTCAGAATGATTTTGCTTTTTGCTAAGATCTATTAGTTTTCCATAAATTCTCTTCAATTTAGCTCATCTTTCCTGTCTCTCAGAGCAATCAACCTCTATTACCCCTAAGATGCCTCCTGAAGCAACTTGTTAGTTGATTCTTTTCTAACTAAGGCAGGTGATACCACTGTTGTTTCTAACTTGTCAAATTAATGTCCAGCTTTTTCCAATTAACCAACAAAACTCTTTTTGAGTAAATTTCTTGAAAACTTGATTCTTTTTAACAGCTTTACTGAGATATAATTCACATGCATTTCATTGATTTAATATGTACAGTTAAATAGTTTTTAGTATATTCACCGAGCTGTGCAACCATCACCACAGTACTTCATTCCTTTCTATTTCCAAATAATATTCCATCGTATGGACATATGACATTTATCCTTTCATTAGTGATGGACATTTAGGTTGTTTCCATTTTTTTGGCTATTATGAATAATGCTGCTACAAACATTCTTGTACAAGTTTTTGTATGGAAGATTGCCTTTTTAAAGAACCCAGTCATTTACACCATGATCAGTGTATAGTTAATTAAAGAAGACCAATTCCTTCATGAAGCAGTTTTAAAGAAGCCCCAAACTTCTGATCATTTTCAAACTGCCCACTTTTTTCCTTTGAGAAGGCATATTAAGAAAGGAAGTAAGCAGAGGAGGAGAAGATAATTGCAGTACGTTAACCTGACAAAGGACGCATAACTAGAATGTATGAAGAACTCCTATAAATCAATAAGAAAAAAGTAGAAAAATGGGCTAAAGACTTGAAGAGGCACTGGACAAAAGAGGAAATCCAAATTGCCAATAAACATAAAAACGGTGCTAACTTCATTAGCCATTGGAAAATGCAAATTAAAACCACAATACCACTACATACCCACCAGAAAGGTGAGATGAAAAAGACAGAGAATACAAGCGTTAGAGAAGAGGTGGAGCAACTAGAACACTCCAACACTGCTGGTGGGAATGTAAATTGGTACAAACATTTTGGAGAGCTGTTTGGCAATATCTATCAAAGCAGAATATATGCATACCCTTTGACCTAGCAATTCCACTCCTAGGTTTATACTTAAGAGAAAGCAGCCACATGTTCACCAAAAGATATGTATGAGAATGAAGATTGATGCCATAAACATAATAGTCAAAAACTGGAGACTACTCAAATGTCCCTTAACAGTAAAAGATAAACAAATTGTGGTACAGTTATACAATGAAATATCAATGAGAATGAATGAACTACAAATACACACAACAATATGGATAAATATCACAATATAATGTTGATCAGAAGAAGCCATACACCAAAGAATACATACTTGTATATCTCATTTATATTACATTAAAAAAACAGGCAAAACTAACCTTTGGCGTTAGAACAGTGGTTATCTTTGCAGGGAGATAACGACTGGTAGGGAGAATAAGAGGGACTTCTGAGATGCTAGTAATTTCTGTTTTTGATCTGGGTGCTGGGTATCTGGTGTGTTCAGTTTGTGAAAATTAATCAAGCTGTACACTTATGAGTTGTGCACTTTTGTATTTGTATGCTATATGTTAATAAAAAGTTCAAAAGCAAAAACAAAAAAACAGTGGGGCACACTGGTAAAAAATGAGAGAAATTCCATTATATTTGGAAGCATTATTAAGTATAATGAGTGAATGGTAAAATGCAGTCTGCTCCTAATGGAAAGAGAATAACAAAATTATTTAAAGCATATGTGGTTAGAAAATTATTTTTTCTGGTTACAGACAAACACAATGCTGCTGTCAAATGGCAAATCACCCGATAATCCTTGATAATCAGTGTCTGAAGTCTCTTTGAAGTCAGTTTCAAAGCATTTAACAGTTTTCATTTAAAAAATGTAATCTTAATTATAGTCTTAAATGTGTACTAATTGTTAAAGGTTAATAGTATTACAAGGTTTCTACGGAAAACCAGCATTCTCTTGCTTCATACGTCCCATCCTGAATCCTGGTTCCCAGAGGCAACTAATTTTAACTCTTCTAACTATTCAGCATATTTATTTTAAATTTATAATCTAGCTTATTTTCAAGTAATATGCTTATATTCCTTTTCTTTTAAGTTTTAGACATAATCCATTGGTTTTCTACCAGAAGCCTTTAATTTATATCACTACAACCACTCACACTTTCCCATTTCCTATGCCCCCAATATAATTATAATTTTGATTTTGCAAAATCAATATTCAATGTTTTTTTTTCTATGCTGAGGAAGATTCGCCCTGAGCTAACATCCGCTGCCAATATTCCTCTTTTTGTATGTGAGCCGCCACCACAACATGGCCACTGACAGACAAGTGGTGTAGGTCTGTGGCCACGAACCGAACCTGGGCCACTGAAGTGGAGCATGCCAAACTTAACCATTAGGCCACCGGTGCTGGCCCTCAGTGTTTTAATTTTTGTGATTATGTATTATTCATTGTCAAGCCATGGAATGTATTATTACATTTTCTTTCTTATATAAAAATACTTTTGTTTATTTGTTTTTCTAAAGGTAATAATTGCCTTTTTCCTTTTTGGTTGCCTCATTTTCTAGTTAACACTAATTCTTTCCCAACTCTCCAAAACAATGATAAAACTCTACTCTAGCATACAATACATTAAATAATATTTTCCATTTTATTTTCTTCCTTTATTTTCTTCCTGGAAAAAACTGCCTCCTGGGGCCATCTGTCTACCTGCTATAATCTGGGCTGGTGGCTCACTAGGCCTGTTGCACAGCTGTTTTCTAGGATTTCCCTTCACCATCACTCTGGGAATTTCTTGATTTACTATTTCTTTTTGGTGGAGAACATTTTGCAGTTTTTTCCTGAGAAAGACTGCATGGAAAGTAAAATTTTGTGAGACTTTACTTTTGGAAAATATCTTTATTGTTCTCTAAGACTTGAACGAGAGTATGGTGGGATTTAGAATTTTAGGTTAAAATAACTTATTTTGAGACACTTGATGACACTTCTATTGTCTTCTAGCTTTCAGAGTTGTTAAAAAGCCTGATACTATTCTGATTCCAGACCTTTTGTATACACCTATTCTTCATCCCCAGAGTACATAAAAAAGGATTCAATCAGAACTACAAGTTTATGTGAATTCTTTACCAGGATAGTAAAGATTCATACCCTCCAAAGTTCTCTGATTCTTTTTTTATTTTTTATTTATTTTTTTTTGTGATGAAGATCAGCTCTGAGCTAACATCCATGCCAATCCTCCTCTTTTTGCTGAGGAAGACTGGCCCTCGGCTAACATCTGTGCCTATCTTCCTCCACTTTATATGGGACCCCGCCATAGCATGGCCTGACAAGCAGTGCATCGGTGCATGCCTGGAATCTGAACCTGGGCTGCCAGCAGCGGAGCGCGCACACTTAACCGCTATGCCACAGGCTGGCCCCCTCTCTGATTCTTAATTAGCCTTTACTAAAAAAGATTTTGTGACATATTTTTATTCTTGAGATGTTCTTCAATCACAAGAAAGTAATTAATTTCAGTACCATAAATATTAACACAAGCCTCTTTTAATCCTCATGATTCTCCCTTCATATCATCTAGAAATGAAGTAAAGTGAAACAAACGGCTTAATATCTATTTAAATACGTCCTCTTTTCCATCTTCTAAATAACTATTTATACTCTGCCTTTCCCTCATATTTATCTCTAATGTCTTATCATTAGCAGAAACATATCACGAAGACACTTAATATAGATCAGTATGGATCTAATTTTAGAAAATAATATTCTAGACTATTTTTATCAATCAATAGCTTAAACTAGCTTAAAGTTGCCATTTTCATCAATGTCCAATTTTAAATACTATCAGAGAGAAGGATGCCTTTCAAGCCCCAGTACTTCCTTTTTTTTTTTTTTTTAAAGATTTTATTTATTTATTTTTCCCCCCCAAAGCCCCAGTAGATAGTTGTATGTCATAGCTGCACATCCTTCTAGTTGCTGTATGTGGGACTCGGCCTCAGGATGGACGGAGAAGTGGTGCCTCGGTGCGCGCCCGGGATCCGAACCGGGGCCACCAGCATCGGAGCGCGCGCACTTAACCACCAAGCCACGGGGCCGGCCCAGCCCCAGCACTTCCTTTACCCTGAATTTACGCAGACTTTTTAGTCTTTGTGGGTTTCTAATGGAAATAAAAAATCAAAGCTAATGCAGTCACAATCTGAAAACAAGTAACCATGGTAACATAAACAACAACTCCCAAGGACCACCAACTCAGTATACCTGGAAAACCCAGGAAAATTGTAACAAAAGAAACAAAAAAAGTAGTAGACAACTACAACTGCAGACTTCAGAGAGTAACACCAGATACTGAATAGAGACTTGAAATTCTAGACCACCTGAATCAACAGCGGAAGAATGGAAAGAAAGTAGTTTTTCTAAACCAACAACAGAATTTTGTACTACTTTCTCCTATCAGTTTTCCAGCTTCCAGTTTTCAAGATACTAGTATAATAGTCTCTTCTATTTTCTAATCTGTCTCCTCATTTAGTATTACCCATTCATTGCTTCACTGTGCTTTTATCATGACCAAAATACTCTAAATTTGGGTGAAATTTGAGAAACTGCCAAGTTATAACCATGAGAAAACAAAAGAGGGAACACTTAATAATTACATCTTAATTAGCCTGAAAAACAGCAATATTAAAAAAAAAAACCATAAGGGGAACAATGATGTTAATGAGCAGTATAATCCACATATATTAATCTCTGACCATGTTCTCAGTCTCTGAAATTTTAGGGGTATGTTTTCTCAGAAAAGTCTAGAGAATGAGTTCTTGATTTCTCATTTGCAATGTAACTTCAACGAACTTCAACACCCAAGTATAAACGACAAAGGGCCCTGGTTACCCCTAACTACAAGAAAACCAGAGTAATTTCAATTGTACTCTTGTTTTTAGTCTAATAACATTAATAAAAATGCTCATAATAAAAAAATACCATTGTTCTTGTTCTAGAATAGCAATAGTTAACAACAGCTAACTTAAAGATCACATTATTGTAATTTATTAATTCTTTATTTGGCTACAATAGCTCACCTGGTACAAAAAATTCTGTTGGCATAAACCAATGAAATTCCAAATGAAATCCCAAGTGAATAGCCTTAAAGGTGACAAGGAAAATCAAATAGAGAACGGACACTGTGCCTGTAAGAAAAAATTCAGAAATTTTTTTAATCATTTATCATCTTTGTGTGTTTTACAGACTATTTTAAAATCAAGCTTTGTTTCTACATTCTCAGCAAAGTTTGGAAAATTATTACCCTCATTGATTATGCCCACTAAAACTCAGATGGGATCTAAAGAACAGAAATAAGCTATGTGAGTCATCAGAAAACAAAGCAATAAAATATGTAGTAGGCCTAAGAAGAACCAGATGAAGGTAGCTCATATATTGCTGAATGCAAAATTGCCTAATTTACTCATGAGCTGAGTTTAGTGGAGGATATATGCAGAGAGTCCACTACAAAATTGTATGGTTACACAGGAGAAGAAAAACAACATAAAACTGACTCATTCTTTGTACTGGAAGTATTAGAGATGATCAACGAGTTGTTCAAGTCTGTCACAATATTTAGCTTAAGATGATAAAGTAAAGAAAGAAAAGTAGTGAATGTGGATCATAAACCTATTTGAGAAAGGCAATAAACTAAATAATCCATGAACAATCTGGTCTAGTATCTAGACGAGGTTTTGATTGGATAGTACTACGTGCTAGGTGGAAAGATTCCAGATTCCATTCACAGGTTTATATACAGAGTAAAGTGGGTATTTGGAATTTTTTAGTAGTCTGGAAGTAGAGGATTATTCCTTTTAAGGAATTAAGTCCAGTCATTGTGGAGTAGAGTTAGGAAATCCAAAAAGGTTTCTACAGGAATTAGATGCTAATTCCTCTAAAGAAGCTATCGTTTTAAAAGAAACAGAAAGTATGATGAAAAAGGGCAAAAGCAGAATATCCTTAAGAAGGTGGAGAATAATCAACCTGGTTAGAAGGTTGGTGATTATTTTGCCCAATTGAACAAATTTTTCTATAAGTTTATATGCTAACTTTAAAAGATCTGTTGCATAGGAAAGTCGGCAAGTAAATCAGGAAACCACAAATGAGCTATATAAGCTCTACTGTGGGTTTGGAGATTAGCTGATTCAGAAAGGATGAAAACAAGAAGCCAAAGCTTATAAAACCACAATGCTTCAGTTTCTGTGTGTGTCTGTGGCAGTCTTACAGTGAATCCTGTTGTAAGGCAGAGAGGTATCAAGAAATATCCTTAACTCTCCCTTTGGTCTTTTGGAAACCCAAAAGCCACCTTCCTTGATGTGATGAGTAATCTACTTATTTTATACTCGAGACTGCCTACCAGGAAATCAGATCTACAAGGAGGAAACGAAATACTATGGTCTATTGGGGGTTATCAATTCTTTTTGAATGATACCCTTGTCTTTAGTTAACCAGATCTGAGCTTTCTTTGAGGGTTCCTTTTGCCATCTTAAGGCTCAGTGCTGTAAAAGAAGATAGGGTCAAAATATTCCTTTAGTGATTCGGAAATTTCTTCAGTGATTTCAGAAATTTACAGAAAACAGGGCTCACAGAAAGAAATCTGTTTCTTTAAGGAGGCAACAGCATTCCAAGAATGAAAAAAGCACTAAGGAAGAGAGTAAATGCAGAATAAACCTAAGAAGCTTGAGCTAGAGAATATCCCAGGTTGAAAGTCAGATGATAATTCTGTTCTACACTCTTAAATAGAAATTGTAGAAAAAAATATTCCATATCCTGCCTTAGTAGGTTCTAATATTTCCAACCCTTAGAATTGAGAATTCCTATAATAATCACTTTGAATCTCTCCTCCTGAAATCTTAGTCTATTTCCTCTAACTGTACCTTCAGAGGAAATGAGGAAGAGTTGTTCAGTAAGGATAGAATGGGAAACCCAATAACTCGTCCTAAAAAAAAGAGAGAATTGGACTTGAAATGGTCATCCACATTTTTCTCTGTGCCAAACTCTATACAGAAAACCAAAAAGCAGGGTAACATAAGGGTGACAAATTAAACATAGATGAACAGGCCTGGAAGAGAACACTCTTCCCGGCCACAGAATTCAGCATGTATTCATCTACTACACAGAGGTTCCACAACACAGTGCCTCGACTTACCTAGGATATTAAATTTTGAAAAAAATGAAGGAGATTTGAAATTGAGCAGTGGCAGGAGGAGCCCTATGAGGTAAAAAGGCACTGTTTTGGACTTATTCCACCACTTTTCAAACTGTTGGAGTCCCGTGTCATTGGCGTAGAAAATGATAGAGCCATTGTCAAGATGGCCACCATTCCCGGCACTTGGACAAATCACTGCAATAGGAAAGCACTGGATTAGAGAAGACTACAAAGAACAGAAAATGACTACTCCCAGAGACTGACACCTGCTCTACCAACCTCAGCTTTTACCGTGAATACTAAGCTTCTCCCTTTTGGAAAAAATAGAGAGTTATATTTAGATATATTAGGAATCTTTCACCTGTAAATGATTCAAGGTGGGGGAATCTTAGAAAATTTTGAGGTGTATCCTTAATTTTTACTGGAAACTATAAAAATATCCCACTGAATATCCCTTGGTTCCACTGCCAGAGAGAAAATATTGGGCTGGATGGTATTTGGTTTTATTTACACAATAATATAAGAAATATCATTCAGGGTAACTGTTTGTTGTGCTAATAATCCATCCAAAGGCTAAAGAACAGGTTTTTCCTAACAATAAACAAAATCTATGAGTTTGGAATAAAAACTGGACATCACTGAAACTGCTGCCGTGGTATTGCCAAAACCTAATTACTGCTTATAGCTTAGGAATCTTGAATTCCAGCAACCCAGAGTAATTCTTCTGGAAGTTTATCACATTTGACAGCAGCCTAAGCACCTAGATGATATCCACAGAACTGGGAAGTGAGTAAATTGTATTTTTCCTAACACTGGTCTACAAGTGGGAATTTCTTCTTTTATCAGATGGAATAGTAATTATTCCCATGCTTTCTAATTTCATAATAGTGCTTTTGCTAATAATCAGCTCTTTGTAAAGAATTCTTAATGCTGGTGAAAAATACGCATACTGAGCAATAATCACACTCATCACTAGTCAAAGAGAAAGTGATATATTCATTGTAAATTCTGTTTTTAATTCTATTCTCTATCCATTATTTGGCATGCCACAAAGCCAAACAATTTTCTTTCTCCCTCCTTCTTAGTCAGCATTTTAACATGCACTTTTTTCTTCTGTGCTCTGGACAGAAGTAAATTAACTTGAATTTTTCTTGTGCTAATAATTATAGTGGTAAAGAGCACAGGCTATGGAAGTAAATTGACAGAATCCTGACTCTGTCACTTAATAGTTATGTGACCTTGGGCAAGTCAACTTCTCTGTGCCTTGGTTTCTGCATCTAGAAAGTAGAGATAACAGTATCTATCTTATAGAGTTGCTGTAAAACATTTAAAACAATGTCTGCACACAGTAAATTTTCAATAAATGTTAGCTGTAATTTTTTACATTAACTGAGATGGATTGTTTCATATTCTATTTAACACACTGTTCAAAATAAAAAGAAGAATCAAGAAGTGCAAGTATCAACATAAGATATCACTATGCAAAGTAACTGACTTTACTGCTGGTGCTCTCCAAATCATCAGTATAATTGTGATATTTATGAATTCAACCATGAACTGAATCCCTATTGAAGATCCTATTAGATATTAACAAACAAGTTTCATTAACTGATATCAGAATAGCTATTGTAAAATAAATTTCTCTTTTAAGACAAGGATGTAATTTGGTTCTTTAAAAATTCTGAGGTAAGGGACAGGGTGCAAGAGATATATTTTAAAATTATGCTAAAATATTTTCATATAATTATTCAAAGGTGTGTGTTTGTGTGTGTCCACAGGAATAAAAGCCAGTATTTCACTCACTCATTTTCTAGTGTTAACAAAAGACAGTTTAATCAGTTTAATTAAAGGGCAAGGTAAGATACTGAATAGCAAACCTTGGAATACATGCTTCATGAGAGGAGAGACTTTTGTCTCTTCATTATATCTCCAGAGCCTAGAACAGTTCCTAACACATAACAGGCTTAATAAATATATATTGAATAAATTGTCCTCTTAGTGATCAATGTGTACCTTCACCAAAATGATATCAATTTAGTGTCTTTGGAATCTAAATACACAAAAGGTTTAGGTGATATTCAAGGTTAACAGGACAACTGTTGACAAGGTTACATGAGCTTTCATATTCACTTTCCCTGTGACTGCCACACTGGATAAACTTACAGGCTACAAAGATTTATTTTTAAGAAATAAATTAAAGAAAAACTTTTCTAAGAAATTAAAATTTTTTTTGCCAAACCTTCAATTTACTTTTCCATACCTACTAACCTCTGTTCATTATTAGAAGATTAATTATTTGATAGGATACAGATTTCTGTATCTTAAATAGTAGTAACTAAAGCAATAAACATCAAAACTAAGTTAACAAACTGAGAACTATGTTTCCAGATTCCCCAAACAATTAGCAGCAATATAGCTTCTTAAAAATATGTATGGATTATTCATAGGCAAATATGGATACTATAGATATGGGCTGAAATTGTGAGTTGTATAATATCAACTAAATATTGTTAAGCTCACAGCAACACAAACTTTAGTGGAGTTTTTTTGTTTAATACACTGATTGCCAACAATTTAACAGTGGCTCAGTTAACATAATAATGATTTTATGCTAATCATTAGCCTAAATTAAAGTGATAGGTTCCACTTTAAATCCTTTTTGGAGCAAGGTGGGGAATAAAGAAACAAGCTAGGGGCCTGCCCGGTGGCGCAAGTGGTTAAGTACGCGTGCTCCGCTGCGGCGGCCCAGGGTTTCGCTGGTTTGGATCCTTGCGCACCAACGCACCACTTGGCAAGCCATGCTGTGGCGGCATCCCATATAAAGTGGAGGAAGGTGGGCATGGATGTTAGCCCAGGGCCAGTCTTCCTCAGCAAAAAGAGGAGGATTGGCAGATGTTAGCTCAGGGCCGATCTTCCTCAAAAAAAAAAAAACAAACAAAAAACAAGCCAAACTTTACATTCCAAACTACTTACCAGGGTTGCTATCATTGGTACTCAGTACAGTGTCTGTGTCATTAATGTGATGAATAAAATCTAAAAATTAAGGAAAAAATATAATGTAATACTGAATGAAAGATGCTAAATCAATCACCCTCTAAAGTCTTTTATCTATAAAAATCTTTTAAGATCTACTGGGTACTAATATTATCTAGTACACTGAACCAAGACTATATCATTGTTAACATAGCTTCACCTTCTTCAGCATTCTCCTCTTACAGGAATGTTAATGTTATTGGCTTCACAGTCCCAATGTGGAAAATTTTTACATAACTGAGAATTTTTAAAAAATCGATCCACAAAGCTGAATTCAGATAAAAGCACTGGAATAAAGATAATGTGTACAATCTTTTCCCTGTACTCACAATATTATATAAGTATAGTTACATCTTATATAAAGTTCTAAAGTCTGCAAAAGGGGAAAACCAACACTCATAAGAGCCAAACTTACCTGGAAAATCACTTAAAACTTTTACAAGTATAGTACACACTGTTATAGACCAAAGGCTATATAGTAATTATTGCTCACAAGCACCACTAAATAACACTAGAGGAAGTAGCAAAGTAGAAAGCATGTGCAGATACTTGAGCATTCATATCATTCTATAGTGAATGAGAGAATAAGTAAAGAATGTGTTTTCTTGCTAGCCTGAGGGAATTTACTTTGTTCTATTTGATATTAACCTTTTTTATAACCTTAATAAGCATTAATAAAAGTGTGTGATGTTGTGAAACTTGAATAAGATGGTAAAAAATGTTGGATTAGGCTTTAAGGTCATAAAGTAAGTTAAATATGTTAATTATTCACCTCCACTGCATGCTTCTCAAGATAGAATAAAAGAAGTAGTTCAGTGCTCTAGGTTTTCTACAGTATATCCAAGGGATTAGTGATAAAGATTGGAAGTTATGCATTTTTATGTAATTTCTAATGCCAAAAACTTACATAAGGCTAGCAAAATCTTGATACCAAGTATAGTGGTTTGAATAGTGTCTCCTCAAATCCACAGCCATCAGGAACCTTAGAATGTGACCTGATTTGGAAATAGGGTCTTTGCAAATATAATCATGTTAAGATGAGGTCATACTGCATTAGGGTAGGCCCTAAATTCAATGACCAGTGTCCTTAATAAGAAGAGGGAAATTTGAATACAGACACACTGAGGGGAGATGGCCATGTGAAGACAGAGGCAGAAACTGGAGCGACACAGCTACAAGGAATGCCAAGGATTGCCAGCGATCACCAGAAGCTAGGAAGAGGCAAGGAAGGATTCTTCCCGAGAGGCTTCAGAGGAAGCAAAGCCCTACTGACGCTTTCGTTTCGGACTTCTAGTCTCTAGGACTGTGAGAGAATAAATTTATCTTGTTTAAGCCAAAGAGTTTATAGTAATTTGTTACAGCAGCCTTAATATACCAAGGTTCAGTAAGGACAGTATAAGAAGCAAAACCTATAGGCCAATATCTCTTATGAAAAGACACAAAAGTTCTAAATAAAATATTAGCCCCGTCCCTCCCAAAAGTAAATTGAATCCAGTAAGAAATTTAAAACTATAGATCATGATTAACAAACTAATTTAAGTTTATCCCAGAATATAAGAATGATTTAAATATTACAAAATGTATTCATTTAATTCACCTTATTAACAATTTAAAGGAGAAAAACTTTATGATCATTTCAAAAGATGCAGATAAAGTATTTGATAAAATTCAACATGCATTAATAAAAATTCTTAAGCAAACAATAGGCAGGAACATCTTTAAATGACTAAAGGGTACAACCAATACCCACAACAAACATAATATTTAATGGTGAAACATTAGAAAGATCTCCTCAGGAACAGTATAAAGATGTCTACTAGCACTGCATCTATACAAATTTATACTTTAAAAAAGATAAACATATCTACATATGTGTATATGTAAACATATATATGTGCGTATATATGTGTCTCTGTGTGTATATACAAATATAAGTGTGTATGTACATAAATATAAATGTATGTGTACATGAGTCATTTAAAAAATAACTAGACAGGAAAAAGTTTTCATTATTCACAAACAATGTAACTATCTAAACAGAAAATCCAAACTGAACCTACAAAATCAGAATCAATAAGAGTTCAGCATTTTGCTAGATTCAAGACAGTCAAAAATTAATTAGGTCTTTTTATAACAATAACAAATAATTAGAATTTTTTATTATTACAAAATACGTCACTATTTTCTGGGGAGCTGGAAATGTTCTATTTCATGAAGGGGGTGTGGGTTACATGGACTTATCCATTTGTCAAAATTGTATGGCTGAGATTTGTGTATTTCAATAAACGTAAATTCTATCTAAAAAAGAGAACTACATATATAATAATAAGTCAACTGGGGTGGGGAGTGCGTACAGGGATAGATCATGTTTTCTCAATGGATACAAAATTGCTACCAAGCAGGAAAAATTCATTCCTAAGGGGCAAAAAAAATTTACTATTTTTACATACACAGCACAGATATACATACAGTTCATAAATAGATATACAGTATATGTGTGATATTAAAATTTCATGGGAGGAGTGATTAGGAAAAAAACATCTAAAAAGGCTCCGTAAGAGGGCAATAATGAAAAAAAAGTTGAGAAACACTGGTATAGATGATTCAAGAATGGCAGAATGTTGATAATTGTTGAAACTAGGTGACGGGAACATGAAGGTTCCTTATACTGTTCTGTGTCCTTTGTATAGGTTTGAAATTTTCTGTAATAAAAAGTGTGTGTGTTTGTATATTAAATTAAAACTATATATACAAAAAAAAATTTTAGGGTACTGAGAATAAATCTAAAAAGAAGATATGGGGGGCCGGCCCCGTGGCATAGTGGTTAAGTGTGCAAGCTCCACTGCTGGCGGCCTGGGTTCGGCTCCCAGGTACACATGGATGCACCGCTTGTCAGGCCATGCTGTGGTGGTGTCCCGTATAAAGTGGAGGAAGATGGTGACAGATGTTAGCCCAGGGCCAGTCTTCCTCAGCAAAAGAGGAGGATTGGCATGGATGTTAGCTCAGGGCTAATCTTCCTTACCAAAAAAAAAAAAAAAAAGATATGAAAGATCTTTATCAAGAAAAATTTAAAAGACATTTAAGAAGACCTAAGTAAATGGAGAACTATGCCATGAAATGACCACAGATAGGAAGACTCAGTATTGTAATGATACCAGTTCTCTCCACATCTATAAATCCAATGCAATTCCAATCAAATCCTAAACCCAGTACCCTAACGACATTAATTATGGTGCTGGTAGATACATAATGGTACACTGACTGATAAATTCAATGCAATTTCAATCAAATTGTGATCAGATTTTTTTGTGGAATTTGACAAGTTGATTCTAAAATGTATGTGGAAGAGTTATAGACCATAATGGAAAAGACTGAGTAATTTGAAAGTAAAATAAAACACTTTTAAACAATAGAGCCACCACATACAAAATGAAGACAAGCCACTAACTAGAAGATATTTACAACACAATAATGAATACAAGATCAGTATCCAAACTTTACAAAGAGCTCCTATAAATATGGAAAAGACCAATAATCCAATAGAAAAATGGACAAAGAATATGAACAAGCTATCTAATGACCAGTATAATTAAGGAATGATGTCTAATGTCACTCCTTATGAAGAGAAATGCAAATTAAAACCACATCCTGAGCGGCAAAATTTAAGTCTGATAATACCAACAAAGGGAACTTTCACAAACTGTTGGCAGGAGTGTAACTGGACAAGAATGATAAAGAACAATTTGGTAATTTCTAGTAAAGTTGAAAATGTGAATATCCTAAATTCCAGAAATTTTTAATACAGCCTTGTTTGTAAGAGCAAAATAACTGAAAACAAATTAAACATCCATCAACAAGAGAATGGATAAAAAAGTCATAGTACATTCATATTATGGAATACTATAAAGCAGTTAAAATGAACTATAACTATGAGTATTCATCAAGACGATAGACAAAAAGCAAGTTGCAAAAGGATATATACAGATTAAAAATACGCAAAATAATACTGTATGTTGCTTATATATCTATGTATTAAAAGAAGAAAAACATGCATGTACCAAATTTTGTACCAAATTTAGGGAAGAAGGAAAATGAGATTGAGAAGGAATATACATAGGGCTTCAATTATACGTCTGTAAAGAAAACTGATGTAAATATGGCAAAATGTTAAGATATGAAAATTCATTAGTGGTTACACTGGTATCTATGTTAGCTTCTGCATTTTTTTTTGGTAGTTTGAAATATTTCATAATTTTTCATACAATAAAAATGCTTGGTAATAAAAAAAACTTAATTAAAATGTGAATTTTATTGTTTAAAATAAAAGTAGAATTTATCCCCCGTCACTAACCTCCTCCTCGAAAGCTCTTAGGGAAACTAGCTGTTGTGATTATGTTACAACTTATTTTGACATTTGGTTTTCATGTAAATCTAGATTTTAAATATATAGGGTTTATTTAAAGCTGGCTAAAAACATACTAAACTTTAGGTATATGAGTCATCAGGGAAAAAAATTTGGAATCTTATTCAATATATAATAAACTTTCCCTATCCAACTTAAAAATTTTATAAAGAGTATTTGGTCTGAATTTCTAAGACTCCCTTCAGAATTCAAGTAGCTGATTCCGGCAAATTACAATTCTGTGGTATATAAATAATATATTTACCACATAAGTTCCATTATTCTGTTTCCTAATTTTAGATCCTAATATTGTGAAAATAAGTGATTGAAATTTGTTTCCTCGAGACTCTACAAATCAAATTCTTTAGCAACAAACACCAATAAACTTCATAAACTTTTCTGTTACACTAAAATTTTGTGGTAAGGATTGATACAATGCTTACAACATCTGCTGGGGCTTAGAGATATTTTATATTAATTAGAGGATTTGAAGGAACATTATTTATTCAAAAATTAGTTTTGGAAATGAACATACACATTATATTTGAGATCATAACTATAGAAAACAAATTGAATCAAGTATATTTTCCAGAATTACAAATATTACTATTTATTTATCCCAAGTCCAGAGTTTAAGGCTGAAAATAAAACATTACAGTAGCTATTGTATCTGAAAGTAACTGTTAAAGCATATGAATACTTACTAAAAATAAACTTTCCAGTGTTAAAAAGAAAATTAGACATAAGCACCCAATAAACTATCATTGCTCCAACGAGAGACACCAAGGAGAAAAGGAGACTCGACCACTGTCCAAAGGAGCCAAAATAATGTCTGCAGACATCTGGATATTCCCAGGTAGTGGTATCCACTGACGCTAGATAAAAATAAAAGAGAAAGAATAAAATTAGGTTAATCATATATTCCACATTCATAATTTGTGTTCCCCAAATTAACTCAAAATATTTAGCAAAAGAATATGCGTATTCCACCACCAGATATTAGACCGCATTATGAAATAACAGAAATTAATTATAGAACAGACACATAAAAAGAAATGTAGGTCAAAGAAATAGTACAGATAATCTGAGAAATAGATTATAATGTCATAAAATTTTATAATTAATAAAAGCAAGTAATAGAGGGAGAGGAAGTCAAGAGGGCGGCATAGGCAGACTCTGAACTCACCTCCTCCTGTGGACACAGCCAATTTACAACTACTTGTGGAAAAATTACCCCTGAGACAGAACTGAAAACTGGATAAGAGGAACTCCTGCAACAACAGACAATCCTAACTGAGGTAGAAGAGGCAGAAACTCCCTTCTGGAGAGGAAAAACGCTGCCTTCACAAGCCGCCAGCTTCACGGCCACCGCCGCCAGGGAGCAGCCCAAAGGTACGCAGCCCTCCCTGGAGGCGCGGGGCCCTGAGCCGGGGAGCACCCCCGCTGTGGGCATTTTGTGGACCCAGCACAATCGAGACCAGTGGCATAATATCTGACTTTGCCTGCTACTAAAACATTGGGGAATACCCCAAGAAAAGCTGGTTCACAAAGAAATTAAAACCGGTTCTTAAAGGGCCCACGCGCAAACTCACCCGTTTCAGACAGCAACCTAAAATCACCAGAAAGAAAGGTGCACAGTGCTGTGGTGAAAAGAGACTCACCTAATAGGCCCTGAGTGCATCTCAGTGAGAGGTGAGACCTCTCCAGAGAGTGGGACATTGGCGGTGGCCATTGTTGTGGCCTGGTGTGGGCGTGCTGACACAGACATTGGAGTTCTCCCTGGGGCCTGCTAGCCCAGGGTCTGCCCCACCCGCTAGAGCACTGATTTAATCCAGCTCAGCCAGGGCAGGCAGCCCACCCTAGAGACTAGCCCCACCCAACAACAAGCCCTCAGGCAACTTGTGGGCCTGCATAGATTGGTGACTGGATTCTCTGCAGCCTGGCAACTGAGCCAATTTCAGTGGGGCAGGGCGTGCACAAGGAACGGGTGGAGAGTGTGGGGCGGTGGTGGAGTGTGTGGGGCTCCTGCCGTGGAGAGACTGGGTCCGCTTGGGGAGGTCGGGGCGCTCACACGGGGCAGGCGTGTGTTGACTGTGTGTGTGGACCAGTGGGCGGCAGGGCTTGTCAGCTGCAGAAGACTTGTGCTTCTCAAAGACCCACATAGGGGGTTTGCCCCACCTTCCAAAGCCTGAAACAATTGGGTGCTCCTGTGCCTGAGGCCAGCCCCACACAGCTGCAATCCTCAGAGAGCTGACAAGAGACCTAAAGGTTGGAGGCTTATAGTAATTGTAAGGCCCTGAGCCTAACAACCTGCCACGCTGGGGGCCTACTCACTTAAAAGAAATACTGCAACACAAGTGGTATTAGAACTTGCAGCCAACTGTGCTGGGGCTCCCCACACCTGATAAAGAAACTGAAGGGCCCACAACAACTACAAGCAGCTGAGCATTACAACAGCTGGCCAGGAGCATAACTCGGCCAACCTGGGTGCCTACAGGGAGAGCAAACAGGCCACAACAGAAGGACACACATAGCCCACATAGGGGTCACCCCTGGAACATTGAGAACTGAGGGAAGCACAGTGCAGGCCTCCTAAGCCATCACTTACATAAGGTGACCTATCCAAGAGCAGGAGATGTAGCTGACCTACCCAATACGTAGTCACAAGCACAGGGAAAGAGGCAAAATGAGGAGGCAAAGGAATACATTCCAAGTAAGGGAACAGGACAAAACCCCAGAAAAGGAACTAAGTGAAACAGAAATGAGCAACCTACCCGACAGAGAGTTCAAACTAAGAGTGTTAAGGATGCTCACTGATATGGGGAGAATAGATGAACTCAGTGAGAATGTCAACAAAGAAATGGAAGATATAAAAAAGAACCAATCAGAAATGAAGAATACAATACTGGAAATGAAAAACTCACTAGAGGGACTCAAAAGCAGAGTAGAGGATACAGAAGAACGGATCTGGGAGCTGGATAAAAGACTAGAAGAAATTACCCAAGCTGAACAGGTAAAAGAGAAAAGAATTAAAAAGAGTGAGGACAGTCTAAGGGACCTCTGGGACAACATCAAGCACACTAACATCCATGTTATAGGTGTCCCGGCAGGAGAAGAGTGAGACAAAGGGGCAGAAAATCTATTTCAAGAAATAATAGATGAAAACTTCCCTAACCTAAGGAAGGAAACAGACATCCAGGTACAGGAAGCACAGAGAGCCCCAAACAAGATAAACCCAAAGAGGTCCACACCAAGACACATCATAATCAAAATGTCCAGAATTAAAGATAAAGAGAGAATCCTAAAAGCCGCAAGAGAAAGTCAAGTTACATACAAAGGAAACCACATAAGGCTATCAGCTGACTTCTCAGCAGAAACCTTACAGGCTAGGGCCGGCCCCGTGGCTTGGCGGTTAAGTGCGTGCGCTCCGCTGCTGGCGGCCCGGGTTCGGATCCCAGGCACGCACGGACGCACCACTTCTCCGGCCATGCTGAGGCCGCGTCCCACATACAGCAACTAGAAGAATGTGCAGCTATGACATACAACTATCTACTGGGACTTTGGGGGAAAATAAATAAATAAATCAAATCTTTAAAAAAAAAAAAGAAATCTTATAGGCTAGAAGAGAATGGCATGATATATTTAAAGTGCTAAAAGGAAAAAACTTACAGCCAAGAATACTCTACCCGGCAAGGTTATCATTCAAAATGGAAGGAGAGATCAAAAATTTCCCAGACATGCAAAAATTAAAGCAGTTTGTCACCAAGAAACTAGTGCTACAAGAAATGTTAAAGGGATTGATTTAAGGGGAAAAGAGAAGACCACAAATAGGAAAAATCATCTATTTCCATGATAAGAGGGTAATGGATACAAATGCACAAAAAAGAGGTTAGATATGATATCAAAAACATAAAATGAGGGAGGAGGGGAGTTAAAGAGTAGAGCTTTCAGACAGAGGTCAAACTAAAGAGACCATCAATTCTGTATGGAAGAAAAAAGGAACAGAGAAGGACGACTACAACATCGAGGAAAACAAAAGTTAAAAAATAAGTACATACTTATCAATAGCTACTTTAAACGTCAATGGACTAAATGCTCCAATTAAAAGGCATAGGGTGGCTGACTGGATAAAAAAACAAGACCCATATATATGCTGCATACAAGAGACACACTTCAGACCTAAAGACACTCACAAACTGAAAGTGAGGGGTGGAAAAAGATACTCCATGCAAATGGCAATGAGAAGAAAGCTGGGGTAGCAGTACTCATATCAGACAAAATAGACTTTAAAACAAAAACTGTAAAAAGAGACAAAGAAGGGCATTACATAATGATCAAGGGAACAATCCAACAAGAGGATATAACACTTGTAAATATCTACACACCCAATGTAGGTGCACCTAAATATATAAAGCAATTATTAACAGACATAAAAACAGAAACAGACAGTAACACAATAATTGTAGGGGACTTTAACATTCCACTTACACCAACGGATAGATCATCCAAACAGAGGATTAATAAGGAAACATTAGCCTTAAATGATACACTAGAACAGATGGACCTAGTAGATATATACAGAGCATTCCATCCAAAAACCGAAGAATACACGTTCTTTTCAAATTCACATGGAACATTCTCCAGGATTGATCACATGTTAGGCCACAAAACAAGTCTCCATAAATTTAAGAAGATTGAAATAATACCAAGCATCTTTTCTGACCACAACAGTATGAAACTAGAAATCAACTACAGGAAGAAAATCAGAAAAGCCACAAATACGTGGAGATTAAACAAAATGCTACTGAACAACGAATGGGTCAATGAAGAAATCAAAGAAGAAATCAAAAAATACCTGGAGACAAATGAAAATGAAAATACGACAAGCCAGAATTTATGGGATACAGCAAAAGCGGTCCTAAGAGGGAAGTTTATAGCAATACAGGCCTATCTCAACAAACAAGAAAAATCTCAAATAAACAATCTAACAATGCACCTAAAGGAACTGGAAAAAGAAGAACAAACCAAGCCCAAAATCAGTAGAAGAAGGGAAATAATAAAAATCAGAGCAGAAATAAATGAAATAGAGACCAAAAAAAAAAAAATAGAAAAAATTAATAAAACCAAGAGCTGGTTCTTTGAAAAGATCAACAAAATTGACAAACCTTTAGCTAGACTCACCAAGAAAAAAAGAGAGAAGGCACAAATAAGTAAAATCAGAAATGAAAGAGGAGAGGTTACAACAGACACCTCAGAAATACAAAAGATTATAAGAGAATACTATGAAAAGCTATATGCCAACCAATTTGACAATCTGGAAGAAATGGATAAATTCTTAGAATCATACAACCTTCCAAAACTGGATCAAGAAGAAGTAGAGAATTTGAATAGACCAATCACCAGTAAGGAGATCGAAACAGTAATCACAAACCTCCCCAAAAATAAAAGTCCAGGACCAGACGGCTTCCTGGTGAATTCTACCACACATTCAAAGAAGACTTAATACCTATCCTTCTCAAACTCTTCCAAAAAGTTGAGGAGGGAGGGAAGCTCCCTAACTCATTCTATGAAGCCGACATTTACCCTGATACGAAAACCAGACAAGGACAACAGAAAAAAAGAAAACTACAGGCCAATATCACTGATGAACATCGATGCAAAAATCCTCAACAAAATACTAGCAAATCGCATACAACAATAGGTTAAAAAGATTATACACCATGATCAAGTGGGATTTATTCCAGGTATGCAGGGATGGTTTAACATTCCCAAATCAATCAACATGATATACCACATTAATAAAATGAAGAATAAAAATCACATGATCACCTCAATAGATGCAAAGAAAGCATTTGACAAGATACAGCATCCACTTATGATAAAAACTCTGAAGAAAATGGGTATAGAAGGAAAGTACCTCAACATAATAAAGACCATATATGAGAAACCCACAGCTAATATCATCCTCAATGGTGAAAAACTGAAAGCTATCCCTCTAAGAACAGGAACCAGACAAGGATGCCCACTGTCACCACTCCTATTTAACATAGTACTGGAAGTCCTAGCCAGAGCAATCAGGCAAGAGAAAGAAATAAAAGGGATCCAAATTGGAAAGGAAGAAGTGTAACTGTCACTATTGGCAGATGACATGATTTTATATATAGAAAACCCTAAAGAATCCACCAGAAAACTTTTAGAAGTAATAAACGAATATGGTAAAGTTGCAGGATACAAAATCAACATACAAAAATCAGTTGCGTTTCTATACACTAACAACGAAGTAGCAGAAAGAGAAATTAAGAATACCATCCCATTTACAATTGCAACAAAAAGAATAAAATACCTAGGAATAAACTTAACCAAAGAGGTGAAAGAGCTGTACACGGAAAACTATAAAACATTTCTGAAAGAAATTGAAGAAGACACAAAGAAATGGAAAGATATTCCATGCTCTTGGATTGGAAGAATTAACATAGTTAAGATGTCCATACTTCCTAAAGCCATCTATAGATTCAATGCAATCCCTATCAAAGTTCCAACAACATTTTTCACAGAAATAGAACAAAGAATCCTAAAATTTATTTGGCACAACAAAAGACTCCAAATAAGTAAAGGAATCCTGAGAAAAAAGACCAAAGCTGGAGGTATCACACTCCCTGATTTCAAAATATACTACAAAGCTATAGTAACCAAAACAGCATGGTACTGGCACAAAAACAGACACACAGATCAATGGAATAGAATCGAAAGCCCAGAAATAAACCCACACATCTATGGACAGCTAATCTTTGACAAAGGAGCCAAGAACATACAATGGGGAAAAGAAAGTCTCTTCAACAAATGGTGTTGGGAAAACTGGACAGCCACATGCAAAAAAATGAAAGTAGACCCTTACCTTACACCATACACAAAAATTAACTCCAAATGGATTAAAGACTTGAATGTAAGACCTGAAACTATGAAAATTCTAGAAGAAAACATAGGCAGTACGCTCTTCGACATTGGTCTTAGCAACATATTTTCAAGCACCATGTCTGACCAGGCAAGAGAAACAATAGAAAAAATAAACAAATGGGACTACATCAAACTAAAAAGCTTCTGCACAGCAAAGGAAACCATCAACAAAACGAAAAGACAACCTAACAATTGGGAGAAGATATTTGCAAACCATACATCTGATAAGGGCTTAATCTCCAAAATACACAAAGAACTGAGGCATCTCAACAACAAAAAAACTAACAATCAAAAAATGGGCAAAAGTCCTGAACAGACTTTTCTCCAAAGAAGATATACAGATGGCCAACAGACACATGAAAAGATGTTCAAAATCATTAACTATCAGGGGAATGCAAATCAAAACTACAATGAGATATCACCTCACGCCCGTCAGAATGGCTATAATTAACAAGACAGGAAACAACATGTGTTGGAGAGGATGTGGAGAGAAGGGAACTCTCATACACTGCTGGTAGGAGCGCAAACTGGTGCAGCCACTATGGAAAACAGTATGGAGATTCCTCAAAAAATCAAGGATAGAACTACCATATGATCCAGCTATTCCACTGCTGGGTATTTATCCAAAGAACTTCAAAACACCAATGTATAAAGATACATGCACCCCTGTGTTCATTGCAGCGTTATTGACAATAGCCAAGACTTGGAAGCAACCTAAGTGCCATCAAGGGACGAATGGATAAAGATGTGGTATATATACACAATGGAATACTACTCAGCCATAAGAAACGATGAAATCCAGCCATTTGTGACAACATGGATGGACACTGAGGGTATTATGCAAAGCGAAATAAGTCAGAGGGAGAAGGTCAAATACTGTATAATTTCCTTCATTAAGCAGTAGATAATAACAACAATAAACAAACACATAGAGACAGAGATTGGATTGGTGGTTACCAGATGGGAAGGGGGGAGGGAGGAGGGCGAAAGGGATAATTCGGCACATGTGTGTGGTGATGGGTTGTAATTAGTACTGGGGTGGTGAACATGATGTAATCTATGCAGAAATAGAAGTATAATGATGTACACTTGAAATTTATACAATGTTATAAGCCAATGTTACTGCAATAAACAAAAAATTTAAAAAAATAAATGAAAAAAAATAAAAACAAGAAAGTATTCATATTGGAAAAAATAAATAAATAAAAGCAAGTAATAAATCAAGGCTAGACAAAGTCATCAGTACGGGACAGAAGACATTGTCCAATAAACATTTGGCATACTTAGGGCTGGCCCGGTGGCTTAGCGGTTAAGTGCGCGTGCTCCGTTACTGGCGGCCCGGGGTTTGGATCCCGGGCGCGCACCGACGCACTGCTTCTCTGGCCATGCTGAGGCCGCGTCCCACATACAGTAACTAGAAGGATGTGCAACTATGACACACAACTATCTACTGGGGCTTTGGGGAAGAAAAAAAGGAGGATGGGCAATAGATGTTAGCTCAGAGCCGGTCTTCCTCAGCAAAAAGAGAGGAGGATTAGCACGGATGTTAGCTCAGGGCTGATCTCCCTCACAAAAAAAAAAAAAATATTTGGCATACTTAAATAACAATATGAAGGAAAGTTTTCTTGAGTCATACTTTGAGCCACATGTCAACTTAAATTTCAGACAACTGAGTTAAGAATTTAAAAATTAAATAACAGAAAAGTTAGAAGACAGTGTAAAAATAGAACCTGAAAAGTTATCCTTTTTTATCAACTGAAGATACAGAAATTCCAATGGAAAAGACAGACATATAAACAAACGCACATAATAGAAAAGCCATTCAAATATTGAATGGGAAAGAAACTTGACAATAACAACAAAGAACTTAGCAAATCCATAGGAGCACCAAGGAACTTGTGGATAAATAGGAAAGGGATATGAATAAATAACACAATTAAGAGAAAATATACCACTGCTTATTAGAGAGAGAAGAAAATTGGAGGCAAAGTCTGGTCTGTCGATTCATACTTGCTAAGATTCAATGAAATAATGTATGCCTATTTAGGTCCTAAACTACTTTGAAACAATCTAAAAAGGTATTTCCCTGATCCAGAATTTATAGACATGAGTGCAGGTAACATGGTGGTACAACTTTGAGAATTCACTACAAAGGACACATTGCTCACATTTTCATATTTTTCTAGTTATAATTTCTACTTTTAGGAGATTCCAACATTTAGGTCTTTTGGTAGGGATAGGTCAAAACAAGTCACCATTAGCTGTTAAAAATCACAGAATTCTCAATTTAGTTCTGGCAAAGACCTTATTTTAACATTATGACTTTTAAAATTATTCTTATGAGGAAATTGGCACCAAAGTAAATGCATTCTGCAAAGAAGTGCCAGCCCCTCTGAATTTCACAGGCAGCCACTAATTCATTAACATGTTCAGCCAATGTTATGAATTTGAGAAGTAAACCTTTAGACACAAAATAGATAGTTAACCCATACATGGAATGTATCCATTAGTGATCTACCTCAACAGGAAATACTTATTAATATCCACATCACTAATCTATTTCACTGTGGCAAATTCTTACAGATCATAGCCCGTGATTTCACTACTCTGTAGCAGCAATAAAGTGTTAAAAGGCCCATCAGCATGATGATACACATTCCCGTAGTAAATCCAGCCTGTTAAAAATAAAAATATAGAACAACATATATTATCATGTGAGAATAAATTCATATGCAACCATATTGTTACCCTAAATAATTGTGATAGAAACATGACAACTAATCGAAAATTAAATATAATGATCTATTTTCTTTAATAAATTTATGTAAATTTATTAAAAACTCTATTGTAAAATTTACAATATAAAGAGAAAAAAATTTAGGCAAAGAATGTGCTGAAAAATTATATTACCTGTTTTATGCCCCAAGGAATACTTAGTATAGATGTTCCCATCATGGTATTCCAAATCATAAAACTGAAAACACAGAGTAATAGCAGTAAAAATATGGAGTGTGACTCTTCAAACATTTTAATTAAGATAAAATTAAAATAATCAGTAATCTTCATTCACATATAATTTGAGTTATGCTCCAAAAAGTAGTTTTACTCACATGGTTACTAAACTGGTGTTTTTACCATATCCTTCAGTGTAACTTTGAAGTTTGTAAGCAGAACCCAGTGGACTATATACATAGCACTCTTCTGGAGATGGAACTACATGATCTGGGGCAATCTGGTAAAAAAAGAAGCAGAAATTTTAGGACCAGTAAATGTGCAAAATATTTTCTATACATGAGAGTACCTGATTCTAGACATATTTTTAAATATCATGAACAAATAAATATCCCTGATTATAAGAATTCTTTTTCAAATGTAACAGAAGATCTAAAGAAGCAAGAGTTTAAAGACTGTAAACAATAAACTTTATCTGAAATGAGAATGAATTCTTAGAATATGTAATTGTCAAAATATTTTTCTCTTCATTTTCATGAGAAAGGAGGAAGAAGAGCCAGCAAAGACTGAGATTAAGGAATTTTGAATGGAGGAGACTTGGGCCTTAAGTGAGGGAAATTTCAAGAATCAAGCAGTCACTGAACTCCTATGTGAGGGTGGTTTTAGCAAAGAGGCAGGTAGGGAACTCAAACTACAAGGAATTGAGGAGTCAATAGAAGATACAGAAAGGAACAATAAATATGGACTATTCTGTTAAATGCTTTGGTAGCAGAAAAAAAAGATGAGCTAAAGCAGCTTAAGGAAAAGGCAAAGCAAGGATTCTTAAAGATGAAAGATGTAAGCAAAAGGGAAGGAGCCAGAGAGAACAACTGAATAGATATAGGCTTCTTACACATAGCTCCCAACTTATCCCCATACATTTCTTCCTAATTCTACCTCCCTATTTTGGAGGGAAAAAAATAAAGTCTCCTGATGGAATTCTGCCCATCTCCCTGAGCACAGTCCTTTGAGGATATGTGTAGTCTTTACATATAGTAGTTAAAGATGTAGTAGCTGATGGTGTAAATGAACAATTTTTTATATTTAGCACCTGTTAACGTAAATCTACAACTTTGTGCTAGGTTTAGTGTTCAAGAAAAAAATGAAATACAGCTCCTAACTTTAAGAAGTTTAAATTCAAGTTAGAAGATATATGGAGCAATTAGGCAAGGCTGTAAGACAGATTAAAAATTAAGTGTTCAATTCTGTGGTATACTGTATAACGAAAAGATAATGGGGACTAGAATAGTTGGGGAAGACTTCAAGAAGTGATGGAACATTAGGCCTCAATAGGTAGACAGGATAAGGACTAGTACAAAAAGAAGAAGTGGCAAGTCCTTTTCTCTTTATGCATATGATTGTTGGTGTCTTGTGGGCAAAGAATGTCTTGAATGCTATGCCTGGTGCGGCTTTGGAAACAATTATTTCCTAGAGATATAAACACATATATGGAAACGGGTCTGCTGCCTTCTCTTTACCCTCAATCCTCTCGGGTCTGAGTTCTGTTGTCTTCTGCCGTAGAGTGAGAAGAAAAAAGGAGCAAGACCATGTTTGCAACAGGCAGGAGATAAACCATAACAGCCAGCAAAGCAAACTCAGAAAAAGTGAAAATCAAAAGTTATAGGGGGCAGGATTAGAAGCTGGAGAATAAGAAGTGGCAAAATCTTAGGAGATACAGAAAAATTGGAGGAATGGGTTTCACACTCTGACAGTGGTCTAGGGCACTGCTTTTCAAGCTTGAATGTTTCTGTGATTCACAAAGGGATCTTGTTAAAATATAGATTTTGGGGGCCAACCTGGTGGCACAAGCGGTTAAGCGCGCGCACTCCGCTGTGGTGGCCCAGGGTTCGTCGGTTTGGATCCCGGGTGCGCACCGACACACCGCTTGGCAAGTCATGCTGTGGTGGCGTCCCATATAAAGTGGAGGAAGATGGGCACGGATGTTAGCCCAGGGCCAGTCTTCCTCAGCAAAAAAAAAGAGGAGGATTGGCAGATGTTAGCACAAGGCTGATCTTCCTCACACACACACAAAAATATATATATAGATTTTGATTCAGTAGGTCTGGAGGAAGGACTGAGGTTCTGCATTTTTAACAAGCTCTCAGTGATACTGATACGGCTGGCCTGTGCAGGCCACACTTTTATTACCAAGGATCTAGGAGATGTTGGCAGCCAAATAATTTTCTTCCCTTCCCCATTTTAGAATAAAAATAGTAAGGTAAATGGGGAAATTTTCAGAAATAAAAAGGTATAACTCCATAAAGACCTGAGACCTGTGGATTCATATTGTTCTTCCCTTAAAAATCTTTTAGGATGGGCCGGCCCCGTGGCTTAGCAGTTAAGTGCACATGCTCCACTACTGGCGGCCCAGGGTTCGGATCCCAGGCGCGCACCAACACACCACTTCTCTGGCCATGCTGGGGCAGCGTCCCACATACAGCAACTAGAAGGGTGTGCAACTATGACACACAACTATCTACTGGGGCTTCAGGGAAAAAAGGAGGATGATTGGCAATAGATGTTAGCTCAGAGCTGGTCTTCCTCAGCAAGAAGAGGAGGATTGGCATGGATGTTAGCTCAGGGCTGATCTTCCCCACAAAAAAAATCTTTTAGGAAAAATAATTTTGGGATTCTCAGAAAATGAGCATGAATGTATACACACATTCATTAAAAATGGTCATTGTTAATTTTAGATCACTGTTCATATACTTTGATTTACTAGATCATTGCACTGTCAGTTAACAAAAGGGATTCAACTTTGTGTACAATGCTGACAATTTCCAGGCAAATAAGGTACACTCAGGCCTAGAATGACCCAGCCAGTATCTCTGACATTTGATTCCACAAGTAGAGCCTCTCAGAGGTCTGAACTGGACTCGGAGATACTAGATTACTTCTACCACCCAGAGGGTTTAGATAATTCTGTTATGGAACTAAGACTTTACCACAACTACTGATGTAAATGCTGGGGGAGGAAAAAGTAAAAACATCGGGGAAAAAAATGATCCCACCAGACTATTTTTGAAGGCCCTACTTTGGCTATACGAAAGGAGATCTTAATATTTCACATGGCTTAAAATGAGATATCTACGTTCGAATGACTAGCTCAATCCTTGCCCCTTAGTAAAGATCTAAAGAATGTTGGTTCCTTTCTCCCTTTTTATTATTACCTATAACAGAAATCATTATTTTTTCTCCCAGAATGTTTCCATTTTTCTTTTAAGTTTTCAAGTTTCTGAATATCTTATATGTGGTAATTCTTATAAGCAGCCTACTTATATATTTTTGATCCTAAAATAATAATACAGATTTTAGAAGATCAAGAGTCAACAAACTATGGCTCATGGGCCAAGTCTGGCCTTCAGCCTGATTTTTTTACAGTCCCTTTGCTAAGAATAATTTTTATATTTTTGATTATTATAAAATAAAAATGAAAAAGAATATGCGACAGTACGTGGCCCACAAAGCCTAAAATGTTTAGTATCTGTCCTTTGACCTTTGTTTTTGATCTATAAAAGGGTATTGCTAAATAGGAAAATATTACATATATGTATGTATATATTTCAGTGTCCCACTCCTGCAGAAAATTTCTAAAAACAGTTTTCCCTCGTAGCTTCAAACTTAAGCACTGAACAGACTAACCAGAACACGTTATCCTTTATTAATTATTATTAATCAACGACCTAAACTACTTCAAAAGTAGTTTACCCTCCTCAGAGCTTTTAGGATTGGGGATTAGCAGAATTTAATCCAACAAATCTCTAGGCTGCTGTCAACATAGAGAGATTGTTTCAAATCTCTGTATGCCAGGCTAGATAAGAATGAACCAGCCTGAGATATAGGACATGTATTAATTACTATAATTGACTTTCCATGATGCCATCCTTGGAATATGGCCAGCCAGAAGTTCAACCACTAGGAGTTGCCCTGACTTATGTTGTTCACTGTTCATTTCAACTTAACCTTAGACAATGAGCAATGCTTTGCCCCTTACCAGTGCCTTGTCTGCAGGAGCAGTGAGCCGGCTGTAGTAATGAATCCTCTTGTTCATGGCAGAGGCATGGTCACTAACCCTCTGAATGACATCATTCACATTGACGATGTTTGTGGGCTCTATATAGAAAGGCCTAGAGAAGGGAATATACACTTGACAAAGAACGTTCAGCCAGAAATTCTGGAAGTGAGCCACTGAAGAAAATAACTTCTTGTCCTCCATTAGAAATGGGATGTACCAAGGCAAGGCATTCACTTCTCACTTTTGGTGGGAAAAGAAAATGTCACAAAAGAAGTATTATCCAATCCACAGAATAAAGCTTTTGTTTCCTAATACCATTACTTTAAACACATTTTTTTAAACTTAAGGAATTTAGCAATAGAGGAGACATAACAGAAAGAGCTTCAATCAGTTATTAAAAAGAAGTATAGCAACTGTCAGTTTTCAACAATGAAACTTAAGACACAGCTTTGAATATTCTCTCAAAAAGCTTTTTGCACTAAATCAGAGAAATTATAGACAAAACTGTTCCTCTACTAAAGAGTTTCTACTCCTTTATGGGCCAAAGTTAATTCCTATGATAAACAAAACTACTACTTCTTGGTTCATGTACTAAAGATTAGTGATCTCAACCACCTCTCTTGTGAAACGTATCCAAAGTACTATCAAAGGAAATATCAAGACACTAGAGATATTTTGCCTCATTCTACTTTTCTTGGATTTCAGTAACATAACCTATTATGCTACTATTTGTGTATGCTTCCGTCCCATAACTGTGTCCCCATCAACTGCAGATTCTGGTTGTCAATCATCATTTTCAGTTCATTACTGAAACTCCCTCCATTTGCTTTCGAAGCTTCCAGTAATATACTATCTAAAATGGAAAGACCTGGCAGAGTTGCATGAAAAGACTGCATTCCTCTGCTGATTCTCAGATCCCTTGAAGTTACAAATGACACTGTACCCCCAAATCATATATAATTTGCTATTTCAGATTATACACAGATTCAAATAATAAAGGGAAAAAAAGCCAGGAGATTTATCCTTGGTTCCACACAACTCCTTGACACTTATGGCTCTGAAAGAAGCTTAAAATTTACTAAAGTACGGTCATCATTTCTGGAGACACCGTTAATCTAATCTCGTGGGAAGCACTTGAAAAACCAAGAGACTGAAATTTTAGTTTCTGCTATTTTTCCAACTAACTCTGTGATATTAGAGAAATGGTAGTATAGATGTTAGATTTAGTCTTGTCTCACTAGTTAGAATACAGAATTTTTGAATCTTTCTTTTATTATTTACTCTCCACTATAGCAACTAAATATGGTGGGTACTTTCTGGTTCAATCCAACAAATATCTAATTAGAGCACTTACTAGATCAAATATGTGGATACAGAGATCAATATGACATACTATCTATATTAAGCATATAATTGCTAAATGAATTAAGTGGTTCAATAAATCTCAATGAGATAAAATGAAAATGAAAGGGTCAGAGGCTGAATAAACTCTCCCTACTTATAAATTTGGTAGCCTGAGATAACTACCAATCGTCCCAAAGCATTATGGTGTTCTATATAATTTACATCTCTACTGTGACATTCAGTAGTACTAAAAAGCAATGTAAAAATATTTATGTCTAGGAGACAGTTTAATCATACCTGGGGTCAAACTCTACAGGGCATTCTCTTCTTGTTTTGTAAGAATGATATCCCACAAAATTCAAGAAGGAATTACAGCTTTAATGTCAACATAGAGATTGAAGCTAATCACGGATTACTAAAAGAGACTAATAAGTATGATATTGATAGAAAGAGATGTAGATTTTCTACTTGTAGCTTATTACTTTAAAATTCAATGGTACTAATATCAACCACTAAGTTGGCTTGAAGGCCTCCTGAAAAGCAGTCCAGGAAGTGCTACGTTTCTTGGCTCCCGGCCTCTTACAGAAGTGTTAACTGTACCCGTTTAGTTGGCTTGGGTACTCTGAGAGCAGAATGACTCTGAAAGTTTTTCTTTTCCAACAGTTTTCATCGAGATGCTGACTGCCTGTTCAAACAAATATTTTGGAATCTTTTCAAAACAGATTCTCTTTAAAAATATACAACTCAGCATATTTTAACTGAATTATTAGAAACATATGCTTAAAGCTTCATCTGAGAGAGCAAAAAATATAAATTCTATTTCTAAATTGAACTTCAGTTGAATCTGAAAACACTTTTTAAGTTAATACTATACAGAGAACAATATTCAGAATGAAAGACTTTTGAAACTTGGGGCTTTTTCTTTTGAATACAGTTTCACACAACTGCTCCCTATTGATGTTACTTCCCATTTGAAATGTAGCTCAACTGTGCCGCACTGAAAATAAATCATGATGTTTCATGTGGAAGTTATATTTGTCTCACCTTATAAATATTTATGGTCATGCTACAGAAAAAATGCTCTTAACATTCAGCAAAATTTAAAAAATATTTTAAAATGTGACTCAAAACCCCATATTTTCATCTAATACAGTTAAACAAAGAAATCTCTTTTCTACCTAACACCTTTTCTAGGTTCCACTCCTTAAATTCCTTAAAAATTTTTGGCTTTTAGATCTGTCTCCACCCTTCTACTGACCAGTTATGCTTCTCTGAAGTTTAAAAACAATTCCATGACCCTTAAGAAGGTACATACTCAATATGAAGACCCTTGACTTAAAACTGTTCCATTATTCACATCCCTATGAAAGCTGAAGCATTTAAACACCTGCCAGATTGGGGTAGTTTGTTAAAAAATGAAAAGGGAATCAAGTATTAAAAAAAAATCCCATTTAAATAAACATGCAAAATAATGAACCCACTGTACTTGTTTCTATCTGCTTGGTAAAACACCGGATGTCTGCCAGGCAGCTTTTCAATAAAGAAGACAGAAAAGAAGTCAATCTAGCTATTGCACCTAGAAATTTCTTGCTGCTACAAGAAAAATATTGGTAACCTCTGGCTTGCTGACATGTTTCTCGCTTCCTGATGCTTATACAACATCTTCTTTCACAAAAACTCTGCTCTACACTCCAACTTTACTCACTGTTTCCAAAGGCTGAGCCTTTATAAGGCTCTTCTTTCTATTATGGCAATTTATATTGGTTCCCAAATTTACTAAATATTATTTAAGTGCCAACCAAGTATTAAACATAGTGCCAAACATTAAACAATGAATAGGACATAGAACCTCAAGGATCACAATCTACTGGAGGAGATGGCTGAATAAGCAATTCCAATCTAGAGAGAAAAATAGAAGAAGAAAGTGCTTATGAGCAACAATGGGAGCAAGAAAGAGTGGAGAGGGTGTGTGATACTAGGTATGTACAGGGTACACAGAAGGGGAAGCTAAACATGTCTGGCAGACCACTGAGGAAATTATGGTTGAGGTGAATCCTAAAAGATAAAAAGGAGTTAGTCAGGGATGAGGAAAAGGAGGAAATAAACAGTGTTTCAAAAAATGGAAAAGCATGTAGAAAGAACCAGGAGAGAGGGCATGATATATTTTTTAAAACCAGAAGTAGTAGGAAGAGAAGTGGTAAGACATGAGGTAAATCTGGGCCAGTAAATGGAGGACTTCACATGCCAACAAAGGATATAGTCCTAAATGGAAGAACCCTCAGGCTCAGTCTCCTTTGCTGATTCCTTCTCAAATGCTCAACCCTTAAATGTCCGAGTAACTCAGAGTTTATTTAATCCATAGACATTTTCTCTTCTCTATCTACACTCAGTCTCTTGGTGGAGTCACCTAGTCACCTAACTCTAATGTACATGCTGATCGCACTCAAACTATTATCTCCAGCTTGAACTCCTGATTCATATATCCAACTGCTCCCTGCCACCCCTCCCACACCCCATCTCTTAGATTTCATTGCCTACCACACTAACCACATGAGCCTCCTCACCATTCCTGAAACACTACAAGCATGCACCTACTTCAGGACCTTTGTTACTAATTTGAGGTAAAAACAAAGGCTCTGAAGGACTTTCCCCTAAATATTTGCATGGCTTGCTTCTTTGCTTCTTTCAAGACTTTCTTCAATTGTCCCTTTCTCAATGAGGCATTTGGCTATCCTTGTTACCATATCTAAAATTTCAACTCCTCTTCTCCACTCTTGTCATTTCCTATACACCTTCTCTGCTTTTCTGCTTTACATTTTCTCCCTAGCATTTATACTATCTAACATAATATATACTTATTACTTATTTATTATTGATCACCTCCAGTAAATTTAAGCTCCATGAGAGCAGGGATTTTTCTCAACTTGGTCACCACTATATTCTCAAGGTCTAGAATAGTACCTGGCATATCGTAGTTCAATAAAATATGATGAATAAATAAAGTATGGTGAATAACATGGTGTATTACTTTAAGAAAAACAGTTTATTATGAAATAATTTTAGACTCACATAGAAGTTGGAAAAATAGTACAGCGAGTTCTCATATATACTTCACTCAGGTTCCCTCATTGATGACATCACATATAACCAGAGTATGATCATCCAAACTTGTATTACTTTAATAATTAGGAAAAAAGTTAATGAAAAATTATGGGGATAATGCTTTCAACTTTTATTCAGGTTTAAAACTTAAAAAATAAATACTTGGGGGAGAAGTGACAGAAGGTGTCATCAAAGTATCAAATGTTACACAAAATGAGAAGAAGCAACCTGTAAGAAAATCCATTTAGTGTGGTATCTTCAAGCCAATTAAAACTGTTTTCAGGAGTAGAAAATGATTAATTGTGTCAAGTGCTACTGCTAAGTCAAATGAGATGAGGACTGATCAATGAAATGACCATGGGTGACCTGGATGGGAGCAGTTCCAGTGAGTGGTAAGGGAAAAAGTCTGTCTGAACCGGGTTCAAGAGAAAACTTGGGTATGGTGAGTACAAATAATCTTTGCAAGGAATTTTCTGTAAAAAGGAATAAGAGAAATGGAGTGGTAGCTGAAAGGGTAAGAACAAATACTCTAGAAAATATTTTAAAAAGCATAAAAACCATCTATAATACCACAACTGGTAATCATTAATAACATTCTGCCAACCTCATTCTCTTGCAAAAAACATAATGAGATGCTATTATATGTTCGTCAGAATGGCTAAAATTTAAAAATCTGACAATAACAAGCGCTAAGGAGGTAGAGCAATGGAAATCTTTGCACATTATAGTGGGAATGTAAGTTGGTATAAACCCTGTGGAAAAGTCTGGCATTATCTAGTTAAGTTGAATATGCACATACACTACTACCAAGCAAGTCCACTCTCAGGCATATATCCTAGAAAAGTTCTTGTACATGTATGCCAGGAGATACATACATTCTTGTATGTTTATAGAAGCATTATTTATAAGAGCCCCACATTAGAAACATCCCAAATGTCCAACAACAGTAGGATAGATAAATAAACTTCAGATACTCATAGAATAAAATGCTAGAAACCACTGCAAATGAAAGCAGAGTTACACACAACTTGCATAAAAATTACAATGCTGAACAAAACCCACAAAGGCATACATACAGTACGATCCTATTTACATGAGATGCAAAACAGGTAAAACTGAATTCAGTATTTAGGGATAGCCAGACAATAAATTATAAAGAAAAGTAAGGGCCGGCCCGGTGGTGCAAGGGGTTAAGTGTGCGTGCTCCGCTGTGGTGGCCTGGAGTTTGCCAGTTCAGATCCCGGGCACGCACCGACGCACCGCTTGTCAAGCCATGCTGTGGCGGCGTCCCATACAAAATGGAGGAAGATGGGCATGGATGTTAGCCCAGGGCCAGTCTTCCTCAGCAAAAAGAGGAGGATTGGCAGATGTTAGCTCAGGGCCGATCTTCCTCACAAAAAAAAAAAGTAAGGAAATGATCACACAAATGTCAGGAGAGTTGTTATCTGTAGGGAAGAAGGGGGATGTGTTTGGTGAAAGACACATAGGGAACTCCTGGGGTGCTGTTAATTTCTAGACCTTGGTGTTGGTTGGATGAGTGTCGGCTTTATAACAATTTTTTAAATTGTACATATGTATTATGCACTCTTCTATACATAAGATACATCATGTGATAAAAAAAACTTTAAAAACAAATCAAATTAACATATTCTTTATTAGTAATTTAGTAATGAGATCAAGAGAGACCAAAAAACTTTTGTACCATTCAGAAATTTGCTGGTTATCTTGTGGCAAAATATCTTAAACATTTGTCAAACTTAAATATGAGTTACCTACTTTTCCACTACAAAAGGACAACTGTTCCAAATTTGTTGACCTCTTCTATGATGACATGTGGCTGTCAACAGTAAAAACTAAAAAGCTCCCAGATACTTAATCCATCTCCTTTCAAGGTAAAGATGATATTTTAACAATGACTGAGAAAGTAGTTACTTTTTAAAAAACTCATGTTACAGAAAATATTCTGATAACAGATGTCTAGAAATGTTTCCATTGTTATATGATTTTTTTTTTTTTTGGTGAGGGAGATTGGCCCTGAGCTAACATCTGTTGCCAATTTTCCTTTTTTTTTTTTTTTGCTGAGTTAGATTGGCTCTGAGCTAACATCTGTGCTCATCTTGCTCTATTTTGTATGTAGGATGCCTCCACAGCATGGCTTGATAAGCCATGCATCAGTCCATGCCCGGGATTCGAACCTGCGAACCCTAGGCCACGGAAGCCGAGCACACAAACTTAACCACTACACCACAGGGCTGGCCCTAATTGTTACAGGATTTTATTGCTGAAAATGATGTCTGTCACCAATAAAAACTCCTATCTTCAATCTTAGACACATGGATTAAAAATTTTCTAACATTTAAGAACTTCCAAACAAAGAATATCAATGGTCTTTGAACCTGTATTAAAAATAAAAAAAATTAAAGTAATAATTGTAATAATGAAGCAAATGACAACACTAGTATCTTGGTAATTATTGCATGTAATACAAGTATTAATACCAGTATTTTCACTAAAAAATGTTCAGAGTATAAAATGTTTAAAAATCAGCAAAATTAAACATCCAACATATTTCAAATATGGAAATTTACAAACATTATAAAGCATCAAATTAAACATTTATAAAAACAAACACTAAAAAGTTATAACTCTAGGGGCTGGCCCAGTGGCATAGTGGTTAAGTTCATGCGCCCCTCTTCAGCAGCCCAGCCCAGGGTTCGCAGGTTCGAATCCCGGGCACAGACTGATGCACCACTCATCAAGCCATATCGTGGTGGCATCCCATATACAAAAAAAAAAAAAAGAGGAGGATGGACACAGATGTTAGCTCAGGGCCAATCTTTCTCAGCAAAAAGAGGAAGATTGGCAACAGATGTTAGCCCAGGGCCAGTCTTCCTCACGGAAAAAAAAAATTATAACTCTGATGTAGATTATTAGATATGATTATATCTAATGATTCTTTCCCCTTTGTATCCTTCTGCCCAGGGTACCTTCCAAACTGACACTTCTGAAATAATTGGTCCAGAAAGACTCCAGGACCTTTCTGAAGTACTTAGTGCCCCTCCAATGGAGCTTTCAGACCAGCTAGGCAGCTCCTCCACTGTGGCCAGAACCTACTGGGTTGATTACTCAGTTTTGATTACCCTCCCAGTTAACCTAGGAAGGATGGTTTTGTCTATTAACTCCTCCCCTTCCCCGAGCAAAGAGATTAACCACCTTCTGAAGCCTCTCTCTAAATCAACGCTTTTTTCTCCTCTGCCTGGTGTGTAGGTATGTGTTTTGGGGGATCACTGCTGGAACTGAAAGTAAAGCTAGGAGGGTGTCAGAAATGAAGGAGAGATTGGAGGACAAACTGGAAAGAGAATCAAGAAAGGTGAACAAAGCTACTGGTTGTTTCTAAATTAACAGTATTAAACCAACAAAAACAGTGGTACTTTGGACTTTAAAAATAGCATGGGGGGCCAGTCCAGTGGCGTAGCAGTTAAGTGCACGCGCTCTGCTTCAGAGGCCCAGGGTTCGCAGGTTTGGATCCAGGTGCGCACTGATGCACTGCACTGCTTGTCAAGCCATGCTGTGGCGGTGTCCCATATAAAGTAGAGGAAGATGGGCACGGATGTTAGCCCAGGGCCAATCTTCCTCTGCAAAAAGAGGAGGATTGGCATCGGATGTTAGCTCAGAGCTGATCTTGCTCACACACACACACACACAAAAAATAGCATGGGATACCAGGATATGCAAACTAGCACTGCAATCACTAAATGTAAGAACTGAGTGACGCCAGGGAGGATGAAAATTTACCAGGCAAATTTCAACAAAAACTTTCACATAATTGTTGGATGAGATTGAAATGAACCTCAAATCAGTTTGAATTACTATGTGGCAAAGTTTTATAAGATTTTCAAAAATAATAAAGCATATTCAATTGTTACTGATGATATCATAAAGTAAAAACAAAAGTTCTAAGGTACTGTTAATAAATAAAATTTAAAGTTAACTTTATCAAGATTATTACATCTTATTATAAAATTTCTATTTTTGTTTTATAACGTACATAATATAAATATAGAAGTACACGTACGTAATTTGCAAATGAATACAAATACACATATGCAGTCCCAATTTTTTTAGATTGTTAGTATTTTTTTAACTGATAAGGGTCGTATGATGAAAAAAGTAAATGTTAATAAACACCTGGTCGAAGATTATGGGTCCCTTATTATAGAATTCTAAGCTGTTACTTAGCTGCAAATAAACATCTTCATCAACAACATATGGACAAAGAACTCAACCTGAATATTAATTCTCAGACCCATGTATCTTAATTAAATACAGATTTTGCTAAGAATGAATTTCAAAATTCTTTCAATGCAATTCATGCTTTCAAATTTTGGTTTTAAAAAATCCATAAATTATTTTAATTCTACTGCCCCGAAAATAAATAGTCTCTTCTTTTATGGCTACAAAATAATCAGCAACAGAAATGCAAGGTTTTGTTTTGTTTTGTTTTGTTTTGAGTATCAGCACTGGAATAAGGCTAAAAGAACTATATAAACACTAAGAACATTTCAACCAAGTGAAAATATTAGAAGCACTTGTAAGTAAATACCAACATAATAGTTCTTCAGTTTTCCTTTAAGTTGATATAAAACAGTAACACCACCACCATCACCCCATCCTATCTTCTATCTTAAAAAAACAGTTCCAAATGGGACATAGTGAGTGACATTCCACAAAGGAAGATTAGGAATGTGGGAAAAATTCCCAAGAGGGCACAGCTCCAAGCAGCTCCTCCTTTTATCCACTTTATGAGAATGCCAAAATAAATCACAAATTGTCTCAATTTACTTAAATACAATAAAGGAAGAATATTATTAATTTAATATTTTGAAATAAAGAGCTTGTCTTAATTATAAATAAAGGGTAGGCTTCAGTCTGCAATGTCATGCCAATTATTACTCTCCTTCTCACATAAATCTACCAAAAGAATTTCTGGAAAAGAAATAAAATTTCCAGTTTCTAAAATTTCCAGTTTCATAACTAACTATTCCCTATTTTTTAAAAAATAGCAGAGAAGAAGAAAAATACCAGGCCAGCATTTTAACTAAAATTTCTTTTCCTTAAAAACTGGAAAAGTAATGAAAGAAGGTAAAGAATTCATTAAGTATACATATTGAGATAAATCTTATTTTTAATATATACATGTGATCTTCAAATGAATATTAAAATTGCTTTATCTTAATTCAGTTATCTAGAAATTGAAAACACAAAAAGCAAAACTCATCTACTCTTTAAAAAGATCACCAAAGACAAAGAGCCTCTTTCTTATTCCTCTCCCATAATGTAAGAAAGGGATACTACACATCAAGCCTTAGAATTCTTCATCATGGCTCTCAAGAAAGGCAGATGGGCTAAGAGAATTTCTGCTCTGCCACTGGAAAGACACTAGCAACAAATGGTTTACACAACCTGGTCTTTCAGTTGATGATGGCTATATTTTCAACCCAGACGGCAAACACTGTAGTAGCTTGACAGAATCCATTGTTGGTTGTATGGCATGTTACTCAGCAGACTAATCCCAGAATAACAGACTAGACTGATAAAGGCAAGAGTCCAACATAACACCTCCCCTGCCAACTGGCTCCTATCAACTAACTCTTACATATAGGAAAGTTTTATAAACAAAATATAAGAGATATTTTAGTAAAAAAGAAAATAGTGCTAGAAAGGGGATTTTGAAATAGGAACTTTCGCACATTGCTGGTAGGAGTATAAGGTGGCACCATCTTCCTAGAAGACAAGTTGGCTATAGGTATCAAGAGTCTTAACTGTGCTTACAACCTTTATTCTAATAATTATACTTTTGAGACTCGATTAAAAGGAAATCGATTAAAAGGTATACATATGGTATACAGAACGCTGTTAGTCACAGCATCATTTAAAATAATTAAAATTGTAAACAGCTTAATATTAAACATTAAATTATGATCATTTAAATAATACATATTTATTTAAAATGACATTTAGAAAGAAGTCTTAATATGGAAAAACACTTACAATATAGCTTTTTGGGGGCATTTCAGTGATTCTTTTTTTTTTATAATTTTATTTATTTATTTTTTTCCCCCAAAGCCCCAGTAGATAGTTGTATGTCATAGCCGCACATCCTTCTAGTTGCTGTATGTGGGACGCGGCCTCAGCAAGGCCGGAGAAGCGGTGCGTCGGTGTGCACCCCGGATCCGAACCCGGGCCGCCAGCAGCGGAGTGCGCGCACCTAACCGCTAAGCCACGGGGCCGGCCCTCAGTGATGCTTAAGGACAATTTTTATTATGAAACTTTTTACTATTCCTTGAAACCTGGTACTTTCCCCTCATATATCATTCTTAGCCTCAGTTGCTATCCCTAGAGTTTATGGCAGTTCAAATCCTTGGATGACCTTGCCAAAGGACTCTCAGTTTGCTTCAGGGGCATGAGGTTCAGGAAGAGGCTGGAGATTGTTTTGTTGTCCAGAAAGCCACTTTAATCAGAACAATTTTGATGAGAATATTTTTATTAGAAGCAATTGTGGGGGTGGAGTGAAATTAAGGTGAGTCGGTCTTACTTTTTTTAACTTCTCCAGAAATAAGGCAAAAGTCATCCCTAGGGGTCACAGCATCCCTAGGAGTCATAGCGGAAGTACCAGCCCCTATGGTGCATACCTGAGTCCCTAGAACGAGGGACTTCCTTGCCGACGAGAGGCAATCTGGTCCATGGTCTGTTTCCATAAAGTTTTGTTGGAACGCAGCCAGGCCCATGCAATTATGTCGCTGCTTTCACCCTACAGTGGCCAAGTTGAGTCCATATGCCCACAAAGCCTAAAATATTTACTATCTGTCACTTTACAGAAAAAGTTTGCTAACTCCTACCGTAGACCATGGAATTTTCTTTTTTTTTTTTTTCCAATTATTTCACTGAGGTCATAATGGTTTATAACATTGTGTAATTTCAGGTGTACATTATTATTTATCAGTTTCCGTACAGACTGCATTGTGCTTAACACCAATGGTCTAGTTTTTATCCGTCACCACACATATGTACCCCTTTACCCCTTTTGCCCTCTCCCCTACTCCTTTTCCCTCTGGTAACCTCTAATCTGTTCTCTTTATCCAAGTGTTTGTTTATCTTCCACATATGAGTGAAATCACACGGTGTTTGTCTTTCTCTGTCTGGCTTATTTTGCTTAACATCATACCCTCAAGGTCCATCCATGTTGTTGCTAATGGGACGATTTTGCCTAGAGCACTGAATGTTCTTACACAGAGCAATGCCTGCACAGAAACCCCCCAAAGCACCTAGCCATCAGTACTACAAACAACCTCATTCTACTCGTGGCTGGGCTCAGCCAGACCCCACAGCATTGTCACTCCTGGGGATATGATCTCACAAGATTCTTGGTAACACTGGCTTAGGAAGGGTTAAATCAGTATTTTTTCCTAATGAAAAATGACACAGTACTGAGTTAAAAAGAAAAAAAAAATCAAATATTTATAACTCTTCATCATAGTGCTCCCTTTTTTTGTTGTGTGTCTATCTCCTTCCCTGGAGGAAGGGACTGTGTTTGAGCAAAGCGTCTGGCACACAACAGGAACTTAGTGAATGCTTGCTGACAAAAGGAAGGAATAGGAGAACAAAGGAAGAGAAGAAGGAGGTAGAAAGGGAGAGATAGAAGCAGAGAAGGAGAGACAGAAACAGGCAGGTAGGTAGGCAAGCAGATAACCTGGGAATAACTTGCAAAAGTAACAACAGCATGTAATATAAATTTAAATTGAAAAAGCAGCACATTAAATTATATATACTATGTGATCTATAAAAAAACAGAAGAAAAGGACAGGAGGAAACATACCAAAATGTTTTAACAACACTTGCCACTATGTGATGGGATTATATTTCTTTATGCTTCTGTTTTTTTCCAGAACTTTCTTTATACCAAAAAAAAAGTTCCCCTTAGTAAAAAAAAAGATAATTTGTATCATCCTTATAAAAAAGATAAGTTGTATCATCCTATAGAAGTACAGGTGATTTAAACAATGTTTGTAAGAAAATGGGTTTTTCATTTTGAATATACTATTTTTATCCTAAATTATAGGAATGCTATATTTTCTGAAGAACTTTGTCATCATTATAAAAGTAGTACATTGTCTATACTGAAGATAACATAGAAGTTATAAAAGAAAATAAAAACAAAAATCACCCATTAGAAATAATCAGTTAACATTTCAGTACATTTCCAAATGAGTAGAGACCCACACACATGCAAGCAGGCAAACACACACACACACAATTAGTTTTACTTGCTTTTGAATTTTACATAAAGTAGAATCACACAATATGTATTTTTTGCCTAGCCTCTTTTGCCAACATTATCTTTGTGAGATTCATCTATATTCTTGTGTGTAGCTGTAGTTGGTTCATTTCCATAGCTGTGTAATATTTTATTATATGAGAATACAACAATTTATTTAACCATTCCTATTGATGGGTATCAGGGTTATTTCCAGTTTGTAGCTCCTATGAATAAATTGTAATCTATATTCTTGCACATCTCTTGGTGCAATGTACACACATTTCTATTGATTATAAATTTGTTGTATACTCAATGTTAGCAGATAATTACAAACTCTTTTCCAAAATGATTGCACTAATTTACACTCACTCTAGTACTGTATGAGTATTCCCATTTTTCCATATCCTTGCGAACATTTGTTTTTGTCACTGATTGATTTCTTATCTTAGGTTACTGTGATCTTTAGTTCCAAATTTTCCATTTGTTCTTTTTTTTATTCAACAAACATTTTCCATGAATTTGGTTCTTTTTCATATTTCTAGCCAGTGCCAAAATGCTCAGCCTTATTTCAATTTCCTTGAACATATTAAACAAAGTTCTTTAAAAGTCTGTTCCTGATAACTCCATTATCTGGAACACTTCTATCTCTATTTTGTATTGAATCTCTTAATTTCTAATCACGTTGTCTTGTCTCCTCTTATGTCTAGCTATTTTTGATTAAGTACCTGACACCGTACTTATGGAATTCCACTACAGATCTTCCTTGACTTATGATGGGGTTACATCCTGATAAACCATTTGTAAGTGGAAAATGCATTTAATACACCTAACTACCAAACATCATAGCTTAGCCTAGCCTACCTTAAATATACCCAGAACACTTAGATTAGCCTATGGTTGGGCAAAATCATCTGACATAAAGCCTATTTTATAATAAAGTGCTGAATATCTCATGTAATTTATTGAATACTGTACTGAAAGTGAAAAACAGAATGGCTGTATGAGTACAGAGTGGTTGTAAGTGTATTGGTTGTTTACCCTCACGATCATGCGGCTGACTGGAAGCTACAGCTCACTGCAGAGTATCCTACTGCATATCACTAGCCCTGGGGAAAGGATCAAAATTCAAAATTCAAAGTACAGTTTCTACTGAATGTGTATCACTTTTGCACCATCCTAAAATCAAAAAAATTGTAAGTCAAACCATCATAAGTCAGGGGCCGTCTGTATATGGAAAACAGTATAAATAATTTGAAGCCTAGAATACAGTAATATTATTTTCTTTAGAAAGGGTTTACATTTGCTTTTAGGAGCTAATTTGAGACAGTTAGCAACCCTAGATTACCTTAATCCACTTTGGGGTATTGAGATGAGTTAAAGTTGAGCAACAGTCCCTGCAAGAAGGTCATTCTATTTCAAGTTCACTCATATTTCTAGGCTTATAGACTTAAGGGCTTCCAATCCAAAGTTTGTGTGGGGCCTACTCTTAGTGAGCCTTGGATTCTAATTTTTCTCCCTCTAGCCTTGTAAAGCCATCAAAATCTCTGCTCAATTTATCAGCCTCTTGGCTAATAAACTAGAATTGGCAAAAACCCTTGAGGAAATGCTAGACTCCCCTTTCTGGGTTTCCTTCTTCTTCTTGATCTAGATATCATCATTCTTCGTTGTCTTATTAGTTCTCCCAAGTCTTTAAGTTCATTTTTAAGAAATTCTGTCAGCTTTTCTAGTTATTCTCCGCAAGTTGGTTGGTCCAAATTCCTTAATATGCTCTTGTCATAAGCAGAAGTCCACCATTCCCTCTTTTATTTTTTTTATAACAGATTTATTAAGATATTCATTCACATATCACACAATTTACCCATTTAAAATGTGCAATTCAGTAGTTTTTAGTACATTCAAGGAGTTGTGCACCCATCACCATAATCGATTTTAGAACATTTTCATCACTCCCAAAAGAAACCCTCTCTTCAGCCCCTGGCAACCATTAATCTACTTTTTGTCTTTATGACTTTACCTAATTTAGACAGTTTATATAAATTGAATAGTACAATATATGGCATTTTTTGTGTGGCTTCTTTCACACAGCATAATATTTTCAAGGTTCATACATATTGTAGCCTATACTGGTACTTTACTCCTTTTTTGTGGTCAAATAATATTCCATTGTATGGATATATCACATTTTGTTTGTCCACACATAAATTGATTGTTTTGCATTGTTTCCACTTTGGGCTATTATGAATATTATGAACATTTGTTCATAAGTATTTGTGCGGACATATGTTTTCAATTCTCTTGGGTATACACCTAGGAATGGAACTGTTGGGTCAAATGGCAATTCTATATTTAACATTTTGAAGAATTCTCAAATTGTTTTTCAAAAGTGGCTATACCATGTTTCAATCCCACTAGCAATGTTTGAGAACCATGCTCCTTTTTTAAGCAATTATTTTTAACACCCAAATTTACTAACCTTAACAAAATTAATAGATCAATCACACCTCAATAAAGCTGAAATAAATAAATAAAATAGAAAATATCTATCTACAGACATAAACATAAAAATAATTCTATAACTATAAAGGAGAAACAAAATGAAAATAACATAATAAAATATGAATTTTAATATGTCAATGCTCAGGCACAGCTACATTCAAAGACAGAATGAAGAAGACCAAAGCCTATATCAATTTATAATGAATAAGCCAGGATTTAAGAGAAGATTAGAATCTATTCTATATCTGAAGTATAGGAAAATAAAAAAGCAGAGATATAAAAACTAGTGTTAGAATAAATAATAACAGGGGCCGGCCCCGTGGCTTAGTGGTTAAATGCGCGCACTCTGCTACTGGCGGCCCAGGTTCGGATCCCGGGCGCGCACCGACACACCGCTTGTCCGGCCATGCTGAGGCCGCATCCCACATACAGCAACTATAAGGATGTACAATGTTTTCCTATGTTACTTTACAGAAAACGTATTTCCTAACTTGAAATGTTGAGGCATTCATTTATCCACTAATATTTAAAAGACCTTAGAAATCATATCCTGTGACAAAGGAATAGAGAATAGATTGCAAGAAGAAATCTTAAAATAAGAAGCCATAAAAAACTTATGTAATAGAGTTTTGGGGAAAATTTCAGACTAAGACTAAAAAATAACAGGCAAGCCAAAGACACATAATCTCAATGTTATTTTTATAACATCAATTCCTTATCATTAGGCTTCAGTCATCCATTGGGTTTTAATAAGATTCCTGCATTTCATGTGTCTCCATTAATCTTAAAATATTTGGTTTTAAGTCTGTTAAAAGGAGTCTCAATTCTCTTGTATACTTATGATTGATTTCATTGCTTTTGCAGTAATTATACTATTGCACTAAATTTTTGACTATATACTTGAGGATGTTAAAATACTGAGTAGACAGAGAAAGATGCTAGCCCAACTCTTCATACCCTTTCCTCCCAACAAAATACACTTTTGACTTGGCCCTAATGAGCACCAAACCCAACTAGGCTCCCTCTTTCTTCAGGTTTCTCCAAATAATGTTAATGAGGGAGGAAGAGAGGGAAGAAAATAAAGCACAAGTAGCTTACAAGCAATGAAAGAAACAGCAAAATCAGATAAAACAAATAGATCTAGGGAAAGAAATGGAAGCAGCTTGGGCAAGTAGATACGGGTACAAGAGGGCAGTTAAGCAAACAAAGATATCTGGAAAGAGAGGAAGAAGGAAAAATATGTATGAACTTATGAATTTGAGAGAATAAAAGGATTCTGATGGGACTAGAAATAAGATCCCATTCTAACAAAGTTTATACTTAGATTTATAGCAACTCTAACTCCATGGCCAGGATTGTTCTCTTTAAGCATTTAGCAAAAAGAGTTCCACTGGGGAAAAGTAATGGTGTAAAGTGGGGAGAAGATAGGTGAGAGAAGTGGATGAAGAGGGAGAGAAAAGAGGAGGAGAGGGAAGAGAGTAGAAGGAAAAGGAAGGAGGAGAAGGATGGGTGTAGAAGTAGTAATACAATCAGCAAGTTGGCCATGTGGAAATTAACAAAACAAACCTTAACTAAATTGGAGTTGGGAAGGCCTGAAGGGGGAGCTTTCATGCCCTGTCATACATCACCAATTACACCAAACAGGAATAGAAGTACGCTTTCATCTTGGACAGGAAGTAAAACTACTTTACTACTGAAGGAAGATTTTTCTCCCCACCTGGCAACAGCCCAGCCAATGAGAAGCACCTCAGTACACTGCTACCTTGTACTTTCCGCCACGGGATTTTTGTTTAGAACAGCCCCTCCTTACTCCTCCTTTTTCTCTATAAAAGCAGCTCCCCTCCTTTATTTTCTGGATTTGCCTATGGTTTGCCATAGCATGCACATCCCAAATTGCAATTCTTTCGGCTATTTCCAAATAAACTTGTTTTGAGGATAAAATAATAGGTGAATTTGCTTTTAAGTTGACATATATGGTGTCAGAAGTGGGATCTCAGTCAACTAAATGTTCTGAGGGAAACCTTCCTTCAGGGACCCCGGCTGGGTTTATGTTTAAGAACTTTGGGCCCCCTAAATGTGCTTTTTTTTTGGTGAGGAAGACTAGCCCTGAGCTAACATCTGCTACCAATCCTCCTCTTTTTGCTGAGGAAGACTGGCCCTCTGCTAACATTTGCCCATCTTCCTCTTCTTTATATGTGGGACGCCGCCACAGCATGGTTTGATAAGCCATGCGTAGGTCTGTGCCGGGATCTGAATCTGCGAACCCTGTGCCATTGAAGCGGAGCACGCAAACTTAACCATTACGCCACTGGGCCGGCACCTACATGTGCATTTTTAACCAAGTGGGCCAAACAGACCAAAGGCAGTCCAGAATTACAATGGCCATTATGAGGAATTTTCGGTCTCTCCAAACTAGCTTTTCTTAAAACCAAAGCGGAAGACCGCAGCTCTAAAATTAAGCAAAACGAATGGTATGTCTATTTTCATTGGTCTCTGGAGGCTTCTGGATATGCACAAAGCTCTAAAATTGCTGCACAAGATACCCTGCCTAAATTAGCCAAAACAACTGAAAAACTGAGGAAGAACAAAATGGCTTCTGAAGCCTCAGGTCCCCCTCCCCCTTCTTCTTTGTCTCAGGTGCCATTATGTTTGTCTTCCCAGAATCCTTTGTCTCAGACCCCATCCCAGCAGCCATCTTGTACCTAGGCTCTGCCCTGACACTATTTTCTTCTCTTCCCCTCTGTGAAAACCTGTCCCTTTAAAATCAGACCCTCTGAGGGCTCAAATACTAACCCCCTAATTACTATTTCTAAGTTAACTGCAGCAAATAAAAAACCAGAAGGAAAAATTTAAATAGCAATTATCCCAGACCTTTGATAACAGACAAAATGACTCCAAAAACAGTTCCTAAAGGATCCTTACACTTTGCAAATAAAAATCTTTAGTAAAAGACTTTGGCCACCTGAACAAGTAACCTTAATTTAGGCCATCTGCCAGAAATACAATTTGGATCCAACTATTCTTTTACATTTTGTACCTGAGACATGGTTAAATATTTTAAAATGAAAGCTATGAGATCTCTCTGTCTATCAATACATCTATGTATATATTATAGAGATGTGATATTTTTCTACATCCAGATGGTATTGCTAGAATTGACTTGTAAAAGGCTCTATTTAATTGGCTTGAAATTAAATGCTTATAAATTAAGTATTCTTAAAATCTCACGGGCTGGCCCCGTGGCTTAGCGGTTAAGTGCGCGTGCTCCGCTGCTGGCAGCCCAGGTTCGGATCCCAGGAGCGCAGTGACACACCGCTTCTCCGGCCATGCTGAGGCCTCGTCCCACATACAGCAACTAGAAGGATGTGCAGCTGTGACATACAACTATCTACTGGGGCTTTGGGGGGAAATAAAATAAATAAATAAAATCTTTAAAAAAACAATCTCAGAAATATAATAGAAACTAACTTAAATGCTTTTCAGGTTCATGTGATCTAGGATCAATCTTTAGTAAATAAAAGCTAGCTTAAGGTTGTTGGTGCGACTAAAAATAGGCATGTCTTCAGAGTTGTTAGTATTGGGTGTAATCCAAATTTACAACGTTTTTCTCTGTGGGTTTACTAGTCAAGTGGGCTCGTGCTGTTTCTGTTATAAAATTTGTCAGCAAGAAAGTAACTTAAAATAATGGTTGGCTATTTAATGTCTAATCCAAGCATGATTGTTAAAAGGAAGTAATTAAAAATAAATGTAAATAAGATCAAAGTTTATACTAGTTAAACTAAATAATGGATAGTCATTGAATACCTAAATCATTTTCCAAACAAGATAAAATATTAAAACATTAACTCCTTTACTTTTGGCTTCTTATCACAGGGAAACTAAAGATATTTGAGTCTGTAAGTGAACATGTTTTATGCCACACTGAGAAATCTTTTATGAAAAAAAAAAGGCACATGTTTCTAGAAATTTATAAAAGGTATTTTAAGTTCACTGTGCTGCAAAATGCTAATATAGTTCACAATTGGTTACTTCTTAGTTTTTACCAGGAATTGAGGTTTTAAGGGTTAAAAATTCTAAAATATGTAACTAAAGCTACTAGAAACAAAAAGGGAAACATCTCTGTAAGCAAGGAAAGTAGAATGGTGCTTTGATAAAAGAAGGCATGAGGAATAGAAATGTATTCTGTTAAGGGAAAAGAATTTTATGAGTGGTCAGGACTGGCTAAGATTAGAATGAATGAATTTTTTTTTTTTTCCTGAGGAAGAGTCGCCCTGAGCAAACATCTGTTGCCAATCTTTCTCTATTTCGTATGTGAGCTGCTACCATAGCATGGCCACTGACAGACAAGAGGTGTAGGTCTGTGCCCGGGAACCGAACTCAGGCCGCTGAAGTGGAGCATGCCAAATTTAACCACTAGGCCACCAGGGCTGGCCATGGAATGAATGAATTTTAATATCAAAATAAACTGATACAAAATTAAAATCTGGCTTTCTTTTCTGTTGAAAGGACAAGGTTTCTTGGGCTATTGGTCTGATGGTGAAACAGACTGAAAGCTTCTTTACCTTTAAGCAATATGCCTAGAAAATAGATTTTGTGTTTTGTCAAAATACTTTCCTGTGTTCTATCAGGTCTTTAATTACTTAAGACAACTGGGTCATCTTAATATTGAAGGAGTGGTTTTGCTTACAACTATTTAACGTTTTGCATTTGCCTTTGAAACCTATTATTGTTACTTTGGTCAAATAGATACTTAAGTATTATTACATAATGATCTGTGATCCTATTTGGTCAAGCATCCAAACCTTTTGATATTTTTGACAAGTTTCCCAAAATATTCAAATTTTAAATGACATCTTTTCAACCTGGATGTAACTTTGAGATTTTCCAGAGGGCACCTGGGACATCTCAAATGATTTATTCCCTCTCCTTATGAAAAGAGAGACATTACACTAATTAGACTTATTTTGTATGTCAAATTACATGAGAAGCATGGTAAAATAAGCAATAATAAACCTTTTTAGCTTATATTGTATGGGTGAATACTACTAAAAAGTGTTCTAGAAATTGTATAAAGTTCCTAAATATCTGATATGTCCTATTATAACGTTATTACCTATAATTCTAGTTGCTTCCTAAAATGTATGTCAAAAACACCCAAATTTTCTTGTCAATTACCCATTGCAAAGCCAATTCTTTTGGTTATGCCCAAATAAACTCATTTTGAGCATAAAATAACAGGTGAATTTGCTTTTAAGTTGACAGCCATCGGCTCTATGGCACTGATAAATGGTCAAGGCCCCAGTCCCATCTCCTTAACATGCAAACTGCAAAACATGCAAAAAAATTTCCTCAAAATGCAAACTGATGCAGCTCTAGAAATCAACTCTCCAGGGAAAACTACTTTTCTATCTTTTGTTGTAGATCTATATAATCTCCAACTATGAAACTACTAAGCCTCAGTAATCACTTCCAATCACTGTAATTGGGCTAGGATCTACCCTTACACATTAATAGATAAACTCCTCACTTTGCTTTGTTATTGCCTTTTTCTCCTAGGACCACTGAAACCGGCAAACAGTTAGCCATTGATGATTAAGCAGCTAGTAACTATGGAGAATCAGAATTGGCCCCCATCCCCACTAACTAACCAAAGGAGTTTGGGATGGGAGGCCTGCCCCCAGAACAGGCCACTACCATAGACATCTCCGGGTATCTGGCTGGGTCTGTGCTAAGCCCATTCTTAGTTCCAGTTGCCCTTTATAAAAGACAGTTACGTTTGTAAAGAAAACCTCCATTTGTAAAGTTATCTTCTTCCCTGTACCAGGAAGAAGGAGGGGATAGCCTTACCTAGAAACTCATCAGAATGGAAGGTGGAAGGCAAAGACTTAAATCTGCATGATAAACTTACCTATTGTTAACTATGCTGTTTAGGTAATATGCTATCTGACGCCCACTAGGTTCCTATAGGTAACATCCCCCTGGAGCTGGGGTCACCATGGTAATGGGTATTTGAGCTATTTCTTTCAGGTACTGAACCCCTTGTCCACTTTAGGCCAGATTGAGACCACCAACCCATCAACTGGGCCCTTTTGACGGCAAGAGGTTGGAACTCCACCCTCAGGGCAGGCTAACGCCGCCACCATTCTGTGAACTACTAAGAGGCATGAAGCCTGACTACACTTGCACACATCATCGATTACTTCATCTCCCCTCACCTCCAATCATTTCAGACTACCTTGCCCTCTTCCCCATAAATACCCCTGAGTCCCTATTTTCGGGGAGGCAGATTTGAGACTTGTTCTCCCGTTTTCCTTACTTGGCTGCCTTGTGATTAAACCTTCTCTCTCTGCAACTCATTGTCTCAGTGATGGCTTTCTGGGTGGCAGGCAAAAATGGACCCGGTGCGGTAATACCACAAGTACCAAAAAGAGCCAATTCAGGGGCCGACCCAGTAGTGTAGTGGTTAAGTTTGCGTGCTTCGCTTCCGCAGCCCAGGGTTTGCAGGTTCGAATCCTGGGCACAGACCTAGGCACCACTCATCAAGCCACGTGTGGTGGCATCCCATATACAAAATAGAGGTAGATGGGCACAGATGTCAGCTCAGGGCCAATCTTCCTCAGCAAAAAGAGGAGGACTGGCAACAGATGTTAGCTCAGAGCCAATCTTCCTCACACGAAAAAAACAATAACTAAAAAAAACAGCCAATTCAGGCTGCCATTTGGTGATAGCATTATTCACAGGTGAAAGTGAGGGAGGCCAGATTACAGATGCGCAGACTAGTAGACATTCTAAAAAACCAGGGGCCATAGCACACATAGTGTGTTTGAAGGGCACCAGGAATGTTGCCTATTTTAAATAACTACCTCTACCCCACTGGCTTAGCAGAGCACTTGAAAAGTATTAATCAGAAAACCTAACGTTTAGGTTAGGCTTTTATATTTCTAGGATACTCCACATTAAAACATAAATGGCCATGGGAAAGTAATAGACTAGGTCTCTGACACATCAGATTTTGCCATTATAACACTAAACAGACATCAAAGCCCTGCAGGAATAGGACAGGTAAGTACCACTGGTGTATAAGGGGTAGAAGAAAAGTATGGTTTACAAAGCATTGCCTAGAGGAAATTCCTGCCCTGGGGAAAACTGGGCATACAGAGAGGAACATGAAAGCCCTAGGCCCTGGGAAAAATGGAAGACAACACAAAGTTAGAGAAAACGGAAAAGGGGAAACTCAAAAACAAATTAACCACTTCACAATTTGGTTTCCTGCTGGCTGGGATGGTCAACTCCCAAAGGTATAATCCCAGAGCAGCCAGCAGAGTATGAAGCAATCCTGAATACCAGCTCTATCTTTCTTTACCAGAAAGTCTGGGAAAAGCAGGAAAACAATCTCTAAGACCACTGATTGCCAGTAGAATATATCAAGTACAGCACTGGAGATTTCTAAACTTTTCTGTCCCTTCACCCACATTCCCCACACTACCCCACATCAGGTGAAAAACTGATGGGGAAGATAAGGAGAGGCATGTAGAGGGGAAAATGGACTTGCATAGTTTGCAAACGTTCCCCAAATGGTTCTGACATGTATCTTTCCTCTACAGCGACAAGCTCCTTCCTCCACCTAAGTCTAATTAGACCCCAGTTCCACCAAAATGATAAACAGACCCAGCATACTATCTTTCCTTTCCAAAGGAGTTCTTAAAATTTTTATGTTTGAACTGATACATGATTTTGATTGCCACCTAGTGGAAGAAATAGAATTAACCACAAGCTAAATAGGATAAGCAATCTAAAAGTATCAGTGTTTTTCTATGCTCTGACAGCTGAAGATAGTTTCCCGAAGTGGTTATATGTAAGATGATTTTAGGTAGCAGAAGGATGAATGCTATTTTAATTACTTGGTATTTACTGCAATGCATATTAGGAAAAAGTATAAACAATACTTCAAATCCATCATTTCACAAATATGTGAAGATGAGGCTAAATTAACCCTAATTTTTAATAGTTAATACAATTTTTAAAAAATATATTAAATTATAATATTACACAGGTGGTAATGGGATATCACCAAAGTCATACGGTGACTCTAAAATGACTGAAGTTTTGGAAATAGTTGTCTAAGCTAGTTCTTCCAATGGAAGATACTTTTCCCTCAGTGTGTCTGAGTTTTATTTATGTATATAAAGTGAAGTAACACACATTTTAATAGAAATAACAATGTTTTAAGGTACTCTTACTTTTTCCTCATCGAAAAAAGTTTGTTTTCTTAAATAGAAATTATTTCATAAGCAAATTAGCATTCAATATTGCTAAGTTTCTATAAATATTTGCCTTCTTTAAAACATGCTTACCTAAGTAGTTATCTCGTGATTGTAAATAGTTGATTCCCTTTCATTGTGACAAGTTTCATTATAGAAAATATATTTCCATTTAATCTACACAGTTAAACAAATTCTCAGAGAACTGTTTGAACTCCTGCCAACTTATTGCAATGGAATGCAATTTAATGACCTATGTTCTATTGTCACAGTAGTCAATTATTTATCATAGAATTTAGAAGTTTCAAGAAAATCCTGAGCATTCAATTAGCATTCATTAGTTCTTGTATTCACTGATATTGGAACATACAAGTGAAAATTACAAGATTCATTTCATTATATTCTCTGATGGCCACTTTAAATGACAATGATACATTTCTCATGTGATAAATTTCACACTGCCACCTCCTGTAAGAAAGACTAAAAAATTAAATATCTGGAAAACAGAAACAGGATTATCAAGACTAGTTTAAACCAATCCTCCTTCATCTCCTGGATTGGAACCTACTGTGACGCTTAACAAAACGAGCATTTTGTTGGGAAGGAATAGGAGGGGTTGTTGAATAGTTGTTGGGTATTTACCTAACAGTATCTGCCACATCTCCCACCTCAAGCATTCAGTTTCCCTCTGAGGAGGCAATCACTTACAATTCCTATTTATTCCCCCGCTCATTTATACATATTGTATTATATAGAATTTATTGATTTATTTTTACCCAAATGGTGGTATACTATACACACTACTCTGCGCTTGTTATTTTTTCACATAACAAAATAAGTTGAAGATTTCTTCCATTTTGATATGTAATAAAGCCACTTCCTTCCTTTTAATGGTTAAAAAATATTCCATTGTGTCAATGTGCCATAATTTATTTATCCAGTCCTGTAAGAAGAGACATTTTGGTTGCTTTCAATCTTTTGCTATTATAAAAAATACTGCATTAAATAACCTTGTACATATATTATTTGACATTGCAAATTAAATCTTAGAAATGAAATTGCTGGGCAATGTACATTTTGGAATTGCTGCTGGCGTTTTTTTTTCAGGATCAGGATCACATTAAATTTATGGATTAAAATTTAAAGAGCATGACATTTTATTTTAGAGTCTTCCCACTGAGAGTAGAATATGCCTTTTTGTTACACGTCATATTTTACAAATTCTAATATGCACATTTGAACAATTCTAAAATATGGATGCATCTCATAATCCAGGACATCTTTTAATCACTGTCAGCCAGATGGCAGACATGACAGTAAATATTCCTGGTGGTATGACACGTTAACTGCCATCTGGTCATTTCAGTCATCAAACTATTTAAGAACCATTTGAGTAAGAAATATGAGCCATGGTGTTGTTAGAAAACCTTCTGTGACACCTTCTGGTAAGACCAGGAAAGTGCAAGAATCAAAACTAAAAGAAAGTGTCAGTGATTTGGTAGAAACTCCTTTCAAGAAATGCAACACTATCAGTGCTCTTAATGGTACGAAGGACAATTTTGTGTGTGGGAAAAAGCATGGATTTTGATGACTCCAAGTCAAAACGTGACTCAGAAGAATCAGATTCTAAATATGAAGACTCAGATTACTCATATCTTAACTGATATATTGTGTATATTTTCATTTTTATAATTGCACAAGAGATATATGATAAAATACCAAATAAGTCCAAGAGTTCTTTCAATAAGCACACAAAAAATTTTCTAAGTCCTAAGAGATGATTGCATCATAGGTACTGGCGGCAATTTATCTTAGTGTTACATTAAAAAAAAAACAGTGCAACTTACAATCTGCATCTCAGATTTGAAGAAATATTCTAAATCTTATTTTAGGTTCCTCAGTAGTATTTGTAAGTTTCTCTCATACAGATTTTGAATATTCTTAAAGCTATTCCTGTGTATTTTATCTTTTCTTCCATTATATTTTCTCATCAGAATACTACTTATTTTTGCCTAGTTTGTAAATAGCCACTTTACTGAATTCTTTTACTATTTATAATAATTTTTCAGTGGATTCTTTTGGGTTTTCCAGGTATACAATGAAGTAAATTTTAAACTCAAATGATCTTAAACTATCTGCTGGAATTTAGGCTCAGTGAAGGTTAAGGGCTGTGTATTACTTTTACTGTTCTATCCCCAGCACCTAGCATATTACCTTGCACAAATCAATATACATTTATTAATAAATGAGTTATGTGAATGCATCTTACCTCATAAAACTTACCCCAACCCCTCCCCTGACAGAGATGTTGAGTTTAGTCAAAAAAGTCAAATATAAACGAGGAAACAGTATCCATATTTATTCCCTCCCACAAACAAACATACAGATCCTGTAAGAGATTGGATATTTTATAATCAAAGCTAAATATGTTTGGTTATAATTAGTTCTATTTTAGTAATTAAAAACCCTAATTATGAAATTAGTGTTTTATTTTAAACACTTACCTTTTGGATCTTAGATCTGATGAATCAAACTGGATATTCATAGGTCCAGGATTTATTTCATGATCTACCTCAGGGATGAGAAGATGCCTAGAATCACTACCCATGTTTGCCATTTTTCTCAGACTCTAAGCATTGAAGAAGTCAGTCCTATATAAATCAGAAAAGATAAATAATTTAAAGTTTAATTAAAATATTATTTTACTATTAATAAGTAATATATTTGCATGCATAAGAAATTAGAAAAATATGGGAATTTGCTGAAAATATCTTAATGAGGTATATGCCTAAAATATTTATTTTATCAGAAACTTGCTAAGTTGAAATAATTTGTAAAGGTACATGCACCCCTGTGTTCATTGCAGTGTTATTCACAATAGCCAAGACTTGGAAGCAACCTAAGTGCCCATCAAGGGACAAATGGATAAAGAAGATGTGGTATATATACACAATGGAATACTACTCAGCCATAAGAAACAATGAAATCCAGGCATTTGTGACAACATAGATGGACATTGAGGGTATAATGCAAAGTGAAATAAGTCAGAGGGAGAAGGTCAAATACCACATGATTTCCTTCATTAAGTAGTAGATAATAACAACAATAAACAAACACATAGAGACACAGATCGGATTGGTGGTTACCGGGGGGAAGGGGGCAGGGAGGAGGGTGAAAGGATAATTCGGTACATGTGTGGTGATGGGTTGTAATTAGTATTTTGGTGGTGAACATTATGTAATCTATGCAGAAATAGAAGTATAATGATGTACACCTGAAATTTGTACAATGTTATAAACCAATGTTACTGCAATAAACAAAAAATTAAAAAAAAAAAAGAAATGGAGTTACTGCTTATTTTTCAGCTTAATAAAAAATAAGTGTGGTAATCCATTTCTAGTAATAAAACAGATTAGGCTATTTGGACCCACTTTCCTGCAGAAAACAACTAAAAATACTGGATAAAATATAAAAAACATCTTTTGAAAAGTATCAACAATAGTGAGAAAAATCAGGCCATTTGTAGGTGAAGTTAAGGACCTAGAGAGGTAAATAGCTCAAGGAAGTTGCTTCTGCTCTGAGGGTATTTGCTGTACCAGGAGAAACTGGGCTGAAGATTTCAAGGCTTTGTGAAGTATTAGTGAAATAGAAGACAAAACCTGGGATTTGCCCAAAGTAAGGAAGGATTGTAATAGGAAATCATCCCCCCTCCCTACCTCCCATAATACAGCTGGGACTACAAAGAGCTTTACCATCAGATTAGGGGTTAACAAGAAGTAAAACTGCCTCACTCCCTCACAAGGGAACTACAAACAAGTTTTTTGACACTGACCACAACTAGTGTGTGTGTGTGTGCGTGCACGTGCGCACGAGGGGAAATGTTATATACCACAAACTTCACCTCATGTGAATTTGCAAGGTGGTCAAAGAACTCTTTTTAAAGCTGTGAATATAACTTAAGGTTAACTTGTTTGGCAGGGCCTCTAGACAACTGGCAGAAGCAAATGTAAATCTTTTCTCTGATGACACACCTTCATCCTAGGCCTCAAAGAAGACTTGCTAAAAATCTTTCAAGGACAATGAACAGTACACAGTCAAAAGCAACCTAGCACGTAAGGAAATAAAGTACTATTAGTGAGAATCAGAAGAAACAACAGGAGAAATAGACCCACAAGGACTTCAACTATAGGATTTACCCGAATGAGATTATAAAACAATTATGCTTCCTATGTTTAAATAAATGAAGGAAAAAGTGGACATTTTCAAAAAGTAACTTCACATGTTTGAAAAAGACCAGAGTAAATTTTTAAGCCAAATAAATATATATATATATTTTAAAATTTAAAATTTTAAATTTAAAGTTTAAAACTTGGGTTAAAAGTTGAATAGAAAATTAATGAACTAGAAGATCAATCAGAAGAAACTATCCAGAATGTAGCAGAGATAAGAAAAAAGGAGAAGGGCCACCCTAGTGGCACAGCAGTTAAGTTTGTGCACTCCGCTTCAGCGGCCCAGAATTTGCTGGTTCAGATCCTGGGCGCAGACCTATGCACCGCTCATCAAGCCATGCTGAGGCAGTGCCCCACATAGAGCAACTAGAGGGACGTACAGCTATGACATACAACTATCTACTGGGGCTTTGGGGAAAGAAAAAAAAAAAAAGGAAAAAAGAAGGAAGATTGGCAACAGATGTTAGCTCAGGGTTGATTAAAAAATGGTTGATTAAAAAAAAAAGAAAAAAGAGAAAATAGGGAAGAGAGGTTAAGAGACAGGGGAGGGAGAATGAGAAGGTCTAACATGCATGTAATTGGAGAAGTAGACGGAGAGGAGATGGCAGAGGTAATATTTGAAGGGATAATGGCTGAGAATTTTCCAGAATTTATAAAAGATAATCTGCAGATTCAAGAAGTTTAATGAATTGAGGCAGAATTAATAAACAATATATTATAGGGTTGGAAAAAAAGAATTAAAATTCAGACCAAAGGGAAAAAAAGTCAAGCAAAGATCTTGGAATTAAAGTGTTCTAAGGTCCTTGTATTGTTCAGATCAACATTACACTTTAATGTGATTCACGTTGTATTTTAAAAGTAACTGCTAACATAATAGAAAAGAGTGTATAACTTAAAATCTAGGAGAGGAGGAAAAGAGAATGATAAAAAATAACTGACCTAGGGGCCGGCCCAGTGGCGTAGTGGTTAAGTTCGTGTGCTCCACTTTGGCAGCCTGGGGTTCGCTGGTTCAGATCCTGGGCACGGACCTAAGCACAGCTCATCAAGCCATGCTGAGGCAGCGTCCCACATAGAGCAACTAGAAGGATGTACAACTATGACACAGAACTATCTACTGGGGCTTTAGGAAGGAAAAAAAAAAGGAAAAAAAGGAGGAAGATTGGCAACAGATGTTACTCAGGGCCAATCTTCTTCTTCAAAAAAAAAATTGACATAAAAAGGTAAGAAAGGAGAAAGAAAATATAAAAGAGGTAGGACAAATAGAAAGCATAAAATAGACATGATCTTCCCATTTTTTCTTAAACCCATGCTAATCAAGCTATCTTCCCCATCACTACGCAAAAACTGCTCTTGTTAGATCACCAATGACCTCCACGCTGGTAAACCCAATGGTCATTTCTCAGTCTTTAACTTACTCGCCCTATCAGAAATGTTTGCCACAAGGGATTCCTCTCCTCCTTAATAAACTAGATTCACTAGGACTCCAGGTTTTCTCTATACCTATCTGGTCCTTTCTCTTTCTCTGTCTCTTTTACCGTTTGTTCCTTGTCTCCCAGACTTCTTAAAATTACAGAGTCCTAAGGTTCAGTCTTGGCCCTCTTCTCTATTTACTCTCAATTTCTAGGCAATGTTATCCAACCTCATGATTTTAATACCATCACTTACATTATACAATACAGTAGCCACTAGTCACATAAAGCTACTAAATTTATATTAATTAAAATTTAAAAAAACTTCAGTACCTGAGTCACACTAGCCACATTTGAAGTGCTCAATGGCCACACGTGGCTAGATGCTACCATACTTACCGCACAGTGTAGATATAAAACATTTCCACCATTGTATAGAGTTCTATTGATCTAGACAATGACAACTGCCACATTAATATTTCTAGCCAAAACTTCTCTCCTGAATTTCAGACTTGCATATCCAACTGCCCACTTAATATCTTTTTTATTGAGATTTAACTGACGTATAGCATTATATTAGTTTTAGATGCACGACATAATGATTTGATATATGTGTATATATATATATCCTTCTTAACATCTTTACTTGGATCTAATAGACAACTCAAACCTAAAACATCCAAAACTGAACTTTTGATTTTTTCCCAGAACTACCTGACCCATTGTTTTCCTGATTTCAGTTGATGACACTTATATCCTTCTAGTCCCTCAGGCCCAAATCCTTGGAATCACCCATGACTTCTTTTTCTCAGTCTACATTCAATCCATCAAGAAATCTTGTTGGTTTTTCTTTCAAATATATAAAGAATCTGACCACCATCATTTGTTACCAAGATTTCTACAACAGATTTCTACAAGCTTCCTGCTTGTACCCTTATCCCCTTACAGTCCACTCTCTACACAGCAAGCAGAGAGTTGCAGAGAGGTATAGTCAGGGATTTGGTCTTACCCAATTGGTTGTTACACTGGGGGAAGTGTTATTAGCACCCAGTGGGTAGACACTAGTGATGCTACTAAACATCCTGCAATGCACAGGACAGCCTCCTATAACAAAGAACTATCCAGCCCAAAATGTCAATAGTTCTGAAGTTAAGAAACCTGCTCTAGAGGGGAAAATATGAGGTTGTGATATGGAAGGACAGGAGGGGACCTCATACGGTGATGGCAATATTCTATTTCTTCAACTTGATTCTGGTTACATGCCATTTGCTCTATAATTAATATACATATGTTTTATGCACTTTTCTGTATGGATGTTATATTTCACAATGAAAAAGCAACAATGGGGAACGCCACAAAATGAAATAAATATATTTTAACACTTAAAGGCAAGTGTTTTACCTTTATTCCTCACCCTGTGAGTTACTATTATCCTCATTTTATAGATACAGATATGGCACAGAGAAGTAATTGATTACGAAGTTAGTAAGTGGCAGAATTGGAAGCCAAACCTAGGCAGTGTAAGTCCAGAGCCTGTACTCTATGCTGTGCTGTCTCTCCTGTTCTGTGCCCTTTCTTTCTCTCTCTCGTTTACCTTTTACCTCCTTCTGTTTCTTGCTACAGCCCAGACTACCTGACAAGCATAGTTTTATTGTTGCTGTATTTGTTTAATGAAATCTTATGTCCATTGTTCTCATTTTTCTAAATATAGCATTTATGGCAGAGTAGAAAGAAAATGAGGTTTTTGAGTGAGCAATCCTGTATCTGCCACTCGCTACCTGTGTAGTTTAAGCCTAACTATTTAACCTCCGTGAGGCTATTCTCCTATCTGCAAAACTGAAATAATAATATTCACCTCACTGAGGTATTTCAGAATTAAATGAGATGATGCATATTATACTTAGTACTTTGTAATGAGAAAATAAATGTTCAAATGTATTGTTATTCCTCACAAAAACCAAATGAAAATCCTTTTTTTTTTTTTTAACATATGCAGCCCCTTGAGGTTTTTGCTTTTTTTTTTTTAAGTGAAAACTTCTTGTTCAGTAATGAAGAGCTAGGCAAATACTGTCCACATGCCACTATTATGTGACACAGATGTTGGTAACATGTTCTATTTCCCAAATATGTGTATTTTCTTATCTCTGTTTCTTTCCTTTCCGTTTCCCCCTTCTGCTCTACTGCTTTCCTGCCCAACATTTAAGCCAAACCTCTCATCAACTTAGTCCTACTGGAAACAAACAAATAATGTTAAAGAAAAATGTTCAAGTGGTACCTTATAATAGTAACTTTTCAAAAAAAAGCAAAACCAAAATACTACCATTTCCAATCAAGAAGGACATTATTTCTGTATCTTATAAAGAGGATATGAAGATAAAAACGATTATCCATTTTAAGATGAGACAACTAAAATACTGAGTAATGGTTGATAAATAAATGAAAAGCAATAGGATGTATTGGAGTATATGAGGTATATGAGGAAGCCATTTCGTGTAAAAATAATTTGGCCTGACCTTGTTTTTCCAAAAGAGCCTGACATGGCCTGTTGAGCATGCATTGTGATCTGCTTTAAACATTTACTATTCCAAAGACAAGAATGATGCCCTTAAAGACAAGGATGTAACTCCCCCCCCATATTGGTATTTCTTTAAAGATAGGCATTTCTTCCTTGAAACTAAGGATTAATTACCAACCTGCTGTGCTCACCTTGTGATCACTGACCTGCTGACCACTGACCTGCTGTGCTCACTTTGTGACCATTGACCTGCTGACCATTGACCTGCTGTGCCAGCTAAGTATCTCACGACAGTAGCAAGAGAGATATTCCTGTCATATGTGATGTATGCTCTTTGTTCCAAGACAGTATATAACCACTCTGTACACCCCATTTCTTTGGTGCCCTTCCTTCCTTGAGAAGGGAGGCCCCGGGCTATAGTCCTCAAACCTAGCTCATAATAAACTCACCCCAATTTTGATTTATAGATTGATTATGGATTATTTGCGTTGACATGGTTAACTCTGAACAATATAGTCATTCAACAAGTTCTTTTTTTTTTTTTTTTTTGTGAGGGAGATCAGCCCTGAGCTAACATCCGTGCTAATTCTCCTCTTTTTGCTGAGGAAGACCGGCTCTGAGCTAACATCTATTGCCAATCCTCCTCCTTTTTTTTTTCCTTCCCCAAAGCCCCAGTAGATAGTTGTATGTCATAGCTGCACATCCTTCTAGGTGCTGTATGTGGGACGCGGCCTCAGGATGGCCAGAGAAGCGGTGCGTCGGTGTGCGCCCGGGATCCGAACGCGGGCCGCCAGCAGCTGAGCGCACGCACTTAACCGCTAAGCCACCAGGCCGGCCCCCATTCAACAAGTTCTCAATCAGCCTCTATAATATACTGAGGTACTGAGAAAAATAGAAAAAAAAATTAAAAAGTCATGATCCTTATCCTCAATAAACTTAAAAAATATTATAATTTATGAAGCCCCGAAGTCAGGTGACTTGTTCTAAATCACTTAAAAAATAAAACCTAGTGGGATGCTAATAAACAATTCCGATTTTCAGTTCATCATTTCACTTTTAGCTTAAATCTACACAAAGTGTTGGTCCTACCTCTCAAATTAGCTTTGTAACAGCTCAGTGTAAGATTTCTTCTTTTAAGGTAAAAAGTTTAGTTCACTGTTTGAAACATAGATTCATATAATGTATTGTACATATCCGAATGTGGAGCATCAGAAATGTGTTGAATATAAAATCTACATTATTCAATGGTAATTTTTATTAAAATCTCATTAAGATGGAAGTAACAGATAAAGTTAAGTAATTTCATCAAAACAAAGTTAGGTGAGAAGCAAAAACAGAAGTTTGATCTTTCAGTTCCTTCTTTTACATAATAAAACTGATTAATAATTCAGTTGATTTGTTTAGTCTTAAGTTTTAAAACTAAAGGCAGGATTTTTCAAGATTACTTGGACCCACTAATTTATAAAACTAAGATTGATAGTCCTATTAAATTTCCTTAATTCAAAACTGTCAATTTGACTAATTAACTTGAAAACAGTGTTCCCTGGATGTAATAAGTGAAAACATTCTGTATAAAATATCAGTGAAAAATACATTTTAAATTAAGGTAGACATGGCATAGGAATTAAAAACTTGGGAAAGAAATAAACATATTGTAGAGAAGTTATTAGCTTTACAGAATTTTAAAAACATTCTCTCAATTTGAAAAATTAAATATTTTAGAAATTGAAAAAAGTGATTGTCAGGAAGCCAGTATCTTTTCATCATAACGAATAATATAAAAATCTTCGGAAAAATTTATTCAAGAAAATCTAAAGCACACAAAAATTTTTTTAAAAATCTATAAATTCATATGTGTAAGCATTTAGAACCATGCCAAGCACTAGTAAACTTTATAAAGGAGTTTTCTACTATTATTTGTGAACTTAATAAAATTAAGCTTAATGAAATGAGCTTAATGAAACTTTTATACTGTTGAAGGAAAAAGTCATCAATAGAATTGCTAAGAAATGCTAGAGAAAAATTTTAATATTGGTAAGTAGGCAGAAGTTTATGCTCCTAAATCTCCAAAAACTAATAAAACCATCCGCAGAAAGTAGTATTGCCAAGGTATTCATTTGTTTGAATTATACACAATGGTTAATTTGGGGTATGGCCTATGCTGGTTCTATTAGTGTCATGGTTGATAGCTCATGTGTAAGACTGCCTGGATTTGAATCTTGGTTCTGCTATTCACTGTGTGACTTCAGGCAACTTATTTAAAGTCCCTAAGACTCACTGGTTTTGGGGATAATAAATGTACTAGTCTTACAGGGTTTGAGATTTAAATGAGATAATGCACATAATGTGCCTGATCCACAGTGAGTGCTCAATAAACATAGCTATCATTTTCATTATGAATTTGGCTCTTTAAAAGTAACTAGCAAAATTATATCTTGGCTTAATGGCCTGAATAAAATTAGCTGATATCTACATGTCTCTAGGATAAAGTGGGTAAACTCAGTGAGGTAAGAAAGGTAAAGGAGTTGAGCTTCATAGAATTATTGAACTGTCACAAACAGAATAGACCTAAAGGGAAAGAATCATTTCTGAAGACGACAACTGGGTGTCATTTTGGAGAAAAACTCAGAGAAGAAGAGTCAACAGAAATGCAGTGGGAGATGGAATTAACATTTATTTGTTGAATGTCTATTACTGTCCTAATGTTTTATATGTTGTTTAACTGCAACTAATCCTTAGAATTTGGGACATAGGTATTACCTTCAAATTAGAAAAAAGGAAATTGAAGCTCAGAAGTAACTTGCCCAAATCACTTAGCTAATAAAGCCACAGCTGGGATTGACACCACGTCACTCTGATCCCAAATGCTATTTCCACTACACAGTCGTCCCTCAGTATCTGCAAGCAATTGGTTACAGGACACCCTCCATACCAAAATCCATGCATACTCAAATCCCTTATATAAAATGGTGTAGTATTTGCACATAACCTCCGCACATCCTCTCCTATACTTTAAACCATCTCTATATTATCTATAATACTGAATACAATGTAAATGCTATATAAATAGTTGTTATACTGTATTGTTTAGGGAATAATGACAAGAAACTGTACACGTTCAGTACAGACAAACCACTGTAGGTCTTTCGATCCACAGTTTGTTGGACCCACAAATTTGGAACCGTGGGTAAAGAAGGCCAACTGTACTGTGATGTCTGCTTAAAGAAGGAGACAGGCTATTTGGAAGACAAAAGAAGCATCTGAAAATCAGGTCTTGTCTAGATTTGTAAGTGAAAGAGCAATAATACCTAGAATGCCAAATGGCCTTAAACTCCTTAAAACACATTTAAAGAATGTGCCCAGGTATCTGGAATACAAGTTTGAAACAACACGTGTTTTTCCCAAAGCAAACTAGCTTAGATGAATTTGTTTCTCTTGATGCAAACTTCTTTGGTATCAAGGCTAGATACTTCCTTAGCCAGCAACAATGCTTCCAGTGGCGGTGAAACAGAGGAAAGGTCAATAGCCAAGTCAGGGTAGGAAAAAAGATATCTGCTTGAACAATGGCAGAAATACATGGTTATACTTTCTGACTTACTTTGTTAATGAATACCCTCCGCAGTATTGGTTCTTAAACTAAACTGAGAATGTGGTTGAGTTTAGAAACAAAGGATTCTTGTAACTCTTGGAGATTAATACTTTCACTAAAGATTGAATGTTAGGAAACCAGGAAAGAGGAAAATCTAGAAAGCTCCTTGGATTTCAGTCAGCCTTACTAAAAAGTGATAATCAAGGCTGGGGAAAATGTGAGGGACGTTCAGGAATTGACATAAAGGTTCCAGTTTAACCACACCCGTGTATTTGTTCTGAGCAAATGTGAAATTCTGCGGCATTGTCAAATTAGCTATTTATTCCAAACAAGCAGAAGACTGATATTTCAATGATTTAAAATAACTTGTAAATGAGATGGAAGTCCTTAGTGCCTTTCAATCAAAAATTTTAATAATATTCAAGTAAATATGAAGAATTATAAGGAAATTGGTAATTTTCAGTTGCCTTAATTAATTAGCTGGAACTTCAAATTCCCCAAGAATGCTGTTTCAAAAGATGTTTAATGCCTTTTTGAAAGTCTTGATGGTTAGAACTATGAGATATTATGAAGTTTGATTAATTAGGTTGAGAGGTGAAGAGTTCCATAGCTAATGCTACATAGATGATAACACAGAACAGTGCTATCAGTGATTAACTAAAATGATCAATACTCTTATAGCATTAATTTGTCAAAGATATAACACTGATATAGGAAGCTAAATATGCAAGATGACATAAACAGATATACTCCCTTCTAATATCTCACTCAATCCTCTGAGCCGTAAAACAAAGTCCCAGATGCAAGACTATTAATGTCAAAGCTAAGCCATTTAATAATGAGTCCCTAATCATTCACTTTAAGATTGATTTCAGTATGGGGTCTCAATAGGAAAACAACAGCTTATTGACTTGCTTGCTGGTGCCTGGCTGAAGCACTTATCTCCATAAAAAGGACATAGAGAGCAACCAAAGTTTGTATGACATTATTTTTAAAAGGTATTGACTGTATCAGTATATATCAAAGAATGTCAGCCTTTTCCACACTAGGCTCAGAAACTTCATTTCACAATTCTTTGCAAAAGCAAATCTATAGTATCTATGCCAAGATGCTAGCATCAATCTGCAGTAGGACACACTAGCTTTTGCCCAAAGAAATGTATTATGGACTCCCCCCCACACAAGTATTTATATGTTCTTTTTCAGAAACTGAAAATTAGTAAAATCTAATACTTCTGCATACAGTAGAGTTTCAGATACTATATTTACATTCAGTTTACTAGCCCAGGGGTTGACAAATTTCTTTGTCAATGGCCAAATAGTAAATATTTTACACTTTGCCAGCCATATGGTCTCTGCAACTTCTCAAGTCGCTTTTGGCACTGTGGGAGATCAAAATTAGCCACCCTGAAATATGTCTCTTTACCTTAATTATTTTCTCTGATGGACAACTGACCTCCCCCAAACTGCCTAAATAATTTAACATAGAAGGCCTGTTTCAGAAAGGAGTTACTACCATATGATGTCTGTAATATAATGTAAAATAGATGTTACAATAGGAAAGCCACCAACAAGCCAATCTTAACAAAAATTCTGTCTCTCCCAGTCCACATTCTCTAGGTGGCCCTGCAAAGAGTTGCCAGACATACATTTGCATTTATAAGGGAAATCTCCATTTGTAAAGGTATCTCCCTCTGTGTATTGGGAAGAGGGGAGGATGGCCTTATCTGTGGAAACTCTTATCAGTACTGAAGGAGAGGACTCAAATCTGTATACCCTTGATTACTGTAATTTCTGTCTCCCTCCCCACACCCAACATCCTCCTTCATCTTTAGCTGAAGATGGTATTTAAGATGAGAATCGCTGCTATTGTGTTGAGAAACTCAATTTCCCTGGTTTCTCCCGTGTATACATGTTATTAAACTTGGTATTATTTTCTCCTGCTAACCTGTCTTTTATTTGGCCAGCCATAAGAACCTTAAAGGAAAGGGTGGAGAGGGATTCTCCCTCTTCCCTGACAGCACAAAAGATAATATATAAATGAGTGAGCACGGCTGTTTTCCAATGAAACTTTATAAAAAGTAAATACATCCAGCAACAGGCCAAATTCAGTCATAGTTTACACATCTCTGTAGTAAGCCAATATAAAAGCAAATGGAACCATACTATAAAAAAGGCAGCCTGATGAAAGCAGTTATGCTATGTATATGTGGTTTTTTTCTATATAAGTCTATAACTGCTATAAAGTCCAGTAACAAACTTATCTAAACCCTTTTCTTATGAATTGTTTAATGGTCAGCCAATAGGAGCTATAATGCTCCAATTCTGATGTGAACACGCTTCCAACTTGATCAATAAAAGCTTCAAAAGGTGTTAAATTTGACAGTGCTGGCAGACAATGTGGTCTAATAAAGAAATTACCAGTTAAAACAATGCAATGGCGCAGAAGAATCTCTCCTTCCACACTGGGAAAACAGAATGCTCTCAAGTTGTGTTGACCTTAAACAGACAGCCAGTTATTTCTCCACTAAAAATGGGTTTACCCAGGATCAGCAAGTGATTGCAATTTGGGCTCTCCAACCGTGGCTGGCCACTTGCAAGTCCAGCAAGCAAATGGAGGAGAAACTTTACAGAAGGGGAGAGGAAGTTGGGAGGGCTGTTGTAAACAGGAGTTCAAGTTGTAGTGGCTTTTCATTGGCTGAGCTTCTTGCCTGGTCAAGAAGATGAAGTCTTTTCTTTTTGCTGTTTGGCTCTGCTATGAAGTAGGGTGTGAGAGTGCCCCTTTTGGCCTCCTGACTCCATTTTAATGAGGTTTCTGTTAATTAATTTCCACAGTTGTTTGGGCAGTAAGAAAAAAAGAATACTGGCAAAGGACTGAAATTTAAGTATATTATAACATGCAGGCCTGGTAGAAAGTTTTAACCTCTTAATGATTTTTTTTTTTTTTTTACTTTTATGCCCAGATCTCCTTTTTTTTTTTTTTTTGGTGAGGGAGATTGGCAATGAGCTAACATCCGTTGCCAATCTTCCTCTATTTTGTATGTGGGACACCGCCACGGCATGGCTTGATGAGCAGTGGGGAGGTTCATGCCTAGGATCTGAACCTGCCAGCCTGGGGCCGACCACTGAAGTGGAGAGCCAGAACTCAACCACCAGGCCACTGGGCTGGTCCCCCATATCTCCTTTATAAAAAAATACTAGAAATTATTATTTTAATTTGTAATTCAGGTTGAAATTCCCATCCTCCTATGCTGTTAACTCTTTATTGTAAATATTTAGGGCAATCATAAAATCACAATTAACAGCATACTATTTTTATTGAGAGAAGAAATCTAAGGCTAACTGTTCTCAGAGCTCTAGTGGGCATACATTGGGAAGAGAAAGGCGAATTTTATTTTATTAGAGGCAAAGAAACTATAGGTGACATGATAGTTTGCAACCAACCTTCTATCTTTATATATAGTTTGTAGTTGCTTGTGAGGCAAGGAGATTTTTCTTCAAGTTAAGACAAGGGTTTCTTTGACCTGTGGAAAGTTAAAAAACTTTCCCTTCAGCAGTTGCCTGTTATCCTGCATGTCAGCATTAACAAGACAAAAAGGAGGGGGAATAGGTTAGAGTTTGCTGATCTACTGATCTTAGCAATAGATTAAGGCATTGCTTGGGAGTCATGAAAATTAAGTGGCCACTGACTGCCTGCCTGGTGTGAGCGAGCCAGATTCTCCAACTCGGCGGACCTCAGTTTCCTCAGTTTGCTCTCAAAGACCCCTTCCAGCTCCATCATTCTATTCAGCTAAGATGTCAAGACACTTGCTCTCACAGCTGAGCTGGGGAAAGCGTGGTGAGGACTTACTACCGAGACTACTAGTCTCGGCCCTCTCCCCATCTGTGGTCCTTGCTCAAGGCACAAGGGGGTTTCTTCCCCAATCTCCCCTCTCTAGCTCTTCCCTACTCAGGATAGAGAAGGGCGCTCCCATTCCCGCAAGTCCCCCAATTCGCCTTCTCTCACCCGGGTGTTCATCTACCGTAACCCTGCCTTTTCCTTTAGGCTCCAGCAGACGCCGGCTCCCACAGCCCCTCGAATTCCCTCAGCCCCCGAGGGCGTCCCTGACTTTCTCGCACCGGAGCCCTGTGAGGAGCGCGCGCCGCCCCTCCGGAGTGGTCTCTGCAGCCCCCGGCTTTGGCCTCACCGCTCCCCCTAGAAGCCTCTGTTGCGACGCGTTTCACCAAAGAACTTCCCCAGGTGACAGCCGGCTGTGCCGCAAGCTCAGCAGTTCCCCTTGGTTCCCCCCGCTCCCTCCAGAGAGGTAAGTCTGCCAGACCGGGGAACGTGCTCTACCTGAGCAGGCCAAGCTCTCGAGCTCGGAGAACTCGGCGGGAAGGCGGAAACCCCTTTCCAAATCCTCTCAACTTGCTGCAGTGGGGCTTCTCGTCTCCCGAGCAGGAAGAGGCAACTGCCTAGGCCGCGGGGGCCGGCGGGGAATGGAGTTCAGAGCGAGCTAAACCGGCCACTGCCGTCAAACCTCCCGCCGCCCTGGACTACAACTCCCAGAGACCTCTGCGACAGCCAACACGCTTCTCGCCGCAGAGCCTCGCCCTATCGCCTTGGGAGGAGGTTGGTCCAGGTCTCGTCTGATGTGCCGCCTGATGTTTGCGCTGCTGTATGATCCCGGTCTGAGGCCCCTAGGCAGCTAGGAGGAGGGAAGCGATCTCCTGAAGTCCTTACAGCCCTGGAGGCCACATAAGAAAGGGCTGATGTGGCATCTCGATCTAAGGGTGACCTCCATTATCTCTCTTTTCAGGCTTTCCAGGCTGGTGTTCTGTACTCTCGTCACGTGCTTGAACCCTATGGACACCAAGAGAAGCTGGTTTGAAAGAATATTGTTGAATTGGCATTCTCCCTCTCTTGTCTAGACACTTAGGTTTTTTTTTTTTTTTTTTTTTAATATGTTGAGAAATTAGTCTCTAGGCTAAAGGAAGGGTTTGGGGAGGATTTTAGCATCCTTTTCCCATCCCTAGCAATTTCTCCCAAAGCCACCCCAAATAAACATTCAATCTAAATAAAATTTGTGTGCATATGTTATAAAAAGTCGGCTCAATGTAAGTCTCCTGAAAAGCATGTGGCAACACCTAAGTCCTTCTTACACAGGAAGCCAGTGGCTTTTTTTTTTTATTAAAAAACAACCAGATACTACTCAGCCATAAGAAACCATGAAATCCAGCCATCTGTGACAACATGGATGGACATTGAGGGTATTATGCAAAGTGAAATAAGTCAGAGGGAGAAGGTCAAATACCGTATGATTTCCTTCATTAAGTAGTAGATAATAACAACAATAAACAAACACATAGAGACAGAGATTGGATTGATGGTTACCAGAGGGGAAGGGAGGAGGGAGGAGGGCGAAAGGGATAATTCGGCACATGTGTGTGGCGATGGGTTGTAATTAGTATTTGGGTGGTGAACGTGATGTACTCTATGCAGAAACAGAAGTATAATGATGTACACCTGAAATTTATACAATGTTATAAACCAATGTTACTGCAATAAGCAAAAAATTAAAAAAAAAACCAGAAAACAAGAATCCAAATTTAACAAAAAGCTAGTATTGAATGCCAAGCATTTTACGTATAAGATCTCTTTAAGCCTTTATCATGATTCTAGAAGTGTATATTATCCCTATTTTACGGATAAGGAAATAGTCCTAGAGAATTTAAGTGACTTACCGAAGGCCAAGCAACTATGTGGCAGAAGAGCTGGAATTCAAACGGAGGTCTTAATTCAAAGCCTGTGCTCTCAAACAGCACCAAACATTGCCTCTATTTTTGAGGGCTTGAAAAATGCAGGGCAGTTGATGTAGTGAATCTTGCCTTTAAGACAGATAAAAGTTGTTTTGCTGATGGTGTCCTTATTCAAGAACTTTTCAACTGCTCTTTGGCCTGCCTTCAAATCAGCAGTACATTCTTTTTATTTATTTATTTATTTTTCCCCCAAAGCCCCAGTAGATAGTTGTATGTCATAACTGCACATCCTTCTAGTTGCTGTATGTGGGATGTGGCCTCAGCATGGCCGGAGAAGTGGTGCGTCGGTGCGCGCCGGGGATCCGAACCCGGGCCACCAGCAGCGGAGCGCGCGCACTTAACCACTAAGCCATGGGGCCGGCCCCAGCAGTACGTTCTTTTGATAGCTTCAGTGATAGCACAATTTTTTCTTTCTTTGAATTCTAGGCTGAGAGTTAGGCAAGGCTGAGAAGCATACAAGTAAATGGTGTGGAGTGACATCAGCAAAAATGGCTGAGTAGGAAACTTGAAAACTGTCCCTCCATAAAAGCAACAAATAAGCTGGCAGAACTGTCAGAATCAACTTTTTTTTGGAACTCTGGAACTAATAAAAACCTTAAAACAGCCAGGGGAACACTTAAGAAAAGACTGCCGAATTTTGGTAAGAGAGCTCTGTGATCATGTCCCACTCTCTTGCTTGACACTGGCCTTGAAGATGGCAGCCCCCATTCCTGGTGTAGGTTGCTGGTAACAGAGGGAGCAATATGGACCTTATTCTTAAGGAATTACCTGGAATTCTTCTAAGGAGAAGAATTTCCCTCAACAATTTGGTTACCCCAAGGTAAAGTGTATTTAGGAAATGCAGTATGTATAAACACTTGCATCGTTCTTTTTACCAGTTTTCAAAATGAGTTGGGGGCCGGCCCCGTGGCTTAGCGGTTAAGTGCACGCGCTCCGCTGCTGGCAGCCCCGGTTCGGATCCCGGGCACACACCGCTTCTCCTGCCATGCTGGGGCCGCGTCCCACATACAGCAACTGGAAGGATGTGCAGCTATGACATACAACTATCTACTGGGGCTTTGGGGGGAAAAAATAAATAAATAAAATCTTTAAAAAAAATTAAAAAAAACAAAAAAACAAAATGAGTTGGTTGCCTAGCATCTTGCAAAGGTGACCAATGAGGTTTTTTGTTTTGAGTGTTTTTGGTTTTTTTTCGTTTTTGGTATCATTATGAATTCATGGAGTTAAAAAATACATTTGATGTATTTCAATCCTTTGAAGATATATACATATATTTTTTAATTTGAAATAATTTCAAGCTTACGAGAAAGTTGCAAAGATAGTACAAAGAATTCTCGTATACTCTGAACTCAGATTTATCAATTGTTAACATTTTACCTCAACTTGTTTTACCATTCTCTTCCTTTCTCCTTCTCTGTCTCCTCACTTTTTCTCTCTTTACACACACATTTTTCCTAAACCATTTGAGATTAAGTTGCAGACAATATGCCTTTGCTCCTAAATTCTTCAGTGTATATTTCCTAAGAACAAGGGTTTTAACAGTACAATGATCAAAACTAGAACATTTTTTTGTTGATACAATGCTCTTATTTAATCTACAGACCTTACTCAAATTTCACCAATTCTTCCAATAATGTCCTTTATAGAATTTTTTTTTCATCCAGAACTAGGACTCGTCATGCAACCAGGACTCGTCATGCATTGCATTTAGTCTTCATGTCTCTTTAGGTTGGAATAGTTCCTTAAGCCTTTCTCTTTCATGACATTGACATTTTTGAAGATTATAGGCCATTTAGTAGAATGTCCCTCAATTTGAATTTACACAATGTTTCCTCATGATTAGATTCAAGTTATGCGTTTTGGGCAGGAATAATACATGAGTATTATAGTGTCTTTCTCACTGCATCACATCAGAAGGCACATGATGTTGACTGATGTTTATGGTTCTAATACCAATTCCAACACGTGTGTGTGTGTTGGGGGGAGGGTTCCACACCACCAAGCAATTCTCGAACACCAGCTGAGTGTTCTACAATTTGACTCAATTCTGGCACTATCTACACAGAGATAGCATCAGATCCACAGATTAAAGGCTCAGTCCTATAAATGACTGCCCCCATCTACCCTGGTTCAGATGTCAGTTGCAACTTCAGGTTGTCACCTGTCCTTCTGACCAACCAGCTATAGAACAGACGTTCCAACGGCGTCCTCCTTGGGTTTGATTAATTTGCTAGACTGTCTCACAGAACTCAAGAGAAATATTTTACATACTAGATCACTGGTTTATGATAAAAGGATATAACTCAGAAACAGCCAGATGGAAGAGATGCATAGGGCAAGGTATGGGGAAATGGGCACGCAAATTCCATGCTCTTTTTGGATGCACCGCTCTCCTCACAACTCCACGTGTTCACCAACCTGCAAGCTTTCCGAACTCTGTCCTGTTGGATTTTTTTTTTATAATTTTATTTATTTATTTATTTTTTCCCCCAAAGCCCCAGTAGATAGTTGTATGTCATAGCTGCACATCCTTCTAGTTGCTGTATGTGGGACGTGGCCTCAGCATGGCCAGAGAAACGGTGCGTTGGTGCACGCCCGGGATCCGAACCCCGGGCCCCCAGCAGCGGAGGGCGAGCACTTAACCGCTAAGCCACGAGGCCGGCCCTTTAATTTTTTTTGATGTCATAATAGTTTATAACATTTTGAGATTCCAGTTGTACATTATTATTTGTCAGTCACCATATAAATGCGCCCCTTCACCCCTTGTGCCCGCGCCCCAACTCCCTTCCCCCTGTGTCCTGTTGGATTTTTAAGGAGGCTTCCTTGTATAGGAACGATTGATTAGATCATTGACCATTGGTTTTTGAACTCAACCTCCAGCCCCTCTCCTCTCCCCAGAGGTGGGGGGGGGCGGGGATGAAAGTTCCAGCCCTCTAATCACCTGGCTGGTTCCACTGGCAACCAGTCCCCATCCTTATGTGTGGTCCAAATGTCACCTCATTAACACAACAAGATACCTTTATCGTTCTCTTCACTTATGACATTCCAATGGTTTTAGGAGCTCTGTGCCAGGCTTGAAGACCAAATATGTATTTCTTATAAATCCTATCACAGGTGCATATTGGTCATCCTTAATAGCTAGTCTCCAAGTTCTTCAGTGAATCATGTTTCCAGTTTTCATGGCTTTATATAATCCCATCTCCTTGATTCTCCACTGGCTCTGTGATTTTTTGTAATCAATAGAATGTGGCATATGTGACACCCTGTTTCTTCTTTTTCTAGGTCTGAAGAAGCCTTGAAGCTTCTGACTTGGTCTCTTGGAATGTTGTCTTTGGAATGTTTGTTCACTTGGAATGCTCACTTTGGGGGTAGACAGCCACTATAAGAAATTTGCTGAGACCTCCAACCTGTAAGGAAGCTCAAGTTACCCACTTGGAGAAAGAGAGATGCCTGGCCAGCACCCAACTGTTTCAGCCATCCCAGCCACCAGATATCTCAGTAAAGAAGCCATCTTGAATATTTAACTGAACTGATATTGAACCTTCAGATGAAATAAGTCCCAGAAAACATCTGAATGTAATGGCATGAATGATCCCAGCTGAGCCCACGGAATCCACGGGACCATGAAAGATAATAATAAATTGTTTTAAGACATTAAATTTTGAAGGAGTTTTTATGTAACAATAGATAACCAGAATAGTGATTTTAACTTTGATCTTTTGGTCATGATAGTGTCTGCCAAGCTTCTCCATTCTACAGTTACTAGTTTTTTCTTTCTTTTTTGTGAGGAAGATCAGCCCTGAGCGAACATCCATGCCAATCCTCCCCCCCCCCTTTTTTTTAACGCTGAGGAAGACTGGCCCTGGGCTAACGTCTGTGCCCATCTTCCTCCACTTTATATGGGACACCTCCATAGCATGGCCTGACAAGCAGTGCATCGGTGCGTGCCTGGGATCCAAACCCGGGCCACCAGCAGCGGAGCACGGGCACTTAACCACTACGCCACAGGGCCGGCCCCTATTTGTTTCTTTATAATTGGTAAATAATTTGTGGGGAGATACTTTAAGACCTTATTAATGTCTTTTGCTTCATCAAACTTTGAGGTACTAGTTTTAGTAAGCCAGAATCAAATGTTACTGTGATGGTTGCAAAATGGTGATTTTTTTAAAAAGACTTTATTTAGTTTTTCTACATGTTTGTTTAGTTCATCTAGCATTCTGCTATAAGAAAAAGCTTTACCTTCTTTCTTATTTTTGTTAAAAAAGGAAAGAAACAACAGATCCAAAATGGAGTCACTTGTGCTAAGCCCCATGCCAGCAAACCAAGATTTAATATCTAACCAAATTGCAGTTTCAGTGTTTTTCAGGAATATGACCTTTAACTGGTCAATCTGGAATTCCCTGGTCAGCACTAGTGAGGTAATCTGCCTGATAGACCCCCTGCTTTCCCCCAAAGGAAGGTGATCTTGCCTGAAACAATCCACTCCTTTCTAGAAACTTCTTTTTTCCATCCCCTTCTGCCTATAAAACCCTTCCATTTCGTACAGCTCCTCAGAGCTCCTTTCTACTTTCTAGATGGGATGCTGCCTGATTCATGAATCACTGAATAAAGCCAATTAGATCTTCAGATTTACTCAGTCGAATTTTGTTTTTTAATGTTTACTTATTTATTATCAGTATATACGCATGGGTTCTTATTTTATTCAATGGGTTATCATCTGTTATTATCATTGTTTACTTTGATGTTCAAATTGTCCCAGATTTGGCCAGTGGGAGCCCATTTTAGTTGGCTCCTTAGTGCTTTGGTAGTTTTTGAAAGCTTCCTTGCTTTTTGGTATGAGCTGATATTTCAGGCTGATCTATATTTCCAGCTATGGTATCAGTTTTTTCCCAAGGAAGTTGATTTCTTGTGTGAAATGTGAAACAAAACAGGGTCACTTTTGTCTAAGGGCTTTAAAATGGAGCTGGGAAGCCATTAAGGAAATGAGTCTTATGCACATCCTCATTGGGCAAAACATGAACTTTTGAACTGAGTAACGCCGCAAGAAACCTGCAACTCGTCACAGTGACAGACTTTTGCCTCTCTCTTGCTAGCTTTAGCAATCAATTTTGTTAGCCAAGATTTGTTTTCTGCCACCAACCCCAATTAACATTCTTTGTAATGCAAACCTCCCTCTTTTGCCTTCAAAAATCCCTGCCTCTTAGGCTCTCAGGAGGCATGGCGACCATGGGCAGCCTGCTGGGATGCCTGTGGACTTGGATGCCCTGTCCCCAGCGGAGAGGCGGGCGAGGTTCCGGAAACAGGAGGCCCAGCTCAGAGAGGAGGAGGAGCAGCCAGAGCTTGCTGATGACTTTGACGTGGAGCGGTACAAGTGGTTTTGGACCAAAAAGTGACCGTGCCTGCAAGCTGCCCAGGCCTGGGACACTGGGGGGGACATGTCTTTAAATCATGTGTTCATGAAGCCAAAAAAAAAAAAAAAAAAATCCCTGCCTCTTACTCCCTAACAAGACACTATTTGGGTTTATGGGAGATCAGAGTTGGCCACCTCAAAATATGTTGCTTAACCTTGATTTATTTTCTCTGAAGGACATTTGACCTTCCCCCAAACTGCCTAAAAGTGATAGACTGGGAGGGTCAGTGCTAAGCCCAATCTTATCAAAGTTCTATTTAAGGGAAATCTCCATTTTTAAAGGTATCTCGCTCTGTACCAAGAAGAAGGGAGGATGACCTTATCTCTAGAAACTCTTATCAGTGTGGAAGGTGAGGACTTAAGTCTGCATACTCTTGATTACTTTGCTTTCTGGTAATCTCCCATAGCTGACTCTCCCACCCCCAACATCCTCCTTTGTCTACGTGAATATGCTATTTAAGGTGAAAACTTCCACCATTTTGTTAAGAAACTCAGTTTCCCTGGTTTCTCCCATGTATACATTGTTATAAAGCTTTGTTTGATTTTCTCCTGCTGTGTGGTCTCATGTCAATTTAATTTGTAGCCCAGCCAGAAAGGACCCAGAGTGGGTAGAAGATAGTCTTCCTCCCCTTCAGGTTGCTACCCAAACATATGTACCCCAAATTGCAATTGTTTGATCCCTAAATAAATGCTTCTCTGCTCCTCAGTTAGGCTCTTTATTTTTAGGTTAATATACATGGTGCCAGAAGCGGGACCTGAAGTGATCTTACTTTGTGGACGGGAGTTCCCCTGGAACTGGGTACAGTACCTACATGAGCCCCTTGGGCCACCGGTTCCATGGATCACTGACTCCTCTGATCTTGAGCCCTCTAAGATTCTGTCCTCCCTCCATTTGGTCAAGGTGGGTGCCTTTTTTTGGGGGATGGGGCGACTGCCCAGGAGATGATTGTCTCAGTGCTAGAGTGGCTTTTTGCCATAGGAACGGCTTCCCTCAGGAGGGTTTTTCTCCCTGATTGGTGAGTACTCTGACATAATTGAGGGATTTCCCTATTGTCATTCTTATTTGCACACTTTTTTTTTTAGCATAGGACTTTCATTTTCTAAAGATGCTGGAGAAGTTTTTCCCTTGGGAACTCTGGCTGGTTTTATGTTAAAGAACTATGGTCTTGTAAATTTCTATCTCAATGGACCAAAATTATTAAGGATGATTTAAAATTGCAGTGGCCAGCAGAAGGAATGTTCTAATTAGATAAGATCATTTAAAAGGTGCACTTAAAAACAAAGACTTCAAAATTCTAAAATAGCTTTGTCGTGTTGGGGGAAAAGGGAGAATTCTCTCCGACCCTTTCCCTTAAGGTTCTTATGGCTGGTCAAATGATTAAAAAGGCAGGTTAGCAGGAGAAAATAAAACAAAGTTTAATAATATGTATACATGGAAGAAATTCAGGAAAAACGGAGCAACTCAGCCATCTGGCTGAAGCTGCTAGCTTAAGTATCTTCAGCTAAAGACAAGGAGAATTTTGGGGATAGTGGTTTGGGATTTTGGAGGGGAGGAAGACAATTTACATGGAGATGGAAATGCAAATGTTTGTTAAACAAGTTTTGCTGGGCCAAAAATGGGTTTGGTGGTGTTTTTCTAGCACACCTATTTTACATTATTCTATAGCTGTCATATGCTATTGGCTCCTTCCTGGAATAGGCCTTCTATGTTAAATTCTTTTAGGCAGTTTGGGGGAAAGTCAAATGTTCTTCCTGAGTCTTCTGAGCCTTTGTTGTCTTCAGCTTGAAATAGTCTGCATACCAGAGTGGTGTGCATCTTGGGGCAGCCTGCCCTGAACCCCATCAGTTGCAAAAAGCTAATGAAAAATTAAAGCTATAAGAGGAAATTAAAAGAAAAGACTACACAACTGTAAACAAAAGTCCACTAAGTTAGTGGCCTTACAGACACCCTCATATCTACTTTAGTAGGAGGGCTCCCATATGGGACCCTACCAGAGTTGATAAGACTCTGAGGGTTTTCCTGGGAAACTGCTATGTTATTCCCTTAAACAGCATAGAGGAAACTAAAATTAGAATTAAGGGGGTTGTTTAATACTGCCAGAAATACTTACTGTTTGTCCCAAACAAAAATTGATAAGATATTTGAAAGGATTTAACAACTTTATAATCAGAAATTTGACCAAATTGTAAATTACTATTCAGAGCCTGATGGGATAAAATAAAACTATATACCCTGAGAGAAAGAAGCAAATTAGAGATAACGTCATGGGATGGGTAAATCAACCTATGATATAATTTAAATTGGTAATGGTAAACAATGTTTAAACAATGTTTAAAATGGTAAACAACCTATGATGTCCTGAGGAATTAAGAGCAACTGTCTTTATCTTACAAATCTTTGCAAAACTGGAAATGCAATTCTAGAGGCAGTTCAGATTCTACCCATTTTCTTTCACCAATCCCAAAACCTCCCCTACTTACTTCAAAAGATTTATAACCTCTCTGGGAACTCTTGTCTAGATAATCCCCAATTCCTAAGACTGAAGGAAAATTTTAAATAGTACCCTAAAAGTCCTAGGGAAAAAAAAAGAAAACTTGCATTTTTTTCTCTCTGTCCCTTGAAGTTGTAAATTTTACCATGTCTTTGGAATGTAAACATCCCAGAAGATAATAGCCCACAATCGCCTGAGACTAAGACTGGTTAGCTTAATCAGTAAAGCCAGAAGTTAAACAAAAAAAAAGGGAAAAGTGTTTCATTTAGAATGCAGGCTGCTGGAAAAGCTCTCATGCCCAAAATCTAATTTACAGCCTCCTGTCTAAGGCAAATAAATCTTAAAAGTCTACTCCACAAATATTAACAACAACAAAACATTTAAGCAGGTAACCTTGTTCCATCTGCTAGAGACAATTATTTATAAACTAGTGATTTTGTATTGTACCTGATTCATGGCTAAAATTTTAAAATAAAAGCTATAAGATATCTGTTTGTGTCTGTCTCTAGACATATATGTACGTTATATATGTGTGATATTTTCTACCTCTGGATAGTATTAGCAAAATTAATTTCTAAAAAGAGTTCTATTTAATTAACTTAAAGTAAGCACTTATATAAATTATTTCTAAATATAATAGAAAATAACCCAAATGTTTTTCAAGTTAACATGACATAAAATAACCTTTTAAATAAAAGCTTGTTTAAGTTTGTTGGTTTAATTAAAATAAGCATGTCTTATCAGCATTAAATATAATGCAGACATGCAACTTTTATTCTACCTGGGTTATTAGTCAAATCAACTCATGTTCTCTGTTACAAAATTTGTCAACAACAACAAAAATAATAACTTAAGATGATGACTGACTGCTCTAATGTCTCATGACATTTTCATGAATAATTTAAGTATGATTGTTAAGAACAAATGAATTATATAGATGTTAAGGAAATAAGAATTTTTAGATGCAATAATTATGTTTTATGATATGTGTACTTAAAAATAGCTTCCCCAAATCTTTTTGGTGACTTGAAACCTAGAGATTTGCTAAATTAAGTTAAATGATGGGAAATTCATTGAATATCTAAATCACTTCCAGTTAAGATAAAATAGTAAAACATTAATTACTGAACAAAGGTTTATCTACTTTTGGCTTCTTATTACAGAGAAACTAAAAGATAAATTTGGATCTGTTAATAAACATCTTTTGTGCTTTAGTGAAACATTGCACTAGGAAGAAACATGTTTCTAGAAATTATAAAATGTATTCATAAATTTACTAATCTAAAGAATATGCGTGTAACATACAGTTCACAATTGCTTACTTCTTACTTTTCACTAGAAATTAAGGTTTCTGAGGATTAAGAATTCTAATTAATATATGTAATTAAAGCTACCAAAAATAATAAGGGGAAAAAATCTCTGTATGCAAGAAAAATAAGATGTATGTTTTTGGTAAGGATAAGTATTAGGAATGAAGATACATTTTTGTTGAGGAAAAAAAATAATTTTGTCGCAAAATAAAGCTAGTTATTTCTGAATGAAAAAGAGAAGAAGGGACGAACTAAAATGGACATAGAAAGTTATAGAAGTTTTATGGAAAAGGAACCCTGAGAAAGGAAGTTTTATGCATAGTCAAGCTGGCTATGAATGAATGGCTATAAATGGCTATAAATGAATTTAATTAAGTAAATGAGTTTTAATATCAAAAGTCAGCTGGTGCAATAGAATTTGGTTTTCTCTATGTTATAAGGACAAAGTTTTCTTGGGCTTTTAGTGTGCTCCTCATAAAGATATTATGACAGGTTTTTCTCTACCTTTGAGTAATCTGTCTAAAAGGCAGGGATTTTATGTTTTATCAAAATAATTTTCTGTGCTTTATGTTAAAAACTGAGTCTTTTCCAAAATCGTCCCATTTGCAACAACATGGATGGACCTGGAGAGTATTATGTTCAGTGAAATAAGCCAGACAGAGAAAGACAAACACTGTATGACCTCTCTCATATGTGGAAGGTAAACTAACACACGGACAGAGAGAACAGTTTGGTGGTTACCAGGAGGAAGGGAGTTGGGGGCTGGGCACAAGGTGTGAAGGGGCGCATTTATATGGTGACTGACAAATAATAATGTACAACTGGAGTCTCACAATGTTATAAACTATTATGACATCAATAAAAAAAACTGAGTCTTTTCTATTTTCTAAGGTTTTGCAGCTATGTAACCTTCTATATTTGTCTTTGAAATCTTTTTGTCACTTTGGTTAAATAGATAATTAAATACTAAGTTTCATAATGATCTGTGATCCTATTTAGGCAAGTGTTTTAAAAAGTTTTTTTGATATTTTTTGATGAACTTCCCCAAATAAGATTCTAAATGAAGTCTTTTTTGACCTCTAGCTAATCCCTGAGGATCCCTGAAACATCTCAAAATATTTGTTCTCTCTCCTTATAAAAAGAGAGAGATTAAACTAATTAGGCATATCTGATATGTTAAATTACATGGAAAGCATTGTCAAATAACAAATATCATTAAGCCTTGTTTATGTTATGTTTTTATAAGTATATGTTATAAGAGTTCCAGAAATTATGTGAAATTCCTGGAAGTCTAATATGTCCTGGTATAAAATGTTGCCTCTCATCAAAATTGAGGCTCACACTAAAAGACTTTACTTGAATATCTGAGAAATGCCTTAGCTGATTTTCATGTAAAGGCAGCAACAACAGAATCTATAAAAATTGGCACATATGAATGAAGTTCATTCTGCCTCTGCAAAGACTAGCCCCTCATTGCCAGACTTTTGCCATCCTTATGTCCTTGTAACATGGCAACAGACTGCTCCTGAATCAGAGAAATTAAGGTGGGTAGACAATGGTTGTAAATTAAACGAACAGTCAGGGCTATGGGAAATCCAAGACAGATGCTTGGCTCTTCCTAGCTTCCTGGCAGACCTCACTTTTCATTTTTTGTATTCCTTCATCCACCATAGTGTATTAAGAAAAACTATTTTTGTCCCTGGAGGGCTCAGACCTTCTCCCTCTGGGTCCTTTGAGCACCTGCAGCTGGATACGATTCAACTGACACAAAATGGAAAATGGGTTATCAACATGTTCTTGTTATTGTATGTATGTTTTCCAGATGGGTTAGTCTTTCTTGGCCAAAAACCTGATGACCTCACAATAGCCAAGAAACTGTTAGAAAATGTAATTTCCCCTTGGGGTATACCTTCCACAGCCTCCAGTGATGGAGGCATCCACTTCACTGGGCAAATCATATGAGCCTTGGGCCGGCCCCATGGCTTAGCCGTTAAGTGCACGTGCTCCGTTACTGGCGTCCAGGGTTCGGATCTGGGCGCGCACCAATGCACCACTTCTCCGGCCATGCTGAGGCCGGGTCCCACATACAGCAACTGGAAGGATGTGCAACTATGACATACAACTATCTACCGGGGCTTTGGGGGAAAAAAAAGGAAGGAGATTGGCAATAGATGTTAGCTCAGAGCTGGTCTTCCTCAGCAAAAAGAGGAGGATTAGCATGGATGTTAGCTCAGGGCTGATCTTCCTCACCAAAAAAAAAAAAAAAAAATCATATGAGTCTTAATGAAAACCTTACAAACTTCTTGGAATTATTACTGTCCCCATCACCCTTAATCATCAGACAAAGTCAAGAAACTAAAGAAAAAACTGGATTCAAGCAAAACAAGTATTAATTATGTGGGACTGCATGAACTGAGGAGGTTACTCTAATGTTTTATTTTTTCAGATTTAGAGAAATCTTTTCTCTTTGGTAAGATACCTTTGTGAACAAAGATGAAACATTTATTTTTTCTCTCTACTTGATCCTTCCAAAATTCAGAAACTCTCACTTATATTAAATAATCAAGCCAAGTTGTTTTGTTTTGTTTTTTTTTTTTGGTGAGGAAGATTAGCCCTGAGCTAACATCTGTTGCCAACTCTCTTCTTTTTGCTGAGGAAGATTGGCCCTGGGCTAACATCTGTGCCCATCTTCCTTCACTTTATAGGTGAGACGCCTGCCACAGCATAGTTTGATAAGCAGTGTGTAGGTCTGTGCCCAGGATCCAAACCTGCGAACCCCTGGCTCCCGAAGCAGAGCGTGTGAAATTAACCACTACGCCGCCGGGCTGGCCCCCAATAATTAGGCCAAGTTTTAATACAAACAAATTAGTTTTACTGTGACTATCTTTGGTTAAAAAAAAAAGGGAAGGGATAATTATAGAGAGAAGAATTCTGTTCGCACCTTTGTAGATATTAGATTCTAGTCCTGTTAATGGTCTCTGAGGTTTTCTTATACCCATCGACTGGACTCGGCTGGCTTAAAGTATTGCTTTTGGTCTTGCCCACTGTTTGCAGTAGCCCCTCTGGAAAACATAAACTCACTACACATAAGACAATCACCAGCAGACCAATGTCTATTGGTATACAACCTTCTGCTGATTCCTTGTTGTCTTATGCTAGTATGACCAGCTACTGTAACTTTCTAATGTCTTATGCTCAAGTCTATCATCAACAGGTTAAAGAAGCTTTTCTGGATTCCAATTTGAAGGATCCTGTTGGTCACAATCTAGAGCTGCCTGACTGGGTATTTTGGAAGCATCATCAGAGGAAGACAGCCCTCTGTATACTCACTCAGATCTGCTCCAGAGCTTCTACAAACACCAAGATTATGTTCACTCAATGTATTGAAATGATAGATAAGGCTTATTCCCCTGAAACTTCAGGTAACCAGATGAAATTTTCCGGCAAGGAAACTGCCTAAGAGTCATTTCATGACCACCTCCTTGTTGCTGGAACATGGCCTAACACTTATGACACTGTCTCCTTGGAGTGACCATTGGAAAAAAGAGAAAAAAACTTTTTCCCCCTGACATGGGACATGACTTTCTGGGACAGGTCCATCCCAGCAATGTGGGGCTAAACAAATCTATGGTTGATCAGCAATGCTCTCAGAGAAAGATCTTGATCAAAAGGGGAAAATGTGAAATGTGAAACAAAATGGGGTCACTTTTGTCTCAGGGCTTTAAAATGGACTCAAGAAGCCATTAAGGAAACGGGTCTTATGCATGTCCTTATCAGGCAGAACATGAACTTTTGAACTGAGTAACACTGCAAGAAACCTGCAGCTCATCACAGTGATGGACTTTTTTCTCTCTCTTGCTAGCTTTAGCAATCAGTTATGTTTAGCCAAGATTAGCTTTCTGCCACCAACCCCAATAACATTCTTTGTAATGCAAGCCTCCCTCTTTTGCCTTTAAAAATCCTTGCCTCTTACTCCCTAGCGGGACACTATTTGGGTTGCTACCCAAACATATGTATTCCAAACTGCAATTCTTTGATCCCCAAATAAATGCCTCTCTGCCTCTCATTTAGGCTCTTTATTTTTAGGTTAACACTTGTATTGGGAAGTGGTATTAGAGACCACAGTCTGTGTGCTAGCACGCCCATTAAGAATGGGTTGGTCATTGTTTCTAGGCTTTGTCAGTGGACAGAGTTGGGAAATTTTTTTTTTAAGTTGATTATATATTATGAGTTCACACTTATATTTCCGATTCAAATTTAGAAGTAAAGTGTTATTTCTTAACCTCTTTGATTTTCTATTTCAATGTCTTTTCTCTCACACTGAAAATCTTAGTTATTAAACCTTATTAACTTAATTAAATGCCATTTCATTACTAACAATATGATTACAGAATTAGTTTATCTTTTGTCATTCTTTTTGCTACATGATATATCACATTAGGGACATATGGTCAAATTATTTTATTTTATTTTTATTTCTAATTCTCCTCTTTTTGCTGAGGAAGACCAGCTCTGAGCTAACATCTATTGCCAATCCTCCTCCTTTTTTTCCCCCAAAACCCCAGTAGATAGTTGTATGTCATAGTTGCACATCCTTCCAGTTGCTGTATGTGGGACCCGGCCTCAGCATGGCCGGAGAAGCGGTGTGTCGGTGTGCACCCGGGATCCGAACCTGGGCAGCCAGTAGCGGAGCGCACGCAGTTAACCGCTAAGCCACGGGACCAGCCCTGTATTTTAAATCACTTGAAATAACACCTCTCTGTGTGGTTAAGCCACTAACTCAATACATACTTATTTATGTGTATTTGTTTCCTTTTGCTTTAAATTTTAATATTGCTTTTTAAATTTTGATTTTTGTTTTTATAATTTTGCATAACAATCACATGGTTTCACAATCAAATTCACTCTCAGAGAAGTCTAGCCCACATTCTTATCCTTCTCAACCTATTCCTTCTTTTCTTTCTTGTAGATAGTCATTTTATACATTTTTGGTTTACCCTTCCATTTTTAAAAAATATAAGAAATATATTTCTTTTTAGATATAAGCTAGTATACTGGACACGCTACTCTGCACTTGGCTTTTTTTCCGATAATATATCCTAATGGTCACTTCATAGCACTATATGGAAATAATCCTCTTTCCTTTTTACAGCTGCAGAGTATTCTGAAGGGAAGCAGACTATACCACTCCAAAATACGCCACTTTGGCATATTATTTTGAATTAAAGGTACTTGAGAAACAGCCAGTGCAAGAAGGGCACTCTGACCCTTCTTTGTCTCCCTGAAAGCAGGAGATAAATCTCCCATGTGAAAGGTATCCTCCCTGTACCAGGAGGGTAGACAGCATTCTTACCACCAGAGATAGGGAATTTAGGGCCAAAAGGCTGTATAAACAAAACTTGTTACTTCTTCACAATTTACTGCTCCAAGCTCAAACCCCTTTGTCTTCTCAATTACTTCACAAATTTATTGTTTCTTTGTATAAAAGGTATAAAAGCTTCCTGCTTTGGTCACTTTTCTGAGTCTCATATTTTTATGCGGTTCCTGTACCTATGAAATTAAATTTATTTTTCTATTGTTAATCTGTCTTTTGTCAATTTAATTATTAGATCAGCCAAAGAACCTAGAAAGGAAGAAAGGAAAAATCTTCCCATCCCTACAACTCCATGGGTGGATGTTTCAGTTTGTTATTTAGGGACTTTTGAGTTGTTTCCAGTCTTTAGCTTTTAATTCTGCAGTTAATAACTTTGTGTATATATCCTTTTGTATTTATTTTCAGTATATCTTTGAGATAAATTCTAGAAGTAGGATTATTGGATCAAAGAGTAAATGCACGTGTAACTTTGCTAGGTACTTTCAAATTCCCTTCCCTCAGGATTAGGCCATGGTGCATCCCCAACAGCAAAGTATAAGGGTGCCTGTTACTTTGCAGCCTCTCTAGCAGAGTACATTATCAAATATTTGCCATTTTAATAGGTGAGAGATTGTATCTTAGTGTAGTTTTAATTTGCATCCCTCATAAAATGAATGAAAGTGAGCATCTCTTTGTGTATTTAAAGACTGTTTGTTTTTCTTTTTCTGTGAACTCTTTGTCTATATCTCTTGCTATCTTTCTTTAGATTTGTTGATCTTTTCCTGTTGTACTTTTATATCTTCTTTGTGTATTACAGATGTTAACTCTTGTTCTGGATTATGTTGGAAATATTTTTTCCCAGTTTGTCATTTGGCTTTATTATTATTTTTTGTCATGTAAAGTTTTATTTATTTATTTATTTTTTGTGATGAAGATCAGCCCTGAGCTAACATCCGTGCCAATCCTCCTCTTTTTCCTGAGGAAGACTGGCCCTGAGCTAACATCCGTGCCCATCTTCCTCCACTTTATATGGGACGCTGCCACAGCATGGCCTGACAAGCGATGTGTTGGTGCGCGCCCAGGATCCGAACCCAGGCCGCCAGCATCGGAGCGTGCGCATTTAACCACTACGCCACCAGGCCAGCCCTTAAAGTTTTATTTTTTAATCTATATGTAGTCACACTATATGAAATTATTGCTTCTGGGTTTTGAATCCAGGAACATTTTCCCAAGTATAGAGGAATTCACCTACGTGTTGTAGTACTCGCATGGTTTTATTGTTTTTACATTTGAATTTCTTATCCTGTTATATGGTGTGAAGAACAGGTCCAATTTTATCTTTTTCCACATGGCTATCCAGTTATGTATAAAGTATTTTAATAAAGAAGAAATGGTCAACAGTGTCAAGGATTGCTAAAAGACCTGCTAGGTTAAGAATTAAAAACTGTCAATTTGGTTTAGAAACAAAGAGGTCAATGTGACCTTGCCAGTAGCAGTTTCAATGAAGTAATGGGCAGAAGCCAGATTGCAATGGGTTCAGGAATGAAAGAAGGTGGAGAAGTGGAAAGAACAAGTGTAGATAGCTCCTCATGAAGTCCTAAATAAAGTTGTTGTTGTTTTTTTTTTGGGGGGTGGGGAGTGAGGAAGATTGGCTCTGAGCTAACATCTGTGCCAGTCTTCCTCTATTTTGTATGTGGGACACCGCCACAGCATGGCTTGATGAGCGGTGTGTAGGTCCGTGCTCGGAATCTGAACCTGCGCTGTTGAAGGGCAGTGTGTGAACATAACGACTATGCCACCAGGCCAGCCCTCTAACTAAAGTCTTTTTATTAGGCACCATAAAAAACATTCAGAATTCTAAGAGACAGATTTCAGGCAAAAATGTTTTCCAGTAAATCCCTGTATCAGTCAGGGACCAACCAGGAAAACAGAAAGCATTATAAATATTTAAAATAGAGGGAATTTAACCTTTGTGAGAATTAGGAAATGGTACCTTATATGGGTAGATGATGCTGTGTAGGAGCAGGACTTGGCAAGTGGAATGCAAGCTGAGTTCAGCTCCTTCTTGCCTTTCGGCTTTCACCTTTGGCAGGGCCCAACCTCTAGAACTGTATCTGGTGGCTCTGGTTATCCCCATTTTACAGAGAGAGAGATTAAATAACTTGCTCAAGGTCACATGGTTAATAAATGGACAACCAGAGATTATCAATGTTCGCTTCTCAGCCAATTGCTAGTGATTTCTTTCTCCCTGTTTGAAAGCTCCAACACTTTAGTTTTTGGAAAAGTAGACAAAAAGAGATTCATCCCTGGTCAGGGTTCATGGACAGAACCAGGTCACCACTTCTCCTCTTGAGGTGAAATACTTCCCTGTTTTATACCCAGGGTGACTGACAGTCATGACACTCACAAATCACTTTTCCTTTGCCATTTGGGACACAGAGACGTCAGCTTTCTTTGATAAGCACAGCTAACATCCAGTGGGAATGGAAAGGGCTAGACTATGCTTTCCTAGTGACTGTTGATTACAAAATTCCGTAATTTACTGATGAAACATTGTTTTGCAGCAACAGCCAAGAATATCCCTTAGTCTTAGGACTGATTGAAGAATTTTCCAAGGTACCCTGTCACAGTATTTGATTTTTTATCCTTCACTCACTTTAAGCTCTCATTAAACACACTTGTTAAGGGTGCTTAGGGGCCACTGAATGTATTATGTCACCTAGGAGGTTTGGCTGATTACAAGCAGGATCTCTCAGGAACACCAGTTAAACTCAAACAAGACTGATGCCTAAACCACAATCTCAATATATTAATTCATAATGGGGAGGAAGTAAGGCTTAAATGTCTTATCCATTGCATCTCCTTTCTCAGTATCAAAATACTTGGGGGAGTTGAACTATTAATCAGGAAGTTGCTAAGTGATCATGGAATCAGAACAGGTGCTGACAAAATATCTTTACCTCACAATAGAGAAAATTCCTCTAGTGACCAGCCCACAGATCCACAGTCTTTTCCATTTGCACCAATGTTTCCCACACTTTAGTCATTTGAATACCACCTTCATGATTTTTGCCATTCTTGCATACTATAAATACTTAGCATCCATTTAATTGAATAAACTCTTTTTAAACGTTAATATTTACTATGGCATCATTCTAATCAATTATAGTTCTGAAATCATAGGTTTGATGTGCTAGTTATAGTTTTCTAATACACATTCAAATAAATATTAAATATAAACACAAAATTAACTATCAAAATGAAAATTGTCCACGAATTGCCTAAAATCAGTGCTATATGTACCATGCTTTGGTAAATATTGCCTTAACCATTACTGGAAACATATAGATTTTTGTCTCTTTGAACCCTGCTTGGTGTGTTGTAAACCCTTCCCTGGTGACTTTCTTCCTTAGATGTGTTACTAGCACCACGGTGTCTTGGAGACATTATAAACCCCTCCTCCATTTTGTGTTGATTTATAGGGCTCCAACCTGCACTATTTAATTTTCTAAATCTTTTGTATGGTTATGTGCATAGCCGGAGATTCTCAAATATTTGTAGTACCTGAGCATGAACATCTACTCTCCCCCATTTGAGGGGATCCAGATTGGGCCTACTGGTAGATTAAAAGAAATTTTTAACAGTCTTGGCACAGTGCTAGGCACAGTTCACATCAATTAAAAAAATCATTATTCTGGGGGCTGGCTGTGTGGCATAGCAGTTAAATTTGTGTGCTCTGCTTCAGCGGCCCTGGCGTTTGCTGGTTCAGATCCTGGGTGTGGACCTACGCACCTCTCATCAAGCCATGCTGAGGCAGTGTCCCACATAGAGCAACTAGAAGGATGTACAACTATGACATACAACTATCTACTGGGGCTTTGGGGAGAAAAAAAAAATCATTATTTGAATATCTTTATCTGTATTGCATTGGAGAATTTAGCGCCTCTTTCTAAAGTGTGAAGGGTCTTAACTATAAACTTTGGTTCCAAACTGTGAGACATCTTTGAAGATACTCTTGTCCTACCTTATTATATGGGAGTTAGAAAATTTTGAAAAACTGAATGTAAGCTTTCCACTGAATCTTTTGAGACAGGAATAAGGTTTTAAATTCCATTAGCCACTTCTGTTTTTTCATTAGACTGTTCCTTGAGAGACGGGCTAATTTTATTTGTAGCACTTAGCATAGTACCTGGCATACAGTAGGTGTTCGTTTAAAGCCTATCTAACAACTGAATGAATTCCCACCTTTTCTCTATGTCGCAGTGTATTGCCACCACTAATTTAAGATCTGTCAGAGGGAAACAGGATATAGAACATACTGGCTTCACTTTTTTGGGACACACATCAAAGAACAAGTGTTTACTGAACTATTTGTCCTTTTTCACTGTGTATGTTCAGTTTTTGAATTACATTATTTTCATCCATTGTCATTAATCCTTTCCTCAATATTGAACTTCAGTTCTCATCAGAATTCACTTTTTCTTAACCAGGGCTAGCTCTCAAAAATTATATATATTGAGTTTTTCATAAAGAATCATTTCATTACAATACCTGAAAGCAACAAAAATCTGTTCTAAGAGTGAATAGCAGAGAATGTCTACTAAGTGTTTTAAAAAATACGTTCATTTTAGAAAATACTTCCAAGTTTTCCATACTTAAAAAAAATATAGTTGGTTATCATTCTATCTACATAATTTCATATCTTGCTCTTTTCATTTTTTTCCCATGACATCAAAAATTTTTGAAAGAACAACATTCAATTCAAAATGAGTTAAAGTACTTCAGGGGACTCCATATACATATTCAGAGCACCAGAAGAAGTATTGGTGGCTCTCCCGCACACATATTCAGTGATTTAAGGTACTAGCCACCTTAAGGGTATGATGTGAAAACTTGGTTTAAAAACAGAAATTATTGGGCCAGCCGGGTGGCGCAAGCAGTTAAGTGCATGAGCTCCGCTGCAGCCGCCCGGGGTTTGCAGGTTTGGATCTCGCGTGTGCACCGACTCACCGCTTGTCGGGCCATGCTGTGGCGGCGTCCCATATAAAGTAGAGGAAGATGGGCATGGATGTTAGCCCAAGGCCAGTCTTCCTCAGCAAAAAAGGAGGAGGATTGGCAGATATTAGCTCAGGGCTGATCTTCCTCACACACACAAAAAAACAAAAACAACATAAAACCCGGAAATTATTACAAATGACAGTTATGTTAAAATATATTCTGGTTTGACCTTTGTTAAATATAATCTTTTAAAAACAATTCACCTTGAAAATAGTCTGACAAAGTTTATTGCTAACTAAATAAATCCTGACATATTCTTGGTGGAAGAGATAGACCCAATAATGGTGGTTCTAGAAATGAGAAGTATAAAGTAAGCTGAGCTTGTAAAGTGCCTTATCCACTATACCTGAGTGTCAGACTACGTTGGGAATTATATTTCAGAAGGAAATATTCAGGAATTTCTTCCAAGATCCAGAGACTAGAAAATGATGGAAATAAAACCAAAAATGAAAACTACACTTTTAAAGCAGTCCACTGTTATGCTTTTTGGAGGGACGGGAAAATACCAGGGGATTTCCCCTACTTTTTGTGTGGCAGAACAAGAACATCTGATTGATGAGAGCGCGTTAAGTACCGAAATGACCCTCGGTCACTCTTAGGTTTGGTCAGTACTCCTAAGGATATAAACAGGTTGACCACAAATTCTTGACGAACAACCTAAGCCAGCACAGTTTTCTTCTTCCTTCCGGATCAGAGGACGTCTTCATTCCAACGAGTTGGACCCCTAACTCGACACAACAGGCTTTCTTTACAGCTTCTGGGGGTGCCCGCTGGACAGAGCCTTAACCCAGCCATCATTGGGAGGAAAAGCGCACTACCTCCACCGGCCTCAGCCGCATGCTGAGGCACCTGGGAATCCCCGGATGTGAAACTAAGCGCCTCAGAAATAAAGAACCAGAGAGGCCAACCGCCAGAGACTGCAGTAGGCAAAAGGGGAGAGAAAGCTAAAGAGGTCGGAGAGAGGGCATTACACCTCTTCCCGTTTATTTTTTCCTCTAGAAGGGAGGTAAATATTTTTGGCTTGCAGCGCTTGCATAGAGAAAATTTACAGCCTCTCCAGATTGAGGACCCCACCCAAGAATCTAGAGACAGTGGTCCACAGCCAGCCTCGTATTCACAGGCCCAACGGGCCACTCCGTGAAAGGGCCAGTGACCTCCCAGGGCAGCCTTGAATGCAAGCAAGTAGGGAACAAGGACTGGAGATGGGGGCGGGACGATGCCGGCCACCTGAGCGCTGATTGGCTGGTGGCGCTCGTCCGCCTGGTGCTATTTGTTGTTGGAGCTGCGCATCTGACGCAGTCGGCGTCCTGCACGTGCAGCCGTTTAAGCAGCGTCGGCCGCCTACGAAGACCCAGAGAGCAAGTAGCTGAGGGGTGAGTGGGTTACCGGGTTTGTTTGTGGCATCCGCCTCCACCCAACCTCTGGGCTTCTCAGTAGTCGTGCCCTAGGCCAAACGAAGAAGGGATGGGGCGGGCGGCGGTTTGAAGCCGTCTTTGGGGCATTTCCGTTTGTTGCCTGAGATCCTAAAGCCTCGTGGGCGCCCAAAGTCTGGGCTCGAGGCCTGCGGAGGAGGTGAAGGAGCCTTTTGACCGTCCTCTCCGTCCTCTCCCTGGCTTTTTCTCTGAACAAGGATGGTTGTGGTACCATTTGGGTACGCGCGCTCCTTGGCGAAACTAGTTGTTTGTTGGAGGGATCTGGGCCGCCTAACCCGTCTTTTCCTTCCGCGCCAAACTTCAAGGCCTTGGGCCCTGGTACTCCCCTTTCCCAAGAAACTATCAAAAACCCCAAACCGAACGTCTACCTTTTTTGAAGGGAGAAACCTTGAGTAGTATCGGAAGAATTTCCCATCTCTTTAGTAATAAAGCCGTTTAGTTAATAAGCCGTTTGGGGACCCTTGGAAGGAGAAGATCAATTCTGTGAACAGATTTTGGGGAAAAGCTTAAGCATCAGTGGGGACATAGTGATTGCTATAGTGATTAGGTGAGTGGTTCAACTAATTTTTAAAGATGAAAAGGATGGCTATCAATGCTACCTCTAGGTAAGAAACAAAAGTTCATTCCCCCGTTTGCAAAAACTTGCGGAAGATCAGCACCTAGTTGAGTAGGTTCAAGGAGTATATGTGAAATGATAGGTTATGCTTTTGAGATACGATTTTGATCTAATTAAGGCCAAATGTGTATGTTTGTATTTTTATAAAAATAGAACTGGAAGCCACCATGGGAGATGAAGATTGGGAAGCAGAAATAATCAAACCTCATATGTCTTCCTACGTTCCTGTATTTGAGAAGGTAGTAAAATTAAAAGTTTGAAGTTACTAAATGCTACAGATTTTATCAAAGTTGAAAATCACTTTGGTGGGAAAGTTTTAAATTACGCAGTCTGAGTATACTGTGCTTATCCTCATGTGATTGTTATTAACTATGTTATGGGAAATGAGAAAGAGGCATGCTAAACCTCAAATAGAGTAAAATAGTCTGAAGTAATTTGATAATTAAAAACTAATATAATATTATTAACAACTTAATTGAAATCTCAGTGACTTAGGACTTACTGTGAGTGAAAGCAAGCTTGTACAACTGTGGTTGAATGTCTCTGAGAGACACTTGTATAGAAAATGGAATAATATAATTTGGTTCTGGGTGACATTTTAAATTCTGAAAATTGCTTTTATACCAAGAGGGCTCTCAAGAGAAATACTTTAGGGTGATTCAGATGAATTATCAGTTTGATCTTCAAATGTATGAATCATCAGATTTTTTTTTCTCAATGGCATTTTGAGTTACATTATAATTCAGAAGAAGGGGTCCTCGAGTAGGTTTTTGGGTTTCAGTTTTGACTTGAAAAATTTTCAACAGACTCTAGAAGATAATATGTTTTAAGGGATTGTTTTTGCATAAGTGTTATCTACTTGAAAATGTCTCCAAAATTGATTTTTTTTTTTAGAATTTTCAGTTAATATTTGTTAGTCAATTCTGACAAACACTTTCTGATTCAAGTGCTGTCTTAGTGGAAGTTCTTATTTCATACAAAAATATAAAATACGTAATCCTTTGTCTTAATTGGATTTGATCTATATGAAAAGCTTATGTTAAAATACCCAAGATATTAATCTGAATTTATCATGTTTCTTGTTTTGGGACTTATTTTAGAAATAACATCTTTTGTATGTTGTCTTTTCTTTCTTTTTTTTTTTGTGAGGAAGATCAGCCCTGGGCTAACATCTGTTGCCAATACTCCTTTCTTTTTTTCTGAGGAAGATCGGCCCTGGGCTAACATCCATGCCCATCTTCCTTTGCTTTATATAGGACGCCGCCACCATCTTCCTCTGCTTTATATGGGACGCCACCACAGCATGGCTTGTTAAGCAGTGCCTAGGTCTGGGATCCGAACCCTCCAACCCGGGCCGCCAAAGCGGAGTGCACGAACTTAACTGCTGCATCACCGGGCTGGCCCCTTGTGTGTTATCTTTTTTTTTTTTTTTTTTGTGAGGAAGATCAGTGCTGAGCTAACATCCATGCTAATCCTCCTCTTTTTGCTGAGGAAGACCGGCTCTGAGCTAACATCTATTGCCAATCCTCCTTTTTTTTTCCCCAAAGCCCCAGTAGATAGTTGTATGTCATAGTTGCACATCCTTCTAGTTGCTGTATGTGGGATGCAGCCTCAGCATGGCCGGAGAAGCGGTGCGTCGGAGCAAGCCCGGGATCTGAACCCGGGCTGCCAGTTTCAGAGCACGCACTTAACCGCTAAGCCAAGCCACAGGGCCGGCCTGTATGTTATCTTTTTATTGTCCTCTTCCCATCTTAAAAAGATTATAACAACATCGGGAAAAGAGGGGAAAAATGACCTAACAATCTTGCTCACTAGCACAAGCACTCTGTTAAATTTTCAGTAAATTTCCTTCTTTTTCCAAAACATATTTTTATGTAGATTGTGATGATAGTACTTAACAGTAATTTTTGATTCCAGCTTTTTCACTCTTCAGCACTGACTATTCCATATTACTAACTTCCAAAGAATAATTTCTTATGGTTATATAATATTTCGTGGAATAGATCTATCATAATATAACTGATTTTCTGTTGGAGGGAATTTAAGATGTTAGCTTTTCACTATATTGTGAATATCTGCAGCTTATTCTTTGTTTTAATTTGGGAGTGTTTTTTTCAAAACTGGAATTACTTGGTCACAGGATATTTTATAGTTCTTTTTTCCCGTGGTTCTCAATAGATTTGTTGTAATACAAAGTTGAATTACAGATAGAGACTTTCTTCTACTTGGACTTTAATAGTCTAATTTAAATTTTTTCTTAGTATGAGATTTTGTCTTCATGAAGTGTTCTTCAAACAGTATACTGCACTGTAGCGTGTTGTGCATATTTGTTGCATAGGGTGTCTGAAATTGAGGATGGCTGTCAGTCTTTCAGATTTACCTTTTTGGAATCTTTGTGCTATTCAGTAACATACCTTGTTTCTTGATAGTGGAATACTAAATTGAATATTAATTTATGTTAATTATACCTTATGATTCTTTTTTTTTTTTGAGGAAGATTGGCCCTGTGCTAACATCTGTTGCCAATCTTCATCTTTTTCTTTATTCTCCCCAAAGCCCCAGTATCTAGTTGTAGAGTTGTAGCTCTTCTATATGGGACACAGCCTCAGCATGGCTTAATGAGCCATGAATATGTCTGTGCCCAGGATTTGAACTGGTGAACCCCGGGCCACCGAAGTGGAATTCGAGAACTTAACTGCTACACCACTGGGCCGGCCCCATACTTTATGACTCTTAATACATATTTGTGTGGGGCCAATTTGTAGTAAATTTTTTGCATTTGTCTGCAAACTTAACACCTGATGCTGGTTGTGCAGTTAGTTATTTGGCATAGTTGACTTTAAGGAACATGGTGCAATCATCAACTTTGTTTTCCTGTCTTGGTTGAATAAAAAGTGCAGAAACTAAGGATTGAATACATGACGTTTTTATGTAGGAGAAATCTGAGATCTTTTTTTCAGTTTTTCTTTTAAAGGCACCATTTTGATTGGTTGGTGTAATTTAATTTCCATTTCAGGGGACAGCTAGGCTTCCCTTTGGTAAATTTGTAATGGCTCTGAGACCTCTTGGATTGGTGTCATTGTAAACAATATCTGTGATCAACTTTTTACGAATTCTTCTCGGGATCTTTCTTTGGACATTTAATGTTGACACATACTTACATAATTTTGAACTACTAGGCTACTGTTCTGGTAGCTGTTAGAACTTCCCAATTCTAGATTTTGAAATGAGTGTACCACCTGGGGTTTAGAACAATAAGAGATATGAGGTTAAGAAAAATTTGATAATCTAGCGATTATGTAGTCCAGAAATCTCAGTGGTTAGGCATTTGTACATTGCATGCAAACTTGTTGGGATGAGTGTTGGAATGAATGAGTATGGTGAACATAACAGGATATGGGATTAGCCTACTAGCTGTAATGCTTCTTGTTAGATGACCATGGGAGTAAATCGGTAGTGATCACTTCTGTCTGATCTGTTTGCCTTTTTTGTAGCATGTTTCAGAAGGCAAATACTCTTGTGATTAAAGTGGCAACAGCTTGAGATAATTAGCCCATTCACAATTACAGTTTTATTCAGGAGTAGTAGCAAAGTTTGTAATAACGGTTTAGATAAGAAAATAAAGTTTGCAGCTTCTCTGTTCACATCCATAGCTCTGTTCTGAAGGAGCAGGAAAAAAATGTGGCCCTTGGACATCGTTGATGTGGCAGACTTGAGGAAGTTGAAGTGCTGGAGCCTGAGGAAGATTTTGAGCAATTTCTGCTTCTAGTCATCAGTGAGATGTGGGAGGATATTGTGTCTTACTTGAGAGCACGGAAGATCATATATGCTGAATATGAGCAAGTTGTGGGAGATGGACAATATGCTTATCCAAATAAAAACCCAAGAAAGTGCTCTCACTCATCTTCAAAATCTAAATGATGGAGTCGAGGGGAGAGTGACAAAAAGGTGTGAGAAGGCTACAGATATTGCAAAGATGGTAGAGATGTTGGTTGAGCTAGTCTGGTGGATAGAGAAAAGTGAATCCTCTAGGAGGAGGATCAGCAGTTTACAGCCAGGGGGTTCTAGTCAACCGAAGGAGATTGGCTGATCCCCTGGAGAAGCTGAAACCAGAGAGCCTTTTCTTTTCCTCTGTCTATACAGTCATGCGCTGCATGACGATGTTTTGGTCAGCGACGAACTGCATATACAATGGTGGTCCCATAAAATTAGTAACACGTAGCCTAGATGTTTAGTAGGTGATACCATCTAGGTTTGTGTAAGTACACCCTGTAATGTTCGCACAACGATGAAATTGCCTACCGACGCAATGCTCAGAACATATCCCCATTGTTAAGCAATGTACCACTGTACTCGGTCCTCACTTACACTAGGTTTTTGTTATAGTTTGCGGTTGATGACTTCAATGTGAGTTTTTTGTTGTTTTTTTCCCCTTTTTCTCCCCAAAGCCCTGGTAGATAGTTGTGTGTCATAGTTGTACATCCTTCTAGTTGCCGTATGTGGGACACTGCCTCAGCATGGCTGGACAAGCGGTGCATTGGTGCACGCCTGGGATCCAAACCGGGGCCGCTAGTAGCGGAGCGCACGCACTTAACCACTACGCCATGGGGTCAGGCCCCTCAAAATGAGTTTTGATTGTTAAATATTTTTGTTTGGGGAAATAAATTTTATTTGGAAAATGCTCTCACATACAGAAGTTAGGGTGTAGGCTGTAAGCTCTTGCAGCAGGCCCATTTGTTCCTGGGCTTTGGTTGTTATTTCAAAATTTTGAGGCGCTTCGCTCTTTCTTGTGTGACTTGATAGTTCCCTGGAACTTTGGGTCTGAGTGTAATACATTGAGACTCAAGAGTTGGAGTTCTCCAGCCCTGGAGGTGCTGAAGGAGCTGTATTCTAGAAGACAGCTCCATGCAGCAATTGCTGAAGAAACTGAAGAAGGGACCACACTTCCCCTGGGTTTCTGAATGGGGCTGATCTGGCTAAGACTGATGGATCAGAAGGGCTAGAAGATGGTATTGTCTGTATTTTGGGACTTTAATTTCTGTGTGAGACCAAAGGAGGAGAGAGATATTTTGTTCAAAATTTAAATTTTATGTGGCACACTATCTAATGTAACCTCTCTGGGCAGTTTATTTGGACAACCTGACTCAGCTTTATTTGACATGGAACCTTAGAATAGGAGATGAGATCTTGGTATTCTGTACAAGTTGATGTAATATGCTGATGCATTTCAGGGGATTCTGGGCACAAAATGAAAGATACTTGCGAAAGTCATTAAGGAGAAGGAAAACATGGAACTATCTGCATTGGACCCTAAACTGGCCAGGGAAGAGTCATCCTCAAGGTTCCTAAGTTGCTCAGCTGGAAGATCATTTGAGTAGCAAACTTGACAAGTATTTGAGGTCAAAACCCTACCGTGTTAAAAACAAAAACAAAAACAAAAACAAACTTACCATGTGAATAGAAGTATTCGTTTGCTTGAAAAGACAAAAGACTTAAAAAAAGGTATATTTCAGAATTGAAAATAATAAGAGCATGTATAAGGTGAAAATAAAAGTGTTCATCAACATGCAAATGGATTATTTATAGCTGTGTATGAGAACCCTTATGTGTAAAACATTTTGACATTTCCAGAGTGGTTCATTTGGATGGTTTAAGAGATTATAAATGGTTTACAGCTAAGTATTCTAAAAGTAAGCTAGTGACAAGACCTATGATTGATCCAGCAAATTTTTATGGATTCCTAGTAGGTGCTGAAGACAGTGGTGAACATGGTAGATAAGATAAGCTTACTGTCATGGATGTTATTTAACTGGAGGAGACAGAATAAGCATATTTGAGAACGAAATAATTATAAATAGTGAAAATGCTATGAAAAAAAACTCAGGAAAATGTGTGTGTATGTGACTAGGGTGGGGTGGATTTAGATCAGGTGGAGAGGAAAAGTTTCCCTGAGACAATGACTCATAAGCCCGAGACCTGAAGGAGTCCCAACAAGACATCTTGTGCAAAGGTCCTGAGGAGGGAACAAACTTGGGGTATCAAGGGAACAGGAAGAAGTACAATATATTAGCTTTCTATCACTGCTGTAACAAATTACCACAAACTGGGTGGTTTAACGCAATCTCTCACAGTTCTGGAGGCCAGAAGTTAGAAATCAAGGTGTCAGGCAGGGCTGTCCTCCTGTAGGCTTTAGGAGAGAATCTGTGCCGTTTCTAGTGGCTATAGGCATTCCTTGGCTTGTGCCTATATGTCTCTCTGCTCTGTGTGTTGGTGTTAACTCCTTTTGTGTCAACTCCCTTTGTGTCTCTCTTATAAGGACACTTGTGATGACATTTATGGCCCACCCAGAAAATCCAGAGTAATCTCCTCGTTTCACAATCCTTAATTGTATCTGCAAGAACTCTTTCGAAATAAAATAACATTTACAAGTTTCAGGGATGAGGACTTGATATCTTCGGGTGGCCGTTATTTAACTTACTACAGCTTGTTTGGCTAAAGCATAATGAGATAAGACAAGAGTGGTAGAAAATGAAATCCGAGAAGGAAAGGGAAAAGGAGAGGGAGAGGATGCTGGAGGTAGTTGTGTACATAGAGTTGACAGGACTGGATATGGATAGTGAAAGAGAGGAATCAAGGGTGATGGCTACGTTTTTAGTTTAAGCAACTAGATGGGTGATGGTGCCATTTACTGAGATGGGGAATATATGGAAGATGAACAAGTTTGGGAGGAAAAAAATATCAAGAATTCTATATTTGCTGTGTTCAATTTGAGATGCCTATGAAAACACGTAAGTAAGGATGACAGTTGGTGGCTTATATGAATTTGTTGCTTCGGAGAGGGGTGAGAGCTATAGATATAAATTTGAGATTATCTGTATATTAATGAAATTTAAAGCTGTGAGATTGGGTGAAGTCAGATAGAGTAAAACACACTTAGAGGGCTCTGCCATAAGCTCTGGAGCGCTCCAACTTGAGAGGTCTGGTAGAGGAGGAGCAGGCAAAGGAGATTGAAGAGGGAGTGGCTGGTGGGGCAAGAGGAAAACCAGGGGAGTGTGTGTTCCTTATGCCAAGAGAAGAATGTTGTAAAGAGGAAGGGAATAGTCTGTCGTTTCAAATGCTGCTGAGAGCTCTGGTAGGATGAAATGTAAAAGTAGTAATTTTATTATATATTTTCCTTATTAAAAGCATGTTGAGTGCAGAGGTGAGGAGGGAGGCTAGACTGGAGTGGCTTGAAGGAAAAATGGGATATGAGAAAGTATAGGCAGCAACTGTAGACAAGACATTTTGTTTTAAGAGGGGCAGAGAAGTGGTGCAATTGTGAAGGGAATATGAAGTTAATTTATTTTTAAGGTAATGGAAGAGGTTAAGGTTCATTTTTTATGATGAAATTAATTCTGTCGAAAAAATTTTTTTGATGTCTTGTTTCAGAATTTGCCTTGGAATTTGTAAGTTCCATATATATGGGATGTTAAATTACACAGCCTGAAGGTTGTCTAATAATAATAGTTTTTCAGTTCTTTAGTGCCCAGAGTATTTCATTACCTTTTATCAGCTTTGTAACACTTATAAAACCAGCTTTTTTTGGGGCTCTATTCACTCTAAGTAGGGAAAACAGGATCACTCTTCTTATCTGTTTTAATGTCTATGGTAATCATAAATGGGAACTTTTACTGTAGCAGTTACCAGAAGCCCAAGGCATTTCAAGGATACTATTGTCTCTCTGTTCTTAATAACTCAGAAAAACAATTGGATGACTTTAGAGCTTTATAAAAGTAGTTTTTAAATTTAGTGTTTTTTGTGAAAGAAATTTTAAATAAGTATTACCTGAAGTACCTACGTTGGTGCACTCCCTCCAGCTTTGGGTTTATTTAAGGGAACTTACTTGAAGGAATATTGTGACTGTTCTAATGTAGTAGGTTAAGGTATTATCTGTAAGTTTTAAGTCACTTTTCCTTTTTAAATTATTGAATTCTGATTTTCATATGAAAGCATTTCAGAGCTCTATTCTGAAAGTTTTGCCCTAAGTAGAGGAAGTTTATGTGGGAGGAAATAAAGGAGTGGATTAATGATGATAAGGACACCCTAGGAGTTGGAAGTGAGAAAAAAGTTACTCAAGTTGTGGTTAACCCAAGGATACTCTGAGAAATGCTGGAAAGGTCCAAAGTAAACTTGAAAGTTACGGATTTTATAATAAAGTTGAATTTTCTGAGTCCAACAGTCATTATACCACTGCCATGTAATGTATATGCATTAATAGCGAATACATTTTTTTTTGAGACTAAAGTAGGAAAAGGGTGCAGTTAGTATTTGTGAGCATCAAAGACAGTCTTCAACTATTTCTGTGACAAGTTTGATTGAAATTAACCATGAATATTTTGACCCCATAGCTGACATGCACCACTTTATTGGATTTGTAGTGCACCTGCAAGATACATATACAGTCATTGCTGCATAACGACATTTCCATCAACGGACCGCATATATGATGGTGGTCGCATAAGAGTAGTACCATATAGTCTAGGTATGTAGTAGGCTATCCCATCTAGGTTTGCGTAGGTACACTCTGATGTTCGCACAATGATGAAATTGCCTAATGAGTCATTTCTCAGAACACATCCCTGTCATTGAGTTACGCATGACTGAATAGGTACATTGTTTTTAGTGCATAACTGAGGTTTTCTTTCTTTCTTTCTTTCTTTTTTTTTTTGTGAGGAAGATTGGCCCTGAGCTAACATCCATGCCAGTCCTCCTCTTTTTTTGCTGAGGAAGACTGGCCCTGAGCTAACATCCATACCGATCTTCCTCCACTTTATGTGGGATGCTGCCACAGTGTGGCCTGACAATTGGTGTGCCTGGGATCTGAACCCAGGCCGCCAGCAGCGGAGCATGCGCACTTAACCGCGGTGCCACGGGGCTGGCCCCTGAGGTTTTCTTTAGAGTGAATTTCTTTTTAAAAAATGTGAACACATTAATTTGTTTCACTTTGTATAAACATATTTGAAGTTTTAAAAATAAATTTCCATTGTACTTTACTGTACAAACTGTTATGCACTCCTCTTCTTCTGTGCTTTACTTTATGCAGTACTGATGAGTATACTGTAAGATACTAAATTCTGTAAACTGTATTGTGTATTGTCAGGCATTGATTTATTCATGTATTACTTTGGTTAGATTGTATTTATATAATAATAGTATTTGATTATACTTTTCAAGTGTATGGGTAGCTAAACTTTTATTTCAAGTAAGGTGTCAGGAAACTCTTTTCATAAAAGGCCAGAAAGTAAATATTAGACTTTGCAGGCCTTATGGTCTCTGTTGCAACTTTGCTATTGTAGTGTGAAAGCAGCCATAGACATACCTAGATGAATTGAGGGTGGCTGTATTCCAATAAAACTTTATTTACAAAAACAGGTGGCCCACCAGATCTTCGTCATGACTGTAGTTTGCTGACCACTGTTTTAAGTGATATATTAATATGCTATACATATAATGTTAAAGTGAAGATGTTTTGGAATAATTAATAAAGGAACATCAAGTGACCCAGAAAATCTTACTTCTACAATTGTTTTGTTTTGAACAAAGCCCAGTTATTAAAATTTTTTAATATTTGTGAAATAGATGACACATTCAAAGTAGAAAACTAGTCTTTTCTTCCTTCTTACAGGATAGGTATTCTTCTGGAGCAAATGGAGATGCTTTTAACAGGACTCCAGCTTCATCATCAGGTAGGTGTTAAGGCAAAAAGGTGAAACCCTTTTTAGGTTAAGGGCTTTATCTAGTGAATGAGGAACAGACTAGTAGACATCTTGTAGAGAGTGTTTTTAAATTTCCTAGTGAGAGTTCATTCTGGTTTGGATATTTTGGGATGGGGGCCACTTCTAGCTATAGGAAGAGAGAGAGTCTAGTGCTGTAGACTGTATTATTTGATTTGGTGGGTTTGCTGTAAAACCTGTGCCCAGTGTGGAAGTTGCATGTTTGGCTTTCAGGCTGCTAGGGAATTGTCAGGGCTCCTGACATAAGGGAGTAGGAGACTAGACTGTAAGGCTGTTGAAGCAGCTTGCAGTGGTGGTGACCTGTCAGGATAATAGCTGTTTAAAACAAACCTGCTGTACCATCAAGATATCATGAGTTTCTTTGAGATCTGAAAATTACTTTAGGAAGGGTCCTAGGAGAATAAGAGAAGCAAACCAAGATAAGGGAGCTGCTGTTTTTCCTTCACCACTTGTTTCTAGCTGGGTTGCCTAAATGTTTTATAGAGTTGATGTGGATGGGAAGATAGGTGGAAGTGGTAGGACTTGGGCTAGGAAGTTAAACTCATGGCAGTAGTCTTTCATTTTCTGGAAGTCCAAAGTAGGCTGAAATGCTATTTCTACTATATTTTCCTCAATTATTTTTATTGTGGTAATATACACATAACGTAAAATTTACCCTTTTAACCACTTTTAAGTGGTATTCACCACCATCCACCTCTAGAACTTTTTCATCTTCCCAAACTGAAGCTTTATACCCATTAAACAGTAACTCCCCATTTCCTTTTCTCCCTAGCTCTTGGCAACCACCTTTCTACTTTCTGTAAATTTGAGTTACTATGAATTTATTATAAGTCTCTACGAATTAGAGTAACTACTACTTTTAAGTCTTACTCTAGTGCGAGAGAGAGAGCCTGGTGGCACCAGGTAGTTTCATCATTTCTGTCATCAAAAATTAGTGGATGAGGTAAAACATTTTATAGTCAAGGGAGCTACTGGCCTAATGAAGCCTGTCTTAAAGTGAAAAAACCTGTGGAGAGGTAGTTTCTAAAATGTGAAGGAGAGTTTGCAAGTCAGAGTTCATCAGGGTAAAGCAAATAATTCCCATGTTCACCTTAAGTTTAGAGTAATTCTCTTGATAGAAAGAAGTTAAGTTTAGAAGAGAAAACTTTTGCTTTTGCTATTATCAAGATGTGTTTATCTTTCATAAACACTTAAATACGGTGGTTTAATATAGAATATTTAGATTCTCAAAAGTTCATGAAATTGCTACCTGCTGAAACCCCAGCAGAAGGCTGACTTTGCTTCTACCATGTGAACTGCAAGCATGTGAACTGCAAGCATGCCTGTGTACTTGAAATATTCAAAAAAGACAAATGGGTAAAGGTAATCTTTACTTCTTAACATGTCTGTTTGCATAGATCATTGTGTAATCAGGAGAAACATCGTTCTTTGAGGTGTCAAAAACCAATTTTTGTAAAGGAATGCAAGTTTAGTATATTAAAGCATAACGTTGTTTTGTGGTGAAGTCTTTGAGAAGCTAGATTGAAATAGCCACCAGCTAAAAGCTAGGACCTGTCTCAACACTGGATCTTTGAATGTACAGGCTAATGAAATGAAATCAGGTAATGAAAAATATAGGATTGCCTGCTTACCTTCTTCTGGATAACAAGTACTTTGGTAGCTCTTTTTTAATTAAAATTTTTTTTCATGAAAATAGATTTTCTTTCTTTTTTTTTGGGAGGAAGATTAGCCCTGAGCTAACATCCGATGCCAGTCCTCCTCTTTTAGCAAGGAAGGTTGGCCCTGGGCTAAAATCCGTGCCCATCTTCCTCTACTTTATGTGGGACACCGCCACAACATGGCTTGACAAGCGGTGCATTGGTGCATGCCTGGGACCTGAACCCTCGAACCCTGGGCCGCCGAAGTGGAGCGCACGCACTTAACCGCTACACCACCGGGCCGGCCCCCAGATTTTCTTATTACAGAAATACATGTGAGGGCAATGAATGTATACTAAGCCAATACTTAAATTTGCTTATTGTGAAAAAAAACCTTAAATACAGAGGTAAAATGAAAGAAATAAGATGATCTGAAATCTTGGCTCCCAGATTTAGCCACCATTGACAGTCTGATTTTTTTTAGATGTCTGTATATTTTCCCACATGCATAATTGTATTCCGCTGGCATATTATATATATGTTCCTTTTTATCATAAATACCTGTCCTGCTTTTCCTTTGCATACCTACCCTTTCACACCCTTTTCATGATCTTAAAGTTGTGTTTAGATATGTTTCTTTTCATTGTTTATTTCACAAAGATGGAATCCTGTTATACTGCATCTTGCTTTTACTTAATGATAGTCATGGAAACCCTTCTAAGTCAGCTGATGTAATCTAATTCTTTCCAAAATTCAGTGAAAAAAATTCACATTACCTGGTTTTAAAATGTCAAATACTAGTAACTTCACAGCTTATAATTGAAAACATTTAGTCCCCTTTGTTATTCATCATTTGACTTCCTAGTATGGAACATGAGTATTTAGCTCCTCCCTTTCCATCTGCACACCCCACTCACACTTCTTCTCTTCCCTCTCTCCTGATAGTTATCACAATTTTTGCTTAAAAATCTGTATTCAGTTTTTATATCATCATGGCTGTGTATATATCATTCACATTTGAGCCATGCAATGTATTATTGTTACATTTCCTTTATTATTCAACTTGTTTTGTTTTTACTAGAGTTAATCATTGCTTTGTTTTATTTACTTGATCTTCTTTGTTTCTTTTGCTAATTCACTCGGAAACCCTCTGTCAGAAGCACACATATCTATATTTATAGTTACTTTATAACACATCTTTCTAACCACAGATTTCCATTAAACTATCTATATTCATAGTTAGTTTCTAACACATACAGTGATCAGCGTGTTTTATTTTTTGGTGAGGAAGAGTGGCCATGAGCTAACATCTGTTGCCAATTTTCCTCTATTTTGTATATGGAATGCCACCACAGCATGGCTTGATGAGCGGTGCCTAGGTCCACCCCTGGGATCCGAACCTGTGAATCCTGGGCCAGCAGAGCGCAGTGAACTTAACACTACGCCCGCTGGCTGGCGCCCATCAGTTTCATTTTTCAAAAGCCTCATGTTTGATTCTTCCATGTGCTCCAATATGGACTTGCTGCTTTCTAAGTTCTCATCACAAGACTTACCCTTCACCTCTTTTCTGTGTCACATTCCATTTTCCCTGGATCCCGTGGTTTTTCTATCTTGATTCCCCTCACCTTCCCACCCCCCACCCACCCCCCCCCCCCCCCCGCCTTCAGTGGAGCCCATTTTCCTGCAGCTTCATAAGAAAGGAAGCATGGGAAGTTAATTTGAGATATTGCAAATATCTTTACCTTCATGCTTGATTAATAGTTTAAGAGTAAAATTTTAGGTTGGAAATAATTTTCCCCCCACACTTCATAGTGCTTCACTGTATATGAAATTCTGGTGATGCTGTTGAGCAGTTTGACAGTCTGAGTCCTGGTCCTTTGTATATGACTATTTTTCTAAATTCTTTTAAAGCTTTTAGGATCTTATTTTGTTTTCTGTATTTTGAAAATTTTATGATTACGTACCTTGATGTGGGACTTTTTTTTTTTTTAAAGATTTTATTTATTTTTATCTTTTCCCCCCAAAGCCCCAGTAGATAGTTGTATGTCATAGCTGCACATCCTTCTAATTGCTGTATGTGGGACGCGGCCTCAGCATGGCCAGAGAAGCGGTGCGTCGGTGCGCGCCCGGGATCCGAACCCGGGCCGCCAGCAGCGGAGCGCGGGCACCTAACCGCTAAGCCACGGGGCCGGCCTGATGTGGGACTTTTTATTTATTGTACGAGACACTTGGCCTGTTAAATCTGAAATTCATATCCTTCATTTATGAGAGGTTTTCTTGTGTTATTTTTTTCTCTCAAGATTATTATAATTTCATTTGAAGATTATTTCTGTTCCCTTTATTGTTTCTTAGAATTTTTTCTTCCTGTGTTTGTTTTAGTCTGTGTCTTTTATATAGGTGGCTTTCTTCAAAAGTCGGGTGATCCTTGCCTGCCTTTTTGTATTTAAGACTGGAACATTAAAATGCTGATTGGAAACTCAACTCTGTGTGGACAAAGCTTGCTGATGGGCTCTACTGATTGGCCTAAGGCCAGGCTGTTTTACTGGGGAGAGCAGTTTCCCTAGAGGGGAATCATCTAGTCTTTGTCTAGAGCGTTTAAGTTTTTTAAACTATGTTTTCTGTTTCATTTTCCTGTTTCATCCTTCCTTTCCTCCCTCTCTTTCCTCTTTGTAATATTGTACAGATCCTGTGCTGCCTTTGCTTATTTTTTTCTTACCTATTTTTTTGAATGATTTGAATTCTTCCTGGAGCAGGTATTTGTGAGAGGGAAGTGTCAGGGATTTCTAATCCCTCTCCTTCTCTGAAGGAGCTATTCTTTTTTATGTGTGTTTTAAAACATACGTTGTTTCGTGTGCATATTTTTTGTGTGCATGTGTTTTCTGCCAACCCCCACCACTATGTTCAAGATATATTCCTAATTGATAATTGATTTCATTTTTTCTAACTACTGAATGGTATTTCGTACACTTTATCACCAAGTTTTATCTATCTCCCTACACCCATGATGGACACTGACGTTAACGGACTATTTCCCTCTACCACCACAAGGATGAGCATTCTTGTACATATCCCTTTGTGGGCCAGAGTGAGAATTTCTTTGGGTAATTGATTCAGAAGAGGAATTACAGGATCATGGGGTGCATGTGTATTTAATTTGACTAAATACTTAATAATTACTTACCAGAATAGCTATACTAGGAAGTATATACTCCTGTCAGTAGGACATGAGGGTTCTTATATCCCCATTGACATTTGACATTATTCAACCTTTTAATTTTAGCCATTCTGTTGAGTATAAAGTAAAATATCATTGTTTTAATATGTGTTTATCTGATTGCTTATGAGCTGAACTGTCTCTTCATATGCTTGTTATCCTTTTGGGTTTCTGCTTCTTTAGGTTGCCTGTTTATATTTTTAGTCCATTTTTTTATTGGGTTTACTCTCTTTCTCTTATTGATTGGCAGGCATTCTTCTTATGTTCTAGATTTTACACTCGTTTCTGATTTAGACATTGTTGAATGTCTCCTTCCATTCTGTTATCTGTCAGTTCTGTCCACAATATGCCTTACTGATCAAAACTTTTAGTTCTGAAGTCAAACTAATTTTTCTGCTTTGTGATTTCCTTTTGCAGTTTTAGTTAAGAAGCTCTTCTCCACCTCTATGTCAAAAAGTAACCATCTAAATTATCTTTCGAGTTTTACCTTTTACCCTTAGCTTTTAATCATCTGAATCTGTCTTTTTTTTTTTAATTCATGGTAACCCATATTTATTTGAGTGCCAAATAGTGTATGCAGTATCATTGTACATACAAGGCTCACAAAAGAGAATCTTTGACATTAGAGTTTTTCTGGTCAACCTGGTCCATGGTTATAGTGGAGGTGTTTTTTTTTTTTTTTTTTTAATTTATATCATGGTAAAATAAACATAAAATTTACCATCTTAACCATTTAAAAAAATTTGGTTGAGACTTTTTTCTTTTAGAGCAGTTTTAGGTTCACAGCAAAATTGAAAGGGAAGTATAGAGATTTTCCTAATACCCCCTTTTCCCACAAATGCACAGCCTCCTCTGCTATCAACATCCCTCGCCAGAGTGGTACATTTGTTATAATTGATGAATTTACATTGACACATCCTCACCCAAAGTCCATAGTTTACATTATGGTTCACTTGTCGTGTTGTACATTCTATGGGTTTGGACAAATGTATGATGACATGTATCCATCATTATAATATCATACAGAGTATTTTTATTGCCCTAAAAATCCTCCTTGCTCTGCCCATTCATCCCTCCCCCTCCTTCAACTCCTAGCAACCGCTTATCTTCTGTCTCCATAGTTCTGCCTTTTCCAGAATATCATATAGTTGGAGTCATCCAATATGGAGCCTTTTCAGATTGGCTTCTTTCACTTAGTAATGCATTTAAAGTTCCTCTATGTCTTTTCATGGCTTGATAGCTCAGTTCTTTTTAGTGCAGAATAATATTCCATTGTCTGGATATACCACAGGTTTTTTTAATTTATTCACCTACTGATGGACATCTTGGTTGCTTCCAAGTTGTGGCAGTTATGAATAAAACTGCTGTAAATATCTATGTGCAAGTTTTTGTGTGGATATGAGTTTTCAACTCCTTTGGGTAAATACCAAAGAACACGATTGCTGGATGGTATGGTAAGGGTATGTTTAGTTTTGTAGGAAACTACCATAAATTGTCTTCCAAAGTGTCTGACCATTTTGCATTCCCGCCAGCAATGAGTGAGAGTTCTTGTTGCTTCACATCCTTGCCAGCATTTGGTCTTGTCAGTGTTATGGATTTTGGCCATTCTAATAGGTTATGGTGGTATCTCATTGTTTTAATTTGCGTTTCTCTAGTGTTAGACATGGAGCATCTTTCCATATGCTTATTTGCCATCTGTATATCTTCTTTGGTAAGGTATTGGTGAAGGTCTTTGACCTCTTTTTTAATTGGGTTTATTTCCTTATTGTTGAGTTTTAAGAGTCCTTTGTGTATTTTGGATAACAGTCCTTTATAAGATGTCAGATGTCTTTCGCAGATATTTTCTTCTACTGTGTGTCTCCTCTTCTCATTCTTTTGGCGTTGTCTTTTGCAGAGCAGAAATGTTTAATTTTTGTGAAGTCCAGCTTATCAGTTATGTCTTTCATGGATTGTGCCTTTGGTATTTTATCTAAAAAGTCATCATCATACCCAAGTTCATCTAGTTTTTCTCCTATGTTACCTTCTGGGAGTTTTATAGTTTTGCATTTACATTTAGGTCTGTGATCCATTTTGAGTTAATTTTTGTGAAGGGTGTAAGGTCTCCTCTAGAATTTTTTTCATGTGGATGTCCAGTTGTTCCAGCACCATTTGTTGAAAAGATTATCTTTTCTCCATTGTATTGCCTTTGTTACTTTGTCAAAGATCAGTTGACTGTATTTATATGAGTCTATTTCTAGGCTCTTTATTCTGTTCCATTGATCTGTTTGTCTATTCTTATGCCAATACCACACTGTATTGATTGCTATAGCTTTATAGTAAGTCTTTTTTTTGAAAACATTTTTTTTTTTTGTGAGGAAGATCAGCCCTGAGCTAACATCCATGCCAGTCCTCCTCTTTTTGCTGAGGAAGACCTGCCCTGAGCTAACATCTATTGCCAGTCCTCCTCTTTTTCTCTTTTTCTCACCAAAGCCCCAGTAGATAGTTGTATGTCATAGTTGCACATCCTTCTAGTTGCTGTATGTGGGACGCCGCCTCAGTGTGGCCTGACAAGCGGTGTGTCGGTGCGCGCCCGGGATCCGAACCCGGGCCGCCAGTAGTGGAGCGCGCACACTTAACTGCTAAGCCATGGGGCTGGCCCCTATAGTAAGTCTTGAAGTTGGGTAGTGTCAGTCCTCCAACTTTGTTCTCCTCCATCAATATTGTGTTGATTATTCTGGATCTTTTGTCTCTCCATGTAAACTTTAGAATCAGTTTGTCAATATCCACAAAATAACTTGCTGGGATTTTGATTGGGATTGTATGTTGCATCTATAGATCAAGTTGGGAAGAACTGATGTTTTGACAATATTGAGTCCACGTATTCCATTAACATGGAATATCTCTCCATTTATTTAGTTCTTTAATTTTGTTCATCAGAGTTTTGTAGTTTCCCTCATATAGATCGTCTGCGTATTGTGTTAGATTTATACCAAACTGTTTCATTTTTTGGGGTGCTAATGTAAATGGTAATGTGTTTTTTATTTCAAATTCTACTTGTTCATTGCTGGTATATAGGAAAGCAGTTGACTTTTTGAATATTAACCTTGTATCCTGCAACCTTGTGTAATTGCATGTTAGTTCCAGGAGTTTTTTTTGTTAATTCTTTTGGATTTTCTACATAAATGATCATGTCATTTGTGAAAAAAGACAGTTTTATGTCTTCCTTCACAATATGTATACTTTTTATTTCCTTTTCTTGCCTTATTACATTAGTTGGAACTTCCAGTATGATGTTGAAAAGGAGTGATGAGAGGGTACTTCCTTGCCTTGTATGTGATCTTAGTGGGAAAGCTTCAAGTTTCTTACTATTAAGTATGGTGTTACTGTCGGTTTTTTGTGGATATTCTTTATCAAGTTGAGTAAATTCCCCCATCTTAACCATTTTTAAGTGTACAGTTGAATTCGTCCTTTTGAATACAATGTGAAATAGAGATCCATTTTTTCCTGCATATAGTAACCCAGTTTTCCCAGCACCATTTGTTAAGCCATCTGTCTTTTTTCTATTGATGTATGATGCAAATTTCATCTCTTATACAGTTTTGTTCTTATTTTTGTCTTAAAGCACTGGATAAAATCTACTGTTCATTGAATAATAGTAGAAATAATAAGCATTTAGACTTTTCCTCATTTCAGTGGGAGTGCTCCCAAACTTTTATAATTAAAATATGATGTTTGCTTTAGGCTTCTGTTAGTTTTTTTTTTTTTTTTTTTTTTAATCATGCCGGGGAAGTTTCTTTCTATTTCTGCTTGAATATTAGCTTTTTTCAGGAATTGCTGTTGAATGTCAGCAAATACTTTTTTTGGAATTACTGTTTTTCTCTTTTAAATCTGTTAATGTGGTGAAATAACTGGATTTTTTTTTTTAACTTTAACTAATTTTTGTATTTCTAGGATAAGCCTTGCATAGCTTTTTTATTGTAGTATTGGGTGAAATTAGATGTTTTATTTAGCACTTTTGAATTAATATGAGTAAGATTGGCCTGTAGTTTTCTTTTCTCGTCTTGTTCTCTTTTGATTTTGGTTTCAAGCTTTTTATCTTTTTAAAATATAAGTTCTGGAACATGGAAATTACCATTGATTACAGGTTTAGTAGAATTTGTCCACAGAACTGTCTAGGCCAGGATAGGTTGTTCTTCTTTTTCTTTCTCTTTTTTTTTAAAAAGTTTTGAAGCATAGTGTGCACACACATTTGGTATTTTTAATTGACTAAGATACACATCACAAATGTGCAGCTCACTGGATTTTCACAAGCTGGACAGTCCCTTGTAACCAGCACCCAGATCAAGAAACAGAGCATTAGCAGAACCCTAGAAGCCCTCTTATGTCTTCCTTCAAGGCACCATCATCTGTGCAGGAGTAACTACTATTCTGATTTCTGACAGCATAGATCAGCTTTCCCTATAAACAGGAATTATATAAAATGGAATCATACATTCTGTTCTCTTGTGTTCAAGCTTTTCTCCCTGTTGTTAGAAGTAGTTGTAGATTATTCATGGATGTGTAGCATTCCACTGTTTGAATATACCATAAATTATATTGATGGACATTTGGGTAGTTTCCAGTATTTTTCTATTATGAATTGTTCTGTTATGAATGTTTTATAGTACATGTATTTTGGTGGATATAAGAATATTATTAGTCAGAATATGATTGGCAGACCAGTAGCATTGACATCACCTGGGAACTTCTTAGAAATGCAGTGTCTCATGCTCCACCTGGAACTTCAGAATCTGCACTCTAACAAGATCCCCAGGCAATTTCTGTGCGCACTACTGTTGTAATTATATGATCTCTAGTTGGAAGACTGGCTGTTGATGATTTATAAATGTTCAGTCTTTCAGCTCCTTGAAATAATGAAGGGGATTAGAAGTCAGGACAGCTGATAGCCCTAAATACTGATAGGTTGTTTCAGAAGTCTTTGCCACTAAGTCTTTTCTCATCTTCCCTTACTCTTCCTCGTCTTGGGTTAAGCAGATCACTCTGGAGGAAGGTTAGAAGATTATAGAGGAATAGAGGTCATATTGAAGTCCCATAGCTTTTGGTTCTTCGACTTGGTGGTTGAATATGTGAATTTTTTTTGTTTTTTAAGTTCTTGTTCAAAATCTGGTCCTCCTTCCTAGATCTGGTCCAGATGTGACTATATGTAGGAGGTATTCTTTGTGGTCACTTGTTGGGGATTGCTTTCATTAACTTAAGTTCATTTTAAGTAGAGTTTATTTTTATTTCCTTTGGTTTGTTTTGACAGGTTTCAGAGCATTCAAGAAAAGCAGCTGTACTCCATCATTTATTAGTATTGTGGACTTCTTTATTGATATATTTGTTGCTGTATGCTTATTATGATGCGGATTGACCTCATATAATTCAGTGACAGCATATCATTACATTCATGAAAGTGAGAGCAGTAATCCCTAAAACTACTGTGAGGTTTAAAACTACTAAAAAAAATTAAATGTAAAGAAAATAATTACATATTTCCTCTGTATTGGGTGCAAATAGCAAAGACAGCAAGATGGGTTAATTTTTACTTAGAACCTTCTATTTTGGACCATAATTTTTGACTTCACCTGAGCTTTTTAAAAATTTTGCATGCTGGTTCCTGTAATTCTTAAAAATAATTGTATTTGTCCTGTGTTTTACTTATCAAATTTCAATGTTGAAGTGGGGTCTTTTTCAAAATTATTTTTAACTTTGTCCTCTGATTTACCATCTGGAGATGGCAAGGTGCTTCTGATATATCTACTGTAGAGAATGTGTACAGGACTTCAATAAGTAGGTTTTTAAGTCTGATAACTGGGTTCAGATTGAAGTCCAGTCTTCATACTGGCTGAATAACCTTGGCAAAGTTGCCTAGCTTGTCTAAACTATATGTTTTCTTGTTTTTAAAATGAAGATAATGCCTCATAAGTTTATGAGGATTAAATAAGCTAGTTAATATATATAAAGGCCCAGTGTAGTGCCTGGTACCTCTTGGCACTCCATAAGTGATAATTTTCTTGTTCATGTCTGATAACAGTTAGCTATCTTGAGTTTGACCACTTGTTTTAGTTGTCAACTAATTTTACTTAATCTATGACTATCATTGACTAGTTGAATCTTAAGTTTTCCTTTTGTATGTTATTTTATTCTTTTTTCCATGTCTGCTGCTAGTTCAGATCTTTTAAATTGTTTTTGGAATGAGTATAATTTAACACAGTTTGGGGATGGAAATCCACAGTTCTGAGCCTAGCTCTTACAGATTCTTTTATTTTGGGATTTTCACTTAGTTTAATCTTTTCTAAAAACTAACAAACTCAGCAACAGCTACCCTGCCTCCTAATAGGGTTATTACAAGGATAGGATCAAATGAGGTAATGTATATGAAAGTCCTTTTGTAAAGTATAAAGCCGTATACCAGTGTAAAATGCTTTTGTTGAAGGAGACAGTGCTTTGCGTTGTTTAATTGTATCCACTATAATTTTTCTGTTTTATTTGACCAAATACAATTGCTGGGGAAAGAAACCGTATATATAATGAGAATTTGCTTTTCTCTCCAGACATAGTTGACAATTTATTAAAATGGATGAAGCCATATCAGAATATAACATATCAGGTTTTAATCCTAAATTCCAAGCATGATTAAGATGTGCATGATAAGATATCATAGGCGTTTTAGTTAAGGAGCTATATTTCTTAGAAAGTCTTCAGATTCTGTAAGTGACCTTTCTTTCCTCATAGGCATAGTAAAATATAGCTAGCACAAGTTTAAGTAAATTTGCTTGACATGAGTCAGGTTCAGAATATAAAATTCCATGCTATTATTATGAAATCATGCCCCCCCATACACACTTATTTCTATGGTAATTTTTGGCTTTCTGTGTTGGTAATTGCATTTTTGTCATAGAAATTGAGAGAAGTGTACCACTAGATACCATAGTAACCAAGTGGACATATATCACGTGGCTCTTAAGTGTAAAATGAGTCAGATGAAGAATTACATAAAATTATAGGAGATGAGGGAGAAAAAAAATCAAAAAAAAGCTAAATAATAAAAATGCTGAAGGATAGGGAAATCTTGGGAAGCCTATCGGAAACTTAAATTAATTGAGTAAAGGATATTTTAGTCTGTTTCTTGAGCCTAAAACAATTCCTGTTGACTATTAAGAGCTTGCCATTTCTTATACATGAGTTACTTTCTTATGTATTTGAGTACCACTACGCTGAAGTCTGCTTTATATGTTGATTCAGGATGGAGATATGAGTGAGCACCTTATTCTCTTTTCTCTTGTTGTCTTTGTTTCACAGCTTGGGGACTACCAATCTTAGCCCAGTGCTTTCATTAGAACTTTCTGCAATGATGGAAATAATTCTCTAGCTGCACTACATTTAACTATTGAGCACTTGAAATGTGGCTAGTGCAACTGAGGAACTGAAATTTTAATTCTATTTAATTAATTTAATTTTGAATTTAAATAGCCACATGTGGCTAGGGACTACTGTATTACACAGCATAGCTTTAAAATTTGAGCCAGCTAAAGTTGGCTATTCTCATCCTGTATGTTTTGGTAGAGTCTGATAAACATTAGAAACTAGTGTTTGGAGAATTGTAAATTTTTCTGGCTGTATATTTGCCCGGAATGTCTTTGTCCTTGTGATGTCACCTTCCCCCTCCTCTTTACTCTTTGCCAAAAGCTGGGCTATTCCTTAGTGATACCGAAACTGATAGTTCCTCATGTGGAATCCCTTGAATGTTGGAGCAGTTAGATTTTGAATAGATTTCTTAAATTGGCTTTGAGTTTTCCATGATCTGAGAGCATTTGAACTTAACCTAGTTACTATGTCCTGGAACTCAGCAGCTTTAGGTTACTTGATGATGTCTAGCCTCATCAAGAGAGAAGGAAACTGGTATGAATTGTGATGCCAGAATTTATCAAGAGGAGGAACATATGGAAGAGGGGTATGTGACTTAAATATTTTTTAGCATATTTTATTTTTGGAAGTTTTTTTTTTTTACCGTGTTAAACATGTAGCAGCTAGTTAAGAATTCAAAGAATAATTGTTACCTGTGACTTTATTATAGAACTTTTATTGAAGACCTTTTCATAAAAAGAAATACCTACTGTATTAAAAATGTCATATATGTAAATTGTAAAGCTTAATAAATGTTTTGAACCACCACCCATTTTAAGAACATTACTAATACTGTTACATAGCTTATGTTCTCTTTTCCTATTCTGTCCTGTCCAGATCTCATCCTGCATCGTTTCTTTCCCTTGCTTTTTTAAAAAAACTTTATTGCACGTGTATGTCTTCCCAAACTCTATATTTAAGTTTGTTTCTTTGAGTTTTACGAAGATGGTACCTTCCTGTACAGTCTTTGTTTTGCAATTTGAATTTTTCAGTCAGTATTTTTTCTGAGGTTTATCCATGTTGCCAGTTGTTGTAGTTCATTTATAGTCATACTCTGTTGTGTGAATATACCACATATACATAAGATATATAATACTATATAATATAGTATAGAACACAATGTATATAATACTCTGTTGTGTGACTGTACCACATATTTTTATTCTCCTCTTGATGCACATTTGTTTCCTTTTTTGCTGTTATGGACAAAGCTGCCGTGAACATCCCTTTTTCTAGTTTGCTAAGTATATGTTTTTAAGTCATGAATAGTGTTGAATTATATTGTATACTTTTATCTATGGAGACAATTAGGTTTTTTAAAATCTGTTAATGTTGTTAATTACCTTTTTTAGATGTTCTGATGTTAAAATACCCACGCGTACTAGAATAAACCCAACTTGGTCATAATGTTTTATCTGTTCAGTTTACTCTTGGATTTGGTTTGCTAATATTTGTTTTTGGGATTTTGTATCTACTTATAAGTAGAGAGGTTTATAATTTTCTTCTATCCTTGTCATATCAAAGTTATGTTGGCCTTGTAGGGGAGGAAAAACTTTCCTTCTACCCTTCTAGGTTCAGTCCATTGTTGACTGAAATGTCATTATGCGGCATGTGACTGTATAAAAATTTAAGTACTGATAAGTAACATTTGTGTCATACAATCCTAAGTATTTTTAAAGTTCCATTGTAATTGTTTTCTTTGAGCTATGGGTTTTTTTTTTTTTTTTTTTGTGAGGAGATCAGCCCTGTGCTAACATCTGCCAATCCTCCTCTTCTTTTTGCTGAGGAAGATTGGCCCTGGGCTAACATCTGTGCCCATCTTCCTCCACTTTATATGGGACGCTGCCACAGCATGGCTTGCCAAGCGGTGTGTCGGTATGCACCTAGGATCCGAACCAGCGAACCCCGGGCCGCCGCAGCGGAGCACGCACACTTAACCGCTTGCGCCACCGGGCCGGCCCCTGAGCTATGGGTTTTATAGAAGTGTTTTTTTGTGTGTGTGTGTGAGGAAGATTAGCCCTGAGCTAACATCCAATGCCAATCCTCCTCTTTTTGCTGAGGTAGATTGGCTCTGGGCTAATAACTGTGCCCATCTTCTTCTACCTTATATGGGATGCTGCCACAGTATAGCTTGACAAGCAGTGCTTTGGTCTGCACTGGGGATCCGAACCTGTGAACCCCGAGTCGCTGAAGCGGAGCACACGGACTTAACCACTACGCCACCGGGCCAGCCACCCTAGAAGTGTTTTAAAAATATATTTCCAAATGAAAGATGATTTTAAACAAGTATTTTTGGAATTTAAAAACTTCTGATTTTACTGCATTGCGATTAGAGAATTTTGTGTAGATGCTATAGATTTTTTTTTTTTTTTTTGCCGAGGAAGATTCACCCTGAGCTAACATCTGGCACCAATCTTCCTCGTTTTGCTTGAGGAAGATTTGCCTTGAGCTAACATCTATTGCCAGTCTTCCTCTATTTTGTATGTGGGCTGCTGCCATAGCATGGCCACTGACGCGTGGTGTAGGTCTGCACCCGGAAACTGAACCTGGGCCGCTGAAGTGGAGCATGCCAAACTTAACCACTAGGCCACCAGGGCTGGTCCTGTATGATATTGATTTTTGAAATTTGTTGTTGAATTTGTATTGGCCTTCCAAGTGGTCAGTTTTTATAAACACTCATGTTGAAGAATGTCAGTTCTTTAATGTTGGATGCTATATAGTTCTGTGAAAGTGCATGGTATTCTATGGATGACTATAGTATACCTATTATCCTTCGATCAGTTTTTTTGCTATTACAGACAATGCTTATAAAAACCTTTATGTTGGGGCCGGCCCAGTGGTGCAAGTGGTTAAGTGCACGCGCTCTGCTGCGGCGACCAGGGGTTTGCCGGTTTGGATCCCGGGCGCACATCAACGCACTGCTTGGCAAGCCATGCTGTGGCGGCGTCCCATATAAAGTGGAGGAAGATGGGCACGGATGTGAGCCCAGGGCCAGTCTTCCTCAGCAGAAAAAGAGGAGGATTAGCAGATGTTAGCACAGGGCTGATCTCTTCACAAAAAAAAAAAAGCATCTTTATGTGTATCTGTGTTACCATGTGAGTATATCCAGAGGAGAAATTCATACTAATACACTTTCAAAAAGTAGATTCTTTTAAAATTAGGATGAAGATTGATTGAGTATATAGCTTCAATATAGTGTATGATTTGTGCTTGTTTGCCTACGTCCTTGGCTATTCCCAGTATTAGCAAACTTAAAATTGTTTTCCAGTCAATCATATGGTTGGAAAAAGCTATCTCCTTCTTTTGATTTCCCGTCTCCTTAATTATGAGTGATGGGCCGGCCCCATGGCTTAGTGGTTAAGTGCGTGTGGTCCGCTACTGGCGGCCCGGGTTCAGATCCCAGGTGCCCACTGACACACCGCTTCTCAGGCCGTGCTGAGGCCGCGTCCCACGTACAGCAACTAGAATGATGTGCAGCTATGACATACAACTATCTACTGGGGCTTTGGGGAGAAAAAAGGAGGAGGATTGGCAATAGATGTTGGCTCAGAGCTGGTCTTCCTCAGCAAAAAGAGGAGGATTAGCATGGATGTTAGCTCAGTGCTGATCTTCCTCAAAAAAAAAAAAAAATTATGAGTGAGATTTAGTCACCATTTATTTTTCTTTTGGAAAACTATCTATTCTTAGTCATAGCCCATTTTTCTACTAGGCTCGTGTCTGTCTTATTGTTGCATAAAATTCCTCCTTTGCCCTGTGAGTGGCATGTTGAAAAGGTTTAAAGTTTGCATACCACTAAGATATTTGTTGTTATTTTAACTGCTTCAAAATGTTATTTGCTTTAGAAATGGATGATGGACATTCTCAAAGAGATCCTTTCATGAGAAGTGGATTTGCATCTGGGAGGAGTTTGGGAAACAGAAGTAAGTATCTTTATCTTTGTTTAATCTTCTCAACTGTTGAATAGTGGAATGAAGAGAGGCTTTTATGGCTGTTCAGTGCAAAGCTAAATCTGTTATAATTCAGTGTATAGTAGACTTTGTTTGGATAATGAGTTCATCATTTTTTCAAATATCAGTTGTGCTGAGAGGTTCAATTATGGGTTTGTTACTATGAACATTAGAAATAATAAATATGTTAATATTACACTTGGGAATCTTTAATATTTAGGTATATTTTAAAATCCTATTTTAGAATAGGTTATGTGATAGTTTTTGATGCAGACTTCTAAACATTGTGGAATAAAGCCTTTTTAAATGAGAAAACCATCCCTGAGACAGATTTTACTACAAATTGTTAATTGCATGTGTTTTAGGTTGAAATACACATTAAACTTCTGATCAAAACTCTTTGTTGGATGTTAATACTTTAAAAAGTTGGCTTCATACTACATATAATCCTGGAAATTCGTAGACACATAAGTACAACTTTTTCCCCTTATAATTCAGCTAACGTTTTAATTAGTTTCAATCTCTGATATTTTTTCTTGTAACTTGCATAGCTGGTAATGTGTTTTTTTTGTTTCTCTCTTTTTTTTTTGTAAGGAAGATTAGCCCTGAGTTAACATCTGTTGCCAATCCTCCTCTTTTTTGCTGAGGAAGATTGGCCTTGGGCTAACATCCGTGCCCATCTTCCTCTACTTTATATGGGATGCCACCACAGCACGGCTTGATAAGCGGTGCGTAGGTCTGCGCCCAGGATCCAAACTGGCAAACCCCGGGCCACTGAAGTGGAGCACGCGACCTTAACCGCTTCGTCACCGGGCTGGCCCCTACCAGTAATGTGTTTTTGAAATTGACCCTTAATTGCTTAAAATATAATATTGATTAGCTTTTCATGTTCTGTGAAGTATGGCCTAAATAGCTTAACTTCTCGTATCACACTCATCTTTAGAATCTGACGAAAATACTGATAGTTGCTCATACACAATTTTGCATGTGGCTTTAGAAGTTTCACAGATCCCTGAACTTCCTTGTATTAGGATATTATAGAGATAATTAAGACAATTTATGAAGATCACAAGGTAGTGCTTTAATTTTTCCCTGTCCTAGTTTAAAGTGGCAGTTTATGATGTTTTGGATGGCTGTTGTTCCAGTTTTTTGTTTTAAGTAACCATACTGCCATAGCAACTCTGCCCTCAAAATTCTTAATCTAGTGGTAGAGAAACACATGGAACGAAAAATTATTACTAAAAAGAGATACACATAGTGTGCTGTGGGATTGTGGAGGAGGGATTGATTATGACTGAAAGACTAAAGGAAGACCTCACAGAAGAGGTGGCCTTTGAACTGGGCTTTTGAAGAATGAAAAGAACTTTGATAGGAAAAATAGGAAAGCAGGGAATGCCGTGCTGAAGGAACAAAATTTTAGAAGTTCACAATGTGGAGTCTAGGAAGTTGTTTGATATGAATTAAACTGTTGGGTATTCAGAGTTGTGTAGTGGGAGATAAAGCTAAGAAAGCATATACAGGGAAATACTATGGAGGGATGAGGAGGTGAAGGGGAGTGGTATTCATACTTTTTTTTTTTCTTTATTATGTAGTCCCTTCCTAATTTTAATTTTAAAAGTGGAAAGATTGAGAGTGATATAAGTACTAGAAAAATGAATAAATAATAAATAGAATAATTAAGACAAGAGTATAAAATTTTCAATAGCAATGACTTTCACATGGGCATAATGTAAATAGCTGTCTCTGTCAGGGTGAGGTTTCATTATACAGAAAATCAGAGTTGAATTTCTTGATTAAGTCACTAGAAAAATAACTAGTAGAAAGCTGTATTTCACCAGTAGTGTATTTATGTTTTTATCTTGATATCATAATTTAAGAGTTTTTTAAAAAACAACTTACATATATTATATGTTTATAAGTTCCTGTGCTACTCTCTCCCCATCCTTGGAAGTCCCCTTACCCCGAGGTTCGTTTAATTCCTAGTTTTTGATGACACGCGTAATTTTGTATGTTAAACAATTTTAACTCTATCTGAACTTTTTCAGATGCTCGCGAGTCTAATAAAAGAGAGAATACTACCACAGGGGGTAGCTTTGGAGTTGGAAAGGGTTTTGGAAACAGAGGTAAACTGCTTATGATATCTTACAGTTAAAACTTGAGTGACCCCCAAGTTTTCCAGTCTTTGAGTTCATATTTCCCTTAAATATACATAGGAAGTGTGTGCTTTTCCCAAGAATTTATGAGGATCACAAGGGAGTGCTTTCACTTTCCTAGTCATAGTTTAGAGCAGCAGTGTATGCTGCTCTGGGTGTGTTTGCTATTCCATTAGCTTTTTTTTTTTTTTTTTGATAGCCGTGCTAGTTGCCGCAGCATCTCTTCAAATTGATTTACCCCACAGGTGAACCCCAGTTTTTTTCTTCTGTACTCAAGACTCCCTTCCCTTGCCCCCCCACAAGAGATCCATCTTATGCTTCCAAAGGTGAATTTGAGTCTCCATCTTTAGTTGAGCAAAGAACCACTAGAAGCTTTGAAATTATTTTTTTTCCATTAAAAACTATAAATCAGAACTTAGGCAGAATTTAAGATCAAGACCAACAGTGTGTAGGTGGAAGACTTTCCCAAGCATTTTGGAAACCCAGAATTTGACTCTTTGGGGGAGGAGGAGTATGGAGGGGAAGATGCAATTATAGAAGGCAGTAGAATATAATCCTTTTCTGAACCAGCTTCAGAGCTTGCAATTATTTAAATGAATAAAATAACTCAAAACTTAGGTTTTGTGATAATATACTCTTTCTGTAGGGATTGTCTTTATTTTGAAATTATATATCTGCTCACGGAAAAACTTTTTTGTCATCCAATCATATATTGAGGCTATAGGGTACTTACTTTTTATATGCTGGTTGTGTATTAAATTTCCATGGAGTTTTGTGCTAGAAGGGACATTAGATTTTGTTGAACCTGACATGTTAAGTGACTTGATATGTATACATTTTGCATATAAATTTAACATCTTTCAAACAGTAATTGATTAGTATCTGTATTACAGGTGCCATAATTTAATATATTTAATATTTTATAATTTAGATTAAATACTGATTGACAGGCATTGTATATTGACATTTAATTTTAAGGTGTATTATTCCCTGAATATCTCTGCAGTAAAGATCATTTTATTAAGACTCAGCATTTTGAGATTTTATGAAATATTGCTGATGGATGCTTTTAAAATTAATTTTAGAGACATGTCTCTATGCTCCAGAGATGTATAAATCTAGACACAGGGTTTTATTAAGTGATAAATTTGAAAGCAGAGCTTGATGAAAGATTGTTTTTTTTAAATTTTGTAAACCGAAAGAAGTCGGCAAAATTTCTTTGTTACTGAAAAGGGAAAAATTATTAAATATTGGATTATAATTTAGTGTATTGGCCTCTGGCAGATGAAGAGATTATAAGTGAATTTATAAAATTTAAAAAATTTTGATATTTTGAATAGAAAGTATATAGTGGTTATACTGACATATAGCCCTGTTTTGCCCCTGTACATATAGAGGAATGTATGACATTTGAGGTAATATAACGTTGGCTGACATTTTAACCTTAATAAATTGACACAAGGCAGAAATTGTAATACAAACCTGTATGAGTTCTCATTCACTATTTATGTATATAGTTGTATGTGGTTTATCCTATTTTAAAGGGGCATCATAACTAGTAGTCCCTGTAAGGTGTTTTGTTTTTTTTTTCTCCACAGAGGTACAGGTAATTGTTGTTTTAAGAAATTTGCAAGTTTAATTTTATTGTTTTTTATAGATTTTTCAAATAACAAGTTTGAAGAAGGTGATAGCTCTGGTTTCTGGAGAGGTAAGTTTAGTGTTTTTTGTAGTGACTTTTAAAATTTAATGTCCAGAGTACATGCTAAAGAGAAACTAAGATTAAGTATCTTAGTCTGTTCCAATTCTGATTTATTTAAACCCAGTTTTATAAAGCAGCTATAGCCAGAGCCTTAACCAAGAATTCAGGTATTCTAATTTGGCCTATTGCCACCTGCCTTAATCTGTGGAGGTGCAACTTTTGAATGCTGTGCTACCTCAAGAAAAAGGGGGTAGTAGAAAGAACAAGTAAAGAATCAAAGCTCCGCTTCCCTATATAAATACGGTTTGGGACCTGTTGGTCCCTATTCAGACTCAAATAAGTCTTGACAGTAGAAAAAGATTCATGATAATGTGGATCACTGCTGAAATCAAAGGTATTTCTGTCAAAGGTACTGATACTGTGGTTTGGAGGAATACAGAGAATGATGAAAATAGAGTAATGTAACCAAAAGATAGACTATAATAATTAACGGTGCTTTCCCAGTAGAACCTGAGAGAGTAGATTAGGGTGAGGCCTTGGAACCTGTATTTAAAAAGCATCCCTGGTGATTCTGATGCCTCTTTTGGTTGGTAACCATTGATTTATGGAATCTTTGTAACATAATGTATTTTGGAGTTCCAAACTTTAATTCATGTCCCTGCTCTGCTACCTGCTGGTTGAGTGACTTAGAGCAAGTTGTTTAATTTCTCGGAGCCACACTTTCCTATTCTGTAGAATGGAGGTCATCTATTTGATAGGTGTTGTTAGGCAGACTAAATGAGAATGCATGTAAAAGCCTGAAGCTTAGTTACATTCATGGTAAACAATAAATGCCATCTATTTTCATTAAGTATTTGAGAATTGATCTTATACTCCTATCAGTGATTCTCAAAATCAAAACCAACCCTAGACCTGATTACCTTAAAACCCCACTGGAATAAGGTGGAGTTTTAATATGTCAAATGAGACTTTCCTCAAACTATTGCCAGTCTCATTCTCCCTGCTTCTGTCTGCTTTTTCTCCTATCCCATTCAAATGAAAACATACATAACATAGAACTAATGTTTGAGAGAAGAAAAATATCACTATCTTTATTCTTTTCCGTTTTCCAACTTTTAATTAATATTCAAAATCATTTCCATTTATCAAAGATCTTCCTCCCCAGTTGATTCCTTTCAGTGATGGGCTAGAGCGCTTTTGAGCACAAATTGGTTTCTTAAAGGACTTCAGAGAACTTCTTTTTTCCAAAATGATCTACTTTCTTCCCTTTGGTCTGCTTTCTTCTGTTCTCATTCTTAGTTCTCCTAAAATAAAAAATTATATGTAAGGATTGAATATTTTCGTTCTCACAATTGTTGTTGGCAAGCCCAGGAACAAGTTTTGATATCATGATAGAAACCTTTTCTCTGCACACAAATGTATAGTGTGTTCTGTGGTTATTTTCTTTGCAATCTAGTTTCCCCTAGCTGGTATATGTAGTGAGTAAGGAGCTCAGATTTTGGAGTTGGACACCCTAGGTTTTAGATCTAGATCATCATCTTCCTGTCAGTTGTATTATCTTGAAAAATGTATTTAACTTCTCTGTATTTCTTCTTCTCTATTTATGAAATGAGGATAATACCCATCTCACGAGGTTTTTGTGAGGATTTAAAAAGTTAATACGTACAATTCATTTAGGACAATGCCAGACATAGACTAAGTTCTATATGCATTGTTATTACTATTATTTTTATATAATTAATAGGTTGTAACTAATCTTAGGATCATTATCTCATTTTTGTTTGTGCTGGGCTTTCTTTTCTTTTCTTTTTGTGGGGAAGGTCAGCCCTGAGCTAACATCTATGCCAATCCTCCTCTTTTTGCTGAGGAAGACTGGCCCTGGGCTGACATCTGTGCCCCTCTTCCTCTATTTTATATGGGACGCTGCCAAAGCGTGGCTTGACAAACGGTGCGTCAGTGCACGCCCGGGTTCCGAACTGGCGAACCCTGGGCCGCTGCAGTGGAGCCATGCGTGCTTAACCACTTGCGCCACCGGGCCGGCCCCCCCGGGAATTTATTTTTAACAAACTTTCCAGATAATTCTTAGGCAGCTTTCAGTGTAGTGATCCTCGTACCACTATCTCTAAACCCTGGTAAACGTCATTAAGAACAGAAAAACCAGGATATCTCCAAATTCTTTCATTAGAATGAATGGGGGAAAGTTTGGATATATTTAAAAAACACTAATGTCTCAGGTTTATTAACAAAGGCAAATTACAGAGATAATGATGACATTATAAAAAGAATAGTCATGTATTTCTAGTGGTCTGTGGACGGCATCTGAGAACCACTTGACGACTTAATAGTTTAGATATTTCTGAAACCATTTTTAGTCAAACTGACTTTATGAAATTCTTATTTTTTGGCTTGTGCCTAGCACATGGCAAATAGTAGGTTCCCAATTATACACTTAACATTTAATATTTGGATATATTAGGTGATTTGTATAGGAAATGGACTGAATAATGTCTTTATATTTCTGTTAAAATTATTTCAAGAATTGTTCATATTTTAACTTATGAAATTATTTATTTTGTTTTCTTAATGATTTATCTTGTGACAGTGCTATTTTTAGATATTACATCTTGAAAGTTAATTATTTTGATGCTATTCACATGTTAAATTTTTATTTAAGAGTCTACTAATGACTGTGAAGATAATCAAACACGGAACAGAGGATTTTCCAAGAGAGGTGGTAAGGACCACATTTTGGAACAATTTGTACTTAAGACAGAAATACTAAACTGACAAAACTGATTTTGAAAGAAAGAAAAATTCTAGTAGTGAAAAACTTTGAAGAAAAATACTTTGGCATATATTTTATGCTATTAATACTTGAGTGAATATTCAGTAGGTGTCCCTCCTTCCACTTTCTAGTATCACTGGATTTTTGTTTTCTAAGATCTCCAGAATGTGCTATGAAGTACAGAAGAGGCACTGTGTGAATCATGGTCAGTCACAATATAGATAAAGTGGAATGTCTTTGTCTCTGAATAGAGACATCTGAATGTGTCTGAATAGGATCATTGGAGTTGTAGGGGAGGGAAGAAATTGTAGATTACTTTTTGTTCAAATTTAGCAGTACTCCACCGTACTCTGTTAATCCTACCTCCAGTGAAGTTGAGCTGAGATGGTACAAAAATTATCATGCTTAATTCTTGATTATCTATAGGCAGACATGTTAAAATAGCAACAACAAAACCCACAAAAAAACATAGTGAATTTATCATAAAATTGCTACAGATGTGCAAATCTACTTACAGGAAAAGAGTTTATTGTTTTGCAACTCCATAGAAATCAGATACATCTGTGTTTTTGCTGCAACTTGAGGACATCTGTTTTCCTTGTTCATTAGATGGTTAGCTTGTTGAATGGCAGGCCCTCCCTAGAGAAGCTGGGACTTGCTGTGGATTTCAGTATAGCTTTGTTGGGTCTGTGAAGTGGGGAGGAGTTTGGTGATGAATGAGAGATGGCTATTTGTCTCATAAGTTGAGTCTTTTTATGATAATTGCAAGGGGCTGTATAATGATGGGGAGGAAATTTAGCTAAGAAAAAAACATGACTCCTAGCATTGCTTTTTTTTTTCCTTTTTGACAAGCAATTTTTGACACTTAATGTTCCTAAATTATAGCTCTTATTTTAAAAATTTTTGTTTTCTGCAGAGCAGTGAATATCTTCCTTACTGTTACATTTTCTTTAAATTGATTTAATTCTTACTTAAGTGAGACAGTCAAAAGCCAGTTGCAGCTAGCTCTTTGTGCTTGATCCTGGCTTATTGACTAGTATAGGGTGACTAGCAGGGACACGGTCATTTTTCAGTCATTATTCTCTGTAGGTGTATACATTTGAGTGTAGGAAATGTGCACATGGTGGTCACTCAGTAAATATAAATATATGTGTGTAAATATAAGTGTATCTAAGTTTATATTGAGTATGACATGATATAGAACCAGACAGGTGCGTATAGCATAAATGTATAGCTGAATGATTTTTCAGTAACTAAATACACCTGGGCTCAGTGTGTTCACAAGCATCCAGATCAAGACATAGAAGTTACTAGCACCTCAAAAGCCCCTTTCACGCTCATTTTTGCTCACTAGCAACACTCTTCCCCCACCAGGTTAACCTCTATTCTGACTTCTAGCAGCGTAGAGTAATTTTATCTGTTTTTGTACCTAATATAACTTCCACTTAATGTATATGTGAGATTCATTCATATTGTTGGTTGCAGTTGCAGATCATTATCATTGCTTTTGTTCTACTGTTCTGCTAATGTTAGGTATTTGTATTTCTTTCAGTTTTGGGCTATTTTGAAACTGCTGCTGTGAACATTCTGGTACATTTCTTTTGGTAACATTGGTATATATTCAGAAGTAGAATTGCTGGTCATAGAATATATATGTTTTTGGCTTTAATAGCTATTGTCAAATGTTTTTGGAGTAAATATGCTAAGATACAGTCCCACATCCTCACCAATACTTAGTATTTTCTTTTTCTTTCATTTTAACCATTCTGCTGAGTGTGTGGTGGTGTATCCTATTGTGTTTTTAATTTGCATTTCCTTGATGGACTAATGAAATATGTGGCTCTTCATATGTTTATTGGCCATTTGGACATCATTTTTTATGTAGTGCCTATTCAAGTCTTTTGTCCACTTTTCTGTTGGCTGTCTTTATTTTTACCTTGTTAGTTGTAAATAATTTAAAACTTACATAAAATTTGTGAGAATAGTACAGATAACTCCAGTATGACATTTATAGTGGAAGTCTTTTAATGAATAGAAGTTACTCATTTTAATCAAGCCCAATTTACCAGTTCTATCTTTTATGGTAGTACTTTTTTTTCGTCCTGTTTAAGAACTCTTTACTCCTAAAGTCATAAAGATGTTCTCTCTATTTTCCTTTTAAAACTTTATCTTTTGAGTTTCCACATTCAGATTAATGAATAAATCTGAATAAATTATTTCATCTGGAATTTATTTTTGTGTATGGTGTAAGGTAGGGATCAAGGTACAATTTTTTCCCACATAAGGCTGTCAAGTTGATCCAGTATCACTTATTGAAAAGATTTTCCCTTCCACTCTACACTACAAGCCTGCCTTTGTCCTAAATTAGGTGGCAGTATATATGTGGTACTGTTTCTGGACTTAGTTTCATTCCGTTGGTCAGTTTCTCTATTTTTGCATCGTTGCCATATAGTCTAATTACTGTTGTTTTAGAATAGGTCCTGGTATTTAGTATGTAAGTCTTCTAAGTTTATCGTTCTTCAAGATTACTCAGGTTATTCTTAGTCCTTTGCATTTCCATGTGATTTTTAGAATCAGTTTACTAATTTCCAGAAAAAAACCTAATGGCATTTTTATTGGGGTTGCATTGAATCTGTAGATTAATTTGGGGAGAATGAACATCTCTATAATATAGAGTCTTCCAATCCATGAATATCGCCATTTATTTAGATCTTTAATTTTTCCTACTATGTTCTGTAGTTTTCGCTATAGAGTTTTTCTACATCTCTCTATACCTGAATATTTTATATTCTGTGATGCAAATTTTTTTATTGAGCTAATACTTCATATAACATAAACGTCACCATTTTTTTAATAGTTTTTTTTTTTTGGAGGTGAGGAAGATTGGCCCTGAGCTAACATCTGTTGCCAGTCTTCCCCTTTTTGCTTGAGGAAGATTGTTCCTGAGCTAACGTCTGTGCCAGTCTTCCTCTATTTTGTATGTGGGATGCCACTGCAACATGGCTTGATGAGCGGTGTGTAGGTCCATGCCTGGGATCTGAACCCATGAACCCCAGGCTGCCGAAGTGGAGCACGCAGACCTAACCACTACGCCACTGGGCAGGCCCCAAACCTCACCATTTTTTTTTTTTTTTTGAGGAAGATTAACCCTGAGCTAACATCTGTTGCCATTCCTCCTTTTTGCTAAGAAAGAATGGCCTTGACCTCACATCTGTGCCCATCTTCCTCTACTTTATGTGGGGAGCCACCTTAGCATGGCTTGATGAGTGGTGTGCAGGTCCGCGTACAGGATTCGAACCTGCAAACTCTGGGCTGATGAAGCGGAGCATGTGAACCCAACTGCTGTGCCACCAGCCGGCCCCTTTCACCATTTTTAAAGAGAAGTTTGAGTGGTTTTAAATATATTCACTATGTTGTGTGACCATAACCACTGTCTAATTCCGGAACATTTCTTTTTCCCCAAAAAGAAACCCTTGTGCCTATTAGCAGTTAGTCCCCCTCTCCCCATCCCCCCCCCCCCCCCCCGCCATCCTCTGGCAACCACCAGTCTGCTTTCTATAGCTATGAATTTGCTGATTCTGGACATTTCATATAAATGAAATTATATAATATGTGGTCGTCTTGTGTTTGACTTCTTTCACTTAACATGCTGTTCTCAAGGTGCATCCATGTTGTAGCATGTGATAGTACCTCATTCCTTTTTTATGGCAAATAATATTGCATTGTATAGATATACACATTCTGTTTATTCATCCGCTGATATTGGGTTGTTTCCCTTTTTGCACTATAATGACTAAGATACAAACATTTATGTATGAGTTGTGTGTGAACATGTTTTTATTTTTCCGGAGTATGTCCCTAGGAATGGAATTGCTGGATCATATGGTAACTCTTACGTTCAACTTTTTGAAGAGCTGCTAAATTGTTTTCCGCAGCAGCTGCATCATTTTACATTTCCACTTACAATGTATGAGGGTTCCAATTTCTCCGCATCATTACCAGTGCTTGTTATTGTCTGTCTTTTTGATTATAGCCATCCTAGTGGGTGTAAAGTGGTATCTCATTGTGGTTTAGATTTGCATTTCTTGATGACTGTGATGTTGAGCAGCTTTTCATGTGTGTATTGGCCATTTGTATACCTTCTTTGGAGAGATGTCTATTCAGATCATTTGCTCATTTGAAAAATTGGGTTGTCTTTTTATTGTTTTAAAAATTCTTATATATATTCTTCATATAAGTGTCATCAGATATATGATTTGCAAATATTTTCTCTTTGGGTTATTTTTTAACTTTCTTGATGGTTTCCTTTGAAACACAAAAGATTTAAATTTTGTTGCTATTCAGTTTATCTGGTTTTTTTCTTTTGTTGCTTGTGCTTTTGGTGTCATATCTAGAAACCCTTTGCCTGTTCCAAGATAATGCAGATTTTCAGTGATGTTTCTTTCTAATAACTTTATAGTTTTCACTCTTACATTTAAGTAAATCTTTGAATCATTTTGAGTTCATTTTTGCATATGGTAGTCCAACTTAATTCTTTTGCATGTGGATATCCACTTGTTCCAGCACTATTTGTTCATGTTTTATATTGATGTGTGTAGGTATAGATCTCTTTAGGTTTATCCTACCTGGAATTTGTTAAGCTTCTTGGATGTGTTGATTCATATTTTTCATCAAATTTGGGAAATTTTCTGCTGTTATTTTTTTTTTATTGTGGTAAAATAACTATAGTATTTGCCATTTTAACTATATTTAAGTGTATAATTCAGTGGCTTAATGTATATTTATGCTGTTTTGCAGTTGTCACCACTGTCTATTTTCAAAACATTTTCATCACCCAAGCAGAAACCTGTATCTGTTAAGCAGTAACTCCCCATACCTTCTTCCTCTCAGTCCCCAGTAACCTCTATTCTATGTTCTCTATGAATTTGTCTATTCTAGATATTTCATACAGGTGGAATCACATAATATTTGCCCTTTTGTGTCTGGCTTAATTTACTTAGCATAACATTTTCAATGTTCATCCATATTGTAGCATGTAACAGAACCATATTCCTTTTTATGGCTGAATAATATTCCGTTGTATGTGTACACCACATTTTATTTGTCCATTAATCTGTTGATGTACACTTGGGTTTTTTACTCTTTTTGGCTGTTGTGAATAATGCTACTATGAACATTCATATACAGTTATCTGTATGAGTCAATGTTTTCTCATCTTTTAGATATATGTCTAGAAATGGCATTACCAGGGGCTAGGGTTGGGATAAGTTAAAATATGCCCCAAAGTTCACCGTTCTTACTGAGAATTAGCCTTTAAAAAAAGAAGTTCCCTGGGTTGCTGCAAGTCTGATTAATTTTCAGAGCTAGCAAAATGTTAATTCTGATAGTTTTTGTCCATTTTTTTTCTTTTTTTGGAATAGCAGAATTTGGAGTTCCTTACTTTGCCACTTTCACTGTCAGTGATCCATATCATTTAAAATTTTTTATTTTGTTTGCTAGTATGTAGAAATACAATTGACTTTTGTATATCAAAGTTTCAGTGACCTCACTAATTTATGGTAAGTACTTTTTTTAAATGAAAAAAGATCTTCATGTTTCTTTTACACAAAGTTTAAATGATTTACAAACTCATTCTTTTCTGAAGGTTGTTACCAGACGTCTTTAAGAACTGCAGGAGATTGTCAGCTCTCCCTTATGAAATGCAGAATATACCTCATGGAAGGACTCGTGTCATCTTTAAAAATATATTAATGTTATTTTATGAAAAGTGACATTTAAAGTGGTAAATTTTGAAATATTTCAATAACTCAGAAAAGCACAGAATATTCTAATATACAAACATGTATATATTACTACCTGGATTTAATAGGAACATTTTGTCATATTTACTTCAAATATAGAAAAAATATTGCAGAATTGTTGGAAGACTTGTCCTCTCTTTATATTTGATATCTTCCCCTTCCCAGAGGTAGCTTATTTTGACATTGGTGTGTACTTCCTATCCATATTTTTTTTAAAGTTTAATATTATACCTATCTTTTTGTGACCTTTTTGTTCAACATTTTTTAAGATGATCCATTGAAAGTGTAGATCTGTTTCATTCATTTTAAGTTCTGTAGTGTTTTACTTACTTTTTAACCTATTTATTTTAACAAAGATCATTTTTTTTTTATTTTTTTATTGTGAAATTTTTTTTGTAAAAGATCATTATTTTTAAGACCATGTAGGGTTTGTGGAATTTCTGCCCCTCTCTTCAAACAAGGTTGTGTAGACTTTTAATTCTACATAACGTCCGTGTTCTTTTCACCTCTAGTTATTAGCCTCCTTATATAACTTGGAATTGGCGTCAACTAAGGGAAAAGAAGAACATTTCATTTAAATGTCTGAGTTTCTGCTATATATGGAATAATTAAGGTATAGATACCAGAGGTACTGAGGCATTATGTAGTCATTGGCTCAGTAGAAAAGGTAGATTTGAAAAGGAACCGAATTAAACTTACAGGAAAGAATAGAGTGATTAAAAACATGATAGATGGATTAAACACATTAAACACAGATGAATAGAATAAGTGAATCCAAAGATAGATCTGAGGAAATTCTCTAAATTTGGAAATGGAACATATGAAAGCAGTTAATGGTTATGGAAGATAGAATAAGAAGCGATGTTATTCCAACATATGTCTAAATATCTCCTGAGGAGAGTTAAAAGAAAATGGGAGGAGGGAAAGCGGGGGAAAGGAGACTCGTCAAAAAAGAATAGATGAGACTTTTCCAGAGTTAAAGAGGTATAAGAGTCCTGAGCAAACTAAATAAAAACAAATTTACACCCTGTGCATGCATTGGAATTACAATATTACAGAGATAAAAAATCTTTAAAACTGCTATAGAGGGCCGGCCCTGTGGCTTAGTGGTTAAGTGCGCGCGCTCCGCTGGCGGCCCGGGTTCGATCCCGGGTGCGTACCGACGCACCGCTTCTCTGGCCATGCTGAGGCCGCGTCCCACATACAGCAACTAGAAGGATGTGCAGCTGTGACATACAACTATCTACTGGGGCTTCCGGTAGATAGTTGAGGAGGAGGATTGGTAATAGATGTTAGCTCAGAGCCGGTCTTCCTCAGCAGAAAGAGGAGGATTAGCACGGATGTTAGCTCAGGGCTGATCTTCCTCACCAAAAAAAAAATAAAAATAAAAACAAAACAAAAAAAAAAAATAAAAATAAAAACAAAACAAAACAAAAAACTGCTATAGAAAAAAGATCCACCTATAAAAGAGCAATATATTGACAGCAAAGGTAGAGGTAAGACTATAGTAAATTTCAGAATGCTGGGAGAGAATAGCTCTGAATCCAAACTGCTGTATTCAGATAATTAAGATGTCGGAAATAATACCATTCAGATAAAGATGGTGTTTAATACTCTCAGCCTATTGAGGAAAGAACTACTAAATCATATATATTAGTAAGAAGGAAACTGATTACAGGAAGAAAGGAGTAGGAAGCAATGATGAGCCAAAATAAATTAAAAAATTTTAAAATTGGTAAACATATTGGTTAACCTAAATAAATAAGCTAGTAATAACAATGATGATTAATTTCAGGGTTTTAAAATAGGAAAGAACTTGGGCCGGCCCCGTGGCTTAGCGGTTGAGTGTGCGCGCTCCGCTACTGGCGGCCCAGGTTCGGATCCCGGGCGCGCACCGACGCACCATTTGTCCAGCCATGCTGAGGCCACGTCCCACATACAGCAACTAGGAGGATGTGCAACTACGACCTGCAACTATCTACTGGCACTTTGGGGGAAAAAAATAAATAAATAAAATTATAAAAAAAAAAAAAAAAGAAAGAACTAAAATACTAGCAAATGAAAAGACTGAAGATTTTTGCCAGCTCAGTAGGAAGGAGAAGAGATTAAATATTCCTTAAATATTCATTGTGAAATTGAAGGATATCAGTAAAAGCATAAAATAAAATAAAGCATTTGGGGAAATCTAATAGAAGGACAGAAAAGAGAACAAAAAGCATTGGAAAAACTCAGTAAAGAGAAAATACAAAATAAGATGATAGAAAATAAAAATCCATACATATATCAGTAACTATAATATATGTAAACATATTTCAATGTAAAGTTGAAAATAAAGAGAAAAAATGTTGGTCCAATATTAATGGAAAAAAACTAGTATAGAAATAGACAAAATAGACTCTAAGACAGACGTATTACAGATAAAGAAATGATTACTTAATGTTAAAAGGCATGTTCACTGGGAAGACATTGCAGTTCTTGACATGGTTTGAGGAAGATTTGCCCAGGGCTAACGTGTGCCAGTCTTCCTCTATTTTTTGGTGTGTAGGCTTGCCAGCACAGCATGGCCACTAACAGAGCAGCAGTATAGGTCCGCGCCCAGGAACTGAAACTGGGCAGCTGAAGTAGAGTGCACTGAACTTAACACTAGGCCACTGGGGCTGGCCCCATATTCTTATACATAAAGCAAAAATAGACATAATTATAAGGAAACATTTGCAAATCCTAGTTAAACCATTAATCCTAGGTTTAAATAATTTTCCCTTAGAAACTTAATCATTCCCTAGAAATGATTAAGACTATAGAAGATTTGAATACCAGTTACTAAGCTTGATTTAAGAGTTCTATTTGGAATAATATACCCCCAAATTATAAATTACACGTGGTTTTCTAGCTTGTGGGAAATATATACAAGTTGACCATCTATTAGGCCAAAAGGAAGTCCCAAAATATACCATAGAATGTATATAATAGATCATGTCCTTTTGTTAAAGTACAATAAAAGTAGAAATCAATAACAAAAATTTTAACCCTTGTGGTTTGGATACTGAATTTCGCAGTTATGGAAATAGTGAAATATTTAGAACTGAATGACAGTAAAAACAGAACACATCAGAACTTAACAGGATATAGCTAAAATGGATAGCTTTTAGAGGAAATTTTATAGTCTTAAATGCATCCATTGGAAAGGAAATTGTGTTCAACTTAAAGTAATTAGAAAAAGAATAAAAACTCAATAGAAGGAAGTAAAAAACGTAATAGGCACAAATGCTAGAAACAGATACAGTGGAGTTTTATTCAGCAGTAGTAGTGGATGAAGTACATTTTCACACAGCAAAAACGAAGGTGAATAAAAGAAGCAAGAGGAATATATTCTGTATGATTCCATTATATAAAGCTCAAAAACAAAACTAAATGTGTTGCATAAAGGTATGTATGTAGTTGGTAAAATTAAAATAAGATCAAGGAAATGAAAAACAATTCAGAATATTGGTTAGATGGGGGGCAGGTGCCTGGGGAAAGGAGGGAAACATGATAGGCAAAGACACACCTGGGAGGCAAAGGTACTGGGAACATTTTAGTCTTAAGCTGGATGGTGCGTTCATAGGTTTTCATTTTATCATATTTTAAACTTACATATATGTTTTATATATTTATGCACACATACACAAGAAAGTAACTTATACCAAAAAAAAAAAAAGATCAGAAAGATAAACTGTTCTTGAAGAGAGAGAAACCCTGACAAGATTTCTTAAAAGGTAAAGAGGCACAAATAAATAATTCAGAATAAAAAAGTGGATGTAGGTATTGATAAATAGATTGTTGCTAGGTTGAGGAGTATTCTCTAGAGTTTAGGTAAAAGATGCATAAGTATAAGTCTGCTTTGAATTAGTTCTGCCCCATTTTATAAACAGGCTTTAAAAATACATATAATTCAATATCAAGAAATATATATAGAATTTTTACCTTTACTGATCAGTTTCTTTAGGTGTAAACAGTTACAAGTTCATAAACTAAATAATCCCAGTTTCTTTGTTTCTTTATTTCCTGCCCAGTTGGTGTTTTGGTTTTGAATTGATCTCATTCTGCCTCAGATAGGATCAAATTTTCCTTGAACTGTTTCTATTTATTTTTTGGTATTCAATTGAATTAAAAATGTATTGTTAGTAACAGGAAATCAGACTTATATGCGCCTACCTGTCTGTGCTTTGAGTAAGATGTTTACTATTATATTTTTTATAGGGAGCAAATATAAGCCTAGATTTATTTAATCCTCCTTTTGTGGAAATCCTGTTAACGGTGCAGCTGTGGCAACTTGCGGTGTTTTACAAGTGTTGTTTTTCCTTTTAGTCATTTTTAGTTTTGATTCCCAAAGTAAGCAGTGGGTTTTTTAAAATTGTAGCCATATGTATTTATATTAATGAAGTTGAACTTTTATAGGTCAAATATGACATTTCTTTTTAGTCACTATCCGTTAATGCCTTAAAATATTTAAAGTCATTGAATTATGGAAGGCTTAAATTAATTTGGCCACCACGTCCCCAAGATTTCTTTGTTGTTGTTTTGTGATGTTCTTGTGTGTGTGTTTTAAAATTATAGGCTATCAAGATGGAAATGATTCTGACGCTTCAGGGGCATCCAGAAGAGGTGGAAGAGGTAGTTTCCGAGGTTGCCGTGGAGGATTTGGTCTAGGAAGTCCAAGTTAGTATTGGATTACAAATGGTGTGCTTCATCTGTTAAGAAGTAAATGATAAAAAAATAATACCTATCACATAAGGTTGTTATTAGGATTATATTAGAATAGTTTAGCACAGTGGCTGGTACAGAATCACCTACATTGTATATATTATTTTTTAGACATGTATGTTATTGCATACTAGTTAAGTTGGAATATGTGAATCTTTTTAGAAGTTTGTGTGACTCAGGTCTTTCATGTTAATATTAAGTGTTTTAGAGCCTTGATAATAATGGCTGATCTTATAAATAGGTTGCCTTCTCTATGGCTCAACTGCCCAACCTCACAATGTGGCTTTCTACCTTAAATTCTTCCAGCCATCATTCCTTGGAGCTAAGCTATTGTCTTCAGAAGTCACTGTTGGATTGCATGTATCTTTTAACAGAGAACAGATTAGTGGTTTTGGAAGCTAAAAACATAAATTTGTAAAAATCATTTAATAGATGTGTGGCAGATTAGTGAATTGTCACTTTTAAAAAAGTATGGGGATCTGGAGGGTCACTGTTCAGGACTGGTAAGGTTTGAGTTGGCAACAGTGGGAGCAAGGAGTGCTATTATGGGGTATAAGTGGTGAGATGATGCTATGTGAAATTTCTGGGGCAGCAACAGTACTACTCTTGAGAGGTGATACAACTTTTGCTTATTTTGTATTTTGGCATAGCATTGGCCCTAACTTCTTCTATAAAATAATTTTAATAAAATAAAAATTTTGAGGAAGTAATTTGTAATTGAAAGAAAAATTTGTGGAGAAAGCCTTTGTGCGATACTTAGAAAAATACTGTGATTCCTGTTAAATTTAAACTATTTTACTCCACATCTTTTAACTTCTGGCACCGTAACTTGATTTTTTCCTCTTAACTGCATGATTTAAAAACTTCTAAAAGTAACATAATCTAATTTTATTATCTACAATTCTAGGTAGCAAGTATGAACAGGATGAGGGGACACAGCGCACTGGTGGCCTTTTTGGTTCTAGAAGACCAGCATTAAGTGGCACAGGTGAGAAGTAAAATTTATTACTGAATGTTAATCATTCATATATCCTTTTAGGTCTAGGATTAGTAAACCTAATATATATGTTTAAGTGTACTAGATTAGCTCATGATTTTCTCTGCTTTTTAGATCTGTAGGCAAAAATACATGGACAATTTTGCCTCCCATATAAACTTTGTGCACTGTGAATTATTTCTTCTCCTTTATCTACCAGTTAATTTGAGATGTAAATTATATTTTTAATTGGAGGAAGAAAAATGAAGTTTGCATTGATTTCAAAGAAAGGATTCTGAGTTAAGGGACTTGAGGAGAAGGTAAAAAAATAAGGACATAATTGTTGGTGAAAAATGTTCAAATGTGAAGAAATTGTGGTACATCCAGACAATGAAATATTATTCAGCACTAAAAAGAAATGAGCTATCAAGCTATGAAACGATATGGAGGAACCTTAAAGGCGTGTTACGAAGTGAAAGAAGCCAGTCTGAAAAGACTATATACTGTATGATTCCAACTACATGATATTCTGGGAAAGGCAAAACTATGGAGACAGTAAAAAGACCAGTGGTTGCCAGGAGTTAGAGGGGAGGGATGAATAGGTGGAGCGGGAAGGATTTTTAGGGCAGTGAAATTACTTTGTATAATACTATAATGATGGATATGTGTCATTGTACTTTTGTCCAAACATATAGAATGTGCAATACCATGAGTAAACTGTAATGTAAACTATGGACTTTGGGTGAGGATGATGTGTCAATGTAGGCTCATCAGTTGTAACAAATGTTCCACTCTGGTGGAGGATGTAGATAATGGGGGAGGCTATGCAGGTGTGGGGACAGAAGGTATATGGGAAGTCTCTGTACCTTCCCCTCAATTTTGCTGTGAACATAAAACTGCTCTAAAAAAATGAAGTTTTTAAACAAAATGTTCAAATGAGAAAAAGGTTTAAGTTAAGTGTAGAATTAAGAGATGGATGGATGAAGGGACTAGGAATCCTGAGTAATTACTCAGTCTTGGAATAGAAATAGCTATGTGGTTTATGTGCTTGAGGAGGAGCTGTGTTTTCTCTAAATATTCTGCAAAACAATGCCTTACAGGTAACGGTGACAGTTACCAAGGCAGAAGTGGCAGTGGAAGTGGACGAGGTGAGTTCTTATTTGGTTTACTTATAAGTGGTTAAAATTATTGCAATCCAAGTTTAATTTTTGAAGTTAAAGGTAACTGTTACTGCTTTGAGGAGTATATACTTTGAGGAGTATGCATTTGCACAGCCTGTTTTGGAGAGTTACAATACTCTTCAGCAATTCCATTATAGGAATTATATACTTTAGATGTATTTGCTCAATGCATGTACAAGGGTGTTCACTGAAGCTTCATTTGTAAGTAAGAACTGAAAATAACCTAAAATACGTCAATAAAGAACAGTCAAATAATATAGCCGTAAAATGGCATACCATGCAAATGTTAAAGATTGAGATACATCTGTATGTACAAATCCTTATTATATTAAAATAATATGTTTTTTCTTATCATGAGATAGTTATTTGGTTTCGTATGGGGATAAAGAAAGTTCACTATGTATAATTTTGTACTACGAAAATTTTTTCAGAGTTATAAACACTTAAATGTCATGTAAAAGTTAAAATGCTTTCCAGACTAGTAAAACAATAAAGCTTATTTGATGTCTCTGAAAAATTCTCAGTGAGAATTTTTATTAGTCTGGGAGCTTTCAAAGTGACAACTCCCTTGAACTGCCTTCCACCCCGTTGGATTCTTCAGTATAGAAAGAGATTATTAATGGCTAGTCAAACTGTATCTTCTACAAATGCTCATATCTTGTTTGAGAAAGGATTTCAAGACCTGTGGACATACAGGACAAGAAAATTAGAGAGCTCACATGTAAATAAATATGTTATGTCTAGGTAGCTTTTCAAATCTAATGCAGTCCTTATTCTGTTTTGTGATAGTACCTGAAAGTGGCACAATAGATGACTAGTTGTCTAAAAATCAGAAAGGTAGTGTAGAGAAAAAAGTTAACATGACAGGCCTGACTGCTGTTATTTGAAAGTACTGCTTATAAGGTTGGCCCTTGCCTGGTATCTAGGAACTTGGATTTGGGGAGGGTTCTCACCACCCTAACTGGTAAGAGTGACTTGCTATTTCTAAACTGTTTGTACAACAGTGTGGTTTATGCTGAACACTTGTTTTTTTCTGGAGTCCAGAATTTTGGTATATGTCATCCATAAGGTGCCTCATTATCACTCCCTCATAAAAACCCTGAGTACTGAGTCTCTAATGAGCTGCTTTGGTAGACAGTATTTCCACTGTGTTGTTACAACTCATTCCTGCGGGAATTAAGCATGTTCTGTGTGACACCAGTGGGAGAGGAAGCTTATGTCTGGTTTTCTCTGGACTTTGATCAGTGCACCTTTTCCCTTTGCTGATTTTTCTCCCTATCCTCTCACTGTAATAAGTCATAACCATGAATATGACTATGACATTCTGAGTCCTAGCAAATCATAGAACTTGTGTTAGTGGGGACACCCCAACACGGATTGATTTTTAGTTCCTTTTAGAAAGTATATTGCTTTGCTGAGGGAAACAAGAGTTAGGAAAGAGAGATAACAGCTTAACCCAAAAATAGTAATATATAACAGTGTCATCTGCAAAAGATCAGCATTTCGATTACTGAGGAAACTTAGAATGTTCAGGATTCCATTTATCTTGTCTCAAGTATTATTTATACAAAGGGACTTGAAAGATATGTGTCTATTTTTAGAACTTGTTCTCTGAAGACAAGCAATGAAAATAAAGATATGCACAGCCTTTGTATCTTGACTGATGGTCATTATGGATTTCTTTAATAGGTGGTTACAAAGGTTTAAATGAAGAAGTAGTAACAGACTCTGGAAAGAGTAAGTTTTATTTTAGATAAGGTATTTGATTTTTATAGTGAGTTCTTTCACCTTTTGATTTTTAAAAACATTTATCTATTTTTTGGGTTTGATTCCCTTTAAGATTCTTGGAAGTCAGAAGCTGAAGGAGGAGAAAGTGGTGACACTCAAGGTATATCGATTTTTGTGTGACCCACGTGAATGTATATTGCAATTTAATAAAAATGCCAAATATTTAGGGGCTGGCCTGGTGGCTTAGTGGTTAAGTGTGTGCTCTCTACTTCGACGGCCTGGGGTTCACAGGTTCGGATCCCAGACGCAGACCTATGCACCACTTATCAAGCCATGCTGTGGCGGCATCCCATATAAAGTAGAGGAAGATGGGCATGGATGTTAGCCCAGGGCCAATCTTCCTCAGCAAAGAAGAGGAGGATCGGCAACAGATGTTAGCTCAGAGCTAATCTTCCTCAAAAAAAAAAGTCAAATATTTAAAAGTAGAGTTAACTTTCTGTTATTTGAACTGGAAACTTGAATGGTAAACATTGGAAAGTTCCACGGTATTTAAAATTTGATTTTGTCAGTTTTTATCTGTTTTTCTTCTAGTTCTTGTAAATTCTGTTTTTTATTTAAATTTCAAGGCCCAAAAGTGACCTACATACCACCTCCCCCACCTGAGGATGAGGACTCCATCTTTGCACATTATCAGACAGGCATAAACTTTGACAAATATGATAATATTCTTGTAGAAGTGTCTGGACATGATGCTCCACCAGCAATTCTGGTCAGTGTAAGAATTATTTCTGTATTGACTAAGTAGCAGACTTTGGTTTTAAAGTATGTGGTACATTTTTTTAAGTTGATATTAAAGAATATAAAAATTTCATCTTTAGTTACCTAATATCTTAGGTTGCAAATTTAGAACCATGTCTACCATCAACAATAGAATTAATTATTATGTCGAAAGAGAGGGTACTGTATTTCATCCCCCCCTCCCCACACCAGGAAGAGAACTTTATTTAAATTTATTAAAGAGAATACTTTTCCTAGAGATTCAAGATTTCTGCTTTCTAAGTATGTGAGAAAGTGTGTCTCAGGGGAGTGATTTTCTAAGGAATTGGGGAGCCCACAGTCCCCTGTTGATAAGGAGCTGTTGTTACTGATCAGAGTTATTTATATTTCACAGGTTTTAAGGGGGCAGAAAAAACATTTTTAGAACCACTGTCTATAGGAAATACTCCTTAATTCTAACAAATAACGATATATAGTTCTAGATATTACTTTTGAGTGGCGACATATTGGTAAAACAGCATTGTATATAAAGTGAAATTAACAAAAACTTGAAACTAATTCAAATGGAATATATTTATGGAGTGATCTGCATATGATATGGAATTTAATCACTGTTCCCTTTTTTTTAGACTTTTGAAGAAGCTAATCTCTGTCAGACACTGAATAACAACATTGCTAAAGCTGGTTATACTAAGCTTACTCCTGTGCAAAAATACAGTATTCCTATTATACTAGCAGGACGAGATTTGATGGCTTGTGCTCAAACAGGGTCTGGAAAGACTGTAAGTCATTTTTCCATATGTATTCTGTCCCAAACTCAAACTCTTATGTTTTTTGGACCTTGGTTCTTCCCAAGTTGTTTGAATCTCTTTTGTTAGATAGAAAATTTGTAAATGATTTCAATGAATGTTATAAATATTCATGTTTTTGCTTCTGTTTTCTGGTTTTATTGGAGTTTGTGTACTTCTGAAGAAAGAATTTTGAACTATTTCTAAAGTAGTGTTGTAGTTCATAGATGTTTAATTTCTTTCTAAGTGTATTCAACACCTTCTGGAACATGGTAGTATCTAAAACAAAATGATTGAGGATCAAAGCACCAAAGGTTATAAAACACACAGAAAGGGAGAAGATAATTTATGTAATATAGCTGATACAATTTTGGAGTCAAAAGAATGAGAAATAGCTATATGCACTGTAGCTGGTCCTTAGTATGAAGTGACCTCAGGTTATTTTAATTCTAAAAGAACTGATGAGACCAGGTTAGTCTTAGGACTAATCTGTGGGATTTGTCTAGTAAGTAGGATTCCATGAGATGAGTCTTAAAGACTATCATTTCCAGGATCATAGAGTCTTGGTTCATACTATTTTAGTCTTAATCAGCCTCCATAGTAGAGTAGAAGGAACAATAGGTGAGTTGTATAATATAGCAGCTGATGGGTGACTTAAACATGGTTTTGGAGGTAGATTTTAGTGTCTTATTTGCTTAATGAGAAAACTATAGCATAAAATTTCTCTTGCCAGATGTAACTTCAGTAAGGGTGATGTGTTTAGTAATCCAAATGAATGATTTCTCAATTTTTACTCTGCTTGTGGACCACTTTTGTCATGCATTCTGAGTGTTAATTTTATTACTACACCAAAAGGACTCATTTAGAATAACTGCTAAATGCAGTGATTTCTATCAAGTTATATCTACATTCTTCTCTATAAATAAGTTAATGTTGCTGATTTATTTAGAATCCATGGGTATGCTTTTATTTAAAACGAACTAAAAAATATTTTGAAAGGGTAGATTAACTTTATCAAACATTTTCTATTGTAGAATATGAGCATAAAGACCTAAATGTTAAAAAACTCATTGAGATAAAAATTGTTTTCCTTTCTCATCTTAAATTTACCAGCAAGATGGAAGAAGAATCTAAAGCCTATAAGGACATGAGGAATAGATTTCCATGGGGAACCTTCTGTAGAGAAGGATGATGCATTATAAATTTGTAAATTATGCGATTTAACTTCTAGGCAGCTTTCCTCTTGCCAATTTTGGCTCATATGATGCGTGATGGAATAACTGCCAGTCGTTTTAAAGAGCTGCAGGAACCAGAGTGTATTATTGTAGCACCAACTCGAGAATTGATCAATCAGATCTATTTGGAAGCCAGAAAATTTTCTTTTGGGTAAGTACCTCTGGAATGCCACTCACAAACAATTTTTTCTTTAGAGATTATTCTCTCTTATTTTGGGAAGAACTCAATAATAAAGCACTTGTAATTAGTGTTACTTGATTGAAGTGTACTATTTCATAATCTTGTTTATGGAATCCCTGTTTTTTATTTTTAAAAAGAAACATGCTTATTAAAAATTAGATGATAACAGAAGTAGGAAGATAAGATAGTGAACATATTAGTGTATTTTCTGGCAGTTTTTAATGCATGTTTAAAAAATGAATTTAGGGTTTTCCTGATAATTTTCTGTTCTTTTACACATAACTTCATAATATGGAAAACTGCTTATTTCATAATCAGGCCTAATTTTTAATGACTTTAAAAGATTGTCCATATGTATATATTTTATTTCCTATTTTGGGGCATTTAGGTTGTTTCTAATTTGGGGATACTATAAATAAAATTATAATGAACAGTGTACTATATAAAACTTTTTTTATTTTTATGTTTTAAGTATTTCCTCAGAGTAGATTTTTATAAATTTAATGTTAAAGGGTATGAACTTATTTTAAAGCTTGCACCAATGTACATTTCTACCAGCAGTATATGAGAATGCCAGTTTCACTATATACTTTGCCAGTATTTAGTATTGCATTATCTATTGCTGCTTAACAAATTACCCTAAAACCTAGGTGCTCAAAACTCACAATTTCTGAGGGTTAGGAATTGGGAAACAGTTTAGCTGGGTGCCTTCTGGCTTGGAGTCTCTTATGAGGTTGCAGACAAGATGTCTGCCAGGATTGCAGTCATCTGAAGTCTTGACTGGACCTCTCCAGGAAGACGCTTGATTGTCCTTAGGAAATGGCAGCTAGCTTCCCTTAGATTGAGTGGTCATTGAGAAAGAGCAAGGAGGAGGCTGCAGTGGCTTTTATAGAATAGTCTCAATCACTTTTGCTGTATTCTTTTCATCACTAAAGAAGTCACTAAGTCCAGCCCATACTCAGAACTAGCTATGTAATTTGCTGGAACTAGTGCAAAATGAAAATGCAAGGTCTTTTGTTAAAAAATTTTTACACATTTTAAGACAGCAAATAGAGCATTAAACCAAGCTCAGGGCTCCTCTAAGCTTGGGACCACATGTGACTACACAGCTTGCACACCTATGAAGCCAGCCTTGCACACACTCAAGAGGGAAGGGAGTTAGGATCCATGTTTGAGGGAAGGAAGAAGTATTGAAGAATTTGTGTACATATTTTAAAACCACCACAGGGATCTTCATTTTTTTTGTTTCTTTCATTATTAAGGAGTTGAACTACTTTTTGAATACTTAGTTTTCCTTTGTGAATTATCCTTTGTTATCTATCAGTTTATCTATTGGAATCTTAGTGTTTTTCTTCACAATTTTTTAGACCTTTCTATGTATAAACTGTTAATCTTTTATTTTGTATAAATCAGTTTATTTAAAATGAGAAGAAAAAATGAAGATTCTTAAAATCTCTTTAATGTCAAGCTTGATAGATCTTTTGGAAAAAGTAGATGTGTATTGTTTATACCAGTGTTTATTTCTTGCTCATCTCCATGTACTATGTTGCTCTTCAGGGGTTTTTTTTTTTTTTTTTTTTTGGTGAGGAAGATTGGCTTTGAGATAACATCTGTTGCCAATCTTCTTCTTTTTGCTGAGGAAGATTAGCCCTGAGCTAACATCTGTGCCCGTCTTCCTGTATTTTGTATGTGGGGTGCCGCCACACATGGCTTGATGAGCGGTGCATAGGTCTGCGCCCGGGATTGGAACCTGCAAACCCTGGGCTGCCAAAACGGAGCACGCAAACTTAACCACTATGCCAGCAGGCCGGCCCTTCTTCAGGCTTTTAAATCAAGTAAAAGATAACATTTTCTTTTTTAAAGATGAAAACATGTGCATGTTAAATTCAGATAAGATGTATGCACGAGATAAATATTTGTACGTGGATATTTGTTGCAACGTTGTGGCAAAAAAAGACATCTAAATGTCAGTCGAGGATTGGTTGGTTAAATTGTGGTACATTTAGAATAATAATGGTAATTAAGTTATTGAATAGCATGTGCGAAGTTATATATTTTATATATGTTAACTAATTTAGTCCTCACAATAATGGAAAACAAAGAATCCGTTTAAAGCAATGAGTTTAATAAAACACAAAGTTCTCCTACACTCTTGACCCCCAGTTCTTTAACTCTCCTCTTCATAGTATCCACTATTAACAGTTTCATATGAATTATTAGAGAAATAACTGGTGCACATGTATGCACTTTAATCCTCCTCTTGACAAATGGTGGCATACTAAGCTGTTGTCACCTTATTTTTTTAAGTGGTGTTTGTTGGAGGTTATGCTTAATCTAGAACTATACCTCCCCCTTTTTAAAAAAATTTTTTTTTGTGGGAAAGATCAGCCCTGAGCTAACAACTGATGCCACTCCTCTTCTTTTTTTGCCGAGGAAGATTGGCCCTGGGCTAATATCCGTGTCCATCTTCCTCTACTTTTTATGGGACACCACCACAGCATGGCTTGATAAGCGGTGCGTTGGTGTGTGCCTGGGATCCAAACCTGCAAACCTTCGGGCCGCCGAAGCAAAGCGTGTGCACTTAACCACTATGCCACCAGGCCTGTCCCTATACCCCTTTCTTTTTATGAATGCACAGTATTCATTTGTATGAGTGGACTATAATTTTGAGTCTTCTATTGTTGGACACTTAGGTAGTTTTCAGTCTTTTGATACTAAAAATAATGTTGGCAATGAATATTCTTGTACAGTCATCTTTGCCTGGTGGTGGAGACATATCTGAAGGGTAAATAAATTCTTAGATGTGAATTTACTGGGAAAAAGATAAGTTTTTAAATTTTAATAGAGACTAAAATTGTGAAAGGGGTTTCTCCATTTACCCTCTTCGTGAGTGCCAATTTCCCTACATCCTAATGTGGTATTATCACACTTGAGGGAAAACATTATGTCAGTCCTCACTTGTTTTTCTTTTTAAAGTAGTGTTGAACTTAAAGAAAAATGTTTAAAAACCATTTGTATTTTTTATGAACCATTTGTTTGAGTTTTGGGCCTATTTTTGTGTGGATGGTGTTTACATTGTTTTCGAGCCCTTTATCAGATAGATTTGCAAAATATTTTTTTCCAGTTTTTCAACTTCTTGGGAAGAATGTAATATTTTTTTAGATAGTTGAATGTATTAATTTCTTTATGGATTTTGTTTTACGTCTTGTTAGAAACAAATACTTAATTTTCAAATAACTAGAAAATGACATTTATTTTTCTTGTCAATAGGACTTGTGTAAGAGCTGTTGTGATATATGGGGGAACCCAGTTGGGGCATTCAATTCGACAAATAGTGCAAGGCTGTAATATATTATGTGCTACTCCTGGGAGACTGATGGATATCATAGGTAAAGAAAAGGTAGGCCCTAGAGGGATAGCAGAGTTGTGGGATTGATTAATAATTTTTTTGTATGGGAAAGGGAAAGGATGATGTAAAGATACACGTTTATTAGAGCACCATTTTTTTTTCAGATTGTTTTATAAGTTCTCATATAATTCTTAAAATAATCCAAACAGGAAATAAATAGTATTTTCCATTTTTTCCTTGGGAAAACAAACTCAGTGAAATAATGTAATTTATTTAAAATCCCTCAGTTAGCTCTAGTAATTGATAGAGCTAGGGTTAGAATCTGCGTCTGATTCCAGAATCCATATCCTATACCCCACTACACTGGGAGAAAAATGGAATAAATGCTTTCTTATAGTTTCATATATGTCTTGATGAAATCTTTTTTTCCTGGAAGAAAGCCTTTGTGGCATCAGTAATTTTGTCTCCTATTTTAGGGTGGGAGTTATATTAACCAGGATGTTAATTTTCTAAATCTTTAAAAAGAGGTTTTAGGGCTATGTACTTATTTTAGGTATTCACATACCACATTATTACATCTCTGAATCATTATTTAAGCTCACTTTCATGAACCTGATTTGCTTTTTTTAGACTCTTCTCTAAAGGGGTTCCTCAAAACATGTTCTTTTTGCATAAAGGCACTTTTCTTAGGATACTTATTAAGAGTATCCAGAGAAATCCACTTTGATTTCTCACTAAATATCTTCCATGGTGGTACCAAAGTCACTTGCTTCCTTTTTGCAAATGTGTGCTTCTATTTATAGCAATACGTGTTCATGCATAGGTAAGAGAAGTTTCCTAGTTGTTCCTGAGTGATTAGAGAATGGAAAATTTATTAGCAGTTTAAAGGAGTTAGAAATAAATTTACCAGTTATAAGACTTTGCATATGTCATGCTGTTAGGAAATTTTATTTCTTACGTTAAAGGATCTGACATGATCAGGTAACACAATCTAGATCTGCATTGCGCAATACAGTAGTCACTAGCCACATGTGGCTATTTAAATTTAAAAATGATAAATTAAAAATTCATTTCTTCGGGCACACTAGCCACATTTTGAGTGCTTAATAATAAGCTATGTGTCACTAGTGGCTAAGGTATTAGGTAGTGAAGATACAGAATTTTTAAGTAATTACAGGTCTTTTGTGCAGTATTGATCTAGATGTTTTGGTTTCTTTTAGTCTTAACTTACAAAATGCTTTATAACAAAGAAAATTGAGGACGGAAATAAACAGCAATAGTATTATCTGAGCATAAAAATTCTCATCATTTTATACATTGATTTCTAATCTTCATCCTTAAGAATATATTAGTAATTGGAATTGTGGAGAATATTTTAGTTTAATATATTAACTAGTATGCATTTTCTGCTCTAACCCTTGAAAATACCCTTTAAGATTGGTCTCAGACAAGTCAGATATTTAGTTTTGGATGAAGCTGATCGCATGCTGGATATGGGTTTTGGACCAGAAATGAAGAAGTTAATTTCCTGTCCAGGAATGCCATCAAAGGAGGAGCGTCAAACCCTTATGTTTAGTGCAACTTTTCCAGAAGAAATTCAAAGGTAAATTTTTTTTCTTCTTAAAAGTAATTGTTCTGTACATAAATGCTTTTATGGAAGGAGAAGCAATGTGAATATCCTATTTTTGAGAGATTTGTTTATTTAAATTTAAGATTTTAACACAGGTAGTTTAAAAAGTAGATGTATTCCTAAAAAGTTTACCGTATTTTTCACTGGTTCTTACCTTTCTTCCTGGCTTTGCATTACTATCACATTTTATTAAAATGTGTATGTGTGTGTGTTAGAGCACGGCACCTAGCTAGGCTTTAATAAGTGCTTACTATATGAAGTTATTTTTATAATTGTGCCTTCCCTTTAAACCAAAATTATAGAGCTTGGGAGAATTGGGCCTTTGGTAGAAAATTCACATACTAATTGTTGACAGATATTTGAGTATCATACTGTATACCATGTGGTCTGTTGAATTTTGAGATTAGGATGACACATCCCTGCTAGAATGATGACTCTTATTCCTACCTGCTGGTCCCTTGGCCACGGGGAGCCTGAAGTACCCAGAACAGCAGCTTTAGCTTGTAATTCAGTAAGACTCTTGCTGTTTTCTCTGGCTGAACTGTTCTCTCTTTGGGAACCAAGACCTCCAAACCTGCAGAACCTATGCTTGTAGTGGGGACAGGAAGCACGGATTTCCCATGTATGTCACTGGGAGTGATGGTAAGTGGACCACTCTTGCTTGCCATCCCTTGGTTCCCAGACCCATGCACCATATAAAGATATTTGATTCTAGGAGTTACTGTGCTCTGTTAAATGATATGCCATCCTCAGAAAGCATCACTTCCAGTCTGGCCCTTCAGCTGTTCTTTCAGTGGACGGTTCGAATTTCTGTCAGGCTGGCAGCTTCTGGGTGTTGTGGTATGATATGACTTATGGACCCCGTGGTTATGGGCCCGCTCCAACACCTCATTTGCTGTTAAGTGGGTCCCCTGGTTTGACAGAATGTTGTGTGGGATCAAACACTTCACAGGCCCTCAGATAGTGGTGCTGGCTGTCTATGTGTTTTACTTACTAGATGCTTTAAAAAGTCTTTGTGTAAAGTTAAAAAGCGCCCTTTATGGAGGAGAAAGTCTAAATCATAAGAAAGCATTTGGCCAGTTGGCAAGGCTTTTTTCTTTCTTAGTGGTACATAAAATAATAGTTTTTTTTGTTTAAAAGGTGTCTTAAATTTGAAATGAGGTGTCTACATTCCCATCACCATATTTGGTAATTAATATTAGGTAGGGAATTACCTACCTAATTAAGAGGTAATATTCCTGCTGCCTATCTATTTTTTGATGTACCCTGAAATAGAAAAGTATTTGGATATTGGCCAGCCAGAATGACTAATGTGTACTATCATCAGTCAGTAATATTTATTGAGGACTTTTTATGAGCTGTATTTGATTATAAGCCCTGGGGATATATGGTAAACAAGATAGAGTCTCTGACTTTGAGTTGTTTGTATTCTTGAATTCCTGACAACTTGTCGGTTCCTTCACTGTCTGCTTTTAAATGTTGTTACATGTTGCCCATTATTCTGTCTAAATTCCACTTTTCTCATTCTATGTATTTGCTGAACCATTTTAGCATCCATTTCCTTGGCTTGCTCTTCTGCCTGTAACTCTCCCAAACTTATTTCTTGTATCCCTAATCTCTCTCCTGAGTTCCAGACTTTTAGGTTTAACTCTTCAGGAGTGTTTTTCCTGTTAGATGAATTACCAGTAACTCATGTTCACCACATCCAAAATTGAACCTGTTCTTCAGCTCTCTCTTTTCCAGCTTTCCGTGTCGGCATCATGGTCTTTCCAAGCCAAAATCCTCTGAAACATTGATTCCTCCCTCACACTCCTTTAACTTTCTGCCCCTCAAAAACATTCAACTTGGCAGTTATCTCTTAAATATTTCAAATCTGTTAGTTTCTTCTCTATTTCCCGCCTTAATTTAGATTCTTTTCAGTTTCCCTCTGCTCAGTGGCAGTACCTTTCTAACCTGTCTCCCTGCCTCTAGTCTCACTTTTGCATATGTAATAATTCCAAAATAAAGTCTGATCCTTATGGATACTTATTCAAAATAAACCCTCCCATGTCTTCCCATCTCCACAGACTAACCAACTTTCAAATTCTTTTACACATAACATAATCTCTGCCTCATCTGCCACTTTCTTACTCGGAATGGTACATTTCTGGTCTATTAAGACTATTTCCTGTTGGCTGAGCAAGCCAAATTCTATCCCTCCTCGTTATTCTTGTTTCTTCTTTCCTTCTGTGTAGAATGCCTTTACCCAGTCATCACTGTTCCACGTTCTTGCTTGCTGCTTCCTTAGATCAAGCTTCAAACTTGAAGACTTTTCTAAATAGACATCGTTTTATCCATTTCCTGCCAATGTGTCTTGTGAAAGAAACTATTTAAAATGCTGTGTGCATTTCTTGGAATATAGTAAGTGTTCAGTAGATGTTAACTATTGTAACACCAGATTATTATATTAAAATATTTAATATATAGTTAAAATATGTAAATATTAGAATATATTAAATATTTAAGATTATTTTTTATGTAACTATGTTTATCCTACTTGATGTGAGCACCTCAGAGGCAGAGACCATCATATTCATCTTTGTACTCCTAGTACCTTGTGCCATATATGCCTGACACAAGGCACTTATTGTGTGTTTTAGTGAATGAAAAGGGTGATGGACAATAAGAACTGCAGATAATTTTAAGGTTTGTGCCTGGATGAAAGGGTGCTTGACTCTGGAAAGAGGTATATAAAAAAGAAGCTTTTCTTTTTCTTTTATGGTAAGAGAGCAGATGAAGAGAAAGAAGAATCAGTGATTTATTAAGATTCTGGATATGCTGAGTTTGAACTATTTTCATGATATTCTAGGAGGCAGCTAGAAAATAAGATACTGCTACATAGGAGAGAGGAGGACTGAAGATAGGTTTGGACCTCCTCTTTTATGCCAAAAACCTAGCTCTATAAATGGCAGTTCTCCCCCGCCCCCCACCATGCTTCTGGGTGATCTAAAGTAAGGCCTCTTAATTGTATGCTGTCAGTGAATTGTGTGTGTGACACAATGCTGATACCCTCAACTTTTGGGGTGAGCATATACAGCCTTGTGTGGCCTACCCTCTAGGCCCTTCACCTTGTATCTCATTTTTTTTGCCCAAGTGTGCTCTACAAATATTATAATTTTCTTTGTGTGTCATGCCATGAAAAGCACTGACCTAAGATCTGGTTTGCTCGTAGTAATTCATTTGAAGTATAGTAATTTAACAAGTAATATTTTTAGAAAACAACTCCTAGCAGTAACATACATAAAAGCAGTGAATGAAGAAGAGAATTTTTGCCATAGGCTTGCATTTCAATTTTTAATAAAAATTTCTGCTTATTGTAGTCTGATACTTAGTTTAGCATACTTTTTATTATTGTTATTTACTCATTTTATATAGTTTTGCATGGTCAGCACATCCACTTGAAATTACTGTATCCATAATTTGACACAGTTTTTTTTTTTTTTTACTAGTAGTTGCTTTGTGTTTTGCAAAATCTTAACACTTTATACTGATCTTTGAAAATAGTACTTGGATGATGTGTTTACTTCAGCTTATTATAGGTGTTATAATCTGTCTAATTAATATTGAAGTAATGCTTCCAGGAATTCAGTGAATATTTATTAATGGAAGAGCATAAGTTAAGGAATAATCTTTTGTCTTTCAAGGTTGGCTGGGGAGTTTTTAAAGGCGAAATATTTGTTTGTTGCTGTCGGACAAGTGGGTGGAGCATGTAGAGATGTTCAGCAGACCATTCTCCAAGTTGGCCAGTACTCGAAAAGAGAAAAACTTGTTGAAATTCTACGAAACATAGGTATCTTACATTGATATAATTATTTTTTTGTCATGCTTTTGATTTTTAAAAAATGACTAATTAAAAAAATTATTCTAAGAATTATTTGGCATGAGTTTTAATAAGTGTTTATTTTCTTTCTCTAAAGTTCTTTTTATAAAATGTTTTATGATTCAGTTTTCTGTGTAAATTATATAGCACTATAGTCCTTTCTTCTCCGTAAATGTTAAAAATAGGAAGGATTTGAGTCTTCGTTTAACAGTATTTGACTAAAAGCTATTCAGCAGAAATATATATTTTTCTGTTGTAGAAAATAGAAATGATTAGTAACATATCTTTACATCAGACTCTATTTATTCCACCAAAAGTGAATTCTTTGTTGTATTTCTAGTTCCACTGTTTGCTCCTAAGGCTTCTGGTATTCATAGATGGAAAGAATTTTAAAGCTGGAAGGGACTTTAAAGATCTAGTTCTCTTCCTTCATAATACTGATGAGAAATCTATCCCTCACCCCCCCCCCCCCAAAAAAGCAGTTTTTATACAAAGTCATATTTCTTTGATTGAGATAGGGTTAGTTTGTGCCTGGGAATAAAAATTTCTAATATGGCCATTTTAATACCCTTTTGTTATCTCACAGGCTAAGTGTACTTATATGTGATACGTTCCCCCGTCCTCCATTTTAGTAATTCTGTTTCAGTTTGAATGTCAGTGTTGGGATAGGGGAATGAGAAGACAGGAAACCATCTAATTTCCAACAAGTGCAAAAAAAAAAAAAAAAAAAAGGAAAGAAAGTTAATTTAGAAAATGCTTTTTAAAGCCTCCTAGTCTTCAGTTTTTTACTGAGTTTTATATAAAAGAAAAACCTTTTAAAACCAGATACTCATCTTGAGTTTAAGAAATGTTATTGGTTTGCTTCATTGTATGTTTCATAACATATACTATGGCATATAAAATAAAAATAATAACTCTTATGAGCCACATACTGTTTTGATTGTTTTACATGTGTTAATGCATTTAATTTTCAAAACAACCTTCTGAGGTATGTTTTGTTATCCCCCTTTTAAGGATGAGGACACTGAAATACAGAGAGGTCAAGTAACTTGGCTGGTATAAATTGAAGCTTCAGATGCAGAAGAGATAAGCAATATATAGTTTTGCTGATGTTAGAGCACATACTAGAAATGTGCTCTAACTTAAGATTTTTCATATATGAATTTGTGGTATAAAGTTTATTTTGAAAATAATCCTAATAAATACAGTTTTTCAAAAGTGCTGGTTTGTCTTTGAGAAACCTTTGAGGTCAGTGTATGAGCACTATTGGTATACTTCAGTATGATTTAAACTTAAATTTTTTGTAAAAGTCTAGAGTTCATTGCTCTTGTATTATTAGTATTATAATTTTTTTTACTTTGCATGGAATATCCATCCAGAAAGGAGTCTGTCTTTCTTGGTTGAAGATAAAAACGCTGATCTATAGCTTATAGCACAGCCTTTGGGCAAGCATCAAAAGAAAAAAAGCTATCTGTAGCTGACAGAGGCTTAATGATTGTGGTTAATTTATTACTGATAATTGTTAAATATGGAAGATCTGATGAAGGATCATAGTAATAACAATGCTACTAATAAGGAAATTCAGTTTTCTCTGTGGCATGCAAAATAAAGGTAATAAAGCCATTCCAAAAAAATTAAAGACAAAATTTCTCCAATGATGATGATTAAGCCTATTTTCAAAGAAGTATTTTAGATTGTTACTTGATGTGAGTGTCTGATTTATGAAAATATGTAGACATAATTTTTCATACCAAGAATATCAAGTAAATAGATTCAGTAAGTGCAGAACAGGATCTAGTCATCTGTATTTTTACAAAATGCCGTGTGTAAGTCTGATGTACATCCTACTTGAGAACCACTGGCCTAGAAGATGCTAGATTCAAATTAAGAAAGAAGTAAGGTTGTAGCCAAGTAAACATTTTAAATAATAAGTGAATTATAATTGGCAACACTGTACTGTTGTTATCAGGCAATGTACCTTCAGTCCTCTGATAAATATAGAAAAACTCTAGAGAGTTATTTCATAAGTGTTTTGGTCAGTGTTTCTCCTGAAGGTAAAAACCCATTATGAACAGCAAGAGAATTTACACATCTCCAAGGACTTCCCGTGAAGTATACATTTTGAAATGTATTAACAACGTTTTACCTATGTATTTTAACCTAGGGAAAAGCTTAATGTCTCTTATGATTGGACAACTCTTGCCATGCAGCTCTTAAAAATAGTAACACATCAGACAAGCCTAGTTATTTTTAGCCTCTCTTTTATTTTAAAGGTGGAATAACAAACCTTTTACTTTTCCTGGGGTCCTCTGGGAAATCTCAAAGGTAGGGTAGGTGGATTTCTTTTTCTAAATTTATGGTCTGATCTTAAAAAGGCAAAACCAAGAGTTGTCAGAGAAGAATTAAATATTTGATAAGTGTATGATCGTTGGTGTCTGAGAAACAATATTTGGTTACCAATTTAATTGCAGTGACAATAAAGCATTTAAAAATAAATGTAGAAGATAATGTGATTGGAAAGAATGATAGCTCTTTCATAAATAAAGGATCTTTGCTCTATTTTTTTTCTTCTTTAAATAATCAAACACATTATAAAGCCAACAGAATCTCTGCTATATAGACTGATTACAAGGAAGAGAAAGAATAACCTTTAATATTATGAGTAAAGGCATTAAACAGTAAATCAAGTAGTAGTCCAGGGGCCAGCCTGGTGGCCTTGTGGTTAAGTTCACGTGCTCTGCTTCAGTAGCCTGGGGTCCACAGGTTTGGATCCCAGGCACAGACCTACGCACCACTCGTCAGCCATGCTGTGGCAGTGTCCCACATACAACATAGAGGAAGATGGGCACAGATGTTAGCTCAGGGCCATTCTTCTTCAAGCAAAAAGAAGGAGATTGGCAACAAATGTTAGCTCATGGCCAATCTTCCTCACAAAAAAAAAGTAGTTCCATCCAAATTGCTTGAATTTTGCTGAAATGTTAACACATTTCATAGCTTCTGTTAAAACTCATGTATTATAAATAACGCAAATAAAATTCAGGTTCCAAGTTTTGTCTTTCCTTGTGCTTTTTCATATTCTGGAGCATACAGACACTTTAGGACAAAATGAGTCCTCCCCAGAGTCCCTAAGACCCTCTCAAGGGATCTGTGAGGTAAAAACAATTTTCGTAATTATACTAAGAATTATTTATTTTAATATACAATACATTCAAATAAGTATTTAAATTTTTTATTGTTTTAATTTTTAATATGGTAAATATCAATAGTTAATAACCCACATAACTGAAACTCTGAGATTGTCAATAATTTTTTAATAGTTTACAGGGGCAACAGATGTAAATTTTGAGAGTCACCACTTTAGGGACAAATCTTCTTTTTTTGTCCTTGAAAAATAAAAGCACATACAGTTTATATTTCTCTTCACTATTACTCCTAGTATAGTTTCAACCACTTGTGTTAATTATAACTTATAACTGTAGTAACTTCTATTTCACGGAGGAAACTGGAGGCAGGGTTGGACAGTCGAGAGATGTCATACACAAGCATTGCAGCTGAATACCAGAGCTCATGAACTTTCTATACCACACATATTCTTTTATAGTTTGTTAAAGTGGCAAAAATGAAATAAAAAATGACCCAAAGATAATGCCTCTCTATAGTATATGAAAAGTAAAAAGCAAAAGGACAGAAACTTACGTTTAGTAATGTTTGAGAATTTTATCCTGTATTCACTGGTTATCTATTAATTAACTCAATGTAGTTTACTGATTTGTTACCTAAAGCTAAAGATCTTGGAAATTATCTTCAAGATGACATTCTGCAAAACATAAATACGATTGAATAATGAGTCAGTTTAGTTGAACAGAGATGTACATTTTCATACTCTTAAACATTGTGGAGAATATTAGTTTATTTGATTGGCAAACCTCTATATGTTAAGAAAAACAAACCCAAGTAAAATAAGATATTATGTTTGTATTATACTTAACACTGATAAATTGGAGAAAAGACATAGGTGTTTTTTTAAATCAAAGTTATTAGTCTTCTTTACCAAAGATTTCACTTAATTATGTGAACTTGGAATCTTAAAATGTTTCTCCTTTACTTCCTGTAGGAAGAATTTTTTTTTAAAGTTGAATACAGTTAAAGTATTAGGAGTTCAGTTTCTTTATTTTCTGGGAATTTAAGAAATATTTGTCTCTATAAATTATTTCTTTAATTTATCTCTGTAAACCAGTCAGAATTGAGTTCCTTTAATTTAAGAGACTATAATTTAATTTGTTAATACTCTCCATAGGGTATTAACATAATGATTAAACATAATGATAGATAAAGGCTTTTCTGAATTACAGGCACATAAAGAGCTTATAGTTTCAGTTCTACCACTTGAGCCACAGGTCAAGAGTGAACACAGAAGTGCAAAAAATTACTGTCTAGCTACCAAAGCTAGAATTCGTTTTAGATTCTTAATTAATTTTAGTTCACAATGGACTAGTAAGAAAAAAAGACTAACAAAATGAGTTCTCTATCATTTCTCACCTAACAAAATAGGTAACTATAACTCATTAAGCCATTTACAGAGATCACCAAACGGTGGGATCATAAAACTAAATTTGCAATTATTGCTGCCCCCAGTGCGGTATAGCTTATTGTCTGAACTAGAACAAATACAAAATTAGTAGAAAGGAAAAAATCTAGAGAAAAAGAGTCAGCAGAGTTAAATTTTTATTGCTGCTTGGGTTTCACACTGGGAACCAAGAAAAGATGAGATCAAGGTGTAAACTGCACAGTAGTATTATGTACCTGACTCTATCATATTAATCAATTTTAACATTGGGTATCTTGTTGGATGACCTCCAGAGCTGTTGAAAGATAATTTTTGATAAAACAAAATCATTACTCTCTAATAAATAAAATGAGTATGTCTCAAAGATATAACTCATTTGTTCCTACAGCTGTTAGTTGCCCTTTTGATTTCCCTACCTGGTTGTCTAATAGATATCTGAGACTTAGTTAAATATTACCTCTAAACCTTTCTTTCTTGCAGTACTCCTATCTCAGTTAATGTTAATTCCGTTCTTCCAGTTACTCAGACACAAAATCTTGGAGTCATCCTTGATTTGTTTCACCTAACTTCACATCTGATCTGTTAGCAAAATCCTCTTGGTTCTACCATCAAAATATATTCAGAATCTATTAGCTGCTCAGTTAAAACAAAGGTCAGATCTTGTCAATTCTTTGCTCAAAACCTAGTAGCTTCCCTTCTCAAAGTGAAAAAGTTCCTTCAATGGGCTTCAAGGCCCTACGTGATATGGCCTTCATTACCTTTTTGTCATAATTTCCTGCTTCTCTCCCTTGCTCACCCTCCTCCAGCCACACTTTGCTCATTACTATTCCTCACACATACCAGGCACACTTCTGCCTTATGGCATTTGTACTTGCTGTTCCCTCTGCCCAGAATGTAGAGGCACATGGGGGACTCGCTTCTGTTGTTTTTGAGCACGTCAAGAGCACCCATGCCTCAGAGCCTTTATATTTGGTCTTCGCTCTGCCTTGTAATGCTCTTTCCCCAGATATCTGAATAGTTCATTTTCTTATTTTTTTCATTTCTCTACTCAGATGTCATCTAGTTGGACAGGGTACATTTAAAGTAACCTTCTTGGGACCCTTTATCTTGCGGAGTTTTTCCTTTTTAGAACTTAATACATAATATTTGTTTATTATTTGCGTCCCCATAATGAGAACAGGGGCTTTGTTTTATTGTTGTACTTCCAACACCTAGAGTAGTTACTGGTATCCACTAGGCACTAAATATTTGTTGAATAAATGAAGCCAGCTGATAGATGTGGGAGAGGGATTATGAACAATAATACATTCCTCCTTCCATTAAGGCTATAAATTATCATCTTTCCTCTCTAACATTTTGTAGGAAAATTCCTTGTGTGGAAAAATCTCTGGCTCATGCTTGAATTATACCGATTAAGTACTTGAACAAATATTCTTTAATGCATTAAGACCTTGGGATAAAATTACTTAATTTTCAGTATATGTAAGGTACCTTGGGATTAAAGGGTTGGAATTAAGAGATAATGGTGGCACTTGGAATGTTGTAGAGTTTGTCAGCCCTGGGTTGGGTGCCATTATTATAAATACCTTGGGCAGTCAAGACAGAATGAAGGATTATCTTGGAAGATAAAAAGCAAAGGTATTTATTTATAAGAGAGGGAAATGAAGGGCCTGAGACAAATGGGGAACTGCTAAGAATTGGCAGGCAGATATTTATCTTTCCCTAAGTCTCTACTTTCTGGTGTTGGCATGGGAGGGCAAAGGGCAAGCTAATTTTTTTAGTCCCTAAAGTAGAAAAACTGTCCTTGTCTCTTTGTCTTTGGCATTCATCCATTCAGGAAATACTTGTGTTCCTTTTACCTACCAGACATGGGTTTGGGTGCTGGGAATACAGTGGTGGATGAGACAGTTTCCTATTCACCCTCTCCTTTTTTTCCTTTTCCTAATTTTGTAGTTTGAATGTAAATCATTGTTTCATTGTCTTGTAGGTGATGAAAGAACTATGGTCTTTGTTGAAACTAAGAAGAAAGCAGATTTTATTGCCACTTTTCTTTGTCAAGAAAAAATATCAACAACAAGTATTCATGGGTGAGTAGATTAATGTGATTTCCTAGTAGGGAGGTGACTTCTGTTTGTCATTTGTTAAGAAACATTAGTATATATAGCTAATATGATATAATCCTAGCATTAGGATTCAGAATTCTCAAGATCTGAACTGTTATTCTTCATCTTCATTTTAAGTTTTTATAAGAACTGAGTGGTGGGGATGGGCAAGTTAAAGGTCTGTTTTAGACTCCTCATCATGAGGAGTGGTAACTTCTCAAGAGATCTCACTTAAGACTCTCTGGTCCTTGGATCTAAGTGTTTCCTCTGCTGAATCTAATCTTTCTGATGCCTGCCATTTTTTTATTGGAGTCCTTAAAAATGTCATATTAACATAACTTTATTGGCACTTTACTAGTGGATCTAAAATATTAATCAGTGAATATGTAGAATTCTGAGATTATGCTTTTAAAAAAAATCTGTATTTTTTGAGAAAGCATTCTAATCAAGTAGTTGTATATATTTGTCACGACTAGAAAGAGATTGAGCTGGCCCCAGTGGCCTAGTGGTTAAGTGTGGCACGCTCGGCTTTGGTGCCCCAGGTTTGCTTCCTGGTGCTGGACCTACACCACTTTTCTGTCAGTGGCCATGCTGTGGCGGTGGCTCACGTACCAAAAGACGAAGATTGGCAACAGGTGTTAGCTGAGGGTGACTCTTCTTCAGGAAAAAAAAAAAGACTAGAAAGATTAATAGAGATTATTAATAGGTGTGATTTGATGTTTGTCATACTTGAGTTTTGTATTTTAGCTCTACATTTTAGCTGTTACCTTACCTTATCTGCAAATGGGAATAATTGTTCCAACCTCAAAGTATTATTGTGAGAATTAAATAAAATTATGGCTTGAAAGGAATTAGTATAATACCTGGTATGTAAGAAGTAGACATTAATGTTAAGTGCTACTATTTTTGCTGTTATTAAAAAGAAATTTATATGTTGGACTTTAATGGTTCTCTTTAATAAATTTTCTTAAGCTATCCTTATAAATGCTTTCTTTTCTTTCAAGTGATCGGGAACAGAGAGAGAGAGAGCAAGCTCTTGGAGATTTTCGCTGTGGAAAGTGCCCAGTTCTTGTTGCTACGTCAGTAGCTGCCAGAGGGCTGGATATTGAAAATGTTCAACATGTTATCAATTTTGATCTTCCTACTTCCATTGATGAATATGTTCATCGAATTGGGCGTACTGGTCGTTGTGGAAATACTGGCAGAGCTGTTTCCTTTTTTGATCCTGAATCAGATAGCCATTTAGCACAGCCTCTAGTGAAAGTACTGTCAGATGTAAGTTTTAAATTTTTAAAACTGAATGGAGGGGCCAGCCCAGTGGTGTAGTGGCTTAGTGGTTAAATTCATGCACTTCGCTTTGGCAGCCTGGGGTTCGCAGGTTTGGATCCTGGGCACGGACCTATGCACTGCTCATCATGCCATGCTGTGGTGGTGTCCCACATACAAAAAAAAAGTAGAGGAGAATGGGCACAGATGTTAGCTTAGGGCCAGTATTCCTCAGCAAAAATGAAAAACCTGAATGGATAGTGTTCTTACCTTATTGAAAGTAGACATACATATGTATATTCAGGAAAAGTAAACTGTTCCAATCTTTGAGACTTTATTTATGCATGTTGTATATGAAGTTAATTTTTTTTTTAAAGGCTCAACAGGATGTTCCTGCATGGTTGGAAGAAATTGCCTTTAGTACATATGTTCCTGGCTTCAGTGGTAGTACAAGAGGAAGTGTGTTTGCATCAATTGATACTAGAAAGGTTAGTTGAGGGGAAAAATTCAGTTGGCTTCTAGTTACTCTTGTAAATGTTGTGCTTAGTATTGTGAGTTAACTATATAACATTCAATAATTTATCTAAACCATTGTTTTCATACCCAGAAGATTACTTTAATATTTCTCAAATTTTATGTACATATACAGTTTTGGTCTTAAAGTTGAGGAATTTGACATTTATGCTCAAATATCCTCCTTTTGCAAATGTGCTGGCATTTTAAATTCTAATTTGGGATCTTCTGAACTTTCTATAGGAATTCTTTATTTTTGAAATTCTGACCACATTGCTAAGATAAAATAATAGAGATATGAGTTGCATGTCTTTTCGGATGTGTTTATAGGCAATACCACTTTTATACAGAAACAGTGAGCATAATCATTAAATATTTATGTTTATTCATTGAACTGTAGAGCTTTTTTTTTGCTTGCCAAAACCATTGGCTTAAAGATTTTTCTTGAAATATTTTATTCAATGTAGACTTCCCAGGTTGCTACAGGCCTTTTTTCAAATGGATTGGATTTAGTGAGAATGAAGTTCTTTATATATTTGGGGGAAGACATGGTAGAAAGTTTGAATCCCTGCTCTCAGTCTGGGCAATGTAACTGTAAAGCTGTCATAAAATTAAATGTTTCTTTCTTTCTTTTTTTAAAGAATTACCAGGGCAAGAGCACTTTGAACGCAGCAGGGTTTTCTTCTTCACAAGCTCCCAATCCAGTAGATGATGAGTCATGGGATTAAAGCTAAAACAACCTTCAAGTTTGTGGTACAGTTTTGATGCAGAGAAGAAATAGTTTTTTGATTTTTGAGTTAACAGAAGTGTGAAACCTGACACCCTGGTATCTTCTGTCCTATTCTTACTCCCACCCTTAAAAAAAAGTCCTTACTGACTAGTTATGTGAAATGCTAAAAGTTACAACGTTGCAGTTACTGATATAAATAGTGTTAACTGGAAAGATTAAAGCATTCTAAATGTCTTGCTTATTTCTAGTGTATTCTTCAGCAGTTTAGACACGTTTATGTCTAAATGCTAACCCTTGGTAGTGTTTATTGATCCTATAACAAGCAATAGGGTATATAATACACTTTTGGTTAAAAATTATTGGGTCTCGTTTTTACTTAAAAGGAGCCTTTAAAACAATGGTATCACTGAAATGTGATAACATGATTTTCATGAAGCCAACAGTGAAAGATAAGCCTTTTAAGGTGATTTTGATTTTAAATCATCAGCTGTGTGATGAAAATGGTTAAATGTTTGCAATGTGAGCTCTGTACTCAAATGTTTGTTTTTATAATATACAGACTTTCCTTGAAAATAAAGGTTGAAACACTTTTCCCCCTAAGTTTTCCAACAGCACTTTTAATTATTCTTTGTTTAATATCATAGTTCTCAACTCCTGTATTTTGAAATTTTGTTTTATAAAAGAGTCTTATGAAACCAATGAAGTGAACAAAAAGTCCTACATAAATTAAATATGTAAAATATACATTAATACACAGATGTAATAATGAAAACCATTCTTTGAACTCAAACTATATCAACGTAAAACAATGCTATTCATTCTTGCCATAATTAATTTTTTGATATTTTAGGATTAATGAGGGAAAGAACCCTGTCTTTTTCATTTACCGTTATATATCTTAAACTTACTATGTCTAGAATGTAAGAAGTTCTTAATAAATCATTAAATGAATGAACCAAAAGATGAAGACATTAAGGCATGTGAGGTGTAAATATTAGGAAGACAAAAATTATAAATTTTGAGTGTATGTTATTGTTCACTTAAAAAAATCCAAAGCAACATGTCCCAAACATGTATCTTGTTACAGGAATTTGGTTAATAAATGAGGCATCACATATGAAAAGAGGAGTATTCAACAGATATTGTTAGGATAACTAGTTAGGTGCCTACGCCATGCCATATTCAAAATCAGTTCTAGGTGAATTATAAAAAATTAAAACTACAAAAAATACAGTTAAATATTAAACCTTTGAATTGGGGATGAGAGTTGACTTTAAGCTCAAAAGGTGGAAATCGTCAAGGAAATAACAGATTTGATCACAAAAGGATTAGTTGCTTGTATAAAAAGAGTAAACAGCAGACAAGGAAAAATATTACTGTGACTACAGTGGATTATCACTGTGTAGTCCTTTATAGGTGGTTATGTAGGAATACCAGTAGACAAATGCACAAAGAACAGACAGCTCAAAAAGGAAAGTTCAACTAATAAAAATATGGGAAATATTTAACTTGTATTCTGTAATCTTGCTCCTGGGAAAGGCTAAATGAATGAAGGTGTTTGCATATTGTTATTTGTAATATCTGTGTCTTAATTTTCTCTTCCAGTTTGTTTTGTTTACAAAGAGCATTTATAGGCCATTTCTGTCTTTTTTTTTCGTTTCCTCAAAGAGCTTCTTGGTCATAGCCTGATTGCTTTAAAAATTTTTTTGTATTTGCTTGATTTGTCAAATTACCATGATAGCTTTACTGAATCAAATGTAAAAGGGAAAGAAAATCATACATAATCCCACCATGATTACAAACCAACTGTAAATGTCCCAGTGTTAATTACTTTCTTCATTTCTAGTTATAGATTTGAATGATTTCTTTAAAAATGTCAAGGTAGCAGATACAGGTATAATTAGAAAATAAAATGCATCAGAAGGGTTTATAATAGGAAGCAATATTCTGCTTCTCTCTTTGTAAATTGCTATTCCACATCCCACAATCAACTGTGTTTAACCATTTCTGGTGGTTGCCATTGTCTATTTTATTTTTGTCTCACCAAGTTTAAACTTCTGTTGACTTTCTGTACGACAGGGAAAGATTTAACTCACCTCATTCTTACTTCCTTGGTAACTTATTTTTTTTTCCAGTTTTATTGAGATATAATTGACATACATCACTGTATAAGTTTAAGGTATACAGCATAATGGTTTGACTTACGTATATTGTGAAATAATTACCGCAGTTAAGTTTAGTTAGTATCCATTATCTCATATAGATACAATAAAAAGAGAAATCAAGAAAAGAAAAAAGTTGGTAACTTTAATGTAGTTAGAAGAACTATAAGAACAAGAAGAACCTTGTGAGATGATGATAAAGGCACCTTTTCCTTCCCTCTATTTTTTTACATCGCAACATCTGTAAACTGTACGTTTACATTTCCAAAGTTAACATTTGCATTCTATTCTATAGCCCTAAGGTCTCCCTTGTTATATCTACAGATTGATTCTAAAATTGGAAATCAATAGGCAGGGTTTACATTATATAGATATTATTCTCTGAATGGGCCAATTAACACAGACTGATAACCTTTCCTTTACTATTTTTCCAATTTTATGACCTCTGTGTTTGCAGAGAGAATTGTTATAATTATTATAAATGGCAGGGTCAAATGAAAATTGATCAAAACCATTCCACATACCAATTTGCTTTAAATTTGGACCATACTCTTTTTGAGCAGTTTGTTTCCTCTGTAGTTTGTCTTTTCTTGCTGGGAGAAGAAACATGCCTTTTTCATCATATTATTACTGTTCTAGGTTCAAAGTTAGTGTTCTCTGGAAGCTTGATCCCAAAAGATATTGGTGTTCTTAGATTTGATAATGAGTGAGCCTTTTAATTTTGGCTATGATGTGCTTTGCAAATCATCCTTTTCTGGCCCTGGGAGTGTTTTGTATTATTTCTTTGACAGTTTTTCCTAAGTTTTCTGTGTGTGGAACTTCTATTAGTCAGATGCTAGAACTGCAGAAGTAATCTGTATCTCATATCTTTCATTTTTTTTCGTCTTTTTGCTAGTTATGTTCTGGTAGAATTTTTACTATCTTTCAACCCTTTTATTATATTTTTTTAGCAGTTGTTTTATTTCCAAGAGCTATCTAATTTTCTTTTATTTTTTTCCAAATGTTGCTTAATAGTAAATTTTCTGCTTCACTAAAACTTTTTTAATCCCTGGAATTTAACCCAAGAAATCATTTGTTTACATTGAGCATTTGTTTTTCTGCTGCACGGCATCAGAAATCTTAAGCTTTCATCAGTTTATAAGGTGTATATATATATTGAATGCTAGCTTTAGTCAAATTCAGTGGTCTATCCCATTTTTATACCTTTCCCCCCAGCTCCTAGAGTCTAGCCCTTTCCTAACTCTCTTCATCGAGGCCTGTTCTCAAGACAAGGCATAGACTGAGATGTGAATGGTAAAACTTAGCTTTTGTTTCCTTGAATCCTTTGCATTTTAATGAGTCAAAGGCTCTGGCCAAAGCTAAGGTGGGAAACTCAAAATGTGGATTATCAAGGTCAGCTTTACATGTGGGGGAATGGTAGTAGCGAATGAAGGTGAGGAGTGGTCTTGATTTCACACAGGTATAGGTGACCTACCTACTCCATCTGTCCCTAGGGTCTTGGGGTAGAGTAATAACGATATTTCTGATTTAATTGTTCAGCATTGATAACATTTCTATACAGGGCAGCAGCATTGATCGGAAGTGTACCCTTCCCACCTTTCCCACAGCTTTATACTCACGCTGTTTGTATAGTTATCTCTTTATTGGTCCCCTAACGTGGGAGAAGACAGCTTTTCGTTTTGTTTGGTTTGTGTGCTCTTCATAGAGCTTTGAGTGTGTTGAAAATGGCCCTATTACAATTTCAGCCGCTCGCCAGCGTGCATGATGGCATGGTCAGCAGAAGCTGCTTACGCTCACTGTTGGCTTTAGGTTACCCTCACCGCGCCCCGCGTCGAACCGCGTACTTAGTACCTCGTTTGTAAGAGTTAGTCCAGAATGGACTCGCATTATGTCCCGAGGCCCTGGCGGTGAGGAAAGGCCCTCTGTCTCACGATCCGGCCGGGAGAGAGCCGAGCCTCGGCAATCGGGCGGCTGTGTGCGCCTGAGCTATCGTGAGGCTGTGGCTATCGTGAAGCTGCCAGTGCTGGGAAGCAACTTCCACCTGCGTCCGGGCTCGCAGAGGCGGCTCCCAGGGGCGGCTCTGACCAGGTGGTTCTTCCGCTCTCCCCGACCTGCCGGCGCTCGCTCCGCGGCTGGGAATGACAGCTAGCGAGGGCGTGGAGCGGCGGGAGCCTTCCGCTGGGGCGGAGCGGGAGGTTGGCCTGATGGGACCCGGGAAACTGTGCTGGGCCCCCGAGAAGGGGTCCCTGCCGCTGGGAGCTCGGGCAGGCAGCGTCCAGGTGAGTGGCGCAGGGCTGGCACCGCAGGGTTTCCTCGGGCTCTCCCTTTCGAGTTATAGTTCCTAATCGTTTTAGGCATATAAGTTATAGACCTAAGTTTTACATAGAATCTCAGGGCATATATCAGCTTCCGTAAAATTCATAGACCCACCCAAAGGGCCCAGGAACCACAGATTAAGACTGTTGCTTTAGAGACAGATGGTGAGGAATTCCAAATCAAGAGAGGACGGGACAACAGGGTTAGTTAGTGCCAGAGACGCTGTGGACACTGGAAATTGAAGTGCGCAAGTGAGACTTGTCCTAGAGTTGGAGGCTGGCGATTTAGGCAAATTCCTTAATCCTTTACCTAAGTGATTCATTAATTGTTTTTTGCTATAATTTAGGGAATGATTGTCAAATTTTCAAAGCAGGGCATTGAAATTTTTTTTAGACATATATTTTAAATTATTTTATTGAAGTCATATTGACTTATAACATTGTGTAAATTTCAGGTGTACATTATTATATATCAGTTTTGTATAGGCTGCATCGTGTTCACCACGAATTTACTTTTCTGTGGGGGATTTTGTGTGTGAGAATTCCTTTTGTCTCCATCAGTTAGTGTTTTCTAGATTTGGACTCTCACATGTTTGTGGGATTCTTTTTCACCATTCAGGAACAAAAACCAACTTTTCCTCTTCTGAATACATGAGTGTATTAATTATCCCAAAGTCTTGGATATATCTGTTTTAACTTGATTTTTGTCTTAGTTTGCGGGTGGGGGGTGGTGGTGGTGGTTACTTTGTGGGGAATAAAAAATTCTCAACAGAAATCAAAACACTTTAAAAATGTTGAAAAACTACATATGTAGGAGGAAAATCTCTATAAGAAGGTGGGCATGATGCTTCGTAATAAAGAACTAATTGTGGCCTGCCCGGTGGTGTAGTGGTTAAGTTCCCTGGTTCGGCCTTAGCAGCCCAGGGTTCGTGGGTTTGGATCCCGGCAGGGACCTACGTACTGCTCATTAAACCATGCTGTGGCAGCATCTCATATACAAAATAGAGGAAGATGGGCACAGATGTTAGCTCAGGGCTAATCTTCCTCAGCAAAAAGAGGAAGATTGGCAACGGATGTTAGCTCAGGGCCGATCTTCTTCCTCACCAAAAAAAAAAAAAAAAAAAAAACGAAGTAGCCTTAACATTGGTTTTATTTGTTGACTTGTGTGATGCCTAGCACTATCAGTAATCTATGTCAGGCCTCAGTTTGCTTATATATAAAAGAAAAACTGGATTTTTCTCCATGTTCATCTCCATCCAGTGGAGAAGTCAACGCATGCAGTTACAATAAAATGTTTTTTGAGAGGCACCCTGTAAGAATGCAGGATATCATAGCTGAATGCTGGTGCACTTGTATTTTAATGTTCAGGTCTTATTCTAGTATTACATTAGCTGCCTTATCAATGTTAAGTAGATAGTTGATTCTTGAGAAACAAGTCAGAGATCACATTTGCAACTGTAGTGGTTGAATCTCTGTTATAAATATCATATAGACATGAGTGATGCTTGTTAACTGACATTTTGACGTCTTACTATATACCTCATCTATCAATTGTTTCATCAGTCTTAGGATGTTCCACCACTGGAGATTTATTAATGATAATACACACATGCCAATCAGCTAATGTGTTCTTGCCAGTTAATTGCAATGCAGATTCTGACAATTTCATCTTAACATGTTTGTTCTTCAGCTGAATTATCTTATTGGGTTACTAGTCATCTGGGATGGTAGAAAGTTTGGCTCCAATAATTTATTTCAATTCCATAAACAGAATTACTGTTGCTATAGTGCCACGAATTTAATACCAGCATTCAAAGTACAATATAGAATATTTTGGTCCCAAAATAAGTACAGTTTATCATAATGTGGATGTTATGAATAAAATGTGTAGAGAGAATGATGCTTATCACATAATTAAACTAGGTAGTAACAGAGACTTGTAGTTTTCTCATCTGTGTATATAATTTGGTAGGAAAATGAACCCTACTCTAGTGAAAAGACTCAGTTGACCTAAGTTTGAATCCCAGCTCAACCATTTACTAAGTTCGTGCTCTGGGAGAAGTTAACTTTTTAATTTTTTTATTTGAAATAAAATTTACATATAATAAAATGCACAAATCTTAAGTGTTTGGCTTTAATTTTTATCTATGTGTACTCCTTATAAGCATCACCCAAATCAAGATATGTAATATTTCCATCACCCTTGCGCCCCTTTCCAATCAACTCTGTTGCCCAGAGGTGACCACTATTCTGATTTTTATCACCATAAATTAGATTTGCCTGTTCTTCAACTTGATAGAAATGGAATCATAAAGTATATGTCCTCTTTTGTGTCTGAGTTTTGTTCAACATAAGTGATTATCCACGTTGTGTGTATTAGTAGTTTGTTCCTTTTTATTATATACAGTATTCTGTCGTGAATATACTACAAATTGTTTTTCCAATTTCTTGTTGATGGGCATTTGAGTTTCCAGTTTTTTTACTATTATGAATAAAGCTCCTATGAATATTCTTCTATAAGTCTTTTGGTGAAGTAAGCACTTAGTTCTCTGAGGCATGTACCTAGGAGTGGAATTGTCGGATCGTAGGGTAAGTATGTATTTAACTTTATTAGAAACAGCCAAAGAGTTTTCTAGAGTAGTTGTACCGTTTACTATAGCTACCAGCATTGTAAGAGTGTTTCATTTGCTCCACGTTCTCACCATTATTTGGTATTGCCGGTGTTTTTAATTCTAGCCATTTACTGTGGTTTTAATTTATATTTACCTGATGATTAGTGATGTTGAGCACCTTTTCATATGTCTATTGGCCATTTCTTTCTTTCTTCACCTATTTACATGTCTACCCAGTTATGATCTTGAAAACAATACACCTGTGAATGGTCAAAGGAGGTGGAGAAAAGATGGAATCAAGAGATGGGGTGCTATCTTGCTGGTCAGTGGTGACACCAAGAGTCGTGAAAATGGTTTATCTTTAGGCTAAATTACAGTCCTTTGGGTCACTGATTATGTCTATTAGAGTGATACTAGCTGCTGTTACAACCCCCCAAACTTCAGTGACTTAATAAGATAGAAGTGTGTTTTTGTTCACCTGACTATCCAAGGAGGGTGTTCCTGGTAGGTAGATGGCCTCTCAAATAGTTATTTAGGACTCCAGGCTTCTTCTATCATGTGGCTCTGCAATCTGAGTCATGGCTTCCAAGATCTTTACGCTTCTCTTCATGAAGCCAGGGGAAGAGTGGGAGGGGAGGAGGAAGGAGGTAGATATATGGAAGATTTTTATGGATCAGGCGAGGAAATGGCATATAGATCTCTCCTCACATTACTCTGTTGAGAACTGAGTCACTTCTAACTGTAGAGGAGACTGGGAAATGTAACCTTATCTGTGTGCCCAGGAATCTGTGAATCAGCTAGCAGTCTCGGCCAATACTGATGAAATGGGATGTTCTCAGGAACTGTCAATGGATTTCTCTACTAAACTGAGTCAGAGCAAAGACTAACTTCTTCATCTGCTTAAAATAGCAAAGAATCTGTGTAAACTGCTAAAAGGATCTTAAATAAGATACCTTCCCATTCTCTGCTTTGTGTAGCCTGACTATGCTTGTAGGAGTTAATGAGAGTGACCGTAGAAGTACAGATAATGATCACTTAATACATCCGTTCTGTGATGGCTTAAAAATGTTTTGGTGAAAGCTCTTTACCATTCGAATTTTCTCTCTTTAATATCTGATATTTATAAAATAAATGTAATTTAGAATAAGGGAATAAAACTACTTTATCTTTCATTAATATTTCAGGACTTTGTGATTCTAAAACTTTAAAAAAGTTTAAGTAGTTTTTAGTGACTTATTAGAAAACTGCTTCTAAGACTATCTATGGGGAAATGCAAAGCTGTTTCTTTGACACCTTTCTCTTGAGCTAAGATAGTCGTAATATATTGGAGTTGCTAAGTCATTCCATTGTTCTTTTGTAATTAAAATCCTCAACCAGGATTAAGAGAGAGATTGCCTTGAATCATTTAAAACCCGAGTCGGCAATCTTTCTAGCTCTTAAGAGTTCAGGCTGCATCATTGTTAGAGGAAGAAGAAAGCAAGGGAAGAAAGAAGAGAGGAAACAGTATGAGTTGAGGTGCAGTCGAGTTTCCTAAGAAGCTCTGTATTTAAGCTTTCCTGGGGCAAATTGTTGTTCTAGGGCAGTGCTGACCAATAGAAATATAATGTGAGCCACATATGTCATCAGTATATCCCAAATATCATTTCAGCATGTAGTTAATATAAAAATTATTGAGATATTTTACCTTTTTTGTACTAAATCTTTGAAATCCAGTGCATATTTTACAATTACATTTCAATTTGGATACTGTTTTCATTGGAAATACTTGATCAGTATTCAGATTTTATAAAATATTCATAATATAGTAAATTATGATTCACATACCCTATTTCTTCCAAACATACTTAAAAATTTCCCAATAGCTGAATCAAGTCTCAGTTTTTAAATTTAAATTTTGATTAAGTGAAATTAGAAATTCAGTTTCTCAGTTGCACTAGCCGTGTTTCAAGTGCTCACTGCCCACATGTGGCTGTTGGCTCCTATACTGACAGTGCAACTCTCGAGTCTAGACTAAGTTTAGACTGTACATTCTAGGAAGGCAGGGCCTTCTGCCGGGCACTGAGAAAGTGTTCAAGAAATATTTATGGTTTGAAAATACTATCAAGCCTATTTGAAAGTAGGCAGAGTTGAAAGTGAGGCTTAGTAAATAAATTAAATTGAACAGCTGGAGGGAAGCCAGGTTTCCAAAGCTAAAACTTTGTTTCTAAAACTTAATTATTCCTAATAAGCATTCACTGTGCAGCTATTTAGACTAGAATGGCTATACCTTTTTGGAGGATGCCTCTTTCCAGTCCAGTGGCTGGCAACTCGGGTCAAATTGCCTGTCAGTTGCCACGTAGTGGATTAGCTAAACAATTATGCGGGGAAATGTTCAAGCTGCCCTTTCTGTAATCCAATGGTTTGAATTTGGGGAATATAAACTAACGGAAAGTGAATGTAGTCAAAGAAATTAAGATTGAAATTCTGAAAAATAATCATACATCCCATTCCATGTCACTCTGCAGAGGAAACTATTTTGTTATAGGGGCGTACACATCTAATTTTCAAAAAAATCTAACCTGCAAAGTGTTCCTCAGTGTGAAAAAAGGATTCTATATTCTTTGAGATTGGGGATCTTACACTCTAGCATCCTTATGTGTTTTCCACTGATTACCCAAATTTTACCAGTTCAGTGCTCTACTCAAGTCGTACTTCTTTCACAAAGCCTTCCTTGATTACTATGGTTCCTCCTTTCCCTGAATTCTGTTTTCATAAGAACCAAATGTTTTGTCATCCAAGTATATATCTACAGTGTTTTGACTTGTTTCCCATTTGACTAATGAGCTTCGTCATGTCTAGCACATCCAACTCAGTGTTTAATAAGTAGCAGTTGCTCAACATTTGCTTGAGTACACAGAAAACAAGAATAATATGGAAATCTTGGCTGATAAACCTCTTACAAACCTCTGACTGTTTCCGTGCTTTGTGTTCAAATTGCTTTACTGCCTTGTGCTTGACTTGAGTGTGATTTCTGCCACGCAGCTGAGCTGGAGAGAGAGCTGAGCTGCCAGGTGTTGGAGTACTGGATTCAACAACAAGCTGTGTAATTACCCTGCTCTAGTTATGAAAGCGGGAAGAGGGATGGAGTCAGGAGTTAAAGAAACAGTAGCAGATTTTTTTTTTTTTTTATGAGGAAGATCAGCCCTGAGCTACATCCATGCCAATCTTCCTCTTTTTGCTGAGGAAGACCGGCCCTAAAGCTAACATCTGTTGCCAATCCTCCTCCTTTTTTTCCCTTTTTCTCCCCAAAGCCCCAGTAAATAGTTTTATGTCATAGTTGCACATCCTGCTAGTTGGTGTATGTGGGACGCCGCCTCAGCATGGCTGGACAAGCAGTGCATCGGTGCACACCCGGGATCTGAACCCAGGCCGCCAGTAGCAGAGTGCACGCACTTAACCGCCAAGCCACGGGGCCGGCCCATAGTAGCCGATTTATAATCTCCTTTCGAGCTGTGCTGGGAAAATATTGCTGGATTTGACACCATAGTTCTTTTCCTTTGAAATAATGTTGAAGGGCTGAAGTTTTCAGATGAGTGCCATAGAAATATGAGGATGTTTTTCAGCAATGAGCATCTGAGAATAAGAATGTTTCATTTTTCAGCTGTGTGGGACCCTGGACTCCACTCAGCCATCTTTGTCCTCTGCAGGAACTGCTCCCTAGTACATTCCTCTCATTAGCTATTCCAAAATGTTACCACTGTCTTTAGATCCTTTCTCTTAGCAGATGGCCGTTTCTCCTATTTAATGGGGGGACAGAGGCCATCAGATGGAAAGGGCTCCAATTTGCAAATAACGTCTGCAGTCATGACCATTCTTAATTCTGAGAGGACAAATAAACACATACACTCTCCTCTATCATGTATCCCACCAATGTATCATTTTTCACAGCCTTCATTTCAGAATTAAGCTTGTTTCTAGAGACAGGCTGCTTCCTCACTTCCCATGCATTGCTCCTGCTGCATCCATGTTCCTGCTGCCAAAACCTCATTGCAGTTGGCTCCAAGAGGACTCTTCAGAAAGAAAATGGATTTACTTTAACGAAGTGTGTAATGAAGAATTAGGATGATTTTAGTATTAGATGAAGGTATAGGCTACTCATGTCAACAAGAAAATAGAAAACAAAGCCAGGAAAAATGAAAAGCTCTATTAGAAAGTCATTGTCCAAATATGAAGAGAAAATGTGGCTTATTTTGAGGAATCCTTAGAGTTTAGGAAAAGATAATCCAAATGACTTTGATTCTTGAAACATATTCAATCTAGCATTATAGTTTGAGGGACATGGGATTACATTTCTTTTTCTATACGTGTAAAATTCTACTTGATTCTGCTGTGATTACCGATTATATAGTTATAAATGCTGTTGATGTTTAAGTTTTAGAATCAAGGTATAGATAAAGCATGGATGTCATAGTTAAAATAATGTAAAACTTACAAACCTTGAGAATATTAAAAGTAACAGTATAGCTGAAAATTTTCAGAGGAGCAGTGGGGGAGAAGAGGGGTAGGGGCAAGGCTGGATTAGAAGTAAAGCAGCCATAGCCCAACAGAAAAATAACGCAAGCCTCATTTTAAAAAGAAAATAAATTATATTTAACCCAATGTATTAAAAATGTTACTTCAACATGTAAGCAATATAAAAATTATTAGAATTTTACATTTTTATTGTATTAAGTTTTCAAAATCTAGAGTATATCATACACTTCCGGCACACCTCAATTTGGAACTGCTGCATTTCAATTGCTGAGTAGCCACTTGTAGCTAGTGGCTACTGCAGTGGACAGCACAGCTCTAGATGCCGTAAGCACTAAAAAGATTATGCAATTAACAAATAGTAAAATAAAATGTTATTTTCAAAGTGTCATAAAATATACCAATATGCTAAAATAAAAATAACGTGTAGACATTCCTTGCTCTTTCTCTTCTCATCTCTCTCCATCTAAACCTGGACACTTTAACATGTAGAGGTCAGGGAAAGAGGAAGCCTAAGTAAAGATGACTGAAAAGAACACCCATGAGGCAGGAGGAAAACCAGGAGAGTGTAGTGTTCTGGAGGCGTCCTGGAGCCAGCTTATATCAGATCATGAGGGCTGATTGTTAAATTTTCAGGAATTTAGTGAGCTGGTTGACAAGCATGGCCATTATTAAAAATTAAATTGTATAAGCTTAATTTAAAAAATTGCTTTAAAAATGAAAGTAATAGTCAATCACTTTCTAATTATTTTATTACGTTTTACTAATATCTGTACTCGAGGTTATTTCTGTCGTGTCTGTGTGGTGGAAATACCATATAATGGTGTGTGCTATTGCACATCTCTTTCCAACTCTTCCATCACTGATGTCACATTGGTAGCTTAAAGTTGGCCACGGTAGGACAATTTACACTACAGAAATCAGCAAATGCTACAAATCAGGGCTTTTAAGATTTTCCTTGGAGAGCCTGTTGTTAAACATCCAGCACATCACTGCCTGCAAGCCAAGAGAAGATAGAGTATCAGGGAGAAAGTGATTAGTTGTGTCAAATGCTGCTAAGATGAGGTCAGTAAGATAAGGTCTGGGAACTGACCGTTGGATTAAGCTACGTGGATTTTACAGTGATAAAAAAAAAATCACTGACTTTGTGGAACTTACATTCTGATGATTGAGCCTAGATTTTAACAATGGGGATTTAGCAGTAAATGGAACAGAAAAAAATTCCTACCATCATGATCTGGTCCCTGCCTGACACAGCAGGCATGTTGAAGGACTTGCTGCTCTTGGAAGTGTTATTCTCTCCACCTTCTCAACTTTGTACAGTCTCTGTATTTGGAATGACTTCTGCTGCCTTATTCTGCTAGTGTATGTCTGTCTACTCATTCTTTAAGATTTAGCTCAAATGTTTACTCCTTTGTGTAGCCTTCTCTGAACTTCCCAGGCAAAGTTAAATGCTTGCCCTAAACGTTCCATTTTCCTCAATCCTGTATTTTTCTCATTATGTAAGAATTGCCCATTTCTACATCTGTCCTGTGCTGAGCCCGCAGACTGTTAATGACTGAGATCTTCTTCGTATTGCAGGGCCTACCATAATCCTTGGCACATAGTAGATGCTAATAGATCTTTAGAAACTGAAGGAATCAGGTAATTAATCTGGCGTATAAGATATTGAGACCCGATCCGAGGCAGAGGCACCACAAGAGCTACTCCATGGAAGGATGTAAATGGTGGTCAGTAGAGTTGTGCTTGTTCAGCCTCTTGACCATTTGATAGTCTCTCCTTTTTCATCCTCTCCCCTGATTTGAATATCTAGTCTGGGGCCTGAAACAATCAACATGCTGTGTTATAAAAGGAAACTTGTTTGCTTTCTGTTCAGAGAGCCTTTGTTTTTGTTTTTTTTTTGTGAGGAAGACCAGCCCTGAGCTAACATCCGATGCCAATCCTCCTCTTTTTGCTGAGGAAGACTGGCCCTGGGCTAACGTCCGTGCCCATCTTCCTCTAGTTTATGTGGGATGCTGCCACAGCATGGCTTAACAAGCAGTGCATCGGTGCACGCCCGGGATCCGAACTGGCGAACCCCAGGCTGCTGCAGTGGAGCAGGCACACTTAACCGCTTGCACCACCCGGCTGGCCCCTCAGAGAGCCTTTTTGTTGCTAAAATTTCCCAACTGTTATTTTTTCTTTCCTGATCAGTTTACACTTGGAAATTATTCATCTGGTTAGTAATTACTATTTTATTTCCACCTCCTTATATTTTCTTATTGCTCCCAAGAGTAATAAGAAATAATTTCGTATTACTCCCAAGCATCATTGTTAAATTGGGGATTGTCTGGTTGCGAGGAGCTTTAATCTTTTAGCTAGTTTGTGCTTCCATAGTCACATAGCTTTTCTCTTGTCTCTCTCTCTGTCTCTCCTTTTCTGTCTCTTATAAGGACACTGATCATTGGCTGTAGGGCCCACCCTAATCCAGGATAATCACGTCTAGAGATCCTTACCTTAATTACATCTGCAAAGATCCTTATCCGGAAATAAGGACCTATATTCTGAGGTTCTGGGTGGAGGTATCTTCTGAGGGTCTACTATTCGACCCACTACAGGAGGTATAGTGAAGGGCTACCAGCATGGCTTCTAGGCCCCATCCCAGGTGCCAGTAAGTGTTTGGCTCTTACACATCTCTGCCAGGAATATTTATTATTTTATAATTGTGTACATTTACTTTCAAGTAACATGTTCCACTAAAATGTCTCTTTCTCTTAATTACTTTCTGGGATCCACTTTCCTTAGGGTGGAACTAATGGTTCCCCTTTCCCATTTCCCGTAGCACTTTATACACACCTCTTTGACAGAACTTGCTGCTGACTTATAGCACCTTGTTTACATGTCTGTTTTCCCACTTAAGTTGTGATCTCTTCCTGGGTGGGGCCTTCGCCTTGCTCAGCTGTGTTTCCACAGTGTCAAACACAGGACCTGACATTGGATTATGTTTGTGGAATTGAGTTGAAAGGCTAGAGTGCGTGGATTGAGTCTCTTCCCCTCCAATCTCAGTGTTTCTTTATTCAAGTGTATTAATTATCCATCCTAGCCAGTTCTTTCTGATTTTGTGCTCTGTTGTGCCCTGTTACACACTCAGACCTGCCATCTCTTCCTTTCCTGCTGTCACCACCTACTTTAGCCCTTATCAATAAAATCCTGCTGCCATAGCTTCAATGGGCCCTGCAAGTTCAAGTTGCCCTCTTCTTCAGTTCACATTAATCTGCCATATTGCACAGATATTATTTGCGGTAATTATGTTCTATAAAGTCACTGTGAACACCGAATTAGCGAATACATACTGAATCACTCTTCCTAGGGGAAATACAAGGTTGAGTTCCTGTGAGCCTCTGGTCACAACATTTTTGTCAACCCATCAATACATTACCTTATATGTGTTTTGGTTTAAAGACACCTTATTTAATATATATTGTTGATGCATTAACCTTGAACTCACAGCCAACAGCAGTATAACTCATGCCTGAACAAAGCTTATCTAACACGTGTTTTCTCTGTAAGGCACATCACAGCTTTCTTCTTTAGCACTGTGCTCAGGGGCCATTTTAAACAGCAAAATCACCAACAGAAAGCACAAAAATGTGGAAAACGTGGCGCTAAATAGACCACAAAAAGGATACTTGTGTACAGTATGAAAGCAGTGTCACCTTGTTCAACCTTAGCCGGGAGCGTGGGCTTCAAGAGACTGCAGGTTTTCACCACTGCACGTGTCTGCAAATGACTGCAAAAGCACCTTGAGTATTGATTTTGGGGATACAAATTAAATTTTAGAAAGGCAAATTTGCAAATACAGAATCCATGAATAATGAGGATCAGTGGTAGCTATCTGGTGTCTCAAATTGCTGAGCCATTATGAGACTCCATGGCATGATTCTTGCTTTTTGTTGGCATCTTGCTGCTTTAGGCGTTTTTAGCTTTCAGCTTTCTCATCTTTACCAATTCAGTTACCACTCGATTCACTTCTCATATTCCAAAAATATGTGGACACCTCTTATTGTCTCTTCTCCCATTTGTTTTGTTTTGTGGCTCTATACCTTTCCTATACCTTTAATTTTCATGGAGTTTCCTGAGAGAGGAGAGAGAAATGCTTATATTCGATCAGCCATGTCTTAACCAGAATTCTATTTCATACACAACAACTTTAGTCAGGTGTTACACATATAATAGGTGTTTACTAAGTATTGGTTGAATAAATTAAAGAAGTGCCATTTTTATGCTAAAATTTAGCTATCCTAGATAGTACATTATAATGAGATTTTTAATATCTCATAATCTACTAGGTAAAAGACTACCTCTCTTTCTCCTCCTTATTTCTGCTAAACTCCTACTTAGTGGAACATTGCCTAAGGAAGATGGGGAATGGGTTCAAAATAAAACATATGAGGCTGGAAAGCATACCTTGTTTTACTTAGGATGGGTTTCTTTCCTTTTGCATAATAATCTCTTCCCTAGTCTGTTTATTTGTTTTATGACTTAGTTACAAAAGGTTGTAAAATTATAGTGCTCAAAAGGATCCCAGAAATCATCAAATTTTACCCTTTGATTTATAGGAAACTGAGAGTCAGGCTGCCTTGGTTCAATTCCTGGCTCCACCACTTGCTTTGGACAAGTTTCTCAATTGTTTTGGCCTCAGTTTCCTCATCTGTAAAATGGGAAAAAAATACTAGTGATGTCATAGGATTGTTGTGAAGATTAAATGAGATAATTAATTCAAAGTTCTTAGTACTGTGCCTGATGCATAGTAAGAGCTCTACATATTATTAATTATGTTAACTGTCATAATAAGCTGCTGAATTAGTGGCTTAGCTGAGGCTCCAGCCTCTCAGTTCAGTATGCTTTCCTTTAGACATAAATAAGAATTATAAACCTCTTTTCCGAGTTAGCTGAAACATTTTCTTTCCTTCCTTTCCTCCTTCACTTAAAAGTAATTACATATTTCTCTTTTCAAGCTATAGATACTCTCAGCATTTCACCCATTACCACATTTGTAAGGACTTCCTGAATTGAAAATTTAAAATTTAGTCATTCCTTTTAGTTGTTTATGGCAGTTTTCCTGTAAAGTTGAGTGGTCTCACAGAAGCAGATTCTTTTTTTTTTTTAGTTAAATCATGCACTCCACTTCCCAGCACAAGTGGGTTAAGTGCCACCCTGGCTTGGGCTGGTCTTGACGGCAAAGGAAACGCCCCTAGACAACCAGAGAGGAAATAGTCACACGTCCTTACGTAGGTAAATTCCAAATCACCCTCCCAGTCCTGACTTGTGCTGAGAGACACAGTATCTTTGATGCGGATCCTTTGAACCAGCAGGACATCTTCGAGACACTGCCTGATACAAGCAGGTGAGTGCCACACTCATTTAGATAAGTCTGATAAACCCTTGCAAATTAGGCCTTTTTTTCTATTATGCAAGAGTCTTTTTCTGCTTTCTTCAGTGAAATTATGGGTCAGAACCCACCACATGAATTACTCCTTGATTAGACTGATTTTTGATAGTTACAGGGAATCTATATTTTGGCAATAAGTTTTTTTTTTTTTTTGGTGAGGAAGATCAGCTCTGAGCTAACATCCATGCTAATCCTCCTCTTTTTGCTGAGGAAGACTGGCCCTGAGCTAACATCTATTGCGAATCCTCCTCCTTTTTTTTTTTCCCCCCAAAGCCCCAGTAGATAGTTGTATGTCATAGGTGCACATCCTTCTAGTTGCTGTATGTGGGACACAGCCTCAGCATGGCTGGAGAAGCGGTGCGTCGGTGCGCACCTGGGATCCGAACCCTGGCCACCAGTAGCGGAGCGCGCACACTTAACCGCTAAGCCAGGGGGCCGGCCCTGGCAATAAGTATTTTACAATGCTGGGGTGGTGGTGGGGAATCATAGGGGTCAGAGGTCAGGGGCTGGGGAAGATATATGAGCATAATGGATTTATCTTTCTGGAAACTCTAGGCTATAGAAAATTAGACGTAGGAGATACAGAGGAAAATCCTTGTGTGTATTGGTGTTTTGTGGCAGGAGGGCTAAGGGAGAGTAAATCACTAATAGCTGCTGCTTAATTTTGGTGGAAAGACAGTCCTTTGGAATAAGGCAATCGTGGGTTTGAATCTAGCTATTCCACTTACAAACTGTATGATTTTTGGACTGGTTACATAATATTGCTGAGCCTTAACTTCCATATCTGTAAAGTGGAGATAATAATACCAACTTTACAGGGATTCTTAGAAGGACAAGATATAATTTGTAAAATGTAATTAGCATTTTGTAGACTCTCACTATCACATCATGACTGTGTTTTTGCCAATTTTGCTGCTGGCCATCTCAAAATGGTCTTTGTATGAAGGCAGCCTGCGCCTCAAATGGGTTTATAGACTTTGAATGTAGTTATCTGACAGTTTTTTTTTTTTAAATTGAGGTATAATTGACATATTATATTAGATTCAGGTGTACAACATAATGATTTGATATTTGTATATATTGCGAAACAATCACCACAATAAGTCTAGTTAACATCCATCACCACACGCAGCTACAAAATTTTTTTTTCTTGTGATGAGAACTTTTAAGATCTACTCTATTAGCAACTTTCAAATATACAATACAGTATTATTAACTATGATCACTATGCTGATAGCTTTTCATCTCATCTTTGGCAAAGTACGAAATCAATTTCCTCATCCAAAAAGAAAGGATACTATTGGTTTATTAGACTGAAATTGCCAATATTTGACTGTTTTAGACTTATGGAAATAGCAATTTCACATGATTCAATCTAAAAATATCTGCCTCATTTACCTCAAAGATGACAAGGATCAAATGAGATAATATATATGAAAGTGCTTTGTAAATAAAAGGCTATTATTACTATTATTATTATCACTGCACGTTCCAAATCTACATTTAAAAGAGAATGAGAACAGGGCACCCCTTTACGTGATCAGTAAAAGTAAAAGTATAAACCAAATTCTACTGGTCTGTAAGGAATTTGGAGGGACCGAATGAGGCTGGGCAGCTTGCTGCTTGCTTCCTTCCTCCAAGCATTCGAGTTGACAGGCCAGAGAGCTGTCCCTAGAATTTACTCCTCCTCTTTGCCTATCCTTTGAAAACCCAATCCCATAGTATGCACAGTTCCTGGCACAGAATGGGTATCAACATGCATTCGTTGAGTGAATGTATGAATGAATGAATGAAAGTAGGGCCAGCCCTGGGAAAAATCACATAGTGGTACATTTTGTACAAGTGAAATCAGATGGAACAGCATCCAGGATGCAGCCTTGAATGGGAATTGAGTTGCCAAAGGGCAGCCTGTGGGATATAGTGTGTGTGTGTGTGTGTGTGTGTGTGTGTGTGTGTGTGTGTGCAGTGGGGGATTGCTAGAGAGCAGAACAGCGACACTCTCTTTTGCTTTGGTCATATAAGACAGGATGTGGGGAAACATAATTTAACATACTAAAATCTTGAGCATCAACTTGCAGAGGCAGTATCTCCTCCTTTGTATTCTCCCTCTTGCCTTGTCCCCAGCCACTGCCTATAGCCAGCAATAATTGCTTGGATTTGTTTCCAGTCATTCTACTCCTAACAGTAGCTAGTACTTTAAAGATAAGACAGCACAAATTACTTAAGTGGTATCACTGTATATTCTGAGTCCTTTAGTCCTGCATGGAATATTCATAGTGGTGTTTAACAATTCTAGGGCTCCATTAAATGCTGTATTCAAATGAGGTTCCACCAATGAGAAACTGTATTTCTAGGAAGTGACCTCTTATTGAAGACGAGTTATTCAAAGCTGCTGCATTTTAAAAACGAGGGCTGCTGGCGGCCTGGGTTCGGATCCTGGGTGTGCGCCGACGCACCGCTTCTCTGGCCATGCTGAGGCTGTGTCCCACATACCGCAACTAGAGGGATGTGCAACTATGGCATACAATTATCTACTGGGGCTTTGGGGAGAAAAAAGGAGGAGGATTGGCAATAGATGTTAGCTCAGAGCCGGTCTTCCTCAGCAAAAAGAGGAGGATTAGCATGGATGTTAGCTCAGGGCTGATCTTCCTCACACACACACACACAAAAGTGAGGGCTGATGACCCAGGGAATGCAGGAAATGGTTTGATGGTTCTCTTCAAGAGCACAGCATAATCTTTGTGAATTTCCTATGGCCCAGAGTCTTGCTGCACCCAGAACTGCACTCAGATTTGGGGAGGCTGATTCACCTCACTTAAGATTCAAGAGACTGATGTATTTAAACAAAAGGGAGAGTCTTTCTAATGATTAGAAGGCTCACATCTCTCTTTTTTTTAAAGTATTTTATTGAGGTCATATTGGCTTATAACATTGTGTAATTTCAGGTGTACATTAACGTATATCAGTTTTGTATAGACTGCATCGTGTTTGCCACAATAGTCTGGGTTTTATCCATCAACATACATATGTGCCCCTTTACCTCTTTCGCCTTCCCCTAGAGGGCTTATATCTCTTGTTCAGCGCCTCCCCTTCTGCTAAATTAGTAATCAAAGAAAGCCTCACGGAATCAGAGCAATCAGGGAGATTTTTGGTTTTGAGATATCTTTCGTCAGGGCTGTGGTATGGTCTGATGGTTGCCTTGTTATAGAGTATATTGCTCCAGTAACAGGAAATTTCATCATTTCCTCGAGTACATAGTACTGGATAAACACTGCCAACTTCTTTTTTTTTTTTTTTTAAACTATCAATGTTTTGCTCTCTGAGGTGACCTCTTCTTTCTGTTCTCAAAGTCTCCTTCCATCTAGGATACAGTTAGTCAAATAGGTTCCTGCTATCATAACTAAATGATAATGATGATTTTCCAGATCCAACTCTCTGAGATTACACCCAGGTTTCCTTGGCTGGAGTTTGGAGTGAACTCAAGCTCTTCAATTGACCATTTACCCATGCGTTCTTCATTTACTCCCACAGATAACTAGGATCACCTTTGTACACAGATTTTGCTAGTTGAACTCTCAATTGAACTTATTTCTAAATTCCTGGGAGGCACCTCACATTTGTTCGCATTTACTACTAACAAGCAATCACTTTGTGGTGGTCCTCTGGTGTGTGAGGGAAAGTGGAAAAGGCACTGGAGGACAGGCGAGAGTTAGAATGAGGGCATTGTAATAACAATGCTTGTTGGCTTTCCACAGTCATTAGCGCATTCTTCTCCTTAGATGCTCTGTGCTCTCCTTGCACTATTATAATTACAGCACTGACCATGTGATATTTGTGATTACTGTCCAAGCTTGTCTCTGCAAGTAGATCAGTGGTTCTCAATCCTTTTTTCTTCTCAAACCCACTTGAGGGGTATGACAGAGCCATCAGTAACAGTAGCTCACTCTGGAATTTGCCATCCTCTCTGTCCTCTGACTCCTGTCTCTTTGTTAAAAACCACTGAACCAGAGTGAAGTCAGGGACAGGCTCTCCTTTTACTCCAAGCACCTAATATGTGTCTGGGACAGTGCTGAATGAATAAGAGCATGCCTGAGGTCACCAGCTAATTCGTGAGAGTGCCAGGGCTAGAACTCAGGCAGTCTGAACTTCTAGAATGCCATGCTCTTCAACTACTGCAACTTTTCCAGTTTTATCTCTGGCTATAACTTAGTACTATTGATTTTTTTAAGGTTTTTTTTTTTTTTATTTCACGAATAATAGGCGAGTATTCTCATTGTAAAGGAGTCAAGCAATAATTACCATTAATTAAAAACTATTTTATGTATTAATATTTCAACATTTAATATTGATAAGATTTAAGAAATGCAAAACCCCATGTCAGAATAGCAATTTTAGCTTTAGCATCTATAATTATTCATTTATTCAATTAGGAGACTGTCAGCATTATAGCTTTTATAGAGTCTTCATGGTTGGGCTCCTTCCCTTTCCACTATGCTTTAAGGACATGTAAAGGCATGTCTTCTGGTTAAGAGATGGAGAAAATTAAGACAACATTTTGAATAATTAGACATTAAAAAATGCTGTTAGTTATGATTAATTTTTAAAGAATGCATTTATTCATTGAAAAATTAAAATTTTTTGTTTTAAGTTTTGTATTGATTTAAATCAAGACGGTTATTTCTTGAGAGACTAGCTACTGCTGTTGAGTAACAGGCATTAAGTATTGCTGTTATGTAACCAGCCTCTTATTGTTCCATGATGGTATTTTTATTATTATAGATCCAACTCTCATTCTGCTTTATAGCCTTAGGTGTTTTCAGTTAGTTAAGTATTTCAGTTGGTTTGTATTTTAGAAAATTTTATCCTTGTGGTTTTCTCCAAAAATGCTGCATGTGAATTTTTCTCAAATGATTTATTTTGTTGAGAACTCTTCTTTTTTTTCCCCCTATAATGATCTGTCAGACAAAAATGCAGCATCATTTATTTCTTCCTGAAAGTGAGGTATTGCTTTTACATTTGCTTTATCCTAGACTATCCCACCACCTTGTCTGGGATAAGATGAGGAGCCAGCAGTCTTTTTGTTCTAATTAATTCCACAAACAGTAGTGAATGTCTACCATGTACTGTCTTAAATACTTTAAATACTTAAAGGCTTCAAAGAGGAGTAAGAGAAGCTCTACTCTTCAGAAGCTCCCTGTATGTAGAGAAGCCAATAGGTAAATTGCTAAATGCCATGCTGTGTGACATGCCCTACAGTACAAATGGCATGGAGGGTAGGTGGGGCACCGGGAGGGACTGGCTGGCCAACTCCACCTGAGAGTTCAGGGAGGGTGTTTAGAGAAGGTTAGCCTTGAGATGAGTCTAGAAGGATGGATTAATTTGCCAGGAACAAGGGGGAAAGGACATTCTACGCAGAAGGAACCACATGGACAAAGCGTGGGGATGTGAAATAGCATGGTGCTTTTGGGAAATTATGAATTGTTTCATTTGGCAGGAATGTTCAGGAACTGAGGCAGAGGCTGGAGGACGGTACTTTTTTTCGGGAGTCTATTCTTGGTGGCTGGTATACTTTTCATATTACGTAGTAAAATGAAGTGTGGACAAAATAAAATGTTGACTAGGATTGGTAGAGTAATCATGAAGGGATCTATGTGATGATTGCCAAAAAAATAATAATAAGGTAATAAAATAAATAAAATAAAATCTATAAAATAAAAAAAGAAAAAAAATACGTTTCCTCAAAATCCCCTGAATCTGTTTATCACTGGAAATAGAGTTGTTGAAAAGGGACAGGGAGAACAGTAACTTTTGACTGATGATGACGTGTTTTGCTCTCTCCCCAGCCTGCCTGCGTTAACCTGAGGACAATGGGGGCCTGGGCACTGTGGATGCTGCCTCTGCTGTGCAAAATCAGTCTGGCGGGTAGGTCAGCCTGTGCCCTTTTGTGAAGTATGTGATTCTTATTGCCTTCTTTGGACAAGAATTGTTAACTTGAGAGCAAAGGGACACCTGGACATGGGCACACGTGGATGGGCAACAGAGGATTTGTGAATTCCCTGAATTTATGTGCATGGTGGGTGTGTGCATGTTGATGTATACTTATGCATGTGCAAATTTAGCAAGATGGCCTATCATATTGTCAGAAGGAGATATGACCCCCCAAAAGGTCAAGATCTGCTGTTTTGGAGTAATGGTAAGTGTTTATCTCAATAATTTTTGTGTTAAGTGCAGTGGTTTTGTATAAAACACACACATAAGACACACATAAGAACAAAAATATATAATTTTCATGCTATTTGCAATAAATTCCAAGGATATAAAGGAAAATGATGAAACAACGTATTTCTACAGTAGTCCAACTCAAGACTATGGGCCTAATATCCATACAGTACCTTGCATATCTAAGACTCATTAGTTTGATCACATCTTACATTAAAGAAAAAAAATTTAAACCAAAGAGGAAAAAGTGGGAAATGGGCATGGGAAGGTAAAGAAGGCATCATGTAGTGTACTAGTTTGCTAGGCCTGCCATAACAAAACACCACAGACTGGGCACTTAAACAACAGAAATTTATTTTCTCATAGTTCTGGAGGCTAGAAGTTCAGGATCAGGGTGCCCACAGGGTTGATTTCCTCTGGCACCTCTCTCCTTGGCTCAAAGATGGCCTTTCTCTTGCTGCCTCTTCATATGGTCATCCCTCTGTGTGTCCTAATCTCTTCTTCTTATAAGGACACCAGTCAGATTGGATTAGGGCCCACCCTGATGACCTCATTTTAACTAATACCTCCTTAAAGGCCCTATCTCCAAGTACAGTCACCTTCTGAGGTGCTGGGGATTAGATCTTCAACATATGAATTTGGGGGAGGACATAATTCAGCCCATAACATATAGTCATCGGGGGTCACCAAGAGGGCAGTTGTGACCCAGAGATAATGAGAATGTCTTCCAGACCTCTGTCCTGGCATGGCCTGCCTTGCAGCTCCCTCAGGTTACACCTGTGGCACCCAGGAACTTTATAGACAATACAGGTAGGTAGGTCTCCCCATCTCCTTTAGCCTCTCCTGGCCAGCTCAGAAATCAACAATTTTCCCAGTTATCCAATTTAAAGTCCTAATTATGTGCATCGTGACACCTTCCACTCAACTTGTCTTTTCCTTTCTTTCATCTCTGTCTTCTTCTCCTCTTACCACCTTTTACTTACATCATCTCCTGCATAACTGGCTCCAGTTACCAGCCTGCTTCTCTTTTACACTATCGTTCCCTTGGTCTTTACTCAGTCATGCCCTTCTTCTATTTCAAGACATTTTTCACAATGCTAACTTTGCAACAACACCAAAGTGATATGAGCATAGAGGGAAGAAGGGATATTGAGAACATCTTTTTAATCTTGAAAAATGCTCCTCTTGCATGTGGGAAGTTCTCTGATAGGCAAGAACATTCTCCCAGTCTTTCTTAGAGGAAATTTATTAGTATTTCCTCTTATTTCTAAAAATAGGGGAAATAGTTATTTCTAGAGACGTAGGAATATAGCTATGTATTTTTTTGAAAATGTGGGAGGATAGATGTGTGCAAGTGGCAAATCTAGCCTTCAGTTGTCCATTTTTTAAAAATAAAAATTTTGTTTTTGAATAATTTTAGATTTTCAGAAAAATTAAGATAGTACAGAGAGTTCTTGTATACCCCTCATCCAGTTTCCCCCATTGTTAATATCTTATAATACCATACATTTACCAAAACTAAGAAACTGATATTGGCACATTACTATTGACTAAATTCCAGACTTTATTTGGATTTCATTAGTTTTTCCATTAATGTTCTCTTTCTGTTCCAGAATCTAATTCAGGGTACTATATTGCATTGAATTCTTATATCTTCCTAGTCTCTTCTGGTCTGTGACAGTTTCTTAGTCTTTCCTTATTTCTCATGATCTTGACAGTCTTGAGGAGTACTGGCCGGTACTCTTGGGTTTTTGTAAAAAATGTAACAGAGCTGAAGTGCCCTTCACTGCTCTATCACAATTTCCTTCCAATGAAGAGTTGATATTCTAATTAGAGATAAGTCAAATAAGACTTAAAATAGGCACACTGGTTGCCAGCAAGTTGAAAGGCTGGACAAAAAATGTATAAGCTCTGCCAGCCGTGGCAGTTCTGTTATATAAAGTCAAGGCATTTCAGATGTGTGGGTCACACCAGATAACTGAGGCTGGAAATGATAACCATAAGTAAAGCAAGAAAGTTAAAGTAGAGCCTAAAATTGTTTGTTGATTTGGATCTTTTTTATTCCAGTTCCCCCCAGCCCCCTAATTTGTGATAAAACAAATCGAAACTGACCTGAGATACATATGCAGAATTAGAATGTTATGAGGGCACAGGAGAAGAGGGAAAACTGTTAAAATGAATTCCTCTTCCAAGTCTTAGAATCCTGGATTTTCAGAGCAGGCCATCTATTTTTTACATTAGTCAGGGAACATTGTTTATGCTGCAAAGTAAACAAGCCCCAAATCTTAGTGTTTAAAACAACAAGCTCTACATGTCCATCACCAGTAAGCAGGGACCCAGGCTGATGGAGGCTCTATCATCCTAAAACACCACCATCTCAGCATCGATTTTCATCGTATGCAGGGGCAGAGGGAGGAGAGAAAGGAGAATCATGCACTAGCGCTTAACTGCTCCTCGCATGTCAATGGCCAAAGCAAGTTACACGGCCATGCCTAGTTTCAAGGGGGCAAGGAAATAAATTCTTCTTATGTGTCCAGGAAGGGGAGAGGTTAATGAGCGCTGGAAATATTGCTGAGCATTCATTTTATTTATCACAAATCTCTTCTGTAATACCAGTGTAGGCGATCAGAATATGCCACTCCAAAATATGCCACTTTGGCATAAGGATTATTTTGATCTAGAGGCAAATGAGAATCAGTAGATGCAGAAATGAAGCCTTCTTGGAGCTTCCTTTATCTGACTAAAAGCAGAAACTTCTGAAAAATGAGGACTGCCATAAATCTCCTCTCCTGGGGAAGTTTTATGGCCATGAAGATGACGGAAAGTCAGCCAAGATGGACCTGCACACACAAACCTTGCTCCATTAGTTTCTCACATATATTTACCTTTCCATGGTTTGCCACCCTTGAAAACCTAAATTCCTTTTCTTTTGTCTTGTCACTTCTCTACAAATTTATGATTTTTTTTTAAAGATGCTATATAAGCCCAAGTTCTAAGCACCCCTTTGAGTTATTCTTCATTGAGGTTTCTTTTGCGTGATGTGCACTGCATGCATTGATCTACCGGTTTTCTCTTATTAATCTGTCTTTTGCTAGTCTAATTTTACAGGGCCCCAACTGGAGAACCTAGGAAGGTAGAAGGAAAGAGAATTTTTTTCCTCCTCTATACCGATATTAAGTGGCCTCTGTAAGAATATTGCTTTTTCTTGCCATGTGCCAAGCAGTAAGGGCAAAACAAATGTAACTCAAGGGGAGTGGAAAATCGTTTTTAGAACCACCTTCTCTTCTCCTGATACCTACTGACACTAATGGTTCTGGAAACTAGATGTTTGACTCCCTTTCTAGCTTATGGCTTTTATATAAGTTAATCAAAGCTTTTGAAGGAGCTAAGGAGAGGTATTCAAGGAAAAATAAGTAAGACCAGGGTTCACTAAGGTTTGGGGGGTGGTATATTTGGATCCATGAGGATCTATTCATACCTCGGTTTTTTGGTGGCTGGCTTTGGATTCAGCCGACATAAGGTAGAGTGAGAATGAAGAAGGAAATAAAAATATATGGGTGTAGGAGGCCATAATGAGAATAGTACAAGACCAAAGAATATTCTGGGGAGACAGAAAAAGACTTTTTGTTTCCTTATTCTCCAGCAAAGGATCACCTTTGAAATCCTGCTGAATTAGTGTGACGGGTGTTAGTGAAATGGAGATTGGGGGGCAGGCTAACATTGGATGACTATTTGTAAGAAACTTGACGGAAGGACTAAAGACAGACCCACATGTACACACACACACACACACACACTCACGTACACACACACAGCCATTATCTCTGAGCCATGGAAACAGGGAGTGAGTCGGTCAGTGTGAAAATCATTCCTCTAAGGACATTGTTGGCTGACCCTTGGTTCAACTTCTTGTAGGATTTTGCATGTTCCCACTGACAGTTATGAAGTGTGGAATCATTAATATTCTGCTTGCTGACCCAAGGAATCCTCAGGAAGAGTTTCAAGCTGTGTGGGCTCTTTGAGGAATGTGATACTAGTCTAGCTTCTAATCTTCACGTCATATGCAGTATTATTTGGTTTGAGTTCAGTTAACTTTGGTCTTTTTAAGCATTTGGACTTGGAGATCACCAGCTTTGTTATGGTTTTCAGCATGCAAGTAGCAAAGATAGAAAGTCTTGGACTGATGGTTCAGCTGCAGGGATCAGGTTCACGTGCAGGACTCAGAGGAAGGCAGCCTCTCAGGAAAGAGATGGAAATGTTGGCACAACATGGAGGCACGTAGCTCTCCCTCACTCTTACTCGTCATTCCCAGGGGCTTCTTTACCCATGTGGACAATGCTCGTTTCATAGACCAAATATGTGAATGTATATACAAATCCAAAAATCTCAAACCTAAACAAAACAATGAATGCCATCCATTCTGGCACCCTTTACTACTGCCTTCCTGTTAGAAAGTAATACCTCTGACAGAGTTGAAATATATACAGTTAGATGTGCAGAGAAAATTATAACATCTTTATTTTCTATGATCAAGTTAATCCATTTCAAAAGTCCCCTTTCCGCTGGAAAGCCAGGCAGGGCTGAGGAGAGGGAGGGATGGGTAGCACTTAACATTTATTAACATCGTCTCAGTTTCTTCTGGTTTAGTGTTTTTCAGCTAATTCAATCTCTTTGGAGTAAATGTTCACTGTGCCAGAGTTCCTGCCTTTCCCCCACTCCTCCTCAAGATGGTGTCTGGGTATACAAGGAGGCTTTATGTGACTTGCGAGTCTTGGGCAAAGGTTCCTGAATCCACGTGAGCAAGTCCTTGTGTTGTCCTCTGGTCTTCTCTGGACTGTCTGCTGTGGTCTGATCCCTCCTGTGCTACCTACTGCAGGACAGCCAGCTTTGTCAGGGCTTTGGGGCATCATACTGGCGCCTACTCCTGAAGTTCAGGCCCCAGTTGTTTGCCTATGGGTCTGAAGTCCCTCTGTGCACAGAAGCCTCTTTATCCAAATCCCAGGCCTGGACCAGCCCCATACATCTATACCCATGCCCTACCATCCACCTTGAGACACAGCAAACTTCTGGATCTCTGCATGCTACACTCACCTGTATAGAGCTTACCTGAAGAGCTGCCCCCACCCGCCCTCTGCCAGTGCAGTGCTAGGACTTCTGTGCCATGCTGGAGTTGGTGCTGTGTGGAATAAGAGGCTTCTTCTATGCTACAGGCTTATAACCTCCCCCAGGCTGTGCCTGGTGAAATAGGCCACCAGCCCAGATGACCTTGGTTCATCAGACCCATCTGTGTCTTTGTACTGTTCCACCAAAAACACTGACATCTGAGCCCTTTGCTCTACCTTATTTTCATTGCCTGCCTCCTCCTCCACCCAATATTTTACTTGCCAGAAGCGATGGGCTTTTTCTTACTTCTTGTCTGGTAGGGTCTTCCTTCCTAGAAGCACTAGAGCTTTGCTTTGATATATAAAGGTAACTTAACAAGTTGCCTTCCTCTCTCAAAAATGCCTGCTTCTTCAGTCTATGGTTTTACCAAAGCCTCAAAAAGAAGTTAGTATGAGCCTCAGAGCTGAACATTGCCCTTAGTTTAAAATTGCCCTTAGTTCTTTGTTGTGTGTATGTGTGCATGTGTGTGTGAGTATGGCGAACCCCTTGGTCATCTGGTGAAGCCTGTGGACCACTTCTCAAAATAATATTTGTAAATGCGTAAATAAGGTATAGAGGATTACAAAGGGACCCAAATACATTAAAATGATATCATCAAAATATTAAACAAATTTGTGACATAGTAATATATATGCTTCTCTGTTAACACATTAAATAAGAAGACCTCATAATTACCTTAATTTAGTAATATGACAATAGTATTTGATATTTCAAGGTATCTGCAACAACTGAAATATAATATAAAAATAACTGTGACTTTTATTTTATATTATTTTTTTTGTGAGGTGATTGGCCCTGTGCTAACATCTGCCAGTCCTCCTCTTTTTTTTTTTTTTTGCTGAGGAAGACTGGCCCTGGGCTAACATCTGTGCCCATTTTCCTCCACTTTATATGGGACGCCGCCACAGCACGGCTTGCCAAGCAGTGCGTCGGTGTGCACCCGGGATCCGAACTGGCCAACCCCGGGCCGCCGCAGCGGAGCGTGCACACTTAACCGCTTGCGCCACTGGGCCGGCCCCAACTGTGACTTTTAATGGTGACAAAGTCACAAGTAGTGATGTTACTGTAGGTTTCTGACCAGATTCATGATGGAAGGAATTTGTAAATTTCAACGATAGATTAGTGAAAAATAAAGAAGAAAAATTTTTCCTATTTAATTTCATGCACCCCTTAATTCTATCTCTGGACTCCTTGAGGGTCTAGATCCCTGTTATGGATGGTAGTATCTGCTCTCTGTATGAAGGGATGGATGTTATTGGGTGGGGAACTACAAGAAGAAAGATTTATAAGATACGAAAATACAGCTGAAGATATTTCAGAAATTTTCTCTTTTAGACACTCTTCTGGGAAAGAATTATTGATCCATAAGGTCGAAGTGTGGCATAGTTCAACATTTTGTATTTTTCTCTTCTCCCCACATCATCCATTACCCAGTTATCCAGAGTGGTTTTATCATTTGATGCTTTACTTAGTATTTCACTGACACTTTATATTTGCCCCGTGTTTTAATATAATTTTTGCTTCTCAAGTATTGCTTTTGAGTAAGAATGTAAAAATGAGAAATCTAGCTCTTCAAAGGGAATAATTGAAGAGATGGTGTTAGATTCTTTCCATCGCCCTGATTAGGAGAACCTATTATACCTAGCAACTAACCAACAAATCCAGCTTTTGATCATCTTGTTTTCATCAAAATATTCAATGCTGGCAGTATTTATCATGTACTGAAGTTATTGTGTGTATGTGTTTTATTTTAGTTCTGCCAGCTAAGCCTGAGAACATTTCTTGCATCTTCTACTATAAGAAAAATTTTACTTGCACCTGGAGTCCAGAGAAAGAAGCCAATGATACATGGTACATAGTTAAGAGAACTTAGTAAGTACAGAAGCTTGTGTGCTCTCAATGGGAGTAAGAGGGGAGGCAGAGGCTCCTGGCTCATTCATGGTTCAAGTCACTTACGAAGTAAAATGTTTTCTCAATTACAGCTTATGGGTGACCACATTATGCATCCAGTGGTTGGGGTGACATCTTGGCTACTTGCAGCCAAACTGACAGGATCTGCAGCTGCAGAGGGAGGGGGAGTATAGCTGCATAATGACCTCCTCCTAGAGCTGCCAGATTGGCTGAGAGTAGTCACCAGTGATAAGCACAGTGGAAAAATCTGTTTATTGGGCCGACCCCCTGGCGTAATGGTTAACTTTGGCATGCTCCACTTCGGTGGCCCAGGTTTGAGGGTTTGGATCCCAGGCATGGACCTACACCACTTGTTGGCCATGCTGAGGCGGCAACCCACATACAAAATAGAAGAAGATTGGCACAGATGTTAGCTCAGGGCTAATCTTCCTCAAGCAAAAAAAGAGGAAGGTTGACAATAGATGTTAGCTCAGTGCAAATCTTCCTCACCTCCCCCCCGCAAAATCTGTTGATTTATTATATTCAACTATATTCCTCCTCTTTCCAGAATGTGTTATAAAACTGTCCATTCTTCATGGATTTATATATAGTGAATAGGGTTATAGACTCAGAACTAAGAGGCAGATTTACCTCAGTCTGCCACTAATTTGCCGTGTGACGCCTGTCAAACAATATTCTACCAGGAGAGTGATGCCCAGTTTTTCACTACCTCAAGCATCCCTTTTTATTCTAATTCTATTATCATCTAATTATAAATGTTTTATTGTAATTCTAGCCAAAAGCTAGATGTTTTAGTGAGGGATTTTTTGAAATTTTTAAAATAGCTCATGAAATGTCCCTCACGTTCCCCTAGGAATAAGGAGGCCAATGCTGGGAACTATTGAAAGATGATCTTGAAGTCTTCTCCATTTCAAAAAGAGAGTCTTTAGTTCCAAGTTTTTGTTTTGTTTTGTTTTTGAATACAAGATCTCGTATATATTCCTTTTTTTTTTTTTCCACTCCTCGGAAATTGGTAACTGGTGTTATAAGGGAAGACCACGTCATGTTTTACAGTAGAAGAAACGGAAAAAAGTAAACGATGTTCTTTGCAGCACTGGTATATCAATGAGTATGTCAGAGAGATGATTTAAAACAGGGGTCAGCAAACGTCTTCTGTAAAGAGGCAGGTAGTAAATATTTTAGACTTAGAGAGAGATGGGTTTCTGTCAAATTACTCAACACTACTGCTGTAGCAGGAAAGCTGCTATAGACAGTATGTGTATCAATGGACCTGTTTCCCAATAAAACCTTATTTATGGATACTGAAATTTGAATTTCATATAATTTTCACATGCCACAAACTATTCTTCTTCTTTTAATTTTTCCCCCCAACTGCTTAACAGTGTAAAACCTCTTCTTAACCTGTGGGCCATACAGGAACAGGAGGTGGGCTGTATCTGACTTGCAGGCTATAGTTTGCCAACCTCTCCTTTAGAAAATAAGGATGATGAAAGCCCAATAATCCATGGTCCAAATGACTTATCTTCTCCCAGACTTATTGGTTTTAAGTCCAATGTTGAACAGGAAGTACCAGTAGAATGAAAATCTGGAACCCTTAATAGATTTACTCCTATTTTTCTGTTTTAAAGAGTCATTCTCACCCCCCACCTCCCTTCCAATGCTGCCTATAGATTGTCATTATTATCACCAGCTGGTCATGTAGAAAAGCAGGAGAACCCTGGGTGTCCTCAGGCCTATGCACAACCCCTTTTGATAACCCCAGGCCTGCTAGGCTCTCCAGGTCTCTCAGACTGACTTGTATTTTTGTGAATTTATCACTGAGAATATCTCTTCCAGGCGGAATGAAAGGATTTCCTCGTGGATAGTCAACTCTGAGGGTAGATTACGGTGGATCAGTGGTATGAACAAAAAAAACCTACTTATGCCCAGAAACAATAGGGATTGATTTTTCCTTAGGGAAGAAAAAGAGGAGTTTGAATGCCTTCATGAAGGTAGTGGTTTTTGAACTCAAACTTGAAAGAGCCCTAGAGGTTCAGAAAAGGGGTGAAGGGATATTTCTCAAAGGTTACAGCATGAATAAATGCAAAAATATTCAACTATAGTAATAGTACTAATAACAACAATAATATCCTACATTTAGACTATGTGCCTGACATTTTAAAAGTACTTTATGTGTATTCGCTCATTTCATCCTTATAACATCCCTATGCTATAGGTATATTACTATTCTCATTTTAGATATGAGAAAACTAAGGCACAAAGAGGTTAAGAAATTTGCCCAAGGCACAGGGTTAATAGGGGCAAAGCCAGGATTCAAACCTGGTCTGCTTCTAGAGTCTGTGCTTGTAACCACGACATAACATTACCCTGGAGGCCGTTTCTGCACTGCACAATAACCATAGAAAACCCTTGAGGTCCTTTCTACTTTCAAAATCTCATGATTTTATATGTCCAAGCTCTGCTCCCTCACCCACTGACCCAGCGAACACTGGCACCTTGCAAGATGGGCCTCCTTTTCTGTTCTCAGCCTACTCCATCTCCTACATAATCCCCAGAGCCATGTGGACTATAGCTACACCTACCCACCTGATTCCTACCAATATGTGTACTTATTTTCCTTAAGTTACAGCTTGGTAGGGTTTAAATTATCTATCTATCTAGGAAAATAACTTTAATGAGTTTTCTGAAAACAATATATACCAATGGCAAAAAATTCAATCTGAAAAATATAAAGAATGTAAAAAAATCACCCAAAATCCTACCACCAAAGGTAACAACGTTAACATTTTGATGAAGATCTTTCCAGACATCTCTAAGAATAGTTATGTAAATATATAAGTTTATGTAAATGTGAGCATTCTGTACATAATATGTATCCTGCTTTTTTACACCAACAATTGAGTGTATCTTTCCATATCAATAAATACACATGTATTAAAAACTATCATTTTAAATTTTATTTATGTATTTACCGTAATTTATTTAACAAATCCTCTTTGATTTTATTTTTTCTTTTAAGAATAAGTTCTCAAGGCTAGAATCTTGGATTTTTGGGGGTCTATTCATCATTTCTTATCAATAGGAAATGCATTATGAGCTTTTGATGGACTCAGGGTTCCAAGGAGGTCTCCATGGTTCATAGCATCTCAGGTAGGCAGGAAGCAGGTAATTTTTCTCTCTCTTAGGAGGTGAGGAAGGAATTTGGAGAGAGGGGCACCAAATTCTGAATTACGTAGTTTTCAAGAGAAACCCAGAGTGAAACTGACAAATGCATGTTTAATATATTAAGTATGGTTTTGTTTCCAAACTGCTGTACTAAACTCACATTGTATCACTTTTTCCTTCAAAGCTGTTATGGACGTAAAAGTGATCATTGTACTACTGGTAATTCTACAAGTACAAATCGTACCTCATGCTCTTTTTATCCTCCAACAATAACAATACCAGACATTTACACCATTCAAGTGGAAGCTCAAAATGCAGATGGTATAATTAAATCTGATACAACAAAATGGATATTAGCTACCATAGGTAAGTGTCATGTGATATTCTTATATACTTTCATTAAAAGATATCCCCCTCTTTTTTCATTTTAAAGAGATATCTGTGGACTCGAAAGTAGACTCAAAGCTCAAAGATATAGTAGGTGTGTGTTATGGATACACAAAAAATTTGTCCTCTTATTGAAGAAGGAAGGGAGAGAGAGAGGAAGGGAGGGAAAAAGAAAGGAAGGAAGGAAGGAGGGAAGTAAGGGAAAGAAGGAAGGAGGGAAGGAATTGGTCAATGAAAAAAAAAGGCATGAGAAGAAACATTTTTGCTGGTCCCTGATTTCCTCTTGCAGTTTGTACCATAAATGGTATTCAAAGAAACAGAGTTTTCCCCCCTCAAAACATCATTGCTCATGTAGGAAAAGAGAGTAAAAGTCTTATTTTAAAAAATAATCTCACTAATTCTTACCTTTTTAATTCTTTTTCAAACACTCATTTTCACCATATTTGTTTCAACAATTTTCACATTTCACCAATTACATCTTTATTAAGATATAATTCACATGCCATTTAAAAGTTCACCTTTAAAAATGACAGTTCAGTGGGTTTTAAAAATCATAGTTGCAAAGTTGTACAAACATCACCAGTATTTAATTCCAGAACATTTTCATCACCCCCAAAAGAAACTTCATACCCATAACAGTCAGTCAGTCAGTCCGCAGTCCCTTACTTCCCCCTTCCTCCAACCTTTGGCAACCACTAGTCTATTTTCTGTCTTTATAGATATACCTATTTTTGACGTTTTATCTAAATGTAATGATACAATATGTGGTCTTTTGATGTGATTTCTTTCACAGCATAATGTTTTCAAGGTTCATCCATGTTGTAGCATTTATCAGTATCTTAGTCCTTTTTATGGCTGAATAATATTCCACTGTAGGGATATACCACATTTTGTTTATCCATACATCAGTTGATGAACATTTGGGTTGTTTCTACTTTTTGGTTATTATGAATAATACTGTTATGAATATTTGTGTACACATTTTGTGTGGACATATGTTTCAATTCTCTTAGATATATACCTAGTGAAATTGCTGAGTGTATGATAACCCATAAGATAACTCTATCTTTAGCTTTTTGAAGAACTGCCAAACTTGACTAAAGTGGCTGCATCATTTTACATTCCCACCAGCAATTTATAAAGGTTCCAACTTCTCCATATCCTTGCCAACACTAGATATCACCCATCTTTTTGATTATAGCCATCATAGTGAGTGTGAAGTGGTATCTTAATATAGTTCTGCTTTGCCTTTACCTAATGACTAATGATGTTGAGCATCTTTTCATTTGCTAATTGGCCATTTGTATATCTTCTTTGGAGAAATGTTTGTCCAAATCCTTTGCCCATTTTTAAGTTGTGTTGTCTTTTTATTGTTAAGTTTTAAGAGTTGTTTATATATTCCAAGTACAAGTTCCCTATCAGATACATGATTTGCAAATATTTTCTCCCTTTCTGTGGGTTGTATTTTCAATTTCTTTTTTTTTTTTTTTTTTTTTTTTTTTTTTTTTTTTTGTGAGGAGATCAGCCCTGAGCTAACATCCGCCAATCCTCCTCTTTTTTTTTTTTTTTTGCTGAGGAAGACGGCCCTGGGCTAACATCGGTGCCCATCTTCCTCCACTTTATATGGGACGCCGCCACAGCATGGCTTACCAAGCAGTACTTCGGTGCGCGCCCGGGATCCGAACCAGCGAACCCCGGGCCGCCGCAGCGGAGCGCGCGCACTTAACTGCTTGCGCCACCGGGCCAGCCCCATTCAATTTCTTTTTTTTAATTGAGGTCACATTGATTTATATCATTATATAAATTTAAGGTGTACATTATTAAATTTCAACTTCTGTATAGACTGCATCGTGTTCACCACCAAAAGTCTAGTTGCCATCCGTCACCATACACATGTGCCCCTTGACCCCTTTTGCCCTCCCCCTACCCCCTCCTCCTCTGGTAACCACCAGTCTGTTCTTCATACCTATATGTTTGTTCATCTTCCACATATGAGTGAAGTCATACAGTAATTGTCTTTCTCCGTCTGACTTATTTCACTTAGCATAATACCCTCAAAGTCTCCCCATGTTGTTGCAAATGGCAAGATTTCATCTTTTTTATGGCTGAGTAGTATTCTATTGTATATATATACCACATCTTCTTTATCTATTCATCTCTTGATGGACATTTAGGTTACTTCCAAGTCTTGGCTATTGTCAGTAATGCTGCAGTGAACATAGGGGTGCATATATCTTTATGAATTAGTATTTTTGTATTCTTTGGATAAATACCCAGAAGTGGAATACCTGAATCATATGTTATTTCTATTTTTAATTATTTGAGAAGTTTCCATACTGTTATCCATAGTGGCTGCACCAATTTTACATTCCCACAAGCAGTGTACTAGGGTTCCTTTTTCTCCACATCTTCTCCAACACTTATTTCTTGTCTTTTTAATAACAGCCATTCATAATCAGTGATGTTGAACATCTTTTCATGTGCCTGTTGGCCATCTGTATATCTTCTTTGGAAAAATGTCTGTTCATATCCTCTGCCCATTTTTCAATCAGGTTTTTTGTTTTTTTTGTTGAGTTGTATGAGTTCTTCATATATTTTTGAAATTAACCCCTTGTCAGATATATGATTTGCAAATATTTTCTCCCACTTGGTGGGTTGTCTTTTCATTTTGTTGATGGTTTCCTTTGCTTTACAGAAACTTTTTAGTTTGAGGTAGTCCCGTTTATTTTTTCTTTTGTTTCCCTTACCTGAGGAGACATGATATTCAAAAAGATGTTGCTAAGACTGATGTCAAAGAGTGAACGCCTATATTTTCTTCTAGGAGTTTTATGGTTTCAGGTCTTACATTCAAGCCTTTAATCCATTTTGAGTTAATTTTTCTGTATGGTGTAAGATAATGGTCTACTTTCATTCTTTTGAAAGTGGCTGTCCAGTTTTCCCAACATCATTTATTTAAGAGACTTTCCTTTCTTCATTGTATGTTCTTGGCTCCTTTGTTGAAAATTAGCTGTCCATAGATGTGTGGGTTTTTTTGTGCTCTCAATTCTGTTCCATTGATCTTTTTGTCTGTTTTTCTGCCAGTACTGGGCTGTTTTGATTACTATAACCTTGTAGTATACTTTAAAATCAGGGAGTATGGTATCTCTAGCTTCGTTCTTTTTTCTCAGTATTGCTTTGGCAATTCGGGATCTTTTGTTGTTCCACATAAATTTTTTTTTTAATAATTTTATTTATTTATTTTTCCCCCCAAAGCCCCAGTAGATAGTTGTATGTCGTAGCTGCACACCCTTCTAGTTGCTGTATGTGGGACGCGGCCTCAGCATGGCCAGAGAAGCGGTGCGTCGGTGCACGCCTGGGATCCGAACCCGGGCCGCCAGCAGTGGAGCGCGTGCACTCAACCACTAAGCCACAGGGCCGGCCCTTCCACATAAATTTTAGAATTCTTTGTTCTATTTCTGTGAAAAATGTCATTGGGATTCTGATTGAGATTGCATTGAATCTGTAGATTGCTTTCTAGTTCTTTATGTCTTCTTCAATTTCTTTCAACTATATCTTATAGTTTTCAGTGTATACGTCTTTCACCTCCTTGGTTAAATTTATTCCTAGGTATTTTATCTTTTTGTTGCTATTGTAAATGGGATTGTATTCTTGATTTCTCTTTCTGCTAGTTCGTTGTTAGTGTATAGAAATGTGACTGATTTTTGTATGTTGATTTTGTACCCTGAAATTTTACTGTATTTGTTAATTGTTTCTAATAGTTTTTAGGTGGATTCTTTAGAGTTTTCTATATATATAATCACGTCATCTACAAATAGTGACAATTTTACTTCTTCCTTTCCAATTTGTATCCCTTTTATTTCTTTTTCTTGTCTAATTGCTCTGACTAGCACTTCCCAATACTATGTTGAATAAGAGTGGCATGAGTGGGCATCCTTGTCTTGTTCCTGTTCTTAGAGGAATAGCTTTCAGTTTTTCACCACTAAGTATGATGTTGGCTGTGGGTTTGTCATATATGGCCTTCATTATGTTGAAGTACTTTCCTTCTATATGCATTTTATTGAGACTTTATATCACAAATGGATGTAGAATCTTGTCAAGTGCTCTCTTTGTATCTATTGAGAGGATCATGTGATTTTTATTCTTCATTTTGTTAATCTGGCATATCACATTGATTGCTTTGCAGATGTTACATCCCTGTATCCCTGGAATAAATCCCATTTGTTCGTTGTGTATGATCTTTTTCATGTACTGTTGTATTTTATTTGCTAATATTTTGTTGAGGATTTTTGTATCTATGTTCATCAGTGATATTGGCCTATGATTTTCCTTTTTTGTGTTGTCCTTGTCTGGTTTTGGTATCAGGGTAATGTTGGCCTCATAAAATGAGTTATGAAGCATCCCATCTTATTCAATTTTTTGGAAAAGTGTGAGAAGGATAGGAATTAAATCTTTGAGTGTTTGGTAGAATTTACCAGAGAAGCTGTCTGATCCTCAGCTTTTGTTTTTTGGGAGATTTTTTTTTGTTTTTTTTTTTGGTGAGGAAGATTCACCCTGAGCTAACATCCATTTCTAATCTTCCTCTTTTTTTGCTTGAGGAAGATTAGCCCTGAGCTAACATCTGTGCCAGTCTTCCTCTGTTTTGTATGTGGGATACCTCCACAGCATGGATGATGAGTGGAGCAGGTCTGTGGCTGGGATCCAAACCTGCGAACCCAGGCCACCAAGCAGATCGTGGGAGATGTTTGATTTTGTTGATTGAAATTGCACAGTTGATTACTGTTTCAATTTCTTTACTTGTGATTAGTCTATTCAGATTCTCTGTTTCTTCTTGATTCAGTTTTGGGAGGTTGTGTGATTCTAAGAATTTATTCATTTCTTCTAGGTTATCCAATTTGTTGATGTATAGTTTTTCATAGTACTCTCTTACAATTTTTGTATTTCTGTGGTATCCATTGTAATTTCTCCTCTTTCATTTCTGATTTTATTGATTCGAGCCTTCTCTCTTTTTTTCCTACTGAGTCTAGTTAAGAGTTTGTCAATTTTGTTCATCTTTTCAAAGAACCAGCTCTTAGTTTCATTGGTCCTTTCCATTGTCTTTCTAGTCTCTATTTCATTTATTTCTGCTCTGATTTTTTGTATTTCCTTTCTTCTACTGACTTTGGGATTCATTTGTTCATCTTTTTCTATTTCTTTTAGGTGTAGTGTTAGATTGTTTATTTGAGATTTTTCTTATTTGTTGAAGTAGGCCTGTATTGCTATATGCGTCCCTCTTTGTACTTCTTTTGCTGCATCCCATAGGTTTTGGTATATTGTGTTTTCATTTTCATTTGTCTTCAGGTATTTTTTGATTTCACTTTTGATTTCTTCATTGATGCAGTAGTTGTTCAGTAGCATGTTGTTTAATCTCCACATATTTGTGACTTTTCCAGCTTTTTTCTTGTGGTTGATTTCTAGTTTAATGCCATTGTGGTTGGAAAAGATGCTTGATATGATTTCAGTCTTCTTAAATTTATTGAGACTTGTTTTCCTTCCCAACATATGGTCTATCTTTAAGAATGTTCCATGTGCACTTGAAAAGGATGTGTATTCTGCTGCTGTTGGATGGAATGTTCTCTATGTATCTATTAAGTTCATCTGGGCTAGTGTTTCACTTAAGTCCAATGTTTCCTTGTTGACTCTCTGTCTGGATGATCTACCCATTGATGTTAGTGGGATATTAAAGTCCCCTACTATTATTGTGTTGCTGTCAATTTCTCCCTTTAGGTCTTTTAATATTTGCTTTATATACTTTGGTGCTCCTATGTTAGGTGCATTTATGTTAGTAAAGTTATGTCTTGTTGGTGGAGTGTCCCTTTTATCATTGTACAATGTCCATCTTTGTCTCTTGTTATCTTTTTTGGCTTGAAGTCTGTTTTGTCTGATATAAGGATGGCTAACCCGCTTTCTTTTGGTTGCCATTTGCTTGGAGTATCATCTTCCATCCCTTCACTCTGAGCCTATGTTTGTCTTTAGAGCTGAGATGGGTCTCCTGGAGGCAGCATATTGTTGGGTCTTGTTTTTTAATCCATCCAGCAACTCTATGTCTTTTGGTTGGTGAATTTAATCCGTTTACATTTAGAGTGATTATTGATATATGAGAGCTTAATACTGCCATTTTATGTTTTGTTTTCTGGTTGTTCTATACTTCCATTGTTTCTTTTTCCTTGTATTTCTGTCTACCATTTCAGTTAGATGGTTTTCTGTGATGTTTTTCTCAGTTTTCTCTTTATTTATGATTTGTGACTTTGCTCTGATTTTTTGTTTTGTGGTTACCATAAACTTTGTATAAAAGATCTCACAGATGAGATAGTCCTTTTTCTGATAGCCTCTTATCTCCATTAGCCTATGCAGATTCCTTCCCTTTCCTCTTCCCTTTCTATGGTTTTGTTGTCACAAATTATCCCTTTTTGTATTGTGAGTTTGTTACCAGCTTGAAGTGGCTATAGTTATTTTCAATGCTTTCTTTCCCTTTAGCTTTTATGTTACAATTAAGTGTTTACTAACCTATTCTGATATAAAGTTGCGATTTTCTGATTCTGTCTATTTATCACCTTGTGCAAAGCTTTGTATACTTTTGCCTTTTTTTTTTTCAGGTAGAAGGGCTCCATTCGACATTTCTTGAAAGGCAGGTCTAGTGGTGATCAACTCCCTCAGCTTTTGTTTGTCTGGGAAAGCCTTTATTTCTCCTTCATATCTGAAGGATAACTTTGCTGGATAGAGTATTCTTTGCTGATAGTTTTTGTCTTTCAATATTTTGAATATATCATTCCACTTTCTCCTAGCCTGTAAAATTCTGCTGAGAAATCAATGATAGCCTAATGGGTGTTCCTTTGTAAGTTATTTTCTTCTCTTTGGCCACCGTTAACATTCTTTTTTGTCATTGACTTTTGACAGCTTTAATGTAATGTGCCTTAGAGAGGTCTTTTTGCCTTGAGATAATCAGGTGTCCTAATAGCTTCATGAACTTGTATATCCAGTTCCTCCTCCAGGTTTGGGAAGTTCTCAGCTATTATTTCTTTAAATAAGCTCTCTGCTTCTTTCTCTCTCTCTTCTCCTTCTGGGATACCCTTTATCCTTATGTTGCTTTTCCTAATTGAATCAGATGTTTCTCATAGAATTTCTCCATTTAAAAAAATCTTAGCTCTCTCTCCTCTTCCACTTGAATCATTTCTAGATTTCTGTCTTGAGCTTGCTAATTCTCTGTTTCATATGCTCTGCTCTATTTCCAGTGCTTTCTACTTTATTTTTCATCTCATTAATTGTGTTCTTCATCTCCATATTTTTTTTTTTTTGAGTTTCAGTCTCTTTGGTGAAGTACTCCTTCTGTTCATTAATTTTATTCCTGAGCTCATTGAACTGTCTTTCTGAGTTTTCTTGTAACTCGTTGAGTTTCTTCATGACAGCTATTTTGAATTCTCTGTCAGATCACAATCTTCTTAGACTTTAAGTTTGGTTTCTGGAGAGTTGTCATTTTCTTTCTGTGCTACCACGTTACTATAGTTCTTCATGGTCATTAATGAGTTATTTCTCTGCCAGCACATTTGTGGCAGTAGAAGCCTTTCTTTTTTGGGTAAGAGTTTGGTTGTTTTGATTCTGAGCTGCTTCTGGTTGTATTTGAGAGCCTGTGCTTTCTACTCTCCACTGCCTCTCCCAGAGGCATCAGTGCCCTCCTTGTGCTGCTTGTGCCTCCAAGGTTGCTAGTGCCTTGCTGCTTACGATGTCACTGCAGTTGTGGGTGTTGCCACTGGGTTCCCCAGGCTGTGAGCACTTCTGCTGCTTCTCGGGTCACCTGGGTCTCGTGTTCCATGTCTGGTTCTCTGCAGGCTCTCCACGGGCTCAAGTGCTGCTGCCACATGCACCACCTACGCTGCTGCTCCTGGGTTATCTGGGGGTGCTGGCAGCACTGCTGCCAGGGGCCTGGGTTCTTATATGCAGCCCCTGCTGCTGGTAGGGCTGGTGTTCGGGGTGCCGCCACTGAGGGCTGGGTCACAGGTACTGCTGTGACTCCTGAAGCCTCAGGTCATAGGTGAGACCCACCACTGCTGGGGGTGGCGTAGGGGCTAAGCCACAAGTGCCACTGTGTTTCCTGAAATCTCAGGTCACAGGTGCCATCTGCTACTGCTAGGGGAGGGGTAGAGCCTGAGCTGTGAGTGCTGCTGCTACTCCTGTAGCCTCTGGTCTCTGGTGCTAGTGTGCTTTCTGAAACTTCAAATCACAGGCACTGCTGCCGCTGCTGGGGTTATTTGCATCTTGGGTGCGGCCCCTGCTGCTGGAAGGGCTGGTGTCAGAGTCACTGCTGTTGGCTGGGTCACAAGTGTCTCACGGTTCTTAGAGTCTCCAGTCACAGGCCCACAATGATTCCTGGCACATCCGGGAGCGTGGGCTGCGTGGATTCCTGGGGCCTCCATTTGTGGGCATTACATCAGTGTTTGGGGCCTCTGTTCACAGGCACGGCCACAGATCCTGGAACCTCCAGTCTTGGGAGCTGCCGCCACTGCTCCCATAATTCCACTGTCTCCAGGAGGTCCTGTTTAGATGTATGGATCTTTCAGGTGTTCTGGTGTGCTGTGCAGAGAGTCCTTTGTTGATCAATGGGTGTCCTACTGGTTGTAACTTAGAGGGGAGAGACAAGGGAACAACTCACTCAGCCACAATGCTGACTTCCAATTGTCTTTCTAATTTCTTGATGTTGTCTTTTGAAACAGAAAAATTTTAATTTTGATGAAGTCCAATTTATCTATTATTTCTTTTATTGCTTGTGCTTTAAATGTCAGATCTAAAAAACCATTGCCTAACCTGAGATCACAAAGATCTATTGGTACATTTTCTCTTAAGAGTTTTGTAGTTTCAGCTCTGAGATTTAGTTCTTTGATCCACTTTGAGTTAATTTTTGTATATGGCATGAGGTAGGAGTCAAACTTCATTCTTTTGCATGGAATATCTAGTTGTCCCAGCACCATTTGTTAAAATGATAATTCTTTTCCCCATTGGATTGTCTTGGTGCTCTTGTCAAAACCTATTCTCCATAAATGTAAGGGTTTTTTTTTTTTTTTTTTTTTCCTGGTTCTCAATTCTATGCGAGTATCTTATTCTTTATGCCAGTATCACACTATTTTGATTGCTGAAGCTTTAGAATAAGTTTTGAAATCAAGAAAGTGAGTCCTGCAATTTTGTTATTTTTCAAGAATGTTTTGGCTTTTGGGTCTCTTGCATTTTCTAATGAATTTTAGGATCAACTTGTCAATTATTGCAGAGAAGGCAGCTGGGATTTTGATAGGGATATTGCTATCAGTAATATAAAATCTTCCAATCCACAAATACGGGATATTTGTGGATTTCCACTTATTTAGGCCTTCTTTAATTTCTTTGAATAATGTTTTGTAGTTTTCAGTGTACAAGTCTTGTACTTTGGTTAAATTTATTCTCATGTATTTTATTCTCAAGTTTTTTGATGGTATGGTAAATGGAATTGCTTTCTTAATTTTATTTTCAGAGTTCATTATTGGAGTATACAAATACAGTTGATTTGTATATATTGAACTTGTAACCTGTAATCTTGTTGCACTTGTATATTGGATGTAATAGGTTTTTTGTGGATTCCTTAGGATTTTTTACATACAAGGTCATGTCCTCTGAAAATATAGTTTTGCTTCTTCCTCACCAATCTGGATGTCTTTTATTTATCTTTCTTGCCTGGTTGCCCTGTTTAGAACCTCCAATACAATGTTGAATAGAAGTGGTAACAGCAGACATCTTTTTCTTGTTCCTGATCTTAGGGGGAAAGCATCTAGTCTTTCACCATTAAGTATGATGTTAGCTGCAGGGTTTTGTAGATGCCCTTTATAAGGTTGATGAAATTCCCTTCTATTCGTAGTTAGTTGAGTGTTTTTATCATGAATAGGTGTTGAATTTTGTCAAATACTTTTTATGTATCTATTGAAATAATCATGTGGTTTTGTCCTTTATTCTATTAAAATGGTATATTACATTGACTGATTTCCATAAGTTAACCAAACCTCGTATTCTTGGGATAAATCTCATCTGGTTGTGGTATATAATCCTTTTTATATGTTGCTAAATTTGGATTGCTAGTTTTTTTGTTGAGGGCTTTTGCTTCTATATTCATAAGGAATATTGGTCTGTTGTTTTCTTGTGATATCTTTGTTTTTGGTATCAGGGTAATATTGGCCTCATGGAATGAGTTGGGAGGTGTTTCCTGGTCTTCATTTTTTTCGCAGAGTTTCTGCAGGATTAGTGTTAGTTCTTCGTTAAACCTTTGGTAGACTTCACCACTATAGATATCTGGGCCTGAGATTTTCTTTTTGTGAAGTTTTTTGACTTGGGTTTCTTTTTAAAACTTTTTTTTAGAACATCCTTTGGAAGGCTTACCTCATACCGTAAACGCTGGCATTACCTCATAATGATGGACCTAGAAGGGACAAGATTATTCACTTTTTCTTTATAAACCTTCATTATTATCTTTACTTTCTTAAAATGCACATGTATTATTTAGCAATTTAAACTATTAAAAAGTAAATTCAGTCACAAAGATAACTAAAAAAAGAAAAACAGAAAAACCTCCCAAAACTTGCTATCCCTCTTTCAACTAGATTTAGTAAATATTTAAATATTCTGTAACTGCCACTGATTAAAACTTAGAGTGAGGAGGAATTTTGGTCTAAATTAGTAAAATGCAGATTTATAAAATTAATCTCTGAAGAAATTTTATTTTCATAATCTATCTCTAGAGCCTGGTAAAGTGTTGCTAAGTACTAAGATCTATCCAAAAAAGAAATTAAGAAAACACTCCTCTTTACAATAGCATCAAAAAGAGTAAAATACTTAGGAATAAATTTTTCCAAGGAGGGGAAAGATATATACACTGCAAACTATAAAGCATTGATGGAAGAAATGGAAGAAGACACAAATAAATGGAAATATATCCTGTGTACATGGATTGGAAGAATTAATATTGTTAAAATTTCTGTACAGTGCAAAACGATTAACAGATTCAGTGCAATCCCTATCAAAATTCCAACAGCATTTTCCACAGAAATAGAAAAAAAATTCCTAAAATTCATATGGAACCACAAAAGACCCCAAATAGCCAAAGCAATTTTGAACAAGAAGAACAAATACGTAGGCACCACACTACTTGATTTCAAAATAAACTACAAAGCTATAGTAATCAAAGCAGTATAGTATTGGCATAAAACCAGAAACATAGACTAGTGGAACAGAATAGAGAGCCCAGAAATAAACCCATGCATATATGGTCAACTGGTCTTTGAAAAGGGCACCAAGAATACAAAATGGGGAAATGATAGTCTCTTCAATAAATGGTGCTGGGAAAACTGGATATCCACATGCAAAAGAATGAAATTGGATTCATAGCTTACACCATACAGAAAAATCAACTCAAAATGGATTAAAGATTTAAACATAAGACCATAAAATTCCTGGAAGAAAACATAGGGACAAGATTCCTTGACATTGATCTTGGCAATGATTTCTTGGGTAAGACACCAAAAGCACAGGCAACAAAAGCAAAAGTAAATAAGTGAGATTACATCAAACTAAAAAGCTTCTGTATAGCAAAGGAAACAATCAACAAATGAAAAGGCAACCTGCAGAATGAGAGAAAATATTTGCAAACCATATATTTGATAAGGGATTAATATCCAAAATATATAAGGAACTCCTACAACTCAATAGCAAAAAAGCAAATAACCCCATTAAAAAAATAGTCAAAGGACCTGAATAGACATTTCTCCAAAGAAGACATACAAATGGCCAACAGGCATATGAAAATGTGCTCAGCACCACTAATCATTAGCGAAATGCAAGTCAAAACCACAATGAGATATCACTTCACACCTGTTAGGATGGCTATTATTAAAAAAGAAAATAAAAGATAAATGTTGGTGAGGATGTAGAGAAAAGGTGCACTGTTGGTGGGAATGTAAATTGATACAGCCGATATGGAAAACAGTAAGAAATTTCCTCAAAAAATTAAAAATAGAACTACCATGTGATCCAGCAATCCCACTTCTGGTATTTATCCAAAAGAATTGAAATCAGGATCTCAAAGAGATACCTGCATTTTCATGTTCATTGCAACATTATTCACAATAGCCAAGATATGGAAACAACCTAAATGTTCATGAACAGACTAATAAATAAAGAAATTGTGATATATACATACAACAGGATATTATTCAGCCTTAAGAAAGAAGAAATCCTGCCATTTACAACAGCATGGATGGACCTGGAGGACATTATGCTAAGTGAAATAAGCCAGACACAGGACAACAAATACTGTATGATCTTACTTATATGTAGAATCTAAAATAGTCAGACTCATAGGGGCAGAGAGTAGAATGGTGGTTGCCAGGAGCTGGAGTGAGGGGAAAAGGAGGAGGTGATGGTTAAAGGGTACAAACTTTCAGTTATGGAAGATAAAGAAATTCTATAGATCTCCTACGAGGCATAGTGCCTATAGCTAACAATATTGTATTGTATGCTTAAAATTTGCTAAGAGGGTAAATCTTATGTTAAGTGTTTTTACCTCAAAAAATTAATAAGTAGTGGGAAGAAATTTTGGGAGATGATGGATATGTCTATGGCCATGATGGCAGTGATGGTTTCATCAAACTCATCAAGTTGTATACATTAAATACGGATAGCTTTTTACATGTCAATAATACCTCAATAAAGTGGTTTAAAAAATTACTGAGAAGGAAGGACTTACTTCTGCCATTTTGTCATTTATTTTCTGTGTGTCTTATATCTTTTTTGTCCCTTGTTTCCTCCATTACTGCCTTCTTTTGTGTTTAGTTGTTTTTTTGTGGTGACACATTTTGATTCTCTTTTGTGTGTATTCTATAGATATTTTCTTTGTGGTTACCATAGGGATTACATATAAACACCATAAAGTCATAACAAGCTAATTTGAATTTATACCAACTTAACTTTAATTGTATACAAAATCTCTACTCCTATAGAGCCCCATTCCCTGCCTCCACTTTATGTTATTGATGTCACAGATTACATGTTTATAATTGTATACCCACCAACATAGATTTATAATTATTTTTATATCAGTCTTTTAAGTCCTGCAGAAAATAAAAAGAGGAATTATAAATCAAAATTATAATCATACTGACTTTTATATTTGCCTGTGTATTTACCTTTACTGCAGAACTTTATGTCTCCACGTTGGCTTCAAGTTACTGTCTAGTGTCCTTTCATTGCTTGCTGCAGGACTCGCTTTAGAATTTCCTGTAGGGAAGGCCTAGTGGTTATGAACTTACTCAGCTTTTGTTTATCTGGGAATGTCTTAATTTCTCTCTCATTTTTGAAGGACAGTTTTGCCAGATATAGAATTCTTAGTTGACAGTTTTTTTTTCTTTTAACACTTTTTTTTAAAAAAACACTTTTAAGGCCTTCAGGCATCCGCGATATCTGCTGAGAAATCAGCTGATAATCTTGTTGTGGGTCCCTCGTATGTGATGAGTTGCTTCTCTCTTGCTGCTTTCAAGATACTCTTTGTCTTTTGACAGTTTGATTGTAATGTGTCTTGGTGTTGGTCTTTTTGGGTTTATCATACTTGGAGTTTGTTGGGCTTCTTGGAGTTTCAGATTCATGTAGTTCATCAACTTTGTGAAGTTTTTGGCCATTATTTCTTCAAATAATCTCTCTGTCCCTTCCTCTCTTTCTTCTCCATTAGGGATTCCCATAATGTGTATAGTGATCCACTTGATTGTGTCCCACAAGTACCGTAGGCTCTGTTTACTTCATTCTTTTTTCTTTCTGCTCCTCAGACTCAATAATTTCAATTGTCCTGTCTTCATGTTTGCTTATCCTTCTTCTGGCTGCTCAACTCTGCTGTTTATCCTGTCTATTGAATTTTTAAATTTCAGTTATTGTAGTTTTCAGCTTCAGAATTTCTGTTTCAGTCCTTTTTATAATTTCTGTCTTTTTATTGGTGATAGTCTCATTTTGATTATATATTGTTTTCTTGACTTCCTTTGGTTCTTTGTCCATGTTTTCCTATAGCTCTTTGAGCATATTTAAGACAGTTTTTTAAAAGTCTTCGTCTCGTAAGCCTGGTGTCTGGGTTTCCTCAAGGACAGTTTCTGTCAATGTAATTTGTTTCTTTGAATGGGCCATGTTTTCTTGTTTCTTTTTATGACTTGTGATTTGTTTGTTTAAAATTGGACATTTGAAAAAACAGCCACCTCTCCTACTCTTTGCAGACTGGCTCTGTGCTGGGGCAGTTCTTCACAGATTACCTGGGCTTGCTCTGAGCCTAAGGATCAGTCTCAGGTGAAAGCTTAAATTCTGCTCAGGTATTTTCTGAGTATGCATCTTGCCTTGGCCTGCATGTTGCTTTCTCAATTCCTCTGTATACGCAGTTGCTTTTGAATGCCTTAATTTCTCAAAAAGTCTCACCCAACTTCTCCTCAGGACCTTAGATGGCCTATTGTATGTCTCTACCTGTAATCTCTTGACCCAGGTATGTGTGGGTCTTTAGTCTCCCTGCAGCTTTCATGAGCAGCACCTGATGTTTTCCTACCTGAGATCTGAGTTAGACAAAACAGAGACCAATCTTTCAGTCTTCCTCCAGAGAGGTCAGAATTTTGTAAACAAGGTCTCTTCTGCTCTCTGTGGTTTGAGGAAGGGAAGTAGGAACTGAGTTTCTGTCTCCTCCGGACCAAGACCACTGACGTGCTGGGGAGGGGATAAGACAAGGGCAAGTAAGACTGCCACAAAACTTTTCCTAACACTTTGAAGGGGACTTTTTCTTGATTGGGTATTCGTTTGGTTGCTGTAAAACTTTGACTAGTTTTCAGAACTCCAACCAGGTTAGTTTAGCCAGTTTCTGTTTTATTTTTGTTTAATTTTTATGTATTTTCTAGTCCATCATTTGCTGACATCATTAAGTATATGTCAGTTCTTAATGAGCAATTCTGAGAGCCATTTTTCATCAGAGTAAAAATTAATAACATATCTTCTTGGTGATATATTTGTAGAATTGAATGGAGCTACAACAGGGATTTGTGTTTACTCTGACTGGAGGCAATCTAGTTTAATGGTTAAGGGAAGGAATTTTGGATAGGGTACAAATGAATCCCAGCTTGGCTTCTTATGAGGAAGTTATTTAACCTTTCAATATCTCAGTTTTACCTTCTGAAAAATAAGTATAACAAATGTTAGGTGGTTGAGAGGGGTTAACAAAATGATTCTCCTCAAAAAACACTTATCAAGTGCTCAACAAATATCAATAATCTTATAAAAATTACTTCATATGTCTATTGTTTACAGCTCCACCCACTGAGTGGCCACATATATTGATGACTACCCTTTAGTCCAGGCATATTAAGTACATATTATTTTTTGAGTAGCTACAAAGAGCTTTCTGAATATTTTTACCCAATGTTTTTATTTTTTTTTATTTTTTTTTATTTTTTTACCCAATGTTTTTAATTCTATGGATCTAAGTAGGGATATTGCTCTCCAAAAAACTTCAGGGATTACAAAGATAGAAAAGATGATACTACTCAATACTAGCTAGCAAGGGTGTGGTGAGATGGGTATTCACATACTGTTGATGGAAACTGCAATTAGTAGAGCTTTTTTGGAAAGCAAAATGGCACTGTAGGGAAGCAGCCCTAAAAACGTTCATACCCTTTTACTGAGTCATTCTATCCTAAGGAGATCTAAGGAAACTATCAGAGATGCAAAGATACAACTATCATCCACTCGTTTATTCACTTAAGAAATATCTGATACCTGCTAAGTGCCGGGTGTTAACTCTAGGCTTTGTGATCAAGACCCAGCTTCTGTTCTCAGGGAGCTTTAAAATGGAAAGTTGGAAACACTATGAATGTGCAATAATAGAGAAAGGGTCAAATAAATTTTGTTCGTCCATAAGATGGAATATTATGAAGCTTTGAAAAAAATCATGTTTTGAAGAATTTTTAATGCAAGGGGGTATGTGCTGATTGCATAATGTTATTAAAAAAGACAAAAGCTTTATTTAGCATAATATTAGTTTTGTTTTAAAAATATACAAATACGTACATAGAAAAAAGCCTAGAAATACACCAAAATGTTAATAATGGTTATCTCTGGTTGATGGTGTAATGGATGATTTAAAGTTTTTCTTTGTATTTTTCTATTTAAATACAGAAATATATATATATATATTTTAAATCTTTTAAAATAAATATTTTTGGAATGAGCATATGTTACTTTTATAAGCAGAAAAAAAATATACGTACTTTCAAGGAGAGAGATTTTGGAAGAGAATGTTTGTAGTGTTCAGGGGAAATGAGAGATGCTTTTGTACTGGGCACTCCTTCATCCTGGAGGTCCAGGAAAGAGAGGGCAAGGGGAGGGGAGAGTAGATAAGTGGAACAGCCCATTTTCTGGTTGTGTAGTCTCTTCTTTTTACCTCCCTTCTGCTTGGCTTAGGATCGGACCCAATCAGTAAAAGGCTGACTTTCAGAAAAATCATAGAAATGTATCCTTTCCTCATTGGACCTTCCTTTTTTATGGGGAAGGCAGTGACAGCATTTCTTTTGCACTGCCTTCCTAATGCCATCTGCATATAGCAGATCACAAAATATGCACTATCTTTTCCTTCCTAGGTTTTTTTTTTTTTCAGTTTTGGGTGGATATTATTAGTACCTTCTGATCTTTTTGCAAATATGGGAACTGTATGATTTTTATTTTCAGTAAAAACCGAACCACCTGAGATTTACAGTGTGAAACCAGTTTTGGGCGTCAAACGAATGGTTCAAATAAAATGGAAAAGGCCTGTGTTGGCACCTGCTTCAACTACTTTAAAGTACATGCTTCGATTCAGAACAGTAAATAGTGCCCACTGGGTAAGTTATGCCATTATAATATTTCTATTAGAGGGCTCAAAGAAGAGAATTATTGACAACTTTTTTTGACCTGGAATCATTTTTTCCATTTTCTAAATTGAAAATAGGAGACAGATAATAGTGAATACTTTTCTTCCCAGGTTCCCATTTGGGTCTTTTAGATTGGAAAAGTGTTTTTTTTTTTCGTGAGCCCTGAGCTAACATCTGTTGCCAATCTTCCTCTTTTTGCTTGAGGAAGATCGCCCCTGAGCTAACATCCATGCCAATCTTCTTTTATTTTGTATGTGGGATGCCACCACAGCATGGCTTGGCAAGTGGTATGTATGTCCACGCCTGGGATCCGAACTGGCGAACCCCAGGCCACCAAAGTGGAATGCGCGGACTTAACCACTTTGCCACCGGGCCAGCCCTGGAAAAGTGTTTTATTATAGGCATCTTGCATTCTGAGCACAGGGACGTATTAAAGAGTAAGAAATTTCAACAAGTGTTGATTTAAGCCTTTTGCACATTTTTTCTATTGGATGGTCTGATTTTTTAATTGATTTGTAGGAGTTCCTTATATATTCTATTTATGAGTCTTTTATTTGTTATGTGTGTTGCAAACATCTCTCATTATATGGCTTGCCTTTTCACTCTCTTACTGGTGACTTTGGATGACTAGAACTTCTTAATTTTAATACTGTCAAATTTCATCAATCTTTTCCTTTATTCTTAATGCTTTTTGTATCTTAAGAAATATTTTCTTACTTCAGATTTCAGTATTCTCATATTTCCATTAATGTAGCCTGAAATTATATCAACATTTTTTTTGGCAACCACCTTACATTTTTGACTCTTAATTACCTCCTAGCCAGTTAAATCAGTTAAATCTTTAAGACTTTTTCCCCACACAAGATTTGCTAGTAAAACACATCTCCACTGTCTTATAACTTGTTGGTTTTTAACCTAAGTGCAGGTGTTTTATTTATTCCTATTGAATTTCTTTATGTTCATCTTATCCATCATTTCAGCCCATTTAGAATCTTTATTCTATCACCCCAAACTTACAGTTAACTTTCTACTTTCTAACTTTTCAGTATCTTCAGATTTGATAACACTCACTTCTATACCTATATCTCATCATTAATGAAAGTAGTGACTACATCAGAGCCCTGTGGTAAATCAGTAGAGACCATCCAGAGACATCAACCTCTCCTTCTTTGAGTGTGGTCATTTACTCAGGCTTCTTTGAATATACCTAATTACCACTAGAATCATTCAGCCTACTTTTTAAATCTTGTTTATGAGGCTATCACTAGGCCTTTTTGTTTGCTGAAACCCATAGATACCATGTCTGTTGCATCCTCTCCTTGTCTAGCACTCTTTCAGAAAAGAAAATTGGTTAAGTTTCACTTGTCTTGTGTTCAAGACAAGAGAAATAATGATGTCCACTCCTCCTCTCAGCTTCATTTCTATGCCAGCTCTGGAACCATTCTCCTAGAACCTGACTACATGTAACATAAGACTCACTGATTTGTATTTCCTGGAACTCAGAAGGGAACCCCTTAGCAGGGCAGTCCCTGGCACAACATAAGCTCATCTTCCTTCACAGCACATGTCATGGTCTCAGTGAACCTGAGGAGTTTCTAAAGTAATCTATTGTCTAGCAACCCTTGATTTCTTCTATTTGTCTGGTCCCAGAGTCCTATGGCTGCTGGAATAGAATTCAACAAGAAAAATAAAGGAGATCTATGTCCCTCTAAAAAATTACTAAACCATGTACAACACTAGGTGAGGACAGGATGTGTAAACTACCCCAACTCCCAGCATCCTATGCCCACTTCTTTGACAAACTCACCTACATCTGCACTCGTCTTTGCCTCCTTGCTTCTATTCCCTGAGGTCAGAGGTTTTTCCTCCTGTTCTCCTGGAGGAAGTGGGAAGGAAAGTGGAATGTGCAGCCAATATCTCTTTCTTTTCAGCTTTGGAGCACAATCAAGTCTACTCAGTTCTAAATCCAGCTAAGTCAACCCGAACTTCTATGGATGGTTCCCATTATCTATGGAAGAAGGTCCAAAACCTTAACCCTCCAAGACCTGGCCCCTATCGACCCCTCCAACCTCATCTTTTCATCTTGCCTTTGCTTCTCAAGTAATTCTGAATTGCTAGTTTCCCTTGCATCATGTCATCTCACTATTCTGTGCTTCTGCCTAGAACACCCTCTGCCTTTGTACCTCTACTCCTGCCCCAAACCTTGCTAGATCTATTCATCTCTCAGAACTCAGGTCTGACATATTTCCTTCTGAGAGCCTAAGCTAGGCACTCATCCTCTGTCACTGCATGTCATGCTCCACACAGTCATTTAAAGTCATCTCTCCCAGCATTAGACTGTAAGTTCCTCAAACACAGAGACCTTGGTTTTCATCTTTGTTTTCCCATTGTCTGGCACATGGCCTCAATAAATGTTTGTTTAACTAAACTAAACCATATAAAAACTAATTCTAAAATTGCAATATGTCTGTATAGCAAGACTCATATTTGTATGATGCTATGTGGGTTACAAAGTGCTTTCTTATACTCCAAACTATTTAATCTTTGCAAATATCCTATAAATGAGGCATCACAATTCTTATTTTTATAGATTATAAAATTGCAATGTAGAGAGTTTAAATCACCTGTCCAAGATTGCAAGGTTTGTAAGTTGCAGACCTGAGCCCAGGTTTTCTGACTCCAAGTTCAGTCATTCATTTGACATACTTTAGCAACCTCCACACCACCTTCCTGTGGCCCTAATCTAAAGGGTTTCCACCTTTATAAATTGGATCCATGTGAACCCTTTACAAAAGTCTTAAAACAAGACTGTTTTAAGAGTTTGATTTAGGCTTCGAACCAAAACTTCTCACTCATCTCTTAAGACATAAGCACTTTGGGTTAGCTAGGATTTGGCACAAAGTATAGAGTGTTAGGAACAAACATGATGAAGTTAATTATTGTTTTGGTAGGAGTCCATTGCCTGGGTTGGGTTGGGAAGTTTTATATTTAAGCCTCTATATGGAGGATCAATTGATCCTGGACCCTGTGAGGGCCAAAGGCACTTAGTCTGGACAAAAAGCCAAAGTAAAAGAAGCCTTAGATGCACACTGTTTGAAAGACTGAGCAGCTATTTTTTTTTTTTTCTTTTGAGGCTAGGCTGAGAAGAACAGGCTTGCACAGCTGCATTAGGCACAGCTTTCTGAACATGAGTGTGAGGAGACCCAGCAAGCAGGCCGTGCCTGTGCTGAGGGTACTAGCAAAGCAGGAGGAAAAACTCACAAGATTTTTAAAAAAGAATATTATATAATTTAAAAAGCATGAGAAGTAAAATAGAACTTTATTAGACTTCCTTGCACCTATTTTATGGCTTAATATTGTTTTTATTTTGATTTACTTGTGGAGGGCACCATGTGGTTGGCCTTCTCCTAAAGGTCTTGATCTGGTTCCAACTGGGCCCCATAACCGGGGTAAGTTGGAGAGGCTACTTTCCCAGAGATGGTGGGTTGTCCTAAGCTGTGTTGCCAACAACTCTCTTCTGCCACTGCAACATCTCCAGGGGCTGTTGGAGGAGAGTGCTCAGGGAACCTGGGATTCAGCAGCGAAACTGCCTCACCTTTGGACCCTACTTCCTTGCTCCGATGCTGTCTCAGTGGGCTGGGAATTCAGAAGTGTCCATATGCAGCTGAGAGGCTCAGCTTTTTGCCACATACTCACATCCTCATTTTGCCCAATTTCCTTTAGGCCCAGGACCTATAATTATGTACTTATTTTCACAGCTGTTATATATGCGTAAGAAATATCAGGACTTCCTTCTCTCTCAGGGTTCTTTGGAACTAGTGTGCATACTCACAAAATGGACATGCCTATCAGTGCAGTTTATTTTTATTAATCAACTCAATATAAGTTTATGTAAACCAACAGCTAAAAGTTCATATTGCAGCAACAATGACCATGCTTAGAAAGAAATAGCTGAATTTTTAGTTTCTCTTGGAGGGCTGGGTCCAGAAAGGACTTTAGAGATTATATAAAGCAATACTAATGAGGAAACTCAAGTTTAGAAAGGAGAAATGATTTATTTACCTCTCCTCCCTCCCCACCCCAAGACAGTGTCAAAATGAATTTATGCATCCAGGCTGCTAAGATCTTTAGCAGATTGACTGGTCACCCAAAAACCAGTCATTTCGAGTAGAAGATTTGGGTAAAGGGAAAGAGTCTAGGAGTGAGGAAATCTGTGTTCTGGTCCTAGTTCTGCGGATAACAAAGGCTGAGGTAGTCCACAGTCACTTAACTTTTCTGAGTCTTGTTCGTGACATGAGGCTGAACTTAATATGGCTAAGCTCTGTGTTACCTGCTGTTCTGTGAGGCCTTATCTCTAGGTATTGGAGTCACCTCCACAGTTTAAACTGAGGTCCAAGATGCCCTGGGTCCCAGGACTCTACATTGCGTCTTCCAGAACAGCAAGACTCTGCTGACTCACATCCAGCCCAGAAGCAGGAATCTCTGCCTCACAAGCTTAGAGACAGGAAATGGGGAGGGTGGTGGTTCATGGGGTGGCTCACATCTATTTAGATGCAAATGGTCCCCAGGCATGTGTGGAAGTTTATTTATGAAAATTATGTATTTTAAAATTTGAGATATAATACTACTAGTTCTGAAAAGGTAAGAGAGGGTTGCGGAGTGAAGAAGAAAAATGGAAACATAACATGTGGTCTCCCATCCAGCTCAGGGTTGTCTCTGTCTTTTAGATGGAAATCAACTTCAAAGAATATTTCTTTGGACATGCAACATACAACCTCATGGGGCTGCAGGCTTTTACGGAATATGTCGTAGCTCTGCAGTGTGTGGCTGAGAAGTCGATGTTCTGGAGTGGCTGGAGCCAAGAAAAAATGGGAACAACTGAAGAAGAAGGCAAGCTGGTCCCTTGTAATTCTTTTTCTGCCTGCTCTGGTTTAGGTGGCCTGGGCCTAGGCTTTGTGGTTTTTGTCAAGGGCCGTACATGGGAATCATGGACTCCCATAATCCCAGAGCCTAGAGAGTCTACATTCTCTCTCCACAAGGCACTCTCTGCACCCACCTGAGCCCACAGGATAAGCCTGCCCTCCTCTGATGGTATTAGTTACATTAGCAGCTTTTTGCTCCAAAGATAAAACGTCACATCTTTAATACTCTTATAAAGTTCTTATACTATATATGAAGAGATATATTATTTAAAGGTATCCTATGATAAATTAAAGATATATATTGTAAACCCTTTAGCTACTACTAAAAAAAGAAATAAAGGTATAACTAATGAGAAAAAAAAGTCACATCTTTAGTGACAGTGAGAGAAGGAAAGAGAAAGGGATTGATTGAGTGCTTACCGTGAGTTAGGTATGATAATTAAGTACTTCAGGTCTGTGGGCTTGGCTTTAAATTACGGCCTGGCCCTGGAGTGACTTTGGGCAAGATACCTAATCTCTAAGCCTCAGTTTCTTCGCTATTTATTCCCCTCTTCCATAGTGGATTATAATTTGTAAAACTGAGTTAATAGTAGTATCTACTTTTTAGTGTTATTAAATTTAATTAATTAATTATTTACAATTGAGGTCACATTGATTTATAACATTGTGTAAATTTCAGATGTACATCATTATATTTCACCTTCTGTATAAACTACATCACATTCACCACCAAAAGTCTAGTTTCCATCCGTCACTGTACACACGTGCCTCTTTACCTCTTTGCCCCTTCCACTCCCTTCCCCTCTGATAACCCCTAATCTGTTCTCTGTATCTATGTGTTTGTTTGTTTGTTTATCTTTCACATATGAGTGAAATCTTATGGTATTTGTCTTTCTCCATCTGACTTATTTCACTTAGCATAATACCCTCAAGGTCCATCCATGTTGTTGCAAATGGCAAGGTTTCATCTGAGTAGTATTCCATTGTGTATGTAGATGCCAAATCTTCTTTATCCATTCATCTGTCACTGGTCACTTAGGTTGTTTCCAGGTAGTAGCTATTGTGAATAACGCTGCAGTAAACATAGGGCTGCATATATCTTTTCGAATTAGTGTTTTTGTGTTCTTTGGATAAATACCCAGAAGCAGAATAGCGGGATTATATGATAGTTCTATTTTTATTTTTTTGAGGAATTGCCATACTGTTTTCAGTAGTGGCTGCACCAATTTACATTCCCACCAGCAGTATATGAGGGTTCCCTTTTCTCCACCTCCTCTTCAACACTTGTTATTTCTTATCTTTTTAGTAATAGCCATTCTGACAGGTGTGAGGTGATATCTCATTGTGGTTTTGATTTGCATTTCCCTAATAATTAGTGATGTTGAACATCTTTTCATGTGTCTGTTGGCCTTCTGTATATCTTCTTTGGAAAAATGTCTATTCAAATCCTCTGCCCATTTTTTAATCAGGTTGTTTTTTTTTTGTTGTTGAATTGTGTGAGTTCTTTATGTATTTTGGATATTAACCCCTTATCAGATACATGATTTACAAATATCTTCTCACAGTTGGTAGCTTTTCTTTTTGTTTTGCTGATGGTTTCCTTTGCTTTAGAGTTATTTTAAAGATTAAATGAAATAATGTCTTTAGGCCATTGTATGCATTCAGTAAATGCCAGATTTCCTATCATTATTAATCCTCCTAAGAGCCCTATAAAACACGGTAGAATCACCCCCATTTGAAGGTGAGGGAGTTGAGTTTCAGACATGTTAATAAATTGCTCAGGGTCACTCAGTATGTGTTAGCATTCTCTGTAAATCAAGAGCCTTGCCCAGTGCCTGACCCCCAGTAGATGGTCAATAATGTTTGATATGTATTAGTTTCCTGTGGCCACTGTAATAGCTTAGCACAGACTGAGTTGCTTAAAGCAACACAAATTTTTTCTCTTACAGTTCTAGAAGTCAAAAGTCCAAAATCAGTTTCACTGGTCTAAAGTCAAGATATTGTCAGGGTTGTTTCCTTTTGGAGACGCTGAGGGGGAGAATATGTTTTCTTGCCTTTTCCACCTTCAAGTGGCTGCCTATATTCCTTCGTTAGTGGCCTTTTCCTCCATCTACAAAACATGTCACTCCAGTCTCTGCTTCCATCATCACATTACCTGTTTCTCCTGTTCTGTGTCACATCTCTCTGCCTCCCTCTTGTAATGACCTTAGTGATAACATTTAGGGCCCACCTGGATAATCCAGGGTAATCTCCCTATCTCAAGATCCTAACTTAATCACATCTACAGGGTCCCTTTGGCCACATAAGGTAACATTTATAGGTTCCAAGGGTTAGGATTTCAATCTTTGGGGTCCATTTTTCAGCCTAAACACAATGAATAAATGAAGGAATGACTAATTAGATGAATACTTGGTGATGTCCACACATCTTCTTCTGAAATATGGAAAAGAAATGCAAAAATACTCACCCTTCTAACCTGAGGCTTTAACCTTATTTGTTTGTAAAACACGTGGATTTTAGACCATGAAATTCCCCCCACCCCCACCCCCACCCATGACTTCAGGCCCTTCTTATTCAGTCTCATAGCTGAGTCCCCCACTGCTCTCAGGTAACATATAGGGTCAACTTGTGTGCTCCCTGGTCCACATGGACAACAATTTGTTCCTCTGGATCCTGGTTGAGTTTTCCCATGAGACCAAGTTGGTATTAACAGATGTTTGGCACATCCTCCCATGTGGTCAGATGCCTGGAAACAATCTGGTGCCTTCTGAATTTTTTATCCCCGCTGGAGGTATTCATGATTAGTCTGGACAACCCCTTGGTGGGTGTGGTTACACAACAGGGATTCATGCAGCACTGAGGAATTGGGCTAGATGGCCTCTGAAGGCCCCTTTCACCAGTATCCAGTCTTCTATGCCAGGCTGTAGCAGTACGGGAAAAAGTCATAGAAAATCCCAAAATATTATGTGTTTAAGTGCTTAGAACAGTGCCTTACAAGTGTTGAGGTCTATGTAAATTTTAAATAAATAAAAATACAAGCATGGTTAAAACAAAACTAGTCAAGTTGTGGATCTAATGTAAACTTTTGATTAAAATTGCATACAATATTTGGGAACATATTTACATTCTACAGACATATCTCAAAGTGTCCAATGAATGCAAATATAACAGTTTACAAATATCAAACAGCACATAAATTGCACAGTAAAAAATGGCCCAATGATTATAATCTGTTGGCAGAGCTTGTAAGACAACATGTCAGTGGAATGCAGGTGAAGTCATATGTGAAGTCTAGACAGTTCCAGTTAGTTATTGTTGTCTATGTCTTAGCTGAGCCCTCCCTTTTAAAATATTAGAATGAAACACATGCAATATAATTGAGCAAATTGTCCTCTCCCTTTGCTCCGCTTTCAGCAGGCGATCTGGGAGATGAAGTTCTACCTCACGTGTGATCTTGTTTTGCACAGCTCTTTGCCTCCTTGTAGCTGTCACTCTTCCCTCCAGGGACCTCCTGGTGCTGTTATGGCTCGATGTCTTAAGTTAGCTCATCATAGTCCAGCCACTCTCTGATGTCAGTTTCATCCACTTGTTTTGCTGACAGAAACAAGATTTACCATTTCAACTCATGTATTATTTCAGCTGGTTTGGCTAAGATTAATTAGCAAAACACGGGATGCTGGTTTTCTCTGTGCCCTTTACTAATTAAATAAAATCAACACTTATTTATCAAAGTCACCACTAGAGAACTTTTGCTTGTTTTTCAGGATCCCAGAAGAAATTGATGAAAATTTCCCCACCTCCCAGCAAATCCTAATTGCTCCTTTTCCAATTCATAAACTATTTGTTTCCCTGTTTCACAAAGAAATGCCAGTTGTTTAATACATACCACCTTAAACCTTTTCTAATTATTTGAAGATTTCTAAGTTGAATGTGAAGCACTCATTTTCTTTTGGACTTCATCATATTGATTATTAGGGTTACTTACCCACATTTAAGCATATAAATATCTACTACACGACACCGATATAATTATATTAAATCCTGGCTTTATTATTAAAAGCTTATAGTATTGGGCAGTTGCTTAACTTCTCTGTGCTTCAGAAATGGAGACAATAATATTGGTGTACCTAATTATAGGGCTGTGGGGATTAAATGAGATAATTCAGGTAAAAGGCTTAGTACAGTGACACTTGCTAAAAGTTAGCTATTCTTGTTGTGGTCTTCAGCAAGGGCGCCAGTGTGTGTGTGTGAGGTGGTGGTAGTTGCAGTAGTCCCAGATTGTAATAGAAACAACATAACATCAAATTGTTACTATATTGGTCCAAACAATTGATGCCTTTGAATATGTAGATATTTTGATGGATCTGGAAAATTTTCATTTTGTTCTTTCAAAAATACAGAATTATTACTTTTTGCCCTTTGATTAAACTGAAAATCCATTATTAACTCATGGTTAATGGAAAATTGGCTGTAATAATTATAGAAGATTTATATGCAAGTCAGGCAATGGTTTTACTAAAAGCTGTATCTGTGGGAAGTATAGAATGGGAAGACTATTTCTCTTTGGACCATATCTGCAGAAAATAGTGGCCTCAGTGAAAGAAGAAAATACCTGATTATATTCATTCATCATCACTACCTGCTAACACTAAATGGCTTCTTATGGGATAAATCTGAGGAGAATTTCACTCCTATTTCTAATCAAGTGACTAGAATGATTGATTATTTAATCATCAGTTTATTTTTACCTCTCTCTATCCTTCAGATGAATATGTGGGACTGGATTGAACATTTTGCCTTTAGGTTTTTTCTTTCTTACTCTCAATATTATTAACTCTGAGTCTGACTTCCACATAACTGGAACAGAGAGGCTCTGCAAGTAAGAACTGGAGTGAGAGTCCTTCTTCTGTGGGTCACCTTTGAAGGTAGTCTCGGGCTAAGTCTGTCTTCTGGGAGGAACTGTCTCTGCTCACGTCTCACTGGCTTGTAGACAGGCTGAAACCAGGCCTGTTGCTCCCTGTCTGAGAAAGTTGAGTACTGGCTGTCTTGTCTTCTGATTTAGTAAAGACCTTTGGGAAATCAGAAAACCCCTGGTAGAGCTTGTAAGACAACACCTCAGTGGAATGCAGATGAAGTCATATGTGAAGTCTAGACAGTTCCAGTTTCCTTATATCCAGATTACATGAAATTACAATAGATCTCATTGAGTGACTTGGAGCCTAACAGTTAGACTGTGTTACCTACACTTTGGCTTCTGCAAGAGTAGTTGTAGAAATGTGACTCTCCATTGATGACAAGACAGTTTATTGACTTAATTGCCCTTTGGCACATATTTCTACATTATGAATTTGTTTTTAGTTGGAGTTCAGTAATTTCACTTTAAGACACTGAATCACCTGAAGTTAAAAAGATCCCTGAAAACAATCTCTCAGTACTAAAATAGTTTAGATCTTTGCCTGAGTAGTGGACCCGTTCTTTGCAGACCTAATTACATTATCTTTAGCCGTGTGATTTCCTCAAGAAAAGACGCAGAGTGCATCAACTGTAGCTTCAATTAGAGACATTTCCTCATTTCTCCAAATTACAGGCCACTAGCCTTCTGGACAGTTCTTTAGAACTCTGCTTTCCTCTTATGGCAAAAGTGTGTGGGCCATTCTTTAATCAGAAACTCGGCATTTTGAAATCTTAGGTGCATGTCAGAGCACTCAGCTATAAATTGCCAGTGATCCACTCTTTGTCAAAAGCTGCTTGAGACATGATATTTGAGAGATATAGTCCAGAGATAAAGTGGAATGTAAATTCCTCTTGCTTTGTTTATCTCTGTATGATTAGATCATTAGAAGCTAACACACTTGAACTATGTTGTCTTTTTTTTTTTTAAAGATTTTATTTATTTTTCCCCCCCAAAGCCCCAGTAGATAGTTGTATGTCATAGCTGCACATCCTTCTAGTTGCTGTATATGGGACGCGGCCTCAGCATGGCCGGAGAAGCGGTGTGTCGGTGCGCGCCCGGGATCCGAACCCGGGCCGCCAGCAGCGGAGCGTGCGCACTTAACCGCTAAGCCACGGGGCCGGCCCGTGAACTATGTTGTCTTAGATTCTGTTGTTCACTGGAGAAATGCATGAATCAGGTTTAACATTATGCCCCTGCATTTTATAGAAGACAACCATGAGAAATGTACACATGCAATATTTCTATATACTTTTGCTCAACTATGATTGCAGATGTTGGTCTGTGTGTTACCCTGTGTCTTTTTTTGAGAGGATCCACATGATAAATTTCTTTTATGAATTCAGTACCCATAGCCAGAGAATACTTACCTCTTCTTATGAATTTTATGTTTCCTATTTATCAGACCATGAGAAATATGCAACTCAATATGACTCTCTTTTACTTTTCCTGTGAGGAAGATCAGCATTAAATTTAGAGCTCAGGGAAGGACCTAGTAAAGGTTATTTTTCTGTTCCTTTATTCTTTAATTCTTTCTTATATTTTATAACATTGTAAGTATGCAATTTCATCCTTTTTGGTTGTAGATATGGCCTAAATTATATATACAATCATGTGTTGCTTAACAGTGGGGATACATTCTCAGAAATGCGTCATTAGGCGATTTCGTCACTGTGGGAACATCATAGAGTGAACTTATACAAACCTAGATGGTATAGCCTACTACACATCTAGGCTATATGGTACTAATCTTATGGGACCACCATTGTATATATGGTCTGTCATTGACCAAAACATCGTTACTCAGCACATAACTATATATATATATATATATATATACACCTCATTATCAGTTATCTGTGTCATTCCCAGCTTTAATGTATGTAGGTGTTATATCTTAGAAGACATGAGATGTCACATTTCAATCCAGATTTGAATGATAAATTATATTACAATAGGATCTATTGTTCTTTTCTTTTACCTTACGTTAAGTCATCAGATCCAAGAGCAGTTTTATTTTTTACCTTTTTGGTTGATTTCAATCCTTCGGCTGCAAAATGAAGACATCGTTGGTCGTTGCAATGCTGTCATCCCTCCAGTCTCTGCTTACTCCTCCTGGCTCCTTCAAGCAAATCCTTCTCAACTACCTCTTCTAAGCAGGCAGCACAGCTAATTTCATTGTCTCTTGTTGCAACTCCCTTCTGTCTGAGTTGAGCACCTCGCTCTTTTTCTTTACAGCTCCACATGGCCTGGATCTGTGGAGAGTCCTGAGACCAGCCATGGTGGATGGAAGAAGGCCAGTGCAGTTGTTGTGGAAGGTGACCTCCCTCTGGATTTTTTATTTTTTTTTTCTGTTTAAAACCCTTTGTCTCTTACACCTTCAAGAACTGTGATTCTTGAAAAATTAACATTTGGGACAGGTACAAAGTGCAAGTACAGGAGGCACCTTGACCTTCTGGAGAAAACCATCACTGGTTGGCCTCCACTAGAAGGCAATATAAAATTCTACAGCCCCAGCCCCACATGGGAGAAGAACACTGACTTGGGGTGTCTTCGGGGCATATATTTTACGTGTCCCTTTGAGTGCTGGCATAGTGGGGTACAAGGACAGAACAAGAGCCAAATGTTCCTTTCTAGGATGGAGGCCTGGGAGTGAGGAACAAAGGAGAAAGTAGGTGAGTAATGCAGAGAAGAGGAGAAAGGAGGAGGAAATGAGAGGAGAAGGTAGGAAAAAGGACAGAAAAGAAGGGGGAAGAGGGAATAAACAGGAAAGGAAAAGGGCAAATAGAGAAAAAGAAAACCAGCCAGGAAATAGGAGAGAAAAGATGGGGGAGTTGGAGGGAAGAAGAGAGGAAGGAGAGCAGTGAGATGTCCAAACCCTTTAGTATGTCTCCAAAATTCTCAGGAAATACTTATCATGTTATCTCATACTTGCTGAAGTCCAGGCAAGTTTAAAATCCTTTTGAAAATGGAGAACTCACCCTGCTTTGCCACATGACATTTCAATCACAATTACTTCAGGCTGGGAGCATCCTTCTACCTTTATCCTCTCCCTTCACACTCTCAGGGCTGTGGGACAGCCTCAGGTTGCAGAGGCAGCAAGCAAGGGAAAGCACAACCAGTGGTGTTGGGAAATCTTTGAGCATCAATTCCAGATGTTGTGGTTTCTTTCTCAGTTATCAAGTGTGGAAATAAAGGACTCTGTCAACATATTTTGGGGGAAGAAAAGCAAACAATAGCACATACCCACGTGTGGTCTTAGCCACAAAGCAGTGGGTCAAGTAGGCCAAGCTGCGAAGTAGGTGAGATGGACTTCAATGTCCTCCTCCTCATCCCCTCTGCCTGGGGACTGGTCTTTCCTTTGCGCCAATAGGAGAGTTTTCTAAGAATCAGAGACACTTAAAAAAGAATGGACTAAAATTAGATAGTGGTGGTGTTTGTAGAACTCTGTGAATCCACTAAAATCCACTGAATCATACACTTTAAAACAGTGAATTTTATGTTATGTGAATTACATCTCAATAAAGCTATTATTTAAAAAAGAGAGTGAATTGTCTTGAGAGAGAAAAGGCTCCCCAGTCATTAAGAAGGTTCTAGCTGACCTTTTATGTCATGGAAGCTACAAAGGAAATTCCTGAACTGGAAAGGCAATAGGACAAAGTGACTTCTAAAGTCCTATCTGGCCTTATATTTAGTCATTTGCTCCATCTATGTGTGTTGTCAGTAACAGAAAGTGAACAACTGGAAAGCCCTGTAATTCCTGGGAAATACACAGCATGCTGATCCCTTGGCAAAACATCTCGTTAGTGGGCTCAGGTTCAAGGCTGAAAAGAAGAGTTTGGCTTGGAGCCCCTGGAGTCACCTTAGGCTTCTCACCAAGGATCTGGGTCTGGCAGGGTAGCCCTGAATGTTTTAGTCCTCTTAGCTGGGATGCCTGGTCCAAGGAAGCTAACTCCCCCCTCAGAGGGAGAGGTGTGGAGATGAAAGGCAAGGGCACAGGTTCTCTCCAACCCTTGGAAGCTTCTGGGTGAGAGATGACCCAGGGCTAGAACAGTCTTAGGATTGGCTTGGAGGAAATGCCTCAACTTTTTAGCTTATGTTCCTCTGCCCATGTGGGATAAAGAGAAAGATACAGCCAAAAGAAAATGGAGGTGCCTTGCTTACATTGGCTTGGGCATTCTCCTAGTGTAGCCTCATGGACTTAGACTTATGTTAAAGGTTGATACCAAGGGGACATTTGGCAGGTCCCCTCTTCGGGCACTTGAAGGGTTAATATCACAGCACAGGGTGTATTATTCATTCCTGGAAGGTAATTACCTGATTGTAGTTTAGCACCTAATAGTTAACACTACCCCCCAACCCCATCCTCACCATTTATCACTATCTCAGTGGCTTTCTTTTTTTTGTTTTTGGTAATAAATTTTGTTTCCTTTGGGTTCAGAAGGCAAGAGAAGCCCCAGTCCTGGAGAAAACGCTTGGCTACAACATATGGTATTTTCCAGAAAACAACACTAACCTCACAGAGACAAGGAACACCACTAACCAGCAGCTTGATCTGTATCTGGGAGGCAAGACCTATTGGGTGTCTGTGATTTCTTATAATTCTCTTGGGGAGTCTCCGGTGGCCACCTTGAGGATTCCAGCTATTGATGAAAAGCGTAAGTACAGTCTAAACATCTTACTTAGATGCCTGGCCCCATCCAATTAGCCAAGGGGTAATCCCTGTCCTTTCAAGGGTTGCTTTTTCTCTCGAGTCAAAACAAACATGAGGTTGGAATTTTTTAGGTTATGGTGAAGAGAGAAAAATCTTCTGGTAATTAATGAGCTCCTTAAAATAAAATTCCTTTGGAACAAAGCCTGTGTTGAAAATCAGAGACTTCATAAATCATACGATACAAAGTCATAAGCCTAGGTGTTCTGCGTGCAGCGTGTATTTGTTTTGTTCTCAGTGAAGGTAAGCTGGATTGAGCCATATGAGACTATCAGGTCTGCCACATCTGTCCTCTGTGGCTGAAACTTCTCTTTTGAAATCTTCCCCTCACAGTATTGACCATGTCCCAGCCTTGGTTTTCTCACTCTCCCATTTTCTTCCTTTTCTCCCTTACATTTGACTACCAAGTTAGGAAATTTTCTAATGTTTATACTTGCCAATAAATTGCTCATTACACTTTTGATTAAGTTGTTTTTAACATTTTACTGCTCCCAGGCAAACACATATTTTATATCCTGTTTTGGAATGAAGTACCTTCTTTGATTTTTATTTAAGGAATTGCAGGCAATGGATTTTCTCTTCTGCTTTATTTTTTTTCTATAAATCTTATTATTCTACATTCTATAGATTTTCTCATTTATTATGTTTATTACCTATCTTTCCCTCAATAGGATGCAAGTTCCATGAGGGCAGAGATTTTTGTTTGTTTTTCTCTTCTCCTCTTTTTCCTTTTCCTCTTCCTCTCCTCCCTCCCCCCTCCTTTATTCCAAAACATAGAACAGGCATAGAGCAGTTGGCATAGAAAAGGCGATCAGGAACTATTTTTTGAAGCACATCATAGTTGGAGAATGCACTCTTCAGTATTTTCCACCTCTCTCTGTTTGCTTAGACCTAGACTGGTTCAGGCATTTACACTACCAGCTCTAGACTTGTCTTCCCTTTATTCTCTTCTTAAATGTAACTCTTTCTTCCCTTGCCTCATTTTAGAACTCCTAGATATACATATTTTGTGTTTTGAGTTACACTTGATATTATTTTAGTTAGTATGTAATAGTATTTCCCATAGTCCTTAGTTCCTGACGTCCTAGTTGCTGCTAACCAATACCCCAGTGATGAAGTTTCTGACAAATGCAGGCGTCATTGAATATATATTCCTTGTTAATAGAGGTGCTGCTGCATAGTAATCTCAGTTTCCTGGTGTGGCTCTGGAGTGGGAGGCACTAAAAAGTAGGGGATAAAAACATGGGCTCTGGAGTCCAACAGCCCTGGATTCAAATCTTTGCTCTTTTACTAGATACCATAAACCTTGGGCAAGTTATCTAACCTTTCTGAACCTTAGCTACTTGTAAAATGGGGCTATTATTATATAGTAATACCTACCTCACAGAGCTATTTTGAGGATTAAATGAGATTATGTATGTAAAATGCTTTGTCTAGTGCTAATTATTATTATTATCATTCTTAATATGATTTCTGATTAATTTCTATTAGTCATGGATTATCAACTTAAAAAATTTTTCACAATTCTGAAGGTACTTGCTTTGTGTCAGAAGCATCAGTGTGATCATCAGTTATAACGGTACCAGACTAGGTGTAGGCAGGTTACAGCTTGTGGGCCAAATCTGGCCCGATACTTGTTTTTGTATATAAAGTTTTACTGAAACACAACCACACCTATTTATGTATTGTCTATGGCTTCTTTTTTGCAACAATAGCAGAGTTGAGTAGTTGTGATAGAGACCACCTGACCTGCAAAAGCTAAAATGTTTGCTGTTTGGCTCTTTACAGAAAAAGTTTACAGACCGCTGTCCTAGATGTATAAGAAAGTAATGTTCTACAGAATTTTGCTTAATAAAGTGGAGTCAACTGGAGAATAGTTATAATAATAAGAATTGTTATAAGTATAACAATCATTAAGTAAGTATAATTATCATATATCGTCCATTAGTGTATGTCAGCCATTGTGCTAAGATGACATAGGTTAATCTAATGTTAGCCTTGAAATGACCTCTGAGGTAGATGCTCTTAGATCCATTTTATAGATGATGAAGCTGAGATTCAGGAAAGCCTAGTAATTTGCCCAGAGTCTCTCAGTTGGAATTCAAACCCAGGTCTGCATGATTCCAAACTTGCACAATATACTTTATCTGGAACCTTGGACAGGGTATTAATAAAGTGACTTAGAATTCTGGTCACAGATGCTGTATGATGCTGAACTGGTTATTTACTTCTGTGGGCCTCCATTTTCCCATCTTTAAAATAAGGGATTGTTCAGGTTCCTTCTGGCCTGAACATTCTCTGAGTTCTAGGAGACCTTAGCCAGCAGGCAGCTATGGAGAGGTCTGAGGCAGGGCCTAGAATGTGTGATGAGTGGCTGAGGATGAGGCTGCAACTGCTTTGGGGTAGAGTTCAGGATGCGCTAGGACAGCTGGCAAGGTGAGGCACCACCAGCATCTGAGAGCTGTATTTGATAGGCCTACAGTGACTGCCTTCATGCAAATCACAAGAAATTAATGGTGTTCACAGTTAAAGCCCCTTCACCCTTTTCCCAGGAGAGATCTGTATTTCCTACCACCCCTGGGGGGGGTGTTGTAGTGGGAAAAATTGCTCAAAAAGTTCATGTTGAATGATGGAAGGATCCAGCAATTCATTTATATTTAGTAGAATGATGATTTGGAAACCTCTCTTTCAACACCCCTTAATGCTGCCCAGACCCTTTCGTCTTTCAAGGTTGACTCATGGCTTAATCGAACCGTTTCCACACCTGCTGTGGTCCAGAGTCTGGGCTTGTTCCTTTGGTCCATATAGCACATTTGGCTCTTTCGACCTGACTCCTGCTCCTCAGAGCACCAATGTTGGTAAAGAGAAGGAGTGTGGGGTTAGGAACCAACACTCACTCTGGTCTTCAGGTCAGGATTTGTGTGCAAATAATTTATTAAGAAAGTGCCTCTGTGGAAACCAGAAAAGGAAGCAGAGGGAGCAAGGCCAAGGAAGGGGAGGAGGCCAAGCCAAAGGTTCTGTTTGATTTTCCTAGGGCTGCCCCACAAAGGACCACAGACTGAGTAGCTTCAAGCAACAGAAACTTATTGTCTCATCGTTCTGGAGGGTAGAAGTCTGAAATCAGAGTGTTGGCAAGGCCATGCTCCCTCAAAAGCCTGTAGGGGAGGATCCTTTCATACTTCTGTTAGCTTCTGGAAGCCCCAGGTGTTCCTTGGCTTGTGGCAGCATAACTTCAGTCTCTGCCTCTCTCTTCTTCAGATGGCCAGCTTCCTGTCTGTCTCTGTCTCTGTGTCTAAATTCCACTTTTCTTATAAGGATACCAGTTGTATTGGGTTAAGGGCCCACCATCTTAACTTAATTACTTACATCTAAAAATGACCTGATTTCCAAATAAGGTTACATTCTGTGGTATATCTGTAAAGAGGATATCTTTTGGGGGAGGACACAATTTAACCCATAATGAGTGCAATCTGCAATTAAAGTCTTAGGGAGGGTGGTTCTAGCCTGACCTGGTGGGGTACTCTGGAGTGTAAGTTACATTTCAAAGTTATCCCAACCAAGCAAAACACACAAGAACAATGAGAAGGAATCTGAGAGGATCAGGGAGCGTTAACATTATCTGCCACAAGAGGCTAGGTAAGGTTCCAAATGCTCCAGTAATGACTTTCTGCCTGACTGGAATGGCAACTGAGGATGCTTAGTGGCTACGAGTAGGGGAGGGCAGGGAGGAGAAAGTCAGAGCCCTAGCGATTAGTCAGGGTTGATTTCCTGGCTCTGTGCTCCTTGCCCTGGCCCTGCCCCATCTCCAGTTTCACCCTTCCTTCATGCCTCAGTCACCCTTTGTCAGAGCTACCCTTTCAGGTTGACAAATGATCTGGCCTTACTTTGAGGACTAGCAGCTGGAGTGTCTCATAAAGGCCCAGTTCAGGAAAAGGATCCATAAACTGTGGCCTTCCAGAACAGAGGCTCCTAGGGGCTGGCGCAGTGGCGTAGTGGTTAAGTTCGCATGCTCTGCTCTGGTGGCCCGGGGATCGCAGGTTCGGATCCCAGGTGTGGAGCTATGCATCGCTTGTCAAGCCATGCTGTGGTGGCGTCCCATATAAAGTAGAGGAAGAAGGGCACAGATGTTAGCCCAGGGCCAATCTTCCTCAGCAAAAAGAGGAAGATTGGCAACAGATATTAGCTCAGGGCTAATCTTCCTCGTGGAAAATAAATAAATTAAATAAATAAATCGACATTAAAAAAAAAAAAAAGAACAAAGTCTCCTAAATATGCACACAGCCTGATGGGGCTTGTTGCCTAGAAATAGCAGGATTCATTACTCCAGTCCCCATCCCAAATCTCTACACTTGCCTAGGCTTCCATCTTCAAAAGCCTTTTCGGTGTTTTGAGGGACACCATCTCCTCTTTTGCCCTCTCCAGGACTGTCTTCCATGGTCTCTGAAACATACTTCCTGCGGACTCCAATTTTGAAGGCTAAGGTGTGTTGTGGGTGGTGAGGAGTGGATGAGAGGGGGAGCCACAGCCTGTGACCTTCTGAGCCCCATCCTTCATGCCCTCCTTCTCTGCCTCACTGCAACTCCAGTAGTTCTCTCTTTTGCGTATTCAGAGCATTTTCAATGAGATAGCTCTCTAATTCTGATTACATCCCAGATATTGGATTTGAAGCCACATGTTCAACTTTTCCATTAAAGGAATCCTTGTGCCTGTTTCCAGACATGAGTTTTCTGCGAGGCCTGCAGAAAATGTCATTTACATATTGGTCCATACCTATGTGCTTTGGATGGGTGTGTCTGTATCTTTCTGGTGCAGACGCCTATTCTGCCTTGAGAATAGGAATCCGTAGCTAGGTTGTGTAGGGCCAGCCTAGACAGTTGAAATTTGAAGCCATCTCCTTGGTGTGATTTTAGGGTCACCATCTCTCAGCTTCCCAGCCACAGAATTCCTGATGCCTGAAATTCTACCTTTAGAGACTCATTCTTTGTCTCAGGCTTGCTTTCCTTTTGACTCGCAGAGACACTTGTGGAAGATAAGTCTTTTTAATCAGCAACTGTCTAGTGAGACCCTTTTCTGGAAACAGGTAAATTTTGGGGAGATAAGAAAAGATAAAGAGGGCACTTAATCATCAAAGGTGGGGGGTAAAGAAAGGGATACAATAAAAGGGGTGAAAACAGCACCATAGGGGGAGGCTGCAGAGGAGGTCCTGAACTTTGACGTTCTTTACGATTTGGGCAGTGAATGGATGCCAATGTGGGTGGTATATTTGGAGGATGAGTTGGGTAGCTGTGAAGCAGTCTTTTTCTTTCCTTTCAGCATTTCAGTGCATTGAGGCCATGCAGGCCTGCCTGACTCAGGACCAGCTGGTGGTGGAGTGGCAAAGCTCTGCTCCAGAGGTGGACACATGGATGGTTGAGTGGTGTCCAGATTTGGACTCAGAGCCCTCCGACTTTTCCTGGGAATCTGTGTCTTGGGCCAGGAACTGGACAATCCAGCAAGGTAGCCAGAGCAGATCTCACAAGTTCCCATATGATTCAGTTTAGTTTTCATCAGTTTTTAAATCTTTAACTTTGGCTTTGAAGCTGTAAATGTGGTTAATAGCATTTGACAAGCCAGCGCAAGCTTAGTGAAGTAACACACTTCTTGGCATTGCCATGGTTATCAGACCAGGTATCTGGCCTGTTTCCAGGTGGAAAACACCATCTTAACACCCACCATTAGAGAACCCATCTCAGATATCTTGATCATGTGGATAAACAACAGAGTTTGTACCCCATCTGTCCTACCCAGGGCCCCCTCTTCGGTTCTGGTTGCCTGTTTAGGAGCTAGATCCTTTCCCCAGGTGATCGATGTAGGCAATAACCTTCTTTTCAAGAAAGTCCCTGCTCCATGTAAGACACATGAGGGAGGCCTTACCCTCCCAATCCTATCAGTCCGGCCATTTCTTAATACTTAATAGCATCCATATGAAGAGTTATACTCACGCAGAGATGCAGGCAGGCAGAGGAGCTAGAATTCATGGTGTCTGAGTTCTCTAGGGTGATATGCTATTGGCAGAAGGATTAAGTTGATTGTGCAGTGCCCCCAAATCATATAACAAAATCAATGATGGAGGAGGGACTGGATCTCTTACTTTTCCCTACCTGGGTGGCTCTGTCATTTTGTCAGAGTGGTGCCGGGTTTAGTTCTAAGAATTAATTTAAAAAGGTTAGAACTGGAATAGACATTAAAGACCGTCCAACTGAACCTCCTTATTTTCCAGATGTGGAAACTGTAGAGAAACAGAATGTTTTCTAAAAGTCCCAGGCTGTAACTCTTAGTCTAGCATTCCTTTCTTCTACTATGCCATACTCTGAACTTAATGCTTGTTTTCTCTCCCTCTCTCTCTTTTTTTTTTATTTTTATTTTTTACAGATGAATTAAAACCTTTCTGGTGCTATAACATCTCTGTGTATCCAATGTTGGGAGACCGAGTGGGCGAACCGTATTCCATCCAGGCTTATGTCAAAGAAGGCGGTATGTATGGATAAGGTCCTCTGGGGAAAAGGAAACACTGGGGCTTGTCCAACATTCAGACAAGGTGGTGAATGCCTGTAGCTCATTCACAGTTGCCTTAGTGCTCATCTGTGCTGCACCTTCAGCTTGTAGTAAGCTATGTATATTTGACACAGGGTGGTCAGGTTATAGATTCACTGAATTTCAAAGCTGGGGTAGACGTTAGAGATCATCAGGTCCAAGCCCCTCACTTCACAAATGGAAAATTGAGGCTTAGAGAGGTGAAATAACTTGCCCAAAGTCACAAAGAAACTTAGTACAAATAGCGTTGTAAGCAGAAATAACAATTAGTTAAGACCAAGTTAGGGAACCTACAGAGTTTATCATAAGTTGGAAATGCTAAAAAATTAACTTTAATTATGTAGCAATAAGCAGGGGTTTTTCTGGTGAACTGCTCAGATTTTATTTTTATCTTTTTAGAAGTTAACGTCTTCCAGATTCAACAGTAGAAACTATATGCTGTCACTCAAAGGTAGCCCATGGAGGCATACTCTTCAACTATTTGACAATAGCTATCACAGATATGAATGAAAGAGCTGGGTGCCAAGTTACAGTGAGAGTGTGTATAAGAAAGTACTTTTTCTCGGGTCTTTGACTCTTCTTCTTTTCCTGTTCAAGATGAGTGACTCCAGAAAACAATTTTCCCAAACAAGTTGATTCATCAATTCCCTACTCTGCCCCCACCTCCCACCTCCAGCACTGATTTCAGTCTGAGTACTGGCCAGAGCTTTTGTAGGGGAGGGATCTGCTGGGGTTGTGATTCATTGTTTATTGTTTACCTCCCTGTCCTGTAAAGTTCCATCAGCAGGTCCTGTGACCAAGGCAGAGAACATTGGTGTGAAGACAGTTACAATCACATGGAAAGAGATTCCCAAGAGTCAAAGAAATGGTTTCATCAGCAACTACACCATATTTTACCAAGCTGAAGATGGAGAGGAATTCTGTAAGTATGCTTACAGCCACATTGAAAACTCCCCCAAACCCCAAATAGATGCTATGGATAGACCTGCCATAGGGATGGCTCCTATGGTGGGTACCCTGCAACCTTGCAGGATTCACTTAGCTTCTTTAAGCCTCTCTGAAAATGGGGCCAAGAGTACCCACCTCTTGAGTTTTTTGAGTCAAATGAGAGTGAAGTGACAGAACTTGAGAGTCCTGTAGGAACTGCAGGAGTTGATATAATTTGTCCTGGTCAGGCTGTGGACAAGTTGGCCTCCTGGGAGCTTCCTAACCATTATTCCAGAGGAGCATGCCTGGATTAAAGAGTAGAGTGGGGACAGACCCTGTCTGGTGGCACTTACCTCAGTGCAGCACCCTTTACCATGACTTCTTCTGCTCACTGCCAAGGCATGTTTTTTTCTTAAATCCATAATATCTCCTGACATACTAAATTCTGGACTAGGCTTGGATTCCTGTTTGGCTAATTTTTTTTGTTATTATGGTAAAATACATATAACATAAAATTTACCACTTTAAACAATTGAAAGTATACAAATTAGTGGCATTAAGTACATCCATAATGTTGCGTAACCATCACCATTACCCATTTCCACCCCAAATAGAAACCCTGTACCCATTAATCAGTCACTTCCTGTTGCCCTCATCCCATAGCCCCTGGCAACCACAAAACTGCTTTCTGTCTCTATGGATTTACCTATTCTGGATATTTCATATAAATGGAATCATACAATATGTGGCCTTTCGTGTCTGGCATCATGTTTTGAAAGTTTATCCACGTTGTAGCGTGTATTCCTCTTTCCTTTTTATGGCTGAATAATATTCCATTGTTTGGATATTCCACATTTTGTTTATCCCTTCATCAGTTGATGGACATTTGGCTTGTTTTCACCTTTTGGCTACTGTGATTAATGCTGCTATGAATATTAGTGTACAAATATCTGAGTCCCTGCTCTTAATTCTTTGGGGTGTAATTGCTAGAAATGGAATTGCTGAGTCATATGGTAATTCTAGTTTAACTCATTGAGGAACCACTAAACTGTTTTCCACAATGGCTATACCATTTTACATTCCCACCAGCAATGTATGAGAGTTCTAATTTCTCCACATCCTTACCAACACTTATTATTTTCTATTAAAAAATTTTTATTATGGCTATCCTAGTGGATATGAAGCAGTATCTCAGTGTGGTTTTGCTTTGCATTTTCTTAATAGCTAATGATGTTGAGCATCTTTGCATGTGCTTGTTGGCCATTTGTATATCTTCTTTGGAGAAAGTCTTCAATCTCTTTGCTCATTTTTAAATTGGGTTGTTTGTCTTTTGGTTGTTGAGTTGTAAGTTGTTTTTTTTTTATCTTCTGGATACAAGTTCCTTATCAAATAGATGATTTGCAAGTATTTTTTCCCATTTCGTGGATTGTTTTTTTCACTATCTTGATAGTGCATTTTGATGCACAAAAGCAAGTAAAGTCCAGTTTAATCTGTTTTCTTTTGTTGCTTGTGTGTTTGGTGTCATATCTAAGAAACCATTGCCAAATTAAGGCCCTGTAGGTTCACCCTATGTTGTCTTCTAACAGTTTTATAGTTTTAGCTCTTATATTTAGGTCTTTGATCCATCTCGATAGGCTAATTTTAAGCAGAACATAGATAAAGGGATTGGCGTATGACATGGCCAAGCTTGGAAGTACTGGTTCCAACCCTCTTGTTTCAGTGCCACTAAAGCACAATTTTCAGTTGGGCTTGGCTGTGGTGTTTGACTTCTATATTTTTCCTTTAGCCAAGACAGTCAACTCCAGCATCCTGCAGTATGGCCTGGAGTCCCTGACAAGAACAACCTCTTACACTGTTCAGGTCATGGCCAGCACCAGTGCTGGGGGAACCAACAGCACCAGGATTAACTTCAAGACATTGTCAATTAGTAAGTATTTTCTTTAAGCCCTGGATATGTCTCCTTGGCATTTCCCTTAGGCCAATTGGAGATGATGTTTGCCAAAGGCAGGAGGAAGCCAAATGAAACAATAGTACCTAAGTAAGAACGGAGAACATCTGTTTTCTGGCTCATTGACCTTCCTGGAAGGTGTGTGGGTGAGGAGAGAGTAGCGAGAGCAGGCAAATTGAGAGCTGAATTTGGAAAGCCTGGTCATTTTGCTCCTTCCTCATGGGTAGCCCCATATGATCTTGAGGAGGAGAGATCAAGTTAATGCCATCTTTACTCTTAGGCCCCAACTAGCTCCTGCTTCAAGGCTGTCCCCAAGTTTGCAGTCACCAGTTTCTATGTGTCAGAAGTTACTGCACAATGGGGTGTTGGAGGGAAAACCTTGTTTGAACAAGTACCATCAGCCTACAGGGAGGGACTTAACCTCATCATTTGTGGAGTTTTTTGAGCAAAAACGTATATAATATGTTCTACTTATCAGCTTTACATTAAAAACAGGGAGCAAGAAAAATTTAATAAATACAACAAAAATGTAAAATACAATGTAGTTTCATATACTGTTATGGGAAATATTCAAGAGAAAAAGAAGATGGAATGAGGAGGGAGATGAAGAAGAAATAAGGGAGGAGAAAGAGAGAAATATGTTAATTTTTCCAAGTCCTTGAGTGGCAAAGATTTGATTTTAAGGGTATACTAAAACTGTTTCAAGAAATGAGCAACCTTTTATATGAACAGTGAAAGAACATTGCCAAATTTTGCAGTAAAAGCTAAAAATAGTCTGGTTTAAGGATTCTTGAAAGCCTCTTATTCATCACATTTTCAAAAGAATAAAAATAGCTTTATGGTTCTGGAAAATGTGAATATAGTTTGTGTTTTTACATGGAAAACATGTTCAATTTTTATGGACTAACATTGCATTTTGGGGGTTCTTTTTGATATGGTTCTTTAAAATCTTTTAAGATCATGTTGTATTTTCACAACACTAGGCACAAATTGCATTATCTGATGGAATTTTCTCCAGGGGTCAAATTGAAGGCAAGAGTTTGTCTTGGAGCCTGCAAGTTTCTTACCCTTGGTCTACAGATTATAGATCTCCCTGCTTCTGTCTTTGGTCCTCTACAATCTATTCTCCACAAAGCAACCAGAGTTGAAAACTCTAGATCCTCTGCTTAAAATCCACCAGTGACTTCTGTTGCATTTAAATAAAATCCAAACTCCTTCCCATAGCTTTCAGGATCCTTCATCATTTGTCCCTTACTGACCTCATCTCCTACCACTTTCTGCCTCCATTTATGTTCCTTGTTCCTGCTTCAAGGCTTTTGCACCTGCTGTTGCTTCTGCCTGGAATGCTTTCCTCATATTTTTGCATGGCTGGTTCCTTCTCATTATTAACATTAGCTCAAATTTCACTTCTCAAAGAAGTCTTCCTTTGCCACCCTATCTAAATTTCCTAACCTTCCTCCCACCTTACCCTAGTTACTCTCTACACCGTGTTTTATCTGAAATAATCTTATGTTATTTATTGTCTGAATCTTTCTACCAGAGCATAAGCTCCATGAGAGTAAGGATCCTCTATTTCTTGCTTATTGCTGTTTGTTTTATTATCCAGAAGAGTGTTTGGCAAATTGTAAGTGCTCAGTAAATATTTACTAAATGAATGAAGTTGGAGGATAAACTTGATGAGCACAATTTCTGTCAATATTATTCAGGGAGAAAAGAACTGGATGGGGAGCCACTAATACCAAGTGTTTTTTTTTTAATTGAATGAATTTGAATTGAATTGAAAGAAAACTAATAAGCAATGTGTTGCTGAAGATACTTGAAGAAAAGGTTAATCTTTGATTTTTGTCAAGAAAGTGAGGAGCTCAACCTGCGACTGACTCTTGTTCTCCTTTTCCCAAAGGTGTCCTTGAGATTTTCCTTATAACTTCTCTGGTTGGAGGAGGCCTTCTTATTCTCATCATACCGATGGTGGCATATGGTCTCAAAAAACCCAAGTGAGTTTATAGGCAACAGTGTGTGCCCTCAAAATCAGGGATGGAAAAGGGTGGAAGGCATCACAGGTGGAAGAGGAGGTGTTCATTCATTTATTAGTTTGGTGTGTATTTATTGAGTTCATTGTATGCCGTACCCCATGGCTCATCAGAATTCTGACCAAATGAGAGGACTTTCACCCCCTACAGCCCCGTGTACCAGTCCTAGGCCTTTTTGAGGCCAGGGGAGTCCCAGCTGCCCCACAGGCTTTATCTGCTGTGCTTGGCATCTGAGACTAGAGTTGGGGAGAAGGTCCTTTTTCTCAGCGTCTAGAGGGGGCCCATCCCAGCAGCAAAGGCCGCAAGGCCACTAGCTTCTCTCCCAGGCAGAGCAGGGAGCTACATACCCATGGAGTTAGAGTGCCGGCCAGTTGTATGCCCAGCACAGACTTGTTCCTTGCTTACGGTGCAGTTGGAGGGCTGGCTGCTGGGGCATTTGTCCTGCCTGCCCTGGCCACTGTGGGGAAAGAAGCTTATCTTTAGGGTCTTGTTCTTTCTTTCCCCAGAGAGCCTCATGCTACCCTGATGGTCAAGGGCTCCCTCCCTGGTAGACCTTTCTCTCCAGAACTGCACAGTTGTGGGCCTTCTTTGCCCAGCAGCGGTGCTTAGTTACGGTCAAGCTAACGTCAACCTCAGTTCCCAGCTGTACATTGTAATCAAGTCACCAGCACAAATTCTTGTACATTTTGCTTGTCTAAGAAGCTCCCAGGTGATGCTGATGCTGCTGGTTGGGACCACACTTTGCGAATCACTGCGTTAAAGAGTGGGTAGCTTATAAAGCTTAGAGTGTTACCCTTCCTGTGGAATAAAATCTCAAAGAAATGGCTCTGTGATGGTGTGGCTTCTGGCATCAGGCAGGGTGGGCGATGCAGGGGCAGGAGAGCAGGAAAGGTAGGAATAGATTTGTGTGGGGAGAGGTCTCTCCCCATCACATCCCATAGATAACTTGCAATTTCACCCCCCAAGCTACTTTGCTTTCCCAGTTTCAGTCAGGAGGCTGGGAGCTTGCCCTTATTTAATAGGGAGCCACACAATTCTCTTTAGCAAAGCCCCGCTCTTTTGGCTTCGCCTTATGGTGCAAGTCCACTTCTTGGACTCACTTCCTGTTTTAAAATCTTGTCTCTTATTAGCAAATTGAAGCACCTATGTTGGCCTGATGTCCCCAACCCTGCCGAAAGCAGTATAGCCACGTGGCATGGAAATGATTTCAAGGTAAATACTCCTGTTTTTGTTAAGGACATCATTGGTTGTGGGAGGTGGGGAGGAGTCCTCGAATCGTTTTTCTCAGATTGGGGAAGTTATGGTCAAACTTTTTCTGGCAATGGTGTTTTCTAGTAAATTATCCATAAATAGAAACTCTCATTTTTCATAAGTTTTTAAATTGAAAATTGTTCTGAGAATTTTAAGTTTTAATTTCTTGCTCAAGTAGAAATAAGCCTGATCAAATATAACCTTTAAATCCTTATTATCGAAAGATTATTCCAGTATTTCTTGTTGAAGGAATTTTTAATATTAGCCTCTGTTTCAACTCAGAAGTTTCTTTTTAACATGGACATTTTATTTTTATTTATTTATTTTAGTTGTGATTTTTGTTATTTCTGCTTATATTGTCTTTTCTCCTTCATCAGTCTTATATTACTCTATTTACTTTCCTATTTATTAGAAGTTATTAAGAGAGTAAATGAATTCAAAGGCAGCATGGTCTGATGTCTAAAGTGCTTTTTGAATAATCTGTAGGTTTGGCCTCTACAGCAAGAACTTATTAATCACTCACTGTATACCAGGCACCAGGCTAGGCTCTGGCGTTACAAAGATGACAAAGATGACACTGCCTCTGTCATGGGGCCACATTTGATTTTCTGGTGATGTTGGGCAAGTCAATTGTCTTTATGATTATGGTTTTCCATCTGTAAGAGTTCTAATTTGGGTGCTCCCGAGATCTCCACTGGGGTTTTGTGAGCATATGGTTTTGTGGAAAATAGCCTTGAGCTCCCTAGAAGAAGAAATTGTTTGAATACAGTGTATTCTTTCTCAGGAAATGGGCCACATTTGCCAAGCTCCTACCGAAGGGCATGTGGAGGTGACTGGCGCCCACTTCTGGTCTCTGGGAGGAATGTTGTGGGCTGGTTAAGAGGTGGGGCATTGGGTGTCCCAAACCTTGTGAGCTTTTGGCTAATCATATGTAGTCCCCAAGTGACCATTGAGTGTGTCCCTTTCTCTTTTCTAGGCTAAGCTAAATGTGAAGGAATTTGATGAGTCTGTGAACACGCACGAAGAGAGGATTCTAAAACCATGTTCTGCCCCCAGTGACCTTATTGACAAGTTAGTGGTGAATATTGAGAATTTTCTGGAAGAGGTTTCCACAGAGGAACCTGGAAAGGGTCAGGAAAACATTTTGGGAGGGGAAAAGAATGAGTATGTGACCTCTCCCTATAGACCTTATTGCCCCTCTGGGAAAAATTTCAAGGAACCCTCCATTTCAACTGAGATTCCATCTGGAAAATCCCAATACCTGTGTTCTGGAATGCCAGAAGGGAACTGCTCAGAAGCCAAAGAGCAACTTCTCTCTTCTGCTTCAAGTTTAGGGCCAGACCATCTCTGTGAGGAAAGAGCACCAAATCCATATTTGAAAAATTCGGTAACAACCAGAGAATTTCTCGTGTCTGAAAAACTTCCAGACCAAACCGAGAGAGAAGTCTAGATGCCACCATGGCTTGAATCTCTCTGCATCTCAGTGAGAGTGACTCTTACAGAGAGAGGATATCAAGACTTGGCCAGAAGAGCTTCCTTGGCTGCCTTCCCATCCTGCTTGTATTAGAGAAAGTCTGGCATGCCCCTGGGTTGAGCTTGGTTGGCACAGATATATAACTTGGCTGAGAAGAAGAAGGGATGATGATAAGACTGAGTGCATTGCAGAGGAAAACCAATTTGTTTGCTTTTGTTCAGACAGTAAGCTCTCACCGAGGCCTCTGATAGATTGACTTGGAGGGACAGTGGACCCCTGAGGTGGATATATCTCGCCTTCCCTAGGAATTGGGTCATGGTCACAGCCTTTACTGGAGCTACACCTCAGAGTTCCCTGATGCCAGAGGACATTTATTTAATTGGCACTTGGGTGATCTGGTGGGAAGGGAGAGTCTCCTTTCACTTTGGCCTCTCCTAAGCTCTGGGCTCTCCCTCTGAGGTAGACCTGACATCTTACTTTTGAGATTATGTATGGGTTGGAAGTGGAAGTGGCCCTCCTGATGGTGTGCTTGAGGCTCTCATTACCCTCATTAAATCTCAAGTGTCTGCAGCAACACACCCTCCTAGGACTCTTCACCCCTAGTCCACTCTACGTTGGCTGCTGGTAAATCAAGGAGTGAGGAGGTGCTCATCAGGGCACTGGGGAGTGGACTCTAGGCTGGTCTGGCAGGTCCGCCTCACTCTCCAGGCCATTGTACAGCCCTGGAAACAGTTCCCGGAGGCCCTTGCTGCCCCTCTATCTTGCACACAGGCCTGGGAGTAGACAGGCACCCAACACTGCAATGGCTTTTGTACAGGGACTCTGGCCTGTCTCGCTGTCTCAGAGCACAGGAATGCTTACTGAACACACCCTTTGAAGGCCTCTTCCCAGAAGCAGCAGAGCAGGGCCTGGGAACTACGTAATGGTTAGCAACTTCACTGCTTCTATACCAGGACTCCTCCACCTTCGCCCCAGCTAAGCATGGAGCTTGTGACAATTCGTGGAGCCTTTAGCCCAAGTGCTGGTGGCAGGATTCAGCTACTGAGACTCGAGAACTGATAGCTGGTGCTGGGCTCCTGCCCTGACATCAGATGACTTCCTGACATGTGGCTGTGACTCATCTGGCTGTTGGGGGTGGTCACTGAGAGCCTGGTGAGATCAGGGGAGGCCAGGCAACGAGTGAGTGGGGAGTGCAGTGAACCCAGCATTTGTCAGCCACAAAGGCTGACGGTGTTTTTTCTAGGAGAGTTTGAGGAGTTGGTACCTGTGTAGCAGGCACGAACTTCACAAGCCGCCAACTTTATTCCTATACCTAAAATTAGTTTCTAGCCCAAGCCCCTGACATTTTGAAGTAACTGCAGCCCAATTTGGTGTTTTCTGAGTCACTTTGGGTTTGTCACTCAGTCACATTTGGGATTTTGATGCCCCTGTCCTCCCTGGGACTGATTCTGAGCGTCAGAGGATGTTCAGTGGAGCCGCATGGTTTTGTCTCTCATTTGATATCTGCCCAACACTAGTCTTGGGACCTTCCTGTGGCCCCACATGCCCTTGTTGGGCCACCTGCCACTTTCCTCGGCCAACTGCTGCATCCTCACAATGGGCACAGGCAGGTGGGGCTTCTCCCCCAAAGCTGTCTCCTCATTAAATCTCAAGTGCCTGCAGCAATCCCCGCTCCGCAAGTCTTCCCTCCTAGCTTACAGAACAGTAGAAAGTGACCAAACAAAAGGGATGCACCAGATTCCCATGCTGAGGTCGGGGTCTCCCTGCCCCATACCTACCCCCTGCCCCCATGTTGTGACTTGACCACTTCTATGAGCCCTCTCCCCCCGAGTTGCAGATGGGACGTTTCCCACCCTTGCGTTTGGATTTGTGAACTTATAGGGAGGTCCTAGCCTTGTCCTCCACAACTGTTCTCTCTTTCCTGTGACCCTCTGCCCACCTCCAGCTGAGGGATCTTCTCAAATTCTGTATGAGGTGGGTCGGAGAGGAGAGTGTCTGGAATAAGTCCTCCCAGTCTTGTCTGTCTCACAGCTGGATGAGGCTCGTGACTCTAAAATCCAAGAATTTGATGGCTGGGGAGAGAGAAGGGGTCCCAAATGGCTCCCGTGGGTGGGTTTCAGAGATGAAGATGTCCTCTTCTCCTCCTCCCTTAGTCATTCATTAAAGCCCGAAGTGTCTTCTGAGGGACATTTGCAAATGTCACACTCTGGGCCCTTCCTGTTGCATTTCTTCTTCTCTTTTTTCCCTTTCCTTCTTGCCTCCTATCTCCCACTTCTTTTTTCCACCACTCCCAGCAGCTTTGCATCTTCTTAACTCTTCCTTTTTTTTTTCTTTTTCTTGTTTCTTTTCATTTTCTTCCCCCTTGCCATCAGCTTCTTTTTATCATTTTCCGTGTTTACTTTTGCTACTTTTGACGGCTAAGAAAATCGGGGCTGTCTGTTTTGTTCTAGATGTGGTTTATAGGAATCAGCATTTCCTGCTAGGAAGAGGAGCAGTTTTCCCACGAACTCGAAACACTTATTCAGTGGCCACACACTTTGCTCTCCAGGGCAGAGTCACAGGACACAGGCCTAAAAGCTCAGAGGCCACTGGTGACCTTCCTTTCCTGGGATCGAGTCACGAACTGTCCCCAGCCCCAGCATCCTGGGCTGCCTCTGTGGCCAGAGAGGGCCATCTGCATTTTCTCTGTTATCAAATAGACGTTGAGAGGACACAAACAGGAAAACTTGTGTTTTAGCGGTCATTAAAAACTCATAAAATTCCTGTTAAGAGTTTTCCAGGGCTCTGGGAACCATGCAAACAGTGCCCTATTAATGGTCTTTCTTTTACAATAATAGCAGAAAATTTTAAAAGAATGGCAGAGAAGCCAATCTGTGGTTAAAAAAAAAAAGATGATGCCTTTGTTCTGGTTTCTCAGGAGGCAGCAGTGTGAAAACACTGTGCGGGGTTTTGAAAGAGGCAGGAGATGGGGAGAGGCGAGACAGGAGAGGTGGCCAGCGCAGGTGCCAGCGTAGGTCCCCACTGCTGTCCCTCCCTTGTTTGAGGAAAGCCTGTGCTGATCTGCCCGGCCACCCCAGGGGGTTCTGTCCCCTTTCCAGCACGCCCCTCATTACTGCTGCTGCTGCTGTGGGCATGCTCCAGCCCAGGGGTTGGCAAACCTGCCCTCGGGCCATATCTGGGCCCTGTTTTTGTAGGGTTCATCAGTCAAAAACCATATTGACATTTTTAAAGTCTGGAAAATAAAATCAAAGAAAAAATAGTGTTTCATGACATGTGACAATTCTGTGGAATTCAAATTTCAGTGTCCATAAATGAATCTTAATTGGAACATAGCCTCGCCCATCATTTACGTATCATCTATGGCTGCTTTCTCCCCACAAAGGCAGAACTGGGTGGTTATGACAGTTTCTCTCATAAGCCTAAAATGTTCCCCATCTGGCCCTTTACAGAAAAAGTTTGTTGACTTCTGCATAGCCAACAGACATTAGGCTGCAGCTGTACTGTGTTGGCCCACAAAGTGTATTAACTTTGAATTAGCTGCTAATTAAAGAAAAAAATCAGACTCTGTCATTCTGGATTTCTAACTCAGTAGGGACTGCCCCCTTTAGAAGGGCACCCCCCCCCCGACCGCCCTCACAACTTCCTGTCCCCTGGCCACAGCTAAGGTAGAGAGTGGGTGGCTATCACTTACTCCAGTGGTTCTCCATCCAGGTCATTTTGCCCTTCATCCCCCAACCGTCAGACATTTGGCAAGGCCTGGGTGCAGGCCTTGGGAGGGTGCTGCTGGCACCTAGTGGGTGGAAGCCAGCAACGCTGCTAGTTATCTTCCAATGCACAGAACAGCCCCACAACAAAGAATTACCTGGCCCAAAATGTCGGTACTGCTGAGGTTGAGAAATCCTGCCTGAGCTAACGTCTGCCCTGGGCCCACAGCACTCGCCATGGGTGCGACTCAGTGTCCATAGACAGCTCTAGGTATCTCTCTCTTTTTTTTTGTAAATTTAAAATTTGTTTTGGATTAAACTTTACAACAACAACATCAACTACAAAAATCTCTAAATTCCAATTATTTTTGCCATTCTTAATTCACTCCTGAAGTGATCTGTGTCTACCCATATACATTTTCATCTATTGCAAGTACGTATTGATTCTATCATGTTCTCTCCTTACTTTCGCTTATTATCTCACGTATAAAATTCCCTGCATGGACTTGGTTCATAGTGGTAGTGTTTGGTGGCCACTCAGAACTCCATGGTGTGCCTGCGTACTGTGGTTTGCTAAGGCACCCTTTAGTTGATAGGGTTGTCTTACATGTCCTCCTTTTGTAGAGAGCAACTTCAATATACATCTTTATAAAAAATTTGCTTTTCCTGCCTTTGTCCTAACTCCTTGGGGCTGTTTCCAAAGGTGGAATTGCTGGGTCACAGTTTTATGGTTATTATCACATATTGCATGACTGTGCCCCCAAAAAGGCTACAGTATCTGGTGATTTGCAGTATCAGCAGAGATGTCTCAGGCATCCTTTGTCCTTTTCCACTGATAAGCAGCTGTTTACTGCTGCAAGCTGGATTTTGTCAATTTATTAGCTATGAAACTTTGTAGTTATTTGTGTTGCTTAAATCATTGTGAAGCTACACTTTTCTGATCTATATTTTACTGTTTGCATGTCCTCCTGTGGACATTACAGAATTGTCTATCTCTCAGCTCCTGGGGGCATTGAGAGATCAGCTAAGCTGCTAGAAATGAGAGGCACTCAGCAAGACTTTAGAACAATTTGTGGACTTTGTCATTTGGTTGACCATTTAAAATGCATGGTTTTTGTAGGGCATTTTAAAAGAGAAATTTCACACTGATGTATTTTGTTAATTGTCTTATGTAAACGTAATTAGTAACAAGGCCTATCTGTAATCAAAGTGTGTGGTGTTATTTGTCTTGTTAATTGTCTTATGTAAACGTTAATTAGTAACAAGGCCTATCTGTGATCAGAGTGTGTGGCCTTATCTGTCTTGCGCTGTCATTAGCAGACCTTGTTCCCTCTGCAGCTTTTACTGGACTCTGGGGTCAGCAGGGAGAGAGTTTGCTCAGAAGCACAAACAGCCCCTGTGTATGTTTACAAAAGCCTTGAGGCCACCCTTGCCCTCAGCACTGAGCTCTGTGCAGGGCCATCCTGTCCTGTCCAACATGCTTGCCCCATGCTGGTGAAAAGAGTGTGGGAGAGGAAGAGGGAGAGGGAGAGGGGAGTAACTCCACAAGAGCACAGAGCCAGCAGTCAGCAAGCCTCAGATGGTTGGTTCAAGGGAATCTAGATGCCTGTACTGCTGATTTCATTTTCAGGAAAGGAATTCTCTGTCATGCCCCACTTCACTATATGTGTGGGCTAAAATGCCAGAAAGGTATATACAGGCCTAGACTCTGAAATAGAAATCAAAGAGTGCAGGCCAGAGTGGACATGCAGAATATTCTGAATAATTATCGCAGTGAGGAAGAGAACCATCTCTCGGTAGGCTGTGCATGTTGTCTTTTCCATATATTGTTCACATATTGATGTATACATAATGCATGCGCATGAAAGTTCTGTACTCTTGAGTATGACAACATGGTTATTGTAATGGGAATAGCCTTTAAAATGCATTCTTATAAATGCATTTGTATTTTGACCTTTCAAATAATAAAGCTGTAATACCATTTTTATGTATGCTATGCTTCTGTTTTAAAGTTTTATCTGCTCAGGCGTTTAAAATGAGACTTCGTAATGTGAATAGCTTTGTTAGAGATCAGGGGAGTCTCGTGACTGTGGAGAACACAGCAGAGCTACAGGTGACCAGGAATCAGACGTAGAGAATTACTCCTGTTCGCACACCTCCCACCAAGGATTCGGCTGGGGCTCACACCCGAGCTCACTGTCTTTCTATTTCATTCCTCATGGCAGCATTTTCAAACTCCTTCCAGCTCCTCAAGTTCCCTCCGAGCCTCCCCTCACTGCTTTCAGCAGATGACATGGTCCCCACTTCCTGGAGGATGTGCCACCAGCTGGTCTCACTTCTCTTCAGACCAGACTTCTGGGAAAGTCTCCGCAGCGGAGATGCCCTGCTTGTTTCCTTGGCTTCTCCTCTTCTTTCACCTTCTCCCTCTTGAGCAATTCCTTCCCCTCAGGTCGCTTCTATCTTAAAAGAAAAGAGAAAAAAGGGCGCTCCTCAATCTCATCTCCCTCTGGCTGCCCGCTGACTCTCTCCATAGACCGGCCTGTGGTTTAGGGGCAGAGCAGGCCACGTCTCATGTAGCAGCTTCTCCTGGGGGCTGAACTTGTTTTCCTTTCTTTTTTTGGTAGTGAGAGAGTTGCACTGCTTGAACTTTCTAGAGGTATAGAAAGCAAGCACTTCAGGGCAGACAATTTTGGGACAGGGGCAAGGCCACCAGAATGGCCTCTTAAGAACCCAAAATCCATATCCTCCAACTGTTCTTGGAGAAGCCCTGGAGCAGGGCAGTAGTTCACAAACAGTCACCTCAGGCTGTGTTCTGTTCCTGACTAAGGTCACTGACAGCTAATGTTACTGGCACTTACTTTGTGCTAGCCACTGTACCAGGGGCTTTCCATGCATTACCCCGTAATCCTCACAACAATGCTGACTCCATTTACAGAGAGGTGGGTACCATTACATAGAGGTAGTACCATTATCCAATTTACAGATGAAGAAGCTGAGCTCAGAGAGGCTAAATGACCTGGCCAAGGTTCTGCAACTGGGAAGTGGTAGACTGGAACCCAGGCTCCCCTGTGCTACTCTGCCTCTGGTTAATAATAAAGATGGCTACTGAGGTCAGAGAGTTAAAGGGAAATGAAGACTCCCAGGTGTGGAGGGCCCTTGAGAATCTCTTCTTGGTTGGGCCTCTGGATCCTTCCTCTCTCTAATGGGTGCCTGCGAGGACCCCTGAGATTGGTTTTAGAGCAGGAGTGGGGGTTGGGGTAGGGACCATGTCCATGTTCTCAGCACAAGGAATGACAAGAAGGGAGAAGACCAAAGGGAGCCTGAGCTTCAGGATGGGTTTGGGATGGCTGCAGAAGCAAGAAGAGGTCCCACGATGAGAGTGGTAGAACCTGTGAGCACTCTGAGGACTTGGGCAGGGCAAAGGAGGTGTGGTGGAAGAAGGGACTTCCATGTTGGAACAGGGCCCCGCATGTGACTTTCCACTTCCCACTAATCCCCTCTTCCCACCCCTCCCCAGTCACTCTTCTGCTGTTTGTCTCTCAAACTCCTCTTGGCTGACCTGCACCTTGAACCTCGGAGTTCCCTGGGGTTCAGTCCCTGGTGGACAGCTCACTCCACAAGCTCTCTATCTTCCACATCCAGGCTTCAACTGCATCTGCATCATGCCCAGATCTCTATCTCCACTGAGCCCAGGATCTACATTTCCAACTGCTCACTGGACATCTCCACTGGGAATGAACATGTCCAAGACAAACTCCAACTGTGCACACCAACCCACTTCTCTTTCATGCTTTATCTCTCCATTCTCCTAGTTACCTAAGTTGGACCAAAACTCCTTCCTCCCTTGCCATCAGCATTCAATGGGTCACCAATTCCTTATGCTCCTGAATTAGAAAAACTCAGTTCAGCCTACCTCCTTTGTAGAGAAAACACCAGTTATTCTCTCCTCTGTCTTTCTTTCCTGCGAGTCTCCTTTACTGTTGCACAGAACACTCACACTTCTGACACTTCTGGTCACCAAATGTGTGGAGGTTTTTCCCCACACCAAGCAATTCTCTGTGACACCAGCTGGGTGTCTAATTCTGACACTAGCTACCAGGAGATAGCATCAGATCTCACAGGTTAAGGGCTCCATCCCACAGGACTGCTCCCACCTCACACACACTTCAGCTGCCAGTTGCAAGCCCAGGTTGTCACCTGTGCTTCTGACCAAACGACTATAGATCGAAGGTTCCAATGAACCCTTCCTTGGGTTCCATTAATTTGCTAAAGTGGCTCACAGAATTCAGGGAAACACTTACTTACATTTACCAGTTTATTAAAGGAGGTGATAAAGGATATAGGTGAACATCCAGATGAAGAGATACATAGGGCCAGGTCTGGGAGGGTCCTGAGCACAGGAGCTTCTGCTCCCATGGTGCTGGGGTGTGTCACCCTCCTGGACTGTGGATATCTTCACCCACCTGGAAGCTCCCTGAACCATGTGCTTTTGAGATTTTATGGAGGCTTCGTTACGTAGGCATGATCAATATTAACTCCATTTTCAGCCCATCTCCCTTCTCAAGAGAATGGGGGGTGGGACTAAAAATTTCAAGCTTCTATTCACGGCTTGATCTTTCTGGTGACCAGCCCTCATCCAGGAGCTTTCCAGGAGCCCATCTAGAGTCTCCTCATTAGAACAAAAGACAGTCCTGTCACCCAGGAAATGACAAGGGTTTCAGGAGCACTGTGTCAGTAACTGGGGTCAAAAATCAAATAGAAGAACAAACGAAGCTCCTGGTGCTCTTATTTCCTAGGAAATGACAAGGGTTTCAGGAGCTCTGTGCCAGGAACTGGGGGCAGAGACTTATATATGTGATTTCACAGTCATATTGGCAGGTGATTCCTTGCATGCCCAAGCCTGATTTTCTAGGTCAAGATGAGACCCACCTCTCAGTCCCCCTGCAAATGAAGCAAAATTCAGGACCCACCGCGCCTCCCATTGGCCCTAGTTGTCCAGATTGGCACCCACCATGCTCCAAAGGTACCTTAGTTGTTCACACTGGGGACTGTCATGCCCCAGCGAAAATATCATATGGAGTGAAGAGGCTGTAGACAGATGAAACAACAGTAGATGCCAAAGTCGTGCTCTTGAACACATGCAGTGACGGCAGTACAGGCCCATGAACTCAGATGCTCTCATTCTCCTTAAAGCTGTGTGAGACTCTACGACCAACAGAGAATATACATTCTTTTCAAGCCTATATTCCAAGTAGTCAGAAAAATTCACCACGTAGTGATCAAAAAGTACAATCCTGGGGCCTGCCCGGTGGTGCAAGTGGTTAAGTGCGTGCGTTCCACTTCAGCAGCCCAGGGTTTGCAGGTTCGGATCCCGGGCGCGCACCGACGCACCACTTGTCAAGCCATGCAGTGGTGGCATCCCATATAAAGTGGAGGAAGATGGGAATGGATGTTAGCTCAAGGACAATCTTCCTCAGCAAAAAAGGAGGAAGATTGGCATCAGATGTTAGCTCAGGGCTGAACTTCCTCAGATACACACACAAAAAGTACAATCCCTCAGTGAATCCCCAGTTCCCAGTGCCAAAAAGATGTCCAATGATGTCACAAGGGAATTTCCTCTAGGACTCAAAGTGCACTCTCTATAAGGTAGAGGCAAGACTTGAGGCTCCAGGGGCCTGGAGTGGGCAGGAGGGGGAAGGCAAGGCCTACTCTGAGAAAGAGAATATGTGTAGGGCACACTACGGAGACCAGAAAGGGCTGCTTAAGACAGGACTCAAAAACAGACCGTGGACCCAGTCGCAACGTCCACTCTAAAGATGAGAACTTTAGCTCACCTGACCCATGCCTGGCTTCTGGGTGGGCCACACATGTGTCTAAACTCTGGAGAGTGAAGATTGTCTATTTTAGGCAGAGTAAGAAGAAATAAGGTCAAGACAACATATAAAAGATTTAAAGAAAATGTGAAAATGCTTAATTCTTGGGTTTGAAAATACTGGTCTGTGAAAATGTGTGTGTGTGTGTGTGTGTGTGTGTACAGCATGCCCCATAAGTCTTGGTGAAGCTTTTCTAACTTCAGAAGTATAAATGTTACTAACATAAAATGCATCATTATTTGGAGGTTTAATTATTTATATGTTTATTAGACTTTTTAAAAATAATAAATCATTAGTTTGAATTTTTGTGTCAGCCGTTCTGAGTGAAGATGGCAAAGGTTGATGGAAACAATAACTTAAATATTCAAAAGTAAATAAGTATAAAATAAAGTTCGACTTGCAGATTGATGAAACTAAAAAACTTAGTATGTGGAAAAATGGAGTTGAGATTTGCACAACATGGATGAACCTGGAGGGCGTTATGCTTGATGAAATAAGCCAAAGAGAAATACTGCATGGTATTCCTTATATGTGAAATCTAAAAACAACAAAAAAAAGTAAAACTCATAGAAACAGAGAGTAGAAAAGTGGTTGCTGGGGGCTGGGGGGTGGGAAACAGGGAGAGGCTGGTAAACGGGCACAAACTTCCAGCTATAAGAGGAAGAGCTCTGAGGATCTGATGTATGACATGGTGACTAGAGTTGATAACACTGAACTGTATAATTGAAATTGGCTAAGAAACGGTTAAACGCGCGCGCTCCGCTGCTGGCAGCCCCAGTTGGGATCCCGGCCTCGCACGGATGCACTGCTTGTCCGGCCATGCTGAGGCCGCGTCCCACATACAGCAACTAGAGGGCTGTGCAACTATGACATACAACTATCTACTGGGGCTTTGGGGGGGAAAAAATTATAAAAAAAAAAAGAAATTGGTTAAGAGAGTAGCACTTAAATGTTCTCATACATACATAAAAAGTAATATGTGAGGTGAAAAAAAAAATTAGAGTTGAGGACAGAGGAGATTCTGAGAGTATAAATCCCTGGGAAATAGCCAAATTCCTGGGAGAACTTCCGACTTTCAAAGGCTATGAAATGGGTGGGTTCAAACCAAGATCTCCAAGAGATACAAGGAACCAGGTGATAACTGGCTTCCAGGTGGAAAGAAGAGAAAATTGACGAAGGCCTAGAAGGTCCCGGAGGGTGGAGGAATGGTCCCGGAGGGTGGAGGAATGGAGTTGTAGGCTGGATGGTGGGGGAGGGGCCGTGCTCTGGCCTGCTCCCCTTCTGTCCCCTCCCCAGCCCTCAGGAGCCCACAGATCCATGATCTGGGCCTGGGGTAATAATCTCCAAGTCACTCCCAGAGCTCAGCTGCCTGAGGGCAGCACTGCATTTCACACATGGAGAATCCTCTCGTTTCTGAAAAACGTTATTGTTACTGGCTGAGCTCCAATTCCACTTCCTGGGCGATTGGTACCATTCTCACCTTCCTGCGTGGACTGGGGCTCTTCCTCGTATTCCTTCCCTACCTCCAGAGTAATCCATCCTTATGACTTCCTTGGAAATGTAGAAACATCAGGAAGGTAAGAAACCCTTGGCCGAGACCCACCAGAAGATGATTCTCTCTTCTTTTCTACTATGATTTCCACTTTTGTGAATCAACTAGAGGGTCTCCTGGAATGGGAAAGAACAGAACATCGTCCTTCTAGGGACAAGCCAGGCCGGGCTGGCAGGGATTAGAGGGGGCACAGGATTTCCATCCGAAGATCTTGGAGCAGGAGTCCAGGCGTGGTAGAGGGCTCCAGGGCAAAGTCCGCAAGGCAGTGAGCAGCGGGCGAGGCCTGGATACTGAGTTGGATCTGTGTGGGAGGACAGGCCCAGAGCACCGATGCCCCAGCCGCCTCTCCGTGGCAGGTGTCTCGGGCGAGCCTTTCCTCTGTCGGGGCTGATCTGAGGGCAGTGCTGAGCCCCCAGAGCCTCTGAGCAGGGCTGGAGTGGGGGCTGGAGTGGGCGCTGGAGTGGGGGGCTGGAGTGCGGGCTGGAGTAGGGGGCTGGAGTGCGGCTCTGGCCTCGGGAAGCAGAGTCCCACCTGAGGAAGCTCAGGAGCACCGGCAGGGCTGAGGATGTGGACGTTTCCTGAGCAGAGGAACAGAGGCGGGAGAAATCCACGGTGGGTCTCACGTAGAAAATCCTTCTTTATGTTCTTCAAAGAAGGAAGACGGAAAATACCCATTTTGTGTTCAGTTTTCCACTTTAAAAATGCGTGCAGGGAAAGCAACACCGCAGGGTCCGGGGGCTCATGGAAAGTCATCTTGCTCGTGGACGCTGAGCGGCCGCAGCTGGTCTGGAGGGGAGGGGGCGCTGGGTCCCGGCCCCGGAGTTGTTTGCTTTTCCTCACGTGTCTGCGTCAAGCGGAGCCGAGGGGGAGCAGCAGGAGGAGGAAGAAACGTGGAGCTTTGGAAGGGAAGCTGCTGCCGTTCCGCCCTGTGCCCGAGAGCTCGCCTCCCCCTCTCCTGCCCCTGGGCGCCAGCTCCACGGGCTCCGAGGATGCCCGCGGCAGAGCCCGTCCGTCAGGAGACAGAGCCCTCGGGGAGGCTCCCGGGAGGGAGACGAGGACCCGGATCCTTGCCCGAGTCTGTGCTGGGAACCAAGCCCCAAGCCGGCAGGGGCCTGGAAATGGGTGCTGCCCGGTGATACCAGCCCTGATATTTGTTCCCCTGTATTGAACCCAGCATATATGGGGTTAAAACCAAAAAGCACTCACTCCCCCTTCCCTTCTTCTCTAAGTTACATTCACATGTAGATATTGGTTGTTTTATCCTTTGTGTCCCTGAATTCCACAATGCAAATGGACGTAATAAATTGTTAAAAGCCCAGGTGGCTACAAACTGAAATTCTGGCTAATTACCAGTTCTTGAGGTTTGTTACAGAGAGACTGATATCTTGAAATTATTAAGAAGCTGAAGCTCCCCAACTCCTGGTTCCTGGCGCCGAATTCACCATTCATCACAGGGACGGACAAACGGAGGACACCTGCAACTTCCTTTATCTCGGGCAAACGCAAGGCAGGCTGATGGGAGGACACCGGACTGCAAAGCATTAATTGGTGGCGGTTTCGTTCCACTTCCCAGGGCCCAATTTCGGGTGATGCGGGAGGACTGATTGATGGAGTCCTAAATCTCCTGCTGTAGATAGGGATAATAGCCGGCTTGGCGCCAGAGGGCTGGGATCCCTCCTCCAAGAAATAATCACAGTCACCAAGGATACCTTCTTTCCCACAGACTTTCCTTTAAAAACTCCAACTCCTAATACCTCAGGAGGACTGTGGGTTTGGGGACATGAGCCCACCACAGCCTCATTTTGCTGGCAAAATTAAACCATTTTTCTTTTCCTCGATCCCTGGTCACTGTGTTCACTGATCCGGCTACGGTGACAGGGTCCCGGGTTTTTCCAGCTACACTGGCAGGGCCGCGTGGGCTGTAGTGGAGGGGGAAGCACTTTGTCAATGACACATCTCAACGCGTCCTGAGCCTTGCTGTCCCCGTCAGGGATCACGTGGCCGTGGACACTGATGCCTGGGCTCCAGAGTCTGACCTCCCAACAGTCTGCTCTAAAGGGACATTGCACGCAGCCTCCTGTAAGACTCCTAGGCCCCTGCCTTCAGCACCGTGACCCAGTCTCCTGATTCCTAGCTTACAGAGACTGCGGAAAAGACTGGAAGAAGTGCGGGGCCTGGTTTCTCTTGGGCAAAGGTAAAGACTCTTCCTCTTCTCTCCTGGGTCCTCCTTCCCTCCAGAGCCTGTGATGTGGTCCCCAGCTGCAGGCAGCTTGGGGCTGAGCTGGGAGGGGGCCCTGGGGACAGGGTGTGGCTCAAGGCCTGGGGTGAGGGACAGCAGGAGAATTTTGTGAAGTGAGGGTGGGGGCCATGGAGGGCCTTGGGCCTCAAGTGGCCACTCTTGCCTGGCCTGCCCCGCCCTCCTGGGCCCATGTGCTCCTGGCCGCAGCCTGTGCCTCCTGTCTCCCGCAGCCACCCGGGGAGGCTCTCTCACAAGGGTGGGTTTCATTGGCTGTCATGTGGAGACTCCCCTGGTGAGATTGCCAAACAGCGTCCAACAGAGCCCACCAGCCATGCGCAGAGCCTGTGGAAGATGCAGCTCTCGCCATGTCTCCACTGTTTCCCCGGCTCCTCTGGCCGAGCACCCCTCCACCTCTACCAGGGTCCACTTTCCCCCCTCAGCCACCTGTGAATCTGGGGCCCACTCGAAAGCCAACTTTCGCACATCCTTGGGAAAACCTCTTTTGCCCTCTCTGGGAGAGAAACTTAAGAGTCTGATAACAAGAGTCAGTTCCCACCCTGGCCCGTCCCCTCCCTGCTCCCTCACCAGCGTGTGAGGAAATCCAGAAGGCCCTGGGAGGGACCCTCCCTGGTGGTTGCCGTGGGTGCTCAGAGGCCCCTCTGACTGCACAGGAGGGCAGGCTGCCTTCTCAGACCTTCACACTCAGCCTCATGGGCAGAAGCTGGCAGGGCGGGACTGTCAAGGGGGCCGAGCAAGACAGTGTAGACTTGAGTCCAGGGTCGACAATGGCCAGGAGTGAGCCACGGGAGGAGAGTGGGGGTGAAGACCCCTGCCATGGGGTAGCAACACTGGAGGTGAACTCGGGGTCCCAGTCTTCGAGGGCTGAAGAGGCCTGGGAGGTTGTGGAGGCCGAGGAGGCCCCTCTTTGGGAAGTCATGTTGGGACTCAGAGTGCTGGCCAACTCCCAGACCGTTCATGTGCATGTGAGGAGTCCAGAGTCTCCAGGGTCTAGGAAAAGCCCCTGACCACCTACCATGTCAGTGGCCCAAGATCCAAAGGATCTTAAAACCAAGCTTGCTAGGAAGCTCGAGCTGCGAGGGAAGGCAGCGTCAGAGACGCAGCCTCAAGGCAGTGCTGCGGGCATTCTCCTTCAAGACTCTCACCCCCGTGTGCTCCATGCTCCACACATCTTGGCTTCTCGCTGGTCACTGTCCAGTTCCCAGAGGGAACACACCAGTGGGGACACACCAGCTTGCCAGATGCCATATGACCTCCAGTCAAGTGGAGGGAGCAGCCAGCAGCAGCAGAAGCCCAGGGTACCAAAACGTAAGTCCCCGCAGAAGAGTCAGAGGCAAATGCTTCCCACAATAGATGAGAGCAAGGAGTATATGAGTCCGGGACCAGGAGAGTCTGAAGAAAGATTTGCCGGACTGAGGGCTTCCCAAGCCAGTGGGATGAGCCACCCTCCCCAGGTCAGGGTAATAGGAGAAACGCTTGGGAACAAATCCCTCCAGCTCCTGCTGGAGAAGGAAGAGGTTTGTTCAGACAGCCCATTCCGAAAAAGGATGAGACACTTGCTGCCATGTCTGAAGCTCTATAGAGAAGACAAAGCACCAGAAGATCCCTTCCCAAAGGCAGCCTGCGTCAGCCACCGCCCGAGCCAGGGACCGGAGAAGAGCAGACCAGTTAGGGACAGTGGGGCTGTCAAAGGTCAGTCGATGGTGACATCTTTTGGAAGGGCCCTGGGAGAGAAATCGGGGCTTTGCTGAGGACTTCGTGCCTCCCAGTAGAAGCAGCACAAAGAACGACTGCAGGCCAGGGTAGCTGGGCCTTCCTGACACAATGGGGTTCCCTCCTCCCCAGAGCAGACAAGAGTGATGACAGATGACAGTCCCCAAGCCACCCCCAGGGGCCACAGCTGTCCTAACAAGAGAGAGTGGACCAGAGACGGGGATGGCAAGTGGACTTTGCCACCCAGGGAGCCGCGGTCCCCAGCTGAAGCCTGCCACCATGGGCCAGGGGTGGCCGGTGCCTCAGCCCACCATTACCCGCCATGCTGGATTCAAAAGGTGTCTCCTGTGGTCCACCAGAGGGTGCCTCTCACACCTTTCCTCGTAGGAAAACTTTTCTCCAAAAAACAATGAAGTAGATGCAGAGAAAACCTGTTTTTTCTCGTTAGCCCATCCTCTGTGACTAAGGGCATCTTCCTACCACAATTTTCCCAAAATACATGTTTTTTTCTCATGTGAGGTTGTGGCCTCTGTCTGTGCCCTGCTGGGGGGAAGGGAAGGGATCAGGGTCTGCCCTCGTCACAGTCTGGAGCAGGCGCGAGGAGGAGGAAGGTGCTCCCAGCTCTGAGGGTGTGCATGTGGGGAGCACGGAGGCTGCTGAGGGCCTGTCCACCTCTGCTCCAGAGGAGGCAAGGGCCCTCTCACCTGCACCTGCCTCCCCTTCTGGGGATTGGAGCGGGGGCACCACTGTGTGGGGGTCACGATCTGATGGTGGGACACTGTGCGTCTAGGGTGGGACGTCGGGGAAGGAGGCAACGTGGCACCACAGTTTAACTGTTTACGTATGGAAAGACAGTTTTTGGCTTTTGGATTTTAGCTATTACAGAAAAAGCTGCTATGAACTTCATGAGCAGGTTTTTGTGTGAACATAAATTCTTATTTCTCTACAGTAATTATCAATGGCAATGAAAAATGAAGGTTTGAAAATGGGCACACCTCCCAGGCTCTTAGAAAGAAATGCAACATGCATTTAGGACTTGAAGAGGTTTAAAGGTTGAAACAGGTGAGAGAGAGTAAACCTAATCCCATAGCGTAGATCTGAGCTATTTCCGAGGAAAAATCCTTTACCTAATTCCCCAGATAAATGCTGACCAAGTGGTCTGGAACTGCACTGTCACGTGTGAGAAAACACTATCAAAATGAATTCTAACAGGGGACCAACGACAGTTAAACTGTCAACGGCTCTTTTCCTCTTCCTCTCCAGAGAACCTTCATTAGAAAGAGATGCACCCCTATGGAGCAGGTCACCTGAATGAACCAGATGACTTGGCATCCACTTGAATTAATAAGAAACTGATGGGGGCTGGCCCCGTGGCTTAGCGGTTAAGTGCGCGCGTTCCGCTACTGGTGGCCCGGGTTCGAATCCGGACGCCCACCGACGCACCGCTTCTCCGGCCATGCTGAGACCGCATCCCACATACAGCAACTAGAAGGATGTGCAGCTGTGACATACAACTATTTACTGGGGCTTTGGGGAGAAAAAGGGAAAAAAAGAAGGAAGGTTGGCAATAGATGTTAGCTCAGGGCCAGTGTTCCTCAGCAAAAAGAGGAGGATTGGCATGGATGTTAGCTCAGGGCTGATCTTCCTCACAAAAAAAAAAAAAAAAAAAGAAACTGATGGTTGCTGAGGACCCAAATTATTTGTCAGAGAACAGAGAACTTGTGTCTCAATTGAATATTAGCACATGATTGCTGGATTAAATGATGATACCAAAATCACTAGAATTGGAAAGGGAAGTGGTAAAATGTGCCGTGTATTCATGGTCTTCCTATTGCTTCTCCTGATCCTACTGAAATAAGGAATATTCAATAGAAGAGAAAAGGGAGTCTTTCTGAACCTTGTCTTAATATCTGAGCAGCAGGCGCTTCCTGTGCTTATGTCTTCTGTTATTACAGCGATAGAAATCATCACATATATCAGGGAAATAATCCAATGTCATATTGCTAAATTTTGGGGGGAGGGTGTCTTTATTTAAAACCAGGGGTTCCTCTCTGCCAAACACATGCTGTTCTAGTTGGATTAGGTTTTCTGGAAGAGTTTTCTTATTGATTTACATCTTAAAACAGATGCCCTCATCATACTTTCTCTGAGGTGGGAGGACAGCCGATTCAGGGAACATGCATGGGGCCTGAGTCACGTCAGTCGCTGCTCTGAGAAGCTGGCCATGAGGAGGACCTGACAGGCCCAGAACTTTTGTGGGAGAGCCTGAAACCGGACTCTGAGCACAGTCATCGGACCTACCCGGGGTCCCCATTTGGAGGAAGGGCTCCCACTCTGGTCTGCGAATCCCAGGAGGCAGCCACTTCTTTGGATGCAGCTCCAGGCCTGTGGGATGAGCCCACCAGGCAGTCAGGAGAGCTAACCCTTCCTCTGAGCAGCTGCCGGCCCCCAGAGTGGTATTCCTTTCGTTTCTGCTTCCTTAGCAGTGACATGAGGTCCCACGCTGCATCTGAGAAACATTCCAGCAGCTGGCATCCCCGGTAATGCCCTGACTTGAAGCTCCATTTCCTTAAACCCTTCCCTGGAAAAGAGTGACTTCTATGTAGTCACCACTAGAATCTTCAGGGGATCTATTACGGGGTGTCTTTAAAAAGAGGTCTAAGGTCTTCATAACAAATGGACGTGGAGGTCTAGAACAAGTACTGAACAAGATTAGGTTTAAAGTCAGTGAAATATAAGAAAGCCAAATTAGGATTGTCAAGCATATGATGCAGTGGGAAAATAAGTCATTTAAGATATTGAATTGCACCTACTTTTCCTTCATTGACTAAGGTGATCATTGGATTTTTCTCCTTCATTCTTTTTATGTGATATGTAATAATGATTAATTTTTTTGAATGTGAAAACAACCTTGCCTTCATGAACTAAACTCTCTTTAATGGTTTTTGTGTCCATTTGCATTTCCCCAAGAATTGTCATTTCTTTGTCTGTAGCACTGGTGGATTTCTCTCATCCTCTTTCACTCCTTCCAGCTCGCTGGAATTTACCACACATTACAATGCAGACATCAGCATTGCACTTCCCAGCAGAGAATACTGGGACCAAAGAAATGGGCAAACTGGAAGACTGTGGTGGAGGTCATGGCATAGCTGTTAACAAGACCAGGAACCTTACTTTTCAAGAAAAGCCGCAATCTCCTTCATGAACATAGATACACAACTCATCAACAAATCCCAAGCAAAGTATAGCACAGTGAAGATGAGAAGATTTGTGATGCTAAAGTGAACACATATGTTGTGTTCAGATCCACTGACAACCCGTATCATTTGCAGTTCATAAATGAGGAAAAGTAGTAGGATATTTCTTCAAAATGGTACTTTATTATAAGGATGAAGGCTAAAAATTTCTATTTGGTGGCCTATTAATAAATAAGTAATGGTTCTTTCAGTTTTCTGTTATTTCCTCCTTAGTCCTATGTTGCTATGCTAAGCATATGTGAGTGCCCGATACCTACTTATTGGCTTATTGGAAGGCCAACCTTATGATATAAGGACACTCAGGTCAAAACTGTGTTGAGCTGTGTGGTGTCAAGAACACAGGACTGAGAGTCAAGGGACTGTGTGGTAGGCCTATCTCTGCCGCAAACTAGACATATGACCATGGGCAAGGAAGTCACCTGGCTCAAACCCTACCTAGGGCTTGCCTGGAAGAGGTATGCCTGAGTCCACGGAATCTCAAAAGTTCCTCCATGTTGCTTGAACCTGTCCAAAATAGTTCCTGCTCTCCAAAAATTTGCTATCCAGGAGAAAAGTCAGACATATCCATAGACGATTCTGCTACCAAGCAAATGCTAAAAGTGGTTTAATAGAAGTGGAGTGATGCAGGTGGAGAAATTGACTTTGCAAGGTTCTCTGAAATTCTCTTAAAGGAGGCTTTTATGGAATTGGACTTTGAGTCACGGTTAAGATATTACAGAACTGTTAGGAAGGTGCAGAGGGAAGGAAAACCTTGATCAGAACAGCAAAGTAGGGTTGAAATGCATAGCATCTTCAGAAGTGGTGAATGCACAAACTGTATTGGTGAGAAGTGATACACTGGAAAGGCGCTGGTAAGAATGCCTGGACAGATGCAGAGACATGGGTTGACCCATTGCTCACAGTAATTCATGTTCAGACATGTTTGTGATGCTCCTTTTCATATCAGATCCTAAAGATATATATTATTTCCACCACACTTGAACTATTAAACTATTCAATGGTCAGTATTTTAAGTGGAACCATGCCTGACACTTCATAAGTGCTATATAAGTGTTTTTAAATGTAAAGTAAATAGAATAACTTCCCAGTATGCCCGCTCCCTTTCTTGATATGCATCTAGGTGTCTCTATATTTGTCCCTACATCATTTGATGATTGGAGGCAATAAAGTAGCTGACTTGAATTTCAGCCCCAGCTCCAGAAAAAGGTCTTTGTTTGACTTATGAAGAATAAAGTTGTTTTTTCTGTTGAGAAAGACATTAAAGACCATTTTGGTGACTGCTAAGAGAGTTCACTCTGCAGCACACCATTCTCTGATCAAACATATTCATAAATTGGAAGTATAGTTATCAGCTTAATGTAATAAGAACAACTTACACAATACCTCTTTCAGTATAACCAAGATTATCATTTTATCAAGTAAAAGATTAACTTTCCATAGGTGTGTGTATGTGTAATTGTGTAACAGCTATACAACTGGATATCTAAGCACTCATGTGTACCAAAGGATTCACAGAATCAGTAATTTGTAGTCAGGAAATGATGCCTCTGTTCTTCTGCTGGATTTCTAGATGATGAAGTCCGGTGGAGGAGCCACGCACAGTGATGGCTCCTTTCTTGCCCACTGACTCCATGCTCCCGGCACGCTCTCATCAGCCCACATGATCCCACTTACCTTCCTTCCACAGAAATTAGGAAAGGAGGATGGGCAGTGAGTTCATAAAGGCTGACAATGAAAATGTGCTATGAAATGTAACTCAAGGTCTCTAATGAGACAGAAACACATTTACTCTGAGAAGGCCATGCTCTTGAGGGTGTGTGAATTTCTTGTGCACGCAATGTGAGGGTTATTTGTAGGAACTTAAACTTCATAATGTAAAATGTCTGTGTAGCTATATTTGTTTGTTTTATATACTTGAGGCTGATCAAAGAACACAAGAAAAAAAAAGCTGCACTGCCCAATAGAAATTCCCTCTCCTTCTCTGAGGCTGTTTTTCTTTTTCTCCTTCCCTGCAATGGAAATATGTGAGACAGCAAAGCTTTGACTCAAGCCTATACCAGAGCCCAGGAAAATTTCCAAGACCCTTGAGATGCCCAAGGACCAGGGGCTTGTTAAATGCAGCAAGAAGCATCTTCCTGGCACCATGAGGATTAGCAATGAATTACAGTAAAATCTGGAGTGACAAGAGCGAGGAAGCCAAAAGGCACCCAGGTCTGCCCACCTAGGATGAGACGCAGAGTTCTCCCAAAGAGGGTGTCACAGCCTGTAACAGCCCCCAGGGAGCTCTGATGGGCCCAGCAGTGTGGGGAAGTGTCCATTTCATCTACAGCACCAATGGGGGAGGGGCTGACCCAGGGAAGATGCACTGTCTTTGTAGTGGACACACAGGATGAGCAGTTGCACGGACAGCAGTTAAGATCTGTGTCAGCAGAGTCAAGTCTGTGATGGAGACGCGTATTGATGAAAACACACACACAGAAAACCAGTGTCTCAGGGAACCCCACCAGAACCACGCGGTCCTCTTGGTTCTCCAGAAAAGGGAGCGCAGGTTTAGAAGAGGCACGGGTCCTCAAAGAAATCTTTTACCTAACTGTGGAGCTAATGTGGCCAGCTCTCTCTGCTCTCTACTTCCTGTTCTCTCACACAGAGCTCACCTCCTGGCATAGCAGCTGCCTGGTGGGAGTCTGTGTTAGACAAACACGGTCTTTCCCTCCTGAGCAGGGAAAAACTCAGCTCTCCACCTCCTGTGTGTTTCTCCTTTACTTTTACACAGAACGCTTCACTTCTGACACGGTCACCAAATGTGTGGGGTGTTTTCCCCCCACACCAAGCAATTCCCCACGACACCAGCTGGGTGTCCTATAGTTTAACTTGATTCTGGCACTATAGTGTCAGATCCCACAAGTTAAGGGCTTAGTGTCACAAGACTGCTCCCACCCCACTTCAGATGCAAATCACAAATAGTAGGTCCCCAGGTTACCCACCACTTCCATCCCACTTTGCTATAAATTGGAGGTTCCCACGACCCCTACTCGGGTTCCATTAATTTGCTGGAGCGGCTCACAGAATTCAGGGAAACACTTACTTATGTTTACCAGTTTATTAAAGGATGTGATAAAGGATACAGAAGAACATCCAGATGAAGAGTTTCAAAGGGCCAGGTCTGGGATGGTCCCAAGCACAGAAGCTTCTGTCTCCCATGGTGTTGGGGTGTGTCACGCTCCTGTAACGTGGATGTTGTCGCCTGATCCCTGTACTTTTGAGATTTTATGGAGGCTTCCTTATGTAGGCATGATCAATATTAACTCCATTTTCAGCCCTTCTCCCTTGTCAAGAGAATGAGGGGTGGGACGAAAAATTCCAAGCTTCTACTCATGGCTTGGTCTTTCTGGTGACCAGCCCTCATCCAGGAGCTATCCAGGAGCCCATCTAGAGTCTCCTCATTAGAACAAAAGACAGTCCTGTCACCTAGGAAATGACAAGGGTTTCAGGAGCACAGTGTCAGTAACTGGGGTCAAAAACTGGGGTTGTTTTAAGAAACTTCCAAACTATTTTCCAGAGTGATTGTTGCCATTTTACATGCCTACCAGCAATAGATGTGTGATCCAGTTTCTCTGCATCCTCGTCAGCATTTGGTGTTATCACTGTTCTTTATTTTAGTCATTCTGATAGGTGAGTGGTGATATCACACAATCTCTGTGATGGCATTAATTTTTGTAAAAGACAGAATGAACCTCAAGTCCGTTCTGAGTGCCCCCACCCTGCAAAAGTGCCAAACTCAAGAAGTCTGATCCCGGAGTGTTCCAATGGTGGGTGAGGCAGGGTCTCTGAGGCAGCCCATCATGAAAGGTGGCATCTAAGCTTTTATTATCACAGACATTTATCTCCAGGAGCCACTGTAGTCAAGAAGTCTGCTTGTACTTGTTCTGTTAGTCCTTACTTAGTATTGTGATTACTATTGTCAGTGATGAGCCATTTCTAGTAAGGACTGTTCAGGTTTTGATCTTGGTAGCAGAGCCATTGATGAGATGATTCTTTTCCAATTCTTTCTCTTGGGAGCTGGCATTTTAAACTTGGACCTTATTGGCAAATGTACTGGGGTTTACGTTTGTCATAAATACCTGAAATACCTGAACCTCTTAATCTCAAATTCGTGTGCCCAATATGCAGCAAGCCAATCACTGAGACATCGGTGCTTGGAGATGGAGAAAAGTTTATTCAAATTGGCCAAAATGAGAAGGCGGGAGGACAGGTTCTCTCAAATCTGCCTTAACAAGAGAAGAAAGCAGGGGGTTTTACGGAGCTAGGGGGCTTGGCAGGAGGAGTTTTGGAGAAACAAAGGGTCATCTGTGTTTCTTTCACTCCCAATAAGCCCCTGGGCAATGTGACTTCTGGGTTTGAATGGCAGCTGCGAGCTGGTTGTCTGGTGATCCTTGAAGGCATTCTTTTTCTTCTGTAAAACAAGGTCATAAATCCTTGTGACCCTTGAGTCACCACTCAGGTTAAACAAGAAAACAGCAAATTGACAAGATTAATTTCTTTTCATAACAAAGTCAAAAGGTAATCTTATTGAATATTTACAGTAACCTTCAGGTACCTACCTTCACAATGTTCACTTATTTCAAGGCTGCAAGAAATGGTGAAGCCTGTCTCTGTTTGTTTGGTTTTTTTTTGGTGAGGAAGATTGGCCCTGAGCTAACGTCTGTTGCCAATCTTCCTCTTTTTGCTTGAGAAGGATTGTCTCTGACCTAACATCTGTGCCACCCTTCTTCTATTTTGTATATGGGACATGGCCACAGCATGGCTTGATGAGGAGTGTGTAGGTCCACACCTGGGATTGGAATCTGCGAATCCTAGGCCACCAAAGCGGAGCATATGAACCTAACCACTATGCCACCGGGCCGGCCTCAAAGGCTGTCTCTGTTCATCCAGAGCCCTGCAGCCATGGGTCTCTCTTCCTTCTCTGGTGTCCCTGGAGCCATGTTCTGACGCTGTCTTTGTTACTGTTTTCACCAGGGCCAGCACTAACTCTGGAGAAGGTGAGGGAAGCAATCTGTACTGGTTTTGCTCAGTCAGTGACACTACTCCCACCACATCATCCGGCCCCCCCAGCCACTGGTTTCCCTACACCAGGGCTTCTAATCCAGGCCTATGACCAGACGACTTTGCTCTTCCTCGTCATTAACTCATCCCACAACAAAACTTCCATCATAGGTTCAACATTCCTGGCCTTGCCAAATAACTAGCTAGTGGGATAAGCTGCCTGCAATGTGGCAACAGTTATAACCACCAGAGCCTGGGATGGGGTTACCCAGGTGTCTTCAAGGGCAGGCAGGTGACAGCATGTGAGGCAGGGGCTGTGCCAGAATCAGGAGGGTTTGGGCAAATGGCAAATGGTGCAGCAGCAAATCCCCATCTATAAGGATTTAAATGATTCAAAATGCTGGTGTTTGCAGCCCTGGATTAAAGGGTTAACCTCTTTAAGGAAAGCAGAAAAGTCGCTGTTTAACATCCATGTGCAGAATCAGATCAGTAAAAGAAAAGGGCAAAGCCCTGTTTTAAGGACCCAAGTTTGGTTTTTTAAGCGGAGGGGCTGTATGAGCTGAGAATATGGGTGGGAGGATTTCTGGGAGGAGTCTTCCTTGAAAATCCTGGTAGGGCTGATGAAGTTTCCTTAGAAAAAGAGGCGCTTCTCCTGCAAGAAAAGTTGCCAAGGGCATTGAAGTTAAGCTTTGCTAAACTAGGCTAGTGGAAGGGAGCCCTGCCAGCCCACGGGCCATCATGATTCTCAAAGTTTAGGGCTGTTATATATACAGATAGACACAAAACAGGAAGGAAAAAGAGCCTGAGAGCTGGAATCTGTGATCTCTTTTTGGGTCTGGGACTAGCAATAGAAAACCATGTCCTTCTGGAAATCAAAACAGCCTCACCCTGATAAGACCAGCAGGCCGAGAAGAGAGGCTGTGGAGCTTTAGGAGCGTCAGAAGCCTCAGGGCTAAACTTCTGGATTTTAGAAGGTTTAGAGTAAGATTTATGTCCCGAGGTTTAGACTGATAATCTCTAGTTATAGTGAGATCAAGTACTGCTTTCTAAGAATTCACAAACAAGGAAAAATAATGATAAAGATTTAAAAGACATAGACACTAAAAATAAAATTTGTTGAACATCTCTGTACCAGGCATTGTCTCGATCTTCATAACAGTCCTAAGGAGGAGGTATAATTATCCTCTTGTTACAGATGAGGACACTGAGGATCAGAGAGATGAAGAAACTTGTCTAATCAGTAAATGACTCGAGGGACCATGGTCTTTCTATTCTGATTTTTATGGAAAAAACAATATGGATGGAGTGATGTTCAGGGCTCTGGGACTTCAGTTAGAAAGGTTTGGGAAGAAGCTTGATCCTTGTTGGATCTATGTTGGTCTCACAGTATAGTGGTTCATGTTCTGAACCAAAGTTGGACTTGGTAAGGGATTGTTGTCTCACTTCTGGATGCCTGTCAGGTAAAGAGCAAATCCTTGAGCAAGATCTAGAAGGTTCTTTGTTGCCTAGTTTCCAGTTACAATTCTAGCCCATGTCTCCCCATCATATGCCCAGAGAGTGCTTGTACCTGTGCTGTTTCTCTTTGCTGGGTGTACCCTGAGTCAACCTCATTGATACTTTCCTACCCATTTAAAATAACTCAGCTTGGGCCGTCTCCTTGGTGAGGATGTTCTGGGCCTTGCCCCCTCACTTCCCAGTGTTGGGGAAGAGGGAGAATCCCTCTTTCCTTTAAGGGAAAGAACCTTTCCCTTAAGGTTCTTATAGCTGGTCAAATAATTAAAAAGGCAAGTTAGCAGGAGAAAATAAAACAAAGTTTAATAACATGTATACGTAGGAGAAACTCAGGAAAAACTGAGCAACTTGCTAAAATGGCAGAGGTTCTAATCTTAAATACTATCTTCAGCTAAAGACAAAATATTGGGGGTAGTGGGAGTCAGCTATGGGAGATTACCAGAAAAGCACAGTACACAAGAGTAAGGTTAATATGCAGATTTAAGTCTTTGCCTTTTGCACTGATAAGAGTTTCTAGAGATAAGGTTATCCCCCCTTCTTCCTGGTACAGAGAGGGAGACACCTTTACAAATGGAGATTTTCCTTATAAATGTAAATGTCTCTTACAAAGGCTAACTTCTACTTTCACTTGGTTTTCAGAGCTTTGATAAAAATGGGCTTAGGAAGTACCCTCCCAGTCTATCCATACTGGGAGTTATCTATGGTGATGGTCTGTCCCTTTTTTTTTTGTGAGGAAGATCAGCCCTGAGCTAACATATGCCAATCCTCCTCTTTTTGCTGAGGAAGACTGGCCCTGGGCTAACATCCATGCCCATCTTCCTCCGCTTTATATGGGATGCTGCCACAGCATGGCTTGACAAGTGGTGCATTGGTGCGCGCCCGGGATCTGAACCGGCGAACCCCAGGCCGCTGCAGTAGAGTGTGCACACTTAACCACTTGCACCACTGGGTGGGCCCCAGTCCCTTCTACCTTAAATTCTTTTAGGCAGTTAGTAGGTGGGGAGGTCAAAGTTTCTTTCAGAGTCTTTTGTTCTTGAAAATAATCAAGGTAAAGAGACATATTTTGAGGTGGCTAATTCTGATCCCCTACACCAGTCTGCCAGACAGCATCAGTCACTCCTTGCCTGTGTTCTCATAACCCTGTTGCATGCTTCTCCAGGAGGCGTTGTTGCGTTGTATCACAATGTGTGTGTGTGAGTCTGATGCTGTCTTAAGAGATCTGTTATTTTTAAATACTTCTGCATATACCGTGCCATAGGATGTGTGCACAGCTAGTTTAGGCTCTAACCAAAGGTTTCTGGACCCTAATCAAGAGTGCACAATCCAGAGGCAAAGCATGTCTGTTATTCATATCTCTGTCAATAACGAGTGCCTTGCCAATTAGCATAGTTCATGTCAGAATTGTTTTTTAATTGGTGAAACTAGTGGCATTTGATTGACACGATGAAAATTAGGAATAGGATCTCCTTGGTAAATATAAAGATATTCAAGATAAGCGAATTAGTTAAAAGAAACTCTCCACTCTTGCCTGAATAGGATATATGTATTCAGCTAGAATTATAACCTGCACCCTTAGAATGATGGCTTAGGTAAACCTTTATCTGGGCTTGGGTCCAGCCATGAACTCTGGAGGACTCTGGTTGCCCCGTACTGGCTATACTGGCAATTGTCTTGAGAGAACCTTGCATGGAAGTTTGTATGAACTACTTTTTTGCCTGTTTACTAATAAATATTTAGTTAATAATTGTCTGTAGGTGCAGCAGAATTTGGCTGGAGGCTTGCTTTTATCATAGCTGGGTAACATGGTTGTAGAGGAGAGTAGCTAACATACCTGATTTAACAGTTCCTCGGTGGCTCCCATTTTAGCGTGAGTAATCTGTCTCAGGGCGGTTTGCAAGACCCACTCACCAGAGTGTGAGTTTCTGGAGGGCAAAAACTTATCTGATTTACATAAGCATCTGTGAAATGGTTGAAAGTGAAAGGCATCTGGGAGACGGAGTTTAGATGTCAAAATACCAGCATTTCAGGGAAAAATGGCACAGCATAATTGAATTCAGAAAACACGGGGCCCACGATTGCCATGTTTAAGGGGGTGCGGCTCTCTCCCCAATGTCTGGTTCTGAATTGCAGACCCAGTGACTGAGGACCTGAGCAGCCCCCATGGGACACACCTTACAAACTCACACTACTAAGATTCACAAAGACCATATTCCCTGAACCCAGGAAAATATTGACTGACTCGGGACTCTCAAAGCAGAGCTACCCGCTCAGAATCACCTGGGATGCTTGTTGCAAATGCAAATTCCTCATCACATTCCAGACCTCCTGATTTGGCACCTGTTCTTATGGGGCCCAGGTGTCTAAATTTTTAACAGGTTTTCCAGGGGTTCTTCTCTATTTAATAACAATGAACCTAACAATTGTCAGGGGAAATAAAGAAGCATTACCACATTACAGAGTCACTTTGATTGTAAAAATGCATCCTGATTCAGAAACATTAAAATGTGGGTGAAATGTGCATCTTAGAATAAAGGCAAAATTGCATCACATCTTCCTAGATAACGTATTTGCATTTTAACCAGGCCCTCACTGCCTAAATGAAGATATGAGGTAAATGTGAGGTTTTTTCCCGGCCTGGAGCAAGCCAATGAGAGATACTTGGGGACTGGGCAGTCTCTCCAGGGCCTCTCAAATCACATTAAACTGGTTTTATCTCCTCACTCTGTCCCCACGTCCTTAGACATGCAGGAGCTCCCTTCATTTTGAGATTGATTGATTTTTTTGAGGAAGATTAGCCCTGAGCTACTATCTGTTGCCAATCTTCCTCCTTTTTTTTCCTCCCCAAAGCCCCAGTAGATAGTTGTATGTCATAGTTGTACATCCTTCTTAGTTGCTCTATGTGGGACGCCTCCTCAGCATGGCCTGATGAGCGGTGCGTAGGTCCTCGCCCAGGATCTGAACCGGCAAACCCCGGGCCACTGAAGCAGAGGGTGCGAACTTAACTGCTATGCCACCAGGCCAGCCCCGCACTTTGAGATTTAAATACTGAGGCATAGAGTCAGAGTAGACAACCCTGCCAAAGCCCCCCTCTAAGGAAGTCAGTGCTAAGGCAAAACACACCAGCAGACTTCTGACTCTCAATTTCTTCACTGAAGAAGCCACAAGCCTCTCCTTCCCGTAGGCTCTAGCACGAAGCCTTTCACAGATGAATTCCTAACCTAAAGAGTTCCTTTCCTTTCCTTTAAAATTCATAAAGGCCCAACAAAACAGATTAGAGCACTGAGTGCAAATAAATCTACCCACTAGTAGCTCTTACATCCCTATTTCGTTCCTCAGGAAAATAAGAAGGGAAAATATACTTTTTATTATTCTCTAGAAAGTATTTCTTTAAAAAGCAGGTTAGGGTGCCTGCCCGGTGGCATAGTGGTTAAGTTCGAGCTATCTGCTTCTGTGGCCCAGGGTTTGCCAGTTTGGATCCTGGGCTCAGACCTACTCACCGCTCATCAAGCCATGCTGAGGTGGCGTCCCATATAGAAGAGCTACAACTCTACGATTATAATATACGACTATATACCGGGGCTTTGGGAAGAAAAAAAAAGAAAAAGAGAAAGATTGGCAACAGATGTTAGCACAGGGCCAATCACTGTCAAAAAAAAGTTAAAAAAAAAAAGAAGCAAGGTAGGAATGATGTACTTCTCCTTCACAAACAAAACTTTTCAAAATTTCCAGTTTTTTAATTCTCCTCGTCAGTCAGTGGCATCTGCTGAGGATGTCCTGTGTGCAGAGAATTGAAATACACCATGGGGAGGCTTCGGGTGGGGGAGAGTCAAAGAAATAGAAAATATGGTTTCAACCCTCAGGAAACAGAAGTTCCAGCTTAAGAGACAAAAACACCCCACAGACCAGATGATTGTATCTCTGAGTAAAATTCTGGAAAGCATTTGTTCACCTCTTTTTATTAACCTGTCAATAGCCATATCCCACAGTGGGGTAAAGTCAGCCATGGAGGAAACTTTGAGGTAAAGTCAGCTGGAGATGGGGTCTAAATCAGGAGGAGTGGAGGATCACGGCAGGAACAGCATTACAGTCTGAATGTTCCCGATTCAGGTGAAGGTACATAGTGGGAGAAGTGAGCAGGTCAAAGGGCAGCAGGCAGCAGCAGAACCCAGGTGGCATGGATCATGTTCTTTGGGATCACTTAGACCTGGTGGCTTCCCGTCCTTCACCACGCACAGTTGTGCCATGTTGGGCAGATCGCCTTCCTGAGCCTGTCTCCTTGGTTATGAAAACGGGAGGATTAGCTCTACCTCATAGGGTTGCTTTGAGAATTAAAATAATGTGCAATGCCTGGTACGTAGTAGACATTAAATAAAGGAGCAGTTTGCCTTCGGAGTAGAGAATGATTAAATGTGAAATGGGTGAAATGAGAGAAGGGGTTGAGGTCACTGGCAAAAGGAAAGAGAACCCCAAATGTTTAAACTCTGTAGCGCTTCCCCAGGAGACGAAATCCACACCACTGCATAGAAGCTGTTTTTCAGCTTCTTTTCAGATATTGAGCTCTGAAAAAACAAAAACAAAGCAAAAAACAAAAACGTGGCAGACTGCTGACCATGGCACAGGTGGAAATCTTGAGGCGTCAAAATTACCGGACACACACGGGTTTCAATCACTAAGCTGACCCCAATACTATGGCCACAAAGATTCTAAGACTTAAGTATAAGGAGAAAGCCAAGATGAAAGAAGACCCCCAGAGGAAATAAACATGCCTATATTATTATTTAAGCAAGTGATTTCTGATGACAAATGGCACATTAAAAAAAATCTCTCATCTGACATGGACTTTATGTGTTAGGGCCCAATACACTTTGGACACTATCTGTGATTCTTTTTCCTGGTGGAGGAGAGAAGAAAGTTTTGCTCTTCGGTTTTTCCATCTCTGTTTTATGGAGAGCTCTATCAGTCAGGGAAGCAGATGTCACACTCAAATTAGGATGATTTGGAAAGGGTTTATTTACAGACTGACTGCAGCAGTGTGGGCATAGAAGAAGCAGAGGAGATAGGGGAGTGGCCTGGGGCTGGTATCAGCAGAGCTGTTACCATCCCTAGGCCGGAGTCTTTGAGGGGAGGAGAGAGCCATGTAGGAGGGGACTGCCTTGAGAGAAGACGTAATCTCCAATTGAGGGACACAGTCGGCCTGAGGTGACCTTGCAGGAAAAGAGCCAGGGGAATAAATATTGAAGGGTAGCAGAATATGTCACCCAAAACACGCCTCTTTGGCATACGGATTATTCTGAGCTGATTATTTTGATAACAGCAGACACCGGAGAAGTTCTGAAAACAGAGTAGAGGTTACCCTTTTGTAAAGGACATTTGCATTTATAAAGAAAATTTCCATTTATAAGAGTGTCTCTCTCTCTCTCTGTACCAGGAAGAGAAAGATGACTCTAAATCACAAGAGAACATAATCAGTGGAGAAGCACCTACTTAAATCTGTATAACAACTCTTACCCTTGTTTACCTTGTTTTTCCTGGTAACCTCCCCATAACTGGCCTCCTCCTGCACCTTGCTTGCTTTTGTCTTTAACTGAAGATGGAATTTAAGCTGGAGTTCTAAACCACTGGGGAGAGTTACTAATTTTTTACTGGATATCTCCCATGTACACATGATGTATACATGTTAATAAACTTCTGTTTATTTTTTCTCTTGTTAATATGTCCTTTATTACAAGGGTCTCAGCCAAGAACTCAGAAGGGTAGAGGGAGTTAAACCTTCAACATATGAATTTTGGGAGGACATGATTCAATCCATAACAGTCGGCCATCGGGTTTATACCAGTACACTCTTTAAATGGTTGCTATGAACAGGTAGGTAACTGGAGTAGCTCACAGAACTGCCAGAACCTCTCATTTTCATTCAAGTGCCCATCACATTATTCTTCCAAACACCCTTTTCTGGTATTGGATATCTACTTCTACCCCTCTGACCATAAGTCCCTTGAGACATAGGAATCTTACCTGGGTCATTGATTTCTAGTTGTCAGATCTAGTGAAGTTTGTTCTAATCTAGAGCTTCATTCAATCCTGCGAGTAACTTTGCATTCTTACCAGCAACATGAATCAACAAATTCCCTTGTTACTGAATCTAATTTGAATTGTGTTTCTGCCACTTGTGTCCCCAACTCTGGACTAGTCCTGACTAGGGATAGAGGGCATTTATCTGTGAGAATTTTGTTCTAGTTGCATAGGGGCAGGAAAAAATTAGAAATGTCACTCACAATTGAGATTTGAAGCCAGTTTTCTAAAATAGCAACCGGCCTATCCATATCCCTAGCGGATGGGTCTACCCCTTGAAGGGATCCACAGAGCTGGGGAGGGGACATAGCTCTCCTGTTTAGTGATCACTGCAGCCAGTCATGATGTTTCTCAACACTGACCTTTAGAAAGATGTCACGTACAATATCACTGTTTATATGCGGCATTGACAGGATCACTTAGGTATCAGAGAAGGGTTAATCCTAGATCCCCCTGCCTGCTCGTTTCCTCGTTCTTGATGAGATGGGTGGGTTGCAGCCAGGATGCTCTGGAGACAACAGCGGCTTCATCAACCCTCTAATAAAATGCCTTGAATATATTGCCTCAGAGGCTGCAGACAGCTACCGTGCTAAATTATTCACTCTGACTTTTACTGGGTACCTTCCTCCCATTTCAATTACTTGGGATTTTTATAGAAAATTGGCTGTGGGAATTTGACTGCTCCAACTGCCTGGTAATAATCTGATCTGGATAGTAAACTCAGCATGGGTTGATTCTGAGACGAGGCAGAGCGTTCTCAAAAGAATTCGTGAGGAGCTGCCCTCAGCTGCCGAGAAAGCTAGGAATCTGTTTATACAAAATGATGCTATTTATTTGTGAGAATTTTGTGCTGTTTACATAGTAGCAGGAAAAAATTAGAAATGTCACTCAATCAAGATTTGACTCTGGTTTTCTAAAATAGCAACCAGCCTTTTCAGAAATGCTTTGACTACTGTCAAATGGGGCTATGAAAATGCTTTTGAACATCTGTGTTATAATACAAAACAATTTTGACATACACACACACAGCCATAAACATAGTGGCTAAAAGCTTGGCTGGGTGCTTACTCTGTGCCAGGTACTGTGCTGTGTTTATATTTGTTAGCTCATCTAATGCTAACAACAATCCAACGGGATAATGGCTGTGTTATCCTCATTTTGCAGATGAGAATATTGAGGGTCTGAGAGATTAAGCGACACAGTGAGTTTAACATAGCTTCTAAGCGGTGGTTTGATTTTAGAGTCTGATTCTTCTTGACAAGCTAAAATACTTTACAGTTAGGCCATGTTTGAAGCAGACAAAAGTAAATATTAAATTCTTTAATTAGTTTGTTTACACTCCATAGTCAACTCTACTCACTTCTTGAGTTTTCTTTCGTTAAGATCAATAGTGTCCATAAATACAAGGAAAGTGTTTTGGGTCCCCCCAAACACACTGCATTGTGTTTCACATGTGGACTCAGCCTCACTTGACTCACATCTACAGTGGTGATTATTGCCCGGTGTGAGAACTGGGGGGTGTCCAAGCTTGAGGGCCTAACCTATGTATCCTAGGTCTTCAGACATGCCTGGGTGGCCAGTGGGGTGGCAAGACTCATCCGTTAGTGTAGTGAAAGTCATTTACGCAAACTCGGCTCAAGGATGGGCGACCAGCATCGGAGAGAGCTCAGTTAGAACTTTCGGGATTTGCTCTTTTTCTGAATCCCCAGAACACGTGCAGAGTCCTGGGGAGATGAAGTAGTAAGATGAAGAGAGCCAGGAGGCTTTTCACTTGTCTCTGTGGCCGCTTGAACGCAGAAGGCAGGGTAGCCCAGCACTGCTGCACTTCAGTGAGGGGACTGCCGGAGCACGTGACACAGAGGCCAGCAGGTCTCTGAAACAGGGGAGATGGGATCTGTCCTAGATCTGGCACCGAGAAGCAGCAGTCTCCAAAGCAGGAGAGAAGGAACGAGCGGGTCCCACATCGCAGCTATAAGAACTTGAGGAGGGAATGGTGCTCTCTCTTGATAGCCAGGTCATCTCCATCCCCACACTCAATACACCCAGGAGCTTCCTCAACTACTTAGGAGATTTTAAGGAAGCCAGCCTCCCCAAAAATGTGTGAGTGAGTTGACGCCAGAGAAATAGTGTCCTGTTGCCATTAGTGAGATTCTAATGGTGTGGGAAATGCAGATCAATGCAAATTAAGAAAAAACTTGTTTTTTTTTTTAGCTTTTGCAGCTTTTTTTTTTTTTGAGAAGTATGCAAAGAAAGACAAATAAGGCTCTTTCCAACCTGGACCTTGGGTGGAACCCTTGGCTCTTCAAAGATCTCATTTGATATACCATTCTTCTTCCCCATGCCTTTCGCGTCTGGAACTTTCACTAACTTTAGGTCATAGAAACAGAATAGGAGTTTTTTTTTTTTTTTTTTTACCTCAGCTATGAGTAAGCAGATCTTTAAAAGTGTGCTCCGTTCATTATAAAGGAATGTGGTTAGTAAGGATCTCAATGTTTGTGGAAGGATCACAGATATCCAATAACCCATTGAGCAGCTATTAATCTGAGAATACACATTGACTAAATCCATCAGTGTCACACCCAGCATTTTACTAGATCAAACTACCCTGAAAATAAATTAATCAATCAATTGCATGCTATATAGTGTCAATCAAATACCACACTATGTAGAGGCTGCATAAAATGATACCCTCCAAATGGTCCTAAGCAATCGTACTCATGATGCTGAATTCTCTTGGTAGTCAAGTCACTTTCTAAGATCTCTCCACTGTGTGACTTCTCATCGTGGGCAATTCAGAGAGACAGGCTCCAGGGTATTATTGTTAGCAAGTCGCAGTCTCCTTAGCGCCTAATTTAGCTTTCACTCTTTCTAGTGATCAAATGCCTGACAGGGGTGTTATTTTTCCCAATGTCTTTACCGTGAGCCAGGCATGGTACATGGGGACATAGAGGTGAGAAAGCAAGGAGAATTCAGTTCCACATGTCACATATTCTGGAGCACCTGAAGCAGTTCAGAGCCTACAAGTACCTTATTTTGTGTTTCTGGGACATTTTGGAAGAAAAATTTTAATCAAGATCTCTGCCAATATTTCAAAATTGAACTAAAAATTCATGATACTGCGGCAAAAGATTCCTTGATATTTCAGCTTCTTACACTGTTCAATTTTCTGTTTAATGGGAAGAGAAAATAAACTGTCCCTGTCAATGGGGAGTACTTCAGGGCTTGTGTGATCATGGAAACTAAAAATCCAGAGCAGACAGCTCTAAGGCAATAGGGAAGTTCCACTCAAATTTGGTGTCCAGCAGTTTCCATCTCCAGGGGTGCATGGAGGAAAAAATAGCTGTCAACACTGTGCCCCGCCACCCCTCACCCTCAGGATATGTGGCTTTGCAAAGTCTCTTGTAAGCCAGCTCAGTACATCTATTCCTGATGCAGTCACATGAAAGTCTACAGTTTTTCTCCCTGTGGCTAGGGTGTCAGAAGAGTGCTTTCCTTTTATATTTTGAAATTTATACGTTCAGTCAAAATAGGCTAATTGGATATTATAATGAATATGTGTGTTTTTGAGCACCAGAAATCCTATGGGGCTATGCCTCTCCCAATCTCAGGCCATGGCGTTTGGTGAAATGGTCCCATCCTGTATCCCTGTGTGTGTGGTGGTGGTGGTGGGGGGGTGCATTGTATTAGTTACCTATTGCTGTATAACAAATAATCCCACAACTTAATGGCTTACAACAAGAAACACCATCTCATAGCTTCTTTGGATCAGTAATCTGGGTGCAGCTTTCCTGTCTGCTTTTGCCTCAAGAGCTCTCACAAGACTGTAATCAAGGTGTCAGCAGGGCTGTAATCATCTCAAGGCTCAACTCAGGGGAGATCTGCTTCTAAGCTCACTCATATACCTGGTGGCAGGCCTTTAGTCCTTGCTGGCTCTTGGACAGAGTCATCAGTTTCTTGCCACATAGGCCTCTCCATAGGACAGTTCACAATACGGCACAGTGAGCAAGACGGAAGTCATGATCTTTTTGTAACATAATCTCAGAAGTGATAGCCCATCACTTTTGCTGCATTCTGTTCATTAGAGGTGAGTCCAGCTTACACTCAAGAAAAAGAAAATATACAAGGGCATGAAAACCAGGAGACAGGAACCAATGGAGGCCATCTTAGAGGCTGTCTACCACAGGGTGTGCTGACAAGCCTGGAAAATCATCTGGAGTGTTCCATTTCTCTGGCCACATGATTGGCTCATGGATGGGCAGACAATCCAAGTCAGGCGAATGAGACTTAACTCTGGAACTTTGGCTAGAACTCTTGGGAAAGAGAACTTCTCTTTCCACTGGAGTTTCTAGGATGTTGGCCTGGAGCCTCAGTGGCCACCTCTGTCACCATCTTGGGAAAACACCTTGAAAACAAGGCCAAAAGAGAGGAAAATATGACCAAAAGATGGAAGTGAAATATCCCTGGTGTCATTGTTTGAATACCTTCGACCCAGGTGTATCTAGAGCCAATTCTATCCCTGGATTTTCTGTGACATGACCCAATGAAAAGCTTCTCTTTTTTGTTTAAGCCAACTTGAAGTGGATTTCTGTCACTTGCTATTGAAAGATTACTGATATACAGATATAGTATAATAAAGACACTATAATTTTTTTTTTATATTTCTGTCTGGTAAAAAAAAATCAGCAAAAGCTTAGGGTTGGGTAGTGAAGATAGACCAAATCACTCCTTATATTTGTAGCAAACTATTTTTCAGTACCTTAAATTTACCAGGTCTGGGAGAATTTCAACTCCCTTGTCCTAAATCCTTGTTATCACAACAGCAGAATAGTTCTCTGTTGCCCTTCAGATGCTCAGCTGACTCCTTGTGTCCGGCTGAACTTGGGTTTGAGAGGTACCACTGCTCTAAATCAGTGTTTCTCAACCAGGGGTGATTTGGCAATATCTAGGGACATTTTTGTTGTCATAACTGAGGGAGGACAGTGCTAAGCTACTGTCATGTAATGGGTAGAGGTCAGGGATGCTGCTAAATTTTCTACAACGTACAGGACTGCCCCCCCAAAACAAAGAATAATCCAGCCCAAAATCTCCGTAGTGCTGAGGTTGGGAAATCCTGCTCTACACTGCCTGTGGGTAACTTAGCAAATTACAGTGGGGGATTGCGTTAGCTTGTTTCTGGTTAAATAATAATACAAGAAGGTTCAAGCTTGAACATGTCAGAACATGTTGGCTTGGAGGAGAGCCTGTCTTCATCCTGCCTCCCATGGTGAGTCCTAAAGTTGGATAGTGACACAACAGGGAATGGATTCTTAATGTTTTTCAATACCTATTCAAAAACTGATTCTTCAGACATATATTCACATCCTCTGTTCTGTTCTCATAGAATAATTTCCATTTCAGGATGATCTGGGATGCTGAGTAAGGAAAGAAAATGATTTAGGATCTACTCATGAGATCTGGTTCCATATCATCCTTATAGACACAAATCTCCATTGAGATCCTGATTTCAAAGATTAAAGGGTTTTGCTTCTAGCTGGAAAACAGGGCAATTAGTTTTTTTTTTTTTTTTGGTGAGGAAGATTGTCCCTGAGCTAACATCTGTGTCAATCTTCCTCTAATTTGTATGTGGGTTGCCACCACAGCATGGCTTCATGAGCGGTGTGTGTTTGTGCCTGAGATCCAAACCTGTGAACCCTGGGCCGCTGAAGCAGAGCACGTGAACTTAACCACTATGCCACGGAGCCAGCCCCACAAATTTATTATTTTATAGTTCTATAGATTAGAAGTCCAGCACAGTCTCACTGGGCTAAAATAAAGCAGGGCCATGTTCTTTCTGGAGGCTCTAGGAGAGAATTCATTTCCTTGCCTTTTGCAGCTTCTAGAGGCTGCCTTTATTCCTTGGCTTGTGGCCTCCTTGTGGGGGGCATCTACAAAGCCAGCCACGTATCTCTGACAGTTCTTCTGCAGTCATTTCTCTCTCTGCTTGCCGGGGCTAGGTTCAGCCTAAGGCCTGGAGCACATCACTAAGGCCCCAACCAAAGCCTGGCTCTCTATCTGTTAACTTTCTCCTGAGATGCCAGTGTCTGTCTACTTCTCAGTGTTTCTGGCCCATGGACCAGCGTTGTCTGAGACCAGAGCCCAGTGGGAGCTAGATAGGAACCAAGCCCAGACAGAGATCAAGATATCATCTAATTGCTAACAAAGCTGCCTAAAGAACCTGGCCCTATCTGTGGCCCAGTGGGCTTGCTAATGGTGACCCTGGAATTAAACCAACTGGGTCATGGGCCCAGCTGGACTCCCACAGGCCTTGCTCTGCAGGGACAGGCCCCCTACCTCCTGTGGGGCGGAGAGCTGACTAGGGCACATCGTCCTCCAGATAGGCTGGCTCCTAGACAGAAGGAGCTGAGAGAGCAGACCTGGGGGCTGTCCTTGGCTGACTGGGCCTGTGGGGGCCCTGGCCCATTAGAACCACATGAGCAGGTTCCTGAGAAGAAACAAAGGCACGTGAGGCTGGGTCCAAACAACTTCAGTCTCAGTTTAGAATTCCAAAGTATTGATGACGTTCAGGACAGTGCAGGGCTCAGCACACCATCAACGAGTGGACAACCCAGGGTGCTGGAGGTGTCGACACAGTGACTTGATACATACACATCTCAGAGCTTCTTTACTCCAAATCTTCCTTCTTAGGAAACAACCCGCAGGATGAAAAAAACTTTCAGTTGCCTTTCCAAATAAATAATAAATGTTTACTTGGAAGCTAAATTGAATGTTTTCTCTATGAGAGGCAGCATGTAAGTCAAGCCCCTCCCAAGACATGTTTTATTAGCCAGCCTTTGTTGTCCTCCAGGAAAAAACATGAATTCTAGGAAAAATGACAGGCTTGCTGGATGTTGATTTCCTCATGGTAAGATGATAGCCTCTGTTGGGGAAGAGGGAGAATCCCCCTCCACCCTTTCCCTTAAGGCTCTTCTGGCTGGCCAAATAATTAAAAGACAGATTAGCAGGAAAAAATAATGCCAAGTTTAATAACATGTATACATGGGAGAAACCGTGGAAACTGAGTTTCTCAACAAAATGGCAGAGATTCTCATCTTAAATACTATCTTCAGCTAAAGACAAAGGAGGATATTGGGAGTGGGAGAGGAGACAGCTATGGGAGATTACCAGAAAAGCACAGTAAACAAGAGTATGCAGATTTAAGTTCTCTCCTTCTGTATTGAAAAGAGTTTTCAGAGATAAGATCATCTCCCCCTCTTTCCAGTACAGAGAGGGAGATACCTTTACAAATGGAGATTTCCCTTATAAATGTAAATGTTTGTCTGGCAACCCTTCACAGGGCCACCTAGAGAATATGGCAAAATGTTTGATAAGATGGGCTTGGTGGTGCCTTTCCTATTGTAACATCTATTTTACATTATAGTACAGCCATCATATGATAGTGGCTCCTTCCTGAAACAGGTCTTCTATGTTAAATTCTTTAGGCAGTTTGGGGAACGTCAACTGTCCATCAGAGAAAATAATCAAGGTGAAGAGACATATTTCAGGGTGGCCAATTTTGATCTTCCACACCTCCTAAGCTGACAATTCCGTACATTTCCCTGGTTGGTTGCCAAGAACAATTTATACTTTAACCAAAGGGAGAATGCTCCATCCAAAGGCAGTGTCTCTTGGACACAAAGCGATATTTTCCATCATAGTCAGACTTCTCTTTCTTCCCTAGATCCTGGTCCTTTCGCTATCCCTCCCCCTGTCAAGAAACAAAACAAAAATACCAAAAGAAACAAAAAACCAGAAACAAACAAGCAAAAAAACCTAAAACAAAAACTTCTAAAAAGAGCAACCCCAAAACAAAACAAGGAAATGAAACTCCAGGGCTCCTACTGTCTGAATATCATCTTTTGAGTCCTCCTGCCCTCCTTGGCTGGGAGAGCCATGAGTGAATGAGCTGGGGATGGTCCTTCCAAGGTCTGTGGTGTCAGGTGGGGACAGGGTGGCACTGGGGACCCGTCACTATGCTGCCCATGGCAGGGTGGACGTGCAGGCCCACAGACCAGCACTTCCCTCTAGGGTATTCCTGACTCCTTAGGCCAGGAGGGCAGTCAGGCTCCTTGAGCACCTGGGAACAGCTCATAGTTGTGTCTGGCATTGGAGCCACAGTCCTCAGGGGGGCAGAGCCACCCTCAGGGCAAGTGAATACCAATGGTAACCCCAGCTTCCTCCCCACTCCCACTGGCCTTGGCGCCCAGCATCCTTGGCTGGTGAAGGGCAGCAGGGAGGAAGTGACTCATGGCTAAGCCTCCAGGGCATTTGCACACTGGTACCCTAGCTTCCTCAGGCCACACCCTCATGGGATTAGGACAGAGCTCAATAACAAACCAGGAATTCTCTGGCACACTGCTCACCAGCAAGACTATGGAACCCCAGCAACAAAGCCCTCTTTTCTAGGCTTACATGGCTGCCTCCTTCTCCCTCCTGCAATCTGCTGTGCCCCCAGCTCCTGAGGGGCTGTGTGGAGCCCTGGCTTTGGTTAGAGTGCCCAGCCATGTGGGTCTGATGGGTTTCCCAGGGTGTGGGCTGTGCCATGCTAAAACTCAAAAGTCCAGGCAAACTGGGATGGTGTGACCCTACAATGTCGCTCCTGGGCCCATCCCCTCTTTAAAAGTTATGTTACCTGTTCTGGTGTTATCTTGAGTGTGATGCCCCCAGCTGCCCCCAGACCCTCAGCCAGCTTATGCCCAGTGACTCTACCCCTCAGGGAACCCCTCCCTGACTGCAACACAAGCTGGGGTGTGAGTGTGGCCCTTGCTCCCCATGCCTTGGCAGGCTTGCTCCCCAGGTCCATCAGCCTCCCGTAAGGTTCCAGTATCCCTCCCAGTTCCCATGATGTTCCTCGTGACCCCAGCTGGCCCCCTCTGTATACCTGGTCATGTCACAGAGAACGCCCCATGAAACATTCATTCCTTTTCTCACAACAAACTGGACTGTCTCCTGGCTTCACCCCTGTGGCCGATGTCCATTTTAACCTGTTTTTGCCATTGAGTCAGGTGGGTGTGGGACCTAGACCTCAGGGTTTGCTCTGTCCCATCTCCTAGGATGACCTGGATCCTAAACACAGACCCCCCCCCGCAACATCCCCAAGGGGCACTGGTGTCATAGAAGCATTCACTCCTCCCAGTGGACCAGAGCCCTGTCAAGCCCTTGGCAAAGTCTGCTGTGTCCATCCTTGTCCTCACTTTGAGGCTCTGACCAGGCCCCTCAGATTAGATTGGTCAAATGTCCCATCTCCTGTAACACGATGGAGAATAGAGTGATCTCTGGGCCGTCTGTCAGAATTGTGCTTGATGAGTTGGGCATGAAACTAGGTGGGGATGGAATAGTATGTGCTAAAAGCTGGGACCCCTGAGAGCTGTCATAGGACCCAGGGAGCCCACATACTGTCAAATATATTGAAATTTCCACATTTCACATTAATTATAATTTTTTTGTCATAAAAATTTTGGAAGTGTTTTTATGTTTTGTTTTTGAAATTATTTGGCTATGTGGAACTTTGTTTTATGATTTCTCAGCAGTCATCCTGCATCTGTAGGGATTCTTGTGAATTGAGAAAATCCATCTATTCTAATCTAATTTACAAATTGTTTATAAATGTAATAACATTTTTATGAATTCTAAATGAAGGTGATATTATGTTTTATATCCACTGAATTAAATATCCTTCAATTTCAATTTTGCAATTTTCTTTTCTTGCTTTTTGGCCAACAATTGTTTTTTTCAGGTTGCTGTGTATGTTCGTAGGTCCCTGAGACACTCACTGGCCTTGGATACTGGGCCTCCTGTGCCAGAGCATAGAACATCTCTGGCTAAGTGTTGTGATTGAAAACACCAAACTGGCAACTACTTGGAAACTGGTGGAGGCCAACATCTTTAAAACGGGACGTGGAGCAAAAAGGAGGCAGTGCTGTTTACTGGGGGGGAAGGGTGGTTCCAGGAGGAGGGCTGGGGCTCAGGGGTCAGCTTGTGTTGTGGGTGGAGAAGCAGGGCAGGCCCCACAGGGCTGATGGGATCCAGCCATAGGTTCCCTTCCGTCCATGTTTCCAAATGGAGCCTGGCTGTTAAATGGGATGCGTGAACAGGTGATCCCGATGGGCCCCTTTGAGTTTGGTAAACTGGGGCCAGGTGAGTCTGATCCTTTGAGTGAGTCTGCCTCTGACCATCACCTGGGCCCCTCCTTGCACACGTGCCCACTCTCACCCCAGATAAAGGCCAGGTCCGTATGGTCAGAGTACTGAAGGCTGCACCTCTGCAGGGTGCGGGTAGGGATGGTGGTATAGGTTAAGTCGCCAGAAGCAAACCCAGAGACACAGATTCAGGTGTGACTAATTTATTACGGGCGTGTTCCCAGGAGAAACTGGTAGAAGAGTGAGGGGAGCTTCATGGGGAAGGGGAAGAAGCCAAGCAGGGTGGGATTTCAAAGTCCCGCAGAGGGCAGTCCCAGCCTGATTCTGCTGAGGCCGCGGGAGGTAAGTGACTGGTCCCCAGCGTGTGTCCCCTGCCAAGGCAAGGGCCCTGGGTTCTCACATTCCTAAACCTCTCAGTCATTGCTAAGGGCTTCCTCACTGGGTGGGTAACTTGCAGGGACTTTTGACCGTGTGGAAGCCAAGGAGGCCGGCTGCCTGGGAGGAGCCGCAGGGGCAGGCGGAGAGAAGCAAGGCTCGCCATGGGAGGGCTGCCAGATGTTGTAACCAAAAGTGCAGAGCACGTGTTTATTTAACATGCACCAGATACTATGCTGTGTGTGTTTGTCAAAGATTGTCATTTAATATTCCCGTGGAGGCTCTCTGAGGGGCACCCCTGATTTTTAAGGTGGAGCTTGGTGGTTTGGAGCAGGAGCACTGCAGTGGGACCTGTCTGAGCCCCAGCTTTGCTGCCTGCTGGCCTGTGGCCTCACATGAGCTCCTTGACCTCCCTAAGCCTCAGTTTCTTTATCAATGAAATGGGGGGAAACATTGTATCACTGCCTATAATTAAGGGGAGATTAAGTGAAGTCTTGATTGTTCTGAGCTGCACACAGCACGAAGTAAAATCCCAGTGAATAACAGATATGCCTATTGTGTTTTTTAAAAAAAATTTTATAGTATTTTGAATGTGAGGCAGCCTCATCTCACAGGAGAGTAAATGGCGATGGAAGTTTTGAGGAGTAAAGGAAAGGTAAAGAATAGTTCTTGCCGTGACGAAAGAATTTTACATGTGAAATTGGCGAGTCACGGTGCTGGTCTGCCCAAAACTATTTGGCATGGAGGAGAAGAGGGTAATTAGGTTTATCCAGGGTATGGACTTCTAGCTGAGTGGGACAGAGGGAGCGACAGGCCCTTGCAGAGTTTTGGTGTGGGTGAAGGCAGAGGAAGCTGATAGAGAAGGGCGGAGGCATTGGTTATGGAAATGGAGGCCTAAGGAGGGCCAGGAGGTGGCCAGGGGGTTTCCTGTGGGAGTGTCAAGTGAGTTGGAAGGGGAGGTGGTTGGAGACGTAGGATTAGTGATTTGGAGGCGCTGGGGTGTGGTGAGATCAAATTCAGGGTGTGATCGTGGGCTTGTGGGGCTGAGGGGAAGGAGAAGAAGTACTCTGGAGATTTTGAGGGAACTCAGAGGCCAGGTGGGTTGTTTGCTTCAGGCCTTCAGGCCGGCCTCAGCACGTCTTAGTGTTGTTCATCTCCCTCAGTGTTCTTCAGAGCTTGGAAAAAATTACTGATATCTTCTTTGTAAGAAAATTGAAAAAACTGTACTGTATCCCTTTGCTTATGATTCTCAAGCCTTTGCCTCTAGCCCAGATATTGCTGCTGTTCCAGACTCCTTTTCACGCACCACACACACACTTTTAAAGCCAACTTGGCTTGAACGTCCCCACCTTGTTCTCTTCCCGCATTGACTGCCTTTCCTCTTACATTCGGTGAAGCAGCTCGAGTGGCTGCTCTCCCTCACCTGCCCGTTGAATCAGTGGAGCACGTACTGACGATCCCACCTCATTAAGACCCTTTCCTACCCATTCCTTCCTCTCGGTCTTCCTGACTCGCCGTAGTTCAAGCCTTTACTCTCTCTCCCTGCGTTCCAGCAACAGCCTCCCGCTGCTCTCCTTTTTCACACCCTACCTTAGAACCAAGCATTTCTCCCCCCTGAACACAAAGTGGTCTTTTAACTTTTTAGGTCATATTCCTTCTTAGTGGACTTAAGTGGCAGCAACTTTGCCGCCAGCCCCTCCAACCCAAGCTCCTTCTGAGGCTCTCTCGTGTCTCGAGCTGTCCTAGACTATCTTCGGTCCTGGAGGCGTGCCAGGACGTTTGTCTCCGTGCAGACAGTAGGTGCTTCCTTTTCCTTCTCTGTCTGTTGAACTCCTTTTAAGATTATGTTGGAACAGCAATGGTAGAACCTTCCCTAATCTCCTAATGTTAAATTAAAACTCCCTTCCATTGTATGTTCTGGAACTGACGTTCAGTCTTCCTAAGGTATATTAGAAAGGAAAAGAAAACTTAGAAATGCAGGTTTGTGTTCTTTCTCCCTACCTTCCACATAATTTTAATAACACTCAATGCCATTTATTGAGTACTTATTATGGACCAGTCACTGTGCTAAAAGTTTTATGTGTCTTATTTCATTTAAGCCTCACAACATATCTGTGAAGTAGGTTCAATTATTCCTCTCATTATAAAAAAATAGAGCTAATGAGGTGACATTGCCCAAGATCATAACACTTGAAAGTGATGGAATCGGGGTTCAATAAAATTCAGGTCCATCTGAGAAAGCTGTGTTCTTAATATACTTAATGCCTCTCTCTATCTTCACAATTTCAGTGTTTTGTAGAGTAGATTGGAAGCTTACATGAATTTAGTTTAGGAGTTTTATGATTTCAGGCCTTAAGTTCAAGTCTTGAATGCATTATGTGGTAAGATAACGGTCTACTTTCATTCTTCTCCATGTGGCTGTCCAGTTTTCCCAGCACCATTTATTGAAGAGACTGTCCTTTCTCCATTGTATATTCTTGGCTCCTGTGCCATAAATTAATTGACCATATACGCGTGGGTTTTTTTCTGGGCTCTCTGTTCTGTTCCATTGATCTATGTGTCTGTGTTTATGCCAATACCGTACTGTTTTGATCACTATAGTTTGTAATATAGTTTGAAATCAGGGAGCGTGATACCTCTAGCTTTGTTGTACTTTCTCAAGATTGCTTTGGCTATTTAGGATCTTTTGTGGATCCACATACATTTTAGGATTGTTTGTTCTATTTCTGTGAAAAAATGCCATAGGGATTTTGATAGAGATTCCATTGAATCTGTAGATTGCTTTGGGTAGTATGGACATTTTAACAATATTAATTCTGCTAATCCATAAGCATAGAATATCTTTCCATTTGTTTATGTCTTTTTCAATTTCTTTCATCAATGTCTTAAAGTTTTCACCTCCTTGGTTACATTTATTCCTAGGTATTTTATTCTTTTTGATGCAATTGTAAATGGGATTGTTTTCTTAATTTCTCTTTCTGATAGTTTGTTATTAGTGTATGGAAATACAACTGATGTTTGTATATTGATTTTATATCTTACAACTTTACTAAATTCATTAATTCTAACAGTGTTTTGGTGGAGTCTTTAGGATTTTCTATATATAATATCATGTCATCTGCAAATAGTGACAGTTTTACTTCTTCCTTTCTGATTTGGATGCCTTTTATGACCTTTTCGTGCCTAATTGCTCTGGCTAGGACTTCCAATACTATGTTGAATAAAAGTGGTGAGAGTGGGCATCCTTGTCTTATTCCTGATCTTAGAGGAAAAGCTTTCAGCTTTTTACTGTTGAGTATGATGTTAGCTATGGGCTTGTCATACATATTATGTTGAGGTATTTATTGTCCCTCTACAACCACTTTGTTGAGAGTTTTTATCATAAATGGATATTTAATTTTGTCAAATGCTTTTTCGGCATCTATTGAGAGGATCATATAATTTTTATCCTTCATTTTATTAATGTGGTGTATCACATTGATTGATTTGTGGATGTTGAACCATCCCTGTATCCCTGGAATGAACCCCTTTGATCATGGTGTATGATCCTTATAATGTATTGTTGAATTCAGTTTGCTAATATTTTGTTGAGGATTTTTGCCTCTATGTTCATCAGGGATATTGGCCTATAACCTTCTTTTTTTTGTTGTGTCCTTGTCTCGTTTTGGTATCAGGGTAATGCTGGCCTTATAAAATGAGTTTGGAAGTATTTCCTCCTCTTCTATTTTTTGGAAGAGTTTGAGAAGGATTAGTATTAATTCTTTGAATATTTGGTAGAATTCTCCAGTTGAAACCATCTGGTCCTGGACTTTTATTTGTTTTTGATTACTGATTTCATCTCCTTACTAGTAATCAGTCTGTTCTATTTCTTCATTATTCAGTCTTGATAGGTTGTATGTTTCTAGGAATTTATCCATTTCTTCTAGGTTGTCCAATCTGTTGGTGTATGCTTGTTGTTGTCATTGTTATTACAGATGACGTAAATGAGAGTCAGAGAAGTTGTGCCAGGTTTGTCTGCCTCCAAAGCCCATGCTTTTCCTAATGGGCAACCTTGCATTGTTTGTTCATTCCTATCTAGGTCTACTGTGTAATGGGGGGAAGGTTCAACTTGGGCGGGGTCTGAACTAGCTGTTACTGAGAACCTGGGGAGTGTCTCTGGGAAGGAGTTCCACATGTTCCTACCTCCATCAATGCCATCTTCCTTGATGCTGTCCACAGAACCTCAGATGAGGCCTGCAGTCTCAAGGCAGTGTTCTGGGAGGTTAGGCAATTGACAGGAGAGGAATACAGGAAGGGGGATGAAGGCAGAAATTGACTGGGCAGGGGATTGACTACAGTTGCCTTAAAAGAGGAAATGAGGTATTTCTCAGCTGTTTGCCATTAGTGGTTGTCTGGAGACACCTTTGTGACTTTCCCAGTCTAGTCACGCCCTGGAAACCGTCCCTTGCTGTTGGCCCCACCCTCCCCAGCTCGTAGGCATGGTCAGAGACGTGGCATGGACATGAGCCCCTGAAACCAACAAATTGGCCTCCCCAGGACAGAAACCTGCTAGTCCTAAAGAGGGGAGATAGGGCCTGGTGTCATAGGCCAGGAATCTAGAGCCTCAGGCTTCCCTCATCATCTGTAGGATGTTTCTCCTTGGACGTGTCATCCACAGCATCAAAAGTAGGGTAACCTCTTCTTCATCTCCCTGGCTCACTTACCCAGATACACCTCCTTTCCCTCTTTCCTGACCGGCTATGTGGCTTCTGAAGTGTCCTGTGAGCTGTCACTGCCTTCCTATTTTCCTCCTAGTCTAAGCCCCCTTAACACTATTCTCCTTAACACTTCCCATCCCAGGCTTTACCCTCTTTTGTCCATTCCTCATTCAAGTGCTAGAATAATCTCGAAGTTATCCCACTTGCCCAACTGGAGAACCTGAGAAACTCCCAAACTCTTGTGATGACGGAAAGCCTGGCCCTCCAGCTGGCTACACCACCACCAAGCAGGGCACGGACTGGAGTGGCCACCTGCTCACCCCCAGGGTGGTGCACATGCATGGAGTGCTTTCAGTTTGTGTGTCCTGGGTGTCTCGCTGGCCTCACCCTAGCCCCAGCCCTGACACCAACTCCTGTCTGTCCCACCCACTTCATTTCTTCCTGTTCCCTGCCCCCTACGGGAGGCCTTCAACATCACCAAACCCTGACACTTCATTTATCATGGATCAGAAGGGAATCTGACACCTGCAGAATTACTTGCATAAAGCCTCCTTGTTTAAAAATGGAGCTGCCTTGCTTTCCATGATTCTATTGGAGAAGGGAGAAACCTGCTCCATGTTGCCTCAAATTCAGTAAAGAGCTTGCGATTGCATGTCTCTATTGAACCTTCTTCGATTGAGGTTGGAGATCTATGATTAGGTGTGAACTCAGGGCATTCCTGTTTCTGTCCTGGGAGCAGAAAAAGAGCAGGATTACCTCCCCCAGCACTTGACTGTGGGTTGCAGATCAATCCAACTGTGGCCACACTGAGAGGAATGGAGATAAGGCAGCTGGAGGTCCTTGATGGCTTGAGGAAATCACACTTTAGGCCAAGGGCTTGAAGCAGGGCAGGTAATATCTGGATGGTGCTCAGAGAGGTCAACAAAAATTCTTTTGCCCAATCATGAAATTTAAATCACACTGTGACAAAAAGAGTTATAGTTTAATCTGACCCAGAGAACTGAGGCAACATTAATTTGAGAACAGTTTGCACACACTGGCCCCTCTCCTTTTCACTTCTTCATAATTCCACAGAAAATTCTTTTCTTCCAGGAAGGCATGCTTGATGAATACAGCTTTTCTGGAAATATGAGTGTTTTCCCCAAAATCATTTTCCAGAAAAGGAGTCTCCTAATAGTTAATTCCTTACAAAGTTTCTTATATTACAGATTGTCTCTTCATTACTTTGGAAATAAGATTTATGTTTGGGCAAGACCCATTCACCAAAACAACCTCATTCATGCCAGTTTGGGAGGCCTGTGGAGATCACCAGAAGAACTGCCATAAAAGAAGCCAAAGGCAAAAAACAAAGATTTAGTAATTACTCCTGGGGTATGATCTCAATATTAAATATGTTAGATTTCATTGTAAAGTTTTTTACAGATCCTTTTAAAAGGCAAAATGGTAAGAGGTTACATTGTGGAGATGATACATATGCACTTCTAGGATAATTGGGGGAAACAGTTAACATTAAACAAGCAGATACTTAAGGCTTGGAACACTGTTTCCAATGACAGCTTCATCACACTGTGTCCCAAACAACTAGATGGAAGCGACAGGGATGAGCTCTGGAAAACCGTGTTGATGATTCACAAAGGGGAGCTAGTGATGACGAGAAAGACCCTGTTGTCCCAAGGCATGTGGAGATTTGCATAGAATTATTTCATAAGGTGTGACTGAAAAAAAAAATCAATATTCTATATTTCTGTATTGTATATGGTCTGACTTGAAACATGATCTATAGGTAGACAACTGACTATTTAATCAACTTCTCTAAAGTTTATACATTCAAGTTGTCCAAAAATTTTTCTTTAGGATCTTCTCATTGAGAAATTAGGGGATCCCTCTATATTTGGGGCTGCCTTATATTCGAGCCTAGTGGTAACTCAGACCCTGGTTTAGGTTGCTTGCACTTATTTGCCTTTTCACCTTTTGTGTGTGTGTGTGTGTGTGTGTGTGTGTGTGTGTGTGTGTGTGTGTGTGTGAGGAAGATTGGCTCTGAGCTAACATCCGTTGCCAATCTTCCTCTTTTTTTTTTTTTTTTTTTTTGTGAGGAAGATCAGCCCTGAGCTAACATCCATGCCAATCCTCCTCTTTTTGCTGAGGAAGACTGGCCCTGAGCTAACATCTGTGCCCATCTTCCTCCACTTTATATGGGACGCCGCCACAGCATGGCCTGACAAGCGGTGCATCAGTGCGCGCCCAGGATCCAAACCTGGGCCACCAGCAGTGAAGCGCGTGCACTTAACTGCCAGCCCCTATTCGCCTTTTCTGATGTGGTTTTGTTTTCAAGGCTGAGCCTGATCCTAAGTGTTTATTTCATTTCCAGACAATTTCTGAGGGCAGGGAGGTGTTCTTTTTCTATTGTAACCCTCCAAATAGAGTTCTTTCCTCCTGCGGTGCTGTGAAGTTCACTGGTCTGTCCTCTCATTTGCCTTGTCTGCAGGATGAGGAAACTGAACAAGAAGATCTGTAAGGATCCATCCTAGCTTTAATTATTTTTGACTTTTTGTTTTTTGACTTGCTGAATGTATGTGTTGCTTGATAAAAGCCCTCTCCTTTGGTGAGAGTGGGAATGGGAATCAGGAGGTGTTTTCACGTTGGAGGTGGAGAAGAGGGCAAATTCCTGACTGCTCATGGTACTATGCAACTGGGCAAAATGAAACCTGAGACACATGCTAAAAATAAAAAAAAAAATTAACAAATTTAAAAATCTGTTCCATCTATTCATCCATCCATCTCTTCCTATAAGCAAGATTTACCCAGCACCTGTAGATACCAGGCACTGTGCTGGGTGCCAGGCAAACAGAGATGAATAAGTTGGGGAACCTGCCTCTGGGGGCTCAGCTCTAAGGTCAGAGAGAGACAAACACCGGCCATCTGTCCGGTCTCAGGACACAGAAGGCCCTTAACTCTGGGGGTAAGGAGAGAGGAGGAAAATGCAAAGTCTCACCCAGGAGGATCTGTCTATTCTTGGTGAATAGGCAAGCATTTTCTAGGTAAACAAGGGATTAGGGCCGGGAGAACATTGGGGGAGGAAACCATGTGCATAGGCTGAGAGGTGAGATGAAACACAGTATGTTCCAGAAACAAGAGCATGGATATCTGGAGAGGAGGCTATGTGAAGCTGGAAAGAGAGGCACAGCAGGACCAGGAAAGACCATGGAGCCTGAGAAGCAAATGTGGGCGGTGTGGTCAGAGCAGCTGGACTGCAGCAGGCCCTTCGGGCTGCCAATGCTGCCCCTTAGTGGATCGGAGAAGATGGGCAGATGCAGCTGGAAGCCACACTGCAGAGGAGAGGCTCCAGAGGGGGACAGGCTGGGATGGGTACGTGCACTTGGCAGCAGACCTGGGAAGTCTGTGGCAGAACCACCTGGCACAGGAGTGTGATCTGAGCACCTAGGGAGGGTGCCCTGCCCCCAGATCCTTTTGTCACCAGCTGCAGGGGGCCAGATTCCACCCCAGAGGATCTTTTCTTTGGCCAAAGTAATGAGACTGTAGGAGTTGTGTTATAACGCATTCTGCTCAAGAAAGTGGGACATATTTACCTCCCTTTTAGGTGTTGCCATAAGTGGTGAGAACAAATGCATGTGCTGCGGGGAGGCCAGGCTTCAGAGCTCAGACGAGGGCAGAGAGAAGGAGAGATTCTGACTAAGAAACACTGCTCTGGGCTCAAGGCTCAGCACATTTAGAAGTAGGCAGTTGGCGAGGGGGGAAGCTTGAGGGCACTAGATGACGGTGGGGAGGTCAGGAGGCAGAGATAAGGAGGGGGAGAGAAAACTCAGAAAGGAGAGGGAAGTAGAAGTGTGTGACTCAACAGGTGGGCCATGGGCCACCAGCCACGGGCCTCGGGCATGCTGATCATCAAGGTATTTGCTAAAAGCACTTGGGTCCAGTGAGTATACAGCCCAGAAGGTGGGTTTTGGAGTCACATTAGCGTTGGAACCCCATTCTGCTACTTGTCAACCATATGATCCTGAGGCAAATTGTTCAACCTCTCTGAGCCTATGAGTCTGTAAATGGTTTTGATATTTATCTCCTAAAGATTTTTAAGGATTTAATGACCCAATGTAAACATTCCATGGATGGCATGTGTTTATTCACCTTGATACACCCTGTCCCAGCATGTGGCCCTCAGTAGGTGATCAAAAATGTCTTGGGCATGCAGGGAACAGCCCCTCACTCCAGCAACATGAGCAGCCAACAATTTCTAGTCACAGTCCTAAAAGTGGAACTTATATTTTTCTCAGAGGTCCTTTCCTAGGCTCTGATGCCACTGTGCAGCCCAGGTATTGTAAGTCTAGACTGAACAAGGGGCAAAATGCACACGGACTCTGACCCAGAGCCAAGAGTGACTGCTTTTTCATTCTGAATGTTTGTGCAGGATTATGTTTTCTATTGTCAGAAGTTCAGTGCCCCAGAGTATCCCTTTACTTACATATTCTCTTTTAAGCCATTCATTTAAAAGCACGATCCCCTTCCTGGAAGCTTTTAGAACCAACTCTAGAGAAATTTATACTAATTCATTTAAAAGCTATCATGTCAACAGCCTTTTTCTATAGCCAAAACTGTAGGGAAAACAATTTCTCATAGGGAGAGGATCCAGATTGTATCTTGGACCCATTAAGATTGTTCTAGCAAAGGGGGCCTGGACTGAGTCATAAGGTTGGTCTCATTCAGTGTCTGAACAAGTGCTTTCGGAGATAAACTACTTCTGATCGCTCACTCTGGCCACTTTGTCTTGAAAGGACTGTTCACAGCCCTGCCTGACGAGGCAGCTGCAGTGAGAAACACTTGATCTGCATTGCTTCCCCCCCGCCCCAACTTTATTTTTGTGTATGAGGATTCCCATCATATATCTCACCATGTTATCCCAGTAAGATTCCAATTTCATACAAATATATAAATACATAAATTTTAAAAAAGTAAAAATAAGAAAAATTTTTAACTAAAAAATGTTCAAGAATGATGAAAGAATTCTAGTTATAATTTTCTGACATATAAAATGACATAACCATAGTCACAAGGAATAAATGTAAAAGAATGGTTTTGAATGTCCACAGATTTCTAAACCTAAGCTATGCCCTCCTATCTCGTTAAAACCTTTAGCAGTTGAGAAAAAAGAACTATAATCTAAAAATAAATGTTAAACTTTGAATTTAAAGGTAGATTTTTCTCCCTTAACGGAGATAGAACTGTTTTAAGCTGTTGAGAAACCAAGTCTCCTTTCTAAGGTCTTTCTAGGTCAGCCAAGAGCCAGCCTAAGTGAGCAGCTACAGGCACAAGAGCCATTTACCGTCCCTCTGCTTCCTCCCCTTTCCTCTTTTTCTACCCCAGTTCTCCTTTTCTCCTGCCCTTCTGCTTACTCTCTCAACTAGCCAAAGTCTCGGACTTAAACATGTAAAAGCACGCACACAGTTTGTTGTACTAAGTTTTATGTTTATAATCTGAAAGTATGGAAGAAATGTTTCATATTACTTTAAAAAAAAAAAAAAAAAAGCTTAAACCAAAAGTTAAACAAAAATGTTTCTGTGCCTCTAGGCTAGGGAAACAATGCTGAGGGAGCCCTGTAATCTTTTTGAAGCAGGATGGATTGAATCCATATATAAATTAGGGTACCACAAGAGGTACCACAAAGAAGTCAGGCTGAGCTTGTAAGCCTCATAGCCATCTATAAGATTTTAGACAAAGGAACATACAGGCCAAAGCCAAGATATTCTTTCTATAACCTTTAGTATATATGTGAAGGGATGAAGTTAACTTGTTGCCTGGTTTGTGGATTTATTTTTGACTCACTGCATAGTTTAGATAAAATCACAATATGCAAATCTAACGGTTCAAATATTCTCCCAGGTGGAATTGGTGACTAAGTTAGTTTCATACACTACTACCCAGCAATGTATCAAGCTGGCTTCATGCCTCACTGTGACAAGCACTAGACTCCAGCCGAGTGTGGGCACAGACAGGCCACAAGATGGCACAGCACCTCTGTACTTGGTTGGTCCCTTGTCAACCCAGTAGGAAAAAAATCCACTAGGAGGTAGGATGCTGGGACTGCAGAACTCACCTTAGTAAATGTGGAAAACTGGTAAAGGAATTTACCTTTGAGTAAATTCTGAGTCCATTCTATATAGTATTAAGGCCAACATAGCTTGATTTTCTTCTAAATCCTATTCCATTATGCTAAAGGAGCATGTAAAAAGCCACAGAACCCTCATAAAGCATCTAGTTTACACTAAGACCCAACATCAGTAGGAATAAATACTGTTACTTCAAACATTACATGTAACGACATCAAATGGTACTGACCACACAGAAAAAATCTGAATAAGAATTTATTTAAATTTACTTAAAGGATTAGAGCTAATATATAGGAGAACATTTACAGTAACATTTAGAGTTATGTCAACATAAAAACCATTAGCTGTGGTTACGATTAGCACATGCAATTTACTGCAAAGGTAAAAATACATACATCACTCTCTCTAGACAAGTCTTCTATGTGAAGTTAGATTAGATGGGGGTAAAACAGCAAGTGAACCTGAAGGGATTGCACTTAGAAGTAAATGGGACACAGCTAGTATATAAAGAGGAGACACACCTAATGCTAATCACTGTACTGTAGTACTAGCAAATTGCACTTATTTTTAGAGTATATTATTCAATATACATATACATTAAGACTAAAGAATTTTCAAATATCCACCTTTAAAATATCCTTTTATTTCTGATGATCTCATGTTGGTATTCATGTAACAGCATCTGGAACATGTAGTTATCATTCAGACAAAGTTTGTGTTTAAGGGACAAAAGACCTGGACCATCTATCCCCATTGGCCTTAAATGCATTTTCATCACCATCTATCAACTTTAAAGAACAACTGGGTAACGAAGTTAAACTAACCCATTTGAAGGAACTGCTGACTACAAAAAACCCTTAAAAATGTAGGAAAAAGTGGATAACAGAAGAGCTCACCCAGAGCTATCTTCTATTTTTAATGCAGCGTATGCTAGAATATCATGCTAACACACATACTAGTAGCATATATGATTAAAAAATAGATTAATCCAAAAGATATTACATTCGGCTTTGGAAAGTTTTGTTTTGTCTTACATCTGAACCCTGTTTATGAGTAGACTGAAAAGGAACTGCTGTCAAGGACCTGTCCAAAGAAGAATTAGGCTCTAAGTTTGCTAGTTTTGCTTTCTTTGAAATCAATGACAATACACAATTTTAGGCTAAACCTAAATACCTTGCTATTTTATGGTTTCATATTCTCTTAATTTACAGAAAAGTGCAAAAAAAATTTTTCAAAGTAATGTTAACCTGGGCAATAGACTCTAACATGACCTACAACAGAAACCTATCCCAATAATTTTTAACAATGAAATTTTAAGTTGTCTATAGCTTATTATTTTGACATTTTACCCATTTCAACAAAATAAAACTAGTGAAACAGAAGTGTATGGTTTAGAAATTTGTTCTTAAAACCAAACAGAGGAGAACGATGTGAAATATAACAGAATGGAGGAAGAGCTCACCTACTTTATTTATACTTGGTCAATATGTGCCAGGTAACAGAAACATTTCATGGAAGTCTATATAATTATTCTACTTCTACATTTATGGCATGATTTTAACTAGTTAACTGTGTGGGTAGAAAACAGACATCTTTTAAAATTTGATTTCTATTTATAAAGCTATTTTAGATGTTCCACTTTATGAGCTTTCATAAATGTTTTAAAAGTATATTTCAACTTCATTAACCTTTAACTTCACAATAAGCTAGGGTCATTGGCTGACATGAGTAAAAGGAATAATGTTGAAATTATACGCACAACTAGGTAGAGAATAGATGTGAACACAAAACGTGAATGATTTTGCTTTTCCTACTGCTTCTACTCACATGTTGGCTATGTTTGTGAGTGCTGACTGATCCATGTTAAAAAGGGATTAAATTTTTAGATTTTAATGGGTTTGAAGTTGGATAGTTCTCCAATAGTTATTCAGCATCATGCCTTTATGAGGGATGGGGATAGGATACCAAAGAAAGACACCAGCAACTAATAGTCAAATTACAGTAGCAGTACATGTAACATATGCTTGATTATTATTATTTTTAATCCTACAAGAGGACAACTGCATCAGAAGGAGTGAATTAGTTTTGTCCACCAAGAGACTGTTTTCTGATGTGCATTACTTTAAATTTTTGGATCTAAAGATTTAATGAGTAATAAATCCACTAACATATATAGACTAATTTTCACATAAATAAACCAGATTTGTTTCTCTGCCTACCTAAAATATAATTTACATGCATCAAAACATAGATTATTCTAAGACATGCCTTAGGAAAGTAAGTTTCATGTTGCTTTTCTCTTTCTGGGCAAAGATGTATATTACATATTAGTGACCAAATACATATTTATTTCTTGAATGCATTTTTGCACAGTAACAATTTAATGTCCCAAGTGCTCTTGTGGCTGGTAGGCATTCACTCACTGCACCATGTTCTACACAAGTTTCAACAGACAAATTTGTTATACGATGTCCTTTCTTAAATGACTCTTCATTCTCATTCCCTTAGATCATGAGTTCACATTTTAAAAGTGCCCCCCAACCATGTACAAACTTCACACTAGAATATTCTTCACAACACTGCTATTTGTAAGAGGAAGGTGAGAGCTAAACATGATTACAATAACATGACTACTTATTTTGAGGGAATAAAAAAATGTAATCAATATAAATTTCATGACACATATCTAGTCCTGATTTGGACCAGCTTTTGACGACCAACTTAAACGGTGGTGATGCCATTATCCTGTAGTGTGAGTCTGGGGTCTCTCTGTCCCTACTTGACCTCTCTGTGCCTAATTTTCCTCATCTACTTCTAATTCTGTCGTTCTACAAATCTCATGTTGGTTTTGCCTAAAGTAGAACTGGATGTATCAGAATAAAGCATCTGCTCTGTCTCACAAAGACCATATATGTGAAAGAACTCATGAAAAGTATTAGGCAAGAATACAAAGGAGAAAGTATAATAGGAAGTCTCATGTGAACAATATTTTGAGAGTAATGAGTAGAATCATATTTCAACTGTAAATGTATACCAATTTTTCTTAGCCTTTTATTCTTCAATAACCTCTACAAACGTTGGCCTGGTTTCTGTAACTTAAATATCACAGAAAAACAAAACCTATTTTCTCCAAACTTACTTAATAGCAGTAGTCAACCACTAATGATTTATGACAACAACTTCTCACTTACTCAGCTCCTATCTTTAGCCCCCTGCCTCCTTGTCAAATGGAAATGGCATAAACGCAAAAGTGGGTTTAGCACTAAACTCTGGAGGCCTGGCTCACTTCTGCACTGAAGAACAGAACATGTGGAAAGAGGTTTAAAATATAACTAAATCACAATGTAAAACTAAGTTCCACCTACCTCAGAACTGGCAGGTATTAAAACACTATTCATTAAGTGCCTCTACAATAAGGATATTTGCTGTGATATTTACTAAGATCAATATGTACATTTTTTGAGTTGGGTTTTGTTTTTCTGAGTACTGCCCAAGTCCTCTTAGTTTGCTTCAAACACCTAGTAGAAAAAAGAACATTTTTGATCTTGGCCTATTCAGAAATAAAAATAAAGCATATTAAATTAAAACACAATTTTAAGCCCAAGACATATTGTATAAAGTGCTTCATCAACCAAATTCTCGGAAGTCTTAACAAGAAGGGTCAATATGTTTATATACACATATAGAAAAACGTTAACAAAAACGTTAACAATTTAAGCTCTTATAAATGGCAAAGAATTTTAAATGCTTAAGATAGCTTGTGGTATTCATTCCTAGCTCTTATCTGGGCACTCAAATGAGTTTGTGAAATGGATCTTCAAAGAGGTTGTCAGTAATTGTCAATAATGATAGAAAATTTTTGAAAATTTGTTGATTATTGTTAAAAATTTAAGATTATATAATATTCAAAAATTAATACTTTTAATTTGCCAAGTTAAACTCCAGAAGTCCTTTTCTCCAGTAACTGGCAGCATCATTACCAATGGAAGAGAACTAATATTTTATATGTTGGTATGATTTTAATGGAGCCCAATTTTTTGTGTTTTTTTTGTCAGACAACAAAAGCTGGGCTTATATAGTAATGCCATCTGAACCTCTTTTTAAATTATGTTGGCAGCTGAAGTAGAGGGTCTAGACTTTGCTCCCCTAATTTTTTACATTAACTCTCCTGAAGCCACTTTGATGACTATTTTGATCACTAAAATCAGTATAGCTGTGCTCACTGCTTACTATTTAAATACTCTCTGCTTTCTAGGTAGCAAAGCAAAAAGTTTTACTTTATAAATTTCAGACAAGCTTTCTATTTTTCTTCAGTGCAAACATCCTGAAACAGCACAAAGTCATTCAGCTATTCAGAGGATGAAGTCAGTTTATGTAGTGCTTAAAGTGGAATCCCAGATATTCTGGAAAGGAAATAGCCCATGTGGGAGGACAGTACATTTTTGTCCTTAAGGGCAAATGAACATCTTCAGTGAGCGAAGATTATTTTTATCTGAAATTCCAGATAAAATATTTTTAGCTTTACTTTAACAGGTACTGCTGTGTAAGAGAACAAGTCTTTCACTGAGGCATATAGCCACCTTGTCTTACAGTCTGTGGTAAGTAACTTTTAGGCATTCCTTCATCAATCGCAGCCTCCATCCCAACTGTTTCAAATCTCTCTACTTGCTCCTCAGTACCTGGACCAAAAGAAGCTGCTGTAGAAACTTCCTGAAACATTTTCATTTGCCCAGATCCACTGGACTGTGAAATATGATCTGAAATCTGCTGCTGTTTAAGTCTAACAAAATCTTCTTGATTGATTGATGAACCTTGCTTTGACCTTTCAAAATGTGAAATAACTGGACTGGTTTCACGTTGACCGCAGTTTTGTTTGAAATACTGTTGCCTAGGCAAAATGCCGTCACTGCCCTCTACGTTATCTACTAGCTGTAGATCTTCTGGTCTTTCTTCGGAATCTAACAAAGGCTGGGTGGACTCGGATCTTGAGAAGACCTGGACTGAAGGAACCTGGTGTCTGTAGCCACTATGCACCACAGTGGAATACTGGACAGTGCTCGAAGTGTTTTGTGCAGATTCATTTTCATCACTGCTAGAAATGCTTGGCCTAGAAGACGACATGCACGAAGACCCTCCAATACCACTGCTGTGTCCTTCAGTACTGATTTTTTCCCTCTTGAATAGATCTAATGATTTCATATCTTCTGGAAAGGTCTTTTTGTCATTTGCTTCTATTTCCACAACACTTACATCAGTGAAATTGCCATCTGAATACATCTGATCTTTTGAATTAAAATTATGCTAAGAAAGAGAGAAAAAGGATTATATACCTGGTATATGTTCATTTGGAAACACTGAAATAAATATATATGGCAAATATTAAGTAAAGACACAGAGGTAATGCATCTCTGAAACTTTTCAGCAACTTTCAAGGGTGCAGAGATAATCTATATCACTAAATCACTGTCAAGTACCTGAATCACAGACATTGTGAAATGATTCTAAGAAGTATAAATCAGGCTGTACGTCCTCAGAATTCCAAATCAATATTGTTGGTGTTACATTTTGATAAGCTAAGAGTCTATAAATAATATTTCATTCGTGCCTAGAGTAGGATTAATTGGATGGAAAAACTAGGAAACATTAAGAAAAATCAGACTAAAAGGACTAAAGTTTCATAGAATATAAAATACACAACACATTTTAATCTGTTAATATAAAATTAAAGGATTATTAGAAGGTAATAAATACAAATCATTTCTTCTTAAGAGAAGTTCAAAGATATTAGCGTAGGAGTCCAGAAATCATTTCATCAATGTTAAAATGGTAGAATGTTACATTTTATTTTAATATCCAATTCAAAATGCTTGCCTTACAACACAGTTAACACATAGCAGTATTAACACTTTGAAGTTGCAAATTGAAAACTTAAATATTTTTAATGTTTACTGAATAAAATTAGGAATATCAGAACAAATATGCTGTGATGATAAACTCCTTGAATATGTAGGTATTATTTAAAACTTTGATTAAAATTTTCATTTATGTACTATTTTTTGTTTACTTTTTGATTCAGTCTGATTATCTTTTGGTCAAACTCTACAAATGTATTCTAATATGCTTGTATATTATAAACAAGTCAGAAACATTTTGTCTTACCCTTGGAGGTGTGTGAGGTGACCACTGGGCAATATGACTCTTTGAAGGATCTGGAACATTAGGCCAGATGTGTTTTTTAATTCTAGAGAGAAAAGAAATACAGCATATGTAGAACCCCATGTAATGAACAACAAATAGTCCTTATTTCTAAACATGTTCATCTAAGAATCTTAAGAATCAAACCAATTAAATAAACCCAAAATACCTACTGTACCCTAAAGCCAACAAAAAAAATTATTTTTCTTGTAACCAATATAAAAATACTGTTAAAAATGCATAAGGATCTTAATCTAGTCATAAAAAATTGTTAAGGCTAGAGAGGAGGCTGGAAAGATGAAAGCATAGGAGGACTCTGAACTCACCTCCTCCCATGGACACAACAACTTTACCACTACCTTTGGAACAATTACCCTGAGAGAGAACGGGAAAATGGATAGAAAGAACCCTCACAACAAGGGACAGCGCTGACTGAGGTGGAAGAGGCAGAAATTCTGTTCCGGAGAGGAAAAAGCCACATTCCAGCTGTGGCACTTCATGGCTAGGAGCAATTTTAAGCTACGAAGCTTTCCCTGGAGGAGTGGGGGATCTGAGTGGGAAAGCTTTGCCACAATAAGCAGTTTCTGAACTCTGCACAACCAAGACAAGTGTCATAATATCTGGCTTTGCTGGCTATTAACAACAACAGGGAATACCCCCAGAAAAGCTATCCAACATAAGAGGAAAAAAAAGCTTACTCTTAAAGGCCCCACACACAAATTCACCCATTTTGGAAAGCAACCTAAAATCACCAGAAAGAAAGGTACATAATCTTTTGTTGAAAAGAGACTCACTTGATAGGTTCTGGGTGCAACTCAGTGAGGCAGGAGGTGGCTGGGACCGCCTCCCCAGAGACTGAGACATTGGTGGCAGCCATTATTATGACCTAGTAAAAGTGTGCTGACACACTGGCAGACGCCATTGGAGTTCTTCCCCTGACCTGTTAGCATAGTGGTTTGCCCCACCCACTAGAGCACTGATTTAATCCAGCTCAGCTAGGACAGGCAGCTGGTCTTAGGGACTGGCCCCACCCAACAGTGGGCCCACATAGGTGGGGCATGTGGGACCTCTGCAGCAGGGCAAGTGGGTCTGCCTCTGCCAGGCAGGGTGTGCATGGGGGTGGGCCTGCATTGGCAGAGTGTATGGGGCCTCTGCAGCAGGGTACGTGGGTCCACTTTAGTGGTTTGGGGTGTGCGTACAGGGCAGGATTGCACTGACAGAGTGTGTGGGCCTGCAGGTGGTGGGGCTTGTCAGCTGCAGAAGACTTGTGCTTCTCAAACAGCCACACACGGGATCGGCCCCACCTTTCAATGCCTGAAACAACTGTGTGCTGCCACACCTGGGCTGGCCCCACCCAGCTGCACTACTGAGAGTGTTGACAACAGCCTTGCAGGCCGGAGGCCTACAGCAATTGTAAGCCCCTGAGCCTAGCAATAAGCCACACTGGGAGCCTACTCACTTATCAGAAAAATTGCAGCAGGAATGTGCTATTAGACCTTGTAGCCAACTGTGGTGGGGCTCCCCATGCCTGATAAAGTGACTGAAGGGACCACAGCAGCCTCATGCAGCTGAGCATTACAACCAGCTGGACAGGGGGACAGCCTAGCCTCCCCAGGCATCTGCAGCAAGAGCAACCCTGCCACAACAGAAGGACACACATAGTCCATATAGGGGACACTCCTGGAACATCTGGAACTGGTGACTAAAGGGAAGCACACTGCTGGGCCTCATAAGGCATCTCTTATATAAGACCACTTCTCCAAGAGCAGGAGATGTAGCTGATCTATCTAATACATAGATTTAAATACAGAAAAAGAGGCAAAATGAGGAGACAAAGGAATATGTTCCAAATAAGGGAACAAGCCAAATCCTCAGAAAAAGAACTAAACGAAACAGAGATAAACAATCTACCTGATAAAGAGTACAAACTAATAGTCATAAGGATGCTCACTGACCTTGGAAGAAGAATGGATGAATTCAGTGAGAACATCAACAAAGAATTGGACAATATAAAAAAACCAATCAGAACTGAAGAATACAATAATGGAAATGAAAAATTCACTAGACAGACTTAATAGAACAGATGATACAGAAGAACAGATCAGTAAGCTGGATGAAAGACTAGAGGAAATCACTCAAGCTGAACAGAAAAAAAAAAAAAGAATTAAAAAGAACAAGGACAGTCTAAGAGACCTCTGGAACAACATCAAGCACACTAACATCCATATTGTAGGTGTCCCAGAAAAAGAAGAGAGAGACAAAGGGGCAGAGAATCTATCAGAAGAAATAACAGCTGAAAATTTTCCTAACCTAAGAAAGAAAACAGACATCCAGGTACAAGAAGCACAGAGAGCACCCAACAAGATGAACCCCAAAGAGGCCCACACCAAGACACATTATAATCAAAATGTCAAGAATTAAAGAGAGAATCTTAAAATCTGCAAGAGAAAGGCAACAAGTTACATAAAAAGGAAACCCCCTAAGGTTATCAGCTGACTTCTCAGCAGAAACCTTACAGGCTAGAAGGGAGTGGCACGATATATTTAAAGTGCTGAAAGGAAAAAACCTACAGCCAAGAATACTCTACACGGCAAGGTTCTCATTAAGAATGGAAGGTGAGATAAAGAGTTTTCTAGACAAGCACAAACTAAAAGAGTTTATCACCAATAAACCAGCCTTACAAGAAATGCTAAAGGGACTTATATAAGTGCAAAAGAAAAGACCACAAATAGGACTAAGAAAATTATCAAAAACAAAACAAAACAATAAAATCACTGGTAAAGGCAAATATACAGTAAAGGGAGCAGATCAAGCACCAATGAAGCTAACGTGAAGGTCAAAAGACAAAAGTACTAAAATTATCTCTTTCCATGATAAGAGGGTAACGGATACACACACACACAAAAGAGGTTAAGTATGATATCAAAAACATAAAATGTGGGAGGAGGGGAGTAAAAGAGCAGAGCTTTTAGCAAGAGGTCAAACTTGAGATCATCAACTTAATATTGATTGCAATATATGTAGGTTATCATATATGAACTTCACAGTAATCACAAACCAGAAACCTATAATAAATATACAAAAAATTAAGAGAAAGGAACCCAAGCACAATACTAAAGAAAGCCATCAAACCACAAGGGAAGACAGCAAAGCAAGAAGAAAGGGAACAGAGAACTACTAAAACACCCAGAAAAAAAGTTAAAAAGTGGCAATAAGTACATTCTTATCAATAGTTACTTTAAATGTCAATGGACTAAATTCTCCAATCAAAAGAGACAGGGTGGTTGATTGGATAAAAAAACAAGACCCATATATATGCTGCATACAAGAGACATAGTTCAGACCTAAAGACACTTACAAACTGAAAGTGAAGAGATGTAAAAAGATACTCCATGCAAATGGTAATGAAAAGAAAGCTAGAGTAGCAATAATTATATCAGACAAAATAGACTTTAAAATAAAAACTGTAAAAAGTCAAAGAAGGGCACTACATAATAATAAAGGGAACAATCCAACAAGAGGACCTAACACGTGAAATATCTATGCACAAATCATAGGAGAACCTAAATATATAAAGCAATTATTAACAGACATAAAAGGAGAAATAGACAGCAACACAATAACAGTAGGGAACTTTAACACTCCACTTACACCAATGGACAGATCATCCGAACAGAAGATCAATAAGGAAACGTTGGCCTTAAATGACATACTAGACCAAATGGACTTAGTAGATACATACCGGGCATTCCACCCAAAAACCAAAGAACACATTCTTTTCAAATGCACATGGAACATTCTCCAGGCTAGATCACATATTAGGCCATAAAACAAGTCTCAATAAATTTAAGAGGACTGAAATAATACCAAGCATCTTTTCTGACCACAATGGTAAGAAAATAGCAATTAACTACAGGAAGAAAATTGGAAGAACCACAAATATGTGGAGATTAAACAAAATGCTACTGAACAACTATTGGGTCAACAAAGAAATCAAAGGAGAAATCAAAAAATACCTGGAGACAGATGAAAATGAAAATACGACATGCTAAAATTTATGGGATATAGCAAAAGCCGTTCTAAGAGGGACGTTTACAGCAATACAGGCTACCTCAACAAACAAGAAAAATCTCAAATAAACAAGCTAACAGTGTACTCAAAGGAACTGTGCACCCAAAGGAACTGGAAAATGAAGGAAAAACAAAGCCTAAAATCAGTAGAAGGAAGGAAATAATAAAAATAAGATCAGAAATAAATGAAATAGAGACTAAAAAAAAAAAAAAAAGAAAAAAAATTAATGAAACAAAGAGCTGATTCTTTGAAAAGATAAAATTGGCAACCCTTTAGCTAGACTCACCAAGAAAAAAGAGAAGGCTCAAATAAATAAAATCAGAGATGAAAGAGGAGAAATTACAACAGACACCCCAGAAAGACACAAGATTATAAGAGAATATTATGAAAAGCTATATGCCACAAATTGGATAACCTAGAAGAAATGGATAAATTCTTAGAATCCTAAAAACTTCCAAAACTGAATCAAGAAGAAATAGAGAGTTTGAATAGACTAATGGCCAGTAAGGAGATCAAAACAGTAATCAAAAACCTCCCCCAAAATAAAAGCCCATGACAGACAGCTTCTTTGGTGAATTCTACCATACGTTCAAAAGACTTAATACCTATCCTTCCCAAGCTTCCTAACTCATTCTACAAAGCCAACATTACCCTGATACCAAAACCAGACAAGGACAACCAACAAAAGAAAATCACAGGCCAATATCACTGATGAACACTGATGCAAAAATCCTCAACACAGTACTAGCAAGTCGAATACAACAATACATTAAAAAGATCATACACCTTGATCAAGTGGGTTTATTCCAGGGATACAGGGATGGTTCAACATCCACAAATCAATCAACATGATACACCACATTAACAAAATGAAGAACAAAAATCACATGATCATTTCAGTAGATGCAGAGAAAGCATTTGACAAGATACAGCATCAATTTATGATAAAAACTCTGAATAAAATGGGTATAGAAGGAAAGTACCTCAACATAATAAAGGCCATATATGACAAACCCACAGCTAATATCATTCTCAATGGTGAAAAACTGAAACCTATCCCTCTAAGAACGAGAAGGATGCCCACTTTCACCACTCTTATTTAACATAGTGTTGGAAGTCCTTTCCAAAGCAATCAGGCAAAAAAAAAAAAAAAAAAAGAAAAGGGATCCACATTGGAAAGGAAGAAGTGAAATCATCACTATTTGCAGATGACATGATTTTATATAAAGAAACCCTAAAGAATCCACCAAAAAAACTTTTAGAAATACTAAATGAATACAGTAAAGTTGCAGGATACAAAAGCAACAGATGAAAATCAGTTGCTTTTCTAAACACTAACAACAAAGTAGCAGAAAGAGAAATTAAGAATACAATCCCATTTACAATTGCAACAAAAAGAATAAAATACCTACGAGGTGAAAGACCTGTATACTGAAAACTAAAAACAGTGTTCTAAGAAACTGAAGAAGACACAAATAAATGGAAAGATATTCCGTGCTCTTGGATTGGAAGAATGAACATAGTTAAAATGTCCCTACTTCCTAAAGCAATCTACAGATTAAATGCAATCCCTATCAAAGTTCCAACAACATTTTTCACAGAAATAGAACAAAGAATCCTAAAACTTATATGCAACAACAAAAGACCCCAAATAGCCAAAGGAATCCTGAGAAAAAAGAACAAAGCTGGAGGTATCACACGCCATGATTTCAAAATATACTACAAAGCTATAGTAACCAAAACAGCATGGTACTGGCACAAAAACAGACACACAGATCAATGGAACAGAATCGAGAGCCCGGAAATAAACCCACACATCTCTGGACACCTAATTTTTGACAAGGGAGCCGAGAATGTACAATGGAGAATGAAAAGTCTCTTCAATAAATGGTGTTGGGAAAACTGGTCAGCCACATGCAAAAGAATGAAAGTAGACCATCTTACACCATACACAAAAATTCACAGTGGGTTGAAGACTTGAATGTAAAACCTGAAACCATAAAACTTCTAGAAAATATAAGCAGTACGCTCTTCGACATTGGTCTCAGCAGCATATTTTCAAATACCATGTCTGACCAGGCAAGGGAAACAACAGAAAAAATAAAATGCGACTACATCAAACTAAAAAGCTTCTGCACAGCAAAGGAAACCATCAACAAAACGAAAAGACAACCTAACAGCTGGCACAAGATATTCGCAAACCATATATGTAATAATGGGTTAATATCCAAAAATATAAAGAACTCATCTCAACAACAAAAAAACAACCAACCCAATTAAAAAATGGGCAAAAGATCTGAACAGACATTTTTCCAAAGAAGATATACAGATGGCCAACAGGCACATGAAAAGATGTTCAACATCACTATGGAAATGCAAAGCAAAACTACAATGGAAAACTATTATGGAAATGCAAATCAAAACTACAATGAGATTTCACCTTATGCCTGTCAGAATGGCTATAACGAACAAAACAAGAAATGACAAGTGTTGGAAAGGATGTGGAGAAAAGGAAACTCTCATACGTTGCTGGTGAGAATGCAAACTGGTGCAGCCACTATGGAAAACTGTATGGAGAGTCCTCAAAAAATTAAGAATAGACGGGCCGGCTCCGTGGCGTAGCGGTTAAGTGCGCGCACTCCGCTGCTGGTGGCCCGGGGTTCGGATCCTGGGCGTGGACCAATGCACCACTTGTCAGGCCATGCTGTGGCGGTGTCCTATTTCATATGGAGGAAGATGGGCACAGATGTTAGCCCAGGGCCAGTCTTCCTCAGCAAAAAGAGCAGGATTGGCAGGGATGTTAGCTCAGGGCTGATCTTCCTCACAAAAAAAAAAAAAAATTAAGAATAGAACTACCATATGATCCAGCTATTCCACTGCTGGGTATTTATCCAAAGAACATGAAAACACAAATGCGTAAAGATATATGCACCCCTACGCTCAATGTGGCATTATTCACAATAGCCAAGACCTGGAAACAACCTATGTGCCCATCAAGGGACCAACGGGCAAAGAAGATGTGGTATATATACACAATGGAATACTACTCAGCCATAAAAAAAGATGAAATCTTGCCATTTGCGACACATGGATGGACCTTGAGGGTATTATGCTAAGCGAAATAAGTTAGAAGGAGAAAGTCAAATACTGTATGATCTCACTCATAAATAGAAGATAACAACAAACACACACAGAAACTGAAATATAATGATGTACACATGAAATTTATATAATGTTTAAACCAATGTTACCTCAATTAAAAAAAATTGTTAAGGCTAAAGCTATTTATCAGTATTCAATTAAAAAAAAATCTATGAAACCAAATCCTGCAATAAAAACCACTTAAACACTCTAGCCAGATCACAAAACGTTGTGGCACACCCCCTCCCAACAACAACAAAAAAAGTAAAAATGTTCAATTTCCAACTGAAAGAAACCAGATAACAAATTTTCACATTGGTACCAGATAAAATATGATAAATTTGATTTCTTTCAAGGACGAAAGTCTAATAATATAAAAAATAATTAATTTAGAATAGCCCCATCATCAAAAACTGACGTATTTTTACATTAATATAGTTCCTAGCCCAAAGTCAGAAGTCTGTAAGTGTACATAAGTATACAGAAAGTGAGTCATCTTAAGAATAAGCTCAGCATTATTCACAATAGCCAAGAAGTGGAAGCAACCCAAGTGCCCATCGACTGACGACTGAATAAAGAACATGTGGTATATATCTACAATGGAATACTACTCAGCCATAAGAAAAGACAAAATCGTCCCATTCGCAACAACATGGATGGACCTTGAAGGTATTATGTTAAGCGAAATAAGCCAGACAGAGAAAGACAAACACCATATGATTTCACTCACATGTGGAAGATAAACTAACACATGGACAAAGAGAACAGATTAGTGGTTACCAGAGGGGAAGGGGGTTGGGCGGTAGGGATAAGGGGTAAAGGGGCACATTTATATGGTGACTGACAAATAATAATGTACAACTGAAATTTCACAATGTTATAAACTATTATTATGACCTCAATTAAAAAAAAAAGAAAATTTGAAACTAATAAACATCTGCATAGCCACCACCCCAAATTCACACACACACAAAAAAAGTTCAAATATAAAAATAAAAATGAGTAATAAGATCCTACCAGACTGACTCTACTGTGGGAACAACTACAAAATCTGGACATAATACGAAAAGCAATCAAGTTAACAACATAGATGAACAATCAACCAATCACTGGATAAATTCCTTGAAAGACAAATTACCAAAAGAGACTGAAAAAGAAAACTTCAATAACCCGATATTTATAAAGAAATTGAATTTTTTTTGTGTGTGTGAGGAAGATCAGCCCTGAGCTAACATCCATGCCAATCTTCCTCTTTTTGCTGAGGAAGACTGGCTCGGAGCTACCATCTATTGCCAATCCTCCTCCTTTTTTCTCCCCAAAGCCCCAGTAGATAGTTGTATGTCACAATTGCACATCCTTCTAGTTGCTGTACGCGGGACGCCGCCTCAGCATGGCCGGACAAGCGGTGCGTCGGTGGACGCCCGGCATCCGAACCCGGGCCGCCAGTAGCGGAGCGCGCACACTTAACTGCTAAGCCACGGGGCTTGCCCCCCGAAATTGAATTTTTAATTAAAAATCTTCCCACAAAGAAAAATCTCAGGCCCAGATGGCTTCATTTGTAAATTGTATCAAACATTTAAAGAGGAAATAATACAGATTCTACAAAAACTCTCCCAGAAAATAGAGGAGGTAACAAGTCCCCATTAATTTTCTGAGGCCATTCATTTTATGAGAGAATCTATATTACCCTGATTCCAAAACTAGACAAAGACATCATAAAAAAAGTACAGGCCAATATTATTCATGAACACAGAGGCAAACATTATTAACACGCTGAATCCAGCAAAAGCCAAGGAATGAAAGGATGGTTTAAAATCTGAAAATCAATGAATAAAATTCACCATATTCATGGAAGAAAAGAGAAAAATCATATGATCATCTCAATAGATACAGAAAAAGCATTTGACAAATTCAACAACGATTCATGACAAAAACTCTCAGCAAATAGAAATTTTAAAGAACTTCCATAATTTACAGCTAATGTCACATGCAATGGTCAAAGAGCGAATGCTTTCTCCCCTAAAATCAGGAATAACGGAAAGATGTTGGCTCTCACCACTTCCATTCAACATTGTACTGGAGGTCTTAGCACATTCAGAAAATGAACTGAAAGCCTAAAGATTGGAATAACTATCTTTACTCACAGGCAACATGACTGTATATGCAGAAAATCCTATGGAATCCAAAAAGCTACTAGAGTAAATGCATTTATCAAGGTCTCAGTATACAAGATCAATATATTAAAAAAAATAAATTATATTTCTATACACTAGCAATGAACAACTAGAAAATAAAAATTTTTTAAAACTCCATTTACAAGAGTATAAATAATACTTAGGAATAAATTTAACATAAGATATGCAAGGCCTGTCCACTGAAAACTACAACACATTTCAAAAGGAAATTAAAGGAAACTCAGAAGTATACCATGTTTATGGACTGAAACACTCATGTGATTCATGAACATGTGAACTCATGTTCAGATTGCATTTTTCCCTAAACTGATTTATAGAGTCAATAAAATCCCAATCAAAATTCTAACATGCTTTTTTAAGAAAATTGATTAGCTGATATTAAATTTTATATGAAAAGGCAAAGCCAAAATAATTTTCAAAAATAAGATATTGGAGGAATTCCACTACCTGCTCTCAAAACTTACCATAGGGCTATAATAATCAAGACAATGTGATATTGGCATGAATAGACATATAGATCAATGGAGCAGAATTGAGAGTTCACAACTAGATCCAGATTTATACAGATAATTGATTTTGGCAAAAGTATCAAGGCAATTCAATGGGAAAAGACAGTCTTTTCAATAAATGATGCTGGAATGGCTAGCTATATCTACAGAAAAAAATAAACTTCGACCCTGACCTCACACCATGCACAAAAATTCTAAATAGATAATAAACATAGAGCTAAAGTGATTAAAATTCTAGAGGAAAACATAGGAGAACATATTTGTGACACTGGGTTAGGCAAAGATTTCTTAGAACATAAAATGTAAGAACCATACAAAAAAAATCTAATAAAATAGACTTCATCAAAATTAAAAACTTGCTTTTCTGAAGTCACAGTTAAGAAAACAAAAAGGCAAGCCACAGACCAGAATTTGCAAAACATATATATTTTTTTTTATAATTTTATTTATTTATTTTTTCCCCCAAAGCCCCAGTAGATAGTTGTATGTTATAGCTGCACATCTTTTTAGTCGCTGTACATGGGACCCGGCCTCAGCATGGCCAGAGAAGCGGTGCCTCAGTGCGCGCCCGGGATCCGAACCTGGGCCGCCAGCAGCGGAGCGCGCGCACTTAACCGCTAAGCCACGGGGCCGGCCCGCAAAACATATATTTGACAAAAATTTTGTAACCAGAATATATAAAGAACCCTTACAGCTCAATATTGACAAACAACCCAACTTAAAAATGGGCAAAAGATTTCAAAAAACACATTACAAAGCAAGATGTATAAGTGGCACATGAAAAGATCCATTACTAGTTATCACGGAAATGGAAATTAAAACCACAATGAGATAGCACTATCCACCCATGAGAAAGAATGGCTAAAATTAAAAACCCTGACAATACCAAGTGTTGGTGAAGATACATAACAATTTGAACTCTCAAACTGCTGTTGGGAATACAAGATGGTATAGCCCCTCTGAAGAACAGTTTAACAGTTTCTTATCAAGTTAAATACGCACTTGACCATACGACCCAGCAATCCCACTATTAGGTATTTACTCAAGATAAATGACATATGCCCACACAAAGATCTGTATGCAAATACTCACTGCAACATTATTCATCATAGCCAAAAATGAAAGAAACAACCGGAACTTCCATAACAGATGTATGGATAAATAAATTTTGATACATCTATACTATAGAATACTAGTCAGCAATAAAAAGGAGAAAAAGATTAGTATATGCAACAACACAGGTGAATCTCAAAAATATTCTAAGCAAAAGATGTCATACACAAAAGACTACATGCTGTTTGATTCTACTTATATGAAATCCCAGAAAAGGCAAAAACTACAGTCACATAAAGCAAATCAGTGATTGCCTGGAGCCAGGGCTTGAGGGAGAAGAAAGACTACAAAACAGAATGAGGAAACGTTTTAGGGTGATGGACATATTCTCTATCTTGACTGTGGTGGTAGTTATACATCTGTATACATTTATAAAAATTCAAACTGTACACTTAAAATGGGTGAATTTTATTGCATGTAAATTATAGCTCAATAAAACTGGGGAAAAATGCAAAAATATGAATAACGGTACTTACAGGTCTCGCTTATTAAAGCAGAACAATACTCCCAAAAGGGTTGTCAATAGGAATGCTAAGCAAACAGGTACAACTATGGCTTCAATTTCTCCTTGAGCTAAAAAAACAGAAAAGAGTAAGAAGGAAAATAATTGTTGACACATACGTTAAAGAGAAATAATGCAACTTCCCAACCAGATTACTGTTGAAAAGATGAAATACTGTCTTAATTTTTTTTACAGTCTCTTCAAACTAAGTATTTTCCCCCCTCTGTTCTTGACAGATCATATCCTAGCCACTTATGCCTTACACAGTAAGGCCACAGAGTAAGCATACAATATTATGTTGGCTGGGGGAATAAAATTAGTTCAGTTGATTGGATAGATAATCCACCTGGTAAGTTAGAGCTTTCAAACTTAACCATTTATTACATTTATGATCTGCACTCGGCAGAATCTTAGCAAAAGCTTATCTTTGAGTTCTATGAGTATTGGGTAGAATTGCAAAAGCTCTAAAACAATCTTAGTAATTGAACTACAGGGGCCGGTCCCGTGGCTTAGCGGTTAAGTGCGTGCGCTCCGCTACTGGCGGCCTGGGTTCGGATCCCGGGCGTGCACCGATGCACCGCTTCTCTGGCCCTGCTGAGGCCGCGTCCCACGTACAGCAACTAGAAGGATGTGAACTACGACATACAACTATCTACTGGGGCTTTGGGGAAAAAAAAAAGGAGCAGGATTGGCAATAGATGTTAGCTCAGAGCCGGTCTTCCTCAGCAAAGAGAGGAGGATTACCATGGATGTTAGATCAGGGCTGATCTTCCTCACAAAAAAAATAAAAAAAAAAAATAATTGAACTACAAATGTAACCTACAAGGAATAAAAATGTAACCTTTAGGAAAATTTTTAATAGTTATTTACTATTTTTAAAAATGATATATCTGATAGAGGGCTAAGAATTTTAGGAGAATCTTAAATGGCACAAGGAGTGGCAGAAGCAGGAATATCATCATCTAAAAAGCAACAAGCCTGAGATTCCTAAATACCACACGAACCTCTATCTGCATTTAAAAGAGGGCTTATTGATCAAATGAATCCACTAAATTTATATTGGAGATTTTTTTTGTGTGTGTGAGAAAGATCAGCCCTGAGCTAACATCCGTGCCAATCCTCCTCCTTTTTTTCCCCAAAGCCCCAGTAGATAGTTGTATGTCATAGTTGCACATCCTTCTAGTTGCTGCATGTGGGACGCAGCCTCAGCATGGCCAGAGAAGCGGTGCATCCGTGTGCACCCGGGGTCTGAACCCCGGGCTGCCAGTAGCGGAGCGTGCGCACTTAACTGCTAAGGCACAGGGCCGGCCCGGAGATATTTTTTAATGATTTACCTTATGGTTGTTTCCGGTTAACTCCTCTAGCCCCCTTTTAATTAGTCTTTTACAGCAAAAATGTATGAAAGTAATATTGCAGTCATATAATATTCACTAAGTCTTATCTCTTTATCACACATATCCCTTTGTAAGCAACTTTACATCCTACGAAACCCAGGAAATCAAGAAATCAGATCAACCCTTGGGAATAAACTATAGGTTGGCAAATATTAACTCTTGAATGCTAAGGTTCTCATACATATATACACCAAATCAAATTCAGGCAGAACCTTCCTTTTATTGCTGCTAAACTTCTGCTTATTATATTTTCATGCTTTGGACCTTTACTCATGCTGCTCTAAGATGGCTGCTTCTTCCTATCTGTCCACATCCTAACTTCAAGGGCTCAAGTATCTTTGCTCCACAAAACCTTTGTTGAAGGTAAAACTCCCCCCACCAATATCTTTGAATTCCTATTCTAATTACTGTCTAAATGGTCCAAATGGCTTTCCATTTGTTTTGTTTACTTATGCTGTATTTTTTCAACTAAGCTATAAGGTCCTTGGGAGCAAGGCCCATGCCACGTGAAGAAACCATAATGAATCCATAAAATAGGTCAGTGAAAAAAGCAGGTCATGAAGTAATACTACTAGGTATGATCTAATTTTGGAAAAAATGTATGCATAGAAAAGACTAGAAGGATATACAAACATGTTAAGAGATTATTTTAGATGAGGGATTAGGAATGATTTTTCTTCCTCTTTGTATTTTACTGTATAGTCTAAATTCCCTATAATGAACATTACTTTTATAATCAGGATAATGTTTAAAAGTTTATTATTTTTACTTTTCTAAAGATCATGGCACAAAGTTTTATTTCAAATATTATTTGTTACATATATATTCGATTAACGTGTCACCACAAATCTTATCCCAGAAACTATATTCACTATTGGCCATCACAGCAAAGCTGAGGATCTTTTATTAACTATTTTACGTAGTCACTCATCCATTTATTCTCTCATTCAACAATCATTCAACCAACAAGGAATATGGAGCTTACTATTTATTATTTACTGTGTTGGTACTTGGGGGTAGGGGTTACAAATACAATTACAGTAAAATAAGGTAATTTCTATAATGATTCAAAATGTAGTAAGAACAAAAAAGAATGCAGCTTAAGTCTGCCTTAGGGAGGCTACAGAAACAGCCAAAACAGAGAAGGTGAGAACCTAACCTAGAGCAACACACCAGGAAAAGACAGAAAAAGGTGGAGAAAATGATGAGAAGCTTAGGGTCAAAGAAAAAGATTATGAAAGGGCATAGACAAGTAGTAATTAGAAGGCATGATCAATAGGACTTGATACTTGGCTTATGTAAATTAAAAAGATACGAAGAAATTGCATCTACATGTCTGGTTTTGGCAGAGTTGGATGGTTGCGGCATGGAACAAAGAAAGATAAATGTATTTGGGAAGGAAAGAGAGGATGGCTGAAGTCATAGACAGGGAGTTTGAATAGGCAGATAAGAAAATAAAGCCAAGAACAGAGCCCTGCAGAATACAAACAATTTACAAGCAGAGTGAAAAGGAAATCAAGAAGGAAGTACTAGAAAGGGAGTAGACTCAGGAGAGTGCTATTAGAAAAACAAAGAAAAAGTTAAAAGAACCAAGGTAAGAGGCAGTTTCAAGGATGGAGAGGCCAACAGAGTCAAAGACTGAGAAGTGTAGGAAAAAAAGATGAAGCCTAAAAAGCATGCATTGGATATGACAACTAAGAGGTCTTCTATGAGTGACACCAGAGAGGTTTCAGTGGACTGGTGGGCTGGAAGCCCGATTTCAGGAGGTTAAAGACTGAGCTGGAGGTATGGAAGAGAGGAGACTGCAAGGGTGGACTAGTCTTTCCAGCAACCTGCCTAAAAAAGGAAGGAACAAGAGAAGAAGGAAAGAGACGACACCCAAGTTTTACCAGTGAAAAAATGAACCCATTTAGAAAGACATACAAATTCTTTTGGGATTTATAGAGTATAGGTGAAATTAGTCAGAAACAGTTAATGAAACTACAAAAAAGGTGAAGAAAAATATTTTCTATAGTTTAAAGGAACAACCAAAACCAGAAAAACAATATAACAATCATCATTTATTAACACTTCATTTCTATGAACCCAAAGATGTACTTTTAATAAAATTTTAGCATATACACTAAGTCAGTATTAGTATGATTAAATTTTAAAAAGAAAGAAAGAGAAGAAAAGAAAGATCAAAAGTCATTATTTCTTACCAAACTTCGGTGTGGTAAAAGTGAATTCTGGACCATCCTTTCCACCTTCGTCTGTGTACGCTGCCATTCGTACCATGTATAAAGTGTCACTAGTCAAAGAGGACAGTGTATATTCTGTGTGGGAAGAATCCACATTCACAGCTAGAAGAAATCAATAACTGTGCTTTATTCAACTACTCAATGTTTTTGCTTCATTTGGCCTATATTTGACATTGTGAAAGCATTAAAAAAGGAATATAAATATAATTTATCAGAAAACTTTCATAACTCTGACAATATTATTCTATAAGTGCAACACAATATTTCTTTAACAGTACAACCATAAGGCATATTCTCAGGTGTCTCTTTTTGAGGATAATATACTATATAGTCATTGTCACTTAACAACAGGGATACATTCTGAGAAATGCATCATTAGGCGATTTCGTCGCCACGTGAACATTATCGAGTATACGTATACAAAGCTAAATGGTATAACCTACTACACACCTAGGCTACATGGTACTAATCTTACGGGACCACTGTTGTATGTGCGGTCTGTTGTTAACCAAAAACATCGTTATGTGGTGCATGACTATACTAAGATGCGTAACATAAGAAAGTGAGACTTAAGTTAGTATTTAAAAACTTAAGGAAAAAAACATCTGCTTCTTAATAACTGATATCGTTTTATTACCAGTTTCATTTCCAATGATAGTTCTATAAAATATAGTATAATTTCTGATAAATCCATTCTGAACATCCACAGGAAGTTGGTCCCACTCTAAGACAGCTTCATTTTTCCCCACTTTTTTTGTCCGAACAGTAGGTCCTTTGGAAGGTGCTGGAACAGAATAAAGGTATTTGCTAACTGAAAATCATTAGAATTTAGTAAAATTTTATCATGAAATTATTTGAACATAATGAGACATATTTTCATTTAAAGGGCTAAAATGTCTTTGTTAATACAAAACCCAACATTTTTCAAAGAAAGTGAGTTTGTACTTACGAGCTTGTTTAAGGTATGCCTTTATAGACTCAGGGCTTCCTGGTCCGTCAGCATATACTGGAGTAACTGTTATCAAATAACATTTGCTCTCTGCTAGGTTCCCTAAAGTAAGAATAGTAGATTAAGCATCTTTTTTCCCTATAACAAAAAAGTCTAATTCCATTATTTATTTTTATATTATAATTTCATGATCATTGTACTTTTAACACTTCAGCTTTTTAAGCAAGCATTGCCTTTTGTGTACCAGACTCAAGCTTAATAAAGTAAAACTGTTAATAAAAGTAAAAGGTTACTTTTATTGCCAATACAGTGGATAAAAAAAATTTTATATTGTCAATAAAAGTAACAATTGCGTTTATATTCAGGATTTACAAAACAGTGATCTCAAATTATCCTGGGTCTTACTTATAGTTTGACAATTTAGTACATCTTACTTAATTCTCTGAGGACTGCCTAATGAGCAAGCCACTATTAAGAGCTAGGGAAAGCACTAATGGCCCTGGTTTCTCAGGCAACTGGGAAAAAAAGAATTAGTGTTATTTCCCCCAGAAAGTCACACAATTTTAAAAGAAAAAATTATCTTTAATACTTCCTTTATTTATAATCTCTCCAAATTAACAAAGTAATCTATCTATTCCTTTAGCACACAACAGTAAAATTCTTCTTTTTCTACAGCATTTTATCTGTCCATATCAGAAAATAAGGTGTTTGTTATACTGAAGTTTATACTGTCAACAACAACTTGTATTTCCCTATTGTTCATGAAGTTACATATGCTCCTTTACCTTCTTACACAGAGTTTTCTTGATGACTCAATAATATCAAGAGGATGAATAATTTTTATATTCTGCTGTAACACAGCGATATTATCAGGGCTACTGAGCTATATGGGGCTACCTGTACAACCTGAAGGTCTCCAGAGTCTATGCTATGCTTTATTTAAAAAGTTTCTGGGCTGGCCCAGTGGTGTAGTGGTTAAGTCCAACGCGTTCTACTTCGGCAGCCTGGGTTTGTATCCTGGATGTGGACCTACACCACTTGTCAGCCATGCTGTGGCAGCGACCCACATACAAAATGGAGGAAGACTGGCACAGATGTTAGCTCAGGGTGACTCTTCCTCAAGCAAAAAAAAAGAGGAAGATTGGCAACAGTTGTTAGCTCAGAGCAAATCTTCCTCAGCAAAATAAAAAAGTTTCTATTGTCCAGTTATTACCAATCTGTCTCCTCTCTAGCTCTAATCTGCTTTTAATTTGATAAGGTTGATAAACTAGAAACCAAGTTTATTAAAATTGTATATTAAATAATAGGTTAATGAGGGGCAAACAGCCTATTTTACGAATAAAGCTCACAAATTTTAATGCATGTATGTCTTTGCTTAGAGCTTTTCTCTGATTAATCGTATTATTTATAGCTGAATTCTAATGGTTATCCTTCTTTACTAAAAAAACACAGAAGCTGAGTGTTTTTGTTTTCTCTTTAAAGTTGTTATATCACTTTAAAGCCACTTAATTAGTACTATAAAACGCAGAGCAATCCACTTTGGAGCTCTATAATATCATTACTTTCTGTCCTTCATTAGTACTTTTAAATACATAGTACAACTAAGAGACATAAGAAAATCTGAGCTCTAGTTCTGCATCCCCTGTTCAACAGCTATAAGAAGTCAATAAGCATTGAGGGTATTATGCAAAGTGAAATAACTCAGATGGAGAAGGTCAAATACCGTATGATTTCCTTCATTAAGTAGTAGATAATAACAACAATAAACAAACACATAGAGACACAGAGATTGGATTGGTGGTTACCAGAGGGGAAGGGGGGAGGGAGGAGGGCGAAAGGTGGTGTGTGTGTGGTGATGGGTTGTAATTAGTATTTGGGTGGTGAACATGATGTAATCTATGCAGAAATAGAAGTATAATGATGTACACCTGAAATTTATACAATGTTATAAACCAATGTTACTGCAATAAACAAAAAATTTAAAAAAAAAAGTCAATAAGTTATCCAGATGCTATCGGAAAGTATTTTCTCACTGAAAGATGAGGGAGTTAAATCAGGTACAGAGAACATACAACTAGTTAGCAGCAGAGCTTGGTTAATCTAACATTTCTCTCTTACTTTACAGGTTTGTGAGCATTCCTTTGATGATCAAAACAACATTGGAGCATAGAAAGAAGATAGTTATTAACCCCGCCTTGTCCATAAACAGACTCTGCAGTTCAGAGGGATTAAGTGTGACTTGCTGAGTCATACATCTAGTAAACTAGATGTAACTAGTAACTATGATAAATTAGAAGTCTTTTCAATGGACCGCAATGCCTATAAAGCAGAAAAGAATATGTAAAAGAAAAATCTGTCTAAAGAGTTAGAAAAAGGATATCAGCTTAAATGTTTCTAGCCAGGTATACCTCTTAAATAGGTGCGATGTACGGTACCGTCTTCTTGTTGCCAGTCTGGGATACAGGGCAATGTATCCGATAACACACACCACTCAAGTATATATTTGTTTACAGATCCATTTGTAGCAGTCCATTCTACCCAAAGCACATTATCTTTGGGAAAGGCTTTAAGATCCATTACAGGGTGAGTAGCTTTAAAAACAAAGTTTGAATACTGGTATGATAAAATGAACATTTAAAAATTTGAAATTTCGATATTTTACACTCATTTTTATAACCATGTGCTCTATCTTGCTATCAGTTTTTGTAGCATATAATTTTAACATGTATTTGCATAAATAAAAGCACTTTATTATAATTCACATGTAAAGTAGTCAATTTATTTTGAAACTTAAATTCTCCCTCTCCTAAAACTCTCCTAATGTTTTGTGCATAGAAACTGCAATTTTTTCTTCTTTGAAATCTACAGATAAAGCTATAGATAAACAATATATTTAAGTCATATGCATATAAAGTTCACAAAATCTTAAAACAATATTTAAAAAAAACAGATAAGTAATCAGAAAATGATTAAACGAACTAAGTAGCTTTCTGAAAAGTTTAAGTGAGCCACATAATGATGGAACAGATTATTTGGCTGCTGACTGATTTCTGAAAATACAATCATTGCTGACACTGAGGAGATAGTCTTAGAATACTTATGCTTTTTTATGGGAGCCCTGACCATACTTAACCACCTTTTCCCATCCATTAAGTCAGGCTCCATCTCACAGACACAAACCTTGAAAGTCACAGGCAGGGATAGTTAGAACAGATGCATCTGATTTGCCAACCAGATTTCTTGCTGTTAGAGTTGCTATATAGCGATCATTTGTGAGGTTTACTGTCAGTTCTGTGCCATTAACTGTGTAATTTTGTAAACGTGATTTCCATCTTGTGACAGTCACTTCATAATCCAAGATTTTTCCATTGGCTTCAAAAGGAGGCAATGTCTATAATAAAATAGTTTATTTTACAAATGTATTTCTTTTATTAAAGATTAACGTAAATCTTAAAGTTAATCAGTTATTTAATTCTGCTTTTAATGTTAAATCTCTAAATATTTACTTGGAAGGGACTGGCAACTTCATTTTGAACTCACTACTAAAGTAAAACTACTACATACTGAATGAAGAGTAAAGGCATGACTTCAACTAAGAGGAAAAGTAGCAACATTCTTTCAGCTTTTAGTTCTGTATACAACTCTGCACTGTGGCTATGTGGGTCTAAATTATTCTATGCCTGAGTATTCCTCTCTACTTTTCAGTATGATCCACTCATGCACATTTATGAAGTGCAAAAAAATTTTATATTTCCTATTATTGGCATCCATTTAGATTACCCAAAACCTTTATTAATTATTTTCTGTGAGGAATTCAGGAAAGTTCAATAAAAGACAACATCTTTCTTCTGACAGAACGTTCATAAAACTGTGCTAAGTATCTATGAGGTATTACATGCAGTTTATGAATCTGACTTCTGTGTAGTATATACAAAGCTCCATGTGTTTATTTATTAAAAAGTTATCAAATGCTTTGCTGATATTAAGATAGATAAAAATTTAAGTTAAAAAACTCCACTCATAATACCATATAAAATGTATTTATATGAGATTAAAAAATATAAATATGCAATTTTTTTTACCTTCCATATGAGTTGCACAGATCTATGGCCATGAGTACGGGATGGCTCGATCTTATACCAGAAACTTGGTGCCTTGGATGGTCCTAAAGGAATACATAAACTTTTTAAAATAAAAGTTTTTACTGTAACAATAAAATAAAATCCTAGAAATTATAATGTTCTTGCCCTTCAATGACATGGTGTCTTTAACTCTTTCTTTATACCAGCATTTTGCCAACCCAACACAATATGCCTAGGACTTCCTTTATTTAGGGTAAGAGCTTGATGATTTAGATTATATTGGGAACTGTTTTCTAAGCTTAAAATTGTAAAGCTACAAATATATCCTAAGCAATAACCAAAGATGCAACACTATTTCTTACTACAAAAAATAAAATTGAAAAATCATATTTAAGATACATGATTAAACCCCCTAAACATATATATGTAGGAATCTAAAATAAATTAAAATAAATGGAGTAAATGTAGTATAAGTTTATTACCTTATGTTGGGATGATTCAGTGTAATAGGATATAATAAAAATGAATTCACAGGATTGTTGTGATAATCATCAACCACGTCAAAAAGCACTTTATAAAACAAAGTATGAAATGCTAGTAATTAGGATTTAAAAATTCTTGTAGGGTCAACTGATTTTTCAAAACTTTTATAATATAATCACAAAATACGGTAGTCAGTAGAATAAAAAAGGATCTGAATAAAATCTAAGCAGTGATGTGCTGATCATGAAGAGGCAATTACAGATGACGAAACAGAGAAACGAGGAAAAGCAGACCAGGAAGGCTGGGGAAAAGGCTTGCTGGTACAGGGGGTTCAAACATATATTTTAGAGTATAGTGCAGCATCCAAAAAGAATAAAGAACATGAAATTATAAAGAAAATTTTATAGTCCAGAAATATTTCCTGAAGAGAACCTAGAGGCTTCATTTACTAAGTTAAAGAAATGCTTAATCCAATGGTTCATAACTTTTTGGGCTCCAGACATTTCTCTGGTTTGACAAAGGTTATGTATCATCTCCTCAGAAAATGCACAAAGCATCAACCACAATATTCTGTCTACATTTTAAAGTAGTTCAGGGCCGGCCTGGTGGCTTAGCGGTTAAGTGTGCGCACTCCGCTACTGGCAGCCCGGGTTCGGATCCCGGGCATGCACTTACGCACTGCTTCTCCGGCCATGCTGAGGCCGTGTCCCACATACAGCAACTAGAAGGATGTGCAACTATGACATACAACTATCTACTGGGGCTTTGGGGAAGAAAAAAAGAAGGAGGATTGGCAATAGATGTTAGCTCAGAGCCAGTCTTCCTCAGCAAAAAAAAAAAAAAAAAAAAAGTAGTTCAGGTACTCCCCCAAACTGACCTAAGTACCTTTAACGGCCCCAAGAATCTCAGTTTAAGAATTCCCGGCCAAGACAACGGAATCTGGTTGAGGACCCCAAACCCGCAACAGCAGGACTGCTTTCTTTCCTGGCATTTACAAGAATGAAAGAAAATTATTAGCAGAGAAGTGTACTTTACTTTTCTGCCTATGGCATTCTCAATTCACATAAGTATCTAAACCTTTAGCAGATCTGGAATTGAAGGGATATAGACGGTAGGGGAGGTTTTAAAGCCATGGCTGCTGCCACTGACACCTAAAGTGTGAGACTGTGATAGGAAAATGTTCAAAAAGAAAAATCTATATGCCATAGGACTATTTCTAGATGGCTACAGAAGAAATTAGTAATGTTAGCTGCTTTGGAGACGAAATCTTACTTTAGACCATATATCCTTTTACACCTTTTAGATTCTATACTATATGCATTGTATAATCATGGGAAAAAAAGAAAAATGAAAATCAACCAACCAACCAAAACTCCAGGATCTTTTTCCAGGGGCTTATCAAGTGCTGGTAGAAAAATATAAATAAAAAATATAGGGCCGGCCCCATGGCTTAGCGGTTAAGTGCGCGTGCTCCGCTGCTGGCGGCCCGGGTTCGGACCCCGGGGGCGCATAAACGCATCGCTTCTCTGGCCATGCTGAGGCCGCGTCCCACATACAGCAACTAGAAGGACATGCAGCTATGACATACAACTATCTACTGGGGCTTTGGGGGAAAAAAATAAATAAAATTATTAAAAAATAAATAAATAAATAAAAAATATAGTATAAATATCTTTCTGATGGTGAAAGTCTAAGGTATATTTTGCTAGATAGAGCGCTTTTAATGATTCAGGATATAATTCTCCACTTAGGGATATTTCTGGACCACTCTCCTTTAAAAAATGTTCTGGACTTATCAACCGTTAAGTCAATGGTTTTCTCATGGTATCTAAGACACCATCCCATGATAATTTTTTAGGTATCAAATAGATTTATACTATCAATAATGCAATTATATTTTATATCTTGATGTCCTTAAAAATAAAAGTGTAAAACACTAGCTTGGCTAAAATGATCACAAAATAAGAAGCAATGAGGTCTAATATGAGACACAGTTCATAGCCAGAATTCCAATGCTAGCTTTATTTCTTCATATACTTATTGACTTACTATCTTCATATGTGATCCCACTTGCTTCTTCACTCCAGTCACTCCAGAATCCTTTACCATCTGCCTTCATACAACGAATCCTAAACACATATTCTGTAAAAGGTTTAAGGTCCTGGACAGTGAATGAAGATCGAGTGGATGCTGTATCTTCAGGAGGAATCTGAAAATAAAGTGAATTGACCAACAATAAACCCAATGGTATTTACTATCGGTCTTCTAAAATGCTTAAGATTTTAGAAACTAATTTAATGAAACAAGACTAATAAATTAAACTCAGGATCTGGAGAGAAATAAATGTAAGTCAAAAAGCAGTCAAAATCAGTAAAGTTAACAGATTTGGGAAGTATGAAAACATCTATTACTAATCCTTTCTTTCTTTAGTTTTCTTTCTTCCATGGGGCTTATAACACTCAGGGTCTCAGCAGGAAAAAGATGGCACATTCCAATTAGAATTTAATTCAAGGAGAGTTTACTAAAGGGAATAAGGGCAGAGTGTAGGGAAACCTTAGATAGTGTAGTCAGTACTCTGAGGCTTGTAGCTATTACCACCCCTAAGCCCAAAGGGATGAGGGAAGGTACCAGAACCTGGAAGAGGGTCAGATAGGAATAACTTGAGAGGAGCAGTGACCTTAGGCTGAGACACCTGGGGCAGCTCTAGGGAGGAAGCAGGGAAAACAAATGTCCTGATCTCACTTCTATCTCTCTCTCTTGCCAGGTCCCCTCCTCCCATTAACCAAACTCACTAGGCAACTAGAGGGAATAGGAACCCACATATGAAATCCATACAAGTCAGCAGCCCAAGACAAAGAGTAGGGTGAAGAAGGGTAGAGTATAAGATCTGGATAGGTAAAAGGAAGATATCTAGCCCAATCAAGAAAGACTAAAGCGGGGCCGGCCTGGTGGCGCAAGCGGTTGGGTGCGCGCGCTCCGCTGCGGCGGCCCGGGGTTCGCTGGTTCGGATCCCGGGCACGCACTGACGCACTGCTTGGCAAGCCATCCTGTGGCGGTGTCCCATATAAAGTGGAGGAAGATGGGCACAGATGTTAGCCAAGGGCCGTCTTCCTCAGCAAAAAAAAAAAAAAAAGAGGAGGATTGGCGGATGTTAGCACAGGGCTGATCTCCTCACAAAAAAAAAAAAGAAAGACTAAAGCTATCATTGTAGATAAACTTGGTTTTCAGGAAAAAAGAGGAGACCAAACATAGATAAATAACTGGTTCTTTCTAGTATCAATTTCAATACTGGATAACAAAATAAGTGTCAGTCATTTTTGTACCAATGAATTAAGATGCTATGATATTAAAAAATATTTTAAAGAACTCGGGTATAGTATCCTCTCTGTACAACAGGAAGCATTAATCCATTTTGGTTTGTTGCTTTTTCTGGTTATATTCTGAGCCCTTTAGATAAGTGGAATGGAGGACAAAAGTAGTAAGGTCATGGGCTCAATTTCCTTATAAGCTCATTATTGCAACCAGAGAAACAAAGCAAAAGCACACTGTTAGTGGTAAATAGAGTTATAACAAAGAATATTAAGGGAAGTTCAATGCCATGGGGACAGCCTTTTAAAAAGCGCCAAGTATTCTTTTTGCTGACAGTATCATCTTTGGTTACACTGTTCTTTTCCTTTTCAGTCTTACAAGTTCCCCACCAAACCTATTCTCTACCTCAAGGGTTGGCAAACTTTCTATAAAGGGCTAGATAGTAAATATTTTAGGCTGTGGGCCAGATGGCCTCTGTTGCAACTACTGGACTCTTCCATTGTAGCACAAAAATAGCCAGAAACAATATGTGAACAAATGTGTGTGGCTATGTTCCAATAAAACTTTATTTACAAAAACAGGTGGCAGGCTGAATTTGGCCTGTAGATGTAGTTTGCCAACTTCTGCTCTACCTTATTCATATAATCTCCTCATTTTCACTCCATGTAATCTGCTTATTATTTGTGTTCCTTTCACCTCCCATCAAAAATGCTATTCCCGAGTGACGTCAGCATCATGGCGGAGTGAGCTTTCCCGTGAATTCTTCCCCCACAAGATACAACAAAAGTAACAGCCACAGACCAACAACGGAATCCCAGACAGTGAAAAGCTAGAGCGGAGGGATCCACACTGCCGCACATCTGAGAGCGGAACGTGCTGGGCCCCCGGAGGAAGTGGGGAGAGGTAAGGAGAACTCCGCTCCCTCCCCATCAAATCAGCGATCCGGTCCGCGTGGCTCCCAGAGAGGGGGGAGGGGCGGCCCTCGGCGGGAAACTGTAGCTCTTCGGGCTCTCTCAGCCAGTGGGAAACTCCCGCACAGAGGGCTCAGAGGAGCCACAGGGCTACCATCAACATCTGAGCAACCCAGAGAGCGGATAAAGAGGGGCAAACGAGAAGCCTCCCACGTCAGGGACCCAGAGGGCAAAAGAGAGAGCTCCCCCCTCCCCGCAACCCGGAGTCTGCAGCTCGACCAGATCTAGCGGTCCGAGGCAGACCTGAATAAACTGGACTGGACCCGTGGATCGCAGTGGGGAAAAAAAACAAAACAAAACAAAACAAAACTGCGGATCGCAGCAGAAAAACTGGGGCAGAGCGCAGGGGGCTTAGACTACACAGCCCTTTACCACCAGACAGTGGCGGCAGGTGGAAATTGCAACCAGAGACTTCCAGGATGAGGAAAATCAAAACCAACACAGGAACCACAATGCAAAAATATATGAAATCACCAGACCAGAAACAAAATGACAAGCACCCAGAAATCAACCCCGAAGACACAGAAATCCATAAACTAAATGACAGAGATTTCAAAATAGCTATCATAAAAACACTCAACGAAATACGAGACAACACAGACAAACAATTAAATGAGATTAGGAGTTTCTTCACAAAAGAGATTGAAATCATAAAGAAAAACCTATCAGGGCTGATGGAGATGAAGAACACAATGGAGGAGATAAAGGAGAATCTGGAATCTTTAAAGAACAGAGCTGACAATATGGAGGAAAGAATTAGTACTTTAGAGGATAGGAATACAGATATACTCCAGATGGAAGAAGAGAGAGAACTAAGACTAAAAAGAAATGAAGAAAGACTCCGAGAAATATCGGACTCTATTAGAAAATGTAACATAAGAATTATAGGTATTCCTGAGGGAGAGGAGAGGGAAAGAGGAACAGAGAGCCTATTCAAGGAAATAATAGCTGAAAATTTCCCAAATCTGGGGAAGGAGCAGGAAATACCAGTAAGCGAAGCCAACAGGACTCCTATATATATTAATAGACAAAGGCCTTCACCACGACACCTAGTGGTAAGGCTAGCCAGGGTCAACGACAAAGAAACAATATTAAGGGCAGCTAGACAAAAACAAAAAATAACGTACAAAGGAACTCCCATCAGGCTCTCAGCGGATTTCTCAACAGAAACTTTTCAGGCTAGAAGAGACTGGAATGATATATTCAAAATACTAAAAGACAAAAACTTTCAGCCAAGAATACTCTATCCAGCAAAAATATCCTTCAAATATGATGGAGAAATAGTAACTCTCCCAGATAAACAAAAGCTAAGGGAGTTCATGGCCACGAGACCGCCACTACAAGAAATACTCAAGAAGGCCCTCAGGCCTGAAAACAAGAAGAGAAAGGGAACACAAAGCTTGGAGTAAGGACAAAAGTAGGTAGACAAAATCAGAGAAATAGTAGATCTTTACCGGAATAGCTTAGCAACCACTTAAATACTAAACTCAAAGATCAAAGGAAGAAATTCACCAAAAATAAATTTAACCTCATCACTGTAAACACACAGCCACAACACAAGATAGAATAAGGTATAACAAGAGCAACTTAGAAGGGGAAGAGGAAAGTGACTGAATTGACTTAGTATAAGGAAATAGGAGGCTATCAGATAATGGACTATCTCATACAGAAGATTTTTCGCCCAAACCTCAAGGTAACCACTAAACAAATAATCAAATTAAAACCACATATGATAAACAAAGAGAAAACTAGAAGAATCATAAGACAGAACAACCAAACTGAATTGGCAGTCCAAAACAAATGGGACAAGAAACAAAGGAAATGCAAAAGAACCAGAAAATAAGTGACAAAACAGCAACATTCAATCCTCGTATTTCAATAATTACCCTAAATGTAAATGGATTGAACTCTCCAATCAAAAGATACAGAGTGGCAGGATGGATTAAAAAGCAAGACCCAACAATATGCTGCCTTCAGGAAACACATCTTAGCACTAAAGACAAGCACAGGCTCAGAGTGAAAGGATGGAAGACAATACTCCAAGCTAATGGCAAACAAAAGAAAGCAGGTGTTGCCATACTCATATCAGACAAAGCAGACTTCAAGATAAAACAGGTTAAGAAAGACAAAGAAGGGAAATATATAATGATAAAAGGGACACTCCATCAAGAAGACATATCACTTATAAATATATATGCACCCAACATAGGAGCACCAATGTACATAAAACAACTATTAACAAACCTAAAAGGAGAAATCAACAACAACACAATAATAGTAGGGGATCTTAACACCCCACTTACAGCAATGGATAGATCATCCAGACAAAAAGTTAATAAAGAAATATTAGACTTAAATGAAAAACTGGACGAGATGGACCTAGTAGACATATACAGAGCACTCCACCCAAAAACAGCTGACTACACATTCTTCTCAAGCGCGCATGGAACATTCTCTAGGATAGACCATATGTTGGGAAACAAAGCAAGCCTCAATAAATTTAAGAAGATTGAAATCATAACAAGCATCTTTTCAGACCATAAGGCTATGAAACTGGAAATGAACCAGGAAAAAAAAACTGGGAAAGTGACAAAAATGTGGAGATTAAACAACATGCTACTGAACAACCAATGGATCATTGATGAAATTAAAGGAGAAATCAAAAACTATCTGGAAACAAACGAAAATGATAACATGCCATATCAAACCATATGGGACGCAGCAAAAGCGGTCCTGAGAGGGAAACTCATAGCGATACAAGCCCACCTTAACAAACAAGAAAAAGCCCTAATAGGCAACCTTAAATTACACCTAACAGAACTAGAAAAAGAAGAACAAACAAAGCCCAAAGCCAGCAGAAGGAGAGAAATAATAAAAATCAGAGCAGAAATAAATGATATTGAGACCAAAAAAACAGTAGAAAGGATTAATGAAACAAAGAGTTGGTTCTTCGAGAAGATAAACAAAATAGACAAACCCTTAGCCAGGCTAACTAAGAAAAAAAGAGAAAAGGCTCAAGTAAATAAAATTAGAAATGAAAGAGGAGAAATTACAACGGATACCATGGAAATACAGAGGATTATAAGAGAATACTATGAGAAATTATATGCCAACAAATTGGACAATCTAGAAGAAATGGATAAATTCTTAGACTTATACAACCTCCCAAAATTGAACCAAGAAGAAATGGAGAATCTGAATAGACCAATCACAAGTAAAGAGATTGAAATAGTAATCAAAAACCTCCCAAAAAATAAAAGTCCAGGACCAGATGGCTTCTCCAGTGAATTTTACCAAACATTCAAAGAAGATTTAATACTCATCCTCCTCAAACTATTCCAAAAAATAGAGGAAGATGGAACACTTCCTGAATCATTCTATGAGGCCAACATCACCCTGATACCAAAACCAGACAAAGACAATACAAAGAACGAAAATTACAGGCCAATATCGCTGATGAACATTGATGCAAAAATCCTCAACAAAATATTGGCAAACCGAATACAACAATATATTAAAAAGATCATACACCATGATCAAGTGGGATTTATACCAGAGACGCAGGGATGGTTCAACATCCGCAAATCAATCAACGTGATACATCACATCAACAAAACAAAGAATAAAAACCACATGATCGTCTCAATAGACGCAGAGAAGGCATTTGACAAGATACAACATCCATTTATGATAAAAACTCTCAATAAAATGGGAATAGAAGGAAAGTACCTCAACATAATAAAGGCCATATATGACAAACCCACAGCTAACATCATACTCAACGGGGAAAGACTGAAAGCCATTCCTCTGAGAACAGGAACGAGGCAGGGCTGCCCACTCTCACCACTCCTGTTCAACATAGTACTGGAGGTTTTGGCCAGAGCAATTAGGCAAGAAAAAGGAATAAAAGGAATCCAAATAGGTAACGAAGAAGTGAAACTCTCACTATTTGCAGATGACATGATTGTATATATAGAAAACCCTAAAGAATCTGTTGGAAAACTGTTAGAAACAATCAACAACTACAGCAAAGTTGCAGGGTACAAAATCAATCTACAAAAATCAGTTGCATTTCTATATGCTAATAATGAACTAACAGAAAGAGAGCTCAAAAAGATAATACCATTTACAATTGCATCAAAAAGAATAAAATACCTAGGAATAAATCTTACCAAGGAGGTGAAGGACCTATACAATGAGAACTACAAGACATTATTGAGGGAAATCTACGATGACATAAAGAAATGGAAAGATATCCCATGCACGTGGATTGGAAGAATAAACATAGTTAAAATGTCTATATTACCTAAAGCAATCTACAGATTCAATGCAATCCCAATCAGAATCCCAATGACATTCTTCACAGAAATAGAAAAAAGAATACTAAAATTTATATGGGGCAACAAAAGACCCCGAATAGCTAAAGAAATCCTAAAGAAAAAGAACAAAGCAGGAGGCATCACAATTCCTGACTTCAAAACATACTACAAAGCAATAGCAATCAAAACAGCATGGTACTGGTACAAAAACAGACACACAGATCAATGGAACAGAATTGAAAGCCCAGAAATAAAACCACACATATACGGACAGCTAATTTTCGACAAAGGTGCTAAGGACATGCAATGGAGAAAGGAAAGTCTCTTCAATAAATGGTGTTGGGAAAACTGGACAGCCACATGCAAAAGAATGAAAGTGGACCATGTGCTATCGCCGTTCACAAAAATTAACTCAAAATGGATCAAAGACCTGAAGGTGAGACCTGAAACTATAAAACTCATAGAAGAAAATATAGGCAACACACTATTTTGACATTGGGTTTAAAGGAATCTTTTCGGATGACATGCCTACCCAGACTAGGGAAACTAAAGAAAAAATAAACAAGTGGGACTTTATCAGACTAAAGAGCTTTTATAAGACAAATGAAACCAGAATCAAGATGAACAAACAACCAACCAGCTGGGAGAGAATATTTGCAAAACATACATCTGACAAGGGGTTGATCTCCATAATATATAAAGAACTCACACAATTGAACAACAAAAAAACAAACAACCCGATCGAAAAATGGGCAGAGGAAATGAACAGACACTTCTCCAAGGAAGATATACAGATGGCCAATAGGCACATGAAAAGATGCTCAACATCACTAATCATCAGGGAAATGCAAATCAAAACAACACTAAGATACCACCTCACGCCCGTTAGAATGGCTATAATCACCAAGACAAAAAACAACAAATGTTGGAGAGGATGTGGAGAAACAGGAACCCTCATACCCAGCTGGTGGGAATGCAAATTGGTGCAGCCTCTATGGAAAACGGTATGGAGATTCCTCAAAGAATTAAAAATAGAGATGCCCTATGATCCAGCCATCCCACTACTAGGAATCTATCCAACGCACCTGAAATCAACAATCCAAAGAGGCTTATGCACCCCTATGTTCATTGCAGCATTATTCACCATAGCCAAGAAGTGGAAGCAACCTAAGTGTCCCTCGACTGACGATTGGATTAAGAAAATGTGGTATATATATACAATGGAATACTACTCAGCCATAAAAAAAGACAAAATCGTCCCATTTGCAACAACATGGATGGGCCTGGAGCGTATTATGTTAAGTGAAATAAGCCAGAAAGAGAAAGACAAACACTGTATGATCTCACTCATATGTGGAATATAAACCAACACATGGACAGAGAAAACTGGACTGTGGTTACCCGGGAAGTGGGGGTGGGGGGTGGGCACAAGGGGTGAAGGGAGTCATATATGGGGTGTTGGACAAACAAAAATGTACAACCCAAAATTTCACAATGTTAGAAACCATTAAAATATCAATAAAAAAAAAAATGCTATTCCCTACCACCCTGCATCACTTCCATAATTTCACTTAAAAGCTACTGTATGCAGCAAAACTATATTTTCCATCTGGATGTCTTTCTGTCTGCCCTTGCTTGAAATACAGATCTAGAAGAGGTGTCAAGTAAAATATTTCACATAACCAGACACTTAAGACATTCAGAAAATGATTGGGACTTTTAGGTTAAAGGGTTGCAAGAAAGACCACTTGAATAAACGGTAACTTTCAATTTACCTGGCTCCAAGTTGAGGCATCTTTGGTCCTATATTGAATGTTATATTTCAGTGTTATAAAATTCTTAATATTTGAGTTGATCCATGTCAATTTTAAGATACTAGATAGTTCCTCTGAGTTGTTGACTGACAAATTATGTGGTGCATTGGGCTTCACTGAAGAATAAAATAAATTCCAATGTTTATCATATTTTAATTTCACAACTTCTTATATAAACTCCAATATACTCTTTACATTTTCTTTATTTCACAATATTAATTTATTCTTACCAAATGAACTGATTTCTCTGAAAACAATGCTACACCATAGTATTATAAATGGAAAGAAAAGCTTTCTAAAGAAACTTTAGTTTTCTTTGTCACTTTATTACATTTGTTAATCTTTTCACGTTCAGATATCAAAAGATAATTAAATGTTTATGATATATATAATTTTAAAAAGAATAAAAATAGAACAGGTATACTATGATTACAATGCTGTAAAATATTTGATAATTGGACAAATACTAGAATATCCAAAGTAAAAACAGCTGTGAGTGTCCTGGGATTATGGATATTTTTCTTTTTCCAAATTATTCTTAATGTTGTTGATAAAATGAATTTGTATGGCCGGCCCCGTGACCTAGTGGTTAAGTGCATGTGCTCCGCTGCTGGTGGCCTGAGTTCGGATCCCGGGCGCACACCAATGCCCAGTTTGTCAGGCCATGCTGTGGCAGCGACCCATATAAAGTGGAGGAAGATGGGCACAGATGTTAGCCCGGGGCCAGTCTTCCTCAGCAAAAAAAGGAGGATTGGCATGGACGTTACCTCGGGGCTGGTCTTACTTACAAAAAAACAAAAAGGAATTTGTAAAAGTCACTAAGATAATAAAATAAATGCTTGTTTCTACATTAATTAAAATCTAAAAACTACTTTAATTTTTAAACCACTGTATATTCTAATAAATTCTCAAATTCAGATTTATAACTACCTTTATCTATAGGATCAAAATTGATATGATCTGATGTAACCTTCCCAAGGGCATTCTCTGCTTCTACCCAGACTTCAATGTTGACAAAATACACAGGAGAATAATCCACAGTGCATGAGGTGGGGGTATCACGTTTTGCTTCACAATCATCAAACTTCTCTGTTGCCCTAAATGCAAAAAAGGAGGAATCAGTCATTAAAAATAGATTTCAAAAAATGAGAGTGAAAAGGCTACTCGAAAAGAGTTTGATGAGACCCAGATTATTATAGCTTGGAATAAATAAGTTAATTCCCTTAAATTTGGAATAAATTATGATCACTAAAAACAAAATTTCTTAAAAGGTAATTTGTTTTTCCTTACAACTGAGTTTGATGTCTATCCTAAAATGCAGGGGCCTGCCCGGTGGCGCAAGTGGTTAAGTGTGTGTGCTCCGCTGCGGTAGCCCGGCGTTCGCCGGTTCGGATCCCGGGCACGCACCGACGCGCCACTTGGCAAGCCATGTTGTGGCAGCATCCCATATAAAGTGGAGGAAGATGGGCACAGATGTTGGCCCAGGGCCAGTCTTCCTCAGCAAAAAAACAGGAGGACTGGCAGATGTTGGCACAGGGCTGATCTCCCTTACCAAAAAAAAAAAAAATGCAAAATTATTTTCAAGTTTTTAGTCCAAGAATATTACATTTAGAATATGCTCTATTCCCGTTGACCTTTCTCCAAAAATTATTTAATTCCTGTGATCTTAGTACTGTTTCTTTCCTTTCCTGAGAGGGAACCTTTCCTATACCAGCAATGTCTTCTTTAGGCCCAGTGTGCTTTTTCTAAGCACAATATGCTAGGAGGTGATAGGAGGACAGGGATAAGAATTTCTGTCATCCCCAAAAGTTCCCTCAGCCTCTTTCTAGTCAAACCCAGGCAACCACTTTTTGATTTCTATCACCACAGAAAGTTTCAAGTGATATTACTATATTTACTCACATATGTTTAAATTACACATCAATTAAGAATATTTATATATACACACTATTTTTGAAAATAAAAGAAAAACCAAAACAAAACAAGTAACCTCTAGGGGGAGGGAGGAAATAAAGTATAGCAGACAGGGAACTGAGACTTCTGTGAATATACTTTGTTTTATAAATTTGACTTTTTATATTAATTTATTATTTGACATAATTAAGAAAATTCCTAAAAATCAAAAGCAAAATGAAACGTATGAACTCTTGTATTGAGCTGGTGGTATAAAACATAGAAAGGAACTATTTCAAGTAACTTTAAAAACAATATTAGGGGCCGGCCCCATGGCTTAGCGGTTAACTGCGCACGCTCCGCTACTAGCGGCCCGGGTTCGGATCCCGGGCATGCACTGACACACCGCTTCTCTGGCCATGCTGAAGCCGCGTCCCACATACAGCAACTAGAAGGATGTGCAACTATGACATGAAGCTATCTGCTGGGGCTTTGGGGAAAAAAAGGAGGAGGATTGGCAATAGATGTTAGCTCAGAGCCGGTCTTCCTCAGCAAAAAGAGGAGGATTAGCATGGATGTTAGCTCAGGGCTGATCTTCCTCATAAAAAAATATATATATATATTAAAATTCTTTTTAGTAATCATATTGTTGGTCCTAATATTGACACTGTTATTCTGCAGCTGTTGTATTTATTGTGGGACAAAGCAAATAAATAATTATGTTGGTGGTGTTGGAAATGAAGGTTTTCAGCATAGCAGAAAGAAGATAACAGAGAATTAGATAGATGAAATGAAGTAAAAACCCATAGTCTGGATTTTAAACTGGAAATATCAGAATGAGTTCATGATGTATTTTATCTTAAAAACATTTCCTAGCTCTTTCCACTGAAAAGGCCCAGAAACAACAATCACCCAGTAGCAATGAGTTCCCCTAGCACCCAGACTGTAGTCTCTGACTGGTATTTCACACTAAATGGATAGGTCTAGGGGAGGAAATATATTAAGATGAACTTAGAAAATCATGTCATATCAGAAATCAAGAAAGCTATCAAAGACTAATGAAGTTGTATCCAAAGGATGAGCCAATCTGAGTAAGTTCACTAACCCAAGATGGAACAGTTTAAATATCAAGAAGAATAATAACCATAACACATCAAATATGTTTAAATATGAATTCATAATGAGGGAAAAAACCCCTCATTATCTATCTACCTTTAGAGCATACTAAGGAACCAACTAATTATAAAACTGAATAATAAAGGGAAAATACCATTTTGCTTCTCTTATATGAACTGTACCTCAGGGTAACCAACAGTTGACGAAGGGAGGTTTTCTTTAAGAATTTCAGGTAAAAAAAAAAAAAAAAAAGATAGAATATCACTGTTTTGTACCTTATATACAAATAATGATCACTGATGACTGCTCAAATCTTAAAGTGAGAAACTAATGGGAAGCAACATGGTTAAATCCCAGAAACATTCTGCTGAGTCACAAAAACCTTTCGCAAAAGAGTAGATACTGTATGATTCCATTTCTATGATATTCTGAAACAGGCAAAAATCTAGAGCAAAGAAAAATCAAACAAGCAGTTGCCTTGTGGGATGAGGTAGGATACGGTGGTGGCTGGGATTAACTGGGAATGGGCATGACGGAACTTTCTATGGATGTTAGTAATGTTCTATATCTTGATAGGGGTTTGAGTTACACAGGTGTACGCATTAGTCAAAACTCACTGAATGATACATTTAAGATATGTAAGTATATTTTAAGATATACATAAAGTTTACCTAAAAACAAAAACATACCTGTAAACATGTAGTTAATTACATCTAATTAATGATGTAAATTCTCAAGTGTTCAAGGGTGAAGTATACTAATGTCTGCAACTCACTTTGAAATGATAAAAGAAAGGTGGATTGATAAATGGAGAGAAGGATGCACAGACAGTTATGCAGTAAAGCAAATATAGTAAAATGTTAATTGTGGAATGTAGTAATGGGTATGAATAAGCATTCACTGTAAAATTCTTTCAACTTTCCTTCATGTCTGAAAAAAACTAATGAGGAATTTTATAATGAATGGATCAGGCTGACAAAACCTGAAACCACTGCTTAATCTTAGCATCAGAAAAAGAAAAACAATCAAACATTATGTAGTGGTTCCTGATGCAGGTACACACCACTCCTATGAATTATTTTGGGGGGGGGGGGGCGGGGATCAAACCCAAATCTGATCAAGTGTCTAGATCTAACAGCAATATTTAGGAAATAAAGGGGCAGAGGAATATATTAAGCAATATATAACCGTTATTTTAAAAACTGAATTGCAAAGAAAAAGAAAGGAGAGAGAAGCAAGTAGAACCTATGGTTAAGGGAGACTTACAAGACATATCAATTTGCAATGTATGGGGATTATTTGATTTGAACAAATGTAAAAATATATACATATATTTATGAGACAACTGGGGAAATTTGAACCCTAACTGAAAATGTCACAACATTAAAGTATTTTCAATTATAGTCACGCAACATTTAAGGATGAGGATATGTTCTGAGAAATGTATCGTTAGGCAATTTCGTTGTTGTGTAAACATCCTAGAGTGTACTTACACAAACCTAGATATCACCTACTACAAACCTAGACTATATGGTACTAATCTTATGGGACCACTGTTGTATATACGGTCTGTCATTGACCAAAACGTCGTTATGTAGTGCATGACTGTACATTTGGGTGTAAAAATGGCATGTAGTTATGTTTTTCTAAAAAATGTCCTTTTCTTTTAGAGATATGTACTAAAATATTTATGGATGAGATGATACTAAAATATTTATGGATGAGATGATACAATGTCTGAGATTTTCTTTAAGACAATCTAGGGTGGGGTATTATATAAAATAAGACTGGTCATGAGCTGATCATTATGAAACTGGATGATGGGCACACGGGGATTTACTATACTATTCTTTTATAGTTTCAGACATTCTAAAATAAAAGGTTAAATAAAATGTTTAAAAATTTACATTTAATATTACTACTTGACGTGATAAAAATTCCAGCACAAATGATTAACTTAATAAATTCAACATAAAACAAACTTAAAATAACTTGCCATTCAGATTTTAAAGTGAAGTTGGTTTCCAGGTATGTTTCCCTTCCAGGAGCCCACTGACACATCATTTTCTTTCCTTCGTTCACAATGCAATTCAAATTTTTAGGTTTTTCTGGAGGCACTAAAAGGGAAAAATTAGCAATTTTCAAAAAGTTTTATATCCACAAATAACACGCAATTTACAACCTAGACATTTACAACCTAAATTAGATAGAAAAAACAAACCCAAGCAAAAAGTGTGGACATAATGAAAGACTGGTGACTAAAAAATTAATTTCTTTTCTATTTAAACTCAAACTTTCTAGATACTAATATACATTTTCTATCATAATTGTCATTAACTTGTATGTATCAAATTAATTTTCTACACAAAATCAACTTTCATTTATAACTGGATCATCTGATTTCTCCATTAAGTGTATTTTAAAAAGTAATATTTGCATATTAGTAACAGGCAATTAAATAGAAGCAAAAATCATTCGTTTATATTTCTCTTTCTAGTGCCTTCCCAAACTCTACTGAAGGAAAAGCAAATGCCAAAACCGTAGTTTTGGGTGATCCACAAATTTGATAATCCACTCTTGGATCATACTAAGTTACTTATTCACTTTGACATAGAAGAAGGACTTTCTCCAGTACTTATTCACCTTCTTTAGGTAGCTGTTTTACTTGCGCATTTTCTCAGTAATTAAGGGATACTGAAAGTTACTATGAATACGTTCACAGATTTCAATTCAACAACACTTTTTTGGGAGTTTCACATCAACATATTTTTCTAGAATACTGACAGATGCTTGACTTTCAGGAAAGATATTAAACCTGTGTTACTCTTCAGGCTTTTTATATATAAGTAATGCAAATGTAGTTCCACTTCTAAGCTTATTTTAAAAAAATATATATGTATAAAAGTCACGAGCCGACAAGTTACTGCATTTCATAGAGACAGACAGACACTAAAAATGCAATTCAACAGTCATGACAAAGTCTGAAATAAGACAAAAACAAAATAAAACTTACAGCCTGAAATTATTCTGATTCCATAAACATTCTGATCAATCTGTCCAAATGTACGAATGTTGCAAGTGAGTTGACTATTTAATAAAGGTATATTTGTAAATGTGACACTAGATGCTGTTCTGTTTATGACAGTATATTGTTCTTTGGGAACAGTAACATGGTTTGTTTTCCAGAAAATGTAATTAGCATTTACATGGAAATAATCCATACATTTTTCCTTTAGCACACAAACTGCAGTGAAATTAGAACCAAGTTGTACAACTGGAGATTCAGGGTTGATATAACCACATGGATCTAGAAGTCCACCTGAAAAGGAACAACAGAAAATATAAAAATGTTTTGTATCAAGGCGGTCCCTCAATCTTCACTAAAATATCTCTAAAGACACAGAAAAAGAAGAAACAGTGAAAATTAATACGGTCAGAATTTAATGCCTAAATTTCTAAAGAAATGTACAAATTGTAAGGCAGATGGAGCTGGATTAAAAAAAACCTATGTAAGCTTCAGCCATTTTTTTAATAATATTCTAACTTTGCTTTAGGAAACACACACTGCCTGCAGCATGATTCATACTTGCTCCATCAATCCTGTTCCTTGACTCAGATCCAAGGTCTAAATTAAACCTTCCAGAAAACAGGCAGTGGTAGTCTCTGCTACTCTCCAGTCCTGAATGCTGTTGGGGGTGCAGATAGGGGCACAGAGAGATAGCATACATCATTCATATAACAAAATTCAGACAGCAAAGGAAACAGCAAAGGAGCAATAAAAAACAGAAAGAATAGAACAAGATGGCCAAATATATTAATTTTTACAATAAGTTGTATGGGATAAAATCCCATACTAAAAAACAAAGAATCACATTGTATAAAAAAATAAAAGACAATATGCTTTAACTATCACCTACTCCATGTTGATGACATCTAAATCCCCATCTCTAGTTCTACCTTCCTATGTTTTCAATAGCTTGTGAGACATACCCACCTGAGATATTCCGTAGGTACTTTAAAATGAACATGTCTAAATGAACATGTCACTGTTTAAAATGAACATGTCTAAAACTGTATCCATCACAGTCACTTTCAAATTTATTCTTTGTCTACCTCTGCTAAAAGCACCATTCCCATCTATTCATCTAGGCCAGATACCTTGTGTCACCTTCAGCATCTCTAATTAGCTTTCTCCTACCTCCAACTTAATAATACTACACTGAGTCTTGTTGGTTCTATATTCTTACCATGTGTATTAACCTCTTCTCACCAACCCTATTTTGACTGCTGAAGCTCAGGCCATCATATTATAGCAGTCTGACCTCCTTCCAGTTTATGCTACATACTATTGCAAGAGTTACTGTTCAAAATTTTGATTATGCCATTTCCCTATTTTAAATTATTTAATGGCTACCTATTACCATCAAGATAAAATTCCCAACTATTTGGCATGATTCTAATCTACTTCTCTAGCCTCACTGTTCAGAATTTTTTTCCTTTTTTTGCTGAGGAAGATTCGCCCTGAGCTAACATCTGTCACCAATCTTTCTCTTTTTGCTTGAGGAAGATCTGCCCTGAGCTAACATCTGTTGCCAATCTTCCTCTATTTTGTATGTGGCACAAAGGATAAAACTACCTTAAAAAGATAAACAATTATTTTCTTATTCCATATCTCTCAAAGTCAGCAGGAAGATTTAAAAACAGTTTTTGCAGTCAAACTTGTATTCCCAACTGGAATCCTGAGACCTCTCATTGAAGGTGGAATCTTCAATGGAATCCTCGAACCTCTGTTAAGCGTGTTTCAAGCCCAGAGTCGGAATATGTATTTCTGTTTCAAAATTTATAATATGGCCTGTTTATACGACCTTGCCATTATTTATACATGTCTACTCTAAATCCCAGTGCACACATTACTCTAAATTTTCAATTGTATAGAACTTCATCTTGTGGAGTATTAAGTTACCCTGTGATAGTGAGCCAGTCCTTACAAATTCCTAGATCTCACTTTATTCCTTGGTAAAATTACTCCTGTTTTACTTTCACTAAATTAATTATAGGGAATAGTAAATAGGAAATACACTTTAGAGTATTAAAGAACATGAGCTATAACCAGAGACTCAATATTAATAATTCTTATTCAGATAGAATGAGAGAAATACTAGAAATGGGCAAATGTTTCAGTTCTCAAAGTGAAACAGAGGCTCATTAAAACCATCCTATGCCAAATTAATCCCATTTTTATAGGGCTATTAGGCTATTTGAGATTAAATTGTAGAAGGAGAGTATTTTAATTTAAAAAAAGGTATTTGATAGACATTAGTTGGGGTATTCATGTGGACAAGATGAAGAAATGTGGATTGGAATATACTGTAACAGATATTAGAATAAGCACTGCAAAACTGCTGATATTTGGCTGTTCTTGATCTAAAAAAACAGAAATTCCATAATTTCAAACTAATAGATTTTTTTTAAAAAATTTTATTTATTTATTTTTTTGCTGAGGAAGATTCACCCAGAGCTAACATCTGTGCCAATCCTCCTCTGCTTTGTATGTGGGTCGCTGCCACAGCATGCCCGCCGACAAGTGGTGTAGGTCCGCGTCCCGGAACTGAACCCAGGCTGCCCAAGTGGAGTGTGCCAAACTTAACCACTAGGCCACAGGGCCGGCCCCCAAACTAATAGATTTTTAATTGGTTGACTACTCATATATAAAAAATATTGACTAAGAAAAAAGTCAATGAGAGGAAGGTCTTGAGTAGAGTATGCTGAAGTGCCTGCCCTCAGTCCTTGGGGCAGACTGTATTTTCCAAAGATGGTCACATCTATATATTTATCCCATCCCACAGGCTCTTCTTACAATGTGACTGATAATACTCCCACAAAGATGTGAGGTCTCAATTCCCCTCCCATCTTTAGATCTGTGTGGGTGCTTATGTCCACTCTAGCCAACAGAGGGTGCTACGTGACTTCCAACGCTAGATCAATAAAAGAATACAGCTTCCGACTAGTTCTCTTTTTCTCTTGGGACATTTGGCCTAGGAAACCAGCCACATGTGGAAAGGAAGCCACGGCCACACGGAGAGACCACGTGTGGTGTTCTGGCCAACAGCCTGAGCAAAGCCCTCAGCCTACATAGCTAGTATCAACACTAGACATATAAGTGAATGAGCCTTCAGATGATTCCAGCCCCCAATCTTTGAATATTGAAGCCCCAGACACCACAGAGCAAAGATGAACCAGTTCAGCTGTGCCTGTTTATATTCCTGACCCACATAAACCATGAGAAATAATAATTATCGTCATTTTAAGCAATGAAGTTTTGGAGTAATTTGTGAGGTAGCAATAGATAATGTAGTCCTTTTATTTTCAACATTTTTATCAACAACTTGGGGGAAAACAGAGAGAGACACACACACACTTATCAAATTAGCAGAGGACAAGACTATGAAGGATTGCCAACACTTTGGATAATAATGTTATGATTCAAAATTATGTTAAAAGGTTAGACTGATAGCCTAAACTAATAAAATGAACTCTGCCGGAGAGGAAAATACCTCCTATTTAGGTTGATAAGAAATAAATATAGGGTGAGGGAGAAATGGCTTAAAAGTAATTCATGTGAAAACAACCTGAGAATTTTCACTGAGTGGTAGCTTAATAGGAAACTACAGTTTATCTTAGCTGGCAAAAAAACTATGTTGCTTTAATAAAAACGATGTTCAGATCAAAGTAATAAAGTCACTATACTCAGACTATGTCTTAATTGCATTATTTTTTTTCCTAAGTGCATTTTATTCAAACCTTAATAATAAATATATAATTACTATCCTTTTTATAAGGCTTACTGTGGGCCAGGCTCTATCCAAATGCCTTCTGTATACTAATTCATTTTATCCTCATAATAACCCTAAAGGGAGGAACCATTATTATCCCTATCTTATAGATCAGGAAACTGAGGCACAGATTAAGTGACTGGCCAAAGTCCTACAGCTGGTAAGTGGGAGAGGTGGGATGGTATTATATTTTAAATATGCTATGGGCAACAAACAGAACAATCAGGAGGGTACTCAGTACGTACACGGTTGGAGCCAAGTCCTATAAAGAATGATGAGGATAAGTGGGTAAGTTTAGTTTGGGAAGAGAGGGCTTAGAGACACATGAAAGCAGTCCTTCAATACTTGAAGAATTGAACAGTGCGAAGAGAAAGTAGGCCTACTCTAGAACTAGGATTAATGGAAAAATAGTTAAAGGAGGAAAATTTGAGTTCAAGAATAAGGAAAGACTCTAAATAAGAAAGATTTTCAACATAAGCTTTCCGTCACTGGAAGTATTCAAAAAGAAGCTGCATTCCTGGATTTGGAGACAAGTTGACTTAGAGCAGTGCTTCTCAAACTATCTGTGGTGAAGGACTGGTTTGGGTTTTTTTCCCCCAATCCTTTGCAGACTTACACTTTTGTTCTATACTATGTCCCATGAGACAAGTCCACTGATCACATGCTTGGATGTCACAGCTATGTCCAATTGTTAAAAGAGTTTCTAAACATTTATTCTTAATTTCTGTACTTATCTCATTGTGGATCAGTAGTCAGACAGGCATCAGGCTGTGGACCAGTTTAAGCAGTACTGCTCTAAGTGATCTTTTATTCTGGTATCACAATCACACTGCTGCTCAGTGACACCTTTGGCCATTAAGGAGTAAAGGGTTAAAAGTTAACAGATTTTCTACTTCTTTATTTAAAGAAAAAAAAAAAACATTTTTTTCCTTCCATACCTTAAAGTTACTATTAGTATAGTTAAATAGCATTTAGGATTACTGAGTGACTGTTTCTCAAATTATACAAATTATAATTTAACAAGAGTATTTTTACTTCTTAATATCATTTTTAAAACAACATTATTCTCTCAGTAATGATCCTAGAAAGAATAAATATATAAGCATAATTATATAATTACTAAGCATAAGCTTAAATACATAATTATATAAAAAATATATAAACCTAATTTCTGGGGTCAGAAGGTCAGGTATTTCATAAACCTTACCTATAGAGTCAGTGGTGAGGAAAACTAACAAGGCTTGCACTATCCAAGTTTGCAATGTCAACATCTTGCATAGATATTTCTGTAAAAGACAAATGTAATATTACTTTTAGTATTTTTTCTCATTACACATAAGAGATACAATTTCTAAAGCTCTTTTGTTTCCATTGTTTCCATTGTGTAGCTGTTTTCTAAAAGGCAGTAAAATTCTTCTGAGAATGCAGAAAACAAGTTTAAGTTTTCACAATATTTTTCTTTATTCCCATTGAAGTTCGGGCTACGTAAAATATTGCTGGAAAACATAATTTATACTTTAAGGATAATTAAAAGAGGAATCCTGTTTCTTTATTATGCGAAGTCTTGCAATATTAGTAAGTACTCTGTGAGACTGAGAACTTCAGAGAGAAAAATTTCTCCACAGCAAAACCCACCATAAGCAACCTCAAGATACTTGAGAAAATGGAAAAAAAAGTTTGCAATTCTCATAGCATGACCAAAATATCCCGATACATGAAAAAATGCCTATAAATCACTAAAAAATTCCAAATCCCGTAGAAAAACAGGCCAGATGAGTTGAACAGGCAATTCATAGAAAAGGAAATACAAGTAACTCAAACATATGAAATGATACTTTCAATCTCACTCATAGTGAGAGATGCAAATTAAAACTACCCAGATAGGAATGCAAGATGATACAGGCACTCCGGAAAACAATATGGCAGTTCTTTACCAAGTTAAAAGCACACTGTAAGACTTGGCATTTCCACTCCTAAGACTATACCCAAGAGAATAAGAATATATGTCCACACGAAGACATCCTTTATTCTGGAAGGAACCATTATCTCTATTTTCCAAGGGTGTAAGCAAACCTGTCCTTTGCTCTATGGAGAGAAGCCATTTCTATCTTCTAATATCCTTGAAAAAATAGTCTAGAAAAAACGTAGTCAGGGTTTTTGTTCATAAGACATGCAGAAGTGCAAGAGACTCATGGGGAATTATGTCCTAACCAATTGTACACTAAAAATTGGTGAATTTTACTGTTTATAAATCAGACCTCAATTAAAAACAAACAAAACCTACCCAGACAAGGGGAATAGCCAAAAGAAATGAGTGCTTAACTCCTCCAAAAGACATGTACAAGAGTGTTAATGGAAATTTTATTTGTAAAAGCTGAAAAGTAAAAGCTACCAAAAATTCATAAACAGTAGAATAGATAAATTGTGGTATATTCAAGTAGTTGAATCACAGCAACAAACAGAATAAATTACAGGTACTCACAACACCATGACTGAATCTCACATATAATAAAGAAAGAAACCAGACACAAAAAAGTATATTCTACATGATTCCCTTTATATGAAGTTCAAAAACAGACCAACTTAACCCGTGGTAATAGAGGTCAGAATAGTGGTTATTTTGTGGGGGGGAGAGGAGGATAGAAGGGAGCATTCTGGGATGCTGGACATTTCTATATCTTGATCTGGATGGCGATAAAAATTCACCAAGCTGTACCCTTATGATCTGTGGACTTTATTGTATGTAAGTTGTAATTAGTAAAAATAGTAAATAAGCAAACAAAACAAAAACTATCCCAATATCATTCTCACCTCTAGTATTGGCAAAAATATAAAAACTAAACAGTTCTCAACACAGTGTTGTGAGACTACAACATAAAGGCAATCGTATATACTGCAGGTTATAATGTAAAATGGCATAACCTTCCCAACAAATTGTACACTTAAAACTGTGAATTTCATTTTTTGTAAATTAGATTTCAACTAAAAACAAAGAAAAACCCTACCCAGACGAGGTGTATGACCAGTTTTGTACTATGAATCAAAATTAAAATACACATAAGTTTAAATCTAATGATTTTACTCCTAGTATTTTATCCTATAGATATGAGCAAAACAATACATGTACAAGGTTATTCACTACAACATTGTTTTTAATAGTAAAAGGCTGAAGCAACCTAAATGTTCATGAATAGGGGACTAGTTAAATTATGGCATATCCAAACATAGTATACATGCAGCCACAAAAAAAAATGAGGAAGCTCTATATGTACAAATATGTAATGATATCTAAAATACATTGTTAAGGTACAGAACAGTATATTTGTTATTTGTGGGTAAAAATAACAACAAAAAACAAAACACACTAATTTCCTTATATATGCATAAAATATTCTCTAGAAGGATAAAAAGTTGGATATGGTTGTCACTGGGTGTTTGAGACACCAGAGTGGGAGGGAGACTCTCTACCATATACTCTTTGCACCTTTCCAATGTTGTACCATGTGACTTTATTTTATCTTATTATTTTTTGTGTGTGTGAGGAAGATCAGCCCTGAGCTAACATCTGATGCCAATCCTCCTCTTTTTTCTGAGGAAGACTGGCCCTGAGCTAACATCCGTGCCCATCTTCCTCTACTTTATATGGGACGCCGCCACAGCATGACTCAACAAGCAGTGCATCGGTGCGCGCCCAGGATCCGAACCGGCGTACCCGGGGCCGCCACAGCGCAGCCACCGGGCCAGCCCCTGTACCATGTGACTTTAGTACTTAGTCAAAAAATAAATATAATTTAAATTAAAAAGTACCACATGTGTAAACTTTCCCTCCCAAATAAAACTATTAACTTCTTGATGAGGGCTTCATTTGGAACATACAGTCCCATATTAGAAAAATCCACCACATCATTCCACTGTTCATCAAAACAACAAAACAAAGAAAATATTTGAATACACTGGTAGAGTACTATGTGGTCATGCCATCCTGACCACTCACCCTACCAAGTACCTTGTTCACATTGTAGAGAGGTTTCTCTATAGTTCCTGAAAATTGTCAATCTTTCTATTAACATACTATATATATATATTTTTTTTTTTGTGAGGAAGATCAGCCCTGAGCTAACATCCATGCCAATCCTCCTCTTTTTGCTGAGGAAGACCAGCCCTGAGCTAACATCTATTGCCAGTCCTCCTCCTTTTTCTCCCCAAATCCCCAGTAGATAGGTGTATGTCATAGTTGCATATCCTTCTTTTTTTTTTTTTGTGAGGAGATCAGCCCTGAGCTAACATCCGCCAATCCTCCTCTTTTTTTTGCTGAGGAAGACGGCCCTGGGCTAACATCGGTGCCCATCTTCCTCCACTTTATATGGGACGCCGCCACAGCATGGCTTACCAAGCAGTGCGTCGGTGCGCACCCGGGATCCGAACCAGCGAACCCCGGGCCGCCGCAGCGGAGCACGCGCACTTAACCGCTTGCGCCACCGGGCCGGCCCCAATGCATATCCTTCTAGTTGCTATATGTAGGACGCCGCCTCAGCATGGCCGGATGAGCGGTGTGTCAGTGCATGCCTGGGATCCAAACCCGGGCTGCCAGTAGCGGAGCATGCGCACTCAACTGCTAAGCCATGGGCCGGCCCCCAGCGTACTATATTCTTATAAGAAAACACTGAAACAAGGGGTCCCATGAAGGTATTTATGATTACTTCAAAGCAACTGCTTTGAATATAGATATATATTTCTCTATATATATTTCTATATAGATATATAGAATATAGATATATATTTCATGGCACTGTTCAGATATATCGATATATATCTGAACAGTGCCATGAAACACAAGTACAATCATGCATCGCTTAATGACAGGGATACATTCTGAGAAATGTGTCATTAGGTGATTTCATTGTTGTATGAACATCACAGAGTGTATTTTCACAAACCTAGATTGTGTGAGCATCACAGAGTGTACTTTCACAAGCCTACTACATACCTAGGCTATATGGTACTAATCCTACGGGACCACTGTTGTATATGTGGTCTGTCATTGACCAAAACATCGTTATGTGATGCGTGACTGTAAAAGGAGAACAGGCAATGGCAGATTTCACATTTTAACAGTTAGAAAGTAATGTTTCCTAATTTTCAAAGTATTGTCACTGACATGGGATAAAGCAACATCTATTAAGGAACTTGATTTCATAGTCCAAACTTAGGAGATGGAGAGACAGTAATGCTATCTAAAATATTATATGCAATATAGTCAACTTCATTTTGGGGCTTTATCTATTTTAAAATTGACAGAACTGACAATACTCTGCTTATTTTTCCCCTCCTTTCATTCTGTTAACAGTAAATATTCAATGTAAGATTCTATTATTAGCACTATTCTCTTTCCTCATATCTTGCAGAAATTTCTATACATATTATAACTACATATTGCATATATTAATTTTCCTTGAAATCTGCATGTTATCTTGGAAGCTTCTATGAAGCCAAAACATGACGACTAACCACAGACACAGGAAAGGATTATTCCAAGAACAGAGTGGTTCTTCTTACAGCAGCAATTCCCGTGTACCTGCTTCACCACAGTAACGTGCTGAAAGGAGCCAGAAGATGCATCATAAGTAGTTCACTGCTACTAATGCTAAAGTAACAAAGTTCATGAATAATTTACCTAAAAAAATTAAAACAAATTCAAGATTATCCCTATAGTTGTTCATTCTCATTCACTTTCATTCCCATGGATTTTCTCAAGTGGAAGAAAAAGCAGTGGAGTTATAATTGATAAATATTTAATAGTTTTGTTCTGGGCCGGCCCCGTGGCTTAGCGGTTGGGCTCGCACGCTCCGCTGCTCGTGGCCCGGGTTCGGATCCCGAGTGCGCACCGACGCACCGATTCTCCGGCCGTGCTGAGGCCGCGTCCCACATACAGCAACTAGAAGGATGTGCAGCTATGACATACAACTATCTACTGGGGCTTTGGGGGGAAAAAAAAATAATTAAAAAAAAAATAGTTTTGCCCTTTATAAATTATTTTTATTATCTATGGCTTGTGATTTTTGAGTTTCTTTTCTTTTGACCCAAGGACAGAATCAAAAAGCATGAACACATTTACATTTACACTGCATGTGAGGAAGAATGTCAATATAAACACTGTTACTATAGTAACATTACTACTATAATTGTAGAATAGCAGATGCACTACAATTGCCAAACAGAAGGCAAAGTAAAATTTGTTGAATGAATTAGCTGAGCAGGGATCAGAATGGGGAAAATTTCAATATGGTATCTTTGACATCTTTTACACAGTACCGTATTACTTCGAATAAATTTGCAAAAAGTTGGTCATGCCTACACTGTATAAACTAATCATTATTTTAAAAATTATCCAAATCTATTCTATTCCATTCCTACTAATTATGAATTCATAACAACACTTGTATACTATTTTACATGACACGAAGTGCTTTCATGTAAATTATTTCACTTGATTCTCCTAATATCCTAGAGAAGCTAGTGGGTAAGGCAGGGATTATTATTTTATTTTTTTAAAGAGTTTATTTTCTTAAAGCAGTTTTAGGTTTACAAAAAAACTGAGAGGAAGATACAGAGGTTTCCCACATACCCTCTGCTCCTACACATGCATAGCTCCCCCCATTATCAACATCACTCACCATAATGGTACATTTTACCAAGGAAGAACCTACATTAACACAGTATAATCACCCAGTCTATAGTTTACCTTAAAGCTTACTCTTGGTGTCATATATTCTAGGGGTTTGGAATGGCAGGGATTAATTACTGGAACTTTACAAAAGAAAAAACAAAAATTCAGAGTAAGTTACTTACCCAAATCACAAAATTAGTAAGCGAAGGAGCAGAGACTTGAGACTAAGTCTTCTGCCTCCAAATGTCATGCTCTTTTCATTGGGTCTCACTGTAAAGAGAGGAGAGCCTTGTTCAGAAAGCTGGCTTGGATAATATCTTTTTTTCTTTTTTGGTGAGGAAGATTGGCCCTGAGCTAACATCTGTGCCAATCTTCCTTTACTTTGTATATGGGATGCCGCCACAGCATGGCTTGATGAGGTGTGTAGGTCTGTGCCTGGGATCCAAACCTGTGAACCCTGGCCCGCCGAAGTGGAGTGCACAAACTTAACCCCTATGCCACTGGGCTGGCCCCAGGATAATATTTATTATATGTGTACTTCTTAGATCCCTGCCTGCTATTAAGCTTTCAGGTTTTCAGAAAGTATCCCATTTTAGACATCTTGTGAGCTTCAGATAAAACAATCCTATAAAAACTTGTATAAGAGTATTCAAACATCCTAGTGTTGTTTTGATACATACTTGGAAACCTTATCTGTTCCCCCACGCCTCATCTGAACTTCCTTGATGTCCATGTAGTATCATAGAATCATGAAAGGAACATTTTGCTGAATTTGACAAGTGGTTAAAGTAAATCTTTAACAGAATCATACCTTTGGTTTTCTACTAGCAGTAACTTAAGGCTATTGACTCTTCAATTGCCAAACTGTTTTATACACATAGACGTAAAAATTCATTTTAAGGTTTGATCAGTATTAGGTTAAATTCTAGCATAAGTAATGGTGGTTCCTCTTCGAAATGTAACAAGATAACTTCAAACTTAGACAAGGACTTGAATCCTCCATGTTTTACACACATTAAGCCTCTGATATAACTTAATAACACAAGAAATCAAATTTTTAACAATGAAATTTTAAAATGCAAAGGAAGTACATAATTATTTTTAAATTTTCAAATGAATAGAAATTGAAAATATGTCATGTGAAAGGCCCCTATAATCCCACTGAGATAACTACTGTGAACAATTTAGTGGATAATCTTGTAAAATTTTCAATGTATACATATATATATATATATATATATTTTTTTTTTGGTGAGGAAGATCAGCCCTGTGCTAACATCTGCCAATCCTTTTTTTTTTTTTTTTTTTTGCTGAGGAAGACTGGCCCTGGGCTAACATCCATGCCCATCTTCCTCCACTTTATATGGGATTCCGCCACAGCATGGCTTGCCAAGCAGTGCATTGGTGCACACCTGGGATCCGAAGCGGCGAACCCCAGGCCGCCGCAGTGGAGCGTGTGCACTTAACCACTTGTGCCACCAGGCTGGCCCCTTCAATGTATATATTATAACTTTATATTGTCTAAATATACATTTTCTTATTTTACAAAAATGGGATCACAATAATGTTCTGTAACTTGCTTTCTTCACTTAACATTACAAATTGGACACCCTTCTACGTCAATATATGAAGATTAATTTCTTGTAGCCTTTGCTCAAATTCACCTTCTCATACAGGTCTTCCCTGACTGCTTATTCCCCCTTTTCTGTTTTTTCTCAGTAGCACTTAAAACCTTCTGAAATAGGTTGTCAAGCATTTCTTGTAAAGGGTCAGATAATAAATATTTTAGGCTTTGTGGGCCTTAAGGTCTCTGTTGCAACTAGTCAATTTTGTTGTTGTTGTGAAAAAGCAGCCATAGACAATATGTAAACAAATGGGCATGGCTGAGTTCCAATAAAACTTTATTTACAAAAATAAGATGCATGCTAGATTTGGTCTGTGGACCACAGTTTTCCAACCCCAATTCTAAAATACTATTTAACCTATTTATTTTGCTTATTGTCTGTCATGGGTTGAATTGTGTGCCCCCCCAAAAGATATGTTGAAGGCCCAACTCCCAGTACCTCAAAATGTGACCCTGTTTGGAAATAGGGCTGTTGCAAAAGTAATTAGTTAAGATGTCATACTTGACTAGGGTGGGCCCTTAATGCAAGATGACTGGTGTTATAAGAAGAGACAGAAACACATATGAAAAATGCCATGTGACAGCAGAGGCAGAGATTGGAGTGATGCAGCTGTAAGCTAAGGAATGCCAAGGACTAACGGCTACCACCAGGAGCTATGAAGAGCCAAAGAAGAATTCTATCCAGTCTTAGAAGGACCTCTGGCCTCCAGAACCTTGAAAGAATACATTTCTGTTGTTTCAGGCCACCCAGTTTGTGGTACTTTTTTACAGCAGTGCTAGGAAACTAATACATTGTCTGTGTCCCCAAAACAGAACGTAAGCAAATGAGGCAGGAAATTTTGTCTGTTTTGTTCCCTGCTATATTCCTAGCATCCAGAATCATACCCAGCATAGTAAGCAACTAATATATTTGCTGGATGAATAGAATGACTTCCTTGTGTTGTTAGCAGGTATATATTTATTAGTGTATAAATATGCTATAATTTAACCAGTCCCAAGTATTTGCATGGATATAAGCTTTCATTTCTCTTGAGATAATACCTAGGAGTGGAATAGCTAGGTCATATGGTAGGTGTATGTTTAGCCATACTCTTCTTTGGTGATGTGCCTGTTCAAATATTTTGCTCACTTTTTAATTGAGTTTGTTTTCTCATTATTGTGTTTTGAAAGTTTTAAAAATATATAGATATAAAGTCTTTATTAGAAAACTGATTTGTAAGTATCTTCTCCCAATCTGTGTCTTGCCTTTTCCTACTCTTAACAGTGTTTTTAAAGAGCAGAAGTTTTCCTTTCAATGAAGTTCAATTTATCAATTAGTGCATTTGGTGCTACATCTAAGAAATCTTTGCCTAACCCAAAGTCTCAAAGGTTTTCTCCTATGTTTTCTAGATAAAAGCTTTAGTTTTACATTTTACACTGAGGTCTACAAAATATTTCAAGTTAAATTTTATATATGGTGTGAAGTAGGGATTCAAGTTCATTCTGTTACATATGGATAACCAACTGTTTCAGAACTATTTGTTGAAAAACTATGCTGTCTCCAGTGAATTGCCTTTACACTTTTGTCAAAAATCAGTTGTCCATATATGCGTGGATCTATTGCTGTACTCTATTCCAGGGGCGGGCAAACTTTTCATATAAAGTGCCAGAGAGTAAATATTTTAGGCTTTGTAGGCCATAGGGTTTCTGTTGGAACTACTCAATCTGCTGTTGTGGCACAAAAGCAGCCATAGAAATGGGTGTGGCTGTATTCTAATATTTAATAGGAGGTAGCCCAGATCTTACCTGTGGTCTGTAATTTTCCAACTCTGGCTCTATTCTGTTCCACTGATCTATTTGCTCATCTTTATGCAACTACTCCACTGTCTTGATGACTACAGCTTTATAAATCTTAAAATTAATGTTCTGTGTGTACTTAAAAAGCACTGCTATTGCTGGGTGGAGTGTTATATAAGTCAGTCAAGCAAATTTGGTTGATAGTGTGATTCACATCTTCTATATTCTTAGTGATTTTCTGTCTACTTCCTCTATCAATTATTGAAAGTACTAATATCCCCAAATACAACTGTGGCTTTATTTATTTTTCCTTGCAGTTCTGTAAGTTTTTGCCCCATGTATTTTGAAGCTATGCTATGAGGCACATAAATATTAGGTCCTCTTGAATTGACTCTTTTATCATTGTGCAGTTATATTCTTTACCCTTGGTAATAGTCTTTCCTCTGAAATTTACTTTGATATTGTTATAGCCAATCCAATTTTCTTTTCATTAGTGTTACCATGGTGTATCTTTTCCCATCCTTTTATGTTTAACCTGTTTGTTCCTTCATATTTAAAGAGCATTTTTTTTTTGTAGGCAGCATGTAGTTGTATCTAATCTGACAATTTCTGCTTTTCAATTGGGTATTTAATTTATTTACATTTAATATTATTATTGATATACTTAGATTTAAAACTATCATCTTCATATTTGTTTTCTACTTACCAGTTTTTTGTTCCCCTTTTCTTCTTTTTCTGTCCTTATTTTTGTTAACTAAATATTTTTTATGATTTCCATTTTGTTTTCCTTGTTGGCTTATAAGCTATAGTTCTTTGTTTTCCTGGTGGCTGCTTTAAGGTTTACAGTATACATCTCTAACTTACCACAGTCTATCTTCAAGTGATATTATACCACTTCACGCATAGTAAAGTATACAGGCATACCTCAGAGACATTGTGGGTTTGGTTCCAGACCACCACAATAAAGTAAATATCGCAATAAAGGAAGTCACACAAATTTTTTGATTCCTAATGCACATAAAAGTTATGTTTATACTACAGTGTGGTCTATTAAGTGTGTAATAGCATTATGTCTAAAAAAAATGTATATACCTTAATTAAAAAATACTTTATTGTAAAAAATACTAACCATCATCTGAGCCTTCAGCAAGTAGTGACCTTTTTGCTGTTGGAGGGTCTTGCCTCAGTGCTGATGACTGCTGACTGAACAGGGTAGTGGTTGCTAAAGTTTGGAGTGGTTGTAGCAATTTCTTAAAAGAGACAACAATGAAGTCTGCTGCATCAATTTACTCTTCCTTTCATGAACGATTTCTCTGTAGCATATGATGACATTTGACAGCATTTTACCCATAGTAGAAATTCTTTCAAAATTACAGTCAATCCTCTCAAACTCTACCACTGCTTTATCAACTAAGTTTATGTAATATTCTAAATTGTTTGTTGTCATTTCAATTATCTTCACAGCATCTTCACCAGAAGTAGATTCCATCGCAAGAACCACTTTCTTTGCTCATCCATAAAAAGCAACTCCTCATCCGTTACGGTTTTATCATGAGATTGCAGCAATTCAGTTATATCATCAGCCTCCACTTCCAATTCTAGTTCTCTTGCTATTTCCACCACGTCTGCAGTTACTTCCTCTACTGAGTCTTGAACCCCTCAAATTCATCCATGAGGGCTAAAATCAACTTCTTCCAAACTCCTGTTAACGATGATATTTTGACCTCTTCCCATAAATCACTAATGTTCTTAATGGCATCTAGAACAGTGAATCCTTTCCAGAACGATTTTAATTTACTTTGCCCAGATCCATCAGAGGAATCACTATGGAAGCCATAGCCTTACAAACTGTATTTCTTAAATAATCAGACTTGAAAGTTGAAATTAATCCTTGGATCCATGGGCTAGAGAATGGATGCTGTGTTAGTAGGCATAAAAACAACATTAACGTCGTTGTACATCTCTATTAGAGCTCTTGGGTGATCAGGTGCATTATCAATAAGCAGTAATATTTTGAAACGAATCTTTTTTTCTGAGGAGTACACCTCACCAGTGGGCTTAAAATATTCAGTAAACCATGTTGTCATCCAGGCTTTGTTGTTCCATTTACAGAGCACAGGCAGAGTAAACTTAGCATCATTCTTAAGGGCCCTAGGGTTTTCAGAATGGTAAATGAGCACTGGCTTCAACTTAAAGTCACCAGCTGCATCAGCCCCTAACAAGAGAGTCAGCCTGTCCTTTGAAACTTGGAAGCCAGGCACTGACTTCTCCTCTCTAGCTAAATGGCCTCTTCTTCCAATATAAGGCTGTTTTGTCTACATTGAAAATCTGTTGTTTAGTATAGCCCCCTTCATTAATTACTTGAGCTAGATCTCCTGGATAACTTGCTACAGCTTCTACATCAGCACTTGCTTTATCTTGTTACTTTTATGTTACGGAGATGGCTTCTTTCCTTAAACTTCATGAACCAACCTCTGCTAGCTTCAAACTTTTCTTCTGCAGCTTCCTCACCTCTCTCAGCCTTTGCAGAATTGAAGGGAGTTAGGGCCTTGCTCTGGATTAGGCTTTGGCTTAAGGGAACGTTGTGCTGGTTTGATCTTCTATCCAGACCACTAAAACTTTCTCCACATCAGCAATAAGACAGTTTCACTTTCTTATCATTCATGTATTCAATGGAGTAGCACTTTTAATTTCCTTCAAGAACTTTTTCTTGGCATTCACAACTTGGTTAACTGGCACAAGAGGCATAGCTTTCAGCCTGGCTTGGCTTTTGACACATCTTCCTCACTAAACTAATCATTTCTAGCTTTTGATTTAAAGTGAGAAACATGTGACTCTTCCTTTCACTTGAACACTTAGAGGCCACTGTAGGGTTACTAATTGGCCTAATTTCAATATTGTTGGGTCTCAGAGAATAGGGAGGCCCAAGGAGAGGAAGAGAGATGGGGCAATGGCAGATGGGTAGAGCAGTCAGAATACACACATATATCAATTAAGTTTGCCTTCTTATATGAGTGCTGTTTGTGGCGCCCCAGAACAATTACAACAGTAACATCAAAGATCACTGATTACAGATCACCAGAACAAATATAATAATGAAAAAGTTGGAAAAGCTGCGAGTATTACCAAAATGTGACACAGAGACACAAAGTGAGCAAATGCTGTTGGAAAAATGGCATCAACACACTTGCTTGACACAGGGTTGCCACAAACCTTCAATTTGTAAAAAATGTAATATCTGCAAAATACAATATAGCTAAACCCAATAAAGCGAGGTATACCTGTACAAGAGTATATATCCATTTCTCCCCTCTTGATCCTTGTGCTATTTTTGAAATACGACTTACTTTTACATATGTTATAAACTTCACATGTACTTTACAAATTTTATAAACTATATTGTCATTATTTTTGTTTAAAAAGTCAACTATTTTGAGAGACTTAAATAATACGAAAATCTTGTATATTTACCGACGTAGTTACCATTTCCAGAGTTTTTCATTCCTTTGTACAGATCCATACTTCCATCTCGTATTTTCCTTCTGCCTGAAGAACTACTTGAACATTTTTTGTGTGTGGGTCTGCTGGTGATGAATTCTTTAAGTTTTTGAATATCTAAAAAGTTTTTCATTATCATTTTTCAAAGATATTTTCAACTGGCTATAATTCTTGATTGATAGTTTTTTTCTTTCAATACTTTAAAACCGTAGCTCCACTAACTTCTTACTTACATTGTTTCTAATGAGAAATCTGCTACCATCGTTATTTTTGTTGTTTTGTATAAAAGGTCTCTTTTTTTCCTCTGGATGTGTTTAAGTTTTTTATAACTAGCTTTATCGTGACTTTTGAGCAATCTGATTGTGATGCACCTTGGTGTAGTTTTCATGTTTCTTGTGCTTAGAGTTTGTCAAACTTCTCAGATCTCTTGGTTTACAGTTTTCATCAAATCTGGAAAAATTCTGGCCATTATTTCTTTAAATATATTTCTGTCTCTGCCCCTCCTGCTCCCACTCTTCTTTGAGAACTCCAAAAACATGTATATCAGGAGGGTGTAGTCCCACAGCTCACTGACGCTCAGTTCATTTTTTTTTTCTCTGTGTTTTGTTTATAATAAACAAAATTGCTGTGTCTTTAAGTTTACTAATCTTTTCTTCTACAATGTCTAATTTTCCATTAATCCTAACTAGTGTATTTTCATCTCACACATTGTATTTTTCACCTCTACAAATTCAATTTGTTTTTTTTTTCATATCTTCTATAATTCTACTTAACTTTTTGAACATATAGAATACAGTTATAACAACTGTTTTAATGTCTTTGTCTGGTAATTCTAACATCTGTGTCAGCTCTGTGTTAGTTTTGATTAATTGATTTTTCCCCTTTCCACACACTGTATTTTCACGCTTCTTTGCATGCCTAGTAATTTTTGAGTGGATGTCAGACATTGCGAATTTTACCTTGTTGAGTGTTGGATATTTTTGTATTCCTATAAATACTCTTGAACTTTGTTCTAGGACACAGTTAAGCTAACTGGAAACAGTCTGATTCTTTCAGGTCTTGGTTTTAAGATACACTGGGTGGGACCGGAGCAGTGCTTATTCCAGGGCTAATTTTTTTTTTTTTTTTTGTGAGGAGGATCGGCCCTGAGCTAACATCCATGCCAACTCTCCTCTTTTTGCTGAGGAAGACTGGCCCTGCGCTAACATCTGTGCCCATCTTCCTCCACTTTATGTGGGATGCTGCCACAGCATGGCCTGACAATCGGTGCATCGGTGCCTGGCCAGGATCCAAACCTGGGCTGCCAGCAGCGGAGCACGCGCACTTAATCACTACCTCATGGGGCCAGACCCTCCAGGGCTAATTATTCCCTACTATTGAGATAAGACGCTTTTGTGTACTCTATCCAATGCCCATGAATCAAGATGGTTTCCAATCTGGCTGGTGAAGACAGGCACCATTCCTGACCATGTGGAAACACCAAGCACTGTTACCTGTAATCCCTTCAGAAGGTTCTTTCCCTGGCCTTCAGTAGTTTCTTTACATGCATGCACTTGTCAGTACTCAGCCGAATGGATGAAGGGGGCCTCTGAATCTTTCAAGAGTTCTCATTTCAAGAATTTCAAGAGTTCTTCGGTACTCTGTTCTGTGAACTCTAGAAGACTTTGGTGTCCCCAGCCATCTCTTCAACTCAAAGAGTGTCCACTGGGCTTAGCCTGGATTTCCCCTACCTGTGCCACGGTCTGAAAACTCTCTCAAGGTAATAAGTGCAATCACAGGAGTCACATCATTTGTTTCCCCCCATTGCCTTTCATCATCCAGTGTCCAGTGTCTTGATTATCATTGTTTCATGTATTTTTTCTGTTTTATGGCTGTTTCAGACAGGAGAGTAAATCTTATCTTTGGTACCCCTTTTGGCCAGAAGTACACGTTGAATAGTCATCTGAATATCAAATCAGAAAAGGATTACACAATCAAACTATTGTCAAACTATTTTGAATATTGGTGTGAAAAAGCCTAATTAAAGTATGTGCAAATTTATTCTTGCAATATATTTGAAAACAAAAATCAAACCAAACCATAAATACTAACAAGTATTTAGCCTAAAAATACAAGTATGGTTCAACATAAGAAAATATATCAATGTTACACACTATATCAATAATTAAAGAAGAAAACTACACAATCATTCCAATAGATGCTTGACAAGCATCTGATAATATTCAATTGTTCACTTAAAATTTAAAAATAACAACAAAGTGTCAGAAAACTAAGACTGAAAGAGACAATCCTTATCTTCATGAAGTATAACAAAGATAAAAGGTTAGACTCTGGAATCAGACTGCCTGTGTTCAAATCCCAGCTCCTCGATTCCTCAAAAAATTAAAAATAGAAATACCTTATGATCCAGCTATCCCACTCTTGGGTATCTACCCAATGAACCTGAAATCAACAATCCAAAGAGGCTTATGCACCCCTATGTTCATCGCAGCATTATTCACTATAGCCAAGACATGGAAGCAACCCAAGTGTCCCTCAACTGATGACGGATAAAGAAGATGTGGTATATATATCCATGGAATACTACTCAGCCATAAAAAAAGACAAAACCGTCCCATTTGCAACAACATGGATGGATCTGGAGGGTATTACGTTAAGTGAAATAAGCCAGAAAGAGAAAGACAAAAAGTGCATGATTTCACTCATATGTGGAAGATAAACCAACATACGGACATATAGAACTGTTTGGTGGTTACCAGGGGCTAGGGGGGTGGGGGATGGGCACAAGGGGTGGAGGGATACACTTATACGGTGACTGATAAACAATAATGTACTACAAAAATTTCATAAAATAAATAAATAAATTAATTAATTAATTAATTTAAAAAAATCCCAGCTCCTCTATTTTTTGTAAAACATTGTAGGCAAGTTATTTAATATCCTTTGCTTTCATTTTCCTTATCTGTAAAAATGAGGATAACACTACCACGTACCCACATACTACCTAGGACTTTTGTGAAAATTAAGTAAGTCAATACACATAAATTACTTAGAATCTGTCTGGCTTATAGTACATACTCAATAAACTGTAAAAGCCGTTATTATCAGTGCAGCTCTTGCTGTTGCTGCCACAGTACTTTACGAGAAACCTATAATTAACATCATATTTAAAGATAAAAGTTAGAAGCATTCCTATTAAAGTCAAGATTCAAACAAGATGCTTGGAGTCACTTATTCAACACTGTTCTAGAGGGCTTAACCAAAAATATAATAAATAAATAAAATATAAAAAGAAAAAAGAAAAACTTGTAGATGATATAATCACCTATCAAGAAAAAGAATGAGAATCAAATGACAAACTATTAGGACTATTGAAAGTTTAACATAATAGTTGAACAAAAGATCATAAAGGGTCAGCCTGGTGGCGCAGCAGTTAAGTTTGTGCATTCCGCTTCGGCCGCCTGGGGTTCGCCAGTTCGCATCCTGGGCACAGACCTACTCACCACTCACCAAGCCATGCTGAGGTGGTGTCCCACAGAGAGCAACCAGAAGGATGTACAACTATGACATACAACTATCTACTGGGGCTTTGGGGAGAAAAAAGGAGGAAGACTGGCAACAGATGTTAGCTCAGGGCCAATCTTCCTCAAAAAAAAAAAAAAAGGCAAAAAGCAAACATAAAAAAAAATTCACATTTCTAAAACAAAAAAAATAAAAAAGATCATCAAAAAATATAGTTCTCCGGATATGGAGAAACAGGAACCCTCATACACAGCTGGTGGGAACGCAAACTGGTGCAGCCTCTATGGAAAACGGTATGGAGATTCCTTAAAGGCTTAAAAATAGAGACGCCCTATGACCCAGCCATCCCATTACTGGGAATCTAGCCAACGAACCTGAAATCAACAATCCAAAGAGGATTATGCACCCCTATGTTCATTGCAGCATTATTCACCATAGCCAAGAAGTGGAAGCAACCTAAGTGTCCCTCGACTGATGACTGGATTAAGCAAATGTGGTATATATATATACAATGGAATACTACTCAGCCATAAAAAAGGACAAAATCGTCCCATTTGCAACAACATGGATGGGCCTGGAGCGTATTATGTTAAGTGAAATAAGCCAGAAAGAGAAAGACAAACATGGTATGATCTCACTCATATGTGGAATATAAACCAACACATGGACAGAGAAAACTGTACTGTGGTTACCAGGGGCAGTGGGGGTGGGGGGTGGGCACAATGGGTGAAGGGAGTCATATATATGGTGATGGACAAACAAAAATGCACAACCCAAAATTTCACAATGTTAAAAACCATTAAAACTTCAATAAAAAAAAAATATATATATATAGCTCTCCTATATACCAGTTATAACCAATTAGAAAATGTAATAGAAAAAATCCTAGGGCCGACCCCGTGGCTTAGCAGTGAAGTGTGCGCACTCCGCTGCTGGCGGCCCGGGTTTGGATCCAGGGCGTGCACTGACGCACTGCTTCTCCGGCCATGCTGAGGCCACAAACCACATACAGCAACTAGAAGGATGTGCAGCTATGACATACAACTATCTACTGGGGCTTTGGGGGAAAAATAAATAAATAAACAAAAAATTAAAAAAAAAAAGAAAAGAAAAAATCCTATTCACAATAACATCAAAAACTATAATATATCTAGGAAAAATCTAATCGGAACTATAAAAGAACTTTATGGAGAAAACTATAAAACCTTACTAAAAGGTTCATTAGTAAGACCTAAATATCATGGAATGAAAAAATATATACACAGTAGAGACATCAGTTCTTCACAAATTAATATATTAATGCAATACAATTTTAAGCCAAATTGCAAAGTGGTTTATTATGAAACTTTACAGACTAATTTAACATTTCATATAAAATACTAGAGAAGAATAGCCAAAAGCCAATTTTCAAAAAGAATAAACAAAATACTTGCTGTACCATCTATTAATACATACTATAAAATTATAGTAATTAAAACATGGCATCGGCACAGGAATAGACAATTAAATCAACAGTACAAAACAAAAAGTCCAGGGCCAGCCCCGTGGCTTAGTGGTTAAAAGCGCGCGCTCCGCTGCTGCCAGCCTGGTTTCGGATCCCGGGCGCGCACCGACGCACCGCTTCTCCGGCCATGCTGAGGCCACGTCCCACATGCAGCAACTAGAAGGATGTGCAGCTATGACATACAACTATCTACTGGGGCTTTGGGGGAGAAATAAATAAATTACAACAAAACAAAACAAAAAAAAACAAAAAGTCCAGAAACAGACACAAGTAAATATAAGAATTTAATATGTGATTTTAAAAAAAGTATCTCATATCACTGGGGAAATAAAGGACTATTCAATAAACAGTATTAGAACAACTGGCTCCACAAGCAAAAAAATAAAGAGCCCTACTTCATCACAGATGCATATACTCCAGACTGATTAAAGACCTAAATGCAAAAGTAAAATTCTAAGGGTACTGGAAGAAAATACAGAGTATGCCTATGACCTTAGAGTTAGAGAAGGCCTTTTACAAATTATCATTGACTGTTTTAGACATATGAAAAGTTTAAAGACTACTTTAATGACCATCCATGTTCTCACCATAGCTTACGAATAAAACATTACAAACATAATTGAAGCCAAATAAATAGTTCTTGCCCTTAAGAAGTTCAAAGTTTAGAGAGGTAGAATATGCACAGAGTGCTACAGCAGCATAGAGAATATCCAATTCAGACAGGGCCCAGAAGAGCCCAGTTATGAAATAAAAGTTTTCTAGACAAGGAAAATAGAATACATATGAGCTATACATCATCTTTGACACTAATTGTCAAGTGAAGATTACCAATGGCAAAATCCCAGAGCGTGCCAGTCTACAAACCAGAGCTGTGCTATCTGAAACAGAGCTCTGATGAGTTTACTTTGTGTTAGGGAGTGGGGTGGGTAATACACACAACAGAACACCCAAACAAAAACAGACTGTACAGAAGACCAATATGAAATGCACTATTCAGAAGTAATTACGAAACCGATCTACCTTAGAACAAAGGATGAAACTGATTTGTTTGAGTAAAGAGAAAATAAAAATTTGAAGGCAGAATGTTCCAATTTTAACAGGGCAACAGATTTATCATGCTGAAAGAAATAAAGCTCCTGCTCTGGATATGTATACACGCAGCTTTAAAACAATAATCTCTATTACAGCCACATTTCAATAGATGTAGCTCTCATTCATGATCAATTAGCTAACTTAATTCTCATTAAATCTCACTAAGATATACTAGATAGACACAGAATACAAAAGCGACTGTAGCCATTGTGACAATATCACAAGTGTTTCCGAAGCATTTCACATTATTGACCATCTCTGCTTCTTGAATTTCTCATACCTCCTGGTTTCTACGTAATCATATTATGTGGTTGAATTCTTTATCCACTTTACAGAATTCTCTGCTAGGGTTTATCTCCTGACTACGAATGTACCCCAAAGTATCTGGCATCTACTACTCTTTTAAAATACCAACTTCTTTGAAGACATATGACTTCAACTATTACCTTCGAACAAAACAATTTCAAGAATTCTGACTGGGACCTTTATTAACTCCAGTTATGTATCATGGTCTTAGATATTCTTCTGCCTCTGACTCAAATGAATTTAACATGTCTAAAAACCACACACACATATACACAGGGTCATGCACATGTACATACATAAATGCACACACTTTTTTTTTTATCACAGCACTTATCTTTTTTCCCCATCTAAAAACACCCACCCTTGCCTAAGTCAATGAGGTCCATTGTTGTCTCTTACCTATCTATTACATTCAGCTTTTCTCAATTACAAATCTTATGCAGTCTTCTTTCATAATGTCTTTCCCATTTGTCTCTTCTTTTCTACCTAATTTAGGCACTGATCACCTCAATACTTATAATTGCCTTCCTGCTTCCAGTCTCGTTCCTCCCTCCAAATCATTCTGAACATGACTGGTGGATGAATCTCTCTAAAACACTACTTTAAACTTGTTGCTCTTTTCCTTAAAAGTTTTTTAAAGGGTGAATAATAATGCCAAATATTTTAGCTATTTAAGAACCTAAAACTTTGGCTTCAGTGTGCCTGTCCAATCTATCTTCTCCAATATTCAAAGTCCATTCTAAAAAAACCTCTCTACTCAGACTTCTCCACCAAGCTACTCCACCACTATACTTCTAGAGAAGAGTAAGCAATCTGGTTTCTACTCCAATCATGCTGAAATTATTTTTGCAGTTTCCCAAATGCAAAGCAAATATTTAAGCTCTTCATTTTACTGGACCTCACCATGCCATTCACAATTCGGTGTTATCTATCATCATTCCCTACTAGCCACCCCTATGGATTCTAAGCTCAAGCCACAGCAAACTACTAGACTTTGCCTAACACACTTTGTTATTTCAGAGTTTGTGCTTTCACATATGCTATTCCCTGCCTCCAGAATGTCTTTTCCCGGATTCTGCTTTGCACTGTTTATAACTCAGATGGAAACATCATCTCTTCTGTGGAATTTCCCCAACTCTTGCAAACATCTTTGCTCCCAATGCACTTGTATATAGTTCCCTAATACTATTCATAACACTGTACTGTAATTGTTTATATGTCTTGATATTGTCAGAATCTAACACACAGTCATATGCTGCATAATGACATTTCAGTCAACAACGGACTGCATATATAATGGTGGTCCCATATATAATGGTGGTACCATATAGCCTAGGTGTGTAATAGGCTATATCATCTAGGTTTGTGTAAGTATATTCTATGATGTTAGCACAATGACGAAATCGCCTAAGGACACGTTTCTTAAACCATATCCCCATCGTTAAGCAACGCATGAGTATACTTTGAGGCAAACAATTAAGAGCGGGTTTTAAAAGACCTACTGGTGTGGCCATATTATTCCAGTCACTGTCACTCAAGCATACTACGTGAAGAGGCACTATTTGTATCATGGTTAAGAGCTCAGATTCTGAGACCAGGCTGTCTAGGTATGAATTTTGGATCTACCACTTATTAGCCGTGTGACACTGGGCAAGTTAATTAACCTCTCTGTGCCTCGATTTCCCTCTTTGTAAAAGGAAGATAATAAGATCTACCTCATAATGTTATGAGGATTAAATGAATTAATACAAGCAAAATGCTCAGGATAGTGACTGGCATAAAATAAGCATTACATATGTATTGGCTACTATAATTAATATACCTTGGTTATTTCCTACCTTTTCCACGTAGCCCTCTATTTGGAATGGGCTCCCTTCATTTTTCTCTTTACCCAAATCTTACCCAGGTTTCAAGGCTGACCTCTGGTAAATCCTTTGATCATTCCAACCCTTAAATGATCACTCTCTAATTTAAATATCTATAGCATTTTCTGTATCATTCTGCATTTAATTAAAACTGCCTGCCATCCTTGTAATTTTTCACATAACATTTGTCAACCCAATTTCTCTAAACTCTTTGAAGGTCCTGATGACATCTCATGCATCTTTGTAAGTTCCTACAGCCAGTAGTACGTGCTTAGTATTTGCTGTGTAAAATAATAAAGCTCAGCAGAAACTTCAACTTGACCACTCTGTCTTTGCAATTAAAGAAACGGAGAGGACTGTGAGAACATTCCATGCTTCTCTAGGAGCCAAGCTGCAAACGTATCACGGCCAGGGAATTCTCCCATTAAAATCAGAAGCTCTGAAATAGCTTCCAGGGGAGAAAACCCTCCCTGCAGAGGAGTTATGAAGAGTCCTTAAGTTCCCAAACTAAATTGTAGTAGTGGCTTCTCTACGAGAAACTTGTTAGCATGACAAAATGACGGACTGAGATTATAGGATTTGGAATTACACAGATCCAGGTTTCACAGGGACCCTGAGCCTCAGTTTCCTTCTGTATAAGGTGGGTATTCTAACACCTACTTCACAGGTATATAATAATCACATTCACCCTAACAGTTAACTGAAGCACAAAATTCTCTTCGGAAAAATTTTAAATAAACTGAAAACACTGCAATCCATAAATAAAAATGAGAACATTGAACACATTTTTCATTACATAAGAAAACAAATTAGCTGGCAGCAGTACTTATAATATTCTAAATTACCTATGAGAAAATTAAACATGTATAGTATTGTCAAGTTATACAGATCTGAGATGAGGGAAAAATTCCACTACAAAATTTATCCTCCTTTTCTGACACTTTCTCCATCCTGTAATTTTTTTTCTTCCACTTGTGATTAAAAACAAGTATTCAAAATTATCCCAGAAGAGAAATATTTGGAAAGCACAATTTAACTTAATATGAAGTTGGTTCAACAAATGTAGTGTTCCGATTTATGGTCCAAATATACTTCCAAATAGGAATTAACAAGAATTTAAGAAATGAAGATAATGGCGAACAGCTCATATGATGACCTGAGTCAGTAATTTCAAATTAAGAGTTGTTCCAACTTGAAGCTGGCAGTCACAGTCTAAAGGGTTTGTTTACAGCACTGACTAAACCAAACACTCCAGTCTTTTAGAAGATTCATCCTGGCGCTCTAATAATTAATTCTTTTAAGCAGTATAATTGCCAAAGTGCCCAATACTACACAAATTAAACTGAAATGAGTTTCCTTCTGAAGGAAAAAAGAACAAAAGTGACAAAACTTATTTTTAGCCTGTGATATTTTTTCAGTTTGGGGTTACGAATAAAACGCTGTTCATCTACCGAAAAAAACAGAACTTTGCTGCTTGGAATAATCTTTAAGCTTGGGAGAGGGGGTGCAATTTTAAAGACATGGATTTGGTGCCTTTAGGAGACAGCGGTATGTGGGATTCATTAGCACCGGCACATAATAAGAGATCAAAAGAAAACAGACGTTAGTTAGGAATGTTAATAAGTATGGTGAACTTCCAGCAATGTTGAAACGTTACAATTTAAGGATGAAAAAATGGCTTTGGGTAAGAGAATTAACCTTCGGATAGAAAATGAAAAGTCCAGGGCGGGGCTAGTGGAATTTAAGGGGAGATGGAAAGAGAATTGCGAAAAAAGTGGGGATTTGGTAACCAAAAAGGGGTATGACCCAGAAGGTAGTTTTGGGATGGGGGCGTATGTGTGGTGTGGTGTGGTGGATATAAGGTTTGTACTTAGGGTCGAGAAATCTAGGTGACAAAATTGGGGAAATCAAATTCGGAGGTGTGGGAACCCGAAGGAGAAGGAATGTGGGAATTTCCAGGCTGGGGCTAATAAAGTTCGGGGCGTGCGCGCTGTCGGGGCGCCCCTGCCCGGGGAAGGGTGGCCCCCTAGCGTGCCCCCTCTCCTGGCCGGTCCGCCCCGACCGAGCCCTTACCCTTCCGCTACACGGCCCTCCGCACCAGCACGGCCCCTCCTCACCTCAGGCCGCGGCGCCTCGCTCCTCCACGTCTCCACAGCGCACGTCCCCCTCGGCGCCAGGCCGGGCTGGGCCCGTCGGCCGGGCGGCCGCGGCCCCCAGCTCAGCTGCGCCCGGGCGTCCCCCGCGCGGTTCCGCGGGCCTCTCGGCTCCCCGGCCCGGCACCGGCTCGCTCCCGGCTCCTTCCCGCAGACGCGGCACACAGGCCTCCTCCCACCGCGGGGCGATGTGCCCCACTGATCCCGCCCCGCGGCGCCCCCGCCCACGGACTTGGGGCCTGTACGCTGATTGGCCCCCGCGAGACCCGGCGCGCCCGGGCATTGGCCCAGCGGCTGCCCGTCGGCGAGGGGGCGGAACGCAAGGCGGCTGCGATTCCCGTAACGCGGCTCCCGGCGTCCCGGATTCCGGTGGCTGCGCCCGCGTCGCCTCTCCCAGACGAGATCGAAGGGTTCCCCCCACCTCCTCTCTGCGGGCGGAAGGAGCGGAATGTTCCATTTTTCCGTGGAATAACGGGGTCGTGAACTGAAGTCGGGTGCTGCCCGCCCTGGCCGCCCTTCCTTCCCGCTGCGGCTCCTTCGGGCTCCCTTTGCGGCCTTCCACGGGGGACTCAGAGCCGCGAGGGACCGCCGGGCACCCTTGGGGACAGGGGAGGCGTGGGAGCTCCTCGGGAAAAGTGGGGGGCTCGGTGGTCGTGACTCTCGTGCGGCGACGAGATCCCCGCAGATTGTGGCGGCGGCGGCTTCGGTCCAAGTCTTATGTAAACGAACCTTGCCACTATATATATTTTTAAGTTAGTATATGAGTTTGGTTGTGATTTATCAGTGAACCCCAGAGCTGGTGACACGCCAAGAAACTAGCTTTTCTTTGCGGTTTATGCCTCCCAATCTGTGATCAAAATACCGAGTAAAAACCAATTTCATTACATTCTCCCACCCCCAGCCTGTAAAAGGGCCCTTCAGGCTCGCTTTGATGTAGTTTTTCCAGAGCAAGATGAGAAGCGTAAAAGATAAGCTGTGTGTGTGTAAAGAAACACCTCCAAGGCCAAGGTCTTTTGTGGAAGGATGGCAGACTATAGGAGGGGAATAATGGTTTAATGGACTTGAACAAATTATACCCATAAGTTAACAGACAATTATAAGGTTCTTCATTATATGGAGGACACAGACCAACTTATCATCTCTTAGTTGTTGATCAGATAATTCTTAAAAGACACGGAAAAGTGGGCCTGCTATGTGTCTAGTGCTAAATAAGTCCCCGGCAAGCTTGGGGTCGGTGCTGCAGGGGTGACAGAGCTCCATTGTGTTCAGCTGCTGCTGCTCTCTGTCATCCTATATCTAACCTACAGAGTGTGACTGGATTGTATTCTAGCTCTGCGGTTTATAGAGGTGTTTATTTTAAAACTTTTAAAGAATTTTCTTAAATTAAAAAATTTATTTAGATCTAGCAAAATTTTATTTAGGGCAATGTATAGTGCTTAAGTGTACTTTTGGGTTCCAAATTACCGGAATTTGAATCCTGGTGCTAATTCCCATATCTGTGAACTCAGGCAGGTCTTCTCAGTTTCTTCATCTTCGAAATGAGAATAATGTACCAACCTAATAAGATTGCTACGAGGATTAAATGAGTTAAAATTCATGAAGTGCCTGGCACATAGTAGGTGCTCCATAAATGTCAACTGTTATCGTTATTGAATGTCTACTATGTCAGTGCTTCCTAAACCTTTTTCCATCACAGCATAATTGAAAATGATGACATTTCTCTGGCACAGGGAGTAGACAGAGGGGATCAATATCTCACAGCACACTCACCTGCCTTGGCCATTGGTCAGGAAAGCAAAGGACTGAGTTAGTCCTTTTGTGGATATCTTTGTATTGGCTCAGCCCGGCCCAAACCCCTAAGAAACTCTTTTTGTGGGGATGGTTAAAGTCCTAGGCTAAAAAAATGAGTCAATATTGTGATTTTTCAGAACAGCAAGAGCCCTTCTTCCCTCTGCTGGAATTACATGACCTTACAGACACCTCTGTAGGGTACTGGCCCTGAAATAACCACTTTCAAGTTAAGGATTTGTCATTAGAAAGCCCTGTCAAAATGCAAAGATAAGTGGGAAAAAGTGACATATCAATCGAGAACTTTCAGTTTATGCCTTGGGACCATTTGGGAATTTAAAAATTTCAAAAGCGGAGGGTGGGGAACCTGTATAGTGAGAGGGCAACATGAGGACACTGAGGTTACTTGAGAGTAGGTGAACAAAGCTAGGAGAAAATGCTATGGAACAAAGGTGATAAATGTGGAAGACAAACCTGGCCTGCCATGCATTTTGTTTAAATCTGGCCCTGACCAGGAAGTACATGGATAGCCATTTACTTCCTTGCCTGTTCCTAAGGTGTTTCTGAAACTGCCTAGGAACTATCTCCACGTCCTGCATCAACCTAATGACATCAGCATCCATTATAATGACTCAATTAGCACCCTAACCTCACAATTTCTCATCATTCTCTTTTCCAGTGTTCTTCAACTTCACTCTGTATCAGAAACCCACAGATCTAACCACACCTTGGATCGAGTCATCGGATGAAATTGCTCCACCTGCAAAATTTTGGATTGTGAGTTTCTCTCTCTACCGAGAGCTACCTACCCTTCTAGCTCTCTTACTCACTCACTCCCATTGTCTGCAATTTGTCCTCAAGGTGACCTCCAGTCTTTGTTCTCAGAGTTTATCAGTAATTTCCTACCTTCTCTTATCTTCCTAAACTGTGAGAACCTTTTATCAACCATTTTACTGCTCTTATTAGTATCTTCAATGCCCTTGACCTTCAGCCATGTTTACCTTGTCAATGCTATTTCCTATTTCCCTTTTCCTTGAACTACCAGCCCCTCCCCAACATTTATTCTTAGTACAGAACCTTGTTTCATTATTCCCTGTAAAAACCAAGCCCATCATTTTTGAGCATCCTTAACTTTTCTCCAATTTAGGAGACAACTATGTATTTATCCTTTTCCTCTTTTTCCCATTGCCTAACAGGAAGAACAACCCATATTCTTGTAAAAGTTTTCCTCTTTCTATGTTCTTCGTCCTGCTCCTACCAAGTTCAGCCTCCTAGTTTTCTATTTTTCATGATTAGCCTAAAATACCTTAGAAAATTAAAAAAATTAAATACTAACTCAATGGTGAGTTGGGGACAGCTTTTCTGTATATGTTAAAACCTTTGTAACCTAATAGCATCTAATTCACCAAACAGAATTAAAAGTAATTAATTCAATATAAGTCTCAAAAATGAAGCAATTTAAGCTACATCATAATCCACTTAGTAAAATAAGTTTGCGATGAAATATGAACTTAAATCAAGTTGTAACTAAATTTCCAAGCTAGAAAACAGGAAAAATTCATTTCATAGCAACGAAACTAAGCAACATTACGACTCCATTTCAAAAATCTTACTGAAGAATAATGTATATTCAGAAAAATGAGCATACTATGAGTATAACTTGAAAATTTTTCACAAACTGAACACAGCCATGTAACTTGCATCTAGATCAAGAAACAGAATATGACCAGCTCCCAAAAGGCCCCTCCTGCTCCCTTCTAGTTACTGGAAGGCCACTGGTGACCACTATTCTGACTTCTGGCACCATAGTTTTATGGCTATCATTTTAAAATTGAGAAGTTAGCAGAAACTTCTTAATGTTATTAGTACTTGCTTATTTTATTTCATTCTAATGAAATAGTAGAGCAGGAGAGTTTGAAATGAGATAAGTACTGCTCTGTATAAAGGTTAAGTACAGATGTGAATTGAAGCAGAGGGAGTCTAGCTTCTCGTTACTCCAGACCTCTGGGAAACCCGGTGAAATGGCCCTGGGCTGGTCAGTGATCTTGCATTACCCTCTTCCACAGGGAGCTTGGATTCAGAGAAGGAAAGGCCAGTGCAGAAGCGTGAGCAGCGCTTAGGTGCATCCTATTCACGGATACATGCATAGGACAGGGAAATCAAGTATTGTGACTGCAGCTTTGGAATAGCCCACGCTAGCTTCAGAATACCATCCTGAGGAGTTTGAGCATTCTTTGCTCTTGTTAGCTCTGACAAAACATGTGCAGAAGCAAGGGCTTTCCTTTGTTGACCCTCATTTGAAAGAATACTCTTCGGTTACAAAATAGATTCCTTGGCTCCAAGTCTGATACTTATACTAAAACCAGATAGGGGAGAAATACCAATATGAATTTTTAGAAAATATTTTTATTTTTTATTCTTGTATGGCCAAGAATTCCCATACCCTTGCCTGGGATTTGGATAAAGACATAGTACTAATTGTATTAAATAATGGCTAGGCAAATGTGTGTCTGTCTCCTCAAGGGAAGATGGCAGTGCCTACTGAAAAGGTAAAATTAAATGAATATACTTCTTGAGATAACTGGAATTTTCTGAAAATTGTCCTCTGATTTTTCTTTACAATTTTAGGAGTTGGTCATTTTCCATAATCAACAAATAATAAATGGAATTTAGTGTCAGAGTCAAATGAAACTGGAAACAAAGCTAATCTAGCTCATATTTCAAATGATGAGAATTATTATTTTGCTGTAAGCAGGCAGGAGATAGACAGACTCTTAGGGTGAACTCTGTGACCTCTCACTTCCTGGTGTTATTTGTGTTATTTCCTTCTCATGAGTGTGAAAGTATGTACTTGACTATGTTAAATAAGATTATAATGCCCATCTTACTAGTGTCTCTTTGTTGTGGCTTTGAAAAATCAAATTGCCATGTTGTGGCCTCTATGTTACATGAGACTGTAATGCTTGTCTTGTGAGGAGGCTCTTTCTCTCTCTCTTGCTGGATTTGATGAAGCAAGCTGCCATATTGTGAACTGCCATATGGAGAGATCTATGTGTCAAGGAACCGAGGGTGGCCTCTGGCCAACAGCTAGTGAGAAATTGAAGCTTTCAGTCTTACAACCTCAAGGAACTGAATTCTGCCAACAAAACAGATCCTGCCCCAGTCAAACCTCAGGTAAGACAGCATCCTCAGCCAACAATTTGATAGCAGCCTTGTGAGACCCAAAGCAGAGAACCTAGTCAAGCTGTGCTCAGACTCCTGACCCAAAGAAACTGTGAGATAATAAATGTGTGTTGTTTTAAGCTGCTAAGTTTGTAGTAGTTTGTTATACAGCAGTAGAAAACTAATGCAGCGTGCAAAAGTTGAAAGCTATTCATGTAAATGTTCCTAATGAATGTTGTTTTTACTCATTCAAATCAAGCACTTCTTAAGTCAATAAGAAGATATGGATCTGGAGAAGGAAATTATATCAAACTGGAGGCTGCTCTGGTGTCCTGAAGACCCAAGAATTAAGGGGTCCAATTTATTCAATTTATTTATTCCATAAACATTTATTGAGCATCAACTATGTATCAGGCACTGAGATATGGATCTAAACAAGACACGTGTTGTTCTTCAGCACCTCAAAGTCTAATGAGAGAGAGACATAAATAAAGCAGCAATTATAGCAATATCATAATGCTGTGAGGAAGGTGTTAAGAGAGCATTCCAAGAGTGCTCATGTATGAATACTTCAGAAACTGGGGGTATAAGAACTCTGTACCTCTCTCTACCTCCAGTCTCACATGCTCACACCTTGTGGTGGATTAAAAACGGTCATAAATTCTTTGATACTCCTCTTTGGAGAGATGAGGTCTACTTCCCCTTCTTTTGAATTTGGGTAGGCTTGAATACTATACTGATCAACAGAGTACAGAAAAAGTGACTCTGCCAGTTTGGGGGCTAGCCTTTAAGAATAGATTTCACCTTGGTCTCTGGAAGTCCTGAGCCACCATGTAAGAAGTCCAGCTACCTTGTTAGACAATATGGAGAAGGCTGAGATGACATGGACGGGGGTAGTGGCCCAGCTGCCGAGGCACCAGGCATATGAGTAAAGCCATCTTGGAACCTCCAGACCAGCTCATGTATCAGGTGAATACTACTTTAATGCCAATCAGTGCCACATACAGCAGAAGAATTGCCTAGCTGAGCCCTGCCCAAATTCCTGACCCACAAAATTTTGAGATATGATAAAATATTTATTATTTTAAGTCACTAAGTTTTGTTAGGGAGCAATAAATAACCACAACGAAGCCCTCAAATCCATCATGCAAAATGCTGAAAATCCAACCATCTCACTCTGCTTGAAGGTCTGCCAATGCCTTTACATCACCTAAGCCCCTTTTGTATGTCATAAAAGTCCTCAGTGACCTGATCCCTACTTAATTCTCTATCCTTTTCTCTAATATAACCTCCAACTCCAGGCTGTCATATTAGCAATTTGCTAATGGTTCCTGGGCCAGCCTCCAATATACTGTTCCTGCTTCCATGCCAAGAAAAGATAGTTTATGCTGTTCCCTTGGCTTATTATTGCCTTCTTCATTTTCTTCACTTAACTCTATCACCATCTTTCAGTATTCATCTTAGAAGTTATTTCCTTCTCCCAGAAGTCTTCTCTGACTTCTTCCTGCTCTAGACCATGAGAAACTCACAGCAAAAGAATGCAAATGATTCCAGATGATCTCCTCTACCTCTTTTCCTCCAGAGTGAGCTAATTCTGGGTCAGTAGGAAAGGGCTTCTGTCCTCAATCTTGACATGCCCTGGCATCCGGTAAGATGAACAATAGCCCCATATGATTCTTGGGTGTCCTCACCCCCACATTAGGCAGCTGTAGAGATGTCCTTGTTCCACTTGGACTCTGGATGTACATTCCATGCCACTATCCACTTTCATGACTTATTGTCATGACTATTAGACCCCTTGGGCCCTTTGTCAACTAAATTCTGTGCCCTTTTGGGGGCATAGGGGCAATTGAGCTCTTCACCTGTGCCTCTCTGGGTCTGCTAGAGATTCAGAGGGGCTGCCTGAGGCTTTCCCTACCTATGGCACTTTATGTGACCATATTTGCCTTACTACTGTCACAATACTGTGGGCTAGGAAACATCTGCTAGGCTGCTGCCTTCTAGGATTTCACACGGTTACAGATCCTCAACATCATCATGAGCCTCCATCATCTTTCCCCACCTTGGAGCTAACCTCAAAGTGAGGGGCATAGTGGAGGACCCTGTCTTACATCTTCACTACCTCTAGTTCTCTTGCTAACACTCATTTCTCTACTTTTGCCCTCTCCAACTTGGAAAGTCTTTATCTAGCCTAGAGGTGGGGGTGGTGGGAGGTTGATATCAATGGCACAGGCAATTAAAACTGGTCAGAAAACACTCTTCCCAAGTCTTTCTGTCTTATACCTGGACCAAGGCTTTTGAACTTGCAAGTCAAGAGATTGACACTTTTATTCTCTGCTAATGCTATGATAATTTTTCTAAAGCAGTGGAGGAGAGTTAATAAATGAGGAGTGCAGAGAGAAAAAAAATAATTTTGAATGAATACTTTACTAAAATATCTTGACATACCAGAATCAAGTTTTTAGCTCTCCCAAGTTTATGCTCCCTCTTCTCACATCTGCCAAGACAGTCGTGTGTAAGAAACCCCAAATTAGAATGAAGAGTGTCTGCTTCTTTAATCTGATTCCTGCTGTGTAGGTAATGAGAAGAGGAGAGAGATCAACCAGATGAAACCTTGCTTTCAAAAACATGGGGCCATGGGCCGGCCCTGTGGCTTAGCGGTTAAGTGCGCGCGCTCCGCTACTGGTGGCCCAGGTTCAGATCCTGGGTGCGCACCGGCGCACTGCTTCTCCGGCCATGCTGAGGCCGCGTCCCACATACAGCAACTAGAAGGATGTGCAACTATGACGTACAACTATCTACTGGGGCTTTGGGGGGAAAAAAAAAACATGGGGCCAGAGCTTAAAACTAAATATTTTCCCAAGGGCTGATTGACTTGGGAACTGAGCCTCAGAGGTCACGTAGAAAATTTCCCAGTGACATTCAAGGCAGCCCACACTCTCTATTATGATAAATAAAGGGAAAAACTGAAACAGCTGCCTGGCACTGAACTTCTCTTTGTGTCCAGCTCTAGTTCTGCCTTGTGGAGCTGTGTGAAAGAGGGTAACCAATGCCCAGATGTGTCCCTACACATCTCCTTCCCTTTGACCATTTCTTCATGCATTCATTTCTCCTTCACCCTCTTACCTCTTAACATCATTATGAATGTTTTTTCATACACTGCCTTTTTCTGCATGCATGAAGGCAGAACAAGAAATGAAAGAATAAACAATAGCTCTCATGTGTTTACCTGTAATGGTAGGAGGTAGCGAAAGGAAACCGTTTGTCTCTAAACTTCTCTAGCATCTAGCTACAGATGGACTGAATGATCCAACCTCAAATGCAGAAAACTATTTTAAATCATTTAGACTGTGATTTTGATTTTAAAAAGGATAAAGTGATTTTTTTCCCAGTAGGAATAAGTTACGCTGTTTTCTCTAACTGAGCAGAGACAAATTTTCAATCCCTGAAAAACAAGTATAATCATAACAGCCACCCTTTCTTGAGTGCCAGCTATGTGACTAACTACCTATACAGTCGTCCCTTGGTATCCACAGGGGCTGGGGGGAATTGGTTCCAGGACCCCCTCGGATACCAGTATCAGTGGATGCTCAAGTCCCTTATATAAAATGCATAGTTTTTGCATATAACCTATGCACATCTTCCCATATACTTTAAATCATCTCTAGATTACTTAGAATACCTAATACATGTAAATGCTATGTAAATAGTTGTTATGTTGGATTGTTTAAGGAAAAAAAAGTCTGTACACATTCAGAACAGGTGCAACCATCTTAGGCCTTTCAATCCGTGGGTGGCTGAATCCATGGATGTGGAACTCGTGGATACTGGCCAACTGTATTAGGCACTTTATATCCCAATTAATCTTTGCAATAAACCAATGTGGAAGATGTTGTCATTCCCATTTTATATATGGGAAAGCAAAAGCTCTGAGAGTTTAAACAATTGGCCAAGGCCGCACAGCTAGAAATTTGTTCACGGGCCTGGAATTTAAGTTTGGATTGCTCTCAAAATCATGCTCTTTCATGATACCACATTGTCACCTCACCACATGTCTTACAAGTCTTCTCATGATTTTCATGATTTTGAGCTGTGTCATAAATGTGATGGATAAAGAGGTTGGGATAAAAATGTTTTCTACCACAATGCTTTGTCATGCTGCTCCCTCTGGATCAGGGGTGTCGTGGCGGTAGTTTTTATGAGTGAGGATTATTGTGTGAAAATCAGAGTGATGATAACAAACTGTGTTTACTATGTGCTGGACATTTTTCTAAGTGCCTTATATCTTAATTATCCATTTTCACAACAATCCTGTGAGGTAGGTATTATTATTATCCTTCTTTTAGAGATGGGAAAACCGAGTCTCAGAGTGGTGAAGCAATTTTCCCAAGGTCTCTGCCACTACATAGAGGCTCTGGGATTTGGATCCTGAGACTGTGCTCTTAAACGCTACGGGAATGGCTATTCATAAATTACAGGGTAAAAAGTTACTTTTATAATTTAAAATATAGTCAGTATCAATTTCTGTATAAACTAGGGCTCCTTATGCTACAAGTGACAAAATAACACAATACGTTTCTGAGAAGTCCAGAGGCTCTAGGCAAGCTTTGGTCTGATGGCTCAAATGATGTCACCAAGGGCCCGGCTTCTCTCTCTCTCTCTACTCTGCTTCGACGGTATGGCTGGAGCCTCGGGCTCTAGTCAGTGGTTGCCTGAGTCATTACCATACTTCACTCTATGGTGACAAAATGACTGTGGCAGTTTAAAGTCTAACATCACCACACCATTCCAGTGGGAGAAGAGTGAAAGTTTGCCTTTCACAAAAGCTCTAGCAAACGTCTCCTTGTATTTCATTGGCTCTAATTAGGTTACATGTCCATGCACAAATCCTGGCCAGGGGAATGAGATAAGCTGATTAGCTTCAGTTCACTGGCTCCCACCTCTGTAGCTCACCCAAGACACATGTCTGAGAATGAGAGGAGGGTGGTTCCCCAAAGCAAATACAGGGGATTATTTCCTGGAGGAGGATGTACACTGGGCAGGAAACAGCAGTTGTCCATGGCACCCACACGCCTATGACCTAGAATTGTTAATATTTTGGTATATTTCCTTCAAATCAAAACTTATTTTCTAAAATATTTTTTACTTGCATATACTTTTTGTTTTGTTTCTTCATTTACCATTATGGCGTAAGCAATTTTGCATGTTGTTAAAAACTCATTTTACTGACTATACTCATAGTGCTTTTATTGCTCAATGAAATCTCCCAATAGACTCATGGATATAGATATTGGCAGTAGATGAAGCTGGAGGGTATGCTAACTTTAAATTAGGCTGGGTATAGTCTTGGAAGGAGGCAGCTACCTGGCTGCTTCCTACTACTCTTGGCTGCAGCCAAGCCCCAAGCCCCTCTCTGCATGGCTTCTGGGGTTTGGTTTGCAAGAGGAGAGAATGAGGAGAAGGTAGGCTCAAACCTTCCAGCTACACTTGGTCCACTTTGCCCTGTTGCCACAATCCCCCAATAGAAAAACTAGACACCATCACATTTTCCCTCATGACCTGAGAAACTTTCTAGCATGGGTAAAAAGACCAAACAGTGGGAAAACAACTAATTAGAATTATGGCAGATCATGGGTGGAAGGAGCCACCATTGTATGACTCTGAAAACCATCAACATGCCCCTGGCATCAGTCTCTGAAGACATACAGTATCGCCTCTATGTGAGATGTTTTTCATTTGGTTGAAATTTTCACTTGTAAGAGGGCCAGTTTCTTTAGGATTTGGCCAGAATATTTCAGATCCTGAATTTGTGGGTCCAAACTCATTTGTGCTTATTCTAAGTAGAATAATCAGGTTGAACCTATGGATTAACAGTTGACATTGTGCCAAACAAAATATTTTCTTCTTTGAGGCAAGTAATGAGTTCCAATATTCTTCTTGAGCCTTTCTCTGCTAAGGAAACAGGTCACATCATTAAAACTGCCTTGGAGGCAATTATATGGTAACATTTCTTAAGCTAACATTCTAGAAGAGAGGGAACTAGACCAATACAGAGAATTATTAATTGCTATTTTTGTGCCCTGAGATGACCTGACATTTTGTGTGTTAGTCTCTAAGTGAAGTTCACAGTTATCACATTATGTGCAGAGGTACAAGGCACTGCACAAGGGGTGGGTGGCTGCTGGCTCTGATTTCTGTTCTGCAGGGCCTTGGTGGAAGCAACAAATTAGGCAAATAGAAGCAGGCACAATGCGTGTTACATGTTGGTTTGTTTCATGTTTGTTATTTATGATGATGGATCTGAAAGGAATCACTGGATGATAGGACTGAAGACCAGGTGGCTCTACCACTTAGTAGCTCTATAACTTTACACAGGTTACCTATCTCATCTGAAACTCCATTTCCTTATCTGTAAAATGGGAATACAATTTTTTTCAACAAGTTATTATGAAATCTAAATAAGACAATATATGTAAAAGTGCTTTAGGTAACCAACATTTTATAAATGTTAAGGTGTGTTATTGTTGTTATGATTATTATTACTATTAAGTTTACTATTAAGTTTAATGGAAAGACTTATAGATTGACTAGTTAACTTCGATAGCTTAGTAGGAATCCATGGCTTAGGGTCTCAAAATAACGATGAAAACATAAATGTCAGAATCTTATTTTACACACACACTGCAGTTTGTTTAGTTGGTGCCCTTGGTGACGATGGGGTAGATTTTTTTACCTTTCTAGTTCTTGCTTCCCATTTGCCAAGTAGTTAAGGCAGGATTCTTTCCAGATTCCAGCATCATAGCTTTTGAGAATTGATAGAGACCCCAGAAATTTGACTGTATGTCCAACCTTCTTATTCTACCGATGAGGAAATTGGGACTCGCTCTGGTTCCAGTTAGTCCCTCATTCAAACAAATAGTAAATGGCGGAATTGAGATGACAACCTACAGTCCCAAGTGAATGTGATACTGGACTGAATGACTTGGAGTAGTCTGGATCTGATGTTATACCGTAAAGTGATCCTGTCACATGGAGATACAGAATCTTTTGTGTGCAAATAACCAAGGTTCTTGAGTAACTGTCTTAAGAATGGGATGAGAATCTCCAATGGATTTTTGTCATTTTTCTGATATCATTAAATTGTATTATCTGTAAGAATATTGTTTAGAAAACATTGCCATGGTATAATTCTTGTTATTTGCTTAGGATAAGAAATTATACCCACCATTTATCAATCACACATTATGTGCCAAAGATTCTACTTAAATTAGGTAACTTAACCTTCCCACCAACCTGGAAAGTTGGTACTACTCTCCCATTTTACAGATGAAATCAAAGCTCAGAAAGGTTTGGGAACTTACTCAAGGTCACAGAGCTAAACATCAGAGCCAAGACTCTAAGCCAGGTCTGTAAGGCACTGAAGCCCAGGCTCTTTGCACCACTTTTAGTTAGTGAGTATAGATGACTCAGAGACTAAGACTGTTTCATTGATGGCCACATCTTTTGTTCCTAGCCAATTAGAAAATAAAACTTCTGCACAATCTGTCCTAAACCAGAGTTGCTTGCTCAACACAATACACACTGTTAAGATTCTCTACTTCAAACAGGTGTTTAGAATCCTTCCCTTTTACAGTGAATTCACACTGGTTTGACCCCAGCTCTCCAAATCTCTCCATTTGATTTTGTCCTCTTTTTCCAATTTTCATAAGCACTTCAGGTTCCTTTCTTGAGTGTGAAGGGAAGGAAAAGAATTACTATATATAGTCAAATATGGAACCTTGGTTAATAAACATAAGAAGTAGGGGCCAGCCCCGTGGTTTAGCAGTTAAGTGCGCCCGCTCCGCTGCTGGTGGCCCGGGTTTGGATCCCGGGCGTGCACCAATGCACCGCTTGTCAGGCCATGCTGAGGCGGCGTCCCACATACAGCAACTAGAAGGATGTGCAATTATGATATACAACTACTGGGGCTTTGGGGATAAAAAGGGAAAAAAAGGAGGAAGATTGGCATGGATGTTAGCTCGGGGCTGATCTTCCTCACACACACAAAAATAATGATAATAATAATAAAAGAAAGGTTCTAAAAATAAATAAATAAACGTAAGAAGTAGAAATTTAGGCAAACACTCAAGTTAAATAGAATTTGGTTACTGCTTAGCATTAAGGCATGACAATAAATACTCTTTGGATAACTAACTGAAAGACAGACCTGTCCCTTCTGTTTCTTGGGAACTTTATACATACTTGAACATTAAGCAAAAGATCCTGGAAAGAAAGGGAAGAAGTTTTTCACGATTCTACAATTTGGTTGAAATAATCTTATGTGTAGAACATACACATCATGCGTTCCTTTGGAAAACCACATTCCATGTGCAAGGCACGTGGGCTGTGAAGGGGGTGGGCAGATGACTAAGTTGGGATCAGAACATCTCTGAGTCTTGGCTCTGTAACTTCCTGACTATGCAGCCTTTGGCAAGTCACATAATAACTCTGAATTTCACTTTCCTAATGGGTAGAATGGGACTAACAAAGGCTGTCCCTGGCTACTGCACAAGGATGGTATGAGGGCCAAATGAGAGAAGAGATGAGAAAGGGCTTTCTAAATCATGAAGTGCTGGGCAAATATAAAGAGTTAATATCAACCACAGAACTTCCTTACTTTGTGTGTGACTACCTGTGATAGGGTGGCGGCTTGAGGAGGTGGTATGGGGAAGTGTTGTGCTAAGGAGGATATTGGTAGTTTTACATTCAGATGCTAAACCACAGCTGCCGAGCAGGCAGAGGGCCAGGGCAAGCCTGCTCTCTCTAGCTGCACTTGAGACTCCACTTTTCTTGCTTTACTATTCATTCACTGTCTTGCCTATGAACAGGGAAGTGTAAGGCCCCTCACTTGCCACAACCAAGTGGGGAGGAGGGAAGCCAGTGCTGAGCAACAGAGAGGTTGAGTCACTAACAATAACTACTATTTGTGAGTGCTTAGTATGTGTCAGATGTGATGCTAAGTGTTTTGCATACATCATCTTACTTATTTCTCATGTCAGAAAATGAGGTCAGTATGATTGTTATCCACATTTCACAGATAAGGAAACTGAGAGTCAGAGAAGTCAAATAACTTGCCCAAGATATTAAGTAGATGGCAGTCTCCACCAAAAGTCAAATCCGGGTGGTCCGATTCTAAAACCGACATCCTCAAAGACCTATACTGTCTTCTTAGAAGCCAGAGTAATCTCTGGCTCACGTACATTCTCACACTCAGCTTCCTGCTGCCAAACACAACCCCATTGGTGGTATCCAGTTTCCAAAACAACAGATGCTGAGAAGGAAGGGGTTAGGTGCCAATGATGTTCTGGCAACTCCATTTCCTACTCACCGCATAGACCTTCCTCAGTGCAGTAATGTCTTGTTCTGTGGGGGTGGCCAAGCATTTATCTGATAGCCTGTATCTTTTTGCTACTGGAACTTCTGGCTAATACGTGTCATAAAGTTGTCATAGTAGTTTAGGCCACAGTAGGATTAGGGTTGTAATTAAGGCAGGGTTTGGTGTGGTGGTCATAGCCAAGGAATGTCTGTGACCTGGGGATAGGGGGCAGTTGCTAATAGTGGCAGCAACTGGTACCAGACCAAGTCCTCATCTCCATAGACCAATGGAATCACCATCTATAGCAAATATTTCCTGAGCATCATTGGAGTGCCACATTCAATGCCAGGTGTCAGATACTTACACATGATAAGGCACTTAGACGTGAGAGAAAGCAGTAGAAGGCAGTATATGAAAAAAACAGATAAGTGGCTCAGAAAGTAAGTGAAACTGAATTTTAGAGAGGAGGAGACAATTTGGGGTGGCACAGTGAGGGTGACTTTATGAAAGAGGGAGTGAATTGGACTTTGAAGGAGGGGTGGAATTTGACTATGTGAAAAGGGGTGGGGTTTGAAGGGAGCAATATGAGAGAGGATGGCGTTGTGGGAGAAGGTAGAGTGCAAAGGTTGGTTCAGAACAAGTGGGAATGAGCACTGGTGTGTGATACTTTTGGCTAGTGCAAACAGAAATGGCTTCAACAAATTATTTCTTTCACATAGTCCTGAGGTTGGATGGGCTTCTGGATTGCTTGATCCAGCAGCCAAATAGTGCCAGGTTCTTTTCATGTCACTGCGCTACAGTTCACAGAGTCATCTTCAGCAGTCAGGCAATATGTTCCTTGTTCACATCCAACAAAAGAGAGATTGATTTATCTTTCCCAGAAATCCCAAATTAGCCTCTCTTAGCATTTCATTGGCTCAAACTGGTCTTATGCCTGCCTGTTCCTAAACCCATCACTGATGAAGGAAATGGAATATTATGATTGGCTTATACCAGCGGATCTCAAACTTTACCCTGCATTGGAATCACCTGGAGGGCTTATAAAAACACGTATTAGGATAACTCCTACCTCAGAGTTTATGATTCAGTAGGTCTGGGGTTGGAATTTACATTTCTAACAAGTTGTCCTGTGATGCCAGTACTGCTGATCTGAGTCCACACTTTGAGGATCACTATCTTAGAATAATCATTTGGAGTGGAATGGAGGTGGGGGCATCAACCACAATGTCTCCTATAGCTATGGCCACCAAATGTCCTGGTTTGCCTGGCATAGTTCCTGTTTATGCTTGTTAAGCTAGTGTAATTATGCCTCCTTTCTCTCTCAAAAGTGCCCTGGTCATTTTCACATAAAAATTACATGATCACCTTAACATAGGGTGCTTTGAGTTCATGTCAATGACCCTTTTCTACAAGTGAGCACAGGCCGGTGAACTAAGATTCATCAATAAAATATGTGTTCCAATTGGGACATCTCTTCTTTGTCCTGTGTCCAGGGATCTAAAAGAGAGAGAGAAAAAAAGCCATCAGTATCAATGATGTTTTACACTGTTGGATCCTGACTGATATGTGTTAGGAGCATTGCTTTTAATTTGTATGGAAACTATTCTCTACGCATCATAAGTATAGCCTTTGGTATCTTTTTTGCTTAACATCCTTAACAATATAATTCCTTTTACTAAATAGTAAGGCATCTATTGTAACGAACTCATTTTTGTCTTATGTTCATTGACTTAATTGTTACAAAAATATGAAACATTTTATATTAAGCTAAAATATCATATTTTTAAAACTTTGGCCATAATGCAGCTCACAGTAAAACAGTTCAGAATTAATAAATAGTGTTGGTTGCCAAGTATTTCTGGTTCATCCAGAACTAAAAGTTTTTATTGAAATTTACTACATCTGGCAGTCATAGTAGAAGACCGTGTAATTTCTGGAAGAAAATTAGTGAAAGAATATTCCTGTTTTCCTTTCTTAATCTAGTTTCTTTTTCTTGGCTTTTTCTACCAAAGGCTACCAAAGACTAGGTTTGAAATGATCTTACACATTAGACACCTCCAATCTTATTCATGGAATCAGATTTAATCTCTTTGAGTTTCTTAAGAAACTGATAACAAGCAGTGTTTGGGATGCAGTTTAAGAGTTTACTTAAACCACTTCCTCCAAACCCCACACAAAATCATAAACCCAAGCAAAATCCAGATGAGAATCATAGACATCTCACTGCTCTTTGCAAAACCAAGAATTGTGAAATTTTACTTAATCCAAAATTGTTTGAATTTTGTTGTTTTAAACCTTTTACTAGACTTTTTTTCTTATGCCAAAAAAACCACATATGGTTTCAATCTTTTGAGAGAAGGACAATTTGGGATGAATCTAGTAGAATAGCAACATTTAAAAAGTTTAAATATGGTAGAATTTTTGAGTTGGAGAGATCCTAGCAGTCTTCTGTTCTAAACTTTCATTCATTATAGAAATCTCCTCCCCAACGTCACTGAGAGATGGTTCTTTCGACTGAGTGACTACCTCCAGGAAGAGGAAAGCCACGGCTTCAGAAGGTGGGCAATTGGTTTCATTGTTGAACAGCTTTAGCTAGAAAGTTTTCTTACGGTGAGTTACAACATGTCTCCCAATATGTTTACTTTAGAGGACTATAGACTATGGACTGCATTGTGTCCTCTCAAAATTCGTGGGTTCAAGCCCTAATCCCTAATGTGACTGTATTTGGAGATAGGGATTTTAGGAGGTAATTAAGATTAAATGAGGTTATGAGGGTGGGGTCCTAATCTGATAGGACTGGTGCCCTTATAAGAAGAGGAGGAGAGAGAGATCTTTCTCTCCACTGCATGGACCAAGGAAAGGCCATGTGAGGACACAGTGAGAAGATAGCCATCTGCAAGACGGGAAGAGATCTCTCACCAGAAACTAAGTAGACTGGCACCTTGATCTTGGACTTCTGGCCTGCAGAACTGTGAGAAATAAATTTTTGTTATTTAAGCCACTCAGTCTGTGGTATTTTGTTATAGCAGCCTGAGCTGACTAAGACAGACCATATGTACTGCCTTTTCTATACCAGAGCTCTCAGCTATCATGCCCATTTTAGCACTTACAGTCTTTAAAATGAACATTCACTGTGAGTTCCATTTTCTTTGTCTGATACAATTTCCAGATTGCTGTCCATACTGACTGCCCATTTTGAGATAACTCCAGCTTGTGTCTGTCTCATCAAAATAATGTTGCCCAGGGGCTGGCCCAGTGGCGTAGTGAAGTTTGTGCACTCTACTTTGGCACCCCAGGGTTTGCAGGCCCGGATCCCAGGCGTGGACCTATACACCACTTATCAGGCCATGCTGTGGTGGCATCCCCCATACAAAATGGAGGAAGATTGTCACAAATGTTAGCTCAGGGCTAATCTTCCTCATCAAAAATAATAATAGTAATAATAATAATAATAGTAATAATAATAATAATAAATGTTGCCCAGAACTGAACATGATAGTCTAAGTTCATTCTGACCAATGCAGAATTCATTAAAGCATTATTTTCTGTGAGCTAGATTCTTTATCTTCTTGTGGGCCATACATACTATAATATTGGTTTTGTTTTTTCAGAAACATATTATTTGCAGGTTAAACCTGTGGTCACCTAAAATCTGCAAATTTTTTAGATGAGCTTCTTTCTGGGCCCTGGAATCCAGTAGGGTCTTGGATTACTGAGTATGAGAGCATATGAAAAAATGTAGAAGTTTAAAGAAAACTGATATTTCACCTTATAGATGAGAAGTCCAAGAGCCAGTTTGTTTACATAATATATAAGTCAATTATATACTATGTTGGAAGGTGCTAAATGCTATGGAAAACAAGAAAAAGTAGAGCAGAGTAGGGGGTTTGGGGACTGCATTCTTCTGGTCACAGCATAGCAAGAAGCACTGGCTCTCATTAATATGATTGTCTCTTTTTCTGTTTCTGCTGCCTCAAACCCAGCCATGAGTAAATTGATTAATTTAGAAATTTATTATGTATTTCACATATTTAATATCTCTAATGCAGGGTTGTTGTAGACTATGGTAATTAATTCAGTTTAGGAAATAGTCACTGAGTTATTCATTTAGAATAAGAGCTTGTGATTTTATTTATTAGTGGTGTATCTGGTTTTGAAAATGCCTTCATTTAATCAATTGATTAAGCATCCATCATTTAGTCAACAAATACTTATGGACTGCTTGTTATGCAGAAAGCTGAATTATATGTACATGTATTATAGTTATAGTTACAGAATTATGCACTGTAGAATTCCCTTTTAAAAAGGTGGAATTAGGTGCTTAGAAATATTATGAAGTTAAATGTGGCAGTATTTTCTAATCCAAAGAATATAGCTGTGGTATGAGCATTTTTCTTTTTTGCTTTATGGTTATGTAAGAACATGTTAGTTGGTCTCACAATACCTCTCTGGTAGATAGATTAGCATGTTTTGGTAGATAGATTAGCATGTTTTCCTCCTTGTACATGTGGGGAACCTTGAAATTCCAGGAAGATAGGTACCTTACCCTTAGTCACTTAGGGAGTGTTAATAATAGAATGGAAAACTTAGGTTTCAGGGTCATTGTCTAGCAACATCTAATCTTGAGCCAATTAGTGTAAGAGGTCACACAACTTTGGCTCCAGGTCTCTTTGGGAGCCAAAGGGCCTTCACTGTACTACACACCGAGACCTTTGTTTCTGGGGTCCACATCCTTGGTGTCAAAAGGCCTCATGTATGAAAAGTTCTCAGGGTGCCACAGGTCACCTGTCTCAGCCAGTGGGGTTCAGCCCTCCCTCTGGTCCAGTATCAGCAAGTACTTGAGAGTGTATGGGTGAAAGTGGGAGCAGGAGAAAAGGACAGAAAAACCAATTACCATGTTTATTCTAGATTTTTTATCTTACTGATTCTAGATTTTTTACTTACTTTTTATCTTATCTTAAGGTAAGATTTTTTATCTTATCCTTCTTAACCTTCTCCTATCCAATTACAGAAAAAAAGAAAAATGATAATCACAAAAGAGTTCTAGATATGTGACCCTGACCTATCATGCTCAGGTCTTAACTTTTGGATATTGTTACCTAGGAATTTTTAACCTGGTTACTAAATGGGCAGAAGGAGTATTAAGCCATGGGGATGTATTAAAAATACCTGGGAGAAGGGTGTTAAAATATGAAGATCTCACACTAGCAAAAGTTCTCAGCTCTAGCTCCACATTAAAATTAGTTGAGGGGGCCGGCCCCATGGCTTAGTGGTTAAGTGCGCACGCTCCGCTGCTGGCAGTCTGGGTTCAGATCCCGGGCGCGCACCGACACACTGCTTCTCCGGCCATACTGAGGCCGCGTCCCACATACAGCAACTAGAAGGATGTGCAGCTATGACATACAACTATCTACTGGGGCTCTGGGGGGAAAATAAATAAATAAAATCTTTAAAAAAAAAATTACTTGGGGAATTTTAAAAAAATACCCAGGCCTGGGGCCTACCTCCAGGCGTTCTGAGTTCTTTGGTCTGAGGGACAATCCTGACTGATATTCTTTTAAAGCTCCATGTGGTTTTAATGTGCAGCCAGGATCAGTGTCCTGGTCATGCCCTATTAACGGATAGGAGAGTGTCCTCCCCCAGCTGTGTGAGTATGGAGAAAAAAGCCTGAGAACCATCAATCCAGTGATTCTGAAAGTATGTTTTACACACCAGCAGCATCAGCATCACCTGGGAACTTAGAAATGCAAATTCTTGGGCCTGACTCCAGACCTGCTAAATCAGAAACTCTCAGGGTGCGGTTCAGGAATCTACGGTTTAAAAAGCTCTCCAGGTGATTCTGATGTATAGCAAAATTTGAGATCCACTGTCCTAACCTAACCTAAAGGATTCTGAACTTGCAATTTGAATATAATTGAGTTAGACACCTGTCCTTTCTGATAAAGAGAACATCCTAGTTATACACACATGAGCATAGATAGGGCTTTGTTTAGCTAAAGAAATTAAAGTGTGGCAATAGAAATGTTAGATGTTAACTAGGGAGGACTCTGGGGGTTAGGGCAGAGGTTGTATATTTTTTTTGTTTAAAGCTCTAGACTCCTTCCCTGCAAATCATACCACGTGGACAGCCATCCTCTCTCCTTGAGCTCTTTTTGCATTGTCTATGAGTTTATATTTTAACCGACTCTAGACAGGCTCTTCCCCATAACCAAACAATGTTTTCAAAGACAGTAAAGATTAGCAAACAAAGCCCTGTTCCAGACAAAAGGACTGGAAAACACTCAAAGCCACCCTGAGCCAAGACATCTCCGTGGGAATTAACTGGGTCCTCGACTACAACAATAACACTGATGATGTCGTGTCAGACTGCTGCGGTCATCAGAGTTGGGGCAGAAGAGTGAAGTTTTCTGATCCATTTTGTCCCTCAGTGACCCCTTTGGCTCTGAGAGAACCTTTAGATATGGTTTTTGGAGGTGGGATGACGAATGTTTTCAGACATCCCTCATATCATCCTATTGCCAGCTCTCAATCATATCGATGACGATTTGAGCAATATCTTAAAGCAGGAGAACTGTGGTATCACAGAAAAAGCATCCTAGTTGAGCCATGCAGAGTCAAACTTCTTTCTTGTGGAGGAATCTATTATAATCTCAGAGACCCAAGGATTAGGTTGCTTCAAGCGCACCTATTTCAAATAGCTAATAAATTCCTGAGGAATAATCACTCTTGCTGGTACTAAAGACATGCTTATAGTCAGAATGTGATGGTAATGATTCACTCTGAGATTTCATGTCAAGCCACAGGAACTAAAAATGTTAGTATATTTCCCAATGTGAAACACGACCTATAATCTTAATCCATTTAACTTCCTCAAATTGCGGTATTACTCAAAACAGCCTATTTCTTCACTGAGCACAGATGAATTTCCTCTGTGGTAATGGTCACCATCTAATCCAATGATATGTCCAGGCTTTCCTCACCACCTGTGTGTTCTTCAAGGAAATGTTAGCAAGCAAGCGGAATTGCTTGTTCTAGTTAAGAGCTTGTTCTTGGGATCAGATTACCCGTGTTCAAATCTACCAACATGGCTTGGGGATGTATGTTTGGATGGATTTCTTCACCTTCCTAAAGTACAGTTTCTCCACCTGTAAAATGGAGAAATAATAGTACTGACCTCATAGTATTAGCAATAGCACAGAGTGTAGTATATAGGGAGTGCTCAATAAATATCAGCTGTTAGCTGAGGAGGCTGTAGCATAATAGTTAAAAGCAGGATTTTAAGGCCAAACTGATTCAAATCCTAGCTCTGCCACTTATTAGCTGGATGACCTTGGACAAGTTTCTTCATCTTTCCGTGTTTATATTTCCTCATTTATAAAGTGAAGATAGTCATATTATTTCACAAGTTGCTGGAAGGATCAAATGAGTTAATACATGTAAAGTGCTTAGAACAGTAATTGGCACATAGCGAGTCTGGATTAAATATTAGTTAGAACTATGATAGAGGAACCATGACATAGAAGTCCCATCAGGACATAGTGGTGATGGGTCAAAAGCCTGATCTCAGGTAGAATCAGACTAATATTACTCTCCTTAACTTCATTACCTGAATTAACACTGGCTAATTCATCAGAGATGGAGTTGAAAAAGGAGTCTAGAGAGAACTGGGACAACCTGCTACCAAATTTGCTCCTCACATTTGTCACACACCGGGAGAGAATATAAATGAGGGCTGCCTGCCATATTTTAGATGCTTAAAGGTTATACATCAAGCTAAAAAACTGATAAATAAAACATTTTCTATCCTCCTATCTTGACAAATATACCTTCATAACAGCCTGGAAGTTCAGGTTGGAATGTAGAATTCTGAGTTCCATGCCAGAAGTTAGACGTACAGAGAGCCGATGTCCAACCCCTGGCCCCCAGGCCCTGGACTCCAGCCTCTTGCCTTGTCTAGCTTCTTCCTGCACCCAGCCTCAATGTCCAAGGTCCACCCCCAGAGACCCTGCCTCATACACATCCCAGTGGTGACCATGTGCCACCTGGCAATTTCCAGGGAAGTCTCAGGCAATGTTCTGCAAGTTGACCTGGGTTCTTTGGGCAGAAATTTCCAGAGTCTTGGGTACCAGGAACTCAATCTGAAGGGAGAGTGTTATGGACTGAATGTTTGTGTCCCCTCCTAGATTCATATATTGAAGTCCTAACCCACAATATGTCTGTATTTGGAGATGGGGCCTCTAAGGAAGTAAGTAGAGTTAAATGAGGTCATGGGGGTGGGGCCCTGATCTGATGGGATTAGTGTCCTTATGAGAAGAGACACCAGAGAGCTTGCTCTCTCCCTTTCTCTGTGCACATGCACTGAAGAAAGGCCATGTGAAGACATAGAGATAAGGCAGCCATCTGCAAGACAGGAACAGAGCTCTCGCCAGAAACCGTCCATGCTGGCACACTGATCTTGGGCTTCTACCTTCCAGAACTGTGAGAAAATAAATTTCTGTTGTTTAAACCCTGCAAGTCTTTGGTATTTTGTTATGACAGCCTGAGCTGACTAATTCAGAGAGTGTGGGTTCGGCTCCTGGTGGGCACACCCCTTGGCCCTGCAGATGCCTTGATTTGTGTGGAGAAAAGGCAACCAGACTAAAGCTAGAGTCCCTCTAGAGAGAGGACCTCAGGGCAGGGATGCCCTTGAGCCCCCAGGATGGTACCTCTCCCCAAAAGCAATCAGAGAGAAGCAGAGAAACTTTGAATTTCATTTGTACTTGCTCTAGGCAGAGAGACTCAGTGTGGGAATTGAGACCAAGAACTAAGTGGACCTTGACAGTTATGTTCATGGACTATTGAGCTAGAAATTACCTTAAGGATCATCTAGCCCTCATTTTTACAGTTGGAGAAACTGTCTACAGACTTCCCACAGGTTATTGTAGAACCTTGCTGAGATCTTGGGTTTCTAAAATCTTAGGCATATAACCTTTTATTTGTTAGGTTAAGTTTCCCAATTTGTGAATTAACTTTCAGAAGCCTGCTGAATTTGCTAGGAGAAGAACTTTGGAGAATGCTTTAAGAATTCTTTCCTCATTGCAGGCCAGAGCTACTCATGTCTGCTCGACCCAGGCTTGATGAGGTAAAAGCATTTGGTCAAAAACATACATAGCTGCCATGTAATTATTGTGTTTCTCTTTACACTTATTAACTAAAGAAAAAGAGCATAATAACATTTTGGGGGTAGGCTTTGGATATTTACAGACTGTCATTCACCCCAATGAGACAAACATATGACTAACAGCAAATATAGTCCTATGAGGTTCAAACAAAATGTTTGTTGACATTAAAAGTCTATTCAGGTCACATGAAGAAAGCACTTTTGAGATGGCAGAGGTGGCCAAGCTGTGGCTCAGTCATGGAGCTCATATCCTCGCACATTCCTGAGAGCCTAGGGGGTTAGGAAGGGGGCACCTGGGACTTCAGAAGATCACAGTCTAAAGAAATAAGTTAGCATCCTTCATGTCTGTGGTTCTATGTAGCTTCTGTCCTTCCTTTGATAATAGGCAACCTATTCCACAATGACAGTCTTTCTAGGCAGGGAGAAAGGTCTAATTATAATAATAATTTTCATTTATCTGGGCTATTTTCATTTTCAAATGACTCCCACACATTTGGACACATTTGAGTTGATTGGCTGTGCACTTTCATTATTCCTATTTAAGAAGTGACAATATTAAGATTCAGAGAGATTAATTAAAGGATTGGCCCAAAGTCATACAGCTGATAAATTTAGAGCTGAGTTCATGTCTTCTGGCTTCAATTCCTCTGTAGTGTGCTGTAAAAATAAAACGGCCAGAGAGGTCTTATTCAGACCTTGGCTGTGCTTATCAAATGCAATTATTTTAAGAAGGAAAGCTGATGTATTTTTTCTCCCAATAGGGCTCTGAGTTTGTGCACATCCTTTGCTAACAGCTTGGATAGTCCAGGTGGTTCCCAGACCTCTCTCTTCTGTTTCCAGGAGGACAGAGCTATGGCCCCTTTCCCTCTGCAGCTCTGCCATTGACAGCTGCCACTGCCGCTGCTCTTAGGTTGAAGGGGTAAGATTGGGGGGGTGTCTCTAACCAGTGTTCAGTTTATCTCCTGAAAGGAGTAAAAACCACTCAAAATAATGTTCCAAATAATTCTGTTAAAACATAATCTAGTGTTCCTTGGCTTTTTCCTCATTATAAAAATAATCTTATAGATTTCTTTGTGGAAAATTTAGAAGGTGCAGAAAAGTATAAAGAGGAAATCAGATTCCCCTGTAATTCCACCTCTCTGAGATAATCACTGTGAATATCTTGATGTGTTTCTTTAAGTCTTCCTGTTCTATATTTAAAACACTTAGACCATACTATATGCATAGTATTTTATATCTTGCTGTTTTTAAAATTTAGCATTATGTATTACTGCATTTTCCCATGTCATTAAATATTTTAAAAAATATGTATATTTATTTTACAGATGTACTACTATTTATTTAAGTGCTTTCCTGTTGTTGCATGCTTAAGTTTGCATCTAATTTTTCAGTTTTATAAATAATTCTATAATAAATATTCTTAACATGATTCTCTATTTCTATCTCTAAATCCTTATTTTTTAATTTTTATTTATTTATTGTTTTTCCCCCAAAGCCCCAGTAGATAGTTGTATGTCATAGCTGCACATCCTTCCAGTTGCTGTATGTGGGACACGGCCTCAGCATGGCCGGAGAAGCAGTGTGTCGGTGTGTGCCCGGGATCCGAACCCGGGCCACCAGCAGCGGAGCGCGAGCACCCAACCGCTAAGCCACCGGGCCGGCCCTCTCTAAATCCTTAAAATTGTATCTTGGAAGTGGAATTATTGGATCAAGGACCACAAATCCTTTTAAGATCCTTGATACTTAGAGTCAAATTGCTTTTCAAAGAGGCATTACCAATTTATTCCACCACCTGCAGCATAGAAGAGTGTCTGTTCCACTACATCCTCCCAACACTGACTCTTGCCTAATGGTTTAGCACTGGGATCACGCTCTTGAATCAAGTTGTCTAGGATTGAATCCCAGCTCAGCCACTTCCTAGCTGCGTGGACTGGGGAAAGTTGTTTAGCTGCTCTGGGCCTTGGTTTCTCTTCTATTAAGTAGGCATAGCAATACTGCCTACTTAGTAGAGTTATTATGAAGTTTAAATGATATATTACAAGTAAATACTTAGAAGGGTGCCTATCACATAGTAAGTACTCAATAAATGCTGCTCTATTATCATTAATAATATTCTCTTCCAGTTTGATGTATGAAAAACTGTATCTCATTGTTGCATTAAATTGCATTCTTTGATTAATAGTGATAGTAAGCATTTTTTATGCTTATTGACCAATTTGTGTGTGTATATGTGAATTGTCTATTCATACCTACTGACTACTCTCAATTGGGGTTGGTGTTTTCTTGTTATAGATTTGTTAGAGACCTTTATATATTAAGAATATTAACCTTGTGCATGTCATCTATATTGCAATTATCATGAACAGTTTTTAATTTGCTTTTAATCTTTGTTAATAATTTTTTTTGTTATCTAAATGCTTAAATTCCTATGTGGTCCAATATGATGTTTTCTTTGACATTTTTTTCTATTGCTTTTATGCTTAGAAATCCAGCCCTCCTCTCATATTCGTTTGTAATACATAATTTACCATTCATAAATTGAGTTTTTATATATTCTAAGATCTGTTTTGAGATTCACTAAAAGATTCCATTTTTTCATCAATACAATAGTGTGTTTTAATTATTTTAGCTTTATAATATGTTTTAATATTTGATAGCTTTTCTCTTTTAAAGTTTCTTAAAATTTTTGAAGGCTTATTCTTTCAGTGTATTTTAACATCATGTTGTCAAGTTCCCACACATGAAAAATCCTTTTAAATAGATTCAGATTAAACCTATAAATTAATTCTGTTTTAGAAACATGGAATATTTCTTTCTTTATTACAATTTGTTTTTCAAGTTTTGAAGTTTGCTGTTTTTGCTTTTGTGGTTGTTTTCATATATGCCTATACATTTCTTGCTAGGATTGTTTCTACAGTTTTTAATATTTTTGTATTATGAGTGGGCTTGTTCCTCCCACTATATTACCTAACTTACTGCTGATATATCGGACATTTACAGATTTCTGGATATTTTGTATTTGACTACTCTGAAGGACTTAAGAATTTCAAAAGGTTTATGGTTGAGTCAGTTGGGTTTTCTAAGTACATAATCAGATCATCTGGAAATAACGTTAATCTTTTTCAAATAATTATATCTCATTTCTGTTTCATGGATATTGTCAGTTGCTGGAAATGTGTGGAAAATGCAATATCTAAAGCAATCTCTACTTCCTTGCTTTCTCCACTCCTGTAGCAGAAGAGCTGAGGATGAGTTTAAGGGGCGGGAGGAAGAGTGGAGCAGGGATGGTGCTTATCTGGGAACAGGTAGAGGATCCCTTGGGGCTAAAGATAACACTTTCTGCAGCCCAGAGCACTAGCTCCTGGTTTACTGTGGTCAGTGATCTGCGGCCTTCCTATTTCCCTTCCCTCTGCCTGAGCCACATGCATTCCTCTCCCTCCTCCCTCAGTGAGGTTATGGCAGTGGCCACAGCCTCTGCACGGAGGAGAGAAGTTGTTCACCTGCTTCTTACTCCGGTAGCAGCTAGTTCATCTTTGGCTGAAGATCAGACCTTGGATCAGCTGCAAGGGCTCCTTAGTGCACCTACCCTGATGTGATTCTTCCCTTCTCTCCAACTTCCCTGCTCCCACCTTCCTCTGAGCTACCAGCAACTCTCACTTTGACTCCTGCAATAGCTTTCTAAATGGCTCCCCTCCAATCCATTCTCCTCACAGGGTAATATTTTAAAAACCAAAATCACAATGTACTCCCTTATTAAAAATCTTTCAGCGGCTCCCCATAGCACTTAGAATAAAATACAAACTCCTGAACATGGCCCCGTGTGATTGGTCCCTTTCTATCTTCAATAGCATCTTGTACCATCTCTCTTCTCCTTCTTCTCTGGGCTCCCCGCACTCTGCCTTCTTTTCTGTCCCTAGAACACACCAAGAGCTTTTTCACCTTAGGGACTTTTGACTTGCTACTCCTTCTGCCTAGAATGTTCTTTCTCCAGCCCTTGGCATGTGTTCACCTCCTCATCATTCGGGCCTCATATCTAGTTTCCATATCTCCATCTTTTCTGCTCTCAGAGTGCCCTGTTTGTGTTGTTCATGGCACTTACCACAATTTGTAATGATCTTGTTTATTCATTTACTTATTTACTGTGTGTTTGTCACCTGGAATGTAAACTCTATGACAGCAGGAAATTTTGTCGTGTTTCTATCTGAATACCTGGAATCTAGAACCGTGGCATAGAAGGTACCTGAAGAACACTGCGTTAGCCTGAGTTCCTCCTAGGAAATGGATTCTGCTACCAGGGCTTGTGTGCACTTTGGGAAGTGATCCCATGTAAGAGGAGTGAGGTTGGGGAAGTAAAATAGTGAAGGAGGAAAGGCAATACAAATGTCTGTTCTCAAGTGGCCACTGTGGTGGACCACTCAAGACAGGGGATCGTGGTGATGGGCATCTTCTGTGGAGCCACGAAGACTGTGTCTCAGAACTGTCCATTTAAGGGACAGAAGAAGAGGGTATCTGCCCACCAGATTCTGTTGCAGTTCTGGTCAAGGGCTCACATTTCCATGGGTACATGCAGGACCAGCTATATAATTTGTGAGGCCCAGTGCAAAATGAATTATAGATCTTTGTTCAAAAAGGATTAAGAAATTCAAGACAGTGATAGCAGAGCCTTAAATCGAGCCTGGGGCCCTTCTGAGCACGGGCCACTGCACAGGTCTCACGGCCAAGCCCTCATGCCCTAGGTGTATGCCTGGATGCTAAGCAGGTTCCTGCAGGCATCCCGCTGGATGTCCGAGTATCAGAGAAGCCCCAGAGCAGAAGAGCTAGAGTGATGAGGTGCAGCTGAAGCAAGGTGCTGTCGGGTTACGCCTGCAAGAAGCAGGTTACTCAGCAGCAGCTGGAGCAAAAGGTGGGCTGAGAGGATGTCAGGCGGGGCCACTAGAGGTATCAGATACAGAAAGAATAAACGACTTAAGTGTTGCTACTGCTCACTGAAATATGCCTAAAATTCCAGAAAACCTAAATGGCAATTTTGAGAGTAATTATTCTTGTATTTTTCATGTTAGTGGATATTTCTCTTTTGCTTCACCATGAAGTATGATCTTGGTATTGGTTTAAATGAGATTATATTTATTATGTGAGAAAATGCCCTATTCCTAGTATTCTGTACAATTAACTAGTAAAATATTAAATAATGAAACAGTTTTATTTTATGTTATCTATTGATATGTCAGAAAGGACCCCCAAATTTAGTGCCTTAAAACAACTACCTTTTATTATAGTTCATGATTTCGTGGGTCAAGAATTTGGGCAGGGCTTGGCTAGGTGTTTCTTCTCCTCCGTGTAGTGTCAGCTGAGTCCTTAGTAGTACTCAACTATTGGGTAGGCTGGTCTGGAGGGCCTGGGATGGCTTTGCTTACATGTCTGGTATCTCAGCAGGGTTGGCTAGAAGTCTAGGCTCAGCAGGGACTGTCAACCAGGGCACCTACAGATGTCCTCTCTAGCATGGTGGTCTCAGGGTAGTTGGATTTCTTATATGGTGGTTCAAGGCTTCTAGAGAGTATGTTCAAAGGGACCCAGGTGGAAGCTGCAAGGCTTCTTGTGACCTAGCCCCAGAAATCACAGAATGTCACTTTTACCACATTCTATTTGTCAAGCGAATCCCTAAGGCCAGCCTGGATTCAAAAGGAGGGGAATAAACTGATCATCTCAATGGGAGGAATAGCAAAGAATTTGTAGCCGTCTTTAATTTACCATGCTCCTATTAAAGTTTCTTATAAACCACATGGTAGGACAACTGATCCCTTTGGCATGGAACTAGTGGTATCTTCAGTTAGAGTTGCTAGATAAAATACAAATATTGCATGAGATATATTTACCCTAAAAAACTATTTGTTGTTTATCTGAAATTCAAATGTGACTGGGCATCTTTTTTTTCTTTCTAAATCTGGCAACCCTATCTTCATTATTCCTAAGTATATTGTATAAGTACCAAAGTATACAGTAGATATGCTAGCATATCCTCAGCACAGCCAAGGGAGATGAGTTGAAGATCAAAGTGAGAGTGGGTCTGTCATATAAAGCAATCCCAAGGAGCAAACTGCATGGGAAGAAGGGCTGGTTTACTCTTCTGATCAACTGAGAATTAGCTAGAAGCCTTTCTGTTTTTAGACCTAGTTTCTGCAAATTTTCTAAAGTGTAGGAAAGACAACATGCAGCAGTAGTTAAAGGCCAAGGCTCTGGAGTTAAACACGTCTGGACTCAAGTGCCTGCTCTCCCCTGACCAGCTGTGTGATCTTAGGAAGAAAGTGGACTCTTCTGAATGCTGTTGCCTTATTGATAAAAGAAGGGTAATGATACCTTATAGGGTTGTTGTAAGGGTTAAATGAGTGCCTGGAAAGTACCCAGCATGGTGCACATAATGAGTGCTCAACAAAGTTACCAGTTATTATTATTATTATTTTAAATCTTAACAAGTAGAATAGGCTGAACATAATTATTTTTTTAAATTATTGAAATTTGGATGAAAATCTACTCCTGCAAAATATGTAGTTACAGTTTATTTTAAAAAATCTTAGTATTTTCATATAGCTAGGCACATATATCAACAAATATTTATCAGCTTCATTCATTTATACACACATTATAGACAGAAAGGGTGTGGTTAATGGTTCCAGTTAGTTCACTTCGAGGTAAATGAGAGACTATTCAATTTTTAGAAAAATCCCTCTACTGCACAATTATCTGATTGTGGAACATTTTGAGTGACATTTAAAGTGGTGTCATTATTTAATAGTCATGTTGCTCATGTGGCAGTGACTAGCCCTCAAACTCCAAACACTTACTCAGACTAAAAACCCTGACTAAGGTGACTACTTCTTTTTATTGCTTGCAAGAAGGTAAGAGATTTGATCTTTTGATTTTCATCCTTCTGTGCTCTATCACCCAGTAAGTGAAACCAGTACTGTTGTCAACTATTGAGTGTGCTTTGAATGTCAACTGGCCAGCACAGGGACCACTCAATATATTATTCCTCAAGGATTAAAAAAATGTGCACACTAACCAGACAAATTTGTAATATAAAACATTGGTACTGTGGGCTACATATAAGTTTATGTACTTTAAGCATTTGCACAATTTTCTAAGGCATCCTAGACAGCAGCTCTGTCCAATGAACTTTCTGAGATAGTGAGAGTGTTCTAGGTCTATACTGTCCAACATGGTAGCCAATATGCACACATGACTATTGAGCATTTGAAATGTGAGGAACTGTATTGTAAATTTCATTTAATTTTAATTCATTTAAATTTAAATTTAAATTGCCACATGTGGCTAGTGGGTCCTGTATTGCACAGTGCAGCCATTGACAGTAAATGACATTTGGGCACTCTACCAATGTTAAAATTCATCAGAAGTTCACTTCTCTTCAGTCTCTTTATGAGTTTCACTAACTCAGGAAGTTATTTCAAGCTTGTTTAAGTTTAAGGCAATAAATTCTAGATCTGGAACAAGAAGTTCCATTTCCCTATCCTGTATTCAAAGTGACATGGCTAATCGATAGTGGCGTGTTTTTCCCTCTGAGCTTAGAAGTAGCTTTACAGGGGCCGGCCCGGTGGCGTAGCATTTAAGTTCACATGCTCTGCTTTGGTGACCCGGCCTGGGGTCCACTGGTTCGGATCCTGGGCGTGGACATATTCAACGCGTATCAAGCCATGCTGAGATGGTGTCCCACATAGAACAAGTAGAAGGATATACAACTACCTACTGGGGCTTTGGGGAGAAAAAAGGAGGAAGATTGGCAACAGATCTTAGCTCAGGGCCAATCTTCCTCAAGAAAAACCCAAAAAAACAAACCAAAAAAACCTAGATAAGTCTCCATGGTGTGTGTTTGTTTATTTATTTATTTTTGTGAGGAAGATCAGCCCTGAGCTAACATCCATGCCAATCCTCCTCTTTTTGCTGAGGAAGACAGGCCCTGAGCTAACAAGGAGGAGCCAGTCCTCCTCCTTTTTTTCCCCAAAGCCCCAGTAGATAGTTGTGTGTCATAGCTGCACATCCTTCTAGTTGCTGTATGTGGGACGCGGCCTCAGCATGGCCGGAGAAGCAGTGCATCCCCAGGATCCGAACCCGGGCCGCCAGTAGCGGAGTGTGCACACTTAACAACTAAGCCACGGGGCTGGCCCCTCCATGGTGTTTAGAAAAAAAAAGAAGTAGCTTTACAATCTTTCTCACAGTTAGGCTCTGGAAAGCCACGAATCATGGAGAAGAGTTAACACTAAGCTAACTAATAAGCCCCCCTATTGAGGGCTAACTATGTGCTAAGCATTTTATCAAGGGTCAACTCAGAATTAAATCCTTCTCATTCCAACCACACAGATCTGCATCTTCTTCTTTGTGTCAGGAACCAAGATATTCTTCCAACGTGGTTGGACGTCAACTTGCCCAGCCACCTCCACAAGACAGTCCAGTCAATCACTCAAAGGACAAAGGAGCTCATTTCTCTCCTCACAATATTTGACAAAACTTCAAATATTGATCTTCCGATCTTCATTCCACTACAGTAATTGTATGTGTGTAATGGAGGCTGGACATGGGGGAAGAAAAGCAAAAGAACATTTGCTAAATGTCTCTGTCAGCACTGTGCAGGATACTACAGATATTTCATGTCATTTAGCAGCTAGAATAACCACATTGACAGAATATATAAAGCATCTTTAATTTTCCTCCTTCTCGCTTGTATCTCCCCAGACGTGAATAATTTTCGGATGTTTAATTCAGTTTACTTATAAATTCATTCATTTACTCCTTCAATGATATTATCTACTCAGTGCAAATACCAATGCTAGGTACTCAGAGAGGCATATAGACATACAGAGAGGCACACAGACAAGGTCCTGGCTTCAAGATATTCAGCTTTGTGGAGTATAAACTTAGAATAAAGAGCCACAGCAGTATAGAGAAGAGAATGTTTGAGGAGACAAGAAAGCCTACAAAGATAAGGTGGCCTTTGAAGTGGGTGTTAATGGATGAAAAAAGTTCACCAGGTGGAAAAGAAGATTCCAGACTGAGGTAAAATCATGTGTAGTAGCATGGCAGCTTAACAAAATCATGCGGCATATTTGAGAAATTGCAAGAGTGTAATTTAGTGTAATTTACCATTACTAAAAGTTCTGCTCTGGGAGTGATGTGTATAATGGTATGTTGTAAATTACTTTGCAATTTCATGATGAACTCAAAGTAATCATTTGGTATGTAAGTGAAGCTATTGTGCTAAGGAAATATCAACATATTATAATATTGAAGAAAAATCAGAGGGAAAGTGATCTGCTGCTAACCAGCTATCTGACATCAGGCGAGTAAACTTGGTCACTTTAGGTTTTAGTTGCCTCATCCAGAAAATGGAGAGTTTGATGTAGAATTTGTTTTTTATTTTTCTACTATTTTAAGAAATACAGTTATCCCAAGGAGTCATTCTCAAAATCAAGGAAAAAAGAAAATCAGTAGGTATTTATTTTATCTGCCCCAATAAGCTTACAAGCAAACAAAGGAAAAGAGGTAAGTGCATATTCAACATAAAAGTGCACAAAACTATTAAAACCAACTAAGAAGATTTTAAGGTGGAAGTTTGGACTTGAGGGGGAGCAAAATATGCCACCTCAAAAGATGATACTTTGGCATATTGATTATTTTAATTAAAGGTACTTAAGAAACAGCAGGTGCAAGAAGGACACTGATCGTCCTTTGCCCCCCGGAAAGCAGGAAATAAATCTTCCATGTGACGGTCTCCTCCCTACACCAGGAGGGTTGAAGGCATCCTATTGCCAGAGCAAGGCCGAGAAAACTATATAAACAAACTGTTACTTCATTAATTTGCTACCCCAAGCCCAAACCCCTTTGTTTTGTCAAATCTTCACAAATAATTGCTTCTTTGTATAAAAGTATAAAAGCTACCTGCTTTGGCTACTTTTTTGAGTCTCATGTTTGGGGCTTCCAAAATTAAATTTATTTTTATAATAATAATAATAATAACCCTATATAGCTGTTGCTGTTGTAAAATTCATGTATGAGCACTCATATCATATTCATATATGACAAATGCAATTTGTTCTTTACAAAGAAAGGTAATAATGCATTTATCAAATAGTTAAAAAACATTTGATTTTTCAAAACTGCTTTAGGAGGTGAATTCTCTGAGGCCAACAGGTGACTGTCTGAGGCTCCCACACACAGATTTCATTTTATTCCAACACAGTCATGAAGTGTGTGCCAGGCACTGTGCTCGGTGCCAGGAATATATCAGAGGATGAAACAGACACAGCCCTCATCCTCATCGAGCTTAGAGTCTAATTCGAGAAACACAACTAAGAAATAAATGCTGTAATAAATATCTCAGTAATGCCTTAAAGGAAAATAACAGCATGCTATGAGAGACAAACTGGGGAGAATCTAATTTAGGTTGGGCATCCGGGGAAGTGTTGATCCTGGCTGCTCTTTTCCCTGTCAGTTACATAGACCCTATTCAGCCGTCTATCAGGGATTTCTGAGTAAAATAATTCTGTAAGCATCCAAGTGATTTAAGTATTATTTCAGGATTTGGGGATCATAAGAGTTATTAAATCTCCATTCTTGGCGTGTGAGTAAAAAACTTTTTTCACTCCTAGCACATAAAAATAACAACATAATCCACATATCATCCCCTTCAGACCTAGCTAAAATTTCCTAAAACCTCCCTCATTCCATGTTCTGTAGAAGTCAAAGCCCGTTCCAACACTTCTGGAAATTCCTTAGGAGTTTATGGTCTCATGGTCACCTCTGGCCCAAACTCCTGCTTTTGCAAATGGGTTTAGATTATAAGACATATTGCTTTCCTGTGAATGTGGCTTCTGTTCCAGGCTATGTTAATCCAGATGTGAAACTCAGCCTCCTTTACGATTGCCACAGAGCTCCCACTCTCATAGGACATTTGTATGTATAGTAGACTTTTTTGAAGATTTGAGAGGGGATGGGTGACGAAGAAATTTGTATTAGTCAGGATAAGTCAACTGCTATAACAAACAAGCCCCTATTGCAATAACTTGACAACAACAGCAAAAAAGATGATTTCTTACACATATCGCCGTCCAGTGGAGGTTGACCCATGCAGTCTTTCACAGACTGAGGCTTCTCTCATCTAGTGGCTCTAGCGTCTTCTGGGCTCACAGAGTCCTCCACCTGATCCTCAGCAACCAGCCTGCGGGAGAGGGAAGAGTGTGGAGGATGATATGGGAGTTACATTAGCCAGTCCTGGAAGTGGCGTGTGTCACTTCTACCCACATTCTCTTGACTAGAACTAGTCATGTGGCTATACCTAACTGCAAGGGAGGCTGGAAAATGTAGTTTAGTTTTGAGCCCAGGAAGAAAAGAAAATGGGTTTCGTAGAACAACTAATCTGTCTCTGTGATAGGGTTTATACCACAGCAACACAAACAACTTAAAATTTAATGTTACATTTCCTAATTTTTGGGAATTCCCTGGCCTTCTCACTACTACAGATTTTTAATGTAGTGCCCAGGCTCATGCCAACTCTTTCTCCTCTCTCCACTTTATTCCTCCCATCGTTTTGTCTCTTTCCATATCCCAACCTTCCTGTTAATTTTTTCTGAAAAGGATTTTTAACTTTTTCTCATTGCTTTGTCTCCCACAGCTTCCCGAGGCTCTCACGGTCCATCTAAATGTCCTATCAGAGAACAAAGACAGTTCTTCACCAGAGAATTCTTCATAGGACATCAAATTTGAGGCCCTCTGAGATAGATACCATATGATATATGTCTGTGCTTCTCAAACTGATGTAAATGTATTCTTGGGAATATGAGGCCTTATGCCTGGAAATACATGAAGCTTCAAGATAAAAATAATCTTTTTCTGGCTCAGAATAATTCCCCCAGGGGCCATGTCTGTGCTCTCTCCCTCCTTTTGGGGAATTGTTCCTTTGTACCCCATTGTTCTAATATGCAGTCTACATCTTCTAAATATGATTGGGGGTTGTGTGTGTATGCACGCACATGTGTGTGTACACATGCATGTTGCATTCTTTCTTTCTTCTTTTATGGTGAAACTGAAATATGGGTCCCCAAATCCTGCCATGTCCTCCACTTGCAGAGAAAAGCAGAAGCAAGGGCAGGGAGGAAAATTGTCCTGGTGGTCTCGAACCCTCGAATCACTCTTTCCCTTGTCCATTCTGGCTTATATGAGCCAATAGGTGCCTTTCTCTCGCTAAGCTAGTTCAAATATGGTCTGTCACTTATAATCAGAAGAATCCTGATTTATACAATAAACATGGCAATTTTCCTGGTCATATTTTATTATCAAATTTGTGCAACTCCCCAATTTTATGTTTATTTTAAACAGTACATATATGTTATTGAATAGAATACCTGGCTATACTCTAAGTCCCTGGGGCTCTACATACTCCTCCCCACCTAGAGGTGCTTAGGTGGGAAGGTGGAGGAACACTCACTAGTCTCAGTTTGGGGCAGGGTCAAATTACTCCTCTTCCATGGAGTAACCTTTGCTAGGGGACCTGTGAACTAATGGGCTTCTTATGCACTTTCTAGTCGGTTGTATTTTGGGGTATGGGGCAATAGAAACAGAGATGTGCAAGAGAGTAACAACATCTGAAAAGTCTGCTGAGCCAACTGGCATCAGGAGAATTTGTCCAGCTTGCTTCCTGGAGGTTGTGATAGAATTTATAAATAATTTATAACACACGGACTGCGAGAGAGGCTCATAGGAGAACTCAGTGCTGTCTCAAGCTGCTGGGAGCAAGCTGTAAGTCCTCAGCTACCTACCCCGCTACAAAAAAGTGCCAGTTTTGAGTGGAAAGGAAACACTTGTAGCTCCATTTCCTCTCCGGCACAAGCAGCTCTAAAAAAAGAAGCAATGTCAACAGAACGCCTCAGAGAGGGTTGTAGCTATCGTTTGCAAAGCGATGAGGAAGCAGAGCAATAGTGTTTGAGATGGTTTGAGACGAGGGCAGGCAGAGAGGACTGTAAATTAGAAAATACACTCTAGTGGGATAGGAACATCAGATCGGATCTACCTCACTGCGCAGGGAGATGTTTTGTTTTGTTCTTTTCCTTTGTTCTGCGGTTGAAATTAGCGTTATCTTCCAATCTGAACATTGCCTACTTCTTGCTTCTTTTCTTCTGATATTTGGGAGTTTCTGTTTGAATTTTAGCCAGCTTGTTTGAGTAGATGATCAGCCACCGCAGGATATGGCTTTTTTTTTTTTTTTAAGTGAGATTGAGCACAAGCTTAGCTTCACAGTTTATGAGGCTGGTTACCCAGATACACATCTGCCCACGATTTTTATTTGTTTTCCATCATTGTAAATTTTCACAAATAAAGGGATCCAGGACTCCATAAGGAGTCTATTGTCAAATATGTCATTGACTCACTTTGTATCTTGGCCAAGTAAGTAGACAAGTAGATCTTGTTTTCTTTTCTGTAAAATAGGTATCTAATTTTCTGATAATAACCAAAATGACCTACACTAGAGTTGATTAGGATCATTGGATTTATCACATAAAAACTGCTGGGTTTTGGTTTCTGATTTGAGGTTGATTTAAAAAATAAATTGTTAAACATAATGTTTTGTGGTAAGTTCATAGGTTGCATTCTAATCTCCATCAGTAGAAATGAATTTCATATTAATCTGATTAAAATTAATCTGCTTAAGAGATAAAGTATAACATATTTTTAAAGAAGGTTTTAAATGCACCGCATTTGGCACAGTGATTTCAATTTGACAAATACTAGAACAAAACCACTGCATAGCACATGTCCTGTGATCTGTCATACATGCAGGTTCATACCGTATTCCAGGGTATGACTACTTACTCTCGTACTTCTAGTCTGTGGAAATGTCCAAATGCTATGATGATAACCAAAGAAGTAGCAATGGTAAGTCGGCAGGTCCCAGGTGTCCAAAGTGTAACTTGACTGGATTATAGAATAACTAGGTTGTCAAGCATTATCTATGCACTGGTTCCTCAAACACTGCACATTATAAACACCCAGAGAGGTTCAAAACGTTTCCCAATTTATTTTTAAATTTCAGTACCGTAAAATTCACTTTTTGGTGTCAAGTTCTATGAGTTTTGACAAATGCTTATTAACACCACCACTATCACGATGCAGAACCATTTCATCACCCCTCCAAAAATACCCTTGTACTATCTCTTTGTACCTAAAACCTGTAACCCTCCCCACCCTTAAACTCTGGAAACCACTAATCTGTTTGCTGTCACTATAGTTTTGTATTTTCCAGATGTCATATAAATGGAATACAGTATGGAAAGTGGATTCCCTCACTTCGTATAATGCACTGGAGATTCATCCTTATTGTTGTGTAGCAAAAGTTTTTTCCTTTTAATTGCTAAGTATTATTCCATTATATGGATGTATCACAGTCTGTTTATAGATCCTCAATTGAGAGACATTTAGGTTATTCCTAAGTTTGGATGGTTATGAATAAATCTGCTATAACCATTCATATATAGCTCTTTGTATGGATATATGTTTTCATTTCTCTTGGGTAAAAACCTAGGAATAAGATACCTGGAAAGTTTTTAAAAATATTTCTATGTCCATTGAATTACAATCTTTTGGGTGCAGAGTCTTGGAATATGTACTTTTAAAATGCTCCTGTGTGACTTTTTTTGTTTTTTTTTTTGTGAGGGAGATCAGCCCTGAGCTAACATCCATCCTAATCCTCCTCTTTTTGCTGAGGAAGACCAGCTCTGAGCTAACATCTATTGCCAATCTTCCTCCTTTTTTTTCCCCCAAAGCCCCAGTAGGTAGTTGTATGTCATAGTTGCACCTCCTTCTAGTTGCTGTATGTGGGATGTGGCCTCAGCATGGCCAGAGAAGCGGTGCATCGGTGCGCGCCCGGAATCTGAACCCGGGCTGCCAGTAGTGGAGCGCACGCACTTAACCGCTAAGCCACGGGGCCAGCCCTGTGTGACTTTTTAATGGGTACAGAATGTCCTTTTGGGGTGACAAAAATGTCTTAGAAATAGATATAGGTGACAGTTGCACAACATTGTGAATGTACAAAATGCCATTGAATTGTACACTTTAAAATAGTTAATGGTTAATTTTATGTTATGTGAATTTTACCTCAGTAAAAAAAAAGCTAAGGAAAAAATGCTTCCCAGGTGGTGCTGATGTTTGCAAGGCCTGATCTTGGGAGGCTGTATCCAGGTGGGTTTCATGTTCAAGATGTCTGCACATGTTAGAGGCTGGTCTCAGGAGAATGGACTGGGTTGTGGGTCCATTCTTCAAGTTGTGAATCTGTAACAAACTGAATTTTCTTTAGAAAGTTTGGAGAGTCTTAATAACTTTTAGTGGTTATAAGGTAAGCCTGTAGCTTATGTGCCCTCTTGGAGGTTGCTTCTGGTTTGGATGGACCCAGAATTCTGAGGTCATCAGAATTCTGCTGTGATGGAAAAACTCCAAGGGATCTGCATGGAGCCTGGGTCCAGCTTCTCCTGGATGAAGCAGTGTGGCCGAGATCTTTCTCACCAGAGGATTACCAAGGACATTCTAGCCCTAGAGTCTGTTGAAATAGTCTACAGAATCATTTTGGATGCTTGGGATTGGCTGGCTATCAATTCCTATCCCTCTGGGGTTTTTACTTTGCACCTGTAGAGATACAACTGCTTATTACAACACTTGAATAGATCCAATCTCATTGCATTGGCACAAGACACTTCACAGAAGACATTAAATTCATAACCCTGACTATGCCAGAGTATGGCTAGGCCGGCAGATGTGAGAAAAACTAGCCAGACATCCATTTGAGACAGAGGTGTGAGATAAAAAGAGCACAGGACAATGATATGAGAAACCTTAGTTCTGGACTTACCTTTAAAGACTGAAACAGAGGCACACATCGAAGAGAGGCGAGAGAGACAGAGAGTACTCCCTGGGTCTCTGTGGTCATCCATTCCCCATTCAAATCTTCCTTCAGACTCTGCTGCCCTAGACACCCTGATATCCTTATACTTCCTATTTTTGTTTTTTCTGTATCACTTGAACTTCTAGCCACCTTTTACAGCAGAGGATCCTCCAACATGAACACCTTCTTCTTCTGGGATTCGTGTGTTCTAGCCGCTTTGAGGATGAGGGGTTAAGCCAAAGGAAGAAGGTAGTTGAGGGTTGGAGCTCAGAGTTGAGCTCTGTCCCTCTGAGTTTTCCTGAGCCGCCACTGCAGTGGGCTGTGGGGAGTCCTTCTGAAAGGCAGGCATCATCCCCAGCCCTGTGCATCTCAGGGAGGACTCAGTCTTCAAATCTGAAAAGACAGTTTGAACTTCTTACTAGCTCCAGAGGACCCTGCCCTGGGATCCCAGGGAGTCTTTTCCCTGCCTTTTCCTTGCTCCCTGGAATGGAAGCCTCTTCGGATAGAATAGTCTCAATATTGTAGAATTTTTGATGGTTGTCTTCTCCACTTGCCTGGCCATCTTTGCCTTTTTCCTATTAGGTCTCACGAGTTGAATCATGAAAGGGCAGAAAGACAGACAGGATTGCACTTAAAATAAAGCAGAGATGGATGGATGGCCCCAGAGGAAGGGTATTATGTATGATGTGGGGGAGGGGAAAGGAGAGGTGAGGGAAGCAGGGGTGGGATCATAAGGAGGTTACAGTTTAGACCTGAACTGGTGAAGAACATATCACTGACTGAACTTCCCACTGTCTGCATCTGAACAGGAACAAAAAGAGGAAGTTACAGCCCCACCACGTACACCTGCCTTTCTCAGCTTCCCCTGCTTTCTCAGGCTGACTCAGAGTGGGAGCGTTTACTACAGACTTGGCCATGGGAAAGAGAGACAACCAGGCAAACTTTTAAGGAAGATAATCTGTTTGGCTGCCTCTTCATCTCCCTTTCTGGACTTTCTCCACCAGAACTTGGTGCCTTTACAGACTCCCAGGGTGGAGAGCTCTGTGGTTGTCTACCCCAGCAGGAGTTTATGTACTAGCCCGTTTCTGACCACTTTTCTTTCCTCAACCTTCCTTTTCCTGTATCCTATCCTCCCTTAGGGCAAGTGTGAAATTGGACTTAACGTGTGGTGAATGGCAAGGTCTTAACATTTTCGCCTTCTCTCTTCTTCCAGGTGACATTTTAGTTTCTCCTCACTATTACCTGAAGAAATGAGCAGGACAAGAGTGTGAGGAAACATGGCAGGACTGTTGGTGGAGATATTTTTTTAGTTGGGGGAACATTTAGATGCGTGTTACATAGGAAATTGACTTGAATGTATTGACTTGTGTATATGAAAGGTCACAATTTCAGAGTATTATATGGAAGCATAGAGTTAACATGCTTATCCATCCATCCATTCATCTATCCATTCAATAAATAATTATGGAGCCCTCCTATGTACATGCTACTGTGCTATATGATACATTGTACTATATGTGGGGAAGGAGAGGGGACGAGACAAAGATAAAGAAGGTAAACAACTGCCTTAAGGCAGTTATCGTCAGGGATTTATATCATCCGAGAGAGAATTTGAAAATCTTGGCTAGCACACACAATGATGATCCCTAAAGAAAACAATACAACCACTTCATAGGCTGTAAGGGAGACCAAGAAAGCGCATAATGACATCTTGGCAAATTGTACCTCAAGGCACATTTCCCACAAGACTGTGGTTCCCTGGGTCTGCACCCCTCTTTGGTTGTAACAGGCCATGTTCTGTCATTAGTAACAGCTCTCTTTGTGGGAAGAGTGGTGTAATTGTGGACAGAAGTTCATGCTGAGTTCTATTTATAGCTTCTGATGACTCATTAATATGTTACCTTAGCAAAGGCTAGCTCCAGAGCCAGCCTTCTAATACCTTTTAGTCAAAAACATTCTCACTGGAGTATTCTGATGAAATAAAAAGCAAATCATCTATAAAACACTCCCAGCAATTTGCACATCAGCCGTTTAATTGGTGTAGTATTAGCCACACTTACACTTAGTATTGCAAACTACAGTTGTCAAAGGTACTTGCATCTCCTAGAGCTTACCAACATGTAGATTTTGTGTTAAGGAAAAAAAAAGAGAATTCACTGGTAGTCTTTGGAAGAGTTTCACCAGCAGTTGATCTGGAAAATATGTTAACCGATCTTCAAAAGTATTTCTGTTCCCAGAAGTCTTTGCACTCCCTGTGACTATGCCCTTTGTGACATTTCCACACATGTGACCTTCACACTCACCACTTTGATTCCAGCAGAGAAGGCGTGGTCAGGCATAAGTGAGCTTTGTAGAGATGTTAAGGTAAGACTTTGAAGCTGCTGTACTTTTATCAGTTCAGTCTGAAAAACAATCTCTGCGGTTAAGCATGTTAAGTCCCTCAGTGCTTTCATAGCAGCTCGGCTAGAAGTTAGTACTATGAAGGCTGGAGGGTGAGTGGGAGATAACCTAGACCAGAGCGCCGTCCTGAAATGAGTTCAAAGGAGTTGCTCATCTTCTATGCATTTTAGCAGAACCTCATAATCAGATATTATTCTGTGCTTTGTTAAAAATACAGCATATAACAAAGACTACCAAAGGCAAGTGCTAGCAAGGCTTTGAAGCAACTGGAACTTGCACACATTGCTGACTGAAGTGCAAAATGGTACAGTCACTTTGGAAAACAATTTGGCATTTTCCTATAAAGTTAAACATACACTTAGCATGTAAGATAATCATCTCACTCCTAGGTATTAATTCAACAAAAATGAAAACATATATCCCTGGCAGGGAGTGGTGGGTACATGTGGTGGGAACAGAGCATTCAGGCAGAAGCAACAGCATCTCTGAGAGTGTGACAAGTCAGAGGAGCTGAGGATATGGAGCATGGAGTGCTGGAGGAGGCAACAAGACGAGGCTGGGGACAGCCAGTGCTGGGCTTTGTGGGCTGTGGGAGGTGTTTTGGTCTTTATTCTGAGATTGTTGAGAGACTATTACAATGTGTTAAGCAAGAGAGTGACATAACCAGATATACCCTTTTAAAAGATCTGTCTAGCTGCAGTGTGGAGAACCGACTCAGGGGAGGCAAATGTGACTGTGGAGAGACTGCTGAATTGTCTGGGAGAATTCATGATGGGCCTTGAGTTGGGGTTGTGGACCTAGCGATGTTCTTTTTTATCCCCAGAACCCCTGAAATGGTTTGCACTGATGTCTTTCATATAGTCATATTTCTTATAGAAACAAGAATGACTAATTACTTCTTTTAAAATTTATTTATTATAAAATAATATTAAAAAAGAATTTACTTAACATTAAGGTTAATTATAGAACATAATAAAAAGTATGTAAAGTCATTTCCCTATTTCAGAACTAGAACATTATCATTATGAAAACCTTCTTAAACAAGACTCTGCTAAATTTTAAAAAGGGATTGAAAACTCTCCTTGGAATGCAGTGATATCAGGACTTTCTAACAATTAGAGCTTTTAAGCAATAAAAGAGGCTGCCTCAGGAGGCCATGGGAGGCCAAGCTGCAGTCTGTGTAAGAATGTGGAGGAAGGATTCCCAGGAGGGGAGGAAGGTTGGGTGGATGACTGCAAAGATGCCAATCCTAAAATCCTCTGCCACAGTGCAACAAAGGGAATAAATTTATGTTAAGAGCAAAGTTTTCAAGGGGCATTTAAAAACCTGGGGTGTTGGTTTCTTAAAGTTAAATGTGGACTTGTAGCTACTTTTTTGATAAGTCCTTTGATTTTTGGAACAAATAAGATGGAACTATGTGCATACATATATTCGTATATATGGCAATATATGTGGCTGAAGTATTTTAAGTTCTTGAGCCCCAGAAAGAGTGGGTTAGGAGGAAGACGAGAGATTGGAGAGAGTTTTTGAATACAAGGAAACAGTTGCAACAACTCCATTTTCTATTCTGTAGCAGGGCTTGTGGGCTGAATGCTGCTTGTTTTTGTATGACCCAAGAGCTCAGAACGGTTTTTACGTTTTGTCTGATTGATCAAACTTTTAAATTTGAGACAATTGTAGAATCATGTGCAGTTATATGAAGTAATACAGAAAAAAATATTTAAACTGGATTCATCAAAATTAAAAACTTTTATGCATCAAAGGACTATCAAGAGAATGAAAAGGCAACCCCCAGAATTGGAGAAAATACCTGCAAATCATATATCTGATAAGGGATTAACATCCTGAATACATAAAGAACTCTTATAACTCAACAACAACAAAACAAATAATCCTATTAAAAAATGGGCCTGCCGGCCCGTGGCTTAGCGGTTAAGGGCGCGCGCTCCACTGCTGGCGGCCCAGGTTCGGATCCTGGCTGCGCACCAACGCGCTGCTTCTCCGGCCATGCTGAGGCCGCGTCCCACATACAGCAACTAGAACGATGTGCAGCTATGACATACAACTATCTACTGGGGCTTTGGGGGAAAAATAAATAAATAAATAAATAAAATGGGCAAGGGACTTGAATATACATTTCTCCAAAGAAGATATAAAAATGGACAATAAGCACTTGAATAGATGCTCAATGTCAATAATTAGTAGGGAAATGCAGATCAAAACCACAGTGAGATTCCACTTCATGCCCACTGGGTTGGCTGTTAAAAATCAAGAAAATAAAACAAATCAGAAAATACCAAATGTTGTCAAGGATGTGGAGAAATTGGAACTCTTGGTCACTACTGGTGGGGATGTAGGTAGTGCAGCTGCTATGGAAAACATTATGGTGGTTCTTCAAAAAATTAAAAATAGAATTACCATATGATCCAGCAATTCCACTTCTAGGTGTATATCCAAAAGAATTGAAAGCAGGGACTTGAACATACATTTGTACACTCACTTTCATAGCAGCACTATTCACAATAGCAAAAAGGTGGAAACAACTCAAATGTCCATCAGTGGATGAAAAGATAAAATGTGGTATATCCATAAAATGGAATATTATTCAGCCCTAGAAAGGAATGGAATTCTGATGCATGCTATAACATGGATGAACCTTGAAAACATTATGCTAAGTGAAATAAACCAGACACAAAGGACAATTACTATGTGATTCCTCTTATATGAGGAATCTGGAATAGTCAAATTTGTAGAGACTGAAAAGAGGCTGTGGGAAGGGAGGAACAAGGAGCTCTTTTTTAATGGTATGGAGTTTCATTTTGGAATGATGAAAAAGTTCTGGAGATGGATAGTGGTGATGGTTGCACGACATTGTAATATACTTAATGCCACCAAATTGTGAACTTAAAACTGGTTAAAATGATAAATTTTATGTTGTGTATATTTTACTACAATAAAAAAAATAAGTAATACAGAGATCCCATGTACTCCCCAGTTTCCTCCCATGGCAGAAAGAAAGCCTCCTATTTTGTGAGACTTTGTTCAGTTTACATCATGAATACAGGGGCTGGCCCGGTGGTGCAGTGGTTAAGTTTGCGTGTTCCACTTCAGCAGCCCGGGATTCACAGGTTCGGATCCTGGGCACAGACCTACTCACTGCTCATCAAGCCATGCTGAGATGGTATCCCACATAGAAGAAGTAGAAGGACCTACAACTAGGATATACAACTATGTACTGGGGGCTTTAGGGAGGGAAAAAAAAAAAAAGAGGAAGATTGGCAACAGATGTTAGCTCAGGGCCAATCTTCCTCAAAAAACAAAACAAATCATGAATACAGACACATTTCTACCAACAGTTAATCAACATTTGTTTTCAAGGCAACAAATCTTTATTGAGCACCAACTATGTGCCAAGTGCTGGGATTATAGCAGTTAATAAAACAGAAAAACCACTAGCCCGCAGGCAGCTTACATTCTAGTAGCAGATTCAGTGTATTAATCTCTAATGTGCCCATTTGCTACAGATGAATGTTTGTGTCCCTCCCAAATTCATATGTTAAGTCCTAATCCCCAATGTGTTGGTATTTGGAGGTGGCACCTTTGGGAGGTGATTAGGTCAAGAGGGTGGAACCCCTCATGATGAGATTAGTGCCCTTATAAAACACACCAGAGAGTTCTCTTGACCCTTCTGTCACGTGAGGACACAGAGAGAAGATGGCTGTCTATGAACCAGGAAATGAGCCCTCACCAGACACTGAATCAGCCAACACCTTGATCTTGGACTTCCCAGCCTCCAGAATTGTGAGAAACAAATTTCTGTTGTTTTTAAGCCACCCAGTCTATGGTACTTTGTTATAGCAGCCCAAACTGACTAAGACACCATTCAATATCTCCTTCCATCTGGGTCTTAAAGAAAGTATTTTTGAATGTTGACTTTCCTGTCTTAAGTGACGTGACTCAGTAGTAGTCATCTCACTTTGTGGGTGGAAATAAAACAGTGAGATCAATATGGTTCATGAAGAATCTCAAATTTACCTACAGCCAACCCACCCCCTCTTTTTAGGAATAGGAGAAAAAGTCTGAGAAATGTTTCCCTGATTGAAATAGAGAAAAGAGATCAGTGGTATCAATGAGAGGGCTTCTAGGAGAGTGATGTTAGTGGGTGGGCATGCTACAGGATGGCAGTCTGGGGGCTGACTACTTACATAATATGGGCACTTGGGGCAAAAGTACACTAGAACGAGAAATTCTGGGGTCATGGTGAACACCTCTTCTTTAGACTCTGTTCTCACTCTGACCTGAATCTGAAATCCTGAGTGATTCAAAGTTTGAGGTGGGGGCTATTAAGGTCAGACTACTCCAGAGGAGACTGGCTTGACCAGAGTTCACCCTAGCAGAGTTAGCCCCTGTCTCTGCTACGTAGCAGCTTTCCTCACCTTCAGGCTACCCTGGCACATCAATCCTCGCCTGCTTCTTCTAGGAGGTCTAGTGTCCCCACAATGATAGCTCAAGTCCTGATAAGGGTCCAGGGAGGTTGGGCCTCCCCCTCCCACAGTCAGATGTCTTTCCTGTCTAAATGATCTGTGATGCCATTCTTAGGGCCAGAGTGCCTTCACCCTCTTTCTCAGACTCTTGAGAACCTTCTCTGAAACTTCATTTGTATCCATCTGCCCCGAGTACGTTTAATTGATATCCTGAGTACACTTTAGATCTTGGTAAGTACCCTCAGAGCACCAGGTCCTTATTAGGAATGGGGTGGGGTAAATTCTGAGCGTGGCAAAGATGGGTTAGAAGTAGATGCCACCATAAGTGTTCCCTGAGATTAAGTGACAGAATGCTGGGAGGATGTGCAAGGCACACTTGACACTCTTGGTGAGCAAGCAGAAGTATGAGTGCGAAGAGGGGAAATGGGAAGGAACAAGAAGGATGCTTCATATCTCAATATTTCTCCTTCAAAATATTTTTATTTTTTTTGGTGTGGTAAGTGAAGAATTTTTGACACAAATCCGTATACCTATGATAAAACTATAACCAGAATGCTTTGGAAAGAATGTTTTATTAATTCGTATTCCTACTCTCTTGAGAAAGGATATATAAAATGCAACAATATAGCATGAATAATAGTTAGACATAAAGGAAGAAAGACAACATAAAACAGAGCCAGGGATGTGAGTACAAAAGCATACAATAATTATGAGGCATGACCTGGCTGCAAATGTAACTTTAGGCTTATTAGCAACCAACTCAACGTGGGAAATGCAGCTAGTTATACGGTTCACATAGTTGATAAGATAAAAAGGCCAGTGGCCCCAAATAAGTATATCATTCTTGGAACTAAGACCAGACAAATTCTTTGGAGAGTCTCCCGGAATAGGACAGTATGAAATGCCGAACAATGTGCTCAACCATATCCTTCTAAGAGATCCGATGATAAGCTCTTTCTAACAGCATCCTTCAGCATAGCAAATTCTACTCAGGGGAAGAGTGGGCGTGCTGGTTTCTTTGAAATATCAGTGTGTGCTCATAACTTTGAGGAGCCACAAACATATTACCAGTTTAGGACCTTTCAGTGTTTCCGTGAGGAAACACATAACTGTCCCTTTTCTAGAAGAGGGAGAAAGTCCTGCCTTCAGAGCCCTAACATCCCTGTTCCCTTCCCCCAGCAAGACACACACACACACACATACTTTTCTCTAAATTCTCTTTCCATGGCTTGGCTGAATGAAGGAAAGTTTATACTATAATAACTATTTTTAACATTAAAAAGGAGCCACCAATTAAGGAAACTAGGCAATAAATTATAATGAAAAATGATTCATTCTTCTACAATAGTGGAGCCAGATTTGGTGGGTCCTGAAGCTTATACAATTTTGGGCATTCTCTTTAAGGAAAAAAATACAAAATTATGACTATAAAAATTGCATGAAAATAAATATACGGAAAGAGAAAATAAATCATAACAAATTACTGGAGCCATGGAGATTCGAATCTTTCTCTTCTGCGAGTGGGCGATTTACCAGAAATGCTTACATAGAAATGCTTCCTGACTGCAACCTGCCCTCCTTTTCCCACCAGCAGCAAACCCCCAGCACTCACAGAGACCTGTGCAAGTGAGGGGCCCTGTGGCTTCACCGTCATTCATTCATGGCTTTATAGAAAATCTTCTCAGTTCCCGTCACTACATCCATCATCTTTTCCTGGAAAATGAAGCTTCTCGCTTCCTCTGATAACGCAAACTTTGAATTGCTATTGACAAGACCCCAAAGAAATCAATGCCTTTATTTCTTTGAAAATGACTTCATATCCCTCTGGAAGAAATAATAGCTCCCAGTTTTGTTCTTTTTAAAGTGATCGTTTGCCCTTACTTACACGTCGGGCTCTAAATGTGGGTATCCTTGGCTGGTTCACAAGAGAATTTCCAGAGAAGTGTTTTTCCAGGGGCCAAATAGGAATGTGAGATCTGTTCTGCTCTGTGAGGCAAACAGCAGGAAGTTGGGAAAGTCTGATATCTCCAAATGTATTTTCTGTACATCTTGCCCTCTATTCAAACCAGTTTGACTTGTGTTTCTTGGATGAAGAGCTATAATCAAGGTGCCACAGATATGCTGTGAGAATTTTGATTTCAGCTCTGTAACTAATGAATCTGAAAGTGGAAAAGCCAGACTGAAAAACAATCTCCAATCTGAAAAGTAAAAAGAAAATTTACTTCTAGAAAAATATTGCTTATGACTTGGAGAAAAATTAGAATTATTTAAAAATGAAACCTCGAGCACACAGGTTTTGCTGAGAATGTTTCCTCTTTGCTTCTTGTAATTTCACTCTGGGATTTGAGCAGTGTTAGCATATTTGCCACACAATAGATTTCCTGTAGTAAGAGGAAAGAGTCAGAGGTTGAGTTTATCTAAAGGAAGGCAAGGTTCTCTGATGATTAACGCAAAATGTAAAGTGGCCAGATTTTTGAAAAGTCAACAATTGATTGAACACAGGAAGATTCCCTTACATGCCATAGTGCTTTGGAGAAACTGAGATTCACGGCAGCGATTCCATCTGGGTTCCTGGAAGGTGCTGTGTGATTGGAAACTAGGTGAGTGTGAGGGCCTAGGGTAGGCAGGGCCCTGAGCCGAGACTGGAAAGCAAAGCCTGGGATTCTCAGGGCTGATCATTTAACCTCCTGGCCCATGGGTCTCTGGAGAAATTGGGGAAGCCTTTTAGAATTGACATCTTTGCTTGGGAGGCTGCAGAGCTGCCAATGGGAACATATCAAGCTGATCCACAAATATGTTTTATAGGAAACTGCCTGTGGGAAACGATGCATAAGAAGGAATCAAAAAAGGAAAAGAAAGCAAATATAAATTGAAGCCCAAAGTATGGAGAAGAAACACTGACAGACTGTTCTGAAGCATACAACTACAACGAAGCCTCAATAACTCAGAATAGTGTCAAAGAGGTCTGATCTGGATCAAAACTTAAACTATACATTAATTTTTGAAGTAAACATGAGTTCATTATTTTAAGGCATATTCCTTAACAGTTAAACAGCTAGGAAACAAGTAGAAATCCTCCCGGGATTGCTTAATTGCCCAAAGGAAAAAAAAATTGTAATTGGGTCAGTTAATTGTTCTTATCTAAATGGATGCTGCTAAAATTACTATCAGTACTTGAAAACAGTTTGTTTCCTTCAAAAGGCTAAACGTGATTTCAACACTTGTTTTGCACATCTTATTTTGAAAAATGTTGCTTTGACAGATTTTGACTATCTCTTGAAATTATTCTGTGCTCTTTCTTTTTAGCAGGGTGAGAAAGAATGTGGTCTTATTCCATCTGGCATATATTAGTCTATTGTAGCAATAATAATATAACAGTCCTTCCCATTTATGTCATAAGGCTCTGTACTGATTTCTTTTTTGCATTTGCTTTTTTTTTTTTTTGTGAGGAAGATGAGCCCTGAGCTAACATCCACGCCAATCCTCCTCTTTTTGCTGAGGAAGACCGGCCCTGAGCTAGCATCTATTGCCAATCCTCCTCCTTTTTTTTCCCTTTTTCTCCCCAAAGCCCCGGTAGATAGTTGTATGTCGTAGTCGCACATCCTTCTAGTTGCTGTATGTGGGACGCGGCCTCAGCATGGCTGGAGAAGTGGTGCGTCGGTGCGCGCCCGGGATCCGAACCCGGGCCGCCAGCAGTGGAGCGCACGCACTTAACCGCCAAGCCACGGGACCCCTGCATTTGCTTTATGAGATGACATTTTTTTTTAATTGGTAATCTCCACTCACTAAAAAATTTAAAAGAAATCGAAGGGCCTAGAGTGAGATGTACATAAAGCAAGTCTTCCTTCCACTCTTATTCCCTAATCTTTCCTGCAGAGTCCACCACAGCTCACCAGGCTCTTACTTCTGCCTTCCAAGCTATTGTGCTGAGCATTTAAAATATATGATCTTATTTAATCCTCACTACAACTGCACGTGGTGACTACTATTACCATCTTTATTAACAGATGAGGAAACAGCAGCACAGAGTGTACTTGCCCCAAATCAAAAGAAAATAGGAGAACCAGGATCAGAACTTGCATCCGTTTCATCACTGCTGAACTTCCTCCCCATTATCTTCACTCCAGATGGCCTCAAAGCCTGGACGCTACTCTCTCTTTCCCCATCTGCATGGCTAAATCCTACCCATCCTCCAGAGCCCTGCTCAGAACAATAATAATAGCATTTATGGAGTGCTTACTATGTACCAGGCACTTACGTACACAATCTTATTTAATCCTCATAACAGCCCTAAGAGTTATGTGCTATTATTATCTTCATATAACAGAAGTGAAACTGAGCCTTAGAAAGTCACACAGCTAGTAACTGGCAGAGGCAAGACTCAGCCACCATGGTCTGATCCGAGGCCCTTGCCTCCCAGCTTGGACCCACCCAACCCGCAAAGCCCTGCCCAATGCCCCCAGCTTACAGTGATTTCACTCTTCCCGGGAGAGAATGAACACTTCTCATCACAAACCAAGATGGTGTCTGCTTGCAAATCACCTTGTATTATTCTCTAGCATTTCAGCATTCTAGATTCTTCTCTTTCTACTTTGCTGTCTGCTCCTGGAGAACAAAGACTCTATTTTTAATGTTTGGTCATAATGCTTAGCAAGTGCCTGGTGAATGATAAGCGTGCAATAAACAATTAATTGATTATAGAAAACATTTTAGCTCCATGTGAACAGTTGTAGAAATCCTAATGAGAGCTTACAAAATAGAACAAGAAAACGGACTAATGAAAATTGAACTCTTTAAACTTCTTTCTGGAATTATATTCAGCATATTTAACTTTCAAAAAATCAATTATATGTACACTAGAAAAAGTGAGAGAGGAAAAAGGGCAACTTAGATAGTGCAGTGGTTCTGTCTGTCATTGCTCTCCCAGCCATCCTGCCTCCAGGCAGGCGTGCACCAGGAGGCTGGGACCTGTCCTCCCTGGATGGGTCTACATTCCAAGGGCTTCCTAGAGTGTGATGTACCTTCTCTCTGAATGTGCTTCTGCTCCTTCAATGTGCTGTTTTTTTGTTTTTTAAATACAACCCAACCTCTAAATACTAGTCCACTATTTTATCTGGTGTTCAACTGAGGACATTGAACTGGGTTCGGAAGATAATCCAACTATATGTTCCACTTTTAGGGAAATTAAAGAGATTTTAATTTGAGCATACACAGCTTCTACTTTTGGAACCTAACCCCAATCTAAGATGCGACTACATTGTACCTACGGTTAACGGATGGTCCCTAGCCAGAAAAACTTCAGATCCCTTTAGTTTACACACTAACATTGGGCAAATAAACTTGAAAACTACTTTCCACTGTGAAAAAAGATCTGTGTGTGAAATGAAGTTGTTTTTGTTTGCTTTTTCTCTCTCCGGTAACATTGTCTCAAGTTGCAAACTAACCCTAATCCTAGGTGTGGCCTCTCCTTAAGAGGACGACAGCAGCACACTCTGATGGGTTGATTTAGCACAAATTTCGAAGTAAGGGACTCCTGCTGGGTGGATTGAATTAGAAGTTCTCCAAATTTCCTCCCAAACCTTGCAGTCTATGAAAGTATTCCAACAGCCCTAAGGCCATTGTTAAAAAGGTCTTCTGAATAATTTATGGCTCATCTTTCCTTTAACCAGGCATATTAGCTGCTCCCCAGAGGACTGACTCTTCTAGTCCTTTTGGAAGCAATAAGGTGCTGGATCATTGGCGACACTGGGCTGTGGGGACCACTGCCCGACCCTGACCTGCGAGGACAGCCTTAATCTGCTTATTCAGGAGTGGCCCCAGTACTTACTGCTCTTGTCAGGTCGATGTATCCACAAGGAGTGGATTAGTTTATTTTAAGAAGGATTGAGTGTTATTTGAAAATATTTGAACACTGGCACCCCAAGCAGGGTAGAGATTTACTTTGGAGCCCTCTCTGAAAGCAGAACAGACATCTGAAGCTCAAGCACAGGGCCTCTCAGCTAAGAAAGCCGGACGCCAGGATGGGAGAGGAAGATTTGCTGGGGAAGGCTACCAACCCCTGCCTCGACATTTGGGGCTGCCTGATAGTCTCTGTGTCTCTTTAAAGCCGTCTTTGCCTTGTCACCCATTTTTGGCTTTTTTTTTTTTTTTGTGAGGATGATGGGCCCTGAGCTAACATCCATGCCAATCCTCCTCTTTTTGCTGAGGAAGACCGGGCCTGAGCTAGCATCTATTGCCAATCCTTCTCCTTTTTTTCCCTTTTTTCTCCCCAAAGCCCCGGTAGATAGTTGTATGTCATAGTTGCACATCCTTCTAGTTGCTGTATGTGGGACGTGGCCTCAGCATGGCTGGACATGCAGTGCGTCAGGATCCAAACCCGGGCCGCCAGTAGCGGAGCGCGCACTTAACCGCTAAGCCACGGAGCTGGCCCATTTTTGGCTTTTCTAAGAAACAGCTTTCTTGGCCTGTGACCCCCTACCTAGAGACCCTGAGTTAAACTTTCTCTCCTCTTCTCAGGGGCATATTAAGCTAGGCACCTGACACATCACTCTCTTTGGAACATGGTCTATTTGTCTGCCTTTCACACTGGGCTGTTATCTCAACAACTGAGTTTTATTCATCCTTGCCCTTTGTCCCTGCAAACAGTGTTTCGGGGAATAATTGATCTGAATGGGGAGTTTTCTCTGCCCACCTTCCTAGACTTTTTTATGTTTTTAAACTTTTAAAATCATACATTTTCATATAAACAGAAAAATGGAATAATATATAACGAGCACTCATTTGCCCAGAATCACCTAGATTTACTAACTGCTTACACCTTGCCACATTTTCTTCACCTGTTCTTTTTGCCCAACTATTTCAAAGTAAATTTCAGATATAATAACATTTCACTCCTAAATATTCATGTATGCATCTCTTAAAAATAAGGACATTTTCTGACAGAAACATAATACAGTATTATACCTGTATTCATATTATCACACCTAATAAAATAAACAATAGGTCCCAAATATCACCATTGATCCCAGAAAGGTTTTTACAACTGGTTTATTCAAACTAGAATCCACTCAGGGACCACATCTTGGTTGGTTCCTGACTAATCAGCTGGAGACATTCACTTGTTGTGTCTCTAAATCTCTTTTAACTTAAAACTGTCCCTTACCCACTTTCCCATGTTACTGACTTGTTGAAGAAATCCGGCCAATTCTGTCGAAAGTCCTGCTTTCATAGTGCTGTTTAACTTCCCCAGGCTTCTGAGGTGGAGCTGACCTAAGGAAGAATCACTGCCACCACTGTGGGAGTCTCTTCTACGTCAGGGACCCTCCACTTCTATCCTCTTCTTTGTCCCCATCATCCAAGCACAAATCCTCAGGGTGCTAAGACTCGAGACTTACCCTGTGCTCCCACATCTTCTGCTTGGATTTCCCTTTCCCAGCCTTGCCTCTAGCTGGTGTGAACCTTCCAATAAATCAGGGACCAGCATAGCTCTCCCTACAGCCACCAGCAACAACCACACGAAGCCCCAGCACCCACAAAACATGCTGGGGAGAGAGTCTTTGAACTTGGGGCTCTGGGTCTTCATTATGGGTGGCAGCAACCAGCAGGCACCATTTTTGAATGAAGTTAAAACTCTCTCCTCCTAACTTCCATGAACTCAATAAACCTCTTAAATTTATCCCAGAAAAACAACCTGTTTTCTAAGTGATGTAAGGTCCAGCAGTGACACCTTGTCCCAGACAGATGATCTATTTGCAGGCAGAAAATCATTCGCATTGGCTGCTCCTGCAGGCCAAAAAAAGAAAAGATGTTTCCATTGATTTGACTGAGAAATGTGAGGGATTTGGGCCATAGTCTCTGCTGTAATGTCAATAGGGAATTGTCTTGGCTGAGATGCTCCAGCAAATCCGCCAGGAAGAGCAGGATCTACTTTTCATTTCAGAGGGAGGGGTGGGGGTAGGCGCTGCCGCAGGGAGGGAACAGAGTTGGTAGGGAGGTTCAGAACAGCCAGAGTTTAGATTGGAGGCCCTGGGCCAAGGGCAGTCAGAGAAACATGAAAATTCCAGGCACAGAGAGGATTCCTAAAAGTATTTGTCTCCCTTTAGGCAAAGAGAGAAGTGGAGGAGTGGAATCAGGGCAGCCGGGGGTGTGGGCTGGAAACTCTGAAGGGACGGTTCTTCCAGCCTGATATGAATATCTAACTGTTGACTTTGGCTCATTGGATTTCTATTTGTGTTTATTATTGTTTTTTATGAGCAAGAAACTCTCCAACAGCTACATTTCTGTGGAGTAGGTCCCGTTTTTTTCTTCCTGAACATGCTAAAATGCTTGGTAGGTAATGAAGGGGAGAAAAGACAGGACTTTATACTTATACACAAAATTCTCAATTTAGGGGTCAGTTAAACCTTTTCATTTTTTGGCTCTTCCTCTTAGTAATTCTGCTTCCTGTTTTCCCTTTTTGCCGTGATGCTCCCCTCCCTCCCCCGCCCACTCCACTCTCTTTCCCTACTTTCATTTCAGCGGCTGGCAAAATCAGAACGTTATTTGGTTTTGAAATAGTCACTGCGGAAGTTTATGAAATCTTTTTCTCCAGAGGTTTTACTAAAGCAGGTCTGACTGAGTCTCTCTTTTTTGCAACAGCTTAGGGAGAGTATGCCCGTGTTGGGGGTTGGGGAGGGGGTGCTGATGACAGATCAGACCTCTCAAGGACTCCCCTCTTTGTGGTACACAGAACCCTGATCCCCAGAGTGGGGGCAAAAGGGGGGAGTGGCAGAAGCATCTCTATTTCCTCCTCAAGATCCAGTGGGAGGCCTGGCCATTTTGGCAAACAACTTGGCCACCACTTTGTTATGTGCTTGATTTGGAAAGCAGATTGCTGAGGATGGCGAGGAAAGCCAGAACTTGGAAAACTGCTTTTAAGTGAGGGCCCTCCTAAGGCACACCTGGGATGGGATCTGGATCACTTGTGTGTGCAGAGGTGCGTACAACCTTTTGGTGTCAGCTGTGTGGGGTGGAATTCCCCTTCCTGTGTAAAGCCACAGTGGGAAGTGAGGCCTGGGAGTCTGAAACAGCTTCATCTTTCTGGGAGTATATTATGAGGCCAGCTAAGTAACAGGAAATAATCACTTGGGCTTTAAAGCAGATTAATGCTTTACTGAAGCCAATGAGTACAGAAGCTGGTCTAAAGAATCATAAAACTCAGAGAGAGAGAGAGAGAGAGAGAGAGAGAGAGAGAGAGGAGATGAGTTAGCATCTTCAAGTTCTGGATACCCTGCAGTGGGGGTTTCAGGAAGTTGATTGAGGTCTAAGAGTGGATTGCACTGGCCCTTTTTGGACTTATACCTTTGAAAGTATCTCTATCTTTCTTCCTTCTCTCTAGCTTCTGCTTTTCTGAGGTCAGCCCCTACTTCTTCAATAATCCTTTCTTGGGGCCGCCAGATCCTCTTGGGCTTCAGAAAGCCCTCCCTTCTCTTCAGAAAGTCCTTCCCAATGTTCCAGTGATTCCAGGCTTACGACCATCACACCTATGATCTGAGGTGGTGCCCAGGCTTCATCAAAAGCTGTGGTGGTCCCCACATTGCTCACCGGAGCTTGGCAAAGGTGTTTCCTGGGCCTACCGGTTGGTGGCTGGGAGTTAAGACCTACCTGTTAAAAGAATAAAAGAGAACAGTTGAATGACAAGTTTTGTTTTGTCTTGTTTCCTACTTATAAGTGAAACCACAATCAGAGAAAATTTGTGACCATAAAGTTGGCATTTCTCTTTCTCTATTTTTAATCAGTATTCAGGGTTAGGGAATTTTTCTTCTACTTTGTAAGAGAAAATAAAAGCCACCAGAGAGAAACTCTCAAATTTTTGCCACAAGCTTACCTACAGAGATGCCCATCCTTTCCTCCTTTCTCTCCACCATAGTTGAAGGGATTGCTCATTGCCAAGGTCAGCTCTAAGGCTCTGTATTTCTCTTGCAGTCTGATAGACTTTGCTCCATTGCAGGCCCTTCTCTCTCCTGCTGACTCACTTGCTACAGATTCCTTTCATCAACATTTAAACAACCCCAAGTTTCTCTCATCCTAAAAATAATACCCTCCCTTGCTTCCGCATTTCTTTCCAATGTATAACTATATTTTCATAATTCTGTATTTTTGATGCTCTGGCATTTGAGGTCTCACTGACCAGGGAGGAACTGCCCCTCCCAGGGTTAGCTAATTCCTAGAGATATAAAACCGCTCATGTGAAAGTCTATCTTTCCTATGCAAACTAACCAATTCAGAGCCCATACCCCATGCACCTCCCAAATGGGCTCTCATAGGGCTCTTGCACTTGGCCCTCTATTCTCCTGCCTTGAACACCCCAGGGCCAGGTCCCTAACAGCTGAAATTATTCCAACTAGCCAATCCTAAGCCTGATTGCTCTGCCTTGCTTTGCCTTCCTGTGAAAATCACAATCAAGTCTCCTGCCCGTGTTCCACACCCCCCCCCCCCCCCCCCCCGCCTCCTGATAGAGGAGGCGCTTCCCTGTGTGACAGTATGTGGCCTGGCATGCCCCCTCCTCTAGGGAACTGTGTAACAACGTATCTTTTCAATGGCAGTCGTCTCCTGGTCTGTTGGCCTCACATTACTAGAGCAATAGTGAAACCTACATTTTAAAACATCCACCTACTTCCTTATCGGGTTCCTTTTGGCTCCAGGCGAGTGTATTGAAACAAGTGTCTATACTCCCCACCACCACCACCACTGCCTTACCCTCCACTTGGAAATTCTCCTTGAAACTGGCCTCTGTCTGAGCAGTCCTCTGATACTGCTCCTGCCAAGATCGCTAATAACCTTACCACTAAATTTTAAGGCTGCTTTTCCAGCATTATCTGATTTGAGCTCTAAGTAGCCTCTGATACTGGTGACCACTATCTTCTTGAAACTGTCTTCCCTTGGCTTTAGTGATATCCACCTTTTTCACCTCAAATTCTTAGAATCCTTGGTGGGTTTCATTTCTGTGTATCTGTTCATTGTAGAATCCATAGAAAATTCAATAGTATACTTGTCATCTCCACATGGATATCCTACTGGCATTTTAGAATGGGAACTTCCTAAATTGAGCTCATCATCTCCGCCCCCTGAGCCCGCTCCCCCACTGTTTTCCCTTTCTCAGTGAATGACACCATCATCCCTCTAGGTGTCCTTGTGTCATCCTTGGCTCTTCCCTCTGCCATATTCCCCACATCCAGTCAATCACCAAGACCCATCACTTATACCTCTTGAATTATTTCAAATTCAGTTATTTCTCTCTATCCCCATTGCCCCTCTGTTAGTTTGAATTACTGTAGCTCTCACCTGATTAATGCAACAGCCTCCTAACTAGTCTCCTTGACTCCATTTTTGTCCCCTTCCTTCCATTCTTCACATTGCAGCCAGTGCTCTTTCTACACAATCATGTCAGAGCCTATAGCCCCCATTCCTCACTTTATACCCCTTTGATGGTACCTCCTTACCCTTAGGACAAAGTCCAAATTTATCCACGTGATCTTCAAGGACCTTCCTCTCTCGTATTCTTTGCTTGCTTCTCTGGTCTCTTTTCTCATCAGCCCTACCCCTACCCCATCATACTGAACTGTTTGCAGTGTCCTGACAGCCGTTTCTCATCTTCTAGTCTTTGTCTGTGCAGTTCCTGGGACTCTCTTTCGTTCTCTTCCTGGCTGACTCAAGCTCATTTCTTAGATCCCAGGTGAGAGATATGAATCCTTCTTAAAGCCTTTTCTGATTTTTAGGTGCTCCCAGAGCCAACAGACTACCTCCATAAAAAGTCTTACCACACTCTCTTGTCAGGGCCTGACTCCTTGCTTGTTTTCCTAATAGTTATGAGCCCCTGGAGGGCAGGACCATGACTGGTTGTACCACTTCCAACACTTTGCACGGTGCTGGCACAAATAGCTGCTGACTAAATGACTGTGATGCCAACCAAGGCTTGTGAGCAAGAGTGGTTCGATGACATGGCCTGTCCTGGGAACACTAAAATGATTGTCTTCGTGCTCCTTTTGTCATCAAGAATAATATTCGTTGAGCACTTACCGTGTGTCATGCTATTTTTTCCAGGGTTAGGGAAAGAAGCCAAACCACTTCCTTATTTCTTCCATAAAATGATATTTAAATAAAGTCACTTTCATTTTTCTTTTCTTTTATTTCAGTGGTGATTAAAACTGAGATCATTCTTGAAGCAACTGGTGTATAAAAGCCCCAAAGACTAATCACTGACTTTAAGCAATGCTGACCTCAGGGTGATAGATGACTTGGTGATCCATGATATATGTTGACCATATGCATCTAGCCATTCATTAGATGCCTGGAAATGTTGATGCCAAAACACCACCGCTTAAAAATATACTTGTTTAGGGGTTGTTGTTAAACTTGTTGAGCGGGATCATATGTTTCCCATCACTAGTAATTAAATGAATAATAAACTAGTAAGCCATCTTTTGGTTTGCTTGTAGGAATGCAATTGCTAATAAGTACTGGGAAAAAGGAGGTCATTGTGGGGCACAACAAAGTCATTATTTATGAGTTAGTGGAATTTTTGATGGTTTCCTGGAGCAAACAGATGTTTACATGTCTGAAATTTTGAGCATATCTGGCAGAGGCTGTAAATAACAATGTATTTAAATATCTGACTTTTGCAGTTACCATCTCAGGAGTCTTTACCCACATTTGTTACAGAGCAGTTTTCCAAGACCTAGCAGGAATAGCTAGGCATTCCTGGATTAAGTTATTCCATTTCATCTTCATGGAGAAGAAAGTGTTCCATTTAATGCTTCCTTAAATCACCATTTAGACTGGGGAGAGAAGGTGTTGTCTTAGTCCATTCAGGCTGCTATAATAAGTACCATAGACTGAGTGGCTCATAACAACAGAAACTTATTTCTCACAGCTCTGAGGGCTGGGAAGTTCAAGATCAAGGTGCTGGCAGTTTTGGTGTATGGTGAAGGCCTGCTTCCTGGGTCATAGACGCCTGTCTTCTCCCTGTGTCCTCACATGGTGGATGGGGCAAGGGAGCTCTCTGGAGTCTCTTTTGTAAGGGCACTAATCCCACTCATGGGAACTCCACCCCCTGACCTAATCAAAAGTGATGGTATTAGATAGTTGGGGCCTTTGGGAGGTGTTTAGTGATTAGGTCAGGAGAGTGAAATCCTCATGAGTGGGATTAGTGCTCTTATAAAAAGAGATCCCACAGAGTTTTCTAGCTCCTTCCACCATGTGAGGACTCGGTAAGAGGTCTGCAGTCTGCAACCCAGAAGAGGGCCCTCACCCAACCATGCTGGCACCCTGATCTCAGACTTTCAGCCTCCAGAGTGGTAAGAAATAAATTTCTGTTCTTTATAGGCTACCCAGACTGTGGTATTTTGTTATAGCATCCTGAATGGACTAAGACAAATGGATCTTGCCCAAGAGAACTTCCTAGAGTAGACAAGGGACCCCAACAGAAAGGTGGGCAGCCAAAATCTCAGGGCTGGTGGGGAGACATAAGCTGCCAGCCAGAGGAGAGTTGTTCCCTGCAAAGGAGATTGAGCAAGATCAACTCTAAGAAGTCCCACTGGAGAGAGAGGCAGCTATGGCACAGTTAGCACCTGAGGGGCAGAGGCCAGAGCACAACTCTATTAGCCTTGCAAGACTGCATCTTTGCTCCCGCATCCCCTCTCTCCAGGGGTCTGACTGTGAGGGGTCTAAAACATTTGCTAGGGAATTGGAGAAGAGGTGGATACAGGAGGAGAGAAAAAGCCAACCACACCCAGTTCTCCACCACAGGCTTCCAAGCCTGAAGCTGACTTGAGCTAGAAGTTTAGATGAGAATCAGGTTGAAGTTTTGATATTAAACTGTTCTGAACTTTTAAAATTACAGACTGTTCTTGGGCCTGGAAAAGCTACGAGACCTGCCTGAGATCTTATCTCAGGCCTGGAAAACTGGTCTATGTTTACTCTAGAGTGGTGGGCAAGATTAAAATTTCTTTCATGTTGATACTTATTCAACAAAGTGAGACTGAGACTTATTCTTCAAAAAATGGGTCACATATACATTTTGGAATGTTTGCTAAAAAAATTTTCATCTTGACACTTAATGGCCTCTTTTTATGTGTATCAGATATATATAATTAGACTTTTACAGTTGAAAGAATATTTAAAGATGTTCTAGTCTAACATACTCATTTCATAAATGAGGAAAATTAAGTTTGATTAAGATCTCTTTCAGTTCCAAAATTCTGTGATTTTATGGTATTGATAGTTACTCGTAGAAGATCTTGAAATAAATCACATTTTTCTCTTAGGGTTATGCATTAGACTACCTTAAAGCAGAGTGAAGTAACCTCTGATGTTGGGGAGGCACTCAGGATGCCAGTTGACTCATTGCTTTTTCAGGGGACACAGGATGATTGCTTTCTTTTTTTCTTTTTTTAAAATTAGACTGGGGATCTGCCAGCCTAAATACTGCAGTACCTGACTAAGATCCAAGCCTGGGAGGCCAAAGACAGAGTCCAAAGATTGCCCTTGTTTTAGACAAGATCATTTCTATTCACCTTCAGAGAACGTTTGGGTCCTATCCTGTCCAGGGATTTGGGCTTGCAGGCTTTCAAGACGTCGGTTTTTCCATAGAACCTTGGCTCTGCATCCCTGAGTTTTTCTCCCCACCCCAATGGCAGAGGCAAATCCAGAAGGATCTTTCACGGATCTTTAAGCAGGAACACAGAGGAGTAGGCAATGGCCACACTCCATTAATCTCATTTCCTTCTGAGTTCTCCATTTAATACCACCGAATTGCTTCTCTCTTACTATTCAAGAACCACTTATCATATGTATTATGGTGATCAGGGAGGTGGGAAGAGAGGGGTGTCTCTCTTGCAGCTTGGCAAACATTCCATGGTTGATATAGCACCAAAGATCCCAATGCCACCCACCTTCTCTTCTTAGGTCCCCAATGGTCTAGAAGTAGCGCAGTGATTGAGTGGTTAAAATATCAAAGTAAAGAGGCAATTGTCTGGAGCAGTGAGTGTGTCAGGGCCTTGAATATTTAGACAAACACTGAGAGCAGTGAGGAGAGTGGAGCTTTCCAGGAGCAATCCCTTGGGAGATATGCAATCCCAGGGGTCCAGTGTCTTAATGACCTGGGATACTGAAGGAGAAGGAGGCCTGAACACAAAGATCTCTGTTTCAGCCTTGGGGCTCCCCCAGCACAGTTTCAGGTTGACTCTACTAAAAGGCTCAACTTGTACCAGCTCTGGCTTAATACACCTCCTTGGCCTCCAAGAGTGCACGGGTTCCCTGTAGCCCAGGTTGCTGGTCACCAAGAATTCTGAAGAAGTGTGAGCTCTACAAGCAAAGCCAATAACCACTCTGTTGTTTTGCTGAAATTTTCCTTTACACTTAGAAATGACAAGGAGCTTTTCCAGAAAAACGAGGTGGTCTTAACAGTAAAAAGTTTCCTGCCCTTAGAACGTGATACAATGCAATGACTGAATCAGTTGAACAATTGCCCATCAATTTATTCTCATTGGTGTTTTAATTATCTCCCATCTTTACTCTTATTACTGTTTGCTTTACAGGACACTGATAAAATCACCTTTTAATAGCATCCCTATTGACCTCAGCCACTGTATTAATCAGGGTAAATAATAACTACTGTAAAAACAATTCCTAAATCTCAGTGATTTAAGACTAAAAAGGTTATTTCCTGAAGACATTAAAGTCCAACTGGGTCTTTGGCAATTGGACTCAGACCACTTCCATCTAGTGGTTCCACCATCTTCTAGGGCCTGAGAGTTTTCCACTGCGTTCTCTGCATCTCACTCCTGGTGAGGAAATAGCGTGAACAACCCTGTGAGAGGTTTTAAGGAAGATGGGTACATCACAGCCACTCACATTCAGAATCAGTCCATACCTCACCCCACTGCAAGGGGCTGGGAGACGTAGTTTCACTATGTCCCCGGGAAGAAAGGACCACGGGATTGGTGAGTGCCGCTGGCAGTCTCAGCAGCAGCCAATAGATCTCTCTTCGGGAAGCAGTGTGTGCAGGGACTACAAGGACGGATTCCAGAGCCAGACTGCCTGGGCTGGAATCCTGGCCCCACCACTCGTAGCTGTGTGACCTTCTTCTTCGTAAAACGGGCATAATAATGGTACTTGCCTTGTAGGGTTGTTGTGAGGGTTGAACAAGATGACTCGTTTAAGTACTGAACTCAGAACAGTGCTGCACGTAGTAAACACCTGAGGAATATTAGCCGTTTATAATAAATGTGAAGGGCTTAGACCAGGTCTGACAAGAGAACGTTAGTTGCTGTTGTTTCTCCCTTCTCTTGCAATGACTTCAGCCACAAATGTTATTTTCTAAGGTTAAGGTCCTCCACTGACCTGTACTTGCTTCTCCCTTTTTTTTTCCTGTTCTCTTCTTTGCTGCAAGTTGGATGGCTGTTTCCCTTCCTGATTTTTATTTCCTTCTCCATCACACACCCTCTGGCTGTAAAAGTCTCCTTTATTTATGCTCCTCCCTGTGGCCTCCAGTTCCCTCCCCGCCATCAAATACCTCCTGAAAACTTCCTCTTAATGAAACCTTGTCTTTATCGCCCATTTAAAGAATTTCTCTAAATTAAGTGGAATGGTCCCCTCTGGTTTTTTATTTTTTCTTTCTTATATTGTATCAGTTCTCACAGGAAATAAAACCCAAGAGAATCAGGGCTATTAGCAGCAGCAATGCCAGTAATTGAGAATCAGATTTTATGGAGTTTCTGGGATACCGATGGGACAAAGTCAGAAAACAGAACCTGAGATCATGAACAGTTTTTGTAATTGCTTTACCTGTATAAATGCAATCTGGAGAATTCGGGTTGGCATTCTAGTAGACAATGGGCTTTATGAGAGTAGGCATTTTGTTTTTTTCAACTGTAGCTCCCTCACCTGGAACAGTGCACATAATAGGTTTTCACAACTTTTTTGTTAAATAATCAGTCTTTATCTGGAGAAGGGAGAGTTGGCAGCAGAAGGGAACCAGTAAATGAGAACAAGGGAACATTTATTAAAGACTACTTAGTTTTTTCTGATATTCTCCACCACTACTTTTTATGGTATTTTTAATTAAAGGATTAAAGTCATTATTAACAAGTATTTTTCTTTGCATTATAAAGGACACTAGAGGGCCTGCCTTGTGGCGTAGTGGTTAATTTCCCCGTGCCCCGCTTCAGGCGGCCCTGGGTTCGTGGGTTCGGAGGATCCCTGGCAGGGACCTGCACTACTCAAGAGCCATGGTGAGGCGGAGACCCAGAAACAAAGTGGAGGAGGATTGGCAACAGATGTTAGCTCAGGGGCCAAGCTTCCTCACAAAAAACCCCCCCAAAAAAAACAACAAAAACAGACACTAGCTGTGTTGGAAGGGCTAGCACGTTTTATAAAAACGTTTGTCTTCAGGACCTAAATGGTCATTCTTATTTATCACATTATTCATTTTCTCTTAGAAATTGTCAAGAAGACACATTCTCCAGATTGTTCAATTGAAAAAAGGCATTACTCATATGGTCATGTTGGTAAAATTTTAAGGTAAAAAAAAAAAAATCGGAGAAAAGTATTACTTTCTATTAAATTAATCTTGATTTTAAAATGGTCTGTAAAGTTAACTTTCCAATGCCAAAGACAAAATACACTTGAGATGCTTCTTTACGTTTTGTTTTACACTTCTCGTAAGAACCAGCATTACACTGAAAACACAGTAAGAGACAGATTATTTTTACCTTGTGCTCTGTGTCTGTGTGTGCACATATTTGGGTCTGTGCTCCCCGCAGCCAGTTCTCAATCACTGGGGGACAGCTTTGAAAGTTGACAGTTCTTCCAGGCCTCTTGCCTTCCTTCCCTCTCTTCCAGAGTTCACGAGCACACCCACAGGATGGAGGGGTGGTTAATAGAAATGGGAACGTGGAAATCAGTTTGTTTTGCTTCCTGTGAGCGGTTGTGTTAAAAGGTTTGAGTGAAGAGAAAGTAATGGGTAATCCATTAAAACACTGTGCCTCAGGAGTACCATAAATGCCTCTCTGCTTTCTGCTGGGATGATTACCATGAAGGAAAATTGCTAGATAGTGCTGCTCCTGCCTCTCCACCCTGAGAAACCTAATCTTGGCTCCTGGATTGGGCTGAGAATGGCTCCGACTGGGTGTGGGACTGCCTGACTGGTGAAAGGATGAGCTTTAACATCTCTCTCTTCTCTTCCCCACTTCCCACAGAATCTCAGAGGTCAGCTCTCCTCTCCCGAATAGATCTATGGATGAAGAAATGAGGTCAAATTAGCATGAAGTATCACTTTGAGAAAGAAATAGTCAGTGATGCCAACACTTCTGAGACTGGGGCAGCTTTGTCAAATATGTTAAGATTTCTTTTTTGTGTAACCAGTAGGGTTACCCCTTCTTAGAACCAGTCCAGATTTCCTCATAATCTGACCTTGTACCAGCTACAAAAAGACTTTGGCTTTGAGCTTTAGGATCTTGAAGAGGTCCAACGTTAATACTCTGGATTATCATTCCAATTTTTATTCAAATTTGTTCATGTCTAGAGTCTTTATTTTCTTTTAGGCTCTGAGACTGTGACTTTGGGACTCTGTGGACTTAGAGTGGAAGAATAAAAGTAGAGGACCAATTTTGAGACTTAATATTTGGTTTTATTAAAAGATAATTTATTGGCTTCAAATCACAAAAAAAATAAAGAACCAAAACAGAGAGTACATAGCTTAAATAATGACTTTTTCCCTCTAATAAATATAGAAAATCCTTATCACTTAACCTCATATAAACGTTATATCCTTTATACTATATATATTCTTTTTCCTACAGCTCCTACCACAGTGCAAGCAGTCCATAAATATTTATTAGAAGAATGAGTGAATGCATAAATGCATTACAATCATCTACTGCTGATCCAGAGCAAGCTAAGGCAAGGACAGAGAACAGGTGCCAGAAACAGAGAGAAAATTTCTAGATCTTGGCATTAGAACTGAATACTTAAGAGGCCCTCCTGCCTATCTGCGTGATGTCTGAGTTGTTGGGCCATGTGCTTTAAACTAACCTTGTCCCGTACCAACAAATAGTGAAAGGTTATGCAACTAGGTGAGTAATTCAGATCCACATATGTCCATTTCTGCACAGAAGATCTATATTTTGCCTGGCTTGTAAACAGAAGTAGAACCCTTGTTCATCCCCTTGATTCTGGGAGCGCTGGCTCAAGGAAAGATACTGTCATATCCATTTCCTGACTTTCACCCCTTAGCACGGGTTGTTTATTTCTTAGCTACGAGGGCAGTTAAGGGGGAACACGTGCATCTCCTGAGTGTTAGAGGGTGTGAGTGTGGTAACAAGATCAGACATGAAGTCACAGAGAGTGCAGCCTACATTAAAACCAGGCTATCTATCTTGAACAGAAAAACTGGCTAATAGACTCACAAGGTAATAAGGAAAAACAGTGCTCATCCATGAGTACTCATTGAGGTGTGATTTAGCTCATGACAAGCTCTGAGGGGAATTCCCATTCTGGGTGCAATGTTGAGTCATTCATGTATATACTATACGGGTTTCATTAACCCTTAGATTAAATCATATCTCATGAAATGTTACAATTTAATACAGTAAAACCTAGGTGTGTCGTGATTACTCTTGAGACAGAAAAGAGTCCTGTTCTCCGGCAGCAGTGTTAGCAAAAGGACACTTTAACAAAATATTATTTAATTTAAAGTGCTCTTAATTCTGACAGACTTCCCCCCAAAATGTTACATCCAGTGTTATGCTGGTAACCAGATCTCAAATAAAACGAAACCCTGATTTGTAGTGTTTGCCAATTTCAATGGTGTAATTTCCACCATAGCTGATTTCAAGCTACCAATGGTTGAACAACCAGTTCATAAAATTCCTGAATACCAGGGGCCCGGCCCCGTGGCTTAGCGGTTCAGTGCAAGCGCTCTGCTACTGGTGGCCTGGGTTTGGATCCTGGGCGTGCACCAACGCATCGCTTCTCTGGCCATGCTGAGGCGGCGTCCCACATACAGCAACTAGAAGGATGTGCAACTATGACATACAACCCCATCTACTGGGGCTTTGGGGAGAAAAAGGGAAAAAAAGGAAGAGGATTGGCAATAGATGTTAGCTCAGAGCCGGTCTTCCTCAGCAAAAGGAGGAGGATTGGCATGGATGTTAGCTCAAGGCTGATCTTCCTCACAAAAAAAAGTAAATATAAAATAAAATAAAATTCCTGAATACTGGATTTAACAATCAACTCTTGCAAGCTGGTAAGACCTGGCTCCAGCACACCCATGGAAGCAAAATATTATTCATTTTATAAGCCTTTACTAGAATAATACAAGGGGCTTTATGGAAGTTTGAATCTTCATCCTGTGCTGATAGAATGTGGCAAAGGGGAGATGGTTCTCACTAGACTCTGTACTATGGAGATTTGACGGGCTAGCTCTCAGGGACCAGAGATTCAAGGGACGGGAGATTCCTTGTATCTTTTCAATTTGATTTTTCTTTGTATTTCTGTTTTTTTTCTCTCACAATGCCACTTGTTCAGAAAATACTGGGATAGATATCTTAGAGTGAGCTACTTAGACATATGAGAACATTGCCTTGGTTTTTAGCTTTTCTCAAATTCAAAAGCTTGCTTAGTTTTGTCATATAGATCCGAGAAAACTCCTCTAGTAGCCTCCTCCTGACTGTAAACCATAATGCTGATTGGCCTCACCTTCTGTTTATCGTTTTTCTCCTACATACTTTCAGAAGCTCTGCTCTTCTCACCTAGCTCAGCAGCTTGAATAAATTATGCTTTCAAATAAAGTTAGTGTTTGGCTCAAGAGTGATGCACCGGAAGTCCATTTTTAGGGTCTTGAGCTCCTTTCTTTTTTCTTTTCTTTTGTGAGGAAGATCAGCCCTGAGCTAACATACATGCCAATCCTCCTCTTTTTGCTGAGGAAGACCGGCCCTGAGCTAACATCTGTTGCCAATCCTCCTCCTTTTTTTTCTCTTTTTCTCCCCAAAGCCCAGTAGATAGTTGTATGTCATAGTTGCACATCCTTCTAGTTGCTGTATGTGGGACGCGGCCTCAGCATGGCTGGACAAGCTGTGTGTCCGTGCACACCCGGGATCCGAACCCGGGTCGCCAGTAGCAGAGTGCTTGCACTTAACCGCTAAGCCACAGGGCCGGCCCCTTGAGCTCCTTTTTGATCTTGAAGGAGCATAATGCGTGTAGCTCTGTATCTCTCTGTATCTCATTGACAGGCGGGATTCAATTAACTCTAACTCTTGAGCCCTGACGAAGTAAAGTTACACTTGGTATCTCCCAGGACATCTGTGAGCAATGTCTTAAGTGTTAGTCATGGAAAATGGTTCTTATTCTTTTGAGTGAGGCCACGCTTTGGTTTGCTCATTGCAGAGGACAATTCTTTGGGCTCTAAAATGTGGATTTGCTTCCTCATAACCTGTCTTTTTATTATCAGTGTTTAAATAGTCTGTAAATATATTGGCTTCTCTTTAAAAGCTTTTTGGAGTGCCTTTATATGTTAAATGAATAGAAATGATGGAGATAATTTCTTTCCTTCATTCCTTTATGTCACTCACTGCTATGTCTCCCGTGGAGGTTCACCTTCAATGCACCAAAGATATTGTTCATGGACTCAGTTCTTGGATTCATTGCCCATGTGGGGCCAACTACAGTCTCCCCCACCCTCCACCCCACCTTCTCATCTTACAGGAGGCCCCACATCTCCAAATCTCCAAAACTTCAGCTTCTTATTGTTCAAGTCAACAAGTTAGATTCTACCTTGTCCTCCTAAGGGTACAGTCAGTCTTGCCTTTGCTCTCAGTTTTCTTAGCCTGTGAACTACTAGCAATGGCAAGGTGATTTACCACTCACTATTAACAAAATTTTTACTAGAGATTTAATAATCAACAAGTTATTTCCTGTTTTTCACACATCAGTGTGAAAACTACCTTTGTCCTTCTGTTGACAACTCTGCTAGTATAATATGCTGACTGGAAACTCTTCAGCTTTTGAGACAATTTATTCATTGACTTCCCAGATTTAGCCTCTGAAGATGTCTTGGCACTCATTCAGCTACCCAAAAGACCAAGGTTGGACTAAAACAGAGGTCAGAATGGGAAGATATTTGCTTGGAAAAACAATAGTTTTGATAGAAATATAGTTTGTTGACAGTCTTCGTCTATCAGTATTAACGTTTCTTTGTCAATGTCTAGGAAATATGTGGTTCTGATACAATTCCCTGATTTTAAAATATCATTTTCCCCCGAAGGCAATAAGAGAGTCTAGCTACTACATGTGAGAGCCACTATCATCTTCCTTATTAATTTAGTTTTTGGATTGAGTGTTATATTTCACACTAAGGTCAAATGTGTTCCTTCTTAATTACCCCATTTAAGCCAATGGTGGATTCCAAAGGGTTGTTTGCAAAAGACCACCTTTAAAATGCAGGATGCACTTGCTTAGAGACACGCATTGGTAAATTTCAAAGAGTAGGAGCAAAAGCAAAATCAAGGGTTATGTTTGTCTTTCCGGAGGCACTATATTTCGAATCAGTTACTTGGTGGGGTTTTCTAAAATCATATTGTGTGTCAAGCTGTGATCTAGTAGAGCTGGACAGGATAATAAGCTGGAGTTACAGAAATCTGTTTATATTGGCTTAATTCTAGGAAAATGAGAGCACTGGAATTAAGTGTTTACTGGAAGAAATAACACCTGTGTTAAACCAGGTGCTTACCAAAGGGAACTAAGTAATATAGAGGGGAACTCCAATTTCCAACAACTCTAACTGGTTCAGTGCAAATTACTGAATTGGTTGACTCTTTCTACAAATATTAACAGTAGCTCCACTTTGCCTGGTTATTGTATAGGCTGAATAAATAAATTCAGAAAGGAGGCTTTGCCAAAGGCATACCACACCTATGAAATTTCTCGAACAGGAAAATGATGATTTGGGAATTATGTATGTGGACTATGGGACTAGAGAGAGACGTCACTTCCAAGCCCTGCTCTGTCATTTATTAGCTGTGTGACTTTGGGCAAATTATTTAACTTCTCTCTCTACCTTGGATTCCTTGTCTGTACTTGGAAGATAGAGGTTGATGCAGTGATCCAAATGAAATAACGTATGCAAAGTTATGATTTTTATGTGTGTAAGTAAATATGTCCTTAGCAATGAAGGGAACCATAAGCGGTAAAACAAGAAAAAAATCATTTCAGAAGAAAAATTGCTTGAAATTTTTGAAAGTGGGGCAGAAGTTAGTGATTACTTAATATCTGATTTGGTCAGTAAAATATTGGCTGAAGATGAATTTACTCCAAACAAGCAACTTTACCTGGTGGCAAGAGGACAACTGCTTTATTTAAAGAGGTGGTGGAGGGCAGCATATTGCTTCTTCTTAGCTAACAAAAGATTCTTTTTTTTTTTTTTTTGTGGTGAGGAAGATCAGCCCTGAGCTAACCCATGCTAATCCTCCTCTTTTTGCTGAGGAAGACCAGCCCTGAGCTAACATCTATTGCCAATCCTCCTCCTTTTTTCCCCCAAAGCCCCAGTAGACAGCTGTATGTCATAGTTGCACATCCTTCTAGTTGCTGTATGTGGGACGCCGCCCCAGCATGGCCGGAGAAGCGGTGGGTCGGTGCGTGCCCGGGATCCAAACCCAGGCTGCCAGTAGCGGAGCGTATGCACTCAACCGCTAAGCCACGGGGCCGGCCCCTAAAAGATTCTTAAATCAACTTGGATGGAAAGGCCCAACATTAGAGAATTCTGTACGTGTATGTGTGTTTATAAAAGCGCAGGTGTTGGGGGATGGTGGCTTTGTCCATAGCTGTATACAGGGTTTTTTCTTTCTTTTTTTTTTTAAATTGTTTTCACCTCTTAGCTATCCACTTAGTGGAGGAGCATACCAGTGTCCTTAAATGACCACTTAGGGCCTGAGCTTTGGTTCATGTGGTAACCTTTTGGATAATTCATAAATATTCCAATTCTCCCCTTTCCTGACACATGGAAGGATTGCATTTCTCACTCCCTTTGAAGTTAGGCATATCTGTGTGAATTGATTTGGTAAATGAAATGTGAGAGGAAGTGATAAGACTCACATCTCATTTCCTCTGTTTAGGTCACCAAGGAAGTGGTGTTAAAATGGAATCCACATCAGCCAACTCTGCCAGCTGCTGTGGGACATGTATTGTGAATGAGAAAAAAATTGTGTTAGCCAATGAGATTTGGGGGTTGTTTATTATTGAAGCAGAGGCTAACCTATCCTGACTAATCTAGGCAGTGTAGGGCCTGGTATTTACTCATGGATGGACATGGATTCAGAAGTAGCCAATGACACAACTGAACAGCCTAACTGATACTTACAAAGAATGACTCTGCAAAGACAAAAGCAGCCCACAAACAAAACAGAAAAGAAAACCTTTTAGAACCTAGGTCCTGATAGTGCTTCCATTTCCATTTGTAGAGGATTTGCCCTCCCTCTAGCCACTGTCTAGCTTGGGAGGTTGATCCGTAGGCTTTCTCTTTTGTAATCCCTGATTCAGACAAGTATCATTGTCCAAATGGGATTGTAGAGTAATAACTTCTTTCATTATCACTTCCTGCATCTCTCTACCTTGCAACTTCCTCTCTGCCTCCGTACTTCTTTCCCTTCCTTCTTTCCTGAAAAACATTAAATGATTGAGTGCCTATTATGTGCCAGGCTCTGTACAAATTTCTAGAAGTGCAAAGCCAAAGAACTGTGATTTGGTCTCAGAGGTGCTTCTATCTGGTTAGAATGGCAGAGTCTGACCTCTCTAAACAAATAATACTAATATAAAATGGTAAATGTTAAACTTGAAATATTTACAAAATAACATGCAGGCTTGGAAATAACTTGGAGTGACTATGATCTTATATGGCTAAGCCTTGAACTTTATATCAATCCAAACAACACACAAACATCTTAGTAAGGAGATCTGCAGTTAATAGTAGTCTTTCAATCTTTGCTAAGTCATAAATTTGAGAATGTCTTGAGTAGGCAGAGACCATTATTTTGAAAGAGGAAAAAGAATGATTACATACATAGAGTATCTGAGGAATGTGTGAGAAATGCTTATTCTATTCTGTTAGGCCAGGATGTAGACCTTTCCAATTCACATGATCTTCTTACTGTTGGAACAATCAATCGCATCTGAAAATGACAATAGGTGGAAATAATCAAATAACAAAAAAGACAGATAAACATTGTCAAGTGATTTGGGCTGTAGCCAGGAACTGACAATGTTAGAAAATATTTTGCAGAAGATTGTGCATTTAAAAGCCATAAACTGTGACTGATTAAAGGAATTTATTACTTTAATTTTAATTGTTTCATCAATCCAAGGTAGAATTATAATAAATGTGAATAACAAGTATGGAATGTGCTTTTTTTTGTTTTTTATTCAGCAAAGCATACCTTTTTTTAAACGCAAAATCACTCAGCCAAAAAAAAAAAAAAAAGATTGGCAAACATGCCACAAAGCAAACCAAACAGCTAAGTTTCCCTGCTGATAACATATTCTGACTTTTTGTTTCGGCATGTAGAGGTCACAGAAACTCACAAACTGACAATATATTCACAAAGTTTCTAAGTGCTAATTTGGGAAATGTCTTTATTTGGAATAAAGAATTTTGAGTTATAAAACTGTGAATGGCTTATAGAATGCAATTTACTAAATTAGTCTTTGTTCTTACAAACTAGAGTAATCTCATCCTTTGACAGTGAAAATACAGATTGAATATATTTCTGCAGTCAGCAACCCACAGTTAATTTTCACCATTGGTGGGACTGGCAGAGTTTTCACTTTCTTCAGCTGGTGTGCTGTGCCCCCGTTGGCTTGGAATAGCAGGAAGCACTCGGTTTGTCCGTAGAGGTTCTCCAGATAGAACTGGGGAGAAAGAACAGAATGAGAGACAAGATGTGCTTCTCTCCAAGTCTCATGAGGAATGGTGCTAGAACTGTTATTTCTTAAGGAGTGCAGGCATTTCTAAGAAGCTTGTCTTGGTGATAGCTAGACTGAAGGAGAGAGAGGTGTCTATATATCTATTCAGGCTTTCCACATGTAGTCAGGGATATCAAATAGGCACTAGTACATTGGGCCAAGTTTGATCAAAACATGATTGGGCTGTGCATGCCTGGCAGAGCTCTCTCTTCCTTGGGTGGAGTAGCCGTTGATGGCCAAGTCAGCACAAGGCTCTAAACAAGTCCCAAGATATTTGTACTGTGCTTTTATGCAAACCTCAGAAGGTTCTCAGGTTTCTTTTAGGAAAAGCAATGTGTACCTTTCCATTTCTTTTTCATAGAGCTAAAGTTGATCAAAGATCTTTATCTTTCCTTCTTTCCTTAAATTTAATTGTGAAAGCAAAACTCATGGGCTCTGCCAAAGAAAATCCCCACTCTTTGGCTTCTCCAAGCCCTACCAGGATGCAAGGGTGAATGACTCTTTCCTTAACTTGATGTCCTTGTGACCACGTTTCTGCTTAAAGACAGATCAGGCTTGAATTTCACTCAATGATTGAATTCACACTGTCCAAAACTCTCACTTGACACAAATCAGTAAGGGCAGAGGCGCTGATCTGTCAAGGAAGAAATCTTGGTTTCTGCTACTAACTCTTTGTGTGACTTTGCACATATCTCTCCACCTCTCCATTTCCTTATCTGCAAAAAGATGGGGTTATACCAAGACCCCACGGTTCATTGTATTTTACCTAAAGACTTCTAGAATTCTTGATTGGTCTCCTCCAAACCATAGCCTGGGGGAGAAAAGACATATTGGATATTTACTCTGTGCAAGCAGTTGCCGAGCGTTTTACATACGCTATCTCATTTAATCCTCCCAACAATCTTATCAGGCTGGCACTGCTATCAGAGGCAAACTGAGGAAAATGAAGCACAGAAAGGATAAGGAACTCGTCTGAAATAGTTAGGGCAGCTCCTAAATCATCTAACCTGCAATTAAGAGGATGAGGAGGGTGTGTGTGTGTGCACGCACATGTGCACGCCTGCACACATGTTATAAATGGGTGGGATGGGATAGAAAGAAAAGGAAGGAAGGAAATTAGAATCCAATAGGTATTGCTTGTTTCCTGAGGCAGCCGACTCAGTATCCTGTAGTTTTGCCCCTAGCTCTGCTACTCACTGCCTAAATAGTGTTGTCATGTAACAATATAGTCATGTAACCTCTCTGAACTCAGTGTTCTCATCTGTACAATGCTTAATTGTACAGGATTAATAATAGAACCTGCCTCAGAGTACAGATATGAGGATATACAAACTCTGAATTTCTGGGTGTGGGGCCCAGGAATCTACTTGATAATAAGCACCCCAGGTAATACTCAGGCACCCTCAAACTCGAAGATCCCTGGCCGAATAGCATATATCAACATATTGTGAGAAATTTTTGTATAAAATATAAAATAAATCAGTAATGCCAAAAGTAATACTGATGAATGGCATCTGCTTGGTTATTCCTTTCTGCTTAGGAATCCACAGCTTGTGAGCACAGAGGTGACACATATTTCTATCTGTCCAACATCATAAGGAAATTGGTTTCCTTATGGTTCCTTATTGGTTAAGAGGCCAGTCTTAAGAGAAGAATTTTTAAAGCACCTTCTTAAAAACATGACATAGTACATAGCAAAATAAACTTGTGTTATTGTTTTTGTCCAAACACAAAAATTCCTCAAAGGAGGGGTATTCTTTTTTTTTTTTAATAAATGTTACCATGTTGGATGAAGCTTTAAAGACTTTCTACTCTATTTTCCTGTAATTTACAAGTTTTGGCGCCTGATGTTCCCTGGAGAAATGAAAGTAAACTGAAAAAATAACATTTAGTTGTGTCTAGACGTGTTAACGCTTGCAAAGGAAGCTGAGGCAGATTCATAATACTTACATTTTTGGTCTGGTAGGGGAGCTAGGTTGTTCCGGGTGAAAGGAAGATCCCTGATTTTGGGTCTGTTTGAGGAGAGATGCTGAAAATTTTGTCCTGCGGACAAACACATTTGCGTCAATTATTTGAGACTCAATCGAGTGCAAATTATAAAATCCAGTGGATAAGAGAATCGTAAAAGTTGTTAGAGATCACTAAATTTAAGGTGCTAACAACAAAAACAATAATAATAGCTACAGATGATTGATAATAATAGCTACACGTTATTATTATTTCTATTATATGCCAGTCACTGTTTAAATGAAGGAAAAGGTTTCAGAAATCATTTCTTGGATGAACTAGTTTAAATAACATTTTATAAACAAGCACAGTTGGCCACCCACTCTACAAAACTTAAAAGTTTGAAAAATTAAAATAGGGCATTAACGTATCATGTAGTTGCCAAATCTGTAATGAATGAGTGGGTGATGAACAGGATATATTCCCCTAGAGCAGTGTTTCTCAATCCTGGCTGCACATACAAATTATGTGAGGAGTTTAAAAAAAATGCTGCTCTGGCTAAACCCCAGATCAATTAAATAAGAATCTCCAGGGTTGGGAAAGGGCATCAGATTTTTATGGGCTCTCAGGTGATTCTAACGTGCAGCCAGGACCGAGAATCACCAACCTAGAAGATGGGAGCTGGGTGCAAGTACCCGGGAGATGGCTCTTTTCTAATTTGGACCATAAGCAGGGCTGTGCTGGAGCTGTGTGTGCTGGCTCTTGGGAGCCGATGGTTAAATTCTCAGGAATTTTGTGAGCTGGTTGACAGCACACTGGTGACTTGACATTGGCCCTGTTGGAAGTATTTATACCATGGAAATCAGCAAGCACTGATTTTCTCCTGGAGAGCCAGCTGTTAAACATTTATCAACACACTACTGATTATAAGAGATGAATGTTCCAAATATCTGAAAATAGAAGGGAGTACACAAAAGTAAAGTCCATTTAAAAAGTTGACCGAATAGTGTAATGAATAGGCGCTTGGGCTCTGGGGTCAGACAGGAATGGGCTCCATTGATTCCCAGCTTGGGCAAGCGATGCTCCCTCTCTAAACATCAATTTCCTCATATATAAAATGGTGAAAATAATTGTATCTGTCTTTTTCTGTTGTCAAGATTAAATAGGAGAATAAATGGAAAGCATTTAGCTTACAGGGTAAACACTCAATAAATGTTAGCAATTATTATAGTTTTATTCTGTGGAGTATTTAACACAATCTCCTGGACAGTGGGGCATATTCATTTCATCTTTTGCCTAGTAGTCTAGCAGGAACCAGAATCACTATTGCAATACTCACAGGATTTAAGCCTTCTGTGTGGGCAAAGTAATTCTTAGCATAAGGGAAAATTAAAAAAAACCATTAGCCAAGATACATCTTCCATCTGCTTAAGTGAGGCCAATAGTAGATCTGCAGGGGCAGCCATCTGAGCAGTGTCATTTGATGAAGGTGGAGCAAAATTTCCAGTCTCCTTGGTGGACATTCTGCCATTATATTGTTATTCCTTTGAACTCTGAAGGTCAAATAACTCCATGAGCCATTATTTAAAAAAAAAAATTCCTGAGTAGACTTACAGTAAAACTCTTATCAGCTCATCCCCTTTTCATCCCTGAATACTTGAGCAGAAATTTGCAAAACCAAGAAATGAGATAATGATAATTATGGATAATGTTTATTGAGCACTTACTATTGTCAGGGACTGGGCTAAATGCTGTAGGCATCATCTCATTTAATCTTAACAATCACCTTCCCTTGTGAGTAGATACTATTATCATCCCCATTTTACAAATGAGGACACTGTGGCTTGGGGGAGTTCTCAAATGTGCTCAAGGTCACAAAATGGGAAATGAGAGAGCCTAGGCTCCCACTTAGGCCTGTTTGACCTTAAAACCCACACTATCCTGCCTCGCTAGGAACCAAAGCAATATTGATAGGACTAGAGAAGTGGGGAGAGAGGGGCTGTGGCAATGATTTGGGAGGTGAGAGGAGAGTTAAACTTCACACTACACTGCATTTTGCTCAGTTTTGAAGGACAGGGTGGAGCTGCACACAGCCCAAAGCTCTCCTATCTGTACTGCAGGCACCTTCACGGAGTATCCAGCCTGTGGGGACAAGGCTGAGGACCACTGTCTTAGAGGAGAAAGGCAGGAAAGGTTTTCAGTTAAATGAAGGAACCAGAAGTGAATGAAAGATTAATAATATTAATAACAAACAAATTCAGCATTCGTCTACTGTGTACTCACTGTATTTCTGAGCCTAGGGTACAAAGGGGAGAAGGCAAGGTGCTCGGGAGGCGCTCCCAGTGTGTGCTGGAAGGGAGACAGGTGAACTTGTCCTTTAAAGGCCCAAGAGTAGAGGTGTGAGGGCATCACCGAGGAAAGAGGGGTCCAGAGAGGTCGAGGTGTCTTGAATGCCACAGAGCTCGCTTAAATGTCTGCTCCAGCCCTTCCTAACTAGCTCTGTCGCCTTAGGCAGGTGGGGTAACCTCTCTTGCCTCAATTTCTTTATTTCTAGGATAGGGATAAAAACTCCTCTCCTGCTGTGTCCTTGAAGGGGAAGTACGTAGTTCACTGTCTGCCCCAGAGGAGGCTCAACAAGGTGGCGCTATTCTTTTATGATGAACAGTAAGAAAGAGCTACACCTCCTACAGAGGTGAGGGTGACTTCCACATAGAATCTAGCAAGTTTTGAGCTGGTTCTTGAAAGCTTGTAGGACAAGCACACAGTGGACAGAACATAAGTAACATGGGCAAAGACGTCATAGAGTGAAAAGGTATGAGTTGTCAGGGAACTGAGAGATATTCAAGGAACTGTTTAAGGGGATGGGGGAAGAGGATTGAAGATGGGAGGTACAGAAACTGAGAATGGGAAGTGAGGCCAGGCTATGCTGAAGAATCTTGCCTTTGTCCTGGAAAGATGCAACACCTCTGATGGGTTTAAACAGAGGAGTCATGGGATCAGACCTACACAGGGAGGAGAGGGCATTGTTGTTGGGATACTCTAGAAAATTCTGGAGAAGGAAGTTGTCTCTTGAGGGAGAAAGGAAGTGAGCATTTTCTTACTTTCCTTGTGATGGCTTGTAAATAACCAGGCTGGTAGCAAACAACCACGGAACTTTCTGTTCCATTTTCTCTGAGAGCGGCTCGCCATGAATTAAGCTGATATGCTCCAAATTCCCTCATTAGGATAAGTGCCTCACCCCTCATCTCTCTCCACCTAGCCCACTGACAGGTCTCAATAAATGTTAAGCAATACTCATTACAGCTGGATGTTCAGGGTTGCTGATGCAAGCACAGGATATCGGCTGCCAGAAATTCAGATAGTAGCACTGCTGGCCCGTATTATTTCTACTAAACCTGGGGCAGGAAAGGAGAAAATCCAGAGTTAAGGGGCTGTCCAAGTTCAAGCCAGTGGTGCAGTGGTGTGATTTACAGTATTCAATGGCTTCACCACATTAGGCTTTCAGGTCAAACATGGAAGCTCAATGTAGAAATCTGCTGAATTTCAACCTGCCTAGACTAAGACCTTAAACCACTTAAGTGAACCCTCCAACTGTAGTGCAGAAGCCTCAGGAATTCCAAAAACAACATTTCAAATTGGGTTAAAATGTCCATAGAAATAAATCCATAAAGGAGGGAAATCTTTTTATTTTTGGAAGGACAATATAGTTTCTAAGAAAATCACACTGTAGGTAATTGGTAAGCAAAGTAACAAACTGGACTTTGAGATTTAAAGAGAGAAATACATTGCCAAGGCGATATCTTCCTCTGTAGGAGATCTGGGTTCAAGTTCTGCATATGTCACTAATTAGTTGTAGACTTTAAGCAAACTGTTTTAACTTTTCGAGGCCACGTGAATTATAATTGGAAAGGGACCCAGGAGACAAAATGGTCCCAGCCTCCATATCCAGAGGGTGAGAAAACTGGCCCAGAGGGATGACATGTCTTGCTTTATCAATCAGGGCTCATCCAGGAACATAGAGACCTCATGTGGTCTTTGAAACAGAGATTTCACACAGAAAGTTGGTTACACTGGTGATGGGAAAGCCGAGAAGCCAGAGGACAGGGTAGAAGGATAATTTAGAGATGAGCCACAGCAGGAAGATGCAACCCCCTTTAGGCTAGAGGGATAAGGAGGAGAAGTGGTAAAACCAAGGCCCAGAAGCTGGCGGGAGCCGGAACCAGAGAGCAGGGGCTGTGTGGGGGGAGCTGGGAGGAGATGGAGCCGCTGTTGGAGATTCCACAGGAAGCAGAGGGTAGAACCACATGGTTTCCCTCTTTCTCCTGCTCTTAGTCTTCTGTGTACCTCCTAGTACTTGGCCAAAAGTACCTAGAAGCAGCTGCAAGGGAGCCTGGGAAGTGTAGTTCCCTGAGATTCAGAGTAGAGCGGAGGGAAAAGACTAGATCTGAGAGCAAACAGGCAGTTGACTAGTACATTTACTTAAATTGCATCATCTTTAAGACAAAGGTCATCTCTAGTTTATCTCCAGGGCATAGTGATTAGCATAGGGCCTGACACAGTTTAAAAAAGAAAACCAATGTGTGTGTTGGTGTGTGTGTGTGTGTGTGTGTGTGTGTGTATAGTACTACATTCAAATCACTGTTCTAAGTACTTTACGTGTATCAACTCATTTAATCTTAAGAGCAATCCACAGCCCTATGAGTTAGGTATTTCCTCCCATTTTTCAGATATGGAAACAAAGGCTCAGAGAGATTAAATAACAACAAGTAAGTGGCAGAGCCAGAATTTGAACCCAGGCAGTGTGGTTTTAGAATCCCTCTCCTAACCACTGGAGTATACTGCCTCCTGATAAATTAGGATGACAGACACTCAATAATCATTTAATGAATGAGTGAATGACTAAGGTGCTTTCCATTTAAAAACTTTATGATCTTGTATCTAAACATGAGAAGAAAATCAATGTAAAGTCAGTTGCACAATCATTTTAGCAAAGCCATATCCCTTGAAGATCATTTACAGGCTGAAGATTCTTGGGAGAGTTATTTTATCACGACTCAGTTGCCTAGGATGGCTCCTAGTTATTATCAGCTCTCAAAAGCATTGCCTGAAAAAATAAATGCTTTCATATGGACACAGCTAATTATTTAAGATTCCCTTGGAGAATTTTGTTTCTACTTTTCCGCTATTCTGCCACCCAAGGACCTTTCAAGTTACTTCACTGGAAAAGTGAAGCAAATCTTCAAACCAAGTTTATGGAATTTCCTTTTATTTCAAATTAATATAGATAGATTTATTTATCTATTTATGTATTTATGTATGTATGTATGTATGTATGTATGTATTTATTTATTTATTTATTGAGGAAGATCAGCCCTGAGCTAACATCTGATGCCAATCCTCCTCTTTTTGCTGAGGAAGACTGGCCCTGGGCTAACATCCATGCCCATCTTCCTCTACTTTATACGGGATGCCGCCACAGCATGGCTTGACAAGGAGTGCATTGGTCCACACCCAGGATCTGAACCTCTGAACCCCGGCCCACCAAAGCAGAGCGAGTGCACTTAACTGCTACGCCACCAGGGTGGCCCCAACAAATAATATAGAAAGTTTTAGATGGCATATGTGACAGAATCTACTAGTTCTCTATCCAATATCTACTCTCTCCTCTCTCTTAGAAACAAAAATCCAATTTTGGAGAGACAGCCATGTGCCCAGATAAAAGACTACAGGTTCCAGTCTCCCTTGCAGATAGGTGTGACGATGTGACTAAAGTTTTGGCCAATGAGATGTAAGCAGACAAGTGGGACTTATGGGAGATGACTTCGTAACAGGAGCTGATTCAGCTGAGAGACATTCGTTTCATTCCCTCTCTCTACTTCCTTTCTCCTGCTCTGTCAGCCATTATGGACTGTGAAATAGCCTGAAGGATGGAAGCCATACGTTAAGCTGTGGAGCACACAGATGGAAGGAGACTGGGTCTCTGGTGATCATGGAGCCACCAAGCACCTGGGAACCACATGCTTCAGACTTCTTTCATATGACAGCGATAAACTTCTATGTTGTTTAAGCCACTGCTACTTTGGGTTTCTGTTACAGGCAGCTGAACTCAATCCTAACTGATACAGAAATATAGACCATGGTCATCTTGGGAACAGAAAAGAACAAGACTTTCAAAAATTTCAAAAGATTTTCGACAGAGAAGTTATTAGCCAGGACAGGACTAACTCCAGAAAGCAGGCTGGGTCAAGGCCCTGGAGGCCACTAAAGTGTCAAAAGATGACAGACCAATATCTTTCCTTCCTTAGCCTTCCTTTCCTTACCTTCTGCAGAACAAAAGCAAAGACATTACCCATGCCACCAACCAAATGCTTCAGTGCTTTGTGGAGGAAGTAAAATCTTGAGTGGAGTTTTTCTCAGACACTAGGAAATAGCCTTCATGTGCTTAAATATATATAAATATGTATGAAGGGAGCCATGCTCTACCTCACAGGTTTCAGACACCAGGCACATGTACGTGAGTGAGGAGAGCCAGACTCCTGCTGCACATTAAACATGAAGGAATAGTCCTCCAATTTCTAAAGATATATGGCCCGCCTTCACTTAAAATATGCATAGCCCTCTTGATCTTTCATTCTTCTACTTTTAACAGAAATAGGGGTTCAACAAACATTTCTTGTTTTTTCCTTAACCCTACTATATGGAAAACAACAACAGAAGCACATTGATAAAGAACTGACTCTCCACGCAGAGATACTAGAGAGTGGTGTGGACTGGGCTGAAGTGGAGACAGTGATGTCCACGTGATGTCCAAGGTGATAGTGGTTACTCAGATCCAGCCAGTTATTGCCAAGTGGAATTTGGGTTCTGTGTTGCCAGACTTTTCAATTTCTCCAGAAAAGCTAGAATTATATATTTTTAAGTAAAATTTCTGATTTTTAAATATTAGCAATTAATTCACTTGAAAACAAAACAAGATATGTGGTAATGAACTGATTTTGGAAGCTGTTTTGTAGCCTCTGCTTTAGAATAATGGTTCCCAGTCTCTGGTGTACATCAGAGTCACCTGTGGACCATTTAAAAAATAAAAATAATTTTTTTACGGTGATACATTTATTTAAAAGGGGGGATATATATACATATGTATACACATTTCATGTATATATATGTGTATAAAATATTTTTGGAAGGATAAACAAAAAATTAATAATATTGGTAGCTTTGGATGAGGGGCATTGGGTAGCTGGGGAAGAGGCAGGAAGGATAATTGCCATGTAACCCTTAGGTATGTGTGGAGACTTGAACCATAAATGTGTGGATGTGTTCCCTTTCTACTTGTGTAGATAGAAAGCATTGCCATTTTCCCTCCTCCCTCACCAAGATTTTGGTTTGGTAGGTCTGGAGTGGGGATTGAACACCTGATTCCAAAACAAACAATAACACAATCAAACCAAACCCTCATAGGTGATATTGCTACACACACCAGGTTAAGAATCCTTGCTAGTGGAAATAGTAATATTTCTGCTCTAATCTGCCAGTCACCACACATATTTGCTGAGAAGATAAGAAGGCACATACTTTTACTTTATGATTGCTCTCAGGGTGAAAAAACAGAATATGTCCATAGCCTGGAAATCTTGAATCCAGGAGATTCAAGGAAAAAAGGTAGCCCATTTTGTTCTGGCCCTGTCCCCTAGGCTACTGTCACTCCAGGTCCTAACCCAGAGCTATAGGAGACATTTCTTTCTTTTTTTGTGAGGAAGATCAGCCCTGAGCTAACATCCATGCTAATCCTCCTCTTTTTGCTGAGGAAGACCGGCCCTGAGCTAACATCTATTGCCAATCCTCCTCCTTTTTTTTCCCCAAAGCCCCAGTAGATAGTTGTATGTTATAGTTGCACATCCTTCTAGTTGCTGTATGTGGGACACCGCCTCAGCGAGGCCAGAGAAGCAGTGCGTTGGTGGGCGCCCGGGATCCGAACCCGGGCCGCCAGTAGCGGAGCGTGTGCACTTAACCGCTAAGCCACCGGGCTGGCCCCAGTAGACATTTCTTGTATAGACTTGCCAGGAAAGAGTAAGAAGGAAGCAAGGACATTACCTGGTGAAGGATGATGTAGATAAGGAAGATGTGGTGGCCCTGAGACCTCCTGGTGACTGGATCTGCTAGTGAGCAATCTGTCTAGCAGCTTACCTGAAGAAGACACAGTCCAAGCTTTATAGAACGCCTGGTTAGAATCACCTCTCCAGGGGTTATCTAGCAATGCCTGGCAGCCAGTTCTGTTATTCAATAAATCCTGCTCGCTTCGGCTTTTCTGAGATCGCTGGGCCATGTGATGAGTACCAGAGCTTAGGCCAGCATGGGAAGCGGCCCCCTGGGAGGTTGTCAGGAAGTTATTGCCCATAGTGATGGGTGGGAGACTCTGCGTTCTGATTGGTGGAAGCCCTTTACGAGCCAGAGGCTTCTTTTCTGGCAAGAGATATTTTGAATTCTCTGAGGTCCTCTTCTTAAAGTCAACCATAGCCACCTGATCACCAGGCCGTTCTTGGCAGTTGGTATCCACGACGCTGTCAAAGGTGGTGATGATGTCATCGACTTCTGAGGTGTGCTCCCCGCTGAGTCGGTCCCTGCTGTGATCCTTCTGATAAGCCCTCGGCTCTTCTTTTTTGTTTTTGCAGAAGATTTGGTTGAGCATGCTGAACCGACCCTCCTTCTTCTGGGGTCTACTGTTCTCGGAAGGAAGGGGTCGAGAAGGCTCTGTTCTACGGGAATATAAAATAACAAGGGTGCTATGCGAGGATAGGAAGTGGAGACACCACCACGAACCAAACAAAATACCTCCCTCTATTCCTTCTGCTTGAGCAGGTTGTCTGAGATCATGCAAAGACACCACAAAGCCATTGCAAGTCAAAGGTGATGTGTAAGAACTCACAACACACTTTGCAATCTCCTTCTTTGCCATGGTCAGTCTCTGCCCAATCAGAAGGTTTCTTAGTCAGATTCCTCTAGCTCCCTCAGGAGCTGTCTTTTCAAAATTTGCCTCTAGATAATCTGTTTTCACCAAGGGACAAATTAAACTGAAAGTAGTTTAAAGTGTTACTGTTCTCACTTCTCAAGAACAGTCAGTAGGAGTGTAAGCTTTAAGTGAAAGAGATGAAGGCCAAGGGTTGAGTTCAGTGGAAACAGGGTGGGGGTTGCAGAGGTGGGGGAGTGTGGTTTTAGGCTTTCTCTGAAAGAGATCCCAGGAGATCTGGGCAGCGTGCTGACATTATCCACCTCAGGAAGCCTGCCCATTTTATGCTTTTTGTGTATTCTTTGTTTCTTTTTCAGTTTTGACTAAATTTTCTATTGAAAAAATACTCTTAAAAATAGTATACTAAAGGAAACCAAGGAAAGAACCTTTTGTCTGGGCTTTAGCTGCTGAAGAGGAAGCGGGTATACCGGAGGTCGGGTGTGGCAGCAGAAGAGAAGTGAGCAATGCCCAATGGGCCTGCAAATTCTAAAGGAAAAAAAGTCAGCAGTTGTCTGGCTTGCTCTTCTTATGTGGAGAGTTTCCCTGAGGCACTATTCTGCTTTCATTCCTTGGAAAATTCTGTTATTCTCTTTTGAGGCCACAATTGACTTAATGCTTTCTGTGGTATGAGTTAATGATGAAACTTGACCCATGTGTATGCCCTAAAAGCCAGATTGCAACGTTATTCTTTGGAGTGAGATACTGTAATCTGTAATTTGAAAAACATCACCACTTATTTTGGCTGCATATAATGAATGCTTTCTCTGCAGGTCACACAGTGCATAATTGAATCTTTATTCTATGATGTATTTTCATCTTTCTTCCTTCATCTTCCAATAGGCTTTTTGAAATATTGAACACAAATTCTGAACCCCTAATACTACCAGGGAGAACCCCCGGGGATCTCTAACATTCCTTCAAGTTTCCCTATACAGAATATGCCCCTGTGATAATTAATGCTACTTCCGCATCTTCTACAATCTATCTTTTCCTCCTGTTATAGGTTGTGATTTACACCAGCGGGTCTCAAAGTGTGGTCCATTGAATCCTGGTCCCTGACAGTCTTTCAAGGGTTTCATGAGGTTAAACCTATATTCATAATAATATCAAGATGTTATTTGTCTTTTTCACTGAGCTGCTTTTATGCGCCAAGGGTGTAATAGACATAGTGGGTGAAACTGTGGCAGAAATCAAGGCAGTGGCATCAATGGACTTGCATTAAAAAAACTGTCATTTAACTTAATAATGTTCAGTATTAACTTTATTAAATATTGATCCTTGAGTATACAGTTTTTGACAAAATAGGAAGTACTCATGGGCAATTCTACTACATAATGAAGTATGATGGTTGCCTTGAGGTAAAGCACTTGTGCAATTGTTTGAGTTGCCAGCTGAACTAGATACTTTTTTTTCATGGAACACCATTTTTATGACTTACAGACAAACCATGGTTATTTGGAGTCAGGCATTTGCAGAAATTTTCTCAAAAATGAACTAACTGAGCCTGTCATTTCAAGGTAAACAATTGACAGTAATTGTTGCCAATGACAAAAGTCTAGCTTTCAAGCAAAAATTAGAATTTTGGAAAACTCAAATGCACACTATAAGCTTGACAGTTTCCTGATACACAAAGGCTTTTCCAATAAGTGGTGATATTAACAAATGTGATTTTTTGATATTGTGTTATGAAATGTGTCATTTGGAAGATGTTCATAACCAAGTGAACCAATATTTTCCAAATGACCAAAGCAAGATATTATAAAATCATGCATGGGTATAAGACCTATTTAAAGTGGAAGACAGACTAATGGATTTTAATGTAACAGAGTCCAAAAAGTTTATTGATATGGTGTCAGAGTCCACATTTCAACTAACCTTTAGGGAACTATTACTTGTCAAGTTTTGGTGTAATATCAAAGGAAAAGTATCACAATGTTCTGAAAAGGCTATCGAAATATTCCCTTTTCCAACTACATATTTATGTGAGGCCAGATTGTTTTCATACGCTTCAATCAAAACAACTTATTGCAACAGATTGAATGCAGAAGCAGATGTGGGAATCCAGCTGTATTCTATTAAGCTTCTATTAAGATATCAAAGAGATCTGCAAACAATGTAGAACAATACGGCTCTTCTCATTAAATTTTTTTTTGTTTTGAAGAATAGGTTGTTTTTAACTAAAAATATAGTATTTATGTTAACATGTAAATGTAATGGGTTTAGTATTACTTTAAATGAATAACTAAAATATTTTATTAAAAATTTCTCAGTTCTAGTTTCTAATGCCATAAATATTGATAGGTGTAACTCATGTAAACAAAAGTTCTTTGGATCCACAATAATTTTTGAGTATACAAGGGTCCTGAGAAGAAAAAGTTTGAGAACTGCTGATTTAGGCAAAAAGAAGATTAAGAGAACATGGTATAAAGGGAGGAAGAAAGGGAGAAAAAGGAAAGAAGAGACTAAAATCCAGTGAATGTTAGGCTCATAGATTCAGGCTTACTACTATCATTTTGCTCCACAGAGTCGAGAACATGTCACTATATTACATGTGACTCTATTAGATAATGGCAAACACCATTATTAAGTTATTGCTGGTTTTGCACATCAGCAATTAAAAAAATTTCATCCAATTTTATAAATCTTTGAGAAGAAGAAAGAAATGAGTGCCTCCTGGTGCGCTCACCTGCTCTCTCGGGAGAGGAGTTGGACGCAGGCCGTGTGGCCGCAGTACAGGGCGTAGGCCAGGGGCGTGCTCTCATTGATGTCGCGCAGGTTGCTGTCCATGCCCAAATCCAGCAGTGACTGCACACAGTCTGCCTTCCCTGCAGCTGCGGCCCAGTGCAGAGGTGTCCTGGGAGACCACACAGGAACAACACAAGGCTCTGAGCACATGAATGGTACAGGTTGCTTAGCCGGCAACGGCTCCTGCTCAAAGTCTGGTCATGGCAGGAAAAACTTGTTGCTATTTACAGAGTGGAAAGAGCATGTATTAAATGGGGCTTCAGGACGATGGTATACATGTGGAGGGGCCTCTCCTCTGGGTATTCCCTGGCTTTTGCCTTCTCTGGTCTTTCTGAGAATTTTCTAGAAGAGGAAGTAGTGGTGAAGGGTGAACAATTTTAAGGTTTTTTGTACATAGTGCCAAACTGACTTCCAAGAAAATTGACTGGATTCATCCTCCTACCAGCTGTGTCCCTACTGCTTTCCTTATATTGAGTGTTATCACCATCTTTAAAAGGCTTTGCCATTTTGGTAGGCAAAATGATACTTCAGTGTTGTTGTCTTTTGCATTTCTTTAATTAATAGTGGGGTTGAAATTTGAAATATATGTTTATTTGCCATTTGAGTTTCCTCATTGAAATGACTCTTAATGAAATGTCCTTTGCCCATTTTTCTATTAGATTGATCATTTTTCTTACTGACTTATATGGGATATTTATATATTAAAGGTATCAATCTTTTATAGGTTATGTTTATGCAAACATTTTCTCTAATTTGTTACTTGACTTAATTTTTTTAGTGATTTTTCCATTAAAAAAATTTAAAAATAATCTCCTTTAATTCCTTCTTCATTTTTTGTTTTTCATGATTTTATGCTTACAAAATCCTTCATCAGCCAGAAGATACATAAATATTCATCAGTACTTAAACCTTTATTAAATTGTAAAATCAGTATTTTCTTAAGAAAATGAAAAAAAAAACCAGAGACTGGGAGAAAATATTTGCAAATTGCATATCAAACAAAGGCCTTATATTCAGAATATATAAAATCTTTCAAAACTGAACAATAAAAAAATCAAGCCAATTAAAAAATTAGGACAAGCTCAAAACAGACACTTCATCAAAGATGTATAAATAGTAAATAAGCACATGAGAAGGTGCTCAATAACATTTGTCATCAGGAAATGCAAATTAAAACCACTACATACCTATTAAAATGGCTAAAATTAAAAAACAAAACAAAACGAAAACCCTAGCAATATCAAGTGCTAGTGAAGATATGGAGCAACTAGAACTTTCATACATGGCTGATGGGAATGCAAAATGGTAACAGCCACTCTGGAAAACAGTTTGTCAGTTCCTTCTGTAGTTAAACATATACTTACCATATGACCAAGCAGTCTCACGTCTAGATATTTAGCTAGAGAAATGAAAACTTATGTTCACACAAAAACCTGTACATGAATGTTTATAGCAGCATTATTCATAATCACCCCCAAACTGGAAACAACCCAATGTCCTTAAACAGGTGAATGGATAAACAAACTATGGTTCACCCATACAGTGGAATACTACTCAGCAATAAAAAAGAACAGGCTACTGATACGTGGAACAACATAGATGAATCTCAAATGCATTCTGCTAAGTGAAATAAATCAATCTCAAAAGATTACACACTGCATATTTCCATTTACATGACATTCTGGAAAAGATAAAACCATAGAGAAGAGAACTAATCAGTGGTTGCCAGAGCTTAGAGATGGGAGACTGCTTGACTACAAAAGGACAACCTTAGTTGACGTTGGAGTTGATGGAATTGTTCTGAATCTTGTTTGTTGTGGTTACGTGGATCTATGTGTGTGTTAAAACTCATATAATTGTACACCAAAAAAAGTAAATGTTACTGAATGTAAATAAAAAGAATACCAGTGTTTTCTGATAGATTTGTTGGATTAAAAAAAAATGCACGTGTGTCTCTGTGTATTTTGGTTGTGCAGTGAGCTGTGGAGCCAATCAGACTGTTCTTCTAGTTACACAGCCAACTTTCTCAACACCATTTATTAATGTGGCGGGGTCATATTTTGAAATCCTGACCTATATACATATTTTTTCTACCCTTCCTCTTTCCTCCATTTAAGGAGTTAGCTGACTTTGTGCTCAACCTCAGGGGGGTGATGTAGCAGGGGAGATAAGAGAAATAGTCAGTGTTTTTCTGTTTCCAAAGAAAGCCAAGCCCAGAACTGAGAGCAAATTTGGAGCAAAGTAGTCCCCCGGCAGTAGAAAGGGTCCTCTCTCAGCTGTCAAGGCAGATGGGACAAACAGTGATAAGGGAGCATAGATGACCACTGGACTCAAGAGCAAAGGGGACTAGAACCTTGCTTCCATGGCAGAGCTGCTGGGAAGTAAGGGGTGGGAATGTCTGTGTGGTGTCCCTAGGCAATGGGACCAGAGGAGGTAAAGGAGGGGCACAAGGCAAGATGACATACCGATAAATGGGGTTTCCCTTGAAGAGAATGGCTATTCTTCCATCAGTCACTCTGGGAAAGGATCAATCCTGAGGCAGGAAAGGAGGGCACAGAGGGCTTCTCCTTGGCCTTGTGCTGGGGCCTGAACCCTGGGCAGAAGGGCACTCCTGAGAGAGCCAAGTGGTGTCTCAGACATGGAGGCAGCCTGGGGGCTGGACAGAGAAGGGCTCAGTTGGGGCTATCTGTGAAGGAGCTTGGGCCTTAGTATTTGGAGAGGAGCCATGTCCACAGTGTGGTCAGAGTCCCCATGCATAGATTATGTCCTCTGTTAATCAAGCCTTCTCCTCCTCATGTTACACCATAGGCAGCAATTTGAGAACACTTAATAGGACCATATATTTTTTCAATATAGTGATCAATCACACTGCTTCTTTGAATATGTGGCAGATATGATTTATTCCATTCTACATGAGAGAGGTCTCCCAAGACAATATTTATTATGATACAAGATGAGACACCAGCCAGCTTATGCCCTCCTGTTTAGAGAATATATTGCCAATAAATTCAGTAGACGGAGGGTTGGACATCAATCTAGTCAATGACATGTCACGATTCACTTTGGAGCATTGTGAACTACTCCTTTACAACAATTGCTAAGACTGACTGTTTTAACTCTTCTGATCATCAACACGGAAGAAGAGGTCCAGAAGAAGAGGGGGCAAACTTAAATTATTTTGCAGAGAAACAAGGGGAGCACATAGATCACTTCTAACTAACATGGAGCCTTTGTGGGCAATTTGTAGTATCCAATTTCAAGTTATCTAAGCTGTAGTTCTTTTCTTATCTCTAAGTTTCAGGATGTTCCTGCAAACATAGTGGACTGGTATCAGCTATCACAGTGAGGGCTAGAGGGTCATGACCCATGAGTCAGAAGAATTCATCAGAGATGAGCAGTGGTCTGATGACGTGATCTCTGGATGGCAGGAGATGATGGGTATGAGACTGCAGCATTGGTTGAGGTATCAGTAGCCAAGGAATGATTTATGGAACATGTAAACACTCCCTAGAGAATTCCCAGAAATACTTAGGGAGGAGAACTTGATAAAAGACTGTCCTTCCTGAAGATAAATGAGTTGGGTATTAAAGGAAAGTGTGTCCTCATAGACTGATGAAATTTGGGACATTTTAGCTGCATAAGCTACTTCTGGGTTGTACGTTTCATGCCATCAATCTTAGACTAGTATCACCATGTTTTAAACACCATAGTTGTAAGAAATGTTGTAATATCTAGGAGGATTAGTGTCCCCATATTTTCCCTCTCCCTCTTGTTTTTAGCACTGCCTTATTTTTCTTCCCTTTCTTCAAAAACTTTCTCTCCATTGGGAAAAAGAAGAAGAAAAGGAAAGTCACAGTTATTGTAAATGTTTAAAGCACTAAAATCTATAAAAATTTTGAAAAATTCTACTACTAACACAAGCTTACAGTTTCAACGTGAAGGCACAGTTGCACAATGAAGAAAACATGAAACAAAATGGAGGGCGTTGATCCATGCACGAAACATGTGGGGTGAGCTTTGGAGCAGGAACTAGACTCTCTTTGAGATTTTAGTTCACTTTGAACCCCCATAAGATCCTATCTTTTGTGTTTTTTTTCTCCCTCTGGTTTTACTTTCTTTCCTGAGGCCTGGGGAACTGGATTTTCTTTGCTAAGTGTGTGATAGTACACAATGAGAAATATTCTATTCAGAGATGGTTCTAGAAGTATTTTGAAACAGGCAAACTTTTCTCCATCCCTCCTTTCTTAAATGTGTTCCTTTCTTCTCTTTTTGGGTCATTCACCTTTCTCCGTATGTAACTGAAGTCCTTCTACTTTCTTACCTGCTCAGGTAACAACATCTGTTCTTTTTGTTTTAATCAACATCTGTTCTTTGAAAGAGGTCTACTTTCATTGACTTAAACTTTCACTTTAATGAAAGTCATCACGTTAACCATCTCCAGCTTCTGAGATGTATGTGGAACCCAAGAATTTTTTCCCATGAGTTACAAGGATTTCGGGTACCAGGGAGTAGGAGATGCTTCTTGGGGTATCTAAAATCATGAGAAATAGGTGGCTAATTTTGTACTTCAATAGAAGAGGGTGAAAAGACCATACATATTGTACAAGCCTTATACTTATTTTCATTAGTCTTGTTTGTTATATTATTCTTATATTTCCATTGACTCAATGCCTAACCCAAACAAAGGTTAGAGAAGCATTGTAATTGAAAAGCTCGCATAGTTGATTACGGATGAAGGACATTGTACCTGAAAAGCTCTATGTTTGGAGGACAAGGGGACAAATCTTCCTTTAGTTGCTAACTACCTCTGAGGTAAGTCTCTTCGCCTTTCTAGACCCAGCTTCCTTTTCTATGCCAATACATCTTTAATGATTGGAAAAAAAACAAACAAATCAATAAGGTCACATCTAGTTCTGAATACAAAGCCTCTGTTATGCTTTTCTCTGGATAACAAGAACTTGTTGACTTTATGACATAATCCAGGAATGAAGAAAAAAATAAGACTTACTGTTAAGAACAAAAGTGCATATAGCAGGAAGCTGATATACAGCAAGCCTTCTGAGAACCCCGAGGACGTTTAGCAAAGAGTGGAAAATCTGACAATACTGTACAGTCACAGCGTTTCTTTCCATAACAGTGATTTTTCCTGCCCTGACTAAAATAGAGCAGTTTTTATTGTCACAGCACATGTGTAAATATTATTGGTGGTAAGGATATAGTCATATAGGATAACTTCTTAAACACGTTCTTTATTTTGAGATTAACATTTGGATACGATGACTGGGAGGTCCCCACACTCTCTGATTTGCCATGGATACCTGTCGTCCACATCCAGAGCCTGCAGGTTACACTCAGGGACTCTCGCCAGTTCGTTAATAATGTCGCTGAAACCTGCTGCTGCAGCGATGTGCACACATGTCTTCCCACTCTCATCGTCATAGTTGATTATGGACGGACCCTGGTGATGGCTCAGAATGATCGAACACAGAATTCTATTTCCACTCTGGAAAACACAGTTAAAGAAAGCTCATTATGTACAATCCAGTGCTCTTCCCTGTCTATGCCTGTTAAGATAAAAATTCAAAGTAAAAAGATGCAAAGAAAAAAAGAAAAAAGAAAAAGAGAAAGAAAATACATTCTATACAAACCCTCCAACAAATTTCCACTTGTCTCAAGTCCCTGCAGGGATTTTTGTCTCCTATAAGAGGTAAATCATCTTCCACAATTAGCGAACTAAGGAAGACTTACACGATATACAGGTAGAATAGACTGACATCAGAGCCAGCAGGATGGATGAGCCACCAGGACAACAACTCGCTTATTAAGTCTGTTCATTCTGTTTCCCCCCTTGCTGAGAAGCTGGTAGTGTTCATTTTAATGTTAGCAAAATGACTATGATGAGTACTGACTGGTGGCATAATGATGACCAAAATGATCCAGTAATGCTCAAATTGCTATAAATTGTATGAAATTTAATCACCAAAAATTCTTTGTGAAAGGAAATGGATCGTAATTAAATAGCTGATCAATACAGAAATAAAAAAGTATAGAAGGAAAGAACTTCAGGCAATCATCTAAGTTGGGTCCGTCTGTGTAGGACTATAATAAGTTTTCCTCTTATCTTTGAAGGAAGGCTGTTCTACACTCTTTGTAGTAACCTGTCCCAGCCTTAAGCCACCAGCTCTTCCTGGAGTGTCCCGCATCTCTTTGGCTTGCGCAAATAAGTAAATGCTGTATATATTGCTAGCGTTGAATACCTTTCATTGGACTGAAAAATCAAAAAACACTGCATAAGCATTTGGATTTAAGATGACAGTCAATCTTCAATGGCCAATAAAAAAATTCTAGTTTCATATTACACAATGGAAAGTCTTATCTTTCAGATTTCTCCTGATATCTGTGGAAAGATTATATAACAATCCAAATAATTCATTAGCATTTTAATTTTCTCAATGAGTTCATAGAGAGACCCTATAACTCCACGAACATGGTCGTATGGGTAGAATGGAGGTCCCTATGAGGCTTCACGAGCAGATTAAGAATATGAGAGAGACCCTGTCGTTCTGGGAGCCAGGAGCCAGGCCATGTGCCAAACTCAGGGACCCTGGGCAAGAAGAGAGAGTTGGATTTTTAAATAGCTGCAATTCTGATATACTTCAAATGCTATTCAAAAGCCACCTCATAGGGGCTGGCCTTGTGGCGTAGTGGTTAAGTTTCCATGCTTTGCTTCGGCGGCCCAGGGTTCATGGTTCGGATCCCAGGTGTGGACGTACACACCGCTCATCAAGCCAGGCTGTGGCAGTGTCCCACATACAAAACAGAGGAAGATTGGCACAGATGTTAGCTCAGGGACAATCTTCCTCAAGCAAAAAGAGGAGGATTGGCAACAGATGTTAGCTCAGGGCCAATCTTCCTCACCAAAAAAAAAAAAAAAGCCAGCTCATAAAAACTTTCCCATACAAAATTTTCTGTTGGTGTCCTTCCCACTGTATTATCCCTGTGTGTTTGACCTCAAGGGTGTATTTTAGGACCTCTGAGTCAGTTTTCTCAGTTCTGTGGAACAGCACCCGTTTGTTTTCCCTTTTCCTCTTCCTTTTCCTCCCCTCTCTCTGCAATTATGGCTCTCCGGATATCCCATTACTCAGCTTGCCACTGGCTTCACAATAAATCACTGCACAGGGAACCCTCGAGTGTGCTTCTGCCATATCAAGGGACGGCAGCTGACACCAGTTCTGAAACCTCTTGCAGGACCAAGGGCCGGGGGCGCTCAAAGTTCTCAACTTTGAGCCCCGGGAAGAATGTTGAGTGGGTGTTAAATGCCACAGCCAGGGCCAGCTACATAATTTGTGGGGTCCAGGGCAAAATGAAGATAAGCCCCCTGTTCACGTGGCAGGGAAAAAAATTATTCCTTTCTTCTGTGATATCTCTCTCGACCTGTCATGGTGATTTTTATTTGCTATTTAGTGTCATGCTCCCTTGGGCTGTGGATTCTCACCTTGAGCGCAAACTCTCACAGGTGCCCAGGCTGCGTCTTGTAACTCGGCACATGCTTGATCCTGTGCTTTCCCAGCCTGTGCCCAGACCCCTGCCAGGGTGCTGAGAGTCTGTCCCAGGGATGCAGGGAGGGGGGACTGTGTGAGCTGAGGCTCCATTGTCCTATCAGACTTCACTTACAAAACACAAATTCAAAACTATAATTATTGAGAATTTCCAGATGGCAACCATGGAGCATTATACCGCAAGCACAGGGCTCTCTTCTGAGCACGGGGCCCTCTGCGGCGGTACTGGTCGCGTGCCATAAAGCAATCCCTGCCTACAACATTTTTCCTTCTCTTCCTCTCACCTCCCCTCTTGCATCCTCTTCCTCTCTCCATCCTTCTTTCATCTAACAATGACTTTTAAATAATCTGGATAAATTGGTTCAGTTCTACGGCATGCCTGTCATCTGAGTCAGTGACACAGATCACATCTGAGCTTTCAAGCCTGCTTTATCAACTGTCCTAGGATTCTGTCACCTCATGTTACTTAAAAACATATTTTGAAGGGGTCTAAAATACATTTAAAACAATCAAGAGACCCTCTCCCCCTTTTAAAAAGCACTAGCCATTTGAGAAGGAAAAGAGAAGCAGAGAGTGTCAGCTCGATGAATTTGTTTACAATTTCTTGGAAGAGTAAAGGAATTCAGGTTGTCAAGGTGATTCAAAGGGCAAAACGCCCTGTCTAGGTTTTTCCTCTGTGGGAAGAGGGAGCATTAGGCACAGATGGAAAAAAACAAAACCCCACTCCTCATACTGTCTCTTCCTCCCTCCTCACCTGACCCTCGGAGGGGCCATTTTGGACGTGGCAAACTGAGATAGGGGCTGCTCCCCAGGACCCCTGAGGCTGCCTCTTCTGGGATCCTGACTAGCCAGTGGGAGAGAGCAGTGCCTTTGGGAGTTGGAGAATTACAAGCTTCTCTGGATAAGTGAAGACACTCCCACCCCTTACCCTTTCCCTCCAAAATGCCTTTTGTCCTGGATTTTCCAGACACTTCCTTTGCCTCTATACCTGGCCCTCACTTATAACATTATCACTGTATCTTCTTTTTCATTATAAGAAGATTCTCCCAGGAATAATGTGATAGCTACATTTACTGAGTGTACGTTCTGTGCCTGGCACCGTTCTAAGCATTTCCATGTACTAACTCATTTAACCCTGACAACAGTCCCACGAGATGGGTACTCTTATCATCCCCATATTGTAGAGGAGAAAATGGAGGCACAGAGGGATTAAGTAATTTGCCCAAGGTCATAGCCGAGAAGTGGCAGAGTCAGGAGTGACTGTCTGCAGAGTCTTTGCACTTCACCGCTACACCAATCTGTCTCTGATAAAAGGAATGGTCTATTTTTTGATTCTGCATGTTCATACTGGGGGATGAAAGTGAAAACTGCTGTTTAGACCAGCAACATCAGTAGCAATGATGTGTGTCTTGCCAACTAAGACCTTTAGAGTTAAACATTAGGTGCTTTAAAAGCCTCTCCTGGGAGGTTGCCATGGTGTACCCCCACAAGAATTTGAGAGAGCCCTAGAGAGCACTAGTTGGTGAGCTGAGGCCCCGGCTCAGTGGTCTCCTGGTAACAGCATTCCCTTCTTGGCAAGCGTCACCTGAGTGTCAGCCAAAGGCAGGCTCCAGGCCTGGGAGGCCAGAGAGGGTCATAGAGATGAAGAAGCACCAGAGAGAAGAAGTGAGATGCTGCCCAGAAGGGCCCTTAGAAACAATGGAGAGTGGGTTTCCGTTTGGTGGGAATATTCAATACGGGAAGTAAGAACATTGTACAGATCCTCTTCTTACGGAGCTCTGGAATTCTGCACTGGGTAGCCAGATGAAGAGTGTAGATTTATTTGTTTTTGTCGTATTTGTTTTGTTTTTGTCATGGCTAATCCATAAAGTTGCCTTATGTACTCTGAAAACTTCTGGGAAATACTGAGTCATAGTCATTTTCTCTTATACCTCATGAGGGAGGGGATTTCATAAGAAGCCTTGCTGAGAAGAAAGTTGAATTAATGAATAGTAATTTTGCTACAGGCGGACTGATATAAAATAAGATCCCAATATCTTGATTGTGGACTCTTTTTATTCTCGGTGACCTTCCAAGGAGTCTTAGGGGGAGATTTCAGACTAGTTGCTTATTTGTTAACGTATGGCTTGGGAATTAGTTCTATGGTAGCTTCTTCTTGGAGGGAACTCCAATCTCCTTCCTTCTCTTGGAAGTAGGGGCCTGTCTGCATCACTTGTCCTTTGATTGTGACTATGTAAAGCAGAGGCTAAGGTTTTAGGTCACATGGCCCTCTTAAAGGGCTGGGTAGTTTTGTGATGTGAGAAGAATACTGACCCATCACTTCAGCTGGAGCTAGATGCATTAGGCTGGAATGGAGCTGGAGGGGAAGATCTACTAGTCTACACAGCATGAACATTTGAGAGTTGAGAGTTTGGGGCTAGCCAGAGGAGAAAGGTGCCCAATATCCTGGCTTAGAGTCTGGATTATCTTCATGGTTAGTCCCTTTCGACCCAGGCTTTCTGCGTGGCCTGACCCCAGAGGCTGCTGTACCCCAAAGCCTGGGCTGACTCCCCTGGAGAGCAAACGGAAGAAAAGAAATGGTGAGGGGAGAGGCAGCGAGGCATAATGACCCTCAGCGGCTGAACTACTTCGTTTCACAGGTGATCTAATGCTTATATGGAAAAACAAAAACCCTCTTTTCTTGCTGTGTTAGTGTGTAGAAAGGGGGTAGCTTCTGCTTCTAGCTGTCTGGCAAGATGAAGGCCTCCAGGATATCTCTGCATTGTCCTTACCAAACCTATGACTGGAAATCTTTCTGCTGTGATGGAACCTAGCAAAGAGTAACTCAGTAAACATTTCCTGAACAATGAATAAATAAATAAATGAGTAAAGCAAGCCTTATGAACTACAGGCAAAACCAAATAGAATAGAATTTTACCCATCCTTTTTAGCTTCTCCCTCTTTTCCTCATTACCTCCCTCCTTTCACTGTCTTTTCACTTCTTTCTTTACTTGTATTTACTCCTCAGCAAGTCTCTGTTTTTTCTCCTTCTACCCCACCCCCTTCCTCTCTACAAGCAAGCACTGGTTGCTGACACATGCAGTCCACTTGAACTTAGGTGACCCTTCAAGGCTCCAGTTTTCTAAACAGGTCAGTCTTTGCTCCCAGCGTAATGGGGGTTGATTTTGCAAACTTGGCTTTCTTTGTTTACTTTGGGCTTATATGGCTTTGTAGCCTCCCTCTTATCAAGCACTGAGAGTCATGTGGCCCAGGTGCCTCCGTGGGTGCTGGGTATACTTGGGCAAATGACAACCTCCCTGTGAACTAAGGGGTTGGACTAAATGACTTACGTGGTCCCTTCTAGCTCTAAGGTCCTTTCACCATATGAACTGGATCCACTGGTATACGACATTTATAATTATCCTTCAGCATTCTGAATATATTTAGGGCTAAAGTATATTTACAGGATTTTGACACAATTCAAACAGTTGACAACAGATCTTGGCCACTATAGGAAGGAGGAGGATTCCATACTGGACCAAACCAGCCTCAGATCCTAGGGGCTTGAAGGTTATATTCTAGAGCTCCAAGGGTTTGTATGTGTGTATGCGTGTGTGTGTGTGTGTAATTTCCTTAACCACATAACCACATACTGAATGAACAAACATGAAATAGTTGTTTTGTATTAGGGCCGTTCTTTTCTTTCTACCTTCCCTTGAAAAATGCACTGAAAGAAAAGTACTGTTGAGCAAGATTCCAAATAAACACATTTTCTAGAAAGTGGAAGAAGGAGCTAGTGGTGAGATTTGAGGGGCAGTAGATACTTGTCCCTCTCGCTGACCCGCCATCATACCTATCCTAGAATTCCTTTCATTAGAAAAATCTCCTCGGTATTAAGAAATTGCATTCCTGGATGTCTTGGTTAAGCTGAAAATGGTATGCCACAGAAGGAACTCAATAAACCATTAATCCTATTGGCTTGACATGGATAAGTTTATTAGACTGAATTCAATGAACACCTCTTTGAGGACCTAAGATTCACAAAGATCTGTTCTGGGTCTTGAGAGACATCTAGATGAATAAGGCACGTTGCCCTTAAGCATGCAGTCTAGAAGGGAAGACATGGGCATCCACTGGTTGTAACACCAATCCTAGAAGACGGACATCATGGAGGGAACAATTCTGAAAGGGGGCTCAACAAAGAGGGTGACATTTAGTTGGGCCTTGAGGAATAAGAAAGTCTAAGTAGAAATTCTGCAGTTAGAAGGGATGATGTGGGGAGTGCAAGAAGAAAGAAGAATTTCACCAAAAGGGAAGAGCGTGACCAAGAGGGAGACAGAATGAATCTCTGTGGTGTATTGGGGGGATTATTAATATTCCAGAGTGATTGCAGTAAAGCCTATATGGGCTGAAGAGGAAAAGCGAGGGAGTGGGGTGGGGAGGGGTGGAGAGTGGTTGTTCAAGCAGTAAGTGCTAGCCCAAGGAATCTGTTCTTTACCACAAATGAACTCACTGAGGGTTTCTGAGCCAAGAACTGACAGTGACCATAATTGCTTTGGTATAACAACACCTGTGTTCGTACATTTCTTTGTGATTTGTAGAAAGATCACTTGGTGGCAATGTGAGAATAAATTGGAGAAGAAAAGGGGTGAAAGTAGGAATACAGATACTGAAACCGTTCAGGTGAGAGATAGTGGGAGCTTGACCTAAGAAAGTGATGGTAGGTGTGCTAAATTGTCTCCATTTCCTCTTCCAGGTTTATTCTCCATCTTTTTCCATCCTGCTCTCCACCCTGTAGCACAGATGAATTGCTTCAAATGGGCTCCTTTGCCCTTTGGCTTCATTGGGTTTGGCCAATGAGTGGCACTGACAGGAGATAATGTGGGAAGAAACAGAAATCAGGGATTTATCCTTCAGTTTTCTTCCTGCTGGGCCACAGTTTGGTTTTTCCATCAAAGGCTGCAGTTTCTGTCTTGGGCCCTCTCCTACAGCTATAGCATTTGCTGTGTCTTGATAACCACTCTCTCCCATGCCCTTTTAGGCCCAGATGCCCTCACGGCAACTTGCTGTTGTGTGTAAATAGCCTCTTTATGAATCTCTCCTCAGTTACTCCCATCTGAGTGAGGTGTTTCCTGCTGGGACCCTGACCTGCCCAGTGAGGATAAAAAGGAGGCGACAGAGATGCGACACCTGAGGAGGTAGAATTGAGAGGTCTTGATAACCAACTGGATGCCAAGGGTGATAAGGAAGGAGTGTTCATGGACCATGGGGAGGTTTGGCTTGGGTTACTGGGAGGATGGGAGTGCGATGGGAAGGGAGAGACCCTGGATTCAGTTTGAGTTTGATGTGTCTGTGGGAAATTATGGGAAGAAGCCCAGCAGAGCTGGAAATGTGAGTCTAGAGTTCAGCGTTGGAGTTATTGATCTGAGAACCTTCGGAGTAGAATGATAGTTGAAGCCATAGGAACTGATGGGCTTTCTGAGGAAGAGAGAGAGAGGGAGAAAAAGATTGATGACTAAACTACTGCAGTGTTGAGGAGTGAAAGGGAGAGGAGGCTGAGAGACAGAGGGAGAACTGCCCCAAGGGACTGAGATGCCATTGAGGGAGACTGGATGGGATCAGGGCTCTGCTCAGTGTGAGCCCAGATAGAGCCACACAGTGGGGTCTCCTGGGAAGATAGGGGAGGGGAATGAGGGCAATGGCCTACTGGAGGCCACCAGCAGCTACCAAGGGACCTGAGAAATGGGGTCCAAATTTGAAGTTAGTTTACTTCGTGTGCCCAATGTTTCCTGTTTTGGTTATCTGAGCCATATACGGAGGCTTTATGATTTCAAAGTGCTATAGCTTTAAATGTGGTCTCATATGGTCCAAGAGAAAAGCAGGAAGTTCAGTGAAAGAAATAAATGACAACGGGAAATAGATTCATTCATGTGGAAAAACTTGAAAAGGAGCACAATGCTGGTCCTGTGTTATAAATGAGCAAGAAGTCTAAAGGAGGCAAGTGGAATCATGGTTTCGCTGACATTTGGAATTACCCTAGTCTCCGTTGAATGTAAAGGGCAGAACACACCACTTCTGAATTTTACTGCTAACCACAGGGAGGGAGAGGGTGCACAGTTCCCCAGAGTTGTGATTCTTAACGTTTTGAGAGTAAACACCGACCCTTATTGAGGAATTGAAGAAAGTCGTGGACTCCTTCCTCAGAAAAATGTATACTAACATACACACCCACACATACAACACTACATACCATTATATGGGTTCTAGAAGGGACCTATCTTGTTATTCTCCTTTTTTTTTTTTAATAATTTTATTTATTTATTTTTTTTTCCCTCAAAGCCCCAGTAGATAGTTGTATGTCATAGCTGCACATCCTTCTAGTTGCTGTATGTGGGATGCGGCCTCAGCATGGCCGGAGAAGCGGTGCGTCCGTGCGCGCCCGGGATCAGCGCCCTGGATCCGAATCGGGGCTGCCAGCAGTGGAGCGCACGCACTTAACTGCTAAGCCACGGGGCCGGCCCATATCTTGTTATTCTTTTTACCCCCAGTGCCAGATACACAGTAGGTGCTCAAGAAATATTCATTAAGCAGTTGAGTAAATAAATGAGTGAGGCATTATGCTTATAGAAAATCATGGTCAAAATGCAAATATCTTAGGTAGGAGTAGATAAAGGTTTAGCACTCATTAATATGAATTCATTTATCATAATGGTTTTCAACCCTAGCTGCGCATTACAATCTCCTGGGGGAGGGACAGCTTTAAAAAATAGTGATGCCTGGGCCCCACCCCAGAACAACTGGCTGAAAATCTAAGCATGTGGGGCCTGGGTCTCAGTGTTGTTTAAAAGCTCTTCAGATGATTGTAATGTGCAGACAGGCCTGAAGTCAATGTAGCAGGTTAAAAGCTATATCGTTTATAGAGAGAAAGACTATGAAGATGTGGGTATGATAACTAAGCTATCATGGAGGAAATCGGGAACCATAATAAAAATGACAGTCTCTTCCAATTACATAGTACATTACATATCGCTGTCATACGCATGGTCTCATGCATACCCCAAAGATACACCTATGGTTAAGCCAAGTGGGCGTTGGTGACTTTTCTCAGATCAAAGCCAGGTTTGTCAATGCAAACTCAGATTTTCTGAGTTGAGTACATTGTTTTTTTAGTTTTGCCAAACTGTCTCTTTGAGGATGAGAACAGGGGTTCCCACACCCGAAGAGCACAACTCAGAAAGTCTGGAGTGTTTTGGGAGTCTATCGTTTTACAAGCTGCTGATTCTATTGCAAGGCTAGGTCTAGAGTAGCGCCTCTGAATTGGGGGTAGGGTGGAGGAAGGGGCAGCAGAGCAGGCACATTGGTCAGAATTACCTGGGGAGATTTTTCAAAAGGCACATACATGGGCCCCATCCCAGATCTATGGAATCAGAAGGCAGAGGTGATGAGAGTGAATGTAAAGAAAAGCTTGATTCTGATACCACTTTCACCTCACCTGAGAACCAACACACACGGAACGCTTCCTGGGTGCCCAGTCAGGTTGCCTCTGGGGCCACCGCTATGGTGGTGACCCCTGACCAGCTAGAGGACTGGGCTCTGAGCAGGGACTGGCATGAGGGGGGCAGAGCGGGAGATTAGATACTGAAAGTATGTAGGAGGTTGTTAAGGCAGGTGGAGACGACAAAAACAACTTGCTCACTTCACAGTTTTGCCCAGGGCTGGCCCTAGTACAGAGTAACTAAAACTAAGGTTGGAGGGACGAAAACAGAGCAGTTTCCAAATCACTTCTGTTTTCCCCTTACCTCAGGCACACATGTCAACCCTGAAAGTGCCAGGTGCCCGTCTCTGCCGTGTGTGGCACGTGAAAACACCTGAGTGAAACCACGGTCAGGGCAGACAGAAACGCCTCTCACAAGGATGCTGGCAGCGGTTCAGCAAGGGTGCCCTTATTGAGCTGATGGAAATAAACAGTGGGGATGTCTGTGTTAGGCATCCAAAGACAGAATGGGCTAGCAAATTTGTTGAAAGGATGCATAATACCACTCTCCTCTTAAGGACGGAACAGATCACTCAGAATTAATCATTCCCCTTGAAAATAGAAAGCACTTCAATAAATGTGAGCTATGGTCATTATTTCACCCTATTCTCAGTTTCCCTCTCTTTGGATTATAGATTTCTGGGGCCTATTCTGATTTCTTTGCTTGTATGTACTGATGTAGATTCTCTTTTGGGATAGTAAGGTAGGGTCACAAGCCGCAATTTTCATTGTTCAGCATAGAATTCAGGGTCATCTGGAATGTCTCTGCTTTGGAAGATTTGGAAGGAAAAAGAGACTCATTCATGGTCCAGAGACTTTGAAGGGACTTTCCCAGTAAGTCTTTGAAAGTTTATCCTGGTGCACTGTGAGCCAGTAGCAAGCACTGAGATGGAGAGAGAAAAAGAGGGAGGTGTGTGTCTTTCTGTGTGTGTGTGTGTGTGCATGTGTGTGTGTGTGTGTGGGTGTGTAACAGTCAAGGCAGGCTCTCCCTGATATTCGATAACTCTTCCTCCTCTTTATCTTGGCAGTGTTTCTTCTCTACAACTGATGCCCCCAAATCCTCCTCTAAGTGACAGGTTTCCTGTTGCCCCTGTGGACCTGAATGGAGGGGAGGAAGGCAGCGTGAACCTTGCTCTATCTTACATATAAACTCCATATCAATGCTGGGGCTGTACCTTTGATAATTCCATCCTTCAGGTCTGACATGCTCAGAGAATTGTTAACATTGCTTTACATCATTTAAACTCGAGACAAGTCCTCACCTGGACTGCCCAGTGGAGAGCCGTTTTAAAGTCTTTATCCACAAGGGTGGGGTCTGCCCCCTTCTTCAGCAGCATTTGGGTGTGTTGAGGCTGGTTGTGGAAAGCTGCCCAGTGGAGTGGTGTCATTCCCTACAAAACCACAAGCAGAGGCAGTGGACATGAGCACAGGCTATCAGGAAGGAAAATGGAGCACTAACTTTCTCCCCAGGCCCGCGGGCCACCACCAGATACATTGGTTGCCGCCTGTCAGTTCATTTATTTCTCAAGCTATTCATTCAACAGATTCAATTTATTGAGCTTCTGCTTTGTGCCAGGCAAATTGGTGTTGAGGATACTGTAGTGAATGAGATAAACAAGATCCTTGCCCTCAGGAGAATTGCATTGTTGTAGAGGAAGACAGATGGTAAATATACACAAACGAGTCAAAGGATTTTCCAGTTTGCTGAACGCTATAAAGAACGCACATGGGTGCTGTGATAGTCACCGTGGGGGAGGGACTGTTCCACACGGGCCTCTGCTAGCTGGGCTTGGGGAAGAGAACAGCAAGTATCAGGTCACAGAGGCAGCACCTATGCCTGGAGTCACGCTAGGATGCCATCTCCCACCATGAGGGCAGAGGCACTGTCTGTTTCAGTGCAGTTCCCCCAGTGACCACAACAGAGACTAGATAAACAGCTGTTGGATGAATGAATGAATGAATGGAGAGAGGAGGAGAGCCATGTGAGAGGGGGTTGGAAAGGTTGGCAGGGCTGATCCAGGGAGTGTGGGATGGGAGATATTGACCCTGCATAAGGCATTTGGATTTTATTCTCAAGTCAATGGAAAGACAGCGAAGGGTTTTAAGCAGATGCTGACATGATCGGATTTACACTGGTTAGAGGAAATCACTCTGTGGCAGCTTGGAGAAAAGATATGGATGAGTCAGGCTGGTGAGTCCCAGCTTCTTTCAGAGCTTAAGGTCACAAACTTTAGGCATTGTTTAATAATAAAATGAGCTTATGTTGAGAAATGGTAGCCAAAAAGAACCAGTATTATTTGGGAGTTACTGTGAAAAGATGGCATCTTCTCCTTGCCCACACCTCTCAGTTACATGAAATATATCTAAAATAACTCTAGATTGAGATGCCTGATAAAGGGGCAAAGGGCACAGGCAGCTTTAAAGCTTCTCTTTTTAGAGTCATCTCTGCAGATAACGTAAAGATGGGAGTCAATAGCTTGGCCTTCTCTGCTCCATCCACGATGAGCTGAGTGGAGGAGATGGGCCTCAGCCTGGTTAGGAGAGCAGAGCTAACATTAGCCCAGAGCTAATATTTATTGATCCAGAGACCTTATGAGTTCCTATGTATACTATCTCACTTAATCCTCCAAACAACTTTCTGATTAAGTATTGTGATGAAGTCGGCAGTGTGTTCACCAAACTCTGTTTCCTCTTCCTCCAGGGCACACAGTCAGTCTACAGCTTCCCAGCAGAGAGGTGTGGCCACTAGACCGAGTCATGACCATTGCAATGTGAACAGAAGGGATGGAAGGAATGAAAGCCCCCTCCAGTCCTGCCTAGAAAAGAAAACCTATGTGGTCTTCCACATCTTCTCTCTTTCCTCATCTGACAACTGAATGCAGAGGAGAACAAGGCTTGAGAAGGTGCTGGAACCATGTGATTCAAAGGCCCAGTACCCTATTGATGAGGTCCAGCACTGGCTTATTATGCGAGCAAGAAATAAGCTTTTATCGTGTCAGGCCACTAAGATTTTGAGTTGTTCGCTATGGCAGTTAGCCAACTCTGACAGGTGCCACTGTCCTTCTCATTTCACAGAAGAGGAAGCTGAGCTCTAGAGAAGTTCCCAAGTCTGGGAGTGAGCATGGAACTGAATCTAGGGTTTGAGGTTTGTGGGGCACTGGGATTAGAACCAGCTAAATCCCCTCGACCGGTTCCATATTCTAAATCACTAAATTATGTCTGCTTTCATGTTTCAAGTGTCATATGGCACTGAGCCTCCAGAGATATTCTTGAAGATATTTCAAGAAATTGGTTCCATATGGAAAAGAATGCTAATCTAAAAGCAATGAAACTTCTTGTTCTTATTCCAAGAGTTGAATATTTACTTGGGATTCAGAATAGCTCAGTGCATTTCAATGGGTCCTCTTCATTTTTAATTTGACCCACTGGAATTAGAAATCTGAACTCAAGGAAATCAGATTCTTTTTATTATGCATGAATTTCCCCATTCCAGTGCTGAGTCCCATTTGCGTCGGAGTCATTGACTTTGTCATAAAGTGCCACCAGTATCCAGGGTTAAAGACATCAAAGGCAATTTTGAAGTCACTGGAGTGGAAGCTTCATGAAGGCAGGGCCCTTGTTTGCCTGTCTGAATCCTTGGGGCCTAGAACAGTGCCAGGCATGTTGTAGATGCTTAGTCAATACTTACTGAATGAGTGAGTGACTTCTCACTGTTCTTGACTGAATTTTTTGCTTCTGTCAAATTTGGCTTTGCTTTTTAGAATCATACACACAAGAAAGAAAGGCAGAACATGATTTCTCCTTTATAGAAAATGACCTTGTCTGATATGGTCATTGTTACCAACTTGCCAACTGAAACTTGTTAGAATTCTTTTTTTTTTTTTTTTAACAGTTTTATTTATTTATTTATATTTTTGTGAGGAAGATCAGCCCTGAGCTAACATCCATGCCAATCCTCCTCTTTTTGCTGAGGAAGACCGGCTCTGAGCTAATCTATTGCCAATCCTCCTTTTTTTTTCTTCCTCCTCAAAGCCCCAGTAGATAGTTGCATGTCATAGCTGCACATCCTTCTAGTTGCTGTATGTGGGACGCGGCCTCAGCATGGCCGGAGAAGTGGTGCGTCAGTGTGCGCCTGGGATCCAAACCCGGGCCGCCAGTAGCGGAGCGCGTGCACTTAACTGCTAGGGACCGGCCCAAAACTTGTTAGAATTCTTGATGAGTGCTCCAAATGAGGTAGATGGCAATCACTATATGTAGAGATATGATTTAACGATGTGACAATTCAGTGTGAAAATGTGGTTGTGAATTAAATTGTGATGATGCCATGTTAATCTTTGTCTCCTAAACACAGTTGCTAGGCTTCAAGAGTTATTCTCTTAAAAAAACACCACCACCTCCCCACCCGCCCCGCCCTGGCAAAAAAAAAACACCCTAACTCTTGCAAGCTTTGGTAAAGGATGGGGTGGCGAGGAGCACTACCATTTTTTGTATACCTACTGGGTGCCAAGAGCTTTATATATGTTACCTCCTTGAATCTTTACAACAATCCTAAGGGATAGGTATTTTTAGGCCCATTTACAGGTGAGGAAACTGAAACACAGACAGGTTAAGTAATTTGCCTAAGGCCATTGACTAGGTACGGCGCAGAGCTGGGAGTCAAATCCAGGTCTCTCTAACTCTGGAGAAAAATGCTCTTTCCACACATCATGCTGGTAGACTTTCATTTTGGAAATGAGTTCAGATGCTAGAAAATTCTTTTCTTTGTGATTTTAGCTGGATTCAAGATCTTCTCACTTTCCAGAATGGTGGTTCTCACTAGAGTGTGTGTTGCCATTCCATATTATTATTTGTTTCATTTAGCATCGCCTCTAGGCTCCCCCTAAAAGCTCAGCTGGTAAGTATTTATTTTTGTAAGGTATTGAAATATACATATTCTCCCTCCTCAACTCCCACCTTGGAATTTGGAATCACTGTTAGAAATAAACGTTGAGCCTCTGAATGGCCCCAAATCAAGCCTTGAATTGCTCCATTATTTCTCTAAATAATAATATATATATTATATATAAATATATCGTGTATTTATATTGCAATATAAACATGTTGCAAACCTTCAGTCAAGTCAAGGGAAACTTCCTGTTGCTATTTTTTTCAATTGGGCTAAAGAGGAATAAAAATAAATTCTCCTCGAGTTAGTAATAGGAAAACCAAAACTTTCAAAATCAGCTCAAGTGCAGCTCTGGTATTGCACAACACACTTTGTTTAGGAACTTTTTCCTACAACTGCCTCCTTCCCCCTCCTGCAGCTTCTGTTGAGCCGGCAGTCATTGTAGTTGTGTTGTGTTGACTCTGGTGGCCATTTAAGGGGCAGACTTCAGGCTTGGCACTGAAAGTTGACAGAGATCACGATTAAGCTGTGACACTTAAAGGCAGAAGCTGCGGCTTATTCACTGTGGTATGCCCACTGCACCAAGCACACAGTAGGTGTTCAAGAAATGTTTACAGGAAGAATTAATTAGTGAATTGCAGGTTGTCAAGGTTCCCCTGGACTATGGGGAGTATAAAATACCAGAATCTGTTGAATGCAAGCCAGTCCCCTGTGTCCAAACTGTGGCGACCTTTCCTACCAGCTCCTCTCAAGTTTCATTGAGGACTCAGTTGGGCCTTCAAAGCATGTGGGCTGAAAATTTAGGAGTCACTTGCAGACATGCTGCAACAAACATCTAGATGGCCCTGGTGACAGTATAATTCCACTGTTTTTGAAAAACAAAAAGTATTGACTCAAAGACTGAAGAGTAACTCACATTCATTTAAGAACATGGCTTTCCAGAATGTTTTGAAGGGAAATGTTCAGTTTTAATTGACTTAGGGTCCATTTCTAGATTGCTGATAGGACTGTGGGTTATAACTACTGGTGCACAGCAGCGTTGCTTTGGAACGGCTCTCTTGTGCAGATGAGTCATTCTGTACCTTGGGCCTGTGCCACCGAAATTTCAGTTAAGAGCTTACAAGGCCTATCAGCGTCTCAGAACTTTTTTTTTTCCCAAACCACTGTAACTTTTTGTGTTTTATGAACCAGAAATCTTATTAAGTGCTTAGCAGTTTCCGTGTTTCAGAACTGCACTTGTGGACCAGCTCTAGCCGACACTGAAAGGCACGGAGAGAGAAATGTGTGATGCGGTTGGGTGGTTGGTGGAGCATCCTTCGTCTTTGTGCCCTGGGCGAGAGAATTACAGCAGGTGGCTGAGAGATCAGCAAAACAATTCTAGATTCTTTGAAGGATTTAGAATTTCACAGAAGTCCAGTTTGTCTCTGGTTGACATTTTAAAATTCACATACTATTAATCTCCCAACCAAATATGACCACCCTTCACAAAAGTTATAGAGGGTCTCCCACAGAGAAAAAATTGGAATAAATGATGTACTTTATTATTATTATTATTATTTTTGGTGAGGAAGACTGGCTCTGAGCTAACATCTGTTGCCAATCTTCCTGTATTTTGCATGTGGGATGCTGCCACAGCCTGGCTCGATGAGTGGTGCATCAGTCCACACCCAGATGCTAACATCTGTGCCCATCTTCCTCTATTTTGCATGTGGGACGCTGCCACAGCATGGCTTGATGAGCAGTGCATTGGTCCGCGCCTGGGATCCAAACCTGTGAACCCTGGACCACCGAAGCAGAGCGTGCAAACTTCACCGCTACACTACCAGGCTGACCCCAAATGATGTACTTTAAAAGATTCTTGGGCCTGCCCAGTGGTGCAAGTGGTTAAGTGCTTGCGCTCTGCTTTGGTGGCCTGGGGTTCATGGGTTCGGATCCTGGGCATGCACCGATGCACCGCATGTCACGCTATGCTGTGGCGGTGTCCCATATAAAGTGGAGGAGGATGGGTACGGATGTTAGTTAGCTCAGGGCCAGTCTTCCTCGGCCAAAAAAGAGGAGGATTAGCATGGATGTTAGCTCAGGGCTGATCTTCCTCACACACACAAAAAAAAACAACAAAAAACTCACTTTCTCCTTATAATAATGACAAAAATAATGTATCTGACAAAAAATTAAAAAATGGAGATTTTTCACAATTTAAATGAGACACTAATGCAAGAAAAATAATATAAATTAACTTAGGTCATAGAAGTATAAGAGCAAATTCTAACAAGGACAAACATAAAACAAAGTCTCTAGAATAGAGGCCTACATTGTTATATTTATTTTTCAACAAAACAGGACGTCTACATTCTTCTACACTGAATTATGAACTCTGTTAGAGCAGTGACCAAGCCTACATGAGACATGGCAGGTACTGAAATATTTGTTGAATGAATAAAATGACTATTTTCCCATTCCAAGTAGATCATCTTGGGATGCTCTACAATTATTCCACTTATTGCTCAAAATGTTTTTTGGAGGTCTTTTTTGGAATTACCACTACAGCAGGGATTCTATCTATGGATAGAAATCAGGCTTTGTGTGAGCTTAGATTAGAGAAATAAATTACATCTTTACTTTCATTAGCTTCTAATTGAAATTTAGCATCTTCTTCAATAATGAATATAGGCAACAACTCACAGTAGTGTTAACAATACCTGTGACTTTGCCAACAATATGAATCACAGATACTTTTGCATCACATTAGCTATTGCATATATCTCAAAATATCATTTACATGCATCACTACTTCAAAATTGCAGTAGTGTTGGTCCCACCACTAAATCTTATCTAACGCATTAAAAGAAAAGCTTGCATATTACTATCACCAATTTGTTCTTTAACATACTTTGATAACTGTATTTCAATATATGTATTTCAATAACTGTATTTATTTTGTAATCCTATGTATTTTATTTTATGTAAAAATTTCAAACATTTTTCTAAGGAGGGATCCATAGGCTTCACCAGCACACCAGAGGCATCCGTGTCATAGAAATAGAGAAGGACTCCTGCCCTATAGTCTACAGTACATTTTTTGAAGATCTCAAATGATATAAAATCTTATTTTTTTTTGAGAGTAGATTTTGGAAATAATTGAAAATCACCTGGAGTCAAGTCTGGTAAATAAGATGGTAATTGAGTTGAGTCAACAAAATAGAGAGAAAAGGCCATAAAATAAAATAATATGACTTTTTCTTGAGTGTAATAAATTAATTCTTTATCTATTAATTATATACATATATATTTTGGAGGCTCTACTTTGTGCAAGTTACTGAACTAGATTCTAGGGATACAAAGATGAAAAAGATGGTCTGCCTCTAGAAACTGAGGGGGAGTGGGGGATGGGAGAGAGAGAAGTGAGGGCTCCTAAGTAGTAGTGACTCCATTTTTCCAAGGTGTTTGTTTTCAGGATAAAAATTCTGGTGCATTTGAAAAATTTTGCTTTATTATTTTACCTTTTGCTATTGCAAAGTAAAAAGGTTACTAGAGTTAGTGAATGTTTCTTTTGATTTTTCCTTTAGAGTGCACAATCTCTGCTTGTGGTTATATTTTAGGAATGTTATAAGTGGATTTAGTGCTAAGAATTATATCCAAAGGTTCACATCTGTTTTTGCAACTTGGATTTATTTTCTCAGAATGCTGTTATAATGAAAGTTTGGATTGTCAGGCCTCTCACAAAAATCTACTCAAATCAGAACGTGCATTTAGTATAGGATCAACAATATATCCTAAATACCATTCATAACAGTGCTTCTCTGGACAAATGCATTCAGTTCTAACCCAGATGACAATAGCTCATAGCCCCTCTTGATGGGGCACTCTTCCTGTCACAGCTAAAACGAGAGCAGGAGAGGTTAGATTCTAGGGGTTTAGCAACTTGTTAACTCCCTGTAGCTGCACTAGACAAGTCTCTCTCTATGTCAGTGATTCCCCTGAGGTCCAGAAGAACAAAGGCACAGAGGACAATCTGACCCATCTTGCCTTTCCCACAGTGTTCAACTCTGCAGTGTGGACAGTTTCTAAATAAGTCATCTTATAATTAAACAAGTGGTTAATGAAGCAGGAAAAACAAACAGATCATTGGAACGGAACAAAGAGTTCAGAAATGGAACCACATATTTAAAAAAAATCTTATAACAAACTAAAAGAAAATTTAGCATAATGTAGTTTTCTGTCCCTGGCAGTAGGGAAGGCCTTTTTAAAAAAGACACCAAAAGCAAAAGCAATAATGGACATGAATGAGCTTTTGATTATATCCTATTTAAAATTTTCCATACAAGAAAAGACATCATGAACAGTACTAAAATAAGCAACAGACTGTGAAAAAATATTTGCAATCCAAGAGCAGACAAAGGATTAGTGTTCAGAATATAAAATAAACTCCTCTGAAGCCACAAGAAAATGACAAGTAACCGAACAGATGAATGGACAAAGGATGTAAACAGGTAAGTCACAAAAGAAGATATGAGAATGACCATATACCTATGAAATGGTGCTCAATCTCATTGGTTATCAAGGAAATACAAATTAAAACAACAACGAGAAATCCAACAATGGGAAAACAGAAACAAGCACACTTTTACACTTTAGGTAGAGCTATAAAGTGATACAGCCATTTTGGAGAACAACCAGGCATGCATATTAAAAATCAAAATGTACACACTCTACTACCCAATAATTCTTCTTCTAGAGAAATGCTTGTATAAAAGACACAAGGAGGCTTGTATAAGAGCACTCTTTAGAGTAGTGTTTATGACCATGAAAAACTGGAGACAACCTAAATATCCATTCATAGGGGAATAGAAAAATAAATGGATGTATTATCATAGTATGGGAAACTATGAAACCATTAAAAGGAATGAGTCAGATCTATATGTATCAACATGGATAGAGCTATAAGACACACTCTTGAGTGAAAAAACAAAGTTGCAGAACAACAATATAGAGTGTGATGCCTGCTATGTAATACTCTGCAACACCTATGAATATACATAAAAGATTGGGAAAGAGACATATCAAACAGTGATTACCTGGGGGTAAAGGTGGTGGGGTAGAAGCAATCAAGGACTTCCTGGTATTACTTGTAATATTTACTTTTTTTTTTTAATTTATTTTTTATTTATTTATTTTTTTTGAGGAAGATAGGCCCTGTCCTAACATCTGTTGCCAATCTTCCTTTCTTTTTTTCTCCCCAAAGCCCCAGTACATAGTTGTGTATCATAGCTGTAGAGTTGTAACTCTTCTATGTGGGACGCCACCTTACTATGGCTTGACAAGTGGTATGTCGGTCTGCACCTGGGATCCGAACCCTGGAACCTAGGGCCACCAAAGCAGAGTGTGTGAATTTAAACACTACGCCACTGGGCCAGCCCCTAAATTTTTAATAGTAAATGTGTTCATGTATTACTTACACAAATAAAAACTAATAATACAAAAAGAATTGTTTTAAGTCACTGAGCTCGTATCAGGACAGCCTCTAAAGTGATATTCACCTCCCAAATACCAAGTAGTATCATGTTTTGTTTTACTTGAGCAGTTATAGATATAAATGGCTTCAGAGGGCCGGCCCCATGGCTTAGCGGTTAAGTGCACGCGCTCCGCTGCTGGCAGCCCGGGTTCGGATCCCTGGCGTCCACCGCTTCTCCAGCCATGCTGGGGCCGCGTCCCACATACAGCAACTGGAAGGATGTGCAGCTATGACATACAACTATCTACTGGGGCTTTGGGGGGAAAATAAATAAATAAAATCTTTAAAAAAAATAAAAAATAAAAAAACATAAATGGCTTCAGAAATGGATTTTTTTCCTTCCTCTCTCCATTCTTTAGTTTCAGTTTATAATCTAATATATCTCTTAATGAAGTTAGATTTCTACTGATTGATCCTTTAATCTTGAACCATTATTGTGATAAGCTTGGGAGTCCTTCAGTTACTCTTGGAAAATAATTTCATTCAAACTATGTAGGCGTACGCCTTGCTCTTTCCTCTTGTCGTTAGGAAACCATAATGCATCACCAGCACTAACTTACCTTTTCCCTCATTTCTTTTGTCTTTGCTGTTTTTTGCTTTCCGTTACTTAGCAGACATAGGGTGTGTGTTTACTATGCTTTAACTGTTACCCTCTCATATATAATGGAGAGGGCACTGTGCTTGGAGCTCACTGGAAAAATAACTGGGGAGGAGGGATAGTAGGTGACTGCTTGTTCAGAACATTGAGAAGCCAAAGGCAGGAACTCCACCAAGGCAATGAATGAAAAAGAAAGCCCTTATTTCCCAATGGCAAAGAGCTTCTAGCCCTCGTAAATTTATACGGATTTATAAGTACATATATAAAAATGGAAAACACAGTCAAGCAGGGGGGCTTCAGATGGGTTTCAGACATGCTGTGACATGGCCCAAAGAGGAAGCTGCGACATTGGGTGGGAAGTGTCCTTTTGGTCTAGCAGCAGGAGGAAACTTCTCTGAGAAGTCACTTTGCATGAGAAGGAACCAGAGACTTTTTTTTCCCAATATTTACCACATCTTATCTGAAGACTGTTACAATGACCACTGTTAGAAAGATCTGTGTCTATTTTCATCGTCTCCACCAGCCAGGGGCCTCCCAGGGCGGGGAAGAATAGGGAACCATCACTCTGCTGGGGGATGTTCCTTCAGCTGAGGGGTGACAGAGTTGGAGGTCTGTAAGGGGAATTTAGCTTTAGAGTATGAATGACTGAATTTGCCCCCTTTCTAATAAGCCTGAATGAAGTCTAGAAGTTCATGATCAGCTGACATGAACTGCAACCACTCAAGCTCCCTGCTTTCACACCATGGGCAGAGTGATCAGAGCGTGCTTTATCATCTCTGGTTCTTGTTTCTAAAGCAGAAGTTAGAAGCAGTGCAATCCTCTCTCTTCTGGGGTTTTGCTTAAACCACGGAAGACATGGGGAGTGAAAGTAGTGTGTGACCACCGAGTTTGGGAGGTGTCCAACTTCAGACACAGGCTGCAGAGCAGGGGCTTTTTGGTGTGGGCCTTAATGCCAAGCCAGCTGGAAGGAGGGCTTTAATCAGAAGGCTCGAGAAAGACAGGGAAAGGAGGGCAACTTGGGAGAAAAATGGGGGGCCAGCTCCTGTTAGGCGGCTTCTTCCCACTCCGTTGTCTATGGTCAGCTGGCTTCCTTGAAAACAGTGTAATTTAGCATTTTGGGGCATATGCATTTTCAGTGCTATCAGATTTTCTTAAAGTTATCAGATATTCTTAGTAAAGTGCAGCCAAACCAAGCACATATTTATTAAAAATTCCATTAAAAACCGGGTATTTAAATCGATGTTAAGAAGCTTGTTAAAGAAATCAGGCTGGCTTGTGAAAATCCATCCTGCTTTTTAGAAGAGGTAAGTAGATACAACAAGACCCAAAGCTACTCTGGGGTAGCTCTGCCTGTGTCTGATCCACCCTTTCTCAGGAACTTTGCTTGAGAGGGCTGCACTGTCTTCTTGGAAGCCTCGTACACGACTGTCTTTGCAACATAAAGGAAACAGCAATGGTCATCATTGGCATTAATAATGTGGCCACTGGAGCAGGAAGCCTGGCGTTACTGTCTGTCATCTTTCACTCAGAGAGCTTCGGCAGCCATAGCTTGCCATTCAAGTTTCGGAGACTTGAGAAGACAGGAAAGAGCCATATTTATTTCTCAATGTCCAGAGGGAAATTACAAAATTTCAGTGGCATGATGAATGCTTAAGTACTTAATGCAATAAATCCTTCCCTATTAGAAGCTACCGACACTCACGGTGGGGATAAATTTCGGAGGATTAATAGTGGAGACACAGGCTTCTCTCTCAGAATAGAAACACAAAAATGTGCTCCATGCCCTCCTTGGACTTTTACAGATTCTGAACAGTGGTTCAGAAAAGCCCTTCCTCCCACCCTAACATGCACAATGGCCATCTCTTCTCAAGAGGGCAGGCTCACCTCATTGTCCTGGTGATTAATCTCGCTGAGATTTGACTGTTGCACCAAGACTGTTAGGAGCCTGTAAAGAAAAACAGGAGAAGTGGCTCAAAAGAACAGAATCTCTATGAGAACACAGCATTAGAAATGTGGTCCATTGAAGGCCTCCAAATGAAGATGGGCCCTTTCCATCTATCTAGGAGAAAGATCCATGGAAAAGAAGCCAGCAGGATAAGTAAGAAGGTTCCAGGGAGGAGGAATACCTCTGTCTCTTCTTCTCCCACCTCCTCTCTATCTTAGTGCTTCTGGCGGGTCCAAAGAGAATGGAGAAAGTGAATCAATCTTTAGGCTCATCTTATTCACCAGATCTGTGTCCCTATGCGTGCACTTTAAGAACCAAAGTTCTTATTTTTTATTCATTTTACGTAAACATATAGGGTGCTTTCAAGCTGCTTCACCACTAGGTACAAGTGTCATGCCTTTTAAATGTATAGATTATGCCAGGAGGCACTCAGCATTTACAACTTTGCTTATTCTTTGTACAACATGCAAATATCTAAGCATGAGACAATAATCAGTGTGAAACAACAATCAATGATTCTCAAGTTCAAGTTCTTATCCTACTTGGTCCCACACTTGGTGGACTAAGGTCAACCCTACATCCATGGGAGAGAAGCAGGTGAGCACAGTGGTTAGGGGCCCAGACTCTAGAGTTAGGTGGCCTGGGTTCACAACCCAGCCCTGCCACTGACCAGCTCTGTGACCACAGGCAAGTAACTTAACCTCTCTGTACCTAAGCTTCCTCATCTATAAAATGAGGGTAATTAAAAGTACCTACCTTATAGCTCAGTGTGAGGATTAAATGAGTTACTATGCATACAGCATTTAAAGCATGCCTAGAACACAGTAAGTGTTATTTCTAGAACACTTAACCCTAGAAGTTTTAACCCTGGCTCTATCTCAGAATCCCCTGGGGAGATTTTTTAAAACCACAGATACCTGGGAACTGTGTTTGGGGTTTCTGACTCAGTAGGTCTGGAGAGAAGCCCAACTTCTATAGTTTAAAAAAGCTGTTCAGGAAATTCTGGTAAGCAGTCAGGTTTGGAAACTACTGAGAAAGGTGTGAAATGAATTAGTCAATGGATACTCACTGTTACGGACTGAACCGTGTTCCCCTCGAATTCATATGTTGAAGCTCTAACACCCAGCGCCTCAGAATGTGACTGTATTTGGAGAATGGGCCTTTAAAGAGGTGGTTAAGTTAAAATGAAGCCATTAGGGTGGGCCCTAATCCAATTCTTCTGGTGTTCTCATAAGAAGAGGAGATTAGGACACACAGAGAAACCGGAGGGGTGCAGGCTTACAGAGGAAAGACCATGTGAAGGGGCAGCAAGAGGGTGGCCATCTACAAGCCAAGGAGAGAGGCCTCAGAGGAAACTGACCCTGCCAGCACCTTGATCTTGGATTTCCACCCTTCAGAACTGTGAGAAAACACGTTTCTGTTGCTTGAGACTCCCAGTCTGTGGTATTTTGTTATGGCAGCCCCAGCAAACTAATATACTCAACAAGACGATAAAGGATTGTTTATGGGGAGACAATGAAGGAAATTTAGAAATTATTTTTGTAAGAATTATTTGAAAATTGAAATGATTTAGCCTCTTCCCCAATCAGATTTTCATTGTCTTTCAGCTTAGATGACACCTAAAATCCTAAGTATTAAATTGCTACCTGCAATAGAAGAAAAGAGGAACTAATACTGTGTTAGTGGTAAATGTAATACAAGGAGAGCTTAGATGGGGATGGATTTCTGGTGATTTGCTGTGGAGGTGAAATAACCAGGAAGCCTAAGGTTTGATTCTAGTCTTATCACTGCCTTTGGGGAGCCAGGATATTGCTGTGGTTTAATTCTGGCCTCACTGCTGTGTGAGCTCTCTGAGCTTCTGTAATGGGGATAATAACAGCAGTGGTAGGGAGGACTGGATAAATAACAGATGTAAAGCTCCTCGTACACAGACTTTAAAGGACCAGTGGCTATGACTGCAAGGGGCACATCTCTTTTATCCTTTCTGAATTCTAGAATTCCTCCATCTGGTGGGAAGATCCTACAAAAATATTGCATTTGGGGTAACACTGTTTTTCATATTTTCCCTTATAGCTGCTTTATGGGGAAAAGGTAACTGGTGACTGTCTCCCCTGCCACGTCTCTCTGTCTGTCTCTCTCATTACTGGCCATTGTTTAATCTCTAGGGCTCATTTGGTCTGAGGTGCTGGCGGAGAACGGAAGGGAAAGGCAAGAGGTCAGCTGTGGTCCAGTCCGGTTATCTTTGACTAACCTTGAGCAGACTGAGATCATCTGTAGCCAGACAAGATCTTCTGGGGCTGTTCCAGAGCAGAGTGACCACACTGAGAGAAGTCCAGCTCTGACCAGATGAGAATGGGGGCACAGAGAGCAAGACTTCTTGTCACATTCTAGATGGGCCTCCAAAGGTCACGGGATGAGCCCTGGGCTGAGTATTTCTCTGTTTGTCTCTCAAATCCCTTCTCTGCCCTGCAATGTCCTGCTCTGAGGCTGACCTCCAACATCATCATCATCCAGGCTCCCTTGCCCTCTGACTTCCCGTTGGGTTTGGCCAGTGGGAGAAATGGCAGGAGGAAGGAGGGAAGCCACTTTCCTTTCTGATGATGACATTTTTCCTCTATCAGAGGCCTTGGCTCTTGCCAGGTGGCTGCTCGCTGACAGCTACAGCTACAACTACAACTACAACTATCGCCACTACTCTCAGCAGGTTCCAATAGCAGCTCCCTTCCTTGCCCCTTGCGGCCTAGGGGTGGAAGATTTTCCTACTTTTGGGGAGGGAGTGGGGGTGGGACATTATATCACCATCTCTCATTGGTTAATTAAAAATAGTCTTTCATTAAACTTTCTCCAGTTACCTTTTTTTTATTTTGTATATTTTTTATTTTTGTTTTTATTTTTTTAATTTATTTATTTTATTGAGGTCACATTGGTTTATAACATTATATAAATTTCAGGTGTATGTCATTATATTTTGACTTCTGTAGACTGCATTGTGTTCACCACTAAAAGTCTAGTTATCACTTTTAGGGTCGGCCCCGTGGCTTAGCGGTTAAGTGCACGCACTCCGCTACTGGCGGCCCGGGTTCGGATCCCAGGCGCACACCGACGCACTGCTTCTCCAGCCATGCTGAGGCAGCGTCCCACATACAGCAACTAGAAGGATGTGCAGCTATGACTTACAACTATCTACTGGGGCTTTGGGGGAAAAAAAAGAAGGGGAGGATTGGCAGTAGATGTTAGCTCAGAGCCGGTCTTCCTCAGCAAAAAGAGGAGGATTAGCATGGATGTTAGCTCAGGGCTGATCTTCCTCACCAATAAATAAATAAATAAATAAATAAATAAATAAATAAATAAATAAATAAATAAAAATCACTTTTAATATTCCATATCTTCCCTGTTACAACCCTGATTGATATATGCCTATCTATATATTGCTTGATTCCATTTATTCCTCAGTCTCTAAGACTCATTGATTTTGAAAGCTGGATACAAATTTAAGGGTAAGTATTCCCTCCCCCTCTCTCTTTCTCTCTTATTTTATGACAGCGAATGAACTGAGGCACTACATTGCTTGCCAAGGCCATCACACATCGCCTTGGTGGTCCCGCCTGGACTAGAAACCAGGTGTCTGGTTTCCAATCCGGTGCTTCCATGCTATTCCATTGCTCAGAGGTAATCTGCAAGACACTTGTCCCACATCTGTCTTAATTACCAGAGGACTTGCAGTTCTCTTAGTTTTGTTTTCTCAGAGCTCCTGCTTTGTGTAAGGTGCCCAGGAGTACAGTCATGTGTCACTTAACGACGGGGATACGTTCTGAGAAATACATTGTTAGGCAATTTTGTTGCTGTGGGAACATCATAGAGTGTAGTGAAGGGGAACAAAATGTGTCACCCCAAAATGTGTCTCTTAAACATGAGGATTATTTTAGGCTGATTATTTTTAAGAAACAAAAGACTCAGAAAGTTTTCTTGTTATCTCCCCCTTAACTGCCTAAAAGAATTCAGATAAAAACCCCTGTCTCAGGAAGTGAGCTATCAACTTAGCATAACATAAACTATGTGGTAGACAGAGGGGAACCTAGAAAGCCTGTTCGTTGGGCTCCCCTCTGTGTTTTGTTTCTATGTGGCCACACAAACATTTATTTTCCAAACATTTGTTCCTTTTCAACTACCTGTGAATTGCCTTCCTTCCCTTTGAAGTCCCTGACTCTCCCCACCCCCAACATCTTCTTTGTCTTTAGCTGAGGATGGTATTTAAGGTGAGGGCTTCAGTCATTTTGGCAAGTTACTCGGTTTTTCTGGGTTTCTCCCATGTATACATGTTATTAAACTTTTTGTTTATTTTTCTGCCGTTAATCTGTCTCATGTCAATTTAATTCTTAGGCCAGCCAGAAGAAACCAAAAGGGTAGAGTTAAATTTCTTCTTCTCCTACAGTACTTACACAAACCTAGATGGTATAGCCTACTACATACATCACTATATGGTACTAATCCCATGAGACACCCATTGTATATGTAGTCTGTTGTTGACAGAAACGTTGTTACGTGGTACATGGATGTATTTCTCCCACAACCCCCCAGCCCAGTCTTCTATTAGCACCAGCTCAAACTCATCCTGCTCTCAGATCTCCAGGCAGCAGCATAAGGCCCGCCTCACTCCTGGTCCCAAGACTGCAGGCACAGATCCCCAGCAGGAGCGTTTCCAGAGAGGCAGTGCGGTGAGTGAGAAGAGCACAGATGCTGGGCTAGACTGCCTCCTTTAGAATCCCTGCTCCATCACCAACCAGCCGGTGACTTTGGGCAAGTTATGAAACTCTCAGTGCCTACATTTTCTTATCTGAGAGATAATAATAACACCTACTTCTTAAAGATTCGCTATGACTTTAAATGAGTCAATGCATATAAAGCACTGAGAATGGCCTTTACATGCCATAATAAATTCTGTATAATGATTTTTTTAAAAGCTCCTACCCTTTGTATTTTGGGGTCCCCTGATTGCCATTAGGTGTTTGGTAGGCCAGAGAGAGATCAGCTGGATGTATCTTGGGGAGTGGCTTGTTTCTGTGAGCTTCTCTGATTTGCTGGACCCTTGGGCTCACAGCCCTGGAGTTGGCCAGCCAAGGGATGAGTAGGAAAAAGGATCCCCAAGCCAGCTGCTTGCCCTCCTGTCCCTGAAGTTGCCTGGATGTGAGAGTACGCTGTAACGAAACATCCACCCACAAGTTAGAACGCATCACCTGGTAACTAGAGAACAGGACCCCAAAGAAATGATTTCCTTCCTCCCTCTGGCTGTAGTCAAGAGCAATGAAAAGAGGCAGAGCTGCTGGCACTCTGGCAGGGAAAAAAAAAAAAAAAAAAATCTGCTGGTAACCATGGAGACCATGAAAAAGACCTTCAGAGAGCCCTGTGGCTGCTTTCAGAGGAAATCGCTGCTTGCCTTCCAACTCTAGCATGCGCAGCGTTGTACAAACACAACTCCGTGCTCTTTGGAGCTTTGTCTTCAAGATCGTACCCCCTCTTTCACACGGGCGCACTCTGAATATTCCAGGCAAGGAAGCAAGAAAAACCACGGGGAGCCGAAAGGGAGAAAAAGTGGACCTGCTGAGGGAAGCTGAGGGATCAAAGCAGGAAGGGGGATCGTGAGACGAAACCTGTGCTCCTTTGCTTTTGTCCATCCAACCTGCCTTCATGTTTATAATGATAACTCCCTCATCCCTGCAGCAGCTTAGAGCCCACTGAGTTGCAGCTCAGCTAAGGCTGTGTATTGGCAGTGACTGGTTTACTGGTGAGTTGTTTCCATCAGAGAACCAAAATCCCTCTGGAGGCAAAGGGCTAATTGAAATGTCTCTTTGGCTTGTTTATAAGCAGCTTCAGTTTGAGGCTTCTCTCTGAATAACCTTCAGTGAACACTAAGTGGAAGGAGCATGGTGTTTGGAAATCTAAGGGTTAACAGATTTTACGAGGAGTACGAATACCTGAGCACAAGGCCACAAAGCGACCCTTACATGTGCTTACGATTAGGGGAAAAATACAGATGTGTGTGCACTAACAAAGGTAGAGAAGGGAGTTTCGGGGAACTGAATGGTTAAGTCTGATGTTCAGTGGGTTCTAAAGTCGAGCAGCGCTCTACGTCCCAGGGTCAATACAAATAGAGCACTGTTCACACCCTGACGACCTTTGCAGTAAATGTGTGTGCACGTCGGTGGGTGCAGGACTGCATCTGCGGGCACCTGTATGTGTGGACACACTTTTTGTGGACCTGTGTGTGCTAAGGCGAAGAAGGCCAGAGTGAGAGCTGGTGGGGTGGCAGCAGCAGGGTTTCATTCTCTGGCGCTGATCTATGTATTTCTTTATTTCTACCTACCTTCCATCATCATCACCATCATCATCATCACCACCAACACTTACTAAACACTGACAATTGACAGTGTTCAGTGCTTTCTACACATTTTCTCATTTCCTTCTGACTACTTACCTGTGAGGTAAGTACTGTATTTTCCCTACTTTCTAGAAGAGAAAGCTAGCTGAGCCTTGACCTGTTAACTTGCCAAAGATGATCAAGTCGGCAAGAGATGGAGCAGGATTCAAACTCAGTCAGTCTGACTCCTGAGCCAGCACTCCTGAGGCCTTTACCTCAATCCAGAGAGGATTCTAGATGGTTTTCAGATACACATAGTAAAACAAGGTTACGAGTGAAAAAACTAGGCAAAGAGAAAGCAAGGGCAGGATAAAGAAGATGTAATCATGGTCCTACATGTATGCCAGAGGTGGGGCACAAATTGGGCTTTGAGTTTTCTAAACACACAGAGAGAAACAGGATCATGTCACAGTGTCCACATGGTAAAAATGAAAAATAATTTCTTGGGAGAAGCACAGCATTCCTCCTTTATTAGAAGGTTTTCTTGTGGTTTCTCATAAAGGATTTTTTTGATGCTGTAATGAATAAAATATTTCCTGACAATGAGACAATAAGCAGTTTTGTAAGGCTGTTTCTTATAAGGCCTCTCAACGTAGGCTGAGGGCTTAGTGACAAAATGTGGCCATTAAAATAAATTCTACAGGGTCCACAACAGTGGATCCCAGGAGCAGAGCAGATCCATTGGGCCGGTTACTTATCTTCCCACATGCATTAGGCAATTAATTATCTTGGTTCCTCAGTCTCCTCATCTATAAAATGGGGATAGAAATATTACCTACCATATGGAGGTGTGGTCAGGATTGGATGAGACAGTACACGGAAAGCACTCAGAACATGGTAATAATCAGCGCTGTTTGTCATCATCATCATTGTTGTAAGTACAGACCTATAGGCTTTAGTGGTCAGCCAAGCTGGCCTCAAATTGTGTCCGCTTAGGAAAATCAAGCAAACAGCTTTGCATGGCCTAATGGCAGGCTACTCCCTTCTGCATTATGGTTGTAGGATTAGGAAGTACCCACAAGCCAGACTAAAATTTTTTTTCCCAGAAAACAATTCTGAGTCCACGCTGACACACAAACCAATGGGCGATTGAAGCCTAACTTCTCTGCTACGGAGCATGACTTGGTTAGTTTCTGCTTGAAACACTGAATGCAGATGTTATCAAACTCTGCCATGGCCATAAAATTTCTCAATAAAACAATGGTAAAATCTCTAATTTTAAGCAATGCAATTCCATAGAGAATCCTTTAAGGCAAGCTAGTTTCGAAATGTTCTCTAAGTAATAAAACCATTGATTTGCTATGTGGTTATTAAGGTTTAACCAATTCATTTTTGGAGAACATTTATCAGAAATGATGGTTTTGGTTTTGGGATAGTTAACCTTTGGGTTTCACTCATTACCGCTGCTAGCATTACCATAACTAAAGCAGGATTTTATCTTCTAGAATCAGCTAGGTTTCCTCTTAGGACAGATAAAACACAGAAGGATGTTTATTTTTCTGGCTCCAGCTCTTCTGAAGGTGGTGGCTGGGTCATTAGGTACAATTTCTAGAGAAGGGGAAGCCACAACTCTGTGTTATCTCAGTCACAGTGATGTAACATAGATCCTAGAGAGTCTGGGGCACTGCTGGGCGTAATAAGAAATAAGCTAATATGTTCAAAAAAGAGGAAGTACACTTGGATTAGTTTTCAATTTATTATTGCATTGGTTTCAAGTGATGAACCTAATTGACTGACCAAATTAATCAGTGTGATTTTGACTGACAAGGCTTAGTTCACCCCTCAGGTGCAATGCTTATTGACAGAGGCAGCTTTTCATCAAATTCATGCTCCCCTTTCTTGGACTAGAGTCATTGCTGGGAGGTGGATTCTTGGTCATGGACTATATTCCTCAGCACTCCTTATACCCAAGTGTGGCCAAATGACTAGTACTTGTTATGGAATGTGAGCAGAAGTAAATTTTGTCATTTGCAGACTGAGATTTTAAAGAAATAAGTGGGCTTCTCTACACTCCTCTTTCCCCACCCTCAGGCTGAACAAAGAGGATTCTGTGATCCTAGAGGATGATTGAACCACAAAAGAGAAGAAGGTTGGGTCCCTGAATCACCATGTGGAGCAGAGTTCCCATCCAGGAACACCTACATTGGACTAAACTTTTATTGTGTTAAAACACTGAAGCTTGGGTTTTATTTGTTACAACAGCTATATTTGCCATAACCAAAGCAGGTGTTTATATTCCAGAATCAGGTAGATTTTGAAATGACCACTCTGAGGCAGGTAAAAGCAATTAAGTAGAGTAAATCAAGGCAGAATAGTCTTGGGCCAGTCCCGTGGCTTGACAGTTAAGTGCGCGCGCTCCGCTGCTGGCGGCCCGGGTTCGGGTCTGGGTGCGCACCGACGCACCGCTTCTCCGGCCATGCTGAGGCCGTGTCCCACATACAGCAACTAGAAGGATGTGCAACTATGACATACGGCTATCTACTGGGGCTTTGGGGAAAAAATAAAAGGAGGAGGATTGGCAATAGATGTTAGCTCAGAGCTGGTCTTCCTCAGCAAAAAGAGGAGGATTAGCATGGATGTTAGTTCAGGGCTGATCTTCCTCACACACACACACACACACACACACACACACAAAAGACAGAATAGTCTTAAAAGGTACATTTTAAACATATTTTCTAAAGATTACCCTTGGGAAAATGGTATGATTTTGTCGCTAAATATTTTTGTGGGCTGTCTAGAAAAGTCATTCTTCTTTTCCCCCCTAATTCATCAAAAGAGAGTCATCCCTTTATGATGTCTATTGATTGTTAGCTCTGGACTTGGTATTTCTTCTCTAAACTTCCTCATTTTGTTGGGCTTTGAGTAAATCCTAGCTTTCTATTATTCCTGGATATAATCCAATGATAATAAGAGGCAAGGCTTGGTTGGGAATAGTCCTGGAATTTCCCAAGCCCTTTTATTTTAGTGTAAAACAGATTGAAATGAAGAAATCCTGTTACCTCTCAACCTGGAAGAGGCCTTGGTCTTGTCGACCCCCACAGAGCTTTAGTTTTTGTTCTGGGCACAGGGTATAGAGGATGAGGCACCAGAATGTGCCTCCTGTGGCGCTGGCCTGCGGCCTGGCTCTGGGGAATGCTAAATTCCTGTCAGAAGCATGTTCTGGCCTCGCTCTGGGGAATGCTAAATGCCTGTCAGAGGCATGTTCTGTGCAGCAGAGGTTAAGGAAGCGCCCAGAATGTTGCTGATTCCACAGTGGGAAATGCTGTTATCAGCTGCTCTGAGGGGCTTTCAGAACATTGGAGACTGAGGCCATTTAGACACAGAGGCCATTTAGACATAGATGCTTGGTCTGGGCAAAACTTTTTCCTTTGTTGCTCAATGGTCTTACAAAAATGTGACCTTCTCAATCATCCAACTTCTTTGAATATATTTCTTCCCATGGCTTCTAGCAGCACATGGTCCTGGGTTTCCTTCAAACCCACTGGTCTCCCTGTCTCAGTCTCCCTGGTTGGGTCCTTTGCCTCCTTCCAACCCATAAACATTGGCATGACTCTGAGTTCAGACTTTAACCATTCTGCCCAGTCAGTAGTCTTTTACCCTGTTTGATTTTCTTCACAGCACTCGTCACTTTTTGAAATTATCCTATGTATTTGTTCACTAGCGTGCCACTTAACTCCTTCACTAGAATGTTAGCTCTGGGAGGTCAGAGACACTGTCTTGCTTACTGTGGAACTGCTAAGGCCTAAAACAGTGCTTGGTCCATAATAAGCACTCAATAAATATTTATTGAATTAATCATTGACTGATTAATTGAATGAATGAATATATGAGTTTAGATGATGACAAATAGCATTTCTTCTTAAATCAGAGACTAAGAGAAAAGGGCTTTGTTGAAGTAGGAGGGGAATGAGATTAGAGTTTAAGATTATTCCAGGAGGGGGCCAGTCCCGTGGCTTAACGGTTAAGTGCGCACGCTCCACTACTGGCGGCCCAGGTTCGGATCCCCGGCGCGCACACACGCACCGCTTCTCCAGTCATGCTGAGGCGGCGTCCCATATACAGCAACTAGAAGGATGTGCAACTATGACATACAACTATCTACCGGGGCTTTGGGGAGAAAAAGGGGAAAAAAAGGAGGAGGATGTTAGCTCAGAGCCGGTCTTCCTCAGCAAAAAGAGGAGGATTGGCATGGATGTTAGCTCAGGGCTCATCTTCCTCACAAAAAAAAAAAAAAGATTATTCCAGGATATTTTGATTTGTTGAGATGTGGTCCTGTCTGCTGCAACTTAAAAAAAAAATGGACGGATTTTGTTTTTATTTGCCACCAAGGGTTGGATTAGATGACCTTCTAATCCAAGTTGGGTTCCTCCCAACTTGAACGTCTTGTGAACCTGGCTACTTACCTCACATCAGGCTCAGCAGTGGCAGCATGCAGTGGCAGACGGCCATTTTTATCTGGGATATTGTGCTTGGCACCATTTCTGAGCAGACTCACACAGCCTTCCAGCCAACCCTGAAATACAAGAGCAACTGCGTCATTATATAACACAATCTCGCATAACACAGTCCAACAAACTTTCTCCAGTTTTCTTTCCCTTTCTTCTTTGGTTTGGCTAAAAACATGTTTTATTTGACTTGAAATGATTAAGGACCACAACTCCCATTTAGACACCTCAACAGAGGGCTGAAGATCTTGAGGTATGGATTCCTGAGTTTTCTGGGGGACATTTACCCTGCCCAATGCAGACTGATTCCTAGACTTTCTCTTCTGCCTCTCCCCCTCCCCATTTCTAGGGCCACTTGCTGGTATTCCACTGATATACTCAGTTCGTAGAGCCAAACATGGCAAGTGATAGGGGGCGATTAACCAGCTTTAGCCTCTCATTCTATGGGCTTTGCTCCAATTCATGCCTGTCAATAGTCTGACCTGGATGCCATGGTCCAATTCCAAAAATTAGGCTCCTCTGTCATTCTTGAGTCTCAGCCTCCATTCTATGCCTCAGTTTATCTATATCTGATAAACAAGGCTTGGTCCTCTTTTTCAAGTTCCCTTTCTAGTAACCACAAGGGCAATAACTGGCTTATTCTAGTCAGTCTCCCTCCCAATGCCTAGAATCCTAACCTGAGCCCTACTCCAATGGCTGGGACCCGGCCACCTTGTTGACTGATTTTTCTGATGTTGAATATGGGGTATCACCAGCACCCTCTAAGAGTTCCCCATTACTGTGTTTTACCCACTTATGAACTCCCCAAGAAACTTGGTGTGAACTCCCTGACGTCTACTAATTCTCTAGATTGACTACTAATCTCTAGTCTCATGAGATTGCCACATCTCATGCGTGTCCCCTCCTTGGTTAGCACTTACAGCTGGGTTATTTCCCCACTCTCTCTCTTGTTTCAAAGGGCAATTATCATTGCAGACTAGTTCTCTCTTTGTCCTACACTACTTTAAATAACTGACCCAACCCTACTGATAACCAAGTTTGGCTCACATACCGAGAAGAATACCTCCTACATCATCCAGAACCACTTGGGTTACTCACTCAAGTAGACTTATAAATAGATGGAACTACTATTATGAAGAATAATATGATAACTCTCTCTCCTGCCTTCCTCCATTCCTGTATAGTTAAGCCTCAAGATTACCCAGAAAGATGAGAAAGAAGACTGAAGATTTTCCTTCACAATATTGGAAGCAATAAAAATCAAAAAGTTACTAAATGCAAGGAGAAGAAGAAAGATAATGATAAGAAAAGAAACTTTTGGTCTGAAAAGTCTGGAAAACCCTCTTTTAATGAAAGTATATCAAAATTCATAGGTTATAATATTGAATGTGGCTTTATAGAATTGACCAATAATATCTTGTCTTAAGTAGAAGCAAATATTTTTAAATCTTGAGTCATAGTTTACTAATGTATTAAATCTGGTTTTAGTTGCTAATGTCCAACTCATCAAGTTCTCTGATTAAAAGGAAAAAATATGACCAGGAGACCCAAAAGAAATCTATGTTGGACAAATTTAAGAGTTGCCAAAGTTTCACTGCTTTTGAAAAACATATCTTCTGATGGGGGAGGGTTTGAAACATTTTATCATTTTGCAACATTTCCTGGAACTATGTGTCTATGTGGTTTTCTTTTTTCTTCAGAAAAGAAATTGGAAAACCATTGAATACATCTGGAACCCATGGTCACTATTCAGAAGAAATGAACATGTTTTGTACCTAGTATGTGCTGGATGACTCCTACTGTGTGCTCTGTTTCTCCTTCAATTGTGATAAACTTGGGGTATTATTTTTATTACAGTTTACAAATGAGGAAAGAGGCACAAAAAGGTGAAGAGGTTTTCCTAAGGTCACACACCTATGGTAAGTTTGTTTGTATACAGAGTTTGGAGCTGTGACTGAGACTTAATTTCAAGGTGCCCCTTTTGCCAAGTTTCCCTTTAGTCCTTGAATTCAAACATTGCCAGAAGGGAGTGGTGGGCTTCACGGTGCAATCTCCAGGACACCCCTGCCCCCTACCCCTTCCCAGGGAGCCTCGGGAGAGCCAGGGACGGGTCCTGTCTTGTACTGCCACACAGAGGCGGGGTCATCATCAAGAAGGTGATGCCACATGCTGTCATGGAGGCATACTTCCCTGAGGTAGCTCCTCAGAATATGTCCCAGAAAGAGCCGTCGGGAGGTGGCACCTCTGTAGGCTCAGTAGTCATTGCAATCCAGAGGAGTACTTCTCCCCAGTCCCTTAAGCAGCTGTCTAGCCCAAGAAATGTGAAATTTTGAATTTTAGAATTTTCAAAGAAGTGCAGCTTGGTTTCACTCTATTCTGTATGTTGGTAGAAGTCAATTTTAGAAATCGTCTCTACTCCCTTCCTCCATCCCATCCCCTGATCAAAATTTTTCTCTTTTCCTCAGCTTAGACACCAAAAAATTTCATAGCAAGAGCAGTTATTAGGGCATGTGCTAGAAAGGAGGGGGCCTGGGAGAGTCCTGTGTCTCTCTGAGATATTGGACTTCACCTTGTATGTACTCATAGACCAGTGGTTTTCAAACTTGAGTGGGAATAAAAATTGCTGAGGAGGTTTGTTTAACATGCAGACACCTCCCCACTCCCACACTACCCCCATCCTGCTCCCAGTGTCTGACTAAGGAGGTCTAGAGTGTACACCAGGAAGCTGCATTTAAAACGAGCACTCCAACACTTTGAACAATGCTTCCCAGATTCACGTGTGAGTCCTAGAGAAAGAGGGTATGCAAACAGAAATGAAAAAGTAGCTTCTAAAGAAAATCTCTGTGAGAATTGGGCAATGCCTCATTGCAGTCTATGCTAGATCATGGGAGGAAGTTGTGCTGTTTGGGGAAGGGAAGTGTTCTACTTCACAAGGGTAGCTTTAGGACAACATGGGGCTGGCCCAGGGTGAATCCACTACTGTCAATGGGCAGCAACAGCAAATGTGAGAAGCTGCATTGGCAGCAACATTGGTTATAGTGAAGATTCCCGGGAGCCTTGTAGGTTCCCAGGAATCTCGTAGGAGAGGAAGGAGAATTATGACCCTCACGTGGCACTAAGGAGGACTTGTTTGACTTGGATGCAAAGTAGCCCTGGGGTCTCCCAGAAGGACTGCAGGGAGGATTGGAGAGGAGAGGGGCTTGAAGATTTTCAGCAAGGCTTACCAAGCTTGCTCTAATGTTGGGAAATGTGATGAGGACTGGCTGTATACAATTTTTAAATTGAGCATCGACTGTGGGTTGAGTCTTATGCTTGGTGTTGTCCCTTAAGAGTGTAGGATTTCTCCCCTACTCCCTACCCTCCACTCTTCCCAGTTCTCGTCATTCCCCACATTCCTCATCCTCCATCTTCTACTCAACTAATCCTCTCCCACAGATGTTAACTGCGGCTTCAAGTGCTACTACCCACTCAGGGTGTTAATGGAGGGCATTCCTAGAAGGAATACCAGGTGTGTCCAGAAATGCCCCAAGGGAAAGTCTGATGCAGTCAAGATGGAATAGAGTATTTCTCTAATGGCGATATCACCTCTGTCTTAGAGGATTGTTAGGAAGACCCAAAATGACTTAAATCCATGAAACCAACTCTACGTGGTGATATAAATGTTGGAGATGATTGGAACAAAGCTTCAAGTTCTATTTACTTTGGCTAGCTGCATAAATCCAGGAACACTCTTCTGCAAGTGAGACCCGTAACGACACATTTAGCCCACCCCACTCCCTAGTGCCCGGGACAGATACAGTCGGTACCAGATAGGTTGCCAGGCATAGACTTGTACGGCCATAAGCGTCCTGCATGTTAATATTGGCTCCCATCTTCAACAGCAGCTTCACTGTGTCCACTTGACGTCCAGAAACTGCATGCATCAAGGGTGTACATCCTGGAATGAGACATTTCAACAGCCTTTAAAAATGTTTGACTTGTGAAATTTATGCACAGAATTTATTTGCCTGTTCATTTATTGTGCTTTTTGCAGATGAATGAACAGCCCTCAACACAAACCCAGATGTTGAGCTCTATGGGACTGAAGAGAGATGAAGATGATTGTTGCTACATTTATATATACTATGTATTTTTCTGGTCCAATTAAATCTTCTGTAATTTTGAAGTAATTGGTTGATTAAAACATTTTGCACTGATGGATAAAAATTGCTTACTACTACCTTGGGAATCAGCATCATTTGGGACATAACAGGCAGGTTTACCCTGACCTGGCTTGAACAATGCAGAATCTAGAAGTGTCTTTGTAAAGCAACTCTAGCCAGCCAGCCAGCCAGGTCCAGCACACTTCTATCGGAGGCGGTGGGTGATATAGGGCAGTGATGATAGCCTAGCTTTGGTTTGTACTAATTCTTGCCAAAAGGGGCCAACTTTACTGAAATACTTCTGTTTTTGTAATCAATATAGCCCAAGGCATTTGGTTTTCATGTATTTTCTTCCTGAATAGAGATGAAGTTACACATTCTGATTAACTTTGCAGGGCTGTTGGAACAAGCCAGCCAGGTGAGGCAGAATCCAGGTGCTTCATACTCCTTCAGGTTAAGAAACCAAACCTCAGACACAACCCCTCGCCCAGCTGAGACTTGTTTAGATGTCTTTTGATTGGAAATTCATATTGAGGTTGTGATTCTTCTCTGAGTGAACTGCAAGCTATGACCCTCAGAGATCCCTGAGAATTGATAAATTCCAGGGCTGCTGTTCTCACTGAAAGACTGTAGCCGGCAACCCAGTTTCTCGTCAAGTCTCTCCTTTTTATTACTCTTTCAGGCATCTGTACTGGGTAAAAGCAGCAATGAAGTGGTATGTCTTAAGTAGTGGCAACATTTCTGATTCCTCTCACTTGATTCTTCTTTTTCAAAATTGTTTTAACTATCTTAGTTCCTTGGCTTTTCTATATAAGTTTTAGATAATAATCTTGTCTATATCTACAAAAATATCTTGCTGGGGTTTGATAGAAATTGCATTAAACCGGTATATGAATTTGAGGAGCATTGCATGTTTACCATATTGACTCTTCTAATCCATAAACATGGTATGTCTCTCTATTTACATCTTCTTTGATTTCTTTCATCAGCATTTTATAGTTTTCAGTGTATAGTCTTGTACATATTTTGTTATGTTCACACCTAAGTATTTTTTATTGAGTGATTGTAAATAGTATTGTGAGTTTAATTTTGGTGTCCATGTGTTTATTTCCAGTATATAGGAATACAATTTGTTTTTCTGGATTGATCTTGTACTCTGTGACCTTGCTGAACTCACTTAGTTGTAGGAGTTTTTTGGTAAGTTTCCTAGGATTTTCTATGTAGACAATCAAGCTGCACAAAAGGGACAGTTTTATCTTTTTCTTTTCAGTATGTTTGCTTTTTATTTCTTTTTCCTGCCTTTTTGCACTGGCTAGAACTTCCAGCACTGTGTTGAATATGAGTGAGAGTGGACATCTTTACTTTGTTCCTGATCTTGGGGGCAAAGCATTCACTCTTTCACCATTAAGTAAAATGTTAGCTCTAGGCCTTTTTTTAATAGATACTCTTTATCAAATTGAGAAAGTTCTCCTCTATTCCTATTTTTCTGAGGGTTTTTTTTTTTGTGAGGAAGATCAGCCCTGAGCTAACATCCATGCCAATCGTCCTCTTTTTGCTGAGGAAGACTGGCTCTGAGCTAACATCTATTGCCAATCCTCCTCCTTTTTTTTCCCCAAAGCCCCAGTAGATAGTTGTATGTCATAGTTGCACATCCTTCTAGTTGCTGTATGTGGGACGCCGCCTCAGCACGGCCGGAGAAGCGGTGCGTCGGTGCGGGCCTGGGATCTGAACCTGGGCCGCCAGTAGTGGACTGTGCGCACTTAACTGCTAAGCCACAGGGCCGGCCCCTTTCTGAGGGTTTTTAATCATGATGTGTGTAAAATTTTGTCAGATGTTTTTTCTCTGTCAATTTATATGATCATGTGATTTTTTTTCTTTAGCTGGTTAATATGATGGATTACATTGATTGATTTTCAAATATTGAACCAGACTTACATCCCTAGAACAAACTCCACTTGGTCATGGTGTATAATTCTTTTTATATATTACTGAATTCTATTTGTTAATATTTCACTAAGGTTTTCAGCGTCTATATTCATGAGGAGTATTGGTCTGTAGGTTTATTTTTTTATATCATCTTTGTCTGGTTTTGTTATCAGAGTAACATTAGCTTCCTAAACATAACTGAGAAGAGTTTCCTCCTCTTATCTTTTCTGGAAGAGACAATGTAGCATTGATATTAATTATTCTTTAAAAGTTTATAGAAGTCTCCAGGAAAACCATCTAGGCCTGAAGAGTTCTTCTTGGAATTTTAAAATTTTAAAACTAATTTTAAAATTAGTTTTCTTAACAGTTATAGGGCTAGTCAGATAATCTATTTCCTATTAGATGAATTGTGATAGTTTATCTTTTTTGAGGAATTGACCCATTTCATGTAAATAGTCAAATTTATGTGTGTAGAGTTGTTTGTTGTGTTTCCTTATCATCTTTTATTTTTTTCCCCCCAAAGCCCCAGTAGATAGTTGTATGTCATAGCTGCACATCCTTCTAGTTGCTGCATGTGAGACGCGGCCTCAGCATGGCCGGAGAAGCGGCGCATCGGTGCGCACCCGGGATCTGAACCTGGGCTGCCAGTAGCGGAGCGTGCGCACCCAACCACTAAGCCACGGGGCCAGCCCTTATCATCTTTTAGATGTCTGCAGCGTCTGTAGTGATATCTTTGGTTTCATTCCTGATAGTGGTAATTTGTGACTTCTTTCATTTTCTGTCACTATTGCTAGAAGTTTGTCAATTTTATTGATCTTTTCAAAGAATCAGTTCCTTGCTTCACTGATTTTCTCTATTGTTTTTCTGTTTTCAATGTCATCGATTTCTAGTCTTCTCTTTGTTACTTCTTTCCTTCTGTTTGCCTTGGGTTTATTTTGCTCTTCTTTTTCTAGGTTCTCGAGGTAAGAACTTAGACTATTGACTGATACTTTTCCTCCTTTCTAATGAATATATTTAGTGCTATACATTTCCCTCAGCATTGCTTTAGTGTGTCTCACAGATTTTGATAGGTTGTATCTTCATGTCCTTTCATAGTCAGTCGGTATAAGCCAGGATTGAACCCAATTAGTCTGGCTCTTTCCTGTACTTATCACACAAGTGGTGTTTAACCTTTGACTCTCCTCATTTCCCACTTCCAGCCCCAAGGCAGATGTACAAGTAAATCTGCTTTAAAAACAAACAAAAATACTACAAGGGTAAACTAGGGAGCAACTACTCACTTTACAAAACATTTTGCTGTCCTGATAAGGGAATCTCAAGCTCCTCTTGGACAGGTCAACTAGTTAAAAATCATTAATGACTTCCCAGAAATACTGGGACAGAGAAACCAAGGACAGATCTTTTGTTATAGTCACATAGGTCCCTAAGTCTCTGTTTCTTTTTTTTAAAGTCTGTTTTCTTTCAGTTGTTCAGATTGGCTCAGTTCTGTTGTTCTATTTTCAAGTTCATTGATCTCTTCCTCTGCTTCATTATTCTGCTGCTGAGCATATGCATTGAGTTTTTTTGGGTGTTTTTCGGGTTTTTTTGGTGAGGAAGATTAACCCTGAGCTAACATCCGTTGCCAATCTTCCTCTTTTTGCTGAGGAATATTAGCCCTGAGCTAACATCTGTGCCCATCTTCCTCTATTTTGTATATGGGATGCTGCCACAGCATGGCTTGATGTGTGGTGTGTAAGTCCACACCCAGGATCCAAACCAGCGAACCCTGGGCTGCCGAAGCAGAGTGCACCAACTTAACCACTACACCACTGGGCTGGTCCCAAGTTTTTAATTGTGATTATTGTGTTTTTCAGTTTTTCAATTTTCCATTTGATTCTTCTTTATATCTGTTATTGCTTTGCTGAAGCTATTTTTTCATATGTTTCAAGCATGTTTGTAATTGCTCGTTGAAGCATTTTTTCATGGCTACTTGAAAATATTTGTCAGATGACTCTAACACCTGTCATCCTAATGTTGGCATCTATTGGTTGTCTTTTTTAATTCAGTTTGAGGTCTTCCTGTTTCTTGGTATGACCAGTGATTTTCTATTGAAACTTGGACATTTGGGGTATTGTGTTATGAGTTGCCTGATCTTACTTCAACCCTCTATTTTAGCTGACTTTCTCTGGCACTGCTCCACAGGGGAAGTGGGGGATGCCACCTCATTATTGCCAGGTGGATTAGAAGTCCAGGTTCCCTACTTGGCTTCCATTGACACCTGAGGGAGAAGACTCTTCTTTACTAGGTGGGGGTGAAAGTCCTAATTCTCAAGAAGGCTTCCTCCGCTATCACCCCAAGAGGTAGGGGGAGGGGGACCTCACTACCAGATAGGGGTGGAGGTCCAGAGTCCCCACTTGGTCTTTGCTAGAATGGGTGGGGCTGGGGCCATAGTGTTTTTTGTGTGGTTTGGCTAGGGTAGATTCATTATTATCTAACAGTTTTCTGTCTTGCTATGTAGTCCCTTTCCTGGGTCTTTGGCTAGAGAGCAGCCTTTTGTTGGGGCTTTTTTGGTCTATGCCTGTTGGCGTTTCTGGGTTGTCAGCTTCTTCAGCTCCAAGTCTGGGATATATGAGGCAAAAAGAAAACCCAGGGAATTTACTGCCGTGTCATTCCTTGGGTTCCAGGGTCCTAGCCTGTCTATCTTTTTCTCTTCACCTTCCAGAGCACTCTTAACGTTTATTTAATATACAATGTCAGAATTGTTAGTTGTATTTAGCAGAAGGAATAGGGGAAAAAGTATATTTACTTCATCTTCCCAGAAACAGAAGTCCTTGCTCCTTGGCTTTAACAGTCACACTTTCTCAATATCCATTGCTGCCAAAAATAGCCTCCTATTTCCATACCCTTTTTCTCGCTACGTGGCCTCTCTACTAAGTCATTCATACAAAGAAGTTGGAAACAAACCCAAACCAACTGGCTTAATTATAAGAGGTGATGTAAAAGAATTTGAATATTTGTGTTCAAGGGCCTCATTTAAAGAAATATCAAGGGATCTGCACACAGTCACAGGCAGGATACTCCTTGTCTCTCCAGTATCAAAGTGGCCTGTCAGACATAATTTTTTTTAACATTGCTCACCTCTGAAGGCCATCTCTAAAAGGACAGAGCAAAACATTCTGCAGGATTCAAAATGCATATACAGCTCACCTTCACTGTCACAGCATTCTAGGATGGAGGGGTCTTCCCGAATCACCGAAGTCAGAGCATTGACATCTCCATTAGATGCTGCCTGATAAACCATGGTCAGGTCAACTTCCTCAGATGAATCACCTTCATGAATCAAACAGAGACACAGTGTGTGGAGCAAATTCACCGAGAGAATAACAACACTCAAAGCCTCACTCATACAAATGATTCATGAAAACCTATCTGGTGAATCCAGGCAGAAGGCTGAGTCATCCTGATCACGTGCACCCTCAGGACTTCTGAAGAAAGGTAGATCACTGTAGGCCATGTTGTAATGTCACCATATGCAGTAGTACACCCTTATCTGTGGTGAATACATTCCAAGACTTCCAGTGGGTGCCTGAAACTGTGAATAGTAACGAACCCTATACATACTATGTTTTTCCTATACATACACACCTAGGATGAAGTTTAATTTATAAATTAGGCACAATAAGAGATTAACGCTAATAACTAATAATAAAATAGAACAATTATAACAATATACTGTAATAAAAGTTAATGTAGATCTTAGCAACCTCAGCATACGATTTTTTTTCTTTCCTTATTCAGTTGAGAACTTTCACATTTTCACTTAAAGGAAGCACTTTACGGTTTCTCTTTGGCATATCCGAATTGACAGCATCACTACTCTCTCGTTTTGGGGCCATGATTAAGTAAAATAAGGGTTACTTGAACACGAGCCCTGTGATACCACCACAGTCAATCTGACAACCGAGTTGGCTAAGTGACCAATGGGCGGGTGGCACATACAGCGCGGATACGCTGGACAGAGAGATGATTCATGTCCCAGGCAAGACGCAGGGGGATGGCATGAGATTTCATCATGCTACTCAGAACAGTGTGCAATTTAAAACTTATGAATTATTTCTGGAATTTTCCATTTAACATTTTCAGACCTCAGTTGACCATGGGTAACTGAAACCATGGAAAGCGAAACTGTGGAAAAGGGCTAATTACTGCATAGGGAAGGAGCCTGAGGGACTAGATGTCCTCTAAGATTTTATGATTCTCTCCAGGCATTCAGGCTACTCAAAATCAGTGAGACCAGAGAGGGAAGTGGAGCCCTCACGTTGGCTCTGGGTTTCCATTTTTGATCTGAAACATGTTACTCTTCCTTTCAATGACTCAGTTTATCCACCTTTGAAAGAGCCATTGTGCTCCTTATTTTCTGTCCTCCGGATGCACTCTCCACCCTTTTCCCCTCTGCTTTGTACCCTGAGGGCCAACCCTTGCTGATTGCATCACCCAGGCCCCCTTGCCCTCTGACTGGCCCATGGGAAGCACCAGCAGGAGACTGGCAGGAAGAAGAGACAGAGATGGGGCATTTCTTCCTGTCTTCCCCTAGTGCAGTGTCTAGCAGCAGCAGTGTCTCCCACCAAGAGGTGCCTCCTCCCCAGAACCAGTTCTCACTGGGGGCTCCCTTTGGAAACAAACACTGTTCTTTCAACCCTGCCTCATCTCTGTATGTAGTCCCTTCACGAAAGCCCCTTCATCTGAACCATCTGGGGTTTCATGACATCGTGTTTCCAGAAGGAACAGAGCTGTATGCAACTCCTTTGAATGTGGTAGCCACCTGTATTATACCTCTGTGCACGACCGAACCAACTAATAGTACTGACATAGGTGACGACAGCACTATGGGTCACTATGGGTGACCCTGGGAGAGCACTGGAAAGGCTGGGAGGCAAGTTCTGTTTATGGTGGGGACCCCTTGTGAGACGCTGTGCTGAGCCCCTCTACTTATACAAATGCTCCCATGCATGTTTTTTTGCTAAGCATAGCTAGCCATTGTTTAGAGGAAATATATGTATGTAAGAAAAGCTTTTCAGATGGTGTTTTTCTACTAATGTGGACATTATGCCCAAGATACTTTACAGTTCTAATTAATCTGTTGTTGGCAGTGGTCCTAACCCTTTGGCTTGGTTTATGCATCCCAGTATTTCTGGGAAATCATTAATGATTTTTTAACCAGTTGACCTGTCCCAGAAGAAGCTTGTTATTGAAAATGACTCACTTACGACAGCAAACTGCTTTGTAAAGTGAGTGGTTGCTCCCTAATTTATTCTCGGTAGGTTTGTTGTTGTTGTTGTTTTGAAAGCAGACTCATCCGTACATTTTCCTGAGGGCTGGAAGTGGGAGGTGAGGGATGTCAAGGTCCAATGTCACTTCCGTGGTAAGTGTGAGGACTCTGGAGTTGCACCACTTGGGTTCAAGTCCTGGTTTATACTAACCAGCTGTGTAAATTTGGGCCAATGATCCCCTCTGGGCCTTGATTTCCTCTTCTTTAAAATGGAGATGATGATGATTATGACAACCACCTATCTCATAAGGTTGTTGTGAGGAATAAATGAGTTAATATTTAATCCTATGTGCTTTTAGAACAGGGCATAGCATGTAGTAAAGGCTGTATATACTTTGCTACTACTACTATTGCCTTTTTTTTTTTTCGTGTTTAAAGAGCATTTGAAATCTAGGACATGTAGAGAAAAAGATTTCTCTGATGATGGCTAGATAAATAATCCATACATTGTATAGAACATTAACTCTTTATTAGAAACCCTCCCAGGAGTCTAGACATTTTGTTAAGATTGCACACAATATCTCTGGGTACAGGAAATAGGGCCCAGACTTAAGGACAAAGAAGGCCCTGGTATCCGGTTGTGTGACCACATCCAAAGATGCTGGTGGTGTCACCTTAGAAGGAAAATTCTGATGGATGGCTGAGGAGCTGTGTTTATAGCCTGTTTATATCTTTTTTTTTTTTAAAGATTTTATTTATTTTTTACCCCCAAAGCCCCAGTAGATAGTTGTATGTCATAGCTGCACATCCTTCTAGTTGCTGTATGTGGGATGCGGCCTCAGCATGGCCGGAGAAGCGGTGCGTCGGTGCGCACCCGGGATCTGAACCGAGGCCGCCAGCAGCGGAGCACGCGCACTTAACTGCTAAACCACAGAGCTGGCCCATCCTGTTTATATCTTATATAATGTGTTTATATAACATATATAAACATGTTTACAACCTGTCATCACTGAGTGCAATGAAATCTGTATTCATCACACTGTTGAGTACATGCAGCTGAGAGAAACAAGGACTACTGCCTGATAGAATTAGGATCCCAAAATAACTTGCCAGAAGGATTCTAATAAGATTGTGTTTAATAGGGATAAACACAGGGTAATGTCTCTTAGTCCATAAAATACCCAGTTGAATTAATTAAAGGGTGGTTGAACCTTTAGTTTTTGTTGCTCAACATCCCCTCACTCTACTGGTGACCTTAACTTGATTATTCTCGAGGGACCACCTCTTCTCCACTTCAGCCAGTGGTCTGATTCAGTGGAGTCGACTACGTCCCTGCTCAGGGACAGAACACACAACCTAGAACTAAGCTGTTGTGGGAGATCAAAATTAGCCATCAAAATATGTCTCTTACCTTGATTATTTTCTCTGATGGACATTTGACCTCCTCCACTAACTGCCTAAATGAATTTAACTCTGCGTATGGATAATTTACATTTGAAAGGGAAATTTCTATTTGTAAAGGTGTCTTCCTCTCTGTACGGGGAAGAGGGGGGATGACCTTATCTCTAGAAACTCTTGTCAGTACGGAAGGAGAGAACTTAAATGTGCATACTCTTGGTTACAGTGAATTCTGTCTCCCTCCCCACCCGCAACATCCTCCTTTGTCTTTATCTAAATCTATTTAAAGTGAAAATCTCTGCCATTTGTTGAGAAACTCAGGTTCCCTGGTTTCTCCCACATATACATGTTATTAAACTTTGTTTGATTTTCTCCTGCTATTCAGTCTCACGTCAATTTAATTTGTAGCCCAGCCAGAAAGGACCCAGAGTGGGTAGAGGATACTCTCTCCTCTTCCCCCTTCCCTGTCCAGCAGCAGCATTATCCCGGCCACAGAGATTGAGTCAGCGATGTGCCCCAATCAGAGCCCATGGAAGACAATGATACTTTGACTGGGATTGCTGAGAGCAATATTCTCTCTTTGTTCCACCACCCATGAACCTGGGAGCTATTGAGAGACATCTCAATTATGAGTGGAGAGCCTAAGAATGAAGACAATATAAGGAGAAGCAGAGCTGGGCTATGAGAAGGAAATAACTGAGACCCGGAGACATCATTTGAACTCCTGAATCAAGCCATGCCTTAAACCAGCACCATCTCTGGAATATTTACATGTGCCATTAAATTCTTTTTTTGCTTAAGTCAATTTGCATAGATTTTATGTGTTTGTTTTTCTTTTTAATCACTGAAAGAGTTCTAAGCGATAAAAATTTTTAGCAGTGGAACATTAGAAAAGAACTTAAGATTTTAGTTGGACAGTTAGCTCTATAGGAATTAACGGTGTGACAATAAACTAGTAGGAACTCTGGTTGCATTAATAATAGTCTACTAACCAGATTGAGGGAGGTAACAGATCTTTTTCACTCTTAACTGCTCAGGGCCATGTTGAGGTCTATGGCCTGTGGATTAAATGGGCTATAGGTGGCTGGAGAACATCCAGAGAAGAGTGACCAGAATGGGGTATGAACAGACTTCATTTATGTCACATGAGGAACAGGTGAAGGAAATAGATGTTTACTCTCAAGATTATTACATGGGGTTATGATAGTAGCCTTCAGATATTTGAAGATCTTTTTGATAATTAAAAAAATGTGGTAAAATATATATAACATAAAATTTACATTTCAACCATTTTTAAGTGTACAGTTCAGTGGCATTATGTATACTTACATTGTTGTGCAACCATCACCATCAATCATCTCCAGAACTCTTTTCATCTTCCAAAACTCAAACTCTGTACCCATTAAACGGTAACTCCCCATGCTTCTCTTCCCCCAGCCCTGAAACCCACCATCCCACTTTCTGTCTCTATGAATCTGACTACTCTAGGAATCTCATACAAGCCGAATCAACAGTATTTGTGCATTTGTGACTGGCTTATTTCATTTAGCATAATGTCCTAAAGGTTCGTTCACGTTGTAGCATGTGTCAGAATTTTCTTAAAAAGGTTGAATAATGTACCACATTTTGTTTATCCATTCATCCATTGATGGACACTTGGGTTGTTTCCACCTTTTGGCTACTGTGAATAATGCTGACATGAACATGGGTGTACAACTATCTCTTTGAGACCCTGCTTTCAATTCTTTTGGGTATAAATTTAGAAGTAGAATTGCTGGATCATGTGATCATTTCATTTTTAATTTTTTTAGGAGCCACCATACTGTTTTCCATAGTGGCTGTACCATTTTATATTCCCACCAATAGTGCACAAGGCTTCCAATTTCCCCATGTCCTTACCAACCCTTGTTGTTTCTCGTTTTGGTTTTGTGTGTGTTTTTTTAATAGTAGCTAGCGTAATGGGTGTTAAGTATTATCTCATGGTTTTTATTTGCATTTCCTTAAAATTAGTGGTGTTGAGCATATTTTCATGTGCTTATTGGCCCATCATATATCTTCTTTGGAGAAATGTCTATTTAGGTCATTTGCCCATTTTTTAATCAAGTTGTTTTTTTTGTTGTTAAGTTGTAGTAATTCTTTGTGTGTTCTGGATATTAACCCTTTAACAGATATATGATTTGCATATATTTTCTCCCATTCTGTGGGTTGCCTTCTCACTCTGTTGATAGTGACTTTTGATGCAAAAAGCTTTTAACTTTGGTGTAGTTCAATTTGTCTGTTTTTTCTTTTGTTGTCTGTGTTTTTGTCATCATATCACAGAAATCGTTGCCAAATTCAATTCATAAAGCTTTCCCCCATGTTACTTCTAAGAGTTTTATAGTTTTAGGTCTTATGTTTAGATATTTGATCCATTTTGAGTTAATTTTTATATATCGTGTTAAAGTAAGGGTCTGACCTCATTCTTTTGCATGTGGCTATCCAGTTGTTCCAGTACTATTTGTTGAAAAGACAATTCTTCCTCATTGAATAGTTTTGGCACCCTTGCTGAAAATCAGTTGACCATAGATGTATGGGATTATTTCTAGACTCTCAGTTCTATTCTGTGAATCTATGTGTCTGTCTTTAAGCCAGTATTGTATTGTTCTGATTACTGTAGCTTTATGTTTTGAAATCAGGAAGTGTGAAGCCTCTGGCTTGTTCTTTTTTTTTTTTTTTTTGTGAAGAAGATTAGCTCTGAGCTAACATCTGTCGCCAATCCTCCTCTTTTTTTGCTGAGGAAGACTGGCCCTGGGCTAACATCCGTGCCCATCTTCCTCCACTTTATATGGGATGCCGCCACAGTATGGCTTGACAAGCGGTGCCTTGGTGCGCGCCTGGGATCCAAACCCCGGGCTGCCGCAGCAGAGCACATGCACTTAACCGCTACGCCACCAGGCCGGCCCCAGACTTGTTCTTTTGTAAGACTGTTTTGGCCAACTGGGGTTCCTTGAGATTCTGTATGAATTTTAGGATGAATTTTATATTTCTGCAAAAAAATCTTTGGGATTTTGACAGGGATGGCCTTGAATGTGTAGATTTCTTTGGGTGATATTGACATCTTAACAATATTGTCTTTCCATTTATTAGTATCTTTAATTTCTTTCAGCAATATTTGTAGTTTTCAGTGTACAAGTCTTTTGCCTCCTTGGTTAAGTTTATTCTTAAGTATTTTATTGTTTTTGCTGCTACTGAAGACAGAACTGTTTTTCAAAGAGCTTTTAAGCAGACAATTTTATAGTTAAATTATTCTGTGAAACCCCAGCAGGTAGAAATAGCAGGGGGAGAGAGTGACAGAGAGATAGGTACTTTAATTTTTAGAGCATTGTAAAAATGTTCTGGGTCACCTCAAGGGGTAGTGAGCTTCCTGTCATTGAAGGCGGCCAATCTTAGCTAGATGGCCACCAAAGAAGTGTATTATAAAAGAAATTCAGACACAAAGTGAAGCACAGGGTAGGGCAAAGGGAAGATATGTGAGGCACAACAGAGTGTATGTCAGAGTTCCTCCCTGCCCTGAGATAACATACTAAGCTACAGAGCCTTTAGGAAATAGAAAATGAAGGGGCTTCCATAAACGTTGTGTCAAAAGTCCATTTAAGTTGCAATCAATACAAATAATTAGGCCTAATCTGGAGACCGTACAAAGAATTTCTGTAGAAATGAGGAAGGGTGATGCAGAAATAACAAGTACCAGGAGGATGACTGATGGTCCTTATGGAATCTAAAATGGAGGCAAGAAAAATTTTTTTCTACCAAAGGTCACAAAACCATTTAAGATATGTGGAAGATCCACATAGACAAACAATACATAAATTCATCCTTCTCTTCTTCCTTCTTTCCTTACCTATCTGTCTGTCTGTCTGTCTGTCTATCTATCTATCCATCAGTCAATCCAGTATCAACTATCTACTTACCATCTATCTATTTATCACCTATCTTTCTTTCCATTCAGCTTAGGGGAGGATCATGGTTTGAATGGCTCTTGCCTCTCTAACTTTGTGAAAGTCAAACAGACTTATGTATGAGTGCATAAAGAAAAATTCCAGAATTCACACAAGATAGAGAGACTGAAGTAGAGATAATGAAAAAGAGACATAAAGAAATAGGAAGAAAGAAGCAGGTGAATAGATATAGATTATATTTTATAAAAAATCATCTGTGTATATGTATATATATGAAATACGTAAAAGACTGGAAGAACATGTATCAAAATGTCAATAGAGATGATCTCCCTGATATTCCTCAGAATTTTCTAAATTTTCCAAATTCTCTACAATGAATTCATATTTTTTAATAATCAACAAAGTAAACCAAGTGGTTTTTTTCCTTCATGGTGAGAGAGGAGTGTATCTTACTAGCTTTACATTAATGTGTTATTACTAAAAGGGAAGACAGAGCTTAATGTGTCCATGAGCAAGAAAACAAGTCCTTGATATTTGACAAAGTTCTGAAAAAGAAAAAATATATATATAGTTTTCTAATTCTGACCTTTATAAATACCCTAGTAGACTTTTTAAAAAGGTATGTATTTTAAATTTTTAATTAATTTTTACCCAAAAATTAGAAAGATAGACCTCTTGAAATCATCTAAAAACCATAACAGGTGTCTGGATGTGTCATAAATTATCTACCTAATCCCAAGGGCTTAGCTCTTTAATAGTAGGATTTCAGGCATATGACAGGCTACTCGAAATGTTTTGGATTAGAGGACCTTCCTCAGAGCTTCTCAGATTTTACACAAATGTGGGCTCCTCTTCTAGAGCTTCACATAGTAGCTCTATCCTTGGGTTATTGTGGAGTTTCTTGGGAAAGCCCTTAACTGCATCAATTACTGGGCCCACTTTGTTGAAATTACCCAGAGGTCAGCTTGACAGTTGTTCCGTTTAAGCTGTGACTGCTTTGTGCAAGTGCCAGGTCAACATAAGGATAGATCATATTACAGTTTCAGGAGTCCAGACCATGGTGGTCTTGAGAGGCTTTCTTTGGTTCATTCTGTTCCGAGGATCCTTGGGTGGCTGAACTCACCCTAGAGTCACCAATGAAGTCTAGATTCATTTTGGGCAACTACAGAGGACTCTGCAGATCTTTCTTTGATTGTTCCATGGAGTGGAACTGATTGCCTCTGAAGAACTGAAATTTAACCACTCATCCATTTACTCAACATCTAGCACAGGTGAGTGAAATTGCAGGTATAAATGTTGTAGAGTCTCTGTCCCTAAGAAAGACATGCCTTAGTGGGAAGACACACGTGTAATTTATGCCTGAGATATACCAGGGATATTATGGCAGGACAGAGGAAGAATCACTTAAATGAATCATTTCCTGGGCATTCTCCTAATTCAGATCCCTCTCTCCTCTGGCAGGATTATCCTGGATGCTTTGGGGACTGTTCAGAAATTGCATTTTGGGGGTTGCCTGGAATGACCTATCCATAAGTTGGTGAGGCCTTTCCACTTTTAGGAAGGGTGCCAGGCCTTCACTGCATCCCAACAGCTCCATGCAACAATATTGCCACCCACTGGTGATAAAGAGTCTCTGTGGGCCTTGACCTGGGCTGTGAGCCAAGATGGTACCAGTTCTGCTGGGTAGAATTAAAAGCCAGTCTGGAACACTCTGGCCATGCAGTAACAAGTTTAATGTCATTGATACAGCTGGCTGGCATTGAAACAAAATTAGTTTCATGTGACTCATCATATACCTCATGTGACACATAGCATACACACATGGAGGCAATACAGAAAAATGGTAAGAGCATAGGCTCAGGGATCCAGCCTCCAGAGTTTGATTCTTGGCACTGCCACTTACCTGCTAGCTGTGTGACCTTGGGCAAGTTGCTGAACCTCTCTATTCCCATTCTTCATTTGTCAAATGGGATAAGAATAGTATTTACCTCCTAGGGCTGTTCTAGGAGGTAAATGCTATTCTTTACTCTTACCTCCGAGAGCTAAATGAGCTGATCCATGTAAAGTGCTTAGAGCAATGCATGGCACAAAGTGTTCAAAGCATGTCAATTATTGTTGTCAATATTGCTGCTTTGACATAGATAGGACCCTCTGTCTTCTTTCCCGTTAATGAAACCCTCTGCCTTGCTCAGCAGGCTGTAGAGGTTTTGTGAGCTGAAACATTTTGCTGTTACTCCTGTTTTCTCCTCCAGTCCCTCAGGGGGTATTGGTTGAGGCTTTAAGGGTGTTTTATAAAGTGCCAGTCATATGGGAGGAGGAAGAAGTTTCTTTCTAACATTTTAAAGAGAAAAATAGATTCAAGATTTCTGCATGTGCCAGCTGAGAGAACAAATACTCAAAGCAACCTTCATGCCATGGGAGTGGAAAAGAAGGGATCTTATTCTGTGGGGAGGAAGTCTTGCAACAATATTATCTCAGGGTAAATATCTAGCCACAATCAGATCTTTCCTCATAACCAGATTTATGATGCAACACATGTTGCATTTCTTTGAATCTCAGCATCACTGTGTTCCTCGGGGTGATTCTTTTGACCTGTGAACCCATGAGTGCCATTCCACAATTAGCATCTCTACTGGACCAGCATTAGGGAGGATGGGGAGTGGTGCTGGGAAATGTAATTTGCTGTTTTGAGAAGCATGTCTGTCTTGAACTTCAGTAATGATGCTTCTCTAGAATGCATTTTCACCGATTGCACTTTCGTTTTAATAATACTAATTCTTAAAAAGTAAGATCTCAATCTTTAATGCATAGGGCCTTTAGTATGTGTGCAATAAATGGATTGATTGATTGATGTAGCATGCATGTTCAAAGGGTTTTCTCATCCATTGGAGTCTCGTGGAAATCTCCTTGATATTAGAATATTGTGTCAAGAAGTTCTTTGGTAATTAGGCAGGTAGAAATCTGAAATGAATTCTAAGAAGGATTGTGCTGGCCTCGCTGGCCTTTGGAAGCTGAAAAGTAAGCCAAGTGTTGTTATTTCAACCGCCCCTCCTCCAATCTCCCTTACTTTCTTCTGGATCAAATGTATGACTCCACTCACTTCTTTCATTTTCCAGAAATGGCAAGCATTTGCAGCATATTTGCCATCTTAATCAGGGCCTCTGCAAGGTGAATAGGTAAAGAAGCAGGGTTTGTTTAGTTTGGAGAAGAGCGAACTCAGTTGGACAGGACAGCTGTTTTCAAATATTAGAAAAGTTGGCAGAGAGTTTAGACTTGCTCTCTGTAGATCCAGAGGGCAGAACTCATTCTGGGGGTAGAAATTGGAATAAATAAAACTTTTAAATGACTGGAGCTGTTCTGAACTAGAAAGGGTTACCTCGTAAGCTAGTGTGCTCCTCATCACTACCCATGTTTAAACAGGTTCTGACCAAACATATCTCGGGATGCTCTTGAGGAGGTAACCTGTGCTGAGTAGAAGGCTGACCTCTAAGGTTCCTTTCATGATTATATTCTATGTGTCTTTCTCACATCTCTGTAGAACCAAATAATGAATCACCTATTGTTGATGAACAATGGCTATTGGGCTAGGAGGGATTTGGAGAAAGGAGTCCTCCTTGGGTTCTTTAAAAGGCATCCTCCTAGTGGCCCTCTACTGTGGCCACTTGTAAAACTGCCCCTAATGCCTTGATCTTCTGAAAATAGTTTAAGAAAACAAATGTAATTTGGGTGGTTGGTCCAGGTGTCAGAGATTGAATGAGTCTATTGCTCTGTGGTCCTTTAGCTTTACATTACACTTGAAGCCCTGTTGCCACCACATTCTGTCATCTGGCCTTCCGTGGATGTCCTCATCGTCTTGACTTTGCTTTCTCTCTCTTTATCAATAATTCATTTCTAGATTGGACAGGACCTCTTCCTTCTTTAACTTTTCTTTAAAATTGCACTGACCCTGTAAAGTGTCCACATGTGCTTCTGTACACAGTCACAGATTGACAATAGTTCCTGGATGACTGTCTCAGCGTTCCTAAAAATGCTTGAAGGCAATTGGGGTTGTTGCTGGGTTCCTGCCTTGGCTTCCTCGTTGCTTTATAAATGGCACAGAATAAAACCCAACCCGGTGAATAATTACCAGTGACTCCTCTAGAACTTCGGCAGTATGGCTTTGCTTTTTACAGAAAAAAAAAAAAAAAAAAAAAAATATTGCACATTACATAGTAGAAGCTAGAGTAGTATTGGATATTTTGTAGATACTTGATAAATATGTGTTTATTGATTTAATTAGCATATTCTTTTCCAACTGGCAAATTGAAGAGAGGTAAATATGCAAAACGAAGGCTCATTCTTCATAATCCTTGGGAATAGAGTTAGGAAAAGTGGTGGAAGAAAGAGTCTTCTGGAATTTTACAAGGCATATCACTAGCATTTTAAGTAGAGTTGAAGTAAATGAACAGCTTCCCTCAACTCTCATATACTATGGATATACAGTTTATCTCATCAGGGCTCTGAGCACGTAATATTGTGAGGTCTAAAAAAGTGACAATAGAAATGACTAAGAGATTTGACTTCTCAGTTAAATCTGAATCTCATAAAGAAATCTCTTTTTGAACAAACATATTAGCCAAGTGTGTTACTGTGAAACACTCTGGGTTCAGCTGACTATTTTGTAAAACGACAGATTGACTGCATCCCTGGATCTCAACTCTGGTTATACATTAGAATCACCTTGGAAGCTTAAAAAACTGATGCCGAGTGCTATCCCCAGATATTTTGATTCAATTGATCTGTCGTTTTATATGGTATTTTATTTATAATACTCTTTTGGATTATAAAAACTATGAAAATACAGATAAGAAGAAGAAAATATATACTCAAAGATAATCAACATTAAAATGTTGACGTATTGTATATACTTGACTTATGTGGCAGGATGGGCTTGCTTTCCACCCACCTTCTTTCCCGGAGCCTCCCTTCCTCCACCTGCCTGTGTAATGTGGGAATGGGGAGAAATGCTAGCAGGAGGTGAGGCTCGGAAGTCTGAAGGACCTGGTTGCCTCAGAGTGTGCAGTCATGAGCCTTTGCCCTTTCTATCTTCCACCTCAAAATGGGAACTGTCTCCTGCTTCCCATCCTGTGCCAAAAATGGACATGGTGGAAAATGAGTGGTAACCCAACCCATAGGCCATGTAAAAGAGAAGGTAAGTTCCCAAGGACAAGCAAAGGGGTTAAAAGGTCCAAACAGCCTCAAGGCTAGGAGGCAAAGAACAGGAGGGAGAAAATTCTGGAAGGTGCTAGAGTCCGAGGTGGGTAGCACCCTCAGGGATTAGGACAGAGGCCTCCTGCCTGTGGCTGAAACTTGGGGTCAGTGGCTGCTGCTGGGGCAAGACTAGTTGACCAAGCTAGGGATGCAAATCCCAGATCTCCCACACTGTGATCTTTCTATGGATTGAAATACAATGATAGAACCTTAAGAAAACGACTAAAATTTTCTGAGATCTAGTATGAGGTTGGCTAACACTAAGGCTATTTTGTTGCTCACTTATTAAGTGAATCTTTGTCCCTCCCCTGACTCCAAATTCCCCTTCCACAATAAGGGACTGGGTCTGGGTGATATTAAGAGGATCTAACAACTGGCTTGTTGGGGCCCCCATCAGAATGGAGGCAGGTGTAACAGCTGGAGGGGGGTCCGTAACTTTTTAGTTGCTAGGTTGTGGGTAGCGTGTGTATTCCTGGGGAACCGTCTGTGCAGCAAGGATGGGGCAATCCCTGCTGATCTGAAGGTACAGAGATATTTTAAGACTGTAATAGCCAATGGCTAGTAGTCCTGAGCATGGTGCTGGAGTTACATATATATATTTGTTCTTTACAAAGTTAAGATCATGCTGTATATATAATTTTGATTTTTGCTCTTTTTCACTTAATGTTAGATCGTAAATATTTTCCCTTGTCATAAGGTAAGATTTGAAAATGTTATTTATAAAATTTGGCATTAAATCCCATTGACTAAACTTAGCACAACTAATTTAATCAGTTCTCTTATTATTGGACATTTAAATTGTTTCTCTTTTTTTTGGAAATTATAAATTCTGTTGTTATTCCAACTAATGCCATAACATTCTTGCATGTATGTCTTTTGTGCATCTTTGATTATTTCCTTTGGACACATTCCTAGAAGGGAACTTGGGAGTCAATGGATTTGACTCTGTCAAATTGCCCTCCAGAAAGTTTGAACCAACACATCAACCCCAAGCAGGGCTTGAGAGCACACATTTCAACCCATTCTTTTTTTTCTTTTTTTTGTGAGGAAGATCAGCCCTGAGCTGATCCACGCTAATCCTCCTCTTTTTGCTCAGGAAGGCCGGCTCTGAGCTAACATCTATGGCCAATCCTCCTCCTTTGTTTTTTACCCCAGAGCCCCAGTAGATAGTTGTATGTCATAGTTGCATATCCTTCTAGTTGCTGTATGTGGGACGCGGCCTCAGCATGGCTGGAGAAGCAGTGCATCGGTGCACGCCCGGGATCTGAACCTCGGCCGCCAGCAGTGGAACGCGCACACTTAATCACCAAGCCACGGGGCTGGCCCTAGTATATTGTTTTTAATGGTCATTTTTTTATTATTCCTGAGAGAGAACTTTTTTCATATGTTTATGGCCATTTTATGAATTATTTATTAGTGTCTTTTCTATCTCATTATGTCAAGGTATTTGTCTTTATCTAATTGATTTAAGAGAGCTTTAGTTGGAATAAGCACACTAACTCTTCATCTGTTATCTATGCTGTAGTGACTTTCCCCTGTTGGCCACTTAAGTTCTCAGTTTGTTTTTGTTTTTGTTTTTTTTTAATAATTTTATTTATTTATTTTTTTCCCCCAAAGCCCCAGTAGATAGTTGTATGGTCATAGCTGCACATCCTTCTAGTTGCTGTATGTGGGACGCAGCCTCAGCATGGCTGGAGAAGCAGTGCGTCAGTGCGCGCCCGGGATCTGAACCCGGGCTGCCAGCAGTGGAGCGCGCGCACTTAACCGCTAAGCCACGGGGCTGGCCCTTCAGTTTGTTTTTGGAAAATACATTTTTAGTGTTTATATAGCCCAATCTATGAATATTGCATTTAAAAAATTTATTTCATTGTTTTTATGACTAGGAAAGTCATCCCTGTGGATGACTCATTTATTTGTTATACTTATTTATTGGTTAACATTTAACTATAATTAATATGGAATTCTTTTTTTTTTTTTTTTTTTTTTGAGGAAGATCAGCCCTGAGCTAACATCCATGCTAATCCTCCTCTTTTTGCTGAGGAAGACCAGCTCTGAGCTAACATCCATTGCCAATCCTCCTCCTTTTTTTCCCCAAAGCCCCCCAGTAGATAGTTGTACGTCATAGCTGCACATCCTTCTAGTTGCTGTATGTGGGACGCGGCCTCAGTATGGCCAGAGAAGCCGTGCGTTGGTGCACGCCCGGGATCTGAACCCCGGCCGCCAGTAGCAGAGTGCGCACACTTAACTGCTAAGCTACGGGGCCGGCCCATTAATATGGAATTCTTAAACTTCTTTTTGTATGCCATTATTATTTTTTTTCAAAAGAGTCAATTATTGGATAATTCTCCCTTTCCTCACTAATTTGCAATGGCAACCTCATGATATACCAAATCATTATTACCACTTCAGAGGAGGCTCCTCTTACAGCCCGTTCACTGACACTGTGGCTCGAGGAGCAGGGACCCCAGACCTACCCTCTCTGCAGTGGTGTATGCATGAACTTGGGGATGCGGCCAAAGTGTACCTCAGTCACATTCCAAAGAGTCCTGTGGTCAGTCCACAGTCAAGGTTCTTAGCTTTTTGGTGTTTCCTGCACAGTTGAAAATTCTAGAATTTTTAGTAGCTCATTTGAAGAAATTAAAAGACTCAGAACAACCCTAAAGTTAACAAAAACTGCCACACAATCACTTTGACAGCACAACAGTGTCTCCCAGAAGCTATGCAAGAATCCACTGTTATTGCACTGTTTACAGGGGTCTCCTCAGCACGGTGTCACTGTCTGAATAACAATCATAATGATGGTCAACACTTAACATCATGCTCTTTATGCACCAGGCACTGTGCTAAGCCCTTCTATAAATCAACTCATTTAATTCTCACCTTATGATGTAGGTACTACAACTATTCCCATTTTAGGGATGGGGAAACTGAGGGCAAGAAAGTGAGCTTACCCAAAGTCACATGGGTAGTAAGTGCTGAAATTCAGATAGGGCTGCAGGCTGTCAGGACTGAGTCCACCTCTGACCCAGGTGTACTGTTGTCTATAACTGCCCGTTCACTCAAAGCCCTCATGTATTCCAGTGAACCTGTGACCTTTCTTTGGTGCTGGACAGACATTCCACATTCCATTCTCTCTCACTCACAGCAGCCTGTACCCCACTCTCCATTCTGTTGCACAAGCTGTGTGACTCAGCATTCTGCCTGACAGACATCGTTGTGTGAGTGTTTATACTCATTTGTAGCAAAACCAAAATTTACACATTAACCCAAAATTGGAAACACGTCTGTGAAGAGTTGGTTGTACATCAGGCAGAATTAAAGTTAGTGGTAATAGCATGAAGATTCTAAAGTAAGGTTGAGTGAATTCTTTAAAAGTGTTCTTAAAAAGCACAGAAAAAGAGTGAAATCTTTCTAAATTATTTTCTAAGGCTAGCATAAACTGTAAAGATACACACACACACACACACACACACACACACACACACACAGAGACCTAAATACAGAAAAGTTCAATTCATGAACACAGAATTCTAAGTTTTAAGTTAAATTCTATCAGATCATAAGGATATTTTGATTTTAGGATACCCATTAATAAAATATATCACAATAGAGCAAAAGGGAGATACATGATTATATAAGAAAAGAATAGAAAGACATTTGATAAAATTTGATATTCATTCCTAAAAAAGCACTTAACACCTAACCATAAAAGATTACTTTTTAATATGACTAAGTACATTTATTTCTTTTTTTTTAATAATTTTATTTATTTATTTTTTGCCCCAAAGCCCCAGTAGGTAGCTGTATGTCATAGCTGCACATCCTTCTAGTTGCTGTATGTGGGACGCGGCCTCAGCATGGCCGGAGAAGCGGTGTGTCGGTGCGCGCCCGGGATCCGAACCCGGGCCTCCAGCGGCGGAGTGCGTGCACTTAACCGCTAAGCCACGGGGCCAGCCCAGTACATTTATTTCTAATCAATTCCAAACACCACACCTAATAGTGAAACAATAGAGAAAGAAAGAAAGAAGACAAACTTTATCTAATATAAAATTTGAAGCAAAAAAGAAATGAGATATAATAATCATAAAGGAAGAGCAAAATTATCATAATTTAATAGCACTTAATTTTACAGGTGACTCATGTTCTATGCACTGTCCTAACAGTTTCATTTGAATTAGACTATTTATTTGTTTTAATAATTTTATGAAGCAGGTAATATCTGCTCATTTATAGATGAATAAATTGAAGCACAGAGAGATTTAATAATTTTCCCAAAGCTGCACAGCTATTAAGTGGCAGAGCAGGATTTGAAACTAGTCCATCTGACCAGGATGGCACAAGAGAATTAACCACAGAACCATTAGAATTAACAAGATTTGCTTAAGTTAGTCCAATTTAAAAATAAATATAATACACGATAATTCTTTTATATTATATTATATATAATATATTATATTAAATAATATAAGGAGGAAAATAACTCATTACAATGAAAATATAAAATACTCAAGAATAAATATTCATAATCTAAATGAGGAAAACTACAGAACTTTACTGAGAGATATAACAGAAGAGTTGAATTCATGAAGATGCACACGTGTTTCCAGATAGGAAGGCTAAACAGAATAGTATAACCAACTTAAATTATTACATAGATTAATTTCTAAGTTTAATGTCATTTCAATCAAAGTTCCAACAATTTTGGGGCGGGGTTGCTCAGGAAAATGACATTAACTTTCATTTATGAAAAAAATGGATAACTTTATTCTTTAAAGAAGAAGAAAAGAATATATTTAAGTATTTGCTTATTTATACATAGAATTTCTCTGGAAGAACGCATAAGAAATTGCTTAAACTATTTTGCTTCCAGGGATGGGAACTGGATGGCTAGAAGGGTGAGGGGAGAGATTTTTCATTGTACAGTGTTTTATACCTTGAAAGTGTGTGAATGTATGATCACTCCAGAAGCAGAAACAAACAAAAGAGGAAACAAAAAATGGGTAAGAATATCCAATAGAATTGAAAAAAAAAAAAAAGAGTATTGAGAGAGGTTTCTTTTATCAAATAGTAAAACATTATGAAACTATAATATTTTAAAAAGTGAGGTTCTACCTCAAAACTAGATAGATTCCTAGAACAGTGTAGAGAGCCCAGAAACCTAACCAGCACCAGCTAGGAAAGTGGAAGCTAACAGGTAGGCTGGCTTTTGAGCAAAGGGAAGAGTTTAATCTAGAAGGCAAGTCTCAGACTCAGGGGTTAGCGTACCAGAAACAGAAGAAAGGGAAAGTAGAAGCACTCCAAGGCCTAGGAGCTTCCCTGGAGAATTAATTCCCTTCTGATATGGTTTTTCTGCTCATGCGAATTCTCCCCTTTCCAATTTCCAAATAAAAGAAGGATGCTATGCTATGAATTCATTACAGAGGAGGAGCTACTTGAAGGGTGGATGTTCCCTTAACCTGGGGAGACCAGCTGTCCTTGTGACCTTAGGTAGTCATTTACGAGAATCACTAGCACCTGCTAAGCCAAGCATGGTTCCAAATGCTTTGTATGTATTACTTCATTAAATCTTTATAACAATCCTATAACCACCACTAGCACTCACTGAGTGATTACTATGGTCAGGTGTGGTTGCAGGTGCTTTGTATGTATCCATTAATTCAATCTTATAAGCGATCCTTTGTGGTAGCATCATCTTAATTTACAAGGTAGGAAAATGAGGTATACAGATGTTCAACAGCTTGGTCACACGGTAAGTGGCAGCACTGGGACTTGAACCATAAATTTCATGACACCGTACCACCACTAAGCCCTCTATGTTTCAAGTTTCCCATATAAAAAGTGAGGGAGTTGGGTTACACATTCACTGAGGTTCCTTCCAATTCTAAAAGTACTACCACTCTAAGGGAAATCACTTCCAGGATCCATCGATCCTTAAATTGGTTTCTGCTGTGACCACCTGAAAGCAGACACCGACGAGCCCGTCACGACGCCTCTCTATATTCAGTGGCCATGCTGAGTCAGCTGAGTTGTGGCCAATACTCCAGGACACCATTTTTGAAGAGCACTAAATAATCAGAAGGATAAAAGCGTCAACTCAGATGAATTTCAGGTGTCCTTTTTGAGATTCTTAAAAATAAAATTGTTTTGTAATGCTTAGTGATAATTTATTTATTTTTTTCAATTATTTTATTGAGGTCTTATTGGTTTATAACATTGTGTAATTTCAGGTGTACATTATTATATGTCAGTTTCTGTATAGACCGCATCGTGCTCACCACCAATAGTCTAATTTTTATCCGTCACCATACATATGTGCCCCTTTACCCCTTTCGCCCACCCCCAACCCCTTCCCCTCTGGTAACCACTAGTCTGTTCTCTTTATCCATGTGTTTGTTTATCTTCCACATATGAGTGAAATCATATGGTATATGTCTTTCTGTCTGGCTTATTTCACTTAACATAATACCCTCGAGGTCCATCCATGTTGTTGCAAATGGGATGATTTTGTCTTTTTTTATAGCTGAGTAGTATTCCATTATGTGTATATATATATATATATATATATATATATATATATACACACACACCACATCTTTATCCATTCATCAGTTGATGGGCGCTTGGGTTGCTTCCGTATCTTTCCTATTGTGAATAATGCTGCAGTGAACATAGGGGTGCATAAATCTCTTTGAATTGTTGATTTCAAGTTCTTTGGATAAATACCCAGTAGTGGGATAGCTGGATCATATGGTATTTCTATGCAAAAATACGATTTTTTAGGGGCCTACCCCGTGGCCTAGTGTTTAAGTTTGGTGCACTTTGCCTCAGCAGCCCAGGTTCGGTTCCTGGGTGCGGACCTACACCACTCGTCAGTGGCCATGCTGTGGCAGCGACCTGCATACAAAGTAGAGGAAGATTGGCAACAGATATTAGCTCATAGCAAATCTCCCTCAGCAAAAAAAAAAAAAATCATATATGATTTTTTAAAACAGCAGACTGTGTTCTGATTTACTGTGGTGAGTTAGAGAGCAAAGAAATGATCTCAAAGTTACCCATGATCAAAGCATAGGATGTCAAGGCTAAAATAATTATTTTTTCTTTTTATCAACTGCTGTTTACATGTGACCTTGTTTACAGGGGCTCTCTGAACTGTCTCTTGGAGAAACATCAAGCTGTTGCTGCACAGAACAAATGGGCTGAGTAGGAAAATGAGAAGGAACCTGGCGTCAGAAGCTTCTGTGATGGAAAACAAGCCCTGACCTTGCAAATCCCCACTTCCCATCACATCAGTTCCATAGGTCACATTCCAGTGTAATCTCACTCCTTTAGCCTTCTCCTCCTCTTCTCAGAATGCTAGTGACCTTCTTTGCTCCAAAGGCTGGCTGCCAAGAAGTCTGGATCCATCCCTACCCTGGAAGAGGTCAGGCTGTCACACTGAGTTGAGCCCACCAGGCAGAGCTCATTGCAAATGGAAGCCCAGCCAGGAGAGCCACTGTGGTGGCTGTCGGCTCCTGATGGCCCAGCTTGAGCAAATCTAAGCACTGTTGCCTTTCTTTTCCTTCTCATGCTGGCGGTCATGAAGGGGTGGATGCGGTGGGCTATCAGAATCCAGAAAGTATAACTTCATGATGAAAGGGAGTGTGAGGAGGGCTTTCGAGTCAGAAGCTGAAGTTCAAATGGCAGCTTTGCCCTTGTCCTGTGTGGCCTTGGGTGAGTCACGTAACCTCAGATGGACTTGAAATGGAACATATCTCATAGGCTGTGCTGAGGTTCAAGTGAGATAATAGGAATAAAGAGTTTAGCACAGTGCATGGCACATGGGAACTGCTTAATAAACCACAGTTATTACTCTTCTTCTGATTATTGATTCTGGTTAATGTTCTCGGCCCTATCTTCTTTGTTTCCCTTCAGAAGCTACTCCCTAGCCCCAGCATGGAGGGTGAGTTGACAGGGCCCGTCTGGGTGGCTGAGAAGCTGGGAACAGGCTGGGGCTAAGAGACTGAAGAACAGAGCCCTTGCTAGTTAAGAGAATACAACACTTTCTATACTAAATTCATTTTTGTATTGCTTGAATATTTTGAAGAATGTGGTATTAATTTTACAATTAGGAAAAAACCCCAGTATTTCATTTTATTTTATTTTTATTTATTTATTTTTTTGAGGAAGATTAGCCCTGAGCTAACATCCATGCTAATCCTCCTCTTTTTGCTGAGGAAGACAGGCTCTGAGCTAACATCCATTGCCAATCCTCCTCCTTTTTTTTTTTTTCCCCCAAAGCCCCAGTAGATAGTTGTATGTCATAGTTGCACATTCTTCTAGTTGCTGTATGTGGGACGGGGCCTCAGCATGGCCGGAGAAGCGATGCGTGGGTGCGTGCCTGGACCTGAACCTCCGCCACCAGCAGCAGAGCATGCGCACTTAACTGCTAAGCCAGGGCACCCGCCCTGAACCCCGCTATTTTAAAAACTCTGCAAGAACCGGTTGATATCTACTAGTGCAATACTTGTAACTCAAATTACCATTTAAAGGATTTAAATAATATTGTGATAACCTGAGATGGACACCTCACCCATGTGATATGCTAGCTGAGAATGCATAATCTAAATCTAGTCATGAGGGAGCGTCAGACAAAAGGAGGACCTTGGTATTAAAAAGAGAGAGACTGTAATTTCAAAAATGTCAATGTCATAAATGAGAAAGAAAGTCTGCAGAAATGTTCCAGATTAAAAGAGACTAAAGAGACATGACAACTAAATGTGAGACCTAATCCTAGACTGGATCAAGTACTGGAGGGAAAAGGCTATGAAAGGCATTATTAGGTCAACAGATAAAATTGGAAAGCAGACAGGTTAGATACAAGTACACACAAACACACACACATATATATGCATATATATAGAGAAAGAGAGACAGAGGGACACACAGAAAGTTACTCAGAGACAGTGATTGACACAGAGAAAGAGCTAGCAATAAAGCAAACGCGGCAAAAGGTTAACATTAGGTGAATATGGGTAAAAAATAAAGTGTTCTTTATGTTATTCTTACAACATTTCTTTGAAATTATTTTCAAACAAAAAGTTAAAAAAGGATGAGTATGATATTAAATATTATATATGTATATTTTAAAATTCCAAGGACACATTTTGAAATGGAAATATTTCCTGTGAAGACTGGAATGCCTTCCCTTTCCTTCCTCACCCAATCAAACAAGAATAGCCTCATCAATGAGCAAGTCACATTTTAAAGTTTTACAGAGAGAAAACAAACTAAGGGCTCTTATTAAACACACAAACCTATCTTTTAGTTGAAAATATTAGGTAAAACCACTATGATTTTAAGAGATAAATCAGAAAATATGAGATGTAGATCATTCATGATATAAATGAATTCTCAGAATCAGCAAAGACTTGGCATTGAATGATCAACAGGCTTCCTGAGAGTACTAGTGTGCTAAATGTAGGACTACTGGTTGGATGTGGACAGTATCTAGCCCATACACATCTATTACACCAACATTGGACCTCAGTGCATCCAGACCCTCACCTTCTCACCTTGTTTCATATTTGGGGGTGGGCGAGATGTTTGTTTCATACATATTTGGTAATAAAAACAGCTACAAGTTTAGTGGTTTTTCTTTTAGGCTCCATTAAAATATCCTTGCATCCAAATGGTTGCATCAAAGGGAAAATCCATGGATATTAGTTATTCAACACAGATTCTCAATCATTGTTAAGGAAATGTAAAGTTATGAATAGAGAGGGTAGGAAAATCTCAGTGTAATGACCTAGATGACTTTTGGACAAGGGGCTGAGTTGAGAGTTCGCCACCTGAAGTTCATCTGGCTAAGTTGTGGGACACAACATCAGGGTTGATTGAGGAGATCTGGGCCTTCATTCCCCCTGGATACCACTCCTGGGTCCTCCTTCTTGGGATGCATACTTGGACAAGAGGCCCCATTCTCCAGGACAGTAGGGCTGTGCTGTTGTGGAGAATACTGACAATGATACCACTCCTCTAATTCCCAAACCACTGAATCACTTGCACTTTCATGGCTTTCTAAGGCTGTGAAGGGTAATTGTTTGGATAAAATCAGTCGAAGCCTTCCCTTCCCACTAGCTAGGCCCACAAGAGAGGCCAGGAGTGGACTGGTCTGTCACAACCTTTCCCAGGAGGTGATTGATGGGAGGGAGGTTTCTGTGTGCTGGAAAGGGGCAGAACAAAGAAGGAGGCAGAGAAGGGAGGTGGGGTAAGCTTCCAATAAATGTTTGCCTAGGCTTGGTCTTGAGTGGGCAAGAATATTGGAAAAAGAGTTCTTTTCCTATCTCTTTTTCGCTCTACTCCTCTTTCTTGACCAAGAGAGAGAAGGCTGAGTGTTTTCCCAGAGGCAACAGATAATCTGCTTTTAAACCTATGGATCGGTCATTTGCCAGCTCATCTTCCTTTATCTGGACCATCTATCTGAGAATCAATCACAGAATTCTCCTCAACGTTCCTAGGTTTCACTCCAGGCACCTATTCAAGGTCTGTGAGCCTAAAATCATCAGGTGACCCCAAAGCATTCCCTCTCTTTCCTGTCTCCTTTGCCTGCCTTTTCTCTGCTCTCATCCCAAACCCCTTTGAAAATTTGCTTATTCTTCCTTCAGAGGCATCTGGTTGTCACAACAGAATTTTAACTTTTGCTTTTTCAGCAAAGTGCAAATCTGTGCACTCTAAATTCTTTTGTTTAGCATTCCCATTTTGGATGAAAGTGGGAAATTAAAACCAGCACATCTGCATGTGGGAGCTTTAAAAATCCACCACACAATGGGATAACAGCTTGATTGTAAAAATATATGCTTCATTCTTTTGAATTTTTGTTAATGTCTTATTTCTTCATTAAAATTTATGGTTGATCAAGGAAGAGGTCTGTAGTACAAAGAACCTGGGTTTTGAAGTCAAGCAGGTTTAGGCTTGAATCTCAGCTTTTCCATTTTGTCTTGTGGTAACCTTAGGTAAGTCACAACCTTTTCGAATTTCCTCATCCATACAAGTTGGCGGAAATAATCACGGGCTGATGTGAAGATGAAGTGAGCTAGTCTAGGGACAGTCCTCGGCACAGAGCCTGGCTCTGCTAAGAGCTCAATAAACATTTGTTCTTATCAAGATGTCATCTACGTAGGGTGTCTGCACAGAGTCTACACCCAATAGACGCTCCCCCCCACAACCTCCAAAAGGCCAGATTTCCTTTTAGCTTAAATTAGAATGGATTTTACCAAAAATCCAGTCACAAGGCTGCATACTTTCCGAGAAGGGACTTGAAATTTGATATCTTTTCATGGTCCTGAAGATATATCCTTGTCCTAATCTCCAGAACCTGTGAATATTACCTTATATGGCAAAAGAGTGGGTATCACCTTAAATGTCAAAAGATGTGATTAAGTTAAGGATTTTGAAAGTAGAAGTTTGTCCTGGATTATCCAGGTGGGCCCTAAATGTAATCACATGCATGTTATAAGAGAGAGGCAGAGGGAATTCTGAGACAGACGCACAGAAGAGAGACACCCACGAGGAGGCGATGTGACAACGGACGCAGATGTTGGAGTGATGAGGCCGCAAGAAGCCAGAAGCTGAAAGAGGCAAGTGAGGATTCTTCCCTAGAGCCTCCAGAAGGAGCACGCCCCCTGCTGACATCCTGATTTCATACTTCTGGCCTCCAGAACTGTGAGAGAATACATTTCTGTTGTTTTAAGCCACCCAGCTCGTAGTCACTTGTTACTGCAGCCCTAGGACACTAATGTTCCGTATTAATCTGGGCTGGAGGGCTGAGCCCCTCCTCTCATTCTCTCAACAACTCTACGGGAGAAAAGCCTGTGAGGGTGGGCCGCAGCCCCCACAGATGCCTGCAGACACTCTGCTCAGCCTCATCAAACACATTTCCTCACAGAACCTGGACAAGGCTAGGGGTGGGTGAGGCCCTTGGCACCACAATTCTTGCTCCTGTTTTCCTGAGGCCTAGGGTTCCTCCTTCAGGCATAGCAAAGCTTTTCTTTCCACAACTAGAGGCAAAGCTTAAAATGTAAATATCTTCATTTACATTATCTCTCAACTTCAGTAGGAACCTCTGTGTTCTGTAGTAAATGATTTTACTACAGGTCCTTTCTTGCGTGTGGGCTTGGAGAGGGAAAACAGCCAGGAAGGGCATGTGGGACCAAAGAGATGTTGCTATGGTGAAATCAAAAAGTGCAAAACAGAAGTGGGGAGCTCTGAAGACCCAGGCTTCCTCCCTCACAATTTCACAAAGCAAGCCAGAGACACGACCCTAATCCCTGGGCCAGGCAGATAACCCGATCTTTAAGCCTCCCAGCAACCCTGTGAATATATAATATTATCCACATTTTACAGACGAGGAGATCAGTTTGTCCAAGTTCATGCAACTGGAAAGAGCACTGAGACAAGACATGAGCAAATGTTCATCTGTCCCCAAGTCCCTAGCATAGGGATGTCTTATTACCTCTACTAAAGAGAAATAAAGGAGAATGCAGCTGGAGGGATTCAGACTTACCAAATCCACCTAATTTGAGCTCTGAAGGTCATTATGCATCATATTGTTCAGGTGCACAATGCTAACCATTCTCTGGGCAACCATAAGCCCTAGCTGCCCGAGCCCTACCCTCACCCCAAGGTAGCTGTTAGGGGCAGAGATTGCTCATGAAAAGAAGCTTCCTGTTGTTTCTGGATAGAGAACACCTGGGTCTCAGTCTCCTCTAGTACTAATTAGCTGTGTGTTCTTATCATAAGGTCCCACCTTTTAACCTCTCTGTGCTTCACTTTTCCCATCTGAGATATTAGGGGGATGGATTGGACGAGCAGTTCTCAATCTTTGTTGTACATTAGAACTTCCTGGGGAGCTTTTGTCAGGCCATACTCCTCACCAATTAAACTGAAATCTCCAGGGGTGAGACCAATGCATCAGCATTTTCAAAACCTGTCTAGTGATTCTTATGTGTGGCCAAGTTTGAGAACCAAGGGATTACATGACTTCTAAGATCTTTCCAGATATAAGGTCTTTTGTCAACATCTACATATAAAGCCAGTGGCCACTAGAGTTTTGATTCCTCAGATATTGGAATTCACGGAAAACCCTCTACTAAAGCCCCACATTCAACTCTTCCAGAGAAAGCCACATCTCATGGTTTGCCCAATACGGTATTTAAAATCTAGGTAATGGTCTAAATCGTTGGCATGGCCCCTCATGCTTTTAAGAAGGTGGAAGGATTAATGGGATAATAGAGCCATTCAGATAACATTTAGTTAATTATTATTCCAGGGTTGGGCTATATGGTACCCTGGGGTTCTGAAAAAAATAATGTTATCTAGTCAACCAGCATTAACTAAGCCCTCCTTTGTTCTCAGGACTGCTAAATTCAAGCTGGAACTAGAGAGGTGAAGAGTCTTTTGCATTTGAGGAACTCACAGTCCAGGGTGGTAATAATTATAACAGCAATAATAATAACAAAAGCAGCCATAATTTGAAAGTACTTATTGCACATCAGGCAATGTGACAGGTGCTTTTTATGTATTATTTTAGATCCTCACAACAACCTTGCTAGGCAAGCATCATTTCCTCCATTTTATTGCTGAGGACACTAAGGCCCAGAAAGGTTAGGTAACTTGCTAAGGTCACACAGCTAACAAGTAGTTGCTCTGCCATTCTAACCTATGTGCCCATGCTATTTCCACCACACCACAGCACCTCTAGAGAGAAAGGATTGAGAAATAGAGATAGAGTTGGCAGGGAGAATGTTAACTTACATGGGGGAGAATCAGGCCTAGGGTGGGGGAATTGCTGTGAATTGCTCATATGAAAGGTACTATAAGAAAATAAATATTATAAATTAATATTTTAACTATATTTTGGGCTCAGTCCTGTTAGGAGACACAACACTGGAGTGGATGAATGCATTATGAAGGGCTAGTTCTCTGCAGTCAGTTCCAGCTCCCTCAAATTAGTCTGAAAAGATAATCCCATTGTGTTCCTCTTTGGATTGCATAGCTCAACAATGTCATTTTTTAGCCAATATGAGGTCTTTGGATCTAAGCATACTTTCACTTTTGCTGATCGCCATCAGTGATACAAAATGTACAAAGGGGAGAGGATGGTGGTGGGCATAGCTGTAACAATCACTTTCTTTCTGGTGTTCACATCCAAACGCAGCATGAACCAGCACATACACACATACACACTCACACGTTATTCAAAATGAGTTAAGATCTGGAGATCAAACTATATATATATATATATATATATATATATATATATATATATATATACACACACACACACACACACACACACACACAGACATATACACAAGTATATATTGTTACTCAGAGATCTAAATGTAAATCTATTATTTGAGAAAGCACTGAGCTAAATTAATCCCCCCATGAAACCAGAGGTAGCCTGAAAGGTAGTAAACACACTATGGCCTAGAGCAGGAAAAGGAAAAAAGAAAGAAGCAATGAATTTTCTTAATGAGGCTTTCACAAACCACCATTTTCACGTCGTAGCCAAAACAAGTAAACGACCAAAGGATCTTAGGATTCTGAAGAATATTCAGAGACTATAGAAAGTGGTTTAGATGTCAGATATTTTTTAAAAATCCTAAAAGATATTTATTACATTTACAGAATGGAAATTTCCTATACATACAAAGAAAAGATGCATAATTACATATAGGTACTCCGTATATGTATATATACACACTTCATGTTGCAAAATGTACACACAAACTGTATGGCTGAATACATGTTTTTTATGAGGAAGGGTCGATTTCACAGCAATCTGCTCATGTGGAAAATTACCTCTGCAAATTATGAGTAAGAAAGATATATCCTGTCATTGCAAATAATAACATAATGATAAGTCATTACACGACCTCGAGTGAGAAAATATATCAACTATAGCGTAAATGTGGGCAACATCTATTCCTGAAGGGAATCAAGAGATATTTACAAAACTATAGCAATGAGATATTGGGTTAATAGATGGAAAAGAGACACATGATTGGTTGTTTTTATATTACTTACTCTAACACATTTTTTTAAAGACTTGGAAAAAAACTGAGAATAAAGATGATACTCTCTGAAATAGTTGGTGTGCTTGAAACTCAGTTTTTAAAATCTAAGTAGGAGCACTTTAACAGGACAAGCAGACCATAAGCTTATTTTTCCCTTCCAAATGCTTATCAGATAAGAAGTGAACATTTAGAACAGGTTTGTTTTCTGTGTGAAATCCTCTTTCCACATCACACACACACACACACACACACACACACACGCACACACTACTCTCTTTCCCCCTAGAACTGCAAATCCCAATTGTTGGACTAAAGATGCAAAGAACCAAAGCATGTAGTAAAGCAGCGTTTTTACCTTTTTGCTGATCAAACACAGATGGAGTGCTGAAATCCATGCTTGCCTGTCTCATCATCTACCATCAGAATGGCAAAAAGCATCCAGCTCTAGAGAGGAGAAAACACCATCTCACACGTTACAGTCAACAAAATAGGCAGACACGGCATCACTTGCCAAGACCTCTGTTTGAGAAGGAAATGTGCGTTAGAGCTGCAGGTTGTTGTCAAGGCAAATCGTGGAAACAGGTAAATATTATTCCTGTAATACCTGCCAGGAAAAGACTTACTTCTTATGGCCTCATTCATCAGCTATACCTGTGTGTAAGTATTATACACCCTCCTCCCCCAAACAAATATACAAAAAAGCTCAAACCCTAAAAAACAGTATTTGTGGGGGGCCACCTGCCTTGGATCTGGGCCAGGAAAACACTGGAGGTCACGAAGCTTCTGCAGCTGGAATGTTGCTTTAAACCCAAAGAAATCTCAATGGGTGAGTGAGGATTCACAGGGCCAGACGGAGCATGTGCAAAGCTACCAATGCAGTGTGGATTCGGCTGTGTTCCTGGTGGAGTGAGAACTGCATTTGGGTCATGTGAGCAGAGAGTGCCATCTCAATGGAATAGGATGTAAATACTGTAGCAGGAGGCTGCTGGCCATGTGCTGTACGGAGTAATTATCGGCTTTCACAGCTCATCTTCAGTCTCCCTTCGGCTCAGTTCTCCAAAACACAGGGAGGAGCTGAGGAAGGAAGTGGCGTTTGAAAGGTTATATTTCAAGGCTCAGCTAGCCGTGATGATAAAATTAAAACAGTCAGCAATCACAAGGGTGTTTAGTGCAGTATTATAGGTGGTGGTAAAAACCTGAAAATCACCGGAAGTACATCATTTGAGGAATAGTTGAATAAGTGGTAGTAATTCATACTCTAGATTAAAAAATATGGGGTAAATCTATATATATTTATCTGGTGGGATGTCACTAATCTATTGTTAAATGAAAACAATGTTATATATTTCATTTGTTCATGTTTTTATAAAACCAGCAACCACCCACTGTATACAGAAATATACTTGTATATGTTCATAGGAACACCGAGGATGATGTAGAAAGATACACACTAAACTGTTAATGTTGGTTACCTCAGGGAATTACAGTTAAAGTAGGAGATTTCTAACTTGTTCTTTAGCTACCTCCGTATTTTTAGGCTTCTTATAACAAGTGTCTATTATTTCGTTTGTCATTAAAAATTTGATATAATAAATTCAAAACAAACTAATAAAGCTCTTCATTCAAGACACAATCAGATTTTTGGAAAAGTCAGATAGCCTTATAGCAGATACCCTCATAAATGCTGTTGATAATGGTAATAACTGTTTTCTTTTTTAACTTAATTAGTGTGTGAATGTGGAAATGAAAGCAGCAACGATTTTTCTTCATCTATGGCCCCATGTGTTTTGATATGGACTGATATAATTTATAATTTGTGTTCTTCCATAGACAAGCTTCTCTCTTATCTCTCACCTCATATTTTCTTGGTGCCTCATCATTCATTTTCCGTCAACACATCATCTGGCCTCAGTTCCCCGTGACAATACTACTACTCACTAACCTTCCCCACGTCAGCCCCTCCCCTCAAGTTGCCCTGTGTTCTTTTTATTTAACACACAGACAGAACCTATTTCTTATAAACTATTACCCAAAATGTTCTCCATAGGTAAACGTCTTAAATTTCCCAATGCTGGTTTTTTGCATTAACCATGAAAGCCACACTGCGGGGCTGAGAGTGGACTAGTGAAGAAACTGTGACTTACACTAGCAGATACTCAGCTGGCGAGAGACAGCTTAAGCTCGCCCAACTGACCGAGGTAAAAAGGAGTTGTGGCCACTCAGTCCCAAACAAGAGAAAAACAAAGGATTTAGGTTAACTTCCTTTTCATTCATTTGCTCATTAATTCATCAATCTCTATGGAAGGATTACTATGCTCCAATCATTTCTATGGGCAGTGATGATGCAACCCTGAGCAAGATGGAAAAGGTCTCCCCACTCAATGAACTTACACTCTTGGGGGCAACTTCTGCTTCTGGCCCTGCTGGAGTAATAGGGACTGGATTAACCCTCCTGCTTAGAGAACTAGAAAACTGGGCAAAATGTCTGAAACAATGGTTTTCAGACAGCAGGCAGTGCAGGCCAGTGGTCCCTGGGAGAAAAGAAACAGATGAGCCGAGCCTGACGAGCATCCAGCTGACAGTCTGGGGAGAGTTTCCAGGCTGAAGTGCAGGGAGAGTATAGGGGGTCAGTGGTGGCCCCCCAAAAAGATGCATCCACATCCTAATCCTCAGAACCTGTGAATGTGATCTTATTTGGAAGAGGGGTCTTTGGGTTTTTTTTGGTTTTTTGGTGTTTTTTTGTGAGGAAGATCAGCCCTGAGCTAACATCCATGCTAATCCTCCTCTTTTTGCTGAGGAAGACCAGCTCTGAGCTAACATCTACTGCCAATCCTCCTCCTTCTTTTTTTTTTCCCCAAAGCCCCAGTAGATAGTTGTATGTCATAGTTGCACATCCTTCTAGTTGCTGTATGTGGGACGCAGCCTCAGCACGGCTGGAGAAGCGGTGCGTCGGTGCGTCAGCGCGCGCCCGGGATCCAAACCCAGGCCGCCAGCAGAGCACGCGCACCCAACCGCCAAGCCAAGGGCCCGCCCTTGGAAAAAGGGTCTTTGTATATGTAATTAAGTTAAGGATCTCAAGTTGAAATCATTCTATATTATCCAAGTGGGCCCCAAATCCAATGACAAGTGTCCTTATAACAGACACACATAGAGAACTGGAGGCCATGTGACCAGAGACTGGAAGGATGCGGCCACGAGCCACAGTACGCTTGGAGCCGCTAGAAGCTGGAAGAGGCAAGGAACAGATTGTCCCCCAGAGCCTCCGAGAGAGTGCGGTGCTGTCAATATTTTGATTTTGAACTTCTGGTCTGCGGAACTATGAGAGAGAAATTTCTGTGTTTTCAGCTACCAAGTTTGCGATAATTTGTTACAGCAGCTTCAAGGAACTAACACAGAGAAGGTACTCTCAAAATAAATGCAAAGTCTCTATAATTGTTAGATTTCTGTGCCCATTTATATTATTGCCAAAACCAAATTAAAATATGGAGAATTTCAGGTTTGTAAAAGGGCTGTTTGGGGGTTATTTTGAAGAAAGGCAGTCAAATAGAGTGGAAAGGACATGAGCTTGAGTTTGTTTCTTGTTAGCTGTGTGATTTGGGCAAGTTACATAACTTTTTGAGCTTCAGAGTCTTTTTTGTGTGTGTGTGTGAGGAAGATCAGCCCTGGGCTAACATCCATGCCAATCATCCTCTTTTATTTTTGCTGAGGAAGACTGGCCCTGGGCTCACATCTGTGCCCATCTTCCTCCACTTTATATGGGACGCCGCCGCAGCATGGCCTGACAAGCAGTAGCATCTGTGTGCACCCGGGATCCGAACCCGGGCTGCCCGCAGCGGAGCGCGCACACTTAACCGCTACGCCACGGGGCCAGCACCGAGCTTCAGAGTCTTAATCTGTGGCATGGGAACCCCACCCCCTAACTCCTTGTGAGAGTTATCATTGTTCAGTTCACTTCCTGGGCTGCAAACATAGAGATAATTCTTTTTGTACAACCAAAGCCAAGTGTAAGATAACATTTGGTTGTTTCTTCAAGTGCGTTTTGAATAAGGCCCTTATTCAGACATATTCACACACTTGGTCATACATATCCGGTGCCTGTGGTTCAATAACTCTTATCTCTAATGTAGGAGGGGAAGAGAGGAGAAGGGCTGTATGACTGTGCAAAATCTGGCTCTTTGCCTCCTCTCCAGCTCATCTCTCACCACTCTCCCTCCGTTCTCACATCCGGCCACACTGTCTCCTGTCTGTTCCTGGAACATGCCCATGCCCTTTCCCAATCTCCCCAAACTTTGTTATTCTGTCCCTTCACTTGGAATGCTCTATCCCCCACTCAAATGTCACCATGTCAGAGAGGCTTTCCCTGACCACATTATCTAAAACAGGCCTCCACTCCTTCACCCCATCAGTCACTTCCTTCTCCAGAATGCCACTTTGTGGATTTACAATGAGAAATACCCCTGCCAGGGAGACAGGGCCTTTGTCCATGCTTTGACATCCGTCTAGCTCAGCGTTTCTCAGACTGTCTGTGGCAAAGGACCAGGTTTTTATATTTCTAAAACATCATGGACTGATACAGTAATAAAATATAATAAAGTAATATAAAAAGAAAAAGAAAAAATAAGATCTACAGAATGCAAGCTCTAATTTTTATTATTAAATTCAGCAGGCATAAAGTTACATGTTAATAAATGTAATCAAAACAAACATGGAATAAAAAAATTATAAAAAATGTACACATTGTTCTTTGTAAGTCCATTTAGGCATGAATGTGCTGCACTGTCCAATATCGTAGCCACTAGCCACATATGCCTATTTAAATTTACTTAAAATTAAATAAAATTAAAAATGTATCCTCAATCACAATAGCCACTGTGATTGTATTTTGTCATAATTGAAAACTTTTGCTCTTTGAAAGATGCTGGTAAGAAAATGAAAAGATAAACCACAGACAGGAAGAAAATATTTGTAAAACATATCTGATAAAGGACTGGTATCCAGAATAAACAAAGAACTCAAATAGTAATTAAAAAATAGACAACCCAATTTAAAAAAGGGCAAAGATTTGAACAGACATGTCAGCAAAGAAGAGATATAGATGGCAAATAAGTACATGAAAAGATGCTCGGTGTTATTAATCATTAGGAAAGTGTAGGGGCCGGCCCAGTGGCGTAGCGGTTAAGTGAGTGGGCTCTGCTGCGGTGGCCAGGGTTCGCAGGTTCGGATCCCGGGCATGCACAGACGCACTGCTTGTCAAGCCATGCTGTGGCAGCATCCCATATAAAGGAGAGGAAGATGGGCATGGATGTTAGCCCAGGGCCAATCTTCCTCAGCGAAAAAAGGAGGATTGGAGATGGATGTTAGCTCAGGGCTCATCTTCCTTACATACACAAAAAAGGAAAGTGTAAATTAAAACCACAATGAAATACCATTATACATCTATTGGAATGGCTTAAAAAAAGCTAAGAACGCACTGCATGCTGGTGAGGATGCTAGAACTCTGACACATTGCTGATGTGAATGCAAAATGACACAGACATTTTGGAAAGAGTGAGTCAGTTTCTTATAAAGTTAAACATAAATATGGCCCAGCAATCCAACTCCCTGGCATTTACTTAAGAGAAATGACCTCCCTATTCCATCTAACACATCTGTTTTCACAAAGACCTGTAATGTGAACGTTACAGCAGCTTTATTATCACCAAAAACTGGAAACAACTGAAATGTTCATCAACTGGTGAATGAATGAACAAACTGTGGCACATCTGTATGATGGAATATACTCAGCAATAAAAAGGAGCAAAGTAGTGATTCATGCAACAAATGGATAAATCTTAAATGCATTATGCCGAGTGAAAGGAACCAGGCACAAAAGGCTATATACTGCATGATTCCATTTATAAGGCATTCTGGCAAAAAATACAGAGCTAGAAGTCAGAGGAGTGCTTTCTAGGGGAGGAAGTGGACTACAGAAGGGCTGGAGAGAACTTTTGGATAGAAATACTGTGTATCTTGATCATGGTGATGGTTACACATGCTGTATTCATTTGTCAAACTCAGAACTAAACACCTCAAAGAGGTGAATATTATTGTATGTAAATCACATCTCAATAAACCTGAAAGAATAAACAATACAAATGTTGCCTCTATAATTTAACTAATAATGTTATCCTAAATTTTAAAACACATTTGTTAAAAATTAAAATGAAAATAGCAAGTTTTAAAAATAAGTGCTTACTTTTCTCAGATTTTTATACCCTTTTAGATTATAGTTGACAAACCAAACTTAAAATATCACATATTTAACACTATCCTACTGTGCACAATTTTCCACGCAAGTTTGATAACACCCAAACTGGTCTACACCACGTTCAAGGAGACAAGTCTGCCACTACAGGCTTGGAGGCCACGGCAATGTCAAATTGCTGTAACCATTTCTAAATGGCTGCATTTAGAAATGCTCTCAATTTTTTTTTTTAATAATTTTATTTATTTATTTATTTCCCCCCCAAAGCCCCAGTAGATAGTTGTATGTCATAGCTGCACATCCTTCTAGTTGCTGTATGTGGGACGCTGCCTCAGCATGGCCGGAGAAGCGGTGCGTTCGTGCGCGCCCGGGATCCAAACCCGGGCCGCCAGCAGCAGAGCGCGTGCAATTAACCGCTAAGCCGCGGGGCCAGCCCTCAATTTTTGTACTTACCTTGTCTCGAACTGGTGACAAGCAGTTCCCGGTCTGGCCCCAGGCATGGCCCACATTTTGCATAGGGCTAGTCCAAATCTCTTCCCTTGACTCTTCCCATGGAGGGCTGCTTCTTACCATCTAGGTCTCGGCCCAGAGAGGCCTCACCCGACCTCCCTATTCCATCTAAAGCAGCAGCCGCCTGCCTGCCCAATCCCAATTACAGTTAATAAAATGTCCTCATTTTTTCCTTCTTATAGTTGTCTATCTGTAATTAACGTGTACTTCATTACTTCTTCATTATCTATCTCCCTGTAGCCGATGCTGTCAGTTCCCAGACTTTTCAATGCACTTCAGCTGACTTTCAAACGCCCGTATCTGTATTTTGGTCTGAGAACATTTTTCCAGAATGCAGAAGGCCATTTGCCAGCTCTGGGGCTAGGCCAGAAGTGCAGAGCATTAATCACCCCCTCCCCCAATCCACAGCAGCCCTCAACCAGTGACTCATGGTAGCTGCTCTATAGACACCAGCTGCCTTGCCTTTGGATGTAATGATTCTGAGGAGTGCTGTTTTATGCCATTTCCCAGAGTTTTCCTTTCAGGATTAAGCTCCGTTGCCAGCTGCAATAACTGGCTTAATAACATATTTTTTATGGGTTGCTATTCCCTCCCTGTGTGACATCTCCCCTTTCCTTCTGGTATTTCCTGCACTTCTCAATAAGCTACCTGCATTGGAATCATTGTCCCAGGGTCTGCTTCTGGGGAAAGCCAAATTAAGACACTTCTCCACTAGAGGGTAAACTATAAGGGCAGGGCCCTTGTCTGCATTGTCCACTCCATGTTCCTACAGTCTAGCACACAGCAAGGCTCGAAGTGGGTGCTCAATAAATAGTTAGTGAAAGACTTCATTGAATATTTTGTGAATGAAAGACACCATTGAAGGACTTTCCTTGCCAAAGTTGATGACTTGTTCATTGACAATGTTATATTAGAACCCAATTAACCATCACTCATTGGGGTAATTCCATATTAAGAAGGGGTAATTCCATATTAAGAACTTTCTGGTAAGAACTTTTGAGAACCTTGAAATTTTCCCATGTAAACAAGAAACCATATATTTGAGAATTTCAGATGTGCTGCCGTGTTTTAATGATATTCCGATTGTGGTGTAAACCAAGGGTGAACTCAGAAAGATTTTAGGTAGTCCTACGTTTTATTCAGGTGAAACCAGAGCTTTCTCTGAACTGTGCTCCAGGGAAGGAAGTGAGAGCTGTAATGGTGGCAGTATAGCGGCTAGGGGCTTGACCATCAGGCAGCCGTGAGTTTAAATATCAGCTCAAGTACATTTCTAGCTTTGTTATACTGAACAAATTACTTAACCACAATTATAAATGAGGATAAAAAATATTTATCTCATAGAATTGTTGTAAGAATTAAAGCACATTAATGTATGTAAAGTGCTATTGGGGGAAACTGAGATTATGCATCAGTTTTAAAGAAGTCTGTGAAGTCACTTACCTATTTTACTGAAAAATGCCTTTAGGTTTGTTTCTAGTTTTAGAAGGATATGCATAGTCTGTTTTCCTGATCTAGTTAATTAAAAGTAGACCAAAGAAATCAGTTAGTAGGTTAATTATTCATAAGACTCATGAGAAAAATCAATCTCTTAAACATGGTTACGATTAAGTGAACAAATATAGTTCTCTACCACAAACTTTCTAAAACTTGTAAATTCTTATAACAAACAAAAGATTATAAAGTCAAAAGTCCTTGGATCTATTGAAACAAAACTCAATATTCTATCTCTTTTCCTCTTTTGCTAAGCAGACTCAACTTTATAATGCAAGATGACACAAAAGTATAGATTAAACTTAAATTTTATGATAACTGTACACAATTTTTTTCAAACGTTCTGATTTTAAAATCTACTTAAATGTTAATAACTAACCAGCACTTTGCATTCTCAAAGTACTTTGGTCAGCACCTTCTTTATTTAAAACTTTCCACTGAGATGCAGGATGCATAATTTCAATTATAATTTTAATCAATACCGACTTAAATAATTCAGGTTTTCTCACAATTATTTCAACAGTGCTTGCTATAGACTGAATGTTTGTGCCCCCCCAAAATTCATATGTTGAAACCTAATCCCCAATGTGATCGTATTAGGAGGTGCGGCCTTAGGGAGGTGATTAGGTCATGAGGGTGGAGCCCTTATAAATAGAATCAGTGTTCTTATAAAGACTTTTTTTTTGAGACTTTAATTGGATCCTTATAAGTGGTCATTTCAGAGCTTCTGGAGCTGTACTGGCCAATATGGTAGCTACCAGCTAATGTATGTGGCTACCGAGCATTTGAAATGTGGCTAGTCCAAAGACTTGGAAACAACCTAAGTGCCCATCAAGGGACGAATGGATAAAGAAGATGTGGTATATACACACAATGGAATACTACTCAGTCATAAGAAACAATGAAATCCAGCCATTTGTGACAACATGGATGGATATTGACGGTATTATGCAAAGTGAAATAAGTCAGAGGGAGAAGGTCAAATACCGTATGATCTCACTCATTTGGTAGTAAATAATAACAACAATGAACAAACACATAGAGACAGAGATTGGATTGGTGGTTACCAGAGGGGAAGGGGGGAGGGAGGATGGTGAAAGGGATAATTAGACACATGTGTGTGGTGATGGATTGTAATTAGGATTTGGGTGGTGAACATGAGAACATGATGTAATCCATGCAGAAATAGAAGTATAACGATGTACACCTGAAATTTATACAATGTTATAAACCAATGTTACTGCAATAAACAAACAAAAAAAAAAAACAAAGAATTGTGGCTAGTCCACCTTGAGAATTTTGAAGACTTAGTATGAAAAAAAGAATATAAAATATCTCCTTAATAAATTTTATATTAATTTTATATCACAATGAAAATATTTTAGACATATTGGGTTAAATACAATATATCATTAAGATTAATTTCACCTGTTTCTTTTTCCTTATTTTTTTGAATGTGCCTACTAGAAAAATTAATATTACATATGTGCCTTGCATTTTATTTCTATTGGACAGTGCTATTTTGTAGGATCTTGGAGTGATCTTAAGGAAAGGCTGTTCAACTAACTGGCTCAGCCATATTTCCAGCAGGACTGATGGGCACAATTTGAAAGAGGGCAGAGGAGGAGGGAAGAAAACATGGCTACACCGAAGAACATGGAACACTGAAGAGCCCAAAGAAGCTGCAAGGACATCATTATCATTATCATCATTTTCGTTATTACCATCATTGTTATATAACCTCAGAGTCAATCACCCAGTCTTCAAGCATCACTTTCCCTTTGCGTCAATTTACAGGCTGCTTTAGCTTATGTCCCTGTGGAACTGGGGTTGCTTCTTGGTGATGTATGCTTCTTCTTACCAATCCCAGATGCTCCTCTCTCACACCTCATCCCCTCCCATCCAGTTTCACTTCTCACCTTGATACTGCTCTCCACCTGATCCTTGACTGGATGCTTCTATGAGACCAACATAGGAGACATGACAAAGGAGTCCTTGCTGCTATCCTTGGAGTCAAAGGGTTTCTGAACTACTTCTGAGGCCATTCCTTTAAAATCAGTGATTACTGTTTACAATTATCCTTAAGACAATTTTCGTATTGCTTTGGTCTTGCAAAGCCTACCTTTTAACATTCATTCACTTATTTACTCACACAGACAAACAAACATTTCACACCTGCTGTGTGCCAGGGACTCTTATAGCTCAAAATACAGCTCCTTTATAAAGGCTTCTTTGACCATCAACATTCATCACGCTATTTGGCACTTAATCATAAATTACATTGGGACATCTCTCCTACTGATATTTTGCATTGTGTCTTTTGTTTATTATATAATCTTGTTAGTCTTATATCCTCAACTAAATTCGAAGTTCCCAGAAGGCAGTAGCTGAATGATAGGTCTTCTGTCTCTCATAGTGCCCAAACAGTGCTACACAGTCAGTAGCCAGTAACAGATATTGGCTTGTGAGATGCTGAATGTTAAATGCCCAAATGGACAAATCCAACCTTCGGCAAAATGATGAAGTAGATGACGGAAGCCTCTGACTCCACAGCGAGTGCTCCTCATCTCCTCCCATTCCCAGTCTCTACAATCTCATTCCTAGTTAGTGCAGACACCCCCATTGCTGACTTTGCCCTTTGTTTTCTTTTTCTTTTTAGTTTCCAGGCCACTATAAACTTATCTTCATGCATATCATGATGGGAAGTTGGTATTTATCAGGCATTTCTAGTATGCTGAGGTTAACCAGGAGCAATGATTTTATTCATTCATCAGTCATATGATAAATATTTAATGAGCACTAACCATGTAGCAGGCAATGGTCTTGGTGTTGGGGACATGGTGATGACTAAAATAGGCATGTGGTCCCCATTCACAAGAAGCTTTCAGTTTAGGGATGATTTAAGAGCCTACCTTCTGTGGTCTCCTGGCATCTCAGATTCCTTGGATGCTATTCTTGTCACCAGAAGCCTGAGAAAATATCTCTGAATGACCACTCTCTGTAAGAACACAGTAACCCTCCCCATAATGGGCAGACGGAATGCTCTTCCTTCTACCCCTCTGCCATGTTGAGAAACCCTGCTCTTCTGCTAATAGGCAGGTTTGCTGGCCTGTCTTGCCCAGGTGAAACAAGTAAAGGGTTTTCTCTCTCTGTTATCCCAGTTGGATGTATTTAGGCTCATACTGGCTGGTGGGCATTCCTTTTACCATGGGCAACAACAGATCAGAATAATTTTGGCCTTTATTTTTAAACCCCAAATAGATATTTTTTGAAATTTTTTCTTTCTCTGAACTGCATTTGTTTCATTTTTAGATTTCCATCTCAACTGGAAAACTTGGGGATTTACCTTCAATTGCTTCTGGATTGTGGCCACTTCCTCAGCAGGCCAATGGATTTGGGAAAATACAGAAACCAAAATATAATACAAACCCAGCCCACAAGGCTTTAAAATGTCTATGTGGATGGTGAATTTGCTGAACATCTCAAAAGTGCTTTTAAAAAGTTCTAACTTTGGCCACATGTCCTTTCCTTCTGTTTTTCAACTCATGAATAATTGGCCAAGTTCAAATGAAGTCCTGTGCTTTGAATTAAGTTGGCACGTCACAGAGGTCTGGCTCCAGCCATCTCACTCCTCCCCTTCCTGGCAGACTCTGGAGTATTTAGAAGATATTTTTCTTTGCATTAACTTTTCTGAGAGGAAATCCTTGTGAGGAATCTAATTGAACTTGGCTCCCCAAAGTATCTTGTAGAGTTAGAAAAACAAAATTTGCGGTTACTAAGCAGGTTAATGGAAGAGAAGCCTGTGACTGTTTGCTTAGAGTAGTTGCTAATGAGGCCAAGTCTCACTCTGCAGAGTTGCTCTGTTTTGTGACCCCAGACTGTACCCCGAACAGCCACAAAGAGGACAGGACAAGATGGAGTGTGTTGTTGTATCACTGCCAGTTTCTGCCAACTACAAGAAGAACAACATACAATGTGAGACACTCTTGGTACATGAGAGCCACAATATGATCGTTGTAGACTAAAGCAATGCTTCTTAAATTTTAACGGGCACATGTATCCCTGGGGATCGTCTTAAGGAGAAGATTCTGATTTACTAGATGCGGGTAAAGGCCAGAGAGTCTGGATTTCTAGCAAGTTCCCAAATGATGCTGGTAGTTGATCCATCCTTTGTGTAGCAAGGGGCTAGAATATTTTTCAAATACTAAGTAAAATTTACATTTGTGGGCTTTTACACAGAGGTTCTCTACTGAATGATAAAAATCTAGAAATATAAACTAAGCCCCAAAGAGGCCTCAGAAAATGTACCTATAACAGAAGTGAGCCAGGGGTGGAGACTGGTTAGTGACTGGCAACCATTACCACCTTGAATCTCTGGGGCTGCTTTTAGGTTAAAGAAGAAGTGGGCCTACGGCTAGATGTTATTAGAGTCACACAGTCTGAGCTTCCTTCAGAGCTCTGCCCCCATTCTAGTTCTGCGCATTTGGGCAAATTATTAAACTTCTCTAAATATTTCTCTTAATGTGTACACTGGAGATAATAATGGTACCCACCTTAAAAGGTTGCTGTGAGGATGAAATGGGATAACAAAATGGTGGTGTGTTGGAGCCAGCTCCTACTGGTTCTCTAGAGCTGGCTGATAAATATTCAGGAATTTTGTGAGGTGGTTTGGTAGCTTGAAATTGGCCATAGTGGGAGTATTTACACCATGGAATTTGGCAAATGCTACTAGCCAGGGCTTTTTTGGGGGGGGGGGTGGTGAGGAAGATTGGCCCTGAGCTAACATCTGTGCCAGTCTTCCTCTATTTTGTATGTGGAATGCCACCACAGCATTTGATGAGCAGTATGTAGGTCTGGGCCTGGGATCTGAACTTGCGAACCCCGGGCCGGACCACTGAAGCAAAACACGTGAACTTAACCACTATGCCACCAGGCCGGACCTAGGGCTTTTTTTTGTGTGTGCTTTGATTTACCAGCATACCACTTTGTGTAAGTACCTGGTGCGTGAAAGAGCTCAATTACTATCTTAGCTACCTTTTCTGAATTCTTCCAAACATGTAGTTTGAAACATCATTTAGCACTGGATATTCTAGGCCAGCTTCCTTCTTAATAAATTCTATAATTGGGCTCTTCTCAAGAGTTTGGGTCTCTCAATGCTGCAAAGATGTGACCATATTCTGCCATATTCCGCCATATTCCATGATGGATCAATACCTTGCTGTTTCGCCTCTTCAAGGAAACCACTGAGCATAATTTCAAAATTTTTGGAGTTCATTGCTCCAACAGCTTAGATCTTCTTCACGGGACACATCGGAGTCCAAGCTGAACAATCTCAGGATATTAATGTCTCTCCAGAGTTTGTCTAATGATAAGTATCCACCGATAAGTATCGGAAGAGGTAGGAACAGAATATATATGAGTGTTATAGAATAGGTCTGTGGCCCAGTCACAGGTTTTCACACATTTATCTAAATAATTGTAGCTGGTAGATTAATTGGAAAAGGACACCTACCATAGCAAGTATGGAGGTAATTTCCCTGTGTAGTTGTGCTGACAATATGGTTTTGAATATAAGGGACCTTAAGAATCAGCCTAGCCATCCAATGTTGAATGCCTTCAACTTTTTTCTCCTATTTCCCTAAATTTCTCTCTTCCTTCCCCTAGCCTCTCCTTATTCCCTTCTGCTGGAAAGAAAGAAGTGTGTTTTCTCCTTAAGAATTCTAGGCTACCCTTAGTGTACCCCATTCTATGCAAAAACTTTCCCTGAAGAAGCAGATTTGCACAACCATTGAGAGCACGGACTCTTGATGGCTAGGCTCAAATCCCAGTCTTATATCTTCACACTGTTTCAAGTATGCCTTATTTTCCTCATCTGCAAAATCAGAATAACATTAGTGCCTTCCTCATAAGGTGTTTGAGTGAATTAAATTGATTTGAACATGTCAAGCTGTTAGAGCAGTGCCTTACATATAGTGATTCTTAAATACATTTACTATTATTATTTCCATCAATTATTCCATCTGCTTTAAACTTCATCCTTTTCCCTCCTCAAGATCCTTTTCCTTAGCCTACATATATACTCACATCTTTCAGTCCTTAAAAACAAAACAAAATAAAACAAAACTGTGATATTTCTTCAAGAAGGTCTACTCTTCCTTTACCGACATGCTTTTGGGAAAAAAAGTCTACACTTGCTCTTTCCTTCTGACCACCCAATCTCTCCTTGAGCCATTGCGATTTCAGCCCTCAGCTGCTGAGCTCAGCCACTACTTTGCAGATACTCTGATGGACACCTGTTCTGATGGAAATGTTAGGATCCACTTCACCTATGGCCCCACTTAGGTTTTTAATGGCTGGGGGAGTTGATTGGTAACATCTGCTATGAAAAACATACAGGCTCAAATAATATTTCCCAGAAATCTCTGGGCTTCTACCACTTACGCATCCAGTGTTATTTTGGGGATAGAGGTGCGGCCTTGGCAGATTAGCCTAGGCAGTGTGCTATGGTGGAAGGAAAGGTGAACTTGATGTCACAGGACCTGGCTCAAGTTCTCATTCTGCTCCACACGTGGTAGATGCTGAATCAATACTTGTTTACCTGAAATAAATTATTTGCCCAGCAAATCACTAAAGACTCTTGCCTTCTTTATGCTTGTGCACCGGCTACCCAAGTTGAGTCTGACTCTGACAGAGCTTGGATGGAGGTTGGGTGTCTGGGTGCATGACTCAGGCCTCGATGTGCAGGAGTGAATAAACCCAGGGCCTTTGAAAAGATTTTCTCTCTGAAGAGAGATTAAGGCAGGAAGATGAAGCGTTGATGAGGTCAGCCACAGGACCCAGGTCTGACCCCTTAAATAGAGAAATGGGGCCCAGGTGAAATTCTCTCCTCCTTGAGCCAGTCTGGGATTTCTCTGGTATCATCTATCTACCTCATCACTCTCAAGCCTCGCCTCTAATCTCTTTTTCCTTTCAGGAGAATCTTACCCTCTGAATTCCTCCTGTCATATGTCTTGAAAAAAAATTCCCAACATTCAGAGAATCATAAAGAACATTAGAGCAAAAAGCTATCTTAACCATCCTCATTTTACAAACAGACCCAGAGAGTTGATAACTAAACTAATAATCACCAGAGAAAATAATTTTCTTTTATTTGTGGGAAGAAAAATAAGGAAGTTTGGATTATTGCTTGTCTGGTTGAGGCGACATTCCCGTTACGTGAACGCAGCATCGACAAATCAATGACATCAAGGCTTTGGGGGTTTCCTCCACACACTGTCCAAAAGGATGTTTTCACATGTGGTTGTGCCAGAGAGCAGTTTTGAAATACTGAGTGATACCCAGCAATCCCTTTTTTGGTTTCAAAATGTTTTTGTAAGACACAATTTAAAAAAAAATCTATTTTCTCCCCCACTGAAAATAGTGTTGGAGCAAACAGAGTTATATTAAGTTGACAAAGCAGAAAATTAAAATTTTAGTCAAACCATCGTGTATGTTATTTGGTCTATGTTATGCTAAACAACTGGTTTGATACGCTTTGGGTCCCTAAAGTGACCATGTTTTTGGTATCATATAGACCCATCCTATATGTTTCTGGGTGAAGCAATGCCTGGATCCTTCTTTGGCCAGATATGTCCTATTTGTCAGTAAGAGGTTTGCTGTAGGAGTTCTATGTGCAGCAATATATCAGCCTCTAGGCAAGTTTAGCTTGATGGAATAGTTCACCTGTCTGCAGGATTTAAGCTTCTAGAGTTTATGTTCTGACATTTTCTCCTCCTTCCCTCAGGGAAAGAAGTTCTATTGAAATCCAAATTGGGAAATGTGGAAAAAAAGAGATCTCAATTCGCAGCATGAGATTTGGGGCATGACTAGGCTTAGGGAGACAAAACAATAATTTTCAAGAGCTAAACTTGAATTACCATCTTTGAATCTCCAATCAGACAACAGGCCTAAGCTTTCCTTCATCCAGATAAACAAACTAAAACTCTACAGGCATAGAAACACAGTTATCATTTTATTATAATATTCTCCTTGTTATAATTCAAGATATACTGGGAAAGGTTTTAGATATTTGCTTCATAGATTGAGATATGAGAGAAGTGATTTCCAATATCAGGCTACTGATAATATTCGATGGGAACAAGAGGTGGCTGTGGTGATCTCTGAGTCCCCTCTTGGCAATGACAGACTCCACAAGAGGAAATCAGCCTAAGTGCTTGAACAAATGCTTATATAATTCTGTTTGCATGCAACAGACTCTGGTGTATTAAATTCTGTGATTACCATGCACAAATAGGGATCCAAATCAGAATTCTTAAGTTTTTCTCTTCATGAAAAACCAAAGAGCTGAGTTAGAATGGCACATTAGAGGAGATCATTCAGGGACTACTGATCAAGGAGTATGTATTGGACACTCGTTGAGTGCCTGGCCCGACTTGATGCCATTATTCACGATCCCAGCATGCTTCATAAATGAGCTGCCTATTCTCAGACCTACTGCACTCCTAACCCCCTAATTATCAAAAAAGAGAAGTATTTTCTCTTTTTAAACATCCAATTTTCTATGCGTGGCTAGGAATAAACTAAGTATGCATTTTGTCTCTGGTGGCTCCCGTCCATCTTTGGTCTTCTGATGTTCCATTTTCCTTTTCATCCACCTCTTCTGCTGGCTCATGAGTCTCACATTATGACCTCTTTCAACCACTTTCCAGAACAAGTTCTGTGTGCTCAGAACCATTCCTGCCCCTTGGTCAGTTATACTTACCCTTCAAGGCCAGCACCTGTGAGTCAGGTGGCAATGGTTAGCTATTTTAAGACCCAGCTCTGTGGATACAACATAATCATCTTCTCAAATAAGCACAGATTCCTCTAGAGTATCACAGAGGTTTAATGTAGAAGGGACCTTCTAAGACATCCAGTCTAACACCCTGACTTTATGGAGGAGAAAATCAAGGCCACAGAGGTGTGTTGACCCAGGCCAGTGCTTTCTCCACTGCTCCATGCTGCCTCTTGCTCTGTGAGTAGAAATCAACATTGGTTAATTTCACAGGTGCCTTCTGGGGATGATACCTTAGCCAAGGACCTGTGACTGAGAGCTGGGCTGTATTAGGGGGCAGGGGTCATTTATTACACTTTTCAGCACACAGATCTGTCTACCACTAGGTGTGACTCAGCTCTATAAGGCTTGATTGCTCCATTTGGCCCCTATATCTGAATACTCTCTGAAGGAGTCAACCCAACCTCTTGCCCCTCCCTGCCCCCCTTTCACCTCTCTTTAATTTCCATGATCCCCACCACTGTCCTACCTTCAGTATTTCACTCAAAATTCCAAAGGATAATAATATGTTCATAATTAACAGATAATTTGTATTAAGAGTTCACTATGGAGCAGATGCTATGCTAGCCTCTTTGTGTCTATTTTTTCATTGAATTCTCACAAGAGCCCCATGAGATAGGTGGTATTAACAGCTCCATTTGCAGATGAGGACATTAAGGCTCGGAGAGGTGAAGTCACTTGCCTAGATTTTGTCAAGAGCTAGATTTTGAACAGGGGTAGTCTAAGCTGGGCCTAAGTACTGAATCATACAATTAATAAATCAACAAAAACACTTTGAGCACCAACTATAAGCAAGACATTCAGCCAAGCTCTATGAAGGATGGGGCTTCCAGCCAGGATGAGTTATCTGGACATTTACATAACACATGTTTAACAACACATTATAGAATGAGCATGATAGAATACTGCCAGTAATAGGCTAGGGTGGGAGTCTTGATCTTTTTGTGTGTGTGTGCCAGGGACTCCATTGGCAGACTAGTAAAACTTACGAACTCCTTATCAGGATAAATGCATAAAATAAAAAACATAGGATTGCAAAGAAAACTAGCCGTATAGTAAAAAAAAAGTTTTTAAATATTGTAATATAGTATTATACAAGCTTCTCTATTAATACATTACGTGGCAAGATTTAGTGGTAGTTTTGATAACTACAGTAATTTTGAGGTAGGGCTGAGCATAAACAGTATTTTGAGATATCTACAAGAAATATATGATATGAAAATATTTGTGATTTCTGTTGGTGACAAAGTCACATTACATCGAATGCTACTGCGATTTGTGACTGAAATAAATGCTACATTTAGTTAGAGATTAGTGAAGATAGAGATGTAATTTTTTCCCATTCAATTTTTTTTTTTTTTTTTTGGTGAGGAAGATTAGCCCTGAGCTAAGATCCGTTGCCAATCCTCCTCTTTTTGCTGAGGAAGATTGGCCTTGGGCTAACATCTGTGTCCATCTTCCTCTACTTTATATGTGGGACGCCTGCCACAGCATGTTTTGATAAGTGGTGCGTAGGTCCACGCCTGGGATCCGACCCTGAGAACCCCAGGCTACCAAAGTGGAGCACACGAACTTAATCGCTACGCCACTGGGCCAGCCCCTCCGATACAATTTTTATGTATCCCCTGAATTCTATCCATAAACACCTTAGGGAGTCTTGAACCCCAAGTTAAGAACTCAAGTAGTTTAAAGGAAGGAACAATCACTTGTGGTCTGGAGACTTGGGAGCAGATATTATTATTTTTTATCACATTTTTCTTTTATTTTTAATTGTGGTAAAACATACATAACATAAAATTTACCATCTTAACCATTTTTAAGTGTAGAATTCAGTAGTGTTAAGTATATTCACATTGCTGTGTAACAGATCTCCAGGAATTTTCATCTTGCAAAACTGAAATTCTATTGCCATTAAACAGTAACTCCCATCTCCCCTTCTCCTCAGCCCTTGGCAAACACCATTCTGCTTTCTGTTTCTATGAATTTGACTGCTTTAAGTACTTCATATAAGTGGAATCATGCAGTATTTGTCTTTTTGTGACTGGCCTATTTCACTTAGCGTAATGTCCTCAAAGTTCATCCATGTTGTAGCATGCGACAGGATAGAGCATATATTATTACGCCACTTTGCAGATAGGTAGAGAGAGTCATGGCTTGCTAAGTGATGTACAATTAATTAACCCATGCTTCCACGGGTTCCTCAGTTTCTCAGTTCCATGTGTGTTCCTTTCTACAACACTAATGGGCTTGGAAAGTAGCTTTCAACCACATAGTAATGGAAAAAGTCTCTTTTTCAAATAATTAGGGCATAAGATATCATAAAGATCACCATTTTGAGAACTAGTGACATGGAGGAAGAGAGCAGTGGATATGAGGGGCCGGAACTATGGGAAACCAAGTGGACGTAAGCCCAAAGTACTTCTCATATCTACAGCTCACCCAACGTCTCCTTCCCAGAGCACGTAAATTGTAAGTATTTTCATCGTGCTAGGCATTTCTGTGTACTAGCTTTTCTCATTGCTCCGCAATAAATAGATTTTCTCATTGCTCACTAAATAGACACATTCTTGCAACATTATCACGTCTATTGGGCCTAATTCCCCCATCTCAGAGAAGTTATTTTGAAAAACTGTGCAGTCTTATTTCTCCAATGTTTCTTCACGAAAAAGCAATTGTAAAAACCACAGTTTTGAATATCAAGAAGTGAATTTGGATAGATTTCAATAATCGTGAACTGTCATGTTTAATATCAAGAGTGAGGTTTCTATTACAGCTTTTCACTTTTTGTATTGGGCTGGCAAGGGTAACTTATGTAACTACCGTGGGGAATTAAAATTCATTTCACTGTGAGATGAAAACCTTTAACAGAAACGTCACTCTTTAAATTAAACTAGGCTGTTTATAATTTTCGACACCTATTCTAATTCACTTTCTGGTGTTCAGAGCTGTGGTTTTGCAATTGGTTTTTCAAGGAGCAATATTAGCGTTTCTGGACTAAAAGCAACATATGGTATCAAGATGTGGTTTTAATTTGCATTTCCCTCATGAGTAATGATGCTGAGCACCTTTTCATTTGCTTATTGACCAATTTGATATCCTCTTTTGTGAAGTGCCTGCTCAGGATTCTTGCCCAATTTTTAAGTGTGCTGTCTTATCTTTTTCTTATTGATTTATAGAATTTAAAAAAAGATATTCTAGATGGATATAAATTCTTTGTTAGATGTGTGTGTGTGTAAGTGTGCCAGTGTAAGGTTTGCTTTTTTCATTTTCTCAATAGTGTCATTTGTTGAATGGAATTTCTTAATTTAATTGAATCCAATTTATTAATATTTCCTTGGGTCCTGTTTAAGAAACTGTGGCCCATCCTGAGGTCCTGAAGATATTTCCTGTGTTTTCTTATAGTTTTATTGTTTTACTTTTCACCTTTAGGTATATGATCCATCTTGAATTAACTTTTGTGTATGGTGTGAGGTAAGGGTCAAGATTCTTTTTTTTCCATTTGAGCCAGCATTATTTATTGGAAAGACCAGCCTTCTTCCATTGAATTGCTGTGGTGTCTTTGTCATAAATCAAGTGATTGATCATATAGGGGTAGATCTGTTTCTTTTTTGTTTTTTTCTTTGTTTTTTTTCTTTTTTTTTTTTTTTGGTGAGGAAGATCAGCCCTGAGCTAACATCCGATGCTAATATTCCTCTTTTTTGCTAAGGAAGACTGGCCCTGAGCTAACATCTGTGCCCATCTCCCTCTACTTTATATGGGACACCGCCACAGCATGGCTTGACAAGAGGTACATCGTCAGTGCATGCCCGGGATCAGAACTTGCAAACCCTGGGCTGCCGAAGCGGAGTGTGCGCACTTAATCGCTGCACCACTGGGCCGGCCCCTGTTTCTAAACTCTATTCCACTCCATCGTTTACTGTCTATTTTTGTACCAATACTATGCTGGTACATAGTAGAGCATAGTAGAGTAGAGTATATTGAGTTTTAATTACTCTAGCTTTGATATCTGGTTTTGTTTTTCTTTTTCACGATCGTCTTAGTTATTTTAGGTCCTTTGTATTTCCATATAAATTTTACAAATAGCTTATCAATTTACACCAATAAAAAAAAGCTGCTGGGATTTTGATTGGGATTGCATTGAATCTATAGATGAATTTGGAAAAAATTGATAAAATGTTATGTCTTTGAATTCCATGTTCACGGTATATTCCTTCATTTATTTAGGTCTTCCTTTACTTCTCTCAGCAATTTTCTGTAGTTTTAAGTGTAGAGGTCTCATATATCTTTCATTAGATTTATTGTACATAATTGATGTTGTTGATGCTTTTAAAATTTTACTATCTGTTTGCTTCTTTTTAAAAATAGATTTATTTCTCTGTTGAAATTCCCCAACTTTTCTTCTGCTTTGACTACTATTTCCTACATTTTCTTGAACGTATTAATCATTAGTTATTTTAAACTCCCTGTCAATGTCAATATCTGAATCACTTATAAATCTTTTTCTGTTATATTTTTCGCTTGGATTTCAGTAATTTGGCCCTTTTTATTTATTATGTTTTTTTTAATTTACTTATTTATTTATTTTTTTGTGAGGAAGATCAGCCCTGAGCTAACATCCATGCCAATCCTCCTCTTTTTGCTGAGGAAGACCAGCCCTGGGCTAACATCTATTGCCAATCCTCCTCCTTTTTTTCCCCAAAGCCCCAGTAGACAGTTGTATGTCACAGTTGCACCTCCTTCTAGTTGCTGTATGTGGGACGCGGCCTCAGCATGGCTGGAGAAGTGGTGCGTTAGTGTGCACCCGGGATCCGAACCTGGGCCGCCAGTAGTGGAGCGCGTGCACCCAACCGCTAAGCCATGGGGCCGGCCCCTGTTTATTGTGTTTTTACATACATCCTAATTTTTGTTTAAGTGCTAGATGTCATAAATGAAAAATTATAGAAACTTTAGATGATATTATCTTCTTCCAAGGTTAAGTTTTCTTCTGGTAGGCTGATAGTCAAGATCTTGTGGAAACTTGATTTTATGCTTTTTTTTTGGCTAGTCTATTTCAGTTTTTCCCTATTCCTATGGATTGGTCCTTACTCCTAGGGCATGGCTCTTAACTTTTAGGACATGGCCCTCCTGAGGTTTCAATTCAAGGCCTGAGACATTTACCAAGCTATCTCCATCTCAATCATGACTTCTGCCTCCCTAGTACTACTGAAATCTCTGATCGGCTCTTTAGCTACCCAGCTGCTTTTTTCTTTTTTCTGGTCTCACCCTGTGCCTGCTCAGCTTAGGAATTCAGCTTAGGGAAATGAGTATGCAGAATTTTAGTCTCCTTCTCTGTTGTTCTCCCTTCTCCAGGCCTTTGCTCCCCAAGTAGCAAACTCCAAACTGCTCCAAACTCTGACTTCTGCCTCTTCAGCCCAATAAGACTGTTGTTTTATATATCCCCATTCCGCAATTGTAAATGTCTTCAGGAAAACATCTGGGATGAATGTAGAACTCATGGCATGGGCTTTCCTGCAAGTCCGTGTTTGTTGTCTCCAATGCCTTCAGACAATTGCTTTATGTATTTTGTCCAATATTTATAGTTGTTTTTGAAGTCAGAGTTAGTATGATGCCAGCTATTCCATTCTGGCTGTGTAGTGCAGCACTAGTTTTTGCAGGAAAATCAAACAAAACTTGCCTTAAATCCCTTTCTCAGATGGCATCAACTCATCCAAGATCTGAGGTCAGGGCGGGATATAGGGGGAAATAAGAAAAGATCAATTACTGTTCATTTAGGATGACCATGCTGGAAGATGGAGCTTAGGCAATGCATAAATGACTTTCTAACCTTTGAAAACATTATGAAAATTATAGTTAAACAATTAACCCTGATAACTTAATGAATCAAACTCATGCTGCTTGGTATTCATTTTCAAAGGAAATATGGCCTTACAACTTTTTTCTGAAAATTATTTAAAAAAATAAGTTGCCATGATTTTAGTTGGGCATATCCACAGTGCTTAACAATAGTCAAAAGGAAAAGCACAGGTAACCATAATTGTCTTAGAACTTTGAGATAAAAGTAATTTAAAACAATCAACTTTTAAGAATTCAGAGGTACGGCAAGAAGGTTTGTATGGGCAATGTAAGGAGAATGAAGTGGAGAGAAAAGAGTAGATAAGAAATCTTAAGGAAGTGCGTTTCTCAGATCTGGAAAAGCATTGGTATAGGGAATGAGAATGGCTACAAGAGTCATCCCGGGATGATCCATTCTAGTTTTCCGTGTCTCCTCCCCTTGTAGTCAGTGAGTCTCCAGCGACACCCAGGGTCCTGATATTGCTCGGGGTTCCCACTCCTATGCTTCGAGGCCAGTCCAGGGGACCAGCGGGAGGGGTCGGGTGGGAGGGTTGGGAGAGAGGTGGATCTGCTATTTGCTGGATGTGTGAACTTCACCAAGTTACTTAATCCATTAAGAAGCTTTTGATTGCAAGTAATAGAAAACTGAGCCTCAAAGGCTTAAAGAGAAGAAGAATCGGTTATCTCATATATTAAGAAGTTGAAGGTAGAACTTCTTTAGGGTTGGTTAATTCAATGGCTTGGTAACATCATGAGCTCAGATTCTTTCCATCTTTCTACTCTGCCATCTTACGTATCGATATCATCTTTAGCTACTTTTCTTGGTTCCCTGAGTCACATCCAGACACAATATGTGATGGAAGTAACAGAAATTTTTCTTCCCAAGTATCTCTTTTTTCTTAGCTGGTAATCCTTTTCCAGAACTCCCCAGCAGACCTTGTCTTGTGAATTATTGAGCATAACTAGGTCACCTGTTCCCGCCTGAGCCAATCCCCAGCAAGGAGAGTGGGATTCCTGTGATTGGCCTCTGGAATCTGTATGTAAGCCAGAGCCACCTGGGGAGGAATGGACATTTGAATAAAACTGAACTCTGCCAACAAGGGAGAGGGGTATTGGGTAGATACCCACTGGTGTTTGCTACACTTATATTTGCTGAGCTTCATTTTCTTTACCTGCAACATAAGGGAGTAATAGTGTCTGGCTTATAGGGTTGTTATAAGGATTAAATGCAATAATCCATGGATTATTCCTCCAAGATTCATCTTCAAAATCTCTGAGTATTTCATAGACACACACTAATGGGTAGCAAGTCCTACCAAAGTGTATACAGCCAAATGGGTAGAATAGCCTCTCTTCCTCCACATAACTTCTACTCTATTGATAATACCTCATAGCTACCATTTATTTCTTGACTTAGTGTCATATGCTACAATAGGTGCTTTACATATATTTTTTCTAATAACCAACAAAAATGTATTCACGCTTTCTCTTCATTTGTTCACTTAGTCAACATATATTTGATTGCCAGTAATCTCGTTTTACAGACAATGAAAGGCTTAGAGAGGTTGAATAACATGTTCAAAGCAACATAGTAAGTGGCCAAGTTAGACATGTGCTTAGGTCTGTCTGACTCCACTCCTTGTAAATCCTTTATGACGTTCTTTCCTGAAAGCTTCCTCAGTGCTCCATTTCACCAAGCTTAACCTATGAAAAAGGGGTGGTGGGGAACAGTTGCAGGGCGTCACCTCATACTCTCAGGTTCGAAGGAGAGAACCGTTGTTAGATGGCCCATGCTGGTCATCGTGCTTTCCTGGAACTTTGAGTTACTTCTGCTCGGCTCCAGCAGGTGGCACGCTGGTATCAGTCAGCGCTTGACTCCTTACTTGTAAAGAAGCGACTCAAGTGGTGAGAATGACTTTCTCAGCAAACTGTAGGAATCAGACTCGTCACTCTTCGGTCCCACACTGTAGGAAGGGCAGCTGACCCTTTTATGCTATTCTCGTGCATGAAGTGAGAGATGAAATAAGCTGCATTTGAATTAAGCTTTTTACTTTTGAAAAGTGCTCTCGTGTGTTGTACACACATTCATCCCAATTGCAAATGTTGAGACGCTTAGCACAGATATTGTCACCTATCGTTAGCAATTCTATTGTTTTGTTCACTTAATCACTGTGAGCTCCCTAAAGTGGAGGGTATGAGTTACTTATCTTTGGGCACCTGACTTGGGGCACAGAGGTTGGTATATTGTGACTGCTCAGTCAGTATTTGTAGAGTGCATTCGTGAATGACTTGGAGTAAGATGATCTGGGTTTGAGCTTTGTCTTGGTCATTGTCTATTTGGGAGACTCTTAGTAAGTCATTTACTCTCTGAGCCTCTGTTTCCTCATGGGTAACATGATGATGGTGATGATAATTCCTTGTTGTGAGAATGAAAGGTATATGAAAAGGACTTGGTAAAGTTCCTGTCAGAGATAGTATTTTTAGATGACTGGGCCAAAATTGCAAAATATATTGGTAGTTGATACTTCCTGATAGGGATTAGAATATAAAGTGCCTGGGGCCAGAATTTAGCCAGACTCCACTGGGGACAACTCACCTCTGGTTGTCATTTCCTGCCCACAGCTCAAGTACTGCCCTTTGTCACCTCACATGGAGAATCATTGAAGTGATCTACTTACTGTCTGTCCTCGCTCCATTTCTACCTTCTTCACCCCCAGTTGCTAAAGGTGTAATTCAAGGAGGTCCTTCCATAACCTGGCTTCAGTCTCCTTTTCCCACCTGACCACCATTTTCCACACACTCATGTCCATGCACAAAGCATCGGCAGCAGGCAGCACATTGACTCTCGGAACCCCAACACACCTTGCACATTTTCACTTCTCGGCCTGTGTGTGCTCTCACTCCCTCTCCTCCTTCTTCTCTTTATTCCCTAAGCCACGCTTGCTCTTCATGATCCCTTTTCCAAGACGGCCTCCTCCAGCCCACACTGCTCTCCCACCTTAGAACTCCCGTTGCTCTCATGAGGCAGTATAGATCACCGGATATTGAAGGACATGGTCTTTGGTGTCAGATTGCCTGGAATCAAATCCTGGCAAGTTATTTAAAGTTTGTTCACCTCGGTTTCCTCATCCTTAAAATGAGAATAATAGTACTTACCTCATACAGTTGTTTTGAGGATTTCATGAGATAATACATGTAAAGCATTTAGCACAGTGCCTGGAACAGAGCACTCAATACATGGCTGCTATTATTATTACCATTGTTATCATTAAATAGATTACTTGATACTTCTTTATTGCTTTTTGGGGGTTATGCTCCCTCTTCCTAAGAAGACAGTCAGCTTTTTGTATTCAGGGACCATATCTCATGTGTATCTGTGGCCCTTGCATAGCCTTGTGCACTCCCTGAACAGATAGGTGTACCACAACTTTTTATTGCTCATCAGTCTTCGCTAGTATTAAGAAGTAAAACTGATCATTAAGTTAATTTTTAGCGAAGCCACATAGACACTGGTTAAAGATGCCATTGCCATATGCCAAGAATCTTTACAAAGTTTTCTGATTGTTAGACAGTGGCCATTAAAAATTCAGAGTAGTCTGTATGACTGTAATATACATTTCATTAAGGCAAAGAGATTATTTTCTACATAATTTGGGGATTATCTACAGGATAAGGAAGAAATAAAACAGGAGAAAAATGTGACAAGTAACAAAATAATATCAATGAAAAATAGGACAGTTATAAAGTTTATCAACCAAGGGAGCATCAGGGGCTTGAGTCGGTCCCTGATCTCCTGAATATCTCTTCTCCCCACACCCCAGCACTGGCGTTTTGTGATGTCAATGATGAATAATGGCCCAGGTCCAGGATTCTCCTGCTTTTCTCCTTTAGTTTCCACGATTCTCAAAAGAAGCACTAAACCGCTTTCTCTCTCCCTGCCAGGGGTGGATGTGGTTGCAAAGCTCTTCTCAGCCTCAAATAGAGATGATTGTACCTGCGGTCCCAGGAGATTCAGCTCTATTTTTCAAGCTTTTTGTGTGTGTGCTGGGAAACCCTAGGGTGAAATGGCACCTCTCGGGAGAGTTAGGGGATCTTTCACCACAACAAAGTAGCCTAACCTCACACTCGTGGAGCCTTACCCTGGGGGCCCTCTGCTGGCCCTGAGACACAAGAGCAGAAAGCAGTTCCTTAGGATAAGAAACCCTGAATTTCGTCTTTGAAAGTAATACTTAGAAAGGCAAGAATATTCCTCTTCAGTAGAGGTGGTCGCACTTGGGTTATGATATAAAACGGTGAGAGAAGACTAAGCTGGCAATAGTGATACAAGTCTCCCTCCATGAAGAGAATTAACAATTGGATTCAGATAGCGATCCAAAATCGAAATGAATTTAATGCAGAGTGCTGAAAAAAAATCTCCTTTGGGGAACATCTTTAATGTACAACTGCCGTTTTGTCTTCAGCGCAAGGCTGGACATTGTGGGGTTTGCTGAATGTGTTCGAGTGAACCCACTGGAAGGCGTGCTCCTGACTCACAAATACTCCACCTCCCCCCAGCTTGCTTTGGTCTAATTCATGAGTCAGATTACCAAGGTACCATGGTGAGAGACACCATAGAAATACCACAATGAATGGATGGAATCAGACACTCGAGTGTGCTCAGTAGATGGAGCATCCTGATTATAGACCGGGCTTTGTGGCCCACTGGCCGGAGGTTTCATTAACTGCCCTCGCTCCCTGCAGAGATTTAGGGCCTGGCCTGTGCCTGTTTCATTGCTGTGGCTGGTGCTTTTGCTCCACCACAGGGACCACAAGACAGCATGGGCTTCAGATGCTGACAGAGAATAGGTAGCTGAAGGGCTTCTTCTAAACAAAGAAGCAAACCCGGTGTTTGTCACCCGAAGGACCAGAACAAGAGAAATCAAAACAACCACACGTGTATCAACCTCAAACCTTCTCCTAGCTCATTTGCTGACCAAATGAAAACTAAAATGAAATCCATACACGATGTAATGACAGTAGAAATATCTACTACTTGAGAGGAGAAATAGATGAAGAGTTTTAAAAATTGAAAGAAAATCAATGAGAAATAGATAGCACCAGGTAGAAAACTCTGACAATACAGCAAAAGAGAAACTGGTCAGGCAACCCCTGACGAGGACTCGTGTGCAGTTGGGGTAAGGGCAGTGCTCTGAAGGGGCCGTGGCCATCCCCAAGATGCAACACATCCCAGCAGCCAGTGGGGGTCAGAGGAGCTCTATGTCTTAGAGAGAGTCTAGGCTGTGTCTACTGCTTGGCACCTTTAACTCTAAGACCCACAAATCCTGCTAACAGGTACCCAGCTGGAACCCCCTTGGCGTTCACCCTTCTTTCCAGGAAGAGCAGAACCATGAAAACAGGAGGTGGCCGAACTCAGATGCTTTACCACAAAGGTTGGTTTTGACTTCAAAACAATTTGCTCTTTCACTTCTTCTCTTCCTCTCCCACTTGCTTCCAACGAAAACCCCTCCTTTGGTCATGGATACAGGGCAGTCATGTCTAAGCATGTGAACTCTGAAGCAAGGACTCTAGGCTAGTTCTCCAACCCTTATCTCCTCACAGTACAGAATTTTCTTTTTAAGTCAGTGGCAGTTTGAAGACAATGCTTAAGTGGGGGAGTGGGTCTAATTGGTTTATAGGTATACACAGGCATCCAGGCTGGACGTGCTCAGACAAGCTCGTGAGAGCCAATTTTGTATATCTCTTCATACCACCTAGTTAAGTGACGTCATGTGGATAGCTTGACATTAGTCATGGTGGGAGTATTTATTCCACAGAAATGGGCAAATGCTGCAAATCAGGGCTTTTTCTCCCAAAAAAACTGACTTTGTTAAATGCATGAGCACATCAATGATTCCAGGGCAGGTTTAAGAGTAAATCATTTAGCACCATCATGCTCGGACCAGAATGTATCAAGTAAAGAGAAAAAGGAACAATATCTGATTAGTCAAGAGGATCTTCCAGTATGACCCATTCCAGAAACTATAGTGAACAATTCCATAAAGATGTCTTTCCTATCAAGGGTTAGCAAGAAATTGAATAACATTTTCCTACATAATTTTTAACTGTTGAATTGCAATGCTAAGTGGCCCATGAAGCCATGTACCCTTTTTCCCTTTCTAACTTTGGGCCTTCAGAAAAATATGAACCTCCTTAGAAAGTCTATAATATCCATTTTCTTGTTTTTACAAAAGGCAAATTTGGAAGAAAACAGTGGCCAACTTTCTTTTTTTGTGGCATACTAGGAGCCACCGAACAATGGCTCATGTTATGTATTTGTTGTACAACTCATGGATTTAAACTCATAAAGTAAGTTAAAAACACTCTTTCTCAGCCCTGTACTAACTTTCACCCTAGCCAATCCATCAAAATTGCTAGAAGAAACACATTCAGAGCGTCTGCTGTACCATAATATTTGTAGCATTTTCTACAAAGGAAATGTGTTTAGGGTATTAGTTCACAGTCTATATTTTCATCACTGTAATTAAATGTCTTTAGTAAGCGTATTGGCCTGGTGGGGTTCTGGCAACTCAAGGAAGGTGGCCAGATGGGGGTGGCAGCTCATTGGGCTTGGAAGATAGATTAAAAGCAAGAGACAAGGAGGATTGAGGAACTAAGTCAATATAATGAGGTGATGGGAGCCAGGTTTCTCACTGTAAGAGAAGGGACTAATGAATATAGAAAGAGAGAAAACTGAAATGAACCATGTGGTGGGGATTAGAATTGGAAGTTTTGGTGTAAACTTAGAGTTATCAATATGTAAAGTTAGATACAGAAATAAATATTGATGTATATATGCAAACACATCTATATCCTCATATGTATGCATATGCATAACCATGCATACACATATGAAAATACACATATTTCCTAGCTCTGTCCTTGAGAGAGCTTGGGAGTAGTAAAACGCCAATATTGATGAGCCAACCTAGAGCCCAGATCTTGGTTTCTAAACACCATTCTCCACTAAAAGGAAACAGAGTTCTTCAGAAAAATGACTGATTCCAGGGCTGGAATAGGAAAAATATAAGTTCAGAACATCTCATTATTCCAGAAGATAAGCAAGTAATCGAAGAATGATGGAGACATGTCCAAAGGACACAGAAGACAGCTCAAAGGGGTGCCAACTGGCTCAATCTGGGATGATTTGAGTATCAAAGTAATCAAAGTGTCAGATTATATCCCATTGACTAACATAGGCATTCATTAGTCTATCCTGATATGAAGAAGTAAATGAACACATAATGGGAAGAGAATACTCTTCCCTATAGTATAATGCCAGCTAATAAACGTTGAAGGAATTATGGAATTAGAAAAGCACAATTTGAGACCCAAAGTGATAATTATTTTAGGCAAAAAGTATCAATAGATACTAAAACTAGTTGGTGAAAGTTGGATAAAGAACGGGATATTTAAGACAGTCTCAAAATATCTTCCCATAAACACTTATTAACTGCAAAGGAAAAAAGAGTAGTTTATAGCAGAGAATGCTGGTAGACACCATACTACTCATGAGGTCAAAGTTTACATCACCTGTGATAGGATAAACCAAGATTATGTGTCACATTATGGGATGCAATGAAAATATCACAGCATCACATCTGTGATATTCCTGCCAAAAATGCATAATCGCACCTGAATCTAATCATGAGGAAGCAGCAAACAAATCCAAATTAAGCCAATTACTTGAAAGAAATCTCTTAGGATGTGTGTGTAGGTATATGTATATACATATACATATATGTACACACACACACACACACACACACACACACATACACACACCCATTGGTTCTGTTTCCCTGGAGAACTCTGACTGACACAGTAGCAATTTTGGATTAAGAAGCTTTTGGACATTCTGCCTGCTAATTTCAAGTCTTTGCTGAAACATTACATTCTCAGAGAGGCCTATTCTGATTACTCTATCAAAAATCAAAATTAATCATCTCTCCATTCCACATTCCTGGTCGTCTGACCCCATTCTATTTTTCCCCTAGCAATGTCATTTTCCACATACTGTGTTACTATTTATTGTGTTTATTTTCTATCCCCCTCCTCCAGTATATAAACCTCATAATGGCAAGTGTCATAGGCTGAGTTCCCTGGGAAAAATCTCTGAGCTGGAGATTTGTGTGCAGGAGGCTCCTGGGGGGTGGTGTTCCTCTAAGGAACAGCAGCCATAAGGGACTGAGGAAGCAGGACTGGGCAGAGTGGAGTTGCAGTTGCAGCAGAAGGCTCAGCTGACCCCAAGGGGATCTCAGAAGCTGCGGTACGGCTTCATGGATGGCCTGAATTGAGCCGAAGGGGGCTGGACCTTTGTGACCCCACAACAACCAGTCATTGGATGCAGGCTGCCCCAGAGAAAGGGCATCATCTTGGGTGACACAGCTCTTTTGGCCAAGGGCAATTCCTGGGAGGACTCAGCCGTGAGTCGTCAGCCAGCAACCCTCCAGCAGCCGGGAAATGAACAGCGTGGTCCTGAACGGGGGTCTGGGCCACGCACCCAGCAGCAGCCACAGGAGCAGAATCTTCATCTGTTGCTGTATTGCCAGCTCCCAGAACAGGGCCAGAATTGTTGACTGGATGGGTGGATGAATGAATGAATTAGTGAATGAATAAATGAATAAATGAATTCCTTTCCGAAAAGGTCAGCATGCACAGACAGGATGCGGCCTCTGTTCTCCACTGACAAGCAGAAGGACAAGAGTATAAAAATAGAAAACAGGCCAATGTGATCACGGAAACCTTTAAGACAGTTCAGCATTGTAAAGAACAAAGAGTAGCAAATGGGAGAAGAGAGGCACGGGCTGTTGGAGGGAGCGGCGAGGTTGGATATGGCATCGAATAAATTTATATTGAGGGATTTCCAAGTCTTACACTCAGATCCTGAGCAGTTCATTGTGGGACCAGGGTGTACTGTTAAAGATACTCGGGGGCCGAGGGGCCTGAGGGGCCCAAGGTTAAAGAAAGCATCCTGCTAACACAAGGAACAACTGGCTCCCGTGACAGAACTTTTAACAAGCCTTTTCTCATATCTGTTGACTTAACGCAGGCCAGGGAATTCTTTGAAAGGCAACATGGCTATAAATCAGCAAGTCCCGTAACGTGAATTCCAGGGTCTTGGAGGAAAAGGCTACACACAAAGGCACCTCTTCTAAGTCTTTAGGCATGCCGCGCTGAGTGGTCCTGGCGGTCTTGGGGTTAGACTCTGGGGCTGGGAATGGAAAACATCCAAAAGAGAGGAGCAGGGAAGCGACAGTGAGAGCAGCACAGCATATTTCTAATGAAACATTGGGCACCCAGCACCAAGAATGGTGCCTAGTAGATAATCAGCACTCTAGGAATATCCCTTGAATGACTCAATAATAAAGTACCCTGGTTCTGTCACTCACTGGCCATGGGACCTTGAGGAAGTCCCTTTACTTCTCTGAACCTTGGTTCCCTCTGTCTGTAAAATGTTGGGCTCCAACACAAATGGAATCTTTGGAAGTGAGTGGCCCATGAGCCTCTGAATCTAAAAAGCATTTGAAGAGGTGCCTGAAGCTGTGAAAAGGAGAGAAATACAAGAAGCCTGCATGGCAGAGAACATTCCGGCTTCCTGAGCTAACATGAGCACCTGAGAAGGTCAGAACCTGCCAAGGAAGGGAACAATTCCTGCCGCGGCTGCCACTCCCAACCCGCCCCACCCCAGGGGGATTTGCAGGGGCAGCAGGAGGCTGTTGTGTCCACCACTCCTAGGGAAATGTCTCTTTCACAGCTGTCTGAAACACAGCAGATCCCCCTGAAACACAACAGATTCCCCTCTGGGGCAGCCTGACGCCAGGCCGAGGGGGAAGAGGCAAATGCTGTCTGATGCCCATTGCCACTTCCATTGTGTCTGGGCAAGACCATCTCCTAAAGGCCCAGAGGCAGGCAGAATGGCCATCAGTTGCAGTCAATTGTCTGCTCACTTCCGTCAGTGGCCTGATGCAGTGGAAAGGACGACAGGCTCCCAAAAGAATACAAGAGTTCAAATTTTAGCTTTTCTAACACTTGCAAAGTTGGCAAAGTGACTTGATTTTTCTTGATCTGTAAAATGGGAATGATCACAGCAACATCACAGGCATGATCAGATGGTAGAAGATTTATGAAACCAGCACATGTTTGTTTCCCCTCCCTTCCTGTCTCCCTTCCTCTTCTTTCTCTCCTTCCTTTCTGTGCAAGTCAGCCCAGCTAGACAGAGCAGCGTGCAAGCAAAGCCAAGGGCATGAGTTTGATGCCCAGATAGGACCAGAGTCCTGCTCCTCGTCCTGGCCACATCAGTCCTGAAAAGTTAACTTGCAAATTGTGTGCTCATACCTCCTCGTCACAGAGCAAAGGCAGTTTGCACAGACCAGTATCCTTGCGGACAAATACTATTTACTCAGCGAGGATGCCAAGCATTTTTAATCCCTGACTCATCAGAAAGAGGAATTTGGCAAAAGGGGGAATGGGGGTGGGAAATGAATGGGACAAAACCGGGTGAGAATGTAATTCTGAGGGTCAGATTCTGGCATTCTGGTGTGCAGAGGAAGAGGGGAGGAGATGGTCCTTTCCCTTAGGAAAGTTGACGTGATGACCCCAATTCTCCCTTTGTAAAATTGAAGAGAGGGCCTAGATGTGTGGGGGTTTCTTCTGTTTCATGGAGTTGCACCTTATGCTGAACCTGGGGTTCCAAATCTATGGGCTGGGATCCCTGCAGAGTGCGGACATCACTGAAAGTCAGGGCCCTCGAAATCTGCATTGGCACTAAGCAGCATAAAGCCAGGCAACTTTAAGTTCAAGTGCTCTTGTGTAGAAGGCATGCCATTTTGATGTACATCTGGGTCCTTACATCATTTGGAATTACAGCCAGCCCTGAGAGTTGGAGTCCCCGTTTCTCTGGATGCTCTCTTTTGCCCCATTTCTCCTCACACTTGGGGTTCAGCAGCCCAGCCATGGGAACAAACCTCACAGCTGCTCTTTCCTCTCCTCCTGGGGCTGGGGACCCATGGTACGGGCTGCCTGGGCCTTCCCTTGCAGTGTGAGCCTTCTTGTGAGCTGAGTCTGAGGGGGCACTTGGCTCCTCTTGGGAGCTGAGGGACGGGTGACTCATGTGGGACAGTCCATTTGCTGTCTCTGCTTTGGTTATTGCCTTGCTGGGTCTGCTGCTTTCTTTCCCTCCCAGCCCTTCTTCTTGTCACTGTACTTTATCATCATCTCCTCTTCCCCTCTCCATCACACTAAGGATGGTCTTGTCACACCTCTCCACCTTCTTTCCCAAGATCCTTGCCTCCTCTTCTAAGTCTTTCACTCCGGATTTAAGCCATGAGGATTTCCTCCTTTGCAGTGTTGTAAGATGCTCTTAATACCAGATTGTACTCCAGTGGTCCCAGTGAACCACCCCAAGCAAGTGGACAGGGAGATGGGCCTGAAAACCGAACAAGTCTAAGGGGGGAAAAGTGGTATCAACTGAGCCCTAACTAACCATGTGCCAGGGTATTTACATGCAATATGTATTTAGTCCTCACAGCATTCTTCTGAGATATTTTCACTCCCATCTTATGGATGAGCAAATTGAGGTTCAGAGAAGTTAAGGGCCTAAGCTGAGGTCTCAGCGAATGACGAGCATAACCCATCCCAGGTCTCTCTGACTCTGGAGCTCACTCTCGTTTCTACACTTGTGCCCCTCACTGACTCCACAGTAATCTTCACATCCACCTTGGGCTAATGCAATTCTATCTTGATTCTTAGGAAAATCTGATGTGTCAGGTTCAAATTTAATCACAGCATTCTATAAATTATAGTTGGAGAAGCAGAAATAAATGTGTCAAGATGATTTGTGGGATGATAATGAGACAGAAGCTCTGATAATTTGACTTGAGTTGAAAGATGCTAAGTTTGTATGGGTTTTGTGGGGTGTGTGTGTGTGTATGTGTGTGTGGAAAGAGAGAGAGAGAGAAAGAGAGAGAGAGAGGGAACAAATCCAGCAAATGAATAAAAGCATCAGTCTAGGCCCACTGGTCTTGAATGCTGGGGCACAATGAGAGAGCAGCTCGGGAAATTATTCTAATGAACAGAGACTCTGACTTGGGGGGGTTATGTTACTTAGGATCAGGAAAGCCTTATACTCTTCTCAGGTACTGTTTTATTCTAAAGAAATACTGCATATTATCCATTATTTACAAGAACAAGGATCCAGCTAGTCATTTCTTGAATAAATTTCTTACTTGTGGCTTCAGGCGTCAGGGAGGTGACAGGGAAGCAAAATATGGTGAGGTTTGTTAAGCTTCGTGTATATGAGGAAAATGGAAATATGAATCTCACGAAGTCAGACATCTATAGGATAGTCATCCCTTCCTCCATACATGTCACAAAGCCTAATGGATTAACTATTTGGAAGAAAGTTGAAAAAAAGTTTTACATATATGGAAGGAGTGTGGTATGAAGGAAAAAGTCTGTGCTCAGAGTTAATGCATTCAAGTATTTGTCCTGGCTCTGTCGCTAACTAGTCTTACGACACTGGGCAGGTGTACCACTCTGGGCCCCAGTTCCCTTCACTGCAAAATCGGGTGGGTTTTGATATCTAAAGTTACTTCTGATTCTGAAAATCATAGCATTTTATGATTCTCTAAAGAAGTGGTACTTGGACCTGAATAGATATTTTTCTAAAGAAGACATGATGGCCAACAGGTACATGAAAAGGTGCTCAACATCAGGAATCATCAGCGAAATGCAAATCAAAACCACAATGAGATATCACCTCACACCAGTTAGAATAGCTATTATCAAAAAGACGAGAGATAACAAGTATTGGCAATGACGTAGAGAAAAGGGAACACTTGTGCACTGTTGGTGGGAATGCAAATTGGTGCAGCCAGTATGGAAAATAGTATGGAGGTCCCTCAACAAACTAAAAATAGAACTACCTTATGATCCAGCCATCTCACTTCTGTGTATATACCCAAAGGAAATGGAATCAGTACCTCAAATTGATAGCTGCACTCCCATGTTCATTGCAGCATTATTCACAACGGCCAAGATGTAGGAAAAACCTAAGGTCTGTTGGTGGATGGATGGGTAAAGAAATTGTGGTATATATACACAATGGAATATTATTTAGCTTTGAAAAAGAAAGTGATTCTGCCGTTTGCAAAAACATGGATGAACCTAGAGGATATATGTTAAGTAAAATAAGGTGGACACAGAAAGAAAAAAACTGCACGACCTCACTTATATGTGGAATCTTAAGTGGAATAAAGAAGCAGAGGGTAGAATGGTGGTTACCAGGGGAGGAGAGGTGGGCGAAATGGGGAGATGTTGGTCAAAGGGTACAAAGTTGCAGTTATTGTAGGGTGAATGCGTCTAGAGCTCTAATGTCCAGCATGATGACTATAGTTAATAACACTGTATTACATACTGGAAATTTTCTGAGAGAGTAGATTCCAGGTGCTCTCATCACACACAGAAGAATGGTAACTATGTGAGGAGATGCTATGTTAATTAGCTTGACTATAGTAATCAATTCACTATGTATATGAATATCAAATCATGTTGTATACCTTAAATGTATACAGTTTTTATTTAAAATAATAAAATAATAATTAAAAAAAGAAGTGGTACTCGATGGAGGCCAGAAACAGAATCTGGTGGGCCTATGGCCTAGGAGCTCGGTCTGAGGTGCAATGATTCCAGATGATTGAAGTTGTTGCTTTTCAAGACTAGCCCTCCACTTGACGCCCTTAACTCTGGCCTCCCAGCACACTCCAGGACCTCAGTCCCTCGATTATCTCCTCCTCCCTCTGGCCCCTTTCCTGCAGTCTGAAAAAATGCCCAAGTCTGTCTCATGCAAAAATTGCCTTTTCTTGATGTCTCCTTTCCTTCTATCCCTCCATTTTTCTTCTTGTCTAGTACAACAGATTCCTAGAAAGAGAAACCCACACACTTACTGCCTCTAGATCTGTTCTTCCCAGTCTCCCTCTGTAACCCTCACTGTTCAAGTTTTCACCCCAGCACACTGTTCCTGTCCCTTGAGGATCACCACATGGGCCAGTCCAGTGGCTTCTGATCTGTTTTTTTTTTATTTTTTGAGGAAGATCAGCCCTGAGCTAACATCCATGCCAATCCTCCTCATTTTGCTGAGGAAGACCGGCCCTGAGCTAACATCTATTGCTAATCCTCCTCCCTTTTTTTTTTTCCTTTTTCTCCCCAAAGCCCCAGTAGATAGTTGTATGTCATAGTTGCACATCCTTTCTAGTTGCTGTATGTGGGACGCGGCCTCAGCATGGCCGAATAAGCAGTGCACTGGTGCGCGTCCGGGATCCGAACCCAGGCCGCCAGCAGTGGAGCGCACGCACTTAATCGCCTAGCCACTGGGCCGGCCCCTGATCTGTTCTTAATCTTGCAGGAGATTTAGTTCTTTATCTTTAGCTCTGACCTTTGTCCCTTGCTCTAGTCTAAATTTCCAAACGCCTATTAGACATCTCTGCCAACACACCAAATTCATTATGTGCAAAAGAATATAAAATTTTTCCTATTTCTCCCACTGTGTTCCATATTTCTGTCCATTGGACCATCATAATCCCTGTCACTCAGGGTATTTTCTCTTCCTTGTAAGTAACAGTTACTCTAAAAGAATTATAAGACCTTGGGGTCTTTCATCTGGAAGGGAGCTGGAGGTGGTATCTCATAGTGGGAGGCATTGTGGCTAAGAGCAGGTGTGGCCTTTGGACTTGAGTCAATCTGGATTTGAATTCTGGCTTAGTCTCTTGCTTGCTGAGTGACCTTTGGAAAGTTACTTAACTTCACCGTGCCTCAGTTCCACATCCATAAAATAGAGATAATACCTTAAGTGGTTATTGTCAGCATCAATTAGATGATGTGTTTAAAGTTCTTAGTGGAGAGCCTAGCACTTATTAAATGCTCAGTGAATGATACTTGTTATCAAGGATTCCACTCCTTGATTTTTCAGATGATGCAACTAAGGGCTAAAGTGATTAAGTAATAGTGAGGTTGGGACTAGAATCCAGTCTGATGACTTCTAGACCTGTGTGCCTTCCTAAATCTTTAAGGCCCTTTATACATAAGCTAAGGGAGTAATGATTGGAAATAGTAAGAAAACTGTCTTTGGAGAAGTTTATTTTTAGATAGTAAGTTACTGGGAGAAGGGACTATGTCTCTTTAACTTGCTGTTGAGTCTTAATTATTTATGCTACTTGGGACCAAGAAAACTTGGTTAAATGAAAGGTACACATAGTCTCCAAATGTCATTTAAATAACAGCTTCAACCTTTTCCTCAATAATTGCTTATCAACTTATTGGAGGTACTACATTCAATGTGGAAATAGAACACGAAAAATGGCAAAATGTTTGAATCAGAGGTTTCTAACTAGGTTTCAAAACAGAATCATAATATCAAAAATAAGCTCATCTCAAAAGAAATCTTAGAGAAAATTTTGAAAAATAGAAATGGAATGGGGGCATTGTGGTAAATAAAAATAGACACATGAAATTCCATATCTATTGTTATCAATGTCTGAAAGAGCTCTATGTTTGGGAGGAAATTATTTCCTGCTTCCCCATGCTGTTGTTCATATTTATTATCTAGTTAACTTTATTAAATCCAACAGGAAATAATTTCAGCATCACAGCTAATTTGTTTTGACACGTCTCAAGGGAGCTATTTTTTTTCTTTTAAATGGTGCCTGCTGCTTTCTATCAAACCATGCCCCAATTGAAGGGGCATCTGCTATTGGAATGCCTTTTCAAAAATAACAGTGGAGGCTGCACGTCTGGAAGGTTTACAATAAAATCTTCCATTTGGAACTCACATTTGCGATGGGATGCTTGGGTATATTTTATTTTAGTTTTTAAGTCTTTCCAGACTTTTGAGAAAGTCATTGTGTGTGATCATGTTTCTTCAGCTGAACTTCATCGATTAAATCTAGCTCACTGAGGGTTGAATAAAGGGTATCCCCACAGGGGGCCTGAAGTACACAGTATGTTCTGGATGTGTCTAAAACCCGCAGGGCAGGGGTGCAAGTTGAGTTCCATGAGTTTTAAAGGAAACTCCTCACTTCTACCTAGAGTAAATTTCCAGTGGCATCTGTTTTGAACAGACTTAGGCCAAATTGGGTCATCCAGCAAATATCTAATGTTCTTTTGACACACATTTATACTATAATAGCATCCAGTGATGAGAGGTAGGTGTGGGGAGGTCTACATGATCCCTATTCACAACTGGTATGGTAATATACCATACTAGAGAGTATGGTATATTAAAATGAAAATGACTCTTGGATCAAATTTTGGCAGATGTATTAATATTTATTCATAAGCATGAAAAACAACGTAAAGATATTTCAAAGACAGAATGGGCTAGCCTAGTAAAAGCGTCACATTCTTCATTAAGTTAAAAGATGCGGGACCAGTGGGACTTGAGATCTGAAGCTGGGCACGCCAGATTCTTACTCCTAACTCCTCACCTATCCCTTATGCTAAGTAACAAACCCGCTGCAGTAGATTTAGACAAACTATTTGAAGTGCTAAGTAACCACCTCAGAAAGGTATTGATTTCTGACTGGGATTCCCAATTGCTAATTAACTACCCCTGAAGGGTAGATTCCTAATTAAGATCTTTTGAATGTTAACTAGCTGCTGCTGAATTGCTAGACGGGAGTTAATTTGTACACATACATCATGCTGTTTATAGCCAAATACATCATTTTCTCCCAATCTCCCAAGCTAGACACTGTAGAGGCACGCTTGTCACGGCCAACTGCCTTGCCCATCAACAGATTCTGACAAGTCTGACTGAGTAATCATCTCTCAAATTTGGCTTCTCCTCTTATCTCCAGAGCCATTGGCTTATCAGGAACTCTCCTTGAATTACTGTAACAGCCTCCTAACTGCTCATCTTAACCTTCTTCTCTTCCTATGGTTCATTCTCTCCTCCAGAATTCTTGCCCTAAAAACAAGTCTGACCCTATCACTCCCCAGCATAAAATCTTCTGAGGACTCTCATGGCCTACTTCATAATATCCAACCTCCTTAGCCACTTATCCATATGGACCCCTGTGCTCCAGCTTTCATAAATTTTTCACAATTTTCCTAACATTGTGACCTGGTTTATCCTTCACGTTGCTGGTAGATGCAGGTCCTTCCTGGTTCCATTATCCAGAAAACACTGGTCCTTATTTCAAGGCCTCCTCTACGTTCCCTCCTCTGTGAAGGGGACAGGTGCCGTTCATTCAGGCCTTTGTGCTCCCAAGGCCCTTTCTGTTTACATTCATTGAGAGTAGCTACTGTGTTGTGTAACTTAGGATCATCAGATACAATATAGGATGCCCAGTTACTTTGGAATTTCAGATAAATGAATAATTTTTGTTACATGTAAGTCCCAAGCAATATTTGGAACATAGTGTTATTTATCTGAATTTCAAATGTAACTGAGCATCCTTATTTCTATTTGCTAAGCCTGGCTGTGCTGTAATTCCGCCATGCACATGTCTGTCACTTACGCTTCCCTGTGAGCTCTCAAAGGCTCTGTATCCAAGTGAGCAACTAGATTCCAGGCCTGGCACCAGGCTCTTATTGAATAAATGTTTCTTGAATAGAAGAAAGAAGAAAAACAAGAAAGAAATTTCAAAAGATATAAATGAATGTTACTGCTTGTCTTTTCCCACTTGGGAATATTAAAAAATAAACTTTGGCCTACTCGATAGGTATAGGTCATAGAGCTCCCTATACCTGGCAATATTTTGGAAGTCAAAACACTGTTTCAGGGTTGGTCCCCATGGCCTAGTTGTTTAAGTTCGGCACACTCTGCTTCAGTGGCCCAGGTTTGGTTCCCAGGTGTATTGATGGCCGTGCTGTGGTGGCGACCCACAAACAAAATAGAGGAAGATGGGCTCAGATGTTAGCTCAGGGCGAATCTTCCTCAAGCAAAAAGAGGATGATTGGCAACAGATGTTAGGTCAGGGCGATTCTTCCTCAGCAAAACAAACAAACAAAAAAAAACTGTTCCAAAATGAGGGGCAGAGTGGATGGATATTTTCTAGTGTGGAAGCCAAAAGTTATGTCTAACATATAGAAGTAATACTATATAGAAGAAATAATGTTAGCTATATGGAAGCTGTATCAATATACTTTCAGGGCATCCCCATTAAATCCTCACAAAACCCGATGAGGCAGGTGGTCATTGCAAGGAGTGGACTCTTTCCCTCCCCAGTTTTGTGCCATGTTAGCTCTGGTTCCAAACACTATTCCACTTCCTTCCCAAAGACCGCTGGGGGAGCTGACTCGATAGGAGAATTGTTCAAAGCCCCACCTTGTAAATGGAAAATAACACATGAAGTTGCCAGGTTTCTGTGAGGGATTTGGACTCAGTCCCGTTTCTTCTTTGGGAAGTTTTCTTTGCCTATAAGGGATTCTCAGACTTCCACTTTTGTCTCAGTCTTGTGGTCATAAAACTGCCTTGATGAAAAGTTTGTTTTAAGGGCTTATGACTGTGGGACATAAAGAAATGTTTGAAGAAGGGAAAGGGGATAACAGGGGGCAAGATTCTGTACGGAATGGACCGCACAGCGCCCCCCCTCCACTTCCCTTCCTTGAGCCCGTGGTGGGAGACCATTCAGAAAGCCAACAACTGGGGTAACAGCCCTTAAATCGACATTGTTTGGGTATGAATGGATCCAATTGGTTTTAAATGTTTTGTTCTCCACATAATTCCTATTTTAGGCAGGCTGGTTACTATAGAGACTAGAGCCGCCTTCATTATGGACAGTCAAGAGAGGACATGTAGACTAACGCTTACAGCAGAGGTCTAAGGTCCAAGGTCCTAGTCTTTGCCCAACCACAGACTCACTGTGAACCTGTCTATAACTTACTCCCTGTGCTGCAGTCCTGCCTTAACTAAACAAGTGTCAAAAATATCTTTGCTGGAGCCCTTTGGGGAGTTATATTCATATACTCTGTTTTGGGGAGTGGGTGAGATGGAAGGAACGGGAATCAGGGAGAGACAGATTGTAACATAAAGTGAATTGAAGAAAATATTGAACTTGGAAGGCTGTTGTTGACCTGCTAAGTAATCAACTGGCAATGGGAAGTGACTACTTATCACAGCATCACCTCTGGGGCTGGGAATGTGGACAATAGCGTATTGGGGTACTTAAAAAAAATGTGTTTGTGTGTGCATGTGTGTGCGTGCGTGTGTGCGCCAAACCTCAGACTCCTAAAGGTAAGATACAAAGGCTACAATTTACAAACCTATATAAATGATTTATCCCTATCCCTTAGGAGGAGTGATTTTACTCTCCGGCACCCCTCTGCACGTATTTTAATCTTTGTAAACAACTTTTTATTATGAAGCGTTTTAGACACAAAGCTGAGATGCTAACAGTGTAAAGAGCTTTCATATATCCGTTACCCAGCTTCAACAATTATCCACATTCTGTCATTGTTGTTTCATCTCATTTATCTTTATTTCTTCTCTTCCAGACTATGTTAGAGACAATGTATCATTTTACTTGTAAAATATGATAGGTTTACTTTCTTTAACAGATAAAGGCCTTTTTTCATAACCACAATACACCATTATCACACCCAACAGAATTAACAATTCCTTAATATTATCTAATACCTAATCCATGTTCAATTTTCCTAGATGACCTCAAAAATATCCTTTTTATAGTTGGTTTGTTCCATTTAGGATTCAGATATGGCCCAGGCATTACATTTGATTATGTCTCTTAAGTATCTTTTGATCTATAACAACTCCCCCTTTCCTCTCTCTATTTTATTTGGAAATATTTGAAACATATAAAGAAAAGTTGCAAGACAACTGCAATGAACACCCATTTACCTTTATGTTTTACACATTTGCTTAATTCTCTGTGTATGTGTGGCTTATCATCATCATCATTATTATTTTGCTGAACCATTTGAAAGTTAGTTGCAGACATTGTGACATTTTATCCTTAAATATTTCAATGCATTTCCCCTAAGAACAAGGGCATTCTCCTACAAAGTCACATTATAAATATCACATTGAGGAAACTTAACACTAATACAGTACTATTATCTATTATTCATTCTATATTCAAATTTCCCCTTTGTCCTAATAATGCCCTTTGTAGCTTTTTCTTTTTTAAAATCCAGGAGCGAATACAGAATCAAATATTGCATTTAGTTGTCATGTCTCTTTAGTTGCCTTTAATCTAGAATACTCCTCAGCTGTTTTGGTCTTTCGTGACGTTGAAATTTTTAAGTGTCTAGGCCAATTTTGGGGCAGAAGGAACCTCAGTTTGATAATGCCTTATTGTTTCTATTTTTAGTTCTTAAAAAACTGATGAAACAACTCTACGACTAGCATACTTTGTTCTGTTTTAGAGCAGAGTTTCCACATGTTGAGGCTGAGTTTTGTTCCTCCTCTTACCATTTTCCGTTCCCCATTTTCGTTTGACTTTGGAGAGGTTTGTCCTCAGAGTGGCATTTATGTCTTGTATTTTTTGTGTCCCTAAGTGGACTAAGACTGAAGTTTATTTTCAGGGGCTTCTGCTTGGCCTTAGGGATGCATCTGAAGCATTTATTCTTGATCTTGCTCTTGAGATTCTCCCTTGTTTCAATTCAGAGACCAGCAGAAAATGTGTCCCAATTGCAGTGTAGAAGAGACAGGAGGCAGGCCCCAGACGTTACTGTCTCTCCCTGAAGCACAGCCTGGCCTCTCCCACCTGGAAATTGGAGCTTCTCATTCTTCCCACATTGTGGGAACAGAACACACATCGGTCCTATGTAGACTTCCAGCCAGCAGTGCTGTGTCCGCATGTGTCCTCTGGTCCCTGGTGTCAACCCTGGCTTGTGTTGTTTTGTGGTAGCTACACGTGGCTTGTGCGGATGAAGCATGGAGGAGCTGATCACATATCTTCTGGCCAGATCTCCTAGAGCCACTTAGCAGATACTGAATTAGGATTCCCTAGAGGAGTGCTGGAGGTTGGCAGCAGGACACACCCTGGTAAGGTCTTGGTGTCCATCCACCAGCCTTCCTTACTTTGCCATGGGTGTGGATTCTGTTGGACCTTCTCCCCATCACCAAGGAGACTGTTGGGGCTGGGTTTGAGGAGGGCAGACGGTGCCTCAGGCTCAGTTCCTATTAGAAGTCCATTTGTTTCTTGCCCACAGAGCTGCACTTCACCTTCCAGGCCATTTAGTGGAATGATATGGGAAGGAAGGGGATGGGATAGGAAAAAATGCTTTCTGATAGTATAAACAGTGAACGGTTTTTAATCACTAGGAGATCCTGCCTTCTCATCCACTCTTTCTGAAATATCATCCTGTGCCAGACTCTGACGGCAACTGTACAGGTAGGGCTTTGTTCCCCCAAAGCAAAACTGGGCACTTGCCATGGGACCCAAGGGCAAATCTGCACTGTTATGCTTTTCATAGTTTTATAGGGGAAATAGAAAAGAGCAATAGGTGCAGGACAATAGTGACCTGGCATGAAATATTCATCATTATAATAATAATCATAGCTGCCATACAATGGTTATTCTATTTAATTCTCCCAACACAGTGTCAAGCCGAGATTGCAGGTCCCATTTAAAAGGTGAGGGTGCTAAAGCTCAGAGAGTTTAAGGAGATTGTCCACAGCCATTCCGATGGTCAGTGGTGGGCTAGGATTCTGACCCAGTTTTCTTCCACTCAAAAGTAGCTGCTTCTCTCATTACTCCCCACTGCTTCCTCGAGGGGCTTGCTCTGCTGACTCGACGAGTGTCACAATGAGTTTTCTATAATTTCTGTACCTGATCTCTCCACCGCCTCCAACCTCATTGTATCAAATGAGACTTCACTGCCAAAGGGCTTCTTCAGAGGGCAGAGCATTCATTTGGCCTAGGATTGTTGACACAGACATAAATACAAGGAAATACATCTCCATATAAAATTGGATCGTGTCCGTGTGTGTGCGTGTGTGTAAATTCAGCATAGTGCCTAACACATGGTGAGGGCTCAGTAAGTGGTATAAACCTATGCATATAAGATATATATGGGTGTGTGTAACACAGATACATATCTCATGCTAACAAGTCTAGATGATAGGATGGGGGTAGAGAAAGGTGAAACATAGCAATAATTGTTTCCAGCTTCACTGCTTTTCCCAAATAACTCATTTCTAGAGGCGGGTCTGCTGAACAGCTTCAGCCGCTGGTGACTTGAAGGTTATACCCACACGGACTCAGAAGACAGACTTGAAAGGGAGGTAACAGAACAAGAGAGAAGGAAGCTCCCAAGTATGCGAGGGGCAGCCAGAAAGGCCAAGGCTGCCTCTGTTGCCAGCTTTGTGACTCCCAGCCCAGCTGAGCTCCGGCTCGGGGCCTGTATGTGGGAGGAGAGAGCCTGACGCTGGGCCAGAGGTCTGGCCAGATCAGAGACTGAGTCCCTCAACTGCGAAGGGATGTTATGCTGCTGTGCTCCAATCTTTTCATCAAAGGATGAAAAAAGCCGTGTCTTGACTTTCCACAGCATGTCGGGGCAGCAGTTTTACCGCAGTGATCATCTGCATGTTATTGCTGGAGACACTGAGACAATTTGAAATCTATAGCAGAAGTAGTAGGATGGAGTCTCTATTTTCCACGCCTTTTCCAAAACGGTGTCCTAGGCAGCCAGAACACCAAATTGTTACGGAAAGAGGCTCTGGACTTAGAGAGACTAGCCAAATCCCAGATTTTCCATTTATAAGCTGTGTGATCTTGGCCAAATTTCTCAGTCTCTCTAGACCTCAATATCCTCATCCGTAAAATGTGAAAAATAGTGCTTCCTTCCCAGGCTTGTGAGGATGAAATGACATAATGTACGCCAAAATGCCTAGGCCTGTTCCTAGCACATAGTGAGCGCTGGTTTCCTTCCTCTCTCTACCCCCTCACACTCATCCTTCCCTTTTCCCTGCTGCTAGAGCTCATATTAGCACTATAGAAAAGACGTTATCTGCTTTTTATTTCTCCTGAAAAGGCTGTGAAAATCTAGCATCTCGATTTGATGATGTTTATGAGATAAATGTTTATGAGAACCGTGCCAAGGAATGGGACATTTTCATCCTTTGCAAACACTTGCTGCAGCTCAGAAAAGAGGACAGACAGCCCGGCTCAGGTATATGCAGGCCGAGGAAGACCAATGGCACTAACAGAGGCCAAGCAATTTCCCCACCAGGCAGAACCAAGGGACCGAAGTTAAAAGAATAGGATATGTTTCCCAAACATCTGCTTCTCTTGGGGTTCGTAGCACTGATCCTTCCCTTGGGGATCTGGATGCCTAATTGCTGGAGGCAACTCAAAAGAAATTTAATCAATGGGGGCAGAAACACATCAGTAGACAAGCTGGCCCAAACGAGACACCCTCCACTAGAATTCTGTAATTGCCTGAGTTGGATTCCCATCAGACAAGATACCCAGTGAGATAGTGGAAAGTTTTTTATACCCGGAGTGAAGAGAGACCCAGGGTAGGAAAACTACTACAAAATTGAGGAAGGCATATATAATGCTGCAAATTCTGATGCAGCCCTCGAGTGAGTTTTTGTTTCTGTTCCACAGTTCTGTGTTTCCCTCAATAAACCTGTAAGAATTTTGCAAGAGGAGGATGATAACAATGGCTGGTGGAGCAGAACCAGGGTAAGCAGGAGAAGTGAAATGTGTTCTGAGTTCAAGCTGTGCATTTGATGACGTAGATCCGGAACTTTGTAGTTTTGAGATGTAACTGCCTTCAAAGTAATATAGCGCGTTCTCTCACTCTGTGTGTGTGTGTGTGTGTGTGTGTGTGTGTGTGTGTGTGTGTGTGTCTATGTGTGTGGCCAGTAAGCGGGCTTGAAGGCAATTCCAGAAGAACGGTGTAAAGACTTTTTTAGCAAAGCAGAGCCCTTGAACAAGTGTATAAAACCCACTCTGAGCAAGACCCTCGCCTGAATGTATAAGTTTTGGTGTGAGGGTACATAGCTTTGGAACCGAAAAGTCCACTGAAATCCCAAATCTTCCAATTACAAACTATGTGGCTTTGGGCAAGATTCTTAGTTTCTCTGAGTTCTGATCTGTAAAATGTAGAAAATAATCCCTACCTCATAGGATTGTTTTGAGGTTTCAATAAGATAATGTTTTTATTAGAAGCTTTTTTTATTCAAAGAACTAGACCCATTACTTCTGAACATCTCTCCATGTCTCTCAACACCTCAAATCACTTTTTTGATCATTCCTTTTTGATCAATCGGCAAATATTGACCAAGCACCCACTGTATATTCTACCCCCATACAATCTTCCTGAACTCACTGTAAACATCAAATCATTGTTCCTGTTCTAAAGTGAAGTTACGGAGAGAGATCAGGAAGTGAGTGGTTCCAACTGAGGCATAGGTGAAATTGGGCTCTGGCATTCTGCTGCCTCCCTTACCAGTATGAACTGGTTTCTTCCCGTGTTAGGCACTGTTCATGGTTTACTCAATGCCATTCACCCCACATTTCACTCCCTGATTTTGTAATAGGTGGATTTGCCTTGTTATTGGGAAGGGTAGGCCCCTCCCCTAACCTCAGGAGAGTGAGTCACGGTTACTATAAGCCCAGGGTAACCCCATTCCCCTTTGCCAGTGATTGTTTCAAGGGAAGGCATGTTACCTAGTTCTGACAATCAGACGCAAGGAGAAGTCTGCTTGAAGCTTCTTCTAAGAACTTCGTTTTCCTTGTAAAAGACAAGGATGTGGCTTGCAAAGCTCCTTCCTTTTCCTTCCATTTTCAAAGTGGAAGTGCTGCCTGAAATTGCAGCAGCTAGTTTGGAGCCATGAGGCAATAAGCACAAGGATAAAACGCTAATAACCAAAAATGGAGAATCTGGAGGGTAGAGGATAGAACCTGGATTCTTGGTGATACGATAGAGGCCTGAGCTGCTAAACTTCTTATTAGGTGAGACAAGTAAACGTCTTTATTGCTTAAATCACTCTTAATTGGTTTTCTGTTACTGGCAACTAAAAGCATTCTTATCTGATATACCTTCCTTTTGAACAGCATCCCTTTCTGAAGTGTTGTACTGCAACCTTCTCATAGCCCAGCTGCCATCTTTATTTCTAGCTGGCTGCAAGGGATCCCTCCTAAGGTATTCCCGGAGATAATGGTATTAGCTGTACTTAAGGTACGATTTCATCAGAGAGTATTTGCATTTTAACAAAGGCACCAGAAAATTTTCCTAAAGACAAAGGTATAAAACCATGATGGTGGAATGACAGGTTGAAGGATTGATACTTTGCAGAGGACTGGGAGCCTTAATTTCTGCCATTTCAGGCCTAGCATGCAAATAACCACCTGGTTTACCTATGCCTGTACCCCAGAGCCTTGCCACTTAAGGTGTGGTCCAGCAGCAGTACCAGCATCACTCAAGGACTTTTAAAAATGCAAAATCTCATGCCTCAGCCTAGACCTACTGAATCAGAACCTGCAATTTAACAAAGATCTCCAAGTGACTCACATGCACATTAAAGTTTGAAAAGCACTACCCCAGAGGACACAGAATTGCTCAAGTTAGAAAAAAAGCTCAGTTTTCTAGTACCAGGTGAATAGCTGGCAAGGCACAATGTTATAAGGAAAAACTCTCATTATTGTGTTTTATCGGGTTGTAGAGATCTGGGGTAGACCAGATTTGTTGAATAAATAAATATAATTCTTTCGGAGTCATCTGAACATGGAAACCAGAACCACCCAGCACAACTAACTTGTTTCAAGATTATATCTTATTTCTAAAGGAGACATGAGTTACACAGGAAGGGAGAAACAGAGATGGAAACAGCATTGGCATGGTCTCAGAAGGGCCCACTGGAGCTGGACACATCATCACATTACAGGCCCTCAATTAGGTTGCTTGATGTGAGGCTCCACTCACTCCCTCAAAGACTCAGAATCTCAGTATTGGCAGTGCCTGGTGATCAGGCCATAAGAGTTACCCATGCCAATACAAATAAACATTAGTTTGCATAAGACTCAAGGATGTCAAAAAATTAATTCACATGAAATATATAGCTATCACATGGACAGGAAAGCTCCCCTTGGCCTGGTCCAGAGAATGTTCTCCCTGTGAGAAGCTTCATGGGAACCTAAGTCATAATCAGAAGTCATCTCATTGAGTTATCAGGAGACATCCCTATCTCAGGGACCAGAAAGCTTGAAAGTCCCCACAATCAGTTCATTTTTTTTTCCGAAGACAGGCTTACATGGGAGGCAAAATCAAAATGTGAAGGATGCTTTTTGTGAATGGAATCAAGACAAGGCGTTTTAGATGAATGTGTACTAATAGCCCCAGGACTAGATAGCTGGGCATATCCATATCACCATTCAAAGAGTCTTAATAAAGGGAGAAATTGAAGGGTAATAACAAAGGCTCCCCAGCCCTGAATAGTCTCAGCTGATATCCATCCCACCATTTTCTGGATTTTTATGCTGATGACTCATTATTTCTTTACATCTTCCATGCTTTTAGTCAAGTTACAATCAACAATGTTTCCTGGGCAACATGCTATCTTTTTCAAGTGAGTTGAATATCCCTCTTCTGGCCTAATATGTATTGATCTTGCCATTTAATGTGCAGAAGGCAACATCATTTCACCCATTTCCCAGTTCTTAGGAGGCATCTCATAGTCACCCTCAAGTACTAGTATAGTATAGACGATGTATAGTCACAGTTCTACCTAGTGCCATTAATGGATGCAGTGGGGTAGCATGATGGTTCCCAACTTGTGTGCCTCCATAGGAGTGGGTTACAAGTATGCTCAAGTAATTGATCCCCTCAACCCTTGGGAACACAGGCAGGTTCTAGGAGGCTGGAGCCTTTGGGTCATTCCCTACTCATAACACTGTGTTGTAAACTGTTGTAACTTCCATGAGTGTCAGAATATGGAAACGGCTGGGAACCCCTAGTACAGTGAAATGGCCCTGGAAAGCAGGGTACCACTAGCTCTGTGGGCAACCTTGGGCAGGACACTGCACTCTCTGAATCCCAATATCTATGACAGGTGGACCAAAGCTCACTTGATGCTGAACTAACAAGGTTATTTACATTCACTTGGTGCCAGTCCATTCAGGCTGCTATAACAAAAATACCATAAACTGGGTGGTGTATAACAACAGAAATTTGTTTCTCACAGTTCTGGAGGCTGGGAAGTCCAAGATCAAGGCAGATTCATGTTCTGGTGAGGACCTGCTTCCTGGTTCCTAGATGCCATCTTTTTGCTGTAACTTCAAATGGGGGAAGGGAATTAGGGAGATCTATGGGGTCTTTTATAAGAGCACTAACCCCATTTATGAGATCTCACCCTCATGACCTAATCACCTCTTAAAGGCCCTACCTCCTAATACCATCACATTAGGCATTAGGTTTCAACATAGGAATTGGCGGGGGGAGGCACAAATATTCAGACCATAGCACCTGGGCTTGATATAAGCTTCACCCTTGAGTGAGGGTGTAGCCTGTAGGTGGGAGCTAAATGGTCCCAGCTGTGGGCTCACTTGCTGCAGAGGCCAAGGCCTGGTAGGTCACAACGTGGGCGGCTTGTGAAATTCCTCAGTGCTTTCACCTCTTGCTGTCAAAAAACTTTCTGGGAGCCGGCCTAGTGGCATAGTGGTTGCGTTTGCACGCTCTGCTTCGGCAGCGTGGGGTTCATGGGTTTGGATCCCGGGCAGGGACCTACGCATCACTTATCAAGCCATGCTGTGGCAGGCAACCCACATATAAAGTAGAGAAAGATGGGCATGGATGTTAGCCCAGGGCCAATCTTCCTCAGCAAAAGGAGAAGGATTGGCAATGGATGTTAGCTCAGGGCTAATCTTCCTCACCAAAAAAAAAAAAAAAAAAAACTTTGGAAAGTTTTATTTTAATGTAACTGTATTAGTTTGCTAGGGCTGCCATAACAAAGTTTCATACACTGGGTGGCTTAAACAACAGAAATTTATTTATTCGCTCACAATTCTGGAGGCTAGACATCTGAGATCAAGGTATTGGCAGGGTTGGTTTCTTCTGAGGCATGTCTCCTTGGCTTGCAGACAGTCATCTTCTCACTGGGTCCTCACATGCTCATCCTTCAGTCTGTGGGTTTGTGTTTGTCCTAGTCTCCTCCTCTTATAAGGACACCTGTTGTAATGGATTGAGGCCCACCCATGTGACCTTATTTTACCTTAATCACCTCTTTAAAGGCCCTATCTCCAAATAAGTCACATTCTGAGGTACTGGGGGTTAGGGCTTCAACATATGGATTTGGAGGGGGACACAATTCAGCTCATAACAGTCACCAGTAACACTAAGATGAATCTGTAGCTGGCTCAGTCCTGTAGGGCAAAAAAAAAAAAAGGGATGTAGTGATCCCTGGTTTTAATCACACTAATAGCTCACAGGATTTTAGAACAGAACAGGTGCTTAGGAAGGTCATCTTATCTTATGCTGTCATTTGACAGCTTAAGAAACTGAGGTCCAAAGATTTGATATGACATCCCCAAACCTAAACAACTATGAGATATAATAATAACATGAGGGTGATGTATATAGTCAGAACTTCATCAGAAACAAATGACTTTGCCTACATATTCTTGCATATAAAGTCAGGATAAAAACATGACTGTCTTCCTTGGGGCCAGGAAATATACTTGCAGAAGAAAGCCTACTTATGGTCCTGCAAATTGGTCATTTGCCTCTGGTGACTTCTTTCCTTGCATCCTGCAGCTCGCATCTGGAATATTCCCATGCTGCATTTCCAGCACCGACGTAGCTGTCTGCTGAGATGCCCTCTGCCGGCTCCAGGGCCAGCAGCAGCTTCCTGACCCTGTCTTCCTGGTACCAGCATGGCAGCCACAACTACCTTTCGATACCTATAAAGCTGGTGACAAAATCACACATGCTGAATGCAGCTGCTTCAACTACTCTGACACATCTCCATGACCTGCTTGCCAGCATAAGTAGTAGCAGGGAGATAGCTTCTGTGGTCCCAATCTTGTCCAAGTTTATCCACTGTTGGTGGAAACTAGTTTGCATCTGGAACCTTAGATGCAAGAGTCTTGGAAATGCAGTTTTTAGCTTTCCAGGCTCTGCAGTATAGGAAACCACATAGAAAGAAGTGGAATGAATGGAGAGTGCCAATCAACCATGTCCAGCACAGTTATGCTTTGAGTTTTGTGGATTTTAACAAGTATAATGAATTAACTGAAGACCACGGGAAATGTTGAACAGAGAGGGCTGTCAAGTTTCTTTAGTATGGGGCTGAACTCAGGCCCATGGGAGACTTTTTTTTGTTTTTTTGGTGAGGAAGATTGGCCCCCGAGCTAACACCTGTTGCCAATCTTCCTCTTTTTGCTTGAGGAAGAGTGGCCCTGAGCTAACTTCTGTGCCCATCTTCTTCCATTTTTGTATATGAGACGTCTCCACAGCATGGCTTGATGAGTAGTGTAGGTCGGTAGGTCGGTACCTGGGATCCGAACCCATGAACCTGGGCTGCCGAAGTGGAGCACGCCAACCTTAACTACTAGATTACCGGGCCTGCTCTGAGACTAGTTTTAAAAAATGGTAAATGGATCAATTTTTCCAACACACATGACTTCTGCAGCAAGTGAGCATGCCATACACACCAACTAATAAATCAAGAATAAGGATAACCATCCTCAAGACTTGCCTGGGCACGAAAAAGTATTTGTGTCAGAGACTGACAGCTCCCCATCCCATATCTGTTCTCTTTTCTCCTTTCTATTAATGATAGGAACACCCAGAGTTTAAGACAGACACATGGCCATCCAGTTAGTTAAGGAGTTGGCTAAAGATGGCCTGCGGACCAAACTGGCCCATTGCCTCTTTTTGTAAATACAGTTTTATTGGAACAGAGCCAAGCTCATTTATTTACACATTGTCTATGCCTGCTTTTATGCTACATTGGCAGAGTTAGTAATTGTGACAGAGACCACACAGGCTTCAAAGCTGAAAATATTTCCCATCTGGCCCTTTACAGAAAAAGCTTGCTGACTCCAGAGCTGAACGTGACACTTTCCAGCCTCCTTTGCAGCTAGGCGAGATCACGTGACTAGCTGTGGTCCAAGAAGATGTGAGTGACAGTGACATATGCCACTGTTATGCCTTGGCCTTAAAATGTTGGATGTGTATTTTTCAACTCCTCTTCCTTCTTCCTGTTGGTTTAGCAAACTTTTTCTGTGAAAGGCCACATAGTAAACATTTTAGACTTTGTGGGCCATAGAGTTTCTGTTGCAACTGCTCAACTCTGCTCTTGGAGCACAAAAGTAGCCATAGACAATACATAAACAAATGAGCATGGCTGCGCTCCAATTAGACTATTTATAAAAGCAGGTGGTAGGACAGATTTGACCTGCGGGCTGTAGGTTGCTGACCTCTGCCCTATGACATGGCTGAGTAACACAGAGAAGGAACTTGAGTTCTTGAATGGAAAAAAACCACCAACCTGGACTGTTTATCTCAAGACTGGTTCATGAGGAAAACAAACAAACAAGCAAACAGTCTGAGTGATTTAAGCCACTGTATATTTGGGTCTCTTTGTTAGATAGTTTAGCCTTATATAGTGCTTCTTGGGCTTTTGAATTACACCCAAACTGGGGAGATATTTTCTAATATTTGCTCAACATCTTGCTTCTAACATTTATGATTGAATGTTACCTGAGCACCTACTGTGAACAGTTTCTGTGCAAAGTATAGCAGGGGATGAAAAGATGAGAAAGACGTATTCTCTCCCCTCACAAAGTAAAACCCATGAGTTAGGACTTGCTGGTGGGTTATAATTAGATGTGAAGTTGTCACTAGCAATTTATAACTTTAATATTAAAGTTTTGAGGTTTGTGACTGATGTGCTGCGCTGGGGGGCCCAAGACCACCCCCAGGCTTGATGATTTGCTAGGAGTCACCAGACTCAGAAGTGGTTATGCTCACAGTTATGGTTTATTAAAGTGAAAGGATACAAATTAAGATCAGCAAAGGGAAAGGCGCATGGGGTGAAGTCCAGGAGAACCAGCTCCAAGCTTCCAGGCGTCCCCTCCCAGTGGAGTCACATGGGGATGTGCTTCATTTGCCAGCAATGATGTGTGACAACAATGTGAAGTGCTGCCAGCCAGGGAAACTCCCCTGAGCCTTGGTATCTAAGGTTTTTATTTTTTTTATTTTTTTATAATTTTATTTATTTTTTCCCCCAAAGCCCCAGCAGATAGTTGTAGGTCACAGCTGCACATCCTTCCAGTTGCTGTATGTGGGACGCAGCCTCAGCATGGCCAGAGAAGCGGCGCGTTGGTGCGTGCCCGGGATCGAACCAGGGCCACCAGCAGCAGAGCGCGCGCACTCAACCACTAAGCCACGCGGCCGGCCCTCTAAGGTTTTTAAACATGAACAGTGTTTGAAGTAGGATCACCAGTAACAAGGATATTGCGATACAAAAAGTAATGAGAGCCTGAACTATGGTTGTGAATGTGGAAAGGAGAAGAGATTTACTAGAAACAATTCAGACCCAGAATCTATAGAACTGATCTCTAAGAATTTGGTAAATAGTGACATGTCAGAGAGAGGAATGGAAAAGAGGTTGAGAGTCATACACGTTCCAGGATTTAGGGGTGACTGGGATGATTGTGGTGCTAGCAGAGGAAATATGGAAGACAGAAAATAGTCACTGGAGTTTATTTGAAGAGGGGTGGGGGGTGGGGTGGATCAGAGAAAATCCATTAGATTTGGAAATGATGAGTGAAATACCAATAAAATGTCCAAATGATGTCCATTGGGGCATTTAAGAACTGAATCTGTAGCTTAGGAGAAGGTTATAGGCTTGAGAGCCCGTGGCATTGAGGTTCTGTGGAAATAAATGACATTGTCAAGGAAGAGAATGTAGAGGGAGAAGAGAGGCTGACTTGAGAAAGAACTTCGGGGCTGCCAATATTTAAGTATTAGGCAAGGAAGAGGCAGCAGAGAAAGTGAGAGAAGAGAAGCAGAGGAGAATCAGGTTGGAAGGCAAGGCAGCAAAGGGAATCTAGAAGTCTGACAGGCCCTTGGGAAGTCAAGCAGGATGCAGGGGAGAGAGACTGCTGGGCCTGGTTGGCAGCAAAGAAAGGCAATGTTTCATGACCTTGGGGGTGGCACTGGCCCAATTTCAGGGATTAGGGAATAAGTGAGTACTGGGACAGGAGAGGACAGAATCTCTCTCCCCCAGCCTGGGGAGAAGTGGGGACCCTTGTGGATGGGGGTGGTTCGGTGGGAGGTGCATGGATATGACACAGGGGCAGGCAACCAAGAGCAAAATGCTGACTGGGCGGGCACCCCAAAGCTTTGAAGCAAGCTTGGAAGAGCAAGTTCCCCAAAGGCCTCAGAAGATGACGAGCTTTTCTTTCTCATGAAGCTGGGGAAGCTACTTTGGTAAGGCCCCTGTAAATGCTGTGATACTGTGAACATCCCTCAGAGCCCACAGGGAAAATGATCCCACAATCAATTATCACCCGGGCACTCATCACTCGTCAGGAAATGTCGCGGGTCCTTGGGTGCTGCCTTCCAAGAGTAGATCTCTACTTTTCAGATTAAAGAGTCATTACAACTCTGTTTATTTTAGAAAAGATTAATGGTTCCCCCTTCTCATTTCTCAAGAACAGACTTTCGTTTGTCTAAAGCGAGTCATTAAATATATCGGCTCAACCGCTCTGGTTGCAAAATTACAGATATGAAATCATCCGATTTTGACAAAAAACAGCTGCAACTCTTCTTATTATTTTGAGTCCACAATCACGTGTGGTTAGAGGCAGATGGGGAATGTGACTAGTAAAGGTTTCATGATAGAGAGACACTAGCCCTCCATCCTAACAGCAATCTTCCCAAGCCCCTCCAACTTGTCACCCTCACTAAGATGTCTCTCAATTAATTCATGTCAAGGCAAGTTAACTCAATTCGACCAACTCGCACAAGCTACTCCCATGAATAATGTGGAACATGAAAGATGAACGAGAAGGAATAATTGTACTCAGGAAGTTTGCAGTCTATTATAGTGAGTTAAAATCCACCAAGAACTAAGACTGACTATGGTCAGCGCTATGGTAGAGGTGTCTGAAGACAGAACATAGAGAGGCAAGCTCGGTCCTCAGGCGAGAGCTTCTAGAGGAGGTAGTATTGGAGCTAACCTTGAAGGACCTTGACTTGTGTGTGCACACATGCACATGTACACACAGGTGTGCAGGGCTTACTGGAGGGAAAGTAAAACATTCCAGGAAAAGGCACTGTATTAAGTAAACACACAGAGGCTGAGAATTGCAGTGCATGGATAATGTGCGGGAAAATCAGAGTTGGAGGGGGTTTTAGGTCCAGATGTTCCCAAACTTTGATGTGTGTTAGATCCACCTGGGCAGCTTGTGAAAAATTCATCAGCCTGGGCCTTGCCCTTGGGTTTTACAAGCTAGGCTGCTGGGATTTGGAGACGTTAATGATTAGTCAGGGTCATACTGCTCATTAGTTAGCAGTTGAACCAGCCTGAGAACCTGTTTTCAGGGAAGCAGAAGTATTTTGTTTTTTTTAAGGGATCTGGAGTATAAGATTTGTGAAGGAGTTATAAGAGAGAAGGCTAGAAAAGTAGGTCGGACTCAAAATATGGAGAGATTAGATGAAACACTAAGGAAATTGGAACATTTCTATTGGTATATAGAGTCACTGAAGGTTTCAGAGGGAGAAGTGACACTGTCAAAGTAATCAGAGACACGATCTACGAACAAAATTTATGGTTCAGCCTGTTGACTGGGGATAGAATTACAACTGGCTTACAGGTGCCATATCTTCTCAGCCAGCTAGGCCCTCCCACTCTTATATGAAGCACCTTCCTTTTTAAGCCCATAGAGGCAGCATCTTTTTCCCCTGATATAAATGATAAAATATCTATGAGAAAATATCACTTCATCAAGTATCTTCCAAAACAACTCATTTAACCCCGAGGATGCAGTCAGTGAGAGGAATGGAAACGCTCATTTAGTGCCTGGCCTGTGGACGATATATGCCAATCTTCCCCATCCTACCTCATGTGGTCCACCTCTATGATAGGAGGAGCAGCCCCAAGTCCACACCTGAGGATAAAGGGAGAGTGTAGATGGGTGACCATGGTGCTTCTCCATGGCCAGAAGTGCACATCATCAGGAGTCTAGTCTACAGATGTTGGGCCTCTCAACAGCTTCATGGGCAGTTGGAAAGCCCAAGAATTGGAACTGTGTTGCTCAAGGAGGTCTGAGGGTCCAGGGGCCTGGGAACCTGGAGGTCTGGGCTCTATTTAGGTCTATCCTGCTTATTGCAAGCTGAGGGGGAGGGATGGGAAATATGCTTGAAACCTGATCTGGCTTTAACTCGACAGTTATTTACACCAGGTAATGCTGGCCTTGGGCAGACAACTACTGTGGCCTGAAGAGCTGATCAGTGCTTCCTTGTACCTTCACCACGTGGAAAATTCCCCCAGCCTCTATCCCATAATTTGTCCTCCTCCTTTTTGTCTTCTGGAGGGTAAAATACAGTTTCAACTGAAAGATTAAACAAAGATACCCTAAATGGAAGCACTCCTTATAGGAGAAAGCTCAAGATTATAATTAAAACGCTGGCAGCATTATCGGATGCCAGAGAAACTATCACCTTGGAACAAAGATTGGGCTAAAATAATCCAGAATGAGGAAAATCTTTTTAAAGAATTATCGACACCATGTATAAATCCATCTGCATTTTGTGTGAAAGGCAGAAGGTCAGAGGTAACATACTGGGCTCAAATGCAGAGTTTCTCCATGGGGATGCCATTGGTAATTTGGCAGTCCTGTGCATGTAGTCTCCCCACATTGCAGGACACTCGCAATCCCTAAATGAGCAGCACTCTTCAGTCATGGTAAAGCTAAAAATGTCCTGAGAACCACTGTTCTAATGTTGCAGAGTGCATTGCATAAATTATTTCCTTGGATCAGTGTAATGGTTCAAAATATTACAAACATCTTCACTCTTTAGATGATGAACTGAGGCTCAAAATGGATTGCTGGCTTTTTCACATAGCTAGTGAAGGGTGCCGCTGGCTCTAAACCCCAATAAGCTGACTCTGAATTCAGCTCTTTTTCTAAAATATTGTGCTGCCTTTCAATGGAGGCAGAGACTCAGACCTCATGTCGATTAATAAATATGTGCAACTGAATTTTTGTTATTATTTATATTTCTAGCTGTCTTATAAGGAGCATGGATTTTGTTAAATAGAGGATACTTTGTTCTGTGAGGTCCCTGATGGAAGGGTGGAGGTGGGGGCTAAGGAGAACTGGATTAATTTACCTCACAGAGGGAGATCATGGGGCTCCCAGGGACATAAGGGAGGGAGGCGAACAGGATAGAGAATCACTAGGGCCTTGTGAGGCTGTGAGTTATGCAACATGACTCACCCACACACTCTTACTCATGAGTCCCAAACCTTCAACACAATGTATTACTCATGAAAGAGAGTTATTTTTTTTTGTATAAAACTGCAAAGGGCTGAGTATTATACCTGGGTTGAGAGAGGCTGATGCAGAGACGGCACATATGGACCCAGGAGCCAGAGGCAGGAGGGACATGAAAGTGTAAGCCCCACTGACAATCAGCAGAAATCAAAGGCAAGACCTTGGATTTCACAGACGTGAAACTGGTGAATTTACCCAGACATCTGAGACTACGGGAGCACGAGTTCACATTTGAATTGTAGGCAATTCAAGTGACGGCCGAAACATTGCTGGGTTCTAGAATAGTTTCCAGGTATTGCAGGGAGGAAAACCAATTTGTGTCAGAGATAACCCAGCTTGAAACTTTCCCAAAGGCAATCTGAAGATTCATCTCCTTATTTAAGAAAATTTGCACAATATTTGAAGTGATGGATCATTTACTTTTCAGCCTGGTCAGAACCGTAAGAGCAATTCTCTGAATAGAGTTAAAACTGGTGAGTGTGGGACATGATGAAGACGCAGAAATAAATGCCTTGCAGCCATATTCAGCTGGTGGCCCCAGAACTGTCACTTCCATAAGCAGAGAGAAGCCAACTATTCCAGGTCATTCTCTGTAATAAATACAGGACGGTTATATAATTCCAGGTTTCAAAAAAAATGACAAAACAACAGAGAGTGACTGAATCCACCTATGGAATGAGGACTAAATGTTAAGTATAATTATTATCCAGTTATGATTATTATACACTAGGATTCTCGTATAAACATCCAGTTTGTTCTCAATAAAAACCTGGTGAAACCTGTCTTGTATTCCTTTGGGACACACCAGTCTCTTCTTGTTTTCTTGCTAGTCTGCTCTGGTTGGCTGCTCTTTTGTATTCAAGACCTTATTACTGCTTGGAAAATGTTCCTTATCTTTGCATGTGTGCTAATCTTTATGTGAGAAGCAGGAGACGGTGCCCCACTGGATGCTTGCCCAGCTGCAGCTGGGAGTCTCATTGAGACTTGCACCTGAGTGCTGCCCCCTAGGGGTTTTCTGATGCACTGCCCTGTGGCCCTGGGGAGGCCACTCATCCACTCTAACTGGCACCTCCAAGGCTCCCAGTGGTCCAACCAGTTCAGAGAGGAGAATAAAAGAAAAACCATTACTGATGCCAAATTTTGTGTTACCTTCCTCTACCCTGATGCTTTCACAGGAGGTCTCTCAATTCCCCCCTACAATCATCTCCCACCTCTTGCCCCAAGGTAGGCTTTGGCCTGAGATGTCCCAGACACAATTAGTCAGTGGTTGACTCTCATTCAAATAATAATAAAAAATCAGAAGGGCATTGTGTTCTTTGAAGATGAACTTGATAGGCATGAAATCTCAAAAGAAATCCTGCAGGCACAAAGCCTGGGGTCCTCAGTGGGCCTCCCTGATCCCTCTCGCAGGCAGCACAGAAGGGGGGACACTATACTCAGTTTTCACTCTTCGCTCAGTGGCTCTGGAATGCTACTGAGACCCTTTTGGAATCCAATGTTTTATAAGAAACCACTACTGAAAAGGAACACAGCTATTACTCAAGCAGACAACTCTCAGAGTCCCAGAATTTAAAGGGGTTCAGAAAATATTCTAGAAATCACAGTAACAGGGTGTTCACCGACAAGTGTAAGGCCCACCAAATAGTTCTATCATTTGCGTAAGGGATATGTACAGAATGCAATCAGATTCCCAAAATTCCAAGAAAAAAAATACAACCTTAAGTTAAACATCTTTATCTAAATAAACCCTCCATATTTGCAAGGGAGTCCTTTCCAGACTTTGAAGCATGGATTTGAAATTTGCATGGCATGGCAATCTACCCAAGCCAGTTTGGCCTTTTGGCAAATAGGAAGTCTTCCTGATAAATGTCACTAGCCTCCAACCATCAGAAGTGGGGAGAGAGGGAGAGCCTATATGTTCTTTTCTCCACAACCTTGTTACCAGGAGTCATATTATAACACAAACAAGTTTTAGACAATGTTCTGACAACATCTAGACATTTATTCACATTAAGCCTCAAAAATAGTCTTGAGCCTGCTCTGTAGCTGGGAGTCGCCCCTTTACCCTTGGGCTCTCTCTTACCCGGGGGCCTTCCATTGAGCATTTCCCGTAAAAGGCTTGAATTTGAGGCAAGCGTATTCTGATGGCAGGTGTGGCAGCTTTGTGCTGGGTCAGGCACGGGGTGCTCGGTGAAGTGGAGGAAGGTAGGGCCAGTTCAGAGGTCTACACCGCAAGCTTGAACCGTTTGTATGCAGCAAGCTGGGCTTTCCAGGTGCTTATGCTTCATTCAGGTAAGGTCAGTGGTTCCTGTATGACACTACTAACCAACCACCTGTTCTGAATACCACTCATTTCACCAATTAAAATAATATCCCTTATCCTTATCAGTAAGCCTTCTGGTGCAGGTTTAGTTAATTACATGTAAAATGCTAAGTGATCATCTTAGAAGAGGTTGATTCTGGCCAGGGTATTTCATCTCATGGTTAACCACCTCTGGAGGGTAGAGCCCCAAAAAGGGTATTTTAAATGCTAGCTAACTGATCTTAGAGAATAGAGTTAACTCATATGTACAAATATATCACGATGTTCATACTGAAGTATTTTAAAATAAAATGCCACACAGACAGTAAAACACAGGGGAAGAGTGAGAAGGCAGCAGAGAGTAAGTAGAGTTGGAAGCAAGAGAAACAGTCTCCATCAGCTGACTTCCTGCTTTGTCTTCAAGAGCATGGATCCTGCTTCAGCAAGCACTAAGACCCATGTAAGGACGCGCTCTCTTTGCTGGAGACTGAGTTATTTTACAAGAAATAAATCTTGACTGGGCTCTTTCTAAAACTTTTTATATTGAGGACAAGAATTTCACTGGCCCAGAACTATTCAGAATAAATCAGACAACTATATCCAGAGCTTTCAGAACCTTAGAAAGAGAATTTGAGGCAAGGGTCACAGACACGAGCCTGTTCTAACAAATTCTGCATCTCCACTCTCCTCTGTCGCTGCTGAAAAGCAATTTAAAAACTCTAGTAGAGAAACACCTAAAGGTGAAGAAGTGTATTTCAAGTGCGTTATTAAAATTCCATTGATAAAGAGAAAAATGTCACTGGTGAATCCTGGCTGAAAGATAAAACTTTACCAGTATTTTAGACATTCTCCCTAAAGTGTATTTTTTTTTTTTTTTTTGTGGGGAAGATCAGCCCTGAGCTAACATCCATGCCAATCCTCCTCTTTTTGCTGAGGAAGACTGGCCCTGGGCTAACATCCGTGCCCATCTTCCTGCACTTTATATGGGAGGCCGCCGCAGCACGGCCTGACAAGGGGTGCGTCGGTGCACGACTGGGATCTGAACCCGGGCCGCCAGCAGCAGAGCGCGTGCACTTAACCGCTACACCACAGGGCCGGCCCCTCCCTGAAGTGTAAAACTACAGTTCTTGCTGCCTCAAATCCTCTGTAGAACAACGTGGAATAGAAAAGAAAAATACACAAGCACATGTGTGCATACGCACACACATAAAACTGTAATTCTCATTGATACTTTATTTTAATACAAGGTTTAAAATTAAAATCAGGCAATTGAAATCTTAAAATAATTTCACATTAAACCTTGATAGTTTTGAAACGATGTCATTCATCAAACACCAAGTAACCTAAACTTTGAGATTGAATCTCTTCTGTGGAACACAATTCAATGAGTCTTCCCCATTTTGAGTCCTCTAAGGAACAAAGTAGGGTGGAAATACATATAACAATAGCAACAAAATCATATAATACTAATAGTAAGTAAGCCAACGTCTCCATCTTATGAAATAGCTCAGCCAACCTACAAGCACTTCGTTTTGCTAGGCTTTCTTTCAGCAGCTTTGATCTCCTAGATGTTGCACGGCTTCTGAAAAATGGCAGAAATAAATCAAGATGTAATACAAAAGGTAGCAAAGGCAAGACCGGTGATGGTGGTTTTGGTTTCGCTGAGCTGAAACACTGGCAGGCTCTGGCATTAAGCTACCTGGTGTTAGGATAATTTTTGAAGCATCAGATTTTTTAAAGGAACAAAATCCCTTTAGCCAGAGGGGCAGGATGTGCACAGATTGTGTGCAGCACCCACAAAGAGTAGACTATATTGCCTGAATGATATGGTGGAAGGCACCAGAAAACCCCTGTCCTCAGAATATCTCCCTCACTACCTTGTCATGGTTGCTCGAGCTTCTACCATTAAAGATTTTATTTGTTGGATTTAAGATAGTGATTTTCTAACTCCTTTAAGCTGTAATATGCTTCCTTTTAATAAAATTTTATTTAGAGGTCTAATACATAAAACAGATAAAAGCAGAATGCTGTAGCTGAGGTAGGTGACCCATTGGATCAGCTCCTCACTCCCTCTGAGGTACATCTGCAAACTGCTAGGGCTCACTGAAGTATGTTTAAAAAACTGTGGGGTTAAGACAAGCTTCTCAACTGATGTGCATAAAAGGGTTATAGAACTTGGGAGACACTGATCCCCTCAGCCCTCTGTGGTGGGGGCTGCGGGGCCTGGATGGGGTTGTGGCTGAGCCCTCTGTGGCCCATTGTCTCTCACTTTCGTTTATCACAGTCTATGGTAAAGTTATTTATCATTTTCTATGTGTGTTGCCCATAAAAAAAAAAAAGGTTGGGGAATATTACTAGACTGGGGCATTATGCTTGACAGAGGTTAAAATTATTGCTGGTTATTAACAGCTTAGCATGAACTTTTCTGATGAACTTTTTCTCTATGGAAAGGATGTATCAAGCAAATCTTGGTAGGGGAGATGATGGAAATATGGGTCATATGCCAGCCTTCTCAGGAAGGAAAAGGTTGAGTGGGAGGCCACGGGAAAAGGCTGGAAGTGGGATTTTGGACAGCCTGAGGCCAAAAGGTACAACGCTGAGACAAGAAAAAAAGGACACTCCGAGAAGATTCAGGAAGGCTCTGAAGTGAAGGCCCTGCTCTCCCATTTGATGAGGCTCAGCCCTGCTCCCAAGCGTCAGCTCGGCCCACATCCAGATCACATACACAAACAGATTTTATTTCTGAGAGAGATTTTTCACAGTGTAAGTGCGCATTTGGGAGTCCCAGGTAAGTGGATTATTCACCTGGAAGAAGGCAGACTTGAGTTTCGAAAGAACGGATGAGTAATTCCAAGTGGGGACTCGTCACAGAAGGAGACAGGCTCTGACAGTCTCCGACTGAAGAAACAAAGCTGCTTCCCACCTCCTCCCTCCCCAGCGCCCAGTCCCTCTTCCTCTGTTTCTCAACTTCTTTTCCCATCGTTCTGACTCACAACTGTCAGCCACTGCAGGGGCTCCCCATCTCCCCGCCCTTAGAGATCTCATTGTGAGCGGTTTCTTCTCATCCCCATCCACTTAGTGTTGGGCACCCATCCAGACACGATCCACTTTTCCAAAGGCGCCCCCTGAGGCGCAGCTTCCTGGCAGGCACCTTCCACAGGCAAAAATGATTTGCCTCTAAGGACTGATGCGCCAGATGGACAATCTGAGGTTTATGGTTTTCCAGCAAGGGGTTTCACAAAGCCTTGCCAATTCTCCTTTTGCCATTGGCCAATTCCCTTTCACTGGCTCTCTCTGCCTGTCATCTGCTTTGTCAGCCAAATCTCTTTTCATTTTTCTCAGCTTCATTTTGGACTCAGGCCTAGTAAGCCCTGTCAAGAATATTCCTGACGTATGAAGTTTTATGTCTCTTCCACCACCATCCCGAGAGGCATTGCTGATTCTTCACCTCCATGATACGTTTCAGAGGAGTGCATTGTCTTAAGTAGAGCATATTTGACCAAAACACCAAGTGAATAATAGCACATATAATCATTTTCAAATGAGAATTTAAATCTAAAGATGTAATGGAGCCGTGGAAATAGAATCCTCAAGAAAGATTTGGGGGAAGGGAGAAACAAGTGGAGGGAAAACTAAAATAGAGAATGTCCTTGTACAAAACCGAAAATCTTTAGGGAGAGTCAAAAATGACACCCAAAATGGCGTGGTCATTTTGGACTCAGGATGCCTTGATTCTTGTCTAAATCCCCTCATCATCCAAGTCCTTCTTTGAATATTCTGGGCCTGTCCCAAACTCACCTGCCTTTTTCTTACCAAATCGCTCATTATTTCTCAGCACGATATCTCAGTGTTAGTGAAGTATACTGGCCCTTGCTCACATACAACTTGCCGTATCCACCCTAGGGAGCTGCCAAATGCAGTTCTCTTCCCATGGAATGACCTTGGGGCCTATTTGGGTTTTTATTTGTTTGTTTAATCTAATGTTTATTGAATCTTACCAGGTGCCAAGCCCTTTACATGCATTATCTCACTTAATTCTCATAACAACCCTATGAGACAGGTATCGTTATTATTCCCATTTGAGGATGATGATAGATGAGGAAATGAGCTGAGAACGTTTAAGCCATTTGCTCAAGGACACACAGCTATTACTAAGTGACAGAAACAGAATTCTAATTCAGGTATGTCTGACTACAGAGCCCAAGCTGTGAACCACAACACTCTCATCATCTCCTCCTTTGTTGAATGAATTTAATGTTTAATGAGGTTAACATTTAAATTACTTTGCAGTTTCGGGATAGAAATGTCTGCCACCCAGTGGACCTCAGAAAATACAACTCTCAAGCCCACTCCTGTCCAGATCAGCGAGAAAACCACTCTCTTAGCAGTGCCCCTGGAGGCAGGGACTTCCCCGGCTGTCCGACCCCGTGCTTCTGTGGAACATGGAAGCAGCTGAAGGCCAGAGAGGCTGTGGAGGTTCTCTCTGCGCACAGTCAAGAGTGCTTCGGTGTGGTGGGGTGGCTGGGCTCTGCTTCCAGGCCACCATGATTCCATGAGGTACTTCTTTGGGCTACAACAGTTCTTCAGGCGGAAGGGAGGATGATCCCTCACCGCCACTCTTTGGTGCTGCTCTCAGTCAGGAAGGTTCCACCCCAACCCTGGCCTGACTCGCAGTGAGATGCGCTCACACAGTCCCATTCCGAGGCTCCGGACTGCCCCCCAGAGCACAGGTTCCTTTGCTGTTCTCATATCAACCAGCTGGCTCAGTGCAGGACCCAGCCCTCCCTCCTGTCTGTCCCACTCTTCAAAGTAGTTTTGTGTCAGGGGCTTCCTTGCCTTCCTTGTCCCTGGGTCGTGACTGTGGTCACCTACTGACCCTTAGTTCACTTCAACAGATATCCCAGGGCTCTCAGGCAAGTGTGCTCCCACCTCTCTCAGAAAAGTTCAAGCAGCGCTTTTCAGTGGTCTTTCAAAAAAATCCAAGCTTCACCTCACTCTGCTACAATCATAACTCCATTCTCAGCGTAAGCCTAACTACTTCACTGTCCCTTTGCTGCTGCCACTTAGCTCTAAGATTAATTTTGGTCGCACAAGCAACTTAGAGGCTTGAAATCTGTGCGCCCCTCCACAGCTGTTAGTACTCCTCAGAGCCCAATAGCTGGTGTTCACCGACTAGGACCCTGGAACAGTCTCTCTGTTGCTTTTGCCCCTTTTCCTTTTCTTAGCAACGTTGGGAACAAGGATGAGTATTATTGGCAGGGCTATTTGGACTCTTCAGATGAGAAATGTCAAAGGCAGGATCCTACGGGGGTTGTAATTATTTTATTCTCAACCACTCTGCAGACTTTCTGTACCAGACCTCTAATCTGTAATATTCTGTAGCTGAGTCATATTTCCAACTATTCTATCTTCATCTGCATCCCCAAGGAGACACAGGGAGTGTAGACTAGAGACTCAGGGTGAGCCTGGGACGGTTCAGAGGCTTTAGAAGGAGCTGATTAGCATAGCATTTGGGAGAGATTCTCTTCCCCTCTCTGCTCTCCTTTTATCTGATCCCAATTGGCCTCAGAAGGCCAGCCAGCTCCCAGCCTCCTGGCCCAGCTGCTGCCCCCTTTCTGGGCAAGTAGGGGCATTACGTTGGGGAGGAGGATGGGCTATTTCTCTCTACCCTCTGTATTCATCCTGGTCTTACCATATCCACCATGATAGGTTTTGCATTTTCAAGGCTAGAACTTAGGAGGATGTTCTTTCTCCTTTTGGTACTATGTTTTGAACTCAATAAACTGTCATGAGGAGGCACAGATAATAAAAATTCCTATTTCTTAACTGACTTCTGTTGCCAGGTACTTTACATACAGTGTCTTATTTAATCTTCACAAAAACATTGTGAAGGAGATTTTTATTCCATTTCCCTATTTAGGAAACTAAGGAAGAACAAGGAGCGCCTAGTAAATAACTTATCTAGCAAATGATGGAGCAAGAATTTGAAGCTGAAGTCCATGGTCTTCCCGCTGTTTGACTTTCCCTGATAGGTCATGGTCTGTAGCCTGGGCTATGGCCTTCCCTTGGGGGAATTAGCCAAGGCAAAAATTTTTTTTTTTTCTTTTGAGGAAGATCAGCCCTGAGCTAACATCCGTGCTAATCCTCCTCTTTTTGCTGAGGAAGACCAGCTCTGAGCTAACATCTATTGCCAATCCTCCTCCTTTTTTTCCCCAAAGCCCTAGTAGATAGTTGTATGTCATAGTTGCACGTCCTTCTAGTTGCTGTATGTGGGACACGGCCTCTGCATGGCCGGAGAAGCGGTGCGTCAGTGCGCGCCTGGGATCCGAACCCAGGCCGCCAGTAGCGGAACGTGTACACTTACCTGCTGAGCCACGGGGCTGGCCCAGCCAAGGCAAAATTAGCATGCTTTTCTATTTGATTATTCTTTTTATCAATCAAAAAATATGAAAAAAGATAAACCTAAGTGTTATATAATATTATAATGTTATTTCAATGGATGATACTAATTTAAAGCAAAGCTAAGCACTTCTCAATGTAATTAATTCACTCATTTTCTCTAAGTGTAGTAACATCTCACCCTTGAGTAAAACCTGAATTTCTAAGTCACTCTCAGATTTTCAGTTTGGAACCTCCTCCAGTTTGTCTATAGCACTAGAATGTTCTGCAGCTTCAGTATCACCATCATGCTGTCAGCATCTCTACAGGAGTTCTTCTATGGTGGTTAGAGGCACAGATGACAGAGCCAGGCTGTGGGCTCAAAGCCTGACTCTGTCACCTATTGAGGGTGAATCACATCATTGGATTATTATAATTATTATTATAAGAATTAAATGAGTTACTAGAGTCAAAGTATTTAGAATAGTAAGACCTCAAGAATTTTAACTATTATTAATAATGTTTCCAACTGTCTTAGAAAAAAAAAACTTATCCATGACTGCTTTCTAATATTGTTGCTCAGCTGCAAGTAGAAGACAACCCATGTGTCATCCACCGGAGGGAGCTATGCCAGACCCGGGAGGGCAGTTGAACAGTCCCATCTTTGGGCAGAGGACAGAATTAGTGCAGATAATAGCTGGGTATTGCTTAGCATTGTAATGAGATAGGACTCAAAGGAGAGGGAGACCCTTTTGATCCGTCTCTGTCTTGTATAATAAAAGTTATCATTTTGCTATAATGAAAAAGAATCAAAGTACTACCTTTCTAGAGAGAGGAGGCATTTTTAGTTTCAGCAGCATGGTTTTAACCATAGAAAGAAAACTGCATTTTATATTGGAAAATAAAAAATAAAAATATTAACAGTGGTTATCTTTGGATAGTAAGACTACTATAAATAATTTTATTTAGTTTTTTGGGCACTTTCCCATCATTTCCAAAATCTTTGATGAATATACTTTACTTCTACAATAAAAAAGCTATAAAAAATTGTCACAGGAATTGTATAAATTGATACTTAAGGTTTCTTCTAGCTTGTCTATTCTTTGTCAACATTTATTTTGATGATAGTCTTGATGTTTTCCCATTATATTCTTTTAGATACACTAATGAGATTAGCAAACCTAATGCTTATCTTAATAAATCCAATTTCAGGAGCAAAAGCCATCATTCCTCACTTCTCTTCTGACATTATGGCTCTGGCTGAGACTAAAGTGGGGGACAAATTCTAGGGAAAACATAGAGTTTAATGTAAATAAAACCCAAAAAGAAACACAACAGTACTCAGTATAGCCCAGGCAACCTAATATTACCTGTTTGTGTTGAAGCTACACAAGTGACTCCATCTGACATCATCCTAATTTGTAACATTTTGCTCAAACACCTAATCTTTTCTAAAAACCACTGCATTCTATTAAAATTTCTCTACCTAATATTTCAAGTACTTGTCAGCCTTCAGAACTCTTCCAAACATTGGAAGACATACCTAAATTTTAGATTGGACAATGAGCTCAAAAGACTTCAGAACCTTCGGGATCAAATGAGAAGCTAATGGAAGATTTTAAACAATGGTCCCTTCTCATTTCATTTAGTTTTGTTTTTTTGGGTTTTGTTTCCTACATACAATATAGAGCATTACTTTGTAGAAAACATTTCTGGAAATGCTTAGAATTAGGGAATGATTCAGGAGTGCCCCTCCAGAGAAGAAAGTCCATTCTTTGTTTATCCAAATCATTATTTAATGATAAACAGGAAAGGTGAGAGAACTTAGCATTAGTCATAGCACCAGCCAAGGAATAATTATAGTTAACATTTCTGCAAGTGTAGACACTGGTCTAAGCACTTCACACGTAATTAAATCATTTGATCCTTGCAACAACTTATGAGAGAGGACTTTGTTATCTTCATGTTACAGGAGAAGAAATGAAGACCCAGAGATGCTAAGGAAGTTGTTCAATGTCACATAGTCATCAAAGTCGCAAAACTAGGATTTGAACCTTAGGCAGGCTGGCTCTAGAGTCTGTGTTCTTAACTACTAGGCTATGTTGCCCCAACTTGATTGCCAGAACTAGAAGAAAGGGAGTCGTGTGGACTCCTGGACAGTGCCAGGGCTCTGCCACACCCACAGCAGCATCCCCATCACCACCATCACCAGCAACAGCCTTAAACACTGTCGATATGTCCATGTCCTCATCCCTGAACTATGAATGTTACCTTCTTTGGAAAAGGGGTCTTTATGGATGTAATTAAATTCAGGATTTTGAGATGAGGAGATCATTCTGGATTAGATAGGTAGATTCTAAATCCAATGACAAATATCCTTCTAAGAGACAGGCAGAGGGAGATTTGAGACAGATAGAAGAGGAAAACACACAGAGAAGAGGAAGAGGCAATGTGGCCATGGAGGCAGAGAGTGGAGTGATGTGGCCTTAAGGAGAGAAACGGCAACGACCACCAGAAGTTGGAAGAGGCAAAGAACAGATTCCCCACTAAAGCTCCCCAGAGAAACGGTGGCCCTGCTGGATTTCAGACTTCTGGTCTCCAGAACTGTAAGAGAATAAGTTTGTTATTTTAAGCCACTCATTTTGTGGTAATTTGTTACTGCAGCCTCAGGAAACTAATACAAATGATGTACATCAATATAGTACTTTCCAGCTTTCAAAATGCTTTCGCAAACATGATTTCATTTGATCCACATGCCCCTGCACCCCCTAATAGTTCAGTCTGAGGACACAGCTCCACAATGAAATGACTGTAGGACCTTGTGCAAGTCACCAACCTCTCTGGCCTCTGTACCTTTATCTGTAAAATGGGGCTAATAACAATGTCTTCCCTGTGCCCCTCACCAAGGTGTCATGAGGATCAAAGGGAAAGAACACACGTGCATGTACTTCTATACTGAAAATTGTCTTTGACCCTGAGCTGTGTTTACTTCTTATCTTTGGTGACAGTTAAATCATTGCCTGGATAAGGATATGGGCACCATGAACACACACTGGGAGGGGCATGGGCATGCTCCTCCCACCTCCTTCACCAGGATGGTCTGCAGTTTAAATCCTCTTGAGGCTGTGAGTGAAGACTAGGAGTGGAGAGACCGGGAATCATTGGGAAACTAGGACAGGGAAGGACGTTTAACAAGACTGAGCTCTGCCATGAGTTCAGTCATCTCATGAGCTGAGGATTGGTGTCCTAAGGCTGATTTCTCAAGAAACATCTAAGAGCAGAAAGGCATAAAGGTCTGTTTCCCATTGGTCCTTTTCTCTGCTTGATCAGAAGCCAGGGACCACTCCAGAAGGTGCGAATGGAAGTTCTTTTCCTGCTGACCTTTTAATCCTGAGCCTTTGGGTGGTGATGGCTCTGAAAGGTGGTAATTAGTGCCAACCAAGGTGATGGTTTTGTGAAGCTGACACCTCTCCATTAGGAAATGGACTGAGGCCAGTGGGCCACTCAACCAGGGGATAAAAAGCTAAAAAATCAATGCCTTGTCAAACCCTGCACAATTAGTGTCTCCCTCCAACCATGTTTTAGTGTAAAACGGAACCTCTGCAAGGATGGAAAATGGGAGCTCCAAGGTTGAATGCCACCCTCAGCCTTGGAATAAAGACATAAACAGTGGCCAGGAAAAAGAGACACAGTGGAAGAGAGAATAGGAATGGGGAAGGGTAACTCAGTGTGCTTTTATGGGGACAGAATCAACCCAGGCGGAAGAGAATAACACGTATTAAGTCAAAGGCACTCATCTAAATCCAGTACAAAGCAATTTCCTGATGTTTAATAAGTTATAGCACTTGCATTCTGTCAAACTTTTTGTCTCCTGTTCCTCTACTCTTTATTTAGTCTCCACAGGTACTCAGAATTCTGCCAGAATTTGGCATCATCAAGGAACAAAACTTTTACTCAGGTTATTACTATAACCTTCTAAATGTTCTTTTTTTTTTTCCTTAGCCCCAACCACACCCTTCTCCACACTGAAACCCAAGTGATCTTGTTTTTTTTTTGGTGGGGAAGATTAGCCCTGAGCTAACATCTGTTGCCAATCCTCCTCTTTTTGCTGAGGGAGATTGGCCCTGGGATAACATCCATGCCCACCTTCCTCTACTTTATGTGGGATGCCTGCCACAGCGTGGCTTGATAAGCGGTGCGTAGGTCTGCACCTTGGATCTGGACCTGTGAACCCCAGGCCTCTGAAGCAGAGCACGTGAACTTAACCACTATGCCACCAGGCTGGCCCCCCAAGTGATCTTTTAAAAGACAAATCTGAATGTGTAACTCCCTTGCCTAAACCCTTCACTGGCTTGCTATTGCTACTGTTCTTAAGACAAATCTGAAGTCCTCAGTGTGACCTGTCACATGCCCTGGCTGCTGCTGACCTCCCCAAGCCAACCAGGTGCTGCTCTCCTCATCGCTCTGTACTCTCCTTTCCACCTCTCTTCTCTGGCTCAAGGTCTTCAAATAAGTCATCTATGTATGTCCTTTTACAAATATATATGCGTGCATATATACATATATATGAATATATATGTGTATATATATATATGTATGTATATGTATGCATATATATATGGAAACAGACAACCAAGTCTGATATATATCTAACCAAGTAAGATATATGCCCTTTGACTAGAAAGCTCTTTCGCTTGTACTGTGCCAGGTTAAGACCCGCTTCCTCTTCTTCTGATATACAGAAAGGTCTTCCCAGAGCCCCCTCCCCACTTTTAATCATGTTCTCCTTAGTATTCTCTCTCATAACACTATTCTTTCCCTTCATAGCACTTACCACTATGATATATATATATGTCTCATTCTTTGCCTTTTTGCTCTCCCACTAAATTGTTAGCTCTAAGAGGTAGGGACATATATACTTTGTTCCCTTCAGTAAAGCTAGACACTTTATCCCAACTCTAGATATTCTGAGATTCAGTTGGCCAGGAATTGGTCAGGGGCAGGGTTTGGGCATTGGTATTTTTCCACAGTCCCTCAGGTGACTCTAGTGTGCAGCCAGGGTGGAGAACTCTTTATCCAATCTGCCCTCGTCATTTCAGGAAGGAAGGAACTGAGGCCCAGAGAGGTCACATGACTTGTTCAAGGTCTTCTAGCCGCTACTAGTGGTGGAAACAAGGACTCAGTTCTTTTGGAGCCTGGTCTCTTTACACTCTATAATGTCCTTTCACTTGGAGAAGCTTTGTAAATGAGTAGAGACAGGTTTCTTTCAATTTTTGCATTCTTGTAGGATAACTAACTTCCACCTGTTTCCCTAGGACTTTCCTGGTGTTAGCAGTTTAAGAAGGGGGAGATAGTGCTATCTGCTCACACAGTTGTTGGGAAGGTTAAAAGAGCAAATGTTTGCAAAGCCCTGGGCACAAAGGCTAGTGCGTAGTAGAGATCAGTTACTGTTAGCTTTTAAAATGATATAGGGGTCTTCAGAAACAGGCTACCAAGGTAGAAACTCCCTTTCCTTCCTTCCTTCCTTCCTTCCTCCCTTCTTCCCTTCCTCTCTTCCTCCCTGCTTCCTTCCTTTCTTCTTCTTTCTTCCTCTTCCTTTCTTTTCTTTCCTTCCTTCTCCCTTCCTTCCTTCTTTCCTTCCTTCCTTCTTTCCTTCCTTCCTTCCTTCCTTCCTTTCTCTTTCTCTCTCTCTCTCTCTTTTTCTCTCTTTGGGCTTTATTCTTTTTTTCCTTTTTAATGCAGATGTAAATATAGAATGGAGATGTGTCTCAGAAGGTCTAGCAATTGCTAGAGCACTAAAATACCTCCTTTTTTTAAACCAGCACTCATTACTGTCTGTCAACTTTAAATGCCACCCAGTCATCTCCAGGTAGTGTAATTTCGCCCTGACAAGTGAAAGCATTTCCTAGTGCTCAGTCACTAAGCAGCGACTTAAAACAACTCTTTCAGGGCTTCTCCCTCCCTTGGGCATCGTGCTTATAACTCTGTCAAAGTGCCTGTTTCCTGGAATCTGGCTTCAGCAGACTTCCCAGATGTTGGTATGCCAGACTAATCATTTTTCTAAAGCAGAACGGGAGTCCTCAGGATACCGATTGAATTTGATACATATGGTAGCTCTGGGGATTGCAAAATACTAATTATGTGGAACTTAGGTCATTGATATTTATTTGTTTGTTTGTTTATTATCTGCACAGGTCAACCAAAAGGTGAATTTTGGGACAACTCCAAACCTACTAACTAGAGTGTTCATTTAGTTTTGCCTCACTAGTGCTGGCTATCTTTATGTCTTCAGCAAATCCATATTTGAAGTGATAGTTCATTTGTGGAACCATGACTAAGCAGAAATGCAGCAAATAAGAATTTTTGAAGATAGAACTTTGAAGATTACCTCATCCAACCCCCTTGAGAGTATTGCTCATTTAATATTTTGTTAATGTAACATTTTGCAATCCACCAGGAAATCCCTCTAGTATTATCATTGCCCATCAGATGGTGACAAGAGGATCTAGGGAAGGAACACAGCTGCAGATTTTGATGTGGGAGGGCAGTGGGTAGACAAGGGAGGACTAAATCTCATGTGGTGACATGCCAGGGACAGGAGCAGCAAGGAAGGGACAATCCAGGGCGATTGGCAACCAATAAAACTTAACATTCTACAAAGATAGAAAAGAGAATGAACTATTTTTATATACAACAACGAGGATGACTATCAAAGTAATTATGTTGAGAGAAAGAAGCCAGACAAAAAGACTACATACTGCATTCCATTTATATACCATTCTAGAAAAGGAACACTAACCTGTAGTGACAGAAAGCAGCTCAGTAGTTGCCTGTGACTGCACAACTGCCATTCAACCGGTTCCTCAAGTAAGTAACTTGGCATTACCCTTCAACCCTGCTTCTCCTGCCCATTCGCTGCCCCATCAACTCAGTCACCAGGTCCTATTGATTCTACCTTTTTAATGTTGCTCCTGATCACCCTTTTCTTTCTATTATGGTCACTCTCTTAGATCAGAGCTTCAAACATCTTATCCATACATTATTAGCCTCCAACTGGTCTCCTTACCTTTATTTCCTGCCTGTTCTGATTTATCCTCCATACTGTTTTCAGAGTAACTATTAAATATTTTCTATTTTTTTAAATATTAAAAAAAACCCAAAATACAAAATATTTAAAAATATTTTTAAAACATACACAGAATTACAAACACATCTGTATCTATCACCCAGAATTAAGAACTGCTCACCTTTTGGAATTTCTACTTGGTATATTGTTTAAAGAGAAAACTTACAATGAAACCATCTTTGTTCCTCTCGTCGTCTTCTACCCCATCGATGCTTCTCAGTCTCTAACACTGTCATATATCTGTATGTATCTATTCAGCTCATGTTTTTATACTTTTACTAAATAAATGTATTCCTGTATTAAAAATTAAATAAAGGGTACCCGCAACTTGCTTTGTTACAAGTCTTTAAGATCTACATGTTTTGATAGATATAAAGATGAAATTCACTCTATACTGCTATATAATATTCTATCAGATGAACTAATCATTTCATCTATTATCTTATGGGTGGGGCATTTATGTTGTTTCCAATTTTTTGCTATTAATAGCAATTCTTAATAAACATCATTGTATACGTCCCTGTAGTGGGATGGGTGGTGGTTCCAAATACATGTCCATGTCCTAATCCCTTGAATCTGTGAATATTACCTTATATGGCAAAAGATGTGATTACGTTAGAGATTTTGAGAGAAGGCACTTATCCTGGATTTTCTGGGTGGGCTCTAAGTGCAACTACATGTACCCTCATAAGAAAGAGGCAGAGGGAGATTCAACACCACACATGCAGAAGAGAGGGCAGTGTGAAGAGGAAGCAGGGAGAGAGATGCGGCCAGAAGCCAAAAGTGCAACACTACCTGGCTAACTAAGAATTGCCCTCTCCTTTCACTTCTCTGTCTCACACCCTTTTCAGTCCTGGCTGGGACAGAAACAGCGTCTAGTAAATGGGGGAGAAGGAAGGGAGCAGAGAGAGCTGAAGTTGATCACACTCATATTGCCAGAGGCAGGCGGCCACTAACCAGGCCTTAGCACAGTGAGTAGAGAGAAGAACTCCCACCTTTCAATGAATTTTAAAGCCTTTGAACTGTGTCTTGGACTAGACATTGTAATTTCGTAATAGAAACTATATTTGGGAGCTTAAAGTAGGTTTAAGATTACCCTATGCCTAGGAATGAGCAAGCAATGAAATCATGATTTCAGACCTTATGTCCTTAATGAGCAGGAGAAAATTACCCCACTAAATAAATTTGGAAGGGTCATTGGTAGGGAAAAATACAGTTGCATCTGATCACCTTCCATAAGTCATGCAGTCAGCACAGCAGTTCCATGTTATCCTCATCTCCCTCCATTCCTTAAATCTCTCTCTATTCAATCATACAGAGTTGCTTATAGTTTCTCACATCAGCCCCACTGGTTGATACCTTTTGCACAAGCTGATCTCCCAGCCTGTAATGTCCTCCTTCCTTCTTCCTCTTCTCTATCTGGCTAATTCCTAATTATCTTTCAAACACTGTCTCTAAAAACATCACCTTCTCTGAGACACAATCCTTTAACCTCCTCCTTCTCAGCTATATTTAGATGCACACTCCTACATAATAAACATCATCACATTATTATAATTGTTGATTTCCTGTGTGCCTCCCCCACCCCCAGGTATGTCTTATCATATCCTTGGTGCTTAGCATCATGCCTCCAACATAGCAGGCATTCAGTAAATATCTGCCAGTGGTGGGTGGTGGGGGTAGAGCGTACATTAGGAGCCAACTCCCAGGATTCTTCTGGGAAAGCCCCAAGTTTCTGGAGAAGAGTAAAAGACCTCTGGAAGGTGTAGAGCAGCCTGTGAGTTAGGAGAAACAGCAGCGGGTAGCAGAGAACCAGCAGAAAACTCAGAGCTACTCACAGACCACGTGGGCATGGCATGCTCAGAAGTGCCATCTTTGAACCCTGAAGGATTTTCTTCTGCCATGAAGCACTCAAAGATTTTCATCAATTTTTTTTTTAGGTTATCTGGAAGTTTGAGTTGGGGAGTGGAAAGAGCTAGAATTTTGTAGTTATTGTCAAGATCTTGTTGACTTGAGCCTGAGTATGTGTGAGATGAAATGATTTGGATACCAAAATGATATTTTCCCCAGGTTTCTAGAGAGATGCTCAAGTCAACATAATCAAAGCAAAGAAAATTTAAATAAATGTGTAGGATGTGTTAGGCACTGTGCTTGGCACACTACTTGACTCAGGAAAGAACTCTGAGAGTTCTAAAGAAGCAACAAGCATCGCCAATAGGAATTCTACACAAGGAAATCCATAAACCTAGAACACACAAAGGCAGACAAAGAAAGATGTGAAAATCTGCACACACACACACACAGAAAGTTTATATCAGCATTTCATCACTGCTTCTCATAAGTAAGTGCTACTTTCTTGACTCCTTTCCCCTGTAAGTGATCCTGCTCATAATGTTTATAATAAAACGCAGCAGTAATAAAATATGACGAAAGATAAATGGACATATTTTTAAAAAGTAGTTGTATAAAAGGTTGTTTATGTTGCATGGCAGGCCATTTTTCATACTAAAAGTGGCTAAATTTATCTACATAAATCATGATCTTGTTCACTGCTTTTCCTGTAAAGACTGTATTGAAAATGCATTGCCTTCCTTAAACTCTTTCAGAATTTAACCCCTAGTCTTTGTATGTTGGATGCTGAATATTAACAATTGGCTTATTGTTGGTTTTAGCTGAAAGTGAGCCACTTCTCCCTGGGGGAATCCTAATTCCTAGGAAGCCTACTAAGCCATATGTTTAAGGAAAACTCTTACTCTGTATTTTGGGCCTTGGCATAAAACAGAGAATAGTGGATTTGGGATCCAAAAGACCAGAAGTGGAAATCCTTAAGAGACATTCTGTTTCTTCCTATTGTCATGGAATAAAAAGAGTCTCAGGACTGGCCTCTATTGGTCTTTTCTGGGCCTTCCCTTCTCAGTTTGAAGCCCAATAAGGAAGAATTATTGTTTGTTTGCTTCCACACCATCAATCTTTCCCATCTCTCCACACCCACCCCCTCCAGCTGACTAATGAAATCTAAAGACATTTATCAGATATTTTTCTTGCTTGTAGTAAGGTCTTTGGTGGGGGAAGTCAGAACTAACTTGTCATATATAAGCTTTATAATAATCATCACCACCAATTTCAGCATCTTCATAAATAAGAACATTATGATAGTTTCTATCTCTTATTGCTCATTTACTATGTTCCTGGCCCTGTCTGAAGAATTTTTCACACATTCTCTCTTTCAATACTCACCACAACCTTATAGCGTGGGTAATAATATTGTTCTCATTTTATACACAAGGAAGATAGAACTTAGAAGGTTGAAATGACTTGCCCAAGGTCTCAGAGAGTGGAAGTAGCAGAGCCAGGACTGAAGCCAGGGCTCTCTGACTGCAAATCCATGTTCTTCACCACTGTATCATACATACAGACCTGGCACAAAGTGCTCTTCATTGTTTATGGCTTTTTACTTTGGGAAATTTTGGTGGCAACATCTTAATCTCAGACCTAATTTCATGGCCACCCAGAAGCATATACATATCCTACAAACTCATCTTAAGGTTGTTCCAAACAAAATATAATTATGAAGGTAAATCTGTTTGTTTTTTTTAAGTATGTCATTCAAAATAAAACGTGCCTGGGGCCGGCCCCGTGGCTTAGTGGTTCAGTGCGCGTGCTCCGCTGCTGGTGGCCCGGGTTCAGATCCTGGGCGCGCACCGACGCACCGCTTCTCCGGCCATGCTGAGGCTGCGTCCCACATACAGCAACTAGAAGGCTGTGCAACTATGACATACAACTATCTACTGGGGCTTTGGGGAAAAAATAAATAAATAAATAAAAATTTCAAATAAAATGTGCAGTAGTTCTTATTCTCCCTAAGTGTGACTTGTGGAGAGCTGATTCTTTGTAATTTTAATTCTGTATTTTCTGTTCCTAGGCTTTTTTTTTAAAAAAGTATTTATCTGGAAGTGTTAAATCAAAGAGGGAAAAAACAACATGATTTTAAATGTAAAATGGTCCAGATTGATTTTTAATTTGATTCTAGTTCTATTTTTGAACATCACTTAGTAACCAAAATATTAGTAATATTCTTCTCAACAATAAGGAATAAATTATGAATTCCCATACTCCTAGAAATAGACTTTATAGAAAGAAACTTCATTGATACAAAGTCAATTTGAATCCATTTAAAATATCAAAAAAAATCGATGAAGTATGCATATATTTAACAAAAATTTATAATACTTATACAATGAAAACAACAAAACATTGCTGAGTTAAAATAAAGAAGACCTAAATCAATAGGAGAGATGTACTATGTTTACGGATTGGAAAATTCCACATTGTTCAATGCCAATTGATCTATAACAGACACTGAAGAGGTTCAGAGTACACCACCCCAAAACACGCCACTCAGGCATAAGGATTATTTTTAGCTGAAGGCAATTAAGAAAAAGCAGACACAGGGCAAACTCTCTGCTCTCTCCCCATCTGCCTGAAAACAGAACATAAATTCCCCTCATGAAGGTGACCTTCCCCCCACTTCCCATACCAGGAGGGGGACAACAACCTTATCCCCAGAGATGAGACGGCAGTGAGAAAGAGTCTACACAAACAAACCTTACTAACTAGCCCTTAACATCCACTAGTTTCCCATATATTTACCTTCCCACAGTTTGCCACCCTTGAAGCCTAAACTCCTTTTCCTTTGTCTTGTCATTTCTCTACAAATTTATTGTCCCTTGTTAAAATGCTATGTAAGCTCTAAGTTCTAACCACCCCTTTGAGTTACTCATCACTAAGTTTCTCCTACTTGTATATGTGCTGCACATGTTAATAAACTTCTGTTTGTTTTTCTCTTGTTAATCTGCCTCTTGTCAGTCTAATTTTCAGATACAGAACCTAGGCTCATGGGCCAAATCTGACCTACTCCCTGCCTTTGTAAATAAAGTTTTATTGGAATACAGTCAAAGCATATTCATTTACCTATTATCTATGGCTGTTTTTGTCCTCAAAACCTAAATTATTTACTATCTGACGTTTTAGAGAAAAAGTTTGCTGGCTCCTGATCCGCAGATTTAGCATGATCTCAATCAAAATTCATCAGACTTTTTTTGTGTGTAGAAATTGACAAGCTGATTCTAAAATTTACATGGAAATGCAAAGGACCTAGAATAGTTGCAATCTTGAAAAATGACATTAGAGGACTAATTTTAAAGTTAACTTAGACTGCATAGGGCCCTGCCATCCAGTTGGTGTTTTTTTCTAAACTTTGAGTCTCCTCCTTCTTTTTTTTTTTTATTTGCTGAGGAAGATTCACCCTGAGGTAACATCTGTGCCAATCTTCCTCTATTTTGTACGTGAGTTGCTGCCACAGCATGGCCGCTGACGAGTGGTGTAGGCCCCTGCCCGGGAACCGAACCTGAGTCGCTGAAGCAGAGTGCACTGAAGTCAACCATTAGGCCATGAGGCTGGCCCCCGAGTCTCCTCCTTCTTGATCCTGACCTTTGAGGAAGTCATTGCTTGGGATGACCCATTTCCTTAATGGATTTGTACAGGGAGAGGAGATGGATCTTCATTTCATCGCTCCTGTGGCCTAATTCAATTATGTCCTGTGGACATAATTCGGTTTTGATGAAAGGTTGAGTGTGGGTGAAGGTAAAAGGGAACAACTTCCTTTACTAAAACTCAGTGCCCTCCAAGGTCTGTACAGATGAGCATTTCAGGGGGAAAGTCTTTCATGGGATGATGTATGGGTCAAGCAGTCCCTGACTTGAGTGTCTCCCACCTCTTGGGATCCTTCTAGTTTGACCTCCTCTGCTGCAACCACTTATGAACCCATTGCTTCTCTTTTCCCTCTAGGGCTCATGTGTGGGAAAAACCAAAATCCTCCTCTTTCTCTTGTTCCTTTTACCCCCTGCATCATCCAGGATCCTCTACCCCCTAGCCTCAAAACAAGCTGGTTAATTGATGAAATTTCTTATTTTCTATTGGCAAAAGCCTTCTCCTAAAAGCTATGAAAACCAAAAGCAGAAAAAGTGAGGAAATAATAAAATCCACAATTATCTGATTTATGAAGCTTGGCTTTTTGATCTGATAGTACCAACATTATTTATAAGATACTCAATTTCTGTGTGGTCCCATGCTTTGTTTCTGGTCTATGCCATCCCCAGGTAATTTCCCTGTACTTAGAAACTGATCTAGCTCTTCCTAGACATTTCTTGACATTTCCCCCAGTTCAAGGACTGGTGACCAATGCCTTAGAAACCAAACCTTTTCACGATTCAGCCTCCTATATCTCCTAGGGGTTACCCATTCAAGATCTGCTTGGAGAGACAAGCCTAGTTCACTAATGATTTCAAGTGCAATGGTGCTTGACACTTTCCATTCTCAGTAATTATGTAGCATTGTCAATATGGTATAGCAGTTAAGATGAAACGATTTTAAAATCACACTGCCTGGTTTTAACTTCTAGCTTCACCTCTGCTAGCTCTATAACTTTAGGCAAGCTACTTACCCTCTCCATGCCTCAGTTTCCTCATCAGGAAAATGAGGATAATAGTGCTTCCCTTGAAGCCCTACCTTGTAAGGTCATGCTGAGTATCCACTAGGATGATAAACAAAATATAGTTAGGAATCATGAAATGTTTGCCACTGTTTTGATTATCATTAATTCTTTCCAGGCCTAAGTTATCAGTTCTTCCCACCTCTGAGTTAACACTCAGTAGGTGAGGAGGCAACTCACATCTGATAATATCCAACACTCTAGGGAGCGGGGCATATCCTGAGAAGAAGTAGAGAGTAATCTGAATTAGGAGGTGGGTAGCATGATGAGCAGAGAGCAGTATGGTCACATTGCTAGAGATATACTCTTCAGAGATGGGCAGGAACACTATAGGAATGCTCCCCCAGCACTCATTGGACCACTGTCTAACTCAAGTCTCCAAAAAGTGGAAATTGAGTCCATTTTTTTCTTGATTTTTTTTTTCCTCTCCAAAGAAAGGAAACAAAGCCCTTTATGTACTTGGAAACTGTGGCTTAGTTACTTTACAGGTTTTCTTGTAAGCATCTCGTTGTTATCATTCTCTTGTGATTCTCCTCTTAACTCTCTCCAAGTACTGCATTTTCTTCTGCACTATGGACCACAGCTGGATGTGACATTCTACCAAGGATCTGACTTACAGTGATTATAAGATTATTAATACGACTCTCCTCTATGCTCCTCTCTTAACATCCCATTTAGTGCCCAAACTAACCATCAGACTACATGACTACTGAGTTTCAAACTTTATTTTCTGATTCCGCAAGTGTTTTATTTAGATATATATGTACATGGCCAGTATGTTAATTCATTTGAAAAATGTCTATCATTATTACAAAGGCTGCTCTGCTATGTTCTTTTATTTTACTAGGTTCCAATAGACTTATCCACTGCTGAGAATGGAATTCTCCATTCTGAGAATGAACCAGAGAGGACACAAAACTGCATTCTGCAGTTATTTTCCCTATTTGCTATGAGTGCATGCCTTACTGATTTAGAATTTAAGTTTCCAAAAGAAGAAATGATCTTAAACAGGAATAGTTAAAATATTCTAATGCATTATTATTTCTATCTGGGTTGAATGTTAAAAATAGGAGTTTTAAGCTTCTAAAAGTTATGAAAGTGGAGACAGAAAAACTAAACGTAGGAAGGAGGGAGAGGGAGGAAGCACTATAATTTCTACTCAACATTCAGGCTATTCAAGAAGGGATGGGATTTTAGGTCAACCATAAACATGAGAGAGAACGTGTTGGAGAAAAGGGCCTGATGGAGAAAAGGGCCTGAGGATATGGTTGTGGAATACAGGCATCTCTCACTCAGCCTGTCTTTGCTATTAGAGTGCTTCCTACAGGGGAGGGCTTATTTTCTCTAGCAGTAAAGCTTAATGAAAGCAGCTTAGAAATGAAAACATATGCCCACTTGCAATCTCAAAAGACAAAGTGGACTTCAAATATTAGTATTAGCTTTTTGTCTACTTCAGCATGAAAAAAATTATTTTGTTATTTTTGAGGTTTCACTGCTTAAAGATCAAATTAGGCTAACAAACATCATTATTGACACAATGGAGAAATTCTTAACCTATATTAATCAAGATTGGCTAAGCATTCTAATAAATAACCCCAATATCTCAGGGGCTTTTAAAAAAGTGTATTTCTTGCTCTCATTACAGTCCAGTGCAAGTCTCTTTGAAGGGTGGGCTGGGGAGGGAGGCTCTCCTCCACGTCATCATTTGGACTCCTTACATCTGGAGGTTCTGCCATCTTCTGGTACCCTGGGTCCTCCTGGATCCTCTGCATCCCGCTGGCGGAGAAGAGAAGGAAGGGAGGGAATGGAGGATTGAGGCTGGCAGTGATGTCCTTTGCTTCCACCACATTTACTGGGGGCTAACTGCAAGGGAGGAAAATATAATTTTTCTGGAAAATATAATTTAGCTGTGTACTCAGAAAGAAGAGAAAACAGGTTTGGTGAGCATCTAGCCAGTCTCTGTCACAGGATTTAAATTAAAGATCACACATTAGCGGCAGGTAAGCTGAATGTTGCCCCCAGTTGTGGTTTCTCTTAGCCTGCAGCAAATCTTTTAAAAATTCAAATTAGTTTAAAAATTTGAATGTAGGAAGAATTCATACTAAAAAACAAATCTAATATATTTGGGTTCTCTCAAAAAATCAGAAGATCTAACAGATCTTCTGGACCTGCATTTCCACTTGACATTAAATGGCTGGAACAAAGCAGCAACTGTCCCTTTAGCCAGGGGCCAGCTCTCCAGTTGACCCTCCAGCCTGCTTCACTCACTGATCTGCCCGGCCCTCGAAGGGTGTTACACTTGGCAGTTTCTGGTCTGTGTGATGATTTAATCTTTTCTATATTTTATATGTTTCCATTAATATGTTAATAACAACAATTGACTGCAATGGATTGATTTGGGTCTGCAGTTGTTAGATTATGCTTTACATCATGGTGAAAACTACTAGCCAACTTGATCTGAAACTCCCTTTCTCCAGAGAAGTAATGGCCAATGTCCAATTATGAATGAATTGAGATATTTTATTTTTAGCCTAATCATTTGTTTAGTTATGATTCATATTCTGAATAGGGATAGTACTCTACCAGAAACACTATTTGTTGAAAGTGAAAACTTTGTTTTTCTATTTCTTCCTAGGAAGGATGCTTGCTGGGCTAGTAATTTTAAGACCCTTTTTGTGGACTAAGAGCCCTTCACAGAAAAGCTCTTCATACTCAAGCAACAGAAAGGTCCTCAGGTTGACAGAGGAGCAGTTTAGAGAAATATAATCTGCTTCATGGTTGTTGATCTTTGGCTATTTGGGGGAGGTGGTGAGGTAGATTTGGTATGGTTATTAAAAAACCCATCTTAAAAAAAAGATCCCAATATAGCTCTCTTGTGGTTCTTTTTCAGTTGAACTTGAAATTGTCCCACAACTGAAATTTGGAAGATCAAGTTGTATTGAAGGAGGGGGCGAATTGTAAATGATAGATATCATTGCTTTGTTTCTTTGGAGAATTCTGCCTATAAATATCTAAGAGTTGAGTGTTAGCAGTTTGTATGTCATTCGTAAAGAAAAAAAAGATTATCAAACTTAAAATTGAACAAACTGCAAAGAAAATACCTCTTAACACCCTAGACGGGTGAAAAAAATATATAAACACACCGAAGGCCAATTAATACTTATAGAATGAAAGTACGACATTATATGGAGAGCTTTATCTTTTTTCTTTGCTTTTTTCTTAACTGAGCAGAGATTAAAGTATTATTTTTAAAAATCGCCTGAGGGTATTTTGTTTCCGGTGAAATTACTTATGCGCACAAGGGCAGCCTTTCTACCGCTTTTCAGGTCACGTGTCTGGATCTATATAGAAGTTACATACATGCTGTGGAGAGAAACTTTAAGTGGATTTGTAAAGAAGATCAACAGAAGAACTGGCTTTGTTTTTAATTTTTATTATTGATTTGGATGAAGGGAACAAACTGCTAGTGCAGTTCTGCCAATGAGCCAGCCCCGGGTGTCGGGGCATGCAGCAGCAGAATTACAAATCCTGGTGAAGACAGAGGAAGAAAAAGAAATGATCTCCTGTGAGAGAAAATATGAGTGGAAAATTTTTTAAAAATCACCTGGAGTAGGGGGCAGAGGGATCGTCCCTGAAGAAAAAGAGGTTGTTGGATGATGTGGGCTAAGACAGGCCTGAGGACGAGGACCAGCATGCTCTTTTTCTGTGTGAGGAAGATCAGCCCTGAGCTAAAATCTGTGCCCGTCTTCCTCTATTTTGTGTATGGGACGCTGCCTCAGCATGGCATGGTAAGCGGTGTGTAGGTCCGAGCCCGGGATCCGCACCTGTGAACCCCGGGCCATGGAAGCAGAGCACATGAACTTAACCACGACACCACCGGGCCGGCCCATGCACACTCTTGAATTACTTACCCAGCTCTAAATTCTCACCCAGTGCTAGGAAATGGGAATTATTATCTCCTTGTCCCAGATGAGGAAACTGAGGCTCAGATGGATTGGTCAACTTTTCCAAAGTCCATTAGCTAAATAATTGGGGCTGCAGGAATTCAAGTTCAAGGCCCCTAGGCACCAAAGTCTGAGCTGAGAAAAATAAGGGGTGAATGCAGAGAAACAGCACACGGAGAGAGATCCCAGTTAGAAGGAAACGGACAGCGAGCTTAGGTTTTAAATGTGGTTCAGGGGCCGGCCCCGTGGCTTAGCGGTTAAGTGCGTGTGCTCTGCTACTGGCGGCCTGGGTTCGGATCCCGGGCGCCCACCGACGCACCGCTTCTCCAGCCATGCTGAGGCCGCGTCCCACATACAGCAACTAGAAGGATGTGCAGCTATGACATACAACTATCTACTGGGGCTTTGGGGAAAAAAAAAAAAGGAGGAGGATTGGCAATAGATATTAGCTCAGAGCCAGTCTTCCTCAGCAAAAAGAGGAGGATTAGCACGGATGTTAGCTTAGGGCTGATCTTCCTCACACAAAAAAAATAAATGTGGTTCACTGACTAGATGACTAAAAGGAGGAAGTTTCAAAAGGCCCATGGCAAAATGGGCTGAGGAATGTAGCAATTCTCCTTCCAGCTCTCTGAGACTGAGTCCATAAGTGTGGGCTTAACCAGGGCACTTTGGTACCAGAAGGATCCATGCTGGACAGATTCCAATACAGCAATAAAAACAATAAAGGGAACAGAGATTTATCTGTTGGAAAGATACACAAATCTAAATACCTCTAGCTTGCTTGAATGGGGAGGAGGATACCATGGACGGCAACTCTTTGAAGTGTGTGTAGCACTTAAGGAGTGATTAGCCCGTAGCGGCGTATACTCCGGAGTTGAAAGTGATGAAATGTGGACAAGAAATCTCTAAGATGATAGCAGAAATGCTTTCTGGAAAAGTTACAGGGTAACTCCTTGAGGCTCTCACATTCCCTGACTCACTCCTTTTCCAAGAGTCCTAATGTGTCCTGAAGAAACCCGTTTCCTATGCAGCCCCAGCTGCAGCAGGTGGGACAGGCCGGGCTGGCCCTCGGGGATGCTGCTCCCAGAAGCACAGCGGCTGGAAGATCCAAATGGGCTGGGCCAGGTGACTCATTTGCTTTTCCTCCCTTGGTCATTTCTATGAGTCATACACTTTCATTCAGTCCAAGTAACACCAACAAGCCTCTTGAAGATGTTATCAAATATTTAATGAAAAAGAAAAATCCCCTCTCATATGATCCTTACAGAAAATATTTATTTATCTTTTCATTCTGTTGCCATTTCTTTGATTTATTAACATCCAGAAGGTGAGGTGAGGAGAAGGGAGACTGTAAGCAAGACAGAGAAAGATTAAGGTGGCTCAGCACTGCTGCTCCGAGTCAGCGATCCGAGCTGCTCACCCACGAAAAGAAAAGGTGAACAGTCCAGCTCTTTTCCTATGTGCCATGACTCTTCCCTTAAATAAGTCAGGAGTTCTAATCAACTGATTGTTCTTCAGCTCTGTGTTTGTAAGAGCATGGTGCCCATGTCTAGATGGCTGGAGACAGGATAATAGGGTGTGGGTGATCTGGGATCATGGACTGTGACAGCAGATGGATCTGGATTTGAATCCTGGATCTGATCACAGCTATGTGATCTTAGGCAGGATCCTTGACTGCTCTGAGACTTGGATTTGAGATCAATTATACTAAAAAAAATAGTAATGATAATGTTAACATGTCTACCATTGATTGAGCTTCTACTCTGACTAGGTATTGTTCTATGGACTTTACATACATTATCTCATGTGACCTTCACAACGACCCTAGATACAGGTACTAACATTGTCCCCATCTTACAGGTGTGGAACCTGAGGCACAGTGAGTTTAAGGAATTTGCCCAAGGCCATATGATTAGAAAGTGGCAGAGGCAGCATAATATCTGCCTCCTCGGGGTGTTGTGAGGCTTACTAGAGGTAAAGCAGCTAAAAGTATTAGTTCCCAGCAAATATAATATATATATACTTATTTTCTAAAATTAAAGGCAAAGAAGGGAGAATTCCCTTTCCAACTGCCCCAGTCTCTAACTCTTTTTTAAATAAATGAATGATTCTCTCTACTATCAATATCCTATGTAAGAGTAATCCACAGTAGTCCTTATTTTTTAACCCAAATTATCTAAAGTTCATAGAGATTATCTGCGAAAGAGCTATGAGCCACACCTGATACTAGGCTGGTACATATTTCCCAGCTCTATTTAAGAAACTGCTCTGTTCTGCCAATTAACCAAACTAAACATGCAGAAACCACTGAAAGTTTACTTCCAGTAAACATGTTTACAAATCCAGGAGCATACTTCAGAGCAAAATAAAATGTCTTCTCTACACCATACACCACACAGACATGCATGCACACACACACAGAACTCTAGTTTGAGGTTCAAGACCGCCTTTGAAGATCATGCTGAGCAAAGCTTTCTTATCCAGCATCTTGGTTGCTGTATTAGTCTGTGTGGCTGCCATAAAATACCATGGACTAGATGGCTTAAACAACAGAAATTTACTTCCTCACAGTTCTGGAGGCTGGAAAGTCCAAGATCAAGGTTCCGGCAGGGTTTGGTTTCTGGTGAGAACTGTCTTCCTGGCTTGCAGATGGTCACCTTCTCACCATGTCCTCACATGGCCTTTCTTCGGTGTGTGTGGAGGCAAGAGAGCTTTCTCTCTCTTCCTCTTCTTTTGAGGCTACCAATCCTATTGGATTAGGACCCTACCCTTATGACCTTATTTAACCGTAATCATCTAAAAGCCATATTCCCAATAACAGCTACATTCGGAGTTAGGGCTTCAACATGAATTTTTGGGAGAACACAATTCAGTCCATAGCAGTTGGCTAGTCTGGACTGAATTTTATCCTGGGGCCCATGTATCTTAGAGATTCATTCATGACTCATTCAAATTTTCTGTGGACTGTGGTCATCTCTAGACCACTAATTGCCAAAGGGCTGTGAATCAGGTGTTTGTATAGCCCATGAACAGATTAAATGTAACAGATAAGATCTCTTGGTAAAGCAGAGTGAAAAGAGTCTTGGAATATAGGGTGGTGGTGTTCTTTCTAAAAATAAGTCTTGGTGGCTATTGTGCTCCTAATACCGAAGGCATTTTGGAACATAAACAAGGGCCTTAAAGTAAAAGATCTGGAAAGGAAAGGGCCCATTCTGCAGAAGGAACATGTTCTTTCCAAATGGTTTGCATAATTTCCTATGTTGCTTTCATGTTACAGAAAACAAACACTTAGGTGTTTTGGATGACTAGTTTCTACATAATCTCTGAAATCTCTTTAGGGCTGGGTTAGTTAATTTAAGAAGCCTTGTTAAGTTTCCTTCCATATGCCATTTAAAACTTTGGAAAATATGAATCTGCTATTTTCTTGCTTTTGGACCTCATTGCTTTCTCCCTTTGGCCATAGGGTATACCAAATAGTGATGGTATCTTTCTATGTGGGTGGCGATGGGGGAATGGGGAAATGGGAGGGGTTGGATAAAAAATTGGACTTTTTCAATTACAAAAGCCCAGATAATATTCAGCTTCTGGTGTTCAAAATAGGACCTATTTATAAGGCTGTTGTCTTGACAGAAGATTTTCAAGAAAAAATTTAAATCTCTCCTTTAAGAAACCAAGAGACTAGAGACACTACTGGTTCTTCCCACAGGGTAGAATAGACTCCCTCTCCCAGGACAGCAAGGCCATGGATTTGCTGCTTCAAGGTGGAAGCGTGAGAGGATGCAGGGGGCACAGGCAACAGTCCTGCTCCTGATGGGCGTATGAGGGGGGCGTGGAGAAAAGAGTCAGATAAAAAGACCTTTGTGACCTAAGAGGTATTTGAATAGGTGGAGGGAACACTGAGGGCAGAGAAGGGAGGTTCGTACTGCCTTAGGACTCCAGAAAGAAACTAACTTTCCGGCTGCCACTAAACCAGTCTGCAGGGTAGAGTGTTCATGCAGGGGAGGCTCTGAAGTTTTGTGCCTCAGTTTCTGTGTGGTAAGGAAAACCTGTGAGCCTCCTGGGGCCCTCTGTGATGACATGAGGGGCCCTCACAGCAGAGGTTAGGTTTGGATGGAAGATGCAATGGAGGCTCAGGGGGCTCTGGGTCGGCAGGCAGTGCTCGCTGAGGTGAGTCTGGGCCAGCCTCAGAGTGCACCTGGCCCGGACCAACCTGAGAGAGAGACCAGATCACCAGTTCTCAGGCCACAGACACCCAGGTGGACAAGGGCCCTGTGCCAGAGACCAGAGCAGCCAGGAGACCTCCACCACTAGGCTCTATCTCTTCTTTCCCACCTCAAGGTCATGTAAGCCATAGCCAACTCCTCCTCCTGCTCCTTCCAATTTACCACTTTAGGAAGAAAAGAAAAGATGTGGGGAGGGAGAGTATGAACAGGAAGGAAAGTAGGAAGCCTTCTGAAAGACTGAGAATTTGTGTCCAAGAATAACCAAGTGTTACTCCAGGCACTGTTTAAATGATGGGTTAAGACTAAGTCCTAGGGCCGGCCCCATGGCTTAGCGGTTAAGTGCGCACACTCCACTACTGGCGGCCGGGGTTCGGATCCCGGGCGCGTACCAACGCATCACTTCTCCGGCCATGCTGAAGCCACGTCCCACATACAGCAACTAGAAGGATGTGCAACTATGACATACAACTATCTACTGGGGCTTTGGGAGAAAAAAAGGAGGAGGATTGGCAATAGATGTTAGCTCAGAGCTGCTCTTCCTCAGCAAAAAGAGGAGGATTAGCATGGATGTTAGCTCAGGGCTGATCTTCCTCACAAAAAAAAAAACAACCCACTAAGTCCTAAATCAGATAGGAGTACACAAACGTTAAATTTTCTTAACTATGCAATAGGAAGGTATCATGTCAGATCAGCTATAGACAAAGTAAAGGAGTGACATCTCACATTCTCTCTGCACTCTGGACTACAGTGTGAATGGATTTTGCTTCATTTGCTTCTTGTATCATGGATGGCTGTGCGTGTGTGTGTGTGTGTGTGTGTATCTTGGGTGTGGTGCGAAAGGAATGAACTGAAGTATAGTTTCATTGAGAACAAGCTGGGTGACACATTCGTCCCATTAAAATGGAATTTCAGAAAACATCCAAAACCAAAACACTGCAGAAGGTCCAAACCAAACTGACAAATATACACATATATATTGGCAGTTACGTCAGACATTTCAGCACTGGATATCCTTCTCATTGGATCCTAATAGCAGAGTCAAACTAGAGCTCCCTGATCTGTCCTCTTTTGAATATAGCAGCCCACATCCCAAAATGAGATTTGTGAATGTAGGGTAAGGCAAACCTCTCCACCACCATCATCACCACTACACTACTCACAGCTAGCACCCTTTACTCTGTACCAAGTATTCACTATTCTCTGCTAAATTCTTTACATGATTGTATTAGCACCATCTCAGAGGGTTGCTGCAGAGATTGACTAATATCATCTCCACTTTAAAGACAAAGAAACAGAAGCACACAGATGAACTGAGGATTTAAGCCAGGACTCAAGACCATGTGTCACTAGCCCCAAAGCCCATGCATGTTTTTTCCACCACATCATGCTATTTTCAAGCTTCTTTTTTTTTTTATAATTTTTATTTATTTATTTAATTTTCCCCCAAAGCCCCAGTAGATAGTTGTATGTCATAGCTGCACGTCCTTCTAGTTGCTGTATGTGGGACACGGGCTCAGCATGGCCGGAGAAGTGGTGCGTTGGTGTGCGCCCGGGATCCGAACCTGGGTCGCCAGCAGCGGAGCGCGCGCACTTAACCGCTAAGCCACGGGGCCGGCCCTCAAGCTTCTTTTGATGGCAACACTTTTAGAAAACTTTTCAGTATTTCAGAAATTCAATTTTTGGGCTTTATATTCTCTGGGCTCCACGTTGATGTCACTCACAGCCAATGGGGTGGGATGCAGATGAAACCTTCTTCACTTCATTTTCCATGATATTTCATCAAGGTCTTGCAAAGCATCATGGTGTTTAATCCACTTGTTGGAGGGAAAGTGAAGTGGTTCATTAGATCCAATATTCACTGAGTATTTACCACATGCTAGGCCCTGGGCTAAGCCAGTAGATGTGTTATTTTCTTTACTCACCCCAACAACTCCGTGAGGTATGAACTATTCTTATCCCCATTTTGTAGATCAGAAAATCGAGGCACAAGTTGCCATAACTTTATTCAAGTAAAGTTAAATTCTTAAATTCAACTGTTTCAACACCACCACTTAGACGTCATTTACACATAAGAATCATGCCTGGTCACCCACGGTGATGCCTGGATGAGCAAATCCCTGAGAGATGAGAAATTCCTTTTAAAATGTTTAGCTCTACTCAAGACCAAAGTCAGATCTTCCCCACCTTGGGCCTGACTGATTGCCTTTGCCTCGTGTGATGGCACACTTTAGTCCCTGCCTGGGTGTGAAGACAAACATCACCCCCACCTGCCCCCAGGAAGAGTTGTGAAGTTTTTGTCAAGAACCTTCCTTCCTCAGCCTCTTCTTTCCACAAGCTTTTGCCTTCCCCGTGGGGCTCCCTTCCACCCCTTCAGATACTCAGATGCCCTCTTGTCCTCATCACCCCCTCCTCCTTCCTAGGACAGGCTCTGACACCGGACAGCTTGTGGGGATTGCTTACACTTTGCCTGGAACTTGTTCACACTGAAAGACCACACATATTTTGCGTCTTTTTTTTTTTTCTTTCAGTGATTGTATTGTAAAATGAATTTCTGGCATCCGTGAATACCTGGGAGAGTGGGAGCCAAAGCAGGGAATCTGTAGTCCTGCTTGCGAGTGCAATTGATTTGCCCTAGTCACATAAAAGTCAAGGCTTCGCTTCACAGCCCCAGGCACTTCCAGCGCAGTTACCAAGGCTGTGGAGGCTTCGTTCCAGGGACACACACCCTCCCTTTGTCTAGCACACCTGTGGAAGGCACCTCTCTGACCTCCTGCTTCTACTCAGCACAGGTCTGGTCATGTCTCCTGGTGGTCCTATCTCAATCTAGCATCTCCTCTCTTCCCTCTGCTTCAAGATCCAAAGAGGCATATTTTAATATTTTCTGGCATATTCATCCTTATTTCAGTTGGTAAAATACTGAATTCATTTTCTTATCTAATATCCTGAAACACATCTGTATACCTCTATCTTATTTTTATCCGTCTCTAGGTATAAAGTTTCTGATAAAGAAAAGTACCATTAGGTACTACCTCCTCATTAGCAAAGGTTTTCCAGTACTTTATATATAAAGTTTCTCCCTGGGAATATTTTCAAATTTCAAATTTGACAATCAATTCCAAATATATTCAACCCAGCAAAGAGACAGCAAATGTCATCAACTATCTTCATCTGGTCTGGCCAAATCTCTCACACGGGGTCAAGTAGGAATGTACCAAAATACATTTAGAAAAACCCCCACTGGCTTCTGTGAACACAAGTCCTTCCAGCCAAACTCTGACAGTTTCGAGCTTTTCCTGTTACCAAGGCAAAGGGTTTTGCCTTTGAATCTCAGCTTTACACGTTTATTTCTCTTTCTCAACCTAAGTTATCCAAATTTTTCTTAGCCCGTTGTAAAGACATGGTATGCTCAATAGCACTTCCTGGCTAGAACACTGATCTGCTCCCCGGCTCCCTGCAGAAGGCTTAATCATTCTCTAAATCCCAGATCTGAGTCCACTCTTCTGTGAATCTTCCCAGACCTCTTCACCTCCTATTCCTTTCCTTTTCTTGGGACCCTCACAACACCCATTGAGTGAGCAACTGGTATTGACATTTAATCGTGTACTGCCTGGAACTGTTATTTCCACGTATGGATCTTTTCTCTTTTCAGTGACACTGAGTTTCTTACAGGAGGGTACTTTTGTTTTCTCACATGGAAGCTCCTATACGAAGCAGATATTTAATAAATGCAAACTGAATGGGTGAAGGCACTTGAACTGTCTCAAAGGGATGACCCTAGATTTGATTTGATTCAGAAGAAAGCAGCTCAAAAGAATGCTTATTGTTTTGCCATTTCCTTGTAGTGGAAAGTCCCAGCCAGTTATCAATTAATAGTGAGTATCAACAACGATTTATCTGGTGTTTAACAGGGGGTGACTTCTGGAGATAACTCCACAGACTGAGCCGATTGTGAAGCAGGCTGAATTCTGCCACAATTCACTCCCTCTCTGGCCTCAGACTAATCACTTAACTCCTGCAATGCCACACGTGGAAAATATATTCTGTCATCAGTCTCATATGAGTTAACAAGCCTGTGTTCCATGTTCCAGAAGCGCAGCAGGCCAATGCGGATGTCATTGGGCTCCTGGCTTTGTGAGTTTGTGCTTTTAAGGATCTTTGAGTGAAAAGAAATAATATAAACACAAAGGAACCATTAGTAGGGTCATCATATTGACATTCCCGTATTGTATCAGGTCGGGGGGGATGAGACAAGGGCAGGACTTGGGCAAGTGACAAGACATATGAGCAGTGGGAGCAACGGCGCTGGGTAAACAGTTGTAAATCCCCAACGCTGAACCTTGTGAACATTTTACAGAATGCTTTGTCCCTTTTGAGCAAACTACAAAGCAAGAGTGAATTCATACAGCCTCCTTGGAGGTCAGTGTGATTTCTCTGTTTCTGTGGAAGATCACTAATTAATCACAAGCTAATTTATAGCTTGATGTTCACCAAGCTGGATTTAGAGACCAGACGCCACTTTGCTCAGCAGCTTGGGGGAAACAGCTATAGGTGGAGGCGGCACACACAAAAATGCCTGGTTTCCCCAGTGCTTGAAGGGAAACTCTGCAGTTGGGCTAAGGGAAGCCAGTCATCGTTCTTTTTGGTGTCCTTTTGGTGATTTATTTTTGTTCTTCCTGCCCTACTTGGCACCCCAGCACAGTCGGTTTCCAAGGCTCTGATGGTGTCTTCCCAGAAGAGTGGTACGTTGTGGGTCATTTCTCCATGGGGATAATTGAGGAAGGAAGCCTACTCTCAAAGGACGTGCATCGAGGATAGGATCTGGAAGCAGAATCCAAGAATATTAACATTTTGTTGAACGTAAATGGCCAAAGAGCTGATTTCCCAGTAAGAAGTCTCAGGGAGAAGTTTCAAACTGTCATGTCTGCCAAGTATTAAGGGGCAGGATGCCACTATTCCCAGAGGATTAAAAGCACTGCTAATTTTTCTCAGGGACGTTTCAATTCTGGAAAAGGTGTCAATTTAGAAACACAAATTAAATGCTGTCCTTGAGATAAAATGAAGCCTCAAGGAATTAAACAATTGGCTGTTAAGTGGGATTTTTCTCAAATAATCCTTGAACTATGCATTCTGGAAAGGACTGTGTGTATCAGGTGGAGGGAGAGGGATAAGGAGGAGAGGAATTGAGGGGGAGGACACATCTTTGAGGAATGTGGCCTCAGCATACTCAGGCAAATTGCTACAAAGGAGGAATCTGACAGAGTAACTGAGGAAATGGACTCAGTCTCTTGAGGTGTCTAGGCCAAAACACGTTTTATGACTTTGATGATAAAAAAAAAATCTATGTATTTTGAATGTTAAGATAATGAAGATCAAAGCTACAAAAGTTGGATGAAAAGAACATTACTGTTATGTTTCAAGTTTTGGAAAAGAAGTGATGGAATGACCTTTGGATCACATGGCTGAAAGTGGGTATTTGGGTGCCTCAAAAAAAAAAAAGAATCTTGCAAACCTATACATAGAAAATCCATCATAATAATGTAGAAAAAGCACCTGAATTTATGTTGCATGAAAAGAAGTTTGAAGTTTTAAGTACTGTTAATGAAATAGCCACTGTAAGTAGGAATATTTATCCATTGTTTACAAATCCATAATTATTAGATGAAAAATACACCACCATAAGTATATAAGATTCTTTTCATCCATTTACTTAAAGAATTACTTTAATATCTATTGTTTAATTATGTTCATATCACTCCTGAGAAATTGGTTAGAGCAGGTTTTATCTCCCTTTTATAGTTTGGGAAGGCAGAGCAAGGAGGTTAGAAAGCTTCATAAGTTGAAGCTCTAGTTGACAGCATTTCCAGGACCTTGGCCTAGAAATTGAGACCGAATTGAGACTTTCCACCAGGCCCGAAATGACTTGCCCCCAAACCAACTCCTTTGAAGTATGTAAACCTACTAATGAATGAATATCAAAATGAAACTTGAAAGGGCCTCAAGTGCAAAGGGAACCAGTAAATTCAATCTACAGCCATGTTCAAGTCTTCTCCAAGGCTTCAGAATGTTCAAATGGATTTCCAGGAACAGAGAGGAATCCCTATGAGCTGCTAGGGGTCTGAGTGGGGTAGCACATTAGCTCATTGTCTGCTGGGACGCCTTTTTGTGCATTCATTTGGCTTCAGAAAGCAGGGCCTTGAGGGTGTGGGATGGAAGCTCTGGAGAACTGTGGGTGAGACACCCCCAGCACACCAGACCACTGAGACCAAGCCCCTGAGTGGGATTCTAGAGAGCCCAGGGGCACCTGTGGTGGTGTTCAGAGTTTGGTGGGGAGAGGCTCCCCAAAATGGGAGTGGGTGCAGAAACAGAGGGTTAAAGAAATCCTGAAAAGGGTTTTTTGTTGTTTTTTTTTTTTTACTTCTGCCAGTCTTTGGAGACCATGAGAATATAACAGTACAAGTGCTTGAGGACAAGCTGCGCTGGGATTTGGAAGATCTGTGTGACTTTAGACAAGTTACATAACCTCCCTGAGCATCCATATCCTCATCTATAAAATTAAGAGGTTGGACTCAATGATGTCCTTCCCACTCATATATGTTATGGTTTCAAAAAGCAACCCTTCATTTAGCACTTAGAAGGATCCTCAGCCCTCACAAAGGAGCCTCATCCAGAAAGAAATTGCCTTGGGACTTGTTTACAGATTTACCACAACAGTTGGTGATGGCCTTTATTGGTTGCCAACTGCCTGGAGAGTCCTAGCATAGATGTTGGCATTGTCCTCAACTGGACAAGTCAAGAAAGGGCTGCAGAGGCTGAGGAGAGACACTGTGGGGGAAAAGTGACTCAGAAATGAGACTGTTCTCTCCATTCAACTCTCAGTCCCCAAACTCAGCTCCTATTGTGGAAATCAGACCTTTGAGCAGTGTTCCATGTGTTTATTCTACTTGTATCAAAGAGGCTTTCATCTCCCTGGAGCAAATTATTAACACGTTCCACCAAAGATGTGAGAGTGGAGGCCTGGCCTTGGAGAAAAAAATAATCACATCATAATAAAGAGCTGCCCGAAACGTGAACTTCAGACAAACTAACATAAAAGCCCCCACTCTTAACGACAGTGGTTGGCCAGATGCCAAGGTCCTTGTGCCCAGGGGAGCATGGCTGGCTGATTCCTTGTCCGCAGGCTGACCCCTCTGTGCCCAGGAATTTTCCATTCTAAGGCTGGTGGTGTGGGAGGTGGGGGCCTTTGCAGGTTCAGCAGGTTGAGGCTCTCACAGCCAGTTGCCTTCACCCTTAGCTGGAGACCAGATTTTGTTGGCTGAGTGAGCAGTGACTCTCGGTTCCAGGCAGTAAATCTTTGCTTCTCAAGATTATCTGGTAGGGGAGAGGGGGTAGAAAAATAAAGAGAGAGGAAAAAAAAAACCCCAAACCCAACAACTCGCAGATATATCCAAGAGGAGAAACAGATATAAAATAAGCAGAGCAATGTTTCAGTTTCACTAATGGATTACTCCCCAAGGCAAAAGGCTGTGGGGAATGATTTCTAGATAGAGATTAGGCCATTTTCTACAGCAAGTTCACTTGATTTACAGGAGCCATTTGGTGCTCAGGCACCTCCTTTGCGATATAGCTTGAGTATAGTGGTACAGGGCCTAGTACGAAAGAGAATACAGGGAATTTACACTGCTGTTGAAAACCAGGACCCAGGGTCTGACTTTGTTTTCGCTTGCCTTTTTAAAAATGTTTCCAAGTAACACCAAAATATATGATACCACAAATCTCACGTTCAGCAATTGTGACAGCCAATTCAGTTCAGCAACTCATAAACAGCCACGAATAGGTTATTTGATATTAGCGTCAGTTTTCTCCTTTTGGGGACAGAGGAGGAGAAGAAAGAATAGAGAAACTAAGAATACAAGTGGGACTTGAAATACTTCATCCAGCTAAACAGCCAGTGGATCCTTGTGCAAAAACAATTTAGGAGTGTCGGCCCTCTGCTTTGCCATCCGAAATCAAGCATTTGCCTGTGATGTGAGGAATGACTGCTGACACTAGTGAAGATAGATGAATATCTTCTGTGATGACCAAAAACCCTCCCATAATGAGAAGAAGGTTTCAAAAATCCCACTATTTCATCTATAGATTTTTAAACATTGGCTAATCATGATAAGTACCATTTGTTCAGCACTTGACTGCTTCAGAATGCTTCTCACAACAATATCTGTGCTGTTGCTATATTGATTTTCAATTAACATATTCAGAAACTAAGGCTCAGCATGTTTGTAACTTGCCCAAGGTTCTCTCTCTACCATCCTTACTGTATACCCATGGTTCTCAACAGGGGGTCTTTCTCCATTCCCTACCTCCCCGTCCAGGGAGATATTCTGCTAATATCTGGAGACATTCTTGGTTATCTCAACTAAGGGGGAAAGTGCCATTGGCATCTAGTAGGTAGAGGCCAGGGATGCTGCTAAACAACCTAGAATGTACAGGTCAGCCCACCCCCCACCATCAGAAAGAATTATCCATCCCAAAGTGTCAATAGCACCAAGGCTGAGAAAACCTGCTCTACATATTCTCACCTTAAAGTTCTTCTTTGACTTCAACTGCCATTTCTACACTGACAACTCTCAAATCCATTATTTTTGTTATTTCCCAAACTCCATACTCTTATTACTAATTGCCTAACAGAGACCTCTACCTGTTTGTTATGTGGGAACTTCAAACATAACGTGACCAAAATAGATCTTCTCCACCTCCTATGTTCCGATCTTGATCATAGGCCCTACCATCTAAGGTTTCTCAAGCTGGAAACATGGTTGCCATTCTTGACCTCTTCCTTCCGGTTCTCTTCCTCACTCACCCTAATCCAAACACTTGACATGCGTTTCAAACACACCTGAGAAACATCTCTTACAATTGGCCTCTCCTGTCCCTATAGCTCACACCATTTTAGCATGGGTCCTCATCATCTCAGGATAAACTTCTACTGCCTTAACTTGGTAAACCATGCCAGGCACTGTTCTTAGCACCCATGAGATATCATCATCATCTCCATTTTACAGATGAGGAAATAAGGTGCACAGAGATTAAGTGGCTGGCCAATGAAGGAGCCAGGGTTTGAACCCAGGCCAGACTCTGCGCTGTCAACCACTACACTCTGCTTCCTCTTGAGTCATGATCTAAGACACGACTTCCATCTTTTCCTATATGAGTCATGTGCCCCAATTACTCTAAAAATCTCCTCACTCCTGAATGTTTTTAGAGCTTTTCACATTTCTGTGCTATTGAAAATGATGTTTCCCCCGTTTGAAACACCCTTTCTTCCTTCCTTGCTGGCTAGCTCCTACCCAGCCTCCAAGACGCAGCTCAGATAAGAGCTCTTCAAGGGCAGGAATCATGTCTTACTCATTATTTTTTAATCTCTAGCACTGTATCTGTTCCATAATAGGTACCCAAATAATCACAAAATAAAAGAAAATGACTGTTTCTCTTTCTATTACTTCCAAAGTGAAGTTACTTTGCAAATATTTTCCATCAATATCCCATTCCTACCTCAAGTTAACTGATCAGAAGTTAATGCTTGCATATAGGCATGTACAAAGGTGAGCTTCTTTAAAATATATTGGCTATATGAGTTCAATATATATAGTATTGACTATATGAACTCAAAGAGGCAGCATCAGCAGTGTTCTGAAGAGCACTGAACATTTCTAAGGTTTGTTTACGGCCCAAAATTTCTGCTTCAATTTGAAAATAAGTCTCTTCTCCTTGGCCTGGTCAAACAAAAATTTGTAATAGCAGAGCGATTTGTTTCAAATAATTCATTTCAGAGCATATAAGAAATTCAAAAGATGTTTATATTGGAAAGTCTACCCCAAGTTCACATTATTTTAACAGCTTTCCTCTCCCCCTGGCCTATCCCCTGATACCATGTACAGTTGAAGTAAAGACACAATATGGTGCAAGGATTTAAGGTCATTCTAATTTCTGTTTCTACCATGACTACCATAAAGCATAAGAAAAGACAAATATTTCCTGGCAAGCATCATTTTTGTCATCAGCAAAAGAGGGAAATATATAGGGTAGGAAAAAACAAATCCTTTGGAAAGACCATAAATTCTTCATGCCCAGAAACAAAATCTATTTATCCCCTGCACCATTAATTCACCCATAGTATTAGCAATTGGAAGACACGGACACAGCTGAAGATAAACAAATAGTGTTTGGAACTATGGGAATGGAGATGCGAGCCCCAATCAAACCGGGCCCCAGACATGATGATATTATGAACCAAGCCCTGCTCAGAGGCTGCGAGGGTTAAATGATCACTGAGATACGGCCCCTGCTCCTCAGAAGATGGGAAAAGTGTAATAAAGGACATTCTTCCTGTAGGTTTTTGGTAACATGAAGATCAAATCCTACATTTTTTTGTTAACATGATATTTTCTATCTCTTTTCTCACCAAATAGGGTAACTGTTCAGAATGAACATATTGCTATGTGATAGTTCCATCGTCCTTTGTCCAGAGAATCTTAGGTTTGTCTCTGAAAACTCATAAAGCCAGAAGGAATTATATTCATTAGCACTCTTTCTAAGGGGTCCCAAAGTATGGATAAATTTAGTCCCAAACACAGTGCGAGAACTGCAAACCAAATCTACATCTAGGCAGGGGAGTGAGAAGACCTATTTCTTTTGTTATCTACATCCGTAACCATTCCCACTGCAGTGCCAGCTCTATTGAGGGTGCATTTTCTTTAGATCATTTCCTGTACAGCTTTGTGGGAAATTAGAGAGTAAGTGTTCTTCTTTGGGCTATAACTCCTCCACCCTACAGAACAGCTCAAATGGTTACAAAGCTGCTCCTGGCTTTCTAAGGCCAGGACTTCTAGCATTAGTATGTCCTTCAAGGCTATTCCCTTTGCCTGGAATGCTCCCTCCCCACACCGCTCTATGCCACTTCATCTGGTTCACTATGACTTCAATCTCAATTTAAAATCACTGCATTTCAGAGGCCTAACAGATAGACCAGGTTAGAGTTTTTGGTTAGCCCATTCATTTTGAAACCCAGCTACACATTAGAACCACCTGGAGGAGTTTCTATGAACTACTAATAACCAGGCCTACCTTGGATCAACGAAATCTGATTATCTAGGGTGGGTATGGATATCAGTACTTTTTTTGTGTGTGTGAGGAAGATCAGCCCTGAGCTAACATCCATGCCAATCCTCCTCTTTCTGCTGAGGAAGACCGGCCCTGAGCTAACATCCACGCCTATCTTCCTCCACTTTATGTGGGACGCCGCCTCAGCATGGCCTGACAAGCGGTGCCTCGGTGCGCGCCCAGGATCTGAACCAGGGCCGCCAGCAGCGGAGTGCGTGCACTTAACCGCTATGCCACGAGGCCAGCCCCCTGGATATCAGTACTTTTAAAAATATCCCCAGGTGATGCTAATGTGTAGCCAGTGTTGAGAACCTCTGTTTTAGAGCACAACTCCCTGCAGATCTCCACAGTAGTTCTGAGCTACTTGTAAATATTGGTTCACCGTCTCTCTTTATCACTATATCATATAATAAAGTGGGGAATTTCATTCACCAGGAAATCTCCATGTGAAAGAAAGAAGAACTCATTTTCCAAATGTGTGTTCTTCTCCTCAGGAGCAAAAGAGGAAATTTGGAGGGGGGGTGGGGTGAGGTGCTGCATGGATCTTCTGGGCACTCTTTTCTAATCAAAAACAAAGATTGTTCATTTTTAAGTTTAGTTTTGGTTGCTATTTGTGCTTGTTTGAAAGTGACTTCATGAAGAGATTGGGCCACATGGATATTAAGTGAAGAAATGAATGAATGAGGGAGGGAGTAATTGAGAAACGATTTTTTTGGTGAGGAAAATCAGCCCTGAGCTAACATCCATTGACAACCTTCCTCTTTTTGCTGAGGAAGATTAGCCCTGAGCTAACATCCATGCCCATCTTCCTCTATTTTGTATATGGGATACCATCACAGCATGGCTTGATGAGTGATGAGTAGGTCCACTCCCGGGACTCGAACCTGTGAACCCCGGCCGTTAAAGTGGAGCATGCGAACTTAACCGCTAAGCCACCTGGCCGGCCCCAAGAAATAAATATTTTTTACATTTGCTTCAACCTCTAATTCCCGTGTATAGTCTCTCATGATTAAGACTATTTTTCACAGATAATTGCATCATTCTTCCCAGGCACTGGCACATATATCTAACTGCCTATTGAACCTCTCCACTTGGAAGTTTAAAAGATGTTTCAGATTTAAAGTCCAAAACAGAGCTTCTGATCCTCCCCCTCCCCGAACCTGCTCCTACTAGAGGTTTCCCCACCTCAGCTACTCAAACAAGAGACCTTGGAGCCATCCTTGATTCTCCTCTCTCTCTCCCCCACCCCTTGTCTAATCCAGCTGCTAATGCTGTCGGCTCCATCTTCAAAACGTATCCCACGTCTACCCACTTCTGGCCACCTTCATCACCTAATCCTGCTCCAAGTCACTATCATTTCTCACCTGCTATTGCAACAGCCTCGCCATTGGTCTTTCTGTTCCTGTCCCCTTCAGTCAATACTCGACTTCGCAGCCAGAGTGATCCTGTTAAAATGTAAGTCAGGTCACATCACTCCTCCACTTAAAACCCTCAGACGTCCCCTATTTCCCTCGGAGTAGAAGCCAAGCACCTTCAAAAGCTTTTAAGACTCTCCATAAACTGGTTCTTCATTATTTCTTTGTACTCATCTACTGCCAGGCTCCCCCTTGATTCCCTGGGCCCTGCCCTGGCCACATGGGTCTCCTTGCTGATCCTCAAGTGTAGCCTTGCTCCTGCCTCAGGGCCTTTGCACTTGCTGTTTTCTCTTCCTGGATACTTTATCCCAAAGGTCCACACAACTCATTCCCTCACCTCCCTCGGGGATTTACTCACCAGTCACCTTCTCTCAAGGCCTACCCTGACAATCCTACTTAAAATGGCAGCACCCCAACATTCTCTATTCCTTGTCCCTGCTTTATTTCCTCCACAGTACTTCCATCACACTATATATTTTATTTAATCGTTGTGTTAATTTTCTACCTTAGATTGTTTGATCAATGCAGGGAGGGATTTTTGTTTGCTCTTTTGCTGCTGTACCCCAGTGCTTAGAACAGAGTCTGGCATTTGGAAGGCTCTCAGAAATATCTGTTAACTAGATTAATGAAATGAGGAGCAGCAGGCTCTTTCTTGTATGGAAATACAGAGGTAAGCTCATTAGATGCTTGCCTTCCCACATTCATCGCCCTTATTCCCTTCTCAGCTGACATTAGCTGCTGATTTCTTAAACCTAGTATTTCTTGGAAGTGGCACAATTAGGGACTACGTTCTAGCTGCAGGCTGCAGTGCTAGCTCCTGGACTAGAAGTGCACCTAGAAGTGCAGAACACTGCATGTCACTAGTCGCAAATCCACTCCAACCTCTTTTCTGTGTCTTCAGCATATTTGTATGGCTGGCATTCTTAGCTCGCATTAGAACTTCCTTGTTTGAGAAACCATAACTGAGATTTGGGATTCAGTATTCTGAAGGTCCATGACAAATACCCAAGTAAATCCATCTAGATTTTTTTAAGCATTTTTAAATTACTGCTATTCACTCAGAGAAGCACTGTGATCATAATGTAGGTGCATAGTTCTCAAAGACATAATTCTCAAAAATGCAATATTTAATATATTCTGATTTGCTTCTTGTCTGGACAACCCATTGATAGGTGCCGTAGGATGGAGAAAGCACAGATACTAAGTAACTGGAATAGCTTGAGTAAGACCGTGAAGGAATGAGACACAGGACGAATAAATTTTGAAGGGAAAGTAGGGGCTGGTCAGCAACTCCAAGTGTAAATCAAGCCTGTTGGAGTAGTCAGGCAATAGTTGGCACCAGATGCCAAGCCGGGAACTTTCCAAATGTCATGGGACACATGATGTGCAAAGAACTTCACAACCAACTTAGGCCAACCTCTTCACTGGGGAGACTGTGGCCCTAAAAAGGGGAAGTAGCTGGGCAGCAGGATGGGGACTGAAACCAAACTTCGGAGTTCCGCTCAGGGCCAAGTGGCCCAGAGTAGAGGCAACACGCCCCCTGAGGGGAGCATAAGGTCAGCAGATGGTGTGGTGGTGGGACCACAGAAGCCTGGCAGGCAAATTGCTTCAGGGAAAGAAGCACCCCAGACTTCAGAAGGCTCTGAGTCTTCCCCAGGAGAAGCTGTCAGGCCACACCCTGGGCTGCAGTTACCCTCCTAAGGCTGGGAGTAAGGATGAGCACGTGATTGTGATGGTGCTGTTCTGGGTTGGGAAGGTTGAGGGCCTTTCTATGAAACAATGGATTGGGTGGAAACTCGCCCAAGGTCAGAGCTGCTTGTTGTTACTGCTCCTGCTGCAGCTGTTCTAGACAATGACAGTAGAGGGCTGAGTGTGGGTGTGTTCTGTCTTGACACTGACTATGATAATGGTCCACTGTCTAAACGTTTTTGGACTTCATCATGACTCCTGGCACATTAGCATTCTTGCATCTTCTATTTTTGGTGACCTCCAGCCAACAACAAACCCTCCCACCTCTGCACAATTGCCTCATGGCTTGGGTTGGAATCCAACATACAAGAGGCGGGGTGGAGAACCGCTTCACAAGGACTAATTTTCTGTCGTTGCAGCTCCCTTCCATCCTCCCCTCTGGGCTTGCCTCTCTGCTACTCCAGCCTCCTGGTCAGGCACATTGCTTTGTTTTCGGGCCTCTGCCAACACAAGACAAAGGACACTGTGGCTTTATGGATGAGAGAAGGTCAAAGGCTTTATTAAGAGAGTGTCTCCATGGGTCCAGGTCTCCTTGTCTTACCATTCCTCTTTGCAGCCCAAACACTTTCAAGCCCCAGAGCTGTCAAGAGGCTTCCCCAGGAAAACAAAGTAAGCCTGTGCAAGGCCAGGATTAGCACACATAAGTTTGGCATTCTCAGGATGCTCTTTAGTGACACAACGGAATCTGAGCTGGATTTGCTGTAGCTCTTTCTCCATTATCCTTATCTTCAAAGGTCTCAAATCAAGGCAACACAGCAATGAAGAAGAAACGCTGGTAGCGGGCTTCAAAGCCATATATTAACATCTTCTTTTCTGACCTACTGTAGCAGATTCCAAGGGAAACTCAGAGGTGACTAAAAGTAAAAAGCTTGGTTTTTAATGAAATATGAAAGTAACTGAGATAATTCATGTCAAACGAGAAAGCTAAAAGTTAATTTAGGAAAGTTCTTTAAGTCCTTGAAGGACACCAACCAGAGTTTAGGGACATAATAATAAGAAAATGGCTTGTATTAGTAAAATGATCGAATGTGAAAAGACGTTTAATATTTAGAGAGGTTTCTAGGAGAGACTGTTGGATTTCTGTCTTTGGTGACATATTGATATATAGATTAAATGCAATCCCAGAATAGGTAGCAATCTTGAAAAAGAAGAATAAAGTTGTAGGACTCACACTTTGCGACTTCAAAACTTACTACAAAGCTACAGCAATCAAGACAGTGTGGTACCGGCATAAGGACAGACTTATAAATCAACGGAACAGAACTGAGAGTCCAGAAATAAACCCTTACATTCATACCACAATTGTTTACCCATACATCTGTTCGTGGATATTTGGGTTGTTTCTGGTTTCTGTCTGCTACAAATAAGGCTGATGAGCATTTGTATGCAGGTCTTTGTATGGACGTGCTCTCATTTCTCATTAGTAAATATCTAGGAGTGGAATGGCTTTATCATGTAATAAGTACACGTTTAACTTTTTTTTCATTTTCTAATTGTGGCACATAAAATATAACATCAAATTTACCATCTTAACCATTATTAAGTGTACAGTTCAGTAGTGTCAAGTATATTCACATTGTTGTGAAACAGATCTCCAGAACTTTTTCATCTTGCAAATCTGAAACTCTACATCCATGAACCAATAATTCCTTTTTCCCCCTCCTCCCAACCCCTGGTAACTACCATTCTACTTTTTGTTTCTATGAATTTGACTACTTTAGATACCCCATACAAGTGAAATCATACAGTATTTATCTTTTTCTGACTGGCTTATTTCGATTTTCTTTTCTTTCTTTTTTTTGGGGGGGGAAGATCAGTCCTGATCTAACATCCGTGCTAATCCTCCTCTTTTTGCTGAGGAAGACCAGCTCTGAGCTAACATCCATTGCCAATCCTCCTCCTTTTCCCCAAAGCCCCAGTAGACAGTTGTATGTCATAGTTGCACACCCTTCCAGTTGCTGTATGTGGGACGCGGCCTCAGCATGGCCAGACAAGTGGTGCGTCAGTGCGCACCCGGGATCCGAACCCGGGCTACCAGTAGTGGAGCACGTGCACTTAACCGCTAAGCCACGGGGCCAACCCCAATGACTGGCTTATTTCACTTAGCACAATGTCCTCAAGTTTCATTCATGTTGTAGCATGTGACAAGATTTCCTTCCTTTTTAAGGCTGAATAATATTCCATTGCATGTATATACCACACTTTGTTTATCCATTCACCTGTCCATGGAAATCTGGGTTGCTTCCACCTTTTGGCTATTATGAACAGTGCTGCTATGAACACGGGTATGCAAATATCTCTTAGTATTTGTTTAGTTTTTTAAAAAACTGCCAAACTATTTCCTAAAGTGGTTATAGCAAGTTATATTCCAACCAGTCATGTATGAAAGTTTCAGTTCTTCCACATCCTCATCAACATTTGGTACGGACAGTCTTATTAATTTTAACTATTCTTATAGGTGTGCAGTAGTATCTCATTGTGGTTTTAATTTGCACTTTGCTAATGACTAATGCTGCCGAGCATCTTCCGTGTGCTTATTGCTATCTTTCTGTCTTCTTTGGAAAGGTTGAGGACCTTTACGTAAAACAATGGATTGGGTGGAAACTCTCCCAAAGTCAGAGCTGTTGTTGTTACTGTTCCTGCTGCAGCTGTTCTAGACAATGGGACTAAAGGGCTGAGTGTGGGTGTGTTTTTTCTTGACACTGACTATGATAATAATTTTCTTTTTAAATGTCTCGGACTTCATCATCTATTCAAATCTTCTATGCATTTTTCAAATCGTGTTATTTTCTTATTATTCAGTTTGAGAGTTTTATATGTTTTTGCTATAAATCCTTTATTAGATATATGATATCTGATATGATTTCAAATATTTTCTCCCAGTTTGTGGCTTGTCTGCTCCTTTTCTTAATGGTGTCTTTAAAGAGCACAAGTTTTAAATTTATGAAGTTTAAGTTATCAATGTTTTCTTTTATTGACATCCTTGGTGTCATATCTAAGAAATCTTTGCCTAACCCAAAGTCACAAAGATTTTTCCTGTTTTCTTCCAAAAGTTTTGTACTTGTAGGTTTTACCTTTACGTCTGTAATCCACTTGAGTTAACGATAACTGTATATCGTGCAAAATGTGGATCAAAGTTCATATTTTTGCATGTGGATATCCAATTATTCCAGCACTTTTTGTTGATAAAACTACCCTTTCTCCACTGAATTGTCTTTGTATCTTCATCGAAAGTCAGTTGTCCATACGTGAGTGGTTCTATTTCTGGACTCTCTCTTCTGTTCCACTGGTCTGTCTTGACACCATTGCTACGACATCTTCATACTCTAGCTTTTTAAGTCTTGACATTGGGTAGCATTAGTCCTCCAACGTTGTTCTTTTTCAAAGTTGCTTTGGTTATTCTAGGTCCTTTGCACTTTCATATGATTTTTAGAATCAACTTGTCAACCTCTACAAAAAAGTCCACTGGCATTTTGATTAGGATTGTATTGAATCTATAGATCATTTTAGGCAGAACTCACATCTCAACAATATTGACTCATCTGAAGCATGAACATGATATATCTCTCCATTTATTTCAATCTTCTTTAATTTCTCTCAGTGATGTTTTGTAGTTGTTATTACCCAGGTCTTACACATCTTTTGTCAGATTTATCCCTAATATTTCATATTTTTTGAATGGTATTTTTAAAAATTTAATTTCCAATTATTCATTGTTAAGCTGATCTGCTTTTTAACTTGCAGATTTATCTTATTAGACACTTCTGTCTCTTCTCTCACCGCTGAATGAGTGAGCATCTCAAAGGTACTTGTTTCTTTTGAGAAACTTGTTGGCCAAATCCTACTCGTGCAGGTCTGGGAAGGGAAAGATTCGCCCTCAGCCTCTTTTCATACCTGCATGCAGGCAAAATCCTTTCCCTGTGTTTTTGGATAAGGAGAACACTTCTCTGCGGTTCTTTTCTGGAGCTTCCTGATTCTCTGCCGGCAGCAAACAAAACCCCCAGAGACCCAGCTCCTGGCATGAATGCTACCAGTCTTCTAATCACTTGGCTTTGCCTGCTGAAGGTCACAGAGCTTCCTGGCAGGAAGTGGGGCACAGACGGCAGGTGGCCCTGCCAGAGCAGCTGAAAAAGAGCTCTATTCATGGCAGATTGTACATCACCAACTCGCTGTGACAGCACCGCATACCTGCCAGCCCCAGAGCGGGCTGATTAGGGTAATTTAGGTTTTGTCTTCAAGCATAATCGTTAAAACTGTCAGCAGCCTCCATGATGCTAAAACGAAGAATCACGTCCAGGGAATGATAAGACGACCCAAATGGGTGCCCATGCAGGCATGGCCAGCTAAGAGGTTATGGATTCATTTCAAACCCATGACGACCTGATTCGGGAATATTGAAAAAGAAAATGCAAACATGTTCAGAGGAGTTCATGGTGCTCTGAAGACATCAAGAGCTCAGAGGTGAACTTTGGAGTCCTAGAAGTGAGTTTCAAGGAAAGGGTCCATTTTCCAAAAGCATCTGAACCACAGACTGTGTAAGAACAGAACACGTTGAGATTTAATTACTAATGTTCTTGGCATGGTGGCTGCCCACAAGGACCCCAGAGGCTTAGTAGAAAGTGTCACAGAAGGCATCATTGGATTTGTAAAACCTGAGACTAGAACCTTTATTTTAAGTAGAATGGGAGGTGTTAACTTAGTGTGATTTCAGGAACAACAGAAAGGCATCTCATGATCCCAGCCTGCTGTGCTCATCAATGCCTGAGATTTCATGAATTCCTTTGCTTTCTTTTCACCTACTGAGATGCTGATACCTTTGGTGGGAGGGTGTCATTAGGCCTTATCAGTCATTTAAACCCCAGGGTGAATGAATTTATCCGAAAGCATTTTTTACTGGTCCTTGCAGAGTATAGTATAAGAGAAATGACAGGGCCGGTCTTCCTCAGCAAAAGGAGGAGGATTGGCAGGGATGTTGGCTCAGGGCTGATCTTCCTCACAAAAAAAAAAAAAAAGAGAGAGAGAGAAATGAAGGAACTGGAAATGAGTGAAGAAAAGTGACAGGGGGAAAAGGTATGAGAGAGAGAGAGAGAAAGAGAGGGAGACTAAAGATACTACTTCAAATTCCAGATAGGGCCAGCTCTGTAAAAGTCACATAGAAGTATCAAAGGACACTATCAAAAAAGTGAAAAGACAACCTACAGAATGGGAGAAAATATTTGCAAATTATGTATCTGATACAGGTCTAGTATCTGGAATATATAAAGAATTCTTACAACTCAACAACAAAATAACAAAAACTCAGTTAAAAAAAATGAGCAAACGGACTTGAATAGACATTTCTCCAAAGGTTTACAAATGATCAATAAGCACAAGCAGAAAATGTCTGGCATTGTTAATCATTAGGGAAATGCAAGTCAAAAACACAATAAGATACCACTTTACATCTATGAGGATGGCTATAATCAAAAAAATTGAAATTAACAAAGTGTTGGCAAGGATGCGGAGAAATTGGAACCCTCACATGTTGCTGGTAGGAATGTCAAAGAGTGCAGCTGCTGTGGAAAACAGTTTGGAAGTTACTCAGAAAGTTAACATAGAACTACTCAAAGAATTGAAAAGATGCTCAAACAAAAACCTGTACATGAATGTTCATAGCAGCACTACTCACAGTAGCCAAAAGGTCTAAACAGCCCATGTCAATCAACTGATGAATGAATAAACACAATGTAGTATATCCACACAATAGAATATTATACAGCCGTAAAAAGGAATGAAGTACCGATGTGCGCTACAACATGGATGCACTTGCAAACATTATGCGAAGTGAAAGAAGCCAGACACAAAGGCCTCATATTGTACGATTCCATTTATACGAAATATCTAGAATAGACAAGTCCACAGAGACAGAAAGCAGATTAGTGGTGCCAGGGTATGGGGTAAATGGAGAATGGGAAGTAACTACTTAAGGGGCTTGCGGTTTCCTTATGGAGTGATGAAAATGTTCTGGAACTAGATAGTGGTGATGGTTGCACAATGTTGTGAATGCACTAAAAGCCACTGAATTGTACACTTTCAGATGGTTAAAATGGTGAATTTTATGTATATGAAATTTACCCAAATATAAAATACAAGCTGCATAGAAACTCCCTGCACCTTTTGGCTAATGCTAGGCAAACCCAATCTTTGCAAGTGACCATTCATGACGAGATCATCCTGCGTTATGGGTGATGTCGAGAGAAAATGTCACCAGCCCAGTTTCTGCAAAGCCTAGTTAGGCAACAGAGCTTCAAAAGCATAACTCTCTTTCCTCTTCCTGCTGTACTGTCAGGCTGCAACATAGGAATTAGAACCAGAGTGAAGGAAGACAGGCAAGGGAAACAGATTTTTGACACATGAGCCATAAAAGCTCAGAACCTGAATCAAAGCCTGAGCCACTGGAGTTTGTCATAGTTAAGGGAAGTGCCAGGAACCAGACCTCCATACAGGACAAACCGAGAGAGCCTTGCTGTCCACCCCTGGAACAAATGCTTTCTTTTCTGTCATCTCCAGCTTCAAATCCTTGCGCTTTAAAGTATATACACACCTACTTACACAGAAATCAAGCCAGCCATACATATATTTTATAATCTGAAAAGTTATTTGAGGTTTGTCCAGATATTAGAAATATTCACTGGTTGATTTCCGCCCCCCTCTCCTTTCCTAGTCATGGTCGAGACATTTTATTTTTTAATTGGGAAAAACAAAATGGAATTCAGTACTACTGAATCAGAAAGTTCATTGAAAGTGCTTTGACTAAATTTGGTGATACAGCTAGTGGTTCCATAATTTAATCTCTACCGATAAACCAAAGTTAAAGGCACTGTATAAAAGGCTTGTGTTTTTTCCAAGAAAACTCATTTGGCCGGACCACGATGAGTCAAAGGTCATGGGTTGGTGGTTGTACGGCTCACTCAGTTTCTCTCTTTCACGACCTCAAACGCCTCCTCCCCCCCAGGCAGCCATCTTGAAAATAGCACTAGGTGCTACCACTGAGACTGGAAGAAAAAACATTTTAGATCTTGATGATGGACTAACAGCTGTTTGTCATCTTATATGTTAAGAAAGGCATAAATTTCCAGGAAGCAATTGTTAGGTACTCGATATACTTGTGGTAAATGAATGTTTCAGGCTGTGAAGAAGACATGGAGGATGCTGCAAGTTCTGCATCAGGGATGAAATTATTTTTCCCTCAAATCAGCCTGGTACTTTAGGCCGCTTCTGGTATAATTCTGAATAGCAACAGGACCGATTTACAGTTGAGATTACAAATTGAATCTGATGGAAGTTGAAAAAAAGTGGCATGCAAATACTGGTTTAAAAGATCATCCGTGTTGGAAAAGTTTCTCCCAAATCATTCCAGTCCAAAGGACAATTAAAATATCTTATCTCCATGAATAAAAGAAGAGTAAGATATTCTTAATTATATATTATTATATACCTAATTTTACAAATAAAGTTATAAAGAATTCCATCTCATAACACAATTTTTAAAATACCTAAGTCCTCTCTCTAGAGACCACCCTTAACCAGGTGATCCCTGGTCATTTAGGGGATCGATTTTCAAAAATCATTGAGGCCGTTTGCTATCTGCCAGTTAGATTTACTTAGCCATAAGGTTTCTCACCATTACTGGAGTTCATCAGCCTGTAACATTCAGGGACAAAGGCCTCTTTGCTGGACATGAACCAAAAGTCGGGGTGGGAAGCTGTGTGGCTCTGGGTCCTGCTGACGTTGGTTTCTATTAAAGTTGTGGTAAGTTGTTTTACCTCTGGGTCCAGTGGGTGGTTCTGGTTATGCAACTACCTGAGCCCGAGTTTCTTCATCAATCAAGCAGGCTTCAAATTTACTCTTCCTTCTTAATGCCGTGATTTTTGAGATTTGCAAAAATAAAATATACAGTATAGTTGTGAATTGTGTCCATAAATGAGAACCACACTTGTCAAATGAGTTCCAAACCAGGAAATTTTGTGAGAAGACTCCTGGGGGTCCCCAGTACCCAGCCCACGTGGCATCACACCTGAAGAATCCGAGGCTATGGCTTTCTCCCAGAGGGGGCTGAGTCCAGTCAGTAGGCAAGAAAATTCTTCTGGTCTTTCCAAAATTTTTTCACAGGCAGGGCACATGGGTCAACTCATCGTGAAGTAGAATTTACATGTAAGTCTGTATACAATTAAATCTCAAAATAAATTTCTTAGAATCAAGTTGTTTGCTTATTGTTGATTTGACGTCAACAAGAAAGCCCAATGGATCCCAGGAAAACCTTTGTACTTTTTTTAAGCTACAAATAGTCCAATTAACTTAAAAGGTTGCACTTTCAAAACAAAACAAATCAAACATTTAAAAAGCCATATATGGTGATTTCAGAGAGGACTAGGTATTGAGGCCATAGAGACAGCAATGCATTGCTAATAAGTTTGTCTTCCCACTCCAGGAGGGAGGAATACAGAAGTGTCTTATCATCCTCAGGTGTTTGTTGAATGAATGGCAGTGTCCAGGAGTACAGAAACCTTAGGCTGAGTGATGCTAAGGGGATCTAAGGAGTTTCTTAGGTAAGAATAGTGCTGCTATTTGGGAAGATTTGAGAATATGATGGTTCTAAAATGTAAACACAACCACAGAGACTTTTTAGAGTCAACTCTCAAAATGGGGGGAAAAGGGTATTTATAATAAGTACTGTTGGAAAAATAAAAATAGGAAAGTGGTCTTGGGTGTTCTCACATCCCATTGCTGGGAGTTCCTCAGCATTCACTGTTCTAAAGGTCACTCTACTCTCCCCTGGCAAAGCCTGATTTCAGGAAAAGATCTGGCAAATTCATTCTCCCTGAGTTTCAGTAACTGAAAGAGTTTACTGCAATACATTAACCTATTTTCCAATTGTCAGAAAGGATTCAATATACTGTAATAGCTCTTCTGTTTATTTTTTAATAGGGATTAATGTCTTAACCCAAGGTAATATATTTCCAATTGCAGAATTAAAGACATCAGCCAGAGTGTGGAAAGAGGTAATTTTGTAGAAGAAGAAATACCTTCTAGCAGAATTAGACTGTTTACTTCAATTATTTTTATTTAAGGCCTGGTAACCGAGTGGTTCAAGTTCCACATACTCTGCTTTGGCGGCCTGGGTTCATCGGTTTGGATCCCAGGCGTGGACCTACTCCACTCACTAGCCATGCTGTAGCAGTGTCCCACATACAAAGTAGAGGAAGACTGGCACAGATGTTAGCTCAGGGCTAATCTTCCTCAAGCAAAAAAGGAGGAAGATTGGCAATGGATGTTAACACAGGGTGAATCATTCTCAGCGAAAAGAAACAGCCATTCTGCATTCATGGGACTAAATACATAGATTCATTCTGATAGTTAATATAAGTTCTCTAATTTTACAATAATCCCTGGGCTGTGTTCTCATTAATATTTCCATTAAATCATTACCTAGTAGAGATCAAAAAGGTTGTTTGTACTTTTTAGAACTGTGTTTATGGATACAATCTCCATGCTTCTCCTTTCTCATTTCTCTCTAAATCGCTTGTATCTAAGCAATTTAATACCCTGTCAATATATGTTTAATTCATTTTAAGATATGTGTCCAGAAAAGTATGTGTTAGGAACAGACTGGGCCTTTGAATACTGTGAACTGGCCCCATTTCTGAAAATTTTCCCTTTCAGTGCCTTGAGCATAAACTGTGTTGTAGACTCACGAGACGCCTGCCATATACAAGCCTGATCTCCTGGTTTTGTTTTAGATTCAGAATTCCCAACAGGAAAGTAGCCATTACAGTAACCAATCTCAGAGGCTTGTTTACTTTGCTTTATAAATTCCTAACCTTTTCCTGACGTAGCAGAAAGTACGCAAGGCTCAGGTTAGGTCAACAACAGAGTCAAGGTTAACTGTGGGAGAGTGACATGGGAAAGAACCCAACTTAGTCCAAACATTAATACATCAATATGCAACTTAGGCCAACTTTAACATTAGCCATCACCTCAGTACATGTGCATTCAATATATTTTGTTAATAGATTCTGAGGCTCTTAACATCTGCTTTTTCCTTTTGCTACAGAGAGGGAATTTCATTGCTCTTAAAGCACTGTATCTTCTGCTGGGGACAATTCTGTTCTTGGCCTCCGGAACAGCTCATAAATTATATCTCCTGAATTATGGACCACAACAGTTAACAAAATGGTTTCCTATTCCCCTGGGAAGCCCAGGTAGGAATAGCTACTTATAAAAGTGATTAAGTGTAGAACTTTTGCTTGAGGGACAGAGCAGCAGCAGACTAATGAGCTTTTTCATTTACATTTGGAGTTTTATTTATTTTGGCTCTGTCAATTCATACATCTGAGAAAAATGCAGCCCTAAGCTTATGTCACCAAAGTTAACTGTGGAAGAGAGAGACGGGGATAAGCTTTAGGGGCACAGCATCTCTTGGCCATATACCCACCTTACAGAGCCACTCTGCTGTTCCAAGTCTACTCCTGGGCTTTAATGAAGAACACCTTCACACGTGAGATAGAGTCTGCTAAGAACACACTTGGCCTCACTTCCACACGTGATTTCCAGCTCAGGGTTTGTCATATTAACTTAACCTCAGAGGATTCCTAAAGTAGGAAAAAAATTTTTATAATCAAATAATTTTGGGAATCGTTGGGCTGAACAAAAATGTAAATAATTTTCTTTACTGAAGAGATGTTAATAAATATTAATAAATAGTGCCCATTGTGATTCTTCAAGAGTGGAGGGTCTTTTTCCAAAGATATTTGACCTTGGAAGACTTTTATTTATTCAGAGTATCTCTAAAAATCTCATGTTCTGCAAGGAATCATCCCACAGTCAAATGTTAACTGAAAGCTTGTTTCAGTCATTCACACTCACTCCAGCATAAATCAGAACCTTGATTTTGCTGACTTGGTTGAATTCCACAAGTGATGTCACTTTGGACCAGATCCATAGCCAGTTCCAGTATCCTATCACGAAAAGACTGTCATCAGTCTATAAGATAAGGTGGGCACATGTGCTTTTTAAAATCTAAAGCTCATAAAGTAACCTAGAAAGAGTTATTGTTATTTGATTATTAAGAGCTTCATCAAGTCCCAGCAGAACTGAGGATTCATGGGAGAAAGAGAAGTCTGTGGGAAAAAATAGCAGTTGGCAACAGCAACAAATTCCTTGAAATATTAAGGGTGCAACTCTTATTCCCTGGCTTCCCTAAAGTGCCGCTTATGAATCTATCACCCAGGAATTTACCTAAGTTTTTGTCCCTTTTCTCAGGGGTACTACAGTGTTACTGTTATGATGTTAAAAAAATTATTCTCCTTATTTGAACAAAAATGACATTTTTAAATCTTCAAGGGATGCTAGAATACTTAGGTTGATGTTTTCTGGTATAAGGAAGTTCAAACCAGAAGAGAATAATTGATATCTCCTGATCTGACTCTGGTATGGCAAGATTTTTCATTGGCAGGACTTAGAGGCTGCTTCCTATTCTGTATCCCCACGGCTAGAGGAGAAAAAAGGTAACAGAAGGATGAGACAACTCACTAGTCTAAGACCAGATCAGGCCAGTTCTAGCCATAGGTTCAGCCAAATCAGAACTGGGGTGACTGAAAGAGCAATGGCATGCACTACTGTGGTCAATTTTATTGACTCAGCCATCGGAAACTCTTTTAAGAGGATCTGGAGCTACTTATACCTGAAATTTAGACCTGGAAGATATTTAGAGATCATTTAGTGCAAACCTCCATATTAGAAACCAGGAGACTGAGGCCTAGAAAGGTTTTGTGTGATGCCCTAAGGGTAACTTCAGCCCCAGAGTACAGTATCTCTGAGACGCAGACATTCAACCTGTTTTTCCACCACAGCAATAAACATCTGTTTCTTTTTTGTGTGTGTGTGTGTAATTTTATTTATTTATTTTTTTCCCCAAAGCCACAGTAGATGGTTGTACGTCATAGCTGCACATCCTTCTAGTTGCTGTATGTGGGACACGGCCTCAGCATGGCCGGGGAAGGAGTGCGTTGGTGCGCGCCCGGGATCCGAACCTGGGCTGCCAGCAGTGGAGCGCGCGCACTTAACCGCTAAGCCATGGCGCCGGCCCTAAACATCTGTTTCTGATAGAGCAGAAACACAACCCTGCAGATTTCCCACGAGCTTTTATAGTTAGATAAACCTATGTACTTACTACAAATCATCTTGCTTTAAAAATCAGAGACTGGCTAGATGAAGAAAAAACACGGAGAGATACAAGGGGTAGCTTTGGCCAGAGATGCAAACCAGACAGGAGAAAGCTTGAGATAATATTCCGATCTGTACACAAATAAAATAGCTCCCTGCTGAGAGAAGACAGGCTTCCCAAATGAGTGCTTCTCAGACACCTGGGTCACACAGTGATGCGCCAGTCCAGAGCAATCTGTTTACGTAACAATTCACTTCCTTTGAGGCTTCTGCTTCTGGTCACGATGTAAAAGGATGCTAAAGACTCACTTCTTTATTGACAACAAAAAAACCCCAGATAAAATAAAAATTATACTTTTCTACAGGGCAGGGGAAGAGGGATGGAACCAATGAAGGCTTGATGAACCTAATCCAAGAGAAATAAGTTTTTCATAGGTGAGCAGGGAGCTGTGAGAGTTTCCACACCTGGAGCATGCACCTGGCATGGGTACAGGCAGAACCTGGGTACAGATGAAGAGACTTTTCAGGGATGGAGGGAAATTGGCCAAGCTTTATAGGACAGTGCAGTCTGGCTAGAAGGACTGGAGTCTTGAAGAGCAAGGACAGAACGCTTGAACCAACAATTCTCCTGATACTCCCTCCATCATGAAGTTTGCTGAGGAAAACAGCAAAACGTGGGGGAGTGTTTGGTAAGCAGGGAGAAACTGTATAACTACACATTCTGGAGCCCTGCCTGAGTTTAATCAAAAGGTAAACTAAAAACATCTGAAACTTCAGCCAATCCTCACCCAGTTCAACTACTGACAAGGTCAAAGAGCAGATGGGATAAGGGAGGTTGGCCTGAACACAGGGGAACTCAATATAGTTAAAGCTGTGACCCAACCCAAGCACAACCCAACGCAAGAAGACCCCCTGGTTACCACCAGAGAGAGGAGAGTCTTGCAGTCTTTGGGAAATAAAAGAAAACAAAGTGATACTTTGGCATCTGCTGTTCATTCATATACAATATCCAAAAATCAATTTTAAAAATTACATTACAGGCAAGAAGCAAAAAAATATAACCCATATTTAAGGAAAACACCAGTCATTGGAAACAGATTTCCAGGTGACATAGTTATTGGAATAAGCAGATAATGACTTTGAAACAACTATTATAAACATATTAAATCATTTACTAAGAAAGGTGATTATATTGGGTAAAGAGATGGAAACTCTTTATAAATAGAAATAAAAACTCTATAAAAGGAATCAAATGGAAATCTAGAGCCCAAAAACTACAATCTCTGAAAGTTAAAGATCACTGGATGAAATTAACACTAAATGGGACACTGCCCAAGAAAGGATCAATAACTTGAAAACTGGTCAACAGAAATAATTCAAAGTAAAAATGAAAGGGGAAAAAAGAAAATAGAAAAAAGAAAGAATGTCAATAACCTGTGTGATAATATCAAGAGATCTTAAATACACGTAATTGGAGTCCCAGTAGGTGAGGAGACAAAGAATTGAGCAGAAAAAAATATTTGAAAAAATAATGGCTGAAAAATTTTAAAATTTTGAAAAATATCAACCCACAGAGCCAAGAATGGAATCCAAGACACTCAACAATGCTCAAAGAAAACCATACCTCAGCATTTTATAGTCAAATTGCTGAAAACCCAAGATAGAGAGAAAATTTAGAAAGCATTCAGAAAAAAAAAGACATATTACATACAGGGTAATATCAATGTAAATGTAAAGTTAACTTCTCACTACAAACAATGCAACTCAGAATACAATGGAATAATATTTTTATAGTGCTAAAAGGAAAAAATAAAACAAACACGCCAACCCAGAATTTTATATCCAGTGAATATACTGTTCAAACATGAGGGTGAAATTGAAGATACTTTTGGATAATTCAATCTGAAATAACTTGTCACAGCATATCTGCACCATAAAAAATACTAAAGAAAGGTCTTTAGGCTGAAAGGAAATGATACCAGGTGAAAACTCAGATCTACAGAAAGGAATGAAAAGTGCCAGAAATGAGGATCATGTAGGTGAATATAAATGATGTTGTTTTTTCTCTTTTCCTAATTTATTTGAAAGACAATTAACTGTTTTTGAAAACAAAAATAATAAAAATGTATGTGGGGTTTATAAAATATGTGGAAGTAGGGGCCAGCCCGGTAGCATAGCGGTTAAGTGCATGCGCTCCGCTGAGGCGGCCCGGGGTTCGGATCCCAGGCACGCACTGATGCACTGCTTGTCAAGCCATGCTGTGGTGGCGTCCCATATGAAGTGGAGGAAGATGGGCACGGATGTTAGCCCAGGGCCAGTCTTCCTCAGCAAAAAAAAAAAAAAAGAGAGAGAGAGAGAGGAGGATTGGCAGATGTTAGCTCAGGGCTGATCTTCCTCACAAACACACACAAAAAATAAAATAAAATAAAATATGTGGAAGTAAAATATATGGCAATAACAGCATAAAGAATGGGAAGGAATAAATGGAAGTATACTGTTGTAAATTCTTATATGTAAAGTAGCGTAATATTAATTCAAGGCAGACAGAGGACAGATGTTATTTTTTCTGTTACATACATAGGAAAGCTGAAGCTCAAAGAGGCTCTTTGACTTGACCAAGGCAACAAAGCAAGTTAGTGGCCTAGCTTAGCCTAGGAGCCAGGTCTTCAGACTCGAGTCTATTGCTCTTAAAGCAAAGTCAGGATTAAGTAAAATATATTGCCTGGATGCCTGACGGTTAACCCAAGGAGTTACATAACTACATGGATCTTATTTCTTAGCTACAAGGTGTTTTTCTATAATGGCTCATTTTATTTATCTAAGATGCCCCTTCTTCCCATATGGGTTGGATATTATTTATAAAATGTATACGGAAAAAGGAAACATGCATGGTTCTGCTTCCTTTATAGTTTCCCTTCTCTGTTCAGTTTCTCCCTCAATCAGTTTACCTCCCACCCCCCCCCACCTGACTAAATCTGGTTATCACTTCCCTTGTCAATCAATAACCAATGGAGAAAAGTGATGTAGCGATAGGGGAGATCAAGCAGAGGGTCTTTGGAGGGGTGTTCATTCAATAAGATGGTGTAAAAAGGAATGAAAGTCCATCAGGAATAAGAAAATTGTGTCCCCTTATTTTTCACTAACTGTAATATGAACTTTTAACCTCTTGGTTTGCATCTAGTGTATCTTGACCATAAAGGGGGATTATGTCATCCAGTCAGAGTTTAGCATAGAATAGGGTGACCTTCAATAATCAATGGCAAAGAGTAAGTAAAAGTGAAATTCATACCATCCCTGCTGCTATCGCAGATGCTCTCTGCCTGTCTGTTAACAAACAGTACTCCATCCAATAGCCCATTTTCAAAATAAAGAACATGGTAGTGCCATTCTTATCAGTTCTCAGCTTTGCATGGGCCAAGAGGAATCCTTTGAAACCTAGGCTGCAAGAAAAGGAGACTAGGATCTCTAATCCACCCATATCAAATTGCAACCTGACATAACCAGGCTTCTAGGGCAGAACAATTGTAAATAGCTGTTCCACAAGCTTGAGAGAAAGCAGCTCCATTTTTGCCTGGGTGTACACTGCACTTCCTTTGTGGGTCATTTAGAGGCAGCGCAGCCTTGCAAACAGATCAGTCCTTCTAGTTGGGCCAACATAAGAATTCAGGAGACAATGGTGGGGAAACATTTCAGGTATCAATGAACTGCACCCAAGATCTGGGGTTTAAGCAACTCTCATGTCCACAGAAGATCATGGGAAGGACCACACAGTTTTCCTGGTTCACCTTGATTTAAGAATCAGAGCATTATTCAAAAAAGACTGTGATAGTATTTAAATTCATAGAGACAGAAAGTAGAATGGTGGTTGCCTGAGGCTGGGGGAGAGGGAAACAAGGAGTTATTGTTTAATGTGGATAGAGTTTTAGTTTGGGAAGATAAAAAAAGTTCTAGAGATGGATGGTGGTGATAGTTGCACAACAATGCAAATGTACTTAATGCCACTGAACTGTACACTTACAAGTGGTTAAAATGCTAAATTTTATGTATATTTTATCACAATTTTTTAAAAAAAAAGAAAGAAAAAACACTGTGAGTTAATCAGCAGTTGGCCCCAACTGGCTTGGAGAAATTGATAGGGGATCAATATTGTTTTTAGCATCTGGCAAACCTCGTACACTTCCCCAGTGTACCACCCAGATTCTCTCGGCCACTGTAAATATGGAGGACCCAAGTCTGTTTTGGAGAGCTGAAGGTAAGACTGGGGAATAAAAAGACCCAACAATAAAACTAAATATGATATTAGCATCAATATTCTATGCGAGGCATCATGCTACCATTTTATCTATAGTTTATTCAGCCCAGGACTGAGCAGACACCTATTGGTCTGATTTGAAGAAGAATTTTTACATAATAGCTGAGGTCCTTGCACTTCACCTGAGTGACCTGCTCCAGGAGTAGCAGATGTGTGTTGGTGAGACTGAGGGTCAGCTGCTTGTAACACAGATGTTAACGTGCTTGTAGCTCTCTTTCTCAAACTTCGAACCATAAGGGTCTTTTTAAAGGAACAAAACTTTTCTCCTACTCTTGCGAACAAATCCACACACGCTTGTTTGAGAAGCATTGACTTCAACAACAGAAGCCTTCCTCCATGAAACTGCCGTGCAGTTGCAATTACCACTGCACAAGAGAAGTTCTGTCTTTCGAACTAAAAATAAAATTTTAAATTATCACCATAATGAAAACATCAAATTAAGATTTTTAAAATTTTCTTATAATTTGTGGATACCCCTCCTTCCCCCTTCAAGACCATGTGCAGGGACCTACCTTTGTTTGAGAAATACTTTTCCAAAGTTTTGGGAGCCTCTGACAGTCATGATTGATGGAGGAAAAAGCAGGGAAATAAAAAATGAAAGGTTTTGGTGGTGGTGGTAACTCTCAACAAAACCAAATTATTTTAAAATGAATTTACTTCCTAAAATGGGAAGTAGAGTTGGGAAATAAATTTGTGTGTATATGGAGGGAGAAATATTTTTAAGTCACTGTTTTATTTTCAGTAGATAGTAGGTGGTTAGATCTAGCACAATCAGTTATTTTAGAAAATGGTGCCTAGTGAAAAATAGTCTGCAGCAACAAGACTTGGGGTGCTTCTACTTCAGCACCCTCATTTTTCTCAAGCAATTTGATTTGGGGCGAATTGTTTTGGAAATTTAGAGAAAACTGCTTTGTGAGTATCTATAGGAGCAGATTTTGTTTTCCCCTTGGGCTGTACAGCTGCCAGCCATTTAACGCCTGCTTGGTCCATGGGCAGGTTTTTTCTTTTCCCTTTCCCCTCTTGTGGTTCCTGCAATAGAAATAATCATTTTTTAAAATGGAAAGGAACCCACTCCCTTTTCATAATCTCAGCTACAGATCTGCTTTTAATTCTGCATGCTTCATTTTGTTCCCTGAAGGATAATTTGAAGATTTGAGTAATTAACCCAAGACTCATAGGAGGCTGTCTTTCGAAGGCGGGCAATTTTGCTGTGGTGGAGTCGGCCGCTGTCAAGCTTTAACTTCTTAATAATGAAGCCTTTCAGACCCTGGGCTATCGGCACAAAGATGCACTTCAAGCTAGTGGCTTGGCGGAGTGTAAGCGGACCACTTCTATTCTTTCGTTGGACAAAATAGTCCTCTTGATCTCTGGGTTGGAGCTATTTTTATTTTAGTTCAGTTCTTTTTTGCTTTTTAACTTGGTGGGCAAGTCTTTCACTTATATTTTGATCCACTGCTTAATCTGTTGCCTTTTTTCAAAAAGACCAGCAAAAAGACACCCTCCCCAATATCCAGCACTAGCTCCCCCTTTCAGTATATTTAGAATCCCCCCTTTTTAGAGGAGCAGTGACTCAACTCCTGAACTAAATGGGAGTCTGCGCTTCTGATCACAGTACACTTCCTGCTATTAACATGTAATGTCCCTGGCGCAGCACTGGGGACAATCACACCTGCAATTAACAACCAAAGTAGGATGTATCTTTTCTTGGCAAGCAGGATCCATCAGAAATTCAAGGGCAGCTGCTGCCTTCCCCTCCCCTCCCAGTCTCCTGTTAATGCCCCTCTCAAGCTCTTAGCAGAGAAATGAACTAGAAATTTTTGTTTTCTATTTGACAAATCGGTGTATTTTAACTGATTTGGCAAATACCTACCAAGAACTTACTGTGTAACAGACACTGAGGCAGGCAGTGATCTTTTATCCACTTGTCACCAGGGGTACTGTGCCTGGGACCTATGAGCCTTGAAAAGGATGATGAAAACACTAGACCTAATATATTTATATTATAATGTATATAGCAACTATATATATATATATTACAACCCTGGAAGCATGAAATTAATAAACAGTTAAATGTCAACCAGCAATATGACATCAATTTAACTACCTGCAGACATTTAAAAATCCCATTACATTTGGAAGCAATTTGTAGGCAGATTTTCTCACTTTTCAAAGATTCTCAAATATTCTACTTATAAATGAAATGAGTTTTCATAGCTAAATAATTTCAAAAGCATGTTTATTTTATTTTAAAAACTACTTCAATTTTTTTCTAAAAATTATGGTTAATGTAAGATGTATAGGCATCAAAACACTTAATATGATAAAAGCCTCTGCAGGCTTTGAAGCAGCCCAGTGAGAGCACATGAGGGGTGCAGGGGTGTCAAAGAAAAGGCCTCTGCCTTTCAGAAGCTTACAACCCCCGGTGGACAGACATGGCTACCTGGAAAGCCAGTACACTAGTAAAGGACATGCAAAGGATGTGTGTTAGGAACCTGCTGCTTTCCTGTGAATACTTTACTTTTTTTTTTTTTTTTTTGGTGAGGAAGATTCGCCCTAAGCTAACATCTGTTGCCAATCTTCCTCTTTTTGCTTGAGGAAGATTGTTGCTGAGCTAACATCTGTGCCAATCTTTCTCTATTTTGTATGTGGGTCGCCACCACAACATGGCTGCTGAGTGGTGTAGGTCTGTGCCCAGGATCCGAAACTACAAACCCAGGCTACTGAAGCAGAGCATGCTGGACTTAACCACTGTGCCATGGGGCCAGCCCCTGGATACTTTGCTTTTATAAGGTGCACATCGCTCCCAGATAGGTCCTAGTATTGTCTCTGCAACTTGATGCCCCTTGGAGTATTTGAAGACAACTCTCATGCCAACCCCAAAGTCCTCTCTTCCCAGCTTCTTTCTGTTCCTTATATGATATCATTCTGGTCACTTTCTTTTGATCATACCTTGTGTCTCATAAAATGTGGTGCCCAAAAAGGAAAACCACACTCCAGATGTGGTGTAACAAGTACAAAGTATATGGGAATCTTGCCACTCCACTAGAGTTGTATTCTTGTATCAATTCAGCTGCCTCATGTTTTCTATGAATATTGGGCTTGTCCTCAAATGAAACACAAAAGCCCCTAGATCCTTTTCACATCAGTGGTGCCAAGCAGATTGCCCTCAGCAGGTACTTGTGAAGGTGGTTTTCTAAATGTCTTTGCGTTTAAATTCGCTAAATTTTGTAATTTTGTCATTCTACCGTCTCTCAAAAAACAAACCTTGATTTTGTTATCTGGCTTAGTTATTATCCGTTTCAGCTTTGGGCCAGCTTAAATTTGATAAGCTCGCCTTCTGTATTGGCAAGGCCAGAGATGAGCAAGTATAGAATGGGGGACTTCACCCTAGGGACATACCCAAAATTACATCAGTCCCTGTGGGTAGCTTGTTCCATCAGCTACAAAATCCAACAATAGTACAATTCTCTGTTTTTTCAATGGAGATCATACAAATTATTTCCTTAATGCTTTATTGAAATAATGACATTCTGATTTTCAAAAACCATTCAGGCAGGAATAGTGCTTCTGTAGTTTCCATTTGCAGTTTAATATTATACGTCACATATAATTTTAACCTTATATGACCCAGAACTCATACGTACTAACTCATATTACATTTCTTCAGAGACAAAATGTCTCTGGGCGATGTCTAGGGCGATGAAGTTAAATTCATGTGACCCCAAAGAATCAGTCAAGATAATGGCACTCCACCAGTCATGGTATAGCTCTAAAGTTGGATGGGACCTGAATGGGTCATTTAATTGTCCCTCCACCTCCAATTAAGTCACTCCACAAGTCTGTCTTCACTTCCCCTAGGTCTTCCTTTGTCTACTTCCTTCAAAATCCTGCATAAATGACACCATTTCCTGAGTTGTCATAGCCATTCTAATTTTTAAACTTTCAAGAACTGTATCCAATTCAATATTCCTTGTCCGGCTTTGCCTTTTGGCTGGATCTAAAGTAACTGGATCTCTGATAAGTACTTAATGGCCTTGGGGACACGCAAAGAAGTGTGGGTCCTGCTCAGGATTAAAGGGTTCAGGAACCCAGGGAAGGCACCACATTCCCTGGCTGTGTTAATTAGCCATGCCTGTTGCTAACAAGTCTCTGGAGATATTTTACCAGGATCACAGAAGCAATTTGTGATCCCCAGAGTGGGAGAAAAAAAACAACATCCGGGCTTTATGAATCTCATAGAAAAGAACTTTGCCTTCTCTATAGAATCATTCTCCTTATAATTTAGGCTTTTTTTTTTTTTTTTTGAAACCAGAACAACAGAACATAGAAATCAAACCTCTGTAATTCAAAGTGAATTATGGAAATGCATTTCGGTTTCCCCAGTTGTGTAATTCAATTCAGTGTTCTTATCCTTCAACAAAACCCTTACTATTATTAGCTGAAAGCATGAGTTTACAATCATTTTTTAAAATTCTGTGGATCTCATCCATGGAATTTACTTGCTCTTCAATACTATCTTTCCCTGGAGGGACTCATTACTCATTTACACATCTAGAAAGTAAATAATGTGCCATTAACTGGGAAAAAATGCAGCCTCCAATTCATGGCACCAGGATATGCTTTTTTTTTTCTTTCTCCTTTTTTTTTAATTTTTTTATTTTTAAACAAGACAAGCATTTGGAAACAGAATACTTTAAAAGGAAAAGATCAGAACTTGTTTTTCAATGAGTTGAGAACAACAGGCACCATTGTAGCTCAAAGCACGGGTCCTACATACAGTTCAGGGGGAAAAAATCCATAACGGACTATTATGTAAGCTCAAGATTTAGATTAAATATTCTTAGGTTCCAGATAGATTCCAATTTCTTTCTTACCGTGTATATCTATTTCCAAATTTAATCATGACTTTTTTTTTTTTAAGACCTCAGTGTTCTGGTAAATTAAAACTTTGGTAGTAATCACTTTAACTAGAAATAGGGGCATATTTCCACAGGAGCTATTCATCTGTGGCCCAATTGGCACCATAGGGAAAATTCTTCCCAGCATTCTCGGGTTGGGGAGAATAGGACACAATCTGGTTTCATCAACAAAGTGCGGGTCAGGATCTAGCTCATCATGAAGGGCAGCATGAATCCTGTCCATGTACGGCACCTGTATCAAATGACAGACATTCCCAGACATATATCATTAATCTTGTAAGCATCTCAGGAGTGCAAATGGTTGATTCTATCTGTGTTGATTGACGCTGGCTACAATGGGTTTCCCTGGAGACAAGGGTAGAAGAAGTACTGAAGCTGTCAAGTTTTTTTTTTCGTAGAAGACCAGGGATAATGTTAAGAATTGTAATATCTAACATTTAGGGAAACATTTATTTTGTACTAGGCACTGTTTTCGACACTTAAGTATATGAATACATGTATTCTTAACAATATCAGGGAGATACATGAATATTCCTATTTGACAGAGGAGAGAACTGAGATACAAAGAAATTCAGCTACTTCCCAAGAGCAAGCAAGTAGCTTGAGCCCAGGTGGTCTGACTTTAGAGCAGCATTATTCAAAAGGAACATAATGAGAGGCACATATGTAATTTTAAATGATGTATAGCCACATTAAAAAAAAAGTAAAGTAAAATAGATGAAATTACTTTTAATAATATGTTTTCTTTAGTTCAATGTATCCCAAATATTATCAACACATAACAATATAAAAATTATTAATGAAACATTTTACATTTTTTAACTAATTCTTTGAAATCCACTATGTACTTTACACTTATAGCACATCTCCACTTGGACTAGCCGTGTTTCAAGTGCCACATGCCACACGTGGCTAAGGTCTACCGATCTTGAGTCACCTTTCTGAATGTCCTCATTTACCACAGGTGATGTGCCCTGCCCTGGAGTATTGCTCATGTCTTTGGTTGGAGGCAGCTTCTAAGTGCAGAAATGTACTAAAGGGGATTGCTTGCAGTTTCTGGGGGAAGTGGAGCAATCAGACCCCTTCCACTCATTTGGAACCTCTGTGGATGTTAGAATAAGCACTGGCTCTGGGATGACTGGGCCCCTTTGGTTGACAAAAGCAGCCCCACTTGTCCCCTCAGGCCCCAAGCTCCATACCCACATGCTGTGGCCCTGCATCTCCTTCTCCAGCTCTCTGTGGGCTCCCTGAGAAGACTGCAGGCCAGGGGACAGGGGACATGGGAGAGGCTGCCCCTACAGGCAGTTCTTGGGTGTGTGCACTTAGCGAGGTTAAGTGGGTCCACCCTGAGTGTTCTCTCAGCAGGGAAGTGAGAGCAGGACCTTCAGGAGGCACATCATGGGGCGGCCCTGTCTAGAGACTGTCTAGACAGAGAATGATGTTCCATGTGCTCACCACTGCCAGAGTAAAAAAGGCAGGGAGGCGGTCTCCAGTCCTCAGCTCCCTGGGTGGTGTGAGTTATATCTGTTTTCTCTGTTTCTCCCTCCTTCTCAAGACAGTCCTCTCTGGGGCCGCAGGCTCAGTCTCTCTTTTATTTCGTTACTTTTTGATCATGAAAAACTTATTCACTGGTCCACCTTCCAAGTGGATTTTGGGGATCGTCTCTACCACCTGAGGTCTTACCTCTGGAAGGAGAAGTCTGCAGGAAAGCAAATGCTCTAATGGACCAGGTGGACTTCAGAGGACAGGGGGCTGGGTAGTGGCCAGGGGACCAGGGTGGTCCCTCTAGTGGCCAAGGGTTGGCTACTGGGGGAAGGTCACAAGGGTGTCAAGAGGGTTCCTCCCAGTCACAGAGAGCATGACCTGTTCCAGGTGCACTCTCCTCTGCTCTGCTCTGAAGTTGTTTCAGAAACTGCAGTCTCCCTTCGCTCCACCTCCTCAGCCCTGCTCAGGATTATACATGGAGGGTGAGAGCAGGAAGAAAAGAGGATCAAGGAGTAGATGTACACATAAACATTTCTGTATTTGTAACCTGAAGAAAGCATTTTCCCATAGAAATCACAAATCAGTATTTTTCAAACTTCTTTGACCATCATTTACTGTAAGAAAAACATTTAAATAGGTACAACTACTTTGAAAAAACTACTAATGCTGAACTCCCAAGCACCCAATGACCCAGAAATTCCTCTCCTAGTATATACCTAACAGGGATGTATATGTATGTCTACCAACAGACATGCTAGAAAGTTCATAGCAATACTATCTGTAATGGTAAAAAAGTGGAAACAACCCAAATGTCATCTTCAGGAAACTGGTTTAAAAGTTACGTGTGGTCATACAATATACATTATGTGTATTGTATACATATACGATAATGAGAATGAGCAAACTACAACTATATTGATGATTCTCTCAAAAATAACCTTGAGTAAAAGAAGCCAGACACAAAAGAATATATATTACATAATTTCATTTACACAAAATTCAAAAACAGGCAAAACTCATCTATGGTATTAGATATCAGTCTACTCTATATTATATTGCAACTAGCAATGAGCAGCATATATAGAACTGAACTGAAAGGATAATGAAACAATTCTTACCATATGTAATGCACTCTGATTTTTTTTTCTATTCTGTTTTTCTAAAGCCTAGTTGCCACCAACTAAATGGAGTTTATAATCTTTAATGGATTGTGACCTGTAGTGTGAAAACATTGTTATTAATGCAGGTTAGGCTCTCAGAGTAGCTCACCGGCTACCCAATCTGTCTAAGCCTCAGTTTCCTCCTCCATAAAAAGAGGATAATAACGGTACCCATCTCATAGGGTAGCTGTGAGTTAATGCACAGCTGAGCACAGATGCCTGGCACACGTTCACACACACACACACACACACACACACACGCACACATACACATATGCATTTGTTAGTAGTTTTATTTCCAAACACTTCCAGGTCTTTACTTGGTCAAATAAACCTTTTAAATCCCTGCTCAAGACCCACTGATAAGGTGAACTAATCTTCAGCGGAGACTTAGAGGTGACTCCTTGCTCCAGGGAAGCCAAGTTCCTTGTGATTAGGACTTCTGGGATTTCTACCTAGAAACGGGCTTCTTTCAATTGTTGCTGTGTTTCCACACCATATTCCACTGGGCTGTTTTCTTGTCTGCTCTGGTCTTTCAGGCAGGGCCTGAGATCATTTGGGCAGGTACAGTATAACTGTATTTGAACAATCCTTGTTTTTAAAAAGTCATTTTAGCTTGAGAAGTGTTGGCCACAGCTAAGAGCAACCCTCCTATTTGGCCAGGGGGTCTGACCAGCCCCTGTCGCTTCTTCCAACAACAAGGGCTTTATGCTCTCATGCAAAAAGACCAGCTGTCAGCTTAAATTTCCCTAATCCAGCCGGATCCCAACTCCACCAATCAACAGTCGCTATCTGGGGGAAGCCCATCTGTGAAATGCAGCAGTGCCCTTACTGGAATGACATGTCATAAAAATTAGTTTGGGCACTAATCTAAGGAAGCTTTGTGCTGAGTCGAGGGACTACGAGGTCCCGGTTGGTGTCCTTCTCTTTGCCAAAGAGCTGGACCAGATAAGCAGTGCAGAGCTTGAAAATACAGCAAGCACCCCCACCCTATGCCCCCTCCCATAGAATGCTGTCCTCAGCGATGAGGAAAGACCCTTACCCACTCGCCCGAGTCCTCTCCTCCAGGCAGCTGGTTGCTCTGTCACGCAGGGGGGCTAAAACGGTGGGTGGATGCAACTACATCATATTGCTGGGGTTTTTGTGTGGGTTTGTTGTTGTGGCTGTTGTTTTTTAACTACAAGATTACATTACTAATGCATGTTGGCCCAATCTGTTTAAAAATGACACATGAACTCATCCCACTAAGAAAGATTCTAGTGTGAGGTGCCCCCCTCACCTCTGGAAGAACAGTTGCTCTCAAAACATGTTTTTTATTTTTTTGTGTGTGAGGAAGATTTGCCCTGAGCTAATATACCTTGCCAATCCTCCTTTTTGCTGAGGAAGATTGGCCCTGGGCTAACATCCATGCCCATCTTCCTCTACTTTTTTATACGTGGGATGCCTGCCACAGCATGGCTTAATAAGCAGCCCGTAGGTCGGCGTCCGGGATCCGAACCTGCGAACCCCTGGCTGCCGAAGCGGAGCACAGGAACCCAACCAGTACACCACCGGGCCAGCCTCCCTCAAAACATGTTTTTTGAACTGCTGAGAAAAAATAAAAAATTCAGACTTTTATTTTGCTGTATTTTAATGACCCAGGTGACTTTTTCCCACTCTGGCCGCCTGTCCTGGCTTGTTTGCTTCCTCTCAGTTTACACCACACCACACTCTCCCCTTACTTTTGTTTTTGTTTTTTTTTTTCCTTTTCCTGGACTCTTTCCTCCGTTCAGCCCCCATCACAGGGGATGGGTGGCCAATGGCTTGGCAGTGGATAGAACTGAACCTGGTATGCAGGAGGGTGCCAACTTTCTTCCCAGGCTTGCTGGGCATGGCCAGAAATGGGAGGAGGCCTGAAATATGGCTTCAAGGATCCTCCAACTTGGGGGAGGAATTCTTTGCCCACATGTAAAGATTGCTAACCATTCATGGCAGAGTATGAACACATACAGAAGGCACTAGTATAGCAAGCGCGTGGAACTGCCTTCCCAATTCCACATGCAGTGTCTCGCAATCTTATTTCCACTACTTCTCCATGTTTGAATCATATTTATTCAGTTTTCCAATGATTTTTACTTAGGGCCTCCTACAACCTCTGCATTGTTGCAGGTGTCTAGGCATATGTTTTGTCAAAGACAATTCACCAGTCAGGCTGCCTGGAAGGGTGCAAGAGCTGACTTTGACCAATTAAAATGTAAACTTTATAGACAGGAGCTCAAAGAATCTGGAGCAGGCCTCTTTACATCCTTAATTGACTGAATAATGTGCTTCATCTGTGCCATTTTAAAAACATCACCATGCCGTGGATCACAAAATTTTAATTGTATTTTCAGATCATCACAGGGGCATTTTCACACTTGCCCATTTTTACGTAGTTTAACTCCTGCTTAAAAAGATTTTGGAAACTTTCCTGAAAGTATAGATCCTGCAGAATTTTAGACATGTGAGTTCCATAGTAAAATTGGGAGGAAAAATCCATCAACTTCTTATATTTAAAAAAACTACAAATTTTTTTTAAAAAGTCTTTTCCTCATACTAATTAGGAAGGTTTTCTGACTTAGTTACTTTTACTTTTTTGAATTTTAAACCAATCTTTGGAATAAAGGGAACTAATCAATGTTTTGGCCTTGTCTTTCCTTCAAGGCAACAGAATTAAGCTGATTACCATTTCAGGTCAGCCTCAGCTCTGGGTAGCCAGCTTTACAGCTTGCGGGACCCAGGGAGCATTTTCTAATTATTTTGTGCACACACTATATGTTAGACCAAAAGAAAAACCATCAATCTGTTAGTTAAAACCACATGCTTACGCAATTTTATATGGTGAAATTTGTCTAGTATGCCATTTACCAGCAAGTCATGATGACTCTCACGATATTTTGGAAAGAGATTATAACATCGTCTAAAATAAGATTGAAATGAATTAAAACCAGCAGACAGGGGGGTTGGGGATAGGAGAGAGAGAGCATGATAGAACAGACACATGTTAAATTTCAGAGTGGAAATCATAGTGAGCTTGAGGGAAGTCCAGATTTTAAAAAAAATTATTCATTCACTCACTCCCTTACTTATTTGCTTCTTCATTAATCACCACTGAGGCTCATAAACATCGTACCAGGTACTGTGAGATCAAATAAAGTCTAACGTTTCTCCCAAGCTCATGTGATCCCTTTTAAGCTACCCTTCCACCCTTCTCCACTACAGCTGACTCTTTCCTTCTAAGTAATCCCTTCCTCGACACTCCACAAAGTCACTCCTAAACTCACATGCTCTACTTCTCTGCCTTTGCTTCATCGTTTTTCAGTTTATTTTTCCAAACCTCACTCTTCTTTTCCTAATATCATCGCCCAGTCCTAGCTTCAAATAAATACACAATTTGTATTGAGTTCCAACATAGAGATGTGAGGGTTACTATATAAAAAGTACAAAACGCAACCTGGACTAAGATTCATGCTTACAACACGGAGAATTTGGACAGCCTATCGCATGTGTACAATACCAGCTGGCTGGTCCTTGTGATGAGTGCGGTAGGAGTTTGTGGGATAGAAAATCACTGGAAGTTTCTTAAGGAACTGAGATTTAAGTCTTGAGAATAAGATTCAGGTAGGTTGTAAAAGAGAGCAAAGACATTCCCAGTGAGTGTGAAAAGCTACCTAGCCCAAGAAGGCCCATCCAGTGGCTGTCAATTACTTGCTGCTCTGCGACCACATCCTGGGCTTGAACCTTCTCTGTCAGCAACCTGAATGCATGTTCTTGAGTACAGACTTAAAAAAATCAAGGCGGGTCACTGTGTCTCTCTGGCTTTTCCATTTTTCTTCATCCCCTTTATTTTAAGCCCCTTGAGAAGAAGCTCATATATGATCTTTAGTTCAAGGGGACCAGTGTACTCTGCCTCATTGACAGACCATGAAAGGACTAGCAGTTTATAAGAATTTAAGGTCCTGTGAATATACCTGTGACAACCAGGCCAGGTCCCTGTTGATTTGAGAAATATAGAGATGAAAGAACTGTGACTGGGCTTTGTACAAAGCAAGGGTTCAAAACATACCAAGTCAATAAGCATTGATTTATACTGGTTATAATGCAGTATAATGCAATCATAAAATCAGAGGGAAACAGCAAAACAGGGCTGGAATATGCAGTGAGGATAAGTCAGGTAATTCAGAGGAAACAGGCTGACTGGCTCCTGGAAGGAGGGGCTGGGGCCACTGTGAGCTGTGCTGTTGGGGTAGCACGAGTGGATGCGAGCAGCAGTGAGGAGGCGAGTGTGCTGGGTGAGGCAGGACTTCCAGACTCCAAGGAACAGTGAGCACTGTCACTGGAGGAGATCCTGAGAGAGCGCTGGGCTGTGAGGGCGGCTGGATTCAATTTCCTGTTTAATTTTAGATTGATTGACTTTAAGTGTTAATATCTACATTTAGGCAGCTACCAGGAAATGAGGGAATTCTCCACAAAGTTTTCCTATTTTTGTTGTCTTTATCCTGAGCCTCTACCATGAAAATAAAAATGCCAGCTAAGCCAGATTAATAAAAATAGAAACATGGGGGGGCCGTCCCGGTGGCGTAGCAGTTAAGTGCGCGCGCTCTGCTGCGGCGACCTGGCGTTCCCAGGTTCGGATCCTGGGCGTGCACCAATGCACCGCTTGTCAAGCCATGCTGTGGCGGTGTTCCATATAAAGTGGAGGAAGATGGGCATGGTTGTTGCCCAGGGCCAATCTTCCTCAGCAAAAAAAAAAAGGAAGAGGATTGGCATCAGATGTTAGTTTAGGGCTGATCTTCCTCACAAAAAAATAAATAAATAATTAGGGCACAAACTCTGTAAAGTTAGATGTTATCTTATAGAAAATTGATACATTGTAAATGATTTCTGTCTAGAAAAAAAGGTAACTCCCATGGTTATGGCTTTATTATCCCGCAGGACATTAACCAGTGTGGTGTCTAAATTTGCAATCTTATTCCAGAATTTTTCTTTCCACATATCAGCTCTCATTCTCCTCTTTGGGTTAGCTTTGTCATTTCTCTAGTTCTATTATTAACGAGTGTAATAAACCTTTGACACATGCTCACTATTTGTATAATTGCATGAGATATGTTTTTAACTTTTTGAAAATTATGATTTGATAACTCTTAGAAGTCTGACTTTTTATCATAGGTTTAATTTACTGATTAACAAACACCTGGATTGTGATGTATCTCTGGTAATATTAAGGACTCGCAAATCTTGTATTAGCATTGATAATTTTACACAGTGTGCAATGTATCCATGTCCATTCACAGGAACACTGGAAAGAGATAACCAAGAGGAACTGGCATTTGTAAACCATTGAGCAAGACCTGAATAGGGTTAGCGACACAACCAAATAATTTTCTAATTTGCAAGAAATGTTCTTCAACTATTCTGCAGAATTGGTCTTTCCTACACCCATCTGATTGTGAAATTCTTGCAAGGCGTCAAGTCAGGAAGCATTTAAAATAGAAAGAGGAACTTTAAAAAAACGTATCCTTGGGGAAAGACTTTTTCCCTCCCCCTGCTCCGAAAGGACTCATAATTCATTTCAGCTGCTTTGTATTTTCATGGTGTCATCTTCAAAAAAAGGAAAAAAAAAAAAAAAAGGAAAATTGAGACCTTATGGAGAGGCATCAAATATAGCGGCAAACATAATTTTCTTTTGGTGAGGCCTAGCTAACTAACCTTCAATGTTTGAGGTATACAAGACTTTATTAGCCACCAATATTTTGTGAGAATCCTGAAACATCTGAATTAATTTTTTTCTTAAAATTAACCTGAAATCAGCCAATGGACCAACCCTAATTACTTTAAGAGATCTATGACAGAATTGAATTAAGCCAAAAAAAAATTCCTATTTCCAATTATTCTTTCTTTATAGAACATGATACATATCTTATGGTGTCAAATTACTGCATAATACAAATTTGAATTTGCCACACATAAAAAAGAAAGATTATTGAGTTCCCACTGTATACAAGACACTAGATAAAGAGGTCTAAGTTAGTCTCCACCTGAAAGGAGCTTACAATTTAGTTGGAGAGGCAATAACCAAATAATATCCCTTTGTAAAAGGACATAAAGATACATTTTTGATGTGGTTAGAATTTAGTTCTATTTTAGCAGATCTTGGTCATCTCTGGGCTGTAGCCAGATAAACCATAGTATGGGTCTCTTATCTAGGGTGAGGCACGGCATAATAGTGCCTGTGTGTGCGTGTATGTGTGTGTGTTCTAGGGTAGGATTGATTTTTCATAGGGACCCTTTGGAAGATAAACAGAAAAAGGGCCAAAGGAAATAGGCTAAGATTGGTCAGTTCTCTCACTTGTTCATTTATGCAGTAACCGTATGCCAGGAACTAACGGGTCTTGTGAAGGAGGCAGAGCACCAGCTGAGTGTCTGGCACATAGTAGGTATTTAATAAACACTCACTGAATTGAGTTAACGATATATCAGAAGTGAACCTTGGCTTCAGAGTTTGTAATCTAAGAGGGAAGCTGCATCAGATATTTAGTCAAATAACTACAGTGCAAAGGAGAAAGTGGATTCCATGAAAGAGAGATGAAGAGCTTGGAGGGCACAGGGAAAGCAGAGGTTCCTTCCAGACTATACAAAGTGGTATGTGAGTTAAACATGGAAGGATGCGTTAGATGTTGACTTATGGTGATGAAGGGAGGGACCTTGTAAGTAGGGGAAGAGCATGAGCCAAGGCTCAGAGGTAGAAAAATGTGGGACCTGAATGTGGAAGCTCAGTTTGGGCATTAAGAGAAGTGGTAGAAAATGAGCTTGAAAAGGCCCAGTAGGTTCAACTAGTGGTGGTCCCTAACACCATATTAAGAGTTTGAACCCAGAGCTGCAGACAAACATTACTGAAGGTTGTTTCCCATCTCTGAATAATAGGCTGCTGTTCCTACCAGAGAAAAAGTTTATATTCTACGTTGAAATCCTTTAAGCATCCTTTTAAGAAATCTCAGTATGTTTGGTTATATTGGTTTATTTTGGAGTAACCACATCTTAGAATCTTACGGTTTCTTTATTCACTTAAAATCAGCTTCGGCTCACAGGATTCCCTGCTTCAGAGTGCTCTGCCCACAAGGGACCTATCACTTATTCTTCTAATAAAGTTGCTGCTAATGTTTGGACTATAAAAGATAGGGCATCAATCATCATTTCTAGTCTCTCTGTGGATGAGAAACCTCACCAACACGACTCCTTACACTAGGTTCTCTGACCAGAAGTAGTTCTTCAGTAATGAAGGTCAACTGCCTTTGGCCCCTAGGTGGTTCACTGCTGGTGGACCTTTGCCAGCAGTACTATTGGAGAGCCTATGATGCTCTTCAGACTCTGTGCTACTTTGATTCATTCTCCTGCTACGAAAGCTGACTCTCCCTAAACCTATAGTAATGAAATGTTGATTACCAACACATTTTTGAGTTGTGGCAGCAACTATATCAACATTAAGTAACTGTTTACTGAGCACTCACCATGTCCTAGGTTGCTGACAGTGTAATCGCCCAAGACTGAGACAAGAACTACAATCATCATTCCTATTTACCAAGGAGAAAAACAACGCTCTGAGATTGGTGAAACTTGCCCACAGTAATAAAGAGGGGAGCAGTAATCAGGCCACAACATTCTGATGTGAGAGTCTGGGCAGGTTGCCTCTCTATAGACAGAGAGTTCTTCCAATTGTTGCCTCTAACCTTTCCACCCCCAAGTAAATTTCACAGAGAAGTAGATTACACAACTAGAACACTGGCCTAGGCCTTGGGTCCCACTTCTTATCTGATGGCCAGTTATTGTCTACTTTTCAGGAATGTCTTTCTAGGCTATTGTTTACATCATTTCAAAACCAAAGAGCTATGGAGTTCCTGTGGGGCCTATCCCTGGGACGAGAGATTGCATTTCAAGGCTGAAATTTCCCTTGATTGGCACTGTCAACTCACTCTTCCCTTTATTATGTACTAGCTTTGAGGGCCTTTTAAATCTTAAGATATATCTTAACTCTCTTTTCAGAGCATTTAACTTTTTCAGATCTTTAAAATAGGTTTGTTCTTTCTTTGCCCTTGATTTTCTAAATTTGTACAGCTAGAAATGTTTTCTTAGACTCAATCCTTATCCCTCCTGGGATTTCATTGTTTTAGTCGCTATTTTCTGAATTCATCTAATCTTTCCATAAATCTCTAGAATTTAGGAGATTGATGCCCAGAAAGGACAACAACTATTCTACTGGAGTTTCCAGCAACTGTGCCCAAAGAAGGATCTCTGTCTCTACAACTACATTCCTCAGATATGGACATCACATGGTAAATCCAGCCTTTCTCCAGGCCCGTTAGCATCATTATCCCTGGGTCTCATTGTCCATTCTCACCTTTCTGCTTTTGCCAAAACAAGATGATATTCTTCTAGATTTATTTATTGAACTAATTAGATATCTCCATGTCCCTAAAGTAGCTATGTAACCATCCATAAGGGAAAGCAAATTGAATTAGGCATCTAAGACTCCATAATTTTAAAAAAAAAAAAGGAAAGAAGGAAGAAAAAATTAGAGGTATTTCCCCTAGAATTAGAAGGTCTGATGGAAAAGTTGTCTAACCCTAAAGCGTTAGCAAGCTCCTACTCTGTACCATGAAGTCTCTACTTGATACATAACACATTTGGAGCAATCAGAATGGGGCTTAGCTTGTTCTCATGAGATGATGGCCCCAAGAAAGCAGGAAACTTCTGCTGTGCATATTTACACTCAATGAAACTCCACTGCCATATCCTGCCTTCCTGTATCCCATCCCGTCTGTTTATTACTCAAATCATACCTTCATTCCTTCATTCAACAAAAATTGTTGAGTGTATATTATGTTCCAGAACTGTATACTGGTCTATGGTACCACTCTAACAATTCAAGCTGACCATCTTTCCATTGGATAGACCTCATAGGATCTCAGGAATCTGAAACCTCTTTTAGATAGGATTAAGGAAAAACCAGAAAATAAGTTCTTGATTAATAAAGAGACTTTTAAAAAAATGTTTCATGGTTTTTTTCCATTCATTGTAGTATTTGAAATGCCTTAATATTTCCTTAGCCCTTAGCGTTTTTATAGGTTTCAAAGGACTTTCATAAACACTGTGTAGTTAAAGGTCCACTTCTAGGGTTTGGATAGTTTAAGGTCTTCCTCACTATGAACTCCTTGAGTGCAGAGACTGTGTTTTATTAATGCTTGTGTCTCTAGAACCTCACCCAGGGCTAGGTATGTATAGAATTGGTAATCAGTAAGTGATTTTTGAATGAACATCTTTACATTACATGTATGTAAGTTATTTCACCTTCTGGTTTGTAACTGGAGGCTGTTTCTATTATCTCCTTTTCATGTGCCCAGCACTGTTCTCATCAGACAAGGCACTTGGCTGAATCTCACCCAGGAAAAATGTCAGGCTGGATTTAGAGCATGAACTGGGACAATGCCATGTTATCTAGCCATATCATTACTCCTTGAAACCATAATCAAGGAGGTTTCATATCATCCATTATAAAATGAAAAGTTTGATAAAGACACAAAGTTGCTGGGTGGGGCAAACTGGAGAACTAAGTTTAATTTTGGGGGTGCCAGTTTCACAGTGACAATGATTAAGGTTTCAGAAATATTAAGACATATTTGAACAAAATTAAGACAGATTTGAACAGTAAGACGGCATCTGAAGTAAGTACTTCCTTAATATGCCTTCTTCAACTCCTCCCTTTCACAGGGGACTTGGAAATTCTTTCCTCTTATGTCGTATACGCCAACTGCATGCACTGTTGGTTAAAAACACTAAGCCATCTGATGAGCAGAATATAAGAAACAACTGGAATAACTGTTTGGCATTTTGGTCTCTGGAAGAAAGCAAGATAACAAGCCTGTAAGGTATCCGTTTTAGAAAACAGGGATAGATATGAATTTCAAGAGTGTTAATGTCTTAGTTCTGACCTTGTAGTAAAACTATTTCTTGCTATTTTCATCTTTCACCATCAGAAATCTTAGCCTAATTTCCAACTTCTCTAATTATCTATAAAAACATTGTTAGGAGATAACCCAAGACTTACAGCTTGAAAATGTGTTTTGTCAATGGAATGAATATTGGCAGAAAAATGTTATAAGTTAATTTTAGGTATCTGAAACTTAGGTATTTTCCTGTGTGATCCTGGAAAAGTCACTTAACCTCTCTGAACCTCAGTTTTCTAACTTCAAAAGAAATATTTTTAAATTGGTCTATTTATCTCTTCATATAGATGCTATAGGAATACAGTTAACAGAGATAAAATACTTGGAAAAATTAAGAGACCTATTCAGATGTATACTATTTTATTTAAATAGTTTATTTTTCCTTTTTTGGCCCCAACTCAGCTCTGAGTAGAAAAAGTGGTCAATAAGAAAGAACTGAAAATGTCAGTTATGGAAAAGTCAGCTCCAGATCTAAGCGAAGTTTGAGTCAGTCAGGCAGTAAGTCTAAAGCAACCCACGCATCCCCGGCTTTCTATTCCCTTTTCTGTTTGATTTTGATGGACATCTGTGTGGATGGGGTAACCTTACATGTTTGTTGTGGTAAAAATACTGTGAAAATATTGTGTTCTTTTACCCTGCCAACATGAGAACCAAAAGGAGGAAGTGAGGATGAGCTGGAAGAATGAGTTGCATCAGTAAATGTGAGCTGAGCTACTCAGAATCTTGGCAGGGCCCCACAATTCCTGAAACCTTCAGTATCTGTTTCACACACACACACACACACACACACACACACACACACACACACAGTATTACAATGGATATATGTGTAATATGGATATATGTTGACCTCTCGCTACGTGCCAGACACTTTTTGAAGCATTCAAGTTACATTGTTGAATGAGAAATACATGCTTCCTGCTTTCAGATGCTTACATTCCAGTGCGTGAAGAAATAAAATAGTGAAGTCAGAAAAAAAATTATTAAGATAAATTCAAATAATTATATACGCCATGAAAAAAAAAAACCAAAATAATTAAATACAGAGTAACAGGCAGGTGAGAGTGGGGGCTGGGGTTTGACAACTTTAGAGACAATAGTGACACAACATCTGTGAGAAGTTGACATTTGAACTGAAACCTGAATATCCACAGGTCCCAACCAGGGGAAATCTGAAGAAGAACTGAAAGAGCAGTTGGAGCGAACTAGAAGAGGAAAATCTCCAAGAAACAAGATTGGAAAGGTAGGCAAAAGCCAGATCATATACAGTCTTTTACTCTGTGAACTTGGGTTTATTCTAGGGGGAACAGGAAACTGTTGGAGGGTTTTTATAGCTTCTTTGATTTGTGGGTCAATGTCTTTCATCAACTTTGGACAATTCTTAACCATTACCTCTACAAGTGTTTTCTTCTGCTCCATTCTCTCTCTTTTATCCTTCTGTAACATTAATTAAATGTATATTACACTATTTGATAGTGTCTCACACATCTAGAACATTCTATTCGGTGTTGTCTTTTTTTTCATTTCTTTTCCTCTTGGTGGTTCAATTTGGATAATTTCTATTGACCTGTCATCAAATTCATCGATTCTTTCTTCTTCTGTGTCCAGTCTTATAGTTAAACACATTGAATGAATTCTTCATTTCTGATATTGAAGTTTTCAGCCGTATAATTTCCACTTGATCCTTTTATAGAGTTTTTATTTCTATGCTGAAGTTCTCCATCTGGCATAAAGTATTTTCCTAAAAAATGTTTGTTGAATGAATGAATTGGTTTTGCTGCTATGTCAACAAGAAGGATATTTTTAAAATACAGAAAAAAAATCATACTTGGAACATTCAGTTTATCACATATTAGTTATCTTCCACTAAGACTCAATAACTCCTGGTACAACCAGGTGATAGCCATCCTCATTTGCATACTTTGCAAATTTAACTTTACTTTGGGGACAGCTAATGTTACAAAGCACTTTCATATTATTGGTATTTTTATACTTGGTCAGTTCCCTCTGAAAGCTCATAGGACTAGACCGACAGGCATATGCACGTTAAAGCATTTGGCTCAATAGTGCAGAACTATAGTAACCAGAATAAATGTCTCCCTTTTGTGAATGCTTTGAATAAAGTGAGAATGTCTTAGGGTTCAGTTTTTTCCCTGGAAAAAAAGATAAGTCATTCTACTGGCAAGACACAGAATACGCCCCTTGGAAATGATTACACATGACTTAAATTCCTTCTCCCCAGAGAACAGCTTTGGCAAGTCTCTCTATGTGCAAAGGTGAAAGGGAAATATGGTTTTCACCTGGAGAAGAAAACCCCAGAAGTGTGTCCTGCAGAGAACAGAAACTAGAGTGGTTAGGAAACCCAGAATTTAACGGTTAAGATTCAAAAGAAAAGTAAAAGTGAAAAAAGGAAGTCTCCAGTAGTCCATTAAATATTTCTGGAGCAGACAAAACAAATTAATAAGGCAAGGCTATGGAATTATATAATAAGAAAAACATGAATACACATTTTCCAGAAAGCACTGGACTTTCACATTAGTTCAAAGAGACTAATGCCTCTGGCGGGGGGTTATATACAGAATTGCAATCATCGCTATGTTTTATTAGTGTTTATTGTTATCACGGGCAAACACAATGCTACCTGCTGCCCTGAGTGTTTCAAGTGTAGGCAAAAATCCAGAAGATTTTCTTAAAGCGAGAGATGCACACTGACCTACATGACAACTCTGTAACAACGCTCATACATGCACGTGCACGCACACACTTAAAGGGGTACTGCATCTTAATCTCAGTAGAAACTTAGACTCCTTCATATTCATCTGTACTTTCTAGGCTTTATATGGACAGACAGACATCTGCATTTGGCTGGGGGGAGGGTTGCCCGATGATTAATTAGATCAGTGCACGGGCTGGGATATGCCGACCTTTTCTGTCCCTGCTCAGCCCAAGGCCTTGTTTCTGAGTGTTTCCCTCTCCACCGACTGTAACACAGCGTTGCTCTCAAAGTGCTTCACAAACTTCACTTCTCCTTGCCCTGAGGAGAGGCTTTATTAGCCTCTCCACTTTGCTGACTGGAGTGAACTGACCTGCTTAAGGTCCAGTGGGAATTAGTGCCCAAACTGGAATTACAACTTTGGAGCCCTTGGACCAAGTCCCGCCCGCTGGCCACTTAGGATACTCTGTCTGCAGGGGTGACCCACCCCAAGGAAGCATTCTTATCAGTCTGTGAATTTTGGTTTTGCCATATTTATGGCATTTTTGATGTTGTCAAGTGTATTTGTGCTATTTATGATGTTGACAAAGGTTTACTGATGATTAAAGTTAAGGAAGTAGCCTGTGCCAGGATCTAGCCATCCTAGGACTTGGAAAAGTCAAACAGCTAGATAATGCTAGGTGCTAGGGAGTGGGATGTGGAGATTTAAAAAATCCTTATGCACCACTAGTGGGAGAAATATTGTTTCTCCTCACATCTCACTGACCAGAACTTAGTCCCACGGCCACACCTAGCTGCAAGGGGGTGTTCAAATGTCATCTTTATTCCAGATAGCCACATGCCCAGCTATAATGCAGCGTACTTTTACTATAGAAGAAGGAGTGAATAATACTGGAAGATAGCTAGAAATTGCTGCCCCCCAAATTAGAATTTTTTCAAATTATTACTGATAAGGAAGCAAAAAAGGGGGCATTAAATGAACCTGTCATCAAATATTTACATTTTCTGCAGCCTTTAGAATTAAAGGGAACATTTAAGATCCTTTGTTGGTTTTATTTTATTTTTATTTTATTTTATTTTATATATTTGTGTTGGACCTCAGATTCCGAGGGTTGACTGAATCATCAGCCTCACTTCATGACATATTACCATCATCACTCACAACACGCCCTGCTCTCGTTTCACTTTTCAGTGTGCTCCAGGTAGTCCTCAACAACCACCTCCATCTCCATCCCCACTACATGATATACCCTGCATGTGGTTGATACTTATCTTTGAAATTGTGTGTTTCCTTGTAAATTATCTGGTATTTTTTGCATGTATTTATTTTCACTTTACATAAATTATGTTGTGCTAAGAAAAACTTTGTTCTTTTCCTTATTTTTTCACCCATCATTATGTTTTTATGATTTATTTGTGCACGTCTCTAGATTATTGCGTCTAACTACATATTGTATTCCATATTTCACCACAGTTTGCTTATCTATTTCCCTGGTTACAGACCCCTGATTTGCCCCTCAACTCCCCACTGCCAAAAAACTGCAATGATACACGTGTGTACTTGCACTCTTAAGGACTGTGTGAGAACTTCTCAGTAGTGTATTCCTGCACAAAGTAAGATACCTGCACATTAGTTGGCTGGGCACTGCCACATTGCTCTCCAGAATGTCTGCACTGGGCTGGAATCCCACCAGCAGTACACAAAAGTTTGTTTGACCATATACTTCCCCCCATACTTGACATTATCAAGTTTCTAATTTTATGAATTTGATGGGAATAAAGCAGTACATCATTGCTGCTTTAATATGCATTTGTCTGATTACCAGACATTTTACCATTTGGCTTTCCTCTTATGTGACATGCCTTTTTATACCTTGTCCATTTTTGTATTGAATTTTTTGTCTTTTTCTTATTGATTTGCAGGAATCCTTGTATACGCTCCACATAAACCTTTCATCAGTTAAGTCATTGCAAATATTTTGTTGATGGTGGTAATCCTTCCCCCAACTGCCATCCACCTCTATCCATCATGTTGAAGGTTTTAGGTCTTTTTAGAATGCCCTTCCCCATTCCAAGCCACAAAAATATTCTTCTATGTTTTATTCTATCTGCCGTATGGTTTTACCTTCACATTTAGGTCTTTGATCCAGCTGGAGTCTTCCTTTGTATTAGGATAAAGTATGAATCCTGTTTTGCTTTATTTATATAGTGACCCAAATTTCCTAACACCATCACTAAACACTCTGTCCTCTCCCTCCTGATTTGGATTAGGACCATTTTCACAAATTAAGTTCCTTGACATACTGTCCGTGGTCTCTCTCTCTTTGAGATCTCCATTCCATTCCATTTGTCTATTTGTCTTGAACCACATATTTTTAAGAGTAAATAAAGTGTATACACACACGGATACACACACACACACACCACTATATACACACAATGAAGCATTGTCTTAATGGCTGATTTAACTGGACTGACCTAGAAAATATGGGATTCGATAAGTGACTCTGCGTGTCACATAAATGGCAAGAAAATGGAAAACCAAAGGTAAACCAAGGCTCCAGCATCTAGCTTTGCCCCCAAGGGCAAAGGCGTCTATGATGCCTCTACCCACCCAGCTTCCACCCAGCCTCCATGCAGGGAGAGACTTGCCTCTCTGTCCTTCTATTTCCTCTTGCTTCTTGTCCACAGATGTATTTTTTTTTTTTTTGTGAGGAAGATCAGCCCTGAGCTAACATCCACGCCAATCCTCCTCTTTTTGCTGAGGAAGACTGGCCCTGAGCTAACATCTGTGCCCATCTTCCTCCACTTTATATGGGACGCCACCACAGCATAGCCGGAGAAGCGGTGCGTTGGTGCGTGCCCAGGATCCGAACCCGGGCCGCCAGCAGTGGAGCGCACGCATTTAACCGCTATGCCACGGGGCTGGCCCCTCCACAGATATATTTTTCTTTCTCATATTTGCTCACCCAACTGCTTTCATAAAAGATTTAGAATGTCTTACAAGAATGCAGTAACCAAGCAAAATATAATATACCAAAAGAGGTGAGAAAAAATAAGCAAAGGGAAAAATTACAATGTGCCTATTTCGTTTGGAGCTCAAGCTAGTTTATAGCAATCTCAGTTCGCCCTGATCTTTCTTCCATTTGTAGGTTCTCTCTTTCTGGGTTTCATGAGGTTGCCTTTTTGGTCTTCTCATTATGTTATTTAGGAGAAGAAATGAAAACCTCTGGACAAGAGGCTGTTGGAAGAAGGAGGTCTATGTATGTGGGGATTTCCTAGAGTGGGCAGTGACCTGATACAGGTAGAAAGAGTTTGGTAGAAAAAGCAGAGACTGGGACCCAGAGGACCAGGGCTCTCGTCCCTGCTCTGCCACTGACTGGCTGTGACCTTGACTCAAACACAAATCTCTCTCAGGTTTATCGTTCTCAGTGGCCAGGGTCTCAAGGTTCCATCCGGTGCCAATATTCTCTGATTCTGCATGCTTTTCTCCTCTGGGGTCATCAAGCATCAGCAGTCTCTGGAGACATTTTATGACTAATATGCACACTAGGCCAGCTGTTAGTCTCCTAACTGAGAAAGGTCACTCCCAGAAGGCTAATTAGCCTCCTCCTGTGACTCAGAATAATTACTCCACAATATTCACATCGCTTTTTTACACCAGGAATGTCTAGCCTGTGGAGGGCCTAACAGATATATCTTATGCGCAAAAGAGAAGAAATAGCAAACGCATTCCACAGTCGAGAGGAAATAACTCCTATAAACTGTATTTTCCAGAAAATATCTTAAAAAGTTAGTTACAGGGGCCGGCCCGGTGGTGTAGTGGTTAAGTTCGTGCACTCCACTTCAGTGCGGGGTTTGCAGGTTCAGATCCCGGGCGCAGACCTACACACTGCTCATCTAGCCATGCTGTGGCGGCATCCCACACACAAAATAGAGGAAGATGGGCACAGATGTTAGCTCAGGGACAATCTTCCTCACCAAAAAAAAAAAAAAGTTACAGAATCAAAGAAACCAAACAGTTTTTTTTTTTTTTTGTGAGGAAGACCAGCCTTGAGCTAACAGCCATGCCAATTCTCCTCTTTTTTGCTGAGGAAGACTGGCCCTGGGCTAACATCCGTGCCCATCTTCCTCCACTTTATATGGGATGCTGCCACAGCGTGGCCTAACAAGTGGTGCATCGGTGCACGCCTGGGATCTGAACCGGCGAACCTCAGGCCACTGCAGCAGAGCGCACGCACTTAACCGCTTGCACCACCGGGCCGGCCCAGAAACCAAACAGTTTTAATCCAACTATTGTCTGGTCTTCCTGCCTTCTTGTGTCACCCCTTTTTTCAATAACCAAATGAACTAACTCAGGCCCCCATTATGCCTTGACTGCTGGCATTCAGGCGCCTCCCAGTTATATCTGAGATCCATCTGGGGAGAGATTCTGATTATCACCTGTCATTGCTCCAGCTCCTCAGTCACTCCAGCCATGTCACCACCTGTCCTCCCATGCACTCTAGCTGACTCAAGGTGATCTTCACTTAAGGTGATCTTCACTCAAAGTTGATCTCAGAGCCCTACTCACTGCTAGGGCATGCCAAAGGGCCAAATTTGTGCCCAGCACATAGGAAATGATTCAAAATGAGGTTTCAGGCCTAGAACTACCCTGAGAACCCACTGGCCAAGTACCATCGTAGGTATTCCCTTACCGGCTGTCATGGACTAAATTATCTCTCCCTCTAGTTCATACGTTGAAGCCCTAACCCCAAATGTGACTATATTTGGGGACAGGACATCTAAGGAAACAATTAAGGTTAATGAGATCATAAGGGAGAGGTCCTAATCTGATAGGATTAGTGTCCTTATAAGAAGAGACACCAGAGAGCTCTCTCTCTCTGCCATGTGAGGATACAGAGAGAAGGAGGCTGTCTACAAGCCAGGAAGTGGGCTCTCATCAAGAACCGAATGTACCAGCATCTTGATCTTGGACTTCCAGCCTCCAGAACTGTGAGTAATAAATTTCTATTGTTTAAGCCACTAGTCTATTGTATTTTGTTATGGCAGCCTAACAGACAAAGGTATTGGCTTTCTCTTTTCTTGGCCTAGGCCTATTCTCAGAAAAGAGCCCCCGTCCCATCACTCCTGGTCCTCTGCTTCGCTTGACATGGCCCCCACATCTCTGCATGGTCTGATCCCTGCTCCCCTCTGCAGCCTCATCTCCCACTTCTCTCTCCTCCATCCAGGCCCTGGAGCCACGCGGGCCTTATGTAGTTCCTGGAGAAGCACTCTGCCTGCTCCCACCACAGGACTTTTACATATGCTGTTCACTCTGCCTGCAATGCTCTCCTTCCTCCTCACTCCACCCATTACCTGCTTATCTCCTTTACTTCCTTTAGATCTCACCTCAGGTGTCATTTCCTGGGGGAAGCCTGCCTGGTCCCTCATGTCCAGGTCAGGTTCTTCTTCTGTTATATGCTTGCACAGAACCATGTTCTTTCCTTCTACACCTTTACCAACACACAGAACCAGCAGAAAGTATGTTTTCTTCAATGGCCTCAGAGGTCTCAAGTTAAATTCTAAACCAGACCTTGAGACTTGGATTCCTGTGCTTCCCTCCCAACCCAAGCTAACTGAAAGGGTAGTTAGTGGATGTTTCTCCCATTCTTCTGCCTTATGGTATTTCTTTGAATAACCCAATGTTCCAAATGATCACATTTTAATCAATTTGTAGATTCCTGAATTACTGCAGTTCCTAATTATCTAACTCATATTTATGCTCTTAGAGTTATAAAATAAATTGAAATTGTGGGAAAATCTTTGCACATCTAGAGAATTTGTTTTTACCTTTCAGTGCTTCTTCAAAACCCTTTATCTTTTATTTTATACACTGAAAAGTTTATTCACCAGTATGGAAATTTTGCATGATATTCTATTTTAATTTTTATTATTATCACTGATTTTTAAAAATCTCTATTTATTTAAATTTTTGCTTTTTATTATGAAAGATAAACTAATATAGTGAATCTCCATATACTGTTACCCCTATGTACCCACCAAAATCAATCACCTCATGGCCAATCTGGTTTCATCTACACTCCAACAAATTACTGCTTTTCAAATAGCCTACTTATCTTTAAAACAGGCTGTTTTGCTACTTTGGAGCATATTGGGGAAATTTACATTTGGCATCAGTTTGAGTTCCTTCATCCACATCCTCCTATTGAATTTGGAATGGAATAAAAAAATTGCATTGTAAAAACTACAGGCTCAAATATTAAAGATCTGATAGTCAAAATGTCAAGTACTCCCATGTAAATGGATTAAGTATAGCACAGAATAAAGTTTGTGTTGTTTCTCCTTTAAGTGGAAAAGCAAGTTTGGGTGGGATCTCTAACCTCATGAAAACATTTCAAGACAATTTCGCTTAAAATAAAATCACTTTGTGGCAGGGTAGTTCAACTCTCCCTATAAATTCTGAAAAGGCATGGACTAAAAATAATAATACAGTCCTGGGTCTCTTAAAGTCTCCCCCTTCTCTATTTACTGGCTACCTGCCTTGGGAAGTAGACAACTTGAATTTATATCTGTAGGTAAAAGGCCTGAGAGGACTGTTGCTACGACTGAGATGGAGTCTGGGCTGACACTCCTGGTTGTTTACCAGACAAGGATTCCCCCTCTGTCCACTCTGCTCAGGTATGGGGGTCCATGCAGTTAGGGAAGAGGGAGTGCTCCCTTGGGCCAGGGAAGGCTCAGACTGTGGAAGCCCCTGAGGGTGATTCCATTCCCCAGCACCATGATTGGTGTAGAGGGACCATGTGATCCACTTTGGGCCAATCAGGTATAAGGGGAAGTGTACTTCAGATTCTGGGGAAGATTTCCTCCCTAATGAAGGACAGAGAGAAAGTAGGAGGGACTACTCTGACATTTGCTTTCTGCCTTGAACGCAGTTGCTGAGGAGGTGGTGTTTGGAGCTGTGGCAGCCATGCTGTGACCGTGAGAGGAGACAACTTTGACCCACAGAAGAAGAAACGGTGGAAAAATGGAAAGACCTGACTCCTTGATGTCCTCATCAGGCTTCAGAACAGACCCTACCTCTGGACTTTCTGTTGGGTAGAGAGAAAATAAACCCCTCTATTTAAGCAACTTTTAGGTAGGTATTCTGTTGTTTGTACTCAAGAGCAAATAAATTAATAAAGAACCACCAGTCTGTCGTGCTTATGCAGCTTCCCAGCAAATACAGCATCTGTTCTAAACAGAACAACAAGGGCTAGTTATACTGCTATGGTTAGAGTCACTTCAATTCAATTCACTAAACATTCACAGAACTACTATTATGTGCCAGGCTATGAGCTAGGTAGTGGGAACTTGAACATGAAAAAGAAATAGTCTCTGACCTGAAAAATTTCTGTTCAGTAAAATTTAAAGGAAAGGCCTGAAACTTTCAGGTGATCTTGTATTTTCTTGGGAAAATAGGACTGCTTTGCCCCAAACTGCTAGATTCAGCATCCTAGGGTTGGGAAGGATGCTTGAGAAGCCATCTCACCCAGAAATAATAAAAATCACAAAAGGAACGTCCTATAAGGAAGGCTGGTCTCAAGAATAGGCCAATTAGCGGGCCGGCCTGGTGGCATAGTGGTTACGTTCGCACACTCTGCATCGCTGGCCTGGGGTTTGTGGGTTCAGATCCCGGGCACGGACCTATACACTGCTCATCAAGCCATGCTGTGGCAGTGTCCTACATATAAAACAGAGGAAGATGGGCACAGGTGTCAGCTCAGGGACAATCTTCCTCAGCAAAAAGGAGGATTGGCAACAGATGTTAGCTCAGGGCTAATCTTCCTCACCAAAAAAAAAAGGCCAATTGGCAGGCACATACATTGCATGATTTCAGAAGCCCTAGAAAAGGCTCTTACCCTAGAAAAATCCCACCTGGAGCCTAAATCCCACACCTTGAGATTCATTCCTTTGGATTAAGGATTTGTCCCTTGCTAAATTTCCCTGAGAAGCAACACGTTATGTTTCTTTCACCATTTAAGAGGAAAATGAGCCATCATGAAGGTTCTGGGGACCTGAAGAAAGGTGGGAAGAAGTGGCGGGAGGAGAAATGGGCACCCATAAGGAGTTTGGAGGACATTGAGGTGATTCACATTTTAGCTCAGGGTCAGCTCTGAGCCAGCTGAAAGAATTCCTAAAAGGGCAGGTGATCGGTGATTTTTCTGACCATCCCTTCTTTGGCTTGGCTTTTCTTTTAAAAAACGGTTTATGGGGGGCTGGCCCGGTGGTGCAAGCGGTTAAGTGCAGCCGCTGCAGCGGCCCGGGGTTCACCGGTTCAGATCCCGGGAGCGAACCCAAGCACTGTTTGGCAAGCCATGCTGTGCCGGCATCCCATATAAAGTGGAGGAAAATGGGCACGGATGTTAGCCCAGGGCCAGTCTTCCTCAGCAAAAAGAGAGGAGGATTGGCGGATGTTATCACAGGGCTGATCTCCTCACAAAAATAATAAATTAAAATAAAATAACATAAAATAACATAAAATAAAATGAAATAAAATAAAATAAAATAAAATAAAATAAAATAAAATAAAATAAAATAAAATAAAAAAAGGTTTACGGAAAATTGAGACTCCATCCCAGAGAGTGTGGAAGTTTTCAGATAAGGATCCAATTGGCCACTCTAGCGTGGAAATCAAGTACAGGAGGGTCAGGAGAGAGAGAGCCTGTCCCGCTATTCATAGCTTTTCCAAATAAACCCCCAGGGAAACAATGGGGAGAAGAGAAACCCTTTGCATTCTAGCCCCTAAACTGGAAATGCATAATTATGCAAAAAATGTAAACAAAAAAGTAGCCGGAGAGTGGTTTCTCTGTGGCTTGAAGGTTTAGGTTAGACACTTGAAACGTTTCAAGACTCTGCTGGCAGAGCGCTGCAAGGTTGTCCTCCCGCCCACACCTCCTCCACCCTGACCTTGTCTGCAGCCCTACCTTCCTGGTATTTCCCTTTTTTTCCCACAGAAGCTCCGCCCAGTGTCTATACCTTGGCTTCCTTCTAGAACACAAAGGGGTTCAGCTCTAAAGTCCTCATCCTGACTTCATCATGGCTGTGAAAGTGAAGGACAGAGAAGAAAAATTTTGACATATGTGGATGAGAACACCATTGACCTGTCTATGAACAAGTGATCTGTCTATGAAAAGTTCTGCCTGAATTATCTGAATAACGAACGTTCCTTCTTTGCTAGTCAGGAAGCTCTGACTCCTGGTTATTCATGTCCTTCTGTAAGCATTCCTCAGGCTCCTACTATGTGCCAGACAACAAGGTGGGCATGGAGGCACAGTGGGGAGCCCTGTAGACACAGTCCCCGCTCTTGAGCAGCTCTATCAGGGAGGCCACTGAAAAAGTGTAATAAGCTCTATCAGGGAGGCCACTGAAAAAGTGTAATAAGCTCTATCAGGGAGGCCACTGAAAAAGTGTAATAAGTGTTAGAAATGGGGATTCTTGGAATGTACATCAGGGAAACCCTACAGAATGGGTGATGCACAGTTCCCCCAAAGAAGGAAGAGGTGAAATCATCAAGAGAAGAGAGAAAGAGACATTGGATGAATAAAACAGCAGCCGGTAGCTGTCTACTGCAGGGAGGAGTTGAGACTATGAATGTGGACAGAGTTAGCTAAGAGGGCATCCATCCAATGGGAGAAGTGACTTGGGAAGTGGGTTGGAGCCAAGGCAGGGCTTGGCTGGGCCAGACGCAGAGGGAGGAGAGGATGGGGTGCTCGTTCCAGGCAGGAGAGAGAAGCCTGAGGGAAGGCAGAGATGGGAACAAGAACATCACAGGGGGGGATAATGAAGAGACCTGCACAAGAGAACTCCAGGGCCAGCATTGGGGAGTGGTGGGAAATAATGTGGCAGGGGCAAGCACAGCCTGTAAAAAATGTTTCTAATTCAATTCTTTGTAAAAATTTTATGACCATTCTCAATCGGCAAATGGTCAGTCTGTTTGTGAACCACAATGTCTCGATTGTTGGATATAGTATTTGCTCTTTACCTTCAATGATTGTCTAACAGAGTTTATCAACGATTTCATTCCCATACTCCATGTACCTCTTCACCAGGCAAAAAGATAAATCATCTCACTCTTCGTCTCCTTCCTCTGTGGGACAGCAGAGGGAAAGAGGGGTGGGAATCCCAGGAGGAGTAAAGGAGTCCTATAGCCACTCCCCCCAGCCTGGTCTCTGGCTCTAATTAGCCAAGCCCTATCTTTCAGAGATCTGCCTTTTAAAGAAACATAAACAACACTGCCTAAGGCCCCTAAAGGCCATTAATGCATTTTTTAAAAGCTGAAAATACATAAAATCCTTACATTTTATAAACAAACACTGAGAAAAACATGATGAGAACCAGAACTTTCAGCAAGAAACACTGCTCCAACCCAATGCTAAGCTGCCTCTCTAAGAGTTTCTGGACCCCAGCCTCCCCAGTGCAAATGTTGGTGAAGTCCTCTTGCATTTTCCTGCAGTACACTTAGAGGTCGGCTCTGCCTGAAAGTGTTCATGAGTCAAAGTGCCTTAACCATGCCTGGGGGGCACCAAGCAAGAGGAGAAAACTGGCTCTTAAAAAAAGGAATAACCTTTCCCTGTGTTCCAGTCACAAAGAGTATTTTGTAATTAAACTGCACAGAGATGTAACTTCACCACCTGGAGTGCCAGGTCTAGGGGCACTTGGTTTTCTTCCTGCCCAGGACTTCTTCATGACCTAGGGATTTTCTAGGTCTCTTGCTATGTGGAGTTTAAAGTTAGTGGACCCTCTCTAATAGGTTGGAAGTGGCTTCAGGCATTGCAAGGGGGACAGTGGAGGTGAGGAGGACCTGAGAGGGAGGACGGGAATCTGCCCTTTTCCTGAGGGATTTCTCCCAGACCTAGGACACCCTCCATCCCTGGACATTGGAGGCTAGTGGACCCCACACAAGACTGAGTCTAGACAGCTAGTTCTGAAGTTGGCTCTTCCAGTAACTAGTTTAGCAAGTCATTCTACTTCTCTGGGCCTTATTTCCTCATCTGCAAAATTCTTCTTTAGACCAAACGATGCTAAGTTTCCTTTCAGCTCTAACATGCTTTGACACTGTGACCTCAAGGCAAATCCTAGAGCTCTGGTGAGGAGGAGCGGGCAATATCCACCATGAGTATACTCACAGGGCTCAGAACATGAGGCATTTTCGATGGAGAGGCCTTTTCAAGCAGCAGGAGTTGATAAGGCTAGGAAGGATTTGTAAAGCATTACTAGATGGTGAAGGCTTTTTATTTTTTTTTTTTGTGAGGAAGATAAGCCCTGAGCTAACATCCGTGCTAATCCTCCTCTTTTTTGCTGAGGAAGACTGGCTCTGAGCTAATGTCTATTGCCAATCCTCCTCCCTTCCCCGCCCCCCCAAAGCCCCAGTAGATAGTTGTATGTCATAGCTGCACATCCTTCTAGTTGCTGTATGTGGGACATGGCCTCAGCATGGCCGGAGAAGCGGTGTGTCGGTGCGCACCCGGGATCCCAACCCGGGCCGCCAGTAGCGGAGCACGCGCACTTAACCGCTAAGCCACGGGGCCGGCCCAATGGTGAAGGCTTAAGAGGGTATATTGCTCCCCTCCCTTTAGAATGCCCATACCAGGTGCCCTTTGTGTGCTGAGGCCCACCTGGGCATAGCCAGTGTCCAAAGCAGGCAGCCCTGATAAAGTGGTCATCAAAGTCACCTAATACAGCGCTAGGGCTCCTGAAAGCATGCCTGTTTCCTACCAGCCTGAAGAGCTTGACTTGACGATTATACCTTTCTCTCCCCAGGCCTGACATTACTATAATAATAAAGCTCCCTTTTCCTAAATCTCTCTCCTTGTCCTCTCTGAAAACCAGGAAACACTGAAAACCAAGGTCTGAAAGGGCAGCTGTCACCTTGCTGTCACTCCAAGACCTCAACCCCATTTAGTTTAGACTGGAAGAGGGCAATTATTTTTATTAGTCATCAGCCTGAGTAAAAAAAGGAGTCCATCCCCCAACCTTCTTCCTGCAAATTGCTAAAGGAGCACTGCAGATAGATGAATTGAATCGTAAACCCTGGGCAAACTCTCCCACCTCACTCATTATTTCCTTATTTAACCCTTTTAACCTTCTTACCTGATCAAAAAAGGCCTCAGGGCCAGGCCCCCTCTGTTTAGGGTAGAGAAGGTGCCTACCCTGAGGCATGTGTTCCCCAAGTGTGAAACCTAGTGAGGGCCTTCAGATAGCCAACAGACCAAATGTACCTTCATTCAAAGGTATATGTGTGCAGAGGTTTGGGAGTGGCAGAAGAAGTGGTTTTCCTTTAGTCGTTTCTCAAAAGCACTAGGGCACATTTTTGTTTTCTACGTGCCTATAATGATCGGCCCTATAAATAGGCACATGTATGGTAGCCTGCAGGATAGTGGTGCACAGGTCCTGAAAGTTAACAAAAAGGCCACTGCTCCTGAAAATACTTCCCACTATTGGCAACATTGCTCAGTTAGATGAATCCCTTCCCTTTAAGCCTTTGTTCCTATTACAACACAGTTACACTTAGGGCAGTGTTGAACACACATTTTTGCTCAAGGGCCACGTCAAGAAAAATTAAGATGTTGGGAGTCAGTTATAACACACACACAACAGAACTCTTAAAAAAAATCAGGATATGCAGTACCTGCAACTCTATTTAAGCATTTTAGAGGTTCATCTTATAGCTAAAATCTCAAGAATCTTATGATTAGCCTGCCTGCAGAATCTGACTTCAATATTGCACCTTTGAATACATTTGATTGCTAAGTAAGACAGTTTTGGAGCCCGTTTATTTTGCCTTTCCCTATTGACCTCATGAGCTAACTGGCTCCTCTCATTGTGCCTCTAAATTTTATTGTCTTTAGTTGTTAAATGCAAACGACTACATGGCAACATCTTCACTTCCAAAGAAGTTCTTCTCATGCCCACTTATTTTGAAATACACAGTTTTAATTAGTTGCTTTTCTCTTCTTTTTAGCAGGCATGGCAGGTATTTAAAAAGTTATTCAGGGGGCCAGCCTGGTGGCGTAGTGGTTAAGTTCGGTGTGCTCCACTTGGCGGCCTGGGTTCGCAGGTTCAGATCCCAGGCGTGGACCTATACCACTCATCAAGCCATGCTGTGGCAGCAACCCACACACAAAATAGAGGAAAATTGGCACAGATGTTAGCTCAGGGCCAATCTTCTTCAAGCAAAAAGAGGAAGACTGGCAACGGATGTTAGCTCAAAAAAGTTATTCAGAAAAATGGTCCTCTCCATGCACATCAACATAAACATCTTTTTCCTATTTCTCAGATTAAGTCAATTGGTATTCACCACACACCTGTCTCCTTGTACAGAGGTGGGAGAGATGGTGTGTACATCTTCAGCTTTGCTAGATGCTGCCAAATTTCTCTCCACATTGTGGTTCCAACATATGACCCACCCACATGCATAAGTGTTCCTGTTTCCTCACATCCTTGCCAGCTTTTGTTGTTGTTTGCAGTTCCCTGATTTCTTGTGAACATAAGCATCTTTTCGTGTTTATTAACCACTTATATTGCCTCTTCTGTGAACTGTTAACATCCTTTTCAATTGTATTTCCTGTCTTTTTCTTACTAAGTTATGGGGTTTCTTTTTATATAGGGTGTAAGTACCTTCCCCAGACTATTTTTTTCTTCTTTCTTTGTTTATGGTATCTTTCTTTCCACAGAATATTTTCATTTAATAAAGGTCCAGTTTATCCATCTTTTCCTCTATGGTTTATTATTTTAATGTGCTGTATAAGAAAATTTCTCCTATTCCAATGTCATAATAATATTCTCCTATGTTTTCTTCTAATAGTTTTAAAGTTTGCTTTTTCACACTTAAATCTTAATATATCTGAAATTTATTTTGTATACAGAGTGAGGTAGGGATCTAATTTTATCTTTTCCATATTGCTCACTTTTTCTTTTTTTTAGTGTCTTGTGGTTTGGATTTTTTTTTAATGACTTAAATCACAAAATTATTCATGTTAATCAAATTATTAATCATATTATTTGAAGTTCTTAGGTTCTAATCCTATTGTTTGTTTTGTGCCTAATTCTATCTCTTGGAAGACTGATTCCTCAACAATTTGTAATTTTAGGTTGTGAACTCATCTTTGTAGAACGTTATTTGTCGATCTGTGTAGACTGGCTTGAAAGGTTTTCCTTTTGCTCCTATCAGGTACCCCTACTTTTTGCTACTACAGGCCCAAGACTAATCTTTAACATAATTTCTCATCCAAAGTTTCTAAGACTATATAGACATAAAAATAGTCAACCTCAGACTTATGAAGTAGAGGCTTGTGATTACAAATTATCAGGGAAAGTTTTGTCTCTACATAGAGCTCTGGCAGAAATAGCAAGTCTCTCTGCGCTCGTTGGTAGGATTTTTTTCCTGGTTCATTCCTTCACTGAGGTGCAGCCCTTTGGAGGTCAGACTATGCACAACTGAGAATATATTTATAGGAAAAAGACAACCACTTGGTAAAGAGATGGGCACATAATTAAAGTTACTCAAGAGTCACCTTAATTTATGTGCAATGAGCTAAACAAAGATTTTCTGCCTCATAAATTAAGAACTAGTAATTGTATTGTCAACTGTCACATCCCATAGCTCGCTGCTAAATTCAGAGAACCCTTGTCTGTTGGTTTAAAAAAGATACCAACATCTATTTTATTGCTTGAAGATTATTTTATGGTGGAGGGGAGACTTTTGCACTTCTTTTGCCATGCTCTAGCCTTTCCCCCATCCTCCAAGAACCTTCCACCCCACCTGCCTTGCCATGATGAAGATGCTACAGGAAACACTCAGCAAGAGGTTGCTTAGTAGAAACTTGTGTGAGAACATGTGCCCTTGTTTGGGTATGAGAGAGTGTATATAAGCAGGGACACCCATCCAATGATCTCTTCTAGAGGCGTGCTCCCTGTTCTTTTAAGAGCACATTAATCACTTTTACGCTCTCCTCACTCTTAATCATAGGCGTTTCCAGTGTTGTCAAAACAGTGCCTGCCTACATCTGTTTTCTAGTATTGGTTTGGGTTCCAGGGAATGTTTGTGAGAGAGGGAGAGAACAAGAGATTGACAGTCTTGTGTTGACATTTTGGGGCTGTTTGGAAATGAGAACGATCCAGGTCCGATGTTGTAATTCCTCCTTTTATGGTCAAAAAGCAATGTCTCAGCACAAATGAGCATAACTAAACACACTGCGACACACCCCAGACACAGTGTGCACTCCCTGGACACTCACCGTGCTTTTTGTTGTTGCTAACGTAGAACAAAAGGCAGATGATTTTTGCTTCCCCACTCCCAAATCTCCTACCCCTAATGAAATGAATAAAACATCAAACTTAAAGAGAAAAAAATTCCTGACTTATGTGTATCTTTCTTTTGTTTTCTTTTCTACTTTTCAAGCTGTAATCCTAATCACTACTCATCATAATAATTAATGTCTAATTACATAAGTAACCAATTTTCATTGATAAAAATTAAAACAATACAGATAGGGGCTGGCTGGTGGCATAGTGCTTGAGTTCGTGCGCTCTGCTTCGGCAGCCTGGGGTTCGTGGGTTCAGATCCTGGGCATGGACCTGCACACCATTCGTCAAGCCACGCTGTGGCAGCATCCCATATACAAAATAGAGGAAGATTGGCACAGATGTTAGCTCAGGGCTAATCTTCCTCAGCAAAAAGCGGAAAGATTAGCAATGGATTGAGCTCAGGGCCAATCTTCCTCACCAAAAAAACCCCCAAAAAAACAAAATAAAAAAAAGCAATACAGATAAAGCAAAACTTCTCTTTGCCTACTCCCTTAATCCTAGACTGTTCTCCCCCTGTGTATCCTCATTATCCATCCACTGTGTATTCTTGTAGACTTTTTCTAAGCATACACATTTACATATATATTCACATATAAGAAGGCATATATTTTGTTTAGTGGGAGTTTTTGTTTAATGCATAAATTGTGCCATACTCTGTATATTGTACTACAACTAGCTTTTCTCACTTAAGAATATATGTTGGACATATTTTTCGTATCAGAACCTATTTATTGATCTGATTCTTTTTAATGAAAGCAAAGTTTTCCATAGAACTGACGTATAGTAGTTTATTTAATTATTTCCAAAAAATGGAAATGTGGATTATTTTTAAATTTTTCATTATTACAAATAATGCTATGATGAATCCCCTTGTCCATACCTTTTTGGGCACATGTGCCAATGTTTTGCCCAGCATAGGTTCTGAGACGTTAAATTTCTGGGTTTAAGGGTAACATTTGCTTCTTTAAACCAATAACAAAAACTACCTATCTATCTATCTATCTATTTACTGAGTCAGCTCCTGTTGCCATAACAAAATACAATAGATTGAGTGGCTTAAACAGTAGACATTTATTTCTCACAGTTCTGGAGGCTGAGAAGTCCAAGATCAAGGTGCTAGTAGATTCACTTCCTGGTGAGGGCCCTCTTCCTGGCTTATAGATTGCTGTCTTCTGGCTGTGTCCTCACATAGTGGAGAGAGAGTGAGCTCTGGTCTCCCTTCCTCTTCTTATAAAGACACCAATTCCATCATGGAGGCCCTACCCTCATGACCTCATCTAAACCTAATTACTTCCCAGAGGCCCCACCTCCAAATATCATCACATTGGTGATTAAAGCTTCAACATATGAATTTTGAGGGGATATAAATATTCATTCTATTATCTATCTATCTAAATAGGTAATAAACACCTATGATAAAAAAAATTTCAAAGTCAGGATAAAGTGGACTCATAAATCCAGAAGCAGGCATAAAAAAAGACAATGGGTTTTACTTCAACCATATCAATAATCACATTAGATCTGAATGGTCTAAACACACCAATTAAAAACAGAGATTATCAGATTGGATTAAAAGAAAAAAGTAAGATTCAACTAAATGCTACCTACAAGAAACCCACTTTATTTTATTTTATTTTATTTTTTTTTAAAGATTTTATTTATTTATTTTTTCCCCCCAAAGCCCCAGTAGATAGTTGTATGTCATAGCTGCACATCCTTCTAGTTGCTGTATGTGGGATGCGGCCTCAGCATGGCAGGAGAAGCGGTGCGTCAGTGCATGCCCGGTATCCGAACCCGGGCCGCCAGCAGCGGAGTGCGCACACTTAACCGCTAAGCCACGGGGCCGGCCCAAGAAACCCACTTTAAATCTAAAGACATAGATAGGTTAAAAGTAAAGGGAGATAAACACTAATCAAACACTTATAAAAAGAAAGCCAAAGTGCCTATATTAATATCAAACAAAGTAGACTTAAGAACAAGGAATTATTAACAACAATGAATGGATATTGCATTATGATAAAGAGGTCGATTAATAAAAAAGACATAACCATCCTAAATGTGTATGCATCTAACCAGGCAGCTTCAAATTACATGAGGCAAAAATGGACAAAACTGAAAGGAAAAATAGACAAATTCGCAATTATAGTTAGATCTTTAGCACTTTTCTCTCAGTAATCAACAGAACAAATAAAGAGAAAATTAGTAAGGATGTAGATGACCTAAACAACACTGTCAACCAACTTGACTTAATTGACATTTATAAAACACTTCACTCAACAGCAGCAGTACCTCAAAAATATTAAAAGATTTAAATCATCCAAGATATGTTCTCTGATCATAATAGAATTTAAAAAGAAATCAATAACAGAAAAATATCTTTAAAAATCCCCAAATATTTGGAAATTAAACAATATGTTCTAAATAACCCATGAATCAAAGAGAAAGTCACAAGGAAAATTGGAAAAAATCTTGAATTGAATGAAAATGAAAACACAATAGATCAAAATTTGTAGGATGCAGCTAAAGGAGCACTTAAAGGGAAATGTATAGCATCAAATGCTTATATCAGAAAAGTTATTAGTAAACTCAGAATTGAAAGGAAGACTGGAGAAACAGACTCACAATAGGCAAAAACAAGGGAGGAGTCAGTAGCTAGGACCACAGGCAATATCACACCTCTCACCAGTCCTGTGAGACCACCACTGCGTCAGTTGCAGGCCACTGACCACCACAGGCTGCCTGGAAGTCTCTACTGGCTCTAGAAATTGGCTCTTATCACTCTAGCTATTGCCATCCATAATCATAACAAGGTCTCCCTTGTTTCTACTTTTTAGTATCACCAACTCTGTCTTCATAGCCCAGAGCTTGTGGATCTGATTGGCTGAACCTGGACCACATGCCTCTATCCTGGCTGCAAAAGTAGTTGGAAGAGTGAGTGACTTAAGTGTTCAGCTTCTATGATGAGAGGCAGAAAAACTTGGATCCAGAAACTATCAAGATCTTAAATGAAACTTTTCCTGATACCATACATCTGGTCAAAAACACCCAGACCTGAGAACAAAGAGTACCCTGTATTTTAAAGAAAATTTCTAGACACCTCTCTTGGGATTTTTCAAGAAGCTGAAGCATTGGATCTTCTTCCCCAACCATGATTCTAGCTGCACTCTTCCCACTCTATGCAGGACAACTGGGGAGGAAAGAGAAGGAAAGAGATCAGTTATCAGAAATGCAGCTGGGAGGCTATTTCTGGACGCCACTCAATGACTCCATACTCTTCCCTCACCCTCATTCAGGAAGGGCTTCTACCAACCCTTCTTTCTAACTAACCAATGAGGGAAGTAGACACCTAGGGAATCATTGGTAGAATGTGAAAGTATCTGCAAGAAAGGGAGACTAATGTCTCACTCCCTGCCTGTCTGCCTGACTCACATGGGTGGACAACTGGATATAAGACTTAAAAAGGACAAGAAAGGAAAGTTTAAAGTAAATTAGACAGAACTTTTAATTATAACTATGAGAAATGCCCAAGGTGTCATTAAATAACGGTAAAGGAGAATTTGACAGAGTATGTCTTAAAGTATTTATATTGGTGACAGTGCTTAGTTGCAGTCGACAGAATCCACTCTAGCTAGCTTTATCAGAAAGAGATTTATTTAGGGATATAGAAACCACCAATTCATAGGACCACTGATAGGACTGATGAAACAGGTTCCAGGCTGAGATCCAAGGAACTGACTCAAAAGAGTTTCCACCTTTGTCACAACAAAAAACAAAAACAAAAATCAGAAAGCTACCACAACTTCTGGCTCCAAGACACTACTTCTGCTGAGAGGGGCCAAATGGATGCTCCCTATCCTGTCTTTTAAAACAAAATTTGGTCCTAAGTCAAAGTCTTTTGTAGGTATATGTTATTTATGGAACCTAAATTATGCGTCCTCACACGTGGGGCATGGGAAATGGCAATATAGGGTTATTGTTGTTGTTTTTTATTCTACATTGGAAAACCAGGATTTAAATTGTGGGAAGGTATTAAAATGTGAAAAACATGTTTAATAGATTTGAGGCAACACAAATGACAGGATGTACTATAGCTATCATTGGAAAAAAATTAAGTGTTTTATGTTAATTCACATTGAGCTGCGCCTATATAAAAAAATGGTTGAAGGAATATATAACATTGATCTATATCTTGATTTTCTCACTTAAAATATATCTATATCAATTACAAATAGATCTGCCTCATTGTGTTAATGGCTATATAATATTCCATCGTGCAGATGAACCCTAATATAGTTAGTCCTCTAATGACAGAAATTCAAGTTGTCTTCTATATTTTACTGTTATAAAGAAAAATGCTGCAATGCAGTTCCTGGCACACATGTAACAAGTCTGCATGATCACACCCCTTCCAAATGACAGGCTGGGCTCTCTTTGCTTTGTTGTTGTTTTCTGAGTTAAATAGAAGGGTTTTTTTCCCCCTCTCAAGTGAATGTACTACATATTTTTAAATCCCTTCTTGAATAAAAGTAACAGCAATACAAACAGACTCATGACAGAGGTAGCTCTCACATCAGCTATCTTTGTGATTTCAAGCAAGTCACAAACTCCTTTGGGCTTAGTGTCATTATTTGTGAATTGTAAGGGCTGGACAAGGGGATCCCTGAGGCCCAGCTATTAAGCTCTGTGGCCCCGAGTAGTGTCCTTGAAATACCTGATGTTGCTTTAACATTTTAGACGATAACTATGTGTGTCATGTCTCCTGAAAGACCCAAGAAGAATGTGACACATGACTTTCAGTTTCTCCTTGTGTCTCCATCCCTTCTCACCTTCCAAGCACCAAAAAATCAGCACTCCAAACAGAGTAGATGCTTAGTAAACTAACTATTGAGTGACCCCCTGGGACAACACCATTGAATGAGGTGGTGTTTTATAGGTTCAGATAAAATTCGAATTTATCTATCTGTCATCCAGAATAATCATCCCTATGTCCTGCTCACATTTAGGTTCTAGAATGTTCATTTCCTAAGAAGCTCTACATTTCCCTGTAGTTAAGGAATTGAGGCAACCCTTCCTGATTCCATTATCTCTAAAGAAGTTTCATACTTTTTTTAATCAACTGGGTTATTTTGTGTTGTAAAGTATGGTTTATCAGAATAAACAATTTGCTCCTCAAATTTTTTTTGTTAATGTGTACTTTTTAGTCCTTTGGAAACTCTGGAACCCTGAAAGACCCAAATCCCTTCATGGAAATCAGGTAAAGCACACTTGGAACAATTTCTCTTTAGTGTATATGAAAATATTTTGTAAATGTCACACTTTTATTCAGCTCTGTGATTGTGGGCAAAATGCAGAGCCCTGGGATCTGACTGGACAATGGGTTATAATGAGGTGGATGACTTTACAGCATAGTGGGAACAGCACAGGCTTTGTGAGGGGGCCCAGGATACAAATCACATTCTGCCTCACTAGCTATGTGGCCTTAGGGTAGTCATCTTATGTCTCTGGGCCTTAAGTTAATACTTTGCAGTGCTATTATGAAATTTTAAAACAGTATATGTAACGTGTCTGTCATATGGTAATCTCCCAACTCTGGTAGATGTTAATATTATTACCCATGCAGACTGATGTTGATGAATAGAAAAGGCATTCTGGAATAATTGGTGTTCAAATGGTGGACTGAACACAAAGCCACATTGAAGAAGGCAAGCACAGCCTGGACTAGGTGTTAGGAACTATTTTCTGGCTTCCACAAAGCTGGCTGAATGAAATCACCTGATGTCAGCTTGTCAGACAGAATCTCCAGGGGCTTATAGCAAAGCCAGTCATGCTTTAATATAGTTCATAAAAGAATTGTTTATTGTCTCTTGGCATAATCTCTATGTCAAAAATATTATCTGGCTATTCACGCAGAGGTACATGCAATGTGTTGGTTCGTCCTGGAATGCCTCCTTATCTTTTACCCCATACAGACCACCAATTCTGCATTCCTTCCTCTCCACCCGAACTCTGCCTTGGCTCTGGCTGTTATCCTCTATTTCCTGGACTCTTGCATTGGCCTAGTCTCTAGTCTCACTCCCCTACAAGCTGTCTTTAATCTTGCTGCCAGAGTGATCGCTCCACTATCTCCCTATTGTCTAAAGGATAAATCATATTTTTTTGTAGAACATACAAAACCCTCCATCATATCTCCTGTCCACCTCCTGCTTAACCTCCCATCACTTCTTGCCGTCCTCTCCACCACCCCTACCCCAACCCCCATCAAACTCCACTCTCCCAAGAATACTGATCTATTTACGTGTCCTGGATGCTCCATATCCTGTATTGCACATGCAGTTAGTTCCTCCTGGCTGGAATGCCCTCCACTAACTTGTTCACCTGAGAAACACCCACTCAGCCTTCGTGAAGCATTCTCTGTCTCCTTCACTCAGCTTAGGAGCTCTCCTCCCCTACGCTCACCCTGTCCTCCAGACAAACCTCACTAAAGCAATTGCCATATTGCAATGTAATTGGACCCACAATTGGACCATAAGGCCCTTGAAAGGCTCTTTGACAATAAGAACCACATGTATTTTCATATTTATATCCTCAGGACCTCGCCCAACACCTAGCACATAGTAGGTGCTCAGTAAATGATGGTAACTGTATCAGTTAGGAGTGAGTAGCTACAAGTGATGGCATACCTGACAAACAGTAGTTTGAAAAAATAGGGAGTTATTTCCCACAGATAACAAGACTTCTGGAAGCAGGTGGTTACTGGCGTTGGCTTAGCTGTTCAGTGGTGCTATTAGGGGCCCTGGCTCTTTCTGTCTTTCCTCTTTCAATCTATTCTCAACACAACAGCCAGACTGATCTCGTTAAATATGTCAGACCACATCACACCTCTGTTCACAGCCCTCCAATGATTTGCTCAGAGGAACAGCCCAAGACCTTACATTAGCATTTGAGACCCCACCCAGGCTGAATGCCCCTTTCCTTTTCTCTATAGTACTTATTACCATGTGACATACTATATCTTTCACTTATTATATATTATATATTTTCTTTCTTTCCCGACACCACTAAAATGCAAGCTTCAAGAAGGCAAGGGGTTTTGTGTGTTTCATTCACTTCTGTATCTCTAGCAATTACAACATTGCCTGGCACATAGTAGACACTCAATAAGTATTAGCTGAATAAATGAATGAATGGATCTTTCTGTTCCACCTTTCTCTTTTTTTTTTTTTTTTTGTGAGAAAGATCAGCCCTGAGCTAACATCCATGCTAATCCTCCTCTTTTTGCTGAGGAAGACCAGCTCTGAGCTAACATCTATTGCCAATCCTCCTCCTTTTTGTTTTTCCCCAAAGCCCAGTAGATAGTTGTATGTCATAGTTGCACATCCTTCTAGTTGCTGTATGTGGGACGCAGCCTCAGCATGGCCGGAGAAGCGGTGCATCGGTGCGCGCCCGGGATCTGAACTCGGGCCGCCAGTAGCAGAGTGCGTGCACTTAACCGCTAAGCCACGGGCCGGCCCTGTTCCACCTCTCTTAGAGTCTTGGCTTTGTCTTCATCTTTGTTGCCTCTTGGCTACATGATGGCTGTTGCTTTCCAGACATCATGTCTATGTCCAAGGCAGAAAGAAGGGGGGATGGGAAGAGTGGTGCCAAACACATGGGTCCCTTTTTGTCAGGAAAGCAAAAACTTTCCCAAAAGTCCTACACTGACTTCAGCTTACATCTCATTGGCTCAGGTCATGTCATAAAGTTCTGCCAGCAATGAGAGAGGTTAGGAAAGCAGATAGATAATTGGGCATATTGCTACCCTGAACAAAATTGGGAAGAAGAAGGGGGCTGGATATAGACTAAGTAAGTAGCAGGGTCTGCTATGAAACTGAAGGAAGAACCCAAATCTTGGGGACAGAGTGGAAATGCACCACCCTCTCCTCGAATCATCTCTGTGCATCTCATCCCTTCTTTTCCCAGGTGGCCTGACCCCTGGCCACTGGAGTAACATGAAAGGGGCAGGCAGCCCGTGGTCTGAGGCTCAGGGAGTTCATCCAAGACATTAATGTCTGCTTCCTCGAAGCTTACCAGGAGGCCAGCACATGGTAGTTCTCAAACAATGGCATCTCTCAGCCTCACAAGCGTGCTTGGCCTTGTTTAGGCAAATACCTCCTCTGAGCCTCTGAACTTGGTCACCACAGATCAGCACTGCCCAGCCTTTGGGTCCCCAGACTGTACATTGATGAAGAAACTTTGGCAACTGCTAAAGTTGCCTGCAGATGGGTCCAGTCACACGGAAATACTCGTGCAGTGTCCTCCAGGCTCTCTGTGTGCTTTCCTGGAAACAACAAAGTGGGACCCAGAACCCCCCTCTGCCCAGAGGGCCTGTGCTGCTCTGCATTGTCCAGGAAGTGACTAAAGCTCATTTCAATTCGGAGGGAACAGTGTGATGCTGTATTGGCTGTGGTTCTCATGACACGTATAGCAGAAGGCATTCCAGGGAGAAAAGACAAGTCAGTAGAAGGTGCCAGGACGTTGAACGTGAAGGTCTGTGGCAAGGCATCACAATGAAATTCCCTTCAGTTATTCCAGGTCTCGACGTGATTCCATCACGACACTCGTCATTTTGTTCTTCACTAGGTGAGGGGCTCCGTGAGGGAGTCTTTCATCTTGTTGTACCTCTAGCACTTAGCACACTGCTTAGTGCACGGTAAGTGCTCGGTAACTGGGCACGGAATGCATAAAGGAAAGATTCTCTACAGACAGAATGTGCCAGGAGTGTGGGAGACAGGGGTCCGAGGGAGTCCTATGTACCCTGTGGGTTGCACAGTACCTCTCCACAGCCTTTGCATTAAAATCTAAAGATTTTACCCTACTTCAAATGTACATACTTAGATAGATCTCCTTTTCTACTTCTGTTGTCCTAAGCTCATTAACTTCAAGGTTTTTTTGCCCATGGTTGCCATTGAAAAGAAAGAGGAAGAAACATCAGCTTGTCCACAAGACTTGAAAAGTTATCAAACAGTTTAATATCAAGGTAGGTCACTCACAGCTCAAAAATTCCATGATTCTGTGACTCCTCCTTAGTTTTTTAATGTGAGAATATTTACCACTAAAGGGGTTACCTTGATCCGAGTAAGCTTGTTAGTGTAATCTCCAAATATCTCTATTGAACATGATCACTTTTTTTTTTGGTGAGGAAGATTAGCCCTGAGCTAACATCTGTTGCCAATCCTCCTCTTTTTGCTGAGGAAGACAGGCCCTGGGCTAACATCTGTGCCCATCTTCCTCTACTTTATATGTGGGATGCCTGCCGCAGCATGGCTTGACAAGCAGTGCATCGGTCTGTGCCTGGGATCCAAACCTGTGAACCCCAGGCCACCAAAGCGGAGTGTGCGAACTTAACCACTATGCTACCTGGCAGACCCAACATGATCACTTTTTAAAAATAAATGCAATATCTTCAGTAGCTAATCTTCTTCTCATTTAATTAAAATATCTGTCATTTCCTCAGATGTGACATCCGAAGGCTGAGAGTCCCAGACCTTGCTAAGAGAGGGAATGCTTTTTCCCTGTATCATGTCCTGGAGTATTTCCCAGGCTTATAACGGTAGAAAGGAGATCCCCTCCTGCCTCCTATGCCAGCCAGTAGCATTCCGTCCAGACTGTTCCCACACACTCCCACTCAAATGAATTGTATTTAAAAATAGGTCCTGGGCTGGCCCCGTGGCTTAGCGGTTAAGTGCTCGTGCTCTGCTACTGGCGGCCCGGGTTCGGATCCCGGGCGCGCACTGACGCACCGCTTCTCCAGCCATGCTGAGGCCGCGTCCCACATACAGCTACTAGAAGGATGTGCAGCTATGACATACAACTATCTACTGGGGCTTTGGGGGGAAAATAAAGGAGGAGGATTGGCAATAGATGTTAGCTCAGAGCTGGTCTTCCTCAGCAAAAAGAGGAGGGTTAGCATGGATGTTAGCTCAGGGCTGATCTTCCTCATAAAAAATAAATAAATAAATAAACAAATAAATAAATAAATAAATAAAAATAGGTCCTTAACCTGAACACTCCATCTGATTTAGCACTCTGGCTTTTCCTGGCCTAAGAATTCAGAAAAAAAGAAGGAAAGAAAAAGCTATAATTATAATCCTCCACAATCGTGAGCATCCTTAGCCTTAGGAAGTTTGTCAGTGTGGTAGAAGATAGCTGCTTCTCAGTCACTGCCATGGTAGGTATCCATGTGGCCAGTTTCTGCTCACTCCTTTCTACTGTGAGGAAAAGGTGCACATGAAGTTGCTGGCTACACAAGACCGTCCTGTGATGTGATGCCATGGTTTGGCCGTCTCTTACAGTACAGCTTTTCATTCCAGGATAGCCCATTGTGCCGGCTGTTTTGGATGCAGCTTGGCATGAGCACAGAAAGTCCATACAGCCACCCACAACTTGATCTACTAGTTGTGAACGGAAACTTTTGAACACGTTCCACCAGCTGCACAATGGTACCATTTATTACTTTATTCTCAGGGGAAAACGTTTGCTGTGTGAATAATACCAGGGCCTTATGTAAGCCTCTTCATTTTCAGGGAGGTTTACGTGTGTCAGCAAATTCACACAACACCCTGGTAAGGTAGCAAGGCATTGTTATGTCTTCTTTACAGAGAGAGAAACCAGATCACAGCATCAGATTTTCCCAAGGCCAAAGGGACACTAAGTGGCATGGATTTGTTTCCAGAGAGACCCATACTCGTCTGCTAGAGAGCACAAACAACTTCCTACTTACAGAAAGGCTCCACAGGGTTCCATCCTGGACCTAACATGTGAGGAGAACTACTCTGACCTTTGACACTTCTCCTGATGTTGTCTCCCCTTGGGTTTTGTCCAGATGGGTGAAAAGGGAAAGACAAGGTAAGGGCACCCGTATAGGATAGTGGTGAAGGTTCTGCATCTTTCACATGCCTTATCATTTAGGAATTATCCAATCTATAATCACAGGATCATAGATGGAGAAGCTGAGTATCCATAAAGCCCCATGAGAGAAAAAACAACTCTTCCTACAATATAGGATGGATTTGTTTTCAATTGCTACTTAGAAGATTGAGAGTTTTTCCCTATTGGCTCCAGGAACATGCTAAATACCTTCTGGAGTGGGCTGAATTGCGGCCTCCAAAAATATATGTCCAAGTCCTAACCCTCAGTACATGTGACTGTGATCTTATTTGGCAAACAGGTCTTTGAAGGTGTAATTAAGTTAAGGATCAAGATGAGATCATCTTGGATTTAGGGTAGGCCTAAATCCAATGACAGGTGTCCTTCTAAGAGAAAGGCAGAGGGAGATTTGAGACACAGACACACAGAGGGTAAGGCATGTGAAGATGGAGGCCGAGACTGGAGTTATTCAGCTACAAGCCAAGGGAGTTCCAAGGATTGCTGGTAACCACCAGAGTCTAGAAGAGAGGCATGGAATGGATTCTCCCTCAGAGCCTCCAGAAGGAACCAACTCTGCCAACACCTTGATTTCAGGCTTCTGGCCTCCAAAACTGTGAGAGAATAAATTTCTGTTGTTTTTAAGCTACCTAGTTTGTGGTAATTTGTTATGGCAGCTGAGGACACTAATACACCCTCTTCAGCTCTTTTCTTCCAATCCTCAGAACCATATGAATTTTAAATCAATTTAAAGCCAAATACATACCAAGCTAAATCTTTTAATCTGTGTGTGTGTGTGTGTGTGTGTGTGTTTGTGTGTGTGTGTGCGTTAGAAGGAGTGGTTATTATAACTCCAAAATGGTTGAAAATCACTCTCCTGAATAACCAGATGTTAGTCAGTGAAGAAGTGGATTATCTTGACTTACACCACTGTGAAGGTAGAAAGGACATCATGATGGGAGGAAAAATCAAGAACCAGTGGAGTGAATTCAGATTCTGATCACAAGGCAATAGCTTTCATGCCTTCTCTTCTCCAGGCCACTGCCCCAAAGAGCACACAGTGGAGCACAGTGTACCCTTTAAAAATGATAAGGTTATAATTATTATTAATTTAATACAAATTTATTACACAAATTCAACGATTACAGAAATTCATAACATAGAAAACAACAACCTCCAATATGCATATGGTACACATTCCTCTGATTTTTTTCTCTCTAAATATGTTAACACTCTCTCTCTGTCTCTCTCCCCAACCTTTTACAAACTGGAATGGAGAGTCAGTTTGCAAGACAGCCTGGTGTCTACTAGTTTTGGGGCCTAATTCAGTTTGATGAAAGGAATATTTGTTGCATGGTCCTGTTTCTTGCAAGCCCTGGGTCAGGCACAAAACTCTCACTAAACACATCTGAGGTGAGATTACATTTTTGCTTAGAGCACAGGTTCTGTCAAGAGCCAGAAAGTTAACATTTTAGGTTTTGCAGGCGATGAGGTCTCTCTGTTGCAACTACTCAACTCTGCCGGCATAGTGCAAAAGCCGTCATAAATGATATGTACATGAATGAGCATGGCTGTTGTATTACTATTCTATTGCTGCATAACAAATGACCACAAACTTAGTGGCTTAAAACAACACTCATTTATTATTTCTAGTTCTATAGTTCAGAAGTCTGAGTGGGTTTGGCTGAGTTCTCCACTTAGGCTTTGACAAGGCTGACACGAAGGTGTTGGCTGGATGGGCTCTTATCTGCAGGCTCTGGGGAAGAATTCGCTCCCAAGCTCATTCAGGGTGTCGGAAGAATCCAGTTCCTTGTGATTGTAGGACTGATGTCCCAGTTTCCTTGCTTCATGTCGGTGGGGACCACTCTCAGTTCTTAGAGGCCTCTCTCAAGTCTCTCATTGGCAGTTCATAATATGAATGTTTACTCTATTCCAGCCAGCTGGAGCACATCTCTCTAACTTCCTCTTCCACTACTAGTCAGGAAGAACTCTTTACTGTTTGTTTGTTTTTTTTTGAGGAAGATTGGCCCTGAGCTAACATCTATTGCCAATCTTCCTCTTTTTTTTTTTTTCTTCCCAAAGCCCCCAGTACACAAGTGTATATCCTAGTTGTAGGTCTTTCTAGTTCTTCTACGTGGGATGCCGCCTCAGCACGGCTTGATGAGTGGTGAGTGTGTCCGCGACCAGGATCCAGGACCCCAGGTTCCCAATGCAGAATGTGCGAACTTAACCGCTGCACCACCAGGCCAGCCCCAAGAACTCTTTACTTTTAAAGGGCTCCTACGATTAGGTTAGGCCCACCTGGATAATTTCCCTATTGAATAATTCAAAGTCAACTGATTGACTCTTAATTACACCTACAAAAATCCCTTTTGCCATATAATGTAACACAATCACAGGAGTGAGACCTCATTATATTCACAGGTTTCACCCACACTCAAGGGGAGGAGATTATACAAGGGCGAGTGTCATTGCGGGTCATTTTAGAATTCTGCCTACCACAGTTGTGTTCTAATAATTACAGCTTTATTTATAGACACTTCTTAGGACTGAGTGATAGGAGTAGGAGGGGTAACTGAAATTTGAATTGAACATTATTCTTTTTATTTCTTTTTCAACCATTTAAAAATGTAAAAACTATTCTAAACTTGTGAGGTTGTACAAAAACAGGCAGAGGGCTGGATTTGGCCCAGGGGCTGTGATTTGCTGACCCCTGGGTTAGAGGATCAAGTATACAAATGTTGAAGAAACATCAAAAGAGTAATTGTCACTATTCCACACAGTGCCTTAGTCACAGTAGGTACTCAAGGAGTGAATCAATGAACAAATATTGGGTTCCAAAAGAGACTGAGGAGATAAAATGTACCCCAAATGTCTTGGTGCTGAGTCTACTGCTGCGGGTGGAGTAAAAATAATTTGGCCTCTCCTTTTGAATATGAGACTAGGCATGACTAGGGAAGGCCCAGCTGGCCCAGAGCTCAGAGTCCACCACCTGTGACATTTCCCTCAGGCTCCAAAGTGAAAGCTCTATAATTACAAGGGTTATGTAATAGTTAAAGTCAACCCAGCACACTTTATCTCATCACTGGGATCAAAAGTCAAGCAAAACTGTCAGGGGTCTTTCCCTGAGATGCTGGGCTCTGCGTCAGGATTTGGGTCTCCTTAATGACAGGTTGGCCTGTCTAGTTGGGCAATAGCGCCATAGTCCACACGATTGTCAATGCGTTTCTTGGTGGGTGAAATGGATGTGGTGGGAGAAGCTTGGACCACAATGAGAATCAAATGCATGGCAAACACGGGGCCATGGGGAAAACTTAACACTGCTTGGTGAGGTCTCTTATCCAGTTTCAAAAAGATCCATCCCTGCATTTTCTAATTGGAGACATTCCCTGGGAGGAGATGGATCATGCTATTGGCTGAGGCCATATCAGAGGAATAGTATTTGTTCTGGAAAATCTGGGAGTGTTCCAGTCTGCGAACTACCCTGGACCTCAGATACACAAAATGTCCTAGGGACCACCTGCTTCAACTCTCATGTTCTATGTGGGTGGAAACCAAGGTTCAGGGACATTAAATTACTTTCCCAAATGTCCCTAGCTAGTTAGTGAGAGTGAAGGAAGAGCCTATGTATAGCGATTCTCAATAAAATGCTATTTGTGCTCTATATCCTCTCTTCTTCATTTGTCCCAAGCTCTCATATTTTTGTGCTGGTTAGTTAGTGTTTCGCTGGTTGCATTTCAGAGTGCTGATGAAGGTGCTCCCTGCCTGGATTTTCATGAGTCCTTCTCTCCTGGTTGCTATTTTAGATACGATAACATATCAAGTAAGTCAGTAAGTAGCTCTGACTCTGAGCCTTGGAGGCAGCCCGGCTTGGTTTGTAGACAGTCTAGTCTGGCTGACGTCATAGCAATCCTTGCATTAAACATCACTATCTAAGGAAGGTGGGAAGAGGTTTCCAAAAAGTTTACTTGTATTTCTACTAATTTATGGCTCAGTTTTCTTTAAAATGGAGAGTTCTAATTGCCCTCTGCCACCTCAGCAACACCCTAAATCTCTGAGAGAACATGCTTCTCATTGGACCCCCTACCAGTGGGTGACATCTTTCATTGTCCATTCTGTCCCCAGTGTCTCATGACTCCTGTGGTTTCTGCCCCCATTCCAGGTACTTAACCCCATCTCTAAGCCCCCTGTACATCAGCTTGGAAGAGCATAATCTAGGGGTCTTAAATGCTGAGGTCCCACCAGGGAATTCACCAGACTGCAACTCCTCAAACTCCTCCTTTCTCACGAGGCCTCAGGATGGCTCAAGAGTGATCTTTAAGGGTCCGTGTACCAGACGTGCTAGTCTGTTTGTTGTGCAGCTTGGGCTCCTTCCGTGCTGCTTGCTACCCCTCCCTAGCATGATGGGGAGTGGTAACCATTCACCAACACAGGGTCCTTCCAGCTCCTCCACCAAAATCATGCCCCAGTTGCCCTCGCTGTCCCATCTTCAGCTGCGGGATGTGGTGATTCTTGTGGCATTTGGCACTGCTCACTGGGCTTTCTCTTCTTTTCACTATTAAAATTCATTCATTAGATCTGCCTTGCTACGTTTCTGATACTGTCCCGTGTGTTACCACTCTTATTCAACTCACCCTTCTGGCTCCCCAGAGCCATTGCTCTTGAAGAATGTGGGACTAACGCACCTGGGTAGGTTCAGAAAGCCCTGTAGAAGTGACACCATGAAGTCACCTAGAGAGAGCTGCCTCCCTGCTAAGAGTTCCAGGAATGAACTCTGCTGTTGCTTGTTCAGGTGGGGCGTCTACCCCACTCTCTGCCCAGGGCACCATCAGTGGAGATTAGGAAGCAGCCTCTGTCCCTGCTCCCTCCCCAAACGCTTCACAACTGTTTCTTGAGGAAAACTACTGCAGCCTCATGGCTGCCAGCTCTGCAAGTCACGGGACCCCCATTTTGAGGACCCTTGCTGGACTCACTGTCCTCAATCTTCTTTCTCTTTGCATTTTCCTAGAGCAATCGCATTCATGCAATGAAGGCAAAGCCTGTGTTGTTGAAGCCATGGCTGTCTTCACACACAACACTTATCTTTCTCATGGGCCCACCTTTCTCATGGGCCCTGAATATGCTCTTCCTACCTTGGCAGGGGGACTCCTGTCTCAGCTCAGTCACCTGACCCTGATCCTACAGGAGAGATACAGGTGTTTCCTGTTATCTTTGCCGGGAAGTCTTTTGAATCTTTTAAAAAAAGGTCCTTTTCCTACTTTATAAACAAAAATGTTATGCCCGACCACCCAACAAGATCTTGACATGACCCACCTAGGGAGATGAGACCCACCCCCAACGGGTGCCCCCCTTTGAAGACTCACTGATACAGATTCCCTCTAGCAAAGAGAACTTGTCAAACTTCACTCTCTTTGCTTATATTATGAGAGCAATGGCATCTTATTGGTACCCAAATTATGAAATTCTATTATAATATGAAATATGTTTTTTCAAAGTATACATACATTTCCTTTAGAAATGCTGATACACATCCCTAGGAATACATATCTTTCCCTGTTAGAAAACCAATGCTACAAAATGTTAGAGGAACAAAAGGGAAGATGTGAAGGCCACACAAAAAAGAACAACTCCATGGGATCCAGAGAGAAACAGAGAAGAGTCCCTTTATGAACATACCTTTTCAGGCCAAATAATATTCTCAGAAATGGGTATGTGTTCAGCTAATATTACACCACATCCATTATGTTTGAACTAACACAGCTCTGTGTGTTATGCTGTATATTTCCCAGATTAAAACATTTTCACCCAAACTCCAGAAAAGCCCTGCTTTATAAATTTCTTGTTTCTCATGGAATGAGTTGAATATGAATCTCTCCTGCACCAGCTGGTCAGTTTTGTCATTTGCCATTAGTAGATCCTTGAGAAGCAATGTGAAAGCCTCCAATCCAAAAAGCCCAGTTTTAGGCAGATGTATTAACTCAGAGCCTCCAGCCTAGGGCAGGGAAGGACTGTGTGTGTGAGCATTTTGGGTGTGTGGAGTGGAGGCTGGCGGAATTCTGCTAGACAAACAGAGATCACAGGTTGCAGGGCTCTCCTTTGAACTTGGTCATTTTTAAACTTTGCCTCTCCCTGAGCAATAATAATGTCTGGTGATCGAGTCATAATCCCAGGGTGTGAACAGACTTGAGACTTTGATTGCTCCAGCTCAGCAGAGGCAAGTAAAGAATATCAACATGGAAACCTCACAGACATACAGTGACAGGGATCATTACCCAGGCCCATCACCTTCACGTGGTCCCATCTGCCTTGGCCCCACAAAGCACCAATGTACAGTTTAAAACAGCTAGATTGGCTCTTCAGAGACACACTGCAGTGGCTAAGGTTGTGCTGACTAGGATGGACCTGAAAGAAAGGGAGGGGAGAAGATGGTATTAATGGCTCCCTTTCATGTCAACAGGATTCAATGAAAAAGGAGCAACGGGCTTAGTCATTTTTTAACACCCCCAAACCTTACTATGTGTCCGGGATATTTGGGTTTCTCTTTAATATTTGATTTTCAATTTGATTTGATTTTCAATTATTTTAGCAGTAGATAAAGAAAAAGCTGAGTGAATCACATGCACCAAAATCCTAAAAGGCTTTCTCAATCTAAAGACAGCCAATAACTTTTAGCCTACATTTTACATGAGGAAAAACAAATGTTTCAATGAAGCGTCCCAAATTCTTAGAAGAATCAGAGATAAGAAGCTCCCACCAGCGACTTCAGTGTCGCTGGCCCAATTTAGCAGTTTGGGCCTTGGCGGAGGTCCCACAACAGGACAGAGGACTCTTTGGGAAGACAGAGTTGATTTAAAAGGCGAGAGTTATTTATAAATTATCTCCAGATGGTCCACTTCCTACAATTCCTAAGTTACTCAGATTTTCAGAGTGGAAATTTTAATAATAGACCATTTGAGGTTGATGTGGTCTATGTTGGGGACAATTTTCAGAACTCAAATGACAAAAAAAGGCAAAAGAGTCTCTCCTGGGACTGCTCAGGTGACTTACCCTCGCTTGCCGTGTCTTAGTTAATCACCATTTGCATTCTGCTTTACAATTCACTAAGCCCTTTTCTCAGCAGCTCAAAGAGGCCTCCGCCCTTTGCACCTGGAAAGAACTGCTGAAAACATCAGGGAAAGAACCAATAGTTAATTTATTGTTAGAGCATATCTATCTCTATATATGTCACAGGTTAGGTATTAGAGCTCCAATTCTGTCTCCCTTAAGCACTTTCCCACATCAGGAGCTGTGTCTGATCTACACTTAGCCAACTCCCTGCCTGCCTCCTTCCCTTCCTTCCTCATTTCCTTCCTTCTGCTTTCTCCCTCCCTCCCTCTCCTCCATCCTTTTTTCCTTCTATCCTTCTGTCCTTCCACCCTTTCTTCCATTCTTTCTTTCATTTATCCAACAATTGTTTATTAAGCCCTGACTTTGTGCCAGGCATGGGGTTGGGTGCTGATCAGAGGTCAAAATACACTTCCTGGGCCAGCCCCGGTGTCCTGGTGGTTAAGTTTGGTGCACTCTGCTTCAGTGGCCTGGGTTTGGTTCCCGGGCATGGACCTACACCACTTGTCTGTCAGCGGCCATGCTGTGGCAGTGTCCCACACACAAAAAGAGGAAGATTGGCAACAGATGTTATCTCAGGGCAAATCTCCCTCAGTAAAAAGAGGAAGACTGGCAACAGATGTTGGCTCAGGGCAACTCTTCCCGATCAAAAAAAAAAAAAACTTCCCTCTGATGGGAGTGGAGAAAAACGTAGGACCTGAGCCCTCTTTCACCACAGAGCTCTGTAGAATCTCATAAATCCCAGTGCGTGAGAGTCCACATATGCAAAGCAAAAAATGCTTACCATCTCTACTTCTACCAATGATGAATGCAAGACTCTGGGGAAAAATGATCTGCCCAAGATTATAAAATTACCTTGGTTGGGAGCTCTCTTGGGCCTCCAGACACACTGCCCATGATCCTTCTGTGTATGGTTTTGGTTTATCTGAGGAAGAAGGGAGAGGCAGGATGATCATGTGTTACTAGATTGGTTCAATGGACCACAGCTGAAGGAATGGCTCTGAATCATAGACAACACCCAGCTCAAAGTAGGCATTTGATGATTTTAGAATAAGTGATCCAGGGGATTATTAAGAAAGAGTATTCATTGTTGCCTTGGTCATTGACTTGTATGCAGAAAATACATAGAAACAAGACAAGAAAAGTTTACCTAAAGGAAAAGTGACCGATATAGCAAGGCAATCATAGGAATATAGGTATGTTACTCATTTGAAAGGCCAATTGCTGGCATAATATATACTTGTAAAATTGATTTACAAATTAATTCTCTAGGAATAATAATATAGTGGTTATTCTAGCAATGATGATCACCACAGATGTAAGAATGCAATAATGAAAGAAATAGGACAAAGAGATCTAGCCCAGAGGCCTTTAAACTCTAGCATGCATCAAAATTACTTGGAGTGGGGCTGGCCCGGTGGCATAGCAGCTAAGTTCGCGCGTTCTGCTTCGGCGGCCCAGGGTTCGCTGGTTGGGATCCTGGGTGCAGACCTACACACCACTCATCAAGCCATGCTGAGACAATGTCCCACATACAGCAACTAGAAGGATGTACAACCATGACAATACAACTATCTACTGGAGCTTTGGGGAGAAAAAAGGAGGAAGACTGGCAACAGATGTTAGCTCAGGGCCAATCTTCCTCAAAAAAAACAACAAAACAAAATTACCTGGAGGGCTTGTTAAAACATGCATCAATAGGCTCACTCCCAGAGTTTCTGATTCGGTAGGTCTAGGGTGGGGCCTGAGAATTTGCATTCCTAATAAGCTCCCAGGTAAAGGTTCTGCTCTACCATCTGGGAGCACAGTGAGAACACCCGACTTAGAGATCAGCCTGGGGAAGAGTATGAAAGGGCATGGCATGGAGGGAGGGAGAAGCAGGAGGTACATGACTGAATGGAGTGGGCATCTGGCGCAGAAGACTTGGAAAAAGGATTTGGACAAGGTCATGGAGAACTCAGAACCAACTTAAAACAAAAAGGCATTTTCTAAAGCAATACAGAGACATTAAATGTTTTTGATAAGAAGCATGATGGATCTCACAACCTGTGTCTCAGAAAGGTAACTCTAGTGACAAGGTGAGGGGTCTAGCTCTCTGAAAGCACAAGAACTTGTATGGATGGAATCCATGACTATTCTGTGTAATTTCATGATATAGTAACTAAAAGAGAAACAGAAATAAAGTGAAATGATTCAAAATAAACTGAAATTATCTTTTTAAAAAAAATCCAGTATTATCATCTAACAATATAATGCTATTGATTTATTTTTAAAATATATATATTTTGTTTGTTTGTTTTTCGTGAGGAAGATCAGCCCTGAGCTAATATCCATGCTAATCCTCCTCTTTTGCTGAGGAAGACCGGCTCTGAGCTAACATCTATTGCCAATGCTCCTTTTTTTTTCCCCCCAAAGCCTCAGTAGATAGTTGTATGTCATAGTTGCACATCCTCCTAGTTGCTGTATGTGGGACGCAGCCTCAGCATGGCTGGAGAAGCAGTGCATTGGTGTGTGCCTGGGATCCGAACCCAGGCTGCCAGTAGCAGAACACACGCACTTAACCACTAAGCCACAGGGCGGGCCCAAAATATATTTTTAATTTAAGCAATATATATATATATATATATATATATATTTATAAAAATTTTGGAAAATACAAAAAAGGAGAGAAAAGAAAATTGATCACCCATATCCCCACTACCACCAGAAAACCACTAGTAATTTTTTAGTATATTGTCTCTTCATCTTTTCTTATGCACAAGAGTATTTCACTCTGTGTTGTGACCACACTGTATATAAAGTTTTTTCCTACCTTACTTTATAAAAATTATTTTCTGAAGTCATTATGAACTCTTGCTAAACATAATAGTTGCATAAATGTATGTGATAGCAGATACTGATGTTTGCCCATCTAATAGTCATATCTTGGATTTACTCCTTCTGGTTAAATTCCAATGTTTTAGGCCTATGCACCCCCTTATTTGACTTAAGTAAATCTTGACTAATAGAAAACAATCATGGCAGTTCCCTCTTGCCAGTAATTGACTTAATGGCTCTGTATTACTTTGGAAAATGTCAAAGTTTTTTACTTTGATAATCAGAGTTTTCCATGACTGTAGCAGGTTGAGTAATGGCCCCCAAGGTTATCAGGTCCTAATCCCCGGAACCCGTAAATGTGAGTTTATTTGGAAGAAGCGTTTTTGCAGATGTGATTGAATTAAGGATCTTAAAATGAGTAGATTATCCTGGATTATCTGGGTGGGCCCTAAATGCCATCACAAGTGTCCTTATAAGAGAGAGGCAAAGGGAGATTTGACACAGACACACAGAGAAGGCAATATGAAAATGGAGCAGAGAGCGATTTGAAGATTGGAGTGACGTGGCCACAAGTCAAGGAATGCCAGCAGCCATCAGAAAGTGGAAGAGGCAAGGAATGGATTCTCCCATAGAGAATCCATAGAGCACTCCCATTGTGCTCCAGAGGGAGCACAGCCCTATCAACACCTAATTTCAGCCCAGCAATATTGATTTTGGACTTCTGGGCTCCAGAACCGGGACAGAATAAATTTCCATTGTTTTAAGTCACCAATTCTGATGTTACAGCAGCCACAGGCAACTAATACAATGATCTAGTCCAAATACTTCTTGAAATGTTCTACCCCAGGTCTAATCAATAAGACATGAAGGTCTATGGAATAGAAGGGCCTTCTCGGAAAGATTTTCTTGCTCTTAAAAAGAGAAACGTGGAGGCGCTGGCCCAGTGGCATAGTGACTGGGTTCGCGTACTCTGCTTTAGCAGCCCGGGGCTCGCAGGTTTGGATCCTGGGCACGGACCTACGCGTTGCTTATCAAGCCATGCTTTGGCAGGCATCCCACATATAGAGTAGAGGAAGATGGGCACAGATATTGACTCAGGGCCAATCTTCCTCAGGAAAAAGAGGAGGATTGGCAATAGATGTTAGCTCAGGGCTAATCTTCCTCACCAAAAAAAAAAAAAAGAGAGAGAGAGACATGGAGGGGAAAAAAGTCTTATTTCTTCTGCTGGATGTTGTTGCATCTACATGTAACATTAGTACTGCGGCAGCCATCTTGTGACTATGAGGCACATCAGTCAGAGAGCAAGCCAATAAGCCAGGGTGGGAGAGTAGAAAAATGGAAAAAACCTGGGACTGTGATGACATCACCAAACTGCTTTAACTACCCAGCCCTGGGATTTCCCTATTATGAGTCTTCTCACGTGAGATAATTTTCTTACAAGAGATTAACAAGATTTTTAGGATATCTTTAATTGGGTTTTCCCTTACTTTCAGCTGAAAGCAACATACCAGATGCATGCATCAAATGGATTATACCATAATTCAGGAATTGGCAAACTATGGGCCTGCAAATAGTTGCCTGGTTTGGTAAACAAAGCGTTATTGTCACACAGCCTCACCCACAGACCACTGTCTGCGGTCTTGTGCACTACAACAGGAAGGCTGAGTAGTTACGATGGAGACTGAACGGCCCGCAATCCTAAAATTACGCTATCTTGCCCTATGAGAAAAAGTTTGCAAATTTTTGCCATTCTTGAACACAACCATTCTTTTATTGTTGGATACTGTTTTTCTAATTTCTCCAAAAATTGTCGTCTTGAAGCAAGTTTTTAAACCCATCTCTTGGCCATGTTTCTGCATATAAGACCAAGTGCTACACATAAAGAGTCCAATAAGAAAGTAAATAATGCCGGCATGGAAACAATTTACAATCATCTCCTAGACCTTCTGGGGTCTTATTAGAATCTGCCAAAATCATGCATGAGATTGCATTTTCGACATATAAACAAGTACAGGTGATTACAACTAATTCAAAACTGCAGCCTAATCTAGAAGACGAACAAGACAAAAAGCTTTTCTTTCCCTATTTTAAGTTTAAATCAGCCAAACCAAACTTCCTCCATGCTGAAACATGTTGGTGGAACTCGCATCACAGTGAAGGCTGTTACAGCTGAGAGAAGGGCCCTGAACCAAGTTTCCAGTAGGCAAGACTGAAGCACCCTACTTCACAGTTTGCATCTTGTGCTGGGGAGATGACAATTATTCAGTATATAAGGCAGGACTCAAAGTTTGTCTTGTAAATGGAGCTGATTGTATATTTAATTGATGTTTTGAGTCCATGCCACAGTCTCTCTCTTAACAGAGAAAAAAGATCACTTTTTAAAAAGTTGCCCTCATTGCACTGTGCACCGAAGGCACTTTCCCTTAAATGATCTGGGTGTCAGGAAACCCTGCAGTTAAAATTGTGACTGTGCAAAAGCAGGTTGCAGGAGGGAGTCACTGACCAAATAACCTTTATAACTTTGTGGGAAAGTCAAGCTACAGCTGCCCCAGCCAAACATTTCTACCTGCTTGCCTAGAGGCTGCCCAGGAGGCTTTCTCTTGGTGCAGAAAGAACAAGGGGTTCGCCTCTCTTAAATTTTTCCACGGGCTTCCAGGTCACCCCCTGGGTAAAACCCAAATAAACTGGTGAGGTGCGTAGTGATTTGAATAATCTTTGCATCTTGTCCTTTTATCAGGAGGAGACATCTAGGATGAGCCTGGCATCCTGGAGAGAAACCAGTGTAGACAGACCCTGAAGGCAATGATGCTCCATAAATGCCCAGGATCTGGTGATACTCAAAACACAAACACACACACACAATGCCCAGTGCAGCAAAAACATCACCCCCGAACCCTTAGGAGAACAACTAGAAAACCGTTGACTGCAAACCAGACTCAAAATATGGACAATAGAGACAGAAAGTTTCAACTCCATGAATATTCAACAAGAATCAATAAAAGGGCTTTTTTCCATCTGGAACTTCCAGCCTATTCTATAGTTACCTTCTTTCCAAAATATCTCATACAGGAGCCTTCCACTTCCTTTCCCAAAGAATGCTGGATGTGTGCTAGGTTTTCCACATCAACTGTGCAAAACAATGACTCCCCCCCCTCACTTCTTAACTGAGGCAGATATTAAAATCTGTGACTGAGAAAGCACTCACTTTATCGAAGGTTTTCAAATCTTGTGATAACTCATAAATAACTGAAGTAAATAAAATTTTCAATTTAAGAACTTAAGAAAAGAGCAGTTAAAACTTGAGCACTTTTCCTTTTATAATTTGAAAGGGTTTTGATACATGTTATCTGCTATCTCACTTTAATTTCAATATACAGCCCTCTAAAACAAGCAGGGATTAAGTACTATTTATTTGATAGCAACTGAGGCTCAGAGTGTTTAATGACTTATTAAGGTTGCATTGTTTTCTTGTTAACCATGTTTATGATTATTATTAGTCTACGCTTCTAAATATTTTGAAACACAAAAACTCAAAAATTTAGAAAATAATTCATCTCATAATTTTAAAAGAAACTCAGCCTAACAAGGAAAAGAGCCTAATCTAGCAGGAAAGAGCTGGTTTTACTGTCAGACAGATGTATATAACTAGCTGGTGCTTCAGAAAAGTTACCTGGCCCTCTGAGCCTCAATTTTCTCCTCTGTAGAATGGGCATAATAATATCTACCATGCAGATTGTTGTGAGGATTAAAGATAAAATATACAAAGCCCCTGGAACATGGTGGAGCCATAATAAATGGTAGTTATTCACATTTTGGAGTATTTTCTTCCAGGATGGCATTAAGGTATCAGTTGTTTGGGTTTTGACATGTAATTAAAAATATTTCTTATATACAATGTTCTATCACAAACATTTGTCTCTTTATAGAAAAACACTGCTTTAAAAGAAGCACATATATCATCTTCCACATAAACAATCCCTATTTTTGGACATATAGGTAGTTTCCCACCTTCACTCTTAGAAATAACACCATCATGAAGATCTTTACGCATAAAGCTTCGTCCACATTGAATGCTCAGGATCAATTTTGAGAAGGAGAATTACTGGGTCAAAGGCCCATGATCTTTGTGTTCTAATTGCTTCCTAAAGGGATTATGCCAATTCTCACAAGCAAAAGCAGTTGAGAAGAGGGTCTCCTCACCTCCCTCTCATTAGGCTCTATCTCCCTCAGTCTGGAAATCTGTGCAAATGTGACGGCAAAGAGAACCCCTCCCTGGTTTTGATTTACATTTCCTTGGCTGCTAGTGAGGTTGAATTTCCCCAAATATTTGTTAAGTTCATTTGCAAATTAATTGTTCTTTCCTTTTCTCATTTTTGAAGTTTTAGTGTTTTTCCTTTTTTTTTTTTTTCGGTGAGGAAGATCAGCCCTGAGCTAACATCCATGTCAATCCTCCTCCTTTTGCTGAGGAAGACCGGCCCTAAGCTAACATCTATTGCCAATCCTCCTCCTTTTTTTCCCCAAAGCCCCAGTAAATAGTTGTACGTCGTAGTTGCACATCCTTCTAGTTGCTGTATGTGGGATGCCGTCCCAGCATGGCCAGACAAGCGGTGCGTCGGTGTGTGCCTGGGATCTGAACCCGGGCCGCCAGTAGCGGAGCGTGAGCACTTAACCGCTAAGCCACGGGGCCAGCCCCTTTCCTATAGATTTGTATAAGTTTGTTATTTATATGAAAGATTTTAACCTTGCCGAGTGACCCTGCCACCTAAATCAAATGGGCAGGGACAAACAAGACAGAAATGACTGTGAGGGAAGGACAACACGATGGGGTCATTGGTGAACCTACTGGGTTCTCAGTAAAACTGGGCCTCATGGTTTTTTCAACTCTCTGAAAGTGTACAATTTCCAGAAAGTGAGAAAAGAGAAACAGAATCAGGTCACTGACATTTTTTGAATATTAAATGTGACTATTCAGTCTTTTATGCACCAAATATTTATTGAGCAACTACTACATGACTTTGTTCTAAATACCAGGGATACAACAGTAAAGAAAAGAGATAAGGTGTCTACTTTCATGGAGCTTATTTACTGAATGTTTCTTGAATATCAGGTGCATTTCCAGAAGCCTTCTCATCTGTCACCTCAAGAACTTTATGTGGTAAGTATTATTATTATTTCCATGTTCTTCAAAGAAGAAAACTGAGTCTCAGATAGGTTGGCTTACTTGACCAATAGTAGACATCAAGCAGTTCAGTGCTAGAGTCAGGATTTGAACCCAGGCACACAGGCTCCAAAGCCCACATGTTTTCACCATCCTAAAAAATAAGATAAAACCTCAAGTACAGGCAGTCCTTATGCAATAGTGTAGTACTGTAAAAATGACAGTGCAGGCTGTAATGTAATAGTGTCATGTAAAAATGACATGCAGGCTGAAGCCATACAAAGGGATCTTAATCACTGGGAAAAATTACAATTGTTCCATGATCTTTAGAAATTTTTGTCAAAATATTAAAAACTCTCTTGCTGTCAGTTATAAATGTATACGGAAATGAAAAAAATAACAAAACAAATATTTATTCAGCATACTGTAATTTAACAGATTGGAAATATTGAGAATTACAGTGTTGTGTTTCTTTGTAAAAATGTATCAAGAGCGGTTAGAGCAATGCTTGCCTTCTTCTACAACTTATGCAGAGCGAGTATCTTTTCTATGCCTTGGTAAATTTTCAGTCTCCCTTCTAAATCTGGATCAGCTTCCAACATTTTATCCTGTGCACTTTCAATGCCATGAAATATCTGAGAGTTTGTTTAATGCGATTTTTTTTGCTGGCGTCGCTTCCTCTGGGACATTTTCATCCTTTTTCTCACTTTCCTCATTTATGGCAGTAAGTTCACCTTCACTAAGTTCCTTTGGTTGCTCATCTTGAGTCTCTAGAATGGCTCCAGGGTCAACATTCCCATGCTCAGCTATATTTTCTAAACTCTAATTACATTCGATTTGAATTTCACTTCCCGCGTTATTACTTTTTCTTTCTTTCTTCTCTTCCATTTTTGTTGGTCAATTCCCTCCATTGATTATCTATTTTTGTAAAATGTCACATGGGTTATCACAAGAAGACAAGGATGGAACACAACTACCCACTTTACTGTTGGTGTGTAAACTGATTAAAAGATGAACAATGACCAATTACCAATAGACTTTGACAGAAGTGACATGATTGGTAACTAACTGATGGTGATGCACATATTTACAAAGTGACTTGTGTATTGAAGAGCTAGCAAGAAGTTTGTACTTCATGCAGGTACTCACAGTTCATATACCATGGTAACTGACATTTGAACCGTGTTGTTGGATGGGACTGGTTTTGTTTAACTAAACTAACTGAACTGTGGTGACTGACACACTTGCAAGGTAAAGACTACTTGTATTACTTTTGCACTTCTTGGTACTGGGTCTTGCATAATTATAACAGTGAGATGATAGCACATCTGAAAGAAAACATTGATTTTTATTTTGCCAAGTTGTTTCTTTCTGTCGTGTAAAATAGCAGGGTGTGGCCACAGAGATCACTATTGTTTAATCATTCAGTTGAAAATCCAGCCCACATATCTTCTGTCCTCACCCCAACAGACTGCTCTTTTAGGATAATTCCATCTAGTTCACAAAGCAGTAGTGAAGATATTTCCTGTCTTCATGAAAAACACTTCCATCCTCTCCCTGCCCCAGGGAGGAAATGGAAAGAGAATGCTTATCCATCACAACAGGATGTAGAGCTGTGTACCTGGGTCCTCCCCCATGTCTCAGATTTAATGTGCAGTCACAACCCAGGCACCAATCTAAGTAATACACCATATGTGCAGCTCCCAAGAGAAATCAGAACAAGCCTGAAGGAAGTTAGGGCAGGGCAGCAAGCCCCAAAGAGAGTGAATATTCTTTACCACAACATTCCATTTCCCTTGTGGCCTGGTTTTCATGGGACTCCGTGTACATATCAGTGGGGCTAGGTTTGGGGGGCACGGGAATCTGTGTTTGTCTCATCCTGGTACAGATGTTATTGTGAAAGTGAGAAGAGGAACACTGGGAGGTGGAGGTGCATGAAAAGGGAAGAGTTAGGGCTGCCAGGATCAGACTGCTTCCTAAGATCATCATAGTTTAATAAAAGTGTGTAGTAAGGGCAGAGTGTCTTTGTTGTGGTTACCCAGAGGCTGATCCAGAACGTAAGCAGTTAATTTGAGTGGTAATGCCAGGAAGACCAGGAGAGTGGGGAAATGAACTATGGAAAGCAAGGAAGCAATACAGAATATGCCAATGACAAGTTGCTAACGTGGGCAACCAGGGCTCAGTCACCCTGGGGACTCCTGCAGGGTGATGTAGAACACGCCTCAGAGTTGTCTCACCCAAGAGACGAAAAAGCTGTTGAGGACTGTTCAACCTCGTGGTTGAGAGCTACTTGCTATCTTTTAACTTCTTAGCACTTACGGCCTGCCCTGCAGGCAGCAAAGGCTAGAGGAAGCCCAGAGGCAGAGAGTCACAAATGCTTGCAGTAAAAACCCATCTGGAGTTTACAAAATGGTGAGTACCAATGGATTCAGGTAGGGCATCAACAGTGTCTGCTACTAGGTTATAACTATATTCTAGGCACTATTCTAAGCACTTTGCATGTATTAACTGATTAATACATGCAAGCCTACAACAAGCCTACAAGGTAGGTACTATTATCATCTTTTTATAAATCAGACACAGAGAGGTTAAATAACTTGCTCAAGCTCACAGGCTAGCAAGAAGCAGAGGAAAAATTATAAACCATATGGGAAGGCTCCATGTAACCTCTACACCACATTGCCAACACTCTCTGCAATGCATGTTTGATCTTCTTCATTTCCTTTGTTTTTCCACAAACTCTCTTAGATTTGTAAGGCTTACCGTGTGGCTATGGAATAGCTTCATTTTTACGTTGGATAACTGAAGAACATTTAGCGGAGCAAGGCACTTCACATTAGCAGGCTCCCCAACAGCATAAGGTACCAGCCAACTCTGGACAGGATACCTGAGCTTATATATAAGAAAGAAACACTCTTTTCTTATTTAAATCACTGTGTTTGGTAATCTTGTCATTACAGTGGCCCAATCTGTATCGTAACTAATACACAGGATAATGTTGGAGTTTTTACAGCTCCCATACACCAAACACAGAAGACATGTGGACCCAGCCCTGCCACAACCCTGAGACCTTATACAGGAGCTGCTGAGTTAGCATCTGTGTGCATTCCCACTCCCGTTGCGCATTTTTCTTCTCTTCCTTTGACTGAAAGAGGGCTCAGCCTCTTCTAGAATTTCCTTTCCTTGTGCAGGGAGCTGGTACAAGACACAACATGACTGAGTCCTCTTTGGCTCCTCCACGAATCACTGCTTGATTTTGAGTCTGCATCACCAAACCAGTCTTGAAGTCTCAGTGCCCAGAGCTGTCAGCAAACCTCCCACTCCCTGTTTGTATTGGCGTGTGTCGCTGTGCCTCGCTGGAGGTGTCAGCCAAAGCTGTTTACCTGCTTCCTTTAAAAACACCTTGAGGAGTTCTTAAAATTCTACAGCAGCAGATTGGGCAGCAATACGGACAGGAACGGCAATGAGGTGAGAAAGTAATGGAGATAAATAGAACATAACAAAACAAAACTGTAATGAAATTACATGGACTAGTATGAAGGAACTTTTGAGAAAGTGGTATGTTGTTTAAACCCATTATTACACACACACACATATGGATATGTATACATATACACACACATGTATCTATGTACATGTACACACATATATAATTTAAGGAGATCTCATCATTTTTATGGAGCTCACCCATCCATACCATAGGCCATGTCCCAGGCTAAGTGCAACTCCACAGCATATTCTTCTAGGCTAAAACAATAACAACTAAAAAATAGTAGACTTAAAATATTAGTTTAATATACTTGAAAAATAATAGCATCTAAAATCAGATTCCTATTGCAAAAGCCACTACATGAGCTTCCCTGCTGACTTTTATAGGGTCAGAGACCATCCGATAGAGAGACGTGGGCAGAATCAGACCATACAAAGCAAAGGGCTAAAAACTGGCTCATGTACAATCACCAACTGCCCAAGTTAGAAAACCACTTGTCCAATCTCCAGGAAACAAAGGCTCAAAGAGGAGAAGATCATAGAGCTGGTCAGTGGCAGAATCAGGGTCCAGAACTCCTCTCTTCAATGCTCCACAACACTTAATTGTCTCCCTATTTTAGTACTCTTACTTTATGATGGCGCACTGCAACCCATATTAGAGGGAAACTCCTGAGACTCCCTCAGTCGCCACCACTCTCTTATTTCCTAGAGTCATGCCACCCTGTCACCTGCCTTACCCAACTCTGACCCACAGGCCTGGCCACCTGTCTTGGCCCTAAGGTGGTGGGGATTAGTCAGAAGGGAAAGTTAAGAGGGAAGTCAGGAGAGGAGCGGGGCACGCTCCTCTTTGTGAGTGGGGAGGCTGAGGTAACAACAACAGAATTCTGGCACTGCCTCCCCTCCGCAGCCCAAGAACAACATCCAGGCGTCCACATCTCTGCCTCCCACGTGCTGACACAGTCTCCTTGTCTTGGATTGAAACTTACAGCACTAAAACCCACTTTCTACGTCTTCTTTCTCCCAAGAGTTAAATGGATTTACGAAGTGTTTCTAAAAGTCACCTGAAGGGAGTTTTGCGACCCAAGCAGAAGGGTGGTGTCTGGGTTTTGCTCTTTCTCTGGAGAGACTCTGTAGGAGAGGAGCTTGCTGGAACCAAGGCACTAACATTCTCCAGCCCCTAGGTAGACACAAATTCTCTTATGAGAGTGACCCACAAAAAGCCAGTATTGATGGGGCACGAGTTCCTTCTGGAAAAGAAGGGCCCTGCTCCTGATGGACTGGGAAGGGACAGGCAGGAGTGTGAACAGTTCTTGGTATGCAATCATATCAGTAATGGCATCTATTCCCAACCCTCACCCCCGCAGTATTTCTTAATGCAACATCTGATCATTGTTTAAATAGCTATTACAATTCCAAAAGACACTGAGGAGCTTGGATCATGAATTACCATTCAGTAGTAGTTCTAGTTTACAACTTCTAAATGTAATCACACAGACGTAGAACCCGCAAAAGACAAGAACTGTCCCGAGCAAATTAACATGTTGCATGTTAGCATTGGTCCTGGTCGACTTTTGCTTAATATAAATATGTTCTCAAAGCACTTCTTAGGGGCAACCAAAGACATGTGAAATGTTTAAAGTACCACACTCTTAAATCCCCTAACTCTCTGCTGTGGGTCATTAGATTGATATTATTCAATCCTGGCATACTCAAAAAATGCAGCTAAAGGACTGAAAAATATGGAAGATCTAAAATGGATATTACATCTGTGCAAGTCTAAATTTCATTAAATGACTACAAAAAGGGGAAGATTAAAGAAATAAAAAAGTATACTGGGTGGTTACTATGTGTCAGGCACTGTCCTGAGTACTTTGTACATAACTTATTTAAGCGTCGTAACAATCCCATGTGCTAGGTACTATTATTACTCCTATTTTACAGATGAGGAAATTGATGCCCAGCATGGTTTGGTAACTGGTTCAAGGCCACTAAGCTACTTAAGTGGCAGAGTCAGGAACCGACCCAAGCAAGTCTGACTCCAGATGGTATACTCTTAACCACTATGCAACACTGCCTCTCAATGCCTAGAACACAACTGTCATTCTTAAAATAAAATACAACATTTTTGAGATGTGTTCATTCATTTAATATATATTTAGTGATGGTGTTTCTGTACCAGGCACTTCACACTAGGAACTGAGGATACAGACAGCTGAAAATGACTAGGTTCCTGCCCTCTGGAGTTTACATTCTAATTGTATAGATTAGAATTGTGTAGAACAAAAAATAATCATGGCAATAAATAAAATTAATGTAAGCTATAATAAGTGCTCTGAAAGAAATGAAGATCCTAAGATATTAAATAAGGGAGGGGATTCTCTTCACCTAAGTTCTCCATGGGAAAGCTTGGCAAGGGATTGCATGCAGGTAGTTTATTTTGGGAAGTGACCACAGGGAAGAGGAGTAGGACTGGGGATTGGAAAATAAAGAAAGACGAAAAGCTGATCCTAGGGTATACAGTCTCAAGTTGGTCACTGCTGTGGTCCATGAGGACGATCCTGTTGGGAACTAAGGAACTGCGTAGAATGCACCTCAAAAATGTCCACCTGAGGGACGCAAGAGAGAAGCATTAGCCCACCAGTTCCCATTGGTCATGGGTTGTCGATTCCCCCCCGCTCCCAAGCTGTGCATGCAAAGCTTCCACTGCAGCATCAGAGAAACCCTGGAGCAGAAACCTGAAGAAGCCAGGTACAGCTGAGGCAAGGTGCCATCAGGTGACACCTGGATAACGCTGTTGCAGCCACAATGGCTGGAGTAAGAGGTGGGCTGAGAGAGTCTGAGGCAGGCACAAGAGATGATCTGCTTAGGTGGGTGGGTCAGAGAAGGCTTCTCTGTGGAGGTGACTTATAGGCTGAGATCTAAGGAAGAGAAGGAACTAAGAATAGCAAGAGCAGGGAGAAGACCATTTCTAGGCACAGGAAACAGCATGTTGAAAGGGCCTGAAAAAGAGCTGGCATCTTTCAGGAACTGAAAAATCAGGGTAGCTGTGGTGAGTAAGGGGGCAAGGCAGCCCAAGATGTTAGAGTAAGAAGGGCAGAGGCCAGAGCATGCAGAGCCTTGTGAGGCGTGATAAGAATTTTATTTTAAGTGACTATGAACTCACTGAAGGATCATAAAAATGTACCCTACTAATCTCCAAGAACCATAGGTATGAAGCTGAAAGCTCATTCTACATTAGGAAGGACAAACTGGTTGACAATACCATTGACCAATGGTCCACACTGGGGCCAAGACCAAGGGCCCCAAGTTGGGGCAGGGCAGACGGTTTGTCCTGGGCTGCAGAGCTGGGGTCAACAGGCAGGAATTCAGTCTCCAACACACTGTTCTTGAGAACAACTTAGAAGCAAGGCTGGGATGGGACCAGGAGCAGGACTAGGTGGATACTGCTTGGGGAACTCCTAAGAGTCAGGGTGCCTTAATTTCCTTTGTATGTCGTCAGCATTGATCATTGTTAAAAGTTCCAAATCTCCAAGACGTGGGGGAACAAGAACTCTGAAAGGGACTTTTGTACTGGGGGCTCCTGACTCTCTCCCCTTGAGTTGCATTTTCATCTTCCCCTGGGAAGTCTTTATCTTTGATTTCTGCCACAACTGCTGTGCTGGGCCCAAAGGGAGGCATTAACATTTTGGTCCAAGCCTCAACAAAACCCCTTTCCCTTGAGATATTTGCTGAACAGGAATTGCCTGTCTATGTTTACTTAAACATATTTGCCACATGATTAATGAGCAACATGAAATGCTTACACCTGGGAATCATTAAACATGTAATTTCCATTTCCCTTACCTACCTGACCTTTCCTTAGCTTACAGGTACATCAATATACACCCTGTCTCTGTAATGCCTTTTACGGTTATGTTAGTCAGAGTAGGCTAACTACTTAACAAGTCCCAAATTCCAGTGGCTTACCGCAGCAGAAGTTTATTCTCATTCCTGTCACAGTCTCATGCAAGATTGCAGTCAAGCACTGTTCCACGTAGTCATTTAGGGATCCAGGCTCGTTCCTTCTTACAGTGCCACCCTCTTCTAAGTCTTTGGAATCCTCTCCATTTGGCCAGCAGAGGAGAAAAGAGAGCATGTGGAAAAGGTGCCACTGCTCTTAAGTGAGGCACATTCACTCTGATGAGAACTAGTCTCATGGACCCCCTGGGTGCACAGGGATTGAGAAGTGCCATCTATGGGGAACCCAAGAATAGGGGACCTTGGATGTCAGCGAGCACCAGCAGCCTCCACCACAGTGGTAAAGGATAACAAAGCACCATTCTAATCTTCCATGGAAAATATGGAAACTGTAAATGTGCTTTATCATGTAACAAAAGGCAAGGACAGAGAAGTATGCTTGGCTTCCTAAAATGCATACAGTAACGATACAGGCTACTCAAGTACGTGTAGATGTCTTTTTCTCTCTGACTCTATAGTTGGGAAACTTCTGAGCCAAAAAGGCTCTTTTTTACCTTTTATTTTAATTGCTGTAAAATACACATAACATAAAATTTACCATCTTAACCATTAAGTGTACAGTTCAGTAAGTGTTAAGTACATTCACATTGTTGTGTTACCAATCTCAAGAACTCTTTCCATAATTTCAGAGTAGCAAGTTAACATTCGGGGAAACTAATAAAATCTATGTTTGCAATTCCCCACATAAAGAAAGATGGTAAACACCAGAGTTCTGTGACAGTCAAGTTATTTTTGTTTAAGATTGATTTTCAGTATACTGATCATTATTGAGGAATATTCTTATTCTTTGTTTTTTAATTGCGGTAAAATATGTGACTCTGGAAACAGAGTCAGGCGAAGCCAGGAGGATGTGCATAAATGGGAGAGGATGTGGAGAGGTGCATAATCGCACTGATGCCTGATACATCACTTGAATAAATTCTTCCCTGATTTTCCACAGTTCTTGTTTCATAACATAAACTCTTTGAATTGGAAAAAACTTTAAATCATCTAGTCCTTGCAAAACCCACAGGGTTTGTCTCACATTGCCTTGAGTTAGAGTCTTCTGTATATAACCCTTTGCTGGGCCTCACCAGCCTGTGGATACAGTGGGATTCCCCACACTTCACTAATCGGAATTTACCAGCTCTTTTCCCCCCTGCTTCAGCTCACCTTAAAGTCTCACCCAGCGGGGAATCAGGAAACAGCATCTCACATGGGCTCCCTATCCTCCAGCTCTAGACCTCCTTCAGGTGGGCTCTTCTGGAGTCTCGCATCACTGCCGCCACTGCTGGTACCTGGTCCCATGGACAACGCTGAGATCCATGCCCTGGGGGACATCATTTAGGAAATGCTCCCCAACCCACGACCCCTCATGATGCATGAGCAGCTCTCCCTGTGGATCAAAGCCTCAGCATGATCTGAGCAGAACTGCAGAGCAGGGCTCCCTTCCGTATTTCCTCGAAGCTGGAGAGCCCTCTCCCCATAGGATGCATCCCCACCCATGAGGTGGGTCTGGAGAATAGTCACCGGCTTGATCTCTTTATCTCTCCCTCACCCCCAGCTGCCCCCAAGTGCTGAGCACAAACATTACCCTTGCTAGCTCTTTTCCCCCAAAGCAGAGCAGCTCAGGGAGAGAGTTGCCTATGCTCCTAGCCCTGTCAGTCCCTCCTGCAGACCCCGACATATCTGAGTCTCAAGTTCATGTACATTTCCTTTTTGATCTTCCCTGTACATTATAAGCTCTCTGAGGACAGATGAGCGTGTGTCTTATTTGTCCACAGCACAGAGTACCACAGCTATTCGCCGGCAGACATGAATGAATAAAGGAACAAAGACACCCACCTACACAGTTTCTGTGGTGACCTAGCTGTTCCAAGACAGGTAGTGGAAAGCTGCCATATTCTTTCCAAAAATGTTATACACTTAGGGATTTTATTTATACAATTTACCTTGTTTCTGATCTCTCCAAATCTGACATTTTCCACTTAACAACTACAAGTTAATATTCACCAGCCCTATAGCATGAAAAACATTATCAGATTTCACTGGAATAATTGTTTTGTTTTCTACTCAAACAATAATAATATTCTTTTTTAAAAGTCCAACCAACATTGCTCCTTCCATGTGCTGCGGCCAAAGCAGCAATAGAAAGCCTGGTAATCAGACACCTGAGCTCTTTGCAATGTAGCAATGAATGATTCTTTTCTTTCTCTCTTTGCGGATCTTTTCTAGTCTTGCCTTCCATTTCAGTTTTGTTAAACATTCAGGTGAAGGTCAGAGCAAGGGACTATCTCAGGGTGGGAGGAACTGAATTTAACCACACAGGGCCTCTCCCCAGTGAAAAACATCTAGCGCCCAGCCAAGGAGTCTCTAGATTCCAGCAGAGAATAAAGATAGAAAAAAAAAAAAATCTCCCTTCAGAAAATGCCAATTTTGCTTTGCCCCAAGCTAACCCTGTTTCAGGTTACAAGGAGGCAGTTCCCTGCAGAGGGGAAAGTGCTAGACCTGAATTCTATTTCTAGCACTCACTCTGAGTTCTGTGACCTTATCCTGGCCACTTCAGCATTGTCCTGTCCCCACCCTCCATTCTGGCTCTAAACCGCCACCTTCCGCCATGCTCTCCTTACTGCAGTGTTGTGTGTAAGACTCAGGAAGAGTCTCCAAAATCTCAAACTCAAGTGGTCTTTTTATAACAAGGAGCCACTGGCGCCAACCAGCCTAAAGGGATTTCTGGGAATGAGCCTCAAAAGGCTGGCTTCCTGCACTCCAGACATGAAAAGTCTAAAATTAATCACTAAGGAGTAGACATGGGGATACATAATCTTCCAGGGGTAGCATTCACTGGTTACCTGGAGGCATTCGAATGCCCACAAAATCTCCTCCTATAGGAAGCCATGGCAAACCGCTCAGCATCCAGCCCACATTTTAGGAATTTACTCTCATCTTGTGGGAGCTATTAGTAGCACTGGCATCCATAAATTGTTGAAGCCAAAAAGCATGATCTTACTGGTAAGGGGACAACAAACCAATGCCTTTTGGAGGTGCTAGTCCTAGTGTATTTTGTGAAAAAGAAAGTCATCATGTGAAATAGTATATGACATTTTTCTGACACTTTGTACAAATCGTGATTACCCCTGGTGCTACAGCTCTGTTGTCGGAGGCAGTGTAGCCTTCCTTGAGAAGGAACACTTTGGAGGAGAATAGCTGGGTCAAATCCCGACTATACCTCTTAGGAACTGTGTGGCCTTGAGCAATTTACTTCATGTCTCAGCCTCAGTTTCTTCTATACAATGGGGTTTCTAAATGGACCTAACTCATTGTATTTCGAGACAACTGAGAAAATGCTTGTATAATGCTTAGCACGTCGGAACATGTCAATTACTTTATAAATGTTATCAATTAACAATAATAATACAAGGCTCGTTGTCTTGACATGAGTACAGCCATGTTTGGCCGCTCCATTGACCTACAGCCACCAGCACAAAAAGAAATACAAAGCTGCTTTCTGTGTGGTGAGAACTGGCCTTTTCCCGGGAACTGGCCTTTCTCCCACGGAGAGAGTTGCAAGTTGTAACATTTCAAGGCTCTTGGAGCATCGTAGCACGGGATGGACTGGCCATCTGTGCCGGGCTAAGACGATAACCAAAGAGAACAATGCACGTACACAACTACTGGGCTGGGACGTTAGCCAGGGGGCTCAGTGCACGTACGCCACTGATAACCATTTGTGCATGGAAACACTAAATGCTTGCTCTGCAAACTCTGTAATTGCTTACTCTGAAAATTACTGATGGTATAAAAACTGCTGAAAACTGAGCCCCGGTGAGAGTTCCACCTGTGGAAGGGACACCTTGCCCAGGACGTGTGATCCTTGCCCAGCCGCGTCGATTGACAGAGCTCTCCCGGCAGTGGGGCGTGGATGTTGTGAATAACTGATCTGATGTGAAGTAATTGATTTGATATGAAGTAATTGATTTGATGTGTTCTCTTTTCGGTCAACCTGGTGTTTCTCTTTCTGGTTGATTTGTGTCATTTTCTCTTCAGCCGATGTGGGTGTTTTCCCTTTCCAGTCGGGCTGATGTTTTTTCCCTTCTAATACTTGACCTATCTAGATCTGTTTGCAGACTGTCACCTTTACTATCCTCTATATAATAAAATATACCTTCGGTCCATTTGTTTGGAGTGGAAAGTGTCTTTTACATCTCTGATCGAATCCCCGAACCTCTCATAACATAATTGGCGCTGTGAGCAGGATTCGATTAAGGAGATGCCTTTCCTATTCAAACAAAAGGTAACTGAAGCCAAAGTGGAAGAAATTCCAGGATGGGAGGACCCTCCCTCTTGCACTCTGGCTGGGGAGTGGGCTCACAGGTCAGGATTATGTGAAACTTGGGATGTTCGTCTGCAAGATATAAATCATTGGATGTGACCAAAACTTTGCAGACAGTAGGAAAAAAGAGATAATGTTTCTTTTCTGGCACGGCGAGGTTAATGTTTATTGACTGCTTATCGTCGGGCTATGGAAGATAGGGATAAAATACAAGGGAGAATGTACTCTTGAAAAAAGAAGTTTCAAATTTACAGTCCCAGCTGATGTCACCCAAAATAAACTCTTTCCTTGCCGTGAGCCTGGCATTCTAGTTTTATTTGGCCCCTCTTAAGTGACAAATAGTGAGCCTAAATGTGTATCCAATAATAATTTGGCGAGCCAGCCGGGAGGCTCTTTGTCCATGGCTCGGTGGGCCTGGGCTGGGTGGGATGTCCTGGGAAACAGTCCAGCAGCTGCCTAGGTGATTTGCCCTGGAGACTGCTTCCAGTGCTTTCCATCTGACCTGGCACCGCTGACCCTGGGCACATTTTTCTTATGACAGGGAAACAGGCTCTAGAATTATTTGTTTGTTTGCCTATTTGTTTGTTTTTGCTTACACCAACAACTCCCTTCCCCTCCATCTGGAGTCCTGTCTCTTTAAGAGGCAGGGCTATCCCTACTGGAGTGGGAATAATTGTAGGACTTTTACCCGGAATCTGTTAGATGCATCTATCTGTTCTGTTTGGGATCCCATTTAACTGTCTATTCTGTATGTTTGTAATTTTAAAGGCGGGAAGTTCCATCTGTCCCCAAGGAGAGCCCTCTGGGCCACCTCTTGGCTAAATGGGCTATATTCAGCTAGGAGCCCATATCCAAGAAGATAAGTTTTTTATTGTAACACCACATTGCCACAATATTCCATAGACTCCAGAGAGGAAAAGTGGCCAAAATGGGGCAATTTCAATTTAAACTTTTGAAGTAATTTGAAATTGGGATGGCTATTCTGGAGAATCTATTTCAGATGAATTCACCTTAAGGGTCACCCTTAAAAGAGAGGATTCAAAACCTCTCACGATGAAATGCAATCTTTAATTAATACACAGAGGCTTCTAAAAGACAAAGTTATTTCAAAAACAGCTTCCAAAATCTTTTTGGTAACTTGAAGCTTTAGAGTTTTGCTAAATTAAATTGATAAAAATTTATTGAGTCTCTGGGTCGTTTCCACATAAGATAAAACATTAAAAATTGGTTACTAAGCATAAATTTGTCTGCCTATGGTCTCTTATCTCAAAAAAAAAAAACTGAAAGATGCTTACATTTATTGATAAACATGTTATGTGCATGCTGAAGAATTTTCTATGAGAAAGTACACATTTCTAGAAAGTCTGTATACAAAAAAAGCAAAAGGTATGTTGTCCATAAAGAAAGTATAAAGAATAGAGATATTTATGTTTGTTTTGTTAAGAAAAATAAATTTGTCCTAAAGTACTAAAAAAAAAAAAAAAAAGGTGTAGGACAAATTCTAAATGTAAAAAATAAGTGACAAAAGGTTTGTAAAAGTAAAGCCCTGAGGAGTTTTGCACATGATCAAGTTGGCTAAAGTAGGCTAATGATAAATTAAAATTTGACTTTCTCTCTTATAAGGGTAATTTTCTTAAACTTTTGGTCTGCTCTTTACATAGAGATTAAAAGGTGTTCTATGTAAAAGACAAAACACCTATGTTTTGTTAAAATAATTTCCTATGTTCAAAAGGACTGAAATCTCTCCCTTAAGGTTTTTGTTTTTGTTTTTTGACTGTTTTAACTCTCTGTTTGCCTTCAACTGTTTCTGTTATCAATTTGATTAAATAAATAACTAGGCATTATTTCCTATTTGACCAAGTGTTTTAAAATCTTTGATATTTTTGATAAATTTCTGCCAAAATTAAAGTTTTTTTAACTTAAAAAGAAATTACAAAAAGACATATGATTATGATGCTAACATACAATACTGTATTTCATGTTGATGCTCACAGTTCTTTAATTTCTACAGAACAAAAGTATAACTCTTATGCTGATCAGCTGGTGCAAAATCATGCAACACACAACCCAGGCTTAGCACAATGAATCCACGAAAAGAGTGGACACTTGGGAGAATAAACTTCATACAGGTGGGCACAACAAAGGGGAATCCTTGTCACCCATGATGATATTGCCACTGCAATACAACAATGTCAGTTATGCCAACAGTTAAATAAACGGGGAGTTCCACACCCCTACCAAGGTCATATCCAAAAGGGATTATTTCCCGCCCATACATGGCAAATAGATTCTATTGGACCATTGCCAAATTCTTGTGGATATACTTATGCCTGCACTGCTGTTGATACATATTCTGGTTATGTATTGGCTATACCAACTAAAGTGACCACTCAACAGAGTGCCATAAAATTATTAGATATAATCAAGTTATATTATGGAACACCAAGGCAAATTCAGAGTGACAACGGTTCCCACTTTACAGGTAAGTTGATTCAAACCTATACCAAGGAAAATTATATAGAATGGATTTATCATATACCTTATTACCCCCAAGCTGCAGGCCTCATAGAACGAATGAACGGATTGCTTAAACAACAATTGAGGAAACTTGGTCATGGCTCATTAAAGGGGTGACACAACCATCTAAGTACTGCTCTAAATGTGTTAAATAACAGGCCACTAGGCCCTAATGAGACTCCTCTGTCAAGGTTGTTACCAGCAAAGATTACAGAAGTGGCAGCCGCCACCCATGAGCTTATGACCTTAACCTATTGGCCCCTGACTCAGTCTGCTAAACCGCCTTTTCGTGCCACGGCCGAAGCGACTGGATTGGATTTATCTACTGTTCATTCTATTCAATTGCCCCCTAAGAAGCAGTCTATAGTCCCTACTGGGATAGGGATACAATTTCCCAAAAATACCTTTGGTTTGTTAAAAGGACGCTCTGGACTGGCAGCAAAAGCTATTGATGTACTGGGAAGAGTTATTGATCCAGATTACCAAAGAGAAATAAAATTTATATTATATAATGATAGTGACACAGTACTAACTGTAGAGTCTGGGGAACGAATGGGACAATTATTGGTGCTTCCCCTCTTGACTCCAAATGTGTCACAAGGACAAACTCCAAGTAAATTAACTAAAAGAGGAATGCAAAGATTTGGGTCTACAGATGGATGAAAACCTGGAGCAAAAGTGTGGGTGACACATCCACCCAATGCAGCTCCCCGTGCTGCAGAAGTAGTGGCCCAAGGGCCCACTGCAACACTCATAGTTATGTATCCAGGAAATGAACAGTTATATCATGTTCCTAAAAATTCTGTTTCTTTGCGTAAATAGATACTCCTGCTGTGTTCGCTATGCTGTGCTGCACCTCCATGTCTGCTGCAGACCTACACACAGAGGCATTAGTTGCCTCTGTAGGACAACCTTTGACCCTGCACTGTTAGACCAACTGCTCTACACCAGTGGGGCCTATAACCTGGACTACGAATGGCCGAGAAGTTTGATCTCAGAAACATCAAGCAACTTCTCAATATAAGATAATTTCTCTATTGCCCTGCCTTCTGCTACCCTCCATGATGGGAGCTGGTCTAGACTTCTACAAGCTAATTTGTTAGGCCTAAGTGTTACCTTATCTAATGTTATCTTTGATGCTGTGCATGATTTGCAAAATCAAGTTAATAATATTTCATATTCTAAGGGGTTATTTGATTGGTTACCTTGGGGTTTGGGTCCTTTATTGCGAGATAGTTTTATAATTATTGTAGTCATTAGATTTTAGATTCTTAGATGTGCCTTATGTACTTGTGTACGAAGTTCATTGTCTGTGCATATGGTGTCTTATGGTTAATGGAGACGGCCACGGCCGAATATGTCTTGACATGAGTACAGCCATGTTTGGCCGCTCCATTGACCTACAGCCACCAGCACAAAAAGAAATACAAAGCTGCTTTCTGTGTGGTGAGAACTGGCCTTTTCCCGGGAACTGGCCTTTCTCCCACGGAGAGAGTTGCAAGTTGTAACATTTCAAGGCTCTTGGAGCATCGTAGCACGGGATGGACTGGCCATCTGTGCCGGGCTAAGACGATAACCAAAGAGAACAATGCACGTACACAACTACTGGGCTGGGACGTTAGCCAGGGGGCTCAGTGCACGTACGCCACTGATAACCATTTGTGCATGGAAACACTAAATGCTTGCTCTGCAAACTCTGTAATTGCTTACTCTGAAAATTACTGATGGTATAAAAACTGCTGAAAACTGAGCCCCGGTGAGAGTTCCACCTGTGGAAGGGACACCTTGCCCAGGACGTGTGATCCTTGCCCAGCCGCGTCGATTGACAGAGCTCTCCCGGCAGTGGGGCGTGGATGTTGTGAATAACTGATCTGATGTGAAGTAATTGATTTGATATGAAGTAATTGATTTGATGTGTTCTCTTTTCGGTCAACCTGGTGTTTCTCTTTCTGGTTGATTTGTGTCATTTTCTCTTCAGCCGATGTGGGTGTTTTCCCTTTCCAGTCGGGCTGATGTTTTTTCCCTTCTAATACTTGACCTATCTAGATCTGTTTGCAGACTGTCACCTTTACTATCCTCTATATAATAAAATATACCTTCAGTCCATTTGTTTGGAGTGGAAAGTGTCTTTTACATCTCTGATCGAATCCCCGAACCTCTCATAACACTCGTGAAGAAAAAATATCATCCCCAGGGAACTCATAAATGATGAGCAAACGGAATTGATTCTATTAACCCCTTTGTGGCCTTAAAGTATCCTGATAGATACTTCTCTTAGCACCTATAACATGTCATTGTACTCTTTATTTGTTTGTAACCCCACTATTCTGAACCCCTCTCTTTTATTGCTGTATCACAATATCTCCTCTAGTACCTGTCCTATGGAATCTTTGTTGAGCAAATGAAAAGTAAAGTCATAAATTGATGAGCAAAGGGGTAAGCAAATGAATGAATACTCTCTCGAAGAGAATATTTGCCTCATTAAGCCAAAAGAATTGCTTCTTACAAAACTTATTCTAGAAAAAACAGCATTTGGTTATTTATTATGAATATTCCCCACGTCCCCTCCCCTATCTCTCAGGAATGCCAACTCCCAGATTCAGAGTCATTTCCTAAGAGTTGTTTAAGTACTGAAAGTGTTAAACATGGTCTCCAAAAACACCGGAGATTTTTGATAGGATGAGTCCATTTTCAACTCTGCTCTGATCTCCAGTTGTGGAAGCTGGGCACTTCAGAGTGGATAAAAGGAAGGAGAAGCGATAACTGCATAAAGGAGCATCTTATTATGGAAATCACTAGGTCTTTGAGGAGCACACATTCTAAGCTTTCTAAAGGAAGAACTTGAGCAGGCAGAATGAAGCAAGTCTTGCCTGGATGCATTTTCTCACTTTGGCAGCGGGCAGGGGCAGCTCGCTGCAGATGCCACAATGCCAAGGGGCCCGTTTAGTTTATGTTCTCTAATCCATCAGAACAGTTGCAGTAAATATTTTGAAAACTGACAATTATTTTCAGGAATTTATCTCAAATGAGAACTTATTGAAACCGTTATTCAAGCTTATTCAAATGAACTTGAGCTCCTACTAACTGGACTGGCTACATAATTTGTGAGTCCTAGTGCAAAATGAAAATGCAGAGCCTTTTTCAAAAATTATTAAGCATTTCAAGATGGTGACAGCAGAACATTAAAACAAGCATGGGTCCTCTTGCGAGCAAGGGACCCTGTGCAAGTGCATAGGTCAGAGGCCCTAAAACCAGCCCTGCCTGATAATGACTACTTAAGAAGTCCAGCACCAGGAATCTCAGGCCGACTGCTGTAGCAGAAAAAGGAAAACCAGACACCATGGACACCTCAGCATCAGCTCTTCCCAGAACTACCATACTTCCTCATGGCTTCCATCAAATGACCAGTTTCTACTAGTGTTATATCCCTTCAAGTCTTCAGGGTCCGTAAAGCAGTTCAAGGCTATCTTCAAAAACAAAACAAAACCGACTGGATCTCAAGCCCTACGGAGTTGCCTCCCTAATACTTGCAGTTGGTGTGGAATGACGTGCCTGCGTGGGGAGTGGACAAGTAGAAACATCACCCGCCAAAACCAAAGACGCTAAATTCAAGGTTGCAAGCCCAAACTGCAGTGAAAACACTCTGTTGGAAGACATGCCCCCGAAGTCCCCGCCTCACACAGTAAGCTGCACAAGTAAATTGCTTTCTGAATATTCCCTTCCAAACTGAAAACAAAAACCCCAAACACTGAAATGGCTGTAACTGCAGAGAGAGAAAAGACAAGCTGAGATGACGGGCAGCAGGGGCGGAATTTTTTCTCGTTGGTGGATAATTTGATAAGAAACCTGGATTCTGAGCGGCCTCACAATGGCCTATTTATCCGGCTCTCACGCACCACCGGCAGCCCCGGCTGGGAATCACGGGGGTGGCAGCCGTCCCCGGAAAACGGCGGCGCTCCGGCACAGGAAAGCCAGCTGATAAACTGAGCTGCAGACAACGCTTCTTCCTTCCTGGGAAGCAGCCACAAAGGCAGCCCAGCTGACCTCGGCAGAGCGCTGTTCCCCGGCCGAGGAGGGCAAGAGGTGGGAGGAGGGAGGGCGGGAAAGCGGCGGGAGGTGAGAGGCAGGGAATCGCTGACACCCCCCTTCCCCCCCCCGCACCCCCCCCCCGCCGAAAGTTTTCTTTGGCAAGAGCATCACACGGCGTGATTCAGGCAGAGCCCACGCTAGCAAAGCTCGGGCTCGGTATCTCTCCAAGCCAGGCGGGAAGGGCCTCCACGGCTCCCACCCCCGCACCCCGCCCCGCCCCCCCCCCCTCCGGCCCTTCGCCACTTGGCTGCAGCCCGCGGGCCCTTCCGGCCGGCCGGGCTGGCTTGGCCCCGGGCTGGGAACCAGTTTGGTGGGGGGAACCGATTGGCAAGGCCCTCCCCGACTGTCCCTGGGGTGGCCCCTCCCTAAGGCTTTTGGTCAAAAGCAAAAAGAAACACAGACATTTGTGTCACCCTATTAAGCACACAGGGCTTTGAATCGTGCATCAGACGCAAAGACTTCTCATCCTCCCCTTGGCAGGGTGGCCGGGTAAATACAATAAAAAGCTTTCGGGAGTTCCTAAAATTTACCCCCTAACTTCCCTGGCAAAGAGAACCTTATTCGTTAATTTCCTCTCTCTCTCTTCCTTCCTTTCAAGTGAAAACATCTTATTTTCATGTTATCATTTTGAAAAAGACAATTATAAAAACTGGCAGGAGGTCAGATGGTGGATTCTGAGATGCTCCAGGCGAGCCCCAGGAAGCTCTGTTTTCGGAAGAGCTGACCCAGCAGCTGGTCCCTGCTGCTGGAAGACGTGTGCTTTCACTTTTTCACTCCCCAAACAATTTGAATTGGAGTCTTGAGAGAGCCTTGGAAAGAGCTGCCTACGTTGGAAAAGGTCTGGAAAGGGCATTCCACATGAGAACAGAAACCCCAGGGGGGAGCAGAGCTAGCTCTGTGAATTCGGGGACCTCTGCCTACTGGCTGGGAGGGTGGTCTCCAGGCGTCCAGGCCACAGGTGGGGCATCAGGTTGTTCTTGATCTGCTTCCCAAGTTGTACACAACTCCCACAAGGGGAAAAAAGGGTGAAGGGGTCAAATCTTCAGCTGTTTGTATGCCCTGCAGCAAGAGGCACTAACTATGTCAGTTCACTGACCCCTAATCCAGAGGGCTCCAAGGAGCCCACATCTCTTCCCTCCTGTCAGGATCCTGGACCCCACCATTCCCATCTCCCAACTTCTCTTACTCAATATACTGCTCTTAACAGCATAGCCAGTCCTCTGGGCTTGAGCTCCAGAAGGAATTTCCTCTAATTTAGAGCCTGCAGAGAAGTACTTTGGAGAGCTGGATGAGGTATTCCATGCCTAAGGGCACAAGGTCTCCGAGTTGACTCTTCTATATAAACATCACTCTATTCCAAGGGACAGAGTTGTCTGTTGACCTAGAGGAACAAAGAAGTTGCAGGAAAGACCCCTGATGCTCTGTGGTGGTTTGGAGACCTAAGTTCATTAGCCCTACTAAGAAAGGCTTTCATGACCTACTGGGAACTGCCCTCCAGTCAGCCTGAAGATCCCCAGTCAGGTCCTGGGACCCTTCCAAACCCCCACAAGATTTCCCACATCTTGGGGGTTTGGTGGAGTTCCCAGCAGAGAAAGATGTGACCACAGAAAGCAGTAGTCACCTTTGGCCTGAAATGAACTTCTTGGGGTTTTTATATCCACCTAGCCACTGTGGGGCATTGTTTGCTATGGTGCTTCAGGAAAATGACAAGTAGCTCCTTCTTAGGAATAAATTGAGAACCCTGTTTGAGATCCAGTTATTCTTATTATAGTTTTGGACAACACCGAAAAGAATATGAACTACAGTGACTATTTTCAGAGGAAGGAGACTGCATTTGCCAGGTCACAAGTTTTACAATCTATTTTTGATATCGATATCTTTGCAAAGACATCTGGGTGAAGATAAATCATTCCCTGAACACTTGTTTAGTTCGCAGGAACCTATTGAGAAAGGCTGTTCTTTGACTGCCCAAACTCTATCTTCAACTATGGCTGCCCCCACGGCCAATGGGACAGTCTCTAAGAAGAATGAGCACTGGGTATCCCAACCCCGTCCACAGCCACTGCCTTATCCGGAACCCTTTGTCTCTGCTTTATTGGATTGCAGACCTGGCCCCTGACTCCTGATGACTTGCTGTCTCCTGCTCCCACTCTGTCCTCACCCCTCAATCTAATGGCAGACATGGAACTTCCCTGGGCCTGACCCTCCATACTCTCCCTCAAGTCCTGCTATTCTAGCTACTCCAATAACTTCCTTGCCCCATCCATTGGCTTCTCTGGCAGGTGCTTCTGGAAGGCCTGATCTGCTCCTGCCCCCAAAAGGGGATTCTGACACATGCTGCCCTTCAAATTGCTTATAATACAACATCAGACAGAAAATACCGAAGAGACCTCAAGATTGTGGTCAGTTACAATCATGAATAAATGCACAAGAAAACCACGGTTCTCTTTTAAGAAAGTGATTAGGATTCAAAACCATCTACACATAATGGTCTATAGAATGGCTTCTTGTTTAGACTCAGTCATGTTCAGAGTCTTCTCTACACTCCTCCCATTTTCCCCCTCCCAGATCTCCACTGGTTTAGTAGAATGAGCTTTGCAAAAGGCAGAGTTAGTGTCTTCCTACAACCAAGGATTAAAGAGGCAGCAGGGAAGTCCAGGCCCCAACCTACTGTCCTTCTAACCCATTGGGCAGTCCCTCCATCCCACTGACCAATCTGGATCAGAAAGAAGAAAATTCTAACCACCAAGACTATTTTTCAACATCAGAGTCCTCCTACTGAATGTAAAATGGTACAGCAGCTAAGGAAAACAGTGGTAGTTCCTCAAAATGTTAAACATAGAATTACCCTATGACCCAGCAATTCCACTTCTAGGTATATATCCAAAAGAATTTAAAACAGGTATTCAAACAAATACTTGTACACCAGTGTTCACAGCAGCACTATTTATAGTAGCCAAAAGGTGGAAACAACCCAAACATCCATCAACAGAAGAATGGATAAACAAAATGTGGTATATACATACAATGGAATAATATTCAGCCATAAAAAGGAATGAAGTACGTGCTATTAACATGGATAAACCTCCAAAATATTATGCTAGGTGACAGCAGATACAAAAGACCACATATTGTATGATTCCATTTGTATGAAATATCCAAAATAGGTAAATCCATAGAAACAGAAAGATTAGTGGTTGCCAGGGGCTGAGGGGGAGGAAGGAATGGGAAGTGTTTACTTAATGGGTACAAGGACTCCTTTGGGGGTGAATAAAATGTTTTGGAACTAGATAGAGATGATGGTTGTACAACATATGAATGTACTAAATGCTATCAAATTGATCACTTTAAAATGGTTAATTTTATGTTATGTGAATTTCATCTTAATTTTAAAAAAATCCTCCTACACCTTTGAAGGATCAGTTTATTCAGCTCCTTCCGATCCTAATGATCATTCTTTGGGGAATGGAAGACTGAATGGGGAAGAGTCAGGAGATGAAAATGACAAATGTCCACTTTCCTTCTAACTAGTTGATCACAGTGACGATGATGATGATGATAACTTATGATGATGATGAAAGAAAGAGGCTTAAAAGGGGCCCCACAAATCAGGGCTATATAGTATCCACAGATTACCTTGAGCAGGACCATATTCTTCAGCAATCCTAAACCTTGACCTACTGTGACCCCACTGTTTCTGCAGACTTGCCCAGAGTCAGGGCTGGTAAGTGATGGAACCAGGATCTGCATCCATGCTTGTTTACTAGCAGAGCCAATAGTAATTCAACTGTACCACACAGTCTCCCTAAAATGTCACTGGATATTTATAATTGCAGCTCTGGGATCATAAGAAGACCTTCTCCCTACACCTATACGTGTATAATAAGAATATTAGCTAACAGTAAGTATTTAGCACATCCCAGCCACATTCCTATATAATTTACATATATTAAATTATTAATTCCCACTGCAGCCCTGTGAGCTAGATACTATTATTATCCCCATTTCACAGATGAAGAAACTGAGGAACAGAGAGATTACAACAAAGATCCATAGCTGTCAGGCAGTGATGTCTGCATGGACACTCAAAGAGAAGTCTGCTTGCTACACGGCGGCTACAAGAGTTTGCTGTGTGGGCACCTGAGGGATTACTCGAGGTTCTTCCTCTCCCTTGTGGAATTCCAACATGTTTCTCCTTTGTTCTTGCAGGCGGATCATGTCCTCCAACATCTGGCCTTCCTGCCTTTGGCACCAAAACTATACACATACCCTGGAGCAGAGACTTACTGAGTTTCCTTAATATTTTCATGCTGTTTCCTACATTAGGGATATAAATACAACAAGACAATAGCTTGTCTTTCGTTTGCCTTTGCTATTGTTTGTGTGATGAGCTCTCCATGAAAGGATATCGAGACAGTATACAAATAGCTTGGGCTGGGCTCTGCAGCAAGTCCAGAAGAGATTTGCTCTTTTTCTTGAGGAGTGGGTAAGGGAGACGGATTCATGATTTTGTTTTACTAATGAGTCCACAGAGGCCTGGGAGACTCATCTTGGAGGGCCATTTTGCTTTTCTCTTCCTCCTCCAGCAATGCTATGCCATAAAGCCATAAAGCTCCCCAGTCAGTGAATTCAGGATGCTGGGGACCTAGTTGGAAAAAGAGGAGGGGCTGGATATCTGTTGACTACTCAGTGATATCGACTCGAATACTTTCCCCTCCCCATTCTACAGATGAGGGACTTGAGCTCCAAATGGCAAAGAGATGGTCACATTGCTAGCTCATCGTAGATGCAGAACTTAAGCCCTGGCCATACTTCTAGATCTATATCCAAAGTTTTTCCCTGCCATGCCACCTTCCTCTCCAAGCTGTCCCTGAAGGCAAGAAAGCATGTTCGAGGAGTTGGTGGTTGCCAGGCTTGCCTGGCAGAGGTTTGGCCAACAGCAGTTATCAGAGGTGGTAGAAGCAGAAGGTCTAGGGACAAGGTTCAAGGCAGGAATACTAGAGCAAAGTGTGTGCTCTTCACTCCAATGGGTCACCAATTTCAGAGACAAGCAGTCCAACATTCTCAATTTTTTTTTCTGTTTTTTTGTTTTTGCTGAGGAAGATTTGCCCTGAGCTAACATCTGTGCCAATCTTCCTCTATTTTGTATGTGGGTTGCCACCACAGCATGGCTGACGAGTGGTTTAGGTCCACATCTGGGATCCAAACCCGCGAACCTGGGCCACCAAAGTGGAGTGTGCCAAACTCAACCACTACACCATGGGGCCAGCCCTCAATTGTTTCTTAAGATAATAATTGTTCTAGAAGTCATGCAAGACAGCTGAAGGTAAAGAGTATCATGCTCCTTCACTGAGAACCCACAGTAGTCCTGACACTGTATAGAGAGTTTTCTATGCATCATCTCATTTAATTCCCAGAACAGTGCAAGTTCTGTAGCAATTCTGTGTTCTGATGTAAATTTTATTAATCTCCTTTCACAGATGAGTAAACTAAAGCTCAGAGAGGTCACACAGCCAAAAATGATCATATATCCATAGAGTTTGTTTGACTCTAAGGTTATGAGGCTTTCCACTAAGTCACACAGCCTCCCCAAAATGAGATGGGGGTGGGAAGGAGCTCCTATCTCAGAACTCTGGACTTCTGCAGCAGACTCTTCCTTCCGAAAGGAATTTTTAAATTGTTATTGGTATAGTATCCATTTTTGCTAGACTTTGTCTCAATAGGACCAATGGGAAATCCCTATGTCAGGGCATGATTCTTCCTCTGACCTCATTTAAGACATCCTGGGGCAATGTCTAGGCCCCTAGGCCATTCAGTAAACCATCTGGAGAGGAAGATGACAGGCTCGTCCTCTCCCCCTTCACTGGGTGGGTCATCTAAAAGAGGTACCCTGGTAGAGTGGCCCAGAGCAGGAACTCTGGCATCAGACTGACGGAGATGAATACCTGCTGTCATTTACCAGCTATAGGGTCTTGGACCAGACACGTAGCCTTCCTATGCCTCATTTCTCTCATCTGTATAGTGGGGTGATAGTACTACCTGCCTCATAGGATGGTTGGGAGAAGTAAACTAGCTATATATACAAAGGGCATAGAGGACTACCTGGCATATCCTCTATGGCACATGCATAAGCATATGTGAGTGTTAGCTATTATATGCTCTGGGGACCCATTTCTCCTAAGTCTTGGGTAGAAGTGAAAAACAGCCAGAATCCTGGAACCAGCTACCACTTTTATTGAAGACCTAATCTCTTTACTCGTTATGCTTTTTTGTTTGTTTGTGTTTGTTTTTGCTGAGGAAGATTTGCCCTGAACTAACATCTGTTGCCAATCTTCCTCTATTTTGTATGTGGGTCACCACCACAGCATGGCCACTGACAGACAAGTGATGTGGGTCCTCACCCGGGAACTGAACCCGGGGCTCCAAAGCAGAGCGTGCAGAACTTAATTACTAGGCCACCAGGGCTGGCCCTTGTTTTGCTTTATATATACTCTTTCTCTTACTGAAACCTTGTTAGATAAGCATTATTATCTCCGTTTTACAAATGAGGAAACAGGCTCCAGAAGGTCAAGTGACTTGCACCAGGGCAAACAACCAGAAGGTAGCCGAGCTGGTGTCTGAATCTATGACAGTCAGGCTACTGCATCTCTACACCTACTTAGCTGCTTCCCTAACACTGGGTTGGTGGTTTCAATCAAAAGCCATCTTTAAACATAGTGTCTTTTATTATTTTTCACTTTATTTTTCATTTTTTGGTGGTAGGGGGGTGAAATTGGTAGTAAAAAGTAAACAGCATGACTGGGATCAAATGTTCCCTAATGAGCCCCTTTGAAAACAAAATTAAGGAAGAAACACATTATCATTTACCAGAGTTGCTGAGGCCAAAGAGTAGCCATGCTGGGTTGCACACCCCTTCTGGGGAGTTTATCCTTGACTGACCTAACCTCAGCCCACACCTACGGTAACTAAGCGGATTGAGGTCCATGACCAAGTAAACACATTTTCATGGATTCTGGAGCCGGCCTCTCAGAAAAGAGTTTCAAAATGTTCTTTATGCAAACTTCTTTGTTCTACAGTCTTCTGGTATGGGGAACTGGTGATGATGATAATGATGGTGATGATGATAATAACAAATAGCTACCAGAGCTTATTCAGTTTCAAGCACTGTGCTAAGTGCTTTAAACATGTCATCCCATTTAATCCTTGTAACAGTCTGCTACAGCCTCCCTTTTATAGAGGAGGAAATTAAGATTTACAAAAGCATGGGGCAGGCCCCGTGGCCTAGCGGTTAAGTGCTCGCGCTCCGCTACTGGCAGCCCGGGTTCAGATCCTGGGCGCGCACCGACACACCACTTGTCCGGCCATGCTGAGGCAGTGTCCCACATATAGCAACTAGAAGGATGTGCAACTATGACATACAACTATCTACTGGGGCTTTGGGGAGAAAAAGGAAAAAAAAAAAAAAAAGGAGGAGGATTGGCAATAGATGTTAGCTCAGGGCCAGTCTTCCTCAGCAAAAAGAGGAGGATTGGCATGGATGTTAGCTCAGGGCTGATCTTCCTCACAAAAAAAGAAAAAAAAAAGTAGTTAAAAAAAAAAAAGATTTACAAAAGCAGAGTTCATAGTTCAAGGTCACATAGTAAGACATGGAATCAGCGTTCAAATTCCTGCCCGGCTCCTATCCTAAACTTCTAACAATAGGTCATATGGCCTCTGTGCCCTTTTAGAAGGGCCGGAGCACTGCAGGCCTATAAGCCAGAGGCTCGATGTGAGAAGGGTTTCTCACCTAGACCAAAAGGGACAGGTCAAAAGGAGTTCTTCCAAAAGGAGATGGAGCTATCTACTCCCTCAACCCCAAGAAGCCTCTGGAATTCTACCCTCAATTCTTGAACTTTGGCGGAGATGACAGGTTCTACCTGAATCTCCCAAACCCTTTTGAGAATGGAAGAATTAAGATTTCAATTACTGACAACTGTTTTAGTTGTACTTGAAAGCTCTTCAAACTATAAACAAGTCTCACCTAAATAGCTCCCTTCCATCTCAATGGGTCCTGGGTTAAGTGTTAAGCATTCTAACTTGCTCCTTTGTTTTGAGTTAGCTTGAAATATTGCTACCAGTATTAGAAACAAGAAGAATAAATTTATATGTGGAAGTACTTTCACCTCCCAATACTCCAGAGTACTGTTAAAACGAGACACAAATTTATCCATCCATTTATTCATTCAATCATATGACAAACATTTATGGAGCACCTAGTATTTTCCCTGTACTGTACTAAGAGGTGCTAGAAGGGAGAGAGAAAAATAAATGACATTCTCTTGTCCTCAAGTTGCTTACAAATTTACATCTAGTGGTCATAGTTCATAGTTCAGATTCTGCCAAATCCAAGGAAAAGACTCTTCAACTGGGTCTCAAAAGCAAGATGAGGAGAAACTCAGTGGCATGATTCTATTACTGGTATAGCTTTCTGGGTATGAAAGACAGGAAGAGTAATCGCCACAACTCTAGGGTTCTTTTTTAAGTCATGAATCATGAACCAGATCAACAGGTATGGTGAAGGGCTTGTCAGTTTAGCAGTTGTCTCTATTTAAAGAGATAACTGGTTGGTCAGAAGGAAATGCCAATGCTCGCCCCCACCCCAGCCTCCCTCCCACAGGAAGCCCAACTTCTCTGAGCGCAGTTGAGAGGTTCTCCATTTTGATTCCAGTTTCCTCCCTACCCAGCTGACCTTGGCAGGGAGAATGAAGTCTGCCATTTTGCACACAGTCTTGCCTTTTCTGCTGTTTATTTTGTTAAGACTCTAAAACGTGTCAGCAAAGCAGTTTCCAGCCCAGTCTGGGGGTAATAATCTCCCTTTCTAAGAGATAAGCACCCTGAGTGAGGCAGATTGAAAGACAAACTAAGACACCAAAGTTGCTGAGTACACACAACTCTTTGAAGATGCCTCACCTCTCAGGCATTATTAGCTTCAGAAAGAAAAAAAAAGTCTGGCTTGGAGGTTTCAGAAACTCACCTAGAAATTACTAGAAACTCCTTGGTGGAAAATGCCAATGCACGTGCTTGTGCACAAGCCAAACATACACTTTTTGCAGCACAGAGGCAGATGGAGGAAGGTGAGCAGGGAGGGCCTGCTGGAGACTTCCAGAAGAAGGATGTTTCTGGCAAGCCTGGAGTTTACTCAGATGTCCCAAGTTCTAAGAAGTAAACCAAGCTTCTACCTTTAGGACAGGAAGGCATGAATTTTACTCCCAGGAAATGAAACAAAACAAAACACTCAGATGAAAAATGTTACTTTTTTATTTTCTAAAATCAAATGAACTCCTTTTCTCCAGGGCAAGACATTTATTCTCGGCCATTAGGAAGCAACACCCTATCAAAGATAATACATGCAGGGGCCGGCCTGGTGGCGTAGCCATTAAGTGCGCGCTCCACTTCGGCAGTCTGGTGTTCGCAGGTTTGGATCCCAGGGGCTCACAGATGCACCGCTTGTCAAGCCATGCTATGGCAGCGTCCCATATAAAATAGAGGAAGATGGGCAGAGATGTTAGCCCAGGGCCAATCTTCCTCAGCAAAAAGAGGAGGATTGGCATCGGATGTTAACTCAGGGCTGATCTTCCTCACAAAAAAAAGAAAAAGGTAATACATGCACGATCCCTTTGGTGAGGATCTTGTCCACCCTCCATGGCCTGTTTAGCAGCCATTGCACTCTTGTTTTTTGCTGACAGAACCCTAATTTTATTCAAGTGCAGGGCAGCAATATACACAGGTAAGGTGGACCCTTCCCCCAGCCCAGGAGAATGGAACATAGTCTAAGCCCATTCCAGCAAACCTACCCTTCCTTCCCACCTATAGTGGGGTTGGGCAGGTGACAGTGGATTCTAGGATCTTTAGGGGAACAGTTTCCACCTTAATCAAAACAAAGGCATGTGAAGCAAAGCTCCGTTCCTTCCTGCCTTTGAACAAGTCCATGTGAGGCATGATACTTGGATCTGCAGCAGCCATCTTGTTCCCATGAGGCAGGAGCAAGAGCATCACCAAGAAGCCACTTGGTTCCCTGACATTGCTGTGTTATTGAGGTTACCTACCCTGAAACTTCTTGATGTGTGTGATAATAAGCCTCTGTTTTTCAAGACTCTTTTATTTGGGTATTCTATTACTCACTAGCTGAAAGTATCCTACATTATACAGTCCTTGAAGTCCAGAACACTGGGGAGAATCCTCTGTCTTCCATCCACACTGGTCACCACTGATACTGTCTAAGCCTCCATGGTGCCTTGTACCAAGATAGCTTCACTGTTTCAGTGTCAAAAGTGGGCAACATTGGGGGTGAGGGAACCCTGCGGAAGATTGACTCTCCAAAACCTAGTGTTCAGTGTCCCTGGGTGCCACACGGCCATAGCCCCGTTGCTATCCGGGACTGCCTCTAGGAGCCTGTAGGAAGCTCCTAAGTAGCAATAATGCTGCAGTGACCTTGCTTCCAAGATTCCCAAGGTTTTTAGTAATAGGCAGCTCTGATTTAAAACTGGATTCTGTCCCCAATTCATTCACTCAGAGGTGAGAGATTGGGTCCTGAGGCAATGGGCAGGACAGGCTTTAAAATGACATCTGAAAATCTGCAGTAATGGTTTGGTTGAATAACTGCCTACAAGACTCAGTTCACTCTCTCCAATTCCTGCGCCAACCCTACCTTGGGATCTGCACCACCACAAATCCGTTGTACTGGTGCATTTTCAGTGCACCCTCATCCTGACACAAGACGTCTGCTCTCCAAGAACTCTCCTAGTGGCCAAGGATTTTTTTTAGCTGAATAAAATGCTTATTTACCTTGAAAAATTAGACAGGGAGCAGACTGAAGGGAGATCAAAAGACCTGGAAAGGTGGATCACAGGGTGACAATTCTGTCCCCTCCACAAGTTTTTCATGTTACAGTTTGGTTGTCCATGGCTCAACAAGGCCATTTCTAGTTCTTCAAAATGGTGTTTTTAGAAGCAGAAATGTCACATGTCAATAATAGTAATACTCACTTGAAGAATTTTTTTGTTGCTGTATTTTTTGTTTTGTTTGTTTGTTTTTAGCATATTTCCAGAGCCCAACTTCTTGCAATTCTAATTCCTCAGGCTGGGGTAGGTCCAGGGAACTTCCTCAGTGCTAAGCCCAGGAGATTTTGACGTGTGGACTTCCCAGGTCCACTCTGAGATACACTGTTCTGGACTCGGAGCCAGGCACTTCATCTCCTCAAAAGCAGCCTCTATCTTCTTATTATATGTAGTTTTTTTTTTTTTTAATCAGACTTAAAATAGCTCAGTCAGAAGTTTTGCCAAAGCACTCAGCAAAAATGTCTGAATTTGCATTTTGTTGATTCCAGAATCCGAAACATTAAAGGAAGGTTTGAAAAGGAACCCAATATTACTTCCGAGAGGAGACTTTCTGTAGTTATTCCATGTTGTGTAGGAACTAAACAGGGCTGGTGTTCTCTAGAACGCACTTTCTGGCAGCTTCATAAACTCTGTCATATGTTTCATGCTTCTCCCAGCATCCCAGGGAAGGACCCAGGGGGTGCCTCTGTGCAGATGAATAGGTTGCCTTATCTAGTCCTCAGAAGTTCCCTTTCCCAGTGAAAATCACTCTGAAGTTGGTTACAGACCAGGGACTGGATTAGAGGCCCCAGCTGGGCAAGCACCTCTAAGTAAACAGAAGGGGTCACATGATTTATCGGGTGATGAGTGTTTGCTGGAAGGCATGTGGTGTGAGATTACTGTCCAGTCAGAGGGAAAGAAGAGGAAAAAAATCCACTAGAAAACTCCTACTTGCTTTTGTTTTTAAGGGAAACTCCCCTCCTGTGTGCATACTGCCCAGGAAGCTCTTTCTGAACCAGGGCCTCCTGGCAAAGAGTGATGCTATTGTTTGATGTGGTAGCTGAGATGAGCAGGATGAGGGCTCTAGGAACATGCCAGTCCCCTGGTCATTTGTGAGCAAGCTCTCTCCTGGATAAGGCTTCTCTCCAAATGTTTCCTGAGAGTCTTCTCAAATATTCCTGTTTAACAGGTCTTTGCCTTGACCAGATCAAGTTTTCAACTGGTGACCTAAAGAACATTTGCTTGATGCTTGAGGATAAATCACCCACTTGACAGAAGAATGCAATTGTTCCAGGCTTTTTTGGAGGTTGGGGTGGGGACAGCCGAGCTTGCAAGTTCAACAAGAAAGGGAGGCAATGGGCTACCCAGGCCGTGGTCCACAGGAGAAGATACCCTGGGCTGATCACACCAGTTATTGAGCTGCTTTATTCATTACTGGGTTTCTAGAGTTTCCAATGCTCAATATCCACTCTCAGGGGTCAACCACAGCTGATAAATTCCAGCATAATGCTCATATCTTTTTACTGTGGACTGAAATTTCCTTATCACTTCTACAAATCAAGGAGAAAATATACCAACAGCTTATTCTAAAAATGGGCAAAATATATGAACATACAATTCAGAGAAAAAGAAATGTAAATGACAAACACATGAAATGATGCTTAACTTCTTTTAAGACAATTTAAAATTATTTCAAAATAAAAAGACATGGTTTTAAAAAGATAGTTACTTTCTCATAATAAGAGAAAATCAAAAACTACATGAATTGGGAGGACATTTAAAGGGGGCTTCTGGGCTGTAGGTTCTGTGCTGTTTCTTGAACTGGGTGTTCATTACACAATGGGTTTAATTTCTGAAAATTATTAGCTGTACACTGATGATAAATGCACTTTTCAATTTCAATTATATTTCAATTAAAATTTTTAAAAATTACATTGTGATTCCATTTTTTACCTAATAGAGTGGCAAAGATAAAAATGTTTGATAAAATACTGTGTTGACCAGATGTCGAGAAATAGACATTCTCATATATTGTTAACAGGAATATAAAATGGTACAGTTTCTGTGGAGGGCCAATACGCAATATCTATCAAATATACAAATGCACATACCCTTTGACATACTGATTCCACTTCTGAAATTTATCTTACTCACATCTGCACATAATGACATGAATACAATGGCATTCTCTACAGTAGTGTGTATAATAGCAAAATATTAGAAACAACCTAGATGTTCATTTTATTAAACAGGTTAAATAAATCACTGTACATCTATACAATGGAATATTACCCAACTATAAAACAGGGATTGGATTCTATTGCATTGTAATAGAATAATCGCCAAGATATATCATTGCATAGAAAGAAAAGTATAGAAAAGTGTACATAGTATTCTATCATTTGAATAAATAAGGGACTAATTACACATATCCTTGCTAACATAAAATTAAACTATCTCTGGAAGAATATACAAGAAAATGGTAACACAGCTTCCAGGAGGGAGAACTGGGCAGTTGGGGGACAGAATCTAGAGGGAGACTTTTGCTATATTCCTTTTGTACCTTTTGAATTTTAAATTATATGAAGGTATAATCTGGAAAAAAATAAATAACGTTTAAAATCTTAAGCCTGCATTTTCTGCTGTATGTAATATATAGACTTTTAAATTATTACTTGGACTCCACTTTCATATTTTCTCTCTCTCATACCCTTTCAGTTGTAAGCTACCCCATCAAGTCACTGACTTCTTGGGGAACGACGAAAATTCTACCACATCAGATCCACACATCAATTATTATAAGACACATCCTGACTGCAGAAATGTTCAACTGGGAAAACCACATGCCATCTAGAACAGAGGAAATCAGTTAATTTGCTTTGCTGACTACTCACTTATCAGGCCCCAGACCATGAACCACCATCCAATGGCAATCATCGACATTTTTTTTACATTACAAAAGCATTGCCATGTTCAAAAACATTAGGAAATATCAGGTATGCCTTGTGAGTTCCCAGAAAGGGAGGGTCACCTGGAGAGACCCTGAACAACCAAGGGAGGATGAGAGGAGGCTCCAGAGAGGAGGGGCTCCCAGAAAGGTAGATGTCCCAATTTGGCTGAAGGCCCTAAGGGAGCCACTTCCAAAAATAGGACTAAAGGAACCATTCTAGGGCCTTGAGGGTTTAGAGGAGTTCCTTTTCTCTCAGTTTACAGTTAACCCTGCAAAGGCATTTCAAAGGACAACTCCCACCAATCTGACTCCACCCTTGGCTATACATTTTTTTTCTAATTAGTGGCTGATGGAGGCTCATGCCTAACAGTTTGTTGAAATAGGGAAGTAACAAGAGATTTTCCTCTCCTGCTGCTTTCTTTTAAAAGTAATCGCTACAGAGTAGGATACCTAGAAGCCACTCCTGATCGGATACATTCCTGTCCAGTATGTAGAATAGGGCCTATAGCATCTTCCAGGAGAGGACAGAAGAATCTTACCTGGCGAAAAAAATCAAACTTCAGTTGCTCTCGGGTTGCTGCTGGGCTTGCTGCACTACAGGCCGGCGGAGGTGCCCCGTCCACTGGCCAGCCAGGAGGCAGGAGGACCGCAGATACCTGCCCTCCCCTTCACCAGGCTCTTGTGAGTCAGATGTGACCATGCCCTGCAAAGTAAAAACACCACATCACTCCCACTTAGAGCCTTGATTTTGCTGGGTTTCTCTTTGTACTATGAAAAGATTTCAATCTAAAATGGAACTGGAGGATATGAAATGGAGAATATCATGCACGCATCCTCAGAAGAAGGGAAGTTAAGAACTGAGAGACTGATTTCCCGTAAATGCCTGATTTATAGAAGACCAACACTTATCACCTGGCCAATGAACATCCACCAAGAATCTCTCCCCATCCTCAAGCCAATGAACTTACTGCTTGGACTCTGACTGGACTTCCCCCTCTTTGCCCTCCTTGCCCATAAACACAGCCCGCCCCAAGCCCTCAACGGACTCGCCCGTAGCTTGCTACAGCATGCATTTCCTGAATTGCAATTCCTCTGCTCTTCCTGAATAAATTCAATTTCTGGTAATTCAAGCTTGCCTCAGTTTACCTCTTTATTTAGGTTGACAGTACCACCTCCCTTTTGTTACAGGGACAATAAATCAACAATTTTGGATTTGGATTTTGTTTCCCTCCAGTTAGGGGCTGGTCATTGGAAAAGTTTCCTTTAAAAGATGACAATAAAATATTTTTACATTGTTTGATGGCTAGAAGAAACCTCAAACATGTCTCCTGGTCTATCTCTTAACCCTCAGAGAGAAGAGCTCTATCTGAACTTTAAAGATCTCCAAGGATGCAGTTTCCAAAATGTCATAAATTCCTCTGGAAGTTTATTCAAGTAAATGCTTATTCAATCTTATGTTAATCAAGCAGTTTTTCATGTACTAGAACTTCCTCGATTGTGAAGATGGAGAGTCATTAAACAACATTTTCCTAGAACTATCTAGATTCTAGAGCTGGCTAAGACCTTACCAATCATCTTAATTCAAACTGTTCATTTTATGGGCAAGCAAACTGAGGCTCAGAGCAGAGGGCCAGAGGAGACTCAGGTCTAGACCCTGGATTTCCTGACTTCCACTCAGACCAGCACTCTTACAACTATACTAGGCTATTTCTTATACAAAAAAAGTTGTTAAGTCCCCACTCTCTTATTCAGGCTAAAAACTTTTATTCCCTAAACTCCCCCTTCTTTTTTTCTCTTCAGTATCACTTACTAAGTAGCAGTACCATATAGCTATCCCACTAGCTTTTGGTTCAGTATGACTACAGTATCATTTTCTGCTATTCTCCTTTGCTTCCTGAATAGGCTCTTGTTTCCTTATATCTGGGTAGTCTGTTTATTCTCCCCTCCATTGTACTATCTCCTGTGTCTCACTAATGAGCTTCATCCTGTTTTTGACAGACCATTCTCTGTTTTGACAAGGTAAAATTGATCAGTGAATTAAACACATGTGAAACATCTCTAAATACAAACTCACTGCAGGGAAAGATTTGAATGCTGTCCGTTTCCTTGCAGATAATAACCTGGAAGGCAATTTTAATAGCCAGATGAATTCTGAATGGAGAGTTCTGTTTAAACTTTGTGTTCCATAAATAGAAGCAAAATGCAGACATCCTGCCTCTTGACTTGACTTCTTTTGTCATTTGAAGCTTTCAGAAGTACGCTTTTATTTGTTTTCTTGATTTCTCTCTTCTCTTCTTCTGCACGTGAGACAGCAGCCAGGAAGCATCCACAGCACACGGAGGGCTGGAGTAATCCCTCACTTTCCTACTGCAAGCAGAGCCCCGGTAAGACCTGTGACAACCTCTCACTGCCTTTTAAAGCTGGGCCCGGTGGGCCTTTCAGATAAATCACCCACACAATCCTGGATTTGATAACTTGACTCCAAAATGAGACACTCCGTCTGACCAAATGGACATTCCCTATGAACCGGGGTAGGAGTTCAGGTGATTCAACAATGTGAAACAGCATTTTTGAGTTTGTCTCACAGATTCATAGACTGTCAGAAATAGAAAGACTTTAGATATTATTTAGACTTGGGATTGATAATCTGGGGCCCATAGAAAACTCCAGGGTCCATGGATGGATTCAGGGGTTGTATCAGTTAGGAAATGGTAAATTATGCTGTGGTAACAAACAATTCCAAAAATCTCAGTGGCTTAAAGCAGCAAAGGTTTATTTCTTACTCGTGCCACATGATAATCCAAGGTTGGCTGGGGACTTTACTCCTGCACCATTGTCATCCTCATTCCTGGACCTGACGGAGAAGCCACCATCAGGAACGTTGCCGGCTTCAGTGCAGAAGGAAAAGAGAGCACTACTCTTAATTCTTCAACCCAGAAGTGTCACTCAGAACTTCTGCTCACATTCTATTGGCTGATGCCTAAGTTCAAAGGGGTGAAGATGTGCAATCCTCCTATGAGGAGGAAAACTACATTGGAGAACTGTTTACTGCAGGGTCCATGAACCCTTGAAACTGTATCCAAAATTATACGTGAATAGGCATAGGTGCCTCTTTCTGGAGAGTAGTTCTGTAGCTTTCAGCCTATTCTGAAAAGGGTCTTTGACCACCAGCCCTCCACCACCAAAGTTAACAATCAATGATTCTAGTCCAAACTCCTTGTTTCACAGATGGAAGAACCTGAAAGCGAAATCTTTCAACAACTTGCTAAAAACCAAAACGACTTCCTTAACATTGCCAAAACAACAGTTAATTGGGAGCTGAACCAGCCCCTAAGACTGCATTAGGGAGAGGCCACACTTCCAGGCACAGCAAAAGTCTCCAGCCTCTGCTTAACCAGCTCAGCTCTGTATCCCAATTTAATTTAGAGAGGAAGAAAGAGGTCATGGGAAGGGGCTTTGTTTCCTGTAGGTTTCAAATCCCAAATGGAGGTTGGAAACTGGAAGAGGATCCTCCTTGGAAACTTTTGAAAAATAACTCATTTGAAAATACTTCAATGCCAAGAAAAACGTGACCCCTTGTCCTTCTCCCCCACTGTTTGCCTTCCCCTTTCAGCCCTCTTTCCTCTTGTCAGGTAACATGAGCGCCCATCGTATCCTTCCAGCTTCCTCATGTCTCAACTGAGCTTCCCGTTGGGGCCCAACAAAAGGCATCATCCTGGAAGAACTGGTTTTTCCATCTCTTTTCATAACTCCATTTCCTTTTAGGAAGACCATGTGTTTTCCTTAATTCATTTCAACTCCCCATCCTGCCACCTCCCTTTACTTTACCCCCACTTTCATCTCAGGCTGGAATATCACTTAGCTTCTCAACCAGCATGGTAATGTTTTATTTTAGCTGTCAAAACAAACAAAAGTTTAGGAATCTCCTTCTCTGACCCTCCGGGCATGAGGACCCATACTAGGATATATGAGAAAACTTGGCAATTTATCTACATTCTCAATTCTCTTTTCTCATCCCCTTCACCCAATTCACTATTTTCTCATTTCCCCCATTTGCTATGCCTTTTCTGTGTTGGATTTATGTCAGGCCATGATGGGGGACCAGGAAAACCAGGCATTGTATGAAACCTAGACGTTACTGACTATCAGGACAGAGGGAAATAAGAAATGAGATTAAGAATTATGTGAGAGGTAATTGCAGGAGGCCTAGAATCAGGGATCTTTGCCTTCAGGTTTTGTGGACCCTGAAGAATTTGGAGGCCCTCAATAAGAAAAATAAGTTAAAATTGCAAATATATAGTTAGGTGTCAAAGCAAATATTAATTTAGATGTGAATTCAATTATAAGTAAATATTTATTGAGAATTCTCCATGCTCACCCCCACTTCAACCCCCTACAGGACAACAATTATAAGGGAGGGAATATTGGAGTGGAAACAGACAGTCATATCAGCCAATTAAAGCAGAAATATCTTACATTTGCAAATTTTGCAAAAACACACAAACAGGTGAATACATTACTACGGCCCCCCCCGTCAAGGCAGTGGAAGGGGCCCCAACAAGTGAGGGGCCATAAAGTGTAAGTTTTATTACCTCTGAGAATCAGGCTGCATTAGACATTGATGTAGCCAAATATCTGAAACATAGGTAAGGTCAAGGAACCAGCAATCATACCTAAAGACTGAAGCAAGGTCTAATATGTATAAATTTGACAAAAGTATCCACTAGTTTTTTCTGCTTCCTAACCACCACCACCCCCTGTCCCCCTTGACACCAAAAAAAAAGTTTTCTTCTTATGGCTTAATGCCCTGGAGTTCTAAGGATTTATGTTTTGCCGAAAGGTAACCCAATCGAAAGGAATCCTCCTCAAAGAAGTGATTCTAGGTGTCACCAATACTGAGAAGGTGGCAGATTTTTGGAGGCTGTGACATGCAGTCTTTTCCAGAGTCCCTCCAATCACACTATGGTGCCCTGGAGGTAGGAAGAAGAGAGTTAATGAGCTTCTCAGTATAGAGCCTTGGACAGCCACAAGGTGAATTAAGAGCATGGAGGCCTCCCTTGGGGATGAGGGGAAGAAGGGAAGGACAAATTCCATTCTTTGCCTGTTGGCTGAGGGCTGGCCCCAGAAACATCTTATCGATGCTTCCTCCTCACCACATATTCTGATTTAGTCTACTCTGGGTCATTACATGATCTCCTCATTCATAAGATTAGACAAAGGGATGCCCTCTCCATTCCAAACAAGAACGGTTGAGAGTAAGAAGACTCTTGTTGGAGAAATTGTTCAATGAAAACGGTATAAAGAAGAAAAAAAGTTAATTCCTCAAAGCCAGAAGGGAAGATATGAAAATGATGTGTTTGGGTTAGATATCCATTAGAACCCATTATTCTTTCTAATTCATTGATTTTTTCTAAATCTGGTATCAGACATTGATTCTTATTTAGGATAGAAATCCTTTGGCACCTGTTCTTTAGAACTGTGTTTATCAACACTATTCCTGATTAAAATGGACCTGTGTTCTTATTAGAACACAACAGTGGTGCTTGCTCTCACATACATGCACCCAAGCCCTTGCCCCTACCCCACCCCTACAGCCTGCCCCATACATATGGAGAATACGTAAGTGGTCATATGCCTGTCATGTGACTATTAAAATCACAGCCATTCCACCAGCAAGCAACTTTCATATTTCATAAGCTTTAGCACGTAATCCTTCACAGCAACAGGTCATCAACTACATTTGGAATTCCCCTGTAAGAAGTTCATTAACTTGCTTAAAAACAGTCTTTTTCCTGGGCAATGGAAAGAGATTTTTTCCTCCAATCTAAATATAAACACAAATGAGAAATGAAACTACGGGACTGATAGCAATACTATGGTCGATTCTTTTAAAGACACTATCAGCAGGAAGAACCAACGGGAATGTCCAGTGGGGTGGGGTTGAGGTAGAGGGAGTGTCAGAGACTCAAGGAATTAGCCAGGTCCCAAAGCCAGAGGCATGATTTGACATTAATCCTGTTCTGGAGACTCTGGTTGAGTTCTAAATAAGGTCTGTTTTTATTTTGGAAGAAAATCACTCTTGTTCCTTTGGGAAAATATTTTTATAAATTAGTTAAGTCAAACAATCAGTCTCTGAATAATCCGAAAATTTGAGGTACTTTGGTAGCTTATGAGAACACACAGAAAATCTCAGGACTTGGCCAGTGGATGGAGGGTGTCTTCTTTCCTCTTCCTGACACCAATTCATCCCTTGAGCCAGCCTTTTGTGGATGGCCGAGTCCTATTAACTGCAAAGACTGCCAGATGAGCGGCCTTTCTGGTATCCTGGGATTGAGGACAAAATTAGGGAAGAGGGGATAAAAATATCTCCTGTATTAATAACAGAGCCCAAGACTATGAACTAGACCTACTTTCCACCACTCATCCTGGGGTGGCTCTGAGCAAACTGGCTGGTTCCTGATGTCCAATATGGCTACAAAGAAAGACTTGAGACAACCAGATAAGTGTGTGGACATGACCTGAGGGTGAGCAGGTGCAGGTTGACCTCACAGAGTACAGGCCCACACAGGGTCTTGGGTGAGTGTCAGAAGATGGGAGTTTGGATGCAAACTCTCTTTTTCATTAGCTGTGACACCTGAGACAACCTCTGCATTGTTCTAGACTTTAGTTTCCTCATGTTCAGAGTAGTACCAATGGGCTAGATGATTTTGGAAGGACTCTTCCAGCTCTAAGCTTCTGATTGTAATCAGAGGGGTCCACAGATGGGAGGACATTTAATGCTGGAGGTGTTTGTGTTTGAACTATAAAATGACTGGGCTGAGATGTTGTAGAAAATAATTAAATAGTAGACTGCTAGTTGGGAGCTATTGTTATTGTAATTGCAGCCACCCTAAATCCTTTCTGAACCCCAACGGGTATAAATACAAAATAATGATGACTATTATTGATAGGGCCCCAGTAAATGTTAGGAGCATTGAATCAAATGCATGGATAGACCGGGTCACCTCTGAGGCTCTTTTTTTTTTTTTTTTAATTATTTTATTGTATTTTATTTTTTTGTTTTGTTTTGTTTTTATTTTGAGGAAGATTGGCCCTGAGCTAACATCTGTTGCCAATCTTCCTCTTTTTTTTTTTCTTTTCTTTTCTCCTCAAAGCCCCAGTACATAGCTGTGTGTCATAGTTGTAGAGTTGTAGCTCTTCTATGTGGGATGCCACCTCAGCATGGCTTGATGAGAAGTGAGTAGGTCTGCGCCCAGGATCCAAACCAGTGCACCCCGGGCTGCCGAAGCCGAAAACGCGAACTTAACCACTACGCCACCAGGCCGACCCCCTGAGGTTCCTTCTAACCAAAGATTCCCAATGGTCCCAGGATTCTCTTTGGGAAACCATAAACAAGGTAAGGTCCAGTGTCTTTAGGAAAGAGGTTTAATAAGATGAAGCTCTTATCTTCTTTCCTTCTCTTTCATTTTTTTTCACCATTTTTAAAACTTAGATTCTCTTGGGGATTTGTATTTTCTTGGGGATCACAGTCCTATTGGATTAGGGCCCTACCCTCATACCTCATATTACCTCTTTGAAGGCCCTATCTCCAAATACAGTCACATTGGAGGTTAGGGTTTCAACATATGAATTTTAGGGGGACACAATTCAGTCCATAATATACCCTAACTTCCATCTAAGATTCCCTCCGTAACAACACGCTACATGCCAACAGCAAGATAATGCAGGAGTGTGTGTAAGTGTAGCGAGGAGAAAACTAATTTCATTATTAAGTTGTGAAAATAGAGCATCAACGTTTTTGGAAAGGTTTCAAATAATTATGACAGTCTTGGGTATTCAGAAGCATTTAATAAAGGGTAATAAATGAAAAGATAAAATGTCCTCCCTTGCTCTGATTTTAAGCCTATCTCAAGGATGCCTTGAAGGCCCATCTTTTGGCAGCTTACAGAATTAATAGACTTTAATATCTCTACCAGGTGCTTTAGCTTGGAGGAGAGGAGGCTGAGATAGGAAAAAATGCCTATTTCATTAGATATTTGAAAGAGTGTCATGAGAAAGCAGGAATGGATCTCAAATCACAAATATCTGGCATATGTGACATCATTTCCCCTTCTTCTACCCTTGGCAGACATTACTTGTCAATCAAGGCACTCACCAAACAAAGCCTCAGAATACACTCAGTACAGTACTCTAAACAGCACTATTTTCTGAAAAGTGGTATATAAAATGAAATAATAAAAATAACATTGTCAATAGCTAACATTCATTGAGTGCCTACTAAGTGCCAGACATTGCTCTAAATTCTTTCACATATAAATCCATTTCTTCCAGATAACCACCTATGAAGTTGGCACTAATAGAATTCACATTTTTCAGGTGAGGACACTGAGGGACAGGTACTCAGTGAAGAGGGGGAGGAACTTGGATTTGAACCCAGGCCATGTGGCTCCAGAGCCATGATCATTACTCTGTTAGAGTGTTCACCCTCCTTGGGTAGGATTTATCCCATGTAATTCCAGAGGCAGAACTAGAGCCAGTGAAGGGACACCGTAGAGTCAAATTTGGTTAACATAAGAAAATAACTTTTTTGGGCCAGCCCCGTGGCTTAGCGGTTAAGTGCGCACACTCCACTACTGGCAGCCTGGGTTCAGATCCCGGGCGCGCACCAACGCACCGCTTCTCTGGCCATACTGAGGCCGCGTGCCACATAGAGCAACTAGAAGAATGTGCAGCTATGACACACAACTATCTACTGGGACTTTGGGGAAAAATAAAAAGAAAATAACTTTTTTAACAATTAAATTTTTCTAATAATGGCATGATAGCCACCTGTAATTTTGAGTGCCCTATCATTGGAGACATCCAAGCAGAGTTGTAGAACTCCCTGTTAGGGTTGTTGTGCAATGGATTCTGAATTGGATGAAGGAACAGGTGGGTTGGATTACATCACCTCAACTTCCTATTTGGCTCTAAAATTCAAGGATTCCTTGACCCAAGCAGTGCCAGTAAAACTAGAAGAAACCCACAAGTGACATCCTTCCTGATTCTTTTTTGCCATCTCCCTTGACTCCCAGCATTGTCAGCAGAAAGAATGTCCAGGATCTGAATAAATCACACTTCATTTTAAAAATAGACACTGGATAGATGGCATATAAAACCCACACAGTCCCAGAATACGAACACTAGTCATGAAAAGACTAGATTGAATTCTATAAAACCATTGTTCTTTAATTGGCTGAACAGGCTATTCCACTTCTTATCTTTACTTTTCTGGGAAAGGGAACAAAGTTACAGCAATAGTAAAAGGTAAATTTGTTAGTTGTTAATGAAGTTGACAATGTCTTCAAACATTAACTCTCTATCTCTCCCCAGGAATGGTATGCTTTGCAAGGCAAGCATCCTTTTCTGGAATGTGACCTTGGCCATTCCTAGCAGCAACAGAGAGAAATGTCATTTCTATGAGGTTGCCACTTACTGATGGGAAAGAGAATTAACGGCGGATGCCAAATCATTGGAGATGAAAACTCACATATGTCAAATACTAAGGAATCTTCTAATACTTTATGTGTCATTCCTTCCGAGATTTTTACCTGAAAGACTCCTCTATGCTTCTGAAAGTCTGTGGCATTACACTCTAAGTCAGGTGTGAACGGCCAGTGTCATTTTTGCACAACTCCTGAGACCTCCTGTTTTAAGATAGAGCCTGACCTTTTCCTTGGCCTAGCTCCAATCCAGACTACAGATTTACTGCCTGAAACTTAGAAAACAAAACTCACAAGGAGTCCCTTCTTATTGACTAGCTAGTGTATTTCAGAAGACTGGCCACTAGGATCAGCTTTAGTCCAAACTGCACTACTAAATCGAGATGTATGACTTTGGGCAAATCAATTATGACCTCAACCTCTCTGTCTCTTATTTTCTGATCTATAAATTCAATGTAATACCAATCAAAAACCCAGAAAATTATTTTGTGGATATTGACAAACTGACTCAAAAGTTTACATGGAGAGGCAAAAACCCCAGAATAGCCAACACAATATTGAAGAAGAACAAAATTAGAAGATTGACACTACCTACCTTCAAGATTTACTATAAAGCTACAGCAATCAAGACAATGTGGTATTGGTAAAGGACTAGACAAATAGATCAGTGGAACAGAATAGACAGCCCAGAAATAGACCCACATAAATATAGTCAACTGATATTTGGCAAAGGAGCAAAGGCAACACAATGGAGCAAAGATAGTCTTTTCGACAAATGGTGCTGGAACAACTGAACATCCACGTGCAAAAAAATGAATCTAGACACAGACCTTACACCCTTCACAAAAATTAACTCAAAATATGTCATAGATCTAAATATAAAACACAAAATTATAAAACTCCTAGAAGATAACATAGGTAAAGCCCTAGATGACGTTGGGTATGGCAATGATACAACACCAAACACCCGACTTGTAAAAGAAATAATTGATAAGCTAGACTCCACTAAAATGAAAAACTTCTGCTCTGCAAAAGACAATGGCAACGGATAAGAAGCAAGCCACAGACTGGAAGAAAATATTTGCAAAAGATACTTCTGATAAAGGACTGTTATCCAAAATATACAAAGAACTCTTAAAACTCAACAATAAGAAAACAGGCAATCTGGTTTAAAAATGGACCAAAGACTTTAACAGATGCCTCACCAAAGAAGATATACAGATGGCAAATAAGCAAACGAAAAGATGCTCCACATCATATGTCATCAAGGAAATGCAAATTAAAACAACAAGATACCACTCTATACCTATTAGAATGGCCAAAATCCAGAACACTGACAACAGCAAATGCTGGTGAGCATGCGGAGCAACAGGGACTCTCATTCATTGCTGGTAGGAATGCAAAATGGTACAGACACTTCGGAAGATAGTTCAGCAGTTCCTTAAAAAACTAAACCTCGGGGCCAGCCCCGTGGTGTAGTGGTTAAGTGCGTGTGCTCCACTGCTGGCGGCCCGGGTTCGGATCCCGGGCGCGCACCGATGCACCGCTTGTCAGGCCATGCTGTGTTGGCATCCCATATAAAGTGGAGGAAGATGGGCATAGATGTTAGCCCAGGGCCAGTCTTCCTCAGCAAAAAGAGGAGGATTGGCATGGATGTTAGCTTAGGGCTGATCTTTCTCACACACACAAAAAATAAACCTACTCTTACCATACAATCCAGCAATCGGCTCCTTGGTATTTACCCAAAGGAGTTGAAAACTTACATTCACACAAAAATCTGCATACAGATATTTATATAAGCTTTATTCATAATTGCCAAAACTTGGAAGCAAACAAGATCTACTAAATCCTTCAGTAGATGAATGGATAAATAAATTGTGGTATATCCAGGCAATGGAATATTATTCAGCACTAAAAAGAAATGAGCTATCAAACTATGAAAAGACATGAAGAAACCTTAAATGCATATTACCAAGTGGAAAAAGCCAATCTGAAAAGGCTATATACTGTATGATTCCAAAATATGACATCCTGGAAAGCGCAAAACTATGGAGACAGTAAATATCAGTGGTTTCCAAGGGTTGGGGGTTACAGGAGGGATGAATGGACAGAGCACAGAGGATTTTTAGCACAGTGAAAATACTCTGTATGATACTATAGTGGTAGATACATGTCATTATACATTTACTGAAACCCACAGAATATACAACACCAGGAGGGAACTGTAATAGAAACTAAGGACTTTGGGTGATTATGATGTGTCAATGGAGGTTCATAAATTGTAAGAAATGTACCACTCTGGTGGGGGATGTTTATAATGGAGGAGGCTATGCAGGTATGGGGACAAGGGATATATGGGAAATCTCTGTACCTTCCTCTCAATTTTGCTCTAAACATAAAACTGTTCTAAAAAATAAAGTCTTAAAAAAATATATATATAATTGTGCTCAGAACCTTACCAAACTTCTCCCTTTATTAAAGCCATTAGCTGACCACTGCACAGCCCTGAGATAGTCCCTGTGATAGGGTGTCAACCTTGAGGTCGTCAAGTGCTTGGGAACAGTTACATAAAAGCTAAAGAGGGACTCAACATGAGTCCAGGCCAGACCAGCATAAGGCCAGGATGCAGCCACAAGAAGCAGCAATTATCAGGTCTTACAGTTTATTCACTCAGCTCAAATGTTCTTCTTTTGGATTGATTTGCTGAAAGTTCACTCAAATAAGCAACTTGATTGATAATGGAAACCAGGATTAATGCCCTTGTGTGGGACTTCTTTCTCATCAACATTGTTAGATGAGTGAAATTTATATCCAATAAGTTTGAGAAGTGCTGCTTACTGAATGCTCCCTCTTAGAAATTCATCCTGCTAGAAGAGTATAGAAATCTTTTGAATTTCAATTGATCTACTAGTTCCCAAACATATATGACTACAGATCCCTTATTCCTTATTAATATTCTCTTTATGTAGGTTCTACACATAATATTTTGGGAATATTGTGCTATGCACTCTGGAGTAACTGACAGCCAATACTACAAACTCTCTAGTTTTGCAAACACATCCCCAAACCTGGAGACTAATCCCAACCTCCTTAGCCTGGCTTTTTAAGGTCCTCCACAATATCTCCCCAATCTAGTTTTGTAGGCTCATGTCCCATTACACTTCTATGTGAATTTTCTGTTGTAACAAAACTCTCCTCTTCTTTGTTCCCTAAATAGTCTGCATCCATTTCTGCCTCCCTATTTGTGTACATATTCTTTAGGAAGGTCTTGAATTTCATTAGGACTAGAGGAAATGTCAAAAGTTCTTAATTAGTCATTTAACAAATATTTATTGAGTGTTTGCTTTAACATTGTATCTCTCAGGATGCTTTGTTACAAGCAACAGAAATAGGCTCTAGCTAATTTAAGAAGAAGAAGAATTTATTGAAAGGACATTGGGTAACTCAAAGAATTTCTAGGGGATCCAGAGAATAAAGCCTGAAGACTGTGCAGCCAGGGACACTACTGTAAACTCTGCTGCAGGATTCATCCAGTGAAGACAGCAGGGCCACTACCCTGCACCACCACTAGTCCTTGGATGCTGATGCTAGAACCACTGATGCTGATACTAGAACCACTGACCCTGCTGCCTCCAGGAATTAGAGTAGCTGCCACGGTATCCAACACTTATCACCAGTGTGTGTTCTGCACGTTCCCTTCTTCATACCACTAGTGGATTCAAGGACTATCTGCTGGGTTAAACCAGAATATGTCCACATCCTAACTGCAAGGAACACTAGGAAATTCAGTGTCAGGAACTGTCAGCTTCAATAGGAGGAACTGGGCTCTGTCTCATAAGATAAGGGATTCCCCAAAGAGAGGAAGGAGCTTCAGATGATGGGTGGTCAAAAAGAATGACAATTGTCTGTAGGGGAGGAAGACAATTCCTCTACCCTCTAGGTCCTTCTGGCTAGTCTAAGAATTAAATTGACATGAGACAGAATAACAGGAGAAACTCAAACAAAGTTTAATAACATGTATGCATGGGAGCAACACAGAACAACTGAGTAACTCACTAGAATGGCCAAAGCTGCCACCTTAAATATCATCTTCAGCTAAAGACAAAGGAGGATGAAGGGGGTAGTCATTTGGGTCTTCTACAGGGAGGAAGGCAATTTACATGGAGGTGGAAATGCAAATGTTTGTTACATAATTGTTTGCTGGGCCACCTATAGGCAATGTGACCTGGAGAGACAAAACTTTGATAAAAATGGCTCGTTGGTGCCTATCACACCTATTTTATATTATACTATAATGTATAATATACATTATACATTGTTAATGGTGTTAGCTCCTTCCTGGAATAGGCCTTCTATGTTAAATTCTTTTAGGCAGTTAGGGGGAAGGTCAAAGTTTCTTTCAGAGTCTTTCATCCTCAAAAATAATTAAGGCAGGGACCAGCCCAGTGGAATAGTGGTTAAGTTCCAGTGCTCTGCTTCGGCGGCCCAGGGTTCGTGGGTTCAGATCCCAGGTGTGGACCTACGCACTGCTCATCAAGCCATGCTCTGGCGGCGTCCCACATACAAAATAGAGGAAGATTGGCACAGACGTTAGCTCAGGGATAATCCTCCTCACCAAAAAAATTGAAAATAAAAGAAAATAATCAAAGCAAAGAGACACATTCTGGGGTGGCCAATTCTGATCCCCTACATCTGCTACAGTTATGTGACGGATTACTGGGAAACAAGAGAGGGAAAGATTCTTTTCCATTCTCCCAAAAGTGATTACCTAAGTAGACAAGGCAAACAGATAAGATGATTAGAAAACAAGATAATTTATAATAATATAGTAAAACAGACTGCTTAATTAAAAAATATTAAAGTAATGTTGAGCATAACAAATAGAGTTAGAGAAAAGTATATACTTTACAGCCCAAGCCATCGCTTTCCCAACGGACTTTTTTCTAGGGCAAACGATGTAAACAAGATCTGTTTCCACCTGGAATATTTCCATACATCCTCCCAGCTCCACCTTCCAGGTTTATCTGCACAAAGACAAGCTCCTCAGTCACCTAACAGGATGCACGGTGCCCAGGACTTAGCCATCTGTAAATTTATATATTTAGTTAAACAGAAATACCAGGTCTTTCCCTCCCCTGGGAAGACAGACAGTCCTTAAGGCTGAAGAATCAGAAAACAATGGCATGAACTTGGGAATGGATGTAGGTCCTTGACCTGGAGTCAGCTAGGTAAAGAATGTGCCTGAAGTCCTGGGAAATTCAACAGCACTCTTCTGCATTGTGTGTCCACCTCCTTCCCTGGGGAAGGGCAGGGCCAGGCTGCACTGGTGAAAAACCACTGTGCAGAGCCGAGAGTTGAGTGCTTTTCCTGTGCTGTGTCAAGGTCATTGCTGCACAGAACATTTGGGGCTCTGCTTCTGCAGTCAGCCAATGGCCACTCAGGATTAACAATGGAAGCCATGTAGGCAGAGCTGGAAAAAGATGTGTCACTTGGCTGCTTAGGGGACATCAAAGGTCAGTAGCCAGGGCCTCCACCCCAGGCAGCCAACTGGCCCACAGGCCTTGCTGCTCCTCTACTTTTCTCTTTAATGCCATGCAGCTCTCTGCTTCACATTCTTCACCATTCTAGGAGTCAATTTCGCTTCTAGAAAGAGGGTGGAAATGAAAACAAAAATGGAGAGAAGGAATTAGATGACCTTCACTCCTCTAAGAAGGGAAGGCTTGAGCAATATGGTAGAAAGGAAATTGATTCAATAGGTTTCTCCAGTTACTAGTTGGGTGATCTTGGCAAGTTGTTCTTCCTCCATATCATCAGTAAAATGAGATTATGAGACTATTATTAGTACGAAATTACAACAAACTATAAAGAACAATAGCTATCCCTCTACCTACAACTAGGTTAGTTCAGAAACTACGTTCCTCAGTCCTAAGGGACACTTAGGAGTGATTGTAGCTCGAGCTGCCGGTGATGGACAGTCAATAGCCTTCTGCTCCGGCTCTTGCCTTTGTTTGCACCCATGAAGCTTCTTAAGGAAAAGCTCTGCTGTATTCAGATTGGCAGGTGTGTTCAGAGCATGGGCACCAAGAGGAGCTCTCATACAGCCTGGGCATCCACCCCACCCACTCAGATTCCCTCCTTTCCACATTGCATGCGTGCACATGCGCACACACACACACACACTCTCCCACCCACACATCCCTCAGAAAAATACAAAATGTGATAATAAAGTAATGACTAATGTTCTAACAAGTGCAGGATAACGCCGAGCCAAGAATAGAGACTCTGAACCTAGATTCCCAGGTTTGGACATCCTAACTTTGCAACTTGCTTGCTCTATGACCTTAGACTCATTACTTAATGTTTCAGTGTCTCCGTTTCCATATCTATAAAATAGGATAAACATAGTATCTACCATATAAGGCTGTTGTGAGGATTAAATAACTTAATACACACAAAGCACATAGTTGTTATTCAACACATTAGCTAATATTATTAATATTATTTTCATATATCTAAATGAATACAGTTGTATTCGAAGTATCAATAGGAGGAAATCTTATTGTGTGCATGTGTGCCGGGTGCTATATAAACATGATTTTATTGAGTCTTTACCTTAACCTCAAGCTCAGTACTATTCCTCTGACTGATGGTCAGACAAGTTAAGTAACATGTCCAAGAGACAGAAAGTAGGGAGCTGAGATCAAACCCAGGTCTTCTGGCCTCAAAGCACCCACAACACGCTTTCCCTCCCCAGGAAAGCTGCCACCATTACTCAAAATTCTTCTTTGTGAATTTCCTTTAGAGCTTGATGACCTTGTTTAGAATTTCCTCAGCACTGGAAAAACTTCTTTTGAAAAACAGGTTATCAGAAATTTTCAAAAGTCATTTATTGTCAAGGTGAATAACCTAAATGGGTAATGTTTTAGGCTAAAAATAAAGTGTGATTAATGTCTTTAGGTGGCTGGTAAACCAGCTCTAGAGAAAATCCCCAAAGAACAGTTCTAAAATGTTTTTGAAAAATTCAGTATCACAGGAAAACTACATTTCCCAGCTCTCATTTGGTTGCTTTGGTTCTGATGTGCGTCTGTAGATGGGGTTTTTAACAGCTTGGTCATAACTTCTCGTATGTGAAAGAAGATAAACTGAGACTTCCTTAGCATAATTGTAAGATTTGGGGTCTGTCTTTCCACAGTAATGTATTCCTCTGGGGTCCCTAGAATATTCTTGGGTCTCCAAGCTCTATAAGGCCCAGGACCACCGTGGAGGTCAGCATGATAGGGGAAGAGGTATGACACTGAGCTTGGCACTTTCTCAAACCACGTTTGAGCTAGGTGTTATTTCATTTCCTCCTCATAACAGCCTGTTTCACTGAGAGGAAACTGAGGTCCAGAATGGGTCCATAACCTATTACAGGTCACACAGCCAGTTGGACAGAGCAAAGGCAGGGATAGTCCACATCTCCAGGTTCCCCTTCATGCCTGCCTGTGGCCAGAGAAGTGTTCCAACCAGCCCAGCCCCGAGTGCCTCTGTGCTGGGCCCTTTAAAGCAGCCTAGATTCAGAGGCCAAGTAGTGTAGGCAGGAGTGTAATTAAGTAATTATTGAAGCTGTTCAGGGCAGGGCCAGGCCTTCTGGCCCACTTGTTCCTGGCTCAGGCAACATGTAAGATACCAGGAGATCATCCCCTTTCTGGACGTGGTTTACTCAGAAGCCTGTACGTCAATTAGATGGACCTCTTTTTCACCTCCTCCAGCCTCTAGGGCTAATGCTTTGGAGACTCTGTCCCCACTCGCCACTCCTCCAGAAGTAGGTTGTCTTGGAGAAGCTGCTAGTTGTGTTCATGCCCTTGATAGCACACGTTAACTTCAATCCCAGCCAAACTGGCAGATTAAACAGAGAACAGTCCCCTTCTCAGGTTCCATTTTGTCTTATATCTTATCTACCCCAGATGAACTAATCTATAGAGAAATGGGAAAAGAGGGGTGTGAGGGAGATAGATGGGAAAAAAAAGGTAGCCAAGTTTGTACTTAAATTGGAAAATGTCACAATTGCTCTAAGGAAAAAAATACTCATAGACAAGAGCACATGCTCAAAAAATAAGATGATCCAAACCATGTTAACTATTATATTTGTTCTCTGTCCACAAAACCTCCAGATTCTTGACTTGTTCCATTCTGCTGATTCTTTTTACATTACACCTGTTATAATTCACCTGTTAAAAAGGGCTTTGAAGTCCTGTTAATATGTGACTCCAGGAAAATCCAATCTAGGAAGAAAAATTTAACTCCTCAACCACTCTAGCGAATTAGGCTCTCTAAGGAGACATTGTTTTAAAACCAAGAACAAGCCAGAGATTACCAAGATTAGGTTTCACTCTTTGCTTTCCAAATCTTGATCCCTAATCTGTTAGAGCTAATTTTGCACGATCCCTTTACTGCAGACTCGGGAGCTTGGGGTGGGTTTCTCGTAGACGGAGGAAGAGTCAGGAGCTGGGTCACGGGAAGGAGAAGGAAACTCATTTCATGAAGCTGCCAAAAAGAAGTTCATGCCGGTAACAGCACGTATGATGCAAACTTGCTCCTACATGCAGTATAATCATCCCTATGGGAAGTTGCTTATAAAGATGATGACATGCAGAGTTTGGTATCTCAGCAGTTTTACTTTTGATCTTGGAAAACTGCCCAAAGTAACCAAGTCATCCACAATCTGGCTTGCTTGCCATTTTAATTCTTTTGGGGGAGGGAGGGTCACTTTGCCTCTTAATCATGTGATACCAGAGGCCTACTTTCTGATCTAAAATCAGCAAAATGGATGGACCTCAAAATCTATGATCAAATAACAAACTTCATACAGTGACCTTATTTATTCTCCAAATCCCAGCCTGCAGCAGATCACGTTTGACAAATTTTAAACCTCTTAAAATGAAGTCTGAAGCAGAAATCCGATAGCCTCTTAATTACATTTGCCTCAGATGGAGCAGAACATTGCTCTGCTCCTCACATGGCTCCAGTTAAAGCTGGATTCTCACTACACTCAGCCATTTGGGCCTCTGGGCAGAGGCCGGCCTGTATCTCAGGCCTCCTCTCTCACCTCCACTTAGAGGCTCTCAGGGTGGGCTGAGGGCAGAAGGAAAAGGGCCTGGAGTTCCAGGGGGGGAATAGGGCCCTTTTGTTCTTCTGGGCAGTCAAGGCCGGTGATAGGAGTGGGAAAAGGGAAGCCCAGGGAGCTGGGCTAGGTGGAGACAAGGAAGTTGGGAGGACTGGATGAAGATAAGTAGAGGGCAACTAAATGTTTCCTCTGCTCCTGAGGAGAAAACACTGAATAGGAAGCAATAGATGTTGCTCCTTAAGGGCAGACAGGCATTGAGCACCCATGCTTGGGGAGAATAACTGCCACTGAGAAGAGAAGCCCAGTCTAGATGCAGAGTTTGACCTATGGTTCCAAATATGAGGCCAAGTATAGACACCTTAGTGAAAGACTGCAGAGCATATCATCCCTTTTGCTGATGCCAAAAGAGGATTTTAAATTTTTTTTTCATAATTTTATTTATTTATTTTTTTTCCCCCTAAGCCGCAGTAGATAGTTGTATGTCATAGCTGCACATCCTTCTAGTTGCTGCATGTGGGACGCGGCCTCAGCATGGCCGGAGAAGCGGTGCGGCGGTGCGCGCCCAGGATCCGAACCCGGGCTGCCAGCAGCAGAGCCACGGGGCCGGCCCGAGGATTTTAAATTTTTGATGAAACTTTCTTTTGAATTTCCTAAAATTATCAGGCAGTCTTAGCACCAAAAGTTTGAGAAGCATAGCTTTAGTATTCCCCTACCAGCCAGGTGTTTGAGAAAGCACTCACCCAGCTCGAGAGTACCCTGTGTGTGTGAAGGGGCTTGAACCCCAGACTGGTTGCCTTATCGATAACTACACGCCTACCACCTTGGGTGAACTGACTATGCGGGAATAAGGATTCAGACAGAGCTGGCTCCCCAGGTGGCTGAGAGAAGGATTGGTTTCAGCCAGTATGAACTTCCGTGGCTTTAGCAATTGTTCGTGGCTGGCATCTTTTCTTATTGGTTAGGGTCACAGCAGCACCTGTGGCTAAATATTTTGAAGATCATCCCTCACGGAGATTCTGTTATAAAAATCAGGATATGTTGTTAATATTTTGGCCATTCCATATATACGTGGTCGTAGTCACATGTTTGAAAGTCAATGCTTAGATATAGAAAACGCTTTTTACAGAAACACCAAAACAAATTAGTGAGTCCAACTGAACTACAGTAATGTGTGTAAGAGAAATTAAATTATATTTACTCACTTCTGCCTTTTTGGAACTGTAGTGGATACCCTGATGGTGTGATGGTCTTTCGATGTGTCAACTTGACTAGCCTGTTGTTCCCAGTTATTCAATCAAACACTAATATCGGTGTCTCTGTGAAGGTATTTTGAAGATGTGATTAAAGTCCAGAATCGGCTGACGTTAAGTAAGAGAGATTATTCTAGATAATCTGGGTGGTCCTGATCCAACAGTTGAAAGGCTTTAAGAGCAGAACTGAAGCTTCCCTGAAGAAGAAATTCGGCCTGTGGACAGCAGCTTCAGCCCATGCCTAAGAGTTCCAGACTGTCCTTCCTGATGGCCAGTTCTACAGATTTCAGACTTGCCTAGCCAGCCCCCATAATCGTGTAGGCCAATTCCTTGCAATAAATCTCTTAACATATATCTCCTACTGGTTCTGCTTCTCTAGCTAAACCCTGACTGATACAGATATGCAGCCTGGATTTCCCTTCGCGACTGAAGGATTTGTTGCTTCAGCTACTGGGAGTGCTGCTGGCAGAAGCCCTCAGCTATCAGCCATCTTCAGGGACTGCTGTGACTGAAAAGAGTCACCTTGCCCTAGGTCACACTCCCTCCCAGGGAATCTTGCATCAAATGATAGGTTGACGTGGGGGTATAAAGGCCTAGTCCCCTTGTTCCAACTCTGGATAACTCTGAAAGGCTGCCCCAGCTTCAGAGCTCCCCATGACCTTGGCTGAGGCCTTCATTGCGGCTGCATCATAGCCCAACTTCTCCCTCCATCCTAGCCTACTCCTTTCCCTTCCTTACATAGGCACTGATTCCAAGAGCACTGCCTAATCAACCTCCTGCCTGTGAATCCCTGTCTACGTCCCAGGGACCCCCATTTGCACCAGCGACCTTCCTCCATTGAGTTCCCCTCTGTTTCCTACATCTTGGACCTTCCCTTCTCATTCTTCTCTTTCTCCTCAGCACGTATAAATGCTCTAGACTCCCCCACGTTTTAAAGAAACACAACCAAAACATATAATAACTATTCCTAATCCTGTGTCATCCTCAAGTTATGGCTGTTTTTCCCCACATCCAAACTTCTTGAAGAACTAAGTTGACATTGTCTCCACTTTGCCTTCTAAATACAACACAGTGTGCCTTCCAGCCATTGCCCCTCCTCTGAAATTGCTTTCACTAAGGTCACCAGTGACCTCTTATTTAAACCCCATGGGTATTCTTCAGCCTTCTTATACTTGACTTGGCAGTTGGCATTGTGACCTTCTCCATCCTTTTTGAAACTGTTGCCCAGCTCCAATAGCCTCCATGATTCCCTCTGCCCTGGATTTCCATGTATCTCTCTAGCTACTCCTTTTCAATTTTCTTCACGAACTCCCTTTGTCAGCTATTGAAGCCTTCTCAGTCTACAGTCTCTCCTTGGGAAATCTGGCCATACCCATGGTTCCAACTACCATCTATGTGCTGATGACTCCCAAATCCATATTTCCAACCTCTACCTCTGTCTTGGGCTCTAAACTCCACATTTCCAACTACTGAACATTTCCTCCCTTATCTGACACTGATCTCACTCCCACACATGTTCCTCCCTTTCTGAGCTAAGAGCACAATATCATTCCTCCCACCAGCAGAGCCTGTGATGATATGATGATACTCTACTCATCTTTCTCTCCCCACCCAGCCGACTGGACACTAGGGCTTGTGGTTTCTTCTTCTTTAAATAGTGGATTCTCAAAAGTAGCCCAATTTCTCCCATGTTATTATTTTACTTCAGATCTTTACTATCTCACATATTTCACAGAATGATGAACAGTATCTCCTTAGAAGCTGAACAACCTGGGCTCCACACTTTAAAGGGCTCTGCTCTGTCCCTTCTCTGGTCACACCCCTAAACATATTTCAAGGAGTCCACAGAACCAAAGAGACATTGCCACCATAGGCCCATAGACCCTAATTCTAGGCCATGTTTCTGCACCAGGACTGCAGATTCCCTATCCAAATGGCCCAAGCCTGCTTGTGATGGACTCTCCCCCAGATCCATCCTCCCAAGAGTATACTGTATCACCAGAGAGCACATCTGTAAGCTTGAAGGTGGCCAAGAGGTGGCTGTTTACAGTGGTGGAGGGGCATGGGTAGGGGTTGGACATAAGGGCTGGATTGTCCATATACACATGTGTGCAAAATTCCTTGTGGTTCTAGACAGAGCTGGGGTGTCAGGCTGAGGGAGAATAGAGATGGGTTATGGGCCCGAGGCCTCTAATTGTACTCTTTCCCCCAGCCCCGCAAATGTCGGAAGGAGGGTGCTGGTTATGAAGCATCTTTTACATGCCAAGTACCAAGCTAAATGATGGGAATCTAAAATGAACCAGACATAATCACCGCCCTCAAGAAGCTCAAAAACAGACAAGAAGGGGAACATTATAAAAGAAGATAGAGCCACTCTAATGGCCTAGTGGTTAAAGTTCATTGCTCGCCGCTTCGTGGCCCGGGTTCGCTTCCTGGTCACGGAACCACACCACCCATCTGTCAGTTGCCATGCTGTGGCGGCAGCTCACATAGAAGAACTAAAATGACTTACAACTAGGATATACAACCATGTACTGGGCCATTGGGGAGGGAAAAAAACCAAAACAAAACAAGATAAAGGCCATTTTAATAAGGGCATGTTTAAAGAACTATGTGAGGAAGGAGAGTCAAACCCTGCCAGGTAATATGAGAAACCTTCCTCTATGGGATAACATTTGAACTGGAATTTGAAGCTTGAGAATAAGTTTGCCAAGCTTGAGGAAGCCACAGTAAGCAAAGAAAACAGCAAGTATTCAGGAATCATGGGTACTGAGTGAGCTGGGAGTACGAGAGGAGGTGGCTAGAAAGATATCAAGAACTGTCATGAAAGGCCTTGTGGGATTTTCCAAGGAGCTTCTACTTTATCTGGAAGGCAATGGGGAATCTAAGGATTTAAGGCAGGGGATCGATGTGATCTCAATCATATGTTTGAAAGATTTCTTTGCTAGACTGGCCTCTTAAGGGGTCTTCTATTCTCTCCCACTCCCACTCCTCCTTGAGAATCCAGCTACTACCCTGCTGCCAAAACGATCCTTCTAAAATACAAATGGGATGCTGTCACTCTTCTGCTTCTTCCCATTGCCTACAGGTTAGAGTCCAAACTCTCTAGCACAGTTTCCAAGGCCCTTTATGTCCTGCTCCTGCCTGCCTTCCCAATCTAATCTCACATCACTCTCCGACATGCTTCTTCTATCATAGACATACCCAATTACTTGCCCTGTCCAGAAGGCATCATGCTCTCTGATTACTCTGCACCTATGTCCTTCCCTGAGTGGTTGACTGGAACAACCGCTTATCTTTCAAGCAGCATGGTGTAGAAAGAAGAGCATAGACTTTACATCCAGATTGAACAGGGTTACATTCCCGGCTCTGCCACTTCGTAGCTCTATAATCTAGGGCAGGTCACTTAAACTCTCTGAGCCTTGGCTGCCTCACCTCTTTCAGGGACATAACACCCACTTTCCGAGGCTATTGTGAATATTAAATGCAGTAACATAGGTAAGTGCCTAGCATGAACACAGCAGGCTCCTCTTGGAGTGAGCCCTCTGGACCCACATGCTCACTGAACTGCAGCCTTTCCCCATAGCTAACCCCAGTTGTGCTTGCCCACTCTGTATACCTGGAGTCTGCCTTGGTTCTTTCCTCTGACCTCAGCCAGTTTCCTGTCAATATTCATCACTCCAAGGGGGATCCTGCTCCTCTAATCCCCACCCATTGGCTTAAGTCCTGCTCTAAACCTTTGAAATCACAATGCTGCCAATTTGCCCACCGACCAGCCAGACCCTGCTACTGGCCTTCTCTACCATCACACCAGCCCAGGCTGACGTTAACACCAAAGAAACAGCCTATTGCATCCTTTGCATATAATTTTGGTTTGGTTGCTATTCACTTAAGAAGTTGTCTTAGCTCCTAATCCCAAGATCTGACTATTTCCACCTTATTTTCATCTCTCCACCAACCAGCAAAGGTGTATAAACTCCATGCTTCATGGCCCATAAATAAGGTATAATTTATCATCCAAATCACTATGCTTTTCAGACTGAAACAGCACAATAGGAGTTAACTGGGTGCGTGGTCACCAATACATAACCCAAATAGCATCGGTCATTTCTTTGGGAGATGCAACAATAAGACCAAGAAAGAAATTTCCTTCTTCATCCCTCTACCTCCTCCATGGGCTGTGGCTATGCTGCCTTTAGCAGCAGAGATGTCTATCCTAATTTTAGTTTGTTCTAGTCAGCTCAGTCTGTTGCTGTGGTTCACCCAGAGAAGCATCCAGTCACTAAAAGAGAGAAAGAAGAACAGTGTTCTGCTGTCTGGAATGCCCAAGGCAAAGAGCGGCTCCTGGCTGCTCTGCCAGGGAGCTCTGCTGTGACATGGTACCAACGTTAGACGTGGGTGGGAGGCAGGTAGCTGCATTTTGTGGTGCTTATCATTCTTATTTGACAACTGTTTGGGTTTTAAAAACTCTTGGCATTGGGTTATAACACTCCACCTACTCCATCTTGGTAACCACCACTTGCCCTCCCTATAAGAGGTCATGCCAACTCTGAGATGAGGCAAGGCCATGCTCAGCAGCCCTAGCTGGCTCCTGCTCTGGTACTTGAAGGGCTTTCTCTTACATCTACTCAGACCCACAGCTTCCTGTGGCCCTCAGAATCAAGCATTTATGGGGGAGAGGGAAGGTTCAGGTGTCAGAATGCTGACTCTTCAGAGACTAGCAATAGGGATAAAAACTTCCTTCTGCTTTTAATAAGTATATTGAATGCTAAAATGATCCTAGTCATGTGCATTGCTGTGAGAGTTTGTGGGTGTGCGCTAGAGAGTATACACACATTTCTTCTGGCATTTAATAGTGCATCACCATTTAAAGGAAATTCCCTTCAGCCCTTTTATTTCACCATCACGTATGGCCTTAAGGCAGCCCACCACATGAATCTCCTATGAGTAGGGTGAAAGACAAAAAAGGAACCAGGCCTGCTTTGCCCTATAAGCACGATAAAGATCAGAAAAGAGGAGTGTAAAAGTGCACTGGGGGGCTCAAATATACCCACTAACAAGTCTCCCTATATTTTGCCTCCACCTCAACTTTGAGAATTATCCATATTATTTGTTTAACTTCTCCTAAAAAAATAGTCATCACTGAGCAACTGCTGTGTACCAGCAGTTTCTAAAGCATAGTCACCCTATGAGCAGGCACTACCACCATGTGCCGCATAACGATGTTTTGATCATCGACAAACCACACATATGACGGTGGTCCCATAAGATTAGTACCATATAGCTAGGTGTGTAGTAGGCTATGCTGTCTAGGTTTGTGTAAGTACACTCTATGATGTTCGCACAATGACGAAATCGCCTAACAACGCATCTCTCAGAATATACCCCAATATTAAGCAATACATGACTGCACTGCCCTAACTTCATAGATGTGGACACAAAGGCCCAGAGATGAACAACAGGTGAGAAACAGTCAGGACCCATAACCAGGTCTGTCAGCTTTGAAACCCATGCCTTGTATACTGTACAATATTCCTCCCAGCTTTATGCTGCAGACCTCTGGCACAACAGAAAGATTCAGCCCTCCATATAGTCCCTTCGTTATAATGACTGTCATTCCAGGAAGAACAGGCAAGGACAAAATCTCTACCCTCCACCTTAAAAAAAAGTACACTTGTTTGCTCTGGGAGGAGGGATGGGGAAGAGAGTGGAAGTGTTCAAATGGAATTATAGGGATGTGACAGACTAAGTAAAAGACACCCAAAATCTTAGGATGTTTATTATTTAGATTATTATTAAATTTGCTGGGACCCCAAAACAAGCTTAGAGTTAATCAATCCCAAAAGACTTGCATTCAGGAAAATGGCCTCAGAATGCAACTAAAGGAATGAAAAATTCTAACTCATCGTTAAAAATTCCCCAATTGCTTCAAACACATATATTATTTTAGGCCAGTTTGATACATAGGTGTATGAAATTATAAAATTCATAACACAAGGCATTAGGTCTGGAATCTGGAATTTTCCCGATAGAACACACCTGCATTGGAGGATTATGCCCACATTAGAGCGTGACAGTGCAGCCCTGCTCCAGGAGTCCCCTTTGTGAACAGTCAGAGTAGATGGAATCACAGGAAGCAGTGCTAAGAGCTACTATGGTCAGAGACCCTAACAAGTCTGATGAAAGTCAGGGGAAAGGGGAAGAGAGAGAAAGGGGCTCGCCTTGGAACGGAGACTCCGGGGTCAAGAGAGGACTGCGTACTTTCTGAGCTATGCCCTCCATGGGCCAGGCCAGGTCAGTTCCTGCCAAATGTTTTCAACCCAGTGAATCGAGGACTGGCCTTTTCCGTTCCAGCCTGTGGGAATGTGCCTCTGATTTTATAACTGAAGTCAGTAGAACAATGGGATTTGATTTTTGAAAATCTGCTTTTTAGACACTAGTGCTGCAAAACACCTATTTCTACTGGCTCACCAGGTGGAGCTCCCAAAACTCTTTTTTTAAACACTGGGTTCTTAGTAAATAACACACATCCAACCTCTCCCCCAAGACAGGAACCAAGTTGGCACTCTCCCCATTCGGAGCTCAAAGCCCTGGCCGTAGACTGCTGTTCTGATTCCTCCATGGATAAGGGCCACATTGGAGGAAAGCGCAGAGGCAAGCAAGCAAGCAAACAAAGACCATGGGAGTCAAGTTTGCCTTTGGTCGCTTGGACGAGTGTAGGAAGTATAGTGCCTAAAAGCTTCGGCTCTGGAGGGAGGTGGGTCTGGGTTTGAATCCCAAATCAACTGCATAAGCAAATTACTTACGCTCTCTAAACTTGAGTTTCCTCATCTGTCAAATGGGGATGTCAATTGTACTACTATTTGATTTGTTGTGAGAATTAAATGAAAAAATGCACACAAAGTACCTGGCACAGGGAAAGTAATAAAACCGTACTGTATTCACACAGAACAATGCTAAACAGAGAACTCTTGTGTCTGCTGAATGAATGTGGTCCAGACTCCAAAGGGCTCCAACTGACCTTGTTGCTTGCCTCTTTCTCCACCTTTCTACAGAAGGGCAGTAGCTAATGACTGGCCTGTTGTAAAGAAAGCTGGCAGAGGAGGACCTCCAGACGTAACTGATCAGGAAGTTAGAAACAGCAATCTCTGTGCATTCTGCTAAACTCGAGTTTGAGGAAAGTCCAGTGGTGCACTCTGGCTCTGTCTAGGGCAGAGCAAGCCAACCAAGGTAATGGCTCCAGCCACTAATTGTCACCTCCTCAGAAGAACGTGCCATCTTTTTCTAGGTAATTAGCCAATTACATTTTAAAGCCAGGAGTTTTTTTCTTAAAACATACGGACTTTTATTACTATTTCAAAAACATCCAAGATCTGTAAATACAATTATTTATAGCTCTGTAAAAATGTGTGCCAGAGGAATGGAAAAGACTGCTGGTTTCATTGGTTTTACTCTCTCCCGGTGGTACCTTGTGTGGTTTAGAGTAGTTGCTTTCTTTCTGTTGTTAGCAACTATTTTCCAAATAACCAGTTCTTAGAATTGAACCTGTTTGGTTTAATACACACACACACACACACACACACAGTTGTGTATACAAATACAATCTGAATGTCCCCTCCATGTGGGTAAACATGAGGAGCTGTCACAGATGGAGTATTTGTTTCAATGCTTAAGTTACAGTATGGGATCTTAGGCAGAAAATTTAACTTTTCTGGATCTCAGGTTTCTGAAATATAAATAAAGAGACCAACTTAGGCCCACAGATGTGTTTTATTTGGCCAACGTTGTTTCAGAAATGTGAATGACTTTTCTAAGCATTCAGTTCCCACAGTCTTAACCACCCCTAATGCCGTCCAGCTAACCGCCGTCTCATATTTGCTTCACTTGCTCAGCTCCTGAAGGCATTTGGGTTTGCAAACCCTGGCTGAGATGATTCAGAGGGCTTCCTCCAGCTATGAGACTCTGCTCTGCTGATTCTGTCGAGTTGCTGAATTGTTTAATCTCTTTGTTGGGAGAATAAATAAAATCCTCATTCTTTTACAGTTGGGTTTGTGGATTTATCAGGAACAAATGAAGCATGCCTCAGACAAAAAGAAAAATCATCTCTTTCCAATAGGAAATTGAAGTGAAATCTTTTTGCAAATATTTTTGAAGATCCCTGTTCTGTAACTCTAGATTCTTATCTGAAGGTATCACATATTTCAGCCAGGTAACAACTACCTCTCCTTTTAAAGATTTTGTGTCTGAGACTCTCCCAAATGTTTTTGTTCGTCTTTCTTCCCTTGTCTTTGGCTTTTTCACTAAAGGATATTGGGCAAATATCCTTGACAATTAAAGCTCTGGATGTGACAAATGGAGATTTAAATTGTATGATTAACCATCATGATTCCACGAAGGGATAACCTGAGCTTCTAGTTGCTTTGGGCTTGGAGCCAACAGAAATGAAGTCAGACTCTCCTCTTGAATAAAGGCTTTAGGGCCCAAGCTAGAACTGAGAAGGGCAGAAAGGTCTTCGCTTGCAGAGTTTTTCTCAACGAATGCCAACACCTCTCCTGCCAAACCAAGCTTAATGGCTCTGCCATCCACAAGTCATAGATTTTATTGACCCAACCAGAATTCCACCCTGAGAGCACAAATCTGTCCCACTTTAATCTCAGAAACAATACTCTCTCATAGCAATTATTTCTGTTTTAATCACCTGGGGATTGTATTGAAATGCCGATTCAGTGGGTCTAGAGGGGGGCCTGAGATTCTGTATTCTGACTGCTCCCAGCTGATGCCCAGGCTCCTGTTCCATGACCATATTTGGAGCAGCAAGGACCTAGAGAGCTTTGTTCATTTCAATTAGATATTTATTTGCTTCTAAGGGCCGTATTCTGTGCTAGGGCCTGGGAATCAAAGATGCATGGGACACAATCACTTTCTTCAAAGAACATACCATTTAATGGAGGAGGCAGACATACATATCTAGCTATAATACATACACTATTGTTATAATATAAATAACGTCCTCCAGAAGTCAAAAAAGATAGTGACAAATAAAATTATAACTTAACAATCAATGTACAAATACTCTGTTTCTATGGATCGCCCTTTCTTTTTACCCCGTGCATGCTCCAACAGGAAAAACAGACCTATAATACGGAACCCAGATCAAACCTCCCCTTAAACTGATATTCCCAAGGGGTCAAGCTTTGGACAAACTGCATATAAGCAGACAGTTTCAAAACAGTAATTTTCAGAAAGGTAAAATCATGGTTTTCATGCAAATATAAAATTAATGTATGTCAAATATTTTAACCAATTAACACTGTTCAGAGAGCATTTGAGAAGCTATGAATTTATAAGTAACCTTAGGATAAGATTGCTGAGTCAGATACAAAACCGGTGGGCCCAGCCCGGTGGCATAGCGGTTAAGTTCACACACTCTGCTTCGGCGGCCCAGAGTTCGCTGGTTCAGATCCTGGGCGTGGACCTACACATTGCTCATCAAGCCATGCTGAGGCAGTGTTCCACACAGAGCAACTAGAAGGATGTACAACTATGACATACAACTATCTACTGGGGCTTTGGGGAGAAAAAGGGAAAAAAGGAGGAAGATTGGCAACAGATGTTAGCTTAGGGCCAATCTTCCTCAAAAAGAAAAAAAAACATTAAAAAAAGATACAAAACTGGTTAATGTCCAACAGGGCCATAAACTGTAAGCTTCTCGGGTATTTGTTCTACTGGACAGAAATTATTTGCATCTCTAGCAGATAAAAACTTACAAGTTAGCATCTACTTCTCTAGAGTTATAAAATAGCCCAGATGATAAAAAGCCAACCCAAGCTCTGAAAGAATCCCTGGTATTCTCTTTTGCTTATTTTCAAGTTTCAGATAAATTTTCTGATTGTACACTCAGCCTCTCAAAAATTATCATGACGGGAGGAGGTGAAGACCTTCCTTTACCTCAACTGCCTCTAAAGATGCTCTAGGATCTGAACCTTCCTCTAGTTTATCTGATTGGATCTCATTCCCAGATAAAATGATCTAATTAATAATCTACATAGTAATTATTAAAAAATAATCCTCATTTAGTGAGGTACTAGACTATGTGTTTTAGGTACATTATCTCTCAATTTTCACACCAGCACTTGAACTAAGTAGAACTATCCCTACTTGACAGTTGAAGAAATAGTTTCAGGGAGGTTAGATGATTTGTCCAAAAATACTCAACTGGTGGCAGAGCCAGGGTTCAAACACATAATAGTATTACAGAAAACAATAAATATTTCAAAAACAAATATGAGGCTATAATGCTAGACAAGTAGAGGTTAGCTCTGGAACCAATGTGATTTGAAGATTTTTCTTCACAATGCTTAAAATTTCCAGCAGTAAAGTCAATCGTTTGGGTAACGGCATTGTCTTCAGAACTCATGTCAAAAATAAAATAATACTTGGGGGCCAGCCCAGTGGCATAGTGGCTAAATTCAGCACACTCCACTTCGGTTGCCTGAGTTCAAGGGTTCAGATCCCAGGCGTGGACATATACCACTCATCAAGCCATGCTGTGGCGGCAACCCACATACAAAATAGAGGAAGACTGGAACAGATGTTAGCTCAGGGCCAATCTTCCTCAAGCAAAAAGAGGAGGATTGGCAACAGATGTTAGCTCAGGACCAATCTTCCTCACCAAAAATAACAATAATAATAACAATACTTGATAGAAAATGAGTGGGGAAGCATGGAGAGAGCAATGCCCTAGGGGACAGATACTGTGGCGTTCTGGTGCAAAGGGAACTGGCATATCAGACTCTAGGGCCTGGAACAGCAGAAGCCTTAACAGGACTGGGTAAGGCAGAGTCTACTCACACAAATCTCCATCTCCAGCTGCCCCCTGGACCCTGGCTGCATAGCTGGTTCAGTTCCTCTGCTACCACCACACGTATTTCTCAGTATCTGAAATGAATAATCTAATCAATAATGATGCTACCTTCCGGATGAGCACTTCCTGCCTACTACCCAGCCAGCTCCTCAGGATGAGGTGCCCAAGGGCCTATCATAGAGCTTTTCTGCTTAGAGTGGGTAGAGGAAGGCCTAAACAATGAACAAAGGCTGGATGTGGCAGATTGCAGAGGGAGAAGGCAGTCTCTATTACAGCAGAGCTATGTGGTCCAGGCAGACAGGGGGCCACCACGTTCATCTGAGTGGTCACTTGTGTTATTAGGGTTCCCTTAAACACTTGTTAAAAATGCACCCTCCCAGACCCCATCCAGACTTACGGAAGCAGAAACTCGGAGATGGAGCCCAGGAATCCTCATTTTTCAACAATCTCTCCTAGTCATTCAGTCTGAAAACCTTTTGTTCCAGATCACTAGTTCTTACCCCGGCTTCACATTAAAATCACCCTGGGACACTTTTAAAAACAGCATGCTCTGGCCTGGGATCTGTATTTTTTTACGTTCTCTAGGAGATTCTAAAGTAAAGCTAGGATAGAAAACCATTGTAGAATTTACCACTTCTCAAACTTGTGTGCATTCAAATCATCTGGGAATCTTGTTAAAATGCAGATTTTGCTGCAGCAGGTCTAGGGTGGAGCCTGATGCTCTGCATTTCTAATAAACTCCCTGGTGATGCAGATGCTACTGGTCCTTTGAGTGGCAAGGTTCTCCATGACTGAGTCTTCACTTTGGTTGTTCATTAGAATCACCTATGGAGATTGTATTAGTTTCCTATGGCTGCTGTAACAAATTACCACAAACTTGTTGGCTTAAAACAACACAAATTTATTCTCTTACAGTTCTGGAGGCCAGAAGTCCAAAATCAGTTTCATTGGGTCAAAATGCAAGTGTCTGCAGGGCTGTGTTCCTCCTGGAGGCTGCAGGGGAAAATCTGTCCCTTGCCTTTTCCAGCTTCTAGAAGCTGCTTGTGTTCCTTGGCTTGTGGCCCCTTCCTCCACTTTCAAAGTGCATCACTTCAATCTCTGTTTTCACCATCACCTGGCCTTCTCTCTGCCTCTGACACTTCCTCTTATAAGGAATTTTGTGATTAAATCAGACAAACCAGGGTAATCTCCCCATTTCAAGATCTTTAATTTAATCACCTCTGCCACGTCCCTTTTGCCATATAAAATAACATTCACAGGTTCCAGGGATTAGTATGTGGACATCTTTCAGGGGCAGGGAGCATTATTCAGCTTACCACAGAGAATTTTTTTTTAGTTCTGAAGCCTGGGCAGTAAAGATTCTGACGTGTTTGGTCTACGCACAGGGCCAGTGCAGAGGCGTTATTAAAAGCTCCGTGGTAATGACAGTGACACATGGGAGGCTTAAGAAACATTACTCCAGGGCCGGCCCGGTGGCTTAGCGGTTAAGTGCACGCGCTCCGCTGCTGGCGGCACGGGTTCGGATCCCGGGCGTGCACCGACGCACCACTTCTCCGGCCATGCTGAGGCCACGTCCCACATACAGCAACTAGAAGGATGTGCAGCTATGACATACAACTATCTGCTGGGGCTTTGGGGGAAAAAATAAATAAATAAAATCTTAAAAAAAAAAAAAAAAAAAAGAAACATTACTCCAGGTAGACCAGGGCACATTGGTGCTGGACTTCCCACCTCCCTTTTCCACTGATTTCTCCCCGGATTTCCAAAGACCCTGGCACACATGGGGCTTGCAAAAGAGGCAAGGAAGGCAAATTTTGGTCATTCCTCTTCCTCAGGACACCTTCACAGCTAGAGACCTGGTTCCTGCCCTTTGTCCCAGGAAGTTCAAAGACCCAGGGCAGCAGGCATAGGGTTGATTCAGCACTTCTCCCTGAGCAGGCCTTAGATGTTAGGTGAGTTTCTTTTTAATTCAGCATTTATAGTATTCCCAGCCACTTCTCAACCCTTATAATTATAACCCAGATCTCACTCAGCCTCCTTCAGCTAGGGTTTAAAAGCTAAGAGCTCTCTGGAAGCAGCCAACTATTAAAACTTCATGGCCTTTTACAAAATATTGGTTGACAGAGGTATTATGAAACACCACCTAGTATAATTAAAACTAGACTGCAATTGTCAACACCCATGAGTCAAGCACACTGTGAAGTGATAGTTGGGGTCGCACAGTCTGTTCCCTAGCTGGCTAACCAGGCCTGGGGCTTTCCTAATCCATCTCAAAGCCTGGGGGCCTTGACATCAGCTATGAGCTGCAAAAGCCAGCCACTCAACCAGTAATTGGGCTGGCCCTGCTAGTGACCTCTGCTCTAGTCTTCATATTCAACAGGAATGCTGGCTTTCTACTATGCCTTCCTGGGGGACTTCAGGAACAGCTTTGAACACGGGCCAGGAGTTCCATTTTTCTTTTATGACTTCAGCTATAGTGATACACATAAGCCTTGGTTAGTGACTCTCAGCAAGGCTATCTAAGTATCTGAGATGAGTATGGTCTTGGCTGGTATCCTTGAGAACATCCTATCTCCTTGCCTCTCATTACCACCAAACTTCTTCAAGAAAGGGTCTCCAGATGCTTCAAATCCCCCAGCATTGCAAACTAACTTCAGCCACCATGTCTCTCCTCTGCTCCCTTGAAGATCACCAATCCCATGCTTATGGCTGAAGTGATGGTCTTCTCTCAATCCTCACTCAATGTTTAAGCTCTGTTTTCAGTTTCATGCTGTTGACCTTTGCTTTTACCATCAAGTCCAAATTTCATTCCCAGGGCCTACATCATCTGGCCCCTTCCTCCTCAGTCTCCAGGTTTTATCTTATGTCCCCTTCCTCCTCAGTCTCCAGGCTCCAGTCATCTCAGCCACCTGCCAGCATCTCCACCCTGCCAAGCTCTATCCTGTCTCAGCATCTTTGCCATGCTCTTCCCTCTGCTGGGATGCTCACCTCACTCCTCTTTTAAATGGCCAAGTTCTCACCTGCTCATCTCAGCTGAAATGACATCTGCTGAAAGAGGTCTTCCCTAACGACCCCTCTAAAAGGGTGTGTCATCCACTCTTAATATCTTCTATCACAGCATCTAGCTTATTTCCTTCATCGCTTACACTGTTTATAATTATTGATTACTTTGCTTACTTGCTTTATCTATCTTTTCCAGTGGATAGTGAGCTCCATGAGGGTAAGGACCATGTCTGTCTTGTTCATCAATACATCTCCAGCAACAGGAGCTGAATACCCAGATTTATTGACTAACCCACCCTGCATCACTTCTCCTCCCTTGGCTATGAAGTATTTTGTTCTGTCTTCCCTACAATTTCTTAAGGGTTATCTTTGGCCCCCATCTCTTCTCAGAAACGTGGTTAGTTTATGAACAACCTCCTCTTCAGCTCTGAGAACTACATCTCCATCCCACTACTCCCTAGCACCCGACATCCAGCCCTCAATGCCTCCATTGTGTTTTGCTGGATATTTCCATCAAGATGGTCAGCTTTTCCCCTAAACCTGTCTTTCCTCCTGACTTCCTTATTTCTCTTGATGCTTTCTCCATCTCTTTGGTCATTTAGGCTTGGAATTGCAGCATTATTTTTGACTCTGATCCTCTCCCTTCATTCAATCAGATAAAGAACTACACAATATCTACCCATTCTCCTCTGCCACTGCTCTCCTTCAAAAGCACATCACCTCTTCCCTGCACTGCAGAAATCACCATTAACTGATTCCCAGCATCTGATTCTCCCCACTATGATTCATCCTTTTGTCACTAGACTAATTAACATTACCTCAGCTTCATCATATTACTCCAGGGCTCAAACCTTCAATAGCTCCCTACTGACTACAAGGTAAAGTCCAAATTCCTTAGCCAGACAATCAGGCCCCAGGTTATCACCTTTCTCATTGGCTCTCTATTACTGCCCCATCTGCAGTTTCCATGTTCTAATCATATAGTATAGCTTCCTATACTTTGTTCCCTCCCTGTGCTCTCCCACCTCTGATTCTTTGCTTCTGCCATTTTCTTCACCTGAAATGCCCTCCTCCATCTTCATCTGACAGACCATTCAAGGGCCACCTCCAAGGCTACCTTGTCAATATTTCTTTTTACTGATTTTGTTCAGCAAGAGTGACTATTTCCTCATCCTGAATGGCGTCCCTACATTTTATGCCACTTTTCTTTTAATTTTAGTTATTTGTATACCTGTGTCTCTTTCAGACCATATTTAAGTTCTATAAGGATAAAAAAAAAGTCTTAACCATCATTACTCCCCTAATGTGCATGTGCCTATGAGTATGAATGAACCCACACACACCCACACACACCCACACACACACAGAGGCATGTTAAGAGTCTTTAATAAGGACCTTTAACAATAACTGTCCTCAAGGTAGTCTATGGAGAACTCACTGTCACCCATGAAAGGATGGAGTAAGTTTACATTATGCAGATGCCAGAGTAATGCTGTGGCTCATTCTCTACAGAGCTTGGACTTCTAATCCTAAAGTAAATGAGAACAGCCCACGTGATCATCCTCCCAGCCATGATTTTACTATATCCTCCTGGGCTGAATTCATGGAAAGAAATCAGTCTAGATTTAGAAGAAACCATGCTGTTTGCCTGAGAGGCCAGATGCAGAGTCTGGGTGAGCAGAGGATCCATCAGTACTGACCCAGTGAGGTTGTACAGGCTCGTGTTTCTGCAGCATGACATGCAGTGTTTGCCAAGGAAGCTGGGGACTTTCACCAGCAACAAACAGTTCTCTCACCTCTGAACTTATGTGGCACCCACCTGACACACAGTGGACACTCAATATTTCCTTAAAGAATGAATGAATGAATGAACTTCTCTATTCCCCTTCCACCTAGGGAACCCCATATATTCTAATACTAGGGAGACATATTTTCTTCCCCACTAGTGACCTCTCACAGGACACCTCTAACCACTACTGCCGACCTGGAAACTTTGTCCAGGGACCTGTCACCATAAGTCTCCTGCTCCACAGAGAAAGTCCACCTCGATCTAGAGTTCTGTGTAGCAGTAGTGAAAAAAGAAAAGGAATTAAAATCAAAGAGACCTAGTGTTACATCCTAGCTCTGTGACCTTAGACCTATGTTGTCCAATATGGCAGCCACCAGTCACGTGTGGCTATTTAAATTAATTACAATTAGATAAAATTAAAAATTTAGTTCCTCAGTAGCACTAGCCACATTTTAGGTGCTCAACAGCTACATGAGGCTAGTGGTTCCATATTGGACAATGCAGAGACAGAATGTTCTCAACACTGTTGAAAGTTCCATTTAACAGCACTGCCACAGACAAATCACTTAACCTCTTTGGAGCCTCAATTTGCTCATCTGTGAACAGCGAGTCAGCTGGACTAGATGTACCTAAGGTTCGTTCCTCTTATAAAAATTTTGGAAAGTCTAGAATCTATTCCTGCTCCTTTGAAGCTCTAGAATTTGACTGGTTTACTACTGATTAGAATAGAAAATGGCTTGAGAATAAGGACAACAGAAGTTTAACCACCCAAGAAGCTCAGGGCAAGACTTGGGGAAATAGGAGAAGTTGGCTTTGGCACAGGTTTGGCAGATTCTGGTGGTGCTAAAGCCACGTCTGCCCCTCACCCCTGTAACTATACTTTCCTCCCAAACCCTTCCCCAGCTTCAAAAAAATATATTCAGCTCTTTGGACCTGCTCTCTGCTAGGGGACAGCTGGTTAATCTGATCAACTAAATACCATTGCATTTTAGCATCGATATATAACAGGTCCAAAGTCATGGCTCAGCATGCCGCAGGGCAAGAGCACACGGCAGGATTTAGCAAAGCTCAGAGCTAGCCTTTGATGTGTGACTGCCCTGCTGTGTAACCTTGGACAAATCACCTGATGAGGCACAATTTCCTCAGGTGTAACATTATGTAAGTCTAGGGACTCCAAGGACATCCCCAATTCTAAGATTCTAGATTGTAGCATTAGGTTTCCAAACCAACAACAGGTCTGTAGGAAAGTTGCATTTTGAAGATAAAAGAAGGAGAAGTTTGCACTGGCCTTTGGAGGGATTAGCTAGATTGTCCCTAGAGCGATGGGGAGTGTCTCGTGTAAGAGGGGCATTCCCCCTCCTTCGAGAAGCCTAGGTAACAAAGAAAAATCTGCCCTTGTTTATGATTGAGCTCCCTCCTGGTGATGAGTCACACAGCGGAAAAGGTGTGTTGGGTACCTGCCTGCCGTGTCTGGTTAAAGGAATTCCTTAAATGGCACTTGTTTTTTCTGACAGGTGATATGTTCCTGGACTGAAGCTTATTTTAAGCCAGTTCTTCAGCTGACATTCAGAGAATGTTTGTTTTGTTTTGTTTCACAAAATATTGTCTCAAAGGTAACAGCTGTTTCACTGCGAAGTTTCTTTCTGGACATGTCCAGCTGCCACAGCTCTTAGTACCACAGAAGTCACTCAGATTCAGGGTCCAAAGCTAGGGTCATCGAGTCCTCTTTCCCTCCCACAAATAGCCCCATGTTCTCTGAGAAAAGGGCTTCATGAGAGTGGGAGCACAGTAAAGCCCTACTCTAGAGTAAAGCCCTACTCTAGCCCAGTGGCTTTGCATTCCACCCACACTAGGGTTGTGTGGCTACAGAGACTCACACGTGGGTGTGAGTGTGGCTACAGACTTCCCACCCTCATCTCTCTCTTCTCATGGCACATGGACTGCCGCCTCACAGAAAGACTTGGCATGTCCATGCTGGCTGAGCAAGGACAATGACGGGACCATCATATCCTGGTTAGGAGACTGGGGTGAGCACCTGTATCATGAGGATAGTTCATTCTGCTCATAAACCACACACCGGGCCTTCTCCCTATGCACCCCCCCCGCAGAGGATACCAGCCTATCTCAACTGAAGTCCAACATGATCCAGCCCCTGGCAATAAACTGTTAACCCTGCCTGCCTGATCTTGGAGTTTCCTAATACCATGTGTGAGGGCCAGTTATGTGTCAGGGCCATTATGTGCCTTACCATATGGTCTCTAAGCCTTACAACTGCCCTGCAACTAGGTATTACAGTAGTCCCCCCTTATCTGCGGTTTTGCTTTTCACAGTTTCAGTTACCCCTGGTCAACCACAGTCTGAAAATATTAAATGGAAAATTCCAGAAATAAACAATTCATAAGTTTTAAATTGCACACTGTTCTGAGTAGCATGATGAAATCTTGAGCCATCCTGCTCCATCCCATTTGGGACATGAATCATCCCTTCGTCCAGCGCGTCCACGTTGTACATGCTACCTGCTCCTTAGTCACTTCGTCACCATCTTAGTTATCAGATAGACTGTTGTGGTATTGCAGTGCTTATGTTCAAGTAAACCTTATTTTACTTAATAATGCCCCAAAGCACAAGAATAGTGATGCTGGCGATTCAGATATGCCAGAGAGAAGCCAAAAAGTATTTTCTTTAAGTGAAAAGAAAGTTCTCCACTTAATAAGGAAAGAAAAAAAAAATTATACGCTGGGGTTGCTAATCTCTATGGTAAGAACAAATCTTATATCCATGAAATTGTGAAGAAGGAAAAAGAAATTCATGCTAGTTTTGATGTCGCACCTCAAATATGTATGTATAGGATAAAACATAGTATATATATGGTTCGATACTATCCGTAGTTTCAGGCATCCACTGGGGGTCTTGGAACACATCCCCGATGGATAAGGGAGACTACTGTATTATCTTCCATATTTTAAAGATGAAGAGAGTGAAGGTCAATGACTGACCCAAGGCTACCCCAGCAGACAATTGGCTGAGCTGGGACTAGAACCAATTCTGGGAGGCTTCAATACCCATGCTCTAGTTCCCAAAAGACTGGGGTCCTCCTAAGAATGAATGAGTTTAAGGTCCATCCATTGGGAAGTTTGAGGAAAACTCTAGGAAATGGAATATATTAGTTTCCTATTGCTGCTGTAAGATATTACACAAATTTGGTGACTTAAAACAACACAGATTTATTCCCTTAGAGTTTTGGAAGCCAGAAGTCTGAAATCAATTTCTCCGGGTTAAAGTCAAGGTGTGGACAGAGCTGGTTCCTTCTGGAGGTTCTAGGGGAGAATCTATTTCCTTGCCTTTCCTAGCTTCTAAAGACAAATTGCATTCCTTCCTCTCATCACTCCAACCTCTTTTTCAGTCCTCAACATCTCCTACTTCCTCCTTTGACCTTTTTATCATCCTCTTATAAGGACCCTTGTGATTACATTTGGGTGTCACTCAGATAATCCAGGATAATCTCCCCCTCTCAAAGTCCTTAACTTAATCACATGTCCTAACTTAATCACATCTCCAAAGTCTCTTTTGCCAGATAAGGGAACATATTCACAGGTTCCAGGGATCAGGACGTAGACATCTTTGGGGAACATTTATTCACTACCACAGAGGATTTTTCATTTAGCTTATGAACTAGGAATAGTTGTTGGAAGCACTTTGGGGTTTCCTCCTTCACCTCTGCTCAGCCCTCTTCTCCTCCCCTTGGGTGGGAAGCAGGTCTACAGAGATCTCAGGGGTCACGAGGGAGTAAGAGAAGATCCCAGCATAGAGGCTCTGGGCTCACACACCCCGGTCTCTCCCTGCCCCTGTGCACCTCATTTCCCCCGTGGGGATGGTGACAGGAGAGTGAGAAGTCAGTGTCATCAAGCAGCTGAGGGTTGATACATTAGCTTTGTCAACCTGGCAAAATTTCTCAAATGGAAGAGGCCCCCACTCCCTCCAAGCTGCCCCCCACCTTCACACTCTTGCCAGGAAAAAGAGCACCCATTTGCTTTAACTACTTAGTATCCCATTGTACTTGGACAGTATCCACTTTTCTCCTATGATCTACACAAAGCCTGGCAAGATGAAAGTCCTACCCACATTTCCCACCTCAATTCACGTCACTCCCTTCCTCATTCACTGTATTCCAGCCACATCGACATGGTTGACAAAAGGGAATGCTCATGATTTCTGCAAAACCAGCCACTGTGTTTTTTCTGGTACTACTTGATGATAAGACATGTCAGCAGTGGTTCAATTAGTCAACTTATGTTAGAGTTGTGGTTTCTACAATGCATAGGCTGTCTTTGAAAACAGCTTAACTTAGCAACCAGCACCCTAACAGAATTAAAAATATGTATACGAAATTAAATTAATACCTTTAGGTCACTCAAGTTGCAGCTGGAGATTTAGAATGGCTTCTTCCTTCAAAGACTAATATATATTTTGCAAAATTGCTTTTGCACCATTATCCAAAAAACTGTGTGGTCAGAGGGTGGTTAATACAGTCTTCACTTTATAGATGGGGAGACAATCTCAAAAAAGAAAGTCAAACGACTTTTAAATGACAGTCCCAAGACAGAACCCAGTCTTTCAGATTCAGAGTAGGCTACTCCTCCCTCTATGAGCTGAGTCTTAGGGTTTGGAGATAAATTGATAAGGTCCCTTGTAAAAGAAGAAAGCAGAGATCTGTTAAATGATAAGCAGCACAAATTAGCTGCTGTTACTTGGATGCTAATTGGACACAATAAAAAAAAAATATCACTGTGAGGTTCAGCTTGGCTGAGGGAGAAATCAGAGGGTGAGAACTTTCAAGAGAACCCCAGACCACCTGACCTACTGCTTTCTGCCCATATGTGCTCTGTACCCCTTATATCCCTTTCCTGGAAATTTACCTACTTCCCTCTCCAACTCCAGATTCTGGCCCAAAGGTCAGGAGGCAGCAGCTGAGGCCACTGGGTGATGGGAAGGGTAGAAGGGTTCTAGAAACCACTTCCTCTTCATGCCCCACCCAGTCCTCACAGCTCTTCTGCAGGTAACTGATTGACCTTGCCCAGGTAAGCCCTGGAATGCCGGAAGCTAGAGGGCAGGAACAAAGGCTCTTCGTCCAGGGTTCTCAATGGGATGAATCTTCCTAAAACATTTGCAGGGGTGCCAGAATGTAAACTTTTAAATTCAGGCCAGTAGCCAAATGCTGTTTTCTGTTTATGTGTTTGCTTGTTTCCAATGACCAGATTGTAGAGGGGAGCATGGGCTCTGCTCTCTGACCCTCACACCATCTTGGACAGGTCAAAAACTTTCTGAGCCTTAGTTTTCTCATCTGTACAACTGGAATAATAATAATACCCACCTTTCAGGGATCGTAAAGAAGATTAATTAAGATAATGTGTATTTCAGAGCAGTTTATCAATAAAATAGAGTCATCATTGAGTTTACCATGCCCCCCATCTTGAATACAGTAATGCTCACTAGGTATTTGTTCAATATTGAATGAATGACACATAAAGTCAGGATATATCACCGCATCCACAAATCAGAGCTCTGGAATGCAAGTACTGGCATTCTACTCGCCCTTCTCAGGGATAACTTTAATATTCAGGACAAGTGTATAATGTTCATGGGGGCGGGGGGATGTGGATTACCAGTAACAACTTACTAAACTTTTCCTAACGAGGCTACAACCATTAATAGGTCTCAAACAACATTTAAAAACATAGTTTTGAATAGAAAATACCAGTACTAAGGGTATTATTTCATTGAACTTTGTTTCCTTTTAATTTATTTATATGTACGTATTTATGTGTGTTTATGTATATGCATGAGTATAGCATACTGAATTTAATGCCATATAGTTCCTACTGTGTGTTGTAATCCAAAAACTTTGAGAGACACTGTTTTTGGTATGGGTATAACCTTTGCCCAATCTTCATAGAGCAATAGCTACTGTGATTGTTTATTTTCATGACTTTTTGGGGTTGTGTATTTTGACAGGAGGAAACAGCAACACTGAGAGTGAATGTGAGAACCCAGAGTTTGGGGAAGACTCATGTTCTCAAGCTACGTGCCTAGGTAACCCCATCTCCTGTTCAGGAAGCATAGTTAATGGTATATTTTAACCAGTGGAATCGCTGAGTGACTGATGCCTGGGGAGCTTAAATCAGTGGGGATATGTCAATGGCTTTCTGGCACTGCCTCTGCCCATGTGTATGGCACAGGTTGGACTTCAGAGAAAGATCACAGAACACAATGTTCTCTTACATTTCTTGCCCTGCAAACCAGGTCTTCAACTCAGCTCCTGGCATTTCCTGAGCTGTGTGGGAGTACTCATTCTGCACAAGGAAAGATTCAGCACAAGAAAAGAAACCCTGTGGGGGGAGCAAAGAAGCATGCAAGCATGCTGTGATTACCCATCCCTTTGCAGGAAATTAACGACCTCTCCTAATAACATCAGTAATTATTCTGCACAGTACCCCAACTCAGAGATAAGTACTAATGCTGGTTTGCATTAGACAGAACCTAAGGGAATACTAATAATAATACCCACCTTTCAGGGATTGTAAAGAGCACAAATTAAATCAATGTGAATTTCAGAGTATTTTGATAATGAGAAATGAAGGCAGCCTTCTCAGGGTAAAGCAGTATGGTGCTGTGGAAAGACAATGGCCCAGGGGTAAGAAGGCCTGATGTGCAGTCCCAGCTCCACCACTAACCAACTGGGCCTCCTTGACATGCCATAATCTCTCTGGAGTTCAGCTTCCTCCTCTGAAATAAAGGAGTTAGTGTAGGTCATGGGGCAGAGAGGGGAGAAGGTGTGTCCAAATCATTATTTAAACCAAATAACTGTTTATTTATGGAAAAATCTACAAGAAAGCACAAAACTGAAAACACATCAAAATGAGGCAACTTTGATGGGGCAAAATGGGGGAGTCTACTACCACCTAGATTCCTCTTATGGTAGGCAGAATTCTAAGATGGCCCCCAAGATTCCTAGCCACAGTGTACGCACACTTTCTCCTAGCCATTCAATCAAACACTAATCTGAGTACTATAGTGAAGGAATTTTGGAGAAGTATTTAAGATTCCAAATCCACTAAATTTAAGAGAGGAAGATTATCTGGGTGGGCCTGACCTAATCACATGAGCCCTTTAAGAGTGAATTTGTTCTGGCTGATGGCCAAAGAGGAAGACAGAGATTTGAAGCACAAGAAGGATTCAACACATAATTAATGGCTTGAAGATGGAGGGGACGAGGTGGCAAGGAATGTGGGCGGTCCCTAGGAGCTGAGAGCAGCCCCTCTGATGGCCAGCAAGGGAACAGCAACCTCAGGCCTATGACTGCAACAAGAATGAGCTTGGAAGTGGACTTTTCTCAGAGGTTCTAGACGAGAACTCAGCCCAGCCAACAGCCTGATTTCATCCTTGTGATACCCTGAGCAGAGAACTCAGCCATGCCATGCCAGACTTCTGACCTACACAACTGTGAGTTACTAAATGGATATTGTTTTAAGCTTCTAAGTCTATGGTACTTTGTTACACAGTAATACTACTACCCTCCCCTCATCCTGTGGTGGCTGGCTGAGGACCCCTTTGGAGACCCTGAACTGGATTGTGCCTGCCATCTTTCCTGGTTCCAAGTTGCTACATTCCCTCATTCTACTTCATTCTGAAGGCAGTTCTATGGAAATCATATTTGAAGCTGTGAGCTATAGGAAGTCTTCATATTTTTTGGTCTAGTGACCTGGGAACCATTAGAAAGAAGAGGGAATTGCTAGGCAATAACTGTGTAAACACGGAGCAGAGAAATAAACGTCTTTCAAGGTTTGGGTCACCTGATGATACTGAAAACTTATTGGTACTGAATAGAACAAGTTACACATCACACCTAGGCAGGCAGCTCACCAGATGCGGTAGTTTACCTTTTAGCTAAAGCTCTAATCTGAGAAACATCTCCTTTGTTCTCCTGGTCACTCCACGATGAAATTACAGTGAAGGTGTTACATTCAGAGAGAGCAGTCAGCCCATCTAGGCCACTCACAACAAGTAAAGAATGAGAAGAACTTGGCCTAGGAAGTTGGTGGAGTCCATCTGTATCCGTTGGGTTGTTCCTTTTGAATGTTCTCTGACGCAAAGGAGGAAATTCATGAGTGACTTTGAATCTCACCAGTGTTCCAATGAAAACAGGAATATTGCCTGTGGAAACACTTCCTGAGTCAGAAAAATAGTTATAACCTCTAAGACCCTAGTTATCCCCGACATGTCCCAATACTCCCTTGGTGGAATTCCTTTTTCAGTATGGAGAGACAGCATAACAGGTAGAGGCAGAAACTTAGGTTTCAATTTTAGCTCTGCATAACCAGCTGTATGTCTTGGAAAAGTTGCACAACTTCTTTGAGCCTCAGTTTCCTCATCTACAGGGATGAATAAGAATGCTTCCTTAATAGTGTTTATTTCATAGAGTTCTATTGAAAATTGCACAACATACATAAAAGATCTCATACAGAATTCAACAAATATCAATATAGTATTAGTAGTTATATTCTTATTATCATTTGTCCTTTAACAGTTTCCATATGTAAAGCTCTACTGGAATCACTTCTTCCCTTCTGGGGAAACATCCTGCCTCTGGCCTGGTACTTAGTCCTGCAGAATTTATGGAGGGCCTACAATATGGTGAGGGCTCTCCTAGTAACCAATGTTAATGACCTACAAAAAATAACCCTTAGTCTCTAGGAGTTTATATTTTTATATTAAAAAGATAATGCAAATTATCTAAGCAAAATGGGATAAGTTAAAGTCCCTAATAAACCATAAATTTCTATGGGAATCTTTGGTATCATCATTACCATTACTATTATCATTGTTAATACTTAGAGCTTAGAATAGGTAAAGTTTGATGTTTACCTATAGATTGGGAAGGGTCCTGTGTAGGGTAGGCAGGCAGGGATAGTGCCTGAATTGCTCCTTGGAGGGTGAGCAGAATTGGGTAGATGGAGGGAAGAACAGGTTAATAACATACTTGAAGTTGAAGCTGACCATAGTGTGATCAGGGTGAATGAGAGGTCTGGCATGAAAGTTTGTAGTAGAGTGTTGAAGGTAAGAAGCTGCTGTAGGTAGAGGAGAGGCTGTTTTAGGAAACTTTGAGCATCACAGTTGAGTGATGGGGACTTAGCACTCAAACAGTTAAGAGGAAGCCATTTACATTGTATAAGAAATGGAGTGTGGCAGGTGGGGTATTGGCATTGGATGACTAATCTCAGGACGAATCAGCAGTGTGCAGGCTGGGTGCTCCGGCAGGGAGACTGGAGGCAAGGAGGTAGCAGGAGGCTGCTCTCAAACACCTTCTCACAGAGGCAAAGAGCTTCTCTAGGGCAGTACTTCTCAAACTGCAATGTGCACTTGAACCCCTGGGGATCTTGTTAAAATGCAGATCCTGATTGCGTGCCTCATGGAGTTATCTCCCAGGTGATGCTGATGCAACTGGTCCAAGGACTACACTTGGAGTAACCAGGACCTAGACTAAAAGGGCACAGCAGAAATGGAAAGAGGTGTATGCATCAAAAGAAGATTCGATAGAAGTTAGTGTTTGATGAAGTACTGACAACACGCTACAACACGGATGAAACTCCAAAACATTGTGCTCAGTGAAAGAAGCCAGACACAAAAGAACACATATTGTATGATTCCGTGTACATGAAATGTCCAGTAAAGACAAATTTCTAGAGACAGAAAATAGATTAGAGGTTGCCTAGGACAGAGAGTGGAAGACAAGTAACAGTACATGGGCATGAGGTTTTTTGTTTTTTGTTTTTTTTTATTGATGTTTTAATGGTTTCTAACATTGTGAAATTTTGGGTTGTACATTTTTGTTTGTCCATCACCACATATATGACTCCCTTCACCCCTTGTGCCCACCCCCCACTGCCCTGGTAACCACAGTCCAGTTTTCTCTGTCCATGTGTTGGTTTATATTCCACATATGAGTGAGATCATACAGTGTTTGTCTTTCTCTTTCTGGCTTATTTCACTTAACATAATACGCTCCAGACCCATCCATGTTGTTGCAAATGGGACGATTTTGTCTTTTTTTATGGCTGAGTAGTATTCCATTGTATATATATACCACATTTTCTTAATCCAATCGTCAGTCGAGGGACACTCAGGTTGCTTCCACTTCTTGGCTATGGTGAATAATGCTGCAATGAACATAGGGGTGCATAAGCCTCTTTGGATTGTTGATTTCAGGTGCGTTGGATAGATTCCCAGTAGTGGGATGGCTGGATCATAGGGCATCTCTATTTTTAATTCTTTGAGGAATCTCCATACCGTTTTCCATAAAGGCTGCACCAATTTGCATTCCCACCAGCTGTGTATGAGGGTTCCTGTTTCTCCACATCCTCTCCAACATTTGTTGTTTTTTGTCTTGGTGATTATAGCCATTCTAACGGGCGTGAGGTGGTATCTTAGTGTTGTTTTGATTTGCATTTCCCTGATGATTAGTGATGTTGAGCATCTTTTCATGTGCCTATTGGCCATCTGTATATCTTCCTTGGAGAAGTGTCTGTTCATTTCCTCGGGCATGAGGTTTTTTAAGGGGTGATAAAAATGTTCTAAAATCAGATAGTGTGATGGTTGCAAAACTTTGTAAATATACAAAAATAATTGAATTGTGACTTCAAATAGGTGATTTTATGGTATTAAATAAAGCTATCAATTAAAATAAAAAAAAGAAGTTTGTGTTTAAACATAGGCGATAACAGGAAACAATACAAGAAAAACCAATATGTGAAGCCTACGCCATAGATAGCCTGGTGCTTGCATAGCCTGGTGCTTGCTCTCCACTGCTTCTTCTTCCTCAAAGCAGTGAGCCTGGAAGGGCTCAGATCTGAGCTCAGAGCTAACCTAGGAATTTTAGACACATACCTAGCTAGAGAAAGCCCTTTTAGTGACCCCAAATCACACCGTGGTTATAACGACCTTCACTGCAGGGGAGTCGATCAGGTTAATAATCTGGAAATGCACTAAGGGAAAAGATAGAAATCATTGGAAAATATATGATGTAATAATATAACTAGATGGCTTATCTATTAATTTTTAAATACTTATTCTCTATTCAGAACCCAGTAACATCTCTTGGATTGAAAAACTATATACCTTCAGGTTTCCAAGCACCAAATTATATACAGAAATTGCATTGCTTTTACCACAATCTGTATATAGCGCCAGAACCTGAAGATTCTAGGTCAGTGTGGTCCTAGGACCAGCAGCATCAGTATCATCTGAGAACTTGTTAGTAATACAAATCCTCAGGCTTCACCCTAGATTTACAGAATCAGAAACCGAGGGTGGACCCAGCAATATGTTTTAACATGCCCTCCAGGTGATTATCTGCATGCTAATGTTAGAGAACTACTGCTGTAGGTCATGTCCTATATATATTTACCAGCCTCACTTGGAAAATGATGTCAATTCAAAGACAAGAGCTACTGTGTTGTGAAGTCAGAAGTTAACGATGGCAAATATTGAGCACAAGTGCAATGAACCATTGCCATCTTCCCCATCCATGCTAGTCACCACCAATCAATCATTGCATTTTTTCACTATGAGCCAGGGTGGTAGGGCCCTTGGGTCAGTCTTCCTATTTAGAACTCTGGGAGGAGACAATCTCACTGGGTGCCCTGCACTAATGTGGGATTGAGTGAGGGAGGATGAAGTAGATTAGAAATTGTAATATGGAAGAATTTGGCAGAGAGCAAGAACCCAATATAGTGTCACTGATTCCCCAAGGTCTTGGGTTGCATGTAGAAGATTCAGAATTTCCCTCTGCCCATGCTGGGGAAGACATACTGAAAGACTGGTAGACCAAACAAGGCCTGGTATTCAAACAAATAAATTCACAAAGTGCCAGGACCTCAACTCCAGAATTAATGGCAAAATGCCAGATGTTAACATGAGGTCCCAAAAGTCCAGGCGGGATCAACCACATCTGGTCGAAACCAATGCAGGTTGCCCAGTGACCAGGCAGAACAAAGCAAATCTCAGTAGAAGTCAGAGAGGACTAGAGGACTGCTCAGACCAAGGATGCCTCTCCCAACTGCCATGTTCAAGAACAGTAAGCTTCCCCCTACCAGAAGCCATTTTAGAGAAGGAAAGTCAGAAAGGGGTTTCCTTGAGAAGAAAGATATGGTCCTGAAAAGGGGTCTGAACTCTGATATAACCCAATATTTACCCAAAGGAGACAGCTGTAAACTGGAAGAGATTGGGTTATATGCAAGATTTGAGCTAGATAGCAATTTTAGATTAGTTACAGAAAATAAAATTAATACTTTTTGGCATGTATCTGATTTACAACTTTCACAAAGCTACCAGTTGAAACTTATTGATTCAGATTTTTTTTTATTCTTAGGTGAGTCCCTCCTGGTCCAGCTAAAATAAGTGTGGGTGGAAGGCAGAAGCAACAGTTGACCCAGGCCTTAGAGAGTTGACTGGCTCCAGGTTTCAACACGAGGTGCCCTTGTCCCATTTCAGAATGCTTCCCCTTCAGCCTAAAACATTTCGACAGTTAGTGCCATTTGGTCCAGTCGCATACTCACAGCTGGTAACTGGAGAAGGTGAACATGTGCTTCCAACATTCACTTTTCATAGAATCATTAGGTCAAAGATCATCTGGCCAAACCCTCTCATTTTACAGATGAGGAAACCAAGGTCAAAGAAGCTAACTAAGCAATGCATGAGCTGTAGACAAGGCTGGACCTAGAATCTAAATTGCTCAGACTCCAAATCCACTGCTCTTTCTACCACACTGAGATGTTCATAAACCAGAAATGGTTGATTCCACACACTGTAGCCACATATCAAAACCCAAAGATTCAAAATATCTTTCCTTAAAGCACCCATTTATGTTTGCTCCCCTTCTTCCTGCATTTGTTCTGAGGGATGTGAAGAGTCTCCTGATGGAAAGCTATTCTGAGAGAAGCTGAGACAAAGCCTCCATGATCTATGGCTGCCAAAGTTAGCTCCTTCACAGCTGTACCAGCACATCTGAGGCTAGAGGCAGCCAAGGTGTCTTTGGTGCTGTATTAAGAGGTGTGAGCGCCTGGCATTCTGCAATTCCAAAGGCCTTCTGGGTGGCAGCTGCCTTCTCAGAGTCTTTGAAGGACCATCCTGGTTTGAGTGAAGGAATACTTTGCACGTGTCATGGGGCATGACTTTCAAAGAAAGCCAGAATCCAAAGTCTTGACTGGTCCATGAGAATGTGGACAAATCTTAGGCAAGATCTGACAACAATGTGGTGCATATCTTATTTTTTCCATCACCTAAAGAATTTTGTCTTTAATTCATACGGGGAAGAAAAATGGAAATCAAAGCAACTACCTGGAGAATTTAATCCAAAAGCACATCCTTCTTTAGTCTCCTAGAATGACATTCATGAATCAATTCAGATGCAAGTGTTATCTGTTAATTTGAAATAAATCTCTTTGGAGCTGTGCCTGGTCAGGCTACCAGTTTGGACACCTACTTACAGCTCTCATCCAAAGTGACCAGAACCTTCCCAGTCGCCCGGAGCAAAGGACCTCCAAATCCCCTCTTTGTCAAAGACAAAAAGTTGAGAGAACCATCCCTTAAATTGCATTTGCAATATCGATTTTATTATGGGCTGCTATTGTTTATATGATTTTTTAAATTTTTATCTCCATGCCCAGGGTCTCCTCCTCCACAATAATAGCTGGCAGAATGAACGAACATGGATAATTTTTTCCTTTAATTCTTGGTATATGTGCCTGACTCCTACTGGCTCTAATATGAGGGAGGCAAATAAATTCAATAAAGTTTACACCAAGCCTTCCTTGTTATCTGCTATTAACTATTTAATTTTATGATTATTTTTGGCATAGAGCCAATGTGTATCTAGCTCTTGGATAAATGGTGACTCTGAAGACATCTTTGCTATCAATTAACATGCTTTAGCTTTTCCAGAACTTGAGGAGAGAGGTCAGACAATATTATATATGTCTAATGGTAAAGTTTGAGGATATTTCAACATCAAAAGTTCCTCAGCAAATGTTAATATCGCCTAGCATTTCAATTTCAAATTCTCACATTGGTCTGAACAAAACTGTGAAGCCTCTCTCTTCCTGCCTAAATTGTCCTCCTTGTTTTCTAGAAACGAGAAAAAAATAAAACACACACACACACACATCTCTCAAGCCTCTTCCCTTTGTCTCTCCAACTGCCTACGCCTCTAAGTCACCCTTTAATGCTGGGTGGGCAAGTTGTCTTTATTCTCATCTTACTCCAAGTCTTAGAAGGCAGTTTGAGAAGGGTTTGAGAAGGTCTCAGGAGGTTAGCACCGTATGTTTGCTCTAGAGGGCAGATTTCCTAGATACAAGTACCCTCATCCGCTCACTTGGGTTGTGCTTCCTTAAACAGCATGGAAACCAAGGTTTCTGGTGGGTATCGTGGAGCAACTGTCAGCTCACAGCCACTAGCAGATGGGCTTCCTGGCATATTCATGCCAGGGGAGCTGAGTTCTTGGAAGAGGCAGTACCATGAGAGAGAAGAAAAACCAGCCTAGGACATCAGGGCCAAACCCCCAGTGGTGAAGGGTTACATACCACCATCTGTACTGGTAACAAAATAAGCAGGTGCATTTTATAGAAAGAGTAACATCTGTTTCTAAAAATTCTACCAGATTTTTCATGGGCGACATTATTTGTATGACTGAAGCTTTTTTTTTTTTTTAATCTTAACTCTGAATGATTTTTCACATGAGAACTATACACTTATGGAATTTAGGGCTAGAAAAGATCTTAGCTCTCATCTAGCTAAGCCCTCTCATTTTTATGATAAGGAAAACTAAGTCCAAAAAGGTTAAGTGGTTTTTCCAAGTTCCCAGACTAGAGGAGTTGTGATTAAAACTAACTGAATCCTGAAAGCACAATCCTTTAAAAAAACAAAAACATTTTTTTAGTTATTAGTAAAGCAATGCATGTTGAGAGAGAGGCAGTATATGATAGCATACAATAGAGGCAGTCTATCGCAGTGGTGTTAAAAACAAGACAATAGGCCCCAAATAGAGTCACTTATACTGTCACTTATGCTTATGCTAAATCACCAAACCAAGAATTAACTATAGTTCCCACTCTCCCAGAAATGCAATCTTAAACCAGTCTTAAACCAGTCATTCAGGAATCACCTGATCAGCAGTAGTTAGGTAATCTGCCTGATAGATCCCTGCCACCCCCTAAAGAAAGTAACCTTGCAATAACCAATCCGCTTTTTTGCCTAGTGTAACTTCCTTGTTCCTGCTCCCTTCTACTGATAAGTCTTTCATTTTGTATAGCTCCTCAGAGCTCCTTTCTATCTGCTAGATTGGATGCTGCGCAATTCATGAATCACTGGATAAAGCCAGTAAGATCTTTAAAATTTACTCAGTTGAATTTTGTTTTTTTAACAGCGGTTGAAGCATAGATAGGTTTTGGGGTAAGCAGATCTAATTTCAAGGCTCAGCTCTACCATGCATTAACCATGTGTCCTTGCAGAATTTATCAAACCTATCTCACCCTCAGTTTCCTCATCTGCAAACATTTGGATAATAACAGTGTAGCAGACAGTAATCTAACCCACTCCTTTCTTATCTGTAACAGAACTCTGATCCTGGCGACAGGAGTTGAGGGGACAATTTCCCACCTATGGACCCTATGGGAGCCTGGGGCAATTTTGATGTGTATCAGTGCAAATTCCTTATAAACACTTTTAGTCGATAGCCCTGTCTGGGTGGGAGCCTGAAAATGTTTTTCCTCTGGTTCAAACCTGCTCTCACAGCCCTAACTGCTTTTTTTCAGTTCTCTACCTTCTTTCTCCACACGCTTCAAGGAGATAATGAAGCTTGGTTAGCCTGGCAGCCAACCATGGTGCTCCCTTTCTCCTTGCAATGGATGGTTGGTTTAGGCACAGGCATGTAAAGCAATTGTGTGTACTATCTTGGGGAGTGGGAGCTTCTGGGAAATGTTTATAGCAAGAGATTCATTGAGGAAGACACTGGATGTTGCCATGTGTGGATGTGATGCAGCAGCCATCTCCAGTCCACGAGAGGAGTTTGCTTAAGGACCACCTGCCATGTTGACGATGGCAGAGCAAAAGGACAACAATATCAGATCCTGATGTCTCTGAATGTATCACCCCTGGAGCCACTCTACCACGGAATTTCTTATAATGTAAAGTAATAAACTTCTTGGTTGTTTAAGCCATCTTATGCTACTTATAGCTGAAATGCATCCAAACTGGAACAGTAGTACTTATCATATAAGGTTATTGTGAATAGTAAATGATAAATGCAGTAAGGGAAATAGTATATGATCAAGCACAAAGTAGAAAGTAATAAATATTAGCTGTCAATATGGTTGCAGTTATTATTATTATAGGAGAATATAAAGTGAAAATAAATATCTCTCATACTTCCTCATCCTATTCTCTAGTGATAAAAACTTGTTAATAATTTCTTGTGCATCCTTATATCAATTTTTAAAAAACAGAAATAAAATACTATGCATATTGTTTTTCAATTCCAAGAGATTTCCTAACAGATATGTTGATGCCCATAGTAACTTGCCAACACAGTTGGAAATTACCTCTAATCCCCAAGAGTATGTTTCGCTTAATAATCTTCCAAAGATTTGGAAATATTGCCTTCTAGCTGAAAATATTTGGTTTTTCAAAATCCTCCTTTTAAATGCAGAAAAAAAAAAAACACTTAGAAATGTCAAAGGACATAAATAACCAGCATAGACAGCATAATGTGCACATTAAGGGCCAGTTGCTAAGAGAGCCAGGGCCTGACTCCCCTGACAGGGGATTTTTGTTGGAACTGAGTTTTACTGTATTTGTGGAAGCAGAGTGGCAGTTACTATATGGGACTGTGGCAATGACTTGATCTGTTTCCAAAGGCATGTCACCTTAAGTCAAATGACCATCGGGACACAGGCTGCAGCTCTTGCCCTCCAAGGACCACGCACTGTTTCCTCTGGTAACCAAGTGGGCCACAGAAATTCAACCAAAGTTCAGGTGACCCAAGAGGAAATCACCAAGCAAGGAGGGAAGGAGAGGAAGCCAATCGTCAGCCAAAATTTCCTCCCGGAATGAGGGGCAGTCAGGGAGCATTTCTGACTGACGAAGGAGATTCAAAAAAGTGAGGATCCAGGAAGATCCTTACAGAGCTCTTTCGTCCCTTGGAATTTGTAATAACAAACATTCCCTTTGAGCCCTATGGGCCACAGAAGCATAGAAATGCTCGTCCACTGACAGGAGTAAGGGAAGTGATTAAAAATTTCCCCAAAGCTCAAACTTGTCCAGAAACTTCCTGTTTCTAACATGTGGTTTGGGAAGCACTTCCTGGTACTTTAATGGGGAAAAAATCTGCTATTTGGGTAGAAGTGTGGTATAGCGTGACTTTGGACTTAAGCCAGAGGTTCTCAGCCCAGCTGTACTTTAGAATCATACAAGAAGCTTTGTTTAAAATGCCAACACTAGGACCGTACCCCAGGCTACCAGTTAAATCAGAATCTCTGGGACTGGAGTCTAGGCCTACGTACGTAGGTAGGTATTTATGCAAGTGTATATGAGTTTTCTAAGCTTCCCAACTGAGTCCAGGGGTGAGAATTTACTGAGTTCAACCCAGAGTTAAATCTTGGCTCCCCAGCTCCCAAACTGTGTGACCATGGACACATTATCTCCTCTCTATGCCTCAGTTTCCTTGTCTGTAAAGTGGGGATTACAATAGTATAATAAATTAAAAAATGCATGTAAAGGACTTAGCATAACACTCGATAGGTTTTCTCAGGTCCCTCCTCTCTATATGGGACTGTCACTGCATTCCCCTGCAGAGTGAGGTTTGCACTGCTGGAAAGCAGCAGAGGGTGTATTGGGAAGAGAAAGTGCCACTTTCTCTTATCTTGCCCATCAGTTGAGCTTGAGAATTCCTAGAGAAAGCAAATGTCCTGAAATAGCCACTTAAAATGAGTGCATTAGAAAGGACTCCACATTGAGGCAAAAAAAATCCGTCTCTCTCTCTTCTCCCTACTGACAATCAAACAGGAAGATGATGAATGAGCTTCCACCCCCTACTATGGACATTGGCCAACCTGTCACAGATGTCCACAGGCAATAAACAACCATAGTGTTGACCGCTGACATGAAAGATACAGAAAAGCAAGAAAGACCAATGTTCACCTGGCACCAAGCACTGCCAGTGAGGCAACAGTGCCAACAGGCCAGTATGTCCAGGAGATTATAACTTTGGATGTCTGTCTCCACCACTACACTCAGGATCCCTGGGAGCCAAGGACTGTATCTTCTTAACGATAGCTACCACTTATTGAATGCTTTCCATGTACTAGACATATATAGAATTTATCTCATTTAATATTCACAACATTTAAGGGAGGCACTGCTGTCCCCCACTGTGAAGAAGAGAAACGTAAGGCTTAGGAAGTTGAATAATTTGCCCAAGTTCACATAAATCATGAGAATGGCCAGATTTGAACCCAGGTCTATGCCTGGCTCTAAAGATCTTATATGTCAGGACTAAAAAAAGTGCCTGGTATATAATATGTCCTAATGTTTGATGAATGAAGGAAGTTGTTTTTTTCCAGAAGAAAAGCAAAAGAACTGAAAGTCAGCATTTATATCATCCTTATAATCTCCACCAGCCCTTTCTTATTTCATCTGAACCACCGTTAGGAATAAATCCACATAAAGAGCAGCAGGGATCTCCCCAAGGTTGCTATGGGTTTTTTTTTAAATCAACCCGAAAAAAATAGACCTAGTGATTCATAATTTTATTTGAAACACAAAGGTAACACATATGTATCTGTCTTATCTCCCCAAGTTCATTGTAAGCTCCTGAAAATAGAATTATGCATAATACATCTTGCATTATCCCACAAACCTAAGCAGAAATATGTGTCATCCTTGGGAAAGGTTCAAGGGCTGGCTAAAATCCTGCTATGACCTTGGCCTTCTCTCAATATTTTTATCCATCCGGAAGCAAATTAGAATGAGCATTCAGGGCAGACCAGAAGGGGAGAAGAAGTCATAAATGGCAGCATGAGGAATGGATACAAAAGGACAGAGGAGTTGTCTCAGCCTCTGAGCTGTGGGGATGTTGGAAATTTTAATCAACTCCATGTCTAAATGTCCAGTCATCTCTAGCACACCTCGTAGGCCCCCCATCTCCTCTTTTGCTGCCTCTGAAATTTCATCTTTGAGATTAAGCCAGTTCTACAATAGTGAGAAGGGTAGAAAGAGGAAGCAGGCCACAGTTCATGAACACAGACAAACTTGGAAGCATTGGATCAGAGGAAATTTACACTAGAAGCTCCTTAGAAAGTACAGTTAAGCCTCCCAGTTTCACAAAGTGAACTAAGACTCCAAGTCAAGAATTGATGGTCACATGACCAATTAGCAATGAGGCTAGAACTTGAGCCCTGGCTCCTGGCTCCCAATCCTCTGCTCTTTTGACTTCCCTAGGCTGCCTCATTCCAAAGTGAATAAGGGAAGCGCCTATATACTGGCTGGGAAAAGTCAAGAGGCTGCCCAGGAGTGGGATGGCGAGAGCAGTGAAGATGAGGAAGCCAAGTGCAGGCTTGCCTAAGATGCTCCACAAATTGGTCCAGTCTGGCCCTCCTGGGGCCGTGATATCCCCTGCACACACAAAGTCAGATCAAGGGCCATTCAGCTGGTCACTGGGATTTCAGGAAGAGGTGGTTCTGACCATGTGACCTTGGCTTTATTAGCTACTGCAAGGAAGCAGTAAACTAACCAACCATGGCCAAGAAAACCTAAGAATCCAAGTTTTCAGAAATTGGAGCCATATTTCCATATAATCAAATCTAGATAGAAAATAATGGTTTTCAAATTCTGGCCTCAAATTAGTCAGAAAAAGACATTTTTGTTGCCAACACACACATATAATTAGTCTTCTTTACAGTCTGATAGAAAAAAATAAAGGACCAAATAACTCTCGTGTAAATGTGAAATTAATAGCTTCACAAATCAGAAAAAGTAATAGCTGCACAGATTATCCAGAAGAAAGAAAAGTTTCTTTCCTTAAGTTTCAAATGCTTAAATCTCTCCTATATGAAATTCTGCCCAGTTTAAATCTTTCTGAGCTTGTCCCAGAACAGCCGTCCTTCGTAATCCATGCCAATCTTGGACGAGTCCTACTATAACAAATTTCATCCTATTAGCTAACATATTTCTGAAGCTAGTTCATTGCCAACACTCCCGTCTCTCAAGGAGTGGACAGATAGTAGTCCTCACTCTCCTCAAGGCGTCTGTTTCTCATGAGTGTGCTACCTTGCTGATGAGCCATCAGATTTCCCATGAGTTAGGCCTAAAGGCACCTGAAAACCAAGCCTTCAGCCAGAGCTGGCTGGCCCAATCTGCTACTATGATTGCGCCTGACTGCTGCTGTTTTGGAGGGGCATGAACATCCAAGATGAAGCCTTTGCCGGTACCTGCCCGATCTTGAAAGATCTTAGCTAGTCACGTGTTCTCCTGTTTTACCAGCAAGACCAGCTTTCATAAATGATCTTGTAATTTTGTTTATCTTCTGGCGCCACAGCTGTCAAACTTTGCAGCATGAATCCATTCATGTTGCAAAATCCACAACACACCCAATGGAGTTGGCACTGACCCGTGAACCAATCCATCACATAAGAACTTTATGCCATAGCATCCAGTTACAGCACGCTCACTCAAATCATACCCTTTTGGGGTCTATTTAGAGTCACCCAGTGAAAAGTCAGCTTGTGCAGTGGTCACAAAGACCCTAAAGTGGGCCTACACCTAGCCCACTCAGAACATTTCTACAGGAATGGGAAGGTGGGATTTTCTCTCAAATCATGTTCACATTGGTGTTATTTGGTAGATAAGAAAGAGCCACATCTGGAATGAAGGGAGCTGGTTGTTTTAGCCAATGGAATTTTCATAACATCAAGAGAAAGCTGATTGTTTTGGATCTGAGACAAAATTCTTTCAAGACCAAACTCTTTAAAGTCTTTAATAGCATACTTTAAGTTTTTGTAGATACTTTTACTTACGTTCATTTTTGATAGGCAGTTTTGTTGTGTTTTGAATTTAACCCATGATAAATGACTCTCCTTATGTTTTCCTTTCCCAAATTACATCAATATTAGGCACTTACTATGTGTGAGGCCTTTTGCTTAGAGTTTTAAAAACAAAAGTTTATCTTTTGGGATCAGACTTTTGGTCTTTTTAAGCAAATGCTCTGTCTCTAATGGTACCACCAAAGGGACAAAGAGCGTAAATGGGGAAGGGCAGGGCTGAGGGAAGGGAGATAGTGCAGGGATGACCTTAGAGATATTGTTCTCAGAAAAGTAGCCGTAAACTCACAGTGTCTTCGTTTCCCTTTAGAGTACCCTATGCTTTTATTGTCTTATTCTGAATCTAGTAATTTTACCCTGTTGTTCCTCAACAACTGGACGGTTTCACAGATAAACTTTCTTTAACTGTCCAAAGTCTAGGCCCTTTCAAGCTTCAAAAGAGTGCTTTGGTGAAGCTGTCTGTGTACACACTATTCGAACCCATTAGATGTTACAGACTGTTCTTTCACCAGATAGCCCAGAGCATGTTCTCCAAGCGACATTTTGGGATCAAAGTCTGATTTTTATTCAATAACCCTGGTGATGCCATTGACCCTAAGCTCCTCCGTGCACCCTTACCTGCCTCTTTACTGTGCAGAGAAAGAAAGATTTTGCAGTCCTACTCAAACCGCTACTGATCACGTGATGCCTTGTATTGTCATTTATCTTTTGCCTGGATGTCCTCCATTTCCGACTAGATTGAGGAGATAAACTAATCTTTCCAACTTCAGAGAAGATAGTCCAGTTCTTCTACCTCTTTGAATACTTGGTCCCTAGCTCAGAGCCCAGATGCCATTGTTCTTGATGGTCAAGATGCGAGTTAAACCAAGTGTTTTCCAGACTTGGATTGCACTGTCCTTGCTCAAATATCATATGTCTAAATCTCAAATCTGAAACCTCCAGAAACATCCCTTTCAGAAAAATGATCAGACAAAGACCTAGAACCTAGGCCTAGAAATATTATACTTGGGAGGAACCTAAATATTCATCTGGTCCATCAACCTCATCTTAGAGATGAGGACACTGAAGTCTTCCTGAAAGGAACTTGAATAAAATCTCCAGTGAGAGTGCTTGGAAATGGCTATTCATCTTCAGTGGACTTAACTACCTCGGCAAAAATGTGGGGATGAAAACAATTCTAGGCTTTTTTCCATGTCCTGAGGGATAGTTTCAAGGTTTCATTGGATCATAACAACAGTAAATAAAAACATTATTTGTATGGATGGATTGTTCTTCCAAGGATCTCAAAGTGGAAAGTTATTAGGGGAGAATTTTTTTCTAGCCTTTTAATTTGGGAGCTAATATCATCTCTCCAATAATTGGAGGGGAAGAAACAAATATGCCTGCAATGTGCCTAGCATTTGGAGTAAACCAAACAGCTTCAGTGAAAAAGTCCTTTTTCTTGGGGCCGCTCTGGTGGTGTAGTGGTTAAGTTCATGCACTTCGCTTCAGCAGCCCAGGGTTCATGGGTTCGGATCCTAGGCGGGGACCTACACACAGCTCATCAAGCCATGCTGTGGCAGGATCCCATATACAAAATAGAGGAAGATGGGCACAGATGTTAGCTCAGGGCTAAGCTTCCTCAGCAAAAAGAGGAAGATTAGCAACAGATGTTAGCTCAGGGCCAATCTTCTTCACACACACACACACACACACACACAGTCCTTTTTCTTATAAATTCAAATATTTGAAAAACCTATCAATCAATACAGAAATTCCTCGTTCCCTTTTCTTCATTACAATAGATGAAAAAAGTAGATAGATTAATCAACTAAATAGCTAAGTAATGGGTTCCAGGACTAGACTCTTATTGGAAGGATTCAAGACAGATTTCCTGCATATGAAATTACATTCTATAATTCCATAATAAGAGTCTAGTATGATTTTTTTTAAACCCCTAAGTATGATGGTAGTTTTAGAATACATTCTGGTTAGCAGCAGTATAAATTGGCACAAACATTTTGGAAAGCAATTTGGAAATACGTATCAAGAGCCCTAAAAATATTCATGTAAACTGACTCAGCAATTCTACATCTGAGAATGCATCCTTAGGAAATTAAGCAAAATATAAACAAAGTTTTAAGCACAAAGTTTTTCACGACAGCATTATTCTAATAGCCAAAAATTAGAAACAATCTAAATGTCCACTAATAGCGGAATACCAATAAATTATGGTACAAGCACTCAATGGTCATCATTATATGTGATGTTTATAAGATTTTTCATGACATGTAAAAATGTTTATGATGAAATGTTAAGTATAAAGAGCAGGGTGCAAAGAATACACATGTATATGTATCTCTGTGTGTGTGTGTGTGTGTGTGTGTGTGTACTGTCTAAGCATATAAAGAGACTTGAAGAAAACACAACAAACTATATACAATATTTAACTTTGGTAGGATTCCTTTCATCTTTATTTTCTTCATCCATTTCTATGTTTTCTAAATATTCTACCATTAGAATATTATATTCTTACAAATAAAAAATAATCTTAATTTTAAAAATCAAAGAAAAGAGCAAACTCGAATGATAAAATTATGCAGAGCTGAGTCACAGCTATTGCTTCTTCTCGATTCTGCACTTATTTTATTGAAGGGATAAATAAAAATATGAGTGAAGGAATATCTGTACTTGATTTTAAGAACTGACTTGAAACTATCCCCAAGGGATTATAGAAGATGTCAATGAACGTGGTGTCTTGCATATACAGTGATGACAATTACCAACATGCTTAGAATAGCTAATCTGATTGTCCGGCATCGAGAGCAGACCATGCTGTCCACCTAAGCTAACAAGCTACAGAATTACCAGAGAAGTTATTGCTTTAGTTCAGTAAACTTTGATGAGCATCTACTATGCATAAGTTAGACTGGACTAGCTGCTACTGAGAAGGGAGGAGAGAGTAGACATGATTCTAGCCTTCAGTATTATGTGGGTGAGACAGACCTACATGGATAACTGTAATTCAACACAGGTATGCTAAGGGCTCTGGTGAAGGTAACTGGGAAAATGATGTGGGAATGCAGAGAAGTAAGAAATGAATTCAGACACTCTTAGATGGAAGTGCTTTTTGTCCATGCCTAGACATCTAGACAAAAATGCATTTTATTCCAGGAAATATTTTTGTCCAATCCATGGAAACTAACATTCTGCAACCATGAGAATATTTTGCTTCTACAGTGTTCTGTGATATTTTTATAACATCTTTCTAGATTCTAAAAGGACTTACTTTACCTAAATAGTCGCATATATCCTCAACAGATTCCTTTTAATAAGAGTGGGATCATCAGCAACTGAGGAACAAGAACAAGAAGGCTAAGACCACGGCTTCTATTGAGTCATTTTCCTTCTCATTGCTGTGTGCCCATCTGGAGAGTGGAGATAGCAACAGTCTCTGAGCCAGGATGGGAGCCCAGATTTATTTGAATACTTTTCATTCAAGGAACTCTTCTACTGAGGCAATTAGTCTGCAAAATCTATAAAGCAACTTTTGAGTCTTGATTAAAAAAAAAAAAGCTGGAGTTGGGGTCAGTGCGGAGGAACCAGAAGGCTATTCTAACCAACCCACACCCCCATCTTGAAACTCCAGCTCCATCTGCTCCCTGATAATCTCCAGCCTTGGATAGCATGTAAGGGGAGGGATCTTGGGAAAGTTGATCTTTGTCTGGGGAGCAGAAGAAGCACAATAAAGCTGTCAAAGACCTGGAGCATCACACTGAGTTGCCTTCTTCTTCTCCCACTTTCCCCTCCTTCCTCGTTAAGATAACTTTTGGTGTAGACACAAAGGAAAGGAAAGACTCCAGTCCCTTAAGGAGCTGCCATTCTAATAAGACAAATCTCAGTTTGTGTAATGAGGCCTTGTAAGTCTGTATCCACAAGCACAACAAGACACGGTGTTCTGAGACACCCACGTGTTCACTATTTATGGATAGGGCTAGTGGGAGTTCGTCCATAAAGGCTTTTGAAAAGGAGGAAAGGTCTGGGTTTGAGCAGAGGCAAAACATCATGTTTACATTAAGTGGAAGTTAAAAATGCTTTATTCAACTTTGATTCAAAATCAAAGATTCCAAAGATCTAGCCTTGGTTTCAAGCTAAGCCAAGTTCTGTCACTTTAATGATGCATTTTAGGAAATAGGAGGAAAACGGAGTAAAAAGGAGGTCTTTGGTCAGTGTAAACACAAGTAAGACTGTGATACTTGAACATGGTTCACTATGTCAAAATCTGCCCTAAATATTTTAATTCTCTGTGTGCTTGAGCGTCTGGGTGGTCTGAGCTGGTAAAGTAGCCTCAGTGAAGATGCAGTCCCTCTTCCGTTTCTCAGGGCTCTGAGAAGTTGCTTACCAGCCATGTTGTATGAATGACATAATGGCCAGATAAACCTTGGTGATACTGCAGAGTAATTACTTTAAAACAGTCCAGTTAGCTTTAGTCTCATCTTTGGTCAAAATCATGCCCTTGGAAAGGTCATGTGAAAGACTCAGAAGAAATTAGTGGAGTGTTTGATGAAGCCCCAGTTCTCAGAAAGCCATCAGCCAAGGAGCTGAAACCCACTCCCTTCTCCCTCAAAACCATGAGTGGAGCTTCACCCACCAAAGCATTGCTACCTGGTCAGCCCAGGAGCCAACACAGCATGGTGGAAGGAGGCTTAATGAACAGAAAACCTAGTGAGCAAGCAGTAAGCCTGTACTGTGCATACAAAAACAGTCACCCTTGCCTTCAGCATCCCTCCAGATCAGAGAGGGCCAAGGATTTTCCCATCCTGCCAAGGCACCAGTATCAGCATTAGCCTCTGCAATTGCTTTATTTCTGAGCTTCATCTTCAGCCCAGAACCCCATTCAGTGCCTTCTTTCATCACTTACATATCCGTAATTCTTCCTCGTCATACCCTCCACCTGGGCAAGGAAAGTATGCCCATTTCTCCTCCAGGCCTTTTCCTCCAGTTTCTCCCATTCTCACTCCAGTTAAGACTGCTCTTTTTCTATAATGAGTCACCCTTGCAAGCCTGAAGTCTCTTTCCATTCTCTTGAGAAAGATAGGTGCTTTCATTTGTGGTTCTCTCGTCTAGAAGAATTCCATTTTCCCACTCAAGGACTGGAAAGTAAAACATGAATCCCTAACAGTCCCCACAGGTTACCCTTTGGTAGGATATGAGATAAAGCGATCCACAAGTAGAAGCACACAGATTGCAAAACAATCCGGCTGCTAACAGACTAATAGCAGAGAGCCAGAATCATCTGTAGACATGGGTCTTTGAAAATTTTTAACTATATACATATATTTTTTTTTTGGTGAAGGAAATCAGCCTTGAGCTAACATCCGTGCTAATCCTCCTCTTTTTGCTGAGGAAGACCGGCTCTGAGCTAACATCTATTGCCAATCTTCCTCCTTTTTTTCTTCCCCAAAGCCCCAGTAGATAGTTGTATGTCATAGTTGCACATCCTTCTAGTTGCTGTATGTGGGACGCGGTCTCAGCATGGCCGGAGAAGCGGTGCGTCGGTGCGCTCCTGGGATCCGAACCCGGGCCACCAGTAGCGGAGCGCACACACTTAACCACTAAGCCACTGGGCCGGCCCCTTTAACTATATTTTTAATAGATAAGTCTAATGTGAGTATTTTGGATTTTCTATGCCCCCAGTGAAACCATTAGAACTCATTAACACCCAAAGCAAAGAACAGTTAATAAAATAAAAAATAAATAATTTTGTTCCTACTTCTACTGAAAAAGCTAATCATTGACTTAAATTATACTTTATTATAGGTGTCAATACAGAAAAAGCATTGTTTGAGCCTGGGAAATTATCTAGTGCGAAATTAGCATCAGTAAAATTTCACCCAACTCTTCTCATATTCAGGGACCTGTGTTAAAAGCTAAAAGGTACAATTCAGATGTAGGTAGAAATTCACACCCTACTATTTACTTGAGAAACTAATGATTTTGATAAAACTTGATTATCTAACGCTTAACTTCAGCTAGAGAAATATAAATGAGACTGATTTGTCGGTTTGCTAGTGGCTAGTGCAGAATTTGATCAGAAAGGGATATTGGACATATATTGGTGCCTCTTCTTTCTTCCATATGTTCCCTTGATATTTACTTCTAAGGAATAGTGATTTTTCTAGCATAGTCACTTACTTCAGAACTATGAGGAACCATAATATTATGGAACTAATATGGCCATCCCAACTTTTAGTTAGTATTCCTACCATAAGAAATTTTGATATAAGGAAGTCATAATTACCTTGCAGTTCCAATATTTTAATTGCCCCTTACCTCACATGGGGAGAGGAAGAAAATATTCCTGGGCTGGGTTTCTTCTGGCCTCTGATTGATGCTCTCTCCAAGACACTCCTGGCTCTCTTCTCTCTCTGGAGGCTCATCTATGGGATTTTTAACTCAAGTCTTTTCAAGACCCTTGGGCAGATTTTCTTTCTGAGACAATTTCTCAGTTATGTGTTTGGCTTCCTGATTTATTATGAAATCTAAATCTTAACAAAGATCTAGGATCAAACATTGTTTCCTTCATCTCTGCCTCATCATTTTCCCTGCCCTCTATTTCCTTCCCTGGAAACAATGACTCCTGTTCTCCATGTTCTTGAAGATTCTCTCTCCTCTGAACATGTGTAGGAATGAACACTGTACCCCACCACGGTACTTTCTGTGGCCTAAATCCAAAAACAGTGGACACAGCCCCAAAGCGTCAGCCTGCTACTTCAGGCCAACTTACGTGCATGATGGAGACATCCCGACTGGCACACCCTAAACCGCAGCCTGACTTGGGTCCTTAAGGCAATGTGCTAGATCACACAGTTCAGCCTTTCCCATGTGAGGCATACCAACTCAGACACTCCAGTTATAAGCTTAGTTCCAAATCACTTGCCTTGATCCAGTTTGAGCACTCCATTCCATTGTTTCTAGATTCTAATAACCGCCATCCTTTCTACCTATGCTCTTATTCCCATCTCTGTCTACCCTTTAGAACTGATGCATAGTACCATCTTCCTGGCTACAACATTGGCTGGTTCTTCCTTAGCCACACTGTTTGAATAACGCCTGTCTTGTTTCTCCTGGTAGTTTGGGACCTTCCTAGGTCAGTACCACCTTCTAGGCCCAACAGATTTCTCCCTGACTTAGCGAATGAAACTTGGAGTAAGAAAAAAAAAGATTATGAAGTTATAAAAGAATAGCGGGGGCTCTCTTACTTAGCACAATTAGGATCAGGTAATTGGTCAGTTAGTAAAAACTCAGTGAGAGCAGAAGTACCAAGCACACCAGAGAGCGGCTTTCTAGCTGCTAGAAAGTAGGAGATAGCATCCTATACAGAGGGAGTGGTGAATGTCAGTTAAGCTGGTGAGTTGGTTAAGTGGAGGTCAGCTGATACAGCCTGCACTCTAATCCTCAGTTTTTTAATCATACTCAGCAGGATTTACCTTCTAGCCTAAGAAAAGAAAAGAGAAGAGAAGACAAAAAGAAAAGAAAAGAAAAGAAAAGAAAAGAAAAGAAAAGAAAAGAAAAGAAAAGAAAAGAAAAGAAAAGAAAAGAAAAGAAAAAAGAAAAGAGCACAGTTTATGTTAAACAATGAATTTATTCTTACGACGTTCCACGGAGCGCAGGTCCAGGGAACTGACTTCTTCAGAAGCTCTGTTCCACTCACCCATTACCCGGAACATCTTATAACAACAATCAGTGGGGCCGGCCCGGTGGCACAAGCGGTTAAGTGCACGCGCTCCGCTGCAGCGGCCCAGGGTTCGCTGGTTCAGATCCAGGGCGCACACCGACACACCACTTGTCAGGCCATGCTGTGGCAGGCGTCCCATATAAAGTGGAGAAAGATGGACATGGATGTTAGCCCAGGGCCAGCCTTCCTCAGCAAAAAGAGGAGGATTGGCAGATGTTAGCTCAGGGCTGATCTTCCTCACCAAAAAAAAAAAAAAAAAAAAAATGGTCAGTAACCTTGGCTGGGGCTTTTTGCCACATGTAGGAGACGTTGAGCACAAACAATTCCAATTCACATCTCAAAGCAGATGGAACATGAATAATAAAAATCATTCTCTACTAGTAACTCAATAATAGCATCATACGACTGGACCAACTCACAGTGGTAATTGCAACTTGGTATGTTATTTGTTCATCTACTTGAAATCTTGGAAGAAACCCTGCACAGCACAGTCAAGAGGCTTTGAAAATCTAAAGCCCTTTCTCTTGTTGTTTCAGTGGTGCCAGCCACAGCATGTTTAAACACCGCCGTTGCTAGCTGGGTGCCAAGGTGGTTTCACTAGCAAGTGCGGGCAAGGATATTTTTTAGAAATTAAAAATGATTGCTGCCAAACCCTGAAATCAACTGCTAAATATATCTACTCTTAAAAAAAAATCCTCTGTTCATATTTAGTGAATCTGTGCAAAAATCCTTCTTGTCACAAACATACTTAACTCAAGGGCCTTACTGAGAAACCCCTGGTGGGGAGCTTAGAACTATAATCAAAGCATTAAGTGATCTCTCCACCCCTCTTCCTTCATTCACCTACAGCCCTGGCAAGTCCACAAGATGGAGTCTCAGAAGCACACCAGACAAATCCAAGGCTCCGAGAGGGGGCCTAAGTAAAGGTGGACCGCCTGGGAACAATCGACAACTGTTTGAAGGGCATTCATCACGGAAGGCTTTTGCTTTGGGAGTTTTGCTTTTTCCACAAAAAGGAAGGAGGAGAAGAAAGGAAGTGGATTTAGAGATGCAGAAAGCCAAATCCATAAGTATTTGTGTGATCATAAATACTAAAAAGTATACATAAATCATGCGCATGATTGTGCTACTCTCCTCCTCTACTCCCAGCCCATAACTGGATTATTGATTTCTTGAGAGCTGGGACATTGCCTTCTCATTCTTTGCCATCAGGCTCAGCTTTCACCTAGACTTTATATAGCACTCTACTTTATATAACTGCTTAGGAAGTGCAGTGTTGTGTAGTGGGTAAGAGCAGGGGCTCTAGGCCAGGTTGCCCAGGGTTCAAATCCCGAGCCCACTACTTGTTAGCTGTGACCTTGGGCATACCACATAACCTTTCTGTGTCTCATTCCTTAGCTGAATCTAAGTACTTAGAGGAAATGACTAGTCCATGGTAAATGCTCAATAAATATTGGCAATTATCATTAACTAACTACAACTTGTTACCCTTTGTGTGTGAATGACCCCATGACCCACTGATTCCTACAAGAAAAGACTCTAGAATGGAAATGCAGTTCCCAATTAGTAAGATGGAGATGTAGTCTCTCTTCAAACTCAGGGACATGGGTGGTATCAGAGCATGGATAATATGAAGCCATTAAAATTATGTCCCCAGAAATAGAGTGGCGGCCCTGTGGATCTGCAGGTGTCTTTGTGGCCAAAGGGAAAATACCTTGCCATAGAAATCAAAAAATCTAAATTGTAGTATAGTACTATCCTTAACTAGCTGTGTGACTTTGGTATGATCATGTTACCTCTCTCAACTTCAACGTTTTCATATATATAATGAGAAGATTGATCTAGCAGTGTTTATCCAATAGATCTTTCCGCTCCAATGGAAGTGTTCTCTAGCTGTACCGTCAGCTATGGTAGCCACTAGCCACATGTGGCTAACTGAGCACTTAAAGTGTAGTGAGTGCACCTGAGGAGCTGCATTTTTAACTTTCATTTTATTTATTTCTAATTCGATTTAAATTTACAGAGCCACGTATGGCTAGTGGCTACCATACTGGACAGCACAGAGAGAGCATTTTCTAAGATCTTTTCTGGTTCTAGCATCCTGTGATTCATAGAGCTTCTCTAGGTAAAAATGTGGAAAATAAGTATTATTATAGTGGATCTTAAAGCTTATTCAGTCTCTAGGGTCTGTATACTTTGGAAGATAACTAAAAGCAATATATAAAAAGAGACCTTTAAGGGGCCGGCCCAGTGGCGTAGTGGTTAAGTTCGCACGCTTTGCTTCGGGGGACCAGGGTTCACAGGTTCAGATCCTGGGCACAGACCTACACACCGCTTATCAAGCCATGCTGTGGCGGCATCCCATATAAAGAAGAGGAAGATGGGCAAGGATGTTAGCCCAGGGCCACTCTTCCTCAGCAAAAAGAGGAGGATTGGCAACAGATGTTAGCTCAGGGCTAATCTTCCTCACAAAAAAAAAAAGAGAGAGAGAGAGAGACCTTTAAGAAGAACATAGACCTTGAGAAATCAAGAGCGGTCCTGCCTGTAGGGAGAGGAGTACTCTAATGACCCCCAACGATATTTTCCAAGTCTTTGATTATACCAGGTTTGAAACATCTCACCTTCTGAAAAACAATAGCCAACAATAATTGACATTTACTGAGTACTTACTATGGATTAACTCATTTATTCATTAACAACCTTGTGATATAGATATATTATCCTTCCTGATTTACAGATGAAGAAAGTGAGGCACAAAAATGACAAGACAGCCTTGTCCCAGGCCATCCAGCTAGAAAATGAATAAATGAGCCAGGATATGGACCCAGACAATTAGCTCCAGAGTCTGTCTTCGTGAAAAAGAAAACAAACTTCTTAACGAAGAATAACACATACAGAACAGTGCTCAAGTCAAAAGTATACACTGGATGAATTTTCACAAGGTGAACACACCCAGATCATTTCCAGAACTTTACCAGCATCATGGCCCCATTCAGTCATTGCTCACGGCATCTTGACTAAGGATACGTACTATGCTGATTTCTAACACCATAGATTAGCAGAGCTTGTACTTCAACCACTATGTTGTTCATCCTTCAAGACAGTTATTAGAAGATCACAACCCTGTAACCAAGAGGAAAAAACAAACACACACACACAGCAAGAACAACACATATTTGGTGATCTCAAATCCATCAGTAGTAAAAACGGGCAATTCATGGGTAGGAGAGCTACTCATTTACTCAGTACGTATATATTGAGCACTGACTATATGGCAAGCACTGTGCTAAGCACTGGGTATTCAACATCGATCAAAACAGACAGGGGTCCTGCCTTATACAGCATTTAATTCTTGGTCTAGTTCATCAACTAAAGGTGGTTTAGAGCGGAGGAGGCTTACTCAGTGGCCTTGATGGTGGCCAACAGGCTCAGTGGCAGTGCTGATGGAGGTGCTACCACCCCAGAGACAAGTTGCCCTGGCTTGGGTCCCTAGAATTTTAGCAAAATGCCCTTCGAGCCTCCTGGAATTTTGGACAGGTGACAATTAGAGCTCATTGCATGGCTTCCGACTAAAAATAACTTTACAAACAATTTCTAAATACTGTCTTAATAAGCAATAACTTAAGAAGAGCCTGAAGACTTAACATAACCAGAGAGATTACAACACGAGATGGGAGATGTGGGAATATTGTGTGGACAGAAAAAAAAAAAAGGCCACCAGGGAACTCCACACCAGCTGATGAGGAATGATTGATCTCTACCGACAAGTAACTGAGCAACTCTCACTAATATTTTCCAGAGCAACAAAGAGGCTGATGCAAGACAGTGAAGAGTCCAGGGGTATTTCCAACAAACGTTCTGGGATATCCACAAGCAAAGGGACAAATGACAGTAAAAAAACAGCTTCCATGTGCTACTGAGAGTTGAGCTGCTTCTGTCACCGTGACCCAGGCATGTCTGTGTGCCTGGGGAGACTTCAGCAACTGTTCCCCTCTGGCTCAGGGAGAATGTAGAAGAAAGTCGAGTCTCAAATGCACCCAAATCTTGCTTTTTCCAAAGTCAGCTTGATTTCCCCCTTGAAATGCATATGCTAATACGACCCTCGGGAATTGTGCAAACCTACCAACACACCACAAGGTCAGCTGTTCAGACATTGTTGGGTTTTCTTAATGCTGAGAAAAGAGCATGGGAGCCCTGCAGGAACTACGCCATCACTGTGTTTTTCTTATCCAGGCTCGGTTCTCACACTAGCTGGAGCTCTTGCATTTACTGTACAATGAAAACATACTGTGGGAACAGCTGAAATTGCATCTCCGGGGAGGAGAAGGGGTGCATTATCTCCTGTTACCCAACTCCAGGCTATCCAACCAGTCTCACTCATCCTTGCGTCAAATTCACATAGTTAATGGAGCATGACTGGCCCTGAGGGCCCCAGTCTATTTATTGTAAACAGCGAATGGGAATAAGCAGTAAACAGGACTTCCAACCACAGAAAGCTGACTGGGGCTGTGCAGAGGGCTTGCAGAGAAACCCAAGTCCACAGAGGGCAGCTAGTGTGCAGTGAACTGAAAGAGTGGCCCCAGGTTTTTTCCTGTAAATGAGCAATAGGCAGGCTCCCGGGAGCTTTGCAGTGCCAGTGAGGAGCAGCCAGGCTTAAGCAAGGAATTCTCCATGGCTCAGGAAGTTCTGACTTAATGAAAAGTCTGAGCAAGAGAAAAGCCACACTTCCAAACAGAAAAAGTTTGGACATCTAAATCCATCGCTCCCAACCTTTCCTTGCACTGACCTCAGCTTGAATACAGTGGGACCTGGCAATCTTCCCACTCAGGTCTCCTTGACAAACCACAGTGCAAAAACTGATGCTTCATCTTTAGACTATGTGGAGCACACCAGACTACTTTGTAGAAAGCACAGGTCTATGCAATGACCTGCTCCCTGGAACCCTTGCAGTACTGGTTGGGAAGTTCCCAGAGCCAGTAAATGATCATTTCTGCCTCTGCGGCTGAGAGACGGTGTTATAAAGGAGTGTCCTCTTGGTTTTCTCTTCCTATGGCCAAGATCTCTGTGCCCTGCACCCTGCTCTTTTCTTCAAGGGGTTGGAAGCTAGACTCTTCCATTCATTCATCCACTCAGCAATTATTTATTGAGCACCTACTATGTGTCGGGCACTGTTCTAGATGCTGAGGCTGTGGCAACAGATAGACAAAGTCACTCCCTTCGTGGAGCCCTTATATTCTTTTTATTTATTTATTTATTTATTTTCCCCCAAAGCCCCAGTAGATAGTTGTATGTCATAGCTGCACATCCTTCTAGTTGCTGTATGTGGGATGCAGTCTCAGCATGGCCGGAGAAGCAGTGTGTCAGTGCACGCCCGGGATCCGAACCCGGGCCGCCAGTAGCAGGGTGCGTGCACTTAACCGCTAAGCCACGGGGCCAGCCCAGAGCCCTTATATTCTAACGAGGGAGAAAGACAAAAAACAAGTAAGTAAATGCATCATTTAATATCAGGCAATGGTAAGTGGCATGCAGTAGAATAAAGCAAGCCAAAGGGATGGAGAGTTATGGTAGATAGGGTGATCAGAGAAAGTTCCTCTCAGGAGACGGCACTTGAGCCAAGACTTAATGATGTGGGCAAGCCATGTGGACACCTAGGAGAAAAATGGTCCAGGAATAGAATGGCAGTAGGAATAGAAAGTGCAAAGGCAAAAAGGTGAGAACCTGTTCGGTGTGCAGGAGGAACAGCAAGGAGACCAGTGTGGCTGGAATATAAGAAGCAAGAGGGAAAATTAATAAAAGATGATATCAGAGAGAAAGGCAAGTGCCTAATCACGTAAGACTCTGGCAAGGACTTTGCATTTTATTCTAGGGGATGGGAAGCCATTTGAGCACGGCTGAGATATAATCTTTATTGCTAAACTTGGTGACTCTCAGTGGCCCCATTCAATCACAGAGCAAGACTGAGAGTTCTAGCTGGAGAACAGACAGCCAGCAAGGAGTAGGGAAAGATATAATGGCCAGAGAAGTTCCAATGGATCAAAGCTCCGATGATACAATTTCCTGTCCTCTGCCCCCTCTGTTTAAAAGGGCCCAGTTACTACTGTTGGGCTGTGGAGAGATGCTGGGTCCATCATATCTGTACCTTGAGCAGCTACAGGTCCCTCTGTGGCATGGTGGCATGCACATGTGGCCCATGCCCACCTCCCCTCTTCCATCGCCTACTATTCCCACATGCACCCAAGGCTCCTGTCACAGTAAATTATGCATCCTCCTCCACTGTGTTATTCCTTTATGGCTGGAATGTGCTCATTATTCTGCCATGAGTGACATTTTCTGCCTGTATGCCTGAGGAAACACCCACTTACCCTTTAAGAGTCAGCCTAAGTAGTATCTCCTCTGTGAAGGAGATACTGTGTTTCTGTTAAGATGGATCACACTGTATTGGAGTATAAACAGGTGACCATGGAGAAGAATAAATAATTCACACTTGGGGGAAAAGGTATCAATTTCAAAAGACGCTCTGTTTGCTTGTTGGGGTTTGGGAGACACCATACCCCTGTGGTAGAAGAGGTAGGTCACTCTGAAAGGAATATATGTTCCTAGTGCCTTTCATCAGGGAGTAGGTAATTTCTGGGGTAGGAAGAGGCAAAGCAGAGGGGGAAATGATTTCTTAGGGACTGGAGAAATTGGGCTAGACACTCCGGCATGGAGAGATCTGAACTGGTTCCACTAGATGGTCCTGAGCTGACCCTGGCCATTGGGGTTAGGCAGGGAGCTGGCCCAGGAAGCAAATGTGCATCTAGGTTTGTGTGTCAATTCTGTCCCTGCTAGAGTGAATTGGTGAAAGGAACGAAGTTCCTGTTCCCCTGAAGTCAAGACTGCGGGGAAGGCTGCTCTATCAATGAGCAAGACACAGGGAAGGCAGAAGTGGATGGTTGTCTGTTCCAGCTTTGTGTTTTGTTTTGTTTTGGTTTTTTGGCAACAGTAACAACAAAGCACAGAAAATGGCCCGTTTCTTGGGTATGTAGCTTCCAATCTAATGCCCACAGATTTCTTGTGTGTAGGGAAACGAAGTTCTAGATTTATTAGAGAGGCATGAGAGCATTCATTACTATCTAATCCCTTTGATATAAATAAATACCCTAGAGATTCTTGGGCATTTCAGGGGAAGGCTGGACTTCCCACTCTGATGGACAAATGGAGGTTTAGGATTGTTCAACTTTAGGCCATTGATGTGGGTAACATCAGCAGCACCCATCACCTACAAGGCTGGACTCTCAGCTTACGTATGTTTAGGCTTCTCTGCCTCATTCCTCAAGGAAGGCGTGTTATCCATCTCTTTTCTCCTGCAACAGTGAAGGTGCCTGGCACATAGTAGATGCTCAACAGATGCACACTGAACAAACAGATGAGTGGATGAATGAGGAAGGGAAAAGGAAATGAAGGAGGGGAGGGGAAGGAGGGAGAACGCCAGGCAGAATCAGCCATATGAGAAGGCATGTGTTCAGACCAAAGAGTCGTGTGCTTTCTAACACTTTCTGGAGTTTATAAAGGCAGATGCTTCACCTGTAAAACCATAGACCAACTTTGATCCTTCCAGGGTAGGTCCTTCTACATTATTAATAGAGGAGATGCTTGCCAATCTGTTCTACCACTGTAGAAACAGCTCCACAGTTTACCGGTGGACAGTCATCCACTAACAAATATGTGCTTTCATTGAATGAGATATGTTAAAATAAAGGAGCTTCCCTGCACTGCAGACAGTGTTCACTCAGGAAGGAAACAGAAATCATAGCCTAACAAATGGCAATCCACTGCTTCTCATGACCAAATTGAGGTTAAAACCCAAGAAGATCCTTGTGTAAGATCAAAGCTGCTAAAATTCTGAACTTCCCATTGGCTCCATTCAGCAGATGAAAAGATCATAATTACTATTTTGATAACGGGGAGGAGCACTGCACTGGATTTTTATTTAAAAGACATGAGTTTGAGTCATGACTCTGCCATCATTTGATACTGTGACATTGGCCAAGTCATTTAACCACTCAGAAATTCAGTATCCTCATCTATAAAAGGAAGATAATAATAGTTAACTTGCAGTGTTCCCGTGAAGATTAAAGGAAATGATGTACATGAAATAACTTTGTGGAAGTATAGAACACGCTATGAATGTGAGTCATTTTATAATATAGTTCTTTTATTAGAATTATAATGGGATAAACCCGTACATTTACAACCTATTTACTTTGTTATTACTGAAGAATGTAGCCAAGGAGGAACAGCGAACTTTATGCAAGTATGTGTATTCTAATCAACACATACGAAAATTCTTGAGGTGTTTTCTTTAATGTCGTTAATCAGAGTAATGGCAAGTGAAGAAATCCCCGGGGGGAAAACATGAAGACTATAAGAGTGAAGAGTGTTTTTATAATTTATTGTCTTTCACATTTCGCTTTCCAAATCTGCCACAAAATGTTGGTTTCTTATGGCCCTCCTGACTGTAAAATTATCTGGCCAGAAAAAAAGGCCTTTCTAGGCGTAACAAAGTCAGAAACTATAAATACAAAGATGGATAGAGTTGATGACATAAAAATTCTAAATGTCAACAGAGCAAGAAACTAAACAAATAAATTAAAGCACAGTTGAAAGATTACAAACTGGGAAAAGAGAAAGTATTAAATTCCTGCATTTGTAAACTTTTTAATAAAAAAATTATAAACAATGCAATGGAAAAAATGGTCAAATGGCATATAAAGATAATTCATAAGAGAAGAAACACAAATGACCAATAAGAAAGAATGCCTAATCTTCCTAGTAATTGAAGGAGTGCAAACTAAAGCAACAAGATGCTATTTTTCACTTATCAGATGGGCAAAGGTTTAAAAGAATGCTAATACCCATTGTTGATGAGGGTATAGGAAGTGGGCATTCTCATTAACTACTGGTGGGAATTAATTTTGGTGCAACCTTTCTGACAGGCAATTTGGCAAGACATAAAAATCTAAAATATGCAAACCCTTTGACCCAACTCTTCCACATTTAGAAATTTATTCTAAAGAAATCATGAGACAAATGCACAAGATGTCTGTACAAAGTTATCTCTCATGGAGTTGTTTATTACATAAAACTGGAACAACTTAAACATCCAGCAGATTATTTTGAATAAATGATGAAACACATGTACGGCGGAACACTGCAAACAACGATGTCTACCTGGTTATTGACATCAAAAGATATCTGTAATAAGAGACAAACATATAATGAAACAGTAAAAACTACCCATCTGGTTATTGCCTTTGGGTGGGATTAGGGTGATACCCACTCTCTATAATTTTCTCAGTTGTTCTATTCATGTTTTTATTATATCAAGCATGTAATAACAACTACTTTCACATTAAAAGAGATAAAAGCTACTTCCAAAATAGTTTTTTTAAAAAAGCAATATAGCTATTCTCACAATAATTGTTTTACATCACAACGTTTTAAGTATGACTTCCCTTTTTCTTGGTAGGTCCCAACTGAGACATATCCGAGACTATTGCAACACAACATTCTCTCTGGGAGAGCTTGATTTGTTTTCATCCTCACAGTCTGATATGCTGACGTGAGAGCTGAAATAAGGAATCATCCTTCCCCACTCCCATCCTTCCCTAGGAATTTTTGCTTCCTCTACTCCTTTTCTACTGCTAGGACAAATCTCAGCTCCAAATCAAAGAACCCAACTGCATGGAATATGCTTTTCACACAAGGCTGCTGGTCCTGTCTGCTTTTGCCTGCCTCTCTCTGAGGTGAACAAGGGCTCAGGCCTGGGGTTACTTTATTCAAAAACAGCAATGTAATTCCATTTAAAAAATCAGCCAGTTCAGCACAAAAATGTATTCAGGACGAGAGGGATTAGTTGATGTGGCAGAGCAAATAGAGCACTCGGTTTAAGCATAGATGCTTAGGCTCTATGCTTAGCTCTACGCTTAGGCTCTAGGCTCTAGAGCAAGACTGCCCAGATTTACATTCTGATTTTACTTACTAGCTCTGTAACTTTGGCAAATTACTCTAAGCCTCAGTTTCCCCTATCTATAAAATGAGATTATTAATATATTCTTCATAAGATTGTTGTGAAGACAAAAAAAAAGAAATCACACATGGGCCGGCCCCGTGGCTTAGCGGTTAAGTGCGCGTGCTCCGCTGCTGGCAGCCCAGGTTCAGATCCCGGGCGCGCACCGACGTACTGCTTCTCCGGCCATGCTGAGGCCGCGTTCGGTATGCAGCGACTGGAAGGATGTGCAGCTGTGACATACAACTATCTACTGGAGCTTTGGGGGAAAAATAAATAAATAAATAATTAAAAAAAAAAACCACACGTAAATCACTTAGCATAGTGCCTGACACGTACTTAATACTCAAGAATGCTAGTCACTAATATCATTTGTCTTAATTATCTTTGTTGTGTAATTTTTCCAGTGTCTGTAAGTCAGGAATCTGGGGGTGGCTTAGCTGGGTCCTCCAGCTCTGAGTCTCTCACAAGGCTGCAATCAAGGTGTCAGCTGGGACTGCAGTCATCTCTCAGGTAAATGGGGGAAAAATCCACTTCCAAACTCAGTCAAGTTTACTGAATTGGCAAGATTCAGCTCCTCATGGGCTGTTAGACTGAAGGCTTTGGTTTCTCAGTGAGGTGGCCCTCAGCCCTTTGCCACACGGGTCTCTCAGCAGGGCAGCTCAGAACAGGGTAGCTGGCTTCATCAGAGCGAGCAAGTGAGAGGGCAAGAGGTAGTGCTGGCATGAGGGAGAGTGCAAACAAGGTGGAAATCATGGTCTTTGATAACCCAGTCTTGGATGTGACAGCCCTTCACCTTTGCTGTAGTCTATTCCTTAGAAATAAGTCTGTAGGCCCAGCCTACACACAAACGAAGTGATTATACAAGGGTATATACAAGGGGGTAGGACCATTGCGGGCCATTTTAGAAATAGCCTCCACATCATTACACAAGCTTTTCCAAGACAATACTAACTTTTGAGAACTATATTGCATGGGTTTTGCAGACTTTTGTAAAGTCAGACCAGTTGCAAAGTGTCCAATTAGAGTTAATGGGTCATTCCGTCTGAATTATTATCTGTGTTCACATGGTGATGGGGTAGTTCATAGACAGCTCCCACCTTAAGGGAAAGAGTGGGTGCTACAGAGGTCCTCTCTGGTTATTTATGTTACAAAAACAACAGGGTTTATTTCTGTTTGTTTTCCAAATATAACCCAACTCTCTGCCCTCTGAGATATTCCTTAACCAACTTTTAAAAGAATTAGACACCATCTCAGCTCTCGGGGTTACCTTCCACTTAGAGTAAAGAACAGTGGCCCCACATTCAGAGTCCATCTAAGTTACAGCCTGCCTCTTACTGTCTTCTGGTTTCTAATAGTCTTAGGGCTGTTGTTTTATCTTCACAATTCACCCCAGGTTGTGAGTATCCCCACTTTTCCTCACTCCTCAAAGCACCAGAGAGACTTTCTGTTACTTGATTTCAGAGAGCAATTTAGCTCTTCCTGGGTCTTTCAATTCTCTTTCCAGATCATGCCTTATATTATTAAAAAAAAAAAAAAGCAGTCCACTCCCTAAAAGGAATTCCATGCTCTGAGTAAGGCAGTAAGTTTTAAAAATTGTGTAATGTTCTTTCTTTATGTTTCTAATGTTTCTTTTCTTTGCGTAATATAATTACACAAGTTATATTTTAACATCAAACATTATTCTTCCTTTTACAATGATCTAAATAGATAGAGAGATATATACCATCCTCATGTATTAGGAAAAGTTAATTTCTCCCTCCATTGCTTTATTTGATTCAATGCAATGTCAATCAAAATCCCAACAAGCTCTTTTAAAGGAGAAATTGACAAAATGATTCTAAATAAATATAAGAAAATACAAAAACTAGAATAGCCAAGATAATATTTAAAGAAGAAACAAAAAGTTGGAGACCTTAAACCACTAGATTTCAGGACTTACTGTAAGCTAACACATAGTAGTTAAGATGGTATGGTATTGTCACTAAGAGAGACTAAAAGATCTGTGGAAGACAATAGAGAGATGAGAAATAGAACCACATATGTACAGATGCCTGATTTTCAACAAAGGCACCAATGAAGATCAATGAGGAAAGGAAGGTTCTTATAAGTGGTTGTGGGAACAACTGGATATTAAATGAAAAACTATATACTTTGACCTCTATTTCACACCATACCAGAAAGTAATTTGAGATGGACCTTAACACAGAAGCTAAAAATGATAAATGATAAAGCTTCTAAAAGAAAACATGAGAATATCTTCACTAACTTGAAACAGGCAAAAAGTTCTTAGGACAGACACTAAAAGCATTAATTATGAAAGAAAAATTGATAAACAGTATTTCATACAAATTAACAACTTCTATTTACCAAAAGACACTGTTAAGTGAAAAGAAAAGTCATAGTCTAAGAAAGTATGTACAATATGTCTACCAAAGGACTCATATCTGGACTACATAAAAAAATCAATAATAAAAAGACAAACAACTCAATTAAAAAATAGGCAAAATATCTGAATAAGCACTTCACAAAAAATAGCAAATAAATGGCTAATAAGTGAAAGAAAGAATTTTCAAAATCTTTAGTCATCAGTGAAATACAAATTAAAATCACAATGATATACCAGGATATACCCATCAGAATGGTAGGGAGGAAAAAGACTGGCAATACCAAGTGTTGTCAAGGACGTAGAGTAACTAGAAATCTCATACATCGCTGATGGGAATAGAAATGTTACAACTACCTTAGAAAAATGTTTGGTGATTTCTAATCAAGATAAACATCATCTACCCCACCCCTTAGCAATTCTACTATTAGGTTCATACCAATGAGAAATGAGTACATATGCCCACAAAAGACTTGTATAAGAATGCTCATACCGTATGATTTCCTTCATTAAGTAGTAGATAATAACAACAATAAACAAACACATAGGGACAGAGACTGGATTGGTGGTTACCAGAGGGGAAGGGGGGAGGGAGGAGGGTGAAAGGGATAATTTGGTACATGTGTGTGGTGATGGGTTGTAATTAGTATTTTGGTGGTGAACATGATGTAGTCCATGCAGAAATAGAAGTACAATGATGTACACCTGAAATTTTTACAATGTTATAAACCAATTAAAAAAAAAAAAAAAGAATGCTCATAGACATTTTATTCAGAATAGTAAAAAAAATAAAATAACACAAATGTCTATCAAGAGAAGAATGGATAAAGAAATTGTTGTACATACAATGTGACTACCTTTCATGTGTGGAATACTATACGGCAATAAAAAGAAATGAACTCATCGGCTTACAAGAACATGGATAAGTTTTCAAAAAAATTATGTTGAGTGAAAGAAGTCAGCCACTAAAGAGTACAATTTCAGAATTCGATATGACTTTCAAGAATAGGCAAAACTAGTCCATGGAGATAGAAACAAGAATAAATGTTACCCTGGGCTGGGGAGGTCAGGTGCTATTGAATGGAGGGAGGCATGAGGTAATTTTCTGGGGTGATGGAAATGTTTTAGATCTTGATCTAAGTGATGGCCACACGGGTATATAAATATGTAAAAAGTCTTTGAGCTATACACTTTTAAGATGCCTGCATTTTATAATATGAAAATTACACCTCAGTAAACACTGAAAAAATTAAAATAATATTGAAAATGCCTTTTCTAAATTAGTCAGAATCTCCCACTCCACTTCCATGGAACCCCCAGAAAAACTTCAACATTCTACCATGTCCTGTTTGGAGAAGTATATCCTCCCATCTTTCCCTGTAGAGAATTACTGAGTAATTCACTTATTTAACTGCTATTTATGGAGCATTCACTATATCCTCCAAAGAGCAGAGACGGGGGAACAACCACTTAATCCCTAGAGTACACTTGCCCTATGAATGGCTCAGGGCTGGCAGCCTAGGCTCCTGAGCAGAACCCAGGAAGAGAGCCAACTCCCAGTCATGAATGCAAACTTCTGGTTTAACTATAAATTCAGGGGCAGGTGCCTCACATACAGACAGGAGAGTGAGTAGGATGATGGGAGCTCCTTGCCTCCATTTAATCCCTTGTGCTTTTTCTTATGAGCTTTCTTGACAGAACATGTGGTGGGGGATTGGGGAAGGGGGCTCATCTTGACAAACAAAAGTTTGCCAAATTACCCTCAAAGGAGTTGAAATAATTCAATAGGAATCATTTCTTCCCTGTGGAGTGCTAAGGAACTGATGGCATCTAGGGTGGTTGTCTAGTTGAGGGTGGGGTCAGAGCCAGTGCTGTAGATAAAGGGAGGGAAGTTAGTAAAACAGGTTTTCCAAGCAAGGGGTTACATGGGGTGGGAGGGGGTTTAGTGTGTTCCCACAGTATGTGCTGGCTGAGGGTACCTGGTACCATAGTCTCCAGGGAAATCCTCCTAAATATGTTCCAAGTTTCCCATTCTTGGAATGAATGAAACAGAATTAGATCCAGGTTCTGTTGCTAAAGGCACAATCAGCATGTCATTGGTGTTCACCAAGGATTGTACTCCTTGTCTGTAAAGCAGCCAACAACCAGGGTTCGTTTTTCAGGAATTCCAGGCTTCAATACAGGGAAGCAATGTTAGGTATAAAACTTGAGTGATTCCCTTTCTATTGTTCCTTTTTCACTGTCTCATTATCCTCAACTCTGAGAATGCTGGTATCTTCTCTTACCTTAAGCATTTATAACCTTACACCAAGAAATACCAACAACATTAAAAATATTATGTATTTGTGGCATTTTTATAATTATGCACTTTGCTATTTAAGACTTTTGGGAGCAAACCACACACAAACAATTGTTTTGATCAGCTTACGGTACAATCCCTTGAAAGAATATACACAAAATACCCTAGAGTTTGTTAAAAAAAAAAAAGTCAGGTTAAATTAAATACATATCAATTTGAAATAAATATTGATTCCTTTAAAATAATACCTAAGAAGATACTTATTCCAACAAAAACTCTTCTTTGAGATCGTCCCTAGAGCTAGTTCCTGAGCAGCACATAACACAGTAACAGATAAAATGAAACTCATTATTTTATAATTACACTTTCTTTAACTAAGAAAGATATTAGGGGCCAGCCCGGTGGCATAGCAGTTAAGTGCACGCACTCTGCTTCAGTGGCCCAGGGTTCGCAGGTTCGGGTCCCAGGTGCAGACCAATGCACCGCTTGTCAAGCCATGCTCTGGTGGCGTCCCACATAAAATAAAGGAAGATGGGCACGGCTCAGGGCCAATCTTCCTCAGCAAAAAGATGAGGATTGGCAACAGATGTTAGCTCAGGGCTAATCTTCCTCACACAAAACAAAAGGATGATATGCTATAAATGAAGCGATTAAAAAATATCCACAATTCAAAAGTGTGATTTTTAAAAAAAGTATGGTAAGCAGTGGCAGTATTATAGAAATAGGTGACAAGCCTCCCAAGCCATGCTTTGAAGGAGACTATAGTCATTTTTGATAAGACCTTTTTGTGAAATTAAAAAACAGAGAAAAACCCTCCTAATCTCATTATATTGTTAACATTTCTCTTTTGGGTGATACATACACACATTTATACCGTGCATCATGTCATCATTCTTTGAATGATATCTGTTTTTTAAAAGATAATTTCTAAATGTTCCTGTTAATAAATTAATATAAATTAACTGAAGAGTTCAGAAAACATAGAAGAGTATAAAGAAAGTATAATCACCTATTATCCCACCTGGAGAGATTAATCATTTTAAAGGTGAGTTTTGTTTATTACCTTAAAAGCCACTGGGACAAAGCTGAGATGGCCCAGCTGATTGAGAAATAACATTCGGGAAAACTTGTATTTATCTTGTAGAAACTGAATACTGGGAGGGGCAGGGAGGGAGATCAAGTTACAGCATTCTGTCTACACGTCAGACCTCAAGCAATCAATGCCAAACATATGAGTGCCTTTGGTACTAGGGATTCTTAGCATCTGAAAGGTAGTGCCTTTCCCAGCTCAGAAAGCTGTGTCCCACAGATTGGAGCAAGCCAAGGGCTGTTTGTCTTTCCAGGCAAGTTGGTCTGTAAAACAAAACAGGAGGTGCTATTAACTTTCCCCTCTGGACTAGAGAACTTTCCCCACTGCAACCTGTCATCCACTAGCCATGGTCAAATCCAATCAATTCTGCCAGCACCTAGATCCAGAAGAAAAAAGCTCCACTCTTCCCAAGGGCCCTAAAGTCTACCTCTAAGGTAAGGAAGAAAGCATTCTTGACAAATATCTTCCAGAGTCCTGAAGGCTAAACCTAAGTTTACTCATTAATCATTGTACTAGTGAGCCAACAAAGGTACACAGCATCTGAATTCCTCCAGCTATACTACCAGAAATCCATATAAACCCACTGAAAGGGCATTTTCTCTTTACCATCTTGCTATATTCCTTTGGCCATGCTAATGCCCCTCCCTTCTGTCTCAGTCACGGAGCTGGATGCTGACTCTATGGACCTGGAACAGAGCAGAGACCAGTGTGGGTTGGAGAGGCAGACTTGGAAGATACTAGCATATAGTGAAATCTGAAGTAATAGGACTAGATCATGTCTCCAAGGAAGAGAATGTAGAGAAAGAAGACTAGAAGATCAAGTTGGAGGCCTGAGGAACCCTTAAATTCTGGCAGGACCCAGTGACTGACAGAATGTAGGGGACAAGGAACAGGGGCATGTACAATGATACCCATATTTTGAATGCATACTATCTTATTATTTATGATAAAGGTCTCCTTTCTAATGAGCATCTCAATGGCAGGAACTTTGTCTTATTTATCTTTAGGTCTTCCTTAGCACTCAGCAGGTGCTTAATTGGTATCTGTAGCAGAGAGAGAAGAAGAAGAAAGAGGAGAGAGTGGAAGTAGAGAAGAAGGAGAAACTCGAAAAGATGGAGTAGGAACTAGGAAAACAGGAGAAAACCAGCCAAAAAGGTAATATTGCCACAAGGATTCCCTGTCCAGCCTGCTTGTAATAAACTTAGAATTTGGTCACCAAGTCGAGCTCTGAACAAGAACAGACATGCAAGAAGCCTGGATATAGCACATTTGAATGTATGTGCAGCAGAATCTACTCCTGGGGGAACTCAAGGTCGGCGCCAGGGAACCAGCCTCTAGAGCAGAGACAAGGAGCCCTGCTCCCACTCAGAGAGTACACAGTGCTTCTAGATCTAAAAGAGAAAACGATGAAAACGTCAGTCAAGTCAAGCCTTCTGAAGTGAAGATATCTTCACTGGTTCTTTGGGCTGCTTCAAGAGAAAGCAGTAAAATGGATCCTGGGAACTCAGTTGGCCAAATACTGAAAAGAAGGCATAAAAGACTTGGTAGCAGCCAAATAAATGTTTATGATTATCAATTCACACTGGTGCACTGACTTGCAGGAGATAAGACTGTAAGGTGGCAAAAAGAGGGCAGAATGGCGCTGGTTCACAGGGCATTCATACTGCACTGATGGTGGGTTCCCCACAATGACAGCAAATAATAGTTCTCCAAATGGCTGTGGTCTGCATCTTCTAAAAACTCATCTTTATTTTCTCCCAACCAAAGTTTATCTCCATTTGACTTTGTAGGTCCTTGAAGCTAATAAATTATGGAACTACTTGCCTAGAAAAATATTTTTTATGGAAAGAATCAAATTGTAGTCTAGAGGAAACACTCACTGTCGGAATTCCAACAAACCTGTTCCATGATATGGTTGAGTTCTCACACTCTGCCCAAAGCCAAGAGATGTACCATGAATAGAAACAGTGCAAGGCCCTTGATCCAACACTCTTGCACTATATTGCAAATTAAGTTCTCTACTAGGAAGGTGGGGTGAGGGGCAGGGAGGTTCAGAAAAATCTTTTTATCTGGCCCTTTTTGGAACTTTTTGTTTAGTCTGGAGAAACCCAAACAATACAGTTCTTAAGATTCTGTACTATTTCACTTTGGTTTTGTGAATGCTATGTGCACCAAAAAACTGTCAAAGTACAAACTCATTTCTAGAGCAATTTAAAGTCGGCACATGCTCAACAATGAATTAAAATAGTATGTTGCTTTTCTCTAGTTCCTTTCAAGCACAACATTAAGTCTCTGGATTTTTAAAGGAATTTCCTTAACAATTCAGTTAGATAATACTTCCCTCATTTTCCAAATGAAAAAATATTTTGATAAATGGCATAGCATAGCCTATTCCTTTTGATGGAGTCCTCATTACCTGCTCAATTTTCCCCTCCACTTACCACCCCCACCAGCTCTCCCAAGAAGGGCATTAAACACGAGTCATTTTTTACAGCATTCATACATACACATGCACACACAATCACAGATACTGTCTTGACTACATTTTCTTATTTTCCATATTCTTGATGCTCTGGCATTTGGGGTGTTTATCCTGAAGAGACTGCCCCTTTCAGGGCTAGCTAATTCCTAGAGATAGCAAAGGACTTCCTCGGGAGGGAGTCTTCAACAAACCAACCAACCAATCCAGAGTCCACACCCCCAACCATCTCCATTATCAAATTCTCACAGGCCAGGCCAATATTCTCCCTGCCCTAAATCACCCCAGGACAGGGAACCAGACAACCAGGGACTGCCCCGATAGCCCAGAGCCCACCAAAATTATTCAAATTATTCAACGCTAAACTTGCTCAGTGTACCTTCCCTGCCTCACCCATTCCTTCCCACAAAAGCCCTAGTAAAGGCTCTGGGCCATGCTCTGCCCTCTCCCTCTCTGCCTCCTGATCAATCCTGTTGCTTCCCTAGATGGCACTGCATGGCCTGGTGAGTTGTGCCTCATGTTTCTAGGGATCTGTGAGTACAAAAGTCTTCCTTCATGACAATCATTTCTGTGTCTGTGTGTCTTACCATACGTGATTAGAACAAATCCCAGGTACATTTTTAACACATCCACATTCTGAGAAAACCCAATAATATAACTGCTTTAGAAGTCACTCACTTTTACTAGGCCACCTAAAAATAGAGGGACAAGGATGAGAAATTCTATTTCAAGGCTCTAATCCCTAGGGAAGAAAAGCATCCTCTAAGTAGTATCTCAAATCTCATTCTATCTAATTGGGAATCAGAGTCCTTACTTTAAGTACTAGGCATGTGAACCAATTGTGTTTTTATAAAACTGTTTATACAACGTGTATATACATGTGTGCTGTGAGTTTCCCAAGGCCAGGCATGATAACTCACGTGTTTTTGCTTCTGCTATAGCTCCCAGCACAGGGAAGGATCACATTGCATTATTACTTTGTAGTAATTAAGACATGGCCATTAAAGTTAGAGTTTGGACCAATTTGTGGATCTGCCACTTACTATCTTTTTTTTTTTTTTGTGAGGAAGATCGGCCCTGAGCTAACATCCATGCCAATCCTCCTCTTTTTGCTGAGGAAGACTGGCCCTGGGCTAACATCTGTGCCTATCTTCCTTCACTGTATATGGGATGCCGCCACAGCATGGCTTGACAAGCGGTGCCTCGGTGCACGCCCGGGATCTGAACCCATGCCGCCAGCAGTGGAGCACACGCACTTAATCACTACGCCATGGGGCCGGCCCCTGCCACTTACTATCTTGAGCAAGAAGTTACTCCAGGCTCAGTTTTCTCAACTGTAAAATAGGTGTAATGATATGACATACCTCATAGAGATGTTGAGTGATTAAATGAGTAATATATGTAATAAACTTAGGAAAGTTCCTAGAACAGAGTAAACCTTTAATAAATATTTTCTAATATTATTATTATGATGGGTGCTTTAGGGTGATGGTTAAATTAAATAGTATTTAAGACAAAGTCTCTTCTTGTTATGGTAAAATTGCTTATACCTGTCCATCAGTTTAATTAGGAAAAACAAAACAGAAAGGGAACATTTATTAAGCACCTTCTGTAAGCCAGACTCTGAGCAAGACCCTTTGCATTATTTATTTCACCCAATCCTCACAACAACACTATGAAGTAATACCACCTCTGTTTTACAAATGAGGTGACTGAGGCTCAGAGAGACTAATCTCCTCAAGATAATCCAACTTTTAAGTAGCAGAGTCAGGATTTGAACAAAAATCTGTCCAACTCCCAAGCCCACTGGTCCTTGTTGCCTCCCAAGTAGAACTTGAATCCAACATCCTTGGAAAGTTCATTTATTGTGGGAGTTCCTGGGAACTGGGAGAGAGCAGAGATGATACAGTGATGTGTTCCTTAGCAACTCGGGATAGGGTTGCCACTATAAACCAAGAACATAGAGTAGAGATACAAGCACTGAGAGAAAATATGAAAAGACAGAAGTAGATGAAAGAGGAACTGGCAGAATCTAGAAAAGAAGTGGAAGAAAAAAATTATAGCATCACAAAAATGAAGTTCACATTGACTGTGGCACTGAGACTAGATCCTGATGCAAATATAGTAAAAGACATAGAGGATGCAGTGAGAAAAGTGAGTAAAAAAGAAAATGGAAGTTACAAAAAAAAATTTCAGAGAGTGGGGCCAGCCTGGTGGCATAGCGGTTCAGTTCTCATGCTCTGCCCCAGCAGCCCGGGGTTCTCGGGTTTGGATCCCAGGCATGGACCAATGCACCGCTTTCTCAAGTGTGCTATGGCGGCGTCCCATATGCAGTAGAGGAAGATGGGCATGGATGTTAGCGCAGGGCCAATCTTCCTCAGCAAAAAGAGGAGGATTGGCAACAGATGTTAGCTCAGGGCTAATCTTCCTCAAAAAAAAAAAAGAAAAAAGTTCAGAGAAAAAGATGATAAATATGGAGGAAAGTGAGAAAATATGAGCAAAATTGACATCCCTGAAGAAGAAAACCCAAATAATGGAACAGTAACATACTTCAAAATACAATTCAAAGTGACTTCTGCTTGTATCTCAGGTAGCAGCCCCGCCGGGACAAGGCAGTCCATGCAGCAGGCTCTGCCTTCTCTAAAGAGTTAGATCAAATCAAGCTCTTCTTCAGGGCCCGCCCCGTGGCTTAGCGGTTAAGTGCGCGCGCTCCGATGCTGGAGGCCAGGGTTCGGATCCCGGGCGCGCACTGACACACCACTTCTCCAGCCATGCTGAGGCCGCGTCCCACATACAGCAACTAGAAGGATGTGCAACTATGACATACAACTATCTACTGGGGCTTTGGGGGAAATAAATAAATAAAATTAAAATAAGTCTCATTAAAAAAAAAAAAAAAGCTCTTCTTCAAATCCAAGTCCATCAGCCAATCCCAGGAGTGCAACACTTCGAATAATAAAATTGATCTTTCTGGTATAAAAGCTATATAGTTTTTCCAATTAAAAAAAGGAAAGATTTAAATCTACAAATTGAAAGATACGTCTTGTCCCCAGGAAAAAACATCACAGAACAGTTGTTTGACTTTAAAGATAAAAAAGAATCTTTTAATCCTGAAAAAAATATCGAGTCACTTATAGAAGGTGAAAAAATCAGTACTAGAAAACAGTAAAGCTATGCCAACAAAGTCGTCAAGGAAAGAAAGTGTGACCCAAGAATTTTATTATCCACCAGTAGAAGTGTAAAGACAATAGGTAAACATTTCTGAAAAATGCAAGAGCTCAGTCACTATAGTTTTTCATTTGAGGAAGCTGCTAGAAACAAATATTACCCAATGAAAAGAACAGAAAGGCCTCATTAAAGGAACTGCTGGTTATTTTGTGTATTTCATCCAATCAACTGAGGGAGAACAATTAGAACACATGTGGGTATTTTACTGACACAACAGAAGGTACATATTATAAATCCTGAGCACGTATGTACAATATAATTAATAACATTTTTAGGTGAAGGAGAAGGGAAGACATGCGATGACTTAAGTACACTGAGTTGTGCTCTTGTACAGCCAGTTAAAGACTCCAACCAAGAGTCCAAGGGGTGGACTCTGGAAGCCAGGACATAAGGGGAGAGTTGTAAGTGGCCCTCTCCTGGCAGGCCTTGGCCAGGACAAGAGAACAGTGGTTGAAGGCATTAGTGAGAGAACTCCAGGGCCTTTCAACAGCGTCCCATGAGACAGTCAGACATCTGCTACCTAAGGTTTCGTGCCTGAGAAGCAGACGCTGAAACGACGCTTCATGTGCAAGTAGGTGACTTATTAAGAAAGTGCACTAGAGAATCTGGTAAGAGGGTGGAGAAACAGGACAGGGAAGAAGGAGAAGCCAAGGGAAGATGAGATTTCCGGCACAGTCCTAGCCTTAGGCTGATCCCGCAGGGAGCTCTGGAGCATAAATTACATCTCAGAGTTGGTCCCATTTTGCAGCAAGGGAGCTAGGCTTGCTTTCTCCTGTTCCAGTCAGTCACTGGCTGTGAGGGAAATGAAGAGACAAACTCCCAGACTCCCAGGCACACCTAGACCTCTGCACCTATAGGTGAAGAGGCTGCAGTAGCCCAACGGTATTTCCCTAAAGAAAGTTGCAGGTGCAAGCCACCCGCCACCAACCCCGCGAGAGCCAGAGATAACACGGTGAGTGTGGAGGAGCCGCAGAAGAAGAAGGCTGAAGACGGTGGGGAGGCAGCCTGGACCCCCATGCTCATCTGAGCCGAGCCAGGCCCCAGCGTGAGAAGGGGAGATGTGTTCACCGGGAAGAGAGATGGATGTTTTGATTCTATATTAGTCCAGACTTTTTAAATGAAGGTGAGGCTATCTGTTAATAGTTGAAAGGAATCTACCAGAGAATTCCTCTGCGGGCAAGCAAGGAAAGAACAGAGTGAATTTCAAGAGTCTGCAATGAGCAGAAATAAAGTTACTCGCTGTTTGTACCCTACCAACTCCAACTCGTTCAACAAACTGCTGACAGACATGTGCTGCACACCCCACAGAGATGCTGATATTCACACGGATTATCTCTGCAAGGACAGGCAACAAACCGCTGCAAGCAGTTGCCGCTGGGGAAGGGAACCAGGTGGTTTTGGGGCAGGAGTGAGAGAAGACAATGTATGCCTTTTGAATTCTGATTATAAACATATATATTTTAAAAATACAATCTTTTAAATTTAAAATCTCTTAACTAGTAAGGAAAGTAAAGCAAATAGAAAATCAATAGGAAAATAAGCTGGAGCCAGGCATGGATTCGTTTGCAAAATGTACAGCATAGAGTCTCATCCCCTTGCTATGAAGCAGAAAGTAGATGTGTCTCTGAGTTCTTGGCTACCAGTATAAAGAAAGGAACACTACAATTCCCAGCATCCATCAGGTGAAAACAAACCACTTGTTCAGAAAAAACAAAGCTATTCCTAGAACTAAGATTAGAATTAAATTTCTCCTGTGGGTCCTCTCTTTTGGATCCTAAAAAGGAGTGAACATTCTCACTAGCCTCATTATTGTAAACACAGGGGCAAACTTCATAGAGCTACCAATCTTGTGGTATTTGTTAGTATTAGTAATAAGAGCTAAAGGTGATATGGATCAGGGATCATTATTGGCTTCATAAGTGAAGAACTGAAATCATGGCAATTATTTGGCTTTATTAGGAAAGATGGGAAGAAAATTAAGGGGTCTACAGCGCTGAATCATTAGGGGGCTGCTGCTTGAAATTCACTTAATCTTCTAAGTCAGATGCAATCAACTGTGCACCAAGGATTAAATTTCATGACGGTTTGTCTTCAGAAAATATTTAAGCTCTGAGGCCTGTGCACAATCAATGAATGAATGATATAGCTGCCCAGAATGTTCACCTAAATATCTTCACTACAACCCAAAGCAAACGTGAATCACCTACCACTACACACCTATTAGAATGGATAAAATTAGAAAGACTGACCACACCAAGTGTTGGCAAAAAGGTGGAGCAACTGGAACTCTCATACACTTCTGCTGGGAATATAAAATGGTGCAATCACTTCGGAAAATAGTGTGACAGGTTCTTAAAAAGTTATACATACACGTACCATACGATCTAGCCATTCTACTCCTAAGTATTTACCCAAGAGAAAAGGGAAACTATGTCCATACAGTACACAAATAGTAGCAGATTTATTTGTAATAGCCAAAAACTGGGAGCAATCCAAAGGTCAAATCAAAAGCTGAATAGGTAAACAAATTGTGGTAAAGCCATACAATGGAGTACTACTCAACAATAAAAAGAAATGAATTGATACATGCAACATCAATGGTTGGTTGGTTCTTACTGGCCAGGCACTTCACATTGTTTCATTTTAGCCTCATGGGCACCCTATAAGGTAAGTACTATTCTAAAAGAGTTGAGGAAACTGAACCTTAGAGAAGGTGAGCAACTTGTCTGGGGTCACTCAGCTGGTGAGCGGCAGAAGCAGGACACAGACCACCCAGGCTGATGGAGAGTCCTCACACACACCTTGTTCAGCAGGGAGTGCTTTGGGTTCCTTGGACCCACCAGCCTCTTCAAGGTGAGGCAGTACTATCCAGGAGATGACCTACAAAAATGAGAAAGGGTTCAGAGCTGGTGGGGAGAGGGAGACTTTAAAGGTGGAAGAAACTTTTTCTTTTTTCAAATAATGCCCCAGATGACTCATCCTGTCTTGTCACTCAGCTCCAAATCCTCCAGTCTTAATCTTGATGTGTCAGATCTGGGGACCTGTTGGAGAGCTCCCCAGAGAGGCTGCCCTTCTGTCTCAAGGCACAGGTCTGCACAAGCAGCAGCTCCACCTGGGCACCTATTACCGAAGCAAGCTGCAATTTGATATTCTCTTACTGTTTACTTCTGCCTTAATTACAGGGTGGGGGAAAGAGCACCTAAGGTTTGCCAGAAATGGGTGATTTTTTTAAACAGTTCCTTCCTTTCTTTCCAGTTGTTCAGTTCTATTGGGAAAGGCAAGAGGAATGCTTCTGGAACTGAGCTCGCTGCAGAGTTGCCAGGGTTTAGAGATCTCTGCAAAGGTCACTGTTTTCTGTAGAGGTCATTGTCTTTTCATGAAAATCCCAGTAAAGCATGCCAACGCAGGAAAGCCACCGGCTTGCCAAATGTCCAGTGTCCCAGTCACCTGCTCTTCTTGCCCTAGGAAGGATGTGGATGGTCTCTGGAGTAAAGACATCAGATCGGTTTTGTTCCTTTCTTGCTCTTAAATCAGCTGCAAAATGCACGAACAAAGCACACACAGGACGATTCTCTGAGCCCTGTGCCGCCTCCTCGTTAAGCGCCAGCAGCTGCTGGGTGTTGCATAGAGCAAGATAAGCAATATGACATTCGTGGCCATTCACATCCTGAGTGTAGATTATTGTGCTCTCAACGGAATTTCTGAGGTTTCCAGCCCTGAAGAATACCCCACCAGGGAAAATACGCAGAGAGGGTGAGCTCTGGCCTGGGGGTCCCGGGCGGGGTGGGGGTGTACAGCAGGAGTGGCAGGCAGAATCAAGCAACCAAATCACGAGTTACTCATTCTTCGGAAAAGTGGCTCTGCTGACAAGAGAATTAGGGCAGGATGATTTTGGCAAGCCCCATGTTGTGTTAGCTGCACAAACTTTTCCTTTCCTCTTATGCAGCCGCTTAATAATTGGGTGGGAGCTTCTTTGCACATTTCATGGAGAAACGATTCCTGTCAGATGTTTTTCAGAGGGGTTCCACCTTAGGTGTACCAAGCACACACAATTCCAGATGCAACTCGGAGTCTATTTTGTTTGAGAAGATTAAAGTTTAAAGCTTTCTTGCCATTGGCAGGATTTTCATTTTGCTCCTTTCCTCACAGTGTTCTCACGGTTAAGTGATTCTTAGCCTTATCTCTACCCTGAGTTCTAATGAAAAATATGAGGGAGTGGAAGAAGAACCCAGAGGGTGGCCAGGGGCCCTTGGCATCTAGCTGGAAGCTGCCAAACTATGTGAGTGTATCCTAATTGGAGACATTTCCCTTCCCCCAGTGGGTACCTCTAATTTCTCTCTCGACGGGCAGATACTAATTTTCATACCCATGGGGGGCTTGCTGGAGGAAATTATTTCAATTACTTCCTTTCCATCTTCCTGCCTGTTCCAATAGCCTCTATGTCCCCATCTCTTCCTCCCGCCTCAGTCATCAAATCCAAATCCAAATTCATTGTCAACAAATGCAAATACAGCTCTCAGCAGGGCTCCTGCATCTAAAATACAGGTGCCCCAGAAACAGTCTGCACAGACCCCATACCAACCCGGCACCCAGGCCACTGCCCCGAGAGTGTTCTCATCATCATCTGAGGTATGGCTACGATGGGTACCTCAAAGATAGCAGGGCTGTACTGGCAGATACTCTCACATTAGTCATAGCGGAAAAAAAAAAAATACTATCCAAAGAAAATATCCCTGGAGAGTTTTTTTTAAAAAGATGACTAAATATATGAAAAATTCCACTTAATGCATATTATTTAAATATATGTGTATATATATATATATCTTTTTTTTTAATTTTTTTATTTTTTGGTGAGGAAGATTCATCCTGAGCTAATATCTGTTGCCAATCTTCCTCTTCTTTTTTTTGCTTGAGGAAGATTCGTCCTGAGCTAACATCTGTGCCAATCTTCCTCCATTTTGTATGTGTGTCACCAGCACAGCATGGCCGCTGATGAGCGGTGTAGATCCGCTCCCAGGAACTGAACCCAGGCCGCCGAAGCATAGCACGCTGAACTCAACCATTAGGCCACAGGGCCAGCCCTGTGTATATATGTCTTTTCCTCCATCCCATTCATTCATTAATTTAATTTATATCCATTTAGAGCATACTATACGCCAAGCACTGTTCTAGGCACTGGAGATTCAGCAAGGAAGAAACCAAATTAATTCCCTGCCCTGTGAGCTGACATTCTGGTAGGATGAGGCAAAAAATAAACACATAAATGTATATTTCAGGTTATGATAAGAGATATAAAGAAAAGGTAAGCAGGGAGATAGAAAGTGATGGAGATTGGGAATGATATTTTAGACAAGTGGTCATGGAGGCCCTCACTGAGGAGGTGACAGGTGAGCAGAGGGCTGAAGGAAGTAAGGTATGAGCCATAAAGATATCTGAGGGAAGAATGTAGTACACGGAGGGGAAAGCAAGTGCAAATGTCCTGGGGTGGGAGCATGCTTGGTACATTCAGGGAGCAAAAAGAAGGCTAACGTGGCAGGAGTAGAAGGAACAAGGAGGGAGGAGCAGGAAGCAAGGTCCTAGAGGAGGGGGCCCTGATGGGGTAGGCTCAGAATGAGATTGTCAGACTGTGGCAAGTTCTGAACAAAGGAGAGGTGCCATCTGACTCACGGTGTAGAAAGATTGCTTTGGCTGCTGAGTGGGAAGAGATTGAGCAGTCAGGGACAGAAGAAGGGAGCCCAGTTCAGACACAACTGCAAGAATTCAGGCAGGAGGTGATGGTGCTGGGACAAGGTGGCAACAGCGGAGGTGGCAGGAGAGAACTTTTCTACATATATTGAGAAGAGAGAGCTGCAGGATTTGCTGATGGATTGGGTTGGCTGGATGCCCTGGGTCCTGAAACTTCTGGTAAAGGAGTGGACCTAGCAGTGAGTTCAGAGAGGTATAAATGCATCAGAAATGGAGGCTTTTGAATTCTGTCCCTTAGACAAGGGGCAAAGTCCCCATTTATTGAGCACCGACTACGTGCCAGGCATGGCCTTGGGTACTCTCACAGAAACTTCCTCCTCACAAGTCTTTATGGGGGGTTTGATTATTTCCACTTCATGGAAAAGGAAAGGGATAGAGATCTGAACCTGTGTCTGCCAGATCCCAGAGCCTGTCACCCTGAGCCCCTTATGGAGGGACAGCCCCTGGGGGTGTGCATAGCAGAGTGGCTCCGGGAGGCTCCACGAGCTCAGCAAGAGTGGGCACCAGAGTGAGGGAGCCCCGACACCCTCCGTGGTGGCTGCAGCTTCTCATCAGAGCTGCAGAGTGGAACTGCAGGTCCTGGGTCTGATCCGGCACCAAGCTTCCTCCACAGGATCCAGGATGCAACTGCTGGGACCAGAGGCAGGAAAGCTGAGCAGGGACAGGCAGGAGATCCTGGCGACCCTTCCAAGCCCCAGGCCCAGCTTTCCAACAGGAAGGGCACCACTGGGCACTGCCCAGAGCCCCTGTAGTCAACGCCCTCTGAATTCAGAGTTCCCACATTTTGGTCTCCATACCCCAAAACTTTCAGCTAGCCGTCCTGGCAGGAGCCCCGAGGTCGCCGTCTCTAGGCTGTCCAGGGCTGTTGGGAGGAAACGGGCCCACTCAACCCGAGTGCACCTGCACTGGGCGTAGTGTATTTCTCCTCTGGTTGCCAGAGCAACAGAAACAACAGTGACTGTGAAACCCCCTTAACACCACAGCCCAGGCTGATCCTGACCAATAGAAGACAGATTCTGCATCTTCGTCGCTTTGCTTGTCTCTCACCCACCTAGAAGTATCTGCTCTGAAACGAAGAACTTACCCAATCCTCATACTGAGCTGAAACTGTTCTCAAAGCTGGATCACTGAGCTCTTCCTGGCACGCCTGGGCTTCTCTGATCCCCAGCACCCCAGGGAGAGGGTGGGAAGCCTGGATCCACGCATGGAGCAGAATGTCCATCTGGGGGACAACATCTCAGAGGCTCCTCCTTGGAACTGCTGCACAAGCTACTTTACTGCAAATCCAAGTAAAGTGGGCCATTTCCCAAGATGTGGCCATGGCTGCTGACCCCAGAGTTTGTCCCACAACACATGTGGGTCTGGCTATTGCCCTTATTAACAAATCCCATCTCCTGGGAGGCGCTGGGGCTCTGGGTCCAAAAGGGGTCCCCCCCCCTTTTGAGGGGGATTAGTGTCCTCATCACACGTGAGGAAGGTCCCACTTTGAGAGCACAAGTGATTTACAGTAATTTATGACACCAACTGATTGCTGTGAAAGTGACTGGAAAACAGACAAGGTGTGCTGCCCGTTAAGTCACAAACGCACATCACGAGCCAGAGACACACGTGCTCTGAAGCAAAGTATACAGCCCCAGACTCGAAACCGTAGTGTACAAGGCACTTGGCTGGCTCCTGTTTCCTCTCCCTGGCCGCAACAAGAGGAGACAGGATGCCAGGGTCCTTCCCTCCATTCTGTTAGGATCCACCACCGGAATTATCCTCGAGGGAGGAGGGCACCTTTATGCTATTTCTTTAGTTCTTTAGCATTTCCCACACATTACAAATGAGAAAATTAAAGTTCAGAGAGGTTAAGTGACTTGCCTGAGATCACACAGCAAGCAAGTAGCAGGACCAGAACTTGAATCCAGATTTCCTATTCCACATTATACTCCAGTGGCTTATTGAAAGGCTTAAATAAGGGGCTCTGTTCCTCGATTACTCTATACTGAAAACTAAGGCATATATACCAAGCCCTATCTTTTCAATTCTTTTTTTTTAGCTCTCTCTATAATGTGTTCTGTACTTTAATAGACACTCAGATGGACAAAATAAAAGAGAACTCTCACTGAAAATTGACTTTCAGTTTCCATTCTGCTTGCAAATTTTTTCACATAGCATCTCCTATGCACAAAACACTTTGGTCATTACAGTGCTATAAGATACATAGCTCCTCTACTCATCAAACTGGCAACAGGCTGGGAAGATAAGACATGGATCCAAATAATTACCATACAAAGCAGATATGGTCTGTGCCCTGAGAATGGTGCCCTGCAGGGGACTGGGAGGTCCAAGGGGTGAGATATCACTTCTGTTTGGCAGAATCAAGGAAATCTTCCTGGAGGGGTGACTTTGAAGCTGGGCCTTAACCATCACATAGGATTGTAATAGACAGAGACTGAGAAGTTTGGCTTTTAAAAACATCCATTTGGAACTTATATTTAGAATTTTACCCCCAAAAATTTTGATATAAATAAAAATATGAATAATATTTCCAACATCACTCTGCTCCATGTCCCTTGACAAGCAGTATCTTGAAGGAAACCAGGAGAGAAAAAGGACAGCGTCCAAAGAAATAGAACCGCGCAGCCCGGTTCGTCTGACTCTATCTGTCCTAAGCCCATGAGGAAATGGGTGACAGGCTCCCCTGTACCACACGCCACCCTCTCTTCCCTCACTGTCCAGTGCCTGCCTGCCTGCAGCAGCCAACAAAAAGCTTGGCACTCTTCTGGGGGTGCTGTGTTCAGCCCTGTTTCGTATTCTCCATTTGGAAATCAGGTGGGTGCTCATTCCCAAGCTAGAACAAGACAGGCCTTGTACAGAAAGGTGGTTCCAGGACCATTTACCCCAAGAACAAGGTTGTTCTTCCATCCTCTACTATGACTTTGAAACTCTGACCCCTTTTCTTTTGTTGCTCTCTTGTATCTGTTTTTAATAGATGAGATGACGATTTAATCCATAAAACGAGTTTGCTACACTGGGGGAAATCTCAGGGTACTAACCAAGCATGGGATGTGTCTGGTTTGTACTTACTTCCCCCCACCAGGAAAGCCCTTCTCCCTTTCTCCATTCAACCCAGTTCCCTCCTACTCAGCCCTCGAACCCCAGCTCAAAGGGAATCCTTCAGGGAGTCATTTCCCTCCACACATCGACACCTAGGTCAGGTTTCCCTGTTAGATATTCTCATGTTAGCTCACCTTCCTGGTTTGTAGGTATATGTCAGCGTGTATCTCCGCCACCACATCTTAATCTCCACGAAGGCAGGATCACCCGGGAGAATCCTCATATCTGATGCATGGCAGGTGCTCTGCAAATAACTGTGGACCAGACTGCTGAGAGGCAGCCTGATGTCGCAATACTTGGACTCAGACAGACCTTGCCTGGAATGCTACCTCCAACACTTACTATTTGGACATTAATTATGCTTCCTATGTCTCAGCTTCCCTTTCTGCAAAATGAGGATAACAATATCTATTTCATAAGATTATTAGGAGAAAAATATAGATAAGAGCTCCTAGCTGACACTTTGTGAGTGCTCACTCAGTAATATTAATTTTTTCACTTCCCTTGTCGCCTGAATTGGCTCACCATGGCTCCCAGGGTGCCTTTGACCTTGACCTTCAGGCCACACAGACCTTCCTTCTAAACCCCAAAGTCCACTCTAGAATTCAAGATTGAAAACGCTCTCTGGGGCTATCTGAAGCTGAGTAAAGAGGTTCCATTCATCCTCTGTGTCTGTCAGAATTCTAAGCTGCAAGCAACAGAAACCAACTCTTGTTCATTTAAGCAGAAAAGGAAGTTAAGAAAAGCAAACAGGAACCAGGCTGACAGGCTTTCTGCCAAGAACAATGCCCCAAATAAGGCCACAGGGCTGGTTCACTGAGGCGTTGCTGCCATCACGACTGGGCACAGACCCTGTGACTGGTACTATGTGCACAGCTGGCACAGGACACTGGATGCTGGCTATGGAACCACAGTCCATGCTGCCTCTAGAAACTAAACGTAGTGTCACTGCTGTCCCACCTTCACCAGAGTGGGGTCCACCAAGTGCCTGTTTTTGCTCTGAGTCCAAGTCTAGGAAAGCACTTCTGATTGATGGAGCCCAGGCCAACATGCCCGAGACTTAGCTGCAAAGTAGGCTGAGAAAACATGGGTCTTCCATGTTTGGCTTCTCTGTGAGAGAAGGCTCTGCCTCATCAGGTTGGGAATTCCCCCCAAAAAAGAAAGGGGTTCAGTCACAGGGCATCCAAATGAATGACAAGTGCCTGAACTTGCCCAGCTCCTTCTCCATGGGTTTCTCCACACCCCACACTTGCTAGCCTCAAGACTGAGCCCCCTAACTAACTGCTCCCCACACACAAGCATTTTCTAGGTGACTCCTTCCTGCCCCATATCCCTGTTAATCTCCAATATTTCCATTTTCTTAATACCTTTCTCACCCATTTATATCAGTTCTCTTCCTCCAAAGTCATTTGGCCAGCATTCTACATGCATGGAACTCAGTCCATCCATCCCACAGCTTAACTCATTTTTATTTCTAACGTTCAATTTATTTTAGAGTTACTCTTATGCTATGGAGAATGAGAGTAAATTCACATTTACATAGTATTTTAGGGAAGAGTTCCTTCTCTCATGTGGCCACCTGTGTCAGTGTCTGAAACAGTCAGTCTCAGTGAATATTATGCTCTTAAGACAGTCCTCAAAAAAGTATTCTTTGGTCAAATGAATTTGAGAAAAGTTCCCCTATGAGAATCACAATACACATTAGTCAATTAAAGGCTCTGAGAAATCATGTAGTAAAGAAACCTGTTCAACTTTTCAACCCAACACTTCTGAGGCTTATTTGACTACAAACCACTGCCACATTTTTATTGTTGTCCTGACACCTTTCACAACTAAAATATGCTGCAATAGAGATTCTTCAAGATCTACTCAGAAGATTCCTCATGCTCCCTTCTTCTTGTCTGTCCTGCCTCCCTAAATAAAATTATCCCCAAGTAAGTGAATCTTGACTGGGCTTAGAGAAGGGGAACAAGGACGATGAGCGGAGGCAGAACACTAGATCCTTGCCACTCAAAGTGTGGTCCACGGACCAGCAGTATCAGCATCACCTGGGAGCTTGGGAAATGGAGGCTCTCAGGCCCCACCCCAGACCCCAGAAACCAGCAGCTGCATTTTAACAAGATTCCGAGGTGATTCCTAAGCACAGTGAAGTGTGACCCACACTGGCACAGATAACTTCCACACCTACAAACTCCAATTCCACATAATGAACATTTAAGGAATTCAACTCACATCCAAATTTCCTTAAGTAGATAAATGTGTCTATACCCCCAAGGGATTTGGTTCCTCCCTTTAGGATTTTACAGAGCTCAGCATTCTTTCACAGGGAGGGCCCACACCCTTTGGGATTCCAGGACTTTAAGGAAACCTTAGCAATTTGTGGTTTGGCCACAGAGGAGCTGAGCTGATTTCTACGATCTTCTTTAAAACATCCTGTGGGAGCCCCTGGCTCCCAACACCGAGGGATGTGCCATTCACACCACTGTCTCCTTGCACACCCACGAGGTACAACTGAAACTAGCTGCAGACAAGGCAGCATTTAGAAATCCAATTCTGCAGAGTAGAAAAGGAATTCTAAAAAGGCACTTAGTTTTCTACAAAAACTAGAGTCTCTCAATGACCAAGATGTGTGTTAAGACATGGTGGATTTTGAAAAAATGCAACTGTTGTGGGAGATCAAGATTTGGCCACCCTGAAATATATCTCTTTACCTTGATTGTTTTCTCTGACGGACATTTGACCTCCCCCACTACCCGCCTAAAGAATTTGACATAGTAACTCCTTCCTGGAACAGATCTTCTATCTGATGGCTGTAATATAATGTAAAATAGATGTTACAATAGAAAAGGCACCAACAGGCCCATCTTGTCGGAAGTTCTGTCTCTCTGGCCACATTCTCTGGATGGCCCTGCTCTCTGGATGGCCCTGCGAGGAGCTGCCAGACAAACATTTACATTTATCAGGGAAATCTCCATTTTTACATTTATAAGGGAAATCTCCATTTGTAAGGGTATCTCCCTCTCTGTATTAGGAAGAGGGGGGATGACCTCATTTCTAGAAACTTATCAATGTGGAAAGTGAGGCCTTAAATCTGCATAATAGCCTTACTCTTGTTTACTGTGCTTTAGTGGTAATCTCCTGTAACAGACACCCCCCCCAACATCCTCCTTTGTCTTTAGTTGAACATGGTATTTAAGACAAGAATTTCTGCTATTGTGTTGAGAAATGCAGTGTCCCTGGTTTCTCCCATGTATACATGTTATTAAACTTGGTATTATTTTCTCCTGCTAACCTGTCTTCTTAATTATTTGGCCAGCCATAAGAACCTTAAGGGAAAGGGCAGAGGGGGATTCTCCCCTCTTCCCCCACACTGTAAACAAAACCAATTTTGGCATCTGGACGTCAGCCTGCCTGCCATCCCATTCATCTGCCTTGGTTTACAGAAGGTCTTACAAGTTCCCATAATGCCCTGCTTTGCATTTCCCCATTTCAAGGGATTTGCAGTGAGATTCAAATACCGGCTCTGCTACTTACCAGTTCAGTGGCACCAACCATCCCCTTAGCTGTGGATTCCTCTCTGGAAAATGGAGCTATGAGGACTCCATCGGGCAATTGTGAGGGACACCAGCAGTGGCTTGCTTGTGTCAAGAGCTCCAACCACATTAGACCCTTACACACCCTCTTTTCAAGCCCACTCATGGAGTGTCAGCTCAGGATCTCCCTGCTGGCAGGCCTCCAGCCTAAGGAGACCACCCTCCTAGCAAGCTGTGGAAATGACAGCCTGGATCCTCCCTCACTCCCCAACCACCTCGCCTCTACCCTCCCACTCACCACAGACCACAAGCTCCAGAGGCTGCCTGGAGATTTAGCAATGTCTTTCTCCAACTCCCCAGCAGCCCAGCAGGGCCTCTCCTGACCTGCTAAAGGCTTGGGGAACGAGGCAATGGAAGGGACCTTGGGAGGAAATGGGAGAGGAAGGGTTGGGGAAGTCCTTCCCCTAGAGACCCACCCTCTTGGGTCTAGCCCTTTTGCTTCTGAGAAAGAAGGAAGGAAAAGGAAAATTCACCATGTTTTCCTCTTAAACCATGGTGTTAACGGCACAAAATAAGGTAAATAACGAACCTGCTTTCTTCTATTTAAACTTGAAGCTGGCAGAAGTTGTTTCTCTCACACATGGATACAGATTCAATCTGTGAGGCGTGTGATATTGTGAAGAAATATATATTTGGTCTTCTTCCATTGTTCCTGGCACAAAGCTCCTAAAACCCTTGGAATTTCCTAAGTGTTGAGAGCTATAAAGATGTCTTTTGTTACGTTAATTAGGTGACTTTTACACCTCACCTAAGGATGGGGCTGATTGCTAGGAAAATGAACCTTGTGATTAGAGGCTTGGAACTTTGTCTCACCCCCCTGACCTCCAGAGAGGGGAGAGGGGCTGGAGATTGAGTTCCATCATCAGTGGCCAATGATTTAATCAATCGTGCCTATGTAATGAACCCTCCATAAAACCCAAAAGGATGTTGTTCAGAGAGCTTCCTGGTGGGTGAACAGGTGAAGATCTGGAGAGAGTAGAGTGCTCAGAGTACATGGAAGCTCCGTGCCCTTCCCCATACCTTGCCCCATGCATCTCTTCCACCTGCTTGTTTCTCTGAGTTTTCTGAGCTGCTCTAGCAAATTAACCAAACCCAAGCAGGGTCACTGGAACCTCCAATCTATAACAGGTCAAAGCTTGTAACTGGTGTCTGAAGGGATGGCGGGGTGGGGGGCGCAATCTTGTGGGACTGAGCCCTTAACCTCTGGGACTGATGCTATCTCCAAGTAAATAGTGTTAGAATTGAATTGAATTGTAGGACACCTGCTGGTGTCCAAGAATTGCTTGGTGGTGTGGGAACCCCACCCCCAACATACATATACACACACACATTGGAAATTGGAATCATTTTGGGGTGGAGAAGGAAAATTATTTGTAAGTCACCCATCCCTTAGAGGGAAGAGACAGAGATATGACCACTGGATACCAGACTCCAAGTGACATGTGGATTGAAGCCAAAAAAGACCACAGGCCACCGACTGATGCTTGCTCCAGATCCACTTGTGGGCTCATTGTCAGTACCAAAGGAATATAATTGTTAATCATCCCAGATATGTTTCTCAGATAAGATAACTTGTTCTGTGGACTGAGAGCACGCACATTAGCAATACTAACAAGGTGAAGATGAGTGGTGTTATTAACAGCAAGTCATATGCTTAAATGCATTAACTAGCAAAAATATACAAGACCTTTTTCTGAAATATGCTCTATAAATAACTGTATTTAAAACAGTCACCAAAATGATTCTCAAAATTCATCAACAATTCTCAGTTTCCTAAAGTACTTGAAGAAGGCCCAATTTTCTACACCCAGGGCAGAGGATGGGCCACCAAAGGATTTAATGTAGGTCCCAGACAGAGGACCCACCCATAGCTGCATCTCATAGAGCTACTCAAAGTGTAGCCCATGGACCAGAAAGACTGTCATCACTGAGAGCTTGTTGGAAATGCAGAGTCTCAGGCCCCACCCACCCCAGAGCTAGAGAATCAGAATCTGCATTTTACCAATCTGCAGGGGATCCAGGCACTCATTACACTCTGAGAAGGCTATTTTAGAACACCAGAAACTTAAGGGGTTATTGCACAGGTTCCCTCTGGGGGTAATGAGGCGGAGGCAGACTCATTCTGTCACAACCATGAAACAATTATAAAGGGATAGTGCTTTTTTGTGGCATTACTCGCCAGGGCAGGGGAATGGCAGCTTTGTTCAGAGACCCCCCCCTTGACAATACTCCTACTCAGAAAAATTAATGCTTCCAACTCAGTAGTGGACTCTTGAGGCAGGAACAATCAATTGACATGCCAGTGTACCCATGGATCCACATGGCCTCTACAAGAAGCCTATAATTGTGTTCTAGAGCTCCCAAGGCCTGGGAAGTAAGCTTGTCTTGTTCTTGTCCTTGTTCTTTATGGCCACACTCATTAACCTTCAACCAGGAGCCATATCATAACACGGATGTGCTGGAAAGTGCAATGATAACAGATTGTACAACATCAGTGAAATGGAAGCATGAGATGAAGGAAGAGGAGGGAAGGGGGAGGGGTATTTTACAACTTCTATAGGAAGTGTGACTAGTATGATGTGTGGAGGTTCAGGCTTGAGGTAGCAATGGGGAAAAGTAGAGAGGGGTTAACAACAAAAGCCAGTCTCTGGCTTTTATTGAATAAATTCAAATGTGTTCTTAAGGCCCTTTGATTTTCTTAAAATTTATCAGATTTTTTTTTTTTTTTTTTGGTGAGGAAGATCAGCCCTGAGCTAACATCCGTGCTAATCCTCCTCTTTTTGCTGAGGAAGACCGGCTCTGAGCTAACATCTATTGCCCATCCTCCTCCTTTTTTTCCCCACAGCCCCAGTAGATAGTTGTACGTCATAGTTGCACATCCTTCTAGTTGCTGTATGTGGGACGCGGCCTCAGCATGGCCGAAGAACCGGTGCGTCAGTGCGTGCCTGGGATCCGAACCCAGGCTGCCAGTAGCGGAGCGCTGGCACACTTAACCGCTAAGCCACGGGGCCGGCCCCTATCAGATTTTTTAAATGCACCCAAAGTGTATGTGCAACATATTAAAATAGGCATATTTATTTATAATGTGAAAGCAGACCAGCTCAATCTGTCACCAACAGCTGCCTCCAACTGTGCTTCTTTGCCCCATTTTGCCCTGCCTCTCTGAGAACAGTAAGAAAAATTACAATAGAATTAGCATCTTTCTGCTTCCAAATCCTACAGTAAGAAAGATAGCTCAGCTTCACAAAACACTGGAAAAAGACTAAAAATTCCCTTTTAGAAAGGGCAAAGGCAGTTTCTAACTTTTTGAGGAGTTCATTTACATGGGGAAAAGGACTTTAAGGCATAAGATTGCCAGTCATGGTACCTATCCAAATTTTATCTTCCATGTGTACTCACCTATCTTTCATTTCAAAATCCTCTCCCAAAATTTCCCAATGAAAATTCAGTTCTTCTCCAATTCCTCCCTATACCCATAGGAAGAAAAAGCAGGCTCCTATGGCAGCAGCCCTGAAAGGCTCCGGACTTAGATAAGAGGAACTGAACAACATATAGTAACATCCACAATTTGTATGCCCTTCCCCTTGATACAGCTCTTTAACATGCATCATTTCAAGCTTCTGAAGAGTTATGAATTGTGTTTAATTAAAGCCTGGGTGCCAGAAGTGGATAGAAAGTTATTTCGAGGTGGTTCACACATCTTCAGCCCCTCTTATCAAACTTTCAGAGCTCTATTCTGAAAGGTTAGGGGGTGGTAGGAGGCAATTACGTCTCTTCCCTAGCAGCTGCCAGAGATTACTGCCGTCAGAGTAATTATCACCAAATAATTGTCCCCTTTCTTCCCTGCTGACGGGGCAGAATGGGAACAGAGACGCATCTGAAATAGATTTCATACTTGCTGAATACAGGTTGGATAGCTCAGGTCAGTGAGCACCCACTAAAGGACTTCACATCTTGCCTGTTGACCTTAGAGAAAAATTAAAATTCATCTTATACAAAAGGGAAAATCATTAAATGTCACCTGCTTGAGGTTATCCAGATTTCTTGAAGTTGAGCAACTGAGGTTTCAGACTGAAATAAGTGCTTATTTTAGCCTAAAATAAATTCTCCTTTGCTGAGGATGATAATTCCAGAAGAAGGGAACAAGAGGAGCATTTTCTGGAGCCCTGAACTTCACCTTTGTAGTGGTAGTTGTGAAAAGACAGTCCTAACCACCCCTACCCCACTCCCTGCCTTTATGACATTCACAGGGAGGTTGTTAAAATTGTCTACTTGGCTGGTCTCCGGAATAATCACAAAGTCCAAATTCTCTAAGGGACTCCTCAAAGTTGTCATAGGACTGAAGATAAGCTAAGCTATAATGTGAATGAAGAGTTCTGCAAATTCATTAGTGTCGTCTTTCAGGCTACTATCTACCCAGGAACGTGCTAGACTGCTGGGAAATGAAGTGTTCCACAAAAATAAATATTTATGGGCAATTCAGTGCAGGGCGGTGGGCAATAAAGTAGAACGAGTTATCAGAATCTTTAAAGTCTGGTAATGTGAAGGTGAGAAGGTATGAAGGTGGTCATCTCTTTCTTCTCTCTCATTGAAAGGCTTTAATTTCAATCAATAAACCTGCATTATTGCCTGATGTGTACCAGACATTGTGCTAGGGGCTGGGGAGCCCCTGGGGGCAAGGAGGAACCTGAGGTAACCAAGACAGCCTCTCAGTGCCTCAGTTTCTTCCTCCATAAATTGAGGATAAGGATATCCTTGGAAAGCTACCTCACAGGATTGTTGTGAAGACCAAATGCAATTAAACATGCAAAATCTCTTTATAAGTGTCTAAGCATTATGCAAATGTGAGCTTTATTATAATTATGGGTCACAGTGAAAGAGCTATTAGATTCCTAAAAACAATGCCGCCTGCTACATAAACAATAGCCCTTCCCAGCAACTCCCATTTTTTTAGGGCCTAGAATCCCCCAAAAATCAGCAGATGAGAAAAGCAAGTCTGCCTTTTTTCAAAGGCAGGGGTGTATTATAAATATTTGTGTGGCCCTAGTGCCAAGAGCACAGTAGGTGCTCAAAAAATGTTGAAAAAATGGAATTGTTATTTGGCTCCACAGTCAGATTAGAGAAAAGGGCACCAAAGGGGCTATGCTCTCTGCTGCTGGTGGGAAAACTGGGCTCAGAACCATACATCTTAATGGTCACAATTAACCAACTTGTCTTCTTATGTAACCATGCAAATATGTCAGTGGTGATAGTAGATTTGAAATTATTTACCATAGACCAACCATAAGCGGTTCCTCCCCTTCCTCCCTCACCACCACAAGACTTCTTGCCAGGAGCTTTGATCATTGCTTAAGTTTCACCTAGACCATAAAATCATGTTAGGTAGCCTGTAGAAAGCGTTTGAGGAAATTATGGACCCATGAATTCTTGGAAAATTGGAAGCCAACTTCAAAGGTATAAAGTTTGAGTAGAAAAAGGATTCAGTGTCAGGGTCCAGATTGTGTAGGACTTGGCATAAAGGCCTGAAAAGCACATCAGCCTGTGGGGCATTGATTTTTGAAGAAGATGACCAGTGGAGCTGTAGTTAACATGGTTCCACTTCTGACATTTGGATAAATAGCTTAAATTCTTTCACCTACATTTTCCGAATCTGTAAAATGAATGTACCGTCCTTCTCAATACACCACAAACACAACAACAACAAACATCCTTAGAGGCCATAAAAGGGAGGAGGGCGGCTTAAAAAAAGATCATATTTGTTAATTTAGGCCAATACTGATATTAACCAGCAGGAAGGTTGGGGAGCTGACTTGCAGAAATGGTACAAGAACCTGGTTGGGAGCTGTAGGCAGCTGGCCTAGAATGAAATTCCCTGCATGTAACTGTGAAACATATACCTCTACTTAGGGGACTGAGCTCAGAATAATAGACCGAGCATTCCGTATCATACATCTGCCCACCCTCCTATGGCCAACGGAGAAGCCCAGTTACAGATGTCAGAGGATCAACCGTGAACCCCTTGCTCTCTGCCCCGCCATCTTAGCACTAAAATTTATGACAGCATCTGAGCAGAACTCCCAAAGCGCAGAAAGCTGCGGCACGGGAGTGGGTCAGGCAAAACACCCGGCCCACACAGGCCCCTCACTCTCTTCCTCAGGACAACTTTTACTTTTCTCCTCCACCACCTCCACAGGACAGGGTGTTGGTAAATCACTTTAAAAAGTTAAAATTGTCTTGAAACCAAAGAAATTCGTTTAGACTTGAACAAAGGTGGTTGTTTCAGGGATACAAGAAAAGAAACTGCTTAGAAGAAGGGAAAGGAAGAATATAAATGGAACTTAAGTCAGACTCCAAATAGTTTCAGTTAAAAGGATTTTCAGAAAAGTTCTCACATCCTCATCTCCATGGATGCCAAGTCAACCAAATGTGCTGAATCAAAGCTCTGCCTTGTAGAACATAACCACATAAGCAGGCCCCCCTCCTGGCCAGCCCCTGAATCCAGCCTCTCCAGACTCAACCATCTCACCTTGGATCACAGAATTCCAGGAGCAATTCAAGATGGCTTGGCACCCTCCTTGTTTTATGGTGAGGAAACAGGCAGAAGGTGAAGCAATTTGCCCAAGGTCCCAGAGCTGGTGAGTTAGAGCTGAGATTTTCCAATACCTTCCACCTACTCCTGCAGGCAAAAATCAGTGGATAATGTTTTGTTTTCTTTTACTTTTGTCTTGTGAGGGACCTGGCTTCATTTTCAAAAGAAATCTCTTCACCAGTTACCAAGTTGGCAAACCCAGGGAAGGATTTGCCATTATTTTTCAAATCTGTGTTTTTAAAACAGTGCTTCTGTTACAGCGCCTAACACAGAATACCTTAAAATTGATCCCAGAAAGAGATCTCATAACCAAACAAAACCCATTCAGAAAGGGACATATATGCACACAGTAGACCCTTCCATCTGCCTGCTGGCCTTCTCCCCTGTCTGTATCACAGGACCCCGGGGCTCTGGGAGACTGCCACACCCAATCACTAAGACTAAGGAGGTGCTAAGACTTTCTTTGTGTTGACAGACATGTAGAAGAAGACTAGTTTCACCTAGTGTTTTGCACTGTGTTTCAGTTGAGCCAAGTAACACACACACACATACACTTTTATTAAGAAATGAATATAAAGCAGCTAAGACCAGACAAGTTCTAGATCACTGGGGCTTGACACCCAAGCCTAAGACTATGTTCCTAACTGGCTGTGTTGGCAGTGGTGCCCCAGCTCCTCTCTAAGCCTCTGCCCCCCACTCTTGGATCCTGCCCAAGATATGGCCCAATCACCCCCCAAGAACCCAGGCTTTAGATGTACCTGTGCCAGGGCTCAATAACTCTTCCTTATCTCTCTCCTGAAGATTTCTGTGGCTGTGGGTCTGGAAAACCTTTCTTCCATGACATCTGGTCTTTGGGTCTGTCTGAAACATAGGCTGGTTCTGGTCCTCAGTGAGTTCTTTCATCAACTGATCTAAGCTTGCACTTTTACTTCTCTACTTTGAGCCTCTCTACAAGGCATCAGCTCCATTTCCTGGCCATAAGCAAAATTCCACTCTCCCCCGTTCAAAAGCCCAGCAGAGCCTCAGGCTCATGCACAGAATCCTGTTTGTTTCTTACACGCCTCTCCAGCTCCTTTATTTGAAGAGCAGAGATGACAGATAGGCTCTATTTATTGATCCTCCTCACCGTCGGCCTAGTCATCATCTCTAACACTTTTTAATTTTTGAGGGTCTTTGTTTGGGTTCCCCTGTGGCACTTCTCTAAGACAAGGATTTGGGTGAAGTAGTTTATTCGGCTGTTGATCCCAGGAACGCACAGTAAAGGAATGTGAATCAGGGAAGGGAGGAAAGCCAGTAAAGAGTGTGTTAAGAAGCTGTGGGCGACTAGGGTTCCTACTGTAGGAACCCTCTAAGAGACCGTGTAGAACATTCCTCAGAATGAGGGCAAGGAAGCTGGGTTATTTACACAGCCAGGCCTGGCCCTCCTTGGCCAAGGGCTACTCCTCCAGCAATAACTCCCTGGCACTTGCAGACTAACCTCTTGTGCTCCTGAGCTCACATCCATGGCCAGAGAATGCCCTTAGGGAGAGAGAGGCAGGAGGTTGTCCGTTTTGTACAGCAACTGTCTACAGTTGAACCCTGGGGCATCTGCTATCACTCAGAGTCCTCCCTTTCCCGGTGATCTTTCAAAATTCAATTCACTGTAACATGTATTGAATCCCTATCATATGTCACGTACTAGACTAGACTAAGGCAAATACAAAGATGCAGAAGACATAGTTCTTCCCCACACAGACCTTTAGATCTGATGTAGGAAACAAACAGAAATAAAAGTCACTACAGAATAAAGAAGACTATGAGAAGTGCTCCATTAGAGCCACATGCTATAAGAACTAGAGGAAGATGAGATTCAGTTTTGCCTAGAGGGAAAAGGCTATCAGTGTAGTTTTCCAAAGCCAAAATATTTTAAACATATGCTATGTCGACAAACATCCAATTCCCACCAAAAGCAAGAGAAGAAACATTCTTTCACAGGGCTCTAATGCCAGAAAACAGCAAGAAAATTAGAACCATTTTATCTCAACTCATAGAAGGAAATAAGTCACATATTTCAATATCACCCAGTCATCTAATACAATGTTTAAAATCAAATCACTAGAGTAAGATATTCTTTCTGCTTCATATTTAATTGTGCATTTTTAGTCTGTTCTCATTAGCAGAAATGAGTTATTAACAGTCATTGTGAGGCTCCCAAACTCAACGGGTGTGCCCTTCTCCTGTTTTCCCTGCAACAGGCAGTTATTTTCCATGTCCTTGCTTTTGATGGACAACTTTGGAATGAGGCCGAACCAGACCTCAGCAGTTTTCCAAATCCAGGTGAAGAAAGTGGATGACTTCAGCATGAAAGACAAGGGCTGGGGAGAAGGGGAGTGGGGGAAGTGGAAGACAGATGGATGAGTCAGCCCACATTCATGGAAAGCTGAGGTTTTGCTGTGAGAATCTCAAGCTTTCATTTTGTGGTGTTTGGGAGCTTAATTCCCAGCTTCTAATTAAATGTATAAACTGTAATCACAAAGGTATTTCACAATTAGTTCCTTAGATCTAGAAGAGGTTCTATGAACCACTTTTAAATGGGGGAGGAAGAGGAGAGGTGGAGAAGGAGCAGGAGGAGAGGTGAGAACTTTGGGTTTCAGGAAGCTGCCAGCTGACTAGGTGCCTGGGATTCCACACCCCAATTCTAATACTGAAGGACTGTAGATGGAGAAGAGTGGAAATGGAGGTGTGCAGTGGGGCCTTCTTGTTCTTTTCACCCAGGTCCTGCTTTCCTGACTCTTCTGGCCTCCCTGCTCCAAACAAGAAACTTGGATATGCATCTGGAAGTTTGCGGACACAGGTAGAAGCAGCAACTGCACCTCCAAGTCACAACTCAGGTTGTATGTGTCCATGGCCCTGCCACCATCTCAGAAAGGAGATGCAAATGGACAACAACAGGGAAGAGAGGGTTGTGCGGGTCTATGGAAAAATGGTGGGCTTAAACTGCCCACTCTTGCTATTACTCCTTCAGCTGTCAGCTGAGAACATGATGGAGGATACTTCTTGGGCTTCTCTCCTTTGATCCCTTGCAGAGTGACTCAACAGCATCATCATGCCCAAAACAGCCAGAACCCAAACACTCTACTGCCAAAAGTGACATTTTGCCAAATACCATTATATATTGTCCAGGGGTGCTGAGGTCCTGGGAAGGATTGTATGTTTTCTGAAGGGTAGAAGAATGGTGTATTTGGAAGTCCAAGTCACAGAGAAGTTTGAGGTCTTAAGCATTTCTCTGAGGTTTACCTGTGACTCAGCTGCACAGGGTTGCTCAACAACGACAGCAGAATAATCCCTAGTAGAGACAAGTTGTAGATCATTGGAGCTTGATCCTCAAAACAGAAAAGTTCTAGATTACTGGAATTTGAGATCCAAGCCTGGCCTGTCTCCTTTTCTGTGCTCTCAAAACATTTTGTGGTGAATAGCAATTAAAACAATAATATGTACGATTTTTGAGGACCTCTAATGTGCCAGCAGCTTCAAAGTCATTACCTCGTACCACAATAGCCCTGAAAGCTAAGTATTATTGTCCTGCATTTTATAGATGGGCTCAAGAAGTTAAGATTAAGGAAGTCGCCCCAAATCATACAGCTAATAAATGGTAGAGCCAACTCTGAAGCAAGCTCTGACTGACTGCAAAGCCTGTGCTCTTTCTACTCCAACATACTGTCTCTTCCCTGGTTTGGAGCACACCCTACTAAATATGCAGACATTTATGTCTGGGAAGTGGTGGCATGGTTGGTTGTCAGGCAGACCTGAATCTAGCTCCACAGTCTGCCATGGGACTTTGGGCAAGTTACTTAGCCCCTCTGGGACCCAGTTTCCTCAACTGCACAATGGGAAAGAAAATATTACTACTTACCTCATAAGGTTGTTAAAAGAACTAAATGAAACATGGTTTGTAAAACACTTAGCATAGTGCCTGGCATGTAGTCATACTTGATAAAGGTTGGTGATTATTGTTTTTAGTGTCTGGACTCAGAGGTCCCCAAAAGGACTTCATTTTTTTAACTCAGGCACACACAATTGGATTAATTATAATCTTTGGTTCATGACACATTCTCATCATTAATCCATGCATGGTCCTCTCTATTAATTAATTAATGTATTTATTTTATACTAAATACCCACAGCACTACCACATGTTCAACATGAGAACTATACCACTGACAATAACTTATACCTTTTATGTATACAAAGGATTTCATAGTTATATAATATGTGTACTTCTATATACCCGTACCTATATTCTAAATGTATCAGCATATTGCAAGCACTCACTTTGCTGAATAAATGAAAGAATCAATACCTGTAATATTTCTTCACTGATCTCTTGTTCAATGTAACAGAGTGTTAAGACAGTAATCTTTTAGTCTTATTTGAGCTGAGGGATCAGACAATAGACATCACAGTCCAAAAGAGAGGTGAGACTACAAAACAGGGTTTGCAAAGGCAGTATCTACAAACCAGTTTATAAAAATTATTAGCCCCTCATAACACCAAGAGCACATCCTACTAAATTAAAAGATGAATGGGCATTTAAGAAAGGAGGATTTGGGGAGAGAACTATGGGTGTGCTGTGAGTCCCACTCTGGCCCCATGGGGGAAGGGTCATGAGTGCTTTTCCCTTACCTGAAGTCAAGGGAATTGGGCATTAATGACCCACTCTGAGAGACTAATACGTGTGGCCTGAACATGGGGGTCACAGTGACTGGCGTCTGTCTCATGGCAGAGACACATAAAGGGTGAGTAGTAAGGACTGGCAGGTTACCATCATAGTGGAATAAAAAGGGATGGCAGCATCGTGATGGGACCTTGCTCCTAGATAGAGTAGAAGAGGCTTGAGTGTTTCCCGTGGATCAGATATTTACCACGCAGTACAGAGAGCTAGCCTGAGATCATCTAGATCCTAAACAAGAGGATCGTCTGGAGGGGCAAAGTAATGCCACAGGAAGGTGCACCAGCAGAGTCCCAAGGTGAGAAACTGTAAGCCACCAGCTAAGCTATCCCCAGCATGGGCAGACTATCCCTGCAGAACTCACCAAGTTCCCCCAAAAGAGCAGGCTTCAACCACCTGTAAGGCTCTGATACACTGTTTCGCAGTGTTAGTTAAGTAAGAACTTTCCTGCTCCCTTCCCACTTCTCCTTCCCCTTCCTCCAATCCAGAAGGAACCAGAGGCAGCCTAGAGAGTGGATGAGAAAGGGTGAGACACACAAGGCAGCAAAATGGAGAAGCAATTGTCCTCCTTGTCCACTGCAGGTCTGAGTTTGAGGTGGGGTAGCAATGATAGGGAGAAGCTTTAACTTTGAAAGAAGTGTACACTTTTCATTATTACATTGGACTGGGCATAATAATTGCTAAACTGAGACTGCTTCTCTAGAAACTGAGACTAAGAGTGACCAGAGTACTTATTTGAGAGGATCCAGCCTCCGGGACATGCTTGAAGAGGCAGTGTCGGGGGAATGAAATTAGCTGTGTTCTTTGTAAACTCTGTGAGTTCCACTCACTAAGAGTAGTAGCTATAGCTGTAGGGGCTCCACTGAGATTCTCTAGGAATCAATGCACAGTGCTATGTACCCTGGGATCACCAAAATTGCTCAGACCCAAAGTGGGACCAGGAGCCCCACTCTGGATCTCTCTCTCTCCATCCATGGTCTCCATCCAGGGCAATCAGGGACTTGATTTGTGCCCAGAAAATGTTGGATGAGCCTCCAGATTTTCTCCACTGTGGTCAGCCCCGAGATGCTCATTAACCAGTGAAAACAAGTAGCTCTTCTGCTTCCATGCCAAGGCTAAGAGCCTTGATGAAAACTGGCAGCCATTTCCCTTAGCGGTCCTACTACCTCTCTGAGCTGATGGGAACTAGTAGAGCACTGGTCCTCCTACTTTGAGGATGCACTCCAAACTCTTTTGCCTTCCTGGAGATCCCTGAGGGGATCTCCACCTATTTTCATGCTTCCAAGCACAGCTGCCCATTCCTCCCCTTCCAGAACTCCCCCACTAGACCTCCCCTCTATGAGCCCTGAGGCACACACCTGGTGTCTTCCTCCAGGGCAGGCTCTTGGAGGCATAAGGTGTGTAGCAAATTCTGCTGTGCTCCACCCAGATCTATGTGCTCATCCCTCAGTGCTGCCTGCTTCACTCCTAACTGCTTTCACTTGCAGTCTTCTTCAGAGCCCTACCTTGGGCTGTCAGTGTCACTTGGCCTGGAAGTGCCCAGAGCTGGAAGTGCCTGGGAGTTTAGGTTCCTGCCACCCAGGCGCTCATGGCTAATGACTGTCCGGTGCAGGAGGGCCTCTCTTGCCTCGAGCTAGGACAAACAGCAGTATAATGTAGACTTCAGTGCTCCTCTTGGGATCAGGCTAAGGATGGGACCTCACCTGAAGTTACTTGCTTAGGTTTTCCCTCTTACCTGTCCTGCTTCCTCCACTCCCCTCCTGGTTTCTCCTTAGAGCACTTAATTAGTAAACCACTGGCACATGAATCGTCTTCTCAGGGTCTGCTTCCAGAACAGACCTAAGACAAGGGGTTAGACCTACTTAGTTTTATCAAACTGACCCACCCACTAGTTTTATGCTGTAAAATGAACTGATCTCTAAGCAACACTGGAAAAGAACAAGAATGCAGATCCCAGGCAGGAGTAGCTTGATGAACTGGAGCACAATCTCACCCTAAAGCACTGCCAACAGCAAACCTCTTAAGAAGTCAGAGTGACTCCTTAAGTGCTCTTTACAGTGCCTAAACTCAAAGACATGAGTCACAAACAAACATTCATTCAAATTTGTTTTGACTCACCCTCTTTGTTTTTAAATCTATTTTGACTGCCAATCTTTCCTTTACTACCTGAGGAGATTGAATAAACATTCCACTTAAAAGCATGCATTTTAAATGCTGAACACCTATTGAAAGTTAAGAGACCATACAGATAAAGGTCAAGATAAGCCTAAAATGGAACTCTTGGTGAAATTCAATACCCGTTTCTTTATAAGGAATGGTGCAAAGCTAAAGTGATTGAACTGGATGATAGAGCAATAGTCAACAAAAAAATCAATAGAGGCGCATTGTGCACCCATTTAAAGGACATTAGCTCATAAAAAGACCTATGCCACAGAGCTCATAGTCCTAAAACAGACAGAGAAAGGGCAGCTCCTTAGAAATCTAGAAGTGGAGGGCTCTGACTTCTGGATGGGCCACACCAATCTGAATACACCTGCTACTTCCTTATGCCCCACTTGGAGAACGCTGATCAAAGACACAAAGAACCCAACAGGCCCCTCCTTGACCCTCTGGGACAAGTTAACCATGACTGTCTTCTGACTGTGCACAAGGGCAGTGTGACTCCCACTACCCCAGGCAACTTTATAGGGAAATGAGAGGCAACGAGAAAAATGGTGACAGCACCTCACAGTTCCCCATTTAGTCCTGGTCCTCTTCTCCCAAGCTGCTCAGTACGACTAGAGTCCACATCAGCAAGTACCCACATTTACTTTTTTTCACCTTTTCCCTGCATCATCTGAGTAAAAAGCAGTAGTGGGGCAAGTGTTGAAGATTGTAGGTCTAAGAGTTGAAACCACAGGAAAACTTGTTTTTACATACATTTTCATGTATTGGGAGAAACATTAACTGAAGAAAATTGGGAGGCAAAACAGTTAAGATATTGTGCCAGAGCCAGAGTGCCAGTTGAAATCCAACACGAACGCATGTCAGCTGTGCATCCTTGAGCAAAGTTCTTTGGCTCTATGTGCCTCTGTTCCTTCATTTGTCAAATTAGGATGATAATACTAGTACCTACCTCATACGGTTGTTGTGAGCACTAAACCAGTTAATACTTGAAAAGTGCTTAGAGAAGTAAGTAAACACTCACCAAATATAACCTATGACTACTGTTACAATTGCTGTTGTTATTTACATCATCATTATCTTCATCATCATCATCATTGTCATCAGCCCATCTTTTCCTGACTAAGAAAATTTACAAACTTGAAGCAATGTCCACTTAATTCAAGATAAAGAAACAACATCTGCTTTACCCCAATATCTGAATAAATCCCTCAGATTTTCTCTACATGTATCTTGATCTAAAAGTCTATTCTGTAGAACTCTGAAGCCAAATATCTCTTATATTCATTCTATGCAACTCCTCTGATGTCTAAGAAACTCAAGGGATTCAGGAAAAGAAGACTCTATAATGGATATTGAACACACAATAAGAAAAGCATAGGTCAAATAAACCAATTCAGTGCCTTTCTCCTCTCTGATACAGAGACTCACTGCTACAGCTTTTTAACTTTAGACCAAGCCAAGAATTGAGTACTTGTACTATACTTTCCCTCCTGTTGTTCCACCAAACTAAGGTTACTTTACATCTATTGACATATATAAAAATGGGCCCCTCTTCTCCCTTTCATCCCTTGCCTTCTCCAGTTGATCCAACATGTAGTCTCAAGTGTATCAGTGGTCTAATTCTTAGTAATTTTCAATACTAGTCTAATGCTCAAACTGGTTTAATACTCAATAATACTAATACTGGAATGATACTCAAACACCAAAGCAGCATAAACAACAAAGTAAACACCTGGTCAGGACCAGCTACATAATTTGCAGGGCTCAGTGCAAAATGAAAATGTGGGGCTCCTTGTTCAAAAAAGGGGAGAAAAAAAGGGCAAAAGGGAGGAAGATTGGCATGAGATGTTAGCTCAGGCCCAATCTTCCTCAAAAAAAAAAAATTATTAAGAATTTCAAGATGGTGACAGCAGAGCATTAAACCAAGTGCTGGGCTCTGGTAAGTGCAAGATTCTGCGTGACTGCATAGGTCGTATGCCCATGAAGCCAAGCCTGCTCCTGGTCACAGTGCTCCTGGTCACAGAGCTGTCACCACCACCACTACCACTCTGGCCCAGCACTCCTAAAGGTGGCCCGTCTCTTGCTTCAATTCAGCTCTCTGCTCAAGCCAAGAAAATCATTTTGTCATGATCCCACACTAATGCCTCACATGCCATTCACTTCATCTGCAGTGCCCTGGTCATCCAAACCCCAATCTATTCAAAGCTCTGCTCAACACAGTTTAGAAGGAGCATGGCAAGGGCAGAATGGGCTACTCCCCCTGCTGATGTCAGGATACTAGATGTGTGAGGTGCGATAGGGACATAGCGGAGGCATGGAATATGCTCCTGAGTGAAGCCTACAGGTCCTGTCTCCAGGGACTCCCATCACCCCAGTGTTCTTCCTATTTATTTGCATTTCTCACTGCCCATAAGATCTAGCTCTGGTGTATATAGTTCTGAACAGGTCGGTGAAGTGTGACTGTAGCTGCCATTTTTGTTTTTACAAACCTATTCACGTTTGCCTCATTTCCCCACCATTGAGACCTCAAGATGTAAGGAAGAAAGACTGAGCTTGGAGTCAGAGCCTTGCATCCTAATCCTGGCTCTCACTAGCTGTGTGACCCAGAGCAAGTCATTTAACCTCACCAAGCTTCAATTTCCCCACCTGTAAAATGGGATAATGAACACCAGACCTGCATACCTCACTAGGATTATGATAAATCTCAAAGAAGATCCGGTATGTGAGAGTGAACCCTTGAAGCAGGATCTGTGACCCATTCACTCTCCTTCATTCTCATCTCTCTAAACACAGCACAGTGAAAGGATTCAATAAATGTTGGCTGAAAGGATAAAAATCAAAAACTATTACAACATCAGTCAACCTTGTGAGGGCAAAGACCATTTACTTCCATTTTTAATTCCAATATCAAAAGGTTACAAAGTACCTTCCAAGGAGCATAAGAGTATTATTATTAATACAAATAATGGTTCCTCTTTACTTCCCTTGGGTTTCATAACTTAATATGAGTACACGGCCACTTTAAAATTCTTTCCCGTTTTCCACGCTCTCTAATTACATGGTATCATGAGCCAAAAGATAGACCATGAGAGCCTCATGTTGCTACAACTTGCAAGTGACACAAATTATCATTAGCAAACTGCATCTGAAACTGAGTTAGAATACTTCACCCAAAATGATCCCAGGAGAAACAGTCCACTCTAATGACAGCAAAGGCTGCGTTCACAGCTTAAGGAACACATCGTGACCAACCTGTAGATGCTTTAAAAGCACTCATTATTGCTACAGCAGATAGTAGGGAGACTAAACCAACTGCATGTTATCTGTAATGATTTTAAAAAACTGCTACCAACGCATTTCACACGTGCTGAACACTCCAGGCTAAACTGGTTGCAGACATAAGGCCATCAGCGCATTCAAAGAAATAGTCTCTGCAATTATCACTAATTAACCAGCCCTAACTGTCGGGAGCCAGTTGGAGAGGTTTACCCTTGAATGTAAATGAGGGAGGAGAGACCTGCTGGAATGAGATGATGTGGCGTATTTGTTTTGTTTTGACTTCTTTCCAGACATATTTCAGTTTACATAAATATTTGAAGTTTGGATCAGACAGGATTTACAGCACAATGGTATTAGGAATGTCTTTATAAAAACTTTGATATAGTCTAAATTAGGTTTCAAGAAGGAGGGGCAGCAGCGGGAGCAGGAGTCTTTTTCAATATTTAACTTAATGCCTTGACCAGCACCTCATACCACTTAATAAATCACAGGTACCTCTGACCTAGAACGAGCAAGCTGTGTTTCCACGGCTTCAAGTTTAGCTATAGACTTCAGAAGGAAGACACTGCCTGGAGAGAGAGCTTGCCAACCTTCTGGTTTAAGCACTGCATGTGTGACCTTTGGTTGACCTTACATTCTGGATTTGAGGGTTAAAGTTGTCTTTTGGCATTTGAGCCTGAGTTTTTTTTTTCCAGAAGTGTTTAGAGAAATAAGAGAGGGCCCCACCCTCTGCAACGGGGCAAGCTGTTCCCTGTAGAAGCAAGAGTGGGTGACTATCTCAGTCATTACCTTGTGAAAAACACTTCTTCAGGAGCTGTTTCTCAAGGGGTCTGTTTCTGCTTCTCTTTCAGCATCTAATTTTGCAAAGAGCTCATTTAGAATTAGCACGTTCTTCTGCATAAAGGCAGATAAACCAAAGGCAATGAATGAAATGCCAAAGTCTATATGTTTTCAAGGTGATAGTAAGACCAAAACAGGAACCTAACAGGTTGAATGAAACAAAACGCCCTCATCTCCCTGAACGCGATTTTCTTAGCACAAGTTCTTTCCTCCTGAAGGCAGATGGTTGGGGGACAGGTGAATTATGGGAACCTTAAGCTACATAATCATCTCTTTAATAAACACACGTTTTTATTGAGCCTGCTGTTTGATCAGGATGAAATGTATTAGCCTATTTCTGAGTGAAGCAGGAAAGGTTTTATTGTTTACATTCAATGAAAGGAACAGTCTGACTTGAAGTACTCAGATTTAATCTCTCTCTGAGATAAAATGGTTCTATTGTACTATAACTGCTGGTGCTGTTAGGAAAGGTGAATCTAGGATTTTTGCCCAGCCATAGAATCCCTTTATACAAGGGAACTATACATGTGGCCACAAACAGACAAACATGCCTGGTTTATTGGCAGCTGTCCTCAGTGCAAGAAGAAGAGTTTATTTTCCTTTAGGAACCCACAGTTGAATAATGTTCTGGTGCCCTGGCTGTTTCATAACTCTCCATGTAATTAAGCCGTTGGCATGACCTTCCATAGTAAGATAATAATAGGAGTTAAGCAAAGGCAGGGCTTGCACACAAGCACACTTTGGACTGCTCAAGCTCACAAATAAAAGCTTCCAAATAAATGTGAAACTGTCTTTCAAATCCTACGAGTTTTCCCAGTGCAGTGACATGACCCCCCCAAACATACACCACCCTGCAACTGAACGTGGTGAAATTTCCTGTAACTCTAGAACCACAAGGTACAATTCAAAAGGGATGGGAGGGTGGGGAGCAGGTGCTAGTTATCATTTCTCGAACGCCACCTCCACTGTCCAGATGAGTTTAAGGATGAATATCGAAACCAGTCATTTGCAAAAGGGAAATCACTATAGATTGCCAGGAGTAAGCTGGTTTTGAAAAATTAATTATGATTTTAAAAAAATCAGAAGCACAGATTACATGGCCACTAAATACCAAGTGGTTTAAAACCAACATCCAGTAGAACAGATGTGCACCTTTCCTGGGGACAGGAAATCTGAGCCCTGCTTTCCCCCGAGAAGCTCAATAAGCAGGCAATAGACAGGTACTCTCCGAAGATGGCTGCCATCAATGCTTTCCCTTCCTAAACACGCATGCTGCTTCCCCCATCAAGATGTACAATTTAATTCCCTCCTAGAATCTGAGCTGGCCTTAGTGGCTAGCTGGACAATAAATATGGCAGAAATGAAGCTGCATGACTTTTGAGGCTAGTTCATTAGAGACTTGCAGCATCCTCTGGGTTTTTGGAACACTCACTGGTGGGATGCTTTCTCTCGAACATGAGCAGCCACACGTGGGCACTCTGGTGGACAGCTCCAGCTGGACTCCAACCAATAGCCAGTAGCAGCTGCTGGCCATCCGAGTGAACCATCTTAGATGTGCAGCCCCAGCCGACATCTGCCTGCAAATGCATGCAAGACCCCCAAGCAAGTATTGTCCAGCTGAGCCCAGTTAACCCACAGAACCGTGAGAGATAATGACAGTGTGTGTGTATGTGAATTAAGTGTGAAATTTCTATGTTCATCTTTTGCTTATCAATTTATGAGTTTTTTGGAAATTAAGGATTAACTCTGCCTGACATTTCAATACCATACATTTTCCCCCCATTTTGCCATTTGCCTTTCATTTGCTACCCAGAGGTTTAATTTTTTATTTTGATGTCATCAAATATTTCAATTATTTGCTCTTCTGACTTCTTTTCCTATATGCTATTTCATAGGCCTGTCCCACACCAAAATATTCATTCATTTAGCCATTTATGTATTAATTTAACAAGTCTTCATTGAGCTTCTACCCTGTGCCAGGCACCCTCTGCGTTGCTAGGTATACAGTGTGAAGAAGATAGAAGAGGACCATGCCTTCACTAAGCTCACAGTCTTCGGCGGGGTGGGGGGAGGGCGGTAAAAAGAATTTGAACACAGAACTGCTATAAAGAGTGTTATCTCTAGTGATGGGGAAAGTATAGGTTGCTATGGAAGCCTATAGCAGGGACACTTGTAGGCTTCCAGGGAGCTCAAGGGAAGCTTCCTGCAAGAAGTAAGACTTAAGCTAACACCTGAATTATGAGTTATATATTTATGACTTCGTTTTACATTTAAATCTTTGATCCATCAGGAATTAATCCAAGTTCAAGTAGTAATGTACATAGTAAATATGATGTAAATGTGAGCTATTATTGTTTTTACATACTGGACTGTGTACTTGAGTCTGTTTCTGGACTTTGTATCCTGTTTTAACAATCTGCCTCTTTTCGTTTCATAGGTCTTCTCCTTATAATTGCTATTTTGTTTTGTATTTGGGCCAAGATGTAAGATCATTCATTTTTTTTCCTATTGATTTTTACTCTAAATTATTTTTCTTGATATGCACTTATATTTTTGTCGATCATTATAATAAAATCACTTTCTAACCATATTATAGTTTTTAGTTTTTTATGTTTATTTAAACTAAAAGTATATATATATATATATGTACACATATATATATATATATACACACCAGCTAATGAAGAATAATAAAACGATACCCATGCACCCTCCCCATGATCTGACCTTTGAAGCCCAAGTGTGCCCCTTCCTGGTCCATCCTCCTCCTCGCCCTTGAGGTAGTCCTCTACTGAATTAGCATTAAGCATTCCCTTGCTTTTCTTTATAGTTTTACTACATGTATATTTTCCTAAACAATATATTTTTTAGTTTTGCCTGGTTTCTAACTTTTTCTAGATGGAATTATTCTATATGTATTTTTCTGTAACTTCCTTTTGTGGTTCCATATCGTTTGTGTGTGTGTATACATATACTGATGTGCACACTGTGTTCACATATTTTTTACTGCTATGTGGTATTCTATTATATGTATATTCCCAATTTTTTTTATCCATTCCATTGTAGATGGATATTTGGATTACTTTCAGACATCTGCTAATAGGAATAATGCTTCCCTGAATGTATCCTGGCTTGTATGTAGGTTTCTAAGAAACATGCATAGGAGGCAAATTGCTAGATCATAGCATAAGCACATATTAATTTCTGATACTCCATACCCTTGCCAACACTTGGTATTAACTAACTTTTTAATTTTTTTTTGTGTGTGTGTGTGAGGAAGATCAGCCCTGAGCTAACATCCATGCCAATCCTCCTCTTTTTGCCGAGGAAGACTGGCCCTGGGCTAACATCCATGCCCATCTTCCTCTACTTTATATGGGACGCCGCCACAGCATGGCCTGACAAGCGGTGCTTCAGCGTGCGCCCAGGATCCAAACCCGGGCCGCCAGCAGCAGAGTGCACGCACTTAACCGCTACGCCACAGGGCCGGCCCCTAACTTTTTAATTTTTTTTAATGTGGTAGCTAATAAAAAGACGCCATTGTGGTTTTCATTTACATTGTCTTGACACAAAATGAAGTTAATATTTTCATGTTTATTGGCCATTTGTGTTTCCTCTTCTGATAAATGACTGTTCATGACAACTGCCCATTTTTCTATTGGCTTATTCATCTTTTTCTTAATGATTCAAAGGAGTTCTTTTTATATTCTAGATACTAACCTTTTGGTTAGTGTCAAATGGTTATATGTGGCAAATATATTTTCCCTCTTTAAGAATTTTATTTTCTCTCTTTATGATGTCTTCTAATGAGCTGAAATTCTTGATTTTAATGTAATCAAATACATTAATCTTTTCCCTTATCATTAGTTTCTTTTGGTGTCTCATATAGGAAATCTTTTCCTACCCTGAAATCCCAGAGATATTCTCTATTTTTTCTAAAAAGGGTTAAATTTTGCCTTTTGATTTTTAAGTCATGAATCCATCTGTAATTGATTTTTATGTAAGGTGTGAAAAGAAAAGCATTTTCCAATTTTTTCCTTCACAAGGATAATCAATTGTCCCCTCACTTTTAAAGGAATAGTCCTTCCTTGCCTCATTGATCTTATACCCATTGAAGGTGACATCTTTTTAGGAGTCCCAAATTTATGCAGCACTCTTCAAGACACACTCCCCCTGGATTAGGCTCCAGTTTTTGCTCCTATCCCTTGAGAATACTCGGTCCATTAAAATCCAGGCAAAATCCACCAAGGATCAGCACAAGATGGTGCACAAAGCAGACACCACTCCAAGGTCACATCCCCCTATGAAATCACTCTTCTGTTTCTGGTCTCTTTTTTCCATACTTCACCACGAACTCAGTCACACCTTTATAAATATTTACTTCAGTCAAGTATCAGAATAAAAGGTTTCTCTACACTGTCAATTTAAAATATTGCCCTTAATTTAAAATCTAAACCAACTTGATGCTTTTCTCCAGTTCTGATTTCACTTTTAAATTGGGTTTCTTTCTTTTTACATTATTGTTATTATTTTTATTCTGATCAGCTGAGTTATATTTTCAAGAAATTTTCCAGGAAAGTTTCCTGGAAACTCCTCCTTGGGAATATCTTAGTATCGGCCTCATACGCGAAAGACAACTTGGCTGAGTGGCACTCTTTCCCCTCAGCGTTCTATAACTGTTATTCCATTGTCTTTCATCTGAAAATGCTCCTGAAGAGCCTGAGATCAGTCTCAATTGTTTGCCTGTTTTCGTTGTTGGGGGTAGAGATTTATGGAGATGGGGGGAGAAATGAAATGATAGCGACCTGTTTCCATTTCTATTTGTGGATGATGTAGAATCTCTTTTCCTTTTCTTTTTTGATGTTTCTTAACTTCACCAGGATGTATCTTGATATGAGGTCTTGTTTATTAAATTTTCCTGGGCCACCATAAGCCCTTTCAATCTGAAGATTCAGATCTTTCATTTTAGGAAAATTCTATGATACCTTTGAATGTTTTATTTTTTCTCTTTTCTTGTCAATGAATTATTATTTTCTGTGTCTTGGATCTCTGTTGATTATTCTTCATATCTATAATTTCATTTCTAATCTCTTATAATTCAGTTCTTTTCCTTAGCCACTTTTGTGATTTTTCTCAATCCTAACCTTCATCTCACTGATTTTGGTGCTTCACAGCATAAATATTGTTCCTTTACTGCTTCTAATGTAATTTAAATTTCTGTAACAAAATGGCACTACTAGTCAGGCTGCAGTCATGAATACTCTACAGTATTTCAGATTTAAGATGGCCATAATCTCACAATTTCTGAAAACTTCTATGAAGAGTGAAAAGAAAAAGCATAATTGGCTTTATTGTGAAGGGGGAAAAAGTGTAAACATAAAGGGATAAATTGGCATTTATAATGTCTTTAGATACTTTTATTTTGTCTCTTTTCTCCAAATGTACGTTCCATTTTGAGGAAGAATTTAGGAAAACAGCTAAACGTCAGTAAGTTTGGCCACACCCAGAGTGAGCTGACAAATTTCCTTCCCATTCTACACTTCTATAATATATACTGTTCAGATTGTTAAAAAGTCCCATCAACTCCTCTGACATACTAAGGATATTTGCACATCATTTTGTCTTTTTTAATGAAATCATCACTGTTTTCTATCAAAGTCAAGGGCCCCCAGATGGAATCCTGCCCAACATATCAAAAGAAAGATATGGCAATCACAGTGTTTTCCATCTTTAGGGTCTAAATGAAATACCAAGAAACTCCACAAAATAAGTACTTTCTGCATATGCTGAAAGACCTAGACCAGATCACTTCTCCCATCCTTTGGAATATAATAGTACTTAATTTGGATATGAAACAATTTCACAGATTCCAATTTCAATTATTATGTCCTTTTTATGAATGGGGAAGCTAAGGTACAGTGGAGGGAGCTCGTTAAAAATAGCTAGTGAACTGAGAGTTGAATCAAGACCAGACCCTTTATCTGTCAATGTATTTTTAAAAGTGCCTATGAGACTGTCTGCACAAGGATACTCCTTAAGGATACTGCCCTTTAAGACTAGGTGGAACTGCTATTGCAAAGTTGTCATTTTCAAGGGAAAATTGCGTGGGCAGCTTCCCTTATGTCTGGACAAATTAGAGCTGTGCAGGAATTTGCTAATTAGTATGTGGTGATGGCTCCGTTCAGCAGCCCTGGCACAGGGCTCCGATGGGAATAACACAGGAATTTTTTTAAAGTCACTTCTCCAAGTATAAGAAAAAATGAACAGAATTAGAATTATTTAACTTAATAAGAAAGAATTATTTAACTTAAGAAGAAAGAATGCCAAGGGCTAAACTTGCTATTTTCAAATATCCCAGAAGAGGTACAACTCTCTGGGGCCCACAAAGAGGAAAATTAGATAACTGTGGGAGAAAGAGTTAGATTGCATCAAAAAAAGCACTTTCCTGGGGCCGGCCCAGTGGCGCAAGCGGTTAAGTGCATGCGCTCCACTGTGGCGGCCCGGGGTTCACCGGCTCCGATCCCGGGCGCACACCAACGCGCCACTTGTCAAGCCATGCTGTGGCAGCGTCCCATATAAAGTAGAGGAAGATGGGCACAGATGTTAGCTCAGGGCCAGTCTTCCTCACAAAAAGAAAAAAACAAAACTTCCCAGTTATAAAGATTGGAGGAAAAAATCACCAAAGGAATTATAAAATAATAATGACAACAACAATAGTTACATTTATTGAGTATATGTCAGTTTCTATTTTAAGACTTTATAGACATTACCTTATTTAATCCTCATAATAATGATCTATGATCAGTATTGTTACCTCCATTGAACATTTATTTATCTAACAATTATTTTTAGAGGGCCTACTATGTGCCAGGCACTGTTCTAGGCAGTAGGATTAGAGATTCCTAAGACTAGACAAAGTCCCTGTGATCACGAAGCTTTATTCTGGGGTGGGGGGTGGGGGGGAAGGGACTGACAATAAACAAATAAACAAGAAGAGTAACTCAGAGTGAAAAGTATCAGCAGAGAATTAAAAATAGAGGAATAACATCGTCATCAGGTATACTAGGCAATCAGAAGTTCTCTCTGAGGAGGTGAAATCTGATTGACAAGGACCAGCTAGGAAAAGCCAAGTGGGAAGAACACTGCTGACAGAGAGAGCAGGCAGAGGCAAGGACTAAGGCAGGAACAAACTTAACCACTTCTGGAGGCCAAAAGAAGGCCACTGTGACTAGAGCACAACAAATAAGGGGAAATGGCCCAAGAAGACGACCAAGAGGAGGTCAGAAAACAGGTCATGGGGCTTTCTGAGGGTTACAGTAAAGACTTTTTTTCTAAGTATCATAGAAAGTCCTGGGAGAGTTTTAAACAGGTGAGTGAAATAATCAGATTTATCTTTCTTAAACATCACTCTGGCTTCTGTGTAGGAAGTCAAGAACAGAGGCAGGGAGATATCTGCAAGGAGATCATCAAGCCTTTCCTTGGAAGCAGGGAGAAGCTTCCCCCGGGAAAAGAGATGCAGGAGGGCACCTGGCCATTTACCTGCTCCGTAATTCAGTCACAGCTAGAGCATATTAAATTCTCCCACTCCAGAGTGGTTAGACCGTCTCAGAGCACCAATCTGCTATCAACTTCCCAGGTGATAAATACTGTCTTCCTTTCTTTAAAAAAACGTTTAAGTCTTGGCAGCAGTTAACTTACCTGCCAACATACACCGATTCCTAGCCCCCCCCCCCCCAAAAAGAGCAAATAAAGTGAAAAAATTGCATTTTTGCACTGTGTTTAGTCATGTAGAAATGGCTTCCAATGGAATATGTCTGACTTAGGCCAACTGTTATGTGTAACGTAAGGCTGACTCTATAGCCAGAAGATTTTTTCCTTGACTTTCCAATAGTGCGCCCCAGAATAACTGATGTACAGGAATTCTTAAGGGACTCCTCATGACAGTGGGGAAACTCAGCCTGCCAAAGTTATTTTTTCAAAAAAAAAGGTTTTGGGCCGGCCTGGTGGCTTAGCGGTTAAGTGCGCGCGCTCCGCTACTGGCGGCCCGGGTTCGGATCCCTGGCGCGCACCAACGCACCGCTTCTCCGGCCATGTTGAGGCCACGTCCCACATACAGCAACTAGAAGGATGTGCAACTATCACGTACAACTATCTACTGGGGCTTTGGGGTGGGGGGGAGAGGAGGAGGATTGGCAATAAACGTTAGCTCAGAACCGGTCTTCCTCAGCAAAAAGAGCAGGATTAGCACGGATGTTAGCTCAGGGCTGATCTTCCTCACAAAAAAAAAAAAAGGTTTTGAGGAAGTTCTTCCTCAAATTTCATTGTATAAGGGGAAATTAATAATGTGACATACAAGAGTCAGAGCCTTGATGAAGAGAAAAAGATCAAAGGACTCATAAACATTGATGTGTCCATCATGGAATCATCTATACGTATCTCATCCTCATTCTACAATATTCTCAAGTCAAATGAATTACGTCTCAAGTCTCTGTCCAATATATGAAACAGATATTGGAAAAACAGGTTCCTGTTCAAAATGGTGACTTAGGAAGATCCTGGGCTCACCTCTTCCCACAGACACACCAAACCTGCAGCTAAATATGGAATAACTTCCTCTGAAAAAACCTAAAAACTGTGAGTGACTCTACACACTGGGCAAACAAGAGAAGGTCCACATCTTTCTCTCTGACTTATTTCATTTAGCATAATACCCTGAAGGTCCATCCATGTTGTCACAAATGGCACAACTTTGTCTTTTTTATGGCTGTGTAGTATTCCATTGTATATATATACACAACAAATACCATATGATTTCACCCATATGTGGAAGATAAACACATAGATAAGGAGGACAGATTAGTGGTTACCAGAGGGGAAGGGGTGGGAGGAGGGTGAAAGGAGTAAAGGGGCACATATGTATGGCAAAGGACAAAAACAAGACTAGTGGTGAACACGATGCACTCTATACAGAAACTGAAATATAATACTGTACACCTGAAATTTACACAATGTTATAAGCCAACATGACCTCAATAAATAAAATAATTTTAAAAAAGAAAAAAAAGAGAGAGAAGGCCCACATCAAAGCAGGTAGGGGATGCTGGGACACAAGCTCCCTGTAAACCCCATCCTCAGCACAGCACCCACAGTCAGAACAGAACTCAAAACCCCAGAGCTTCCCCCTGAGGAGGGAAAGGTTGAACCCCACACCGGCGCCCCAACTTATAAAACAAGCACCTGAGAGACAGCCCCCAAATCCTCTAGCTTTGAAAACCACCGGGGCTCGCATCCAGGAGACCCACTGTAACAATCTGAGAAACGCCTCTTTAAAGAGCGCCCCACTTTGACTCACCTGCCGCAGGGCTCAGCGCAGGGGCAGCTGATGGAGAGGGGCCCAAATTTTCGTGAATGAGGTTCACTTGCTAGTCTTCAAGTGTTGGCTTGAGGGGCAGGCATCTAATTTAGCACACGTCTGGGGGCCTGCTGGCTGGCGGTCACCATCAAGCTCTCCCTCTGCCTCCCTGTAGCCAGCGGGCGCCATCTTTTTCGTTTTTCTTTTTTTTTACTTAACTTAAAGCTTTTTTTCTTTTTTCTCTTTCGTTTTTTCCTCTTTTTTCCTGAAGGTGGCATCTATACACTCCCCTCTGTCTCACTCCAGGCGGCGGGCGCCGTCTTGGCGCTCTCGCTCTGCCCTCCCGAGCGCCAGGATCTCCCGGAAGGGAGGCTGACGCTCGCTGGTGCCCGGATTCTGGGCGGCCGCCCAGGAGATCCCCTGACTGCCCGGCTCTGGGGGCCCGGCTTGGTGTTCTCGGGTCCCCCAGGACTGTAATAATCAGAGACGGTCCTTGGCGGGCTACCACCCCCAGGGCACTGCACCGACAGCAGAAGGAAACACATCCCAGTCTTGCTGTGAAAGAAGCCCATTTGCTCCTCCGGGAGCTTCCGCCTGAGGGGCAGGCTTCCGGTTGGTCACACAGCTGGAGACCACCGAGCTGCCCTCGGGAAACAGAGGCTGCTGGACGCCATCTTGGCGCTCTCCCTCGGCCTCGCTGCAGCTCAGGGTATCTCCCGGAAAGGAACTTATACACTCTTTGGGAGTCCTCATTTTTGCGATTGCCGCCCAGGAGACACCTGCAGATCGCCTGGCTCTGGTGGCCAGAGCGGCTTACGCTTGTGGTCCCAAAGTATATTTGCATACTTTAAAAGCTGCTGCCTGAGGGTCTGGCTTCCAATCAGCCTGAATCTAGGTGCTGACAGAGATCCTCTCTTTGGGACACTGATATGTCTTGGCTCACTCTTAACTACTGGGAAGCATTAAAAATAAAATAGGCTGGGGGCCAGCCTGGTTGCATAGTGGTTAAGGTTGTGTGCTCTGCTTCAGTGGCCTGGGGTTCACTGGTTCAGATCTGGGCTCAGACCTACACACCGCTCATCAAGCCGTGCTGTAGCTGTGTCCCACATACAAAGTAGAGGAAGATTGGCACAGATGTTATTGGCACAGATGTTAGCTGAGCGACCAACTTCCTCAGGCAAAAAGAGGAAAATTGGCAATGGGTGTTAGCTCAGGGCCAATCTTCCTCACCAAAATAAATAAAATAAAATAAAATAGGCTGCTTGGGTAATCACAAAGGTTTGAGAGACAACCAAGAGCTAGGACAGGGTGAATGATAAGGTTCATCTCCCACACAAGGCCACTCCTTCGAGACTGGGAGAGGTGGCTGTTGTATCTAATTCATAGAAACCAACACAGAGAGTCAAGCAAAATGAAGAAACAAAGGACTATGTTCCAAACAAATGAACAAGGTAAAACCTCAGAAAAAAACCTTAGTGAAACGGTGATAAGTAATTTACCAGATATTGGAAAAATGAAAGTAAAAACCTTGAACTTCAATGATTAAAAAAAAGTAAGGTAGACACCCTTGATCTGTTTCTTGCAACAGACGGGCTGCCCAAATCATATCTACTACAGGACATGGTTATGGTCTATAGACACAATGATTTAGTAGTAATAAAAAAATAACAATATCAACAATAGTAACAATATTTGTTGAGGAGCTCCTGCAGGTCAGACTGTGTCAATTGCTTTCAGATGTTTTCCTAAGGATAAAAGATGCTTCCACATCTACTGGTGATAATGTGTCTCCAAAATTAAAAGAAATCTCTTTTAATTTTGTTTGAGACTCACTGAAACATTTTCCCATTTGGGAAACTTGTTAAACAAAAATGGTGCTTAGCTCTTCTGCTTTTCCACCCAATAAAGAATTGAAGGGATTTAGTTTGGATGGAAAGAAGAGCTTCCTAATGCTGAAAACATTAAAAACAAAAACATAATATCATTTAAATCACACAGATTTGGCCTCTAACTAAAAAAGAGAGGGGAAAATATATATTAACATAGAAAGCATTTATTTCCTTCTGTGCATATGTAAATGGTAGAAATAGTGTACTTTGAATATAACAACAGGATCCAGAATTGAAGAATCATGTGGCTAATATCATTACGTTAAGTAGCTATGAAAACATTTGAAACAAAAGTAGTATGCTTTTTCTCAATACTTGTACAAAAATTAAGAGCTTTCACATGAAGATAATCACTAAATAAGAAATAATGCCACTTCTTCTAGTCCTTAGTAACTGTTACGGAAACAACGTGTTGGAGAGGATATGGAGAGAAGGGAACTCTCATACACTGCTGGTGGGAGTGCAAACTGGTGCAGCCACTATGGAAAACAGTATGGAGATTCCTCAAAAAATCAAGGATACAACTACCATATGATCCAGCTATTCCACTGCTGGGTATTTATCCAAAGAACTTGAAAACACCAATGCGTAAAGATACATGCACCCCTGTGTTCATTGCAGCGTTATTCACAATAGCCAAGACTTGGAAGCAACCTAAGTGCCCATCAAGGGACGAATGGATAAAGAAGATGTGGTATATATACACAAAGGAATACTACTCACCCATAAGAAACGATGAAATCCAGCCATTTGTGACAACATGGATGGACATTGAGGGTATTATGCAAAGTGAAATAAGTCAGAGGGAGAAGGTCAAATACCGTATGATTTCCTTCATTAAGTAGTAGATAATAACAACAATAAACAAACACATAGAGACAGAGATTGGATTGGTGGTTACCAGAGGGGAAGGGGGGAGGGAGGAGGGCGAAAGGGATAATTCGGCACATGTGTGTAGTGATGGGTTGTAATTAGTATTTTGGTGGTGAACATGATGTAATCTATGCAGAAATAGAAGTATAATGATGTACACCTGAAATTTATACCATGTTATAAACAAATGTTACTGCAATAAACAAAAAATTTTTTTTAAAAAGTCACATTTACATTATTATATTTTCTCTTTTTCTGATATTAAAAGTAGTATTTGCTCATTAAAGAAAATCTGGGAAATTAAGAAAATAAATATGGGAATCACTCATAATCTCACTACCTAGAATTAATGACTTTAATTTTTTGGGTAGATTCCATTCCAGCCTTTTTCTTACATAAACTTTATATTTTTACATAGTTAAGAAACAACTCTATGTACACTTTTTTAAACTTGCTTTTTTCACTTAGACTTAAACTAGCAGTACTTTCCCATATTATTAAAAATTCTTCATAAATATTAATAGGTACAAAACATTACATTTCTAACTAACCCTCTATTGTTGAACATTTAGGCTGCTTCCAGTGTTTTCCTATTATAAAAAAGCACTAAAAAATGTAATATTAATCACATCACAACACAGCTCTGAAAAAAGTAAAATAGCTCCTATTACATAAATAGGCAAGCAGAGGTAGTATTTTTCCCCTACGCTTTCCTCTCTCATTCTGGGTCATAAAGCAATTGAAAGAAAGACGAAAGAGCTCTCCCTGGGTACAGCATATTGATTCACAGGGTAGAAGACCTCAGCAACAACGTGAAAGTTGTCCAGTACTTCTTTTTGCCCATCTCACTATCAACTACCATTTCCTACCTCTCCAAGAAAATGGGAAGTCTATTGGCCAGGGTCTATTGAATATCCAGAAATGTCCCTGTGCACTACAACCACCAAGCAACTTCCCAAAAGTCCCAACATTGGTCTAGGATATGCTTTCACCCAGGACCCCTGGGTGCACAACCCCAGAAGTACCGTTTGTATTATTTTCTGTGTGAAAGTCTCCCCTGGAGTTGTGCAGTGTTGCCCCAGACTGTTTCTTCACATTTATACGAGAGCAGAATGAACAACTGAAGGACAGAAGCACTCTTTGGCTATTTAAGAAATTCTTTTGTTGATCTCACCCCAATGCTAATGCTTGAGTCTTCTGTGGCTTTAGTGCCCAAGGCTTCACTTGTTGAATCAGTTTGGACATATTTTCCACCCAGAAAGCCTTTTTAAATGACTTCTCAAGATACAAGGACACAGGGTCCCTAAGATAAAAATTGAACCAGGACAACAGAGAAACCCTGGGCCAGCAAGTACCAAGTAACAAGAAACAGTAGTCTACTGCTGGATAAGGGTCAGGACCACAGAGAAAAACCTCTGAGGCACAGGAGCACAGGAAAGGCTCAAAGCTGAAGATGACACAAGAACACTGAAAAAACCTCCATCCTATTAGAGGAATCTGAAGCCAGTGATATACTGAAGGTAACTATAGAAACAATAAAAAACAAACAGTTTGACTCCTAATTAAGACTGACTCAACACTTCCACCCTCTTCTCCCACTAATGGCCTAGTAGAAGAAGAGACATGTCCATTTCTAGGCATAAAAATCATTTACCTTAGTCTCTACTGTTCTACACATTAGACCAGGCAATCAATCAAAAATTAGAAGATATACAAAAAGTCAAGGAAAAACAGCTCATTTTCAAAAGACAAAGCAGCCAACAGAAAAGACTCAGAGATGAACCAGATGTTAGAACTATGAGAGAGGGAATTTAAAACAACTGAGCACTATCTTAAAGGCTTTAGTAGAAAAGGTGAACAGCATGCAAAACCAGATGGAAAATTTTAGCAGAGTGATGAATACTATAAAGAAAAAAATGAAAATGCTAAAAAAAAAAAAGAAATAAAGAATGACTTCAACTGGTTGATCAATAGACTCAACAAGACAAGGGGAAAAAATAAGTTAAAAAAAAATCAGTGAACTTGAAAATAGGTCAATAGAAATTAACCAAACTTATACAATGGAATATTATTCAGCCATAAAAAAGAACGAAATCTTGCCATTTGTAACAACATGGATGGAACTTGAGGGTATTACACTAAGTGAAATAAGTCACACAGAGAAAGACAAATACTGTATGATCTTACTTACATGTGAAATTTAAAAAAAACAAACAAACAAGCCCATAGATACAGTGAACAGATTGGTGGCTCCCAGAAGCAGGGGATATGAGGAGTAGGCAAAATGAGTTGAAGGGGGTCAAAAGGCACAAACTTTAAGTTATAAAATAAATAAGTCATGAGGATGTAATGTGTAGTATCATGACTATAGTTAGTAATACTGTATTTTATATTTGCAAGTTGCTAAGAGAGTAGATCTTAAAAGTTCTCATCACCAGAAAAAAAATTCTGTAACTATGTATGATGAAGAATGTTAGCTGGACTTATTGTGGTGATCATTTCACAATATATACAAAGATCAAATCATTATGTTGTACACCTGAAACTAATATAATGTTGTATGTCAATTATATTTCAATAATAAAAAAAGAAATTACCCAACTGAAAGACAAAAAGGGAAAGAGTGAAGAAAAACGAAAACTAAACAGAGCCATCAGAACTGTGGGTCTCACATGTGTAGGGGAGAAGAGATATTTGAAAAGACAAAGGCTGAGAATTTCCCCCCAAATAATGAAATATATTAAGCTGCAGGTCCAAGAAGCTCAGAGGAGCCCCCCCCACACACACACAGATTAAATAACAAAGTAAAGAAGGAGAAAGAAGAGGAGGGATAAAAATGAAATGCACACCACCCACACACATCTAGACCCATCAGAGTCAAGTGGCTTAAAACTAAAGATAAAGAGAAAATCTTGAAGACAGTCAAAGAAAAAGGAAATATTACATACATAGGAACAAGCTAAGGACAACAGTAGGCTTCTCATCTGAAACTATACAAGCCAGAAGACAGTAGAATGATACCTTTAAAATGCTGAAGGAAAAAAAAAACTATTAACCCAGAATTTATGCCCAGAGAAAACATATTTCAAAAACGAAAGAGAAATAAAGGCTTTTTCCAACAAGTAAAAACTGAGAGAATTTGTTACTAGCAGACCTACGCTACAAAAATTGTTAAAGGAAGTTCTTCAGGCAGAAGAAAGATGATACTAGATAAAAATTTGGAATATGAAGCCAGACAGATCCCCGGAAATGGCTAAAATGATGGTTTTCCTAGCTTTGGGTGAAGGAATATTTTTAATATAAAAAACTCAATCTAGCAGACTCTGTTGGTGCCTCACCCAGACCCCCATTACTGGGCTGATGCACTTTCTCCCACTGGCTTGAGGAGGCAAGGGCTGCGATCAGCTCACAGCTATACTCTACTGCCAGTGGCAGCCACTTGGACACAGAATATGTGGGAGGTTATGGCTTGCCCCTGAGCAGGGCCTGCAGCCAACGACTAACAGATATGGGATATCAAAAAGACCTGCCCCCCTTACCTCAACATGGGATAACTCTGTGGTACTACTCACGTTTCCGAGTTCCCTGTGGGATCAGCTAAGGCTAGCTTCAGCTGAATCCACATCTTTGCCTAACCTTTCCCCTGCCCTATCCTCCTTCCTTCCCGTTCTTACAGGCTTCACCTGAGAGCTCTCCCTCAAGATTCCCTTTCTCAATCTCTGCTTCTGAGGACCCTGACCAAGACACTTAATGGTTCCCCACAAAGCATGATGTTTGCCATAGGTTTTTGTACATACTGTTTATCAAATTAAGGACTTCCCTTCTATTCCTAGTTTCCTAGGAAGAAAAGAATGGATGCTATTTTTTATAAAATTTTCCCCCACATTTATTCATATGATCATATAATTTTTCTTCTTTATTTGGTTAATGTGGTAATTTATGTAAATTGACTTAGAATTCTTGGAATAAGTGCAACTTGGTCAAAATTTTTTTAAAGAACTTGCTAAGTATTAACTTAATATTTTTCAAACTGACTGTGAAAAGAAAGGTTTTCTTTTTCTTTGTTTACTTTTTCTTTTTTTTTTTTTTTACAAGGGTTCTTCTATAAAGATTAAAGGGAAGAAAACTCATTGAGACTAAGCAGGGAGCAGCAGGAGAAATCCCAAATACAGTTAAACCTTCCAGAACTGCTAACCACAAGAACAACACTGGCACATTTCATATTCGATGAGTTTACACCGTGCCAGGTCTGCAAAAGGAACAGACCTGCCTGCACGCAAGGGTGGAATGAGAGGGTCTGCAAGTTCCCATCAATCATCCAGCTTCTAAAACCAGCTTTTGCTTGAAGAGCCAATAAAACTCTATGCTTCAGCCCCTGGGCAGAGCCTGTCTGAGGATCAAAACACATGGCTCATCAATCCCATAGGATTATGAGTAGGGAGTGTAAAAGCAATTCACAAACTGGCATAGGGCCATCCACAGAATAGATTTTCAATAAATATTGGCAGATTAACAGATTTCTATCACCTACATATCATAGAATACATTTCTCATCTTTACTTTGCTCATTTTAGAAGTTGGAGGAAATTGAATCCAGTTGCTAGAATCATTTCATCACGAAATCCTTATATTTATGAATGAGAAAAGAAATAGCCATCAACATTCCAGCTAGAAAATACATGCGTCTTCATGTATGGAATGATGCCACCAAACCCTTCCAAGTACACGAGCTCTGGAGTGATGATGAATTTACCCTGGTCCGACTAACTCATTCAGTCTCTCTCGTGATTCCCATTCCTGAGACAGCATGTCAGTGCTGGTGACACAGTCTTTAGCTGCAAGGTTAAAAGACATCCAAGTTTGTTATCCACTCTAAGTGTGTTTTTGTATTCTCTGCTAAATTCTACATTCCTCCAGGGCTCTGAGTGTGTCTTCTCTTTTGTTCTGTCTTTCCTGGCCAAGTACTAAGGACACAAGAGATATGGTCAATTACTACTGAACTAGAGATGACTGGCCCATGGGGCTCACCCTGGACTTTGGCTTCATTAACATCATTCTTCAACCAGATGAGCTTCTGACGAAAGTGCCCACAATGGCATTGAAGACAGAAACACTCTGTCAAAATAGAAATCCTTAAAAACTCTGAAATCATCAGCTTTCTCTAAATTTCTCTCTATTGTCCTTCCATTTATTTACTGGATACCTTTAACCTGAAGATCTGGGCTGCTAAGAGTACTCTTGATCTTGAAACAGTCAGTCAGTTGTGAGATAAACACTCCTTGATTGTCCTATAGTTGCCGACTTGTGACTTGGTTTTCAATGAAGGAAACTCTCCCGTGGCTCAATTTAATCATTTCACCAAAGAAGAGGTTGTGCTGTTTATCAGCTCAAACCACTGTCATTAGGAGAATCTGGCCTCTCCCTTAACTCTCCCAGACTCAGTCTGTTCCTTCCCACCCTTTGTAGGCATATTTCCCTGAACAATCTTATTGAGACGCAGAGAGCATTGATTTGCCACCAGCAGCTTCTGTTTCTTCCCATGGCCCTAGAATCACTCCAGTTTGGGAGGCAACAATCCGTGGAAAATGACCACTGTCCCCTGCACTCTTGGCTTTTAACCTTTTACCAGCACTCTGACCCTAAGCATTTTGGCTATAACAGCATTATATCGAGTTGCACCAATTAATTTTACTTCATGGATCTCACAGATCTCAGCTTTTTGGAGCTAGGAGGAACCTCAATGATTGACTGGTCAACTCCATTTTACCAAAATTGAGCTCCAGAATAAACGCCTCAGCCTATATCTAGAGACAGAACCAAGATGAAATATCAAGTCTGGACCTTTTCTAGTGAATACATTATATTACCCTGTACGCATGAACCAATCCGAGAAAAGGAGCTTACAGGTTCATCAGCAACATGAAAATGTCCCCAACTCCCTGGAAATAATGGGCTAACTTAATTTAAGCAAGCAAGACCTCACTCCAGGTTCCTCCCTCCCAAAATGAGGTAGCAGGGCTCCCTGAACATTGAAGCCTCCTGGGGAATTTCCTGCTATATCCCAAGGAAGAAGAGGGTCAATGCCCTGTTTTGACAGATCTCTTTCACATTCCTGTTCCAGGTATCCTCTTATTCCTGACACTTATTAGGGTTCGCTGGAATAAGTCTCAAACAGCTTATCAAGCAATGTTTTAGAAATCTCTCTGTGCTGTTTGTCCTGCCCACACCAGCCTCCATACCCTCTCCTCTGAGCATGGCTCCACAAAGAAGGAGAGCAGAGATCAGTCACCTCTAGAGTCTGGGAAGGGAGCCTGCTAAAAACTGCCCTCCTTCCAGTAAGAAATGGATTTTTCCTCACCTCTGTGTGAATAGAACTTGAAAACTTGAACTTTGAGTTGTGATTTGATACCTGAAATTCCTTTCATTCCATAATTAAAGATAAGGTTTTCAGAGTAAACACAGCAGGGCTGAGCATTCTCTGGACTCACTAATGCACATAAAGGGATAAATGACTGACATGGGTCATTTCCTAGAGCTGGTTTTGGCAAAAGAGGAGGGAAAGGAGAGGTCAAGGGCACTGAACGGTGCGTGAACAAAGGAAAAAGAAAGGCTGGAGGCGCTGAAGAGAAAGTCTGCCCACTTTACCATCTGCTATGTATAATTGCTTCCGGAACTGTTCCTCACTTCTTTTTTAATCAACTTTGACCACAAAGACAACTGCTATTGGTTTTCAAATGGCCAAAGATATGCTTGGGTGTCTTTGGGAAATAGTTACTTATAAACATGCATACTAGAAAGAGATTTCAAAATATATAATACACTTGTGTTATTGATCATTGTATTACCTAATCAGGATGATATTTTATATTAATATGATCCTTTGACTGGGGAGGTCAAGTGGAAAAGGAACCATAGATTTATAGAAAGCAGAAAAATCAGCTTCCTGTGCACCCACTAGAGTGTCATCTGTATTAGAAACCACAAAAAAATGAAAGATAAAATCAATACTCATGTTAAAGGAATTCTCATATTGGTATGATTGGTGTCCATAAATGGAAAAGTAGAAGCAGTGATGATGTTGAGAACATGGTAGAATGCAGTCCCTTTTTATTTTCTGGGGGAAAAGGCCAAGAAGGAGAAGGGAAAAAATGGAAGTGGATAGTGCTTCTGTTTACACACAGCCTGGGTTAATATATAATTGACAAGATTAATGGCTGCATAATAATTGCCTCTATTGTTTACTGTCTGGACGGTGGCCAGTCCTCTTACCGTTCTGCCCACCAGTGTGTTTGGGTTTGTAAAGAATGCAGTGAGTAGCAGGCAGGGTCTGTGTGCCAGGTGTAACGTTGCTAAAGAAGATGTTCAGGAGGAACCATACAGGGAGACTTGGTGATGTTTCCTCTGGTGGGACATGCCCCTCTGCACTTGGTAAATAGCCTCACTTTGAAACTGCTGCATGAGTTGTGGCAGAACAGAGCCAGGGTGGGCCCAGCTAAACCGCTCTACCTGAGGAGGACAAAGAAAGGAAAACTCTCAGGATCCAGAGAAAGGTCTTATTTTTGCCCTGTCCAAGCTGCACAAGAAAAAACAGTGTTCCTCTTGGCTGTTTTCTTGCACTTTCTTGGGATGTGCTAGGAAGCACTGACCTTTCATCTGCAATTTCATAGGGATATGAAAATATTTTCCTCCCCACTCTTTCCTGACCCACTTTCTAAGCTCCTGCCTCTTGCCTGTCACACTGTGAGATGAGCAAACAGACCAAGACTTTCAGTCTTGAACGGCAGAAAGGATTTCCATGGAAAGGTACCATGAGTCCATCTGCTCTACTGCTGATCTTGTCTTGTCTTGCCTCTCACATGTACCCAGGTGGTTTGAGGTACAAAAACAAGGTCTATGTAGTTCACTCTCATGTGGCCTCGTTCTGGTCTGGGTCACAAGTGCTCCCCTTGATCACCTCAACTTTTGTGGGCTTCCTCATTTTCTAACAAATGAAGTTCAGATCTGTGACATCTGAGGAGGCCCTTAGGGGGCTGGTCCTAATACTGTTCCTACCTTCCCTTTCACCCCACCTTACACTGTTTTATTATGTAGTTCCATGATTTCTTCCTTCCACCTACGTATCTCCTTCTAGCCACTCTCAGTATATTCAAATCCTGTCCTTCTGGTACAAACCCTCTCATATCTCCCTGTTGTATACTCTCATACATTTTGTACTTTTCCTTCATAACACTTATCCCTACTGCCCTTAAATACTTATATGTGTAGCCATCAGTGGAGTGGCTTTCTTCCTTACTGGACAATGAGTTCCCTGTAGACAGGGACTGCATGTATCATGTTCTTTGACACATATCAAGCAGCGGGCCAGTAGTCGGGGCTTAGATTGTCAAGTTAATAGGTATATTAATTAATGTAAAGACCAGTTCTAATTTTCACTTCCTTCATTAGCTCAACCTTCAGCCTCTCCAACTGAGTATATTCTTGTTAGCCATCATCTAAAGTAACAGGTGAACTTTGTGCTTCCTGTCGGTACTCTCATTTCCCATGTTTTGTCATCATTATCTGGATCTTAGTCTTATCTCTCCTGCTACCATAAGGTTCCTTGAGAGCAGGGATTCTCGTTCATTCTTTACATCATTCACAACTCCAAACAAAATTTTACCTAGCTAGGACTGAAAAACTATTGGCTCAGTAGTGGATTAATCTCTTTTATTTATTTGTTTGATGTCTATAGTCCCACATTCTGCACATACATTACTTTTCCTACATTAGAATAAACTAACTAAATAAATAAATAACCAGTCGACAAACGTTTTTCACCATTTCAGAGTTTCAGCTATGCAGCATATGCTCCTTCCAGGGGCATTCCATTCCATTCTGCGATGTCTTGAGTCGAAAGATATGAAGGCAGGGCATGAAGGAGTTCTAAGTTTTTGGCCAGAGACAATAGAGGAGGTAAGAGACTGGAGCAGTGGGAAAATGGAGACAGCAGGAATAAGTACTTGCAGCAGACAGTTTACGTGAAAAAAAAATGAGAGCTACAAGAAACTCAAAGGAGTGATGAGCTTTGAGCTTAAGCTTTTATTTTGTATAAACTTGAGCTAAAGTCTTCATCCTGTATATTCTGTGTGACCTTGGGAAAATCACTTTTCACCCGGGTTTGTTTCCACACAGATGAAACAGCATTAACGATGCTTATCTTTCAGATTGTTTATGGGATTCATATGATAGTGTCTAAGAAATTGCTCTGTCAGCTCGAAAGGATATGCAAGTGCAAGTGGTATTACCTAAATGGTGGTTGAGGACCGAGAACTAGAGCAAGACGGCCCACAGAGAGTTTGGGAGACCACAGACAGAGGCTTATGTTTCATCTAGAGTAAGGAGAGCATCAGCCTAAAGCCCATTTAGAGTAATTGGAGATTGACAAGTTAAATGGGAGGAGGTACCCCGAGTTTGAGGAAGGGATTTGGGGGGATGGGGCAGAAGGATCAACTAAATTGGGTATGAATGTGGCAAAAAGTACACAGAGCATTGGAGGTCAGACCAGAAGGGTCTTAGGAGAAGGTAAGTGGGGGATACCCAGGGAAAGAGGAGAGCTGAGCACTGAGGAGGCTCAGGTGAGAGGACAGGGAGCTTATTTGTTCTCCTGTGAAGTGTAAGGTACATACAATGAGAGAAGCTTGAAAAGGGGGAATCCAGGTCCCCGTAGCTGCAGCACTCCAGGGAGGAGGGAATGATGGGTGCCAAGGGGCTCCCACAGAAAGTGGGCCTGTACATCTTAAACTTCCACAATATATGTCAATTATAGCTCAATAAAGGTGGAGAAAAATAAAATACTTTCTGCCTCCTATTTATCAGATTCAGTCAACATAATGTCATCAATGTGGTGGACCAATGTGATGTTTTGTGGAATGTTAAGACAAAAAAGATCAATTCATAGAGATGGAAAGGAGAACAGTGGTTGCCAGGGACTGGGAGGAGGGGGGAATGGGCAGTTATTGTTTAATGAGTACAGAGTTTTGGTTTTTCCAAATGAAAAATGTTCTGGAAATGGATGGTGGTGATGGTTGTACAACAATGTGAATGTGCCTAGTGCTGCTGAACTGTATACTTAAAAACGATTAAGGTGGGAACTTTTATGTTAAGTATGTTTTACCACAATTTTTTAAATTAATTAATTAAAAGGAAAAGTAAATTAAGGAAAGTTGATTGTACTCTCTACAGAGAAGACATAAGCAGAGAAGCAGGAAAGGTGTCCCTGAAGAACTGATGAAAGGAAAAGGAACCACAGAAACCAAAGCTGGAGAAAGTGCCCAAACCAGGCCATCTGCTCAGATAACAATCCCATTTCTTCTCCCTGGACATGCAACCCCTACATTTTCCCTTGCAGTTAATTGTGGCCATGGGACCGAGTTCTAGCCAAACTAACATGAACAAAATGATGTGGGCCACCCCCAGATCAGGTGCATAAAAACCTTCTACCTGTGTTCCTCCATGCTATTTTCCCATCTGGAGGCTGGGTGCTCAAGTCCAGGTTGACTTTGGAAGCCACCTGTTGAAGATGGTGAAGCCACAACATGAAGGAGCTCAGGTTCCTGCAACACTGTTTGGAGGATGGAACTCTACCAATCATCTATTTTAGACTTTCCATCAGCAAGAAAACACAAGTCTATTGTGTTCAAGCCAATACTATACAAGTAGGGGTAAGTTTATTACAGCAGCCATCCTTACCTTACTTAACACAGCATGGATGAGGCTGGGGAGGTGACTGCGGAGCCCACTGGCTACATTTTTGAATAAGGAAAGTGAGAATTATAAGGAGAGGAAGTGGAAACAGCTGGGAGAAAGAGGATGACAGTTAGTATCGGTGGATACTCTTTGAAGCCAAGGTCCCAGAATAAAGAGTTTCAAAATGTGGTTTTAACAAATCAGGTCCTCTTGCATATCATGACTTAGTCAGTCTATATCCGTCCCTATTTAGCAGCTCTCATCTACTTGATAACCTTGGCCATAGCACTTAACCTGTCCTTGGCTTTCTATTTAAAGCCACAAAAGAAAAATACCAACAAAATTTCTGTAAAAGTTTTTCCAAGACTCTAAGTTCCTTCTCTTGCTTTCTCTCTCTCTTTTTCCCCCAAATAATTTTTAATTGTTTAATGTGGGAAAAAGTTTTATGGGAATTGCATTCCTTTCTGAGCCACTGCCTGGGTCATTTAAAAATAAACAATAGACAAAGGGAAATATTAACTTGGGGGGACTTTATAATAATAACCTCCAGGGCTGGTCCAGGATTGGCTAAGAAGATAAAAGGAGTTAGAAGATTTGTGGCCATCCAGGCTACATAAAAAAAATATTCCGCTTTTTCCTCTCCTCCTCCCCAACAGGTAGGCTCCAAATGGAGATGATGCCTAACTAATTCTGCGGTCCTGCCAGTTTTTACTATTGCTAACATGTCCTCAGATGCTCAGATAAGTCAGAGGCCAATGAACAAACACAGCTCTAAAGGCTAAAAGTTTGCAGAGACTCTGAAGACATTCAAGCAAAGAGAATGTGTAAACAAGATTTATTATAATTAGTATTATTATTTTTATAAGCAGATAGATCTATCCAGGACATGTAAACTTAGTTTTTGAGACTTGGTCATAAAACGTTGGGTGCTTTTCTAGCCCTTGTAATAGCACCAATGAGAGATTAAACTAGAAAACATCTGCAAATGAGTAGCTATCTTATAATTAGTAAGCACTCTCCTTCATATAAAATTCCATGCCAGTCTCTAATAGCTACACTGTATACTCACCTACAGCTTTTCATCTGAAGAGCTCAAAGCATTTCTTGCTATGCCAGTGCCAATTCTCTCAAAATTCCTGTAAGTCAGGGCACTAGAATTCCCATCCAACAGGCATTTTAGCCTTGGCTGATGTCTGAGACCTTCTGTCTCCATCCCATGTACTTGTGGGTGACACTCCTTTCCCAGATCACAGCCCCACCCCCAGCCCAACAAAAGGGAGAGGGATCCTATCAGGGCAGGAAATACTGGTTTGAGCCACATGGGAGGCATTGGGAGGGAAAGGAAAGCTCAGCCTTTGGAGTTAGACCTGTCTACAAACCACAGCTTTAAATAAATTATCTTAACCTCTCTGAGCTTAAATTTGCCCATCCATAATCAAGAAGGTAAGATAACACCACAGTTCTTGACACAGAGCAGACATTCAATAAGTACTTGCTTGGGAGTATAAGGCCATTTTATCCTTTATGTCTCTATTTTGATTGGATCTTTGAAACTAAGCAGTGATTTATCTGGTTAATACTGGTTGAGAGTCTGTGTGGGAATACCGCCCATGGTAGGCACTCAATAAATGCTAGTGGAGTGGTCTTGCTATGGAAGAAGTCTATATCCAGTGCCCACACTACCCAAGCCAACTTGGGTTTTCCATAAGAACCAGTCTAATATTAACTCACATAAATGCTAATCTCTGGGTGTGAAAGATTTATTTAAGTGAAATTATAACCCTCCCTCTTCAGTACACTTAGGTTGATTTTCCAAATCCCATCATAGCCTATATCTATAAACAAAGGAAAATACTATTATGGGTTTTATCACTTTGTTAAAGACCAAATACTAAGTTATTAGTTATAGAGTTTTGTTGAAAAAAATTCTTATATAAAATTGTCTTGTAAAAATTTGAGTGTATTACCATGCTTTATAGATTTGTTTGGATTATTTTTAGAAGGCAAACACTTTAGTCCTTTCACTGTTTGAAGACAAAATATTATACCTTCAATTATAAATATCACATTTTCATTAGATTTTTCATAACTTTATCAAAAATCCAGCCGAATCATTTATCCATCAAAAGCTAAAAGTCAAAAGGAGTCCCTGTTCCCTAGGTTTAAAATTTTTTTTTGAAACACAATTTATAAATTTGCTTGAAAGGCCATAATAGTAACATTGCTTACTGAGACCCTCAACCAACTCAAAACATGGTAATGATCAAACAATAAGGACAGAGGTGGAGCCGGGGGGGGGGTATTTCTGAGTAGAAAAAATAGATATTTAAAATATTTATGTCTAATAGTCATAAATTTCATTCATAGGAGATCTTTCAGACTCTTACGCAGAGCTAAGTTACCGTACTTTGTCCTCAATTCTAACAAGTTTTTTCATTGTCAGTAGATGAAAAGCAGCAAATCAGAAGTGTTTAGACATTAGAAAGAAGAATTCTTATAGCTGTCAGCTAACAAACAAACAAGTTCATTTTGAATGTTAATTATTTTTCTAGCACTTTAGCAGATGTTAAGGGACAGAGAAGTAAAAGTTATTATCTTTGCCCTCCATTAAAGAGCTCCACATGGGAAACAAATAGAAACAAATAAATTACATAGCACTGACCATAAGCTTTAAAAGAATTCAGAGAAGGGAGAAGTGATTCCGAGAGATAGCACAAAAGATTTCATTGAGGCCAAATCTTTTTTAAAATATTAGAAAAATTAGAGCAAGCCCTGTGTCTTAAAGACAAAAAACCAACGTCTGAAAAATGATGCCTTGAAATCATTGTGGGAGACATCTAAAAGGTTAAAAAAAAAAAAGTTTCGCTCAGAAGAGAAGATGGATAGGGAGTTTTAGAAAGCTTCAGTATCTAAAATAGTGATTTTTTTGCATGTGTCTGGAAAACTAAATAAGAAGAAATCAACTTACGGTGCAGAAGGAAAGGTTTACATAAGGCATTGGAATGCATTCTTGAATACAATTATGTTTTTTAAAATTCTTCCTTTTATATGCTGCTCTTTAAATGGTTTCAGTGAAATAGTGTGGAGGCAGAGTGATGGGTTCAATGACCCATTCAGTAGTCCCGGGTTGCATGACCTGTGTACGGTTGCCCTGGCCCACCCCACCCCACCAGCTCTGCCAATCCACAGGAGCAATGACACCTTCCCAGCAGAAGTGGCTCACCTTCAAGGAGGTTTACAGAAATCATCGTCTGTAATCAGGAGTCTGAACAAGAACTTCATGAACTCCTCTGCTCATGACCCAGGTTGGGAAAGAAGGCCAGATCTGCTTGCTAGCATCAGTAGAAAACAACGATGATAAGGGCCATGGGCCAAAGGCTCTGAAGGAGAACAAATATGCACACATCAAACTTGCTGCCTGACTCCTTGAAGATAGATGAACACTTGCTTGGATTTTAGGGGCACCAAGATAACCCACCAAATTTCTCTGCCACCTACAAGAAAAGCAATGCAGGTCTAAGAAAAGCATTTAGTTTTAGGGATTAAATGAGATTTTATATGTATATATATGAGAAAAAATATATATATAAAATGGTGTGATATTATGTATATAGGGTATCCATGAGGGAGTGGGTCCAGGACCCCACTATGGATACCAAAATCTGTGGATGCTCAAGTCTTTTAGTTGGCCCTTGGTATCTCTGGGTTCCCGCATCCATTCCAGGTAAGTGGCCATTTGCAAATCTTCCTAGATCAAAGATTGCAAAGAATAGTATTCAAAAACAAAAATAATATTTTCTCATTTTTTTATGCCATTCACAATGTATTCACAAACATGACATACTTTTAATTTTCATTATCAACATTTTCTCCATCACTTCCTTAAGTCTAGACTCTAGACAACCAACAAAGCAATAGATAAGCCCTGATTTGTAACATTTGCAAACTTCTATGGCTAAATGGGTCCAGAGTGCTAATTTCAAGCTTCTAACACAACATCACTGAGAAACAGAGTTGCAAAAGGATGAGCACAGCATATCATGATATAGTGTTTCCACCATACAGATAGAATAGATATCAAGAATCTCAAGAGCATAAATAGCAAAATGCAATAAAATAATTAGGAAGTGATAAGCTTTTAGAATTTAGTACCTCTGTGTTTAATATAATTTTTACTCAAGAGTTTATATAACTTAATTTTTAGCAAAGGCTATGTTTAACTACTAACTCACAAAATTCCTGAGGATTGAACAATCAGCTCTCAAGAACCAGTACAAGGCAGATCCAGCACTCCCTGGCACCCACTCATTCCTGAGACCTAGCTATACGCCCACACTGATTTCAGGAGCTGACAAATGCCCTCACATGTCCAGTCCACGTAGACCAAGTTGCTTTCCAGTCACCTGCAACCAAAAGAATCTTGGCTTATTAAAGAGGTCCCTGCCAGCTAGCGTGGAAGGGGACAGCTTCATTTAAAAGGTAGGGTTGAAGATACCACCTCTGAAGACCAATATTCCAGCCTGCCTAGCTGCTGCTGCCTTTTTTTTTTTTTTTTTTTTTAACTGGGCTTCCCACTTTGTTAAGTGGAATTTTCATCTATGGAAAACCTGGCCATGACATGCAGTGGTTCCTTTAAATGTCTTCCCTAAATGAAGAATGTTTAATCAGCTGAGCTAAGCCTGCAGGCCCCACAGGAGCTCCAGGGGATGTTAAGAGCTCACAACTACTCCTGCCCGTTCCCAGGAGCCCCAGCATCACTTTGTGAAACTGCAGAGGGTGGAGCCCAGGCTTTTCCCTGGAGAGGAAGTGGCCGCCGGAATGCCAGATGTGCCATTCCCACAGCAGCTGGTGGAGGGCCCGTCTCTCCCAGGGTGAGGAGCAGCCTCCGCAGAGAGAAGCCCCGGAAGTTTGCAAAGTTTCCACAGGCCACAGAGAACCCGGGCTGTGCGGGCCCGAGGAAACACAGGATGAGAAATAGAGCATTATTCAGGGCTGATGCTCCCACCCACCGCCTTTGTTTCCTTCCACCAGTGTTTGGAAAACCTGTTTAAAGAGTTATTCCAAGTGTTTTTTCAAGCCTCTAATCTGTCTTCAAAAATATCCTCAGAGAGGAAACAAAGATTGTTTGCTAGCAGTCGACGAGGGTGGAAATGGCTCGGAAAAGTCATTCCAGCACACCTAGATGAAAGCCACAAATTAGGGTGGGGAGGGCTTGGACAGAAACCAGCCGGAGCGACCAGTCTGTAGCGCCCTGTTTGTCTTGCAGGTTTTAAAACAAGGGAGCAGCTGAAGTCCACTGCCCTCTGTGAAAGCTGGGGGTGGGAAGAGGAGGGCAGAGGGGAAATGGGGGGAGAGGGGTGGAGATGCTACAGACGATTGGGAACAGGGAGACGGCTGGACGTGGGGAAACAGCAGGGAAATCAAGTGAGTAGTTCATCTGAAATCTTGTTTAATGTACATTTTCTCAGGGGCGGGGGGCCGTGAGCTGAACCCTTCAGCTGTGCATCCAAAGTTGATTAAAAACCTGAAATTTTCCGTAATTGGACCTCATTAATAAATTCCTCAGGGTTCCTGGAGGCTCTGAAGAGGGAGAACAAGGGTTTGGAGAGATGAGAGCAACAGGAGGTTGTAAGATCCCAGACCGTGGAGTTAATTCCATTTAATCAGCTTGGAGCAAGTCCGCATTCACAACAATCCCGGGGACTGACACACTGAGCCCTCCCGCCCTCTTCAGCACCGCTGGATTTCCTCTCATTCGCTTCTCTCCTACTTTTTTTTTTTTTTCTTGTGAGGAAGATTAGAACTGAGCTAACATACGATGCCAATCCTCCTCTTTTTTTCTGCTGAAGATTGGCCCTGAGCTAACATCGGTGCCCACCTTCCTCTACTTTATATGGGACACCACCACAGCCATTGACAAGCAGTGTGATGGTCCTCGCCTGGGATCCGAACCCACGAACCCGGGGCTGCCGAAGAGGAGCGTGCTCACTTAACCCCTATGCCACCAGGCAGGCCCCTTCCCCTTTACTTTTTAACCCCTGTTTCCAACATGGATAACAAGCTGCCCGCAAGTTCTGCCAGTTAACTCTTAGGAACTAACGCCTCTCTTCTCTTGAGGACCCTGTTTCTACAATAGGTGTGATTCCAGCCCCTGAGGAGGGCAAGGGCAGGCTGTCGCCTCCCAGCCTCCTCTGTTCAATGCCCATCCACCAGGCCCACCACAGCCCAGCTCCACCATTCTCCTCCTCTCCCACTTCTATTCCCACCTTTATTCTCAGTTGTTAGTTTGAACCCAAATTCACACATAATCCCAAACCTTGAATTGAGACATGAGCGTTGGCTCGTTGCCACACGAAATCTTGAGTGGTTAGTAAGTGGCAAGTTGCTTGGTTGGTAATGTACCTTCTCCTTTTCCTCTAGTAGAAGTGAGGCTGAGCTGCAAAATGCCCAAGGGTCAGACACCTAGGAAAAAATGCGAAGCAAAGCCCAAACTGGGAAGTCAACTTCTGAGCAAGAATCAAATGCAGGATTTTGCCAGGGCTCCGAATGGCTCTTTCTCATAGCGTCTATCTCTCTCAAATTCCTCCTTCCTTGTCTGGGCATTTCAGTGAGAAGCATCATCCAGTAAGACCAGCATGGAAGAGACACAGCAATATCAACCTCCATCCCCAAGACCCCGTGGGCACTGGTCCTCAGAACCGGACTCACCCCAGGCCAAGGGCAGAGTATCTTCTATGGGATGTGGGTTTTTTGAGTTGTGCAGGCTAGGATTGAGCTACAGAGAAAAGGGGATGGAGATGGAGAGAGAAGAGTGGAAGGGAAAACTTACCAGAGAAAGTAGAACGGAGGAGGTGGTCATCCCAGACCTGCAGTTACCTCCTTACTGCGCTCACTTACCCACACCCATCTCCACACCCTAAATTCAAGCTTGGGAGCATGAGAGCAGGCTGCCTCCTTCACTTCCAACCTAGGCTCTATTCTCCTATTCTCTTGGCAGGCTGCATTTGGGTGTGTTCCCTCCTCCGAACTCTTCACCATCCCTTATTGTAAGATCCCCTCATCCCCACACCAATGTAGAAAAGAAGTTTCTTTACACTGCTCTTTCTTATGATTATAGAAAAATCTCAGGTGACCCAATGTTACCATAATAGTGAACTGGTATCTGAGCTTTATCTGTCTCTCTCTTTGAAGGCTTCTTTGTGTTCTTCCTCCCAGCATGGAGCATTATAGTCAGGCCATCAAAAAGGAAAAGGTTGATGAATATGTCTACAAAAAATAAATATCAAATTAAAAAATAAACTTCTGTATGGCAAATATGGTTGGCATCATAAACAAAGTCAAAAGACAAATTAAAAGCTGGTAAAAAGGGGCTGGCCTGGTGGGGTAGTGGTTACGTTCGGCGTGCTCTGCTTTGGCGGCCCGGGTCCATGGGTTCGGATCTTGGACGTGGAGCTACGCCACTCATCAAGCCATGCTGTGGCGGTGACCCACATACAAAATAGATGAAGATTAGCACAGACGTTTAGCTCAGGGCCAATCTTCCTCAAGCAAAAAAGCAAAAGAATTGGTAAATGTAGGTGTCTTAGTCCGTTTGGACTGCTGTAACAAAATACCACAGATTGCGTGTCTTATAAACAGCAGAAATTTATTCCTCACAGTTCTGGAGGCTGGGAAGTCCAAGGTCAATGCAGCTGCATGGTAGAGTTCTGGTGACAGCCCGCTTCTTGGTTCATAGCCAGCACCTTCTCGCTGTGTCCTCACGTGGTGGAAGGGGGTCCCATCTTTCTGGGGCCTCTTTTATAAGAGAGCTAATCCCATTATGAGGGCTCTGCCCTCATGATCTAATCACCCCAAGGGCCACCTCCTAATACCATCATCTTTTGAGGTTAAGATTTCACCATATGAATTTTGGGGGAAGACAAATATTCAGGTCACTGTAGTAGGATTGGATGTAAGAAAAGAGAGAGGCTTTTACTTTTTATCTAAAATTTTTCTGTTTGTCTTAATTTTTTACCAGGTTTTTTTTTTTTAACTTTTATTTTTAAATCAATAAATAAACAAATTAAACTCTGGCTATACCTGCTGGTTGCTAACTCCTCTCCGGTGCCCAAGAATTCCCCAAGGCAAACACAGCGTTCACCTAACAAGCCCCAATGAACCAACCCTTCAAGCTGAGCAAAACTCTCAATAAGTGGAAAAGCTCTGTGTCAGAATAGTTGACAAAAGACAAAAATTTCATCTCGTGAAGGTCCTTTTCCCAGTGACTCGTTCAAAAACAGTTGAGAAAGGCTGGGTTGCAGGGCAATGAAGTGGGGTTTTGGAGTAAGCGACCATTACCTTTCGGCCTGCTCCTTGTGGTGGGGCTGGCCTGGGTGGGGCTGGGAGCAGATCAGCAGGGTGCCTGGTAGTCTCAGGGGCACCCACAGCTTTGACACCAACTGGCCCCGCTCTCTCTACTGTACCTGTTGTGGGGAAGAGTCAAGGAGGCTTAAAATCCTGCTCCAGGATATGATTCCACCTATACCACATTCTGGAAAAGGCAAAACTATGGAAACTGTAAAAAGATCAGTGGTTGCCGTGGGTTGGGAAAGGGGATGGAGGGAATGAATACGTGGAGCACAGAGGATTTTTAGGGCAGTGAAACTACTGTGTATGATACTATAATGGTGGATACATGTCATTATACATTTGTACTAACCCATAGAATCTACAACACCAAGAATGAACTTAATGTGAACTATGGACTGTGGGTGACTATGATGTGTCAATGTACGTTCGATTGTCACAAATCCGGTGGGGGATGTTGATAATGAAGGTAGCTATGCAGGTGCGTGGGCAGGGGCTTATACAAGAAATCTCTGTACCTTCTTCTTAAAAAACAAACAAAAAAGTCTTACGAGATAACAGATAATTCTTAATGTATGCCTGTTAGATGGTGTCTAAAAGCAAATCCTGTCCCAGGCATTGTTACCACATCCACTGGGAGGAAGGACAGTGCTGTGCTCTCTTCTCTCACCTGCTTCCCACGGCCTGGGACACTTTTCACCTTCAACTGGACTCTTCATGGCGTCGCCAGGTTCCACGTGGATTTTCACTCTTAAACATTTGAGGAAAAAGTGGGATCTTTCATGTCTTGCTTCACATACATTTATACCTTGGAATTTTACAAGAAGACCTTTGTGCATTGTTTCTATTAAAATAAAATAAAATAAAATAAATAGAACTCTGTAATATTATATCAGTTAAGCCTCTGATTTTAACTATAAACCAGATGTCTGCTTTCCTACTCTCTTGGATTTGTTAAACTTGGCCTGAACCCCACTTCTGAGGTTTGAGACATGTCCATCCCCTCCCCACGATGTTCCTGCCTTCATTCCTCCTTTTCCTCTTTGCTGTTGTCCCGCTGCCTCCGCGTGCATTGTCTCAATGGAGCCCCACCCCCTTCTCAGTTCCCACAAGAAACCTAGGCTCACTCAGCATTTCAGGAGTTTAGTGACTCTCTGGGGAGTTATGAGAAGGCATCGCAGAGCTCCATCCCCCAACACCTGCTCCCCACCACTCTCAGCCCCCTGGGGAGTCAAGTCATCATTCTCTCACCGCCTGTCCTCAGCCTCGCTTAGGAACTAGGGTGAATCCATTTCTTTCCATTTTCACAGAAGTTAACTCGAGCTAACTCAAATCAAAAGAAGAATATGTTATAAGGACATAGGGGGTCTCAGGAAATTCCAACAAATTGTAAGAACTGGAAAGCCCTGGGCACGAATGTATCTGTGTCTCTCTCTCTGCTTATCCATCTGCTACATTCTTGTCTCTCTGTAGGTCGTTTTCTCTGCTTCTCCGTCCACACGGGGGGATGTGGCTGCACCTTAGTAACCAAGTGCTCAGCTACATAAAAAGACAAACTGGCTGCCCTCAGAACTCCAATCCCAAATTTCTGGGAAAGATTGTCAGATGGCCCTCGTCTTACTATCTCCAGCCAGAAGGAAAAAGGTCTTATAGCAGCAGGTCACTTGAAAGGGGAAGGGCTCATGGCTGGCACACCTGGCTGTTATCTCAGTCTTATGAAACAGATAAGAAAAATTCTTCTGAGGATTTGAGATTTGGGTATATTTTCAATAAGCGTATTTGTTTTGTTTTGACTGAAGTGAAACAAAGCACAGACTTTGGAATCAGACCCATTTGATTTTGAGTCTTTGCTCAGTCGCTTAATAACTGGGCAATGTTCAGAAAGTCATTTAACCTCTTTGATCCTTAATTTCCTCATCTATAAAATGATTACCCATCTAGAGAGTGGTTTTGAGTGTGGGATGCTATCTTCTACCTGAAGTGTCTACTTCACAGTGGGTTCTCAGAAAACGCTGATTCTCTTCTTCCCTTATTTAAGCTCTCGATGGAGTAAGAGTTAACTTTCTACACCATCTGGCCATCTCACTCCCTTTCTTAAAGCCTTCCTGTGGCTCCCCATAACCCTCAGAATAAAGTCCTGTCTCCTCAAGGCAACATAAAAAGTCCTTAAAGATCTCTCTGTTCTCCACACTATTCACTCCCTGTCACACATATGCCCCCGCTGTACCGAACCACTTGCAATTCCCAGCACCCATCATGTTCTGTCTCCTTCTCTGTTCTTTTTCTCTCAATCCACTCCTCCAACCTTGTCTGTCTAATGTCTACTCCTTCTTGAGGACTTTTTCCTAGGGAAAAATCTTCCCACAAGGCTGTGCTAATAGTCCCTTCCATGTGCTCCTCAATAGGAACCTTCCTCAGCTTCCCTGGGAACCAGCCGGCCCAGCTTTAACAGTTCCAGAGAGTCTGCATTGCAAGGTAGTCTATTCCACTGCTAATTTCTAGCAGGTTCTATCACCCTCATCCCAACTGGCAATAGAGCTGAAAATGTCTCCCCAGAACTTCTGTCCAGTGGTCTTAGCTTTTACCCTGGAACAACCCTCAAATTACTGGAGGCTTGAGTCAGTTACCCTCTTGCCCGCTTTCCCAAATCTCTCTCTCCACTCGCTCCGTTGGACCTCGGGAGATGTGGTTCAGAGAACATTCATCATCCCATAACATCCTCTAGTTTGTCCCTGTTCTTGTCAAAGCCTGGCGCTAACGTGTGAGTCTAACCACCACCTCCCTCATTATGGATCCTACAAACCTATGCAGCCTCAGACTGAGTCAGTCAGTTGAGCCACCTACCTAGGTCCTGTGGAGCTTCTGATCAACCACACCCTCTCCAAGTCCTTATCATATGACCTGCTATCATGCCAAGTCCTGTCTCTCCCCACCCCTGTACTTACGCAAGTGACTGAGGTTACACAACAAGCCAAGGGCAGAGACCAGGAGCCATCTCGAGATTTATGATCTCTAATCTAGCACGGTTCAGCGATTCATTTGTCCACAATTCTTTGAACTGATGGCCTTATATATGTTGATAATAACAGGAACTGTGGTTAATGCTTACTGAGGATCTACTCTGTGTCAGGCTCTGGGCTAAGCAATGTACGTGGATTTTCTCATTTAATCCTCACAACAGAGTCCCTAAGGACTTTACAGTTGAAGAAACTGAGGTTTATGGAGATTAAGAAATTTGACCAACAGCTCAATATAATGGAGGATTAGGTTAAACAACAAAGCAATAAGGTCTCAGAGCATATCAAATACAGCAGTTGTAGGTTCCCATATTTCTCTCCTATAATTAGGGCTTTCCTAATTTTAAACCCTTAGTACCCAAACTTGACTTCATTTAAACATAGGGGAAAGAGGACTCACATCAGTCAAGTGAAGGCTGAGTGTTCAGAGCAGCAGCTCAGCTCTCAGGTCTTCATCTTCTCAGGTGTTCAGGTCCCTTCTTACAAGATGTTTAGAAGCCATACAGCTCTTGCCTCACCCATCCACCCCTTTTATTAACCTGAATGCAGCGTGAGAACAGATTTTGTAGCTTTGCAAAGCTTCTGTAGACATTTGCTGTCTCCCTTACATTTATAATAATAAGGCTGCATCTCTGATTAATTTGATCATCTTCAGCCAATCTAATGTCAGAGCTACAAAGTGCAGTAAATCCTTGTTCGTTTATCCCAAGAGTTCCTTATACTCCATTTTTAAAAGGCAATAATGACCTATTTTAATAGATAAACCATGAAATAAGAGACTGGCATTGGTTGGGTTGATTCCCATGTAAAGGAGAGCTCACAAGCCCAGTGGCCTTCTGGTGACACTGATCAGCTTGACTGGCAGGTAGAAAAGTCCTCAATCACATTGTTTCCCTTCTAATCACTATACAATGAAGAGAGATTTGTCCACCAAACCTTTCACCCACTCCTGGAGCTCAGGAGGACCAGAGGCTGTCAGCCAATGAGGAAATTTCTGCTGATTGAATTCAGATCTCGCCTTGCTTGCTCTGAAGCAGGATCAGACATCTGACTGCTCAGTGTGTGGCTTCCCAGAAGGTTCAGAAACATGCTTGATGTGGGTACGGGATGGGGACAGGGGAATTCTTGCGGCCTACGGGGCAGAGAAGGGCTCCAAACACAACACTTGGGGTTTGGCAGAACCCAAGAACGTCACGCCAAGACCTTTTCCCTTCACTTTTAAGTCCATATGCATTTCAAAGGGAACTTAGTCCTCATTTCAGGAGTGAGTACACATTAGTCCTCAGAGCACAGTGATGTGAGCACTGATGACTGATATCTAAAATGTCCTACTCTGTTTTTTTCCTATCCAATTCCTGCTTATCTGTCAGAATCTAGCTCCTTTCCACCAAGACTTCTCCATCAATCTTCCGTGAACACTCCAGCCCACAGTACCACTAGCCTATGGTGACACAGCACTCATTCCTAGTGAGGTGGATCTTGACCACATACAGCCTTATGGCATCTTTTGAATTGTTGTAACTACTTGTATATACATATGTACGTCCATGTACATATTACGACTTTTAATGCACTTACTCAAAAACTGTTGACTGAGAACCTACTACTGCCAAACCCCATGCTTGGTATTGGGGATGTAATGGAGAGCAAGATAAGCAGGTCTTTGCCCTTCTGGACCTCACAGTGGGGAATTGTATCAGTCAGAGTTCAGTGCAGACAACAGGACCCACTCTAGGTATTTCCAACCAAAAGGGATTTAGTATAAGGAATAGAATGCTTACAGAACTATTGGAAGGACTGAAGAGGAAGTCAGGGGGCCACCACTGGACAATTTATTTTGACGGCATACAATTCTGACTTTGATCTGGAAACAGGACAGATGGTGCTGCTACCGATACTGCTGTCTCGCCACAACTGACTCACGCCCCCAAAGCTGGTGACTAGACATGGAATGCTGAGTCTACCCACCACACTTGACTCTAGCATCTATATGGCCTTGCTTACCAGAAAGAAAGCTTTTTATACGTATTTTCTGAATTTTGGAAAGGGAGAAAGGAGGGGACAAGTGTGGCCACAGTTTTCTGTGCTCTAGACAGCATCGCAGACCAGTTAGGCACGTGCTAAACACGCAAGACTAAACTGCCTTCTCCGTACTGCAGGTGATAGATTTTAAGTCAGAACTCATAATAGTTCACAGTTGGCATTTCTGTCCTAGGCTAGACTGGTCTGCCTTTCTCACACTTTTTTTAGCTGAAAAACCTCTATTTACCTTTGAAGATACAGCTCAAGCATCACCTCTTCCATGAGGTCTTTCTTCACCCTGATAAGATAAGTACTGGCCACTCCCTCCTTGGGTCCCCCGTGGAGGCAGGTGTGGTACGATGCCTATCATACTTCTTTGCACTGATTCCAGTCTCTCTGCTTGACTATGAGCTGTTGAAGATGATTCTGTGGCATGTGGCAGACACAGAATTAATGATTGCTGAATGAATGGGCAAAGCTGGGGCTTACCACAGACCCAAGACGCAGGTGGGGATTCCAGTGGTGCCTGTAAACCCATCCAGTCAGAGAAGAACTGTATGAGTGAGTCCTCTTGTTTTCATCTAGGCCGGAATTTTGGACAATGTTAGTGCATCTCAGCTCTGGTACAATAGTTTGGGGCAATTGCAAGACACTGTACAAATAACTGAGTAAGTGTAGTCTGAGCAAGGAGTAGGAAGCAGAAAAAAACTTAGTATCTGTTAGGACTCTGTTAGTTGCAACTAAAAGAGTTGAGCTAACAGAAACTAGTTGAACTAACAGAAACTCAACCCAAATGAGGTAAAGGAATAAAAGGGAATGTACTGACCAGCATAACTGAAAGGTCAAGGTCCTGGCTTCAGGCATAGCTGGATCCAGTCTACACCCTATGTCCTCAGGGGTCTGTCACTTTGGCTCAGTTTTCCTCTGTGGCCTATATTCTTACTCTGACTCTTCCTGCATGGTAGCAAAGGTGACCACCACAGCTTTCAACTTATACTTTACCCAGTCAGCAACCTCAGTGAAAACGGAGGCTCTCTCTCCCAATACTTCCCCCAAATCTTTCAGGATTGACTCTGACATGGCTCAGCTGTGTCCCAACTACCTCCACCTAAAGCCAGGAGGATAGAAGATGCAGGCTGTGGTGCTGTGCCTACCCTGAAACCAGGGAGCCTCCAAGGGCATGTCAACCCAACTAATGCCCATGGGCTGAATGTGGAAGGAGGGTGGCCCTCAAAGGAAAATCGAGGTGGTGTTACCAGAAAGAGGAGTAGGGATGGTGGGTAGGAAAAACCACATGTTTCCCCGTGGTAGGCATCTAGTACTTTGCTATCTCCAAAGACCGACTCTTCATTTTGAAAGAGACTTTCAACTCCTCTGGGGCTCCAGAGCAACAGGAAAACTGCAGCCATTCTCAGGGTGCTTCTCTGACGGGCTGCCCAGGGGGATTGGTACAAAACAGAAAAATTTGACATCATTTCTAAGTTTCAGTTGAGATTGGGGAAAGGAAAAGCCCATCAGTTTTGGGTCTTGAGTACTAAAATGAGAGTAAGAAGGAAGAGGAAAAACGCTTGGGATGTAAATGTAATGAACAGCAGAAAATAATTGAAAAGGAAGTGGCTTCCTCTCTTGTATCAGTCAGGCCTTGTGAGGAACAAGAGAGGTACCTTCTCTGGAGCCTCAGCTGCTCTGCTGCCTTTCCAGCCGCCTCCTTGGGAAGAATGAGGCTTTAACAACTAGCATGGTGTCAGGGCTGGCTCCCACCCAAGCCTGAACAGTGCTCCCATTGAGGGACCCCAGGGCCAGCCCTCGATGCCTCTCCCTTCTCCTGCTCCCCTCAATGGGCCATTTGTGGGACTAACAAGGACCGGGAGACACACCGCCCATCTCCTACGAGGCCCCAGCAGCTGCAGGATTCTTCAGGAACTCCACAGGGCCCCTGTACATCTCTGCAAAGAGACCAACAGGCAGGATGCCGGATTCAGAAAGGGGTCCCTAGGAGCCTCCTGAATGGGAGAGAAAATACTTTTCAGTTCTCTTCTCTCTTCCAGGCCTTTCCCCCCTCTCCTGGGATAGTGGCTCTTCACCCCAAAAATATTTGGCATCCTGTCTTCTTGCGGCATGCACACCCTCCTGTCCTACCCTCCTTGCTGGCTGGGAGAGAGAAGAAAGAGGAGGAATAAGCTGAGAGTTTATGATTGCAGCCGTATTCAAATATTCCATTCGGGCTAAAGTGACCTAGAGTAGGAAGTAATGGCTAAAAAATTCTCATCAAACCCCAAGGTCACAGCTACTGTTCTTATTGATCTTTTAATCCCACAACAGTGCAAAAGAATAGTAGACAGTAAGATTTTATTTCTCCTGTGCCCATTAGGTCATGATCGCTATTGCCCTGGGAAACAGACCAGCATACTGTCCAAAACGGACAGGCGAGGACACATCGTTCCCAACTTCCTACTTCCATAGGATATAGAAGCTTGCTTATATGTTTTCATTTAAGAGGTGGAAGTGACCCCTGCCCAAACGTCTCCCTCCACGAACTTATTATTGCACGTGAAAATCTCCCATTCTTGTCATATTTCCTTTGTTTGTAGGTTGAAGCAAGTGTGGTCTGCATGAATAGAAGCCTGCCTATCCGGTGGAAATTCACTGAAGTATCATTTCTCTGGGCTCCAGACATCAAGTCTTATAAGTGATTAATATCACAGTGGGAAGCAAGTGATCCTGTCTTTCCCAGAGTAACAGCTGGGATAAAGAGGAGAAGGACAGCTCCAGAGACAAACTTTGCCTACTTGACAACGGACAGAATCTGAAGGGGGATCTAGTACAGCTTCACAGTTCAATCCCTCCACAACCTCTTTGCCAGAAGGTTGATATCTGGCCTTATTCTCCAGGATCAGAGGACTCCCCTCCTCCAGTGCCAGTCCGTTCCACTTTCAAACAAATCTTATTCATAGAAGAATTCTTCCTTATGTCAACACCCAAACGGTTCCACTGCAACGTCCAGACATTGATCCTGGTCTTGCCCCACTGATAGACACTCTAATTCTGGGAAACCCTCAACCCTTCAGATAAATATTTCCACACAGAAATCACTCATGCCTCCTCCTGAGCTTTTCCTCTTTGGACTAAATCGTGGCTCCTGCAAATCCTCCAACAGTTTCATGTATGATACATTTGCCTGATTTTTACCAACTGGTTAACTATCGCCAGCAAACTCGGATTTGTCTTGGACACTTTTAAAGATAGGGAATTCAGCTGAGGTTTGGCCAGGGTTAAAATTCAGGACCATTACCACCCTTGATAGGAGGGTTCTACCTCCAGGAACGCACTCTAAGAGTTGACGCTCGTCATGTGACACTGGACTCCCACTGAACTTCCTGGTGATAAAACTCATGAGACTTTTCACATGAACTTCTGTTAATCCAGTCATCTCCAGTCAATTGATTTTTTTCAGCCTAAGACTTAATATTCATTTCTTATTAAACTTTATCCCCATAGTTTCAGTCCATTAATCTAACATGTCGAGATCTTTTACGAATATTAATTCAGTTAGTAGAACCTTCCAAATTTATGTAACCTACAAATACCCAATATGTCTTCTATATTGTCCTTCAAATTATTAATAAAAGTGAAGGGAAAACTGATAAGCTCAGATAAAGAGCCCTGAAACCCAATATCAGAGATCTTGCAATGCCATGTTAAAGCCATGTAAATACAACAAAAACAGATGCCAGAACACTGGGAGCTCAGTCCTGCTTTCCAACCCAGAGACACCTCGCATAAAAGAATACTCTATTGTTGGACATAAGGAAGTACTTCTATGTTTTCCTTAAGTTGCCTTTGGATAGGGATGGGCAGTATTGTTTTTCATACTCTGCAAACATAAGATTCTATGAATGCAGCAAAAGCAATGGCCTTTTAACCTATCTTATGCATTCGGTAACAGGTCTCTGATCTTTAAAGAAGATTATTTTTTATTGAAACAGCCTTCTTGCCAAAATTTTATGTGCTCCTTTCTAAGACAGATTCCCAAATCAAAGCCTATCCAATCAATACGGCAATAAAAGCCACATCAAAAACTTACCCCTGTATTTTCCTGGGGTTCTCTAAACTCTGCCCAAACAGACACTAGGTTTTCATTTCCCAGCAAGAAAGAGAACCACTCTATAAATTACTTGCAGAAACTAGCTCAAATTCCATATCCAAGTTCTTGCAAAGCAGATTTGAATATTAAGTTAAAGCAGCTCTCAGGGTGGAAACCTCCCAGTTTGAAGGCAGAAACCCCTTTTGGCAAAGTCATGTGAAAAATGCAAGCACGTCTCAATCAGATGCTTTTCCTAGGCCATTCCCCAGCTTCATGCCTAACGGAGGTTGAGTGTGAGCTGAAAAATGGATTGGATAATAACGTGAGAATAAATAAGTCATTTATTTGGGGTTTCTAATGGATAAAAATTTCACTGGGAAAAAAGTCACAACTAAGTTCAGGTTTTGACCTAGTCTAATCATGGGATGAACAACCACAAGGAAACCCAAGTAATTCTATTACTTCTGGAGCTCAAGCCCATTGGAATATTAATCTCTTTTCCATAAAGTCCTATTACAAATAATAAGTTGGATCATAGCTTACCTTGCCACATTTCAGCCTTATGAAAGGAAGTTTATATTGAGTCATCACGTTGTACACTTGAAACTAATACTATATTATATGCCAATTATGTCTCAATAAAAAAGAATAAAAATAAATAAATAAAAATAAACAAATAAATAAAAAGAAGTTTACTTCTCTCCAGAAGTAATCTTTTTTACCTATCTCTCTTTCCAAAAACCCTGTTTGAATTACTGTGTAGTCTTCTCAATCATTTTGCAGGAACTGTTCTGATAAAATATCACTTCTCTCATTCACTTCTAATGCCCAGCACCTTCCCATGCAGTAAGTCACCAAGTCCTTCTCTCATAATATCTCCCCATCCAGCCCCTCCTCTGATTTCTCTCACTATGTCCTATTGGAATGACATGTAACCTGAGGCCTTCAGGCCTCAGGGTCACCTTTTCCTTTAATATCCAAATGTCATTCTTGGAATTGCAGGAAGTCTAGTGCCCGTCTCAATATTTCAGAGGATTGGCCAGAGGATGCTTCTCTGGGGCATTGCCAGTCACCTCTCCCTCCAAACTCCTGCTCCTGGCTCCTCCCAATCTGCTCTGCCCCTCTTGTCTACTCCCCACAGCGCTTTGTCCTTCACACACGTGCTATTCTTGCCCCTTCCTTCCACAAGGCACTGCCAACGTAAGGCCATATTGCACAAGACTTACAGAGACGGTTTGGAAATTTTGGAAAGGAATGATAGCACAACATAAAATTTAACTCAGCAACACCGTTGCTAATGTCCATCCATAAGGAATCCCTTCCTGGCCAAGTTACTGGGCCTGCCCTCAGAATGGATTTCCAGGCACCATTTCCTCTCTTCCGCATCCAGCAAGGGAAAATTCAATCTTCCTTAGCACTAAAAAAAAGAAAACAACCAGCCCAAAATCTATGGTAATTCAGTAATCCTGAAACACAGACTTGCCTGCAGTCAGATATTTTTAGTAGCAATTTTTAAAATTTGGCAAGCAAAAAAACTTTTTTAATGACATAAAGATGCAAAATCACTGGAGCACTTTTTGAAAACATCACAGAACAACTATATGATATAATAGCTTTCAGCTCTTTAGGTTATTCCGCTACACCTAAAGGGAGCAGCCCGTGAGCGAATATTTGCAGCTTCTTTCAGTTGTGGAAAAATTGTTCATTATGTAATGTCAAAGAAAAGCAGGACCCCAAACTGTATACAGAGTATGAAGTAAACTCTGTAACAAGTCTGGAGGAAAGCATGCCGGGTTATCAACAGGGATTACAGGAGTATGGGTGATTGCTATTTTATTGTTTAAGCTTTCCTGTGCTTTTTAAAGCCCACTGGATAATCACTGTCTTTTATGACCATGTAAACCATTGAGATTTACTTATGTGGACACCTGCCTGCAGACACAAGATTGCTTTCAGGCTGGGGCTTACCCTAATCCCAGGGAAATAGTTCATTCCACATCAGCTCAAACATCACCCACGAGGCCCTCTATGCCCACCCATCTTCCCTTCCCACTGGGCAGTTGGTTGCTTCATCCATCTTCAATCTATAATACACTGTACAACCTTTTTTGGTACTTTTCATGTCTGTATCAGTCAGAGTCTCAGCAAGAGACAAATAACACACTTATATTGAAGAGACTTCATTACAGAGACTCTTTACAAAGAAGCAGGGTATAAGGAAGCCACAAAAGATGGTATAAACTCCAAGAAAATAAGATGCACCTCTGTTACCACCCCCAGCCTGAAAAGGTAACAGGAAGGAGTGGTTCCCAGAGCCTGGAAAAAGAACCAGAGGGATGCTTGACAGGAGCCACAACCATCAGTAGAGGGATAAAACCAGCTTACAGCAAACCCTCAGGAAAGGAGGCAATTCACTCTCCTCCTTCCTTCCAATTATCTACTGGTGTTCATCATTGGCAGGGGGCAAGAGGGCCCTTTGATGTGGTCCATAGAGGGCAGCCTCCCAGAAAGAAAGCAGGGAGAAAGATGGTGAGTGGACCTAGAGTTACAAACCAAAGATCCAGTACAGTAACATAATTATTGATTTACAGGCATGGTCCCCGTGTCTGAGGGTCTCTCTTTGCCTGCGGGTCTCTCTTGCCTTTTATATTGCAAAGCATGTAGAGCTCAAGATCGCAGTCTATGCATTGCAGAGTCCAGACTCATCACCCCTCCGGTCTTCTCTCCAAAGGATTTCAGGGGGTGAGTCTTCTGAGCTGGGCCTTGCTACCTCCCGCCTGCTTCCTCCGTCTGCCCTTCTCTCTCTAGACCACTTCCTCCCATGTTGGACACCACCCTTCTTCCTTCCTTATTCTCAAATCAGCACAAATTCAAGGGTTGTTGTATGTATAAGACTTCTAACTGAAGGGTAGGGGGCAGAGCGGGGTAACTGCAACACAGCGTCAGAAACAGTTTCAAAACCTTTATTAGGCATCTCTTTCATAAATATTCCTTAACCACTCTCTACCATGAGCAATTTCTCAATTGTATTCACTGCCATCTTCCAGGGACCCCATCCCCTTCAAGGGCCTTCTCTTCTCCCTTTAACGATAACCCTCTAAAACCGTAAACTCTGTTACACTCTTCTTTGTCTAAACTTTTAGATATTTTAATGCAATAGTTTAAAAAAATCCAATTGGCAAATTTTATAAATAAAGTTTTATTGGAACCAGGGCCAGAATTAGGGTGAGGAAAATGAGGCAAGATCATACACATGCAGGATCAGATTTTCTCTTTATTTAAAATTTTCACACTTTGTTCATGAAGGATTTTTTTCCATTAATTTTGATTTTTAAATGTTACATTATAATAGTACTTATCTTGATCACTAAGTTTTTTTGCATGTCCTTATTTTTGCACTCAAGGCAGAAATATCACCCTAGTCCTCACATCCTCCTAGTCCTGGCCCTGCCAGTGTCAGGTGGGAGGCAGGGGCTCATCTTTCTACATCAAATAGGCCCATTAACATGCTTTTCCAAACAAAAAGATAACTTCTTTTTCCAAGCAGAATTTTGCCTTCAGACTCCTGCTGATTTTGAGAATGATTTTTTCTTGCTACCCCTCCCTCATTGGACCATGAGATCCTTCAAGACAGAAAATGATGCTTCATCTGTTTCTAAATCCCCAGTGCCCAGACTTAGTAGATGAATTATACATATTTACTGAACACAAGGATCTAATGCAAAAATTCCTGTGTAAGTAACATCAGTTTGTTAATTGTTGAATCTGTTTAGAGCTTTTCTTTTTCATGTTAAAATTGAAAGTCTTAGAAAACCAACTGGCAAGGGCCTGAAGAGATCATTTAATCTAACCTTTTCATTTTACATATTAGGAGACTGAGGCCTATGTACATGATTATACATGCCAGCAAGTTGTTCAGGGTTTATCCAGAATAATTAATATTTCCCCCTGTCAGGGTGCCATCCCATCTAGATAATATTGATAGAATCCCAGTGGGCAGAAAAGAGTAAAATTCTCCAGAGGGTTCAGGAAGCCCCACGTTATTATTTCTCCCAACAGAAATTTCAAGGCACAGAAAGTGGAGCTCATCGTGTGAACACACGAGAGAGGAGAAATGGGAAAATTACTGACACCCAACCCAGAGACCTGAGTCAGAACAGCTTTTATCAGAAGGAAATGCAGAAATACTAATATCCAGGAGAAGCTGGACTTGTAAATCAAAGCCAGAAAGTACATGTGCCCAAGGTGAAGGCATGAGTGAAAGATTTACAGAGAGAAGGAAGAAGGTGATAAGGAAAACCTGGTTCTCTACAATGAACTCATTGTGTCAAACTTGTGAGGCACCCAGCAAGCTGACAAGGGTCCCTTCACCCCTGTGCCCAGGACAGTTTGGCCAAAGGACATCTAGGGTGACATGTCACAAACAGTCAGCACTAATCTCTTATCCCGGAATAGCCCGAAGAACCCGTTGAGCCTGACTGGCTGCCTTTGAGAAACGCCTTTGGAATTCTTTGTTCAGTCCTGCTTGGTTTACACTGGATCCGTCTCTCCTGGGTTTTCTCTAGTGACCTGATCTTCGTCCACGATGACATCTCCCAAGAGATCCACGAACCCCCAGATTTGCCCAGTGGGCAACACTAATAAGATCCAATTGGACGTAATACGTTCAAAACAGACGAGGCACGCATTCACATACAAGTCAGAGCTGCCACAAAGTCACTTCTTCCTCACAATATCTCCCTGGCAGAAAATAGGTCAAACTGACCTTGAAAAAGAAATACCCTTTTTTGATTGGTTACCATGGCAATGCCAACCCTCCCTCCCCAGGGCACCTGCCGCCGGGGTTTGCACCTGCCAGCTGGTAGCAAGAGCAGCCCAGCAGCCTTGGTTCCCTGTCACTGGGCTCACTTCACCAACCAAGGTGCCAGCAGTGCCAGTTGGCTTCCTGATATGGATACCTGCCCACTAAGCATTGGCCCAGAGATTGGGGACTTTCACAAAGGCCAGCCAACAGCTGGCAGGCAGGCACCGCCAGGTCATTGTCATCCTGGGCTGAATTGGAGACAAAGGCTCTGTCTGTCCCATGGTATCCCTTCCTCCCTCAGTGTTTTATTTTCAGCTCCAGGTCCCTTCCTATGGGAGGGCCATGTGGCTGAAGGTGCCTTTCTTGGCTTTTTTTGTTCCTTTGGCGTTACCCTGCCTGTGCACATTGGTGTAGAAAAGCTTTCCCCATCCCGAGTCTTGTTTTATTGCAAATCAGAAAGCTCACCATAAGTCACCCCGGAGCAGTGGGTTCAGATTTGGAGCTGGTAACCAGAAGCTGCGTCAAACTTCCTCCCCTGGCTCCACACCAAGGCCTCCGAGAATTTCTTGTCACATGAGGTTAGTGTAGTTTCACATCCTCTAAAGCAAAGCTCTGTCGAAACTCCCTAGTCTCACATGGCTTCAGCTCAAAACAACCACCCCACTCAGCTGTCTTCCTAACAGTTTCGTGCAGCGAGTCAGGAGACCTGGATCCCCGTTTCAGCTTAGTCTACATGACCCTGAGCATTCACTGGTCCTCAGTCACTTCTTATGGAAAATTAAGGGCAAAAGTAGCTGTCACTAGGGTCCCTTTCAACTCTCCTTTTTAAAACAAAACCAAAAATTAACGCTTTATTTTCCCTACTGCTTTCTAAAGAAGTTGCTAACCTGAGAATCTCTGAAGACTAACAGAGATTATTGTGGTTTAAAAAATAAATGGATACACACAACAACATGGATGAATCTCAAAAATATTATTTGAGTGAAAGAAGCCTCATACAAAGTTCTAGAATAGGCAAAACTAACCTAGTATAAAAAATAAAATAGGATAGTGGTTGCCTTGAGGGATGGAGGGGGAGCTGAGATTCCCTGGGAAGGGGCATGAAGGAACTTTCTGAGATGAAGGTTATACTTTATATTTGCATAGAGGTTTGGGTTACACAGGTGAAAGCCTTTGTCCAAACTCATAGAATGCTACTCTTAAGGTGGATTAATAGAGGGATAGAAGGGCCAGCCCTGTGGTGTAGTGGTTAAGTTTGGCACGCTCCACTTGGGCAGCCTGGGTTCATGGGTTCAGATACTGGGCGCAGACCCATACCACTTGTCAGCCATGCTGTGGTGGCAACCCACATATAAAATAGAGGAAGATTGGCACAGATGTAAGCTCAGGGCCAATCTTCCTCAGCAAAAAAAAAAAAAGAGGGATAGAGAGATAAGTAAAGCAATTGTAGCAAAATGTTCATTGTAGAATCTAAGTGGGTATATGGGTGTTCACTGTGTAATTCCTTCAACTTTGCTATGCATTTGGAAATTGTCATAACAAAATATTGGGGAAAAAATACACTGTAATAAATTACAAGATTCCTGTCCTATCCCCTCCCTCATTCTTTCTTGACATGTGATCTTTATTCCCATTAAATGAGTCAGTGGAAATGGGAATTATCATTGATTTGAGCAGACAAGTTAATGGTGCTCTGTGATGACTAATTACTTTATCACTGCCCTTGGCCTTCAAGGGAAGAGGACACAAGTTCCACGCATCTAGAACCTATCCTTTGGCCTCACCTTCCTTGGCACAATTATCAGAGACAGTTTTCCTGTGAAGCTGGTCACGCACTCACATCAGGGATTGGTCTCTCTTCATACCACATGTGCCTCTACTCTTTGATTATCAACATCCTTAACAGCCTTACAATGAACACATTCCAATTAAGGCATTTAATCCAATCCCAAATGTAATGGGAACATACATTTTTAGAACCCCTCTAGGGGTAAGTCAATTACCAAGGGACAGATTACAAGTGCATCTTTTACTAGACTCACTACCCTGTTACCCCATCATAAATATATGTCCCTGAAATATTGGCTTTCTTGACCACTTCCCTTTAAGACTTCCCAAACACATTCTTCTTTGTTCCTCCCCAATTTGATTTCTTCTCCCTGAAAATCTTCAATCCAGACACACACAAAAGAGCGTATGTTACTATGGTCCACACTGGAACCAGCAGAGAGCTAATTCACAGCTAATTTCTTTTGGAGGGAAAAATTAAAGGAAAGAAGCAATTACTAAGAAGCCAGAGTAAATCTATTTCCTAGGGGTAGAATTCATGACACTTGTCCATTCTTCTGCTTGGCAAGTTAATCAAATCTAACAGAAACACATTTACTGAGCACCAGATATGTTCAAGGCCTTGAATCATCCAAGGAATTAGATTAGCTTCTTTACTCCAAACCAGTGTATAATCTAATCTAATGAAGGAGATAAAACATAAGCTGATGCAAAGTTGAACAATAAAATATATAGACAATTGTTCCATACCTCAGTGGAAGAGGTGTCCAAGCTCTGTGAACAATGAACTGATGACTGAACGGTGGGCACTATGGGAGTTTAAGAAAGGACATATCGCGGGGCCGGCCTGGTGGCGCAAGCGGTTAAGTGCGCGCGCTCCACTGTGGCGGCCTGGGGTTCACCAGTTCGGATCCTGGGCATGCACCGATGCACCACTTGGCAAGCCATGCTGTGGCGGCGTCCCATATAAAGTGGAGGAAGATGGGCACGGATGTTAGCCCCGGGCCAGTCTTCCTCAGCAGAAAAAGAGGAGGATTGGCAGATGTAGCACCGGGCTGATCTCCTCACACACACACAAAAAAGAAAGGATATATCACCTCTTACGGGAGGGGGGACAGAAGCCTCACAAGGGTGGGATTTCAGCTATGTCTGGAACAATAGGTAGAATTTGAGGAATGCAAGAAGAAAAGAGACCACCTTGGGTAGGTAAAACTGGGTGATTAAAGGAGTACTTTTGTTTACAATGCTTAAAACCAAAGCATCATCCATGTGTAAAAGGCCTCTGTAACTCTGAGGAATTTGTGTCCAAATTCTCCACCCACTGTTTTGGGGGAAATTCTGAAATAAAATTGAATTCTTTGAAAATCAGCTTCAGTCTGCCCTAATGTCTCAAAGAAAATGAAGATAGCTCACTTCATCAAACTGGCCCACTGAGACAACATTAGCAACAATCACCGCTCAGGAGGGACATCTCTATGACCCGAGTACCCCCAAATGACACACACAGGGGAATGTCAGTTCTTCTAAATAAGACCTTATCCAGCATTAAAAAGAGGCCCAAGGGTCATCGTTCATTCAGCCAGGTCATAGCAGGGAAGGGTGAGGTTTAGTGCTCTTCAGAGCCATGGTCAACTCTTCTACATTAATGCTTATTTCCAGATTAATCCTAGATTTCCATACACTCCACAAAAAGGAAAAATGAAAACCACCTAGGCAATCAGAAAATTTCCTCTACTTTGATTTCTCACAATTTTAGTTGTGGCAGCAGATGATTTATAATCTGGATTAAAAGGATTGGATCTGTATATGAAGAGTCAATGTATATTCAAATATATATAATAATTTTTTCCAGCTTTATTGAGATATAATTGACATACAATATTGTGTGTGTGTGCATTTAAGGTGTACCAGGTAATGATAAAAAATATGGTTAGTGGGTTTTTAAAATTCACATTTGTTCCCCTGTGTACCCACTGGATCGTTCAACTAGCACACTGGGGAATGAGCAAGGAGCTCATTTTGGGTTACATAGGTGAAAGGTTTCAATCTCAACTTTGATCTGTGTGACCTTGGGCCAGTCTCACAATGTTTCTGAGCCTCCATTTCTTTAGACATAGGTGGAAAATATAAACAGTTACCTCAAAGAGTTGATGTGAGAATGAAATAGAACAGTGAGTGTGAAACAGGAGGTGATGTTGGCCCACAGTAGATGCTCTATGTACATGTCTGTCTAATTGAATTTAGAAGAACCTGCTTTGTGAGTAAGAATCATGTTAAGTTGGTCAAAAATCAGATTTGGACCCATAATTAATCAGCTATGCCATTGTTTTCTTCATTCCAACAATTCTTCTCAAATAAAGAGTTTACATTTATAAAAGTCTGTTAGAAAGGATTACAGATTTGATAGGCATCTTTCAAGAACCCTGCCGCCCCCCAACACACACACATTTGTTAAAAATTAACGTTTGGTCCCTTTTGTGAAGGCTTTTATGAGGAAATCTCATAGTCCTGAAAGGAGGTATGTGATTTCCTTCATTTCTCTTTACCTGCAGAAACCGAGGCACGAAGGCGAGACACAGGTGTGACCAGGCCCTTTGAGTGGTTCAGCTGACTGAACTGCTTCCAGGCCAGAATCGTTCACCCTGATACCCTAAAACAAGCCAAAGGAATGGGAATTAAAAGAAGTGGAAATCCACAGTTTAAAAATATTGCAATTTCCAATGAGAATTGACCAGAATTGAGGTTAAAGACAGATTTCAGCATTTTTTCGTCACTAGTTTCTCAATGGACCATTTCCTGTCCTCTCACTGTCAAGTTTAGAGAATTCAACAAACCACAAGGACACATCACTGCTCCACACACTGCCTGGAAGCAGAGTTTGTGTTCACCAACAGCAAAATGTGTGCACCACCTCTACAAATGCATGTGACACAGCCTCACATTTTGTGTGTGTGTGACCACAACCTCAAAGAAACCAAAAAAAAAAAAAAAATAGTATGACGTTTAATTTCACCAGAGTAAGGAAAAGAATCCAAAAGTACAACAGAAGTAAAGAATGTTCGACTTGGGAAAAACCTTAGAGCCTGTGTTAGCCAAACCTCTTCATATTACAGAAAAAGAAACTGGACCTCAGAGAAATTTCCAATTCAAATGGAAGTTACACCTGAGAGTCTGAATCTGAGACCCTACGTGGTACCACCTGAAGATAGGGTTGGAATTGACCTTATAAATAATGTATGCTAAATTTCTCACTACATTGAGGAGGAAACTGAGGCCTAAAGAAATTAAATGGCTGCACTGAGGTCATGCAGTTACTTAGTAGGACTAAATCCCATATGTTTATGTTTCTCAGAGAGAGCTTTGGTACCTTCCTCCTCTGCCCCAAACCCAATCCAGCAGCCTGCACCACTCTTTCATTCTATGAGATGGGCAATTGATGTTTTTCATATGTTCTTATATAAATAACCACATCAATAAGGTTTAAAGACCCACATCTCCTTTTCAACCAGATGAGCATTCCCTTGTAGAAATTCAGGAGTCACTAGTTAAGCCCAGTCCACTGCAAAAATGGCCAGAGAGCACCCAGGCAATTTTAAATATCCGCCTGTGTTTTATAACCACCCAAAGTCTGTCAGCCTCAAGGAAATCAGCTAGGAGCATTCAGCACTTTCCCATGTGTAGTCTATCTCTATTTACAAAAATAAACAAATTTGGGTACTGAAAGACTACAGCAAACACAGATATTTTTACCCATGGTTACAGTAGCTATGTTGATCTTCTGCTCTTAGTGGTAAATATGTTGAGATAATGAGATTGCTGAAAATTAACCAAATGTAAGAAGTTGTATAAATTCTATGTGGTCCTGTAGAGAACTAGTCCATTAATAATTCAGAAAAACTCAAGCTTTAGAGCCATTTGTTTCATTCATTTAATGGTTTGACAAAAATTTCTTACTATGTGTTTGGAACTTTCTAGATGCTGGAGACACAGCAGGGAACAAAGTTCCTTCCCTCTTGGATCTTACATTCTAATAACCAAACAAGGTAAAGCCATAATATATTAGATGTTGATATGTGCCATGGAGGAAATAGAAAGCGGGGAAGTAGGACTGTGGGTGCCAGGCTGAAGAGGTTGGGAAGGGAGTTGCCATGTATTATATTTAAGATGGCCTTGCTGATAAACAGAGATGAAAGAAATTAGAAGGCAGCCTTTGTGTATACCTGGAGGAAGTGCTTTCCAAGCAGAGAGCCAACAAGTGCAAAGGCATCAAGCAGGAGTGGCATATCCTTGGAACAGCAAGAAGGTCAGTGTGGCTAGAGCAGAGTGAGTGAGGGGAGAGTGGAAGGAGATGATGTCCGCAAGGTGGTTGAGGCCAATTGGGTGGGGACTTATTGGGCCTTGGAGGGGCTTTGACTTGTACTCAAAGTGAGATGGAAAGGCACTGGCAGGTATGGAACAGAGGAGTGACATGATCTGACTTCCATTTAAAAGAATCATGTTGCCTCTGTGTTGAAAAACAATTATAGCTTATTGGCTATTACAATAATCCAGGTGAGAGATGATGGTGGCTTGGACTCTGATGGTAGTGGTAGAGGGGGTAAGAATTAGTAAGATTCTTGGAGGCAGAACTCACAGTATTTCTTGGTAAATTGGATGAGGAAAAGAGAAGAATCGATGACTTCAAGGTTTTCCACTTGAGCAGCTCTTGAGTGGAACCGCCATTTGCTAGAATGAGGAAGTCTATGGGAGGAGTAGGTTTGGGTTGCAGGGGAGGGGGTTATGAATCAAGAGTTCAACCCTAACCTCATTGGGCTGAAGATGCCTTTTAGATATCCAGTCAATAGACACATCCTATTACAGACACATCTTATTAGAGATGGGTCTCAAGAATGCGGTTGAATATACAACAGAGTTCAGAGCAGAGATCCAGCCTGGAGATGTAACTGTTGGTCTTGTTAACATATGGACAATACTGAAAGGCATGAGATCATCTAGTGAAGGTAGATAAAAAAAAAAGGGCCCTGAGACACTCCAATGTTTGGAGGAGGGTGAGACGAGGAGGTACCAGCAAAGAAGGTGGAGGAAGGGACCAGAGAGGAATACCAAGATCAGAGACCAGTATTCCCAAGTCAGGTGAGTGATCAGCTATATCCAATGCTACTGATTTTGGATACAAGCTGAATTATAATGGGAAAAGCAAAAAATTGCTGCCTGTGTCTCCTATCATATCTATAACCTCCTGTTAATAATAATAATAGCAAGAATAGTGGTGATTAAGAACTACCACCTATGGAATGTCTGTCAAGTCACAAGGATTGTGCTTTGGCAAATCTCGCATGCCGCCCTGACAGATTGGTAATGGCTACCTGGAGCAGTGTGTTGAAAAGGAGTCTGAGGCTGCCTCAGCTTAAAGAAAAGGATTGAGTTGTGATTTCTGCCATGGACATAGAATGAGGAACTGGCATCACATTTGCCGGGTATTCATGATCTCTGTAATAGGACTTTACATACATTATCTTTAGGGCTCGCAACACCTCAGTGATGATGTAATTAGCCCCTTTTTACAAATGCAGAAACCTAGTTCAGGGGCATTTACTTAACCCCCTGAGGTGGCACAGCTAGATGAGGCAAAGGGGAGCTTTTGTCCAGGTCGGCCAGCCTTTGCCGCACGCTGCACAGTTTCTCTCTCCATCTCATCAGAAAAGTACACAGAATTTCAGATTCCCGGAGTGCACCTCTTCTAATTTAAACCTGTGACACAGAAAGCATATACAGTCGTGCACAGCATAATGACATTTTGGTCAACGATGGACCACATGTACGACAGTGGTCCCATAAGATTAGTACCATATAGCCTAGGTATGTAGTAGGACACACCATCTAGGTTTGTGTAAGTACACTCTATGATGTTCAACAGCAACGAAATCACCTAATGATGTATTTCTCAGAATGTGTCCCCATTGTTAAGCAGCGCATGACTATAACCAAAAGGATAAACTTCAGGGGCCGGCCCATGGCATAGTGGTTAAGTGCGCACACTCTGCTGCTGGTGGCCTGGGTTCAGATCCCGGGCGCGCACCAACACACTGCTTGTCAGGCCATGCTGTGGCAACGTCCCATATAAAGTGGAGGAAGATGTGCACAGATGTTAGTCCAGGGCAAGTCTTCCTCAGCAAAAAGAGGAGGATTGGCACAGATGTTAGCTCAGGGCTGATCTCCCTCACAAAAAAAAAGAAAGAAGAAAAATAAAAAGGGTAAACTTCAAAAGTAATGATTTGTTTATGCTCAAAGAAAATATGGTACAGCTGGATTCATGAGCCGATTTAGCAAGATATGTTTACAAATTTAAATATAAAAGAAAAACAAAACATGAGACATGAGCAGTCAAAATTATTCAAATAGAAGTTTTTTCAACCTAGGGCGGTTGAAGATGACACAGTAAGAGCAACCATTAAAAATATGACTATTATTTTGTCTTCATCGTTCCCATAGCAACCTAGTATTACTACTCCCTGCCAAAAAATAACTCAGTAGGCACCAAGAATTCTCATCCTCTCTTTTAGCACCAAGACCTTCCCACAGCCATTTGTATTAACATTTGCAAAAGATTTATTTCCCTTTGATTCACATAATTCCACATTCCCAAGAATATCTGGACTGGAGCATGGCCAGTAGCCTGCAGGGCCTGCAACCGTCTCCCTGGTCCTGGGTAGCTCCCTGGGTGCCCATGAATGGCTCATTGTTAAAGACAAACCCACTGCGGAGAACAGAGAAAACACAGAAGAGGAATCAGTGTCATGTTCCGAGGGAGGACTGGTCTGGATTTTGAGCAATGAAGCTGAGTGGGAGTGGCAAGCACCTAAGGCTGCTGTGAGCCAGTGATTGATACCTCCCCGTGCAGGGCTCCTCTGAGATGCTGCCCAGGTCACCATCAACAATCAACTCACTTCAGGAGATTCTGAACCCAAGTCCTTCCATGTGGCCGAGCAGAGAGCTAGAGCAAGCCCCAAACTGAAAATCATCTTCATCATCCCCAAGCATCTGTCAAGCACCAACTGTATGCAGGAATAAACATTGGTATTCAGAGAAAAGTCCAAGGTCACCGTCAAATAGCATGTATGGCTTGAGCAATTGGCCAAAAATCCAAGAAAAGCGTGATCTCTAGACTCTTACATGACGGAGACTGGGAACACAGACATTGCTCTGATTTTTGCTACTGACTTTCTGCATATTTTCTACTTTATCTATGCCAGCTAACAGGGCACTTTGGAGAAAGGTCCAGCTGCTCACTTCAAAGTCCATTGAAATCAAAGATAAAAAATACTATAATTGTAGCATTTCTTGGAATTAATCAGCCTTTACTAAATTCAATTGCAGAGTGGATTAAATGTTTTCCTGATGTATACTTTCTGCATTTAGACCATATTTACTATTTCAAAGATATGTTAATAAACCCCATAATTAATGTTTTATGAGTATATTCTAGTAGCCACAAGCCTATAGTTCAGAATATGGCTCTTTTCAAAAAGTTGCACATTCTCATACTTATTCAGGCCTTTTATTGTCCTTACTGGGGCTTTTTCTTTTTAATAGTCAGCAAACTACCATATTTCAAGATAAAATTCTCGTGCTGCATTACTTCTCCCAGCTCTCAGAAACCCACCAGAACGTATCAGAGAAAAGCAAAGAAGTGATCCAGAAACAGTAGACGAATTCAGTTATGGTCATAATCTATCTGCAAAAACAATAGCTATATCTGCTCAAGTGAAAATATATCTGACTTTATGCCATGGAGAAAAATAAACCAAACTTGCTAAAACATGCCTCTCTCCTTCAACCGCCCTACCTAACCATTCTGCAAAAAACGCCGAAAGGCTATATGGAATCTAAGCTTCTACCCTATGGACACATCTTGGTCTTCATTGAGGCCATTAATACATTAAAAACACTGATGAAGGGCTATTTGTTGGGTAAGTCATTTTTCCCTTGACATTTATTATCAGGAGAAAAGTTTTTCTGTTTTAATACCCACATTCTGGCATATAATTACTGTAATAAAGTCTACTTCTTCACTCTGGGTGACTGCTGCCAGTATTATGAAATCATGGCAATGGTTGTAAAAATAAGGGAGGTCACAACCTTTCCACACACACACACACCCACTCTGCAGCTGATATTAAATAGCTTTGGTGGGAAAATGCAGACCTTTAAACTTTCTCTACCAAACTCAATGCATTCTGTATTTAACTTCTTCTTTAAAACAGTTTGTGTTATAAGAATTCAAAAACTGCATATGGCCATGGAAAAAAAAAAAAAAGAAGGAGCTTATACTTAATTAGCTCCTAAGTCTGACTTGGACGAAGCATAAGAACAACAATTTCTTTGTGCTAACTATTTTTAATGATATGCATTACATGCATTGGCCTGTCTACTGCCCAGACTGTTCCAGCATCAATCCTGCTTTAGTGTTACGCTTTTGGCAAAGGACAGCATTGGAAAAAGTCTCCATTTCAATGCTTTGCCATTTTGGTAGGGATAATAATTCCTAACAGTATGAATTCCCTCTAAATTTTAAACCACCACCGTGGCTTTGTGACCACAAGATAGTCAACATCCAAGTACATCAGATGCTATACAAATATGCTCCTTACACCTCCAGCAGTACTCAATATTTTGATTCATCCTCTCTGGGCTTAAACCGCTTGAATATTTTAATCCAATTGCTTTCAGCTATTCTCCTTACATAACTGTTGGATATAATTTTTCTACTTCCAACCAAGACCCAAGTCAAGCTAATTGAGGATCATAATAAGGGCAGATAGGCCCAAGAGGGAGTATCTTGTGCAATTTTTAAAAAATCTTCTAGTTATTTATGGGATAGGAATTTCCTTAGGGAGGGTCTAAGGAAATACCTATTTTAAAAGTAGAATCTTAGGTTTCCAAATTAAAATAATCTTGAGTAGAGATGCTGTTTGAGGGGTCAGAAGGTCAGGAGCTCTCCTTGCTCTTGGAACGGGAAATCACAGAATCCATTGTCTTCCAAAGAAACATAGAGAATATAGAAGCAAATAGAATGTTGCAGAACAAGGTGTGTTAGACCCACACGAAAGCACCAACAGGGGGTCCAGCCCGGTGGCGCAAGCGGTTATGTGCACGCGCCCCACTGCGGTGGCCCAGTGTTCGCCGGTTCGGATCCTGGGTGCGCACCAACGCACTGCTTGGCAAGCCATGCTGTGGGGGCGTCCCATATAAAGTAGAGGAAGATGGGCATGGATGTTAGCCCAGGGCCAGTCTTCCTCAGCAAAAAAAGAGGAGGATTGGCAGATGTTAGCTCAGGGCCGATCTTCCTCAAAAAAAAAAAAAAGAAAACACCAACAGAGCACCATACAGAGAAAGCCAACCCTGGGATTGCCACCCCTGCTTCAAAAAGAGCAGCTCTGCTTCATTTCCTTGCCCTGTGCATCAGGTTTTATTCAGGGAGGAAAAGAGCTACTATAACCACAGTGAAAAACCGTTTGAGGTGTTCATACCCTGTGACCAGCACTTCTGTTCCTCGGCATGTGTCCTGGAGTAATTTGTACACGTGTGCCCCAGATCACACATATATGAATGTTCACAGCATCCTCGTCCATAGTGGCTCCACCAGAAACAACCCAAATGTCCATCCTTAGTACAATGGATCGATACATCATGATGAATTCTTACAACGGGGAACTATACAGTAGTGGAAATAATAAACCAGAGGTTTGTGCCACAACATGGATGAATTTTGCAAACACAATGCTGTATGAAAGAAGCAAGACACAGGAGAAAACACAGAATTATTCCATTTTTGTAAAGTTTTAAAACAGGCAATATTAATCTATATTGTTTAGAGATGCACATACAGGCAATAAAACTAGGAAGAAAAGCAAGTAAATGATTATCACAGAAGTCTGAAGAATATTTCTTTTGGGAGGTGAGAGAAGGCTGTAATCAAGACTCAGGATAGGAGCTAGAAGAAATTTCTGGGATGCTGGTAAGGTTTTGTTTCTCATCCTTTAAAATGTTTCTATGTAAGTAGTTTATCTTTTATTTCAAAATTGCGAAAAACAAAAGGACAACTCCTAAAAAAGAGAAATTTGAAAACTCTCTGCTTCAGTCTAGCTTCTTCACGGGAAAGATACAGAACTGGAGGCCAGGGAGATTAAGTCAATTGCCCATATCTCCTGTCACTCTAATGTGCAGCTTCTGGGTCCAGGGCTCAGTCACAGAGTCTCTTCCCCAGTGCTTTAGGGGGCCCAAGTTCCTAAGGGGGCCAGGAAATGAAGCAGAGCTGCTCTTTTTGAAACAGGGGTGGCAATCCCAGGGTTGACTTTCTCTGTATGGTGCTCTCTTGGTGCTTTCTTTCCTTTTTTTTTTTTTTGAGGAAGATCGGCCCTGAGCTAACATCTGCCAATCCTCCTCTTTTTGTCCCCTCAGGCTCTCTGTCCAGCTTGCAAACTGACCCACTCCTCTCTTTCCCTCACCCCACCGCCCCTCTCCCTTATGGCCCGCCTCCAGCATCTCTCACTGTGGGTTCACAGCTGAGGTCCTCCTCTGAGGCCCACCGGACAGATGCAGAGACTGTACATGCTTCTCTGGATAAATACACATGCCCACTTGTACTCTACCTGGCTTGCCATTTCTATGTAGAAAATATCTAATATTTAATCTACACCCTAAAACCTAATATACTTTGCATTCTACAGATATTTAAAACCAAAGTAAAGTTTATTAACTACAAATATTAAATCCAATTCTTGTAGACACTTTTCAACCCTCCTTCCAATAAACAGTGGAAGTGCAGTGTGAGTTATATACTTGCCGCTTGAGGGGTTTCTTCCTGAACTACTACTCCTTGAGCTGCACAGCATATATTGCTTTTATAATGGAGTTTTTAAATAATATCTTTATTGTCCCCTTCCTTTAAAAAAGAATCAGTTGCTGAGAAAACATCTAGCCAGAACTTTGTTTAGAAAGTAAAATGTGAGTTAAGAAATTCAAGACATTTGGATAAGCCATCATGTACAGACATGAATCATAACATGATTGTCAAAGCTTATATGAGGTGTCTATTTACCAGATTTCTTCAAGTCTGTGACATTCTTGGATTTTTTTTCATATTTAAAGACTACATTTTTTTAGGAGCAGTTTTAGACTCACAGCAAAATTGAGAGGAAGATATAGATTTCCTATATACCCTCTTTCCCTACACTTGCATAGCCTCCCCCATTATCAACATCACCCACGAGAGTGATACATGTGTTACAATTGATGAACCTCCATTGACTCATCATAATCATTCAAAGTCTATAGTTTACATTACAGTTCCCTCTTGGTGTTGTACATTCTACAGATTTGGACAAACTTATAATGACATATATCCATCATTATAGTATCATACAGAGAAGTTCCACTGCCCTAAAAATCCTCTGTGCTCCCCTCATTCATCCCTCCCCCCTCCTTCAACTTCTAGCAACCACTGATCTTTTCACTGTCTTCATATTTTTGCTTTTACCAGAATGTCATATAGTTGGAATCACACAGTATATAGCATTTTCAGAGTGGCTTCTTTCACTTAGTTATGTGCATTTCAGTTTCCTCCATGTCTTTTCATAGCTTGATAGCTCATTTCTTTTTAGTGCTGAATAATATTCTGTTTGGATGTACCACAGTTTATCCATTCACCTACTGAAAGACATCTTGGTTGCTTCCAAGTTTTGGCAATTATGAATAAAGCTGCTATAAACATCCATATGCAGATTTTTGTGTGGAGATAAGTTTTCAACTCCTTTGGGTAAATTCCAAGGAGTGTGACTGCTGAGTCACATGGTAAGGGAATGCTTAGTTTTGAAAGAAATCACTAAACTGTCTTCCAAAGTGGCTGTAGCATTTTGCTTTGGACCAGAAATTCAGACTTGACAAGGTAAAGGTAGAAAAGTTAAACTATGTCCCATACATGAGAAATTCTATGATAATTCTCCTAAAAATGGAATTAGAGAAGAAGCCAAAAATCCAAGGTAGCCTACATCACCAAGCAGAGCAAAAGTACAGGAGAGAAGAAAAAGTAAAAATGCAGTCAATGAAAGAAAAATATTACATAAGAAAATCCAAATAAAAGGATAGAGTTCTTAGCTCATGAACAACCTCTCTCCAAGTACACTTGCTGTCATCCTCAAAGAAGCCCATATGCATGTAGGAGTTTTCCAGCCATGGATAAACAAGAAAGAAGTGTCATTTCAAGAAGAACTGGCCATGGGAAAAAATGCTCTTGTCAGAAGAACAGCAATATTTCCAATCTCCCACCTTATCTGTAGAAGGCCAATGAAACCAAATACATCCGAAGAAGTCAAAATCTTCTGTGTCATGTTGGCATTAGCCAGTTGCTGATAAAGCAATACAAGAGGGGTGATTATTTTTCCTTTGAAACAACCCTATGCACAAGGATTTGATTTGCCTTCTGCTGTGCACCTTCAATGGGATGAACTCATTTAGTTAAAATTCCAGACTGTATCACTTCTTTAAAAATCATTCCCAGGGAATTTGCTCTCTGGTCATCTTGCCTGTACTCAGCTGTACTCTACTCATCCTTCACGGTGCTGCTTGAGCCCAGCAGCCCACAGTGAGTCTCCTGCCTTTGAATTCCTAGGGCTCTAGCAGTGCATCACTCATTCCGACTCAATTCCACAGAGCCCTGAACAGGGGCTTAACCACTCACCAAGTGTGTGTTGTGTGTTTCCCCACCCAGATTTTAAGGTCATGGAAGATAGACCTCTGGTGCTTTCTTATCCATCCTATACCACAGTGCTGAGCTCATAGTAGGTGCTCAAACCTTCCCAGGGGTTCATTCACTCCATGCTGCCTTCCCCTCCAGAGCTCAGGATCATCAACAGAAATAAATCCCCTTACAACGCTACCCATCATGGCAGCCATGGCTTCCCCAACCTCTGTTACTTCAGTCTCTTCTCTTTCTGTTTTGCTTTAAGCAGACAGTGGACAGAAACTAAAAACATATTCAGATCAGTGAGTGTGCATTATATGGAAAACAATGGCTGTCAACACGAGAATACAGATCAATTCACCACTAACCTTTAACATACCATGATGGTAACAGAGTTCATAAATGGGTGATAAACATGGCAGGATCATGGGGAACAACAAAAAAATGCAGAGAACAGATTGAAGCGCTCATAGTCATTCAGAACTAGATTCTTAAAGCTTCCAACAGTACTGTTTGTTCTGCTGTAAAGTGATATGTAGATTCCTAAAAATAACCTGGTTTATCAAAAATTGTGATATTAAAATAGTTGTTTTAGTGGAAGGGGGAGGTATTGAGGTTAAGATTAGAGAGTTTCAGACATGGTAACCAACAGTAGAGGAATTTCATAATTGTAAGTAAATGTTATTATCATAATCTAAAATGTATATATCCATTGATCAAAGTTGACCAAACAAACGCAAACGTTTCATTCCACATACTCAGGAATTTCACAGTCTTCTCCATGTCCTTTGTTTTTTAATTTGTGGTCTTAAACCAAATAACAAGGAATATAAGCCAAACTGCAGAACAGCTCAGCAAGGAGACATGCAGCAGCATGTTCCCAGGCTTTGCAGGGTCATAGCTTTTCTCTTCCTCCTTGGGTAGCCCTAGTCCCTCAGTCACTCACTACAATCAAAAGCAGTTGCATAATGCAAAAATGCTCCTTAACTAACAGAACACCTCGTATCTAATTTCCATCATGAAAACTCCCAACGTAGGAAAAATTGTGGAACTCCAGGCTCAAAATTAAATTTGGGCTTTTGACATCAATCACTAACATCTGCAATATTTCTGCAAGGGGTCTATGGTCAGAGAGACATTAGCCTTGCCTATTTCCTACCAGTCCCTCCGGATTCACTTTCCCCCACAAACACAGGAAAATGCTTATTGCACAATAAACAAAATCAAAACATCTAGTAGCAAAGGCCAGGTGCGTCTCCTTAAGGTATAGACACCTCCCATAGCAAGAATGATTTTGGAGGTGAGACTGAAGGGGCCTGTGGCAAGACCTTCAGGACAGCTCTTCACGTCACAGGACTCGTTGGATATAGTTTCTTGAAGGAATGTCATCAACAGTGAAACTAGTAGATTCCTAAGGAAGGTGAGAATGAAAATCTAGTGAAAAAGTCATCTGGTTCATCTTCTACAGAATCCAACAAATCATCCTAGATGAGTGGGTGAAAAGTCTTACTTCCACGTCATCAGTTAAGACCATTAATCCCTTCCAGTACTAACATATTGGTCTGAGCTTATTCAGGATTTTGACTAAAAAGCTTACACAATAAGTTTTCTCATGAACTCATTCTAAGTTACTCTGAGGCCCTGGGAAAATCAAATCTGGATGCTAAGCGCTCCACCTGGGTGATATAGTCCATCCTCACAACATTTCAAGGAAGATTAAAGTAGCCCCATTTCGTAGATGAGAAACCAAGGCTTAGGGAGGTTAAGTATCTTGCTCAAGATCATGTGCCTGGTAAACTTAGTGGAACCAGAATTCAAACCCAGACCCTCTGATATAGACCCACGGGCTTAACCTCTACACTACACTGCCTTTCCTGTCCAAGCAACAAAGACAAAGGGTAGAAAGGACAATTGGTGATTTCTTGGTGCCCATTTCACATGCCCTCAGCCCACCTCCGATTGCAGCGACTGTTTGGGCAGAAAGTTCTATGACTCTCAGGCCAACTTTCTGCTTTCCTGCCTCGGGATCTCCTCAGAAAGTGCAGGAGCCCGCTCAGACCATGTTTAAGCTGGCTTAGAAGTCCTCAACCAATGAGGCATGGGAACTGGGAGAAATGCCTCGGCTTCCCAGCCTTCCAAAGGACAGTCCTGGAGACCTCCCATGTGCTTCTCAGAACACCGGTGCAATCGAGCTCCCACTGCCCACAGCAGCAGCTGTGATAATATGCCCATATTGGCTTTTTCTCCTTCCTGCCACTCTCTCCATTCCCTCACTCATGCTTCTTGGGTCCATTTCCCAAATAAACTATTTGCACCTGAGATCTCGTAGGCTTGCTTTGGGGAGAACCACACTAAGACATTCCGCCTTTGTGACGTGATTAACTAGACAGTTTCTTACGGCTCCTTCCTAATCTATTATTCAGTGACTTTTAATCACACACAAAATTTCAACAATCTTACACCTAATTAGCCATGAACGAAGTCCATCAAGGAATACATTCCAGAAGGAGCTACTGCTCTTGTAGGAATGTGAAGACGCAACTATGAGACAGTTCCCCCGTGTCACAGTTTACTGGGGTGTGAAGAGCTGGATCTGCATTTCCACCTAGATTTGCAGATAAGTGGCTGTGTATCTAGGAAGGCTCATTCTACTCACTAGTCTGTACAGAAGGTGCAGCATAATTCTGTATTAAATTATCCAGAAAGACAGTTCTGGTTTTCATATTATCATTTGTATGTTTGTATCCAATCCAGACAGGTCTTGAAGCACAATTGACAGGTTATCTTCATCCAAGTAAAATTTTCTAAGGCCAAACTCTTTCTAATTAATGTGACCCTATAGGCATACCTATGACCCTATGGATGACAGTCCCCAGAAACCCCTGGGGGTATATCTAAAGAAGGAGTAGGGACAGGATGAGAAGAGACACAAGGTTCATCTAGTCCAACCTTATCCTTTCACAGATGAGAAAAGTGAATTGTTCAGAGAGCTGTTGAATTGTGCACCATGCCCCCCAGCCAGTAAGAACTGGAAGGACAGCCCAGCCTCCCCACACTGTGCTGCTTCCTGCATGGAGAGCCAATGGCAGGCAAAATCCAGCCTAAAAAATTCTTCATGGTCCCTGTCTCCAGATGCTCTAGAATCAGTATGGTACCACCACCTTTTGCAAGTATCATAAAGACTCCCATCCTGCCTGTGTGAATTGTAGTTAAAAAGCCAGTCTCTCAGAAATATACCGTGCAGTCAGAGGTGGAGGCAGTTGTTGTATAATCACCACAAGTTTGTGGAGTTTTGGAGCTGAAAGAGGTTCTGGTGATAGTTGTCACTGTTAGGTGGCATTAATTTGGAGAAACTATGTATTTCTATGTAAGAACTGGCAAATTGTCCTTTTTTTGTTTTTTTGCATTTCTCCAAATGTCTTATTTTTCAAGAGTGATAGCAATAATAATTAACTATTAATAATAATAATAACTAATAATAATTTATTTATTATATGATTACTATGCTAAATTCCTTAAATGTGTTATATATTCCATATGTCACACGTACAATTATTAACCCCTTTAATCCCTACAGATGTATCATAAACTCAGAGTAATAAGTTAACTCTATATTTAAGAAAAATAACAAAATCTAAGTTTGCAATTCCCCACATAAAGAGAGATTGTAAACACTTCTTCAGAGTTCTGCAACAGTAATATTATTTTGGTTTAAGATCTATTTTCAGTACACTGATCATTATTAGGGAATGTTATTTGTTTGTTGTGGTAAAATATACGTAACATAAAATTTACCGTCTTAACCATTTTTAAGCATACAGTTCAGTAGTGTTAAATATATAGTCATGTGCCACATAATGATGTTTTGGTCGATGACAGATCACATAGTCAATGGTGGTCCCATAAGATTAGTACTGTATTGCCTAGGTGTGTAGTAGGCTGTACCATCTAGGTTTGTGTAAGTACACCCTATAAAGTTCACACAATGATGAAATCGCCTAATGATGCATTTCTCAGAATGTGTCCCCGTTGTTAAGCAACGCATGACTGTATTCACATTGTTGTGCAACCAATCCCCAGAAGTTTTATATCTTGCAAAACTGAAACTCTGTACTCATTAAACAACAGCCCCCCATTTCCCCCTTTCTCCAGCTCTTGGCAACCACCATTCTACTTTCTGTTTCTATGACTCCGACTACTCTACCTCATATAAGTGGAATCATACAGTATTTGTTTTTTTGTGACTGGCTTATTTCACTTAGCATAACATCCTCAAAGTTTATCCATGTTGTAGCATGTGACAGAATTTCCTCCCTTTTTAAGGCTGAATAATATTCCGTTGAGTGTAAATACCATATTTTGTTTATCCATTCACCCATCAATGGACACTCAGGTTGCTTTCACTTTTTGGCTACTATGAATAATGCTGCTATGATCATGGCTGTACTGGCCAATTCCTTTTAATTAAAATAAATTGATTACATTCTGTAGTGTTCCTTCCAGCTCATGGTCTTACATTCCTGTTCTCAAGAAAAGCTAACCTCAGTCCCTCTTATTCGGTTATCCACACTCAGAACAAGCTTAGCCTGCTGGCCAGTCACGACCACATGTAGCCATTTGTCTCACAGCACAGATGAAAAGGCAATCTGCCTGGGAGGAAATAGGCTCATGAAGGGCTGGCCTTGCACAACTCATTTTATGAAGTGGTGACCAAGTTCTTTAGGGAGATAATGTAAGTAGTGATTATAAGTGTGGGTCTGGGATCAGAATCCCTGCTCTAGCACTTACCAGCTGTGACCTTGAGAAAGTTACTTAATCTCTCTAAACCTCAGTTCCTAATCTCTAAAGCAGAGGCAGTGATAATAAAAGTACTTATATGCTGGAGTCAAGGTGAGGAATAAATGAAATAATCCATGTAAAGAATTTAGCATAGTATCTGGCATACAGTAAATGCTCAATAATTGTCTGCTTTTACTCTGTAGCTATAGGTCACCAGCTCCAACCCCCTCAATTACAGATGAGGCCCAACAGGATGAAGGGGCACACACTCCTGCCTTCGTGGCCACAGAGCTCTGGATGGGCAGAGGCCATTCCTCTAACACGAAAACCCCAGCAATCAGGCATTCACTATCTTTTTAATCACAAATGTCTGGTTTGTTTCAAAACTTTGATTAAAAAAAAATACATCACTTGGGGCCGGCCCGGTGGCGCAAGCGGTTAAGTGCGCGCGCTCCGCTGCGGCGGCCCGGGGTTCGCTGGTTCGGATCCCGGGCGCGCACCGACGCACTGCTTGGTAAGCCATGCTGTGGCGGCGTCCCATATAAAGTGGAGGAAGATAGGCACAGATGTTAGCCCAGGGCCGTCTTCCTCAGCGAAAAAAAGAGGAGGATTGGCGGATGTTAGCTCAGGGCTGATCTCCTCACACACACACAAAAAAAAAATACATCACTTAACGTAAGTTTGACCCTTTTAAGTCCACAGGCTTAAAAATAAAAGCTAAGAAACAGGAACTGAAAATGCTCAAAAAATAAAATAAAATCTGAGAAAAATCAAGTAAATATCACAGACACCTTTCTGCTAAGAAAACCCTTGACATTGTAAGTGTATTTAGATCTTGATGAAAACATACCTGGTTTTCTTTTGCTTTTGCATCAAGTGTGGATCATCACAGCCGTAGTGCAACCCACCACATTTTCAACAATGACTCATGCTTTCACTTGGCCTTTTCGCGGGCTGTACCAAGTTTCTTTCTCAACTCGGCATTTCTGCCTTTGCAATTCTCATTTACATAGAGTGTAGCACACTTGGGCAGTCTAAGGCTTCAGGGCAACCTGGGGGCCACATTCAGACAGAATCCAGAGCTGTCAGCCTGCCCACCAGCACCTTGCCCTCAATTAGCCTCCAGTCCCAGAGAGGAGGCTCCTAGCCCCAGTGTCCTCTCTGAGCCCCTAGACCACAGTACCTTTCATGTACGTGTGCACTTTCTCTAGCAATCTTGGACAATTTAAGGAACGTACGTGGCTGTCCGTCTTCCATCAATCAGATTTACATCCCACAATATTCAGAGTTCACAATGCAAAGCAATATTAGAGATTTCTTTCTTTCTCAGGCCACTCTGCTTTGCTCCTGTTCACTGTTGATACCCTTATCCTGAGAACCACCCAGCACATGAGTGGTCAGCAAGCCTGGCTGTGCATTAGAATATCCTGGAGCGCTTTTTTGTAAAACTGTGGGTGCCTGGATATCACCCCACGCCGTCTGAAACTGAACCTCTGAGGATAGAGTACAGGGTTCAGCATGTCTTAGGAGCTCAGCAGGCAACTGTGATGGAGAGTGAGGTTGAGAACCGCTGCCCTAACCAAAAAGGACGTTAGAGCACAGCATCAGGCACAGCACTCCAAGGGCAGGTGACGCTCAAGATGAAGGGCTGCCTGTACCCTTCAATCCTTTGAGGCACACCAAGGATTCTAGAACATGACTCCAATTCACCACTGAAGGAGAAGATGTCCTTCCTCAGCTCATCTAGAAATCTAACCTGCACAACTCATTTCTACCTGGGGCTACTGAGGGCCTGATCTCATGCTCCAGCCACATCACCCCTGAGTGCCCATCTCACCTGGCTGACCTCTGCTTCCAGTCTGTCTACAGTGACTACGACCACACAACTCGACCTCACTGCTGAGTAGGCAAAGCCGGAGAGATTCATGTACAGTCAGGGCTCTACAAGAGATCTCAGGGTTCTCTGTAGGCAGCAGGACCAGTAAATGTGACATGGTTGAGACCCAGAAAGCAGGCAGACCACTGAGCTGGGGTATCACCAAAGAAAGATGAAGGAGGCAGACCTGCTGAGGGTGTTCAACAGCAGGACTGAAAGTAGAAGAACATACAGTAGGCCCATCCCAGTACAATCAGAGTGGCAGGAACCAGGGCAGAGACTGAAGGTAGAAGCAGGTGCAGGGCGGAGAAGCAGTATGGCAGAGTGGGTACCCAGTTGGGCTTTGGTGGTAAACTGTCTGGATTGATCTCTGGCTCTGATCCATGATTTGGGGCAAGCAAACAAAACAAAACAAAATACTCTAAGCCTCAGTTTTCTCATCTGCCAAATGGAAATAATATTATGTTTCTCATGGTTATTAAACATGGTAGTGAGTGGGAGTACCAGCATAATAGCTGGTACTCAATCAAATGTTAGCAATATTGTTATAAGAAAAAGAGGCAGCTCCTAGGATCCAAGACAGAGGTTTAGTCAAAAGGGCACAGGCAAAAGGCCAGTTACAAGTCAGAGCAGGCCCTGCAGTAGAGCTGAGAAGCCAGGCCACCATGATGGCAGTGGACCACGTTCTAGTCTCTTATTAAAAACAGGGGTAGCTCTAGAGTCTTGGTCAGATTGAGCAGCCTTAGCTGCGAAGGTTAAGTGGCCTTAGCTGCAAAGGTTAGAGGCCTGCAGGCCGAAGGAGGCAAGCTGACCATTACACTGATTGGCTTGGCACAGGTTCAAAGCCAGGATCGCTCCCTGGGACTCCGGGTGGCCACTTTTCTTTCTATCCACAGGTCCTTCCCAGTGTGGCCCTTACCTTCAGGAATTCTGCCCCCCCCCCTTTTTTAATAACTCCTAGTATTTTCTACCTCCTGTTCCAGGTTCTCCTTCTTGCCCTGGCCAGTGGCCTTCCTCCTGTCCTCTAGTTCTCCGTTTTAGTTTCTCTATCACTGCTCCCATTTCGCTCAGTCTCCCCTCTAGCCTTCACTCTAGGCCGTTCAGGCAGGCCCACGGAGTCCCCAGAGTCCAAAAGAAGGCTTTCTTCCCTACCCTTTCTCCCCCACCCCCATCCAGTCCCACACCCTGCCTACCTTCAACCAGCCGGGGTCCCATTAGCCTCCAACGCCACCCTATAAAGCTTTCATTTAGGAATTCTCATACATATTTTCATGTTAATAACACCCACCATCTTCCCTGGAAAGTTCCCATTAACTTTTCCTTAAGCACTCAAAATACAGTAAGACTTCACATTAACGTCTTAACACAGAAACCTCTGTCCTGCTGGCTCTTCAGTTCCCTGTCATTAGGGGGAAGGGAAGCATTTGACCATATTCTGAAAACAAACCCAATCAGGAAGTGGATAAATGGGGACATTTTTCTAAACATGTTTGTTTCTGATCTCCCCGACTCCCATCCCCATGAAGCTGATACACCCATCGGATTGGACCAGCACCCTGGTGAAAATCCGCTGCCACTTCTCATTGCAGCAGAGAGATGTTCAGAGTCTGTTCCCAACACAGACCAATAGATCTGTTCTCTTCTAGGGCCAAAGCTTGAACTTTTAACCCTGTCCAGCCATTTCACAAATTCAGTTATAGGTCAGTTATAGATCTGTGATAAGGCGGACAAAGCAAGAGAGCTCACATGGAGCCATCCAAGGGCATCAGTGTGGCTAAAGATCAACAGGGCCAAGTGCTAGAAGGCCAAGAGGTAATTACCCATCTGGCAGGAAGTACTCCTATCTGTGCCTGCAGGGTTCTATCTTCTGCCTATTTTCGGCACTCGTGAAAAGGAATTGAGGGAAAAAATTGAATGATGATATTGTGGTCAGCTGTACTCTTGGGTTAGCCACTATTGGAAGAACATTCCCGTTTTATAAAGACTCATAGACTATTTTCAGAGCTTGAAGTGACCTCAGGAATAATTTCTCCAAATGCTTCATTTTAGAGATGAAGAAATTGAGATCTTGACAAGTAAATGAACCCACTAAGGGTCACCAGAACACAACAGGCATCGGCTTGTCTCTTCCTATACTCTATCCACTGCACGACACTATTCCATGAATATTTTCATCTTGGTTATTTACAAAATGCATTTTTTAAATGTAAATATGTGACAGAAACTGAAAGGGAATATATGAGTGGATTTTTTTCCTTGAAAAGCATTTTTAATGCTACAATGTTTTTACAAGTAATATACATACCTGAATTGTTCTTAGAAAATGAGAAAGCACTAAGGATCAAAGAAGTTGTTTGGTTGCAGGGAAGAAAAAAAGAAGAAAGTCAGGTAGGGTGGAGAAAACCAAGATGGGAGGTTTAAATAGTATTGAGATTGAATACAGGATCAAGGAGGGAAGAATGGGGCTGAAAAAGGACATCCATGGAAGGATATGAGAGATCAGGAGAGAAGAAACATCTCAAAGAATCCTGAGAAAGTACTCTGAATGGTAAAGTGTGACAATTCTTTATCTTAGCAATTTAAAATACTGTGAGTAATGGAAAAGGACAATAGGGAAATGACCTCTATTAAGCAGGTGATTTACATATCTTCTCATTCAATCCTCACAAAAATCCCATGAGAGGTTATTATACCCATTTTACAGAGGAGAAACTGTGTCTAAGAGAAGTTAATTTGCCTGTGATCACAAAACTAAAATGTAGTAAAGTCAAGATTCTATTCAGGATTGACACCAAAATCCATCTAACAATCCAGGCCCTGGCTTCCTTTCCACCGGAAGCAGTCACACAAGTTACAGTGCAGAGGTAAAATCCTTTCTTATAACTACATTTGAAAAATAGCATTGGCATGTCGTGTTAATACATCTAATATCATAACATGGAAATGCTCTATTCTACTAACGTTTACTTTGGGCCAGAAGAATTATCTCCAAACATTACAGGGACTTGAAATTGGGTTTTGGGCTATTCGAAGAGTGATTGATGTGTGAGGTCCTTTAATTTGCCCAAGTGATGAAAAGAAGATTGAATCAAGGGTTCATGCTCCCATTTCAAAGTAAGACAATGTGAGTCCTCGCCTAGCAACCATAATTTATTTTTCTACCTCATTTCAATTTAGATTAGGTTTCAGAAGCCCTAGCACATATTCAGTTTCAATTCCTTCGTTCTTTTTTTTTTTTTGTGAGGAAGATCAGCCCTGAGCTAACATCCATGCCAATCCTCCTCTTTTTGCTGAGGAAGACTGGCCCTGAGCTAACATCTGTGCCTATCTTCCTCCACTTTATGTGAGACGCCGCCACAGCATGGCCTGACAAGAGGTGCCTCGATGCACACCCGGGAACTGAACCCAGGCCACCAGCAGCGGAGCACGTGCACTTAACCGCTATGCTACGGGGCTGGCCGCCTCTTTCGTTCTTACATATTTATTAAAGTTTGATCATATTTTCATTATAATTTAGCTCAAAAAACATTAATAGTTCCTTAATTAAGAATATATCACCAGATAGCCGCATACTGGGGAAATGCCAAAGAATTGATTAAAAGTTCACATTTCCTTGACTAGTTTATTCCATTTCAAGGAAATTGGTTGGGCATATGATAATAACTTCCTTAAGAGGTACAATTTGCTTTCTCGTATGATTACAACAGCTGGAAATTAATTTAATTTTCGTGATCGCTTGTGTAGTTTCTCTTTTTGTTCTAAGATCATTTCCTAATCCCCCCCAAAAAACTGTAATATCAAAATAACTGAACTCATGTCATTTTCTAAAGTGCTAACATGACAAAAGAATTCTAACAGTTACTAGAAGTTGACTTTAATAGTTTTTAATAAATTTTATTGATTTCAGTAGATTGGTTATGATTTCAAATGACAGTGAGAAGGTGGGGAAGGAACTGGAGAGGATAACATCAAGAAAAAAGGAGTTTCCTCAGCAAGACAGTTTTTGTTAAATTTTTTTTAACGCACGATTGAATTCACTTTTTATTCATTTCCGCATTAAATTATAAACAACACGTTCTGAGGTGTTATTTTTAGATGTTTTTAATTTGTCTAGTCTAATACACAACCTAAAAAATTTCCATTTAGGGCGTGACAATGCTTAAAAACAAAACCTTTTTCCTGTTCTGTTGAAGGTGGGTGGATCAAAGAATGTCTAGGCAGATAAGAGAGCTTCAAATATTGGGCAGTCCCAGATACTGAGAAGAATAAAAAGGACGGTTCTTACAATCATGGCTGTAAACAGTTCCTTGCCCAAAAAGGCAAGAGAATTCTCCAAACGACTGTTGGTAAATGTTCAATTCAGTTTGCTACATTTCACATCATCTCAGTCTTCAAAGGCTACAAATTTGAAACTTGGGTAGGAAGGTTTTGAAACTCAAGTTCCACTTATTCTTGGCCAAGCCCAGCAATGTGATTCCCGGGATGGGACAAGGGGAGGGTCAGACTGTTGAAATAGTTTCTGATGATTTCCCCATCACTCAAGCTCCCAAGAGAAGGAGTTAAAAACATTTGTTGTTGTTTGTTAGTTTCTTAAAGCATGGGTCGAAAATACAACTAAAAAGGTGTTTTGCTTTGTATTTTGGCAAACAAGGTCCAAGCTGTTCTGATTCTGTATATTGAGTCCCACCTTTCTTCTTGGGTAACTTCTAGTTGGTTGGTTGGTTTTGTTTTTATTCTGGGCACATTGATGTTTTGAAAGAAATTGGAGACTTGTTAGCAAGCATGAAAGGAAGAAGAGATTTTGAGTAGATGTATTAGTTATTTATTGCTGTATAAAAAATTACCCCCAAAACTTCCAGCTTAAAGTAATAAACATGTATTATCTCACACAGTTTCTGAGGGAGAGGAATATGGAAGCATCTTACTTGGGGGTTCTGGCTCAGAGTCTCTCATGAAGTTACAGCCAAGTTGTTGGCCGGGGCTGCAGTCACCTTGAGGCTCAAGATCCAGTTAAAGTACATTTATTCTTGTTGACAGGGCTCAGTTCCTTGCTGGCCGTTGGCTGGAAACTTCATTTCCTTACCACGTGGAGCTCTCCATAAGGCTGCTCACAATAGGGCTTGCTTCTCCCAGAATAAGTGCTCTGAGAGAGAAAGAGAGAGAGAGAGAGAGAGAGAGAGAGAAGCACAACATGCCCAAGATGGAAGTCACAGTCTTTTATAACCTAATCTTGGAAGCGACATACCATCACTTCTGCCGTGTCTTATTGGTCACACAGACCACCTGACACACTGTAGCAGGGAATTACATGAAGGTATGAATACCAGGAAATGGGGATTATTGGGGGCCATCTTGAAGGCTGGCTACCACAGAAGGCAACTAGCAATATCTGCCAGACATTGACCCTCTAATTTATATTTCATATACCATTGTTGAGATTTCACACAGCTACAGTACCTGGGACATTCAATAAATATTTATTGAACGAGTGAATTGAGAAATGAACGTTTCAAACTGTTGTGTGATGCTGCTATATTTTAGCCAACAATTGGCAGCATAACCATTTTATTAGGACTTCAACATTTCTTTCTGCAATTATTTGAATATCTATTAGAGTAATTTTCAAATGATGCTCCAAGCGGTCCCAAGTGGGGCCCCTAAAAGCTACCTCCTCAATTCTTCTTGGTTCAATCAGAGCAACTCTCCTGACATCTATTTTTACATGTTGAGCTAACTTTGAAAAACAATTCTTTTGCTTAAAAAAAAAAAAAGATTTGAAATGCCCACTTTCTTATTGCATTTTGCCTATGTTATTTTAAAGAAAAATATTAGAAAATTGAAAAATGAGGGGCAGGCCCTGTGGCTTAGCGATTAAGTGCATGTGCTCCGCTACTGGCGGCCCAGGTTTGGATCCCGGGCGCGCACTGACGCACAACTTCTCTGGCCATGCTGAGGCCACGTCCCACATACAGCAACTGGAAGGATGTGCAACTATGACGTACAACTATCTACTGGGGCTTTAGGGGAAAAAAAAAAGAGGAGGATTGGCAATAGATGTTAGCTCAGAGCCGGTCTTCCTCAGCAAAAAGAGGAGGATTAGCATGGATGTTAGCTCAGGGCTGATCTTCCTCACACACACACAAAAAAACACTACCTTGGCTTAAAAAAAAAAAAAAGAAAAGAAAAATGAAAGTATAGATAGTGTCAAAAAGAATTGGTCTCTAGATTTAATACAATTAAAAGAGATATGGAAGTCCTCAGGGAAGCCGAAAACAGTAAACTCTTAATATCAATTCAGACATTGGGTTTGACTTTGGATTCAATGATATAAAATGCACATACACACAGGCACACACACACAAGAGAAAAACTATGTGCAAAAATATAGAAGTATGCAATTAAAGATTGTCTTAAAAGTAAGATAAAATAAGAAATTTCTTATTTTCTCCTGGCTCCTGAGGAATGAGGACCTTCTCAGAACATATGAGCTTACCTTTTGACCATTGTGCTTGACTTTCCTATTAGTTTGAGGGGGACAAATTACTCAGAGAAGTAGAATCTTGCCTGCCTGCATGTGCCTAAATTTATCTTGATCTGTCATCCCATGTATAAAATTCACCAAATTTCAATGGGTAGCCAGACTCTAATCAAACACTGAAATTGTTTCTAGGGGCCGTTAAAAGCTTCTGGGCCCTTGGCCTTACCCTAGGCCAAACAGAATATTTGAATTTCTATCTAAGTAGGCTTTCTTCACTCAAGTTCTCAAAAATCACAAGCCTCTCAAGTATCTTCTAGGTGAGCTGTTTTGTGTGTCCTACTTAGCATAAAGCAAGGGTGATTTGCTTTACCATTGGCTCCATGTCTTAGTTTGTTGACATTTCAATTGATTTTAAAGACCTCGAATATCTACACGTTGTCTATAACATTTCAGTAAGGTATGTCATATCCTCTTAACTATTCCCATAGAAAGGAACAATGAAAAAATTAATGAATTAGCCTCCACTTATTATGAAAACAAAGATTTTAACCATTGAATTATGCTACCTAAATGGGTTGAATTGTGTCCCCCCTAAAAGATATGTTGAAGTCCTAACCCCTAGTATCTCAATATGTGATCTTATTTGGAAATAGGGTCATTGCAGATGTAGTTAGTTAAGATGAGGTTATATTGGAGGAAGGTTGGGCCCCAATACAATACAAGACTGTTGTCCTTACAGTAAGAGAGCCATGTGAAGACGGAGGGATGGAGTGTTGCATCTCCAAACAAAGGGATGCCTGGGGCTACAAGAAGCTAAGAGAAAGAACAGATTTTCCCTCAGAGCACTCAGAGGAACCAACCCTGCCAACACCTTGATTTTAGATCAACTTCCAGCTTCCAGAACTGCCAGATAATCAATTTCTGTTGATTAAGTCACTCAGTTTGCGGTGCTTTATTTGCAGCCCTAGCAAACTAATACAGTGAACTAGTCTCTTACTGCTCTAACCCAGGGTCCACAGTGGCTCCAGGTAAATTAACTCCCATGCTGTTCTGGGCAGACCACTAAAAGCCTCCATGCCTCTTTGCTGTCCTCAGCAAGGCTCACAAGCTGGCACTTGTCTTGCAGACAGGTTTTATTTTGCCTGTTTGTTTTTTCAAAATTTGATTTTGGCTCCACGTGTGAAGGTGGGAGATTTCCCATTAAAATCTAGATTCCCATCTTCTCTTGAAAAATCAGAAAACTTGTCACCAAACTCAAACTCGACAGGACTCTAGTCCTCCTTTCCACATGTTATCTTATCTGCCTTGAGTTATAGTTATTTTTATACCTGCTTTTCCCTCTTACAAACTTAAATAAGTCTCCTCTATTGATCCCCTGCCACAGTGGTTCTCAAACTGCAGCAGGCATCAGAACTACCTGGAAGGCTTGTTAAAACCCAGATCGCTGGGCCCCACCCCAGAGTTTCTGATTCAGTAGCTCTGGAGTGAAGCTAATGATTTGCATTTCTAGGATTTCCCAGGTAATGCTGCAGCTGCTGGTCCCAGGTGCACTTTGAGAACCACTGCCCTACAACACCATGTAGAGCCTTGCACATAAAATGGGCTCAATAAATTGTTGAATTATTATAGTTGTTGAATAGAAGATTAAGAGCACACAAATACCTTTGCAAATTCCAATTGCATCACTCACTATGACTTTGCACAAGTTACTTAATCTCCTTGTACTTCTATATCCTTGCCTGTATTTTGAGAAAAATAATAGAATCTTTGTACTTCAAAGGACTGTTATCAATATTAAATGAGATAACACACGTAAAATACTGCATCTGATAGTGCTCAGTAAACGTTGGCTGTTATTACTATTTATTAATTCTCTCCTTTCCTAGTCTGTAAGTTTGATGCCAGAGTCTTCCTCTCATTTTTGTTTATGTAACCACCCCCCAGGACCCTCACCAATATCTAAAGCTGTGGCTCATAACAGATACTGAATAAATATTTCCTGAATGCAGAAATGAAGCAACAAATTAATACACATTCAAATTTCATGAATCAAATAGGTCAAGCAAGCTCAGACGACACTTTTATAGAGACCTTGTTATTACAACACAAAGCTGAATTAAAATAGGTATTTCTACATTAAAGTGTAAACTCAGAGATGATTGGTAAATCCAATAATTCCCCAAAGGGGCATTAACAGCTAACCTTTATGCACACTTACTGGGTGCCAGGCGCTGTTCCCTGTCTTCTGTGTGTGTTAACCCATTGAATCAGGCCTCAGGTAATGTTAAAATTCAGGTTGATATATGTTAGAAATTGCATTTGGCTACTCATGACAGAGAACCCCAAAATAGTGACCCAAACACACGAAGGTGTTTTCTCTTATTTACAAAAAAAAATTCTGGAGGAGGCAGGCCAGGGTTGGCATGACAACTCAGCAAAGTCTTCAGGGACCAGGCCCGCTTTATCTCCTGCTCCACATCTCAACCCATGGCTCTGTCTTCAAGGTCACCTCAGTGAAGTCCATGAGGCCTAATTGGGGCCCTAACCTCATACCAGCTTTCCAGCCTTCTGGGACACGGAAAGATTAAGGGCAAATGTGCCCTCCCTTCCTTTTAAGAAGCCTTCCAGGAAGTCCCAGAGAATACTCTGCCCAAGTCCAGTCAGCCAAAGCCTGGTCACGCAGCCACACCTATCTCAAGGGACAGGAGACCAGATCTTGGAGCTGAGCACGTTGCTGCCTGCCTGCTAGGCAAGCAGGCTTCTGTTAGGAGAGAGGGAGAGCCGGTGCTGGTTTAGAGGATTCGAGGTGTCTGCAACAGCTAGTTCTCTCTCTCTCTCTTCATTCTTGGCTCCCATTGAACAACAAATCACACGTTTGAAACACGTTTCAATGTTTGTTAAGTAAGTTACTGTGATAGCAGGTTTCACTTCACATTTTTGCTATCACATTTTTTGATGAGGCAAAACATGAAACTTAACCATATCTCAGCCTGAGGGGGAGCAGCTGGCCCAGCAGCAGGGCCGCATGCTGCGTATATATATGCCGAGTGCAAATTTGGATCACACACACTGTGACGATGCTGGCAGTTGGGATAAAAATAACTCTCTCCCAACACCTTCAGCATTGTGATTATAGTATTCAAACCCTGAGCGCGAGGGTGGCGAAAGCAAACAGCAGGAGAACGAACACACTGTTACACTTCCTTCAAGGAAAGCTGATGGGATATGAAAAACTGGAGCCATCATTTAGCAGGGAACTCTCTCTCTCCCTCCCTCTGGCTTTCTCTGTCTTCCTCTCTCTTTTACCCCTCTCCCTTCCCGCTATCTAAGATGTATCAGGGCTGCAGTTTTACTTAACTTTTCTGAGCTAAATTGTAAAGCACTTATATGCAAACCTCCAAAGACAGCTTCCTCCAGAGAAACACTCCGAGCCATCAGCTAACCTGGATTTGCAGTTCCGCCGTGGTTGGAGCCTTGCAAGGCAGACAAAAACTCCTTTATAAAGAAGCTCGGAAAGAACTGAACTCTGAAACGATAGGGTCTCTGTGTCCTTTGTGTAGATAGGCAATTTCCCAGCAAGGTTTCGGGTTTTGCAGTTCGCTTTTGTCATTACAATAAAAGAGAGATAGTAACCTGTACAGTGAGTGGTAGCAGCACCCTCACACGAGGCTTCATGAAAACAGATCACATTACCTAGAGCCTCACATTGCAGCCAGGGGTTATTGTGCAAAACTGGGTTCTGTTGTAGGCATCCAGGTAGTCTTTCTTCATTGGGGCAGGTCTTTGCACCTGTGCAAAGCTGATTTTTTTTCATTAAGGGAAAACCTCCCCTTCCCCCAATTCAATTGATACTGAAAGTCACTGCTAAGTGAAATTGTGTGAGGAGCTGTGGGAGGATAAGCAGGGAAGGAGGAAATCTTGAAGGGGGCTGGGAAGCATCCACAGGCTAAGAAAATCCTGGGTGAACCACCTCAGGGGCGACACTGGTCTTTGATGCCTTTGGGTGCTGTGTGTGACTTGCTAGAGCAGACGGATGGTAACTCAGGAGTTTGGCTACCTCGATCAAGCCACCGGACCAACAGAATTTGGAAACTGATGGTCACCAGCAGCTGTGCTTTCCTGTGATGAGAATGGATGCTATTAAATTAGGAACTGTTTTCAGCTCTGAAGACTTTCTTTTAATGTCTTTTAATGAAAGATGAGCATTGCATACAAACATCCTATCTAATAAATACAATACTAAAAATCACATCCTAAAGAAAATCATCCTTCAAGCTGAACTTCTGCCAGTAGCAGAATTTCAAGGGTGTGGTTCTTATCTACTACTGTTAATTGGCCTCCACATCACCATGGAGGGGTTGGAAGTGTGTGGAAGAGGCAACGAACGGTGGAAATTCAGTGTCAGTCAAGGCTGCTCAGTTGACAGAAGACATAGAAGACGTGAGTAAGGAGAGCTGTCATTCAGGCAACAAATGTTTACTGAGTGCCAGCTGTATACCACTGTAAGACACTGTTCTAGGAATTAAACAGACCAGATCCCTGCCCTGGTAGAGCCCAGGTTCAACCAATGTTTCTTGTGCAGGACATATGGACAAGGTTCCACACTAGGCATTGTTGGGGCACCAAGATCAATAATTCACAGCCATTAATAATCCTCAGGTCTCTTGCCAATGCCATGTTAGGAGCTTCAACAGGATATTGTCAGGGCTCAAGGGAGATGTGTGTGCATGTCAAGGAGTCTGAGACTAATAAATTTGTGAGAACAAAATCAAATTGGGAAGTGCTGAGGAGCTGCAGAAGAGAGCATGGCAAGTGAGGCCAACCCAGCAAGACAATTTGGACCGAGCTCATTTTGAATCAGGAGTTTAGGGCTCTTTGCCCCAGTTCCCTGCCATAATCTATAAATTCCTGCTGGACCCAAGCAGGCCATTCACTGGGGTCCAGAACCCATCAAGTCTGCAGCCTAAGTGGCTAAAAGTAGGGTATAAGGGCCTTCAGGACATTTTAGGTATGTGTATGTCTCCCACTCTATCTTTCAGGCTTCTTAGGGACTGAAATGTATGTACCTCAGAGGTCACAAAGTAACCCAAACAAGTATTTTATTCAGCCTGCAAATTACTTGAAAAACGAATTTTTTTTCAGCCAATATTTAAAAATCAAAAGATTTCACATTTTAAAAGGGAGATTTCCAGCTTCTTTAAAAGAAATCAGAAGATACGGCAACACTGTGCCTACATTACTTAAATACAGTAAAAGGCTGGAGCCAGATAAGTTTCTGATCCCCACCTCATCCTCCCCAGTAGGTGGGCCTTGCACCCCACACACAGTCCCCACCACTTCCCGTGGCCTCCCCTAATCTGATGGGTGCATCAGTAGTCATTTCTCATGACAATTACAATGTTGGTATTTTATAGGAAAGAAATAACTTCTTCCCATGTCACTATCAAATATGGGGACATGAAAGACCTGAGGCACTATATATGTTTTAAGAAAAAAGTCATTCTTTCCTTCATTCTACAATTATTAATTGAGGATGTGCTATGAGCCAGGCACCGTTTTAAACACTGGGGATACGGCAGTGGAAAAAAAAAGACATGTTGCTACTCTTGTGGAGTTGTTTCCTATTTGTGAGAGAGAGATAATAAACAAATATACAATAGCCCTTCAGGCAGTGATATGCAACATGAGAAGAAAAAAAGCAGGAGTAAGGTAAGGATCAGGGCAGAGATGGGGTGAAGGGACAGATGTATTGGTCAGGAAGGCCACTCTGATGAGGTGGCATTTGAACAGAAATCTGAATGAACTGAAGAAATGGGCATTGAGAAGGTGTATTTCTTTGTGGAAGGAAAAAATATTCCAATGTATTTAATATGTAATTTAATATTAAAGGGCCTTTGTGTCAAAAGAACTTAAGACACCAGTATGAAATAAATCAAGGTAAAAACAATAGAACAGCACACATAAATTGAGGTCCAGTCTTCAAGAAGCCTGATTTTTAAATGCTTCTTTTAGAAAGATATATATTTTGAATTTTTACATTCATTTCACTGGAGAGGAGACCAAAGTCTAGTTTAGTATTATCAATCTAATTACATTTTTTTCTTAGTGACCTTGTGGGATAGGTAAGGACATCTCCACTCTACAGACAGAGAAGCAATGCTCAGAGTGGTTAAAGTCCTTGCTTGAGATAAGATGGTTCCCAAGTAGTAGAGACAAGACAAGGCTCCCTTGACTCCAGTTCTAGTGTCTTTCCAAAACTAGTGCTTTAATAACTTCCTCTGAAGCACCTCTAACAAGAGAACAGCGAAAGCAAATCTGGGTGGAGTAAGTGAGGGGGTAAGGAGATTTAGAGGTCCAGGAAGTGTTTCCAAGCAACCAGCTCTAGATACAAAATTTCTTCATGATTTCATATTACCTTTGAAATGCATATACATTTTACATTTATTTCATAATATATCTGTATTTTTTTCAATTTTCATCAAATAAAGAAAGACACTATGGGAAGAAGGGCTGTGTTTACTGCCCAACTTTGTTTGCCATCACCCCAAACGCACTTAGAACCCCAGTTTTGAAAATGGTGCCTGAAGCCCTGCAGAATTTCACTAGCAGACTAGCAGAACCAGAGCCAGCAGGGAGTTGAAGGCCCAGCAGTGCTACAGACCGTAATATTCTACATCAAATGCATACTTATTAAGATATATAAAGGTGATTAAAATACTCTATATTACAAACATAAGCAAGCATGTATTACAAAATGGCATTCAAGTGTCAAACATCATTTTATTTACTTTAGTGTAATTTGCAAGATGCTGTGCACATCTGGAGATAAAATAGCACAATCCAAGAAAACTGGGGATGGTAAGATCCAATAATAAAGTAATTGTCATTAAGCACAAGTCAGTGGATTGCTGAGACAAGTTTTCCTTTACTGCATAATAATTTATTATTTCATTAAGGGTAAAATACAACGTTACTGTTCCGGAATGTGTCACATAGATGTTTCCAAGAGTTGGTGTCTCTGCACTTTTCTAATCATAAGCTGTTACAGATGTGTTTCTGGGGTACTATGATCACATGGTAAAAATAACTCTCCCTTGCCTTGTCTTTCAGTCTTTGTATAATTGCAGGCGGTTGTTACACATCAGGCTTTGGCTCATCTGTAATAAAGAGACTCTCTTCCCTGATTTTTCCCTAAATGACTATATTTATATTGCACCTGATATTTTACCCAATCTCCAAGTAGAAAGATGAACTTTGAGAGCATCTTTCTTCAAATCGTTCATCACTCTTGCAAATGGTCGGCGTGAGTCCATATTATTTCCCTCACATTCCAATGCTTGTTGTTCCAAGACATCTCTTCATGTACCATGTAGGAAAGAGCTCCACAGAACAAGAAACAAAAAACAGCCAAGGAATCTAATATTCTGTCCAAAGACCTGTGAAGGAGATGCTGATGTTTGTTCACTTGAACCAAAGGCTTCTAGAAATGAATCTGGGTGTGAGTTGGCAAAGGACTTAAAAGGCAGATGCAGAACTGTCCTTCCAGAGCCTACTTCAAGGGAGGAAAAAAAAGGACGTTTCATCTGCAAGCCATTTGAGGAAGCATGTGACGGGGCAATTCTCTTTAAACACTTTGATGTAGCCTCTCACAAGAGAAAAGCTGCCGTTTCCCTCCTGTCTCTTCTGCCACCTCTTATTCCTCTCCTTTAAAAGTATTGATTATGTCAATCACTGTAGTGATTTGCACTTGCTCAATTGCCCTAGGTCAGGCTGTCATTATTTCTCTCCTGCATTGCTGAAATGGCCTCCTAATTCATCTGTTTACCTCTAGCATCTCCTCCCTCCACTCTACCATTCCCACTGCCACCAGAGCAAACTTAGTAAAGCACGGATCTGGCCCCATCCTTCTCCTAATTAAAAGTCTTAGAGGCTCTCAGCTTACCTTTCTCTCCTGTCTCTGGCGGTTCCTTGCTTCTTGCATTCTAGGCCCTGTTCTCCCTCCATCATGCCTTTGCACCTGCGGGCTTCTCCAAGTGGAAAAGCTTTCCTTCTCCCTGTCTGACTTCTACTCATCCTTCAGGATTCAGCTGTCTTCTCTCAAATGTTCCCCCAGCTCCACTCAGAGCACCTCAAACATATCTCTAATTTAACAAATATATTTTAATTGCTTTTTTTTTTATACCACCTCTATGCAGGCCCCACCAGCCCTCAGAGGATAAGAACTAGGTCTTCATTATGTTTAATATCCCCTCCCACCCCAGGGAGCATTGACTCCCCTGCACATCTAGTCCTCTCTGCTTTGAAAAAACCCAAGGAAGGAAGCTGAGAGATGTGGCAGCAGGTGCTTGAGATGGGCCCCCCGCAGCAGCACCAGGACCTGTCCACCGCAGTTGCAACGGAAATCAGATGGGCTGAGGGAACGCAGCTCAGAGCACAAAATGAGTCTGCTGCAGGCACACAGATCTGAACAACATTGGAAACTCAAAGTAAGAGAGCATCTCAGAGGCCTCCCGGCCCAGCCTCCCGTGCAGTGCAGGAACACTTTTACAGATCACTGACACAGGGGCAGCTTCTGCTCCTCCCCTCCTTCAACACAGCCAAATGATATCACCACACGGCTCATTGCTCAGCATTTCTGCCAAACATGAATTGATCTGATTTTAATAATAATAATATTTTAAAAATTAAATAATAACATTATCAAGTGCTTATTATATGCCATGTACTGTACTAAGAGCTTGGCATGTACCATTTAATTTTCATAAGTACATTCTTTGGTAAATACAATCATTATCATGTCCGTTTTCTAGGCAAAGACTGTAGCAGATGCTGGCAGTGCCCTGACCATGCCCCCTCAGACCCTCCATTCTAGTGTGTTCTGACAGGACTTCCCAGTACCTGCACCTGCATCTCTGGGCCAGAGACCATTCTCTGCTTCCAGAGCTCATCTTCCTGCATCATACTTGGCCAGAAGTGCCAGAGAATTAACACCCCCTAGAAGCATCCCTCAACCAATGACTGAGAGGGCTGCCCCTCCAGTGGGTTTGCTCTGAGGAGTGTGTTCTACGCTGGCTGCCAGAATTCCCCGGTGGGGTGAAGCTCTGGTTGCCCACAATTGTAACACACTTGATAGCTCACCCTTTATTGGCCACCTTCCCTTCATGGGCTCCTTCCCCTACCAGTGTTTCCTGGAATCACCTCCCAACATTTGCACTTGAAACCTGGTCTCCAGGTTTACTTCTGCAGGAACCTAACAAGGACAAGGATGAGAAGGCACAAAGAGATGCAGGGACGTGCCCGGGATCATGCCTCACTCTAGGCCCACACTAGTCTCCACTACCCCGTACTGCTTCCTCACCCAGGGTTCCCACCGGAGAAAGAAATGCCATCTTCTCCTTCTGTACAAAAAGCCGTGAAGACAGCCAAAGCATCTCCTATTGCTTCTGCAGCAACTGTTACAAATGTGGTTTTCATACCCATCACCCCATTGTGAGGCCTCCTATCTGGCTTCAAATTTTCCTCTTAAAATTAAACATATGAAATTTTTCTGCTTTAAACTTTTCATAATTCCATCCATCTGTTTTTTAATCCTATGCCATTAAATAAGTAGAGAATTTAGAATATAGTCTCGTATGCCATTCAATTTTAAGCCTGGGACTATTTCTATGTTCAAAATAGCATCCATACACATAAAATGTTGTTAAGTTGGTTACAATGAACCTTATTAAATATGACAATATAAGTAATAACTATGTTAATAAGGTCTTATCAATTTAGCAAGATATCAATATTAAACATCTACTATGTATTCATTAACAAAATAATAACAAACTAACACTCTAATAAACTCCTCCTGTGTATCTCAGTCAATTGAACCTTCATCCAGAGGTCTTGGGTTTATCTCTGACATACTTCCTTCTCTAGCATCTTCTATGTCAGCTATAAATAAAAATTCAGGGATCATAGATTAACTGTCTACAGAAAACGTTCCCAGAAGTAATGTTTGCACACCCCACAGTGGAATGTGCAAAACATATTGTTGATGAGTTTAAGGTTCTTGAACCTTAATCTAGGTAGAACATAGTCAAGTAAAATAATTGATAACTTCAAGAATTGTAACATGTCATAAACAGATTATGAAACGAAGATTTATAGAACGTCAGGGCAAGAGGATCCTTAGAGGACATCTATTTCAATTTCATCTTTTGCAGAAGTTAAGACTTTACAACTAGGTAGTGACATAATCAGACATAGAACCTAGGTTTCTAAGCTCTCAATTCAGTGCTTAGTCCATTTACCAGAATCTGTCACATATTCTGAGTAATTCACTTTCCATCCCAATCACAATAGAGTATCCATATATATCGAGTCACTAATTCATCTCCATGATAACCAACACCTGGTTTGAAACAGATAAGTGAAATTAATCAAATTTATGTCTCAGGAATTTAGAATTTGGACAATGAGGGACTGAGTCAGTGGAAAGTGCTTGAACTGAGAGGTCAGGCTTAATAGTATAGAGTTAATGCCAGGTGCCATATTGGGTCTGTGCAATAAGATCAATGTAAGTCACCACCAAGCCCCCAAGAGATAGAGAGTAACCTGAGTCTCACTTTTCCCAGCCACTTTTTCTGAGGCCTGGTAATATTTGGAGAAGCTTATTTGTATTTTTAAATATCCCTTCAACCAACTTACTTGAACCAGCTTGGGTAGGTTTCTCTACCCTCTAATCAAAAGTCCCTGCGTAGAAGACTCTTCCCTCTTATGGCTGGTAAACTAAGCAAGTATAAAAAGGAAAAGGGTGTTGAATAATGGAATAGTAAGAATGGCCACTGGAACCAGCATGAAGAACTGGAATGAAGCAGGAGACTAAGTTTAGCCAGATGCCAGCTACGGTTGGAGAATGTCGTAGTGTGGAAAAAAAGAGGCTGAGTTCTCTAATTTTTTTTTTTTTTTGGTGAGGAGATCAGCCCTGTACTAACATCCGCCAATCCTCCTCTTTTTTTCCTGAGGAAGACTGGCCCTGGGCTAACATCCGTGCCCACCTTCTTCCACTTTATATCGGGTGCTGCCACAGTATGGCTTGACAAGTGGTGCCTTGGTGCGCGCCTGGATCCAAACCTGGGAACCCCGGGACGCCACAGTGGAGCGTGCACATTTAACCGCTTGCGCCACCAGGCCGGCCCCTCTCTCTAACTTCTTAAGCTAGTTTAGGAGCAGTCCTTTGATATTACAAATGTATGGGTTTTGAATGGTGAGTTTTCTGCCCCCCTCCACCTTTAAACTTGCCCTGGGAGTTCCAAACTAGAGAAACAAAGAAGCCCAATCTGTGAATATGAAAGAGCATATTCCCTTTCCCAGAGGCTACTCGTCTGACCATGAACTTACAGTACTTCGGAGCTCTATGCTGCTCCCACCCTTTGGGGATAGATCAGAGTTGTTTTTTTTTAATTTTATTTATTTTCCCCCCAAAGCCCCAGTAGATAGTTGTATGTCATAGCTGCACATCCTTCTAGTTGCTGTATGTGGGACACGGCCTCAGCATGACCGGAGAAGCGGTGCATCAGTGCGCGCCCGGGATCCGAACCTGGGCCGCCAGTAGCGGAGTGCGTGCACTTAACCTCTAAGCCACAGGGCTGGCCCTAGATCAGAATCTTAAGTCAATAGGGCTTCTTCCAATTTCCTACTGGTCTTATCAGTTTTCTATAGACCTGAGACAGTCAATATACCAAAATCAATAAAGCGTTTTAAAAGGTCTTCTCCTCAATATCATTAAAAACAATTGATTTAGCACTCTTTGTTTTGAACCAGCAGCCATTCTTCTACTGCTTTGCTGACAGAACCCTGATTATCCATTTCTCAGGGCAAGGGATCCTATTTCCAGCTCACTAACTCAGAAGAAAACCCAGATAATTTAAGATAATCATGACAATGCCATTCCCTTTGTCAGTGATTGCTTCAGGCATAGCATGTGACATAAATCTAGCCAATGAGATAATGGTAGCTAACATTTATTGAAGGCTAACTATGTGCCCTGTTCTAAGTGTTTTACAGGAACTCATTCTTTTTTCCCTCATTACAGCTCTATAAGGTCAATATTTGTCCCTACATCATGTCGTCTTGAAATATAAGATAATTCATCTTGTTCATGGTTTAAGCCATTTTGATTTGGATTTCTATTACTTTTCATTGCAAACATCTGAACCAATGCTCCAATTAGTTTGTCCTCTTCTCTTTAGAATCCCATTTAAGTACATGTATAAAGGTAGCAAAAGAGTATATAAATGCCATACATACTATTGCAATTCTTTCCTTCTCAGTTCTTTCGAGAGTTTTTTCTTATCCTTTACTATGAGCAAAAAAGAGGAGGCAGGGGGTAAAAAGCCTCGTTCTCATCCATTAGGTTTATTATTAGGATACCTTATTATTTGCTTGTTCTATTCTTAAAAAATCAACCTTGTAAATAAATGTATTGAATGTAAACAAGTTTTCAGTACAGCCCTATCAAAAAGATAGACAAGTAGCTCTTTCCAAGCCTTTGTTATCTCACTTAGGACTACCACTTGCTAAAGCAACGGTAGATCCTTCAATTTCTCATCCCTGGACCTCTGATTGCCTGGCTAGCAAATGATAACCAGTCTTCTGTTCTATTACAACTTATATTTTTATGATTTTCATTTTTTTTAATTTCATTTATTTATTTTTCCCCCAAAGCCCCAGTAGATAGTTGTATGTCACAGTTGCACATCCTTCTAGTTGCTGTATGTGGGACGTGGCCTCAGCATGGCCGGAGAAGCGGTGCGTTGGTGCGCGCCCGGGATCTGAACCTGGGCCGCCAGCAGCGGCGTGCGTGCACTTAACCGCTAAGCCACGGGGCCAGCCCCTATGATTTTCATTTTTGGACCATTTCAAATCACTGTTCACTAGTCAACCATTTCCCCAGAAAACAACATTTTCATTACGTGGTTATATATCTACATCTTTTTGAAAACATAGAAAATATTATGTTTAATTCCTTTAGTAGATATATGAAATAGCCATTACATGGGCTCCTGGCCACTATATTTCTAATATTATATTAACAAATTAGTATTCAGGTGTTTTATTATTGCTCTCTGGCCAAAAATAAGGTTACCCAATCTAACGATTTTAATATGTTATTATATATAATTCAGTTATATTGAGATAGTTTAATATAGTGGTGGAACCAGATGCCTAGATGTAAATGCTAACTCTGTAATTTATCATCTTTGTAACATTGGGCAAGTTAACATCTTTATGCCTCAGTTTCCCCAGATATAAAATAGGGATAAAAATAATAATAACTACCTTTTAGGGTTGCTCTGCAGATTAAATGAACAAATACGTATGAAGCACTTGGAAAGCTCTCAGCACATAGTAAGAACTCTAAGTATTATTATTCTTACCAGGGTTAGCCTGTAATTAACAGAAAACTTGATTAACATTGGCTTAAATTATAACACATGTTATTTACTTAATAAGAAGTCTGTTGGCCCCAAGGTTGGTTCATAGCTCGAAGATATCATAGAGGACTCAGGCTCCTCCCATCACTCTGCCTTGCCATTCTCATTGGCAAAGTTTCCCCTCATAGTCACAAGATGGCTGCCTCAATTACAAGTTCTTCAGACAACAGGGTCACAAAGAGTAAGGTGAGGGCGAGAGGGCAAAACTGAGAAAAAAGAGAGAGGGAGGAGCTTTCTCCTGATGAATATTTATCTTTTCAGAAGAAAAATATTTCCAAGAAATAGCCAACAAATGTCTTCTTTATGTCTTATTGGCCAGAACTGGGTCACAAGATCATTTCTGGACCAATCGCTGGGAAAGAAGAATAGAATTGCTGTGATTGATTTAGACCAACCATGAGTCATTTTCTGGGGCTGGACCTTTTGTTGCTTGGTCAAAACCAGGTTTCTATCACCAAGGGAAAAAAGAGAATAGCCACTGGGTATGCCACCAACATGTGTGTCATCAGCAAGCTCTCATTTGTTGCCTACTGTGTGCTCAGCTTGTGCTCCTAATAAAACTGTAGAAACTACCAAAAGAAAAATGATATTTCCTTTGCCCTTGAGGTCTTGTTTTCTTGGCATCTTTAGACTGAAGGCTACTTCTGCCAGGCCCTGCCAATGACCTAAGTTGGAGCCTTTCAGGCCTCCTTCCTAATCCACAGGTTCTGAGTGGCTTCACTCCTTCTCTCCAAATATGTTTGATCCTCCTTTTCTTGGTCACATCCTTTCATTGCATCTTAAAGTGTTTTATACTCTGTATTGCTTCTCCACTTTCAAGTAGTGGTCACTCAAGGATTGTACAAAGAGTTAGTGATCCAAAATTTCATGTTTAGAGTCTCTGAGCACCCTAGATACCCAGGAGCAGACTCCATTTGTCTTTTTTTTTTTCCCCTCTATTGAGCCAGGCATTTTCATAACATTCTTTCCAATAATTCTCACCCAAAAAATCCAGGAAATATAAGATTTAGATAAAGGAAAGAGAGATTAAAACAGATTAAGTGACTTGTGAAAACCATCAGCTAGAAATAGGAAAAAAAACTATCCCTTATTGAGCATCTGCTACATATAAGCCAAGCACTGTCCTAAATGCTACATGTGAATTAACTCCTTTAATTCTCTTAACCATGCAGTGAGACAAGCATTCACTCACAACAAATACTTTCTAAATACCCTCTACCTGCCATTTTATAGATAAGAAATCTGCAGCTTTGAAAGCTAAGTAACTTCAAGTTCGCCCAGCTAGAAAGCAACAGGTATTATTTAAAGATGGGTCTGTCTAACTGCAAAAGCTTTGTGTTGAAGTCCCATCCACCCCTACACTGCAGGAATTTGAACCCAGGCCTTCTAATTCCTGGGTCCATTCCATAATTCCTAAATCCAGGATCGAACCCTCTGATGTTTTATTCTATCCCACTTGGTCTGTGAGATGTTCTCCAAAGAGTTCATGATTGGCCTAGCTGTCCAAAATGAAGTTGGGGGGTTATTAGAAAATATTTATCAAATTAGCAACTCTCCTTCTTCCTTTTGAGAGTGGAAAGGCAAAGCTAGCTGTTCCCTAGTGAGTTTAAAGAAAAGGGGTCCTGAGCCACCCATGATGGCCTAGTGGTTCAAGTTTGGCGCGCTTTGCTTCAGTGGCCTGGGTTCGGTTCCCGGCTGCACAGAACCACATCACTTGTCTGTCAGTAGCCATGCCGTGGCGGCACCTCACATAAAAGAACCAGAAGAACTTATAACTATACACACAACTACATACTGCGGCTTTGGGGGGAGTGGGGGACATAAAAAAAAGGAGGAATATTGGCAACAGATGTTAGCTTAGGGTGAATCTTCCCCTGCAAAAAAAAAAAACAAAAAGGGAAAACAGAAAAGAGGTCTTGAGGAGGCAGATCATTAACATTTATCACATTTCTGCTTCACTCTCAAGCCACAAATTAAATGTTAACGATTAAAAAAAAAACCTACTTGGATTAAGCAAAATCATGCAGTTGCTCATTTTACCCAGTCTAAATTTTGTTAGCTGGTCTGTTTTAGAAATAATATGGCCAAGGGCTCTGCTATAAACCATTACAACCTTTTAGTCCCTGTCAGCCCCAAATTAGCACTTGCCAGGAAAGAGATGTAACAATTGGTGACTGCTTCAGTTTCACCCCTGAAGGAAGCCTTCTACCCCTGCTTTTCTCTCTTGTGTAGCCTTGTTCTGAGAACCTCCTGCTCAGAAATCAACTGGGTGCTATCGGCAGAGATATGCAGTTCCAAAGATCTTTCCTTGACTGTTGCCAACACAGCTAGAGACTGACAAAAAATGGGAGCTGTGGAGAGACTTTTCTTTGTTTATTCTTTTCGTTCGTCCGTTGCTATTTGGCTTTAGGTACCCAGGTTTGAAACATGCCATGAGTCAAAATATTACCAAATCCCTTCCCCACATACATTCATTTTCATGACAGAGGTTCAGAAAGTAAAACCTGAGATCTGAGCTCTGACACGAACTCCATAGCTCTGCAGGGCTTGTCCCCGCTAGCTGGGAAACCATGTTTTAGGGAAGCCTGTGTGTGCTGATCAACACAACTATATAAACAACTCACTGAGTTAAAACAAGATGGGTATGATAATCCCAGTGAACAAGGTATTTCAGAAGGTCCTAAAGACTATGCAAAATAAATGATGAAAGAAAACGGTGTAATAAAGTAATATTTATAGTTTTCTTCCTTTTGAATACAGAACACACACACACACAGCAGAGTATCATTTACAAAATTCATATGAGTGGAACAGAAAGCATGATGTAGATTTTTAAGGCCTTTCACACAAATAAAGATATTAAAGTCTTCCTAATTCTGAGCCCCAACTTTCTCTTTGTGAAAGACATTTCTGATAGACTAGAGAATTGTCTCCAAGGTTTCTTTTAGGTCAAAAAACTTGCTGCTTCATTTTGTTTCCCATGCTCTTTCAGGTCCGTCTAATACGGCACTGATTACATCCCATTGTTCTGTAATTAGCAGGGAGATTTTCTGTCTGTCTCCTACCACTGGACATGAAGACAAAGCCAGGTATTAACCCAGGACATGGTTTATGGTGAAAATGTAGGAAATGTTCGTTAAAGTCAAATGGGAGTCTATGAATCTGTTCATTTCAAAGTCTCAATCCAGATTTTGAATGGCATTTATTGCTGTTAGAAAGTTTTCAAAACCATTGTGATTCTAGAAATTCCCAGGAAGCAATCAGCCAACTATTACTAAAAACTGTGTTTCAATACTATTTGGGATAAGACCCTTGAGCCCTTATCTAACATTTGTTGAATATAATTGTAAGATGTGTACAATCTTTAGTCAGATGAGTGGATTAGTTTTTCAAGTGATTTTTCTGTGGGATCATGGCAGCCCATCCCAACCTTTTCTCAATTATTCTTTTTTGTCCTTTTATTTTTTTATTTAGGTAACATTGGTTTATCACCTTATATAAATTTTTTGATTTTTGAGGAAGATTAGCCCTGAGCTAATATCCATCGCCAATCCTCCTCTTTTTGCTGAAGAAGATTGGCCCTGGACTAACATCGTGCCCATCTTCCTCTGCTTTATATGGGACGCCACCACAGCATGGCTCGATGAGTGGTGTGTTGGTCCACGCCCGGGATCTGAACCCGCAAACCCCATGCCGCTGAAGCAGAGTGCACGAACTTAACCGCTATGCCACCAGGCCGGCCCCCTAACGTTATATAAATTTTAGGTGTACATCATTATATTGCAACTTCTATATAGACTACATCGTGTTCACCACCAAAAGTCTAGTTGCCATCCATCACCTTACACATGTGCCCCTTTACCCCTTTCCCCCTCACCCATTGCTCTTCATCTATTTCTTCCTCCATCAAAACTACATAAATCCCAAGCACCACCAAATGATTGTTTCCCGTAGTTCATTACTTGGACCCCTGTATCTGGTCCAGCTAGAGTGCTTAACATAAATACAGCTTCCTGGGTTCTCCTGCAGCCCTGCTGGATTAGACTTTCCAGAAGTGGAGCCCAGGAAGCTGCATGTGAATAAACTCCACAGGTGATTCTGGTGCACACTCATGTGTGAGAACCACTTCTCAGGACCCATGAATTAAGACTGAAGGGCAATCAGGATGGGACTGCAGGGATCCGTTGAAGCACTTAAGTGGGCTGGAGCTCCATTAGGTTACAAGATCACTTTGAATCCAGCACGCAAGAGAAGAACCTTGATTTCTGAAACCGCTAACATGTGCTTTGACTCAGAGTCTGTCACCGTTTGTAGTTACTTGATCTTCTGGTTTCACTCAGCTTCCTCTGTGAACAGAATCATCTCCTTCTGTGTCCGCAACGGTTAATATACATTTTATATTTAGAAAACAACATCTCCTCCCTCCTCACCTTCCGCATTCCCCCCTACTTTATCAAACTCCACATCTCTACCTTTCCTATAAAGAAAGGAGACACCTAAAAGGCTGTCTCCCTTATAGCCATGTCACCCAGGGTTCTGCTCAATGGTGGGGTGCTCTCATCTAAACCAGAAATGACAAAGCCACCTTATTCAATGGAGAACAGAAAGTCCATGCCAAGGAGAACATGTTGTTACTGAAAAGATGGGTGTTTTTAAAGATTTTTAAGTGACCACTCAAATAACTCTGAGTTATTGGCAAATGTAAGCGTTTTGGTGAAAACAAAAATATTTTGACAATCATAATAACGGTGCCATTTAGGTGGATTCTCCCCCTGGAGAGTACTCTGTTCCAATGAGAGAGAACACAGGAGTTCGCAGAGAACCTGATGGGAAGACCTTCCCAAAAGAAACCATCCACTGTGCAATGATCACTGGTTTTCTGCACATGCCTTTTCCAGCAATAGGTGGGCATAATCTGAGATTCAGGACCAAAGTGATTTAAAGGAGATAGAATGTTTTGGTTCTATGATAAGAAATAAGGTGCTATCACAGAATGGATACTCAAAAAAAAAAAAAAAAGGCAGTGAATGAATGAATGAAAATTGTGTTCCTTCAAAAAACAAAACAAAACAAAACAAAAAATGTATAGAAGGAAGGAACAGAGGAAGGAAGGAAGGAAAAAGGAAGTCCCTAATTCCATTAGTTTGAGGACACCATTGTAAGAAGAAATGAGGAAAAGGGATGGATTTCAACAAAGAGCCTGATACAATGGGAGAGCCCTAAGAGAGGGAATCTGTTCATTTCTCCACGTCTAATGGGTTGGAACCACCTCCCCAAGCAGATTCCTCACGCCCTGGAGGAGAGGCCCTGAGGAGCAGCTTTGCCAAGGAAGTATGGTTCTTTGAATTTTGCTTCTCAACTGCTAGATAACAGCCATATTAATGAAGGAATTTACAAACTTAATCATGTTAATTCCCTCCACCCAACACAGAATGGAATGAGTGTCTTCTTTCCAAGAGAGATAGGCATCCTCCAATCTTCCCAGTACTCGGATCCTGTCTGCAATGGATTGCCTCCAAGTCTCCAGATAAAAAAAAGGCGAGTAAGTAACCTACAGAGTGGGAAAAAGGATTGTTGTTGAAACAAAACATCCATCTAATCAGGTTATTTGCCACATCCCTCTGGCCATCCAGAAGAGATCTGAATTAAGCCCATCTCTTAATTAAGAGAAATCTTCTCCAGGTAGCTGTACAGGTGAGTCATTCCACAGAATAAAAAAAAAAAGGGCAGAAAAAGTAGGATGCGATGATCATTATGTATCACTGCCCTCATTTCCCGATGCTCCAATCCTCCAAGAGAAAATGCTCTTCGTAAGGAGCTCGAAATGTGAATAACATAAAAACCTTGGAGTTGAGACAGATTTCTAGTCTAGAAAGAAGAGCACCACTGCTATAATTTAATAATCATTCTCTTACACAGAGGAAACATAGCCGAGTGCTGCCAATTTACAGTCCGAGTGCTTAAGCTGACTGCAAGGAGTCAACACCAACTGAGTGCTTACTATATGAGCTAAGCACTTACCTGCATTATTTCTTTCGAAAATCATGTTTGGAACAAAGATTTGTTACTTTCATGCCTAGAGCACAGAATCTTTGATAGAGATTATTCTTTTCAGAGAAATTATTTCACCAAAATAATTATAGCCACTTTATCAGCTGCTTTGTAAACTCTAACTTTTTTTTTTTTAATCTTGGCTCAGAAACAAGGCAAGAGTGTTAACACAGTCCTCTAAACTTCACCTTGAAGTTGTCCTTGTCTCAGTCTCCTGCTCTTGTTTGCAAACCCAGCCTTTACATAAAAGGCCAACCTTGCTGGGTGTGGCTGGCATGCCCAGACGGGAGACGTGTACATTTCTTTTTGGGGATCAGCATTTGGGGAAACCTCAGAGCAGTGTCACCACGTGGCTAGCGTCCAGATCTCAGCATGAAAGCTGAGGCTCTGAATGAGCTGAATAAGAGAATATCTGGGGACAAAAAGGGGGGCACCTGCAGGTTAATGTGGAACAATTATCAAGTCTGGAGGCCAGTTCAAGCCGGAGGGAGGCAGGAGCCTCGTCGTGTGACAGCCCTGGATTGTGACAGAATCAGATTTGTGTTTTCCAGCGTGCCTGTTAGTGTGCCGGGGAAACCAGGAAAGCCTACAGCAGCGTCACACAAAACCAGCTCAGACGGCGGCCCAGAAAGCGGCCCAGAAAGCAGCGTGTACAGTCAGCAACCTTGAAACAAATACTGCTCACAAATGCAATGCCAGCTGGGCCGCTTCCCCAGGAGCAAACGTGATCTTTCCTGCGATTAGTTCAGAAACTTGCCGTCCAGAGATTAAAGGAAATCAGCTCTGGAGAGGTTGGAGGCGGCTGTAGAAAGAAAAATGCCCGAGCTCTGGAGAGAGAGTTGTACCTGTGCTGGACCCAGCTGTAACCTTTCTTACTCTTTTTTCCTCCCCTGTTCAGGAGCCTCTTTCCTTACTTGAAAGTACTTTTTCCTTTGCAGTGGGATTTTCTTCTTAGAGTACATTCATTTTAATTTTTTCTCCTATAACGTTTTCTTCTTTAAAAAAATTTCTATGAAAATAAAAATTGCCAATTATAGAATATACAGAAAAATACGAAGAAGAAAATTAAAATCACACTTAATCCTACCACGTGAATGATCACTGTTAATCTTATTCTTTATTAATTTCAAGTCTTTTAATTTTTGTATTTGTATATATATGCTACATATGTATCTATGTATATACGTATATGTTTGTACGTATATTCAGTTATTTTTACGAAATCAGGATTGTTCCAAAATATGGTTTTGTGATCTGCTTTTTTCCACTCATAATCTCATCACATTCTCAAGCCATTAAATATTCTTTGAAAACACATTTTTCAAATGACTACATAATTACTACTCTTTTTCAGGCTTTGACATTCTGAGTGCAGTGCATTAAAATGGAATAATATATGGATTTTTCCCCTTTTTATTGTAACTTTGAGCCATTTGTATTTGATTGCGCTCATTTTAATGCACTTCTCTATTGTTTTTTACGATCAGACACTTTAAGTGCAGCCAATTAAGTTGAAAATGCTAAGACTAAGAACATCAGGAAAGATTTACAGATGGTATAAACTACTAAAGAAACCTAAACCAGCTGTATTTCTCAAAACAGTCATGTATATCTACAATCAAATGAGGTTCACCTCCTATGAATAAGAGATTGCTTGCTTTTTATAACTTTAGGTGTTACAATAGGCTGGCTTAATTGAGTTGTGACCTGTGATGGCACTGTGTCCTCAGTTATTGGCCGTTCACTCACAAATATCTGAACTCTTTTATCCCATTAGATGGTATTTGTTAGCATCACACCATCTGGTCATTTAGAAAAATTTGGATAATTGACTGCATTATCAGTAGGACTTAACTTTTGACAGCTACTATTCCCAATGTTTGGTTCCAAAGGTCTGGCTTCAACCTGGTTGTTTGGAGCTCTCAGAAAACATTCTCCCAAAGAAATAAACTCTAAGCGTAGTTAGCTGACTAGGAACCCAAGGCATAATACGCCATACTAGGAAGACCATATAACAGTGCAACAATGATACTGGGAAGAAATGAATTCAGAGTGCTTTAGTGGGATCTGTGACTTTCTTATTCCAGCTACCCAGCAGCAGGAGTAAGGATTGCAGACGGCAATCTGGGGACACTCAAAGAAGCAGAGTTGTGACAGAAAGACTCAAGGGCTCCAGAGAAATTTGCCACCTTCTCAGTGTGGGTCAGCTTCCAGACACTCTGCTCTGAGCACCTCGGGGTGGGGGGATCTACCTGCTTCAACGTTCTGCCAGCACCATCTTTCAACACCTCAAGCTTTGCCCTCTACCCTGGCCCACTTGCCAAATTCTCTTAAGCCTTCCTTTTCCTATAGCAAATTCAAAATCTTTTTTGAGGTTTTCCAGGAGTTTGTGTTGCTAGGAATACTAAGAAAGGGAAAGTTATGGGCCAGCTCCATGGCTTAGCGGTTGGGTGGGCGCGCTCTGCTGCTGGCGACCCGGGTTCGGATCCCGGGCGCGCACCGACGCACCGCTTCTCCGGCCATGCTGAGGCCGCGTCCCACATACAGCAACTACAAGGATGTGCAGCTATGACATACAACTATCTACTGGGGCTTTGGGGGGAAAAATAAATAAATAAATAAAATCTTTAAAAAAAAAAAAAAAGAAAGGGAAAGTTAAAATCTCCCTCTTAAGTCCACCCATAATTTTAATATTCTATAGTGAAAGACAAGGGTGGCAGCGCAGAAATCAGGTGGGTACAGAAGGTGAAAGAAAAACATGCATCTATATTTCAGAGGAACTTTCCATTCCAATGACTTTCCTGATCATTGGGGCCCCTGGAGAGTAAGAGGTAAAGTAGAGATGAGGATTCTTCCATGAGGGACCTCATGAATATTAAAAGGAGAAAACCCACTGGAGAATCAACTTCCTGTCCTCTTTTCCTCTCTTTTTGCTATTATCATTTCCACCACTTATGTGGATGTGAACTAGGTTACATTAAGAAGGGAATGAACATTTCCTAAGTTCTTACCATGGTCCAGGCAATGGGCTTTTACAAATGACGACACAGACTCAGAGAGGTTAAGTGAGAAATATGGGCAAAGGGAAACAGGTAGAGGGTGCAGTTCTTAGCAGAAGCAAAGCCAGCACAACCAAGTTGGAGGACAAAAGGAAGTCCCAAAGAGTGGTAGCTGGGAGGGGGAAAGAGCCCTCTGTTCCCTGACTGCCATTCCCTGATCCATAACTGGAATGGAGCTGCCATTTCAAAGACCGTTCCTACACATGGAGTGGAGGTGAGGCATGCATCTGTAGATCGGGCTATATGCTGATATTCATTCAGATGTTTTGGCATCATGTGCACACCACCATGGTATGTTTCAGATTCTACCAAAACAAGAGAGGCTCAGAAGAAATTATTTACAGTTAAATGTTCCCAACTGGGCAGCCATTTCTCCCTCTCCAGCCTGCACTGTCAAGCTCTGAATTTGGTCCCAAGATCCCACTTGAGTCTACAGTCTTTAATGCTGGAAACAGGTCTTGATTTAAATGTGAATTCAATTATTTTCAAATTGGATGGTGCATATCTTACTTTCAGTTGTTCTTACATGAACTTAACAGAATTTTTTTTTTCTCTTTGGGGGATCACCCAATTCTAAATTTCATTTCTTTTCCCTTTAGCTGGTTATATCAGTTTTTTCAATGTTTTGAGCTTATTTGCCCTAAAGCCTTCCAATAAATCTAAGTAGTAGACTCTCCCCCTATGATCTCTAGAAAAGTTATCTTTCCTATGGTAATTAATTTAGAGCTTTATTATATTATTTTAGTAAATTACCTAGCATTTGTTATTATTCTCATTGGTGGATAATATTAACAACAACAAAAGACATTCCTAAGCAAAGGAGATGGATTAGAAAGTTCAGGCAAGAATTGATATCCTAATAAACATTCTCTCCTACTTAGCAAATTTCATGTTTTTGCTCAGTTCAGAACTTGGCATTATAAATGTTGTAGAAACAAAAATATGAGCATTCCTGGGAGAGTTCTATTTTAAAAGAGCAGGAAAACACTTGACAATCGTGCAGAAAAGGTCTAGACCTTTCCGCAGTGAATCAGGAGGAGGGTGTAGTTCTACCAACAGCAAAGTCAACAAAAAAGGAATCTCAGAAGAGTCTCTGGATTGTCTATTATAAAACAAAAATTCTTTGGGCTTCTTCCTGTTCCCAGCTGTCCCATCAGCACGGAATATAAGCAACTGCTTCATTAGCACCACCAGCAATTAGAAGTTCTTTGCAATCTAAGCATATCGTACAGCTTGATTGCTGAAGGGGAGCAGGATCCAGCTCAGTCTATAGCCACACCAAATCCCAGAGGCAAAACAAGATTTCCTTCATTGTTCTGATGGGACACAAGATGTTTCTGAGGTTTATAGTTCAACTTTTACAGGCACTTTCCCTTTGCCTTCAGAATGATCTCATACTTACATGGCATGGTCCCTTAATTCCCACAGGCAAATTTATTCCTTAAAAATGAAGTCAAAGAAGACTAAAAGGCTTGGAGACTTCTGAAAACTTTGGGTTTGATTTATATTTTCTGTGCCTTGGGGTTATTATTCCTGTGGCTTAGGTTATTGTGGATTAAGAGAACTTGTTCTTAAAAAAAAAAAAAAAAAAACTTGTTCTTAAAATTAGGTGAATAGGAATTCATGACAAGTCAATGCATTTATAGTATATTGGTGTGGCCTGTGGCCTAATATGCACCATTGCTTTACTTTCACTATTCAATCACTAATAATTATATCTGAAAATGATAAACCCTACCTTTCATTATGTGTGTTTATTCACAAAACACAATTCAGTAACTGTAGTTTTCCTTCTAAAGTTTTATGTGATATATTTCAAATGAGCCTGCTCTCTTTTTTAGTATTCTGTTCCATTATTTTGATTTGTCCTTATTTCTTTATTTTAAACATATTTTATAGTATCCTAAACTTCACATTGCCTTAGTAAGTTCCTGGGGTATAAATTTTGCTAATTTTTGTTCCCTTGTCATTTCATTCTATGGCATGTGGGGGGGGTGTGTATGAATTTTGTATGCTGTGAATCATAGCAACATACTTAGAAAATGATTTTGAGTTTTCCTGTAAAGTCAGTTTCTACATTAATTTTTTAGCTTACGATTCTCCAAGATGCAGGTAGGATAAATTTGGATTCCACACCCATGCATAGCACACTCATGGAGTGTCAATTTGTCATGGGAAGTATTTTTTCCAGTAGAACCCAGGGTACTCATGAGCTTCCTTGGAGCTCCCTAGAGCCAGTGGGGAGTTTCTAAAGCTCACCTTTTATTGAAAGAGCAGGCCTCCATGTTCCTGGCTTCACGCTGGGATCTCAGCAGCCTTGAGTAGCCCAAGGACAGATCTTTGGGAATTAAAACCCTACCAGCTATCTAGGCATTTGGGGCCTCTATCAAAGTCAAATTCTCCTCTGGGCCACGGTGACAACTGCTCATGAGCGTATCACTCTGGTTTTGAGTTTCCTCTTTGTTTCTGGTACTTGGAGATTTTCCTTGAGTACAACTTTCTATTTTTAACATTTTATGTGTTGTTTAGAAATCCATTATTGCTCTGTGTTTGTTGTGTACAGGGCTTCCACAATAGTCTGTCATGTTGCTGGGACCAAAAATCCAAAGAATTTTTATGTAATTTTCTCATTTACTCATCAGGACAGGGAGGTAAATGGAACTGGTTTTCCCAATTTTACAGATGAGGGAACTGAAGCTCAGACACACTAAGTCACAGAGCTTGTGTGTGATGAAGCAAAGCCAGCGACATCTAGAGCTGTGTTCCTTCCACTCTGCCAGTGATCCCTAAACAGGGAATCCCTCAATACTTTTGGCTTTGGGCATTGTCTTCAGCTGAAGAAACAATGCCTTAATACACATATTCTATTACATTGCCAATATATCTAGATTTTGTGATTAGTAAAATAAAACTTCATTTAAAAGTAAAACTCCCAGCAAGTCCACTTCTTGACATCTACTCCTAAGAAAGACTGGCTACCTAGTCCTAAGGAAGGCTGTACTGACAGAGGATGTTTTTAGCAACTCTTTTCATACTAGAGAAATGTAAATGACCAACAGTGGGGGAATGGATAAATAAACTATGATGTTACACAAGGGTTATAAAGAATAAGTGGGGCTCCTTATGAACTGACATGAAATGACTTGCAAGACACAGTGTTGAGTTTCAGCATAATACATACAGTATAATATAGTTTGTGTTAAAAACACATACACCACACATAAAAAGCAGTACCAAGTATGTCTATAGAGGCATACATATGTATATAGTAGCAGAGAAAAGGTATTAATGGATGCAAGCTATGGTACTAATAGTTCCCTTCAGGAAGGGGCCTAGAATTGGGGCTCAGATCAAGAGATGAGAAGGAAGCTACTGCTTTATGAGTTGTTTCTAATTTATTCAATGAAAATGTAGACATATATTAATTGTCTAAAATTAATAAACAGTTATATTTAAGTACATTTAAATGGACCATGTAACTGAATTCACAATAGTTTTTTTACATTATGTAATTTCTCAATCAACAGATACTAAAAAGACATGTGCTAATCCATGAAAATTGTTGAGACACAATGGGCCTCATAATCACATTACTGGTGACCTCTGTCCTTAGCCACATGCCTTATGTAATTATGGCTATGCTGGTAAAGCTGGAAAAGTAATCTGGCATTGTCATGAATCTGTAAATCCTGGATGTGTGAAGTCCATGACTAAGGCTACTAGATCACACTGAGGTGTGCATTAAAGAGGAAAGTGTCCTACGGACACGCTGTGCCCACAAAACTTGGTATAAGATAACATATCACAGGCTCTCACTCTGAAAGCTGCCTTTACTTGCACACTGAACTATAAAACAGACCAAATGCAAAGATCAAACAGCCAAAAAAAAATGCCCATCTTTCTTGTCTCTTTGTTATATATTATTTCCTGTCTTTGGAGAGTCTTGCTACTTGGTATGGGATAGGTACACTGAGTGTTTCTATTACCACTGAAAACACAGCACTTATCTTGTTTTCCCCTTAGATTCTCTAGAGGTGTTTTTTGTTGTTTTTCTTTTTGAAAAAGGTAGCCCAAACCTATTGAGACCTATGTCTCCTTCTAGTAGGAATTTCTACAAATATAGACCGAAGGGCCTTTAAATTCAAATCATTTTTAGCTACTAAAGATCCTGTGGTGTTCTAGGAGAGCTCATGGTGAAGAGGCCCCAGATGATAGGGGAAATGCACAGCCTTAAACAATCAGACATTGACTATCTCATAGTCAATGCATGAGTCTAAACATACACACTGCTGGTAACTGATAAGGGTTCAGCCTCCTTTACTCCAATAAATTGTTTCAGACCACCATTTGCCAGGAGAATGCAACATTGCCAGGAGTAAAAAAGGAACAATGGCCAATACGTACCTTTAAAATGGGACATGTCTTTAAAATGGGGAGGTCAAATTCTTCCATAAATACAAATCCATTTATAGATCTGGAATTAGCCAGAAAGAAGGAGTCAAAGCAGTCAGGTACAATTTGACTCTCGGAACAGTCTGCAAGCTCCTTTCCAGAGTATCAAGAGGCTGCAGGAGCATGCAGGAGTCTAGCCTGTCTGACAAAGCCTCATGGAGAACGACTTCTCATTTTGAATCAAATCATCTGAAAAACAAAGCAGAACATCTATCGTAATGTCAGTGGGTAAGTCAAAGCGCTCATGGATACTGGCACACGTCAGTGAGGTTTAGGCCCACGTTGCTGAGCAGAATCCCAACATACAGGCTTTAGAGAAGGCAGTTCTTATTCAAAGGAAAGAAATGAACATGTTCAGAAATCATAGGAGGAATTCTTCAAATGCTTGCTTTAGAAGGCAATTTCCCATCACTTTTTAAAAAGAACATTTCCTGGTATGTGAACATTTTCATACAGGTTTAAGCACTTTATTCAATTTGCAAATATAGCAAAAGTCAATTCTCTAACATTGGGTGAAAAACACAAAGACTCCAGAAACTTGTGGGAGCTCTGTTTTTTAAGTGAGATGCATTAACTTCAGAAATGCCAGGCAAAGCCCTTAGCTGTTTTTTTCAGTTTCTTCATAATAAGCACCATTGTACATTTTGCTACTCAAAGTTTAATGAGTTTTAATATTATCCCTTCAAGCAAGGGCGTGTCTTCTATCCACAGAAACATCCTCATGAATCTGAACAGAAGTATCTCATTTACTTTCCCCCACTAGATAGAATCTTTGTTTAAAGGTTGCAATGAAAAGTCGTATTGTATAGGGAATTAAACCTTGAGTTCTCATCCTTTCAATATGGGTTAGTTGTTCTCAGTTGCGTATTAAGACCTCCACCTGATGTCAAATGGGTTGGCAGTTTTGGCTGATATGGCTAAGTATAAACAGGGAGTGAGAATTAGGCCCAGGATCCCATCAAGAGCATGTGTCATCATACAAGTCAGACTAAGCATCACAAGAGTGTTATTGCTGCAAAGGTCCTTACAAATCTACTTAATTTTTCCATTTGACAGGAAAAGAAACAAATTATAATAACTATGGCTACCATCAACAGAGAATTTGGCTTTAATGCATTCTCTCATTGAATTCTCAATACTTCCTTGTGAAGGAGGCACTATCATTATCCCCTTTAGAGATGAGGAAACTGAGGCTGGGAAAGATTAAGGACTTCCTTCAGGTGTCCACCCAAATGTCACCTTATCTGTGAGGTATTCCCTTCATAAAATAGCAACTCCTCCCCGGCACTCCCTCTACCCCTCATCTGGCTTCATTTTTCTCCCTGACACTTATTTCCATCTGACACAGCATGTATTTACATTTTTGTCGTCCACCTCATCCTTCTAGCATATAAGCTTCATGGGGAAGGGCCTTTGCTTTGTTCACTCTGTATCTCCAACACCGAGGTTACCTGGCACATAATTAATGCTCAGTGAATATGTGGTGAATAAAGAAATTATTAAAGCAAACTGCCCAAGGCCACAGAGCTAGTAATCAGTGGACCCAATATTTGGACCCAGGACTGTAACTCTCGAGCACTCGCTTGTAACCATTTTGCTGTTACTCGAGTCACTTCATTTTCTCTTTCTAAGGAATCGGCTTATTGAACATCAAGATATTTTTCAGGAATTCCAGGCCACCCTTAACTTTCTCTGGTTACCTCCCTTGCTGTGACCATGCTATGCGGATCCTTATTTGAGGGACACATGGTCTGGGAGTCCTAGATGAGGCTCCACACCCAGCTACCTGGTTATTGAATCTCTACATCTCACTTCTTCATCAACAATGAATATTCTTTCTGTTTCAGCTCCAACTCTATTATTCTAAGTTCTTAGAGCAGATACTTACAACGTATCAAAGACTCCCCAGTGACTCCAAACGATGGCAGAAGCCTCCAAACCAAATTAATTTTAATTGAATTTAAAAATAGCCATGTATATTATATCCCACATTCCACCTGTCCAATCTCCCTGCCAAAAAACAAACAAAAAAAAACCTCTTGATAGAAAAGTCTGTAAGAAAATACACAAAAATATTAACAGAGATGGTCTTTGAGACCAGCGATGATTTTTTTTCTTTTTATTCTTCTGTATTTCCATATTATTTTCGTAATGGAAAAATACACTTTATTTTAAAAATAAATCTAAAAATAAAATAAAGATATATCCTTATAACTTTTAGGGCAAATAGAGTTTTATCAAGAAAGCAACAATTCATTTATTCTATAATTTGTGTCATTATGCAATAGACAATATATTATTCCTCCCAAAAAAAGGACTGTCAGTCTTTATAGAGTTTAAAAACAGCAAAAGTCCAGGATAAAGGTTTTGCTGGATTTTATTTCACTTTAAGAATGGGTTAGATTTAGTGAGAAGATAGGAAGAAGAGACACTCAGTCATCTACTCTGACTCTAACGTTTACCTTTTCCATAGAAACCAGATAACTGCTGGGTGTCATTCTAATTCAGGTGAGCGTATTCACGTAGGAGTCAACTTCACATTGATTCAATGCTAGCCTAAGCCATGGGTTTTGATCAGAGGGTGGACATGCTTCTAACTAACATAGGGTAGAATTCTCAGTTTGGAATTCTCCTCCTTTCCTTTCTCCCATTGGGGTGGTCCCCCTGACCCTCTCACTCTCTGGGTCCCTGGAGTCTCTGCCCCCTCTATATTTCTTTTATCATCGAGGGCTCTCAGCCATATCAACAGCCAATTTCACAGTGCCCATCCTCTCAGATTTAGCCACAGCAGAACAATATGCCTAACAAGAGAAGGGGCAAGAGGAAAGCAGCCAGGCCCTTCTGTAGCCCCAATTTATTGACTCATTAATAGTCTTGGTGTCACCTAGTCTTCCAAAAACAATAAGGCAGTCATTAGCTTGACTCTGCCAGCCAGCCAGCCCACGATAAAAGACAATAAAAATGGAAAGAGTGGAAAGACAAAAAGTAAAATAGGTTTATAAGCAACATACCTTTAAACATTTAATGATCATTTAAAATGAGAAGGTTTAGACTTTTAATTACATAATTAATAGCCCAAGAAGCTACTACTTGTCTGGACAGAAGGCAACCCAACTTCAAGCACCAGAGTGAGAGTGCCTATGAGCAAACTGGGCACAGCAAGGTGCAAATTATAAATTCTTTTACAGACAGCAACGATGTCCAAAATCCTCTGATCTTCCTCTTGAATCTGCCTCCAGAGAGTAGTGAGTGTCCTGCTGGCCCGGAAGGAGTCACCGGGACTGGCAGCCTAGGAGCCTCATGAGGTAATTAGCGGTCAGTCCTTTACCTTCAGTGGAGGTAGACAAGGCTTATTTCTGGACTTGGTGCCCACTTAACAAACACCTGTTACATTTTCAGTAAATGTATACATATACATTTCAGTATATATGTATTTATATATATTTTATATGTATATACACATATATATACATATACACAAAGCCAAACATATAAGTGTCACTTCGGTTTAGCATCAATGCTGGATTTCAATTATTCATATTTTTTCCCATGGTCATCTTGACTTGCAATGTTGTGACGTAGAACTGAAGACAATTTAGATGCTTCAAACTGGAAGTGAGAAAGTTGGGGTCTTCTCACCACCATCGTCTGGTTCATCTTCAAATCTGTTTCCTCATCAGTAAAAAAATAATGTTACTATTGTTATGGAGAATGATGGCCCTGGTGCCATTGTCCACATGGTCACATTTGAGCTGGTGCTGCTACTGTGGTATATTGAGTGGGGGTAGGAGCAGTGAGTTGTGCTGAGATCCTAATGCCAAGCCAAAGGGAAAAGAGAGAAAACCAAGAGAGGAAGGAGCCACGGCTAAGGGAATGAGGCCATGTAAGATGTGAGCCCCTGAGGGAAGTGTCCAGCAGTCCAAACTGCAGTGTGCGAAGGGGCAAGGTGACCTCAAGTCAGTGCAGACCAGTATGTATGGCGCCGAGATGCTGAGTGGGCACAGCACCTGGAGATCCTAGACAGAGAAGGATCAACACATTAACTCTAGGATGTCCTAGATCAAAGCAGGATCCAGCCCAGAAAAAAGCCCAGAAAGGGTTAAGAAACATGTGTAGACTTCAGATAACCAGGCTATACTTCAAACCTAGTTCTAAGAGGACAAAAAATAAGAAATGACCTGAAAGGCCACAGCTCCTACAGCAGTGCTCAGGCCCACAACCATCCTGGGGCTCCAAGGGGCAGGGATAAGACAAGAAGAAGAAACAGAGTTGCTAGTACCCTCCAAGCCCAGACCAAGACTGGCTTAGGATCGGAATCTGTCAGTGGAATGTTCTTGATATTACAGTAGAACTGGAGTGGGGGGACTGAGGAAAATCGGAGACTAACTTGAGACTCACTGAAATTCATCGGTGAAGGTTCCCAGCCCCCTGGCGTTAAGTAACTGAAAGGCCGCAATGGGAAAGAAAATGTATTGAAATAACTACGGTAGTTATTAAAATTTGACATCTACCTTAGCCTGAGGATTAGTGGAAAACTGCTTTTAAACCCTTTTGTGTTTCCTGAAAGTGAGCATTGGTGTGAAAATCAGTACTATGAATTCCTTGGTGTGTTTCTGCTATCAATAGGCGGGGAACATGGCTCCTCGGAGTGCAGGCCTGGGTACCATCTCCTCAGATACCAAGAAGATTAGGGGCAAGGCAACCGTCTTCCAGGTTCTACATGGAGGCACCCTCCAAGGCCAGAAGAGAATACTCAAGACTAGGAATTTTAACAAGCTACCATCTTGACACTTTCAAGTGAATCCAGTGGTTACTCTGTTCTTGGCCAGGAGGTTGCTAATCAGCTTCTGGATAAATGCTTAATTAGCATTATTTACACTTCATCTGGGTCTGTGGCTAAAAGGTTAGTGGTGTTTTGTTTTACAACATGAGGGGAATTTGGTGCCTTGGAAACAGAGTGGCTAACTCAGACCAAAGGCCAGTGGTTTTCAACTCAGGCTGCACATAGAATCATCTGGAAACTTTTAAAAAAATACCAGTGCCAGGGCTCCACCCCTAGAGGTTCTGACTTAATTTGTCTGGGGTAGGCAATATGCCAGAGAATGTTTTAAAAGCTCCACAGGTAATCCATCCATCCAGCTAGGTTGAAAGCAGCACTTCTCAAACTCTAATGTGCATGTTAATCCCTGGGGATCTTGCAAAACATACAGATCCTGATCCAGTAGGTCCGGGGTGGAGCCTCAGATTCTATATTTTTAACTAACTCCCAGGCGATGCCCAAGTTGTTTGTCTGCAGGCCACACATTGAGGTGTTTAGAAAATGAGTAAAAAAAGCATCAGGAAAGAGGGGTCCACACTCATTTCCTCCCAGGGCTCTTAGCAGGTGAGCCCTCCCTGACCAGGGCAGACGCCACCCCCACGCTCAGATCTGGGGGTTTGCCTTAGTTGTCTGTCAAGTTGAGCAGATGCTTCCAGAGCTCAAAGATGACCTTCTGAGTTAGCCAGGAAAATAAGCAATCGTCCAAATGTCCAGTAAGGCCTCAAATCAGTCAGGGCAACACTAACAGGAATCCAAGAGTGAGCAAATAAGAGTCAAGCAGTGAACTTTAAAAAAATGAATCTGCCTTTGTTTCGCTTTGGCTCTGTGCTCATGGGGAAAATCCATAAGCAGAAGCTTGGGTGGCCCTCGTTGAGTCAGATGGCGAGCAGGGGCTTCGAGGAGGAAGAAGGATGCCGAGGAAGGAGGAGGGTTCCTTTTATGCACAGTGGCTTAGAACACACCACAGTCCATAGATCTCTGCAGACCTAAGCCTTGTCATCGAGACCAGACTCTGTGATGTCCTCCTGCGGTGACTGCCACTCTCTTCTGCCTTCACCTTCCTGACATCCTGCTTTCCTCGTCTCCTTTCCCTGATCAGAAACATCCAGCAAGATGAACTCCAAACTCTGTATGGCCTCCTGATCTGGATGATCCTTCAGCCTTACCCCCTAGGACATTCTTCTTCCTCTCCACCCAAGCTCAGGGGCCATCTCCTCACCACGGGCTCAGCATGGCATGCCTCCACCTGGAATAATCTCCCTTTGGCATTTCCAATCTCTGAAATTCTCCACCCTTCAAGGGCCAGCTCCAGTCCTATCCTTCTCCTCAAGTCTTCCCTGACCCACCAGCTCTCACTCCTTCCTGGGCACTTCTAGAGCATTCCCTTGTTGTTTGTGGCTTATACATGCCCTGTTGCTCCCGACTTATCATCTTTTCACAAGAATATGGTGTATCTCCCTAACCACGTCGTGAACTTCTGGCTAGCAATACTGTGCCTATCCTTCCTTATACCTCTTGTACCCAGGACAGCTCTTTATAAATATTACATGCTCAGTAACATTTGTCACACGTTGGCTAGAGAGCTCACCACAGTTAATGAAGCTATGATGAAGCCCAGAGGCAAGATTCTCAGGAGTTTCCACTCACAGACAAGACTGCCCATCAATAACAGAAGTATCCATTGCCTCAGCCTTAGATTCCTGTCTAATCGGGGGATGTTCACCATGATGTGGCATCAAACAGTCCCTATTCTGGATTTCCTCAAAGCCCTGTACTTTTTATTTCCTCATGCCCCGGCCAACCATCATCCTGGGATGGGCATCCAATTCAATAACTTAGTCTTCAGGCTGTGCAATTTTCACTCCTTGTAAGGGAGTCAAAGGTCTTTGCAGGATCAGGCCCTCAGTCTGTTCTTCTGAAAAGAAAAACAATAGGGTGTGGTTAGGAGAAAAGTAGAGACCCAGTGAAACAAATGTCTTCTGGAAAAACCGCTCCCAAGCTGGAACAAACAGGTACCGCCACTCCACTAGCTCTGAGCAGAGCTGCACCAATGCATGCCTGCAGATACATGTGTAGGAATGTCAGCCAATGCCATCCATCCAGGAACTACCATCAAACTTTTCTACAGCGGAAAACTTGTCCAAAAAATAAATAAAAACAATGGAAATTATGAATGTGATCATTAGATTGCACCATGGGAATACTCTGAAAGCAGAACCTTGCTGTGGGGGGGTCTTAGGAATGTCCTAGTGTACTGGCAGCCCTTGACAAACAGCAAAAGAGAAATGAGATGCATTTGCTGCACATTTCTGATTCTTCCCCAGGGCTCAGTGCACAAAAGCCCTGCTCCTTTCTTCCCCAGGACACACGGCCAAAAATGCTGCCCTCAGTTGCACACATGGCTTGCCTTAGCCAGGTTCTAATGTTGGCCTTGGGCACTAAAGGCTGCTCTGAATCCTCCCCCGCTGCCCTTGGTCTCCTCTTTTGTTTCGGCCAGACTTCTCCTAGGTCCCAGTCCTCTGGCACTACAGAGAGGAAAGAGAGTTAAATTCAGTCCAGGTTGAGGAGGGAGGAGAAGACTTTGCAATTAAATTGCTAATTAAGGAAAGACCAACCTGAGGCAGCTAATTTGCACTGACCCGTTTAAAACATCTAGCAGTAGATCAGGCATGAATTGAGGTACCGCCCTTTTATGCAACGGCCAACTGGCTTTCTTTCAGAGCAGCAGCTATCAATAATTCCACGCTGAGGACCATCTGATAGGAAATCAACCACTGGCCCCTGGAATGCCGGCATTCCCCACTGCTCTGTTTTCCCAGTTGTCAGCTCTGTTTATAAATTGTCCATTTATAGCAAATCCAGCACCTGCTATGAACACCTCATCCTGCCAAGTGTTGGAGTGCATCTCAGAAAGAGCCACTATAGACTGTTTCAGTTCCTTTTAACCTTTTCCCAGCCCGGGAGTTTGAATATTTGCATAGGAATTCTGAGGGAGGACTTATTCTGAAGGAAAAAGCTAGATAGTCTACTAAAAGTTAGCATTTTGCTCCACTAAAAAAATAAATAAATAAATAAGCATATCATCATTCTCTTGGGAGACACAATACTCTCTTTCTGAACAAGTCTGACATGGGGACATATTTAAAATAACCCCTAAAAAATTCAGCAGGGTAAAAATGCTCTGGAGAAAAGTTAAAGGTGGCGTTCTTTTTAACTCTATTATGTAGCTTTTTAGCTCACTGTCATTACTGCCACTTAGCAGACAATGCTGTGTTGCTCAAAACCATTATGTAAAATATATTTAAAGATACCTTCCCAGTGCTGGAAACCCAATATATGACCTAGATTTGGTTTTTCTTCTTGCCAATTATCCATTTGCAAAATCCCTAGAATTGATTCTCAAAGTCCCACTCCTTCCCCCAATCACACCAGGATTCTGTTCTTTGCAAAACAAAATAAAATCAATGGCATGCAGAATATTCATGTTGTGTGGGTTCATGGCTTCTAGAGGGATGTGAAGGTCAAACCAGACGCCATGGTGGAGACAAACATACGGGTAACCTTGGGGAGGTGGAGCCACCCCTTGACGCTTCAGTTTACACCTTCCCACAATAATCCTTTTCAAGCATAAGATTGTCACCCTTTTAAAGCCACGGAGGGAGACCCTGATTAAGATCACAAGGGCAGAGGCAGCTGGGCAGAGGGGGCAGCATTCCTGATCCCCAGCTCTGCATTCAGCCCAGTGGGCGGCCCCATATTTTTATGAGAGGACTAGAGGGCTTAACATTTCCTATTAAAAAAAAAATGTTGAGATATCTGGATAGAAAAGATAACCCATCCAAGGTTATTACTATTAGTGGGCCAGCAAAGTTAGGTGGTGGTAAGATCAGGAAAAACAGAAGTGATTCAAGAAACAGGATTAGAGGGCATGAAATTAAACACCCGTGAAATTAAAAATGCTTGCTCTGAGCAATGTGTTTCCTTTTGTACAGGCCAGGGTCCTCAGCGTTCCTGTCTGGGATAGGTTGTAGCTTTTTGTTACAGTTTATGCAGATTAATCTTCGATTACATAGGCTTCAATTATTTCTTTCCAAAATGGAATCATGCTTAATCAGTTACATGTTACTATGATGCAAATCATCCTTGCTTGCTTTTTGGTCATGCGATGGCCATCTGTTTTACCAACCTGGATTCTTTCACTCATCACAGAAGTCAGGCCCCATTACTTGAGATGATCTCTGAGATGCCCCTGCTAGAGAAAGGAATGTGCACATTAGGAGACTACAAATCAGTTTGAAAACTCAATGACTCCTTCCCATAAATCTGTGTCCTTAATATTAAAAATCATTTGGAGGTGCTGAAAAGAAAGAGAACTGATAGCTAACAGAAACCAGCAGCCCTGCTCTCTTCAGGGCAAGGATTAGTAGTCAAGAGGGACTGTGCAGATCTAAATCCATATTCTGCTACCAAAAATAGAAAAGAGGAAATCTTTGAAGCCAAAGAAGGCCTAAGAATAACTGTCAGCAAAGAGCTAGAGCTACATGGGCAGGAAGCAATGCTCCAGTGGCAGTTTTGTGCTGCCTTTTTTTTTCTCCCCTGTGGCTTTCACATTCATCCTGTTAGAAAGATAGCTTTCAAAGGCTTCCCTTCAACACTGACACGTACATGCCTTCACAGCCCGCCTTTCCGCAGCAGCTCAGGGGCCTGGCGCTGAACATCACTTCCAGACAGCCATCGGGTTTGGTGTGATTTCCCCCCATGGATCATTTCAATCTGTTTAAGGCTAACAGTGAACTCTTCATAGACCATGTTACACAGAGAGCCCTCAGTAGGAAACGGTTGGCTGAGCAAACATTTGTTTCCTGTTTTGCTCTTGATAATTTTGCATTTCAACTCAACCTAGCTTTCATCCTTTTAATTTTTTTATAGTGATGAAAATCAATGCACCAAACCAACGAAGTTTGTTTTTTCTCATGGGCTTTGAATTATGCGCAAAAACATACACTTGAGTCTATCTTATAAAAGATATTCGAGTTAGAAGAGGTTCTTTGGAAACAAGAGGGTGAGAGAGCTTTGGAATGGCCTGTGGGACAGCTGGAGAGGCACAGAGGGTGAGAGGGTTTCAAGAAGGAGATCAGGTTCACGAGTGGTGATGAGGCAGCTTAAAGGCTGAAGAATGGAAAATAGGGTATGGAGGAGAACGTAGATAAGCAAGACACTGAGGAAGACGGCAGAGCCTCTGCTAGCCCCTATGGTACCGTATGCAATTAAGGAAAAGGTACCCCTTCTGAGCACACACAAACCAACGTGAGGGCACATGGCTCACTCTTCCCTTTGGCCTGGTGCCCTTCTGCAAGGCACAGCCTGCACCATACCATATGTAGGGCTCAGGAAAAATGTGGGCAAGAGATTGAAAGTCCCAAATGGGGAACTTTAGAAGAACTAGCGAAAAAAAAAAAAAATGTCACGGATGCTTCTGACAGCATACAGGAAATCCTGTTTTGAATCATAGAACTCTGCTGGCGGGTGGGGATGGGGGAGGATGGTTGGCAAAATTGATTTCTCCAAACTAGCTATATCAAAACAACCCCGTAAAGCATTTTATCCTTTGTCATGTTTCATATGATGCATGCATTGTTCATTTTAAGAGAGCTTTGTGTTCTTCACATCTAGTGAATAACTTCCAGGATTAATACAATTTGTATTTATTTGTCAGGATCACAGTCTGTGCCTAGACCAAATTGCTGTGACTAGTTATAATCTGAGCACAGCCTTCAGCCAAGACCCAAGAACATTTGAACTTCGTAGGATGAACTGTTGGAGATTCTTAACTGCCTTTATCTCAAAATTCTTGAATATTTTATTGAAACAACTAGTTAAACTTCAGCCAAAAGATATAATATAATAACCTCCACCACTCAGACAGATTGTTTTTTCAAAGTCATAGCCTCAATTTGGACTATAATCCCTCACCAATCTGCTCAGGTTAGGTCCATGAGTGGCATCATGGTTAGCAAAATTGAAGTGAGCCAAAAGTCTAAATCTAATAGAAAATAGAAAGACAAGAGAAGAAACAGTAAAACATGACATTACATGCCTATTATTAAAACACAATCAATATGTAACAAACGTACCACTCTTGATTTTTCTCGTTCAGGACCTGGGCATTCAGCGACTATGAGGGAACCATTCGTGTTTATGTGACAGTTTACAGAGGTTACAATTCCTCAACAACTGTTGCATGCACCATCTCGTCGAATCCTCAGAACAGTCCTTTGAAGTAAGAACGGTTTTGTCATTGCCTTTTGGTAGATGAGAAAATTGAGATTTCAGACAAGCTGAGAGATTCACTCAAGATTATCTAAATATAAGTCACAGAACCAGGACTCAATCCCAGGCTTTCTGGCTGAAAGCAGTGACCCTGCTAACATACCAGCTCCCTAGTTCAAATGGAGACATCTCCTGACAGCCTTTTGCATCACGGACAGATTTACCTATTTCTGGGACGACAAATATTCAGCCTCACTGGTGATGGGATCAGCACTGATTTATTCTAGCAACTTCAATGACTTAGCTTCTGAATATCTACTTTACTTTCCAAAGATTTTGGTCCATAAAACTATGTTCTCTGTTGCAATTGACCCAGGGTTATAACAATCAAAAGAGTCAGTCAATTCTATGGAATTATAAAAGTCATTAGCAATATTATTAAAACTCATGTTTTAAACAGGACAGTTTTTTAAAAATATTTTTATTTAATTATTTTTAACAAATAAAAATTGTATATATTTAAGGTATACAAAGTGATGTTTTTATATATGTTTACATTGCGAAATGATTACCACAATCAAACTAATTAACATATCCATCACCTCCCATAGTTACCTTTGTGTGTGTGTGTGGTGAGAAGGCTTAAGATCTACCCTCTTAGCAAATTTCAAGTATACAATACATTATTATTAACTATAGTCACCATGCTATCCATTAGGTTTCCGGAACTTATTCATCTTATAACTGAAAGTTTGTACCCTTTGATCAATATCTCTCCTTTCTCCCTACCCCCAGTCTCTGGTAACCACCATTCTACTGTCTGAACAGAAAAGGTTGTGTTTGGTTTTATTTTGGTTGTCTTTGGCTAGTTTGGGAATGTTAGGGAGTGTGATGTTTATTTTAACATGAAAACATTTAATGAAGTTTAAAGTAGGTCTTGCAAAGAACTCATGGTTGAGGCCAATTCTAAAGACAGGTCTATAGTTGATCAGTTATCATTGTTGGAGCACCAACCATCCAGGTAAGAGGACACTCTAGTGTGCTGACTCGCCATCCAGATCAATAACTTGCATGTTGAAGGCTAAGAATCAAGTCCTTCTTCATGCAGTCCCTCTGCCAAACACATTTTTGGAGAAGTAAGATGTTAACAGATTTCAGTTAATAACAGCCTCTGAGTTATCTGCTTCTGTAACAACCTATCTCTCTCAACCCTAATTCAGATTCCTGATTAAAAATGAAAAACCATTTTTAAAAATTGAGAATACTGTTATATCTACCATTTCAGCTGTCTGAAACCAATTTGATCGAATTCAGAATATCATAGTCTCAAGTTGTGTAATAAGTGACCAAATAATTTGGGAGGTTTTAAGGCCAAAGCTGGCAATGATCCATTAGAAGGCCTGCTTCCTAGAAGATTCAGCCATGTGATCAAATGATGACACTAGATGGCCAAACTCATCCATCATCACATCTTCACAATAACAACAGCAGGCCTTAGAATAAATCTAGTGGAAATGACATATATAATCTAATCAAGTAACTACTGATAGTTCCAATAAATAGTCCCTTACTGCTTACATCCACCTCAGTCATGAATGTCTAGGATACAGTGTTAAAAGTTATCATTTCCAAACCTACTCTATGACACCAGAAATTTCAGTTCTAGTTTTCTACCCTACAAAAATTCTAGCATGTGTGAGACATATATAAGAATGTCTGTGGCAGTGCTTTTGTTATTTTTAAAAAGTCAGAAACAACCTAACTGCCCCTCATTGGAGAAATGGATTTAAATACTTTGAATCAATGTGAATATAGCAGAATGCTATACAACAAATAAAATGAATGAATTAGATGTACATGTTTCAGGGTGGACAAATCTCAAAATATATTGTTGAATGAAGAAAAGCAAACTGGAAAAGGCTACTTTTAGTATATTAGTTGTCTTAGTCCATTCAGGCTGCTATAACAAAATACTGCAGACTGGGTAGCTTATAAACAACAGAAATGTATTTCTCACAGTTCTGGAGGCTAGGAAGCCCAAGATCGTGGTGCTAGCATGGTTGGGTTCTGGTGAAGGCCCTCTTCAAGGTTGCTGATTGCCAACTACTCACTGTGTTCTCACATAGTGGAAGGGGCAAAGGATCTCAAAAAAAGTGAAATCAAGGATTTGAACAGATTTTTGTATACCAACATTCATAGCTTCATTATTCGCAATAGCCAAAAGGTGGAAACAACACAAATCTCCATTGACAGATGAATGAATAAACAAAATGTAGTATGTACATGCAATGGAATATTATTCAGGCTTAAGAAGGAATGCAATTCTGATGCATGCTACAACATAGATGACTCTTGAAAATATTATGCTAAGTGAAATAAGCCAGATCCCAAAGGACAAATATATGACTCTACTTATACAAGTTATCTAGAATAGTCAAATCGTAAAAGAAAGTAGAATAGTGGTTACCAAGAGCTGGGGGAAGGAGGAGTGGGGAGTTATGTTTAAAGCGGACAGAATCTCAGTTTGGGATGATGAAGAAGTTCTGGAGATGGGTAGTGGTGATGTTGCACAACAATGTGAATGTATTTAATGTCACTGAATTGTACATTCAAAAAGGGTTAAAGTGCTAATTTTTATGTTATGTATATTTTATTGCTATAAAAAGAATTTTTTCAATGAGGGGAAGAGAGAGATGAATCAAATATGGCTAAAGGCTAAAATTAAAATCCTTTTAAACCAAGGGATGGGTTTACAGATGGTGTATTATATTGTGTTCTGTACTTTTCTGTGTATTTGAAATGTCTTAGCTTAATTTTGGTTAATTTGTTGTAAAATTTGAAGGAAAATTTCTTAAATTTATTCTGACCCTCATTGTCAAGTAGAATGATAAGAATATGGAATAAGGTCCTACAGGCCGTCTCTCTAATTATATAATTAGCTTCCTGTGATTTAAAACAGTGCTTCTCGAATTTAATGTTCATACAAATTACCTCAAAATCTTATTAAAATGCAGATTCTGATTCAGTTGGCCTGGGGAAGGACCTGAGATTCTCCCTTTTTTTTTTTTAGATTTTCTATTTCTAACAAGCTCCCAGTTGATGCCAATGCTGCTGATCCACACACACACTTCGAGTAGCAAAGATCTGGAGAATGCATGTATTATCTTTCATCTGAAAGTTTCTTCTGAGTTATGCACGTCTAGATCAGCCTTGATGACTCAAAAGAAATTGTCATCTTATCATTTGTTTGATAAAACTACCAAAACGCAAAATTACAAACAATTAAACCTTAACCATTATTGAAAATATTTCAAAAAGACTACATCTCCTTTAAAAATCCTAATTGGAAACTTCAGACTCAGCTGTCAAAATCCATAATAATTGCATAGTTTGGGACATAATAATCCCTCTTCCCCAAATGCATTTTGAAATAAAAATTACGATAGCACAAATTTCCATTGATGGCAAGTTACTTAATTGCATAGTCCTTAACAGGCTCTTTTTATTTATTTATTTTTCTTCTTTTTTTTCGTTTATTGCAGTAGCATTGGTTTATAACATTGTATAAATTTCAGGTGTACATCATTATACTTCTATTTCTGCATAGATTACATCATGTTCACCACTCAAATACTAATTACAACCCATCACCACACACATGTGCCGAATTATCCCTTTCGCCCTCCTCCCTCCCCCCTTCCCCTCTGGTAACCACCAATCCAATCTCTGCCTCTATGTGTTTGTTTATTGTTGTTATTATCTACTACTTAATGAGGGAAATCATACGGTATTTGACCTTCTCCCTCTGACTTATTTCACTTTGCATAATACCCTCAATGTCCATCCATGTTATCACAAATGGCTGGATTTCATCGTTTCTTACGGCTGAGTAGTATTCCATTGTGTATATATATCACAGCTTCTTTATCCATTCATCCCTTGATGGGCACTTAGGTTGTTTCCAAGTCTTGGCTATTGTGAATAACGCTGCAGTGAACACAGGGGTGCATGTATCTTTACGCACTGGTATTTTCAAGTTCTTTGGATAAATACCCAGCAGTGGAATAGCTGGATCATATGGTAGTTGTATCCTTGATTTTTTGAGGACTCTCCATACTGTTTTCCATAGTGGCTGCACCAGTTTGCACTCCCACCAGCAGTGTATGAGAGTTCCCTTCTCTCCACATCCTCTCTAACACATGTTGTTTCCTGTCTTGTTAATTATAGCCATTCTGACGGGCGTGAGGTGATATCTCATTGTAATTTTGATTTGCATTTCCCTGATAGTTAATGATTTTGAACATCTTTTCATGTGTCTGTTGGCCATCTGTATATCTTCTTTGGAGAAATGTCTGTTCAGGTCTTTTGCCCATTTTTTAATTGGGTTGTTAGTTTTTTTGTTGTTGAGATGCGTGAGTTCTTTATATATTTTGGAGATTAAGCCCTTATCAGATGTATGGTTTGCAAATATCTTCTCCCAATTGTTAGGTTGTCTTCTCGTTTTGTTGATGGTTTCCTTTGCTGTGCAGAAGATTTTTAGTTTGATGTAGTCCCATTTGTTTATTTTTTCTATTGTTTCTCTTGCCCGGTCAGACATGGTGCTTGAAAATATGTTGCTAAGACCGATGTCAAAGAGCGTACTGCCTATGTTTTCTTCTAGAAGTTTCATAGTTTCAGTTCTTACATTCAAGTCTTTAATCCATTTTGAGTTAATTTTTGTGTATGGTGTATGGTAAGGGTCTACTTTCATTTTTTTGCATGTGGCTGTCCAGTTTTCCCAACACCATTTGTTGAAGAGACTTTCTTTTCTCCATTGTATGTTCTTGGCTCCTTTGTCAAAGATTAGCTGTCCATATATGTGTGGGTTTATTTCTGGGTTTTCGATTCTATTCCATTGATCTGTGTGTCTGTTTTTGTGCCAGTACCATGCTGTTTTAGTTACTATGGCTTTGTAGTATACTTTGAAATCAGGGAGTGTGATACCTCCAGCTTTGTTCTTTTTTCTCAGGATTCCTTTAGCTATTCGGGGTCTTTTGTTGTTCCATATAAATTTTAGGATTCTTTGTTCTATTTCTGTGAAAAATGTTGTTGGAACTTTGATAGGGATTGCATTGAATCTATAGATTGCTTTAGGAAGTATGGACATCTTAACTATGTTAATTCTTCCAAGCCAAGAGCACGGAATATCTTTCCATTTCTTTGTGTCTTCTTCAATTTCTTCAGCAATGTTTTATAGTTTTCAGTGTACAGATCTTTCGCCTCTTTGGTTAAGTTTATTCCTAGGTATTTTATTCTTTTTGTTGCTATTGTAAATGGGATTGTATTCTTTTTTTTTTTTTTAAAGATTTTATTTATTTATTTTTTTCCCCCCAAAGCCCCAGTAGATAGCTGTATGTCATAGTTGCACATCCTTCTAGTTGCTGTATGTGGGATGTGGCCTCAGTGTGGCCAGAGAAGCAGTGCGTCGGTGCGTGCCTGGGATCCGAACCCGGGCCGCCAGCAGTGGAGTGCGCACACTTAACTGCTAAGCCACGGGGCCGGCCCCCGGGATTGTATTCTTAATTTCTCTGTCTGCTACGTTGTTGTTAATGTAGAGAAATGCAACTGATTTTTGTATGTTGATTTTGTATCCTGCAACTTTACCGTATTCGTTTATTACTTCTAAAAGTTTTTTGGTGGATTCTTTAGGGTTTTCTATATAGAAAATCATGTCATCTGCAAATAGTGAGAGTTTCACTTCTTCCTTTCCAATTTGCATCCCTTTTATTTCTTTTTCTTGCCTGATTGCTCTGGCTAGGACTTCCAGTACTATGTTAAATAGGAGTGGTGACAGTGGGCATCCTTGTCTGGTTCCTGTTCTTAGAGGGATAGGTTTCAGTTTTTCACCATTGAGGATGATATTAGCTGTGGGTTTGTCATATATGGTCTTTCTTATGTTGAGGTACTTTCCTTCTATACCCATTTTATTCAGAGTTTTTATCATAAATGGATGCTGTATCTTGTCAAATGCTTTCTCTGCATCTATTGAGATGACCATGTGATTTTTATTCACCATTATTAATTAATGTGGTGTATTACGTTGATTGATTTGCGAATGTTGAACCATCCCTGGATACCTGGAATAAATCCCACTTGATCATGGTGTCTAATCTTTTTTACGTATTGTCGTATGCGATTTGCTAGTATTGTGTTGAGGATTTTTGCATCGATGTTCATCAATGATATTGGCCTGTAGTTTTCTTTTTTTGTGTTGTCCTTGTCTGGTTTTGGTATCAGGAGAATGTCAGCTTCGTAGAATGAGTTAGGGAGCTTCCCCCCCTCCTCAATTTTTTGGAAGAGTTTGAGAAGGATAGGTATTAATTCTTCTTTGAATGTTTGGTAGACTTCACCAGGGAAGCCGTCTGGTCCTGGACTTTTATTTTTGGGGAGGTTTTTCATTACTGTTTCGATTTCCTTGCTGGTGATCAGTCTATTCAAATTCTCTATTTCTTCTTGATCCAGTTTTAGAAGGTTGTATGATTCTAAGAATTTATCCATTTCTTCCAGATTGTCGAATTGGTTGGCATATAGCTTTTCATAGTATTCTCTTATAATCTTTTGTATTTCTGAGCTATCTGTAGTAATTTCTCCTCTTTCATTTCTGATTTTACTTATTTGTGCCTTCTCTCTTTTTTTCTTGGTGAGTCTAGCTAAAAGTTTGTCTATTTTGTTGATCTTTTCAAAGAACCAGCTCTTGGTTTTATTAATTTTTTCTATTGTTTTTTTGGTCTCTATTTCATTAATTTCTGCTCTGATTTTTATGATTTCCCTTCTTCTACTGATTTTGGGCTTTGTTTGTTCTTCTTTTTCCAGTTCCTTTAGGTGCATTGTTAGATTGTTTATTTGAGATTTTTCTTGTTTGTTGAGATAGGCCTGTATCGCTATAAACTTCCCTCTTAGAACCGCTTTTGCTGTATCCCATAAATTCTGGCATGTCGTATTTTCATTTTCATTTATCTCCAGGTATTTTTTGATTTCTTCTTTGATTTCTTCGTTAACCCAGTCGTTGTTCAGTAGCATTTTGTTTAATCTCCACGTATTTGTGGCTTTTCTGATTTTCTTCCTATAGTTGATTTCTAGTTTCATACCGTTGTGGTCAGAAAAGATGCTTGGTATTATTTTAATCTTCTTAAATTTATGGAGACTTGTTTTGTGGCCTAATATGTGATCAATCCTGGAGAATGTTCCATGTACATTTGAAAAGAAGGTGTATTCTTTGGTTTTTGGATGGAATGCTCTGTATATATCTACCAGGTCCATCTGTTCTAGTGTGTCATTTAAGGCCAATGTTTCCTTATTGATCTTCTGTTTGGATGATCTATCCATTGGTGTAAGTGGAGTGTTAAAGTCCCCTACTATTATTGTGTTACTGTCTATTTCTGTTTTTATGTCTGTTAATAATTGCTTTATATATTTAGGTGCACCTACATTGGGTGCGTAGATATTTACAAGTGTTGTATCCTCTTGTTGGATTGTTCCCTTGATCACTATGTAATGCCCTTCTCTGTCTCTTTTTACAGTTTTTGTTTTAAAGTCTATTTTGTCTGATATGAGTATTGCTACCCCAGCTTTCTTTTCATTGCCATTTGCGTGGAGTATCTTTTTCCATCCCTTCACTTTCAGCTTGTGAGTGTCTTTAGTTCTGAAGTGCGTCTCTTGTATACAGCATATATATGGGTCCTGTTTTTTTATCCAATCAGCCACCCTATGCCTTTTAATTGGAGCATTTAGTCCATTGACGTTTAAAGTAGCTATTGATAAGTATGTACTTACTGAAACAGGCTCTTTTTATTGTGTGAATTCCAGGATAATCCTAGATTGGAAGCTGATAATTTCATCTACTATAAAATGACTGATTAATTGCTTAAAATTGAAAAAGCCCCTAGGAGAAGATTTCTTACCAGAATTGTTTAGAATCTGTTCTGTCTAGGGGGCCCAAGGTGCTAATGAAGCTAACTGAATCAAACCTTCAGGAGGTATAGTGCCTCCAGAATCAGCAGAAACGGGATCCACGCCATTGTCAAAAACGGAGAGAAGTCCTCTCCATCCCCCAGTTAACCACCAAAACACCAGACTACTCTTCAGAATCAAATGGTAGGGTTCTCTAAGTGAGTATAGTTGATTAAGAACAAGCAAATTTCAGGCATAATTATCCCACTGCTGGTCTTGTTTCATCGTATCCAGCAAAGTTGTGAATATCTTGCAGCATTCATGAATCTTTCATCAGCCTGTGATTTCAGAGGCATAAATTGCCTTTAACCCAAACTGAAAATTTTGACACGTATCCTAAGTCAACGGTTCCTTGGAATCTGTACCCTGCTCTTCCAAACAGAATAGTTATAATACGTACAGCTAAACTTTATGGTGTCCTAACTCTGTTCCAAGGCCCCTTCTACACGCTCTACATGGATTATCTCATTGAATCCTTATGACAACTCTGTGAAATAGGTATTATCATCTCAAACTCACAGTTAAGAAAACAGAGACTCAGAAAATTAAATAACATGTCCAAAGCCACAAAGTAAGTGGCAGTTTCTGACTCCAGAGTCCTGTTCTTCACCATGATGCTCAATTGCTAATTTTAAATGTAATTGCTCGTCCCAGTCATAAATGGTGTCAAACAAGGCCGCTCCAAACTGCTTGATAGAACTATGATAAATTGGAAGCACAGCCCTTCTTATAGCAAGCATCTTCCTCAATGATATGTCTTTATTCACTCTCATTTGTTGTTGTTGTTTTTTTTTTATAATTTTATTTATTTTTTTTTCCCCCCAAAGCCCCAGTAGATAGTTGCATGTCATAGGTGCACATCCTTCTAGTTGCTGTATGTGGGACGCGGCCTCAGCATGGCCGGAGAAGCGGTGCGTCGGTGCGCGCCCAGGATCGGAACCCCGGGCCGCCAGCAGCGGACTGCCCGCACTTAACCGCTAAGCCACGGGGCCGGCCCCACTCTCATTTGGAATAGTCAGAAACATATGGGCTTACTAGCTAATTTCTGTCAAGAAGTAAAACTTTGTATTTGGCATATTTAAGTGGAAGATTACTAATGCCTCTATTGAATCATTCAGTTCAGTTTGGCTACTTAGGGGAGTTAACATTAGGAAGGCTAAAATCTAGGGATGTGCTGAGGTTTCTTTTCCGAGAACGGCTAGCTGTAATGCGGGCCTGAAAATAAAAAGCTGGAGTTTAGATAATATCAGCACATGTTCATTTCTAAGGCAATTGAATTCCCTTCCAAATGACTTACTTCCCTCCACAAAAACTAGGCTTTTCCTTCCCAGGCTTGATACTTTATCAGCGAATAGAAAGGCTCTGTATACATACAAAACATTAATAGCCTAGGGCCGGCCCGGTGGCGCAAGCGGTTGAGTGCACGCGCTGCGCTGCGCTGGCCCAGGGTTCGCCAGTTCGGATCCCGGGCACACACCCACGCACTGCTTGTCAGGCCATGCTGTGGCAGCATCCCATATAAAGTGGAGGAAGATGGGCATGGATGTTAGCCCAGGGCCAGTCTTCCTCAGCAAAAAAAAAGAGGAAGATTGGCAGATGTTAGCACAGGGCTGATCTCCTCACACACACAAAAAAAATATTAATAGCCTAAAAAGAGGTCACATTTCTTTAAGACTCATCTATCCATTTGCTGTGCCAACGTCGGAGAGTACATACTCTGGGAGGGTGGAAGAGGGGAAGGGCTGAAAGATATGGATAGTATTGAGTCAGAAAAGAAAGCTTTCTCAATCTATTTCAATCCCATTTGCAGTCTTGAATTACAACTTTTACTGACAAAGTCACTATTTCAAAAAGAAATTTCTCAATAAAATGTAATTCAAAGGCAATTTGCTTGCCAGAGACCAAATGGCTATCTTATTCTTCTGGATTCACATAGCACATATTTCTTAGGATCTGAAGGCACTAAAGATATATTTAACTTAAGAAAGGGGAGCAAGAGGCTTCCTAAAGATACAGAAAAGTGAGTGATGTTTCTTTTAAAATTAGCCGTTACAAATCAAACACTACCAAAGAATCAAACAGAAAAAAAGCAATTGTTGTTAATGAAACTGATTAATTATAAGGACCTTAAGTACATTTCTCTTAATTATCTTCTTTACCCTCACAAATATAGGGAGAAAATAGCAAAGCTAAAGATCGCACCCTGAGTGGGGTCAGAACTCTGGTGTGGCCATTAAGTATGGAACATGAATACATTCTTATATTTGTCTTTTCTACAGATTGGACCCCCTTGATTACTTCTTTTGGGTTACGCTAAAAGCACGGGTTTATTTAGTGAAAACCAGAGTTACAAGTCATCTGAGGCTGCTCATCTCAGATGCATGTGCAAAGACTGATGGAAATCCTGGGTTAATGCACAGGTTCATTGCAATTTTGCACGGAACACTGAACTATGCATTGCCAATGAGGGACAGCATAAGAAACACATCATATATCATAATATAAGGAGAAAATCATTTATTACTTATATTTGCCATATTTCCAGACTTGCTGATTACTCTGTAGAATTCAACCAATTATTCTAATAGACCAGTGCTTGTCAAATATTTTGGTCTTGGGAACTTTTCAAACTCTTAAAGATTATTGAAGACCCCAAGGGTTGCAGGTTATGTCTATCAATATTTACTGTATTGGAAATTAAAACAGAAAACTTTTACATATTTATTCATTTAAAAAATAATAAACCCATTATATGTTAATATAAACAACATTTTAACAACAAAAACTATATTTTCCAAAGCAAAGAAAAAAATAGTGAGAAGAATGGCATTATTTTACATTTTCGTGAATCTTTTTAATGTCTGCCTTAATAGAAGACAGCCGAGTCCTCCCGCTTTTGTGTTCAATCTGTTCTGATATGTTGTTTTGGTTGAAGTATGTGAAAAAGATCCACCCTCACGCACATATGCAGTTGGAAGCGAGAAGAACATTTTAATAACCTTCGCAGGTAATTGTGGACATTCTTTTTTGATATTATACCAAAACTCAATAAATAATAGTTGTTTAAAGATTAGTCGCAATGTGGAATTTAAAACCATGTTGATGAACTTTTCATACTGTTACATTAAAATCCATTGTCTTAACGCCCTTTAATGGATCTTTTACCCGTATTATAATGTAACACTATGCATTGTCATTTGGAAAGTGCTAGTTCACTAAAGGTATGTAATCTTCCAAATGTTGACACATTTCTTTATACAATAAAATTTACATTTTTTAGTGTATAATATTAACAATACTAGCATATGTTAACATTTAACACAACACTAGTCTCAAAAAATCTTTAAATATTGGAAAGCTGTCAAGCTCATGGTGATAGACACAAGTTTTTTAGAATTCTAATTTTTGCTGGAAATCTCAGATTTTAACATCAGCAAAAACACTGCCAGCTGTTTTTCTTAAAGTGGCAGCTTCCTTTTGTTCATTTTGGGGAAAATGTCTGCCAAATACCCAAATTTGAATATCCATGGTTTTTGTCTGTCAGTCATTTCTTCAAGTAAAAATGGTGTTCCAAAAATAAAGTTCTAATTCAGACAACTTCTTTTTTTCAAGACAATGTACTTTGGCAGCAGAAGTGCTTCATGAAGCAGACTTCCCATATCATCCCACAAAATATTAAAAAATTGTACCAACCACGTGGTGGTGAAGAATGAATATCAATGCAGTTAAAAAGGTAAGTTCTTAATATGATTGTCAACATTGTTTTGGCCTTGCAGACTCCTTGAGGAGGTCTCAGGGATCCCCAGGGGTCTGTGGGTCACACTTTGAGAACCACTGGAATAGACTACAGCTCACATAAAAACTCATCATGTGTAAAATGTGTTCTTTAGAGATATAATCTCTGCAATTCTACAGTGCGCGGTCACTGAGCAGATGGCCTACCAGGAGAAAGACTCTTGACTAAAGATCAAATGTTGTGTGTTGAAATGCCATTTTCCTCAGAAAAATTGTGTTACTTTCCTTGTATGTCATCACACGATAGATGATAGTAACCATGAATGTGGGGAGGGGAGAGTTGCAACAGGAGGTCAGGGAGATGAGACTGGAAGGACACAGGAATCTCAATGACAGACCTGACCTAGGTGATTGGGAGCCAGGGCCCAATTCCCACGTCTGGCAGGCAGTGGAAATGCCAGGAGCCCCTGGAAGGAAGACAGGCCTGGGATCTGGCATTCCAGATAGCCTCAGGCAGGAGGGAGCTTGGGCAGAGATTGCTGTCATCTGTGAGTTGGGCATTTCCAATGAGGACATTGTTATGCCAGAGGCCACTGGGGGCCCCTCCCTGTCCCTGTGGCTTAGTTGACAGGAATTCTTTATCAGCATCCTTCTAGATCCCTTTCAGCACATACCTCCATGCTCCAGTCCCAACGTCACAATGAAATTTCAAGAGAGGAACTAAGTCACTCCTTGTCTCCTCATACCCCATAATAAGACCTCTTGTTCTTATTATTCGGAAGTGGCGTCTCTCTTTCCATTGATTCTGATGAGATTTTGTTTGGGTAACAGGAAGGAAGAGCTGGGGTATGGGGCATACAGGTTCTTTGGTGTTGGATATGGAAAATTCTTAAGAGGCATTGTGAAAAGTTCTTCCAATACCCCTTATGCTTTTATCTGTAAGCAATTCTTATAATATTAGTAATATCTTTAAGTAATTCTACTTTATAGATGGAGAAATTGAGGCACCCAGGGTTTAGGGGACTTGGTTAAAATCAGTAGACAAAGATAAGATTTGACTACTTTCAGCCTGATGTGTTTTCTCTTAGGCCAGTGGTTCTGGGGGATTTCAAGACCCAGGCTCATATCCCACCTCCTATCTCCCAACACCTGCCACTACACGCAGAGCAAAAAAATCTAGTCCAATTTTTTATCCATATTGTTCATAAAATCTGGTATGTTAATTAGGAGAGTGATAATGACAGTGAATACTGAGTAAATATCAGTCAGCAACAAGAAAGAAAATAAGTAAAAGTTTACTAGAAAAGCTTTTCCATGGTGGCTTTTAGTTATAAAAATAAGATCTAAATATGTGCTTTTTAAAAAAATAAATGTTGGGGCCAGCCCGGTGGCGTAGTGGTTAAGCTCGCGCGTTCCGCTTCGGCAGCCCGTGGTTTGGATCCTGGGTACAGACCCACTCACGACTCATCAAGCCATGCTGAGGTGGCGTCCCACATAGAAGAGCTACAACTCTACAACTATGATACACAACTATGTACCGGGGCTTTGGGGAGAGAAAAAAAAAGAGGAAGATTGGCAACAGATGTTAGCGCAGAGCTAATCTTCCTCAAAAAATAAATAAATAAATAAATAAACTTCAAAAAAAAATAAAAATAAATGTTAAGCATAGATTCACCAACCCATTTTACCCTACTCAGCAGTCTGTAGATTTCACCTTTAATTAATAAGAGTTCTGGAAGCAGAACTCTTAACTTCTTTCAATTTGATTATTGGATCTGTATTTGTATTATAGAAAGTGCTCTATAATTTAATACTTATAAAAAAATGTGCTACTTTGAATTGATCCGTGACCCCAGTAGCCTTGTTTCCCCTATCTTTGCTCTGTAAGAAGAGCTTCTGTTGGATTTTGATTTATAGTACTAAATATATTTGAACAGAACCATAGCCCAAGTCCCAGTGTTCTTAAGGCTTCATTCAATTGAAGGTAGAAATGAAATTAAGAAGCTTCCTGCAGTTCAGAGAGCATTCATATTGGATGAAATGTTTTGTTGGAACAGTAATGATTCTATCACTCATCTCTACCTTTGTCATTGGACCAACCTTCTATCTCTTGCCCAGGCATTTACCTCATTATGGATACTTGAATCATTGATAACTAGTTAGTACTTAATTAGGGCATTGTGATGATGAGGTCAAAATTCCAACTGTGTCTGTCGATGGAGTGGTTTCACTCCATTCACCCCAACCCCAGCTCGCCATCTTGCATCATGTTTCCACAGGTTCATAAAGGGGACTTGGCAAGCACTCAGAGTTGACTCAATGAAAAGCCAACACCATTGTCAAACAACTTCCAAAATGCTTATTCTACAGATAGGCAATCAAAAGCATGGTCTAAAAAGAGTATTTAATTCTTACTATATCTTGAATTTGTACAGGGTATTTCTACTGAGGAAATCAAAGCACTACTAAAATTATCTTAAGTTATCTTAACAAATATTTATTCAGTGCCTATCACGTTCATGACATTATGCTAGCCACTGTGAGGCATAGAAAAATGAATAGGCCTGGTCCCTGCCTTACTGGAGCCTAAATTAGAGGGGCGAAGATAATTATAATGTATACGTCATTGTTAAGCCTTATGTCAAAGATAGTGTTCTAAACACTGTATGTACATTATCTTATTTTCTCCCCAACTAATTCAGGTAGGTATTATTATCCCCATTTTACTAACAAAGAAACTGTGAGGCCCAGGAAGAGTAAATGATTTACCAAAAGATATTAAGCACTGAGTTGTGACTTAAACCCATGCCTCTTTGATTACAAAACTTAACCACAGTGCTACAAAGTATAAATACTTAAAATAGTAAAACAAAACACCAAAAAAGATAAAAATTAATATACCTCAAATATTCCTACACTTTCCCTGTCCATGGATAAAAAAAGTCACAGAAACATCAATAATGTACAAATCGTGGGCCGGCCCCATGGCTTAGCAGTTGAGTGCTCGCGCTCCGCTGCTGGCGGCCCCGGTTCAGATCCCGAGCGTGCACCGACGCACCGCTTCTCCGGCCATGCTGAGGCAGCGTCCCACATACAGCAACTAGAAGGATGTGCAGCTATGACATACAACTATCTACTGGGGCTTTGGGGGAAAAAATAAATAAATAAAATTATAAAAAAAAATAAAAATAAAAAAAAAATGTACAAATCCTGTTTTGCTTCACCTACCCCCATAGAGTATCTGGCTACCCCCTTTGAAACATATACCCCACCCCAGAATGCATAAAAGGAGGGACAGTCTCACACACAATCACAAATGACTCTATCAGCTGTAGTCATCAGGAGGCACCTAACTAAGGCTTTATGGAACATGAAGAGTTAGAACCAGACCTTCAAGGACAGGGAGTCTTACCCTAGATAGAAGAAACAGACTTTCAATTGGCTACAATAATGGTGTTGAGAGGATGTACAAATAATTCTGTTACTCTATACTTTGTTTTGGGATGCCCTCAGAGATGGTCACTCACATATGCACTCACAGATTGAACCTGGTGCTCCCATGTCTCAGTCATTACTAAATGCATTCAAAGAGTCATGTCTTTGGAGCTTGAATCAAAGACAAGAAAAGCGTATGCAAGTGTGGAATTGGAGAAGTTGCTGTTTTTTTTTTAGGAAAATGGAATTTTGAGTTTGGTTTCTGTGACAAAGACAATACCATATGTTCACCACACCACTTTTTCTGAGCACACAGAAAGAATGCATTGCCCAGATTTCTTTGCAGATAGGGAACCAGTGGAATATGGATTAAACTAATCAAGCCATTTGTTTTTCTGGTGACTAAAAACATCTCCCTTGAGCACTCTCTTCTCCCTTGTGGGGACGCTGGACACCACATGTCCAGATAACAAGTCAAACAGGAGAAGTTTGACTGGATCCTTGAGTCAGGGCCTGGAGGCGACCTGCTGAGAAAAACCACCTGACCTGAGTTAGACTCTGATGGGAGCAAGAAATAAATCTTTGCTCCGTGAAGCAATGAGATGGGGGCGGGTTATGTTACCACAGCATAATCTATCCTGTCCCATATGGTCCCTTACTGGAAGTTCCAGGACTCTTAGCAGTATAAGAAAAAAAATTTTTTCAGAGAAATTACTGTTTGTGTTTGATATTTAGGATAATAAACTACTGGAATAGGGACTGTGGGAGACACGGAGTTGTGCCACCCGAATATTCCTTAGTGCTAAGCTGATAAGGGAGGTAATGGACTCTAAGGGACTACACCACAAAGGAGCGCCGAGACCTACCTGCATGTAGCAGCAGGTCCAGGGAAGGATACATGGGACTGGATTCTCAGGTACTTGATCAAGGGAGCTAGAACATAAAATTGAAGGGTGAATAGTGTATTGACTTGGGATTGTTTTTCTGAGATACAGGATTTAACGCCTTGGAGAGAACCCCAGCAGATAGTGCAAACTCACTGCTATGATGGCTCCCAGAAGTTTGGAAAAAGTGATGGACGTGCTAAGTGAAGTTCAAATGCCAGAATCACCATGGTGGATAATGGATGAAGGGATTAAGAGGCTCAGGGAAGTTGGCATGCTAGAATGGATATACTATACCCGTCCAGAAGACCCACCAGAAGGTTATGTTCCACAGGAAGGTCCACAGGACCCACAATTTGTCAAACCATAAGGTATACACTAGTGAGAGGGTTAAAAATTTGGTGGTGGCTCCCTTTTGTAGGCCAGGGCTGACCAGGGCAGGAGATGCCATTGCAGAACTGGGTTTACTGATAGCAAAGGGAATGACAGGACCCCAAAGCACACAGCCCAGGCGGCAGCCCTTAACTGCCAGAAGCCAGTAGTTTGCAATTATTGCAGGAACCAGCAAGGTTAAAGTGGCAGTCTAGGGTGCCTAACAGAATGCAGCACCCAAAGGAGCAAAATAATGGATGGCAGACAAGGGTACTACTCAATTTGTACCAACAGAAAAAGTTAAGAATAGATGACTGGGAGGCCAAGAGCACTCATTCCAGTAAAAAGTCACAATCTTTGCCCAGTTTCTGGACCGGAGCCAGTTTTCAGATCCAGACCCATGACTGAAGATGCAGACAAGTCCCCAGGAGGAGTGACCACGCTACACCATTAAGAAGGAAGTATAGGGGCTGGCCCGGTGGCACAAGCGGTTAAGTGCACGCACTCCACTGCGGCGGCCCGGGGTTCGACGGTTCGGATCCCCGCCGTGCACCGACGCACTGCTTGGCAAGCCATGCTGTGGCGGCGTCCCATATAAAGTGGAGGAAGATGGGCACAGATGTTAGCCCAGGGCCAGTCTTCCTCAGCAAAAAAAGAGGAGGATTGGCAGATGTTAGCACACGACTGATCTCCTCACCAAAAAAAAAAAAAAAAAAAAAAAAAAGAAGGAAGTATATACCTGGTGAGCCTCTTGGGGTTCTGGAGAAAGCATATCCCACATCTAGGGATACTTTGCCCTAGATATTGGTTGAAACAAAAGGCTGCCAGATTTTTGTGTAGCTTAGAGCAGAAACGGGCTCCACAGCAGGTCCAGTCTGTGGTAAAAGTAGCCCTGCCACTAGAGCCACATGATCTGCAGGCACTATGGTGTTGGAAATATCAGTAATAAGGAAAAGATGCCACATAGAATTGATGGCAAGTCTCAGTGGAAGAATTACATTACAGACAGCTACAGGTGTTAATCCTTGTCTCAGTGTCTGCGTCCAGAGAACTCAACCTATGATCAGGGTAAATGGGATACTTGCAACATTGCCACATGAAAAAGATGCAGTATAGAAAGAGACAGAAATTCGGCAAAAATACAAATTTCATGGGAAGCATATATCAAGTATATCTATATGATATTTCTGTATTTAAAGAAGGGAAATTACTCCCACAAACAGGCAATTCATTACTTCTCCTATGAAAAATGTTCTGAAGAATGTTGCCAAAATCCACTCTATGAACTTCTCATTGGAGGAGGCCACTGTTATCTTTCCACAGTCATGCAAAGCCGATACTTAACTACAAGTGCCAAAGCCAGATCCTCATATTCACTGATGAAGACCATCAAGGAACAAAAGAATCACAGAATGTTAGGAATGGAAAGGATTTTGCAGATCGTAATCTCACTGACTCATGCTGTGAAGGCTTTAAAAGCCTGATAGTCATTTTCCCACCTTCTTTTGGGACTATGGCATGGGACCTAAGGAGAAGTCTTGGGCCTTCAGGGAAAGGTTTCCTCCCTAACAAAGAGACTCACAAGGAAGTAATCCCTCTTTCTCTTCTTTGATCTGATACTCTCTTGACACTTGGAACTACAGCAGCCATCTGCAACCATCAGGAGAGACATCATACTAAAGATGACAGCACAGTAAGACAAGTTGATTATATCACCGAGCTGTTGAATCCATCCACGAAATAACCCTGAGTCCAGAATTTTGATTTTGACCTAATATGTGCTTTATTTCTAGTTAGGTATTCTGATTTGCAGCCAAAAGTACCCTGAGTAGAGATTATCTAACCCAATAGTTTTGTTTTACAGATGAAGAAACTGAGACCCCAAGTAAGTAAGTAGCTTGCTGAACATCCACAGTAATTAAGTGACAGAGAGCTACAACTCCAATGCAGATGTCCTGATTCTTGGACTAAAGGACATTCTGACAACCCTCAGAGAATATTCTAGCTGGAATGGAAGGAAATAAGACGAGCAGAGAGAGGCCTGGTAGGCTCTGAAGAGAAGCAATCTCAGGCACTCAGGCAGAAGAGGGCTTTTGCTAGTGAGTACAGTCCAACAGGATAGGATTCCAGCCAATTGTGAGAGACTCTCCCGCCTTGTTCCTGACCTCTTAGTCCATCCTTGTGTCCCCAGAAAGCCAATTAAAAATAAGAATCGACCATGTCACTGTCCTAGATACATAAAAATAACATTACTGTACATGACCAAAAGTGAACCAGATTCTCTGAATTTTTTTCCAACTTCCAAAAATAGTTAGGACTTTCTGCCAAAGAGAGTGGGGCTTGAATTCCCATGAAAAAACATCAGTCCATGGCATTTGCTCCAGTATAGAAATAATTAAACACACACTGAAGAACAGAATTCTCAGTGCCCTCTCACCCCACCAGCCTGTTTTCTGCAAGTAAAGGGGAAAAAATGTGGCAACCATGATGTAGTGAAGAAAGCACTAGACTTGGAATCAGGAAAACTGGGTTCTCGTCTGTAGGAAACATCTGCCATTCTTTTTAGTCATCCAGGATCTGACCCTTCCTTTATAGTTTGAGGAATCTCTCGTCTTAAGACATAGAACCCATCTCGCATTGTATAAGCTTAAAAGGCCAGATACTTATTTTTCTAGCATCCCTTGCAGCTAGAATTTGGGCACATGTGACTTAAGTTTGGCTGTGATGGCTAATTTGATATGTCAATTTACAGGGCATAGGGTGCCCAGATATTTGGTGAAACAATGTCCTGGGTTTGTCTGAAAGGGTGTTTCTGGGTATGATTAACATTTGAATCAGTTGGCTGAGTAAAGCAGGTGGCCTTCCAATGTGGCGCCTTATCCAACACATCAAAGGCCTAAATAGAACCAAAAGGCAGAGCAAGAGAGAGTTCATTCTTTCTGCCTTTCCTCAAACTGAGACATCGGTCTTCTCCCACTTTCACACTCAGACTGAAACTATTACCATCAGCTCTCCTGGGTCTCCAGGCTTCCCAACTGCAGATCCTGGGACTTCTCAGCCTCCATATCCATGTGATCCAATTCCTTATAATAAACCATATACATATATATGTATATATACATATATCCTATTGGCTCTGTTTCTCTGAAGAATCCAGGCTAGTACATCCATCAAAAAGTACCTCCTCCAGATTTTGACCAAGAAACCAGTCTGGCAAAGGATCCAGAAAGAGGGGTTGGTGAAGAGGGGAGGGGATAGAGAGAATTGATTAGACACTTCTAGTTGAGATTTGATCTGGAATCACAGGAACAATCCTGGAGCTTTACAAGATGACAAAGGGTGTGGGGTTCTGTTTTCTCTTTTGGTGCTGAGGAACTGGACAGTACTGATTCACAAGTCAGTCTCCGATCCTTGGCCAGACTGGAAGCTCCATGAGGAGAGAAACCTTCACTGGCCTGTTCATCTCTATATCCCCAACACCTACCTCAGTGCCTAGAGCCCAGTACCTACTCAAAATGTTTGTTGAATGAATGAAGTCTGCTTCGTATAAGAACATATCAGCCATTTCTTACAAATAGGATCATTTTGTTTAATAATGACCAAGGAGGTTTGAATTTGGACTGAACTGCAGGTTTGACTTTGATTGGAAGAAGTCACAACACTGAACACTTCTCTGACGATGAAGGATTAGTGATTGGTGCCTTGGCTGGGAGGGCGATACCTCCAACCATACACAATCTCATACCTCATGCCAAAAGGAGCTGGGATTGAAGTGACAGGACCTGCCTGGACCACCTCTGACCAGACATTCTCAGCAGTGGCTTAACTCGCATTCCGGTCTTGTTACATTTTGCTGTTGCCATTAAAGTTGAAAGGAGGATAAAGGGAGCGAGCAGATTCCCCCTTTACAGTTTAGCTTGTAATCCAACCTTTAAGTCTTTAATTATTTTCTTGATGTGTTTATTACGAGAGAGCTTTAATTTAAAACGTAGAAGCTTAAAGTAAGATTTGTATAAAAATTTAAAATGCAGCTTGTTTTGTCAGAATTATACTTCTTCAGGCCAGCGTGTGGGTGTGGCAGTGAAAAGGCAGGGCGCAAGCAGACCCTCAACAGCGTTGCATTGAAACAGAAGCTTCTCTGGGCTGATCTCGGGTGTCCTAACAAGCTTTAGCGTATGACAGAAACAAGAGCAAACACGTATAAGCACATACAACATGCCAGTCACTGCCTAAGCACTTTACATATGCTAACTCAGATAACCCTCACAAATTTCAATGAGTATGTCGCCATCATCATACCCATTTTACGGGTAAGGCAAGGCAGGCCCAGAGAAGTAAGTAACTTGCCCAAGTTCATATAGCCAGCAAGGGAGGAACCGAGATTTGGACCCATGCATCTGGCTCCAGAGTCTACGCCCTCAACTACTCCCCCAATGAACACTAACCAGAGAACTCGGTGCCTCCTCCCACAGACAGCATGGTGCTCACTGCCAAAAGGTGAACCAGGGCGAAGTATCAGGGAGTAAAGGGGCTGAGGAACAGAAAACAAGTTTAAGGTCTTTAAAAAAGCCACAAAAATCACCTTTGGAGTTGTTTGTTTCTAACTATAGAAATAACAAGCTTGTAGGAGAAAATGTGGAAAATACCAAAAAATATAAAAAAAGAAAATAAAAATCTCGTGTAAATTTGAGTCCTTCATACCCATCCACAGGTCTCATTCATTCATCCACCCACAATCCTAACCGATTATTCTGTCTACTTTTGTCAAGTGCTGTGCTTGGCTCTGTGGAGCAAGTAAGGCTGTACAAGTCACATAAACTAACAGCTTTAGTTAGTCTAGAAGAGGAAATAAAGCATACCTAAGAAATGTCTTTTATTATCTACAGTTTGAGGCAAGCTGTAATTAAAATGATATGAATGGAGCACAGAGGATTTTAGGGCAGCAAAACTATTCTCCATGATACATTTGTCAAAACCCACAGAATGTACAACACCAAGCATGGACACTCAGTAAACCACAGACTTTGGGCAACAATGATGCATCAATGTAGGTTCATCAATTGTAACAGATGTACCACTCTGGTGGAGGATGTTAATAATGGGGGAGGCTCTGCATGTACAGGGGTAAGGGGTTTATGGGAAATTTCTGTACCTTTCCCTCGATTTTGCTGTGCAATCTAAAACTGCTCTGAAAAAATAATATTTAAAACTACTCTTAAAAAAATAAACTGCTCTAATAGTTAAAAATCCGAAAAATCTAAAAATACGCAGTTTGAAAAAAAGTGATACAAAGTTAAAATAAATAATGCTTTGTGAGTGTTTACCGTGTGCCTCTGCATCTCTACCAAGGTGTAGAGAATCTAAGTAAGTTACCAAAAGTCACAGCTAGTAAGTGCTGGAGCCAGAATTTGAATCAGGGCATTGAGCTGCAGAAGCCAGGCTCCTAATCATTATTGTCCCCTGCGTCCATGGAGGTTTGGAACAGCTAAGGGTGGAAGAGGGATCATTCAACGAGAGGCAAGTGCAGTGGGGAGGGGGAAGCTCAAGAATGCTCTGAGAGGAGCGAGCAGCATTTCAGTGATATGAAGGATGAGTCTTCATTTTTCCCTGTTCCTGAAGTATTTCAGGGCCTCACAATACCATGTGGTCCAGTTCCACCAGGGCAGAATGCCAGATTTCTGGTGGTTGGATGGAGGGTCCATACCAAGTGAAAATGACAACCCTTCCCAGAAAGGCAGTAAGAGCTGACACGTGCCCAGCACTGTAGATACACTGTATCTTAGGCCAGAGTTGGAAACACTTCAGTTAGTTGTCTTGTCCTGAGCCTCTCTCTTGCTTTCCCTCACAGCCCTCTCTATCTCAAATCCCTCCCAGCGATGGCTTGCCCTTGTCCCTCCAGGGCTGCCCGAGGACACTGCCCTGCCAGCATTCCCCACACCCTCCCTCTCCTGGCACCTCTGCCCAGGTTGCGGTTTGGCCCTGGAAGTCTGGGCTGGCCAGGGACAACCTGAGCTGAACCTCAGAGAAAGGAAAGTTCAGCATTGGCCTGAGGCGTGACAAGTCATTCAACAGTACCTCTTACTAGTTCGCACTCCATCCCGGCAGTGCCCTCTCTGTCCATTTAGTTCTGCTGAGAGAGCCAGTCTTGATGCGCCTGCTTCCCTCACCCATTCTCCTTCAAGGGGCATGAGCAAGATTTCTTTCTAAAAGAAATTTCTATCTGTGGAATTTTGTAAGCATTCATCCACTTCACAAGTTTGTTTAAAACTGTACCAAACTGTACTTGAATACATTTTCAAAAATGATCTGTGGTAACTTGGCTCCAAAGACAGCTGCCATCAATGCCTACCCTCCCTGTAGGCACATGCCACTCTTCCATCGGGAGGTGGAATCTATTCCTCCATGCCCTCAAATCTAGGCTGGCTTGTCACTGTTCTAAACAACAGAATGTGGTAGAAGGACATTGTGCCAGCTCTGGGCCCTGGCCTTGAAGGGAATCACAGCTTCCCTTCTTACCCCTTGGAGCCCTGAGTACCATGGAAGAAATCCAGGCCACTTCACTGGAGAGAGGCCACATGGAGCAGCACTGAGACATCTGACATGTGCGTCAAGAAGCCCTGTTAAATGTCCAGCCCAGTGAAGCCTTCAGATGACTCCAGCCCCAGCCTCCACTTGACCGCATGAAAGCTCAACCAAGAACTGCCAAGTTCAGCCCTCTCAACCCACAAAATCGTAAATAATAAATTGTTTTAAGTCACGCAGTTTGGGATCAGTTTGTTACATAGCAAAAAATAACTAAATTACGATCATTCACTTTAACCCAGTAATTCTAGGAAACTAGACAATATTCTGAAATATGGACCAAGATTGATGAATAAAAATGTTTAATAAATCATTAATAATCACTATAAAAAAGTAGGAAAAATAGGACAATAGGTAAGTAAATTGTATATACAATCTATCATATAGCTATTTAAATAATGCCTAAGTTTTTAATATCATAAAATGCTTACAATATATTAACCAAAAGAAAGAAAAGAAATTGAGTCCCCTAAATTATAAATACTGTAAAATACTGTATGATCACGTAATATATATATGTATAGAGATAATTGGAAGTAAATTTGCCGAAATGTTAGCATTTTGAACTGAGTGGTAGGAATGGGATGATTGTTATTTTCTTCTTTATATTTTGCTGGATTTTTCCAAGTTTTCTACGGTGGGCACGTATTTTTATTTTTCTGATCATAAAAGTAATACATACCCATTGTAAGAAAAAAATTCAGACAATACAAAAGGTCATAAAGATAAAGTGATAGTCAAGTCAACCCAAGCCCACCTTATAGAGATAACCTCTGTCAACATTGTAGTGTTAACATTTAGGATTTATTTTCCTCTGTGGATTTCCATACGTAAGTGCACATTTTAAAATAGGCTAGGATGCTATCCATGCTATTTTGTGTTCTGATTTTTGTACCTGTTTTATAATCAAAAGAAAATACATCTTAAAACATAGAATTGATGTAAAACAGCGACCGGCCCGGTGGCGCGGAGTGGTTAAGTTCGCGTGCTCCACCTCGGCGGCCCCAGGGTTCACAGGTTTGGATCCCTGGCACGCACAGACGCACCACTTGTCAAGCTATGCTGTGGAGGCGTCCCATATAAAGCAGAGGAAGATGGGCACGGATGTTAGCCCAGGGCCAATCTTCCTCAGTAAAAAGAGGAGGATTGGCATGGGATGTTCGTTCAGGGCTAATCTTCCTCACAGAAAAAAAAAATTTTTTTGATGTAAAACATCTCACTGCCTTTTATCCCTCCTCTTACATACAGGTTTGCAGAGATGTGCAGATATACACAAATAACGTAACCACAGGAACATACATACCATGTCCGAAAATAACAGTGTAAAAATTGTGCCACTAAGTAGTAAGCCATATGTGAGGAAAGTATGTATTTAGCAACTTTGAGGAAAAGGCTTCCTGGTGCTCCCTTTTCCTTATGGTAGCCGGTATGCCTTGGAGGACCTTGAACTTGACACTCAAATCACAGCAAGAGAGCCTGTTAAACATAGAGGTTACAGGCAGAGCTATGCCCAGCCAGCCTGCCTGAGTTAGAATTCCTCCTCCTCCACTTCACGCTGGCTCTCTGACCTTGGGCAAATGAATTAACTTCTATAAACCTCCATTTCCTTATCAAATAAACAGAGGCAATTCTATTAATGACTTCAGAGGGATGCTGCACAGATTGAATTGGGCTGTCCATGTGATGTGCTTAGCACATTCAGTTAATATCTAGGTGGTGAGGATGTCATTCTTTCTTTCTAGAAAAGTTGTCACATTTTATTTGGCTTGAACCCCACCCAGATAACTAGCATTTAGTCCTTGCACATATTCTGCCCACATTATGTTGAAAGATTTTAATTTAAGAAAAAAAAATCAGGGGTCGGCCCCGTGGCTTAGCGGTTAAGTGCGCGCGCTCCGCTGCTGGCGGCCCGGGTTCGGATCCTGGGCGCGCACCGACGCACCACTTCTCCGGCCATGCTGAGGCCGCGTCCCACATGCAGCAACTAGAAGGATGTGCAGCTATGACATACAACAATTTGCTGGGGCTTTGGGGGAAAAAAATAAATAAATAAAATCTTTAAAAAAAAAAAGAAAAAGAAAAAAAATCAACAGGCAGCAGGCATTATGCATGTATATCATAATAAAATAACGTTCCACAGTCTGTTTGTATCCCACAATAGGCGTTAACAAAGAAAGTCTGGAAATGGGAAGAAAGGTTAACATTTAGGTTTTTACACATTTTGCTAGGCATTAGATAAAATAATAACAACAGGAGGATGAGGAGGAGGAAAGGAAAAGGGCAGCTACAATTTTTACATGCTTTCCGTCATGCCAAACGGCAGGCTCAGGGCAGTTACAGAACTGAATCCTCCCTACAAGTATTATTTACCCCCATTTTTCAAAAGGGGAAACTGAGGCTTACGCAGGTTAAGCAACTTGCCTAAGTCACACACCTGGTAAATGGGTGAACCACGATTTGAACCCAGTGTATTTGATTCCAAAGCTCTGAGCTCAACCACAAGGATAATCTTCCCAACGACTCCATGAAGCAGGCATGACCTGGAGTGTTATCCAAGGTTACCACCTAAGAGGGTTTCCATGGTGGAATTTATGAGATCTTTTCTGGAATAGTCACTCCCTCATCCCCCACATACATTAATTCCCTGTTCAGAGGCTGATTTCATGGCTGCACATTAAAATTATCCAGAGAAGGTTTTAAATAGAGCACTCTTCTCTACGGAGATTCTCAAGTACTATGTCTGAATGGCCCCGGGCCCAGCTTGGCCCGGCTGAGCAAGTACGGAGAAGCACTGCCCTCAGAGGTGCCAGGAGCGCCCACTGCTTCCTAATGGGCTCACAAGTGGTTTCCCCATCCCCTCAGCTCCCCAGGGATTCCTACTCCATCCAGCAGCACCTACAGCTCTTGTCCTAGGTTTGTTCTCCTGTGTGTGTGTGTGCGTCTCTCTCTCATTGATTCTCTGCTCTGTCACCAACGACCTTAAGTCACTTTCCTGAATGATCCACCTTCCCCTGACCCTTTCAACATTTCCTAGAAAGATTTGGTGAAAGCATGTTCTATTTCTTTGTTTCAGTGAGCTTGGGAAACCACTCTGCAGTTTCAACAATAAAAAAGAATAAACAAAAAAGAAAGGAAAAGGATGCTCAAAATCACCGTTCATCATTCCTAGGAACCTACCCTGTCAGTGATTTTTAAGGATGAAGAAAGGAAGACTTGGGGCCGGCCCGGTGGCGCAAGTGGTTAAGTGCGCACGTTCCGCTGCGGCGGCCCGGGGTTCGCCGGTTCGGATCCCGGGTGCGCACCGATGCACCGCTTGTTAAGCCATGCTGTGGCGGCGTCCCATATAAAGTAGAGGAAGATGGGCATGGATGTTAGCCCAGGGCCAGTCTTCCTCAGCAAAAAAGAGAAGGATTGGCATTGGATGTTAGCTCAGGGCTGGTCCTCCTCACAAAAAAAAAAAAAAAAAAAAAAAAAAAAAAAAAAAAAAGAAAGGAAGACTTGCCAAAACCCCCTACCCCCAAAATTGCCTGGCAGGAATTTTGCTGGGTGCTTAGGAGTGCATTCTTCTGCATAGAGGGTCATCTGTGTCTTGGGGGCTGGCTGACCCTGAGGAGCCGTAGCTTCTGTTTTCTAAACGTTACAATGCACAGTCTGCGGAAGACTCTTACTGCGTAGATTTTATTGCTCCAAGATTGTTCAGTTCTTAAAAATCTCAGACTTTCTAACTGCTAGAAGGGAAAACCACACCGATTTGTTCACCAGTAAAACCATATTAAAATATGGCCTAAACTAATGTATCTGGGTTTTTTGCTTATAATGATGTACCACTGCTGCTTCTATTGACTATTCTCTTTTTCATGTTCTATAGTCACATACGGAATACAACTCTGAAAATAGTTCCATTGACCTATTTAAGTCTTTATCTTCCCATTTTAGTTGTTTATCTCCACCTCAAATAGCTCACAGAGGCATCAGTCAATGCAAAACTTTTACTGCTTTTCACTGAAAAGCCCTTTTCTGTGGGTTTATATTTGAGATGAATTGACTATTCTCTCTCCCCATCTCTGACAGTTTAGCATCCATGTGGCCACAAGAAAAGCTTTAAATAGCTCAACCTTCATCTCTGCGTCTGGTAGGAACCAGGAATAAGAATGATGATCTTGTCTGAACAACCTGAAACTGATTCTAGCCTCTACAGAAGGTTTTTGCAGTTTCGCATCCCAGAAGAATCTGAGACTGTAAGCAGAATATAAGAACTGAAACCATGATATTGCTGTACAGGCTCCTCTTTGAAAGGGCTTTGGCTCGATTCATCTGCACCTCATTATTAATTTACCTTTTGCTGCAGCAGAGACTGACAGAAAAATGCCCAAGGACCAAATCTCACAGAGGTCTTACTGAACAAAACAGATGGGCTTTACCCTGCTGTTTCTGGAGAGCAGTCCCAAACTAGTAAAGAATTCAGAACAAATTATTTCCGCAACACGAGGCTGCTTCTTTTCTAAAATGGTCTTAAAGAAAATACACAAAACAATATGAGTTAAACAGCGCTTCAAAAAGTTACTAAATTAAGCAAAAGTATCTAAACTTAAATAAGCAGTCACTTAGGGATAACTTACTGATTTGAAAAACAAAGTGACTCAGAATTTTGAAATCCTAATTTACAAATTATATAACTTCTTAATAACTATTAAAAGCCACTCAAAATCATATATTTATTGTAATCATTAGCATCTTCTGGAGAAGACACAACAAAATGAACGAGATATACTCAGTCTTACAGATGACATGAAATAAATTGAAATCAGAATCAGACAACTAAGAGGTGGGCCAGATTTCTATAGTATTTAAGTACACTGTTTAAAACTGCTCCATGGAGACACATATATTTATGTCTGTGGATACGCATACACACACAATTTTTGAACAACGGTCATGTTTAGTTTTTGTTTCACGTTCAGTTTAAAGCTGCAGAATTAAACTTTCTAACCATATGCTAGTGACAGCTTCTTTTGAATATAACAAGTGCTATCTGGGTAATGAGAATATAGCCCATTTTAATCTTTTTCTGTATTCTTATATTAAAAACCTAATAAATCCTCTTTTAAAATTAAATATTGTTCGTTACCCATTCTACTATTCCAAAAATTGGGGAAGAGGAGAAGCTATCACATTAAAGCTACAGCTAATAGAAAAACGTTATGCAAGACACTCCCTAGGAATCCAAACAGATTTTTTCCCATTAGCAGCTTTATTTCACTATCCATTCATAACCAGTAGATTTTACTTCTATGTTCAAGTTTAAAAAAAATTCTGAAATTAAAAAAAGCACCTCAAGACCCACCAGAATAGGAAGTTTGTTGAATATTAACAAATTACCATATGGCCATATAAGAGCCATATGAAAAAAAAAAACTAGAGTTCCACGAACTCGACTGCAGATTTTGAGTATAGTGTGCTGTTCCTCATAGTTATGGGTACTTTTGTACTTCTTTGTTCCTTACAAAGTATCATTGTTCCATTTTTTTCCATTGTCCAGCCACCAAGAACCTTGAGTGAAGAACCAGCAGTCTGTGCAGAGTTTGAATTCACCATTAGCACCCAGGGTAACCCCAGTCCACAGAATGTAAGAAGACAAGTGAGGCAATGTTTATGGAGCCCAGCGGCTGAACCCGCTCCACCACAGAAGAAATGGCCCGATTGTCCTTCCTAAGAAAAATTGCCACGATTCCCCATAAACAAGCAGTTGTCCGTTGACTGTTATAAATAGACTTTAATACACAACCAGCTGTCTGAGAGAGAGTTTATAACTGTTGACCAAAGACACAGTAGGGAAGGGAAATGGGCGATTTCCACAGAGCAGGAGAATGGCTTGTCTGCAGGGAGTGAGGTTGCACACAGATGCCCTGTTTAAAATATATCAGTGTGCCTGGATTCCAGCTAAAATTAGGGGACAGCTCAATGGGCTTCATGTGGGAGTGGTTTCAATAGCTACTGTATTCTTCTCTCACGAGCACCCTTGAATTCAGGATTGTGAAATAAGTGGCAGTTACCAGCAGATATCCTGTAAAGTGCTGGTCACAAGAGATATTTCAGATGATACAGAGCAAGAAGCACCAGCTTGGTTGTGATAAGAACTAACCTCTGCCCCCATCTCTTCCTCGTTTCCTGAACTGTTTTCCTTTATCTTTTCCAAGATGACTCTTCATTTTTCTTCTTTCCCAAACTCCCTAGATAATCTTTAACAGAGTGTTTCTGCAGTTTGTTTTAACCAGGCCCAATCCCTGGGGCAAAAGGGTGTCTCAAAAAATCTGATGGGGTGTGACAGAGAACAGGGCCCAGAGCAGCCCGCCAGGGGCACACGCCTGTCTGTACCACAGCGGGCCCCACCCCCAGCCGCTCCGCGTTCTGACCAGCCAGCGGGACAAAACTGGATGTGGCTGAGGGTGAAGGTGAATGGGGCGTTCTTCCAAAGCTCGGTAGAACTAAGCAAGAAGGACAAACATGGCTCAGAGACACAAGTATGGAAATAAAGGGCAGGTACAGAAGACAGACAAGGAGTAGAGTCCAGAGGGAAAGGCTTATCAGAAGGTTTCTTCCCTCAGTAAAAGTAGTAGAGATGAAGAAAGAACAAAAAGATCATATTTTAATAGCGCATTATATGCATTTTTAAGTGTACCTTTTCCTAAATGTCTGTGAATATGCTTTGAGACATTGAATTTTTTCAAATGAGTTCCTACTCCCTAAGAAATTTAAACGGTACTAGAAGTTCTTTTAAAAATTCATTTGAGACAAAAATAAGTCTATCATGATTGCTTGTGAACTATCATGATTGCTTGTGAACTATCCAGAGCTAGTACCCATCCTGTGATTCCAGCTTACCCTGAAATTAACATGAGTGAGAAAGTTTATGATTAGAGCTTAGAGAATTTTTTTCCCCTTCTGGTTGAGAGACATGCAATTTAACACTGGGCCTATTTTTTAAGAATTAGAAGTTCTAGAAGGCTGACCCTGTGGCCCAGTGATTAAGTTTGCACACTCCACTTCGGCAGCCCGGGGTTCACAGGTTCAGATCCCAGGCACAGACATACACCATTCGTCAGCCATGCTGTGGTGGCGTCCCACATACAAAATAGAGGAAGATTGGCACAGATGTTAGCTCAGGGCGAATCTTCCTCAGAAAAAAAAAAAAAAAGAATTGGAAGTTCTTCTCGAGATTGAAAAATTTTAAACTGAGTAAGCAAAGGAATGTACCTCTAGAGATGTATACCTGGAAGATTTGAGATATTTCCTACTACAAATCTATAGATGACTACTCTTTTCTCAAGAAACTGCTGTTCCTCAGTTTCCTCTTCTATAAAGCAGCACCTACCTCAGAGTATTCTAAGAGGATTGAATGAGTTAGAGTGCCTGGCACCTGGCACTCAGTAGTGTAACCTATTACAAATTAATTCACTTTAAAATTTCCCATTGTTTCTTTTCTTTCTCTTCTAGGATAATTTTTTATTAAAGTATAACATTCAGACAGAAGTGTACATAAACACACAGCTTGATGAATTTTCACAAACTGAGCATATGTATGAGACCCCTGCCCAAATTAAGAACATTCCCAACACCTCAAGAGCTCCCCTCATGCTCCCCTCTAGCTAATGGTAACAATTATCCTAACAAATTAGTTTTGTTTTTAAAAAATATTTTTATGTTTGTGGCAAGATACACATAACATACAATTTACCACCTTAACCATTTTAGGTGTGTACAGTTCTGTATTCACATGGTTGTGCTACCACCACCCCCCCCATCTCCAGAACTCTGTCATCCCAAACTGAAACTCTGTCCCCATTAAACAATCTTTCCCTATACCCCCCCTACCCCCCAGAACCTGTCAGTCACCATTATACTTCCCATCTCTATGAACTTGACTATTCTAGGTACCTCGTGTAAGTGGACTCATGCAGCATTTTTGCTGGTTTGCCTATTTTTGTTCTTTATAAAAATGGAGTCATACAGTATGTACTCTTCTGTGTCTGGCTTTTTCCCCCTCAAGAGCATGTCTGTGTGATTCACCACACCTGCTGCAAACAGTTGTGTTTTATTTGTTCGTATCATTACAGAATATTCTTCTGTGTAACTATACCACAATTAATTTATTCTACTGGTGATGGGCATTTGGGTAGTTTCTAGTTTGAGCTTTTTACACACAGTACTGCTGTATCTTTTGGTGAAATATGTGCCTAGGAGTGAAATCACAGATCTTAGCAGTTTAGTAGATGTCCCCACTACATTTTTAGCACAAGTCACCATAGAGAAGTGATCTCCTGTTTCATGTGACTTATGATTTCTTTCATGAAGAAAAGCAATAAATTTGAATACATGTAATGCCACGGGCTCTGCCCAGGATAGTTCTTCTTTTCCCAGGGTTTATCTGCCCACCACACTAACCTCACCTTCCCCCACCTCAAATCTGTGCTCCGGCTCCACTGAACTTTCTGCACTTACCTGAATGCCGTTCTCTCTCTTCTCCCTAGGCCGCTGCGGGCGCTGCTTTGTTCAGCTGGGAAACATCTCACTTCCCCTACCCTCTTTCACCCGGCTTGTCAGCTGCTTGTCATTCAGACCTCATCTCCTTTGAGAAGTGGTCCCAAAGCACACGAGCATGCTTCCTCAGAAGGCATGTGCTGGTACTGCGAGTCTATTTTCCCTGTTGGCATATAAGATCCCAGGATGAGGCTCTGACAGTCTCCTCCTGCCCAGGCCTTAGCACTTACTACCTCTGCTTTTTCTTCTTCTATAAATTGTCTGTACATGTCAATTAAACATTTTGAATCTCCATCCTGGCTTCCCCACTGCTATAAAACATGATGCTTAGAATATACACAGATCCAAACCACTCAGATTGGCTTCACTAATCAGTTCGATCTGCTTTTCAATAGTTAATTGCACATAACACCATCTCGCTGTTCTGGATGATATGAAGTCTAGGGCCTCACTAGTATTTATTAACTCCACCTAATTCAGACAAAGAAAAAAAAAGCTACTCAGTGGAACTTTCTAAAGGACTAGAAAGCGCTGAACTTTGAGTTGGTCTTCAGTGTGAGACAAAAAATTACACTCTGAGTCTACGAGGTTTCAGTTACTGAATGGGGAGAGTAACATGCAGAGAAATGATGGCACAGAAGTGAGTCCAGCTCACAGTCCCATTCACATTTACAGCAGTACCCTGGACCCTAGGAATTAATCTAAGGAAAAATAGCCATAGGCTAAATGAAGAAAAAAAAGTGAGAAAACCTATTCGGGTCTTTTTGTTCTTCATCAAATGTAAAATTATATCATGTTCATGGGTGGGACTTATATATCTTTTCTCCACAAGTTACTCTAGAAACTCAATGTTAACCCAAATCAGAGTTTATGGAACTAAACCTAGTTCTAAGATAAGCTGAGGAAAATAAAGATATAAGAACTAATGAGAAAGACAATTTAGTATAAAGAGCAAATCCTCCCAGAATCCTAAGCATATGTTAAAACTGTAGGAATTAGGTTGATAATATTGATGTGAAAATGGACAAACATCCATGGACTGGAATGGAATGTAGGGAAATGACTCATTTATTTAAAAAATGATGATATATTTCTAATCAATGGAGAAAAGTTTGAATAGTCAATAAAAGCTCAGGTGAGTTGGCTATGTGGAAAATAATTAGACCCTTATCAGGTAAGAATGCATTTAATTGCAAATAACCAAAAAAAAACTAACAGTGGCCTAAACTAATAGGTATGTATTTTCTCATAAGTCAGAAGAGGTAGTTGCTAGCAGTGGCCCACCTGCTCAACAATACCTTAGGGCAGACGTTGGCAAACTATGGCCCGTGGGCCAATCAACACCTGTTTTTGTACAGCTCATAAAGAATGGTCTTTATCTGTTTAAATGGTTGAAAAGAAAGCAAAAGGATGTTTTGTGACAAGTGAAAGTTATATGAAATTCAAATGTTAGTGCCCATGAATAAAGCTCTGCTGGAATACAGCTATGCTCATTTGTTCACATTTCTTCTTTGGCTGCTTTCTCGCTACAACGGCAGAGTTGAGTAGCTGTGGCAGAGACCTATGGCCCACCAAGCCTAAGAGAGTTGCTCTGTGGCCCTTCACAGGAAAGACTTGCTGAGCTCTGCCCTAATGAACCCAAGCTCATTCCAGCTTTCTTCACCCTCTTTTACGTTGCCCCAGCAATGTAGTAGTTTATTACTATGCATTAGGCCCCCAGCTCTAAAGCCGAGCTTTTCTGGAAGACTTGCAGACTCCCACTTACACCTCATTAACCAGAACATCACACAGACATCCCTAGACACAAAGGAGTCTGGGAGACTTCCACCTCTCCCCACTCAAATTTCAGAAGGAAGAAATATGTAAATAAAACTATAAACAGGAAAACTAGAAACTACAGAAGGCATATGACCTTTTTATAGGGGAAACTAAGTAAGTGTGACACCCAGAACCAATAAAGCAGTGATTGACTTACCTATATAAAATCTCCATGTAGAAAAGATAACAAACTGGAGTATATTTGAACCACATATTGTTAAGAGTTTCAATTAAAATTGAAAAATGATTGATAAGTTCAAAGAATTCAAATGTCCTATAAGAGATATTCAAGTTCATTTTTAAAGATGCAACTTAAAACAGTGAAATAATCAGATTAACAAAAATTAACTTGCCCAGTGTGGTAGGGGCGAAATGGAGATTCATGGTTGAGGAGACCATAAATTGATAATCTTTTTAGAGTGAAGTCAGTAGTGTAGCAAGACCAAGTCACATCTGACTAGCAGCCTATGTCTAGCATTTTCTCCTATAGAAATTCCCCTAGTACATGAAGATATATATTCAAAGATGATCACAGCATTGTAACAGCATGTAACTTTAAATAACCTTTGAGTGTCCACTATTAATGGAATTAAATGGGATATTGAAATATTTAGATACTACATAAGAAGTAGTGTTCATGAATAAAGTGTTATAATTTCTTTTTATTGATGTCTTAATAGTTTACAACATTGTGAAATTTTGGTTGTACATTTTTGTTTGTCAATCACCATATACATGTCTCCCTTCACCCTTTGTGCCCACCTCCCATCCCCCTTTCCCCTGGTAACCACAATTCAGTTCTCTCTGTCCATGTGTTGCTTTATATTCCACGTATAGTGAGATCATATGATGTTTGTCTTTCTCTTTCTGGCTTATTTCCCTTAACATAATACCCTCCAGGTCCATCCATGTTGTTGCAAATGGGACGATTTTGTCTTTTTTTATGGCTGAGTAGTATTCTGCTGTATATATATACCACATCTTCTTAATCCAATCGAAAGTGCTATAATTTTGAAGTGTCTCTGTGACACCTTGTTAAGGAGCTACAGGATTTTTTTAGCTATGTTTATACACAAAGCAAGCCATCTGGCAGGGCACATGTCAGACCTAACAGTAACCATCTCAGGATAGGATTGGTGGCAGAAGGTGGGCCTTTCATTTGCATACTTTGCTATTCTTTAAATTTAAAGCACAAACTACTTTTGTAAATTTGTTAGAACTTCAGTTGCAGAAGTACTAAAAATCTAGCAAACAATAAGTTAGTGCATCCCTACTTCACAAAATCCGCCACATATCTGAGACAGAGCTTGGGAAAGGCAGGAGCCGGGGACTGTTCTGCCTTCTCTAACTTGGTCCCCGTGCTGACCACCATTCTTCCACACTGTCAACCACACTGACACAGGCCAACATGGAGAACTATGAACATCTGCTGAGAACGTTGAATACAGCAATCTTTAGATTATTTCCAAATGTAACTGATGCATTCATCCCCTTTCTAGGATTTTATGACAGATCATGTAACATCATGAAGGTGCTGAGTAAATGCAGAGTGTCGTCTTGAACTGTTAGTTTTTCTGCACCAAAATCTAACAAGTAATTTTTGCATTAATATACACATTGGAGTACTTCCTTCTATTTTTTGTAGCTAGGTTTTAGAACCTAAAACCAGAAGTCATTTGAGTGAACACTATAATGGACAAACATTTCAAAGAGCATTTGAGTTACTTTTTTTCTGTGATCCTTGACAATAAGATTTGAGATCCAACATATATTCACTCATTCTGATTCAGATGTTCAAGGACATGAAGAGACAGATATCTAGCGAAAGAAATCCACAACACTAGTACTGTAGTTAAAGAGTTTTATTAAAGATAGTAAAAAAGCTAGTATAATTATGTTAAGCAATCGATAGGCAGAAAGTTCCTTAAATGATGACTTAACTCTTCTATGAGACCAAAGGCCCCCCACCAAGGTCAGTCTCCAGCAACGTCCTCCAAGCCCAGGGGTTCCCAGGCTCTCATCTGACACTCACTAGCAGCTAAGGCCTTGCTGTCCTGCACCAATGGCTAGCCCATGACAGAGTGCTCCCTTGGATAAGAGCCCTCATTCACTCCAAAGAGGCTGAGAACGTTAGATGGGAAGGAAATGACATTCTGAGGCCCAGCCCAGCTCTGGCCCAGCCCCAGGCCTATGGTACAAAGAAGGACATGAGCACAGGAACAGCTTGAAAGGGTCTAAAGCAGAGCCCTGCTCAATACCAGTAACAGTTTTAGTGCTACTCCAAGGACAGACACACACCCATTCCAGCTCCTCCTTCCCCACCCTTCCCCAAGGTGGAACCGAGCCTGGCCAACGCCTAATCTAGGGCAAGGTAATATTCAGACATCCAGACACACAATGAGCCCAGCTCCCCCAGCAATAGGGGAGGCGAGAACAGCACCAGAGGGGCCTCTGCCCACGTCACAGACATGTGTCCAAGGAAGGGTTACTCCTATAACGCTATCCTTCTAACTGCGCTTCAGAGAGAGAAACCAAATCTCACCTCCCTTCAAAGAGCTCTCGCTATGAGGACCAATCCCTGTCCCTCACCAGAGTCCTGAGACTTGAGTGAAGGTGGGGAGCCTCCAGGCTCAAAAGCAGCCATACTTTTCTCTCTGGGATGTGTTCACATGGTGCACACTCATCTCGTATTCGTCATCCTCAGCCATCAAGGAGAACAGCCTGACCTTGATGGGACCACAGATCTGGAAGACCAGGAGCAGGTAGGAGCCTCCCTCTGCAGGAACACAGGACAGGAGGGTGGACATTATGGCAGCCACAGCCCCGTACTATGGGCGTCAATAGACTAGGCGGGGATAAGTGGGAAAGGAGGAGAGTGTAGAAGAGAAACTCCCAGATCAGGGCTGCTTCAGAACAATCTTTAGCAAACTGGTGTTTCTTTTGGACAAAGGTAAGGGATAAGGTCCCATTGGGAGAAGATGCAACATATGACATTAGTGCCAACCTTCAATAGCTTCTTTGGCTAAAAAGAGACAGGGCTGGAGAGTTGAGCACTTAGCACTATCCCAAAACTACCCCAGAAGAGAAAGAACAAGGTTTAAATCTTACCTTACAGCACTTGAAGTTGGCCTGATGGAGCTCACTGTTCAGGGCCAGGCAGTCCCCCGACAGTAAGGGAAGTTGAAAGTCTTGGGCACAACAACCCACTCGCCCCAGGCAGCTCCGTGAAGGTTCACCTTGTGATCCTGCAGGTGACAGAGATTCTGTGCTGGAGACTTAGCCTGGCCAGGCTCCCTCTCCCGGTGACACTGGCCCAGGCGCCCCAGGACCAGCTGCTCCACATTAGGGATAACGGGATCATGCAAGTAAAGCAGGTGAAACAGAGGCAGCTGTGTGAGGAGCCAGGACACAGCCAGCAGCACTACATCCCCCTTTCCCTTGGTGCTGACTCTCATTCAGGCTGGCATCAGCAGCATCAGTGATGGAACCTTTTCCTCCACCATGTGAGTGGGCACCAGCTCCATCCAATACCTTAGGAAACAGTAGATCTCCTATAATGATCCTCTCTCTGTCTGAGAGAATGGAAAGATAAGGGGGAAAGAACCCCGGAGGAATCTTTAGGGGCCCCTTGATGTCCTTAAACTCTAGAATAAGCTGAGTGGCATGGGTAGCAGTCAGTACCCAGGCCCACAGCTCTGTCAAGGAAATTCCCAAGAAGGGGGCTGCTTCACAATGGAGGAGCCAGTAACTGTATGGGAACTGGGAGCGTGTAGGGAAGAACAGAGGAGGCTCCAGAAGGCTGCTATCACAGAACATCCCGTGGAGAGATCTTACTAAAACCACCATCTCCCTTTCAGCTCCGTCCTCCCCACCTACCCAGCCTCACAGGATGGGGCCAAGATTTAGCAGACCCAGCATGTGAACCTATGAAGCCGGCTCCTGAATCCACCACAGACAGGGATGGACAGAGCTTCCTCTACTCCCCTCACCCACCACTGGTATTAAGGCAGAGAAGGACAGCCTCAATGCCCTTGCCCTGTTGTATCTCCTAACACACTATAATTGCCCAGGCAACTGGTTGTACACTCCACACTTTAGAGCATCCTTGCACACAGAACATTAAGGACATCAGCCACAAGCTTAAGAACACTTCACCTATTAGACCTGCAGACCTGAGACCAGGAAAGAGATTCCTTTCCTGTTAGACCAGCTGAGGAGTATTTCCTGCTCCTAACCCTTTGCTCTATCCCCAAGAGGCCCAAATATCTGTGGTCATTTACATCCCATTCCCCCACCAACTCCACAAAATGCTACCAGGCAGCTTCTGCAACATTTCTTCCCTGGCAGGGACCAGAGCTGCAGCTAGTTACTTTTGAAAGTGAGGGTAAAACCACATTGCCTGGTGGAAAAGATCTCACTTACATGGGAAGGCAGAATCCAGCTGGGACAGTCCCATGGCTCTACCCAGCTAGAATGCATGCATCACAAACCCAGAGCCAAAAGCACAGGACCAAACCAAGAGCTGCCCCTCCCACTGCTGCAACCCTGCATCATGCCTGCTCTCGGATGCTGGGCTGCCCCTTTCACGGCCTTTAATTTTCCTTCTGCACAGCTGTGGGCCCTTGTCTGTCTCCCACAGCATGGGGCTGATCGTGAATCCAAGAGGAATTGAATTCAGGTGGAGAATCTCCTACTCCCAGGACAACTTCAACTCCTACTCTGCTTATAGAGTGGAGGTGCAAGAAGCGATAATACAGGGTATTTCTTAAACTAAACCGAAAAGCACAAGCATGTAATTAGTAGATGGATGCACTTATGTGGAAGGTGTGCATTGACAGACTGTGTCAGTCCAAATGCTGGCAACAAGGACAGATGGGACAGTTTATAAGTTACAAACACTGTAACTCAACTTTGTATCCTCCAGAGCAATGCTTCTTAGACTTGAGCGAACATCAGAATCACCCAGAGGGTTTGTTGAAACATAGATTGCTGGACTCCATTCCCAGAGTTCCTAATTCAGAGGTCTTGGGTGAGGTCTGAGAATTCGCCTCTCTAACAAGTTCCCAGGTTAGGCTGGTCCGGAGATCACACTCTGAGAACGCCTGAGCCACATCATCTATACCAGAACTGTAGATAGAAGACGCTCACTAAGTGTATGTTGATTCATTGATAACAAGCTATGCCTGGTGTGTTTTGCGGCTCTAGAATTCTTAAAAAAGAAAAAAACCTTCAAGTTAAAAAGATGAAATTCACTAAATCTGGAAATTATCAAAGAAAGTATCTATGTAAGGATAGGAACTAGCATTTGGGATTCATGCTCCAACATTCTTTTGTTCAAGAGAGGAAAAATCTGGATCTTCAAAAATTAAAAAATAACAAAGATATAAGAAGCCAATACAGTCTTCTTCATGCTTCCCAACACTTACAGGTTATTATGAATATCATAGGAATAGTCTATCAATTAAACCTTCCAGGTAAGGCACACTTCGTTGACAAATTAGCCAGCAGTTCACATTAGCTTTTCTTAAAAGACCAAATCACATTGGCACACACACAATCAAAAGAAGAGAAACTTGAGGTTTATTTAGTCTCATTAAAAAATTCATAGTGGGTCCCAAATTATATAAATAAGTATATCAAAAGTAATGATAATCAGGACATTCCGTCTTTAGAAATGCTTCACCAACATTAGCTAATGAACTCATGCAGCAAGCTTGTGAGGTGGGCATTATTATCTTGCTTTGTAGATGGAGAAACTGAGGAAGGAGGTGGAAATGACTTGCCCAAGGTGGGCATGAGTCAGCACCAAATGCAGAGAAGGCTCCTCGTTAAGACGACTGCTTTGCATTTTTGTCTCTTACAAGTCAAGAAATACAAAACTAAGGAGAAAATAACTCAATTGAAAAAAATAAGCTTTGGTAAAAGGCATAGGTATTTTTTTTTTTAAGTTAAGAACAGAATTTGACAAGCTAATAATTTGTATGCCCCCAAAGTTCCTACTAATTACCACCAGCCCCTCTGTGTTATCTTCCCAGTCCATGAGAGGTTGAAGATAACTGTCTTTCGACATGATACGCTTCGCTTTTTAATGAGCGGGTTCTTATGGAACCCCAATTAAATATGTAGTAAGCTTGTGGAATTTCTAGCAAACATGGCTTTCCTTCTTGTTTACGTAAATCTTTAAATTCTCAGGGAAGGAAAAGGGGGTTGCTCTCATGGAATCCCCAGACCTTCCCTAAATGGCTTCAAAAGCTATATCAAGTGTGAATGTGTTAAATAAAATCCTTCATGAATTTGTAAATTGCTTTAAATAAAGCCCTTCAATAATAATCTTGCACAAGAACTTGTTTTAGTAATTTATAGCTAGGCAGCTGTTGTTTTGGTGGCGTCTTCAGTTTCTTTTACACAAGAAAATCTGAAAATGAGCCACGTAGACAGGAAGACCAGATTGCTTTCTATAGCAAATGTTTTTGTATGCTTGTCTCATAGAACATTTAAAGTTTCAGAAAAGTAAACGCCAAAAAAGATCATTCATTAACCATCACACTAGAGAAAATGTTGGCCAATGATACGTTCAACTTCTATTCCTATGGATTTCACATTTTGTGTGTCACGGCCATGCTACAGCTGAGTGCATGTGATGAACACGTGGGCTAGCAAAACATGAGCCAACTTCTCTGAGGCCCTGCGAAGCCTAGCAAATGCCTCATCAGGGGTGTAAGGATTGACTTCTCAAGTCATTTATGCTGGTGGGCCTGTGTCCACACCATTTTGTTCTGTCCACTTAGAAGTGGCAAGAATCAGAAGCTCATGGAAAGTACATAGTTACTAATATGCTCAGTGTCTTCTTGGCACTTAGGGGAATATATATAAAGTATAAATTATAAACTGCAATTCCCTTCTGTAGACAGGGATGTCATATACGTCAGTAACGTGATCATCTCTAAGCTTTTGATTGAGTACCAGTAAAAAGAAATTAACATTTACCTTCATATCTATATATGTATTTATTCATTAATTTATAAACTGTATATGTATACTTCACTACTAATATATATATTATAAGACACATAAAAATAGAAATTGAAAAGGGATAAGAAAAATAGGAATAGAAATCCTAGTATTTTCTTTCTGCTCGCAGTGGATTATCTTTGGAGACTACTGTTCTAATGGAACAAGTTTGTTTTGAAAATAAGGGGTGATGATTATAATTATAGTATATGTAAATACTGCTAAATATTATTAATTCTAGTGCTTTACATATATTAATCTGTTTTATCTTGGTATCAGCGTTATGCAAGAGGTATAATTATTATTTCCACTTCACAAATGATGAAATTGAGGCACAGACTGGTCTCTTAACCTGTCTGTGGCCACACAATTACAAAGTAAGAGGGATGGGATTGAAATCAGGCAGTCTAGAGCTAGACTCTAGCTAATCTGAAACTCTGAAGGCCTAGCAAGTTATCATCACACTAACCAGTAAGTGATGGGGCTCCTAGGTGTTAGTTTCCATAACACCTGCATAATGGCATGTATCTTACTAGATTGTAATTGTTGCTTTTTATGTTTGTCTCTCCCACTAGTATGAAAACTCCTCGAGTTCAAGGACTGAAGTATTTTTATATTTGTATCACAGCAGTGATCATAGTGCCTGGTATCTAGAAAGTACTTGGTGGGCACTTGCTGAATGAATGGCTGGATGAAAGAAAAAAACATTTAAAAAAAATGGGTGGATGGATGGGTGGATTTACCCAAAATTTACTAGATATCCACTGAAATTCGAACATCCTTGGAATAGGGATAGGAAGCTATCCTGCCAACAAAGATATTCTCAGACTTTCTTCTTAATGGAATATTGCTCCATCGCTAAACCAACACTTAGGAAAAAATAACTTGCTGATGCTATCTAAGTCCCTTCAGGTAGAAGTACTGTCCCACCCACAAGCCTTCCAATCCTTGACCCTAGAGAAACTGAAAAGATGTAAGAAGAAAGTTAGGAATGTTGTTTATGGAAATAATATGTCTCTCAGGAGCCTTATTCATATTTTCTCTCATAAAAAGAACAAAAACAAAAAAAGAATCTGTCTTCATCCTCAGGAGTCAAGAGAAAACCTATTTTATTACAAACAGCCTGGATACCACTAGTGGAAAAAAGAAAAAAAGATGGGTGAAGGAATGAATGATGGACTTGTCTTCTTTGAAGTGGAATCCAGATATCCAGGTCTCAGTCCAGTCTTAATCTAGTGTATGTGGTTACACTTCCATTGGCAATATGCTTTGTCACAACACAAGTTACCCACACAGCAAGACTGACCTTTATCCTCAAACCATGAGAGTTCATGTATTTCCTTTCCTTCGTTTTGAGTGGCACAAACCAGCACCAGGATATGTTAGCCACACCTTGAAAAGTTCCTTCCTATATTTGAAGCTGGAAAAGCTTCAAGGCACTTTGACCCAAATGCACATTCCAATAAAATGTGTCTTTCTTTCACACTAGTTACTCTGTACATAGCTTAAAGTACAAAAGCCTCTGAATCAAAACAATGACTGTGGAATTGCTTTAACAAATCAAATGATATACTTAATGTAACATGATGGGTTCCATCTAAATACTATATAATTTTGCCTGTTTTTCATTGCTTTATACTCTTTCAAATGAAAGTTTTATAGAAGTTGAATTCTGAACTTTATTATAACTATATATAATATGTATATATATTAACTATATATTATTATATTATATATAATATATATTTTGATTTAGGCCAATTAGTGTTTCTCTTTGGAGCTTTCTTTTAGCCATCAGATACAATTACCACTGTTCTATAACACTGCCTATCAAACTTGCTATTTCACTCTGAGAGCTGTGCCTGTCTGTCTTTATTTTTCCCTCTTCAGGACAACATCCACCATAGTGTGGATAAATCTTTACTGAATTGAATAACTATTACACTACTTAGCAAGGTAGCATTTTCCAAAGCTATTCATTTTAATGAGTCAAGAGGGAGTAGAGTCCTGCTGCTTAAGCAGACCAGCAGAGCAGCATCAACATGGTGTAAGAGCATCTCAGAAATGCAGAATCTCAAAACTCTCACTTTCACGTGCATTTGAACCAACTGGAAATTGTGTTGAAAAGCAGATTCTGACTCAGGTCTGGGGTGGGGCCTGAGAGCCTGCAATCATGGAGCTCTCTGGTGATGCCCATACAGCTGGTCCTCAGACCACGCTCAGAACAGTGAGGCCTAGGTCAAAAGCCCAGGATGATACTGCACCTGCCAGGTCTCCTGACCAAAACAGAGATTTACTGGAACAAGTGAGCAGTTGGTAAATAAGGACTTACTTAGCATATAGTCTGTGACTTGCCCTTTTATGACTGAGTTGTTATTTGACTTCAGGTAGAACATAAGACTTCTCTGCTTATTATTCCTACCTATTTAATGAATGTAGTGTTTCAGTTCGTTTTCTGATAATGTTTACATTTGACCCTTGGATTCAGTTTATGTATTCTCTTTTTTAATATTATCAAGACCAGCCAACTTTCATTTGAAGTAGTTATTTTTAAGAGAGATAGAATCAATGATATAAATATATAATTTTCAAGTAAAAAAGAGAACTGACCTGTTAAAAAATGTTTTAAATCTTGTTATGATTTAATATTAGTTAAATGTTGTTGCCACAAAAACCAAGTAAAGAAATCCCAGTGGTCTCCAATTCTAACTTATTAGTACAAACTGGAAAATCACCTAATTGATTTCCTCCCTAGAGTCCTCATCCATGAAATAGGTTTAAAATTAAGTTTTCTCAAAGCATTGATGCCAAAAGATGCTGACAAAATATATTGGCTCCTCTAGGTAAATGGTTCTCAAAGTGTCCCCAGGTGATGCCTGTACAGCTAAGATGAATCCAAGGCCAGCAGCCTCAGCAGCACATGAGAACTTATTTCAGAAGCAAATTCTCAGACCCCACCCAAGACCTACTGAATCAAAAATTCTGGGGATGGGGCCTAAGCATCTGTTTTTAATAAGCCGTTAGGTGAATTTGATATATGCTAAAATTTTAGAACCATTGCTCTCTCTATAAAATGCAACAATGACACTTCTTAATCAGATTTCCCCAGTTTTTAAGGGACTTGATACTTGTATTCAGTTACGTAAGTTGCATAGGGTCATGTCGTACAAAGATTTTTTTAACAGTATAAAAGCAATGTAAACTGGTTCCAAGAGACTGGAGGACTGAGATACTGGGGAATCTCTCATATTACAACACATAGAGACTCATGATACAAAACTAAGTTTCAAAGAGATAACAGGAAATCTCAGGATGCAAAAGGTGATGTGGAAATGCACAGGCAGAACAGTAAGCAAGGGCGATACCATGTTCCAGGTGGTGGGGTTTAATGCCTACTTGCCGACAAAGATGCGCTCTGGGCCCACATGAGATAGGGACCTAAAACTGAGACTCCTTTATGAATCGGGACCCCCTCTGTGTAAGGAGGACTAGAAAAACTTGGCCCTCTGCCCAAGGAAGCTGGTCTTTTCCTTAGGCTCTGAGTAGAAAAAAGAGGGATTCTGCGGGAGATTTCCATCCCCATTTGGGCCGTGTATAAACACAGTCTGATTTACCACCACTGCAGGATGTGGAGATCCCAGAGTGAAACACTTGAAAGCCCCTGGGACCAGCAGAAGCCACCCTGAAACCTCCTTGCTGGCACGTTTCCACAGCCCAGGGGTAGCAGACTGTCACCAGAAGATAGAGAAAAGACAACTGTGAAAAAAAGACAATTTCAAACGAGGAGAGTCTACCATCCAAAAGACCTTAACTGAGGGAGCCACTAAAGATTGTATCTCCATGCCAAGGAAACTGAACCCAGAAAGAACTTCTTACAACCTCACAATAAAAAGACAACCCAGGGGCCGGCCCGGTGGCGCAGCGGTTAAGTGCACGCTCTCCGCTGCGGTGGCCCGGGATTCGCAGATTCAGATCCTGGGTGCGCACCGAGGCACTGCTTACTAAGCCAGGCCAGTCTTCCTCAGCAAAAAAAGAAGAGGATTGGCATGGATGTTAGCTCAGGGCTGATCGTCCTCACAAAAAAAAAAAAAGGTCAAATCTCCCCAAATTATTCTATAAACTCAATGCAGACTCCCATCAAAATCCCAATTCTAAAATATAGAAGAGGAGAAGCAAGAATAAAAAGCAAGAATATCCAAAATTTTGACAAAGAGTAAGGAGAGGGAGATTAATCCTCCTAGATGTTAAACTTAAGATAAATCAGAGTGGTTGGTAGATAAATAGATTGATCAATGGAGCAGATTAACAGGTCCAAAAATAGCACCAGTGTCTATGAGAACTCGGTGTATGACAGAGGAAATTGCTGGAGGAAAGAATGCACCAGTCTAATTAGCTATCCATACAGAACAGTAAATTAAGCCTCAGTAAATCAGGAACAATAAATTAGGCCTCATTTCACAAGATCACAGATTTAAATCTGTGCTGATTAAAGATATCAGTATGAAAAACAAAACTTTAAAAACTTTTTTAAAAATTTGGCTACATTAAAATTAAGTGTCTAGGGAACAAGAGAGACTACACACAAAGTCAAAAGACAAATCACATGCTAAGAGAAGATATGTGCAATATAAAGTTCTTAAAATCCAGGATCCCTTAGAATCGTACAAATCAATTTGAAAAAGACTATCTATTTTTTCAAATAGGCAAAGGATAAGAACAGATAATTCACATCAGAATGATCAATAAAAATACGTGAAAAGATTCTGTTTCTCATCAGAGGTCAGGGAAACACATAAGAAAACCATATGGAATGCTATTTCGTATACAAAAGATTGGCAGAAAATCAAAAGTCTAATACTATAAACAATTGAGGACTACGTAGGGAAGCAAGCATCCTCAGTGTAAATTATAAAATTTGGCAATAGCTAGTAAAATTGAAAATACACACATCCTGCAAACTAGCAGTTGTACTTCTAGGAATTGACCTAGAGTGCCTCTCCCACATCTTCACCGGAAAGCCGTATGAGGATATTCCAGGTAGCATCCTTTGTCCTAGGGAAAAATTGAAAGTAATCTAAGTGTTCTTTGATAGGCCAATAGATTAAAAAATTGAAGTATATTTACACAGTGGAACACTATAAAGTCTTAAAACATGAGATAGTTCTACATGTATCAACATGATTAAATTTCAAAAACAACGTTTCAAGATAGATTTATATAAATTTTTACAAATTATGGAACAATATTATATTTTATTTATGGATATAATAAACACATGTAGTAAGAACATAAAAACATAGACCATCTTCAGGATGGTGATTACCTCTGGGGATCAGGGAAGGGGATAGGGGAGGGGGGGGCCTTCATCTTAATCTGTTATGTTTTATTTCTTCAAAAAAAATATTTGAAGCAAGAGAGACAAAATACTAGCACATATTGAAACTGGTTAGTGAGTATCTGACTCCCTACTATTGCCACCAATTTTTCTAATTTTGTGTGGTTTAATAATTTAAGAAACAAAATATTAAAAGCTTCATTTATTTCTGTGTTCCTAAAATTTTTTTCTAAATAAAGTCATCAGCTAAACGTATATCTCCTTAAGCACATAGGAGAAAAGCATTCTTTAAAAACTAACAATAAAAAAGTAACAAACAATTTTTCTCAATTGTCACTGTGATATCAAGTATCTATAAAATTTTGAAGTAAACAAAAAAATGTACAAATAAAACCTTTTTAGTTGGTTTTGGAGTAGGGTAAATGCCATAGAAGAGAACTTTCGGTATCTTTATCTGGTATGGAAACGGACTTGAAGGCTATAAAGAAAAAAAGAGGGCAGTAATTTATCCCCGTGATCCATCTGGAATCCACTACTTGAATGAAACCAGAAGTGGCTGCCCAGCGGTTGGGGGCTTTTTTACAGAACTTGAGTGACTGACTTAGATACGTAGATGTTTGAAACAGGATAACCAGCTTTTAGGCACTTCTAGGCCTTAATTCCAATTGATTTCTTTCTGGTGGGACAAAGTTTCCACATGCCCAGCTTCTAAAACCTTATCTCAATTTCACTTGCAAAAATTAGTTTATCCAATTTATGTCTGGGGAGTTCGAGAATTTTCACTTGACTTTGAACATATAGCGTGGCTTCTTGCAGCCGGGGCCCTTTGGAGGCCGTAAACAGGGAAAAGATTATGCAGTCCTCCCACCTCATTGGTAATTCAAAATTTTATTATGACGCAAATCTTTCATGCATGCTGAAATTAAGAGTTCTTTTCTACATTTCTGAGTGTGAAATTCTGGAAAAGTATGTCAAAGTTATCTTGTTTATTTTTAGGGGGAGGGTGCCCCTGCATTGCTGGTGCTCTGAATACATCATGATCTATTGGGTAGTCCTACACTGTCTCAGCTATCAATAAAGCTAAGGAGTTCTGTAAGGCAACCCATTATTTTAAAACTTCTAGGTGAGTAGGAAAATCTAGAGGCTCTAAGTTTTCCAATTGAATATGTAGTACCACAGGGCTGAAGCCTAACGCTGAAATGCTCCTTTACACTCTCCCATCCTCTGCCACAAAACTAGAATGTAAGACATCAGCAGAATTTGGACCTACGACCTTCTGAATGTGCTACAAGAACCCTTTTTGAAAAGGCCGTACCCTTCAGCTTCAGGACTGCTGTTGTCGTGTTTGATACAGTGCAATTACTAAAATAAGATTGCTGAAATGCCTTTCCCAGCCAACGCCACAGATCTCTGCAAATAAAGGTCATGTCGGAATATGCACATGTAGGTTTCAAAAATTAGGTTAATTGTAACAATAGGTACGGCTTGAAACCAATTGATTTTAAGCTCCTGCAATCTTACCAAGGGGCTTTCTTTTTTTGTGTGTGTGTGAGGAAGATCAGCCCTGAGCTAACATCCGTGCTAATCCTCCTCTTTTTGCTGAGGAAGACTGGCTCTGAGCTAACATCTATTGCCAATCCTCCTCCTTTTTTTCCCCCCCCAAAGCCCCAGTAGATAGTTGTATGTCGTAGTTGCACAGCCTTCTAGTTGCTGTATGTGGGGCGCAGCCTCAGCATGGCCGGAGAAGCGGTGCGTTGGTGCGCACCCGGGATCCGAACCTGGGCCGCCAGTAGCGGAGCGCGCGCGCCTAACCGCTAAGCCACGGGGCCGGCCCAGGGCTTTATATTTTTATAAATTTGTTTTAGCAAGCTTGTTAAGAGCAGGAACTTTCTGTGATATTCTGTATAGTACCCAGTGAGGTGGTGGGTGAAATGTTCAGTTGTTATATTGCAAATCATGTCACCTATTTTCAAGTTATGTAAAGAAATTAAAATGTATATGAGTTAAAACTCACATAAGTCTAAAAAGGTCAATATACTGACTTTTTTTAGGAAAACACACCAGAGGAATCATACATGATACTGTAGTAGGAAATACCACCTGCGACCTTTTTTCTTGAGACTCCAAATCAGTTCGATAATCCAAGAACACTATCAAGCAATCCATCAGTTAATTAATGTTACTGAGTCTCTGTTACATGAAACGAATCATGACAGTTACTGTGTGGAATATCAAGAAGCATGAAGTAAACTTTTCACCCTTAAGAGATTTATAATTTGTTCACGAAGAAAAGGCTAAAGTATGTTAAAACATAAATTGCAACATAAGAAAACAACACAAGAGCAGATGGTGGCAACACCTGATCAGTGGTCCAATCAGTGGTATAAACTCTAAATAAATGTGATACTTTCGTAAAAGGAAGAAATTGCAGAACAAAATTTGGTCTGTGACAATTTCGTTATTTAACCAAGAAACTCTGAAGGACAGTCAAGTCACAGACCAATGAGGCAAGAGGGTTCCCCTGCTCCAATGCTAAGACCAAACTAGGTCACAGCTATCTGAGGATTTACATGTGTTTAAGGTTGTGAATCAAGATTGTAAATGGGGGAAAGATTGGGGCGAGCAAGCTGTGATTGAAGAACTGAAATGGAGGGAGCCCGTTGCACACCTTCTTGGGAACAGGAAGTGGCTCTGGTGAGAGAACAGAAAGTGAAAACAAGAACGGACATGGTAACCCCTGAGAGCAGATTAAGGGGTGGGCCTGGGTCGGTCTCTGGGGAGACCTACAACATCTACTGCTTGAAATATTGGAAGCATGGTGCCATTAAACTCAATTAAAAAATTTTTTCTTTTCTCTTTTTTTAGACACAGGTGTAGAGGGCTGAGAGTTCATGGCACACTGTTATAGACCATGCAATGCCCTCTCTTGTTTTTTGTTTTTCATTCATTTACTTATTCCCTTTTATCCCCATATTTCCCTCTTCCCTGGTAGACAGCCATTCTGATGCATTTGATGTGTTTGATGTGTTTGATGTGTAAACATTCACATGTGTTTTTAGAAAATGGATATTATTGTTTTGTCTGCATATGTTTTTGTAACGCTTTACCAAAATAAAATTCACATACTATACAACTCGCCCATTTAAAGTATACAGTTCAATGGTTTTTAGTATATTCACAGAGTTGTGCAACCATCTCCACAATTTTACTATATTTTTATCTTCCCAAAAAGAAAATCTGTACCCATTAAGGAGTCACTCCTCATCCTCCCTCTGCCCAGCTCCTGGCAACCGCTAATTTGCTTTCTGTCTTGATGGATTTGCCTCTTCTGGACTTTTCACATATGTGGAATTACATAATATGAGGCCTTTTGTGTCCGGCTTCTTTCACTTAGCATAATGTTTTCAAGGTTAATCCATGCTGTAGCATGAACCAGTACTCCATTCTTTTTTATAGCTGAATAATATTTCATTGTATGGATTTACCATATTTAGTTTTGTCCATTCATCAGTTGACGAACATTTGGGCTATTATGAATAATGCTGCTGTGAACATTCAAGCACAAATTTTTGTGTGGACATATGTTTTCAATTCTCCTCAGTATGTATCTAGGAATGGAATTGCTGCATCATACAGTAACCCTAAGGTTAGCATTTTGAGGAACCACCAAACATTTTCAAAGTGGCTGCACGGTTGTACATTCCCACTGGCAATTTCTCCACAATCTCAGCAACACTTGCTGTTATTTGTCTTTTTTATTATAATCATCGTGGTGCATGTGAAGTGGTATTTCATTGTGCTTTTGATTTGCATTTCCCTGATAGTTAATGACGTCAGGCACCTTTTCACATACTTGTTGACCACTTGTATATCTTCTTTGAAGAAACGTCTATTCCAATTCTTAATCCATTTTTAAATTGGGTTATCTTTTTATTTTTGAGTTGTAAGAATTCTTTATGTATTCTTGATACAAGTTCCTTGTCAGAGTTGTTTTTTCAATTTCTTGATAGTGTCCTATGAAACAGAAATTTTTCATTTTGGTGAAGTCCAATTTGTCTCTTTTTTCTTTTGCTGCTGGTGCTTTTGGTGTCATATCTAAGAAATAAATACAAAACAGAAGGTCACAAGATTTACCCCTATGTTTTCTTCCAAGAGTTTTATAGTTTTAGCTCTTATTTTGGTCTTTAATCCATTTTGAGTTAATTTTGTACATGCTATGAGATTGGGATCCAACTTCATTCTTTTGCATGTGGATATCTATCTAGTTGTCCCAGAACCATTTGTTGAATATACTATTCTTTCCCCCATTGAATTGTCTTAGCACTCCTGTCAAAAACCAACCGACCCTAAATGTGAGGGATTGTTTCTGGACTCTCAATTCATTCCACTGATCTATGTCTGTCCTTCTGCCAATACCACAATGTCTTGTTTACTGTTGCTTTGTAGTAAGTTTTGAAATCAGGAAGTGTGAGTCTTCCAACTTTGCTCTTGAAGATTGTTTTGGTGCATATATTTTTTGATTTATAGCATATTTCATTTTTATTCACATATTCATTTTATAGTTGATTTTGAAATAAGATCCTAGAGATAATTCCATATAAAAGCTGCCTTTTCCTCTCTGTGGAGGAGTCCTGTCCTTCTCTTCTTTGGGTTGACATTTGTCAAGGCTCCTCTTGCTGGAACTGACTGAGGCAGCTCCTGAACAAAGCCTGTCTGTGGAGGTGGCAGGCCTTCCTTCTTCCTCAAAGTTGCTTCTTAGACCAGGTCTCGTGTGTTTGCATTGTTCTTTTAAACTCTTGGGACCGTTAGGACAGTTGCTCTATCTGTGATTATTTCAGTTGAGCTGCTCAAACTGAAACTCAGTGAAAGCCTTAATAGGCTTTTTTGGGTGTATTTTTAAAATGTATGTATATAAAACATGCACACAGAGACAAGCATGTCATAATGGTACAGATGTGTTCATATATTTTTAATTTATGCAAATAATATCATGATAGATATAGATATATAGAGATAGAGATAGATATGTCTTACTTTTTTCCACATGAAGTTCCACACACAACTCCTTTCATGATTGACAAAACGTAAACTTGATTCCACTCCCCCACCAGGCAGAGTATAAATTTTAATTTACAAACAAACAAAAAACCCTCCCTCATAGGGCATTAGGCTATCTCTGTTGACTATTTCTGTGTCTTGAGGAGCACGGGTTCCCTGGTGCCACCACGCTGGCTGTGCCACAACCCCTGAGACCAGTGGCCAGCCATTGCCTGACACCATCTATGACTGTCCGCTAAAATTCTGAAAGCAAGTAATGCTGGGTGAGTGGGCTTACCTGGAATGAGAGACTGGTTTATTTTCTTAATTAAATTTTAAATTATCCAATGTATATATCAAAATTATCTGTTTTGAAAAATAGCAAAAAAGACTTCCAAAAAGCCGACAAGATACTGAAAACAGCAGATAACATTCTGCTAATATAAAAATTGTGGTGTAGGGAGAGGACCCCTGTGTCTGTTTTGAACAGACTTTGTAACAATCTCCATGTATCCTTAGCAATGTAAGTGACCAAGGCTATTTAGGTAAAAGTGACAGAAAACTGACATAAGTCCAAATAAGATGCTATCTATGCACATAATAAATATTTTGTTTTATACCACTTTTGAATACCCTCTTAGTATTTTGAAAATTAATTGAGGCACTCAGTTTTTATTAGTAGAACATTGCTTTTTCTACACTCTCATTAGATGTATATTGACCGAATATTTAAATAATATCTATTGGAAAGGTACTGAATCATTAGCCTGCCAGGGGGTGGGGGTGGGGGGATTCCATAAATCTCAGTCCAGGACAATTTTCAGCAAAACAAATTTTTTATCTCCCACCAGAGGAACTGACAAAGTGTTGGAAGAAAGGTTTGATGGGGAACTGGTGAGAACATGAGCAGAGATTTTCAGAAGGTGGCCACTATGGCATGTCACGGGATAGCTACTTGTTGCTAGCACAAGTAGCAGGTTTATGGAAAGGACCAACAAGAGCACATGGATGGGGTTCTCTGACGGCAGGTTCATTGTGAGGCCTGAATTACAAAGCACCTCATGGGTTTCACCTCTGGGCAAAGGAGGACATTTGCAGGTGCAGGCCGCCTGGGAATTCTGAGCACGCAAATGCACAGATGGAGGTGCTTCCTTACTTGATCTTTCAGAAGAACACAAGGTAGCAGACATTAATATTTGACAGGGAATGTTATATTACAGGGATAATCTTGGTGAATATACATTCCCGGGAACAAAACTGCTGTGCCTCTAGGGGTTGGGAGTAAATCCTGAGCTTCTAAACGATGAATTAACAACCACCCCTGAGGAGTAGAACTGGGTTAAGACATTTAGAAGCCCAAAACATAGCAACCACAACAACTTACACTAACTTCAGGGAAAATGACAATTGTTTTTCATGGATTAACTGTGAATAGTGGTCATAATAACGTAAGCACTGAGTTCTTAGATAACCCAAATTACAATTTGACCCTGCTGGGAGGATGGGGCACGTAGGATGAGGATGGAGGGACGAAAGGGGACTATATCCTCGTCAGTTCTGGTGGAAAGACAACAGAGAATGCCTAACAGGAGATAACGGAGAGGTAGCAACACAGCATGCTGAGAGACACATGAAGATAAACGTAAAAACAAGCCGCCAAAAGAGGTGATGGTGGTTGCCTCTGAGGAAAAAAAAAAAAGGAGAAGGAGAAGGGGAGAGAAGTTGGGGAACCACTGAAGTCTAAACTCTAATAGAGAGGATGGAAATGGGGGAAAAATGCGAGAGAATTGAAAGTTTCTTAGGAAAACTGGAAAAAGCGTAGTGCCTGAATGTGGAGGAGAGATACTGAGATGGTTGAAATCTCAAGGCAATTTATTGTGAGAATAGTGTGTACTTGGAGAAAAATCAGCTAACGTTATATTGCACACATCGTCCTTCTTGTATGATTAACACATTACCGTATAGTGTGTTGTTTTCTAATCGTGTAACTGTAGAATTTAGCACTTTCTTTGTACAGGACTGTCATTTTCATAAACTACTTCATGTTCATATCATCATTTTAACTACACCATAAACTTCTTCGCTTTAAACCACTTTCAAATGCCCTCCTGGATCCGCGTAGCTAGGGATATAATAGATTCTCTGTAAACAATCCGTGATTAATTGATGATGTTAGGTGGAAAAAGCAGGCTTTAAATGTTGATAGCAGATAAGTGAAAAGAAATGCAAATCCATAAGCACTGCAGTTACTTTATAAGTCCTTTATACATGTTATTTTATATAGAAATCTAATAACTAACATTTATATAGTCTTTGTGTGTTCCAGACACTATTTTAAGTGCTTTACATATTTTAACTCATTTACTCCTCTCACTGACCCCACAAGGGAGGTACTACTATTATCCCCATTTTACAGATGAGAAAACCAATGCACATAGAGATTAAGTAATTTGCTCAAGGTTAGACGGCTATAAGTTGCAGAGTCAGGGTCAAACCCAGGCAGTCTTGCTCCAAAGTTTGCATTCACGTATATATATCCTGTGTTCATGCCAACATGATGTGATACTATTATGTGGTATAAATAATTAGAAAAAGCACAGCATATCATAACGTACAGTGTCATTCAGAGAGAGAATGTAAAAGGGACCAGAGAAGAGAGCAGTTCCCATGAAGGAAAATGATTAGAAAAGAATTTCCTAAGGAGAGAGGGTATGAGCATGTCACAAGTCAGTTTGCTCTAAGTCGATTTACCAGATGATTAATTTGACAAGTGATAAATTTGCTGAAATTTGTCAGAAAATTTATCACAACTGTGTTACCACAAGAGCCATCCACATGGCCAGGGGCAGAAAGGGACAGAGGTATGTAAATTGTGAGACTGAGAGCCAAAATTGATAGTCATTTGACAAGTATAACAAACCTCTAGCTGCGGGACTATAGCAAAGCTTCAAGGAAACTAGGAAGTGGGAAAAGTCCCCAGTCAGGAAATGAATTGATGAGGCAGTGAATAGACCATTTGTGGAGCTGATTTTTGATGAACTGGCTTGTGGCAAGTTCACCGTTAATGAATAGATTTTGCTTCATGGTCCTGAGTTAACATCTAGAACCAGAATGTATAAACATAGGCTAGATTCTACAGTCCCCAACCCAATGATCTTGAATCCTTTTTCACTGCAACCTGTGGTATGGAAGACACTTTGCAGTGTGAGTACACACACACACACACACACACACACACACACACACACACAAAAGACTCACTTTGCCCTTCCTTCAGGCAATGAACTCTGATATTTTCTATCCTATTTCTTTTTCTTTTTTTTTTTTTAAGTACTAGTTGCAACCCAATAACATGATTTCCTAATCATTCAATTGGTTATGGCCTGCAGTTTAGAAAATCTTGTAGCAGAAAACATGTTGTAACTTTGAATATGTAGTACAAGGCTAATAGTCCTAAAGAACCAAACTAACATGTTTAATACCATTTTAGAGAAAATAATGGATATAATTCCAACTTAGTGTTCCAGGATACAATTCCCCACTGCAATGGAACAGGGAACAGTTTATCTAGTCTATATCCTGCTGTGGGACTGTAGGGAGATCTTGCAGCTCCAAATCACCGATATGGCCACCATGACCTGATGGGTCACCAAGGAGCTAGTTAAGGGGCTTGGAGGTATATGCCTTGATCACCAGATGCCTCACTAGTGAGCCCTTCCTTTTCTTCTACCAACCCTGCCTGTTTCATTTTCCACTGGTAGAACTCGCCATCCGCTGCTCATAGGAATTGCTCTTCCCTTGTTCCACTAATAAACCAAACACCGTCTTAAGCTTTTCACTTCCTCTGCTGTCCTGGAATCAAGTCACCAATCCTTTGAGCTTTCCTAAGAGGATATAGTGCTGGTATTAAGAAGGTGAGATGGCATGGAAGTTTTCTGCTATATCTGCCTCATGCTTTTCTTTTTCCCTTGGGCCCAGTAGGAAAAGACAGAATTGCACATAGATTCTTGTGGTGAGTTTTCAAGTACAGTAATGTTGATTCATCATCGTTTCAAAAAAAAAAAAATCAGACTTGGGCTGTTCTGACTGGGTGTCATGTCATCTAGCTAAATCTAGGATTTTATGATATTATTTCTAATTTAGTGACATATAAATATTAGAGGGAAAAATGACAAAAACGTATGCCATGTGCTGTTGTATAATGTCTCCTCATTCAGCCGTGCATTTAAACAAATTAGATGCTGATTATACTTCAAGTGTAAAATGCTGAGGGCCTAGTCTGCCCTTTTGAATTCAATTAAATTTTTAATTACTTGGAAAAGGGAAGCATTTCAGGAAGGAGAGGTGACATTTCACCCAAAGACTTTTCTAAAGTTATGAGTTGAAGAACAATGATGTTTTTATCTGCTGTCGTTCACTACCGACCAGCCAGTGATTTTTTTATGAGCCCATTTTGTTCAGTGTTAACCATCTGCATTTGTCCATCTCCAGTGGACCTGTATCAGCCTTACTGGATGCTAATAGAAAAGATTAGAGTCAAAGACGAAGACTCAGTAAAACCCTACCTGTTCAGCATTTGCAAATTTCTGAGATTATATCCTTTGCAGCTGGAGCTTTCCGTTTTGGAGTCAGCCCAAAACTTAATTTAGAGAGAAAGTTTGATTAGCATTGCTTCAGTTCTGAGGCCTTTAATAAAGCGAAGTGTTTTCTTGGCACCTTTGTTAGACTTTTTTTTTTTTTCCTTCCTTATCCATGTAAGTATTTTAGAAGAAGAAGAAAGAGCAGAATGTTGAAACAAACTTACTGAGAAGGTGAATGTGAAGTATTCAATTTGCAAAACTGAGAACATACAGAAAACCGAGAGTATTCTATCAGTATTGAAGTATTCTGATTGCCTACTGCACACATTGGATAATTCCAGTGAAATGCGTAAGAATCTGTTACGAAACTCCAGTCCCCCATTTTCTGGTGTGGACCTGAAACCTCAGTGAGTTAGAGGTGACAGGGCAGGCCTGGTCCCTGTTTGAGTTACTCAGCATCATTCAAACAAATTTTGTTACTTTTACCACCGACTGAACTTCTAATCCCGGTGAAATGCTGGGAAATTTTGTGCTCCTGTTCGACACAGGACTGGTTGAGGACTGTGAGTGATTACACTATCGCTCCTACCTTCAAGTCCCTGGTACCTGATAGGCACTTGGTAAATATTTGTTGACTGATTAAGGGATGCCTGATTGTTATACAAAAAATACATTTATTCTTCCTGGAAGCAGTGACATATAGTGGGAAGAATACCAAATTTAGAATTAGCAGCCTATCCTGCCAATTTGCCAGCTAAGTGTTTTGGGGCAGGATGAAAAACGTCTCCCTCAATCTCCATTTCCAAGTCTGTAAAATGAGAAGAACTGTGTCTGTCTCAAAAAAATGGTGGGAGAATTAAATGGGGTGAGAGTGTACAAAAACACCAGACACACAGGGGGCCCTCAGCAAATGTTGGTTGAATCGAATCCTAAATTACTCCTTCTCGTGAACGAGTGTGTGCCTAATTTTAGTCTTTCCACCAATAATTTTAATCTATATATTTATTTTGTTCTCTGGATTATCTAACATTCCTCCTCCCTTCAAAATAATCAATTCATTTTTGACAAAGTACGGATGCAAGTAAAAATAATAGGAACATTAAATATTACAATGTCAATAAAAAGGATGAAGACTTTCTCTGAGACAGGTGTAAGCTCACAGAGCAGCCCCAGGCTCCTGGGCGGATGTTGGTAAGGGAAGCAGTGAAGCCAGTAGTAACCTCCCTGGGTAAAGACAACGGCAGCTTTTCACAGAGAACCCAACTGATAGTAATTCTGTGCCATCCTCTCATCAAGGATGGCCTCTTGACAGTTACCTAGGCTGACATTATTATTATTGTTGATTAAATTAATATGAAAAGTTATAACAGATGCTGAGATACCCTTCAAATAAAATGAAAATAGCATCCAAGGAAAAAGAAAGAGATACAAGTGAAGGGGCCAAAAATCAGGTGAGTTAGAAGGCACCGCTCTGAACATATGCTCGGCCTCTTAGGAGACTGACAGCTCCAGTATGTGACAGGCCAGACTGTGTGGGAGCTGCCCTTTTTCTCTCCTGCCAGACCAGATGATGATCAGTAACTGTGACATGAATAGGCAGAGCTGGGCCTGGGCCTGAATCTGCAGTGAGGAACACTGGTCCCAGACAACAAGCCTGCAAAGCAGTCGGAGGATAGAGAAATGCAAATGTCCTGGGTCTCCTCGGGCCTCACTGCAGAATCTAAGTACCAACATATGGTCGGCTATGTCAGGAAGATAAAGAATTGCTTTTAGGAAAAGATGGCAATTTAAAAATCAGCTTAGAAATATTCTTCTATTTCAGAGGCTTTTGATTTTCAATGATATTCCTTTGTAATTTTCATCCCTGACCATTTTAATATGTGAAAAATAAAAAAAAACCTAAATCTTAGAATTAGTTCAATTCACTTTGTCAATATCCTATTTCTAAAGAGGGAGATGAATCTTCAAACAAAATTTTGAGAGCCTCTGCGATATCAAAAGCGATTTAAAATAAGATGACAAGTTTTTTTCCATGGTCTTACTCTGCCTAGTTCAATGTTTCTTATCTTAAAATGAGTGGGCAGTCCAATGTTTTCATGTACACCAATGAGTTATAACAACAACAAAGAAGACAGTCTTGTGATTTTTCCCACCATTTGAAGCACTTCTCAGAGAAAAGCTGTTCTTAGTTTACCTTCCCTCTCAGACTGGGATAGGATACAACTTGCTTTGAAGTCTACGAAATTGAGGGGAGTCAATGCTTCTGTTTAAGCTTCCACATCTTGCCATATTCTCCTACAGCTTGGCCTAGCAGATTCTCTGCCCACTAAATCATCTGAAGCAACAGATGTATCCCACAATTGCCAATAAATACGTGTGAAGAGGAGGGCTCTCTGCAGAGATTTCCTGTGTTTTAGAGCTGTGGCTACAATGACATTTTTACTTTTTCATCTTAGAAATTATTTTTCTTTGTAATTTAATTAGAGATGGAAGTCAATGATAGGTGTCCTCTGAGGAAAGGCAGAGTGGTACTGAACTCAGTCTAAAAATCAAGATTGTTTCCCCAATCTCATGAGTCATATTTCCTTTTTTAGTTTGTTTTTTAACTTAGCAAAAACACTTTATTTAATAACTTAATGTCCGGAAAACCACGCTGTATCCACAGCATACACTGAATATATTGCAAGATCAATCTCTTCATTCTTATAATTTCAGACGGAAGCACAAAAGCTTCATAACCAACTCAACGTTTCAACACTAAAGTTTGGGGAAAATAAGTAAATAAAATCTGTTGTAAAGTTTTATGTTTCCAGAAGGGAACCTGGCATTCTAGCCTTTAAGGTCACCCTATTACCCAACCCAAAATGTAAACTTCATAACATACGTAAATTGTTGGAATTGATATAGAAACACTTTCATTTTCAAAAGTTAGCCAAGTTATATGAGTCTAACTAAAACTTAGTCAAAATCACTGAGAATAAGACACATTTTTGGAAAGATTTATTATTTTATATTTGTGTGTATTAAAATTTATTTAGATTTATTATTTACAAAAGGACACACATCTGTTTCAAGATGTACGAACAACATAGAAGTAAAAAGTGAAATTTCCTACATCCAACTCCAAGAGGTACTATTAACCATCTTAAATATATTTGAAATATACAAAAATTTATATCATATTAGCATCATATATAAGTATATATAAAAATATGCATGTATAGACAAAAATGGAATCATATAATGTTCTACTTGCTTTTTCCACTTTACATCTTAGACAGTTTTCTTTGTCAAAACAATACATAGGTAAATAGAGCAAGCTATTTTACTCTTCATCACTGAATATTCATTTAGGTAGCATAATTTTTTAAAATCTAACTGCTACTAATTGGCATATGGTTTGTTGTTACTCTTTCATGAATGTAAACACTGCTCTAAAGGACGTTCTTGGTTGTCTGTAGAATAGAAATGGTTCCCTGCAGAGTGGCAATGCTGCTTCAAAGCGTAGGTTTATTTGAATTTTGAAGGATATTTCCCATGGCCCTCTAGCTACGGCACCCTATTGGATGCCTCTTGTGCCCACCTCACATCTCGGCCCACCTTTTACTTCCACTGCTGCTGCAGCTCCGGCAGCCGGCAGCCGTCTCCAGCCTGAGAGGGCCGACTCCAGCCTCACCTAATTGTCTCTGCCCTCTGCCCTCTGCCCTCTGCCCTCTGTCCCAGGGCTTCTCAGGCTGTGTGAAGGGTGCCTATAGGACCCTGACCAGCTTTTCCACACGCGCAAACCTTGAAATGTGAAAAGTTAACACCTCCTGGTGCAACCCTTGTCCAGTAAGGACAGACGCTGGTGGGTAAATGCTCCCCTCCCCCTCCCATTCTTGGGTGGACAACAGTGAGGCACAATCTACACAGCTCCTCAGAAAGTCCTGGAGGGATCCAGCCCCCATTGTCCTCAGGGTGGTGACCAGCTGGGAAAGGTGCCCCTGGACTGGCTTTCCCCTCCCCTTTTTCACTCCCTCACTCCTGTTCTCCTGTCTCTGGGCTCCGCTTTCTGGGGGGACCTCAGCTAACACAGGTACAGATTAAATCCTACCAACCGTGGCTGTTTCTTCTTGTCCTCAGCCATACCAGGCATTATCCATCTTTTTAAATTTTGTAAACCTGATAGGAAATAAATAAACCTCACTGTTTTAATTTGCATGTCTGATTAATAGTAAGTTGAACAGAAAACACACTTTTCAAATTCAGCAAGTCAACAGCAATCAACAAGCAGTCATTTCTTCTAACATTAAAACTCAAAGGAAAAACACTTTGTTGCCTCCTTTTTTTTCCTCAGAGATGAAGATAATTCTTTCTGATGTCCACATAGTAATTGACACAACAAAGACAATAGCAAGAAAACCGTGTGACCAGAAGTCTTTTCCTACTACCTCATAGCCCCTGAAATGTTAAGACAGGACCAGCAAACGATGGCTACAGCATTTGAATTGGGGCCTTTGACCACATGGGTCAGACTTTCATAAAATGTTAGCACTGAAATAGATGTGAAATATCATCTAGTTCAGGATCCTTACTTTGAAAATGGAGACACTAAGCCCCAGGGAAGGGAAGGGACTGAATGACTCCCCCAATATGACAGGGACAGAGGTAGCAACAACCTGGTTTGCTGCTTTTCCTACTAAATCATCCTGCCCTTTCTTCAGAAACTGATCATTTGGCTTTTCCAGAACATCCTCAGTCCTGGTGTCGGATGAGACCCTGTTTACTATTGAAATATAATAAGGTAAAAAATGTTATTCATAATTTCACCAGAAAGACATCACAAAGGACTATTTTTGAAGAAAAACATCCAGAAAGGTTGTATCTTTGTAAGCAACTTTGTAATGGTGAGCTCCTGAGAGAGCGTTCCAATGGTTCCCAAATTGGAATTTATTACTAAAATACTGGGATGCCGGCATACATCACTATTCAAAGGCGACATAAAATATGAGGTCAACACAAGTATCTAAAATAAAAAACAAAAAAAACCCGAAACTGACAGTGGCTACCAAAAAAATCAAGATCAATAAATAAAGGGGACAGAGACTCTAAATTTATTAGGAGACTATAGCTACCAGCAACGTAAAGGGAGCCACCAGCAACATAAAGGGAGCCTGGAGATCTATACTTCATAAGACTAGATTCCAGAGTTAACTTTGTAAATCTCTTTGTTACAGATTTACCTAAAGTTTTCATATGTGTAGTTTTTATTTATTATGATAAAACTGTATTTAAAATAATGAAAGTTTCAAAAAGTCATTGAAAGTGGTTCATTAGGACAATTGAGTTTTAAATGCATACTTTCAATTCCTATTATGGTTAATTAACCTATCATAACTCTGCCGAGTTTGTTTTAGCCATATATAATTTCAGTGTAGGGAAGAGCTAATATTTGTGGAGCACCTACTAAGTGCTATGTGCTTTACATAATTGCAACTTTATTTGTTGCTAGCCCTCCTCCTGGTTTGAGTTCTCCTAAAAGCAGAGCTTGAGACAGGATTCTAATGCAAATAGTTGTTGGGGAGTGGAGAAGGCAGGGGAGTGGAGAAGTGAGACAGGGAAGGAGGGTAATAAAGGTTGTATTTCCAAGGTGGCTACCACTATGGGGCTTAAGCCTGCTAGAAAAAAAAAACCTAGAAATCATTGTAGAACACACTGCTGAATTATCCTACTCCAAGGGTAAGAAAGCTAGTATGTTGGTCAGTTTTTAACAAACAGCTCTGGGAGAGGGCGAGGAGTTCTGATTCCTAGCATTTGCTAATTCCCCTGGTGTAAATACTCCCATTATGGCCAATTTTAAGCGACCAATCTGACGTCACTGAACTGGGAGTTGGGAAGAGATGTGCACTCCAGCTTCTCATAAACTGGAGCAAACCATCTGCAGTACACCACTGCAACTCCCATCATGGGTCAAGGACTGCCCAGGATGGGGGTGTGAGGCCCTCTTCCAGCCGGCCACATAGTCAGCAAAGTGAGCTTCAGAGGCCAGAGAGATGCCATTGCTGGCATGGAAGTCTGGCTGGTGTGCACCAAAGTAGTGATAAGGGTGAGAGGAAAAGGGCGAGGCTCCAACAGCACATCTCCATATTGGCAATGACTAAAGTGGTGGACAGCTTGCCAAAGGTCATGTAGCTAATAATAGAAGAGCTGAGATTCACACACAGACCTGGCTGATACCGATGCCCTTTTGTCTCTATGTCATGCTGCTTCTTGTATAGAAAGCTGTAAGTATAAAAATGCATTAGTGAACAAAGAAAATTGTATTGTATTACTTAGGGTAGATTAAACTGCTCTACCAAATAGATGCAAGCAAGCAATGGCACAAGACAATAGAATTTTATTCCTTGACCAACAAAATAGAATTTTATTCCTGAGAAGGAATTCAGGTTGTCTAGAGGGGCTGTCCTCTACCTAGTCATTCAGGGACCCTTTTATTCTGTTGCTCTGCCATCCCATGGGGCATTGTGGTCATCTGTATTCAGCCAGTGCCATTTCTTTAAAGCCATGGCTCACGTTCTATTGGTGAGGACCAGTCAGATGGCCATACCTAGCTGCAAGGCAGGCTGGGAAACATAGTCCCTGGCTGGGCAGCTGCTTCTCAGCTACAACTGTGTGGTAATGGATGGGGAAAGGGAATTTGGTGGGCAGCTGTCTCTACCACACCTTTCCAGAGAATATTTAGGCTGGATATTATTTTCCATTTCTTTGTATAATGAATTTTAAGATCTATTAATATACAAAGATTTTTCAAATATAAGATTTGAAACAGCTTGGAACTTTGGGTTAAAAAAATAATACAGCATGTAATATCCTTTTCCCCACTCAAAGCAGTCAGTTAGTCAAGACCCTCACGGTAAAATTTTCACTTGAGATGCTTACAACATTAGGGAATAAAAACTCCATTCAGGTAAGAACTCTGAAAAATCCCATGAATATTTTTACATTCACTAAGAAAATAAAATCTAACCACTGAAAAACAACAAAAATATTTTTATATGTTATATTAGTAATAAGGATGTATATTGCAGCTTTGAGGTTAAAAGAATGGGCTGTGGAGCCCACCTCCACTACTCCCTGGCTGAATAACCTTGGTTAAGCTACTTAACCTCTCTGTACTTCAGTTTCTTCTTCCGTAAAATGAAGATGATGATAGTGCCTACTTCATAAGGTTATTGTGTAGATTAAATAATATACTTGAAGCACTTATCACTATACTGGCACATAGTACATGCGCAATAAGTGTTTATAGTTATTAATAATTTTTAACATGCTTTGCTCCCTAGAAACATTTCAGGATCCTCTTCCCCTAAACGTTCACATTTGTTTCATGTGGTACAGACAGTATACACCCCTAGAGACATTTTTTTTTCTTTTTATGGGCTTCTATCAAATGTTCAATGCCCTTTGATTTTATGAGCCCCGGCACCATCTTGACCCCAGGCCTCTTCTCAGGGTTCCACCTCCTGCCCCTCACCACCAACAGTCCCTTCTTCCTCAGCGAGGCCCCTGAAGTGCAGTTTTAAGGCCTGAGTTTACCGCCCTTCATCTTCCTTAAGTTTTCCTGAGGCTTCATTGCAAAACTTCCTGCTTCTTTTCTGCCATTCTCTTCTTCTGCTTTTCAGATTCCCGCTCCCCAGTTCTCTTTCTCCTTCTCCTCCCTCCCTCCCCTCCTTCCCCCTCTTCTCTTCTACCATCCCTCCCCACTGTCCCCAATAACAGACAATTAGAATACATATAGAAATAAATTCTCACGCTTTTCTAAAGGGAGTGCACACTTAAATTTGCAAATGAGGTAGTGTCATTTTAAGGAAAGAGAACTCCCTGTTAGGGAGGAAATGTTGTGACTGAAGGTCAAATCCTATAGGGTCTTAGACAGTTGGTGTTTTGTAACCACCTAAGTCAACTCCTGTTAACTGAGCATCTACTACATACAAGGCACCAAGCTAGGGACTCTGGGGAGGTGAGAATGATGAAAAGGAGATGGTCGTTCTCTCCAGGGTCGCATAAGCTGAGGGAAGATGTGGACAAGCTGTGGACGTGAGCAAAAGTGGCTCTAACACAGGCAAGCTCCAGAAGTTCTCTGAGGGAAAGAGCATTGTCTCATCTTCTCTGTTCCCAGCACCCAGAACAGTGCCTGCCCATTAGCACGGGCTTAGCAGTACCTCCCTCAGACCTGGGCAGAAGGAGACTCTGTCCTTGGCCCTGTGTTTTACAGTGCACCCTGTGTCACAAATTTGGAAAAACAAATTAATTAAAGAACGCACAGCTGCCCTGGTCACTTGGGTCTGGGGTGCAGTGCTGGCTCAGTATGACCATAACCCTAAACACCTGCCTGGAGACCAGCACCTTTCAGGCCCCAGGGAAACACTGCCTCACACGCCTTGTCCCAGGGCCTTGAAATGTCGAGAAGGTCTGTGGGTGAGCTGCTGCAGACACTGGAGAACAACATTGCTTTAGAGTCAGGGAAGATCTCAGTAGTGGAAGTGTTTAGTAAGAGAAGAGACAAATGAGCTACCTTGTCAAATCTGTCCCTCAGATAAGAGGAATGCAATGGATTCCTGAATGACAACGTGTCATATCCTTGTCATCTGAGTGTCTATGTTCTTGCTTCTCTGTGTCCCATTTCGTGGCTCCCCAGCTGCTCACCCATTAGGGCAGTATCATTTTGCAATATTAAGCAATATATGTCACTTAAATTTGTGTTTATGAGGGTATAGACAAATGTGTCAGGTGTGTGTCTATTCCTTATGTTGGCAATTATATGGGTATTGAATGCTAGGATTGCAAATAGTTTTATTATAATAAAATATTTGATATCATTTCATTAAATTTTCAAAAAGTTAAAAAATTCGGCCTTATTTAAATAATTTTTATTTAAAATTTTGATATTCATCAAATTTGTATTTTAAAACAGAATTCTGCCTTTTAATAATAATAAATAATTGGATTGTTTCAAGCGATCGAATGAACACAAATTATGTGAAAATCTCCATTATAACAGCATAATTAGTCATTTTGTTGAAATAAAAGCTAGAAAATCAATGTAAGTCTTTATTTTATTCTACATTTGATGTCAGCCCATCAATGGGACATCCAGATATGTGCAATTAAATACAACTGTCTTTGATATTTTATTGTGTCAGTCACGTAAAAACCATAACTTTACATATAGTATTCAATTTTGTCTTTATAAGTATATATTTATCACGGTAGGGGGCTAGAACATATTTTATTTACTGTTGGCTTACATTTTAACTTTCAAATAATTTAAAATGTTGTATGGGGCCTCCATCTGGACTCACCTGGGCCCTCCAAATGTTAGGAATGGGCCTGGCCCAGGGGTGGTGGTGGCCAGAGTTTAAGGAAGTGTGTTTAGGAGAAGAGGGCCCATGGGTGAAAGCCTGGAGGAAAGAGAGCATGACCTGTTCCTGACCTGGGGGTCAGCTCGCTGGAGCCCAGGTCTCAGGACAGGGTGAACTATGGTGAGAACTGGACAATCCATGATGGAAAGTAGAGGGAGGTGGTAGACTGGGATTTACCCAGGAGGGTAGAAGGCATGTTTACTTTGATCCCTATGGTACTCCTGGACCTTGCACAGTGTCCAGCCCATAGGAGTCAGTACACTTAATATTGATTGAATGGATGAAAGAAGGAATTTGGATTCTATACTCTATGTAATGTGGAACCATTAAAGAGTTTGAGGAGCAGGGAAAGAATCAGAATTGTAGTTTGGAAAGATAACTCTGACAATAGTGCCTAAAATTTATTTGAAATGTTAGTTATTAGAATTAAAAAGATGAATTTACTTAGTTATATGTTACTAATTTATATCTATTGTGCTTCCTTATTTCCTGAACACATAAATGTGGACATTTTATGACACACTAATCTGGCCTAACCAGGCATTTAACAAACCATAAAACTCAAAAGTCTAAGGTACAATGGCTCTAGAGCTGTGCTGTCTGATATACTAGCCACTAGCTGCAGGTAACTTTGGAGCACTTGAAATGTGGCTAGTCCAAAATGATGTTCAAGAGATTCTGAAGTGTAAAATACACCCCAGATTTGAAAGATCTAGTACAAAAATAAATAGTAAAAGATCTCAGTAGTAATATTTTATATACTGATTACATATTGGAATAGCAAATTTTGGATATATTATGTAAAATAAAACATACTATCGAAACTAATTTCACTTGTTCCTTTTTAGTTTTTTTTTAAAATATGGCTGCTAGAAAATTTTAAATTACATGTGTGACTCACGTTTGGGGCTTGCGTTGCATTTTATTGGATGGCACTGCTCCAGGGGAGGCCAATTTTGTGTACCTCTTGAGCAGCTTTGACCCCAAAACAATGTAAATCAATTGCAAAGTGAAGGTGGAAATACTGCAAAAGATGCAGAAGTTGACTAAGCCACTGGGCGTGGTACTGAACTTCTCAGATCTCATGTAAAGCCTTGTCAGTGTCGGATTCAGCACAGTTGGACCACTGGACCACAAAGGAAGAGAAAACCAACAAGGATATTGATTCAAAAAAAGTAACTGAATATTACAGGAGGACCTTGGGAAAATGTATGAAGTCTTTAAATATTTTTTGCAAAACTGATAGTCATGATTCTGCCAGAAAAGTCAAATGGAAAAAGAATATCTCATCATACATCAAAAAACAGCAACCAACATGGCTCATTCAAAGAATTCAAAGATAAATGCAGAGTTGTAAAGGTAAGCAGAATTTTGCTAACTGTGAGACAGATCAAATTTCATAAGTTGTAGTTTTATTTTGAAATATAAATCCCAATTCAACTGTTTTCTATTATTCACTACAGAATTCAGTTTTGGATTTTAAGAACATGCAAATACACGTAAAATATTTAGATGGCTGGTTAAAAAAAGGGAATCATAAATATATACATATGTGTATATATAGACACATACATACATATATTTTTACTTTAGCTTAAAACATAAATAACAAGGTTTTGTTTTATATGGTGTGAGGTTTTTTTTTTTTTTTTTTTGTGAGGAAGATCAGCCCTGAGCTAACATCCATGCCAATCCTCCACTTTTTGCTGAGGAAGACAGGCTCTGAGGTAACATCTATTGCCAATCCTCCTCCTTTTTTTCTCCTTTTTCTCCCCAAAGCCCCAGTAGATAGTTGTATGTCATAGTTGCACATCCTTCTAGTTGCTGTATGTGGGACGCCCCACAACATGGCCAGAAAAGTGGTGCGTCAGTGTGTGCCCGGGATCCGAACCCCGGCCGCCAGTAGCGGAGCGCACGCACTGAACCGCTAAGCCACGGGGCCGGTCCCAGTGTGAGGTTTTTTAACCCGTATTTGGCTGTAGGGCCTCGGTCTTTTGAGTGTGGGTCCACTATTTAGAGTCCCATGTATCTTTCTCACATATCTCGTTGTCTACAATTTTCACTTTTAATTCTTTTAAAACAAAGTGAAAACTGATGAATGCTTGCAAAGTTCTAATAGATTTGAATGCTTTTTCCCCAATCTTTTACAATCGTCATATCCACAACTAATTTGACAGAGACTTTTTTTAGTGTCTTACCTTCATTCATTCTTTCAAAGCATTTAACTTAGTTTTCATTGGAACAACTTTCTTTTTGCACTCACATACATTTTATTAATCCAATAATCAATTTAATAGTATTTAATTAAACATCATAGGGACAGTTATAATAGGTGTAATCAGGTTTGGGAATAGGTATGATGGTTTCTCTTGGGGCCCATAACTCAGCAGGTGGGAGCAGAAGTGTGCCGGTGCCATGAGCATTCATTGTGCTCTGGCATCCTCTGCATGTTGTATGCCACACCGGGAATGATAGGCATCTGTTACTGGGTGAGTCAGCTAAATGGAGGCTGGTTAAGAAACTTGCTACTATAGTGTCACCTACAGTGTCCTTGTAGGGGGCCAATTATCTCACAAATGATAAGATTTCCTGACTTAGAACTTCTGAAAACATCTGGGACGTGTGGTGTCTGGAAAGAGCATGGAGAAACCAAGTTCTAGCTCCAACTCTACTGCAAGTATTTCATAATAAGTATTTACAAGCCTGATAGAACACCAGTTTTGGCTCTATTCTCAAGGTTACATTCTTACTCTTTATGTCTACCTAAGACAGATCTCACATACAGAGGCATGAAAACACACACACACACACACACACACACACACACGAGTGATGGATCTGAAATTCTACCAGAGTCAGCCCAATAAGTACCCACTAATAAAAATATCTGTAGATGGGAATGTTTTATTTATTTAATTTTGTAAATACAAAAACAACAAATAATACTCCCAGAGAAGAAGAAAATTCCTTTCATGTGCATAGCAGGTGCTTAATAAATACATGATGAATGAGGTACAGGCTGTAGAATCTGTTCATTCTAATATCAGTGATATTTATGCACAATGAGGAAATGCACCAATATCAAACTGGATCCTCCAAATGAATGTGGTGTAGGAACTGAAGTGTGACTTTGGCACTTCCCAGAAGCACTATGTGGAAGCAGTGATCTGTAAAGCACAGGCATAAAGGTTACTAAAGTTGTCATGGCATAAAGGAAATCACTCACAGCAACGTTTCTATCTGAGAGGGGATGGAAATAAAGAACTTGGAAATAGTAACTGGAGTGTTCAGTGTACAAGCAACCTTTGAGGAGATACAAGTCTCCTGTATGTCATTAAAGAAATCAAATTAAGGCAATTCGACATATGCTTTGTGCAGTAATTTAAAGCAGGACCCAAGAGCACCAAAACCAGAGCTAGGGTCTTAACCATGCTTAAGACACAGAAACCACAACAGCAATCATCTCATGGGATGATTCTCCTCAAAGAAGTCTTTGTATTAACGTATGACACAGGAAGAACACCCCTCTCAGTCAAGGAAATCCTCTATTTTTCTCTCTTGAAAAAAAGTCAGTTTGTCAGTGTATAGATGTATAGTGACAACTGGAATATTTACGTAAAAGATTAAGGGAAAAATGACTCAAAGCACCAAAAACTAGGTGAAAGACCAGCACTTAGGTTTCTCCACGGCAGTGTGCCGTGGATGGAGGAGGGCAGAGAGCTATGGCTAGTTGATAATGTTGCATTTGGTACTCCTCTCACTTGGTCCCATTTTCATCACTGTGTACAAATACAGAGGCAAAAGTAAGTTTTGCAGGAATCCCTTTCTACTTTGCTACTCTGGCCAAACTTCAAAATTGGAACAAACTTTTGAATGTCTTTTGAAAGGGATCCACTTACTTCTCTCATTCACAGGCACCTGAGCATGTGTATGCACATGTAAAGGTTTTTCGATCTAAATAGGAAACAGGAAAGTTTATCCTTTTCAATTTAGGATTTGGTGGGTGGGGCCATCCGGGAAGACCTGGGAAATAACTACTGTTTGGTTTGGATGGTACACTTGGCTACCATTAAAAGCGCGTATAATTAGAGCCTAAATGTAGACTTAAAATTTTAACAGATTTATCTAAACTTTCAAAATTTGTACCTTTGGATGTAACTATCTTATGGTAGATGTTGCAGCAGTATTTAAAACATTGAGCTAACATGAAATCAGGACAGTTTAAAAAAATCCCTGGGATATCAACATCCTCCTCAGTTAACATTTACACCCAGGAAGGGGGCTTTCATTTTATCTACCTCCAAGAAGTCAAAGGAATTGTTTTGTAGACAGTGCAGACTTATGTCTAAATATATGAAGTCTGACAAGATACCTCTCTGCTTCCTGTTCTTGAGGAACCCTCCCCCTCTCCCTCCGCCCCGCACGACTTAAAGTTTCACAAAGTCAGTCCAGGGACTCTACACCCGGGTTGCGGGAGATTTCCCATCACAGACAATCTGGCTCGAGGAAAAGAAGGGAGGGGAGAAATAAACTTGACGCAGAAGCTCTACTCGCCTGAAGAAAGGTCGCAAAGCATTAACGCGTAAATGGTGCTTTTC